>NW_026695215.1:0-4800000 GCF_021218885.2 Marmota monax | reverse complement strand
AGGATACCACGGGCTCCTGGAGTCTCTGAGCATAAACTTACAAACAGATCTTATTTTATTGTGTGTTATTGCCTCACTCTATTTCCTTTTTCTTCATTCTTTTTTTTGTTTTGTTTTTTTTTTCTCTTTCATAATCATCTGTTTATTGCCTTTGCTTTTATTTCTTTTTTATTACTAATTTTTCCATATTTTTATTGGTGCATTATAATTATACATAATATAATTATATATATTATGGGATTCTTTGTTACATATTTGTTCATGCAGACAATATAACAAAGTGTCAAGAAATTTGTAATGTTTTGAACAACCCACAATAAAAAATTAAAAAAAAAAAAGAAAAAATAATTAACAACATGTTCTATACAACTTTTAAGTTTTTGAATAATGCACACAAAAAGAAACCAAAACAAGTATTGGACAAATCACTTCATTCTTATTTAGATTTTGTTCCTTAGCTTGGATTTCTCCTTGCCCTCACTCACTTGGCCTATTAGCTGAGACCGTCACAGGCCCATTGAAAATGCAGATGGACATTGCCCCTGCACTGGTGTCCACTGCGTATCACCTTGTCAGGAGGCAGTGTGGAAAGCATGCTGCAGTGGCAGCAGTGCCCAGGAAGAGTGGTGACAGGTGGTGAGGGCTCCCTCATTTGCTCATATTGTCCCATGGAATTGCCGGATAATGTGGAACCAGAGTCCCTCTGCTGGGAGGGCATCACAATTCACAAGCTGGCTGAGGATGGAGGACTGTGCTGCTCTCAGTCCCCCCACACTGTGAAAGCAGTGTCATGGAGTCTGGCATTCAGCAGAACCATCTCTCTCCTGCTCAGAAGGAAACCTGAGTCACTGCCAAGCATTTCAAGGATTCGCGTTGCTTTGGTCTTGTTTCCACTGTAGTTGTTGATGAAGCTTCTTGAGAAGTCTGCTTCTGCTGGGTTCTTGCTTTCACTTGAGCTACATTCTGGTCAAGATGGTTTCCCACTGGGCCACAGTGAAGGCTGCCAAGCAGTTGGGATGGTATTTGGGCAGCACAGTGGGCCCTACGGGAATGTCCCCTCTGCTAACTGTGAGAAGCAATGTCTCCCCTAGCAGACCATAATATCAGCACTTTAACTTCAGAAACTGTTTTTATGTTCACATGGTACTTGATCCTTTTCATCACTTTGAGGGAGAGATTGAACAGGTCTTATGAGTTACCGTCACAGAGAGGGCAAGGTGACAGATCCTACCTCTCCTGGTTGGTGGAAAAGCTGGGGTGAGCAGCATCATCCTATCTCCCAGCACCAGCTCTTTCCAGGACCCCCATGGAGGGGACAAACACAAAGCCAGAAGCACGTCTTGCTATCCCTAAGTGGCCTAGGAGTCCATGCCCTCTGTGGTCCTGTGGGTTGCAGGAATACAGGCCCAGAGAACACACCCTCGTTCGGGCATCCCTGGGAAGCTCCTGGCTTGTGCCCTGCTGCCTGCCTGAGGAAATGGTCAGTGGACAGTGGACACAGGTTTTTACCACACCAAGATGGGCTGGGCTTTTGCCTGGACGGAAGGAGGCAAAGTCATGAGTACAGGTCATCCTATCAGACCCTGAAGCTCAATGGTTCTGCCACTCACCACGGATGAGGCTTTGCTCCAACTGCGTCACCACAGTGACAGTCACCATTCGAGGTTGTTGTCATCTTCTCCCTGACCCTCAAGCCTGAGCTGGGTTCCTGCCTGCCCCTGTCTAGCTGAGTGTCAACCTAGCCCTCACCATGCCTTCTGCTGGAAATACCTCCCCACTTCTGGAAATTTCCATATATTTTGACTGTACTTCTTCAAGGCATGTGGTAGAGTGCTGGTGAGGTTTGGTGGTGTGGAGGTGGCATTGGGGCCAGGTGACCAGGATTGCCTTAGTCCTGCCTGTGCTGCCTGCCCATCTCCGTAGGCCCATGAGTGCTGAGGGGGAAGAACGTGCAGGACAGGGACTCTGCTGCGCAGGGAAGTGCTGGCTGCCCCTGCAGCATCAAGGAACGGGAAGCCGGGACAGGAAAGAGGTCTAAGGGCTCTGTTTCCTCTCCCTTCAGCCTCAGCCTGGAGGGAACCACGTGAGAAAGCCTGATGGCAGGAAAGGAAGCGGAAGCGCCCAGGAGAGGAGAGCAAGGCCTCTAGCTTCCCAGGGGAATGTGGCTGCTGCTTTTCAACCTGAGGGGAGAGAGTCCTGTGCCCGAATGTGGATCTTCAGGCACAGCAAACTGCAGACCTGACCTGATTTGTGTCTCCTGGAACCTAGTCAATCAGAGGCGTGGAGCCCTCCCTGGGCAGGCGGCGAGAGAGGCATGGAGAGTCCCCTTATCTGAGGAAGCCAGCAGCAGGGGTCACCAGGACCAGCAGCTGTGCACTCTTCCTGGGTACACACAGTCTCTCCACCAGACTAGGAAGCCCGAGCAATAAGACCTGCTGTTAGTTCACAGGGTGGTGCATGGCACAGAGAGGGACAATACTCGATGTGGAGGGAGACTGGTATTTATCAGGCACGCTGTGCCGTGCTGCTGGGTTACTCTCACAGCTGTCTGCAAGGTGAGCGTTGCTCCTTCCCTAATGGAGACGGACTAAGGACTGAGAGGAGGGGGCGGCTCGAATCCAGCTCTGCCCACTCCAGGGACTCCAGGATCGTGCCCTTCACACTCATCCTCCTGAGCAGGGGCACTAGCAGTGTCCTGAGCAGCTGTGCTCTGCTCCACTTGGCTCCACTCAGGAGGCTTCCTTAAATGGTGGACACAATACCTGTGGGCATCTGAGCAAAGTAAACCCTGGCTCCCTGGGAGAGGAGGAGGAGGGCGGGAGAATGGGGGAGGGGAATGAGGAAGGATGAAGAAGAGAAAAATGAATTTGGGGAAGAAAGAAGTGAAAGCAGGTCAAACTATTATTTTCGGCTCTCTGATTCCTTTAAGGAGGGCTACAGCCGCTCCCAGCAGAGAGCTCTGAAGCCACCAACCTTGTACTCCTCAGGACAGCCACTTCCTCTCCCCACCTCCAACCTGACTCCTGTCCCCAGAGGATGTTTATTTCCAACTTATCTCACTGTTTAGAATGTAGTTCCAGAGGAGGAGATTAAGGTAGAAGTAGATAATTTGAATAATTTCTGTGCATCTAAGTGCCAGGTGAATTACGTTAAATTTAGTTAGATTAATAGCCAAGGTGAAAACCTGGGTAATAAAGTGACAATGTGAACAGTATTCAAGACGCTGTTTTCCTTGCCTACCGCTCTGCACTCCGCACTAGGATTTTCACACGCTCCACGCCTAGTCTTTTCACCATGGTGTCATTGACATATACTCTGATCCACATGTATCAAAAGCCAAGTTTTGAAATTGAAGATCTGCACAGCTCATGTGAAACTTGCTGAAGGCCCCAAGCTTGACTGTGCCCCTGTCCTAGCTTGTCCTGCTCCAGCTGGCCCAGTATCCACCGTCCGTCCTTCCTTCTTTCCTTTCTTTCTATCTTCCTTCCTTCCTTCTACTCCCTATATTTCTTTCTCAAGAAAGAGCACTTGCTCAAAAGAAAGAGCATTCTCCAAGAGAAGAAGACTGAACCATAATATCTTAGAATCACAAAAGGACTCCCCTTTCTCCATGGAAATCTAACAGAATCACATATGTACAGACCAGTCTAATGTTTCATCACTTTAAACTCAGCAGTCAAGTTTCCTTAGTCCTCGCCATCTGAACGAGCAATGTCCATCACTGTCAGAATTCAACTCCAAAGTCTCTTCGAGTTGCTGTCCAGAGCCATGGCCTGTAGGTTTGCTTAAAAATATTTTGGTGGTTGTTCCCCACAGACGATGAAACCAATTCAACAACAGCCAGGATATTAGCGCTATGGTGAGCAGTACTGTTACTTTTAAATGTGTTCGGGATTATAAAAATTAAAGTAGATAAATAGATGTAAGTATTAGAGTTATTTCCCTAGGAAACAGCTTGAGATAGTTGTGCCTCAAACTATTACTAATGTTTCTGATATGCTGCTTCCAAGGAGGTAACCACAAATTGGGATCTCATAAAACTGAAAGCTCCCGTAAAATGTGAGATCTACGATATTGGCCCAAGACACCTCGAGCTGTTATTTCTATATCTATATAACGTATAGAACCAACCAACTTGAGAGCACGCTGCTTGGGCAGATCTGTTTTCATACAGGATTTGTGCTCTAAGCACAGTCCTGATTCATCCATCACCTGACAACAGGCTCATGTTATAAAATAACCAACAGCAGGGGAAATGCCTTGAGGATCAGAAGCATGAGCTCCTCCTGAGGCAGGTCTGGCCTGCTGGAACTCACCCTCCACAGACCCCCGCCCTCCCATCCCCCGAGGCCCAGGGAATGTCTGGGTTTCAATGAGTTAATGTTTTATTAAAAAATAATCTTGAGTTTCTAGCAGTATGAAGCGACGGACTGAGGCAAGCAGAGCAATGGCCCTCGACTGCGAGGAACAGGAGTCTGAGGAAGACTGGACATAAACATAGTTAATACCACCTAAGGAGGGACACAGGCCTGGTGGTGGTCACCACAAGGGTTCCGAGCCGCTCTGTTGGGGTGGAGGGTGGCAGTGCAAAGGGGGGGAGGCAGAAAGGAGGCAGAGAGGAGGCGGGGGCTGGAGGGCCCTCTGGATAAGATGGCTTTCCAGGCCAGAGAAGAGCAAGGGAAGGGCCAGCGGGGGGACAGCCTCAGCTGCATGAACATGGACTGCATGACCAGGTGCTAGAGTTTGGATCTGGAGTATCCCCCAGAGGACCAGCATTAAGCACTTGTCCTCAGCCTTGGGGAGGTGGTGGGGCCTTTGTGGAGAAGGTTGGGCCACTGGCACTTGGGGGAACTTTGGGGCTGGGGATCTTCCTCTCTTTGCTTCCCAGTCACCATGCAGTGAACAGGTGGCCTCTGCTTTATGCTCCCCGGGGGATGTGCCCAGGCAGCAGGGCCAAGCAGCCATGGACAGAGGGGTGAGCCAAAATAGCCCTTCCCCCCTCCAGGTTGATTCTCTGGGTATTTGTCCCCTGTGGTGGAAAGCTGGCCACACATCAGGGAATCTACCAGAAGCCAAGGGCTCCGGATGCCAGCAGGAGCAAGATCACAGAGCACTTTGTCATATGGAGCCATTGATTGGGTTTTATCCTTTAAGCAGGGAAGTGATGTAATCTGATTTGTTTCTGGAAGACCAGCCTAGCCCTGGGTCCTGCATGCACTCAGGAGAGGAGAAAGGCTGGGGTCAGATAATGCCTAGGCAAATAGCTACCATCACAGAACTGGAAATGAGAAAGCATGCAAGTTGAGGCCATCCTGGGGAATTTCAGGTTCTGGGTGTGAGGTTCCCACTCCCAGCCAGTGCTGAGCTCTGGGATGGCAGAGTGGGCAGGATCCAAAGGCCAGAAAAGGGTACATGAGTTGTGAAGGAGGCCAAAATGAGAGGCTAGGGACCTCAACTGCCCACTAGGGTAGGTCTCTATTTATATAAGAAGCAAGTTAAATGAATGAAAGCCCAGAGCAAAGCCAAGGACTGCGCTCATGTTCCCAGGGCAGCTCTTAGCTGCTGGGCAGGGTGCCAGGCCGCAGTGCACACCTCTCCTCACTGGCCTCATGACAGCCCGCATGTGAGAATGGCGTCTTCACCTCCATGGAGGCCCGGGCACAGTCACAGGCAGGTGGGGCCTGCCCCAGGGATGCAGGAAGGCACTCCTCAGGCCACCCTCAGCTAGCAGTGCCAGTCCCAGGAATGGCATCACAGGAGATCAGTCTGCGGGTCAGCAAAGGCTGCTTGTTGATGGTCAGCTCGCCCAGCTGGTCTGCATCTCCATCTCCCTGACTCTGCAGCTGCCACCATTGGGAAAGTCCTTTGCCCTCTAAAGTGGAGGTAGGGACTCACCTGCTACACCAAAACAATGTCCAGATGGAGCAGGAATTTAAATGGGATTGTGAAAGCATGAATGTTTCTAAAGAAAATTTGGGATTTAAAAAAGAACTATTTAGACGTCCCTTCACTTCATGACACAAACCCTAAAGTGTGCAACATTTGGCCACATATGGGAAAACCAAATGTTTTGGGGAAAACATTGTTTACATCTCACCTGACATACAAAAGGGTAATTTCTAACACATCAATAGAAGATCCACAACTAGATTGAAAAATGAATACATCCACAGAAAGTTGAGAGAAGAAAAGGAAAAAATGTGAATTTTAAATCCACAAAAAAGATACAAATTAAAACTACATTGGTGACCACCCACAGAACAGGCCCAGCGGCCTGCTGAGGGGCAGAGCCGCCCCCCACCCCCCGCGCCTGCCAGGTAGGCGGAACTGTGACCACTGACAGAAAAGGCCCAGTGGCCCGCGGAGGGGCAGAGCTGCCAACCACTCCTGCAAGATAGACGGGCCTGCAACCCACTGGCAGAACAGGCGCAGCGGCCTGCTGAGAGGTAGAGCCGCCCCCTCCCCCCGCGCCTACAAGGTAGACGGAACTGTGACCACCCACAGAACAGGCCCAGCGGCCTGCTGAGGGGCAGAGCCGCCCCGCCCCCCGCGCCTGCAAGGTAGGCGGAACTGTGACCACCAACAGAACAGGCCAGACCTGCAACCAACAGACAGAACAGGCCCAGTGGCCTGCGGAAGGGTAGAGCTGCGCCCCCCCCGCGCCTGCAAGGTAGGCGGACCTGCGACCCACCGGCAGAACAGCCCCAGAGGCCTGCAGAGGGACAGAGCCGCCACCCGCGCCTGCAAGGTAGGCGGACCTGCTACCGACCGGCAGAACAGGCCCAGCGGCCTGCCGGCGTGGTAGGCACATTGCCCCAATTGGAGGAGGGGCAGAGCCGCCGCCCGCGCCTGCGAGGGAGACTTTGCAACTATACAAGACCAATATAAATATATAGGGGGAAAATTCAATAGCACAACAGTTTCACCAAGCAGAAAGAAACGCGAACAGTATGAAGAGACAAGGAAAGAAAGGACCACAAGCAATGCAGGTCAGCTCAACATTAGAAGAGGTAATAGCTGCAGCAGATGGAATGTCAGATAAAGAATTCAGGATATACATGCTTCAGATGATCTGGAGTCTCAAGGAAGACATCAGACAGCAAAATCAGACAATGAAAGATCACTTCAACAATGAATTACATAAACAAATCCAAGAAGCAAAAGATCAACTATACAGGGAGATAGAGGTTATAAAAAACAAACAAACAGAAATCCTAGAAATGCAGGAAGCAATAAACCAACTTAAAAACTCAATTGAGAATACTACCAGCAGAGTAGAACACTTAGAAGATAGAACATCAGACAATGAAGATAAAGTATTTCAACTGCAAAAGAACATAGACAGCTCAGCAAGACTGTTAAGGAACCATGAGCAGAACATCCAAGAAATATGGGATAACATCAAGAGACCAAATTTAAGAGTCATTGGGATACAGGAAGGGACAGAGTTTCAAACCAAAGGAATGAGCAATCTATTCAATGAAATAATACAAGAAAACTTCCCAGACTTGAAGAATGAGACAGAATCCCAAATCCTAGAAGCCTACAGGACGCCGAATGTGCAAAATCATAAGAGACCCACACCTAGACACATTATAATGAAGATGCCCAACATACAGAATAAGGAGAGAATTTTAAAAGCTACAAGAGAAAGGAAGCAGATCACATTTAGGGGTAAGCCAATCAGGATAACAGCTGATCTTTCAACACAGACTCTCAAAGCTAGAAGATCCTGGAATAACATATTTCAAACACTGAAAGAAAGTGGGTTCTAACCAAGAATTGTGTTTCCAGCGAAATTAAGCTTCAGGATGGAAGATGAAATTAAAACCTTCCACGATAAACAAAAGTTAAAAGAATTTGCAGCTAGAAAACCATCTCTTCTAAACATCCTTGGCAAAACATTACAGGAAGAGGAAATGGAAAATAACAATGAAAACCAACAGTGGGAGGTAGGACAGTAAAGGGGGGAAAATAATCAAAGAGGAAAACAAACCATGTTTAGTAACATAAATAAACAAATATGGCTGGAAGAACAACCCATATCTCAATAATAACCCTAAATGTTAATGGCTTAAACTCACCAATCAAGAGACACAGGCTAGTAGAATGGATCACAAAACAAGACCCAACAATATGCTGCCTACAGGAGACGCATTTGATAGGAAAAGACATACATAGGCTGAAGGTGAAAGGTTGGGAAAAATCATATCACTCATATGGACTTCGGAAACAAGCAGGAGTGTACATACTCATATCAAATAAAATAGATTTCAAGCCAAAGTTAATCAAAAGGGATAAAGAGGGACACTACATACTGCTTAAGGGAACCATGCACCAACAAGACATAACAATCATAAATATATATGCCCCAAACAATGGTGCAGCTATGTTCATCAAACAAACTCTTCTCAAGTTCAAGAGTCTAATAGACCACCATACAATAATCATGGGAGACTTCAACACACCTCTCTCGCCACTGGACAGATCTTCCAAACAAAAGTTGAATAAGGAAACTATAGAACTCAGTAACACAATTAATAACCTAGACTTAATTGACATATATAGAATATCCCACCCAACATCAAGCAATTACACTTTTTTCTCAGCAGCACATGGATCCTTCTCAAAAATAGATCACATATTATGTCACAGGTCAACTCTTAGACAATATAAAGGAGTAGAGATAATACCATGCATCTTATCTGATCATAATGGAATGAAACTGAAAATCAATGATAAAAGAAGGAAGGAAAAAGCATACATCACTTGGAGAATGAACAATAGGTTACTGAATGATCAATGGGTTATAGAAGACATCAAGGAGGAAATTAAAAAATTCTTAGAGATAAATGAAAACACAGACACAACATATCAGAATCTATTGGACACATTGAAAGCAGTTCTAAGAGGAAAATTCATTGCTTGGAGTTCATTCCTTAAAAAAAGAAAAAACCAACAAATAAATGATCTCATACTTCATCTCAAAATCCTTGAAAAAGAAGAGCAAAACAACAGCAAAAGAAGTAGAAGGCAAGAAATAATGAAAATCAGAGCTGAAATTAATGAAATCGAAACAAAAGAAACAATTGAAAAAATTGACAAAACTAAAAGTTGGTTCGTTGAAAAAATAAACAAAATCAACAGACCCTTAGCCATGCTCGCAAAGACAAGAAGAGACAGAACTCAAATTACTAACATACGGGATGAAAAAGGCAATATCACAACAGACACTTCAGAAATACAGAAGATAATCAAAAATTATTTTGAATCCTTATACTCCAATACATTAGAAGATAGTGAAGGCATAGATAAATTTCTTAAGTCATATGATCTGCCCAGATTGAGTCAGGAAGATATAGACAACCTAAACAGACCAATATCAATTGAGGAAATAGAAGAAACCATCAAAAGACTACCAACTAAGAAAAGCCCAGGACCGGATGGGTATACAGCAGAGTTTTACAAAACCTTTAAAGAGGAACTAATACCAATACTTTTCAAGCTACTTCAGGAAATAGAAAAAGAGGGAGAACTTCCAAATTCATTCTACGAGGCCAACATCACCCTGATACCTAAACCAGACAAAGACACTTCAAATAAAGAAAACTACAGACCAATATCTCTAATGAACCTAGATGCAAAAATCCTCAATAAAATTCTGGCGAATCGGATACAAAAACATATCAAAAAATTGTGCACCATGATCAAGTAGGATTCATCCCTGGGATGCAAGGCTGGTTCAATATACGGAAATCAATAAATGTTATTCACCACATCAATAGACTTAAAAATAAGAACCATATGATCATCTCCATAGATGCGGAAAAAGCATTCGACAAAGTACAGCATCCCTTTATGTTCAAAACTCTAGAAAAACTAGGGATAACAGGAACATACCTCAATATTGTAAAAGCAATCTATGCTAAGCCTCAGGCTAGCATCATTCTGAATGGAGAAAAATTGAAGGCATTCCCTCTAAAATCTGGAACAACACAGGGATGCCCTCTCTCATCACTTCTGTTCAACATAGTTCTCGAAACACTGGCCAGAGCAATTAGACAGACGAAAGAAATTAAAGGCATAAAAATAGGAAAAGAAGAACTTAAATTATCACTATTTGCAGGTGACATGATTCTATACCTAGCAGACCCAAAAGGGTCTACAAAGAAACTATTAGAGCTAATAAATGAATTCAGCAAAGTGGCAGGATATAAAATCAACACGCATAAATCAAAGGCATTCCTGTATATCAGCGACAAATCCTCTGAAACGGAAATGAGGACAACCACTCCATTCACAATATCTTCAAAAAAAATAAAATACTTGGGAATCAACCTAACAAAAGAGGTGAAAGACTTATACAATGAAAACTACAGAACCCTAAAGAGAGAAATAGAAGAAGATCTTAGAAGATGGAAAAATATACCCTGTTCATGGATAGGCAGAACTAACATCATCAAAATGGCGATATTACCAAAAGTTCTCTATAGGTTTAATGCAATACCAATCAAAATCCCAAAGGCATTTCTTGTAGAAATAGAGAAAGCAATCATGAAATTCATATGGAAAAACAAAAGACCCAGAATAGCAAAAACAATGCTAAGCAGGAAGTGTGAATCAGGCGGTATAGCGATACCAGACTTCAAACTATACTACAGAGCAATAGTAACAAAAACAGCATGGTACTGGTACCAAAACAGGCGGGTGGACCAATGGTACAGAATAGAGGACAGAAACCAATCTACAAAACTACAACTATCTTATATTTGATAAAGGGGCTAAAAGCATGCAATGGAGGAAGGATAGCACCTTCAACAAATGGTTCTGGGAAAACTGGAAATCCATATGCAACAAAATGAAACTGAATCCCTTTCTCTCGCCATGCACAAAAGTTAATTCAAAATGGATCAAGGAGCTTGATATCAAATCAGAGACACGCCGTCTGATAGAAGAAAAAGTTGGCTACGATCTACATACTGTGGGGTTGGGCTCCAAATTCCTCAATAGGACACCCATAGCACAAAAGTTAATAACTAGAATCAACAAATGGGACTTACTCAAACTAAAAAGTTTTTTCTCAGCAAAAGAAACAATAAGAGAGGTAAATAGGGAGCCTACATCCTGGGAACAAATCTTTACTCCTCACACTTCAGATAGAGCCCTAATATCCAGAGTATACAAAGAACTCAAAAAATTAGACAATAAAATAACAAACAACCCAATCAACAAATGGGCCAAGGACCTGAACAGACACTTCTCAGAGGAGGACATACAATCAATCAACAAGTACATGAAAAAATGCTCACCATCTCTAGCTGTCAGAGAAATGCAAATCAAAACCACCCTAAGATACCATCTCACTCCAGTAAGATTGGCAGCCATTATGAAGTCAAACAACAACAAGTGCTGGCGAGGATGTGGGGAAAAGGGTACACTTGTACATTGCTGGTGGGACTGCAAATTGGTGCAGCCAATTTGGAAAGCAGTATGGAGATTCCTGGGAAAGCTGGGAATGGAGCCACCATTTGACCCAGCTATTCCCCTTCTCGGTCTATTCCCTAAAGACCTAAAAAGAGCATGCTACAGGGACACTGCTACATCGATGTTCATAGCAGCACAATTCACAATAGCAAGACTGTGGAACCAACCTAGATGCCCTTCAATAGATGAATGGATTAAAAAAATGTGGCATTTATACACAATGGAGTATTACTCTGCATTAAAAAATGACAAAATCATGGAATTTGCAGGGAAATGGATGGCATTAGAGCAGATTATGCTAAGTGAAGCTAGCCAATCCCTAAAAAACAAATGCCAAATGTCTTCTTTGATATAAGGAGAGTAACTAAGAACAGAGTAGGGTCGAAGAGCATGAGAAGAAGATTAACATTAAACAGGGATGAGAGGTGGGAGGGAAAGGGAGAGAGAAGGGAAATTGCATGGAAATGGAAGGAGACCCTCAGGGTTATACAAAAGTACATACAAGAGGAAGTGAGGGGAAAGGGAAAAATAATACAAGGGGGACAAATGAAAGACAGTAGAGGGGGCAGAGAGAGAAGAGGGGAGGGGAGGGGAGGGGAGGGGGGATAGTAGAGGATAGGAAAGGCAGCAGAACACAACAGACACTAGTATGGCAATATGTAAATCAATGGATGTGTAACTAATGTGATTCTGCAATCTGTATATGGGGTAAAAATGGGAGCTCATAACCCACTTGAATCAAAGTGTGAAATATGATATATCAAGAACTATGTAATGTTTTGAACAACCAACAATAAAAAATTTTAAAAAAATAAAAAATAAATAAATAAAATAAAACTACATTGATATTTCACTTTTTATCAGTCAAGCTAGCAAATTCTAAAAGTTTGATGTTATCATTCATTACTAGGGTATAGGAAATATCCAACTTAGTTAAGATCAGAAAGCATCATCCTGAAGCTGTCTTGTTACAGAAGGATTTGCAAACTGGCATGAGACTTTAAATGGACATTTCGTTTGACCATGCAAGCTAATTCTCAGACATTTTTTCTGTGAATATATGCACATCTGTATATAAAAAAAAATCACACATCATGTTGTTGAGTGTGTGCAGAAAGGATCGAAGAAAAATTTAAATGCTCGCTGATAGGACCCATGCCACCAATTACAGTATCCCTGCACTGAGAGTATGCTAACACGGACAAGGTAGACACGAAGACATAACCTAGTCTCTAAAATACATTATAAAGGAAAAAGCAAGATGGAGAACAATTTTTATAAGGCATTACCATTTTATAAGGAAAACAGGTCTACACGCCCATGTGTACATACACATATGCACATGGTCTGTTCGAGGACTGCTAGCACCCTGCTTTTCACTCTGCCCCCCCCCCTTTTTTTAACCGTGTGCATTGATCCCTCTTCAGAGTAGCAGGAGTTGTTTAGAACAGCACAAAGAGTGGGGTGTATCCTAGGGGTGCGGCCAAGACGGTACCTGGCAGACCTTAACTCCACTTTCACTTGATCTCGGGCTGGCTTCAGGTTTCCTGGAAGCTAACCCCACAGGGCTGGTGAAAGCACCATGGAAAAGATTAGAAGAAATTCTGAGAATGGCTTTGCATCTACACTTCTGTGCAAACTTGGTTATGGAAATTAGAAAATGAACAGTAATCATGACATCCAGGGACAAAACTGGTCACCCCAGAGGAGGTGCACTGAGTCACCATTGCCCTCAACCTAATGAAGAAGTGGTTTACATAAGAATCCACCAACAGTTTCGTGAATACTTTTCAACTTTACCCAACGTGTTTGCATATCGCAATGGCTGTATCGGAAAGGAAAACCAGATCTCTTGGTCTGAGAGTGCTTTGATGGTATTGGAAGTCACCGTAGCTCAGGGCAGGTAGAATTCTGCTCTCAGGAAGCTCTGGCCTGGTGTGGCAGTGGAGAACTCCAAGGCAGAGTGACAGTTGCGGGTCATCACTGACCTCACACCAGGGGGCGCACTGTTCTGTTACAGACATCTCCATTGTCAAAATGTCTACGGAGCACGGAGGGTTTAGCGGAGAATCTCAGGATGGTTTCAAAGAACTAGTTGGAGAACGTTTGTTTGCAGAGCCGTGTTAATCATTTCAAGGCTCTAGGAGCGGGTTCCAGCGACTGAGGGTTGGTGTGACCAAACAGCTTTTCTCCAGCTGTGCCTGGCTGGACCCATGTCACTCTCTTTGGGTAAAGGCAGAGCAGTGATCTGGAGGCTGGGCTTCTTAACCAAAATAGTAGGCTAGATGCAGGAATCGCAGGGGCTTTGCTGCAAAGCCTGGAAGGCCTGGTAGCTTTGAGAAGGCTTGTGCTGTGCCCTGGGAGGACAGAATGAGCCAGGACTCACTGCAGCACCCAGGACAGCCCCCTGGGAGGCCTGCTGGAGCACCTTCCCCTCAGCCGGGATTTCCTTTGCATTTGCTCAGGTCCCGCCTTGTCTTAGGGAGTCCCTGAGTGGGTGATGACATCAAGAGCAGCACGTCTCTGCTGTCCTTTAAGAGAACTTCTTTCTCCACCCAGAAAAATGGTCTCAAGGGGGAATGGTCAGAAGAAATGGCTCGAGTGGAACCAAGACCCAGCCCCCGGGGACTATAGAGGACAGCCCCTTGGCTTTCTGTTCAGAAAGCCTCCTGGTCGACTTCTGTGAGCTTAGAAACAGCCGCTGGCAACGGTCAGGGCTCTGGGAGAAGGCACGCTAGATAGGCCTACAACATGCCCACAGGCAAATGCTGCCCCAATTTTTAGAGACAAGAAGAACCAAGCCCTGGAAACTTCCCATTGATCAGGCTGATGGCCACTCCCGGGCCAAGGGTGGGCACAGGCAGAGAAAGAGGTGATGACCCTAAGCTAGCCACCTGCATGCATCCCTTCAGTGGGGCTAAGCCTCTCAAAGCTAGTCCCATTGTTTCTTCTCTTTTATTATAAAAGTGGCAGAAAAGGTACAAATGCCCAGTGTCCAGCATCTCCTGTAACCAGGCGAAGACCACAGAGACCGCGGAGCCAAGGAGGCTGGGTTGGCAAGTCCATGAAGCATAGGTCAGCTTGTCTCCAGAAGGAGACCCCCAGTGCCTTGCCCAGCATGATTCTGACTGTGCTGTGATGCCTAACATTGTCACCAGTGAATCCCCTGGATGGGGGTGATATTGAATTTGTAGATGGCCCACAACTAGGACTGGATAAAGGATGGGCTAAGACTAACTTGACAGAATTCAGTAACAATTACAACTTGCAATTATATTTGTGTTTCTACAACAATGGCATAACTGCAGGATGAGGTGACCTGGTAAGTGATAAAGAGCACCAAATCCATACTCCAGGAGGCTCTACCACAACAGTAATATGTGCCCAAAATGAGAGCTGACAGTTGGGGAATCTGGTGGCTCTGGGCTGCGTCCCTGAGAAGGATTCATCTCACTGCAGTGTGTCCTAAGAAACCACATAGCCCTGTAGCCAGTCTCCAAGCCTCTGCTGCAGCCCCACCTCGGAGACAGGCCCTGGTTCCCTCCCCAGGACAGAGCCCACGCTCCCCTGTGTGGTGCACCGAGCCCCATGTGGTTTCCTCCACAGCTGCATTTGCCTGGGCCCCCTTTCCTGTCCACCAGCTCAGCCCAGGCCACACTCCACTCCTCCACAGGCTTTTGTTTCCTTGCCGCCTTGCCCTTGGCCTTGAGGTACGGGGAAGCAAGGCTGGGAGGAGGAGCTAGAGGATGCGAGAGCCACACAGAAGTCACAGGCAGAGATGGAGCTGCAGGGGCGGGGGAGCAGATGAAAGGTGGGTGGGTGCCAGGGAGCCATCCAAGCTCTGGGATGCTCAAGGATCTGCACCAGGTCGGCGAGCGGGAGGGAAGGAGGCCATCTGCTGAGACGTCTGCCACCTTCGTGGCCTTCCTCCTCTCCAGAATTCCCTTTTCTGTGTTTTTTCTGGCTCCCCGACTCCAGGATGGGCTGGCCACTTTCTCCCTTTGCCAACTCTGTGCCCTGAGTCTTTCTTCATTAGGTTCCATAGAGCCAGTTTCCAGTTACATGCTCATAGATCCACTCCCCTCCTAGACTGAATGGTGGGGCTGTGGTTCACTTGCCTGTGTGAGCTGGGGGTCTAGCCTGTGAGCCAGGGTCTAGCCCAGGGCACTGCCTCAGTATCAGCCATACAGTGTCTGTGACCTAATACTCACAAATCAACAGTACACATCTAACATGGTAAATATGGCTTGGAAATCATATTTCTTAAAGGATCATGTTAATAATAGCAAAGAGGAACCAAGGCATTTTTTAAATGTTTATATTTTAGTTGTAGCTGGACACAACACTTTCATTTTTTATTTATTTATTTTTATGTGGTGCTGAGGATCGAACCCAGGGCCACACTTGTGCGAGACGAGCGCTCTACCGCTGAGCCACAACCCCAGCCCAGGAACCAGGGCATCTTGATCTATTACATTAGGAGAGGCTCATCTTTTTATGGATCGTATGGCCATGGCACACACACACCTCAGTACGTAAGGCAGGTCGAGGCGAATGGTACATCTCCCTTGGGGAAGGAAATAAAGTGCCCAACATTAGCACAACCTCCTTCCCCTGTCTTTCCCATCTTGATTTGAGTGGGTGAATTTCTACCATAGAAATTTGCTATTTTATTATTGGTCTCATATTTGCCTTTACTAGACTTTTTAAAAATGTTTAACTTGGTGGGACAAACTTTGGTTTTGGTATTTGCCATGCTGAGGATCAAACCCAGGGCCTCCCATAAGCAAAGCTCCTGTACCACTGAGCCATATCCCCAAGCCTGGGGAGCAAACCTAGAGAAGAGGACTCTACTTAGAACAGAGAGGTCTGCAGCTTGCATTCTTGCCAACTGGTTCCTGCCTGCTTTTCAGGTCGTGGAGTCTGAGCAACAACATGGTGAATGTTCTTTCTACTCTCTATTCTAATAGGTGTCAGTCACTCATTTATTCTACAAGTATTTATTGAGTACCCATTATATGCTGGGTACTGGGGATATTCCAAGGAACAGGTGACAACACCTCAAAGACCTCAGGTTGTGGTGGGGAAGACAATAACAACTAAGTAATTGAACAAATCACATAATAATATATCAAGAAATGATAAATGCTATAAAGAAAAATAAGTGGGAGGTAGAAAAGGACAGTGATTTCTATTTTAAATAGTGTGTCCAGGCAGGATCTCAAGAAGGAGATAATATCTGAATAGAGAGCTAAGATTAGTTAAGAAATCATGCTAATTGCTGAGAGAAAAGCATTCTAGTAGAGAGAACAGCTTGTACAAAGGTCCTGTGGCAAGGGCATGCACGCTGGAGGGATGCATGCTTGAGGAGTGTGGGAAGAATGTTGAGATTGTATAGTGGTCATACTGAGGTGAACATGGAGTTCAGTGATAAGTACTGAAGTCAGAGAAGCTGCCAGATGCTGGATTTTCTAGGGTGAGAATAGAATTTTGGATTTTATTTTCATTGTGATGGGAAATCACAGGAGGTGGAGTAGCAGTGTGACATGGTGAGATTTGTTTTAGAAGGTCAAATCCAGATCCCTGTAGATGGCAAGGAACACGATAGGACTGGCTACTCCAGGGGCACCAGCTTCTTTCTTCATCACCTGCGGTGGAAAGAGCTCTGTAGCCCATAACTCTGCCTGCTGGGGCTTCTGACTTGGGGTGGGGGGTTGCCCGGTAGTGGCCTGGGAAGGCAGAGGCAGTGGCCCTCCTCTGGTGTCAGCAGGGCAAATCCTTCCCCCGCTTGGCATTCTGGGCTGGGATGTCCTCGGGGGCTGACACAACTGTTCTTTTGCTGGAGCTGACAAGAGCCTCTGACATGGGCTGAGAGCTTTTGTGCTAGCACAGTTTACAGTTTATGAGGACTTCACTGCTTTCCATCTTCCTTCCTAGGAACTCAGTTTATGAAGCTAAAATCCAAGATGAGATCTGCTGATTGGCTGCTTGTGAAGCAACATGGGCAGAGAGGCTGTGTCTGTGGACCTGGGCCCGCCCTATACCTGGCCTTTCATGGTAACTTGCAATGTCCATCCAAGAACCACACACAGTATGGTGAGGGTGCAGAGTGGACTCAGGGCCACTCTATGCTTGGTGGCACTTTTCCCAGGTCACCCATGTGGCTACTATTAGCAGTGGGATCAGCAATGCTGAAGAGGACAGTTCTACCTCCTGTAATGGAAACATGAGCTCCTCTCAGAATGCTCTTCCTAAAGATAGCTGCTCTCCATGCTGGTCAAAGAAATGCACAATAAGCAGACCATCATGAAGACACCCCAGAGCAGCCTAGAAGGTCCTTGGTGGAGAGCGTCAGGGGGACCACTTGCTCCAGACCCTGAGTGTCTGTGTGTTCTTGTTGGTTATGCTAAGGATGCAAGGCCCTGTCTGCTTTTAGCCCAGGGTCATTACTGAGGAATCTGGTAAAGTCTCCCTCAGGACTCAGAATAGGATTGTTAGCTGCTTAAAGTAAAGAGCTGGATTCCCCAAGGTTGGTGTTCCTCCTCTGCAGTGCAATAAATCACGTCCACCCACCTAGCCATGGGCCATCCATGTTGGACCTGGGGACAAGGAAAATTGAGACCCATATACTGATATGCAAGAGTAAAGGAGCCCTTGTTTCAGACCCATGAAATAGTGACAGGCTAATTTATTGTCTTGTAAGTAGAATAAAATCAAATTTCAGGTCCTAAGTCCCCTCCCGGAGGGGAGTCAAAGTTTGAAAAAACAAATTGGCACTGGGTGGATGTCCTGTTTTTGTGACTCTGGCCTGTGAGCGGGTCTCAGGTTATGTCATGCAGAGTGACTAAGACTCCAATAGAAACCTTGCAGCTTATCTGTCTTGAAGATTTGGAAGACAGAGTTTGGGACCCCAGAGTCCAGGGAAAGTAAGAGAGAAGTCACAGAAATGCGCGGGCCAGAGGCGCCAGGGAAGAACTGCAGATTCTATCCATATCGCTCGCTGACCCCTGAACTATGAATTTGCAAAGCAGACTATAAATGGCCAAGGCACAGCTAAAAGCATGGAAATAAGATTTCAGACTGCCCAAGAGACAGTTTGCACTTTGAATTCAACCAAGGTAATGGCCTTCTATTACAACAACATAAACTCCTTAGAGAAATATAATAGCATTTGGAGTCTCTACCACACAACATTCACAGTGTCCAGAACATAACCTAAAACTAGCCAACATATAATGAAACAGGATAATGACCCTGAGATGACCTAGATGTTGGAATTAGGAGACAGATTTTAAAGCAGCAAATTAACCACTTAAAGATGGAAAAGAAAATATACTCATAATAAATAAAATAATTGGACATTTCAGAGAAAATAGAAACTATACAAAAGAATCAGATGCAGTGCAATAAACCACGTCCACCCACCTAGCCATGGGCCATCCATGTTGGACCTGGGGACAAGGGAAATTGAGACCCACATACTGATATGGGAGAGTAAAGGATCCCTTGTTTCAGACCCATGAAATAGTGGGACCCACTCCAAAATTAAAGAATACAATGTATGGGAAAGAAATCATAAAATGAACTTACCATTTGTCAGAAAACTGAATAAGCTTAAGCTAGGTGGATAGAAACTACCCATTTAAGAAAAAGAAAAAATATATTTCTTTAAAACGTGCAGATCTTTGGAGCCTAAGTAGATAATATTCAAAAGTGTAAAATGTGTAATCAAATGTGAGAGAAAAAATACTTCAAAAGTAATGCCTGAAATTTCCTAAATTTGTTGAACACATTATTTTAAAGATTCATGAGATTCAGAAAAACTCATGCAAAATAAATACAAAGAAAACCATCCCTAGACACATTCTATCACAGTGCTGAAAGCTAAAGATGTAGAAAAAAACCCCAAAGGCAGCCATATTACTGACATGGCAGCCATAGCTCAAAACCAGCAATTTCTTAGTAGAAACTACAGGCCAGAGGGGTGGAACCACATCTTCAAATCCCTGAAAAAAAATTAATCCAGAATTCTATATCTTTCAAAATAAGATGAAATAAAAATGTTTTCCAGGTAAAACAAAACTAAGAAAATTCTAGCTTAAACAATTCTTTAGTATAAAAAAAAATCCATAGGGAAGATCTTCCAATAGACAGAAAATAATGTAGGTAAGCAATCAAACCTTCAGGAAGAAACAATGAACACTAAAAATGGCCCACATAGTGGTAAGTATTAAAAACAAGTTTTCTCCTTAGTTTCTTTAAAATATTTGACTCTAAAAAGCAAAAATTTGGACACTGTTTTGAGAGTTTAAAACAGGTATCTGAAGGGTATGGTGTATCTCCAAAATGACCTACCTACTGGCAAAGTTTCTATCTTCTCTGAGCCGAGTAAAATATTAATTCTAGATACTTAAAGTAAGGATATATATTGCATTCTCTAGAGGAAGCATTTAAAAATTAATGTAAACTGTTATAGCTAAAAAGACAATCGACAAACTATAAGAAATTTTTTAAAAAGTTTTCCAAAGAATCAAAGGAAAACAGTAAACAAAAACAAAGGAATAAAAAGCAGAGACAGAACATAATCAAATGTAAATGCAACATTTTCAACAATTGCATTAAATGATAACAGGCTAAACAGCCCAACGAAAAGACACAGGTTTCTTAATGAGGTTTATCAGTACAAAGAGGGGCGTGGATACCATCATGTGTGCATGAGAAAGGACGCTACAGCCAGGTCCATCACCTCTGCAGACTGTGCGGCCAGTTTGAAGAGCTGGGGCACCAGGGCCATACCTGGGGCACCAGGATCTGGGTCTCAGCTTCGCCACCTATCAGCCCACAAGATGTTGGAACAGCTCCTCTGAACCTGTGTCCTCATTTGCAAGGCAGCAGGAATAAACCCCTCACGTGGGTTTGTGAGGATTAAATGCAACAATAGGCATGAAGTGCTCTACACTGTCCAGCACACAATGGATCCACCATGATGAAAACTGTTGTCCTTTGTACCATAGGGCACATGCTGGCAAATCAGTGCCGTGATTTTAGGAACTGCGCACTCCTCAGCCCTTACCTGGAGGAGGAAAGGGAGGGGAGGAATGAAGAGATGGAAGAGTTTGGAGAAAACCTAAGCATGGTTGCAGAGCTCCTCTGGGCTCACCCTCTGGAGTCCAGAAGGTCTGGGCTAGCCTCTGAGGGCACGGGCTGCTCTTGTCCTTAGGTTCCTTGAGCATGGAAGAGAGCTTCACCCAATAAACACGCCAAAGGAACAGATGGCGTCATGAGGAAGAGCCACCGCAGAATGAACAGGACGAGAGCGTCTAGGGGAAGTGAGGTGGTAGAGCCCAGGAGGTGGGTGGCCTCTGACCATGCAGCGCCCACTGAGCATCAGATCTGAACCAAGAGCTCCATCAGCCAGATGAGCATGTGGCCTTGAGTCCTCAGCTCACCACAGAGCAGGCGCTTGGTGACACCCTCTGAAGGAAGGCATGCACGGAGACCAAGGCCGCCTCTGAATTCCTGTCACCAACGTGGCACTGACTCAGGGGACCCACGCTGACAGCGTTCTTGTGGAGATGGTGAAATTACAGAGCAAGGGCTTAATGAAATCACTTTGTACTTATCTATTATGCTTCCTAATTAAAGTGCATTGCAATATAGACCAATTTGGAAAACACAGCTTGGCCTACAAAGGCTTGTGAGAGCTGAACCATTGCCAAGGACAGAATGAACTTGATCTATTTCAATGAAAACACACGTCTATCACCCAGCTCGAAAAGATGCTGATGTAGCAGCGTCTGGATTGATGCTTCAATTTTTTTTTTATTAATTCTGACTGATATTTCTGATTAGGCCCTAAAAGCCACCCATTCTTCATATATTTTCATAAAGCACTCAGGTTGTTCTGAGGAAACAGGAAGAATGTGAACCATTGCCAGATAAGTTACTCCTAAGAATTGTTCAGTGTGGGGTCCTTGGCATTATGGGGTAGAGCAGTGCCTAGGAGTGGGAATTAAGAACCAAGGGCTCCTCGGGCCTCAGGAGCTCTAGAGATCACTGGGCCTTTGTTTCTGAGTAATACCGGATCCATTGCCATCTCCAGAAAGCTTCTCTTCTGGCTATTCTAAAAGCCGCCCCAGGCAGGGAAGGCAGGCCTGGGCTAGAAAGGAGGAGCCCTATTGCCAACCAGGTATGGAAAGTTTGTGTGGGACCCAGAGAGGTCCAGCTGGACCTGGGTTCAAGTAGCAGGGCCGATGTGGAGTTGCCATGAGCAGCCTCCCAGGATCACACCACATGCGTTACCACGGCAACTCGACCTCCAACTACACAAGAGGAAAACCTCAAATTCTTTCTCCAGAATGACACTGAGCTCACACAGATCAAGGGATTCCTTTAAAAAAAATACTCCTTTTTTGCTTTTTGAGTGGTTGAAATATAGACTTAGGCAATGAGGGCTGAGTGAGGCTAATCCAGGGTCTGGAGTGGCCGAACCACACAGGTATAGATTTGGTGGTTTGAAATTCTCCTGTGATGGTGGGAACACAGCCCTGACTCCACAGCTTAGAGGAGGTAGAGACTGAAAGCACCCTTTCCCTTCTGAACATCAGGGGAACAGGAGCACTTCTGCTCTTTGATTCTTCCAAGGACACTTGTCACCCACTCCAGTCACTGACCCTTAAAATCTACAATTTTTATCCAGAGACTCCCCTGGCAACATGTGACTCCCACGCACACACCAACCTGGGGTGGGGAGAGCTCACTTGATCCATAAACCATTCCCAAGTCACCAAAACACATTAAGAAGGATTCACTGCTCAAATAATGGAGGGTAAGTCCACAGTGAGGTTGAGGGACCTGTGACCAGAGGCCTGTGGGAAGGTGCTGCCAACTGATGCAGGTTGACCTTCTCGGAAAAATAATTAAAAACACGAGTTTCCTCTTGGCACAATAGCATCATGTCTTAATAAAGAAGAACCTATATCTCTTAATGTAAACAACTTCCTTTAAAGGGCAAAATCTCACGGGATACATGGATTTCACAACCCCAAGCCTGACGTGAGCTCCTTCAGGGAGGGACCCCGGAGCCTCAGATGCACTTGGAGCTGGGGATAGTTCCTGTCCCTCAATAGCATGTTTCCTGGGGGAGTTCTGCAGGAAAGCGGTGGTTCTGTTAGATAGTAAAGCGCCCTAGAGAGGTGAGCAGAGAAACAAGAATCGGAATGATTTTGTGATGGGTTTAAAAATCATGCTGAGGCCCGTTTCAGTTGGCCAGCCCTATTATGTGCCGCCAGCCCTCCACACCAGCGGGTTCCATGCCCACAGGTTCCAGAAAGCTAGGATGGAAATTATTTGGGGGAAAAAAAAAAACTGCATCTGTGCTGAACATATGCAGACTGTTTCCCTTTCATGATTCCCTAGACAATAGAGCATAACAACTCTTCACAGAAGGTTTGCATCACATTAGGTCTTCGAAGTGATCTAGAGATGATTTAAAAGTGCATGGGAGGATGTGTAGGTTCTGTGCAAATCCTGCCCCATTTTACGGAAGAGACTGGAGCATCACAGACAATGGTATCCCTGAGGGGTCCTGGAACCAGTTCCCCTAAGACACGGAGGGGTGTGACTGTACACAGTTGGAGTCTGATCACATCAAATGTTCATTAACATACTTGACAAAATGCAGGGTGTCTGAAAAACAAGAGGAGAAAAAGAAAACAACATAACAGAAAAGCAATCCCCACGCTCTGTTGGTGGCCTCCTTCATCAAGGGCCTTCCAGACGAGCAGGAGCTGGAAGAATCTACGGGTTCCTCAGTCACCCATTTGCCTGTGACTGACTGCTCCAGGGTCTCACCAGCAGCAGGGGTCCTGCAGTACAATCTGTGTCAGGCTCTGGTTCAGTGAGAAGCCACAGCTGCTTCCCACATTGGAGGTGACATACTGGCCTCTAGTGTGGAGGCCCGTCAAAGGATTCCCAAGGGTAATTTGGCTGCACCTGGTTCTCTCCTTGCGCGTTGACTTTGAATCACAACATAACCTCATGTAAGATGCATCTGTATTGTCAGATTTTTCTTGTCATGACCAGAATATCTGACATAAACAACTTAAAAGAGGAAAGGATTATTAGGGCTCATGGTTTCAGAGGTTTCAGTCCATGGTTGGCTTCTCCCTTGCTCTGGGTCTGAGGTGAGGCAGAGGATTGCGGTGGAAGGGCGTGGGGAGGACAGCTGCCCAGCTCATGACAACTGGGAAGAAGGGGGAATAGGAAGAAAATGAAAATCTACAATTTTTATCCAGGCATATCCCCAGTGACCTGCTTCCTCCAGCTAGGTCCACCTCTCGGGAGTCCATCCAGCCATCAATGGACTAATCTAATGATGAGGTCAGAGCCCTCAGGATCCAATTATTTCTTTCCCAAGCACCCCTCGGACGCTGCTACACTGGGGACCAAGCCTTCATACACGAGTATTTGGGAGATGCTTCCAATCCATAGCATCCACTACTTTAAATTCTAAGATATGCTCAAAGACCTTGACTTTATGGATCAAGACAGACTTCCTGATTTATTTAAAATGGCATTTTAACTACCTGAAATTTAAAATAAAATTCAAGGAAAAAATTCTGCTCATAAATATAGTGAGACCTGAAAGTTTGTTTGTGAACTGGCTGTTTGGAACTCAGAATGCATTTTGATAGTAAAACAATATTTTACATGGTCTGAATAGCATGCGAGTTCCCAGAATAGCCCACATAAATCTTTGCTCTAAAATGTTTACTTTTGGGAAAAAAAAACTAGAAGAAAAAGGGGGGGAAGCACATGGCAGGAAAGCACAGTGTCACAGTGAGTGTTAGAACCAGGAACCTGGATACAGGTGCCTCATCCTTGCTTTGGGTCCTAAAAGCTGATGTCTCTGAGTCTGCTCCCTTTTGAAATGTGAGGCTGGGGTATTTCCCTACAGGTGTGAGTGAGGATATACCTGGGCAGTTTTACACACGTTGCACACAGTGAGGGTTCTCTTTGCTTCAATGCTTGTCTCTCTGGTGTGAAACAATTGTCCCTCAGGTGTGAGCTGCCTGTCCCTCTGGTGTGGACTGCTTGCACAGCCACACCTTCTGTTCTTGAGACAGGAAGTGTGGCAATATTAATCAAACCATACCTGGCACAAGTTCTGATGCTCATGAGATCTGGTGTGAATGGAGGGAAAGGAGAGATGCGCCTGGGGAAACTTCTCTCTTAGGCTCCTGCCCCTGCTCCTTCCTGGCCCAGGCACCTGTACTGATCTGTTCCTCTGCTGTCGTCTGGCCTGAGCATGTCTGCAGCAGGAGACAGGTGTGGATGCAGGCACCAGGGGGAGGAGAACTTTCTCCAGGCTTTCCAAAGCCCAGTGGACAGACCTGGTGGAGATGCTCTAGAGAACAGTCCAGAGCAACAGTGACAGAGGGGCAGGCTGGCAGGGTGGGCATCACAGAAGGGGGCTCTGCTGGCCTCTTCTAAATTGCTCCATTTCACCCTTGCAATTTACCTTTTAATTTCAAAGCTCTTGATTCTACTTTGACCTCTTACAAGGAACATAACTGTTGTTGATTTTTTTTCTTTTGTGTTTATTTTTGAAGCACTAGAAAGGCATGGAGAAGGAAAAGCCACCAACATGGCATTTGAGATGGGGTTATTTAACTGGCTCTGCCATGAGCCATCTGTGTGACCCTTGAACAATATCTTGGGGCCTGGGTTTCCTTGCTGGAGCATAGGAAACTCGGGTTAGACCAGAGGTGGCCAGGCAGCACACTCATGAACTGCAGCCCTGAGACAGTCCTGTTTGGTCCTGGTGGAGTGGTCCCCGCCACTTCTAGTCAAGTCAACATTGACTCCCCAGAGCATCCACATAGAGAGTGGAGCTTTCTTTCCACATGCTCAGTTGAGCAGGTATTATTTGGGTGCCTACCATGTGCCATGCCCCTTTTAGGTGCTGGGCTGACACCTGGACACATAAAAATCTATGCCTTCATGAGGTGACATCCTTGAGGATCCCCTGCTTTTCTTGAAATGTGGCAGCTCTGGCAACCTGGGATCCACATTTCAACAAAGCCCCCCTTTGAGAAGCTTGAGGGGCAGCTGATCCCTTGAGCCTGGGCAAGTGTCCCTGCCTCTCTAGGTTTAGAGGCCTATGCCATGTGCTTGCATCATCTGCCTGGATCCTGTGGGCTCTGAATCTATGAGGATGGGAAAGATGTTCTCTCAGAGCAAGTGCTACATAAAATAAAAATGGAATATTTTCAAGTGTATTACAGAAGAGCGTGAGCTATGGATGTACATAGGAAAGAAAATGGCTCCTGCCCTCTCTTTCTTTTAGTCTCACCATCTCTCACTTCATGGAACTCTTCCAGAAAGAAAGAAATATGCCCAGCACCCTCTGTACCTCCTCCGTGCCTTCCTGTTCTGTTTTGATCTCTGACCTGCTGTCCCAGCAGGCTTTTCATTCTAGAGATGCAGATTAGCCTTGGAAACAACCATAGGTGACTATATCTTAGGCATCTTATTTAGTGTCCTGTCTAAAATTTTAGTTGAGCCATTGGAAGGAAGTGAGTTCATCACTTTAACAAGATTCTGGAAGGTCCTGTTTGCACTGTAGTGTTATTTGCTAACTTAATCCTTGCTCTTTCCAGTGAATCCAAGAAGGCATTTGGTACAAGGTAAAGCTGTGTCTCAGCTCCGGTAGGAGCTGGCCTTGTGGACAGCACGGGGGCTCGTAGATGCTCGGGTGCTATCTGCACAGTGGTTGGAGGCATCTGCCTATTGCTAGTCTTTGCACCCCTGTCTTCCCCCGCTTTATGGCTCTTTTCTTTCTTCTCTCCCCCTAAGGTGGAACTGTAGGTGAGTCATCTTTCTGAGTCATCTTATAAAGTAGCAGGGTTAATGGCATCAAGATAGGAAAGAGGGAAAACGGAACAGAGAGCTATTACCACATGTGCTAATGGATAAACACACACCTACATTCATGGTGCACACACAGCTTCCATTACTCAAGTGAAAGACAATTAAAAGAATGTTTTTCTCTGTAAAAATTTTTTCATATGAAAGCTAAGACACAGTAAGCCAAATTTTCACCAGAGTGAAATTTTATAACCAGTTAGAAATGCTTGAAAATAGAAAGACACAATGGAAATTCTTACACGATCTTAATTACACTGTCACCAGGCACAATGTTAAAATGTACATACAAATGTTCCTTTTTAATCCTATGAATTATTCCTGTAGATGCCTAGAATTATACTTCCAACATCTGATGTACCATCTCACCTCTGAGCAGAATGATTATTCTAAGTTCCAGATTAAAGAAGGTCCTTTTCAGCCAAGATTCCAGAATTATCTTGCATAAATTGAAAATCAACACCAAATGCTTATAAGAATAATAGTAAAAATGAATATTTCAGCAACTGAGATGGGCTAGTCATTCCCCCTTAACCTCCTGGACCATCTCCACCGCCACCCTAAGACATGGTCCCTGCCGGACCCTCAGCTTTTCCTCCACTCTCCACCTTCTTCGCCTACTCTGTGCCTGGCACTTGTCTCCAAGGACTTCATCTTCAGGGTTCCCACGCTTTCTGGCTTCTGTTTCCCAGAGTGGAGTTAGAATGAAGCCTGGTGGTGTTTATGCTCCCAGCTCTGTCTCAGGCACTGTGGGGTGCCGTCCCTTTCACCCACCCTGGCTGCTGGGAATTGCCACCCCCACCCTGCAGAGGTGGAGCTGCTGTGCCCCCAGGGCTTGCTGCCCCACATCCAGCGCCCTCCACTCCATCTACACTCTTGTCCTTCTGCCTTACTTAAGCCTCTCTGTTACTTTGAATGTGGAAAATAAGACCCATTCCACCTGCTGCTTAGGTTTCTTGTAAGAATCAAAATAAGAAAATAAATGTAAAAAAACCTTAAAGGGCTGTGACTGCTAGGTAAATGTAAGTTGTTTTCTTTGGATTATGCTATTTGTAATAGTATTGAGACGTGGGTCTCTGCGTCTGTGTTTAAGTTGTGTGTGTGTGTGTGTGTGTGTGTGTGTATACATGCGGAATGGTTTTATTGGTTCTGTGGGTTAAAATATCACTCTCCTATGACACAAACCTTTGTCGGTGTCTTTACTATTATTTGCCTGTAGGTCAACTCTCTATATGTTCTAAACATTAAGATGTCATGTTCATATTCAATCATCTTAAAAATTAAGGAAACTTCATTCACCTTTGATAATTTTTGTGTATAATAAAGAGCACCTGCAGCTTCAGGGAATAAGGGAATATGGGTGTGAAGATATGTTTTGTAAAAAGCTTTTATCTCTATGAAAAGGTACTGAGGAACCTTTTTTTAAAATTATTTTTTAGTTAGCAATGGACCTTTATTTTGTTTATTTATATGCGGTGCTGAGAATCAAACCCAATGCCTCACACATGTTAGGCAAATGCTCGATCACTGAACCCCAGTCCCAGCCCCAGAACTTTGTTTTTCATATGCTGGATTCATTTCTGCTATCAACTGAGAAATAAATAAGAATAGTTTCAGTTTTGATTTTTAAAAAAAATGCTTTTATAAGGGGACAGTGAGAAGGTGAGTCTCGTTCTTGCCATCATCAGGAGGGAAGTGGATGTCGGATGATCTTCTGACACTGGTTTCTGAGAACCAGTGGTTGAATCCACAAAGCCTCAGATGGAGGGCCTCCAGGACCTTGGGTGAGCAATGCTCCCCTGCGGTGGAGTCCAAGGCAGCTCCCAGAGACACACCAGGACTTGGCCAACGTCACATGGTCAAGCAGAGGCAAAGCCCTGGGCATGCCCTGCCCGCAGCCTACTCTGCTCACAGTTTGTGGACCGTGAAGGACTCTCCCATCAACGACAAGGCCAGCGGGCTGCAGCCTCTGGAGGGGGAGCTGTCACTCACAGGCACCACTGGGAGGAAGCTCTGCCCCGGGCTCTGACTCATCCTCTGAGGTTGGAAATATCATCTAATTATTCAGTGACTCAATTTTCCTATCGACAAAGCATGGACCAACTTCCTGCCTCTTTCTCATAGGATTCTGGATTTTATAAATATGGGCATGGAAGGATGAAGGGCAATCAGTCCTTTGTATCTGGGGCTGAAGTCACCTAAGCAACTTGCCGCATGTCCTTAATTTATGGCCACAGTATGCACTTGGCAGCAGTGTCTTTGATGTGCAAGGTTCTGGCTTGGGCCCCTCGGCTGCTCACCCTTTGTTATACAACCTACACTGCTCCCCAGCTGGGCAGGCCTGTGGAGAGTGAAGGAGGATGGGTAAGGGCTGGCCTCCAGGGTCAGGCAGGATGGTGACCTAGGACAGGCTTCTTCCCTGACCCTCCATTTACTCACCTACAAAATGGAGACACCAGCACCAACATCACAAAGATGCTGGAGTTTTGAGTGAGAGTTAGTGCAGACCCTTGGCCATATGCCCGACAGAGGCGAGTTCACTTCCTTTGTTCCCTTTTGATACAGGCCTTAATATTCTGTAAGTTCCAACTCCAGCTCTGCCCTTCAAGTGCTCTGAACTCTGCCCAGTGTATCCAGGTGCTCAGTACCTATTGGCTGAATGCATCAAGAGAAAGAGAAAGATGGGATTCTGCCCTCCAGGAGTGTCCCACTGCATGGACATACAACACTTCTAACCAGATAACCGAATAGTGTTTGGCAGAAAATAATTGACATCTGAGTGCTACCCACAGGGCTAGGAGGATCCTTCTAAGCAGACAGAAAAGCTCTGTGGGGGAGGGGGCCTCGAGCTTAACCCATCACTCCTCAAATGCAGCAGGGCACAAAAATGAATTCCAGTCCAACTCTGGCCACTCAAGCACTCCCCGTCTTTTCCAGGTTCTGATTTGATGTTGGACCACAGCGATAGGTAGCTATATGTTTCCCTTTGCTGCTTCAACAAACTATCTCAAATCTAGTGGCTTAAAACAATACAAATTTACTTTCTAATGGTTTTGGAGGCCAGAGTCCCTGAATCAGCCTCACTGGGCTTCAGAAAGGGGCAGGCGAGGGGCTCCTCCAGAGGCTTTGGGACCACTCACTTCCTTCCCTTTTCATCTGTCTTAGCAGAGTCCTGACGCTCAGCCTCTTCCTCCTCTCCAAAGCCAGCAGCGTAACATCTTCAAATCCCTCCCAGCGCCTCTGGGGCCAGCCTCCCTGTGCTCCTGCTGGATGAGATGTTTGTGATTACGTTAAGACCCGGATGATCCAGGATAATCTCCCCATCTTGAAATCTTTGATTTAATCACACTGACAAAGTCCTTTTTTGTCACACAGGGTCACAAGTGATTGTGGCTGGGTCCTGGGTATCTTTGGGGGCCTTTGTCCAGCCTATCACAGTAGTCCATGAAAAGGGAGGGAGGAGGTGCCCACCAAACGCCGAGGCCTTTTTCCCAGTTCATCTTAACATTGGATCTAGCAAAGGCCTCAGTGAATTAATAAGATCTAGAACCTTTTACACTGTGCCTTCTGTTAGTCAGAATTTGCTTACTGTTCCATTGAATTTCATTTATGTGTGCTAATTTGAGCTACTATCGTATGTTACTGATCCCATAGACCTGTAAGGTCATCAGTATTTCCTCAGGCAAACAAAGGTGGATCACAAAGGTGCAGGCTGAGGTCCTGAGTGGGGTGAGGGTTTAAGAAACTCAAGGCAGGGAAGGGACTGCTCACCCAGGTAGCAAATGCTTTGGGGCTGGCTATGTCTTCACCCAGGCTGCTGTCCTGGTGTGACCATAAGGAAAGGAAGAAGCGGGAGGCGAAGGGGTGGAGGTGAAGGGGAGGGTGGGGGGTGCTTCAGACTTAAAAGGAAGCCATTGGCTTGCTCCTTCCCCAAGAGAAATTCCCAAGCCTTGGGGAGAGGCTGAGAGCAGTCAACCTGCACCTGTAAGCTTACAAATTCTGTAGAGTTTGGCCAAACACTCTTAGATCTAATCTCATTATTATGAGATACTTGACATTTCCACAATTGGCTTTTGTACACATACACTTTGGGGAAATTTTACTGATTTTAATGTATTGAAAGTCCCCTTTCTGGTTTTCCCAATAGTTTGTTTTTTTGTACTCTTTGAAACCTCTGGGAACCTATCTGAAGGTGTAGCCTTATTTTCTGTCTTAAGTTAAATAGCTGCATCTCCTACCAGAGGTGATGCTGTGGGCAAAAGTGGTCCCACCACTGTCTCCTCTTCCCTTCGCGACGGCATCCACGTGGCCAGGCTGTCACACACACCCAGCAGATCTGCACACCCCCCAACCCCGCCCTTCAGAGAGCTTCAGGTTCCCATAGTTACTAATGCATTTTGAGGGGCTAGGGGAAGCACAGAGCAGTTTGAAATTATAGATAACAGCAGAAATATAAGGAGCATAAATAAAGTATATGGCAAATGGGGTGCTCCAGCATCACTGGCGGCCACATGAGGACACAGAGCCTGGCTCCCGAGTGGGAGCCGCAGCCTCCACCACCCTCGCCACCAGGGAGCACTCTCAAGGTTGAGGAGGAAGGAGCCAGGCACAAACACACCCCTTCATTTCTCGCTCCGGGCTAAGGAAAGACGTGGGAGGAACAAGCCGTGCTTCAGTGTCCCCCGCCCCTCACAGGGGGATGGAGTGACATCCTAAAGGGCAACTTTGCTCCTCTCTCCCAAGACCAGCTAGCTGCCTTCGTGGCTCCCTTCCTATTAGGTCAGTGCCATGACTCCTGTCAGCTCTCTGATGGAGCCGGATCCACATCCGGGGACCTGGGCACCTCTGGACAGGGTCAGCTAGGTGTGCCGCTAGCTGGTCACGCTACCTGTGCCCCTGCCCCAGCCATTCATCCTTCCACCTCCCCTGACGGCTCACCTGTTCTCTCATTTCACCATCCACCTCCACTCAGGCCCCACGTCCCCTCGCAGCCTTGACCATGGTCAAGACCACTCTGTCCCTTTCCTGTCCCCCACAGCACATCCTCTCACCTCAGCTTGCTGGGATACCAACCTCATTTGACTTTGTTTTTCCCACCCTCTACTTTCACCTCCTCCTTTGCACAGTGCCCCCTTTTCCCAGTGAGTAATCACTTCCACCAAGGTTAGGTTGGCTCCATTCCGTGCTTTTCCATCACTTCCATTCTTAAAAGCTTTCTGAGACCCAGCCCTGCTCCTTTTTAAATGTCAGCCTCATAGTTCATCCCCATCTCCCTTTTCCTTGTATCCCTGGCTCTACCTGAGTCAAGACACCATTGGAACAGAGGAGAAGAGGAAGAGGGGTTCTGCCCCCAGACACCATCCCCTCTTTGCACCTTTTTTTTTTTCTTCTGATGTCTGTTCAGGAGAACGAGGGAAACAGAAATGTCTCCTCTCTGCTCTGCTCGCAGGGGGTGCTGTCCTCTCCAGATCTGGGTCCTAACTGCTGCCCTGGCTTGTGTCCTTGGAGATCAGCAGGTGATGCTGGTGGACAGTTCTCAGAAGGTGGAACCCTGTGTGAGGGGAGCCGGTCGAACTGGGCTGCCGGCTTCTTACCACCTCCTCTGATGCACCTGTCAGTCTGTAGCCTGAGTCTCTTCTTGGTGGGGTCAGGACCTACCATCCCAACTGGCACCCTGCCTCCATACCTCTCCAGACCTCATGCCCTTCCCCATGTCACACAGCCATCTCCCTCCTGATGCTTTCTCCACACTGGAAGTTGCCAGTGGCTTAAAAATCACCCAGATGGTGTCCTATTACCATCATTCTTAGAGCAGGGTGGATGGTTAGAGTGGTAACAGTGATCCCTATGGAGTTCCTCTCTTGGTTTTGGGGTGAAATGCCCTGTTCCCTCATCTGGATCAGCAGGGGAGAAAGACCACTGCACGACTCCACAAGGCAACCTTGCTCTCTCCAGTGGCCTCTATATTAATCCCGGGGAGTGGGTGGGGCACCCAGGACCAGGCCTGATTCTGCTGACCCTGGCCTCAGCAAGCCCTCCATGAAGTGTTGGTACCTGTACTTGGTGGTTGTCTGAACAAAAGGAACCTCTGCACTAAGCACACAGCTCCTCTCAGATACCTATCACTGGGAAGCCCAGCCTTTTGCCCCTGCTCCTTCTGGCTTGTGGGTCTTAATAATCAGACTCTTACAAACACATCACCTGTCCTGGGAACTGCCAGGCCTTCTTGCTCCTCTGTTTGTGGGCAGAGGCCAGGTTCTGTTTCTTTGATGCTGACCCTAAGGATTGGGTGAGTTGGGATACATGGTTGATAACATCGAACTCAATAAATTACAATTTTATGGAGCAATCTATTTTTTATTATTTCATTGTCCTTATCTGATTTAAGGAGACCCTACCATGGTGCTGTGATCATGACAAGCAAGACCTACGTGTGTTGACTTGGATAGGACGTGGTGAACAACATGGCCCTGGGAGCCAGGCTGCGGTACTCTGTGATGGCCCCAGCACCCACCAAAAACCAGGGAGGCTGAAACTCCATGTTGAATGGCACTGCAGCCTCATCAGCCAAACAGAGATGTGTCTGTGTGTTGATCAGTATTGATTCTGTTCATCAAAAACTCAAACAATCAGCGGGATGTGGTGGTGCATGCCTGTAAATCCAGCAGCTCAGGAGGCTGAGGCAGGAGGACTGCAAGTTCAAAACCAGCCCCAGCAACTTAATGAGGTGCTAAGCAACTTAGTGAGACTCTGTCTTTAAATACAATATAAAAAGGGGCTCTGGATGTGGCTCAGTGGTTAAGCATCCCTGGGTTCAATCCCTGGTATAAAAAAGAATAAATAAAAGCAACCATTAATAAATCTGAATTTAAAATTCAAATCTCAAGTGTCAGGAAAATAAAACATCATATGGTTGGATGCTTGCCTTTTACTTAAAAAAAATGGATTTATTGTTTACAACTCAGAATAGAGTCAGAGAGAATTAGGTAAGGCAAGAAAAAAGAAAATTTCTAATAAATCTCCTGATGAAATGTTTGAGTTTCAGTTTTGAAAATGGCATTGGTGGGGGTGAGGGGATTGTGAATAGCTTTTCTTTTAGAAGATAAAAATAAATAACACACCCCAAACTCAAAGGGGAAAACAGCTTTTAGTGAGAATCGGAAAGCTGATACCAATATATTCTTGGTTTACATGTTTGCCGTTTTTTATTTTGATATTCCACTGACACTCCATCCATTGAAAACCACCATCTACTAAATAACAGCAAACAGGACACAAAAATCCTGGATGCTGACTATGAGACACTCTCTAACGTCAACCTGACCAAATTAAAATGTCAAAATCAGCACTGGGTAATAACCCAGTGCCAGGTTGCTGTCAAGAGCTGTCCCCATTCAATGGGTCTAACAGCACTCTCCCGGCTTCTACCCCAGGCCCTGTTTACCTTCACAACAATGCCTCCCAACCTACTAAAAATCTTCCTTCCTCCCCAGCTTTTCAAAGCCAAAGACTGCTTTTGCTCACCCTCCTCTCTCTCAACACCCAGATCAGGGCCTGGCACAGGGCAAGTGCTTGGGAGCATTTGGTGAGTGAGTTGGTGCACTCGAGATCACATTGGTCATAATGGTTAAGAACCCATCTCTCTGAGCCTGATACTCTGCTAGGGACTGTGTATTCTGTGCGATTCCTACCCTATTCTGTATGAAAAATAGACAGTGGTTTTATAACGAGACAGATCTGTCTTCTAACGCCTGCACATCATGGTGGGAATCGTGCCTGGGGTTCAGGGATGATGCTGCCACTCAGAGGCCTCTGGTTTGCCTGGTGACACCTTCCTTAGCCCAGGGATGAACCGAGTCTCCTTGGTTCCTCCTTTCTTAAGGCCAGGTGAGAGCACAGAGCAATTCCTTCATCTTCTCTCTACAGCTGGCTCCACACTAGAAACTCAATTTCAACTTATCAAACTCTGTCCTGTCCCTAAGTGGAGACACCACTTAATCAATCTTTTGAGAAAAAGTGTACTGATCAGAAAGCTTTTTAACCAAGTAAATATTTTCTCTTCTGTGGAAAGGGAACCAAAACAAAAATACAGCAAAACAAACTTCAAATTTTAAAAGTTCCTTTTCTCCATAAAAATAACTTCAGTTCTAAAATCACATCAGCACACTCTCTGCACGTCTGTCTGCAGGCTTGTGTCTCTTTGAGTACAAAGTCTATGCCATTAGCCTTGGGTTGGCAGGTCCCCATCTTGAAAGGATACTTGGATCCTCATCCCCCTTTCCATCTTCAAACTGCGCCTGAGGCAGAACCCAGGCCACACCCTCCAGCCTTCAGCATGCCAACCTTGCCCAGGCGTTGTCTGGACCATCACGCTGCAGGAGAGTCAGCTTCCAGGCACCATGAGCTCCCACTGCTCTTCCATGTTAGTGTCACAGGGTTGGGCCCAGCTCCTGGGTTCCCCCACTCCCCCCAGGGATGGAAATTCTCTCCATGGCTACCACAGTTAGAGTTTTGGCCCAGATCACCTATTCTTCACTCCATTGCTTTCAAACCACACAGGGACTTCACAGGTTTTGAGAGGGACTGGGAACCCATGGTTTGGGATCCAGTCTCTTCACCACCCGAGGGCCATCATTCCCTCTGAGACTCTATCAGATATGCTGGGTGCATAGGGGACAGAGGACAAGGCTCAGAGGGTCCAGACTTCTCACCAGGCCTCCAGAGCAGCAGAATCTCAGTGTAACCTGGGAACTGCCTTCTCTCAAGCCTGATTCTCTAAAATGGGTGAAGGTATTTGGAGACAAAAACCACATTTTCCGCAAATAAAAAAGCATGAGCTACTTGCCTGAGTGTGGAGCATAGATAAAGGGTGCAGGGACAACCCCACATGCTAATTCCAAATGGTCTTGCCACACCCATCCCAGTGCAACCAGAAGACCCTTCTTTATCCCTGAATCTCAGAAGAAACATGGCTCTCTGCAGGCAGAGTGGTGGACCTGGAGTTGGGGTCTCAAGTTGCCCCACCTGAGCCTCAGGGGATCCAGTCCCCAAGCCATTACAGCCACTGAAAGAAGGCCAGAGGGTTGGACCGCCACACAGCCAAGTCTCCATCAGCCCCACAGGTATATTACCTCCTGATTAAGGCTGGAAATCCAAATTGTTATATTATTTTCATTAATCACTGAATGCAAACCTGTAACTATTATTTATCAATATAAATAATTTCTCCCCAAATAAAATTCACAAGCAGATGTTCTATATTAGAGACTCAGTGTGTTCACTCCTTTAGTATATAGATGTTGTGTTTGTTTTGTTGTGGTACTGAGGATTGAACCCAGGGACACTCTACCTCTGAGCTACATCCCTCATCTTTTTAAATTTTATTTTTGTGATGCAGTCTAAGTTTCTGAGGCTAGCCTTGAACTTGTGATCCTCCTGCCTCAGCCTCCTGAGTTGATTTGATGACAGGTGTGCGCCACCACGCCCTGCTGGTAATATCATTGTCACTTTTACTGCCCCTCTTTGTAAAGGATCAGGTAGTGACTCAAGAAATCACCATTTGCTGTATATCCTTATTCTTACCAGGAAGTCAACCCAAGGAAGACGCAAACAGCCCTTGCATGGCCCTTCCCCAAGACCCTGCAACAGTTGTGCTGTCTCTTTTAGGACACAGTGAATGGCCTGCAAGTGTTTCTGAAGGACAGACTCTAGTGTCTAAACAACAGGACAAACATCCTGGGTTCCTAGCATTATTGTTTCAGTTTCCTTCTGTTGTAATGTAAGCAATTTTGAGAGCCACCTTAACTCAGTTGCTGGAACCATCTGTGGACAACTGTTCATTTCTAGCAATTATGGCAAAATAATTTGGGAGATTGCAAGGACAGGTCATGCTCTTCAGCAGCCAAGATCAAAAGCAGACAGAATTCCTATCTCTAGGGGAAAGAAGAGCCACTGCAAATGTGGACCAGGCAAGTCTGGCAGAGAAACAGGGCTGCCCTGGAAGCCAAGGTGTGACACTACCACAGAAGCCTTGCACCAAGGGTGTGACAAACCTTCATCATCACTCACAACACAGCAGATGGCCATGCTGGGATAGAAGCAACTAAAGTAAGAATATTCTGAAGGGGGCAAAAGAGCTAAAATAGAATCTATTGCAAACATATTGAATGCTCAGAGAACCTCATTTCTTCTTGTCCCCTTGTCCCATGTCATGCTGAGATTGATATTAATGACAACTATAATGGATAACAACTGGAACTGCATGCATATTATCTCATGCAATCTTCAAAATAGCCCTAAGCCCTGAAAAGGTTGTCACCAGATGCACCTTCCAGATCTTTCCAGTAAAGGCAAAGTAGGGTAAACAAACAGTGTGGTGCTTTAACTACTGTGCCAATCTGCCACCTGGCATCCACCCTCCTGCCCCACGGGAGTGTGATGCACAAACAGGCAAATGCTCAGTACTGGTTAGGGACTAAGTGCACATGAGGAACACCTTCAACACAGGTGAGCTCCCGCATCCAGTGCACATCACTTATTGGCTCCTGAAGATGCACTCTCTCCTCCCCAAGGCAGAGCTCTAACAACTCGACTGTCAAAAACAATCACAAAATCCAAGTGGCTTCTATCAGCCTGCGGGTTCTAGAAGTAGCCCTGAGCTCCTGCGTTAAGCGCTGCAAGGCAGAGAAACACAGAGGAACTGAGTGTGTGGACCACCCACTGCCTCAAGCCAACAGGAATGGCATTTTGCCAACGTCAGATCTCTTTCAATTCAGCATCACTATGGGCAGAAACAGGCTGGTCACTATGGGCAGAAACAGGCTGGTCACTATGGGATGGCAGGCAGAGGGTTCCTAAGCATAGAATGGAAACCACAACTCCAAGAGTTAGGCTGCCCGAGTCATCATTGAGCTCTGTTTTTGTGCCTCATTTACCATAACTGAAAATGGCCTTGACACTACCTGCTATGCCCTTTCAGAGTTTTTCTCAAGGATGAAGTTCATATTAACTGAGCTCCTATATCCCTTGGTTTAAGGCAATCAGCATAAAGTAAAATTTTATTGGCAAAGAGTATTATCTAGACAGTTTGATAATTAGCATTTGTCTTTTGTCAAATCCCGTTCCCAAGGTATTTCTATCTCAAAATAGGGACAGATCAGGCTGGCGTAGGAGATAGGAATAATCAACAAGCAAAATTTATAAGCCGACACTTGGTGAACGCTTCTGTTTCTAAACCTAGTTGTTATTGAAGCAAGGCCAGACACTTTGATGGGTGGTATTGTCCTGTAATAGTGTGGCCTTCTGTGATAGTCCTGTACTGGACTCCTCACATTTACTCCATCAGTGGCTGCTGATGACCTGTCATCAGGCAGAACTCATTAGTGCAATGAGCATGTGACTTAACTTGCTTATCTTTCTTTTCCACAATAATGAATGCTGCTATTGGGTTTGCATTAGGCTTAAAGAGAAAAATCCATGTAGTTAGAATGGAACTCTGGTGTCAATGACCCGGGAGACAGTGAGGAACTGGTGCCACTCTTCCCTTCCTCCCTGGAGGCAGCTCAGGACAGGCTGGGCATGCTCTGCCCTCGACACTGCCCTCCTATCTATGTGAAGATGATGCTCCCAGGTTGCCCAGCCCCCATGCACCATGAGGCCTGCATGGCCACAGCCTCTGCTCTGGAAGTGCTTCCTCTACCCTGCCTTCCAATCCTGTTTGCATCCAGCTGTGGGAGGCAGGGTGACCACACAGCTCACATTCAGCCAGGTCCCAAAGTTCTCATTTCCTCCTTTCCCCTCTTACTCAAGCACATGTCTCTTACAGCTTCCAGGCAAAAACATCTGGCCACAGGGACTGAATTAAAGTTCAAGGTTGAGTTTAAACTCTGCATTCCCCTGGTCTCTGAATTCCTAGTCAATCGCTTCCTAACTCACTTTAATTTGGAACCACTAATATTTCTTCCCAAATATGATGCAGTCTGGTACTTTTTGTTCACACACCAAGAGAGGGCATACAGACTTAAGTGTCTGGGATCAGCAGTCTAATCTTCAAAGCCCAATATTCCATGCACTAGGGGATGAGCAGCAGGTCCTTGGAAGGGGATAGAAAGAACTGACAGCAGCCGCCTTCCTCTGTGGGTGTGTGAGACAGCTGCATAGAGGGAAACGGCATCAGATTTAGGACATTTGGATTTTTGTCAGAGAATATAGAAACTTCATAAGAATAAAAGCTGCTTTGTGATTAAAATACAATAACCTAATGGCTTCAAGTGGATAATATTTAATAGAAAGGTTCAGAGAGAGAACTTCCCCTCCCTCCTAGAAGCCCCTTCCTTCTCTGCAGCATTGTTAGGCAGCGCTCAGGAAGCAGGCCAGGGTGGGTCTCACGGAGGGAGACACCATTCCATGATGTACCTGGGGCCTCCATCAGGACTCAGAGGTGCAGGCACATCCTCAGGGCCCCAGGCACCAAGAAAGAGTGAGATTCCCGCTCTACACTGATCACCGTCATGGAATTTGGAGGCAGATGTATTTTTGAAACTACTGGTATTTTAACGATAGTGTGTTGCAGCTTGATCTTTGTGTGTATGCATTGATTTTTCCATCAGGTCCCTTAACCCCAGATCCTAGTGAGAGCCTGAAGGAGGTGGAACAGATTCAGGCAGCAGATGCCCTTGAGTAATGGCCAAGGCCCAAACCCATTAAACTTTATCACACTTTGCCACACGCTGCAAACACAAGCTTTTATTTCTGATTCAAAACCCAAACTGAAGTCTTATGCAGAGAAACCCAGCACCTTGCGTTTCTAACCACTTCCTTATTCCTTTTTGTGGGTCTCACCTCACCTGAGCACATCTGAAATGTGCTTGAAAGCACAGCCCCTTTGCCTCTCTCTTGTGTAACATATTAGCGGGATCTGCATAGCCGGCCATCCACGGCAGATGTCTGTGTCCCCATCCTAAACCCTAAGAATATCTGACCTCCCAAGGTGAAAGGGACTCTGCAGATGTAATTAAGCACAGGATCTGGAGACTGGGAGATTATCCTGGGCTGCCCAGGGCTGATGTTACCACAGCTGGAGAAAGAGCAAGAGGGGACTTACAAGGGCACAGCACGCATCTGTAAGTGCAGATGGAACAAGAGGCAGGTGTGATGTGCTGTGAGAGTACAGCAAGGAGGGCTGCAGGGACCCTGGAGCTGGAAAAGGTGAGGACGTGGATCTCCACCCTGACAAAATCAGAAGGAATGCACCTTCTAACTTCCAGGCTGGGAAGGAGTCAAAACACTGCTTTAAGGCACTGACTCTGGTCGTTTGTTACAGCAGCAACAGGAAACCAATACAGTATGAAATTCTAGCTCTGCTTTGTAAGGAGACTTGCTGTTTGTCCTCCTAAATCACCTCTTGCTCTGAAACAGAACTGAGGGAAATCTGCTGGAATTTGGAGTCCTCAGGCAAATGTCCACTTGCTCCTTTGATTGAGGAGCTCTATCTGGAACTTTTATTAACAAAGATCCAAGCCTCCTGATTTCCACAGGATACTTCTGGAAGAAATTGTATTTCGAGTGAAAGTAAAACCTTGAACTCCTTTCTTGAAAATGGAAAATAAGGCCTTACTAGATGAGACGGTATAATGAGGCCATGAATTTCCCAACACCCTCTTTCTATTTGGGTTTCTTAGTATTAGTATTTCTTTTCTCTTCATTAAAACTTAACCAGTGGGCTGGGGATTCGGCTCAAGCGGTAGCGTGCTCACCTGGCATGCGTGTGGCCCGGGTTTGATCCTCAACACCACATACAAACAAAGATGTTGTGTCCGCCGAAAATTAAAAAATAAATATTAAAAATTTCTCTCCTCTCTCTCTCTCTCTTAAAAACAAACAAACAAACAAAAAAAAACAACTTAACCAGTATGTTTTCCATCAAGATGCAAAACCTTCTGGACCCAGACTGCTAAGATTTCTCCTGAGCATCTGTAGTTTTTTTTAAGAAACTGCAAAGACTCTGGAATGCAAAGAGTTTGTGCACAAGAGGTAGGAAATGGAGTAGCAGTTAGTCCAAAGGTCTGTTTTCATCAAAAGCCCCAGAGGAAACCTTTGCTAATTCTTGAGTTGAGAGAGAAGTGGCATTCATTAAAGCCATGTTATTTTCTCAGTTGATTTCTATAATGAGCCTGTTGTGGTCTCAGGCCAAAGAAACTGAAAACAAAAATCCAGTTACATAAAAACCTGGTTTAAAGTGCAACTAGCTGGGCCAAGGAGGTAGCGTGGTGGTAGAGCACTTACCCAGCACGTACAAAGCCCTGGGTTCACTTTCCAGTGCTGCGAAAAAATAAAATCCAAACTAATTTCAAAGAAGTGGAAGAGAGGGTGCTTATTAGCATGTGTTCCTCAGGGGGAAAAAAGCTTGCTTTACTTATATAAGAGTTCTGTCAAGCCAGATGGGTCCTCCAACAGATGCAACCTCATCATGGAGAACAATTTCCTTCAGTTGAGCCCCCCCAGGTACTCTCCTGGAAAGATTTAATTACCAGTAGAGAAAACTTTTCTTGTTAATATTAGTCATTACAGTTGCCTTTACATTTAAACATACTAGGTTTAAAAAATGAGAAAGAAAACGTCTTTATAAGAGTACATCAAAAAGCAAGATAATCCGATTATAAGCTGTTGGTTTTCCTAGCTGGATGCTCAATGGCCATTAGAACTTAACATATCAGATTTGATCTTTTTATATTTCTTCAATACAAGAGATTCCAGTTGTCACCATTCTAACATTTGGAGCTGGCAATCTCATAGAATTTGCTAAGTGGCATTGCATAGTCATTACCCATTATTTCAATAACTCTGTTGGGATATTTTTAAAATGTTTCACAGTGATTTTTCAAAGATTGGCTAAAATATTAAAAATGCTTGTTTCTCCTAGAACAGGAAGCAAGCGCAGGGAAGGCAAACAAGGTCCAGAGACCCTTTTTGTGACGTGGCAATCTTGCCATCTTCTGTTCTGAGAAGGTGGGGCCTCTGGAAGTGCATACAGTACTGGAGGGCTCACTGAAAACGTAGTCACCACGGGCAGGGCTTCCATGAGAGACACGATCACAGTTGGGAGCCAGGAAACAAAGTCTAGGCAGAAAGAACTAGAACCATCTGGAAATAGGAAGCAGAGTCTGAGCAACAGTTCTTAGATACCAAAGCTTCACAAAGCAGGAAATGAGAGCTAGCTCCTAAGAAGCTTCTGAGGCAGTCCTGAAGGAGCTGAGTTAATGGCAAGGATGTTTGTAATGGTGACGTTTTGACTCTCAGATGGTTCAGCCGTGGAACAGTCAGGCCAGCTGAATGGTGCAAGGACCAGAATAGACAAAATCGCATGCCCTGGGTGCCAACAGGAGTCTGAGGTGCCCTGCCTGCCACCTCACCCAGCCTCAGGTCTGCCTTTCTTGCCCCTCCCCCTTTTATCTTCATTTTCTTCCTTGACTTGACTCCAGAGTCCCGACAGTAGACAAGAAGCTTATGGCTTCCTTTGAGGACTTCAACACTTAATGAATGATTCTGATTCTTAGAAAGAAGAGCCAGTTTTTTTCATGACTGCTGTGAAAGGAGATTACCCAATTTCTTCAGAGGCCTTTATAAGTCGCTGCTGTATGTTGCAAATTGGAAAAACAGGACAGATTTCTCACGAGGGCTGGACCAGATGGCCCGCGCGAGTGCTCTCAAAGTCCTCCCTAGCTGTCGATTTCAAGAAAAAGAAAATCGTTGCTGGGCTTCTGTTTGGGTTTCCAGTCTGGGTAACAGAAAATTAACCTGCAATAAGGATTTTTAAATGTATTTTGATTGTGACTTTCAGGAGCATGTTTTTCAAAGTGATGTCTAAGGACACGGAAGAGGGTGTGAAGTCCGACTCAGAATTCCTGGCCAAGCATGCCCCTTCCAGTGCTGACATGTAGCAGATGCATCTGTTCGTCTCTTTCTGAGATCCCAGTGCTTTGGACGCTGTGACGCTGAGCATGCCAACTAAGCATGCCATCATCTGGAAGTTGATTCATGTCCCGCTTCGGAACATGGACCAGCAGAGAGCTGCCCTGGGAGTACTTTGGGGTCCTAATTGCCCTGCAGGTGATGGAGAAAGCTGCTGTGGCTGTCAGCACTCAGCAGGGCTTTGCTTCTTGAGATAAAAGCTTGAGCTGCAAACTGTGTATATATACAGGAAGGAATTGTCTTTTCTAGAAATGCTTCATGCACTGTGCTTCCATCCTGTGTTAAAAAATGGGGCATAAGCAAGAAGCTGCCACGCAAAAGCTAAAGGAACATCGGAACCCAGTCTGTGGAGTCAGGAGACCTGCGTTTGGCCTTGACCATCCCTGGCCTTCCTAGGTGACTGACCTAGGAACTGCATTCTGCACTGGGCAATGTGTCTGCAGAAGGTGGCATCCAAGTTAACTCAGCAGCACCCACTGAAAACTCACTCATTTTCTAGTGATCACAGTGTATTAATCATTCTCAATGTTGAAATGGACATTTATAATATTTTTGCCTTAAATTCTTCAGCCTCAATCAGTCTGTTTCCTAATTCCAAGAGTGGAAAGCTATTAACAGAAATGTTTTTTTAAGCACACAACACAGTTAACTTGCAACATTGAAGCATTTTTTTAGTGTCTAATTGTCATTTACCTAAATGGTTTGACATACTTAAAGGAAATATATGAACCAATGTTTGTGAATTTAACTCTTTTCACAAGGGGGTTTTCTCTTCTAAAAAGATTTTAAGGAATACTCAAGGAAATCAAGAGTCCTATATTTTGATTAGATTCCCTCAACCCAAATCTTATCCTGTTCATGAATTGATATACTAAGGAGAGATTATGAATTTGATGAAATGAATTTGAAAAATCAAAGTGAAACTTAGGAATTCCATTTTCCCTTTGAATATGATGGGATTTTTCCTCCTCTCAGAACATTCTCAAATTCTCATAAATTGAAGTGTTTGTAGAATTTTTAAAAATATATAACTTCTTTAAAATGAGGGCACTTCTAAAGAGGGTCATTGAGTGGACTTGGAATGAAGGACTTCATTTGTAACAACCAAAGTGAAGACTGCAGTTAGAAAATGAGATGTTTCTGGAAACTCTGGATTGATTCCTCTATGCTCACATACGCTCACGCCTCCACACGCACACAGCCCCACCCCAGCCCCACACTTCCAAAACCACGGAACTAGAACAACATTTGCCTAAAAACTTCCAGGAGGCTCCCTCCCCTCCTACCATTTTCTCACCATCCCCTAGATGCCAGACTTCTGACTGGTGCCTCACAGAGGTGGGATAAACTCTACGAGGTTGACTCAGCAACTAATTTTCAGGAAGGCCTCCCCCTACCCACCCACCCATTTCCACCATCCTGCTCTAGGTAGAGAGAAAAAGCCACATCCATGGGTGTCAGTGAAAATGACAGCAGCATTCTCCACCAAAAAATTAAAAAATAATATAAAGCCTGGCATTTTAAATAACCAAGCTGCTCTCTTCTCTGGACTAAAATCAAATATTTTTACTTGAAACACAGTCACCAAGCTGGCTCTTCTCCTCCTCCTCTCAGGTCCACCCCTTTCCTCCTGCTTTTCCCCTCACGGAGACTTGCACACACATACACATACAAAGGCACACACACACACAAAGGCGCACGCGCGCGTGCACGCACACACACACACACACACACACACACACTTAGGGTCTTTTATGTAATCAGTTGACAAGATTAATCTTTCACTTGAATTGCTTTGATTCAAAATCTGCCCACCATTCGTGGGAGGTAAAAAACTGCAGATGCGGTGTGTGCTTTAATAAAGAGGCTATGACAGGAATGTCATGGGAGGGGCACCTGTTGGCTGTCCTGAGTCCTTTCTATATAGTCTTGGTTTTCTATAGGAAAACAGAGAGCCATGAAATTCCACACAAACTCTCTTGTTTCAAACCTACAACTCTTCGATTTTAAGAGGAAAACAGTGAGAGTCAACCCTGCCTAACCGAATTTTGAGACATACACCTGCTCCAAAACCTTTACTTGTTCCCCCACTGCCGGCGTTCATCTTGTCTAAATGGCCCACCCAATCTCCACGGTGTCATCATCTGACACCTTTATATGGTGGCAAGAGTTTCTCTCCCCACTTCCCTGCATAAACCCTCTGGGAGGGAGAAACAGTCAACTTTAAAACATTACCTACTATAAGATTCCATTTATTTAATATTCTTGAAAAAGTAAAATTATAGAGAAGGCTTACAGATTGGTGATTACCAAGGGCTTGGATGGGGGAGAAGGTAGTGGACATGGCTTTAAAGGGGTAACATGGGGAAGCTTGTGGTTACAGAAAAACTCTGCTTCTTCATTATGGTGGTAGTTACACAAGCTTAAACACTAGATAAAGCTGCATAGATGCATAAATATGTACAAATGGATACATGTAGAACTGGTGAGGTCTGAATATATTCTTTGGACTGTGCCAATGTCAGTTTCCTAATTTTGATACCATCTTATCCATACACAAGGTGCTACCACTGAAGAAATATGGAATTCAAGGGTCACAGAAATTCTCCGTACATTTTTTCCTTTTTGCAAAATCCTGGGAAGCTGTAATTATTTTTAAAAAAATTAACAGTAAAGTGTGGTCAGCCTTAGAAAAGGGAGGACTGAAGTTTCAAGTGGAATTTAAAGATTATTGCTCAGAAAATATTTCTTTTTGTAAAGAATCATCTTAAATTTTCAAAGCATGTTTCTTGTAATAATATACAACAAAATTATATTGCCATGGATGTATATGTTTCAAACATTTTTTTTTCTCAATGAAACTGGGTCCATTGATACTCAAATTGTTCGAGAACTAAAATAATAATTTTAGAATGGAGAGGGGGAGTCATCAGTGCAAATGGATTACTCTGAAATGACAGAAGCTCTGAGACCATGGCAAACATTAGTAGCTGGATCATTCTAAAATGTTACTTAAAAAAAATATACCTTGCTTAACTTATGTTCGGAGTGATTTGCTATTTTGATGGATGGAATATTCATGCATGTGGTTACATCTATCATGATTAGGATCTACCACATGTGGTTGAGGTCTCCATCAGACTAACATGATGTAATGCACTCTCAGAATAAAACAAATGCAAATCTAAAACCAAGGAATTACCAAGCATTGACAAAACACAACTGTAAAAATGCAAAGAACAAAGTAGTCCTGTGCCCTTTACATGCAGGATGTCCCCAGGATAAACATTAGCAGGGACTCTTATTCTCTGGGACTAACAATATTTGAATGGAAGAATGTTCTAGGGATTTTTTTCTATCTTTAGCCTTGAGACAACAGTCAATTTTATGCAAAATTCTTGCATGTTGATGGTGAGAATATAATAGTGACTTGGAGCATTATCCTTGCAGAATACAGATGCTTTGCACAAGGGAATGAATTCTTTCTGAAATCCAAATCCCATGGAATCTTAAGTAAGGGATGGTAATCACAGGCTATGTATGCTGTGAGTTGGGATTGAAAGATCATAAAGCATTATATAAGTAAAAGGCATTCTACTTATCTGTCAGGGTAAAGAGTAGACCTTCAACTGCCAGTAATACCTTACAGCAGGTAGACCTGAAACAAGTCCCTGGGATAGCAAAATGGACCACAGATATGAGCAGTGATTGTCACAAGACACAATCACCAGCTCTACAATTAAAACAGAGTCAGCAGCCTCAGAATGGATAACAGAGTTGGCCCAGGCTTAACTCTTACCTCCCCCACCTCCACAGGTAGCCTTCATAAGAATGTCCCACAATAGGAAATCCTATTATTGAACTGTTCATCTCCTTAGTTAGGGTCTGCCTCCCCACTCTGGATGTCTGGCACACCATGGGTGCTCAGTGAATCTCCACTGGCTGGGCAGTGCCTCTTCATATACCAACACTGCTGATAGGCAATGGTTAACCTCTAGATACTGTAAACACAAGAACTGGGGGTGCTACTAAGAGGAAAACTTCTCTTAGAAGAAAATAACTTCTCTGCAGAAAAGCGCAAGATAACAGTGCTTTTTATCATCCAAGGGGTTCACAGAAGTTCTGACCCTGCAAACCATCTTCCAGAATGAGTGAGAACATTATTTCAGCGCCAACTGACCAGGAATTTCCACCCTAGCTTCCCCATGCAGTATCCAGACCTTCTCCATTCCACAGCATTATTTTTTTATTTGTTTTCTGCTATTTGTTAACAAATAGTCCACATATACATATTATGCTTTAGGGATCACAATGTGATAAAAGGACAATTCAGCTAATTAAAATATTTCCACTGTTTCCTCTGAAGTACACAGCTGCCCTCATCCCTTCCAAGCTACAAAGCTTAGTATTTGGCCTTATCTCATGATCTCTTTCAGAAAGGTCACTCTGAGTGAACTTGAAGGGGGTGGGGGTAAGTTATGGTCACACACACACCTGACACCATGGACGGAGTGATTCAGAACAAGGGGAGCAGAAAGGGGGCAAAGATACTTAGTCACAAAATAACAAACAGTGCAAAGTACACTGAAGACCCCAGATGGCTGACTTTTTGTAGGAGAAGAGCTGTCCTTAGTCATCAGTAATGAAAGACACCCAAGCAAGTCTTGGTCATGCACTGAGCTTTTGAAAGAGAGACCATTACCTTCCAATCTGAGTTGAGCATGCTGACAGAAAAACCTTAATGGAAAGCTCCTGGCTTCCTAAAGAGCTCCCAAGGCCAAACTCCCCCTACACAGCCATCCACAAACAACTGTGAATCTGCTGCCACAAGAACTACTTTTTATTCCTTCGAGTTTACAAAAAGAAAGTTTATAGGGCAGTTAAATGCCAGAGTCTCCAGTGAAAACAACCTTCTGTGATTGACCTTAACTCCGGAGCGTCCTGGCCTGGGGGCCTGCAGGAAGGCAAGACGTTCATCTCCAACCCAGCAGCAGAGCTGCATGTCCACAGGGCAGGGGCTGGGTGTGTGCCACAAAGCAGCAGCAGAAAAGGCCAGTGCGCCAGACTGCGGTCTCACTCAGGGAACTGCTACTGTGGGGTTCCCTCTTCATCATGCCAAAGTCAAGAAAAGCAGAGGCACATTGCTGACACTTGAGGGTTGATTGGAGGCAGACTACCTGTATTTGCACTGCAGTTGGGGCCAAGAGCTTCAGCTACAGATTGTTTTGGTTTTTTCTCATTCCAGGGCTTTCTTTCTCAATGGCTCAGAAATATATCAAAACAATTGTGCTTGACATACTTTCAAGGAGAAGCTTTCCTGTAACTCTGCAAAGAAACTTCTTCCAGGGGACACCTTGCATACACATAGGCTTAAATGTCTCCTGCTGCACCCCCATATGAATAAATCTTAAGTGTGCATTGTTTTAATTGTATTAAGCACATCCTGTCCCCAAACCTGGTTCCTGACAAAGATGAGGGAGAGTTAAATGTAAACAATTAGTAAAATCATATCTGCTAGTTGAAGTAATGAAAGCCTTTGGAAGATGTATCAGTCAGTAGTTTCTCTCTAGTATAGCCACAAATGATGTTTAGAAACAAGAAGCACAGCGATTTTAAAGAAATAAAATCAAGAAAGCTTGGTGCAAAGCAAATATAATGAGGAGGTAAGAATTACATAATTGAATAATGATTTTTTCTTTTTACTTATCAAACTTAAATCACTTTGTATTAAGGAGCATTAGCTATTACTGGGAAGATTTCCATCTTTGGAAAATATCCTAAAGGAAGAGTGAGCTAAAAAAATTGATGATGAAACTAGTAGTATTGCAACAATTGACTTTCCATATTTTACAACAACCTCTGGATTTTATTTCAAGCAGTAATTTAGATTTAAATGTGGCAATGTTCATTCTGATTTACCATTGTAGGTGTTTTTTCTATAACAGAACTCCCTTAAAAGCTTTGCCTACCATTTACTACCTTGGTTTTTCAAAGGATAAATAGGAGTGCTGTGCTAGATGAGAAACTATTTCTGACAGTATAATCACAGAAGCTACATCTGTAGCATAAAACAGGGCAAACGCATTTGCTCCTGATAAACTATGCTGATCTAACTGCCCATTTCCAGCAGTTTGTGTTTTCTTCCATAGACTGGAATTTATACAGCTCCCAAAGTCTAGAACATACAAAATGGGCCATATTTTTAAAAATTACACATGCACACACCTTGGGCTTTTCCATCCTCCTCAAGAGCTATTTTAAAAACACCTGAGATTCTAAATTGAGCAACCCACCGACAAGCGAGTCACTTTTGCAAAGCAATAAACCGTTCCGTTGCACCTGTATAGAGCATGGAAACCCCGGGTTTAGGGAATCTTACATCCATACCTATATTTCATGCCCGTCTGCTTTGCGGTGGACTCTTTGAGGGAAATGTGGTGCTGAGGGGTGAAGGTCCCCAGGCTGCGTGCGATGATCGCGACCGTGCGGAATTTGGCCCGGGCTGCGTTCACCACATTGGGGGCGGCGGAGCTCTGCTTGCTCAGAAGTCGGTCCTCACCATTCCGACTCTTCAGATTGTGCTCTGTGCAGGCTATGGAGACTTGCATTGCTTCCCCGGGCAGCGCACGGTCCCTCGGAACCCCGCAACACAGGCAGTCACGAGAGGCTGAGCCGCTGAGGGGTCTCCGCTCGTCCTAAACCGGCTCGCTCCCCTGTTCCCGGGGATGCCGTCAGCGGAGTCCTGGCAGCTGACTTCAGAGCCGGCAGAGTGACAGGAGAGTTCCGGGTTCGGGGATCCGGAGAAGTAAACAGCCAACCCCGAAGTTGTCAGGGCAGCTGGAGCGCGGATCAGGCTCCCAAGTCGTCCCTGGCAGTAATCTCGGTTGATTAAACAGCCAAATCCATGCGGTCTGGAGGCTGTCGCCGAGGCTAGAGCTGAGCATTCATGGTGATTGCACAGGCGCTGCCAGGAGCCAGTCCGCGGTGCCTGAATGCGGGCTCGCTGCTGGGCGCTGGCTCAGCTCAGCGCAGGCATGCCGCAAGATGCGCGGCCAGCGCGCTGGGGCCACCGGCAGCACGCTCGGCCGGCGCGCGGAGCACCCCAGGAAGCAGCTAATCGCAAGCCGGTTCCCGCGGGCCGGCGGTCTCCATCCACGCCGCCGTCGGCTCCCTCCCTCCCCCGCTCTCGGAGGACGTGGAGGCTGCTCAGGACCCCTCCCCACTCATTCTCGGGCGAAAGCCTGGGTTGCTTAGCCCTCACCGATTCCGGTTTGCAGCTGCACGGAGAAGCGGGCAGGTCCCTTAAAGAGCCTTTGTGTGCGGTGGGAAAGCAAGGATCCCTTTCACCAGACTCTGGCTGTGAGAGTGGGGAGGGCTGCTCCACAAAGGGAGCTCTGCCCAGACAGACCGAATCCTGCTGCAGCCCAACAGTTGGAACTGGGGGAAGGCAGAGTGGGGGTGCTTCTGCCGCGGAACATGCCAGTGAACCAACACGTGAGCGCTCTGCTACTGGCTTGCGAAACGCAGCTTGAAACCCCTGCTATTAGCCTTGTCAGGGCTCCTTTCCCCTCTGCGCCTTGTTCTTTAAGCTGATAAGTTTGAAGTTTCCTGAAAAGCTAGAGTGAAGACTTTTTTTTGGAGTCTAGTCGGCCCACTTGCTGCAAAATCTATTCTGAATGCCAGAGGAAGGAACAGGATGCCCCCAAGGGGCAGCAATTTGGCACCCCTCAGGAGGGGCTGTACCAGCTGAGCCGCAGGCCTGTTATTACCACCCAGAGCCAGAAAGGTCCAGGAAGGTGGCAGGAGCCAAGCACATGTCCAGCTGATCCTCTGTGGCCAGCTGGTGAGGAAAAGCCCTACCCCCACTTCAGGGATGGGCAGCAAGACGTCACTGTGGACCCTGAATCCCCATCAGGCAGGATGGGGATTGTCTAATTCAGTGTCAGATGCAAAGCAATTGCACGAAAATGTAGTTGGACCAGACTAAGCACAATTGGCTGGTGATTGACTTCTCCATTTGAAATACGTGGAAATCCAATGATTCAAACGCAATAAAGTTATGACTTCTGCAAAATCATCTTTCTACGTATGGTGCCCAACACACCGCTGCTGTCAAACAAAAAGGAACAGCATTTAAATCAACCATGTTTGTGAATGCCATCTCTGCACGAGGCCATGGAGATCACATTGTTAGAAAAAAAGGAAGCACTGCTCCTTCTCAAGGAATAGACAGATCAAACATGCAGTCTTATGGGGGCTCATTAGCAGTGCTGGAAGGTGCATTCTGACATGCCCCACTGCCAAATGCACTAGCATGACGTGGAGGAGGACTGCAAGAGGACTTCATTTTGATCCATTCCCTACTAGGTACCTGACTCTGTAGGGTACCCAACTGCTTGTGAAGGGGACACAAAGATGACCAGGACTGTGGCTGGATTCTCAAAGAGCTTAGGAGGCCTAAACAATCCTCCTGGCAGGATAGGACTTTGCCTGGGGCATGAAGGAGTCAGATTTGATTAGCAGGCAACAGTCTGTTTGGTGGGTTTGGGGAGGGCACATATTCTAGTTGCGTCTATTGGTATACAAAAAATACTAGCTGGTCTGACCAATTCTTCCCAACAAAATTAAGCCTGTAGGAATGAAATTTTCAAGTAGAATATGTGCCCCATTGCCATTTTGTCACCTACAGATTAAGACCTAAACCACTTGGGGACTCCCAATCTTATCCTCCACACTCTTCCCTCTCTTTACTTTAAAAAGTAAAGCTGCGCTGAGCACACTGGCTATCCAGGGAGGGCTGAGAACTTCCAAGGGAGGGGAATCTGGACCGGTTAGCAGAAGTGGCTTTCAGCTTTGCCAGAGAACTGGCAGAGCCATGCCTGGAAGCACAGCCAGGGCCAGAATAGGGAATAGGTTATCAGCACAAAACCTGCCAGGCAGAACGCTCTGAGTCACCTCCTCCTCCCCCACAGGACCACGCAGAGTGCCTGGTGCATAGCAGGCCCTCACTTTGAATGACTGAGAGGGGGAGGTAAGGAAACAAAAGAAGGAGGGAGGTGGATGGGAAGATGCTATATTCTTGGATAAACCTGCTTCCTTCAAACCCAACACCAAAGGAAACCCTGTGCCTGCCAGTTTCCGCACAGCCCCTCACTTGAAAGGAGCGAATAACTGTCCCACATTCACGTCCGCACCTCTGTGTGTAGATGAGTCCCAGCCTTCAGGACATGCCTCAAAGAGAATCAAAGGCTGTGGCCAGCAGATGCTCACAGAGCAAGCCTCTCCTGCAGCCTGCAGCCGCCTTCTCAGATCTGACGCCATGCAGGCCTTCTGTCAGGCAGCCAGCAGCTCGGTGGCTTCCCCCTGCCATCCTCACCCTTCCCAGCATTTATGGAGCAGTCGGTCTCAGGAGCCCGGAAATTAGATAACAGTTGGCTATGAGGATGCTCATTCCTAATAAGTTTGTGCTAACAGGCCACATGCTAATTAAGCTGGGGAAATTAGACTTGGAATATCTGTCTTCTCATTGTGCCATAGGGTTTGGGGGAACCTTCACTGTGCTCATTTCAGGTTTCGACCAAGGCCCATGAACACACAGGGAGAGCTGGATGTAAATGTAGATACAGATATGGTTATGGGTGGATTGATCCCCCAAACTAACATGTTGAAGCCCTGACTCCCCATTGCCTCCCAGGGGGACTGTATTGGAGACAGGATCTTTAAAGAGGTAGCTGAGGGAAAAGGAGGTCACAAGGGTGAGTCCTAGCTAACATGACCCTGGTCCTCAGAAGCAAAGGCCATCAAATGGATAAAGAAACTGTGGTATATCTACACAATGGAATATTACTTAGTATTAAAAGAGAATAAATGTTAGAGTCTGTAAACAAGTCAGGATGGCGCCTGGCATTTTGCCAGAGAAATGTTAGAGTCTGTAAACAAGTCTGGATGGCGCCTGGCATTTTGCCAGAGGGAGTGATTTGTGAAGTAACGCCAGCGAGCCATTAAGTGTGGTGATTCCTTATTGGTTGACTGCTGTATCTATTTTATGTTAATTAAGATAAGCTGTGTGGAATGTATATATACCACTCCTGTCCTACAATAAACGGCTCCTACTGCTGTATGAATCTACACAAGTTGCTCGTCACTCCCCGGTTATTTTGCTGCAGCCGGACTGCGGCAAATAAAATTATGTCATTTGCAGGTAAATGGATGGAATTGGAGAATATCATGCTAAGCAAAGTAAGTTAATCCCAACAATAAAGGCCAAATGTTCTGATAAGTGGATATTGATCCATAACAGGGAGGGGCATGGGAAAAATGGAGGAACTCTGGGCAAAGGGAAGGGAGAAGTGGGGAGGGGTTATGGGGGCAGGGAAGATGGTGGAATGAGATGGACATCATTACTCTAGGTACATGTATGACTGTATATAGGATGTGACGCTACATCGTGTACAACCAGAAAAATGAAAAGTTATGCTGCAATTGTGTTCGACGAATTAAAATGCATTCTGCTGTCATATATACCTAATTAAAACAAATAAATTAATTAATTTTTTTTTAAAAAAAGGAGAAGAGGCCATCAGCCCAGACACACATTCGAAGCCACAGAGACAAGATAGCTGTCCACAAGCCCTGCTGGCATTCCATCCCTGAGTCCAGCCTCCACAGCTGTGAGAAAGCAAACCCCTGCCATGCTGGGTATCCAGTTTGTGTTGTACTGCAGTGGCAGCCCCCCCAAATGGGTAGAGGTGTGGATACTGTTTGTTTTCATTGTAGTTCTCAGAGTATTAGTTGTAAGAAACTATTGGAGCTTACTCAAGAAGATGCCTCTAGAAGTCAATGTTGGATTTTGGTAAATAAATATCATTGTCCTACCACTACACACACTACACACGGGCTTTGCAGAAGGGATTCACAGGCAGGTCAGGGCTCCTCTCCATAAAAGCAGAGGCTCCTTTGTGTGACTGCTGGTAGAAGAAGTGGTGGATTCCAAGCACGTGTGGCCTGTCCCTTGTGCTAAGTGATCTTATTCTGCTAATTTGCTTTTTTTTTTTGGGGGGGGGGGGCACAGGGAATTCAACCCAGGGTGCTTAACTGCTGAGCTACATCTCCAGTCCTTTCTATTTATTTATTTATTTAAATAAATAAATAGTAATATTTTAATTAATAAATAAATAATTCTTTATTTTGCTTAGGGCCTCACTAAATTGCTGAGGCTGGCTTTGAGCTTGCAATCCTCCTACCTCAGCCTCCTGAGCCACTGGGATTATGGGTGTGAGCCACCACGCCTGGCCCAATTTCCCTTGTAAAGGCTGGCTTTGTGGCTCTTACCCTCAGCAGAGTGGTGGAGAACCTTCCCCCACAGTGAGGTCCTCCATCACTACACCTGGGGCCTCAATGTTTCACAGCTGTCCATGCTTCTTGTTCCTTGGATGGAATATGAGGGTGGCATGCATTTGTAAGAACTCCTCTTGCTCTGTGATGCCTTGAGGTTCTTTTTAGAGAGCTGTGGCAGCTGCACCATTGCATGTGGCCAAATTATTACTTACTCTTGGGTTTTGCCTGGGTCTCAGCTGGCCCCTACTCATGGATTGATATTTTGAATTCTTCAGCACTAAGGTCAGCCACATGGGGTCACGATGACAGAACTGTTTAAGGACAGACACTACCCAGTGTCTTTTCTCCTCTTGCTCATCATAGAGTCTTCCAGGGTCACTGGAGGGATGTTAGGATGTGGAGTCAGTTGAACTTGAATCCAGATTCTCCTCTACCTCATCCTTTCCTTGTGCCACAGAGAAGGGTGCTAATGCTCCCTGAGCTTTAGTGTCCTCACAGAGTCAGATTGAGGCAAGAGGATGGTTCTCCAAAGGAGCGACTGCCATCATGAGCTCCATTTTGCAGAGGAAACGCGACATGCAGAGAAGTTATGTCACCAGCCCAGGGTGTACCGAAGAGCCAGGCCTCGAGGCAGCAGCCTGCAGAGCTTGGCTGTAACCACTCCACACAATGCCCCTCACTGTAGAACTCCCCCTCGAGGTCTTTAAATAGTGCCATTTTAGAAACTCAAGTTAAAAGAAATCCTATTCTTACCATGAATGATAGAAAGACATTCAACTTCAAAAATCTAGAAATCTCAGAACAATTAAATCATCCACACATGGTGGTTTTAAATATGTCTTTTATCAATCTTTTCAAATAGTTGGTGATACTTTATTCCTATTGCTCCAAAAATTTCCCCCAATTATTGATTGATTTAATTCCTTACCAGTAAAGTCAGAACCACGTGTGTTTTATTGAGATCACCTAGATATTGTGGTTTATGTTCATTGGAAGGAAACCACACCCAGCAGGGGCCAGGAAACATTCAATTAGGCAGCTAGGCAAAGCCGAGTTTATCCAAAGCAAAACAATATCTGCTAATACTGGAAGAACATTCCACACACATATATAGGTGGCAAGACACTTTATGTGCTTATTATTTGTGATTGAAAGAGTTGTTAGGGGCGAGAGTTGGCTATTTATCAGAAATTCTTAAGACGTGGGTTTGGGGAGCCAGTTATTATATTCTGAGAATTTGAACCAGCCATAAAAATTAGCACATGCACAGCTTTTGCAATAGCAGAGAAAACAACATTGAAAGGCCACATTGAAATGCTCAAGGCTGTGCTGAAAAGAAGAGGCTTCCAGATGTCTGCCCTCCTGCTTCTCTGGAAAAGCAGGCTCAACAGAGAGCCCCACCAGGAAAGTCAAAGGGTAGGCTCAGAACAAATGCTCTCATGCTACCAGACACATGTCCAGAGCCAGAACACAGTTAATCAAAGAAGACCTGAGCTTTTCAATAAACACTGAAGCTCTATCCATGGCCACTGGTAATTATTTCCTGAATTTGAAAAATGTGACACGTCAAATGCACCACAGACCTCTAGTACATGTCCATCATTTTTACTTCAAGGCCAGGTGCCATAGAGTTACGGGAAGCAGGGCTGGAGCACAGTCAGCCTTAATTGGAAATCACTTCACAACCTCTGCAAAGGAAACAAATGTGCTTCAAAGATTTGATTAACAAGATAGTCTATTATAAACTCCCATGCCAGGGAGATTTAAACTACTGAGAGTGGGAAGGAAGGAAGGAAGGGAGGGAGGGAGGGAGGAAGGAAGGAAGGGTTTTTGAGTACCTGCTAGGTTCCAGATGCTGTGATAAAGGTTTCTGTGTCTGTTATCTTATCAGGAGGAAATGGAGAAAAGCTTGTTTAAAAGCTTGTTTAAAGCTTAGGTTAATCACGTAAATTGATTGGATTTTAAGTATCTTTAGGTGGAGTGACATAAATATTCATCTTAACTCTTTGCAAAACTGAAATGAATCAGTCTCTGTAAGAGCTTCCCACAAAACTCCAACCTTGCATGGTGGGGCAGGAAAAAAAGATTCAACCTGCAAATCTTTCAAAATAATCAGTTACTGGTTCACAATCCATTTGTTTCCATTCAAATTTGGGCATCTTCTTCCACATTCGTCCTTGTCTTACAATAGTAATGTATTTTTATATTTAAAAAAAAGGTATGTTTTCTTGCTTCTTTTCTACTTCATTCATTTTTAGAAGTGGGAGTGTTCTAAAGGGAGAAGATCAAGATTCTGAGATTCCTTTTCATTTAAGTTCTTCCCTCTGGCAGATCATAGAAAGTTAATGTAGGAGAGCCCTCAGCCTTTCATCACAGTTAGTGAAGCTCATCCTAGGGACTTAAATATCAAGATCTCTGTGCTCTAGGTACCTATTAGGATGGATGTTATCAAAAAAACAAGAGATCATGAGTCTTGGAGAGGATATAGGACACATGTTAGTAGAAATGCAAATTGGTATGGCTGTTATGGAAAATGGTCCAGAGGTTTCTCATCAAATTAAAGACAGAATACCACATGGTCCAGCAATCCCACTTCTGAGTTTATAGCCAAAGGAAATGAAGCCAGTATCTTAAAAAGAGAGCTGCACTCCTGTGTTCATGGTAGCCTCATTCATAATAGCCAAGTTATGGCAACAACCAGAGAGTAATGAATAAAGAAAATACAATGGAATATTATTTAGCCTTGAAAATAAAGGAAGTCCTTGTTCTTTGCTTATATTTTTATTTTTCCTGTAATGTAAAATTAACTTTTTAAAAATAAAAAAAACTATTTTAAAAACCTATAAAAAATAAAAAATAAAGGATGTTCTGCCATTTGTAATAATGTGAATGAAACTGGAGGACACTATGCTAAATGAAATTAGCAAGATACAGAAAGACAGATACTGCACTATCTCACTTACATGTAGAATCTAAAATAGCCAAATCCACAGAAGGAAAGGATAGAAGGGTGGGACTTGGGGTGAGGGGAAATGTGGAGATGTTAGTCTGAGGGTGCACAATTCAGTTTGGTAGATGAATAAGTTCTGGAGACCTACTGTTTGGCCTGGTGACTACAGTTAACAATATTGTTAACAATACTGAATACTTAAAATTTGCTAAGAGAGTATATCTCAAGTGTTATCACAAAAAGGAAGAAAGAAGGAAGGATAGAGAGAGGAATGGGGGCAGAGTAAAGAAGAAGAAAGAGAGAGAGAGAGAGAGGAAAGGAGAGAGGGAGGGGAAAAGGCTAACTATGTGAGATATGAATACCAGGCAGCTTGGTTGTGATTTTTTCATGATGTACATATGTATCAAATCATCAAGTTGTACACCTTAAATGTGTACGATTTTTGTCAATTATATCTCAGTAAAGCTGAAAAAAATTAGGAAATATTAAATAACTTGCCCAATATTACCAAACTACTTGGTGGCAGAGTCTGAACAATATCCAGATATCCTAATCTGTATTCAAAGGTCCTTTTTACTATAATACAGTTACATTTAAAAACAAAAGAAAACTAGTTCTATCTTCTACCAAAAAATTACCTAGTTTAAGGAAAAACACTCTCATCTTGTGCTCTACTGAGTAGAATATTTTCTATAATAATTACGATGCACGCGTATTTCTTCTAGTAAGTAAGATGAAATAAAATTTAAAGTTATTTTTCCTATTATGAAATCATCACAAATTCATGATGGAAATTTTTAGGAAGCATAGGTATTTCTCTTCAATATGTGTGAAACCAGGCTACAGAGCTGGGGTTAAAAAGGACTAGATGGAACAAAGAGGAGAGATGCCATTCATTAACCCAGACTTCAAATACAATCATAAGGGCAATATTTTCTTGGTTTTGATGCTTTTTAAATTTTCCTTGCATATCTTTAAGGTTGTCAGTGACGCTGCTGCAGCTGTTTACCATAGCTGAGTATTTTTCAAGATATGTATCAGTGACCCATGCTGTCATTTTGTATTTGTCCACTTATCTTTTTATTTTTTTGTACTGTCTGCCCTTGAACCAATTATTTGCCATCACCTTCGTCAGTAAGCATTTTTTTGTTGTTCAGTCGACAAATCCCACGCTCTGATGAGGAAGGAGGCAGGGCTCTGCCCCTTCATGGGCCTCCTGGCCTTGCTAGGAGAGCAGCCATGCATGGGTGACCAGCTGCCTGGCCTGCAGGATGGCACAGCTGACACACATCTCAAGGAACATGGGCAGACTGTGGGTTGGGGCAGTAAGAGGAACCACAGTGGCATCAGAGAAGCTCTGGCAGTAAGGGCTAAAAAGAGCACAGGCAAAGGAAGGGAGCGGCCAGGGAGCTGGCCACACCAGCCCCAACGCAGTGGTTCGCAGCCTGTCAGCAAATGAGCTGAACACTTTGTACACAACTTTATTTGGGAAATGGGTTTATGCGATAAGTGATGCAGAACAGTGCGCATGAATCGCCCGGGGTCAGGAGAGAGCAGCCTGGACTCCAGGGCCAGATGAGAACTCCTGGCTCAGGGAATGGGGGCAGTGGCTGTTAAAGGAAAAATTTAGTTGGGGATTCTGGCCAGGCTGGGAGTGAGGATGGTGCTTAAGGCAGGTCGGTCTAGAGGCCAGGTGTAGGGTGTCCTGGAGGTGTAAGGGACTTAGGCAGGAAGAGCAGCAGGAGATTGCTGGTCAGCCAGTCAAAGGAAACCCCTGGGCAAGCACGGTGCTCCTGGGGGAGATGACGCTGAGCCCCCAGTGGAAGAAGGGTCCACAAAGCAATTCCCACAGCAAGAGCCTGTTATGATGGGCCAGAAGGCGTCTATTTCTGTAGAGATAAAAGGACATACTATGTATCCAAATGGTACCAGTACTTCCTGTGGCTAGTGGGATCTTGGTGTTAGTGCAGGAGTGTTCAGAGGTGAGAAGACTGGATTGTGGGAGCTGTGACCTCGTCAGCTCAACCTAGTTTGAATGGACTGACTAAATGGTAACTGTAGGCAGGTGGGGTGTGACCTGAGGAGGAAGTGGGTCCCTGAGGGCTGCCCTGGAAGGGTGCATCTTCCCTATGACCCCACCCACCCAACTGCTTCCTGACCCCACTGAGAGCTGAGCTGCTTTCCTCCTCCACTGGATCCTTCCCCCATGATGTGCCATCTCACCCCCAGAGCCAGAGCAATGCAGCCAGACATCTATGGACTGAGACCTCTGAAACCACGGCCCCAAGTAAACTTTCCCTCCTCTAAGTTGTTCTTGTCAGGTTATTTAGTCACAGTGACGCAAAGCTGACTCACACATATGGGTAATTTTTTATTTCCTTTATTTTGCTAGTACATGCTTTCCTGCTGTGAGAAGATATTACTTTTATATTATGAAACAAAGTGATATCCTGAAAAAAAAAATGGTGCTTGAAGTCCAGGAGACCCTGCAGGTATGCATGTCCTGGATGAAAATTCAAGACTTCTTTCCATTTAGTTCACAGCACCCAGTAGTTTGGAATAAATTTCATTAAGCAGACTCAGTTAACTTTCAACAAACAAGTATCCAGGGGAAGATTATGCAGAACACAAGCATTAAACTTTGCTGACAGACACAGAGAAGAACTTAGCAAGTCAAATAACTGTTGATTTGATTCTCCATAGATGCCATGATCCATTAAGGCCAGAAACAGGTCAACATGGAATTTTCAGGGAGGTCGGACTAGGGATTGAACCAAGGGCCATGTGCATGCTAGAAAGAAATATGGAACATAAGGGAACTGCGGGAAACAGTCACTCTATGAGTTATATTAACTAAGGATGGAGGGCCCTGCCCACAGTTGGCCTCTAGGGTAATTGGAGGAGAACCTATTTAAGTCCATAGTTGATCAAATTAATGTGAGCTGAGCTCCGTGGGGAAAAGGGAGTGTCTCTACCTACTCCATAGCTGAGTGGAGAGCCAGGTGTCTGATGACTTCCCATGGACTGAATAAGAGGCTTTAAACCAGCCTCTGAGATATCGGATGAGACCTTCTACCATAGAAACTGAACCAGTGTGTTAACATTTCTGAAAATCTAATGATTATACTTCATCCCTGGTATTCTGCTTCCCTCCTGTGTCCTTCCTCCTACCTACATTTTACACAGTTCTGTGGTGACAAAATAAAAGAGGATGAGAGAGATATAACACGGTATTTCTACGTGGACTATTGGCAAAGGAGCAGGAGTGAGGAAGGGATTGGATAAAGGAAAGAATCTGAGCTAAAATCCAATGTAGAAGATTTGAAGAGGGACAAAGCTTTCAGTTAATCCAATGACAGAGCTCCATGGGGAGGTGAAGTACATTGGGGGCAAAGTTTCTATATTTTACCATAATTAAGTTAATTTTAAGCTGAAGTAGTTTGTGCTTAAAGGACTTATTGTAATTGCTAGAGCAATCATGGAGAAAATAACTCACAGAAATATTTTTAAACCAATAAAATAATTAAAATATTTATTTTATACAATTGAAGGCTATCAAGAAGGAACAGCATAACAAAGAAGGAAAGGAGACTTTAGAAAGCAAATAGAAACAAAATAAGTGTAAATCAAAGTATATCAACAAATACATAAAACACAAATGGTCTAAACAACAAGACAAAGATTGTCATAATGAAAAAACAAGAACCAGTTATGTGCTGTCTATAAAAGATACACTTTAAATTCAAAGGAAAAAATAAATGAAAACAAAATTATGCAAAAAGATATATCATGCAAATTAGCAGCCATGAGAGACCTGCAGTGACAATACTACTATCAAAAAAAAATAGATTTTAAAATAAGAAACATTATTAAAAATGTCATTTCATAAAAATAGAACTGTCAATATATCAGTAAAATATGACAATTGTAAATATATGTGCACTTAAAGACAGCCCCAAAATACTTGAGACAAAAACAATAGAAGTGAGAGGAAAAGTAGATAATTCAAACTGATAGTTAGAGATTTTAACCCAGCTCTTTGTAATTGATGGAACAACCAGAGAGACCCTGCCACTGCAAGGATTTTGAAGACAATGTCAATCAACTGTGTGTAATGATATATAGAACACAGTACTCAATGACTGCAGAATATACTTCTTTTTAATTACATGGGGTATTCTTTAAGACTGGCCATAAGCTAGTCCAGAAAACAGGTCTTAATGTACTTAAAAGAGTTGAAATCATAAAAACATATTTTTCAAAGACTATGAAATCAAATTAGAAATCAAAACCAGGAAGAAAATTGGAATATTCTCAAATATTTGGAAGCTGAACAGTATTCTTCTAAATAATCTATTGGTCCAAAAAAGAGATAATGGGGCAATCTAAAAATATTTTTATTCCATAAACAGTTAAAATTTATGGAAAGCACCTAAAGTGGCACTTTGAAAAAATGGATAGCTTTAAGCACCTCTGTCAGAAAAGAATAAAGGACTTAACTCAGTAATCTATGCTGCCACTTTAAGAAAATAAAAAAGGAAAAATAAATTAAACAAAATTAAGTAGAAGAAAAGAATTGCTCAAGAGTGAAAATCAATGAAATAGGACGTAGGAAAACAGAAGAAAATCAATGAAATCAAAATTAGTTCCTTGAATTATCAACAAAGTTAACAAACCTTTAGCAAGACTGACTGAAAACCCACTAACAAAGTCAGAAATGAAAAAATGACATCACTACTAAACCTCCCAAATTAAAAGGACTAAGGAAATACAAATGAACTCAGGACTAAAAAACATTAGACCACTCAGTTGACAAGGACATATCCATAAAGCTACTCAAATCATCAGAAATGACTTGAGAAGAAAGAGAAAATAAAAATAGACCTATAATAAGTGAAGAAATTGAATTAACTTAAAATATTCCCACAGAGAAAAGCCCCTGCCCAGAATGCACCAGCAAATTCTTGTGCTTTAAGAAGATAGAGTATCAATCTTTCCCAAACTCTGGAGGACCAAGGAGGGAGCCTTGCCCACCTCTTCCTTGAGGTATCATTTGCTCTCAAAGCAACACAAAGACATCCTAGGAGGAGAAACCACAGGCTAATTAATACTTATGAACAGCAATGCAAAAACCCTTAGCAAATTATTACCAAACCAAATCCAGCCACATTGAAAAGGATGTAGGCCATAAACAAGTAGTCTGCAAGTCAGTTTAAAATTCAAAATACAGTTAATGTAGTATACCACATAAGTAGAAAATCATGGGAAAGCACTAAACCCTCTCTGCTGAGAGCCACGGCCGAGTCTGTATGGCCCCTGGCATTTTGCCAGAGGGAGTGGTTTGTGAAGTAATGCCAGCAAGCCATTAAGTTGGAGATTCCTTATTGGTTGACTGATGTATCTAGTTTATGCTAATTAAGATAAGCTGTGTGAAATGTATAAATACCTCTGTTGTCCTGCAATAAACGGCTTCCACTCCTGCTGTATCAACGTACACAAGTTGCTCGTCACCCCTGGTTATTTTGCTGCAGCTGGACTGCGGCACCTCTCAATACACGCAAAAAAGTCACTCAACAAAATCTAGTACCCCTCATGATAAAAACTTTCCCAACAAGGACCAGAAGAGACTTTTATGATGAGAGCCTCTGTGCAGACCTCATCGCCAACATGGACTACAAGGTGAAAGAGACTGAATGCTGCTCCTCTGAAGAGGGAGCAAGGACCTTGCCACTCTTCCCAGTGCTGTACAGGAAGCTCTAGCTTGTGTAATTAAAAAAAAAAAATTAAAACTGCCTTCGTTCATAAATGGCATTATCCTGTATGTAGAAAATCTCAAGCCGTTCATCAAAATTGTTAGAAATATTAAATAAATTTAACAAGTTCACAGAATATAAAATCACATTACAAAATCAACATATATCTACATAGTAGCAATGAACAATCTAGAAGTAAAATTAAGCAGATCATTTTATTTACAGTAACATCAGAAAGAATAAAATACAGAAAAATATATTTAACAAAAGTGTGGGTCTCATATGTTGATTACTTCTTGACACTGATGAGAAATGAAAGATGATATAAATAATGTTTCTAGTCATGGATTAAATAGTTCATACTGTCAAAATGTAAGTTTTTCTAAATTGAGGTAGAAATTCAATGCAATCCCTATCAAAAGACCAGTAAGTTATTTTTTAAATTACCAAATGATTCTAAAATTTATATGAAAATATAAAGAATTTAAATAGCCAAAACAGTTTTAAAAGAGAAGAATAAAGCCTGGGGACTCACATTATCTATTTTTAAAACTTACTACCCAGCAACAGTAATTGACAGAGTGGGGTATTGATAAAGAACAGGCATATAGGTTGATGATAAAGGACTGGGAGTCTGGAAATAAGTCCTTATGTTTATGCGCGATAAATTGATTTTTGATAATGGTGCCAAGACTCAATTGAAAAAGGATGGTCTTTAAAAAAATTGTGCTGGTTCAATTGTATATCCATCTGCAAAGAAAGAAAAATAACAAGAAAAAAGAACTTAGGCCCTCACATCAAACTCTGCACAAAAATAAACTCTTAATCATAGATCTAAAACTTAAATTGAAACTCTAAAACATCTAGAAGAAAACAGGGGAAACCTTTGCAATCTTAGTTTTGCAAAGTATGACACCCAAAGCCATGGTTTTCTTCTATAAAAGGAAGAATGAATGATATGGCAAACTTCATAAAAATAAAAAAACTATTTTACTTCTTAAAGATATCATTAAATAAATGAAAATATAAGCAATACACTGGCTAAAAAAAAGGAGTCTTAAAAAATGTCTTATCACACATCTGATAAGACCTGTCTCCAGAATATTTAAAGAACACTAATTACTCAGAAAAAAGAAGCTATACCCCCAAAACAGGTGAAAGATTTTAATAGACATCTTACTAAAGAGAATAAGTGGATGGCTACTACAAACATTAAAAGAAGCTCCACCTTATTTAATACAAATTAAATTCACATTGACACTCCCCTGCACTGTATCTATAAAAGAAACTCTCTAGCAAGGGTTAGGAGAAACTAGAACCCTTGGGCTTGCTGATGAGAATATGAAATGGTACAGCCACTACAGAAATTGTTTGGCAATTTTTTTAAAAGTGTTACAAACATATCACACAACCCAGAGATTCCACATCTAGGTGTGATAACATATCCATTACTGAATGTTCACAACAGCATTCGTTACAACATTCAAAACCAATAAATTATCAAATAGCAAATTGATAAATATTATATTTATGGAATTCTATTCAATAATACAAAGGAATGAACTGCTGATACAGCCAACAACATGAAGCATCCTCAAAAACATGAAGTAGGGTTGGAACGACAGCCTTCAAGACAATGATACAATCCTACAGTGATAAATGTTTACCGAGAGGATGTGGCGAATACGGAACACTTTTGCACTGTTGGGACTGTGAATCATTACGACCACTATCGAAATCAGTTTGGAGATTCCTCAATGGAACCACCATGTGACCCAGTTATCCCACTCTTCAGTATTTATCCTAAAGAATGAAAGTCGTCATACTACAGTGATACATGCACACCCATGTTTGTAGTGGCACAATTCACAATAGCCAGACGTGGAACCAGTCCATCAATGGATGAATGGATAAAGGAAATATGGTGTTTTAAAACACAGTGGAGTTTTATTCTCCCATAAAGAAGAATGGAATGGAATTTGAGGGAAAATGGATGGAGCTTGAGAACATTGTGTCAAGTAAAATAAGCCAAATTCAGAAAGTCAAGGGTCATTTGTTTCTCTCATATGTAGAAGCTAGAGAAAAAAGGAAAGAAAGGTTAGGGGTGGGGGAATGTCATGGAGATTGAAGGGAGATCAGTAGAGGAAAGGGACCCGACTATGGGATGGATGGGAGTAGGGAAATACTAGGGAACGATATGGCCAAATTATATTGTTATGCTGTGTGCATGTAGGAATATGTAACAACAAATCCCACCATTATGTACAACTATATGCACCAATAAAAATATGGGGAAAATATGATGTAGATTGGAGAAGCCAGACCAAGAGGAAGGACCTCATGTTACAGTCAGTCACCTGCCGCATGAGGACGTTTCGGTCATGGTAGACTGCGGCTATGTGGTACTCCCAGAGTGTCATAGCAGAGCTGAAAGTCTACCCTCACCTAGGGACATCGTGGTAGTGGTAATGCAGAGAGACAGGGCTGGTGCCGGTGGTGAGGCCACTGGAAACAGACCTACCGTGTTGCAGCCACACGGAAAGGAGAGCAGCTCAACTCCCACTATGCCTGGCACTCGATGCTGACGACGAACAACGGCGACTGGTGTGTCTGCTACACATTTTGTCGTTATTTTAAAGTGTACTCCTTCTAGTTATTTAAAAACAAAACAAAACAAAAAAACTGGCACACAGTGCGCCCTATTGGGCCAGCAAAGGCCTCACGCATGCATCTCCTGGTTGTGTGGAATGGTCGTCAAGTGACCATCTGGACCTTTGGCTCGTGTCCTGTACACTTGAGGGTGTTCGCACTTCTCAGGATGCATCTCAGTCCTTATGTGCCACTTGCTCAACTGTAACTTTATTTTTATGATATGTCTAAGAAAAAAAAGCCATGTTTACAGAGACAGAAAACAGACCAGTGGTTGCCTGGGGCTGCAGATGGGAACAGGGATTAACAGCAGACAGGCACAAGGGAAGTTTTTTGAGGTTATGGGAATGTCCTAAAATGGAATTTTGATTATGGTTGTACAAACCTATGAATTTATGAAATCACTAAATGGCACATTTATTTGGGGTGAATTTTATGGCATATAAATTGTACCTGACGAAGTTGTTAAAACACACACACACTCACACATACACACAACCAAACACAAGTTTGCTGAGAGAGAATGTTTGCTCTTGGAATCCCCAGATTTCTCTTGCAAATTAGAACCAAAGGCAGGCTGTGAACTTGGCACCTCCCCCAGCCGCAGCAGGGTGGTCAGAGCCGTGGGAAGCCCTGAGCGCAGCTCCAAGGTGAGTGAGAAGAGCAGTGAGCGGGGCACTGCTCCTTCAGAAGGGCCTGTGTCTCTCCACCACCCAGCTGAGCTGCCAGAATCCCTGGTTTCCAAGGGCACTCAGGATCCCACGTGGGATGTGGCCCTGGACCTGGGACACAGTGCAACAATGGCGGGAACAGCTCCAGAGCAGCCTTTCAGTCGCCCACACCGAAGCACAGCCAACAAAGCAGCCAAGGGCCAGCAGGACTCAGAGGTCGCAGAGTGCAGAGCTGGCCACCGAGGTGGTCCAGGGTTTGCAGCCAAAGATCCTGAGCACAGCAGAATGTCCCCAACGACTAGGCAGCACAGCTTTGGAACCCACAGGCAGCAAGCAGGCAGGAAGCCTTTCAGAGGAGAAAGACAGGAAACAGCTAACAAGGACAAGGCTGACACAAATACTCACCACCTCCTGCTTTGGTAACTGGTGAGTTACCTTCAAAAGGTCCCTTTAGGGGCATCTGCTTCTCCCTACCCTTGGCAAACTAGGGGCTTTAGGACACGTTGAAGACAGTTCAAAAGGAAACTCTCTCCCTCCCTCCCTTTCTCTCTCTCTGTGTCTCTGTCTCATTTTGCTGCCTTTATTGGATACTTAATGCAGGTTGGGAAGGCTGCTGGAGCTGGGGGTTGAATGGTGTGACCTTTGACCTCAGGCCTCCTACACTGACCAGCCAGCAGAGCATTCCATGTTCCCTGATAGTCAACTCTTCTGGGCCTGAAGGAGTCTCATTTTATCAGAGTAGGAAGTCCACCAGGTGGACAAGGTGCTCAGAGATAATGATGGTGGCAATTGTTGTCACTGGGATCCACGCTTGGAGCCAGAGGCAAACCTCCAGCTGCTACGGCTGATGCTGCCACCCCTGCCGCAGCCAGCCAGTCCAGGTGGCGTTCTCTGGGTTAAACCCCAGCTGTTACAGGTTCTTTGGCAGGTCGGTTAGCTCATTTGCAACTCCATAAGTGACATTTTGAAGTGAGATACCATTAAACAAAATCCAATCAGAAGCAAGGTCATCCCACTTCCCTGCTGTCCAGACGGGAGTGTCTTTGTGTTCCACTGCAGAGGGGCACTTGCCATCCACAGCCAATGCCCTTTCCCAGGCCCAGTGCTCCTCATTAGCAGCACAGCATGTTATTTATAGACTGTGGTTGTTTGTTCAAGAGCATCCGTGGGGAGGAAGCGAGCGCGGGTGCTTGGATTCCTAACATGTTTGGCTTGGGGCCTTTTCTTTTCATTGAGTAGGAGTGAGTTATTTAATGTTACGTGCAGGTACATGGGGAAGTATGTTCCTTCCAGAAAATGATTGATTTAAATTTCCCTGTAATCATTCTTAATTGCTAACTGTCTTCTGAAATTTCAAAGGCGGTCGTGTGGAGGAGGGAGGACATGGTGGTGTTGTTACATAGGACAGGAGCAGGGCGGAGAAAAACTGGCAGCGGGCAGGTGAGGCACACAAGACTTGGTCACGGGGGCTGAAGGGCGGCACATCAGTGGCCCACCTGGAGATGCAGAGGAGCATTCCCTGGAAGCATTAAAGCGATAGCCTCACAACTAGTCACCAGTATGTACTGAGGGAGGGCTTGCTTCTCTGAGTGGAAGCTGGGTTATCAGGGGTCTTTGAGGTAGGAAGAGACTGAAAAGTGCTAGCACGACTCCAACCTGTTCTTCTGGCCCATCCAGACCTCTCCTTTGGAAAATAGCATCCTCTACGGCAAGGTGGGGAAGACCCCCGCTCCCAGCTCCTGTGTGTACCTGTGGCCCAGCCCATCAACCAGAGTTGGCTTTCCCAGGTCACATGACCGACTCAGGCATGGTGCTGTGGCCCAGCATAGTCCACTCATGACCCATACATGGGTGTTACAGGAGAAGAGACTCTCAGGCTTCTGATTGAAGCTAGTTAGGCCTAAAGCCATCTGAGGCTTTAAAAGGAAAGCACCTCCTGAGTGTAAATGGACATCACTATGGTGCCCATGTGCTCTGGGGACCCAGCCTCCCAGTGCCTTCCTCAGCAGGTGGTGATGCTCTTTCCCATTCTGATATTTGGTGACTTAACCATTTGGCTTCTGTATCTGCTACTTTGAGGTCCTCAGACCAACTAACTGTAGCCCCTGCTCAAACTCTCCAAGGTGAGGAAAAACCGGGCTTCACTGTCCCTGTGACACACTTGGTGAACCATGGCTCGCACACTCGGCCAGGGAAGACTGCCTGCATAGATCCCACAGCCAACTCCTCAGGACTGTGGCAACGAAAAGGCAGCCTGCGCCTTTCGGGGAGAAGAGTTCCAGACTTGCTGCAAACTCCTTCTGTGGAGGGATGCTGTGGGCCTGGGCGCTGTCCTCAGAATAGGGCTCCGGGCTTTACATAGGCAAACCACCCCAGATCTACCCCCAGACTATTCCAAGAGTCCTGCCTAATTTTAGGTTTTTATTTTCCAATTCCCTTTTAATCTTTCTGTTTGTATTTGTGTCCGTGCTGAGTGGCTGATGGGCAGGGACTGATAGGGAAGGCGGCAGAGCATTCTGCCCCTTTCCTCCCTTTCCGGGGCTCCTCCGCCTCACACAGCTAGTCCATCTGCACCCTGAGCCTGAAGAGATGGCCAGAAAGAGCAATCCTGACACAGACCGGGTCTGTGCTGAGGCCCACCTTCCACAAAGCCAGGTACAGGGGAGGAGCTTAGAGGTACACACACCTCTTCCTTCCCACCTGCCCTGCAGCTCCCTATGACTGGCTGAACCTCCTGGGGGGCAAAGGCCACAGGAGCGCAGGGCAGCTTCAGGGCCCAAAGCAGTGCAGGAGAAGGGCAGGGAGGAGGCCTGGAGCAGATGAGGGCCACCAAGCATATCGGATGCTGCCTTCGACCTAGGACAGAATGTGGTCCTGACCAGCAGTGAGCTTCCACTCATACCTGGTATCACTCCAGGTTCCGGCTCAGACAAATACTTACAGAACATCTACCTCACGTGCTACAAGAAGCTCAAGCAATCTGAAGGGGAGGCCTAGGAGGTGTCCGTTCTGAGGGGAGACAGAGAAGCCTGTCACGGAGGAGGTGAGGTGCGCCTGGACTTTGGAAAACAAGCAGAACATTGTTAGAGAGCTCAGAACCCATTGGTGGGCAGATGAGAGAAGGGCACTTCAACTCAGGAAGAGAATGAACAGACACACTGACACTGGAAGTGTTGGGCAAATGAGACCACAGCAGGCCAAGGGGGACATTTGCTGGGGTGTGGGAGCAAGGTCAGGAGGTTTCAGGTCAGCTCATGGAGAATCTCACCTGCCTGCTTATCCTACTCAGTTTAGGAGGCAAAAGGGCTTTAACGGGGGCCAGGCCTGGCTGGGACGAATGTTGCAGACATATTTTTGTAGTTTTATTTTGAACATCATGGGCTATAGCAGTTCTATCTTATGCTTCGAATCTGTGCCCAATTTGTTTCCATGACAGTAACGTCTGTATTCATCCCTAATGTGCCACATTAAATCACTTCAACCTAGCAATATTAACGGCCTCAAACTGTAAATAATATGTGGCTCATGGCACCCTCGTGGATAATGGAAATAGTTCAACACCAACAATTTCAGAGTGAGGAACTAGAACGAAAGTGGTTTGTTGGAACAAAGGAGCCTATAAATAGTCATTTGGGGACAGACAGGCCGTTGTTGCTGAACGGCCTTCCAGCTTATGGGCTAAGTGCTTCGTCAGTCAGTGAGTGAAAGAGAGGCCCGAGGGTCACTCACAAGCCAACTCGGCAGGGTAAAGAGAGGAACCTGCTTATTAATCTCCACCTCAGCCATTAGGGCCAAACTCACCAAAGCTTCTTTCTTATCTGGGCAATTGGTATTAAAAATGAAAAGAAATACTGTCAGCCTGATTGCTTTAGAGGATATATTACCTAACCCCAAAGCCCAAATCAGAAAAGGCTCTTGGACTGTGCTGTTAAGAAGGCTGGAGGGTGAGAGCCAGTGAGATCAGGCCAGCTACAGTACACTCACCCCGGTGAGAGGGAAGGAGCCCACCTCTGCCTCCCCTCCCTGTGCTCTGCAAAGGACACTCATTGGTTTTGTGGTTCAATTAAGAGAACAGAACCCAGAGAAAGGTCCCAGGCACATTTGCAATGGTTGGGCTATGGGACTAAAAATCAAACGCTGTGACACTCCCATAGGACTCAGAGTGGGACCTCAGGTAAGGCTGGGAAGAGCTACGAAGAAGCCTTGAGAGGTAGCTGGCCCTGCATGCCCTGCTCTTGTCTGAGGGGTGGGCACTGAGCATCTGAGACCCCCTAGAGACCCTCTTGGTCTGTTGTGGTGAGTCCAGTGATATCCAAACACAGCCATTCCCCACCACCCTGAGAAAAGAGATAGGCCTTCCTTGAGGGATTTGTGTATTATGTTGGCCCTATCCTTGCAGCCAGTGCCTGACCTTGAGGGACACTCGTGTCCACTGCTGGCTGACTGAGGTGTGGCCCTGATGAGGACAGCTGTACAATGAAGTGTCACTTGGCCTGAATACTCCAAGTAAAGTATTTGCATAAACTGCATTCAGCACCTTTGTGCTGCTTATATTTTAACACTTCTTGTTTTCTCAAGATGTAATGACAGCTACTTGTCAAACCTCTTTGTAAACACATCTTATTACATAGAGACCATATGTTCTCTGGCTGCAGAGGGACAGTGTCTTCATACAGTGACCTTCAGAGGTAGAGATAAGAAGAGCATAGCTGCTTTTGTCCCTTGTCCCTCAGTTTTCCCACACTCACTGGCCAGAAGTAGATCCCATGCCCACTCCTAATTAACCACAGAGCGGGGGCAGGAGGCTTTTATTTGGCTCAGACCAGTGTTTTAACTTGACTGTGCATCAGAATCATCCAGAACCCTGTTCAAACAGAGGATTGGCTCCCTTCCCTGGAATTTCTGATTCAGAAGGTCTGAGGTGAGGCCTAGGTATTTGCATTTTTTTAAAGGTCTCCACATTGAGGCAATGCTGCTGATCCCACAGGGACAGCATGGCTAGCTAAGACCAGTACAGGGAGTGAGCTCAGGCTCCCCTGAAACACGCGACTGCTGGGAAGAAGAGGAAGCAGTCAGGGTTCTGTTAGGGAGGAAGAGGCTGGGTAGCTCAGTGGGCAACCATCAGAGTCCTCTGGATGGAAAGCCACTAAGACCTGCCTTTAAGGACAGGCATCGTGGTCTGTGTGGACTCTGCCTTCTTGTTCCCAGCCTCCCTGCTCAACAGGCCCAGGGCTAGAAGGGGCAGCACTGATGCTAGAGATGACCATAAGGCTCTCCCTAACCCAGAAGACCCTGTGGAGTGGGTAATACCTTGGGCACTCAGCAAGTAGCCCCTGGAGAGCCTCTGTGTCAGGCCAGTAACTGGGGAAAGCGCCCCCACTCTCTGAGACCACATGATGGAAAACAAAACAGAAAAGTGGCCTGCTCATCTTGAACTGCTCCTTTAAGCTGAAATAAGGAAGACTTTATAAGTCAAAGCCTGGTGTAGCAGCCTGCCTTCTATGTGTCCTCTGTGCCTATGTGAGGACACCCAGGCACTTAATTACAATTATGCTGTGTGCCAGGCCAAATATTACTGCTCTATGAGAACACAGCCACTCAAGAATCTGCTAATTTGGCCTTTTCTTGGCTAGTCCTCACAAAATAACCACTGCTCCCAGCACAGTTTAGCTTCTCATTAGTCGGGGGCTTAATTATAGGCTGAGCTAGGAAGGAACGCCTGGGGTCATTGAACAGAACATAGAGGTGAAGTGGCTGACAGGTGACCTTTCTTGTTCAGAGAGCCCAGTGGGCCCCACGCGAAAGCCTACAGAATGAGGGGTATTCGAAAAGTTCTTGATTCTTCCACACCACAAGGCCCCAGCCAAGCTCCTGCACTGAGGGGCCTCCTCCTGGGCACTTGGGGGACTAGGCTGGGAACACAAGAAGCCATCACCTGGGCCCCAGCTGCCCACAGCCTCTTCTCGCCCGAGCCCAAGGCATCTCCCCTCATCTATTTGAAGGAAGCCAAGGCACTTCTGGTCTGCCTGCCAATTCTAGGGAACAGCTACTTTGAAGACAGCTCAGTAACTCCATATATTGAAGGAAGAGAAACAGCGCAGAGCGTCTTAATACCGTCTTTCAACCAAAGGCTATCGGCTGCTTAAAATAGTGCCGTCACAGATGGATCCATTAGCTGAGCCTTTCTCCTGGAGTCTCAGGCAGGATTTAAAACCCCAAAAGAAGAGGCAACAAAAGAATGAAAGTGTTAGTTTTTGAGATGTCCACAGAATCGGTCTCCTTCCCACTCAGCAGGCAAACCACGCTGATGAGAGGGAAAGGAAAGACACCACCCGCTTTCCACCCAGGGATTCAGTCCTAGCACGAACGGCATTCAGCGCTGTGCAGGGCACAGATGCCCGTGTGTAGGGCCCAGCGCCTAGCGTGTGTTTCCGACCTGGAAAGTTCTGGGGCCCACCACAGGCTCTGAGTCCTGGAAGGTAGGCCTCTGATGCTCTCTGCAGGTGCTTCCCGCCTGCCAGGCCAAACACGGAAGGCCTCTCCTTTCCCAGGGATCATTGCAGCCTGGGGAAAAGGCCCCAACTCACCAGCAGGGACAGGAGGGACAGAAGCCAACAAGATTGGAAGTCAGGCTTCCTTCTTAGGCACTGCCACAAAACTACAAGCTCTGTTGGGGAGCACAGCCACGGGCGCTCTGGCTCCTTCTCGCTGTTTGGCTGTGTTTCTATTCCAGAACACACGAATGGATTTTTCATCAGTATAAATCCATCAGCCAAGGGGGTAGGAATCCCCTTCCTACATCATTCCCTGAGACTCCCACCCATGGGAAAGCACACCCTTCGTAGGCTCAGACCCAGAAATGTGGACAGGTGGGGAGCCTGGCAGCTGCTCTACTCAGCCTCAGATGTTTTTCCGCCTTTCTGCCACTGTCTTAATGCACCCCAAGTATTCCACAGTCTCTGTACCCCTGGGAGTTCTGGTCAGACACTTCTCTGTACTAAGTCAAACCTGATGTTCATCTGTCCCGTCCTTCTTGTCCCTTTAGTTCTCCCTGATCTGCCACACATTTCTTCTAATTATGCTGCATATTAGTAATGAGGACAACTAGCCAATTAAGCCTACTTACTTTCAAGTGATTTATGTTCTAGGATTTTGGTGTAAGTTTTTGGTTTAAAATTCAGAACATATTTTACATAGATAGAAATTACTCACAGCTTCCACCTCACAGAAACCTATTTAAACACATATCTGTAAACACAGTCAAGTGATCTTTTTGCTGGCCATGTTTCCTACTATCAGGATTTTGCCTGGTGCATAGTAAGCTATTAATCAGTGATCTGGACTGTTCAATGAGCTGGATATCCAATTTGAGAGTGTGTTTTTCATCAAGATCCCCTCTGGGTGCCTTCTAGCTTTTTAGTTATGCATCAAAGAATGATGTGAGATAAGTGTACTCAAGAAAAACCTGTGCAGATAAAAGACAGCATTCAAAATAAACAGAGCTCCTACATGCATTCATAAAATAACTTGTCGATTTCTAGCAAGATAGCCAGTCCTTAAAGGAGCATTCTGGTTAAATGACATGAACACATTAACCTGAAGACAGCTTCTGTGTCAACAGACCTGACTGTGACACTGGTCACCATCCTTCCCAGAGGAATAGGGTGTCTTTGTTCCATTTATAACCTGTCAAGTGGTGTAACATTCTGTTCAGGTATTCAAGGAAGGAAGGGAGAGAAGATCTCAAGATGACAGCAGCAATAAAACTTGGAGGGGGTAGATGAAAGAACCAGAGAAATGGGCTTTGCCTCACTTATTTGGAGGATATTTCTTGGCCAAGTGCTGGGCCAGGAACTGGAGACATAAAGAGGGCTGGAAGGGTTCTTTTGCTCATTTGGCTGAGAGGGCAGAAATCCCCTCCAATTTCCCCTCCTGAGCCCACCCATTCATGGGCAAGGACCCCTCCCAGACCTGACTTGTGAGTATGGACAGATGATCCACACCATCAGCTCTCCCAGGAAACTGACAGCTAGGAATTCAAGGGTAGGCAACAGAACATCTCCTCACTGTTGGCAAGCACCCCTATCCAGATGCCCCCCCCCCCTGCACTTGGGTAGGCCACATTTTACAGAGTGGGTGCACAAAAGGCTTGCTGAATGAATAAATGGTATTAGCTGGAACTGTGGGTTCCAGGAGCCAAGGGCCATATGCTACACAATAGGAGGAGGAGGCAGAGGAGGTGGAGAAAAGGAATGAAATTCATTTTTCCTAAACAAGTTTGCCTTGGGAAAATATATAAAGAGTCTTTAAGGAAGAATGGGTTTGAGTCCTGACCCATCGCTTACCCACTTTGAACCTGCCTTCCCCAGTTCAAAAGGATCAACTGCCCCTGAGATGTTCCAGGCCAGCCGTTCCCTGGTGCATAGGATTCCTTCTGCTCTTCCTTTCTCTACCTGTTCATTCTTGCCTCTCCTCTTTTGCAGTGTCTCCCTGCAAACTTGATCAGTTCAATCAGAATTCAAACATGCTATGGGCCCCCCAGTTTAAACAAAGATCCCCCAGGCTCCACGCCTCTCTAGCCAACATGCCACTCAGACAAGGCAAGTCCTGTGAAAGTTGCCAACCACTCTGATCAGAATCCTCTGACTCCATCCAATGGCCACTGTCAAGGTCACCAGTGACATTCACCCTGCCAAATTCAGTGGTTGGATTTCAGCTCACCTTCTGAGAGCTTACTAAACCATATTCTCCAGTTTTGCACTTCCATCTCCATAGTGTGAAGCCCAGACCAAGAGGGTGGTGAAGCTAGAGACTGTATTTGCCAGTCACTCTCCCCAGCCACACAACCACACTCAGCTATGTGGCCAGCTCTTATCAGTGGGCAGAGATCAGATCATATAAGGTCTTACAGAGCATGGTAAGGAATTTGAATTTTATTCTAAGATTGATAGGCAATGGGATGGTTGTAGCAAAGTGTTTTCTCCTCTAGAACTGCAAAGCTCATCTGGCGCCATGGCACATACCTGTAATCCCAGTGGCTCCAGAGGCTAAGGCAGGAGGATGCTGAGTTCAAGGGCAGCCTCAGCAATTTAGTGAGACCCAAAGCAAATCAGTGAGACTCTGTCTCTAAATAAAATGTTTTAGAAAGGGGGGCTGGAAATGTGGTGCAGTGGTTAAGTATCCCTGGGTTCAATCTCTGGTAACAAAAAAAAAAAAAAGAACTGCAAGGCTCACTCCTGGTCAGGCCCCTACACTCACTCCTATCCCAGTACTTACCATAAGTCTCTACATGGCCAACTACTTCTTAACTTTCCAGTCTCTGATCCAAGGTATTTCCATTGACTAATCCATTCAAAATGCACTCCTCCCACATCCCTCATGTTAATATACTTCTCCATAACTTTTTTTCCCTAACAATGTATTATATTTCCTTATTCTCGGGCTTCAAAGTGCATCAGAATCATCTAGGCACTTGCTAAAAACACAGATTTCCATCCCAAATCCCCAAGAATTCAGAAGGTGTTAGAATGTGCTGAGTAATCTGCATTTAACAAGATAATTTGGATCCAAATGGTCCTCAGCTACATAGACTTCTAGTCCAAAAAGGTACTGCCTCCACACCTGGCCACCTGGGAGGTGAGAGATGCATTTTCAAAGAGAAGAAGTCTCCATTAAGGGTGGACTCTCACCACATGGTATGTCGCCTGGCTTAACAAGGGCAAGAGCCTTCTGGCTGGCAAGCTTGCTTCTCTAGAATGCTTGTGAGCTATTCTAGCTGCACAAATCCTGTCCTTACAACCAAAAGTCATTGTGTGGCTGAGCATGTGACTTTGCCTCTCTGGGCCTCCAGGGTCACTTCTGTCTCATGAAATGTATGGAATGAGGTTATCCCTGGTCCTTCTCACTCCAGGAAGTCTGAACTATAGGCACTCACCCTAGTGTGTGTATTCTCTGGAGAAAAAACATGAAATAAGAGGCAAATGCTGAGAAGCAGGTGTTTGCTACAAAGGGGTATCTTGTTCTAGGCCCCCAGAACTATGTAACAACACCCCCATGGCACCAAATTGCCAGTTAAAGAAAAGGACTCTCAAGCTGAGCCCTGCAGAAGCACCAGGGAGTCCTGAACAGCTGGCCACAGGCTCTGTGCTCACAGTGCTCGAACCTGCCCACTTACCTGCACTACAAGAAGGCAATACAGTAGAGAGCAGCCACCCCAAGAGATCAATCAAAGCATCAGGGCTACAGTGCACTGAGTGAACTCCACAAATTCCCAACACCCAGAGGAACAGAGTGTCTTCATTCCATTTATAACTTGTCAAATGGTGCGACATTTTGTTCATGTATTCAAGGAAGGGAGGGAGGGAAGATACCCTCAAGATGACAGTAGCAAGAAAACCTGGAGAGGGTAGATGAAATAACCAGAGAAATGGCCTTCACCTCACTTATTTGGAAGATATTTCTTGGCCAAGTGCTGGGACAGGAACTGGAGATATAAAGAGGGTTGGAAGCATCTCCTGTCCTCAAGGAACAGAGAACTGAGCAGATGACAGATGTGGGGCTAGTGGGGACACAAAGTGACTGTGGCCCAGTCTTCAGGAGAAGTCAGAGCGGGGCCCCAGAGAAGGTGACAGTTGAGCTAGAACTTGAAGCAACAGTCTGCTGGAATGCAAGAGAAAAGACCCCCATTAGGTACAGAAAATAGCACATGAAAATATAGCTTGTGTTGTGTTGTTGACATTTCTCTTAGCCGTCAAGATCAGCCTTGAATGTGGACAGGCTCTGTGACCTACTTTGGCCCACAGAAGGCTCCAGAAGGGATTGTGAGCCAGTTCCTGTCTGCTCCTGCTCCTGCGTGCACACTTGGAGCCACCCGGTAGACAAGCCCAGGCCAGTTTTCTGCACCACAAGCCACCCCACAGGAAAACGGCCATTCTGAATCAGCCAGCCCCCTGCACTCTGTAGCTGACCACAGGTGCATGACCTAATGTAGCCAAGGTCAGTCTGGCCTAGCCAAGGTCACAAGTGTTTCTCTCAGTCAAGCAAGCTCTAATGAGCAATAATAACGGTTGCTCTAAGCCACTAGATTTTGGAATGGTTTCTTATGCATCAACAGATAACTGAAAGAGCTCCTTCCTGTTTGAATTTACAGTAATGCAGTTCTCATGCTCTAAATCAGCAGTGCAGAGAGGCCGAGACAAAAAGCTGCAGAGTAAAAAAATACACTATCACTCGTTTGTAAATGTCCACCACCTTCCTCTCCTGCCAGTCTCTTCCTGATCAAAAACAGCCAATGAAACACAATTATCACACAGACTCACCTTCCAGAAAAACCCACTGAAAGAGAATGGATTTTGTAAAATAGCATTCCTTTCACCCCGCTAAACACATTCTGCCATAAGGCACAGTAGATATGAAAGGCTAACACAAAATGCTGGGCTCTTTTCACTCCCATGTGGACGTTCAGCTCAGATGCTGCTGGGTTTGCACAGTCTCACACACCTCCAAGCCTACTTCCTGACTTAGAGCACAAACATACAGTGCGAATGTCCAACGAGTACGTTAAACTGAATGTAAGGGGGACATTGAGACAATTCAACCATCCAGACTCCCAAGTACCAAGTGTCATTTTTAGGGGATTCAGATGTAACCACATGTCTAGAGATGGATCCCTGTCATTATATGCATATCACAGGTCCATTGATTACTTATTCCTGCAGAGACCAGAAAATGTAATGTTCCTCTGTAAGAAAAGAATGGAAAATATCTTAATGCTCTTAGTTCCTTTTTGTCAATGTTGACTGAAATAACCCACCAGTTATAATGCAGTATGGGCGAGCAGCCTGGTCCAGAGAGAACCTTACATCACAAACTTAAGGTGTACTGATTCTATTCTGCCTTGCAAAATGCCTTTCTCTAGGCTGATAAAAATAAAAATAAAAATTCTTAACAAAGGATACAGAATAGTCTCAACCCAATAAAGAAGTGAAGAGCTTTGGCAGCTGACCCATCAGCCCCTGGGCAAAGTAGCAAAGAAGGTAAAAGTGGGCCATACTCTGCTCTTATTCACCAAGTCAAGATAGCTTGTATTCTGTTCTGAGTTATTCAACTTTCGGATAAAGATGGCACACAGGGTACAGCATCCAATTTTGCTCCTTCCAAAGTCTACAGTAAAGGAACTTCTTTCTTTAAAAAAACATAAAACAGAAAGAGTGCCCAGGGGTGACAGCCCAGCAGCCATAGCAGGGTCCTCAGGAGGTGGTGGAGTTGGAGTTGCATGCACTTCCACATCTGGCTCAAAAAATCTCTCTCAGGGGCTTGAGGTGTAACTGGACGGTGGACAGCATGCTTAGTTGCAACAAGGTCCGGATTCCACCTTTGACAAAGCCCCCAAATCAACATCCCTACCTGTATCTATCTATATCTAGATCACATTTTTTAAGGTTGCATAGAACTAAATACACATGCAATTGAGTCTATATAAAACTGGTAAAATCTGAATAAGGGTGGTAGATTATATCAATTTTCCAATTCTGATGTTGTACTATAGTTACACAGGACATTATATTGGGGAAAACTAGGTAAAAGGAATATGGCATTTCTCTGAATTATTTCTTTTAACTATATGAGACTCCAGAATTATCTCAAAATAATAAGTTTATTTTTAAAAAACTCACAAAAATAGGAAGAAAAAGAAATAATAAAATCTTGGAAGCATTAAGCAGATGGATAGAGCTGTCGTTGCTGATTCGAGAAGCCAAGTGCTAAGACTGTAAGGAATGTGAAGCAATCTTCTTTAGACACAGAGGCTCCAGAAGGTTAGGAACGCAGCAGCAGGTGCCCTGGAAATGGAGTGGAAGGGGAGGAAAGGCACGTGGAGACAGCCTGATAATGGTGCCTTCAGAGGTCCAGAGCCTCCTGCTCCTGCCCTGAAGATGCTGCTCCTGCCTCCACACACTGCAGGGACTGGCCACATCTAGAGAACTCCAGGCAAAGGATCTCTGTGTGGGTCTCCCACAGCAGGCAGGCGAGGGTGGACCAAACTGAAAACAGTAAAACTAAGCCAATGAGTGAACTGTCATGGCCCATGAACAGCCCTCTGCACTATACCTTTCAAGTAGCCAGACAGTTGGTGGCCAAATCTTGACCCTCCGGGCTGGAGACAGCAGAATCTTTTAGGGAAATCTGACTCACCAGAGATAAAGTACTCACATTGATGATGCTGTGGGTGTATCTCCAGGCTTCACCCAGGAAATCAGAGCCACTCAAAGTACTGGGGGCACAGGAGCTCACTCCAGGAGTCAGAGCTTCTTTAAAGGTGGAGGGGACTAGGGAGTCTGTAGGAGGGGAACCAGAGGGTCAGAGAAAGGCCCGGTCCAGTGCTGACGAGATGGTGGCTCCGAAGGCATCATACACTATTAACCAATGAGGACTGTGTCACCCAGATGGCAGAAGAGAGCTTGCTGAGGTTATGCCAGGCTCCTGAGGTGGGAAGACAACACTGGGCTACTCAGGTGGGCTGATGCATCCTTACAAAAGGGAAGCAGGAGACTCAAGGGGAGAAAAGGGGGATGTGAAGCAGAACTGAAGGATGGAGTGATGTGCTCTGAAGATGGGAGAAGAAGACAAAAACGCAGGCAGCCTTTAGGGGCTGGGAAAGGTGAGGAAGCAGGTTCTCTCCAGAAGCCTCCTGAAAGGTATGCCTTGACTTCAGGTTCCTGACTTCAGAACCGTGCTGGAATAAATCTGTGTTGTTTTAAGCCAAATCATGTTGCAATGTATTCCAGAGACCATAGGAAATAATCACTGTCACCCCAGTTCACAGTGGAGGCGTGGATGGGGCCCAGGAGAATTTGGAGCAGGAGCCCAGGGAAGCCCCACGGGAGCCACCACCTCCAGCAGAACTGCAGACAAGCCTCTAGTGGCATAGGGCCCCGCTCAGTCAGGGGGGTCAGCGGCAGGGATGAGTGACTACAGCCCACTGGCCCTCACTGGCCCCGATCAGTGATCTTCTGGAAGTAATGTTTCCAGCTCCACCTCAGCCATCAAAATCTCCTGCAAGTTTTGCACTTAGCCAAGCTAATCATACAGTATGGAGTTCTTCTAGAAAGGGTCATTCTGAGCCTCAAATAGAAGCAGTAATGCCAAGAGATAGACCATAGCCTCACTCTGGGAGTTTCCTTACAGAGGGTCCAGGTCGGTCACCCTTCAGTAGAACTCAGAGGTGACAGGCCCTACACAGATGCTGGAGTCACCAACTACGGTCAAATTCTGACTCTCAAAAACGAGCAGACCAGCAAGGATTACTGAGCATCCAAGGAAAGCCTTGCCCAGAAAAATAAATATCAAACACAAAGTCAGAATCAAAACAGAAAAAGGCAACTTGAAGAAAACAGAGACTGTTCGCAGAGGAGAAAAATTATACCACAATTATAAAGACTGAACTCACTGGTTTATTGAGAAGGTTAAGAGAATATATTGAATCCATTATATATTATTGGTAGGATGCGTTAGATAAATGAACATTCAAAAAGCTAAAAGGAGCTCTTAAAAATTTAACCATCTATCTGAAATGGAAAAGTAAATGAAAGAGGAGGTAAATAAAGCTGAGTTTATAAGTTCAGAAAGAAGAGTTTATAAAAGAACGAAGTGAAAAAATAGGAGATGATTAGGGAATTAGAGCAGAAAGTTCATCATTGAGATCACAGGAGTACCAGGAAAAAATACAGAAAATGCAGCAAAGAAAAAAGAAAAGAAACATATCCACAAACTAAATTAAGGACACTTCCAAAATAGAGAACATGAACTTGCAGATTAAAAGGACCTGGTACACAGCTCACTGGGTAATCAGCCCATATCAGGGGACTTGATCTTAAAGCCTCAGGATGGTGGGGGCAAGGAACATTCTAGACGCTCTCAGAGATTTAAAAACAATATCAACAATAGGCCAAATACAATCAGAATTGCTTCGTAATTCTTAATGCCAACCTTAGGAGGTGGAAGAATCCAGAGAAATGTAGGTAAATTATTTCCAAAAAAATAACTCTATCCAGTCAATCCACCAATCAACCAAAATATAAAGATGTTATCTGATATGCAAGGTTTAAAATGTCACTCTCCAAGCACCTTTTCTAAGACACTGGAAGGTTTATTTTATCAAAATGAGGGAATAAACAGAGAAAAAGGAAAACATTAAATACAGGGGGAAAAAAAGCCACTCCAACAGGGGCATATCAAAGTCCTCTACCAGGGCAGAGAAGGGACAAGCTAGAGAAACTCCCCTGTTTCAGCAGGACTCCAGACTGTTCTCTAAGTGACCAGCTTTCTCAGAAGGAAGCCAAGGAAGAGAAGCCCTTGGCCAGGGCACAAGGGATTCCAGTTCAGACTTACTGCTTATCCCTGGGAGTCCCAGGGCCATCTGTGTAGAACAGCCAAGGGCAAGCCATCTCCAGGGATTACAGAGGCCCTCCAGGACTTCCCCAAGGAAAAGGCTGGGGCTGACAGATAACTTGATGTGATTAACTTTGCAAATACTGTGTTGAGAAATTACTGGAGGTACAAGAAGAATTTATAGGAAGAATCAAGAACACTAGATTTTAAAAGGCAATTTCAGGGGGGAAAAAACACAGAAATATTATCAAAATGCAGTATGAAGCTGGTGTTCTGAGTCAGCTTCCAAGTGCCAGCACTTGCATCTCTTTTCAGAGGCCTTTCACTAAAGCTTGGGAAGGTCAAGCTGCCTGGCCAACAGGCTGAAGTGCTGGGGAGGTCACCACTATGGAGTGGACCCTTCAGCAAACGACTGACAGGATATGCCAGCTCTCTCTCCCACCAAGACGGTAAGTGTGCATTCCACACCATCTCCCAGGATCCCTCTCAGTGGGTTAAGCTCCAGTTCCCACCTTCCTCCTTTGCCATTTCCTTACTCCACCCCTGGTGTTGCCTGTGCCCACCCCCCCCCCCCCATCAAGTAAACCAATACGTGCTCAGGTCTGCCCCTAGGGATCCAACATATGACAATGTCCAGCTGTGAACAAAGTTTCCCTAGGTGCAATCATGCTAACACTGAATATCTACTTAACCAATAATTGGAACACAGTCACATCCAGAGATGAGGAGAAGCAGAAGGGATGGTGACATAAGGGAGTTCAACCCTCATCTGCTATGTTAGAAGTCCATCAGATCATGTCTCAACTGATAAATGAAAAGAGAACAGCATTCAAACACCATGTAAAAGCACAGGGATCTATAAATGCCAGAAGGAGCATCTTAAAGAATCGATGTGCTTGTCTCTAGGAATGGGAGTCAGGAAAATGGAGATGTTGGAATATGAAGTTGTGTATTATGTTATATAAACCCTTGAACGTTGTTTGACATTTAATAGTACTATTATTTTTAATAGCATTACTATTAGCTTGTACCATTATGTATAATTTAATGGAGGGGAAAAAAGTGAAAAGAACAAAAATAGGAATGAAAGAAGGATAAAAGGGGAGGGAAGAGAAAAAGGAAGTTTAAGAGAAGGACGCAGGAGGCTAGCTCTTAGAAACCGCAAAACTGCCTCTCCTCAGCCGGCTGTAACTCCTTAACCCCAGGCTTGTGTTAGCTCCTAAGCTAGGAAAATATATTTTAGAGAACAGTGAAGTCATAAAGCATGTCTACGGTAGGAGATAGCTTCAGACAATGAAATGCATCTGCAATTACTCACTGATTGTAAATTACCTCATTAGTGAGCGTTTCTCCTTCTTCCCCTCCCTTGACGTGACTTTTCTTCTGCAACTTTAGAATACAAAAAGTAGCTCAGGCTCCAGATGCTGTGTTTCCCTCTACCCTTCAAAGACATTCTCACACCCTTTCCAAACCAATACCCTCCATGTGTTTGACTAAAGTCCTCATGAAGGCAGAGTTTGTTTTTATGAAATCTACATCATGAGGAAGAGACTAAAAATGAATTAACAAATGAAAATAATGATAAAAGCTGGAAGGAGATGTAAACTGGACATGGTCCAGAGCAAGAGCAAGAGGACCTGTCCAGACAGATTTCTGTCTCTGGATAACATTTCCGGAGGCATGGGCACTGAAAGCCAGAGGTCAGGGTGGGAGGTTCCACCTGTGGGGTCAACCACCCAGAGGAATCACTCGGGAAGAAAACAGGGAGGAGGGGGAGAGCAGCTTCAGAGAGAGAGGACAGGAAGGGTCAGCTGCTTCACAGCCTGGGTAGGACCCTGTAGCCATGTCCTGAGGCCCCTGATACAACAGTACAGGCTTCCTTTGCAGTCACTCAGGAGGACAGGTGCTATCTTTGAGTTCATCTTTTAATCTTTACATTTAATGTGGAAAGAAGGCAATAAAACAAAGCATTTAGTATATTTCCAAAAACTGCAAAATCCCAGAAAGGAGCAGAATGACCACATCTATGTATAACGGCCCTTCATGTTCCATACACTATCCAGTGCAAACCTCTGGCTGCTGGAGGATCTGAAATTGAAGGAGAACTTCCAAGTTCAAGATCATTTCCACAAGCAATACTCCTGACTACAACACCTGTTTCTCAGTCACCTGTCTCTCAGGCGAGATAGTCAACTCTGCTTTCCTACTGAAATTTAAATTTAAATTTCCTGCTGAAATTTAAGGAACCTAAAATCCCTTTAATTAATTAATTTCTTACTGGCCTCAAGTCTTGGACTTGGGTGACATGAAAGCAGGGTATGATTATAGAAACTTGTAGTGGTTATAATGATTGTAGGCCAGCTAGCTCAGAGCTTGAGCATTCACGCATAATTCTCTATCTCAACTTGTGCTTTTTTTCACAATTTTAGACCCCAGGGATGTGCCAACAAACTGAATCAATGATACGAAAGCAACACATTTGGAAAAATTATTCATGTTTTCTCAGAGTCAACTACTGGGAATTGATGAGTCACCAACCACAAATTCTCAGTCTCAACAATTAATCCAAAAGAGAGCAAACTCTAACCAAAAGCAAGGACTTCATGAACCTAAAGCCCCAGAGTAGTTGCAGAGTCACTGGAGTTTTACCAACCCCTTTCCTAGGGATGAAGTGAAGGAAACTTCTTTCAGGTTTTGCCATTTGCTGTTTGTTAGGGGCCTGGAACTGCTCTAAGGTTTCTGGGACAGGAAGCCCACCTCTAGACTCCTGGCTGAGTCCCAGCCACCCACCTCTGGGTGCCTTGGCAGCAGGGCCCTGGCTTCTACCCTCTAGCAAAGGGAGAGATTTTTCCAATAAAGGGAAGAAACGGATCCCATAGGGTTAAAGTGAGCACAGAGCCCTTGGGGACCATAGCAGCCAGCTCAGGAGGCCCCTCCCCGAGAACTGGCCTGAAGCCGGTGGATATAATGAGAGGATATTTAAAAAGCCAGAAGCACATCTGAGGTTAGCAAAGAGTCTGCACCTGGGGAAAAACAAGATATTCATTAATCCAGGAAAAGCAGCAGGTTGTACAGGAAAGGAAAGTCATCATACCTGGTCTTGAGCAAGCTCAGCTATGGTCACGACCAGGCAGGTACTGCTGAAGACAAAGGAGGGCACACCTGTGCTCCAGGGCAGAGGTGGGACCTTGGTCACACTCCTCCAGGGACACAGGAGGAAGACAGATCCACCCCAGAGCAGAAGCCCTTTCTCAGAGAAGTTCTCCACAGCTCACCCCTCGGGGCGAAAGAAGGTCCATCGTTTCCATCATTGTGAATAACCCTGGATATTCTCAACCTGTCTCAAACCATGGAAAGAAAACTTGTCCTGCTCTTCCTTAAACAGAGTTCCAAGCCTCTTCCTCGATAGACTGTCCAGGGCTGGGCTCTCTCAGAGCCTCTGAGACCCAGAGGTGGGGAACTGGGAGGTAAGCCAGTGCCAACCCCTGACTCTAGGGCATGCTCCTGCTCCCTAGGTGGGCCCTAATCCTGAGGGGGCTCAAGCATGCTGTACATTGGGTTTCTAGGAGCCTTGCCACAAGCAGATGACCAGCCTATAAAGGGAATGTGGACACAGGTAGAAATGGGCCCAGGGGAGGGAGGTCAGAATAGGGCCACATAGTCACAGCTGCAGGTTTTTCTCTGATCCTTTCACTCTTGACTCCAGCCTAGGTCAGGGAAAAGAAAGACCTGGAACCCAACCCGAGTAAGCTGTGTCACTACAGACTAGGCACCACTGAGGCAAGGCAGTGTCCATCTTCCCACCAGCACAGTTACTCCAAGGGGCAGGAACAGATATCTCCTGTGTCCAGGGCTGCTTGGTGTCTCCTTCAGACTTTGTACCACTGATGTGACAGAAGCGGCCAAAGGGGAAGAGTCACGTCTGGGCAGAGAAGCTCTGTCCAAGGAGGTCCCTCATTAGGCACAGTCGCCAGAAAGAGTTCTAAATGGGGACAGCATCCTGGAAGGTGGAACTGAGCACAGGGCCTGCAAATGAGACCCTTTTCCTGTGTCGGGGAGAGAAGGCTCATTGGGTATGCAAGTGGCCTGGGTTCATGTTCAAGCGTTTCCATTTACTAACTGCACGATCAGGAGCAAATCTCCTAACTTCTTGGGGTCTTGTTTTCCTCCTTTCCTAAGACTGGGTAATAGTGGCCACTGTAGCCACAGTGCTCCATGTTGAGTCAAACAAGAACCATACATTGAGTCACATGTAAAAGCAAGCAAACACCATCAACAAATAGATATGTACATACACATGTCCCCAAGCAAGGCCAAGGGTATCTGAGAGGAGACATCCTCCCTGAGATCAGAAGGAAGTCTACCCCAGCCTCCAGCCTCCTCACTCTCCTGCATCCATGGTATGGATGTATTTCAAACATCTCCTTTTTCTAAGTCAAATTTCTAGGGCTTATTAAATACCTTTGAGAACCATGGCCTTTGTCATTTTCCTTGCAATTAGTTGGATTTCCTGCAAATGGCCAGTTGTTTCCGTACTAAATCAAAAGAGACTCACATTGTAAAAGAATAAAAAAGAACATTTTGCTTGCATTAGTTACTTATCAGTGGAGTAATGGCCTACACTTGCTCACAAAAAAACCTAATGGATAATTTTTAAAACAACATTGCCAACCATGCAGTAAGTACTCCGATTTTAGAAAGCATCAAATACTATCGAATAGAATAACTCAGAAGTACTTGATCATCCCTGAAGCTTTTTTTTTTTTAATCTATAGCTGGAATTCATTCTCTGTGTGCTTTTGTTTCTATGCAGTCTCTACAAGCTCCAAGCCCTATACCTTTCTCTTTTAATAAATGTTTATCCTTTCTGTCGGGGTTGCATAGTCCACCATTGCTTGATTTGCCCCAAAGTCAAAATACTCTCTGATCATCATGCACAGAATTAATCCAGCCTGACAGCACTATTAATGGAGCTTACACAACAGCAAGGGGGGTGCGTGCAGTGGGGCTGGCTGTGGGGTGTGCTCTACTTCCGCATGTGGGAGGTTGCTCCCTTGCTCTGCAGATAAGCGTTTCCCCCTGCCCTGCAGTACCCATTCCAGATGCCACAGGTCCACGTCGCCCTGCCAAATGCAGAACCACAGCAACCTACCCTTGCCTACCCCTGGAGGGAGGAGCAGGCACATTAAATGATGAGCTCCCTTTCATATCAATAATAAGCACCAAAGCTGCTCTGGGCTGGCGCATTTTTAAGATAATAAGAAAATCAGCTCTCTGGTCTCTCCATCTCTGGCACCCAAGTGAGGAAATGGTTGCTGGGTTTTAGTTCATGCTAAACTACTGTGGAAATTCAATGACTTTTTAAAAATCTTGCAGAGTGGATGGACTCATCAGGACAGGTGCTTTTGTTGGTTCGTTTGCAGTGCTGGGGACTAAACCTAGGGCTCTGAGCATGCTGGGCAGTCGCTCTACCACTGCACTACACTCCCGGCCCAAGGACAGGTTCTTTTTACTCAGGTCTACAGAAAGTCATTTTTAAAACTGAGGGAATGGAAATGTTTCCTTTTTAACTCCTGTTTCCTGATTATATGACTCAAAACATAAGGTGACATGAAGTTTTAATGCATATAAACATTTTTGCAGATGTTGCTGATGTTAACTTATTTGAGATAGAAAAGCCAAGGTAATGATAATTGTGTCATCTGCATTAACAGCACAACATCTGGGCTGCAATCTCCACAATTCATCAGAACTGGGGCCAAACCTGCAGCGTCCTTGTGACTCTGCCCCAGCATCGTTCCTTCTCTTGACATAGCCATACTTGCAGAGTCTGTCTGGCTTGACAGAATGCAGCAGCACCGTCATCCTGTGTTTAAAATGCTATTTTCACGCTTTTAGCAAATGGCAGTTGCCAGACCTTGACACTATAATTCTATCTCTACAGCTTGCGTTGCCATTGTCAACAAATGGTTATGATTATACTACTCTGTTCCATCCTACTAAAAGAGAAAATAACCCCCTGGACAAATAAGATTTGAGCCTCCAGGGCATTCATGCAAAAATCTAAAATCTCTTTGCATTGGGGATGCTGAAGGGCAAAGCTCGGCTTTGGGCAAACAGGCCTGGGCCAAACTCCTCTACCACTTCCCAGGAGCACAGCAGCAACCTCTCCATCCTGAGAGTCCATCTCCTCATCTAAGAAACAGGAAAGCACCACCAAAGTTGCTCAGAGGTGGGGAGTACCCCTACCAGGAACCACAGGACCACAATGCCATGGGGCACCAAAGCTCAGGGCCTGGCATGAAACAGGCCCTACCAAAAGCCACTGTCCCCATCTTAGCCTTCTCCCCACAGAGAATCTACTCTGCCCTGGCTGAGCAACGATTTTATCATGTTATTCATCCTGGTTTGGTTGAACCTAAGAACCAGACACACAAACACGTCTGGCCTATTTCCAATCATATTCCCATTGCCTAGAAACATTTATGAAAATTTTTGACTCATGAAAAACTTTAATAAAGAAATTTGGGTGCCAGTCCTAGGCCCCCGGGTGGCTTAGAAATGTGAAGGGCCCATGTTGACACAGGGTCCCGAGGCAGCCTAGAGCAGCCAGCAGTCCTGACCCTCAGGAACTCTTCCTTTTCCACCCACTCTCCTCTCTACAGACACTAGAAAGCTTAATAATTTCAGCAAGCATTCAGCACCTCAGATCATCATGAAGCAGCTGGGGTTGCCATTCTAAGATCATCAAGTTTCAGCCTAAAACAAATAAAACCTTATTTGACTTGGCTAAATTGAGACATTCAAAATAGTCAGTCAATTCCAGTAGTACTTCTGCAGTCCTCTAAGGGCCAGGGGGCCTCACATGTGTACCCACACACCACTACCTGCAAAACATCCAGAACCTCACGGTGGATCAGGATTAACCATGTGAGATCACCATTTCCCAAGCCCCAGATGGTCCTATGTAAGCAATTCCAGGTAGTTCACCCAGTATGTCACTGAGTGCCAGCCACCAGACCCTGAGCACCCTGCTCCCCTACAGAAGAAATGTCATCATGTCGCCTCCCTCCTTCACAGATCCCCCAGGGCCCCCATTCCAGATACCACCAGGCCAGCCGTGTGGGCCCTTCTTGCTCCCAGCCCAGCCTGTCGAAGACCCCCAGTCCCCTCCCAGGTGCTGTTACTGGAGCATGCTGGTGGCCCCCTGAGCTCACCCTGCGTTTCCTTGCCTTGGGGTCTTCAACTAAACCACTGCAGTGATGCCTGCTGCACTGATGTGGAGTTGCCTTTGTCTCCACTACCTATGGAAGCTGGTTGGTCTTTCTAGATGAACTGAAAGGATGCCAGCTCTCCCGACCTGCCCTGACCCTTCCTGTACATCCCCAAGTCCCTCTTCCTCCATCTCAAAGTCTCCCTGCCTCTGCCTGATCTCTACTCAGCACTCAGTGTGACGAATTCTGTCACCTCAACTGAACTCTGGGTGTAAACCCTGACAAAGAAAAAATGAAATCTGTCCGTCTCATGACCCAGTACTAAAGACAGTCCTGGGCACATGGTAGGCAGCCATTATATGTTGACTGGATTGAGAAACAACTGTGGCCACAGACCAGCTCGCCATGACCTGTGCCTTGCTCAGGATAAAGGTCAAGGGCATGCGTTGTGTTTGATACCTACCCTTGCCATTTAGTTCTTAGTTACATTCTACTAGTTACCCATCTTTCCTAGCCTCCCTTTTCTCATCTCAAAACTAAGCTAACTAAATGAGTTATTACAATGATTAAATGAGGTAATGTATAAGCCAGTGCCTGTCATAGAGGAAGCACTAAAAAATGAGAACAATTATAATTTTACCAATTTTAAAATAATTGTGAGTACCTATTGAACAATTAACTCTTGGTTAACAGGTTTAAAGAGTGTAATGCTGGAAGCAGACACAATAGACATTTCCAAGGAGGCCTGAACAGTCAGAAAGACATTTTGAGACGCTGCCCTGGTGAGCCCCGATCAACACATTCACACCTATCTCTAGGTGACAAGAATGAATATTTAAACATTTCTTTCTCTGGGAAGACATGACTGGATCTGAGCCTTTAAGAAATTAAAATGTTGTCTCGACCATGCAGTTGAGCCTGTCAAAGAACCTCATGCTGTTGTCATTCAGGACTATGGCGGGCGGTTTCCCGAGTCTATGCAGCCTGTTGTTGGACTCAGAATTTAGACTGATGCCCCTCCCTGAGGTCACAAGTGGGCCTGCGACCCCTGACCTAAGCTGATGAGTCTCTCCATCTCCCCATAGCGGGACAATGACAATTTAATGACCTTGATTTTTAATGAAGTTTCAATTTTTTTGTCTTTGGTGGCAAAACAGTCCAGTTTTCTTTAGTCACATAACACTTCTAATACCAGATGTGTAGGTTTCCACAGCAAGCAATTCTTTAGTTCTCTCAGGATACCAGCTGGGTGACACTGACTGCTTGGAGTTAGCAAAGACCCCACAGGTTTAGCGCTCAGCCTCACAAGACTACCCCAACCTCAGACGCCAACAGCAAGATCTAGTTCCCCAGATCCCCAGGCTTCGGCCCAATGTGACTGCCACTCGGGCTCCCACCACCCTCTCCTCAGGCTCAGTAATTTGCTATCACAGTTCACAGAGCTCAGAAAACACTGGCTTATGTTTACTGGCTTATTAAAGAAGATAAATGGACAGCCAGATGAAGAGGCACAGGAGCAGTCTCTTGGCCGTGGGTAAGTAAACTAACATTTTTCCATTATTACATCATCTGTTTTGATTTTCATGGGACATGATTGCAAGGCAAAGTGTCTTTCAAATATCTTTTACACACAGTGCTGAATTGATCACCCATGTGGGTGTCGGGGGGCGTCAGCATGACACCTGGGGTTATTAAGCAGAGGGAGCAATTTTAGAACCGAGTCAGCTACATTAGGGCTGAAAGGCTTCCAGACCTTCTGACAAGACCCAGAGCAGGCAACAGCTGATCACCCATGGCATTGACCATATGTCTAAAAAATAATGCATGTTTGCATTTTACAAAGACAAGTCTTTGCAAACAATTACTCAAGAAATCAGAAAGTAATGATTTGCTGGAAAGCTGCAGGCGCGCTAGCAAAGCCTGAGACAGTTTCTAGTCAGTAATTCATTTTGTGACTCTGCTGGTTCGCCGGCTCTGATTTATGGCCCTCAAAATAAGGTTTTGGTTTTTGGTTTTCTGAGTGTGGTTTCAGCTGCTCTAGTTTGCTGCTTATTCCTGATGAATCTGTGCTGTCCTTATGGTACAGGTGAGAGGTATACCATAGCACTCCCTTTCTCACTGCCACCCACACTGGTGACCATCTTAGTTCCTTTGACATCAAAGAAGCTGTCAGCTAGGTCTTCAAGATCATTCACAGAGGAACTGCACTCTTTTCTTTGCAGTCTTTGAAATCTCCACTTTGCCCTTGTTGATCCTGCTTCCTGGACCCAAACCTGGGGAGCAGCCTGCTCTGAGGAAGCCACCCACATCCTCTTGGAGCAGGCAAAGAATAAAGGGAAGCTGAAAAAGGGAAGGGGAGTTTCTGGCAGGGCATCTTACAGCCCAGAGAGAAGAGCAGGCCCCAGGCACAGGCAGCCGCCAGGGCAATTTGTGAGGCCCTGCGTGGGAGCAAAAGAGCACAGGGTCCAGCCTCAGCACCGCCACTTCCTCCAGTGAGTTAGGACCATCTCTAAACTGGGTGTGGTGATAGCAGGTGCTATTTTAGTTATCAGGATGCTCTGAGCATGGTGCCTGGCTCATGATGGTGCTCAATAATTGCCTTTTATATCATGCAAATACTATGTAAACACTGGGCTTTACAGCTGCCTATGGGGAACAAACCTCTGCAGCTCTAGACCTCAGACCTCCAGAGACCAGAAAAGACCCTGAGGAGAAGGGCCTGGATTTCCTGTACCACCAACATAGCTCAGGGCTGTGTACCAGGACACCCAGAATTTAGTTCTCATAATCCATGTACATTTAGACCAAGACTGAACTCTGTCCCCCAAATAGAATGGAGGCTTTACCGGCTCTACAAAGCAGGAACAGGTCCAAACAAGCAAGGAAAGCAGAAGGTTCCAGCTCTGGAGCCACCCACCCTGGCTCACCAGGGGCCTCAGCCTATGCCTGTTGCACTCCAATCCAACAACCAACATGACCTGGCAGTCTGCGACATGGTGATGTGTGCAGAAAGGGAATCAGCTCAAGCTACTAACAATTCAGCAGAAAAAGCAACGAGGTCATGTTTTTAAGAAAGTGTTCAAGGAACTTTCTCCAATGTGCACTGTGGTTGGGTGGTGGGAAACTGACTCTCACCATCTGTTTGAGGGGTTGGTCTGCCTGACACCCCTGATCGAGCCTCATTAGGCCAGGAACAGGTGCACAAGAGGTGGAAGGTGTTGACCTAGACAACAGAGCAAACACCTGGGATGATGAACCTGACACTCACAGACACATTCGTCACACACAGCCTGGTTCCTTAGCCTCCATGCCACGCTGATGCTTCACAGACAACCTGAGTGCTGTTTGCATGTGGCCTGGTTTAGAATGTTTGCACACCCGGATTCCAGGAAGCATGAACTGAAATGCATGTAGTCTCCATGTGGTATGGGAATTCAAGGCCATGACATCTGTCATGGATGTTTAGGAAATGTTTGGACACTCTTTCTCCTCCTCAGAGAGTTCTTTCTTGTACTGAGATTCATCAACATGGGTGTCCTGGACACATGAATGACAGTAGGCTGTTATCCATTAAGACGGGGCTAGAAGAACACCTGCCTGTAACGTATTTCTATTACTGTGTCTTCTAGAAAACTGTACCCTAACACAGTTATCCTACAACTGAGCATTCTCAGTACTTCTGATTGTGGCCTCCAGTTGGTATGGATTGGGTTTGGTTACAGAACTCTGATTTGCCCTGTGGCGTTAGCTTGCCTACAGCCAGAGCGCTGGCTGGTCAGTGACTTTTCAGGCCAGGCTGCTCAGACAGTTGACTCCCGCCCTGGCTGCTCTCCACCTGGGATTCAGCTCGTGGGCCTGGGTGAGTGCTTTTCCCTTATCACCCTAAATCTGCACACCACACTTAGGTAGGACTCCACTGGGGATGCAGCCCTCCCCCGCTGGGCAGGGACGTTTGTAGCCAAGCTGTTCCCGACTCAGAGGGTGCTGGGAAACTTAAAAGCTCTTAATGAACAGGCTCCCCGCCCTCCTCCCTGCTAGTCTCACAAGACGTCGTTATTTTTAACTCCACATTGCTACAGCTGCACTTTAGAGGAAGCCAAGCTGAGACAGAGGCACAGCCCTGTTCCTAGGGTGGAGAGAAAGGAAGGATGTTGGGAGAGGAAGGACATTGGGAGAGGAGTCAGGAAGATTCTCAGAGAAGTGAGGCCAGAGCCTTAGGACCAGAAGCTTTTGACGAGCAGCCCATTTCTAGACTTGGGTGTAGGAGGGGACACTCCTGGCCCTGACTAGGGAGTGAGATTAAGCTCAGGAGGTCTAAGGAAACTGAACATTTTTTTAACCAGTACTTGACAAAGCCTTAAAAATCCCCATGAATTTACAGTGACCTAAACCAAACCTCCAAGGCAAACTCATTATCCCTCCCCACTTTGAAGATTGAAGTACAATTATGGTCTGTATTATTTTAGAACATTTATACTTAAGGAAATTCCAAGGCCCAAAGTAGATAAGTTGTTTGGGGCTCTTTTTTTTTTTGTACCAGGGATTGAATTCAGGTTCACTCATCCACTGAGCCACATCCCCAGGCCTATTTTTGTATTCTGTTTAGAGACAGGGTCTCACTGAGTTGCTAAGCACCTCGCCATTGCTGAGGCTGGCTTTGAACTCGTGATTCTTCTGATTCGGCCTCCAAGCCACTAGGATTACAGGCATGCTCCACTGCACCCAGCTGTGGCTCTTTTTGATGGTGGTTTTAGCCTCATTTCATCCAAATCAATGAACTTGCTTTGCTCTCATTGTCTTCCTACTCAGCAGAAATGGTTCCAGTTATCAAGCTTCCCCTGAGCAAGCCCGTGTTACCCTGTGCAGGGTACCCTGGGGTTTTGCAATGGGCAGAGCACTTAAAGCCCTAGGAAGCCCCCAACCAACCCCTCCCTGGCCTTCTTAGTCATTTCCTGTGAACACAGCTAACATGGTCCTGCTCTTCCACCAGCTTTAAAAGACAGTATTTCATGTTGCAGGATGAAAGTATTGTTCATGTTCAATTTTTCTATTTCTGAAATATATATGTATTGCTTGGGTTTCCAACAGAAAACAGATGGCACACTCAAATTAGGCAATTCAAGCAGGTTTATTTGCAAAAGTGTAGAAGAATCTTAAGGGATGCAGCAGTAACCCAGGGTGAGTGGCAACATTGAGGAGGGAACAGTTTCCAGAATTGGGAGCCCAGAGGTCCTGTAGAGAAGGCTACCCTGAATCCATTGTCAAGGATTAACTGCATTTGTGCTCCCATTCAAGGAGTATCAAGGACACAAATATCCCATCTCAACCCTCGACTTTCCCATCCTACCTTCTTCAGAGCTTCTACTGACCAAACCAAACGATAAGGCTCCCCTTGGCTTGGGCCATGCAAGTCTGTCTCCTGGGGCAGAACAGGGTAGGAGGAGAGCAGATCTGGTGAAACAAGTAGAAGATAACTCATACAAAATATAAATTTTATTTTTTAAAATCCTAATTTAATACTTTATTTCACCTTAAGCAGATGCAAATTCACAATTTGAATTTTTCAATGCCCAGTGCCTTCCAAACACAGAAAATGCCAGGTCCTACAAATTTTTTCACATGCTCCTTGTTTAAAAAAAAATCAGTGAGAAATATAAACTTGATTTTTCCTCTTGCATAGTCCTTTTTTTTGACACATTTATACTTTGTCCAAGAAATAAAATACAAAAGGATTGAAATCCAAAGATATCAGAGGGAAGCACTGCCATTCATATAGCCAAGCTGAAAGCACTTATGAGAAACTACAGCCCCGTCCCTTTCCGTCTTTTCAGTTATTAAACAGCTATTATGTTCCCAGTATCCTGTAATATTCTGAGATGCAAAAATAAATGTAAACAAATGAATCTTATCTGTGTTGGTTTACTCAAAAGAATGTTAACTCGTTAGTTAGCTCATTAATCTTTGTTTCTGATTCAGAAAAGATGGCCCAGAAGATAGAAAGAGCTCAGTCTTGGCTTCATTTGGGCTCTCGCTGATGTTTCCCGTCTCCTCCTCTCATGTGTTCTTCCTCAAAGTGCTTGTTTGGATCCTCTGGAAGGTCTTCTTTGTGGCAGGGGGATGGCTGTAGGAATGCCAGCCTCATACCATCACACCACCTAAACCCAGAAGGGAAGTGACCTGTCTGTGTCACCACCACAGTAATTTGGGTTCACTCCAATTGGACATCCTTGAATCCGTCACTAGAGCCAGCAGAGGCTACTCAGATCAACAGGAGTCAAGGACAGCCCAACATTCAGGTTCAGTGTGGGGCCAATCCAGTCCCACAGCCTGCAAACAGAAGAGGGACAAGTCACCAAGGGACAATCTGAGAAATGTTGGTCAAAGAAAGAAAAAGCAACCACTGCAAAATAAAAATATGTATGAATTCTCTAGAAGCCAAAAAAATGGGTTTGATAAACTCTCCCAAACTGCTGGGTGAGTTTGGGACTCTTGAAGGAGGAATGGCATTTTAGTGAAAAGAAGCTGGTGACCCTTGCAAATAAAATAGCACACACAAATGCAGAGAGGCATGAAAGCACATGGTGTGACTTAGGAGCAATGGGATGGGCAGCTTAGCTGGATCACGAGCCTGGGGAATGCTCCAGATTGCAAAGATAATAGTACCACTTTATATACAGTGACAAAGATTCCATGTCTTACCTTGAAAAGCATCAAAGCTCCTAGTCAGATATGTAACATTGAAAGAGAAGGTAGGGAATAGTGCTTAGGGGAGGCAAGGGTCTAAAATCCACGGATCTCATCAGTGACCACTGAATCCATAGGCAAGAAATGGCATTCAGTGGACAGAAAGGAACTTGGGGAAGGACGTGAGGTGCTAGAGCCAATGGAATCTGACCATCAGTTGAAATGAATAACATGCGATAGATATAAAAGAGATAATAATGAGTCTGAGCTATCCAGGTACTACAAGGATGTTCCAGATGTTTCTGCTATTCACCTTATGTTCTTCATGCAAATTCTCTTTTATATTTATTATATCATCAACTTCTACTACATTTGAAGCTTCCACTGACTTATTTGACAAAGAATTACACAAAGAAAATGAAGTAGTGAAATAATTATAGGTGAAATCAATCCACAAAATATTTGGTTTAAATTTAAATAACCAAAAATTCATACCAAGGTGAGTTTAAATTTTTTTTTAATTTCCTGAGTATCCAAGCAATGAATACAGATATAAAATCTTTATAACTCAATCTACAAAAATTTTGCTACAGAAATAAGCCTTGGAATTTTGCCTTCCCCTTGAAAATATTCCTTCTAGGAATCCCTTGTCTATCCCAGAGTTGGCAAACAGAAGAGTTGAAAGTTCTTTTTATGATGATCTTTTTAAATAATTTACAAAAGCCATTTAAATAAACAATTATCAATTGCCTAGCCATTTAAGATATATACATATATATATATATATATATATATATATATATATAATTTTGTTGTTGTACATATTGGCTAACTGGCTGAAACATTTTCTCTTTTGTCTGAACATCATAATCTGAAAACTCAAAAAAACCAATTGACATCCATTTCTAAGAGACCAACCTAGCTGCTTCTAACTTAGCTTCTCCTTTATTTCTGCCCAAATAGATGAGGGTGGAGAATTTATTCCAGTTCCAAATGAGAGAAGTATGTCTTGAACATGCTAGCAACTTGGAGAACATCTATAAGATTTTTAAAAGAGCCTATCAAACCCTCAGTGTTGGCGTTATAGGGATTACCCCTCTAGGACTTAGTGAATGGGACCCTGTGCCAACCTGTAGAGTAGTCAGGAGACCTGGACAAAGGGAGATGGACAGCAGCTGGTAAGAGAGAAAGTCACCCCTGAAAACACAGTCATGAGTGAGGGTTGGCAGGAAGACTGTGCTCAGCCAGCTTATGAATGTGATCACACAGTGGAAAGCCAGCTTTGGACAGGGAAAGCTTTCAGCCATACAGCTTAACTAAAGAAGAGCTCTCTCCTGCTCCCACTGACTCCTTGCTTCCACTCTAAACTCTTCCTTTCACCCTTTGCTCAGAACTGAAATACTGGAAAAAGACCCATAGAAGACTGTCTGTGCCTACCCAGCATCCTGGTGGTGAGCAAAAAGAGTCGCCACACCAACAAAGCATGAGCAGAGACCTGTTATTAAATATGTGAGGACTCACAGGAAATTAGAAGGGGCTCAATCTGCAGTTAACTCAATGTTTCCTTGTGAGAGAGACTGGCAATAAATTTTAGAAAACCTCTAATTTATCTTTTCAGTAAGATTTGAAAAAGATACTGAATTTAATATGGACACAGTCTGGATTGGAAAAAAAAATACTTTCAACTAAAAATTAAAATTACTGAATTTAAACATGGAGCAGCAGCAAATAGCCTTTGAGTACCAGAAAATAAACCACAGATTGAAGTCAGTATCTAGTCACTCTTCCCAGAAGAAAATGATGAGACCGTCTTCAGTAAGACTTGCTTGCTCTGAGCATTCTGCCAGTGATCACAACAGTGCCAGCCCTGCAGTATTATTTTAGGCATTATTATTATTCACATTTACAGTTGAGGGTGGTGGTCAAGTGTGTTACCACGGCACATTCTTGGTGGCATGGTTGTGGGCTGTTTTAAGCCCATTGTTCTGTTACTTGAGAACTATGATCTCAAAATTTCAGGAGGCAGTCCTCCAGGTCATCAAGAGATGGACAGCATTTCTATGCTATCCAAATTACTCTAGAGCAGGGCCAGCGGTCTATTCCTATAAAGGGCCATAAAATAAGTTATTTTCAACCTGTCAGAGCTACTCAGATCTATCCTTGCCCGGAAAGTGGCCAGAGACCATATGATGCAGGGGGCCAGAGACCATACCACGCAGTTCTCCCAGCAGAACTTCCTCTGTCACAGTGGAACTGACCTGGAGGAAAGAAAACCCAACTTCGGCTCCCCCTGGCCATCCTGCTGAATCCAAAGCCGGCACAGCTGAGGGGCACCTGTGAAGGTCACAGCTCAGAGGCACAGGATCACTAAGATTGGGCCATAAGCCCAGGACTAAGGAATGCTTCCAACCCATCTCACTGGGTGCCTATTCACAGCAGCCCGTTGTACCCAGCAGGCCAGTCCACCTTTGAACAAAACATCACAAGGCCTACCAAGGTGGAAAGGCAGCCTGAAAACCTGCAGCCAGTCAGACAAGGCAGGAGTGCTCCATTACCAAGTCAAGAACTGAGAATGCCTGGTACATCTTCTAGGGTCATGTGAAGACTCAAATGGCAAAGGCAGGAAGAGACAAAGGGGCCGGGAACGGGGAGGCAGAAGACAGGGAGGCAGGGAGGCAGGGGTCAATCTAAACAGAACCAACAGGTGCAGGCTGAGAGTGAGGCTGGCGGTGCAGTAGGCTGGGGGCCGGGCGGACATCCTGAGCACCCATTGACTGCCCACGGGCTGGCCCGGGCTGGGAGGACCGGGCAGACTCTCCCCGCCTTGCGGCCTCAAGGCGGCGGTGACCGGTCATCCCCGGACCCCGGGGCTGCCTGGCCTCCAGGTCCAATCCTGGCCATCTCAGCCGAAGCTGCTACTGAGGTCGGGGAGCCACAGGGACTTCGAAGACCCAAGAAGGCGAGAGAATCCCGAAAGCTCAGCCACGCGTTAGATTGCGGAGCCTCACAACAGAACCTTGGCGACCGCTCTGTGCCAGCTCCACTAGATGGCACGTTGTCCGAGGAGATCTCACCTTGTTCTGAGAGTCCTATGAGAACGCACCTCCGCCCACGAGACCTCACCTCGTCCCGCGAGACCTCACCCAATCCCGTGAGACCGCACGTGGTCCCGTGAGCCAGCATCTCGTCAACACAAGGCAAACAAAGGCCTTAGCCGCCCTGGAAGGCAAGAGAAGTCCAGGCAACGACAGGGAGAGCGGTTGGCGGCCCTATGGCCATTGGTGTTCCTTCTACTGAGGAGGGAACCAGCGGAGGACGTACCACGCTGGACCTGAGCCCACCAGCCCTTGGGCGAGTTCTGGCTGGAAGGAGGCTGGGCGTCTTCTGGGAACCTGCTCCCAACCGCCCGACAGTTAGGACCTGGCCTCGTCTGGACGGTCCAAAGTCAAGGGCTCGTGAGGTCTGTAGGGGAGACAGGAACTGCGGCCCGTTTGTTCTGAAAGGTCAGAAACGTCCCCTGGAGGTGACTGAGTGGAGCTGTTGGACCCCACCACGAGGGGCTGCGCTGCCCGCGTGGCTCAGTGGGCTGGAAGGAGGAGAGGACGCCGCCCCGAGGGGGAGTGACATGCCCAGGCCGGTTTTCCTATCTGACCACGGTTTTGTGTGCACATTTTAGTCTCACTACGGTGGGAATAGTTGAAGATGCTAAGCACGTTTCTGAGACTTTAGTCCTTCTAGATATGCAAAGTGCACGAAGTCTGGTAACAGTAGAGGCTGTAAGTAAAGCATGGTGTTGATGAAATGCCAGAGATGGAAGGCATCGGACAGAAATGAAGAATGCCTTTGATGGACTCATTAGTAGACTGGGTGTAGATGAGGAAGGAATCTGAGCTTGAGGATTTCTAAGTCTGAAAGAATAAGAAGAAAAACTACTAGAAAACAGTGTAATTAAGAACTGTGGAACAATTATAAATGATATAACAAACATCATGGTAGTACAAAGAGGAGAATATACACAGGAACAGAAAAATTATTTGGAGCAATGATGGCTTAGAACTTACCCAAAATTAATGTCAGGCTTCAAACCACAGATCCAGGAAACTCAAAGAATACCTAGCAAGACAATTGCAGAAATAAATTAAAACTAACCCTACACATAGATTCAAATAGAGGAAAATTAAAAAAATAAATAAAGCGTAAGTATGGAAAGAAGCCAGAGCAAATTTACCTATAGAGGAGTAAAGTTAAAAATTCCATTTGACTTCATGAACCATACAAGCAGTGAGAGTGGAGAAGATAGTGTTAAGAAAAAAGAAAAGGGTGGGGGAGGCCCGATCAATCTATAATTCTGCATCTACTGAAACTATCCTTCAAAACTGAAGAAGAAACAAAGCGTTTCTCCAAGAAGCAGAAATTGAAAAACAATTTTATGCCAGTAGACCTGTTTTTCAAGGAATGTTAAAAGTTCTTCATAAATAAGGAAAATAATATAGTTCAGAAACTTTGATCTACATAAGGAAAGAGTGCATCAGAAAATTAGTGAATAAGTGAGATAAAATTAAAATTTCATTTTTTTTAAAGAGAGAGTGAGAAACAGAGAGAGAGAGAGAGAGAATTTTTTAATATTTATTTATTTATTTTTTTAGTTTTCGGCAGGCACAACATCTTTGTTTGTATGTGGTGCTGAGGATCGAACCCGGGCCGCACGCATGCCAGGCGAGTGTGCTACCGCTTGAGCCACATCCCCAGCCCCTAAAATTTCATTTTTAATATCCTTTATTAACTAGTAAAAAGTTTGTTGAAAACAGTAATAGCATCAATATTTTCAACTACAGATATGCTTATGTACAAATGAAATGAGTGATGGTAATAATAATGAAGGTCAGGAAAGAGGAATTAGGAATATTTTCTTATTGGGTTGTACTAGCACTACCTGTGAAACTTTATAATGTCATTTGAAAGTAAAAAATAGAAATAAATATAATTGATAAGAAAAGAGAGAAAACAATTATATAAAATGCTTAATTAAAACCAAAACAAGCAAAAAAAAGTGAAAGTCTAAGCAATGGACAAAAACAATGAGTAGAAAACAGTGACAGGTGTGGCATATGTGAATCCAACTATCACTAATTACTTGGATGATCTAAATAGATTAAAGACATAGATTGTTAACAAAGAGATATACAACCATATACATGAAATTCCTTTTAATATAAAGGCATACATAGATTAACAGTAAAGGGATGGAGAAAAATATATTTGCTAACACTGATCAAAAGGAAGCAGGAGAAACTATATCAACTTCAGACAACGTAGACATCAAAGCAGTTTATTAGGGACAAAGAGGGACATTACATATGACAAATGTGTCAGTTCTCCAAGAAGTTGTTAACAGCCCTTAATGGGTATGCACTGAAAAATGAATACGAAAATTTAAGAGGCAAAAACTTATATAAATGTAAGGAAAATTAGATAAGTCTACTGTATACTTAGAAATTTTAATATTCCTCTATTAAAAAGGAGGCAGAAAATCAGTATGGACATGCTTGAATTCAACAGTAGCATCAGTCAACTAATATAATTGACATTTGGGGACCAGATTATCAACAGCAGAATACACATGCTTCTCAAGCTCACAAGGAACATTTACCAATATAGAGCATGTTTTAAACATCTTGATTTAAAATAATGGACATCACACAGTGTCTACTTTCAGACAACAATAGAATTAAACTAGAAATGATTTTTTTTAAGGCAGAAATCCTCAAATACTAGATTTAAAAACTCACTGCAGGACTGGGAGTGTAGCTTAGTGGTAGAACACTTGTCTAGCATGCATAGGGCCCTGGGTTCAGTCCCCAGTACCAGAAAAAAAAATCTAACACATGGGTAAATTTTTAAGTATTTTGAATATATTAAAATATAACAAATTAAAATTGGTGGGATGCAGTGAATATAATGGTAAGAGGAAAATTTATAGCTTTAAATGCATATAAATAGAAAAGGCATAAGCTTCCATGCTAGGAAATTTGGGGATGGAAGAGAGCAAATTCAATCCAAAGTAAGCAAATACAAATAAATTATAACTAAAAATAAGAGCAAAAAAGATCAATGAAATTTGAATTAGAAAATCAGCAGAGAAAACCAATGAAACCGATTTGATCTCTAGATCCAATGTAATCACAATAAAAATGCCAGTATATTATTCTGTGGATGTCAACAAACTGAAATTCTATAATTTATATGAATAGGCAAAAGACACAATAGCCAGCACAATATTGAAAGAGAAGAACAAAGTTGGAGGACTGTCTTCAAAACTTACTATAAAACTACTGTAGACAAGACTGTGGTATTTGTGAAGAAATGGTCAAATAATCAGTGGAACAGAATAGAAAGCCAATGTATGTTTCTAATAAATGGTGCTGAAAGAACTGCACATCCATCTGCAGAAAAATAAAAACAATTTAAGACACAAATCTTTGGACCTTCATAAAAAATAACTCAAAATGGACCACAGAACTGAATGTAAAATGCAAAATGATAACACTTTCTATTACTTTAAAATAATATAGGAGAAAAATCAAGATGACCTCAGTGATGACTTTTTATATTTAACACCAAATGCATGATCCATTAAAGAAATAATTAAAAATTGTCAATTTTTCAAAAAGCAATATCAAGAAAAAGAATACGTCACAAACAGAATTTCTTTTTGTGAAAGACACATTTGATAAACAACTTATCTAAAATATACAAAGAACTCTTAATAAGAAACAACCTGATTTTAGAAATGATAAAACATCTAGATATCTCCCCATGAAGATATACAGATGGCAATTAAGCATATTAAAAGATGTTCAATATCACATATCACTAGAGATATAGCTATAACAACAATGAGATACCACTGCACATAGAATGGCAAAAATCCAAAACAGTGATCATATCAAATGTGGGCAAGAATGTGAAGCATCAGGAACTCTTATTCATTGCTATAGTGGGAATACAAAATGGCACAGCCAGCCACCTTGAAAGACAGTTTGGCAATTACTAATAAAACTAAAGATCCTATTTCCATGTGATTCAACATCATGCTTCTTGGTACTTATTTAAATTAATTGAAAACATGTCTACATAATAACGTGCACATGGACGTTTATAGCACCTTTATTGGTAATTGGAAGAACTTGGAAGCAACCAGGTTGCCCATCAGTAGATGAGTGGATAAACAAACTGTGGTACATCTAGACAATGAAATAGAATTCAATTTTTAAAATACATAAGCTATCAAGCCATGAAAAGACATGTAATAAACTTAAATGCATATTACTAAGTTGAAAGAAACTAACCTAAAAGGTTACATGTTATATGACTCCAACTTAAAAGGGAAAACTATGATATAGTTAAAAAATTAGTGGTTTCTAACAGAGTAAGAAGATATGGAGAAATAGTAATGTGCACATGGGGATTATTAGGGATTTTGAATGAACATCAAGAATGTTCGTCAATTATATATGTAGTACTTTTTTGTGGGATATAGGTAATGACCTGTGTAAGAGAAGAGGCAGGACAAAGAATTGTCTGTGCAATTCCTTAAATTTTGCTAAAGAAAATAATGAACAGGCCATAAATAGACTGTAGAATAAATTTATATATATCCTAATATATGTGTAAATAAAAGCCCTAAAAAGTCAGGAAGATAGGAAAATATTTGGAGAAATGATGGAATGACTGGAAAATTTACAGTTTGATAAAACTGTAATCCCACAGATCCAAAGAAGGTCAATGAACTCCAAACCCTAGAAACTTGAATAAAGCTATGCCAAGGCACATCCTAATGAAATTGCTCAAAAATAGTGATAAGGAGAAAATGTATAAAAGCAGTCAGAGGGATCAGAGGAAACACTGCATTCAAAGGAAACAATACAAGAATGACTATAGACTTCTTGTGGGAAGCAATGAAAGAAGACAGTGGGTGCACAGCAGGAGAAGACTTCTATCTATAATTCTAAGTGAGGTAAAAACCTCTCCCCAAAACAAGCAAAAATAAAAATGTCTTCAAATATAAAAGAGCTGAAATAATTTATAATCATCAGATCTACACCACCAAAATGTTAACAGAAGCATCTCAACAGAAAAACAGCAACAGACAAAAACCTGATTCTACACAAAGGAATGGCAGGCATCTGAGATCAGAACTATATACTATATTATCAGGTTGTAGGAGAGCATTTCAAACTTAAAAGGGTCAATTCATTACAAGATATAACAAACCTAAATATTTATGTACTTAGTAACAGAACTTCAAATTACATGATGCAAAACTGACAGACTTTCAGGGGAAAACAGACAAATCACAATTGTACTTGGAATACTCTTTCAATAATTGATAAGACAGAGAAAATCAGTAATAATATGCAGGACTTGAATAGCACTATCAATCAACCTATCATAGAAAGTTCTACCTAATGACAGCAAAAAAAATAAAACATTCTTTTCAGGTGCTCAAGGGAAAAAAATAGATCATATTCTGGGCCAAAACGGCTCAGTAAACTTTGAAAAATTCAAATCATGTAAAATATATTGTCTAAACCCATAGGAATTAAATTAAAAATAACGAAGCTCTGTGGAAACCTTCAAAGACTTGGATAAGAATGCCGGAGCAACATGAAACTAGCTGACACCCATGAAAAGGTGAATACACAGGTTGTGTAGGTCCTAGAATGGGCAGAGTACCACTCCTCATAGAATAAACTCACCCTAAACACAGGGATGTGGGTGAATCATGAAGTCATTAAGCTGAGTCAAAGAAGCCAGACCAAAAAGAGTATACACTGTGTGTTTCCACTTATACAAAAAGTTTTAGAAAGAGCAAGGTAATTGTAATAGCAGAAAGCAGATCAGTGGTCACCTGGGGATGGAGAAATGGGATGGAGAGGGATATTCCAAAGGAACAACACCCTTCCTAACAAACTGAAAAGCTTTGGGTGTCCTCAGCTGGAGATTAAGACAGCTGGAGAGTGAGAGTTCTCCATCATGTCAGACTCGGGTATTTGTTCGTGGCTGGCCTTTGACACACCTGGAACTGTGTTTTTGGCCCCTTTTGTTCATGGAGAGAGCACTAATGGAGTCAGATGAAACCCAGGCAAATTGAGAAAGAGGAAAATGCTGCAAAAGCAAATTCTGTGGACAGCTTGTAGGTCTTCATTTAGGTTTATATTAGTGGGACTAAAAAGCCTTTTTTCAAAAAGTGTTTTTCCAGAAAGTAGGAGTATGTAACAATGTATATCACTCTTCTGTATTATTATAAGCCATAACAAATTTTAATATTTTTTATTAGTTGTTGGATTTTATTTTTTTATGTGGTGCTGAGAATCTAACCCAATGCTTCACACATGCTAGGCAAGTACTCTACCACAGCACCTCCCAAGACATTTTTTGAGTAACATGAGCCAGATGTTAATTGTGGCTGAATAATAAAACATTGGTGAAAATATTAGCCACAACCCCAGCCCAAAGCCATAACAAATTTAAAGTGTTTTTCAAATCATTTCCCTTAACTCACAATGGCTGTGAAAGTTTGTGTACATTTTGTCAACCTCTGATGGAGCCTCTCTTGGACCTTTCCCCACTTTATAACTCATTTTGTGTTTCTAAACTGGGTTCATAGAAACTGGAGAATTGTGCATACTTTTACTGACAGAGGCTTGCAGAGTCAACTGTCAGGGAGCACTTTCAAGATCCATGCAAGGAAGCCTTCCTGTGGAGTCATATTCAGGTAAGACGCACATCGTGACACAGAAACAATGCCACTGGTGTGAAAAGGAAATCGCCCTGGTATGGGGGTCACTTTCTTTGCCAGATCAGAGGACTAGGGTCCCCAGTGACAGTTCACAAAGTGCCAAGGCTCTGTTGTTTGCAAATCACGGATCTCTTGTAGGACTATTGAGTGGCAAGACAAGACCTCATTGGACCACCTGTTGCCCAAATCCTCTCCTTGATCTGGTGCTTGGAGGTGCCTCCTGTATGATCCAGCCGGTTGCAAGAGAACCCATCTTTTCCTCAAACCCTAGTAAGGACAGAAATACTCAAGTTAGGACCTCTGCCCCACACTGGAGGACAGGCCTGCTTCTATATTACCTCTGTTCACATGTGCTGATGGTTAAAACCATCCTGAAAATGCTGACATCCCATCAGCCAGCCCTTACCACAGCCCTGAAATTTCAGCAGAGTGGGTCATCGTCCCCATCTTGCAGATGAGAAAACAACTAAGGAGACTTATCCATCTGCCCTCAGTCTCATCAGAAGCTCACAGATATCTAATTGTTTGACAAATGCTAACTACTATTTAAAATTCATGTTTGTGCTTTATAAGTGGCTATATTTAGAAACAAGCTAACCAGGTACTGGGGCACATGCCTGAGGTCCCAGCTGTTTGGGGGAATGAGGCAGGAGGACTACTTGAGCCCCTGAGTTCAAGGCCAGCCTGGGCAGCAAAGCAAGATCCCATATCCTATCTCAAAAAAAAAGGGGGGGGGGTGACTAAATCTATTCTCTTTCCTACTATTTGAAGTTTCTAATGTTTCTGAACTACGTGAGGAATCTCAATGTCTAGAAATGAAGTAAGATGTTATATTTGGAGCTAAGTTGTGTTTAACACAGAATGAGAAAATTTCCATCTTCTGGTCCAGGAGGGACCAGGTACAGGGCCAGTTCTGGGAGACAGGACAGGCTCCACGAAATGCATTTGTGGGTGATTTTGTTACTGTGCAAACTTCAGGCAGTGGCATATCAAGAGACCACCTAGGCATACAGTCTGTCACCGTGCTACCTTTGACTGTCCTTCAGGGACTTGCCTGGAAGAACCAGCAGCAGCACTGTGGGGAGGCAGAAGGGGGAACCGTAGCACCTCCTAAGACATTTTTGACTAGTGAGTAACATGAGCCAGATGTTAACTGTGCTGAACATTAAAATATTGGTTAAAATACTAGCATATTTATATATAATTTCCTGAAATAAATATTTTATTTTATTTTATTTTTTATTCTACTTTTTTATTTAATTAATTTATTTTATTCTAATTTGTTATATATGACAAAGAACTCAATAAATTAGACAATAAGAGAACAAACAACCCAATCAACAAATGAAATAAATATTTTAAAATTATTGCTTTAATCATTGCTTTTGGTTAATATTTGGTTAAATGCCACACCCGTCAAAAAGACTCTTTCAGGGATGGGGCTGTAGCTCAGTGGTAGAGTGCCTCACATGTGTGAGGCACTGGGTTCAATCATCAGCACCACATAAAAATAAATAAAGCTGTTGTGTCCATCTACAACTAAAATATTTTTCAAAGAAAAGGCTCCTTCAGTTCAACATTATCAGAATCCAGAGGGGACTTGATTGGAGAATTATTTTGTAAAAACACAATAGTTCCTCCCCTTAACCCCTGTGACAATACAGTTCCCTTAGCACATCTGTTCAGGCCACTGAGAGGTAGATAATGCTTGTACATCTTGAAGACAGATGTTGCCTGTCCTGTCCTGAAAAATACAAAACATGTGTCACTGTGAAGTTCCCAGAAACGGTGAGCTTTTCTGCCTGAGTTTCACAGCCACATCCACCTAGGGTCATTTCCATGTTATGGGTCCACTAGAGATTTAAGAGGTAGAAAGAGAGAATGGGAGACACAGAAAATTAGAAGGGGAGAAACACTTAGTGACTTAGCACCACCCTCCCCAGCACTGGGCTTGGCCATGTGACATGGCACAAACCCGCCTGACAACAGTATTCTGTCCTCTGCAAGGGAACATGAAGCTCCTGACCGGCCATCTGTTGTTTCTTCTGGTAGCATCAATTGATTGCTTACTCATGTACCCTATCTGGGATGAGGGAAGGCTGTCCAAGATGGCTGCCTGGACTAGGTCAGTAGCTCTCACAATGGACTACATTAACTGAACCACATAGGAATTCAGGTAGCTCATATGAACTCCAATGATTCCACTCTTAACCAAAAGGAAGGATTACAGGTCCACAGTTGATAGTTGGAAATTTAGGCCAAGAATGTGTCACACAAAGGGAGCCATAGGACAAGATGGTCATTCAATATGGACAAAAGTATAACCAGCACCTTTAGAGAGCAAGGACTGAAGACAAGTTTTCACTACTATAATAGAATACCTGAAGCTGAGTAACTTTACAAAGAAACAAGGTTTATTGGACTCACAGTTATGGAGGCCCAAGGGCAGGGCTCCACCATCTGCTTACCTCTGGTAGGACCTCATAGTGGAGGGCATCATAATGTTGGGAGCACATGCAAGAAGCAGAAATCACATTGCAAGACAGGAAACCCCAAAAGACTGAAGTTCCATAGGAATTAAGCTCATACCTTCCAAGGACAGGCTGCAATGACCTAAATACCTCCCACAGGTCCCTTCTCTTAGAGGTTCCACCACCTTCCACTACTACCACACTGGGACCAGGTGACAGCTCGGGAACTCCTGGGGAACACACTGCATCCAGACCACAGCAGGACTAATGCCTCCCAGAAGTCAAGGTTGTGTAGGGAGAAATGGTCCTGGCTGATACCCTAACTACTCTGAAAACAACACAGTATGTCATTGCAGGAGACCAACCTGTCTTCCCAGGCCTCAGGGTAGAGCAGAAAAGAAAAATGAAAAATGACACTGATAACTGAGATGTCATTAAAGTTTATTTGTCACATTTTCAAAAATATACTGTAAAATATTTTAAAAGAAACTTTCAGAACAGTGTGAAACACATTATGCTCCATGAATTAAAAATTTAAAGGTACATTTAAATTCATAGAATGACCAGGTTTCTGACCTGAGCAGTTATTACCTCTGGGAAACAGGGATGGGGGAATTCAGAGAGCAGAATGGGAGCAGGAAAAGGAAGGAATATTGACCTCCTTTTAGACATGTTGGAGTGAAGGTGGGTCCTCCAGGTAGAAATATCTAGTTAGCAGAAAATAGTGGCAAGCCAACGGCCTATCAGTCAGAAGAGACCCCTGGGGACTAGGGTTGTAGTCAGTGGTGGAGCACTTGCCTAGCAAGTGTGAGGCCCTGGGTTTGATCCTCAGCATCACATACAAATAAATAAAGGTGTATTCATATACAACTAAAAAAAGAAAAAAGATACCTGGACACCTACCCAGGCTGTGGATGACTCAACTCGGGGGAACAGTGTGAAGGAAAAGGAGAGCCAGCCATGAGTGAGAGATGCAGGACAGAGTGCCAGAAAGAACTTTGGACTGTCCTCAGAGTCCTGGGTTTTAATTTCACCTCTGGCACTTTCCATCTGTGTGACCTTGAGCTTGACAAGTAAGCTCTCTGGGTTTTTGCTTCCTCCTATGAGACTGGGGATACTGATGCTGGGAATACCCATGAATGTGCGTGAGAGATGTTGCCCCCAGTCAGTGTCCATCAGTGCTGACCGAGCTGGGGGCTGGAGTGTGAGGCTGGAGACAGGAATGGCACAGGGAAGAGGAGAAGGACCCAGGCGGGGGAGGATGCACTTGGAAAGACTCCCAGTTTTGTTAGAACTGACCTGACTCAGGAAGGTGAAGGCACAGAGGATATTCTGGTCATGGGAGGCTGCGAGGGTAGACAGCTTTATTTCACATGATTTATGGAGACTGTTTTAAAAACCTGGCTAACTTTGTTCTCAAAGACCTGTGATCTTGAACCCACTTCCTCCCACTGGCTCTAGCACTCCCTCCATCAATTACCCACTTTTGCCAGGAAGCTCCATCCTCCCTCTCCAATGGCAACCTCCATTTGGCCTCCAAACTCCCTGCATTCTCCTTAAAGAGACATGCTCCCCAGACGGTCTTCCCCACACCAGGGCTGTTTTCTCTCCACCTCCTCACCAGCCACACTCTGGCCTCAGACAAAGTTGAACAGAATGTCACGTTCTCTCTGGGGAGAAGAGGGAGCTGAAGCTGCCTCAGTCTCATCTGAGCTGGGCCTGGCAGGAGCAGAACCAAACTGGCAGCAAAACACGTCAGAATGGGAAGTGGCTGCAGAACAGAGGCAGAGCATGAAAATGGAAGGAAACACACATTTTTCACCTTCCTAATTTAAGTCTCATCTCTGCTGTATAAATCTTTGACAGCCTGAATCCATTGGGGACCAAAAACAGTAAGCATAGATAAATCAATTATCACTTGTATAATACTAGTAATAAGTAGTACCAGCTAACTCATGGATACCACCTGATAATAATAAGTAGTACCAGCTAATTCATGGATACCACCTGATAAATGCCCATTGTATCTGTGGTCTTTATATACACTCGACTATTTAAAGCTCATGATAATCCTGTAAGGTTGGCATTGTTATTATCCCCGTTTTACAGATGAAGCAACTGAGGGGCACAGGAACTTGTTCAAGGTCACACATTCAGTGAAGGGCAGGAGCAGCAGCCAGGCCAAGCAGTCTGAGTCGCAGCCAGGCCAAGCAGTCTGAGTCCAAGCAGTCTGAGTCGATGGTGGGTTATAGAGCCCTCACACCTGGCTTTTCTCATGCTAACCTCACAGTGCCCTGGAGCCCTGATGGTATGCATGCCCAATGGCATGCACAAGACAAAGGGATTGCCTGAAGTCTTGCAGGCAGGAGCCAGGGGGCCATGCTGCAGTCCCTGCCAGCATCGGATATGAATGAGAGGAGCCAGCACCAGAACCTGCAGTGGGCACATGGGATCTAGGAGGGGCACAAAAGCCAGGCTACAGGCACAAAAGCATGCTAGGCAGTCAGGTTCAGTGCTGCGGGCCCTCTGGCAGTGCACACCCTGAGCACTGCCGGGGTTTACGAGGTCTAGCTCAGGATTTCTGGAATGCCCCAAATCTTAGAGGCAGTAGGAGATCCTCCAGAGAGAGTGTCGATCACAACTGGGTTCGTAGGTCTGGAAACTGACAGCACCACTGTCCTGAATCCTGAAGCTACTATGACTTTGTCTCCATTCTTTCAAATTTTGCCCCTTGAGATGTAATTCTTAAAGCTGTCTTCTCCCTAAACATGGTCCTGATGCCCTTGGCACCCTGTGTCCCCTTTGTCTCCCTCCTGGGGTTCCCTACCCCCTCCACCCCACCAAGGGGTTCCTCAAGGCCTTGTGGCTGTTTGCTTGTATACTCTTCCCAGAGAGTCGTAACTCACTCCATGATTTCTAATATTTACTTAATTTTTTAAAATATTGTTTTAATTAATTATTCTAGGATAAAAGATCTTATTAAAATCTGGAACTAAAATTCTTCTTTAAGGCTAAAATTGTCTTTGTTTAAGAACATACCTTATTGGGCCACTTGAGTGGGAAAAAGATAAGAAAACCTAGGAAAAAATCTGGAAGGGGGACAGAATGAGAATAGAAACAAACTAGTTGTCTTAAAAAAAATGGGAGAAATTTGGAAAATGACGATGGGGGGAGAAGTAGACAAGAGCGGCATGAATTTAGGTGTGGTTGGCAGAAACAGCTGGGGACTCTAAAAGGAGGGATGTCCCTGAGCAAGATCAAGTTTCCTGCACACCTTTAGTGTAAAGCCCCTCCAGCTCCCCTGACCATCTTAAATTCTTGTATTCACAAAGGACTTTCATGAGCTGGAACTGTGACCCCTCCTCCATTGCTGCAGTCTGGCTGGGCACAAATCACAAGCCGCTCAAGCAGGAACAAACTTTATTTCCGAACTCCCATAGCACTCCACGCACACTCCCCGGGAACTCTCCCGAACGCCACCCACGCGGCTCCTCCAGGAACACCCCACACACCAATTGAAACTCTCCCTGGGAACTCTCTTGGAACACCACCGGGCTGCATGCGCACTCACTCTCGGAACCCCGCGAGAACTCAATGGGAACTCCAAAGTAGAGGGCTACCAAGGCAGACAGTAAAGGTCTAATATACAATTGAATACACAGCCTGTTTCAATCCAGCATCATCCAGTCATAGCAATTATAGACAGCTTAACTTAATATCATCATCTTAATGGCTCGCCTCTCAACCATTACTTCTGGCAAAATTCCAGGGGCCATTCAGACTCGGCTGTGGCTCTCAGCACTCCATCAAGAAAGACAAATTCTCCTTGGGACCTGCACACATGAGGCACACAGTAGGACCAGCACCTATGGATTTAGACAGCCACAGCTAAGCTGATTTAATGAGAGAAAGCTAAATCCTTAGCCATCTTGTGAAGGGACTGGATCGCCATGGGCCAGCAAACAGGGGGTTTAAACCCATTTTATTTGGGCCCTCAGAAACACGGGAGTGTACCTCACACTGACATAATTATCTAGTTGACAGTGTTGTTCATGGCAAATAATTTTACCAAAACTGTAAGAAGGAGGTATACAAATTAACATAATCCCACTTCCAAGATGCAATCAGATCAATATTTTAGTGCATAACTTCCCAATCTCTTAGTAAAACTGTTCACCTAACTTAATAATCTTTCAGCTACTCCAAGCTCCTTACCATATTCTTGACCCATCTTTTCAGACTCTTGTGTATTGGACATCAAATCTAGTATGTCATGAATTAAGGTCAACATCTTCACTTCCAAACAGAATCCCTTTGCCTCTGAGTTGGTGACAAGATCATTCACTGACTGAAGCAGCCTCTGGGTCATTTTGACTCCTTCCAACTCCCCACGAAGTCAGCTAGTCATCAGCTCAGTGAGATGACCTCTGCAGGACCTCTCAGATAGGCTGTCCTTCTGTCCTTCTGCCTTTGCCTTCTGGCTCCGTGGCGACTTCTGGAAAGGTGCTTGCTCCTGTCTGTATCCAAACTAGCAGACCCAGTACATGACTGCTTGATTGATAGGCCCCAAGTAGAGCTTTACCAAATGACTCCACCTTTGGAGAATTTCAAGTCATTTTGGCAACCACTGACACAAGCAACAGCCATTCACCCAGACCATCAGGATTCCCCTAAATATATTCTTTTCTTCATCTTATTGAATTGCTTAATTTCTCCCCCAAACATGTGTCAGACATTTCCCTCCTAAACTCTGTTTTCTCCTCCCCTAGAGTTCCTCTCTGGATAACCATCGGTTATGGGCTGAACCTATTCTCCCCAAAATTAAACATCAAAGGTTTAATCTGTAGTCCTTCAGAATATGACTGTATTTGGAGATATGACCTTTAAAGAGGCAATGTAGTGAAAACAAGGTCACCAGGCAGGTACCTAACCCAGCATGACTGCTGTCCTTGTAAGAAGAGGGGATTCCAACACAGACAATAACACACAGAGCGAGGAACAGTCATGTGAGGACACAGCAAGAAGGTGTCCACCTCTAAGCCAAAGAGAGAGGCCTCAGAAGAGACCAGACCTACTGGCACCTGGATTTTAGTCTCCCAGCCTCCGGCACATGAAAAAGCAATTCCTGTTGCTTAAGCCACTCAGTCTGGCTGCTTGGCTGTGGCTGACATAGGAAGCTAATGTGCCTGTCTCTGTTTGCAGCTTTCTGAGGCATTTCCTGTCCTTCTGGGGGTCCCCAAGGCACTCTGTAGTGCTCATTTGTCCTCAGCTATCCCACGTGGTGGATCCGGGAGCCTGCCTTGTCCCCAGGGATAACTGTATTTCACTAGTCTCTGCAGTCACCACTGTACCTATCTCAGAGGTCTGCAAATGTTAAGTATGCAAAAAGCAGCTATTGGTTGGTATTAGAAGGAATTTCACAGCAGAATAATTCATTTAAGTAGCATCGCACTCCATGAAAAAGCTGGGTCATTCTAAGAAACCTAAAAATGTCAGCTTTCTAGGAGCTCCCCAGGTGTTCCTCTGATGTTGAAGACCCATGGGGAAAAAGCCACAGGCAAGCCAACATAAATGTCTGTTCTTTTAAAAGTTTAGACAGGTAAGCACCTCACTTTCTACACTGTAACAAGCTTCAAGTCCGCAGCCAATCAGCGTATTGCAGTGAACCAAGCATTGGTTTGTGAGTCCACACATCTAGTTTCATACGGACTCTGTCACCCCCAAGCCGTGTGACCATCACCAGAGTCTTTTTCTTCTCCAAGCCAATCTCCAGCTCTGTGAAATGGAAATGTCCCTACCTACTTTCCAAGATCACTGCAAGGGCTGCCTTGGAGACAAAACCAGAGAACCTCCATTGGAAGCCAGCTGTCCAGCTCTCATCAGCTGAGCGACCTCCGACCTCTGGCAGGTCACTTAATCCCACTAAGCCTCAGTTTGTTTACCTAAAAAGGAAAACAGGGTCAATAATAGGACCAAGCTCACGGCTTCTGTGAGGATTACTCAGGTACTTGAGACAGTGAACGTTCAATATGTACCAAGTAATTCACAATTCATGTTCCTGATAACACCGCCTTCACAGAGATCAGGAAATAGCCTTTATTATTAATATTACTAGCATCAGGATGATTTACATCAAAAACACAACTATCATCGGAATGAAAAGTAGCATTTTGTTATGTTCTGTTACAAAGTTTCTAAGACGGATTCCAGTTATTTGAAGCCATTTAATCTCCTGATTGAAAAAATGGTGTTGAACTACAGCATTGACAGAGCAAGACGTAGCTCACCCCCTTTTTGTTTTTTATTTTGTATTTGGGATTGAACCCAGGGCACTTTACTGTTGCACCCCCTTTTATTTTGTATTTTGAGACAGGCCCTCACTAAATTGCTGAGGTTGACCTTGAACTTGTGATCCTCCTGCCTGGGTCTCCTGAGTCACTGGGATTGCAGGTATGTGACAAAGTGCCCAGTTGTGTCACCCATTCTGACATGTTCTGTCGATGCTGTTGGTGTCCAGGGCCATCTGCCTTGTCAAGCAACCTGGGCCACATCTCACAGAGTTATTTCATGCCATGATGGACAGGGAGATAAAGCTTGTGGTGAAATGAGCTCCACTATCCAACAGGGACCCTCCGAGGGAGCCCAGAACAAGCTGCTCCCTTGACCTGAAGCACATGTGTGTGGCCGGGCACTTCCACATAATGTAACAAGAGCCATTAGCCAGAAAAACCCCATGGGTGGGGTCAAATCAGGAAATAATAATGGATACTTACAAAAAAAATGTCTCTTTTATTTTATTAAGGTTTATATCCCTCCTTCAAGAATAAAAAGGAAAAACAAAGGAGTACATTTTTCTCAGTAGTAACATTTATTTGCATTGTTTATGTTAGCACCAGATTCCACCCTCTCTTTTTAAATCTCCACTATTTTGAAAAGGCTACTATGTCATACATACAATAAAACCTTAGTAAATATTCCTTGAATTTCAATGAATCAATAAATTCCCTATTTCAATTACTTCAGTAAAGTAAAATCTTGGATAATATCAGTGATTCTCAGACAGAGTGGGGAAGCAGGAACTCGTCACAATCATTTGGCTAAAAAAATAGCATGTGAGATATAAATTTAGTCAAAAAACATTCATTCTGCGTCTATCATGCCAAGTGCATAAGCTCTTAAAAATAAAGACAAACTGGGCTTCTATCCTCTTCAGATTGTATGGACGAATCCCCTCCTAGCCCACTAGGCTCAAGGACAGGGGCTCCAGCCGGTCTGCCCCTTCCTGCCACCTTCTTCCACTAACCCTGGCACAGAAGAGTAGGAAGGGTGAAGCCAGACTTCTGGTTCTACCAGTACTTGGAGAAATGTCCTTCTCAACTTTATGGGGCCGAATTCCTGGAGGGCAACCTGGGTGGCATGGGACACTGGAACCAGAAGTTGCCTTAGAGGCCTCCTGCCCGGTGGTTCTCAATACCCAGTGAGGCATCCACCTCCCCTTGGAATTGTGAAAACACATTCTCCCATCTCCAGGATTGTGTATGTGCTGGGTTGTAAGGGAGAATGGTCCCGCGGCCCTATCCCTTCTTGACACCTATGACTAGTTAGTTCATGGCTTTCCTGTCACTGCTGGGAACGCAGGTCCAAGGAGAGCAGGGAGCTTGCCTAAATTCACGTGGCACCTCAAATCCAGTTCTCTTTTCTCCAAACACCAAACTTTCTCTAACCATAGAATTCCAGAATGAGCTCTAGGAAGGCTTGTGACCACTCAGAAATGTAAAATTTGGCTGTGTTCACATGCATATGTTTAACTGAGGAGCTCATCACAACCATTTAGCAGGAAAAAAAAAAAGATAACACACAGGATATAAATTTAGTCAAAAAACATTCATTTTGTGTCTACTTAGTGAATTCTCAAAAAGATCCGTCATTCAAAAAGCTTAAAACCCAAACTTCAGTCTTGCATAGGCGATTTTCTCATAATTCTGATGACTGTCTGTGTGTAGTCAGGAGGACTAGCCATGTTTCACTGGGAGTTAGGACCCCACATGATGAGATTTGAAAGGTCCAGGATGAGCTCCACTCCCCAAGAACTCCCCACTCTATTTCCAAACTTATGCCCAAGACTTCCTTGGGGATGGGTAGAGTCTGTGCCATTCAAGTACAGTGCCCCTGAGAACAACCTGAGCCACTAGCCACAGAGAAGATGAAGTTGTCACATTGCCTCCAGAGGGGAGGAGCTGCAGGCAGATGGAGGAGAGGGAAGAGGAGCCCCAGGGAACCCATGTTTCACAGAGGAAGGGGCCTGAAACCAGGAGGCAGCAGGGCTCAAAAACCCAAAGCACCTCTGTTTTCCTTTAATGACAGTCCTGGTGGGTAAAATTGTGAATCACTGAGACATCGGAAGCCAAGTGAGCATGTCCCTTGGCTGAGACCACACTAAGTCCTATGGCATCCTCCACCGAAAAACATAAACAAGTAAACAAACACAGCAAGGCAGCCAGAGAAGCCTGCGCTGCCGTGAAGGTTCTACTTGCAGATCTGAGGAGGAATGAACCACCGTGTCTTGTGGAGCTGGGAGAAGCCACATCTGGAAATGACAGCTCACTGACAGCTGCCCTTCATCTGCCATGGGCCATGTGGCTTCCCCTGGCTGTTTACACCCCTGCATGGAGGCACCGTGCCTTCTGTTCTGCCTGGGAGCACTGGCACCAAGGGGGCTGTGGAAGCAACCAGAACTGCTGAATCTCAGCCTCTCCAGCCCTGCTGGACCTCAGCCACATCTGATGTTTAAGAGGCAGTCAACCTCCTCTAAGGAGGATTTGGCCAATGACTTCGTGCCAAAGCCTTCAGGGCATGAGAGGAGGGTCCATCCCATCCTCAAAGGCAAAGTATCTGGCTCTATCTGCTGAGAGAACATTCTTTTGTTGAGTCCCATAGATCCTGCTAACTAGCTCCTTTTCAGATGGCTGCTCCCACAGCTAAAGAGCTCCTCCTGCTGAAATCCCATCGAGAAACCATTGCAATAAGCAGCTACTCCTCATAAGCCCTGCACGCAGTCACCACCAGCTACATAATGTTTCTAATCCTACCTGGGAACAAACCACTAAAACTCAATTATTTCTTGAAGGGAACGAAGAGCGTAAATGCCAAGTATTTAGTTCCTACATTCAGCAAAATTGGAGAAAAGAAAGCTAGACTTAAGCAATATCTTTGTTCCCAAATGCATAATGTACTGGAGTTCTCCAGACAAACAGAACCAATAGGAGATTTATATAGAGAGATGTGTTGCAAGTAGCCAGTTCATGTGACGATGGAGGCTAAAAAGTCCATAGTCTGTCATCTACAGAGGGAACCAGGGAGAGCTGGTGGCCTGGGAACCAGGAGAGCCCATGGGATATGTCCTGGTCTGAGGGCAAAATACCCAGTTCTTTGGGGAGTGAGCTCTCCCTTCCTCTGCCTGTGTCTTCATTCAGGCCCTCAGCTGGCCAGATGCTGGCTACCCGAGGAAGTGCCATCTGCTACGTCAAATGCAACCTCGTCAGAAACACCCTCGAAACACACCGAAAAATAAGGTTCACAACTACCAAGGCACCTATGGTCCCGTCATATGATACATAAAGTCAAGTATCACAGTTTGTGCTGATGTTGGAAAAAAATTTAGAGTGAATGTTTTCATTTAACGATGGGCAAACTGAGTCCCTAAAAGGTGGAGAACCTTGCTAAGTCTCACAGATGGTTGATGACAGAGCTGGAAGTAAAACCCAGCTGGACTATGCCATTTTCTTGCCTACTGACCACTGCATAATGATGGGTTTCATTACCCAAATAACCCACCACCAATTTCTGTTGTGTGTCACATTTTAGTTAATTGGTTAAAACCAGGAGGTGCTCCACCTCCAGCAGACATGGCTTGCTCTTTTCTTTTGTGCGTTCCTATTGCCTCTGCCTTGCTCTGTCCTCTGAGAGACGTTGGCTAACTCACCCGCCATCTTGGTCAAGCTCTGCAGCCTCCACAGGGCATTCAGGGCTAAACTTCTCTAGAAACGGCGGATGTGCTGAAGGAAAAGTGCTGCTGCGATTGCTGCAGGACATAAACCTTGTGGCAGGATCTGTGACCAGGGTCCTGAAGTTGACAGCAGGGTTGAGGCTTCTGACATCCAGGTCTTTCCCTCCAGAGAAAGAGCCTTTGCTTGACAGTCTCCAGGCCCTCTGGGGAGGTCCTCTAGAGACCAAATACTCAAGGCCCACCTACAATAAAACACCCACCCGGCTTCTGAAAGAACGACCTACAACAGCAAGGACCTTCAAGTTGGAGGCTTGAAAGTTGTGCAAGGCCACATGGGTGGTTAGAAGCATGGTGCCACAAGGCACTGGGTGCTATAGCTCCCTCTGTGGCCAGTAGACCCAGGCTCAGCCTCTAGTGTCACCCTAAGGTCTCTCCAGCTCCTGCTCGGTCCTTTGGCCTCAGGTTCTTATGTCCTCCATGACATCACAGTTACTGCCTCAGCTTACCTGGTCAGACCCCTGCCTTTCTTCACTGACCACTGGCTACTGGCTACTGGCCTAAACATGTGTGACCATTCATGTCATCACCTTCATTCCATTTTAAATATGCCATTGGAATCACATAACAGGACAATACTTACAAACTGTCCCTCTGTCACATGCCACTAAAGGGAATCAGAGTGTTTGCTCACAGCTTTTGGTTTAATAACAGCTTCTGATGAATCCAGATGCCCGGAAATTTTCCAGGTTTATGTGCAAATCCACTGTGCATCAAATGCTCATCTGGAACCTACTTCAGGGATTTTTCTAAAGATTTCTTTAAATCCTGTATTTTTTAAAAAATTTATGTCCTGAGAATATCGTCAAGAAATACAAACCCAGTTTACTGTGTTCAGGGTGAACGCATTTGGAAAATGTTTGTGATGAGGCATCTTATTGGGGAATCTTCTCGCCTGACACACGTTCCCAAATTCCCTCTACTCCCAGGAAAGTCCTGGTCAGGTGGAATGAATGTAGAACGCCTCTGTGGTTTGTAAGGGACATTCACAAAATGGAATTGACCATTAGGTTGGACCATCTTTGTCAGTGATTTCCAAATAAACTGTCCAGAGAGTCCTTGGTTATGTACTTGAAGACTGCATACTCTAGCATTTTAGCTCTCTGGGAGGTGCAGGGCAAATGCAGGGTCTTGGAAAGAAACACTCAGAGCACTAGAGGACAGTCAGTGTGATCTCTTTCTTGTGGTTGGTTTATTAAAGCAGAAAAATTATGCAAATGTGAAAGGCTGTCTTCAGGGAAGACACAGTTCACATTCTTACTCTTTATGAGTCCTAATGATATAAGATTTCTTAAAATAAGCGTGGCCACTAAATGAGAAGTATGAATCTCTTTCCTTCTTGCTATCCCAATTTCCCTCAAGGAACTTCTTGCAAGCACTCTGTTTTATAGTCAGAGCTAATTTCTCCATGGCCAAAGGACCACTGGGGAGAAATTTGTATTTATAAAACTGTAATTGAATAGATTAGAAGTCTTCCGAGAAGCTATGATTCGGTGACATTTATAGAGAGAGAAACCAATAAAAACCACTCTCACTCTTACAATAGCTGATCCTGAAGGGTGTCATAGGTCAAAATAATAAGTGAGAACTGATTTCTCTGTGTGTGTGCGCACGTGTGTATGTGTGTAGTCAGAGACCACATGCACATACATGTGATCTCTGACTATGATCTGATCCTAAGACATGATGTAAATAGCCCTAGATATGTTTAGTCAACTATAATTTTTTATCCACATGTGACTCATAAATTAGATACTACATAACTCGATGAAGACACACAGACCCGGAGCAGAGAGCCTCAGGTGGCCTTTGAACTGTGGCTTGGGAAGCATCCCGGCAGCCATGACTGTGCCCAGATCACCCAGGAGGGCAGCACCCATCATTCCCCTTCACCCAGTCTGATCTGAAAACACAGTGTGCCCAGAAACAGGAGAAACAAAGTGGAGCCCCAGGAAAGAAGGTGCCCTTAGGATGGATCCCCGAGGCCAACGGGGAAGAGACCTCTGAAAGTGCAAGTGATCAGAACCCTGAACAAAATGAACCCGGATCAGAGGCTGAAGGAGAAGACCCAGTAGAGAGGTCCTAGCATCCCAGGAGGCAGGAACAGAGCAAGAACACCAGCAGTTTTCCCAGCCTGCTGTGGCAGAGAGTCTTGCCAGCTCCTTCTCCAAGACGGAGCCTCATTACTGAGTGCAGTCAGGCCCAAGATGGCTACAGTCATTACACATGGTTTCTGTTAGACAGAGCGAGTGCCAGCATTTCTATTAATTTTTTTTTTTTTTTTGCCATCTTCCCGTGGTCCCCAGCATAATAGCCTGGTAGAGGAAGAGACTGGTGCTAAATGAGCCCGTATGTCCCCTGTCTGCTGCACTCAAGATTCTGGCTCTGCGGGATGACTCACCAGGGAAATACCATTGCTCACAAAATGCTGCTTTTAGGGGTTTATTTATGTCTTGGAGTTCCATTAGATACAAATGGGCAACATGAAGACTTCCTAAGTGTGTTCAAGTCAATTTAACAGTGTAGCATACTGATAAATCATATGAAGTTAGTTCATATGATATCGTATCAAAATATTTCGTAGAACACGTGTCCTTGGCCTCATTTCTCCTGGATAAGAGATGCCAGGTCTTTATTGGAGTCATGAAAGAGTCCTTCCTTCCTTCCTTCCTCCCTCCCTCCCTCCCTCCCTCCCTTCCTTCCTTCCTTCCTTCCTCCCTTCCTCTTTACCAGGGATTGAACCCAGGGGTGCTTTGCCATTGAACCACATCACCAGTCCTTTTTCTATTTTATTTAGAGTCAGGATTTCACTAAGTTGCTTAGGGCCTCACTAAGTTGCTGAGGCTGGCTTTAAACTCTCGATCCTCCTGCCTCTGCATTCCCAGCTACTGGGATTACAGGAATGCACCACCGCACATTTTTCAACATTCATGGAAATGTGGAAGGAGTAACCTGGGTCCCTGGATGACCAAGAAACTGACCTGAGACTCTGTGCTGTTCTGCCTTCCATTTCTCAGTACAAATGTCCATGCAGCCAACGTGGACATTAGAGATGAGGTATTTGGTCATTCTGCTGCCCTTGAGAGAGGACATTGTGCTGTTTCCTGAAGCTGCTTTTCCTTGGCATCGCTAGCTCTGTGTGCTTGTCTGATACTGTGAAAGGCGGGCTCACCCCAACCTCCTTCATCCAGCACATCCTGACCTTTGTGTGCTCTGTGGCCTGATAGGCCGGAGGCAGTGCACGCAAACTTGCCTATTGAATGCATAAGTGAATGAGGAGACATCATACGGATTTGACGAGCCTCTTGAAGAATATTTAGATAAAGAATGGCTACATGTTAGATATTCTAATACACAGAATTTTTTATATTTTCAAAACTAACTAACTACCTAACTATCTATCTATCTATCTATCTATCTATCTATCTATATATATATATATATATATATTGCATCTTTAAACTGAAAAGCTTCTCACAAGCTTTAAAATGCTTAAGTTTTAAGACAGTCTTGTACCCTGTATTTTAAAATCGTGATGACAGGCAGTGTTCTTTCTCCTGACAGAACAGTTTGTGTCACATCTTACAATTGGGAAAGACTTCAATTGATGAATGTTCGCGTCACTCTGAGAGCACGTGGCTTGCACCTCCCCTAGACTTCCAAATACAGAAGAAAACTTGGAGGGCATTTAGTAGATATAAAAAATGAGACCCTATGAGGTCAGGCCCCAAATAATTTGGCTAGATCTAGAGCAGGGTTCCTGAATCTAGGGGACATCTCTCATCACATTACTTACACCAGGAGAACCTGATCATCCAATCCCAACCTCCACCCACTTCATTTTTCTTTTGGTTAAAAAGTTTTCAAGGGCTGGGCTATAGCTCAGTGGTATAGCGCCTGTCTCACACGTGTGATGCACTGGGTTCGATCCTCAGCTCCACATAAAATAAATAAATAAGATATCGTGTCCATCTACAACTAAAAAAAATTACACAAAAAAAGTTATTGAAACGGTTTTTTTTGTTTGTTTGTTTTTAAGATACCAGATCTTATACAAGTCAATGCATTTTTCTTCAAAATAAGCATCTTTGAAAATGATACTTTTATTCTTGGCATTGTCGTAGCATAAAACATCTCTGGGGCTTTATGTCATCTTCAGAGAAAGGTTTTCTGTTGGAAAAGAAAGCCAGGAATTACCCAGCTCAGCTCCAGCAATGTAAGGGCTGTCAAATACACGAGCACAACCTGAGAATCCCCTGCACAACCTCCCAGGGGCCTGTGGGCTACTGGGAGAGCTCAGAATAAAAGGGACAGAACCGCAGTCTAAATAAAAACACAGAAGATAGCAAAACCTCATCTGCTCAGAAGAGGAAAGGCAAAAGGAGGAGAAAAGGAGTCCTGGTATGGTCATGGCCTCATGCCATTCTGGGAGAGGGTCGGGGCAGTACCTGCGGCATGTGCCCTGTGTCCTGCTGATTGGGGATTTGCTCCCTTCTTCAGGCTCTTGTTTGCTCACCTAAGCTCTGTCTCCCTCCTCTCCTGTTCCTTCCTCCAGGCCAAGCACAGAGAAAACCCTTCAGGGCAGGTCTCTGACTTGCATCTGCCACGCATAGCACTTGTCCTCTAGTGAGCAGCAGAGTTGCAGTCTACGGTGTGACTCCCTATTAGAACCATCTTCTCATCATCCCCAGGGACAGAAGTGTAAATGGGGGAACAGCTTTGCAATTCTTCCTATTGAAGCACCCGTGATCCACTCAGAACACAGGTAAAATTCATTTTCTCTTATGCTGGACTAGCCGTGAAGAGAGACAAAAAGTCTTCAAATAATAAGGCAAGGGTATAAAAAGAAAGTTTTAGTGGAAAATAATCTGTAAAGAAGAGACCCGAATCACAGATCTAATGCCTTCAGAGGTGCTACATGACCCACACCACGCTGAACATCTCCTTCAGTTTGGCAGCAGAAATCACCCAAATGAGAGAAGCTCAGCATAATGCTGGTCTCTCTGAACAACATCAGGAACTTCTGTACGATCTGCGACAGTCGCCCTTCTTTTGGCTGGTAAGCAGCTCACACACCAGGCGTGGCGCTGCCTGCCAAGGCAAAATGAATAAGAACAGGGCCTCTGCCAGGCACCTTCAAGCCCAGTGGGAGAGAGTCCTGTGCACAGTTGATTAAAAGCAGAGGTGTGGGGAAGAACAGATCAGGTGGGATGCTGGTGGATGTGACATTCTTCCCAAGAGCTGGCTCCTCTAGATGGGAGACATCCCTGCCCGTTCCCAGCATGCATGAAGGTTGGAGAGGGTGTTCACTGTGGATACATTTTGAGAAGTCAGGTTTCCTCTCTCTTAGGATATTCGTCTTGCTTTTCCTGCCCCTTGTCTAGGCACATCCAAGCTGCAGGGTTGGCAAACTGCCAACGGGCAGGGGCATGGAGGAAGTGGGTCTTCATCCCTCCAGTGTTGATTCACCATGTTCACAGAACCAGTTCCAAAAGGCAGCTCTCTCACAGCCAGTAGGTTGAGAATCAGAGCTGAGGATGACATGCAAGCGGCTTCAGGCTCCACGCCCAGGGCCCACACTGTATTAGAACGCATCCACATCCAGTGCCACTGCAGGGGGGCAGGCCAGCAAGCGATGAATCACCTGGAGCTATCAAGGCTGCAGCACACTGGATGAGTCTTTGCACGTGGCGTCCACACAACATTTGGCCTTGAATTATGATTCTGAGCAGAGTTTGCCATTGCTGCGAAGGGTAATGAATTAGCAAGATGAAGGTTGGAATAAAAGTGCTTCTTCATCTAAATATCTACAACCAGCAAAAAGTTATGATTGGAAACAGACCAACACGGACAGCAGTGACAAAGCTCTTCCCTCTCCTCTCTTTGCCATCTATTTGGCTGGTGCCAGGAAAATGCTCACTGTGGGAATTAAATCTCCAAGACGAACGATGCTTCCCCATGACTTGAAAAATAGCTGGCCGTGCAGACTAACATCATCAGAATGTTCATCAGTGAGGTACATCCTGACGTCTTTTCTATAACAGTTTTGCATACAAGTTACTAAATCAGCCGGCTACCAGGAAGCCACTGGATACTTTCCAAAACTCCTGCACCTCTACCATGAGATTGAACTTGAGTGAAAACCAGAGCCCCCACAATCCGACTTGGCTCAAGATAAAGGGACTGTGTGAAATTTTTTAAACATGTCATAGCTCATTTGAAAACCTGAAAAAATTCCATGAAAGCAAAGACAGCCTTAAGGATTTGAGTCTGAGATTTTTGCCTTGAACTTGATTTTACAATGCAGGGCTCTTCTGTTAGATGATGGAGCTGTTCTAAAGCTGCCCTGTCCAACACAGTAGCCACTAGCCTCATAAGGACATTGTTGAGCACCTGAAATGTAGCTAATGCCAACAAAGAATTTTTTTATTTTAGTGTTAATTTTTAATAGGCACACTGGAGTAGTGGCTACCATTTAGCAGGTTATGACTCCTATTTTCAAATATTATTAACACTACACATAAACTTAAATATTAAAAGCAGCCATCTAAACTACCTAATTATAACTCATCTGCAATTAGCTACTGATATCAAAGCACCTCAGTTTTGTGGATCCCAGAGCTGACCTTGCAGGATGATTTTCCTTATCTTTCTGATCTTGTTTCTTTCTTAAGTAAATGTCCGTGGGGATTTTTGCTTCCTTTGGTCTAAGTCTGAAGCAGCTAATCAGATGAAGGACATGAAGAGCTGCTCTCTTTCATGAGTGGGCTGCCTCCTTGAAGGCAGTACCAACGTCAGCCTCTTTGGTTTGGAGGTTTCTTGAACCTGAGGGTGAGCGTCACTGACAGATCCTGACTCTGGTGGCAAATGCCACGCTTTGCGTCATCATCTGCTGTATGTTCATGAACCAACCCCCATATCCCTTCTAATCAAGAGACCCCGTGCCTTAATAACATCTGTGATTCTCTCCAAAGTGACTCTGAATTGCCGAAGATTCTGCTGAGCATTCAATGAAAATAGACAACTCTTCTCTCAAGACCTCCGGGAGGCAGGAACAGACTGGGGCAGACTCTGATTTAAGAGCTACTTAGCCTGAGTGGTTTGGAGGGTGATGTTTTGCCTTTAGCAGGAGGTCAAGCTTCTTAGTTGATTGGTTGCATAATTGACGCAGTTGGTAAAAACATCCGATTCACATAATTCACAAAAATAGCAGCTATTGTGCTTTGCTACTACTTCCTCTGTCTTACTTGCTAAAAAAGATCCAGTATAAACACTCTTTCTATTCCATTTGGCCTTGGACAATGTTTAGAAAGATATTGCATGATTTCAAGGGACCCAAGCACATCAGTGGTTTTTTCAAAGCTGATCTGTGCCCATCACTGAACACCAGGCAGCCCACACCCAGCGTTCCAGGTGTTCTGAGAGGTTTTGTGGACCCTCAGAATGCTGTCAACATGAAGACCAAGGAAATCCAAACCCAGCCCCGTGCGGGGCCACACGCCTATAATCCCAGCAGCTCAAAAGGCTGAGGCAGGAGGATTGAGAGTTCAAAGTCAGCCTCAGCAATGGGGAGGCACTAAGCAACTCAGTGAGACCCTGTGTCTAAATAAAATATAAAATAGGGCTGGGGATGTGGCTCAGTGGTCGAGTGCCCCTGAGTTCAATCCCCCGTACCCTCCCCCCAAAAAAAGAAATGCAAAGCCACACCATATTTAAGAAAGCTACCCGAGTGGTTTTGTTTTTAACAGAGGCAACTAAAGCACACAGTCATGTTTATAGACAATGTTTAAAATATGCTGCTGATAATTCTTCACCCGATTTCGTCTGAACCCACACACCTGCCTCGTAGGTAATTAAATCCAAAGCTGCTCAATATGGCAGGATTTTATGAATGAATGTTATGAGAGAAGCCGCGTCCCTCTGCTTACAAGGACCAGCCGTCTCAGGTTGTGCCGTAACCCATGTGTAGGTAGGATAAAAATATTTTCACAATGGATAGATGTCTGTTTATATTCAAAAAGAAAATAAGAACGAGGTTGAAATGCTAGTTAGGATCTAGAATCAGCATGAAGGGCCGCTATGGTAGAAGGAGCTCACGGTGCCCAAAGCTGACCACCAACGGCCCAGAGACCTCGAGTCACAGCAACATCCTTTTTCTAACATTAGCGCTGGGGGAACAGGCATTGGTGGGTGTGAACAAATCACGCTTTCAGTTTGGTCATCAATGAAAGTCCACCAAAGCCACTGTGAAGCAGGAAGCACACACATCAAGGCCTCAGGGAAGGGAAGGGAGGTGTGGTGCAGGTGAGGGGGCATCCAGCTGGTCCACAGCTAGTCCACAGGCCCAGGTGGTACCTGCACCAACGGGCCCTGCAGTACCAAGGAAGGGCAGCCACAGGCCGAGGGAGCCTCCAGCGGCTGGAAGGCAGAGCATGAGTCGTCTGTAATAAACCATAGGAAGGGGTAACGGCCTCGGCCTCGGGAGTGTGGAGATTCCAGGAGCTGCTCTAATGTCAGAAAAGGGAGATGGGACAGCCCTAGGCCCTTGAGCCTCTTTTCCTGCGAATGAGAACAGGCCCCACACACACACCAGAGCTAGGCTCTGCGCTGCCGCAGGGCTGCACTGCCCTCCTGGAGACGTGGAACCTCGCCCGCCTGCAGATGCAAGAGTCCCTGTCACTGTGCACATGGAAATGGAAACCAGGTACAAAGGTGTGCAGAGCCACCTGGCAATTCCCCTGCATGTCACCGCCCCACACCCTCCCCTCCCCTCCATCCTGCAGTCCTCAACCCTGCCACCTGGGTCACTAAATGGCAAAAGATGTGACAGGAGCAATGCAGAGGAGGAGAAGTATCAGGCACTCACGGTCTCAGAGGTCCACAGACGGCCACTGCTCTGGGCTGAGGTGAGGCAGAACATCATGGAGGAAGGGCGTGGAGGAGGAAAGCCGCTCAGGACATGGCCACCCGGAAGCAGAGAGCGCTGTGCTCACCAGGGACAAAGTATAAGCCCAAAGGCACACCCCAGAGACCCACCTCCCCCAGCCACACCCCACCTGCCTACAATGAGCACCCAGTTAATCTCCATCCGAGGGTTAAGGCTCTCAAAACCTAATTATCCACCTCTAAGCATTCTTGCATTGTCTCACACATGAGCTTTGGGGGGACACCTAACATCTTTTTTTTTAAGAGAGAGAGAGAGAGAAAGAGAATTTTTTTTTAATATTTTTATTTTTTAGTTGTTTTTTTTTCGGCGGACACAACATCTTTGTATGTGGTGCTGAGGATCGAACCCGGGCCGCATGCATGCCAGGTGAGTGCGCTACCGCTTGAGCCACATCCCCAGCCCGACACCTAACATCTTAACCATAACGATAAAATACTTGTAGTGACTTGGGAGGCTGAGGCAGGAGGATCGCGAGTTCCAAGCCAGCCTCAGCAACTTAGCAGGGCCCTACCCTAAGTAATTTAGTTAGGCCCTGTCTCAAGATAAAAAATACAAAGTTCTGGGGATGTGGCTCAGTGGTGAAGGGACCCTCGTTTCAATCCCATACCAATAAAATAAGGTAATAAATAAAATGGGTTTCTATCCTGTCCATGCACAACTCTCCCAGAAATTCCTTTTAGCATGTTGTCCTGCTGCTTCTGAGCTCAGGAGCCTTCAGGGTTCAGTATTTCTCATGGCCAGCTGCTGAGGCCTCTGCCATCTCTCTTTCCTGCCTCTTAGCCTCCTCTTAACCCCATCCTCACCAGGAAGGCCTGGGACCATGAGGGAGGAGGAAGAAGATGTGGAGAAGAGCAGCCCCTGTTCCTGACTCACATCACGTAAGCTTCTCCACAACCTCACAGGGTAGTTTATTTCTACTTTCCTCATGTCACAAAGTGAATGCTCAGAGGGATAAATAAACATGTCTGTCACTCATCTCGGAAGCTTTAGAATCCAGGTTCCATCCAGATGTGTCTCCAAAATGTGTACTTTTAATCATCACCCTGGCTCCCTACCTCTATGTGAATTTTCCCCCCATTTAAGGCTGTTTGTTGAACTCTTATTCACCCTTCAAGACCCTGTGCATGATTTGCCACCTGTATGAAGTCATCCCTGACTTTCAAGAAGACATTTTTCACTGGTGCTACTAGGTCACAAGTATCCTGCCAGCCTCCCACTGTCCAGTTGGCAGGGCTCTCTCCCTGACTGTGTGCCTCCTGAGATTTCTAGAGGGAAGGAACACGCCTTTCATTGTTGTGGGTTCAGTGACCCTGCCCAGAGCACAGATGGTGCTCAGTAACTGTTCATCCCAAACAATTTATATGCAGAGAACAGAATCCTAGGTCAAAAGCCTTCAGTTGAACTCTTATCTAGAACTTAGCAAACCATCTGGGTGACTGACAGGACATTGCTTAACCTCTTGGAGCCTCAGAAAACTTATTTGTAAAATCAGTGGGGGGAGCATTCTAAATGATCCCAGCACCTCGGATTCTAAGATTTGTACACTTAGTCCTGGTGTGCAAAGAGCATGAGTGGGATGCTGCCATAAGCAGATGAAACGAAACGTGGCCCTTGAATAATCTCACTGACTAAATAGCTGTTGGAGCTTAACTGTATTTATTGGAGTGGGACATGACCAGCCTTATAAATAATCTACTTTATGAGTTTTTAATGTGTCCCTTATTAAATATGCATCACTTTCCATGCTAAATTAAACGTCATTTAAAGCCAATGTTTCCCTTCCTACCTTTGGTTAAATGAGATAAGATTTCTGCTTATTTTAGCATGTGATGAAGTAGACACTTGGGATATGGACTGATAGAGGAAAATATCCCTTTATACATAAAAAGCCAGAGGAGAGCAAAGAACCAGCTCAGGGAATGAAAGCAGGGCAGGCCCTCTGATGGTCAGGTGGTGCCCTCCCAACTCCAAGCGCTGGCCCTCAGGCTCCCCAATCCTGCGCTCACAACATCCAGCTCGTCCCACAGCTGCCCCTCCAGTCTGGACCACGAGAGCATGCAGGGGTCACATAGGTCACCTGGCAGGACCACTCCCCATTCACCTGCAGGGTCCTGCTCCCACCATCCCAGGGCAGTAGAGCAGGGGCTGCAGCTCTGACAAGTGGCTCTCAGCTCCCAGACACTCGTGGTCCAGAGGCCACAGGAATCCAGTCCAACCTAAAGAATCCGCAGGGAGACGGCCTCAGGAGAGAGAGCTGCCATCCCCCTGAAGTGAATTAGGAAGGGTGCAGCCATGGGCAGGCAGGGGTGGAGGGCTTGCCCTGTCATAGGCCCGCCGTGGCCCAAGAGGTGCCCTGGCCCAGAAAGCAAGTGCAGAGATGCCCAGGGAGAACGAGGCCCTGCCACACTGTGTGTGTGTGCTGAATCCCAGGTTTTCCCTATGCTGGGCTGTTGAGTTAGGTGAGCCACTGAGTCTCTTCCATAAGGAGACCAGTTTGAGTTGGTTTCTCTGTTACTTGAAGAAACAAAAATTCTGATAGAGATGGTCTGTGCTCATCAACGTTATGTGTAACATAGAAGGAAGACTTCAGCATGAGTCCATCCACAACCTTCGCCATGGGCTCGAATATCATTATTTGTTGTTGGCTTTGTTTTGTTTTGTTCAGATCTAAGATAGCTAAAGTTATTTCTCTCTCTCTCTCTCTCTCTCTCTCTCTCACACACACACACACACACACACACACACCTGCACATCTTGTTTTGAAGTTCTTTTTTGAGAACATGTAAATTAAATTCTTAAAATCTAAGGAATGATGCTATGATTTTAAAAACTTAATCATATCCATTTTGATCATTAAACATAATCTCTATTATTAAAAATGTTTTTATTTAAAAGATAAACTTGGGTCAATACAAGAGATTTGATTGATGTGGAACATTACACAGACACACACAGACACACACACACACACACACACCTACATACACACTCCAAGGAAATGGATTTGCTGAATAAAATGCAAAAAGTAAATTTAAATGCTCGTTTGAACCCTGGAAGGAGACTCTCTGAGTGTCACGGGGAAGGGTGCAGTGTGGTCAGGAGGGGGTGGCAGGTGTGGTCTCCCTGCCCTCACCAGGGAGCATGGAGGTCACCTCATGAGGACACAGAGGCTTCATGAGGATTGTTTTCAATAAATCAGCTTCTTAAACGTCATCTTCACCAGAAAATCCTTGCGCTCTGGTTCCAGGTTGGGCAATCCGGGTCCTCAGCTGATTAGATTTCCTGCACGTTCGCAGCGGGGAAGGAGATTCAGAGTTGCCCCTCGAGATGGTACTCAGCATCAGGTAGTGCAGAACTGCCTCTAAACGTTCCGTGTCCACGCGGGGTCTTTGCTTTCTCCTATCCGGCACATCTGTCACAGACTATACACTTCCTGCTCTTGCCGACGTGTGCTTGGCCTTCCTGCAGCCCAGCGCCCCAGTCCTCCCTTCCTGGCTGTCAGCATGCTCACCCTTGCCCTCCGCTTTCTGCCCCTCCTGGAGCCATGCTCTGGTACTCCCCACCTTTCTCTCTTTCCTTCCCTCAGACCCCTTGCCGGCTCTTCTTTTCCTCCCCGCCTCCCAGTGCTAGGGACCCATGTGAAGTCCTGGGGCTTCTCTTTTCTCTCCATGCTCTTTAGCTCATCCCCGGCACAACGTCCTCTCAACAGCCCGATGACACCAAGGTTGAGGTCTTCCTGTCTGGAATATGGATCTCCAGCTCTTGTCCACTCGATATCCCCCTTTGGTTGCCTAGTAGGCCCTTAGCACTTGCGGGTCACTACCCTGAGCGCTGAGCCTCCTCCCTGGGCCTCTTCCTGCAGGCCACTCATTGCATTCACAGCCAGTTGACTTCTCCAAGTCACCAGCCAAGACCCCTGGAGCTCTGTTTTATCATTCTATCTGGACGTCACTCTTAAGACAGACCCGGGATCCAGCTCCTTCCCACCATCTCTACCCTGGTTCAAGCTGTGGCCACCTCTTGGCCTGGGTGATCACAGGAACTTCCTCATCAGTAATCCTGCTTCCACTTTCCAACCTCTTTCCAAATTGGTATCCAGATGCATCTGGCAGGAACGGTTCCCACCATGCTGCTCCTTTGGACAATAAATGAAGGTCTCCATGCCATTCAGACTAGAAACTGACAGCTTTAAAATGGGTTACAAAATCCTGCACAACTGGCCTTTCACATGTAAAAACATCGACTGTGCCCCAAAAGATCTGCTGCTGCACCCGAGTCACTGTCGAGCCCCTGGGAATGTCTTTCCCTATCCAGGTACTCTTCTGTCCCTGGGCCTGGGGCTGTGCAGGACCCTGCTCAGTATAAATTCACAGGGATCCTCAGGCCATGGGGCATCAGTTCCACCTCTGGCGGGCTGCAGGTCAGCCACACAGCCATCTTGTCTACACGGCCAAACTCCAATAAAAACTCTTGTGCCACAAGGCTCAGGTGAGCTTCCCTGGAGGGCAGCACCCCACAGGCAGGTACTGTCACCCACTGCTGCTAGGAGAAATAGCATTTTTTTGCTGCAATAGACCTGTGAGTCCTTCTAGTGCCTCCTGGCACCTGAGGTGGCCTTGGCCCTCGGCAGATGCAGGCCTCCCTGTGCCTCTTGAGGCCCCTCCCTGCTACGTGTCCTTCATTCATTCTGCTCCTGCCCCATAAGCTCCCTTGGTGCCTGTCCCTGTGACTGGACTCTGTCCACAGTGTGCCTCCCAGATACCTCTGCAGTGGTCTTTTTCACTTCCTCCAGGCCTCAGTTCTCAGCTAGGTCTTCTCTGGCTACTACAGAATTGGAACGGCTCTCGGGTACACACCTCATCCTCTGTGCTTGGTGTCTCTGCAGAGGCGTTGTCCCATTTAAGTGCTGTATGTCCTGTGTGCTTACTTTGCTTCTTGTCTGCCTCCTCCATTGGGGTGAAATCCTCCAGGGAGTGAAGAACTTGTCCTGTGTCCACTGCCACACCCCAGAGCTTGACACCAGGTGGCCACCCGGGGCAGGGCTGATGAATGGAAGGGTACGTTTGTGTCTGGGGGAAAGAAATAGCTAGACAGTTCAGCCAAAAATAGACATTGTTCCAAAAGCAGAAGGAACTGGTTAGTGGTCACACAAAAGGAGTTCATAAAAAGAAAGTCACCAAAGTATTATGCAATGTGCTTTAGTAGATTTGGCCACAAGAACCTGATTTTCCATGTCCTAAGAGAATTGTGTCAACATTTTAAATGAGACAGTCGTGAGGCGAATTATTTAACCCAGATAGCAATCCAGAAACCATGAGGTAGTGAACGTGGGTGAGAACCAGAAGGCCCTTGGAGAGAGCTGGCCCTGAGGAAGGGGAAAAAGAAGACAGCTGGACCCCACCCACTGCCGCTGAACTTCACCCAGGGTGCGCTTAGCTAAACCCCTGGAGTGGAAGGGCAGACTCTCTCGTTGCCATTGGCCAGTCCCAGTAGCACCAACAACCCCTGCTGAGTCGAATGGCAGGGTCTTGTCCAGCGAGGTCATACGATGGGGCCAGACCCAAGTGGGACTCAGAGATCTGAGGTGGCATTAACGAAAGTATTCCTTAGCTGAGGGCCAGTGATGGAAAAGTGTGACAATACACTAAGAATCAAAAGATCTCATCACGACCCACAGTCATGATCACTAGTGAGAGAGAGAATTTTCCAGTGTTTTACCATTTAATCTACAATGACCAGGAGTCCCAGAATCCCAATGGGAGGTTGGCCTTCCTGTCTTATCCCCATCTTTTTGGAGATGATAATGAGATGATGACTCTTCTTATAATGATAAGGAAATGGAAAATTGTGAGAAAAAGAGTAAGCTTAAAGAGGACCAGCCAACAGGGCTGATGGACAAGGATAGGTAGAAAAGAGGAGCTGGTGGTAGGCACGTGCGACCCAGGGCTCTGACTGTAGGAGCATCAGACATCAGGACATCCTCACCTAGAATCTCACTGAGGAAGCACCACATGGGGTAGAAGCAGGGAAGACACTGGGTGAAAGCCAGGAGTGTCTCGTTCTGGTTAAGGTAAACCAGGACCCCACTGTGGACAGAGATGCCACAGAACTTTCTGAAAGAAAGTATAGTGAGAAATTTGTATTGGTCAGTGTTCTCCAGAGAAACAGGCAACAGGAGAGAGATGGGTGGGTGGATGCGTAGGCTGTTAGATAACAGGTGGAGAAAGAGATACATAGGTAGGTAGATAGATGATAGGTGGGTAGGTTGACATACCCAGAATAATGTTCAATCAAGTGTCTGGGTCCCCCATGGCCTAGTCAAGTTGACACATAAGATCAATCATCACAAACTCAACTTCTAAGCATCTTAAAGACTTTAGGACCTATTTCCTAAGGGAACATGTGGTCCCCCAAAACCACGGTCTCAGACAAGAATCCCTCCCCATGATGCTTTTAGTAATGGAAGAAAGTTAGGAATAAGTGGTAGGGAGACTGTGGAGGTGGAGCCAGGTGCGGCCACTCCCTGTGCAATTAACCCAGCACATCCTCCCAGGGAACCGTGGAGGCTTGTTTGTTCCATTCCTGCTTAATGATTCACCCATTCAGCAAATATTTATTGAGTTCCACACTAGATGTCAGATTCTGAGAATGTAGCAATTAGCCATATGGATGCGATCTCTCCATCCTGGAATCTGCACTCCAGTGGGAGAGACAGAAACACACAGTAAGCAGTAAGAGTGCTGAGCACAGGAGGAATCGGGGCAGAGGGAGAAAGTGCTAATTTAATGGTTCTTACAAAGAAGCTACAATGAGGTTAGCCTCTTGGGAAAGGAGGTACAGGCGTGCCGCTCTGACACGCTGGGCACCTGGGAAAGCAGCAGTAGCTTTTCTGAAGCCATGAGCAGCCTCTGTGTGCACACTCGTCCCTGTGCTGAATCACAGAGTGCTGCGAAATTCCACGGGAGGGCGAATCTCTGACCTACGACAGACCCTCCCAATTCTAACATGAGACCATGAGCTGCAGCCTCGGCACCCACACTCTCCACGGTCACAGCCTCTACCTCATTCTGCCTTTACCATGCAGAGAAATATCAAGGATCAACCACAACTGGGTCAAATCCCTTGTGTGAAAATATTCCCTCTGACCTGTGGAGAACCTGTGTCCCCCCCGGCAGCTCCCACAGTGGGCTGTCAGGGACCTGCGGCCAGAATCCAAGCTCTCATCTACTCAGGGCCCAGCTCATAATCTGCCTTTGCCATTGGCTGCTGCTCAGCCTCCTGGGGTGGCTCCCTGGCCTGGCTCACTGATGGGCATCTGCCCTAGGGGCTGCGTGGCACCAAAGGGACCCAGCCTGTGTTCCTGCTCGCCCTCCATCTGCCTGCAGGGCTCACAGGGACTCCACGCAGCACCTGTGACCCCAGAATGCCACACCAGCACCCCTCTTCCTCATGGATGTGCTGAGCAGGTGAACACAGATGGCCAGTGTGCCTTTGAGAGCCACCTTAGCTGTGGAGCTAAAGTTCCAGATGGGAGCAGTGGCCAGTGACTTTCATAGACAGTGACACTGCACCACTCCCCCTGGAGGCAGGCCTAGGATTAGCCACCTACGATCACCTCCCTCCCTGGACCAAAATGAACCCTGAGCTGTTCTGATTGAAGAAGAGCTAACAGACCTAACACCAGAACCCAGCACGTGATCCCATGCTGAGCCGGACGTGCAGAGGAAAGGAGGCACAGAGGTTTTCTTACATTGGCTGACAAAATTGAGCACAGGCGCAGGTGTTAGCACAAACTGCCTGAAATTGGTAATTGCAATGGGAACACACACAAGAGTGTCCTTCTTCTTAAGTGACAGTGAAGAGTAATGGGCACACTTCCTTTCAAAGGCTTGGAAAATAAACAGGGAAGTGGCCGTGAGCTTAGGAGAGCCCAAGGGGAAAAAAAAATCAAATGGGGCCAAAAAGTCAATAGGTTAGAGGATAAAGATTTCTTACTTCTTTCTGTAAGTCTGAAATCATTTGCAAATAAAAAGGATTGTTCATTAGTTTCATTTTGTTTTAAAGAACTGGCCTTAAGAACTAAATCACCTGTTTGAAAACAGCTCTGCAGCTAGCTGGACTCCACCCGGAGAGAGTCATCTCCTTAGATAGCACACATTGTGAAGACACTCTAGTAAAAAGTACATCTCTGAATTCTTAGGGAGGTTAATTATGGGCAGGCAGAAGAGCCGCTGGCTGGGAGGCAAAGGGGCGAGTCATGGAGAGGTGACCCAGGTAGCTGTAGGTTCGCAGGAAGGTGAGGCAGATGAGCCGGGCAGGGTTCTGAAAACACCTTGGGTCTGAGCTGACCTCACCCCAGGCCATGCCACCCCACTCCAGACTCTTTCGGATTCCCAATTCCGGGCATCTGCCTTTGATTGACTGTCCCTCTTTGCCTGTGCCTGCCAAGGGGCCAAGGCACCAAAAGATACCCTGCGATGTTGCTTTTCTTTTCCTTTGAACCATGATCGGAGCTCTGATGTGTTCTCAGCATGTCCTGCGCTAGGGCATCTGGAAATTTTCTCTGTGAAACACCCAACTGGGCTAGGCTGTGGTAACATGCCTACTGTGGGACCAGGGCTTCTCAGAGCACAGGGAGCAGGCCTGCTGTGCTCCTTGTTCCTTTCTCACTGTGGAAGATTCCCCATTTTCACAGGGAGCTACAGACATTCAGTCGGATTCTGGTCTGGGATTGCCTGGACAGTCTCCTCTGGCTGCCGCCCAGGGCCCAGGAAGCTTCCTTTCTTTATGAAATAGCGCCCCCCAGCGGCATGCGCAGCACCTCGGGGAACTCGGGAATCAATCAAAAACACTTGTTTGGCCTGTGTTTGCAGGTTTCCAGCTGTTCCTTGTTTTCAGATGAAACTGCTGTCAATTTCTTTATGAAAAAAACACAGTTCGTGTGACCCAGTGTTGTTCTCTGGCTCTGAACTTCCAACTTTTAATTATGCTACATGAACAAAGTAACTTTACCCAGGAAATCAAGTGGAAATTTTCAAAGCAGATTGAATTTCTGCCCCATAAATAAAGGTTCAAGCAGCATTCATGCTAAAATCCGAAAGCATTTTCTGTCTAAACTGACCCTGTCAAAACATATCTGCTTTAGAACTTCTGCTCCATTTGACAGGAAGCACCCACAGTCGCTGCTATAGACAGGCCCTTGGCCCACCTTCCAGGCCCTCCACCTCAGCCTGTCCAGGTTTCAGGCAGCCACCCGGTCTTGACCTGGTCCAGACCCGGTCCATCTCAGCTCATCTACATTCTCCCAGGAATATAGATGTGGGAGAGACATAGCCCGAGGGCTCAGAGAAAACAAGCACAGGCCCCGTGACTGGCCAAATTAGGCCAGCCTAAAATAAGTCGTGTGGGCATTTTTGAACGCCACCTCCTGCACAGGGCGCATTGTTTCTAGGCTACTGGTCTCGGCAGTCATGGCCGTGGCTCCTTCTGGAGCAGGTCTGCTTGTGTGGAGCAGTCTAGGAAAAGAGCAGGCCAGGAGGGCACCGGGAACAGGTGCCAGGAGAGGAGGTTGCTGGGATGGTTAGGTACAGGAGTGGCCACACAACTCTGCCACTCCATCACCTGCTCTGCTGTGAAAAGCAGGACGGACGACACCTTCCAGCTGCCAACGATGAGCGCCTCAGCACAAACGGCATCATCAGTGAAAAAAGGCATGCTATCCTCATGTTATAGATAGACAAGCTAACGGAGGACCCAAAAAAGAAGGCTAAGACAGGCCCTGGGAGAGGTGTGCAGAGAGAAAAGCAGTCCCACTTATCTTCAGAACTCTCACTTCAAGATCAGTGAAAACTATCTCTTTCCAACATGCTGCCCCTCATCTCTGAGCAAAGCTCTTGGCTGGTCCTCTCCAGTTCCTTCCCGTCTTCTCCACCTCTTCCCTCCTGCTGTGTGTAGCCAGTCCCAAGCCTTCCCTGGTCCAGTCTGGAAGTCCTTCCTGCATGCTGGGGTCTGAGGCCAGGCCTGGCCTATGTCCTGACTCATTGGCCATCCAGGAGCTGAGCCAGTGCCATTGCCCTCTGCAGGCTCACTTCCATTGTCACGGAAGCCCCTGAGCTCTGCCATCTCCTTCCAGGAAGTGCTCGGCCAGGGCAAGTCACTAGGAGAGGGGCTGCAGGGTGGGAGTTTCAGCCCTTTTAATTGCAAATATTTCTATTCTAGACACACTGGAGTCACTGGAAATACAGAGGTTGGTGAAAGGTGTCTCCATATCACATCATCTGGACAGCAATTGAGCCCAACCTTCCATGAGGGTGTTCTCATGAAATAGGAGCCCACGTGGGAGGTGAAAAGAAAGAAAAAATAACATGTTCTCAGGGGGTCCCAATGAGAGAATGGAGGAATTTGCCCAAGCAGATGACAGACGGGCAATGATGTACTCAGAAGTATGCAAGATTTGATTTGTGGGTATTTTTATTTTCCGTTCCTCTTTTTAGGTAGATCACACACTTTTCCTTTCCAGCTCTAAAGATGGTTTAGGGACAGATTCCCAGGACTGGGTGAAAAGGAGGCTGGAGCAGGGCACCTGGGCTCCCACCCTGTAGGCATAAGCTCAGCGACTGCACACGGTGACGTGTCACTCTTACACCACTGTGATGCTAGTTGAATGAGGCCCTCTGTATAGCCAAGGAAGCTGAGACTCAGCAAGGTTGTATAATATAGGAGAAATTAGGGGCTGCAGCACTGGTGGTGGGTAACGTGCTACTGGTAGCCGAGCCAGGGAACCTTTCTGAATCCTGGCTGGCTGGATTTGGTCCCTCACCCACATAAAAAACAAGCAAATGATATGAAAAGGAAAAATAAATTTAATTCATTTTGGCCCAAATTAGGGGAAAGCAGCCAATCTCCAGTAGTCCTAAAGAAGGGTTACAATCACCAGAATGAAAGCCAGGAGATGTAGATTTAACCAGGCTGTGCTGCCAGGACATGTCACAATTCCTGTCCTCAGCCCTGGCTGGCACCACCTGAGCTTTGGGAGCAGTTTCTCAGCTTCCATTGAGATGGAGAAAATAGAAAATGGTGGGGGTGTGCATTTTAGGGCTTTTAATTTCCAAGGGGCTCTGTTACAGAGGTTACTTTGGGTGTCTTTCTGCTCCATAACTTCTGACAGGATGCACCCAGCTTTAGCGGCACACAGGCCTGAGCAGTTCAGTGCAAAAGCAGGGCAGGATTACCAAGGCTGTGAGCTCCAACCCTCATCCTCCTGGCCAGACAGTGCAATGTTGATGGTAAGACCCACCAACAGCCACCTGCAACTCCCTGCCTGCTGCAGAGACTGGGCCATGCTAGATTCTTCGGGCAAGGAGGACCGGTGGGAAGAGCCTAAGCAGGGAGAGACATGCCGAGCAGAGACTCAGTGGTTCCGGCAGGGGCAGGGGCAGGGGCAGGGGCAGGGGCAGGGGCAGGGAGGTTTGTGTGCACAGGAGCTGGACCAAAGCCAGCTGCAGAGGCGAGGAACAAGAGGGAGCCTGGACAGTAGAACAGAACGGCACATGCGCCCGGGTCTGCAGCGTCGCTGGAGGCTGAGTGTGTGCGTGCATGGATGTGAATGTGGGGGCCAGGGGGTCACGGGGGCAAGGGACTGGAAGCCAGAGATAAGCATGGAATGTGGATACTGCACGCACTGGACCCACAGGACAGGGGTTCAAGACCCAGCTCTGTCGTTCGTTGGAAAGGAGACCCCAAAGAGTCAAGAGCAAGCAGATTATGGCTGAGGCCTGTCCCCTCTGGATAATTCCTCCCCCTGTCCTTTTCTTCATATACGGGCTTCGCCCCACCTTCAGCTCAAAGACTCTAGAAAGACTTGTCCTTGGTTGGCAAGTGACACAGCTCTCTGTTTTATTTTCAGTTGTTTCATTCCATGAACCTAGACAGGCCCCATCCTTGTCAAAAAAATAATAACTAATAATAGTAATAACAATAGAGGAATGTGACTCATTCTCAGGGGGGTTTTAGGCACAAATCATTCCCAGTTTCAAGCCTGCCTCCTTCTTGCGCTGTTCACACACTGGCCTTGGTGACACTATCTGGCGTGATGCCTCCAGAGGGCTCCACAGGGCAGGGCCCCAGGGACCTCTGGCTGTGTTGGCATGGGGGAAGCTGTCTTCTACCCACAGAAGGAGAACCCCAGGTGGATCTGCCCATCAGGAAAAGTGAAACACTGCTCAGCACCTGGCTCTCTCTACCTCAAAGACTGGTGACATAGGTGACATGTGCCACTCCAGGACCCTTCCATTTGGTGCTGGAAAGTGCAGGCCCACCTTCTGCAGCTACACTGGCCTGTCCACAGTGCACTCCGCTCCCAGCTCTGCTGCCTGATTTTTGTCCTTGATGTTCCCATTTTTTTCTTCATCTTTATATTAAATTTCATCTTTCTGAATTACACGCATCCATGCCCCTTAAATGCCTCAAGAAACCAAGAGGTTTAAGATTGAACTCAAATATCATGCACAACCAAAGGTTTTGTCATAGACCAGGAGCCAGCCAATGACCCACCAGCCGAATCCTGCCTGCCACCCATTTTTGGATGGCCCAAAGAAACCTTTTTAGGTTTTTCAGTGATTTGGGTGGGTGGGGAAGGCCTGTGATATGGGAGAATTACATGGTGTTCAATATGAGTGTTTATAGTCACATGAGAACACAGCGATATCCACCCACTCACCTGTGGTCAATGGCTGCCTCCCCTTGCTACAGCGGGAGGGTCAGCAGCTCTGACACAGCCAGGTGTGGCCCTCAAGCCTGAAATTTTCACCATCCAGCGATTTACAGGTAAAGTTGGCAGATCCCTGGATCAGACTTCATTCTGCATTTGTTAGCATTTCTCCTGCCAACGTGACACCATAGAATTCCTGCCAAGTTAAGTTTTTATTGCATCCTTGCTGAGTCTAGATATTTTTTGTGCATTGGTAAAACTACCCCTCAGTATAGTCAACCTTGACTCAGGTGCGCGTTATGGTCTGGCTTGGAGTTCAATGCCATGTAAGAGAGTCTCTTAGCAGTGACTAACAGACCCTCGTGATGACTAACCTATAGTTTATAGTCACTAATAAAACAAATTTTAAAACTCCTATTTTTGCTGAGAAGGCTGAGCCAGCAAAAGGAGCTACTTCACAGGGCTCTCAGACTTGTTTCCCCCGGTTTCTTTCCGATCGACACGTGTGTTTGCACATTTGCTGATCTGTTCCCTTTTCTGGTCAACTTAGATAGAAATAAACCAAGTCTCCATGGAAACACAACATAATGTATCTCTCACAGATGATCGAGGCCCCGGCAGCTGGTACAGGCTGAAGGTTGCAATGGCATTTGACCAAATTAGGAAGAGAAGCGGTTCCCTGGCTCCTCCAGACCCTGAATCCTAAAGCTCAGCATGGAAACCCATGCGGTGTGGATTAAGGTGACTACTTTCTTTTTTTCTGGGCATTTCTTTTCTTTTTTTCTTTTATCAATGTATGTTTCAGGTAAGGGGCTTTCCTCTCCCCCCCCCCCACGCTTATACAGACACTACCAAGTAAATGGAGAGAGCCTGCGCTTAGTGAGCACCCGTTGTGTTTGGACATTTATGAGTCACGTCTGGAGCAATGTGACAGTCCTAAAACTGGCAGGGCTGGAACTTGAACTCTGGTCTGCTTAACTCCAAAGTGATTCTCTTTCCACAGCAAGTAAAATAATATTCTTTAAATATTAAGGACACAGAAAAGCCAAGAGGTCTTGTAACATAGCTTATCCCTTTTTCCTGGGGGTAAAATCAGAATAGAGTAGAATACATAGGTCTGCTCATCCAGGAGCCTCCGTGAGCAGGCCTGGCCTCCCCAGGCATCAGGAAGAATTTTCCCAGACCTGTGTTCTCCAACTGATGGAGAGTGCTGGGCATAGAGGTCTAGGGAGCAGGTTGAAGGCTGACCGCCCCCTCCGGCAGGTGGACCCCAGGCCTCACCTTCCACAGAGGCTACTTTGCTTTCTCTTGTTTTAAGACATAGTCCTCTGCTTCATAATCCTTCACAGTACTGTCCCGGAGGACATTTATGTCTGAACACAGCACAAGATATGGCAGAAATATAAGAACCAGGATTTCTGAAGGGAGTATGTGCCCCTGCAGGTTCACGCAGAGCTCATGCTAACACTCCCTCCAGTGATGAAGACATGGAAAAAGATTGGTTTTTAAAGGAACAGTCCATCCTCCCCTTCTCTGAATCTCCAGTCACACTATACCATCACTAGGACCACGGAGGGTCATGACAGAGGGAAAGGAGGGCAGCCCCCTGCATCCCGCCAAGCCTGAGTCCCTGGAGAGGTGGCGAGACTCTTCTAGGCTCCCCTTAGAGGCATGATGGGGTGGCTGTCCTTCACTCCCTGTGAACCCAGGAGTTCACTCCTCTTCTGCGCAAGCCATTTGTTACATAAAGAGTCTATGTAAAACACTTTGCTCTCCAGAGAGGAGCCATATCATCGCAAATTGCTTTATTAATAAAATTAGCCATTAAATTAGAGCAGTAGCTACTGTACTGAAATAGACCTTAAGATTATGAGAAGATGAAGTCACTGGGGACATTTTGTACATCAGAAATAATCTCACTCTGAGAAACAGAAGGTTTGAGTTTAGCTAGGGCGGCCATTCTTTACAAATATTAACTGCTTTTTCTGATTCCAGGACCCTGTCCTTCTCAATGGCTTTTACTCAACTGCCAGGGTGTTTAAATCCCTAGGTGTTGGCTGGGCACAGTAGCACATACCAGCGACTCGGGAGGCTGAGGCAGGAGGATCACGAGTTCAAAGACAGCCTCAGCAATTTTGAGGAGCCCTAAGCAACTTAGTGAGAGCCTATCTCAAAATAAAATATAGAAAGGGCTGGGGACATGGCTCAGTGGTTAAGCACTTCTGGGTTTAATCCCTGGTACTCCCCCCCCACACACAAAAATAAATAAATAAGAATAAATAAAGCCCTGGACATCAGTCATGGAAGCCCTTGCTGCTGGGTGACTTAGCTAAACACAGCATAGCTTACAGAATATTTAGACATTAATTGCTCTGAAAAAGAATGATATTTTGCATCTCAGTGCAATTTACAAAGACTGTTCATCCAACCCCATACCAGGAAAATACATCTTCCTTTCATTAATCTTTCATAGAATAAATAATGGTATTGGGATTCTAGCACACAACCAGTAATTTTTCTTGGGCTACATTGATAAAAAGTGCTGTCATTTCAAGAAGAACTCAAACTACTTTATTAGCTATTGGCACACACCACATGATTCAGGGTTAGAAGAAAATAACAGATTTTAAGCTCAGGCTACTGTAAAAAACAATTCTGCTCAACTTATAAATTGCCTGAGGAAGAATGGAGTCCCTATTCATCATTTTGACCTGCTAAGTCACCCACCTGCTCAGCCAACCATATTCTACTGGCGGCACGTGGTTGACCTTCCACAGGTGAGCTCAACTGTCTCTGTGAGCAAAGAGGATAAGTGAAAACTCAAAAAATAAGGCATGTCAAGAAGAGGGCTCCTGCTTTTATTTTTCTTTTCTTTATATCATTTTGTTTTGCTATTTCAAATATTATTTCTTTAATAGCAATGACCTTTGACTTCAGTGCCATGCCCTGGTTGGGTAATATCGCAATTGACAGTACCTGTACACCATGCCCGTCTGCGCCTTGGTGGTTTCCTGTAGCGAAATTCCATGGACGCGTAAAAACTTCTCCAGATATTTCCGTTCTGCAGCTCCACTGGGCCGAACAGGCCAGCAAACTGCCTGGGGCTGGGTCTTGGTCACTGTTAGATGTCGTCTGCATTTGAGAGCAGATTCACTGGATTTAGGCAGCCCCAACTTGGGGCTGGGGATGTCCGCACAGGCAGGTTTGTACAGATGCATGTCTCCAAACTGGAAGAGGCAAGCTGACTGCACAGTGCTCCTCCCTGAGGCTGGCCGTGATCAGCTTGGGTTTTCTGGCTTTGGGGTGTCCCTAAAAGGGATCCGCTTGTTTTCTTTAGATTTTCTTTACTGTTTTCTTGCACACAAGCAGGTTCCTAAGTCCCCAGCAGAGCTGTGGGTTACATGTCTCTGCCAAGTCCTGGGCAAAAAGTGACCGAGAGTTAAACGTAAGCAAGTATGTATCGGCCCCGGGGAAAAAATATGGGCACTCTTTCCCATGTCTTTCTATTTAGGTAAAAGGAAATATTTTGGTAGGAAGTGGGCCAACGCTTTGGTTTTCATCAGGACCAAAAGGCCGTGGGGATGATTCATACATGGGCAATGAGACCTCTTGAAATCAGCACATTTTTATAACCAAATTGTCTTTTATACTAGCAGCATGATCATTTGGCTAAAAAGTCCACTACCCTTTTTTTTTTCCCAGATGTTGCTGTTGACGATAGGAAAAATCAATAAGGTGGATATAGGAAGTCAAAGGCCCACACCAACACAGCCAGCAGTCTTGAAAAGAGGGTAAGAGCAGGTGGGTGAGAAAGGAGAGCCGGCCCACAGGAGCGCCCGGGGCTCATGGACATTCACAGGGAGGACAAACACAGAAGCAGATAAAATCAATGAACCTGGCCTATACCTTGTACTTACACAAAATTAACTCAAATGGATCATGAACCTCAAAGCAAAATGTAAAACTCTAAAACTTCCAGCTAAAAATAGGAGAAAACCTTTAGGAGCTAAAGCTAGGTGAAGAGCTCTTAGACTTGGCCCCAAAAGCACGGGCCACATAAGGGAAAATAAAAAATTGAATCTCATCAACATGAAATACTTTCTCTATCAAAGACCTTGTGGAGAGTATTTTAAAATACATATATATATATATATATATATATATATATATATATATATATATATATATATATATATAAAAGAAAGAAAAAAATAGGCTGGGAGAAAATATTTGCAAAGTTACATGTTCATTGCTTAAGTTATAGAGTCTATGGTGATTTATTAGGAGAGCCTAAACCAGGACATTGATAAGGAAAGACTATATCACTAACATCATGAACTGAAAACCTTATTTAAAATATAATATAATGCAATCTGTAAAAGATATAACAAAAATGCAGCAAATGTGCCCACTGCAGGTGCCCACTGTGGGTGTCAAGAGACACAAAGGAGAATCCTGCTTCTATTAAAGAGATTAAGAGGTGTATGAGAGGTGTATTTGAGATATTTTAGCACAAATCTGAGACTTTCTCTTTTTTTTTTAGGTAATCAGAAAAACTGAAAAAATCTGAAATGACAATATGCTATGGTGTGAATCAAAGTTATTCAGTGCCCCATCTGTGCCCTGACTACATTCACGTCCTTGCCACAGACGCCTGCTGTCTGACAAGTGTCAACGGCTCTCCCTGCAAGGACACATCTTAATGCCCAGCTGTACTATAGGACCTTCCAGGGGAGGCCTGTATGGGAGACAAGCTTGCGACTTCCGGAATAATCAGCACACTGTATGCCCAAGCAGTGCCTCACAGATGTCCTTGATATGCTTGCTCCAGGGTTATGTCACCTGCCGCTCCTCTAGTCAGCCTGTTTCCAGCTTCCCCAGTAGCCACAGTCCTGCACCTCAAGGAAGAAATAAGCGCTTGGAAGGAAAAACCCTGAAAATCCAGAGAAAGCACCATGTGAAGGCTGGGGGAGAAGAGGAACTTGAAGTACCTGTGGGTCTGTCCCTTGCAGTGACAGTAGTTGGATCTGACTGCAGGAGCTGGGAACGTCTCCTGCAGGGCTGAGAATACTGGGACGGGACAGTGGAGCTCCCTGCAAGGAAGACCAGAGGAGGCCGGGGGAGCAGCCCCTGCAACGTCAGATAGAGCCCTCTCCCTCACATCCCTCTTTCTCTATCCCCTGGAACATGGAGTCCAGCCCCAAAGAGATGAGGAGCTGAGAAAGCCAACACTGACCTAAAACCAGAATTTCTTTTCCTAAAGTTCAAAAAGTTGGCCAATGTCAAGGAAGAAATCATATTTCCTGAGGGAATTATTTTTCCCTTTGGTTGTCAATACCAATTGCAGTCAGATTTAAATGAGATGTGGTAAGCTATGGGAGATACCTCTGAGTAGCCAAGAGGGCAGGGGAGGTCTTTCTTGTTTGTCCTTTTGTGTCTTGGGAAGGATGAAGACCATATTCTCTTCAGAATCTTTAAGTGTCACACAGGGCCAGCAGAGTGATGGGGCATGCTGTGCTTAGGATTTAAAATGTCCCCCAAAGTCATGTGTGAGTATCTCGGTCACTAGCTGATGGTGCTATTGGAACTGCAGAATCACCAGGAGGCAGGGCCCAGTTGGAGGAAAAGGTCATTGAAGGCCCTTCCTCACTCTGCTTCCTGGCTATGAGGTGAGCAGCTCTCCTCCACCATGCCCTTCCGCCATAATGTTTCAGGCCCAGAGCAATGGAGCCAGCTACACACACACATATCTGTCTGTCTATCTCTGTCTATCTCTCTCTCTCCCTGTCCCTCTCCCTCTCTCTGTCTCCCATGAGCTGAGCAGCTTTCCTCTACCACATACTCTTCACTTTACTGTGATCATGGGCCCAGAAGCAATGGAACCATGGACTGAAACCTCTGAAACCGTGAGCCAAAATTAACATCTCCCTAAGTTGATTTTCTCAGGTGTTTTGTCACAGCAACAGAAAGCTGACTAGCCCAGCACACAGGAGGCCCTGGGACTCAGAAGAAGTCACAAGTAGAAGGTCACACAGCTCTGGGTGGTGGGAAGGCTTGATCCACACTTGGTCAGCATTCATTAAGAGTTTTGTGACCTTAGACAGGTCTCTTCCCTGAGTTTAGGTCATCTCTAAGAGTCTCCCAAGCCTAATGTTCTGTGACTCTTAAAAGTCCTTGGGCTAGACATGCAATAAAAGAGAGGCCCTTCCCATGTTGACTGGCAAACTTGGATTCCATGAATTATTAGCTAGTTCTCTAAAATACCGGCCCTACAAGATTGCTATTATTCTTAGAATAGACCAAACACATGTGTAACCAAGTTTTAAATTTTCCTTGGCTAGAAGGCTGACTTGTGGAACACCGCATCCTGGATTTATGGACATGTTCCAGTCATCTAAACATGATGTCTGTCTGGAATGAAAACTGAAGGCGGAGCTGGTGGGGCTGGTAGGATGGGACTGCGCCCTGCGGCTGGGCAGAGGAGTGCTAGGACTTCCCTGGTGACTTAGACAAGGGGCCAGACCAGCTTGCAGAGCACATTTTCCTATTATATAACTTACAAGAAATCATCTTCCCTCTCTTGTTCTCTGGTCTGCTTGCTGGAACTTCATGGTGTATATTGGGACATCTGCCTCCATCCCACCAGCACCTCCCAGGATTGCTACCCTCATCACTGCCACCTTTTCTTTACCTTCCAGAGGTATGCTGGGGTCCAGTAGGATGCAGTGAGACCTGGGTTAAATACGTGCATGTCATGTCAACAGGATGCAATGAATAAAGCATTGGCTTTGCCCTTGAGGGGCTCTTGGCGGAGGAGACAGACCTGTGAAGACCCAGAGCTGCAGAGGAGCCAGGCTGAGGTGGGCAATGAAACTCACTGTCACAAACCCAGCCTGCGATGCAGCCTGGACGTGGGACGACCCCCAGAGCAACATCAGTAGCAGGGGCGGGGGATGGAGGGGCTCCTCCAGAGGTCACAGTCAAGCTTGGAGTCTGTTCTGGTACTGCTCTGTCTGTCCTTCAACCTCTTTTCTAGATAAGCCCTCTTGCCTCTCTCTCTAGACCAGATTTTTTTCTAGGAATTACAGTGAAAGGGTCCTGGTGGATGTGGGGTGGATGTGCAGTGTGTGGCTAAGAGCCCCAGGGAGGCTGGCGGGGCTCCTCCCTGGCTCCTGAGGGCAGCGTCCTGGCTCTCCCACTGCACCTTCCCCACGGCCTTCATCTCACATGCTCTGGCAGGACAGGAGACTGTCCCCGCACTCGATGCACATGTCTAACAGGTGCATGTGTCTAACAGGTGCACAGAATACACCTACGGGCTGCTTTAGGAAAAATGAGGCAACCTGAGGGTGGCCAGGCCCACGGTCTCTTCCTAGGCCCCCAGAGGGCGTCTGGACAGGACTGGCCACTAGGATTTCATGAGTGTTCTGCACTCACCCCTCCCCCACAGCCAGAGAGCACCTTGGGGTGGAGTCTCAGCAGGTGACCCCTCGATACCTTGGGCACAGCTCCCTTGTAGCTGGGCCAGCGTTCCCAGGGAAGCCAACTGAGGCCTTGAGTCTAAACCAAAGGGAACAGCAAGGGGACTAGCCATGTGGAAGGACACCCGTGGCCGGGGAGCCTCCAAACATGGCTGTGACGCACGGGAAGAGGCAGGCGGGGAGGACGGAGAGGGGCGAGAGGAGGCCTCGCCCATCGTCCTGGCTGGGACTCTGGTTTTAAGTCCTGTTGGGCTGTGACGCACTTGAGGTCAACATGGGGAGAATGTTCCTGGGACGTGAGGGTGACTCTCTGCTTGTCCCATCCTGCCCAGGTCTGGCTTAGAAGAATCCCCACAGACAGAAATCGAGGTGGGTAGAAGGAATGCGAGCTCTGAGACCAGGAAGACCTGGGTTCAAATCCTGCCCCTACCACTTGCCAGTGGGCTAACCAAGACCCTTTCTAAGTCCCAGATTCTTCCTTGGGAAAGTGTAGCTTACCATAGCACTTAACAAGGTTGTTGTAAAAATATTAAACTTATATTGTATTTGATGTACCTAGCATGAAACAAGTAGCTCAGTAAATGGTGATTATTGCCATAACACCTGCAGTTCTGTCAGGGTCGAGGTCTGCCATCCAGACTATAAACTGTGTGCACTGTACCCTGGTGTTGTGCAGTGCACAGCACACACAACTATCTGTAGAAGCCCTGCACTGACTTGGCAAAGCAATTAATTTTCCAGGGACTTCAGTGCTACGGGCTGCATGGTGGGTTCCATTCACAAGATGGATGTGAATAGCTTTTAAAATGGTTTTTCTCTCTTCTAAAGAGATGTGAAGGATTACCTGAATATAGTTGTTTCTTTGTCACCTAATAAGAAATACCCCCACTGCTCCTTAAGTGACACTGGGGAGGTCAGAAGTGGCAAGGACAGCCATAGACCTGTGGTCACTGTCCCCACATGGCAGGGGCTTGTAGGTCTCCTTCCACACATCACTCTCAGGGGGTCTAGAATTGGCGAGAGTAAGGCCAAGAATCTGGGGTGTGGAAAGGTGTTCTGTAAAGCAAATCTCAGCGGGGTCTCAAAATTGGGTTTCAGTTTTGTGATACAAGGTACTGCTGAGAGGTCCCAATGGGCTCTCTCCATCCCAAACAGTCTTCCACTCCACCTCCTGGGTGCTTAAGACTCGTAAAAAAAAAAAAAATGTTAGGATTCTAACAAGAGCCATAGAAATCGACTGATTCAATTCTCTTATTTTACAGATAAAGAAACAAAAACCCAGGTACATGGCAGTATTCAGCAGTTAGTTATTATAAGGACAGAGAGAAAGAGTGTGTTTCCTGGACACCACACACACACACAGGCACACACGGACACACATGCCCAGAGACACACAGACACACACACACACAGGCACACACAGACACACACACCCAGAGACACACAGACACATACACACAGGCACACACAGACACACACGCCCAGACACACACACACACAGGCACACACAGACACACATGCCCAGAGACACACAGACACACACACACACAGGCACACACAGACACACACACCCAGAGACACACAGACACACACAGGCACACACAGACACACACACCCAGAGACACACAGACAGACACATTCTGTGGTGCTGGGGATTGAACCCAGGGCAGCCCCAGCCTGTGTTATATATTTTAAGTCTCTACACAGCAGGCTCCCCCTTGACCTGTCCCGTCACTGCACAGCAAGTGCAGATGTTTAGTCCCTGACGTGGTGGAGGAGCAGGCCCCACTGAGGGGCTGTGCTTCTGCTCTGGGAGGAAAACACACCGTCCCCTCTGCTGACCCAACCTGTGACAGAATGTCCTCTCTGGCTGGACGTTTACAGACTCCAATGCCAGTGTCCTGCCTGCGTCGTGAATGACGCGCTCTCCGTGGTTGGCTTTTCTAAAATCTCTAAGGATCTTTCCAAGATAAACGCAGCGTAAAGGGGTTTCAGCCTCTGGCTTTCCCCAGACAGACTGAAACACCAGCCCAGAGACGGCAATGACCAAATCGTTCACAGGTCACCTTCTCAGCAACCCCGCTGGACAGAGCACAGCCAAGAATCAGCAAATGAGCCACCAGACACCCAAAGCCCACGTTTCACACTCCCGGGAGAGGATCTCAGCTCACACACCAGTGGTCCTTCTGGTCAGTTAGGGCAGGACAGATTTCCTTATCACCCGTCCCTTGCCTGACAGAGGCAGGAAGTTAGAGGAGAAGAGCTAAGCAAGAGCAGCAAGAGGGGACCAAAATCCAACTCCAGGTGCAAGCCACAGCCTCTGCCCTTCCAGGCCCTGGTGGATCCAAGGACCCTGCAGCTCAGCACCATGGCTAACGTTTGTTGAGAAAAACTAGAGTTAAGATGAGCCTGGACCCTTAGACGAGTCTCGGGCATTGGAGCCACTTGGGTGACGATTTCCAGGCTCTGATATCGTCGGGTGAATGAGGCCTGGTGAATATCTTCAGTGTTTGGAAATGTTTTCTACCCACCCATGCTAACTCTGTTCCAGTTGACAGTGATGTGGCTCTCAGCCCACCCTGAACCCAGGAAGGCCAGCTTTGTTCCTGAGTGCAGACGTGTCCTCCCCAGCTCCTCCCTGGCCCTCAGCTCCAGTCCCTGCATCCCTGTGACGGGAAGGACAGGGCGACTGAAACCTGCACCTGCCTCTCTGTCCCATCTCCCCTGTTCCTGCAGGAAATACTTGCTCCCTATTCTCATGGCACCTGGTTCACACTTCTAACAGCCCACTGGACTGTAGTCTTGTCTTCCCTGGAAAGACCCCAAGACCATTTGGGACAAGAAGCCCTGAGTGTGGCCCCTGGAGCACCAGAAGTGGACGGCAGTGGGTGTTCAAACCTCTCAAATGAGTTGTTTCATCTTCCAGTCTGAGCACTAGAGGTGACTTCAGCCTCACGTATGTGGTCACAGGGGGATGTCCTTGAACAGGAGTGCTGTCTCCCTTTTTTTTCTCCTTAACTAATTCTGAATGTTGACTTTGTTGAAAATCCATCTAACTGAAAAATACGATAACAACACACTAAAACATCATGCATGTTTGCCATTTCTCTTGGATAAATGACCATGTGGCACATGAAACACTGCAATCCGATTTAAGGGTTTAATATTTTGTTCAATAAACAACTGGCGTCTGGATGGTCACGTCATTCAAGTTACTAAGCCTGGAGTTGGGGAGCTAGTCTTCCTGATGCTCACTCGAGGATTCCTTTATGCTGACTGACACCCCCAGTCCCAGAGGTCGTTAGAGAGCCCAACAGCCCTTTGGGCAGCTTGTTTCTTAATGGTCATTGCTGTGAGCAAATGAAATATGAAGACTAAGCTACAAAGTGCACTTTGGGTTTTGACATTTTTGAAGTGAAATGAAACATTTTGAAATGTTTCAAATGGGAGATATTTGAAACAAAACAAGATTCCTGAGACACACACTCAGTCACCAGTGGGCACCCCCACTTGCTCACAGGCCACGCAGAGCCCTGCACAGGTCCCCGTGGAGGCTGGTTCTAGGGGAGAAATGCCAGCACCTGGTTGCAGACCTGCAGGGTTGTTTGTTGATGTCACTTGCAGAGTCAGGCTGTGTCCTGCTGCTGGGAACAGAGGGGCTTGTCTGCCATCAGGCGTCCTATATAGGTGCATCACTGGAAAACATGGGCGATGACACTGTTTGAATGGTTTGCTTTGTTTTGTTTTGTTTGAAAGGGGGTCTCTCTAAGCTGCCCAGGCTGTGCAGAACCTGGGAGCCCCCTGCCTCAGCCTCCTGAGCGCCTGGGATCACAGGGGCGCACCACGGAGCCCAGCTCAGAAGCTCCTTTTAACCACACAGGCCTCACTGTTCTGAGGTAGACTGGTCAGGAGCTCTGGCTGTGCCCGGTGCTCTCCGACCCTTGTTTCTGCGTGCCTGACCCTGTCTCATGAGGCACCAGAGTCTGTGGCTGTTGCCATGGAAGGACGGGGCTGCTGCATCCAAGGACCCCACCCCAGGCCCAGGGCAGAGGTGCCAGCAGGAGCCACCTCGGATGGTCCAGCCATTGCAGTCCTGGGGGAGGGGAGGGGGGGTGCTCTGTGAGACCAAAGTGGAGCTGAGTGTCTGGAGACCTACATGAGAGGCTATGTGCTTCATCAGTGTCCCCTGTCCCTGCCAGGCTGACTTCAGATCACCAGCCACAGCTCTCCTAGGTGCCCTCAGCCTTCTCAGTGAAATAGGAAAGCTGAGATCCAAGAGGAGAACCTAGACTCAGGAAGGTCTGGGCCAGTGGGTCAGGCTTTGAACAGGGACACTGTTGAAAGGACTACCTTGTCCCTCCTTATCCAGGAAGCAGCTCAGCCACTGCTGCTGACCACGCCCATTCCTCCATCTGAGGCAGGTTTGGACGCAGTTCCCAGCCTCCTTTGCAGCTAAGTCAGTCCTGTGACTGAATCCCAGACAGCGTCACTTCTGCCTCCAGATGCCATTCACAGCTGGTCCATCTCATGGACCCTCGGGTGGCCTTCCATCTTCTCTGCCTCCCATCTGCCTGCTGGACCAAGGTCAATGTTCAGCTGTCAGAACTGTCATCATCCTGTTCCACCTGAGGGGACCTTCCTACTGCTGATCAGACTTAGAGGTAAGACATAAACCTTCTCATGTCAAGCCACCGAGGTGTCAGGATTCAGCAGCTACGGTTACCTTCAGAAGGCTTCTCTTTGTCAAGGGCAGCCCTCCTGGGATCAGCATCCAGCAGCCCTACCTGCACTGGGAGCCAGAGCCAGAGAGCTGGTCCAGGGCCCAGTTTAATTTCCTGATGACTAAAGAAACATTTGGCAAGTTTCTCTTTGAAATTAGGTCACAATGTGTGTTCCAGTGCACATAAAACTCCCGATTTCTCTTTCCTGACAGTGGAGATTTTTCTCTAAAAACCAGAATGTTGGCATCCGTTGACATTTCGCCTACCCAGGGAAGGCAACCACTGTCTCCAGAGGAGTGAGCTAGTGGTCCCCAGAACTGGGCCGTCTCCTCCTCCCTGGGAGCAGAAGCACGTACTACAGCAACAACACTGCGGGACATTAGCACGTGCCATGTGGTGACAACAGGCTAAAATTGGAAAGACTTCTAATCTTTGTGTCCTCTCAGAGTGCAGATGAGAGGGAGCTGGACAAGGACCAACTGGACGCCAACTTCTGAAGTTGAATGTCATTAATCTGGTACAAGTTGCCAGGCGGGGCCTGCCTGAGCTCTTACTTACTCAGCCCCCTGAGAAGTGGGGGAGAAGCTTGCAGAAATTCTGAAATCCAGAATCCACCCCATGACCCAGCCCTTCACATCCTCCCCTTCAGAGCTGCTTCCTGACACCCTCCTGCTGTCACCTGCCTTGTGCAGGGTGAGAAGCCAGGGCTCCAGGTGGAGGGAAAGGGGTCCCTCCATGTCCCAGCCAGGAGCCACAGGGTGTTGGGGGAGGTGTGTGTGATAGTACTCAAGTGACATCTCTGCAGAGGTGGACACTCAGCCCAGACCAGGGATGGGGCACCTTGTGGCGACACCTGCCACCTGGCTGTCCAGATCCAAGGGCTGGCTGTCTTGCTGCCTGCCTGGCCTTCAGGAGGATCTTTTCTGAGACTCAGTTTCCCTTTGTTAAGGGGATATAATAAAACCTCACACACATGGGTCACTGGAAGAGTTCAGTCATGATGAGGCTATGCAGTGCTTGATAGTATTCCGTAGAGTTGCTGACCCCAGGAGAAGGGAGCTGTCATGGTTTTGTCAATCACCCAAGAACCGCTTCCCGGGCTGAATGAGTGTGGCTGTCCACCAGGAAGCAGTGAGGGCCACCACGCTCTTAAACCACACTCTGGCTGACTGAGAGCCGATGTCCCTCGGCAGGTGGTAACAGAGATCACCTGTAGCAAGTGCACAGTTGGCAGCAGTGCTCGCATGTGTCCTAACTGGTTCTCAGGATCCTCTAAAGTGGGTCACCCAGATGCTTTGTCCTCCCTGTTGATGATGAAGTTGAGCTCAAAGAAGAGATGCAATTTTCTGAAACCCACACAGCCAGCCAGGGACAGAGAGGATCTATACCTCGTCCTCTCGTTCTGGAGACCAGGGGAGAGGACACTTCAGACAGGAGTTTGACCCATGTTAATCAGAAGGGACTAAGTTGGTGTGCAAGTGAAAATCCTGGAGGATCATGGCTCTAGGTGCTGTGGCAGGAAGCGGCATGTCCAGATGGCTTACTTGGGCCTAGGAGATCCCCCAGGCTCAGGTAGGTCGTCATCCAGCAAAGGGAGGGTGCAGAGGGGTCAGAGCAGGAGGTGGCACTCAGAGGGAAAGGTCCCGACAGCCTTTGCTGCTGGCCAGCCCAGGCACTCGGCTCTGTGCGGAAACGTTTATAGACCATATTTCCCCTAATCCTCCCAGCTCCATGATCGGCTTCTCCCCAGTTCACAGGAGGCAGACGGAGGTCCCAGGTCACAGAGATAGTAAGTGGTTGCATCAGGACTCAGATCTGCGCCAGTGTGACCTTAATATTAATTAGCCCCCAGTCTGGATGACCCTGGAGGATCAGAGGGGGCAAGATGCACAGCGTCCCTGACGAGTAGGAGAGCCATGTAACAAGCTGAAGGACAGGTTATATAACACGACCGAGCTGTATAAAAATAAAGCTAAGCTTTGTAACTAAGGCTAAATTTGAAACTCACAGTGGGATGTTACCCCACCTCACAGAAGCAGAATACTGCATACGCGGAGCAGGAGGGAGAAAGGCTGACCTTGGGCAGGGTGTAGAATAACCATGGTTCACAGAGGGAACCCGGAGTACCTCAGCACACGCAGCATAGGGGTGGCTCAGGGGACCTTTCAATCCCTGAATGGGAAAGAAGAAAAAGTAGCCACAACAGGCACTGAGTCATGAGGTGTCTGACCCAACATCACCGTGGCCTCCAGCTGTGGAGTTAACGCCAAGAAGATGAAGCCATCGCTGTGCGTCACCCTGGGATTTCCACCCTATTCCTCTCTAAATTGATACACTTATTTTAAAACTTAGCTTTATCTTCTGCCAAAATAGCCTTGAATTCTTAGAGTTGGGATGTAAGTTATATGTTTCTTCCTGATGCTCATGACGATAAATATAAACCTATAGAGAGTTGTACTGTCCACATGCCCCTCAAATCATCCAGGCACAACCAGGGTCCCAGAGCTTGGGAAATATGGAAAGCAAGCGAGGAGCCCTGGACAGGAAGCAGGAGACCTGAGTCTGGGCGGGAATTGCCCCACAGGTGGCCCCAGGGGAAACCAGGAGCCAGGAACACACACCTTACCCCGGGTGAAGGCAAATAAGATAATGCACGAGAAAAAGGGTTTGAGACTCAGCACCACATAAATGTAAAATAAAGATACTATGTCCACCTAAAACTAAAAAAATAAATAAATAAAAAAGTATCCGATGTTTGTGTGATTGTCTCTTTCTCATTAAGAAAGCATTTTTCAAAATCAAACATATCTCCTGGTCACCAATCAATTATTAAATAACACTTTAAAAATCAAAGAGATTTTTTTCCCCCCACCAAGGAAGATCCTGAGTTCAAAGCCAGTCTAAGCAACTTAGGTCAGCCCTAAGCAACTTAGCAAGCTTCTGTCTCAAAATAAAATATTTAAAGAAGGGCTGGAGAATGTGGCTCAGTGGTTGAGCACCCCTGAGTTCAATCCCTGGTACAAAAAAAAAAAATCAAAGAGATTTTTTTCCTGCTGCTTCTATAACTGCAAAACAAAGCATCCCTCATTTCCTTTTTCTTTTAGGGATGGCACAGTTGCATGATCTCTGTAGGAGTCAGTGAGTAGGAGCTCTAGCCTGCCCTGAGCTGCAGGCTCAGGGCTGAAAGGAACCCCCATGGGTGGGATTGTCCAGTCTCCTTTTGAAGAGGAGGCACTGGGCATGGAGAACTTTAAAATCCTTGCCTATGGTTACTGGCAGAATGGGATTCAAATCAGGGCTCTAGGCTCCTCCACAGAACTTCTGCCTTTACAGGAGCCTGTCTCTGGAAAGGCAGAGACATGTGAAAGAGGAGTCAGATGTGGCGTGCTCTCCATAACCCACTAACATCCAGCTGGGAAAGAACCCTACGGGCAGGTCAGACGACTAGATGCACACACTGCCTTCAAGGTGTCCACCTTCCCACAAGAGGAAGCCCATGCATGCACACCAGGGAGATATGAAAAGAGAAACTGCCTCAGTTTGCCCAAGGTAACCATAAAAGTGCCCAGGGCCAGGGTGCTAGCTGAGACAAACCCCTGTGTATTTGGCCACTCCTGGGGAATGCTAGGGGGGATATCCTCCTCCAACTCAGCACCCTCATGGTCCAGCTGCAAAGAGTTCTTAAGCCAAAGGACACTACCTTTCAGGTCCGTGACAGCCCCACTACTCCTGCTGGGCTTCTGGCTACTAAGTTTTGTCCTGCTGAAGGTCACCTTCTCACTCCCGGCCCAATCACGCAGAGAGCTAAGATCTGCTCTAACATAGGAAATCATAGGCAGTGACCCAAAAAGTGTTCTTCTAGCCTGTGAAAAAAATCATAGCCATATAAAAATGTCCTCATATTTCAATATCTCTGAAAAGTAAATACTTCTTTGTGACCTTTGTAAACATTACAGGAAGATAACCTTAAGGAAATTGTGCCTTCTCAAGAAAATAGGTATTATCTTTCAGAAAAGGAAGAGCTGTCTCTATAACAAGAAAATAATCTAATCAATAGACTTTTCTAAGAAAAAAAATATTGGTTTAACCAATTTGGAGCCCTTCCGTGGTCACTCATTTTCACCCTGTGTACTCTACCCCTGATGCTGAACAGAACTCCTTCAAAACTAAAGCGACTTCCTGACATCTGCTTTTCTGCATCCAAAGTTTCCTCCTGCTGAGAATGGAAATGGAAAAGCTGCCCCGTGGCCCAGGTGGATGCCAAGGATAGGGATTCTAAGATGTTGGCTGGCCGAGCAGCCTGGCTAAACCTACCTAGAAATGTCATCATCTCTATAGGACCAGTGGAGAAACAAATGAGCTGCTTCTCCCCAGTTTGGCCAAACTGCATTAAATTCACGTTTCCTTTTTACAACATGTGCTTGTTTCATGCCAGTGAGGGATGGAACCCAGCCAGCTGGGGCCCAGGCAGGTTCCCTGGCTCAGCTGTCAATAACAATACCCATTCACCCCGGCTCACCAAGTTCTGGGTCATAGAGAACTGGGGTGCGAAGGGGGCCGGAATGGACTGTGGGAGCGCACAGATGTCTCCCCTCAGTCCATGGACTCGTCACACAGACTCAGGAGCAAGGTGCTCTTACATCCATTTATAAACTCGGAGTGAGTCTGATCCAGGAAGGAGAGGTGGCCCTAATTTTGGCAGATCTAGTGAGTCTCATAATAACAGCGAGGGCATGGGCTGTGCAGAGGGCCTTGGTCACACACTGGACTCCGTTCCAGGTCTGGCTCTGTGCCCGTTACCTGAGGCACTTGGTCATAACCACCCTGTGGCACTGACGCAACCATCACCCACCTGTGACGTAACTGTCACCCACCAAGCCCCACAGCTGGCAGGCCACCCTGAACCCAGCAGCTGCTCCAGGTCTATGGCCTGAGCCCCCAAACCAGCCACCTCTCAAGCAGGAGGTGCCCAGTGCCTGGAGGTTGAGTGAGTGCTGATGGGTGCCCATCTGCCAACCCCAGGCCTCCAGAGGCCCGCTCTCTGCCCAGCGCTCCCTCTGCCAAAGCTAACACCTGCACCCCATGTCCCCAAGGCTCCACCTCCTAAGGAACTGGGGAAGACGTGGCTTTATTACTTGCTTTGCTATCTTCCCCAACTCCTCCCCTCTGCCTGAAAACGTCTATGGATCAGTTTTCTGCCAAAAACTTGCAGTTGGGTGTTGCATGACTGCTGTCCCCTCACCTCCCCTTCTGTGCCTCTTCTTAGAGTGGACCTCCTGCACCACCTGGTCTCTGCCCAACTCCTAGTCTCTGACATGGTCTCCTCTCCTCTTGTTCTCCTGGCCATACCCCCAGGATGCTCACAGGAGCCTGGTGAGCAGCAGCTCTCCTTCTCCATCCCTGCTTCCACAGGCCTGTACCTCTGCTCCCTCTCCCTCCTGCCTGGCCCTCTGCCCCAGTCCTCTGCAGCTTCCACGTACAAATCCAGCCACTCTGGATGGGAGCACTTGCCCTTGCTTCCGAGTCATCTTTAGTGCGTGCCTTATTGCTCCTAGGCTGCACGCAGCTACATTCTGTACAGACTCATCTTCCTATCACCTACGGGGATGGGACCAACAAGATGCTCAATCAATGGCTGATCTTGATGTTCTTTGCTATTTGCATAAACTTAGATCTTCTTGCACAAACTCAGCCAGAGCCTTCTAAGCCCTTGGATCACAGGCCACCCTCTTGACAGGAACTGAGCCCATCAAGACTCACCTTGGAGAACTGCCTGTCCTTGCACAGAACCACAGCCGGCCTTCTAGAAGGACACAAAAGTCGGCACTTTCTAGAAAGTCAAGCAGTTTTGGTAAGAGAGAGAGGAAACATCAGAAATGAGGCTCAGTATATAAATGTGGCTCACTATTGTCATTGAGATGGTAGAAATCACTGTCAGAATACTAGAGCTAAATTTTCACTCACAGGTTTATTCTACTAAGTGCCCCCAGTAATTTTAACTTAATAGGTTCAGTCAGCTGTGGTTTGGGATGTTAATACTAATTTTTTTTTTTGTACCAGGGATTGAACCCAGAGATGCTTAACCACTGAGCTACATCCCAGCACATTTTATTTTTTATTTTGCAACAAGGTCTGGCTAATCTGCTGAGGCTGGCCTTGAACTTTCAATCCTCCTGCCTCAGCCTCTTGACTGCTGGGATTACAGGTGTGCACCATTGTGCCCCGCCTGAATGTATTTTAAAACACATTGTGTTCCACACCAACTCTCTTCTCCCAGGCAGGATGGTGATCCCCTAAATCCTTGAAAGGACTTCAATAGGAACACATGATGGTCTCTCTTGAACATCATCCGAACACTACAGGCCACTCGGCTCTCAGTGTCACCCAGCTCTTAATCACCTTCATCACCTTCACCACACCACACAGGGGCTGCATTTCATCCTAGAAAGTGTGAAAACATCACAGGATTCTCTCAAATCACTTATGTGTTAACTTGTTTAATTTTTACCTCAGTTCTTCACAATGGCATTCATTTCCTTTCACAGTTGAAGAAATTGAGACTTAAAAAAGTTAGTTTTCCCAGCAACTTGTTGGCTATAAAACTCAGTGCTAAAGATTCCACATAAAGATAGCATCGTGTAGAGAAAGCGCTGAAATGAGCCCTCTTGGATATTGCCAGTGTGTGTTAAGAAAGGACAGAGATGTATGTGTGATATGGATATAAATAACACTGCGCCCCCCCCCCCACTGGGCAGAGGTACATCCCCATCAGGAAACAGCCTAAGAAAATAACCAGAGAGACAGTTTTCAAAAATCTGATATAAAGATGTTTATTGTACTATTATTCATAATAATGTTAAATAGTAAACAGAAGAAGAATGGCTAAATAATAATATTGTCATAGATGCAGTCCTTAGAAAAGCTTAAATGGTTTTTAAGGTAGTAAAGTAGAAAACAAAATATAGTATGATTCCGATTTTGAGCTGGGAAAAACAGACCAAAATATTAGCAGTGTTGCCTTTTCTTTTTTACATTTTTTTTTCTGTTTTCAAAACATTCTGCAAAGTTCTGCTATTTTTTGTTTGTTTGTTTGTTTGTTTGTTTGTTTGGTACTGGGGATTGAACCCAGGGGTATTTAACCACTGAGCCACATCCCCAGCCCTTTTTATACTTTATTTAGAGATAGGGTCTCTCTGAGTTGCTTAGAACCTCTCTGAGTTGCTTAGAACCCCACTAAGTTGCTGAGGCTGGCTTTGAACTTGAGGTCCTCCTGTCCTCCAGCTGATATGCCACCACTCCCAGCAATTCTGCTACTTTTTAAATCAGAAAAACAAATATTGCTCAAAACAATGAAAGAAATTTAAATAATGACCATGTTCCACAGGAAGTGAGAGGAAAGCTAACCTTTCCTGCACCTCCTGCACTGGCTCTGCACCGCTCCTGCTTAGTGCCAGGGATGAGCCTCTTGAACAGCTTATAGGTGCCTTTGCCCGACGCCTCTGAGGCAGGGGTCAGTGTAAAGTTCATATGTGAGATTGTTCCATAGCATAATCCAAAGCATAGCCCAGAAAGGGGTCAGAGCTACTTCCATCCAAAGTCATGAATTCCTGCCCTGCTTGCTGGGATTTCATTTCTCAGATACATCAGGACTGCTGGATACCCCCCCACACACACACACCTGTAATGCTTTCTTTGAATCATTTACTAACCCCCTTGTTTCAAATACAGGTTACCATAGATTCTGGGCATAAAGTGATCCTCAGACCCACAGAGCTAGAACAATCCTACTGTGAGGCATTTGAATTCTCTCAGAAAGGAAATTAGAGTCCTGTAGCAATTCCTTACTGATGGCCATTGACTGGAGACCCATGGCTTCTTGCCAGTAACACACTTATAATGTCCATAAGTACTATTCAATGAGCTTCATATTCTACACTATAAATAATGTTTCTCAGATGGACACATTTTAACATTATATAGGTTAATCATGTTCCTCTTCTGCATACAGGTCTGTAATGGAGATATTGCTCTCCATTCAAGCTGTTGGAAGAAACCACTGCTGGAAGTCCAGACACTCTGCAACTTCTTGACAGCCAATCTACAGCAGGGCAGCTTGGGGACACAAACATTCTACAGCTGACATTAAAAAACTGAACACTGCCCCTTTCCTCATTGTCACTGTCCAGGGACCTAAGGACTTAACAGAAGTAGGTAGTTCCCACATTGGGGTGTAATATGAAAAGGACCTGGGTAATGGAAGAATTTGCATGTTCTAAGACATGCAAAAAAATGAATTCTGCTGTAGATTTATCTGATTTGTAATTGAACTCAGTTCCACTGCACACATTCATTTCCTCCTGGAAACAATCACATTATGAAAATAAAGGAGGATGGGACATTTTTTTGTTTGTTTGTTTTGGGTGGTGATAGGTAGACAGGACCTTCACTTTCTTTCAACACACCCAATAACAAGGTGCACACAAGGCTACTGTCAATCAATGATTTATCACCCTGCAGATTCCCATGGAGAATGTTGACTCTGGATCACGTCTTGGCCAATCTTCTGAGCACAGGACAAGTAGTTATTGTTTAAGCAGAGTAGAGCAGATACTTGTTTTTCTTACCTAGTTAACTTATCTAACACCCTACTCTGACTCGATAACTCCCGCCTCAGTGGCAGATAATAGTGTGGGAATTTTGTGGTCCCATGTTAGACACCTCAAGGGAAGTTTCTTGTCTAGAGTGTGTTGTCAAGGAATATGATGTGGAAGGTGACCATCATCTGGGCTGTCCTTTGCCACCTAATTCTTTTTCTCCAGAGGCTTTTTAATTACAGCGGTAAAGTTTATAGATAGAAAGTTGCACAATGACTTGAGATGAGCTATGCAGTGAGGTCCCTTCCAACACCAACAAGGTCTCTCAAGCCTGCTTTGAATGAGACTTCCTCTTCTTGCCCCCAGTGTGGGCATGGTTTACACAGGAGCTTCAAACAAGTCACTCTGCCCATGAATACTAAATTTACTTCCCAGAACCTCACCAGAAAGTTTCCTTTGCTTTACTTTTTAAATGCTGATTTTTTAATTGTGGCTTAGGCTTGGAAATAGCTATTTTATCGCTGCCATAGAAAGGGAAAACCAAAGTGAGCTGAAGCATTTTGAAGTGCATTGTTCAACAATTTTTTTTTAGTCTGTGTGAATCGGTTAATTAGATTGCTGTATGTTTTCCTAAAATTGTGAAATTAGAAATATCAAAATGGGGGCTGCCCAGAGCACACTGTACACTCTGATAAATAAATTATGTCACAAAATTTTTATACTACCACAGTCCCCAAAAAAGATGTTTTCCACATTCTGACCATTTCATTGAAATGATTTTTCATTTCTAATGGATTTTTTATTACCATTTAATGCAAATAGCTATTCTAGGCTTTATTTTCACGATAATTTTCCTTCCCCCAAATTATCTTTAATTCTTAAGAGTTTTGTTTGGTTTGGTACAAATTACAGGAAACAAGCTCAGAACATTTTATCTTATTACAATTGGATTTTGTGACATTATCTTTCCCCTGCATTACTTGAAGCTGAAGCTGAGAAAAGAACAGAAAGTCTCCAGGGATTTGCCTTACATTTGGATCTTTTTTAGAAGCGCCTCTTTCACCCAGTGCACAGTGCACATGAAAGCTACCACTCTGCACCCTGTTGCCAGCCTAAACCCTCACTCAAATTCTCCCTTGTCAATTACACACTTTTCTAAAAGGCCAAACACGTCTTTTTTGAAAAGTCCTTCCCTCATCCCCAGGTTCCGAAGGTAAAGGAAATGCAGAAAGATGGCAAAGTCTATTTCCTTTTTAGGGAGGGAGCATGTTCCTACAATCTCTGATTTTTCCTAAGGGGAGAAAAATTCTCTCTGGTCCACTCCAGAGCTGCACTGCCTTTTTACCCCCCGGGGTGTTTTCTGAATAACAATCCAGAGAGCAGGCTATTTGCCCTCTGCACCTCCTTCCTATGTGGCCACACATTCGGAGGCGCCAATCATCTGCAAAGCAGTTAGAGGCCCTAAGGTTCCCGCATGGGAAAGACCACAAAGCACCCGCTCCGCAGCACCTCCAAGTAACTTCTCCCAAAGTGCGCGCAACTGGCGACCCGCCTGCGCGACCCACCTGCGCGGCTCACCTGCGCGGCTCACCTGTGCGGCATGCCTGTGGCGCCCGCGGCGTGCTCGCTGCTCAGGTCGCACAGTTTTAGGTACCAGCTCATCTCCACTTCTCGCAGCGCTGCCAGTTGCCGCGCCCGGAGCTGGCTTGGCCCCGAGGGGCTGAGGCTGCTGTCCTTGCCATTGTCGGGGGTCTTCTTGGGCGATTTGTCCTTGCCCCCCGCGGGAAACCCAGACTGCCTCCTTAACTTGCTGCTGTCTTCGGAGAGATGGCCCCCTGCTGCCCCGGTCCGGGCCGCCAGCATCGCGGACGTCCCCCGTCTGTCTTCCAGAGAAGACTTTGAGTCACTGTCACCAAAGCACTTGGCTTTTCTGCGTGTGCCTCGGTCCTCTTGCCTGCCCCCACGCTGGCGCTCCCCAGCCTCTCCCTGCCACGCAGCTGTAACCGAGCCGGCGCCGGGATGAAAGCGGACCTCTCCTTCCCGGTGGAGCCACCTGTGACATGCTGGGACACCGACTTCCAAAACAAGGCACCCTGACTTTCCAATACTGAAGCTGCGCTCTCTTCTGCTTCATTCCACCAGGATAACTCTGGAACTCAGACCATTTTAGTGGCCCAATTATATCTGATCATCATGTTCAGGTTTTAAACTATGCTATAGGAGACTCTGCAGCCCTTCTTCATTTGAGTCCCTTTGGAATTTACAAAGTTTTAATGTGAATTTCCTCAAGTGACTGTAAAAATATCCATGCAAGAGGAGGGTCATTCCTTTTGTGGAAGCCTTAAAATAAAATGACTAATTCCTTTGGGAACAGACTCTGAATGTAGGTGAAACACATAATCCAGATCAAGTGTCCTCTGACCCCTGATGTAAGAATGGTAAGCCCCCACAACTGGCCCTCCTATACTTCTAATGATGGAAGGTGTGAGGCTCTTCTAATAATTAGGGAGGCTGAGGCCAAAGTTGAAATGAAAAAAAGAGAAGAGTGGGAGGGAGTAGTAGGAGCCCATGCACGTGTGTGTGTGTGTGTGTGTAACATGTGTGCACACATGCGCCCAGTGCGCATGAAAGCTAGCACTGCAAAAAGAAAGTTCAGTGCATGCCCCATGATTAAGACGCATGGGATCCTCAAAGGTGCCCATGGATCTCACCTCTGTTCTAGCTCAGGGGTATCAATGACAGCACTCACCTCAGTTATCTACCTCAAAGGTGCTTGGTGACCACTAAGCCCAGCACCTGAATCAACCTAGGTCCTTCCCATATCAGCTGTTTCAGGGTCTGAGCGATGTAAAGAACTTGGGTAGGTGTGTGAAGTTCCTGTTCATAACAAGACCACAGGTTCAAACTCATAGAGAGGCATAGCAAGGTCTCAGAGGCAAGAGAGGAAAGAAGAGCTCTTGCTGGAGATATACAAAGTCATCAGTATTTGAAAGCAGGCAATGTCTTTAAAGGTCCTTATGGGTCTTCACTAATCCAAACAAGTTTTGTTGTTGTTTTTGTTGTTGTTGTTGTTGTTTTGTTTTTTGTTTTGGTGGGAGGGAACAGGGGATTGAACTCAGGGGCATTCAACCGCTGAGCCACATCCCCAGCCCTATTTTGTATTTTATTTAGAGAAAGGGCCTCACTGAGTTGCTTAGTACCTCACCATTGCTGAAGCTGGTTTTGAACTTAAGATCCTCCTGTCTCAGCCTCCCTAGCTGCTAGGATTACAGGTGTGTGCCACCATGATCAGCAAAACCCAGAACTTTTAAGGGACAGCTAAGGCACTGCATGGACTCTCTCATGCTCAGGGAAAAGCTGTTCATTCTAGGATTAGACCTAAACACAAAGCAATGTGCAACCTGAAGCATGTATCAAAGGGCAGGGAGTCGGCTGATCAAAGAGTCATCTAAGATCACACAGCAGGTCAGTGATGGAGTCAGAATTTAACTCAACTCCCAGGGTCGGTCTCACTTGAGTCTGTGGGGTCCCAGGAACCTTGGTACCAGCAGGTTTAGCCTCTCCAAAGTCTCTCCTTAACCCCATCCCATGAGTCATTGAGGAATTCTAGCAACATTGTCTCCATTTCAACAAAGCTCTCCAAGGTGTAGAGTTCCAGGACCAAGGTCAAGCTCCCTAGGTTGATCTTCCTAGAGTTATGTCAGTAGGGGGCTCTGCAATGAAACTTCGGAGAAGGAGCCATGCTCATTCACCCAGCATGGCAGAAGGCTTCACCATCCCCTGGGCTTGTCATCTCAGGAGCAGCGCCATTGTGTTTAAGTTCTGCTCTGCAGTCAGGCTGCTTGAGTTGAATTCAAACTCCATCACTGACCTGCGTGTGATCTTAGATGAATTGCTTACCCCTCTGTGCTTTAGTTTCCTCATCTCTTAAAATAGGGATAATGACCTGTTTGTGGTAGCTGTTATACGTGGCCCCAATTCTTTCATCCTCCTTTCAATGAGTTAGAGTGAGAGGTTTCCCCTTCCCTGGAGTCCAGGTGGCTTCTGACTCTTCCATCAGCCACACGTGGAGAAAACAATGCTGAATGAAACCACTGTTTTCAGAAAGGCCACGTGGCTTTCTAACAGCTTTCTGGAGGTAAGGAATCCGGTCCTCTTACCACTGCCTGCTGAAGAGTCACACGCAGGTGCTCTGATGGTTGCCCCAGCAGGGCTCCCAGACAACAGCCAGCATAGCTGCCCACTGTGGGGGAGCCAGCTAGGGAAAGGGGCACGTCTGACATGACTGACAGGCCTCCCTAGTGAGATCAACCACCCCCATCCTTCCAGGAGCCCTAACCACACAACTGTGAGCTGAAGAAATGGCTACCATGAAGTTCTGGGGTCATCCACTGAGCCACAGAAGTAACCAGAACCCTACTTGTTCTCTTGTTATAAGCCTTTAGCAAAACATACGGAACACTTAGATCCATGTCTACCACTTAGATGTCTACCACATTCCATGCATATTAACATTTATTCTCCAGATTGGATCCTAGAATTCAAATTTTTTGCTTATGTTTCCCCTTTGAAAGTTTGAGAAACTAAATAGTAGCTTAAACACTTTGAAGTACACATTTTTTTATAGTAAATTAAGTAGTCGGAGGGCTGCAATATCTAGCATATTGTAAATGTTACTATTTTTAAATGGAGCTGCTACATCACTATTTTAAATGTATCCAGTGGAATTTAAATCCTGTAGCTATTTGATATCTATCATCATCCATGTAAAAAATTCATGAGCAAGCTCTTCTTTAGCAGCTGGAAATTTTACATTCTTCCTTTTTTTCCCTCTTGAACTAGTTTTTCCATCCCATCTCTCACCTCAATATATAATATTTGCGTCCTTGAAAATATTTTACAGATGACCCTATCGAATAATTCTCTGCCACAAAAATATGAATTTAAATAAAAATTTTTATGTCCATAATGCTTAATTAACATCTTAACAATTGAGTTAGCATGACAGCTGTCATTGGACTTAGTTGAGCAAAACTAGATTTTTATATATTTTGGTAAATTTTCGTTCAACATAAAAAGTAAAATTTTATTGATAACATGTCTTTCAATGGTCTACATATGCCTAGCATTGTTTTCTTCTAAATGAGGTCACATGTCCACAGAGGAATAATTTTTGTTGGTAGAATGAGACAGGAGTCAGCATCAATTCCATTCTCCACACCTAATTTTTTTTTCCATTTGTAAAGATACATGTTCCAAGAAACCTCGTTTACATAAATGGATCAATGGATACAGAAGGCTTTATGGTCATAAAATCATTCAGGTCTTTGTCTTCTTGGATATATTCACCTGCTCGATTGATGATGCACCTACCATTGACCCTGAGATGGGGGCTTCTAGAGGCTGTGGAAGGAGTCACAGGATCCCTCTGGCTCCTGCTCTGAGAGTGGAGAGGTCAGGCCGGACATGGGGAGGGCAGGGTGGGGCAACTGCAGTGACCCAGGTGAAGGTGAGAGACGGTGGTGGCCAAGGAGGCCAAGTGGTCAGACTCTGCCTATGTTATGAAGGTAAAAAGGTAGAATTTCCCAGCAGTTGGTACCAGGAAAGCAGTACCTAAGCATACGAGGAGTTGCCAGTGGCACAAGGACCCTGGCCTGAGCCCCTCCTGAGTCGGGAAGGAGGAGTGTCGAGTAGGCTGGCCTGCGTGGCTGCAGCTGGGAGGCTGTTTTGTACTTAGCCGCAGACCCCCCCTTTCTGGTGCCCTCCATTCTTCCCCAGGCTCCCAGTTTCTGTCCCTTGTCATCTCCCACAGTCTGAAGAACTCCCCGGACATTGTACATCACCAGCCTCTGTCTCCCTTTTCTGAAAATGCCTTTATTTCACCTTCATTCTTAAAGGATACTTCCCCCTAGGGAAGGTAAATGGGGAAGGCTGCAAAAGTTGTTTTAAAGCAACTAGATGACTATCCTTGGTTACAGGGATCAGTAACAAAGGTGGCATCATCCAGGGTTGAACGGGCAGTTCTCATGGAATTCCTCATGGAATTTTTGTTGTTTTGTTTTTAGTATTGGAGATTGAACCCTGGGGCACTTTACCGCTGAGCCTCATCCCCAGTTCTTTTTAATTTTTTTTTTTTTTTGGAAACAGGGCCTTGCTAAGTTACTGAAGCTGGCTCTGAACTTGCAATCCTCCTGCCTCAGCCTCCTGAGTCACTGGGATTGCAGGTGTGCTCCACCACATCCAGCTCATAAAAGTATTGTTTTGTGTAAGGTTGCATTGGCCTTTGTGCAAAGTTGTGGATTTGGCCAGGTCTTTAATGATAGTTCTTGTTTGTTAACATGCAAATATCTGTGTGGACCACCCTCTACATGGCCCCCCAACTCCATTTTTTTAGGATTTGACATAAATGAGTCCATTTGGATTTTGACAACCTTCACAAATCCTTGTGTGCAACGTGTTAACTTCTTGCTGGCTATTTTCAATATTTTTTCCTTGTCTTTGGTTCTGATTAGTTTGACTATGATGTGCCCAGTTTTCCTTGTATTTATACCGCATGGGATTTGCTAGTAGCTTGACTATAAATTTCTGTTTCTCACCAAGTTTGAGGGAGCTTTGGCATTAGGTTCGAAGAGTCCTTCCTCTCCTCTGGGACTCCTGTAACATGCACATTAGATCTTTTGACATTGCTGCTCATGTACTTGACACGCTGTTCTTCTGTCAAGTCCATTACTGTTCTTCAGGTTGGGTAATTTTATACATCTGTCTTCAAGCGGCTCCATCATCTCCACTCTGATAAGAGCATCTTGTAACATTTTGTGAAATTTCAGGTAAGTATGATCGGTCCTAGAAATCTCATCTGGGTATTCTCCAGAGCTTCTATTACTCTGACCTCTTATATCTCATTCACTGCAAGTATGTTTACTTTACTGCACCGAGTGTAGATACCGTAGCTGACTTCAACTCCTGATCTGGTCTTTCTCTTTCTAGTCATTCCAAAGCTTCTCCCAGTGCACAAACCTGACAGAAAGCAGGGGAGAGGGGGAGCCAGGAATCTGCTCTAACAATGGCTCTCCCTTGCCTAAAACCCTCCAGTGGTTCCTGTGCACCGGAGGCTGATGTCCGACCCAGCCACTGGAGTTCAGGACCAGCTGTCTCCAGCCCAGCTCAGCTTCACATCCACTGCCACCTGCACGGAGAACACCTCCAGCTGTATGGTCCCCTGGTTTGCTCACTGCTCCATTTTCCATCCTCCAGGTGTGCCACTCCCCTCCTTCCCCCCTTCAAGGATGCTTTCTATATGCCAATTCCCACATCCCATGGAAACTCCAGGGTGACCTGGCCCTCTGACCCGCAGGGAGCTCTCTCCTCCCTTCCTCTGAACTAAGGTAGGCGCCTCAGTCCCCTGGCTTTGTGACACCTTCACCCTGCTGTCATGACCCTTTACTCCCTTGATGTCCACACCACCCTTTCACCCCCTTGGACTGTCAACCACCTCAAGCTGCAGAGAAGCTTGAGGCTGGATGAGGGATGGCAGTGGCCCTTCCAACCCCGCTGCAGGGATGAAGGTGGCGGGAGGGGAGCAGTGGCTGAGGGCTACACAAGCCTGCAGGGCCTCCCTGAGCCTGCAGGCCAAGGTGACGTGGAGAGTATGGTGAAACTGGGACACTTCTGAGAGTGGGGAGGACGCTATTAATAGTTACACAGAGACAATGGCAAACACAGGCCGTGTCCCCTGAAACCAGGAGACACAGCCATCCGACGCAGTCCCCAGTGTGATGTGGGACAGTATCCAAAACGTTTCTAGAACAGCGGTCCCCTCTGTCAAAGGCCACACAGGGGTGACCAGGGAAGCTGGCAGCCGGTAAAGCTGGGGCTGAGACCCATGTGGGCGTGGAGGTCACAGATGGGAGGAATGGGGGCTCCTGCCAGGGGTGGACAATTGGTCCTGAAGTGCGAGCCCAGGAAGAACTGGGTGGCTTGGGCTCCCCCCATGGTCAAGATCATAGTAAGACCCCTAGTAGCTCAGGTCACCCTATAGAGAAGGGAGGAAGGAGAGAATCTGGTCCAAGTGTTACTGTGTCTACATCAAAAATGACTCTCTTTCCCTGAAATCCCAGGGGCTCAGGAGGCTGAGGCAGTAGGATCACAAATTCCAAGCCAGCCTCAGCAACTTAGCAAGGTGCTAAGCCACTCAGTGAGACCCTGTCTCTAAATAAAATACAAAATAGGGCTGGGGAGGTGGCTCAGTGGTCGGGTGCCCCTGAGTTCAATCCCTGGTGCCCCACCCACCCACCCAAAAATGAGTCTCTTGATTTGGCAAGATTTTTGTTCTGCTCTCTGTGGGAGTGTCAGCTTTGCAAGCTGAACTGGAGGAATGAGGGATGTTTCTGTGCTCCTAACTGCCAAGCCTGTGAAACTGTCAACTATGCCAACCCTGCACTCAATTCATTTCCAAGTCCCCCTGTATGTGCGGATCCTAGTAGGACTCAGGACCCTGCAGGCCACTGCCAGGTAGCTGAAGGGGGGAATCTGCAGAGGGCAGAGCCTCAGGAGGTCCTGAGGACACGACCTCCAAGTCAGCTCTACAGAGCCTCCCCATGGGACTGCTGCTCCCGGTCCAAGTGGCTGCCACTCTTACTAACACCCAGGTAATGACCGATCTCGGGATCTCCGTCCATTTCATGTGTTCTCACTTCATTCTCCGTTTTTGGAAGAGGAAGTGGAGGCCCAGAGGGGCTGAGTGGCAGCTGCACTCCAGCAGCTCTGGGGGGCCGTGTTTCTGTGCACAGGCTGCTTCCCAGCCCCTGGTGGGGGAGGCACAGGGGGCGGGGCAAAAAGGGCTTCTCACCCATACCCTCCAGCCAGTAGCCACTCTGGCCTGGGCTCTGGCCCCTTCCCTCCAGTCCCACCTAGCAGCACAGGAGGCCCCTGGCCCACAGCCTCAGACTCTGCAGCTGCTCCCCACAGTGCCCAGCACCTCCCTGGACAGTGACCCTCCTGATAGACAGTCAGAGCCCCAGGCCACACTCCAGCTCATCAAGCAGATCTGGCTGCTCCCAATCATCACAGAAGAGGGGTGAGCCCAGTAGAACAAGACGTCCTGAGGGAGGGAGACTACGCACACATAGCTTTATTACAGCTTTTATTAGACTACATCGCTATAATTTTTCTTTTTTTATTATTGGTAGTGATCTTCTATGGGCCTAGTTTATAAACAAATTGAACTTTGACACAGGTATATATGAATAGGAAGAAAAGCCTAGTTTGTGTAGCATTTGCTGCCACTCAAGCTTCCCAGCAAATCCCCGGGGCCTAAGACACAGCCTGGGGGTCACAGGGGGTACTGGATAGACAGACAGCCTGCTGCCTCTTCCCTCTGCAAACACCTTGGATTTTTTCCACCGGGCAGTTTCTTCTGTCCCGTAATTTGCTAACTAAGAATTACTATTGACCATCGCACTAGCTTTAAAGTTCCTATCACTGACCTCCTACATTTCTGCTGTACTGGTGTGCTACACATTTCCTTCAGGACATCATCAATGAAAGAAAAAGGGTTGTCCTAGAGGTTTCGGAACGTTGATATTTATAGAGCACAGAGCAACCCTCTCTAAAAATATGTGTCTGGAAAACAGAGAAAACACATCTGAGCCATCGGCGAAAGGGCGCCAAAGGCAACAACAGCCCTGCCGTCGCTGCATTAAGGAAATTCAAGGAAAAACCAGCAACCATGGGAGCCTTCAGCAGCCCCTTACAGGACCCAGAGACTAGGACGCTACCTGCATCTCCTGCGCCCCCCTCCTCTGTGAAGGAGAAGGATGACAGTGACCCCAAAAGAAAAAGGAATGTGGAAAATGGGAGGTAGCTCCCCCTCCTCCACCTCCTTTCCTTCCTTTTGTTTACAGATCTGTGGCCTTAGGGGAAACTGAGTCAGCGTGAAGACCCCCCCCCCTCCTTCAAACCCTGATTCTTACAATTAAGTCAGAGCCATTTCGGATGTCACTCAGAGAAATAGGCATGAGCTTATTGAAGGGATGGGAAAGGGAAGGGGACACTCTCAAGGGACAAAGTGGGTCTTCTCAGAGAGGAGAGGGTCAGTGTGACCCTCTTGCACTCCAGTTTTATTGGGGATCTCAGAGAAATTTCCAGAGAGTCCCACCCAGGTCACCTCTGGATTTTGACTGAGCGGGTGACCTCAGACTTTCGGGTCTTACCGATTTTATGGCTAGGAGGAATTACCTTTGGCTCTCTCCCTTGGTTCCCAGATCTGGTCTGTGAAAAGGGTCACAAAATCCTCCCTGTTCAGAGTAAACTGGTTCCTCTTACTGACATTATTTCAGGTTAGCATTTCTCCTGCAGACAGCAGGTTTGCTGAGGAATGTGACATCTCCTGTCCAATTAGGCCAGGCAGGGCTGCAGGTAAATTCCTTCTTGGAAAAGAAAGATGTGGAGGTCAGCACGGTGGGCCCAGTTCATCGAATTGTTCCCTCAACCTGTGTCCCCACCACTTACATCTGTCTACTCTTCACTCCTTCCTCCCTTCCTTTCTTTCCCCCCTCCTTCCCTCCCTCTCTTCTTTCCTTGCTCTCTCCCTACCCTCTTTCTTTTTTGTTAAGCTAGGTGAGACCTGAGGACGGCCAGGTGGCCAAACCAATGACATTTTGGGGTCCCTCCATAAGGAACATTCAGGACTTCAGATCAACGATAAGCCTGGCCCAGCTGGTGACCTTTATTGCTATAATTTGCTCAAAGTCTTTTCCTTAAAAGTTTGGAGACCCCTCGTTCGTAGACCTGCAGAGCACTTCCCATCCATAGCTGTCTTGGGTCCAGTATCCACACTCACTGCCCCCTTGCCAGAGTTCTGATGCTGCGATCTTTTGGGCCTGATGCCTGTTTATAATCGCCCCGGTTCTGATCCCGGGCTGACCCCAGTTCAGTCACAGTAAAAGTAATGCATGTGGCCACATGTGATGTGGGACGAGCTCAAAGGTCCCCTCGCCTCAGGTTGAATAAAGAAACCCTGGCGCACATTCAGATGGGCTATTCCACCCTCTGTGCACTGATGCAGCCCTGACATCTGCTAGGAAGAGAAACAGCTCCATTGCTCATTCCTTACCATTTTGTGTGAGAGATGAACTAAACTAAATAATTTATAGATGCTTTTCACTGACATCTTCTAGTGTCATCTCATTGTCTCGAGGGGGGAGCCTCGTTAATAAAAACCACAAATACTCTAAATGAGAAAGCAAATGGCAACAAAACAACATGTGAGCTTCAGGAAATGGCTGTCCAGTGAACAGGGAGCCCGAGAGGTCGCCTAAACCTGGGCAGGCGGACAGCCTTTACTGGACATCAGAAAGACGTGGAGGATCACAGATCAGCCACACATGAGCACGTGACTTGGGCAAGTTATTTTTCTGAGTCCCCGGGTCATCATTCGCACAAGAGGAAAATCCAGATCACAGTGTTTCTGTGAGGGTTACAGATATTAAATATAAAGCTCCTGAGACATAGTAATTGATTAATAAAACGTCTTGTCACTTATTGTTATATGATTTCCAACTTAACACCTGGTGTTTTTTTAGATGTGTCAAAGCAGCCACACAGGCTTTGTTTATTTAACTGTAATGATGCACATTGAAACATGGCCTTGATTTTTTTTTAGAGTTTAATTTATGAAAACTGCTTTTTTTCTGTTTTCCCAGTGAAGTTCAGGTCATATAACCAGGGAGCTCTTTGTTCTACAAAATCTGTGACCTAATTTAGGACACTATCTGCACAGGTTGGTTAATGGAAGAAAGACTGGACACCTGGAGGTCCCTCTATGAATACCTGAGGTGCCCAAAGAGCTGAGGCTGCTGAGGAGACTGGGCACATTAGGACAGTGCAGAGGGACCCTGGGGGCAGCCATCCTGACCCCTCCAGTGGTGAAGTAGCAGGCAGGGCCCAGCCACCTGCAGGCTTCCCACAGCACTTCAGCACCCCATGGAGGGGTCCTGGAAAGGCCCAGGCACATCGTGGGACTTGCAGTTGCTGTAGGAACAACTGAAATTTTCTGTTTTCCTACTCATACTGGTGGAGCACCCTTTATTTGAAGTGCCCTCTCCGTTTCCTGCATGGGTAATTGCAATGGTCTCCTAACTGGTCACCCTCTTTGCAACATCTCCCACCTGAAACCCAGGCACTATGCTGCCCTCTGAGCCATCTTTCTACAACAGCCATCTCAAGCCAGGGCTCTGCCACATCTCCACCGTCAAGTCCAAGTGCACCACAGCACAAGCAATTCCTGATCCAACCAAGTGCTCCTCGTGAGCTTCGTCACCCACCCTCTTCTCTCCTCAGCACATTTTCCACCCATCCCACCCTACATATGGCTTCCCAAACACACCAACTCGTTCTAGGCTCCTCTTCCTCCCTCTTCCCCTGCATGGTCACCTGGAAACCCGTTTTCATCCTAACAGATGCAGCCCAGCCATCACCTCTTCTAGGAAGCCTTCCCTGACCCCTCTAGGAAAGGCAGATGGCTTCTTGACCTGGCAGGTGCTTCTCCCGCTGCACCTGTCATGTGAACATGGGCAGCACGAGTCTGGGTCCCTCCTGAACCGGGAGCCCCCGGTAGTCACGGTCCTATTCCTCACCTCGCCCTGAGCTGTCTACACCAAAGGGGCTCCAAAGTGCTTTTTTGATGAAGTGGACAGAAAAACAAGCAATTCCGTGGTGAACTACCTGAACGGTGCTTCAGAGGTCCTTAGACAAGCTGCCTCTGGAAGCTGGCCAGGCAAAACCAACTCTGTAAAGTGTAAATCACAATAAGGAAGCTTAAACTTGACCAAGGGCTCTGCGGGAAGTGACAGCTAATTTGATCAGAGATGGGAGGGTGGAGGAACAGCTGAACCAACCCTCTGAAGAGCTAGCTGGGCCATGAGTCTGCCCTTCTGGCTGGGGTTCACAAGCACGTGAACACTGAGGGCCAGGAAGGCACCTCGACCTTGCCCTGGTCAGATCCTTCCTTAGATTACCAGGTCAGAGTTTAAACGGCTCAAGGGAGAAAGACAAGAAGTGTTAAGAGTCGAAAATGGGAGTGACAAGAACATTAAAGATGTTAGAGAAATAATTTTACTTGTGGGAATTATCCTAAGATATTAAGAATGTGTCCTAAATGTTAGCTACAAGAGAGTTGTAGGAAAATTGTTTAAAATTCTAAAAACAAATTTAAAACAATCTAGGTGATTAAAATAGGAGAACAGGTATCTAAACATTAACGTGTTTTATAAGCAAGATACAGAATTACGTTTAATGATACAATTATTGAAACAATTTGATTATAGCATTCATAGTAAAATTCAATTTTTGTAAATCTACATATGTATAAATATACATAAAATCTGACAGAAAATACGGTGACAGTTTAGCAGTAACAATCTCTGAGAGTTTGCGTTATAGAGGTTTATTTTTTCATTTTCTTCAGCTGTATTTTCTGTTGTCTAAGAGCATCATAGGTAGCTACATGGTTGTTTGTTTTGTTTTGTTTTTTAATTAGAGTAAAATAATGGTAGAAATCAGCATGATTCAGCATTGGGTTTAATCAGGAAACTGGTTTCCTGACAGCATAAAATAAATATGTGGGTGAATTAAATAGAAGGCCAAAGGCAGCCGGGGAGATTCTACAAACCAGGGAACATGTGTTCTGGGAGTCTTATGGAAGACTGAAATCTTTTTGATCACCAGAGTGATGTGAGCACATCATCATTTAGACATACTTCAGGGCTGGAGTGGAGCTTGCTGACGACTTGGATTGGCCACAGAAACCACGGTGTACAGCCACAGTGTTGGAAGCCTAAGGCGAGCAGAGGGCGCAGTTTGGAGGCCCAAAGAAGGGAGAAGGTGGAGTCCGGAAGCACAGAGTCATGGTCACAGCCAGAACTGCTGCTGTCGCCTCTTGGAAATTGATGTGGAACCCTTTTCAGAGGACACACATCAAAAGAAGAGTGTTTGTGCATGTGAAGTTTACACTGTGGTGTAAGCTCCCACTTTCCGGGCTGATGTTAGACTTCAGAGGCCAGATTTAACAGAGCATCCCAGAATAGGTTTTTAGCACTTTGAGATGGGTAAATAGGATTGCTGTTGCTGATAGTGAGATTTTTTTTTTCCTTCTGACAGTGAGGAATTCATGGCATGAGATCCAGAGAAATATTTGTGCAAAATCCAAAAGAAACTATAGAGAAAATAATTCCTTTAATCCTGAGCATCTGAAGCTGAGAAGGCATTAAAGAATCACCAAATCTGCACAAAGAGCAAAGAAAAATGAGAAGCATAATAATGTTTTAATCTTTCTATTGACATTTGAGTATAATTCTTGACTAATTTATCCTTTGCTCTTTTCCATAGTCCAGGCTCGTTTTATTTCTTTAATGTATTCATGCTCACTTAGAATTTCAGATAAGCTCTTGGGTTCATTCCAATCTGGATTTCAGGGAGAAGGCGGAATTGAGCAGCGACGTGTCTTCACTGCCTTCCTGATGCGCTCGGGCTGGCTGTTGGTGTCATGAAGCCTCACTCTACAGAATCACCAGCCTCCACGGCCACAACCCTGACTAGGGCGGATAAAGCTAGCTTGTCCCTGAGCATCTGAAAGACTGACTTAAGACTCTACAGGGACTGGGGTAGTGGCTCAGTGGCAGAGCACTTGCCTCGTGTGTGTGAGGCACTGAGTTGGATTCTCAACACCACATAAAAATAAATAAAATAAGGTCCATCGACAACTAAAACAAATAAAAAAGAATGATTCTACAGGACACTGGATGCATTTCCTCCCTAACTCCTCTAGGAAGAGGGCGGCCAGCACACCCAAGGGACTCTGCAGCTTTGACTGTTAGTTCCACCCAACGGGCTTTCCACAAGCCAGGCAGGTGTTTGGGAAAGGAGCTAGTCAACTGGATTCTCATAGAGGAGTTTCCTTGAATGACAGAAGTGGCCCAGCCAACCTGTGTCCTCAAAGCACCCATCTCCGCTAAGACATCAGGGAGATCCAAGAAGCGCCAGCCCAGCCTTGGGAATGGCTCAGAGACATCCTGAAACACACCCTAGGAGAAGGCAGTGCCCAGGGGAGCCCGGGGCTGGCTGTCCCTGCAGCTCAAGAACTGTTCTCAAGCTACCTCTTCACCAACACTGACTCAGCTCTGCAGAACAAGGAACTGCGCCCCAGGTGCTGGAGAAGGCGTGGTTCTCTGGGCAGAAGGAGCAGAAGCAGAGGGGCTCTGGATGCCTGGGTTGGACATCTCCCCCACCCTGTAGAGCATGTAGTATTCTCCTGGGTCTTTTAGCTGGAGACTTTCTGTGCTGCTCATGGGCAGGCTGCGCGTCAGTGTCAACACTAGATCGCCACTTACAAAGCACTTCCGCAAAGCCCTGCAGTGACTCAGCAGCCTGGGTGCTGCTGTCCCTCTGCTGGAGTCCCCGGGCATCGCCAGCCATGCATTCCTCCCCAGGAAATAGTTCATACTTTCTGCACCAGAACTTAGCGGGAGAGCAGGCATGCAGTGAACGCGGGAAGCTCTCCAAAGAAAGGACCTTGCTTCTTTTTTCTCACTGAGGGATGGAAAATTCTCAAAAGAAAACTACAGGGTATGGGCTCAAGAAAGAAGCCTCCTCTGTAGCTTTGGCTCTTCATGACCAGGCTCACAAGTGGCCCAGTCTGACTCAGCGGGAAGGGAGTCTGTTCAGAGATCTGCACTAATGGCAGCTGGAGCTGGCCAATTCTGTGCTGTGTGGGACTCTTTTGTGCCCTTTGGGGTGGGCAACAGCAGTCCTGGGCTCTACTACCACATGCCAACAGCGCTAGATCCTCAGCTGTGACAAACCAAAATGTCTACGGACATTTCCAGTATGAGAGCCACTGAGTTAGACAAAGGGGGTTATAGTCCAGCTAACCAAACATTTGTTTTCTTGGAGAATCCTTTGGGTTCCTATATCACATACAACTCAGAGGGTGCTATGGCCGTAGTAAGTGTCAATACTGGCAGGTCCATGTACAGCTGCACAGGGTAGGCACTGTACAATTATTCTAGGAGGTGCTGTGCACCCTAACTATAGTAGGAATGGAGCCTCTGGAACTGCGCAGGAAGCAGCTCTGGCTGCTGCAGTGGTTCAACCATCTGCCTCCTGTCTGGTAGAAGGAATTAAAAACTAGTAAACAATATATACATATATGGGTCAGGAAATCATGAATCACTGCCTCAGCTTTAAAACGGGACATGGCTTCCATATGTTATCACAGTCTCAAAAGTTAAAACAGAGCTTCGAATCTGAAAAATCTTGTTAAAAAAAAAAAAGTTATTTTTCACAAATCCGTGTTGTTGCCAAGACGCAGTTGGGTTGCTGACAAGCTGGAGGATTTATGCAGCAAGAGAGAATTAAGCTTGGATTTCCCACAAGAAGGTCCAGATTGAACCATGTTTCCATCGCCTACAGGATGTTCCTGCCTTGCACAAATTACTTAATCTCTGTTTGGGCTCTCCAGGATAAATTGGAGATGATCCTAATTATTCTCAACCCACTGAGATGTGAGGATTCACGAGGAACCGAGGTACCGAGCAATCATGTGCGTTGCAGAGCAAATCACCATACAAAGCCCACACAACTTGACAGACAGCTGATGTCATTTGACACTTGCTAAGGAGCTGAGACTGTCTTTTGAGATGTCAAAGACACCTGCCTTCTAAAAGGTTTAAGGTTTTAGGAAATTCTTTCACCTCTGTGTTTCCAAGTCCAATTGTTCACACTTCATATTATTCTGTGCTTAGAGATCATACAGCTTCTCTTAGTGACAGAAGGCTCAACAAAGCCTTATGGCCAGGATACTGAAGAACTTGGCATCTTTTAGGAGCTTTATCTCAGTATACACCAAAATACAGCATTGCCTGCCATTAGCCTAAAAATGCTTTTTTTTTTCTGATTCTAAAAGCAAATATGTGATAATTGTACATTCGCTTTTAGGAAGAAAATAATAACCATTATAATACCACTCTCCCATGGTTGGCCCATCCTTTTCTTTGCTATATAGTGTACTGTTGAGGTATTGAGATACCCTCGACACTGTCTTTCCTCTACTAAAGCAAAGTCATTTAAAGGCCCAGAAATGTTTTAAGCTATATAATATTCCTTCAAATGGATGTTCCATAATTTATGAACTATTATCCCACCAACTATTCTTGTTTTTTATTTGTATCCATCTGCTTTATTTCCTAGAATTGGAATTATAAAATTGAAGATTCTGAATTTTCCCGAAGATCTCCACTTCAACTTTGCTTTACAGAAAGGTTGATGTCAATTTGCATATTTTAGTAATATCAGAATGCACCTAGCCAGCATTGAATACTCTCATTTTAGCATATTTATTCTTAATATGCATATATTTGACCTCTAACTTATGAATTCCTTACTATACAAAGGATATTGATCATTCGTCTGTCTTATTTGGATGAAGAACGTCCAAACCTATTATTTTTTCCTTCAGTATTGTATGTTTTTTAATATTAAAGAGTTTTAATTTTTTTTCTTTTTTTTATTTGTTTTAATTAGTTACATATGACAATACAATGAGAGATTTAATTTTTGCACAATCAAAACTATTGGAGTTTTTGTGATTTCTTCTATTATTTTTAAGTTTCAGAAAAAAATACTCTCCCATCCTGCAATCAGACAAATAAATTCACCTATCTGACCTTTCAGTTTCATGTTTTGTTTATAAACACCTAAAATCCACATTCATATTCCTCGTCCTGAATCTGACAAATAGACATTTATGCATATTTTAATTCTTGGCACTGAGTTATGATAGGCATTATAGATTCAGAGCAGAAACCGCAAGCTTGAAGACCAACTCCTCCAGACTTTTTAAGAACTGCACATTGTGAGAGGTGAAACCACAAAGCAGAGAAGCTTGTGAGGTTTGTGAGGGTGGAAATAGGAGCCTCCTGGCCTGGGAGAAGCCGCCAGTCACTCCTGGGTGCTGGGAGAGAAGCTCACAGGAGCCTCTGAAGGGCAGGCTCTGAGGACTCAGCCCTGCAGGGATGAGGCCACCTGGGGCAGCCCTGGAAGAGCAGAGGCAGGAGCACTTCTGTTTGAGAAAGGTGCCCTCCACAGCGAGTCCTGATGGAGTGAGGAGGTCGGGTGCCTTCCATTGGCTTCTGAGAGACGCGCTGAAAGAGGTGGAAGATCAAGGGCTGGCTCAGTCACTGAGGGCCCGCTGCTGTGGGGGACAAGGTTGTCTGTAGCAGGGGCTCTGGGATGGGCTGCCCAAGCCAGGGGCCAGGCTGTGCCAAGCCAAGAGAGCAAGATCCCCACTTGTGGGGGTCACCGTGGCTGAGAGGACAGAGAGCTCCCTCAGCCTGTGATGTTAGGACAGGTGCTGAGGACAGAGTCAAGCCAGGACCAGTTGTGCAAGCCACACCTTGGTGGAGTGACAGACAGAGGATGCACTCGGATCCCGGGCCCTGTCCCCAGGCTGTGGCCATGCCCAACCCTCTAGAAGAACCAGATGGGCCCAGCATGGAGGAAAGGAGAGAAAAGAAACCCCTAAGGCACTCAGTTTGTATGAAAAGCAATTGAATCACCTAGAATTTCCCAAATTAAGTTTAGGGACTCATGAGCCGTATTACTATAATAAATATTACATAGCTATATAAAATATATAAATATGCAGATAAATGTATAAAAAATGCTGTTAAATGTGTGTGATGAATAATTAACACCCACTGACTGGGACACACCATCATCCTACCTCAGGTATCTCTCTGGTTCAATGCCATCCGTCTACTAGCCTAAGACGGAAGTTAAGAGGCCCAGAAAATCACACTTGATCAGTCCTGCAGACTTCATTTCGACTGTATTCAGGTCCTATATTTTCCTGCCATCCTCTCCTTAGAGGCCACCCACTGCCCAAATCCCATCAGACCATTAAGAAGTACATGTCACCTCCCCTGACTCCTCAACAACTCCTCAACTACTAATTGAGAAGGTTCAGAAGTGGCTGAACCCAGCTCTTGCTGGGCCACAGGAGCCAGTTCTGTGCATCTCCTCCTGATGCCTGGCTCCCGTGACGTCCCCTTGAACCCAGCCCTGGGGACGGAGTCTCAGCCCAGCACCAGCCCAGGCTGCACAGCAGGATTTCTGCCTTCAGAGATTAAGCTGCCTCTGAAGGGCCCTGAGGCCTGGGCATCTTCAATAGGATGAACTACCCTGTAGCAAATAGATTCAGGGTCTAAATTTAATGGGGCCATTGTCTGGACACTTACTTTACTGCAGCAACACCATGCAAAGTATAATTTGACAGTATGTGACCTGAGGAGTTCTGAGAACAGCCTTCCCCCCCTCTCCCTCTCTTGATAGGTAGCATTGGAGGGAATTACTAAAATTGATAGTATCTGCATTAAAACCAGATGGAAAGGAAAGACTCAGCCTTGACCTAGAAGAATGTGACACTTTGAATTGTGCAGGGAGAAAAGCAGTGGCTTTTCTCAGTCTGTCCCAGGAGGTCCGTGTGGTTACATGTACCTGCCTGAACAAATAGCACCTGTCCTCCCAGGAGAATTGGGGCTTGCTCTGCTACTCCCAGGACCAGCTCCACAAAGCAATTAGTTGAAAAGCCTGCATCAGGTTAACCCTCAGCGAGTACTCCAGAGGTCAGACCCAGTTGGAGTCCCTCCAGACAGTCCTACCAACCCAGCACACAGCGCCAACCAAAAGCGGCCCCCTGGAGGCCATCCAGGCCCAGGGTGGCCATGGTGGTGGGCAGCCCTGGAGGTGGGCCTCTCAGCAGCTTTGGCTCTTCCCAGTCACAGCAGCCTCAGCTGAGGCAGCTCCTTCAGCCCATCCCTCCCACTTCACCCAGTCCCCTCTGGACCACAATGTCCCCAGAATTCAACTCTAAAATCATAGACTGGCACAACCAGAGAAAGGGTGTTGGGGATATTTTACTGCAATCTCCTGTTTATAGGTAAGGCCCAGGGAAAGGTGGTCACTTGCTCACAGTGGTGGCACATCCTGGTGGAGGCAGAACTAGAGCTCAGGACTGCCCAGCCAGAGCCCAGGACTCTTCCTTCCATTCTCCCCCCACCGTGAGGTGGGAGAATTGGCGTCCTTGTCCTTGTAGAGGAGAGGCAGCCTTGTCATTGCCTGTAAGCTGCTGTAGGCACCGGTTTGGGGGAGCTCTACATCCGTAAGAATGTCAAGGTTCCTCAGATGCTCAACTAATGGACAGAAAGTTCATAAAATTTAATTTTGGTGCAACTCTTTTTCATTAATCAATGGAGTTGTTTCTTTCTCTCTCTTTTTTTTTTTTAACTTTCTAATGTACTCCCCCCTCCCCCGCAATAGCTGAATTACAAAGCCACAAAGAAGAGAAAATGTAATCAAGATATTCTTGTGACAGCCTTCACATGTAATTCAAGGGCAAAGAGATAGGTCTTCCTTCCTTTATCTAACAGGACAAGTCTCCCAGGCCCATCCATGATGCAGTGACAGAAAAGAGAATTCTCCATCTAATGTTCAAGGTGAAGAACATTTTCTAAACAACATTGACCATAATAAATTATTGCAGCTTCAAGGTAACCAGTGCAAGCTTTAAAAGAGAGGGGAAATGTGTTACATTACTTAACATTCTTGCAAACAGCTCCTTCCCACACTCCTGCTCAGTTGCAAGAACAGCTGTGTGGGTGCTGGGGCAAACCTTCCAAGGAAGAGCTCTGGTCTGGGCTTTCTTTCCTCATTAGCCCCCACCCCACAGCTGGTTGGTTCCCGTCACTTGGATGAAATGAACAAGATCACTTCCATATCATATAATGAATTTGCCAAATGACAAGGCCAGACTGAGTGTGCATGCAAAGTCCCAGAAACTGGACCCTCTCTTTTGGTGAAACACAATGAGGCCCTGGGTCCTGGAGATCAGGAGATCAGCCTTGGAGCCAGAAGAGAACTCCCCTCCCCAGAATGCAAGAGGTAATCATTCCCACAGAGCACACAAAGCTTGTATTGTATGCATGACACTTATGGTAAGACCTAAAACCTTTTTTCTTTTCTATTTTTTTTTTCTTTTTGCAGTTCCAGGGATTGAGTCCAGGGTGTTCTATCACTGAGCTACATCTCCAGAACTTTCTTTTTTTTAAATTTTTTTATTTGTTTTAATTAGCTACACATGACGGTATAATGATCTTGACATATCATACATTTGAATCAGATGGGGTATAATTTCTCATTTTTCTGAGTGTACAGGTTGCAGAATCACATTGGTCATGCAGTCACGTATATACCCACAGTAATAATAATGTCTATTTTATTCTGCTGTCCTTCCTTTCCCCCCCTTCCCGACCCCTCCCCTCCCATCACTTCTCTCTACCCAATCTAATGTGACACACTTCTTTTTTTTTCCCTCACATCGTCATTCATGTATTCTGTATAACAATGAAGGTCTCCTTCCATCTCCCGTGCAATTCCCCTTCTCCCTCCCTTTCCTTCCCACCTCTCTTCCCTATTTAGTGGTAATCTTCTTCTCATGCTCTTCCTCCCTACCCCATTTTGAGTTCCAGAACTTTCTTAAAACATGTTTTTAAATATTTATTTATTTTGAAGGGTACTGGGGATTGAACCCAGGGCCTCACATATGTGAGGCACTCTACTACTGAGCTACCTTCCTAGCCCTGCTTTTCTATTTTTATTTTGAGAGTTTTGCTGACTTGTTGAGGCTGGCCTAGAACTTGCTATCCTTTGGCCTTGACCTTCTGAGTAGCTAAGATTACAGGCGTGTGCCAAACGTTTATCTTTATAATTAGACATCCTGAATTTATACATGTGTAACATCAGAATATATGTATACTTTGTACATAGCTTTCCTCCTTCTCTGAAAATATCACACTTTTAGAGAGAATAGAGCCAGGCTAAGGAGTCAGATATGTCCATTTTGTTTTAAGTCAGGGTCTTACTAAATTGCTTAGGACCTGGATATATCTCTGAGGCTGGCTTTGAACTAGCCATCCTCCTGCCCCAGCCTCCCAACCCGCTGAGATTACAGGCATGAACCACCATCACGCCTGGTAGGAGGGTCTTTTGTTGTTGTTGTTGTTGTTGTTGTTGTTGTTGAGGGGGGAGGGCGGGAGCAATGTGTTTTGACTTTTGAAATCTTCCACTTTTTGGACAGTCAAATTTATTAAGCACCTTCCCTATGTCAGACATTGTCCTGGATGCGGGGATTCTGGGAACCGGACAGTGAGCCCGATGGCCAGTACCCGCTTTGGCCCACCCTCTGGGCGGGGGAAGACAGGCACAGGAGAGTGCTGCCCAGACACGAAGGTCGTAATTTCAGGGGTCCGTGCGCCACGTCAGGAATTGCAGGGCTGCAAAGCGGATCGTGGGGAGGCTGAGCGCGGCAGAGGGCCACTGAGACCCGCACTTCTCTCCTCCATTGTCAGTCCTTCTGAGGCGCATCCCACACAGCTTCTCTAAGTGACTCAGGGAACGATATTCCCCTTGCAGATTCGGGATTGCTTTCCTCCCCCGCAGCCTCAGGGGCATTCAGCGACGCTGGACGGACAGTCGCAGGACTTTGGGGGCAGTCTTCACAGACGTGCTGCCCTGTGTCAGCCCTGTACTGAGCCCTGCGCAAGCATTGTCCCCCTCATGCCTCCCAGTTACAGCTCTGCAAGAGGTTCATAACAAATGAGCAATTGAGACCAAAAAGGGTAGAAGACTCAGAGACAGGAAGGATGTGACCAAGGCATTTTACATGTCCCTAAACTGCCTCTTTTGCTGGGGGGGGGGGGTCAGCCCTCTATGTCCATCCATGTTCCTTTGTCCTTTTGGGGAGCAGACTTCACTGCCAGGTCCCAGCAAGGAAGAAGCGAGTATCCAGTGATTTTCCAAACTGCCCCATGGAATTCTACCTCTGGTCTTTCACAGCCAAAAGGACTTCCTGAGTCACACGGCCAGCCTCAGATTTTATATCCCACTCTGCCAAGGGAGTGGCTACTTGCAAAAATAGTTGAGTAGATGGTGCAACGTGCCCTGGTTTCCCCCACCCCCAGGCTTCCTGGGAGCCAGGGGAGATAACCTTTGCAGCTGGAGCCTTTTCATCACAGATCCTAAGACTTCCTGAAAGGTCAGGTAACCTCACCAGTCCCCTCTGTATCTTGGTTACATTGACCCAAAACACCAGACTCCAGCTCCCCAGTCACCTGATACTGTACAGTGATAGGGACCGTGACATTATTAAGTGATCAGGCTTCTAAATCTGACAACATCACATGGGGTCCATATTACCCGGCTTTTAAAATGCAACATTAATGTGTTAAGGTCAAAGCTATGTATCTATTACTGGCCTTTAAATGAGAAGTCTGAAAAGAGATTACACTGTGAAAACAAGTTGAGTCGATTTATGAAAAGGAGGGTCACCATGATCTTTCCCCATGCTTCAAGGCTTGGGGTCTTTGCAGACTGCCTTGTGATGGGTAGCACTCCAGCACAGGAGGAAAGGCAGCAGGTGTTTTATTGACCATCTTTAGATCTCATCCACCCTTAAATGACTCATCTGCTCTTCTCCAGTCCTGTAAAATCACCACGTTAATCCACAGATTCCAGTACAGCAGGCAAGGAGGGAAACTCAGAGAACACCACCAACGGGCAACCGTAGCGCCCCCTAACGTCCATGTGTTGTTGGTGACGTCACAGAGTCATCTGCGCCCTATCACATGCCTGCCCTGCTGCTGAGTGGGAAGCTTCCTTTCTCCTGGGGAGCTTGTCCCTCTGCATGGCTGTTCTCATTCCTGAAGGAGAGTGGAGGGAGCTGAACTTGACACCTGTCTGGACACCGTTCTCTTTAAGAGGGAGCCGCGCACAGGGCATGGGAGCTCTCCCTTGCTTTTCTACAACCCAAGTCTTTTCTGGATAGCTCCCATTATGGGGAGTCCTGCCCCAGTCCTGTCCTGCTTATAACTGGACAGTAAGTGTACTTACAGCTCAGGATCAGATTTAGGAAGCCCATGTGACTCTCCAGGCAAATTACAAGTATGCATAGGGTATTCAGCAAAATGACAATGTTGGGCTTCTCGCTGTTACTAGAAACCCAGAAAGCAAAGAGGGCATCATATGTTTGGCGCATTCTCAATGGCTGCAACATCTCACAGGCAGGAAATTTTATATTCTCATGTTAAGAAAAATTATGGAAATGAGAGAGAGCAAGGTATTCACATGGAGAAGCTTCTGTAGGGCAGGAAGTGTGGTTGTGTGCCTTCAGCAGTGATGGCTAGGCAGGGTATTGGACCCTGGGGGCTTGGGGAGGTCCTGAGTCAGCTTCACTGACCTGGCCTGGGCTAGCAATGGAAGGCTCTCAGCAGACTACATGCTGTGTTGGCTTTGACACATGACCATGGTTACCATGGCTTTGGCCTGTAGATGTGAGATGTTTTCCCCAGCTAGTCATAGAATCTTGGATTCTGGGCTGGTGTTTTAAGGACCCTGTGATGTGGCACTTTTTAGAAGTTAGGGCTGTGTTTGAGGAGGGTCCAACAGAGCCACAGCCAGGGACTGAAGTACACCCAATGCCAGCACTTCTTAGGAACTGGGTTTTATTGTTGGGCCTTGCACATGCCAGGCAAATACTCTGCCCCTGATCATACCCCCAGCTGGGAGCTTCTGAGATGAACAAAATCAGGGCTGGGGCTATAGCTCAGTGGTAGAGCACTTGCCTCAAATGTGTGAGGCACTGGGTTCCATCCTCAGCGCCAAGTAAAAATAAATAAAATAAATAAATAAAGATATGTGTCCATCTACAACTTAAAAAAAATTAAAAAAAATGATAAACAAAATCTAATTATGCTAGACATGGTGGCACAGTTCTCTGATCCAAACTACTTGAGAGGCTGAGGCAGGAGAATCACAAGTTCAAGGTCACCCTGGGCAAAGGCTGGTGATATAGCACTTGCCTACTATGAGCAAGGCTCCAGGTTCAATCCCAAGTACTTTAAAAAAAAAAAAAAACTAATTATGTTTAGTCACCTCTGTATCTTGATTACACTGACCCAAAACATTTCAGAGTTCAGCAGCCACCTGATACTGTATAGTGATATTCAGAAGCATTTCTTGAACACCTATCATGTGTCAGATCTTCTACGAAGAATATGAAATACAGAGATGAACGGCACCCTGAGCCCAGAGGCCACTGCAACACAAGATGGTAACTGCTATCTTCAGAGAAGCCGAGGGAGGCTTCGAAGCTCCCAGGAAGATCCCTAGCGCCAGTTAAGCCCAGAGAAGCCGACTGCAAGGCTTCCACCAGGAGCATACGTCACCTGAGTCTCTGAGACCTGGCCAGAGATGGCTGACAAAGGGGGGGACAGAGGAGGGAGGAAAGTTCCAGGAAGAAGGGGCCTCCTTGTCTGAGATAAATTGAGGGAAGTCATCTGGCTGGAAGGATGGAAGGCCACAAAGGGTCAGAGACAGTGTCAGGAGAAAAAGATAAATAAGGAGCAACATCCAAGTGAGCAGCCCACTGAACAACCTGGCCCAGCAGTGGCAAAAAAAAAAAAAGATGTGCATCTTAGACAACTGGCTGCTGTGTCAGAAAATAGAAAGCAAGACGCCAGGAGAGCCTCAGGCAGCCTGGGGCATGTGGCACTGGCCTGAGGATGGCTGTAGCTGGCTCTGCTCTTCGACTTCTTGACTCCTCTGCATCCATTCCCTTGTTCAACAGATGCCACCCGAGTGCGGTCATCTCTCAGCACTGCTCTGGGCATGGGGCTCAGCAGTGATGGCCAAGAGCATGCACACAGTACCCCGTGCAGGGTCACAGAGAGGAGCAGGCAAAGGGAGTGGGGCAGGCTGGGCTGCTGCACCCTGAATAAGGAGGACCCCCTGGACTGAGAGCCACACAGGGCTGGGAACTGACGGGAACTAGAGGATCATCCGCTGGCTGCAGTATTCACGGGGCAGGTTGCTGGGAATGAAAAGGAAATGATGCTGCTTCCCAGATTTCTAACTTAAGGGACTGAAGAACTAGAGGGGAGCTCGCTGCCCCCACTGGAGTTTAAGATTCCCAGAGGAATCGTGGACACAGGAGGCAACTAACTAGAGATCATGTTAGGGAGCCTCTCTTAAATTCCCTCTGTTACAATAAGTAGCCTAACCAGCTGCCAATTACTAAATGTTGAGTATGTGCCAAGCTTCCTGCTCAGAGAAGTAAGGTAGGTAACCTACTCGGAATTACACAGCAAGAAAGAGCAGCATTGATCCCAAACCTTTGCTTTCAGTCAATTTGCATCTGTTGTTTCTGTTTTAATCCTAAATGTCTGAGACTAAGACACCGAAGTAAATCACTGTGTCTTGGTCGTCCTTACTGGGGGAAGTGTTTTCGTGGACATGTGGACCCCCTGTCACCGGGTTTTGTTGGAGACACTCTCCTCAGGGTTTTTCCTTTGCTCTCCTGGTTACTCTATTGGGGCAGGGGTGTCCAGGGAGGTTTGACAACTCCAAAGGGAGCAGCAGCTGTAATCTTGCAAAAGTCTTCTTACAAGGCTCCTTGTGCTTATTCTTTTTTAAATAATTTTTTAGTTGTAGATGGACACAATACCGTTATTTATTTATTTGTATGTGGTGCTGAGGATTGAACCCAGTACCTCATATGTGTGAGGCAAGCGCTCTGCCATTGAGCCACAACCCCAGCCCTTCCTTGTGCTTATTTTTTGGGGATGTCATTTGAAACTTTCTTTGGACACCTCTATTTTAGGTCAATTTTATTTTTTTGGTGAAGGGGTACAGGGGTGGAGGGAGCCACTCCAAAATCTGCACCTTTAAGTCCGGATGCACCACTGGGATCTGAAAGATCACCGTAATCTGGCACAGTAGTGCTATGACTCAGGCTTTTCCCTTGCTCGGATGACATGGCGGGGCCTAGGAGTAGGCAGAACCCAGAGGGGTTGAGCTACACTCACCTATTCCTTTGTAATCCTACTCCTTTGCCCTTTTTGGGATAGAAATGTTCCATGGAACCTCCCCTTATGTGTTCCCTACATAAGAATAAAGAATTCTAGTGGCTCGCTCTCTTTCCAAGGACCCTTAAGGTTGCAGAGCCATCTCCGGATTATTGAAAAGGTAATTCTGTGTGATTGTGTGCTTTCTTTGTCATTTTATTGAGTTATGGAATAGTCAGATTTTGTGAATCCAGCATTAATTTGCCAGCAAGGATAGATGGCAACACAGGGGAATAAACTCAGGGGCACTCAGCCACTGAGCCACATCCCCAGCCTTAGTTTGTATTTTATTTAGAGACAGCGTCTCACTGAGCTGCTTAGCACCTTGCTATTGCCGAGGCTGGCTTTGAACTCACCATCCTCTGAGCTGCTGGGATCACAGGCATGCACCACTGTGCCCAGCTAGCTCATTTGACTTGATTCTCTCATGTGCTCAGCTGGCTAGGTGAACACCAAAGACAAAAGCTCTCTTTCAGTAGCACAGAGTAGTTGATGAATAGACGAACAAGGAGAGATAAGTGAGCTGTGGAACAGCAAAGGCCCTGGCTCCTCTTCTCGCCTCTGGCCTCCCATTGGAGCCTCCCACTGGCAAAACCCAGCAGAAGCCATAGGTGAGGAGTCCACAGGGCGCAACACTTAGAGGCCAGGGCCTATGGGGAAGGCAGAGAACAGGCAAGTGGAGGATGCTTCAGCATCCTGCAGGGGCTCAGCTGGCCAGGAGCAGCCACCTGAGTCCAGGGTATGTGGACAGCTGATCTGTGAAGCTCTAGGACTTGGGGGTGGTGGTTCCCGCAGTCAACCTATGTGGACATGTCCAGTCTGATCAGATTTTCACCTTATGTCTTTTTTATTCAAATTGGTTTTCCAAAAACATCAGGGAAAGTAAAAACAAAACAAAACAAAAACACCTCTAAAAATGTAAATAGGTGGGTCTCACAAAGATTTTTACATACACTGTTAATAATTCCACCTTGAGATGATAAGTACTTACTCCCTCTATAAATGTTCCAAACAACCGCTATCGACTTCAATGGCAGCTCAAAAGAAACGTGGGGTAGGGACAAAAGTACTTCATTCTTCTTCAAAAATGCAAAACTAGGGTGAGGGTGTGGCTCACGATAGAGCATGTGTTCAGCATGCACGAAGCCCTCCACCGGATCCCCAACACCACACAAATGCACACCCACAGAGCAAACAAATGGAAAAGAAAACACCGCAGGTAAATAGTCAGATGAATGCAGGGCAAATCCTCCTCAGGACTTACTGCTGCCATTGCAACTCACCTTCTCCTCAGTCCCACCCTGTCCCCTTCCCCAGCTGAAGCCCCTCATGCTCTAGCTGCGCCCCCACTCTCTTAGAGTGTGACTTTCTTTCATGTGACTAGTTCATTCTTGTCCTTCAGGAACTTGCTCCCATGTCCCCTTGCCCGGGAAGCCTTCCTTGACCTGACTCACCCTGCCTCTCATCAGTGCTAGCACAACCACAGCTTTATGGTGTCCTAGAATTATTTTTGTTTTATTACCTGTCCCCCCAAAAGACAGTACACACCTGGAGCTGGGGACAATGCTTCGTCTCTATATACCTTCTTCATCTAACACTGAGTCCAGTGCATATCAAGCCCTCGAGGATGGATGGACAGATAGATGGATGGATGGAGAGATGGAGTACTATTAAAGAGAAAAGGGAATAGATGAACAACTGGGATTCAGAAAATAAGAAATGGGTTCCAGAAACTGCAGAAGTGCAACTGAGTTGGGTTAAGGACATGGGCAGGGAAGTAACCAGTGGCAACTCTTGAAAATAGAAGGTGAAAACAGTTTGGAGGGTCTTCCTGACAGGCTAAGGCAGCAGAGAGCCACTGGGAGCTTACGAGCAGGAAGAGATGAGGTCAGAGCTCTGTTTTAAGAAGATTAATCTGGCCGTTGGGATACTTCGCTCCTTTTTAATAATATATTCGCTTCCTATGAGGAATTTTCTTTGCCTTAATGCAAGGAATTAATCTTACGGTGTGGTTTGAGCAGTCCATAGCATAAACATCTATTTTATCCAAAGAGCTCAGTCCTACAGATGTGTAGGTCAGCCCTGGGTAAAGTGTTGTTTTGCTATTTTTTTTGTTTGTTTCAAACAAATAATCTTTACGCTACTGCTCAAGACAGTACCCACATAATTTTGATACAGCATGCTGAAATTAATTCTAAGCTGCTCCCCAAGGCCCAGCAGGAGTTACCAGCAAGTGCTCACCACAGCAGGGAATGTCACCATTCTAGATGGGATTCTTTGACAAAGCAGCGTGTGAACAGAGATTTCAGGCATTTCCCCACACACACACAGAAATAATTTTGAAATGACACATTCATCCTAAGAGAAAATATCTTCCAGTGTTAAGAGAAATATTTAATACTTGATAAGTAATTAGAAGGAATAAATACAACAATCAGACTATCATTTTTGACAATCATATTTTATTTATTTCAAGTGCCATAGACCAGTTTCTCTAACAATTTATTGTGTACCAAATCAACTAGTGATTGCTTCACACTATTTTAGATAAACAGTCATACCTTAAAGTTGCAAAGTTGAATGAGTACACGTTACCATTAAACATGCAAGTTCAATTGATGCTTTGTTTCTTATAATATTTATCTTCTCTTATTTCCCAAACCTCCTGCTGATCAGAAAAAAAAAAAAAAAAAAAACATTTGCACAGAACACAGCCTGACAAGACAGTGTAACTGAGCACTATGGTATGAAAGGAGATGATGGAGTATTCATTGTCACCCAGATGGACCTCTGGAGTTGTCTTATTAGAGACCATATGCTCAATAATCGACTTCTCAGAGAAGAAATGGATTACATCAAGACTGAAGCATTTTGAACATAAAATAGACAGAGTGACTAAACATAAGCCATCTTCGGCCTGTTTTTTAACTGTCAAGATGGGTCGTTGAGATTGCTGACACTGAGTACATTACTGAGAAAGACATGGGCTCACAGACATTCATCTTTCTATTGCTCTATACTTTTAAAAATCTCTCTTTTCTGAAATGAATGGGTGGATGGATGGATGGATGGATGGACAGCAAAGAAAGCCACACCCCTGCTCTTGATTCTGTTGTGGATTCTTCTCATGACTCTGAGGGCTTTGGGGTAAAGCACTGTCCAACAGCTGGGAGGCAGGTGGGTGAGTGGACGCTGGCCCAGGAAACCCTGGGGTGCTACTGGACCACCAACAAATGTGATCACTTTGAGTTTGCTGAACCTCAATATGTTTTCTACTAAAATCCTAGGAAGTGCATCCCCTTGGTTTGGTCTGCAATGATCTTTCTTTAAAAATCAGTAATAGGTCCCTGACAGACTTGTCCTGCTAAGCCCGTCATTGGGGTTCTACTTTGGCCCCCCAAGCCTGCACGAGTCTGCCCAGTTTCGTTCAGATCCACAAGCCCTAGGTCCTCCTGAAGAGAGAGCTCTTTCTGATCCTGTTAGATTCCTAGAGTCACATACACATATGCACTTTTGGCTTCTCAGCATTTCTACAGATTCTGAATTCCCTCACGTTCAATTTTATATACTTCCAAAGGCATATGGGTCATTTTCAGAATCCATATCTCAAAGATTGAAAACATTTTATAACATTTTAACATTGGGATTAAATTCCAGTTAACTTGCATAATCAGAGGGCAAATATCTGTCATTCAATTTATCAAAAAAAAAAAAAAAAACTTCAATTTCTAATACCTGCTCTAGGTAAAGATTTGCTTCTTTCTCTTCTCCTTTATGCTGTCCAGGTCCTCACTCTCTCATCTCCTTAAGTGCTGTGCTGAACCCTAATCCCCTTGGCTTTCGTGTTTCGAGCAGAGGGCTACTTTGAAACTCATACTCCACCACTTGCTCTCCTCCAGGAGCGTCTGAGCAGGTGCCTCGCCTGCCCTCTGGGAGAAACTTGTCTATTCCCATTATCGTTTCAAGAAGGACAAGTTTTGTCGACATCAAATCCTTCAATATTCTCTCTATGCCAGAGTCCTTTGAAACATGAATAATCCAAACCCCCTGCTCCAAAGGAGCACCTATAAGCTGCCATTCTTAAGCTCAGTCAGAGAAAAGCTGTCTGTTCTGGAAAGACAGTAGAAGGATATGGAGAAGTCTCTCTGGATCCTCACCCGATGACTTTGTTTAATGTAGAAGTCTAGATCGGATACTCATGGTTTAAGAACAAAGATGTATTCCAGAACCAATGTTTTTCTCTATCATTTGTGCCTCTCAGCTCCTCTCCTATGCACTCCTAAACCTAAGTATTATGAAAGATCTGAATGAAATAGTTACAATTTCAATAACAAAGGGCATCCTAATCCTCGCTAGTGTCTTACAGAATGAGACTCCACACACCTTGCTAAGATACACCACCAGAGCCCAAATCCACAGCACTATCCAGAGCTGTCAGGCAGCTGCTGCAGGGGCCACCCGAAAGGCAACGTCACCATGGTCGTCCTGAGGGGTACACGGAGCTTTAGCCCTAGTGGTCCAGAACAGTGGACACTGTGGTGTTGTTCAGCTCACTGCTCACTGAAGCTGAGGTCAGCTGGATGCTCCTATCTACAGTGGGGACTCTCCCTCCTACGACCTCATCCGTGTTCCTCTCTGGCCTCAGCAGAATAATGAAGCACTTGGGAGCAAACATGCAACCCAACAAGCCATAGCTAGATGCCAAAATCGCAAATATCTCCACAGCCACCTTGAACTTGCCTTTGGTGCTCAAGTAAGCAGGGACAAAAGAAATCCAGACAATAAAAAAGACCAGCATCCCGAAGGTGATGCACTTCCCCTCATAATAATTATCTGGCAACCGACGAGCCACAAAGGCTGTAAGAAAGCACAGCAAGGCCAGGAAGACATCGACCCCAAATGTGAAGCACAGAAATTCCAGAGAGCCTTCATCACATTCCAGAATGATCTTTATGTTTTGGGATTCCATGTTCTTGTACACCTTTGGGGGTTCAAATACCAAGTAGGTTGTGCATATGCTGATCTCCACCAGAACAGAGAGCAACACAATGATCTTTGGACAAATGGGGTGCATGGATATGAGTTGGGTTTTGGATCTGGAGATTCTGTAGGCAAAAAAGAGAGAAAGAGTCTTTCCAAGAGTGCAAGACAGGCAAAGGGAAAAGCCCAGGGCCAGCGTGACCTGGCGGGCCATGCAGGACCAGGTACACGGCTTGCCAATGAAGAGCATGGACGACATCGCCGTGGTGGCCAGGGAAGCCTGTGTGAGGAGGCTCAGCTCCCGGCCATTGGCCTGGACCAGGGGCGTGCGCCTGTGCACCACATACACCACCATGACCGCCAAGGCCACCAGGGCCCCAAAGACGGCGAGGACGGCAAGGGTGAGGCCCAGGGCGTCATTGTAGGCGAGGAACTCCACCTCCTTGAGCACACACTGGCTCTTCTGCACGTTGGACCAGTAGTCTTCACTGCACGGTTCACACTCCCGTTGACCTACGGAGCAAAGGACAGAGGTGGACTGCAGGGAAGGCCAGTGTCCCTATCTCTGGGAGGAGCCCAGAGCAGCCATGGGCCTGCAGCAAGGATGCACTGAAAATCCCTTCTGTGGAATGTTCATGACCTCTCAAAAGAAGTCGTGATAACACGGCTTCAGAGCGTGCTGTTATCACAGACGGGGAGTGAGTTTTAATTTTAAAAATTTAGTCCCCCTTCTCAATGTCAACCTGTCCCATTGGTCTCGCCAGGTATCAGGTCCCTTTCTTTTTTCTCCAATGGTCTATTGAGAAAGGAGATATGTATCCTTATGAGCTAAGAACAATCCATGAGAGGAAAATTGATTACTGAGGTGAAACAATCAAGAGGAGTGTGATGAGGACTCGGTTAGTTTAAAAGCTAGCATTTTTAGTGCTGAAATGAGGAGTTCGTGCAGTGATGATTACAGAGTCCACACTTGAAGTACTACGACCTTAAGCCTATTGTCTTTTTTTTTTTTTTGATACCCAGGATTGAACTCAGGCACTCAATCACTGAGCCACATCCCCAGCCTTTTTTTGTATTATATTCAGAAACAAGATATCACTGAGTCACTTAGCACCTCACTTCTGAATTGCTTAGCACCTCGCTTTTGCTGAGGCTGGCTCCTCCTGCCCCAGCCTCAGCCTCAGCCTCTGGGATTACAGGTGTGCACCATCACACCCAGCAAACCTATGGACTTCTAGATCTCATGGTTCCAAATTACAGAAAACTAAGTAGAATGTAGAACTGTAAGTAATCTTTTTTCTGATTTAACCTATCTCATAAACAAGTTTAAAGACTTCTTATGAATTTAATTATTCATATTGCACATTTCACATCTTTTGTTTTGAATTTTCCTTATTAACTTCTCAGTTATGTGTCTTTTCCCCACTGTAGCAGCTTCGGAACCAAAACCCAGTGTTATTGTTCTGTTCTGTTTCATTCTACACAGAACAGCCAATGATCTGATGGGTTTTAATGATTTTCATTATAAATTGTTCACATCTACTTATAAAAGTTTCCAAGGAAACTCTTTGCCAGCACAGTTAATGTAACACTTTTTGACATCCATGAGAAAGTGACCGTGGTACCTGCTTTCTCTGACACATATCCATCAGCACATGGGATGCACTCAAAGCAGCATATGGGCTCCCCCTGTCGAATCCCTTTCCGCGTTCCGGGAGGACACACGTCAGTACAGACGGAATGGGGAAGCTAGCAAAGACAAACAGACATGACACAGACAGCTCTGCCACTTGTGAGACCAAGAAAGCTCCCATTGGATTCCCATGGAAGCTTCGTGGTATCCTTGGAAACCCAGGGTGCTGGATGACAATAACAGAGAGAACAACCACATAGAGGGTCTAGAGAGAACTTTTGCTGAAGGACAGTCTGGTCGTTGCCTCTAGAAAGGCAAAGCTAATCCTAAAGCTAGTTCCTTCTATTCTTGGGGATCAGGCAAAGCTCCCTGTCCCTGGAGCTCTAGGAGGGAACCATTTGACAAGTGTGCTCCTATTTGGGGGAGACCTGTGACCCCAAGAACCATCTTGCAAACCTGAAAAATGTTTGTTTTCAGCAAGGTCATCCCAACATCACCTTAAAGTCAAAGATGAGTCATGAAAGGTCAATAAAGAAAAGAAAAGAATGATGATGGACTAATGTGTTTAGTAGATATGAAAATAAACCAATAAATGATTGTTCTTTGTCATTTATACAGGAAACTAAACACCCTTTCTCAATATAACTAAACAAAGATGACTTTATAAATGCTTTATTGAAAAATACACTTATTTTGATATAAAAAAAACTGGGAAGGCAGAAAGAAAGGCAGAAAAGGCACATGCTGGGATGTTTTCTTGCTAAATGGGTGCTGTGGTTTGGATGGGGGGCATCCCCCAAAGCTCATGTGTGAGACAATGCAAAAAGGTGTAGAGCTGAAATGAATGGGTTATGAGCACCTTAACCCAATTAGTGAATCAATCCTTGATGGGACTGAGTGGTAACTGAAGGCAGGTGGGGAGTGGCTGGAGGAGGTGGGCCCTGGGGACATGCCCTTAGGGTATGTATTCTGTATCTGGTGACTAGAGTCTGTCTCTGCTTCCTGATCACCATGTCTTGAGGCTCTTCCCTCCAGGACACTTCTGCCATGATGTTCTGCCTCATCTTAAGTCTTGAGGAATGGAGCCTGCTGTCTATGGACTGAGACCTCTGAAGACCTGCTGTGTATGGACTGAGACCCAAATAAACTTTTCCTCTAATTGTTCTTATCAGGTCTTTTGATCACAGCAGCAAAAAAAGCTGGCTAAAACAATAGGTTTAAAAATTTCAATAGTGAAATCAGGCCCCCTTTCTATTCTATGAGGATGTACACTTTGAAATCCAGAATCAATACAATGTATGAATCAGTTTATATCTTAGTCTATTGGGAAAGTTTCCTGTAAAGAAGGGAGATAAAATTTATTCTCCACTAAGCAAAGATTCATTTTGAAAAGTGAATAATCACATTCATATTTATTTTGTAAACCAGAATTATTGTATGTTGAGTCTTTCAAAGTCAATCCTAGATAACAGAAAATATTAGAAATCTCTGGGCTAGGTTATGGTAAAACATTACAGAAGTATGCACCCATAATAGATAAGCTTCCTGTAAGTTTTCAAAGAATGATAGATGGTGGGTAGATAGACAGGCAGATGACAGATATAAGATGATATTTTCAAAGCACTTTGAGGAGTAGCTAGTCCAAAAGGGAGTGACACCAAGGCACTCTCAAATTCTGAAAGATAAACAATGAAATCCCCACAGATTGTGATGGACTTCTCACTCACTCCAGTCTATGGAAAGAGCTCTCCGTGTGCCTTTATTTAAAGAACCATCATGAACAATGAGGCGGTGCCTATTTGCGCTGTCTCTCACCATCACACCCATTCTCAACCATGGTGATCTGGCAGCTTCCAGCCCACTCACCTCACAGAGACTCCTCCCGCCGTGTTTAGAAACTGATATTTACCCTGGAGAGTTAAAGTCATCTTACTACAGTGATCCATGCTTACCCACGACTCACAAGAGCCAAACTGAGGAACGGCCAGGTCACCCAGGAGCAGACACTAAAATAGATTAACAGAAGCTCAATAGTTCTACTTTCCCTGGAATAATACTTCCTTAAAGATCAAAAAAGTCCACTGTCTGTAAGTAACAGTTTCTTCTTAACTTCTGGTAAGTGACAGGGTTTCTGCTTAACTGTCACCAATACTTCCTAGGCTTCATCTTGATGTTGTAGGCCAGAGACCAGTCTCCAGCTTACCAACCTCTTCTCTTGTGAGATATCAGAGCTGCAGTTCTGCATACCAACCGCCCCACTGTTGCAATGGAATGGGAATTCGAAGAAGAACTAATATCAATTTAAAAAAAATTTCCAAAAATTTTTTTGGAAAGAAGAGCAGGGAATATTCCCAAACTCATTCTACAACACCAACATTACCTCGATAAAAACCTGGCGAGGACACAACAAAGAAGGAAAGTTACAGGCCAATATCCTTGATGAACATACCTGCAGAAAACCTCAAAAAATACAAATCAACTGGATTCCACAGCACATTGTCAAATGAGATTCATCCCAGGGATGCAAGGATGGTTTGACATATGCAAATGAACAAACATGACAGGCACATCTATTGAAGGAGGACAAAACCCTTATAATCATCTCCAAGATGCAGGAAGGACCTTGGATAAAATCTAGAACCCTTTCATGATAAAAATTCTGAGCACATAAGGTATAGAAGGAATGCTCCTTAACAGAGCAAAGGCCACACATAATAATAAGTCAACAGCTACTGTCCTACCGAGCAGAGAAGATCTGAAAGCTATCTAGATCTGGAACCTTACAAGGATGCCCACTTTTACCACTTCTGTTGAAGTTCTAGCCAGAGCAATCAGGTAAGAAAATACAGGCATCGGAATTAGAAAAGAGGAAGTCAGATTGTCACTGCTTGCAGATGACAAATCTTATATATAGAAAACCCCAAAGATTCCACCAAAAACTATTAGAATTAATAGTTGTAAATAAATTGAGCAAAGTAGAAGGATATAAAGTCAACGTTCAACAATCAGTAGTACTGCTGTATGCTGAGAGTCAATGATCTGAAATAGACATCAAGAAGGCAATCCATTTACAATAACTGCTAAAAAAGTAAAGTGCCTGAAGATACATTTAACCAAAAAGGTGATGGATCTTTATAAAGAAAGCAATAAAACATCTATGAAAGAAATCGAAGAGAAATGAAAAATGGAAAGATACCCTGTGATTGTGAATTGGAAGAATCAATATTGTTAAAATGCCCATACTATCTAAAGTGACCTAAAATAAAATGATGTTCTTCACAGGTCTAGAAAAAACAGTCCTAAAATTCATGTGGAACCAAGTGTGTGTGTGTGTGTGTGTGTGTGAGTGTGTGTATCCAAAGCAATCTCGAACCAAAAAAAAGAACAAAGCAGATGCTTTATACTACCAAACTTCAAAATCTTATAAAAAATATAGGAATCAAACCAACATGGTATATTGTCATTAAAACAGACTATAGACCAAGGGAACAGAATGGAGAGCCTGACAGCAAATCCAGGCCATCTATAGCCACCTGATTTTCAACAAAGATGCTAAGAACACACATTGGAGAGAGGGAAGTCTTTTCAATAAATGGTACTGGGAACATAAATATCCACATGCAGAAAAATGAAAGCATATCCTTATCTTCATCAGTTACAAAAACCAACTCAAATGGATTAAAGACTTAAATGTAAAGCATTTAAAAAAACTACTAGAAGAAAACAAAGAAATGTTTGAAGACATTGGAAGGGGCAATTTTTTTGGACAAGAGCTGAAAAGCACAAGAAACAAAAGCCAAAATATACAAATGGACCTACATCATATTTAAGGTTTTTTTACTTAAAAAAAAAAAAACTAACTTTGTAGAGTAAGGGAAACAATCAACAGAGTGAAGAGACAACCTACAGAATGGGAGAAAATACTTGCAAACTATACATACGCTAAAGGTCTATAAACAGGATATAGAAGGTGCTCCAAAAACTGCATAGCAAAAACCAAATAACCCAATTTAAAAATGGGCTATAGGCCTAAATAAAATATTTCTCAAAAGAAGGCATACAAATAGACAAAAGGTATGTGAAAAAATGTTCAAAATCACTAGTCATCAAGAAAATGCCAATCAAAACCACAATAAGTTATCACCTCACTCCAATAAGAATGGCTATTATAAAAGGACAAAAGGCAGTGCTAGTGAGCATGTGAAGAAAAAGGCACCTTTGCCTGCTGGTGATGGGAAGGGACATTATAGCAGTCATTATGGAAAATACTGAGGTCCCTCAAAAATTAACAAATAGAACTATCATATGATCCATCAATTTTACTCCTGGTGGCAAGTATCCAAAGGAAATGAAGTCAGTATGTTGAAGAGGTATCTTCACACCTATGTTTCTTGCAGCACTATCCACAATAGTCAAGAAACAGAAACAATCTAAGTGTCCATCATCTGAACGAATGATGCAAATGTGGTGCATATATGCACAATGGAATACTATTCAGCCATAAAAACTGGAATTTGTGACAACATAGATGGAACTTGAGGTCATGATGGTAAGCAAAACAAAGCCAGGCACAGAGAGGCAAGTGCCACTGTTTCCATATGTAGGAGTTAAAAAGATGATCCATAGAAACTTTGGTGATTACCAGAGACCAGGGAGAGATGGTGAAAGGTTGGTCAATGGGCATTAAGTTACAGTTAGGATGAAGAAGTTCTGGTTCACTGTTGTTGACTACAGATAACAATCATGTGCTGATATTTCAAAGAGATAAAAGAAGGGATTTGGGGGGCTGGGGATATAGTTTGATTGGTAGACTGCTTGCCTTGCATGCACAAGGCCATGGGTTCAATTCCCAGTACCAAAAAAAGGAGGGATTTTTAATGTTTTCACCATTAGGAAATAAAAAAATGAGGAGACAGAGAGATATGTTTAACCTGACATAAATATTACACAATAAATACAGGTATTGAAATATTACATATTATTCCATAAATCTCAAAGGTTTTATATTTTGTGTCAGTTAAAAGTAAATTTTAAATTTCAAAACAAGAAATTTTAAAATTCAAAAAATAAATTAATAAATTTAAGAATAATAAGAACTTAAAAAATACAAATTTGGAAGAAATGAAAAAAAAATCACTTTACTCAGAAAATAAACTTAAGGGGGGATCCAACATGGCGGCGAGAGGGGAGGCAGCGCTTTCAGTACCTCCTCAACAAAGGGGTCAGAGAGACGCATGGATACGCTTAGATATGACCTGCTGAGAAACTCCTAGCAAAATTCCACTAAAGAGAGACCGGCCGGGAATTGGAAGGATTTTTGGAGGTGACAGTCTGCGCTAGACGAGTGAATCTCCGCCACGCAGCGCAGAGGTCCAGACCCGCCAGCCGCTGCCCGCGCGACTCGGCGACTGTCGGCTGCCTGCACGCGGCCCCCGCGTCAGGGCAGATAGCCTCCGAGGCGCAGCGCAGCAGGAGCGGTGCAGGGACTCTAGGAAGAGGTCGCCTCCCAAGCCTTCATGAAATAGCAAACGGGGAGCTGAAACCAACCAGAGACAGACCAGTCCCACCCCTCCCTTCGGACACTCTGGCAAGGAGCCTGGGGCCTGCCATAGCAGAGTGGTGACATCACCAGAGTTCCGCCGACAGAATTCCTTCCCAGCGGAATCCACATTAGCAGGTGTGTGACTCCCACCCCCTCCAGATACAAGCAGCCAGGAAACCACCGGGGGCGTGTCTGTAGGGAAGCAGAGGGGATTCCAGATCCCCACCTCCCCTTAACACCAGCGGCAACACCCAAGATCTTAGCCGCCAGTTTCTGGGGGCGTGCCCACCAAAGGGGTCCTGAAAAATTTAACTGTTGGTTCCCAGATCACCCCACCACAGCACTGGGGCTTAATTGAATGACAGAGAGGGTGTTCATCGTTCGGGATATAGGACACGCGGTGGGGCTGCAAGTGTAATCAGATCCTTGGGGAACCGCCTCTGGTGAACAGGACCTGGCTGGCTGGCTGGGAGGAGGAACAGGGGGAGGGGCCGGATAAGTGAAAGGGCTCTGGACTAACAGGATTGAGAGACTCCCAGGAGCCACCGTACAGGGATTTCTGTCAGCACATAGAGGGCAGAAGCTCAGCTCAGAGGGCACAGCTCCGCCTACTGGAAGAGAAGAAAATGGGATTCAGCCATAGAACAGGGGATGCCAGCATGGCAGAGATCTGATGTCATCGGAGAGCGGCCGAGGAGAAAACTTCATCGGTGCCAGCGGCGACAGAAACAGTTGGTCCCCTGGTAGGGAGGGTGAGTCACAGATACCCGAGTCTCTCTCGCTTTGTCATCGAGCCAGAGGCGAGGAGAGGGGCCGCCGCCCGCGCCCGCAAGGTAGGAAGACCAGCGACCAACCTGCAGATCAGGCCCAGTGGTCTGCAGGCGTGGTAAGAGGGGCAGGGCAGAGCCACCGCCCGCGCCGGCAAGGTAAGCAGACCTGCGACAGACCTGTGGATCAGGCCCAGCGGCCTGCCAGCGTGGTACACACTTCACCCCAACTGGAGTAGGGGCAGAGCAGAGCCTTAGCCCGCTCCCAGATCAGGCCCAGCGGCTCGCCTGTGTGGTGGTCAAGTGACCCCAATTGGAGTGGGGGCGGAGCGGAACTGACACCCTTGCCCACAAGGTGGGCAGACCTGCGACCAACCTGCAGATCAGGCCTAGCGGTCCCGGGCGTGGTAGGAGGGGCAGGGCAGAGCCTTCGCCCCCACCTGCAAGGTAGGCAGACCTGCGACAGAACAGCGGATCAGGCCCAGGGGTCCGCGGGTGTGGTAGACACCTCACACCAATTGGAGGAGGGGCAGAGCAGAGCCCCTGCCCGCACCTGCAAGGGAGAATTTTCAACTATACAAGAGCAATATAAATATATAGGGGGGGAAAAAATTTCAAAAACACAACAGTTTCACCAAGAAGAAAGAAACGCAAGCAGTATGAAAAGACAAGGAAAGAAAGGACTACAAGCAATGCAGGTCAGCTCAACTTTAGAAGAGGTAACAGCTGCAGCAGATGGAATGTCAGATAAAGAATTCAGGATATATATGCTTCAGATGATCTGGAGTATCAAGGAAGAAATTAGACAGCAAAATCAGACAATGAAAGATCACTTCGACAAGGAATTACACAAACAAATCCAGGAAGCAAAGGATCAACTATACAGGGAGATAGAGGTTATAAAAAACAAACAAACAGAAATCCTAGAAATGCAGGAAGCAATAAACCAACTTAAAAACTCAATTGAGAGTACTACCAGCAGAGTAGAACACTTAGAAGATAGAACATCAGACAATGAAGACAAAGTATTTCAACTTGAAAAGAACATAGACAGCTCAGCAAGACTGTTAAGAAACCATGAGCAGAACATCCAAGAAATATGGGATAACATTAAGAGACCAAACTTAAGAGTCATTGGGATACAGGAAGGTATAGAACTCCATACCAAAGGAATGAGCAATTTATTCAATGAAATAATACGAGAAAACTTCCCAGACTTGAAGAATGAGACAGAATCCCAAATTCTAGAAGCCTACAGGACGCCGAATGTGCAAAATTATAAGAGATCCACACCTAGACACATTATAATGAAGATGCCCAACATACAGAATAAGGAGAGAATTTTAAAAGCTACAAGAGAAAGGAAGCAGATTACATTTAGGGGCAAGCCAATCAGGATAACAGCTGATCTTTCAACACAGACTCTGAAAGCCAGAAGATCCTGGAATAACATATTTCAAACACTGAAAGAAAATGGGTTCCAACCAAGAATTGTGTATCCAGCGAAATTAAGCTTCAGGATGGAAGATGAAATTAAAACCTTCCACGACAAACAAAAGTTAAAAGAATATGCAGCTAGAAAACCATCTCTTCAAAACATCCTCAGCAAAACATTACAGGAAGAGGAAATGGAAAATAACAATGAAAACCAACAGTGGGAGGTAGGACAGTAAAGGGGGGGGAATAATCAAAGAGGAAAACAAACCATGTTTAGTAACATAAATAAACAAATATGGCTGGAACAACAACCCATATCTCAATAATAACCCTAAATGTTAATGGCTTAAACTCACCAATTAAGAGACACAGGCTAGTAGAATGGATCTCAAAACAAGACCCAACAATATGCTGCCTACAGGAGACGCATTTGATAGGAAAAGACATACATAGGCTGAAGGTGAAAGGTTGGGAAAAATCATATCACTCATATGGACTTCGGAAAAAAGCAGGAGTGTCCATACTCATATCAAATAAAATAGATTTCAAGCCAAAGTTAATCAAAAGGGATAAAGAGGGACACTACATACTGCTTAAGGGAACCATACACCAACAAGACATAACAATCATAAATATATATGCCCCAAACAATGGTGCAGCTATGTTCATCAAACAAACTCTTCTCAAGTTCAAGAGTCTAATAGACCACCATACAATAATCATGGGAGACTTCAACACACCTCTCTCGCCACTGGACAGATCTTCCAAACAAAAGTTGAATAAGGAAACTATAGAACTCAATAACACAATTAATAACCTAGACTTAATTGACATATATAGAATATACCACCCAACATCAAGCAGTTACACTTTTTTCTCAGCAGCACATGGATCCTTCTCAAAAATAGATCATATATTATGTCACAGGGCAACGCTTAGACAATATAAAGGAGTAGAGATAATACCATGCATCCTATCTGATCATAATGGAATGAAACTGAAAATCAACGATAAAAGAAGGAAGGAAAAAGCATACATCACTTGGAGAATGAACAATAGGTTACTGAATGATCAATGGGTTATAGAAGACATCAAGGAGGAAATTAAAAAATTCTTAGAGATTAATGAAAACACAGACACAACATATCGGAATCTGTGGGACACATTGAAAGCAGTTCTAAGAGGAAAATTCATTGCTTGGAGTTCATTCCTTAAAAAAAGAAAAAACCAACAAATAAATGATCTCATGCTTCATCTCAAAATCCTAGAAAAAGAAGAGCAAAACAACAGCAAAAGAAGTAGAAGGCAAGAAATAATTAAAATCAGAGCTGAAATTAATGAAATCGAAACAAAAGAAACAATTGAAAAAATTGACAAAACTAAAAGTTGGTTCTTTGAAAAAATAAACAAAATCGACAGACCCTTAGCCATGCTAGCGAAGAGAAGAAGAGAGAGAACTCAAATTACTAGCATATGGGATGAAAAAGGCAATATCACAACAGACACTTCAGAAATACAGAAGATAATCAAAAATTATTTTGAATCCTTATACTCCAATAAATTAGAAGATAGTGAAGGCATCGATAAATTTCTGAAGTCATATGATCTGCCCAGATTGAGTCAGGAGGATATAGACAACCTAAACAGACCAATATCAATTGAGGAAATAGAAGAAACCATCAAAAGACTACCAACTAAGAAAAGCCCAGGACCGGATGGGTATACAGCAGAATTTTACAAAACCTTTAAAGAGGAACTAATACCAATACTTTTCAAGCTACTTCAGGAAATAGAAAAAGAGGGAGAACTTCCAAATTCATTCTACGAGGCCAACATCACCCTGATACCTAAACCAGACAAAGACACTTCAAAGAAAGAAAACTTCAGACCAATATCTCTAATGAACCTAGATGCAAAAATCCTCAATAAAATTCTGGCGAATCGGATACAAAAACATATCAAAAAAATTGTGCACCATGATCAAGTAGGATTCATCCCTGGGATGCAAGGCTGGTTCAATATACGGAAATCAATAAATGTTATTCACCACATCAATAGACTTAAAAATAAGAACCATATGATCATCTCGATAGATGCGGAAAAAGCATTCGACAAAGTACAGCATCCCTTTATGTTCAAAACTCTAGAAAAACTAGGGATAACAGGAACATACCTCAATATTGTAAAAGCAATCTATGCTAAGCCTCAGGCTAGCATCATTCTGAATGGAGAAAAATTGAAGGCATTCCCTCTAAAATCTGGAACAAGACAGGGATGCCCTCTCTCACCACTTCTGTTCAACATAGTTCTCGAAACACTGGCCACAGCAATTAGACAGACAAAAGAAATTAAAGGCATAAAAATAGGAAAAGAAGAACTTAAATTATCACTATTTGCAGATGATATGATTCTATACCTAGCAGACCCAAAAGGCTCTACAAAGAAACTATTAGAGCTAATAAATGAATTCAGCAAAGTGGCAGGATATAAAATCAACACGCATAAATCAAAGGCATTCCTGTATATCAGCGACAAATCCTCTGAAATGGAAATGAGGACAACCACTCCATTCACAATATCTTCAAAAAAAATAAAATACTTGGGAATCAACCTAACAAAAGAGGTGAAAGACTTATACAATGAAAACTACAGAACCCTAAAGAGAGAAATAGAAGAAGATCTTAGAACATGGAAAAATATACCCTGTTCATGGATAGGCAGAACTAACATCATCAAAATGGCGATATTACCAAAAGTTCTCTATAGGTTTAATGCAATGCCAATCAAAATCCCAAAGGCATTTCTTGTAGAAATAGAGAAAGCAATCATAAAATTCATATGGAAAAATAAAAGACCTAGAATAGCAAAAACAATGCTAAGCAGGAAGTGTGAATCAGGCGGTATAGCGATACCAGACTTCAAACTATACTACAGAGCAATAGTAACAAAAACAGCATGGTACTGGTACCAAAACAGGCGGGTGGACCAATGGTACAGAATAGAGGACACAGAAACCAATCCACAAAACTACAACTATCTTATATTTGATAAAGGGGCTAAAAGCATGCAATGGAGGAAGGATAGCATCTTCAACAAATGGTGCTGGGAAAACTGGAAATCCATATGCAACAAAATGAAACTGAATCCCTTTCTCTCGCCATGCACAAAAGTTAATTCAAAATGGATCAAGGAGCTTGATATCAAATCAGAGACATGGCGTCTGATAGAAGAAAAAGTTGGCTACGATCTACATACTGTGGGGTCGGGCTCCAAATTCCTCAATAGGACACCCATAGCACAAATGTTAATAACTAGAATCAACAAATGGGACTTACTCAAACTAAAAAGTTTTTTCTCAGCTAAAGAAACAATAAGAGAGGTAAATAGAGAGCCTACATCCTGGGAACAAATCTTTACTCCTCACACTTCAGACAGAGCCCTAATATCCAGAGTATACAAAGAACTCCAAAAATTAGACAATAAGATAACTAACAACCCAATCAACAAATGGGCCAAGGACCTCAACAGATACTTCTCAGAGGAGGACATACAATCAATCAACAAGTACATGAAAAAATGCTCACCATCTCTAGCAGTCAGAGAAATGCAAATCAAAACCACCCTAAGATACCATCTCACTCCAGTAAAATTGGCAGCCATTATGAAGTCAAACAACAACAAGTGCTGGCGAGGATGTGGGGGAAAGGGTACACTTGTACATTGCTGGTGGGACTGCAAATTGGTGCAGCCAATTTGGAAAGCAGTATGGAGATTTCTTGGAAAGCTGGGAATGGAGCCACCATTTGACCCAGCTATTCCCCTTCTTGGTCTATTCCCTAAAGACCTAAAAAGAGCATGCTACAGGGACACTGCTACATCGATGTTCATAGCAGCTCAATTCACAATAGCAAGACTTTGGAACCAACCCAGATGCCCTTCAATAGACGAATGGATTAAAAAAATGTGGCATTTATACACAATGGAGTATTACTCTGCATTAAAAAATGACAAAATCATAGAATTTGCAGGGAAATGGATGGCACTAGAGCAGATTATGCTAAGTGAAGCTAGCCAATCCCTAAAAAGCAAATGCCAAATGTCTCCTTTGATATAAGGAGAGTAACTAAGAACAGAGTAGGGACGAAGAGCATGAGAAGAAGATTAACATTAAACAGAGATGAGAGGTGGGAGGGAAAGGGAGAGAAAAGGGAAATTGCATGGAAATGGAAGGAGACCCTCAGGGTTATACAAAAGAACATACAAGAGGAAATGAGGGGAAAGGGAAAAATAATACAAGGGGGAGAAATGAAGGTCAATAGAGGGGGTAGAGAGAGAAGAGGGGTGGGGAGGGGAGGGGAGGGGGGATAGTAGAGGATAGGAAAGGTAGCAGAACATGACAGTCACTAGTATGGCAATATGTAAATCAATGGATGTGTTATTGATGTGATTCTGCAATCTGTATATGGGCTAAAAATGGGAGTTCATAACCCACTTGAAGCAAAGTGTGAAAGATGATATATCAAGAACTATGTAATGTTTAGAACAATCAACAATAAAAAAAAAGAAAAAAAAAAGAAAAGAAACTTAAGGAAAAAGTCCAAAACACTTGAGAAACTAATATAGAAATAACGAGGGTGTGTTGTTCAGCTTTTTGTTGCCATGAAAAATACCCAAGAAAACAACTTAAAGAAGGAAAGACTTATTTTGGCCCATGGTTTCCGAGGTTCCAGTTCATGGTCATTTGACACCATTGCTTTAGGCCGGAGGTGAGGGGAACACCATTGCTCAGCTCACGGCAGCTAGAGGCAGGAAAGGGGCCAAGGCCCCAGGGCTGGCCTCTGTGACCTACTTCCCCCTGCTGACAATTTCCACCCCCAAATGTATTGATCCACTGATGCAGTCAGAGCTCTCATAATCCAATCACACCCTGAGGACCAAGCCTTCAACATATGAGGGACGCTCCAGTTCCATGCCACAACAAAGGGGTTCAAGAAAGAACATAGTTCCATGGAAATTGAATGGAGAATCATTGAATAAAGGCAAGAAAATAACAAAGAGAATGAGATAAAGAAAAGGGCGGAACTAGTGGGTGAGAAAGTATATGAAGTGGAAGATAAAGGAGGCCAAACATAAGTACAACTGGAGTCCTGGAAGAAGAAAACAAAATGGTAAAACTGATATTCAAAACTGCAATCCAGGCTGGGGCTGGGGCTCGTGGCAGAGCACTTGCCTAGCATATGTGAGGCCCTGGGTTTGATTCTCAGCACCGCATGTAAACAAAGATCCACTGACAATTAATAAAATATTTTTAAAAAACTGCACTCCAAGAAAATATTCAAAAAATAAAACATCTGAATCTACATAGAGTCAAGGTATACTGTACTTGGTAAAATTAAATTTAAATTTGAAGAAAATGACTTCTTTTTACTGCATTAGTGCCTAAACTAATATAGAAATGCAATTTTCTATGCAAACAAAATAGAAAGTCAGAGCAACTAACCTGTGATGACTCAGTGTTCCAAAATATTGTCGAATTCTTTGTGAAAACAAGTTCAAACTTATTTTCTGTAAATATATATTCTCCAACCTTCATGAAGGCAATTTCTCCATTATCATCTAATTGCCAATTTAGAATGTCATAGTGTCCCATCACGTCCCCATTCTTATCAATCTGTATTGTCTTTCCATCATGGGTTGTAAACTGAACCGTCTTCACATAGAACATTAGCTGCGGGGGAGTGGGGACAATAGGGGAAAAAGCAATTTGTAAAAATTTAATTGTCTGGAAAGCAGAGCTTCAGAAGGAAAACAATTTCAATCTCCCACCTAACTCATGGAATGATATTTTTTCCTCTTCTATATTTTCACTGTACGATCCATCAATCACTTCTAGCCACGTCTAACAAATCCAACTCAAAAGGTAGTTGGCCAAATTAAGATATGTTATAAGTATAAAATGTACACTAGATGACAAATACTAAGTTTTTAAAGAAGAATGTGAACTATATTGTTCTTAACTTCACATTATAATTTTGATATTATATTATCAAAGTATGATAATATAATATCAAAATTATAATTATAATTATGATAGAATGGTAACATTAGTTTGGAGATACTGAATTTTTTTTGTTTGTTCTAATTAGTTATACATGACAGCAGAATGCATTTCGATTCATTGTACACAAATGGAGCACAACTTTTCATTTCTCTGGTTGTACATGATGTAGAGTCACACCATGGTGCAATCATCCATGTACCTAGGAAAATGATGTCCATATCATTCCACCATCTTTCCTATCCTCATGCCACTCCCCTGCCTCCCTCCCAGGGCTACATGGATTATTAAATTCAATTGTTTTTCTTTGTTGTTTTTAAATTTGGTCACTAGAAAATTCTAATTGCATTTTTTTTGGGGGGATGACATTGGTTTCTACTAAGGCATAGTAGAGTCAAATAGCTCCTAATGCCTCCACATCAAGGGAAGGGAGACTATTTTAACTTACAGATACCAGCAGGCTACACTCCCACCTCCACCCATCCTTGCCCGAGGTATTGGTGCTGGAGACACAAGGTCCCAAAGACCTCTTCCCTACCCTTGCAGAGCTGACGGCCTAGTGGTAAGACTAGACCACCTCAACGGTGGCACTCAGGTGGTCTACATTGCTGCTGGGAACGGCAGGGACTAGAGATTGGCCAACAATTGTCTTAGCAGAAACAGGAATTTTTCACCTCCCCAAAGTGGCCACCTGAGCTGGATTTCAAAAGATGAATAGGAATGAGCCTGGTAATTACTTGGAACAAGGAGAGTCTAAGCCAAAGCAATAACATGTCTGCACATCCTGAAGTCCTGCAGGGCTCCAGGGACGAGGATGCACAGAAGAGCCAGGCCAAGGGCAGGACAGAGGGTGGGACATTTTCTGCCCCCACAGAAGGATCTACAGGGACCCTCTGAGAAAATCGCTCCTGTTTCAAGCCTGCCTCTCCCAGCCAGCCCTAGGGAGGGAGGAGTGTGCATTCTCTATGCCGAGGTGACCAGTCTGCACAGGGAGACATCGGGTCTTGGTAAAGTCCACCAAGTCCAGCCACCAGCCCACACACCAGGAACGGCACAAACTAGGCCTGGCGGTCAGTGTCTGGCCATCTAGAGTCCCTTGGCTTTGTCATGTCCCATGACCTCAGGTAAGGCATGCACTAAGCAAGCACCAGGTTCCTGTCTGTGGGAAGAGGACAAAGGTCCCCACTGCCTCTGTCTGGGGGTCAGGGTCACACACCTGACAGCCCTTCCTCAGCAAGTACCCCAAGGCCAGTCTTGCAGTCACCACCCACCACGAAGACCACACCAGGTCACGTGGCCTCGTGTCTCCCTTGTTTCTTGCAACCCTTCGAAATCCACATGCAATCCACACGGGAGTTCCCAGCAGGCGACTCTGTCAGGTCAGTGGGGAGGGACTCTGTTCCTTCGTTCCTCATCTTCACCAGAGTCCAACAAGGAGATGCTCCAAGGCACTCTCCATAGGGAGACCCGTCCACATGTCCCTCTGTCTGTTGTCCTTAAATGGTAGGACACAGCTCCCTAACACCACCCCAGGGAGAGAATTTAGAAATGTCCAAACACAAGACTAAAAAAGCCTTCCAAATATATACTTCAGACCAAGTCGTCTAATGGGGTGAACTAAGGAGAAGGAGCACAGAGTGCATAGTTATCTGGGTTTTAAACAAATATAAAGTTGTATCCTGATACCTCTAGGAAGTTGAGTAAATGTCTGTATTAACACTCTACAGCTGACATGGGATTAGATCCAGGAACATGGACACCTAACAGACTCACCCACCAACTTTCACCCTGACACCCTGTGTTCCCTGGAGCCTCGCCAGAGACTCTTTTCTTTGCAATGCTTCCAAAAACTTTGCGCTTTGAGCAAAGTTAAATTTAATATTAAAATGTTCAAATAAAAAATTAGAAGTTTACTCGCCATACAAAATGGTTCTCTTTATGATAAAAGGTGTACCCAGAGGACCTCTGTTAATATGAAGAGAGTCCCCTTTGGCATGACTTCATTTCTCTCTTTGCACTGATCACGACTTCTTTAGTAACGATGAGCACACCTCGCACTCAGGTCCTGAGTGCACTCAGGTACATTCTTCAGTTAATGGAAACAGGACTCAGAAGTGGCTGACCACAAAGCTGGGTGGACACTAGATGAGCATGGGACATCTTGGGGGTCCAGAAAGTAAGGAAATGACCGGGACATGTCCAAAGGAAATAAGAGCCAACTCAGAGTGGCACCCAAGGTCAAAGCTGGGAAATGTGGAGCAACAAAATAAATAATGATAATTATGGATTTTTACTCATAGACTTTAAAAAAAATATATATCCCTGAGTCCATATTGATAAAACAGGTCTGTGAGGGAGGAGCAGAATCCCAGCTAAAAAATACAGATGGAATGAGGGAAATAGAAAAATCATCATTTTCCAAACAACACTGCGTGATTAAGAGGAATCATCAATGGAAGTTAAGATGTGTAGGCAAAGGTGTGAGGGAAACAGGCCACTTTCAGAGCCTCAGAATATTGCCCCACAAAAAGAATTGTTAAAGGGAAACATGGTGACTTCACAGTAGAAAAACACAGTGATGTTGCTGTAACCAAGTGGCCAAAGTTAACGTCCCAGATAGCAAGAGACAATCACATCGGAAACCTCCTGTGGGAGGCACGGCCTTGACCTAATGGTGAGGGAAAACGAGACAAATGAAAAACATTCTTAAAAATATGGGCCGGTTCCTGGACACAGAAACAAATAATTTGCAAATAAAAGCAAAAAGGAGGGTGCAGTTGTCCTAGCCACTGTAGATTCTATTAGATGACAATTTAGGGCTACAGGAGGTGAGGGTCAAGGAAGGAAGGGGTGACAAGAGAGCCACAGGTGCCCACAGGGCCTGCATCCCAGGCTGACCCTGCCAGCCCAGGGATATCTTGCCCGATCATTTCAGGGAAAGAGGGGAGACACTGAAGAAGAAAGGCAGGGAAGCCCCCGGGGCACGTATGTCCTGGTGACACCACTCAATAGCTCAGTCCCAACAGGAGTTGTGCAACATCGGCCAGGGGCAGGAAGGGCAGATCCTAGCAGGCAGGCCATGTCCTCCCACACCCTTTGAGGACCACATCTCCAGTTCCCCTGAGGCTGGATGTGGCCATCTGGCTCCTGGGATGTCAAGAGGGTTGTGTGGGGTTTCCAGGGAGAATCCTCGATGGAGGAGCATGCGCGTCTGCCGTTTCTCCTTCCTGCTGCCTGAAACATGGGCGTGATTTGGAAGTCCAAGCAGCCATGGTGGACCACGGGGCAAAGCCCTGGGCAGTGACTGGAGCAACACACCAGAGGAAAGCAGGTCCCCCAGCCCCTCTCTCAGTCCTAGAAATTTCATCCATGTGAAGAAGAAACCCTATCTTGTTTAAGGCACTGTTTGGGGAGGAGGTGTTTCAATCTTTCACAAAACTAGTAACTATGTTAACAGATGGGAACTTAAAAAGGTACATTCAGGACACCAGCAAGCCATTGTTTTAGTTGAGGATGTAAAATCACATCTATTGAGAGTGCTGAGAGCATGAATTCTTATAATTGTCCAGTTATCTCATGAAGTGAAGGCACAGCTTACCTGCCAAGGATCAAAGTCAGGTATGTACGCACAAGTGTTTCCTGGAATGAACGGCCCCTGACCCTCCTCGCACCTGCTCAGGTGATCCAGGGCGTGTGCCAGGGTGTAGACAGCCTGTTTGACATTGTTGGTGATCCTCAGCTGAGACACATCCAGGTAGGTGTTTTTAAGGTCTTCCAGCTTCTCCTGTCCAGTACAGAGCTTATCAGACATGCTGTGCAGTCTGTCCTCTTTACCGGTCATGTTCACCCTGTGGTCGACATTGTATGGAACGCTGCTATTAGGCCAAGTACAGTTAAAAGCGGTCTGCCAGAACTCAATGGTCAGGACATCATCTGGATCCCTGCTGGGGTGTATGTCGTAAAGAAACTCTTTTAATCCTGGTATATCAGATCTTGGAATTGCAAATCCAATGCTTCCACCGAAGTATGGGAAGTATTCGGGCTTGGCAAGGAGGGCTGAGGTGATCCACGCTTCGGTTGCTATCCACGTGCGGTGGGTGATGTTGTGGTGAACCATCTCCAGCATGAAGGGATGGAGGTCAAGGTCAGAAGCGTAAAGCACGACCACTCTGGCCGTGGAGTTCTTTACAGCCTGCACGGCTCTTCACATTTTTTCATTGGAATAGACTTTGGGGATGGTTTCAGAGAATGCCACACAGAGGTTTGCATTCTCCATGTGTTCCTTAAAAATTTTTACTCCGTATTTTCCATAATCATCATCGCCTGCTATGGTGCCCACCCAGACCCAACCAAAGTGCTGGATAAGCTTTACCATGGCCATAGACTGGAACTTATCACTGGCTACTGTGCGAACGTAAGTTGGGAACTGGAATTTGTCACTGAGGATGGAGCAGGAAGAGGCGTAGCCCACCTGCAATTGAAAAGATCCATGCAGTGATTAGAAAAGAGTAGCTAAATCTCCAGTCACAAGTTTTCAGCACATATTTATGGAAAGGGAAGGGTCTCAGCATCTCTCCTCCCTTTATCCTCACATCCCTCCTCTCCCTGCTCAGTACGGGGACTGCTGAAGGGAACACTTGGTCCTCCCTACCAACCCTTCTCCTAGCCCACCCCATGATGCTAGAGGGGCCAATTTTTAAGATGATGACGTTCAGCAACTGCTCTCCACAGGTGGGGTCATGACACTAAAAGGGAGGTCACCTGCCCTTCTATGCTCCCCTGAGTCAGGACAGCTGGGCTCCTTGTCAGACTGCACTTCTCACTCACACGAGGAGGGAGCAGGCTCAATCCATTTGGCAGACCTACTTCACCACCAAACCCCTCTATATTTTCCTTCTTTATGTCTTCTTCTCTTTCCTTGTCCCTTCTGCTGAGACTTGTGAGTATGTGGTCCTAAGACTCATCTTGAGAAAGGTGGTAAAAAGTGCCACTTTAGTCTCAGCTCGAGGCTACCCCTCCATCCTCGTTCTATATGCACACAGACTTCCTTCCTCCTCTGGCCTGAGATCCTCACATGTGTTTCCTATCAGTTGCCCTCAGGAATGGAGGCCAGGTGGCCAGGCCTGAGCTGTGCATTTCTGCAGGAGCTGACCCTTGACCTCCCTGACTCTGCCATTAAGAGCTGAGGTCACATTCTCCCTTATCCTGCTTCATGTGACAAACCCATCACACCAGTAGGGTCGTCTGCTTCTCATCTCAGACCTCCACCCTATGGATTCCCCACAAGGGCCAGACCGCTGCTACGTTCATCTGCTCCACCTCTGCCGTGTCCCTGCTCCACGGGCTGAAGTCCACATTTTCCTGTAGAATCACACAGGCAGCAGCATGGAAGCCAAACGTAGGAAAGAACCTCATTTAAGAAGCGAAGACACCTGATTCCCAGTTCTGACCTTGGAATTTATAAGTGTGAGATGGTAGACTTAGATTTGAGTAACCTAAATCTTCTGTGTCTTCGTTTCTCCATGAGTGAAATTCAGATGATGATAATCTAGATTTTGTGTTGTTCAATTTAGTGCATAAGGCCCCATGCAGTGGTGCATGACTGTAATCCCAGTGCTTGGGCAGGGGGCTGAGGCAGGAGGATCGAGAGTTCAAAGCCAGCCTCAGCAATTTGTGTTGCCCTAAGCAACTCAGTGAGACTCCATCTCAAGACAAAATATTAAAAGGGCTGGGGATGTGGCTCCATGATTAAGCACCCCTGGGTTCAATCTCCAATACAAAAAAAAATAGTGAATGAGAACAAATGTGAAAGTGTAACAGGTTTCTTTTCAGTTCTTTCCAGATTTACTCCAAGACATTAAGGGAAAAATTTCTGGTCTGTGTTTGGCCTGCAGCTGGTGTTGGATGGACAGGCAGCTCCTGGCAGCTGAGATTTTACTGGCTGAGCCACCTGACCAGTCCTAGTCATTCTGCTCTTTAGTATTTTTTCTTTTCCCCTAAACTTATATTTTCAGCTGTATAAGAGACACTGTATAAATGATTCTTTTTACAATTATCTCCAATTCTCTCATTAGTTCAGGGACACAAATATGCTTACTCAACATTCACATTAATAAGTCCCACTATTAATACTTTAATGAGCCATCCTTAGAAATAATTATAGAGCTCTATTTGTATTTTCTTAGTAATCCATTCTTCCTTCCTAATGTCATCTATTCTTATGTTGAAAGGTGTCACTCTCTCTGAATTTAAAATAATCTGTAAAGCCAGCATGCCAAAACTCTACTCATCTTGTGTAATTCCCAGGCCCATTTCAGTATGTCGGTGTATGAACAGGGTCATGAATAATAAGCTATTATTATTATAAGTATATTATATATATTATATTATGCCTATATTATAAGTATCTTATGGCATCCAACAATCAACCGGCCAGCATTAATTGCTCAACTATGAAATTCCACAGAGCATTGTGCCTGGTGAGATGTCAGGTCACCTCTAAGTAGCTATCCTCACTCGCTGGCTAACAGAGGGCCAGTAGTGGCTCTGCAGCTTGGCCCAGCCGCCCCCAGGCCCCTTGTCATGGGCTGCAGTTTCCACACACTCCATTTCTACTTATTTGAAATACTCAGCACCATATTCTGAATACCTGAGGTAAGAAATACAACCCTAGTATTCTTGAAGCAGCGATCGATAAGGATGACCCCCCTGATCCAACAATTCCTGCCAGATACGCCCCAGTGCTGGTCCTGATGTTGGGCTTGTTCTCTTCCTGCCCTGTGAGGAACACCATGGCCGACTCCATTGTCTTAGAGATGGTGGAACAGGAGTCAAAGATCTGATAGCCCAGAGTGATGTTGGGCAAAATATCCTTCCTCTGGTTAATCTCCTTGATCGTGTGGATCATGGTTTTCATCCAGCGGAATCCCCGAAAGTTGAACCTGGAAAGGAAAGAGGCTTTGTAAGGCATGGGTCTGTGGGGGATCTTTGGAGGAAAAAGGTGCTTTTAGTTGAGTGGGTGATAATGGTATTTTGCCCAAAGTCAGCAGGATCTCCATTGCCTGAGCAAAGTCAGTGTTTCTCAGATGGTTATAAACTTGAAAGATTCACATACAAATTGCATTCATGGTTGACTGTTTAGGCTGGGAAGTGACTTTGGGCTATTTTCTTGCCCTATATATCTTTTATATGCTGGAAATTTTTCAAACTGCCAGTTGTCTCTGTTCATAAAAATATGATTAAGTTCATAATTCTCTTCACCAAACCAAGTACCCATGACCCCTGACACGTGTGTCCCTCTTACTGGCAGCCCTGGTGCTATATGATTCTCCTGTCCTCCTCCTTATCTCATCTTATTTTCTTCTGACATTTATCAACATTATAAAAAGTACATAAATATATGAAGGTACTTGTGATAGGAATACATAAAAGAATATATTAGTGTATAACATATGCTGTGCAATTTCTAAGATTATAAAATTTATAAATTGATTTATTATAAGTTATATAATACATTATATAATTACATAATATATAATAAAGCATATATTATAGATATAATTTTAAATTATAAAATTTACTAAAATTATGTTATATATGATATACTAATATAAAATATTTTGTCCTGCTTTTATGTACTTCTATCATATAGTTTTCCTGCCATGCCTTGATTACTAATGTTGAGTGATGTTTAATTAAATACATCTTCTTGCTATGCTCACCACCACAGACAAGACACACTCCTTCCATTTCCACACATTAAAAGGGGAATATTTCTTTTGCAGTTTATTACCCCATTTTTCTTCATTGCTTCTCCACTAAATATATATTCTATTCCCCTTTCTTTTTTCTGAGTTCTAACCAAATTCTGAGATCTAACCTGTTAGAAAGCAAGTCCCCAAGATGACTCTTTCTCGTAATATCTTTGATAGCTATAGTATTTAACCCTCTGTCCCCTGCTCAAAAAAAAAAAATAGTTTTGAATTAAATACCTGATAGCAAATTGCCTTGTTGGCAGATTGGAATGTTTCTCTTTATTTGGGTTTTTAGCCTTGTTTCCTTTTTCACTGACCATCCAGTTATTGGCTCTAGACCCTCTAGACATGACAGTGAACAGAATGGACAAAGTGCAATTTAGGTAAAGAAACAGTAATCGCAAAAAAAAAAAAAAAAAAGAGCCAAGCAATCGTAGCTCAAAATGGTAAGCCAGGAGATGGGGGTGGGCGCAATGCCCCGCCTGGAGGGGTCCCCAGCCATGCTGGACTTCAAGGGTAACCTGTGGATAGGGGATGCACCCTGCAGGCAGAAGGGACCTGAGGCGCCGGGACCAGAGGATATGCAACACTGGAGGGATGGGAAGAGTGGTGGGTGTGGGTGAAGGAGGGAGCCAGGAGTGGTCAGGGCAGGAACAGGGGAGGAAGCTAGAGGGAGCAACCAGAGCACTGAGGTTTCATCATCCAGGAGGCTACTTTCCAAATTTACCTGGGCCACTAAATAAATTTCTACAGCTATTATGAAGACAAACAACAATAAGTGTCGGTGAGGATATGGGGGGAAAGGTACACTCCTACACTGCTGGTGGGACTGCAAGTTGGTGCAGCCAATATGGAAAGCAGTATGGAGGTTTCTTGGAAAATTGGGAATGGAACCACCACTTGACCCAGCTATCCCTCTCCTCGGTCTATACCCAAAGGACTTAAAAACAGCATACTACACGGACACAGCCACATCAGTGTTTATAGCAGCACAATTCACAATAGCCAAACTGTGGAGCCAACCTAGATGCCCTTCAGTAGATGAATGGATAAAAAAAAAATGTGGTATATATACACAATGGAATATTACTCAGCAATAAAAGAGAATAAAATCATGGCATTTGAAGGTAAATAGAGGGAGTTAGAGAAGATAATGCTAAGTGAAGTTAGCCAATTCAAAAAACCAAATGCTGAATATTTTCTTTGATATAAGGAGGTTGATTCATAGTGGGATAGGGAGCGGGAGCATGGGAGGAATAGATGAATTCTAGATAGAAAAGAGGGGTGAGAGGGGAAGGGAGGGGGCATGGGGTTATTAATGATGGTGGAATGTGATGATCATTATTATCCAAAGTACAGGTATGAAGACACAAATTAGTGTGAATATACTTTGTGAACAATCAGAGATATGAAAAATTGTGCTCTATATGTGTAATAAGAATTGTAATGCATTCCACTGTCATATAGAAATAAAAAGAAAAATAAATAAATATAGCCATGTCTTCCTTAAAATAATACGATACACTTCAAGAGCTAGAACAACATTCACCTGCTTTGAACTAGCAATTCCATCCCTGAGAAGATGTTTGAAGACACAGCCCTTCCCAAGGGAAAATGCTGTCTCCCCTGAATGACCGCCATGGCACTGTTGATAACACTGGAGAACTGGAGCAGTAGGACACCAACTGTGTGAACATTTTCCAGTAACAAAACTATAATTAGGCTGGGGATGTAGCTCAGTAATAGAGCCCTGGCCTAGCACATGAAGGCCCAGGTTCAATCTCAGCACCACAAAACAAACATACAAAAAAAAAAAAAAAAACCCTCTAGTTAAGGAACTCACATTGCAGGGTGAATATAGTGTTAAGTTAAACAGGCATATGCAAAATTGCTTCTATAATTAAAGCTACACATGAAGTATATGAACATTTGGATAAGGATTCACAGAGATTTTTTTTTTTAAATGAGACCAGAATAATTGCGGGAAGGGTTGTATTTGAGATATTTTCTCATTGATTTCTATTATGATATTCACAGTATTAGTATATAATCTATACCTTTATTGCCCCCCACCACAGAAAAGCCCTCTGAATCCTGCCCTCATGGAGGTCAACCACAAGGAATTCCAACACTTCCCTCCTTCTTCCATGCCCTTGTCTTCCTCTGCTCTGAGCAACGTTTTTAAAGTCTTCCTCTCCCACATACCTAGCTGACGGCCAACCAAAGCTCAATTCTATAATGAGATTTCTCCAAACCCCAAAGTGAATTTTTGAATCAGTTATGGGTAAAGGTTAACATTGCCCTAATGAGATTATCCCCAGCCTGGCCCAGCCTGGCTTTCGAGTGCCACACAGACTAGGCCTCCCACGAGGCCTCCCCCAGCACAGGAAAGGTTGCCCTGCACAGAGGAATCCCAAGAAGCCTGGAGAATGCTGAGCCCCCTACTGACAGCAAGCACTGTGGCTGTTATGGTGAAAGTGGATCATGAAGCTCTGATTCTGAAATGTTTCTAATACTTGTAAGGCCCAGCAATAACCACTCAAGTCCTGATCGCACTGATGAAGCAAATCCTAGAATAACCCTGATGAAGGAATTATTTTAAAATGGAATGTACTTACTTCTCACCACTATTCCAACCACAGTGGATATGCCAAAATATTTTTAAGGGGGAGATGAATTTGTATTTAAAAATAGGTGCACTGGCTTTTCCATCTAGGCTTGCTTGGAAAATCACCTTCCAAAGTTCCACTGAAGAGTGCAGAATAGAGTGACTCCATCCATGAAGTATTAGTGCCCTACATATGACAAACTCTTACTTTTTGTCAGTAAGGATAGAAGAAGTGAAAACGAGTGTGATAAATAATGAACTGACTCTATTAACGTAGCAGTAAGAAAAAGCCTCCCTCCTCTGCCTTCCACTGCGTCACTGCAGGAATGGAAAACAGTTCAGTCTAGAAAGAGATAAGCAGGACTGATTGCAATTCTTTCCTCTTGCCCACAACAGGACCAGCCCTTCCCGCCCTCTGATGACATCTCAGATACGCAGCATGACAGATGACCAAAGGGAAGGAGTCACGGTCCGTAAAGGTTTCATGGTGTAAGAGGTGGCTAACATTCTTACAACATGCACTCACGATCCCAGCTACCCTACAGCATCATGGAAACACTCCTTCTACAACACCAAGTGTCCAAAATAGAACTGTGTCTGTGCTATGTCACAACCATTTAAGAACTATAGATGCATTTGAAAATGCACCAAGAAAGAATATAGAAAGACAAAAGGAGCTGCCTTGCTATGGCAGTGGAATAGTGGGTACTCATTCCTCTGTGCATCTGTGAAGTGTGTGTGCACGTATGTGGTTGCAGGCGTGTGTGAGGCCCCTCTTAGCTTCCCTCGCGTGGACCACTAGCCAGTTAAGATGATTAGACATGGATCCCGGTTCCTGACAGGACAAAGGTGAGTAGGGGAGGAGCCTTCCAGCTCTCCATGAGCATTAGCTCAGAAATAATTCAGTATTCTGCACTGCACATTTCACATAAGGAGAGTTTTAGACTATAGCAATTAAAAATGAAGCCTGACATTGCGAGACTTCACATCGGTGCTTCTCAAATCTTAATGTGCATGTCAATCAACAGGAGGTCTTGCCCAAACCCGACTCGGATCCAGCAGGCCTTAGATGCACCACCTGGTTACATTTCTGACAGGCTCTCGGGGAAGCTGACACTGCAGGCCCACAGACCACCCTCTGGGTGCAGTGTTCCATATCATACAAAATCTACCTTGGTTCTAACCAAGTGGGAAAAGACCCTCAACACTGAGCTTTTCCAGGTTCTAAACAATCCCAGAATGCCCACGTTGGAGAAACAGGCTGAGAAGGGTGAAGTATCTCTCTTGAGTCAGAGAACGTCAGAACGAGAGTCCTGGCTGCAGATCCAGACTCACCCCAAGCCTGCCCTCCCACCACCACCTGTAGCAGATGTAAAAAGAGGCCTGAAAGAACATCTTACCCTTCACATTTGGCAGATACTGGCTCCAAAATAGATTCGTTTGGTGGGATGGTCCTAGCGTGGATGGGAAACAGTCCTCCAATAACAAGTGAATGATTCTGGGCATCTACGTATCCGTTCAAATCAAACCTGCCCAGCAACCTGCAGGTCTCTTCCTCTTGCTTTTCTGAGCCTTCAGAGGCCAATCCAGCCCATAAAAATGCAAGGAGTCCTAGGACCAAGCACCACTTTCTGCTGGCCATGTTACCAAGGCGAGTCTGGGGAAAGCGGCTAGTGTTGAAATCATGCAGGCTTTGGGCAGGCACCCTGGTGGAGCAGCACGGTGCCGTGTCAGGTCCCAGTGGGCTCGGCTTGCTGTGACCTGCTGCATAATTGTCAGGCCTCACTCAGGTGCAACTCCTCACAATCACTTGCAATTTATGGATCTGGACCGGGAGCCAAGGGATCCTTTTAAGAAGAGCCTCCTAAAACTCCCTATTATGCTTAGGAACAGTACATATCACAGGATAGTGGCCTTGGGGCTTGAATGATCCATTTATTTTGGAGAGATTGTCCCCTTCATGGTCATGGCTCCTTCATTCACTTGGGTTAGAAAGGGCGCCCTGCGTCATCACAAAGTGCCCAAAGGGGTGACATCAGTCCAGCTCTTTCCTGAAGGGTACAGAAAACCTTGAGTGCAGCATCACGGGATTTGGAATGGAAGATGTCACTCTGGATCTGTGTCCTGCCATTTCTCATCAGTGCTGTGCCTCGGTTTCCCCATGTGTGATAGAATACCCAGAAGCCTTAGAAAAAATGTCGTAGGGCCCACAGAGCCCAGTGGCACTTCTCTGCTGCTGTCTTTAACCTGCTCCTCCAGAGCCAGTGTTGCCCTCAGCTCATCTGCTAGTTCTGGCTCGTATCCTTGGGGTTCTTTCCCAAGAGTCCTCCCCTTCCCTGTCTTGTTAGCCCGTCCCTGAGGCTTGGCCCAGTCCCTTTCCCCAGGTCGACTTCCTGTGAGTCCACCCCCTGGTCCCCGGGTCTGCTCCTTCTCAAGCATCTCTCCTTGGGGAATAAGCTCATGGAATATTTTCAGAACACAATCCAGCAAAAGTATCAGGAGCATGAAAAAGTACATAGACCCTTTGATCAAGTGGTCTTTACTCCAAAGTATCTCAAGGAGATAATAGAGATCCACACAAACTTGATGTGTAAGGATACTGACTACAGTCTATTTATAATAGCAAAAAACAACCAACTAGAAGTACACGGGGCGGGGGTATTTTAATCAGTGATGATCTCTCTATTCACAAGGTGGGATACAAAGGAGCCGTTTAAACTATGTTCTAGAAAAACATCAGGGAAAGATCAACATATGTGCAGAGTGAAGATAACATAGAAAGACTGCATTCTAGGGGCTGGGGCTGGGGCTCAGAGGAGAGTGCTCACCTAGCACGCGTGAGGCACTGGGTTCCATCCTCAGCACCACATAAAAAATAAAATACTGTGTCCACCTGTAACTAAAAAAAAAATAAATATTAAAAAAAAAGACTGCATTCTACGTTTCTGAAGTTTACCAGCATTCTATAGCTCTCTTTCACCTTTGTATTTCCATTCAAAGGTTTGGGGAAAGTCTCTGCAAACCAGAAATCAAAAAAAGGGAAAGCAGGGCTGGAGTTGTAGCTCAGCGGTAGAGTGCTTGCCTCGCAAGGCACTGGGCTTGATTCTCAGCACCACATATAAACAACAAAATAAAATAAAGGTCTATCAACACCTAATTTTTTAAAATAAAAAAAAAAAGAAGGGAAAACATCCCCTTTCCTACCCTTTCAGCAAACCCATCTTTTCAGTCCTCATGCTGGTTTCACTCTTATGCAGTACTTCTTGGTGTTTAATTATGTGTGGTTTTAATTTTCTTCTTTATACTTTTCTATGTTTTCCCATGCATTCTACAACACAATTTCTTACACTTCTTTTATGAATGAAAATATTGATGAAAAGAAATATCCCTCGGACTAGGGAGGGAAGATGGCGGCGAAGGGAGTGCATCACCCCCGTGTACCGCGTCACTGTGCGGGAGAATGACGAGTTAGAACGGCTAAAAGCTATCTTGTTAGGAATTTCCAGCAAAATTGGGGTGCTCCACAATCTAGAGGAAGGACTTCCATCGCACGAGGATCAGCTACGGGGGCTCAAACGCGAGAGATTTGTCCGCACGGAGGGTCACGCTGCTTATTCAGCAAATCGCCCCGCGGCTAGAGTCTGCGGCGCACACTGGGAAACGACGAGATAGCAACGCAAAGATACAGCGCTGCGGATTCTGCGGGCTTCTGCCAGCTGTGCAATCACCGTGCTCAGTGCTGAATTCTGGGTTTGAGACGGGGGAAGGAAGTGGTCCAATTCGGTTCTCCACACTGGCCAGACCACAGAGAAAGCCAGCGGCCACCATCGTGGAGAGCTGACATCACCATCCGTTTTCGACTGATCACAGCTCATTCAGCCATAGAACAGGTAATTTCAGGTTGCCATTCGCCTGCATCTCGCAGACAAATTACTCAGGCTCAGTACTAAAGAACCCGCGGAAACTGCTTCTTGGAGCCTGCTCCTATCAGAACATACACCGAGCCCGGAGCAGCCGAATTCCGGCTCCCGGAACTGCTCTGGCCCAGGGCTAAAGAACCCGCGGAAACTGCTTCTCGGTCCGGGTCCTGCTGAGTACTGTGGAGGTAAATACCAACTGAGCCTTCATAGGCAGTGGCAACAGGATTGAGACAGGGCTTGTGAGGGCCGGTCAGGACTCACCCGTTGCCTTGGTCACCCGGCAAAGGGAACGAAATGCTGCCATTCGCATGGGATACCAACATGGCAGAGATCTGATGTCATCAGAAAGCGGCGGAGGAGAGAACTTCATCGATATCAGCAGCGACAGAAACAGTTGGTCTCCTGGTAAAGAAAGTGAGTCACAAACACCCGAGTCTCTCTCACTTTGTCATCAAGCCAGAGGGGCAGAGCAGAGCCGCCGCCCGCACCTGGAACAGGCCCAGCGGCCCGCCGGCGTGGTAGTCACGTCACCCCAATTGGAGTAGGGGCAGAGCAGAGCCGCCACCCGCGCCCACAAGGTAGGCAGACCTGCGATCGACCGGCAGAACAGGCCCAGAGGACCGCAGGCGTGGTAGGAGGGGCAGAGCAGAGCCGAGGCCCGCGCCTGCAAGGTAGGCAGACCTGCGACAGACCGGCGGATCACCTGCCGGCGTGGTACACATGTCACCCCAATTGGAGTAGGGGCAGAGCAGAGCCGCCACCCACGCCCAGAACAGGCCCAGCGACCCGCCGGCGTGGTAGTCACGTCACCCAATTGGAGTAGGGGCAGAGCAGAGCCGCCTCCCGCACCCGGAAGAAGCCCAGCGACCCGCCGGCGTGGTAGACACGTCACCCCAATTGGAGTAAGGGCAGAGCAGAGCCGCCGCCCACGCCTGCAACGTAGGCAGACCTGCAACCGACCGGCAGAACAGGCCCAGGGGGCCACGGGCGTGGTAGACATGTCACACCAATTGGAGGAGGGGCAGAGCAGAGCCGCCGCCCGCACCTGCAAGGTAGGCAGACCTCCAACCGACCGGCAGACACGCCCAGCAGCCCGTCAGCATGGTAGACAGATCACCCCAATTGGAGGAGGAGCACAGCCGCTGCCCGACCCTGCAAGGGAGACTTTTCAACTATACAAGAGCAATATAAATACATAGGGGGAAAATTTCAAAAACACAAGAGTTTCACCAAGCAGAAAGAAACACAAGCAGTATGAAAAGACAAGGAAAGAAAGGACCACAAGCAATGTAGGTCAACTCAACTTTAGAAGAGGTAATAGCTGCAGCAGATAGAATGTCAGATAAAGAATTCAGGATATACATGCTTCAGATGATCTGGAGTCTCAAGGAAGACATTAGACAGCAAAATCAGACAATGAAAGATCACTTTGACAATGAATTACATAAACAAATCCAGGAAGCAAAAGATCAACTATACAGGGAGATAGAGGTTATAAAAACAAACAAACAGAAATCCTAGAAATGCAGGAAGCAATAAACCAACTTAAAAACTCAATGGAGAATACTACCAGCAGAGTAGAACACTTAGAAGATAGAACATCAGACAATGAAGACAAAGTATTTCAACTGGAAAAGAACATAGACAGCTCAGCAAGACTGTTAAGAAACCATGAGCAGAACATCCAAGAAATATGGGATAACATTAAGAGACCAAATTTAAGAGTCATTGGGATACAGGAAGGTATAGAGGTCCAAACCAAAGGAATGAGCAATCTATTCAATGAAATAATACGAGAAAACTTCCCAGACTTGAAGAATGAGACAGAATCCCAAATCCTAGAAGCCTACAGGACGCCGAATGTGGAAAATCATAAGAGATCCACACCTAGACACATTATAATGAAGATGCCCAACATACAGAATAAGGAGAGAATTTTAAAAGCTACAAGAGAAAGGAAGCAGATTACATTTAGGGGTAAACCAATCAGGATAACAGCTGATCTTTCAACACAGACTCTGAAAGCCAGAAGATCCTGGAATAACATATTTCAAACACTGAAAGAAAATGGGTTCCAACCAAGAATTGTGTATCCAGCGAAATTAAGCTTCAGGATGGAAGATGAAATTAAAACCTTCCACGATAAACAAAAGTTAAAAGAATTTGCAGCTAGAAAACCATCTCTTCAAAACATCCTTGGCAAAACATTACAGGAAGAGGAAATGGAAAATAACAATGAAAACCAACAGTGGGAGGTAGGACAGTAAAGGGGGGAAAAATAATCAAAGAGGAAAACAAACCATGTTTAGTAACAGAAATAAACAAATATGGCTGGAAGAACAACCCATATCTCAATAATAACCCTAAATGTTAATGGCTTAAACTCACCAATTAAGAGACACAGGCTAGTAGAATGGATCACAAAACAAGACCCAACAATATGCTGCCTACAGGAGACGCATTTGATAGGAAAAGACATACATAGACTGAAGGCGAAAGGTTGGGAAAAATCATATCACTCATATGGACTTCGGAAACAAGAAGGAGTGTCCATACTCATATCAAATAAAATAGATTTCAAGCCAAACTTAATCAAAAGGGATAAAGAGGGACACTACATACTGCTCAAGGGAACCATACACCAACAAGACATAACAATCATAAATATATATGCCCCAAACAATGGTGCAGCTATGTTCATCAAACAAACTCTTCTCAAGTTCAAGAGTCTAATAGACCACCATACAATAATCATGGGAGACTTCAACACACCTCTCTCACCACTGGACAGATCTTCCAAACAAAAGTTGAATAAGGAAACTATAGAACTCAATAACACAATTAATAACCTAGACTTAATTGACATATATAGAATATACCACCCAACATCAAGCAGTTACACTTTTTTCTCAGCAGCACATGGATCCTTCTCAAAAATAGATCATATATTATGTCACAGGGCAACTCTTAGACAATATAAAGGAGTAGAGATAATACCATGCACCTTATCTGATCATAATGGAACGAACTGAAAATCAATGATTAAAGAAGGAAGGAAAAATCATGCATCACTTGGAGAATGAACAATAGGTTACTGAATGATCAATGGGTTATAGGAGACATCAAGGAGGAAATTAAAAAAATGAAGACACAGACACAACATATCGGAATCTATGGGACACATTGAAAGCAGTTCTAAGAGGAAAATTCATTGCTTGGAGTTCATTCCTTAAAAAAAGAAAAAACCAACAAATAAATGATCTCATACTTCATCTCAAAATCCTAGAAAAAGAAGAGCAAAACAACAGCAAAAGAAGTAGAAGGCAAGAAATAATTAAAATCAGAGCTGAAATTAATGAAATTGAAACAAAAGAAACAATTGAAAAAATTGACAAAACTAAAAGTTGGTTCTTTGAAAAAATAAATAAAATCGACAGACCCTTAGCCGTGCTAACGAAGAGAAGAGAGAGAACTCAAATTACTAGCATACGGGATGAAAAAGGCAATATCACAACAGACACTTCAGAAATACAGAAGATAATCAGAAATTATTTTCAATCCTTATACTCCAATAAAATAGAAGATAGTGAAGGCATCGATAAATTTCTTAAGTCATATGATCTGCCCAGATTGAGTCAGGAGGATATAGACAACCTAAACAGACCAATATCAATTGAGGAAATAGAAGAAACCATCAAAAGACTGCCAACTAAGAAAAACCCAGGACCGGATGGGTATACAGCAGAGTTTTACAAAACCTTTAAAGAGGAACTAATACCAATACTTTTCAAGCTATTTCAGGAAATAGAAAAAGAGGGAGAACTTCCAAATTCATTCTATGAGGCCAACATCACCCTGATTCCTAAACCAGACAAAGACACTTCAAAGAAAGAAAACTACAGACCAATATCTCTAATGAACCTAGATGCAAAAATCCTCAATAAAATTCTGGCGAATCGGATACAAAAACATATCAAAAAAATTGTGCACCATGATCAAGTAGGATTCATCCCTGGGATGCAAGGCTGGTTCAATATACGGAAATCAATAAATGTTATTCACCACATCAATAGACTTAAAAATAAGAACCATATGATCATCTCGATAGATGCGGAAAAAGCATTCGACAAAGTACAGCATCCCTTTATGTTCAAAACTCTAGAAAAACTAGGGATAACAGGAACACACCTCAATATTGTAAAAGCAATCTATGCTAAGCCTCAGGCTAGCATCATTCTGAATGGAGAAAAATTGAAGGCATTCCCTCTAAAATCTGGAACAAGACAGGGATGCCCTCTCTCACCACTTCTGTTCAACATAGTTCTCGAAACACTGGCCAGAGCAATTAGACAGACGAAAGAAATTAAAGGCATCAAAATAGGAAAAGAAGAACTTAAATTATCACTATTTGCAGGTGACATGATTCTATACCTAGCAGACCCAAAAGGGTCTACAAAGAAACTATTAGAGCTAATAAATGAATTCAGCAAAGTGGCAGGATATAAAATCAACACGCATAAATCAAAGGCATTCCTGTATATCAGCGACAAATCCTCTGAAATGGAAATGAGGACAACCACTCCATTCACAATATCCTCAAAAAAAATAAAATACTTGGGAATCAACCTAACAAAAGAGGTGAAAGACTTATACAATGAAAACTACAGAACCCTAAAGAGAGAAATAGAGGAAGATCTTAGAAGATGGAAAAATATACCCTGTTCATGGATAGGCAGAACTAACATCATCAAAATGGCAATATTACCAAAAGTTCTCTATAGGTTTAATACAATGCCAATCAAAATCCCAATGGCATTTCTTGTAGAAATAGAGAAAGCAATCATAAAATTCATATGGAAAAATAAAAGACCCAGAATAGCAAAAACAATGCTAAGCAGGAAGTGTGAATCAGGCGGTATAGCGATACCAGACCTCAAACTATACTACAGAGCAATAGTAACAAAAACAGCATGGTACTGGTACCAAAACAGGCGGGTGGACCAATGGTACAGAATAGAGGCCACAGAAACCAATCCACAAAACTACAACTATCTTATATTTGATAAAGGGGCTAAAAGCATGAAATGGAGGAAGGACAGCATCTTCAACAAATGGTGCTGGGAAAACTGGACATCCATATGCAACAAAATGAAACTGAATCCCTTTCTCTCGCCATGCACAAAAGTTAATTCAAAATGGATCAAGGAGCTTGATATCAAATCAGAGACACGGCGTCTGATACAAGAAAAAGTTGGGTACGATCTACATACTGTGGGGTCGGGCTCCAAATTCCTCAATAGGACACCCATAGCACAAGAGTTAATAACTAGAATCAACAAATGGGACTTACTCAAACTAAAAAGTTTTTTCTCAGCAAAAGAAACAATAAGAGAGGTAAATAGGGAGCCTACATCCTGGGAACAAATCTTTACTCCTCATACTTCAGATAGAGCCCTAATATCCAGAGTATACAAAGAACTCAAAAAATTAGACAATAAGATAACAAATAACCCAATCAACAAATGGGCCAAGGACCTGAACAGACACTTCTCAGAGGAGGACATACAATCAATCAACAAGTACATGAAAAAATGCTCACCATCTCTAGCAGTCAGAGAAATGCAAATCAAAACCACCCTAAGATACCATCTCACTCCAGTAAGATTGGCAGCCATTATGAAGTCAAACAACAACAAGTGCTGGCGAGGATGTGGGGAAAAGGGTACACTTGTACATTGCTGGTGGGACTGCAAATTGGTGCAGCCAATTTGGAAAGCAGTATGGAGATTTCTTGGAAAGCTGGGAATGGAACCACCATTTGACCCAGCTATTCCCCTGCTTGGTCTATTCCCTAAAGACCTGAAAAGAGCATGCTACAGGGACACTGCTACATCGATGTTCATAGCAGCACAATTCACAATAGCAAGACTGTGGAACCAACCTAGATGCCCTTCAATAGACAAATGGATAAAAAAAAAATGTGGCATTTATACACAATGGAGTATTACTCTGCATTAAAAAAATGACAAAATCATAGAATTTGCAGGGAAATGGATGGCATTAGAGCAGATTATGCTAAGTGACGCTAGCCAATCCCTAAAAAACAAATGCCAAATGTCTTCTTTGATATAAGGAGAGTAACTAAGAACAGAGTAGGGACGAAGAGCATGATAAGAAGATTAACATTAAACAGGGATGAGAGGTGGGAGGGAAAGGGAGAGAGAAGGGAAATTGCATGGAAATGGTAGGAGACCCTCAGGGTTATACAAAATTACATACAAGAGGAAGTGAGGGGAAAGGGAAAAATAATACAAGGGGGAGAAATGAATGACAGTAGAGGGGGTAGAGAGAGAAGAGGGGAAGGGAGGGGAGGGGGGATAGTAGAGGATAGGAAAGGCAGCAGAATACAACAGACACTAGTATGGCAATATGTAAATCAATGGATGTGTAACTGATGTGATTCTGCAATCTGTATACGGGGTAAAAATGGGAGTTCATAACCCACTTGAATCAAAGTGTGAAATATGATATATCAAGAACTATGTAATGTTTTGAACAACCAACAATAAAAATTTAAAAAAAAAAAAAGAAATATCCCTCCTGGGCTGGGGATGTGGTTCAAGCGGTTGCACGCTCGCCTGGCATGCGCAGGGCGCTGGGTTTAAGCCTTAGCACCACATACAAATGGAATAAAGATGTTGTGTCCACCGAAAACTAAAAAGTAAATTTTAAAAAAAAGAAAAGAAATATCCCTCCTATTTTTACAATTCTTCCGAACCTGCTCATTCAACTGCCAACTTCCCCCGACACACACACACACATACATGTTCATGTGCCACTCCCACACCATTAGCATCACCAGCCAGCAGGACCACACCTAAAGCTTTCCTTCACCACATCCCCACTAGGGATGCCCAAATAGCAGGTCAAGTATAATCTCCATCTGATCCCAAAGATGGGCTCCTACTCCTGGCTCACACACACAATCCACGGCCTGCTCTTCCTTCCTAGGTTAGCTCATAGATGACACAGTCTTGGCCCCAACCAAGTGACATCTGTTGAATATTCTGGCATGTGGGTGGCTCACAGGCTCTGGCCTCACGCTTTCAAACCATGAGAGTCTCAGAAACTTCTCATCTCTCTTCGATAAGCTTCAGAGTGTGGCTTCACCCAAGCAAAATGGTGGTGTCTGCGTGCCCGACGCAACTCACTGCAGTCTGAGAGCCCTGCCCTGAGCCATAAATCCAGACATTCAGAGGGGTTCCTCACTCTTTCCTACCTTTCTCCAGAAGGCAGCCTTTTCCAAGCCATCTGCCAAGGTGCGGTCACCACCCAAGCTAACTGGTCTGAATCATCTGGAGAAGTGCAGTGCCTGGGACCCTCGACGGTGGCTAGCATAGACCAGGTCGTGAATGACAACTGAGAACTCGCCCTGCACACTGGACGCTTGGTTCTCACAAACCTTATTTTTCCTGTAGGCCAGGAATTGGATTCACTATTGGCCAGGCTCCTGGATGTGTTAGAGAATCTAAAGCCCAGCACCAGCACCCGGTACCCACCACTTCCACGATCCTCAGAACAACAGTGCAGCTGACCAGGGCCACTCGGATGGCATCCTCCAGGTGTGGTAGGACTCACAGAAGGTAAGGCTAAGCAGGGAAAACAGCGCTCAAGCTCTTATACTAATGCACAACCCCTCATCCTGCCCTCGTGACACTCCATGCACTGATCCTGTTTGGGTCACTTCCCTAACAAAGAAGCATGAGATCACATGGCTGGGATGTGCTATGTGTAGACCCCAAGTCCACGTCCTGCCTCAGACCCTACAGAGAGAAAGCACCCGACAAGCCCAGAGGCTGGGTCCCCACTCTGGCCTCTCCACTGCCTGGCCCTCTCTGGTCTCTTGCAGCTTCAGGCCCCTTATCACATATGGGGCTTAAAACTAAGCAGCTTCCCTCAGAGCCTGTGTCCCAGGGTCAGCGACAGCTGAGCGAGCCTCTCCAAGGTGCAATGGGGGACAACTTCCTGAGAGGCTGCCACGGCCAGCAGCGGTCAGTCGCTCCGCTCCCTGTGGGGGTGGGACTGTTTCTGTGGAAACACTCGGAGCCTCACCACCCTTCCCACAGAGCTCTGACAAGGAGAAGCCCTGCCCCCGCTGTGTGTGATCCTTGCAACTCTCTGAGGGCCCTGGCGAGGGCCAGGCTCCTTCCAAGAACAATAACACACTCTGTCCAGACTTGTCTTTGCCTGCCAGGAAAAGAAAACACCTGAGCCCAAGAAGGTTCTAGAACCATCTGATTAACTAAAAGGCTGCTAGAGCTTCCAGCTCAAACCCCTTAGCTTCCTAATCATCTGAAACCCAAGTAACACGCCATTCAAGCAGGTGAACCTGTGCCCCCGTCTATGCCATCTTCTCATTTCCTACGCAGAGCTGTCCCTCCACACAGAAAGGGGCACACCTAGTCACGTGTGCTTAACTGCTGTCTACTTAGGGGACAGATACTGGCTGCTTCCATGTATGTCTCCAACGGATGAAAAATCGCTTCCTGTAGCATGATTTTAGGGACATAACGGCCTATGGCTTGCTTGCTAAAATAAAAATAAACCAGTTTTGCTAAGTATATTTTCTTCTGAGATTCAAGTTAGAATAAGGGACCGTGAGGTCCTTAAGAAGGGGGCTTTAGATTCTCTAACACATCAATACTAACCGCTAGTTACAGAAGAGCGCCAGGTGTCAAACGGAAAAAGCACCCCCTAGAGCCAAGGTGGGAGCCAAGGTGGGAGCTGCTCAGACACCAACTCCGCAGGGCTCTAAACAGCGGCCTCCAATGGAGAAACCACACTTCCCACCTCTTCTGACCATCTACTCCCAGGGGAAGCAATTCTGCACCCTGATTAAGTCCCTGCCCCCAAATCAGCTGACTCAAAGGGACTCCTGCACTCCCCACCTGACACGGCAGGTGGTGACATAGGGGCCTGCCCTGCAGTAAGAGACTCATTACAGCAGGTGAGCGTCTGCCTTCTGGGCCCCAAAGAGCCCAGCCTGGGGTGTTAATAGGGTTTGGCAGACGGGGAGATGGCCAGACTTAAATCTTACCCCCAAAATGGAGCAACCTGCCTGCCTCAGCTCCAACCCGGCTGCCTCCAGCTCCAACCCGGCTGCCTCCAACTCCAGCCTGTCCTCAATGGAATGCTGGTGGTGTCCGGCCCAGGTCATTAAAACAAAATGTATACTTTACCGAGGTATAATTTACATATCATACAAAGATTCCTTTAGGTGTAAATTCAGTATTATTTTAGTACATTTGTGGAAATATTCTCAGAAGTCCCCCCAGGAGGCCTCCTGCATCCTCCCGGTCCCCAGTGTCACCCCAGATCAAAGCGGAGCCCGGCCTGTGCCTGGAGCTGCTCCCAGGGAACCTGGCAGCACTGTGGAAGGATAGCACAGAGGGAAGTGAGGACAGGGGCTGCTGGAGGCCAGCCCGCTGGGCATGAAGGCCAGAAGGAGAGGGGGGAGCAGGAAGGCCGGAGGGGGCGGGGAGACGGTGATAGAGGAGGGGAGAGGACTCAGCGGTTCCCGCAGGGTTTTCCTGTCTGTGGAACGCTGAGCCCTGGACACTGAAGAATGGAAATGCAGGCCGGGTGCCATCTGCCACAGGCTGCACGGTGTCCTTTCCGTGTGGCTAACCCACATGAACTTGTCTCCAGACAGCCCGTCCTGGGTCTTCCAGGGGCCACTAGCCTTGCAGGTCCAGCTCGGGCTGCAAACGGGCCTGGAGGGTAAGGGCAGGCTCTGGATGCTCAGCACAAGTGGTCCCGTGCCGCAGTTCCCTCCCCTCCAGTTGTCCCTTGCAACTTCTGTGAAATCACTGTTCTATTAACTGAATGCCATTTGGTAATGGGAAGATAGGGGGAAGCTGCAGCTGTTGATGTTCTGAATGCCTCAAAGCATACATAATTTTTTGTTGATATCTTTAAAAATAAATTTTAAAATAGACTCAACATGTGGTATTGGGGTCTGGCTTTTTTTTAACAAGCATAATGATTTGAAGTTTATTCGTGCTGTAGTATATATTAGTACTTATTTTTTAATAACTTTATTAAAATTTATGCCCCATAAAATTTACCCATGTAAAATGCAGAATTTAATGGTTGTGGTACACTTGAGAGCAACCAACACTATGGACTAATTTTAGAACTTTCCCATCACCCTAAGAGAAACCTAACCCATTTAAGGGGAGCAATCACTCCCCATTTCCCCCCACCACTATCCCCAGCCCTGAATAACCGCTAGTCTACTTTCCTGTCACTAAAGATCTCACTACTCTGCACAGTTATATAAATGAAATCATACACTATGTCATCATCTTTACTGGCTTCTCTCATTTAGCATAATGTTTTCAAGGTTCATCCATGTTTAAGCCTATATTAATACATTCTTCCTTTTTACTGATTCCTTTGTCTTGCCAAATAATATTCCACTGTATAGACACACCACATTCTGTGTATCCATTCATCAGCTCATGGGTGTTTGGCTTGTTTCCACTCTTTGGCTATTATGAGCCATGCAGCTATGAACATTCTTAGTCAAGTCATAGTGTGGACTTGTTTTCAGTTCTCTTGAGTAGATATCCAGGAGCTGAACAGCTAGGTCACATGATAACTCTATGCTTAACATTTAAAATTTTTTTTTGATGTGTCCAACTTTATAGGGTACTTATGGTAATTCCATACACATATACAAAATGGGTGGACCAAATTAGGGTAATAAGTGTTTCCAAATCTTCAGCCATCACTCATTTTTATGTATGGGAAATTTCATTCTCTTCTTTGCTAGTCATTTTGAAATATCCCATAGGTTGTTTTGCCAAACTTACTCCAGTGTGCTGAAGAGCCAGGAGTGATTCCTCTGCTCTGTTCCTAGGTCACGTATTGAATTCTACTCCCCCCACATCTCTTGCACCACCCTTCCATTCCATACTTCTGCAGCGTTGACTTACTGGTTTCCACAAATGAGTGGGAACATGTGGCATTTGTCTTTCGGAGATGACTTGTTTCACTTGTATGTTTCACATTTTGAGAAGCTGCCAGACTGCTTCCTGATATCTGCACCATTTTATGTTCCCAAGAGCCATGTGTGAGTGTTCCAACTTCCCCACGCCCTCGCCAAGTCTGGTTATTATTGCCTTTCTTTACGGCAGCCATTCTAAGACCGTAAAGAGGTGTCTCATTGTGGTTTTGATTTGCATTTCCCTAATGGCTAAATGAAATGTCTCAAAGAAAGCAATACATTTTGTGAATGCTTTAAAATTTTACCACTCACATTTAGGTTTATGATCTGTTTGTATATGATATAAGGTCTTAGCCCTTGTTTTCTGGCTTCATTTGGGGTGTAGATTTGTTTGCTTATAAATAACCAACTGTCCCAGCACCATCTGTAAAAAGACTACTCCCCGCCCGCCCATTGAATTACCTTGGCACCTTGGGAAAGATCAGCTGGCCTCAGTACAGGGTTGGCCAGGTTCTATCCACTGCTCATCTCTCCTTATGCTCCTTCATTGAAATCTGGAAATGTAAGTCCTCCAATTTTGTCCCTTTTTTTGAAAACTGCCTTAACAATTCTGAGCCCTTTGCATTTTCGTGTGAACATTGGGGCAGGCTGAGCAATCTCAGTGGAGATCCTGGAGCTGTGTTGGATCTGTGAAGAAGGAGCACGCCATCTTAACTGAGTTCATGTATTGAAGACCCAGATGGTGCTCAAGAGCTCTGCCTCCTGCTGAAGGTCCAGTCCGACACAGTAGGTCCTGCAAGGCCCATCTTGGCCCATCCCGAGTAAAGAGCCAGCTTCCTCCCTGCAGCACCCCCCCCCCCCGCCACAGCCACCTTAGAGCTTGACAGAGCCACACAAACCCACCCTGGCTTCCCAGGCCCACGAAGCTCCCCTTGCCTCTGGGCCTCCTCTCACCCTGACTCACGCCACAGGCCCCGTGTCCTTCAGATCTCAGCGGGCACCTCCCTGCCCGAGACCCACAGCCCACCTGACCTTCTACTCTCTTACTCCCTCAGTGGCTACTGGAAGGAAAACATGTTAATCAAGTGGTGAAGCTAGCTAAAACTCTGTGGCGGAAATGAGTACCGCTGGACCCTACTTCAGGCACTATTTATTTGAGCAATTTTAAAACTGTTTTATTTAAATATTTTTAATCCCTCTATAGACTTTTTTATAATTTTGAAATTTGTTCTAATTAGTTATGCATGACAGTAGAATGCTTTTTTTAAATATATTTTTTAGTTATACAGGAACATAATGCCTTTATTTATTTTATGTAGTGCTGAAGATGGAACCCAGTGCAAAGCAAGCACTCTACCTCTGAGCCACAGCTCCAGCCCCAGAAGAATGCTTTTTGATGCATCCTATATAAATGGAGTATAACTTCTCATTCTCCTGGTTGTACATGATGTAGTCTTACACTGGTCGTGTAATCATATATGCACATAGAGTAATAATGTCCGATTCATTCTAATATCATTCCTACCCTCATGCCCCTCCCCTCCCTTCACTCTCTTGAACTCTTCCCTACCCGCCCTCCACTTATTCACTTATTGTGAATTACTATCCACATAGCAGAGAAAACACTCAGCCTTTGATTCTTTGGGATTGGCTTATTTCACTTAGCATGATATTCTCCATCTCCATCCATTTACCTGCAAAGGTCATTATTTCATTCTTCTTTAAGGCTGAGTAACATTCCATTATGTGTATGTACCATGTTTTCTTTATCCATTCATCTATTGAGGGACATCTAGGTTGGTTCCATAGTTTAGCTATTGTAAGTTGAGCTGCTATGAACATTGATGTGGCTGTGTCCCCGTAGAATGCTGATTTTATGTCCCACAAGGAGTGGGATAGCTGGGTTAAATGGTGGTTCCATTCCAAGTTTTCTGAGGAATCTCTATACTGCTTTCCATAGTGTTTACTCTATAAATTTTTCAGGATTTGGAGAGAATATTTTCCTTCTCTCTTTCCTAGTATTTTTCCTGAACCATTGCACCTGCTTATTCTGTTTGTAACAGTTGCTGTAGCCCAAGAGGCTCCACAAAATGTCCACGACTTTATTCCTGGAACCTGGACTATGCTGCATCATATAGCGTGTAACTAGCATCAGGATTTCAAAAGAGGAGATTCTCCAGGGTTATCCAGGTGGGCCCAGTGACACGATCACAACAGATCCCTATGAGAGGCAAACAGAGGGTGTCCTGCTTAAGGGAGACCAGGCAAACCGAGTACCAGCTGGCCTGCAGACAGCCTCTCAGAGCCACAAGGCAGGGAGATGGCGTCTCCTCTCAGAGTCTCCACGGGAATGCACTCTTGACAGCCCAAGGAAGCTGATTTCAGAATTCTCATCTACAGAACGGTCTGAGAATAAATTTGTGATGTTTTAAGGCACTAGATCTATGGTCCTCTGTTACAGCAGCAAAAGTTTTAAAAAAATAGTAATAAGTTGGAAATAACCTAATATCCAACTAAAGGGGCTTGTTGGAAACAACCTGGATATCCAAAAACAACAAGTGGGAAAGAACCTGGGTGTCCACAGGAAGAAATTTCTGGTAAGTTTAAAGGTATAGTGTGATTTGATCTTTTGATGCATAAAAATGATCTAGAAAGCTACCAACCGAGTTATCAAAGTAGATAAGATAATGAGTATTCTTTTCCGTATTCTTTTTGTTTTGATTCTTTATTTGCAGTGAGCCTGAGGCTGTGCTGTACTGTAATAAGGGAGAAAAGGCAATAAAAGAAGCTTAAGCAATAAAGGAAACAATAAGAAAATACAGGAGAAAGATTTGAAAATTTGAAAAGCTTGCATGGATTGTTGGATTTCTTAATTTCTAATTTATATGCTTGCAGCTTTCTCTGTACAATTTGTTCAGCAATGTTTCCAATAACTTTTCCATCTCATACATTGGTTGGAAATGAGCGCTGCTAATCTCTAGTTCCCATTTGTACAAACTTCCCACATACTGTACTTATTGTATTGAGCCTCAGCTACAGGAACAGATGTATGTATGTGCCAGAAGACTCCGTACTTGCCAAAAATGTTCATTTAGATGTTGAGGATCAATGGAACTAAGTAAAATAATTAGAAAATGAGGCAATATGCAGGAGAATGCTGTGTGTGTTTATGTTGGAAGAGAATGATGTGGCCTGTCATAAACCACACAGACGTCACACGTGCCTATGTATCTATATCAGTCCCCAGCAGCGAGTTCAAAGCATACCAACTGATAATAATAAGTAGCAGCAATGATAACAGCATTCACTATAAGAATAATAGTCACATATTCCATTCTGTCTCAACGTCCATCAACCCTCGCCAAACCTACATATAGGACACAACACTGTGGCTTACACTTCATTCAGGAAGAACCTGGACCCAGAGAAGTTAAGCCATGTCCTTGGCTCTCAAAGTTCCTTAGGGGATTAGATGACCGTTCTATTCAGTGACCTGCCCATGGGAGGTGCAGACATCCCAGAAGCCCACCTGTCTTTAAGAACAAAAGATAAGGGGCATTCGCAGTACCTCCCCTACTCCATTGGGGATTTCCAATAAAGAATGTGTGACCAGGGCTGGGGCTGGGGCTCAGAGGTAGAGTGCTTGCCTAGCACTTGTGAGGCACTGGGTTCCATCCTCAGTACCAATAAAAAATAAAGGCATTGCGTCCATCTGCAATTTTTTAAAACATTTTTTTTTAAAAAAGAAGTTGTTGACTGACATTTACTCAAGACTCAAAGGAAAGCCGGGCACCAAGGCGCATACCTGTAATCCCAGTGGCTCGGGAAGCTGAGACAGGAGGATCGCAAATTTGAAGCTAACCTCAGCAACTTGGCAAAACCCCGTCTCAAAAACTAAAAAGGGCTGGGGATGTGACTCAATGGTCACATGCCCCTGAGTTCAATTCCCTAGTTAAAAAAAAAAAAAAGAGTCATATGGATTGCCAGTGCCTAGGGTTCATGCTGGTCAGTTTGTTTTCCTGTTTTGTTTTAATGAGCGGGCGCGCGCACTTATGGAATACCCCATGATGTTTTGATATCCGCCAGTTGTTTTCTTAGGAGAAACAGGAGACTGCTCAACTTGCCAGAAGTGCCTTCTAATATTGTGCCATTGTGTTAGTCCCCTTTCCTTCTCTGTGACCAAAACACCTGACCAGAACAACTTAGAGGAGAAATGTTCATTTTGAGCCCATGATTTCAGAGGTCCAGTGCATGGTTGGTGACCCTGAGCTCAGGGCCTGAGGCGAGGCAGAGTGTCATGGAGGAAGGGCGTGGCAGAGGACAGCCGCCCAGCTCCCTGTATCCAGGAAGCAGAGACAGAAGGGAGGAAGGTGCTAGGGACAAATACAAACCCCAAGGCACACCCCCAGTGACCCCCGTCCTGCAGCCACACCCGGGCTACCTACAGTTACCACCTGCCAGGCCATTCAAACCAGGATGAAATGGTGAGGTGACAGCTCTCACAGTCCAGCCATGTCACCCCTGAACACTCCTGCACCAATACTAGAGATCTGGGGACACCTCATGGGAAAACCATCACAGTAGTGTGGTGTATCAGCGTGACACAGCATAACCAGAATTCTCCACTAAAGCTCTTTGCCTTCCACAGCCTTCCCCGCTCGGGCAGCCTGCTCTGGCTCCAGTCCTGAGATGGCCTTTGAGTACCTGTGTTGGGGAGGAACACCAGGTTCTACCAAAGAAAGGTAACTTCACTTGGGAATCTGGCTAGGTTAATTTATTCGAGGTTGTTAAAACACAATTCAATGAAACAAGCTAAGAAATTTGCCTGGCTCAGTCATGTTCTCTCTCAACAACAAGATGAATGACAAAATGTTACCACACAACTCGCTTGAACCTAATGCAGCTCTTTAGATGCCACCATGATGGAGAAATTTACTTAACTAAGTGAGATGTATTCAGTAGGGCAAACTGTACTAATATTCCTTTCTTTCAGTTCATTCATTCAGAATAGTCCAGATTTGTTCTTGGTGACCCACACTAGAAGGCGTCAGCTCCTTTTTCCTCTCAGAACTTGGCGGTATAAATAATAAATATGTGTTTAATTTAGCTAAATGTATAAATGATACATATTCTAAGATGCCCCGAAGATAGTTGCCTTTATAAATATTTACCACCAGCTCTCCAGACTTTACCAAGTTTTATTTATTGTACTAATTTCCAACATCTGTGAGGAAAGGGGCGCAGAGCAAACATCAGACTAGTCTCTGTGGAGTTAAATTGATGAGATTTTCTAGCGTTTCCAGCCAGAGTGGAGCTGTTCCCCTGCAGGGTCCCTGTCTCCGAGTCACCGCTGCCCATTTCTTAGGCTTTGCAGAGTCTACGTGGGAGGAGTGTGGACATGATCCCACCTAATAAATCAATAATAAATAAAGCTCTAATAAAGCTTTATTTATTTATTTATTTCTAATAAAGCTCTTTGAAATTTGGGGAGTAACTCTTTCAAAGCAAAGGAGGAATGTTAGGGGGGCCTCCTCCATTAAACCCCAGTCGTAGAACCTCCCCCCACAATGGAGACATGAACGCTGTCCCTACACAGGGAACAAAGGAGGACACTGTCCCAGAAGCGTCCTCCCTGCTACTTTAAACCTTCACAGGTGGTCTCTTGATTCCTCTCCTTCTCACCCTCCTCAATAGTCTTGCCTTGCACTCCACACCTTACTTCTCCTACTGCAATTAGATCCAGTTTTTAATCATTCTTCCTTTAGAGGAATGTGCGAGTGTGTATGTGTGTGTGCACATGTGTGTGTGCACGTGTGCATGTGTGTGCACATGTGTGCATACCTTTAAAAGCACATACAGATAGTCTCCATATCTGGGGAAGAAATGAAATTCTGGTTGAATGGATCAGTTAAAAATGCTAATTTAACTGAGAACGGGACACACACCTGTAATCCCAGCAGCTTGGGAGGCTGAGGCAGAAGGATTGTGAGTGAGTTCAAAGCCAGCCTCAGCAATTTAGGGAGGCCCTAAGCAACTTAGTGAGACCCTGTCTCAAAGGATAAAAAGGGCTGGGGGTGTGGCTCAGTGGTAAAGTGCCCCTGGGTTTAATTCCTGGTACAAAAAAAAAAAAAGTTAATTTATATATTTATATTAGAGGATGTTAAACTAACTTTTCTCTAAAAATCATGACCAGTACAGTAAAGAAAGAAAACCATCATTAAAAAGAAGTTCAGGGGTTTTTTTTTTTAATATATCATCCTATTTATCATAACGGATTCTTTGCTTTCTGAACTATACCCCTCAAAAAATATCAAATGAAAGCAAATTTAAAACTATTCACTGATAATCATGCCATTTACACATTCTTGAAGTCATCAAAAATGTTGACAATCATTTTAGGATCGTCATTTATCACCAGAAAATAAATATTAGAAAGAGATTTGGGAACTAACAGACCAGTTGCCTATTCTAACAGTCTCCCCTCTTCTAACACACATAATCATAAGTGCAGGTCTCTGGCAGAAACGCCTGAACTTTAACAAACGCACTTCTGAGCTGGCAGGGAAAATGTGAAACTGTTGAAGTGGGCTCCCTGCACGGGCACTTCTGCCTTCGTCTGCCTCTGGGCCAGCGTCCCGGAGCTGCCATACTCTGTGAATGTAGGAGCTGACCGCAGTGCAGAGGACACTCATCCATGGGCTCCAGATGAAACTTGCAAGGTAGAGGGGCAGATCGCTGCTTCTCCACCTAGAGGCCGATTTTCACTCTTTAAGCAGATCCATTCCAGGATTCCCCGTGGCCTGTATCATGTCTGCTCTTAGAATTCTCTTGAGCTGGTTGAACATCTTGCTGGTTCCCCATTAGTTACTGAATTAAATAAAATCAGTAACATTTTTCATTTTATATTTGAATGTGAATCACGATTTTAGCTTACAATCAAAATAAGTTTAAAATAGACCCAGGACACCTACACCATTCTTCTCACTGGAAGGAATTTCAACTCTAAAGTCATCCTTCAGAGAGCATCGGAAGCAAGTCACCATTCACCACCACTGCTTCTGACTGTTTCATCTTTGATTTTAAGATACCAGTCTAAATTTTACATTAAATTAGCCCATAAAATTGAAATCACACAGAAGTGTAGAAAGCCAAGGATGAGGACTTCGGCCACAACTCTTGGGCATCCCTTCCCAGAAGGGGTAATGGCCAGCGTCCATAACTTACTGCTCTCCTTGTTATCTGGACAAATGAAGGTTAGAGCCCACGGTGTGCCGGGAGATGGAGCCTGCAAGGAGAAGCCACCCAGGAAGGAAACGGAAGGCAAGGGATACCCATCATGCTTCATATTGGAGAGGAGCTCTGGCGGCTGGATTTGAAGTGGGAAATAGGAATCTCCTGATCTTTTGTGAGTTCCCACATTTACCCATGTGCAACAAGAGCCTGCGGAGGGCTGCTCCCAGCAGCTGGAATGGCCTTGGCCGCTCGCCCTTCCCTCCTTCCTCCTGTGCTTCATGCCTTGGTTTCTGACGTGGGTGTTGTTCCTGCTCGGGTCCTGTGACTTAATTCTTCTTTATGCCATCTCCAAAACATGATTAGAGACCTTCTGCCACAGTGTGCAGCCTGGTCCCCTTCTAGAACATGAATTCTCTCTTTCTAGAAAAGAAGATAAATACACATACTTAAAACTAGGTAAGACTGTGAAAACTAGCCCAGCTGGAAGCCGGGCCACAAGGTCCCAGCAGGATGTAAACCACACTCACAGAACAGAATGCATGTCTACACAGGCCACTCTGTGCCCATATTTGGAAAGAGACCCACATAAGGCCACTCTGCAACCACAAAAATGATAAAACATCCCCCTCTTCTGTCCAAATGAGTGACTGCTGCTCCTGCACCTCACCAAGAACTCTGGCAGAAAGAGGAATGTGATTAGGGTACACAGTCACAGAACTGTCCCTGCCTCCTGAAACACCCAGTCCAGAGCTGGTGCCCGCTTCCTTAAGCCCCCAGCCATCTGGCATGTACCACATCCTGTGAGAAGCTTCTCCCAACCCTCATGGTTCCTTTGGGCTTTCAGTCTTTCTAAAGCAAGAAAAATAAACCCAAGTCCTTTGAGCTCCCGGTGGTCTCACATTGGTGAACTTTACTTGAGGAGAATAAAAATGTCTGGTCTTCCAAGAACTCTTAGAAATGTTTCTCTCTGCATGTTTTATATGCTTCCATTTCTAATAGTCTCGTGCAATATATTCCATACACATTTTCTCAGTTTAATTTAGCATCAAACATGTAAAGCAAGTAAAATGCATGCTTCCGTCCCCAGCAACCACTCAAGTGAGACCTGCCCATGTTCGTCCGGATAGTGTGAACCGCACCGTGGAGAGCTCTGAATTTTCCACCCCTGAGAACACTCGAGCAGGGAAAGTGATCAAGGAAAGGGCCAAGAGTTTAAAATTATCCCCCCCCAAACAATACACCGCAAGGAATGCAGTGTACCCAGGTGGGCGACACAAATCTTGGGTTAGGGACAGTAGCCACTGACACTTGAGCAACCGGCAATGCTGCACAAGCTTCGAGGCTGGCCCAGGGAGTTGCTCCTGTCTCAACCCCTGGGTCCACACTGGAGAAAGGGAACTCAGGCGAAGGAGGACCTGTACTCCAGCCCCACCCTGCCATTGATTAGCTGCTTAATCGCATCTTAAGGGGCTGTTTAGGACTCCCAGTCCCTAACTCCTTCAGGCACTCCATCGTCCCCAACTCTGGCTGTCAGCAGGCCTGCTGAGCACCTTATTCCAAGCCTCACCCTCCCACCCCCACAGCCCCCAACCCAGCTTCTTTGGTGCAGTTAAAGCCCACAAGCACCGCCCCAGGGCTTCAGGCTGGTGTCACCGAGAGAGGAACCCACGGCAGCCTGCAGGTTCTCCACCTTTCTCGGGGACCAGCAGCTTTGTGGGAGGTGAAGCCAGTGAGCCCCCACACCTGGTCACAAGAACTTCCTCCAAAGCAATGGCTACCCTTGCCACCAAAGAAAGAGCACTGAGGGGTGGGAGTCACGGCTCAGGTATAGTGCTTGCCTGGCATGAATGAGGCACTGGGTTCCATCCCTGCCCAGCACCACATAGAGATAAACAAATAAAACAAAGATAGCATGTCCATCTACAACTGGAAAAAAAAGAAAGAGAGCATTGAGGTTTCAGACACAGCTGCTTCCAGACCCATCTCCCTCCCCAGGAACACTGAGGCACTGGACCAGGACCGGGGTCCCCCTATCTAGCAAGTGCTTCCTGGAGCCTGCCCAATAGTATTTCTCACAGTGTCCCCAGTTGGGGATGATTCCAAGCATCAGAGACACATTAGCAACGAGCATGGGAAGGGAAAGGTCTGGTCTTGATTCCATAAGACTCTCTATTCACTATGCAAATGTGACCACCACCACCTCATACGAACCCTTCACATCCCTCATTCCAAGCCAGGTACATGGATCACAGCCAGCTTCAAAGCTTGTGCTTCTCACTGACCTGCTGGCATAAAACCAACGGGCATTGTAAACAACTGCTTCAGAAAGAGCAATGCCAAAGGACACATTAGAACTCTCCTGCCATGTCCCCTACCTCAAGTAGTAGAAAGACATTTGTGCAATTGTGAAGGAATGTAAGGAAGACTTCCAATTCTTTTAATATATAACACAGCAAGGAATTTTCTTTTCAGTGCATACACATTAAATAGAATTTCTTCAAGCAGATTTCTGTTTATGTTGTTATTTGCAAACACTGGAAATAACATGTTCATGAGCTGTCACCAGATGGATCAAACATTTGCACAACTTTCAGCTGAATGTCCTAATGGAGCCCTAACATCGTGTGTGTGTGTGTGTGTGTGTGTTTGAGCCTGATTTAAAATCAAAGTCAAGCATTTAATTTCCACTAAAGAGAAGGGCTGTTGGTTTATAGAATGCCTTGGGTACATCAAATACAAACACAATTTCTAAAGAAAAGGATCTTCCATATTTTTCCTAAAGAATTAAACTCATCACACTACAGTGATAAATGCATTCCTATGTTTATAGCAGCAGAATTCCCAAGAGCCAAACTAAGGAACCAGCCTAGGTGTCCATTGACAGATGAACAATTAAAGAAAATGTGGTGTATGTACACAAAAGAATTTTACTCAGCATAAAGAAAAGTGAAATTATGTCACTTGTCATAAAATAGATGGAACTTAAAACCATCATGTTAAAAGAAATAAGCCAAACTCAGAAGGTCAAGGGTTTTATTTTCTCTCTCATATGTGGAATCTAGAGAGGAAGAAGGAAGAGAAAGGAGGTCAGGGTGGATCTCATGAATAAGGGAGGTCAGTAGAGGAAAGGGACCAGGGACAGAAGGAGTAAGAGAGGGGTATAGTGCTGGGAGGGATATTGGCCAAATTACATTGCTATATTGTGTGCATGTATGAATATGCAACAACAAACTCCAGCATATGTATAACCATAAGACACCAATAAATAATGTGGAAAGAGAAAAGAGAGTGAGTCTTTCCAGAATCAGTGGTGATATGGGGACAGATACTAAGCCAGGCTACCCTGGGATCTTCACAGAGGCGTCTTCTCTGCTGGTTATAGGTAGAGTCAGCCTCATCTCCCTGGCTGTCCTGTGAGCGCCTGAGGACTAGAACTAAGCTCTCTACTTCATTTATGTCCCCCTTAGGCAACCATCAGGGGAGACCAACACGTAATGAGCTTCTTCAGTATCTTGCTCAATTTTGCTCAGAAACTCCAAACACAACCAATTCTTATTCTTTCAAGGAAACTGCGTCTCAGAAATCTAAGACACCCAAGATCACCAGGCTAGAATATGCACTACCTATACCATACCAAACCAAGCCTCACCCAGCTCCATGTGGACAGCAGGTGAAGTGAACCAAAACCCAACTGTTTGTCCTTTTTTTCCTTTTAGTTATACCTAATATTAGGGTTAGTCTTGACATCATCGTATAAGCATGGAATATAACTGCTCTAATTCAGTCCCCCAGCACTTCCCCTGTCCTCCCCTCCTTTCTTTCCCATTCCTTTCCCTCTACTCTATTGAGCTGGCTTGTGTTTATTTATAGTTCTTTTCCATTAGTGCCTTGAGGATGTACCTGAAGGTGAGATTCACCATTGTATATTCCTATACATACCTAGGAAACTTGGGCCAGGTTCATTCCACTGTTCCCTTTCCCATCCCTCCTGCTGTCTCCTCCTCAATCCCTTGTTCTTTTCCACAGATCTCTCTTCCATTACAGTCCTTCTGACAGCAAGTGAGAATGAGCTGTTGTAAGACACCCATGTTTCTTCCCTGTTTCCAAGAACATCAACTCTCTGGGAACAAACTGAAAAGCCATGGAGCACCTTGATTTCCAACAACTTCTTCACCATGGAACCATGATCAAAGGACAGTCCAGAAAACAAGGCCATGACCTCATCACAAGAGGAGGAGGCCAAGCTAACGATGACCTGTCAGAATCAGAGCCGCGGATCTTGCCCCTGCGCTCTGCAAAGGCTGACTGATTACACAAAAGAACCAAAATGAAGGAAGAACTTGGTCGTTGTTATGGTGTAGGTATGAGGTTTCCCCCAAAGCTCACGTGTGAGACAACGTGAGAGGGTCCAGAGGGGAAAGGATTGGGTTGTGAGAGCTTTAACCCAATCAGTGGATTAATCCCCTGGTGGGATTAACTGAGTGCAGGCTGGAGGCAGGAGGGGTGTGGCTGGAGGCAGGTGGGGTGTGGGCATTGGGGGCGTGGCTATGGGGTTTATATTTTATATCTGGAGGGTGGAGTCTCTCTGCTTTCTGATCATGATATGAGCTGCTTCCCTAAGCCACACTCTTCCACCATGATGTTCAGCCTCACCTCGAGCCCCAAGGAGTGGAACCTGCTATCTATGGACTGAGACCTCTGAAATCGTGAGCCCCCAAATAAACTTTTCCTCCTCTAAAATAGTTCTTATCAGGTATTTTAGTCACAGCATCGAAAAAGCTGATCAGTCGTGACGAGCACGAAAGACCTCCTCTCACTCCTAGGCTTACTGTTCCCATTCTCTTCCCCAAACCTCAGCACATGGGTGTGACCCTCTCTGTCTGGGGAGGGGGCCTGGGAAACCCAGCAGACCTACAGCCAAGTTGGAAGGGTGCTGTGATGTCCTTGGCTTTGCCTCCTGTCATTACAATTTGGCTGAACTAGTATTTAAAAGTCTCTGGAAACACAAGTGGTGAATGAAAAGGAAAAGCCAACTACGGAGGCCTCGTGGGAGGCCCCCTGGAGAGTCCCTGGGTGGGGGGTGGGGAGCTGTCCCTGGTTTCACAGTTGCTCTAAGACTTTAACACAGGGAAGGCAGAAGGGCTTCCCAGGTTCTGCAATGAGAGGAGGAACAACTGCAGCCACCCAGGCTTCACCTTGTCACTCATGAGACTCCCTGGGGGCTGATGCACAGACAAAGAGGACCTTGTGAACCCAGGAGGAAAGACAGCAGGCGAAACACTCCCACCCACCCCCACCCCCACTGTGAAACCCAGCCCTGCCTCCTCCCACCCAGCAGCACAAGCCAGGGTCATGGCAGGGCTCTCCCTTTGCTTTCTAGAGAGTTATCTTTGGCCATAAGGCAAAGGAATGGTGACTCTTCTTTTTTATTGAAATCTCTCATAACTTCAGGTTTACAGAATTGAGTGGATCATATTCCCTAATCATTGCTGGCCTCTGAGAGGCTTGGGGCCTGTTCTGATATGCTTTGGAGTCTCTTTTTCTCTGTATTCCCAAGGCTAACATCTTCCCAGGTATAGGGACGTACTCTGTTATAGACTGCACTCTGAACTGTCTTTCGTGCCTGTTCATTCAGATGTGCGTATATCTATTCTATGACATGCAGATCCTGCTCACATTCAGCTTCTGCCCTCCTAAACAGAGACACATCAGCTTGTTCATTCACCCAGAGATGGGCACCCGTGTCGTTCCGTCTGTTAGTACAGTACCACCATGAATGTTCTCATATGTCTTTTTGAGGACATCTTTTTGCAAAACTCTATGCAAATGGCTCTCCAGATGCTGAGATTTCTGCCCGCATGGAATTTCTGGCATAGTATTTACACAATCTTACTTTCCCTCTGCACTGCCAGGACACCTCCCTGGATTGGCTTTTTATGCTTCCAACAGCAATATGTGAGAATTCTCACATCTTCGCAGCTTTGGCCAGCATCCGATATTACCAGGCCTCATAACTTTTGTCAACAGCATTGTCAGAAAATGGAATTTCTTTATTTTAAGCTCAATTTTTCTTATTACATTTACTAAAGATATTTAATGATGATAAAGATTTTTCTATTAATTACTTGTTAATATTCTGTTTTCTGACTTTCTTGCTATGAGTTAAAATTATGTACTAGAATTCCCTGAATATTCTAGATATTAATTAATTGTTGGCTTGATATACCTAAAAGAGCTTTTCAAATCTGCTTTTTTTTTTTTTTTTGCGGTTTTCTGGGGATTGAACTCAGGGCCTTGTGCATGCAAGGCAAGCACTCTATCAACTGAACTATAACCCCAGCCTTCAAATCTGCCTTCTTATAGGCTGTGAGGACCTTTGTGTAGTAAGAATACTTATTTCTGGGCTGGTACTGTAGCTCAGTGGTAGAGCACTTGTCTAGAATGTGCTGGGTTCGACCCTCAGCACCACATAAAAATAAAGGTATGGGCTGGAGTTGTAACTCAGTGGTAGAGTGCTCGCCTCGCATGTGGAAGGCACTGGGTTCAATCCTCAGCACCACATAAAAATAAAATAAAGGTATTGTGTCCATCTACAACTAAAAAAAAAATTTTTTTTAAATACTTACTTCTGATGAAAATAATTTTTTAATGTATGGTGTCTAGTATTTGGAATCTTGTGTAAGAAACCTATCCCCAAACAACATATCAAAGATATTCTTCTGTACCTTCTTCCATAAACTTTCCATTTTTTTTCCATATCAACATTTTTAGTCCACCTCAGTTCCATTTGGAGAATTAGAGATTCATGCTCCCTCACAAGAGGACAAGACAATTTAGGTCCAGCCAGCTTTGCCATCCAGGAAAATGGGCAAAAAGTAGCAAGTCTTCACATTGGTCAAGAAAAGCCAAAAATCTTATCCATTCACCATCTGTTGATATTTCAATCACAGTGTAACCCAAACAAAACATTCATGTAGCCCTGATTCACCCTGTGAGCTGCCAGCTTTTGACCTTGGAGTTGCAGTATTTCTGCTGAATATTTTGACCTAGCTTTTGATAAACTAGTAAACTCCAGTTATGGCTAGAACAGCAGTTGTTTGCTTTCAGTGCCTTGAAGTTTCTCCAACCACCTAACTAACACTGTCGCCCTGTACCTAACCCTTCCTAATCTGCCCAGCTAGCAGTCTTGCCCTCATCTCTATGCAGAGGGAAGACCCAACCATCATCCCATCAGCATACTTCCTTATTATTACATAAGTGTCAGTGAAGGCAACTGGGAACCATGTCCAGCTTTCAACAGAGAATTACAAGGCCTACTAAAAGGCAAAAACAAACAAACAACAAATAGAGAAAGTATCAGAACCAGTCTCAGATACAGCAGGGAAGCTGGAATTACCAGACTGCAGTGATTAACACAGCTGTGTAATATGCTGAGATTAAACCCCTCTCTCTCACCTTGCATGAAATTCATCTCAAAGTGGATCAAAGACTTAGGCACTAGAACAGAGACCCTGTGCCTAATAGAAGAAAAAGTAGGCCCAAATCTTCACCATGATGAACTAGCACCTGACTTCCTTAACAAGACTCAGAAAGCACAAGAAGTAAAATCAAAAATCAATTTAATAGGATGAATTCAAACTAAAAAGTTTCTTTTCAGCAAAAGAAACATGAAGAGAGAGACTCAGAATGGGAGAAAACCTTTACCACATGCACCTCAGATAGAGCATTAATTTCCAGGGTATATAAAGAACTCAAAAAACTTATAACCAAGAAAACAAATAACCCAGTCAATAAATGGGCTAAGGAACTAAATAGACACTTTACAGAAGAAGAAATATAGTCGATCAACTAATATATGAAAAAATGTTCAACATCTCTAACAATTGGAGAAATGTAAATCAAACTAGTCTAAGATTTCATCTCCAGTCAGAATGGCAATTATTAAGAACATAAACAACAATAAATGTTGGTGAGAATGTGGGGAAAAAGGTACACTTATACATTGTTGGTAAGACTGCAAATTAGTGCAACCATTGTGGAAAGTGGTATGGAGATTCCTCTGAAAACTTATGGAACCACCATTTGATCCAACTATCCCACCCCTTGGGTTATACCCAAAGGACTTAAAATCAGCATATTACAGTTACGCAGTCACATCAATGTTTATAGCAGCTCAATTCACAATAGCTAAACTATGGAACCAACCTAGGTGCCCTTCCACAGATGAATGGATAAAGAAAATGTGGTATATATATACCCAATGAAATATTACTTAAAGAAGAACGGAATTATGGCCTTTGCAGGTAAATGGATAGATCTGGAGAATATCATGCTAAGTGAAATAAGCCCATCCCAAAAAAAAACAAAGGCTGAATGTTTTTTCTGATATGTGGATGCTAATTCACAATAAGGGGCAGGAGATAAAGAAGAATAGAATTACTTTGGATTAGGTAAAGGAGACTGAAGGGAGGGGAGGGGTATGGGGTAGGAAGAATAGTAGAATGAATGGACATTATTACCCTATGATATATATGACTACACGACCGGTGTGATTCTACATTGTGTACAGAAGAATAAGAAGTTATACTCCATTTATGTGTGATGTGTCCAAGTGCATTCTACTGTCATGTATAACTAATTAGAGCAACAGAAAAAGAATGTAAAAATAAATATGCTGAGAGCTCTAATGGAAAGGTAGGTGTCTTGTAACCAGGTAACGAAAGCAGAGAGAGAGAAATTCTAAGAAAGAATTTTAAACAGTTCAAGGTCAAAAACATTGTAAGAGAAATGAAGAACAGCTTCAATGGACTCATTAGTAGACAGGACACAGCTGAGGACATCATCTCTGAGCTTGAGGATATGGCAAGAGTCCTACTAAATATAAAAATATATAAATATACAGAAACATCTCCATTTGGAATCTGTGGGTTTCAAAGTTGCAGCTTTTTGGAAAGCTTCTCTTGGAGCATCATTCAAAATTCTAAGATAGGAGAGACCAGAAAGAATCAGAGCCGATCACAGCTCTGAGCACTCTGGCATCTGTTCCCGACAGCAGGGGAGCAAGGTTTTCCCCACACTGTGGCATGTGTCACCTTCTAAAGTAGAGGAGCCAGATGCACAGGGAGAGTGAGACCCTGGAACACTGTGAGGCGTCTCCAGATCCTACCCCAACATCTATGTACCCGAGGCTCTGAGAATAAGCCCGCCAACTGCTAGAGAAATACAGGCCATGCAGAGGAAATCTCATGGCACAGAAGTGGTTAAGTATCTATGACATTTTTTTCCCTTGAATTTGCATCTCTAAAAATTCTCCTTTATTTCCCATCTGTCTTCCTGGAGAGAAGAGGTGTCCTGTGGGCCTACAGTTATTACCATAAACATTTTGACATTCTGTAGTTATTTTATGAGGATACTAGATCCTGCCCATATTTTTACACTGACATTTCTAAAGCTCATTATAGTCTGTATTTGTGATTAAAGTGAAGACATTAGGAAAATGTACGGCTTCAGGATCATAGCCAGTTATATTGTTCAATGGTGATAGAACCTGGTTATTTAAAGGCTCATAAGCAATAATCTTTTCTAGTTTTTGATGTGATAATCTTATCATACGGGCTTTCTGAAAAGGAATTTGAGGTTGGGACTACAAGCCAATGGCTCATCCCATGTTATTCTCACTGTACACAGAAGTAAAGTTACGTGACCTGTCACCACACAGTGGGCAACGCAGGAACCAGGCCTTACCACTATTTCATAATGGAAGAAAAAAGGATGCACACCTCCTGGGAGGTGAGGGTGAACTCAAGATCAAAGCTGCCATGGAAATTACAGAAACTGAAGGAAGAAATTGAAGAAAACAGTAGAAAAAGGAGACATCCCATGTTCATGGATTGGGAGAATTCATATTGTTAAAATGGCCATACTCTAAAAGCAACCTACATATCAGTGTAATCCCCATCAAAGAACCAATGATATTCTTCACAGAACTGGGAAAAAACAATCTTAAAATTCATATGGAAGCACAAAAGACTCTAAATAGCTAAAGCAATCCTGAGCAAAAAGAGCAAAGCTGAAGACATCACAATACCTGATTCCAAAACTTACTACAGAGCTATAGTAACAAAAAAAGTATGGTGATGGTGTAAGAACAGACACATGTAGGGGAACAGAAGACCCAGAATAAGCCCACATATCTCCAGCTATGATTTTCAACTAAGGAGTCAAAAATGCATGTTGGAGAAAAGCCAGCCTCTTTAATAAATGGTGCTGGGAAAACTGGAAATCCATATGTAGTAGAACAAAATTTAATCTCTCTCTTCTTGCGCAAGACTCAATTCAAAGTGGATTGAAGTCCTTAATGTAAGACCTAAAACTTTGAAACTACTAGAGGAAGGGCTGGGATATAGCTCAGTTGGTAGAATGCTTGCCTTGCATGCCCAAGGTTGTGGGTTCCATCCCCAGCACCAAAAAGGAAAAGAAAAGAAAAAGAAAGAAAGAAAAGAAAAGAAACTACTAGAGGAAAGCAAAGGGGAAATAATTCAAAATATCTGTATGAGCATGATTTCCTAAACAGGACTCTAATAACTCAGGAAATAATAGCAAGCATTGATAATAGAGATTACATCAAATTAAAAATGTTCTGCACAGCAAAGGAAAAAGCAGAGTTAGAGACAACCTAGACAGTGGGAGAGAATCTCTGAGATGGGTTAATATCCAGAATATATAAAGCACTAAAAAAACTTAACATCCAGGGCTGGGGTTGTGGCTCAGCAGTAGAGCAATCACCTAGCACAGGCGAGGCCCTGGGTTCGATCCCCAGCACCACATAAAAATAAATAAATAAAGATATTGTGTCCTACTACAACTGGAAAATAAATATTTTTTAAAAAAACTTAACATCAAAAGAACAAGTAATCCAATCAAAATAGGCCAATGATCTAGACACACTTTTCAAAGAAGGAATACAGGGGCTGGGGTTGTGGGTCAGCGGTAGAGCGATCACCTAGCATGTGCGAGGCCCTGGGTTCGATCCTCAGCACCACATAAAAATAAATAAATAAATAAATAAAACAAAGTAAAAAAAATAAAAATAAAAAAGGAATACAACTGACAAATATATATATCAAAAAATGCTAACATCTTTAGCCATGAAGGAATTGCAAATCAAAATACACTGATATTCCATTTCAACCCAATGAGAGTGGCTCCTATCAAGAAAACAAAAAAAATAACAAATGTTGGTAAGGATATGGGGAAAAGGAAGCCTTATACACTTTGCTGGGAATGTAAATTAATGTAGCCACTAGAAAACAGTATGAGTTTTGTTCTTCCAAAAGTTAAAACTAGAGCTACCATATGACCAACTGTACCACACCTGGAATCAAAGTCATCATATAATAGAGACACCTATACGTTTATCTCAGCACTATTCACAATAGCCAAGTTATGGAGCCAGCCTAGGTGCCCATTAATAGGTGAATGCACAAAGAACATGTGATATATAGATATATATATATATACACACACACACACAGTAGAGTTATTCGGTCATAAAGAAGAACAAAATCATGTCATTTTTAGGAAAATGGGTGGACTTTAAGGTCAACAGGTTAAGTGAGATAAACCGGGCTCAAAAAGACAAGGATCTCTTGTTTTCTCTCATATGTGGAAAGAAGGGGCGAGGAAGGAAGGAAGGAAGGAAGGAAGGAAGGAAGGAAGGAAGGAAGGAAGGGAGGGAGGGAGGGAGGGAGGGAGGGAGGGAGGGAGGGAGGGAGGGAGGGAGGGAGGGGAGAGAAAAAAAGAAAGAAAAGAGGGCTGGGGATGTGGCTCAAGCAGTAGCGCGCTCGCCTGGCATGCGTGCGGCCCGGGTTCGATCCTCAGCACCACATACAAACAAAGATGTTGTGTCCGCCGAAAACTAAAAAAAAAATAAATATTAAAAAAATTCTCTCTCTCTCTCTCTCTCTCTCTCTCTCTCTAAAAAAAAAAAAAAGAAAGAAAAGAAAAAAAAGGAAGGGGAAAGGGATATGCGGGGTGTTAAGAGAGGACACAGGAATGAGGATAGATATGATCAAAACACACTATATGCATGTTGGAAATGTCACAATAACACATTATTTTGTACAATTAATATGCATTAATAATTATAATAAAAAATCAAATCAAATCAAAATCAGACAAGTTCAATAAAGAAAAACAAAAGCCAGGTTCAGTGGCACATGCCTATAATTCCAGCAATTCAACTTAGCAAAACCCTGTCTCAAAAAATAAAAAAGCCTGGGGATGTGGCTCAGTGGTAGAGCACCCCTGGGTTCCATCCCTAGTACCAAAAAAGAAAAGAAAAGGAAGACAGTCAGGCTTCATATCCATGGATTCTCCCTCCTAAGCTCCTACCTACTTTCCTCATCCCACATTTGCATCTTTTCCTTATGTTGACATCTATACATGTGGGTGAAACTGCCGGAGCTGGACCACAGAGGAGGACAGAGCTGGACCACAGAGGAGGCCGGTAGCAAAGCTCCAGGTGGCTGCATTCCTCAATGCCACAGGCTCCCAGGAGCAAGACAGGAGCCAGGCCCCATGCAAATGTCCTTGAGGAAGCCATGGTAACTGCCGAGCTTTGACCACCTCTCCGCACACTTCTCTCAGGTACTGTGGGATGGACTTAGAGCCGTGCAAGGACCCTTTTTGCCTCCATATTCTCCCGCTGGCTTAGACTTTCTGCATCTACTTCAAGCAAAAGAACACACCACGGCAAATTAAAGGCAGATGCTGGTGCAGTGGCACACACCTGTAACCCCAGCGACTAGGGAAGGTCTCAAAATGAAAAGAACTGGGAATATAGCCCAATGGTAGAGTCCCCCTGGGTTCAGTCCCCTGCACCTTCCCCCAAAAAATCAAATGCAAAAGAGGTAAGAATAATGTACAACTAATTAGAACAAATAAAAGATAAATAAATAAATTTTAAAAAAGAGGTGAGAATCCAACTGTGTTCTGTTACTCCAGAAATTAAAGAGCTTTATAAAAATGTAAGACAATCCCACTCTTCTTGCTAAATTTCTTTTCATTTGGAAAAATATTATTTTTAATAAAAATATGTCACTTTGTTAATATATAATGAGTTTACTATTTTTAAATGAATTAATAGGTAAATTGATTTTAATTTTAATTTCCAATAGAGTAAATATTGCTGGATATAATCCATGTAAACAATATCTCTTTGGAGTCCTTGATGATTTTTTTTTTCCTTTTAGAACTGAGCACAGGGCTGCTCTACCACCAAGCTACATCCTCAGCTCTCATTTTTTCTCTTTTTATTTTGAAACATTGACTCTTAAGTCACCAGGCTATTCTCAAACTGGGATCTTCCTGCCTCCGGCCCCAAGTGGCTGGGGTTATAGGCATGTGCCACCATGCCCTGAACCCTGAATAAATCTTAAGAGTGAAAATTGGTCCTAAGACCAAAAACGTTTGAGACCCACTGATGTGAAACTAGGCATATCATTTCAATTTGCAGGTAAATGACTTGTTTCAGAAACTAAACGTGTTTACACCCTAAAAGCTTCTAGTTCTTTGCGGTGTGCTGTGGAAGCGGGTGGGGAGCTTAGAGAATCTAGAGACAGATTCCTGAAGTCTGCCTCCTTTAAAGACCTGCAGGCCTCTGACACCAACCCCCGTCCGTCCCCACTTGAAGGAATGTTCATTGAGTGACCTTCTTGTGCAGACACAGAGTCTAATCACCAAAGTGAGGACAATGAGCAGGGACAGCTGTTCCCAAAAGTCTCCATTTTACACCAGAAAAGAAACTTCATTATCTTGGGAATATTATCAAATTAACTCTTACCAAATCAAATCAACACACTTTAGTGCTCAAAAGTTGTCCCTGCCTCTGTAGAGAGGGGAGAGTTTCCTCCGCTTCTGTCTCAGAAAATAGGCCTGAACAAACCACAATGGTAGAACCCAGGTCAGGGGTGTTGGGCCTGGAGAGGGGCACCGTGTCCTTATACAAGGACACAGAGATAATATGTACGGGGACACACGTGAAGATACAGGCAATGACGGGGGAGGTGCATCCCCAGGCCAGGGGCCACCACGGGCAGCCAGCCAAGCACCAGAGCCAGGGGACGGACTGCAGCACCGTTGCTCAGAGCCTTCAAAGGAGCAGGTCTTGCTAACACTGGACTCAGTCTTAGGGCCTAGGAACTGTGAGACCATATTCACGGGTTGTTCAGGCCACCGGGTTCTGGCATTGGTTTCAGCACCCCCAGCAAGTTAATAAAGATGCTAACTGCAAGACCAATCTTTATTAACTCAGTTCACCAAAGATCTCAAAGAAGCTAGCACAACGTTAACAAAAATGAGCCGTTGCAGGCCAAGAGGGGAGAGAAAGGCAAGGGAGGCATAGAGGGATGGGAAAGGAGAGGGACGCAGGTGTGTAGGGGCTCCAAAGGCCGGTGAGGAAAGGCAGGGCCTACCCACTGCCTCTCCTGAGCCACCAGGTCCCTCACCAGGGACCACAACCAAGATCTCCCAGGAACCCATCCCACCCGGGACTCATCTACGTCTGCAGATCTGGGTTTTGCTTCTTTTTGGTGCCAGGATTTCCCCCCAGGGGACAGGTTTCAGCCAAGTGCCGCTTTGAGCAAACCACATGCTAATCGCTGGACCCAAACCCCAGCGAGTTCCCTAGGCCCAGGCCCTCCCACTGCGCGGCCAATTCAAATCCAAGCTTGGGTGTCTCAACAATGCCCCTGCATCCAAGTTTTCTCACAAGAAATAGTTCTTATTTATTTTTATTGCAAATTGCCCTGTGCCTTGAATCCAGAGAAGCAGGGCTGATGGGAAGAAAGGAATATCCCCTTCTGTGAAGCCTCGAGAACACTCCCTAGGAGAAAGAGCCCTGAAAGACAGCTGGCCACCAGGTCAACCACCAAATATTCAAATTCTGGTCAAATTCTGGTCAGGAGCACAGAAATGACAAACCAGAACCCAAGTATTGAACTTTTGGTTTTAAATTGTTTTGTTTTTTTCTGTATATTGTTCACTCCCTGTGATTTCCTAATTTAGGTCTCACGAGCTGAACCTTGGTCGCCAGCCATTGCTGGAACTGGTGGCTGAGGTCCTGAGATGTGTTCATTCTAAGGAGAAAACAGGAAATGAGCACTAGCAAATCACCAGCTCTGCAGCCCCTGGTACAGCTCCCGGGCTCCCTCCAGCCACCTCCTGCTCCAGCACTTTGTGTATTCTCCAATGCCCACCAGAAATGCCCCCAGGGAGACATTCTCATCTATTAAAATGATAAAGACACTGAGGCCCAGAGGCACCAAGCTAGCAGTAGGAAACCAGGACTCACCCGGAGTCAGCCGGGCTCTGGGGCCTGCTCAGCCTGCACTTCCCCTCTTTGACAGTCTTGGCACGCCCAGTGGTGTGCTGCTAAGTGTCCAGCCACCTACAAACCTGCTGCCTAACATTCCATCTAGCTCAGTTCTGTGTTCCTCCCAGATCTGGTCCACAGCATTTACATTTTGTTGTTCTTGCTGTTACCAGGGATTGAACCCAGGTGCTTAACCACTGAGCCACATCCCCAGCCCTTTTTATATTTTATTTAGAAACAGGGTCTTGCTAAGTTGCTTAGGGCCTTGTTGAATTGCTGAGACTGGCTTTGAATTTGCAATCCACCTGCCTCAGCTGCCCAGGTGGCTGGAATTACAGGCATGCATCATCATACCTGGCTAGCATTCACATTTTTATCCAGATGCCATGGTAAGGTAAATACAATATTGGATTGGTTTATTTTCTTTATTTTTCGTGTAATGCTCAGCAATAATAATCTCTTCAGCTTTGAGATCTTCTAGCCACCTGCACAAAAGGTAAAGGAAGGCTGTCTTCCCAGTGTGGACTCTAAAAATAATAATACAGAAATTCAAATAAAATATTAACTTATCCACATGAAAGTTTCTAGCATACAAAATACAGGTCAATACTGGAGCCCAGTACCCCTCCCTAGCCCACTCACCCAAAGGCAATTCACTACTGTGAAGTTCTTGGTTTTATATCCTTGATGTGGCTTTTTGAAGTATAAATAATTATGCTATGTATGTTTTTCATATCAACAGAACAACATTTTTCTTCTTTTAAATAGTGACAAAGGGTTATACACTGACCCTATTTTATTTGGCCACTCAACTCTGAATGGATGAGGTTGTTTTCTTATCCTCTATTAAAAACATTCTTCTGGGGCGGGGATTGTAGCTTAATGGTAGAGTGCTCATCTTGCATGTGGAAGGCACAGGGTTCGATCCTAAGCACCATGTAAAAATAAACAAAGGTTTTATGTCCATCTACAACTAAAAACAAAATAACATTCTTCCATGATCCTCCTTATATAAGACAAGGGCAATATGTCCCTTGAACCATTTTATAAACTTAAGAAAGGTGGGATGCAAAACTAAAATCGACTTGATAAATAGTTTTCCTCTCTGAAGAGAATTGAGACCTAGAAATATACTTTTCAATAAAAAAATATGGTGGTAACTTTCACAGTGGACATCACTTCTCAAGTGTGCCCAAGGAAGACAGTTCAAGAAAGAGAAATAAGAAGGAAAAATGAGGCAGAAAGAAGAGACAAATTAAAAAACCTTCAAGTTTAATGGGCACAGTATCAAAAATATACTCAACAATATATTTTCTAAAATAAAGATCTCAATGTTTTTGCTTTTTAAATTTTTTATTCTAATTAGTTATACGACAGTAGAATGCATTTTGACACATTGTACACAGAGCATAATTTCTCATTCCTCTGACTGTATATGGTGCTGAGTCACACCAGTGGTATAATCATACGTGTAAATAGGGCAATAATGTGTGTCCCATTCTACTGTCCTTACCATCACCACCACCCCACCCCTCCCCTCACTCCCCTCTGCAAGATCTAAAGTTCCTTCATTCTTCCTTATCCTCCAGGGCAATCCCACTATAGACCAGCATCCACTTACCAGGGAAAACATTCAGCCTTTGGTTTTTGGGGATTGGCTTATTTCACTTAGCATGATAGTCTCCAGCTCCATCCATTTACCTGCAGATGCCATAATTTCATTCTTCTTTATGGCTAAGTAATAATTCATTATATATATCACATTTTTTTTTATCCATTCATCTGTTGAAGGACACCTAGGTTGGTTCCATAGTTCAGCTATTGTGAGTTAAGCTGCTATAAACACTGAAATGTGGCTGTGTCACTGTAGTATGCTGATTTTAATTCCTCTGGGTGTAAACCGAGGAGTGGGATAGCTGGGTCAAATGGTGGTTCCATTCCAAGTTTTCGGAGGAATCTCCATACCGAGATGGTTGCAACAGTTTGCAGTCCCACCAGCAATGTATGAGTGTGCCTTTTCCCCACATCCTCACCAACACTTATTATTGCTTGTATTCTTGATAATTGCCATTGACTAGAGTGAGATAAAATCTTAAAGTAGTTTTGATTTGCATCGCATCTCAATGTTTGAAAGTTCAAAAATAGGTGAAGTTGCCAAGTTTAAGAATTTCTACTTAAAATATAGGAGCAGAAACTTTCTCCAGACCTCTACTTTTTCCAATTTTCATTGGAAAAAAATATATTTTTAGATGGCTTTGCAGATTTTAAGAACAGAAAGTTAAAAATTCATCAAATAATACTCTTGTTCTAACTTCTGTAATATACTTTGAATAAGACACACATTACCTTTTTTGCCCATGATCCTGGCCAATGTACATTAAGCAGTACACAAGGTAGAGATCAGACATGGGGGACAGGTATCCCTATCACCAAACTGGGAATTTTTAGACTGAATTTATGAAAAATGTGCAGTGCCCAAGGACCATGCATCAGCTAAAGATCTGACTTTAATTACTAGTCTGGAAAATACCTTTGCATTAACCATCTGGGCCTCCCTGCAGGCTGGAAGCGTGATTATAGGCACAGGTCAGGTCATGGACAACATGATCTCAACTGCTCGCCAAGTCTCCCATTCCTTTTCTATGTATTAGACAGCTTTTACACAGCACTTCCTGTAGCCCAGGCTTCACACCCACGCCTGTTTCTCATCTGCAAACCAGGAGGACAATGTCACCCACTCCTTGGAGCTGCTGAGGCTCCACAAGGTGAAGCCACTCTCAGGGGCTCTGCACCTTCCTCATGGCGCAGCTGCTCAGCCCGCTTCCTGTCCTCCACCACCCGCAGCCTCTCCAGCCTCCCTTAGCTGCTGCTTCACCACCCCCACTGCACCACAGAGGGTGGCGGAGGTGAGATGAGCACTAAACCTCCTGCTCAGTGCCATCTGTACCAGTCTGCAAGTTTCCGAGTACTGTTCTTTATATATATATATATATATATATATATATATATATACACACATATATTTTAGTTTTAGGTGGACACAGTATCTTTTACATTTATGTGGTGCTGAGGATCGAACCCAGTGCCTTGGGTATGCTAGGCAAGCACTCTACCACTGAGCCACAACCCAGCCCCTGTTCTCTTTTAAAAAATGTTCTTATTTTTATTGACACACAGCAACTGTACAAACTTATGGGGCACAGTGTGACGTTTTCAAATCCCATGTACAATGTGTAATGATCAGAGCAAGGTAACCGACATATCTACCACCTCAAACATTTATCATTCTCGGTGTTGGGAACATTCAAAATCCTCCCTACGAGCTATTTTCAAGTATTCAGGTAATTGCTGTCAACCATAGTTGTTCTTAACAAGTACACAGTTGAAATTAATGAAACAGAGAAATATTTTAAAATATTCATTTAAACCTTGACTTTAAATCTCATCAGAAATACAAAACCTAAATGAGTTAGGAGTTGGCCAGAAGAGGGAACTGAGGCATTTCCTCTTCAACTTGTTTTCCTTCCTTCCATCTATCCTTTCCTTTCTTTACTTCCATCTCTCCTTCTTTCCTTACTGGATATTAAATGCAGGGTCTTGCACATGCTAGGCAAGTCTCTCTTTAACTTTTATCTGACCACAAAAACAGACATCTAGGATCGGAAGTGAGATTACCTTGCTTAGGTTGGTTTAGCTCAACTGTAAACCAGTTAGTGTTTTCTAACTAGATCTCCTTTATGTGCTCTTTAAGTTTTCCGTAGTTGCAACAGATACCTGAGATAAAGAGAGACAGGCTGATTTCAGCTGAGGGTTGGAGGGTGCAGTCCATGGTGCTGGGCCCCTGTTCTGGGGCCTGTGGTGGGGCAGCGCATCACAGTAGAGCGCGCGGTGGACGAAGCTGCTCACCCGTGGTTGCTGGGGACTGAAGGAAGAGGGCAAGTAGGGCCAGGTTTCAGCATGCCCCTCAAGGGCAAGCCTCCAGGGAGTCCCCAGCTTCCTCCATCGGGCCAACCTCTCAAGGGTTCCACAGTGTCTCCTTTGGAGACACTTACCCAAACCAGAGCAGCTTTCAAGGGCAACTATTAACCGGATGTTAATTAGTGACAGTGACCCCACATTAGAAGTCTAAGATAAAAGAATGCTTGTCAAAATGTCATTACATGTAAGACCACACACACACACACACACACACACACACTGCCTTTCTTCCCGATGGTACCCCGAGGCCTGAGCTCTCTCTCCACAGGCAAGAAATGCAGGGTTCTCCTTTTTCTGGTCCAGGGGCCCAGTTGTGTGGCTGTTGTTGTGCATTTGCATTAATGCAAGGCGAACAGCATGGAGCCCACTGCACCTCATGAGGGGCCCAGGCCCGGAGGGTACTTTGTTCAAAGCACCTGGTCAACAAAAGCACTGGGCCACACACAAGCCTGTGGGTTCCTGTTGGGCAGATGGCACATCCGCAGGCTTCTCACTCCCTGGGCTGACAGGGACACAGGCTTCCTTGCCATAAACCAAAAAGTTCTGATTTTATCAAGACGTGTCCTCTCCCACGGCTCTCAGGCCCCGCAGACCATCATTAACCCATTTATTTCCTCTAAGAGCTTCCTCCTGGCTCCTTCAGCTAGTGGTAAGCAAATTAGGGTGTGATTACAGTACTGTTAGGCCTGCCTCTCAGAGGAGCATCTGCTGTTGGAAAGGAATGTTTTCTCCTACAAAAGTAGCATGTGTGTGGAGAATACAGGAAATCCATACAGAAATGGAGAAAATTACATTACCCTCTAATTCCATCATTCTGAGATACTCACCAATAACATTTTAGGGAACAATCTTATAAAAAAAATTTTCCACATGAACATTTTTATAGAAATAAGGTGCATTTAGCACATAATGTTTTGTGGGCAAAAAGTATTATCTTGGGATTACAATTTTCTAAAACATCCAATTTAATGATGTTATTATGTAGAGGTGCTTAAATTTACTTAACCAATATGCTGCTGTCTCAGGGTCCTAGACTGTGACTTGCACCTAGAGGAGACCTGGGAACAGGAGCCCTGAGGTGATGGGGAGGGTGAGTGCACTCGGGCTGAATGGGGAATAGGGTGGATTAACATCAGGTGGAGGATGCTTTGGAGCCATGTTTCCTTTCACGGAGCTCTGCCTTGTCCTTGCTAAGAGGACTAAACCTCTCTTGAGATGTCTGCCCAGCTCACACTGTATTTATTCAAAAGTAATATTGCTTCCAACCATGATAAGTGGAGAGATACGGAAAGGTACCAAAACACTACAGATGTGTATATACTTGGACTGGTGTGGTCTAGTGTAGGTGTGCACGGAGGGCAGAGCAGTGACACAGTCCCCAGCTGCACGTGTGTGTGTCATCCTGCGTGACAGTTCATTCAGGGCTCCATGAACCAGTCAATGAGGGGATTTTGAAAAGACAAACAGACACAAAAATAGAGAAAAAGCCGGGCACAGTGGTTCAGCCTGGCCCTGGTGGAGGAAGACTGACCAAGAATGAGCTCGGCACATCTACTGTATAGTTTAAACCTAGAGGGACTTACTGTGAGAAAGCTTCTCCAAGATAAAGAGCTGAAACTGAGGGTAAAGCAGCCCAATTAGGGCCTATCAGCTTGTGACTATAATTCTCTACCTCTGGGCAGCAGGCATTTGAACACAAGGTTATGAACTAATAAATTCCGGGACTGGCACAGAATCCCCCTATGAACAGGGCGTCACCACATTGGTTGGGTTATCTTCGATGGGTGCCTTTGCACTGAGAAATTCCCAAGGGAGATCCTGTCTTTGGATAGTTCAAAGATCCCATAATTCATTTGCTCCTTCTGACATATGTGTACAGGGGCTCATCTACTCCAGCTCTTGTCTCCACCTCCCAAGTGGCTGGGATTAAGGTGTGTGCCACCACACATAGTCAGCCTGCTTCTAACCACTAAAATACCCTGCCTCTCTGCAGCTCCACTAAGGGATCTGGTATTCTCCTGCTTGGGGGGCCACTTCAGCCAGAGACCACCTACTATACCGAGGCTTAGATTCATGGACATGTGGAGCTTGGGGACCAACCTAAACCAGGTTACATTTCCTAATCCTGGCCCTCATAATAGAAGCTCATCTCTCTCCTCCAGACCTACCATGAGATCCCAGGAGGGCTCATCAAAAGCTGCATAAGTTTTAAAAAATCGCTAAACTCTTGCTGTCCAGAAACTGATGAAAACATAAAGCAGAATCAAAGTATCTGAAAGTCGTGTTAAAATTTTCTTCTGTTGGTCTCATAGATGACTGAAGCACAGAGTGAGCCTTCAATGGCTAGCTAAATAAATTAATTAATTGACTACTAAAGGCATTAAAATTTGTCTTTTCTTCATACAACTAAAAAAGCTAAACTCTGAGCCAGGCACAGTGGCGCATGCCTATAATCCCAGTGGCTCAGGAGGCTGAGGCAGGAGGATCACAAGTTCAAAGCCGGTCTCAGCAACTTGGCGAGGTGCTAAGCAACTCAGTGAGACCCTGTCTCTAAAAAAAATACAAAAATAGGGCTGGGGATGTGGCTTAGTGGTTGAGTGCCCCTGAGTTCAATCCTTGGTACTCTGCCCCACTCCACCCCCACAAAAAACTAAACTCTGCTTTCTAAAACGACCTGTAAGATTAAAAAGCCAGCTCTAAAGTCAGCCCATCAGACGGGCTTGGAGGAGGAACGCTGTCACAGGCACCATTCTGGCTGCTGACTCTGGGCTTGCTTCCTAAGGGGGAAGCAGGTTGGTGTCTCATTTTTAATCCACCTTGATGGGGATGCTGCAGTGAGCCAAGACAAGCCTGCCCAAGGGACAGGAGAGGAGGGGCAAGCCCATCATTGGTACGTCTGGGCAGGCCTCCTTCTGCAGTGGTGGGAGGTGCACCCAGGCTGGAGTCCTGGGATAGGCGTCCATGCTGCTTCAGCACTAGCCAGCTGTGCTGGAGCCTCTGCTGCCCACATGATCACATAAATGGAAAGCACTCTCCTGGACCCTTGTCACTTTCATCCTCTAGAAATCTGTACAGCTAGAGATAAGCCTGAAATTCCCTGAGGCCAAGTGTTTTCCCCAACACTGAACTGGTTTAAGCTGAAGTTATGTAAGAAAACCAGTCTGCTCCCTTGCCTTTCTCTCCCAGTGACAAAGGTAAGAAGCAGACTGACAGCTAAATAAATAATTAAAGGCACAGAGATGGGGCGGGGCGGGGGGGTAAACCAGACACACAGCTGAGCAACTGAGGGGCATCAAAGCCTCTTAAACTTCACTTGTCATTGGACCAAGTCACACTACGAGAGCTTCATGAGACTGCACTAACCATCTTATTTCAGTTCGTCCTGGGAAGCCACAAGTTTCCCAAAAAATGATGAAAAGTTTTTAATACAAAGAAAAATTGACCTTACCCCCCCACCTCAATATCTGGCTGCAAGTATATTTTATATTGAAGCGGGCTGACTTTGTGCTACAGGATAAAAAAGAAAAGGAACAACTTAAAATAGGAACTTCATCAGCGAGTGGGCTTTGCTCCTCTCCGGGTGGGAGTGCTGGGCCTTTGTCCGGGCACAGAGCCTCAGGTAAACCTCAACACTGGTTCTGAACTAAGGCCCAGATGAGGGCTGTCATTGGCCAGGGTGTCACAGCCTGCACCGCAGGACGAGCTGCAGTCTCTCTGCGGCTCCTTCTCAACCCCCCAGCCTGGTTTCGTTCACTCAGCATCAACTGTGAACCCCGCTCCCTGGCTAGATTCTTTGGGTACCGATAGCAGGCTCCTATCCATCACAGGAGTCATGACTGGTACCTACCATCCAGCACCCTGTGTCCTGGTGCCCCAGTGGCACACTAGAGACTACAGGGGAATAAACACGGTTGCTGCCACACCCCTCCAGGGTTGAGAGGACCTAGTGCTGAGGCAGGTGGACTCGGGGGTCACACCCCTGAGGGTCCCCTGGTAACAGGTGTACAGCACACACCAGGCACCAGCTCAGACCCGCTGAGGCTAGCTGTCCAGCCCTGGAAGAGGCGGGAGCAGCAGAGCCCACATGCCACATATGCCACCTACCCTGGTGGCAGGAAACCCGCACCTTCCCCTGGGCACCCCTGCTCCAGCCCCTGCTTCCTCTGCCCTCACTGGACTACGCACCTCTCACCGCCTCACCTCGCACAGTGCCAGCACAGCCTTGGGACCCTCTCATCTACTCATTCTCATTTGCTGTAAAATTTTGTATTTCAGAACACCCCAGCCCAACTCCCAAGGCGGGAAATAACAATCAGCTCTATCTGGGCAGGCACTGCAGACCAACTAGGTCTCAGGTCATGGCGCCCATGGCCGGCCAGCTGGGCTGTTCCTGTCATTGCTGCACAGCACATGCAGGGTGACGCAAAGCCAAAGCCATCTGCTGGGGCAACAGAGGCCCACACGGAGCTGGCAGTTTGCGTGACTGCTACTCACTGAAGTGTGCCAGCGGCTAAACCTAAAATGCAGGGTGATTCATCCTCACAGATTCAGTGAGCGTGAGGTTGGTGCCTGGGGTGGCTATAGACCTCCCTGATGATGTGACTTCCACCGTCACAAGTGAGGGAAAGGGTCCAGGAGACTAACCTTGCTCTCCACCTTCGCACCCCAGGGGCGTCTGCCCTGATGACTACCTCAGCCTTCCTGACCCACCCCTGGCAAGGCTGGATGGCAAGAGCCCAGTTTCCCTGGTAATCACTGACAGCTTAAAACTAGGCCTGTGACCAAAGGCAGGCACTGACACATAAAGCACAGGATGCAGCATCGAGGATCTGCCGAGCACCTCTCACAGGACAGGTGCTGCCAGCACCCAAAGGAAGTGAAGACAGCGCTCTCCCCACGGTCTGCAACTGAGTTAGGAATCAGGTGAACTGCAAGGCAAAGTAGAACATAAATGCTGTGACAGATGTTGACCAGATATGGATCTGCTCCGGAAAGTAAGCAGCCAGTGTTCTGGCTTAGAGCAAATAAAGGGAGCTTTCAAAAGGCAGACTGGGGTGGCCTTACATCATGTGGGTGAGGGAGCACGGCTGCGGACATACACGGGGACAGAGAGAGGCCTGAAGTCTGAAGGACCCAGTGGTAGAAGGCAGGGTCTTAGAGCTGGAAGAACAGCTGTATCCCAGTGAAGCCAGGGCATCATCTCACAGGCAATAGGTCACCAAGGTGCTCTGAGCAGAGGAACGAGGAAACCACAACTCACCCAGGCCATAATATGTATTCTGAAGCAGACATACCAGCCTGGAAGAGAGATGAGAAGAAAAATCCCAAGGCTGCCTTTGCCGTAAGCCAGATTGGGGGCAGCTGAGGGCCTGGACTGGGGGGCAAAACCTGGAGAAGGAGCAGGCTAAAGACACATCTTAGGAAAGGAACAGGTTCAAGTGCTGGAGAAGGAACACTGACCTAAACACATGTTGGGGTCAAACACAACAGGCCCTCCTCCCACTCCCAGCCTTGCTCTGTGGAGCAAGAGGAGCCAGCCAGAGGTGCCACCAAGAGCACCTGCCACACATGACCTTGTGGCAGCTGGAAGGTAATAAATGTCAGGTTATATACACCTGCTCCTTACTGAGAAACACAACTGCAAGGCATGCAATCATGATGGACAACAAATCTCTCTTGCTCCTCTACTATTTAACCACAAAATTAACATAGCCTGTGGCTGCCTCATTTACCAGGCCCCTCCACAGCGTTCAGTGTTCAAAGATACACCTCATAAACACCATCCAGCTTCACTTTTCTGAGTAGCATTCCCCTCTACAAAAGCTGAAACCTGGAAATCTTGAGATTTAATTGCCTAACCTTTTCCTAAAACTCAACGAACCTTTGTGACAAAGACTACTATTTATAGGCCTGTCCAGAGAATTAAAGAGACTTTCTAGATGAAACCTGAACTGCCAGTTGGCCAGTCTGGACATAAGAGCCAGGGCAACTGTTTGGACCACCTGCAGTCAGGACTGTAAATCCCTGAGAGTCCTATCTGCCTCCTGGCACCTAACCTCATTAGACTGAGCTGAATGAGAGAAAAGATGGCAGAAATTTCTAAACACATATGACCTGCCCTTACTGAACCAGGAAGACATAGAAAACCTAAACAAACCAGTATCAAGTAGTGGAACAGCAATTAAAAACCTTCTAACACATTTTAAGTAAGTAAATATTTTAAAGACATGAAAATAAAGTAAAGCCTTCCAACAAAGAAAAGTCCAGGACCAGAAAGATTCTGTTAAGATCTAGCAGATCTTTAAAGAACTAACATCAGTCTTCCTCAAATTATTCAATAATAATTGAATAATTTGAGGGAGGGAACACTCTCAAACACATTCTATGAAGCCAGTGTAATAACTGATACCAAAACAGACAAAAGATACATCAAGGAAGGGATACTATAGACCAATATCCCTGATGAACATAGATGCCCAAATCCTTAATTTGATAGCAAAGTGCATTCAAAAACACATCCAATCCCAGCAGTTTGGGAGGCTGAGGCAGGAGGATTGGAAGTTTGAGTCCAACCTCAGCATCTTGACAAAAGGCCCTTGTGTTCCCACTGTTTTATAAAGCCAGAGTAGGAATTTTTAATACTAACCTAACATTAACTTAAAATTGACTAAAAAAAAATTTGTTTTGGCAGATTATGTTGTCTAAAAGGACAGTAATATATGCATATGGAACAGGACCCTGAAATATTAAAAAAGCATTTAATAATTAGAATTTGACAGATTATTTGACAAGAGCAAGGTCAAAGTGATCAGATTTCTAACCACTTTTCTTAGGAACTACTCTACATAAACTCTTTAGAATAATTCATAAAATATTTTAAAATTATGTGATATTAAATAGTTTTTATAAAACTATTTTTAAAAGGTAGAATGATAGCTTTATCTAAGATTTGAAGATAAGAACTAATATTTTTATCTTAAGCTATGTTGTTTAAAAAAAAAACAAAAAACTTCAAAATACAGTTGAATTAACTAGTCTTCTCAGAATGCCTGACCAGGTCACTGATCTTAAAGAAAACAGGCCAGAGCAATATGGCCTGAAAATAGTCAATGAATTTGGTTTCTAAACATGGTTGTCGCTGGGCGTGATAGCAGACCTATAATCCCAGCGGCTGGGAAGGCAGAGGCAGGAGGATTGCAAGTTTGAGGCCAAACTCAGCAACTTAGCAAAGGCCCTAAGCAACCTGGTGAGAAACTGTGTCAAATTAAAAGAAAAAAATAAAAAGGACTAGGGATGTGGCTTATGTGGTTAAGCATGGTTGGGTTCCATCCCTCGTATTAAAAAATTAAAAAACTTAAAAATAAGCATGGTTATCTCCTCTAATCTTCACTCATACAAACATAACACAGTTCCAACTAAAAGAATTTAAGTTATATGCCAAAATCATAGAAGTAATTTGTTTTGAGAAAATGAGAAAAGATTTGATCAAATATATATGCCCTGTAGGAAAGTCACGTTTGTTCATATATATGCATATATGACTGATTTTGAAATCACACAGGCATGAGAACACCTTTAGCTGATAACTAAGTTGAAAAGCTATGCAGTATTTTCTGTCCACTGCTAACATGGGCAAAATGCTGACCCTCCCACATAGGTAAGGGAAACAGATGGTTCATTTTCAAGAAATCCCTGACAGTGCGTACGATTTATTTCACATATTCTGAAAACATCTGTCTTCTTTGCTCTTATTTCTCTCACCTTCTGATAAACACTGAGGCCTAATGAAGAATTATAAAAGTCATCATTTCCTCCTTTATGAAGCACACCGAAGACAAAAAAGATCAGTCATTTCACATTTATTTTAGCAAAGCTGTTTTATGTGGCAGTTATGACACAGACACTGCAGTACAGCACAGTGGTGATTTCACAGCTACTACCTGCTCCAATTAACAAAATATTTCTTTATAAAAATTTGTGCAAGAGGTTTACATTCACTTCTTCATGTGTTATAAGATTGTAACAATGGTCACAGTAGATGCAAAGACAGAAAATTACTTATCTTAAACATCTGTTCTGGGGCTGGGCTCACGGCTCAGCGGTAGAGCACTCGCCCGGCATATGCGAGGCCCTGGGTTTAGTCCACAGCACATTAAAAAAATGAATAAATAAAGTAGTGGTATTCTGTATAACTAAAAAAATATTAAAAGGGGAAAAAAAAAACCTATTCTGCAAAGACAAGAACTCCACTTGGATTTATTCAAGGTCCAGAATTCCTGGACAGCTCAGGACCTTGGTGTTGCTGAGCCTAATATGCCCAAGACTCCCCGAGGTCTCATGATCACATAACCAAGGGCCCATAACAAGGCCCCAGGCTGCCCTGGGGTTCACCACAGAACAAAGACAGTGCGCTCCACAGTTCTACTTCAGGAAACTTGGGTTTCACGTGGGCAATCTCTTGTTCAGACAGATGCTCAGGTGACAGCCGCAGACTTTCTCCACTGGTGCAGGAAAGCTGCTCAGGTTTGTGGCCTAGCTATTGTCAGAACTGGGGTGGCTGCAGCACAGGAATGGACTCTCCTCTGAGGGAAAAGTAAAAGGAATAGGGAGAGATTCAAAGAGGCCTGTGCAATTGTTGACATCCACACAGGTAATGATCTTGAGCTGTCCCAAAAGTACCAAACTGACTGCTGGAGTCTGCCCTATGATGTGGCATACGCAGAACATCCAGAATCTGGCCCCTCATCTGAATGGATTTAGCTGAGACCTTTGGGAAGACAGTCCTAGCAGCCTACATTTCTCACTTACAGGTCTGACTAGGATTTGAAGCCAGAACTAGACAGGCCAGGTGTGTCCCTCAATAACAACTTATTCCAACTGTGAGATTTATGACTGTAAATGCTTAGGCTTCACCCCGAGGTTCTAAGTTAGTCTAACTGGAGGTGTGGATTTTTTTTTAATTTGGTTTTTTAATTTTTCAGGTAGTAATAACAGGCAACCAAGGTAGAGATCCCTGACCAGCAACTCAGAGGAGCATCAGGGCCCCTGCCATTCCACTGCCATTTCCCCACAATGGGGAAGACACCCTGGTTGCTGAACCACCTGGTATAGCCAAGTCACCTCCGTAAGGACAAAAGGGTGCATCCAAGAGGGGACATCCATCTGTGCTGTTTCCAGTTACATCTGCGATATGAGACAGGGGAGGGAGCATCCACTGGGGTGCCATCTAAGGCCAGTCTCACCAGATTTTGGTGAAAATCCCAGAAACAGGGAGTTTGTCAAGCAGTGCACAGAACTGGTGTGGAAGGTGGGAAGGGGCAGGATTCTGACACTGGGCGTGAAGATATCAGAAAAACTTCTAGAAGAGTGCAATCTCATGAGATTCACATAGTCCGGAGAGGACTCTTACTTCAAAGCATTTGTGACTGACAGCTGTGCAGAGAGCTTCCTTCCAAGCCCTGCCTTAAGGGCTGCAAAGTTACCTCTTCAATGCAGAAACAAGGGCTGGTGCTGAGGGGGGATTTTACTGGTCCCAAGGCCCAAGCATACCCTCTCAAAAACATGCTTTCAAAACACACTGCCACCAGGAACATTCTGATGGGTTCTAAGTGGTCATGTGTTGCTGGTCTATACAGAATCTTCAAAAAATGACCAAAAAAGAAACAAATGACTTGTCTGAGTTGACACAACTGTCTGATGATTTCTAAGCAATTTAAACTGCACACGGTACTTTAACAGAACAAAAAGTTTATAACTCCGACTCTGATGGCAGGGTGGCCTGCTCCCCCTGAATGGCCTCACCTGAGAAGGAAGTCCAGGTGTTCTGAAACAGGCCATCAGAAGGGAGGCTGAGACCCAGCCAGGAAACCAGCACGTGCTTGTCTGGCCACATGCACGCAGCTACTTGAGATTATGGAAGCTGAGAAGACAGCAAACCTGTCTCCCAGGCACACCTGAACACAGCTTCAGAAACTATGCCAGGTTTTACTGCTAACATAGCTGATGATCCTCTATGGGCAGGACTGGGTACTTTGTATTTATTTTAAAAATGATTTTGTCTGACAATCTTAGGAGCAAATTATATTGTCATTGACCTGACGTCCTCTAATAGGTACCGTGTGTGTGTGTGTGTGTGTGTGTGTGTGTACACCAGGGAAGTGTCCCAGGTTGGGGTGAGCACAGTTGAGGCTATGATCTGCCCAGGATAACTAGTGACATGCTTGGAGGCAGGAAGTCATCCTAGCATTGGCCAAAAACAACCCATCATGTAATTACGTTTGTGTAATTTTAGGTGTCAGAAAACACTAATGAAAGTACTACTGGGACTAAGGAAACCTGACATTTGTTAGGGTCTGTAAACAAGTCAGGATGGCAATAGCAAATGTTAGAGTCTGTAAAAAAGTCTGGACGGCGCCTGGCATTTTGCCAGGGGAAGTGGTTTGTGAGGTGGCGCCAGCGAGCCATTAAGTGTGGAGATTTCTTATTAGTTGACTGCTGTACCTAGTTTATGCTAATTAAGATAAGCTGTGTGGAATGTATAAATATCCCTCCGGTCCTACAATAAACGGCTCCTACTCCTGCTGTATCAACGTAAACAAGTTGCTCATCACCCCCCGGATATTTTGCTGCAGCCGGACTGCGGCAGACATTTAATTCTTAACTGGGGGCTGGGGATATGGTTCAAGCGGTAGGCTCGCCTGGCATGCGTGCGGCCCGGGTTCGATCCTCAGCACCACATACAAAGATATGTGTCCGCCGGAAACTAAAAAAAAAATATTAAAATTCTCTCTCTTTAAAAAAAAAAAAATTCTTAACTGTATTAGGTAACCATTCCTGAGTTGAGCTTATTTCCTCAGCTGTAAATGGAACTGCAACCTTCCCTTTTCACAGTGGCTTGGTGAATACCGTGGAGGTCTGGGGAACACTGTACGGCATGAAGTAAGGTATCGTGCAAAGGAAGACAGACATCAAATATTAGGAAAGTTCTGAATTCCAGGAAATATTTTCAAAAACTAAAACACATCACATGAAGGTGTTTTGGAGAAACCATCTTTCTAGTACTGAGGAGGGTTACACAGGGTGGGGTGCAGCTCAGTGCTAGAGCACTGGCCCAGTGTGCGGGGGCCTGGGCTGGATTCCCAGTACTGCGGGGGTTGAAGGCTTTATATAAAAAGGTGTTTAAGAAGAAAACATCACAAAAACACAAAAGTGAGGCAAACTTAAAAAACTATTTTTTAACTTCAAATTTCTCAAGAGTTCTGAACATCATTTACTATGAATGTCCAGGATCCAACCTCTGTGGTCACCTGGCCATTTTCACATCACAGTGGAACAGCGTTCTGTGGGACCAGCAGGGGAGGTGATCTTACTATATATTCTTTGTAATTCCCACTGTGTGCTTGAATACAAAAACCATAGGACATGTCTGCAATAAGAGTTGGGTTTTTTGATTGTGTTTTTTTAAAAACATCAACATGTATGGATGCATGCTGGTGAGCATTTGATAGCTGGTCTATTCTAGCTCTAAATTCATTGTTAAAATTTCTTAAGACCAGGTCACTATCATATCCTCCCTTCTGTAAGGCCACTATGACCGTCTTCTCAGCAGGATGGAGAATGACCCTTTGTGCTCTGCAGGAGATGCACACTCCACTGCTTTGGGCAAGGGTGTCTGCTATGACAGACAGAACCTGCCCTTGTCAGTCCAGCATCAATTTGGCGAGGGCCTCTGGACCAGCCAGAATGAAAATATGACTTCTGCCACACAGAAGTTTTTTCTCACTTTGAATCCCAAACAAAATTTGTACCTGATTATTAGACAAGACCTAAACTAGGTAAGAGGCAGCAACCCAAGGTGAGACTATAAAGAAAACATGGCAGCATCTTAAGCTAAAAAGTAAGAGAAATAGTGGCAGAATTGAAGTCTATGACTGTAGGTTTCTGTCATGCTTATATGAATGCTATAAAGGATCAGTTTAACAGCTGGCAGCAATGGCCATCAAGCACACAGATTAGATGGGAGAAAGGATTACAAAGTTTGGCAAATAGCTTGCATGGGCCAAGAGTGGTCACAGACTGAGCAGCAAGTATTGCATCTGTTTAAAGAACGGACCTAAGAGGTCATTTTACAACTCTTTACTGGATGATGAAAGCATCTTCCTCTCTCCTCATGAGCTGCAGGCATGCATCACGGCTTCTGTGCCCTGGGATTCCTCTGACCAGCAAAACAAGGGTTTCAAGTCTCCTCGTGAGCCCCACCTGTGTTATGCTGGACACCACAACATCATGGAAACAGAAGACTCTTCAGGAGATAGAGCAGAAACTCCATGCAAGGCTCTGGGAGCAGCTGCACAGGCTGGGAGAGAGTTCCTTATCAGTTAACAGGCTGGCATGAGGAATATGGCACTGACGTGGAACAAGGGTTAAAAACAGTGAGATCGTTCATATACATTTGAGAACATTCAGAGTTTCTTCCTGCCCATAGCTGGGATGTCATAAAATCCTAATGTGCTTCCATAAATTCCAGGTGGTTTTCCCATCTCACCCACCGTAGCTTACGTTCAACAGCTCCAGTATCTTGTAAAAGTGGCTGCTGGATCAGCCCACTTATGTCTTTGTCTGAGGAAGTTTGTTTTATCTCTTCCTCACCCTTTACAGAAATAATGTCACAGGGAAACCCAAATTCTCCAAAAGATACACACAGTCACACTGATAATCACTGGGTGTTTCTAACTCCTCTTAGATACTAGCAAGGAGAAGAGAGGCCTGCTGCCAATCACCCACCCTCATCCACCTTCGTAGACAGAGACATCATAGCAACTGTGAGTCTATACTAAGAATGCACAAGGCAGAGGCAAAAGCAGCACTGGCCTGTCTGGGTGTGGGCAGCAGTGTGTTGACTATCTGCCCAGCCACACTCTTCAGTACCTTTTGGTTATCCATAACTCCGCACTGGAGCTGCAGATCTTTGCTGTGGAGAACTTGGATGTGATGGAGCTGCTCCAGTAACTTTTTTCACAGTACTGAATGTTAATAATGAGAATGATTTCTAATCAATTTAAACTGCACACAGTACTTTAACAGAACAAAAAGTTTATTACTCCCACTCAGTAGTTCCTGGGGGCTTTGAAGTTAAATCATACATAATTCGAGAAATACCAGGAATCTTCTTAATCTCAGTGACCATCTTTAACACCACCTGTGATAAAAAGAAAGATTACAAACACAAGAGTCAGATTCCACTGCACGTCCAACAGTCCTAGAGGGCGTGCTTTGCAATTTAACATTCAGATGTCATCTAGTTTTACTACCATCCTTCATGAACATGGAATGATCTCTGATTAATCTTATAGAGTGAACCTATCTCACTCTATAATAGATATTAGTGACTTCAAATCAGTACTACTCAGTGTAGTCCACGGACAGGTACTGGAAGACAAGAGATGCCCGCCATCAGTCCACAAGTGCCTACATAAACAGTGACCTGACACTGCCACGGCACCTAGCACATGGCTCTACAAGTCACCTGTGGCTTACACATGCAACTCTGAGCCACGCAGGGGACACTGATGCACTATCATCAGTCACTGTAAAGTGCACAGGAAGAGAGGATGGCCTGGTCACTTGACTGGCCAAAGATTCAGCAAATTTAAGCCACATTCCCCACAAGCCAGCTATTCAGCTAGAACCAGGACCTCACATTAAAGTCTGAGTTTGATTTTCAGTTGCTATTATGTAAGGGGCTCCTTTGGCCCACTGTGGTGGAAAGACAGAGGGTGAAAGAAAATGATCAAAACTGGAACTGGAAGCATGACAGGCAGAGCCTTAGGCGGTTCACACCTGGACATGCACCATCAAACCTCATCCTTACAAACTCCTCTTCACTCCCAGGGTTTCCTGCACTTGGAGAAGTACAGGGGCTGGCAGGATTAGATTACAGTTGTGACTTTCTACATAGCAATCAGACATCTGCAGGGCATATTAAATTTAAGGGCCTTTTCTGCTGCCAAATATTAAAGGGTCAAATAAATGAAGACAGGAAAAAAAAACAAAAAACAGAGAACCAATCCCAAAAACATCAACTTCAGCACAGCCTATTCAAGTCACTGTATCATGGAATCACGAGGTCCTGAAATGCACATTAGAAAGAAACATGCATACCTCCACAGGGATCTCGTTGCCAGGTGTCGCAGGCACACCAGTCATGAAGTCACTTGTGATGAAGGTTCGAATGACCACAGACCTCTGGCATGAAGGCTGCTTCTGAAGTGGGTCTCGATCGAAGTGCAAGGGCGTCAAAATCACTGGCATCTGGCTGATTTTCCCAGAATATCCTAGGGAAACAGATATGCAGAACCAATCCACACACCAGGGAAAAGAACCTAGTTCTGTGACTCCGCCCAGACAAGGTCAGCATGGGCACCCCCAGGCCAGCAGAAGGAGCAACTCACCAGACTCCCTGAGGATGTTGTGAGCCTCAAAGTCAGCCTGACGCAAAGTGCTGAGCACCCCTGTCGTTAAGAAAGTGGGTGTCACGTCAGTAGGAGGTTCCTTAACTGGTGGGCCAAAGATGTAGACAACTCTAGAAGGAAAGGGGAAGTTCACGATCAGAGTTCAGTAGGAGAAGGGAGGCACAAGTCCACCACTTTTCCACTTGCCTACGACCTCCAACTGGCTTCAGCTCCCAACAGCCAGGACCAGGACAGGCGCAGGATTGTGGGTGGATCTTCAAATACACCTCCCTCCCAGTGTGCTGCCTGGATACCAGCACTCCGTGTGCACAGGTTTATGTGACCACTACAACCTTTTCACATAATGTACTGGTTTGAATGTCCCCCCAAATTCATGACCAGTCAGAACCTGTGGGTAAAAACAGGTGTGCAGGTGTCATCAAGACGAAGTCATATTAGACTTCAGTGGGCCCTAATCCAATGACCAGTGTCCTATAAGAACAGGGAAATTTGGTTTTGTGTTGTTTAGGGGCGGGGGAGGGGGGTTGTTGTTTTGCTACAATGCTAGGGATCAAACTCAGGGCCTTCCCCATGGTAGGAGAGCATTTTACCAGTGAGCCACTGCCCCGCCCAAGAACAAGCAGTGTGGAAACAGACACACACAGATTAAAGCGTGCCACAGGAATATGGAAAAAGACACCGGACTGTGCTGCCACAAGCTGAGGACCAGCAGGACACCACCAAGTCCAGGACCACCATAGATGCTTGGAAGAGGCAAGAGCGGATCTTTCCCTGGAATCAACACAGAGAACATGGTCCAGCCAGCACCCTTATTTCAGACTTCTGGCCTATAAAAGGATAGATATCTGCTAGGTTAAGCCCACCCAGTCTGTGGTATTTATTACAGGTAGCATCAGGAAATCAATACACATAGTTAACAAATAAATAGGTTTGTGGGAGACCAACCTCACATGTGACTGAGTCACATCCCCCAACTGGTTGCTGAGGCGCTCAATCACAGAAATGTGGCAGAGCTTTCCCCACCATTCTTGGGTTTGAGGGTCGATGTCTCGTGCATGGGTGTCTCTTGCTACAGCCCCATGAGTGAAGCTATGCTCACCTGTTATAATATAACCCCTTGCCCTGTTTAGATAGAATCTTCCATGGAAGTGCCTTGTGTGTGTATCCCCTTCTCTTACTGTGCCCTGGGTGTGGCCTACCCAGATGTCAGTCAACCTGCTGACAGTGGACATCATGAAGATAGACTCAGCCCCCTGAAACCTGACCCCCTTGCCTCATTTGAATAGCTTCTCCTCAATAAAAGGGGCTCTCGCTCTCTCTCTCCCTATGGACCCTTAAGGTCAGAGGAGCCGTCACAGTGACCTCAAAGAAAAAGGTATTTGTGTCTCTTGTGTGGTTATTTTGCGTAGCCCAACTAGCCCAATTTAACTGGAGTGACCCCTGAACCTTTTAGTCGCGTGAACAGAAACTTGGCATAAGTTCTTTATGGTAAGACTTCAGAAATTGTAACATGCTAACATGCATTGGAAAAGCTCGAAGGTAAGAACAATTTCTTCAACCTAGTTAGCCCACGTTTTTTAACCCCATAATGAGAAGAAGTGCTCCTAGATTTTTATTTCCACACTATTAAAAACGTCACTCAAATAGTACTTAGTATCCTGCTACAATTTTCCCAGAAGAGTATCTTACTAACACTTTAGGGAAATATCTTTGAAAGACATGAAGACGCTGCAAGTGTTAATAAGGGTTTGGAGCATAACTTGAAGAAATCGGGACCAGAAAATTGTAACAGCCCGAAGTGTGCCTTGCCAAGTCACAATCTTTACCAGAAAAACAAGAGGGAATCAGACAGAGATCTGAGTGCACCCAGTTTTCCCTATGCCAACCACAGCCAGCAGGTAACTGTCACTGGTCCTCAGGCCAATCTACCATTAGCAAAGAAAACAAAAGTTTAATAATGTCTTTGCTTAATATCCACATGCAGCAAAATATACAAAACATGAAAACTACCGCTACCCAACTACTTCACTGACTCCCTCCAAACACACTGTAGAAGGTTTTGTCCCTAGAAAGTAAGCCATACCTCATGTAAACACCGTCACTCCTAAAGCCCGTAAACCATCACAAAGGAGAAGGGAACTGGTTGAGAGCCTCAAACCTGCACTTTTCATCTTCTCCTTTCCTACAGGAGAAGCTGCAACAACGGACATGAAAATAGATACCCACACTGTGCAGATGAGTAAAACTGGAAAAGTCCCTCCATGGGCAAAGGTTCCCTTTCCAAATTAGGAAAAAAAATCATGAAAATAAAAAAATATTTTAAAATTGCAATTTCCAAAAAGGAACTTGGCAAAACATGTAAGCCCACTCAAGGGCTTGCTGGGTTCATGTTTTAAGATCTAGTTGTTAACTTGCTGACCTTTTTTCTTTTTCTGAGGGGTGAGGGAAGAAAGGTCGAGAAAGGAAGAAATAGATAAGGGAAAAAAGAGAAGTAGCACCTGAAAGGATAAAGCTTATTAAGTAAAAGTGAATGTGCTTTAGCAAAGAACACAAGCATGAGAAGAAGACTACCACTAAATAGGGAAGAGAGGTGGGTGGGAAAAACAGGGAGAAGGGGAACTGCACGGAAGATGGAAGGAGAACCTCATCGTTATACAGAATACATATATGATGTTGTGATGAGAAAAAGAAAAAAAAAAGTGTGTCACATTAGATTGGATAGAGAGAAATGATGGGAGGGGAGGGGAGGAATAGGGGGGATAGGAGGGGCAGCAGAATAGAATAGACATTATGATTGATATATGTATATAGGTGACTCTATGACCAGTGTGATTCTGCAATCTGTACAATTAGAAAAATGAGAAATTATACCCTAATGATATGAATTGCCAAGATCACTGTAATGTCATGTGTAGATTAAAAACAAACAAACAAACAAACAAAAAAACACAAGACATAAATAAAAAACATGCTACTTATTAAAAGCAATCAGAAGACACTTAGAAATATGTTCAGACTGCCAGGCGCAGTGGCGCACACCTGTAATTGGTAGGCTGAGGCAGGCAGATCGAGAGTTCAAAGCCAGCCTCAACAAAAGTGAGGCACAAAGCGACTCAGTGAGACCCTGTATCTAAAAAGAATACAAAATAGGGCTGAGGATATGGCTCACTGGTCAAGTGCCCCCGAGTTCAATCCCCAGCCCGCCTCCAAAAAAATAAAATGTTCTGACATACAAAGTTTATGGAGACTATTAGCATGCTTCAGAATATAAATTATAATGTCCTGAACAACTTTCCAATGTCTCCTCATAACTATGCAGACTCAGCTAGGTTAATGCTAATGGGGAGCTTTCTCATTTCTATAGCAAACTTGAAAATGAAATCCCAAGTGATTATTTTGGGTTGTTAACTGCCTAATACCCATAAAAAATTGCAAAGTGCTAACAACTGTGAAATAAAACATTTAATTAACAATCCAGTTTTAAACAAGTGACAATTTTAAACTGTAGGAGTATCGGGAATAGTCTATAAACCATCTGTTGGTATTTCTAATGTAAGACATTGATGTAAAATGAAAGGAAAAAAAGGTCTAAAAACTGCCAATCATACACTTCAATGTTACTATTTAATGATATCTGCCACAAGCCTATTTCTTTTAACTTTCCAACCTGGTATGTAATTCTAGAACCCAACAAACTTTTTTGCAATCTCCCTGGAAAACAGCATGTTACCATGAAACTGAGTTCATACCACTAATCTGGAGACCCATGTTGTGGTCCACACATGAGGTGTCCCCCAGAAGCTCATGTGTGAGACACTGTGACAATGTTTGGAGATGAAGCATTCACTGGGTGTGCAAGCCTCGATACTCAGCAGTTAACCCACTGATAGGGATGGACCGGGCAGTAGCTGTAAGCAGGTGGGGGGTAGCTGGAGCAGGCAGATCACTGCAGGGTGTGCCGCTGGCAGTTATGTCCATGAGCAGAACTCTTGCCTAGTGTCATAACCTGAGCTGCTCTCTTCCACCACCCTTGTCCACCATGATGTTCTGCCTCACCTTGAGCCCAGGGCATTGACCATGGACTGAACCTCTAAAACCATGAGCCAAAATAAACTTTTCCTCCTCTACATTGTTCTTTTCAGGTGTTTTGGTCACAGTGATGCAAAGCTGACTAAAACAACATGCTTTAAAACTACCTTTAATATTTTATACTAAAATTAAAATCCTTCCTATTTCTACTTTAAATAACAATAAATAAGGGCTGGGGCTAGGGCTCAGCAGTAGAGGGCTTGCCTAGCATATGCGAGGCGCTGAGTTTGATCCTCAGCACCACTTAGAAAATAAATAAATAAAGGTATTGTGTCCAACTACAACTAAAGAAAAATATTAAAAATAAATAGATAGATGAGTACATTGAGATGATCAAAACGAGATAATACTCAATATCTACTTAACCCTAACCAAAGCATATAACTGAAATATAAACAGAATCACTAGCTTTTCTTTATCTACATTTGAACCTTTTGGTCTTTCATCTAATAGGAAGACCTTAAAACACTGTCCTTCCATGTACATCCCCGTGCATCCCCCAACCCCACCTCCTGCAGAAGATACCTGTTTATGTTGTGACACATCCGAGGAATGAGCCGGGCAAGGAAGATGAGCGATTCCCAGTCAGGTTCATCTTTACTGGAGATTCCACAAACATAACTGTAGGACCGACAGTCACCCTGAAAAGAGAAATGTAATCCATCATTTCTAGTAGCTTTATAAAGCCAAAAAGTAAGCCAGAAAATGTTTTATGTATGGTGACACTAACAGCATTTTTTGGTTTTGTTTTTTAAGAACATATTTACAAATAAAAGTACATTATAGATGGTTCTTTAAAGATATGAAGAAATCTGGGGGCTGGGGATATAGCTCAGTTGGTTAAAAAAAGTGCTTGCCTTGCATGCACAAGGCCCTGGGTTCAATCCCCAGCACCATCAAAAAAAGAAAAAAGAAAAAAAGAAAAGAAAAGAAATGATGTGAATAAATCCCATATTAAATTCCACTAGTTTAAAGAGAGCACCATGGTAATTTCAAGAATTTAACTGAAATATGCCAGAGGTCCACTGGGATTTAATTCCAAATACCTGCACAATTATGGAGAGCCAGCTTGCTTAATCTAGAAGACAACATCTACCCACATTTATTAGGTAGATTAAGAATTTAAATGGTAGACCAAAAAACCTTAAACATTTACTTAAAAATAAAGTTATAAACCTTATAAACATTTACTTAAAAAGTTCACATCACAGTTTAGAGTAGAACAGTGGTTTCTAAACCTGGTGTAATACTTTCACATTTCATTTTCCTAAGCAATTCCTACTCCAGGATTAGTGTAAGCAGCAAATGGCAGAAAAGTTCTGCCAGTCAGGGAACTCGCACAACTCACCTGCACACCCACAGTTTTAATAGGCAGCAAGAAGGCACTCAGGGAATGCAGGCTTGTAATCTGCATCAGCTTCTCCTGATCCTCCTCGGTCGTGCAGGCCTTGACTCTTTGTAACAGTGTATGAGGCTGAGAAGAGCAGACACGGATTCAGGCTTCCGTCAATAAGGCATCTGTCCTCACGCAGCTACACTGACCAGCTCCTAACAGGGCCCATGCGGGGCGTCTCCTGACCTGCACATGCCACACACTACACCAGAAACTCATTCCTGAGAGCTGGGCCATGAAGGAGGGAAGCCTCAGGTACGAAACACAGACGGAATTTACACCCCTCAAGTCACCAGCAAGTGAAACACCTAAGTCCAACTTATACCTTATCCCTAATAACTTTTGCAACAAAATTTTTTTTGAAGTATAGTTCTGTCCAATTCTTTTATTTGCTTGTCTTTCTCTACTTTTTAATTTCATTCCTCTCCAGAAATTAGTAATATCTTATAAACACTATACTTTTCAGATTTATTGCCCATAAATGACTCAGTAGAGATTAATCATTCATTCAAGCATCTATCCTGCAGTTCACATTTGTCCCATTTTTATGTCTATTTTCCGTTTTTTCACTCTCCTTTGAACTGGGGATTCCTCTTGGCTGATTCCCATTCACAGCTGGTGTGCGTGGGTAATGGAGATCAAACCCTGAGCTTCACACCCAGCCAGGTTCACAGCCCTTACTGGTTAGCTTTAACCCACCGAGGCCCAAGTTTTCAATTCTACAAACATAATAAATATTCAAATATTACTTCACAGTTGACATAAGTAGCATATTTGTTGCTTGATTTACGTTTCTACAGGTGTTCTACATCTGGGACAATGGAACAAAATGAATTGAGGTTAATTCCTCTATTTTAGTACTTTGTCTCAAGTGTTAACAGTATATTGAACAAGAGAATCATCTCAGTCCTGGCAAATAATTCAAGTATTTTTGATGCTCTGAATATTGTTACACACTTTTAAGTCAACAACAAAAAGGAGAGAGATTTTTATTTTTACACAGTCCATGTTTGTTTCAACTTTCCCATTTTCCAATTTCTCTGCTTACCAATCCTTTGCATATCTAAGACTTTTCTACTGGGATCCATCCCTCTGCTTCTCCTGTACTCAGTTACTTTAAATCAGTTGTTCCCAACCACCACTGCAGAGGCAAATTACATGGGATGTTCAGGTCTCATCCCAAACCAATTAAATAAGAAATCATAGGGAGATTGGCCAAAGAATACGGCAAAAGTTCTCCCCAGATGATTCTAATATAAAGCCAGGGTTGAAAACATTGCTTTTAATTCCTCAACTAAGGGACTATTGGTAACAAATTCTGACTATCTGAAAATGACTTTACTTTGCTCTCTTCTTACAAGGCAGTTTAGCTGCACATCAGTTAATAAGTCTTGCTGTTACTCTGGCTTTCAGTAAAGGGGTCTTGCCTTTGTAACCATCTCATCTTCTCTGCAGCTTCTTCCCTGGCAGCTATAACTTCACTAGGACACGCCTCCTGGGTGTCACCTCTGCTTGAGATATGTTATGATGCTGAATCTGAGACGCTGCCTTCCATCAGCTTGGAAAAATTAATTAATTCTTGCTACTATCTCCTTCTCTCCTACCCATATTTCTTTTTGAGGACTAATCCTACTTTGGGGCAACTTCCTAATATCAATCTTTGAATTCATGAATTCTGTTATAATCCCAGTTATTATTTTCACTCCTGGAACTTGGGTTTTTGTTTTTTCTTTTTAATCTGCCCATATTTAGTAGCCAACCTCTTATTCCCTCTTTTTATCAGCAATGGGTTCTTCTATTTCTATTCATTTTATACACTGTTTGCTAATTTGGTATCATTTATTCTGCTAGTATTTCTGCTCCTATTCATGATGCCTTACTTCTATATGTATTTGGTAGTTTTTTGATAAGCTCATAAGTATGGATCTCTGTCTATGGGGATTTTTCAGCGACTAGCTGAAGATCATTTCAAGGAGAATTCAAATTACTATCAACCTAGGTCCACTTCAAATTAAAATTCTTATCTTGCAGTTTTCAGAACAGAGGTATAAATTAACACCCTAAAATTGCAGGACTAGGAGACTCTTCCACTCACCCTCAATTTGGAGCTGAAGTGTTGCTCAGTGTGAAGACCTGATTCATTTTCCAGCCTTCATGGAACAGTTCTCCCATTGAGACGCCAATTCATAAATGGCAGCGTTCAGCCAAAGCCCTAGATCACAAGGGATCTGGCTGCCTTCAGAGAAGGAAACAGCTCTGGCTGCTTGAACTGATGCTTCCAATTCATTCCTGACTCAAAGTATTTTCCTTACTTTTTTCCAATACACATGAAAGAATGTTTTAAAATGCTTCAGTGTTTCAGAATATCATTTTATCTGCATCTAAGTCTCTGTAGAATACTTTCTCAGTCATTTCAAAGACTTATATTACTCTAAATTTTCTTTCTTCCCATTTTTATGATGATTATAGACATAATGAATTCGTCTTTATATATTCATACATGACAATATAATTTGGTCAAGACTGTTCTCAGTAATTCCCCTTTTGCTCCCCTAATGACCTTTCCCTCTGTGCTGTTCTTCCTTCTGTTTCATGAGAACCCACCCTGCTCCTGCTCCATGACCTTCCTTCCTTTCCAGCTTCCACACAGGACAGAAAGCATACCACCCTTAATTTTCTGAGGATGGCACATTTTGCTTAACATAATGCTCTCTAGTTCCATCCACTTTCCTGCAAATGCCATATCATTCTTGAATGGCTAAATAAAACCATGTGTGTACACACAATTTCTTTAGCTATTCACCCAGTGACAAACACCTAGGCTGGTTCCACAGTCTGGCTACTGGGAATTGTGCTGCTATAAACATGGAATGTGTACATTCCTTAGTGTGATGACTTGGATTGTTTTAGATAAATACGGAGAAGTGGGAAGCTGGGTCACAAGGCTATTCCATGACTAGGCTTTAGAGGAACTTCCATACTGATAACCACTGTGGTTGTACGAATTTACAGACTCACCCGACAGTGTAAAATGTTCCTTTTCTCCACATGCTCTCCAGCACTTATCATTGTATTGGGTATGGACGGGACAGGAATAAACCTGAGGGTATCATATTACCACAGAGCTTCATCCTTAGACCTTTTCATTTTGAGATAAGGTCTTGCTAAGTAGCTGAGGCTGGCGTGGGACACACAATCCTCTCGTGCTACCATATCTAGCTGTTTTTTTGTATTCTTGATGGCTGCCATTCTAACTGGAGTGAGATCAAATCTCAGTGTAGTTTTGTTTTGTTTTCTTTTACTAGAGATTGAACCCAGGGATGCTTAACTACTAAGCAACATACCCAGCACATTTTTCTTTTTTATTTTGAGACAGAGTCTCACTAAGTTGCTGAGGTTGACTTTGAATTTGCCATTCTTCTGTCTCAACCTCCTGAGCTACTGGGATTCCAGGCATATGCCCCTACACCCGGCTCTGGCTGTAGCTTTGATTCGAATTTCTTTGACTCTCATGTAAGTTGGTCACTTCTATTTCTTCTGTTGAAAAATGTTTAATTATTTCATTTGCCTACTTATTGACTGATTTGTTTTTTAGTATTAAGTTTTTTTAATTCTTTGTATATTCTAAATATTATTATTAATACTCTGCCAGAAGAGTAGCTAGCAAAGTTTTCTCCCACTTGGTTATGTTCTCTCTTCACGTTCTTTTTTTTTTAGTTATAGATGAACACAATTCCTTTATTTTATTCATTTAATGTGGTGCTGAGGATCAAACCCAGTGCCTCACATGTTCTAAGCAAGTGCTCAACCACCAAGCCACAACCCCAGCCCCACATTCTTGTTTCTTTTGCTGTGCATAAGCTTCCTAATTTAATGCCATCAGACTCACTAATTCCTGGTATTATTTCCTTAGCCCAAGTCCTATTATGGAAGTCATTACCTGCAACCATACTTTGAAATGTTGACTCTACATTTTCTTCCAGAGTTTGCAAAGTTTCTTGTCTAATTTCTAGGTCTTTGATATATTTTGAGTTGACGTTTGTGCAGGGTTAAATAGGAATTTAGTCTTATTCTTCTACACATGGATATCCAATTTCCCCAGTAACCTCTGTTATAAAGGCTGTGTTTTATCCAATGTATGTTCTTGGCACCTTTGTCAAGGATCAGATGAACAGATGTATGGATTCCTGTGTGTCTTCTATTCTGTACCATTGGTCTACATGTCTGTTTTTATGTCAGTAGCATGCAGTTTTTGTTACTATTGCTCTGCAGTGTAATTTGAAGTTGGGAATTGTGATGCCTCCAGCATTGTTTTTTTGGCTTAGAATGACTGTGGCTATCCTTGCATCTTTTATTCTTCCAAATAAATTTCAGGACTATTTTTCCCAGTTTTGTGAAGACTGCCCTTAGTATTTTGATAGTAATTGCACTGTATATAGCTTTTGGTAACATGGCCATTTCAGCAGCATTAATTCTACTTATCCATGACATGGGAAGTCTCTTCGTCATTTTCCAGTGTCTTCTTTAATTTCAGTCTTTTAACAGTTTTCATTCTAGAGATCTTTCACCTCTTTGGTGTTGTGTTGTGTTTTGTTTTTTAAATTCCTAACTTTGGGGGGTTTTTGAGGCTATTGTGAATTGTTAGAGTCTGTAAACAAGTCAGGATGGCTCCTGGCATTTTGCCAGAGAAATGTTAGAGTCTGTAAACAAGTCTGGATGGTGCCTGGCAAAATGCCAGAGGGAGTGGTTTGTGAAGTAACACCAGCGAGCCATTAAGTGTAGAGATTCCTTATTGGTTGACTGATGTATCTAGTTTATGCTAATTAGATAAGCTGTGTGGAATGTATAAATACTGCTCCTGTCCTACAATAAACGGCTCCCATTCCTGCTGTATCAATCTACACAAGTTGTTCGTCACCCCCCCGGTTATTTTGCTGCAGCCGGACTGCGGCAGTGAATGGGACTGTTTTCCTGCTTTTTTTCTCAACAGATTTGTTATTGGTGTATAAGGAAACTATTGATTATGTATGTTGATTTTATATCCTTTTGCTCTCAATTTTCAAATAATGAAACTCCACTTGTAAATACAAGAGTATGACATTCATTTCCTTACCATATAGATATGTCAAATTATTACCTTCTTAACACTTGCAGAAAAATCAGCTACTATTTTTAAAATATTGTTGGTTTCAGGAAAGTCCTTACAAATATAAGGTTCTTCAGCACATATCACTCTGATTGCCAGGCCAGGACCTAGGAAATAACAATAGTATTTAATATAAATTTTTACATTTAATATAAAAACACCAAAAAAATTAAAATTAAAATGCCATTATTCCAAAAATATAAAATTCTTATAAAATGAAAATCATAAGGGAGCTGGGGTTGTGGTTCAGTGGTAAAGTGCTCACCTAGCACATGTGAGGCGCTGGGTTTGATTCTCAGCACCACATAAAAATAAATAAATAAAATAAAATATGACAAAAAAATGAAAATCATAAATTTTTGTTTTGTTTTTCAGTGTTGGGGATCAAAAACAGATGTTCATACATGATAGGCAAGTGCTCTGCCACTGAGCTATATCCCTGGCCCAAGTAAAGTTTTTAAAGAATTTAATTTCAGGATTGGGCGTATAGCTCAGTAAAAGAGCCCATGCTTAGCATTTGTAAGGTCCTGGGTTCAATACCCAGTTCCAGAAAATAAATTTCAAATCACAAAAATTTTTAATAAAGGAATTCTCTAACATACACAAAATTAAAGAGAACAGTGTAAAGAACCACATGATATTCATTATCCAAATTCAACTACTAAAGAAAAATAGTATGCTCTTTAAAATAAATAATGACAGTGTTGAATTCAGAGAGTTGTGAACCACTAGTATTTCTAGTTTACCAAATACTTTCTTTTTTTCTATTTTACTAAATACCAAATACAGGTGATTTAAAAAAAAAAAAAAAAAAAAAAGACAGGTATACATGGATCTCATAAAAACTAGATTCTGTTGCTTTTCTACAACAGAAAAAAATATGACTTAAGGTGTCTGGTTGTAGGTGAAACCATAGCAATTAACTATCAATCATCCTTACTCTCATTCCTCAGCTTATTTTAAGTTGTTTTTAAAGCAGCAAAATCCTTTTGCCAGAGAAATTTTATAGGACAGAAAACACAAAATATAAAGTAGATTTTGAGAAAATCAAATGAGCCTACATGAAATGACAACCAAGGACAAAGGACTAATTGACTACCCTCCACTAACATTAACCAACCATCTTTCACCAGCCTACAAGTTGTGGACTAAAGATGTGAAATTGCTAAGCTTGATAATGTGCTATTCACCACATAGGTTAGACACTTTAATTACTGTTTGTGGAGGCAGTTCAGTGATTAAGAACAGAAACTTTGATGTAAAGACTATTGAGGATATAACCCTGACACTAAACCTTCTATTTTGTGTAACTTAGGGCAAATTAGACTCATCCCTACTGTCCTCATCTGGAAAACAAGGTAATACTATTTTCTATTGTGAGGATCAAATAAGAATGTTTGAAGTATTTAGCAGAGTGCACAGTACATCAAAAGTACTCATGAAATAGTAGCTATTACTATGTTTTTAATTAGACCATTCTCCCAACTTACCACCTACACGACTACAGAAAGCAAAAACTTGAGATTTCAAGACTTGCCAAAGCTCAAAATAGGTTAAGACTCTCAGTCCTAACAAATAAATCTAGTGTTTTTTTGTGATGACAGTCAAATGACTATCTAGAATTTTGTTGTTGTTCATGAATTAGTTACACAGAGCATTGTGCAAAGAGTTTTGCAGGTGAATGAAGCAGTCCAACCATTCAGACATGGATAATAATGTAAGAGCACCAAGCCAGCCACAGTGGCATATGCCTATCATCCTAGCTGCCAGCCTGGGAAAGAGTTTATTTTCACTTCTGTAGAACACATCAGGATACATCGTATGAAGAACATATAAATCCTACCTCAACCATAAGGATTGAGTGGCAATGTTATTAAAATATGCTGGACTCCCAAGGATCACATAATATCTAAATACAAATATAGTAGAAAATGAGCATTTAATAAAATAAATTTAGTAGATATCCAACAGAATTTGTTCTCAATCCTTTTCTTCCTCATATTAAAAACTCCTCAAAATGATAAATTATTCAAAATTGATTTTTCTTTATCATGAAGGTCTAAAGACAAATAAAAGAAAATCAATTCTGTTTTTTACCTGGAAAGGGATGTCTGGAAACTAAATCTTCTGGAAGTCCAAGTTCTCTGCCTAAAATTCTCACTTCATCTTTATGAAAATCTTTCAGAGGTTCTATTACTTTTCCCTAAAGGAAGGTGGAAAAGCCAGTCAACATAGTTAGCAATCAAAATAAGACAGAAAACAATGGGAAATAAGTAAACAGTATTCCTGTTGGCATTTTCCTTAGCTTAAAGCATTGTCTTTAAAAACACATCTTTTCAACTGGTGATGTAGTTCAAAGGTAGAGCACCTGCCTAGCATATGCAAGAACCTGGGTTCAATTCCTAGCACCACAAAAACAAACAAAAACATTCACTTCTTAAAGTATTTCCTCCTATGTGCACACAAGGAATCAGATGAATATTTCAGTGGTATATGTACTTTTCTCTAAAGTACATTTAAAACTTAAAATATTTAAAATAAAAATCACACACCTACCACCACTCATCTTGCCCTCAAGGCAAATAGAAAATATCACACAATATTTCAATATTAAAATCCTCCAAATGAAGCTGGGCACAGTGGTGTACACCTATAATCCCAGCTGCTCCGGAGGCTGAGGCAGGAGGATCTTGAGTTCAAAGCTAGCCTCAGCAAAAGTGAGGCGCTAAGCAACTCAGTGAGACCCTGTCACTAAATAAAATACAAAATAGGGGTCACATCATCCTGCGCGGGACTCAGGCTCACAGCAGGCCTAGGTCCATCCCCTCCACCGGTGGGGCAGACACCCACCGGGGCCCAGCCTCTGACACAGGACCGCCCCTTCCGACCAGCAGACAACTGTGGGAGGTTCAAGCCTTAACACAGGCCCAAGACTACCACAGGAGCCCAGGCCTGGCCCAGATCCACCCACACGGACTTGCACAGGACCCAGGTCCAGGTGTGCATTTATTTATGGCCTGATTTTCTAATGAAGAAAACCTGATTGGCAGAAGCCCTTATTGCATTTTAAAAATACAAATCAAGTTGTGTCACAGCAAGTCAGTGGGCTCAATTTAAATGCTTTTCTTTCTTTTTTGAAAGATAACGCAGATATTTTTATTTTTATTATTTTAAACTAATGTAAAAGAAAACTTGCTTCAATTACTAATGATGACAATGTATTGTAATAACCAAGCTGTTTAAAAAAAATTACAAACTAGGGCTGGGGATGTGGCTCAGTGCCCAAATTCAATCCCCATTACTGCCTCCCCACCCAAAATTCTCCAAATGATAAGATGAAACATCAACTCACAAAATGGGAGTATATATCTAATTTAAAGACTAATAACTGGGATATATATAAGGAACACTTACAAATCAATAACTTTAAAAAGGTCAATTAAAAATGAACAGACATTTCTTCAGGATACATAAATGACCAATATACCCATGAAAAAGTATTTAACATCATCAGCAACTGGAGATAAGCAAATCAAAATCACAATTAGGTACCAATTCACACCCACTGGGATAACTAAAATCAAAAGCAACCACCCATGGCTACCACTAAACGAACAGAAAATAACAAATGTTGGTGATTATGTGGAGAAACTGGGAACCTTCCATAATTTTAGTTTGACTGAAAAATGGGGTAACTGCTATGGAAAATAGTATGGAGGTCCCTCAATAAAGTTAAAAATATGACTATCATGATCCAGTAATCTCGATTCTGGGTATACATGCAAAACAACTGCATGTACATGTACGTGTTCAAATGGCACATTAACTGATAATATTTGACAGATGGAGTAACCCAGATAACCACCAATGAATAGATAAACAAAATGTAGCACCTGCACACAAGGTGTGTTATCCAGATGCAAAGAGGAAGATGATGCTGTTGTGCCCCACGTGGATAAACCTTAAGAACATTATGCCAGTTCTGCAGGATGAAGAAGTTCCACAGATTCACAACAATATGAATATACTTAACTCTACTGAATTGTATACTTGAAAATGGTTAAGATAGTAGATTTTATGTATTTTTATCACACACACACAAAAGACAGTTAAGAACAAATCTTGGTGAGGATATGGAAAAACTGGGACCCTCACACACTGCCAGGGAGAAGGTAAAATGGAACAGCCATTGGATAGCAGCCTGGCGGTTCATCAGAGTTACCACATGACCTAGCAATTCTACTCCTGGGCACACCCTAAAAGAAATGAAAATATACATTCACCAAAATCTATACACAGCATCACTTTAACACTAAAAGGTGGAAATGACGCAAAGGTCCACCAGCTGATGAATGAATAAATGCAATTCTGCATGATGGAATATTAGCAATGAAAATAAAGCTCTCAAAATAAAAATAATGAAAATAAACCTTGAAAATATAATGTAAGTGAAAGAAGCCAACCACAGAAGATTGCATATTGTATGATCTGATTAGACAAAACATCCAGAAAGGACGAAACTGTAGAGACAGAAAATAAATTTGTGGTTGTCTAGAGCAGGCAAGAGCGGGCAGGGGAATGGTTCAGGCAGAATTCAGGTCAACTGCTGAGTATGAGGTTTCTTGGGGGGGGGGGGGGGGGGGCAAAAATGTTCTAAAATCAGATTGTGGTGATGATTGTTGTACAACCCTGTGAGAACTAGGAGGGAAGAAGGACGGGGAAGAGGCAGAGAAGGTATCGTCGGCATCACTGTAAGTCAAGAATCCTCTCAACCTTACCTCTTCTCTCAACTTTCTGATGAGCTCTGTGTCATTGTGATGGGTTTTGATGAGCTCAGCTTTGCCACTGGCAACAAGGGATGCACTTTCAATTAGATCAGGTCGTAAAGTACCTTGGGCAAGGAAAACCTCCTCTGGCTTCAGATTCATCTCTCCAATTACCTCATTGGCAATCTATAACCAACAAGAGTGAAACAGCCTTACAGGTGAATCTTCTTAAAAAGACAGCAACATTTTATACTTAAGCTGAATGATTCAGTCTTTTGCCATACCAACCAGGATATTAAATTCACCAGCGTTTAAGAACATATGCTTCATCATTCAAAAAGTAGGTGAACTTCAGGAGCTTGAAATCTAGCTAGAGATACCCAATAAATTAAAATCCAGTATCACCTGAAAACATCTATTTTTAAATTTTAAACAATAACCTGGCAACATACATGTTTTTAAACATCAGTTTCTAATAATTTGTAAAAACAATATGTAAAAGTCTCAGCCACAGAAATAGACATCTAAAATTAGCAATTTTTTAATCCGACACAATGACAAAAAAACAAAACACCAAAAAACTAGAATACCAAGATCCACATAAAAAATAGCCCAGGGACACAAAAAAGAAAGGTACCTTAACAAAAGTGTCACCAATGATTTTTCTTTTCTCCTCAGGACTTGTAGTCATATTTAATGTTTTGCTAATTCTTTTTCGAGGGGTCCTGTCTTCATCTGATATTGGTAAAGTAGTTGTTCCATTGTAGAAGGAATGAGCAGCATTAATCACTGAGGGAGGGGAGATAAGTGTTTTAACCAAGAGACTAAAAATTATAAGTAACAAGTTAAACAACAGAAAACCTAGGTGGCTCCTCTGATCTCCCCTAAACTTGCCTATTTGTTCAAGAACTTTCAAGCCGGGGCTGGAGTTGTGGCTCAATGGCACAGCGTGTGCCTTGAATGTGTGAGGCCCTAGGTTCAATCCTCAGCACCATATAAAAATAAATAAAGGTATTGTGCCCATCTACAACTACAAAAATATTTTAAAAAAGAACTATCAAGCCAGCCAGGCACAGTAGTGACCACTTGTAATTCCAGCAGCTCAGGAAGCTGAGGCAGGAGGGTTACCAGTTGGGAGGCCAGATGAGGCAACTTAGCAAGACCCTGTCTCTAAATAAAAAAATAAAAAGGGCTGGGGATATACCTCAGTGGTAAAGCACCCCTGGGTTCAATCCCTAGTACCAGAAAGAAGAGAATAAAGGGGGAGGGCACAGCTCCATAGCAGGAGTAAAAACAGAAGCAGGCCACACAGGCCTCACCAATGAATCTGTGGGTCTTTCCCTTTCCTTGGTCCCTTACCCAAGCAAAAACACCTCCAAACTCCTGTTTACCAGCATTCCAGCTGTGGGACAGAGGATGTGCCAGGAGGCAATCAGTCTTCAGCATACATATTTTTACTTAAACCTCTTCACAGTACTACACCCAGTACACCAAGCCAGAGAAAAAAATTCAGTCTTCCAACAGGGAAGGAAAGCAACACTTTGTTCCTATATTCAGGAAAATGATGTACTTCTCATATTTTCAACGAACTACTACTTAGGCTCATCCAGAGACCTGTGTCCCAAAGGAGCCCAAGGCTTCCAACTCCTGAGCTCTCCCCAAAGTCAATAGTGCTGAGAGCCATAGCCAAGTCAGAATGATGCATTGCCAGAACTCGAGTGGTTGAGAGGTGAAGCCAGCAAGCCATTGAGATAATGATGGTTATGTTAAGCTGTGTATTCAATTGTATATTAGACCCCTGCTGTCCGCCTCAGCCTGCTACTTTGGAGTTCTTGCGGATTCCTAGAGAGCTCCCATTGGTTGGGGAAGTGCCAGAGGAGGGATTTTCCGGTTGGTGTGTGGTGTGTCCCAGGAGAAGGCTGCGTGCTGGAGTTCCTGCTTGAGTGGCTCGCGGATTTTTGCCCAGCCAGACTGCGGCACAATAGCACTGACCTGCTTGCTTTTGTTGTAGGCTTTCCCCCATCTCCTCCCCCAGGACTCTGAATTCCTCATACTACTACACTGACCACCAAGGACAGGTTTGTGTGGGTTATTAAAACTTCTACAATTTGAAGACCCCCTTCAAGAAAGAGAATAATAAATAAGATACCTTAAATATCACAAGTCACACTAGAAAGACTAACAAGAGCTTGGATGCACACAGAAATAATTAGAAATCATATATATACCACTAAATCCAAACTAAATATATCTCCAGCTCAATGTTTTCTTAGCCTGATCCCAAAAGGCCTATAGCCAGCCATGCCTGTACCACCCACCAGAGAATAAATTTGAATGGACAGAGATAATAAAGTCAACCAAATACAAATTACTAAAATATTTGCCAATTTCGCAAAAACATGGTCCTGTGAAGATGCTGCTGGGGTCCTCCCCAGGATTTTGCAAGAGGGCTGACTAGTCGGGGCCTCTCAAGCTTAACTCCTTTCACTTAGCTGAGGAAATCCAGCAAGGCCTGTTTTCTACAGTCCAACAAATCCTCTGTCTGCTATACCTGTTCCTTATCTTGCAACACTTGTACTTGCTTTATGTGTGCACTGCTATTTTAGTGAATTTCGAAAAGATAGAATTATGAAAAACCTTTTTTGAAGAGTTTTTAAAAGAAAAAATTATTAAGTAGACTGTGTCTACTTCATACTTACCTACAAGTCTTCATTTTACACTCAACCTTTTGCCTTCAATTCTAATTAATTAAACAATATTTACAATTTGTATTATTAAACTACTGAACTCATTTCACTGTAACCATCAATAATACCTTTGAGTATAAATGATATCCACAAATGTCAATATCACTAAGGACTAGAAGTCTGCTGGTGGTTACGATTGCCCTTTAAAAGTATGAGAGATTGTGGATTTTTTTTAAATATCTTTTTAGTTGTAGATGGACACAATACCTTTATTTTATTTGTTTATTTGTATGTGGTGCTGGGGATCGAACCCAGTCTTCACGCATGCTAGGCAAGCACTTACCACTGAGCCACAACCCCGGCCCTTTTTTTTTCTTTTTAAATGAGGTCTTCCTATGTTTGCCCAAGCTGGATCCAAACTCCTGGGATCAAGTGATCCTCCTACCTCAGCCTCCTAAGTAGCTCACACTACAGGTGCATACCACAGTGCCCGGATGACTACAGACCTAAATCCTTCTTCTCTGTACAAGCCTTCCTGTTTGCAAAATAATCTGTGTATTTGTACCTGTTGTAAGAGGGCTTGGGCATTCTCATGCAAGAATAACAATACAAAATCATTTGGGGAAATATAATTTAAGAGGGAGCATGACTAGAGAACAGAATGACAGCTACAAAATGGTTAACTTACCCATTTAGCATAACTAGTAGAAATCATCACTTCTGAAAATTTATACAGGGAACACTCTTGAACCAGAGGTAATTATAAAATAGAAATACGAAACATTTTCAACTTCGAGCTTATGGGAAAACTACAACTGGTTAAGGCAATGTGCTCCGTTAAGCCACAAAGCTTGGTCCCATTAAACAAATCCCGACAGGTAAATTCACTTTTCTTTGGCCCACTAATACCTTTGACCTGAATCCCAAGCTTTTTGAGGGCTTCCTCCACAGACTGGCTTTCTCGTTTCCTCATGAAGCCATTATCAATGTGCACAGCAATGACTTGATCTTGGTTCAACGCACGATTCAGCAAAGCTGTACAAACCGTTGAGTCTACACCACCACTGAGTAAAACCTACAAAGGAAAATAAAGGGGGAAAAAATCAAACTGAGCAAAATAAACAGAAAGGAAATAAACACCATCCCTTCCCCAGATCCTCCCTAGAAGCACAGTTTGTATTAAAGATATTAACAAACAAGTGCTGATGAGCAATGCAGCACACCCGACTCACCCAGTCAACACCCAAGGCTGTTAAGAAATCCAGCTATGGATTCCAACATCACCCACATAACCATGTAGCGTTGTCAGATGATAACTGCTTACCAAGACTTTTGATGTGCCAACTTGCTCTTTGATCTCCCGAATGCATTCACGTTCTCTGTTCTGCACAGTGAAGGTCCCACTGCACCCAGCAATATCATAAAGGAAATTCTTCAATATTACTTTCCCATTTTCTGTAAGGCCAACTTCAGGATGAAACTGTGCTCCGTATAATTTTTTAGACTCATTTGCTATACCTTTATAGAAAAAATAATCACAATTTTTTTTTCAGGTTGCAAAGACTCAACCAATACCCATAATTCATCCTCAAAAATCTCTCTAAAAATGTTTAAACTAATGTACTTTACTGGACCTTTATAGTTACATGGAAAGACAAAACACAAAACAAAATGACATTGCCACAATCTTTAAGGTTTCTTTTCTTTAATATAACAATGAATAAGCTATAGTACATTGCAATGAGTCTTCAAGAGTACACTGAGTTTCACAGTACTGTCACTTCTCCACCAATACTTTATTTTTTTAATGTTTTTTAGTTGTAGTTGGATACAATACTTTTCCTTCAACCATCTATTTTTATGAGGTGCTGAGGATCGAATCCAAGGCCTCACACACACTAGGTGAGCGCTCTACCACTAAGCCACAACCCCAGCCCCTCCACCAATAATTTAATTGTCATGCAGTTAATGCAATAACTTAATTTTGGTTCTTCGTCCCATATGGCTTTCACATAAATGTGCAATGGCCAATTTCTTATATAAATGGAATCTCACAATTAGCATTTCAGAACACTTTAAGTGTTTCTCTTGGATGCCATTCCAGTGTCAGTCCTTCCCCCACTCTTCCCCTCATTGTACTGTCCCCTCATTGTACTGTCACCTTGAAATTAGATCAAGTCTTTCCTTTGTTCAAAGCCTCACCTAACTAAAAAGAGTGGAAGACTACAATGGGTCAAAAGTCCTGTGCAGTGGACCACAATTACCTAATCTCTACCTTGAACCACTTCCTCCACGTTACTGTGCTCTATGTTGTCTTCCTTTTTTTTTTTCCTCCTTGCAGGGGGAGTCAGGGGGTACCAGAGATTGAACTCAGGGTCACTTGACCACTGAGCCTCATCCCCAGCCCTATTTTGTATTTTATTTAGAGACAGGGTCTCACTGAGTTGCTTGGCACCTCGCTTTTGCTGAAGCTGGCTTTGAACTTGTGATCCTCCTACCTCAGCCTCCTGAGCTGCTGGGATTACAGGTGTGTACAACCTCACCTGGCTGCTCTATATTGTGTTAAATGTGGTCCCATCCCAGGGCCTCTCAACTACTATTTCTTCCTTCATCAGATATCAAGAGTGGTCACTTCATCTTCTTCAGGTCCATTCTGTCTTATAAGAATACCTTCTCTGAACATCCTAGATAAAACAGTCATGTGCAAGCCAGGGGTGGTGGCACATGCTTGGAATCCCAGCTACTTAGGAGGCTGAGGCAGGAGGATCTCAATTTCTTAGTGCTTCAGCAAAAGTGAGGCACTAAGCAACTCAGTGAAACCCTGTCTCTAAATAAAATACAAAAAATAGGGCTGGGGATGTGGCTCAGTGGTTGAGTGTCCTTGCATTCAATCCCCCCACCCCCATTAAAAAAAAACAGTACCATTCCTAATCACCTTCTGCAACACCCCCCCACCTGTTTTTGATGTTCACACTATCTAACAGCTCACCTATTCTGCACTGTGTTGTCTACCCTCCCCACTCCCCAGGTTTCTGCCCATTTTGTTCATTCCTGATCCTTGACACCTAGAATGTGCCTGACACAAAATAGGTAGTCAAATCTGTTAAATGAATAAAAACACTGAGCCCACCCTCCACTGTACAGCTTTTACATGAAGAGGACAACTGTTCCTGATCACTCCTCTGCTAAAGTATGAGTTCTTCGAGTGAGTGCAGGCAGATTACTCGACTCAGTTCATCCATGACAAATCATTTCTAAACTTATCAATTAGGTTTGGCAACTCAAACAAAAAGAGCTTTATTGGGCTGGGACTGGGGCCTAGTGTAGAGCACCTGCCTAGCACATGGGGTCCTCAGCACCACATAAATAAATAAAATAAAGCTACCATGTCTGTCTACAACTAAAACTACACATATATATAATAAAAAAGAGCTTTATTGACAAAGGCATTTTTTTCTTTTACTGATTTCCAAGGATATCAGTGATTATATAACAATTTTTAAGTAAGCAAGTCCAAACTCTGAACTGCCAAAATCCCTCTTCCTCAAAAAAAGTCGAGCATAAAAATAGTTTCTAGAAAGGACAAGACACTGAATTAAAGTATGAAGACTTGAGGGACATATAGGGTTCCTGGGTTTTATTAAAGCCCATTAATAACATAAAAACCACCCTTATATGGACACCCCCAAATCTAGGATACACGCTGGATTTGACCCACAGGTCACAGCTGGCCAATCCTGGTTGAGAAAAAAGTCTTTGAATGCTTTGGTATTTTGTAAAAATCCATTTAAAAGGCATTAAAAACAAGCAACTGTGAAAACAGCATGGAAAGAGGAGAGGCAATGTTTCCTGAGTTATGCAGTACAGTGATCTATAGTTGAAAAGCTTCTACTAGGACAACCTTTGTCAAAGTGTTTTAAAGTAAGCTAGATAATTCTTCCAATATTAAATTCCCTACTAATTAACAGTTTATCTTGCCACATCTGCAATATCTTTAAAAAATAAGATCAAAGAGGACAACACACAGAAACATATGCATACTCTGCAGATATGTAGATGAGATCTACAAATGTAAATTTCTACCTGCTACAATGTTCCCAGAACGTGCCACAACCTTAAATCCATCAGCTACTTTGTCAACACTATCTCCATGAGTAAGCAGAACAATTTCTTCCTTTTGAAGGCCCCTAAACATAAAAAAGTAAAACATCACGAATCTCAATTATAAGTGATTAACAGACTCTTTTGCTTTAGAAATGACATGCGTGGATCAAGAAAATAGATGTAAGTATATATACAGTGCAACACAGTTGGAATTCAAATTTATTACATATAAGGCAAATAGAGTATATCAAATCTTAACAAAAAACTAAAAAGGAAATCCATAAAAACTGAGAATATGTGAAGTGGTAGTTTAACCACACACAAAATAATTTCTGGAGTCTATGAAACAAAAATTTCGATATTACAACACAAATGGGTTTAACTTAAGAGAAATATTTCAAAGACCTTCATGCTTCATTCAGCAGCATGGTAGTCGTACCAAGAATGACAGTACTAACACTGATACTTCTATCCTACAGCTGTATGTAAATACAAATATATGTGTATTGTCAGTTTAAAAAAAACATAACTATTGTAATCCCATAATCTAAATGTTCAGCTTAAGAGTAAGGAGATTAAAAAAATTAGAGTTAGGTAAAAACTATAATCTGTCATTTTAATTAGAAATTATATATACTGATAATTTTCTCTTTCTAAAAGAAAACATACCGCGTCACTCCATTCATTGAAAAGTCCTACAAACAGTAACAAACTTGTAGCAACATGGACCTCCAGTGCCAAGTGAATCAGGGACAATTAAGGGGGGAGGAGCTACTATAGATAAAGAGACTTACATAACATTATACACATATAATGTGTAGATTTTCTCTGGACCCTGAGTTAGTCAGACCAATATGAAAAGATACTGCTTACATTACAGGAAAATTTGAATGAGAACTTGGTATTAAATAATGGTAGGGAATAGCACATGAACCAGAAAGACAGGAAAAAAGATCTCTTAATTTATGTATAAAACTTCTTGTGCAGGCACAAAGTGCAGAAAATCCAAAAAGAAAAGGAGAGACTAAAATATAAGTGTCTGGTCTTTTAAAAAAACAATGAAAATTCAAGCCAATCAATGATTTGAGGAAACTTGTAAGCAGCTCATTCACTTTTGGATGGGTGGGGCTGGGGAGAGAAAGGTGGGTTGAACCCAAGACCCTGCGCATGTCAAGCACACACTCCCCTCACCAACAAGCTGCATCAGCAGCCATCATTCATCAAGTTTTAAATAGATTAGAACTACCAGCAATCTTATTACCTAGCAACAAAACCAAACGCATTCATCACATTAAAAAGACTGTACCCAGGCCACAGTTCTGCCTCCACATAAAGAAGGTGAAGGAGGAATAAAGAGTCCGCAAATTGAATGGCTTGTTAAGAATCAAGAAACAAAGGAGTGCATGCCTGGGGCAGTGGCATATGCCTGTAATCCCAGCAGCTCAGGAGGCTAAGGCAGGAGGATCATGAGTTCAAGGTACTAAGCAACTCAGCAAGGCCTTGTCTATAAATAAAATATAAGAGAGGGCTGGGGATTTGGCTCAGTGGTTAAACACCCCTGGGTTCAATCCCAGGTACCAAAAAAATTAGGGAAAAAAATAAAAGGTGTGCAGAAGGAGGTATGTGCCACCATACAGTAGACACAGGACAGTTTAAGTCATGACTCACTTGCCACATGTGGCACACTAACATATAAGATCCACAAATGCTGGAATCACATGACAAGGTGCTAAACCACACAGGGGCCTTGAGGGCACTTCCTAAATATTCTTCTTAGTCCTAACTAGCATCCGGCTAGCCTGTGCTGCCTTGACATGCACCTGGGAGGCACACACAGCAAGCTTAGGGGCCGAAGAGGATGAATTACAGAGTCTCCAATTTTGAACAATAATATCAACTTTTTAGTTAATCTACAACCTTTATTCTTCTAAAAATACCTGAACAATGAGCATGTATTGTCCACACTGATGTTGAAGACTCCATCTTCTCTAACACTTTTTTTGTGCACCGTACCTCCAAATACCTTATTCATCATCTATTCAAAGAGAAAATTAATTGATGTTAATATGAAAAGAAAAACACTCATTGTTATGCTGATTTAATCATTTATATTCTGTTTTCCAGATTATTGTTATATTTGTATCCCCAAAATACAGGGAGTTTGATAAATGTAGATAACTTTATATTTTACATATAATTATATAGTCATTAAAAAGCATGATTATAACAAAATTAGATTAGAAATTTGACCTGAGGTTAATTTCTGTTAAACACTGGAAGACTTTCTACTTAATATACTTTAATTAATTCATCTTTTAAAAATAGTAATTTTGGTATTTAAATCACTTTAATTTAAAAAGTGACTGAAACTCGGTGTGGTGGCTCACATCTATAATCCCAGCGGCTTGGGAGGCTGAGGCAAGAGGATCACAAGTTCAAAGCCAGCCTCAGCAATGGCGAGGTGCTAAGCAACTCAGTGAGACCCTGTCTCTAACTAAAACCCAAAATAGGGCTAGGGATGTGGCTCAGTGGTTGAGTGCCCTTAGTTCAATCCCTGGTTCTTAAAAAAATAAAAATAAAAAAAGTTACTTTGAGCTGAGAAGAAAAGCAGAAATCACAAATTTAGACAAGTGTAAATTCCTCCAAGCTTTTAATTCTTTGGCACCAAAGGAGCCGTCTTAAAGTTACAGGAACTGTACTGCAGATGGGGTCAGCAAGAAAATCCAGCCTTTCAATCAGCAATCTGTTCAAATCCCATACACCTACAGACTTCTTAATTCAAATGATTTCTTCATTCCACCCTTCCTTATGTTCACCTTCTTTAATTTTTTTTTTTTGTATTGGGGATTTAATCCAGAGGTGCTTCACTACTGAGCCACATCTCCAGCCTTTTTTATTTTGAGACAGGATCTCAATAAGTTGCTTAGGGCCTTGCCAAATTGCTGAGGCTTGAATTCAAGATCCTCAGCCTGCCTCAGCCTCCCAAATTGCTGGGATTACAGTGTGCACCACCATGGTAGGCATTCTTTTTATTTTTCCCATATAACCCGAACCCTCCACCCACACTAAACACACGTAAGATTGTGCAAACCTCAAATCTGCACTGCCAGACTCGCTTCAACTCAGTCTGCCTTCTGCACAGCAGAAGCCTAAGATGGTGGCCTGCCACGAGCCACAGATACCTGCCCTGCAAGGTGAGAAAGGCAAAACACAGGCTGACCAGCCCCCCACAAAGAAGCAGGCAGAGAGCTAAGGAAACACTCATTCCTAAAACTCAGAGAGGAGTATTCTTCAAAACCCTTAGCGAATGCTGCCACCTCTATAATCTCTCCTAGGGATTCACACTAAATCTGACCACAATAAAGCTTCAGATTACATCTAGCAGTAAAGGAACACACTTTGTCTAACCTGGGATTTTTCAAACTAAAAACTCAGACATATAAAACTTTCTACAACAGATTGGTTAACATGCAATTTAGGAAACACTGGTGGTGCCTTTGGGGTTTCTATTTTGTCTCTGGGGAGCAGACATAGAGTCTCTCTACTTCCTGGGTGCTACTTCTAGAGCTGCTTTCCTCCACCACACCCTTCTGCCATCATGTGCTGTCCCACCTAAGACCCAGAGCAATGGAATTGACTGACCCTGGACTGAACTCTGAAACCAAGAGTCAAACAAATAAAGGCATGCTGCCCATATATATAACTACAAAAAAATTTTTAAAAAGGCAGTTCAGAGAAATGAGTAAAAGTCACAAATAAGCCTTTACAGTAAAGAGGCGGCATGAGTGGCAAATAAACACACTAATAAGGAGAAAGAACATCCGGACTACAGTATCTTCCCTAAATGTGCAATACAAAAAAAACTAAGCTCTGGTCATGCCAAGGGTTGACAGGGATACAGACAGAAGATATTTTTATATACTACTGTAAAAAATGCAAAATTAGAAGATGACCAGGAACACAACTCTGTCCCATATGTTGAGATGTAGAAATAATTTGTATTATATTCAAATGAATTCAGTGAAAATGAATGACTTACAATTAAATGTATTAAAATGAATAAACCTCAAAACTGAAGCTAAAAATACAGGCAGTATGATTTCATGTATATAAAGGTCAATGAACAAAACTAAACATATTAGAGATATAAACATGAATATGGCTATACAGGAAGAGAATGGGGGCTGAGGTTGTAGTTCAGTGGTGGAACACTTGCCTCACAAGTGTGAGACACTGGGTTCAAACCTTAGCACCACATAAAAATAAACAAAATAAAAGCCAGGCATGGTGGTGCACCCCTGTAATCCCAGCAGCTAAAGAGGCTGAGGCAGCAGCAATGCCAAGGTGCTAAGCAACTCGTGAGACTCTGTCTCTAAATATTTAAATACAAAATAGGGCTGGGGATGTAGCTCAGTGATCGAGTGGCCCTGAGTTCAATCCCCAATACCAAAGAGAGAGAGAAAGAGAGAGAGAGAGAGAGAGAGAGAGAGAGAGAGAGAGAGAGGAGAGAGGAGAGAGGAGAGAGAAGAGAGAAGAGAGAAGAGAGACAGAATGGGTAAATTTCTGCCCAAAAGCCTAATTCCATTATCATACTATGGAAGTTCAGATAATCATAAAAGACAACATTTTTTACACATTCAACATCAGCAGGCCTGGCTTCTCTCACCATGACAGAAAAATCTGGTCTTGTAATTATACAGAAAACTGATGTAACGGGGAAGTACTAAGCCACTGTCTCTTACATTAAGGGATCCAATGATCTACACAGATTTCATAACAAGCAGATTTTTTTTAAAAAGTCTCATGAATGCCCCCCTTATATAATGTTATAACCCTCCCAACATTCCAGCAGCCATTCCACTTTAATTATCAAGTTGTATTACATAGTTAAAGTGGACCACTTGGGACCCGAGATCAATACATCACAAGCTGGGTGGGACAAAGGCATACAAAAGAAAACAGCCAATTTCCAATATTCAACTTAATCAGGATGCGAACTCTTCTAAGACTACAGATGGACTTTTCAGAGAACATTAAATTAGAAAAAAAAAAAATAGCGGGTACACAGTGGCACATAGGAATGAGACATAAGGATGGCAAGCTCAAGGCAGCCCCTGTTGCAATCTATTTTTAAAAAAGGGCTGGGCACCCCTAGATTGATTTCCCCCATATTACCACCAAAAACAAGGCAGAGGATACTAAATATTTACTATAATATATTTATTGGCTAGAAGATGATTCAGCAATTTGGCGAGGCCCTAAGCAACTCAGTGAGACCCTGTCTTTAAATAAAATATAAAAAAAGGCTTAGTGGTTAAACACTCCTGGGATCAATCCCTGGTAAAAATAAAAATATGGACTGGGGTTGTGGCTCAGCAGTAGAGCACTTGCCTAGCATATGTGAGGCCCTGAATTCGATCCTCAGCTCACCGCGTAATAAATAAATAAAATGTATTGTGTTCAACTAAATCTAAAAAATAAATACTGCTTCTGACATTTTGAAAAAGGCAAAACATGTAACTGTAACATGTCAATTAATAATAAATTACTTACAGACTAGTTTAGTTTCCTACCTAACTCAATTTTCAGATGATCTAATCAAGTAAGATACACTGTTAAAAATTCTTTTAACTAGATAACCATTTTTCTTATAATCACCAGTAATAACTTTTTGTAAAATTATCAATTTATATTCCTAGCCTCTTTGTAAATAAATCTTGATCAAAATCATCTCTGTTAAGTGAGAATCTCGCATGTTACTGACTCATTATTATTTTTCTATCATCCTAACCAATGACATTGAACTTACCTGGTAAACATATACTGTATAAACTTAAAGCAAGCTATATAAAGGCTCAAATCTAGAACACTTATATCACCAAATGCTGGCAAAAATGTGGCACAGAACTCTCATTTTAAAAAATGAAGTGCCTGTTACAAGGACTGGTATGTGAAAAATGTTGCAAAACTTCAAAGATCATGACTTATGAATCAGAGAATTTGTAGGGAAAACAAGCTCTACAAATGAGAACATCATGCCAACACATTTAAGGATGGTTCAACCCTATTCCACATGAGAGGACTCATAGCAGAGAGAAATTATACCAATGTAAAAAAAATGTGACAAAGTCTCCAACAGCTTTTTACACCTTACTCAACACCCGAGAATTCATACTGGTGAAAGATGGTACAAACGGAAAAAATGTCACAAAGCTTTACGCCACTGCTGAAACATTACTAAACACCAGAGAATTCACAGTGCATAGAACCCTAAGAATATAAAAAAATTTCTTCAAGTCTATATCCAAATTCCACGTTATTGTTTCCTTTACTGAGAAGCTTTTTAGTTTGAATCCATCCCATTTAATAATTCTTTTTTTTTTAGAGAGAGAAAGAATTTTAATATTTACTTTTTAGTTATCGGCGGACACAACATCTTTGTATGTGGTGCCGAGGATCAAACCTGGGCCGCACGCATGCCAGGCAAGTGCGCTACCGCTTGAGCCACATCCTAGCCCCATTTAATAATTCTTGATTTTATTTCTTGTACTTAAGGAGTCTGATAAAGGAAGTCAGGCCCAAACCAACATGATGAAGATTTGGGCCTACTTTTTTCTTCTATTAGGAGCAGGGCCTCTAGTCTAATGCCTAGGTCCTTGGTATACTCTGAGTTGAGTTTTGTGCATGGTGAGAGATAAGGGTTTAATTTAGTTTTGTTGCATAAGGATTTCCAGTTTTCCCATCACCGTTTGTTGAAGACGCTATCTTTTCTCCAATGTGTGTTTTCAGTACCTTTGTCTCTTTGTCTTCAATTTTGTACCATTGGTCTACAAGTCTATTTTGGTGCCAATACCATGCTGTTTTGTTACTATAGCTCTGTAGTATAGTTTAGGGTCTGGTATTGTGATGCCTTCTGCTTCACTTTTCTTGCTGAGGATTGCTCTGGCTATCCTGGGTCTCTTATTTTTCCAAATGAATTTCATGATTGCTTTTTCTGTTTCTATGAGGAATGTCATTGGGATTTTAATTGGAATTTCATTAAATCTGTATAGCGCTTTTGGTAGCATGGCCATTTTGATAATATTAATTCCTCCTATCCAAGAACACGGGAGATCATTCCATTTTCTGCAGTCTTAATTTCAAACTTTCTTCAACCTCCAAAACCTCATACATGTAAGTAAATGTAGTAAGGCATTTGTCCAAAATATATGCCTTAGACAACAGCAAAATATTTACCACAAAGACAAAACCTTGAAACTTAATTAAAAAAAAGTCCTTTCAAGACCTCACATTTTGATGTATATGAGAATTATTAACAGAAAGAAGGCATTTAAATATAGAAATTGGTTAACTGCTTTTAACTTTTGCTTAAAATTCATTAGATATCACTAGATAATGTGTTAGAAATAATGCTCACAAATTTCATTGTATACTGCAGACAGTTCATCTCTGAATGAATATAAAAAAAAAAAAAAAAAAAATCAAAGACTATTAAGTATCTTTACTTTTGAAAATTGGAGGAAACCTAATTCTTACAGTTCATTATATCAGAGGAAGACTTGTCCTGATAATTTTTAACTTGTGTTTTTGGAGATTTTATAGATTTTTAATTTTAATTTTTGTACAGAGGATTGAACTCAGGAGTGCTTAAACACTGACATCCCCAGTCCTTTTTTAAAAGAAGTTTGAGACATGTCCTACCTAATTTGCTTAGGGCCTCAGTGAATTTCTGATGCTGCCTTTGAAACCACAATTATCATGTGTCAGCCTCCCAAGTCACTGCAATAATAGGCACCTGCCATCATCATACACAGCTAACTATAAGATTTTACCATATTCACATTATTATGCTATATAATATATTATATATATATTCACACACAAAAAAGGTAGTTACTTTTCTGTAGATTCCCTATAAGGTCCATTCTATCACACTAGTATAGCAATTCATACACAGCAGTAATATGCAACCCAACTAAATAGAAATATGAATCATGAAAAGAATAAAATATAAGTGGACATCATAGCAAATTTATAGATGTACCTGCATGCCATAGCAAATCCCAAGAACAGGCTTGCCAATGGTGAATATTGCCGGGTCAAACCAGGGAGCATCTTCTGCATACACAGAATTAGGTCCTCCAGAGATGATAATGGCACTGCAGATTTAAGGAAGAGTCAGTGGATACTCCAGTAGAAACAATTTCTTTATATTCTCAGCAATTTCCCCTGAGATCCAGGAGAGGGCACTAATATCAATTTTGCCCCATTTTCTAGGCTCTCAGAATTTAGGCCAGTATTATAATTGGGCTACATACAACTTGTAGAGCATCCTCTGGGTTTTACTTAGCAGAGGAACTTTGTGAATAAAGAAGAGGTACAAACTCAGGTTATGTTCCTCACTTGGACACTGATCTTATTTTTATTTGGCCCTCAACGTTCACTCAAAAAAATTAAATCATTTTAATAATAGGAGTATCACTTAAATATTCATATTTCTTTATTTTTTTTTTAGAGAAAAAAAAAAATTCTGACAACACCAGGCCCCACTCCTCCAAGCTACAAGAGTGTAGTCACAGCAGCTTTGTTCCTTCAGACTGTACTGTGAAGGTTTGCCATACTTGGTGACTCACAACCAAGGCATACACGCGCCCTGTATGAAACTGAAAGTACCAATGGGTTTGCAGATAAATCCAATTCATCTAATTCAGTTTCAATTAAATTAATTCATCCAATTCATCTAAAAAAGACAAACTGCAAGATCTAACCAAAAGTCTACATAAACCTGGGTTAAAATTTACCCTTTACCTAGAGGCTGCCAGCCGTGTAAAGACATGAAATATACTGCTAAGCTTCTAATAATTCAAAATAACATAAAAAAGCAACTCAGTGGGCTGGGGTTGTGGCTCAGTGGCACAGCGCTTGCCTCACATGAGGCACTAGGTTCAATCCTCAGCACCACATAAAAATAAACAAACAAAATAAAGATATTGTGTCCAAGTATAACTAATTTTTTTAAATCAACTCCACAAGCTAGGGCATGCAAATATATATTAAAAAACAATATTCTTTGGGAGCTCAAAAATCACCCTCTTAACTCCGTAGGTAACATGAGATATAGTATTCCATGTTTCCTGTAAAAGAGAGGTGCAAGACAACCTACTCAAATAATAAATGTGAAGGGGTGTAGCATTAGCCCTACATGTAGATCTGTAACCTAGATCCTTAAAAATATAGAAGCTTAAATTCTATAAAACATTTTTAACATTCAATAATATCAGTAAGTTACTTTTAGTTTTGTAAAGGATAACCACCACCCTGGGACCACCCATGATCCTTCATTAACCTACTGAACAACTCAAGGAGATAAGATTCTTAGTACAATTAAAAATATGATGGCCTAAAGCCAGGATAAAACTTAAGCAGTACTTAAACCAATTATGAACCGTCTTATCTCAATAAATCTTGAGAAGATCTTTCCGAGTTCTCAATTCCTACTCTATTTTGAAACTAACTTGCAATTATAAGGCACAAGCCACAAGTCATTATAAATACCAATGCTATGTATTAGGCAGACCAAGATCTTTAAAACAATTAGAATGTCTCTCATGCCACAAACTAACATTTATTGTTCAAAGGGGTAGTCAGAGAGCAATGCCAGCAGGAGGATGACAGTGACCTGAAAGGCAAGGTGCTGTAGCTCCTCTCCCGTTGCAGAGAGCAGCGCTGGGTAGCTGCACCTAGCAACTGTTAGGAAGAACGCTTAAGAGTTTGGTGATCAAGCATTTGGGTCTCCATATTTTAAAACCTTTGTAGTCTGAGTTAATTTAACAGGGTATTTTTCTGTGTTTGACAGAATGTTTCTGATTTCTCAATTCTTACTGGTAAATCAAAGACAACAAAGTTAGATGAATTCAAGGATTCCTTCTTGCCCTACAACACATTTCAGAGAGAGTCATCTTTAATCTGTATCCTAAAACTAGAACAGAGTTAAGTTTAAGCCTGCCTTTTTGATTTCCAATTCATTCTACTTCAGAAACCAAAAATCTCACAGGATAGCATATACATATCTGTGAGGTCTTTAAAAATTCTTTGAACCATTTTTCACTTGAACAAATTAATTTTTTTAAGGAAAATAAAACACATTTGGGGGGCTGGGGATGTGGCTCAAGTGGTAGCGTGCTCGCCTAGCATGCGTGCAGCCCGGGTTCGATCCTCAGCACCACATACAAAGAAAGATGTTGTGTCTGCTGAGAACTAAAAAATAAATATTAAAATTCTCTCTCTCTCTCTCTCTTAAAAAAAAAAACACATTTGGGGAGAAGCACAGCATCTCCAATATTAGATTTAAGGAGAGTTACGGGCAAGAACTGCAGCCGCCTGCTTCTGGAAGACTCTTAACCAAGAAAGGTAAGCATGCCATAAGAAAAGGCACAGCACTCGCCAAAGTGAGGCACTGAAGGAAGGAACCACATATAAACCAAATGCTGCCTGACCACAAGGGTACAAGATGTTGCAATTGGCCCTTATATTAGACAAAGATCTAAAATTTTTTTCTTTGCTTTTACCCCAAATCAAAGTCATGGGAAATTTCTTGTAAAACCACTCTGCATGGTTTTCATTAAAAAATTCAGTGTCCAAGCAAACTAATAACAAAATATTCCATCCTACAAAGTCAAACCCCTCTTAAAAACATCAATGAAAAGTCTACCGGAATCCTTGTTCCTTTATGGCAAAGGCTGGTGTTTCCAAGGGGAATATTTCAGACTGCACGAAGAGTTCCCGCACTCTCCTGTCTATGACTTTCCCATACTGAGCACCGGCGTCCAAGATGACAACAGCTCCTTCGTAGTGGTGGCAGCCATCCTTGAGGTCTCCTCCAGCATTCTCCAGCTGCAAACATTGACACAAACATCTGAATTATGAAAATCACAGCTACTTAAGAAAAAGGGGGTGGGGTGGACAATATCAGCTCCAAAAAAACACTAAACTGATATCTTAGGACAATGAATTGCCAATTTAATTTTTCTTTTCTCTTTTTTTTTTTTTTCAGGACAAGATACTTTATTTATTTATTTTATGCAGTGCTGAGGATCAAACCCAGCGACTCACACATGCTAGACCAGCACTCTGCCATCAAGCTACAACCCCAGCCCATCTTTTAAAGGGAAGATTTGAATACATATCCATGTTATTGGCATCCAAACCAAATATGAAGACCAATGGAACAGAAGACACAGAGACAAACCCATGTAGTTATAGTCATCTGATACTCAACATAAGTATCAGATGCCAATAACATGTTGGAGAATAGACAGCCTTTTTAACAAATGGTGCTAGAAAAACTGGATATCCATATTTAGAAGAATGAAAATAAATCCATCTCTCTCACCCTACAGAAAATTCAACTCAAAGTGTTATCAAAGACCTAGGAATTAGACCAGAAACTGCAAGTTTCTGAATAAAACATAGGGTCAACACTCCAATACATTGGCACAAGCACTGATTTCCTTAGCAAGACATTTAAAGCTCAAGAAATAAAATCAAGAATCAATAAGTGGGACAATATCAAATTTAAAAGGTTCTGCACAGCAAAGGAAAGAGCATGAAGAGAAAACCTAAAGAAGAGAAAAATCTTTGCCAGGTACTCCTCTGAGAGGGAATTAATATCCACCATATATGCAGAACCCAAACTTTTAACACCATAAATAAATAGCCCAATCAATAAATGGACAAAATAACTAAACAGATATTTCTCAAAAGAAGAAATACAATGGCCAACAAATATATGCAAAAAATGTTCAACAACTCTAACAACCAGGGAAATACAAATCCAAATTGCATGGAAATTTCATCTCACTCCAGTCAGAATGGCAATAATACAAATAATAATAATAATAATAAATGGTGGCAAGGACATGGGGGAAAAGGTACACTCATACAGTGCTGGTGAACTACAAATTAGTACGACAACTCTGGAAAGCAATATGGAAATGCTACAAAGGACTAAGAATGGAGCCAGGCACAATGGCACACTCCTATAATCCCAGAGGCTCGGGAGGCTGAGGCAGGAAGATCACAAGTTCAAAGCCAGCCTCAGCACCACTGTGTTCAATCCCTGGTTCAAAAACAAAAGCTAGGAGCAGTGGCTCCAGAGGCTGAGGCAGGAGGATGGCAAGTTCAAAGCCAGTTTCAGCAATGGTGAGGCGCTAAGCAACTCAAGTGAGACCTAAATAAAATACAAAACGGGGCAGGGGATGTGGCTCAGTGGTTAAGTGCCCCTGAGTTCAATCCCTGATACCAAGAAAAAGAAAACAAAAGACTTAAGAATGGAATCATGGTAGTGTGACCCACCTATCCTATTTATCCTATTATCCTATCCAAAAGAACTAAAATTGCCATACTATGGTGATATAGGAACATCAATTTTTGTTTGTTTCAGTACCAGGGACACTTAACCATTAAGCCATATACCCAGCCCTTTCTATGTTTTATTTTGAGACAGTGTCTCACTAAATTGCTGAAGCTGGCCTCAACTTGTAATCTTCCTAACTCATCCTACCTAGTCTCTGGGATTACAGTTGTACACCACCACACCTGCACAGAACATCAATTTTTATAGCAGCACAATTCACAATAGCTGAATTATGGCTTCAACCCAGATGCCCATCAAGAGATGAAAGAATTAAGAAACTGTGAAACTGTGGTATAAATACACAATAAAGTTTTAGTCCATCATAAAGAATGAAATCACGGCATTTGCCAGTAAATGAATGGAAATAGAGAATACTATGCTAAGTGAAATAAGCCAGACTGGAAAAAAATCAAGGGTCATATGTTTTCTGGTTACAAGGGGAAGCTAGAGCAAAATAAGGGTAGGGAGGGTTGGCATGTAGTTCAGTGGTAAAGCACCCCTGGGAGGGAGGGAGGGAGGGAGGGAAGGAAGGAAGGAAGGAAGGAAGGAAGGAGAGAAAAGCAAATATTAACTTGCTTGCACAAAATAAGTAATAAATAAATCACAGAACAAAAAAAGTTCCACTATTATTAATAAGATCAAAACAATGACGTATCTGCCAGTATTTCTGTTCATTTAAAATTTCCTAAATTAAGGGCTGCGCATCTAAAATTTGTTCAAAACAGGATGTCAGAAACCTTAAGTCCTAGCTGGGCGTGGTGACCAGAGACTCAGGAGGCTGAGGCAGGAGGATCAGGAGTTCAAAGCCAGTCTCAGCAAAAGCAAGGCACTAAGCAATTCAATGACACTCTGTCTCTAACATACAAAACAGAGCTGGGGATATAGCTCAGTGGTTGAGTGTCCCCGAGTTCAATCCCCAGTGGCAAAAAGAAAAAAAAAAAAAAGAAAGAAAGAAAGAAACCTTAAGTCCTAGATTCAGTTCATAATGAGACTAAAAAGAACTCCTGAGATTAGTTCTCCACATTTCAGATGAGGTGAAGATGATTTAAATTACATGGCACACTGTGAGGTTTTATTTATTTATTTTTTTAAAGTTGTAGTTGGACACAGTACCTTTATTTATTTATTTTTATGTGGTGCTGAGGATCGAACCCAGGGCCTCACGCTTGCCAGGCAAGTGCCCTACCACGGAGCTACAACTCTAGCCCCAAAATGTTTAATATCTTTAGCAATAAGGGAAATGTAAATCAAACCTCCACTGAGATTTCATCTCACTTCAGTCTGAATGGCAAAAATCCAGAATACAAATAATAACTGCAGGTAAAGATGAGAGGGGAAAGGCACACTTAGTCACTGCTGGTGGACCCTGAATTAGTACAACCACTATGGAAATCAGTACGCGGTTCCTCAAAAGACTAGGAATGGAACCACCAGATGACCCAGCCCTGCCACTCCTCAGTATTTATCACAAAAAAATGTAAAGTAAGCAGAGTGCAGTGGCACACACCTCCAATTCTATACTCAGGAGGCTGAGACAGGAAGATTCCAAATTTGAGGCCAGCCTAGGCAATTTAGAAAGACTGTCTCTCAAAATAAAATGAAAAGAGCTGAGGATGTAACTGGGTGAGTACCTCTGGGTACAATCCCCCATATCAAAAAAAAAAAAAAAAAAAGGAAAAAAATCCATTTATTATTAAAAAAAAAAAAAGAATTTTAAAATCAGCATACTATGTTTAATGCAGCATGATCCACAATAGCCAAGTCATGGAACCAGCCTAGGTGACTGTCCACAGATGAATGAACAAAGGAAATGAAGTATATGCACACAATGAAGTTTTATTCAGTCAAAAATAATGAAATGTGGCATTTGCAGGAAAGTGGACAGAACTTGAGAGCATTGTGTTAAGCAAAATAGGCCAAACTCAGAAAGTTAAGAATTGTATGTTTTCTCTCAAATGTAGAAGCTAGAGAAAAAAATGTATGAAAGGCGGGGGGAGAATCTCATGAAAACAGAAGGGAGGCCCATAGAGGAAGAGGACCGGGGAAGTGTGAGGAAAGGGCAAGGGGAGGCAGCTCGGCATAAAACCAATCAAATATGTGTGTATGAATATGTCACAACGAATCCCACTATCATGTTTAATTATATAACACACCAATAAAACTGATTTTAAAAAACAAGTAATTTATGACCTCAATTTTCAAGAATTTTATAATAGCCTTGTTATTAGCACAATTATTAATTCAAAAAATAATCCTAACATATATACATTAGGTTTGAACTTTAGCCAAATTGTAAATACACTTTACTAGAAATCAGAGCCAGACTCAGAACAGCAAGTGGTCCACAGTGAAGTGACTGCACAGACCAGATCACCCAGGACTGTCCAGTGTATCTCACAACTTAACATTTGTCTGAGATCTTCCATTTTTAACAACATATTATCATGTAAAATTGCATTAAGGCAGGATGAGAGGAGCTTGCTGGACTTTCACTCTACATTTCCACCTCCTGCCACTGCCTTAGCTCTCTTTAACTTCTGGTTCAGTCTGAGAGCCAGACAGACAACACAGCTCTTTCTGTATACAATACAGCACACTTGGACACTGGCATTACACTAGGGGTAGCTAGCTACCCGACCTCAGATGAGAATGGACACATATGAGAATTTGCAGTGCCAACAAGACAGTGGGTCCACCTGCCAATTGTGGCAGAGCCATTCCACAGCTTGCAGATGCACAAACCCTCTAGGCCATCATATTCTGGGTGGAGTGGAAAAGGTCAGATTTTGAGAAATACAGATAGGAAAGATGCTGAAGGCTCCTGTGCATTGTACAGAAGAGAGTAAACGAAGCACTCTTGCAACAGGTGTTTTGCCATTTACTGAATTGCCTAAAGCCACAATTATTTATTTTGTTTGATAACATTTTATTTTGCAGCGATATTTATCAATTATTTCCACACTTCTTTTTATGCTTGTGTCTCCATTTAGGCACTAAGAGTATATAGTCATGCTGCTACAACCACTCTCTTCCTAGTACATTATTTTACTGAATAATCTTGAGTATAAAGACTTAACAACAAAAAAGTATCACCTGGATCCTCAAAAACATAAACCTGAAGCCATGGCAAGGGTCCAACAAGAAAAACAACTGTTAAGGTACTACTATAGCAAAGCTATATTTATTAAATCACTGTGATTTTGAATACAAAAAAAAGTCTTTATTCCACAACAAGCACAAAAAAATAAAATTCTACCTAACCTGTCGTTAAATATATGCAAGATTTAAAACTCTATGAAAAAAATCCTTTCTTGATTCAGAATTATGTATTAACCCCGAGGGCTTCACTCATTTTAAGCATCTATATAGAGTTTAGATAGAGTCAAAAAAACAAACAAAAAAAAACAAAATTTAAGTACCATAAGAGTTTATTTTGCACAACAAATAATCATTCCTTACTTCAAATAGTATCCTCCAGATTATACTTCAGTTTATCTTCAAAATAAGTATAGGACAAGTCTATATATAAAAAACATGCCAGGAGCTGTGGCAGATGCCTGTAATCTCAGGTTGAGGGAGGAGGATGGCAAGTTCAAAACCAACCTCAGCAAAAGCAAGGCACTAAGCAACTCAGGAAGACCCTGTCTCTAAATAACATACAAAACAGGGCTGGGGATGTGGCTCAGGGGTCTTCGTTCCCCAGTACCCCACCAAAAAAATAAAAAGAGCTGGGGATTTAACACAGTGGCAAAGTGTCTAAGTTCAATCCCTTATTCCAAAAATAAATAAATAAAAATAAAATAAAACCCCCAAATTCTATAATTTTATAAAAATAAAACCTAAAATTCTTGGGTTGGGGATGTAGCTCATTGGAAAGGAACATGACTACCACATACAAAGCCCTTCTTGTTCAATCCCAGCACTACACACACACAAATTTTCTTAAAAAGACAATTATTTTTCCTAAGTGACAAGTTGGCCTACTCTAAAAGTAATGTCATCTGAGGTTCCTGGAAAACTTTCAAATTCTTTCAAATCTAAGAACATACTACAATAAAAACCATTCTTTTTGCAATATACTTACAGAACAAAACAAGAAGGTAAAAAAATCCATCTTTGAACTTTGAAATTTTTTTCACATAACACATTATTATAAAAGGTGATAACTGGGCTGTTATGGCTCAGTGGCAGAGCACTTGCCATGCACTTGTGAGGCACTGGGTTCAATTCTCAGCACCACATAAAAATAAACAAACAAAATAAAAATATTTTTTAAAAGGTGATAATTGTTTAATTCCCAATACATCCCAGATAAAAAATCCAGGTTATAGTTCCATTAAATTTAAAACCTTAGTTTTGAAAGTTTCAACTTTAAAGTTAACATTATTAGGGCTGGGGATATAGCTCAGCGGTAGTAGAGTGTTTGCCTAGCATGCATAAGGTCCTGGGTTCAATCTCCAGCAAAGAAGAAAAAACAAAAATTCACACTGTTAGATACCATTGAAGAGTCTATATTACCCAATCAATAGATAACACCTTTAATCCAAGCCTCATACACCCAGACATAACATCTCAGGGAAGGTACCACCCTACTCCAATCAAGAGCCTTCAGCTTAGACAAGGGGACAAACAGCAGGAAACTAGACAAGTCATACAAACAAGCCCACTGATAATGCTGTCTTCTTTATATACAACCTTGCCATAGTGAGAAAAAGTATTTCGAGAAACGCTGTTTATGCTTGTGTTGATATGAAATGAGATCTTTAGCTTAATAACATTACATCAGTTCCTTAACTAAACAAACTAGTCTGCCTTGAGGTTAACCAAGTAGCTTGGAAGAGAAAAGAAAAGAAAAAAAAAGCTAGATTCTAATCCCAGCTATGACATACAGGTCCTTCCTTCCCAGCTCTAAAATGCTATGTACAAAACCAAAGAAAATATCCTAATTATTTTACAGCATTTAGGTCACTCCCTAGTCTGTACTGTACAAAAATGCCATTTTAGAAAACTCTGATAAATGTACCAGAAATAGAAATCAAATCCGGCCCTTTCCCAATTTTTAATTTATAAACTAGGATGTGCATATAATATACAGAAGCATAATTAATGTCCCTTTTTTAAGCCAGAATTAAGTTCCTCAGTATTTTACTGGTATTTTACTCTCATGGGACAGTGGTTCAGTGGTAGGCTCTGGAAAAGTGACTCCTACTCAGACTTCCAGGTGGGTCTCTTAGAAAATCTTACTTCAATTATTTACTGTGCATATTTCCCTATATTTAACATATCTTTACTTTAAATACTTAAAATCAGGCATCAAGGATTCTCCCTCGCCCTTAGTACATAAAAATTATAGATTTGATTAAATATGTTAATTCCCCAATTGCTCCTCTTGAAAATGCTTCCAACTTGATTCACATTCAATTTTCAAAATACTTTTGTAAAATGGTTCATTACACTATAAAGATATCGAGGGCCTTGAAATAAAACTTAGTTCACCTTGGGCTCAAACCCATCAAACTGATCAAGATTCTCTTTAAAATTCCCGGTCAAGTCAAAACAAAAGAAGGGGGCCTATCTTAACGTCAGTCTTCCTCTTCTCGGACGCACTAGGTAATTTTCAAAGCATGAAAATTAGGTCTGAGTCCTTCTAATGCTAACAGTTGATTCATCTGTGAGCCTAAAGATGGATCTTTCCGCGAGTTGTAACGATCAAAATTAGGGCAAGTGGAGAGAGCTGCACTCGGGTTCACATCAGCTTCTGAGGTATGAAACTAAAGGGTTGAGCGTCTCATCCGGCTTTAGGATCAGAGGAAGAGCTCCAGCCAGCCTGCGCATCACCAGTACCTCATGACCGGTCTCGTCCGTTCAGCAAACAGGTCGTGACCAGGTACCGAGCGCCCGTCCTCTCACAGCGACCTGCTGCCAGGACTGGACACCGCAGCCCGCTCGGCCAGGTCACGTCCATCGAAGCCAGCCTTCCACGCACCCCAGCGACCTTGACCCACGTGCTTCCGAAAGCCTGGCCACACCGTGCACCGCGCACACCTTGCCCCGGGAAGGCGCACCTCGCACCCGGGCCAAACGCCTCGAGGCGGGGCTGGGCCGACTCCGGGCCACTGAGCCCCACGCCGCGCGAGAGGTGGCGGCAGGCCCGCAGCGGGCAGGAGGCCGGTGCCCGAGCAGGGCGCGCGGACGGGGCGGCCCCTGCTCACCTGCCAGCGCGCGGGCCGCGGAGAGGGGCGCAGCGGCCGAGGGCGGCAGGCGGCGGGTGGCGGAGGAGGCCGGCCCGAGGCGGCAACCCCGCCGGGCTCGGGCTCCGAGGGCCCCCGCCGGCGGGGCTCGCCCGCCCAGACGCGCAGGCGGAACCAACAAAGCGCCGCCGCTCCCGGCGCAGGCTAGCGGCGGGCGGGCCGGGGGGCTGCCCTGAGCCAGGCCCGGCGCGGGAGGTGAGAGGCCGCCGAGGCTCGGGGTCGGGCCCCGCGCCGCAGCGGGCGGGAAGCGATGAGCGCGCCCGAAGCTGACCTTGGAGTCTCCGTTGCACAGAGCCATCGGGGCCGCAGCGGCAGGCGCACGAGACGCGCTGTGAGCTGCCGGAGGAGCGGACGCCGCGGAACGAGGCCGAGCGCAAGGCCTGGAGGCGGAGAGTGTCGGGCCTGATCCGCGCGCGAGCCCAGCGCCGCGGGAGAGCAGCGCCGCCGCGCGCCGCACTCGCTTCCGCCCGAGCACGGGGAGGAGCCGGGGCGTGGCCAGCGCTGGTATCCGCCCCTGAGTGGGTGGGGCCTCCTCTGAGGACCGCCCCCGCGGCCACAAAGAAGCGGTCCCCACACCGCCCTGGGGAAGAGTTCGCAGGGCCTCACGCCCCTCGCCTCCGCCTGGAGGAGGATCCCTCTCGCCTGCGCTGCGGCCCCTCCAACCGCAAGGCCCGGGAGCTGCCCTGCAGCGCTCAGACCCCGGCGCAGGCAGAGTGGCGGGCCCAGGAGAGCACGCTTCTGCAGAGCTGCACTGGGGGCCCTCGGCGGCTGCGAGATACCGGAGGGGCCCTGGCCGCGTCCTGCTTCGAAAAGTCTCGTGGTCAATCAGGGGGCATCAGTGTGGGACTGGACCATTCGATCCATCCAAAGGCCCATAGCCAGGAGCGGTGGCACACTCCTGTAGTCTCAGCGGCTCGGGAGCCTGAGGCTGGAGGGCCGCTGGAGGTCAGCCTCAGCAATTTAGCGAGACCCTGTTTCAAAATAAAAGCGCTGCGGCTGGGGTTGTGGCTCAGTGTCACGTGTGAGACTTGATCCTCAGCACCACATATAAACAAATAAAATAAAGACATGTCCATCTATAACTAAAAAAAGATATATATTTTAAAATGAATAAAAAGCTCTGGGTGTAGCACGGTGGTAAAGTGCCCCTGGGTTCAATCCCCAATGGATGCCGGGCTGGGGAAGGGGCCACAGCAGGAGCAGCATTTCCAAAAGAACGGAGTTGGGGAGCGGCTTTTAGGTAGGCTGCTGAGCCAAGAGACTGCTCTTGCAGCTCTATTTATATAGCAAACAAACTTTTTTTTTTTATTAGGATCTTTGGAGGGAGCGAGCTGCAGTCCCTCTACTTACCGATCAAAACAAGTATTGCCTTGAATTTCGTTATCCAGGGACTCAAATTGGGGTCGAAACGACACTAACAGTTTCGTTTTGGGTAGCGGCGATTAAACTCTGGGGCCCTCGACCTCTAAGCCACATCCCCAGCCCTATTTTGTGTTTTATTCGGAGAGGTCTCCCTGAGTTGCTTAGCACCTCGCCATTGCTGAGGCTGACTTTCAACTCGCCATCCTCCTGTCTCAGCCTCCCAAACCTTTGGGATTACAGGCGTGCGCCACCTGACTGACACTAACACTCTCGAAATTCTTCCCCTAACAAAACCTTTCTACAAATACCCAGCTCTTTCCATACAGGGGGCTCATGCTTTGCTACCTGAGGTGCACACCTGTAATCCCAGCAGCAGGGGAGGCTGACAGGAGGATTGCAAATTTAAAGCCAGCCTCAGCAATTTGGAGAGATCCTGTCTCAAAATAAAATAAAATAAGAAAGGATGGGGATGTGGCTCAGTGGTTAAGCACACCTGGGTTCAATCCCTGGCACCAAAAAAAGAGAGAGATCCAGAGAGAAAGAATTGGAGTTTCTTAGCCTGGCACTGTGAGCACACCTCCTAGAGTGAGAAAGGATAGTAGGAAGTTGGAGACCAGGCTCGCACCTTAGCCAGGTCCTAAGCAACTTAGCTAGACCCTGTCTTAAAAAATAAAAAGGATAGAGGGATTTAACTCACCCTGCATTCAATCCCCAGTGCCAAAAAAAAGAAAAGTTTTTAAAAATAAAAGAGAATTGGTATTTCTGTCTCCCTGATACAGAGGAGAAAATCAAGTTTGAGTGAATTAATATGCTTCTCAATACAGAAGTAAAGGTTACCCAACCTGGAAAAGAATAGGTTTAGACTCAAAATATTCCACCTACCTTTTTTTGAGCTGAAAAATGAATATTGGAGCCCTCCAAAGTCATGGATACTGGGTTGTCTTGGTGAGTCTGTGAACAATCTGGAGAATACTCTGGTAGCCAATAGGAGCGTCTCAGCTTGCCTAAATGTTCACCCCTGAGGGCATGGAATGTGAGGTGATGTGCTGACATCGAGGATTGGCTAGCTCTCATCCATATTAGATAATGTCTACTTTAAATGATTTCTGGAGGTCACTTGTGTTTATTAAGAATTTCAGCATACACTAGGATCCCTGTTGAAGTTCCTCTTGGACTTTGGACTCTGTTGACCCCTGCTGTCTTGAAACTATTTCCCTTACAGTGCTCCATAGTGGCATATTTTCATACTATGATTACTCTTAATTGCCTTTTTTGCCTTATCCATATCCTCCCTAGTCGTCATTGTAGTGTTCTTCAGTATTTGCATTTCTAGCCCCCTTCTCATCTTAACTCTTCACCTGTTTCCCTTTAGCACTTATTTAAAAAATAAATTACTCCTAAGAGGCTCCTGAGATCTCTTTTCTGAGCTCCAGATCTATTTAACTGTGTATACCCTCAGTTGGATGTCCCAACATTGTTTTGGACCCCAAACACAACAAATACAGCACACTAATTTCTGTCCCCAAATTTTTGTGCCTACTCTCATTGGCGCCATGATATTATTACCAAAAGCTCAGCCTTCATAACCCAATGCCAATCCAATAACAAGCACACAGTTTTGAGAAAAAGGAAAAAGAAGTTTTATTGCCAGGCACGGTGGTGCACGCCTGTAATCTCAGTGACTAAGAAGGCTGAGGCAAAAGATTGACAGGTTCAAAGCCAGCCTCAGCAATTTAGTAAGGCTGTAAGCAATTTAGGGAGAACTTGTCTCAAAAAATTAGAAAGGGCTGGGGATATCTCTCAGTGATAAAGTACCTGGTACCAAAAATAAATAAATAAAGTTAGTTTCATTGCTTTCCAGGCAAAGGAGAAACACAGGAGACTTCTGTCCCAGAGGTGTGATTCTCTCCATCAGAGAGATCAGGGGATTTTTTAAAGAGGTGATTCAAAGGATACATTCCTGGTATTCCCTGTGCAGATTTGTAATTCACTTGTTGATTTGAGAGGTAGTCATTTCCTAGATCTGCTGGTGCCATCTCTTAAATCTGAGTTACTTGGTTGGAGTGGTAGGTGTGTGCTTAAGGACAGATAATTTTTCTTAGGATGGGAAAGAAAAGTAATCCTGTTTCCCTTGAGATTAAGGAGGGGTAGGGATGAGGGAGGAGAAGGGGGAGAGGAAGAGAAAGAAATATATATTTTTGATAAAGACCCTTTATCAAGTTGAGAGCATTTCTTACTGAGAGTTTTTATCAAGAATGGATATTGTGCTGGGCTTGGGGGCACACACCTGTAATCCTAGCAACTCAGGAGATGGAAGCAGGAGATTGCAAGTTCAGGGACAGCCTGGCCAACTTAGCAAGACTTGTCTCAAAATAAAAAATAAAAAAAGGACTGGGGCTGTAGCTCCATAGTAGAGTGCTGCCAGGTTCGATCCCCAGAACTGAAAAATAAAATAAAATTTTGAAATACTAGGGACTTGGAAAGTAGCTCAGAGGTGGAGCACTTGTCTAGCATTCGAGAGGCCCTGGGTTCCATCCCCAGTGTCACACAAAAGAGATTGACCTTGTCCAACTCTTGTTTCTGTAGCCACAGATAACTAAATAGTTTTGTTTTTCATTTTGTTAATGTGGTAAATAGGGTGATTGATATTTGACTATTAAACCAGTCCTACATTTTTGGGATAAACTTCAACACATCTTTTTTTTTTTAATTGTTGATGAACCTTTATTTTATGAATTTATTTATTTATTTATATATTTAGATGCAGTGCTGAGAATTGAATCCAGAGCCTTGCACATGCTAGGAAAGCACTCTACCCATTGAGCCACAACCCCAGCCCTTAATACATCTTGATATACTTTCATTTTTATATGTTGGACTTAATTTGCTAAAATTCTGGTTTTGAATTTTTGCATCTACAATTGTGTAAGTCATTTTTTTGTCACTGTGACAAAATACCTGACAAGAATAACTTTGAGGGGAAAAATTTATTTTGGCTTAGGGTTTCAGAGGGTCAGTCTATGTTGGGCCTGAGATAGGGATTTAGGATAAAGAAAGAGAAATAGGGAATCTTAAAGGATCAGAGGCTGGGGCTAGGGCTCAGTTGTAGAGCACTTGCCTAGCATGTGTGAGACACTGGGTTCAATTCTCTGCACCATCTATAAATAAATTAAATAATAAAGGTCCATTGACAACTGAAAAAAAAAAAAAAGAAACACCCATAAGCAGAAAGCATAGTTCTAAATCTTGAGCAAGAAGCCCTTGGCCCATGCCCTTGTAAAATGAGGAAAATACACAAGGGCAAGGGAAAACTGGGGAATTGTGCAGTTCTACCTTGGATCCACCTCTGGTCAGCCCCTGGTATAGCCCTTCTATAAATATTGGACCCTCAGCCCAAGTCAGGTGTGCTGCTCACTCTCAAGACAGCCCACACACTCCCTTGAATGAGTATCTGTTATGCTTGAATTTGGGACCCACCAGAGACCAAGATGGATGTAAGCAGCAAAGAGGTGTTTATTGCGAGCTAGCTCGGTCCTCCGAACGCATACACAGCAACTGGTGACGCTGAGAGACCCCGAGCCCAGAGTTTGCAGCAGTTTTATACACTCTTTGGGGAAGGCAGGGACTTCACATACATCATAGCATCTCTTAGCAAATCATCACACACTGAGGGGAAAATCAAACAACAACTCTAAAACATGATTAGCACATTCACTGGTGGGAACAAGTTGGGTAGGGGTGTGTTTGAACTGATTGGTTTAAACCAAGAGGGGTGTTCGTGCTGATGAACTACATGGTTTCCCAACACCATAAACTACTGGGAGGGTCATCTGGCATCCCAGGTATTTCCCTGTCTCATGCTGATTGGTGGCTGCTAGGGGGCTGGTATGGATCCCTCCTGGCCTGACTGAGTCAGGGACACCTGGCGCAGCAGATCTCTCCTGTTATTTGTAGATAAACAACTTAGCAGGGTGGGAATGTGCCTAGTAGTGCTCTGTGGGTCTTTCCAAGGACAAAGGTCATGTCCCTTCCTTGGACAGGCTTTGCTCTGAGGTAGAGGCTGGTTTTTCATATCTACCTTCCTAAATATATCTCTGTCTATGACTTTGGCTGGTGCTGAAATTCTTTTCCATTACGTATATCAAGAACCCCACTGGTCCTGAGTTCAATTCCCCCTCTTCTCTGGGAACTTCTTGTACCTTTCTTCGGAGACATCTTTTCTCCTGTGACAGGCCAACTCAATTGCTCTGGACCCAAGGAGAGGCAGAACATCATGGTGGTTAGGAGTGTTGAAGGAAAGCTGCCCTATTTCTGACAGTCAAGAAGAAGAGAGAGAAAGAGTCCAGTGGCAGCTCCCAGTGACCCACCTCCTTCAGCCACACCCGACCTGACCAAGATTACAGCCTTGTCAGTCCATTCAAACTAAGTTAGGTTACAGCTCTCACAGTCTAATTATTCCACCTCTGAATATTCCTGCATTAACAGGAGCTTTAGGGAACACCTCATACCCAAATCACAACAATGTTTAAGAGGAATATGGTTTGTAATTTTTTTGCATTGTCTTTGGTTTTGATATCAGGGCAATGCTGCCCTTAAAGAACAAATTGAGAGTTTATGTAGATTTATTGCTTCTGAAAGAATTAATTTATAATTAGTTCTATTTTCTTCCTTAAATGTTTAGTAGAATTCACCAATGAGGACATCTGGACCTGGAATCTTCTTTATGATATGGTTTTTAACTATGAATTCCACTTCTTAAAATGGACATATGGTGCTAGGAATGTGGCTCACAGATAGAGCACTTGTCTACTGTAGCATTCTTTGGGCCCTCAGTTTGATCCTCAGCAACACAAAGGGTGGGGGGGAAGGGTATACAGCTATTCACATTTTCTATTTTTTCCTGAGTGAGATTTGGCATTTGCGATGTAAGGAGTCTATTTATTTTACCTAGATTGTCAAACACAGACATAAGGCTGTTCATAATATTCCCTTATCATTCTTTTAATATCTAGAAACTAGTAATGTCAACTTTCTCATTCCTGAATGTGGTAAATTCTGTTTTCTGTCCATTCTTCCTCATCGGTTTGGCCAGAGGATTGTCAATTTTATTGATGTTCTCAACCAGTTCCTCATTTCATTTTATTTTATCTAATTTTTATTTCATCAATTTCCACTTTGATTTTTATTATTTCCTTTCTTCTTATTTGGTATTTATTTGCTCTTCTTTCCTAGTTTCTTAGTTTGGAATCTGAGATCACTGGTTTAAGACCTTTCTCCTTTTCTAACATATGAATTTTATCTTCTTCCATAGCCTGCTTAACAATACTCCATAAATTCAATATATTGTCTTTTTTATTTTCTTTCAGTTCAAAATAATGTCTGATGCTTTTCGGTTTCTTCTTTGACCCCCTTGGTTACCTAGAAGCATGTTATTTGATTTCCAAAGATTTGGAGATTTTCCAGCTATATCTATGTCATTCATTTCTAATTTATTTCTGCTGTGATCATAGAATATATTTTATACAACTTGAACCCTTTAAATATCTTGAGCCTTATTTCATGGCTTGAAATCCAGCTGATTTTGGCAAAGGTTCTGTGTGTACGTGAGAAGAATGTGCATCGTACTATTGTCTGGGATGTTCAATGAATGGTGAATGGATTGTCTTGGTCAATGATGCTGCTCAAAACAGATGCTGACTTTCTGTTCACTTGTTCTACTCATTGGTTAGAGAGGAGTGTTCACATCTCCAGCTGTAATTGTGACTTTTCTTATCAACTTTTGCTTGATTTATTTTGAACCTTTGTTATTAGCATCCTAAATGTTCAACATTGTTGTTGACCATGTTATCATTATGAAATGATGTTCTTGACCCCTGGTAATATTATTTACTCTAATATCTACTTTATTCAATATTAAAATAGCAATGCCTGCTTTTTTCTTTTTGATCCTGTTCTGGGGATGGAACATGCCATATGCTAGGCAAACACTCTACCACCAAGCTACCTCCCCAACTCCTCTTCATTTTGAGACAGGGTCTCACTAAATTGCTGAGACTGGCCTTGAATTTGTATTCCTTCTGCTGCAGTCTCCTAGGTGGCTACCACACCAGGCTGTGCTTTCTTTTTTTTTTCAAAGAGAGTGAGAGAGAGAGAGAGGGAGGGGGAGAGAGAATTTTTTTAATTTTTATTTTTTAGTTTTTGGCGGACACAACATCTTTGTTTGTATGTGGTGCTGAGGATCGAACCCGGGCAGCACGCACGCCAGGCGAGCGCACTACCGCTTGAGCCACATCCCCAGCCCCCAGGCTGTGCTTTCTTGACTACTATTGGCTTGGTGTATCTTTTGCATTCCTTTAACTTGTTTGCATCTTTATGGTTAAAGTGTTTCTTATAGGCAGTATATAGTTGGGTCTTGTTTTCAACTTATCTGTCAATTTCTTTTAATTGGCATGTTAAGACCATTTATATTTAACATGATTACTGATATAATAAGGGTTATGTTTGTGCTCTGGAGACTGTTGAGGAAGTCAGCTGGGGCAATCAAAGTGCTCTCTTTTTTTTTTTTTTGTACCAGAGATTGAACTCAGGGGCACTCCCTCACTAAGCCACATCCCCAGCCCTATTTTGCATTTTATTTAGAGAAAGGGTCTCACTGAGTTGCTTAGTGCCTCATCATTGCTGAGACTGGCTTTGAAATCTTGATCCTCCTACTTCAGCCTCCAGAGCCACCGTGCCAGGTATGCTCTCCTTTTTTATTTCCTACCAGGGATTGCTGTCTTTTGTTGCCTATTGTTCAATACCTTGAAACCATTGTTCCATATATTTTGTCTGAGTGTTAGGTAATAGCTAGCAATGAGCAGTGAAATGCAGGCAAGGTCACAAGTGTTCTTTAAAGTACTTTAGGGTCTTCTTTAAACTACTCCCAAAGTAAATGAGAAAGCAAAGTGTGGTAGTTAATTTGTAGAAAATAAACAGAAGCAAAGAAGCTAATGTGGAAGGCACATCAAGGGAAAAGGATTCATGGGACTAATTCTTGACAGAATCCACTGAGGTTGATATGAAGCTAGGAATTATGGCTAAAGGTGACTCCTTTGTCTGGGAAGAAAGATTCCTTTAGTAGCACAGGTCACTAAGGTAACTTCTTACCAGCAATTGATCCCAGTGCCCACACTAACATGGGTTGACTTGTAGAAGAAGCCCCCTAAATAGGATGGCCACCCTGACAGTTCCAGAGAGGACCAACTAAAGTCAAAAACTCCACCACCCAAGGTGAAGAGGGAGATGAACAAAGAGCAAAGAGTACAGAAGGTGTCCCCAGTTCTCCTGGTAAAAATCAAACAGTAATAAAATTGGGGACCGCTTGTCTCTGGGTCCTTATCCGCTTGGAGATGGCCCCCTTAAGATGCTTTTTGCGTAAGCTTCACTTTTCTTTTACTTTATTTTCCCCTCAATTTCACTTCTAATAAAGTTCTCTTGCATGACTTTTGGTGTCTAACTTTAAATATTCTGTCATGGGAACACAAGAGCTGAGGTTTGGAGTGTCAGCTTCCTGCTTTCCTGTGACATGAGTTGGTTGTTTTAGGCAGGAGGGTAAATCCAGTCCCTGTTACTACATCTTCACAGAAGTCTGGAAACCTCTTTTAATAATTAATTGAGCCAGGTATGGTGGCGCACGCCTGTAATTCCAGCGACTAGGGAGGCTGAGATAGAAGGATCACAAGTTCAAAGCCAGCCTCAGCATCTTAGCAAGCCACTTGCAACTCAGTAAGACCCTGTCTCTAAATAAAATATGAAAAAGGGCTGGGGATATAGTTCAGTGCTTGAGCATCCCTGAGTTCCCCAGTACCAAAAGAAAAAGAATTAATTGAAACATTTTAAATGTATAAGTTCCTCCTTCCCTTACCTGCCATGTAGATATTTTTTTAGGACTGAGATTCATAGTTATTGATCATAAAGAAGCCAGAAGATTATAAGTGGGTTAGTCATTTATATATTACTTAAGTGAGTATTTTTTTCTTAGTCATCAAAACAGTTCAACCATGTAGATAATTTTAAAAGTGAGAATAGCGATGAATTCAGAACAATTCAAGTTAGGCAGCATACAATAGTGATGCTATTTATGTGTGTGTGTGTGTGTGTGTGTGTGAGATGCTGGAGATTGAACCCAGGGCATTGTGCATGCTAGACAAGTACTCTACTCTCTACTACATTCCCAATCCAATGGGGTTACTCATAAAGGTAGCCATGGCTTCTGGGATGCTAACATTTTTCAGGATACATTTAATAAATCCCACAGATAAAACTTTTACAAGACTCTTCAGATTTGTACCATGTCATGAAATATTTATTTCAGATATAACTCATAGTAATTTTAATTCATCTTTCAAAATGCTTAACATTTTCAATCTCCCATTAACCAAAAATAAGTAAACATCTTTTCAACTTACGAAAGCGTCATCATGAATTACTCCAAGGTGATTGTCTTTAAATGCAAGTGTATATTGGTGGCACCAATCATCAAACACAAACAATGCAAAAAGTGTTGGGTGTGCTGGAGCACCCCAACTAGCATTTAATGCACACTAATTAAACATTATAAGTAAATCACATAATCCTATGGCAATTAAACGCTACCAGCAAATAACAATCCTAGGGCAACACGAGCCCCAAAGTACCTCTAATGCCACGTGACTTTTTTAGCCAAAAAGCAGGTGTTATCATTGTCCAGTGGTTCTCTCCAGTCAACAGGTAGACGTCAGGAAATGGTGGAGTCGACCTGGGGACATACAATAAGGCGGCCAGTCTCACTGATGTCCTTGGAGGGAAGCTCTCTGATGTGGTAGGACAAGTGGTTTATATGCAGTTCCCAGTTGGTGCTCATTGTTATCACTCTCCAGAACTGTTCTGTCTCTAGATGATGGCCCTTATCAATTGCATCCAGCCATGACTAAGCCTGCCTGTGGCTGCTGTTCTTTACAGCCAGCAATTGTGAGTCCCAGCATGTCTATGGCAGATGATCCTTACAGAAAGATATTAGATATTAACTTAAAATGTGGAAGGACGTATATGGTTTTTCAAAATTCTTTTAGGGGAGTCTATAAGTTTTTTATTGAAGATAACCACAGATCTCACCTCTGCTGAGAGCCTTTTGAATGGCTCCCCACTGCTCTCAGGGTGAACTCCAGACATCTGACAGTGCTCATTGGGTACTTGGATCCACGACTGCCCCTGTTTGCCCTGCAGCCTGCTCTCTTACCACTGCCCCCTCACTCCAGCTTCTAGCCACATTACACTACTTCGGTTCCTTAATTGTGATATGTTCTCTTGACTCAGGTCTTTTGCCATAAATACTTTGTCTCTGGGACACATTTGTTTGCCTTCCCACAACCCCGACTCTTTGGGTTACATGTCTCTTCCCTCTCTGTGCTCCCATAGTCTTTCCCCAGCGTTATTGTTCATCAGTGTCTGCTGCTGTGTTCACTTGTCTCTGGCCACAGACAGACCTTGGAAGCAGTGCTCTATCACTCCAGCAGCAATAAGCAAAATCAGAACCCAGACGCCCATTTCTAAATACTACTCTCCAGTAAGAGAAACTAGGGCTTCTTGGAGAAATGGCAGAATCCAAGACCAAGGCAGGGACAAAGTGACCAAGGGAAGATCTATTGTTCCAGGAAGTAAGAAAGTGCTAAAGAATGATGGGGATATGTCAAAGGACACAGAAGTCAGCTGAAAAGAGTTTTTTGCTGATCAAATCTGAGATAATATAACAAGATAAACAATAATTAATATCCACTGAATTCATTACGAATCCATTAGTTTATGCCCACCTAAATAAATGAATGATTAAAAGAAGAGAAAGCTTTTTCTTATACTGGAATGTCAGCTAACAAAGAGAATAAATGAGCTAGAGAATCATCATTTTGCAACCATCACAAAAAAAGTTTGGGGCTGGGGTATAGAACACCAGCCCAGCAAGAACAAGACCCTGGGTTCAGTTGCCAGCACCTCAAAAACTTAAATGAAAATAATACATTTAGGCCAGCACAGTGGCACACACTTATAATCCCAGCTACCCAGGGACTGAGGCAGGAGGATAACAAGTTCATGACCAATTTAGTAAGACTCTGCCTCAAAATAAAATAAAAAAGATTGGGAATGTAGCTCAGTGGTAGAGTGCTTGCCTAGTGTGATCGAGACCCTGGATTCAATCCCCAGCACTGCAAATGATAATAATAATAATAAATTAGGGAAAAAATAATAATAATAAATTCAGGCAAGAACATCAATGAAATTAGTAAACTGGTAAAAATAAGTGAATGAAAGTGGGATGAGGAACAGCTTTTATTTACATTATCTCACAGTGTAACTTCACCGTGGCAGCCTCTCCTTACTCAAGTGATTGACATTAGCATCACCAGTAAGGAAACAGATCACCATCACATGTCACCAGCAGCTGCAGTAACAAAAGCACAGCATTATTCCAGTGGTTCTCTGCCCAAAATGCATAGCCTGAATCTAATGAGCAAACCTCAGGCACATCCAAATGGAGGTAAATCCCACAAAATAACTGGCCGGTCATGGTTCCAGTAATCTATAGCTCTGCAACAACCACCTCTAAATCCATGGCTTAAAACAGCAAAAATATTTGGCTGAAATTTGGACAGGGTTCAGCAGGGGCAGCTTCTCTCTGCGGTGTACATCCATAGCCTGGCAGCTGGTACATCCACAGCCTGGCTCACCAGGCCTCAGCTAGAATGACTCACTAGCAGGGAGCTGGGATTGCCTCCAGGCTAGCACAGCCATACCTCTGACACCTGGGCTAGAACAGCAGGTATTACCACCAAAGCCCTGGCTGGATGCAAACTTCACAGATCAGCCAAAGTCTTTATTCAGGAACAGAATCATGCCTTCGAGGGACCCACTTTCCTGGTGGAAAATGAGCCATCAGCCCAAGGGAAGTCTATGCTTACATAGGTTACACTGAGAGGTGACTTAAATGAATAAGCTTGTCAGTTTGGGGCACTTAGGAATTTAGGGTTTATTTCATTGGGTGAGATGGGGAATCCAGGATCAGCGGTCAATTTGTGCACTCAGGAAACAGGTTTGTGAGAATTTGAAAATTTGTTCTTATTGGCCAATATTTTTACTTGGAGAAGAATGGAGAGTCTGGGGTCAGTGTTCAGTGCTTATGTCTTTCCCTTCAGGGTCCCATTGTATGTCACTAGAAAAGGATTTCTTTGGGGAAGGATCAATGCTTTGGCTTCCTTTCTATGGATTGTTCTATCACTGGGAAAGTATCCATGCCATCAATGTGCTGCTTTCCTCTTCACTCCCTCTTCCCAGGCCACACTATTTTGAGGTTTGTCATTTTCCATATTCAACACTCCAGACTCTGACAGGGATATTGAATTGAGAAGGTGAGATCTCTGGTTGCTTCCTGTTGGGTGGAGGTGACATAAGGGGGCCCTTCTTTCAGAGTCCTGGAAGTAAACATGGGGTGCAAGCAGAGGGGGAGGTGCAAGCAATGTCAATTCTTTTCATGAGGGTCCAGAAGATCAGGCAGTGAGTAGTGGAAGGACAGATGTTTTGAGATGTTTCCCAGCAGTTGTGGCTGAGCTAATCACTTTATTAAGAAACTGTAAAACTGAAACTAGAAGAAAAGATATTATAACAACATGAAAATTAACTGGTTTGCCAGGTTAGGGAAACAATTGTAGCATATAAAATAAAGACTAATTAGCTCACTAGTGTTAGGAGAATAATTTTAACATGAAAGGTGAAGATTAATTAGTTTATTAGTGTTAGGAAAATGATTTTGGCATGTGATATAGCTGAGGACTCTATTATTTTCAATTAAGGCCCAATCAAATTTAGGGTGTTCTCCCCATGATTTCAGGGATCCGGTTCCTTTGAAACATAGCAAGCATGATTAACCTTGGAATTATACTTTCCTGATGGTTTAATAGTTTCCACCCTGCTGGACAGATAATGCAAATAAGACCCAGGATACAATAACAGTACAGTTATAGTTAGTAACCCAGCTATATGCGTAGGAAAGTACTTAAAAGGGTTAAGGGAAGAAATTCCTTCAGCTGAACTTCCCCAAATCTCTTTATTATCAAAAGTAAGGGGCTGGGGATGTGGCTCAAGCGGTAGCGTGCATGGTCTGGCATGCGTGCGGCCTGGGTTCAATCCTCCGTACCACATACAAACAAAGATGTTGTGTCCGCCGAGAACAAAAAAAATAAAAAAATATTACAAAAAAAAAGTAAGTATTTTGGCATTAACCATCACCAGGGCCTGAGACTATAATTTTAACTCATCCAAAGAAGCATTTTGAAAAGGATCAAGTCACATGAGATGATTGCATATGCTTTGCCATTGAATTTCAATGTCATTGTATGAAACTCTAGTAAAACAAAAGTGGGTAATATTATAATGGCACTGGAGTCTCTGAGCCCACTGTAAATCTTGTACTTGTTCTCCTAGCCATATAACAGAATCTTTTAGTTGCTGGACCTTGCTCAGCATTTCATGATCAATATGTACTTGAGTTTGCCGTGTTTCAGTGTAATTCTTATAGAGTTGCTGAAGGTAATGCGTTGTTTGGTGTAAGGCCACGTCTGCTATGGAGGCAGAAACAATGATGCCAACCAAACAACCACCAGCTATTAACCATCCGTCAGTCATTTAGTCCAATGCTTTGAATGTCTTAGCAACTCTTGCATGAATGCTACTGAAGGTGTTTCCTGCCACAGTTCTTTTAAGTTTACAGGGAGCCAGGTGGCTACTGGCCTTTTCAGAATCATAACAGTTTGTCCTGGGCTCTGCCATATGGTTTGATTGACACAATGCTGCAACATACAGTTTTCACATTTAACACAATATATATTTTGTGTGGTATTATACTGTATTTGAATGGGCTCAGATAATGAAACATATGGATTTAATATACATTGCTGTGAGGTGGAATCCTTTTTGAGGGAAAAAGTTAAAGTTAACAGTTTTTGATTTATCATATTGAGATTCACCATTCTAGACCTGAAAAAGCTCCTGAGTTAAACCTACTTACAACATGGTGTCCTTAACTGGCCCAAAAAGAGCCAGAGAGAAATGTAAGCCTGGCCTCTTGATCCTGTTGATTAGGGACATGATGAGGCCAGGCTTGAGGCTTGGTGTGGTAGCAATATGAGTTATTGAGAGAAATACAAAGTGGAGGTTGGAGGACAATCTTGAGTAATTAAACAAAAATTGTTGGGTGGACCAGTAGGTAACAAAGGACCAGGCAAAAAGGTGGTAGAATTAAGATATATTGAAGGGGGACTATTAAACCATGTTACTGTGTGAGCAATAGCAGGCTGTGGAATATTGACCCAATAAATCTCTGTGCCATTAGCCATGTTCATAGTTGTGACTATTATGAGAATCAATATGATAAACCTGTTAACAGCAATAGTAAATTGGTCTATTTTCCCTATTCCAGGTGGTGCTCGAGCCATTTAACCTTGTCTTTTACCACTCCTGACTGATTTACGTAGAAACAGCATTCTTCCCCAACTGGTTTTGCAAGACGACAGAGGCCAGGGAGTCCAATTGATTCATAAAATCAGTACCAAATGGATGACCTGTTGGACAGCTACAATAACCAGTGGTATTTTTATAGTGAATACAAGGTCATAATCCTGCTGCTCCTGTGGTAATCCAAGTGGATGTTTTCAGCCTTATGAGTAAGGGAATAATTGGAGTGGGGGGGGGGGGCTCTAGGCTTCGGTTGTGGGGTTAAATGTCAGAGGAGTAAGGAAAAATAAGGTACACAGGCCAGTTTAATTTTGGTAGGCAAGGATAAATTTGAGCCTTGCAAAGAAAAAAACCCAGAAATTTGGGGGTATCAGGGCTGTGGGACTGACACAAGTGGACATCTTAAATTCTATTTAGAAGAACTATTGTTTTTCTTCTCAAATGCCCTGGTATGGCTGTATTTTATAACTGTGCTAGGTGTTCAAGACCACGCTGGTCAAATTGACCTTGTTCCTATCTACTGTTAAGAGTCAGCTGAGTTTCCACAGGGGTCACTCTTAAGGAACTTGAGAGCAGTTTCTTACTCTTTCAGTGCCATCTGCTAGGTAGGGTCTCCTTGATGAGGTGAATTCCTTTGGAAACATCAGGGGTGTCTCCCTTCTCCAATGACCTGCCTTTTTGCAGCAGATGCACTGATTAGCTTTCCATTCTCCAGTGGTCTCATTAATCTCCCTAACCAGGAAGTTATGTGGCCCAGTGTTGTAAAGCCCTTTAGAGAAGTTCTCTTGTTCCCTGGGTTCAGGCTGACTCAGAGGGCAAGAATTAAATATTGGTTTTCTTGGCCCTTTTATTTTAACCTTAATCTTTAAGCCTTGGCCTTAGACATCCATCAAGCCAATATCACCAGTCTTAAAGAGTACTGGGTTTTAAATTCAAAGTCCATAACCTTACAGTCATTTACCCCTTATAATTATCTGGGTCTGTATTAGTACTAGAAGTTAGTCTTATATCCTATCTGTCCTATAGGAGATGGCTTATTATCTCAAATTAACCCAGATTGTGTGTTCTTGAAGCAGTATCTCTGCAAAACATTAACAGGAAACAGTTATGAAATTTACAAGGAAAATACAAAATGAAATTAACAAAAGTAAAAACATATTTAGTTTATGTAATAGCTGTCTTGAATTTTGAATGAGTTGAACATTGTAACCCTGTTTGAGATCACAGTAATTTTTACAACAAACATCATTCTTTTGAACACAATTTTAAGTGAGCTGAAGTCTAGCCTATTTTGGAGGCATTCTAACATGCAGTAAGGTGGGAGAGAGAGCCTTATCTCAGGTTAAGGTGGGGCTCTTGACAAATCTTAGGTAAAATATTCTAGTTCTGAAGCTAATATTTGCCTCTTTCTTAAATGTCATTTTGCAAAGTTAGTATATATTGCTTCCTGAGTGTATATGAATGTGAGCTAACACAACATTACATTTAAAGCATGAATCAAAGAAAGACTGAGAGAGCTTTTGACTTTCCTTTTGTGTGGAAAAGTGGAAAAATGCTTTCAAGTTTCACAAAATTAACATGTGAACAGATCAGGCTTTCATTGTCTTTTAGAAATATTTACATTCTTACCGCAGTGTGAAAACTAACATAAGATTCAGGTCTACTTACAGAACTTTATTTATTTTGAAAGCGCTTTTGGTTTTGAACCTTTAATGAGGAAAAAAAAAAGATATACTATGGAGCTCAAAACCACTGTGGTCACTGTGTCATTGGGTCAAGGGCTGGGACTACACACTGTAGAACTAGCAAACAGAATATGTGTTAACAAAAATACGCACGGTCACAAAACGTAAAACTGGTGCTGGACACGGTTAAGTCTTGTGCCGCAGTCTGGCTGGGCACAATTCAGGAGCCACTTGTCAAAAGAAACGAACTTTATTTTTAGAACCACACACCACACCACACAGCTCCTCAGGAAAAACCCTCAGAGCCCAACTGCCACCACAGGCTTCCCACAAGCCTCTCAACCTCCCCCAATCCTCCTGCTCTTGAGGCCGATTGGCTGGGTCACGTGGGTGGAGCCAAAAAAAGTCCCCCAATGAGCAGCTCAGTGGTCTGAAAGGGCAGGGAACAGCCCAATGAGCATCACCGCAGAGGAGCCAATCAGTTGGCAGCTAGAAGTTGCTGGGGCCGCTGTGAGCCAATCATCAGCTGGCAGCTAGAAGTTTGCTGGCAGCTGGAAGTTTGCTGGGGCCCCTTTGGCTGTGGCTCTCAACAGTCTTGGTTTCCTCATCATTCAGCAGCATGTTGGGGATCCCTCGGCTGATGGGGAACACACGTCCTGACTCTGGGCATTGCAGGGTGCCCTCCAGCACATCCACCTCCAGCGCGTCCACCTCCAGCAACACGTGATGCATCTTTCTCAGAAATGTCTCAGTAAGGCCTCAGTAAGCTCTTTTGGCACCTCCATCAGGTGCAAGGTGTCAGCCGCCTCCAGAAGCGCCGCCCACTCCACCTTGAGTATCATCCATGCCATGAAGTCTGGGTTGAACTCCACGGGATTGATGCGGCCTTCGGTGGCCTGGAGGCTCAGGGGGAAGCCACGAGGCCCCACCCCCAGCACATGTGAGCTCAGTAGATTGTGGGTGAGCAGCTTCATGTTTCCACAAGGGATCCTCCCCTCCGGAACCAGAAAGAGACCAGAACTTTAAATGACATAAATAAATCCCCAATAAAATTTGCAATTTGTTTAACCATGAAGTGAAAAAAGACCATGGACTCCAATTCTGAATCAAACTAAAGAAAGCTTGTATTTGTGTATACAGGAGCTGTCCAGGACTGTCTCTCCCCAAATCCCGGGCTAGATCCCAGCTCTCCAGAAACGTGGTTTCATAGCACAAAAAGTTGCAAAGGGGGGGTATCTTGAGAACTTACAGATAACAGGGTTTTGACAAGCATAATACAAGGCAGATAGCAGATTAATGATCTAAATGGCATAATATTTCAAGGTAAGGAGTAAATTCAGATCCCAACATCAGAATTTATGAGGCACTGCTGAGGATTCAGAGAGGATTGTTATCTGTTCAGGGGGAGCCAGGTGAGTTCAAGGCATGGGCAGGAATTCCAAACAAGTTTAGAAATTGTAGTAATTTATAGTAAAACAGAAATTAACTTTTCATGACTTTGTGATAAGATGGCTCCCAATCTTGAGATGGAATTAGGCTGGGTTCATCATTCTCCCCTTGTCTTATGTGTCCCTTTCAAATCTTTCATAGGGTGGAGGACAAGCTCTAAAGGAATTTTAATCCCTCAGGGGAAAATCTCCAACTTCCGGATTTACTCAAAATTGGCCTCCTTGATCTGACCTGATTCAATCTACCTATCTATACTGTCTGTCCATCTAATTATAGTTTTATTTCCTCCTTTCTAATTTTGGGAATTTTCTACTACCCTAAGGAAAAGGGATGATGACTGTTTTGGCTGCTTCAGAGCTGAGAGGTGGTGATGTGAGAAAAGGCAAGAAGTTTAGAGTTCCCTTTTAGAAGTCAGGTAGGATTGAAGTCTGGTTGGGGAAGAACAGGTTGTAAAGTCTCTGGGGATGGGTGCTTCCATGAGAGAGAAACAAAAAACATGAATACTAAATAAATATTGCAGCCTCTGGAACATGTCAATGAATATCATGAAGACAACGGAAGTTAATATTTTCTCACCAGGAGGTAGGAAAACTGAGAAGCTGTCCCCATAATAAGGCCAGAGGGAACAAGATCTTTATATAGGATTGTAAATCTTTAACATCTTTAGAGTTATCAGGAACGTAAACACAACATTTCACTTTTAACATTGCAGATGTCCATCCCCATGAGATGTAGTTAAGCTACTCAATGTTATCTGATCTTGTAAAATTTTTACTGGTATGACCTCAGTTTCTAGTACATAACCCTTTGGTTATTTCTGTTACTTAGGGTTAGATAATTATGTTAGCAAATATTGATCCTACGTGTGTAGGAGGTTAGGAAGAGCTATAGGCCTTAAACTGACCAAAACTTCTGACTTGGCAGTTTCATTTAATAGTTATCAGGCATTCCTTCCTAAGAATCTCTCTTTGAAGCCTCCAGTCTTACTTATTTTGGGGGACAAACATAAATGTATTTCTTAAGTTATATTTAACTATTATTATTTATCTTTAAATGCCCGGGAGTGGCTATATTTTGATTTTAACTGGTTTTGCTAGGTGTTTAAGATGAAGCAAGTCAAACTTTTTTTTGTTTCTATTATTAAGAGTCAGCTGAGTTTTCATGGGAGTCACTCTCCAGGGAACTTGAGTGTAGCTCAACCCTAGGGGTATGCATACAAAGAAGACGGCCTTGCTATCTGAGATGGGTCTACACCCAAGCCACAAGGAATATAGTGGTTGGTCATTGCCTTGTGCATCAGGACTAGAAGGCGTGGCCATTCAGAGTGACTCCCCACAATCTATGACACTAAATACCACCTTTAATGGAATGGTGGGGTCAGCAGTTAACATCAGCACCAACACTATACCACCATGAACTAGATCATGAATTAGACAGCAGGTGTCTGCTGTGCAGTCCACTATATTAATAATCACAGTACGAATGGGTAGAAATTACATCAACTACATAATTCTATCAGATAGTGGAATTACAGCTTCTCAAGTGAAGAGAAAATAGAGTATGAAGGCAAGGGATAGTTTGAAATATTTAAATAGAGGAGAGGCAGGAAAAAGGTAGCAGATGATAGCTATAAAGATGGAGGAGTAGCCTGACACATGGCACATGCCTGTAATCCCAGAGGCTCCAAGGCTGAACAGAGGATTGTGAATTCAAAGCCAGCCTCAGCAATGATGAGGTGCTACACAACTCAGTGAGACCCTGTCTCTAAATAAAAAATACAAAAAATAGGGCTGAGGATGTGACTCAGTGGTTGAGTGTCCCTGAGTACAATCTTTGGTACCAAAAAAAAAAAAAAAAGGTGGATGAATAAAAAATAACTGAAAGTAACAAAACAAAGCAGGAGAGGAAGATGGAACAAGAACATTTGAATATTGTGGGGGAAGAGAGTGATGAAGTGCAATAAAAAGAACAAAAAACAAGGTACAAATGTAAGATCAAAACCAATTAAACCAACTAAAATTTTACCCCACCAAAGTCAAACCAAGGCCAAATAGTAAACAGGTGATGAAGTGAGCAAATAAAAGAAAAATTATATGCAAAAAGATCTATATTACACACACACACACACACACACACACACATGTCACAAAATCAGGCAGATTGGAAAAAAGTTTAAAAAATAGAAAATTAAAAATTAATAAGTTAAAAAAGGAAAAGGGGGAATAGGAAAACAATTCTTAATGAGGAACAAAGGGCTTGTTTTTTCCACTGTGGAGTCAAACTGTTGGCAAGGATGGCTGTGCATGGCTTATGTTGTTGAGCCTTCCTTTGTTTTGTTTTGTTTTGGGCTCTGTAACCCTGGGACCAAGGGCTAAGGGTTGTCAAGTCCCATTCTTTATGCAACTTGCCAGCCGTGGTGGGCAGGGGCCAGAGCTGGTTGTGGTAGCTCTCAGCTCCCAGCACAGGATGGGTCAGATGGGGGCTGGCACATGACGTACCCTGCAGCCAGCTGGGCAGAGTTCTCTATTGGAAGTTCCAGGAGCTGCGGCTGGGTATTGCCGACCTGCTGATACCTGCTGGGGACCTAGGAAATGAATATCTTCCAAATTAACAAGTGAATCCTAACATGCCATTAGGGTGCCCTGGGAACCCTTACTGAAATGTAACTCTTGAAAAATTCTTTGGAAACCCCTTGTCCCTCCTGATCAAGAGAGTCATGTCAAAATAAACCTCCAAATTATGTATAATTATAATGCACTAATAAAAGCATAATAAAAATTATAAGGAAGTTAATAGTTCAGAATTATAGATACAGTTCAGGTGATCTTGGATTTAGGGGGAAATATCAAACCAGACCTAAGTACAGGAGTGAGCCACTAGATGGTGGCATTGGAGCTTATAATAAAGGCCAGGAGAGCATTCACACCAAGTGGCAGCAGTGGAGACCTGTTCTGGAAAATTTCTTGTAAACCCATAGCTGACACTCCTGCCATGTAGCCTATAGCTCCTTGGCATCTGTATTCTGACCAAGTCAGGTGTCCTAGCCTTCCACTGATTCTGGGAGGCCATCACTATGCTTTAGTAAGATTCTCCAGTAAACAAAATATAAGCTTACTAGGATTTTCAGTAACAAAAAAGAGGGGGGAAGGGCTGGAGATATAGCTTGGTTGGTACAGTGTTTGCCTCACATACACAAGGCCGTGGGTTCAATCCCCAGCATCCCCCTCAAAAAATAAGGGGGGGGATATATTATTTTAAAAATTTTCCCTAAGTTCAAGAAAGATTGGGAACTTTCTTCAAAAATGGTCTAATGCCGCAGTCTGGCTGGGCACAAATAACCGGGAGGTCACGAGCCACTTGTAGATTCAAGCAGGAACGAACTTTATTCCAGCACTCACGGGAACTCCGCGAGAACTCAAAGTAGCGGGCACCTGAGGTAGCAGGAAACGCCTTATTGCCGGACAGCAGAGGTTTATATACACAACTGAATACACAGCTTGTTTCAATTTAGCATCATCCAGTTATAGCAATCAGTCATTATCTTAATAATTATACACAGCTTAACTTAATTATCATCATCTTAATGGCTCGCTGGCATTACTTCTCAACCACTCCTTCTGGCAAAATGCCAGGCACCAACTTGACTTGGTTGTGGCTCTCAACAGTCTAATAAATGTTTAACAAAATTAACAGAAAAGCATATACGTTCATCCCTTCATATATCCTGGTAAAAATTCTAAATGCCAAGGATAAAGATCTCATGTAATCTGGGCTGGGGATGTGGCTCAAGTGGTAGCATGCTTGCCTGGCATGTGTGCAGCCCAGGTTCGATCCTCAGCACCACATACAAACAAAGATGTTGTGTCTGCCGAAAACTAAAAAAAAAAATAAATATAAAAATGCTCTCTCTCACTCTCTCTTAAAAAAAAAAAGATCTCATGTAATCTGCCTTGTATTTAGTTTTACTTGGGCCCTGTCACCCCTTTCCCTTTTCCTATTCCTGAGGAATTGTAAATATCTACCCTATGCCTGTCCCACTGACATATTTTGGAAGCACATTAACATGCTTGGTCTCCTAGGTTCACAGCTGAAGAGCAATTTGCCTCAGAATGAATGATCACTTGAATTTTACCCAAATTAGATTTAGATATTTGCTTTTAGCCTTATAGACTTAAAGGCGATGCTGGAACAAGTTGACTTTGGGGGCTATTATGATGCATTTTGCATGTGAAAAGGGGGTCAGGGTGCAATCATTAGATTAAATGTTTGTGTACCTCAGACTCACATCTTGAAATCTAATCCCCCATGTGATGGTATTTGGAGGCAATTAGGTCATGAGGGTGAAGCTCTTATGAATATCAGTGCCCTTATAAAACATAACAGAGGGGCTGAGGTTGTAGCTCAGTGGTAGAGCACTTGCCTCGAGCACGAAAGGCCCTGGGTTCGATCCTGAACACGACATAGAAATAAATAAGTAAAAATATTGTGTTCATCTACAACTTAAAAGACAAAACAACAACAAAACACATAATAGGGAGCCGGGTGCCAGGTGTAGTGGCGCATGCCCGTAATCCCTTGAGAGGCTGAGACAGGAGGATCAAGAGTTCAAAGCCAGCCTCAGCAAAAGCAAGGCACTAAGCAATTAAATGAGACCTGGTCTTTAATAAAATACAAAATAGGGCTGGGGATGTGGCTCAGTGGACTTGATAATAATAATAATTATTATTATTATTATTATAGCAGAGAGCTCCCTTATCCCTTTCATCAGGTGAGAACACAAGATGACAAAGAAGATGGCTGTCTTTGAACCAGGAACTGGATCTGCCTATGCCTTGAAGTTCTCAGCCTCCAGAACTGTGAGAAATTTTTTATAAGCAATCTCTCTATGATATCTTTGTTGTAACAGCCTGAATGGTCTAAGACACCACAACAACATGATTTATGTCTTAAATGTGTTAAATGAGGTAAAGGTTTGTAGGCTCACTTTTACAGTGTTTTTCCTTTGGTATTTAATTATTGCTATCCTACTGGGAAAAAATGTGCATATATAATATACATATTATATATATAAGACTTATATAGGTGATGTTTTATTTATTGGTACCAGGGATTGACCTCAGGGGCACTTGACCACTGAGTTAAAGTCCCCAGCCCATGTGGCTCAAGCGGTAGCGCACTCACCCGGCATGCGTGCGGCCGGGGTTCGATCCTCAGCACCACGTACAAACAAAGATGTTGTGTCCGCCGATAACTAAAAAATAAATATTAAAAAAAATTCTCTAAAAAAAAAATAAAGTCCCCAGCCCTATTTTAAATACTAGATAAATTATTAGATAAATACTAGATAAATTTATCTAGTATTTTCTATTTTATTTTGAGACAGGGTCTCACTGAGTTGCTTAGCACCTTGCCATTGCTGAGTCTTGCTTTGAACTTGTTATCCTCCTGTCTCAGCCTCCAGAGCTGCTGGGATTACATGCATTCGACAAGGTGCCCTGCTATAGGTGATGCATTTTCTGTGCATTACAGATAATGTTATTTGTCCCTAAAGTTTTTCTCCCTTATCATTGAATAATGTATACACATTAACTTGGGTAAATGCATAAAAATTTTTTCCAATGTTTAGCTTTAGTAACTTATCTTATTGTTTGTAATTTTGGTCGACTTGGACCCAGAGATTTAACCACCAAAGATGGAGCATTCTTCTATGTAAAAAGAAATATTTGAAAAAAAGAGATTGCGGGGGAGGTATTGGGGGTTGAACTCAGAGGCATTTGACCACTGAGCCACATCACCAACCCTATTTTGTATTTTATTTAGAGACACGGTCTCACTGAGTTGCTCAGAGCCTCATCATTGCTGAGGCTGACTTTGAACTCAAGATCCTCCTGCCTCAGCCTCCTGAGCAGCTGGCATTACAAGTGTACACTACCATACCTAGCAAGAGATTCTTTATTTAAAACATGGATATGCATCATCAAAAGGTCTACTAATACACAATTTAAAAGGACAATGGACATTAATTGATACAAATATATTAATATCTTAGATGGATCTCAAAGATATAAAAGAAAAAGCTACTTCCAGAGGTCACACACTATGTAATTCCACTTGTATATATATATTTTTCTTTCCTGTACTGAGACTGAATCCAGGGGTGCCCTGCCACTGGGCTACATCCCCAGCCCTTTTTATTTTGAGACAGTTCTTTTTTTTTTTTTTTTCCTGGTTCAAAGGTCATGATTGTTGATTTTATTTTATTTTTTTTAATTTTTTATTGTTGGCTGTTCAAAACATTACATAGTTCTTGATATATCATATTTCACACTTTGATTGAGACAGTTCTTGCTAAGTTGCTCAGTCTGGCCTGGAACTTGTGATCCTTCTGCCTCAGCCTCCTGAGTGGCTGGGATTACAAGCATGTGTGGGAGGCCACCATCTCATGTGACTAGCATTTTCCCCTCTTGATCGGTTTAAGGCACTGTCGGTCACTCCGGGTGATCTGGCTACTTTTAAGTGGCTGAAGACAGTAGCCCCAATCTTAAGGGTACTAAAAATGCAGCCAAATGTGTCTTCATGCAAAGACATGCATTCCTACAATCCCATGGGTGGAGCTACACTTGCCTGTCCTTTGTGATAGTACCCCTTTGCCCTGTTTGGGACAGAATGTTCCATGGAAATGCCCTTTGTGTGTCCCCTTCTCTTGCTCTGCCTTTGGGTGTGGCCTTCCTAGATGTCAGTCAACCTGCTGACAGCAAACATCATGAAACTAGATTCAACCCCTTGAAACCTGACCACTTGCCTCATTTGAATGGCTTCTCCTCAATATAAGGGGTCAGCACTCACTCGCTCTCTCTCTCTTCTCTCCTCTCTCTCTCCCTCCCCCCTTAAGATCAGAGGAGCCTTCACAGGACCCCCAAAGAAAAAGGTATCTCTGTCTCATGTGTGGTTATTTATGCATCGCAGTTCCCCTTGAGTGACCCTGAGTGTTCTTATCGCCAGGAACATGACAAGCATGCACCATTGCACCCAACTTAGGCAACATCTTCAAAGAACAAAATGGAACAGATTAGGGCTGGAGTTGTGGCTCAATGGTAGAATATTTGCCTAGCACATGTGAGGCACGGGGTTCAACTCTCAGCACCACATTAAAAATACACAAATAAAATAAAGGCATTGTGTCCATCTATAATTTAAAATCTACAACTTTAAAAAAATGGAACAGATTAGTGATTTCCAAAGAATGGGAACACTTTGTTCCAACTATAAAGGTGTGGCACCATAAAGGCACAGCACTTAAAAACAGAGCATAAGGGGCTAGGGTTGTGGCTCAGTGGTAGAGCACTTGCTTGGCATGAGTGAGACACTGGGTTCCATCCTCAGCACCATATAAAAATAAATAAATTAAATGAATGTACTGTGACTGTCTACAACTAAAAAAAATTTTTTTTTTAAATACAGCATAAGGGGCATACACACCAACCAATGCATGTAAAAATTGGTGCAATCTAAATAAGGCTAGTTATTAGTCTAGTTAATGTTTTGCAGAGATCACTTCCTGAGTTTATTGTACTGTAGTTATATAAGGTGTTGTCATAGGGGAAGCTAGGTGAAGGGTACATGGAATTCTGCTACATTTGCAATATCCTGAGAGTCTAGGTTTATTAAAATAATGAGTTGGGTGGGGGGCAAGAAACACTAGCTTATTAAATATTTTCTTATCTTTGAAAACAAAACCATCTGCTGACTATTCATGGTCTCATATGTTGCTTCCTTTAATCCTCCTGATGTCTTGTAAATATTATAAACTCCCATATTCCTTGAAATTGAGAGTAAGATAAGTAATTCGTCCACGGCACAGTTACTCTTAGAGATAGCATTTGAGTCCAGAATGTTGTATACTCCACTTATGGGTTTTTAAACTCAATCCTGATTGGTCTCACTTATATGACACCATAAGCTATTCTTCCCTTTGACAAAATTTAGAAGATTTTATAATTGTCATTTTCTGCTTAAAAAAAAAAAAGACTCTCATCCTGTGGGGTAAACAGCAAAACAGTTAAGGGAAATCATCTATGGTTGGAAGCGCACATGTACGGGCAGCATATGTATAAAATTACAATCGTTAAGGTAAAAATGTAAAGTATTAAAGTGGAAAAACAAGGTATTATTAATACCAGGTTAAGCGATGTCTGAAAATTACACAATCGGGGATTTAATAAAATTCTTGGGCATCACTCAACTATTAAATCTGATTTCTCGGTATCTCCACTTCCAAGACCTTGTTATGCTTTGCCAAGAATTCTAAGAAAGGGGAGCCACTTAGAATGCACAATCAAGGATGCCAATGGTGACAGCTCGCAGGATCTTCCACAGTGGCACATGTGGAACCAGACGGCCCCAGCCCGCGGAGGCTGGGGGACGATCATCAGGGTTCAGATATTCCTTCCACCGCGCCCGCAGCTGCAGGCAAGCCTGGCGTTTTCGGCAGTTGCGGTCACTCCATAAAGGCCACTCGGCCAGGCCTTTTCCCACTGCTCTGAGGCACGGAGCGTCCTGGCGTCCTGACTTGTACCCTCGGGTCCTCTCCCCCTACTGGCCCACACAGCAGTAGACCCCACAGCGCGAAGCCCCACAGCGCGAAGCCCCACAGCGAACTTAACTACACCCACGGAGCCTTAAATGCTGCCAAGAGTACCGCCCCGCGGCCATCGCTGGCCATCGCTGCCCCTGCCCGGCGTGCCCGTCACGTGGCGGCGCAACCCAATGAGCGAGGCCCACGCAGTCCAGACAGCCGCATGCGCTCACAGAGCCGCCGCGGTACGCCGGCGTTAGTGCCCCTCGAAGGTCCGGACCGTAGGGAATAAGGGTTCCCACGGAGCATTGTTTCCTAGCTAGGTCGCGGGAGCGTGTCCTGATTGGCTAGTTCTGGAGGCGGGGAGGGGACCTATTTGAGAGAGGAACCGCTTCCTGAAGCTTGAGGCAGGAAGTTATCTGTTCTTCGGAGTCCTGTGGAGAAAGTCTTCTCTGCCGCGCTGGTGGCGGCTAGGGCTGGAAGTGGCGGGGTGCCGACCGTCTGTCCACACGGCACCACGGCCGCCTCCTCCAGCCCCGAGCCCGGCGCGGCCGCCCCGGGGGCTCCTCCGGGATCCCTGAAGCGGCTCCGAGGGGCGCGTCCCCAGGCGTCGGTGCCGGCTCGGGGACTGGCTGCGCTTTTGAGCTCTCGGGGCCGCAGTGGGAAGGACCCCCGCCTCTCCTGGAAGCCCAAGGCCCGGGTCCACAGCGCCCGCCTTGGACCTGGGACCCGACGGAGCCAACACGCTCAGCCCGGGCCCGCCGCAGGCGGGGCTCTGCCTCGTCTCTGACATGTCGCCCACTCTCTCCCACAAGGACAACAGTCGGCAGCGGCGGCCAGGGACTTTCAACCACGTTCTGGACATGAAGATCGGCCCCCTGCCGCCAGGCAGCTGGGAGGAGAGCCACCCGGCCTCAGCGGGCGGGGAGGGGGACCGGGAGGCCCTCCTGAGGGACCCCAACCCCGTGGACTTCCCCAAAGCCCCGCGCGGCTGCCGGGCCGAGCTCAGCAGCATTCTGCTGCTGCTGTTCCTCTACGTGCTCCAGGGCATTCCGCTGGGCCTGGCGGGCAGCATCCCGCTCATCCTGCAGAGCAAAAACGTCAGCTACACGGACCAGGCCTTCTTCAGCTTCGTCTTTTGGCCCTTCAGTCTCAAGTTGCTCTGGGCCCCGTTGGTGGACGCGGTCTACTTTAAGAACTTCGGTCGGCGCAAATCCTGGCTGGTCCCTACACAGTATATATTAGGACTCTTCATGATCTACTTGTCCACCCAGGTGGACCGTTTGCTCGGGAACACGGACGGTAGGACCCCCGACGTGGTCACTCTCACCGTGACGTTCTTTTTGTTTGAATTCTTGGCCGCCACTCAGGACATTGCGGTGGATGGCTGGGCATTAACTATGTTATCCCGAGAAAACGTGGGCTATGCTTCCACCTGCAATTCCGTGGGCCAAACCGCTGGCTACTTTTTGGGCAATGTTTTGTTTTTGGCCCTTGAATCAGCCGACTTTTGTAACAAATATTTGCGGTTTCAGCCTCAACCAAGGGGAATTGTTACTCTTTCAGGTAGTGTATTTAAACCATTTCGCTGCTAAGTTTATCTTAGGTGTCTGGGTCCCTCGGACAGTGTGTTTGACGTCGCAGGGAAGCTCATTATTTAATTTGCTGGAAATCTTCGCGGTAAATTACTCGAGGTGTGTTTTCTGTCCGGTTAAAGCGGGCTTTGAAAGTACAATAAAGCCGAACGACTGCTGTACAGCAGTGGTAGTTGATCAGTACCCTACAGTGAATAGGGAGAAGCGACCCAGAAAATAACAAAACTCTCAGTTTAGGGACCCACGGGCACTTGCTTGAGTCACAGATGCACATTTTTTTTTTTTTTTAAAAGGCTAGCTTGTGGGCTCACATTTTTACCTTTGGGTTTTGTGGGATTGAGATTTCCAGCTCCATTCAGATCCATTCCCACCCCAGTCTTGTGCCGGTTGTCCTCATCTAGCCTTCTGGTGAATGGAGCAGGGTTGTTAATTCATTCACACATCATTGCGTCGCTCATGTGACGGGATTCAAAGGGCCTTCTGTGACTAAGACACAGTCCCTGTGCCAAGGAATGGAGAGATGGTCCATTTTGGGGAGCCTAGAGTTGCCAGCCATTGACTGCCTGCTGGAGTTGGTCATTGCATTGCAGATAGCAGTTATTTTGTTCTTTGCTGGATTTTTGTTTAGACTTACTTAATCTTTTGAATAGCTGTTTTAGTAACTATGGAATTTGAACTTTTTTCTCCAGTAGATTCTAAAAATAGTTTACTTTTTGATTTAACTTACCTGTAGGGGGCTTCTATTTTGGGGTTTAAACATTTTAGTTTTATTCTCCTTCAATTTTTTTTCAGTGGATTTTTTTGGTGGGGGGCAGGGGACAGGGTTTACACGTGTTAGGCAAGTGCTGTACCACTGAGCTAAGTCCCTTGCTGTAACCAATCATTTTGAGGAACTTAACAAGAAAAAATCATGAAACAAATGAAATTGTTTAGATAATTAAAGAAGAGTTAAACATACAGGCACTGTTTAGAAAATCTATTAAAAGGAGGCATAATTTTTTAAAATTTTGAATATGTTCTGTGTTTACAAAGTAGTACTTGGAAAAAGTAAATTTAGAACAGAAAAGCTAAGATGAGAGTAGAACCCTTTAGACACAAAGCCTTATTAGGCTGAGATTGGCTTTTTTTTGTACCTTCAGGGATCCAGGATAATCCTGAACTCAAGAAATAGGCTTTCTGGTTAAAATACCCCGTGGAGTCGCTGCTCACCTCATTCATACAATCAAAGAGCTCCCTGGACACTGAACCTCTAAAGGGAAACAGTCTCTCCTGGAGCAGAAGCATTGGGGTTTGCTCGGGAGCATAGTATAGTTGAGCAAGGGACTGGGCCAGGCCCCAGCAGCACTGCTACTTGGGAGGAACCACTTCACTTTTGTATTAGTTATTAAAAATACAATTCAGATTCTTTGGTCAGGTTCCCCCAAATTCTTCTGAGGTGTCCATGTTCAACTGCTTGAGCTTTGTTTTGGCAACCCCCTACCCGAAGTTGCTTATAGGCTGTTCTTCACCTTGTTTCCAAGGCTGCAGAGCAGAAAGTAGACTCTATTTTGAGGAGGTGGAGTTAAGTATACATTTATTTTTTACTGTGACTTGTTCAGGACCACATTTTACAGAATGCCTTCTTTCCTTTATTGTTTCTGGAAAGGAAAGTTCTATTAAAATTGTTTTGTTTGAACATAGAATAGTTTTTTTAAATTATGGTTTATTTTGAAAATTTTTGAGTTTAATTCAAATATGCCAATACCTTCCAAAATAAGGTAATATTCAGAGACAATTGTTCTGATCAGATGGCTTAGAGAAATTTCTGGAATATTCACATTCAAAGATTCCTTATTAATGAATGTCTGACTTAAATCTAACCAAAAACTGCAACATTATTCTTTGTACATTTTAATTATATAGTGTTAACAAGCTTAGTTGCAAATAAATTACTTAAGCTATTTGTTTAAAAAAAAAAAAAAAAAAGAAAGAAATAGGCTTTCTGGTTTTCAAGAATCCTTAGAGGCAAAGAGAGACCTTTCAAGCTGCAAGAAATGATGAAAGTAATCCAGAAGAACATAAAGTTTTATTACTTGAAAAGTTCATATATTTCATTCATATATATGGAAACCGAAGTCAACTGATTAGAGATAGACATGTACTGGTAGTTTGTTTTCTGAGTCCTTATCTGGTGCTTTTCCTATAGTTGGTAGGATAGCATTAGGAAAAACCTTGAAACCTAAACATAATCATTTGCTGACTGGACTTTCCTACCAGAGAAAAGCAGCACTGTAATTCCTGATGTCTAAACACTGTAAGTCCTGATGTCTAAACAACCTGCTGTGGAGTGCCTTATTCCAGAAATGGCAGATTGAAGTTTTTGTGTTAATTTTTTTAACTGTCTAGGCCATTTACTCAGCACTAAATGCCAGTTTGGTGCTATCCAGGTGGTAGGTGTTATGATTTAATAAAACCCGGGAATTTTCTGTTCCCAAGGAACTCAGTTTATAGTGAAGATTTGTGAACCAAAATGATGAAGTGGGTAAATGGATAATGTAAATGAGTCAACTGAGTTGGTGCGAGAGTTTATGAATTGGAGGGGACAATGATGACATGAAAACCCATGCCCCTATAAAGGTAAGAGTTTCAATTCCAATAAATTGTTTTCTTGTGGCAGTAGGATCCCAGGATTACTAGATCTTATATATATTCAAGAAAAGCTGGAAATTCCCTTTATGTAACTAGGCCTTCTTTTTAGAATTGAGGCAGGACTAATTGGCCCATTACTAAATAGACCAGTTATATATACGGAAGTACATCATTTAGCATCCGCATCTAAGGTTAAAACATTACCTTATGTTCTCATAAAGGCAAAAGTATACAAATGGAGAACAGATCTGTAGTTTTTAGCTTAGGGTTGTGGGTGGGGAGAAGTTAGGTAAGTATTAATGGATAGCATGAGGGAGTTTGGGAGGTGATGAAATTGTATCTCCCCCAACCCCCCATACTGGGGAATGAACCTAGGGGTACTGTACACTGAGCTACATCCCAGCCTTGTTTTTTTTATTTTTTGTTTTTGGTATTTTGAGACGGGGGCGGGGGGAGTGTCTGTAAATTGTCCAGGCTGAACTCCTACTTGTGATTCTCCTACCTCAGCCTCCGAAGTAGCTAGATTATGGTTGTGCACCACTATACCTGGCCTCTTCTGTATCTTGATTATGGTGGTAGTGATTTGAAATCTCTGCATGTGTTAAAACTCACACAGCTAAACACCTAAAAGTTCAATCTTTAAGTTATTTATTTATTTATTTGGGACCGGGAATTGAACTCATGGGCACTGGACCACTGAACCACATCCCCAGCCCTGTTTTGTATTTTATTTAGAGGCAGGGTGTCACTGAGTTTCTTAGTGCTGAGGCTGGCTTTGAACTCATGACCCACCTGCTTCAGCCTTCCAAGCCACTAGTATTACATGCATGCACCACTGCGCCTGGCAAAAGTTCAACTTTAATGTATAACAGTTTAAAAGTAACATTTATTTTTTAAAACATTTAGAAAACAATTCATTATCTTAAAAGCTAATGTCATTCAAAGTATGATGATATAAAACCCTTGTGTTTAGCTCCCTTTTTGTCTTCAATGGAACAAGGTAATCAATCTGGTGGATCTTTTTGAACTTATTTTCAAATCTTGGGGCCCAAGTGGTAAAGTGAGATAAATGGAGGAGTGCTGGGGTTAGACTCAGGGGAAATTAGATATTAGAAACCAAAAACCCACACCCCAGAAGGAAAGTCTTAAAACTTTTTTTGTTTAAATACAAAGAAAAGAAGAAATGATATTGTGTGTTTTCTTGATCAAGTAAAGAACTAGAAAATGCTTTTGTGTGGTTAGTTCATTTACAAAATACACTGTAAATTTAAAAATTATTTGTCTTATATCAGTTTGAATTTCACTTCTAATGTTGAGAATTATTTAGAGGCAAATTGTATTAGCCTTTACTATGTAACTTTATCAGTGTAAGAATCACAGTGACTAATTATAAGCAGTATCCTGCTTTCATGTTTAATGTACTAAAAAACTATAATCTGAGAAGGCAAAGTAGACTTACCTAATACAAAGAGCTGTTCTGTTTCTAGAGAATTAAAAATGTAAAATATAAAATCCCTAATTTTACCATTCTTTAGACACAATTGTGAATAAATCTTGCATTTTATACTTGTTCTTTAATTTCATTCTTTTCCTTCTTTGGGAATACTGTCTCTACTGGCTAAAATTCAGTGGTCATTCATTAAACTGTAGAATAGGTGATTGCAACATGCCTAGAGGTTTCTAACTTTTTTGTTTGAATTCTAGCACAATCTTAGAACTTTCACCTATATAAACTTTCCACATATTTTTTAAAACTTATATTCAAATAATTATAGATTCACCAGAAATTGTAAAGAAGTTTTTTAGAAAATCTCATGCACCCTTCTTGCTGCTTCTTGTCAACATTTTACACACCTATAGTATAACATCAAAACCAATAAATTGATGTGGATACAATCTGTAGACCTGGTTCAGATTTCACAAGTTAAGTATGTACACACTAGTGGGGTGTATGTGTGTGTGTGTGTGTGTGTGTGTTTAAGTGTGTAGTTTTGAGCAATTTCATCCCATGTCCAGACTTGTATACTAACATTATAATCAAGGTTACTCAGCTGTGATGGTTCCTTATAGGATTCCTTTATGTTGCCTCTGTAACTATCCATCTCTTCCTCTCCACCCATCCCTAAATCCTGGTAGCCATTAATCTGTTTTTCATCTTTATAATTGTTATTTCTTAAATGAAATCATTCAGTATCCTTTGGAAACTGACTCTCTTCATTTGGCATCATTTCTTTGAGGCTTCTCGAAGTTGTATGTATTAATGGTTTCTTTTTATTTCTGAAAAGTATTTTATTTACTTTTTTTTTTTTTTAACAGTACTTGAAGTTGAACTCAGTAGTGTTTTACCTCTGAAAAACATCCCTAGCCTTTGTCTCTTTAACTTTTTTGAGGCAAAGTCTCATTAAATTGTCCAAGCTGTCCTTGAACTCATGATCCTCCTACCTTAGCCTCCCATGTAGCTGGGGTTACAGGCATGCACAACCATGTCCTGCAGAAGTATTTGTTAGACATGCCACAGTTTTTTTTAGTAACACATTTATTGAAGGAGTTCAGTTCATTTAGTAACAGATCTGTTGAAGGAGTTCTTTCTAGTTTTTGACTCTACTCTCTGAAAATAAGTCTTCCTTTCCCTGGGAAAAATGTCTAAGATAACAGGTGCTGGGTTGTATGGAAAGTCCATTTTTAGTTTTGAAAGGCCTTGTTTTCATAGTAACCGTGCCATTAAATCTTCCTGCCAGCAATGAATGAGTGATCCAGTTTCTTTCCATCCTTGCCAGCATTGGTGTTCTTGTTTTTTCTTTTGTTTTAGTTGGTCTGATAGTTACATAGTCTGTTAATTTTATAGCACAATATAAGTTGTAATAAAATAAAATACTGGAGGGTCTGGGGTTATAGCTCAGTGGTAGAGCACTTGTTTCACACGTGTGAGGCACTGGGTTCGATCCTCAGTACCACATAAGATGAATAAATAAAGTATTGTTTCCATCTACAACTAAAAATATTAAAAAATAAAATAAAATACTGGAATAATTACATGAATACTGTCTGAAGAGGATGAAGTTGCCAAACTGCAACTGCTGATTCCAACCTTGAATCTTGATGTGATGTGAGTGCCAACAGTTTTATAAATCTGACTTCAGCTCAAAAGATTGAGGGATGTCATATTGTACAAAGGTTGTAAAAGTTGATGCAAGAACCTCCTGTCATAGCTTCAGAATAGAGATGTATGTTTTTAGTTAAATGAATTTTGTGTCTGGCCAGAACAGTGATTTACTGACATGTATTCAGTAATAAAAGCACCAGAGTTAAGGTGACTTGGAAGCATTGAGTATATTGGCCTCTTAGCCTCAGTCCTATGTGGTAGGCTGAGTTTGAGTCTAGTGGAATAACATGCCCCTTAATTGAAAGCCAGCTGCTTCAGTTGGTGCTTGACTAATGAAATAACAATCTCTTCTACCTCTGGAGGAAACCCCGACATTCTTGGAATTAATGAAATAACATGTGATTGCGTAAGTTGTACCTTCCTGCTGGATTAAGAAATATAAGAAATTGGGATGATTTCCAAATTAACCTTGTATTTACCCTTTATTTGAGATACATGCTGTCTTTTAAAAACCTAACCCCCCAAGTAAGAGGAGTACCTTGTATAAGCAAAACAGTGTGTTGTTTGTTTATTTGTTTGGCATTGGGGATCGAACCCAGGGCCTTGTGCATGCAAGGCAAGCACTCTGCCAACTGAGCTATATCTCAAGCCCCAAGCCAAACAATGTTTTGTGTGAGTTCTCTTCAGTGGCTTGGCTATTTTGAGCAATGTTTAAGGGAGAGATTTGTGGAATAAAAGAAAGGTCTATTTCTGCTAAATTTCAGGTGAGGGCCCAGGGTCAGACTATAATATTATTGCTTCAGTTTTCTCTGCTGTGAAAATGAGAGCCTTGAACTGGTGGGTATCCAGACCCTTCATGCCCTGACTGGTGGCGTAGAGCGTTACCAAAACCAAGAAAGTGAAAGGAATGCCTGACTGCTTATTTAAATCAGAAGTTATCAGGTTGCTTTCCTGCCATTGGCTTCTGAAGGACTGAAGTTGATTTCCGAATTGTTAGAGCTGCAGGGAGGGAACCTGACCTGAGCCAAGACAGGTTGTATCAGTGCTGCTTATTTTTTCTCTCTCCCAATGGTGGAAGAGTGATTCTACACCACAAAAGTCCAAAGTTCTCAATGAAAGCCTTTAAAACTTAAAGTTTTTTCAAAGTATAATGTTTTATCATAAATCTTGGAAATTTTCCTTCTCCAATATATTGTTATTGCAGTATTTCCCTATAAATTATTGAGAAAGCTACATGTGGGTTTGTAGCTCATGCCTGTAATACTGTGGAGGCTGAGGTAGGAGGATCTCAAGTTCCAGGTTAGCCCAGCAACTTAGCAAGACTCTGTTCTCAAATAATAAAAAGGGCTGGGAGTGCCTGGAATCAATCCCCAGTACTCCTACCCACACAAACAAATAGAATGAATTCTTTAGGAAGTTTGTTTATTCTACGGATTGGCATTCCCTTTGGCATACCACCATATGGAGAGGAGGAGATAGGGGGGTGCGATACAAGTAGCCAGTTTAAAGAAGTTCGGTAGCATCCATGTTCCAGACCTCATGGTTGAATTAACTAAAATGTATACCTGTTCTTTTAAGGGTATCTGGCTGGTAGAAAAGAGTCTCCTTGCTGTGGGTATATCTGAGCATCTGGTCAAGTAATGGAAACATTCTTGTTTTGAGACTAGACCTGAGTTTGAATCACACCTCTGGCACGTATGGTTCATGATCTTGTTTGTTTACAAAGTAGGAATAATATATTGTCTGTCTTGGTCAGAGGTTTTTAAAATTTAAATGAGATATCCTTGTTTTTCCCAGTGTTTATGTAATAGACACTCAGGTGCTAGTTTTTGTATGCTTTTGGTCTCTGATGAATGTTACATGCTCTTAATTTTTGCATTGGTGGGTATACTAGGTAAGATCTTATAGCTACTTTACAGGTCTTTGTTTAAAAATCATATTTATGGAACTTGAACATCATCAGCTTTGACATCTTGATCATATGTTTATATATCAATGTTTTTGCTGATAAAATGCATGTATCAAAATTAACCAAATTGTTAATATGCAGTATTTATATATTTTCAATAATGATATGTCTTTACAGTGATTGTTATATCATGCTATGGATGTTCTCTAACATCAAAGTAATATGAATAAATAATGATTTGCTGGGCATAGCGATGCAGCCACTTGGGAAGAGGATCCCAAATTTCCAGGCAGCCTGGGCAACTTAGTGAAACCCTGTCTCAAAATAAAAAGTGTTGGTGGTGTATATAGTTCAGTGGTAGAGCATTTGCCTAGCATGTGGGAGGCCCTGGATTCCATCCCCAGCACCACAAAAGGAATCAATAAATGAAAGGAGAAATACATGAATTTTAAAATAAATAATCTAGTGGTCATTATTTAAAATAAATATATTCATAAACTTCTGGGAGAGGCTAAACTGTTCATTGGCTATTGGTTTTTTTGCTCTTGTTTGTATGAGGTATGGAAAGCCCTTGAATTTGGGCTCTAAATGATCCATTGTCAGTACTCCTTTCGTGTGTACTGATATTTTTTCCTCATAGCACAAAGAAATTAAGAATAAACTTAGCTGCAAGCTTTACTGAAACCTGTTTGATCTTATTCCACACCTGTAATCCAAGCTACTTGGGAGCAGAGGCAGAAAAATCACAAGTTCAAAGCCAACCTGAGCAATTTAGCAGAACCTTGTCTCAAACTAAAAAAAGGGCTGAGGATGTGGCTTAATGGTAGAGTGCTTGCCTAGTATATGTGAGGCCCCTATATTAGTTCTTGGTACTGCCAAAAGAAAACAAAAAGAAGAGAGGAGGAGGAGGTGTTTATTTCCCCTAGAGAAATAGAACTCTTAAAGTAGTATATAACTGGAAAACATTTTTTTAAACAATTTTTATGTCAATTTTATTGAGGTACAATTAACATACAGTAAGACTTGCCAATTTTTTTTTTTTTTTGTGTGTGTGTATGTGGTACGAGGGATTGAACCCAGGACCTTGTGCATGCGAGGCAAGCACTCTACCAACTGAGCTATATCCCCAGCCCTGGAAAACATTTTTAAAGATTTATATAGAAATTACTAATTGGAATTTCTAGTCACAGTGAAAGTATTATGTATTTTTTTCAGAACTTAACAGCTTCTGAATTGCTGGGATTACAGGTGTGCTCCACTGTGCCCGGCTTATTTTGAGACTGGGTCTCTCTAAATTACCCAGGTTGGCCTTTAATTTATGATCCTTCTTTCTCTGGGATTATAAGTATATACCATCAAGCCTTAAGAAGATTTTTAAAAATTTTTAATTTATTTTTTCCCCACATTTTTTATTAGTGTATTATAGTTGTACTCAATGATGGGATTTATTGTTACATATTCATACATGCACACAATATAATAATAAACATCAAAAACATTGGACAGTTTAGAAACGAAAAATCTAATGTAAATAACCATCAGTTGCTTATTGTCTGCATTGTTGTAATGTAATAAAGAGCTGAAATGGTATGTGTAAGTATAACTGATGAATCTTCTGGGATATGAAGAACATCTCCTACCCCCAGCCCTGTCCTTGTTTTATTCAACTCAGTCAAGCTTTTTCCATGGTAAAGTCTTGCATGCCTGTTCTGGATCTGGGTATTTTAATGCAGATTTAGCAGAAGTAGGACTGTTACTTGTTGTGCCTCATGTGGGGCCTAATAGATAGGCACCTATATCACTTGATTTTTTAGAAAATTAAAAAAATTTTTTTTTAGTTGAGGAAAAGTTGTAAACAGAGTTATTTAGCATCAATGAAGTTATGTCATTTCAAAAGTTAATTACAGATTTAAAACATTCTTAATTTCAGATTTTCTTTTTTTCTGGGGAACTATATTTTTAATAACAACGACATTAGTTGCCTTTCTGAAAAAAGAAAACAAAGAAGTATCGGTAGTAAAAGAAGAAACACAAGGGATCACAGATACTTACAAGCTGCTTTTTACAATTATAAAAATGCCAGCAGTTCTGACATTTTGCCTTCTGATTCTAACTTCAAAGGTAAGAAACTGATAAAGCAAATGTACCATTCTATTATAATTACCAATATCAGGGAATAGTTTCAATAACTTTTCATATAAGTTCCTTTTCACTGCCATTATAATTTAACAACAAAAAAGAACATTTTTATTAAATGTATTTTAAATGACTTAAGGGGGTTATCAAATATAATTTCTTTTTTTTTTTCCTTTCTGTTCCTAGTATTTTTTTTTTAATTTTTTTTATTGGTTGTTCAAAACATTATAAAGCTCTTGACATATCATATTTCATACATTAGATTCAAGTTGGTTATGAACTCCCAATTTTACCCCAAATACAGATTGCAGAATCACATCGGTTACACATCCACATTTTTACATAATGCCCTATTAGTAACTGTTGTATTCTGCTACCTTTCCTATCCTCTACCATCCCCCCTCCCTCCCCTCCCATCTTCTCTCTCTACCCCATCCACTGTAATTCATATCTCTCCTTGTTTATTTTCCCATTCCCCTCACAACCTCTTATATGTAATTTTGTATAACAATGAGGGTCTCCCTCCATTACCATGCAATTTCCCTTTTCTCTCCCTTTCCATCCCACCTCATGTATCTGTTTAATGTTAATCTTTTCTTCCTGCTCTTCCTCCCTGCTCTGTTCTTAGTTGCTCTCATTATATCAAAGAAGACATTTGGCAAATATAATTTCAAAGTAAGATAAATGTTTTGGGATCTTGAAAAGATTTATGTCAGTGTGAAGAACTGCTGATTTATTTAATTAACAGCATTAATGCTGGGAGTAGAAATGAATGCCTTAAAAAAGCAATAGTTGGGCTGAGGTTGTGGCTCAGTGGTAGAGCGCTCACTTAGCACGCGTGAGTCACTGGGTTTGATTCTCAGCACCACCTAAAACTAAAAGATATTGTGTTCACCTACAACTAAAAAATATATATTTGAAAAACAGCAATAGTTCTGTACTATTATAACAAGTATACCATTAATTCTGGGGTAGTGAAATTATTAACTGAGTGTGTTTTACAAAGGTGTGGAAGTGTTTGAATATTAGAAGCCTGTTTAAAAATCCATTGGATTGTTTTTTAAAATATTGAAAAGAAATAATCATAAAATACATGAGATTACTGGTGACTTAGTCTGTTAAATGTCTCTGTTTTATAGTTCTGAAATATTTTTACGACATGTTAAAAGAAAGGTAAGTATAGTTTATTGGAGGGAGCTTTGCTACTGGAGGGATTAATATTCCTTAAATCTGGAATCTTACAGAATTTTTTTTTTCTCCCTACTGGAGAGTGAACTCAGGGGCACTCGACTACTGAGCCACATCCCCAGCCCTGTTTTGTATTTTATTTCGAGACAGGGTCTCACTGAGTTGCTTAGTGCCTTGCTCTTTGCTAAGACTGGCTTTGAACTTGCGATCTCCCTGCCTCAGCCTCTTGAACTGCTGGGATTAAAGGCATGTGCCACCATGCCTGGCAAGATTTTTATTTTATCTATGTAAACCTATCTTCATAAGCACTTTACTGCTATCTTTTGATCCCTCTAGAGGTAATATTATAGCTTCCTTGCTTTCTTCTTGTTTTTTGTTGTTCTTTTGTTGTTTTCCACCATACAGGGGATTGAACTAGGTAGGGTTTCCCACTAGGCAAGTGCTCTATTTCTGAGCTACATCCCCAACTCTTTTTTAAAAAGCTGCTGCTTCTTTTTTTTTTTTTTTTAATTTATGGTGCTGGGGATTGAACCAAGAGCCTAGAATATGCGAGGCAAGCACTCTACCAACTGAGTTATATCCCCAGCCCTAAAAGTTTGGTTTTGAGACTGGGTCTCATTAAGTTGCTGAGGCTAGCCTTGAACTTATATTTCTCCTGCCTCACAACCTGCAGAGTAGCTAGGATTACAGGGTGCACCACCATGTCTGGCTTTGCTTTATTTATTTATTTATTTTTGTTCTAATTAATTGTACATCATAGGATTCCCTTTGATACATTATATATGATGGAGTATAATTTCTCATTCTTCTGGTTACCTCGATGTATTGACTTCTTTTTAATGGACATATTGGCATTAGTAATGTGACGACTTTTTAAAAATTTGTTTAATTAGGTACACAGGATAGCAGAATGCAGTTTTATTCATTGTACACAATTGCAGCACAACTTTTCATTTCTCTGGTTGTACACAATGTAGTGTCGCACCATATGTGCAGGGTAATGATATCCATTTCATTCCACCATCTTTTCTGCCCCCATAACTCCTCCCTATCTATCCCCTTTGCCCAAAGTTCCTCTAATTTTCCCATGCCCCATTCCCTTTATGGATCAGCATCCTCTTATCAGAGAGAACATTTGGCCTTTGGTTTTTTTTGGGATTGGCTTACCTTGCTTGGTATGATATTCTCCAACTTCATCCATCTACCTGCAATGCCATAATTTTATTTTCTTTTAATGCTGAGTAATATTCCATTTTGTGTGTGTGTATGTGTGTGTGTATATATATATATACACACATACAGACACACATACATACATACATACATACATACATACCATGGTTTCTTTATCCATTCGTCTATTGAAAGGCATCTAGTTTTTTTCCCTCAGTTTAGCTATTGTGAATTGAGCTGCTATAAACATTGATGTGGCTGCATTATTATAGTATGCTGATTTTAAGTCCTTTAGGTGTAGGTGGAGGAATGGGATAGCTAGGCCAAATGGTGGTTCCATTCAAAGTTTTCTAAGGAATCTCCATACTGTTTTCCAGATTGGTTGCACCAATTTACAGTCCCACCAGGAATGTATGAATGTGCCTTTTCCCCAACATCCTCACCGACATTTATTGTTGTCTGTATTCTTGATAATTGTGACTTCCTTAACAAAAGACTCTTAAAGTGCAAGAAATAAAATCAAGAATAAATAAATGGGATGGACTCAAACTAAAAAGCTTCTTAGCAAAAGAAACAATGAGGTGAAGAGAGAACCTATATTTTGTGAGCAAATTTTTGCCACATGCACATCAGATAGAGCACTACTCTCCAGGATATATAAAGAACTGAAAAAACTTAACACCAAATAAATGGACTAAGGAGATGAAAAGATACTTCTCAGAAGAAGCTATACAATTGATCAACAAATATACAAAAAAAAAAAAATTCAACATCTCTAGTAATTAGAGAAATGCAAATCAAAACTACTCTTTAAGATTTCATCTCATGCCAGTCAAAATACTTTTATTTTAAATAGTGAGTTTTTTCTCCTCTTTAGTGATAGGGAAAGAAAGTTTAGAAAATGCTGAAAAGTTCAAACAAGATAACATTACCTAAGTAATCATTTAGAAATTAATATTTCTGTGCATATCTGTAATCCAGTGGCTCAGGAGGTTGAGGCAGGAGGATCAAAAGTTCAAAGCCAGCTTCAGCAACTCAGCAAGACCATAAGCAATTCAGCAAGACTCTGTCTATAAATAAAATACAAAAAAGCTAGGGGTGTGGCCCAGTGGTTAAGTGCCCCTGGGTTCAATCGCGGGTCCTAAATAAATATTTTTGGCATGTTTTCTTTTAGCCCTCCTTTTTTTCTTTCTCCGTATGTGTGTACACATATGTGTGTATAAATACATTTCATATATATATTTACACATATACTTTAAAAGTAGAATTGGATCATTGTAATTTTTTAATCTATTCAAAATATATTACTGTATCATTAAGTGGTTTTTGAAAGCATGCTTTTTATAGCTACAGAATGGCTGTAGTGATATCAGTTTGTCCTAATCCACTCAGTCATTTTTCTGTTATATATTCAGTTTGTTTATGTTTTTTTAATTATAAAATGCACCATTTTTGTGTTTTTTTTTTATTTGGTGTTCTGAATATTTTTTCTAATATTCTTCAATGGGCAGCTAGTAGGTCAGAGAATGTGATTACTCAACTGCTTTGCAGAAGGTTGTACTAATTTTTACTGTGCCTAGCTATGTGTAAGGAGTTGCTTTAAAACTATAGATTTATTTTTCTTGCTTTTAAGTTGTATATATAAATGGACTGTACAATGTGTAGCCTCACGTCTAATGGTAGTGTTCTTCAGCTCAACACAATAGTGCAATATGTGCAGTTTATTCATTAATATGTATTTATTTTTTATACTGGGAATTGAAGAAGGATCCTTTACCACTGAACTCTTCCCAGCCCTTTTTATCTTTTATTTTGAGTTGGGGTTGCACAAAATTACCCAGGCTGGCCTTGAACTTTCGATCATCCTGCCTCAGCCGTCCAAGTCACTGAGATTTCAGGTGTGCATCTCTACGCCTGTCTTTGTTGTTGTTGTTGTTTTTAAGAATTAATCTAACTGCATCATCCCCCCTCCAATTTTATTCACTCTCTCAATGACATTACAGTGAAACATTAGATGTCCTTAGGAGCTTTGTTGTGATCTATTAGAAATCATCAAAAATATATACATGTGGCAGCAACACCTCATTTCAACTGGACTTCTTGGAGTTAAAGTTCTTTCTTTTAAACTTAAAATATACAATTCAGTAAGTGTGAATTTTTCTTTTCTTTATTTTTTTTAAGCTTTTTTTTAAGAGAGAGAGAGGTTTATTTATTTATTTATTTTTTAGTTCTCGGCGGACACAACATCTTTGTTTGTATGTGGTGCTGAGGATCGAACCCGGGCCGCACGCATGCCAGGAGAGCGCACTACCACTTGAGCCACATCCCTAGCCCAAGTGTGAATTTTTCATACTGTTTATTGTAACAGATTGGACTTTTTTGAAGTGGAGACTTAATTATAATCAGAGCCATGTATAATTACTACAGATACTAAATTTTCTGTTGTTTTTATTAAATATTATTAGTAAAACATAGGATCAACTGTGTCTTATATAAATTGATTGTTGTGCCAGATATAATAACATACTTACTTGTAACTGTTGTGGGTCAATAATAAAATTGAGGTTTCTTAAAGAATCTGTACTTGGAAGAAAGTATTTCATGACAAATTAAAATAACTTTTTTTTTTCCCCTCCCCAGATTGGTTTTTCAGCAGCAGATGCAGTAACTGGACTGAAATTGGTAGAAGAGGGAGTACCCAAAGAACATTTAGCTCTACTGGCAGTTCCAATGGTTCCTTTACAGATAATATTGCCTCTGATTATCAGCAAATATACTGCAGGTCCACAACCACTAAATGTATTTTACAAGGCCATGCCCTACAGGTAAAAATGAAAACCTTTGTAAAGGTTAAAATGGGAGCATTCATCAGTATCACTGATATGAATTTAGCATGTGTGGGAAAAGGCTTGAAAAGCATCTTTCATGTCAGTGTCATGTATATGCACTTTCATCTCTTCAACGGGTTTCAGGTACAGCCGTCTTCCATATGATAGGCACGTGGATTTCTGTTTGTGTTTTTTAATCTTAAATGGAAGTCAACTCAATGCTCCTTTTTTTGTAGATTGCTGCTTGGATTGGAGTATGCGCTCCTGGTGTGGTGGACTCCTAAAGTAGAGCACCAGGGAGGATTCCCTCTGTATTACTACTTCATAGTGCTGCTGAGTTACGCCTTACACCAGGTGAGCTTTCTGTGGTTTTCCCAGGAGGTGAGCTGTTCTGTGCCAAATAAAGAAGGTATTTTTCTTTAGCTGCCTTAAAATATAATATATGTTATTATTTCAGCATGGGTCTCACACTAAAAAAATTAGTTGATTGTGAATTTTAAAACTTAAAAGTTTTTTTTTGCTGGGGATATAGCTCAGTTGGTAGAGTGCTTGCCTTGCATGCACAAGGCCCTGGGTTCAACTCCCAGCACCATAAATAAAACAAAACAAAACAACATAACTGATAGCTTTTGATGTAATGAGAGTTCTGTTCATGATAAGGAGCTTCTTATTTATTCATTGATTCATTCATTTATCTTTTAAGAAAGATGTTGTTTGACTTTATATTTTATTAGAGAGTTTCCTAGAGTGTAGTCAAAGAAATTCAGATAACCAGATACTTTAATGGGGAAAAAGGCACAGGGCCAGATAAATTTGAGAAATGATGTATGACATTTTGGATCTGATTCCAAAGCCAGTTAATTTTACTCTTTCTAAGTATTCCTGTCTGTCCCTAGATTTGGGTTCTTTCTTTCTTCAATTTATAATATCTTTTCTTTCTGAAAGTATTGAAAACTAATGATGGTCACTGGATTAAAGGCACTAGGCTATGGTTTAGATTCTGTATTGAAAGTTACTGCTGGGGCTGGGGATGTGGCTCAAGTGGTAGCGCGCTCGCCTGGCATGCGTGCAGGCCAGGGTTCGATCCTCAGCACCACATACAAACAAAGATGTTGTGTCCGCCGAGAACTAAAAAATAAATATTAAATTTCTCTCTCTCTCTCTCTCTCTCCCTCTCTTTAAAAAAAAAAAAAAAAGAAAGAAAGTTACTGTTTACTCTGTGATTTTGGAAGCTGCATGTTGAGCTTGGTTTTCTTGCTTACTTGTGTTTGTAATCCCTAAAAGAAGCTATCTCCTCTTTGCTCTAGCCTTGCCTAAGCTTCTGTTGCAGAATGAAGTATTTTGTTCTGAATGCAAGTGATTCAAGTAAATGGCAGAGCCCCAGCAGTAACTTTGGAACTCAACACAGTTATTGCTAATATATATTTCAAAAGTTGTTGTTTATTTTTCAAGGAACCTTGTCTAAACCCTTTCAAAGTTAAATTTACTAAGTTCTTAATGTAGTTTTTAACAAACACCTAAAAATATGGCTACCAATTAAGCTCAGTAGTGTTGCTTTTTGCACACAGTTAAATCATTTAGGAGAATTCCAGTAGTGGATCGTGTTAGATAGTTTGCTAAATCATTGAGGTCTGGCTAGACTTTTTTTGTGTGTGTGTGTGTGTGTTTGCCCATACTTAGTTAATGCTAGGCACATATGTATTTTAAAAGAAGTGGCTTATTTGTTTTGTGGTGCTGGGGATTGAACCCAGGGCCTTGTGCATGCAAGGCAAGCACTCTACCAACTGAATTATATCCCCAGCCCAAAAGAAGTGTTTTAGCCTGGGTGTGGTGGTACACACCTGTAATCCCAGTGATGTGTGAGACTGACGTAGGAGGATCACAATTTGAGGCCAGCCTCAGAACTTAATGAGACCCTGTTTCAAAAAATAAAACAGAGCTGGAGATACAGCTCATTGGCAAAGGACGCCTGTGTTTAATTCCTAGTACCTCCTATCTCCAAAAAGAAGTGTTTTAACTCAGTCAGTGCTTCACTGTGCAGATAAAGAAAACCTATGTTGTTACCATCCCAAAATTATTTGTTTGACTTTAGATTTCATTAGAGACTTTCCCCAAATGTAGTCAAAGTAATTCGGATAACCAGATGCTTTTTGGGAAAAAAGGTACAAGACCAAGTAAGTTCAAGAAATGATGCATACCAATTCTGTAGTAAATAGTGCTTTACTCATCCTTCAACAAATATTAAGTGATCACTGATTCCATGCCAGGAACAATTCTTTTTTTTTTTTTTTTTCCTGGTACTAGGGATTGAACTCAGGGGCACCTGACCACTGAGTCACATCCCCATCCCTATTTTGTATTTTATTTAGAGATAGGGTCCCACAGAGTTGCTTAGTGCCTCGCTTTTGCTGAGGCTGGCTTTGAACTCAAGATCCTCCTGCCTCAGCCTCCCAAACTGCTGGGATTACTGGCCTGTGCCACTGCACCTGGCCCAGGAACAATTCTTAATACTGAATATAGCTAAGAAAATGATGCCAAAATCTTGCCCTTAAGGAAGTTATGTCCTAATGACAATCAGAAAGCCTGCAGTGAAAGGAACCTTTTAAATGTCGTATAACTTGCTGGGTATGGCAGCACTTTCCTGTAATTCAAGTGACAGAGGCAGAGGTAGGAAGAGCCTAAGTTTGAGACCAGCTTTAGCAACCATCTTAAAAAAGAAAAAGGGCTAGGGATGTAGCTTAATGGCAAAGCACACTGGGGTTAATCCCCAGTACAGATGAATGAATGAATGAATGAATGAATGAATAATGTAATGAGTCTCAGTGTTTCAAGGAATATTCTTAGAAACAATGTTTCCATCTTCCTAAATAGAGGGTTTATTTAAGCCTTTTAAGTTCTGTTTGCTTTTAGGAAGGTTTTCCTCTTTAGTTTTTTTTTTAAATATATTTTTTATATATAGTTGTAGATGGACACAATACCTTTAATTTAATTTAATTTTTTTAATGTGATGCTGAGGATCGAACCCAAGGTCTCGCACTTGCTAGGCAAATGCTCTACCACTAAGCTATAACCTCAGCCCTCTCTTTAGTTTTTTATACAAATTTTGAAATGCTATTTTCCTTCTGTGTGTGTATAGGATAAAAAAAAAAACTGTTTCTTTGAGTGTTCACCTGTATAATACATGTATATGCATAAATACATATATGCACACGCATAACAAAATAGTATGTATTTAGGTATAGAAATGACATTTTGCTGTATGCATCCTTCAGTGCACCCATCACTTTCTGTGTTGTGCTTCCTGGACTGCTCATGGTGGAGTTAATCTCTCATGTTTGTACCCTAGTGGTACCACGTGTGCACTTCTGTGTACAACACTGCACCTTACCACAGCTGTTGATTCTGTTTTCCCATCTGTCATACATTCTTCAGGCATAAAAGGACTGTTTCTTACTTGTATTGCCATAGTCTTAAAGCCTGGCTTATAGTATGTGCTCAATAAATGTTTGTTGAATTGAGTTCAGTAAAGATAATGAAAATTAGTTTTCAGGATCATGAGTTTGATGGTGTTTGGTTTGGTTTTGGTTTGGGGATGTGTGTCCGGCACTAGGGATGGGACTCAGGGCCTTACACATGCTAGCTAAGCAATCTACCACTGAGTTATATTTCTAGCCTGATTTTGATGTCCTTAATTTGGATCATAGCTTTATAAGTAAAATTATAGGAAATATGGGTGCTGTGTAGAGGTAGAGCATGTGCTTAGCATGTTGGAGGCTCTGGGCTCAATCCCCAACATACTGAAAAGTTTTACATTTTTCCCTAGATTACATTGTACAGCATGTATGTTTCTATAATGGCTTTCAATGCAAAGGTTAGTGATCCACTTATTGGAGGAACATACATGACCCTTTTAAACACTGTGTCCAATTTGGGAGGAAATTGGCCCTCTACAGTTGCTCTTTGGTTGGTGGATCCCCTCACAGTGAAAGAGTGTGTAGGAGCATCAAATCAGAATTGTCGAACACCTGATGCTGTTGAGGTAAGTATGTTTTGATTTTTAGATAATATTAAACTAATATTAAGACATAACTTTCTCATTTTCCTCTAGAAGTACTGTGTACTACATCTTTTTTTAAAAATCACATTTGCATGTAGTTTCTAGAAAATGAAATGGAGGCTGAGGCAGGAGGATCCCAGATTTAAAGCCAATCTCAGCAACACAGTGAGGCCCTAAGCAACTTAGCAAGACCCCATCTCAAAATAAAAATGGGCTGGGGATGTGGCTCAGTGGTTAAGTGCCCTGGGTTCAATCCTTGGTACCAAAAAAAAAAAAAAAAAGGAAATTTGCATATAGTTCATCTGTCACAACTTATGTAACAATTTCTGACAGCCAGACTACATCACTTTAAAGATGCTTCTCAGCAAAGAAGGGACAATCTCTCTCCCTCTCCCCACCATGAGGGTAATGATCCTATACAGTGTTGAGTAAATGCATAAGTAATAGCTAAGTTTTATTATAATAAGAAAGGGAAAAATTCACTGGCTATTCATATAACAATTGTAGCTAAAACTGAATGGTGAGTGGTTTGTTGATAAACTATTTCAAAGTAGCATTAGTCAACTTCTAGAGTAAGTTCATTGAAAACTTCTTCACATTTCCAGATATGAAAAGCTTCATTTTGAAAATGAGTATTGCTTACAGCAAGAACTGAAAATTGTTTTTTAATCCTGTTACATTAGCATATTAGCATAATTAGCATATTAACATTTTGTCATTTGAATTGAATGAAATATTGAAATATTTTATCAAAATGTATTTTGATTAATCCTTTTAATTAAAAAGTAGAAACTTTAATTACTGGCTTCCTTCCATTTTGAAATTGTGGAATACTCATGATTATTTCTTTTTTAACAGCTTTGCAAAAAACTTGGCGGCTCATGTGTTACAACACTGGATGGTTATTATGTGGAATCCATTATTTGTGTTCTTATTGGATTTGGTTGGTGGTTCTTTCTTGGTCCAAAATTTAAAAAGTTACAGGATGAAGCACCATCTTCATGGAAGTGCAAAAGAGGCAATTAATGCACACGCTATTGGACATTCTAGAAGGTAACCATAGTTTAGTTTTAATTCAGAGAGCTATGATAATCAGTGCACAGGAGTATAAAATAATATTTTAAGCAAGGAAATTGTTAATATAAAATGCCAAATGTTGAAAAGTAGTAACTTTATGTATGATCATTTTTTTTCCTTGTCTTTTCAATGTATTTAAAGTTTTCTTAAGGTCAGGAAATTGGTTCAGAAACAGCTACTCTGGCCTTTTTTATTTGATCTATGTCTTTTTAATTTACTGACCAAAGCATGTTTTAAACTGCATTGCAGTAGTCTTCGGTGGAAACCATGCAGTCAAGTATTGTTCTCAGTACCTGTCATTGAGCTGTATTTAAAACTGCAGTATAGCATATTAGATGGAAGAGAACTTGGTATTCAGGTTCTAACTACAATTAGTTTGATTTGTTGGCAGTTAAAGTCTTACTTGGAATTATAAATTGGTTAAGTTTTATGTGGAATTTGCTGAGAATATAGACTACTGAAACATTATTTAATTTAGTTTTTTTTTCTTACCATATCTACATTGTTCAAATGAATCTGTGTTAAAAATGACTATTTTAAATGTATTTCCTGCTTTTGTAAGCATTAAAGATTTATAAGATTATTCAGACTATTTTTTATAAAATGAAAGCTATGATTTTTAATTTATTGATTTCTCCTGTTCCTACCCTGATTTGGGGGAAAATATTTTGATTCCTTGTTAACTTTTACCCTAAAGATTAAATATTTTTGTTTGTCACAAGTGCTTCAAGGCACACAGACAGCTAATGAGGGGATCAAGTTTAGTCTTGTTTGTATGTTCATGGCGAAGTTTTGAAAATAAAAATTAAATATTATTGTTCCAGTAGTTTTTTTTTTTTTTTAATTACTAAGAGGGGGAAAGACAGTAAAACTTTACAATTAACTGAAATTTAAATGAGTAATATGTTTTAAAGAGACAGAGACATTTTGTGCCTTTGGCAAATAATGTGGTAGGAGAAAATTGAATGTTTCTTAAGCACTTTACTAATAAAAAATATCTCATAATTACTTTATGCCAAATCAGGTACTGTATTTTCATTTATTAAAATCTTATTTGTGCACTGTAGTTACCAGTGAAGAGTTGCTATTCCAGAAGAATTAAGCTCTAAGTACATTAGTGATTTCCAATCTATAATGTGCACCCAGTGATAAGGTTCTTTGCATATTTCGTGTTGGGTTGATACTCTAACTCTTTAGAAATTACAAAATTTCTATAAAGGTTAGGGCAAATAGATTGGGTTATAAATCTTAATACTTTTATGTTAGTAGGAAAATATATACTAACTCCTGATTTTGTTAATTTTATGACATAGGTTGAATTTTAGAAAGGGATTTTTATAAGTAATGGAGGATAAACTGGGTGGGATAAAACAGCACACGCTGAAGAAAGATGGGGCGGTGGCCTCTAGAACGCATGCATTGCCATTGGAAAGCCTGTATTGGGCATCACAGTCAGATCCTGAAGAATCACCCGGAAAAATACCCACCCTGGAGGCAAGAAGGCTACACAAAGCCATGGACTACAGACAGTACTTTGTGACATGGTTGTCCATTATTATGTATTATAATCAAAATGTTTACTTGAATAAAGAAAAATCCACTAAACTATCACATGTGAAATGTATTTTAATTTTTAATTTGTGGATTAAGAAGCTCAGATTTCTTAATATTCATATTGTTTTACATTACACTTTCATAGTTTTAAGTCTATATATCTTTAATGACTTGAAGTTTTAAAACATCTTAAGCCTTTATAAGGTGAAAGCCATTGATTGCATTTGTTCTAGAAATGAACAAAAAATTATTTTGAATAGTCTTGGGTAATTTGGGTACATGTTTGTAACGTATACCAAAAATGATTCATTAATAGTTACATAACTATTAACAACTGTGTTGTGTACATTGATCACAAATAGCATTTTAAAATAAATGATCTACCTGAATCTCATTGTAAATGAATAGTACTAGAAAATGCTACCTTATTTTTATGTTTATTTTTTGATTGGTTGATCCTGCTAATCAGATCCTGCTTTCAAATCTGGACATTACGCCCTCCAGCTGATGCATTATATGTTGACTGGCTAACTGTGGATTGAATAGATCTCTCTTTTTGTCAGTTTCTCCATATGTGCATTGCTTACAATCTGAATACAGGTGAATTTGAAAAATTCTTATAAATTAGCTAAGACTAAAACTGAAAAACTCTGTCCATTGTGAATATTTTAATTTTTGGCTTATCAGTTGCAAAAAGTTTAACACCTCAGCAGATTTCTCTAGAACTTTTTTATATTAAACTTTTGAAATCTAATCTGCAATCTAAAACTCCTATTGGATTTTATCCATTTATTGCAGGGGTTTTTACCCTAAACAGATGTCAGTGGGGCCCTGAAGCCCTTGAATTGCTTACAAATGTCTGAATGTGTAGTTTTTAATTTTCATGGATAGAACTTTTGTTAAAATCTTCAATGGGCTGCAGTCCAAAAACGTGTAATAGCGTTGGCCTTGATTGTGGGCTGCACTGTGAAGCACAATCATAAAACTGGAGTAATAGCTGTGAAGTTGCTTAAATCATCTTGAAAAGAATATTAAGAGAAGAGCTGTGATGAAAACCGGAAGGTGGCTGCATGGGTAGTGCTGAACTTGAACCTTGAAAGGCTGAGAGCAGATGAGGCACTGCCGCTGGAAGAAAGGACACAGTGCTGGATGATGTCCCACAATGCATCTCCTAGCCATTTCCCCTTTTTTGCATGTTGCTGTATACTAAATGATTGAATCATTGTTTCACATAGCAGATGATCAAATTTGTTTTTGCATTTTGGGGAATCATGTTTTCCCAAGTAGTTAGAAGAGTGAGTAAAGCTGTGAAGCACAGGCCCTGCTAAAAATGAAGAAATGCATTATGTTGTGTCCATCTATACCAAAAAATAAATATTAAAAAAAAGAAGAAGAAACAACCTCTTGGGAACATCCCATTCAGATTTCCAAAGTATTTTTTATCATAGTATTAGAGAAAGAAAATAAACTTTAAAATAGTTCCATTATAAGTAGGATCAACATATTTAATAAAAACCATTTTAGTTACAGAAAAGGTGATATTGTATATTGTGGCTACTGGGACTTTTTTAAAACCCATGTTTTTATTAGATAACAAGGCACAATATCCTATTAGAAGATATGAGATGCTATAATACAGCATAGTGTTCTGTTCCATTTCAGTTTATATGCTTGAATTGACAGTGCTAAATTTTTAATGCAATCACTGTTTGATTTGGGACTTCCACTTAATACAAGTAAAAACTGATGTTAGGATGTTCATTTTACTCCACTAATTTGTTAGCAAAGATAGAATAGGCAAAGAGAGCTAATTTTTGTTCCTAGAATTCTGTTCTGGTGGAAGCAGGTTCTATAATAAGGACAGATTAATGTGCAGAACTCTTCCTTAATCAAATAGGAAATTTGTTTAATTATTGGGTTATAAAAGTTGCCTTTAGGAGATCTGTTTGTTTTATTGTAGAGGAGGGGAGTAAACAATATATAAGAGAAAATAGATTTATGTAGCAGACTGAAAACTTATAATAATTATATACACTCTTTAAAAAGTTTTTGCCCAAGTATATAATTAAAGAAATGTTAAAATATTAGCAATGTTAATTTGCACAACTCATGATGTTTTGAATCATTTAGAAAAAGGTTCCTTGGCACACATCTGTAATCCCACTACTTGGGAGACTAAGGCAGGAGGGATCATAAGTTTAAGGCAAGCCTGGGCAACTTAGCAAGACCCTGTCTGTCTCAAAATACAAAATAACAAGGGTAGGAGTGTAACTCAGTGGGTTCAATCCCCAGTATAGTAAAGAAGAAGAAGAAGAAATGTTGAATAGCTTTTTATTGTCAATATAGGCAATACAGGGGCTGGGGATATGGCTCAAGCGGTAGCGCACTCGCCTGGCATGCGTGCGGCCTGGGTTCAATCCTCAGCACCACATACAAACAAAGATGTGTTCGCCGAAAAAACTAAAAAATAAATAAATATTAAAATTCTCTCTCTCTCTCTCTCTCTCTCTCTCTCTCTCTTTAAAAAAAAAATATAGGCAATACAACTTTATAATAATTTTTTTGTAAAAAATAATGATTAACCACAAAGCAGTCTTGGTGACAGGAACAAGGAGAAGGTATCAGTACATTTCATAGGGAATTGTTGTAAGTCTCTTAAAACTTGATACCCTTTTCAGTTACAGTAAATCAATCACTAACAGAATATAAATATTAAAGCTTATTATTATTTTCCTTGAAGTGACCTTAAATGTTGAGAAAGTTTCCTTTTATAGTCATAGTTGTTGAAATAGATATTTATCACATATACCTACAAAATTAGGAAAACATGAAATTAGAATAAAAGTAGATATCTTAAAAAGTTAATTTGACATATTTGTTAAATTTTTATATCTATTGTCCTCAGACATTGTCTTGCAAGAATTAATATAAGGGCTGAGGGTATAGCTCAGAAGTATGGCATTGCCTAGTATGCGCAAGGTTCTGGATTTGATCCTCAGTACCACACACACATCAAAAAAAGAAAAGAAAAGACTCCAAAAAGTAAAATAATATTGAAGGCTGTCATTATTGAAACCTTTATGAAATAGTTGCACCCATGTAGAGTTTGAATGAAATGTGTAGCACAAAACCGTTTGTATTATCATTTTGAGATGATCTAGCATTAGTCTCAGTAATTTTGCATTGTTTTTTAAGTGTATTGAGTATATGTGAAATATTGTTATGTTTGGTTGATTTAATAAAAGACCATGCATTAACCTTTGATATTTATGCAGTATTTTAGTATTTGGAGTAAATTCTCCAGATTTTTTACATGAAGGATTATTTAAATGTTCAAAATGATTGTTCCACAATCAGTCTCTAAAAATAAAACATTAGGGGCTGGGGCTGGGGCTCAGCTGTATAGTGCTTGCCTAGCATGTGCAAGGAGTTGGGTTTGATCCTCTGCACCACGTTAAATAAATAAATAAAAATATTCTGTCCAATTACAACTAAAAAAAAATTTAAAAAAATAAAACATTAATGAAATATGTTTTTATTTGTAAGTAATAGCTAGGTTTACCTTAACATTACTTATGTTAAAATTGCTGTAGATTGGCATTATTTAATTAGGACCAACTACAGTAATTTCAAGTGATATACAGTTAACCATCATTTTTTCCTTTTCTTTTTTTTTCTTATGAAGCCATCCTCAGCTGTTGTTTGTTATCTGTCATTTATAACCTGAGCAAATGGAGGGCAGGTAGATATATGACACTTTCCCTTTAAGAGGAGATGATACATGGGTAATTGGTTTTATGAAGAATTTCACTGAGGTATTTTATTACAAAATCTTTTATTTTTGAAACATTTGTATTTGTATTGGCTCCTTGATTACAATTTTAAAGGAAAGTGTGGAAATGCAGAGAAAATATATTTCTATAGTTAGCTTTCTAAGCAAATTTTAACTTAGGGACCTGTGCCGAAAGAAAGGTCTTTGAAGTTAGATTATGACTGAATAAATAAAACAATCCAGAACGAATTCATTTGCTAGGGCTGCCAAAACAAAATACGATAGACCAGGTGGCTGAAACTATGGAAATTTTTTTTCTGGAGCTGGAAATCCAAGATTATGGTGTCAGTGTCAGCAGGTTGGGTTTCTCCTGAGCCCGCCCCGTGGTTTGGAGAAGACTGCCTTTTCATTGTCCTCACCTTACCCTTCCTCAGTGTGTTCGCATCTCTGGTGGTATCTCTTTTAGAGCCCTACCCTAATTACCCCTTAGAGGCCTTATCTCCATCTACAGGGTGATGGGAGTTGGTACAGGACAATCAACAAGTTCCATGTCAGTCTTGGCAATTTAGTGAGACCCTGTCTCGAAAAAATATAAAAATGCTGTGAGTATAGCTCAGTGGTAGAGTACCCCTGTGTCCAATCCCCAGGACCACAAAAATCATTGAAAAAAAACTAGACCCACACAAATGTAGTCAGTTGGTCTTTGACAAAACAGAAAGACAATACAATGGAGAAAAACCATGCTGGAACATCTGGACAGCCACACGGGAGAAGATTGTAGAACAGTCCTTACACTTCTCACCAAAATTGACTCCAAATGTATCATAAACCCAAATGTGAACACAAAATTATAAAACTCCTAGAATGTAAGAAGTAAACATCTAGATGACCCTGGTTAGGTGATGACTCTTGAGATAAAACTTGAACACAATCCATGAAAGAAATGATTGAAGATATTTTGGTTCAATTGTGCTGCTGTAACAAAATTCTATAGCTGGGGTAATTTATAAACAATAGAAATTTATTTCTCATAGTTCTGGAAATGCAATATCAAGATGCTGACATGCAGGATCTGGTGAAGGCCTTCTTGCTGTATCTTCACATGGTGAAGAGGTCAGTGCTCTGTTTCTGTGGCAGAAAGCAGGTGGGGGAAATCCTTTACTAGGGCTCCTTGGTAGTCAGTCACCAAATGAATTGAAAATCCTTGTCCACATAAAAGATTACAGAGATGTGAAGAGTAGCTTTACTCATAATTGTTAAGACCTGAAAATAATCAAGAGTTCTTGAGTAGATGCAAACATAAACTGGTACAGCCATACAATGGAAAATTATCAGGCGATAAAAAGCATGGAAACGTGTCAGTGTGTGATACCAAGAGTGAACCCTAATATAAACTATGGATGTTGGTAGTGGTGTATAGTTTAATTTGTATTTCCTTGTGGCCAGTAATGTAGATAGGACATTCTATATGGTTATTTGCCATGTGTATATATCCTCTTTAGTGAACTGATCATGTTGTTGTAGGGACAGATAAGGCATGGCACCAAAGATAGCAGGAAACAGTTTTATTTGGCTGCAGCCAGGTTCAGAGGGCACAGCTTTTACTGTAATCAATCCCCTGAACCCCAAGTTCAGGTAATTTCAGAATTTTATACCCAGCATGTAAGGGGAGGGTCTCAGAAGTTCACAGTCAGCAGAAGTTCACATAAAGCAGCTTTTTCTTTCACTGTTCTGGGAAAGTTGTCCTTGAAGGGACAACACCTGAGAAGGGGAGAGCTTCTTCTCTCCTTTCTTTCCTCCCCCTGCAAGCTGTTACCATGGAGCCCAATTGGTAACTTCTCTTATCTCAGAAATGTAGACATCTTTGTGAGGCTCCAGCTCAAGGCCAGAGGCCTTGTTTACACATTTCTGTACATACAAACTACTATACTGGATGCATGTTTGTGAAAAACTAGTAAGGGGTGTCCAGCACCTGGAGTACTGATTTCTTCCAGGCTAGCAGCCAAGTAAAATAGGGCAACATGAAAATAGGAAGTTTATCTATATTTAACTCTTTTGTAGAGACTCTTTTGTTGACAGTCCTAAAATCAGCCATGGTGAAGATTTCTGGAGAAGCCCAGTTAAGATTTTCTGTGGAGAAAGGGGGTGCCACTACAAGGGCTTTTGCTCTTACTCTAATTGCATTTTTGCTGTTTTACTATTGGACATAGAGTGCTTTCAATATTCTAAATGAGTCCTTTATTAGAAATGTGGTTTGCCTATATTTATGGTATGTGTATATATGTATATGTATGTATGTGTGTATATATATATATTTATATATATATACACACACACACATTTTCTTTTAATTATGCCACTTATGAGGGTCTTTCACAGAGCTAAAGTTTTAAATTTTGGTGACACCTAATTTTTCAGTTTTCCTTTTATGGATGGGTTTGTCATGTCAAGCACAATTCAAATACAAGAAATATGTATGTGGTTATATTGGGGGGCTGTGGAAGGAATTAAGTGCTTCAACTTCCTTTCCTGCCGGCACCTGCGGAAACCAGCGGTAGGTTTAACTGAAGTCACAAATTGTCACCTCTGCTGGGCGTCAGGAATGCTTGCTCACCCCTGTCCCCAGGGCCTGGGAAAATGCGGACCCTGCTCCAGGCTTGTGAGGAGCGTTCCGCCCGCGCGCGCCCCCAGCCGCCGCCCAGGAGCACCTTGGCCCCAGAGGGACCCGCCCGCGCGCGCCCCCTGCCGCGGCCCAGGAGCACAGCGAGCGGCAGCGACATGGCGGGGCAGTCCGCGGGTGTCGCATCACAGCCGCCTGAGCCGCCTGAGCCGCCCGACGCAGCGGCGCCCAACGCGGTGGCGCGGGTCTCTCAATGGGCGGACAACCACCTGCGCCTAGTCCAGGTGCCGCGGCGCGGTCGGGAGCGCGGGGCCTGCGTGGGGAAGTCGGGCGCGGGGAGGGCTGGGCTGGTACGCGATTTGGCTGGGGACTGGGGACGGGGACGCGGGCAGCCACAGCCACCGGGCCTGGAGCGATGGCCGCCGAGCTGGGGAGGCCAGGGCGCCCCGCGATTCCTGCATAGCGCCTCCTCCCCGCCCTCTGCTGCCCGGGAGCGCGCTCAGGCTGGCGCGCAGAGGGGGCGGGGGCTGCGCAGCCGGCGGCTGAGGCCTGGCCGGGGTCCTCCCAGCTCTGGCCACCGTCCCTCCGAGCTCTGGTCGCCACCCTGGGCCGCGCGCGCCGCAGAGTGGGGGAATCACGGCCTTTTTGTGGTTTTTCTTTTTCATATAATATAATATAATATAATATATATATGAAAAATATATTTTTGATAAACCTTTATTTTTTAAATTCATTTAAACGCGGTGCTGAGAGTGGAACCCGGTGCCTCATCACACATGCCAGGCAGGTGTGCTGCCGCTCAGCCCCAGTCCCGGCCCCGGGCCTTTCTGTGATTTTTCTTATAGATATGGAGTATAGTTTCTCAAACGCTGTAACTATTCACCTATTACTTTTTCTCCAAAGAATAGAACTTTCTAAATCACCACACACACACACACACACACACACACACACTTTTTATTTTTAGTTATCGTAGTTGGTCTGTTTGTCGCTCCGTTTACGATTCTGCAGGTGTCCCACATCTGTGCGGATGGGACCTGACCCTCTGGCCTTGAAAGACACCCTGGAGCAAGTGATAAAAGCCACAGAAGAGTCCTGGGGCCTGACGTTTGGGGAGAGAAAAGTGGTCAGGAGAGGCTGAGGAGGAGGAGCGGTGGGGATAGGAACCCAGATAAACTAGGCTGCCCAAGGAAGGGAAGGAATGAGAGCTGGTTTTAGAAGGAATGATTAACTTAAAAATTCTGGGGAGAAGTTGAATGATTGAGCTTTAGGATGGCTGCCCAGCCAGGCAGCGTGGGCCATGTCTGTCTACAGTCCTGGGGCAGCCCAGTGCTCAGACTGCCACTTATTAAGTGCTAGATAAATGTACTTAGCCTCCGTGAGTGGATCTGATATATGTCAATCCATGAGGCCTTGCCTCTTGCGGTTCAGTGGGAATAGATGCGTGATTATTTCAAATTAAAAATTGGCCTCAGGGATGGGATGGGAGAGAGGCTCAGTGATCACGTGTGTGCTTAGCATGTGCAAGGTCCTGGGCTGCACGCACACAGATTGCCTCAGAACTATTGAGTTAGCACATAGGTTAAGTTAGTCCAAACTGTCCCCTGTGAATATTTTTATTCTCTTTTACTATGCACCTAGTTATTGAAAAAACAGTATGTTAGACTCTCACTCTTTTTGAGGCAGTCTATATTCCTATTTTTTTTTATTAAAATTTTTTTTTATTATTAGTTGTTCAAAACATTACAAAGCTCTTGACATATCATATTTCATACATTTGATTCACGCGGATTATGAACTTCCATTTTTACCCCATATACAAATTGCAGATTCACATGGGCTACACATCCACTTTTTTACATACTGCCATACTAGTGTATGTTTCATTCTGCTGCCTTTCCTATCCTCTACTATCCCCCCTCCCCTCCCCTCCCCTCCCCTCCCCTCCCATCTTCTCTCTCTACCCCATCTACTGTAATTCATTTCTCTCGTTTTTTTTTTTTCCTTTTCCCCTCATCCCGGGCTGGGGATGTGGCTCAAGTGGTAGCGCGCTCACCTATTTTTTTTTTTATATTGAAGTCCTTTAGATCTACTTCAGTTTAAATGAATCAATTTAAAAGCGTTACTGGGCTAGGGTTGTAGCTCAGTGGTAGAGTGCTTGCCTAGCATGTGTGAGGCACTGGGTTCAATCCTCAGCACCATATAAAAATAAATAAAGGTCTTAAAAATGAAAAAAAAAAGCATCACTAAGTTTTCCCTATCATTTACCCACATGTCTTTGTCAAGATGCTGTATTTTAATGTCTCAGTGTTAAGGTTTTCCTACCAAATAGTTAAATTCTCACATGAATGCAAGGTTATGCTCACAATGGTGGGCATAGAACAGAAGTATTAGACCCTTCATGATTCCAGGAATTGATGGGTGAAGTAATACTATCAAGTTACCATGCGAGCTGCAAAAAGACGGAGAGTAAGGGTGGACAGAGTTTTGGGAAGAAATGGGCCATCACTGGGAGGATGTGCATTATTTGCACAGTTTTCCCTCTTAATTAGCACCTTCACTATTGTGACTGAGAATTACTGAGAATTAATCATTAAATCTCTTTTCCATAGAACATCAGCACTGGAATGGCCATAGCTGGAATAATATTATTTGTTAGAAGTGTTCGACTGGTGAGTTGAAAAATGAAAAAAAGACAATAGGCGATTTATTCTCACTTTAAATAGTTTTTATCTCAAGTGGTGTATCGTTTTGTTACTTGTATTGGAAGCTTTTAAATAGTATTTTACAACAGTGGGCAAATTTTAAGATCTTGGTGTAAAAGTAATATGCACAGGATTTTACAGAAAGCAACTGTAGCCTGCATTTCCTTAATCACTTCTCTTGCACTTACATATGAATCTGAGCCAGGTATGGCAGCACACACCTGTAATCCCAGCGGCTTGGGAGGCTGAGGCCAGAGGATAGCAAGTTTAAGACCAACCTCAGCAACTTAGCAAGGCCCTAAGCAACTTAGTGAGACCCTGTCTCAAAATAAAAAATAAAAATGTCTGGGGATGTGGCTCACTGATAGAGCATTCAATCTCCCCAACCAAAAAAAAAAAAAAAAAAAAAGAGAGAGAGAGAGAAAAAAGGATTAGTTTGTTAAAATGTTATAATTACTAAATTTGCATTCCAGACACTGTGAAATATCTTAAAAAGCATTTTCTACAGTTTAATTATGTCCCTTGGCATATTTAAACTGTAGAAAATAATTCATGCTTTCAGATCTTTTTTTTTTTTAATTTTGTTGACAGGGGTGCTGGGGTTGTGGCTCAGTGGTAGAGCTCTTGCCTAGCATGCACGAGGCACTGGATTTGATCCTCAGCACCCAATAAATGTAAAATAAAGATATTGTGTCCACCTAAAACTAAAAAATTAAATATTTTTTTAAAATTTTTGTTGTCATTTTGGCCCTTTTGACCATGCTTTAATCATAGACATGGTGGAAATCCATTTGATCATTTGTATTGGTCAACCTTTCATCACTGTGACCTAAGTTAATTTTGGCTCATGGTTTCAGAGGTTCAGTTCATGGTAGGTTACCACCATTGCTCTGGGCCCAAGGTGAGGCATACCATCATGGTGAAAGGACTTGGTGGAGGAGTGCTAATCTGTTCATGGTAGCTGGGAAGCAGAGAGTGGGGGAAGGGACCACAGGGAAGCCCCTAGTGACCTACGTCCTCCAGCCATACCCCACGTGCCTACAGTCACCACCCAGACAGTTCATTCAAACTAGGATGGACTGATTAGGTTACAGCTCTCACAATCTAAGTCCAGATTGACAAGTATATTTTTTTCAGTTTTTTTTTTTTAATTGTGGTAAGATAATTTATATCTTAATCACTTCTAAATGCACAGAAAGTTCAGGGGTATTAAGTACCTTCGTATTGTGTGTGATCATCATCACTTCTTTAGAACTTCTTCATCTTGCAAAACCGAAACTCTATACCCATAAAACAATAGCTCCCCTTCCCCTGGCCCCCAACCCCTGGCGACCATCATCCTCTTTCTATTTATGATTTTACTAATCTAGGACCTCTTATAAGTGGAACCAGACTGTTTGGGGGGTTTCTTTTTCTTTTAGATTGTCTTAATTTACTGAGCATTATGTTCTCTGTCTTCATCCATATCGTAGCATGTATTAAAATTTTTTAAGACTTCTCATCTTCTGTGGTATATGTGTGTACCACATTCCTCTGTTGATGGGCACCGGATTGCTGCAACATTTTAGCTATTGTGATTAATGCTGCTTTGACCAACAATGTACAAATATCTCTTTGAGATCCTGCTTTCAATTCTTTTGGGTCTGTACACCGAAGTGAATTTGCTGGATCATATGTCAATTGTATTTTTAATTTTTGGAGGAACTGCCATTCTGTTTCCTGTAGTGGCTGCGTTATTTTACGTCCCCACCAGCTGTGCATGAGGGTTTCCATTCCTGTACAGTCTCATCAATACTTGTTATTTTCTGCTGTTTGGATAGGAGCTGATCAAATGGGTACCAGTGATTTTTTTTTTTTTTTACTGTGGTTTTGATTTTCATTTGCATTTCCCTGGTGATATTTGCATTTCCCTAGTGTTGTTGAACATGTTTTCATGGGTTTTTTGGCTTTCATATATCTTCTTTCAGAAGTGTTTATGCTTTTTGCCCATTTTTTAATCCAGTTGCTTGGTTTTTGTTGTTGAGTTTTAGGAGTTTTACATATTTTCTGAATATTCATCCCTTACTTGGTATTTGATTTGCAAATATTCCCTTCCCTTCTGTAGACTGTTTTTTCACTCTTGACAGCATCCATCCAGGGGAGTTTTAAATTTTTCATGAAATCTGGTCTGTTTTTTCCTGTATCGCCTGTGCCTTTGGAGTCACATCTGAGATAAATCATTGCCAATTCAATGTCACTAACCTTTTTGTCCTATATTTTGTTTTAAGAGTTTTGAAGTTTTAGGTGTTCTATTTCGATCTTTAATCCATTTTAATTAATTTTTGTAGGTGGACTAAGAAAAAAGAAAATAGACTCGAATGACTAAGGTCAAATGAAAGTGGGTATATTACTACCAATTCTACAGAAATAAGGACTATAAGAGAGTACTGTGGAGCTGGGGATGTGGCTCAGTAGTAGAGTGCTTGCATAGCATGCACAGGGCCCTGGGTTCAATCCCAAAAAATCACACACACACGCACACACACAAAATAGAGTAATATGATACATCAAATTGGGTAATGTACATGAAATGAATAAATTCCTAGAAACTCAAAGACTGAATCATGAAGAAATAGAAAATCCGAATAGACCTATATAGTAAGGTTAAATGAGTAATCACAAATCTCCCAAGAAAGAAAAGCACTGTTCTTGTTGGCTTCACTGTTGAATTCTAGCAGACATTTAAAGAACTAAGCAAACCTTCTCAAACTTTTCCCCAGAATTCAAGAGGATAAATACTTGTTAACCAGTCTTTGAAGCTAGCATTCCGCTGATCCAAAAGCCAAAGAAAAAAACCACAGACCAATATTCCTTGTGAACCTTATGCAAAAATATCCTGAACTGAATGCTAGCAAACCAACTCCTACCTTATACTAAAAGGATTATGCATCCTAACCAAGTGGGATTTATTCCTGGAATGTAAAGATGGTTCAACATACAAAGATCAGTCAACATAATACACCACATTAGTTGACTGTGAGGGAAAAAAATAGGTGAAAAAGCACCCAACAGCTAGGAATAGAAAACGTAAAAGCCACACCATGAACATCATACACAGTGGTAAAAGACCAAGAGCTTTTCCTCTTAGATCAGGAACAGGGCAAGGAGGCCCACTGTCGCTACTTCTATTTGGCATATTTCTTTTCCTTGCCTGATTGCTGTGGCTAGAACTTCCAACGTTTTGTGTACATAGTTTCATTTAATGCTGATGATGGTCCTGTGAACAAGGTAGTCTTGTACTTGGTACCCAGGTAGATGAGGAGCTGCATGGATACTTAGAGAAGATCATCCCTCATAGCTGGATTTCAAGTGTGTGTCTTCTTGAATTTGAAACCCTTGCATTTTCTTTCTGTGGGAAGCTTCCAGCTTTCTCCATTTGTCCTCAGGACATCTCCTTCAGTGTCTGAAGCTCAGACACCGCATTTCCTTTCTGCCTTTTCAGGAGACTGGCAGTGTTTATCACAGGTTCAGGACTCATTTCCTTTCAAGGTGTCCTCCCGTGTCATGTGTCCCTGTACTTTGGGTCTTTTCCTTTTAGCCCCTTACCATGGATCCTTTACCTAAGCTTGAGCCTGGTTGTATCTTGCTCGATGCTGTTCCCTGGCTGTTTGGTGTAGGGCGTGTCCCAGCAGCTCAGCCTTGAGCTTCCTCCTGCTGCAGGATCCAGAGGAGCAGAGGCCTAGGGTCTTTCTCACGTGGAAGGTGAGCTCCTTGAGAGCAGGAACACAGAGCCTCGTTTCTCTTCCCTCCCTCTGCTCCTCTGTGAGTTCTAAAGTCCAAACCTGAGGCTTGTTTGATTGTAGTCCTATGTCCTGTAGCAGCGACCCCTCAGAGTTGAGAGGCAGGTTCTTGAAGATGTCTTTAAGGCCTCTCTGCCCCTTTCTTGTGCTCCCTGGGCAAGATGCTCTTGGTTCTCTACTGATGTGGCTTCTGGCTCTTTTCCCTCCCCTTTGGCCTTGTTCTGGTCTGTCAAAGCCTTGACCAGAGGGCTGATTTAGGGAATTCATTCTGTCTTCTCTTGTTCTGGGTCCTATTTCTAATGATGGTGCCCCAGGTTGAAAGTCTTTATTTTGGAAGAAGGGAGTGGGTTGCACATTTTTTTTTTTTATGTTTTCTATTTTGCCATCTTTATCACACTTCCTCATTTTGAGTTCACAGTTCCTAAAACCTCCAAAGCTTTTTTACATTTTCTGCTATAAATTAATCCTTGCTCCTTCTTCATTAGTTGCAGGGCAGACATTCATATTTTGGGCCATTCTGGTTGCTGAGAGCCCTCTGAACACTTACTGGGCCTCTGGTGTTACGTCCCTGCCATCCTGATGCTGGGTCCTGATGCTGGGTCCTGATGAGGCACTCAGGTGGTTGGTGGCTGTATCAGACTGGAGAGGACCCTCGTCAGAGTTCCACAGCTTGTTTCCCGAGTGCTCCTGCCCATTGCAGTCCCTGAGTGATGTCCCATCCTGAGAGCTGTCTGATGTGGTGACATCTGACCCACCATGGTGTCCCCCATTTTCATGTCATAGGCAACCGTGTCAGGAGACCCAGACTCTGGTTTGATTTAATACTTTCCCTCTTATTTATATTCTGCATATTCCACCTTCTCAAGTGAATATTGACAGTAGATCTAGAATCTGTTTCCTCCCTGCTTCTTTTTTTTTTTAAATTGATTTTATTTTTTTAAATACACAACAGCAGAATGCATTACAATTTTTTTTTTGCTTTTTAAAGATAGTTTATTTTAATTTTTATTATTGGTTGTTCAAAACATTACAAAGCTCTTGATATATCATATTTCATACATTTGATTCAAGTGGGTTATGAACTCCCATTTTTACCCCGTATACAGATTGCAGAATCACATCGGTTACACATCCACTGTTTTACATATTGCCATACTTGCACTAAAAAATGACAAAATCATGGAATTTGCAGGGAAATGGATGGCATTAGAGCAGATTATGCTAAGTGAAGCTAGCCAATCATTACAATTCTTAATACACATATAGAGCACAATTTTTCATAAAGAATGTTTCTTTCATAAAGAATGTTCACGCCAATTCATGTCTTCATACATGTACTTTTTTGCATTACAATTCTTATTACACATATACAGCACAATTTTTCATATCTCTGGTTGTATATAAACTATGTTGACACCCAATTTGTGTCTTCATACATGTACTTTGGATAACAATGTCCATCACATTCCACCATCCTTGCTAACCCCCTCTCTCTTCCCTTTCCCTCCCACCCCTCTGCCTCCCACCTCTCTGCCCTATCTAGAATTCGTCTATTCCTCCGATGCTCCCCCTCCCTACCCCACTATGAGTCAGCCTCCTTATATCAGAGAAAACATTCGGCATTTTTTTGGGGGGAGGGGATTGGCTAACTTCACTTAGCATTATCTTTTCCAACGCCATCCATTTACCTGCAAATTTTATAACATTCATTTATGTTTGATCTAGATTCACCACTTAGTAATGTTTTTCCACAGCTGTTCTCTCTCCCTCTGCAAAACCATTTGGAAACAAGTGTGGCTGTACCCAGGACCTCTTCTCAATGTACTTCCTAACAACAAGGATGCTCTCCTGTGTGCACATTGACGTCATCACTTTTCGTACATTTAACATTCTTGTCATGATATTTTCTAAAATACAGTTCATACTCTGATTTTCTCAAAAAGTCCTTAATTATTGCATTGTCCAAATCCAAAATTTGGTAAAGAATCATACATGTGGGCTGGAAGTATAGCTTAGTTGGTAGAGTGCTTGCCTTGCATGCACAAACCCTGGGTTCAATCTCCAGTAACACCAAAAAAAAGAATCATACATTGTAACCAATTCTGTCTCATTAGTCTCTGATTCTAGAATATTACTCCCCCTTGCTTTTCTTTCAGTTTTTGTCTCATGATACTGACGTTTTGGAGTTCATGCTTGTTGTCTTGTAGAATGTCTGATGTTCTGGATTTGTCTGTTTCCTTATTAAATTCAATGTATATACTTTGGTGGTGGTGTGTACTTTCTGTTTTATTGCATCAAGATTCATAATGCCAGTTCACCCTATAATATTATGACCTAATAAAACTAGCAGTAATCTCTTAGTATCCAGTACCTAGTCCAGCACATATCCAGATTTCCTTAATTGTCACATGGTGTCTTTTTAAAATAGATGATCTAGCCAAGAATGGTAGCACATGCCTGTAATCCGAGCAACTCAGGAGGCTGATGCAGGATGATCGAAAGTTCAAGGGCAGCCTCGGCAACTTAATGAGGCTTTCAGCAACTGAGTCCCTACCTCAAAACAAAAAATAAAAAGGGTTAGGGATGTGGCTCAGTGATTAAGTGCCACTGATACCTAGTACCCAAAATAAGTTCCTCGTACCAAAAATAAAATAAAAATGGATGTCTGTCCAAATCAGAATCCCAAGGTTCCATATATTGTATTTATTGTATTTCTTAAGTCTCTTTTGTTTATAACACACACACACACGCACATGCACGCATAACCCCTATTCCCTCAAGCCATTGGTTTGGTAGGCAAACACCTAATTTATCTGTCACAATGCTCCACACTCTGGACTTCTCTGCCGCATTATTCTTATTTTTCAAAGACATTGGCTCTGCTTCACCGTCTTAGGAAGCTGGGTTCTAACATATCCTTCTGTCAGGCGAGGTCCCTAACTAGTCATGATGGTGAATGAGGCTTTTACATCGGGAATGTAGAAGTGTCCACCACCCCAGACTTCCCCTTGGTGGTAGGGATGGAGGTAGATTCCTAATGTTGGCCTTTTTTTCCTTTTAAAACAAAAAACAAAAAACTTTGGCTTTTAAGTGAGAAGTGTTGTTGGTTAAGGGTCTTGTATAATTTAATTTGACATAGCCGTGTTTAGGTTTTAGGGGTAATGTCTCATATACAGTAGTTTGAAAGAGAAAAATAGTGAACAGGGAGTTCTGATGTTTCTTTGCACACTTTTAATTAAATCATGCCTCAGTATTAATATGAAATTAAGAACTAAATTTAAATTTTTCAATATGTCTTCTTGTTAAATATTTAAATGGTAATTTCACACTTTTGAATTTTAAATTAAAATGATAATAAAAAATTGTGTTTTTCTCTTTCTAAATCAACAGACATCAAAGTTTACACACTCTTCAGATATCCCAGTAGAATTTATAAGAAAGCATGTTAAACTCCGAGGACGATTACACCGGATAACTGAGGATGGTTTAGAAATTGAACATATTCCTATTACTTTGCCTCTCATATCTTCATGGAGAAGTAAGTAAGATGCAAGAACAAACCAAATAATTATTGCAGTTATTACTATTATGTGAAATAACTAGGTGGTATTTAGAAAATAGCAAAAAATGTCATTTTAGTTCCTATTATCCTCCGTGGCCCATGAGAGAACGTCCAAACCCTGGCCTGAGGTGAGGAACTCTTTCTTTGGCTCCAGGTTTCCTTCTTCTCTTCCTTCTCTTTTTATGAACTCCACAGTCTTTCAGGGACTGGGCTCTTCACTCCACATGTGCTGGCCATCTGCTGGGTCTGGGCTGAGTTCTATACATGCCCAGGAAGCAAACCTGGCCGCCCAGCCTTGGTGCTCTGGGTGCTGGTGGTCCTGGTGGAAGACAGTGGATGACAGGAAAGGCTGTCCTAGGCCCTGTGAAGGAACGGAACAGGTCCTGGGGGCCGTGGGGACAGGGGCAGCTATAGGACAGAGGAGACAAGAAGGCCCCCTGAGGAGGAGCACTGAAGAACCTGAGGGATGCCACCAGGGCAGAGGGCATCAGCTTGAAGTTTTGATAAGGTGCCTGACCTGGCTGAGGCACAGGGAGGAGGGAGTGAGAGGAACCAGGGGGGCCTTTGGGGTGGGCATGAGCCAGGTCCCTGTGCACCTTTGGGAAACCGTTTTAACTCCCTGTGGAGCTGTCCTCTATTGGAGCTGGCCTCTACCGTGTTTGCTATGACAAATGCAATATGACACTCACCTTTTCCTGTAGTTATTATGGGATGAGGTTTATGTACCACTGAACTATAAGCCCCTGATGGGCAGAACCTTCTCCTATTATCTTGATATTCAGGCACTAGAAAAAGACTATTAGAGAGAACTGGTAAAATTTGTCAAGTGAATTAATTTAGTTCTACTTAAAGATCTTAGTACTATTTTAATTTCATGAAGAAAAATGTTTTCTTTTTTACTTAAACTCTGTTGTTGAGGTTCAGCTAGGGGAATAAGATGAATTATTTGCCCTGAACATACCTCACACCTCAGTTCTTTCAGTGAGCCAGAGGAAATGTGCACAGCTGGAGGGGGTCTTGCCTGAAGGAGGCCCAAAGGTTCTCAGCTCTGAGCAAGGCTCCTGTGTCCCCAGGCAGTGCCGTGCAGTTCTGGAACAGCCTGGCTCTGGGAACCAGGCCCCTTCCCTTTGTTTGCCTGCCTGTGCCGGGCCTGACAGCAGGGGTGACGTTCATGCCAGGATCCGTCGTGGCCTTGCAGGGGCATAAGTGCTCAGTGTTGTCAGTGGGTCTTACACAAATCATAGTGTGTCTCTGTGACTCAGTGCACAGAACCAGAACGTTAGAGATTAAAGGGGCCTGGGAAACCCCAATGCCCAACTGATTTCCTCCCTATGTGTTTTTAGTATTTTCTGTGGAGACTGGCATCAGTCACCTTCCCACACTGCAAGGGGATGTAGCCGAGTGGCAGAGCACCTGTCTGCCTGCTCCAAGCTGAGTTCCACCCCACACAGGGGTGTGTGTGTGTGTGTGTGTGTGTGTGTGTGTAAGACCTGCCCCATGGCCTAACCTCCTCCCACCAGACCCCCCGCTCTTAAAGGCTGCCACCTCCTGATAGCAGCAAGCTAGAGGCCTTTGGGGATCTTCCATTCCCAACCTGAAGCAAAATTAAATGTCCTGCATAACAGCCATCTAGCTAATAATGGATGAAATAAGCCAGAAAACATTTTCAGTGGCTCTGTCCAGAGGTCCGGGTGTAGCCAGTACAAATTAAGGAAACAGACACATGTGTTCCACCTCCCAATAGATGCCAACCACCTGTCTCTTATGGTAACACTAATTCCTGTTTGGGGGACCGACGTATATTGCTTGCTCAAATAAGAAAGATCATTTTGCATTTTCAGAAGTGAAACCTAGTTACGTATAAGTTGGTGTTGGAACTAGGAAGTTCCAACACATTTTGAATATGAGACACTGGAGCATCTTCTTCTTCCTCTAAAGCTGGGCTGTGGCCCCATGGTTGAGTGTTTGCTGCTTTCCCTGCTTGTTCTGTGTGGCCTGTGTGGTAGAAATGGGCTGTGGACATGTTGTGAGGATGCGACCCAGGCCCTGATCCTGAGGCCGTTGTCCCAGGTTTGGTTCCAGTGCAGAGGTGCCTGGCCTGGGGGACACACCCTGCCTTTGTTCCTAGTTATGGTTTCCACCTCTGCCCAACAGGGACTTAGAAGACGGCCAGGACCCCTTCCTCACGACTCTTCTGTCCCCCATTGCTGTGATCTTTTCCTTGATGTATGTGAATGAGGAGGAGCAAACACATACTCAGCTTCAAATCTTTGAAGCAAAGCAGAAGGGAGGCTTCCAGGGAATGAAAGGACCCAGCGGGAGGGAGGGAGGGAGGAAAAGAGAGGGAGAAGGGCAGTGGGACCCAAGTATGGTCTGGGCATGGATGAAGTCGTCATAACAAAACCCAGTATGCTGTGCAGTTGACATGCGCTAATAATTAGAACTTTAACAAACAAATATATAATATTTCACAAACTGAACCCTTTGGGATGCTTGGTCCCTCCAGCAGATATTTAGTGCTTGCCTCCTTTCCTGTGTGGCCTCAGTATGCAATGGGCAGCCTCCTCCCATGATCACAAAACCTGCAGTGCTGTAAGGAAACTATCCACAGCTTCTCTTAGCATTGGTGTTTTTTTTAAAAAAAAAAATTGACATGAGTACATGACACCAAGGTGAGACTCCTGTCTTGTCAAGTTGTTGTCATGGATTCATTTATACTATTATAACTGTGTAGCAGTTGTACACAGTTGTTGTATAACTGTGAGATTATTTACAACAAATCCATTTTTACATCATGTGCTGTTTTTCCAGAAATTAAAAATATTTAATCACAAAGCTTCCTACCCATCTCTGGAAGCAGAAGTGCGGAGACTCCTTGGTGGCAGCCTCCCCTTGGTCTTTCCTTTACTTGACATACTTCCTGCTCCTTCCCTGTTTCTGTGTTCGCTCCCAAGACCTGGTCCCACCTTCAACCTGCTCAGTGGCCTCAGCATCTTCTTGTCATCCCACCCAGTACGCACTGGGCTTTTTAAAAAATGCTTGCAGAAAAGATTTGTTGAAGGGCTGAGAAGATGGAAGGGTTCACATCACAAAAACAAAACTCAAAAGTAATGGATTAGAAATCATAGACTTGTAAAAGTAACGCTTGCTTTTCCAAAAAAACTCCAATGTCTTGGTGGAACCGTACTGTGGGTCTGTCTTACCTAATGCATAGATTTGCTTCTGGAAGATTTCTTGTTCAGTTCTTATTGACCACTTCATATTTTAAATGCTCAACAGGGAATTTCCTTGTTCGAGGGAACTCAGTGACCTTTACCAAGGGAGGACTTAGGCATGAAGACTCAAGGTCTAGTTGGAATTTGAGTCAGACCATTCACTTCCTGCTCTGGTCTCACATTGTGGGGTCTTTTACAGGAAGGTGGCTGGTGGTGGTGGCTTCTGAGGGGGTTGGAGGAGACCTCGGAGTGTTTAGGCTTCTCTTGCTCATTGGGTGCCATCTCATCTTTCATTGCATGTTCTACTTTAATTTAATTGTTATATTTACCGTATCACAGGCTTTTGCAAAGGGTACATTCTCTTTCCTACACCTTTTGATGTTTCTCTAGCTGAAACCCAAGGTGACAGTTTTAAGATGCCCATGTTTGAAGGAGAATGTATGTCCAGTGTCACATAACAGGGTTCTTCTTGAATGCAAATAGTATTTTTCCCCTAGAAATTAGATGAGCAGAACTTTCTACTTTCAATCACTTTATAAGTGATCTATAAATGTTAAATATATAATTTCTTCTTTTTTTTAAAGACACTAAATTTTTTAAAATTCCTTTTTGGAAAATTACAAACTTTTTTCTTAAAATAAAATTCTAAGCAGGGCATGGTGGTGCATGCCTGTATTTCCAGCACTGGGGAGGCTGTGTCAGTAGGGTCTTGAGCCCAGAGCTGGAGGCCAGCCAGGGCAACAGTGAGAACCTGTCATCTAAAAATAAATAAATAACAGATAAATACATTTTGTTATTAAAGTTAAATCGGTTAAAAGTTTATGAAGGGTTTGGATAAATAGATCTTCATACTGAATATAAATTGACAAAATTCTGATTGGAAGTCAGTTTTGCAAAATATGAAAAGGTTATAATAATGTTGATACAGATCAGTACTCCAGCCCTTGTAGCTAAACCCTTATCAATGATGAAGCTGTTTTTACAGTGCTGGGGTAGCAGCAGCCTGTGTTACTGAACGCATGCCCTTATCTAGCTTTATGTGCATATCTGTAGAAATGCCTCCAGAAGGTTGAAGAAGATGGTTAAGTGGTTTAAATCTCCTCCTACCCTGGAGCTTTCTGGAATGGTTTTTAAAATTCCTCCATCTGTTATACATTTGTATTGTTCTGAAAGAAAACTTGAACATAAAACTAGGTGAACCTGAAATTAGAGTATTTATAGATAGGACAGTGTTTGGAGTTTCTCTGGGGGTGGGGCAGACAGCTGTGGGACTTGCTTTTGCAGCCCTGTTCCTAACCCTACTCTCCTCTTCCTGGCCTGCTCAGAGGAGCCCCAGGGCCTCTTGCTGGTGAGGCTGGCGGGAGTGGCGCTCACGGAGCCCGGGAGGCTGTGGCTGCAAGAGGAATTGCTGCCTTCCCAGCTGCTGTGGTTCCAGTTGCTTGGGAGGGAGGACGAGACACTCTTCTGCTACCTCTTAGTAAATAAGGTAAGAAGTATGAGCAGTAACTAGCAATCTTCTGTGCTTATTATCCATATGTAAGTAATTAACTGTTACTTTCAATATGAACGGGACTCAGCATTTTGGTTTTTTGAGCTGTTGTGAATAGTGACCACACATCGAGTGCCAGCTGTTTCACATATAAATGTTACCAATGTTTGTTATGTGTCTGTTTTATGTTCGTTATTGAAAAAATGGAAATTTATTTCTAAAGGCACCCTTTGAATCATTAGTGACATTGGCCTTGGTAATTGAGAGTATTTACACCTTCGCAGATGTGCAGTGCCTCAGGTCACCATGCTGAGTGGCCGGTGTCACAGCTGGGGGACATGCGGTGCTTCTGCAGGCCAGCACTGCTCAGTCTGGTCCAGTTCCCTGCCTTGTCGAGCGGTGGAAACTCAGAAGCTGCACAAGTGAAAACGCTGTCATCTGGGGCCTTAGGAATTGCAGTTTGGAAACACAGCCTTGGTCAGCTCTGAGTCAGCCTTCGAAGAAGGAAGGGAAAAATGGGGGCTTATGTTGAGCCGGCAGAGCTGATTTATTACAAGAGAGTAAAAATTCTGTCCTGAGGAAGCTACTCTTGAGTTGAGGACAGGTGCTGTGTGACAGGAACTGTGCGGCCATGGAGGACGAGATGTGTGTGCTTCGCACAGGGTCTGTGACATGGGTCCAGTGGCTGCTCATGGGCAGGCTGCCTCTGGCACAGCCTGAGTGTGTTCCGGTGCCCTCAGGTTCCCTGGCTGCAGCTGAGTCCCGTGGAGGCCCTGCCTCTGTGGCCCCCAGACTCCAGGGAGTCTTTCAGCCTGGTGTCTCTCGTGGTTTTCACAGTTGGTGGAGATGTCATGTACCCTGTCTTTTGACACTAGAGCCAAGCATTTTAAGTCCTGTTTCTGGCCCGAGGCCAGTCCTCTAAAGAGCTCCTCAGAGCTTTCTCACCAGTGTAACAGGTCGTAGCCTTGTGGGAAGGGGGTCCTGGAGCCTCCTCTCTGCCGAACCCCTGTCCAGGGTCTGTGACATGCTTTTTCTTTTTTTTTGGCGAGGGGTGGGGGGCAGTTGCAGGATACTGGGGATTGAACTCAGGGTCACTCGACCACTGAGCCACTATTTTGTACTTTAATCAGAGAGAGGGTCTCATTGAGTTGCTTAGGACCTCACTTTTGCTAAGGCCAGCTTTGAATTGGCAATCCTCTTGCCTCAGCCTCCCAAACTGCTGGGATTACAGTCGTGTACCACCGCGCCCCACACATGCTTTCTTTTGATGGGCAAAGCTAGCTATTACTCCTTGGTCACTTCAGTGACATTCAGCTGTTAAATTATAATTATGATTGTATAATTTAAAAAGAAAATTATAATTATGAAGACTGTAACTACCACGGAGTCCTTTAAAATAAAAAAGTCCAGTTTCCCCAATACCCTGATAAATTGTTTTTCTGCAGTTAAGTTTCCTTGTGCTGAGAATGGAAACCGAGGAACTGGCCCCAAGGCCTGGGCAGCACAGCAAGGCGGGACCTGGAACTGTGACCTGCCCTGGGCCAGCTCTGCCTAGCTCAGCACGCAGGTGCACTTCCTGTCTCATGTCCTGCTGTATCCTCCCCTCTTCTACCACTGCCCATGTCTCTGGGCCCCCTGAAGATGCAGATCTGATCCGTCTCCCTCCCCTGGTCTCTGCCTCTCCAGCTTCAGTTGAGTTGCGAGCAGCGCAGCTTTGGATTCCAGGAACAGCGACGCAGAAAAAAGTTTATGGCTTAATATTTTTTAAAAAACAGAAACAAAATTGTACTCAAACTGATTTCTGACTGTTTTCAGAGCCTGCCCTTGTGGGTGTTCACTGGAGAGAGAGTGTGGGAAAACGAAGTGGGAGAAGTGCAGTGGCAGGGGGAAGAGCAGGGTGTCTTAGTTTTAAAGGCTAAGTTGGTAGAATGCTTGCCTCGCATGTACAAGGTCCTGAGTTCAATCCCCAACACCACAAAAAAATAAAAACATTAATTTCACTGGTTAGTTATATCATATAAATATGTATTTAACATATTTAAAAAATAAATAAAGTCCTTTATCATATAACATAATGTGACATTGTTAATGTGACATTGTTAAGGCAAGATTGCAATAAATCAAGTCTGTGTTAAACCAGGATACGGAAACTTTATTCACCAGTTGGCGGTTTGGATCCACCAGCTGGTGGGCCAAGGGGTAGGCTGCAAGTCTACTCCCTTTGACCCCCTCCTGGGGTTTGAGTACACCTTTTATAGTTCAAAACCATGTTAAAGCATAAGTGGCTGTTGCTATGATTCAAAACTATAAACAAACGTCATGTGATCTAAAATCATAAGCAGAAAAGAATGGGCCAAAACGTCCCTAGTTGTGTACAAGTATAGAATGGTTACTAAACTCTAGACAATCAACCTCTGACAGGGTACATTGTCCAAGAAAAATGGGAATTGAAGAGAGAACACTTTCACATTGTAAAAGAATTGCCATTTTGTGTTGCCAAACATGCCATGCTAAGCAACAGTTGATGGGTACAGAGGCACGGCTTTCCCTGGGAGAAGCATTTCTTCTGTACGAAGAGTCTCAGAGCAAAATGGATTCTGTTCTGTCATTGCCCATATGGCCTGGCCCATAACAATATGTCAAACAAGAACAAGGAAATAAAGTCAGAGGAAAAGGATTATGATTTTAAACCCGGTGTGGTGGTGCATGCCTATAATCCCAGATACTCAGGCTGAGGCAGGAGGATCAAAGACTAGCCTCAGCAATTTGGGGAGACTTGCTTCCAAATTAAAAAATTTTTAAATGGCTGCTGGGCGCTGTGATGCACACCTGTAATCCCAGCAGCTTGGGAGGCTAAGGCAGGAGAATCACAAGTTCAAAGCCAGCCTCAGCAAAAGTGAGGTGCTAAGCAACTCAGTGAGACCCTCTCTAAATAAAGTACAAGGAAAAAAGACTGGGGATGTGGCTCAGTGGTCAAGTGCCCCTGAGTTCAATCCTGGTAACCTCCCCAAAAAGTATAAACAAAAATAAAAAAAGCTGAGGATGTAGCTCAGTGGTAAGCACCCTTGGGTTCTATCCCCAGTAGGACTAAATAAATGAATGGATGAAAATATTACTTTATTTCTTTATATGGTCTTATAAAATGTTTCCTGGTTTAAAATCTGGAGTTTTCACATTTTTAGAACTTAATTGTGGGGGCTGGGATTGTGGCTCAGCAGTAGAGCGCTTGCTTAGCACAGGTGGGGCGGGACCCAGGTTCCATCCTCAGTACCACATTAAAAAAAAAAAAAGGCATTGTGCTATGTCCATCTACACCTAAAAAATAAATATTTTTTTAAAAAAGAACTTAGTTGTGAATTACTTGTCTAATGGTAAGATTATTTTATTAGATTAAAATCCCACAAGGACTATAAAAATTGCTAAACAGGATCTCTTTCATATGATGAATTACTGGGGAGGAAATCCATTTATCTAGTTTCTTTAGGAAAACATCCCCAATTCTTTCTTATTTTTTATTTTGAAATAGGTTCTCACATTAAGTTTCTAAGGCTGGCTTTGAACTTGTGATTCTCCTGCCTCAGTCTCCTAAGCAGCTGGAATTTCAGGCATGCACCACGGAGCCTGGACTGTTTTTAATTTCTTTAGTTTCTTTTGCTTGCTTTCATCGAGACTCCTGCTTCCTGCCCCACCGTCCCATAAACAGCACCACTAAGCTAAGAAAGTATGTTCTATGCCTGGCTGCTGCTGCACCTCTTTGGGTTAGAGACCAAGGAGTTGTGAAATCCATCTTATATAGGAAGTACCTTGACTTTGAGCAAGGTTTTCTTCTGTATAATTCTCAAATTTAGTAGTAGCTATTTTAAGTTCTTGACCCTTTTGTTAGACAGTTTGGCTTTTTTTTTTTTTTTCCTAGAGGACTAAAATTGATGAATGACTGATTTTAAGGTAAATCTGATGTTATGGGATAATAATAATTTTATTAAATAATTGTAAATTTTTTTTTTTTTAATTCAAGGGTAGATATTTTAGTGTGAATCTGAATGAAGAGATTTTGAGAAGAGGCCTGGGCAAAACTGTTCTTGTGAAAGGGCTAAATCATGACACTAACACCTATTGGAAAATTCACAGAAACTTACTTAAAGCCGAATTAACAGCCTTAAGAAAAGGAGTAGGAATATGGAAGGAAGAATCTGAAAAAGAAAGTTACTTGGAAAAATTCAAAGACTCCTGGAGAAAAATATGGAAAAAAGACAGTTACTTGGAAACAACTGGAGCAGATTTCAACCTGAAAAAAGACAGTTATTATGACAAATTCAGAAGAACTTATGAAATGTGGAAGGACAGCATGAGCAACCACTCCTTCGTGCTGAAAATCAGAGAACTTCTTAGTTGCTTACACTTTCGTAGAAAAGGGTGAAACAAATACGCAGGAGATCCAGAGGCAATCTCTGAAGACTAAGTTGTAAATATGTGCCCCTCTTTGAGTTGAATGAAAATTTCCCCAGATGATCAAAGTTGTGTCTGTTGGCATTTAAACATTAAAACAATTGCTGTTGTAAGTATAATATCAAATTTGATTTAAATAAGTTTTGATTAATATGCTGTAGGAAAAACAAAACAGTAAAAGGTTACCAACGTGAAGGATGTACATAATGCTTGAAAAGTAAGAAAAGGTTAACTACGGGCTGTTGGGTTGTTTTGGGCAGGCATACTTAATTTTTGTTGAAAGGATATTTGCTTCCTTTTCCAGTTTTATCAACTTTCATCATATAATAAAGGAATTCTTCCCACCTGTGTCCAAGGCTGCTTTCCTCCCAGCTGCTTTCTAACTATGAATCTGGGGCAGTGCCAGGACAGGTCACAGAGACCACCCTGTTGTTTGAAGCGGGAGGGGACATCCTGGAGGGGACATCCGGAGGAGGATAACAAGAAACCAGGTGCTGAATGCAAAGAACCAGATGCCTCTGGACACTTTGGGTTCCTGAAGCTGAGGTACTTAACTGCCCTGTTTCCCCCAAGTTGCCACCCCCCACTTTTTTTTCTTTATCTTAGTAAATTATATCTGGGCCTCACTTTGACCCATCCTTAATTCCTTTATGCAAGGATATCAAGGACTCTCACAGCTTCAGTTGGGGTTCACTTCCCTCCTGAGGACCTCCTTGGGATGCCTGTCCCAGGGACGGTGACATGGACACCTTCTTGAAGGCATGTGATCTCTGGGTGGCCAGACCCAGCTGGCTGGCAGCCATTGCCAGGGCCGAGGACGTCGCCTTTTGGCTTCATTTCTGAACTGTAGCCTGGCTTGTCTGAAGGACCGAGGGCAAGATGAACAGGTGACTGCAGAGAAGGTGGCTCTTTGATACAGGACATGGTCATAATGTAGCCATTTGAAAAAGTGAAAAAGCCCCTTTGAGGCCAAATTTTTTACCAAAGCTTAGGTTTTTTCCTTTCTCAAAGAGAGGATTTACTACTTCTTAGGCCTTTTGGGATTCAAAACATATAACCCAAAATACATCACATTGGTGTACTCGGTATTTTAAGCCAAAGGAATTGAGAGAACTGCAGAAACAAGAAGGTCACTCTGGGACCATCTCCCACCTTTCTTCCCCGAAAGGGACCATAAAAGAGTTCTCTAAGCTGCCTTCCCTGAGTTAGGGATGGTTCTGCCCTGGAATCACAGGCCCAGAAGAGTTTGCACTAATAGTCCTTGCTTAGCCGCATTGATTACCACAGGTCATACCCCTCTGCCCTGCAGATGCACATCCTCATGACTGTCCACACAATGTGCCCTTCTTCTGGGCCCCATGGGCTTCTGTATCCGCAAGCTCCTGTGGGACATGTACGTTAAATCTGTCATGCTTTTCATCTCTCTTGTCCTGGCAGGTGTCAGCCATGGACCCTATAAAGGGCAAGGAGAAGATCACTTTTTGCCTCTGTGATTTTCTGTCTGAGACAACAGGCCCATGGCCACTGTTTTTTCTCTTGGCCTTCTTTTTATAGATCTCAGTACCCACATCACTTTCTTCCTTTTGTTTTTTTCTTTTGTGAGATGGGGTCTTGCTATGTTGCCTGGGCTGGTATGGAACTCCAGGGCTGGAGTGACCCTCCTGCCTCAGCCTCCTGAGTAGCTGGTACCATAGGCACATGCCACTTGCCTTACTTAAATGTAGTTTTATCAAATTAATTTAGTGCTTTCTTATTTCTAAAGGATTGGATTTTTTTTTTGGACCTTCATGATCTATTTTATTTTTGATTTATGTTTCCTTTGGGAAGGGTATTTTCCAATTACCTACCTTCCCTTCACTTCCCTCCCTCCCTCCCTCCCTCCCTCCCTTCCTTCCTTCCTTCCTTCCTTCCTTCCTTCCTTCCTTCCTTCCTTCCTTCTCAGGGACTGACCTGGTGCTTAATCACTTCACATTCCCAACCCTTTTTCATATTTTATTTAGAGACAGAGTCTCACTAAGTTGCCCAGGGTCTCTCTAAGTTGGCTTTGAACTTGCGATCCTCCTGCCTCAGCCCTACACTCTGTGGATTGCAGGCGTGCACCACTGTGCCTGGCTTGATCATAGTTAAGAGAAGGGGAAACTTGGGAGAAGAGTGAGGACCGAGCTCACAGATCCTCAGCACTCCCTCTGTTGGGCTGCTCACAGCACATTCCAAGACGCCACAGTGGGGCCCGCTATTATGTGTCATTATAATGCAAATCAACTAAAAATCAATTTAAAAAACTGAAGTAAATAGAAACAAATTCCAGTAATACCCAGAGGGGGAAGCCGAGAAGCCAACTCTGCTTATTGAAGTTCCTGTTGGCTCCGTGCCTGAGGTAGGCATCCCCAGTTGGCTCCTCTTGGTTCTAGCTCCGGGGTCCTCCTGGGGCTTCCTGCCAGCAGCGGGAGAGTCTCACCTCTTTCTTTCTCTTCACAGCTGCTTAACTCCCACAGCAGTCTAGTCTGCAGCCCCTAAATGCTGGCTCCCTACATTCTGCAAGGGAGGGACCCTGGAGCGTGCTGTGGAAGGTGGTTGGATGGATCATTGCATCTATAAAAGGGGAAGGGTCACGGGACCAGTTCTACCTAAGTCTTGCTGGTTTCCACAGTATTAGTTGAACTAGAGGTGAAAGACCTAAGCAACCTCATTCTACTTGGGACCTCATTTTGCTCTGAAACTTAACCTCTGACCTACTACAGTACTAAAGTCAGGAAAATAACACAGAAAAGCTCTATGGAAACAGTTCTCGGAAAAGCCACAGATGGTGATTGCCTAAGATAGGCCAAGATATTGAAATATCTGAAATTCCAGATGGCCCCCACCTAGATGTGGCGACCAATATCTAAACTAGAAGCCCTGCAGCTTGGCACATACTCCCCTTGCGACATCTTCACGATTTAAACCAATCAATTTTAAGTACGTCAACCCCTTGAACTAACCAATAATCCTTTCCAGATTCTTTCCCACCACTTGATACAGTAATAATGTTTTAGAGTTATTATTTGATTTTCCTGCGGTGTGTGATGATTTGCTAAGAGATGCTATGATGTATGTGGGGGTCCCTGCCTTCTCCAAACAATGTATAAAACTGCTGCAAACCCTGGGCTCTGGGCCTCTCAGCGTCACCAGTTGCAGAGGACCGAGCTAGCTCGTGATAAACACCTCTTTGCTGCTTACATCAATCTTGGTCTCTGGTGGTCTTTTGAGGGTCCCGAACTCTAGCATAACAGAGGAAACTCATGTTGTTAAGCTAAGTGATAGAATGAGGGCTCCTCTCTTGCTTCTCTCTGTCTCTCCATATATATATAGTTAGTCGCAATACTTTTGATTTTATTTATTTGCTTCACTCTTTTTATCAGGCCTTTTTTTCCTGGTCTCAGGAAAACAAAGTGCTGGCAGGTTTGGTGGCTTAGCAAGTTTCAGAAAAGGGACAATCACTATTTGTTACGTTGGTGAGATATTAAGTCCTCTGAGTCTGTAAAAAGAGGAGTGTTTTGGTTTGGATGTGAGTTGTCCCCAGTGCTCCTGCTAATGCAGGAATGTTGGGAGGTGACATGGTTGGATTGTGAGAGCTGGAACATCACAGTTTGAACATCCATCACAGTTTGAACAGTCCGTGTGGGTGGTAACCGAAGACAGGTGAGGTGTGGCTGTTGAATGGGTCACTGGGGGCTCCCTGGAAAGGTCACCCTTCTCTGTGTCACTTTCCTTTGCCCTCACCCTCCTTAGCTTCCCTGAGGGGAGCAGCTTCCCTCTGCCACATCCTTCCGCCATGATGTTGTGCCTCACCTAGGGCCCAGAACAATGGAGTTGGCCATTTATGAACAGTCTGTGCAACTGTGATTCAATGGTAAACTTTTCTTAGTTAGGAAAGCTGACCAAAACAGCGAGCACAGCCCAATGTCCAGCCTTCCTCCTCCACCATTCGGATGGGGGAGGGCAGGGGTGGCCGCTGCTCCGCAGACTGTAACCTCCCCTCTTCTCACTCCCAGATCTCTTCTTACATCAGGTGCTTGTGAAACCTAAATCAGCTTGGATTTTTCCCACCACTGGGTGGGGGAGTGGGAAGTCTGCTGCCTGAAGTAGCTTTCTTACCCCTTAGCTGGAAGGAACATCTGGGCCTGGATCCCAGCATGCTGCATCCCTGTTACTCCCACTCTCTTTGGTGACTCCCTGAGTCTGGTACCCCACTGCTATACACCTGCAAAAACTGCTTTGGGAGAATTCACTGCATTTGAGGGGAGCAGATAATGTGCCAAGAGTTTTCTTCTAACATTTCCCAGCACCGTGTGATCCCACAGCAAATGGGACTGCACCTCTGCCTTATGAGTCCCTGGGGGCAACTAACACTTGTGCTGTCCCAGGGCCTGTTGACAAGTCCACTGGCTTATTATAAATAGAGTACAAGAAAAGGCAGCATTTCAGAAATTCAGAGCACCAGCAGAATCCTCATCATTTAACCTCCAATAAAGGGGTGGTGGGTGCACTGGGTGAGTTTCTCCTGCTGCTGGCTTGCTGGGGCAGGTAGATCCCAGCTCCCAGCCTTGGAGCTTCTCTCCTGCCGCCACCAAGGCAGCTGTTTCAGTGAGGGCAAATCACAGGGGGAAAGTGAGGCAAATTGGTGAAACTGCTGAAGAAAATGAAAGACTCAAGAACATAAATATAATCAAGAACAGAAATTTGAAAGTGGAATAATGAAAAAGACTTTTTTTTTTCTTTTTTGAACAATAGTGATTGAACCCAGCGCCTCACACATGCTAGGTAAGAAATCTAGCATTCAGCCACATCCCCAACCCTTTTTAAAATTTATATTTTGAGACAGGGCCTTGCCAAATTGCCCAGATGGTCCTTGAACTTGTGATCCTCCTTCCTCAACCTTTTGAGTAGCTGGGATTATAGGCACGCACCACCAAGCCTGGCTATAAAGAATCTAAAATTAATAGGTGTGGTGGTACACACCTGTAACCCCAGCTACTCTGGAGGTTGAGCAGGAGGATTGCAAGTTCCAGGTTAGCTGCAGCAACTTAGCCAGACCTATCTCTGAATAAAATAAAAAAGGACTGCGGATGAGGCTCAGTGGTAGTGCACTTGCCTAGCATGCACAAGGTGCTGGATTCAACCCCTCGCACTGCAATAATAAATAAATAAATAAATAAATAAATAAATTTTAAAAATCAGATTTACATTTGATTCTCCTCCATATCCATGGGTACTACATCTGTAGATTCAACTAACTGCAGATCAGAAATATTTGGAAGCCAGGCACAGTGGCACACATCTGTAATCCCACTACCTGGGGAGGCCAAGGCAGGAGGATCACAAGTTCAAAGCCAGCTTCAGCAAAAGCGAGGTGCTATGCAATTCACTGAGACCCTGTCTCTAAATATAATACAAAACAGGGCTGGAATTGTGGCTCAGTGGTCAATTCCCCCCTGAGTTCAATCCCTAGTACTGAAAAAAAAAAAAAAGGAAAAAAATTGATGTCTGTACTGAACATGTACAGATTTTTTCCTTGTCATTATTCTCTAAATAATACAGTATAACAACTCTTTACATAGTGTTATGTGTTAAGTATATAGAGTCTATGCACAGGTTACATGCAAATGCCATCTCATTTTATGTGACAGACTAGAGCTTTCACATATTTTGGTACCCTTGAGGGTCCTGGAACCAGTACCCTGAGCATATAGAGGGTTGACTTTCCTATTTCAATGACAACTTGAGCTTGTTCATCTAACTCCCATCCCTCCCATTAAAATGACATCAAAAGGCTGGGGTTGTGGCTCAGTGGTAGAGCACTTGCCTAGCACATGTGAGGCACTGGGTTTGACTCTCAGCTCCACATAAAATAAAAAAATAAATAAAGTAAATAAAGGTATTGTGTTCATCTATAACTAAAAATATATTTTTAAATGACATCAAAATACTAAATAAATATTAAAATAAATAGGAACAGTATCAGTGATGGAACATGGAAGGTGCCATTATTTAGCTAGCTAAAGTTTTGCCAATAGGATGAAGTAGAATTGTATGGAGATATTATGATTCTAGAGTTAAGGGTGTTGGGTTACCCAATAAAGTTCCAAAGTCCATCCTCTAGTTTGGGGTCCCTGAGTGATATAAATTCATTTTGGTCAGGTCTAGAGGTCATTCCTCATCATCTGGAAGCCTAAGCTAAATGCCAGTGTTGCCAGTATGTACTTGGGAAGGAAAATAGGCTGTCAGTAGGTCCTAGCAATGCATTACACTGCTGGGCAGGAATTATGTTTCTTGGTCAGTCAATTTGGGTGCCTATATTAGTCAGCTTGCCATTACTATAACAAAATGCCTGAGATAATGAATTTTTAAAAAGGAAAGATTTATTTTGGCCACAGTTTCAAAAGTGTCAGTCTATGGTCACTTGGCCTTATTACTTTTGGCCTTTAGCAGCACAATATATCATGGCATGAGCCCATGGCAGAGGAAGCTGTTTGCCTCATGAAGGCAGGGAAGCACAGAGACACAGGAAGAGGCTAGAGTCAAGGGCATGTCCCAGTAACCTAACTTCCTCCCACTCAGGAAGGGTTCCACAGCCTGGTGACCAACCCTTCAGCGCTTGGGCTTTTCCAAACCATGGCAGTGCTCCGTTCTGTTCTCTGCAAGATTGCCCTTTTGCTTCAAGGTCTCTGTGAACACAGGAATGGGGCAGATCCACCCTCTAAGCTCTGGACAACCATAGAAGGCCCTTCTGTTGATGTGATTGGGAAGTGTGAGGATGGTCAAGGGTTGGGCCTTTCTTCTTGCAGAGATTTAATCTCATCCAGCTTTGAGATCTGCCAAGTTAGTGGGCAGGATGTGTGCCTTTGGGCTACTGCTGTCCTCCTTTAGTTCTGTTCTGAGAACTATGACTTTCTTTTTTCATTTCTAAAGGACACATGGGAACATCATTTTCAACTGTAGGCTATAATCTATCAGGGAGAGGTGAAGTCAGTTTAATGGGTTCCACCAATAATTTAAACAGAAAAGAATGAAGGAACAGAACAGAATAAAATACATCTGAGTGCATTGCACATAGCCAAGGCACATATTATTTTGTTAAAATTGTTTTTCATTATAAGAATATTTGTGTGTACTGGCTTGCAATCAAAAAACAATTTTTTTTTTGAGATATTTCAAGATAGGGTCTTGCTATGTTGCCCAAGGCTGGCCTTGATTGCCCAGGCTCAAGTGCCTGGCCTGCCACGTTGGGAGCTGGGACGACAAGCACCCACCACTGTGCCTGACTCGAAAGTATCACATTATAGGCTACTGAAAGTTGCTTTACAAGATCTCATTTTATAGTACACGCTTCTGAAGAAGCCTTAAAATGGGTTTCTATCACTCCAGTGAGGTTGAATAATCAAGACAGAAATACAGTTTTTTTAAATTGAGATACTAACATCATTTCTGTTTTCTGCTTTGTTTTGGTTATCAAAACACAGCTTGTAAATATTTTAAAACTTTGTACCTGTTGAAGAACCCGAGTTGTTAGCGCCCTCTTCTGTTCTATAAGTACACTCACACCAGTTTTGGCACTTGGCACATACAGTCTCTCCTTTGAGTTACAGTGAATAACTGTAATTCAAACCATACTTATTAAATTTTGGAGCATTTTTGCTCCCTCCACAGCAGTTAGCCAAGTTTCTTGCTTATACTGTGAACCAAATAAATACTTGTTAAATCAATGAGTGAACTCTTTAGAGTGGTCTTCTCACTTTGGCCAGAACCTATCTTTCTCATCTAATTTCCCCCCATAAATTCTATAATGCTATACTATTAAGATTAGTTTTCCCTAAACGACCTGAAAGAACATTTTATAAACTTGTCAAGTTTAAAAATGACATTTACTTTGAATAAATCAAGCCCTCTAAATTCATATTTCATTATAATGTGCAAGCAAATAAAACAAAAACTAGCCTACACCTTTTTTAGATGCAATTTTTCCTTTTCCTATATGAAAAACTACCAATAGTTTTCTGGTTAAACCAACAGGTGTTATAAGGGAAACATACTTACTTAGAATTCCAAATAGTGGGGAAATAAAATAATTTCCTTTGTGCTGTAAATTGCATTTATTTTTAAATTTTCAAAGCTTTAGAATTTGCATTCCAACTGTTCCACTGGTTTCTTCTTTTCTCTCTACAGTACAATCTGCTCATCTTTCTAATTTTCTATTCAATATCTTGGAAAATGGGGGGCTAGGGATATAGCTCAGTTGGCAGAGTGCTTGCCCTGCATGCACAAGGCCCTGGGTTCAACCCCTAGCAACACACACACACACACACACACAAAGAATAATTATATCTAGAAAAATGGTAGCTTTATCAGATGACTGGTCCACAACTGAATAGATTATGACAGTATATGTATTTTTTAACTATAATCTGGATTCTGCAGAAGTGCTTGTGGTAGTACTGGAGGAGTGGCCTGGTCAGAGTATTCCCTGGAGGGAACTTGTGGTCTTCACCCTTCCATCTTATATCCTCGCTGTGTAAAGCAGATCAATTAAACACCTTGTCCTCTGTAGGGAGGGAGCTCTGAGCATGTGATGGCTGCAGATACTGACTTTGTGGGAGGTCTTTCTGGAAACAAAAAGTTCAGAGCTGAACAGAAAAGCTCTTAGGGAAGGAAAAGGGGCTCTGTTCTTCTGTGACACTATTGTTTCTTCTAAAATACTTCATTCCCTCTATGGGGGTGGGAGGCAATGTTGGAGAAAATTAGATGGGAAAAGTTCACTTTACTTAGCATATTTTCAGCCTTTTAAAAACTACTCACTATGTACTAGGAACTTCCTAAGAAGTGTAACTAGGGTTAAGAGATGAGGAGTTGAACTGATGAACTTAATTTAGGCACAGCTCCACTATTTTATCTTCATTCAGCATTCACAGGATGGAATATTTTGCCAAGATACAAAAATGGAAAGCACAAGCTCATAACCCACTTGAATCAAAGTGTGAAATATGATATATCAAGAACTATGTAATGTTTTGAACAACTAACAATAAAAAAAAAAAAAAAAATGGAAAGCACGGAGTTCAGAATGCTGCTATCTAACCCAGACTCATTTCTAAAGGTGACAAGTTAACCGGCATTTTCTCCTTGTTTGTAAGGTGAAATGTTGTTTAGCTTGTAACATTTTCTACATTTCCATATGAAAAGGGAAAATAATTATATAGGTTCTTTATAGAAAAAATATGAATAGCCCATTTCAAAATGGATCAATTAAAGATGTTGTAGCCTGCTGGTAAGGAAAGAAGAGAGCCCAGCCTTAAAAAAATCCTTTTCCTTTGTCTGCCAAGTGTGGTTCAGCATAAAGACTTTGTTAGTATTTAAAAGCTTTAACTGGGTTGCCAACAAAACAGTGAAAATAATTGACATTTTTGAAAGCTCCTTTTGTACCAGGTCTTTTCCGCCCAGGGCCTCAGGTACAGGGGCCTTATTTAAATAAGTTGCTTTGGAGACACGGTTTCTTCAATAACCAAGATCAAAGTACTGCAAAGAAGTGTTAATCTATAAATGTATGTATCTCAGCGAATTCCCCACATTCTTGGGTAAAGTTGTCAACGTACTAATGACAGTTGAGACTAGTGACACGAAGGCCTTCATTATCCTATTCTACTTCTCTGGATGTATGAAAACTCCTTTGATAAACAGTGGAAAACACAAAACAACTCTTCCAGAGAAGGCCTTTCCTGCTTGTGCTCCCAGGCCACCTCCAGCTCAGCAGGACAGGTGGCCACCTGTGGAGAGACATGCCTCTCCTGCTGGGGAGGGAGGGATAGGGGCCCTTACACTTAGCCACTGCCCACCCCATCCCCTCCCTGGTACTTGGTGGACTCAGGAAATGTCTCTCCTGACTTTATTTTAAAAAATCTCTGGTATTAATGAAATGTACAAAGGTGTTCTGTCTCAGGAAGGAGCCCGGGAGGTGCACTTCTGTTCTTTTCATTTGGAAGAGTCCCCTCCTATCCTTGCTGAGTACTGTGGCTTCCTTACTGGGAACCAAGGGGTTCTGGTGGGACTGCCACTCTAAGGACCCACTTCTGTGGCCACAGTGTATAACCCAGGTCTGGCCACACATGCACTCTCCTTAGGGTAATAATTGATCTTGATCAGAGCCAGGTCAATTAAAATCCTTTCCTACAATCTTATTTACTGATGGTAAAAGCAAAAAGATTCCCCCCCCTGCCCCCTCCACTTCTGGCCCCAGGGCTGGGGTGCAAGTTGACATGACTGGAGCCTGGAGCTGTCCCTGTTCGTGCTCCCCCAGCCCCTGTCTGCCTACAGAGGAGGAGGATCCTAATGTATTAGCAGAGATAGGATAAAAACACTGAGAAAAGCAGAGAGAAAGTAGAAGTGAAAATGAAAGTGAGATAGGCCTAGTGGCACACACTCAAAATCCCAGCAACTCAGCTGAGGCTGGAGGATCACAAGTTCAAGGCCAGCCTGGGCAACTTAGAGAGTCCCTGATTTGAAATAAGAAAAACAAAAAGAGCGGGGGTGTAGTTTATTAATAGAGCACTATGTGGTTTAGTCCCTAGCACTGGGGGAGGCAGGTGGAAGGGTGTGAGTGACAAAGAGTTTGTGCTTGCCCAAGCTTTGGTCAGGTTTCTGAACCTTCTCCCAGGTCCATCCCTGCACTTTCTTGCAAAACCCAAGTTTTAGCAAAGACCCTTGCTGATTCTGTTCCATAAGAGTTGCCACCTGATCATGCTCCATATCTGATCGTGACCCTCATCCTCCACTGGGATCCGCTGATGTCTGATTGCCCTGGCCTTTTCTCCAGCAAGAATCCAGTTAGGTTGGTTTAGCCAGACTCCCTCCTACTTTTGATGGTTCTTCGTGATTTTTTTATCCACTGACCCCCACCTGCTCCTGGGTTGTGAATTTCCCCTGGCTACTCTAGTGGAATTGAGCCCAGTCTTTTTTCCCTACAGTAAGACCCTGGTATTGTGGGCCTGGCACTTACTGCCATGGTCTTGAAAGCAGTCTTCCTTACCAAGCTCAATAGATATCAGTTACTCATTTGTTCCTTAACAGGAGGTGAATGAATAACAGCTCTGAATGCTCTTCACACCTTGGCTGAAGTCCTTAACCACCACCCTCAGCTTTTTTATTTTGATACCTGGGATTGAACCCAGGGCACTCTACCATTTAGCTACATTCTAAGTCCTTTTTATTTTTTATTTTTATTTTGAGACAAGAATCTCATTGAAGGTTGGGGATGTAGCTCAGTTGGTAGAGTGCTAGCCTTACACACACAAGGCCCTGGGTTCAATCCCCAGTACCACCAAAAAAAAAAAAAAAAAAAAAAAAGAGTCTCACTGAATTGCCCAGTCTGGCCTTGAACTTGAGATCCTCCTGCCTCAGTCTGCTGCTGAGTCACTATGATTATATACCTGGGCCACTAGGCCTGGCTTCCCTTCCCCTATCTTAAGGTAATAGTCAATCTGTTGATTCTTTAGTTCATTTTATTTGGGATTTTGTTATTTGCATTTGAAAGTGTTGACCGACTTGGGATTCTAAGAGAGGTCTGCTCTCTGCTGCAGAAGTGCTTTCTATATTGAAGCTAAGACTGACCATCTAAAAGGAGCCTGGTGTGGCAAGCACTCAAAGAGATACATGTTGGGAGAGGGGTGGCTTGTCCTTGGCAAGCTTTTTGGTCATGGTTTCCCCTACTTCCTGCTGCATTGGTTAAAATAGGGATGTTTTGTATCTTCTTTCCTTTATTGCTTGTGGATGTAACTCAAGATTATTGCTGGTGAAATCAGAGTATCTTAAACATGGTTATTTTTGCAACAAAAAGCGCAATTTTGCACAGATAGAACAATCTCCTCTCAACACCAAGACTCCTAAAGCGGTTTCCTTGGTCCCCTCCCCCAGGAGATGCAGCGCGGTAGGCTCACCAAAAGGCACATCCATCATCGTTCTGTGTATCAGGCACGTCCTACAGGATCTTCTGTGATCCTGATGTCCGTGTACATTCTGTATCAAGGCAAAGGTGATAGGTAGAAATCTGGCAGCTATTTAGAAGGGAGGCCAGGCAGCCATGTGTCAGTATAATTAATGAGAGTTATCTCTAGGAAAGTGGGGGTTGGGAAAGATGTCTTTCACCAGTCCCTGGTATTTAAGAAAAATTGGTGCCTTCTTAGCCCTTTTAGTGCTGGAGGGACATTAAATCTAGGGACTGCTCTAAAGGACTTTGTACAACTACTGTGCAGATGGAAGGCCCTGTGCATGCATGGGGGGAGGGGGCGCCGGGCGGGCGGCTTTAACCCCAGGCTTTTTGGTAGAGATCATTTTGGCAGAGCTGAGCGAGCTGTGGGTCCCTACCATATGAAGTGGTAAGTCCTTACTAAAAGGTTACAGCTTGCATGAATGAATACCCAGAGAAGGTACTCTGCACCATGTAGGACATTTGTTTGTTCAAAAGAAGTTTTCTCCCAGATCCTGTTCTCTCCAATTTCCTGTGGCCAGAGGAGGGGGGTATCATTTGTTTTGTTTTTCTGTGTACTCTGGTAACCAGGGAAGGTCTGTGTAACCTAGAGAGGCTGTTTACTATCCTCAGTCTAACCCCGTTATTATTTCCTCCTATTGCCACAAATGGGAAAAATAGTTCTGTCTTGTTTCCAAAAACTTAGCAACATGACAACATTTTCTTGTTTTTGATCAGTGATTTTTCTTTGATTAATGATTTTTTTAAAAAAGAAAACTTGGAGGGAAAACTATATCAAAAGATTACAAATGGCTGGAATTATACCTCAGTAGTATACTACTTGCCTAGAGTGTGCAAGGCTCGGGTTTCAATCCCAGCACTACACACACACACACACACACACACAGGACATTTTGGCACACTTATAATTCACACCAACTTCAGAAATTCTTTCTTTGGAAAAGGGTGGGGGTTGGAGGGGCCAGAGGATAGGGCTTTAGCTGTATCTATAATGGTTAAAAAAAAAGTGGGGGGAGCATGAGGATTATAAGGTGTCACTCTTGGTTTTGGTAGGGTTGAAATACTGCATAATTTAAAATGTAAAAGTTCACAACATTATGGAAACTATAACTATCCAAATGAAGAATACATAGCCACCAAGACTCTTACAATGAACTTTGTGTTTGACTTTATTTTAACATATGTGTGTTTTCAGTTCCACAAAGACAAACACAGGAGGCTGGGGTAGATAGCTGTGGTGGATGAGGGGTTATCTTGCTATCTGTCTTTTTTTTTTTTTTTTTGGCTTTCCTAATCACCATGGAGATTACCAGTAAAACAGGTCCTTAAAAAGCGGTTGTCTACACAACAAAAAGCAATTTGGAGGCAGAGAATCATTTACTTAATTTCTTTTTTTGGTGCTGGGGGTTGAGCCCCCGGCCTCAGAGCATACTAAGCAGTTATAGCCCCAGTCCTACTTAATTTTTTATAAATTGGGGGTTGTGCGTGGGCATGATAAAAAAGAAAAAAAGAAAGAAATTTAGGAGGTTTCTTTCTATGGATGGTATGTATATTTTTTTTCTCCCCTAAATTGATATTTTCCTCACTCAAGCAGGAAGAAATTCAAGTGGCTCCTGCCGGCGGCGGCATTTTTCTTTTTTCCTGAGAGTTCAGGATTGCTTTCAGGATAAAGTTTTTTCTGGCCCATGGTGCTTTGCTGTGACATTGTAATTGCCTCTGTTGAACTGAATAATACAAATGGGTTGTTTCTATGGCGTCCGCTAAGTGGGATGAAAAGGTGAAACCCTATCCACCCCTACCCCAACTGTCTGTCAAAGTGGACTGGCAGTCAAGCCCGGCCCTCCAATCTTAGGCACTAGTTTGTAACTTTCTGAGCAAATTCATGTGTGAAAAAAGAAAATGACTTTGGTTTGCGTTGTCACTAAGCCCAGAAAATCCCTGCCAACCCCTTGCTGCCAGCTTTCCTTGGACCTTCTTATTGGAGAATTTTAAATTGAAAGGTGAGCGAGAAGCAACGTCCTCAGTCCCTCCCAGCCAGGCTTTGAACTAACAATAGGGCAGGTTGAATGAAGGCTGATAAATGCAAATCCTGGAATCTCGAAGCCGGATCACAGCGCTGCTACCCAGGCCAGCGACTCAGCGTTCCAGCATTTGCCCCGGTTCGTTCAGCAGATTTCATCTTTTCGTGAACACCGAGCGCCTGCTCAGCAAGCTTCCCCGGCCCCCATCCCCCACCGGTGTGCTCTTGTGCCCCACGGCTGGCTGCTCGAGTGTGCCAGTTACTAAATCAATCTGATTATTTGGCCAAGGAGTGGCACGGAAGAAAAGACCAGGGGGTAAATAACAAAGTGTATACCACCTACATCCCTTTCCTCAATTTTAGCTACACTTTACTCAAAATAGATCTCCTTGATTTAACAGCATAAGCATTCTATTTTCTTAGAATGGTTAAAAAAAACGGGAGGGGCGGTGACCGGCGCGCGCGCGCGTGTGATTCGGACACTTTGCTGGGAGCTGCTTAAGTCCCGCTCCAGCTCCTCTCACCTCCAACTTTGTTTCCGCACTCCTATGCCCTCCCACCACCCAGGCTCTCCCGACTACAGCCCCATGTAGAGCATCAAGGGGGATTCCCTGGATTTGGGAATTGTTTAAATTTGCCAGGTGCGGGGAGAAGGTGCTTCAATCCCAGTGCTCCTTGCCCTTGTCTACTCGGAGCCCGCAGGGGGAGTAGGCGGAGGGGCCAGATCCAGCCCCCGCTGGTCCGCCCAGCCCTTGGGGCCAGCAAGGCGCGGGCGCTCCAGTCCACTCCCCCGAGCTCCAGTTCTGATTTCCTCGGGAGCTGCGGGGCGGGGAGGGAGGGGGCTCCAGTGCAGCGTGAGGATTTGAATGAGAAAGCAGGTTGTGGCCGCGGCGCTTGCTCTTCCCCCATCCTCCCGGGGTCCGGCCGGCCGACGCGGAGAAGCGCCCTTCTGGGGGTCTTTCCTGGCCTGCTGTAGGGTCTGGAGTTGGAGGCGGACGCGCCGGTAACTCATCGCCCCGGGACGTGCCTCGAACTCCGGGAGTCCTTCATCTGCAGAGTACGCACAGCTGAGGAGGTCCGTACTTTTTGGGAAGGTGTGTGTGTAGGGTGGGAGCAGAAGGAGCGGTACAGCGAAGGGGGCTAATGAGCCTCTGGCGCGCCGGGGAGCAGGTGGCGGAGCTGCTCTCTGCAGCCGCCGCGAGACGCGCTCTACCCGCTGCCCGAGTGCTGGGTAAGGGGAAAGAGACACCGCTGCCGGTGGAGTCCCGCCATCCAGAGAATGTGGGTGTGCGACTGCGTTAGGACGAAACTCTGGGTCCCCAGCGGTGGCAGGGAGGGTCGAGCGTCGCTGCGGGAGCCCTAGGAGCGCGGACGCGGCGGGGGGCAGATCGGGCTTCCAGCGAGGGAGCGCGGTGTCCGCCACATGCTTCGTGGCTTGGGCTCCTCGGAGCGTCTTCCCAGCTCGGAACCCCGCCGAGGACGCGATGCGCGGGCGCAGGCCCGGCTTGAGGGTTGCGGGCTCCTGGGGCACGCGGGGGCTGCGGTGCCCGGGTCAGCGGTGCTCTGGGCAGCCGGCGCGCTCTGCGCCTGCGCGGTTCCCATGGCAACGGCGCGGCTGGGACGCCGCCGCTAGTGGCCCGGCGCCTGCTCCTCGCAGGGACTTTTGTTTGCAGCTTGGCGTGTACTTAGATCTCCTTTACCTGAGGAGGTTAGCACTGAATCAACAGCAGCCGAATGAAACGCAGAACGGAAAGGAGCCCTTCCCCTCCCTTGTCATTTTGATCATAGACAGAAAATAATGGTGAAAATTGCTCACGGGCCAGTAGCTGAGCACCTCCCCCCTTTTCTCCCACAGTGGGGGAGACGAATAAAATGCTTGCTTCCTGGTGAAGGCTGTCTGAAAACTCAGCTGTCTGGCCTGGAGTGTCGGGACAGCTCGCGCCCGCTTTCCGCGGAGCTAAGCTCCTGCACCTGCAGCCCGGTGTTCTTGGTTTACCATGGAGCCTGGAGGGTGGCCCCACCAGGGTGCGCCAGAGCAGGCGCCGGTCAGTAGACGAGCCTTTCCCAGGAGAGGCATTGCTCTTCCACCTGCTCCTATGGTTTGGTCTTTCAGGGGTTAAAATTCACTTAGCCATCTCAAGAGGTCATTTTCATTTTCTCTCCTTCTCATTATTTTTTCTTCTTTCTGGCATTGGAGATTTAACTCAGGGGCGCTTCCCCTTGAACCACAGCTCCAGGTATTTTTTATTTTTATTTTTTAAATTTTGAGACAGGGTCTTATCAAGTTGCCCAGCCTGGCTTGGATCTTGTGATTCTCCTGCCTGGGCCTCCCGAATAGTTGGAGTTGCAGGCGCGGGCCAGCTCGTAGGGCTCATTTTCATTTTCTTTAAATTGGGTCTTGACAGCCCCATCCTGCCTTTTAAATCCCATTTGTTTACACACAGGCGAGCATTTGGCAAGAGTATCTGGTGGGTGCTGTAGCTGCTGCTGCTTGCTTATTTTTCTTAGACTGCATCAATATTTGGCAGAGTGATTGAGACCTAGTTGCAGTTAAATAAGCACTGGCTAGAACCAATGTAACTACTAATTGAAGTTTAAAATGGAGATTTTTTTTTTTTAAACAGGGATTGAACCCAGGGGTATTTAACCACTGAGCCACATCCCCAGCCTTTATTTTTTATTTTGAGACAGTGTCTCGCTAAATTGATGAGGCTGGCTTTGAACCTGAGATCCTCCTGCCTCAGCCTCCTTAGCCCCTGGGATCACAGGCATGGGCTACCACACCAAGCTAAAATGGAGATAGTTTTCCTGAAATGAAATGAGGAAAAAATACCTTGGATGAAGTAACGTGGGTGTCATTTATTCCATTCCACCGCCCCCCCCCCCCCCCCCCCCCCCATTGGACCCAGGACCCTTTACCACTGAGCTATACCTCAGCCGTTTTTGAGACACGGTCTGGCTAAGTTGCCCAGGCTGGCATCCAGTTTGTGATCCGCCTGCCTCATGATGTGGTACCCGATTTTTAAACAATTTGCTTTCCAGAATAGCAAGTGTTTATTAGTGGTATAAGTTTTAAGATAATATCCTTCTATCATCAGCAAATATAATCCGCATATTGCTTTTCACATGACAGCAAATAACATGCTGTTGAAGTTCTCTCCCATTGGTTTTGTTATTAATGCTAGACATGGTGCTCAAATATTTGAGCACAATATTTAAAAAAATATTTAAATATTTTTAAAAAAAGCTCAGTTGAGTTTTTCCTTTTTTTTTTTTCCTATTAAGAAATAAAACTTAGGGCTGGGGCTGTGGCTCAGCAGTAGTGCACTTGCCTGGCGTGTGTAAGGCACTGGGTTCGATTCTTAGCATCACGTATAAATAAATAAAATAAAGGTTTATCAACAACTAAAAAAATATTTTTTAAAAATGGAAAAACTTAATTTTCAGGTTCAGGTATTTGTGACCCTCTGGTGGCTTGTTGCTGTCTCTAGTGCCTTGATTCTCAGTGCCTTGTGTTTCTGCTTGTACCAGGAGGCAGTGGGATAAGAAGATTGGGAGTGCTTGGAGGCAGGCTGGGGGAGGCCCCAAGGAGACAAAAGGAGGGGAAGGCGGTGGGCGGAGCCAGGATTGGTCTCTGAATGAAATGTGTTAAAAGTCACAGCTCCTGTTTGATAACGTTTTCTCAGGTCGTCAGCTTCAATTTATTAAAAAAAAATCTTTTTCATAATGGATAGAATTATAAAAAATTTAACATGATAATTCGATCCTTGTTCGGTTGCCATATGTAAACTACCAGGACAATCGTTTCTTTTTCTTTTTCAGCGCTGGGGCCTCACATGTTAAGCAAGTGCTCCACCACTCAGCTACTCGCAGTCCTGTACAAATTCTTAATGCAGCGTTTTGTATTTAATTTATTAATTTAGTTAACAAATATTTATCCAGAACTTATATACAAAGCAAGATAAATAAATCCAGATCCCTCCTCTCAGAATTAAGAGCTGTGAGTTTTGAAATAATTCTAATGTAACTTCAGGTTTTCAGGGTGCGGACTGTACCTTTGATGCTCCTAAGAGAATAGCTGATTTGGGGCTGATCAGACTTCTACATTCAGAAACACATGTGAAAACTTTGCAAAAAAAAATAAGTTTTTGAGCAATTAAAGAAAACTTTGTATATGGCAGGAAACATTGGATGCACCTGTCTGCTTACATTTTTGTAGTACAGATTGCCCTAAAACTCACAGTGCCGGCAAGTGCAGTGCTTGGGAGACCCACAGAAGCCTTCTCAGGTTTCTTAGATGAAGATAAGGTGAGAGTCCAGCGGTCCTTTGCTCGGCTCCCTGTTTCCTGACATCATGAACCAGCCTCTTCTAGGAACAGTGTTGATCTGTACACCTGGATGATCATCACTGATATTTCCCTGAGAAAAGGAGGGGGCATGAAGTTATAGAAGGATAAAAGGGGCAGAGTAGAGCGTTAAACATTTTAAACCTAAGCTGGAATAATTTCTAGGCACTTTCAGTGAGTTTAGACTCTTGAAATCCAGTACGGCCGCGGCAAACCTGTGGCAAAATCTGACCTGGGTCTGGTCATTTCTAGGACACAGAAGGCTAATGGGAGCCTGGTCTTCTTCCCTCACCTGCTCATAGTCTAATACTCAATACTCATTAGCTCCGAGCGGCTTGGTGAGCAGTGTCCTGCTTGGCGCAGGCTCTTTGTCTAGAGCCGGCTGTGAATGGCGGAGCAGTGGTGCAGAACTCAGGCCTTTGGACAATGGCTCTCGCCTGGGAAGCATGTTCTCTCTTCCCACTGGCAGGAGCTTATTCCAGCCTGGCTTTGGTCACAAGGAAAATCGTTTAGACACAGTTGAGTGCACACTTGCTCGCATCTCTTTGACACCGTGACCATTTCTGTTGAAGGAGAAATCCAGCACTGCTGTGATAGGCTGCGGTAAATTAGAAGTGCGTTTTTAGAAACCCCTGAAGAAGTTTACACAGCTTTGTGTGATTATCCTCGAGCTTTCTGTCTTCTGTGCTTCAAAGTGGAAGAGGACAGGATGGATGCAGAAGGGAGAACCAAGAGAACTTTTATAGCAAAGTTAAAAGCATTCTTACCAGCTCTGCATAGGTACTTAGTGTGATGCACTTAGTACCCATGCTGTGTGCTCACTGAAGTACAGAGCAGGAAAAGATGACTCTACCACATGTATTATATAAGTCAGGAAATCAGGGCCCAAGGTTACTATTTTTTTTTTTTTAATTTATTTTTTGCTACGTGGGGGAGGGGGATAGAACCAGGGCCTTGCACATGCTAGCCAAGGACTCTGCCACTGAGCTACCTTCCCTGCCCTAAATGATTTTCTTAAAGCCACATAGCTAATAGATGGGATGAAAATGCAAAGTTACTGATTTCTAATCTTGCTGTTTTCAGAGAACTCAGGAAGAGCAGACATCAAATCTTTGCTCCAGACTTGGTATTTGTAATCCTAGGCAATTGCTCTAGTGGTAAAGCGTCAGCAATTTCATGTGATCTTCCTTAATACCGAGTGGAACTGGTCAACATGCACCTTCTGATAATATATTTGGTTGTAAACATGTATCATGAGAACTTGTGTGGTGCAAGAGTCCTTTTTCAGTGTATATATATATTTAAGTTGGTCTGAAGAATTTTGGCCCGATTAAGAGTTAATACAAGGCTGGGGTTATGGCTCAGTGGTAGAGTGCTTACCTAGCATGCAGGAGGCACTGGGGTTTGATTCCCCAGCAACACATAAAAAAACTAAATAAACAAAAATAAAGGTATTGTGTCCATCTAAAACTAAAAATATATATAAAAAAAGAGTTAATACAGGGGGATAGCTTTTCTGATAGTTCTTTTGTCCAGTAAATATATTAAAGTGTTCTGAAAGACAAGGATGAAATGAACACATGTTCCTAATATGTGCATGGCACTCACTTTGTACTCATAATGATCAGGAGGAGTTGCAATTATCCCGTTCTTGATGCGGACAAGAGAGGTTAGTTTCTTGCCCAAGGTCTGAGTGTGGAACTGATGTGGAATTTGAATCCAGGTCTGTCTCCTCCATGGTCTATTATATCAAGTCATCACTCACTAAGGCAGGACTAAATTACCACATATGTGTATGTATACATATGTATATGTATGTACATATAAAATACAGATGGTTGGTTTTATTTTCTAATTCCCACTTCATGTAAAGTACAGACAGGCCAAAGTGTTTCTGATCAGTTCTTTGGTGGTGGAGAAGCTCTATTCCCTGCGTTGGAGTTCAGGAGGTTATAAAGTCAGGCCTGATTCCAGGAGAACATTCAGGACTTTGTTTATAAACTGTGTTGGCTATTTGTTTAGAAGTGAGCCGTGTTTAGGTTCTGTTCCTTAGAGGTCTCTCCACATCAAAGTGGCCCACTTATCACTTCTGGATTGCTGTCAACTTGTGGTGGGTCTAAGAGGACCCTTCATGATTTTAATGTGTGTTTTCTGGCATCTCCAGATACTGGTTTTATCTTATATAAACTGTGCTTGCTTATGTCTCTTGATGTCATGCGGAGAGACTTACGGCTGCAATGATGTTTTCTTCTAATGCTTTTCAAACTGGGGACCAGAAGTACCTTGGGCAGTTGTTGAAAATGGCTAAGTTATGCCAGCAGTTTGGGTGCCCCTTAGACAGCTCTGCTGGGTTCCTGGGAGATGTGGTTGGATTGTCCTGAACTGGTTTATGTCTGCAGTAGTTTTGAGTTGGTTTACTTATGGAGGAACTGAGGCTCAGGAATGTTTATGCCCACACAGCCGACTGGTGGCCAGGGTGGCAGATGCCTGGTTCCTAGTAGCACAGCACTCCTGAAAACACACCTCCCTCTTGGCCTTTTCTCCTCCCTGCATCTCAGACTGCAGGGACAAAGATGAGGATTTCAAATTGGGTGTGGACTCCACCTTAGAATTCAGCCTCTGCTCCGGACACTGGCCAGGTCTGTGGGGGCTCTCCTGCAGGCAGCCTCTTTTCTCTGTGACTGGTTCTTCTGAGTTTAGCAAGGAACTTATGAATTTGCCCAGCCATCCTGGTGCCCATGCCCACCTGTTACGTTGTCCCCGGAGGCTGTCCAGTTTAGTGTGAGTTACTGATTAACCAGTGGAAGGCGCGAGTCTCTCTTTCATCTTCTTCACTTCCTTGTTGCTAGTCCACAAGAATCAAATACCCGAATGCAGCTCCCCACTTCCCTCCCTCTTCAATTTAGTAGAAGAGGCCTCTGGACCTTACACCGGATCTTGGAGAGCTGAGAAAACCAGTGCAGATTTATTCCTGGTGGGAACTTGGAAGATCCATACAGGGTTCAGGGCTCAGAATCCTGGACCAGAACCGAGTTGATTTGCTGGTAATTGCATTTGGTTTTCTAGATATGCTATTTTCTTTTTGCCAAACTGCTTTTCCTTAACTTTCAGTGATACAGGAGGTATTGGAAAGTGCTTGCCCAACATGGGTGATGCCCCGGGTTCCATCTCTGGCACTGCAAGAAAAAAAGTGATTTCTCTATAGAAAAGGGCAATGTGTTCATGTAAGGAGTTAGGATTATCCTTTGGCTTTCCCCCCAGCCCCCTCAATTTAAAGACTGATGGTTCCATACAAGTGACTTGTGTAAAAAGGTTAAAAAGCAAAAACAAAAAAGAAAAGAGAAAAAAGAAAAGAGGATTGAGAGCAAACCCTTTTCTGATACGCATATAGAATCTCTCCTTCCAGAGATATCTATGTGCAAAATTGTAGGTATTTGTCATGCACAATTCTGTTTATTGGGCAAATCATTAAAATCCAGACTTGGAAGAGGGTGAACACAAACTGTGTACCAACTTCTTTTTCAGTTGTCAAAAGAAAGAAATGTGAAATCTAGGAAACTAAGGATGTTGTTTGCTGGGGGACAGGACAGCTACTATTCACTGCATACCCTTTTTGTGACTTCTGAAACTTTCAACTTAATAAGCCAAATTAAAGTTAAAAACAGAAAAGGAAGTCTTGGGTTTCAGTAACAAGGGAATAAATCAGTAACTGCCTCCCCGCTCCCAAGAGTGAGACCTGAAGGACTGGAAGCAGTTCCCTTTCTTGTTCTTTGCGGAAGGCTCCGCCAATTCACCTGGGCTATTGCCCGGCTGGAGAGCGCTGAGTTCCTCCGCGTTTCCAGAACCCCTGGGGAGGGCTTTGCCGGTTTTCATATTCTTCTTCCGTCTCCTCGCGCATCGCTATTGGCTGCAGCCGGGACCCACGGACCAATGGGAGCCGGCCCCGCTCAGCCTGGGCGACTCTGCCAGCTGGTGCTGGCGGAGGGGCGGCAAGGGCCAGAAAGTGTCCTTTTTCTTTTCTTGCCCGCTGTCCTTTCCCCTACAGAGAAATCATTCCCGTGTGATTATTCCCGGGTTTTCCTGAGCAGCGCCCCAATGGGAATGTCAGAGAAATCTTTTCTTCCCCAAAGTTGGGAACAACGCCTCTTCCCTCGTGTTTAATGGGCTGTGAGTTGGAAGTATTTTTTTCTGTTTATTGGGCAAATCATTAAAATCCAGACTTGGAAGAGGGTGAACACAAACTGTGTACCAACTTCTTTTTCAGTTGTCAAAAGAGAGAAATGTGAAATCTATTATTTAGTGTCCAAGTTCCAGTCAAAGGCAGACACTCGTCAGGACCAGTTCCCAGCGTGTTCCCTGGAAATCTGTCACTTCGCATTTGGCCATTTGGCGAGTCGACCGGAAAGCATTTATTTATCACTGAATTCTTCTTATTGCTATGTTAATTTCTACGTTTGGGGAAGGAATAATTGAGTCGAGCACACACATTCTCAGGACTGTACATTTTAGGATTTTAGAGCATTTAGTGAAGTTTCCCCCATACCTCTTTCCTCCCCTGCCCCCCGGGTCTGTTTGTTCTTTCATAGACCAACAGCATTGTTAGTTTATTGTGTATTTTTCCCAGACATAAGAGGTTTATATATCTATATATATTCAAATACACATGTGTGCCTTCTGCCTTTTTCATCCTTTAAAACAATCAAATGTTAGCATAACTCACATGTTTTTTTCTTTTTTTGTGATGCTGGTGATCAAACCAGGGACTTGTGCATTGCTAGGCAAGTTTGGTATCACTGAGGTATATCCCTCGCCCAGCACAATCTTTGCTTTTTGCATTTTTCTTACAACAGTATATTTTTTCTTCCATATTGGCACACAGAACTTTCTTATTTATTTAAAAAGTTTTTTATTATATTTGTGGTACTGAGGCCTTGCACATGCTAGGCAAGCTCTCTACCACTAACTACTCCCCCAGCCGTTCTCTTTTTACTTTATTTTGAGTTGGGGTCTCAGTAAGTTGCTTAGGGCCCTGCTACGTTGCTGAGGTTGGTCTTGAACTTGGGATCCTCCTGCCTCAGCCTCCTGTGTCACTGGGATTACAGGCATGTGCTGCCATGTCTGGTTTATATGTAAATAGATCAAAATTGTAGGTATTTGTCATGTACAATAGGCTGTTCTAAGATGTGTGTATCCTGTGGCTAAGTTGAGCTGATCAGCGGCAGTATTACCTCACCTCTTCCATGGAGAGAGCACCTTCTGTCTTCTGAGTTGGTGCAGTGTACTGTTGATGACTGCCCTCTGGTCATGTGGTGCTGTAAGTTTCTAGAACATAGTCCTCCTAATTTAAATCTGTATCCTTCAGCTGTCACCTCCAGCCCCTGCCCCAGCCCCTGCTGACCACCCTTCTCCAGTCTGCGAGGTGGGTGAGATGTGAGGTCCTGTGGCCTTCACCTTTCTTTGCCAGGCATTTTCCTTAACGCAGTGCCCTCCCAGTGCATTTGTGCTGTTGGAAACCACAGGACTCCCTTCTCCTGTGGGGTGAACAGAATTCCATTTCTAGGTTTATCACATTTCTTTCAGTCTAGCTGAAGGTTTGTCTTTTTATCTCTTCTGAAAATCGACTCTTAATTCCATTGATCTCTTCTTTTTCTGGTCACTATTTCATTTATTTCTACCCTGAATTTTGTTATTTCTCTCTAACTCTGGGCTTATTTTGTCCTTGTTTTCTAATGTCTTGAGGTGTAACATTAGGTTGTATATTTGAAGTTGTCTTTATTGATGTGGACACTTATTGCCATAAATTACTCTTGCCTGCAATCCCAGCATCTCTAGAGGCTGAAACAGGAAGATTGGGAGTTCAAAGTTAGCCTCAGCAAAAAAGCGAGGCGCTAAGGGACTCAGTGAGACCCTGTCTCTAGATAGATTATAAAAGGGCTGGAGATGTGGCTCAGTGGTCTGGTTCCCCTGGGTTCAATTGCCCGTACTAAATAATAATAATAATAATAACAACAACAACAACACTCTTAGGGTAATTTACTGCATTTCTTGCATCCTGTAAGTTTTAGTATGTTGTATGTTCAATTTTTGTTTATCTCAAAATATTTTTAAATTTCCTGTTTACTATCTGACCCATTGGTTGTTCAGAAGCAGTGTATGTTAATTGTTTAATTTCTATGTATTTGTGAGTTTTCTGAAATTCTTCCATTATTCTTCCCCTTTCCTTTTCTCTCCCTGCTCCTCCTTCCCTCCTGTCTTCCCTTCTTTCTTCCCTCCTTCCTTTGTCTCTCTCTTTTTCTCTTTTTCTTTTTTGTTCTGGGAACTGAACCCAGAGCCATACATGCTAAGCAAATGGTGTACCACTAAGCTCTCCCCTCAGCCCCTTCCTGTTGTTGATTTCTAGTTTTATACACTGTGGTCAGAAAAGATACTTGATATGATTTCAGCCCTCTTAAATTTGTTTTGTGGCTTAACCCTTGGTCTGTCCTGGAGAAAGTTCACATGTCCTTGAGAAGGATGTGTGTCTGCTGCTGTGGGTAGTGTCCATCTTTAAAGTCCCTTTGATCTGAAGGGTTCTTCTGGTCTGCTGTTCCTTATCAGTTTTCTCTCTGGATGATCTGTTCATTGTTGAAGGTGGGCTTGAGTCTCTCCCTCCTTCAGATCTATTGTTAGTTGCTCTATCTATTATGTGCACCTATGTTGGTGGATGTATATTTACAATTATTGTGTTCTCTTGATGAATTGGATGCTTGGCCATTGTATACTGACTGTTAGAGTCTGTAAACAAGTCTGCATGGCGCCTGGCAAAATGCCAGAGGGAGTGGTTTGTGAAGTAACACCAGCGAGCCATTAAGTGTGGAGATTCCTTATTGGTTGACTGATGTATCTAGTTTATGCTAATTAGATAAGCTGTGCGGAATGTATAAATACTGCTCCTGTCCTGCAGTAAACGGCTTCCACTCCTGCTGTATCAACATACACAACTTGCTCGTCCCCCCCCCCCCCCCGTTATTCTGCTGCAGCCGGACTGCGGCAACTGACCTCCCTTGTCTCTTCTTACAGATTTGCCTTAAAGTCTATTTTATCTGATAGAAGCATAGCTACGGCCTTATTCTCTTGGTTTCTCTTTGCATGCCATGTCTTCCTGCACCCCTATTCCTTCACCATTTGTCTGTCTATTAGAGTGAAGTGTTTCTTTTTTCTTTTGGGTACTGGGGATTGAACTCAGGGACACTCACCACTGGACCAATCCCCAGCCCTAGTTTGTATTTTATTTAAAGACAGAGTCTCACTGAGTTGCTTAGCGCCTCGCTTTTTGCTGAAGCTGGCTTTGATCCTCCTAGCTCAGCCTCCCAAGCTGCTGAGATTACAGGTGTGCACCACCACACCTCGGAAGATTTTCATATAGGCAGCATCTAGTTGGGTCTGGTTTTAAAAGTTCCATTCAGCCTTTCTGTCTTTTGATTGGAGAATTCAATCCATTCACATTCAAGGTAATTACTCTTAGGTAAGGACTTACTACTTCATTTTCTTAATTGTTTTCTGATTGTTTTGTAGATCATTTGTTCTTCTTTTGGTGTATCTCTTGTGATTAGGTGATTTTCCTACTGGTATGTATTGATATATTTTTTTAAAATTTTTTGTGTATTTTCTACAGATGTTATGGTTTGGATGTGAGGTATCCCCCAAAAGCTCACTTGTGAGACAATGTGAGAGGTTTCGGAAGGGAAATGATTGGGCTGTAAAAGCCTTAATCCAATTAGTGTATCAATCACCTGATGGGATTAATTGAGTAGTAATTGAAGGCAGATAGGGTGTGGCTGGAGGAGGTGGGGCATTGGGAGTAGGACTCTGGGGTATATTTTTGTCTGTCAAGTGGAGTCTCTGCTTCCTGATAATCATGTGAGCTGCTTCCTTCTGTCATACTCCACCTGATGTCCTGCCTCACCTTAAACTCCTAGGCATGGATCCAACTGTCCCTGGACTGAGACCTCTGAAACTGTGAGCCCTTAAATAAACTTTTCCTCCTCTACAATTGTTCTGCTGGGTCTTTTTAGTCTCAGGAGTGAAAAAGCTGACTAAAACAATAGTTTTTTGCTTTTTTACCATGAGGCTTACATAAAGCACAGTTGTAGTTGCCACTCTGAGGTGATCATTTTGATCCCATTAAAAAAAAAAAACTCGACTTTTAAAAAAATATTTATTCTTAAGTCTTAGGTGGACACAATATCTTTATTTTACATTTATGTGGTGCTGAGGATGAGCACTCTACCACTGAACCACAATCCCAGCCCAAAAAACTCAACATTTTTACCTCCTCCAATCATAGTGTTTTTTCTTCCTCCCTCTTATTTCTCTCCCGCCCCCTTCTTCACTTCCTCCTGCTCCTCTTCTTCTTGATCTTCCTCCTCCTCTTCCTCACTGTGGATTGAACCCAGGGGTACTCTACTCCAGAGCTACTCCCAGTCTTTTTCACAGACTCCAGAGTCAGGAGCTACAGCATGCACCACCATGACCAGCTCATTTTGTTTTGAATGTCACAGTTTATATTTTTACATTGGATATTGTTTAAATTTTTTTTTTGTCTTTTTATCTTCCTACTGAAGATGTAAATGATTTGTACACCACCATTATAGCATTGAAATATTCTGCATTTAACTGGGTACTTAATTTTACTGCTGAGTTTCATACTTCCATATTTTTGTGTTACTTATTACTATCCTATTCTTTCACTTTGAAGAGTTGCCTTTAGCTTTTCTAGTAAGACAGCTCTAATGGTGATGAGCTGCCTTAGCTTTTGTTTATCTGGGAAAGCCTTTATCTCCTGAAGGACAGCTTTGTTGGGTAAAGTGTTCTTGGCAGTTTTTCTCCTGTTTGCACTTGAAAATATCATTCCACTCTCTCCTGACCTCTAAGGTTTCCACTGAGAAGTCTACTGTGAGAGGTATTGGACTCTTTGATTGTGATAAGCTGCTTTTCTCCTCCTGCTTGGTTCTGTCTTCGGTTTTGGTATTTGGTTGTACTATGTCTTGGTGTCATGTTTGAATTGAATCTGATTAGAGACCCTTGATCTTTCCATACCTGGATATTTATATCTTTCCCCAAATTTGAAAAGTTCTGTGCTATTATTTCTTTAAGTACATTTCATGGCTCTTTATCTTTCCCTTTTCCTTCTTTAACTTCTATAATTCAAATATTTGCTCTTTTGATGCTGCCCCATGAATCATAAACTTGCTTCATTTGTTTTCATTATTTTTTTCTTCTCTGATTCTATATTTCAAGTAACCTGTCTCTGAGTTCACAAGCTCACAGATTTAATTTTTCTTTTTCTTTTTTTGTGGTACTGGAGATTGGACCTAGGGGTGCTCTACCACTGAGCTATATCCCTAGGACAGTTAAAAAAAACAAAACAAAACAATTAAAAATAATATGGGCTATGGTCTCACCAAGTTGCCCAGGCTGGCCCTGAACTCAGCAATTCTTCTGCCTTAGCCTCCCTCTTACTGGGGTTACAGGTGTGTGCCACCATGCCCAGCTACAGATTCTTTCTTTCTCTGTTACCAGTTTTCCTATTGATGTTCTCTATTGCATTTTTTCATTTATTTAATTGTATTTTTAGTTTCCCAAATTTGTTTGATTAAAAAAAGTAATCTCAGTCACTGTTAAATTTCTCTTTTGGTTGTTACTGTTTTTTCTGATTTCATTGAACTTTCTTAAGAGTTCTTGGGCTGGGGATGTGGCTCAAGCGGTAGTGCGCTCATCTGGCATGCGTGCGGCCCGGGTTCGATCCTCAGCACCACATACAAACAAAGATGTTGTGTCCGCCAAATACTAAAAAATAAATATTAAAATTCTCTCTCTCTCTCTCTCTCTCTCTCTCTCTCTCTCCCTGTCTTAAAAAAAAAAAAAGAGTTCACTGTGTTTCCTTAAAACAATTATAATGTATTCTTTGCTGGGCAGTTCATCCATCTTCATTTCTTTATTGTTGATTACTGGTGCTTTATTTTGTTCTTTAGTGGTATCTTATTTCCCTGATATGGTCAGGCAATGGTGCCTGCCTATTTGAAGAAGTAGGAACTTACACCTGTTTTTGCAGTCTGGCTTTGTCTGAGAAACCCTTTCACCAACCAGCCATTCAGAGATTCTGCACAGGTTGCCTGGTGTGGTCTGTGGGAGGGCTTGTTGCTGGAGTCCTCATGCATGGTAGTATGATGCAGGCTGGTCAGCAGGCATCTGGATCCTTGGGGTTTGGCCTGGATCTTGGGTTCAGGAGGGTGGTCCTAGAGCCTGAGTTCATGGGGGTTTTATTGGCATTGGAACAGTCCCAAGCCTTGTAATACTGGGGCCAATCCAGAGCCTATAGCAGCTGGGGTCAGTCTAGTGGACCAGTGTGACAGACCTGTGTGGAGGCTGAGTCTACTTGGCAGGTCTGGAGCCTGGGGCTGGCACCAGGGTGGGTCTGGAGGGTCAATCCCGGGCACTGGGCTGGAGTCTGAGGTCTTGGGAGCCTTCTCAGCCCTGTTGAGTTGCTGGTATAGGCCCAGTGTTGGGTCTGATGCAAAATCCAGCACTCATTTCCCTCACCTTCCCCACAGGGAGGTTCTGTCTCCATGCTGTGCTGCTTGGGTCTGGGGAGTGATGATTGGGTGACCTAAAATTCTCTTCCTATCCTATTTAATGTGTCCTCTCCAGACTTTGTGGATGTGATGTGTCAGGATTCACAACATTTCTTTTGACTTTAAAGCAACTAAACTTCTTTATTGCCATTATTTTCTTATATCTGTGCTATTTTCAGGTGCTATAATCTCTCACCTGATTTCCTTAGAGCTTCCATGTATTACTAGTTGTTCAAATTGATGTATCTGTGGGTAGAAGAAGCTAGAAAGTCCTATTCCATTACAGGGTATTTATTTGTTATTTAATGGCTGCATATTTCCACTTCACGGATGTACTACAACTTTACCATATGAACTGATAATTAGGTTGTCTCTAATCTTTTGCAAACAGTGGTACAATGAATAATCCTATATGTACACAAGTTTGTGTATGTTCCATATATAGCCATAGGATATACTTTTAAAGGTAAGATTGCTGAGTCAAAGCTATATATATTTGTAATTTTTCTTTTGGTGGGTGGTACTGGGGATTGAACTCAGGGGCACTCGACCACTGAGCCACATCCCCAGCCTTATTTTGTATTTTATTTAGAGACAGGGTCTCACTGAGTTGCTGAGTGCCTCACTTTTGCTGAGGTTGGCTTTGAACTCAGTTCCTTCTGTCTCAGCCTCCAGAGCCACTGGGATTACAGGCGTGTGCCACCATGCCTGGCTTTGTAATTTTGATAAGTATTATTAAATTGATCTTCCTAAAATTTGTACAATTTTTACTCCTATCAGAAATGTATCACAATGTTGCCAGGCATGGTACAATAAAAAGAAATGTATCACAGTGTTAGTTTCTCTACACCAACCCCATACTGTGAAGCTTTATGGATTTTTTTTTGATATTTGCTAATCTGATACGTAAAAATTAGTATCTTCATAAAAATGACATTTGCTTTTGTCTTATTTACTCATGGGTGACTTTATAAATTTTATTTTATTTGCAGTGCTGGGGCTCAAACCCAGGCCTTGAGTGTGTTAAGCAAGAGCTCAGCCATTGGGCTCCACCCCCAGCCCACAAATTTCACTTTGGCTGGATCCTCAGAGGAGGCGGGGTCACCTTCTGCGCACACCCCTACCCCCCAGTATGGATTAAAAAATAAACTTTGAAGAAGAAGCAAATGAGTAGCGTTTTGAGGATTGCGTGGTGGAATCGGGTCAGCATATTTCCTTTTCTTTTTTTTTTTTCTTTGTGTGTGTGTGTGTGTGTGTGTGTGTGAGTGAGAGAGAGAGAGAGAATTTTTTAATATTTATTTTTTAGTTTTCGGTGGACACAGCATCTTTATTTGTATGTGGTGCTGAGGATTGAACCCAGGCCGCAAGCATGCCAGGCGAGTATGCTAACGCTTGAGCCACATCCCCAGTCCACATTTCCTTTTCTTAAGTAGTGTGCATTTAGTTGTTTTTCACAGCTTTCTTCCCAGTCCCAACCTGTCTCCTTTCTCCTTAGCTCTTTGGCACCTGAAGCATCTCCAGTTCTGGCAGAATGGCACCAACAGGCTGGTGGTCTTGCTGCCCGGTTTCTTACTCTATCCCTGGAATCAAAGCTAACTTGAATTTCTTATTGTCCCTGGTCATGGCTGCATAGAGTTCCGGTCTCTTAGCATTTCTGAGAAGAAGAAGAAAAACTTGTCATTCAGATTTTGTGGATGTGATGCTTTTAGCTTGGACACTTAGGAGACCCCTGCTTTTCCTTGAAGGGGGAGGATTATCATGGAATGACAAGGACAGTGAGCCAGGACCCATCCACTGGATGGTTGTGTTGCCCCTCCAAGGGAATAAACCATCCAAGGATGTGGCAGGTGGATTCATAGGGGCCAGTGACAAATCACCAGGAATTAGCTCCTGCACTTGGTGCTAGAGATTGAACCTAGGCCCTTGCTTACATTAAACATGTACTCTACCATGAGCTACACCTCCAGCCCTTAGTTGCTGTACCTTTAAATTAAGTATGTGTGTGTGGGTGTGTGCATAAAGTATATGTGTATACACATCTATATGTTTATACTCGTTTAAGATCCCCCAGTCCACTTTATACATCTCATTTGAGGAATCTGTGCTAGTGTTTGATTTTATTTCCCTATTTTTCTCCTATAATTCTATTTCATTTTTCATCAAATGGCAGCTTCAAATGTTCTTATTAGTTAGACTTAAAAAGAATCAAGAGCTTGTAAGCCTGTGGGGGATTAGCTCCTGGGTTGAGCTGTGGATCTGTTTAGCTAGGACTACCTCCGCTAGCTCCTGATTTTCTCCAGAGCTTTTTAAGAATTAACAATTCTACACATAAGAGACCAAGCTGAATTTCTACAGTTTAAACTATGTTTTTAGATTTAGATTTCTTTTTGGTGCTCTTTTGAACTTGAGAATTCTTATGACCAAATCAGGTTTGCTCTTCCATCTCTTTATCAGATTCTTTGAAGACTTCTATATTTCTTTCTCATAATTTTTGATTGCTTTTTGCAATGTTGGGAATTGAACCCAGGGCTTCATGGGCAAGCACACTACCATGGAATCCCATTCCCAGCCCATCTTTCTCATAATTCAGATATTCTTATATCTGCATATGGCATAAGCTGTCTATTGATCTGTCAGGGTTCACAACATCTCTGCTGACTATAGAGCAACTATTCTTTATTGCCATTATTTTAGGCCAAAATCTTTATAAAATTATTGTTCTTCTTATTACTATTATTCTTCTAAAGAGAGGTCTATCTCAGGATTTATATTCTGAATAATTTATGAGTGGGCATTCTTAGTGAAATGGCATCTTTGCCAATTTCCTCGTATGTTTTTATCAAATTACTTTGTATTTACGCAGCATGTGAATGATGTGCCTTAGTAATTGGTATGGTTGGAGTCTCTGCCAAGACTCATATTGAAATTTGATTGCCTTTGCAGAGTTGGGTGGTGGGGCTTTTAGAAGGCAATTAGGACATTAAAAGAGATTAAAGGGCTAGAGCTGGGGTTGGGTTGCTCAGCCTGGGTTGGGGAAGAGAAAAGAAAAATAAAAAATATCAATATCTTTCTTGTGGGCCTGAGCTCTTGCTGTAATGAGTTCAGACCAGTCATGGTAAGAGCAGATGATTTAGCAAGTGTACCCTTCCTGTCTTGTTCCTACCATGAGAGGAAACAGGTGAGGCCTTACCCATGCTATGTGACTTTCCACCTCCAGCTTTCAGAACTGTGACCCAAAATAAACCTCTCTTCTTTGCAAATTACCCAGGCTCAGGTATTCTGTTATAGCAACAGAAAATAGACTAAGATAGTAATTTTTATTCCATTCCTTCTTTTAGGCTTTTCTTTTCTTTCCTTCTTCCTTCCCTTTCCTCCTCTCCTCTCTTTCTTTCCTTTCTTGTACTGGAGATGGAACCTAGGGACTCACACATGCACCTCCAGTTCTTTCTTGTTAAAGTTTTATTTTGAGACAGTGTTTTGCTAATTTGCCCAGGCTGGCCTCTAACTCCCTATTCTCCTGCCTCAGTCTTCTGAGTAGCTGAGTAGGTGGGATCACAGGCATGTGCTCTCTGACTGCCTTGGCTCATTTTTTTTTTTTTTTTAACTCCTGCAATAGGCCTTGTTGATATTCTGCTCCTTGCTGGGCAAGTTTTATGTAAACGTTCTTCTATTTCTGTGCCCTGTCCTCAGAGCATCTCAGAGCAGGTGGGACCGTGTCCAGGCACCTCTCCATCTTTTTGGTGACTGTGGTGCCTGCAGCAGGGCTCAGTGCCTTGGGTGGGTCATTTGATTCATAAGCTGTCTGAGGGCAGTGACAACCGTTCACACCTAGGGCTCCAGAACTCTCTGTGCTGTGTGGTACAGGTGGAGGGACTTCTCCCACACACCCTGCTGTGTAGTTGGGAAGGAGGAAGGTGTTGGACAGGAGGTTGAATCACCAGTCAAGGCACATTTCTTGTTGGAGCTGAGCTCATTGCTGGGTGGAGGGTGGGGAGCAGGAATGATGAGAATCTAGCTCATCCTCTGTGATGAGCTCCCTTCACTTACTGGTGGGTGGAGAAAGGGGAGCCGGAGGCATTAAGGTTAAGGTGAACTGGCATCCAGGACATCCGTCCTCCCTTCTGAAACTGTATGTCAAGTACCCTTCTGTATGAAAAAATTCGGGGCAAAGCTCTTCTGAGGTTCGTTTCTAATATTTAAAAATGTTTGGAAATCATTGGTTTGGGGATGATAGTATTTCTGTGTTACACTTACACAGAAATAGATGAAATAAGAATTGTACAAAAAGTCCTTTATTTCTTTATTTTTGTGTGATTAAGAAGACTCTTAAGTTGATCTTCACTGAGAGTTAAAAATCTCCTCACCAAGGGGCCTTTCATTCCGGTGGGTGGTGTTTTATTCCCCAGTGTATTTCTTAATATCCAGGCTGTACCATGTGCCCACTTTTAAGATGAGGGGCACATAAACCTGAAAATGTGCCCTGACTGAGCACAAGGTGGTGGCAAGGACCATTGCCTGGGAGTCTGGGTCTCACTACTTCTGCCAGCCATGCCTATCAGGGCTCTCTTAGTGTCTTTCTCTCCCTCCTGTTATTCATTATTTGCTAGGAAGCAAATTTACACAAATCTTAAAGAGTGAAATATTTACAGTTATATTTTTTGGTTTCAAATCCTAGATCTGCCACTTGGTGGCCGAGGACCTTAGATAATTTTTAACCTCTCTGTGCTTTAATTTCTCAATCTGTAAAATGGGAGTAGTGATGAAGCCCAGTCCTTGGGATAGTTCTAAGGATCGGATAGTTCTAAGGATCAGGTAGATTCATAAGCTGTCTGAGGGCAGTGACTTCCTGGCCCAGGAATTCCAAAGTGGCAAGCAATGTGCAATGTGGGGATAGATTGCGTCTCAGTTTGGCCCAGGGCCAGACTGCATGGCTCTGTGGTTTTGAAGATGAACTTGAAATGATAAAAATATGATAGTCCAAAGGATTCAACAACAGATAAATCCAAGCTGAACAGGGAATTAGCTAATTGAATCTGACAAGAATTTTAATTAGTTTCAGAATAAAAAGAGGGAGAAAATGAGAAAAGGCAACATTTAAGAGGTAACAACTGAGAATTTTGAAGGACCAATAAGAACCATCATTTTGCATATTTATGAAGTCATAAGAATCCCAGTCAGGATGAAAAAAAGGTAGACAGATGTGATTAAATTGCAGAACACAAAAGATGAAGAGAGGATATTATGCAAAGTCAGAGAGAAGAGGAAGCTTATCTTCAAAGACACGAGGAACATTCTGACAGTTTAACAATAAAAGTCAGAAGACTTTCTTGCACCATAAGCAAGAAATTCGCTGTCAGCTTACGATCCTATTTCCATTAAAAATACCTTTAAAAAATAAGGAGGAGGGCGAGGTTGTGGCTGAGCAATAGAGCTCTCTCCTAGCATGTTCCAGGCCCTGGTTTCCATCCTCAGCACCACATAAAAATAAATAAATACATAAAATAAAGATATCGTGTCCAACTACAACTAAATATTGAAAAGAAAATAAGGGTGAAGTGAAGACCTTTCAGACATAACAAAAACCTGGTGTTTGTGCTGGAGACCTTACTAAAAGGATGCACTTCAAGCAGAAGGAGACGATTCCCAAATGGAAGGTCTCAGAAGCAATGGAGAGTGAAGGGGGTGGGTTGTAAGTGAAAGCACTTGTTAGCTGTATAAAATAGTAATGTTCACGCCTTTAGTGAGAAGAGTGGCAGCAGGAAGCTGAGGAGCAAGAGGAGTAAATGGGTTCTAGGGTTGGAGGATGGTGGGAGGTGGGGTTAGAGATACTGGTTGTTTTGACTTTGATAAGTGAAGTGTCCATGTTGGAATTTCTGAGACAAGCACCTAAAATTAGTGGATAGATCACTTTCTAGCTAAAGGGTTAAGAATAAAATGATGAACATTTGGTGAGATTGATTTTAAAAAAGATGTGGCACAAATAATTTTTAGGAATGGAAAAGCAGATGTAGATATTACAAAGATATCAACACTGAGAGTATTCTTGTTAAGATGGGGACCTTACTCTATGCAACATTGTATTTCATGGTTATAATACTGTATCTATTCCCACTCCCACCTCCCACAGAAGGAGAATTTTCTTTTCTTTGTTTTTTTTTTAATATTTTAATTTTATTTTTTTTAGTTTTAGGTGGATACAATATCTTTATTTTATTTTTTAATTTTTATGTGGTGCTGAGAATCGAACCTAGGGCCTCACACATGCCAGGTGAGCGTGCTACCACTTGAGCCACATCCCCAGCCCCTTTTCTTTGTTTTAATGTGTTTCCCATCTTTATTTACTCATCCTTTGCAAAAACATTTGTTGCTATATACACAGCAATCAGTGCTGCCCAACAGTGGTGTACTGATTTTTCTGTCATAAAAAGGGTTGTAGTGAACGTGTATTCATTTGGATGTGCCTCTTTATTTTTTTTGGATGTATTTCCAGAGGATGAATTACTGGACCAGAAGCTAGGGCTCCTCAAGCTCAGGGTACTTAGTGCAGTTTAAAGCAGTCCTTTCAAATGTAGCCTCCTGGCCTCTTGGAGGGCAGATCCAATCTCCTTGCTCAACTAGCTCAGAGCATTTTTGGCTCCTGATTGCTTTAAGGAAAAGAAAACACACAAGGAACAACTTGGGGTTTACTGGTGTCTCCTGAGAGCCTTAAGAAAGGAACAAAGTGCCTTTTATTTATTTGCCTTTGTGTACATAGCTGGGAGGGGTCCTGGCTGTGGAATTAGGCTGAGTGCAGAGCACTTAACCAATTTGGTGGTTATCAGGACACCTGGGGAGGAGGGGCGGGACTTACCCTGGGGGAGGCCTCTGGGGGGCTCAGTGGCCAGGAGGCCCTCGGAACTGCTTTAGAACCAGAGCAGGAGCCCTGCCCCTCCGACCAGCCCTGTCCTGGCCCCTCCAACCCAGACCTGCTCTGTGTAACTTTCTTAATGTGTTTGTTTTGGTGGAGAAATGAAGGAGAAGCAACTTTCTTTGAAATTTCATTTTCATTGAATTTAGTTTGAACCTTCACTTTTGGGGGATACCAAACAGAACACCCGTTGTGTCAGAGGCTGTGGGGTCAGGATGGAGTCTGAAGACCATTCCCAGCTCTTCCATTGCTAAGTGCTTATTGCTTTATGAACGTCGATGTCAGAGCCAGTTCAAGTTGCCTCTTCTCTGTGTAAGGCTTAAGGACAGGGACCCAGTGCTTCTCCCAAAGTTAAATGCATTGAGACTGAGAGTTGGTCTTGGTTTTTCATGGTTATTTAAATCTATGATTAAAGCTGGATGCCTGGGGATCTTAGGGAGTGACCTAATAGTACGGGATTGTTGAGGCTGGGGGGCTCTGGGAGCGCATTTCAGTCACCACCATGTTTCTTTGGTACATAGGTGAGGCGCAGGATTGGGCTCCGCTCTGGCCTTTGATGTCCAGCCAGGTGCTTTCCTGTCGCCCTGATTGCCTAGGACCGCTCCTTTTCTGACAGCAGAGCTAGCATCGGTAGGCCTTACGTTTTGTCCTGGCTGTAGCCTGGTTTCCTTTTGTTAGCAATCTGGAGAACATGTGAGCCTCTCAGACGGTTTCTTTCTTTCTTTCTTTTTTAAAACATTTTTTAGTTGTAAATGGTCACACTTTTTTTTTTTTTTGAACAGGTGATTGAACTTGGGGCACTCAGCCACTGAGCCACATCCCCAGCCTTATTTTGTATTTTATTTAGAGACAGGGTCTCACTGAGCTGCTCTGCTCCTCCCCTTTGCTGAGGCTGGCTTTGAACTTGCGATCCTTCTGTCTCAGCTTCCTGAGCCTCTGGGATTACAGGCTTGTGCCACTGGGTCTGGCTGGACACACTCTCTTTATTTATTTTTTATTTGTTGCTGAGGATCCAGCCCCGTGCCTCACACTCACAAGGCAAGTGCTCTACCACTGAACTGCAGCCCCAGCCCCCTCAAATGGTTTCTACAGTGATGTCTGGCTGATAAACTTGGCCTTGCTCTTTCTGAACTTGGTCTGAGTAGCCCCAATTCACTCAAAGTTCATTTCAAAGCTGCCTCTCCCTATCTGATACCAAAGAACAGACACTTCGCTGCAGTCCCTACTCCCAGGGCTCCTGGCTGAAGGGGCTAGGTATGTGTTTTGTCATTAATGCTTCATGGAGTTGTTTCCTTCTCTCCTTTTCTTGGTCCGTAGTGGAGTTGGGTTGAATAGCAGAGTTGGCGACTTGTCTGTCATAGTAATACAAGTCCAGGCCCTTTCCACAGAGAAGCAGAAGGTTAAGGAGGAAGTGGCACTGGACCTGGAGTCTAGTCCTGGACCAGGGACAGTGCATTTGGCGTCAGTAGATGTGGGTTTGCAATTTACTGGTTCCTGTTATTCTCTTTGAGCTCAGGCTCAATAATGTGTTACCCACAGGCCTATTGTATAAATTTATGTTAATTTATTTATATATTTTTATGGTACTGAGTATTGAACCTAGGGCCTTGTGCATGCCAGGCAAGTGCTCTACTACTGAGCAGCAATCCACCTGTTGAATAATTAAAAAAAAAAAAAAGATGCAAAAGGAAATAGTGACTAAGCCATCAGTGATACATAAGATAGATACATAAGAAGATACATAAGAAGAATGTAGAGGACTGAAAGTAGGGATGTCATGGCAGAGGGGATCCAGAGGAGAATGCCACCTGTGTGACAGGAGGAGGTGGAGACCTCAGGCAAGGTGTGGGAGAAAAATTCCTCTACTTTAAGAGTCTCCCATTTCCTTTTTCTTCAGCACACTATCAGAACTCAGTTTGTCTGGAGACGTCCATGCAACTGGCACAGGGCTGTAGCCTTTCACAGAGCTCCTTTTAAGCAGCACAGATTGCCCACGTTGAAGCACAGCAAGAGGAATTCCAAGGCTGTAGACCTGCTGCTGGGTTTTGCCGTCAGTGCCCTTTCAGGGGCGGGAATCCTTTTCCATAGAACAGAGATCTCCAATGCAGCACACTTCTAGGGGGTCTAGGAAATGCAGTCATATTTTTGAACTCAGAGATTCAGTTAAGAAGGTGCCCCAGGTCGTCAGCGAGTTAGAGTTGAAACCAGGACGGAAGTCCACTCCACACACTTCTCTTTACACTTTGCTCTACTGACATATTTCAAGGGTCAGGGTTCTTTGGTAGCAGATGCAGGAAAACTGAACTTCATGTGGCTTAAACAAAGCCAAACAAAGCACAGAAGGGAGCCTACTGGCTCAGGTGGCAGAAGAGCACAGCGACAGGTGTGCGTCAGGTGTTATTGGCTTCTCTCCATTCCTGGGTGGATCCCGTCTTATACAGCTAATTCGCTTGTGCTGACAAGACTGTGGCCAAGAGCTTTAGGCTTTGAGGTGTACTTCTCCAAAACTTCCAAGTCCAACAGAAAGAAAATTCTTTTCCCCAAAAGTTCACACGGAAATCTGCCTGGTTCAGTGGTGTGGAGTGGCTGGGAGGTTCTGCACTGGCTTGAGATGCAGTTCTCCAGTTTACCACCTGAGCCACCAGAGCCAGGGGATGGAGCTGGTGGGAGAGTCCACAGGTGTCCACCACTGCGGAACTTCAGTTAAATTAAGTAGATGTGGGTGTGAAAGATTTTTTTTTCTGTGTAGTGATTTAAAAGAACTTATTTATGATCATTATTGCTAAAAAGAGTGTTTTTAAAAAATTAAAAATAAATTATATATATATATATTTTATATCAGGGATTGAAACCCAAGGTCTTTTTTTTTTTTTTTTTTTTGGTGGTGCTGGGAATTGAACCCAGGGCCTTATGCATGTTAGACAAACACTCTACCAACTGAGCTATATCCTCAGACCTCAAGGTCTCTTAACCACAGAGTCACATCTTTGGCTCTTTTTTTTTTTTTAATTTTTAAATTTTGAGACAGGTCCTGCTAAATTGCTGAGGCTGGCCTGGAACTTGGGATCCTTCTACTTCAGCCTCCCTAATTGCTGGGATTAAAGGCACATGCCACTGGACCTGGTGCATATCCTCTTGGAGTGACATCCTGGAATTTCTAGTATTTCCCTTGTAGTTAGTATTCACAGGCCTCAGTTTCCTGTCTTGTAGTTTTACATTGGTAATTTTGATCATGTAATTACAAATAAAAATGACAAAAATAAAGAAAAATAGAAGGAAGCTACTGGTCATTTATGAGATGAGCCTTCTTAGATACTTTTTGGTCCATGTGGTGCACGAATCCTCTCTACATTCTTATATAGTTCTTTTTAGTTATTATCATGGCATTAGAATTTTTGGGATGTGGTATCTTTGAGTTGATTACATTTCTTTTTAAAATCACCTTTATATTCTGTTGGAAGTATGTTCATTGAATGGCTAGACTGTCAGAACACATCAGCAATTATTAAGCAAAAAGAGTCGACTCAAATAGGAGATCTCGACTGTGTTGGAAAAAAAGAAAAAGTAAAAGAACTTGGTAGGTCCGGGGTAGGTGTCCCCAGCACGGTGGCATGGGAGCCTCACTTCAGGTGTCCTAGCCACATGGGGGCTGAGGAACACTTGAACCCAGAGTTCTGGGCCAGCTTGGGCAACATCTCTTAAAAAAAAAAAAGTCCTGTTTTAACCTTGCTGTGGAGGCAGATTTTAATTTTAAAACTTGTTTTAATAACTACCAGCTGTTTCTGCACCCCACCTCCTTAGTCATTATAAGTTATTAATTTTCTAAATCATTGTAAGGATTAGGAATCTAAAAGTTCTATAAAGAACATAAATCTAAGGGCGGGTTGCAGGACCTGTTCGGGCTTCCGTGATGGCTGCTGCGTCGAGTTCCTCTCGCTTGCGGCGTTGTGTGGTATCGCCGGCTGGGAGGCACAGCGCCTCACTGATCTTCCTGCATGGCTCAGGTGATTCTGGACAAGGACTCAGGATGTGGATCAAGCAGGTTTTAAATCAAGATTTAGCATTCCAACATGTAAAAATTATTTATCCAACAGCTCCTTCCAGTTGATCTACCTCTCTTGAACCAAATAGCTTCTGGGATCAGAAGTCCTGTAGGAACCAAGGAGAATTTGGGCTGTGTAGGAGTCCAAATCAAGAGCTGGTGCAGATTTTTATCCTCTTATGCCACGTGAAAGCTTGAATGGAGAGCGGTGCAGAAGAAGCCGTGGGAGTTCAGCCTGCAAAAAGATGCCTTCCCCTCAAGTTTTTGTCAAAATTTTCAGTTTTCCTTGTAATTCCAGCAACTTGGGAGGTTAAGGCAGGAGGATTGTGAGTTCAAAACCAGCCTCACCAAAAGGCATTAAGCGACTCAGTGAGACCTTGTCTCTAAGTAAAATACAAAAAAGGCTCAGTGGTTGAGTGTCCCGAGTTCAGTCTCTCCCCCCCACCAAAATATATTAATTCTCAGACAGGAATGCAGCATTAATTAGAATTCCAAAAGGATTTTTGAAGAGAATTATTTGAAAATATTTTAGAGTTTGCTAAACAGTTTGATTAATTTCTTGGATAAACAAAGAATAATGAGTGCCTGACAATAGACAGGACAAATGATCAGGCCAGCAAAATGGTAGGAGGAGAGGGGCTCATCTCATGACCACTGTAGTGGGACCAGTATGATTCCTAACTGATTAATAGATTAGTGCAACAGAACACAGCCTTTATCGGAGTTCTTTATGAGTCACAGAACACACAAAAATTATTTGAGTAACCATTTTCTTGATTTTTCCCACAGGTAGTATAGAATTAGGACAATTATAGATATATTGGAGAGAAGTCATTGTATATATCATCTATGCCTTAGGCACTAGGACTTAATTTTGTCATAGGATCCATGTTGAAAGAGACTAGATAACCTAGAATAAGGCTTGGCAATGGTAGAATTTCACCTTGTGTGAGAAGGGTGAGTGGCTATCCAACTGGCTTTCTTCCTTCCTTCCTCAACCACAGGTGCCTATTCATCTAGGAGAAATTGAATATGAACCTTTAGGTCATTCCATGTAAAAAATAAAATTCTCAGAATTTAAGACTTAAAAAATACAAACAAAAATCTTAGAAGAATATCTGGAATTCGCTATGTAAAGATATGTGGGCTGGAAAAAACGTATCAGGAAAACCACACATTTAATTTTTAAAGAAGACATTATATCAAATGCCAAAAATCTCTTATCAGATAAATAGGATACCTTAAATGCATATCAATATTCCAAAAACAGTTTGGATTTAAAGGGAGAGCACTAAAGGAAAGGGATCAGGGGGAGGGAATAGAGGAGAGAAAGGGAAAAACCTGGGGCATGATATTAACCAAATTATATTGTTATATTGTACACATGTATAAATGTGTAACAACAAATCCCACTGTGATGTATATATCCAACTATAATGCATCAATAAAAATATGGGAAAAATAGATTTGAAAATTAATACTTAAAGTAGATGACAGATATTTATTAATAATAGGCAGAGTACTCTTCTGAATTAATAACAAAAGTATTAAAAGTCAAGTAGAAGAAATAGTAAATAATATGAGTCATGGTTTGCATTTTTTTGGAGTTTTGGAATAGGTAGAACTAATCAATATTGATGGAAACACTCAAGGGTAGCCTAGCAAGTATATGGGAATTGCCTGCAAAGGGGTATGGTGGTATTTTCTGAGATATGAGAATGTTCTGTATCATTGGAGAGATGATGGTTGCATTGTCAAACGTGTTTGGACTATATTATTAAAATGTGTATGTGTATATGTATATATGTATATTAACACATAAAATCAACATATTAAAGTTGATTTTAAAATTTAAAAAAAAAAAAAAAAAAAGAACATAAATCTATATGTTCTATTTATAAATGTTTATAGAGTCTTATGTGTAACATATATATTACGTAGGCCTCTTAGGATCTGGAGTATTTTGTAAGCTCCAAAAGAAAGTTAAAAAAAAAAAAAAAAAACCATTTAAAAGCATCTTTGCTTTTGCCTGAATACTGACAATCAACTTCATATTGGAAGTTGCATCTGAAGTCCCTGTCATCCTGTTTGTTTATGGAAACATTCAGAAGAGCCTTGCTTTGGGCTGGTGATGGTGGATTTCCCACCAGTTTATCTACTAGCTAGCAGCATAGGGACAGGCACATCCTTTCTGGGCCTCAGATTCCCTCTGGCTACACCTTGAGAGGTTTGGCTTAGTTGAGTTTTTTTGTAAATTGATATTTTTTTTTTTATTGGAAAACAAATATACAACTTGGAATGGATTTGAGGCAAATTATTCCATAAGCAGATTTTCTTTAAGTGGCTAGACAAAATTCAAAAAGCACGTAACACTAGAAGAAAATGTTTCCTGTACAAGACCAGCAGTACAAAAAAATAGTGTACAAGTACCTGGATAATCCACCCATTTTGCAATAGTGCAACTCTTAAGTGTATGTTGTTGACTGTCCCCAGTCCACGCAGAGTTACAACTCCACACTTCAACAACAACATGCTGACAATTTCTAAAGAAAACTACTTTAAAAAAAGGCATAACCCTTGGGGCTGGGGATGTGGCTCAAGTGGTAGCGTGCTCACCTGGCATTTGCCAGGCACTGGGTTCGATCCTCAGCACCACATAAAAATAAAATAAAGATGTTGTGTCCACTAAAAACTAAAAATAAATATTAAAAAATTCTCTCTCTTTTTCTCTCTCTTTCTTTAAAAAAAAAAAAAAAGGCATAACCCAGAGGGAAACCAGATGTTCCCTCATTTGACCAACTCCATCTAAAGTTTGGGTGTGCAGAAGGGCTTAGATATACCCAGAGTAAGCCACATGTAGCATGTTACTTGGTCAGTTTTCTAAAATAAGGTATCAAGACAATGATCGCAAGATAAGGGAAGAAAACTTGGAGGAATGAAGTCCTAATTACTATACAGGCATATTTTTTTGACAGTAGGGGGAAATCTTTTACAGATAAGTTACAAAGAAAATGCAAACAAATAATTTTGCACAAGAAAGTTAACGCCTTCTGTACAATGTCTTCACATTGCTGTGATCATCTGTACAAACTCTTCATAGTGTACTTGACCATCACCATCAACACCTGCTTCCCTGATCAGCTCATCATCTGTTAACTTCCCTCCATGGTTGGTCATCACAGGTGAAGCTCTGCTGACTGGTATAGCCATTGCCCTCCTTATCAAACACATGGAATTCTTCTCTAATTTCTTCTTCACTGTCTATGTCTTTCATTTTTCTTGCCATCCCATTGTCCAAAATTCAGAGAAGTCAGTTGTGCCATTACCATCAGCATGACTTCATTAATCATGTCCTGTGACTCTGCTCGTGTGGGATTCTGCCAAGAGACCTCATTACAGTTCCCAGTTCCTCTATTGTTATAGTTCCATCACCAGCCTTGTCAAATAGTGAGAAAGCTTCTTTGAGTTTTGCAATCTGCTCTTCCGTCAGTTGGTCAGCCACTTTGCAAGCGCTAACAGTTTCCAAGATGCGACCACACAACCACTCACTCCACTTGGTATCTGAGTTGAGGTTTGACATTCCTTTGGGCAGCTTCCCCTTAGTGAGTACTGGGCCCTGATTCTTGAAAATCTGGCTGAAGATCAGGTGGGTTTATTGTGTAGCTCTCTCTTCCCCTGGTGACCCTAGTCATAGCCTCCACCTTCATTATCTCTGAAGTTTGAAGTCATTGCCCTGGTTCAGGAGGCCAGAGCAAGTGCACCCTTCACTAGTCTCCACCTGGCAAATCCAGGAAGTGGGGCACCTGGTGATGTCTACTGAGGACCTGCAGTGTGTGCATGGCTGGCTGTAGTGCTTCAACCCTGGACAGCGAACACTGGCGCAGAGGAAGACCTACAGCTGGCTACAGTCAGGAGGCACACAGCCTGGAGGCCACAGGTTCTGCTACTCATAGTTTTATACTGTTATACAGCCACAGTTAAACACTGTGAGCCCTGTTCCTAAAATCTGCCCAGCAGAGTGTCTTTGAGAAGTGCAGGTGATGTTCAGTGGTGGTTCTCAGCTTTGGGCACTTTGGAATCACTAGTACAGCTTTTATTTTTTTATTTTTATTTTTTATTTTATTTTATTTTTTTGGGTGCTGGGGATTGAACTCAGGGGTACTCAACCACTGAGCCACATCCCCAGCCCCATTTTGTATTTTATTTAGAGACAGTGTCTCATGAGTTGCTTAGTGCCTTGCAATTGTTGAGGCTGGCTTTGAACTCACGATCCTCCTGCCTCAGCCTCCTGAGCCACTGGGATTACAGGTGTGTGCCACCGCGCCCATACCAGTGCAGCTTTTAAACCCACTGATGCCTGTGTCCCACTCCTGGAGATTTAAAAAAAGAGTTTTTTTCCTGGTGCTGGGGATGGAACCCAGGCCTCGTGCAGTGCTAGGCAGGCGCTCCTCCACTGAGGTACGCCCCCAGCCCAACCACCAGAGCTTCTGATGTGACTGGCCTTCCCAGGCGATTCTCATGTATGGTCGAGGCTGAGACTCACTGGTCATAGTTCCCGATACATAGTAGGTACTCAATAATTGGGAGACAGAATGTAGTTCAGTACATGAGGTAATTTTAGATAAGCTGGAGGGAGAGATTCCTGGGGGCATTTCATGAAGCAGTGTCATTTCATCGACCTCTTAAAAAGGCTGTGTTTGCCGGGCATGGTGGTGTGCACCTGTGATCCCAGCCTTGGGAGGCCACAGTGGGAGGTGGCATGAGCTCAGGAGTTGGAGACCAGCCTGGGCAACAAAGGGAGACCCTGCAGAAAAGGAAAGAGAAGAGGAGACCTCAAACAAAAAGGGCAGTGATTACAGGGTGAACGAAAAGACCTCAAGCTGGAGGGCCTGGGCCCTGGCCGTGAGCCAGTTCTCTGCTGTCTCAGTATTAGCCACCTTGGTGCTCGAAGGGTTGCTGGTGCCAACCCTGACTGGCTGTGTGCAGGGACGTTACCTCGTTCATTACTAACACGGTGGTGTAAGGTGCTCCAGCTCTTGGCGCCGTAAACAGCAGTGATTACCAACTTTCAGTGCTTCCATAGGGGCACAGAAGGGATGGCTTCTTTCTGTCCCGAACACCAGAGCCTTCATCTTGGGTCAAGATTGTCCACAAGGCCACCCATTCTGTGTCATCTTGACCCCTGGGCTGCTGCAGTAAAGGCCACTGACTGTGCTGCTCATGAACAGTAGACACTCCTTACAGTTCTAGAGGGCAGGGCCTCCTGTGGGCCACAGGTGCTGACTTCTCGCAGGTCCTCATGTGGTACGAGATGTCTGCCAGCTCTCTGGGGCTCCCTTTATCAAGACAACAGCCCCAATCATCCCAAACGTCCCTCCTTCTGGTACCGTCACATGAAGATTGGTTGATTGATTTTTTGCGGGGGGGGGGGGGTACTGGGGATTGAATTTAGCGGCACTCTACCACTGAACCACATCCCCAGCCCCATTTTGTATTCTATTTAGAGACAGGGTTTCACTGAGTTGCTTGATGCCTCGCTTTTGCTGAGGCTGGCTTTGAACTCATGGTCCTCCTGCCTCAGCCTCCTGAGCCGCTAGGATTACAGGCGTGTGACACTGTGCCTGACTCACATGAAGATTTCAGTGTGAGTTTTTTTGGGGATACACGTGAAGATCTGAGCGTGTCTCTCGGGTTGATGCTGGCTGTGGGAGAGCCCAGATGCGCCTGTGAGCTGGAACCTTAAGACTGGGCTTCCTTACCTCCTGTGGCTATGCGCCCAGGGCCCGCATTCTGGGAATCTGGCAGATGTGTGCCTTCTGCCTCCTCTTGGAGGGTTCACACATCACAGGGCTGCTCTTGGAGGGTTTGATTGTGAGTGAGTTACTGAGTCCAGTCCTTAGTCAAGGGATGTGTATTTAGGTTCTACCTTTTAAAGGTAGAACCTAAATTTTAAAATCTTGTGTATAAGGATTTGTAGGACGTATTTTAGAACTACCACATCGTGTAACAGCTTACTTCCTTCTGGCCCATCATGACTAGAACACAGGTTTGAAATGTGAAGACAGGATTTCAAGCCCCATTTCTGCCATTTTCTAGCTCATCTTAAGATGAATAAGGGTCACGTAGAGTTGTGTGTATGCATGGGTTTTGCTAGCTGTAAACAATTGTGTGCTGTGGTTTCATCTTATGATTCTCTTACAGTGTTCCTTGAATGACAATGAGCAGACACGGCAAAATAAAAATGACAAATCAAACCACCAGATCAAGTTAATACAGAAAAATGGCACGAACAACATTGGGTTCTCTTTAATTCCACATAAATCGAACAATTTCTAATGTAAATCGCAAATACACCTTTTGTAGTTTCCTATAAGAAGTGTATTTGTGATTTATATAAGCTGTGAGTGACTATTGTTATTACTGAAAATTATTGCCAATTCTTGAAAAAAGGTGTTCTTACTCAAAATATAGAAGACTTCAAAATTACAGATCTATTTATCCTATCTGTATCAATATATAGATAAATATGTGTATGAATGCATAGGAAAAGAACTATAATGATACACATCAAACAAAAGTAGTCATTCTAGGAGAGAGACATGGAACAGGGAAGAGGGGACTTCTGATTTTTTAAAACTGGTAAATTTTAGTATTGTGTGATTTTGGGGCAGGGGGGTGTACTGGGAATTGAATTTAGGGATGCTTAACTACTGAGCTACAACTCCAACTCTTTTTTAAATTTTTAAAATTTTGAGATAGGATATTCCTAAGTTGCCTATAGCCTTGCTAAGCTGCTGAGACTGGCCTTGAACTTGTGAACCTCCTGCCTCAGTCTCCCAAGTCTCTGGGATTGAAGGTGTCACCACCATGCCTGGCATTGATGTTGTTTTTATATTAATGATAATATACAACTTCTCCCTTCCTACCTCCCTTTCTTTCTTGTGCTGGGAATTGAACCACGGGCCTTGCACATTGCCTGTGCTCTACCATGGAGCTCCACCGCCCAGCCCTAACTGCATTATTTTTATAGCTAGAACTACTTTTTAAAGAAGAGGTCTTTGTAGCATGCGAATTGGCTAAGGAGAGAGCAGAAGTGGGGTTATTTCTGTCATCAGCCATTTACTTTTTTGTGTGGTTCTGGCGATTGAACCCAGGGGCACTCCACCACTGTGCTACATTCCCAGCCTGCTCTTATTTTGAGACCGGGTCTTGCTAAGTTGCTGAGGATCTCACTAAGTTGCTGAGGCTGGCCTTGAACTTGCCATCCTCCTGCCTCGGCCTCCTGAGTTGCCGAGATTATGGGCAAGTGCCAGGGCATCAGCTCTCCTACTGGTTTTGAGGGTTCCCTGCGGTGGTGAGTCTCCCTCAGCCTGAGGGAGTAGGATGAGTAGCCAGACTTAGCCAGGAGGGGAGACTGAGGAAAGGTGGGTCAGGCTAGCTGTCGCTGGATCCCTCAGGGGAAGGTTAGGAGGATCCTGGGAGCTAAGGAGCAGCTGTGAGCCTTCACTGGGCGTTAACAAATGAAGGGTGCTAAACTAAGTGGTGGCTTCGCCCTGGAGCGCTTCACAGAACTCCACCCTGCTCTCACCTGTGGTTTTCCCATCTCTCTAGTCCTGCATGGCCTTGCCTGGTTTCATCCTGTGAGCAGGAAGGAGGTTGGAATTCTGCAAAGTTCCTTCACCAAATCCTGTGAACAACCGGGGCCTTGTTCGGGGTTCTGCGGCCTCTTTCCGAGGAGTTTATTCACCCGCCGGACCCTGTGTTCAAGTTCTTGCTGTAGTGAGTCTGGTGTTTCTCTGTGTCTGTGGAGGTGGGCCTCTCAGGCAGAAGCAGCCTGCTGGGCCACTGTGCCTGAGGCCTGTGCTCAGCTGTGGTTACACCAGCTCATCCAGGTGCTGGCCATCTTGGGAAATGCTGCAATAAGCCCAGAAGAGGCCACGGGTTTTGTCAGGTGTCTGGCCTGTCCGTGGCCAGATGGCCGAGATGGTTCTAATGCTTCCATACAGTGATCACTGGAGGGGGCACAGGATTCAGGGGTGGGGCTGAGAACCTCCCCACCTCAACTGAAATTTCCTCCCAAATCACCCGCATTGGCCAATTTGGGTCCAGGCTGGATAGGGTGGGACTCGGATCCCGCAAAACTATCCTGGAACTTGCTCCTGAGGAGTTATCTTCCCGGGAGGCAGCAGTGGCTCTGAGCCCTGAAAGGTGCTGTTGGAAGAGTTGCCATTTCGCTTCCCGGTGACATGCTCGGCCCTGGGAAGACTGTGGGAAACGTCCTGGCCCAGGAACTGTGACTCCCAGCGTGAGGATCCAATCCTCACTTCTGGGCCTCCTGAGCAGGCCAGCATGTGCGCTCCCCGTGAGAGCGTGTGGCCGGGTCCCCTTCATCGTGTCCTGTTCTGTTTCCCTCGACAGGACAGCTGGTTTTGATGCTGTGCCAGCCGTCTCCTGACAATGAGCTACTGGAACTCGGAGCAGCGGAGCTGTGTGCGCTACCGCAGACACTTTCTGGTGGACAACAGCGTGTTTCATGGTGAGCTGTCCGCGGCGCTCATGTCTGCGGGTCTTCGCCTGGTTTCTGACAGCGCTTTTATTCCAGCATTCTAGATGCAAATATGGGACCATTGTTGGATTGAACCAGCGCCCGAGTTAACTTGTTTATGGTTAATTACCCAGAAAGTCCCGCGGTGCCCAGCATCCCTGCGTGTTGCTGTGGCCCGTCTCAGCCTCAGGGTTCCCACCCTGTCCCTGACGGCTGATTCTCCAGGCCCTCCCTGCCTACCACACTGCCAACTCTTTCTGATGTTTGGGGCCATTTTTGCTAGGCCCATGGTGTGGGTTCAGGTGACCGTTTGTGATCATCAGCCAGTGCTTATTATCAACATGGTGTGTGTCTTCCAAATTCACACGTTAAGCAGTGCTGGTGGCCACCTGTTTGAGACCAATTACAAAAAATCCACTTTTTTTATTGATGTGCTGTGGGCTTTATCTGTAGGCCCTTTATCTAATCCCAGTTGCTCGGGAGCCTGAGGCAGGAGGATCTCAAGTTCAAGGCCAGCCTGGGCAATTAAGAGAGACCTAGTCTCAAATTATATATATATATAAAAAAAAACACAAAAAGGTCTGGGGCTACATCTCAGTGATAGAGTGCCCCTGGATTACATCCCCAATAGCAGAGGGAGAGAAAGCCTTATCTATCTGTGTATTGGGCCACCTATTAAAGCCAGCTCACCTATTTGTGTGTCTGGCCACCTGTTAAAGCAGGGCAGAGCAGTTTACATTGTGCTCTGCTGTCCCCAGGGAGTGATCGGTATCAGTCATTTGCAGGGCACTTAGAGGACTCACCTTTCCCCTGCTGAGGTCTGTTTATGTGGTGGTGTACAGTCAGCATAAACTCTGTCAATCCCACTATCAGGATGCCCTCAGTGACATTTATTTAAGAGTCAGAGATTTATGTGGTGCCAGAGTTTTTGGAGCAATCACCGGAAGCCTGTGGCCTGCAGAGGGGGTGAGGGATTGCAGGGGTGCAGGGTGCTGTTTGACAATCCTGTGATCCAAGCCGCCTTCAACCCTCTAGGGTTGGTTTTCCCCCCTCAATTTGGTGACAGATTTAATGTGTAGTATTGCTTTAAATTGAGCTTAAGATAACAAAGGTGACTTATTCACGTATCTTTATTTGGTGCTTTAGCGTTTATGGTGCTTTTCAACATTCTTCTCATCACTTTGATACAGGACCTTCCAGGCTGAGGTGGCTTCAAGTCACAGGGAGAGGAAGGGGAGCAGAGGGGCAGTGGCTGTTCAGTTGGCATCAATAGTTAACCTCGAGGCTGAAACCAACACTGCTGCCTCTCTGTTTCCAGGCGGGTGCTCTTGGCATTGTCAAGGTAAAGCGCCCTTGGCATCGCTGCGATCTTGTGCCTGGCAGTGGGCTCTGCTTCAACTTGCTCTGTGGCTTCCTTTCTCCCACTCATGGCTATCCTGGGGTATTCCCTGTTCAAGTGGCTTTATTCATTTATTCATTCATTCATTTATTTTAAGAGGCAATTCTTGGTGTTGCCCAAACTGACTCTGAATCCCCAGGTTAGGAATCCTCCTGCCGCATCCTCCTGGGTAGCTGGGGGTACAGGCATGCTCCACCACACCACATTTAACTTCATTTGTATTTAAAAAAAAAAAGAATAAGTCTGACAATTGAAGAAATACAGAAGTTAGGAGAACTAGCTTTATTTGCATAATTTTAATTTTATTCTAGTTTCAAAAAGGTGCAGATTTCAATGTCTTAAAATCATTATTGTTTTTGTTATTTAAATTTCAATGGCTATAACTTGAGAACACTTTAATGTGTTCTGACAGTTACGTTCCAGTTAATGTCTTACCATATTGCAGATACTCTACATGAGAACCTTGGGCTTATTGATAATTAAACCTTCTAACCAACGTCTTTGCAAGTCACTCTTCATCCCATTTTATCATTTTGTGGATGGAGGAAATGAAGCTTGGGGAGAGCCTGAAGTGGTGATCTGAAATTCAAACTCTGGTTTGCCTAACTCCCCAAAGTTCGTTCATCCCCAATCCTTTTTATTTTGAGACAGGGTTTTGTTAAGTTGATGAGGCTGGTCTTGAGTCTGTGAGCCTCCTTTCTCAGCCTCCGATTTGCTGGGATTACAGGCCCATGCCACTGCGCCTATTCCCACTGTTATTTTCTTTCAGGCTGCCTTTTTACTTCAGTAAAGAAATTAATGCTGGACAGTGGCAGCCACTTGTAATTCCAGAGACTTTGGAGGCCAAGGCTGGAGGATTGCAGGTTTTAGGCCAGCCTGGGCAACTTGGTGAGGCCCTGCATCATGATAAAAAATATAAAGGGCTGGGGATGTAACTAAGTGGTAGAACATGTCTGGGTTTAATCGCCAGTACCAAAAAACAACCCCCACAAAAACAACAAAAAAGCTCAACAACAAAAACCAATCAAGACCAAAATTCACACCGAGAGGTTTACTCTATCTTGAGCTGTGTCTTCTGGGTCTGAATTATACAAGCAAATTATATAATCAGTTCTCTCCTCTGTGAAATAAGCATGTTGGTTGCAGTGAGTTTTGGGGGTCTTTCTAGTTGTAATTTCCAAGATTCCCTTGAAATGTTTCTGAGCACCTCTCACTAAACACCAGGGGGCAGCATAGTCCTTCCAATAAGAATTAGTAGTGTTTTACATTCTAGAATTACTTCTGAAAGGACTTAGAGATACCAGTAAATTTTCTCAAGATCAAAAGGATCAAAGCCAATTAGAATTATGATTCTATCCATTTATCACACAGTAGCTTTAAATTTTTCTGACAATGTCCAGTATCGCTCAGGACTTCTGTGCCCCAGCAGATGTGGTCATCAGAACAGATATTGCCTTCTGCTCTTCCCTACCTCTGCAGGCCTTTGTGCCTGTGAAGGTGGGAGCTTCCTGAGCGTGGGGACACTTGTCAGCAGTCTTGGTAACTTTATGTTAAGGGAGCTATAGTGATAATATCCTTGCTGAGTATTTTAGAACATTTCTGAGATAAGAGACATGTCACTTCTCTTGGAGGGGCTTCTGGAGCAGGAGGTGAACATCCTGACCCTAACCTGGCTTCTAGTTTATGTTGGGCCTCTCCTTATAGAACCTAAATAAAAGGAAACACTACCCCATCTATTATAAACAGAAAATATATATACCCTAGGGTCATGCCCCCAATGCCCACCACCTCCAGCCACACCCCACCTGCCTCCAGTTACCACTCAGTCAAGCCTTTTCCCCTATGAGATCAAGGGCTTTGGGCACGTGCAGACCTGGATACGCAGGCTGTGCTATCCAGGTTCCTTTTCTTACACTTAAGTTATTTCCCAGGAGAAAAGAGCAACATTGAAGTCAGCGCTTTGGGGTAAAATGATCAATAAGAGTAAGGATGAGAATGTCATGTTCTTATATGGTCTCCCAGTTCAGAAAGCATATTCCTACCCTCATTTTCAGAGTAAAGAAGTGGTATATTCTCATTGGAGAGAATTTAGAATTTCCCTCAAACCCCCTCAAGAGACAGTTACACCCACTGGGAATAGTTTGCATCTTTACTGGGTTTCTAAGGCAGGGCAGGACCTCTGGAAAGGCTGGGAGATGCCTGCTGGCCAGCGGAGATGAACTGGTTGAATTGACTTAGTGCTGAATTCAGTGAGAGAAGAACCTGTTAGGAATTAGGAATCTCCTCACTTCCCACTGTCTGCCTGAGGCCCAGATTTTTAGGGACCCTGTTGAATCTGAAGGGATTTGCACCTGTCAAAGAAACTAATTGCTGTTTTTTTTCTGTTTCTACTTCATTTTTATTTTGCTGATGTGTTTGTAATAGAGAAGAAACCTGGGCACAAAATAATTGGTGCAGTATAAACTTTGCCTTAGTGGTGTACACTGTTCATGAATTATTCTGGTTGAAAGTTGCTTATTCCCTCAGCTCTTCTCTTCATGGTAATGAATTGTAATATTTTCTTTTTCCCAAGCTGGGATGTGGTCTTGATTCTTATACTGATAATCTGTGTACTTGCAATTAATATGCACAAAATGTTGTGCATATCAGCTTTTGTAAACATTTGAGCACCGTAATAGCATGTCCTCGGAAGTGACTTAATGTTTGTTTTCATGCACCACTGGTTATAATTGTGATATTGGAAAATTTCTTCTAAGTTTATTATAGTACCATCCCAACTTGTTGTTGACATTTACCTCTTTTGCTTGTTATGCTGTTATGTGAATGCTTCTGAATGACTGCCACCAGTCTCTACTAGAAAACATCTTGGACTGGATCATGAGTGTCTCCTACTTCTTGGGGATGAAATCAAGAGTAATTCTGTGATGAAATATTTTCGCAGTTTATCTTTTCAAAAAGTTGCCTTGCATGTACTTTGCCTCACGACCAACTTCTAATGAAACCGAGTGATTTAATTAATTAAAGGGATACTTTTTATTGAGCCAAGAAGGATTGTGCCAGATTCCAAAGTTTCCCTTTAGCATCAGTGTTTGAAATCTCTGCAGTCACATCAGGATGGGAATGTGGGAATGTGGGAATGTGGGAATGTGAAGAGGGGGTAGGGTTTGTTTATTTGCATTGCAAACTTTGTAGTTAGTGTGGCACTGGCAAACAAACTCCATTTCTCTTTATAAAGATGTAGTGTGTGTGTGTGTGTGTGTGTGTGTTTAGGACTGGTCATAGTTTACCCTGCTGATGGATAGACTGGTAGCCAGGGCAGACACACAAGCTTTCAGGACAAACGTGAGTATATTCAAGGGAAGAGTGGAGAAGTCCCCTCAGTGGAAGAAGAGAGAAGTTAGACCAGATCCTGGACTGTAAACACAAAGGGAGCATGAAATTATGGACAAGTGAGTTTGAGTCCCAATTAATTTAGGCCAGTTCATTACCATTTATAACTCCAGCAACCTGCTGGCTTCAGGGCTTGGGCCATTACTAGGTTTTATGCTAGAGTAGTGTTTCTTGACCAGGTCAGAGCCTAGCTTGCCAACTAGTAACTTTATAAACATCCTCCTCTAGGTTTAGAAATCCCCATGCATATGGAATTCCTATTTATGCAAGATGGTTGGGATTTTGTGAGCATCCTTCAGGTCTCAGATGTTATCTGCAGACTCAGGTGTTATCTGCAGGGAGGAAATTACAAGGGAGAGTTCAGAGAAATGGTTAGAAAAGAAAGAAAATAGTCTTGTTATGGTTTGCATGTGAGATGTCTTCTAAAAGCTCACGTGTGAGACAATGCAAGAGGGTTCAGAGAAGAAAGGATTGGGTTGTGAGAATCTTAACACAATCAGTGAATTAATCCCTGATGGGCTTAATTGAGTGGTAACTGGAGACAGGTGGGGTTTGGCTGGAGGAGGTGGGCATTGGGGGCGTGGCTATGGGGTATATATTTTGTATCTGGCAAGTGGAGATCTTTCTCTCTCTGCTTTCTGATCACCATGTGAGCTGCTTCCCTGTGCCAGATCTGGAGCCCTGGGGAATGGAGGTGGCTGCTCGTGGACTGAGACCTCTGAAACCGTGAGCTCCTAAAGAAACTTCTCCTCCTCTACAGTTGTTCTTGTAGAGTCTTCTAGTCATAGCTGCAAAAAAGCTGATGAAAGCAAGTCCCAGGAAAGAAAAGGCACTTGAGTATGTTAAAGTTTCTGAGTTTTGATGGAACTGATTCTGGAGGTGGCCTTGCCCAGTAGGTTCCTTTCTCATCTCTGCCCTTGAGTGGCCCCAGGCCCAGCAATGGTCACCAAGGCAGAAAGCATGGAGGGCAGGTGTCCTTTCCCAGTTTCGGGAGGTGTGGCCTGACCCACCTGGCACCTTCGGGCTGCCCTCCTGCTGAGTGGCTGTTGGGTGTGTTCTTCTTCTTGCTAAGTGCTAAAATTTTAAGAAATGCTTTGTTCTCTACTTACTCTGCTCACTCTACATTTTTTTTTGTTTGTTTGTTTAGTTTTTTTTTTTTTTTAATGTGGTGCTGGGGATGGAACCCACTGCCTCATGCATGCATGCCAGGCAAGTGCTCTGCCACTGAACCACAAACCCAGCCCTCACCTATCTGGGGGTCGATGGCCAGCATCTCATTGGGGGTTTTTCTTTTTGCCCAGGAGAGTGTAAGCTACCCTAAAACTTAAAATCTCAAGTAATTAGTGAATAACAAAACAAATACTCAGAAATATATTTACGAAAGGCAGGGATAAGGTTTCAAGGGCGGAGTCTGGCTTTCTGTTGTCTTGCAATCAGCAGGTTGATTGACATCTTGGCAGGTCACACCCATCTCAGATGCTGTGTGGGCCACAGCAGAGCCAGATAGGGATTCATATTGTCCCTGGGCAATTCATATTAACCAGAGGAAGTGTCCACTTGTTACTCCCAGACACCAGATGTCTCTATCCACGAGGCTTCCATGCATAGTGACCCACATGCAACCCATAGATGGCTCCTGACACCCTACATTTTCACAGAGGATATTTGGAGAACTTGCTGGGAATTAAGTGTCCAGATTTATTGATACACACTGCTTCCCCTGTCGGAGGCAGGTCGCAGATGTTCACTCAGCCCGACAGGAGCGGTACCACAAAAACACAATGTGTCACAGCAACCGCATAGCACCAGAGCCAGAACCGAATACTCTTGTCCAGCTTGGGACAACATGAAATGACCTTTCACATGAGCTGGCTGAAGCTTCTGTCATCTTTTGGGACCACATGCTCTTCCTTGATATTTTGGATATTTTGGAGATATAGAACATTCTCAATGAAAACCTCAAGGGATGCTGTTTATATTTCAAAATTTAAAGCTTATTCCTTTGTCCCCTGTCATTCTCTGTGATTGACATTCCATTTATTGAGCATTTTAAACTTGGCATAGTATATATGTAAAATTCTTTCCTTTTCCTCCAGTGAAGGCTCCTCAAAGTACTCTGTCTCATGGCGTGGTCTTGGGGAGACTGACTTTCTGGCTACTTTTGGTTATTGAGGTCCCATCCGTTTTGAAAACCGTAATCTGAAACTCAGTACCCCCACCCAGGGCAGCAGCTGGCTGGTGGTGTTGGGGGAGGGGCTGCTACTCATTCCCCCAAGAGGAATTCAAGGCCCAGCTTCCTCAAGGGATGGAGAGGCAGGGGCACAGTTCTCCCACGTTACCTGGGCACCTGCTGGCATGTCATTGGTGGTGAAGTGGTCAGAACCTTCATCATTTGTGGATATAGTTGCATACTGAGGACTCTTGAGAAAGGACCTGCTGTGTCCCTTCAGCCTGGCCCCTTCTCTCTTCACAGGTCCATCTGTCTAGCGCATGGTGGAGGCACTGAGGCAGTTGTCCCACCCCTGCCTTCCTCTCAGCTCCTGTTTCTCCTGCAGAGCTCTGGACTGCCCAGGGCTGTAGGGATGGATACCCTTTCTTCTCCCTAGACCCCTGACTGTAGTCTCCTCTCTCACTGTCATTGGGGGTAGCCCCTAAGCCTCCATCTTATGAAGTCTCTGTAGTTCTTCCCCGCTTGTCTCTGGGGTGAGCTATATGTCTCCATTCTCCTCAGAGTGCCAGCCAGCACTTGGGTCCCCGGGTGCCGGGATGTTGCCCACACAGTGGCGTTCAGTCTGTGATTTTGAGTGGATGGAATCTCCCTTATCTCTCCAACAGGTGTCCTTGGACTCTCTAGAGCCAGCCCAGGCAGCCGTCAGCTAGCATTTTAGGTCAGGGTGGCTTCATGTCCCTAAGGATATTCTTCACTGGGTCTTCTTTTGCAAGGTGATGTAGCTGGATTGATCAGAACTGAGCAGTGATCTCATCCATGGAAATCCTATTTCGATGCCCTGACTTCTTTTCTAAATCAGGAATCTGATGCAGGGAGAGGACTTGGCCTGGGAACTGCATGTCTTCTGATCTCTCTGTCATGCTTTCCACATCAAGGTCCTTCATATTCTGTCATGAATAGGGGATGAAGTCTCGGCAGAGTGCTTGCCAAATGGCAAGTTGGCAGTCTGGTCGTGCGGGCCGCCCAGGAGGCAGGGAGCTCTAAGGTTGTTCTTCAGACGAGCCCACTGCCTCTGGAGAGGCCTGGCCGGGCTTGCCCACTACTCTCCAATTCTCTCTTCAGCCCTTGATGGTGGGAGGTCCGTCAAACAGAAAGGTCCTTGAGTGTTTGATTTCTCTTTGCTTGGGAATATCGATTATCTAATGACTCCATTAGAAAGAGGGAATAATGTGTTTAATAGAGTCAACATTTCCTTCAGATTTGCAGACTTCTCACGTTTTAAGTGGTTTCTTAATGAGAATGATTTCTCCTTAGACCTGTGTTGCAAATTTAAGCCTTTGTTCCTGAAGCTGCATTTCCATAATTTTAATTAACTCTTCTCCACGCTCTCATTTTCCCAATTGTCTTTCCTACCCTGTGCCTAAGAGATTGACAGGAGAACCAGTATCTTCCCACCAGAAGATTCAAGGGTTTTCCAGGGCAGTGTAATTATTTCATTAAGTTACACAAAAGCTCTGGAGTTTTTTCCTTGGACCAAGGTGGTAATTGTTGGTGACTGCATTTGTAATCATGAGCACCTCCTATCCCCCACCACCTAAACAAAGATGAGAAGCTGCAGTTCATCCCAACAGCTGTGTAATAAAAGTCATCCCAGTAGACCTGCAACATGTTTACTGTTAGGGCTCCTTCCTTCTAGCAAGTGAGTTTGGTGTATTACAAAATGTAAACAGTTGCTTTCAAAGGAACAGTCAGAGGCCCCTGGCCCAGCGGCTTTGCCTGCACTGGGAACAGCAGTGTGCTCTTGGCTTAGACCTGCCCTCCAGCTGCACATGCTGATCATGTCCAGCGCCCTCCTGCTGCCTGCTGTCCTCTGGGACCCTGGGCTCAGTACTGGTAGGGCAGAGCTCCTGCCTCCCTGGGTTCCTGCAGATCTCTCAGCCTTGCCCTGCCCTGCCCCTCCTCCTGGCTCTGGCTCCACTCACCTCTGCAGTCCCTCCTTGCAGTACCAGGGTCAAGGTCCTCTGCAGAGGAGCCTTTCCTGACTCCCAGACCAGGCCAGGCTCTGGGCTGCCTCCTCTCAACACCTGGGGCTGCTTGTTGCACATTGCTATCCCAACAGGACAAGTAGTTGTGTGACAGCTAGTTCCATTTCTGTCCCACAAGTTCCAGGAGAGCAGAGGGTGTTGTGATGGTCTCCAGGACACAGGACATAGGCATTGCTTATAGTAGGTGTTCAGCTGAACGGCTGGCTGAGAACCATCTAGCATTTCCATTTCTTGCCCTCTGTTGACTCTGGGTTTTAAGCTCCTGCTGTGGAGTCTTCTGTTCTCAGGCTGCACCCCCTCTTCCTTCTCTTGAAGAGCCCAGGAAAAAGACCCATCAGCCATTTCCTCCCAAGGTGGAGGAGGAAATAAGGGGCACCTCTGAGAACCCAAGTGTGCCTTAGAGAGACTTTCATAAATACAGAACACCTCAGGTAGAGTAAGGACAGACTGATTTCTATATAAGAATTTCTTCGGCTTTTAAAATTATTTAATGATAGATCCTAGACTTTTCCTGTTGCTTAGATGGTTATGTATTTTATTCAGCTCTGAAGCTGGAGGTTTCCCTCATCAAAATAGCACTGTTAGTAAAAGCTGCTTAATTGTGGTGTTTTGCATGCTATTAAAATTCTTTGCTGCCTGTTTCCGAACATTTCTAGCTGTAGAAGTGAGTGCTGTCTGACTGGTGATTCTTACTGCAGACAGCTAGACGAGACCTGCACCAGAGCACAGGCAGCAGCAGCTATCTCAGAGAGGAGCAAGAGAGGCTAGGGGGACACGATGAGAGTGATAAAGCCGCAGAGGGCTTCTTCAAAAGTTAAGGAGATGGCCAGGCATGGTATGCATATCTGTAATCCCAGTGACTCGGGAGGCTGAAGCTGAAGGATGGCAGGTTTGAGGCCAGCCTCAGCAATTTAGTGAGGTCCTAAGCAATTAGGAAGACCCTGTCTCAAAATAAAAACAAAAAGGACTGGGGAGGTAGCCCAGTGGCTAAGCACCCTTGGGTTCAATCTCTGGTACAAAAAAAAAGAGAGAGAGAGAGGCACTTTTATTTCAGCTTTGTAACCAAACCGTAGCCAGTGTGTAATCCTTTCACCTCAGGACCTCGAGTAACAGGAGAGTCCATCCTGACACCACCTTTCAGGTTGCAAAATGGCTGAGAAATTGGCCCCTACCCCGGCAGGGTAAGAGTAGAATCTGTGAAAACTTTTTTTTTTTTTTTTTGTACTGGGGATTGAACTCAGGGACACTCAACCACTGAGCCACACCCCCAGATCTATTTTGTATTTAGAGACAGGGTCTCACTGAGTTGCTTCGTGCCTCACTATTGCTGAGGCTGGCTTTGAACTTGCAGCCCTCCTGTTTCTACCTCCCCAGCTGCTGGGATTACAGGCATGCACCACCGCACCCAGCTCAGCATCTGTGAAAACTTTTCTTCCAATTTTGTTTTGCCTGTATTCGTCTCTTGGTATGTGACTGGTGATTTTTCTTAACTAGATGGAGAGGATAATGGCATATGCCCAATTAAAAGGAAGAAGAGCGAGCACATTTATTATTTAGCATCCTACTTGACTCCCGGCCAACTCAAAATGGAACATCAGTGTGTATCTGAGAATGACTGTTCTTTGAAACAGTGCCAGGGGCAGGATTTCATGGTCTGTGTTTTCAAGCTAAGCAGAAATTTGTCTCCAGATGTGGAGCTTGGCGATTAATTAATGCCTTAGGCCAGTGGACCCCAGCCAGGGCTGCCCGTTGAAATCAGCTAGTGGGGGAAAGTTACCTGCATCCCAGCCCAGAGGGTCTGCTCTTGTTGGTCTGGGCATAGTTGGGGATGGGGAAGTTTTTAGAAGTCCCCAGGTGATTCCAGTGGGCAGCCAGTTCAGTGCTTGCTGGCTAAAATCCCCAGATGTGAGGTGACCAGCACAGCTCAATCATCTCAACAGAGCTTTGAATTTATACACTGGACAGTGGTCATTTTCCATGACGATGGCTTGTTTTATACTGACTCTTGAAGGATGTGTGAAGGGGGTGGAGATCTGCTACGTGACTCTCAGTCTTTGAGCATCAAATGACCTCATGGCATTATCCATGGCCTCCAGGTGATGAACTGAAACACTTTGGGAAGTTTCTTACCACCTACGACAAAACACCTGTTTGTAGTATTTTGATCAAACTGCAGTGGTGACTACACAGTTCACAATGGGCTCATTTAAAGAACTGAGGCAGAAACGAAGATAAATTGTAGGAATTGGGAGAACAGTGCCACCATTTAGAAGTTATCAGACATAATCTTGAGGGTATTTATAAACTGTCTGCCACGCGACCAGCGCGCAAACTTCATAAAAGAAGGTTTGATGCATAAAAAATTGCTAGTGAGTTTTAAATTAAAGAGACAGACTCTCATTTACCTTTATTCCCAGCTCTAAGACGGCTTCTCCTAGCTCCTGCCTCTAGCCACCTAATGTGGTGGCGAGGTTTACAGAAGAGGCTAGCGAGAGAGAGAGAGAGAGCGCACGCCAGGGAGTGAGCTTTTATTGGGGAACAAAAAATTCAAGGGAAAATCCCATCCAATGAAGGTTAAGGGGGGCAGCATCCCAAGGTCAGGGACAATGATTGGGTCTTCGGGTCAGTGGCCAGGCATGCCTCTACATGACAAGCCCTCATACCTGGGACAGGGTGGGGAAGGCTCTGACACCGCTGTGTCTAAGCGCTGCCTCTCACCCAGCCAGGGAGGTAACTCAAATCACGTGCGAGGATGGCCTCCCACAAAACTGTATTTATCCACTTTGAAAAAGTGAGCAGTATCAGAGCCTTGGAGAGCCTCGCACATTTTCTGTTAGCCTGTGCAGACATTTGGTCTGTCCCCAGGCAGCTGATCCTCAGGTCCCTGTTATTCCTGTCCTCGGAGCCTCAGAGCTGTGAAGGAGAGATCAACCCTTCTCAGATCACTCTCCTTTGCATGGTCTCTTCTTCTTGGCATATAGGATCTTTTGTGACACCCAGAGAGGAACGGGGCCTATGCTAAGACAATATGTTCAGATCTTGTTGGGAGGAGTCAGACATTTTTGAATGTTCTTAGGCATCTTTGGGAAATGTTAGAGTTGATGCTGAATCAAGTTTGTCATTGTGACTAGCTGCTTTGGCAGCATTATCCCTTTTGAATCTCCAACAAGACCATCTTATTATTTTTGGGTACCAGGGATTGAACTCAGGGGCACTCTACCACTGAGCCACATCCCCAGCCCTATTTTGTATTTTATTTAGAGACAGGGTCTCACTGAGTTGCTTAGTGCCTTGCTTTTGCTGAGGCTGGCTTTGAACTCGCAATCCTCCTGCCTCAGTCTCCTGAGCTGCTGGGATTACAGGCATGTGCCACCATACCTGGCCAACAAGACTATTTTAGAGAGCAAACTGTTTACAAGTTTCATATCAATTGCATTGTTAAATTGTGGTGTTCAACCCCAGGTTTTCTAGACTCCAAAATCCAGCGTTTTCCCACCATTGTGACATGGTGATATATCACATAAATTTCCTTTAAAGCTACTAAGGGAACAAGAACTAAAGAACTGAGACAGAAATGAAGATGAAATGTAGGAATTGGGAGAACAGTGCCACCATTTGGAGGTTATCAGACATAACCTTGAGGGTATTTATAAACTGTATTTATCCACTTTGAAAAAGTGTTGTGTTTTAGGAGAGCTTCAGGACTCTATGGATGCTGCCAGAGTTCTGCAGAGAGGACATCAAGGGTGGGCTGGGAGCTGGCTCTATAGAGGTCCTGGGGCTTGGTAGAAATGCAGACTCTTAGCTCCACCAGGGACCTCTTCAGTTGGAATCTGCATTTTTTTTTTTTTTTTGGTACCAGGAATTGAATTCAGGGGCACACAATCACTGAGTCACAACCTCAGCCCTATTTTCTATTTTGTATTTTATTTAGAGACAGGGTCTTACTGAGTTAATTAGCACCTTGCTTTTGCTGAGGCTGGCTTTGAACTTGTGATTCTCCAGAGCTGCTGGGATTATAGGTGTGCATCATCATGCATTTTAATAAGACCAGGGTGGTTAAGTATGAGTGAGATCATTTGGGCATGGGTGTGAGTCTTTCTAAGTGAGGATTAGTTAGTCCCTATTCTTCTGGAAACAGGAGAAAAGGATGGGATCAGAGGGCAGAGTTTGAGAGATTCAGTCAATGGTTGGCTGACTCCATAGCTCTGGACCCGAGGTGGGACAGGACATCATGGTGGAAGGGTGTGGCAGAGGAAAGCAGCTCAGGACAAGGCAACCAGGAAGCAGAGGGAACTCTGCTCACCAAGCTTCCTGGGACCTACCTCCTCCAGCCACATCCTACCTGCCTGCAGTTAGCACCTCGTTAATCAGTGGGTATCAGTGGGTTAATACTCCGTGTTTGAAACACAGGAAGATGCAGTAAGGGAAAGCAGCAGCATTCTGGCTGCAGTGACATGGGGCATATCAGAACCACCAATGCCATGAGAAGCCATCCTATGAAGGGATATGAGCAGAGCCCGCGGCTGGGCTTGAGGGCATTTGTGACACCTCTGGAAACATGTGCATGTACATTTGTGTACCCTCTTCCTATGAACAAAGCCCTCAGCTTCCATTATGTTTCAAATAGTGTTATTCCTTGCCCCTTTCTAACCCTCTCATGGAACCCTTCTCCTTTTGTAGATGAGAAGGTAAGGGACAGCTGGCAGAGTTAATTCCAAAAGCCATCATGCAAGCCAACTGGCCTTCCTGATCTGAGCTAAGCACTCTGAAATGCTAAGAGGATTTTCTATGGGATAACTCCTGCAAATCTCTATGCGTCTGATTATCAGAAACGGTGAGCTCTTTCTAGTGCTGGAATATTACATGACAGTGTCTCGGGTCTTGCGCTTTGGCCAGGTGAGTGAGAAGTATCCTTTATGGAGCTGCCATAGGCCTGACCGTCCTTGGGGACAGGTGGGACCTGTCACCAAGAGCAGCAGGTCCCTGAGGCTGGACTCTCCTTGTGTGGCAGCATCTCCACACAAAGACTTCTTTTTAGCATCTTCGTAGTTAATAAATGATTATTAACTCTGAGAGAGCCAGGTGCTGCCCTTTACAGAGTACTGTAATCCACGTGGCATTTAGATCTAGCCACCAGTTCACTCTCTGGAAATTTATCATCTGGTGAAGCATGGAGTCCATGAACCCGGAGGACATTCACAACATTTTTTTCACTTCTCAAGTTGCTGCTCTGTACCACTGCAGAATCATGGCCTCTGAGGACACTCTTCCAAACAGTCCTCTCCTATGGTCCTCCCAGAACCTAAGTGTCCAGATCCTCCTGGGCTGTCAGGCAGGGCTGGAAGATGGTTGCTCTTCAGGGACAGATACCTTCCCTCCACTTCTCCACTTGTCCCTGTGTTTGAGGCTGTGTTTCCAGGTGCATGTTAATATCTAACAACTGTAGGCACATTCTTTCTGATACTAGTAATATATGATTTTTTTTTCAGCTAGAGAACAAATTTGGCAGAAGTCATAGTACTAAGTTATTTCTAAATTAAATTAATTTATATAAGGTGGTAAAATGTTATTAGTTTCCTATTTTATTACCTTTATTATTCATGAAGAAGCAATTCTTTCCTCTTTTCTCCAAGGTCTTTAACAAAATCAGCCGTTGTAACCATTTTGTGCTAATTGATGATGAATGAGGACTAATGAAGCAGAAAATTAAAATGCTTTTGATGTTTTAATTTTAATCACTAGTCTACACTTCACAGTTATTTCTCTCATTGATAAATATATGGCTTTAGAAAGGATTTCAAGCTTTCAAAAATGTCTTTGCTATCTACTGAGCCTCATTAGATTCTTGAAATCCATGCTACTGGAATGATTTTATCAATGAAGAAGAAATTTGAAGCTAAAATCAATATGGTTATTGGCAGAAGAAGGTTTATTGTATGTTTCCAGGTATCTCTCTGCCCTATGTGTGCAGGTATATATTTTTTTAAAGATAAGAAACTTAGGATATCTCAAATATACTCTCACCTTTAAGACAGTATGCACTTGCTGTATTTTAGAGAGTGCTTATACTATAACCAAACTTATTTTTCTAGTAAAAAGGCCTATGGCTTTTCTATAGAATTTTCTGGACTGGTAAAGACCTCAAGAAAATATTCTGAGCTCCCTTCAAGCATGAAAGCTCTAGAGAACGGGAGACATGACTTAGTATTTGGTGACTGGATTAGTGGCCACCTTTTTATTTGACACTTTTTATCAGCGAAGGCCCTGAGGCCTGGGAAGGCTAGCAGGAGGGTCTAAGGTGGGTCTGCCCCTGGTGACTGGTATGGGCTGAAAACCCAGTCCCTGGGCAGAGCAGGTGCTGGTCCCTACCATGCTGCACCATGTGCCTGTGTTCATGAAGTCACAAGATTTCTTCGCTTTCTTCCAAACAGAGAGGCCTGTTGATTCCCAGACTGCTGGTCTAACTGTCAGTCATTCGCCCTGAGTCCTCATTCCCCAGGAGTGTGAGCAGGGGTGTTGTGCCATTTTCTCTTGCATTGACTATTTACTGACCTAGGTTCCTGCTGGGAGGCAGCAGTTAGCGCAGCTCAAGTGGCCCTGAGTATGGAGAGCTCACAATCCTGGCTGTCTGGCTCTCTCTGCCTTCCTTCCTCCCCTCCAGCTCACGCAGGACCTTTGCTTAAGGATAATTTTGCTCTATTTGCTTTACTTATTTTATTTTTTGTGGTGCTGGGGATTGAGCCCAGGGCCTCATGCATTCGAGGCAAGCACTCTACCCTCTGAGCTACATCCCCAGACCCCATTTTCTTTATGTATGTACTCACACTCTTCTACACTCACATGTGCCCACACACACATACGCACACATTATGCTTTCTGAATAATTTCAGAATAATCTACATACGTCATGGCCATTTGCCCTAAATACTTCACTGTGCATTTCTTAATGCAGGCATATTTTCTTATATAATTTTGCTGTAATCATCAACTTACGTCAGTTTAACATCATTAAAGCCCCTTAGTTATTATTTTTTTCTTAAATCCTTTATTTTTGGAAGGTTATCAGTTGGTCCTTGTTTCTATAGGGAAAAGGAAGGAAAGAAGAAGGAAAGTAACAGACATGGGTCACTGTGAAGGCTTCTAAACCCCCCATTCCTCAGGGTAGAGAGGGCATAGGTGGCTGGCTGGTCTGATGCTCCTCTGCTGTCACCCTCTTTGTGTTTAGCAGGATTGGGATGGGATGGGAAGGGCTGTGTTTTCATTTTTACCCAACCAAATTACAGAGCTGGTCCTGCCTAGGATTCTTGCATACTGGGCCAGGAACTTTGGCATCTGTCGTTGCAGGTGTTGCTGTAGAGGAGGAAAATGAGGCTCGGAGAGATTTAGAGTCACTCGGCTTGTGTTGGGGAGAACCCAGGGTTTAACTCCATTCCTCCTCATCTCACCTCTGCTGGTGCCTCCTCACCTCCAGCAGCTCCATGTGCTTCACCTCCTGCCCACCAGGTCCAGTTATTTCTGGACTGGGAACTGATGTGCCATTTATTTCTCTCCCAAGGAAATCTGCCTTCTCCGGGCACCGCAGGCTCTCTCTGTCATAAAGGCCTGGCTGAAACATTAACTAGCAGTCCATTTGGAAGACCTTCGTAAGTTGATCCGTCTTGAGAGACTGTCTATCAGCAGCTTTCACAGGTCTGTGTTCCCCTGGTTTATAGAGAAAGGCTGCCTGTGGACTCATTCCCTCATTTCCCCTTCCACATATCATAATCCCAGCAACTGTTTTTCTTCAGACACCCAGGTTTTGGAGTCCCCCTGTAATCCTTGGGTCCTGGGGTCCTGGTTGGTGCCCCAGGTCTTCCTGAGTACCGGGAGCTACCTGGGGTCTGAACTCTGAGTTAGTGGGGGTGAGTGCACCTCCTGCAGCTCTCTGTTCTTCTGACCCATTCTAGGCTCCAGCACATGCCAGGAAGCAGGAAGTCACCATCTCCTGTCAGATGTTGGCTCTGGCCTCCTTGTAGCTGGCCCCAGGCTGCAGAACAGCTAAAGCTGGCAGGGACTCAGGAGGGAGGGGGACATTGGGGAGGAGTCGGCTGGAGCCAGCCCCTTCATTTCATCAGGCAGGGTCAGTGGAGTCCATGTTTCCTTTCTGCAGAGCCATCGAGGTCAGGAGTCCAGCCTCTGGTGATGAACTGTGAGCTGTGACACACTGAAAGTCACCCCCAGAGGGTCACTGTGGCCTCTTGGCTTCTTCTAGAGAGGCTGACACAATCCTCCCTGTTTCTTTGGACATCCTTCCCCTCAAGGTTGTGTTTTGTTATTGAAATATCCTCCCCAGGCATTGTATGATTGGATTTCAAGGACCGTGTGTCTCTCTTCCCATCCTCCAGGGTCATGGTCATCCAGCTCCCTCAGAGGCCTGGGACTGCCCTCGGGAGGCCTGTGCTCAGTGGTGTGGCGGCGGAAGCTGGGGTTGGGGTGGCCTGGTCCTGAGACACCTGGGCGTTGGCAGCTGGGAGGGACTGTCCAGAGATGGCTGTGTCTTTGGCCTGAGCTCTCTGGGTACTGAGCATGTGCTCAGGGGACCTGTGCCATCCTGGACTCCTCCTACTCAGAAGAGCTTTGCAGAGGGGAAGGTGTTTAATAATCCAGCATCTTCTGCCCACCCGTGTGGTTAGCTTTGTGTATGTTCCTCGGGGGCCAGTCTTGTGGGCAGTGTTCCAGATAGGCAGGTTTGCCTTGCAGTGGCCATGCGGCCTCCAATTTATATTGTGGTCCCTCTTTGGCAGACTGTAAGCTGCGATGAGCTGGGCAGATCATGTCATTTACTCTTTGTTAGACTCCTGGCAAAGTGTCCTGTCCCAAGCCATCAGATCTGCCGTGGGTGGGTGCTGTATAGGCCCTGTTCACCCTCAGCTGGTGTCCTAGGGGCAGGAGGCCCAGGCTTGCCTGGACTTCTACCCTCCGTGTCCAGACACCCCCTCTCCCGGGAAGAGCAAGAAGGGCTTCCCCATCCAAGGGAAAACCACATCCCAGCGCGTGGGGAAAATTTGAATATGTGAGTACTTAAGTTCTGAGAATCTAATTAAAACTTCAGCCCTCAGGGCAGATATTTGTTTTAATATACGTCACTGTCAAAAACCATTAGGGAGTCCCCTGTGTCTACCTTTCTCTGGTTAATTCCTCCCTGTTAATGTTATAATTAACACTGATGAGAACGGATGGAGGATATCCAGATAGTGGAGGCTGAGTTACAACGTCGGGTGCTTTTTTATCATGTATGGATGGGAACTCACAGGCGCCACATCATGTCATTTTCGCACTCCCGACTCTCCACCCAAGGCCGTTCAGGTTCTCTCTGTGGCCATCAGCTGCAACCTCCTGGTTTCTTACAGGGCCTGTGAGTCAAATCTTGCCCGTGAGGTCTCCCTGGTTTTTACAGTTTGCTCGAGCTGAGATCAAACACAGAGCCTACCAAGGATCTTACTTTCAATTATATTGACAGCTTCATCATTGGCGGTGATGTGCCTGTAAATTTTTATGCTAACCTGTAAAATTTAAAGTGACATGATCAATAAGCAGTCAGGTCTTTTAAAAAAATAATGAAAAAAATTTTACCTTAAAGCCAAGAGTCTTGAAGGGGGAGATCAATAAATCATCCATGAGACATCATTACAGAGGGGCAGTGAGGCTTACGAGGGCCTCGTCTCTGTCCTGCATAACACAGCAAAATAAATATGGGTAACACTGTGTTTTGAGAGTCAGATACTTAAACAGGTGTAGCAATTACTGTGCACTGGTGCATGTAGGGGAAGTCCAAACTGGTTTGTTTCACAAAGGTGCGTGGCCCACAGGACGTGTCCTGTGTTGTTGGGATGGGTGGTCCCCTCTCTTCGGTGATGAGCGGGCACATGATGAGCCTGGGGTCTGGACAACCCCCCTTGGCACTTGTTCATTAGGTGACCCTGGAACACCCCCCGCCTCCCCCGTGGGCCTGCAGCTGCCCCCAGATAGAACTTCGTGGTCCGCTGGGTTTGCAGCTCCAGTGTTTGGTCACACTTTGTCGTCTGGCTTCTGGTTGTTGCTGGCACTAGTACATTAGCACGTTTGCCTGGGTTGGGGAAAGAATGCTGTGGTGAAGTTAGAATCCCAGTTTCAGGTCATCCTCCTCCAGTACCTGGTTTTCACTGTGGGGCAAGCCCCGAAGGAGACCCCAGGCTCAGCTTCCTCCTCCGGGAGAGTAGGGTGGCTGAAGGATGTGCTCCTGTAAGGGCTCTGAGGAGCCCCAGAGGGAACCCTGCTGGACAGGTGGCCCATGTGCCACCTGCCCCCTCTGTGAGGCACCTGAACCTCTTTAAGGTGCACTCTCAGTAGCATTCCATCTTGCTACCTCGGGGCTTAGTACCAAACTTCTACAATTCCCTGGTATGGTCCTGTCGGGGATTCTGAGCTTCTCGTGAGAGCGATTTCCTTCACAGGCCAGAGGCCTGTAGTGTGCCGGTGGTGTTTGGATTGAATGATTTGGGAGCCTGCTCTCCTTCATCCAGTTAACTTCACATTTACAGTGATTGTGGTGTTAATCTACTGAGTTAAGTCCGTTGCAAACATAAACAGAGCAGATTTCTGTTTATCCTGTGGATTATCAGTAGATAGGCTAATGTTTCTGACTCTTCCATTAGTTCCTTTTCTATCTCTGATTTGCACAGGTCAGGTAATGGGAGGGGACTGCCCCTGCTGCATAGCCAGGTATTGCTGAGGAAGGCTAGTTAGTACAGATGGTCAGGGGAGTTACAGAAGGACCCACGCTCGGTGTCCCCAGAAGAATCTGGAACACTAGTCTGGGAATAAGCAGCGGGTCACAGACAGGACACTGCTTCAGGGCTTGGTACCCTCAGTTTTACAGGTGGAAGTGTGCTCGCTTATCCTGGGAACTGTTCTCTGGAGCATCCACTCTGAGTTTCCCTGCATCCAACTCTTTGGATTTGTGTGCGCGTTGGAGGATTCTCATTGAGGTTTCCTATGTTCGTGTAGCTACATTAGCTACATTAGTTACATGATTTATGTTGAGAATTTGGGGTTTCCTATGTAGTTGAGTACACAGTGAACTTCTGAAAAGGAATTAAGCTCTGGTAGCTCTGTTTTTTTTGAAGGGGGCTTCTATGAGATTTCAGATGTTAAAAGAGATTGAAGTTTGTAAGTGCAATGCTCAATATCTTCATTTTACTTGTGCTAGCCAGCTTTCCAGCACTGTGACAAAATGTCCAAGGCAAGCAACTTATAAGGAGGAAAAGTTTATTTTGGTTCACAGTGTTGGAGGTTTCAGCCCTTAGTTTGCCTGTTGCCTTTGGGCCTCTGGCGGGGGGGGGGGTGCAGAACATCATGGTGGATGTGTGTGGCACAGGAAGCTGCTCAGCTCATGAGGTTCAGGAGGCAAAGAGAGAGGGGCTGGGGTCCTAATCTCTCTCTTGAGGATATGACCCCCAGTGCTTAGATTCCTCCCTCTATGCCCCATTTCCTGAAAGTTCCATGTCTCCTAATAGAGTGCTACATGCTGGTGTACACGCCTTCAATGCCGGGCCTTGAGGGACATTTCAGATCCAAGATATAGCAATACCTTATCTAGTGAAGATGCTGGGACCAGACTCTGGGGAATCCAAGCCCAGCTCTGGTACTTCCTTCCTGAGCCACCTCAGGGAAGTCACTTAACCTCTCTCTGCCTCAGTTTCAACATCTGAAACTATAGAGGGATTGTACCTAATTCACTAATAAGGGCACCACAGGCATTGACTAAGGCACAGGCAGCGTTGGGAACAGTGTCTGGGATGTAGTGGTCCACAAGTGTCCGTGATCCTCAGAGTTCTCCTCTGTGGCAACACCGGTGGGAGGGCTGTCACCTCCTAGCTGAGTATGACTAAACTGGCTGTACTTTTAGAATATGATGTTACTTTTTCCGCTGAGTAAAAAGAAGTAAGTGCTTGTTCTAAAAATGAAAATACAGTCAAATATCAAGAACAAAATGACCATCGACTACCTTTCCCATGTATTTTCCTAAGTCATTCTGTGTGTCTGTCCACAGGTTTCCATGACTGAAGTCATGCTGCATGTTTAGTCTGTGGCTTCCTTCTTTCACTAGTGTGTCCCATGTCCTCCAGGTAACCTCAGTGTCACAGACACTGCTCCCAAGGGTGTGTGCGTCTTGTTTGGTCATTCCCTACCGATAGGCATTTGGATTATTGGCATCTGGATTTGTTATTATTGTGACAAATACCAAGGAAGCATCTGTGTACATAGAATTGTGTATTTTTGATGGTTTCTTTAGGATAGTGTTTTAGTGATGATCATTCACTAAAACTAATCATTTTTCTAAGTCTTGCAGCATCTTGCCTGATGACTTTTCATGTGACAATTCTTGTTCCAAGTCTGTACTCCACCCTTGTGTGAACGTTCCTGTGCTGTCCATGGCTACCTGGGCACCTCATTTTGAGTGCGGTGCTGTGGTACAGGCTCAGGAGAGGACAGTGGCCGGCAAGGTCCAGGCAGAGTTGCTGCCTGCTTTTGCTTTACTTTGTGTCTTAGGGTAAAAACAATGACTGTGTTTAAAAATTGACTGGAGACTTGGGGTCGTGGCTTTATGGACTGTTTTCCTTATGAGGATCCTTGCTAGAGACGCTCACAGCTTCTGGCTGTGTGCAGGTATATTCTGTGACAGAGAGTCGGAGGAATTCTGAAATTAGGGCTGCAGCCTGGCCGATGATCCTGTCACCCAAAGACAGAGCTGGCGGGAAGAGCCTAGACCCAGCTTGGTTTGAATCCCGGTTCCATCAGAACTGCGTGGTCTTGAACATCTTGTCCAACTTGAACCTGTTTCCTTACCTTTAAAATATGAATGCTAATGTACAGTCTTACAGAATTTTTATGAAGATCAGAGAAGACTGTTTTCACAGAGGTGTTTGATACGTGGTGGCTTTTCTGATCATCTTGGGGTAACATAGCTGCCACGTTCATAAGTGGGTTTTCTAATTGCACTGGGGAGTCCCAAGGGCTGAGGCACTCCATGTTTTCACTGTGTTGGTCTCTGTTCGGGTTTAAACCTGGCAAGGGTGGGTCTGGAAGAAGGAAGCCTAGAACCTTTCACTCTAGACTTGACTAAATGAAGTTATGTCAGACCAATAGTTGGGGCGGCTGTCACTTGTTCCCTTGCTTCTATATTCTGAATATTTAGTGGTCCGGGCACAGGGGCAAAGCCCATGGCCTCTACCTGCTCATTTATCCTGTGAGTCGGGCACTACAATCCCAGGCTTTGATGTTTAGAGGGGTCATCAGATCCAATAAATACAAATATGAGACATATCACATGGGAGATACTTATGCAAAAGTTATTTGTTGTTTATGTGAAAGTCAGATTTAACCGTGTTACCTTATCCAGCACCCCTGCCCATCTTGTCCTCAAGATGATGCAGTGAGGTTACAAAAGTCTAGGTCTTCTTCCTGGCGCTGGTTGCCCTCAAGCCCCTGATGTCTCTTGCTCCTCTGTATGTTTGCTTGAGCACCTGGAGTAGAACTCGGGGGAGGGAGGCCAGGGAAATGCTGTCAGGTGGAGTCAAGTTCTTCACTCCTTGTGAACATGGAGGCTGAACCCAGACACTCTTCCCTGTGGCCTGACTGGGGAAGGCCATTCCATAGTAAACCTAAGGGGGGCTAATGAGGGTCTGTAGGGTCCCTGCTGCCCGCCAGGTGCGGCGCTGGAGCTAATCCGGAAAAAGCCAACATTTTCAAACATGGGTTCCAGCTGAGAAGCCTCAGTTCTCAGGCTGTTTGGGTTAGAAGATCATCACTGTAGAACCATCGGATATTTAACAAGGAGTAGCTATTTCTAGCTCTCAAAAATTCGTGAGTGGCCCTTGGTGGTCAATGCATACTCATGGCCATGCCATTGTTTTAAAAGCTTGCCTTCTGCTGGGCGTGGTGGCACACACCTGTAATCCCAGCTGCTCAGAAGGCCGATACAGGAGGATTGTGAGTTCAAAGCCAGCCTCAGCAACTCGGTGAGACCTGTGTCTAAATAAAATACAAAATAGGGCTGGGGATGTGGCTCAGTGGTCGAGTGCCCCTGAGTTCAATCCCCAGTACCCTCCCACCCCCCAAAAGAACTTGCTCTCCTGCCCCCTGAACCCTTCTGCCCTGGAAGGCTCCCCTGGCTGTGTGGGTTGGCCCTCAGTGTCAGCAGCTGTGAGCTGTGGAGCTGCCGCATATCAGATGCAGGCCCACCTTTCCAGGCACACTTCATGTGAGTGGGGAGAGAGGGCTGAAGACCCTGTGAGAAGAAAACTACTTCCTGTGGCCAAGGGATGACCCTTCCCCACCCTCCTTGCAGTGGTATAACAAGATTGGAATAGGGGGTCTTGAGAAGGAAAGCCTTCCAATCCTCCCTTGGGAGCACTGTGGTCTCCATCTCTTACTCAGAGGGAGTGGGCTGTCAGCTAAAGATGCCGTTTGCTTTTCTGGACATCTTTGATTATGGGCAGCCAAAGGAAATAGAAATTTATTACCCACTATTAATTTTATGTTAGGGAAACACTGTGGTCTTTTTGTATAAAATTACCTGGGAGTATTAAACATTTCAGTTAAATTTTGGGTGCTATTTGGTTCAGACTATTGGTTAGCAGAGATTAAACAATGAAGTCCACTGATTTTCTGGATGGGTATTAAGAATGTCAAGACTGATAACAAGCTGGGGACATGGCACGTGCTTGTGATCTCAGCTGCTTGGGAAGTTGAAGAAGGAGGACCACAAGTTCGAGGCTGGCTTGGGCAACTTAGTGAGATTCTATCTCAAAAAGGGCTGGGGATATAGCTCACTAGTAGGGAATTTGCCTAGCACAGCATGTGTGAGGACTTGAGTTTGACCTCCAATACTGCCAAGCCAAGAAACCAAACCAAACCAAAGGCTAATTATAATATTAGAGATGATAGTGATATATAATGTAATTCTAAGAGCTTCATGTGTACTAAACTCTTGCAATAACACTTGAAGTGGGAATTATTATTTGTCCCTGTGCAAATAAGGAAACCAAGGAGCAGAGAGTTTAAGGGACTTGCCCTGTCACTTGCCCAGTCACTCAGCTAGTTGGTTGTGGAGAGTGTATTTGAACTCGAGCAGATGGACTTCTCGACTCTTAACCGCATCTTTTTTTAAAAATTGTGTGTGTGTGTGTGATGTATGCATATCGTATTCAATTTTGTAAGAATGGTGTTATAATTATGTGCAGCCAGATACCTTGGAAATTCAAATTTCTCAGGAACCTTTAAGGGTAAATAGTGGGGCTTGGAGACTGGTGGAGGCACTATGCAATTGGGGAACAGGTGAGTGGGAATTGGGGTTGAACTTGGCTCCTGGGAGTAGAGGGGTATGGTTAGCAATCTGGGCTGAGGGTCTGCAGGAATGGGTAAAGACTGGCCCTGGCCTGTGCAGAGTGGAGGTGCTGGGAGTCCCAGGGGCCACAGGTGGGTGAGGTCAGTTGATGGTGGGGAGAAGACAATGGTACTAGGGGTCCCCGAGGGAGTTAATGATCAGGATGGAGAGACCTAGTTACAGTGTTTAAACTCAAGATGCCAGTAAATAGCTTTGATATGTGCCTACCTGTCTATCTACCTACCTCTTCAAAGAAGTTGTTTGAACTTGCAAAAAAAGCTTTTATATACTTTAGGGAAAACAGAGTGGTAATGTATTAGGGCATTTACTGACAGCGGGCTTTTCCAGCCCCAGTCATGTTATTCACCTTCCCATGGAGGTGTGATGTCTTTGACCCGGGAAGCCTTTGCTGCAGAAAGGTTTTGAAACTATAACCTCATTCCTCCTAAGTTGGAAATATTCCTGCCTTTTCTGTGGTCCCTGCTGTGTTTGCGTGTGGAATGGGGAAGCAAAGCCAGAGCTCGGGCTCACCCTGAGCGGCACGGAGGCAGCCTGCAGGCGGACGCGGCTGGTTCTGCACGGGCTGTGTGTGCAGGTGATGGACGGGCGCTCTGCCGAGAGCGTGCGTGCCTGTGCGCCTCCGTGTGCCGCCGAGGGTCTCGGGTGTGGGCATCTTCCTCTGCTGCATTCAGCCTGCGTCACTCCTACGGTAATCCGTGTCTCGGTCACCTCGGAGGTGGGGGTTCTTTGATGGTTTAAGACGGACACTTCCCGGACATTAAATGTGCATGGTGCCCGAGGGCTTCGCGCTGCACTGAGCCTGCACATCTCATTCCCAGAGTAGCCACCGCGCCTGCGTTCCCACGGTAGCAGCAGCGGCAGCCTGAGCAGATGCTGCCAGTGTGCTCATCTGGCTGTGCTTTTCACTTTGGGACAAAGTTCTATAGTCACATCTCATGGATTTCCTCCCTCCACGCTGGAAAGCCCGGACTGTGAAGATCTCATCATGCCGTAAAGGGCAGCAGGAGCCAAGTTCTTGGGGCTGCTAAGGATCTCTTTGCCTTTTCCCCTCTTTTTGGAGATGTGTATCAGAAAAGGGCTCTGCCTGTAAAGAGAGATTTTACCGCTCTGGCTAATGATGTGTAGCAGTATTGAATTTAATGGCAGACCTTGAAGTGTATAAAAACTTAAGTCCAGAAAAAGGTAAGACCCATGCTACCGATTTCAAGGTAAGTGATAGTTCTGGTAAAAGATGGCGAACACTTCTTATTTCATGTTTAATTAAATATTATTTGAATTCTTGACAATGTATTTGAGATATCACATTTTCATCTGAAATGAAAAGGTAACAAGATGGTTTTGATGAGGCAGAAGTGTTTTATCCTTTGTGAATGTGTGTTTTCATCATGGTAGAATTTGCATGCTGACGGATTGAAATTATTATAGTAAAGTGGTCAGTGAGAAGATCATTTGTATTCTTGGGTTGTAAGTCAAGGACACAGACGTCCCTCAAAATTTCATTTGTCTGACACCCATAAGCTCTGGGTTGTAATTTAAACACTGTCAAGTCTTATTCAATTTGAATAATGATAGATAAAGTTGGATTTTGACTTTTCTACAGTAAATCTGGAGAGAATGATTCCTGATTTGTATCAATTAAAGATGGTCACAGACAGTGAAATAATTAGCTTTATGAGATGGAATGGCACAGGCATTCAGCACAGATAAAATGGAGGCAGCAGCCGTGTGTCATGTCCCAGGGTCTGTTGGCTCCAGGAGCTTGAGAGGAAACATCCGAAAGTAGGAGCTCAGAAATTTTAAATATGTGGAGATTGTTCTTGCATCATAGGAAATGTTCCTGCCTGGTCAGACAGAATAAATGACATGTCAAAAAATGTCTGCTAAACTTATCTTCAAATTGAGATTCGTCTGTCATTTCTGCTTACTGTATGTGTCGGCTCACATGTAACTTTATCACATCCCTGTTCCAGCTGAGAGCTGTCTGGAGGCTGCTGCTGGTTCGTGGTACTCTTGTCAGTGTGTCGTTCTCGGGGCAAACACGGATGCTTGCTTTTGATTCAAAAAATATAGATTGCACCATGGTTGAGATTTCCTGAGTAAATCTGAGTTCTTTAAGCCTGGAGGGAGCTTTCCCACAGGTGTAGGGTAGATTCTGGTTTACTCGGTGGGCAGTTGGTCAGGATTCCTGTCGAGGGTTTTGTTTTTAAATGTGTGCAGGAACTCTTGTTTACAGAATGTGGGGCTAACTGAATGGCATAGCCTGCTGTGGGGTGGTCCTGATTTAGCCTTCATGCAAGTAATGCCGACAGGGACTTTTTAATCACTGTCCCCACCTCATGTGATCTTTACCACTAAAGTTAAAGCTCTAATTATTTTCTTTTTTTTAAATTATTTTATTTATTTTCATGTGGTGCTGAGGATAGAACTCAGTGCCTCACACGTGCTAGGCGAGCCATCTACCACTGAGCCACAACCCCAGCCCAAAGCTCTAATTCTTAAACGTTATGGAAATTGGCTTCTTCTTAATTTCTCATCCATTAATGTTATGGAATTTATTTTCTGTCATAAGCTTTCAAAGTCAACTAATATAAGGTGTCTTATTTCAAGGTAGATGTTTCCACATCCAGGTGGTCTTACTAGAGGTTCCCCCGCCCCCAATTGAGCATACATTTCATATTTTTACAGAATAGATGTTCTTTGAATAGTTTTAATAATTTATTTTGCTGAGTGAAAAACTCCCTTTTCTGACCATCTTCATTTTAAAATGATCTCAGTCTTGTAGCAAGACTGTTTTTCAAGAAACATTTTTTATGAGTCCCAGATCAGTTTTAAGAGGACTATTTAAATGATGCAGAATGTGTATAATGAATAGATTCTGACTCTTCATGAAGTCTCAGTTGCATTATTAAACAGTAGCATAAATGGAAATGGCTTCAGTTGACTGAATTAAAAGTTGAGAAATGTTCATTCAGAGGCAGGAAGACCAAAGAGAAGAAGCCTAAGTTTTGATGACGTAAGCCTCTAGTGTGAACTATGTATTTGCTTCTACATTTTGTCTCATGTATATCTTAGGAAGTAACTATTGTTGTTATTATTTGCCTTAGAATTTAGTGTCCTGTGCTCAATCTTTGAGCTAGGATTGGAGAATCATCTCAATGATTCTTAGAACAATACTGAGAGAGTCTAAGGACTTGAATTGTAACATAAAATCTACAGTCAGAGGAAGCTCGAGTCAGGTAGGATGAGTGCTTTTATATCCTTTTTATGTCCAAGAACTTTAACTTCTGTTTAGAACAAGAGACAGTACTTCCTTGCTTGTCTTTCAGGGCTGTGGAAAGAACTCTTGGTATACCCTGAAAGCATTTGGATGATGAAAAAGGTTTATAGACATGTAAGATGATATAGTCACAGAAATTAGAATAATGTACATTTCATTTACTTTCATTGAAAGGAAAGTGTATTTGTCCTGGGGTGCCAATAAAAAGCACTTTGACCTAGCACTTGAGTACCATCTGCCGCTCTTTCTCCCCATGGCTTAGCGTAGCCCACATGCCTGCATGCTGTGTCTGAACGCCTTGTGGAAGGGCAATGTCAATGTAGGAGCAAGCCCCAGAGCTCAGCAGGAGGAAAATAGCAGTCTATTTCCTTTATGAGGAGAGGCAGCGGGCATGGAGAGGCTGCACAGCTTCGGGAAGACAGTAGACCCACGGGAGAATCGAGCCCTCCGGTCCCCAGGTCCTGGTGGCTAGACTCTCTCTCTTCAGTTGCATTGATCTTTGCTCTTTAGGAGAACATCTGATACAGTGATTTCACTGATGTATCATTTAAATTCTTAGCTCTTGTGGTATTCTTAACCAATAGTTAATTGGTGCAGTCAACAGAGATGTAGTGTTTCTTTATGTATAAGGTACTAGTTGGGGATATGAAGACGAATGGAAGTGTTTGCTTCCCTGTTAATAAGCCTGTGTGTGCCCAGACTCCTGGTCTGGGCACACACAGGCTTATCTTAGGCTCATGTGTAACAGAGGCTCATCTGAGGGCCTCAAGTGTGGAGGAGTTGGCATGGGATTTTTGGAGGTGATGTTTGTATTGAACCTTGAAGGACAGGAGGATTAGATCAGGTGGATAAGCCAGGATTGGAGTTGAAGAAGTAGGCTAAGGCCAGGTGTTATAATATAAGACTTGGTAATCCAGAAGAAGGGATTTGGACATTATTAAAAATGTGGTGGTGGGGTATGTGGGGGGGGGGGGCAAAAGATTTTGAGCTGGGGAGAGATTAATCAGATTCAGTTTTAGGGAGATCTCCCTGATAGCAGTTTAGAGCTGGATGGTGGGAGGATGGGGCTGGAGCAAGGGAGACCAGAAGGTGGCCCCAGCAGCAGGTGAGGCACGGGTGATGTCCACCCTGGCCTGTTAGCCCTGTGGCCTTTCATGAGCACACTCTGGGCTCTTAAGTCCACACTGGCATCCTTTGACATGATCAGAGCAGCCCCAGCATTGCAGTGCCTCTTGGTCTGCCTTGTGTCTGGATAAGTTTGCATTGTGAATATTTTGAATTATGATTTTTTAAATTAGGAAAACAGTCATGAATTCGAAATACAACAGTATAGAACAACTTGCAGCAAAAACTATGGCTCTTCCTGTTAGCCTTCTTCACCTCTGTCCTAAATAGGTTACTTTCAGCTCGCTCACCCTCCCTTCTGTAGGGTCCATGTGGCTTTCCTGTGTCTCATTGGCTGCTGGTTGCTGACCTGCCAATTCTTGATATCACCTTAGATTTTCTCCTATGGCCACTGAGGGATTGATTTGCCCACGGGACTCCCACTCTGATGGGTGCCTTTGTCACTAACGGTTCATGTGTTTTCTGGTGCTGGGCACTGAGCACCTGACCACTGAGCCCCCACCAGGTCCTCACTTGCATGTTTGTCCCTTGCTGTGCCTGCTGGAACTCCTCACTAGAAATCAGCTCTCCCTTTACCAGTCCTTTTTCTCTTTACCCCAAACTTCTCTCAGTATAATAATTTCCCCATTTTTTTCTGTATTCATAATTATTTCCATGTTTTGTCATAGGTTGTTTTAATTAATTAATTAATTAATTGATTGATTGATTGTTTTTGGTACCCAGGATCGAACGTTGGGGGTGGGAGGCTTAACCACTGAGCCATATCCCCAGCCCTATTATGTGTTTTATTTAGAGACAGGGTCTCACTGAGTTGCTTAGCGCCTCGCTGTTGCTGAGGCTGGCTTTGAACTTGTGATTTTCCTGCCTTTGCCTCCTGAGCTTATTTACAGGCATGTACCACCATGCCTGGCTGATTTTAAAAGTTTAGTTTATTAAGAGACCAAGTTTACATTGCTGTGAGTACATAACTTCACATTCTTGTGAATATATAAATGTTCACCCGAGCAAAGTGACCTGCCAAGTTATTTTAACGCAGGACTCTGCCTCAGATGAAAGGAAAGATGTTAGAGGTTTCTTTAGCAGACGATGGAGTTGAATTCACAGCTGGCAGTCTTTGTCATGCCTCTGTGAGGCGGGTACAGGCATTCATCTCCAATTGATTGCAAGGTGCTCTGCTGTCCCTCTGAGGATGTCTCAGTCAACTTCTCCCTCTGCGTTTGAGGGTCTGGCGTTCCCTTGTTGAGTTCTTCCTGAGCTGAACGGAGACCAAAGGCAGCTGCTTGGTGGACTTCATAGGGTAAGAGCGGTGAGTGGGCCTCTCTCTGCAGGGTTTCAATGTCCCTCTGAGGAGCTGGGCTGGCACCAGGGAGCAAGGGAGGAGATGGTGCACTCTAGAGAAGACGGGGGATATAGAGTAGTGTTTTGGGGAAAAGCCCAGAGGTGCTGGGAAGAGTAGGTCCAGCAGTCAGAGATAAAGGATCCTGTGATCTACTTGAGAAATTGGTTCAGGCGTATGAAGGCCGTGAACCCTGGTCCTTGAGGCTTTGACAGATGATCCGTTACTTCTCCAATGACATGTCAGCAAAACAGAAGCTACCCTGAGTGAGCTAGAGTTACCCCAGCTGTCTGAGGAGAAGAGAGTGATTGCCCCCGACGCTCTATTATAGAGACGAGTCCCGGGGATGTGTGGGGTGGAGGCTTTTGTCTGTTGGGAGACCTGTTGCTTCTAGCTTTTCCTTTTCTATGGACTGTCCATTTCCCCAGGGAGGGTGTTCAAAGACAAAACTCAGGATCTGCAAGCAGGGCCCAGGCACCTCCTCTCTGTCCCTGCCCAAATGTAGATATGAAGTTGGCAGAGAAAAGAAGGGACAAAGAGCTGTGCTCCTGTCACAGTTTCCATCTGCACATTCTCCCTCGTGTCTAAGTTCTTCCATTATTATTATTATTATTATTATTTTTAAATCAAGCAACAGTGATTTGTTTTAAATCCTAAATTAAATCCCTCTTGTGTCCCTGACTCCTCAGGCAATGCCAAGTCGATATTTTGGCCTGTGGACTTTCATCCTGCCAGGGCTGTGTGTGCACACGTGTGTGTGTGTGTTGCACACAATCGGTGGACAGAGGAGTCATGCCATTATTTCGGGTCTCCTAGCGAATTGGGTTTTTACATATAAATGAAGAAAAGTGGAATAGTGAGTTGCGTGGGCCGCTGTGTACCCCACCTCCCTGTTTCTGCTCTTGAATGCAAGATGGACCCCAGCAGCTGCCTCCCATGCAGAGAGCACCCCCTGAACTTGAGATTTTGAGGTTCATTTCAATGACTTTATACCTTCCTTATTTTCTCATTTTAATATTTTTATTTACTCATTTCTTTCCTCAGGTTCTCATTGGTGGTTTGAAAAAATAAAGAGGCCAGAAAATCAACTAAGAAAATGAGAGAAGGCAAACACGGGGAGCATATAAGTAGGAGGAAACACATTTCAGTGGGTGCTGGAAAGTTTTTTATTTATCACTTAATTTTCAAACTCGATGAAGACTCTCCTGGTCAGTCCTTGGGTCCCGTCTTGGTGTGTACGTGTGCCCAGCTTGCTTTAGTCTCTCACCTTTGAACCTCAGGTTTAGGCCTTGCCCTGGTGGGTGGAGAGTGGGAGCACAGGGGACGCAGGTGGCCGTGTTCGGGGGGCTGGGCCTTTCTGCTCTTCTTCTATTTCTTTCCTCTTGCTCTGGGCATCACTCTCCTATTGGTTGGGTTGCTCCTCCAGGAACTCTTCCTTTTTTGGATTTCTTTCCCCAGTTCCCCTCAATCTGTGTAATTTTTAAGCAAGAGTTATGTATCTGTTTCCCTTTCACCTGTGTCTTTGTTTTGTCAAGTGAGAGAAGAGGGACACCGGACAGAGCCAGGGAGAGTGCTGGGAGTTTAACTCTGGACTTCCCCAGTGCTTTGGTGCAGTGCAGTGGGTGAGACTTTAGGATCTGGAATAAAATAACAGCAAAGATGAGCCAAAGTTCTGAGAGCAGCTGAGCTTTTATCCAGTTGTGTGGTCAGTGTCTCTGATGTGCAGTTTCCTTATGTAAAAAATACAGGTTTTGTGTGTTTGGAAGACCTGTGAGCACAGATGAGATGGTGTGTGTAGCAGGCCTTGCCCAGTGGCCCCGGGGCCTTTGTGATAGCTGCTGATTGTGGTGTGTCTTCCACATACTCCCTGCCTGTGTCTCATGTTTTTTCTCTCAGGGTGGACAACCAGCATCAATTTTCTACTTGTTCTTTTCTTTTCAGCCTTGTGTACTTATTCATTTGCCTAGATACTATGTAACCAAAACCCCAAAGAAGTCAAGCATGTGATAAAGGTATGGAAAAAAACTCCAAGGAAGCAATGACTTCAGGCCTTGGCTGAATTCATTAGCACCCAGGTTATTATTTAGAATATATAAATGCAGAAACAGATTATCCACTGTATTCTGATAATCCCAGCTCACCCATAATACCCATGCTCCTTGAGGAGAATTAATATCCAGTCATTTGTGCTGACTTCTTTGTTATGCTAAGTCTTTCCAATTTAAAAGTGGCTCTGTGTCTAGCTACTCAGCATGGCTGTATAAGCAAACTGGAACCTTGCCGAAGATGACAAATGTCTTCAGATTCTTCCCTAGAACAGAGAGGATGTTTTTGGAAAATACAAGGAAAGAAGAGTAAGAAATGGTTTATCTGTGCTTCCAAAAATTGAATGATCGGGACACAAGTTATTTTGCCTTCTGAGTTGGCGAAGAATTAGGGAAAAATAAGACGCTACTGCGTGTCAGAAAAGTTGTGGGAAAGTGGGTGCTTTTCTACACTGCTGCTGCTGGTGGGCATCTGAATGAATATAGCATCATCTTTCTGGAGAGCAGCATCTTTCTGGCTCAGCACTTCAACTTCCAGAAATTAGTCCCACAAAAGTACTTGTGCATTTGTACAAAAATGTATAACAAAGTTTATTGGATTTTTTTTTTCTTTTTGCAATAGCAAGAAAAGGGGAATACCTAAATATGCCTTAGTGGGCAGCTGACTTTAGAAAAATGTATGCACCTCTATACCACGCTGTGCAGCTCACATGAAGTTCTGTGTGGATTGACATGAGAAGATGCCTATGGTTCCTTTTAGTGGAAAATATATTTCCATTTTCCATAGTTCTTAAGAGAAATCTAAAATGGGCTTCAAAGTTTATGCTTCAAATATTAGTACTGGTTACTTTTAACTATGGGATTATTTTTGACTTATTTTCTTCATACCTGTTTGTATAATTGGCATGCCTTACATTTATAATTAGAAAAAAATCAAAGCTATTTGCAAATCAGAACATAAAAAGAAATATCTTTGTGTGGCTCACAGCTCGGCTCTGACCTGAGACCCCAGAGGTGGCCCAGCCTCCTTTCTCCTAGGTCGGGCGTGTGTGTGGCAGACTGCTCTCACCTCTCTGGAGTCCTCTTTCCTACCCTCTTCCCTGCTGTCTGTGTGCCTCTCTCCGCTGCCTGCCACTTCACTAGCTTGGCTAAGAACAGTTTCTTCTTTCTTAAAGACCTCCTTTCTTTGCCAGGTACATCTTCTGGGGATGAAGTGGAAAAGAAAGTAGAGAATCTCGTGCAGCGGATTTGGGGGAGGAAATCTGAATGAGCAAGGTCCAGGAGCCTCTCCCTGATCGCAGAGGAACCTGGGAAGTGTGGTCCCACTGGGAACCCTGGAGGGAGAAGAAGTGGGTATTCATGGTCGTCTCTACTCTCAAGGGGGTACTCGTTCCATGCCTAGACTTGGGGATGGTGACTCAGGGAAGCCACTTATTTAAGGCGCAGTTTTCCCATTTGAAATCAAGATGATAAGACCTCCCTACTATCAGGGCTGGTGTGAAGATGGAATTTTCTACTTGTTCTTTTCTTTTCAGCTTTGTATACTTATTCATTTGCCTAGATACTATGTAACCAAAACCCATAGCTCCACAAGTTGTGAAGTGTCACCCAAGTGCTTTGACGGGCTTCACATCTCAGTGTTTTACACTTGATTTTTACCCGTACCTGTCATGTGGCTAGACCAGGCTTTGGTGAATGATGTCCTGTGGGCCCGATCTGGCAGCTGACCATGTGATAAACAAGTTTTGTTGGAATACAGCCAAGGTTAGTAGTGGCATATTTTTGGAGGCTGCCTTTGCTCTATGTACAAAGTCAAGTGATTATCGCAGAGACATTGTGGCACGACTGAAAACCTTTGCTACCCAGCTCAACTGAAAACCTTCAATACCCAGCTCAACTGAAGACCTTCACTACCCAGCTCTTTTTGGAAAACATTTGCTATCCTTTGCACTGGAGTGAGTGTCTGAGGTTCTGTTCACTTGGCATTTAGCATGGGGTCTGAGACCTAGCAGGAGTTCAGGGAATCTTTAGCCAGGACTGAAATCTCCTTTTAGAGCCCTGGGTTCAGATATTATACTGCTGAAGGTTACTTCAATAGGAACGATGCCTCTCACCAGGGTGGATTGTACCATAGGTTCCTTCCCACTCTGATTTGCCAAATAGCCAAGATAATCAGGTCCCCGGCTGCGTCCCCTCTGGGGTGCTGCCTTTGCCAGATTCTTTTCTGAATGCATGCTCACGCCTCTTCTGATCTTCATAATTGGAACAGTCACTAGACTATGTGGTGCCTTGCTGTTAAGCCCATTGTGGCTGGTAAATATGTAGTGAGTGATCATTTCAGGGATGAAAAGGCAGAGTGAAGGACAGCTGGCCCAAGAGAGCTTTGGGAGTTCAAGCGCACTGGGTGGATAATGTTTGTGTCCTTGATAATGTTGAAGACACAACAGCCTGAACTTACAGTGGTACTTTAAGTATCCCTTTTCCTCCAATGATTGGCTGATATAAATTCTTGGTTTGCCAATCAGCACAAGTCCCGCATTCTGTGTGCAGAGATGGCACGCTACGTGGTGGAGAAGAGGCTCACTGAGCTGCATGCACCGACTGCTGGGAGCTGTTTGGCATCTTGCACAGTGAGGGTTAAATAGGTCATGTGTCTGCTTGAGGCACATGCGATTTAGTGGGAGAAGACAAAAGGAGTGGGAAGGTCCCTCCTTACCTTTAGAGAGAGGAGGGTTTTGCTGGAAGATAGAATTTCTATAGATATTGATATGTGGAGCAGCTGTCTGCTCAACAGGAATAATCTGGAGCTTGAATACATGGGCCAGTGTATGGAAGGTTGGGGAGGAGCAGAAGAGGAGAGAGGAGAGGGGAGTGCTTGGGTTCCAGCTGCAGTGGACCTGGGATTTGGGTCAAGATTTACTTCTTTGTGTACTTTCTTACTTACCCAAATCTGACCAAAGGCGCAGTCTTTGCTGGTTAATTGCAGTTACAGGAGAGGTGTTTTCACTGCTGTGTTTACTTCATACATGGTGGTAGCTTACTTTCTCTTTTGTCTTTTTGTTTTGAGCAGTCGGGTTTTCAAAGGATGCAGGAAACACCAGCCATATACCCAGAAAACCTAACTAGAATTTAACCACTGAGAACACCAGAATGAGTCACTCCTAAGAAATTGGCCATCCATAGAGCAGTCCCCAAAAGAAAGGAAAAAAAACCAAAAAAATTTGTATAAGAGGGATCATTCCACTTGATACCCTTAGATCTACAACAGTGTTCTACCTGGGGTTGGTGCTCAATGATGGCTTACTTTTAAAACTTGGGGAATTTTGGAATTGGAAACAAAGATTTAATACCTTTTCTAGTTAAATGCAATTAAAGGAAGTCCAACATCAGTTTAGAACAATTCAGAGTTCTCTTTGGGGCTAAAGGTGTTCAGTTGCAATTCATTCTCCATGATCTTTGGTCTCTTATTTTAGTCTCAGGATTAAGATTAATCTCTCTCTCTCTCTGACTTGAGCCCAGTTAATTGAACTTGAAGGCCTTTGTTTCCTTAGCTGAAAATTAAGGAGGTTGTACTATGTGCACCTGCAGAAAGCTCGGGTAGGGACCCCTGTTTTGTGGTCTTTGCAGAGCTCACCCTCTGCCCTCCATTGTGGGTGAGGCTGGCACTCTTCACGTGCCAGCTCTCCATCTGGCATCGCGTTAAAGCTGCAGGCAGGCGGACAGGGATTTGGGCTCCATGACTATGGAGCAAAGCACATGAGACTTTTGTGATTCGGTAAATTTCATATGAAATTCAGTGATCTGCAGAGACCCCCCTAGGGGAGTCAGTCTTCCTAAGGCTGATAGGAAAAGAATGTCAAGTTCTTTTCCAACAAGCAATTTTTTTTTTTTAAAGGATGCTTGTTGATTTTCTTTTGATAATGTAAAATCCAAATTCACCAAAGACAGGGCAGAATTGCAGAGGGCGATATGGAAGTGGGTAAGGGATTATTTTCAGCTCTTGGTGGTTGAAATAATCTAGCTCACTCACAGGCGCAGTTGGAGCTAGGCAACTTCAGGGTTAGAGTATTAGGATAAGTGTCTCCTTCTCAGGGCAGAATAGTGCTGTTTTCTTTGTATGTTCCCTCACTCTGTAGTGTAGTGCTGTGCGCAGGGCTTCCAAGGTCTACTCACTCCAAAAAGTCCTGACTGCAGGACTCCCTGTTGCTGGCCGGAAGCAGCCTGGGTTGGTCTGCTGTCGCTGTCTCAATGTCAGATGCCTTCAGTTTCTGCAGCATTCTGAATTCCAGAATCCTCTCTGAGAGTCAACTTGGAGGGACACTTGGTTAGTAAAAGGGCTGCTGACTTTCGAAAAGAATGCAGTTCCCCCCCAAGATGGAGCGTGAGGGTGGCCACGAGCCTGCTGGATTAGGGAAAGTTTGACTCTCAGATTGTTGGGCACTGATGGCCACCACCCAGAGTAGGCAGTCGCCCTCGTGATCCGGGAGTGGGTGCCTTGTCAAAAGATCTGTCCCTTCCAGAGAGTGCCTGGCACTCGCGTTCACAAGTCTAGGCAGCAAGCTCACGTCAGACACGTTTTCCACCTTGAGCAGGAGAAGTCACAGGTGGGCACTCGACATCACAGTGTCATATGAAGCGGAAGTTCCATTTTGCTAATGACTGGCTGGCGTTGGTAGAGGATCAGGAGTGAGTGGACATATCAGCTCTTGTGTATGGCCAGGTGCTGGGAGGGAACGTTCCAAAGCTTTGAGATGGGGAAAGCTCCTGGGCTGGGACACTGTCCCCATCCATCCTGACCTCCTGGTATTCACTGTGCCCAGTGCCCAGCATGCCTGCTACTTCTGGAGGGTCTGAAAGAGCTGTGAGGCTTGGTTCCCAGTGACTGATGGGTGGGCCACTTCACATGTCTCCCCATGGTGGCCGTGTGGTGGCCAGGGACACTGTTTGGGCTTCATCCTGGGATGTGTGCTGCCTCTCCATCTTGAGCTCATGTCAGTAGTTAAGTTGATTGTATTTATAGTCTGCTGGGTCATTATGTTTTCTAAGTAAAATTAACTTCTTAATTACTTCTGAAGGAGAAGCTGTAAGATTAAAGTGTGATTGTTTTTGGCAGGTAGCCAGGGAGAAAGAGCGCAATTAACTGTGGAACTACTTCTTTCTAAATATGAAAGTTGTCCTTAGAAATAGGATTATTTGACCATTGGGTCAAGACAGCTGGAAATAGTAGCATCAAAAGCAAAACTTCTTTAAAAGTGATTTTGAATTATTTTAAGGAATATCCTTTATTATGTGATTCACTTTGTGCTTTCCTGGCAAAGTTTAAGGAGTAAATGGGGGATAATTGGGAACATCTTAGCACTTTCTTGATTAGTATGTTTCAGATTTTATAATTCAATAAGTATTTTAGAAACAATTTGTCATGATTATTATTGTGAAGTTAAGCTCTGAGCTTTAGCTGTTGTCTCCACTCATCTTTTGGGATGGTTCCTCTCTGACCCTGGGAGTTTTCTCATGTATCAAGACTTAGCTGCAGTGCTTAGCACTGACCAGAGGAGGGGGAGCCCCCTCAGTCTCTCCAGAGCCAGATGGGTGGCCTCTCTCCAATGGCCTGTCCCATAGACTTGGGTCATCTTGGTCTCCCAGCCTTGTCTTTCCAGCTCAGAAAGGCCACTGTCTTCTTTCTGGACCCTCTTCTGCTTTGCACTCTGGACACTCTCTCTGGACAGCAGCTGTGGCCACCACAGTTGCTTCATTAGATTCCCATCTGTAGGCTCACAGTTCTCGGGGGCCCCATAGCCAAAGTCTTGGGATTGTGTCATGTATTTGGGTCATTTTTTTTTTTTTTGTCTTGGGTAGGTTGCTTTATTTTTGTTGAACGAAGTCCCTTTTCCAAGCTGCTATTGCGTGTTTATTTTTCTTTGTATGTAAGGACCAACTTCTTTAGCTGCAGAAACATCTTTTCAAAGGCTTTTTTTTTTTTTCTTTTTCTGTGTGAGGTTTTTCTCTCTCTCCTATAATATCTTCTTACTGGTTACTGTATAATTATAGGAAGGCTATTTATTTTTGCATGTGAATTTTATAACTTTCTACCTATCTTCATAAATTCTTTTTATTTTAGTGTTTACAGGAATGCAGTTACATGATCTATACAGTTGTAATTTTATTTCCTTTCCATTTCTCATGCATTTTTTTTTCTTATCTGACTACATTGACTAATACCGCCTCTAATAAAATGTTAGATAGAGATAGTGGCATTCTGTCCTTAGTCCCAGCCATAGTTGAATGCCTGCAGTGTCTTCCTATTAAGATGCTGGCTGTATGTCTGAGGGACCCACAGCCATACAGACACACATACCACTACCACACCCGCCCCATCAGTTTCTCTTTTTTTGCACTTCTGGGATCAAACCAAAGGCCTTGTGCATGCTAGGCAAGCACTCTAACACTGAGCTACAACCCAAGGCCAATTTCTACTTTATTGAATTTTTTTTAAATCATAAATGATATTCTCTTGAAGGTTCTGAAGACCTTTTTAATATCTGGTGATAATCATGATTTTTCTCCTTAAGTTTAGTAAAATGGGGAACTACATTAATGTATTCTCCAAAGAAGAAACATCTTCGTGTTTCTAAAATGATTCACTTGTTAATGTAGTACTATTTTATATGTGATTGCTGTATGTGAGAGGGTGTGTGTGTGTATGTAACATCAATATTTAAACGTGAGGTTTGTATTTTTTCTGTGCAATCTTTTGTGTAATCAAGTTTAGATATTATATCTGCTTCATGAAAAGAATGTACTTTTTCTACATAAGTAGTATAGGATGAACTTTTCTTTGAATTTCTTTTATAGACTTTTATAGAATTTTTTTCTTAAAATGATGTTGATCTAGAGTGTCTTGGTGGGGGTAGTGAGGTATAATTTTCTGTTTTTTCTATAAAAATTGAACTATTGAAGATCATCTATATTGGAGTCAGATAGGAAAAAATAGTTGTTTTTTTTTTTTTTAAAGAAAATCATCCCTTTTGTCTAGATTTACATTTTTTTTGAGTTGTTGAAATATTGTCTGTGGTATTTAAACATATCTTCTGTTTGATGGTATTCTTTTTTATAGTTCATCAATTTGTTTTTTCATTTTTTCCAGCAGGTTCACTAATATATTTTGTCTATTTTGCTAATTATTTTACCCCAGATAATCTACATTTTAAAATTTAGTAATTTTATTCCTTTTTTAAATTTTGATTCTTTTCAGAAAGTTTTCTTGGTTTATTAGTTTTTTTGGATGGGACCCTTTCTTTCAGGCAGAGATTTTAAAAGTATTTTCTTTTGGCCCATTTATTTATTCATTCATACGAGGGATTGAACCTAAGGTTGCTTGACCACTGAGCCACATCCCCACTCCTTTTTTATTTTTTATTTTTTTTGTTTTGAGAGAGGTTCTTGCTGAGTTTCTTAGGGTCTAAGTTGCTTTGAACTTGTGATTCTCCTGCCTCGGTCTCCTGAGCTGTTGGGATTACAGGTGTATACCACCATACTCAGCTCTCTTTATTTTTGTGGTGCTGGGGATGAGACCCAGGGCCTCGTGCATGCTGGTCAAGTGAGCTATCACTGAGCTGCACATACCCCAGCCCTTTGGGAGAGATCATTTTTCATCACCTCCAATGCAGTTGATCCTGGGGCTGGCTAGGCTGGGTTTTGCGTTCATTACTTACATGTCAACTGAAATCTGTGGTACTTTCTGTCTTCTAGTTTGGCTCTGGGTGTGGGTTGGATAGTTTTATTTACTATCCTTTAGTGGAGGCACGTGGAGATTTGCATTCAGACTTTCCGATTATCTGAAGATTCTCAAAGTGCGAGAATGATCCAATAAGACAAAGAAGTGCAACAGAAACTAAAGGTGAATATTTTAGCTAGAAGGATCCAAGAAGATATTTTTAAGAGGAGACCTTTGAGTAGAGGCCTGAATGAGGTGAGGGTGTCACGTACTGTCTGCAGGAAGCGTGTTCAGGAAGAGGAGACAGCAGGCACAAAGGTAAGGTAACGGGTCAAGAGTAACATGTGCAGGGTGGCGAGGAGGCCAGGCAGGGCAAGCAGCCACAGAAGATGAGCCAGAGAAGCAGCCAGTGGTCCCACCATGGGCTCTAGGTTTCGTACTGAGGGTAAGTAGAAGCCATTGTAGGACTTTAGTAGGGCAGTGATGGGGTTTTACTTCGAGAGACTCGCAGACTGCTCCACGGAGGACAGGCTTATAATGAGTTGGAAGGACGCAGGGAGATCCATCACGGTATTATTGCATGAAATGATGGTGACAGGGACTGTGGCGACAGCTGGGAGGTGATGGGAATGTGATCTGACTTAGAATGTTTTGAAGGTTGACCTGAGTGGCTCTTGTGGTTGGTTGGATGTGGAGTGTGAAAGAGAACCATTTAGAAGGAACCTGGTGGTGGTGATGTCGTTTCTGAGACGGAGAGGCCAGGGGAGGAGCAGTGTGTGTGTCAGGGACAGAAACCATCCTTAGGAAATGTTAAGATCGACAGACGTATGAGATACGGAGGTGCTGAGTTTTCAATCCTAGGACTTAGGGGAGAGGGTGTGGCTTGGTAAGTAGGTATGTTAGAATCATCTGCATAGGGTCACTAAGGAGGAAGGAGGAGGAAGGTCACAGAACTGTCCTGGGATCCTCTGGTTCAGAGTTTTGGGAAATGAGCATCACCCAGCCAAGTGAGCCGAGGAGGGCTGCCCACCAGGGGATGTGACAGCCCAGCAGCCAGGGGTGCTGTGCCAAGGAGAAGGGTGGGGCCGGATGCCCCCTCATGTTGAGGGCCGGACTCCACAGCTGCTTGATGGGCAGGGTTTCAGGGGAGACGTGGAGTCAAAGCCCGGTTTGAATGGACTGAGAAGAGAGTAGAAGAGAAGTGGAGAGAGATGACAGGTTTGGAGGAATATTTTCTGAAAAATACTCACATAGAGATGTGGGTGGCCCCCAGACAGGGAAGTGGGTAGAGGGGTGGAAGACTTTGAAGAGCTGGGGTCCTACTGTTTTGCCATGTTGGAGTGACATGTTCATTCAGCTGGTATCGCACATGGCAGCCCTGCCCTCCAGGGCTCAAGAGATCCTCCTGCCTCAGCCTCCTGAGGAACAGGGACAACAGGTGTGTGCCACCTCTCTCTAGGGGTGGGATTTTCAAAGGGACTTTTGATAGTGTGCTTGAAGGCTGTCATGAATGATCCAGTAGAGAGAAAACAAATTGATGTAGGAGATCAAGGAAGCTGAGAATGTGGGCATAGATGAGGACAGTCAGTGGGTGAGGAATGTCCCTGTCCTGGTGTCATTGGAAGCAAAATGACCCTCTGAGAGTGAGAAGGGATTTGAAGAGGAGGTTTGGGTCCAGGTCATTGTGGATGTTGTGGGAGGAACTGCCAAGGACATCACAGGCCACTTGAGGACACAGCTGTAAGGTGAACCTTCTCCTGCGTTAAGTACATGCAAAGATGTAGCCCTGGGGCTCACCCTGATGAGGAGGGTGGGGGAGGGCTGAGAGCACCTCAGGGCTTTGGAACCAACCCTGGGGACCCACGAGGAGGCAGATGGAAAGTTTTTAAAAATGCCAGTGAGGCTGAGGCAAGAGGGTTGCAAGTTCTAGACCAGCCTCAGCAACTCAGCAAGGCCCTAAGCATCTCAGCAAGACCCTGTCGCAAAAAGGGCAGAGGGCTGGGGGTGTGGTTCAGTGGTACAGTGTCCCCCCACCCTCAAATGCCAGTGATTTGGATCTCTCAGTGGGGTCAAATAATTGGGATACCAGAGGAAGGGAGAAAAACCAACTCTCAGCCACGGATAGGTAGATTCCAGCGGAAATCTTAAAGTGGAAATTTAGAGAATTATACAGTTGGTGGCAATTATATAATTGCACTGGGGCCGTTGAAGGGGGAGGCCAAGGTGGGTGGAGGTCAAGGTTATTGCAGGTGATGTTGTCCAGGAACAGAACTGTGAGAGCACGGTGCACCACCCACTTTTGAGTCATCGTCACACAGCTGAAGGAGTCAGGTGTATTGTGGCAATTCTGGGCTAATGAGCAGAGTGCTCAAGAGATGCTCAGAGGGGGCAGGCACCATAATGGGGGCTCATGCTGGGTGTGGGCACTGGGGGAGAGCGGTGGTCTTCGAGTGGCACTGAGGAGGCCAGGGGTAGGATATCAAGCATTTAGAGCACTTCCTGTGTGTAAGAAGTGTTCTGTGAGTGACAGATGGTAGCCACTAAACCCCAGTGAATTAATGATCCTGAAATGTGCTGTGTTCAAACTGGCACATAAAATGCGAATATGTTCAACAGGGCCCCAGACACGCAGCAGAACAGAGCGCTCTCCTGTGCTGACCTGGAGCGGGATTCTGGGCTCTGGGGATCAGGACCTTAGTGATCTGGTGTCTGGCTGTTGCTGCCTTCTTGGTGCCTTACGTGCCTTAGGTGATCGGCAGAGCTGTTGGAGGGACCTGGCAGCACGGCTGATCAAAGGTAACTGCCCCCCCCAACTCCTGGAAGGTCTGGAAATGGAGAGGTAGGGCGGGTGTGAGGTCATATCAGTGCCACAGCCCATTCTGTGCTGCCCTCCTGCACCTTGGGAGCGACTTGGTCATTATGTTCACCAAGAAAGTCAGATTAACAAGCTCATCTTGCGTGGTTGGCCGTGTGGGTCTATGGCTAGGAGGTGGAACTTGCATATTTTTAGAGTCCCCTAGAGGGAGGAGAGCCCAGGGAGTTAGGACTTGAAAAATGGAAGCCAGTGGGTGTTCTGGTTTTCTTTTAGTTTATCCCAGATAATTTATCACCCCTGGGGACGACTTCAGAGACAATAATGGGAATGTCTAATCTGCTTCTGAATAACATTTGAAGAGGAACACAGGGGTCCTCATGTTAATGTCCACAAGAGACCGTGTGGCGACTTCATATTGAAGCAGAAGGAGATCAAAGCGCTGTGAGAATGGAGCGGTTCCCCAGCCCCCAGAGCCCCTGTTCATAACAGTACCTGTTCCAGGTTTCATAATAAAATATTCTTACTGGCTTTAAAAAATTACAGTATTAATCTATGCACATCATTGGAAAGTGTAATAGTATAGAAGTATGTGAAATAAACTTCCATGTCAGTCTGTGTTACTTGAGGCCCCGCAGGATGTAGGGCTACTGGAGACTGGCTGGAGCGGCCACCCAGGGCTTCCTGCCTCCCCTTCCTCAAGCAGCCTCAAGTGGTCTCTAAGTCAGTGTTGAGCAGAGGGTCGAAGCCTGCTGGCTGGACACAGTCCCAGGTGTCAGCCCGTCGTCTCTCAGGTCCGTCCTGCTCTCGTCTCCCCTGGTGTGCCCAGGGTCTCCCTGTCCTCTCAGCACACTCTTGACCTCCTGGCCTGTCCCCAGGCTGACCTTCAGAAAGGCCAGGCTCATCAGGCTCCTCAGGTCAGCGGCCTGCCTGGGCGGTTCAGTGGGATGAGACCCAGTATCCTTTGCATGGCCTCAGGGGCCCCGTGTGCTGGCTGGGCATGGCCACAGTGCTCTTGCCATGGTGCATCCTTAATGGTGGGCTGTTCCTGCCCTGCGTCCCCCCCTGGTTTCTGGCTAGCTGCACAACTCAGACTTAAGGCCACCTCCAGAGAGAAGCCTCCCTGGAGAACTAAGGCTGTGTCAGGTCCCACTGCACCTGTTTGTGGCACTCATGACAAATGTCCTGAAATGCTTTGTGCCCCATTTGTCATTTCCCATAGCGCACCCCTGAATGGAGATGGGCATCTGTCTCTCATGCTTGCTGTCGTATCCTTAGCACCTGGAGATGCGTCTCACATGTGGTAGGTGCTTGTTGTTGAACTGCTGAAAGACAGGACCTAGGAGTGTGTGAACATCTGTGGCCCTTGGAGGTCTCAATGTGGCCCCTTGTCCCTGCTGGAAGCTGGATGTTCGCAAGGGGAGTGAGGCCTTCCACTGGGGAGGCCCTGAGACTAGAGGCTGGTAAAATTCCGAGCCTGTAAATGGTCCCACCTGTCACAACACTGCCAGCCCCCCTGCCCGCCCTGCCTGGATACTGGGGATGGAATCGGGGCCCTGCACTTACGGGCAGCTACTCTTCCACTGAGCCACAACCCCAGCCCTGCTGCCAGCGTATTTGGTGACAGTTCTGCTTGATTTTGTGTCTTTGTCTTCAACCTCACTTGAGGACTGTGAGGTTGAGGCTGGTCACCAAGGTGCCCCTGAAGCACTGCCCCAGTACTTCCTGCAGCTGGGAAGCTTAAATCCCCGAGCTGTGGCCTTAGGGTCAGAGTCTGGCTGTTCCTAGGGTTTGGGCCTTTTAAGACGACTGCACCCTGATGAAATGATGTATTTTCTCCCACTTAATCCAGGAGTTGCATTTCCCAGTCTTCTGGGCTTCCAATTTGTATACATGGGCAAATTCCTTTTTTATTGCCTTTGGGTAAGTGTGGCAGATTAAAGGCACACGTGTGCTCCTTCCCAGGACTCTGTGAAAACTCCCCTCTGCACAGAGAAGGGGAAGGGAGCAGGGGCCCCTGCATAAGACCCAGCTTGCTCTCAGCCCAGAATCCTCGGTGCCAGGGTGGATGTGCTGGGTGCCCAATGCTGCTTGCCCAGTGTGTGAAATGCCTGTTGCTCGTGCTCCTCATCCTTCCCGCTTATCTCATAGGTTTTAAAGAAATTTAAATTTGACTTATTTTAAAAAGACTTTTGAGAGAGTCTTGGGAGCTGAAGAGGAAGGTGGCAGGATGGAGTTGTTTGCAGCCACCAGTTAAAACCCTCTCCCTGCCAGGCCACCTGGACGTCACCTCACACCACAGGCCTCTGCCCTGTTGTTTCCCTACAGCTCTGTGGATGTCTTTTCTTCCTTTTGGGTCTCCGCAATTGGCTACTTTGTTAATAATCTGCAAAGAATATGCAATTTTCTGTTACTTGTGTCTTTGGATCTATCTACAATGTCCTGAATTTGGAAGAAAGAGGTTTGGGAAATGTGCCCTGGCTGGATGGTCCTGTCCCTGGGAATGTTCTGAGGGGGGTGACGTTGCATTTGGCAGTCGAGGGTCTTCTGTCCTGTGACAGCCGAAGTTCTGCAGGAGCCCTTTAAGTTGTGTGCAGCTCCGATGTGTAGTTTTCTGGTGGGAGAGCGTGTCCATGTTGCCTGGTGACCTTGTGTCTGGAATGCATGAACTTCCTCTAGCTGGGCTTTTGCATCCTCAGCCTGTTGAACAAGTGAAGTAAATGCACAGGCCCCGTGTGGTGTGGGGTTCGCACACAGTTGGCCCCTTCCCTGGGAGGAGGGTGGACGGCTGTGTCAGCCTTTGTTCTGGTGGTGTGGCCTATGTTAGAATCCAGTCACTGAGGCTCGCCCGCCCCCCAGGGCCGGGGAAGTGGACGTCCTCTGTCAGTGAAGGGAGCACCCTAGAACTGTGGACATACCACTGGTGTGGATGGTTTCATCCCCACATCCATCGCTTCCCTGAGCTACTTACCAGAAGCCCAGCAAAACACAGTGCCCCAGGCACACGGTGTCCCTGGGTCACCTCCTAGAGCTGTCAGGGTGCAGAGGGTGTGAGCAGGACAGTGGGTCGGGCACGAGCACGTGAAACTGGGCTGTGGACGGGACTGTGTGGGAAGGGGCTGCCGAGCCGGGGTCAGCCCTCCATGGGGTCCTGGTTTCCCAGGGAGCTAGCTTGCCCTCTCTGGTTTTGGAGGAGTGTCAGGAGGGTCTGTTTCTTGGACGCAGGGGCAGAGGGGTCTGATGGGAGCTGAAGGTGCTGTTTCACAGAGTTTTTAAAGACAGAAGCCTTCAAAAGGTTTGAGCGTGAGAACGAGGGGTGGCATTGCTGCCAGGAAGGGCTTTTGTACCTCTTGGTGTGGGCGTCCCCGTGGGACTACTGGGGTGTCCCCGCGGGGCTGCTGGGGTGTCCTCAGGACGCGGACTCACTGACCAGGGAGGAGCAACTCCAGAACCCAACGAGAGTTGCAAGGCCTGTGCTGGCCTAGTATTGGGAGCCACTCTTGTCACTCTGGGTCTGGTGGACCATCTGATGGGGGAGGCTGTTCAGAGATGGTATTTGGAGTGCAGGCTGGCGTGACCTGGGAAGTGGGTGGGGTCTCTGGGGCCTGACTACTATGGGGGTTGCGGTGCGATTAAGTTCAGGCATATTCAACATGAATCCAATAATGATGCCTTAAACAAGGTACAGATTCACTTCCTAATGTAAAAATCCTCCGGGAGGCGCTGAGGATGGGTGTGGAAACTCTGGACCCTTTCAGTTCTTAGGATTTTTCTGTCTTCTGACTTTGGTGATCGTTAAACAGTATGGTGTGAGGAAAGGGACTAGCTTTCATCTTCAAGGAAGACTTCTGATTCCAATATGGTTGCTGCAGTTCCAGCCATCAAATCTGCATTTAGATAATAGGAAGGGTCAAGCACATAGTGCCTTTTGAAATAACTTACAAATAAACTCACTTGTGTACTTGTGTTTACTTCACATTGGCTAGAATTGGGTCACATAACTATGTGCAAAGGGATGCTGGGAAATGTTTTAAAGCCAGACATATGGTCTCTGAGTGCTTGTAAGGAATAGGGTGGAATAGAACTTGGGTAAGCAAGGAACAGTGGCTGTCACAGGAAAACAGCATCTTGTGTTCTTTTACTTCTTGTGAGGAGTGTGGATTACTAAACCCATCTTTGTTTTCAGTAGCACCCAGAGCTGGAAAATGTGAGTTTCTGATCACTTGTCTCTTATTTTTAAGAAAACATACAATAAAATAACAATGAAATGAATATTTCTTTCTACAAGATGACTTCTAGGATCCCATTGTTTGGGAACTGTTTTACCAGCAGAATTTATTTTCCTCTAATGCCCATAGAGATTGAAATGCTGTGGATGAAGTTCCCATTTACAGCCAAGTGCCTGGCGCTGTCTGGAAGTTTGGCGAGTGCGTATGTGTGGATCCATTTGGTGTTTGCTGTCTGGTTAGCTAATTACCATGACAGTTTTGCTTTCTAAGGCCTTATCTCCTTGAAGCAGAGAATAAGAATCTTTGGTCTTCTACATTTATTTCTAATTCCTTACTTAGCTAAAAAACCCAGACACAAATTGATGCCTAGGAGACAAGAGTGAAAAGGCAGAATTCTCCAAAATTAGCATGGAAGACAGAATTTATTTAGAGGAACCTGTTAGCTTAATCCCTGGGATAAAAAGAGCTTTAGATCAGTGATCCTCAAACCATATTCTCATAAAATGGGACTCGGTGAACTAAGGTCAGGTCAGGTAGTTACAGCTTGGCTAACCCCCTCTGTGCCCATGTAGAAAAATGGCTGCCGGTGGACGTACATGCTCATGCATTTTCTTAAATTTCTGGTAAAGGAAGCTAACAATGTTAATAGGGGAAAAACCCGACAGCTGATCCTGGCTGGATGATCAGGTTGTTGGTATATTGGCCTGTTGTCTGCTGTGAGATTGCCCTCGGTGTACTTAAGGGTGCCGTGTACATGAGGTCTAGGTTGTGTGTCACACAGAACGGAGTGGCCTGTCCTCCTCCTGACTCTCATGCACTGGTAGTTCATCCTGGCTTGGGGGTGGGGGTTCCTGAGACCCTTCATTGGGAAAGCCGGCATCTCCAGATCTCAGGACTCTATTGCAGGTCATTTGGCACAGGAGGCTTGAGGATGTGTGTTGGTCCATTTGTCTCTTTAAAGCTGGCTCTCTGCAGAGAACAGTGTGTCAGGGTCCTCCACAGTACAGAACCGGTGGAGATGTCCAGCCAGTTCTTCATAGCGAAACTTTCTGTGTGAAAGGAGATTGATTACAAGGAGCAGGCTCACATGGAGGCCAAGGAGACCCAGAATCTGTCCTTACAACCCGGGACCGGAAGGCCAGGGCTGTAGGCTCCAGTCCCAGGCTGAGGTCCAGGGAAGAGAAGAGGGGCCAGGTGGTTTAGCCTTCTGCGCCCTTCCTGCTCTGTTTGGGCCCTCAGAGGATGGGGTGATGGCATCCACATCAGGGAGGGACACCTGCTTCCCTAGTCGGCACCTTGCTGAGCTCCACAGGCAGGGTGTGGCCAGATGCTGTGTCATCCCCCACTTCGCCCATGGACACCTACCACTAACCACCCGGGTGCAGGCCCTCAGTCCTCTCCGCACAGGCCGTGGAGGGGCAGCATGGCAGAGTCCACAGCAGACCTGGTGCTTTCTTATGTTTGGCCTCTCACTGAACCCAAGAGCGCTGTGATTTTAACCTGGGGTGGCACTTGGCTTTGGGAAGCGAGCCTGTGTGCTGGGATCGTCCCCAACTCTGGTTGTGCACTGCTCGGGAACTGGCCTGGCTCACCTGGGGACTGGGGCCTTCTGCTGTGAGGAGGGGTGGTGAGGAGCAGATCTCTTGGGGCTTGCTGCCCAGTGGCTTTGTGCAGGCTAGGCCCTGTGGGCAGGTGCTGTGGGTGCACCTCTAGAGCCAGCCACTTCAGTCCTCTGCTCATTACCATGGTGACAACTTCGCTGCTGTAACTGGGAAAAGCTACTCTGGACCCATTTCTTGGTTATGCCAACCTTCAGCAGCTGGTGAGTCTGAATTTGTAAATTCGTATTTTTATTTAGATTTCATACAGATTAAACAATATTAATTTCTGGCCTTGTGTTTAATAACTTCTCTGCCAGAAAAGCAGTTAGGATCTTTTTTTTTTTTTTTTTTAGTATGGATTTTCAATTGGCAGGACCCAAGTGCCTTCACTTGAGTTTTGCTGGGTAGCTTAACCATCATGAGGGGCTAGTTGTGTTTGTCATAAATACAGACAGTGTAACAATTGTAACTATTTAAGTCTAAGGAAAAAAAATCAACATAAGCAGGTTATAAGAAATACTTGAATTGTGAAAATTTTTAATGAACAGAGGTTGAAGGTCCGTTTCAAACACATGTTCCAGCCACAGCCTTCAACACTGCCTCGCGTTCTACTCCTCAGTTCACCCAATATTCAGATATATTTAGAAGTGTAGAGATCCCACATCATAAAGGATTTAGAAAGATTTTGTGAAATTAGCAAAGCACCTGCCACCAAGTGTTACCTTGTGGCTCGTTGGTGGAAATGTGCTCTGAGAGGCTGTAAGGGCGCAGTGCTGGGCCCCGGCCATGGAGCCATGGAGGCAGGGCCGTCTCCCCGGGTGATGCTGGTACTGCTGGTGATGGCACCTCCCTGGTGCCTTCATCTGAGTCCTAGTGATTTAATCATACAGTCATGGAGACTTGGGACTAACAATGTAATAACTCATGCCAGGCGACAAAGAGTGAATTCTCATGTAACGTTAGAGAGGTTACGTAAAGCATGCCCTTCTTAAGAGCAGTGGCCATCTGGCAAAATCCGCCGGTTGGCGGGTTGTGCATTAGCAGCAGACACTTCCCCAGGACCCCAGGCTGCTCAGTTACCACAGAAGCTCCTGATTCCATCTCGCCCCCTCTGCTGCAGACCCTTTCTGGCTCAGAGGAAGTCCAGACTGTTGTTATGATTTCCCCTCTCCCCCTCTCCCCCTCTCTCTTCCTCCCTGTCTCCCCCCCCTCCCCCCTCCCTCCCTCTCTCCCTCTCTCCCTCTCTCTCCCTCCCTCTCCCTCTCTCTCCCTCCCTCTCCCTCTCTCTCCCTCCCTCTCCCTCTCTCTCCCTCTCTCCCTCTCTCCCCCTCTCCCCCTCTCCCCCTCTCTCCCTCTCTCTTCCTCCCCGTCTCCCCCCCCCGTCTCCCCCTCTCTCTCCCTCCCTGTCTCCCCCTCTCTCTCCCTCTCTCCCATTTCAAAATTTATTCCATCCTGCTATTTTATTACTCAGACATCCTGGATACTGAGTCATCTTGAGGGACTCCAAAGTGACCAGACTTTACAGCACAAACTGTCCTCTCTGCCCGACCACAATGTTCATGGCTCTCCCTGTCATTTTCCCTGTGGTATTTCTCTGCTTGGCATGCTTGAAAGTGGCCACCCTACAGCTCCCTGGTGTGGACGGCTTTCCTGTAGGTGGCCAGCAGAGAGACTGGTTTCTTGGGCTGCACTGCAGGTTCTGAAAGAGCAAAGTTGGTGGGCCAGAGTACAATGGCTGCCCAGGAGCCCCTCAAGCCTTGCAGAGGCCACATGGATGGGAGGGGCTGTGAAGGCAGCTGCCATTTTGCAGGGTAGGAGCATCTAAAGTGTCCCAGGTAAAAGCACAGTGCCTTTGTCCACTTTCTATTGCTATAACAATACCTGAGGCTGGGTATAAAGAAAAGAGGTTTGTTTATTAGCTCATTATTTTGGAGGCCAAAAGTATAAGATTGGGTGGCCCCATCCATTTGGCCTCTGGTGAGGCCTCGTGGTAGGTTGGCTTCATAATGGCCAACAGTGTGGAAGAGATGTCATCTGAGGCAGGAAGCTGGGGAGAGGACAGGGCCCGTCTTTCTCTCTTATGAACAACTCACTGTATGGGAACTAACCAGAGTCTTGCAAATCCCTTTTGTGGACAGTGCCCCCAAAGGCACAGTCACCTGTCACATAAAGATTCCACCATCTCTCTGCCTTCTCCGTGCTGGGCTGGACAGTCTCCTTGTACCTCTCGCCCTGTCCTTGTCACCCCTGCGTCCCCTGCCCAAGCACTGGGATCTCAGGTGTCTTCCAGTAGACTAGGGCCCTGTCTTCCGTACTGAGGACTGGGAGTCCTGTCCACATGGTTTACTTGTGGGACGCTAAATGCACAAGAGCTTACCTTCCCACCAGGTGGGCTATCCTGTGCATTTCATTCATTCATCCATCTGTTGAATATTCATCGATCATTTAGACCTTAAAATAATATAAAATTGAGATGAATGGGATGTAAGTATATGTAGCTTCAACTCTAATTTACTTTTGGGGACTTAGTATTTACATATTTAAGATGCACTTACCTGCTTGCCCAGGATCATGACCCTCTCTCTATTCCTGAGTCTTTTCGCTCAGATCTGCTCCAGTATCGAGGCGGATCACACCCTTTCATCCCTTGCCTGTGCAGATGCTTCTGGTTTATTTAGAAGCTCTGCTCATTCTAGTTAGTAGTTACTAACTAGGAAAATAGACATGTCAGAGAAACAGCACTCCCCCAACAGCATCGTTGCGTGACACGGGGACTTGGCACTAATTAAATAACAGGACGCGGGTTTCTCGAAGCCTGGAATCTTGGAGACTCCAAGGTCATGGTCACGGCAGCTTGCCCAAATAATTTGTAGAGTTGGAGGTTGCTCAGAGTTCAAGACTTCACAAATAAACATTCAGATGCAAAAGAAAAATTAGAAACCCTGTCACCCAAGTGCAACATGAAGCCACAGCTGGCTGCTTCAGGAAGAAGCACGGGCGCCATTAGCAAAGTCAGCTCTTCTGCATGTCCAGTGTGTACAGAGCAGCGTCTGAGTTTGGCGCCTTTTCTGTTAGGTCATATTTAGCTGGTGGGGGTACGGTACTGGGAGGGGATGTGTGCATGGTTGAAAGTATGTAGCATTGCGTTTTTTAAGTTCAGTCATGGGGTTAAATCACTAGAGCCTTTCTTGGGTTTGATGTGATGGAAGGTGGGAGACCTGGAGAGAGCTTTGGGGTGCCTGCTTGTTGAATATTTAAAACCACATTCCCATTGGGCGCGGTGGCACATGCCTGTAATCCCAGCAGCTCTGGAGGCTGAGGCAGGAGGATCACAAGTTCAAAGCCAGAGGCGCTAAGCAACTCAGTGAGACCCGACTATAAATAAAATACAAAATAGGGCTGGGGATGTGGCTCAGTGGTTGAGTGCCCCTGAGTTCAATCCCTGGTACCCGCCTCCCCCAAAACAAAACAACACATTCTTTTGCAGTGAAAGAGGGAGGGAGCATACCTGAATTTGTGTTTTAAAAATTGAATAATTGGAGAAAGAAAAAAGCCCTTGGAAGCAGCGCAATGATAACAGAGTGAAGTAAACAAGGAGAAGAAAGCACTCCCGCCGTGCACCCCAGGTGGGGTGCAGGACCCCCGTACCCTCTTACGCACCCTCTTCAGTGTCAGGCTTCAGCTAGAGTCTGTTAGAATTCTCAGCTGCAGAGACCCTGTGTCCCCTGTCTGCCCTGCAGGATGCTCTTGGGGGTATTGGAGCCTTTCAAGAGAAGAGGGCATGCTAGCCATTCCAAAAACACCCCCTTCAAGAGTCCAGTTTGAATAGATCTTGAGATAGAGGGTTGTCCCCCCAGTGGGTGATTTAAAAGGTGACCTTTCCACTGATAAACACATTGAAGTAAGTTGGAGGTTCTTTTCCTTTAGTTTTGAAAATATGCTAATAAAGTACGCTCACTGTGGCCAAGATCCAGTAATCTTCAGTATTAACCATGGGTCTGTCCTATCCCACCCTATGGAGAAGCATATGAATGAATCTGATTTGCTATCTGAAAAAGATGCACTGAGACGCGAGACTGCTCACCAAACATACCTCCCACCGCCCTTGAGCGGAAGTGCTTGTTGTAGGGGATATTTTCCTGTTGGAAGGAAAGAATGGGAACATTGAAGCCACTCCTTGTTGTGACATTTTGCTCCTACTAAGGATTTTCTCTTGCATCTTGCATTAGGACCAACTAAATAATCACATTTTGTGGGGGCTGAAAAAGTCAAATCATACCTAGAGATTTCCAGGTAAAGAACTCCCAGATTGTCTCGTGGCTTGTTACACTCCTGTTTTCCTGAACAGCGGACATCGGCCTCATCTTCCCTTTCTCTCAGAGGGTCACAGCTTTATCCTGTTCCTGGGAAGTTGGGGTGGGGGCAATCTTGAGCAGGTTGATTATTCCAGGTTATTGCTGAATGGCTGATGTAGGTAGGGATGGGGGACGAGGGAAATTGGGGCATTGATGAGAATGTTTTCCTTCCTCTTGAAAAAGATACATCATAGTGATCTTGGACCTGGAGCTTAGTGCTGCTGAGCGGCCTGGTGGTGTCAGCTGGGGACACCAGGAGCAGAAAGGACAGGACTTGCATTTTTACTAGACATTGAACTGCTAAATAAACTCCCATCTTCTGCCTTCCTGCGTTCTCATCTTAGGAGCTAAACAACTCTATTGTTTAAGGGATTTGAACTTTGTCTTTCCCTCACTTGTGGCCAAATCCTCAGTGTAGTGGGTATTTTAATGTAATTCCAGTTTTTAAGGAAACTCGGTAATTGGCTGGAGGGTTAAGGATCCATGCCCTGTGCGTAGTTCTTCCCTAACCCTTGGCTTCTCATCAGGTCGCTCTTGGACTACAGTTGAAAAGCCTGCAAGGCACATCCCTAGGATTCGTGCTGCAGCCTAGGGAAAGCACAAGGTCACTGCGGTCCTAAAGGCTGCTTTCGCTTTGAGACATGGGGCATTTCTAACCTCGGGGTGTGGGAGATAAATCAAGCTGGAGTTGTTTTTTCCCTGGTACTGAGGACTGAACCAGGGCCTCCCACATGCTCTGCCCTGAGCTGCACCCTCAGCTTGAACCTCCTGAGTGTGGACGGCGAGGGCACTATGTGCCCCTCTCCAATAGTCTGCAGATTGGGTTGTGGGAGCCAAGGGAAGCCCTGACTGAGGCGCCGCATCCTGCTCTTCCTCCTGGGCATGCTGTTCGGGCCTCCAGGGTTTGCTGAAGGGCTCTGATGGAGGAAGCCAGCAGCAGTAGGGTTTGAAGTGCGGCACCTGTACAAGGAGAGCTGTCCCTGGGCACTGGGCGGGGGCTGGAGGGTGTGGCAGGTGGTGGAAGGGAGGGGTGCTCGTGCGGCCCAGTGAGTGCAGCTGCAATGTCGCCGGGAGGATCTAGTTTTTAAAAAATTATTATTAATTAAATGGCATTTCAGGAGTCTGCCATTATGTCCTCATCTCCCTGCTTGCCATTCTCTCCTTCCTTCTTCCCTTCCTCTCCTCCTCGCCGCCTCTTACTTCCTTCCCTCCCCCTCCCCTGCCTTCCTGCCTGTTAGCTGGTGACCCTCTTGTATCAGGACTCACCATTGTCACCCTTCTGAAGGTGTAGCCAGTGGCTGTGAGTGCAGCCGCCACCACAGCCCTTGCCCACAGGGAGCCCCACAATTCCCTGCTCCTCCCTCCCAGCCCAGCCACTCACCTGCTTGTGCCTTGGTGGTTTGCCAGCCGGACATTTCATGTACCTGGGGTCACCCGCAACGTGGCCTTCCATCCATGAGCTGTCCCTCAGTGTGTTTTCCAGGCTGTCCCTGTTCACCTGTTGACACGTGTGAACAGAACATTCCTTTTGTGGTTGGGTGTTTCCCATTTTGTGGCCATCCCGTATTCTAAAGTGCCCCCATCTCATGGCTGCCCGAGTGCTTTGCCCCTTCCAGAGACTTCTCTGTCTTTCCTGAGCTGGACGCTTTCCTTCCTTAGCGGCCATCACAAGCCCACCAAGCAGGTATTATCCTCATGCTGGTTACTGAAGGGAAGGAGGTCCAGGGAGGTCCAGTAGCTTGCCTGAGACCCGAGTGCCCAAGCCCACGCCCTACACAGAGCTGCCTTTTCCACGGACTATTTCGACTGCACAGGAAGCACAGAGAGCAATGGAGGAGCACCGGGCTTCCCGTCCCCACTGCCATTTAGGAGGGTGTCACAGAGGCAGGACTCACGGGGCTCCTGCCAGTCCTTTCTTTCTGGCACGAGGTTTGCTTGTGGTGGGGAGCCAGGCCTGTCTCTGCCTGCTGCTGGCCTCGCTTACTGGCACCAGTGTCCTCCTACCTGCTTTGAGCCCGCAGCCATGTTGCCACCGTGCAGCCTCCACGTGAGCCACCTCTGGCCCCCATTCAGCCCTGTCTCCCCCTTGAGCTCAGCACCCAGCCCCACTCCCTGTTATGGTCCTGGGGACCTGAGGCCCTGGCTCAGCCTGTGAGCCTTGTACCCAGGCAGGAAGTGGTGTTGCCTTGGCCTTGGGATCGGGGCAGAGTCTTCCCAGCCATGCCTTGGCTAGTTCCTGTTCCTCCTTCCATGGTCATAGGTATGTGTGTGTGGCTGGGGGTTGGCGACTGAGCACGTGGTGCCTCTACTCAGGGCCAGGTGTACCCCACACACTGCAGGTGCGGAGGGATCTGGCTGGCTCTTGGATTTACTGTTCAGTTCCCTTTCTATCATAAGCATTCTGTTCTGAGTTGTTTTGATTTCAAGAAATTAGTATAACTAGTTTTGTAAGGATCTATGAAATTATTTTCACAGCAACTTGAACATAGAAAAGCAAACTTGACATAGAAAAGCAAATTTTCCTGCCACCCACGGATGTAAGCAGTAGGGAGTCTGCATCAGGCTTAGCTGTCAATACTATGAGGACAACTTGAAGGAATTTAGAGATGACACAGATTTTAGTCTATAAGCCTCTAAGTGTGTGTTTACCTCAAGTTATAACAAAAAGATGGAGTCATGGCTATAATTTATCCTTTGATTTATTCATCAACTTCTTATTAAATGTTTATTTCCTGCTAGATATTGGCAGGTATGGGAGATATAGCAGTAGTAATGGCAGATAAAGATTCTTACCCTCATGGAATGTGCATTCCAGTGGAGAGACGGGCATAATAAAAACAAGTTTATGCATGTGCTATGTGGGTATGTGTGTATGTATTCATGAAGATAATGGATGATAGCATTTTATATGTATGAAAGGTGTATATCTGCATATATGTAAAGTGCTAGGTAATGAGTGCTGAGAGGAAAAATGAAGCAGTGAGCTGGGTGCACTGTAATCCCAGCGGTTCGGGAGGCTGAGGCAGGAAGATCTCAAGTTCAAAGCCAGCCTCAGCAAAAGCAAGGTGCTAAGCAACTCAGTGAGACCCTGTCTCTAAATAAAGTACAAAAGAGGCCTGGGGAGGTGGCTCAGTGGTCGAGTGCCCCTGAGTTCAATCCCAGTTCCCCCACCCCCCAAAAAAGTAGTGAAGAAAATACTAAAGGAAATTTGAGAAGATAGCACTTTCCTGTTAAACTCCCTCTAATAGGAAGACATTGCAGTGTCTAAGTAAGTACTCGGAGCCAAGTAGGATTCAGACACTTCAGATGCGTGGCTCCCTCGCTTCTCCTTTGGTGTGAGCAGCTCAATCTAGAGCAAAAGAGGAGAAGTTAACAAGTTGTTACACTCGGGGAAGGGATGGCGTGTTTCACGGGGACCATCAACCTCATGGGCAGTATAAAAGTGAAAGTGTTTTTCTTTTCTAGGAAAGAATGTATGTTTGTCTCAGGTGGAATAAAGGCATGGAGGTCAATGTGGGCATCTGGCAATTTGATAATGAGATTTTTATTAATATCAAAAATTCAAACGGGGATTACTTCCTTAATGTGATTGCCTCTGCCATGTAGACCTGTGCACCCCATCCTCTGTAGTTTACTAGTAGGTGATTTCCACAAATCTGAATATAACTTGAACAAAACCTCCCCTGGTTGTAGGTGTAGTGCTGTGGGAGAGCTCATGCTTAGCATGCTCAAGGTCCTGGATCCCCAGCACCAAAAAACTAAACCACAACAAAACCCCCCAAAGACAATACCAACGGAAAAAAGAAAAGGTTCCCATCTAATGACAAACATCAGAACATCAGGAAGTCCCCCCTCCCAATATCTTTGAGTCCTTAAAAATCTTTTGTGATCAATCATGTTAAAGTGCCTACATGCACATGGCTTTATAGGGACACAGTTGAATTGACTCAGGCCCAGTAATCCCAGAATATAGAACAAAAGGCAGAAAATTATATTTTAAAAACTGCATTTTGGACTGGGGAATATTTAATCCCCAAAGATAAGCTGCTTTACAGCCGATTTCCTCATGGATATGATGACAGTTTTAGAGGGTAACAGATACTTGATTCGGTTTCCATGAGTAATTCTAAATTCAGGATTAAAGCAGAGCCATTGACATACAGAGCACAGGACACTTTGCTGAGATGGGATCTAGGGAGCAGTGTGTGCTCAAGTGAGCTAGAAAAGGGTCCCGTGTGCCTGGGATCAGTTGGCTGGGTTTATGGGTTTTCCTCTTGTAGCTTTGGGTGGCTGCAGCCATTGGGAACAGCTCTTTTCAGACACAACAATTACCCATTGCTGGCATGGCCCTATCAAGCCACATCTGCCTCTGACAGAGCCGATGGCCACTGTGACAGCACTGGAAGCTGCTTTGGGTGATCAGCTGGCCAGACTAGCTTAGCTCAGAGCCTTGGCTCCCCACCTTCCAAGACCTGAAGGAATGATGCTGGTCCGAGTGTGATTTCCATTAAACCATCCTTGTTGAGCACATTGACTGCTCACCTCAGGTCCCTTGTTGACCCAGGGATGGGCTCCTCAGTGGCCAGCAGTGGTAATGGTTTCCTCAGTGCCTGCAGCAGCGCTATGCATCAGAAGTTTCCCCGGCATTAGCATAACACCAACCTTGCACAGAGCAGATGTTCCCTGAGACTTCAAGAAGATGTAGACCTACTTATTGCTCTTTCAACTTTCAGATCTGGGCTGTGGAATATTGTGGCTTGTATCAGAAATGCACCCCAAAGGCTCCTATGTTGAAGGCTTGGTCCCCAGTGTGCTGCTGCTAGGAGGTGGTGGAAACTGTCGGGGGCCTAGTTGGAGGAGGGAGGGCTCTGGGAGATATTTTGTCCCTCTGCCCTTCTTCTCTGCTGCCTGGCCACCATGAGGTGAGCAGCTCTGCTCTTCCCTGCACTCCCTTCATGACGTTCTGTCTCACCACGGGCCCCAAATGACCATGGACTGAAACCTCTGAAACCATAAGCCCAAAATAAACCTTTCCTCCTTTAAGTCCTTTTTCTCCAGTATTTAGTCACAGGGACAGAAAGCCAACTGACACATGGAGATAAACCCTAATGTTTCAATTTCCCTGCTTTGGTTGGAGGAAAAGAACTCTGATTACAGTATTTATCAGCAACTGGAAAGCTGAATCAGTTGCAGAAATTCAAAATAGCTGCAGACTGGGGCATAGTTGTCCTGTGACTAGACCTCGGGGTAAGCAGCCTTATGGGACAGCGGTTCTCTGTGTTCATTCCTGCACTTAATGCTGTGGCCTGGGGCAGGGAGAGCTGGAGTCTAGGCCAGGCCCATGCATCTCCTGGGTATTGAGTTCTTGTGTTGAAACATAGCACACCTTGAACTCGATAGTGATCCTGGCATTATAAGGATGGGGTCTGATACCATCTCTAGTGTGCAAGAGTCTTTTAGGGCTTATAATTTGTTTGTTGAGTATCACCTCTGAATTGACTTACTGTGCTCTTGTGAATTCATCCAAATTCACAGATTTGTTTTCTATATTATGCATTGCTATGACTCTAAGTAAGGTGAAGCTGATGTAAATGTAGATTTTAAAAATAAGTTTGAATCAGAATTACAGGACCAGATAAATAAATGTTAGAAATAGGGCTTAAAATTTTCCTTTTAAAATTTAAAATTACAAGTGGTTTTTGTGGGGAGCCATAAAAGAATATTTTAAATTCTAAAAATTTGCTTAATCATATTAAAGCATCCAAATTTTGGCTTTAAATTTTCAAGTTTCCTTTTCAGTTCTTCTTATTCCATATAGACAAACACATATTAGGTTTTTGTTTTAGTCAACTTTTGCATTACTTCCACCAAAACACTTGACAAAAACAACTTGAATGGGGAAAAGTTTACTTGGGGCTCACGTTTTCGGAGTTCTCAGTGGCCCACTCCATTGCTCTGGGCCTGATGTGAGGCAGTACATCATGGGGAAGGGGCCAGTGGAGTATGAAAGCAGCTCAGCTCATGGTGGGGTCAGGAAGCAGAAAGAGAGGGGAGGAGGAAGGGGCTTCAGGAAGAACAGCCATTCCAGGGCACATCTCCAGTGACCCACTCTCTCCAGCCACCTTGCACCTGCTTACAGTGACAGCCCAGTGAGTTCATTCAAACTAGCATGGGCTGACTAGGTTACAGTTCATAAGGTAGTCATATCTCTGAAGAGTCCTACACCAACAGGAATGTTTAGGGGACACCTCACATCCAGACCATAACAATCTGTCCCTGCCCCTCCAAAACTCATTTCTATCTCACAATGCAAAATGCTTTTAGTCCATCTCTAAGAGTCCCCTAGTCCTCACAGTTTTGGCATTACCCCAAAGTCTAAACTGAGACTGAACGCAAACTTTTTGCTGGGAGTCCCTGTAAAAATCAAAAAGCAAGTTACAGAATCCAATATACAATGGCAAAGAGTAAATATTCCCATTCCAAAAGGGAGGAATAAGGGTACAGAAAGAAGGATGTGACCCTAATAAGACCAAAACTCAGTTGAGCGGACACATCCTTTAGCTCCATGTGCAGCATCTAAGATACTCATTGTGAAGTGTGCTCTCAAAGGGCTGGAGCAGCGCTGCCTCTTTGACCTTGTGGTTGTGCTGCTCATAGACCAGGCTTTCATGGCAGCCAGCAGCTTTTTTTGCACTCAGTCCCCATTACTGGCACCTCTTGGTTCCTGGGGCCTTCATTCCAACTTCATCTTCAGGGATTCATGCACCATCCTCTTAGAGTCTGCTACACTTTGCGTGGCCTCCCTGACCTTCCTTTGAAATCTTGAATGGGAGTCTCCAGGACAGCTTAGCTCCAGCATCCTGCATTCCTGCAGAATTGGCATCATATAGATGACACAAGGGTCTGCAGCCTTCTTGGGCAGTGTCTGGACCCACTGGGATCAAGTCTGTCATGGGCTCGGAGTTGCTGTGCAGCTCAGCATGGTAAAACAACTTCCTAGGCCCTCGTGTGAGCAGAGTGCCCCCATGATCTGTTCTCAAAAGAATTTTATCATCTTCTATAGCCTGGAGCCTGCAGTGAGTGTGATCTTGCAAATTCCTGAGGTCCTCTGTTTTTCCTATTATCTCAGTGCAAAGTACTTGGTGTCTCTTTAGGGACTCCATCTCTTCCACAAGCACACCTTCCTTGGCTCTAGCTTTATATGCACTTTTCTGGCCAAACTGCAGATTTTTAATATCTTTAGCTTTGTTTTCTGCTCCAGTTTCTCACAGTAAACCTGACTAAAACCTGCATGCAACATCCACACCACTGACCAGATGCTGTGTTGCCTCGGCATTTCCTCAGCCAGTTTAATTAGTCCATCACTTTTAAATTCTATCTTGTACAAAGTCTCAGGACAGGGGCAACATGTAGCTATGTTCTTTGCCATAATATGAGTGTTCTCTAGTCCAATTCCCAACAGAGTACTCAATTCCCTGAAGTCTCATGAGCATGGTTCACATTCTTATTGGCATTGGGGTCTTCAAAGCTCCCACCAGAATCATCCATAAATCTCTGCTTGTAAAATTGTAAAGCTTTTCCAGCCCGCATCTCTATAAACTTTGCAAAATTCCTCTTGCAAATCAGCCCCAAAGGCTTCTGAACCATATGATCATAATATTCACAGCAATGACCCCTTTTTAGGTACCAATTTCTGTTTCAGCTTTTTCATCACTTCGGCCAAAACAATTGACAAGAACAACCTGGAGGAGGGAAAGTTCTTTGGGGTGCATGGTTTCAGAGGTCTCAGCTGCCTATGGTTACCACCCAGTCAGAGCGTTCAAAGTAGCATGGACCGATCAGGTTACAGCTCTCATAATCATGTTACCTCTGAATATTCCTGCACCAATAGGAGCTTTGGTGGGATACCTCCTACCCAAACCATAACAGTGGTTTATAAAGTAAAACAGTTTATTTTTAAATTTAAGACATCTTAACTTGTTTTTTTGGAGAAAGTAAATGGCGAAGTGTGAAGTGAATAAGGATTTTGATTCACCTGTAATTTGGAATCCAGAAACAATAGTTGCTGGATTTGGGGGTCAAGCCTTCTGACCTTCGTTCTTTTTTGGATGCAGTGATGGGGCCTCACCTTGGTGTGGCTCACTACAGAGAAAGGAAGTGTAGCTGGGTGATGTGGGGCAGAGGGGTGGGTGGGGGGAGTTGCCAGAAAGATGGAGGCTCTTAATGCGCCTCCTCCTGGTGGATGAGGGACCCTCACCGACAGCCACACCTGCTTCAGGGGACTCACCTGGGCCGAGACTTGGATTCGGGAAGACAGTTTGGATGAAAGTTTCCCAACCAATTGGCTGACCCCTCTGCATTCTGACTGGCTAATAAAACACTCTTTATTGTATTCTTTCCTGTTAGCCGAAGTGATGCCTTGGTTACCTTTGAAGCTAGTAGTTCCCATTTTTCACCATTTTTATTGATCCTTTGTCAAATATTAGGTTGAAAGGCTGAAATACACTGTTCCTGAGATAGATCAGTCCCCATCCCAACTTTCAATCATAAAATACTCTTTAAATTCTCTTCACGGGCCAATGACAGACAGGAGTTGGGGAGCTCCTTCAGAACTGTTCACTGGGTGCCATTAGCCCCAGGAGCAGAAATGTCAGCATCACTACCATGGCCAGGCACTGTTCCAGGCAAGGGAAGTGTGGGGAGAAGAGATTTCGGTCCTATGGAGCAGCTGTAATGGCGGGCCACCAGCAGGGCTTTCAAAATCGCATGGACAGGTCCCGTCCTTTAAATCCCTTATTAAACCTGAATATCAAGAGGAGTAAGACCTTCTCTTCTTCTGCAGAGGAAGGAACTGCCAGTGCAGAGAGTCTCTGGGGACCCTGTGGAGCTTTGTTCTGAGAGAGACCTAGGGAGGTTGGAGGAGACCTGCAGACCTCTGTGGGGAGTCCGGTTAATTCCATTTCCTGTGGGGGCTGCTGGAGATGTGGAAAGTCCAGTTGACCTTTGAAAATACCCCCTTGGAGGCTGGGGTTGTGGCTTAGTGGTAGAGCACTTGCTTAGCATGTGTGAGGCACAGGGCTCAATTCTCAGTGCCACAAATAAATAAGTAAAATAAAGGTCCATTGACAACTAAAAAAAATTATTTAAAAAAAAGAAAGAAAATACCCCCTTGGCTCTGGCATGGAGAGAGGGGGTGCCATGTTGGTGGGGAGAAGTGGTGGGAGTGGCTTGTGACTCAGATGAAGAGTCGAGACAATGAAGGATGGAGAAAGGGGCTCCAGCTTTAGGACTAGGGCCTGTGGGAGCCACATTGAGATGCCCAGGCGGGAGGGAGCTGCTTTAAGCTTGCCATCAGGTTTAACATCTTAGACAACACCCCACCCCCCACCCCCAGCTGTTATGGTGATTCAAAGGCAGAGTGGGGTGCTTGAGAGTTACATATGGAGTCACCTGCCTGCAGATTGGAATCCATGGTGGGATGAGGCCACCTTGCTCAGGGTGGGTAGGAACTCAGTCTCCTCAGTATTCAGGAGCAGTTTTATTGTCCTGCCATAGAATTTCTCAGTGCTACAGAATGTGCCAGTGCTCCAGCTCCTGTACTTTCTGGGCTCTGATGGCATGTAATGCGTGTGGAGGAGCGGGCCAGGGCACTTTTTATATGTCATCTCACTCAATCTTCATAATTCCTTCTTTTAACACATGGAAGAACTGGCTCAGTGAACTTGGCAGACCAAATGGCTATATCACTGACCTGTGCTCCCAGGACCTAAATCCAGGTCTTTGGATTCTTCTTTTCACTATGTCACATTTGCAAACTGCAGAGTTTCAAAGGAGTGGAAATATTTTCTTGTGGTCGCTCTTGCAAATTATGTGCATTTTTAAAGTGAACATAACTAGAACTGTCAAAGCAACATTCACTCATAAAAAGAAAATTCCTCAGTCACATATAAGTTTTAAGGTGGGAGTTAAAGTACCCTCATTTTTTTACTTTTTCAGTACCAGTCCTAGTCCATAAGTGCCAGAAAATTTCCAAGCCTGTTTTCAGAGAGACAATATTGCTTTCCTGCCAGGTGTGGTGGACATACCTATAATCCTGGCTACTCAGGAGGCTGAGGCAGAGGATCACAGGTTTGAGGCCAGCCTGGGAAATTTAGTGGTACCCTGTCTCAAAATTAAACAAAGTTAAGAGCTGGTAGATGCTTATCTACCATGTGTGAGGCCTTGGGTTCAATACTCAGTGCTGCAAAAAGAAGAAGAAAACATGTCTTCCTCACTCATTGCTTGATTCATGGCTGAGACCCATATGATAGCAGACAGTTCAACAAGACAGATACATAGCAACTAATTTGTCAGTTTTCTGTGACAAGGGAGACTTCAGAAGTGAAAGCCCAAAGAGGAGCCTGTCTCTGCTCATGGACCGTCGTGCTGATGCACGCTTGGGCAGAGGATGTGGTCTGAGGGTGATTGACTGGGAAGAGGACTGTTAGATGCTTCTTGGTGTCTCTGTGTCTTTGAGGATAGGATGATTCTTTCCTCTGGGGACAGAGAAGGTACCTCTGGAATAAAGTCTTTCGGAGGAAGCTCAGATAACTCGTGCAGACCTGCTTGGAGGAGAAGGCAGGAGAGCTCAGAAAGCCCCCTTGCTTCTGCTGGTCCCTCACATGCCTAAGCACTGTGTTCTGGGGCACGGAGTCCTGAACCCCAACGTTGGACAGCATGTGTTTATTTCTGCACAACGAACAACTCCAGGAGAATCATGTTGTGTTTTCTAACTTTCGTTTTTCACTTAAAAACAGATCTTTTGGGGGGACAAATTTAGATTTATGGTATTTCTTTTTTTTTTTTTTAAGTTGTAGATGGACACAATACCTTTATTTTATTTAATTTTATGTGGTGCTGAGGATTGAACCCAGTGCCTCACACATGCTAGGGAAGTGCTCTGAGCCTCAGCCCTCTGGTATTCCTTTTGACAACATCATAATACTTTATTCTATGACTAAGTCATAATTCATTTAATTGAGACTCATGGACATTTAGACTATTTACAGTTTCTTTTTAAACATTTGTAACAAGGTGGCAATCAACAACTATTTTTCTGTTTATCTACATTTATATGTATAATTTTGCTTCATTGTGTCAGTATCTCTACAGGATAAATCCCCATATTGTGATTGCAAAGCCAAAAATGCATGTTTGAATTAAATTTAGATACATGTTACCAGATGGATTCAAATAATGCCTCCCAGCTCAGTTTTACGAGCTTCCCAACTTCATCCGCCATGACTTTTTAAAAAAGTTGTGCTGGGGCCCAACCCCTGGATCTTGCACAGGCCACCAAGGCTCCACCTCCAAGCCATATCCCAGCCCCACATGGCTTTTCATTTTATTGAAATTTTTTCATAGTAGACAGAATATTATTTTTCTCTGATTCATGTCTTTGACCATAAGTAAAGTTAAGTATTTTCTTCTGTATTTTTCTTGGTCGTGGCTGTGATGGTCTCCATGTCCTTTTGCCTGTGTTTGACTGGGTTGTTTGTATTCTTATTGGCTTGCAGGACCCTTTACATCATATATATTCATCTTTTATTAGGTATGTTGCAAATACTTGTCGCTTGTCCTGAATTTTGTTTATGGGCTGCTGAGCTGCTTTCCCGTAACCTCACCATCCTCTGCCACTGGCACCCTGTCCTCGCCTGCCTTAGGGGAAAGTAGGAATCCTTCTCTGGGAGGTTTAGAACAGACTTGGCCACATGGCCTTGCTTGTGTGTTTGCAAGTGTGTCCATTCCAGTGGCTGAAATGTGTGCCCAGTGTCCCACTGGCTGGCCCTGTCATGTGAGTCTCTCTCCCAGTGTATGACATTGTGAGTTTTAAGGTGGCTGCCCCTGTGCACCCCCAACTCCACTGTCTTTCCTGTCCCTCCGTCATTGTGTCAAACATTCCCTTTCTCTGGATGCATCCCTGACTTCCTCCTGGCCTCCTTGACATTTCCCCTTTCTGCTCTCCTTGAGAGATTCCACCAATGATGGGGGGCCTCGGACACTTCTAGCCCTGCGAGGTGCTCAGCCATGCAGCTCAGGAAGCATGTGGGTGTCCATGGACACACGCGTACCTTGGCGTGTGTAATCATTTTTGAGTTCAGAGAGACTCCAGAAATCTTGGTTGCTGGCCCTGTGTTTCCTCTGTGATTGGCTAAATGGAGAACTTGGGGCACATCTGCCCTGATTACATGTGCATGCTTTGCATTTAAGAAGTCTTCAGTGTGTTTTGCCCTTTCTCCTATTTTTAGATTCTCTATTTTTCTAAAAGATTGTAGGACCTGCAGTTACTTATTTGGGATACAGCCCACTCTGAATGCCACACAGGCTGTGATGCGTACGCAGGCATTCAGTAGTGTTTGTGGGTTCTGTGGTGTTTTAAAGGAGGCCTATGACACTAGGACAAAGGTTTGGATGAGGATGAGTGATGTTTGAAACAGTAAGCCTGGTGGGGGCACTTTGCACACCCACAGAGCAGGCAGGGGCCTGGTTTTGTGTTTTGGGGGGTTTGTCTTAACATGGCTACCTGCCACAGGAGCCCATGCCAGTAGCTGAGTCCCAGCCAGCAGGGCTGGAAGGTGTCTGGCCTCAGTGCAGTGGGCTGACTCTGCTGCCTTCAGCCCCCAGGGGACATTGGACCGAGAGCAACAAGGACAGTCTGGATTGTTTTCTAGGGAAAATGTGACATCTTCTATTTTTTGTTATTTGACTCGTGGGTGCAGAGCTCTAGCGGCACACAGAATTAGGACATCTGTGCACACAATTAGGTCAGCTTGCACAAGAACCAGTGAAGCTTCCCCATATTTTGTCGTCACTGTTTTCGGCAGAAAGGGATCAGCTCTAGAAACCAGCAGTCAGTGAGGGAAACAAGGGCTGGAGTTACTAACTGGGCACCCCTAGGGACAGGTGATTTTGTGGGAGTGTAGAATAAGCATTCCCTTTGGGAACAGAAGGGTAGATGGAAAGGTTCAGGGGCTTTAAGAAGTGAATTAGTGACGACCTCGCCCAACGCTTGGTCTGTGTTTTGGATGCAGAGAGCTGCCCTCGGGAGTGGATGAAGTTGGATACAGGGGGATTGGTCTTCAGGGCTCACAGTGAGCCAGCACCCTGCTCTAGTCAGCAGCTCCGTGCAAGATAGAGCAGATCTGCGGGGTGGCGTGGAGCAACCCCCGAGGAGACCTGGGGAGAACCGTGGGTAGTGATCACAGACACGTCTCCTAACCCTTGCTCTAACTGAGGGTTTTCACAGCTTGTCAGTAACAGGAAGGATTCTATGCTAGTGACCAAATGTGCACCTGAGCTGTAGGCCCTTACTTCTTTCATTTAAGTGGCCCCAGTTAAGGCCCAGTGCCATGCCTGAGGAACTGTGATTGGCATCTACTGGCCACAGGACAGTTGGGGAGGATGAGCAGTGTTGGTGCCCACAGCTATGGTTTCCAGACCTACATGGGCACCAGAAACACCTGGGGGATATTATGAAGTGCAGATTCTCAGGCAATGGCTGTCTCTGGAGATGTGGCCTAGGCGTGTCTTAAATGGAGCCAGGATTGGGACCTTGCTGCTGCTTTAAGAGAAGCTGGGTTTGCATGGGGACCTGAGCTGTCTCCTCAGAGCCGTGTGCATCTCCAGCTGCAGCAGTTCATCCTGATCCAACCGCCACCCAACCGATGGACTAGTGTTGAAGTAGGCATGTTGTATGGCGAACTCCTTATTTTTATTTTTTAACAAGTCCAGTAGAAATACTTTTATGGCTTTGATAAAACAGTTCTTGTAGAACTAAGAGAAAATATTTTTACTGGCTTTAGGGAAGGTCAAACTTGCTGAGGGGCCTGAGTAAATGGTCCCTTCCAGGGTCACCCACGAGACAGCTGAGAATTTTGGGACATGAGGTGGCTTTCCAGTTACTGGGGTGTTGTAGGTTTAATACCTCACATTGCTTATTTAGTATCAGGTTTTAAGTTTTTAAATGTGCTGAACAGAGTTCTCACAATTCACTTAAACCCATCAGCCACCCAGCAGCCACACTCTGCTGTAGAGACCTAGACACTGAAGAGCCACCAAGCCTTGTCACCATGCTCCCTGAGGCCAGGCTCAGGTTTCGTCTCCTTGGCTGCATCCTTCTCCCCTTCCCTTTAGTTCTTATTCCCTTCTTCATTTGTCTACTCTGCATCCCATTTTCTACTTTATTGTTAAATTTCACAGTTTTTCCTTTTTTTAGATCAATGTTTCTTAACTTTAATTTTTAGTGTAAAGCTACAGTAATCAAAACTGTGTGGTACTGCATAGAAACAGTGAGATCAAAGGAAAAGAGAGATCAGAAACATGTTCAAATTATAGACACGTGGGCTCAGGGACAACTTATGTTTTACAAAGATAAAAAAGCCATTCAATGGAGAGCACACATCTTTTAACATGGTTAATGGAACAAGTGGACATTCATAGATTAAAACGATCTTTGTTTCCTGTTGTTCTATAGCATGGCAGGTCTACAACAGTTAGTGATACATAACACATTTTACACATGCGCAAGATTATTCTTCTATACTCCATAAATATGTACAAAGCTGGTGTCAAGAATAAGAAATTTAAAATTATTTAACAAATAACCAATGAACTTTTATCCCCATAGAAAAATTCACTCAAATAGACCATAGACGAAAATGTAAAACTTAATCTATAGAACTTCAAGGAAAAAAACCTTGGAGATTATCTTTTTAAAAAAATATATATATTTAGTTGCAAATGGACACAATATCTTTGTTTTATTTTTATGTGGTGCTGAGGCTAGAACCCAGTGCCTCACATGCACCAGGCAAGCACTCTGCAATTGAGCCCCAGCCCCATCCCCTGTGAGAATATCCTTTTTAAAAAATTTATTTTTTCTAATTTGTTATACATGACAGCAGAATGCATTTAAGTTCATAGTACACAAATAGAGCACATTTTTCATGTCTCTGGTTGTACACAAAGTAGAGTTAAACCATTTGTGTCTTCATACATGTACTTGGGGTAATGATGTCCATCTCATTCCACCCTCTTCCCCCCCCAATGCCCCCTCCCTTCCCCTCCCTCCCCTTTACCCTATCCAAAGTTCCTCCATTTCTCCCATGCTCCCCCCCACCTCCATTATGGATCAGTATCCATTTATCAGAACATTTGGCCTTTGGATTTTTGGGTTTGGCTAACTTAGCATAAGATTCTCCAACTCCATCCATTTACCTTGCAAATATCATGATTTTGTTCTCTTTTAATGCTGAATAGTATTCCATTGTGTATATATTCCACAGTTTCTTTATCCATTCATCTATTGAAGGGCACCTAGGTTGGTTCCACTATTGGGTATTGTGTTGCTATAAACATTGACATGGCTGCATTACTGTGGAATGCTGTTTTTAAGTCTTTTGGGTATAAATCAAGGAGAAGGATAGCTGAGTCAAATGGTGGTTCCATTCCAAGTTTTCTAAGGAATCTCCTACTGCTTTCCAGATTGGTTGCATCAATTTGCAGCCCCACCAGCAGTGTATGAATGTACCTCACCCCCACCCATCCTCTCCAACATTTATTACTGTTTGTATTCTTAATAGCTGCCATTCTGGTGGGAGTGAGATGAAATCTTAGAGTAGTTATGACTTGCATTTCTCTAATTGCTAGAGACGTTGAACATTTTTCATATATTTGTTGATTAATTGTATATCTTCTTCTGAGAAGTGTACAGTTTCTTAGACCATTTATTGATGGTTTTTTTTTGGGGGGGGGGTTAAGTTTTTTGAGTTCTTTATAATGCATTTGATTTATGGGTGTTGATTTTATATCCTGCTACTTTACTGAATTCATTTATTAGTTCTAGAAATTTTCTGGTGGAAATTTTTCAGATCCTCTAAATATAGAATCATGTCATTGGCAAATAGTGATAGTTTGAATTCTTTTCCTATTTGTATCCCTTTAATTTCTTTTGTCTGTCTAATTGTTCTGGCTAGAGTTTCAAGGACTGTGTTAAGCAGAAGTGGTGAAAGAGGGCATCCCTGTCTTGTTCCAGTTTTTTAGAAGGAATGCCTTCAATTTTTCTCCATTTAGAATGATGTTGGCCTGGGGCTTAGCATAGGTAGCTTTTACAATGTTGAGATATGTTCCTATTATCCTTAGTTTTTCTAGTGTTTTGAACATGAAGGGGTGCTGTATTTTGTTGAATGCTTTTTCTGCAGCTATCGAGATAATCATGTGATTCTTATCTTTAAGTCTATTGATGTGATGAATTACATTTATTGATTTTTGTATGTTAAACCAACCTTGCATTCTTGGTATGAACCCCACTTGATCATAGGGCATTACCTTTTAAATATGTTTTTGTATTCAATTTGCCAGAATTTTATTGAAAATTTTTGCATCTAGTTCATTAGAGAGATTGGTCTGAAGTTTTCTTTTTTTGATATGTCTTCGTCTGGTTTTGGAATCAGGGTGATATTGGCCTCATAGAATGAGTTTGAAAGTGTTCCTTCTTTTTCTATTTCATGGAATAATTCGAGGACTCTTGGTATTAGTTCTTCTTTTTGAAGGTCTTGTAGAACTCGGCTGTGAATCTGTGTGGTCCTGGGCTTTTCTTAGTTTTTAGGCTTTTGATGATATCTTTTATTCCATTTCTTGAAATTGATCTGTTTAACTTGTGTATATCGTCGTGATTCAGTTTGGGTAAGTCAGATGTCTCTAGAAATTTGTTGATGTTTTCAAGATTTTCTATTTTATTGGAGTACAAATTTTCAAAATAGTTTCTAATTATCTTCTGTACTTCTGTAGTGTGTCACAATATTTCCTTTTTTCATCATGGATTTTATTAATTTGAGTTTTCTCTCTCCTTCTCTTCATTAGTATGGCTAAGAGTATACAATTTTATTTATTTTTTCAAAGAACAAACTTTTTGTTTGTCATTTTCTTCACTTGTTTCTTTTGTTTCAATTTTATTGATTTCAGCTCTGATTTTATTTTTTTGTTATTTTTTTAAAAATATTTATTTTTTAGTTATAGTTGGACACAATACCTTTATTTCACTTACTTATTTTACTTTTACGTGGTGCTGAGGATCGAACCCAGGGCCTTGTGTATGTGAGGCAAGTGCTCTACCGCTGAGCCACAACCCCAGCCCCTCAGCTCTGATTTTAATTATTTACTGTCTTCTACTACTTTTGGTATTGATTTGTTCTTTTTCTAGGGATTTGAGATGTCATGTTAGGTCATTTATTTGTTGACTTTTTCTTCTTTTAAGGCATAAACTCCATGTGATGAACTTTCTTCTTAGTACTGCCTTCATAGTGTTCCAGAGATTTCAAGGTGTTTTATCAGTGTTCTCATGTACCTCTAAGTATTTCTTTTCTTTTTTTATTAATTTTTAAATTTGTTTTAATTAGTTATACATGACAGTAGAATGCATTTATGCACTTTGATATATCATACTTATATGGGATATAATTTCTTATTTTTCTGAGTATGTACGTTATAGAATCATATTGGTCATGCAGTAATAATGTCTGTTTCATTCAACTATTTTTCCTGTCCCCACAGCCCTTCCTCATCCCTGCTTCATTTCCTTCTGCCTAATCTAAGGTAACACTATTCTTCTCTAGTGCCCCCCCGCCTTATTGTGAATTAGCACCCGCATATTGGAGAAAACATTCAGCCTTTGTTTTTTGGGGATTGGCTTATTTTGCTTAGCATGATATTCTTCTACTCCATCCATTTACTGGCAAATGCCATAATTTCTCTTTTTTTTAAAAAGCTGAGTAATATTCCATTGAGTATATATATCATATTTTCTTTATCCATTCACCTATTGAAGGACACGTAGGTTAGTTCCATAGTTTAACTATTTTGAATTGAGCTGCTAAGAATTTTTTAACCTCCCCTCTGATGTCTTTCACAATCCATTCTTCATTCAGTACCATATTGTTTAGTTTCCAGGTGTTGGAGTAGATTCTATTTTTTATTTTATCATTGATTTCTAATTTCATTCCATTATGATTTGATTCATATACTTTTTTCCAATGAATTTTTTATAAACATGTATGAATTGTACATGTTGTTGGCATACAGTGTGACACTTCAGCACACGAATGTAGTGAACTTTCACATACTCCCTTCTATCTTGACATCCATCTCCATGATGTGGTATCACTGTGCTCCCTAAGTTCCTAAAAGCTAGACCTGGTATATTACCTACTCCTAGTATTTGGTAGAAAGGCCTTAGAAACAAGTAAGTCTGATTTCTTATATTTTTAGAGATCAGAAATTTGGAGGGAAGACAGTTTTAAAGACTCTCCAGTGATCAGCCAGTTAGTGGCTCAATCAGGATTGGAGGGGGATGTCACACGTAGTGACACATTGGGGGCACTTCTCTGGGACCCAGGGACCTGGTTTGAAGTCGTGGCTCTGTGTTTCCTTGGCTTTGTGACCTTAGACAAGAGTCTGTTACATTCACTCCTCACTGAGGGGCAATTAGTTGTCACTACTAACTTCACAGAGATGTTATCAGGAAGAAGTAAGATGATCCACGTTGATGGTGTGAATTCTGGATGCACTGCAGGACCCTGGGAGGCTTATCCCACAGACAGCAGACGCTCAGGCCCACCACTGATTTGATTGGCTTGTGCTAGGCTTTGTGAGAGTTTCCAGCTGATCTTCACCGGCAGCCAGGGCGAAAACCGTCCAGAGCATTGCTAGATGCAGGTTCCCTGTACCTAGAGGCCAGTATTTACTGTGTTTGGAGAATTTTATTCCCAAATATCCAGTAAAATGTTATATCGCCAAATAAATGATGGAGCAGGGTCTGCGGTCTTTTAGAAAAGATACTGTTCATTACAAATCTTGTTATAGGTTGGCAGTGACACTCACTTCTAATCTTGTTGAAGTAGAGCACTCTTCATATATTAGATGGAACTATATTTAGTATTTAAAATTAATTTATATCCATTGTCCCCATAGCATAACATTAAATAAAACATAGAAAATTATATTGTTATGGATTCTTTTTAGTATTTCATTTGTTTCCCAGGGCTAACAATTATGAAACAGAATCAATTGCTATATACAAAATCGATCTTATTTAAAAGGAAAAAAATATAATCATGGAATGCTTCAAAACATAAAGTTTGTGACATTTTAAAAATTGTTTATTCATTTTACCCTTTCTTTGACCTAAATTCCCTTGGGTGCATTCATCAACTTTGCAAATGTACCTACTGTGTGCATATAAATAAGATTTGCAGATAAATTCTACAATGTTACTGCTAACCAATTAGTTTCTTTTTTGTTTTTTGGGTACAGGGGATTGAATTCAGGGGCCCTTAACCACTGAGCCCCATCTCCAGCCCTTATATTTCATTTAGTGACAGGGTCTTGCTAAGTTGTTTAGGACCTCGCTAATTTGCTGAGGCTGGCTTTGAACTTGCAATCCTCCTGCCTCAGCCTCCTGAGCTGCTGGGATTACAGGTCAGTGCCACTGCACCCAGCTACCAATTTGTTTCTAAAAGCTTTTACAACACTCTTACCTTCTCTACAAGAGAAACTGGGCAATGAGGAAGAAAACCAGGCAGCTACAGTGCTTCCTCTTCCCCAGGAGCCCTTGCTGCATTGGGGAGCTCCTCTTGCATGTTGGTGAGCGTCATTTGCAAGTGGACAGTTGGCTGCCAGGCTGCTGCCAGGTCAGGCCTCAGGTGAACCATGGGGAGCAGTTACACTGTATATGAAGATCTCCTAGAAAATTCATGCAGGTAGTGGGACATCCACATATCCATCAGCTTTAAAAAGTGGCTTTCAGGAACAGGAACTTGGTGTTTGAAAGATGGCTTAGTGAAAGTTGGACCAGCTGGTTCCTAAGGTCACAGAACTGCTAGGAAGACGCCTTGAGGCTGGGAAAGAGGGTGTTCCTGCCCTTCTAAAATGCACACAGCAGCAGGAAGAGCTCCTTCTGCCCTCTCCCTGTCATCCTGTTTCAGTGCCTCTGTGTTAGTCAGCTTTCCGCCAATGTGACCAAAAGATCTGACAAGAACAATCGCAGAGGAGGAAAAGTTTATTTCGGCTCATGGTTTCAGGTCTCCGTCCACAGATGGCCGACTCCACCACTTGGGCCTGAGGTGAGGCAGAGCATCATGGGGGAAGGATGTGGAGGGGGAACAGCAACTCAGGACTTGGCCACCAGGAAGCAGAGAGAGGGCTCTACCCAACAGGGTCGCACCGACCCCCTTCCTCCAGCCACACCCTGCATGCCTATGGCCACCACCTGCCCATCCATTCCAGGGGGTTAATGCACTGATTAGGTTAAGGCTGTCATGACCCAGTCATTTTACCTCTGAACTCTCTTGTCCTGTCTCACACGTGAGCTTCTGAGGGACGCCTTGTATCTAGGTCACAATAGCCTGTGAGCTGGGCTGCAGCTCCTCCAGGTACCCAGGCAGGCTTTGGCCTGTGTTGAGCATTAAACACACCCTCGCTGCTCATCTGTTGGTTTGGGAAAGTTCCCTTTCCCTTTCAAGACACATCTGGAACTCTTTCCACATAGAAATGAAATTGTTCACAGAAGCTGATCCCTTTAAGTCACTCAGATTTACTCTAATCCATGGAGGCTGGCAGGAAATCAATTCACATTTTCCCTGTGTCTTTTTGCTGAGAAGAATCTCTTGCAAAGGAATATTTGCTTGCTAAGGCGCAGTTTGGTGATCAGTGTCCCAGAACAGGCACGGGGCGTGGCCATGACCCTGCATGTGAAAATCTGTCTCAAGGTGACCTTTGCAGCAGGGTTGATTTTGCTTCTTGTCCCTTCCAGAGGATGGAGGTAGGAAGTATATGAAGTACACAAACACACTCACATACATGTAAACACGCCTATACACGTGTGTGTAGAGTGCTTTCTGTGTTTGTATATATGTCTTTCTTGCTGTTTTCACCTCCCTTCATGGTATTATTAATTTAATTTTAGTATGTAGGACACTAAGAGGGATTTCCTTCTTCCCTTACCTTTCTAGTATGTTCTCTCCTTCTTTACAGGCAACCAGAGTCGTCATTTTCTGGTTTATCCTTCTCATGTTTCTTTTTGTAATGATAAGTAGTTGTTTGCATATTTTTAAAAGTTCCTGGGCCACCTGTAATCCCAGTGTCTGGGGAGGCTTAGACAGGAGGATTGCTGGTTTGAGGCCAGCTTCCGCAACTTAGTGAGACCATGTTTGAGAATAAAAAATGCAAAGGTCTAGGAATGTAGCTTAGTGATAGACACTTGTCTAACATATGAGGTCCCCAGAACCAAAAAAAAGAAAGAAAGAAAGAAAGAAAGAAAATCCCAGTGTTTCGTCACACCAAGGTCGCATACTTTTTATCTGCTCTTTCACGTGTTGGCCTACTGGCATCTCCTGGAGACTCCACGCCCGACCTCAGAGGCTCCCTCCTCACGGGGCTGCTCAGCACTCTGTTGTATGCATGTTTGCCGTCACCAGCTCAGGACCATTTTTGCCCTAAATGCCAGTGGAAGGGTTCAACAGGATGTGGGGGACAAGGAGGAAGGAAAAGGAATGGCACTAACATTAACGTACCTCAAAATGTTGTGCCAAGCCAGGATACGGCCCAAGAGATTGTGCGATTTCCTTTCCGTGAGGTGCCCAGGAAGGGCATCTGTCAGGACAGAGGTCCATGCTGTCCAGGGCTGTGGGTGGAAATAGGGGCAACTGCCAGATGGCATGAGGCTCCTCTGTGGGGTGATGGAAATGTTCTAGAACCAGACTGTCACACCCTCTGTATATGCCAAAGTCACTGAATTAATTGTACCTTAAAGCAGGTGACATATCACATCTAAAATATACTTCAGTAAATTGTGTTTGTGTGTATATGTGTGTGTGTATACATGTTTGTATATATAATCTTCTGCTTGAGGGATTTAATAAACTGATGACCCTAAGGAAATTCTACTTATTTTAAATTGATTGTTCCAGAAGGGATTGATTTAATCCTCTAACAGAGTTGGAGTCTCAGGGCCTTGTAGACCACATTGTTATGCCTTTCGTTTTACAGCTGAGACTCTGGTAAGAATTTTAAAACTCTAATTGTGTAATAAAGTTAGGAATGTGGTCCTCGGTTCATCTGCTCTGCTCTTTAACTATTTATGCTGCTCCGGTAGGCAGCCATTAAGATAATTATTAGGATTGTGTGAAAACATGGAAAGCTGTTTATAATACAGATGGAAAAGGCAGGGTGCCAAGTGGCTTAAATATCACGATTCCAGCGGATTAGCGTACACGTGGAGGTCTGGAGCTCACGGGCAAAAACAGTCTGTTCGTGCTGGGATGGTGGCTGTTTTGCTCCTAATAGTCCTGGACGTGCTCCACTTTATCCAAACAAACTTGTTTTCTCAAAATATTAAAGCCACTATGTGGAAGGACAGCCATCATATACTGTGCACTTATCAGTACCTGCTGTAACGTGCAACCTGCATCTGGCAGAGAACCTAGCACTAGAGGCTGTTTGATGAGGCCAGGCCACACTCAGCCCCTGGACCCCTGCCCTGGGGTACCTGGAGCGAAACCTTCCTTGTCGTTTACTATCTGCTTGAGGACTGCTATAAAGGGTGGTCACTGCTGTTATCCTGGAGATGGAACTTGAGTAAAGTGGCTTAGGCTGATATAAGTGATTTAAAGGGGACTGGAAGAATAGTTTGACTGCATTGTTGCTGATTTTTACCTGCTAGAATGAGTTACAAAGGACGATCGAGAGTGCTCCTTCTTTGGCTAGCTTTGCCATTGTAAGGGATTTTATACAAGGTTTGGGGAAGAGAGAAATGGCTTAGATGATTCTAAAAAGTTCATTGGATTCAGTTTTTCAATTTGACTCTAACCAGAAGACTTATCTGCGATGGGAGGAGCAATTAGGGAGACAGTGTAAAGCAGTCACATAAGCAATTTAAGTGACACATGGCTTCAGACTCTGCACCACAGTCCTACCTGCCAGCCCTCAGCAGTGGGTGATGCTTGAATGCCACCGGGCATTCAAGGCTGAGTCAGTGGGATAAAGGTGGAGTTAATGAGTATTTAATATTGAACGCACTCTTCCTGAGGAATGGAGTTCCACTTTCTAAGATGCTGGGTTCGTCTGGGTGCTGCCTGTCAACAGGAAGGGGCATTTATTAGCTCAAGTAACTGCTTCTCCTCTTGCCTCACTGTGCTTTTTCTTGTTGAAATGCTGAGGTGTGGTGGCCATAGCAGTTCTCTTTCAGGGAAAAGCAAAGGAGCCAGGAAAGGGAGAGGAAAACGGTGGCAGTGTGTTAGCCAGCTTTCTCTGCTGTAACTTGTACCTGAGACAAGTCAACTTAAAAAGAGGAAAGCTTTATTTGGCTCCCAGTTTTGGAGATTTCAGTCCATGGTCAGTTGGCCCATTGCTTTTGGAACCGTGGTGAGCCAGCACATCATGGTGGAGCAAAGCTTCCTGCATGACAAGCTAGGGACTGAAGAAAAGAGGAAGAGACCGGAGTCCATGGTTTCTTCCAAGCTCATGCCTGCAATGAGCTCTTAAAGGGCCCACCACCTCCCAATCATAGCACCCTAGGCTGGAAGCCAAGCTTTCACTGAGTCTTTGGAGAACATTTATCCAAACTGTAGGGAAGTGTGAACTCAGTAGAGGACCCTGTGCCAGATACACAGGCAGTCTTTGCTGTGAGATCTTGATGGTGTAGTAATTCAGTTTTCCATGCTGGTTTGAGCAATTTATTTTCCTTCCCAAAGAGACTTTTTCCTAAACGATGTCTTGATTCAGCCAGTCCTTTGCTCAGAAACGTCTTCCTTGCCAGCGGATCAAGCCTCGTTGTACCACATCCCCAACCCACAGCTTCACAGTGCTCAGCCCCTGGGGTCCTGCGTCCTGTCAGTCTTGTAGTCTCTCTTCCCCAGGTGGAGGCTGGCCTGCTCCCTTACCTCTGGTGCTCTTCCTGTCCACAATTTTCGTTGTTCTCATGGTTGCACTTCTCCCTGTCCCAGCCTCCCGGGGCTTTGTTCTGGGGCTTTGCCTCATATTTCTGTCTTTACTTCTGACTTGGTGTTTATTTTTGAAGATTTCAATAATAAAATACCCTGTAGCAGTCGTGTCTTGGCTCAGATGCTGTATAAAAATACCACAGGCCGAGCGGCTTAAACAGTGGCCATTCATTTCTCCTGGTGCTGGAGGCTGGAAAGTCCAAGGCCAACGCTGATACCTCTGAAGTTCTGGGTAAGGTTCTTCTCCTGCTTGCCAATAGCTGCTTTCCTGCTACCAGGTCCTCCTGTGGCAGAGAGAAGGTGGGGAGAGGGAGGGACAGAGAGGGAGAGAGTGTGCTTCCTGCAAGGACACTAGTCCCATTGCTGAGGCCCCACCCTCTCGACTTCCTCAAACCCAATTCCTACCAAAGGCCCCATCTCCAGACACCGGCATGTGGAAGGTCAGGGCTTCAATCATGATCAGCTACGTTTGTAGAGTTGACTGGCCAGACCATGCTTCCGGTCATGAATTAGCTAATTCAGTTCTCACCATGACCAGGGGGCACATGACATCAAGATCCCTCTTTCAGATCAGGAAATGGAGGCACAGAGAGGTTAAGTAACTTGCTCATGGAGGACAGCTCCTAAGTGGAACAGCTAGAGTTCTCTCCCAGCTGTAGTTCTAAATGCCATTAGTACCTATCTTTTTAGATGCTCATTCTCTCAAACTAAGTTCTGGGTCATCTGCCCAGAAGGCTCCTTGCCCTTTGCTCACTGCAGGGAGTTGCCCTGGGAACTGTCTGTTTAGGGCTAACGACTGCTGTCGGGTGTTGGCAGGTCCAGGGCTTTTCTGGGCCTTGGCCTTGGCTTGACTGGGTGGCTTTGTCCTGATGCCACTTCTTACTCTAATTGCCTGTGGGAGATGTCCAGCTCAGGATTCCACCCTGGAGTGCTTGTTGCCTGAACCAACTGGGTGCAGGGGGCGAAGCTCACAGACTCAAGGGAAACCAATCTCAAGTTGCTTTCTGCATTCAAATGAGCACTTTAAGTCCTTCTGATACTGGTAACTAGAATCAGGGCTGAATCCCATTCCCCCGGGTGAAGATTGAACACCCAAGAAACGCTGAGGTAAGAGCAAAGAGTTTCATTTAAAGGATAGAACAGAGAGACAGAGACAGACTCCTCTGCAGAGGAGGGGGTCCAAATCTGGTGCCTAAGGGGGTGGGAGTGTCCTGCCCCTTTTATAGATTTTAGGTTTCCTTTCTTATGCCTTCTCCTCCTCTTATCTTGCCTACCTGACTAGTGACCAAAAGGTTGGCCTAAAGGTTGAGTGATTCAAGGGCAGGAAGAAGCTGCCCCAGGGTACAGGCAGGAAGGGAGGGGCCCAGGGGGCATTCATTAACAACACCTTGCAGGGAGGAACAATTCCCAGGAGTCAGGTAACCTTGGTAACAGGTTGGAGAAGGGGGAAGTGTCCTAAAGGTATAAGCATTTCCTTTTAAACCAGGCCCCAAGTTCTGGACTGACTTAGTCATTCCTTACCTACCCTGACTATTGTTTGCACCCTCCCTTCCTCCCTCCTTGTTTCCCTCCCTCCCTCCCTTCTTGTCTCCCTCCCTCCCTCAATCACTCCTTCCCTTCCTCCCTCCCTCCCTCCTCCTTTTCTCTCCCTCCTGCAGTTTTCTTAAGCAATATTTTTGTGACTTGAGTGTTTGATGGGATGAGTGAAGGTGACCTGTGCATCATGCTCCTGCACTGCTAAATCCTGGCACTCTGCTTGCTGTTGCCTCCCCGATTTCAAGGGAGGACAAGGCTCTTCCTGGGGTGGACATCTAGGGACGTGCTGATGTTACCTGGGATGGGTTCCCCCTGCATCGAGGTTTAGCTTGGATCAGGTCATCATTCCTAGTAAAGGCAACATACTGAGTCAGGAAAGCTGGAGTCCAGTGCTGCCCAAGTTTGTTTATTGTGCTTCTTTCATGTGGCTTCCAACAGCATCCATTGGGGGAGGTGGATGCTCAGCACTTCATATTTGGAGTGCTCTATTTCTACCTGATCTGATGAAAAAGGAGTGTTTTGGAAGACCACTGCAAAACTTGCAGAGTCAGGGGGAAGTGTAATCGTTTGTGCTTCTTGGGAGAGGACCGGTGACAACTGTGGTATTTTGAGGTGGCCCCTCAGGAGCCTCTCCGAATGCACTCTTGTAGAAATGACTGATTCTGGTTTTTGTTCAGTGATCTGCTCAGGATGTCTGCCCTTGGGAGGGAGTCAGAGTTGCTGTGAGCTGAAGCTGAGTGATTGACAGTCCACCAAAACTATGTGGAATGGGTGAGGAGCGGTGGCACAGGAAAAGGGGGCCAATGTTGCCAAACAAGGGGCGTGGGCAAGGACAGCAGATACCTCTACCCTGCAAGGTTCTTCCCAAAGCAGGCTGGGTTTAAATGACAGCTTTGCCTCTGACAGCAAGTGATTTGGATGCTGCCTGAGTTCCAGTGCCAAGTTATTCCTCTAGAAGGAAAAATCGTAGCAGTTTAAATGCATCAACAAATGTTTTCATTCATTTGTTGTTTGTGAAAACTTGATGCCTCGTGATTACATTGAAACACTTATTTAACTGTTTTCAAATATGCACAAAAACATAATAACATGAATCCTGTGTCACCACTGTCCAATTTTAACAATGTCATTGGCCACATTATTACAAGGTGCTTTTACAACTGGATGTATAAAAATCACAGATTTAACATGTCTGCAAACCTGCTTTAGAATATCTAAGGGGTCATCAGTCTTATACCACAAAACAGACTGCAATACAAATAATGCCTTACTTACCTGGAAATAGAATTTTATTTTTGTCTACAAGGCTTGTTAGTGGCTATAACTAACAAGGAACTTGCCAGTTTCTTAGCAAGTCTCTTTTCAGATGACCTCTGCCCAATCTGTCTCCTGGGCCTCAAAGTCTTTGGGGGTGAAGCAGAGGTATCTCTGACTGTAGGGTCTGGACACCAGTGTGCTGGGCATTGTGTGAGAGCTCACCCTGCTCTGATTTCTTTTGCAGTTGAAAGATGCATGAGTGTCATGCAGTCCGGGACTCAGATGATCAAGCTGAAGCGTGGGACCAAAGGGCTCGTCCGGCTCTTTTACCTGGATGAGCACCGGACCCGCCTCCGGTGGCGACCCTCTAGGAAGAGCGAGAGGGCAAAAAGTAAAGGCAGCCTTTGATTTCTTTGTTTGGATGGACACGGTAACCATGGGCATGTGGGCTGAGCCCTGTGGGAGCTTTGCATTGGTGGAACTTCCAATGTTTTGCAAGTTTTTGGATCCCTTGGGTATGGATATTGAGTCCATAAAGGATGACTCTCTTTGGGGAATTTGAATCCATAAAAGTTCATCCATGAATATTGTAAATGCTAACATTTCCCCTGTGTTGAGGTATGGTGTGTGTGTGTGTGTGTTTTAAGTACACTGTAAGATTTTTATAGCTGCAGACCTTTCTTTTCCTTTAAAAGGTAAGGGATGTCATAATTCCAATGAGCTTTAAAGTATATTGCTGTATTCTGACCACAGTAAACTGATTAATGAATTAACAGCACTGTTTTTGTTGTTGTTTGTTTTTTGGTACTGGGGATTGAACTCCAGGGCACTCAACCACTGAGCCACATTCCCAGACCTTTTTTATGTTTTATTTAGAGACAGGGTCTCCCTGAGTTGCTTAGGGCCTTGCTAAGTTGCCGAGGCTGGCTTTGAACTAAAATCCTCCTGCCTCAGCCTCCTGAGCTGCTGGGATTACAGGCATGCACCACCATGCCCGACTAACAGCATTGTTTTATGGTATCAAGTAAAATTGTTTGGATCTGACTCCTAGTTAAAGCTTCTCTCTCCCACACTGTGTGAGTTAGTGTTTCTCCAGAGAAACAGAATGAATAGGATGGGTGGGTGGGTGAAAGGAAGGATGAATGGATGGACAAGTAGGTGGATGGTTATTAGGGGATTTGGCTTACCTTCTTATGGACGCTGAGAAATGAAACAATATGCTATCTACAGGCTAGAGAACCAGAAACCAGTGGCATGGCTCAGTCTGTCCCATGCCATGAGCCTGGACCCTGAGATCTTGGGGCTGCTGATACTAGGCCCAGCATCTGAAGGCCTGAGGCCCTGAAGCTCTGATGTCTGAACAGGAGAGAATGGGTGTCCTGGCTCCAGAAGAGAGAGAGAATGTGCATTTATTATGCCTTTCTATTCCCTCTGGGCCCTCAGTGATTGGGTGTTGCCCTCTTGTGTTTGGAGAGGCTGATTCAAATACCACTTCCTTCCATGAAACCTCTTACAGACACACCAGAGATAATGCTCTACTGGCTTCCTGGAGACCCTCATGGCCAGGCAGATTGGCATCTAAGTGAACTACCGTACACACCCCTGTCTTAGCAACAAGTCCTGTTGAGTCCTGTGACATGGCTGTCATTGGCCCTCCTTCCTGTTGTTTCCATGGCAACTCCTGGGTCCAGAGCCTGTTTGCCTTTCGAGTTACCAGTTGCCCTGTCTCCTAACCAGTCTCCACCATGCTGGCTTCTTCTGTGTTTGTCAGTAATAAGATCTCGTCTAATTCATGCTCCCATGATAAACAGGTTTATCATCCCACCTACCATGAAGCCCAGAGATGGACAGGACTGGGCGAGGGGCACTGGTCTCTCTCTCTGTCTCTGCAGCACACTTGGCTCTGCCCTTGTTTGTGGCACTGCCATCAAGGCAGCAGTGTGCCTCAGCTGTGCCAGGCCTTATGACCTGATGTGACAGTGAAGAGGCCTCTTCTGGCCTCTTGAGGGTGAGAAAACCCTTTCCAGACCCTTCCCTCAAGACAGACTGTGCATGTCTGCTCAGGAAGAACTGGCTGGCATGCCCTCACCTAACCCCCCCACTCCCCCCCCGGAAGTAGAAATGGGGCCCCAGTGGCTTTCACCTGCCCGGACTTCCCTGGGGCTGAGCCAAAGCTCCTTTCCCTGTGAGTTGCTTGGGGTTGAGTGGATACCAGAGTAAAATGGGATCCTGTTGTTCATAGAGTGAGGGGTTGATGGTGCACACGGGCAGGTGATGGGATGTGCCACGCTTCTGGTTTCTGCTTAAAAATAAAGAAGCAAGCCAAAATAAATAAACAACAAAGAATTCTGGAGTTATCCCGGCCACTGCTTCTCTGATCCAAGCTTCAGTGCTTCAGGGCTGCTGTATTCCTAAAAGGCAGGATCTCCAAGACCTAGCCTTTGACTTCTAACTTTATCTCCACTTATCCTCCCTTCTGAGCTCTCCAGTTCTGCATGCACGGCCTGCCCAGCATCCCTGGGGTGGGCCTGTGTTCTGTGTTCTCCTACTCCTTCCTCTGGGGTGCCACTTCTCCAACCCGGCTCCACCCCCACCACCCTGGGTTCTCTCTACCAATACCAAGCACTCTTAGCTTGCTACTTAGTTGCCAGTAAGTTTCTTTGCTTTTTATTTTCTATCTTCTCCTACACTTTTCAAAACAGCAGCCAGTTCTGGGTCTTCCTCTGCTTTCTGTCCATAACTAGGTAAATGGTAGCCTTGACATATTTAACAGTCTCCTTTTCCACCAGCTTTCTTGCTCTGTGGGCAGATGGATCTTTCTACTCTAATTTAAAACTCATCCTGAGTCACTGCCCAGGGAGGACATTGTCAAGAATACTCAGGAGCTGGGTGCAGTAGTGCACACCTATAATCCCAGTGACTCAGGAGGCTGAGGCAGAAGGATCATGAGTTCAAAGCCATCTTCAGCAACTTAGTGAGGCCCTAAGCAGCTCAGGGAGACCCTGTCTCTAAATAAAATACAAAATAGCCCTGGGGATGTGGCTCAGTGGGTAAGCCCTCCTGGGTTCAATCCCTGGTACCAAAAAACAAAAAAATCTCAGAAAAGTGTTACTTGAAGAAGTTTCCTTACAGAAGACAGCAGAGCCAGCGTTCAGCGTCTGAACTAAAAATCACAAATTGCAGGCAGTGAAGTTTTTTGTGCTTATTTTTTTAATCTCTAAAATGATTTTGCTGTTTTATTTCTCAATTGTTTCAGTAACTGACTTCATCTGCTATGTGATGATGTGTCTTGTTTTCTTCCAGTCCTTATCGATTCCATTTACAAAGTCACCGAGGGCCGCCAGTCTGAAATATTCCACCGTCAAGCAGAGGGGGGCTTCGATCCCAGCTGCTGCTTCACCATCTACCATGGCAACCACATGGAGTCCCTGGACCTTGTCACCTCCAACCCCGAGGAGGCCCGCACCTGGATCACGGGCCTCAAGTACCTGATGGCTGGCATCAGTGACGAGGATTCCCTCGCCAAGAGGCAGAGGACCCACAACCAATATCCTTCTAGAACTGCGCCTGTTGTTGTGATCAAGTAGATGAATGGGTCTCATGGTGACAGCTTCATGGTGTATATCCCTGCTTTGAACCTATCCACCCCCTCCTCCCTCCCAGGGCTTCATTTCTGAGTTTTGTGCATGTGTATCTGGGTTGTCTGGTTGACTTGGCTGTGTTCCTTCCAGGCTGTGAGGCTCGAAGCCTTTCTCCTTTCTTTCCCCCAGCACCCTTCTCTCCCCTCCTCATCCTCCGCCAAGAAAATGCACATGTAAAGACACAGAGACTCAGCTCTAGACTCTGGCAGAATTCTTTGGAAGAGACTGAAGTTGGCTTTACAGTCTGAGAATGAAATATTATTTCCTGTAATGAAATATTATTGCCTGTTTTGGGTGTTGGTTACATGTAACTTGTAGTGTTGATGTAGATTAGAGAAAATCTTGTTTGGTCATCTAAGTTAGTTTAACAGATACGTTTGAGTTCCAATGTATAGCTTCTTTGACTTTTTTCTCTTTTTAACTTTCAGTTTGGAAACTGAACTGATTGATTCTCAGGAGAAAGTTACTTATCCTTCCTCTCTCCTTCCCCTCTTTCCCTCCTCAGTGCTGGGGATTGAGTCCAGGGCCTCACACACAAGCAGGCAAATGCTCTATCACTGAGCTACACCACAGCCTGGAAGTTATTTTCTACTTTCCAACACTTATCCTTTCAACATTGCTTGAGAAACAAGAACACATTTAATTCTCCATGAACCTGGTCTTCTGAAGGCAACTCCCCTCCTGGCTGGGGGCTGGGCATGTGGCCTCACGTTCCTGTCTGTAAAGGGACGGGTGGGTCAGTCGACCTCTTTGGCTCCCTTCTCTGCCCTTTTGCCTTAGAAGATGTGGCCACCCCCGAGGTCACAGGCATCTGGCTTCATTTTCCCAGGCGTGGTGAGAGCTTTGTGCTGCTCAGGCCTGGCTCAGGGTGTAGCTCAGCAGACCCATGGAGGGACCCCGGCTGTTAAGGCCTGAGTGGCTGAGCACTGAGCCATCGGTGTTCACGGTGTGCAGTAGATGCAGGTGGGATCACAGTGCATGAAGTGCGAAGGTAGGACTCACTTTCTGGGCTTCCACCTGGCCGTTCAAGCCTTTACCCTTTAACATTTGGTACAAAAACAAATGAGTGAAAACAGAATCTGCAGGGCTGCCAGTGGGTGCAGGCAGCACAGGCTTCGAGGACGGGGCAGGACGTGATCAAGGGCACATGTTTTCTCCCAAGTGAGGGGTCTGCGGTGGTGCCCTCCCAGGTCCTGTGCCCTCAGCATGTGGGCTTGGGCCTGCAGCTGGCCAGCTCTGGTTGAAGGAGCTGCTGCTGCTTCAGCAGCAAGCACAGCCCTGCCCAGGAAGCAAAGGTGCTTCTCACACCTCTTTTTTTTTTTTTAATTTTTTATTCTAATTTGTTACATAGACAGTAGAATGCATTGCAATTCACATTACACACAGCACGATTTTTCTTATCTCTGGTTGTACACAAAGTATATTCACACCATTTGTGTCTTCATACATGTACTTGGGGAAATGATGTCCATTTCATTCCACCATCTTTCCTACCCACTGCCTCCTCTCTTCCCCTCCCACCCCTCTGCCCTATTTAGAGTTCCTCTATTCCTCCCATGCTCCCCCTCCCTACCCCACTATGAATCAGCCTCCTTATATCAAAGAAAGCATTTGGTTTCGGGGGTTGGCTAACTTCCCTTAGCATTGTGTTCTCCAGCTCCATCCATCTGTCAATATTTGTCATGAGACATCAAATCTGAGAAACTGAAAACTCAAATCATTTAAAACCATGATAAATTCTACCACATGTTGGCCTGTTCCCATGAAATAGAACTTGTTCCAAAGCAAAACAAATGAACAGCCATTGCTTTGCTGTCTGAAGCCCTGCTAGACTTCATGGGATACAGGGAATCTGCTGCTGTGCCGAGTCTGCTGTGATCTGTTCTTTGGGTTGAAATTCCTGAAGGACACCCAGCCTCAGCAGACGCCACCTTGCTGACCAGGAGTCCTGAGGACGGCCGAGTTGAGGCGGGATCCACCCGTCCCCCTCAGTTCCCAGCCACATGAAGCCATAGGACTCTTGATTGCTTGAGCACAGCTGGGTTCTTCTGCAAGGAATAGGGAAGCCACAGTTTAAGGCCATCAAGGGCACATCTGTAGAGCCTTTGGTCACTTAGAGAAGTCTAGGTCCTGACCATTGCCAGCTGCAGGATGGGCCTCTTCTCACTATGCTGGTTGGTGATTCTTAGGCCTGAAAACTGTCCAACAGCAAGCATAGCCAGACATCACAAGGAACAATGTCATGAAAGACTTAGAGGCAGTTAATGTGTCTGTGGAGGGTGGAAAAGAGGAAAGAAAATTAATGGGTAGAAACTATTATCCAATAATGAAACAAGGAAAGTTATCTTGAGACAGGGAGCTGTTCTTGTTCAGATTTGTCCAAGTTTGATAAGATTTTAGTATCTTTTTTTTTTAAATTTTAGTTGTAGATGGGCACAATACCTTTATTTAATTTATTTATTTTTATGTGGTGCTGATGATCAAACCCAGTGCCTCACATGTGCCAGGCACAAGCCCAGCCCCAGATTTTGATATCTTAATGATGGAATGATGTCCTCCATTAGACAGTGTAACTACACTAGTTGAGGATGAGAGAGATTCGGGATGTTTATGGTCAAACTTCCTGCAGGACTAGAACATTCACCAGTGAATGAATAACGTGAGTGACGGGTGCAGATGGCTGATGGGGAAGCCCTGTGCATCTACAGCAGGAAGCAGTGGTTTCTGCAGTGGCCACACTGTGTGGAGCCTGCGTGGTGCTCAGGTCTGTCAGAAGTGATGCAGCATCAGGGTTGGGGCTTGCCCCCAGGGCTGTGCTGTTTTGGGGATTGGCTAACTTCCCTTAGCATTGTGTTCTCCAACTCCATCCATCTGTGGGTCCAACCCTGCTCTGCCATGTGCTGTGTAGTCTGGGTGACTTGCCCCTGTGACGACGTGCAGGGTGATAGTCACAGAGCTGACCCTGCACAGGTATGTGGAGATGGAACCAATGTCCTCAGAATCATGTCCTCAGAACACTGCCTGGCACACAGTAGGCACTTTATAGATGAAGTCATTATGCTGGCTGGAGAGGTCAGGAGCAGCAGTTTTTGGTTTCCTACTCAGAAGTAGGAAGTCCTAGCTGTCAGCCTCCCCACTGACGGAGGTGACTGTGGTGTGGCGCCTAGCCTTGGCGCTTCCCGAGGGAGGCCCTTCTCCTTCATGTTTCCCCACTGTGTCCCCTGATACCAGGATGGAGGTCCTGAGCCTAGGAGGCTTCAGGCATCCTGAAGACTAATGGAGCCTTATTCCTTTCTCTCAAACTGCAGGGCAATTTTGGCCCATTATCTTTGTGTGTGTGTGTGTGTGTGTGTGTTGGGGAGGGGACACTGGGGACAGAACCCTGGGCTTCAACATGCCAGGCCTGGGGCAATGCCACACACTGTACCAGAGCCACATCCTCGGCACTTATTTTTTGTTTGTTTGTTTGTTTCAAAACAGAGTGTCACTAGGTTGCCGAGGCTGGCTTTGAACTTGCTATCCTCCTACCTAGATCTGCAGGCGTGAGCCACCACGCCTGGTCTATCACCTATTTTAGGAAGCTTCTAAGTTAAGAATGGGTCTTAAATGGTTGAACAGTAGCAAAAAAAGAAGAGCATTTTGTGAAATGTAAAATGGTTTAAAATTCAGACTTCAGTGTCTATAAATAGTTTTATTGGAACCCAGCTGTGCAAATTCACATATGTTCTGTTTATAGGGCTGTTTTCACGGGACAGTGGCTGAGCACAGCATTTGTAACCAGGATCAAATGGTCTATAAAGACTTATGGTTGGGCCCTGGAGAGGAGCAGCCACCCACCTGGCCTAATGGGGCCCTTGGCTCTGCACAGTCTCCTCTGGCTTCTTTCTGGGAAACACAATCCATTCCATCCAGCTCTACCCCCGGGTTTCTCTGCAGAATGACTGTTCCTCCTCTTGCAGTGGTTGAGTGCTTGGCTGAATTGTTGCTCCAGGGTTTTCTGGGCACTCGGGGTTTCCTTTTTACAGCAACTAGGAAATACAGAGCACCACACCTGCAGTTGTATTCAGTGTGACTATTGCTGGAAAAAGTGGCTTTTCCTTCCATAGAATCATAGAATTGAAGGGATCTCGAGGTTATCCAGCTGTGCTGCTGACATTGCGGATGGAGGAACAGAGGCTCCACGGGTGCTGAGTGCTGTTCCAGGCAGGTCAGCTTGGGAACAGCACAAGGGCACATTTCTTGGTCTGAGTCCTCTCTTTCTGCTGTATCAGGCCCAGGTCTCCTCAGCCAGTGGCCAAGGCCAGACGTGGCAGGTGCTGAGTCCTTGCAGAGCCTGTGCTCAGGGTGTGGCCATCTCTGCCTTCTTCTGGAGAAGTCTTAGAGAAATTTTGATAAAGAATTTGAGAATTAAAGGATGAAAATACTGGGTCATGGGACCCAGTAAGTGACTTCTTTGTGCTCTGGCTGAATGTTGTGGGGCCAGAGCCATGTCATGTCTACCATGAAGAGAAGTGGAGCTCGCAGAGTGGGCCCTGTGCACAGAGAAACGAGTTCGGCACTTGCTAGCCATTGGCCCTGACCACTCTCCCTTTAGGTTCTTGGCTACTCCCCTCTTGACTCAGATGATGACCCCCTGAACCAGGCAAGGACAAACCAAATCTGAAAAGACTGGGCTCCTGCATCTACTTAAAAATGGTGTAAAGGGAGCACAGCCTGAAACATTTCCCCTAAGCTCTAGAAGGAAGGTGATGGGGCTTCTGTTCTCTCTTTTTGTGGCTCAGTTTCCAAAGCCCTGATTTGAATCATTTAAGAAATGTAGGTGTGCTGCCTTACGAGTTGAGCCAAGTTAATGCTGTGAGTCAAAATGGAAATCTGTCCGTCAGCGTCACCGCTTGATGTCGGATTGTCCAGCCTCCTGCTGTTCCTTGCTGCCTGCGCTAAGGTCCTCTGGTTCCTCTCCACTGCCTTCATTCTTTTCTCTTCATCGCCTTTCCCACTCTGAAGCTTGGCTTGGTATTCTCAGCACACATACCACCCTGCTGCCTGTAACAGGCTCTCCGACAACTGTGAGGCATCTGTGTTTAAACCCCCTGCTAGAAGTTAACTGGAAGTGGTCATTTTACCATTTGTTTTGCTTTCCCACTATGGAAAGCCATACAAGGCTCATCCCAGGGAGGCTCTGATCAAATCTCAGCTCATATGATAGAATCCTGTCTGTCTAAACTCATCTGCGTTTCCTCCTCCACCGGGTCTCACGCCTGAGCGTGGAGGACAGACTCTGTGCCAGGGCTGGTGTAGGACTGGGACTGAGAAGAGAGCTGAAATCTGGTACCAGGAGTGTTGTGAAGATAGTGAGGGTGGATGAGGGGCACAGGAGAAGGCCAGGCCCGTGTTTGCTATGTGGGGGTTCATGGTGGAGGGGTCCCTGCCCAGCATATGGAGCCCTCACACTGGCTGTCCCCATTGTGGCCATCTCTGTGCCTCTTGTGTGGAGAACTCCATCCAGCTCCAGCCTGTGTGCTAATAAGGACACAAGGTCTGTGCCCTAAGCCAGGTGGCATCACTAAGGAAAACTGGCCATGCAATGAGAGAGAGATGATGATTAAAGCTGTGGAAATATTTTGAGTTTATGGCATTTACTTAAGGAAATGTGAATGGAATGCTAGAGCAGAATTAGAACAAGAATGTAGTTTTTTCTCTTACAATTGATGAAATATTGTGTTTTTGCAAGAAAAGTTTTAATATTTAATTTGGATGAGATTAGATGACAGAAGGTCTTGGAATCATCCAGTTTGACTCTCCCACTACAGTGGGGGTTGGTCCTCTGTTGGTGCTGGGAGTATCTCGGTTTGCAGGGTCCATCAGGGATCTCTCCTCCAGGTCTTCTCCACGTTACTGATGACTGTCCTCTTGAGTATCTGTGACAGCAGGTCATTTGCATTTTTTGTTTTCTTTATGGTATTGGGGGTTGAATCAGAGATCTCCACCATGGAGCCACATTCCCAGCCCTTTCATTGAGACCTGGTCATGCTAAGCCGCTGACAGAGCAGTTTCTATTTTGAGGCAAACCCAAGTGTTTTCTTTGACCTTCCTGCAAGTGGGTGAAGCAGACCTTCGAGGAGGCTGATAAGAATGGTGATGGCCTGTTGAACATCGAGGAGATACACCAGCTGATGCACAAGCTGAACGTCAACCTGCCCCGAAGGAAGGTCCGGCAGATGTTTCAGGTACGCCATGGCCACTCGCTGGGCTTACCCATGTACCCATGTACTAGGGTACATCAAAGGGCCATTTGGTTGGAAGCAAACACAGGTTGGTCTGTGTTATCTTGTTCTTTTTTGCTTCATCAAAGAGAAAGAGCGTTGTGCACTTAACACACACTCAGTTTGATTCTGCAGGTGCTTTTTCATCGCTGCTGTTTTTAGGGAGTAATTAGAAGTGCTCTTCCTGACTCTAATGAAGTACCCTCCATCAAATCCCTTGGGAGGACAGGGCTGCTTCCTCAGACTCCCTCTCAGGGATGCTTTGAGGATGAGGATGACAGCAAAGACCAAGTACTGAGAGCACTTGTCTGAGCCCTCCAGAGCTCTCTGTCTGTTCCCATGAAGTCTGGCAGTGCTGAGCTCCTACCCTCTAGTGTGCATCCATGTTAAGAGACATGTGGCCCTGTTGATGAGCCACCAAGGAAGTCCTTGAAGCATCCTGCTGCGGTGTGGTCCTCAGTCTAAGGGCAGAAGCCAGCTCTGTTAATTTTAAGTCAGGAAAAGACAGTGCTACACTATGAGAAATGAACTAGAATATTAATTTCCAAAGGTCCTCATTGCAGATAAGTCATATGCAATATTCAAGTTTTGCAATGACTGTCCATTTCAAGTGAGCATGTAGGTAATATATTGTCCAAAAAGAAGGGAAATGCGGTGTCTCCTCTCTCTCTCCTTCCTTTTAATTTGTGGCACTGTAGATTAAACCCAGGGCTAAGGTTTTAATATATAGTACGTTTATTCACTTCTGTATGTTTCATGTCCTATTTGTAAAAATATTCTATTGCTTCTGTGGGGGATTTTGTCTTGCTTTGTTTATAGCTTTCTTTGTTGATTTATAAGTTTTCTGTGGTTAGAAATGAGTTTGTAGCCATGTGTGGTGGCACACGCCCGTAACTCTAGCAGCTCAGGAGGCTGAAGCAGGAGGATCACAAGTTCAAAGCTAGCTTCAGCAAGTTAGCGAGGCCCTAAGCAACTCAGCAAGACCCTGTCTCTAAATAAAATTTTAAAAAGGGCTGGGGATGTGGCTCAATGGTTGAGTACCCCTGGGTTCAGCTTATACAAGGTTGATTCTTTATAACTGGTGAAGCTCTCTTGGTGGCCTGCTGGGAGTCGGGCTTGAGGGAGCTCCAAGGGTGCTTGGAGAGAACATGCAACCCCATGGCGTGAGTGTGGGTCCTGGAGCAACGGTGCTGTCTTCCTGCGCTGGAGTTGCACTCTGAAGTTCTCACTTGGCCCCTTGTTCTGCACCTTTTCCAGGAAGCCGACACGGATGAGAACCAGGGAACGCTGACATTCGAGGAGTTCTGTGTTTTTTACCGAATGATGTCACTGAGACGAGACCTTTATTTGTTGCTCCTGAGCCACAGTGATAAGAAAGACCACCTGACCGTGGAGGAACTGGCCCAGTTTTTGAAGGTGGAGCAAAAGGTATCCTTCAGCTGCTGATCAAATGTCCATTTAAAGATGATTGTGAGACGCGTGGCTCTCACCTGGAGCTGGGTTTCGGTGTGTTTTAAGTCTAGCATAGAGGGGGTAAATGTCACAAGCCCACAGAAATCGCATGGAAGAATCATTTCACACATTCTAGTAGGCTTTAAGAGAGGAAGTGATAAATTGAACACTGGGTTAGACGATTTTTAACTTAAGCATACTGAGTAAGTGTATGCGTATTTTTCTACAAAGAAATGAATGTTAATTAAACATTCCATTGTTTTAGATTTAATGGAAATGTGTACTTTATATTACTACTATGAAAAATCCATAGCATGATTTATATTTTATATATTTATGTTAGTATACATTTGTATTAGTAACATAAATTTATATTTATACTAATATAACTAAGCCTGAATATGAATTATTAGCTGTTGAACTGGATGCAGTTATTAGCTAGCATTAAAATAGGTCATTGATAATTTAAACATTTGATCATGTTTAAAGGATAGTAAATTGGGGCCTGGTTGGCAAAGGGAATTCCTAAACATATTTAATTTGGAATGTTTTAATTCCATGCTATATAGGCTGAATTACGGTCCACACAGCTAGTCTTTTCACAGTGCTGTTTTTAATATATCCTCAAACTCCATTTGCTTCTTATTAAGCATAGGAATCAATGAATATTTTGTTAAAGGGTTTTGACATTTTATATTATTAGCCTTTCGGGGGGAAGGTTTTGGGTTTACTGCAGTTGATGAGATTTACTTTTAATTTTCTTTAGATTTATGGGCTTGTAGTCTTAGTATAAGAGCTTCTTATCTCCTTTATTGGTTTGCAGTCACAGGCATGTGACTCTGTTGGAAATGGTAAGGTTGTTGAGTAATCTGGATCACACTGGGTAACTGGTGGAAGGGACTCTTCTAAGCACCTGCACAAATAAGCCCTCAGCCTGTGCCGGGACTCCCCTTTCTTTAAGGGACAACTTGATGGAGATCCAGTTCTCATACTATAGCGTTCCCCTATGAAATGCATGGTTCAATGGTTGTTCCTATGTTCACAGAATTCAATGTTTTCAGTGTTGCAGGAGAAATCCCAGCAGCAGCCCCTCCTTGTTCCTCTCTCCTCCCAGACCTTGGCAACCCCTAGTATTTCCTATCTCACTGAGGTGCCCATTCTGGGCAGCTTGTGAGCAGGGTTTCACAGAACACATGGCCTTTGGGCTGGCTTCCCTCGTTCAACATAATGTTTTCAAGGTTCCTCTTGAAAATGCAAATCCACACCAAAACTTGTGCACCTGTTCATAGTGGCATTATTCATAACAGCCCAGAAACAGAGCCCACATGTCAACTGATAGGGGGTAAGCAAGGGTGTAGCCTCCACGTGGTGGTCAGCCATCAGAAGAAGGGATGGGGCACCGTCATCTATGGGCGCGTGGGTCTTTGTGTGCACAGGCTTTCAGTTCTCTTGGTTGTAGGCCCAGTGCAGGCCCTGGGGGACTTGGTTCCAGTACTTCTGGGTGTACAACCAGAGCACGGTTGTACCATGGCGCCTCAGTGACTAGAACCTTGGCTCAGTCTTCTCAGACTGGAGGTCACTTGTCACTGACTCCAAGAAGCACAGCCAACCAAGGGTGCACCTGGTCCTTTCCATGAGTTCCTTGCTTTGAGGGCCAAAGATGGTTGGTTTGTTATTAGGGAAGTCAAACTCGAGTGGGTGTTTGCTTGGTAACCTGCAGGTTAATCCTCACCCTATCTGAGCACTTATGTGTATCCGAGGCATTGTGCTCAGTTGTGGGAGTGGGCCCATCGTACCCTCAGAGCTCAAAAGAAAGAGACCACATTTTTTGATATTTTACAATTTTGAGAGTCTATAATAAAAGGAAAGAAAATGCTAAGAAGAAAAACCACATATTTCTTAAGATTTGCTGGGTTTTCCCTTTTTGAGTCAAAATAAAACCTATAATTTAATTGATAATAATTATAAAATTTTAATAATAATTATGCAATGTTGTGGTTTTGGACATTTTTGCTTTTAAAAAGTACCTTTGTTGAGATACTGAAAATATTAATTAGTAACACATTGCTAATATGCATGAAGTTATGCTCATTTAATTTTGGTATTAATTTGAATTAAATTGAGGTTTTGAAGTGATTTCCATCCCAGGGTCCTTTAGCTCTTAACATTCTTTAATTTTCTCCTTCTTAACCCAGAAGATTATCAGTCATACTTGCCAGAGGCAAACCTATCAAAATTCATATCCTGACCTGCAGGTTCAGCTTCTAGATCCCTAAGTGGCTAAAAGGTCTCACCGATTCAGACTCTGCTCTGGCTGAGGTGGATAAGCACCTTTGTGGTAGGTCAGCGCAGAATTTTGAATTATTTCTATGTGTAGATTAATCTGGTGATCAAATTCTCCAACTTTTTGCTTTAGCAAGAATGAAAAAAAGCAGAAAAAAAAAAACCCCCACATATGGCCCTCTGTATTGTTAACCAGCGAGATGCAGGGTCAGGTCTTCTCATGGTGTTGGGATGTATCTCCATCAATGCTTCATGAACACAAAATATTTGTTTCATTTTATAATGAAGAAAGCAGTGAGTGAATCATAAGCTAATAAGCAAATCATTTTTGGTGCTAATGTGGCTGCAGAATGGCAACTTGGAGTTGGCTTGATTGGCCTTTCTTTGGATGGCAGGGCTGAGTATTTTTCTCTGTGTATATTTTTAAAACATATTTTTTTTGGACTTTATTTGAAAGACCATTTATAATACAGAAAATGTGTGTGCATTCTGTCCTGTTTTTGTGGTGTGTGCGTGCGTGCGTGCGTGCGTGTGTGTGTGTGTGTGTTAGAGTGAGAGAGCCGGTGGGGTTACTGACAAGGAACCAGCAGGGACAGACCGATGCTGACCACTTTGTCACAGGGTTCTGCTCTGTAAGTGCTTTCAAGAACCAGCCACTAGCAAAGCAGCGTTAGCTCTGATTGGAGAGATGGCTGTACCCAAGTAGAAAGTAGTTTTAAAGCTGTTCTTGACATCCTCAGTCCCCAAAGGTAAATGCATTAAACATGTTTTCTGAGACTGTGTTTCTTTTTTTCTCTTTATCAGTGGTGCTAATCACCTCTGTTCAAGCAGGTTAACATTTGCTTTGGTGTGAATGGGTTTTTTTTATTATTATTACTGGACTATGTGGTAGAATTGGACACACAGCTGTGCCTACTCTGTGACTTGCTGGTGGAACCTCTCTCTTGATTGGTGTCATGAAATGCCCTGTTAATGATACTGCCTTTGCTCAATGGGTGTGAGAATTAAAGAGATGTAGATGGAAAGCCTTGGTGTGTTGCCTGCTGGATCCACTGCTCAACAAATGGATGTGTTGACTTAATAGCACAGATCTGGCCACTTCCAAGGAGCCACTTGGGGTTTCGAGGGGCAGGTAGCCCTTCACACATCTGCTATAAGTCACACAGGGGAGGAAAATTGTCTTATCTCACCCCTCACGTGGTGGGTTCATGGGCTAAGTCTGTACAACAAAAGACAGGTCAACAGAGAAAAGTGTACACATTAATTTAATAAGTTTACATGGCACGGGGAGCTTCATAAGGAAACGAAGACCCGAGGAGACAGGGGACCTGTGTGCTTTTATGGTAGGTGTGAGGAAGCATGGGCAGTGTTGGAGAAGCTGACCACAGGACAGAGGGTCTGATCTTCTGGGTGGTGCTGGCAGGTTCCCCTTGGTGTCTCTGTGTCTTGGCTCTAGGTAGAGGAAGGGCCTTTCTCCAGCAAGGGTCTCCGGATGAGCTCCAGGGGAGTCAAAGGCCAATTTCACAATATAGCATAATTATTAGGGGAGGGAGCTGGGGAGGCCAAAGAGACTCTCTTGCTGTGCTGTTTCTCGAATGCTGAGAGGTTGTATATTGGCAGCATTTCTTGGACCCAATCTCTTCTACACATGACTGGGATATTTTTCTTCTAAATTACTTCTCCTTTGCCCACTCCCCCACATCTGTTGTATGGCATAGTGAAAAATCTATTTGGTCTTTGTCTCTCATTCTTGGCACAGAGCCAAGGGCTGCTGGGGCCCTTGGGATTTCCTGTATGGTGGGAGAATCTTCTGTTGCTTATGAGCCCCTCTGGACCAGACCCAAGTCCGTGCTGATGAGGTAGCTGTTGTGGACTCCCAGATAGCTTCATGATGGGGCAGGGGCAGAGGAACCACCCCAGGACCTGAAAGGTAGGGAGGAGGCTGGCTATATTAACTAATGGCCGATGATCTATCATTGCATAATGAACCCGCCCCCCCCCCCCTGCCCCATTGGGCTTGGGGAGTTTCTGCCTTGGTGAGCACAGCAAGGTCCCGGGAGGCAGGTTGTCAGAGAGGCGTGGATGCTGTGCCCTGTGCCCCCACTGCCAGGTGCATGCCCCTCTTTGGCTGTTCCTGAGTTATGTTCTTCATGATGGATTGACAACAGCATGCAGAGCACCTCCCACCCCCACCCCCACTTCCCAGCTCTGCAGGTCCCTCTAGTGAACCCCTGCACCTGATGGGGACATGAGGGACTAAAGAAAACCATCTCCTTTCTAAATCTGGACAGTGTTCTCGGGCCTCTTCTGCCAGGCTGCTCCTGGGCCTTGTCCTCAAGGCTCACAGCAGGCATCCTGTGAGTCAGTTCAGCCGGGACTCCCACCAGGGATGGCCCATCACACTCCCATCGCCACCATCAGGTGATGCCAATCACCTCCGACCTTCAGGAGAACTCCTGTTGGGTCTGTTGAGCCAGAACCTCCTTTGCTCCTAATGATTTTTGTACCCACTGGCCTCTGCCCGGCTCCTCCTCTGCACTCCACCTGTCCCTGCTGTAGTCATGCCTGAGCCCGGCTCCACAGCGAGGGGCCTTCCCCATCCCAGCAGTTCCTGATTAAAATTGGTTTTACCTTTTGAACTACCATCTGCCTCTGGTTTTGCATTGACAGAACCTCCAAATTGACAGTCAGTCAGGTGGAAACATGGACAGCCAGAGTGCCCCTTTTTATCTTCATCTGCAGTGGGGGTTCCTCAAGGCCCAAGAGCTGTCTCTGCACTGACCGACTGCACACTGACTCTGGGTGGGTGGTGGCATCTGCACACACTTCTGGGCGGGTGGTGTCAGCCCCCACTGAATTGCTGGATATCCAGTTAGTCCTGGATTGAGGATTGAGTCTTATCAGTATTTTACTTTATTACTAAAATCACATATTTTAGGAATAATAGGTTTGATTTTTATGAATTTTGTTATTGCTTTCTTAAGGATTGAACCAGATAGTGTTAATAATATGTTTTATCAAAATCAATTATTTTAATTATGGTTTGATGATTCAGCCAAGGTAGAGATTCTCCATTAGCAAAGTGAGCTGTAAGAGAGGTAGAAATGGGAATGAAGTAATTGATAAAATTAAGAAAATACTTTTTCCCGGAGACTCTGCCTTGGTTTCCTCTCTTCTGCTCTGTAGGAAGGACCTGCACCTAGCACTGTAGACTGTAGTACCTGGGGGATGTCGGGATCATCATTGATCCTGAGCCTTATTTCTTACCTGTACAAAGGGGAGCTGATTTCTGCTTCTCTTGCCTCACAACATCAAGCTGCAGGTGGCGGCGGCAGTGAATGTGAAAATCTTGTGGTGGAGACGTTCCCAGTGCAGCATTGTGAGGAATTAAAATGTGTTCAGCCACTGGCCTCAACCTGTTCTGGCTGCTGGGTGACCCCAGGTCATTCGAACATCAGCCGTGGGTGTCACTTGCTAAGGGCACATGTTTGTCCTTCTTTTTGATTATTTTGACATTCTGTGAGTAAATTTTGGTAGGGGAAAACAGAGCTAGTGTTCTGTGGCATCTGCCCCCTGGCAGATAATTACTTTTACTTTAATTTTCTAAATTAGCTTGAAGCTACTTGCACGTGGGCACAGTCTAATGTGCAGCAAGAGAGTCATTAGCCAAGAGTTTGATGGGTTTTGTGTTTTAAAACTGTATTTTCACAATGGGACAAATTTGAGGCAATCAGATGGTCGTATGGCAGGAATTAATTGTCTTCTGACAGCGTAAGATCCCAGCAGACCCCAGAGTGTTCAGCTCCTCCAGCTTTACTGAGCTGCCAGATGAAGTACCACTGCTGGCCGCATGGGCTGCTGAGCCAAGTGAGGTCAACATTGGCCCCGGGGTAGATTCTTACTCTACCAGAGCGCTCTGAAAATGGAATCCATGCCTGTGACAGGTGCAGTTGATATTTAATTAGGACTTTCACCCTTAAAATGTGGCTGTGCCAAGGGGAATCCTCCCTGTCTCTCAATCTGGGAAGCAGGATCAGTCAGGCAAGCTCCCTACGAGGACTCTTTCTCTTCTCCTGCTTCTTGGGGACTGAGGAGGAAGGACGAGGTGGCAGGAAGGCCGAGGTACCATCTAGAGTATTCCCAAGAGTGCAGCCTCCGTCCCTGGGAACCAGAGGTGGCCTCTACACTGGCAGCTGTCATCTGAAATACACACGTGGATGGTCAGTGCCAGACTTTCTGGAGGTGCCGGTTCCCAGGCCAGGAGGCCTCTGTGCTGGGATGTGCCTGATGTAGATCTATACATGACTCTTTTGTAAAAAGTTGCCCCTTTGTGTTCTTCTAAAATGTTTCCTCAATCCATCTGATTCAGTTATTCTTGTCTTTGTGTCCTCTCTTTCCTTACCCTTCTCTATGGGTTGTGGTCATTCCAACCTCTCTCTTAAGAAATAATTACAAACTCTTCTTTGCTTATAACTACCCCACTTTGGTGCTGGTCTCTCTCTCTCTCTTTCTTTGCTTTTCCTCATGATGGAAGCATTTTTTAAAATGTCCTTTTCTGAATTTCTGCATCTCTTTTCTTATTTGAAATTAAAGCAGTTGAGAGACCTTTCAGAGTAATTACATCTGGCGATTGTTTTGTTGCCTTGGCTATAGTTCCAAAATGACATTGTCTATGAAACAGTCATAGACTCAAATGTGGAGAATTTGTGGTTTAATTGTAGGATGGACTGGAGGTTGCTGGCTTGGGGAGGTACACTGTGTAGTTGTAGTTGTAGTTGTAGATGGTAGTTGTCTGTTTCCGTTGCAGATGGCATGATCATTCATGTATCAATGTTCAATATTCCCTTGTGAAATTATCCAAAAATGTACCCCATGCAAAACCCTAGGGACGAAGAGAACGGGAGAGGAACAGCAAGATCCTAAAGCCTGTCTGAGCTAAGGGAGGCCCCAGGTCCCTGAACTCAAGCCCGTAGCGTGAGAAGCCATGAAGCAACTCTTTGTCCAGAGGAACCTCCAGGAAAGCTCAAAAGTCAGAGTTGCATGACCTTCCAGGAAACAGGAGAGGAAGCAGCTGGGTGAAAATGGGCTGGAGATGTGGTCAGGGTACCAGGTCCTCTCCCCTGCCCTTGCCCAGGGTAACTCTGCCCCTGTGGCATAAGATGAAAGCAGGAGTGGAGAAGGGTGGACTAGGAGGAGCTGGGCTCAGGAGGCTGTGCATGGCTGGTCGTGGGCACCGAGAACACGGGGACTGTGAGGATGGCACAGCAGCTCCCACATTCCCGTGTGTGTCCCTGGTGATGTGACTCTGCCTGTCCTCCATCCACAAGTGCCTTCCCTTGGCTCTGGGATGGCTCAGTGATTTTCTTTGACTAATAAGTTGTGATTATGCTGTAGGAGTTCTGGAGCTTGGGCCTCAAGGATTCCTCTCTCCCATATGGGAGCTGGGGGGCTATCCAGGCTGGTTTCTCCGAGAACAAGAGGCCACACAGAAAAAGAGGCCCAGACCACAGCCACAGACCTGCAGGTGGGCCATCCTGCACCACCCTGCTCATGGGACCAGGGCCTGCAGTTACACGGATAACCCTAGGTGGGGGCAGCAGACCACGCAGCCCAGTCCGCCTGCCAGCCTGGGTAGTGGGATCCAGGAAGCAGTGGACCTTGTAAGGCCCAGTTTTGGGTGAGTTTCACAGGACCAGGGAATGAATGCCAAGGAGAATGAGCAAGGGCACTGGAGCGTGGGAGTGGGGCTCTCTCCCAGGACTTGGCCCCAGAGGAACCTCTAGGCCTCCCTCACAGGGAGGAACTTGGAAACATTTTCTTTGGGAAATCCTAGGAGCTGTGTTGGATTGGTTAGTGGCCCTTAAATATCTGTCCAAGGATTCTTGAGAATGTGACTAGGAAATAGAGTCTTTGTAGATGTAATTAAGTTAATGATAACGATGAGCATCCTTATAAGGGTTAGAAGAGGAGAGACACACACAGAGGAGGAGGCGAAGACGGGAGCAGAGACTAGTATGAAGCCTAAGTCCTGGAGAGCTATGGGGGGCCGGCCACCATCAGAGGCTGGGAGAGAGGCAGGGCCCAGGCTGTTCTGGGAAGGCCCCAGGGGAAGTAATGCTGCCATCTTGACTTTGACTCCTTAGAACTAGGAGAGAATATGTTTCTGTCTTTGTAAGTCACCAAGTTTGTGGTAATTTGTTACCGCACCCTGGGAAACTAGCACATTAAGCTGAGCAGGGCAACTTCCTAAAGTTACTTACTATATATCAGAAATCTCCCAATAAGTTAGGCCAGCCAGAGAATTCTACAGTGAGCCCACTGCTCCGTAAAGATGCTCACAAATACACATCTTCTGATAAATTATTGACTTGATTTTCAATGTTTTAAAATAGACAACTTTAAAGATTGGTTTTAAAAAGCCAAGACCTACCACATATTTGAGGAAATCCTGTACTATTAAAAGCAGACTAGGGCTGGGGACATAGCTTAGTTGGTAGAGGGCTTGCCTAGCATGTATAAGTCCCTGGGTTCAATCCGTAGCACACGCCCCCCCATCCCCACCAAAAAAAAGGCAGACTAAGGCAAGCAAGTAGAAACAAGAAACTTGGTAGAAATAGAGGCATGCAGAGAGGTGGACACTTTAAAAAAACTGTCATTAATATCATCAGTGATAAGAAATTATAGCCATAGGCAAAAGAAGGATACTACAGAAATAAGAAGATTCAGAGGAAAAAAAATATGCCCTTGGAAATCAAAAGAGTAAGAGCAGAGAGAGAAACTTAATAAAGGGTATGTACTCACATGATTATCTCAACAGACACACAAAAAAAATCACTTGACAAATTTCATACCTTTAATGATTAAAGAAAAACTCACTCAACAAATTAGAAATAGAAGGGAAAGTTCTCCATCTGATAAAGAACTTGTTTTAGAAAAACCCACAGCTAAATGGTGAAAGACTTAATGCCTTCATCCCATATCAGGAACAAAACAAGAATGTCTGTTCCTGTCACGTTCATTCAATACTGCTGGAGATTCTAGTCAATTAGGAAAGAAAAATAATAATAAAAGGCATTCAGATCAGAAAAGAAGAAGTGAAACCATCTCCATTGCAGATGACATGGAAAGTTCTAAGGAATATACAGAAAGTATGAGAGCTAAGAAGCAAGTTCAGCAGGATTACAAAATACAAAATCAATATACAAAAATGAAATGTGCTTCTAGAACATAGCAATGAACAATCTGAAAAAGAAATGAAGTAAACAGTTCTATTTGTAATCCATCAAACATAATAAAATACTTAAGAATAAAAAAAAAAAAAGATAAAGTTGAGAAAGTAGAACAAACAACAAAGAAATGTGAAATGGAAAAAGATTAGAGAAAATAGAAGCAAGGAAATTATCAAATGATACAAAAAAGTATTAGCAGGAAAGATAAGAATCTCTAGATAAGTGGCGCCAAACAGAGTCCCCTCAAAGCCAATGGGAAAAGATCCCCTGAGGCAAACCAGAGTGAAGTCTCACAATGTCAGCAGTAAAGTGGGATTCTAAACACTTTCAGAAAGAGCAAATAAACAAAACTCACCAAACATATAATCAACAACAGGTCCTGTGGAAAGGATTGGGGTCACAGTGGCCCTAGAACTACCCAGCACCGGGAAAGCCCTAAACAGAAGCAATGGTTCCAACCTAGAATTTTATGCTTCACTAAACCATCAAAAAAAGGTGTGTGTGGAATTGAAGCCACAGAGTAAGTATGCACCAAGCACCTGGAACACATCAAGCGTACATTAATTTCCTTCCTGAATGCGTTCATACAGGGGTGCAGAATAGAGTCAGCACAGAGCTAGGTAGAGCTCAGAAATGCAACCAGCCCGAAGAAGGGGACCTTTACCAAAGGAAAAAGGAATTCATGGATCATTGGCTGCCTTTGGTTATGGGGGGGAAAGTACTGAAAGACCATCAGAATAATCTGGAGGAATTTGTGATAGATACATTAAAAACTGACCAAATGCGACTGTAGCTCAGTAGTACAGTGGTTACACAGCATGTGCAAAGTCCTGGGTTCAATCCCTGGCTCCTCAAATGAATGAATAAGTAACCAAACAAATAGGAATTGTAAGAGTTAAATAATAATAAAAAAAATTCTATAAGAAACAGCTATAGCACACAAAGACTCAGCACTGTCAAATTTGTGTAGTTGGAATAATCCAGACCCCAGATTATTTTATTTAGCAAACGTTATGCTATATGTACTGGGAAGATGGACAGAGGGAGAAAGTTTTCTGACCCCAAGGATGATCTTATTTATGTCAGCCCAAGATGTTACATAATATATAACACAACAAGATGCCAATAGATAAGTTTTGAAGTATATAAAACAGAAAATAGCATAAACGCAATAGTTTGTAATGTGAAGAACTGAAAGAGAGGTTGGTTTGTTGCCTGTGGGCAGTGATTCTGGCGGGTAGGAGGGGATTCTGCTTGTAGTCATAAGCATCTTAGTTTTGACCTATTTAATCATGGATAAGCTTCCTTGATAAAAATAAAATTAGAAGCTTAGCAATATTAAAATTCTTTTGCAAATTATGTTTTGATTTTGTGTTTAGAGGAACCATAGCCTTGAGAAATATAATTATTTACTCCTCTACAAACAATTCTATTTGTTTTAAAATTTGCACTCACTGGGAAAGTTTTGCAAGAAAACTGACAGGAAATCTGGGGATAAAAATGAGCGTCAGGGCTTGGGCTGTGGCTCAGCAGTAGAGTGCTCGCCTAGGATATGCGAGGTGCTGGGTTCTATCCTCAGCACCACATACAAATAAATAAATAAAGGTACTGTGTCCAACTACAACTAAAAAAAATTAAAAATATACATTTAAAAAAAATTAGCATCAGAAGGCTGGGATTATAGCTCAGGTGGTAGAGTGCTTGCTTCACATGCACAAGGCCCTGGGTTCAATCCCCAGCGTGCGCGTGCATGCGCGCGCACACACACACAAATTAGCATCACAGTGTGGATATTTGATCAATCTACGACTGGTTGCTATACTTTGCGTGTGTGTACCAACCATTAACAAGAGGACCAGTGGCTGTTGTTTCTTGTGGACAACATTGAACAACAGTGAATAAGGAAAGGAGAACAGAGATCAGTCTTGAGTAATGAAAAACATCAAAGTGTAATAACTGATGAAAAAGTTGCAAGAATTTCAAAAGTTCCAGGCATTTCAGCATTGTTGAAAAAAACAGTCATCTTTGCAATCAAGCATTTCATGTTTTTAATAAAAATAGAAGGAAAAAACAGAATAGGTTTAATAAAAAAGCAAAGTCTTTGGGCTTGAAGTTGAGAAGGTCCAGGCTTGACTGTTGGGGCTGCCTCTCCCAGTTCTGTGTCTTGGTGGCAACATTCAGCCTGCTCAGCACCGGCTTTCTGTCTGTGGATGGGGATAAATATTATGTTGGTGTGTGTGAAAGCTCTTCAGGGCCTCAACAGCACTATGGAAATGTAAGAAGCCTCTAAATCAAACATTACCTTAGGCTTGTCTTTTAGCTCCAGTTGCTGAAGACAGCAGGTGGCTTGGATATTAAATAGCATACAAAACTTCCAAATGAAGTCCATAGGAAATAGGGTACAGTGAGGGGGCTTTATGTCCTGTCGCCCTGCCAGCCTATTCAAACAGGAGGCAAATCAAGGTGAAGAATGCAGGCGGCCATTGACCTCTGTTGACTTGTCAGTGCAGTGTAAACCTGCCACGCAGCCCCAGGAAGGCCACAGCATTCAAGTGTGTTATTGCGGGAGTTTGCTGCTAAGATGCTATTTAAAGGAGTCCCGGATGGAGGGGATGGAGGGGTTGGGAGCTGAGTGGGGCTCACACGTCACCTCTCACTGTTAGGGGTTTTACTATGTTTCCCTAAGTGTCAATCCTTACTGCTTGAGATTGGCGAGAAATTCATCAGTATTGTCTTTAGTATGTCTTGTGCAGTGTCCAGACATTTCTGAGCACTCACAGAATGCTTGCTAATATTTTCATGGAATTGATGAATTTTTCAAATAGGTTGTTTTTTGTCACCATGCTCTGCTTTGTGTCTTCAACTAGTAGCACATTCTCCGCTCATTGGCCATTTCTGCATCCCATCTTGAGGGCTTATGGTTGGCGGTTTTGGATCTCCTGGCTCCTCGTGGTCCCCGTCTCCTGTAATCCTGAATACATGGCTTCACAGAACGTGAATAGCCTTCCCACGGCACTGAGCGATCAATTTGGTTGTTTCTCTCTCTTGTTAATTTTAATTTTTTTATATGTGGTTCTTTCTCTTTTGTGAGACATTGTTGATCTTTTAGACCACACCTGCTAAGTCTATGGTGGCAGGTCACCTGCAATTTCGACTATTTGTGGAATTTTTCAGGTGCCCCACCTGGCAGAGTGGTGAAGATAAACTTTACTCGAAGGACACATCTGCCATCGTCCCATTCAAATGGGGACAAGATGCTGTGTTCCTTTTCACACTGGGAGACTCTAGCCACATGGCAGCTTCTTTCTCCTCTGAACAGTTTCAGTGCTATTAGACTATTTAGGAAAACTAAGATTTCACTAAAACATAATAAGTATTGACTTAGTGACAATGAGAAATATAATTGAAATAATATGAAATACTGGCTCACAAGATCCACTCCTCTCATTCTCCATTAGTATTTTGAAATGTCAGTGTTAAGGGAAGATTGTAAGGCAGGATGGGTCTTAAATCAAAATACCACTCTTGTCTTTTATATTTTTCAGTGCTAGGCATCAAACCCAGAGCCTTGAGCTTGGGAGGCAAGTGCTCTAGCACCGAGCTGCACCCCAGACCCAAATGTCATGTTCTGTGTGTTTTGGTTTAGAGAAATTATTCCTGAAGAGTTTTACTTTTTCTAATGCTCAATGTGTGATGTTTATGCTGCGACCTTGAGAGCGATTCAATGATAACAGCACATGCTGCCCCCCTGGTAGGACAACAGGTTCGACTCTTGTCGATTCCCTTAGTCCTCAGGGCTGCCCCGTGGCCAGCCCTGGCCAGGGTGAGTGACTGGCATGAAGTCTCTGTGGTTAACATACCCCTATCCCAGCCCAGGCACTGGCCCCCGTCTTACACTGGTGCCCCTCTAGTTCTCATTTTCTCTTGCTGACCTTTGTGCTCCTGAATGACCAAAGTACCTACACACACACAGGTGTGACCGTAGAGTCCCATTCTGCTGTGGAGAGGGCAGTTTTCTTCCTCCGTGTTTATGATGAGCAGGTTTCAGGGCTGGTGTGAGGAGTGTGAGTGTTGCAATGGCTGCCGCATAGTGAGCAGTATTTTGGCAGCGGAGTTGCATTGGTTATTGATTTTAGTCTATGCTTCATGGAGAACCTTGGTCTCATAGTTGAAGGGCTGTGGTTGCCTATTAAATCTGAAAGATGGGTACGAAGGTTGAGATCATGATCATTCTCCAAAAACAACGTCAACCACCAACAGACCCCCCAGGGTGCTCAGTTAAGCTCTCTGCACTGTAGCCAGAGAGCTGCAGGAATCAGACCTCATTGTATAGTAGCGTGGAGGGATGGGCCTCAGGAAATCGCAGGAACCTTGCTAACCTTCTGTTTTGCTTAGATGAACAATGTGACAACAGACTACTGTCTTGACATCATAAAGAAGTTCGAAGTTTCAGAAGAAAATAAGGCGAAAAATGTTCTTGGCATAGAAGGTAAAGCAACCAATAGTCTCAATTTCTCCTTTCTTGATTCAATCTGCTGAGTTAAATTCCAGAACAATTTTCAGGAAAAAGAAATTGGGAGATGTTAATGAAATTACAGATGATTCAAATAAACCCCACAAAGCACCCATTTTCTTACAGAGCAGCTGCCCTGTTGTTGGTCTCTCTCTTTCAAATGCCTATGAGCATTTGCCACTTCAGGCAGCCTACTGATGCCACCCTGTATGATGCGTGCCAAGAGATATTTGGGTGTTTCTCAAATGGCTGAATTTGGGAAATGGTCTCATTCCCAGTGATTACATGAAGGGAAATTTGGCCCTAAAAAACCTAATCTACAGTACTAGTGACTTGAAAGTAAACATGTTCCTTTACAAAATGTTAGTAACTGACTTGTTTTTCCTGATTTGTGGCAGTATGGAAGCTGTTGGAACCGAAAGTCTTGCTAATACACCTCATTGTATAGTAGAGGAAGTGAGGCCCCCTCAAATAATTTGCTGCAGTTATGCACTCAGAATCGGCTCCCAGAATTGTACACATGGTGTAAATAAGCTAACCATATCCGAAAGTCATGTGCATTTAAAATATATGGGGACATGAGTTCTGGTGGGAACCCAAAGGAGGCCTGCTAGAGCAGAGCAAATAATCCCAGAGACTACCAGGGACCCCACGAGCATCCGGAGCCATGGCTGGGCTTTCCATATCTTATTGCCAACCTCCTGGTTTCCCTTGCACCTGGGGTCGGTGTGGACAAAAGGGTTTTAATTTTTTTTTTTTTTTTTTAACTTTCATTTACTTCTTTCTTAAAGAGGTGGGGCCTTGCTAAGTTTTCCAGATTGGCCTCCACCTGTGATCCTCCTGCCTCAGCTTCCTGGATGGCTGGAAAGTTGTTCTTAACTCCTAGCCCTCTCTGACTGCTTACCTTCCAGTCAGGAGGGAGAGAGGTGGACCAGCAGTGGGGAGACATAGCGTTAGTCTTAAGTCTCAGAGAAGACTTACAGATCTGATTTCACCAAATGATTATCAAAGACTCGAATGAATTTACCCTAATAATCATTCCTCTGGGCTACTTGTGCCTTGTTCGTGTATTTGCAGGCCTCTCACACTTGAGAGGTTGTAGGAAAGTGATGGGAATGTCTGCGGAATCCTTGAGCACTGTCTCAGAGTTATAAAATGTGCTAGCCATCAACAGCCTTTTCTCAGAGCAGTTTAGCACCCAAATCGTCCCTCTTTGAGTCCAGACTATGTTTAGCTTTTGACAGGCCACTTGATGGCTTTTCAGATCAACTTCTCCCCTGTCTATTGCAGGCCAGTCAAGGGCCCCTGGGTCTCTGACACTGAGGAGAGCTGCTGGGTTCTCCCCGCCCATGACAGCTCTCTAGGCTGCTCCCCATGGTCCCATTTCCATTTTCCGGCACTCTTTGACCTCAGGCAAATCGCTCAGCGGCCCAGTCTTCCCGCAGAGGCTACTCTCATTGCTGAGAGCGTCCTCCACCCGTCTGGGTCTGCGGAGTGGTCAGTAGATCTGCTCTGATTCCAGCGCCTGACTCTCTCTCTTCGAAGGCTTCACGAACTTCATGCGCAGTCCTGCCTGTGATGTGTTCAACCCCTTGCACCACGAGGTGTACCAGGACATGGACCAGCCGCTCTGCAACTACTACATCGCCTCCTCCCACAACACCTACCTGACCGGCGACCAGCTCCTGTCCCAGTCCAAGGTGGACATGTATGTGCGGGTGCTGCAGGAGGGCTGCCGCTGTGTGGAGGGTAGGTGCTGCTAGCTGGGCCCCGCAGGGTCAGGGACACATCCTCTGAATCAGGCTGCCACAGACCTAAAACACCCTCATGCCCATTAGAGCTGTTGGTCTGTTCACTGGGAAGCTTTCCTGGTGAAATAGAGCAGGGCGAGGGATGGGTGGCACTGAGGGGGTCATGGTCAGGGCTGAGTGGACTGCCACAGGAGCTTTTAAGTCACAAGGGACACTGATGGTGGGTTGGAGGTAAAATCCAGATGTACAAAAAGCGTGCTATGGGAAAGGTGCTTGAAAGACCTGGGGAGGCAGCATTGGGTAAAGTGATCGTTGGCAGAGGAGAGTTTTGGGAGCTTAGGTCAGTTGTTCGCAGGTAATAGCAGGGGCTGGGGATGCCTATGCTTCTGTGGTTTACACGGAGCGTCTGTGGACAGAGGCGGCTGTGCACCAAGGTAAGCTGGTGGCTAACTGCAACCTGACCATGGAGGGAGAATCCCGAAGGGTCTGGAGGCAAAGGGTGTTCTTGATGGAGAGGAGAAGCCCTGGAGCCCAGGGGCATCGCTTTGTGGTGGAGGTGACATGGGAGCTGGCAGCAGGATAACTGGTTGTCCTCTAGTTGGGGGCCAGAGGGGGAAGTGAAGAAAACATGGAGCCTTCCCGCTGGCTAACTGGCTGGGCAACTGTCTTTGTCACACAGTTGCTAGCTTGAGGGATTTTTTGCTATGAAGGTGATAGTAATGTTATCAGGGTGAATCAACATATTTAAAAGTTGGGCGGGCTTTACACACTATGCACACACAGAACCACTAGGTCCTCTACAAAATGAGTGCTCTGAAGCTTTAGTTTTTATGACCATGTTGTTGCAGGAAATACCAACTGACGATAGTGACTGACAGTTGAGCAGCCGGAGTGGCTGAATAATGAAGATGCTGATAAAATATTAATACGAGGAGAAACCTTTCAGCAGCAAAAGGTCTTGAGGTGACCTTTGCTCTCAGCCAGTTGTTTGCCTTAGCTGGCCCAGCACTTGGTGGGGTTTGCATGTTTGACAGGCATGGAGGTGTCCAGCACATGGCCCTTGCTGGATTCACATGGACGGATGCCCATCACTTAAAATTGTGCCATTTTCTTGGAGCCAAGAACGGAAACCATTCAGTGACTCCATGAGTGACGGTCGACTCAGGATGACTGGCAGCTTTGCTGGGCCTGCATCCTCTGCCCTGTTTTCTCTGCTCTTTGAGTTCTTCAGATGCTTGCCTTATTTTTTCTTCTCTTACCTGTCGCAACCTGAGTCCTGCTTAAATCTAACCACGTTGCTATGATGGGCTCCTTACTCTAAATCAAAATTTCTGATCCTTCAGCTCTGGTCGGGGGTATTGAGAAATGAGACTTCTCTGATTATTAAATTTACGGTAAGTTCCACATGAGTCCTCATGCTAGCGTTCTCAGTTGTCTTACCGTGCTAAAATAGGGGTGTGGAGATTGTGTGCGGAGGATGCTGGACATGGGCCTGCTCTTAGGCTTTCTTTCTTCCTGAGATGAAGAAAGAGACTGAGAACACATTGCTTAGGGCCTCCCTAAGTTGCTAAGGCTGGCTTTGAACTTGCCATCCTCCTGCTTCAGCCTCCTGAGCCCCTGGGATTACAAGCATGCTCCACCATCCCCACCCAGCTGTGGGGCAATTTTAAAAGATGTGATCGCCCGAGTGCTCTGTCTCTCTCACCAATCTGCACCACACATCCCTCCCAGAACTTGGCACAGAGCAGTTCTTCCTATTAGAATGATCTGTAGCAGGACAGTGAAAGTTGAACTACTATCCTGGAAAGTTTTTGTTGGGAAGAAGAGTTGCATTTTTCTGGGAGACTTTGTGCCTGCTCTATTTCCTGTTGGACACTGCGGTTGTCACCTTAGATTTGAACGTATTGTGGGAGGGAAAGGGGAGCTGCTCTGATTTGTCCCTTTTGGGTTGGGTCCTGGCTAAGTGCTTCGCACACATTCTCATTTACTTCTTGCAACACCCACCATTTCTTCAGGATGTTAACCTGGGGTGAATCACTTAGATTCCTGCAGCCTGGGAGCTGGGATTTGAACCCAGGTTACTCATACTCCTCAGCTCTGCTGTTCTCCAGGGGCCTGTGCACCTCACGGAGGAGCTAGCCCTGGGTGACCTGGCTAAGGGCTGAGCGAGGGCCCTCAGGTCCTGGAAGACAGCTAGAGAAAGCATGGAGCGCGGCACAGGAGGGGGAACAGACTGTCCTGACTGCGCCTCGCCCCTGAGGTTTGGACTTCCCCACAGACTAAAAACTTGGCCACACGATCTCTGTGGTCTCTGTACGATCTCTATGAGCCCCACGTTCTGAAAATCTCAGTTCACAGTTAGAGCTTGGGTGGGGACATCCGTGTATTTTACAGCCAGGAGCACTTTGTTTGCCTCAGATCTGAAGTTGTTTGTATTCTTAAATAGCTACAACTGGGATTTAAAGAGACCTGGTTTATAGAAGGTGGCAGGTCATAGACTGAAAATTTCAGGTCCCACAGGTTGTTTTTTGAGGTAGCTTTTGCTGAGTATAATAGAGAAAATAGAGAGTAATGATGCATGGTACTGTGACCTGAAGGGTCGCTCTTCTTTCAAACTTTGGTTTCGCTAACGTTGTGTTTCCCAGGACGTCAGTGGCAACAAGGTTCTCGGGGGGCTTGGGGAGACCAGTAAGTCTTGGTGGTGAGGTGGATTTGTCAGCAGACCCAGCAGGTGCCGTTCCTGGCCTGGCCTCCCTTCCCTTGCTTCGTAGCCTGAGCTGCTTAATGAACATGGGTGCTCTGTCCAAGGATTTCGCTCTCATCCTGGGGCCAGTGTTGCGTTCTGTTGTAATCGGTTTATGACTCTTCCTGTTATCTCGGGGAGCCCTACCAGGGTGGAACGTCTCTAAGTTCCATTATGAAAAGCTGTGGGGTTGGCAGCTTGGCTTCAGAAATGACCAGCTCTCTGTCAGGGTGTCTCTGGGGCCACTAGTGGTAGCCATGTGTGTCTGGGGGAGTTAGGTGGAGGGTGTTCCCATGCAGCATTAACCCTTGCAGGACACCCTGTGGCCAGGGGACCTGACGGTGAATCCCGTGTGTTCAGACTCAGTGCTATTCCAGAGTGGCATCATCATCGTTTGACAGACAGTTGATGGAGTCAGACATTCAGTGGAAGAGCTGCCGCTATCGATGGGGGATACTCTGCCCGTGTGACGGAGCTAGCAAGCGCTCCCTCTTTCCCGATGGCTGTGGTTTTAGGAGCTCTCTTGCATGAAGTGAAAAACAGGTCGGGCATGGCTTCGATTTGCCCCTTCACATGGAGTTTGGAATGACACGAGGTTATTTATGAGGAACCCTGTTATATGTATTCATCCCCAAGATGGGACTGTCAATCATGTAGAAAGTTGTTGAAATTATTCACCATCTTTCATCACCTAGTGATGGGATAGGTTCTGGGAAATGTGTTCATCAAACCATATAAAACACATCCCTGGTGGTGCTGATCCACATCCAGAGTGGCCTCTTGTTGCAATCAAGAGGTGCAGTAGACATTGGATGTCTGAGGCTGTGCCAGTGTAACACAGTGTGCTGTTTCATGGAGAACTTAAAAATTTTTTTTAAATAATCTTACTGGACCACCATTGCATAGCTGGTCTGTCATTGATCAAAACACCATTATGAGTCATGTGACTATATTCTTTAAACTTCTGTTCTTTCCATGCCTATATCTAGAGATAAACTGGAGAATCTCCAGCACATAAGAAAACAAATCAACCTCTGTCTTTGATACATTCACAGGCCCCAAGGGCACTGTGACACTATGGGACAGGACAGTGGTCTTCCCCACAGCTTCTTTATCCTTAAATTCTGCTTCCAGGATTCCTGTGACAGTGACCTTGGAAGTTCCTTCTTTTATCCCCTCCACACCCCCCGCCCCCGGGGAAGACATTTGAGCAGCCAGTGCTCAGTGGATTTACACCGGTGACTTTAAGGTTGCCCAGAGAAGCAAAACCAACGTGAGGTTTAGAGAAAGAGGTTGGAATTGGGATTGGTCAACCGGTTTGAAGAGGTTGGCTCACATGACTGTGGGCATTGGCAGCCTGTGTAGCCCACTGACAGGATGGAGACTAGCAGGGCTGACCTGGTAGTTGTGGCTGTGAATTCCAAAGTGTAGCAGGCTGGGGACACAGGTAGGGTTTCTGTGCCACAGCCTCGAGAAGAATTTCTCCATCTGTGGGAAGTGCCGTAGTAAGGCCTCAGCTGACTGGGTGAGGCCCACCCACCGCACAGAGAGTCATCTGCTTCCCCCAGAGCCTGCCGATTCAGATGTCAGTCACACCCAAGTGTGTCTTCATACCCAGTCTCGACTGCTCTTTGACCCAACAGTGACCATCCTTGACTAGTGCAGCTGACACCTAGGATAAGTTGTCACTGTCACCTTATGGTCATGTGAGCCTTTTGACTGCTGCAAAGGAAATGGAGCTGTCACCTGTCTCCTGGGGAAATAGGTTCAGATGTGGGATAGGTTCTGCTGAATCACAGGGCAGGTGTGGGGGTCCTTTGTGGTCCTGATAGAAGATAGAATTGAAGTGCCATTCCAGTAGCCAAACCCAGCTTACAGACTGTGTGTGTTTAGTCCATATTATGCTTTTAAAAGTGAGTTAATTGCCAATGTCTAAATATTGTGAAATTTTATAGTAGTGAAACCTAGACTTTTTACTTTTCTCAGATCTGCCATTGAGAACTCTTTCTCCTATCTAGTGCTGAGAGCACAATTACCTTGTGTCCTTGTGTAGCCCTGGTTCCTGTCGGGCTGCTATTCAAGTGCTATTGACTGCTGGGCTTTGGTTGGTGTCTGTGTCTGTGACCTGCTGCCATAAGGGAGGGTCGGGAGGCTTGGTGGGGTGGCCCAACTCAGCCTTGAATGGGCTTGGCTAAGCCGAGTGAAAGGGCTTCAGCTGACCACAGAGGCATGCAGGAGGGACTCTGGGGAGAGTCCACTGACTGGAAGGGCATGGCTGTGCGGGAACAGGAGGGATCAAGTGACTTGTGAGACGTGAAAGTGGCATGAGTTCCTTCAGAGCTCCTTTCTGCTCCACCAGCTGAGGTTGCTTCTGGTGTCCGTGGAGCCCAAGCAGGTGCGAGTCTGCCAAGCAGTGATATAGGACCCAGGTTCCCAGCGGGTGCCATGCCAATTCAGCACATGACTCGAAAGCCACAGCAGGGGAAAGGGGACAGTGACTCCCGAAGGAGGTTCTTTTGGCCAGACCTGGAAGTGGCACTGTCCTTTCTGCCCGTGTCTCCCGGGCCACACCCAAGTGCAAGGGCAGGTGGGAGACTGCGCACAGTGCTGTGCTGTGCTGGGCAACTGAGGACACAGGCTGGCCAGTGCCCAGGAGCCTCTAGTATGCAATGTAACGACATGGAGCCAGCAGCCAGAGCTGCCGCAGGACATTTGTCAGCACCTCCCAGATGCTGTGCAGTGGGCCACGGAGGCTTTTGAGCACATAAGCGACGGGGCGAAAGCAGAGTTTTAGGAAATCAACCTGGGGCCCAAGGTAAAGCACAGGAAGCCCCCTGGTCAGGGAGGCAGTTCCTCCTGGGAACCAGCGTTATCCTCCATGCACAGCCGGCAGTGACATCCAGGATGTAAGTTACCCTGTGCCCGCGGCGTCATGGCCACCTTATGGGGACTTTGTCATCACCAGGAAGTGCAGTTGTTGTTTCTGTTTCACAAGATTCAAATTCTTGGATCGTTTGCAGGTAGTCACATGGTTTTTGAAGAACCTGAGGATTTGAACTCAGGGAGTCAGTGCTACTTTTTATTACTGTACAGTTAATAAAACAAGAATAAGTCAAATGGAAACAGTGAGTTTGAGTGAGCAATCATGAAAAGCCTTGTTAGCAATTTGAGAGTCACTGTGACTTACCTCAAACCTGGGGAAGAAACTCAGACATTTCTGCTAACAATGATCACTTCTTGGGGCACACTTGGCAAGATTTGCATTACCTGCTCACAAAATTTTTGGTCAATGCTAGACTGAAAAGGAGTGTGTCTTTGTAAACTATAAGCACTAACTAACAACCAAACCATGTATTATCTTTGATTCTTTGTCCTGTTAAACACTCCAGAATACCCATCTCTCTGTCTGAAATCTTAGTCGTGATTGCAATGGGCGTACTTTCAAATGACAAACTGAAAACATGCCTGGTATTTCCAGAAATGTCTGTAGGTACCAGAGACGCTGTGTGTTGATGCGAGGTTCTGTTTTTGGCAGTGGACTGCTGGGACGGCCCCGATGGAGAGCCAGTGGTACACCACGGCTACACTCTGACTTCAAAAATTCTCTTCCGAGACGTTGTGGAGACCATCAACAAGCATGCCTTCGTGAAGAACGAGTAAGTACCGCAGGCCTGGGACCCAGGCTCCCCTGCTGCCACACTGCCTGGGCTGAGCCACAGAGCCAGCCAGCGCCCTTCCCTGGGCTCCACGTCTTGTCTTGTCGCCTCCACCTGGTCCTCTCCTCCCCCAACAGGCGTCACTAAGAGATGACAGGGTTCAGCCTCTGGCTTTCCTGTGCTCTGTTTACTCCTTGCCTGTTCCCTGTGACTTCCTTGAAGATGTCCTTGCAAAGACTGGCCATGTAAATCTGTGAACCCAGGGTGTGAGGTGTCCGTGAAGGCTGGGAACTAGTTACTGTGCGGGATCCATGTTTTTGGTGTGACAGCATACTACCTGCTATCCAGGTCTGCGGAACTGCCGGTGACCTGGACGTCCTGAGGGGCTGACAGTCTTGTGCTGCTGACTGACGTTTGACAGTGGTGTTTCCTCCCGGTGTGAGCTTTGCCCACACCATCGCCTCCAATCCAGGGACAGTGCGGCCTCCTATTTTGGCTTCTGGTCCTCTACTCCCTTTCCTCACTCCCGAAACAGTCATTCTTTCCTTGGGTGTTGCCCTTGGCTTTATTTTCAGATATTTACTTAATTGCATGCCCAGGCTTCTTTCTTAAGTCCAAGATTTATGTGAAAAATGCATAGGAAATGTTTGTCGGAGTTACCTGTGCAGAAGCCACGTGCTGAGCAGAAGGTGAGACTCGGCCACCTCAGGCTCATGGCCCTCACTGGACTCAGCAGCTCCTTTTGCCCTTGCTCCATTTCCTTTACTCTTGGGCAGCTCTGCCTGCCAGCAGCTGGGCCAGGACCCCCTAGTCCTTTTGTTGGCAGCCAGCTCCTCTCTGTTCTGCTCCCAAATTATCCGTGCCCCGTCTTGCCACCCTACCTGCTAGCTTGTCCTCTGCACCATGCCTTAGTCTTCCTTTGGAAGTAACGCACACTGTGATCCTCACCTAAATGTCCTTCAGAAGCTCCCTCGCTGTGTAGGCACCCCTGCCTGCCCTCTGTGCCTTCAGGGACCAGCCCTCAGCTCCCCCACAGGCCTGGCACCCGGGCAGCTCCCACCCTGGCAAGTGCGGGTTTCTCTGCCTGGACCCCCTTCCCCACTGTCCACCTGCTGGATTCTTCCTTGTCCTGCGGGGTCACTTATGCACTGTCCCTCTGGCAAACTGCTGACCCACCAGATGATTGAATCTTCTTTCCCCCTGTATTTAGCACCCTGAGCCTATTTCTGCTGCTAACAGCCTGTTACAGTGGTTGGTGACTTGCCATGAGACTGAACTCGGAGAAATAGGTGCTGTGTCTCAGCCACCTCTTATTCACTCTCTGTTGCCTAGCTGGTGCCTGCAATGTACCAGACAGACCAGAAAGGGTTTTTGAATTAAAGGAGCAAATTAAAATTACAGTTGCGTAGAATTAATTTAGAAGTTAGTAGCCTTTAAAATTTTTAATATTTGGTCTTATTAATTAACCATGAGGTTAAAATGCTATTCTAATAAGAGATCCTTGCTGTATAATTCATGGTTTCTTCTACATGCAAGAATCTTGAGCTGTAAACTCCAACCGGTCTTCTCCACAACCCTGACTTCTGCCAATCCTAGTGGAGTAGCCATGCTTTCCCAGCACGCTTCCTGAGCACCTTGGAGGACTCCCCAGCCTTGTGACTGCTCACTGCAACTTGGGAACCCTTGTAGGAAATGTGTTTTAAATTAAAAAAAAAAAATTAATACTCTTATTTAATACATTTTAAAAATTGGGCCTTCTCCTTTTCTTTCTCACACTGTGGCCGCATCTCTTCACCAGGGTTTCTGCTGAATGATTTTTTGTTGTAGAGCATTGTCTTGTGTATTGTAGGATGGCTTCTACTAATGAAATGCCAGTGGCACCCTCTGAATTGTGATCACAAAAATGTCCTAAGACATTGACAAATGTCCCTTATGGGAGGGGACACAAAATCATCTCTTCTCCTGTTGAAAAGCACAGACTTACTCTAGCAGGAGCCGATATAGGCTTTTAATAAACAGATTGATACTTTAAAATGTTATTGTTAAATTCTCTGCTGTGAATGCAAGAGATCTCAGGATTGATAGTTTGTTCTTTTCTCCTCCAAAACATTTCTGGCATACTCTAGGAAAAAAAATATTGCCTATTATTTCTAAAAATAGGGGATGCAAAACAAGAAAAAGAATCAATAAATCTGAAAGCAAAGCAATTTTTTTTTGTGTATTGTGCTAAAGATTGACCCCAGGGTCACTTCTGCACTGAGCTGTACCCCAGCCCATTTTATTTTTTATTTTAAGACAGGGTCTCACTAAAGTGTGCAGGCTCGACACCTCAGGCTCCGGAGTTGCAGGGATTACAGGTGTGTGCCACCGCACCCAGCTTCAGAGGAATTTCTCATTCTGAAGAAAAGAAAAATGTTGAGAGAGGAGTGCAGTTCAGCAGTGAGCCCTGGCTCCTTCTGCCATGGCCACCAGCCCCCAGGCTGTACGGTTCTCACCGTACACATCTGTAGAGAAACCCGTATGTTGGTGGAGAATGATGCTTGCCCGTTTGTCTTAGTAAAAGAGCAACATATAATTCTATTAAAAAGGATTTTGAGATGCCTGACATAAGAGGCTATAAAATACAAGGGTTTATTACCTTATTTTATCCTCAGTAGTAATTTTCAAGCTGAGAACTGATTATGTTTTTTTTTTTTTTTAAGAGGAAATGACTGCATTTCCTGATATGTAATGATGGCTTAGCTGATGTCTAGACTTTTGAAGAAATAATACAAAATTCTATTCTGTGAGTTTCCTTTCCTCAGGCTTCTCATTTCTTTAAAACCTTTTTTTTTTTTTCTTTTAAAAGATACATAGCAAACCCACCATTATTTTCCCCTGGTGCAGAATATTAGATCAAGTCATCCCACGTGGGTTGGTCTTTTGTTCAGCCATTATCCCCTGAAAAGTGCATTTGCTCAGGAGAATTTGTTCAATGCATGTCTAACTCCCCTTTTAGAAGCATTTTAATTGTCACCACTGTGGCAGGCCATGTCGCCAGGATTGTAAGAGCACAATGAATACAGAACCATTTTCACCAATCCCTGCCTTGCCTGTCTCTGATCCTGTTGCCGTTTCCCAGGTTCCCCGTTATATTGTCTATTGAGAACCACTGCAGTATCCAGCAGCAGAGGAAGATCGCTCAGTACCTGAAGGGAATCTTCCAGGACAGGCTGGACCTGTCGTCCGTGGACACCGGAGAGGGCAAGCAGCTCCCCAGCCCTCAGAGTCTGAAGGGGAAGATCCTAGTGAAGGTTAGTACTTCAGGGTTTGCAGGCGGACCCCTGATGTGACCCATGGAGCTGGTTCCCACATCAACTAAACCCCGGTTTAAAACGGGGATAATAAGTGCAGCAGCACACGAAGGAAGGATGGCCCTGCTCGAACGTGCACTTGATTTCAGTTTATAGCCATGCTCTCGAGGAAGGGCTGGCTGACCACCTGTGCTGGGCTGGTTTTTACTCAATAAAAACCTCTCCTTGAGCCAGGTGTGCACCATTTTAGTCTGGAAGTATTCACACAGGGGAGGAACGTGTTTAGGAGTGAGGGAAAGGACAGGAGAGGACAAGACTCCTCAAAGCCACGTCTGAAAGCATCTCGTTCAGATGCTTTTCTCCCATTTCAAGCTCTAGGAGCTGTCTGTCAAAGGAAAAAACCCATCTTCATGGTTGATCAGTTTTGGTTATGTAAGTGAGACACGCCGGCTTCTGCAGGAGCAGGCCCAGACATCCTGCCCCACGGGATGGGCCTGTGCGGAGGCATGGTGGGTGGATGAGTGACACTCACCAACAGATCACCTGCGATGGGCGCCGTCTGTCCATGCAAAGGATACCATGGGACAGTGGCTCGCGTTTCCAGGGCCTCATTCTGTGATTTCACCCCATTCCTGTGAATTTCATATTTTTTCTAAAACCACTTTGGACCGTTGTGTTGTTTTGAGATAAAATTGAAGTAGAGAGAACTAGGTTGTTAATATTCAAATGGGGTCCTGTACTTGAAAGCAGTGTGCACCAAACACTGAATGTCATCCCGGAGTAGGGAAGTCAAGAAGCTATGCCTTTCCAGGCAAATCTTTAACTGGGCTGTAAGGGAAAGATGTAAAGTGTGCCTCTTTAGAAAGCTTGTTTTTTATCCATGAAAGGAAAATTAAAGGTTAAGAACCAATTAAAGAGGTGTTATCAGTCATTTGTATGTGCAGATGCATTTTGAATGAAAGCTCTAAGTGGCCCAGGAGGGAAGTCTGTTCAGGCCAGTGTGCCCAAGTCTTGTTACTGCCAACTCCTGCATTAAAAACCCATTTCTGAAACAAAACAAAACAAAACAAAAAAACATTTCTGAGCCAGGCGAGGTGGCGCACACCTGTACCTGTAATTCCAGTGACTCTGAAGGCTGAGGCAGGAGGATCGTGAGTTCAAGGCCAGCCTCAGCAAAAGCAAGGTGCTAAGCAACTCAATGAGACCCTGTCTCTAAATAAAATACAAAATATGGCTGGGGATGTGGCTCAGTGGTCGAGTCCCCCTGAGTTCAATCCCTGGTAACCCCCTCCCCCCAAAAAAAAATAACAAAAACAAAAAAACTCATGCACAAAAAAGATCATTTCTGGGTTAGAAAATAAAATGTCACCTTCGTAGTACTGTGTTTCTGGGTTTCCTCAATATTCTTCAGCCAGCAGTCAGGAGATGATGTAGAGGGAGCCCATTTGATTGTTGTCTTTCCTCTGATGGTGGGATTTAGGTGGGTAATTGATGTGAACTAATTGGGTCTCTTCTGCACGAGTTGAGTGTGGGTCATTTGGCACAGATGCCCCAGGGCATATGGGCACCAGGAGAACCAGAGGCAGGCCTGTGGCACTTGCTGGCAGGGTAGTCACAGTGTGTCGACAAGTTGTGACTGTTACACACTTTCCAACCATGCGTATACGTGCAATTACATATAACGCACAAATACATACACACAGACACACACACATCCTGAAAAGGTAACAAGAGTTGCTTTTGAACAAAAATCATAACAAACTTGCAACTTTTCGTGGATTTTATTGCTGAAAGTAACCACTGCTCTGCAGTCCCAGTTTCCCACTTTCAGGGGTGTGACTCACGTCACTAGGTAACTGGAAGCCAAGAGGTGGCCTTTGCTCCTGTCTCTGGCAGTCTTTCCTTAATGCATGAAGTAATCTGACTCCAGAATATTATCAGAAAGGGATGCAGGAGACACCTGGGTCACTCTCATTTACTTTTCCTCTGGTCTACGATCAGATTCACGAAGTTACACAAGATTCTACCGAAGGTTATTCTTGAGTTACTTTTAGGAGTAGCACTGTTGGTAAGAGAATTAAAAACAATGTCCTTTTGCTTTTTTTCCTGTCTGCTTGATAAGTAATCATTCTCGTGTATGTGTGTGTGTGTGTGTGTGTGTGTGTGTGTATGAGAGAGAGAGAGAGAGAGAGAGAAAGATTGATTTCAAAAGTGGAAATTGCTGTCCCCACATTTCTAAAGTCTTGTGTAGAGGTCCCTCTTGGTATCTGCCATGGTACCCTAGATAAAGTTGACTCTGAGTGAAGGTTGGTGGGGAGTAAATGAAAGGTGTTGGTTCTTGTCTGTCCTTTCCTGGGGACAGCTGACCATCACTTAATTTATGAACCTTATTTCTGGTGCTGCCTTATGATTATAGCTACTTTTCCAGAATGTTCCCTAGAATAAAAGGAAAAGAGACTCGTATTGTAGAAGCCTTCTGCATCAATAAGACCTGAAGTAATATACAGAAATAAATGTTTTAGCTGGGTCCAGGGCACACACCTGTAATCCCAGCTGAGGCAAGAGGATTGTGGGTTCAAAGCCAGACTCAGCAATTTAGTGAGGCCCTAAGCAACTTACCAAGACTCTGTCTCAAAATAAAACAGAAAAAGGTCTGGGGATGTGGCTCAGTGGTTAAGCACCCCTGGGTTTAACCCCTGGCCCCAAAAAAGAGAAATAAATGCCTTAATTTTAGGCTGTCTTGTAATTGAAATTTTAGGCTGTCTTGTAATTGATATTACACAAACTATTCCCCATCTTTTTAATATTCTAAATGCCCCTTTGTAAATTGGAGAAAATAAATTTAAGTCTCCAAATCTCAATAGTCTTGATTGTGAGCATTTATTTTAGTTTAATTACGTAAGTTATCTAATCAGCTTAGAAACCGTGGCAGTGCTAAGGACCCAAGGTCTAGAGCTCTGGTATGGAGGAGGGTGTGGGAAAGAGGGTGGAGACTTCTCTGAGAACTGGCTGGGCAGCAGGCCCCCAGGAGGAGGGGAGGGTAGATGCAGAGGGCAGAGGCTGGGTTGAGGTCAGCCTGGGTTGAGGTCAGCCTCAGCCTGGATGGGGTCTGGGAGGAGAGAGTGCCTGGCTGCCAGGCAAGGCCCGACCCTCCGTGTTTAGGGAGCCCTTCCCTGGGTGTGAAGGAGTCTCCTTGGAGGGGCCAGCCGTGGTGACCTCTGTTTTGCAGCTTTTCTTAGCCTGGAATGTGGGCGCCCTATCCAGATGTTCTAGCCAGAGAACCTGCTGCCTTCGAAGTGGAGCTGTTAAGGCTCAGGCCAACTGCTCTCAGAGGAGTCAGGGAGGAGGCCGTGGGGTGGGCAGGGCTGGCCAGCCTCTCTGGCATCTTCCTGTTGTCTGTCGTGTGGATGGTGGGATGGAAGGCCACCGCTCCCGGGACTGTGTTAGGAATGTACCTTCACTGGGTTCGTTCTACACAGATTTGGTGCAGGACTGTAGGCATCTGCCGTGGCAGAGCAGATGACCTCAAATACTGCAGCTCCTCAGGGGCCTGGCTGTGACTAGCTGGGCCCTCTGCTCTGGGCCTCTCCTGAGGATGTCCCTAGGGCATCCGCTGAGGCCACAGGTGTCTCAAGGGTAGGTTGGGGGGGGGGGCTCTTCTTCAAAGATGACTGAGTGGCTGTCATTGGTGAGAGGCCTTTGTCCTGCCATGTGTTTATCTCCATAGCACAGTGAGGGTGGGGGAGAGAGGGAAGGGGACAGAGAGACTGAGAAAGGAGCGGCACAGCAGGCCAGGGGAAGGCAGAGTCGGGCAGCAAGCTAATCCCACAGTGACCATGTGTCCCCTCCTCTGTGTTGTGGGTCACTAGGTCTAGCCTAACCCAGGTGAGGAGGGGCCTGGACCCCAGGAAGCAGGGACACTGGGGGCCTTGGCCCCTTGGGCTTGAGCTTCTTCCCACTCCTGGGAGCCCGCTTCTGTTGTTTTTAAAATTTACTCTTACTTTTTCTGAATATAAATTAGGAAGTGTGGAAAAGGAGAAAGTAACTGTGATCATTCATAATACTCTTACCCAGAGATAATTATTTCTAACAATGGATTATATTTCCCTCTAACTCTTTACACCTCACTGAGTCCATACTGTGTATATGTATTGGCTCCCTTCATCAGCAGATTCAGCCAACCCTAGATCAAAATTACTTCGAAAAAGTTCTCTGTCCTGGACGTGCACAGACATCCCCTGTCATTTTTTTAAGAGTGATTTTCCATGTCATTTACACTGTAATAGGTATTGTAAACAACCTAGAGATGATTTTGTGCTAGGTGATATGCAAATAGTACCTTGTTTTATATAAAGGGCTTGAGCATCTTCAGATTTTGGTGCCCAAGTGCAATTCTGGAGCCGTTTCTCGTGGGTCCTCAAGGATGGATGCCATTTTACAACTTGAGTGTCTCACCGTCCTGTGTGGATTTTCCTTTGTCCAGAGCCCCTGGTGTCTGGAGTGCTCTCCGAGTGAGTCAGGGATGGCCTGGTCCTGAGAACTGTGCTCAGGCTGCTCAGCAGACTCGCTGTGTTCTGGGAAAGAGAGGCTTGCTAACTGTGTGTGACTGCCGAGGGCACCTGCTACCTGCCCAGGAGAACAAGCTGCTCTGGGGGCTCAGCCTTGTCCCTTTGGGCATATCAATAAAACATCTCCCTGGGTGATGGTGAGCAGTGGATGTCATTGCTCCTAGTCCTGAATTCCAAGGTCACGATGCTGGAGATCAAGCCAGCCATTGTGCACAGTGGCTTTTTGCCATCAGTCACCTGCCCTTTATGAGAAGCTGTTCTGAGTCTTTTAATTTTTTTTTTTAGTAGAATATCCCTAATTAATTTCATTTCATTGAAAGTGTATGATTGCATTTTCTTAGAAGTCCTGCCCTGCCTTATTTTGCCTCCAATTCAAACTGTCTTCCTTCTGATGAGTCTGAAGTGATGAGCCTGAGACACTTCATTTTGCACTTCTGAAAATTGTGGTAAAAAACCCGTAACATAAAATCTGCCTATGATCTCACTCATTTTCAAGTGAACAGTTCTGCCACGTTAAAAGCACATCATTGTGTAAGTCCGTCTCCAGAACTCTTTCCAACTTGCAAATCTGAACCTCTCTGCCCTTTGGCAACAAGAAGTCGGCCTTGCTCCTGCTGCCCTGGCCACCACTGTTCACTTTTGTATCTATGAATTTGACTGTTCTTGGTGCCTCCTATAAGTGGAATCATATAGAATGTGTCTTTTTGTGTCTGGCATATTTAATTTAGCACCCTGCCTTCAAGGTTCAACCAATTTGTAATATGTATCAGAATCGCAATCTTTTTAAAGGCTGAATAATATTCCACTGTGTGTGTAAACCACATTTTATCTGTTCATCTGCCAGTGGATAATTGCGTTGCTTCTGCCTTTTGCCTGTGGCAAATTTGTTTTCATTTCTAAATGGGATATTTTGATCTGTTTCAGGGCAAGAAGCTGCCTTATCACCTTGGGGATGATGCAGAGGAAGGGGAAGTTTCTGACGAGGACAGTGCGGATGAGATTGAAGACGAGTGCAAGTTTAAGCTCCAATGCGTGAGTGATGGCTGGGCCGTATCACCCTCGGTACACTGTGGTAGAGTGGTTCTGAGTCGGTCTTCACAAATGTGGTCTCACAGTGTGGGAAGGCTGAAACTCCTCCATGTCCGACACGTACCCATGTGGCCTGTTAGTGAGTGAGCAAGGGTCCTTAGGCCTCAGGACTGGAGGGCATGTAAGGCAGTCACCTGACCCTCTCCAGAGGCAAAGGCCGTCCTATTGCAACACGGTTAAAAGTCAAATTCAGGTTGTAATGTCGGTGTCTTTGGTGAAATAGGTGAGTTGTGACTCTCCTCTAGCCCCACTGCACTGTTGGTCAGGGCCAGCCTCAACCCCAGCTGCCCTGGCCTGCTTCTCTAGGGGGCCCTCTCCTCCTGAAGAGAAAGGACTGTCGTTCAGAGGATTTCCCACCCCTTCCAGGCCTGGACTCCTGGCCGAATGTGTGACTTGCCATATCCTAAACAATTTGGCCCAGAATAGCTAGTCACCTGCCTGGGGCTTCAGACCCCCTTCTGAGATCAAGAAGCTGCTTTTGCAGGAAAGCCCCACTCACCCACATGGTCCAGGGAGATGGAAGGCTCAGAGATGCGCCCTGCTCTGCCTTCTGTAGCTCACTTGGTTGCCAGGATGGGCTGAGAGTGGCACAGGCTGGTGCAGGACCTAGCGTTTCACTTCTATAGGAAAGTGGCGTGCCTTTAGACCTCAGGGCTATTGTGTCGTCCCCTAGAAAAACAGATAATTGTCTGTGCTTTCTCCTGATGCGTTCTATTTTTAGCAGTAGCCTGTTTTCTTCTTGACCACGCCTCAACTGAAGGGTCAAGGGGGACCTCGCATTATTTTAAAGGGACAAGAGTTCAGTAGCAGCTGAGATCTCAGTAGACACTGCCTTCCTGGTTTTTATGCACTTTCAGGGGTGAATTGGGGAAGATCGATTTGAAATTTAAAAAAAAGGAGAACTGTTATTTGCATTCATCTTTTTCCCTTTAATAGTTTATGTTTAGCTCAGTTTTATACCCCTCATTAACAGGGTGATGGTCACAGAAAATATGAACAGATTTCCATACCTGAAATGCAGTTAATATTTTAGATAGCTTTTTATTTGATCTTCTACATATTCACAATTTTTATAATTAATTACTTGTGATGATGGATAATTTAGCCCCCTTTTTTTAAAAAACTTTATTTCAGAAACTGGATCTTTCTCTGATTCTTAGTGTTTTATTTGTATGATGTTTCCCAGTCCCCTGGGTTGCCAGCCTCAGCCACTCTTTCATTCAAAAGCAGGAAATAGAGGCTCAACCATGTCGCATGTTTAGGAAATGCTGTTGGTAGTGAAAGTGAGTGGAGGAAATTTAACTACTGTCACAACATTGTCATTATTGGTTGTTTTCGCTGCTAAATCTGCCCTGCTATACCATTTTTCTTTTAGGAACACACACCTTATCTGGGTTCCCCTCATGTTTGGTCCTTTAGCTGATTTCCAGTAGATAGTTTAGCACATGATTCCATAAAGGTAAGTGTGATCTTTCATTTGGCCTAAGTGAAAGTGGACACAGCCCCTTAAATGGAAAGGTTTACAGTTGTCTTTTTTTCGTATTTTCCTTTGGGAAGGAAAATTTGTAAAGAAATCAACATTTTTAGTGGAAATATATAAAGCTTTGTATCTTTACTCACCTTTTCCATCTCTGTTTCTGAGGCTCTTTGGAGAAAGGCAACTCTGTGTTCAGAAAGCCAAAACATTTTCTTATAATCAGGCCGTCTGTAGTCCTATTGTTAGTAGAGAGTTCAACTGTCTTCTGGGGCAGTGAATTGAAATATGCCCCATCATATTTCTGTACAAAAATGTGCATTGTTTACGTGAACCAAAAATTACTTTGTAGAAAGGTTTGAACCTCAGTTTTTAGTTAAGAATGTGATTAGATTTCTAAGTGAGATCTGAATTGTTGCAATAAATAAAGATTTGAGGTCAGCAGTTGTGCCTGGAACACAGTTCTCATGAGGTTATATAAGACTCTTTGTGCATTCAGTGTATTTTTCCTGAGCATCTCCTGTTGGAAGTACACTTACCACCTTTGCAGGTGTTGGGGGACAGACCCATCAACAGAACAGACAAAGTCCTTGCTTTGTGTGGGTCACACATTCATGGAGGAAGGACCGATTAGACAGGGGCATGTGGAATAGTGTTAGGTGCCCAGGGGAGGTGTGCACTGGCGTGCCTGCATGAGAGCTCATAGGCCTCTGTGTGAGCACGTAAAGGATGTGTGGACATGGGAGATGGGCGTCCAGGGAAGGCCTCACTGAGAAGAGACATTGGACCACAGACTAGAAAGGAGTGAAGAGTTGGCCAGGCCAGTACCTGAGGAGGACCTTAACAGGCGAGGTCGGAAGCAGGACTGTATCTTAACCAGAATGAGGCTTTTGTTTATGCAACAAGTGCTTTCTGTTGTTGGATTAGTTGAGTCCTTGAAGCTTCTTCCTCGTGTTATTTTGTAGTTTCAGCCATAGAGAAAATCTGGCTTATGATCTGTAAGCCACAAGCTAAAGGCATTGTGTCCAGGGACCCAGGGATCATGCAGCTCAAAGACACTGGGTGCAGTTTCCTTTTACCTACAGTACAGTAGTCCCACAGATTTGATTCAGGGTGGCCAGCTCTCCACCATCCATCCTTATGGGACTCCAGTGTCGCTGTGCCTCACGGACTTCCCACCCATCACTGGCTCTTTTCCTCTTCTGCTGAGTTTTTCAGTATTTTTTCCCTGCACTCTCTGAGCCTGCGTTCAGCTGACCTCTTGGGCACAAGCATCCACTCCAAATGCCAAGACTTCCATCTTCTTTCCTAAGTCGTCCTCTCAAGGCTTTGAGCTACTTCCAGAGAAATCGTGGATCTTGTTGGTCTCAAACTTAACCAGCACTCACAGAAGAGGTGAGTTACCTCAAGTTTGTGAGGTCTTGCTACTGAAAATGTCTACTCTGAAAACACCAAAAGCCAAACAGCTCAACTAATAAATGGGTGAATGAATTAAACAGACCCTTCTCAAAAGAGGAAATACAAATGGCTAACAAATACATGAAAAATGTTCAACATCCTTACCAATCAGGGAAATGCAAATCAAAGCTACACTGAGATTTCATCTCACTCCAGTCAGGATGGCAGCCATCAAGAATACAAACAATAACAAGTGCTGGAGAGGATGTGGAGAAATAGGAACGCTTTTACACTGTTGGTGGGACTGTAAATTAGTACAAATGCTATGGAAATCAGTATGGAGAGTCCCAAAAGACCAGGCATGAATCACCGTATGACCCAGCTATCCCACTCCTCAGTATTTATCCTAAAGAATTAAAGTCATCACACTACATGATTTTAGCAGCGCAATTCACAATAGCCAAACTATGGAACCAGCCTAGGTGCCCACTGATGGATGCGTGGATAAAGAAAACGTGGTATGTATGCACAATGGAGTTTTACTCGGCTATACAGAAGAATGAAATTATGTCCTTTGTAGGAAAATGTATGGAACTGGGAGACCATTATGTTAAGTGAAATAAGCCAAACTCAGGATCAAGATTCAACATGTTTTCTCTCACATGTGGAAGCTAGAGAGGAAAAGAAAGGTGGGGGGATATCATGAAAATCAAAGGGAGATCAGTAGAGTAAGGGACTAAGGGGTGAGATGTGGGGAGGGAGGAGGACATGCTGGGGAGTGAGTGACATTGGCCAAATTTTATTCTGTTCTGTATTATGTGCACTTACAAAAATATAACAACAATATGTAAACAAAATTCTATCAATATGTATGACTATAATACATCAATAAGAAAGGTGGAAAAAAATATATATATATAAACATTATTTGGATGTTCAGAAGAAAAAAGAAAGAAGTCCCCCAGCCTGGGACTTCTGCCCACTCCCTGGGGGCTCCCTGTGCACTGAGCTGAAGCAGCCCAGTGAAGACCAGCACCCGCTGACCTGGGCCCTCCCTTCCCTGCTTCTTCTGGGTCAGGAGTAGGTGCACCTTCTGCTCTTCAAGCGATGCTTTAGTTCCGTGCTGGAGAGAGAACAAGATTGTGTTTCCTGTTCAGTTGCTTGATTCGTGGCAGAGAGATTCCTAGTTCACTTTCACCTCTCAGAAAAGAAAATTGGGAACCCTGATTACCTCTCTGATGGAAACTGCCCTTGACTGTATTAAATGGCCGCTCCCTCCGCCCCTGGTGGCCACGCCCTACCTCCCTCACTGGCCAGGGGGACAAGAGTGAGATACACAGCTCTCAACTGTGGTCACTGGGTCTCAAGGTCAAGTGTCTGTCTCCTCTTTCTTTCCGCAGTGCTATTGGGTTCTGGGATGGAATGACAATGCAGTAATGAAGCCCAGCCGTGTGGTTGGTTGTTCTCCATGACTGTAGTTTTTTTTTTTTTTGGGGGGGGGGGCTGTAAATCACAGGGAAGAAAAAAGATGGACAGGCAGAGATCTTTCTTTCAGCAACTCCCTGTGTGTGGAAGGTGTGGAGGGGGAGCAGTACGCGTTCCCACCTCCTGCCCTAGTCGGTCTGGCTCTGCCGACAGAAGGAGGGTCTCTGCCATGTCGCAGCACATCTCCTTATCATGTCCGACTTTGCAAGGCCCCAGCGAGGGAAGGAAACCCTCTGTGCCACCGGGCTCGCCAGATGCTCACATGCTTTCTCCTTTGTCCCCACATCACCCACGCTCCCCACCAGGCTCTGGTCAGTTGAGAAAATGCAATGGGGGTTGGAGACCTGGGCTCTGTTGGCCTGCAGTTTCCTGCAGAGGGTTTGCAGAGGTGTGCTGAGGATTCATGATGGGAATCAAGGTTGCTTAAAACACGCGCCTGTGCAGGATCAGCTTGACCCAGGAATTCACCTTGTTCTCTAACCCTCTTTATATCCCTGCAGCATTGAATAGTGAAGCACACACGAGTCCGACAGAAGTGTCAGGTTCCAGGCTCTGCTCAGCCACGGGGCAGGTTTAGATGAGTGTGGCTGAGTCTTTCTGCCTCTCTGTCCTCTTGAGTCTTGGCTGCCCCGGTGTGTACTGTAAAGGGCACCTGGTTGTTCAAATGCAGTACTATTTGTGACAGTGCCTAGTGAGACAGCAGGTACACAGTTTCAGTTGCTTTTTTAAAATACGCATGCCTCTTTTATTGATCTTCACAGATTTTTTTTTTAGCCAGATGAAACTTGTGGCGACTTCGCCGAGAACATCTCTGAACCCCATTTTCCTTACATCATGTGTTTACTTCATGTCTCTGGGTGGCATTTTGGTAATTCCCACATTTCAGACTTTCTCATTGTTATTATATCTGATATGGTGATCTGTGACCACTGGTCTTTGATGTGGCTATTGTAACTGTTTTGGGCACTTTGAACTGCTCCCATATAAGACAGCGAACTTGACTGATGGATGTGTATGTTTCCCCTGCTTCTCCCCAGTTCACTGCCCCTCCTTGAGCCTCCCCAGTCCCTGAGACACAGTATTGAAATTAGACCAATTAATAGCCCCACAGGGGCTCCCACGTGTTCAAGGGAAGGGAAGAGTTACATGTCACCCACTTTAAATCAGAAGCTAGAAATGACAAAGCTCAGGGAGCAGATATGGAAAACCAGGACAGCCAAGAGCTTGGCCTCTTGTGCCAAAGTCAGCAAGGAAAAGTTCTTGAAGGAAATGAAAAGTGCCACTCAGATAGACGTGTAGATAAGAACAAGCAGCAACCTTATTGCTGACATGGAGAATGATTCAGTGTCCTGGACAGAAAAACCAAGCCAACCACGACGTCCCCTAAGCCAGAGCCTCAGTCAGAGCAAGGCCCCATTTCTCTTCAGCCCTGTGAAGGCTGAGAGGAAGGAAGCTGCAGAGAATCTGAGGCGAGCAGAGGCAGCTGGTGAGGCTGGAGGACGGAAGCTGTTTCTGCAGCATAAAAGGCAGGTGAAGCAGCAGTGCTGATATGAAAGCCGCACAGCCTCCAGAAGAGCCAGCGACCAGGGCCCGGGATGGTGGCTATGCCAAGCAGTGGGTCTCCATTGTGGAAGAAGATGCCACCAGGGATTCCTTAGCTAGAGAGAAATCAGTGCCTGGCTACAAGTTTCAGAGGGCAGTCTGGCTCACCCGTTAGGGCTGATGCAGCTGGTGACTTGGCCTTAAAGCCAGTGCTCATTTGTATTTCTAAGAATCCAGGGGCCAAGAATTGTACTGAATTGACTCTGCTGTGCTCTGTACGTGGAGCGTCCAAGCCTGGTTGACACTGCAGCCCATCTGATTGCAGCATGGTTTAAATGTGTCCCCTCAATGGCGATGCACCTGTCACCCGAGAGCTCTGAAGGGGAGGTACATGGATGAATGTTGTCTTCATGCCTGATAGCACAGATCAGTTCTGCAGCACGTGGGTCAGGAGTAATTTCGACTTTCAATTCTTATTCTTTAAGAAGTACATTTTACAAGTGTTTCACTGCCATGCGTCGTCGTGTTTCTGATGGATCTAGGCCAAGTAAGTTAACCTTTGGGAAAGGACTCACTGTTTATGATGCCATTAAGAACATTTGTGCACCAAAATAGACTTGTAGACCAATGGTACAGAATAGCAGACACAGAGACTCACCCACATAATTACAGTTACCTTATATTAGACAAAGGCACCAAAAACATATTGGAGAAAGGATAGCCTCTTCAACAAATGGTGCAGGGGAAAACTGGAAATCCATATGCAACAAAATGAAATTAAACCCCTATCTCTCACCATGCACAAAACTCAATTCAAAGTGGATCAAGGACCTAGGAATTAAACCAGAGACACTGTGTGTATTAGAAGAAAAGGTAGGCCCAAATCTTCATCATGTCGGATTAGGCCCCAACTTCCTTAATAAGACTCCTATAGTACAAGAATTAAGAATCAATAAATGGGATGGATTCAAACTAAAAAGCTTCTTCTCAGCAAAAGATACAATCAGTGAGGTGAATAGAGAGCCTACTAATTGGGAACAAATTCTTTTTTTAATATTTATTTTTTAGTTATAGTTGGACACAATACCTTTATTTGATTTATTTTTTTCTATGCCGTGCTGAGGATCGAACCCAGGGTCTCACACATGCTAGGCAAGTGCTCTACCACTGAGCCATAACACCAGCCCCTGGGAACAGATTCTTACCACACACACGTTAGGTAGAGCATAATCTCTAGAATATATAAATAACTCAAAAATCTTAACACCAAAAAGCAAATAATCTAATCAATAAATGGGTCAAGGAACTGAATAGATACTTCTCAGGAGAAGATATATAATCAATCAACAAATATATGAAAAAATGTTCAACATCTCTAGCAATTAGAGTAATTTTGATTTGCATTTCTCTAAGATTTCATCTTACTCAGTCAGAATGGCAGCTATTAAGAATACGAACAATAATTAGTGTTGGTGAGGATGTGGGGAAAAAGACACACTCATACATTGCTGGCGGGGCTGCATATTGGTACAGCCAATCTGGAAAGCAGTATGGAATGGAACTTGGAATGGAACCACCATTGATCCAGCTATCCCACTCCTTGGTCTATACACAAAGGACTTAAAAACAGCATTCTACGGGGACACAGCCACATCAATGTTTATAGCAGCACAATTCACAATAGCTAAACTGTGGAGCCAACCTAGATGCCCTTCAGTAGATGAATGGATAAAGAAAATGTGGTATTTATACATAATGGAATATTATTCAGCAATGAAAGAGAATAAAATCATGGCATTTGCAGGTAAATGGATGGGACTGGAGAATATAATGCTAAGTGAAATAAGTCAATCTGAAAACAACAAATGACAAATGATTTCTCTGATTTAAGGAGGCTGATTCGTAATATGCTGCAAGGTATATATTTATAATATGATGGGAGGATTAAATGAACTCTAGATAGGGCAAAGGGGAAAAGGGGAGGGAAAAAGAGAGCCTACTAATTGGGAACAAATTCTTACTACACACACACATCAGATAGAGCACTAATCTCTAGAATATATAAAGAACTCAAAAATCTTAACACCAAAAAATCCCAAATAACTCAATCAATAAATGGGCCAAGGAACTGAGCAGACACTTCTCAGAAGAAGAAATGCAATCAATCGACAAATATATGAAAAAATGTTCAATATCTCTAGAAATTAGAGAAAAAGGAGAGGAAGGGAGGGAAAGATGGTAGAATGTGATGGTCATCATTACCCTAAGTACACGAAGGATGTGACTCTACTTTGTGTACAACCAGAGATATGAAAAATCATACTCTATATGTGTATAATGAATTGTAATGCATTCTGTTATCATATAACAAGTTAGAATTTTTTAAAAATTTTAAAAAAACATTTGTGACTGGTGGGAGGAGGTCACAGTATCAGCATTAAAATAGGTTTTCAAGTTCATTCCAAGTACATTCCTCATGATGGCTTTAGGAGGTTCAACACTTCAGTGGGGGAAATAACTGCAGAGATGATGGAAATAACAAGAGAAGCCGAACTGGACGAGGAGCCTGAGGAGGGAACGGAACTGCTGCAGACTCATGATGAAATGTGAATGGAAGAGAAGTTCCTTCTTGTGGTGAGCAAGGCAGGTGGTTCCTGGAGGCAGAATCCCCTCCTGGAGAAGATGCTGAAGATGCAGGATGATGGCCAAGAACTGGAACAGGTGTAAACATACAGCAGCTGCAGGGTTTGAGAGGATCCACTCCCATTGTGAAAAAAGTTCCTTTGTGGGTAAAATACTACCTAAGAGCATCACATGCTACGCTGGAGTCTTTCATGAAAGGAAGAGTCAATCAGTGAGGCAGACCTGGCTGCTGTCTTGTTTTAAAAGATGGCCACCCCACTACCACCACCACCCCTGGCCTTCAGCAACGCTCCCCCTCCACACACACACCATTAGTTGGCAGCCAGTATGTCAAGGCTGAACCCTCCACCAGCAAAGAGATCCTGACTCACTGAGGACCCAGACACTCATTAGCATTTTTTAACGGTAGAATATTTTAGATTGAGGCATGCACATTGTTGTTGAAGACCGTGCTATTCATAGACTAGTCTGGTATAAACATAACTTGTATATACTGGGAACCTGAAATATTTTGTGTGAGTTGCTTTATTGAAACACTGGCTCTGTAGGTTCACGTGGAGCTGAGCCTGCTGGCTCTCTATGGCTCTTTGTTTCAGATTCTCTCTTGGTCGTTCTTATGGATACCATTTGATTTTTCCATGCTTTTGCTCATGTTGAAACACTGTCAAATCCTTTGTCATGATCAACTCCCATTCACTGTAGCAGGTTGATTGGTGACCACCAAAAGATAGGTATGTATGTGAATGAGACCTTGTTCGAAAAAAGGGCTTCTTCAGATGTAATTAAGTTAAGGACCTTGAGATGCCATAATGCTGGATTAACCCAGGGGGCCTAAATCCAGTGGCCATTGTTCTCCTAAGAAGAGGAAAGGACACAGCCAGAGGGTGCACACTGGAGCTGGCCATGAGGAGGCGGAGGTAGAGGCTGGGGCTATCTGCCAGGCCAAGGAAGCTTGGAGCTGCGGAAGCTGGACGGATGGGGAAGGAAGCTCCCCTGCCCCACCCACAGCTTCAGTCAGACTTGGGCCTCCCAACTTGAGAAAGCACATCTCTGTTGGGTTAAGCTGGAGTAATTAGTTACAGCAGCCTTGGGAAATGAATCCTCTCCTCTTTGAGGCTTGGCTCAGGTGACTTCTGCTCTTGAAGTCTGTCCCGAGTCCACAGGGTAGGTGAGAGATGCCCTTCCTCTGTACGTCCAGAGTACCCTTGCACCCGTCACTGTGCCCCTGGGACCTGTGTGAGATCTATTGGTGTGTGGTGGCTGATTCTCCATGCCAGGGGATGCCTGGCAGAGGTGGTTCTCCCCTGGCACACAGCAGTTCATATTTGTTTTACACAAAGTGGGCATTGTTCCCCAGCTCTCTCTCACCAGTATCACCCCAGCCTCAGTGCTCAGGGCCCGCTGAGGACCAGGGTGCCTGCCCCATCTGCAGATGTGTTTCCTCTTGAGTACATGCTGCCCCATCCATATGATATCCAAAGTCCCTCCAGGGTATTGGCCCACCTGTGGCTCTCAGGGGCTCCACACCTCTTGCTCTCAGGCCCTTCCACTGCCTCAGGACTTTGCGCTCATCATGCTCCTCCAGGGAAGCTCAAGTGCTGCTTGTGTTTATGCAGTGGCTTTGCTCACGTAAATCCCCTCCCCCACTGCGGAATTCCCACTTTTCTTGGAGGCCTACCTGGCCCCTTAGCCAGGAATGCCATGTTCCCCCACCAACACTCCATGATTCTGCGCCTAGTAGTCTGCTGTTGTAGGCATCTGTGCAGACCAGGTGAGATGTCTGGGGAGATGGCTTCCTTAGCACAATGGGGTCTTCACTTCTGATGTCAGGAGTTGGCTATTTCCCTCTCTGTGTCTCCCTCAGGCCCTGGGGGTGTCCAGTGGGGTGCAGGGCCTTGTTAATTGGGTGTGCTGAGATATTAATTCAATCACCTAACCCAATGTAGGGTCCCTCCACACAGCATTTGTATGACTTTGCTTTTTACAGGATTTTGTATTTCCATGAATGCATCATTGGAAAGCTACCCATTCTACTGGGTTCAAATATAATGGTCTCTTGGGAAAAATTTCCAGTGGGTAAAACAGTTTAAAGTTTTGGTGACAAATGTGGGAATTGTTCTTGGGGGAGGAGGACCCCTTTCCTCGCCTCTGGGTGGGTTGGTCATAGTCTTGGGTTGTCCTCATCTGGACATGGGCATAGATTTGTTATGCAAAACCCTTGAAGTTACTGTGATCCTATAATGTGATCCTAAATTATGTCAGATCATAGCACAAGTTTGCATTGGGTTCTCTATAGCTACTGGGAGCGGGAGAGGAAACAAACTTTATCCTAGAATAACCCTCAACTCTGGAAATGTCCTTAGCATTCCTTTCCCCTTAGGGAAAGAAGAAATTGTTTTAAATACCTCGTTTTTGCTCAAATATACCAATGTAGGGTAAGAAAAATTAGTCTCCAAAATTTCCCTGGCCTTCCCTCTATTGAAAGCATGAAAGCCCAGCAGGAAGGGCTCAGAGTCCTGAGCCTCAGTTGAATCCTGCCTCAGTTACTCGCTTTGTAACTTTGAGTAACTGATTAATTTCTCTAAGCATCAGATTGTGCATCACTGAAATGGAAACATAATAAAACTTCATGAGGTTCTTGAGGATTGAATGCAGTTACCTGGGGAGGAAGTTTTAATAAGCAGGGGTTGTGACTGCTGGAGGATTTGTTGGGAGAGGATCCAGACGGTACCAGGGAGCTTCTTCCAGGAAGCTGAGAGAATGAAATTACAAAAACAAACCGAGGGCGTGTTCTGTTTGGTTTTGTGCCTCAGGGAATCATTTGTGTTGCCTCCTTCTTTGCAGAACAACGGGACCACCGAGCACCAGGTAGAATCTTTCATAAGGAAAAAACTGGAGTCACTGTTGAAAGAATCCCAGATCCGAGACAAAGAAGATCCTGACAGCTTCACTGTGAGGGCGCTGCTGAAGGCCACCCACGAGGGCTTGAATGCACACCTGAAGCAGGTACGGCTTCCTCCTGCCCTTGTTCTTCTGCGGGAGACACAGCTCGTGATTTGTGAAAATGCTTCTCCAACTTCTCCCATTTCTATCCTCCTTTCTCTTGAGCAGTGAAAATTCCCTACTCCAAAATGACCTGAGAAACAGGGAAAAGTGGATAGGTGGGGGGTGAGAGAGGTCCTGCACAGCTTCCTGGGACCTTGAGGACAAGCCCAGAGTCCCTGAGCTCCGGTGAGGGAGCAGGGCAGTGCCTGTGCTTCATGCTCCTCCCCACACAGTCTCACCCACCCTGTTCAGCTCGCCTCTGAAACGTGCCCTTTTCCTGTCCACTTCTCTTCCCTGAGGTTATATCCTAGTCTAGACCAAGTTCAGCTCCCACCTGAACCTCTTGCCCTGCTGATCTCACCTCTGCTCTGAAATCGGAAAGATGTTTTAAAAATGCAAATCTGATTATGTCACTTCAGTGGCTTGGGACAAATTGCAAATGCTTTAACCAGACTTTGGGGGTCCCACATAACGGTGTCCTTGCTCTGCCCAGTCTCAGATCTCCTTGTGTCCCCGTCCCATCATCTCCCTCACTGCCACTCTGGCCACACCTTCTCTATGTGCTGTGGTCGTCCTCACGTTCCAGTCCCTCTGAGTGAACGTCCAACCCCAGCCTCAGTGTGATTAGCGAGTCCTGTCTGGATCCTTGGACTTGACTGCCTGTCCCCTTTACTTTGTTCCTAGTCATTGGATGTCTTTTCTTTCCTGAGGGTTTTGTCTGCACATTTGCGGTTATTTGTTCAACGCCTGTCTTCCTGTCTAGACTGTAGATTCTGTGAAGAGAGGAACCACGTCAGTCCTGATAACTGTTATTTTCCTGGCTTATCTAGTATCTGGGACCTAGAGAGAGCTTTGTAAACAGTTGTTGAATGGTTGAGTCCTGGATGAGATATTTATTATGCTTCCTAATAAAAAAAATACCACAAAAGTGGGCAAGGAAGAGGGACAGTGGGATTCTAAATGTCATTGCAGGCTATTGGGGGCATTTAAGTGGCCCAGAAGGCTTCCCTGTGGCTGGCTGCAGTGCTGACAGCCCTCCCTGCTTCTGCTGCCTGTCCTCCAGAGAGCAGGGCTCCAGGCAGGAGGAAGACCCCGCGGGGCCACCAGCTTGGCCTTCAGGACCACTTGGCATTGCTGGTGGCCCTCCAAACCTTACAGAAGCCTAGCCCTTCAGCCAAGGTGTTCCTCAGGCCTCTTTCACTTCCATAGAAAACCTGCTTGAAAATGCCTTAGAAGACGGAGGGAGATGTTGGGTTGGGGACCTAGCAAGTCTGTTGGCAGAGTGGCCCCAGGGGGCTCAATCCAGAGGCTCAGCAGTGTCATCAGGGACCTTTCTTTGTGTTCTGCCTGCTCCATTACTGTCACCCCAAGTCTGGCTCCCTTTCCCTGGTGGTTGCTGGGTGACTGCCAGCAGCCCTGGGTCCGTGTGCAGGGAGGGTGAGGCCCTGTACCTGCCTCAACCAATAGACCAGCATTCGTGCTGAGCCAGTCCCTGAGGCCTGGGTAAGTGTCCTTCCTGAAGCATGGCTAGGGTGCAGGATACCCTTACCCTGGAACTTGCGGCAGCTTCGGCTCCTCCCCTGCTTCCTGTTAGAGGGCAGGTGGGTCTGGGCAAGCCATCTAAAGGTCAGCTGCGGTGTTGCTGTTCTTAGAGTTCATCATGTAATTTTGGGCTTTCTTAAAATTTCAATAGATAGCGAAACTGCTCAGCCATGTCCCCTCCAGCTATCTATATTCAGCCACCCAGAGCCTGTAAAGTGACATTGGCTGGCCCACTTGATTTCTGCTTCTTAGTGCACTCACGCTGCCCATCTGGGCCCGTTATTTCCCCATGTTCTTTGAGGGAAGCCTTTGCCCTAACTTGATCATGTCCACTGGAAAGGGACATGAAGAAGTAAATGAAGCCCATCTTTCTTTTTCAATTAATCGAAGAGATCCTAAGGAAAACTTCGCATCAGGTAAAATGGAAAGGGAACCTCACGTTTCAGAGATGCACAGAACCCATCCCCTGGTGTTTTATGGTTCACTTTCTTTTAAATCTGGGCTCCAGAAGACAAGTTGCCCTAGCGTACAATGCCTGGAACCCCGTGACTGTGCGGAGCTGAGGTCTTTAGCACTGCTTGGGTACTTCCCAGTGCTGTTCTGGTTGTGTGGCATGTAATGACAGGGTGCTGTGGAGATCTCCGTCTGTGCCAGATGCACACGTGCTTAAATGCACGGCCGTGGGTGCTCCGAGGGCCACAGTGAGCCAGCAGCCGCTGCTGTCTGGACCATCACTAGGCCATGCAGGGTTCTGCTTGTGCTTTTTCCTGAGACCCTGAAGGAAAATAAGAATGAGGTTTTCCTTCAGGCTGAAGAACTTCTTGCATCTGGTCCTTTCTTCCTCTGAACTGCGCCTGCTCAGGGTCCAGTGGTTAACCTGCTGCTCTCTCCCGGGATCACTGCCAAGGGAATCATTTCCATGAACAGAGAAGCTTTGCCGTGGTTTACTTAGGATTGCTGTTGTTTGTTTGTTTGCCTATCACCTCATAGATATGCTTGCATTTCACTTATTGTTAGTGTTTAAAATCCCACCTAGCTGTGTTCAGTGTGACCGTTTTCTTTGTTCAACAGATTTGTTCTTGGCTCTTAAAGACTCTTGGTCATTTTCCAAAGTTAAACCTCTTGACTAGAGATGCTTTGTCCCCACTCAGGCATCCAGGAGGCATTCACACTTGCACTGTGGACAGTCTGGTGGACAGGACTATGAGGGCCAGCACAGGGTCCCTGCTGAGAGCCTGGGAGCTGTGGGCCCCAGCTGCATCCACGACAGCATCCCTTTTCTGCAGCAGAGCCAGACCCATGGGGACAGTGGAGGGGCGGAGCAGGAGGAAATGAGCAGGGCCTGTGGGAGAAGGGTCTTTCTGCCCTCCTGCTGGAACTCAGGACGAAACAAGAAGAGGCGGTAATTGTGTCATGCCTTTATTTACTCAGAATCCAGATGTGAAGGAGAGTGGAAAGAAATCGCATGGGCGCTCCCTCATAACCAACTTCGGAAAGCACAAGGTATGGAATAAGAGTGAGAATTCAGTGAACGTGAAGTTTCTGAAGGGTGGCAGGAGACCATTGTGGTGGCCTTGGTATTATAGGTGCAGCTCTCTTAAATAGGACCCAGAAAAGGGAAAGATCAAAATTCAAACTACCTTAAAACTGAAGAACATCTGTTATCAGGTTGCATCCTAGAGAAGAATGTTTTGAATGCACGTATCCAAGAAAGGAGTCTATCCTGAATATATAAACAGTCTCTACAAATCACTAAAAGGGACAGGCAAACTCATTTTGAAAAAATGGGTCAAAGGCCTCAACAGACGCTTCACACAAGCAGCTGTCCAGATGGCCAAGGGGAAGAGGTGCTCCCTTCTCAACCGTCTGGGAAATGCAAGTTTCAACCATGGTGCGATTCCACTCATGCCCGCAGGGCAAGGTGACACAAAGATGACAGCACCAAGTGCTAGTGAGGAGGCCAGGAAACCAGGCTCTCTGCTTTGCCAGTGGGCGTGCGGGCTTATGAGACTCTCATGTTGCATAGCGTGTGCTGACGCTGCACCGCCATGTGGCAGTCCCACTGTCAGGCTCAGGTCTAGATACAGAACCCGTATTTATGGGGGCTTTATTTGTGATAAATAGTCCTGAGAGGAAGCAGGCCAACGTCCATCCACAGCAGAGTGGATGAGGGAGGGGCAACTTCACCTTAGGGAGTACTTGACAGCCATGAAAAGGACACTGTCTGCAACAGTTGATGATCTTCATAAGCACGAGGCCCAAGAGCACCACAGCTCAATTCCATGTGCAGGAGTTCAGAGCCAGGCAGGCCCCTGTGGGGTAGGATGAGGAGAGCCAGGGCCTCCTTGCTTCAGCCGAATCTGACGGTGAATCGGAGGGTTGGGCTGCCTCTGGGGCAGGCGATGGTCCATGTCCCTGCAGGAGTGGCTTCCCTTTGTGCACTTATGACTGGTGTGTTCCTAAATGCATGTTACACATCATGGAAAAGGCAAAAAAAATGTGCAAGAAATCAGTTATGGGATTGTGAACTGCAAGTTACATCCGGGGTTCCTGTGAGCCCATTTCTACTCCTGTAAGAAATGTCGTACTGGGATTTCCTGCCCGTCAATGGGGTGATTTGTTAATGGGCTGGACAAATCAGTCAGGACAACCCCAAATTGAAAGCAGCCAAAATATTCATTCATAAAGACTGTGTAAGCCACGATTCATTTGCATAATGGGCAATTATACAACCATTGAAAGATGATTTCTCTGAAGACCTCAACATGGAAACATTAAATAAAAAAGTAATATGAAAAATGGGTTTTTGGAAAAACCATTTTAGAAAAATAGGTTTGGGGAATAGCCAGTTTTGATGCATCAAAACTGAAAGTATGAAAAATATATCATCAGATCTCCAGATGTTATGTGTCATTGGTGATTCATTTCTCATTTCTGCTTTTTATTTTTTATAACAAAAACTACAGATTTATTATTGTAATACCTCAGATTACTAACTACAGATTGAATATCTCTATCTGAAATCCTTGCAACCAGAAACATTTTGGATTAAGGATTTGGGAGAGAGGATTTTGGGATACTTGCATATACATAATGAGGTATCTTGGGAATGGAACCCAAGTCTAAACAAGAAATCCATTCCTGTCTCACATACACTGTATACTCAAGGTCTTAAGGTGATTTTACTCAATATTTTCAGTGCCCCTGTGTTCTGGCTGTGCCCCATCTTGTGGGGTCAGGTGTGGAATCTTCCACCTGTAGTGCCATGTCAGCATTCAGAACATTTCAGATTTTAGAGCATTTTTGATTTTTGGATTAGGGGAGCTTAACCTTTATGTGTAGAATTAGAGAATATTTCATTTCACTTTGTGTGTGTGTGTGTGTGTGTGTGTGTGTGTGTGTTACTAGGAATTGAATCCAGGGCCTGGCACATACTAAGCAAGAGATCTTTCACTAAGGTGCATCCCCGACCTATTTTTTAAAAATTTTTTAGACAGGGTCTTGCTAAGTTGCCCCAGCTGACCTTGTACTTGAAGTGCTCCTGAGACTTTTTCACTTCTGAAAACAACATATCATTAAGATTAAGATGATCTCCCAACATGGGTATGTAAGGGAGCACTTGAGCTATTGTAGTGTGAGGGTTTAGCACACCTGTCATGAGCGTGAAGGATCTGTGTGGACCCAGGACTGTGTGGATCTGTGTGAAGGGTACCATTTCCTCTTGCGTTGAAAACTTGTCTGTGTGGCTTACAGGACAGCCTCTGTGTCCTCTCACTCAGTTATCACAACAGTAATCCCATAAAACAGAAGTTGCCACGCCTGCCTTAGAGACACTGGAGGCAGCCAGGGAGGGCAGCTATCCAGAGCATGGCTGAGGGCCGAGCTGGACGCGAGAGTGGATGCTGCACATGGATACCCCACGTCCAGATGTGCTCAGGCATAAATAACTGCAAGAACGTTCCAACCAAGCCAGCCTGTCCCTGTCAGTGTGGCCGTGGCTGAGTCCCCCATGTAGCCTCTTTTATTTGGTATGAGAAAATCTGGAAGCTGACATGGTCGTGGCATGTGGGAATAGACTCCCTTCCAGGTGTCCAGAGCACTCTGAAGTTCTTACCTTTGTCTCTGGAAGCTTTTTTGGTTTTGATGGCAAAGTTTTCACAACTACTGGGTCCCTCTCCATCACTTGTACTGTGTGCTGCCTAAGGATTAGAGCTGTCCCTGAAGTGGCGGGGATGAAACCACATGGTACCCAAAAGGCTTTGTGTTTGAGCTCTGATCCGCCTAGAAGACCTTATGTCACATCTGGAGCTGTTCAGCCTGCATCCTGGGCCAGCGGTATTCACTGTGCTACTGGAAATAAAATGGGTCATGATCTCCAAAGAATAGTGTGACTTGGATGGTTGCTGGAGTGCACTGATCAAAGCCAGGGATGGTGACTATTCTTTTCTTTTTTCTTTCCTTTTTTTTTTCTTTTAACGCCCAAACTGCCTTTTATCATTAATCAATAGTGAGCTTCCTACATGAAACGACATTTCCCCCTTATAATTGTTTAACTATATATCGCAACTTTGACCCTCACCCTTGTAGAGAACTTCAAAATACATGACTGATTGATAAGGTTTTCCTAAGTCTTCAGTTTTATATGGCTTAGAAATTAGTTTTCTGAACACAAAATCCTCAGTCCTGCATCATTTTATATATATATATATATATATATATATATGGTTTATTATTTCATAGTGCTTATTAATTCACAGTGAAGCGAGCTGCAATATTTGGTCAGTTTTTTTTCCCTCCAAGTTAGTGTTGTAGGTGTGTGTTCGGTGCTGGGGACTGAACCCCAGGCCTTGCACATGCTAGGAAGCACTCTACCACCGAGCTAAACCCCAGCCCCTGTGTGTGTGTGTGTCTCCAGTCATTTTCCCTTATGCTGTAGATGCACCTCATTTGGTAAGTTTATTAAGTTTATTGTGATTATTTTTGACAGAAAACCTCAAAGTCACGGTCTAAATCCTACAGCACTGATGACGAGGAGGATGCTCAGCAGAATCCTGGCCAGCTATACAGGTAGGAGGCCCTCTATGCTGCTAGCTTGGTTGTGCAGTTGTGTGTGTCTGGAGGAGTGGATCCCAGGGCACGGTGCTCAGGTGAAAGGTGGAGGTCAACTGGATTCAAGGTAGCAGCACGTGCAGGGAACCTGTCACCTGACCTGGCTTTTAATGAGGTGGTGATAAGTGCTAGCTGTGGCCACTGTAGGGGAAAGGCATCTTCAGAGAAGGGGGAATGGACATGAGTGGACAGGGGCTGCCACTGGAGACAAGGGGCATGACGGGTGCTGGGCTCACATTCAGAGGCAGGGACCTGAGCTCGCCAGATGTCACGTTTCTATTCCTCCAAACTCTCACATGGGCAAGTAGAGGTCCTTGTTTATGTCTCTCTCTTAGGGACATTAGAATGATTAAGTGCATAGTGTAGTCAGCCTTGGCCCCACAAAATAAGTGCTCAAAAATATTAGCTATCAGTTTTTAAAAATTATTATTGCCAATAATCTTTATGATGAGTGAAATGACCATATTTATAGAACCCAAATTGTGACATGATCTGATATGGGATTTCTTGGTGTTTCATTTATACAATAAGTTTCACGAAGGAATGCAAATTGTGTCATAGCCTGATAGAATGAATACATACATGAATGTCTGTATCTTTATTTTGAAAGTTGAAATTAGAAGCACAGGGACCCATAGATATGAAACTTTAGTGCTGAATTAGACTATATATTTGAGCTCCATCAGAATATCTATACATAAAATAGTAACTAATGAGTAAGGCCAGAGAAAGCGTGTGTGATCCTACGAGTGTGTTCCCTGGGGGAACAGAAATCAGATACTAGTAAAGGATAAAGGCAAATAGCATTACCTTCCAGAAGACCTCTGCTATAAATGTTCTTGAACAGAGGAGTGAGGAAAGCTTACCTCTGAAACACAGCCAGGGGAGGGACAGTGTTGAGCCACACCAGTCGTGATGTTGACCTGAGACATCATGGTGGACATCACCTGGAGTCATGCCACATGCTGCTCTTGAGTCAGTTGTGGAGTTGCCCATTATAGCTGCCAGAGCCCGAGCATCTCTGGTGGTGTCCCTTTGGGACTCCATTAACCTGGTCTACTCCCGGAATAAAGACTAAAAAGAGCCTCCCTTGATGCAGAATGCATACATGAGGTGTCTGGGAGGTGTCTTGTAAGTTCTAATCATGACCTCACATAGTTTTAAGAAAGTTAAAGAATATGATGAAACCAGACACAGTGGTGCACACCTGCAATCCCAGCAGCCTGGGAAGCTGAGGCAGGATAATCTCAAGTTCAAAGCCAACCTCAGCAACTTAGAGAGGTCTAACTTAGCAAGACCTTGTCTCAAAATAAAAAATTAAAAACCGGTTGGGGATGTGGCTCCGTGGCTGAATGTCCCTGGGTTCAATCTTGGGTACCCAAAAAGAAAAAAGAAAAAAATATATGAAAAAAAAGTATAAAGAAAAAAAAAGACTTGTAATTACATGTTTATAAGGCCATCACCATGAAAATGGCTGCGCCTTCCCTTTTAGGCATATCATCTTTGGCCCACAGTGCAGGGTTTCTGTTGCCTTCCCTGCAGTTGCCCCCAGGTGTGTGGGGTGGAGGGTCCAAGCTCTTCACAATAGAACCCACCAGTGTAAGGGAAGCCGGTGTGAATGGCAGAGCCGCGGGTAACACCTCGTAGGACATGTGGTGGAAGGGGCACCCAGCTGGGATACGCTGGGTTCTCCTCCCGGCTCCACCAGGACCAGGCAAGGTCCTTATTTGTTCTCTTAAGTAGAGAAAGTGGGGGAGCCCATAGTTGAGCCTTTGCAGCTCTAACATGTCCCGGATCGCGGGTGTGTGCTCCACAGGCTGGGCCGCAGGAGGAAGACCATGAAGCTGTGCCGGGAGCTCTCCGACCTGGTGGTCTACACAAACTCCGTGGCTGCCCAGGACATAGTGGACGACGGTAAGGATGGAGAGTTTTCATTCCATTCCGTGGAAACACTCTTGACCTTTCTTTGTCAATTCTGAATTAATTCTTTGCTAATCCTATCACCGCTGCACATTCCTGGGACTGTGTAGAATCTGATCTGAGTGTCAGGAAAATGATTGCTGATATAGGTCTGAGCTCCCGTGGAGGGCTGTCTTGATAATGGTGGTGCCTGATTGACACGCAGGCAGGCAGAGAAGGTTCCCACAGGGCCAAGGAGGATTTCAGTATTATGAAAAGATCAGTGTGTGAGGGCAGGGCCTTTCCCTGACGGTGGAGAGACCCAGCCTGGAAGAACAGGTCATAGATGGCTGTTCTGAGTGTGAGTGACCAGAAGAAGTAACAAATTAATTGGCTAAACTAGCACTTTGGAAGGCCCTGCATTTTTTCACTGAAAGTTTTGACTTTGATCAAAGTAGTTTAATCCATAGACTGAAGTTTTCACACAAAGCAGAAACTTCAGTAGGACCGACTCTTTTTTTTTTTCAATTTCGCAGTTGCCATATTGAGCTGAGAAATTCTAGTCACAGCCTTCTCTCACCCTTGATTTGCCTTCTGCTTGCTTCTTTCCTTTGTCTTCTATTCCATGGAGTTATGGAATGCATATTGAAATAACCTATGGCCACTTGGTGCTTCAAACTAATTTTGATTTTAGTGAAAATGGAATGTAGATCAGAGTCTCCAGTTTCTCAGCAGCTCAGTGGTGAGGCTTGGGTCCCCGAAATCTTCAGGATTCATCATCTATGACTTCTTCTGTGCTGTGTGCTCCATGAGTCTGTCTTTTTCTATTTGAAGAATAGAAATTGTCTTTCTTCCTCTTGGAGTTGATTCCTTCTTCAGATGGTGACAGCTATTCAAGATTTAATTGATTTCACATGTGAGATTATGAGAAACCTTAAGATTCTCAGCAAGTGAATACACATTTTTAAAATTGCCCACAGCTCAAAAATAAACTCAGTTGAATGAAGTTAAAGGTACATTTGGCTTAGAGAATGAATCTTTCAGGTAATTGCCTTTGGGAAACATAAACCTATTGGCTGAATGGAAAATAATCTTTGGTACTGTTTAGCTCTTAAACTTCAGCTGTTTTTGTCTTTGTTTTTTTTTTTTTTTTAAGCCACAAAATGAGCAATAGATAATGTGTACCTTATCCTTGTGCAAAATGACACAATTCTGTTAGTAACCCTGGGGACAGCAGGTACCTGAGGGGCCGTGTGTGCCAACAAACATGTCCAGTCTAGCTGTGGTTCAGGCCCACTTGGCTCGGCAATGCCAGAGTTCATCTCCTGGTTTCAAGGACCTTCTATCTCCGTCCAGTTGTGGGCACGTGTGGGTCTCCCTCTGGCCTGCTCTTTTCCAGCAGGCCCAGAAGACATAGGAGTGGTCAGTTTAGGGATGGGGTTTGGAGATTTGTGAAGGAGCGGTGATAGGGCACGGTAAACACGGTTCAGAATGTGGGCTTGAGAAGAAAGGGTGGGGTATATGTGGAGGTTTACATCATCATGACCCCCAAACTTGAAGTGCCCTCAACCCCAACCTTCCATGATAGTCAACACAGAGACCTTGGAAAAGGTGGCACCTGGTTTCACCTGTCTTGTTTTCATTTTATAAGCCTGGCTAAGTGGATGATCATCCTTGTTTCTGAAACTGTGTTTCTTTTCAGTGCCCTTTGATCGCCCTTTCTCCATTATTATTTCTTGCTTCCAAATTCTATTCAAATCAGCTTTAAACCTCAACTTTGATTTTTTCCTTGATGGTCTTTTTCCTTTACTTTCTCAGACCCTGGATGTTATCAGTTAGGGCATGTTTCACACGTGCCTTTTAAATGAATGTCCACGGTTATCAGGGATAAGTTAGGAACGTAGTTTTATTTCTCCATTGTGGTCTTTATCTGTTTGAGTCATGCATCTAGAAATAGTTTTTCTTTCTTACCTCTCATGCTAACCAGGTAGCCATGTGTTACTGGAAGATGGACCCAGATATGGACAGGTGCCTTACCAAGTGCACAGTTCTGATTTGGCCTTAGATTGGCAAAAGAGTCAGAGGAATGGAATTTTATGGGTCTTTCTTAGCCAGGAATCCTTTCTACCCTGGTGTTAAATGAATCGACTTTGGTCTAAAATTGCCTTCATGGATGATTTAATTTTGTCCTATGGTTTCTCCATGTGTAGTGAGTGAACTGCATCCTCACGTGATATGCAAACAGACTGTAACCTACCATTGTGACAGTAGCCAAGTCTTGGCCAGTCATAGTGGTGACCGCTCACATGACAGACGAGAGCTGTACTACCTGGGCTGCCTGCCTCAGTTGCCTTTCTGTGTGTCACATTCTTTACTCTGACTCTAACCAGACCTGCCCATGAGGTGGGTGGGGTGGCTGAGCCTGGTCTGATTTTGGGGGGTGCCACCATGTGTGAATTGTTCCTTGCAGCTAGACTCTGTTGAATTTAGTAAGACTAAGGTTCTTCACGGAGCAGAGGGAGTCTGCCTTTTCACTGCTTTCTGTGAACACTGAAATTGTAGTCTTTTGTAAGGGATGCTTATTTTCTGCAGTTCTCACTTTTCTATTTTCTTTATTGAAAACCACCAGGAACCACGGGAAATGTGTTATCCTTCAGTGAAACGAGAGCGCATCAGGTGGTTCAGCAGAAATCCGAGCAGTTCATGGTCTACAACCAAAAGCAGCTCACGAGGATCTACCCCTCGGCCTACCGCATCGACTCCAGTAACTTCAACCCTCTGCCCTACTGGAATGCGGGCTGCCAGCTAGGTGCGTGCCTCTAGAGCTGCGCTCTGTGCTCTGACTGCCGCCCGCCTTACCTAACTCTCTCAAACTTTGAACTTGCACAGTGGCACTCAACTACCAGTCCGAAGGGCGAATGATGCAGTTGAACCGCGCCAAGTTCAAGACCAATGGCAACTGCGGCTACGTCCTCAAGCCCCAGCAAATGTGCAAAGGTGGGCGTGAACTTCAGCTGTGTCTCTCAGTGCAGGTGAACTCTGTCAAAGGATGCCCTCGTGAGACCCCAGTGTTGTGCAACACAGCTTCAAAAATTATTTTTACTTCTAATTGGCATGTAGTAATTGTACATGTTGATGGGGTGCAGCATTATGTAATGATTCGATGAGGGTACTTGGCATATCTGCCTCCTCAGACTTATTTCTTTGTATTGAGAACATTCAAAATCGTCTCCTAGCTATTTTGAAATATGTTGCCAACATGGTTGTCCTGCTGTGCTGTATAGAACATGAGAGGGCTCCTCTTCCTGCGCATCCTGGTGGCACTGCAGTCATGGCTTCCTATTGGGCCATCAGAGCCTCTGGGGCATGGGTATTGATGAGACCCAGCTGGCACAGCCTCTGGCACAAGCTGAGCCCCAGATATGTGATGACTCCATTGTCCCAGGACACACTCATGACTTGCGCATATTCTTTGTTTTGCGAGCTTGACTCTGTGTATTTCCTCCCACTGACTGGCCTCCGCTTCTCTTGGCCTAGGTACTTTCAACCCTTTCTCTGGAGATCCACTTCCTGCCAACCCCAAAAAGCAGCTCATCCTGAAAGTGATCAGTGGACAGCAGCTGCCCAAGCCTCCAGACTCTATGTTCGGAGACCGCGGTGAGGTGAGCCCGGGGGCCCTGAGTGTCCGAGGGCTCGTGGTGAGATTGTTCCATCCTGTTGGTGTTTCCTCTGAAACGTAGTTGGGCGTGTGTGCACAGCTGTGTTCATAGGTGGGCGCCGGCCTCAGCTCCTCTGGTGTGGACACACTGGCACGTCACACAGTGCCTGCTGGACCGTGCCTATGTTGGGGGCTTGAGTCCCTGATAGCCAGCTCTCCCGGGGTTCAAGACTGACCCTGGCAATGATGACAGGTGCAGAGGACGGTTTCATTCCTGACAGAGCCACCATCCAAGAACCAGTCCATCCTCTCACACTTCTCACCTCCTGCCATCCACGTGCTCCTTGTCTCCTGCGGCACCTCTGTGGTCCAGTGGAAATGCTGCCCTCTGTGACCACAGCCTCCTTCCCCAGGGTCACTGGCTCACAGCTGATCCTGGCCTTCTTGGCCCATCTTCTCCCCACCTGTTGGCCCTTCCTGTGCTAGAGTCCTTCCTCCCAGGGCTGGTCCATCACTCCAGCTGTGCTCCGTACACAGGGGTGTGCATGTGTCCCTGTCGCATGATGGCTGTAATTCTTCAGGGTAGATGCCATGAAGTGCTAGAGCTGGGTCATATGATGGGTCCATGCCTTGTCTTTTGAGGAACCTCCGTGCTGATTTCCAGAGTGGTTGTGCTAATTTGCAATCCCACCAGCTGTGTTACAGTGCTCCTTTTCCTCCACATCTTCTCCAGCATATTGTTTGTATTCTTGAGGGCTGCCATTCTAACTGGAGTCAGATGAAATCTCAGTGTGGTTTTGATTCACATTTCCCCGATTGCTGCAGATGTTGAACAGTTTTTCATGTTTGTTGGCCATGTCTTTTCTTCTTTTGAGAAGTGTCTCTTTAGTTCATTTGCCCATGTATAGATTGGAATTTCGGGTCTTGGCGGTTAAGTTCTCTGAGTTCTTTGGTGTCTTCTAGATATTAATCCCCTATCTGAGGATCTCCCATTCTCTAGACTCTGTTCATGCTTTTGTCTCCTGCTGTGCAGAAGCGTTTTGATTTGATGCCATTCTGTTATTGCCTGAGCCTTAGGAGGCTGTGATTGGTTGGCCCCTCTGCTTTGAGCCTCTGTTGAGGCTGCATGTCCTGGTGGGAGGACTGGCATAAGGACACTGCTCACCTTATCAGGAGGAAACCAAAATGAAGAGGAGGAGCAAGGACATCCCCCTGCCAGGGAACACTTCAGTGACCTAAGGACCTGCCCCAAAGTCCTCTTCAAGGGTCCCACCACCTCCCTACAGCGTCTCCCTGGGGACCAAGCTCTAAACACTGGGGCCTTTGTGGGACAGTTATCCCACTTGTAGCACACATCTCTGCAGCCACCGGCTCTGGGGACTTCTGCCTCTGGAGTCTCCCCAGCCTTGCTCCCTTTTTCTGGGTCCAGTGTTGTGGGGGTCTCACCTGATTACAGGGGATGAGGTAGACGTGGCTCTCAGGCTCACAGACGCGGAAGCTGAAGCTCACAGTCACAGGACACACCCAAGCCAGCACCAGATCCCCCATCTTAGGCAGTAGGTGGCTCTCCAGCCCTGCGGTGCTGGATTCTTAGGCCAGAGATGTTTTCGTTAGGTCCTCCAGAATCCCAGCAGCCAGGTTACCACAAAGCTCGGTTCAAGGGAAAACATGGTGGCATAAAAAACAAGTCATAGACGAAGAGTGAACTATGATCCTGTGTTTAGTAAATGAAAAGGACTGTGCCTAGCCTAGTCCCCTTGTTTCCTGTCATGGCTCAGCCCTTGGTCCCCGCAACGGCTACCCTTGGATTCCCACAACAGCACTCTCCGAGCTCCTAAATGCTCCTGTGCGTCCAGGGCACTCCCTGTTAGGCCTTCCCAGGGCAGCTCCCCCTGGTCTTGGGTCTTTGTTTCCTCCCTGCTCATCGCCCAGGACCTGCCCCACAGAGGAGCACTCACAGAGGACCAGCAAGCAGCCTCCTACCTGGACGGAGGGTGTGCAGCAGATGAGATGTGCATATGTGTTTAAACTTTAACCTTTTTAATCTTAATACTTTTAAGTTTACATTAAAATATATATATATATATATATATATATATATATATATATATATATATATATATATGCCTTAAAGAAGTTAAATTGATTGTGTATATATAAAAATGGACAGCTTAATGGGTTTCTAAGCCACCCAGGTCAAGAGTACATCCGGGGCCTAGGAAGCCCCCACCCACCTCCCACCTTGGCATCTCCCCCAACCCCATAGTGAACGCCAGCCCCATGGCAACAGAGTGGGTTTTCCTACTGACAACTTGATGTAAACGGATTCTCATTTACGTCTGACTTCCCACCATTATGTCCACAAGGCAGTATTTTGTTCTGTTTTTAAATTTTTGTATAACATTATTGAATGGCTATTCCACAGTGAGTCATCTCCCATGGTACATCCAGGTGGCTTCCAATGCTCCACTGTTAGGGATACAGCCACCAAGAGCATCTGTCCTTGGGCAAACCTCTTTTCTCTTGGGTATGGATCCTGGGCTGAAATTGTAGGTTCATGGGTAGAGTGTATGCAACGTTGGCAAATATCACCTAACAATGATTTAGCATCCTTTCTGTTATTCCTGCCTCCTGTATCTGCTTCTGCTACACCTAGCAACTGCCTAGTAAAATTAGTTACTGTTGAGATGCGGACATTATAGCCAATATTCCCAAAATAACGAGCCCTCGGGTCGACGTGTATTTATTTTTTAAGTTGTAGATGGGCACAATATCTTTATTTATTACTTATTTATTTTGATGTGGTGCTGAGGCCCAAATCCAGGGCCTCACCCCCATGAGGCAAACACGCCACCACTAGCTACAGCCCCAGCCTGACATGTATTGTTTTTAACGATACTTTCTTTGCACTCATAGATCATCGACCCGTTTGTTGAGGTTGAGATTATCGGACTGCCAGTAGACTGCTGTAAAGATCAGACTCGAGTGGTGGACGACAATGGTAAGGGGAAGACCTGGGCTGGCTCATGGCAAGAATGTTCTAGAACTAGAATCTTCCTGGAAAGAGAAAATTCTTCCTGTTTAGTAGAGCAGCACATTCCTAGGACCTGCAATTGCCATTGTTTAGTTTGTGGGGATGTGAAGCTAAAGATAAGCTCAGCGTGTGCTGGGGAGCTTACTTCCCCAATGTGTGCTGTGGCCGTTGGGCCACGTTTTTCTCATAAAGAGTTTTTCTCTTTGTAGTCTAAAATTTTATGTGTTTGTTCATCCATTGGGTAAACATTTTACATACCTATTTTTTCTCAATCTTTAGTTGTTAATATGCTAAAATAATTTTTAAACCACGTTCATCAAAACATTTGAGGAATTTGTGGTTCATCAGGAGACCTTGATGGGTGGCAGTTAAGAGCAGGTCACACTTCTTATTTATCAAGTAAGATGCTTAAGAAAGCCATCTTCCTATACTGTATTTTCCTACCAGTGCTCAATAAATTATTCTTTCTTTTCTTAGTCACAGATGTAATTGAGAGGTCATTACAAAGTCAACAAAAAGAGAATCTCCTCTATTGTTCAGGAGGAACCTCTCAGTGATTTTTAGCCTATAATTATTTCATTAGCTTGAGGATTTTTTATAGGGCAAAGTGGTTGATACCTCCTGAATACGTACATTTAACAAGACATATTTCCACTTTTTAGGAAGGAAAACCAGAAACTATTTAATAGAGTACTTAAATTTCTATTGGTTTTTATAATTATCTGAGAAGATTTCACCAACAAATAAATGTGTTTTTGCCTTTTAGTATTTGTCATAGTCTGTTTTCTATTGCTATAACAAAATGCCTGAGCCTCATTACCTGAAGAGGTTTGTTTAGCTCACAAATTTGGAGACTGAAAGTCCAAATAGCAAAAGAGTTCCTTTGGCTGAGTCATATGGCAGGAACACATCGGAGAAGTAGGAGATGATAGGGGAGCACAGGAAGTAGGAGAGCAGGGCAGGGCCAGGCTTGTTTTTTCATACCAGCCTTCTGGGTTGCTGACCGAGGTCCCATAGGAACAACATCAGATTTTCCCCAGGGCAATACCCCCAGTGATCTGATGACCTTTCTCCAAGCCCCACTTCTTAGATATCACCATTCTGGGGACCACAGATCCTACCCAGCCACTCTTTGAGGGTTGCTGTAGGAATGAAGGGGGACAGTATATGTGTAACAATGTTAACTGCAAAGCAACTCATGCGAAGGTCTTTGGTGGTTACTATGTGGGAGAGAAGCCTCATCTCTTGGGAGGAAACATTCTTTTTTGTTTTTGCTAAAATATTCTCAGATCACTGTTACAATTTCGGAACTTACTGAAGCATTCTGAATATTAAAGTGCTTCCCCTACAGTTGGGCATCAGAGATTAATGGAATTGATATGATCATTTACAGGCAATTTTCTTACCCATTATTTTCTGGCAGTGGGGTCAACTCCGAGGCTTGGCTTCGGTAGGACATCCTGGAATGGCTTGGTCATCTTCACGGCTCTAATAACCATTGCAAGCAATTTTCAGTGTCTGCTCTGCAGACATGCTGCCGCTCGTTTCCAGGAAAGCCCTCAGCTGTTCTGATTTCTCTCTTCCTGTTTCTCTGAGGATTTAACCCTGTGTGGGAAGAAACCCTGACATTTACAGTGCACATGCCGGAAATAGCTTTGGTGCGGTTCCTGGTATGGGATCACGATCCCATTGGGCGAGACTTTGTGGGACAAAGGACTGTGACCTTCAGCAGCTTAGTGCCCGGTAGGTATGAGTGGCCTTTTCTCTCTGTACTGACCATTCCTTTTTCTCTGGAAGATTTAACATGGGACCTGGTTTACAGGACCTATGGTGTATGTGTCATGAAATAACTGTGACTGTTACTGTGCTTCACAAAATGTAAATAACTGCAGTCAAGTTCCAGGAAAGCCAAATGCAAGTTCCACTAAGAGGTGACAACTCTCTTTGCTTTTCTTAGGCTATCGGCATGTCTATTTGGAAGGACTCACAGAAGCATCCATATTTGTCCACATAACAATCAATGAAATCTATGGAAAGGTGAGAAAGACCCTGGGTCTTAAAGCCACAGTAACGTGGTCCTAAACAAAGTCACCGACTGGCAGATTGCACCAGAGGAACATGCACATTTGACAAGCTGCTCTTTAATGGAAAACGGTGGGGAAGCCCAGCAAACCCAGCCTGCTGTCCCAGCCCTATCCCCACCCGCCCTTGCTATCTCCACTGTTCAGGGGCAGGTGTTCATTCCTTACACCTGAGGGCCCTGTTGAATTCTCAGGTAATCAGTCAAATGGTAAATTTTATTGAATTTCATTTTAATCCTTAGAAAGCCCCAGGCAGCTGCAGGGGGCAATGTTTAGTCTCTTGATGCCTCACCTGCGCACACTGGGCTGGGACCTTGGCCAGTCCTAGGCAGGATGCGTTCACTTGATGCTGGTGTTAACTGAAAACCTAAAAATTGTAAATGGATTTGAAACCATTCATAGTACTTAAAAGAACCCAGGAGTATATTTTAGTTTTCTCCGGCTGCTGCTGTCCTCATTTGCAGAGGGAAATTGAGGCCTGCAGATTGACAGGCAGTTCCCTGGGTCGTGCCCAGTGATGGAGGCCTGGTGTGGTGGATTTTCAAACCCAGACGGGACTTGGAGGGATTGAAAGCACCGGCTAGAGCCGTGGTGTGTCCAGTGCTCCTCTTTACAGAAAGCGTGGCCTGCTACTGCTCAGAGGCCCCCATGGCTTCTGTTACCCTGTAAGACTGTCCACACTGCTGCGTGTCATGACTACGCAGCAGTGTGGCTAGTCTTACTATCACTGTGACAAAACCCAAGGGAGGAAATGCTGGGAGAAGGGTTGAAGGAAGCCTGCGCGTTATCTCCCTTATCTCCTGGTTTTGTCTTCTGGAGTGAGCGCAGACCATGTTCTGTTGTGTCTCTGTTCTTCCCTGCAGTGGAGCCCTCTGATCCTCAACCCCAGTTACACTATATTGCACTTTCTAGGAGCCACCAAGGTAGTTGCTCCGCATGGTCTTTGTTCTTGCGGGCCTGTTTCTCTCTGGGTGGTCACATGGCATGCTTCCTCACGTCACTCCATCTTCCCGCTTCCCACTTTGAAACACGCATCTGTTGCTTCAGGGCAGCTGACGTCTGTGGCAGGCTGTTCACTGTGGGAACCTTCCCACCCGCATCTCTGGGCAGGAGGCTCCTGGGACAGGTTGGTGGTGAGGCTGGAGGCTGCCTCCCCCACAGATGTGAGGCTGGCGGGATGTGCATGCCCGTGTGCATACCTGCTGTGAGCGGCTGTCTTCTTGGTTTGAGTTTCCTTCAGTGGCTGTAAAACCTCGTTTTGTGTTCATTTTTCATGGAGCTGTCATTTCAAAAGCGAGTGGTTGGTGTGATCACATGTGCTGACTTTCTGGTGGGTCCTTTTGTGTCTTCAGAATAGGCAGCTGCAGGGCCTGAAGGGGCTGTTCAATAAGAATCCCAGGCACACCTCTTCAGAGAGCAGCTCCCATTACGTTCGGAAACGATCGATTGGAGACAGAATCCTGCGTCGCACGGCTAGCGCCCCAGCCAAAGGCAGGAAGAAGAGCAAGATGGGCTTCCAGGAAGTGGTGGAGATCAAGGACTCGGTGTCGGAGGCCACAAGAGAGCAGGACGGCATCCTGAGGAGGACCACACGGAGCTTGCAAGCCCGCCCTGTCTCTATGCCCGTGGACAAAAGTCTCCTGGGGGCTTTGTCGTTGTCTGCATCCGAAACGACCAAAGACCCTGATGGGAAAGACAACTCTCTGGGTAAGAGACTTTGGTTTCTCTCCCTGCATTTCAGCCTCTATTCCATCATGACAGGGTTGACATTCTGTAGACAAAGTGCAATATACTGAAAAGTAGATGATTTGGTATGTTTCACACTTTGGGGAGGACAGTGGTAAAAGTGCTATGACCCCCTCACCTCAAGCCCTACAATAGCATTGCCATTTGATATTGACAATGAAGGCCAGGGGGGCCATCACGTGTTGGCCTGGAGGTTGCGGGTCTGTGATAGAGGGAGGCAACACCTCCAGGTGGTACCATAGTTACTGGTGGTTCTGAGGTTGAATAGAACTATATTGACTTCTGAGGTTGAATATGGTTGTATTACTTTCCCCACCACATACACATTTCTGTGATTGAAAGTGTTTATGGGGAAAGAAAACAAGATGGTAAAAGCAAGCTAACTCCTCACTTAAAATCTTTGCTTCCTCCAGAGATGTTTGAAGCAATGTTTTCTTGGATCTTACCTCCCTGGTCTTGGGTATTGACCAAGATGGAGGCCTGACTATGGCTCCGGCCTGGTCATAGGCTCCACAAGCATAAGGGTCAGGCACTACCATATTTTCCTTAATTTGAATGTATTACAGATTCATCTCCAGAACTCGATAAAGAGTGTTCACTGTATTTCAAGGTGACAAAGGGCTCTTGACTTGTGTCTGTGACTCTCTGTCCCATTCTACGTAACTTAAGGGCCAAAATTACATCCATCTGATGTCTCTGGAACAAATATATTTTAGTTAAATCAGAATTGTCTCACACAAGCAGACAGTGATACTTGATTACTTTAGCAAACTTTGCTCTTATCAAATTAGTTTTAATGGTCTGTTTTCTCATTTTACTTATGTCAGTTTTTATTGTAAGATATTCAAGGGAGAAAAACCAATTCTTGAACCATTTATTTGAAGGAGAAAAAGGGAGTTTAAATGTTTGAAGTTTTGCTAGAGCAGAGGCAGAGAAGAGATGAAATATGTCCTGTAAACTTTATTTCAAAGCCCTATCTTTAGGAAGATAAAATTGTGCTCAATAGAAATGGGTAATATTTTACCTTGTTTATACTACAATTGAGATGTTAATACCATTTAGGTGAGTTAGAAAGCAACATTTCAAAATAGTTATATAACTGAGTCTTATCTATTGAGCTTATGACAATCTGGAGCAATTCCTAGTCATTCAGTGATTCAGGTTGTATTGTAGCAAAAAAGTGAATACAGAATGCCAGACATTATTGTATCCCTCTGCAAAAGCTACAGTGACCATCTCTGAACAGTGACATCCTGGGATATTTAATTGTTTATAATTTGGGGGGGTTTAGAAATTTTTATGATAAAGAATTTCTCAGGAAAATATTCAGTAAGAAGTTAAATTCTCTCTTGTATATGGTGACTCTAAAAGTCTTAGAAGGCATTAAGAAAGTGTGATCAAGCTGGGTGTAGTGGTGCATACCTGTCATCCCCATGGCTCTGGAGGCTAAGGCAGGAGGATCGTGAGTTCAAAGCCAGCCTCAACAACTTAGTGAGGCCCTAGCAGCATAGTGAGCCCCTGACTCAAAATAAAAAAGGGCCAGGAATGTGGCTCAGTGGTTAAGTACCCCTGGGTTCAATCCCTGGTGCCCTCCTCTCCACAAAAATAGAAAGTCTGATGAAGTATAATCACTCACTTAATGTTGTCTTGGCCATAAGGAGGTCCCAGGTTACTGTGAACTGTGGTTTTTACCATTTTCCTTTCTGTGCCTGACATCTTCCTACCATTCTTAAAGGAGAACACCATATAATATCTGCTTACTAGAAATAAAAATATGACCAACAAAATATCAGATATTAGTAACGACATAGAATTGATGAACACTTCCTTATCTTTATGACAGATCCTCATAGCTTCCTGCATTTACTGTACCTTCCACTTGTCTTAGAAATTAATGGGCTAAATTACATCTTTTGCCAAGGTGGTTTTTAAATGTTGCTGTTTGTGACTCTGTGCTGATACAGGTGTGACTTTGAAAGCTTATAGCTTCTTGCTTACAGGTACTGCAATGCTTTCTTTAACAGAGCTGTCTTGTTCTGTTTTTATTGCCATGCTTCTGTGTAGTACAAATCTGAATAGGAAGCACCAGAAGGTAATCCTCACCGTGAGAGTACGGTAACTCATTGACGTGTCTTGGACAATGCATATTACATCCCTGGCTGATGTAATAGACATTCAAAAGGAAGCGGCAGCGAGTTCCTATCAGTATATTTTCCATGTATCCATCACACAGACACTGTTGCAAGCCTATGCAATCCATACTGATATTGTCACAGTGTAACAGATTTACATTCTTCATTTGTCTGTCTCAAGACAAACGTGAGTGTTTGCAAGTTGTACATAAAGTGATACGTGTCTCCTAAAATGTTTTTTGTTTCATTCAGCAGAGGATAAGGACCACAGAAGAAAGGGGAAGGCAAGTATAAAAGACCCACATTTTCCAAATTTCAACAAAAAGTTGTCCTCCTCCTCCAGTGCTCTCCTTCACAAAGACACCAGCCAAGGGGCCGCCACTGTTTCTGCTGCCCATGTGTCTGTCACAGGAGAGCAGCTAGGCGCGCAGGATCCCACATGTGGGAGAAGCAAATCAAGTCTGACAAGAGATGGACAGGAGAGCCACTGTCCCAGCAAGTCCCTCTCCCCAAGGCAGCGTTTGGCTCCAGATCCTGCCATTCACTCATCACAAGACGAGCGTGGCAATGTGTGTGGCGTGAAAACCAGGGGAAGAGTGGACACGGTGGGCCTCGGGGAGAGGAGAAGCACGCTGCGGGGGAGCACCCTGTCGCAAAGCACCCTGGAGATCAAGAGCCTGGAGGGCGGCCGGGGTGGGGGCAGGGCCGCAACCTCCTTTTCTCTGTCGGATGTCTCCGCGCTCTGTTCTGATGTTCCCGAGTTACACTCAACTGCCATTCTGCAGGAGAGTGACATTTCCCATCTTATTGATAATGTCACTTTAACAAACGACAATGAGCCAGGCAGTTCCATCTCAGCCCTGATTGGCCAGTTTGATGAGTCCAGTAATCAGACTATCTTCACAGCAGCGTCCCATCTTCCCAACACCAGCCTGACGTCAGGCCAAACTCCCCAGGGCCTCAAAACACCCTTCCAACCTGGGTTTTGCAGGGGAAAGCCCACGTCGTCCTTCCTGTGCTCATCTCCTGAGCTGATCGCCTTCCCGGGGCCTGAGATCACCAGACTGGCGACAATTGCTTGTGAGGCAGCAGGTGCTCCAGTCTCTAAAGCTAAACCAGAGGATGACCTTGCTGGTACAACCAGGACAAGGGCCATGGAGGGCAAGCTGCTTGGGTCCCCTGACGCTCCTCATGGCTGGTTACCAAGAAGTCCCACTGGCAGAGAAGACTGGGGACCACTGAAGAGCTTCAGCCCTGTCCTTTCCCCTGATCTGACGTTGGGAGATGTAATAGGCGACCCCACTCTCTGTGTGAATTCTGGAGAGAGCAGCCTTGTGGAAATTGATGGGGAGCCCGAAGTCCTGTCTCCAACAACCTATGAAAGTAGGAGAGAGGAAACAGGTCAATTGGCTTCCCCGTTAGAACTGAAGTACAGTCAGGGTGTGGTGGAGCACTGTCAGAGAGGTCTGAGAAATGGCTACTGCAAAGAGACTGTCCACCCTTCTGTCCCTGAAATAGTCAACCATATTCAAGAGGTCAAAAATCGAAGTCTTTCTTGTCTAACCTACCAGGGTGCTGGCTTTATTCATAACTGTTTCTCAAATTCAGATGCAAAAATGAACCCTGTCTGGGTGTCCCAGCCACCCAGTGTTCAAGATGTGCATGCCCCTGTGTCCCAGCAGTCAGCACGTCCACCTATGCCTGCTTCAAAGTTGCCAAGTCCTTGCAAATCCAAAAGTCTGGGGGATTTAACATCAGAGGACATTGCCTGCAATTTCGAGAGCAAGTATCAGTGCATTAGCAAGAGTTTCATTACAACTGGCATTAGAGATAAGAATAGCATAACCGTGAAGGCAGAGTCCTTGGGGCCTTCCGATGCACTCACGGAGCAGCTCCGGAAGCTGGTGTCCTTTGAGCAAGAAGACGGCTGCCAGGTGCTGTATTCTAAGCAGGACTCCAGTGCGTTTCCCAGAGCCTTGGTCAGAAAACTGTCATCCAGAAGTCAGAGCCGAGTGCGCAACATTGCCAGCCGTGCCAAGGAGAAGCAGGAAGCCAGCAGGCAGAGGGTGGTGAGCCCCAGTGGCCACCCAGGGGGCGGAGTGCTGCTCCGGAGCAAGCCTGCAGCCCCCGCCCCGGCCGGGAACCGCCACTCCACAGGCTCCTACATCGCAGGATACCTGCGCAGTGCCCATGGGGGCGACCTGGAGGGCCGTGGCATCCCTGAGGGGGCCTGCTCGGCTCTGCGCCACGGCTACGTGGACCAGTTTTGTTCAGATAGTTCTGTTTTGCAGACTGAGCCAAGCAATGACGATAAACCAGAGATTTATTTTCTTTTGAGACTGTGAATTCCACAAAGCTGCATTTCCAATGTTTACAGGTGTCCTGCAGAACGTTAGCGTGTTCACCTCTGTGATCCCTGGCTTTGAAATGACTTTCCAGTGTATTTTTAAACTTGTACCTTGGTCTCCACTTGACTTCCTATGTCCCCCTGTGTGTGGGTTTGTACGTAGACTCCCTGACGTTCCGGGGTACCTAGGCGCTGCCCACCCTCAGGTGTTGTGAACTGTGCCCTGTGAGATGCGTGCATGCCCTAGATGTGAACCCCCAGCAGCCTGGCTACAGTGTGCTTGTGACTCCCCAAATGCCCTTCCTGTGTCCTCAGATTGTGTCAGATGTCTGTTTTACTCTCTTAACTGTTGAGTTGGTTGAGACTGTGAACTACAAAGGGATGATTCTTTGTTCAAAGCCATTATCATTTTTCTTTCTACATTGAGAAACCCAGATACATTTTTATAATTCAGTTAAAAGAAGTTTAAAAGAGTTCCCTTTGTCTTTTAAGACTTCCTCACCCCAACCAGAAGAAGAATTCAAAGAGGGCATGGCTGCTCCCAAGCCCCTCCCCCTTAGAATATGCTGGAAGACAGCAAAACTTCTGTATATAGGGACAAAATGGTTTGTTTTACAAAAATTTTGTTACATATTTTTGCTAACAGCTTTGTATGTAACAAGAACCCCGTTGCCAAGCTCTTTGTCATACTTATGAATTTTCTGATAAGTTATAGATTGCAAATAATGGCTTCCAGAATGAGGGACTTCCATCAGATTGAATACAATAGTAGCACAAATCGAACACTTCCTCAAAGCTTTCAAGAAAAAAATTCTCATAATAAAATCCAAGTGAATAGATTATTAGGAAAAAAAAAAAATCCTTTTCCCTTCAGTAAACCAAGTAACTCTATTTTAGTACTGACTTACATTATTTTCACTGTGAATCCATTTTTTAAAATTGCATGTTCAAATGTCCTTCTTTGTTTTTTTGTAACATTACTGCAATGATGTTCTTCCTGGAATTCATGAAAATATGATTAAAAGTTAGCAGATTTTTAAATACTTGGTGTTTGTTGTTGTTTTGTTTTTACAGTTGAAGTTGACGTGATAGTGTTGAGAGGGGACCCAGAGCACCAAAGGGGACATACTCTCCTTCCTGTGTCTTTGTAGCAGCAAAGAGAACTTTCACTACAGAGCACAGTGTTAAGCAGTAGTTTAAGTGTTTCCATTATGTTTTGAAGAACGTATTTGTAGGTCAAGAGTCCTTTTGCATTTGGTATTGCCATTGCAAGGTAGTGGTGGCCATGATGGTGGGTGGGTGGGGGGGCACATGGGGAAGGGGGGAGAGATGCTGTCCTTGGCACATCTAGTATCTGGCACGTTGTGATGGGGGAGTCAGTTGAGGGAGAGCACAGACCCCCACTGGTTTTCCTCGAGTTGGTCATTTATTTGAACAGGCACTGGGGAGCTGCTTGGGACAAGAATGTCTTGGAGAGGAAGAGAGACTCACTGCTATGCCCTTAGTGAGCCCTCGAGTTTTGTCTGGGCGGGGGGGGGGGCGGGTTCTGAGCCCCTAAACTTCAATCTTTAGGTCTTGTTCCTAAAGTATCTTTATTTTAGAAGAGATTGACATAAAGTTGTTGAAATTCATTTGCAAAGGAACAGAATTTAACTGCTTTTTCTGATTCAATGGAGACTCTGTTTTTAAAAAGTAAAATAAAACAGAAAGAAAAGAAATCTAGTTTACGTTGGGATGCCAACCCAACCTCAAAGTGATCATCACATATGTGGTTGGGGCCACATGGCAGGGGTGTCAGACCAATTCTGCGTCCATGTCTGCCTGTCACCCACACATGTGGCTTTCTTCTCCTGATCACACGTAGGAAGGGAAGTGATTCCATGCTAATCCTCTGGGGATGAGCTAGAGGAGCAAGGAAGCTGAAATTTTAATAAAAGCATTGGATGTTCGGATTAGACTCATTAGGATTTTCACTTGTTTGAAGAATGGATATGGGACTCGCCCAGTCCCTAGGACACCACAAAAGTGAGATCTCAATCAAGGTATTAACAGGCCTTCTACTGGTTGTACTTTGAGAGCTCTGAGCCCAGGGAGCCACTGTTCTCAGTGGGGTCTGATTCAGGTGAACCCGTGGAGTTCCAGAGCTTCCTCCTGTGCCTCCTCTCGGGGCTGGAAGAGCTGCCTGCAGCAGAAGCAATGTCCATGGAGGACAGAAGCAAAGTTTTCCAGTGTAAATATGACCATCTTTTCCCACTGAAGATGGCTGCATGGGCCCCTGACCCTTATGGAGTCACGTCCCTAAACTTGCACATGGGGTCTTGGTTTGGTGCCCTTACCTGGCTTCTGCAGCCTGGTGGCTTCTGCAGCCTGATTGCTCCTGCCTTGGTCTGCATGTTTCTTCTTTACCCTCTGCGTTCTTCAAGGGTCACCCCAGAGGATCCCGTTCCATAGGGAGCCCTCCCTGGTCATCACCTCCTCTTCCCCAGTGGCACCCAACATTCAGAATTGCTCAGTCCTCTTTGGGGTCCTCCAGTGCAGCTGGAAAGCCTCAGATTCCACTCCATTATCAGTCCGCTTGCGTGTCTGCCTCCTGACTAGACTTCGTCCCTCCCAGGCCAGTGCCCGTGCATGTGCCCTTTTCCTGGCTAAAGACATAGCTGGTATCTATGTGCATTTGGTGAATGTCTAAAAAAATTGATGAATAAAGAAATTTAGGGAAAATGAAAGAAAAAAATAGCACGTTGATATCTTGATTAGTTACATTCCTGGAAGGAGAAGAAGCACAAGATCTTGCCCCCAGTAGTTTTGTGGGTAACGACTGAATTTATATCTTCATATTTCCCTCTGGTCTCCAAGTCTGTTTCCACCTCCCTTTTAATTTAGTGTCTACTTAGTAATTTATGAGTAACAGAAACTGATATTTGTACAACATTCTGCAGTATAAAGAGGCTATTAAATACAGTGCATCTCATTCAGTCTTTACAATATTGAAAGATTATGTTACCCTTGTTTTATAGATTCTGAAAATGAGTCTCCATAAGTTTGTGATTTGCCCAGGATCATATGGGCAGGTAGGAAAGAACTGAGCAAGGCTATTCCAGCTCCTATATGAGTCCTCTTTTCCCTGCATAACATTGCTTTTTCTGAAGACTTCTAATAAGCATTTAGGTAGCATCTGCTCTGGGCCAGGTACTCAGCTGGGTGTTAGGATTATGACAAGAAGGACTCGTCTTTGTGAAGCCACTGGCTGGTGGAGGTACTGAGAAATAAGATACTGGTGTTGGTACAAACATCCAAACAGAAACATAGCACATATGGTCGCTGAAAATATGGGGAGGAGAGAGACATGTTGCTATGTATATGACACCCATGCACCACTCATTTTTTGAACTAAAATAGCTAAGATCTTAATCCAGGGTCATTGAGAAAGTGCCTACAACAAAATCTAACATGTTGACAGGTCCTTGGGGGTGAGGAGGCATGTCCAAGGAAAGAGGACCATCAAGGGGATGGGTGACTGAGGTGACCACCGCTTTACAGCAAAGCCAGGCAGCTGTTGGGGCGTGCAGTAACCTCCAGAGAAGCCGTGTGAGATGGTCCTGGTGTCCTCTCCTCCTCCTTCCCCTGGTGGCATGGTCCATCCTATGACGCCAGCTCCTGTCTCCCCAGGCTATGTGTGGCCTTCCATCAGCTACTGGGAGAGGAGCCCCTGGCCAGATCACCATCTCGCCAGCTCAGGGGAGGCTGTATCTGGGGACCCTCCATGTGCAGCAGCAGCAGCAGCATCTGGGACCCAGTGGCTGTAGGAACAGCAGAGTGGCTGCAAGCCTGGCAGAGGACCCTGAGTTTCGGGCCCAGTAGGGGCAAGAGGACCTGGATGCAACTGTATCTCTCGGGTCAGTCTGATTTGGTCCTTTGGTGTCCCAGATCTTTCATGAGAACAAGATACTTTCACTACTTCCTCAAGAGGGACGGCACTGGGCCAGTCCTTCCAGGTAGGGGTCAGGCTCAGCCTTTCAGAAAGCCGTGCCAACCAGCTCAAGCCCCCAGTGCTGCGGCTGGTCTTTGTCCCAGTTGATACCCACCATCCCCTCCTCTTCACCCAGCAGCTCTCCCACACCCTTGGCCAACACATTTGTGGCTCTACATGGTTTTCCCAGTGGCTTGACTCAGTCCCTCATCTGTGACGGAGTGAAACCAGCTGTAGTTTGGATTTTTTTTTTTTTTTTAGAGCATTATAGGTTGGTTCATTTAGGCAAATCATACATGCATGGAACCCGGTTTCAGTCCCCATCCCCTCTTTTTACCTTCTCTCTGCCCTCCCCCTGTTCTTTGTTAACATAGTTTGCATCTTGAATGTCCCCCAGAGGTCTCTGTATTGAAGGCTTGGTCCCTGCCTATCACGCTATGGGGAGCTGGTGGAACTCTGAGGAGGTGGGCCTTGGTGGAAGGCAGTGAGGTCATCTGGGTTCCCTTGAAGGGGACTGTGGGCCCAGTCCCTTCCTCTGTCTTTTTACTTCCCAGCGGCCATGAGGTGCCATGAGGCCTCTTCCACCCTCATTCCCACTATCATATGCTGTGCAACCACAGGACCAAAATGACTGGGCCCAGTGGCCATGGAAACCTCTGAAACTGTGAGCCAAAATAAACCTTTCCTCCTTGTAAGTTGATTTATCTCAGGTACTTTGTCATAGCAATGGGAGGCTGACACAGACCCTTGGTTGTTTTTCCTTGCAGATGACAGTTGCTGTGAGTGCCCATTTAGGACCCCCATAAGGAACAGATCACCAAGCAGTACTTCCGCAAGTCCTATATGCCATGCAAACTTATTTTTGCTCCTAGCAACAACTCAGCTACAGCTCCTCATGACAATCAGTCTCAAATAAACCCCCAGTACAGAAATTCTGCTCTTGGCTGGGCACTGTGGTGCACGCCTATAATCTCAGTAGCTCAAGAGGCTGAGGCAGGAGGATCAAAGCCAGCCTTACAACTTAGTGAGACCCTCAGCAGCTTAGCAAGACCTTGTCTCCACATAAAAAATAAAAAGGGTTGGGGATGTGGCTCACTGGTTAAACACCCCTGGGTCCAACCCCTGGTTTAAAAAAAAAAAGTTCTGTTCTTGCTTGGAGGCATTCCAGCAACACAGTTGCAATCTTCTGTTCAGGGGAACACTTGGTGTGTTTTCTAGGAACCAGGATCTATAGGCAGCCACACAGGACTGGAGGGAGGGTGTGCTAGCACCTGTCGTGGTGGGTTCTGGAGGGGCTTGTCCTAGCTCCGCCCTTGGGCCCTGGAGCCCTGTCCTTTCCGTCTGCTGTGGGATCTGAGCTTGACGCTGTGTCCTGAGCCCATTGTGTGAGCAGTGGGTTGACCAAGGAGAGAGGCCGGTCGACATCCAGAGGATTCATTAAGAGCCCCCTTGCCGTCTTGCGCATTTAATGAATTTCTGGAGAAGCCCAGTATGTCTCACCAGATGTCTTCATTGGATTCAAGAGCGTCCCTTCTCCATCAGCTGTTTGTGGGGACTTTCTGTGGCTCCACAGCTGTGAACTGAGGCAGTGGCACCAGTCAGTGCTTCACATCTCAGGGGCCATATGAAGGTCCAAGCCAATAAACCTTTTTTTTTTTTTGTATATTCAGAACGTTGTGAATCTTTTTCTAAGTGTATTACTTCCTTCATATAATAGTGACCCCGTCACCATAGCACCATTCTGTCCATCTGAATGAAGCACCGTGGAATGTGAAGATGACGGGGATCAACAACGACAAATACACTATTGTATTCAGGAGTGTTAACACAGACACAGGGTGAGGGCTGGCCTTGCAGACATGAAGGTGACCTGCTTTTGACTCTCTTTACTGAGGAGAATCAGGAATAAAATATTCAGCAATGTGATGGTCCTGAATTAAGTGCCAGAGGTGGGGTTGATTTGCTCCAATAAAATTCATATCTGGCAGAGAAGCCACAGCTGGGGCCCCCTGGTTAGGTTCATAGTGGTCCACTGGTGCCCATCACGATCCATATTTTTTTTTTCTTTTCTGCAGAGGCCAGATGGATGCAATGACTTAGGGGACTGTAGGAATCAAATCTCTGGACCCCTTAAGTGTCTCTTGGTACTGAGACCAAGGAAAACCGAAGGCATTCCTGGGAAATGAGATTGCTCTGATCTACTGACTTGGCCTGGAGGGAGGGGCACCACATTAAAAGGCTAACACAGGTCCTTCCTATCATTACGATCCTTCATTCAGAGGTTGGGAAACCAAGAGCCACCCTCTGAGTAGGCCTTCCCCATCGTGCATTTGGAGACTAGAGAATCAGCCACAGGTGGGCCTGAGATCAGGTGGAGCATCTGAGCAGACTTGAGCCCAAGCCTCGTGTGCAACCTAAATCCAGGAGTCTTCACTTCTGACTGGAAGACCCACACTATAGCACCAGCTGTGACCTGGTTGCAACCATCCTCAAGGAGTCCAGGCGCTGCCTTTGCTCCAGTGAATGCTGATAGGCCACGTGAGCCAGGATTAGAGATAGATGTGGCATGCTGTGGTGGCGTCACTAGGAGCCAACTTCCGCTCCCAGCCATGAGCTCTGGGTCTGTGGTCCGAGACCCAGGGAGGAGTTGGAAATGGCAGCCTTCCAGGGGGCACCTAGTCCCCTCTGTTTGTTATCTCTGGTTGTACAAACCAAGCCAAACCGTGGTTCTCCACCTCTAGAGTGCACCCAATCCCCAAAGGGCTGGCAAACACACTGCATCACCAGGTCTGGGGTGGGGCTCTAGGGTGCTCGTTTCTACCAAGTTCCCGGATGACACCAGTGCTGTCGTGGGTGGGACGTACTTTCAGGACCGCTGCTGCAGCAGGCTGTTTGTCCTTGTCACCTCTGCGAAACCACCGTCCTTTCACTATAGTAATGGGCACCTTGGGACAAAGCACCTTGACTGCCCTGTTGGCCACACAGCTCATTATGGTCACTGCAGCCATCTGGCCTCAGCCTGGCCAATCCCCGTGTCCCCAGGGGTGTCAGGGAGCCCAATGCGTCAGTGAATTTCTAGAGAAGGGAATGTCCCTGGTCCCCTGGAGAACAAACACAGGTCGCAAGGCCCTATGTGTTCATTACCTTCCCATGAGCTTCCTGACTCCTTTCTCCTACCGAGGGCCTCTGGCATTTCCACCTCAATTTAATGAACTGTTGTAAGTCCAAGCCTCAACAGTTCATCTCAGCAAACTATTAGGACAGGTGTCCTGGCTAGATGCACAGTTCCAACTTATCCATTTTTGTAAATTCTCTTATTTGGCTTTAATTACACTCCCCTGGCCGCGTGTCCTCAGGATTTATCCCACAGATGTTTCTCTGGTTCCTGTTTGAGGTACTCATAGTCCATCCCACCACCTGCCATAGAGTCATCCCTGGCTTTCACAGATTGTCTGAACATAGCAATTAGCTACCCCAAAGCTATCGAGGACTTCAAGGCCATCATAAATAGCCAGCCACTGCAAAAGTCCTTTCATCATCATTACCTACTGCTGATCCATGGGGGTGGCAACTGGACATCCCCAGGCCTACCCTAGAGCCCCACTTCCTCCGAGCTGGCCACTGGTGAGACTTAGTTGTTCTCATGCACAGGGTGCCAGCAGGTGTCACTGCCCATGCTGGTACCGACAGTCTCTGCCTGGGGTTCCTGGAGAAGGCCATCTGGGGAGATGCGTCCATGCAGCAGAGGAGGCAAGGCAGGAGGGAGAGAAAATAGGAGGTGGAGAGTGGCCAAGCTGCCTGGGGCTTCAGAACAAACACAGCTGGTTGCCCAGTCTGGAGGACATTTTAGAGAGGCCAAGGAAGGGGAGGGGAAAGCGAGCAATTCACAGGCTGAGTCCGCTGTCTCTGGCTCTTGTCATTATATCAGCCTCTGTAGCACATTCACATTCCGCTCTTGGGACTTGAACTTTGCAGTGCCACTGTCCAAGCTCAGGTGCCAGGTGCCATCTGGCCAGTGTGAGATTGGCCAGCTCTCCTGCCCGTGGGGCTGTGCAGAGCCTTCCTCAGCCAGCGGCAGTGGTCACTGCAGCAACTGTGGGCTCAGAGCTGAGCGCTCTCAGGCCGACCTGGGCTGGGTGCAGCTCATCTAGTGTGGCAGTCGGATCATCTAACACCCCCCCGAAGTCCGCGACAAAGCAGTTTCAACACTAAGATTTAGGAATTAAAAGAGATTTAGCAAAATCGCTTAACTTGATGAAGTTGCTCTTTCATGAAGTGTGTGCGTAGCAGGTCATGTGAAGATGACGTGCTTAGAGCAGCGGTGAACGCAGGCCTGGGGCGAACGGGGAGCCCAGAGGGCACTGGCTTCATGTGCGGACTGGTCAGAGAAGGTCTCCTAGAGGCAGGACCAGACACAAGGGTGTGCCCAGGGCCCTCTCAGAGGGGCCGGTGCAGGGTCTTAGTGCTTTCTGGCCTCCCTTGGACATATTTTGGTTTATCTTTGAATTTGTGTTCTATAAGTGAAATCCAGTGTGACAGTGGAGCCGGTGCCTGCACCTGGAGCCCCTGCTCACCTGTGTACAGTCCCACCATGGGCTGCCCAATCCCTCTAATTCTCAGTGGCCCATCTTGCCATCGTTCCCAGCTCCTGGCAGTGGGGTTGAGGTGAGGCTGTGTCCGACAATGTCCTGGGGCGGGCCGAGCTGCAGCTGCCCCCACCTTGGGCTTCTTACCCAAACCCAAATCAGGGACCAAGGACTTGTTTCCCCTGGCACAGGCAAAATCTTCTGGCCCGCCGGCTGGGCAGTTCCATGATTTTGCTGTAGGCCTCCTGAGTTATGTGGCCAGCTCTGCCTGGAGGCAGCAGTGCCTGGCAGCTCTCGGAGGATTAGTAGAGATCTTCCAGATGAAAGAGGGGGGAAGTGGCTGAGAGTGGGAAGAGGACTTGAAACATAGAATTTCACCATCCATATAAAAATGGGCTTTAAAAAAACCAAAATTTATTTTTTTAGTTATAGGTGGACACCTATAAATAAATGTCTTCATTTTACTTTATGTGGTGCTGGGGATCGAATCTGGTGCCTCATGCATGCCAGGTGAGCACTCTACCTCTGAGCCACAACCCCAGCCCTGGGGCTTTTTTATTTTTATCTTCCGGCGTGAACATCTTGGTAGATGGTCGTTCCATTTTCTGAAATGGGAAGGACAGGAATGGGTAGGTCAGTACAGAATCTTGAGTCCCCTCTTGGCCACGAGGGAACATAATTTGAGATTCCCATGAGATGTCCCCTTAGAGATGTCCACTTGACAGCCTGGCGGGGCAGGCAGAGGCAAGGCTGGATGTGGGTCTGGGCATCCCACCCGGGGGGCTAATGCAGTGGGATCAGGTGCAGTTGCCCAGATGGATGGTGCAGATGGAATAGAGAAGGGGGCTGGGACCCCTTGTTTTAGACGACAAGCAGAAGAGAGCCCAGTAAGGCAGAAATGTGGGAGCATCACCCAAAAAAACACGCACGCATCTTAAGAAGGAAGTCTCCAAGGATTTTAAAAGTTTCAAGTTGATATCAGAAGTTTGAGGTATTTTGCACAACAACGTGCATCTTCAGCTTTTCTTGGACAATTGGTCTGACCTCACTGGTGCAGCATCTGTAGGTCAAAGGCAGCTGTGGGCACAGAGCCAGCTTCTCAGCCCATCCTCTCTGCAGCTCACCATCCCGCACCCCTCCTGCAGGCTCTCTGTTAGGGCTTGTGCATCCTGGTTTCATGCTTACATCATTGAATGTCCTGCAAACTGTGCCTGAGTCTCTGTCAGAGCCAGGAAAACAAAAGATAGCCCATGCTCTGAAAAGCAAAATTGGAGAAAGCCTACTCCTTTGTGGAAGTGAAGAATATTCTACGTGCTCAATGAGGAAACAAAGCCTATTCTAAACACAGCTCTGCCTGTTCCACTTAGTCTTAATTCACTGCCCCTGGCTATTGTAGCTTTCCAGTGGATCCTGCTCCACATTCACCTGCAGTGCTGTGCCCAGATCAAACCCTTCTCAAATGTTTCCACCACGCTGTTTCTCCTGTTCTGTTAACCCCAGGGAGCCCTGCATGTTGGAACTCAAGTTTTCTGAACACAGAATATATGAACTGAGGATTTTAAAAAATATCTAAACCCACACTTAGGAGCACTTGAATCTCTGTCCTTCACTAACCCTTCTCCCAGCTGCCAATTTGGTGGCAATGCTAGTTCAAGTCAAATCCTGCCTGCAGGACCATTTTCTAATCATCCCACGTGCTGCAGTCCATCCTGGGAACAGGCCTGCATGACGGGAGCTCACTCTGGTTTCTCAACCGTCCCTCTGGTGACTGCACCCAGCATCAGTGCCAGGGTGAGGTGTGGGCTCTGTGCCCCACATCTCCTTACCCCCACCCCCAGCACCTCACCACACTCACTCCATCATCTCCTGGTGGACAGCATCCACTGCTGGGGACTAGTTACGTATTAAGACATTATAGTCTTATAAATTAGAAGCTTCACCTCCCAGGGGAAGCAGAGCCAGTTGGTTTGTTTAATCATCTGTTCTTTCTCTTTTTTGTAGGTATTGGGGATTAAACCCACAGTCTGGCCCATGGTAGGCAAGTTGTCTGTCACTGAGTTACATCCCCAGCCTAACACGCAAAGTTCTTAATAGTGGTTTTTATACAGTAAATACTGAAGTTTTTACTGCTATATTCTGTTATTATTATGGTCATTTTATGCCATGCTATTATGTCTTCTTTCTATTAATTATTGTCTGACTATTGGGCTCATCAATTTCTCTTTAAGAGATGGAGCCAGCTGGGCTCGGTGGTACACACCTGTAATCCCAGAGGCTTGGGAGGCTGAGGCAGGAGGATCACGGAATCAAAGCCCGCCTCAGCAATTTAGAAAGGTACTGTGCAACTCAGTGAGAACCTGTCTCTGAATAAAATATTTTTAAAAATGGGGCTGGGGATGTGGCTCAGTGGTTAAGTGCCCCAGGGTTCAATCCCTGGTACCAGAAAAACAAAAACAAAAAAGATATGGAGACTTGCTATGTTGCCCAGGCTGGCCCCAAACTCCAGGTGCAATTGATTCTGCAGCCTCAACCCCATAGCTGGGACCACATGTGCGTATCAGTTTCTTTCTCTTTGGAATACAATTTCAATTTTTTTCCACAAGTTTTCTGAGTTGTGCACAATTTCCTTTATTTCTCTGTTAGGGCTTGTCCACCCTCGTTTCGTGCTTACATCACTGAATGTCCTGCAGACTGTGTGTGAGTCTCTATCAGAGTCAGGAAAACAAAAGATAGCCCATGCACTGAAAAGCAAAATTGGAGAAAGCCTACTCCTTTGTGGAAGTGAAGAATATTTATATATTATATAAATAATATATAAATATATATAATATGTATCATATATATATAATGTACCATTTCCTACTCGTAGGGATACAGAAAAATTTCTGTTTATAAGTTATGGGCAGATACATACTTATTAGAAGAAACAGAATATCCATATTCATCTACATAGAAATATATATTTATTTATGTGTTTATTATTGGAAATTGACAGAGAAAAGAAATAACTCATACATCAAAATCCTTCTCTTATTTCCAATTTACAATTTTCTTAATACTTCAAACCTCTTCTTTATCAGTTCTTCACTCTGAATTTGTTTGACCTTTATGCATTCAATAAGTGATCATTTTACATTGTTCTTTGTGCTGCCTTGTGATTTTTTCACATCTAATTTCTCATTTCCATTTTGTTATTTACAGTGATATCACAGCTTGAGAACAAAGTATGATTTTAGAAGGCCTACTCAGTGTTTTGAATATTTTTTACCTTCATTTCCTCCACGTGTCCTCTACCTCCAGTTGGTATTTCAGTACACATTTGTGTAATTTATTTATTTTTTTAAAAGTTTTTTTTAAAATTTTTTATTGTTGGCTGTTCAAAACATTACATAGTTCTTGATATATCATATTTCACACTTTGATTCAAGTGGGTTATGAGCTCCCATTTTTACCCCATATACAGATTGCAGAATTACATCAGTTACACATCCATTGATTTACATATTGCCATACTAGTGTCTGTTCTGTTCTGCTGCCTTTCCTATCCTCTACTATCCCCCCTCCCCTCCCCTCCCCTCTTCTCTTCTCTCTCTGCCCCCTCTACTGGCATTCATTTGTCCCCCTTGTATTATTTTTCCCTTTCCCCTCACTTCCTCTTGTATGTACTTTTGTATAACTCTGAGGGTCTCCTTCCATTTCCATGCAATTTCCCTTCTCTCTCCCTTTCCCTCCCACCTCTCATCCCTGTTTAATGTTAATCTTCTTCTCATGCTCTTCGACCCTACTCTGTTCTTAGTTACTCTCTTTATATCAAAGAAGACATTTGGCATTTGCTTTTTAGGGATTGGCTAGCTTCACTTAGCATAATCTGCTCTAATGCCATCCATTTCCCTGCAAATTCTATGATTTTGTCATTTTTTAATGCAGAGTAATACTCCATTGTGTATAAATGCCACATTTTTTTTATCCATTCATCTATTGAAGGGCATCTAGGTTGGTTCCACAGTCTTGCTATTGTGAATTGTGCTGCTATGAACATCGATGTAGCAGTGTCCCTGTAGCATGCTCTTTTTAGGTCTTTAGGGAATAGACCGAGAAGGGGAATAGCTGGGTCAAATGGTGGCTCCATTCCCAGCTTTCCAAGAAATCTCCATACTGCTTTCCAAATTGGCTGCACCAATCTGCAGTCCCACCAGCAATGTACAAGTGTACCCTTTTCCCCACATCCTCGCCAGCACTTGTTGTTGTTTGACTTCCTAATGGCTGCCAATCTTACTGGAGTGAGATGGTATCTTAGGGTGGTTTTGATTTGCATTTCTCTGACAGCTAGAGATGGTGAGCATTTTTTCATGTACTTGTTGATTGATTGTATGTCCTCCTCTGTGAAGTGTCTGTTCAGGTCCTTGGCCCATTTGTTGATTGGGTTGTTTGTTCTCTTATTGTCTAATTTTTTGAGTTCTTTGTATACTCTGGATATTAGGGCTCTGTCTGAAGTGTGAGGAGTAAAGATTTGTTCCCAGGATGTAGGCTCCCTATTTACCTCTCTTATTGTTTCTTTTTAAAAGTTTTTTGAGACACAGTCTTGCTGTGTTTCTTATGCTGCCCAGGCTGACCTTGAACCTGTGACTCCCCTGCCTCAGCCTCAGCTGGCACTATAGGTGCATACGACCACACCCAGCCTATGTGACTTTCTTAATTTTAAATTTTGAACTTTTCTTCCTGAAACAGTTTAAGACAAAACAATGGCACAAATAGTACAAAGAATTCCCTCCCACATCCCCTTCCCCAGCCTCCCCAAGTGCCGATGTCCTATGCAGCCGCAGCACAAGGATCAGAAACAGGATCAACATGGACACCACTGTCAGCTAGTTCACAGGGCTCATTCAGATTTTACCCATTTCCCAGCAGCGCCCCCTTTTGGATCAAATTCCCATCCAGGACTCCACCTTGCACTTGACATGCTTCTTGGTCTTCCCCATCTCTGAATGGTCCTTAGGCTCTGTCGCTCGTGGTCTTGACAGTTCTGAAGAGTGCTGTTTAGCTCTTGTCTCCTCATATTGTACACCGTTGGCCAACGTCCCACATACCTGAAGGCAGTGCACTTCCACGGGGCCAGGAGGGCTCTTCCAGGGGCAAAGAGAGCTTACCAGGATTTAAAGGCTCAGTGTCCCCAGCTTCATCAGGGCCTTCCCACCTGTCCCCATTCCAGCTGATGGGATCCCCTCATTCCCCACTCAATGCCCTCACTCTACTGGTGGATGCCCTGTGGGAATTCAACTTGTATGGAGTTTAGCTCATCACAGGATGAAGGATTCTGCATTTAATTTGGGGGAATCCTTGTCCTGTGGCTCTAGAAAATAAGGGTCTCCTGCAGGACACACATTGAATCTCAAGGTTATTTGTGTATCCCTTGAAGTTAGAGGTTGAATCCCTGAACTCATCCGTTTCTTTTACTATTTTGCCAGTGACATTAGGAGCAATCAGTCAACTTCATTATGTTCTTTATGTTTCCAAAAATGTTGAAAAGAATCATACATGTAGTCACCCAGCTCCTTGTCTCTTGGCTGCTTGAGTAGGATTGTCCAGTGGAGAGATTTGGGGTATCTCTATGACCACATTATGTTATGGACTGTCCGTGCTCTCTTTACTGCTGGAAATAGCATTGCTAGTTTCTTGAAACGTAACCAGATTAGGAACCAATTTCAGAAAGCCCAGAGCCAATTTTTCTTGGTAGAGTAATTATTAGCCTTGCTTCTTCAGAGAAACAGAACCAATATGAGATGATTGGTAGATAATAGGTAGATAGATAGAGTCATTACAATTGGCTTGTGCAACTCATGATGCAGAGAGATGCAGACTGCAAAGCTGATGGTATCATCCCAGTTGGAGTCCGAAGACCCAGTAGGCAGGATAACTGCTGGTGGAGATGCCAGTGTGACTCTGCAGTCCTGAGAACCAGGACAGTTCGTGGTGTAAGTTCTGGTCTTAAGTCTGAGCCCAAAGGCAGGAGAAGGCCACTGTTAGTTTGAAGACACACACACACACACACACACACACAGTTCTTTCTTAGCCTTTCTTCTGGTTAGTCCCACCCCGACTAGGAAGGACCACATCGAGTTCACCAATTCAGAGGCCAACCTTATCCAGAAATATGCACATGAACACCCCATAAGTGATGTTTAACGAAGCCTTTGGGCACCCCATTTTCCAGTCATGTCATGTCCTCTTGGCACCTCAGGTCAGGAGGCTCACGAGGCCATTTTGTCTCAGTACTGGTGGAACTAACTTTGATGACAAGCTGGGTCCTCCATGTTTCTTGACTATGACATGGATATGTTCTCCTTGTATTTGGTATCTTGTGATAAGATAGTTGAGACTATGTAAATAGCCCATTTCCCATTATTCCATTTCATTTTTTGTCATTTGACCTATTCTTTTAAGAATATTTTTTAATTTTTTCTAATTAGTTATACATGACAGTAGAATGAACTTTGACCCATCCTATGTAGGGAGTATAACTTCTCATTCTTCTGGTTGTACATGATGTAGAATCACACCTGTAATGTAATCATATATATACTTGGGGTAATAATGTCAGATTCATTCTACTATCCTCCTTCCCCCATACCCTTCCCCTCCTTTCACTTCCCTCTGCCTAATCCAAAGTACCTCTATTCTTCCTTAGCCCCACCCCCCTATTGTGAATTAGCATCTAGCATATCAGAGAACACATTCGGCCTTCTCTGATAGGCTGATGCTAATTTCCCTTCTACCTACTAATTTTAGTGTCCACTAATGATTCTTGACTGGGATTATTATCACTCTAATGTTTACCAAATAAGGATTTTATGGGTTCATAATTCTATATTTTTTGTTTAGAATGCTACTAAATTTATTTATTTATGTCATCATGGATTCATGAATAGATGCTTTATTTTCTGGGCTGTAATCCATTATTCTATTTATTTTGTTGTTTGGAGTATCCCAGATTTGGGTATTAGGAATCTGTTTTAAAAGTATACTTAAACAGCTTTGCCTTAGGAATTCCTATGTTCAGGAATGTAGGATTAGTGTAATAAACAGGGTTTCTCTATGGTTAAAGCATTATAGATTTCTTTGCTTTAGAAGTCTCTTTTTTTTTCTGCAAATGTTTAATTGAAGACACTCCGTTGGATACTGGGAACTTAGTGGCCACCTCGGATCAAAGCAAGATGAGGCAAGAAGGGCAGTCACAGTGACCCTCCCTCCCACAGTGACCCTCCCCCACCAGGGTGCTTTGCTCTTCCTCCTCCATGACTGCTCATGAGCTTTGTGCCAGAATGTCACCCAGACATCTTTGCCAGAGACACAATTTCAAGTAAAATGTGAAGAAACATGAAAATGTTGGCACCTTAAAGTGATCTCTGTGGATTTCATTTTATGCATAATAAATGCATAGCATTTAGTGCTTTTTTATCTTTTAGAATTCATTCATTTTCATCACAAAAGACTTTATAGCTAAAAGAGGTCTAACATACCATCTATATTCATTGTTTTTTTTTTTTTTCTTTTTTACTTCGAGTCACAGAAAGCAATTCTAGCTATCTTATTCCAAAATGAATTTGTTGAAAGGATATGGGGTAACCCACGGAATGGGGGAGTGGGCTAAAGAATCTGGCTCAGGAAAGACAGTGAAGGAGGGGGCTGCGGAAGTCCACACAGAGGGCACTGATGGGCTGATCCTTTGAGAAAACCTCTGAGGAAGTTTTTGTGTAGTTCTCTTCAAGATCCAGAAGCCAAGACTGATTGACAGTCCCCAAAGGATCGGGTCCACTTGGGGATGATGTTTTCTTGCTTTGAGTTCCCCAGAGCAGACTCTGGAGCAAGGATTCAAGAGCGTGTGGTTCATCTGGAAGGGGGTCCCAGGAACGGCAAGTGGGGGAATGGGGAAAAGACAGGCAGGGAGATGATCCAGCAGAGGGTGGGTTTCCGAAGCCAGCCCTCACTCCAGGCAGCTGTGCTCCCCAGGAAACAGGCTGAGCATGCAGCAGATGCCTCTAGGAGGCAAAGAAGCTGGACTGTTTCTTCATGGAATTTGTCAAGGGCTCATGGGGCTTAACTCCTGGGCACTCTGGGCTCCTACTGTGCTATCACATCCAGTCAAAATTTCTCAAGCAGAGAATCCTGGGGGTTTGCAGTGAGCAGCCCTCCCTGATGAGAAGCAAGTACTGAGAAGACACACACAGCCTGACAGGTCTGCTCCAGGGGTTTTCTTCAGCAAAATTGGGATGTTGTAGGAAGAAGGAGCCTGGAGGCTGGGCAGGCAAAAACGGGGGGTAGTCACTACACCCTGAATGTGGCCTTCTCTTTTACAGAAGCAGTTGTTTGCCTGTCAATTGGCCCTGCAGGCTGCAGCAAGTAGATGCGTTCAGCTACCAGGAGGAGAATATCAAGCTAAAGGGGGCTTAAGGGACACAGGTAGAGTCGGCCAGGATGGCTCCATCATGCAGGGGTAACAACCCGCCATGGCTCTACCCAGCAGAAGTGTCTTTCTCATTCATTGAGCCTGTGGAGGGTTCAGGCAGCTCTCCTCAGCTGCTGGTTGTAGGCACTGCCTCATCATCCCAGGATGCTTGGATCTTAGGGGAGATCCCTTAATACACAGCCTTCCTTGATGACCGTGCAGGGGAAGAACAGTCAGGAGTCACATCCCAAATACAACACGACACTTCTGGTTATGTCGCATCCGTCAAAGGAAGTCAGGTGCTATACTTCTGTGGTAAGAAGTGCTGTCTGTGTTTCCACAAGTGGAGGTGAGGACATTGTTGACCAGAGGTAAGAACCAGCCCCAGGTCTGCGGGTAGTTAGTTCCAAGGTTGTTACAGTGGGTCAGCAAATGCCCAAAGACTCAGGTGCTTTCTGTTGTTGGGGCTCACAAAACAATGCCCAAAGTTCCTTCTCGGGCTCCTCATCCTCCTCCTAAGCAAGTGCTAGAAACTCCCAGAATTCCTCTTTTCCAAGGCAGGCTGTGGAAGCCAGAACCCCTGTGGAAGCCAGAACCCCTGTGGAAGCCAGAACCAGCCATAAAGGGCAGTGCTCTGACTCTACCCTTCCTGCCTGCCTTTCTGTCTAGGAGCTAGCCACAGACAAATTCTCTGCTTGCCCTCATTACTGAGGAGTCCTGCCCCAGGCCTTGCTGGGTTTCTTACTCGGTCTGTTACCACCAGCTTGGCCCCTTCTGTCCCATTCCCCAGGGCTGCCCACTCCATGGAATCTAAGCAGAAAACAGTCAGTTTTGCCTCTGGGCAGTGACACACATGTCCCTCTAATCCCAGCTGCTTGGAAGGCTGAGGCAGGAGAATCACAAGTTCAAGGCCAGCCTGGGCAAGTTAGTGAGACCCTGGCTCAAAATAAAATTTTGAAAAAGAGACAAACTTCTGTTTGCAGCCCTGTTGTCTGCTTCCCTTGCACCTGCTGGACGCTCCTAAAACCCTCAGGATGTTCGTGAGAAGTGTGGCGGCATTAGCTGGTGGCACCAGCTCTGTAGAGAGACTTGGTACAGAAAGGCCAGGGTTCCCATGCGCACAGAAGGTGGAGCTAGGGCAGGACAGAGCCATCATGCTGGGCAGACTAAGTCAGTTAAAAAAAAAAAAGGCTACAACTCCAAAGAAGATTGGGCAGGGGATGAGGAGAGAGGGGGCAGAGAAACCCGCTCCAAGCCTCGTCTATTTCATTATGAAGACAGCAAATCTTTTTTTTTTATTGGTTGTTCAAAACATTATAAAGCTCTTGACATATCATATTTCATACATTAGATTCAAGTTGGTTATGAACTCCCAATTTTACCCCAAATACAGATTGCAGAATCACATCGGTTACACATCCACATTTTTACATAATGCCCTATTAGTAACTGTTGTATTCTGCTACCTTTCCTATCCTCTACCATCCCCCCTCCCTCCCCTCCCATCTTCTCTCTCTACCCCATCTACTGCAATTCATTTCTCTCCTTGTTTTTTTTTTCCCATTCCCCTCATAACCTCTTATATGTAATTTTGTATAACAATGAGGGTCTCCTTCCATTTCCATGCAATTTCCCTTTTCTCTCCCTTTCCCTCCCACCTCATGTCTCTGTTTAATGTTAATCTTATCCTCCTGCTCTTCCTCCCTGCTCTGTTCTTAATTGCTCTCATTATATCAAAGAAGACATTTGGCATTTGTTTTTTAGGGATTGGCTAGCTTCACTTAGCATAATCTGCTCTAGTGCCATCCATTTCCCTGCAAACTCCATGATTTTGTCATTTTTTAGTGCTGCGTAATACTCCATGGTGTATAAATGCCACATTTTTTTTTTATCCATTCATCTATTGAAGGGCATCTGGGTTGGTTCCACAGTTTAGCAATTGTGAATTGTGGTGCTATGAACATCGATGTGGCAGTATCTCTGTAGTACTCTCTTTTAAGGTCTTCAGGGAATAGTCCGAGAAGGGCAATAGCTGGGTCAAATGGTGGTTCCATTCCCAGCTTTCCCAGGAATCTCCATACTGCTTTCCAAATTGGCCGCACCAATTTGCAGTCCCACCAGCAATATACAAGAGTACCCTTTTCCCCACATCCTCGCCAGCACTTGTTGTTGTTTGACTTCCTAATGGCTGCCAATCTTACTGGAGTGAGATGGTATCTTAGGGTGGTTTTGATTTGCATTTCTCTGACTGCTAGAGATGGTGAGCATTTTTTCATGTACTTGTTGATTGATTATATGTCCTCCTCTGAGAAGTGTCTGTTCAGGTCCTTGGCCCATTTGTTGATGTTCAAATGGAAAAGCACGTGGGTTTGGTTCTGTGGTGGAGCTGTGGGGCAGAGCATGGTCAACCCCAGAACCACCAAATTAAAATAAAGACATGTTCCCCTGTGGCTTTGATTCTTTGCTTTGAAGGTCCCTGTGTCACATAAAACTCTTATCAAATGAATGTTGAGCTTTCTCTTGTCCACTTGTCTTGTTACAGGAGCATCAGCCATGACCCTGGTGACAGGAGGAAGGGATGGGGAGCTTTTTCCACCCTACACTCTCCTTCCTGTAGTCATCCCCAATTTTCCAGGACACCCTCCTGTTACAAAATGTCCTCAGCATCCAATGTCATTTCCCTTCACACCAACATCCAATAGCAGGAAGAGAAGGTTGGGGTCGCTTTGCTATTTTTATTTATTAAAAATCAGGTGAGGTGAATCTTCTCTCTCTTTTATCATGGAGGAAAGTCTTCCCTAGACGGCTCATGATAGCCTTCCCCATACAGGACTGGGAGACAGAGCCACCCCAGCCACAAGGAAGCATGTGCTGTTCTCATCCTTGTGACAGGCAGGCTCTGTCAGCTTAGAGCAAGAGACAGGAACGGCAGCCCCCTGTCCATGTCCAAGTGGACAACTGTCAGTTCACCACACGTGGAAACAGCGCTCACTGGCTCTGTGACATGGGACCCAGGCCCACAGTCCCCACAGCTTGGTTGTGCTCAGTCACAGCAGCTAATTCCTGAGAACATCCGAGCACTGACGAGGTCCCATCTCAAGTGACCGCAGGGCCTCTCCTTGGTGGATCAGCTGAGAAATCATGGCGCTTTAGATTCAGAACAATTTAACAGGAGTTTCTGCCAACAGAGTTTTTCTGAATGCATATTCAATAGCATAGGCCACTTTTGAGAGGCCACAGGGCTTGATGGTGAAAGTTTTCCCTTTTATAAAAAGGCAAACTAAAACTTGGCTTCTTCTCCAAAGAATCGCGTTCTCAGACTCTAGGCCAATAAATGAATACCGTAGTTTAGGATCATACACATTTTCTGAGACTTTAATAACAGTTAAAACATAGAAGAGATCATAGCAGGGACTCCTATTTCAAATGGCAATTGTCTAATAACTCCCATTTAACCGGCTTATAAAAATCATCAAAGGAAAATACACTTGTAACACAATCAATAGCTAAAACTTAACATGATTATGATAAACTGGAAATAAATCCACTAAATCTAAAGCAAATGGAGCTGACTGAGGAAAGCGTCTGTCTTTTATTCTGGAAACAAAGCCTGCATGGAAACAGTGGGAATATACTTTATATCTCCACCTGCTTCTGGAGCCGGAGTCCACTCCCACCAAACAATGGATAACTCGCTTCTCCAATGTGGCTGGAAGAATCCTTCTCTTATTCCTGTTTCTCCCAGATCATTGCAGACACCTTAATTTCCACACCCCTTCCCACCTGCTCCTGGCTGAGAAATAGCACAGGCAGTGTGTAGACTGGCTCTGGAACTCAGCTGGCCACCAGGACTCCCAGGCCAGGCGCTGTGAGAGGGTCAGGCAGGAGGAACCCTGGGCACTGCATGGATCGTGAAATTCCCCGCCTTCTGAAGCAGTGTGAGGAAGCCTGCTCTGTCTTCTTCTATTAATAGTATGTGCTCCACCCCTTGGTGCCTGCCGGGACCAGAAGAAGGTGATGGGGCTCCTCCCACCCACCACTCTTCTCCTCCTGGTCTCTGGGGGTGAACAGGAGCTTTAGGTGGAAGGGAGATGAAAACGATCTTTCTTTCAGGAGTGCCGGACTTCACACTTACTGTCAGGTTGTAAGAAACCATTGATGGGAGCACTGACAGAAAATAAGTTCATATGCATTTTTAAACTTTTAGAAACTGGTTTTATAAAAACACCCAAAACTTATAAATAAATAAAATGAAGCAAAGAAAACAAAAAATAATTATAAAACAACAAAAACACTAAGGAAAGGCTCGATCTCAGAGAAGCAGGTCAATACCCTGTGAGTGACTCCCAGACTGGACTGAAGACATGGGGTAATGTGCGCAAGAGCCCAGAAACAACAGAACTCAGGAAGATGGCGAAACCAAGGACAGCAAATGTGTCCCAGCAAATGATGGCTCCTCTCGTCATTGCTTCAGCCGATTGTAGGGGTCCAGCACAAAGCTCCTAGGACTCTCCAAAGTCAAAGATGCCAGACCCACAGGTGCATTTAACCTGGAGGATGGGAACAAACACATCCTATTGACACTAGTCTCCATGAAAATGTACCATTTCTCTCAGTCGTTGTTGGCAGCAAGCCACAGAAACAAGAGGACACGAGACCCTTGGGAATTCAGAGGTGCAGCCCCAGCCCTTTCCCAAGGTGCGTATCTTCAGGAGCAGAGCGGACAGAAAGAGCAGGCAGGATAACTTTCTCCACAGTGATCCCTCCAGTAGGAAGTCCTAGGGAAAAGCCATTGATTCCAAAGAGCCACCCCCAACAGTGAGGCTAGTTCAGTCAGTGCCACGTAAGAAAGCTAGAATATTTAAGGGCGTAGAAGACTGGATCAGAAAGCCAGTGAAGGGAAGATGCAGTTTTGTGGAATCCCCAAGCTCCTTTTTCATGTAAATCCAACATATAATGTAATCCCAGTCAGATAATGATGGAGTCAAAGGAAAAACAAAACAGAAACAACAGAAATTGTAGAATGGTCTGAAGGAAGGATCTCTGGGGAGGAATTTTGTTTTGTTTCTTAAAGAGGAGCCATGGGGAGGGTCAAGTCCATGTTACAAGCATGACTCATTTAATAAATCACTGACCAGTGGCCAACTCACTATATGGGAGTGTCGGGGAGAGCAGGTAGCTCGTTTGCATTTTAATTCTAAATAAATTTCAGATGGATTAAAGGTAAAACATAAAAAATAAAACCATAAGATGGCAGAAAAAAACGTAGGTGAATATCTATATAGATTCAAGGCAGAAAAGTCTCAGCTCAGTCAAATATCAAAGGTAGAAACAATAAGGTAAAAGAAATAGATTTGAAGTTGTATGGGTCGGCTCTCCATCCTTGTGATGAAATACCAGAGATAAGTAAGCGACTTATCAGAAGGGAAGGTTTGGTTGGGTCCCCAGTTTGGGAGGTTTCAGTGGACAGCTGGTTGGTGCCTTGCTGTGGGGCCTGAGGCAAGGCACAACGTTGTGGTAGAGCAGAGCTACTCACCTCATGTCAGCAGGGGGCGGAGAGAGGAAGGTGTGGGGTCCCCACCTCCCTTTAGAGGCTTGGCACCCATCACCTCAATTCCTCCCCTAAGCCCTACATATTTTTTCTTTCTTTTCTTTTTTTGATTGTTTTTTTGTCGTGTTGAGGATCAAACCCAGGCCTTCCTCCTATTAACTCATACCCTTACTCCTAGGCCCTACCTCTTTAAGGTTATCATACCTCCAAATAGTGCCACCAGCTGGCAAACAAGTCTTGAGCTATGAACCACTGAGGGACCTTCCAGGTCCAAACCATAGGAGACGTAATGAAAAATTTTATCTTCAAGATATTAACAATACTTAAAATATACAGACATTAATCCACTAAGAGAAAAAAAATCAGTGCTATATATGAAATACAATATATATGTTATCCTTAATGTGTAAAGAGTTCTTATAAGTCAATCAGAAGAAGGTAAATACACCAAATAAGAATACATGCCAAGGAAATAGTCATTAAATTTATAGCACATTTTCCCACTTATAATCAAAGAAATTAAAAATAAAACAATAAAATACCCTTTTTCAGTTATCATGTTGATAAAGAACATCTTTGTTTTTAAGACTAGAGTGATTAGGAAGGAAAAAGATTTTCATTGATGCTGGTAGATATCTAAATTAACCTTTGTGTAGATCAATTTTTCAAAAATTCTGTAATCACTAAGAAAAAAATATTCACATTCCTATCTAAGTAAAGAATGTTTATAACATGATTTATGTTTGTGAAATAACTTTATGTGAAAATCATAATTTAGCAAAGTATTTTGTAATTAATACAAATTACTCTTAAATGAGAAAACAATAAGTAGTAGATCTTTCACTAATTATAAACTGCTGGATTTAATGTTGACTTCTCCCCATAAAAATTTTAAATGTCACTGAAATTCCATTGGTATTACTGACTGAAATTCTGTGTCTGTTTCCATTGTTTTCAGACCTTCCCTGTGAGATCTGATGAAGAGTATGATCTGCGGCAATCTTATGAATACTCTTTATTCTGATACCAAGTGGGATGTACCAGTGGGGCAGAAGAAGAATAGGCAGGAAGGATGTGTTCCATGCTGTGTGTTGCATAGGACGTGTTCCATGCTGTGTGTTGCATTTTAGTAGTTTAAGGGTTGGTTGCTGTTTGGAATGGGGTTTCAGTGTTATGTGTGTGATGGTGTAAATTATATTCAATTATGGAAGGGCAATCAGACCTTTTTTTTTTTTTTGCAAGAATGTGAGTCCCCATATTGTCTGTTTCATTTCCTTTCTCTGAGGTGGTTTTCCTTCTCACTCATGTCTTCAACAAGAACGAAGCTCTAGACAAGTTAAATAAACTTGGGGATTCACAATGCTCTGCTCATCATCTTGCCTTAGAAGGTCAGGGAATGAGAGCAAGAACCAAGAGTGGCTCGCATCATTTAAAGACATTAGAACGAACTTGAAAGGAGCTCAACTGCTTACTACAAACATGCTGTCCCCAGCACAGATGATTTTTAAAACTTGCTGGCTACTAAATTAATGCATAGATTGTGTGCCCATGAGAAATACGTCCTCATTTCCCTGACTTAGAAGGAGCAAGTCAATGAGAAGTCAGCTCCTGTGTTTCATGCAGCAGTCCCAGGGGCCATGGACCACAGGGAAACAATCCCCAATTTCAAATAAGCATCCGAGGAAGAGCACCAGAAGAGGACAGAACCTGGTCATGGAACCCAGGGTGATCTGCTTATTTAGGAGATGTTAGGAATCCAATTTCACTTCCCAGTTTCCTCTGAAACAGGGAGTGAAGGGGGAACCCAGAACCCATGGAGCCCTGATCCAAGAGGAGGTGTCTCTGTGCTGCCAGCATTCCATTTGAAATTTAGTCATCCAGGTGACTAAATTGCTTACATAACTGCTAAACGCTGTGCATCATCTGTAACTTTCCAGAGGAAGAAGTGGATGCCAGACCATGGATATGCTAATGACCATGTCCACAGGAAAGTAGGAGGTATGGACTGGGGATGGGGAGCCGGAGTAGAGGTGGAGGGGTAGAAATAAGGGTGCTCTTTAGGACCCAGGTGAGCTGGATTGTCCAAGTCTCAGCATATCATACGTCACAAGCACCAAGGGGTCAATCCCAATGTGATATTGGACATTCCAAGATGCCTCCTTGTTGAGTGCATGGGGTATCCTGCACCCCACCCATCTCACCACCTAGAATTGACCTGATTCCAAAGGCTCAGGCTACCTGAGGCTCAGGTGGCCTTGCCCCTCCTAAATCACTGGGTCACTAAATGCTCAGGCTGTCCCCCCAAAGGTTAAGAAAAACTCTCCTGCTGCTTCCTAGCATCAATTCTTATCACTGGTCTTTTATTTCAGAGTAATCTCCAGAATTCTTTTTAGGTTTCTATGGAAAACTGAAAGAATAGACTTTTATGAAAAGATAATATCCTCCTAGGACAGGGGATGTGGGGATGGGAAGCGGGGTGGGATTTAGGTTTTCTCAAGCCTTGAAAGGTGAAAGCCAAAGGTGGTTCTAGGATCTTCTGAGACTCAGCTTGAGGAGCTGAGTAAAACCAATTTCAGATCTGAGTAAAACCAATTCTCCTTCTAAAAGCCTTGTGGCTTGTCTGGCTTGATTTTTCTGATGGTGCCATTTGTTTAAAGGACAATGAAAGAAGGAGTAGTTTTTGAAGAATACAATTCTATAGCAGGTGAAAAATTTCAACTTCTATTAAATATGACTTTAAAAGTCAGTAAGGCAGCATAGCCCTCTCATCCCTAAGCTCCAGTGGGTACATGCATGAACGGTCATTTCCTGGTCTTGGTTGAATCCAAAAGCAACTGGTAACTGTCGAGGCAATGAAAAACAGAAAATCATTGGCAGGAGTGGAGCTCATTTTCTGTGCAGCTTTGCTCCTACTGGCAACTCAACCCGTTCATCACATGTTGTTAATTCATTAGAGTTAATAAATTTCAAAAAAATATTTCCATAAGTATGCATAATATTATCAGTGTAATAATTGAAAAACCACTGAAATCATTTAAAAAATTAATCCATTTGAACATCGAGCTTTAGGATGCCGGAGTCCACATCTAATCTAGAATTGGGAATAGAAGCACATTTGTAGTCTACGTAATTATAGACATCAGGGAATCAGTAGGGCGTGTTTGAAGGTGGGAGCACATTTTGTTGCGTGTTTGTTGTTGATTGACTCTCAGTATTCAGAATTTTTTTTTAATTATCACTAGAGTCTTAGTGATGTAGCAGAAAGATCTTCAGGATTCTTGAACAGAATGCAAATTAGCAGTGCTATGGGTGGAACTGTGTGGTCCCTAAGAGGGAGTCCTAACCCTAATACTATAGAATGTGACCTTATTTGTTCAAAGGACAATGGAAGAAGGAGTCGTTTTTGAAGAGTTTTTGAAGAGAAGTAGTTTTTGAAGAGAAGGAGTAGTTTATAGAAGTAATCAAGTTAAAATGAAGTCATTAGAGTGCACCCAACCTGCATATGATGGTGTCTTTACAGAGGAGGGACTTGGACCCAGAGACAGGCATTCATAAAGGGGGGATGTGTGAGGAGCCATAGGGGAAGGTACCATCTACAAGCCAAGGAGAGTGGCTGGAACAGCTCCTTCCCTTGTGGCCGCCAGAAGGAGCCAGGCCTGCTGGCAGCTTGGTTCAGGTTTCTGACCTTCAGAACTGTGAGTCAAAATATTTCTGCAGTTGAAGCCACCAGGTTTGTGGTACCTTGTTACAGCAGCTGTACAAACCAATACACGTGGTTAGCATATGTCTTAAAATGGTGAACAAGATCCTGCGAGTAGAAGGGTGTGCTTTTCCTCCTTCCCCTCCCCCTTCCTAGCTCTGTACATGTAATGAACACCGGGATGATGGAGGAAGGCAGGCTTTTAAAGGAAGTATCATAATATCAACAAACCAGTGAAGGTAGATCAATACACCATGCTGCAGGTGCTGAATGCCTTAGGCTGTTGGAAAAGGAGTCACAATGTTGTTTCCTGCTGGAGAAAATCAGAGCCTGGTTTGAGAAGGCCAGGAGGGAGTCAGCCATCGAGGGAGGCGGCCTGGCCTGGCCGTGGACAGAGGCCCAGAGGCTGCGGAGAGATCTGGCTGGCGAGGCTCCTCACTGCTACCTCTGGGCTGAGGGTGGGCAGACCCTCCAGGGAAGCCTCAGAGCTGTGGGCAGTGGAGGAAGGGGAAAGCCAGCATCTGGAGGGTTCAGCTCCAGAAGTGGGCTGTGTGAAGAGTGCCCCCTAGTGCTGGGGTGGTGCGTGATGACTCGAGTCACGAGGGGTGGAGAGAGCCTGGGTTCTCAGGGCAATTCCGCTTCTCATGATGGACAGTGAGGTGACAGATGAGGCTAGTGGGTCTGCTGCACTCGAGGAGGAGGAGGATATTTTCCCAAAGGTAGCTCATCTGGAAATCAAGCCCCCAGAACTCATCCACGCTGACTGAGGGGTAGATATCTAAATCTTGGTAAGACACTGGAGGCAGTAGAGGCTTAAACAATTTTTTACCCCTCCCTATACCAATGCAGTTCAGGAAAAAGAAAATCTTGGCAATTTAAGGATTTCTCTCTTGGGTCCATTCTGATCCAGGAAGAAATTTTGAGAGCTATTTACCACCAAGGGAGTTCAATCATTTGGGATGAAAATGCATTGTCACCTACAGAGGCGTCAGCAAGCTAGACGTTTAATAGACATAACTAAACGTGACTTGAACTTAACATGCAGATGGAACACGCCAGCTTGGATTCCTTCAAGTTAATAAAGTTTATTTGAAGATCAGGCCAACCCAGGTCTCGGCACACCCTCCTGCTCTTCATCTGGGAGCTGATAGGGAGGATCTTCCATGTCTCAGGATGAAGACCTTATGTTCCACGGGGAGGTTAGCAGGCTGGATTTCAAAGCCAAGTGCCCGCCATGATTCTGGCTAGGCACAGGGAGAGATGCACATTGGGAAAGTGAGTCTGCTGGCCCCAGAGTGAGAGTTGGAGGTTCCATGATTTCTCCTGAGATGTATGGGGGTGTCCACCATTCCTAGGTAAGAACAACGAGAACCCCTTACAAAGAGCTTAATCTGGGGCCAGTAGTATTCACATGCTATTGCAAATGGTATACTGGAAGGGGGGGCATGGTGTGTGTGCATGACAGTGGGTTGGTGGCAGAGCAGTCCTCAGAGCAGTCCTCAGGTCACACCCACTCTTGGTCCTGGACACCTGTGACAACAAGTCTAAGGACTGACAGTGCAGACAAAGGGTCTGTGGAGACGCCCCAGTGGGCTGAGGGGGAATCTCGCCTCTATGAGAATGTTCCATGGTCGGGGCAGAGCAAGATGCATCTCTCCACCCTTTCTTCTTGGTGAAAACTGCCTAAAACCACACTTGAGAGGCCCACAGGATTTCTGGGCAGTGTGAGTGCTCACTACAGAAAACAATGTGTCTTACCTGAGGTCGCCTATGAAAACCTCTTTCCTTCCTCCCTCCTGGCCTCTGCCAGTAGACTATTCTGCCCCAGAGCTGCTGAGATGGTGTTTGATGGTGTGCAGGGATGGTTCCATGCACAAAACAAAAACATTTATTCTAAAAGTGCGAAATTAAAGAGCAGTTGCTTTGGGCACCAAGGATCCTTGGGGAAGATGAGGTGGAATCAGAGGTCCACGGAAGAGGAGGCGTCTCTGCCATCTCTGAGGTGGTGGCTCTGTGGTTGTGTTAGGAACCAAGGCCCTCCCCAGGAGAAGGCAGGTCTGAGGACAGGGACTGTTTTGTATGTGCTTCTGGACTCAGTGTGTCTCGTGGGATGATAGCAAGACAGTTTGGATCTGGACTGGACTGCTCATCTTTTCCACCAGAAGCCAACATTAGAATTTCAGGAATGTGTGTGTGTGTGTGTGTGTGTGTGTATTTTCCGACACACATGGTTACAGCTTCAGAGACCTGGTGTAATTTAAGAACCATTACTTGCGTTTGGGGGGTCTTTTGCCTGCTGTGGATGGGGAGTGGGGGAAGGAAAGGACGCAGGCCCCAGCAGGTCTTTACATACTCACACGTCCCAGGAGGCAAATCTTCATGAATAACTTGAAGCTCGGTAAGGTAAATGGTCTGAGCAAGGTCAAGAGTGATTTGACCTTGGTGAAGAGCTTAGATTCAACTGTGGTTCTGTCCACTCCCAAGTCCTATCCAGGCCCTGTTCGTTTTATTGCATTGTTTCCAAGGATGTCTATGATGTCTACAGAGAGAGGGTGTAGACTCCCTTTGAGCAGAATGACCTCACTTATGGGCTGGGGATTGGGTCCTTTCTCCCTCTGTCTTTTGCCTGGGCCATTTTAGGAGAAGGTGGTTATGATTGGATCTTATTTCTAAGCTCTAAAGCTCAAAGGAGGCTTAAGCTGGAATCATCTTGTGGAATTATTTTTTAAAACTGCCTTTATGAAGAGAGGCACTTTCAAAGCGCATTGTTCCTCTGAATGTATCCACATACGGAACACTGAGTGAATTCAGTGGGAAACTAAAAGGATTTGGGGGATTTCATCAAAAATGGTAATTTATATGCACACTCTCTTGCCAAGTGAGATTTGTCAATTATAATATTTTATTCAATTCCTTTCTTCTCAGGAAGAAAAATATTCATGCAGAATATTCCGAAAACAACTAATTTTATTGCCTGGAAGAGGGAAGGAGGAGCCGTGAAGGTGGGGAAGGGAAGATGATGGAAATAACCTTCAGTGAAAATCATAATCCAAATGGCTACACAAATTGAAGTTGCTATTTTACCATTTGGTTTGTTTCAATGACTGCCCTTTTCAGAATTTCCCTTAGTCAACAGTGGTCAACAAAACCTTTGAAAATGTTGGTTGCTAAGAAGCCTTTCCATCACAGGGAAAGAAAAAAAAAAATCTCAGTCTAGCCATTCTTGCCTCTGTCCAGGAAGAAGATCAGCATTTCTTCTGCTTGTCCATTTTGTGCTAAAAGTCTGGTGCTATAAACATACCTTGAGATGAATCTCAGTATTTTTTCTTGCTTCCTAGTGTCTACTATATCCAGACCTTGTCATTCTTTTGGATTTCTAAGGGACTCTGAGTCTCTCATGTCCTGGGAAGTTGTGCTGAGTACCAGCACTGTGATGGGTGCTCAAGAGAAACCTTCTCATTTCTCAGTTAATGTTTAATGTTTAATGTGCTATGTTTATTGGCAGAAAGCAGAGCATGGAGGAGACAATAGCAGGGAGCTAGGAATTCTAAAACAAATTCGTATTTTAATGTACAATTGGAGGAGATAATGAATATTAATATTCAAGGGCTCTGTAGCTCACTAACAAGAAACTAGGAAGGGAAAAATTATTTTTGGTTCCTGATGAGTCAATGAGGAGAGCTTGTACTAAATTTTCCCATGTTTTTCTCTATGGAGGCATTTATGTCCACTTCCTGAGCCTCTGCCAACTCAACCTCCAGTCTGCAGGATGAATTCAGCTTTTTCTAGGCTCTGCCTCGTTTTCCTGAGGTAGGGCCATGTTTGAGGATGGCAGCAGAGCAGTGGCTGGGCCCGTGTTTGAGGGGCCAGGGGAGCAGGCATTGCCTGTTGGGGAAGGGTGTCCTCAGGGCCGCTAAGCTGTGGGTTCAGTGATGCGTGCTTTCTTCTCCAGAGTTCCCAAGCCCTTTTGTACTTGAAGTCATTTTAACTTGCATAATTTTTCCTCACTGCCCCAATGCTGTTGCAGAGTATTTTCCTTAAGGGGGAGAAATTACTTAAATAAATGTGAACACTGCTGTGGCTGCCACCTCGTATGTACTTGCCCAGAGTGAACCTAGCTCTCCTTGGAATATCAATAACCCAGAAATGCAGTGTTTATATTCTCACGCATCGCAGTTTTATAAATTTTTCATATGTTGCAAAAGCACCTTTTCCATAGAAGTTTTAAAAGACACTTGGGGGGTTACAATGTTACCTTTTTAAGTATAGGAAATTTTGTTTCTTGATTTCTGGCTTTCTATGGTAAACATTGAGTACTGTTCTGAGTTAAAGATGGTTGTTATTTCTTATACATTTTATTATTCCTTTTCTTAGGAATAATGGACCCTTCAAGCTTTCTCAGAAAGAAATGTAAGTGTGACTTTGATTTTTATTGCAACTATTTCGATGACAACTCTCGAGTATTCTAGAACATGTTTTAGTTCTATTTATGGTTACAACAGAAGGTCCTGAAGATGGTGGTAAGTGTGTGGCGTCTCCGTCCAGGTCCTCTATTGTCACAGCAGAAGGTCCTGAAGCTGGTGGTGTTTGATGTCTCTGTCCAGGTCCTCTATTGTCACATCAGAAGGTCCTGATGCTGATGGTGAATATGGAGTCCTGGTGTTGAGAAGACTCAGGAAGAGATCAATCAGAAGGGGAAATCATGGCATCAAAATAAAAAAATAGAGAAAAATGTTAATGAGTACCAATACGAGTAATAACCCATGTAATAAAAAGTAAGGAATTAAAACTAAGTATATTTCTTGGGGCTGGGGATGTGGCTCAAGCGGTAGCACACTCGTCTGGCATGCGTGTGGCCCGGGTTCGATCCTCAGCACCACATGCAAAGATGTTGTGTCTGCCGAAAAACTAAAAAAAAAAAAAAAAAAAAATATATATATATATATATATATATATATATATAAATTCTCTCTTTCTCTCTATCTATCTATCTTTCTTTAAAAAAACTAAGTATATTTCTTTAGTATTTATTTTCTTGAATAGTTTCAAAATTGAAATGCTTAGAAATAATATTTGAAGATCTAATGATTAAGAGTTTTCAAAAATCTTTGAAGTTCAACAATTTATAGATTCATGGAGTTCCATTAGTTCCATGAAATAAAATTTTCAAACTTTATTCAGTAACATAGTACTATAGTTGAAAACCAAAACAAAGAGAATACCTTAAAAACAGAGAACCAAAGACCCATTCCTTTCAAAGGATCAACAGAAAGACTGACAGTAGACTGCTCAAAAGAAATAATAAAAGCTGAGAATAATTGAAGAATGTTTTTAAGATACTCCACAAAATATTTTTGCCAGCCTAGAATTCTGTATATCACCAGAGAGAAGGAAGGTGAAATACACTTTTTTAGGCAAACAATAATCAGGAGAATTCATTGCCAGCAAACCTTGGATTTATCCAGGAATAAAGGAGAAACAGAAAAATAATCCCTGTAAGATTCTAAATTGCCTGTGTAAGAAGGTTGCAAAGTACAATGTATTGGGGAGAGCTTTGGGGGAATTCACTTTAGTTTGGAGTGGGTAGATTTCTTATTCTCCTTCCCACTGTTATGATCATAGTTATTGTAAAAATCAAAATTCAGACTCTGGTCATACCTTACCAACATGGTCAGTGTCCTGAGTTGTGGAGAGTGGGTGTCAAGGGGTTCAAAGTAGATATTTGAGTTTTTTTTCCTACTGACCATCTATCATATTCAGCAAATTGAGGCATACCTGCCCACATCTGACCACTTGGTTTCATAAAGGAGTCTCATTCTGGAAAACTGGGACAAGATAGGAGGCGAAAGGATGGAAAAATGCTGGACAGTTGGATGTAAGGGTAAATAATAGGACTCCTCCCTGTGGTGCACTAGGGTTTTAGCTTCACCAAGACATTTTATCATCATTTCAGACATGGCTACTTGTTTGAAATGATAAAATGGTATGGGTCATTTCACCCTGGAGGTTTAAGATGAATCACTTCTGTTTTGCAAAGCACATACTTTTAAAATTTTCTTTTGAGTAAAAAAAAAAAAAACTTGCTAAAAGCAAGGAATGATCATTAGAGTATTTTATTTTTCTTTGATAATGCCTATTATTCATTAGTGTTCTTTCCATGAATTTATTCTTATGGTTTCATTTTGAATGGGTTGAGATGATTTTTCTCTAATAACTAAAATTGAAACGAAGGGGGAAAGAAAACCTTACTGTAGATTTCTGGGGAAGAAATTCACCCTTTCTCCTCTCCAGCTGTGTTTCCACATCTCAGAATGGAAGTTTCTGGGGAGGGACTGTGGTGAGTTCATACCGGATGAGCTGATGCTGGTGGTGAATATGGAGTCCTGGTGTTGAGCAGACTCAGGAAGAGATCAGTCAGAAGGGGAAACCATGACATCAAAATAAAGGGAGAGCAATGGAGGAATTCAATTTAGTTTGGAGTAGGTAAATTTCTCATTCTCCTTCCCACTGTTATGCTTCTAGTTATTGTAAAAACAAAATTCAGGCTCTGGTCATTCCTTACCAACGTAGTCAGAGTTGAGATCTCCTTTTTGGGGGACAGTGATGTACAACTTCTGCTCATCTCCTGAAGGCCACAGTGTGCCTTGACAGACACTAGGAAAACAAAAGGAATTTTTAGTTGAGGGAGAATAAAAAACAAACGTTTAGTGCATGAGTGTCCTATTCCAGCAGCACCTGACCTTAGCTGCGATGGTCTTGGCTGACTGGTGTTTCTCTCTTGGCTGCTCTGCTGTCAGTGTGCATCCCAGGCTGAACGCTCCTTGCCCAGTTTCAGGGAATGGTTAACTGAGCGAGCAGCACTGGGATACAGTGTGGGACGTATGTGACATGGGGTAGTGTGCCGAACACAGGGCTAGGTGTCCTAAGATCTGAGATTGAGTTTTGGCCAAGGTCCTCACCTAGTGGATGAGAATTCTGAGTCTCTTCTTCTGCATCTGCAAAATGGGACTACCAAATACACTCTGCTTGTTTTCACAGGGCATGCTTGTGAAAGTCAAGTGTAAATGTACATGTGAAATAGCTTTGGCAAGTTCAGAGTTCAGAAATACAATAGAGAGGTATTCCCGTGGACTGAAATGCCCGTGCCAACCCACAGGAAAGCTCAGTTTGTAGGACAGGTCCTCAGCCTTACAGGGGATGAAGAGGACTCCAAGTTCATGGCCAAGCACTGCAGTGGTTTACTTGCAGACAGTGCTCTTGAGAAAGTAAGGTGAATGAAATGTTGCCGCAGTCCGGCTGCAGTAAAATAGCCGGGGGGGTGACGAGCAACTTGTGTAGATTGATACAGCAGGAGTGGGAGCCGTTTATTGTAGGACAGGAGGGGTATATATACATTCCACACAGCTTATCTTAATTAACATAAACTAGATACAGCAGTCAACCAATAAGGAATCTCCACACTTAATGGCTCGCTGGCGTTACTTCACAAACCACTCCCTCTGGCAAAATGCCAGGCGCTATCTTGACTTGTTTACAGACCCTAACAAAATGTAATGCATCTTGGTCTAGCCCCCAGGAGACAAAGGTGGACCCCAGGAGAGGGTCTGGATGTCATCTGACAGGGGAGACATCTGAGCTCTGGGTAGGGTTTGCTGAGGTTTGGATGTGTTTGAGTGTGTCTTACAAAGGCCTCTGTGCAGCAAGCTTGGTCTCCAGTGTGATGCTGCTGAGGGGATGGGACCTTAAAGAGGAGGGGCTGGTGAAGGGTGACGAGATCGTGGGGTGCTGTGCTTGGAAGGGATTTCTGCTGGTCTGGAGGATTGAGTTAGCTTTCATGAGAGTGGGTTGTTATAAAGCGAGGCCACCCCACTAAGACACTGTGGTTCCATGGTGTTTGGACTCTCCAGCCACAAGAATCCTAAGTCAAATAATTTTTTTTACTTTATAAAGTGCCCAGCATCTGGTATTTTTTTTCTTTTTTCTTTTTTTTTTTTTAAGCAAGAGAAAGAAGACAAATCGCTGACTCCAATGGAGGAAACCTGTCTCCTGTCCTTTTGGGCTCTAGTTACCAGGTAGAAAGACAGATACAGAAAAGTCTTGCGGTAAATGAAGGGATGATGAAAAGCAGTTGTGCCCAGGACAGAGACAGAGAAGGTGTCACCAGGCTTCTGGAAGCTGGTCTTGAAGAGCCGGTGTGGACTCTCCAAGATGGCTGGGAGAAAACCAAAATAACCCTTTGGTTATACAATAATAACGGGGAAAAACCATCAAGTGGACTCTCAGGATGTATTCCATATGAACATCAGATATTTACCAAGGAAATTGTCCTGAACACAATAGCATACTTCACATTTGCTACATAACCCTTGTTTTCCTAAAAAGGGAAAAATTCTTGAGCTGAGTTGCTAATTCACATAGAAAAACTATGAAATGACTTTCTGATACATACTGAAAGTCTTAGGCCTTCTTTTTTTATGCTGGTGGTTATGATGGATAGTTTTGTGTCAACTCAACGAGGGTATAACATCCAGTTATTTAACCAAACACTAATATCGGAGTTGCCATGCAGGTATTTTGTAGATGACTTTTAAGTAAAGTTTACCCTTGATGGTGTGGGTGAGCCTAAGCCCATCAACCGGAAGGCCTTAAGAGCCAAACCTGAAGTTCTCTGTTCCAGGGATTTATCTCTTCTGTGTGGAGAGCTTGAGGTCTTCTGCTCAGAGTGCCAAGTGCCAGGATGGCGGGTCTCTGGGAGAGCCTTGACTTGGATAGAAATAGGCTTGGGTATGATGGTTGGGTGGCATGCAATGAGGAATTGAGGCCCAGACACACAAAGCGGAAGTGCATGCCTTGGGGGCACCAATGGGAGGGCCAGTGGGAAGCCTTGGGCTGCTGGGTGCTCCACAAAGAGGGAGAGCAAGAGTAAGAGTGAGAAGACCTGTTACCCTTAGGCCTCCCCGTGGAGTGTGTGGCCTGACTGGTCTAAAGAAAGCATGCATGAAAGCAGAGACTTATCCAGATGATTCTAGTGTTGCCCAGCAAGTCTCACTGTGGTCAGCAGCTGTGGGATGGACTAGGTTTTGGTTCAGTGGAATGAGGAAATAATGCAACTCACACAACCGCACAGGAGGAGGACGCTTTCTTGTGGCCAAAGTGATGAGTTATTAACTCGGTTCCAAAAGACTTCATGTCAGACCTAAAAATGAATGTCAAGCCAGCAAGTATATTAAATCTGTGACACTCATAGGAGAAGCAATTCTACCTCAGGACTGCAACGTTAACTGCAGCCTGTATTCCTGAACTGCCCTGCAAGGAGGCTGATGGCCTGGAGGCTAGACAGAAGTTGATGTCGCAGCTCTAGTCCAGACCGTTGACTGACCAATCTCCTCTTTCTTTGGGGGCCTTGGTCTTTTTTCTAAGGCTGTCAACTGATGGGATAAAGTCTACCCACATTATATAGGGTAATCTGGTTATTGAAGTCTACTTTTGAATATCTAAAAAAATACTTTCACAGCAACATCTAGATGTGTTTGACAAAATATTTGGGTACTGTGGCCCAGCCGAAGTGACATACCGTTAATATCAAAACAATACATAGGGAATTTTTGTCTGTTACACTACCTTCTGTCTAGATGGTTTTGTGGACCGATTAACTTTACTTTCAAGTTGTAAATTACATGTTACATGAGCCAGAAGCCACTTTACAGTGATAGTCTTAAGTAGCGATATACCTCTTCCCCTGATATACTTCTCAATCTTTGTGGTATGCCATGTTAATACACAGACTACGTAGTATGTGTCCTCTACACGCATCTACTACAAGACACGCTGACTCATCTACAAGAGCATCTTTTCACCAACAACAGATTCCTAATGATATTTATAACTGGAGAAATATTTGCCTAAAAACAAGAGGTAACTCCTCTAGTATATCAAACATTTGTAGAACCAGCCATAAAGAATGAAATCACATTTGCCAGAAAATGGATGGAACGGGAGATTGAGCAAAAGAAGCCAGACATAGAAGAGTAAGTATGTTTTCTCTCATGTATGACAACTTAAAAAAAAAAAAAGACCTCAAAGTAGAAGAGGAGAAGGAGTCTATTAGGGAAGCAGGATAAGGGGAAGACGTGAGGAGGCGATAGGGACGTGGATGTGATTAAAACGTGATATATGCATGTTAAAAGACTATGAAGAACAGGGGCTGAGGCTGTGGCTCAGTGGTAGAGCACTTGCCCCTCACGGGTGAGGCACTGGGTTCGATCCTCAGCACCACATAAAAATAGATAAATAAATAAGAGTATATTAAAAAAAAAAAGTGAAGAACCAGCCTGTGTAAAAGCTTAAGTACTCAAAACACTCAAAAACCTAGCTCCTTGAGAATTCAGTTCCCCAAATTGGTTTTGATACCACTATGACTTTTTTTTTAAACAGGTAAGTTATTAATAAAAGTTACTGTATATCTTTGTCAAAATGATTTATTGCTTAAAATTCCTTATGCTATAAGGATGTACCCACTCAAACTATAGTTTCAAGACACATCTTCTCCTATTACAGAAAAATTTCTTTGGTTCCATGACTGCACCCTCATAATTATGTTTCATTATGTGCAAAATAATCTCCCATAAATACAACGGATACTCATCAAGTTCAGAATAAATGTTACCTACAAATATTGTAATTTTCATGTTTTTATTTTTGTGAATTCTTGGATTAATTTTGTACTTAATGGATGAAACTAATACCTGACAAGAACAATTTAGAGGAAAAAAACTTTATTTTGGATCATGGTTTCAGTCCATGGCAAGCTGACCTCATTGCTCCAGGCCCAAGGTGAGGCCCTCACCTTGGCTATACCATGGCAGAAGGGCATGGGTAAAGGAACACTGCTGCATCCATGAAGGACAAGGAGCAGGGCTGGGGGAAGGGGATACAGGGAAGGAGACCTTGCAGGGCAGCCCTCAGAAATCCACCTTGTCCAGCCATGCCCCATCTGCCTATGGTTAGCACACAGTCAGTCCATTCAAACCAGGGTGGACTGATTAGGTTACAGATCTCACACTCCAATCATTTCACCTCTAAATATTCCTGAATTAATATAGTAGCTTTTGGAGGAAATTTCATATGCAAACCATAACATTCCACCTCTGTTTCTCAAAAACTCATGTCCATCTCACAATGCAGAATGATTTAGTTCATCTCCAAATGTTCCACAGTCTTAACAGTTTCATCACTGGGGCTGAGGATAGAGCTCAGCTCTACACCACTTGCCTGGCATTTGTGAGGCCCTCGGTTTGATCCCTAGCACAAAAACAAAACAAAACAAAACAAACTCAGCTTCAGCAGTGCCCAAAGTTCAAGTCTAAAGTCTTGTCTGAGATTCAAGGCAAACACTTGGCCATGAGCACATGTAAAAATCAAAATCAAGTTAAACATTTTCATTCTAAAAGGGAGGAATAAAGAAATAGCAAGAAGGGGTGGGGCCAAAACAAGACAAAACTCAGTGGGGCAAACAGCTCTCTTAACTCCATGTATAGCATCTAGGACACATGGCTGGGAGATGTTATCTCCAGAAGGCTCAGGTGGCCACCCTTCTTGCCAGTTGTACCTCACATGGCCTGGCTTTGCCTGCAGCCAGCACCTTTTCTTGGCAGACAGTCCACATTACTGGTACCTCTTAATACTTGGAATCTCCATTCCAGTTCGGCTTCACTTTCATGGCTTCATGCATCAGACCCTCGGGGGCACCCTGCAGGGACTCCAATCCTGCGACACTTTGTCTGGCCTCCTAGGCCTTCCTTTGAAATCTCAGTGGAAACCTCCATGACCCCTTAACTTCAGCATCCTGTACTCCTGCAGAACCGGTACCTCCTGGATAACACCAAGGTCTTCTGCTGTAGTTGGTTCTCCTGGGATCACAACTTCGGGGGCTCCTGAGTGCCTAGGTAGCTGAGTACAGTGAAACAACTTCCTAGGACACCCCCATGATCTTAACTCAAAGAAATTTTTCCTTCTATACCCTTAAGCCTGCGGTGGGTGTGGTCTTGCAAATTCCTGAGATGCCCTCCTGGCATCTGTTCTATTGCCTCTGTGCAAAGTACTCAGCATCTCTTTAGTCACTATAATCTCTTTAACGAGCACATTTTCATTGGCTCCAGTTTTACAAGCACTTTTCTGGTCTACTACAGAGCAATAGTAACAAAAACAGCATGGTACTGGCACCAAAACAGGCTGGTAAACTGTGAGTTTTAAAAATCCTTTAGTTCCTATTCTCACAGTAAACATGGCTAAACACCAAGGTCTGGTGTTTATCTATGCCAACTTACTAAATGCTGGGCAGCCTTGACATTTACTCTACCAGGTTAACTAGTTCATGACTTTTAAATTTACCTTTATACACAGTCTCTCAGGACATGTGCAAAATGTAGACAGTTTCCTTGCCAGAATGTAACACAAGTGGCCTCTAGTTCAATTCTTAATAAAGTACTTATTTCCCCTTGAAATCTCATGAGCACATTCCTATTGGCATTCTGGTCCATTGAACTCTTACCAGAATCTCCCATTAAGCTCTGCTTACAGCATTTTTAAAGCTTTTCTAATCTGCAGCTCTAAACTATTCCAAATTCCTCCTGCATACCAACCCCCAAAGCTTGTGAACCCCACAATCAGGTTAGTCATAGCAACAACCCCACTCTTAATATTAATTTCTGTGTTAGTCAGCTTTGCATAGCTGTGACTAAAATACCTGACAAGAACAACTCAGAGGAGGGAAAGTTTATTTTGGCTCACAGTTTCCAGTTCACGGTGGAGCTGACTCCATTGCTCTGGGCTCAAGGTGAAGTAAGACATCATGGTGGAAGGGAGAGGTAGAGAAGTGCTGCGCCTTTCATGGTGGACAGGAAATGGGGGAGGGAAGGGGTTGCAGAGAAAGTGAGCCTTCCCAAGGCACACCCCAGTAACCACCTCTTCCAGCCATGCCTCACCTGCCTACAGTTACCCCCAGTCCATTCAAATTATGATGGACTGATTAGGTTACAGCTCTCACAATCCAATCACTTCACCTCTGAATTTTCCTGCACTAACAGGAGATTTTGGGAAACACATCATATCCAAACCATAACAGGCAGTGTTTTGACATTGTGATTCAATGTCTAGCACTTGAAATAGCACACATAGAATATTTGAAAAGCTGATCTGCATTAATAATATATGTTCGTTGAGGAGTTCATATAGCATTCATCTTTTCAGCTAAGTACTGAGAGTTTTTATTGCTCTAATTAGATGTGCTGTGCCGTAATTAAATATAGAAGCCTATTATATATTATTCTATTGTATAGAACCAGAAATTATCACCATTTTATCAGTAATTTTAACATCATTTAGAAACTTTCCATTAAAATTTTCTGGTTCCAATTTTCCATTATCACCCTCACTCAAAATATTTGAAATAACCAAAACATCAAGCCCCCTGACAAACTATTAAATAAACAAAAATGTATTCGCCTCCTTCTTCACTCCACAATATTAGAATTACCTGTTGTCATCTTGATTATGTTTTCCACAACTCTATTCCTCTCATCAAGTCATCTTATTAACAACTGCCTAATTAATTATATTCCAGCAGTGCTTAGTCTAATTGCCTTAAAGTCTACTAAAGTTAATTTACAGCCCCTGCAGACAAACTCGATCTCTAATTTTTATGTCACTTATTTTAGTTGTTGTGACTACAAACCTATTCAGGGTGCCAAACCAGACATTTTCCCCAACCACTCAAATTGCAACAGCCCTGCAAACTGCAGTCTGCTCCTAGCAGGAACAACACGTTAGTGCTGGATTCCATTATAAAACCAAAATCTCATGGTGGATGTTCTACCTAAGGAACATCTGCTTTACTCAGTCCTATATTGGTGATCAACTAATCTTTCTTGTCATGCATTTTACAGTAAATGTGACAGTAAATGTTACAGATGGCCAATTAATGCACCTAATTAGAATTATTAGTCTTGCTATAAGTAAGACATTGGTATTCTCCATTGTACTTATTATTTTAGTACCTCTTATAGTTTGAGTTAGTAGTTGTCTTAAGTCCCAGGATTCACTGAATGTATACTTACCATATAGAAAACACAATCCCTGGACCATTAACAGGAGTGGTATTGATTCTATCACCTGTAATGACCTTGAGATTAATTATAGTATTCCATTACAAATCATCAACCCTGTTAATACCAGGATTATTCACTAATACAGGAGTTATATGCCAATAATGACAAAACATCATACAAGAATGTATTTTCCAAGGTCATCACACATCAGTTGTATAAAAGCAGAAGAATTTTTCTGATTCTCTTATCATTCAAACTTATCCCCTATATCAAAACTTGGCCGATGCTGTCCAACTACAGGTGTTTTCCAATGGCATCCATTAATGCTTCCATCTTCTCAGCATCTGGTCTTCTCACCAGAGCCACGGGCCACTGTTTAAAAGAGGGAAAGCACAAAGAATGTTTCAGCACTGCTTATCACCGTGGCTCTAGGAGCTTACGTTACGTAAGGGAAGAAGAACATCTTCTCTTAACCTTCCTAAGTTCTAGGCTGGGGCACAATGTCGAAGAACAGATTAACAAGAGAAAAGCATAAACATATATTTGCTATTTTTATGTGATATGAGGACCTTCTTAAGGAAATGAAGACATGACAAATCAGTTAAGCCCGAGGGTTTTAAATCATTTTGATGAAGAACGCAGCATTGTAGAGACATGTGACAGCACAAAGGGCCCGAGTAACTGGGGAATTTTAGCAGGCCTGTCAATTACAAGCTTCAGAATAGTAAGAGAGAGATTCACTTTTCTGACAGCATGATGGCCCAGTGCTTATTAGAGAAGGAGGCTGTCAGGGGACACACAGACATAGGTACCGCCCTGTAGCCTCCCAGGAACTCAAATCCATTGCACATGTTACCAGAGCTTCAGATGAAAGCTGCTGCCTCCTCGGACCCTTTGTATATGTTGTATGACGATTTCTTCATGTTCTCGGTTTTATGCATTATGTATTCTTCATGTACTGAAGCCTATTTTTGAATATTAATAGTATACTGCCTTAAATCAGTTATTTTGACATAAACCCAAGATAGTTTAATACAATCACTAGTAGTGAATACACCATTGGCTTCTGTATTAGTAATCATCTCATTTTGATGACCACAGTAAAGCATAATTGCAGGAATATCAAGTCCATACCAATCGATGTGACACACTCGGATCTTCTTGCCTACATTCTCATTGAAAGTCTTCCCAGAGGTAGCTGCATTCTTAGCATCTGGTTTAGAAATTATGCTTTTTTCACCACTCTCCTGGGCATTCTAGATAATCAACCTATAAATGAGGCTTATTATAGTGTGTGCATTCCTTTTCCCCATTAGGTGACTTACAAATGAACCAGAGAGTTACTTGAAAGACTAAACCTATGTGGAAAGTCTTGCTTTCATTTTTAAATACTTTTTGTCATTAGCTAAGAACTGCCCACAAAAGGTGCAATGCAGCCCTGACTCTGGAGAGTGTCCTGAGTAGTGACTTTCTCCCCATCCCCACCTCTGCTCCCCAGCCGCTCCTGTCCCCTACAGCTCTTCTCTGGGGCCACACTTGTCTCTGAGCCCACATGTCTTGACCACTTGGTTTTCTTGTTGCACCCAGTGAAAGCCCGGGTTGGGGGGCTCAAACGATCCTCTGGACAGTGGACATCCTGTCTGGACTCAGCCCTCTTCTGGAGCCTGCTCTTCTCTCCAAGCCTGTGGGATCCTCCTCTGCACAGGTCCTTCTATCCCAAGCTAGTACATCAGCAGGGGTTTTTTTTCTTCCTCCCTTGTTTCTCAGAGAGGTAGCAACCTAATTATTGTCAGCTCAACTGCTTTATTGTGCTCAGTGCATACGGTGTGGTGGTGCTTAGGAGCCAAAGACCTTTGGGAACCCACTGCACCAGTGAACCTCTTTCCAGTGCATTCACCAGCTAAACCAAAACACACCTCTTATCAAATACTACTCCATCCTCTGGTTCTAGCATCTCCAAGGGAGAGAGCCACATGCAGAATGATGTGTAAGTGCTCCTTGTGTGGGTGGTAGCTACAGAGCACCGACAGGTTGGGGCAGCAAGCTTCTGGAATCTTCCAGCACACCCTGACTTTTCAGCTGTCCTTTCTCATTTCACCTAAAGATGACAGAAGCCAGCATTCCTGTGTGGGGAGAGACACAGTGGTGTGGGTGCAGTTATAGTGCTCATGTTCTCCCTGGCCCTTTGACCTTGGTGGTTCTGTTGACTTGTTGTCCTCCTTCCCCCAAACACCTCTCAAGGTGAAATCTGGTGGCAGCTGATGTCAATCATTTGCACCCTACCATGAACTTGACCTTGGTTATCATCTGTTTTCCAAGGATAGGGGCTTGGCTCCCATTACGGATTGCTTAAATTGGCAGGGTGTCAGTGCAGGAGGGCTGATTGGACTTCAGTTTGTTCTAGTCCCTTAAAGCAGGAGTCCTCATGCCTGATCCCTGGATCAGCAAAGCAGATTAATCTGGGAACTTCTTAGAAATGCAAATCATAAAGTGTTGCCCGTACTGACTCAGGAACTCGGGGAGGGGCAGATTCTTATATGGGCTCAGGTCTGGGAACCATTGCCCTGGATCATGGCTGGAGGTCTACAGGAGCACCTGTACTGACAGTGTCTACTGCACGAATTTGCTGTGTGTGGAAATTTTCTTGTAATCACATCAGCAAAGCACTGGGCCAGTCCCAGGGATTAAAATTTGCAACCATAGGAGAACCTGGGATTAATTTTTGTGATGAATATTACTCTGTAATGGGACTTTCTGCATCTAAGAAAATAAGATTTGCTAATGGAATTAAGAGCACAAACAAGGGAAATGCTCATCTCTTTGTGAGTCTGAATTTGCGTCCAAACAATGAATAGGCTAATTACAATTCAGATCCATTAAAGTGTAAGACTTTCTTATTCCCTTTCCAACTGCGGTTATCTCAGTGTTCTTGGATGTAATGAAACTATATTTCTTTCAGAATGTTCTTGGATCTACCGGACGAATATTCGTGCTCAAGTAAGGGAAAACTTTTGGGATTTCATAATTTTGAAAACCTTCAAATGTAAAATCAGAGAACAGAAACCACCAACAAGGAGGAAAGGGAAGAATAAGAGACGCTCAAGGCCCCCAAGACATAATTTAGAAGGAACTTAAGTGGAGAGGCAGAGGGCCCGAGAGACAGAGGGTGGGCAGGCAGAGAGGTAAAGGGCAAAGCCAAGGTAAAACTGCTATATGGCTTTATTAGTGACATTGCAAATCAACACATTTATGTGGCTTCCGCACACGGCTTCTCTGTATCCTCCATCACTACTGGTTGGGACAGACCCCAGTGACAAAGATTAGCAACAGAAAAACAAACCACGTGGGTATACATGGGAGACCACCGTGCAGAAATGAGTGGATCTCTGGAGTGGAGAAGAAGCTAGCATTTAAAATGTGGCTGAAGAAGACCAGGAGAGAGGCCCAGGGAGGTGTGAGCGAGCAGGGTGAGGCTCCTCTGTTGACCCTCCTGGCCTCACACAGCCCCTTGGTGAGGGCAAGGCCCATGGGCACCAGCAGGGGAGGGGATGAGAAGGAAGACAGTCTGCTACCCTCAGTTCTCAGAGCAGGGCCTCCCACACTGAACCCAGGGGGCCTTCAGAGGGGCTCTCATGGACACCTGTAGGAGAGACTCCACCTCCTGGGGTCCCTGTTCTCAGCCTGCATGTCCCACGGTCTGAGAAGTGGGCTGGAACACCTCTGGGCAGAGAATTCAGTGTTAGAATGAGCAAGTTCACTAGAGGCCACGTGAAAAGGGTGAATCAGAGTGACTTGGCAGTTTTTCCTGGGTCCTCGTGAGCCTCCCTGGAGGGCCTGAGCTGGAACAGAAACCAACAATTTTGAAGGAGCATTAGCAAGCCGTGCAAAGGGGCAGCAGCGCCCCCACCTCCTACAAGCCATGTTGTCACCTACGGCTGGTAATCCCCCTCTCCAGGCTGACAGCATCAAGACAAGTGCCTTGTAGATAGATCACCTCATGAGGTTCAGTCTCTAAGTGGGAGAAATTACCCCGGGATTGAGATCAAAATTTAGGATTATAGGAAAAAAAACCACTTCAGCAAAGCCCCTGCTGAAACCCGGAGAGGGCTGCTTGCGTGTAACTCACGGGCTGTGAGCAAAGGAGCCTGGGTCACAGAAAGAAACCAACTCTCAGTGTACCAACAGCCTGCAGGCTACTCTGTAAGCTTCTAGCTCTCTGGGATGTAGCAAAGCAGAAACAAAACAGAAAGAGATGAGTAACCTCGAGAAACTCAGGGCTAATCTTGCTTGGACCATGACCCTATGGGCCCATGGCCTGGTCACCTACCTGCTGGCTTAGAGATGTTGATGTGAGCTGACACTATGTGCTAGCCAAGACCCGCAATGGGGATGCACAGTCTTGCTCGTTATTTCTAATCCAAAATCCACCCCTTTGGATTAGACACACTCCACCTAATTACGTGCCCTGGAGTTTCTTGCTCTCAAGGATCTGCATTTTGCTCTAAGAAAGTGTCTTTTCCTTTCACTTTCTACTGAAGCTCTCCTTCTTTTTGCTAACACTTGACATATCCTTAAATTGAGACCCTAGAAAGGCCAAATATGGTTTTCTCTGCCTCTGGAGAAAAGTCCTCAAGGCTTCCTGTAGTGACAGGATCAGAACTGAGGCTACCTCCGTGAACAGGAGCAATCATCTCATGGTGGGAAGTGGACACTGACTTCCCAAGACCCAGCAGGCTCTTGCACAGACATGATCTACCAGGCCCCAATTAGACCAAGACTGCTGAACTATGCACCCCGCTTTTGTTCCTTCTCCCATTTAAACCTGAAGCTCTTGTAGGTATCCCCCAAGACACATCTCAGGTCACTGTTGTTTCCAATGCACCGTTCTTCAGTGTGGCCATGCTGTACAAAGCTCCTTTCCTGACCTCACGCTGCTCCTCAATTGGTGTTTTGGGAAATGTGGCTGGACCAGTCCATGGGGGCTCCTGGAACTGGGGCTTTCATCCCAACTCTGGCGAGAGACTAGAGTTGTGCTGTCCACTTTCTTGTTTTGCCTAGAGCTGTTCTGCATTTTCTGGAAGCTTCCCTTCAGGGATAGCCAGATCTCAAGTGCTCCAGCTAGTTCCACATTAGCATTTTAGTAGAAGTTAATTGGTGGTGGTGGTGGTGGTGGATTTCTTTTGAAGCCTTGAATGCCAAGCCTGTGCCTAGATTTTACAATGCAAGGAATGAATAATCTTTTGCCCATTTTTGCTTGATGGACATGAGCATATCCTCTCTGGAGGTTGTCACGTGTTTCCTAGTGAGCTGTTCATCCCTTGGCTCCGAGCTTGCAATGCATACTAGAGACTTCAGGAGGCTCTCTGTTCCTTGGGGTGGCTCGTTGCCTCTCTAAGCAGCATCCAGGATTACAGTTGCCAAGCAAGATATTTTTTGCTCTTCTGTCAATGAGGAGGGCTTACAAATGCAACAGACAATAGGTGACTGGCCCAATTAGGATCCTGAAAACTCACTTTATACAAACTGTTCCCAGATATTAGAAAATAAAACTGAAGAGATCTTACAGCCGCAGCCAGGATGCCTGGGGCTGTTAATAGTCTGCAGCTGGAGGAGAAAGGAAGGAGTGTTTGCCATTGGTGTCAAATAACGACTCTGTTTTAAAGGAAATGAGAACGTCATTTATTCTGAGCCAAATGTGAGTGACCATGGCCTAGGAGTACCACCCCAAGTGAGCCTGAATGACCTGTTTCACCATGGAAGAGGTTACGTGGACTTTTATAGTCACCAAATAAAAGAAACTCACAAGCCAAAACATTCACCAGGTGTTGATGGGGCATCAGTCGGCAGGCAGGGGGATCTCATCTGCGGATCTCAGGTGTGACCTTGTCACATTCTTAGCTTCCGGGGTTGGTGAAGCTGGAGATCCATTAAGCTTAGCCTTACGTTCTGAGAAGCTTATCTGTTAGTTCCAAGAATGTTAGGTCACAGAAGTAAAGGGAAACGGTGACCAAAAGGCCCAGGACAGCCAAGACAATGTTGGGTCTCAGCCTACATCATGCCATCCGTCCACGATCAGGGGCGGGCGGGGGGCTAGCCAGCCAGGGTCAAGCCGTCTGCGGCATCTTCCACGTAGACCTGGTGTCTTCAGTGAACGCCACTGCTTGGGTCCTTCTAGCCCCTGCACCTGGATTTGCTGTGGTCACAGTGTGTGATTTCAGGGAGGCCCTGGGAAGATGACGTGGTGCTGCATTCAGCAATCTGAATGGCCCCAGTCTGGTCTGAGCTGTGCTTTCTCTACTAATACCTGTAAATTACTTTCCAGGATGAATTCACACTTGGTTCAAGGCTCAAGGCAGGGGATGTGTCCTCAGAGCTGAGTGATTTCCTGCATGGTAGCTGATGAACTATAGTGGGACACTCCTGCCGCGGAAATGGCTGAGGACTGAACAAGGGAAGAGTTCTCTCTAAAAGCCTCTGCTGTTCAATGCACTGTAGGAAGTGCAAGCTTTTCCTAAGAAGGTTAAAGTCTGCTGAAATAAACTGACAATAGACAGATTAGCAATTTATTAATGCGTACATGTCCACATAAAAGGCAAGACTCAAAGAAAGGTGGGATGGTTGGGGCTTAAATGCCTTCTTCATAGGAGAGCAGAGAAGGGGCCACTGCGGAAGTTTGAGGGCTATAAGTGACATTCAGGAGGAATGGATGGGCCCAAAGAACAGACTGCAGCAGGAGGGATCCTGAGCTGTGAGGGCTATGGTGACAAATAGCAGACAGGCAAGGGATAGAACTGCAGGAGGAGTAGAAGTTACCCTGCTATGCAGTGAAGTCTCCCGGTGGCAGTCCTCAGAAGGATCTGGGGAAATGGGTGGAGGGCTTTTAGTCTCCTGTGAGCTCACCTTCCCTGGATAAGTGGGTTTTAGGGAGGGTGCCAAGACCATGCATTTATTTTGGAAGCACCTCCTTCAGTCAGATCAGGGGACTTCTGTGCTTGGAAAAGGGGCAAGAGGAGGAGGGAGGTTGGAGAGACTGTGACCCCAGGATGGCTTCCCAGGCCCTCCAGTGCAGGCCGAGCTCACACTTGGTGAGATTGTTTTCTGAGCCCCAACAGCTTGCCTGGAGCCATTCTTGCCCACACTGGCCTTCCTTCTGTCCTGAATTGTGTGAGTTCTTGCATCCTGGCCTCCCAGCCTGCCTCCCAGCCTGGCCTCCCTCTGCTAGAACCTTTTCCACCTCTGCACCCCGCCTGCATCCTTCCTGGGCTTGATCCTGGCTTCCCTAGAGGCGCTGCCTGCGTCCTCTGTTTGGCTGTGTGCACCTTCTTCTTGTGCCCTGTATTTTTCCTTTGCGGTGCTCATCACAATTCAAGCCACACACTCCTCCGTGTGATTCTTTGTGTGAAATCTGCCTGGCTGCCAGGTTGGAAGCTTGGGGGGCAAGGACCATGTCTGCCTCTGCTCTGAATTCCACAGGACTGTTCTCCACAAGCCAGACACACAGTACAGTGTTGATGAGTGAACAAAAAGCATGGTGGAAATCCAGGGTCTGTCTCCGCCTGCTGAATCCGGCCCCCTGGGGTCTAACCTACTGCTGGAGTTTCACTTCTCTGCTCCAGATTAGCTCTGCCCAGGCTCCTCCAAACCAGCGTGTTTTCTTACTGAAAAATAAATTGCACTTCTCTCTGCGACCCCCAGCCTGTGACCCAGGTTTGCTCCGTCTTGTCCAGACTCTTGTGTCTATCGCTTGCATAAACCCCACTCCTAGATTCTTTGCTGCGTGTTTATTCTCTACAAGGGGAGGAGGGCTGGGAACCTCAGGGGTGCTTTCCTCTCTGTCATTTCAAAAGGAGAGCTAGGGGCCACTCGACTGGGACTGAAGGGATGATGGCCTGCTGCTGCAGCCGCCTGGGCTGGGCTGGGAGCAGGGCAGCCAGCCACCTCCAGAGGCAGAAGGCAGAGGCTCAGTGCCCTGGGCGGGTCTGTGGGGACTGGCTCAGCTGGCAGCTGGCAGGTGAGCAGGCTGCCTGTGGTGTCTCAGAGGTCAGGACGCTGTCTATCAGCTCCGGGTCACTTCCAACCACCACCTGCGAGCGCAGCCCAGAAGGGGCGCCACTGTGCAGCCTCATTCCAGCTTGTTTACCAACGGAAAATAAATTCCGCATCCTCCCATGGCTTTCCAAATGAGGTTTCCGAGTGTGGGACTTTATGAAGTGGTAAGCACAAAGTGTCCCACAGGAAAGTCTTTTAATTTCTCGAGTCAATAAATCTGAAATAGATTATATTAAAAAGAAGCAAAGAAAATCTCTGAGTTCCCAGGGAGTCCATTTGTAAGTCTGCAAGGAAATCTCAGTCTTATTCTTGATTTTAGCAGCGTGTGTCTGTCTGTCTGTGTAAGTGTCTCTGTGTGTGTGGGTCTGTGTGTGGGTCTGTGTCCACTGTGTGCGTCTGTGTGTCTATATGAATGTGTGTCTGTGTGTGTTTGCTTATTTCTTTCTCCAGACAAGGAATAGCATTTCAAATTCATCTGGGATTTAGCTCATGTGGAGAGTTCATTTGAAATGGACCTGGGGTGGCTACCTGGGAATCGAGTAGCTGGGGAAAGGGAAGGAAAGAAAGGAATATGATTGATCCTATGTGAATCCACTTTCCATTGCTGTAACAAGATGCCTCGGGTAATCAACTTATGAAGAGGAACAGTTTGGGTCACAGTTTTGGAGCTTTTGGTCCACGGCTGCGTAGACCCCTGCCATTGGGCCTGGTGGCAGGCAGCTTGTCATTGCCAGAAGCACATGGCAGAGCAGAGCCTGCGGCCTCAAGGTCAGGACAAGAGCAAGAGGAAGGGGCCAGGTCCCAGTGTCCCCTCTCAGGTCACACCCCCAGTGGTCGGAAGACACCCCACTAGGCCTCATTTCGTATAGGTTCCACCACTTCCCACCAGCACCACGGCTAAGGACCAGGCCATCCACACAGGGGACATAGGGGGACACTTACCCAACCATGGCAAACCTCTGCTGTGACTTCATTGGGAATCCCTCCCCTGTGCCAACTCTGGAAAGGGAACACACTATTTGCCAAGGGTGTGGTGGGTAGGTAGGACCCTGATGGTGTGAGAGAGACCAGCTGGGATCCAGTCAACTCTTCCCACCTCAGGGATGATCACGGGGGGGACCTGGGCCAGGAGTCTTTTAGGGTAACACTGAAGAGGCTGTGAGCACTGGCCCCAGGGACTGCCGGGCAGTGGTGGTTCCCTGGAGGCCAGGCAGACACTGGACAGACGTGAAAGCGAGGCCACTCTGTGTCCTTTCCAGGTCACTTCCTCTTACCTTCCTTCCACCACAGAGGTCTGAAGATCCAAATGCTTGTTTCTAACAGACTAGTCCATTACGCTGGTTCTGTCCAGTGGGACTTCAGAGAAAGCCAGCTGGGGCAGGGCAGGATTCTGGAAAGGACTTCACTCCCTGGCGAGCAGTCAGAACGTGGCAGTAGATCTTTTCTACCCGCTTGTCTTTCTGTGTAGCTGCCCCTGGGCCCTGGATCTGCACATGCTCACTAAAAACCTGGAGACTGCATTTCCAACAACCACCAGGGATCCCATGAGGAAGGTTGTGAACCGCAGAGGACGAGGCCAAGGTCCTTATACTGCTTTGGAACCAGTTTTGCAATTGCCTGTGTCTACATTAATGTCTTTACAGTCTGAGAAGCTGAGTTTCTATTGTTGTTGTTACTTGCAGCCCAAGTCTTTCCTAATTGACCCAGGACACAGTAGAGTCCAGAGATGCACTGCAGGCTGCTGGGCCAGGGCATGGCTTTCATTTGGAACTAGACAGCCCTGGGTCAAATCCTGGATCCCTTATCTACTAGCCCTGAGACTTTGGGCAAGGTAACATACATCTTGGAACATTGATTTCCTCATCTCCTGGATAAATAGATGCTAAGGTCATACCAAGAAAATAAAAGATAGTGCCTCAATGTGCTAACGGTAAAAAACAAAGAAAACACAACAAAACCATGGAGGGGAGAAGAGTCCAGTATGTACTGGGGGGACAACCCACGGAGGTACCCACTCTCAGTGTTCCATAGATGGGGTCTGGTGGCCCCAGATGTGATCAAGAATTTGCAGCTTTAAAGGGCACACAGCAGTCAGCCGTGGCAGCTCCCTTCTTGCCGAGTCTACCCCTGAGCCTGGCATCACAGAGGGGGTTTTCTTGCTGAGGAGTGTATCATCAGTGGGTGACTCTTACTGTCACTGCTGGCTCTGAGGACCAGGTCTCTGTGAAATCTCTCTAGCACCAGAGGCTTTGGCTGGGCGGGTACCATGGCAACGAGTGCACTCCTGGCTCCAGAGATGTGCTTGTTTTTCTAAGAGCTGGGCACTGGCCTTCCGTATCTGGGGGAAAGGCCATTCCTGAGCCCTGCCGCAGAGTTCTCTGACCTCACTTTTATCTGGTGGTTACTAGACGACTTGATGACCCCCCCCCCCCAGACTACACACTGTGGTTTCAGACTACAGGGTGGAACTTTCTGGATAGACAGACACTCATCAGAATATTCTGAATCTAGCAAAGACTAGTTTTGAAGGGAAAGAAAGATTTTTGGTGATAGGCCCCCTTCTCTTTAAAAAAAAAAAAGCCATTATTTTGAAAATCAAAGGTCAAATTCTTATGTCTTTTCTAGGAGTCCAAATCAACTCTGCCAAAACGTAAGCACTCTAAGCAGATGCAGAGGGGGTGTAGCCATCGGAGGGTGCTGGCAATGGCTAGAGCTGGGAAAGGCTTTTCTCCAGAGAGGTGGACCACTGTCTGACCACCACAGTGGCTTGCTGTGTTCCTCTGCTGACTCCATCGGCCCCGTTGGCCATCCCTGCCTCCTCAGGCCAGGCCTCCTGGGCTGGAAGAAGGAAGAAGGTCGACAAGGAAAACAGGTGAAAGCCCAGGTCGGAGCCTGAGCCCGCGTAGAACATGGGCCGCTGGAGCCCTGAGTTGTCTCTCTTTTACATAAAAAGGGATCTGGAAGACCTGCATTTTTTTTTTCTCATTCTGTGAAGGATTTAATTATGGCACCATCTTCAATTTAGAGGAATAACACCCACGTTCTCTGATCATTTTTACCCCAGCCTGGCATTGTGGATGAGATAGTATTGGGGTACCGGCTTTGAGCCTAAATTGAGATTTGATACTTTCTGGGCCAGTGTGATAACTGGTGGGATAGGGCCGCATGGAGGCTATTTGTATGCAGAAGTGAGAAACCTACTGAAGAAATTCTAAGGAATAAAGAGCCCGGACAAGCTCTGTTTAAATTTATAACCTCAATTAGATAGGGAAGTTTTAATCTTCTCTTTTGCCTCTGGAGTTTTGATAAAATAAACCTTTAGTCTCTGAAATGAACCTGCAGTAGACAGGTAAACAGAAGGAAGAAACCAGATAAAACTCATTATGCGCACAGGCAGGGAGCCACACACAAAGCAGGAGACTTCAAAAGAAGGGTCAGACATTTGAAGTTTGAACATGGTTCCGAGTTAGAGAAAGGACTAGGGGCAGGAGACTGGTGGCTGCAAGTTGTGGGAGGTCGAGGGGAGGCATGCAGGTGGAACAAAGCTCATTTTAGCACACAGATAACAGTCCCTCAGGCAGTCAGTCCTTCCTGTGTGTTTCCCAGGTTGTCAGGCAACTAAGGGGGAGGGAGCTCAGGAGAGGAAAACCTTCTGTTGGCATCCATTGCCTACTCTACTAATGTAGGTAGATGTAAATTTCTTTTACAAAAGAGCAGATTTTTAGAGCTATTTTTGCCTGCAATTTCTCTGAATAACCCTCCTAAAACACACCAAAGCAATGTAATTGGAGTGGCATGTCCTGGGGTCCTACAGTCATCAAAGTGGAAGGCTGACTTTGAGAACAGAGCTCAGACCTCATCATCCACCAGTGCCTGAAGCTTTGGCAGTGGGCAACCCTGAAGTGAGAAGCCAGATCAGATGGAGGGACTGTTTTCACGCAGACATGGCTGGTGGCCGTTGGAGTGTGTCTGGGCTGCTCCACATGGTAGACTCGGGCACACTCGAGGAGAGGCCTGGAGGGTGGGCTGGGTGCCTTAGGGCCATAGCAGGGGAAAGTGGTGCTGGACAGGGCTCAGGGGAGGCGACTTTATACTTCATGGTGTCCAGGCGGGACTTCAGGCCTGGTGCAGGTGGAACTTACTTAGGGGCAGATGTGCTGCTTCCCAGGAGGACCCGAGCTTCCAGGTGCTGGAGATCCTGGCCCAGTGAGCCAGCACCAGAAAACCACAGCCCACATCACAATCCTGGGCTGGCATGGCTGGGAGACAGCACTTGTAAAGTATAGGATTCCAGTGTCCTCTCTGTGCCACCACAGAAGGAGCTATAAGACACAGTGGGGACACCTCAGAGATGCGCTCCACTCAGGCTATGGCCATTGAGGGAAGCTTCAGAGAGCAAGCCTGGGAAGACTGGAAGGAGCTAGTTAAGGAGGAGGGTCAGGAAGGGCAGGAAAAGGAAGAGGCTGTGTGGGGTGGAGCACCAAGAAGCGTGACCTGAGCAAGGACTGCAGAAGCTTGGTGAGGGCCGGGCACAGGCTACCATAGGAAGGCAGAGCTGGCGGGGGTGACATCAGAAGGACTTGACCATACGGGTGGGGGACAAGTTGGGAAAGGCCATCTGCAGTATGCTAAGACTGCAGGCATCATCTTGAGGCTGAGGTAGAGACCCTTCATGGAGGGAGTGGCCTGATGTAGACACACTTGGGCTGGAGACTTGGACACTCCTTAGGAGCCTCTTGCCATCTGGCCGTGTTCCCCAGGGGTCAGATTGAAGGGTGCAGTGCCGCTTCCTCAGGTGCAAGGACACTTGATGCTCAAGGGAAATGGAGGGGTTCCTTGGAGATAGACCCCAGGCTTGGCCTCAGCAAGACATGTACACTGGTTGTCCTTGCTCACCTTTTAAAATGTATTAAAGGGGGACAGTCCTACCAACTTCAAATGCTGTGATAGCTGCATGCAGCATGAAGCACAGGCAAAGCTGTCCTCCAGGAGATTAGGACAATCCCTTTCCTTCTCCTGCTCTCCTCATGGAGCACATAAGGAGACTGACCAAGTACTAATTATTATTTCTATACCAAATCTCCTTCCCATTCTTGTCCCATTTCAATATTGCTATGGAGACATGACTCTCCCAGGAAGCCAAGGAAAGAGGTTGAAGCAATAAGCCGTTGTCAGATTCCCTTATGAATTTTGTGCCTACATGAATACAAATTTGATAAATCAAAGAGACATGTCTTTCTAAAATGTGTTTTTTAGCAACCCTTTGTAAAAACTTATCACCATAATTTTAAAGGAGATGAAAATGCAAAAAAAAAAATTGAAACAAAAGGATGTGTCTGAAAATCTTGCAGGTAGATCATACTGATGGACTTTTGGGGGGGCATTTTAAAGCAGGTACAACAATTCAGCACATTTTACATCAGCAGTCTCATTTCATATTCATGAACTTGATGTGGAATAGAGGGACCCTGCTGATAGCAGAGTAAGGAGCACTTTCAGTTCTAAGAAGTCCAAAGCTGAAATCTTAGGGGGGGGAAAGTCTCCAAATTATTCCTGATGGAGGACGATAGATGAATAGAAACTGTGCTTTGAGCTTTAGAAGCCTCACCATAAACCTGGGAGGGCTTGTTAAAACATGGGCTGCTGCACTGTGGCTCCAGAGCTTCCGACTCAGTGGCCTGGGGCAGGGCCTTGGAGTCTGCATCTCTGACAGTCCCCAGCAGGTGCTTATGTTAGCCTGCTCAGGCTGCTGTACCGAAATGTCGAACAGTAAAATAGAGTGTGTTTAAACAACAGGCATTTATTTTCTCACAGTTCACAAGATGAGAAGTCTAAGCTTGCTGACTGCTGAAGAAGGTCCTCCTCTTAGCCTCAGGTAACCATCTCCTCCCGGTGTCCTCACATGGTGGGGTGGGATGGGGGAGAGAGAGAGAGAGAATTCGAGCAACTGAGGTCCGCCCTCATGACCTCATCTAACTCTAATTACTTCCCAAAGGCTCTCCCTACAAATGCCATCATGCTGGGGGTTAGGGCTTCAAAATATGATTTTTTTTTTCTGGGTGGGGCGGGCACGTGCTGCATGCAACCTGCACAGCTGAACCTAAGGTATCGGTGAGGGGTGGTGAGAGATTAAGAAAAAACCACACACACATATGAGGATAAGAGGCTGGGATCAGGTGGGGCACTGCTCTCTGATGGAGGAACACAGTCTAAAGAGTTTATTGACATAGGGTCTCATAATCAAGAAGTATAGGACTTTAGAGGCACTATTCTTGTGCACTAGAAAGTTACAGGGCTAGAAACACTTGTAGCTCTTCTAAGGTTGCAATGTGCAATGTCAGGAGCTTTGTGCAGGCTCAAGAAGCTCACAGTCTAGAGTTGCTGTTAAGCGAGCAGGCTCAGGAGAAGCGGTGCTGGTGAAACACTGTCGTTATTTTGCTATGTTCAGAATCCTCTCTCCCTGATTCTGTCCCTGGGAGCTGGCATTTGAACTCAAAGCTATGAACTAAAGAATTCTGTGGCAGGCATAGAACTCTCCCTATTAACAGAGGCCACCATCTACTGGGCAGTTTTCAATTGGAGGATTTCACCTAGCAATTCCCAGGAGCGGGGTCAGCTCTGTCAGGGATCAGTTCAAAGAAAGGATTCGTTCACCACTCCCAGCAGACACGATGTCCAGCCCATAACAGCCCACTCCGGCTCCCCACTCACACATTCCTTGTATGTGAGAATCATTGCATCTCAAGCAATCCCCCAGAGTTGGCTCACTGTAGCACCAACTCTAAGTTTAAAGTCCAAAATCTTATTTAAATGTCAAGTCAGTCAGGTGGGTCTTGATGTTACAGAGCTGGGGCCTTCTGGGAAACTGAGGCAGCAGAAAGACCTGCCCCCTTCAAACCCCGATTCTTGTAATCAAGTCAGAAAGGTTTCAGACATGTTGCTCAGAGTAGTAGCAGGCATGAGTTTATTGCAGGGAGGAGAAAAGGGAAGGGGACACTTTCAAGGGAAAGAGTGGGTCCTCCCAGAGACAACTGTGGAGTTGTCCTTCTCCTGTACTCCAATTTTATTGGGGATCTCAGAGAAGTTTCCAGAGGGTCCCACCCAGGTCACCTCGACTTTTGACTGATGGCAGGATGACAACAGACTTTCAGGTCCCCACTGCCATGACAACTCTAGTCACCTTGGCCCAAGCTGACCAGTTCTAACTGGAGTCTTAACTACAAAATTAACCAGCCCAGCTCTGTAATATTTTGATATATGTATACATTTTGAAATGATCACCACATATTCATTAACTCTACATAGTAACAATTTTGTGATTGTGTGTGTGAGTGTGCTAGCGTGTGGGGGAGTAGAGACTGTATGTCCATGTTTGTGTGGCAATGTCGGTGTGCATGCTTGTGGGAGAGTGTGAAGGTGGGTGTGAACATGCACATACAAGTATGTGAGACTATGTGTTAATGCATGTGAATTGTGTGTGTGTGAGTGTGAATGTGTTTGAGTGTGTGTGGGTGTGTATGTATGAGTGTGAGTGTGTGAATGTGTTAGTATGAGAGTGTGTTAGTGTGTGTGTTGGCATGTTTGTGAGTGTGTGCATGTTTGTGGTGAGGCACTGTCCTTATTTTAAGCAGTGGGATGATACTTCTCCAGCACCCCACTTCCTGTGGGAACTGTCCCTTCCCAGGCTTTGTCCGTGGGAGACAGCAGGAAAGGAAAGTTCTGTACTGGTGCGTCCAGGTGGTGGCCTGTGGCAGCTCATGCAGAGCCCCACATGATGGACACAGGCCCTTCCCCACAGCTGGCAGTGAGGTAATCTGGGGGTTAAGTTCTCCACTCCTGGGGTAGGAGGAGAAGGGGCTCAGATTCTGAAATTACTTGTAATGGAGCTATAGAAAAATAATAAAAAAAATGGTATTTTGAGGTTGAATCAGCTACACCTGCATATCTGTACTGGCTTTCCAGAGTTGCCGGAACAGAGCACCACAAACGGCTGGGGTAGCACAAACGAGGTCTGAAGGCTGTAAGTCCAAGTTCAAGGTGTCAGCTCTCTGGCTTCTCCTGGTGTAGATGGCACTACCCCACTGTGCCCATACTCTTCCCTCTGCATGGGAGCAGCCTGGTCTCTTCTTAAAAGCAGCTAGTCATATTGGGCTAGGTTTGTGCAATTGCTAAATTGTGTAATCTTGATTTTATTTTATTTTGGAGATAGATTTTATTTTAAAATAGAGTCACATTTTAAGACTCTGGGGTAAGGATTTCCACACATCAGTCTGGGGGAGACATAATTCAGTCCATATCAATACTCCATGTGCCATGTATGAGGTGTGGGCAGCTGGCTGGAGGTCAGTCTCCCCTCTGGAAGGGTTAGATGTTAGCAGAACCTTCTGGGGACTTCAAACTGCTTGACCGTGACCTTTGCCATTTGCTCTATGTTTGAACTGAACATTCTATCTACTTGTAGCAGCTTGGCCCCTCTTCTGCTCTCCACCCACTGTGGTCCCCCACAGTAGGTGCTCTGACCCTTGCTGCAGCCCCTGCCCTCCCCCGCCAGGCCAGGCAGGTCAGTGGCTCCTCAGCACACGCACGTCACCTGCAGATTTGGCCGACCTCTTGGTTTTCCCCTCAGAGCTCTGCTGTTCTGCCCACACTCAACAGGACCCCACCCTCACGCCTGCCAATTCTCCTGAGCTGATAGTATCTGCTTACCAGCTGAAGTCAGTTTCGTGGCACCGGGTAGTCCATCTTGGAGGACTGATTGCTTGAGTCATTCTGATTAAGACACCAAGGACACAGGCCGCTGCAGTCAGGGGAAGGAAACGCGTCTCTTTAAATTCGCCTTTCCTCCCTTTACACCTGCTCAAGGACCTGCGCTCCTTTAGAAGAGGAGGCTGAGTCTGGCTTGTTTTGCTTCCGTTAAAGGCTAAAACCCTTTAAGAAGTTTTTGCTTTGATGATAAAAAGGCTAAATGAAGTCTCCTGATAACAGAGTCTCCAAAGTGACATTTAAACACTGTCTGAGGAAGGAAAAGCAAACCAGCTCAGACTCCGTCTCTCCATGTGGACCACTCTGTGGCTGGAAGGCATGGAGAGGTCTCCCCACCAGCGGGTGAGCAGTTAGTCCTGTAGCAGGCACCTGCTGGACGCCCTCTACTACGAGTTAATTCTGCCCAAGGGGAGGGAGAGTCAGTCCCACAGATTGAGGACTCAGTCCTCAAGACCGTCCCCTAGCTTAAGATACCAACCACAAACCCTGATTTGTGATCTGTGCTTCTGCCCAGTTGGCTGTAAGTTAGGGTTCCCATGACCTCCTCCTTGGGTTTGATTAATTGGCTTGAAGGCTCATGACACAGGGAGGCACATTTATGGGTTTATTATAAAGGACATTACAAAGACTACAGATGACAGATGACAGGGGCGAGGTATGGGGAGAGGGGTGCCGAGCCTCCACGCCCTCTTCACACGCACTGTCCTCCAGGACCTACCCAGGTCCAGCTGTCCCAAACTGTGAGGAATGTGTGGATGACCATGTGGACACATGACTGGACAGAGGGGTCGCAGACTGTGGGGAACCTCAGCAAGGCCAGACTGATCAGATTCTTCTTGCCCTCTCTGCACTGTTCCCTCCTCCTGGCCAGGGTGCAGGACCCTTCTGAAACAGGGATCTTGTGGTAATTTTGTTATGGCCAGCTTCTGAGACCTGCATGGCTGGACCCTAGAAACTGGAGAGGCACCATAGGGGGTTAAGAAAGACACACAGACATTTACAAGAGAAAGCTGGGACCAGGTGGGACACTGACCTCTGATGGGGGAACAGTGACCCAGAGCTGGCACAGCATGTTTATTATACAGGTTTTATCATCAAAAGGTAATTTGTGGGAAAGTTTCTGCAAGGCAGGCAGGATTGAAGACTGCACCACTTGCAAGATGTTGTGGTTGTCCTGTTATGCTCAGACTTCTCTACCTCCTGGCACTGATGTCTGGGATCAAGGTCAAGACCATTATTGTTCCTACTTTTGCATCACCCTAGCTCCTGGGCAATCTCATCCTGCACCTTTGCACAGAAAGTCCCCAGGGCAAAGCACAGCCACAGCTCGGAGGTAGTCAAAGATCATGGTCCAAGTCACTGCTCTCCACAGCCAGCTCTATCAGAAAAGCAGGGGAATATTGTATTTATAGCTTCTCTGGCCTGGCTTTAGGAGGAAAAGGAGCAGGGGAAAGCAGAGCAGAAGGTCAGAGGAGGTTTTGCTTTCTGTGGCCCAAAATGCCTACCATAACAAGAACTTTGCCTTGATTGCTCAGAGGCCATTCTGCAGCCACTTCTGGCGCCAAGGACTGAAGATCAAATATGTGACCCTTACTGTGCCAGTCATTAGGAAGTAATAGGGCCTCAGAGTTGTAGCCAGGAACCCTGCACAAAGCCCAAAGGGATGGCTCAGGATCTCCCGGGGTGGGAGGAGGGCTGTGCTTTCAAGATTCTGCCTCTGGGCTTTACATTCAGGGTTAGGTATAGGGAGCTGCCACTGCACAGGTGGGAGGAGAGCACTACTGCTCCTTTAGAAAGCTCTGGAATGCCATTTTATGGTAATTCTGGGAGACCAAGGCCTTCAACTATTTCCAGATGGCAAGTCCCAGGCCTGATCATCATGGTAGTGCCATCTTAGGAGAACACAGAGCTGCCCACACCCGCCTGCAGTGTTTGCCCTGGCCCCTTTTGGGGCTGCAGTAAGATACTTGGAGATTTTACTACCCTGTTTGAAAATCAGGAAACATTCAGGATAGGTCAGTGACTTACCCAAGTCACACAGCTCAAAAGTAGCAGAAACACAGTTAGGACCCAGGTGCTGCCCACAACACCAGGTTGAACCCAGTGGACAGAGGTGGCAGCTTCAGCACTGCTCCACCTCGTCCCCTTGTGGCCAGTGTTGTACCAGGCCTTTTCATTTATGATGGCTTTTAGGACTTATTACTGCCCCGAGGGATGGGCATGCAATTGCCCTGCTTTTATAGCTGAAGAAACTGAGGTTCAGAAAGGTCTAGTAACTTGCCTCAAGTTGCATATTTTATAAGTAACAGGATTAGGATTTCTTCCTAAGCCCCATTAACTCTGATGGCCAAACTATAAGCCAGAGGTAACTGAAATCACAGGCACATAAAGGATTTCAAAAGGTCTAAACCCACACAATTTATTACAATACACTCCATGTTATTCTGACATACCTGTGCAGGAAGTATTTTAAATGGAGACAATAAACGGAAATACAACTTGGATTTTGGATGTAATGATCAAAGCCAGAATTTTATGCCTAGATTGGTGAGATCTTTTGGAGAATTAATTAATTTTAATCAAATTGTATATTGTTTAAACTCATCAGGGTGAGTTTAAATCATCCTAGTACATAGTTATTTAACTGGCTCAATTTTGGAGTGCTTTCTTCAATGAAGTATTTATAGTATATTTAAAAATGTATTCGATAGAAGAATTGTTGAGGGCCGCAACCAAGTCAAGATGGTGCCTGGCAGTTTGCCAGGAGGAGTGGTTTGTGAGGCAACGCCACCGAGCCATTAAGATGGTGAGGATTCCTTATTGGCTGACTGCTGTATCTGGATGGTGCTAATTGAGTCAAGCTGTGTGTAATCAGTTACGTATATATACCTCTGCTGTTCCATAATAAAGCAGTTCCCGTTTCAACCTTCAAGTTGCTTGTCACCTCCCGGTTATTTGCCCAGCCGGACTGCGGCAAAGAATCTTAAATAATGAGTAAGCACTAATGACCTGGGGAAAGGTTCTATAATATTAAAAATATTATATTTCTTTAGATCATTTAAAAATAGACCTGAGTTAGTCCTTGATTTCGGTTTGATAGGGTAACATATAGAGAACAAGAGGATGGAAGAGGGAAACATATACCATTGTTCTAAACAGGGATTTGTTTTAGTGACTATTTTTATTAACCAACCATGTGCTCAGTCCAGCCCCTAATCCTCAAAGGATGCTCTTCTTGCACGACTTTGTTCAGTGCTTTTAGTACCCAAATAAATGAACAAAACAAACGCTTTTAGTCTCAATGCCACTTCAGATTACTGAGTGGTTGATCTACAGTAGGATAGAAATTGCACTGTTTCTATGGCACCGACTGTTTGGGTCAATGGCATATGAGATGATCCTACTTGGAACTCTATTTTATTTCTTTGCAAGGTGCATAGAGTTTCTGAACTAGTAACTTAGTCATGGTAATATTCCTTGTTCTATAAGTTAATAGCAGTTTTCTTATTGGGTGAGTTGATCCTCAGGGAATGACTTCTAAGGAACACATACGACGCTACTGTGCTTCTATGCTGATGTATGTGGAAGAAAATGAGCTTTATTCTCATGGGATTCGGGCTCCTGAAAGGACCCCAGAAGTGTTAAGACCAGCCTTCTGCTTTTCCCTCTCTGGTGAAGGCCCAGAGGATGGTACCATTCTGCCTCAGGAAACCACCCTTCCTCCTTGCGCCTGAGTACCGAAACTCGTAAGAAAAGATTTTGGGAAAATGACCCAATTCAGCTTGCATAGAAACCAACTGAAACCCAGAACTTTCCATACGTGGAATAAAGTGTATTAACTACTCACATTATTCTGTGAGGCCAGTGAGGAATTTGGACACATGTACCGCCATTGCTCTCCTGAGGTCAGAAAAGGACATTAACACTGACAGCGAGGACCAGGGCTGGGCAGACCAAAGGACATTTTTCAAGGGTGTTGGAGTCATGTCAAAAATAGCCACAGCTGCACTGCCTTCCTAATTAGGCTGCCCTTGAATGTTTAATGTAGACTATTGAGTCCCTATTATGAGCAAATGGCTGAGTTCCCTGTGTGTCTGTTAGTGGGAGAGGTTGTTGGGGTCATGAGAACACCTTCTGAGTTTGTAGGAACTTGGACCTGCTGCTGGGACAAGGGAGGCCCTATGAGGTGAAATGACCTCCCCCCACATCACTCTGTGCTACAACGGGCAAAGCCAGGCAGTCACACAAGCCCCCAGCATTTCACTTCAACTCTATTTCCATCCCATTGCCTGTCTCCTCAGACGTCTGCTCTTTGCTTACTCTGCACGGTAAGCAGATGGTTCCTTCCCACCTCTCATTTGACTTACTGGCCCCAGCATCTTGGACCTTAGCCTCGTATTCCTGGGAGAATGGACTTGCTTCTCTCCAGTGGAGATGCTTTGATTCTCAGCCAGCAGCAGGGTTCAGGAAAGCCTGCCAACCTTGCTTCACACCCGAAGGGCCTTGCTTCCTTCCTGGGCAGGGCACAGACCTGGGGCCTGGGCACTGCTGATTTTTCCAGGGACAAGGATGAAGCCTGGGAATGGGGTGGGCTTCGCTGAAGCCAGGAGGGTGGGGAGCTGGGAGCTAAGAGAGAGCGTGGGTCCTGGAACCAAAACCCACCTGGAGAAAGCAACCCAGCCCACAGGGCGGGGCAGGCTCAGCAGGCAGGTTGAGGCCAGTGTCCCTCGGTGCTCCCTGTCTCCATGCCTAAGTATCTCCAGCAGGTGGCTCAACACTGCTCCTTAGTGTCCAGTAGAATGGACCCCAGTTGTGAAATTGGTGTAGGTCAACATCGACAAACATCCAAAAGAAACAGGTGGCAAAATAGTCACGCACACCAAACTCTTACAATCTAAAGTTGTAAGCATTTTTTACATACTCTTATATTTAAGAATAAGGAGAAGAAAAATGTAATGTCACACTTGGTTTATCTGGTTCCAGTTCTGTGCTAGTAAAAGGTGTGTGTTGTCATCCATAGACATGATTTCAAAATAAAGTCACAAGCGAAAATGGTGACCCTGACAAATTACGTATTGAATGAAAATCAAAGCTCAAACCAAGAACCTCTGAACACCAAGAGGCCTGTGATCTGAGTGAGCTTAATAAGTGGAAAAATTCAATACTGAAAATAATTATATTTATAGATGCACTCCGAACAAAGTAATTACAATGTTCATCAGTGAGTAAAGATGCATACAGGTTGAGCATAAAACAGGAGACGCTTGCTTTGGCCTGTGATACTGTGCTATGATAAAATCAATACATAAAATATACATTTATATTTATCTTTGTCCCCAGTTCCTGGTTGGAGCTCTGAAGCCCTTGTAACTTCCTGAGTGACAGGGGTGTTGGGTGCATCTTTTGCTTGTCCTTTGAGCCTGGCTTCTGAATGCAGGACTCCTAAGTCCTTCAGAGTTTCATGGGTTTTGGGAGTGTCTTTTCTTCTAATGAGTTGACTCTTGATGGGCTCCTGGGTGGGGACTGGTCACCAGGAAGACCAAGCCATGACAAGAAACCTTGAACTTTTAGCACCTCTGTGTTCTGCCCCCTACAGAGAGGAGTTGGAGATTTAGTTCATAATTTGTCATGCCTACGTGATGCGGCCACCATGAAATTCCTAAATGACAGGGTTGGAGGGGCACCTAGGTTGGTGCACACAGCCATGTGGTGGGAAAGGGGCTCATCTAGCTCCATGGGGTTGAAAGTGCTGTGCATAGAACCCTCCCTGATCTTGTCCTAGGTACATCTATAGGGGTACATACATAGGGGCTTGCTGGAACCTTCTGTTCATAGCCAAGTTAAGCAGAAGTTGTGGGTGAGCTGGAGACCTATGACCTGCAGGGACAGTGTATGGGACTGCTTTGGCAGTCCCCAGTACAATAATAACCTGTGGGTCTGCCCTAACACAAGTGTCAGAATTGAATTAAATTATAGGACACTTATTAGACCTGGTTCTCTAGAGAGACAGACCAATAAGTTACGTATATAGACATGGTACAGATACAGGGCTCTCTGTAGACCAGAGTGGCACAAATAGGAGGAAACTGGCACATGTTGCCCAATATTATTTATGTAAATCGAAATCGCTTCCACATATGCTTCCTAGGACACATATGGATCTAGGCATAGACCTTAAACACATTAGAATTAATGCCTATGAGTTGATGACATGGCACACACCTGTAATTCTGGCTACCAGGGAGGCTGAGGCAGGAGGATCAGAGGCCAGCCTCAGATCCTCAGCAACTTAGCAAGACCCTATCTCAAAAAAAAAAAAAAAAGTAGTGAGGGCTGGGATGTAGTTCAATGGTAGAGGGCCCCTTGGTTCAATCCCCAGTACAATAATAATAGTAGTAATAAATACAACAATAAAAATATAAATAACAAGAATACCTATGAGTCAGAGGGATGGGCAACTGGGAAACAAGTGTGTGGGCCAGTTAGGATGGGGAAAATATAAAAATCAGTCAAGAAGGCCTTTCATGGATGGTGATGGTGAGCCTGGGCTGAACCGCGCTGTGCTTGACACCCTCCGTGCACAATCCAAGGGACAATAGCAAGACCGAGTAGGTGTGCAGACGTCCACAGGCCTGTCTGCAGAGTGAGCAAACACAGGGCCAGGCACAGACTCCTGAGAGCCTGGACCCACGTCAGGGCCCTGGCAGGAGGTGAGGCGAGAAGTGGCAGCAGGCTGAGCCTGTGCTACCAGACACCAATGTCTCTCCAGATCAAATCCCATTGTCTGCTTTCTTTCTGTGAGCCCTATATACTAATAAAATGTGTATGAAATGAGAGCCACTTGATATAAAAATACTAGAATTGCTGGGTTTGTGCACCATGGTGGGTATGTGGACTCAGTGGCCACGGCCAGAGGCAGAGCGAGCCTCACCACAAGGAGCCCTTGGGGGGCCAGAGGCTCAAGACGCATGCTGTGTCTCCACGAGTCCTTGAACTGGTTCCTCCCCACAGCAGGGCGGCACACCAGAGCCCTTGCAAGCGGGGAAGGGGGTGTCAGCCGTGGCCCGTCACTTTGCACAAACCTTGGTATTCAATCATAGATCAATCCCTAAGGGGACACGAGAATATTCCAGTAATTTGTTCTGACAAAAGCTAGATGAGACATTTCCAGGTCACTTGGTGCTCAGTGCAGCTCAATTAGACACTGGAACCCGTGGGCATCTGGCTTGTATTTTTGGAGAGCAGACCAGTGCAATCAAGAGAGAGGTCACAAAGACGGCTCCACGGGGCCGGGGACAGGCAGTCATTAGCACTGGGTTCCTCCCCTGTCTGGCTTTGGGATGGACATCATTTCTGTGCCATTTGGTACACTCAGCTAATGAGGGTCTCCTAGGTGGGCTTACGCATTCCAAAGCACGATGACTTGCTTATTGTATTTTTAATACAGACTTCAAAGACCCATTATTAAAATGACTTCTATCAAGGATGTCACCTCTCCTTTTTTAAACTTCGAAACTCAAATTTGTATTGTCTCTGCTCTTTTATTTTCAGAAGTTTTGTATAATTCATCACACAGCATGTATTATTGCCTTTCTTAGAATTTCATATTTTCCAGGCAACTTCTAATGGTTTGCATAAACAACCCACCAGCTCCCTTGAAATGAAATAGTTCAGTCACTTTAAATGCAGGCTCTTCCCGGCTCATTTCTATCTTTTAAATATTGCTTTGCTTCTAAGAGAGTGTATCATTATTCTCCTTTTAAAACTCAACTTATTTAAAGACTGTTTTCCCCTGTGACATTGGTTTCAAGTTGGCTTTTAGTCTCGTATTACTTTCTTGAAGATTTTGTGGCCACAGTGGGTGTACTGCATGAAGCTAATGAGCTGGACACACTCTTTCCCCCTCATCTGAACAGCTCTATACCTGCTTAGTTCTCTATGGCCCACAAACACTGAAATATCCTCCAGTTTTTTTTTTTCAGGTTTGAAAGAGCTCTACCCTTATTTTTTAAAGGGGGATTAAACCAAAACTGTGAGGAAGGTGCTTTGTTCCTGAGTTAGGATCGGAGAGGAAGAAGTCAGTTCAGGGCTAAAGACCATCTTGACCTTGTGGAATGCTCATGCTGTTCTCCTTGCATTTCCTGTCCTTTTAAATGCTTGCATTAATTAGTATTTGGTGGCCATATGTGACAATGGCCACAGGAGCACATGTGTCACACTTCTGAGTTACAAGGAAGCCGTTGCCAGTGCATTCAACCACCGAGCAAGGTGCCAAAAGACTTTTCCAAAATTACGGATGTCTCTGAAACGAAGGGTAGAAGTCCCTGAACCTCTGTTTTCAGTGAGAGGGACCTTTCAGGACTCAAGTTCAAAGCATTTGTCACCCCAAACTTCACTCTCAAATGCATTGTTGAGACATATCCTTTATTCCCTACTTTGCTTCTAGCTTTCTGTCAAAGTGAGTTTTAAGAAGTGGATAGTCTGGGAACAGGAGGTGGCAAAGCTGACTGGGTGATGGGATGTAGCAGAAGGGGCTTGCTTGGAGTCCCTGTCCCTTGCAGAAAGGAGACCACTGCTCCCATGGGGAGCAGGGCTTACAGAGAGGTGGGTGGATGTCTTTTTTTTTAACTCCTTTTTCAGAGAAGAAAACTTTGGGTCCATTGTATATATCACTAGTAATCTTTCCTAGCTCATCAGGACAGTGGAGATGAAGTCTTTGCTTTTCTGGAAGAATTGTAGGGAGCCAGTTAGTATAGCCCTGCTGAGAGCTTGGAGCAAGATATGCAGCAGGCATTGTGTTTTCACCTCCTGCAGCATATTTACCTTCAGGAAAAGAGATGCGTAGATCCCGTAACTTGCCTACAAGCGCTGGTTGTGATCTATGAACTTCCTTTTATTCCACCGAGGAAGAGAAAAACCACTGTGCGCTTGTGTTAGATTGTCTTGGGATTTCCTGGTGATCTACCCCTTGATTCTATCCATTGGTAACCAGTGTCTGAGAAATTCTTTGATTCATTAAATATCCTCCCATTTGGTCTGTTAAGGCTGAATAAAGATGGTTAGTTAATGACTGTCTGCATTCATGACAGTGAAAGAGCAATAAGACCCCGTCCACTTAGAATGACTACAGACACTGAACTTCCACAGCAATGGGTTTTCTCGGGCACAGCAGGGTACTGCAGTCTGGGATGTGCATTCCATGGGGGACCACGGACATTCCCCCGGAGGCAGAGAAGTCAAGGGCTTTCAAAGGCAAAAGATGGAAGTTTATGTTAGTAGTTTGAAACCACAATCCTTGGTTATTAGGGTAAATAAGGATGGCATCACCATTGTTGGCATGGACAGTTGGTGGGCAGGTAGCATCATAGAAGCAATCCTTGTGCAAGGTGGAGTGGTCCCGTGCAGACCTGATTTTCAGAGTTCTTGAAAGTTCTCATCATGGTCATGGTGGGCGAGGACACTTGGCTGTGGCTACCCAGCTCCTTTGGTCAGGGTTTGACATAAATGACCCAGTGGTGGATCACCAGCCTTCACACCGCCAAGTCAAATGAATGCAGAGTTTCCAGGCAAGCGTATTTTCCACACTGCAGCCTGGGGATGGCTGTTTACAGACTCCAGATGCCACACGTTTTTTCAGTCTCTGTGGCTTGTTGGTGCATTCACTTAAATATCAATTTTAGGATTATTCGTCTTGCATTATCTTTTTTTATTATGACTAATCCAATTCTTCTGATTGAATCTGATCTACATTGAGGTTTTATAAATCAAGGCAAGTTACAGATTATCTCAGCAAACTGGATTGAGGCTGAGACAGCCTTAAAAAGTCCCAGCTTAAACACTGCCTGTTCTTCCTCAGCAACACCGTTTGTTTCCATGGATTGGCTACTGCATTAATGTGGACAGTCTCTGTGTCCTTGCATGACATTGCACTTGTGTGTGCAAGGCACCGGCCACAGCAGTGGTCACTTATTTAAATTGGCATACAGGATTCCCTCAGCCAATGCTACATGTTTTTTTAGTATTTATCATTTTCATCATTTTGTGATCAATTAGTGCGAAATTTTAGAATTTCAGTTTTTTAAAGGTGGAATGTTTATTGGAAGGTCAGGGCCCCTGCAACTTAGAGAATCAGGCATTTAAGCCAAGTTGCAATATGTCCTCGAATTCTAAATCCTTCCACTTTTTCTTTTTTGGTACCAGGGATTGAACTCAGGGGCATTAGACTACTACTGAGCCACATCCCCAGCCCTATTTTGTATTTGTTTCAGAGACAGGGTCTCACTGAGCTGTTTGGGGGCCTCCCTAAATTGCTGAGGCTGGCTTTCAACACGTGATCCTCCTGCCTCGGCCTCTGGAGCCACTGGGATTACAGGTGAGCGCCACCGAGCCCGGCTTCCAAGTCCCTCCACTTTTGGAAATAGCATATCTCCTCAAAAGGACAGGGTAGACTGACAAAAGGCCTGGTCACCCTGACAGAGCATCATCCTGCCACTTCCCAAATACCCGCAGACACAACAGCTTGCTACCTGCCATGCATCTATCAGTGTGCAAAGGCGGGCTCAGGATTGGATAGAGTGAGAATATTATAACTGGAAATTGTGCTTGAAAATGGGATTCAGAGCTTTAAGCTCCAGCGGTAGAGTTGCTCTATGTGTTCACAGATTCAGGCCACACTGTCCTGGGTGATAGAGGAGGAGTGCAGCCTCACAAGGTAACTGCAGCATAGGAGGCCAGCCAGGTGGGAGCCGCCATGTTGGATGAGTTTCCACCTGGGCTCTGGGTGTCCAGGATGAGGGCAGCAGTCAGGTAGGAAGGTGCTGGACAGTCAGTGAGTATATGAACACTGGAGGGGACCTGGAGGTTAGCAAGCGAAGCCCAGACACAAAGCACAGGGAGTTGAGAGAGCCAGCAAGCGGCAGCTGTGGTGCTGGTAGGGTGACTTCACATTCCTCAGCCACCCACGCCTCTTCCCTCAGGCTGTGACCATGCTCTATTCTGAGTGCCACTCCAAGCCAGAAGACTTTCTCAAGAACAACCAGCAGGACACTACTAGGAAAAAAATCAAGGTCTCTCTTCCCCTAGGCAGAAATGACTCCAAAGTTCTATTCACTTAACCTCAGGAAAAGACAATAAAGATAGAAAAACAAAACACCTTGTGCTAAGATACAGTGCATCTTTATTTTAGAAAGTGATCAATTTTCAAAACTGCACTATTCTTGGAAAATACTTATGGTGTGTGTGGGGGGGAAAGCCTCTGTGTTTTTTACTGTGGATATAATTTGGGGGAGACAAAGCATGTCAGCAATATGATCTTGACCTGATGAAGGGCTCACACACACAGTGCCCCATCCATGGTGCAGGACCAAATTCAACAAGAGCAGTGATGCATTTTTTTTTCATTTTCTGCAAAAGCTGGGGCTTGATTTTCTCTCTGTAACACTTCATCCAACTGCCAAGGTGCTCTCTCCACATGAGGAAGCCTTTCATGAGTTTTGACTATGCCCAGTTAAAAAATTCTAGAACTTTGGAATGTGGACGCTGTAGTACCTGCATCAGCCTGAAGTTGGATTTCCAAGGCATCTGAGGTCATTCACTGCAGTTGGATTTTGATAAGTACTGTGTACTCCATTTGCAGAGGGACAGTGACACTCTTCAGTTATTCCAAGTGTCCCCTACACTTCCTTGTCCTCTTGCAGGGGAGTTGAAGCCACATGTCTGGTTTTGGCCAATGGTCATCAAGGGACATGTACCTCTTTTAATTAGAGGCAATAAGAAGACACAAGAGGTCCTCCCTCTCTCCCTGCTGCATGTGTCCACAAACCCTGGTGGGCAGAGCCTCTAGTCCTGGAGGAAACATTTCCCCAGGGCATGGCTGGGCCTGCATTGGACTTCATAAGCAGAGAAGTAAATGGCTGTCACATTAAGACACTGAGATTTGGGAATTTTTAAGACTTTATAAGAATAGTCAAGCTTACCCTGAACAGCAAACAGCCCAAGCAAGAAGACTCTACTATGTGGGGGCAGAAAGCTCAAGAGCAGTATAATTTACACTTCTTAATGTCTTCTTTAATCTTTGGTTTCCTTTCGTTTAGCCCATTAGAAGATCTCCAGCTACTAAAGGCTTGCTGAGGAAATTGGATATCTTTGACTACAATGAGATTTTTTGGCTTATGTATTAGTTTCAGTTACCAATGTGATCTTATTACCTTGAAGTAGAATTGACTATCAGAAAAGCAAAAATTTAATTTTTGAGGAGGCTGCAGAAAAATGGAATAGATAATTAAATTGAAGCCACATGACTTAACCATTGTAGGGGCTTCGATTCCCCATACAAAGGGCAAGTCTGTTTTCATTTTCTGTAAAAATAACAACAAACCTGGAACATTGAGCAGAGATCCTTCCCTGTGGTCAATCCTGCTCTACTTTGCATGAATAGGATTTACTCGGGTGGCCTGCACACCTCGCCGGTGGCCTGAGGACCTGGTGGCTTCCCAAGGACAGACTTCCTGCCTTCCTTCCTAGCATGGCTCAGCCTCGGTCCATTCCTGGCAGCCACATCTGCTCTCTGGAGCCTACCTGCTTCTCTAGCTGAAGTGAGCTCCACCAGGAGTAGGCTGTGCCAGGCAGCTACTTACCAGCCAGTAGGGAAAGTTGACCACAGCCCTGGGAATGTCCCGCTTTGTTCCTTTAAATGTGTTTAAAGTTGGGCATGGTGGTGGCTCACACCGGTAATCCCAGTGACTCAGGAGGCTGAGGCAGGAAGGTCACAAGTTCAAATCCAGCCTCAGCAACTTAGCGAGGCCCTAAGCAGTTTAGCGAGACCCTGTCTCTAAATAAAAAATTTAAAAAAAGGGCTAGGGATGTGGCTCAGTGGTTAAGCGCCCCTGGGTTCAATCCCTGGTACAAACCAAAACAAAATGAACGAACAAACAAAAAAACGTGTTCTACTTGCTGTTGGAATTGGTTTGACAATGAGCACTTAGAAGCCAAATGAAGAACAGATTCTTAGCAGCAACAGTCAACATATATCTAGTACTTTTTCTGTATAGCATTGTTTTAAATGCTATATTGAATTTAGTCTTTGCAACATCTATTAATTAATAACTTGATTTTTTGTGGTGTTAAGGATCAAACTCAGGGCTTCACCTATGCTAGGCAAACGCTCTACCACTGAGTCACATCTCCGGCCCACAACATCTGTATTATTTATTAGTTCTCAATGTATGGGTCAGGAAATTGCACAGAGAGGCTAAGTTAACTTACTCAGTTTACAAGCCTGGGGAGCTGGTGTTCTCTACAGAGGAAAGACAGGGGTAGAAGATATTCTGGACATTCACAGAATTCAGAAGGTTCCTCAGCATTGGTTTAAATCATGACTTCCAAGCCACCATTCAGTTTCTCCTTGGACCCTTTCACAGGTAACAAGTCATTGCCTGTGAGGATGGACCGGCCCATCTTCTGACAAAGTTCAGATTTTGGGGAAGTTTTATCTAATATTGACTATAATGCTTACGCTCTGTTCTCGTTTCTTCCTGTGTCCCGTGAAGCAATTCTGACCCTTCTCCACCTGTCAATCTTGTCTCAGAATGTCATGCGGGAGCCTCCTGAGTCTCCTTCCAGGCCCCCTCCCCCAGCTGGCTTGGCTGTGACACAGCTCACCTGTGCCTCTCGGCTCGGCCTTCCAGAGTTTATCCCACGTTCTTCTGCAAAGTGTGTCCTTCATCTCAAAGCTCTTTTTGATTTGAATCTCTCGATAGAACCACACACGCATCCTGCGCACCCCCTTTTGGCACATGGCCTGGGGTTTTGGTGATGATAACTGAATCTCGTAGCACTTCAGTTACACTCCTTAGGTTTTAGGAGACCAAGACAAACTGAAGGTCAGTAGCTCAGGGTCTTCTTCTCTGCGAAGAAGACGGTTGGTAACTGCTTCGGGAGTTTCTGCAGGTGACGCCTCAGATGCAGGCAGGTGTCTGCTGTCCCTCTTTCTCTGCTGCCTTGTTATGGAGGCTCCAGCTCCACGATTCAAGGCACCACATCTCCTTCGCTCTTGACCCTCCCTTCTACTGCCTCACAACTTCTACTAATGGAAAATATGCATTTGGATAGAATTGATATAAGTTTGCCTTTATTATTTATTGTACTACCAACAAAAAATATTCCTACAGGAGTATTTTGGCAAGAAGGTCCATTATTGTGGATACATTTATCTTATTCTCCTAACACTATTCTTACTAGGTATCCTGAGGCTGTAGGACAATTAATACTCAAAGGAATAAAAGCAGCAAAGGGAGTGTTTGGAATTTCTCCCAATAAAATTATTACTCCATATACTATGGATCAAATTGATGAGTTAGCTAGTGAGTTAAATACTTGGGCAATAATCATGTGTAAATCTAATGTTTCATTTGATAATCACTTACCATCTAATCCTTTGTTGTCTTTTTGGTCTTCGCATCCTGTAGTTTTTCCAATATGACAAGAAAAACACCTATCATGAATGCTCCAAATATATTCACTGATGGGTCAAATAAAGGTACAGCAGCAGTAGTTACCCCTGATCAAACTTTTATATTTTTAGTACACAAACAATCAGCTCAAAAGGTAGAGCTTAATGCAGTATTACAAGCTTTTGTGATGTTTAAAGATTCTGTATTTAATTTATTTTCTGATAGTCAGTATGTAGTTAATGCTATAGTATCCCTTGAAGATGCTGGTAGGATTTCCCCTTCTTCTACTGTTTTCTCTTTGCTTTCCACTATACAAAGTCTAATCTGGGACAGAAAAGATCCATTCTTTATAGGACATATCAGGGCACATACAGGATTGCCTGGAGCCCTTAGTTTGGGCAATGATTTAGCAGATAAATCTACACCTGACATACATATTTTCTCCACAATAGAAGAAGCTATAAATTTTCATAAAAGGTTCCATGTCAATGCTAATACTTTACAAAAGCGTTTTAAAATAACTAAGGAACAAGCCAGACATATAATAAAACAATGTCAAAATTGTGTGACCTTTTTACCACAAGTTAATCTTGGAGTCAATCCTAGAGGACTGATACCTAACCATATTTGGCAGATGGACGTCACACACTTGCCACAATTTGGGAAATTAAAATATTTGCATGTTACAGTTGATACTTCTTCCGGATTTTTGATGGGCTCCCTTCATGCCAGAGAAAAAACTAAAGATATTATAGCTCATTGCTTACAAAATTTTGCCACTGTGGGCGTTCCAAAACAGTTAAAAACAGATAATGGTCCTGGTTATACTTCTACCTCTTTTAAACAATTTTGCTCATCATTTGGCATTACTCATATAACAGGAATCCCATACAATCCACAGGGACAAGGCATAGTTGAAAGAGCTCATCAAACTATTAAAATGTACTTATTAAAGCAAAAAGAGGGAATTGGAAAGGGGTATATATCCCCCAAAGATAAACTTAAAATAACCCTTTTTACTCTAAACTTTTAAAATTTGGATTTATCAGGGCTAGTGCTGTGGAAAGGCGTATGTGTCCAAAAAAATGTACATAAGCCTAAGGTACTTTGGAAGGATATTCTAACAGGACAATGGAAAGGTCCTGACCCAGTGATTGTCTGGAGTCGGGGTTCTGTTTGTGTGTTTTCACAGGGAGAACAGCAGCCGATTTGGATTCCAGAGAGACTAACCAAAGCGATTTCTACAGACCAAAAAGAAGATAATTTGACTCAAATCCATAACAGTTGATATCCAGAGCTCCAGCATGGCTATTCTTACATCTGCAACAGTAGTTCTCCCACACCTGGAGGCTAACGAATAATGAACACCATTAAAGCCTATTTCAAATATAAAAAACCTTGGGGCTTGCTTGTGGGAATACCTTCAGACCCATTATGCAAGTTACAGGAAAAAGGATGGGATATCCAAAAAAGAGTCAAACCCAGGTGGTAACCAGGATGTCTTTTTTCAATATCTATTTTATTATTGCCTTTTCCCACATCATAAAGTTCTATTTTATTTTTTGAGCTCATACAGACCTAGGTTAATGTTTTTCTGATCAGTTTTATTTTTTGACTGTGGAGTTTTTAAACATTGCAATGGAGATTTCACCTGTGTAAAGCTACAAGGCCTTTACTATTATGTTATGTGTTGTATATATTATGTCATGTGTGCACACTTCTGTTTTGTGTTGTATGTCTGTATGTGTGTATGTTCATATATTCATATATGAGGAGCGCTCATGAAAAAATGGATCTGAATTTTTTTTATTCACGTGATTTAAATGGTTTAATATAAATTGGGTAAACAGATGTTGAGGATTGTTTTAATATGTGAACAAATAAGGAGGTTAACAGATCTGTTTGTTTACTTTCACCTTTCCTTTTCATTATATTTAATAATTCTGTTCAGGATAATGTAAATTGTTCAGAAAATTGTTTTCTTAGTACCTGTTGGAATGTTACATAATTTTTTTTAACCATCGTTGCCAGAATTCCTATCTTCATCCCAGTGCCGGTGAAGTCAAAGATAAAACCAAACTACAGCTTCTTCGATAGTTGTCACAACAAACTGTATAAACTGATGCATCAATGAATAATAACTCAACAAGTAATGCTCAATCAAGGAGTCGATTTACTTTGGGAGGAAATGGACATGTTGATGGATTCCTCTGCTTTGAACTGCTTGCAGAACTTGCCTGGACTATGTATCACTTGTATGCATTGTGAACTATCTGTTGATGCAGCGAATTGTGATAGTGCTGGCGTATCTTTGCTGATGGTGTCACTGGTGGTACAATTTTTCAAAGTAGCCGTCACTTGGCTTAGTGTCGTGGCATTTCTGTATCCTCCTCCCTTCTGCTAGTGATGGTCTAAAATTTGGGGGCCAACAGAGGTGAGGCAAAGAACCTCACCCCCCCACTGGCACCAAGGCCAAATTTGGGGGCCAACAGAGGTGAGGCAAAGAACCTCACCCCCTCACTGGTGCATAGGCCTATCCACAAGTATGGCTGTATGCTAGACCGGTAGTCAGTGACGGGTATGATCCAATTGCAATGGTACCAACCTAAGACAGGAGGCTGACGCCTTGAGGTCAACTCATCCGATGACAGGTAAGGGCCATATGTAGTATTGGACAGCCTACCAGGCACAGTCCCTAAGCCACATGCTTGGTGCTTAATTAAACAGAAGGGGGGAGATGCTAAGAGCCATAGCCGAGTAGGAATGACACATGGCATTTTGGTTGAAAGGTGATGCCAGCAAGCCATTGAGATGATAATGATTATGTTAAAATGTGCATTCAATTGGATATTAGACCCCTGCTGTCCTCCTTGGCCTGCTACTTTGGAGCTCTCCTACTTTGGAGCTCTTGTGGGACTCCCAGAGAGTTCCCATTGGTTGGGGAAGTGCGGTAGGAGGGATTTCTGGAGGAGGGATTTCCTGTTGGTGTGGTGTGTCCTGGGAGAAGGCCGCGTGTGTGGCGTTTGTGGGGGTTTTGGAAATAAAGTTTGTTCCTGCTTGAGTGGCTCGTGATTTTGTGCCCAGCCAGACTGCGGCACTATTTCCTGCTCCCTTTCTGTGTATTTTTTCAGATTTTTGCCATTTAGATCAGAAAATGTGTATGGCACACTCGCCCTCCCTCCCCTGAGTTTCAAATTCAATGCCTTAGGAAGTTTTCATATCCAGTTTCAGTGAAACACCAAGTGTAAGCTCCAGAGATCTGCTATAGCACCTTGTACCCCAGTCAGCAAACACGTAAAAGTGAACTAAGAGGGTAGGTCTTACATTAAGTGTTGTTAACTCAATAACATAAACGTAAAAGATACACGCAGCAGATATTGAAGAGGTTCAAAGAATAAAAAAGCAAAATATATAAAATGAGTCTAGAAAGAGTTCTATTTTCCCCCCTGTGATGATCACTTTAATGCTTTACAAAGTAAAACAAATATAAATTCTTTTTAAACTCATTTTTTGGCCCCCTGATGATTAGGCACAAACTTTACCTATTTTGGTGAGCAGAATGTTTTAATTCCCTTTAACAATTGTAATTCTTTTCCTATATGAAGTGCCAGGCTTTCAGGTGGAGTAGGCATGGAGATATGATCTGCTTAACCACTGAGCCTGTTGGCAGTGTCCCTGAACCAGGCTGCCTCTTAGGCTGCTCTGGGATCAGATCAGCCTCTTGGGTCCAGCCAGCTGTTAACAGATGGCAGGGAGATGGGTATGAAATGGCTAACTGCAGATGTGGCTGGAATCCCTGGGGACAGTGTCCTGGCACACAGGGGGCCTGGCCATTCAGCAAGTATCTTTGCAGAATGCTGATGGACTCCATTGCTGGCACTTGCTACATGGTTAATTCTCTCCCTTTGGAACATGATATGCTCAGCGAAGTGCAAATTAACTCAAATCACTAATCTTCCAAGAAAACACTGGTCTTCAGAGACCAGGGCTCTGGGAGCTTTGTGACCCTGACAGGATCATGGAAGGGTCTGCCCTGTGACAGGGGTGCAGAAGTCACCCGGCTGCCCCATTGCAGGATTCCTGCACTTCCTCCTGGCTCAGCTTAGGGAATGTGAGGAGGGGACAGCTGGGGACATGGAGGGTGAGTGATTTCAGGATTTCGACATTGGTTTAGGTGCATCTGCTTTTGCCCTGCTGTTTTTCTAAGAAGGTGAGATTCGTGTGTAGAAAGAGCCATGACTTCTTCATGTGAAAACAGATCCTTGAGATCCACCTGCGGGGCTCCACCCCATGCTCCCTCACGTTGCCCAGAGTCCCTCGTGCTGTGCTGAATGCTTCCACTTGGCCCTGGAGCCCCATGGTTGCACTACGCCTGTGACAGCTGAGGTCTGTAGCAGGGCTGTCTGTCAAGTTGCCCAGCTGTAGAGAGTTTATTTCCAGAAGGCGAAAGGGCCTGGCAGACTGAGGAGGGAAAGAGCTGTTTTCTAGGAGGAACCTCAGGGACAGGCCATGCCTTGGGCATTTTTTCACCAGCAGCAGATGTCATCACTGTGAGGAAGAAGTGCAGTCTCTCCTTCCCTCCCCAGGTCCCTTTTCCTGGTGAAGCCCAAGGCGATAAAACTAACTCAATCGTCCTTCCTTTTTATATCAAAAGTGCTCTTGAGCTTGAATTATGGATTCGAATGGCTCTTAGAGAAAGTACCTGTGGGGCTCCAAGGCTGCCAGACGGCAGGGGAGCAGAAGGAGGTGAGAAGCACCTGCCTCTGACAGACAGAGGACGCCTCCCAGGACTCAGGGGGCTTCTGCCTCTGCACAGCCAGAAATCAGCTAAGTGCACCTCCAACTCAGGTCTCCTGTCCCTCGGGAAACTGGCTTCCGTGTTTGGTTGGACTCCCTGCCCAGAGTCAGCGCAGGCGTTCGAGGTTGGTGTGCACGTTGCTCAGGCCTGGGCGTTGTGGGCTTTGGGGATGGCTGATCTGGGACTGGGAACCCAAGGGGGAGCTTCTGGCCTACAAGAGCCTTTGGAGAAGCGGGGAAAGATGGGGGGGGGGGCGGTGGATGTGCAAAGGGAAAAGAGAATCTGCCGGAAGTTAACTGCAGTCAATTTGCTCCTTAGCCTAGCCGGGGCTCCTTGGAGCAATCCCCAGAGGAGCCAGTCTAAACTTGGAATCTCTCTTTAGGCTCCTCCCGATCTTGAATGAGCTCATAATGTCCTCCTTTCCCTCAGCATTCTCTGGATGTCTGTCCATCTACACACAGTCCCCCTGGAGGGAGGAAGTTGGCTCTTGTCCTACCTGTGGTGCAGTGCCCTCACACTCAGTCTTCTGGGACTGGGTCCCCCCGACACGGCTGATCTCTGGAATCTTTTGGGTAGATTTAGAAATCAGTGTTGAGAACCGATGGGAGGCCTGGGGTTTGATTTTAAAAGCTCCACAAGTGATTAAAGCACTCAGTTCTGGGTGATGGGGGACATTGACCAGAGAGGTGACATGCAAATGGGTTCTTGAGGGAGGAGTGGTTTTCCAAGCAAGATATCACTGCAGAGATGCCAACAGAGGGCCCCCCAGCACTCACAAGTGACACCTAAACTTCTGCTTCAGAGCATGTGCTGGTGCCCGGCACGGTGTCCAACCATCAGTGGGGTGTCCACCCATCAGTGAGCACTCCCAGATTCTCTCCTGCCCATGTGTTGTTCTTGGCTTGGTGGTGAAGGAGTCTGTCCTTGAACCTCCTCCTCCAACCAGGCTCCTCTGAATGCTTCTCAACTTGCCCTGACTTTGGGGTCTCTGCTCATCTCTGCACAGTCTCATTTTAGTAAGAAAGCTGCTGAGCCAGCGTAGCCTGGATCCCTACCTCTGCGCCGGCTTCCTCATCTTCTCCGTCTCCCCTGTGAAGTCTGATCACCCTGGTCTGTCTTCAGCGAGAATCCTGATAGGCGAGCCCTTCCCCTAAGGTTTCTTTCTTTTTTTTTTTAAATTTTTTTTTAATTTTAATTTTTTAAAAATTTTTATTGTTGGTTGTTCAAAACATTACATAGTTCTTGATATATCATATTTCACACTTTGATTCAAGTGGGTTATGAGCTCCCATTTTTACCCCATATACAGATTGCAGAATCACATCAGTTACACATCCATTGATTTACATATTGCCATACTAGTGTCTTTTGTGTTCTGCTGCCTTTCCTATCCTCTACTATCCCCCCTCCCCTCCCCTCCCCTCCCCTCTTCTCTCTCTACCCCCTCTACTGTCATTCATTTCTCCCCCTTGTATAATTTTTCCCTTTCCCCTCACTTCCTCTTGTATGTAATTATGTATAACCCTGAGGGTCTCCTTCCATTTCCATGCAATTTCCCTTCTCTCTCCCTTTCCCTCCCACCTCTCACCCCTGTTTAATGTTACTCTTCTCATGCTCTTCGTCCCTACTCTGTTCTTAGTTACTCTCCTTATATCAAAGAAGACATTTGGCATTTGTTTTTTAGGGATTGGCTAGCTTCACTTAGCATAATCTGCTCTAATGCCATCCATTTCCCTGCAAATTCTATGATTTTGTCATTTTTTAATGCAGAGTAATACTCCATTGTGTATAAATGCCACATTTTTTTTTATCCATTCATCTATTGAAGGGCATCTAGGTTGGTTCCACAGTCTTGCTATTGTGAATTGTGCTGCTACGAACATCGATGTAGCAGTGTCCCTGTAGCATGCTCTTTTTAGGTCTTTAGGGAATAGACCGAGAAGGGGAATAGCTGGGTCAAATGGTGGTCCTGAGGTTTCTTTCAATAATTTCCATCCAGTGACCATCTGCGCCCCTGGTCTTGGCTACAGACTCCCACTGTGCCCTGCTGTGCTCAGGGTGGGGCACACCTCTCTCCCTAGCTGCAAACCCCACTGCAGTGGCCCCTGATCTACCACCACAGTGCTGAGGGAAGCCTGCCTGCTGTCCTTAATAAATGTCATGAGCGATCTTGTCCTTAACAGTGACAATGAGGTTGAGTTGGGTTTGTGTCTCTTTATGCCACTGACTCTATTTTTAAAGCCCTGCATCCCCCTCCTGTGATTTTTTTTTTTCTCTGTGAGCAAAACAAGGTAGGTATCCTGCCACTTTCTACCAAAAAAAAAATGCTATGGGTTGAATAAACTCAAATATGCAAAGAAAACCAGAAGAATCCATTTTTCACTTACTCTGTTCTTCAACAAAACATCTTAATGGTATTTTTAGGGTATAAATCTCTCCCTGGGAGAGCTCCACTTGAGGACAATTGGTGAACAGAGTCCCTAGGTCTGAATTACCTTTTTGGATAACAAAAGCTTTTGGTGAACAATGACGGCAATAATGACGATGATAATAAAGAGATGCGCTGGGTGCCTTGTGTTAGAAGAGGAAAAATATCTAGCAGACATTCTCTTATGCTGTGTCCCGTCTCCATTCAAAAACCTGTCAGCCTCATGCTGTTTTCAGTCACTTTCACAGTAGGGGAGAGAGGCGGCTGCAGGTGGAGGAGAAGCCAGTTCAAAGTGTGAAGAAGCACAGTCCTGAAAACATTCCTCAAGGGGGAGCTTTTTAGTTGCAGCTAAATGTACGGAAATAGAAAACAAAGGGAGAGGTGGGTACATTGGGGGGCTGCGGGGCGATTGCCCTGTGCAGCTCAGCCTTCAGGGACAGCTGGGAGCTGCCAAAACACTTAGCTGCCTAAGTGTGCCGACTGCAGACTGTTCAACCCTCAAGGCTACAGCCCCTGCTCCCACAGGCGCCAGGGGAAAGGGCAGTGTGGGGAGTGGCAAGACATGGATCCTGGCCAGGCTCTGCCGCTGCTCAGTCCTGTGCCAGGTCTCAATGAATATTTATTGAATGAAAAATTTGCATGTATTTTATGAATTTTAATATTAGTGAGAGCTCTCAATCAGCCGTGGTCCTGCTGCATGACTGTTCTCTCCTTGTTCCTGCTATCGACATAAAACCCAGGAGGAGTGTAATTGAATTAGTCTTCATTTTTGTGTCAAGGCATTTTGGAAGGAGAGAGGGCTACTCAGGTTGGTAGAACCAGCACTTGACCCTCATTGCTGCTGGGCATGATTTGGCCTTTGCAGAGGAAAGGACAACAGAAGGAACTTGCTATCCCATAGTTGGGCCTGAGCCCTGGACGGAAGCAGCTGTTTGGACTTGAGGTTGTGGCACAGCCACAACCAGGTTGTGCCACTGTGGTGTCCGTGTCCTCCGTTCCCAGTACCCCGCCCAGATGTGAAACATCTGCGGCTACGCTGTGTCCCCACTGCCTTCGTCTCGTGGGATCCTGGCAACCTGCCACCCCCAGCCCATTCCTGGTCCTGCGTTCATGGGACAAGGCTTCTCTCATTCACACACAGAGGCTCATCTAAAACCTGCATAAATCTGGCTGGGGTCAGCTCAGTGGTCAGGCCTGTGCCCAGCATGCTTGAGTCCCTGGGTTCAATCCCCAGCACTCACCATGAGAGTAATAAATTGTGCAAATTTATAAAAATGTACTAAAGTTTATATACACACATGTACATGTCTGTCTTTCCAGGTCGGTGGGGTGCAGGTTACAATAGCTCCTTCTTCCTAGCGTAGACATGGGAAATTCTGTCACACATTCCTAGACTTGGCTCTATGCTAAGATGAGTCCATTGAATTTGCTCCATTTACTTCCAAAAATCAGTCTATGTCACCCTCCAGTGCCCACATCTTGTTTGTTTAATGATTTTATTTTTTCTGAATAGTTACATTGCCATCCCAATAATCCTAAAACATTTTTAGCCTACCACCTTTTGAATTTATTATTTCTTGATTAAATGACCTTGGTTTTTATGGCTAAATCCTATGAGTGGGATTATGAAGGAAGGAATTTCAGTCGATGGACTTTTACCAAGACATGATGGTGATTTGGACATTTTCGGCCAAGTGGCCTGGGACAGACCACTATGGCTCTTTAACTACTCCGGAGTTGTAGGGAGGGGCCTTTTGCCCACCATCCTGGGAGTGCCAGTTGGGACAGACAGGCAACCGCCTCTGTCATGGGCCCTCTTTGTGGGCACAGAGGGTATCAGGACTGGGACCACAAAGCACCCTGTGATGTATTTTAGCACACCTGAGTCTGTATGTGTGATGTTCACTACACTCTCTGTGGATTGCATGCCCCACTTTTATACCTATGTTGCAATTTTAAAGAAAATTTGGAAATTTCTTTTCCCTGTTCCTTCTAGATATTATAGCAGCTAGTGAAGTCACGGTGGCCTTGGCTTGGAGATCATGTTACCTTAACCAGGCAAAGGCCAGGTGGAGAAAGCTCCTGTCTCTTCCCTGGGTGGCATATGACTGGGGACAGGTGGGTCCCACAGGGCCCTAGAGGGTTGTGGTGGCAGCTGTAGAGCATGACTCCCAGGAAGGCCTGGGAGAAGAGAGATGCTGGCAAAGCTGGGAAGTCACTGCCCAAGAGGGGAGGCACCTCTGTAATAGTGCCACAAGGAGCCCTGCGGACAGAATGGCTGCAGATTCAGAACTCGCTCTTACTCTTCTGGTAGTAGGAGTGGGTGCACAGGTCATCAGAGAGCCAAGCAATTCAGAAGGCACAGTGCCCACGCGGGGTCTACCTCCTCTTCCCCTGATTCCCTGGGCCTCGGCTTACAGGATAAACAAATACAAAGGCAAAGGCTATGAGCAAACTGTTAACAGATTCTATTTATGATATTCAAATGCACATGGACAAATCAACAGATTTAAAATGTCAAATGTCTTGAGGTTGAACGGCGAGAACTTTGCATTCAAAAAACATTCTCTTTGCACAAGGAAGAAAAAAAAATACAACAAACAGATGAGACTCCACAGATTGTTAGTGCAGTTTGTTACCGCAGATCCCTCACTACTGATCTGTCATATTTATGGCAGAATGTCCTCTGTACAGGTGTGCTAGGGCTGTGACCAGAATGCCACAGACTGAGTGTCACAGACTTCACTTCCCCACAACCTGGAACCTACAAGGCCGAGGTCATCGGGGCCAGCAGGGTCGGCTTCTTCCAGGGTCCCTCTGTCTCACCTGGTCCACCCTCTGTACGTGTGTCCTGATGTCCTCTTCTTACAAGGACACTATTCAGATCAGGTTAAGTCCCATCCCAGTGGCCTCATTTTAAACTAATGACCTCTTTGAAGACCCTTCTCTAAACACGGTCACTTGGTAAGGTATCAGGACTTAGGACTTGAATATATAAATTTGGGGGGATGCAATTGAGCCCATTCCCTTTCTTCATGAGAATTTTGGGGAGCATTCTAAAAATACCCAATTTTCTGGGATTAAACACTGCATTTAATTTTTTTAAGTTCCTCTTATTCATGTTCCTAGAACTTGGTAGTTCCAATATGGGACTCCAATAGAGAAGCTGGAGAACTTTCAAAGGGAAGAAAAAACGAGTCAGAAGACAGAATCGCTTTCAAAATGTGGCATGAAAAGACCAAGGCCCAGGAGTTAAAGGCTTTGTCCTCAGCTTGACACTATCAAAAGAGGGGGGCACCTTTAAGAGGTGGGACCTGGTGGGGGCTTTAGGTCATTCAGGGAGGACACTGTGGGGTGCCGACCTTCTCCTCTTTCTCTTTGCTTCCTGGTCACTGTGCAGTGAGCAACTCGAGGATTCGCACCATCGAGTGTCCTAACTGACAGGAGGTCTCATCGCCCACAGCAGCAGCAAGGTTCTGCCACCACATGTTGCCGCCATGGTGTGCTGCTTTGCCACAGGCCCCAGAACAACAAGCACGGACAGAAATCTCCAGGACTCAGAGCTAAACTGCGAGACATGACAGGCGGGTGACTGCAGAGAAGCCCTGAGTGCGCTGGTCACTCTCCATTAGCACAGTGGACAGAAGCAGTTTTAGTGCTGAGCATCCAGGCGCACCACCAAATCCTCCTGTGATGGATAGTCGTCTGGCCCTTTTACATGGTGCTTACCAGGCAGTCGCTGGTAAGATGCTGTAGTGTTAGGGAAAAAGTAAAAAGATAAATATGATTGTTTATATGGAATGATTTCATCTCTATGCACCTGAAAATCTAGAAGATAAAGGGGTTGCTTCTGTTTCTTGGTATTTTTTGAACTCAGTCTTCTATGAGTTGGTGCTATTTTAATGGAAAAAAAAATATGAGGTCAGAAGATCAAAGAAAGTGTATGGAAGGTTCCAGAAAGAAGACCAGGGGGCTGGGAGCGAGGCCTGTGGGGGCCATCCTGCTGGCATTACCTATTTATCCCACAGGTAATAGGAACTGTATCAACTCCGGTTTTGCACTGAACACAGAAGAGCCTGTTAAAATAGGAGGTGACACTTAAGAGGTCGAACAGGAAGCTCTTACCACAGGTCAGTTTGTTACCTCGAGTGGCACAGGAGCTGTGGCATGCTGGTCCTTTAATTTTGTGTATCTTTTGCTTTTCTAACAGCATAATTCCATTTGCACAAGTTAAAAATGCACACCTCCAGACAATGATAGCTTTTCTGGCAAACAGCTGGGCACAGATGAAGAGGGAGAGAAGACACTTGCATTTTCAAGGTGACAAAAGGGTTTCGCCACCAGGAAGGGCCATGTGGAAACCTCTGGGAACCTGTGTTAAAGGTTCAAAGAGCAAAGACAGAAGAACCCCAAGCTCATACATACTCATGGGGGTTTTTTAGGGCTGCCGCTGAAGACTGTAACGGAGCCAAATTGCTATTTGACATCGGCATGTTTACCCTGTTAAATTTTATTCAAGCCATAGCACAAAAGAAAGAAAAAAAATCAAGGATGACAAATTCCGACAGTAATAAGAGAGTCTTCTTTGTTCACACCAAGCGACCTGTGACCTGGCACCAGCAGAGAAGCCAGTCTCCGGGGGCAGATGCTGCTGCAGCTCTCGGCCCCTCACTGAAAACCAGACACAGAGCTGCCCCACATATTTTCTGCTCGCCCCTCTCTGCTGTACTGTGAGGCTTTCCCTCTGGGAAATCTGTGCTGAGGACAGAGGCGGATGTGACCACCCAAGCCTGGAGGGCCAGGGTGGGAACTGTCAGGCTGCACAGGCATGGTCTACACCCGCCCATGCCCTCTGAAAAGGACTTGTTATCTCTGAATGAGGAAACAGGTGTTCACAGGACTTAGCTGAAGTCGCTGAGCCAGTTAGCAGCAGTGCTGGGGCTGAGACAGGCTCACTCTTAGTCACCAGGCCTTGCTGGGGATGCTCCACTTCTTCCCTGATTGCCCTGCTCTTTCTGTCACTAACACGTGATCATCCTTACCCTTTCCTCTTTCAATAGAGTGGTCGAAATGCAGGCTCACAATTTTTCTTCGGTTTGGATTTCCAGGAAGCTAGTGATGCCCGTTCTTCTAGAGACGGTAGCTTGTGCAGAGCGGCTGAGACCAGCCGAGCAGGACAAGGTGGAATGTGGGCAGCCGCTTTTCCCAGACGGTTGCAATACGTGTGAGTCCACGGGTGTGAACGTGACTGTGTGTGAATGCGTATGCATTTAGGTGCAGGTAGGAGCTGAGGGATTTATGTCATCTGAAGGCAAGTCAACTTTCTGCAGCTCTGGTTATGACACAGACCCATTCGCAGTTCTTCAGATGAGACATTGTACTCGTGTTGATAGGACGGTTTTCAGAACTCTGGTTTTAATAGGTTGAAAGCACATCAATTATACTTAGAGATGTTTGACAATATCAGGAAAATGTTTACCTTCCTTCCCTGACGGCTTCAAGTTTTTATATAAACACCAAGGAGCACATCAAAGGTCAGGATTTTACTTTCAAATATAGCCAAGGCCTCCTTTCTAGGAAAGAGCCCCCTCTGCACGTGCTCCTCCCTTGTAAACTTCAAATTGCAGCCCAGATGACTTCAAAACCCAAATTCAATCATGTCCCTCCCTACTAAACACCTTTAATCGAGTCTGTAGGGAACAAATATTGTCTACTCAGTTTGCTTTCTGCTGCCAAATGATTTTCATTCAACTGTACTTCCCTAGCCTCAAAGGCAAAAGCACAGCCCGGGAAGGACCCAAGGACTTGCCACTGTGCTGCCCTCTCAGCTCCTCCTCTGCCCTTTGACCCAGGCTGGAGTCGCCCTCAGCCTATGCCAGAGGGGTGAATCTGAGGTCCTCCCTGACAGGGTGCCACTGAGACCTTTCTTCAGGATGGAGCTGGGTTGAAGCCAGCATGGGAGCCAGCCTCGCCCTCGGCATCCTGAGAAGCTGCCGAGCTGCTAGATTAGAACCGACTTCCTAGTTGGGAGAGTTGACAATTCCCTTGTGGTTTCCTCCATGTGGGTAGAGTTTTCGAGGATTCGCACATGAGCATCCTGACCGACAGGAGGTCTCATGGCCCACAGCAGCAGCAAGGTTCTGCCAGCCTTGGAGCTCAGGGAGCTGCCAGTATCGCAAGGGGTCTGAGAGTCACCTGTGACTTTTCCCATTCTCAGCCCCCAGGAGGTGGTGGTTTGGGTTTCAGAGGCTACCAGGGAACCATGGGTCTCAACACCTGGGTACGTCTAGGCAGCATTCTCAAAACAGAGCCCACTGTAGCTCCCCCTCCTCTTCTGAACAACCTTGCTCCCCTGTGCTGCCTGCCCTCCTTCTGCGCTACCCAGGGCTCGAGCCTCCTCTCCTGGGAACACACAGTGGAACCTCTGCCCACATCCTCTTATTTCTTTTAGTAGGGAGGAGCCCCTCTGCGTTGGTGAGCTCTGCAGAACCCAGTTCATGGTACCTCTCCAGGGAGCCTCCCTTGCCCTCTGCAGGAGTCGAGTGGTCCCACTGCACATTCTTGTGCTATTCCTTATGTGGCTCTACTTACCCGTGTAGCTGACTGACTAAGCAGCCTTAAACCCACAGGGTGTAAACATGCATCCCTTTTCCATTCTCACACCTTCTCAGCTGTGCCACATCCTGCATATACCACACTGCTGTCTGGGCACTGGGTTGGTCTATCTGTGCTGTTATTAAAAACATCATAGACTGGGTAATGAACACACAATAGAAATACACTTCTCACAGCTCGGAAGGCTAGAAAGTCCAGGATGAAGATACCGGCCATTTGGTTGTCTATGAGAGCCGCTCTCTTTGCTTCAAGATGGCGCCTGTTGCGATAATTTCTGCAGGGGATGTCTCTGTCCCACATGGCAGAAGGGACAGAAGGCACAAGGGGGTGAATATTCCCTCCAGCCCTTTTAGAAGGCACCGATCCATTCCTGAGGACAGAGTCCGCATGGTTTAATAACTTGCTCTACTTCTTACTACCACCACGATGGCAGCTAAGTTTCAACATGACATTTGGAGGAGATACAAACATTCAAACCATAGCAGTCACTTCTACATGTTAAAAAAAAATGTACTGTTGCCATCATGACTTATTTGTGCTCTGGCAAATGTCATGAGGATTTAGACCTTTTAGTACATGAAAAAAAAAAAAAAACAAATGGTTAAGTTCAAACTCCACTTTAACCTCCACCCATTCGCACTGGAGCCCTGGCTGAGAAGTCCGCAGGGTAGGCTGTGGTCTGCTTGTTCCTCCTCCTCCAGACTCCCACTTCTGCCTCCAGCTCCTCTAGTGTGTTGGGTGGGGATGGGGAATGTGCGTGGGGTGCCTGACCATAGTGGGAGGGCCGTCTGATTTCACTACATTCAATCCTGTTGCTTTATTGATCTCCATAGAGTTGATGCGCCCTCTTGGGCTCAGGAGGGGTGGTGTTCAGGTTCACAGGGTCCCTCTACACAGGTGGGTGAGCTTCTCACTGGACTCAGCCAAGGCCCACATCTCCAGGGCTCTGCAAGTCAGGTGTGCTTCTGCTTGGAGGCCACTGGGCGACCCAGCGACTGTGAGTCTCCTCTAAGTGCCTTGAGAGCCAGATGCAGCCCTGCGACCAGGAGGTGCTCTTCTGCACTGCAGAGGGCTGTTGGCAACCAGATTCCCTTTCTTCCCTTCAGAGACATCTAGGAGCTCAACCCAGCGACAGCCTCCCAGCTCATTCCTGTGAGTGCAGGCGTGGACTCCCTAAAACTCTTAACTATGCTGGCGCTCAAAGGAGACATAAAAAATATGAGAGAATCAGCTCAAAACGTTAGGGTTTTTAATTCATTAATGCAACTGATATTGTGCTATGGAAATAGAGAAAAGTAAAATACCTTCTTCCGGGAGCTCAGCCTGGATGGAGAGATGGATGTACAACTTAATAAATATGTTGTAATACGAAGAGATAAAATCAGCACTGAAGTACTACTGCAAGGCCAAGGTGAAGCTGAGTCAAGGGCTCATGTGTTCTGTTGAGGGGTCAGAGTGGTGGGTAATTACAGGAGGGCATCCTGGAAAAGGTGGTGTCTAAGCAAAGATGGCTAGAATTTTCCAAATGTACGAGAGAAGAAGAGCCTCCCAGGTAGGGGTCCTAGAGAAGTATGTGGAGGTGGAGGTGGAGGTGTGGGTCTGGAAGTGAGCACAGAGAGAAAAGCAGCCTGTTATCAACTATCAACCATAAAGTGGTCACTTGAGGTCTGAAGATTTTTTCTCATCTTCATGAATAAACTCTCTAGCAATCTTCAGTCTCGCAATTTCCAAAACAAACAGAAAGACAACAAAGTACACTGTGCATTTTACAAAGGTACGCATCGTGACACGTCTCCTGCCTGCTATCTAGGTGGCCTCAAGGACACCACTCTTTGCCAGGTGGATCCTTCAGGATCTTCACTGGGGCTAATAAGTTCTACCGTGTCATATGGCAGGAACTAAGAGAGGTGGAGAGGGCAGCTTCCTGAAGCTGATGGGCTAGAAGAGAGGGCCAGTGCACCCCGAGTCCTTCATCATCAGGCAGGGAGATGGACGGGCAGGACACGGGCGCCTGCACTGTGGGTTTGCTCTTCAGCCCTGCAGCACCACCTGGTGTCAAGGTCACTCTCAGCTGCACGTATAGGCTTCTTGGCAGCAGGCAGTCTGGATTTGGGAACCAGAGCTTAACAGGAATTCTTTTGGGAATGTCAGGCCTCTGGAATGTCCTTGTCCCCTGTTGGGGCACAAGGCCACTGCATCTGTGGAAGGCCAACATGGGAAAGTCTCTGGGGGATGAGGGAAGCCAATGCCCTGTGTGGTCCCCCCACCCCATCCCGCTTCAGCCCCCTCTGGTGAGAGACGTCCAGAGACAGGCTTTGTCTGGAGGGTTGTCTGTGAGGGTCTGGGCTTCTGTGCTGCTTAGCTCCGGTTAGTTCCCTCTTTGGCTGGCTTCCTGCTGTGTCCCCATTGCCTAGTTCTCCTTGAGCTCTTGCTGCTGGGGTTCTCTGTGAGCTTCCATCTTAAGGAAGATTCTATTACCTTCTACAGCATCCACTAGACCCTGGGGCCTGGAGCATTTGGGGGGACAGTGCAGGTGGCCTCTTTGCTCAAGCTGTCACGTTCGCGTGCCTGAATAAGTGTCCAGGTGAGAAGTCGGGCCCAGTCTCTGTGTTCATGATGCCCCCAAGCCCAAGAGGACACATGACAAGTTCTAGCTGCTCCCTCCCTGCGCTCCTCTCTGGAGGGCTGAGCCTGTGAGAGTCTGTCATTGGTGCCAGGATCCCTTCCCTGCAGCACCCCTAAAGTCTCCAGCAGCGGCTCTCTGACCTCCTCCTTTCTTGGTCTGAGGGGGTGGAGGTGCCTGACCCTCTCCTGGCCTCTTTGCTTGGTTGACTTCCCTCTGGCTGCCTGCCCTCCTCCCCATGGGACCAAGGGGCCATGACGCTGTGGATAGTGACGCTGTGGGGAGTGATGCTGTGGGGAGCGACCCTGCACCTCCCAGTAATTTCCATGGAATGCGTCAGCAGTTTCTCTTTGGGAAGTAAGGACATTACTGGATGTCCTCAGTGTTGGGACTTAAATAGAAAGTTCTGAGACAGTGAGACAAGTACCGTGTCCTGTGTCCTACTGTGCTGCAAGACAAAGCATGAGCTGTGGACACCAGCGGGGCGTGCTTTATGTCGCGTGTGGTCCTGGGGATCTCGTCCAGGGCCTTGCCCATGTCAGGCAGGCCCTCCACCACTGAGACACCTTCAGCTCAGCTCCGTGAAAATGCTTTTAACTGATAAATCAGGCATAGATGCACCATATTTTATAAATCAAGGACAAATAAAGGTGGCTTTCCAATCAGCAATAAAAGTAACATTTTCAGAAGTGCTTTGTTGAGTGAAGAGCAAACAGGCAAAAGGTCCAGGCAGATAATGCCAATGAATATTAACGAATTATGTGCAAAACAGTAGAGCATGGGGAGTACTAATGAATCGTCACTGTCCTGTCCTGTCTGTACAGAGCACCTGCCACTCAATTCGGGAGATTTTGTTTAGTGATGGAATGTGGCCTGGTTTCTTAAAAAGAGTTGGAAATCCATTTTTTTATGTAAAATTTTCCTAAATTTTAAAACGATAGCAACTAATTTGGTTACGACATACTGGGCAGCTCAACAAAACCTTGACCGCAGGCCAAACCTAGCATTTCAACCAACAGTTCATCTCCTCTGGGGAAGGCTGTGTGAGTGGCAAGTGGCAGGAGGATGGCAGCGAGGAATGTCACTTCTGCATGTTCTAAACAACACTCTGAAATAGTGAACATGCTTTTTGGGCCCCTAAAAATGACAATATCATCCTATTTTTCAGAAGCTTGGCCCAATTCCCATAGATGACAGATTCTGCAGTGGGTGTTGGTGGCATTTAACTCCTGGAGCCTCTGTACCCCAGGGACACATCCAGATGTCCCTTAATAGAGGGTGACAGGAGACAGCTCTCTGTACTTGCACGTCACTCTCCTCAACCCAGGAAGTGGGGTAAGAGGATGGGAAGTAGGGGACCCAGTACCAAAGAGGATCCAACCAAAAATGAGTGGCCAAGGTGAAAGAGGCATGTTTGTATCTAAATCAGTTGACCTCTGTCAAATGATTTTGGAATTCAGTCTGATTCATCCAGTTTGGGTCGAGTGAACCCCATGCTATTGAAATGCCTTTGTAAATATCCCTTAAGCTGAGAGGTTTTTTGAAATAATTTTTTTATTTCTGAGAAGCAGATGCTTATCCATAAGGAGGGTTGGGTAGGAAATGAAGCTGAGAGGCTTTTTTTCAGGCTTCATGAAGAATCAACAGTATAATTCTCTAAGAAGTCCTGCCCTGGATCAATTTAGGTGAAGTTGGAGTGATTGTTCATGTAGATATGCAGAGAGAGACACTCAGGGCCCGGATGATGGCTTTTTGTAAAACACACGAGCATCCAGACCGTTGGCCACATGACCTCTAGGAGTTGTTTCCTGAAGCTGTCCTGGTCATCCTAGAATCTGTCCTCTGGCTGTGGAAGCAAAGCTTTCAGAATATATTTGCTTTTGTATCCACTTCTGCAAGTGGTAAAGAGCTGGGAGGCGGCTGGCTTGAATTGTTCTCTCTAGTGTTGCTTGTCTATCACCTGCCCCCGTGTCCCTTGCCTGAGTGTGCGCACGCGCACACACACACACACACACATACACACACACTCGCTCAAACACTTAGATTCCCGGACTCACACTGCACCTCCAAACCAGTACAGGAAGAAGGGTCTGGTTGGTGTTTCTAGTAATGGCTTGGGAAAGGGAAACGAAGACAACAAACATTTTCTCAACAAAAATCCTCCATTAGGTTTAAGTGAATCTGTTGGAATCATCCTGTTGTGTTGGAAGGTAACTTTCCCGAGGAGTAATGCTGAAGAGTCTGCCCTGGTTTTCTGTGCTGGTAGCTCATTCACTCATTCGGTGGAAGCTCCTGACGCCAGGGGCATAGGTGTATTTGGAAGAGGTGGGAAGGGAGCATACGGTGGCAAGCGCCCATCCAGCAGCTCAGGGTGAATGAGGACAGACGCCCTGCACTTGCAGTACTGGGCGGGAGGCAAGGTCAGACACGCGGGGCCACCAGGTTGGCATATGAAGTGCAGACAGTTTTCTAAAACACAGTGTGTCAGTACCCTCACTTGTACAACAGGGTTGGCCATGTTGTCCCCAACTACAGGAGGGCACTAGGACAGAATTTAGGCAGCATTGTCATCAGTAAAGAGCTGCAGATAACGTTACTATTGAAAGTTGGGGAGGAGCTAGGGACCACTTGGGGAGGAGAGTGAGACCAGAACCTTGGTGGCAAATGCCCAGCAGGAAGACCAGGAAGGGGGCGTGGCCACTGAGACGGCTGTGGCCCATCCCTAGAAGCTGGATGAGTCTGGCTGAGGGTGCATCTCTGGGGAGGCAGTGTCCTCACCCTGGGTGGACACCAGAGTGGTGTCCAGGCTCAGCTCTGGATGGCACTCAGGACAACTGTTTTATTGTCATTAACTAGCCATGCCATGCTGGTGAATGGCTCTCTTTTTAGGATTCCATGTTCCCCCTAAGTAGCTGGCAAACATCCCCTGGGGCTCAGGCCATTGGCAGGCAGGGCGGAGACGACAGGTGAGAGGCACCCATCTGTTGAGAACAGAAGGCCACTGTCCTCTCTACTCAGGGACACGTCCACACATAGCCCTCTGCTCGACTTTCCTCCAGGAGCTGAAAGTTTCCATGTAGGGAGATTTGTATGCCTCTTTAAGGAACATGAGAGACAGAGAATTTGCCTCAGTGAAGATGTGAACATTGCTGGGGACCTCCCCATGGCAGTTCTTCACTTTCTAGGGTAGGAGGCAGGCTGGGGAAGACTGTGTTTGCTTGGCCCACCCCCATGAGGGCTCCTCGCAATTCTTCCATGCCACTGTGACTCACTGTGGCACCTGCCCTCAGCACACCTTTTATCTATAATGTTGAGATATATCTAAGCCAGTTTATCCAAAAGCACTGGGATTTTCTCACATGCTGAGGTCTATAGCTCTGTGTGTATCCCCTTTGGCCTCTCTGTATGGACACTGCATTCCCCAAATGTCAGGCAGAGTGTGGTCCTTCAGGACAGGCCTGTGCTAGGGTCCACAGCCTTAACACAGCACCAGAGAGGGCGTGGCTTGAACAACTGACCCTGTTTTTCACAGCTCTGGAGTCTAGGAGTCCAAAATCCAGGTGCCAGCAAACTTGGTCTCTGGAGGGCTCTCTTCTGACTTGCAGATGGCAGTTAAGAAGATAGCCCTGACTCTCTGTGCACATAACACTTCTTCTGACACCAAATGTGTTTTCCACACCAAGCGAGTCTCCAATCCAACCGGGCATCCTAGGATTGAACTCAATTAAATTGCAGTCAGCTGAGCTAAACTGCAAAGGGTGCTAACAGGAGATACTGATCTTTCGCTCACGCAATTCTTGTGGGTCTTCCACAGGGGCCTCTCTCCAGTCCTGCTGGGTCCTGGAGTCTGGCTGAGGGCCCACATTACCTCCCAGGTCCTGGCCCTGACTCTGTAGGTAAAGGGCTCCGTTCCACCAGCCTGTCCCCAGCTCAGATGCCAAGTACGGAGAGCAAGTCCCTAGCTATTCACACTTCTGTCCAACATGGCTACAAATTGGGCTCCGTTGACTCTCTCCTTGGGCTCTGTAATTTGCTCTAACAACTCAGGACTGTGAGCACCTGTGTTCATCAGTTTCTTACAAAGGGTGTTGTAAAGTCGAGAGATGAATGGCCGATGAGAATGCATGTAAGGTTGGAAGGGCCCAGCGCAGGGCTTCTTCCCTGTGGGGCTGGGGGATGCCACACTCTACCACCCGGAAGCTCTCAGCTGCTGTGACCAGGGCTTCTGTAGAGGGTCCTTTCCACAGGCAAGTGGTTCATACCAGTGGCCACTGGTGACAGCTGGACCTCCACAGGAGCAGGACCAGGCCAAGATGCCTGCCCTCTCATCACATGACCAGGACCCTGGCAACCAGCCCCATCCTCCAGGGGTCACCTCATTAGCATAAACTCAGGTGCAGTGGAAAGTGACCTGTGAATTACAGATGGTCACTCCTCTCCAGAACAGCTCCGGAAGTTCTAAGGATTTTCTGAGCTCTATGCCAGGGACTTGGGACAAAAACAAACACACATTTCTTGTTATGTCACACCCCAGGTGTCTTCTCCCTGGGGGCTTTGCTTGGGCTTCGGTGTCCTCGCCTCTCTGCACTTGGAGGGCAGATGGGGTTGATGGTAGCAGATCTGGCACCTCCTCCTCTTCCGATGAGCACAGTCCTGCCACCTCACTCAAGCTCAGGAGACCCGTCTCCACACACCATTACCCTAGGGTCAAGGCCTCTCGAGTCCATGTCGGGGACACAGTTCAGTCCACAGGGAGACCCTGCAGAGTTCCACCACTTCATCTCCACAGCCATGCCAGCCTCCTGTCCTTCTTAGGCAACTCTGTCCTCCTCCATATTTTCCTCTCTGCATTGCTTCTTGTCCCTTGTACATTCTTCACACCAAAGCCAGGGTGATATCTGTAAAATAAGTTAATCTGATCACATCACTTTCCTTCCAAATGTTCTTTTTTGTGTGTGGTTCTGGGGATTGAACCGAGGGCCTTGTGCATGCGAGGCATGGACTCTACTAACTGAGCTATATTCCCAGCCCCTTTACCCCTTTCTGAAGGTGTCCCTTCTGGCCTGGCCATCCTCTCTGGAATCTGTCTTTTAGACTTTTGCAACAGGCTCCGGGTACACACCAACCCCAGTTCCTGCCCATCTCCTTTCCTCACACTTTGTTCCCCTGTGGCTTCAGCTCCTGTCCTAGGTCCTGCCCCTGCATTAGAGCTGCCTGCCCTGGGGATCTTGCTGGGGAGACGGGAACAGTAGTCCATATCAGCTATTTCTGCTTCTCTCCCACACGAGGCAGCTCGTCAGGATTCACGTCATCCATCGTCCCTGGCCCGACTTGGAAGAAAACACAGAACTGAAGTCCCCAGGGACTGGGAGCTTAAATCTCACCATGTAACAAATACCGTGTGTGAAGTGCTGTCCCAGGACAGAGACAGGAACAATGTCCACTCTCCCTGGGGACAGGCTCCTGGAAGCCCACAACCGGCTGCCCATCTAATGAGAGAGCCCCAGAGTGCTTTGCTCAGCGGTGGCGTCTGACAGGTCTGTGAAAACATCTGGCTCCTTTGGAGGTGCCTCACCTCCGGGTTGGTGGGGATGCATTATTGATTCACCCACATGTTCACTCAGTTGTTCCCTCAGAGGGTGGGTAAGTGACTTCTAGGAGTGAGAGGCAGATGGACAGGTGGGCAGGGCTCAGACCTTGGAGGCCTTGTGTCCTGTGCCCAGGACTTCACCCAGTAGCCAATGGGAAGAAGCAGAGGCACTTCTCCTGGGGATCTTGAGGACAAGGGAGGGGTCCCAGTGGTCCCCTGCTTCTTGCTGGTGGAACCTTCGCTGAGATAAAGGAGGGAGAAGTCAGAGCAGGTCCATGGAGGGGTACAGCGTTTGCTCTCGGGGGCACCTGGTAGGGTTGCTCAGTCTCTCCACCGCCTGGGGGTTTGGACGAGACTTTTTTCCCCAATCGTTGCTTCCGTAATCACAGCTTCTGCCTGGATACCGTGGGCCATCCAGCTGCCATTGGCCATCCCTGAAGGCCTTCCCTCCACATGTCTTTGCAAGTCCTTTTATCTACCTGCTGCTCTGGTGGTTTCTGCCTCCAAGTGGGATTGTTCTGCACGGCCTCTGCTACCCTCCCAACTCCAGAGACTCCACCAGCCTCTCCATTGAGGGGAGAGGACGGCAGCTGCATGTGGTCCTTCCCTGGCCACCGTCTACCCAAACACCCCTGCTTCCTGGGCTCCTGCTGCACAGACATCCTCTGGGCCAAGATGGTGAAGGGTGAACACAAGGATGCCGCCATGCCAAGTCCTTTTTGGACATGTATCCAGTAAAATCATGCAACACGTGAGAACCAAGTGAAGGCTTGGGGACCTTGGGCCTTGCCTGGAGGAGAAGGGCAAGAAACAGAGGCCCAGGTCCTCCAGGAGGAGCGTTCACAGCGTGGATGTGCTACCTGACAGCTCCTCATCCAGGCTCTGGTGTGAAGCGTGAAGTATGAGGCCCCACTTGGTGTGCATGTGTGTGTGTGTGTGTGTGCATACACAAAGGATCGAACCCAGGGCCTCATGCATGCTGGTATGCACCACTGAGTTACATCCCCAACCCCACTTTTGAACTGTGATGATGATGATGGTGTTGATGATGATGATTGTGATGATGATGATGGTGATGATGATGGTGATAATAAATGATGATATTTGCCAGACACTAGTGCATTGCACTTGTTTAATCCTCACAGTAATGCTCTGAGGCAGACAGATGTTCCCCCAAGTTCACATCCACCTGGAACCTCAGAGGGTGACCTTATTTGGAAACCTGGCTGTTGCAGATGTAGTGAAGATGAGGACAGCCCCTAAATCCTAGGTGTCCTAGAGTAAGGTCACATGAGATAGGAGACCCCTGTACCAAGACCTAGGTAGAGTGGAAGGTGTGGCTATGAGGCCAGGAATGGTGGGGTGCAGGCACCCACCAGCAGCTAGGAGGCGGGGTAGGGAAAAAGCTTCCCTCACCCATCGCTGGGTGTATGGTGGAAGCATTTGAGGGTGATAAAAATATTCACCCAGATGTATTTATTTGGCCTATTTCAAGTTGGTTATTTAGAGAAATTGCAGGCCTCTGCAGAAACCAGCCTAGCTCTGCATGGCTGCCCTTTGTAAAAGAAAAGAAATCTCTTCTTTCTGTGTTAGCAAACACTGGGTGCAGCCAGACCTTTCTATCTGCCAAGGAAAGATTTTTTCACAGGAAGAAGCTTGAGGGCCAGACGGAGATGACCTGAGGTGGCTGTTACCTGGGAGACCTCACCTGCATCTCATGGCTTGCTAGCTGGGCTCATGCTCCCCAACTTCTCTAGTCTCCCCCAACCTCTCTGCATCCTCCCTACCCAGGACCCCTGTGCCTGTGCTAGCTCCATGTCAGGCCTAGCATCCTGCCTCCCCTGGAGTCTGACTTTGTGCCGGGCGCCCATCCTTATGCATGGGAATGAATTTGTATTTTTTTCTATTAATCTGAATTTTGTCAGTTCATCTCACAGATTAAAATTATTCAAACTCCAGTGTGAAAAGAGTGAAGTTAAAACTTCCCTACACACCGATAATGAAAGACACATTTATTTGACGTTTTATGTGACAGCGGAGAGGTGCACCTGTGTATTTTTGTGCCAGGCTTGGTGAAGGGCAGCTGGCTGTGGCAGAGAGTGGAGGGGCCATCAGGACCTAAGGTGCCCAGTGGGGCCCCGTGTAGCCGGCCTGCTTGTTCAGGTTCTCTGTGCCCTGGTTATTCCTTTCGCTGGGGGTAGAGAGGGCATCTCTGGAATGAGGGTCTTAGACCTGCTTCTAGGGAGCAAATAGGAGAGGAAGAGGGATCTTCTAATACCAATAAATCAAGATGGCTGCAGAATAACCAAGAAAGCACAGCCCTGCGGGAGCCTCGGAGATCTGACTGCCTGGGGTAGCCTGCCCCACAGACAGCCTGTCCCCCCACAGCACGCCCCCCACACAGCCACCCCATGGAGCCCAACTATGCCTTGAGGCTTCACAAGTACCAGGGTGATTAGCTCTTGTTGTGGACATTCCAATGACTGACAGAATTGACCAGCATTTGCTGTAGTTTGGATCTCGAGTCCCCCAAGGGCCTATGCATTGACTTGGTCTCCAGCGTGGTGTGACTGGAAGGTGGGGGAACCTTGAAGAGGGGCGCCAGTGGGAGTTCTTCAGGTCAGTGGGGTGTGCCCACTCCCCCTCAGGGGCTGTGGGTCCAGCCCTTTCCTCTCTCTCTCTCTCCTTCTTGTCTCCAGCCACACGGTGAGTGGTCTTGCTTATCAGTGCCCTGTCCCCATGATGTGCCCCCATGGTCCCAGCAACCAGGCCAGCTGATCTGGGATGCAGCCTCTGAACTAGGAGCCCACATAGACCTTTTCTCTTTGTAAGCTGATTACCTCTGATATTTGTTATGATAGTCCCATTTGTGGGGTCAGTTTCTAATTGCTAGGCTTGATGAAAGCCCAAGCCCAGTTTTGCAGCAACACTGGTCTGCTCTAGGTGAGCCCATGTCCTGATTTGAAAATCTATTCTGCACCTAAATAAAACTGCCTTTGCTTTTACTTTAAACACTTCTGCAATTTAAACACAAATGCCACGGTGCCCTGTTTTGGCATAGTGTGTCCTGAACCCATCAAGGACCTTGAACAGAGCCCAAGGAAGAGAAAGACCCTGCTGACACCTGGAGTTCAGATTTCCAGCCTCCAAAACTGTGGGATAATGGGTTTTTATTGTTTTAAGCCATACAGTTAATTGTAATGTTACAACCTTAGGAATTAAATACACTGCACCATGGCCAAAGTGATAATTTTCTCAGTCATTTCTTGAAAGCAAAAAGGACGTTGATTTGCAGCTACCCTGCCTTCCTCCATCTCTGTCACCAAGGGTGTATTGACTTGGCAAGGCCTTTTTCACCTCAGATCTGGTTTCTCCCTGAAATCCCTCAGTTTAGTTAGGTGTGCATATGCCATCTAGTGGTAGATCATGAGAAATGCAGGGTGTTTTTGTTAAGCAAATATTTCGGGTAGTGATCCCCCTACCCCCTTGAAAAAGACCAGACAGAAGAGCCTGCAATACAATGTTCCCCAAGTATGTATATCAGAGGCATGGGGTCATTCAAGTTATTTCTCAATGTTATCTCTAAGTTTTAAAATATAGGTAAAACTTAGATAGCACATGCTGGGCAAGTGTTTTTCAGCTGAGCTACTTCAGCCTCCACGATCCCCACCCCTTTTTCAGTACCAGGACTGAACTAAGGGGCACTTCTTCAGCCGCAACTTCAGCCCTTTTTAATATTTTATTAAAATATTAAAATAGATACAGGGTCTTGCTGAATTGCTTAGGGCCTCACTAAGTTGCTGAGGCTGGCCTTGAACTTGCCATCTCCTAGCTCGGCCTCCTGAGTCAATGGGATTATAGGTGACTGGTGGGAGTGAGCATTTCTAAGTGATACATCTACTGTCTGCATTAGACCTATGTGAGGAGACTGGGTTTGGGGCAGTGGAGGAGACAATGAGTGTAAATGATCCTCACTGGCCTTTACCCCCAGGATCCGAGCATATTTCCCTGATTGTTTACAGGTTAATCCTTTTTCCAGGAAGACATGATTAAATTGTCTGATGGCACTATATCTTCCTGGTTGAAAAAAATTCCATTTTCTTATATACCCTTGCCCCAAATGCAAAGGCTCTGTTCTGTGGAGTTGGTGTGCCTGACTTTAAAATGTCATTCATGTGTTGAGGTGTGATGTAGTTTATTGGCTACTTATCTTTTTAAAACAAGTAGCTGAATTCTTTGTAGAAAGATGATTCTAAAATTCATATGGAATTATAAAGAACCCAGAATAGCTAAGACAATCTTGAAAAATAACAAAGCAGGAGGGCTCACATTTCCTGATTTCAAAAGAATTACAAGACAATGGTCATCAAGACAGTGTGTTAGTGGCACAGGATAGACAGTCAAATCAAATCCTGGAACTGAAGAGTCTAATGACAGAACTGTGAGATTCAATAGTTGTCGCCATGTACTTGATCATACAGAATAGGAAAAAATCAAAATTGAGAATAGGACATTTGAAATGATCCAGTTAGAGAAACAATAACAACAAAAATCAAGGGCAGAGAGAACAATATATATGTTACAAGAATTTCAGAAGGAAAAGAGAGAGAGAAAGGGGCAAAAACTCAGAGAATAATGGCTGACAGCTTCACAAATTTTGGGAAGGGCATGGACATCCAGATTCATGAAGATAGAAGGATACAAGCAACATCAACCCAAGGTCATCCTTAGACACATTATCATAAAATTCTTAAAATCAAAAGACAAAGGAAAATTTGAAAACAGCAAGCAATAATTGATTTGTCACATGCAAGATTAATCTGTAAGGCTGTTAGTAGATTTCTCAATTGAAGTGAGATTGTGAATCTATGCTGTGCTTTTTTTTTTTTTAATACTGTGGTTTTTGTTTTTTTTAAAGAACTTGATCATAAAACTGAAAAGACATTTCCTGGTGGGAGGACTCCTAAGATTAATATCCTGATTATTGCAATCCCTTCTAGTTTCCTTTCCCATCCTCATGCCAGGTCACTCTAATCCAAGAGGAAATTGTCAGAAGTTGTTGCAACTCTCCCATTGGCATTAAATACTGTACTTTAAACTTGATGTTAAATATCAGAGTTTCAAAGCTCCTCAAACCTTCAGATGGACCAACTTTTCTCATTGATTACATATTTAATATTTTCTGAGAAACCACGTAGTATTTTGTTTCCATCCAATGATTGGATTGAAGATAACTCGAATCAAAGACCTATTTCTTTCCCTTGGTTAATGTTGTTGTAAGAAATGATGATATAATAAATGATAATATAATAAATTAAACCTAAAAAAAATAGAAAGAAATCTTGAAAGCCGGGGAAAGTAGATACCTTCAAAGCACTGAAAGAAAAACAACACAAAACCTGGTTGTTATGCTGGGCAAAGCCATCATTTAGAAACAAAGGAGTGATAAAAATGGTAAGTTACAAATATGAAAACATATGAAAGTATAGAATTTCCAAGTAAAAGTCAATATATGATCAAACTCAGAATACTCTAATACTGTAACACTGGTGTGCTTTTAACTCAAGTACAAAAGTTTAACAAAGTATTAAAAATAACTAGACCTACAACAATTTCTTAATACACAAGATAAAATATATAAAGCATGAACATCAATAGCCTAAAATGTGTATGTGGGTGTCAGGGGGAAGTAAAGATAGAGAAGTTTTGTATATATTGAAGTTAAGTCCTGTCAGCTTCAAAGAGACCATTACAACTCTACGATGTTTTATATAAGCCTCACGGTAACCATAAAGACAAAAGGCCTCGTATACATGGAAGAGACAGAGAAAAGAATCTGAGTGCACCATCACATAAAAATCTATAAATCACAACGGAAACAGGAAGAGGAAGAAACTACAAAAAGTCAGAAAAAAAAATTCAGATAGCAGTAGTTAAGTAGGTCCCTATCATTAATTATTTTAAACATAAAGTCATTAAGTTTTCTAATCAAAAGAGAGTGGCTGAATACATTAAAAACTCAAGCTCCAACAATATAATACCTAAAGGAGACTAACTTTTATTTTAAAGACACATATAGGTTGAAATTAAAGGGATAGGAAAAGATATTTTATGCAAATGGTAATCAAATGAGAGTAGGGAAGGCTGTAATTAACAAGACAAAATAGACATCCTGTCAACATCTGTTACAAAAGCTGGGGGTGGGTGGGGGGAGATGCATGCCTGTAATCCCAGTGCCTAGGGAGGCTGAGGCAGAAGGATTGCAAGTTCAAAGCCAGCTTCAGCAACTTAGCGAGGCTCTAAGCAACTCAGCAAGACCCTGTTTCTAAATAAGATATAAAAATGGGCTGGGGATGTGGCTCAGTGGTTAAGCACCCCTGGTATAAATAAATGAATGAATGAATAAATAAATAAATCTATTATGAAAAAAAGTTCACTGTAATGATAAAAGATATATAACTAAAAATATACAATTACAAATAATATACACACACACACACACACAATTACAAATAAAATGCATTCACAATAGGAAAATCTAGATAGATAAAGCCCATGTGGAAGAATGAAATTATAAATCTTTTAGGAAATCAATGTGAAAATCATATTGTGTACCTCCAATGTATGTAATTTTTATCTGTCAGTAATATCCCAACAAAACTGGAAAAAATTAAATACATAATACAAATTAAAAAATGAAGAAATTGAGTGTATTTTATGACATGTGAGTTATATCTCAAAACTTTAAAAAGTTATATTGATTTTAGAAATGACAGTAATTTAGTCTGTCTTCTCAGTGAACGGATGCATAGACTGTGTGTTTTATGAGATTTGATGTTGTTATGGGGACCATGTTGGATGAATTATATTTTGACATATCATATATACATGCAGTATAGCTTCCCATTCTTGTGGTTGTATACGATGTGGCATTACACTGGAAAGGTATGTCCGATTCATGCTACTGTCTTTCCTATTCTCATTCCCCCTCCCTTCCTTTCATTCCCCTATTTCTAACCTAATGAACTTTTATTCCCTTTGGCCCTTATTGTATGTTAGCATCTGCATATCAGAGAGAACATTCAGCCTTTGTTTTTTGGGGACTGGCTTATTTCACTTAGCGTGATAGTCTATAATTTCATCCATTTACCAGCAAATGCCATAATTTCATTCTTCTTTATGGCTAGGTAATATTCTATTGTGTATATGTACCACATTTTCTTTATTCATTCATCTGTTTAAGGGCATCTAGGTTGGTTCCATAACTTAGCTATTATGAATTGAGCTGTCATAAACATTGATTAAAGACCCTTTTAGCACATTTTGGTTACCTTATGCTCTGAAGGGCATGAACACTGGAAATATTGTTTAACAAAACCCAATAAAAAAATCAAGGGAGTTTCTTTTTACAACTCTCCCTAGATGACACGGCTTGACAGAGCAGTATTTTATGGATTAATAATACATGGCAGTGGTGTCTGTGGGGAGTACTGTTGACTCTTGTATAATCAATAAGTTTTACATTGAAGTCTATGTCTAACTATTGGCTCTGACATGTTAGCAAACAAAAATTTAAAAAATGGTATATAACAAAATAATATTTTGTATCTGACCATTTTTATAAAAAACAATTGTTGCATTTTAAAGCAAAGTAATTTTTCTATATTCACAACATAATCATTCAATAAATTATTCCCTCAAAAGAGCATTTAAAAAATAAAAGTGATTGACATATGATATTCTGTCCTTATTCTATAATTTATAGCTTAAATAATTTTATGATTTTGTAGAAAGATCATTTTCCCCCCTTACTTCTTCCCACAGAAATAAGAAGTTACTTAGGGGGCACTTACTTAAATTTAAGAAAAACTGGTATGATATTTCTGCTGTGTTAGCCAACTTTCTGTTACTTTAATAAAGGCCCGAGATAATCCGTTTAGAAAGTGGGAACATTGATTAAGGTTCACAGTTTTGTGGTTGCAGCCCAGGGACAGTTTGCCTGCTGCTTTGGGTCATAGTGAGGCAGTGGGAGTATGGTGAGATATCCTGATGGAAGAAGTAGCCCACCTCAGAGCAGACAGGAGACCTAGGAAAGGGAGGGGTGGGTACCTCTTGTGATCACGCCCCCAGTGACCTCACTTCCTCCCACTAGGCTCCACCCCTCCCAATACCACTGCAGTCTGTCCACTGGGCCTTCAGCACACAGAATGTTGGGGATACTTATCCAGACGGAGACACCTGTGGACCATAGCACTTGCTGTCTTCACGGGAGATGTTCAGGGTCCTGCACATTCGTGTTACATGACACTAAGAACAGATCAGTAGTGTGGCCACAAACAGGAAAGAAAAAATTAATTAGGCGCCTGCAAGGTAGGCGGACCTGCAACCCACCGGCAGAACAGGCCCAGCAACCCGCGGAGGGGCAGAGCCGCCCGACGCGCCTGCAAGGTAGGCGGACCTGCTACCGACTGGCAGAACAGGCTCAGCGGCCCGCCGGCGTGGTAGGCACATTGCCCCAATTGGAGGAGGGGCAGAGCCGCTGCCTGCGCCTGCGAGGGAGACTTTGCAACTATACAAGAGCAATATAAATATATAGGGGGGAAATTCAATAACACAACAGTTTCACCAAGCAGAAAGAAATGCGAACAATATGAAAAGACAAGGAAAGAAAGGACCACAAGCAATGCAGGTCAACTCAACGTTAGAAGAGGTAATATCTGCAGCAGATGGAATGTCAGATAAAGAATTCAGGATATACATGCTTCAGATGATCTGGAGTCTCAAGGAAGACATTAGACAGCAAAATCAGACAATGAAAGATCACTTCAACAATGAATTACATAAACAAATCCAAGAAGCAAAAGATCAACTATACAGGGAGATAGAGGTTATAAAAAACAAACAGAAATCCTAGAAATGCAGGAAGCAATAAACCAACTTAAAAACTCAATTGAGAATACTACCAGCAGAGTAGAACACTTTGAAGACAGAACATCAGACAATGAAGACAAAGTATTTCAACTTGAAAAGAACATAGACAGCTCAGCAAGACTGTTAAGAAACCATGAGCAGAACATCCAAGAAATATGGGATAACATCAAGAGACCAAACTTAAGAGTCATTGGGATACAGGAAGGTATAGAGGTCCAAACCAAAGGAATGAGCAACTATTCAATGAAATAATACGAGAAAACTTCCCAGACTTGAAGAATGAGACAGAATCCCAAATCCTAGAAGCCTACAGAACGCCGAATGTGCAAAATCATAAGAGATCCACACCTAGACACATTATAATGAAGATGCCCAACATACAGAATAAGGAGAGAATTTTAAAAGCTACAAGAGAAAGGAAGCAGATTACATTTAGGGGTAAACCAATCAGGATAACAGCTGATCTTTCAACACAGACTCTGAAAGCTAGAAGATCCTGGAATAACATATTTCAAACACTGAAAGAAAATGGGTTCCAACCAAGAATTGTGTATCCAGCGAAATTAAGCTTCAGGATGGAAGATGAAATTAAAACCTTCCATGATAAACAAAAGTTAAAAGAATTTGCAGCTAGAAAACCATCTCTTCAAAACATCCTCGGCAAAACATTACAGGAAGAGGAAATGGAAAATAACAATGAAAACCAACAGTGGGAGGTAGGACAGTAAAGGGGGGAAAATAATCAAAGAGGAAAACAAACCATGTTTAGTAACATAAATAAACAAATATGGCTGGAAGAACAACCCATATCTCAATAATAACCCTAAATGTTAATGGCTTAAACTCACCAATTAAGAGACACAGGCTAGTAGAATGGATCACAAAACAAGACCCAACAATATGCTGCCTACAGGAGATGCATTTGATAGGAAAAGACATACATAGACTGAAGGTGAAAGGTTGGGAAAAATCATATCACTCATATGGACTTCGGAAACAAGAAAGAGTGTCCATACTCATATCAAATAAAATAGATTTCAAGCCAAACTTAATAAAAAGGGATAAAGAGGGACACTACATACTGCTCAAGGGAACCATACACCAACAAGACATAACAATCATAAATATATATGCCCCAAACAATGGTGCAGCTATGTTCATCAAACAAACTCTTCTCAAGTTCAAGAGTCTAATAGACCACCATACAATAATCATGGGAGACTTCAACACACCTCTCTCACCACTGGACAGATCTTCCAAACAAAAGTTGAATAAGGAAACTATAGAACTCAATAACACAATTAATAACCTAGACTTAATTGACATATATAGAATATACCATCCAACATCAAGCAGTTACACTTTTTTCTCAGCAGCACATGGATCCTTCTCAAAAATAGATCATATATTATGTCACAGGGCAACTCTTAGACAATATAAAGTAGTAGAGATAATACCATGCACCTTATCTGATCATAATGGAACGAACTGAAAATCAACGATAAAAGAAGGAAGGAAAAATCATGCATCACTTGGAGAATGAACAATAGGTTACTGAATGATCAATGGGTTATAGAAGACATCAAGGAGGAAATTAAAAAAATGAAGACACAGACACAACATATCGGAATCTATGGGACACATTGAAAGCAGTTCTAAGAGGAAAATTCATTGCTTGGAGTTCATTCCTTAAAAAAAGAAAAAACCAACAAATAAATGATCTCATACTTCATCTCAAAATCCTAGAAAAAGAAGAGCAAAACAACAGCAAAAGAAGTAGAAGGCAAGAAATAATTAAAATCAGAGCTGAAATTAATTGAAATTGAAACAAAAGAAACAATTGAAAAAATTGACAAAACTAAAAGTTGGTTCTTTGAAAAAATAAATAAAATCGACAGACCCTTAGCCATGCTAACGAAGAGAATAAGAGAGAGAACTCAAATTACTAGTATACGGGATGAAAAAGGCAATATCACAACAGACACTTCAGAAATACAGAAGATAATCAGAAATTATTTTGAATCCTTATACTCCAATAAAATAGAAGATAGTGAAGGCATCGATAAATTTCTTAAGTCATATGATCTGCCCAGATTGAGTCAGGAGGATATAGACAAACTAAACAGACCAATATCAATTGAGGAAATAGAAGAAACCATCAAAAGAATACCAACTAAGAAAAGCCCAGGACCGGATGGGTATACAGCAGAGTTTTACAAAACCTTTAAAGAGGAACTAATACCAATACTTTTCAAGCTATTTCAGGAAATAGAAAAAGAGGGAGAACTTCCAAATTCATTCTATGAGGCCAACATCACCCTGATTCCTAAACCAGACAAAGACACTTCAAAGAAAGAAAACTACAGACCAATATCTCTAATGAACCTAGATGCAAAAATCCTCAATAAAATTCTGGCGAATTGGATACAAAAACACATCAAAAAAATTGTGCACCATGATCAAGTAGGATTCATCCCTGGGATGCAAGGCTGGTTCAATATACGGAAATCAATAAATTTTATTCACCACATCAATAGACTTAAAGATAAGAACCATATGATCATCTCGATAGATGCGGAAAAAGCATTCGACAAAGTACAGCATCCCTTTATGTTCAAAACTCTAGAAAAACTAAGGATAACAGGAACATACCTCAATATTGTAAAAGCAATCTATGCTAAGCCTCAGGCTAGCATCATTCTGAATGGAGAAAAATATTCCCTCTAAAATCTGGAACAAGACAGGGATGCCCTCCATCACCACTTCTATTCAACATAGTTCTCGAAACACTGGCCAGAGCAATTAGACAGACGAAAGAAATTAAAGGTATAAAAATAGGGAAAGAAGAACTTAAATTATCACTATTTGCAGATGACATTATTCTATACCTAGCAGACCCAAAAGGGTCTACAAAGAAACAATTAGAGCTAATAAATGAATTCAGCAAAGTGGCAGGATATAAAATCAACACACATAAATCAAAGGCATTCCTGTATATCAGTGACAAATCCTCTGAAATGGAAATGAGGACAACCACTCCATTCACAATATCCTCAAAAAAAATAAAATACTTGGGAATCAATCTAACAAAAGAGGTGAAAGACTTATACAATGAAAACTACAGAACCCTCAAGAGAGAAATAGAAGAAGATCTTAGAAGATGGAAAAATATACCCTGTTCATGGATAGGCAGAACTAACATCATCAAAATGGCGATATTACCAAAAGTTCTCTATAGGTTTAATGCAATGCCAATCAAAATCCCAATGGCATTTCTTGTAGAAATAGAGAAAGCAATTATGAAATTCATATGGAAAATAAAAGACCCAGAATAGCAAAAACAATGCTAAGCAGGAAGTGTGAATCAGGCGGTATAGCGATACCAGACCTCAAACTATACTACAGGAGCAATAGTAACAAAAACAGCATGGTACTGGTACCAAAACAGGCGGGTGGACCAATGGTACAGAATAGAGGACACAGAAACCAATCCACAAAACTACAACTATCTTATATTTGACAAAGGGGCTAAAAGCATGAAATGGAGGAAGGATAGCATCTTCAACAAATGGTGCTGGGAAATCTGGAAATCCATATGCAACAAAATGAAACTGAATCCCTTCCTCTCGCCATGCACAAAAGTTAACTCAAAATGGATCAAGGAGCTTGATATCAAATCAGAGACATGGCTGATACAAGAAAAAGTTGGCTACGATCTACATACTGTGGGGTCAGGCTCCAAATTCCTCAATAGGACACCCATAGCACAAGAGTTAATAACTAGAATCAACAAATGGGACTTACTCAAACTAAGAAGTTTTTTTCTCAGCAAAAGAAAGAATAAGAGAGGTAAATAGGGAGCCTACATCCTGGGAACAAATCTTTACTCCTCACACTTCAGATAGAGCCCTAATATCCAGAGTATACAAAGAACTCAAAAAATTAAACAATAAGAAAACAAATAACCCAATCAACAAATGGGCCAAGGACCTGAACAGACACTTCTCAGAGGAGGACATACAATCCATCAATAAATACATGAAAAAATGCTCACCATCTCTAGCAGTCAGAGAAATGCAAATCAAAACCACCCTAAGATACCATCTCACTCCAGTTAGATTGGCAGCCATTATGAAGTCAAACAACAACAAATGCTGGAGAGGATGTGGGGAAAAGGGTACACTTGTACATTGCTGGTGGGACTGCAGATTGGTGCAGCCAATTTGGAAAGCAGTATGGAGATTTCTTGGAAAGCTGGGAATGGAACCACCGTTTGACCCAGCTATTCCCCTTCTCGGTCTATTCCCTAAAGACCTAAAAAGAGCATGCTACAGGGACACTGCTACATCGATGTTCATAGCAGCACAATTCACAATAGCAAGACTGTGGAACCAACCTAGATGCCCTTCAATAGACGAATGGATAAAAAAAATGTGGCATTTATACACAATGGAGTATTACTCTGCATTAAAAAATGACAAAATCATAGAATTTGCAGGGAAATGGATGGCATTAGAACAGATTATGCTAAGTGAAGCTAGCCAATCCCTAAAAAACAAATGCCAAATGTTTTCTTTGATATAAGGAGAGTAACTAAGAACAGAGTTGGGAGGAAGAGCATGAGAAGAAGATTAACATTAAACAGGGGTGAGAGGTGGGAGGGAAAAGGAAAGAGAAGGGAAATTGCATGGAAATGGAAGGAGACCCTCATGGTTATACAAAATTACATACAAGAGGAAGTGAGGGGAAAGGGGAAAAAAAACAAGGGGGAGAAATGAATTACAGTAGATGGGGTAGAGAGATAAGATGGGAGGGGAGGGGAGGGGGGATAGTTGAGGGTAGGAAATGTAGCAGAATACAACAGACACTAGTATAGCAATATGTAAAACAGTGGATGTGTAACTGATGTGATGCTGCAATCTGTATACGGGGTAAAAATGGGAGTTTATAACCCACTTGAATCAAAGTGTGAAATATGATATGTCAAGAACTATGTATTGTTTTGAACAACCAACCATAAAAATTAAAGGAAAAAAATTAATTAAAGGAAAGAAAATTCTTCTAAGAAATTACTCTCTTGGTGCTTGATATAATGAAAATGAGAGGACCTGTGATTTTTGCCAATGGAAGTGCCAATTAATGAGCATCATGAGTTCAAGACATCTAGTCTGCCTTGACGTAGCCCCTGTATGAAACTGGTGTGTGCTAGCTACTCCTAGTTTCAAATCTAAGGGGAGAGTCGTGCCTTAATCAGTGCCATAGGGGTCAGCTTTTGGAATGCAGTGGCCCATGCAGGACTTGGTGACCATGGATCTCTACTGTATCTTGATCAGACCAAGGCTGTGGCAGCCTGAGAACTGGATATCAGAACTGTGCTATTCTGAGGAAAATGGGCACCTGTTGTCCTACTATAAATGTTAGAAAGGGACTTTCCTTTGTGAAATGTAAGGTTGCATTGACTGGGGCATTGGCAACAGCCCTTGCTTGAACAGGGTAAAAGCTAGGGGAGCCCGTATTCTGTATCCCTCAGCTCAGCCCCTAAGTGGTCTCCTGCTCCATTGGCCTAAGAGGATTCGGGCTGATTGACAGCCTCAAGGCCCACAGAATCCTGCTTCTGGAGTGTTATTGTGACTGCTACAAGGGAACTTTCAGGAAACCTTAGAGATCCAGGGTGCAGGAATGTCCTTGAGCTTACTCGGAGTTTATAGGAGCTTCTTTGTGATGCTTGTTAATGTTTGGCCAATGCATATCTGTATGCGCACCAGCTTGGCTTTGGTTATAACCAGAACATGAAGAATTTGAGGCATTTTCATCAAAAAATGAGAATCACAAAATTTGCACCTGTCATCTTGTTGGGAAGCCTGTCATTCTGTTTGACTGATAAAATCACTTAAAAAACAGAATGTGGCTTCTGCCACCAGATTGTATTTGACAGTCACCAGCGACACACGATGTTTATTTAGATTGGGTTCCTTGGGTCTGATCTACCAGGCTCTGTTTTAATTTTTCGATTTATTTTTCTTGGAAACTTCACAGCAAAACGTATTGGTGCCAAAAAATGCACAAAATGTTACACATTAGTGTACAGTAGGAAGGCATGATGTGCCCTCCAGATATTAAGAAGGAAAACGATGTAACTCCTCAAAACACCATGTTCTTGTTTACTTAAAAAACAAATAACATTCTTTCCAGCCACAATAATGTAACAGGGACTGGATTCATTTAACCAGTAAATAATGAAATGAAAAAGGAGTGCCACACAAAACAGAGCCACACAGGTTTCCAGGCTTTGGGAAAGAGACAGTAGATGATTGACACCTCCCAGGCAAGGACTACTGATAGAAGAGTCCCCCAGCGATCCAGCTTGGCCTACAGGTGACTTCCAGGCTGCAGTGCAGGAGGAGACCCAAACTGCCCCGACATCTTGCTGAGTTGAGACAGAAATTGGAATTTGGGGAGAAAAGGTGCTTAGAATTTATGAGACAGAAAACCAGAGAAGGCACTCTGCGGGGTTCCAAGACATGCACATAGGCCCTCCCTCCTCTCTGGCTGGGGACTGACCTGTGCACCCAGGAGAGGTGCTGTGGAGGCCAGGGGAACCTTCAGAGACCCCTGAGCTCTCGCTGGTCTGTGTTGATAGTCCCATCAGCCAGAGACGGGGAGACTTGAAAGACCTGGGCATGGAGAAGCATTCAAAGGAGGTGTTACCTTCCTAGCAGAGCTAAGCTAGCCTCAGATTAATTGTTTCTCCTGATGAAATTTGAAAGCGAGTTTCAAAAGAGTGAAACTGTTTCTAAGTAGCTTAACCACATGCTAGAACTGTAAGGGTAAAAGAAATTGAAGTTAAAGTGTAAAAGACCAGGCATTGTAAAGTTTCTAAGCTGCAAGGCCTGAGTTAAAATGTAAAGGACCAGGTATTGTTAAATTCCTATGCTACACCTAAAACCTGAAATTCCTGTAGCTGTTAGGACAATTCTCAGAACTGCCCAGTAAATATTCCCCCTGACCGCCTGGTTGTTTAATAACCTAGGACCCTGTGCGGCCTTGCACGTAGACATCGCAGGGCCTAAACCAATCAGTTTGAATGTACCCCCCTTCCCGCCTGACCTGTTCCTGCCAATGAGTGTGCTAATCAAGTTTGAGAATTGTTGTTTGATTTTCCCTCGGTGTATGATGATTTGTTAAAGGAGACTGTGATGTATGTAAAGTCCCGCCCTCCCCAAAAAGTGTACTTAAGCGTTGCTCAACCCCTGCTCTGGGCTCTGGGCTGCTCTCCCTTCTTGAGTGAGCACGGAGCCCCAGTGCGCTGGATTGGATCCTCAATAAACCCCTTTTGCTGTTGCATGAGCCGCGGTCTCTTGGTGGTCTCTTCCTCCAACGTTCGCTGGACCCTTACAGAACAAAGTCCAGTACTCCTTAAAGGAATATGACAAAATCCCACAATATCCAACATCCAATCCAAATGACTAGGTTGATTAGTTTCCTGGACAGTTACAACAACTTGCACAAACTGGCTGGCTTAAAACAATAGAAATGCATTCTCTGACAGTTCTGGGGGCTAGCGGAAAGAAACCCAGGTGCCCCAGGGCTGATCAGGACTCTTCCTTGCCCCTTCCTGGCCTCTGGTGGAAGCTGTTTGTCGGTAGAGGTCTTGGGCTGGCAGCTGCCTCTCTGCAGGTGTGTCTCTGTCATCACATGGAGTTCTGTGTCTCTGTCCTCTCCTCTTCTTACAAGGACACAAGTCGTATGGCTTGGATTTGAGGTATGTCCCAAAGCTCCTGTTAATGTAGGAAAGTTCAGAGGTAAAATGATTAGGGTGTGAGAGCTGTAACCTAGTAAGTCCATCCTAGTCTGAATGGCTGACTGGGTGGTAGCCATAGGCAGGTGGGTGTGGCTGGAGGAGGGTCACTGGAAGGGTGCATCTTCCCCAAGGCCTCTTCCCTTTGCACTCTCTGCTTTCCAGATTCTGTGAGTCGAGGGTGTTTCTGTGCCATAGCCTTCCTCCATGATGCTCCCCCTTACCTCAGGCCAGAGCCATGGAGTGGACTGACCATGGACGGAAACTCTGAACAACTTTCCCTCCTGGAAATTGTTCTAGTTGCTGTTTTGGTCACAGCAATGAAAAGCCAATGCACCACTCCTGGAGTAGGTACCACTTAGCTCCAGCTTGTCTCCATCTTGACGGATTTCACCTGCAACAAGCTCATTTCAAAAGTGAGTCACCTTCGGAAGCACGGGGGGTTGGGGTTTTCACATGTCTTTTGGGGGGACAAGATTCAACCTACAGCAGCAGCCATGCAGAGAAGCCGGAAAGCAAAGCCCATAACCAGTAGAGGAATCAGCAGAAAAGACGGGGATGATGGGAAGGGCAGACAGGGGGCTATGGCCACTACCGGAGAATGCTCCCTGCCAGGGCTCCATTTGGAAGGGCCTTTTTTTGCCTGATGTCCTTTTAGATTTTTTATTTTTAATTTTTTTTGATTCTGGGATTGAACCCTGGGGTACTTTACCACTGAGCAATATCCCCAGCTGCCCCCTTTTTATTTTGAGACAAGAGTCTTGCCAAGATGCTTATGCTTCACTAAGTTGCTGAGGCTGGCAATCCTCCTGCCTCAGCCTCCCGAGTCCATGCCAATGCACCTGGCTTGGATTATTATTTATTTATTATTATTATTTTGATACTGGGAACTGAACCCAGGGATGCTTAACCCCTGAGCCACATCTCCAGCCCTTTTTTATATTTTATTTAGAGACAGGGTCTCACCGAGTTGCTTAGTGCCTCCCTAAGTTGCTGAGGCTGGCTTTGAACTTATGATCCTCCTGCCTCAGCCTCCTATGCTGCTGGGATTACAGGTGTGCACCACTGTGCCTAGCTGGATTGTTTTTAATATAATTCCATTTTATATCTATAATAGCACAGAAGTCAGAGGTTACTGTTAAAAATCAGAGTAATCCCTGAAAAACTTCCATGAATTTGAGTTAATTACAGAAATTTTCAGAACTGCTACTGTATCCTTAAAAATGGGGACAATGATACTTGCCTCATAGATAAGGTGTGACAATGAAATGAGTTGTTTATAAGTTACTTGGTAGACTCTTGACTCCATAAATAGTAGCAACTTGTACTATTAATAAAACCTAAAGCCATGACAAAAGCCATTACCAGCTAAATTAGTATGGACAAGTCTGAACAAAATCAGTGTAATTATAATGGTTTAGATTTATTGCCCTTCACATGAACCTTACTAGTTCAGACAAGTTGGGACAGAATAAGTCAGAGCTGAGTGAGCAATCTCAATTACAGAATGTTTTTGAGGAAATGATTTTTTATTATTTTAATCACATGCAGTAATTAGAACCAGGTTACAAAGTTTTGCCTACTACCACAATGTGCTTTAATGAGTATGCAGAATGATCTTTTATCAGCATAACAAGATTTTTAGTTGCTATTAATATTATGAATTACAATAAAGACATATTTTTGGTCTTTGTTCTGTTTGCTAGCACATAGCTCCTAAATTTCTGGAATCTCTGAATTAATGTGACTTTTTGTACGGTAAAAAGATGACTAAGAGCCGGGAGCCCCGGATAGCATCAGGGTAGGGGCTGGTGCCAGGGGGACCAACCGCAGGACTAGGGGGCAGAAAATTTCAGACCACCTCAGCCTCTGGGGGACGGAGAGGGGTTGGAGGCTGAGTTGTCACCAATGAACAGTGACAACTGCATAGTGCATCCCAGCAGGACAGGGTTCAGAGAGTTCCAGATTGCTGGGAGAGTTCCCAGGTGTATGGGGAGAGGGTCTGGAAGTAACACACCCCTTCCCTGTACTGTGCCCTCTGCATCTGGTTGCTTTTATAATAAATGGGCAGTAGTTGTAAAGTACTTTCCTGACCCCTGTGAGTTACTCCAGCCAATGATCAAACCCTCGAAGAGGTTGCGGGAACTTTGGCTCCTGGGCAAGTCGGACAGAATTCGTGGGTAACCTGGGGACCTACTGCTTGTGTTTTGCTTCTGAAGTGGGAACAGTTTGTGGGACTGAGCTCTTAGCCCGCAGGATCTGAGCTAATTCCAGAGAGGGTCTGAACTGAATCGAATTGTAGGACACCCACTGGATGTTGTTGGGAATTGTGTGTGTTGACAGAAATTCACCCATTTTAGTGGTCAGAAGGGTTCTGTGTTGGACGTTGAGAGTGTAGAAGAAGCGAGTAGTTTGTCATTTTCCCTGTGCATGCTCCTGGTCCTCAGAAGATGATATTGTGACCTGTGGCACTTGGACATGTTGAGCTGGAGAAAGGGTCTCAGACTTAAGGCCTCTTCACCTTCCCCACTCCATCTCTCAAGCTCCTTAGGTTTGCTTTCCCTTCTGAAGCCCTGGTAGAAGCTGCCTCTGAAGTTCCCTTATCTTTCTGGTGACAAGATCCACCAGAGAGGATCACACATCACCTTCACTCCAGAGACTGTTATTTCATTAACTGGGAAGGATTAACTGCTGCAGAAGAGACTGGAAATCACCTCCACACTCGGACCCCAGGGGAACTTTGCCCCAGGCTGCTGTTTGTTCTTTTGTTCCATTCAATTCCCCCAGGGATGATTTACAACCCTTCAAGATCTCCTACAAAGCCCCATTTCCCCTAGGCAGAGTATTTCCCCTCTCCCCCAGGAAGAGCTATTTAAGCTTCAACCGTCTGGCCTGTCTCTGACTTTCCTATTTTGTATGCCTCTGTGCCCATGTGCACACAAACACATTTTTATGCATTTTCTTCTATTAATCTCTGTTGACAGTTTGTCTCAGACTCAGTCACTGAAACTTCAGAGGGAAAATTGAACTTTCTTACAATGCTACGGAACTGGCTTCTTTTCAGACACTATTTTTCTCAGGAGTAATAACTCCTGTTAGAACGATCTGACAGCAGCCACCACGTAGCAGTTCCTTCACAGATCAGGGCTACCTGTGTGGCACAGCTAGACTCCAGCCAGGTTGTTGGGGCATGTGCCTCCAGGGGCGCCCCTGAACATCGGGTCTCTGGAGATGCCACTTCTTTCCTGTTGTCCCCCACCTCTGTGGCTGCTTCCTGTAGTTGTTGATCTGTTATTTTATTTATTTATTTATTTTTGCATGCTCTGTGTTCCAAGGACTATAACAAAAGTCCTTGAATTAAAAACCTCTCCATTTTAAAAACCTAGCATAGTTGAGTTGAATTCTTTTGTTAAGACCTTGATACTACACACAAGAAGAAGCAGCTTTAACCAACCAGAGGGACACCAAAGACAGAACAGAGGGTCAGTGACCTCAGAAAAGAGCTGAGGCTTTGTGGGAGGTAGTAATCGTGGGAGACAGGGGATTGCATTTCCGGGGCAGGCTAACTAATTTAGCCCATGACCTCTTTTTGGCCAAGTGAATTGCCATAGTGGTACTCCTTCTAGTGTTTCCTGCCCTCTGGCTGAAGAGTCTTGCAGAAGTCTCAGCCACTAGTTAGGAAACAGATTGTCAATTTTCAAAACATAAAGAGTATTCTAGATGAACTTCACGATTCTGTTCACCTGTGAGTTTCTCTTGAACTCCTCATGTGGGGTGCACAGCCTCTTGGATGGATAACAGAAAGGTCGAATGCTGTCCCTCAGGGTCAGATAGGAGGGGTTCACTGGGGAAGCAGCCTGTGTCAGACACGACGTCCTCTGACAGAGCAACAACCTGACACAAAGCCGTGCGCCGCCTGTCCATACGACTGGGTTTGAAAAGTGAGCATTCCAAAAGTGTAAAGTGAAATCAAGTCATAACCGGAAAGCTGATTGGCTGGGATCCCTCCCAGTAAGTGCTGTGCTGAGACTGGAGGGTATGATCCAGGGGACCAGCCTCTGCCTTGGTGTGGCATGGAATGCCCTTCTAAGTCAGTTTGCCAAAGGGGCTATCTTAAGGTAGCTCCATCTCCTTCACCTGGTGTCACTGACAGGGGAAGAGGCCTTGCCCTGGTTGCTGAGGCTTGCGGGGGGGGGGGGGGGCGGGGAGTATGGGGGAGTTGGGGGCGTGGGGGGGTGTGCCTCCTGACCTGCCTGTGGTGTCTGCAAGCCTGTTCTGTATTGAGTCAGGGGAGACCAAAAGCCCAGTCCCGCAAGCAAGGACAGTGGGTTAGAAACTGAAGGGATCTGGGCTTCTGAGGGGCATCATTTGCAATTAGCTGGAGGGTGGCTCAGCTGTCTGACTCTCAGGCAGGAAAGGACAGCAGCTGCCAGATAATGCACATCTGTGACAACGATGCTGTCCTGGGCATTGGTCAATTAAATAAGAGTCACTTCGGCGTGGGTTAGATATTGCTGCTGCTTGACTCCATGGGCCGGGTCGAGTCCTGGTTCTGATGTCGTCCAGGATACTTGGGACCTTTCTTTCAAGGCTAGTTGTGACTGAGGCTGTCACAGAGCCACGGTTCAGCCTTGGCTTGTGCCACCTACTGAGCCAGCCCACTGTACCGCACTGTGGGTTGTCAGCTGCACCTATGCGATCACATGTGGCTGTGGACTGGAGCAGGGGGGGCTGGGGTAGGAGCCATCTGTTCCTGAGACTTGCTGGGGCCTCTGACCTTGCTCATGTTTGATGCCAGATGCGCGGTTCCCTCACGTGATGACTTGCTGCTGGACTCACTTTATGTCAGGATTCCGTGCGTCTGAGGGGACGCAGCCTTGTGCTGGGTGGTTGGGATGGGTGGGTGCACAGGTGCCCCATGTTCAAGCTTTCCTCCTCTCCTGGATCCCAAGAGCACGCAGGAGCCACATTCTTCCCTGCACATGGCCTGGCCCAGCTCCAGCACCTTGGTCTGTGTGGTCATCGTCCCTCTGAGCTCTGCACACCCACAGCCTCTTCTCCCACCACCATAGGGTCTTCCCATGCGTGAGGCCCGAGTGGCAAGGCTCTTTGCTGCCTCTGTCTGCATCTGCACAGAACCCTCTCCCTCCCTGGGCCCCACTCCAGCTGGGTGGCCTTTCGTGTCATCTAGCACATGGGCTAGAGCAGGACTTCCCCATGTGGAGCACGCTGCCTCCAGAACCCAAGGCATCGACTCCGACTTCAGGATGTCTACTCTGTGGAGCCAGAATGTCCCCACGGGACCTGTGGTAGAGGTGTGGTCCTCAGCTTGAGAGGGTGGCGGAGCCTTTAAGGGGTGGGGCCTAGCGGGGGTCCTAGGTCAATGGGGGCATGCCCCTTGCTCTTCCACATGCCGCCTGCCAAGATGGCCTTCCTCACCACAGGTCCCAGAGCAACAGGCCAGCCAATCATGGACTGAAACTTCCCAAACTGTGAGCCCAAATAGCCCCTTTCTCTCTGCAAGCTGATTATCTCAGGTGTGGGTTACAGTGGGGGAAAGCTGACCCCGCAGGGCAGACTGTGTCACGTGCACCATTTGTCTTTCACTTTGGAGAGGACCTATGGACATGCCCCTCACCACTGGAGACTTTGATTAATTACCAAGTGTCAGGAGCTGCTACATAGGGGCTGAGTGTCCCTTAGCCTTGAGCGATGAGAATGTGGAGAGGTGGCAAGCCAGCCACAGGCTGGGTGTGTGAACTATGAGCACTGAGCACACAGGGTGCGCTGAACCGATGCTGCCCTCTGTTTGGGCCGGGGACATAAGGGTCTTTTTGCTTGCTCTGCCTATAATCCCCACACAGCATGAGATGGGCGTGGCTTCCTAGATGTCAATCTGTTACCAGCAAGACATCGTGAAGCCAGACTCCATTCCCTAAAACCTGACCTTGCCTATCTGAATGGCTTCTCCCCAATTAAAGGGTTCAGCACGTGCTCCTCATTTCTTGCCTGCCCTGCCCCCCTTGTGGGAGCAGCAGCTGAGGAGCGGTCACTGAACCCAAAGAAAAGGTACTTTCTGTGTTTGGGTCTTTATTAATTCCCCAAATTCACTTGGAGTGACCCTGAATGGTTTAGTCGTGTGACATGACAACCAAGTATTTACCAAGACAGCCCCTTGGCTCTTTGCCAGGCTTACCTTTTCCTTAGTGCATGAACCTCACTGAGGTCTCCAGCAGGCTGGACCCCTCATTGGCCCACCTAGTTAGCACAATGTCATGTACATACTGGATCAGGTGGCTCTGTGGGATGTCTGGTGGTTCAGATGTCTTTGGAAGTCGTTGTGACTGGCAGCAGTGAAGTCCACATTGCTCTGGAGCAAACCATCAGCATGTATTGCTGCCCGCTGCACGGAAAGCAGATGGTTTCCTCTTCTGATTGGAATAGAGCATTAGACAAATCAATGGCTACATACTGTATGCCTGAGGCTATGTCAATCTGCCTAGAAAACATCACATCTGGCACAGCAGCTGCAGAGGGGGCTATGATGTGGACAGGCCTTCAGCAGTCTAGTTGAGAATCTGGTGTCTGCAGGGGCAGACTGGAGACTTGAATGAAGATATGATGGAGACCACCACTCCCACATCCCGTGGAGCCTCAAGGGTGCAACTGGCCTCTGCCGTCCCCTGCCCCGAGTTACTTTTTCAATCGAGGGAGGCACTTCCAGAGGCTTCAGTTTGACCTTCCCACCATGGTAGACCTGATTCCACAGTGGAACACCCAATGTTGGTGGAACACCCAGGGACTATGGAATCCATCAGTGCGCCAAGCTCAGGTCCAAACTAAGGAGCCAGCTGAATGCTTGTTTGGTGGGCTCAAAGCCCAGCAGTGGATTTCTCTGTTGTCCTGTGTCCTTTTCCCCTAAGGAGGGGAGTTGGGTGACACTTCAGACCTCTGATATCAATGTCAGCTCCAGTCCTATGGTCTAACAGTCCCTCTATCCAACCTGGGGAGAGGACACAGCCTGTGGACCAGTGTCTACCAGGAATGCTTTACACAGAAAGAAGTTAAGAAGGGTGCTAGCAGAGATGGCCACAGAAACCCGAAGGAGGGTACTGGGGCTGAAGAGCACTGTTCTACAATTTATATAAGTGTAACATATCCCTGGAGTGGATTCTGTGGGGGTTTACATGCAAATAGATATCTGCTCACAGCCAGTAGGTGAAAATTATTATTTTTATTTCTGAAATAAATTAAGCTACTCCCCCAAAAGAGTTTCAGAAAATTTCATAAGATTGAAGTACGTGATCCATGGGAAAGGAATGATTTGAATTGATGAGCAGAGACCTAGGGCCATACAGACACGAGCAACGACAAGAAGGTGTCGGCTGTACTTTGCTTGTGTCCTGGAGTGAGGCTTGCCCTTGACAGTGTTGTCAACTGTTTCCATCCACCTAACAGAGCACGTGCTGCTGGCTCCTAGTCACCCTGGCTCCTTGGACATGCGACACATGACAACGCTCAGTGTTCTAGTTGCTCCAGCCAAAGCAGATCAGCAACATGAAGCATGATGTGGTTCTCTGTGTGATGATTATGAATGTCAATGTGCTTCTTCAAAAGTCTTCTTACCACATGTTGCTTTCTGAAAGACTGAAATTGTGAATATCTTTTGGAAACAGCATCGTCTAATCCTCACACTTATTACCCTGGATTGTGTATATTACTAATGCTTGTCTACATATGTGTACACAATATGCATTCTAATTACCCATGTCTGTTTCCAAGTAGATCACTTTCAAAACTCTCAGGACTCTCAGTTCTGACAGCTGAGAAGACAAGTGGCCCAGCAGAAACTGATTCTATTGCTCTGGGCTGTCCTTCAAAGCAATGAGGACCTTGGGACTGAAAGGGACATAAAATGTCATCAGAAGATCCTAGATTTGAAATCTGGATGATCAGGTTCACCTGGGCAGTGCTTATCCTGGTCGGGTAAATCAGGATATCTGGAAGAGGGACTTGAAAAGCATTAGTCAGATCTGGGGATCGCTGATAGGGTCCCCCCACCTGCACACGTTCACTGCCTTCAGATTTAGAGGCAGAAGTAAGTAGGTCTTAATAGAATAGAGGAATGAGATGGGTGGGGGGAGGGAGGATGGTGCTAAACTGGTGACTGAAGCAGAGAAAAGTATGCTGCATGCATTTATTAATAGGTCAGAATGAAGCCTGCTATTATGTATAACTGTAATGTGCTAAGAAAAAAGTAAGCAGGTCTTTTTGGAACGTCACGTCTTAACACCTTGTTGTTGAGCTCTCTGGTGCATGAACCTCATGGATGTCTAGACGCACGGTTTCCGTCTCATGGGGCATCATGTCTTGGTATCTGTATTCCCCTCAGCAGGCTTCGCTGCATCCTCTTCAGAGCAGAGCAGAACACATTTTTTGGGTCAAATGCATTAAAATTGGCTTTCAGGTTTTTTATGTAAAAAAAAAAGAGGACAAAAATCAATGGCATTCAGAAGAGAAGAACCAGAGCCTTATTAATTTTCTTGTATCTAAACATTGGTATTTTTAATAAATTACCCTGGAACAAAAACTGCTGGAGTTATTTTAGAGCATGATCTGTACCCTTGGTTCCTCACCCATGTACAGGAAGCAGAAAGTTCTTCATCGCCATCTGCTGGAATCAGTATTGCAATATTTACAACCCTGATTGGCAACTATCAGGGTTGCAAAATTTACTGACGCTCCCCACCTTCAGACAGCCTATAAAGCTACTAATGCAGGGACTCGCATTTTTCTAGACCCCAACCTAAATGCCAGACATCACCATGATGGAGTATGGTGCTTGGAGTGGTGGAAATAGGGAGGCCTCTGCCCCCGTCCAGCACGTTATTCGTGCTCAGCTGCATCTGCTCTCTGTCCTCCACTTCTGGGCATAGAATATCGGCACTATGATAGTGAATGATTCTGGTCCTCATATTGGATGAGAACCGTCCTTTCCCAGTTGCCTGGTGGGATAGCAAAGCCAGAGGCAGGCAGGCAGGCAGAACATCTAGGGACTCAGGCTGTGCTCAGCCTGCACACTTGTGCCAAGGACATGATGGTACAGATTCAGGGACCTGAGGTGCTCAAACACTAATACAGCCTTTAAAAAAACATTTTATGCTTTTACCTTTATTTTACAGTGCTGAGGATCAAACCCAGAGCCTTGAGCATGCTAGGCAAGTTCTCTGTCACTAAGCCACATCTCTGTCCAAAACATTTTATTTTTAAAAGGAGTTTTAAGTTCACAGCAAAATTGAGCAGGAAGCACAGAGATTTCTCATATACGCCTTGTTCCTGTTCAACGCAGAGCTCTGCCCATTTTAAGGATTCTGTGCCAGACATTACATTGGTTATAACTGAGGAACCTAAATAACCTTTTCTCAGCCTTTGGGCTAAGATCACGGATAGCATACTATTTTATGAGGAATTATTCAGACCCATTTCTCTCTCCAACTAACTGCTCTGTTTCCTTTACATAGCAAGTTGCTTTAGTTTCCAAATTCTTCTCCATCCTTGGGGTACTCCGAAGAGATTGTCCACCATTTTCTATATTCTCTTCCCCAACCCATTGGATAAGTGTGTGAATTAGCATCATTATAGCATCAACTTGAGCTGAAGACTTTGTCTCCAAATAAAGTACAAATATCTCTGCAAGGGATAGCACCTTGGAGTAAATAAGTCATTAGTAATATCACATTTGCTTGGATTTTTTTACAGCTTATAAATCACTTTCACACGTGCTTATTCTTAATTTACACAATAATAGAAATCATAGCAACGCCAGCGAGAAGGCAGAGAAGGGGCTGAAGAGCATTTGTGTCCTGGACTTTTCCAAGTGCATACAGGGCACCTCACTTAAAATCATGGACATATAGCCTCTCACTGAATTTATAAACGCCATCTCAGATCACCTTCCCAACACTTCTGTAAGGCAATTCTAGTCCTATACGTATGATGGTGTTTCGGTGGCCCAGTGAGGTTACAAGGAAGCTGAAAACTTCCAACCATCCAGCAATGCCACCCAGCCATGGTAAAAACACACCACCACCCAGTACTCATGGGTTTGTGGTGATGCTGAGATAAACAGACCTAGGAACTGCTGGTCGGGTAAGACACAGCATAGAAAACTTGTCCCGCACATGGTCCTTGATAATGAATGATACTACACCACAGAGCTACTGGTTATGTATTTACTACACTATATGTTTTTGTTAGAGTGTTGTCCTACTTACAAAGAAAAATGTACTGTAAAAGAGCATCCATGTTACAGCAGCAGCCTCGGACCTCTGTGTTTACTGCGTCTTTTGATCTCATCGTCTCTAGACTGAATCACACTGTCTAGGGTAGTGTAAGAACTCTCTAGGATGTTCACCTGATGGGTGGACGACCTAGCCAGGTGGTGGGAATTTGAGGGTTGGGTGTGGTTTTGTGGATCAGGCCCACTGTGCTGACCCCACCTGCTCTCTGTTGAAGGGTGGTTTTCCTGAGACTGATACAACCTCCCAGGCTTAAGTCAACAGGATACGCTTCATTCCTCAGTGGCAGCCTACTATCTGCAGAAGTACAGGTCCAAAGCTCCTCCCTGTCATGAGAAGAACACAAGTTACCCTGTGGGAGGGGCTTCTGTGGCCTTATGCAGTCCAGATTTCAGGACTCAGGAAGACAGGGTAATTATGAACAAAGCTCCCCAAATACAGGATCTGTAAGAACAAGTTCCATTTGGAATCTGACAGTGAGGGCCTGGGTGTCCCAGAGTTGCCTTGGATGGTTTGCATTACACATAAATAGTGAAATCCCTCACTCAGAGGGCAAGGCCGTGCTCACTGAAGACTTGAAAGTCTGATGCAATCCTGATGTCTGTCAAAAGTCAAGAGGTGGACCTGGCTGGGACTCTGGGACTTTCCTGGGACTTCCAATAAAACAGGAGGGCGGAGGTGGGTGGGTGGTGGTGCGCCGTCCCTCTCCTGTCTCTCTTTCTCCCTTGAGAGTGTTCCCTTTTTTCTTTTCCTAACCCTTCTGATAAACGCAGGCCTGCTATTCTGAGTGACTTGTATGAAATCCTTCCGGTGTGATCACAAAAACTGGTGACTCAGGACTCTGGCAGTGGCTTTGGTGTCTGTGGACGGCCTTACTCTGCAACAACACAGTAGTAAAATTGCTCAGCAAAGTACTGCTCAGAACACAAGCCGTGCATGGCTGCGTCATTATTTCCATTCTACAGGTCAAGAAACCAAGAACTGTGATTCAATGGTACCTGGAGAGTAATCAGAAGGCTTAAGTCCAAGGCTTTCTTCAGGGCAGAATTTGAGAGTATGGAGGGTGGAGGGGTCAAGACCAGGGTGTCTTCCAAGGTAGGGACCAGGGAGAAAAAGTGGTGTCAACAAAGACCGAAGGGTGCTGGCTCATTCCCCACATGTTTTGACCCTTTTGGGTTTCTGTAGTTTTATAAGAGTGTAAGGTGGTGCTGTGTCCTTGAAGGGCTATTTGTTTAGATCTATTCCATTGTTTTATCTGATACGAAAGGAAGTTAATAGGGATATTCAAGAAAAATTTCAACCTATTCCTACTTGAAGAGAGTGGCTTTTCTCCTATTCTCCCAGTCTATGTGGAACATCATGATACAAATCAAGTGAGCGTGGGTGCACAGCTTGGAATTTGGTGGCCCCCTCCTTGAGCCAGGCGATCAGTGGGTACCGCGGGGTGAAGGAAGCTCTTCTTTCCTGCCCTAAAGCTCAGCAGAAAGAAGGCCATACTTAACCTGAGTCCTAAGCACATAAATATCTTGGCATAGGTTGTTTGATGTTCCTGACACCCTCACCCCAGGCCTGCACCAAACTACACCTTAAGAGAAGGACATCACACAGGTTTCCATTGTCCCTGTTGGAGTCCATCTGCACACGACAAGTTTTGTCTTTCTATTCTCCTGGCCATGGTTCTTTTGTCCTTTTTCCATCTTCCCAGGTCCACCTCACCCTTGATATCTGTCCAGTCCTTGGCTTTGGCCTCACAGTGGTGGGTGACAGGAAAGGAGGCATTTGGAAAGGGAAAGAAAGCTGGCTGCAGAGGAGACTGGGAGAGGGTATGGGCAGAGAAAGGATTTGAGCTGGGTCATTGTTTAAGACCAAGATCAAGTGTCTCTTGTCCCTCAGGTCATCTGGGAATGACGGCACTCCCTCCACAGAGCTCCATAGCTGCATTTGCTCCCCAGAGGGAGCACTTAACACTTCTGCCTTGGTTTAGAGTTACTTGCAAACAGATACATGTTCCTTTTTGAGATTATCCACTTTCCTCAGGGAATTTCCCATTTTAACACATTTTAACTCCTCTATATCAGAAGCAGAATGAAGCACAGTGAATTACATCTAATAAGATCAAAGTAAATGCTATGGAACCATTAGAAGTGGGAAAGGTGAGAGTTTGGGGACTGAGGCTTGTATTTCAGAGAACCCTAGTGTCAGGGAATCTAGGGATGTGAGGACTGCGGTTCAGGATCCTCCTGGGCAAGGGTGATGATGTGAATGTGTCCACAAAGTTTCGGCCAGATGCAATTAAAACCCAGAGGACAGTGGGTAAGAAGTTTAGGAACTGAGTGAAGTATGAATTATAAATGAATAAATACCATTTGATATTCATTTATTTATTTGTTTCATCAAATTGAAATTTTCACAGTGCATCTGAACTTATGGTGCAAGTTCAGCAGAAGAGTAACATTTAATTAAAGTGCCAAGGACCCATAGTGGGGTAGGGAGGGGGAGCATGGGAGGAATTGATAAATTCTAGATAGGGCAGAGGGGCAGGAGGGACAGGGAGGGGGCAGGGGATTAGCAAGGTGGTGGAATGTGATAGACATCATCATTCAAAGTACATGTATGAAGACATGAATTGGTGTCAACATACTTTATATACAACCAGAGATATGAAAAATTGTGCTGTATACATGTAATAAGAATTGTAATGCATTCCACTGTCACTTATTATTATTTTTTTAAATCAATAAACAAAAAACAAAGTGCCAAGGACCAACTGGTGGTCTCAGCCACACTGAAATTCTGCAGTGATGGACATTTATCCATTTCTGAATAAACACCAACATTGACAGCTATTTGCACAGGCCCCCCCACTCCATAGTGTAGCGTTGAAGTCACCCCTAACCCTCCCGAACTAGACTGTAAGAGCTGGCTCTTCCTGCCTATCTCATGGCATCGTCCCTGTGACAGGGTCAGTAGGTAACTGAGCCTGGTTGCACTGAAGTTACAAAGGTGGCAGAAGACCCAATTAACCCCGAGGTCCTTAAACACCGCGGTTCTATCTTCTGAGTCTTTATGATTAAATTGAATTAAAGGCAAGGGCTTGATCTATTAATAACTGAAACACCAGATTCGTTTGTTCCAGGAGAAAATTAAAACTGAGCTCCTTTAGGAAATTATCCTTGCCATTTTCTGAAATTAAAAACTTAGAAACAATGCCGGTATTAATGGCAGGGTCCTCTGTTTTCAAATCAAAGAATAATCACAGAAATGAGCTGCGGGTTTGCAGTCTGCTCACTAGAGGGGGTTAGACACCCACGAGCACCTTTTTCAGGAGGCTGAGCCGGAGCGAAGGTAGAAAATCAGAGCAAGTCTTTGGGAGGCTGAATGCCAGACTTCTGTGACTGAGCCATGTTTTCACAGGTTTTAAAACAAAATTCCTTATTAGCAATACTCAAGAAATCAGACGAATTTAATTGTTTCTAATTGAAAAATATTCACTAAAGGAAAATAGAAAAGCACCCTGAAATATCAAGGCTATTTTAATCCACCTGTAATGTCTGCATCTAGAACAAGCAGGATTAATATTAGGTGTAGCCATATGAACTTTCTGGGAGTGGAACATCCTCTAGCAACCCAATTTCATATGGTTGAACTTGATATTTTAGTATCTAGTTTTCCCCTGTGCATATGTGGAGATTATAATTTGTGTTTCCTACTTGATGTTATGTACTGACTATGAATTGAATATTGACGTGTGAATATATTTAAACTGAAGGAAAACCTGGATAACACCTGCCGGTAGCTTCTGAGCCGACCCTCTAGAATTCACCTGGTCTCTGCTCCCTGCTCTTAGTTGACTATAGGTTGCGCCTCTGAGGCGGTGCCAGCATTGTTCCTAAGCTTTGAATCGTAGAAAATGGCAACTGAGGGTAGCAGTTGATGAAGTGTGACCCAGTCACCTGTCCCCAGGCCTCAGCCATAAATATCCCCAAACCCAGTCCTCAGGAAGATGGAATTGAGACTTGCTGCCTGTCTCCGCCTGAAATGCCAGGGGCCATTCCGACTCGGCTGTGGCTCTCAACATCCACCTGCTTGACCAACTTGTGAGTAAGATCTTTCTCTTTTGCAAAGCTCATGATTTCGCTGATGGGGATAACGTGCAGCAGGCAAAACAGGCCTGGTTTGGTAACAACATTACTTACTATTTTATGTGCTGGTCAAAATCCTCAGTTAAAATTTTATTTGAAACTGCTCAGTCTTCCCTACGTGGTGTGTCTCAGCTGCTTCGGAGCCATGATACTCGTGGCATTAGAGTGACAGCTCTGTCAAGTATGTGCGACAGAGAATAAGGAAAATGTCTCGATTTCAAAGCATTTGCAATCCAGTTGGGGAAAAGGAGGCCAGGAGTGATGGAAACAGAAGCAAGCTATACCTGGGCCAGTGGACTGACACTCAGCTATACATTCTAAGTGCAGCAGAAGCTCAGAGAAGAAAGAAATCAGGATGAGTGGAAATTTCAACAGGCTTCCCAGAAGAAATGGAATTTAGAATGAGCTCTGAGATGGCAGGCAGGAGAGACTAAATCTTTCATCCCATTACTGCATCCTGGGGTGGGGGCTGAGGGCTGGGGGCTGGAACTTAGTTGGTTTTTAAGCAGTGTGCGTGCTTCTGCCTTTTTGTGTAAAGAAGATGCGCCTGACCTCTGGATGAAAGATGACTTTTGCAGAAGCAGGACAGGGCTGTTCACTTTTGTATTTTTTTTTATTAGGTGACTAGTTAGATTCTGGAATATCATCCAGGAATACCATACAGATCAGAGTGAAAGGTGAATTGACTCTTGTTGCAAATGAACTTTTAACCTTGGTTTCATAATCACAGAATGAGCTAATCAGCCATAGATAATACATAAAATATGTGAAATATGAGCACGCGCGCACACACACACACACATATGCATTTCCTGGCAAGATTCAGAATACAAGCAAACAGCAACAAGTAGAGAGAGCTTTGGGGTTTAGGACGATATATGGTTATGAACAGCCCCCTCCTTCTTTAAAAACCCTAACACAAAATTCTGTTTTGAATAAAGTGGAAAAAGCCACAATGAAAATTGCAGCCAGACATTGAAAACACTTTACAGATTTTTAAACTTTGTTCTGGTTTTAATTTTTCTGAGCTATATGTTCAGTCCTGGCTTTGGGCCATGCAACCTCTTAAGCTGGAAAGCGCTTTGCAGGCAGAACCTTGCTGGAGGCTCTCAGAGCTGCCAGTTCCCTCAGTGTGGGTCTCCTGGAGCCAGCTCTTTCCATGGCCTGGAGCCTAGATAAAGAACTTAGATTTCATGCATTTAAATTTTGTGACCAGGTACCCCCATTTGCCAGCTTTATAGATTATACAGAATATATAACCACGTTTGTCCAATATGTGAAACCTGGCTATAGTTTCCTGTATTGTATACAACACATTACAGCAGCTTAAGTGTTGACCACGACTTTAGGATCCACAGTCTCTGACCAGATTAAATATTAATTAATTACAGTGAAGGTAGAAACAAGAACAGACTGAAACTTCCTGAAATGTTGGTGGAGCTTCTGGTTATACAAGGAGCACTGTTGGGGAATGGGGGTCTTGTGGGGCAGAGGCTGCTAGTAAGTTCTATGTCCTTGGCCAGTGGTGTCCCATTTGTGCCTCACTCTCCCTGTAAATGAGTAGGCAAATGAGGTGACCTAATGTTTTTTCTTGTTCTGAAAACATATGGTTCATAATTAATAGCCTTTTCAATATATTTTAGGTCTATGAATGATTTGGAAACTCTCAGTCTTGAAAAAAGAGTAGTTTTCTAAAGAGAAATGCATGATTTATATTCCACCTACAATTCTACCCCAAATTGTGCCAAACTCAATCAAAAGACAACTGACATAATGGGAGCGAATACCTGCAAAGAATGTATCTTATAAAAGGTTAATATCCAAAATATTTAAGGAACTCAAACTCAATAGCAAAAAACAAAAACAAAAACAAAACAAAAACAAAAAAAACACCAAATAACCTGATTAAAAAACGGGCTGACACTGAAAAGACATTTCTCAAAAGAAGATACACAGATGGTCAACTGGTATATGAAAAGGTGCTCAACATTACTAACTATCAGGAGAATGCAAATCAAAATCACAGTGGACTATCACCTCACACAACTCAGGAAGGCTGTTACCAACAAGATAAGACAAGGATTATGAAGAAGTGGGGAGAAGGGAGCCTGGTGCCCTGCTAGCAGAAATGTGCATTGGCACAGCCTCTATGGAAAACAATACGGCGGCTCTTCAAACACTTAAAAATGGAAACACCACATGATCCAGCAATCCCACTTCAGAGTATAGTCAGAGGAAATGAAATACTATTGGGGAGTTATCTGCCTTCCAATATTCATTGAAGTATTATTCACGGCAGCCAAGACACAGAATCAATCTAACTGGACAGCGATAGATAAATGGAGGAAAAAAGATTGGATTGCTATCATTTTGTACTTGTGATCTAAAAATCGTTAATGTTTTCTGCTTTCAGGCTTATTTGAAGGGATTTACTGAGAACATCACGTGTCTATCTTATCTGTCTTGATAATTTGGAAAAAACTCTCAGTAAATTTGGTGCGGAGGCAGGAAGGAGCCATTTTTGGTATGAGATGGTGGCAGAACATTCCAATTGAGAGGCAGTAAAGCCAGAAATAAGAAAAAAAAGGTGTGGGCATTTTATATTTCATTTGGATTGGTGCTTGGAGACAGGAACTTCTCAGTAGCAAGCACACTCTAACATGAAGGGAATGAAAGTATTGTATTCATATTATCTCAAGAGTGTGGTTTAGTTCCAACCTGAGCAAAAGGAAGAATGGAAAGAGCTTCCCTGCTATCTATTTGGCAGAGTGATGTACTTTCTCTCACCAGGAGCTATTGCTAGACTAGATTTTCTTGACAGAGAGGCCATGGCGTGTAAGGTGTGTGTGGTGCCATGTGGCTTGCGTGAGTTTCTAGGGGGGATCTAAGTACATACCGAAGCGGAGACTTCCACAGATGTCAGTTGTCTCAGGATTGCATTCCACCTATTTCGGTTTTTCTTGAGCTTATACTCCAGCTTTCCATCATGATGGCATTTCTTTGGACATCCCTGAGTGGGCAGCATGGAATGGGTTTCTCACTGCCTGTTGCTAATGTTAGGAATACTTGGGCTCACCCTCATGGTTGGTAGCAGATCCCACTCTAGGGACTGGCCGTGGGCATGCTATGCACCCTGTGGCCCCTTCTTCCTCAGTCCTGTCTCATGCTGACAGTTCACAGCGGGGTCCCTCCCCAGATGTTGCCTTGGCCAGAAGGGATCATGCTGGCGCAGGCTCCACCCTACCCACCACAGGGTGGTACACACTCTGGTGACAGGCCATGTGCAGGTTGGTGGCCTGCCTGGTCCCCCGGCCTCAAGTTAGAAGGACTCTGTAGGGCCCTCTTACCTGGATGGCCCCGTAGGGTCCACTGAAGCCCAGCTGAGGACTTGGTCAAGGTGAACCTCTTCCTCTTCCTGGTCTGCCTTCCAATTTGGTCTCACATTTGCTGTTCCTCACAGCCTTCCCAGGGAGCCTCCTCACACTGTCTAAGCCTCTGAGGTTTCCGCTGGACAGGTGAAGACAGGACGGTTTCCTGTTGACTGGCGTGAGATCCTCCAGTGTCTGCGTGGGGTCCCCAATAGAATGAACTCCTCTGGAAAAGTGAATGCTGGCTGCCTGAAAACTTATTAAGTTCAGTGTATTTTTTGAACTAGTGTCTAGTTGCTTTTATCTTTTTAAAATAAATAGAACTTATTCTATGATTCTGGGGTAAAAGTGGCTATGTCTACTTATTGCAAATATCCTTACAAAGTTCAAACCCTCTTTTAACATATTGGGTATCTCTTAAAAAATATGATACTGCTGTGATAATTATTATGTCTTTGAATAGTATACAATTTAGCATGCTAGCCTTTTTTAACTCCATTAAAATGAAAAATTAAAATGCTTGATTTGGGTTTAAGAAATAGTGTAGCTGAACATGTATGTAAGTGGATTTTTTTATGACTGTTTATTTATCATGTTGTGATTAAAATAACAATACAAACAATGCAACTTTCAAAGAGATACCCTAAACTATGCTAATGAGTCCATACTGTACTTTGGAAAGTCCACTTTTCTAAATATTAGAGGGTTTTTTTGGGGTGGGGTCATAATTGAATTTAGTAACTTTTGTCAGTTTTTAACCAAGCCAGAGGAGAAATTCAACTGAGATTGTTATGTCCTTTTAAAGATATTGAATTTTTAATATTAAGCCCTCTTACAAGATTTGGAAATTAGCTGGTTAATTTTATAAGTTTTGCTGGCTGTATATCAAATAAATAAAAAAATATATATATATATATGACATATAATAATTCTATTTTTCTAATAAGTAAGGACTCATAATTTTTTAATATCTTTTATTAAAATATCATGGCTTGGTATAACTGAAGTTAAGTTGCATTTAAAAATATTTTTAGATTGTTTCTCCCAGAATTTTTGTGCATAGAAGGTAGTATTTGATAACTTTCAATTTGCTTTATTCCAAGATGTTCATAGCGCAGTATGTTTTGCATAATGGATGCTTTCCTTTGCCAAAGGCCAGCCATCTGGTGGACTGTGCTGCTGTTCACTTTGGGGTCAGGAAGCAATGCTCATCGGCATCTCTGAGAAGGCCCCAGAAAGTACCTGCAGTTCAAGCACTTCCTGCCAGCAGGTAGGCACCAAAGCTATGGCGTGGGGTAAAGAACCAACTGTACAAGAGTCTTGTGAGACCCACTGGCTATTTACAGAGGGTAGAGATGAGCCTGATAACCCTTCTTGGAAACCCAATCTACTCTGTGTAGGTCTGTACCTGGATGTTGAAGATAGGGGGAACTCTGCTTAGACATTTCAGAAAACAATTTTCTTTCTTTTTTTTTTTTTTACCCTACAATGATGACCTTTTTACTCTGGGGCAAGTTCCAACTCTTTGAATTTTTGTGACTCTTGGAGCCAATGGAAAAAAACAAACAAATCAATTGGAAATATAAATGGCACTAAGGAAATAATAGACACTTTGACACAGCTGAACAGTAATTCAAGACATAAGTGTACACGCGGAGAATCATATAAGAATCTGTTGGATTTATCGAGAGGTATTACAGATTCATCATTCATATTTGGGGCAGAATATGTGGTCTAAATCTATTGTCTTCATGAAAGCTGATATGTTTCCAAATTAAGATGGTCATTGCTGTTTCACTATTTCTTATTTTCAGTTTACAGAGTTTATGGAGCAATTGCTTATATTCAGAAAAGCTTGGGAAATTCTTGGTTAAATTGCTCTCCTTACTGCAGGACTTGTCAGAACCTTTTATGTGAAAATGTATTAGGAATCTTCAAGAAAGGAAATCTTCTGTAGTATTGATTTAAAACACTTAATCATAAAATCTTTGTGTAAACCATCCATTAAATGTATTAGAAACAGGGGTTTGTGAATGACAGTTTTGGAAATGTTGACTTTTAGTTTTGATTTTTCATGATAATATTTATAAAAACTTTTCTAGTTTTGTGAACTGAACTGAAACCTAGATTTTTTTTCACTTCTTTGAAAGTTGTTACATGTGAATATTTTGTACTTCTTTCCATTTCTTCTGTGGAAGGGAAAACCAGACAACAGATAATTTCTTGTGTTTGAGGACTGATAAAAATTACACCACGAACATGGCGGCGGGTGCAGAGAGATCAAGTCTCTGACTTCTTCAGCTGCGCGGGCATAGGGAGTCGTAAACTGTCTAAATGCTGTTTGCTCAGGATCACTAGGCAATGCTGAGCTGACGTGGATCTGGGGCGAACAGTCTGTGCCTCTCAGAACACACACCGAGCCCGGATCGGCTGAATTCAAGCTCCCGTTCGCCTGTGTCTCGCAGACAAACCGCTGTGACTCAGTGCTAAATGATCCCGCTGAAACAACTGGTCGGCCCTTCTGAACCTGCGGAGGTTAATACCAACCGAGCCTTCATAGGCAGTGGCCACAGGATTGAGATAGGGCTTGGCAGAGCCAGTCAGGACCCACCCGTTGCATTGGTCACCCGGCAAAGGGAACAAACTGTCGCCATTTGCATGGAATACCACCATGGCAGAGAACTGACGTCACCAGAATGTGGCGGAGGAGATAACTTCATTGAAACCGGCGGCGACAGCTGTGTATCCCCCTAGCCTTCCCTCTCCACACAGCGGGGAAACCTTAAGGGCCCCTCCCAGCTCTCCCGTGAGCGCGATAGCCAGACCGAGGGAATCAGGAGTGGCGCGGGACCTGCGGCGCGGGACCCCCGGAGCGGGACCCCCGGCTACTGCTCCCACCAGTGCTGACAACTGAGGTCTCTTGCACCAGCTACCGGGGGCGTGGCTACCGGAGGGCAAGCAAAATACGCTGAGAGTTCTCAGCCCCAAGCTCCACAAACTTAGGGTCTGAGGGAATGGCAAATAGGGAGAGTGTGCCCAGTCGTTCATGAAAATAGGGCTCCCGGGAGCAGCAGACCTGGCGTGTAGCCAGTATTGTGGTGAGCATCATCAGTGAGCGGGGCCTAGCTTGAGGAAAAGTGGGGAAGTGACTAGACACAAGAAAAGGCCCTAGGCACTCAGGATTGGAGACCCGCCCATTCTGGGAGGAGAAGCTGCTGCACAGTGATTGGTTCCCACGTATTGAGAGGAGAAGCTTGGCCCGGTGGGCACAGCTCCACCTACTGGAAGAGAAGTTAATCAAACTCTAAGACTGCATTTATTAATTTTTTTTTAATTTGGGTTTTTTTCATTTTCATTTTTTTAATTTTTTATTTTTTAAAATATTTTTTTATTTTTTATTTTTTTGATTATTTTTTAATTTTTTTTCTTTTCTATTTTTTTGTCTTTTCATTTCTTTTCAATTTCCTTATTCCCCCTTCCTTGAATTCTACCTGTTTACTCTCATTCTCTTTAGTGACTTCTTCCCTTCACTTCTAATACTTTTCCTCCCAAGCATCAAATAAATTTATAGGAGTAAACAGTAACTCAGCAGTCAAACAGAACAAGAAGTAACATGAGCAGCATGAAAAAGCAAGGAAGAAAAGGAGTACAAACAATGCAGGACAGCTTAAATATTCAGGAGGACCTAGAGGCATCAGAAAAATGGTCAAATAAAGAACTCAAGGAATACCTTAGACAGATGTAATGGAATCTTAAAGAGGATATGAGACAGCAAATTCAAACAATGAAAGAACACATTGAAAATGAATTACATAAACAGATAAAAGAAACAAATAGAGAGGAGGAGCAGCGACCTGCTGAGAGGCAGAGCCGCCCCCTCCCCCTGCACCGGCAAGGTAGAGGGAACTGTGACCACGCACAGAGCAGGCCCAGCGGCCTGCTGAGGGGCAGAGCCACCCCCCACCCCCCGCCCCTGCCAGGTGACCACCGACAGAAAAGGCCCAGTGGCCCGCGGTGGGACAGAGCTTCCAATCACTCCTGCAAGGTGGGCGGGCCTGCGACCCACCGGCAGAAGAGGAGCAGCGACCTGCTGAGAGGCAGAGCCGCCCCCTCCCCCTGCGCCGGCAAAGTAGAGGGAACTGTGACCACGCACAGAGCAGGCCCAGCGGCCTGCTGAGGGGCAGAGCCGCCCCCCACCCCCCGCGCCTGCCAGGTAGGGGAACTGTGACCACGGACAGAAAAGGCCCAGCGGCCCTTGGCGGGACAGAGCTTCCAATCACTCCTGCAAGGTAGGCGGACCTGCGAACCACCAGCAGAGGAGGAGCAGCGACCTGCTGAGAGGCAGAGCCGCCCCCTCCCCCTGCACCGGCAAGGTAGAGGGAACTGTGACCATGCACAGAGCAGGCCCAGCGGCCTGCTGAGGGGCAGAGCCGCCCCCCACCCCTCGCGCCTGCCAGGTAGGGGAACTGTGACCACGGACAGAAAAGGCCCAGTGGCCCGCGGCGGGGCAGAGCTTCCAATCACTCCTGCAAGGTAGGCGGGCCTGCGACCCACCTGCAGAAGAGGAGCAGCGGCCTGCTGAGAGGCAGAGCCGCCCCCTCCCCCTGCACCGGCAAGGTAGAGGGAACTGTGACCACGCACAGAGCAGGCCCAGCGGCCTGCTGAGGGGCAGAGCCACCCCCCACCCCCCGCCCCTGCCAGGTGACCACCGACAGAAAAGGCCCAGTGGCCCGCGGTGGGACAGAGCTTCCAATCACTCCTGCAAGGTGGGCGGGCCTGCGACCCACCGGCAGAAGAGGAGCAGCGACCTGCTGAGAGGCAGAGCCGCCCCCTCCCCCTGCGCCGGCAAAGTAGAGGGAACTGTGACCACGCACAGAGCAGGCCCAGCGGCCTGCTGAGGGGCAGAGCCGCCCCCCACCCCCCGCGCCTGCCAGGTAGGGGAACTGTGACCACGGACAGAAAAGGCCCAGCGGCCCTTGGCGGGACAGAGCTTCCAATCACTCCTGCAAGGTAGGCGGACCTGCGACCCACCAGCAGAGGAGGAGCAGCGACCTGCTGAGAGGCAGAGCCGCCCCCTCCCCCTGTGCCGGCAAGGTAGAGGGAACTGTGACCATGCACAGAGCAGGCCCAGCGGCCTGCTGAGGGGCAGAGCCGCCCCCCACCCCTCGCGCCTGCCAGGTAGGGGAACTGTGACCACGGACAGAAAAGGCCCAGTGGCCCGCGGCGGGGCAGAGCTTCCAATCACTCCTGCAAGGTAGGCGGGCCTGCGACCCACCTGCAGAAGAGGAGCAGCGGCCTGCTGAGAGGCAGAGCCGCCCCCTCCCCCTGCACCGGCAAGGTAGAGGGAACTGTGACCACGCACAGAGCAGGCCCAGCGGCCTGCTGAGGGGCAGAGCCACCCCCCACCCCCCGCCCCTGCCAGGTGACCACCGACAGAAAAGGCCCAGTGGCCCGCGGTGGGACAGAGCTTCCAATCACTCCTGCAAGGTGGGCGGGCCTGCGACCCACCGGCAGAAGAGGAGCAGCGACCTGCTGAGAGGCAGAGCCGCCCCCTCCCCCTGCGCCGGCAAAGTAGAGGGAACTGTGACCACGCACAGAGCAGGCCCAGCGGCCTGCTGAGGGGCAGAGCCGCCCCCCACCCCCCGCGCCTGCCAGGTAGGGGAACTGTGACCACGGACAGAAAAGGCCCAGCGGCCCTTGGCGGGACAGAGCTTCCAATCACTCCTGCAAGGTAGGCGGACCTGCGACCCACCAGCAGAGGAGGAGCAGCGACCTGCTGAGAGGCAGAGCCGCCCCCTCCCCCTGTGCCGGCAAGGTAGAGGGAACTGTGACCATGCACAGAGCAGGCCCAGCGGCCTGCTGAGGGGCAGAGCCGCCCCCCACCCCTCGCGCCTGCCAGGTAGGGGAACTGTGACCACGGACAGAAAAGGCCCAGTGGCCCGCGGCGGGGCAGAGCTTCCAATCACTCCTGCAAGGTAGGCGGGCCTGCGACCCACCTGCAGAAGAGGAGCAGCGGCCTGCTGAGAGGCAGAGCCGCCCCCTCCCCCTGCACCGGCAAGGTAGAGGGAACTGTGACCACGCACAGAGCAGGCCCAGCGGCCTGCTGAGGGGCAGAGCCACCCCCCACCCCCCGCCCCTGCCAGGTGACCACCGACAGAAAAGGCCCAGTGGCCTGCGGTGGGACAGAGCTTCCAATCACTCCTGCAAGGTGGGCGGGCCTGCGACCCACCGGCAGAAGAGGAGCAGCGGCCTGCTGAGAGGCAGAGCCGCCCCCTCCCCCTGCGCCGGCAAAGTAGACGGAACTGTGACCACGCACAGAGCAGGCCCAGCGGCCTGCTGAGGGGCAGAGCCACCCCCACCCCCCGCGCCTGCCAGGTAGGGGAACTGTGACCACGGACAGAAAAGGCCCAGTGGCCCGCGGCGGGACAGAGCTTCCAATCACTCCTGCAAGGTAGGCGGGCCTGCGACCCACCAGCAGAGGAGGAGCAGCGACCTGCTGAGAGGCAGAGTCGCCCCCTCCCCCTGCGCCGGCAAAGTAGAGGGAACTGTGACCACGCACAGAGCAGGCCCAGCGGCCTGCTGAGGAGCAGAGCCACCCCCCATCCCCCGCCCCTGCCAGGTGACCACCGACAGAAAAGGCCCAGTGGCCCGCGGTGGGACAGAGCTTCCAATCACTCCTGCAAGGTAGGCGGGCCTGCGACCCACCTGCAGAAGAGGAGCAGCGACCTGCTGAGAGGCAGAGCCGCCCCCTCCCCCTGCACCGGCAAGGTAGAGGGAACTGTGACCACGCACAGAGCAGGCCCAGGGGCCTGCTGGGGGGCAGAGCCGCCCCCCACCCCCCGCGCCTGCCAGGTAGGTGGAACTGTGACCACCATCAGAACAGGCCAGACCTGCAACCGAGAGACAGAACAGGCCCAGTGGCCTGAGGAAGGGTAGAGCCGCCCCCCCCCCGCACCTGCAAGGTAGGCGGACCTGCGACCCACTGGCAGTACAGCCCCAGAGGCCTGCAGAGGGGCAGTGCCGCTGCCTGCACCTGCAAAGTAGACAAAACTCTGACCACCCACAGAACAAGCCTAGCGGCCCGCAGAGGGACAGAGCCGCCGCCCGCGCCTGCGAGGGAGACTTTGCAACTATACAAGACCAATATAAATATATAGGGCGAAAATTCAATAACACAACAGTTTCACTAAGTAGAAAGGAACGCAAACAGTATGAAGAGACAAGGAAAGAAAGGACCACAAGCAATGCAGGTCAACTCAACATTAGAAGAGGTAATAGCTGCAGCAGATGGAATGTCAGATAAAGAATTCAGGATATACATGCTTCAGATGATCTGGAGTCTCAAGGAAGACATCAGACAGCAAAATCAGACAATGAAAGATCACTTCAACAATGAATTACATAAACAAATCCAAGAAGCAAAAGATCAACTACACAGGGAAATAGAGGTTATAAAAAACAAACAAACAGAAATCCTAGAAATGCAGGAAGCAATAAGCCAACTTAAAAACTCAATTGAGAATACTACCAGCAGAGTAGAACACTTAGAAGACAGAACATCAGACAATGAAGATAAAGTATTTCAACTTGAAAAGAACATAGACAGCTCAGCAAGACTGTTAAGAAACCATGAGCAGAACATCCAAGAAATATGGGATAACATCAAGAGACCAAATTTAAGAGTCATTGGGATACAGGAAGGGACAGAGTTTCAAACCAAAGGATTGAGCAATCTATTCAATGAAATAATACGAGAAAACTTCCCAGACTTGAAGAATGAGACAGAACCCCAAATCCTAGAAGCCTACAGGACGCCGAATGTGCAAAATCATAAGAGACCCACACCTAGACACATTATAATGAAGATGCCCAACATACAGAATAAGGAGAGAATTTTAAAAGCTACAAGAGAAAGGAAGCAGATCACATTTAGGGGTAAGCCAATCAGGATAACAGCTGATCTTTCAACACAGACTCTGAAAGCTAGAAGATCCTGGAATAACATATTTCAAACACTGAAAGAAAATGGGTTCCAACCAAGAATTGTGTTTCCAGCGAAATTAAGCTTCAGGATGGAAGATGAAATTAAAACCTTCCACGATAAACAAAAGTTAAAAGAATTTGCAGCTAGAAAACCATCTCTTCAAAACATCCTTGGCAAAACATTACAGGAAGAGGAAATGGAAAATAACAATGAAAACCAACAGTGGGAGGTAGGACACTAAAGGGGGGAAAATAATCAAAGAGGAAAACAAACCATGTTTAGTAACATAAATAAACAAATATGGCTGGAAGAACAACCCATATCTCAATAATAACCCTAAATGTTAATGGCTTAAACTCACCAATCAAGAGACACAGGCTAGTAGAATGGGTCACAAAACAAGACCCAACAATATGCTGCCTACAGGAGACGCATTTGATAGGAAAAGACATACATAGGCTGAAGGTGAAAGGTTGGGAAAAATCATATCACTCATATGGACTTCGGAAACAAGCAGGAGTATCCATACTCATATCAAATAAAATAGATTTCAAGCCAAAGTTAATCAAAAGGGATAAAGAGGGATACTACATACTGCTCAAGGGAACCATACACCAACAAGACATAACAATCATAAATATATATGCCCCAAACAATGGTGCAGCTATGTTCATCAAACAAACTCTTCTCAAGTTCAAGAGTCTAATAGACCACCATACAATAATCATGGGAGACTTCAACACACCTCTATCACCACTGGACAGATCTTCCAAACAAAAGTTGAATAAGGAAACTATAGAACTCAATAACACAATTAATAACCTAGACTTAATTGACATATATAGAGTATACCACCCAACATCAAGCAGTTACACTTTTTTCTCAGCAGCACATGGATCCTTCTCAAAAATAGATCATATATTATGTCACAGGGAAACTCTTAGACAATATAAAGGAGTAGAGATAATACCATGCATCCTATCTGATCATAATGGAATGGAACTGAAAATCAACGATAAAAGAAGGAAGGGAAAAGAATACATCACTTGGAGAATGAACAATAGGTTACTGAATGATCAATGGGTTATAGAAGACATCAAGGAAGAAATTAAAAAATTCTTAGAGATTAATGAAAACACAGACACAACATATCGGAATCTATGGGACACATTGAAAGCAGTTCTAAGAGGAAAATTCATTGCTTGGAGTTCATTCCTTAAAAAAAGAAGAAACCAACAAATAAATGATCTCATACTTCATCTCAAAATCCTAGAAAAAGAAGAGCAAAACAACAGCAAAAGAAGTAGAAGGCAAGAAATAATTAAAATCAGAGCTGAAATTAATGAAATCGAAACAAAAGAAACAATTGAAAAAATTGACAAAACTAAAAGTTGGTTCTTTGAAAAAATAAACAAAATCGACAGACCCTTAGCCATGCTAGCGAAGAGAAGAAGAGAGAGAACTCAAATTACTAACATACGGGATGAAAGAGGCAATATCACAACAGACACTTCAGAAATACAGAAGATAATCAAAAATTATTTTGAATCCTTATACTCCAATAAATTAGAAGATAGTGAAGGCATAGACAAATTTCTTAAGTCATATGATCTGCCCAGATTGAGTCAGGAGGATATAGACAACCTAAACAGACCAATATCAATTGAGGAAATAGAAGAAACCATCAAAAGACTACCAACTAAGAAAAGCCCAGGACCGGATGGGTATACAGCAGAGTTTTACAAAACCTTTAAAGAGGAACTAATACCAATACTTTTCAAGCTACTTCGGGAAATAGAAAAAGAGGGAGAACTTCCAAATTCATTCTACGAGGCCAACATCACCCTGATACCTAAACCAGACAAAGACACTTCAAAGAAAGAAAACTACAGACCAATATCTCTAATGAACCTAGATGCAAAAATCCTCAATAAAATTCTGGCCACTCGGATACAAAAACTTATCAAAAAAATTGTGCACCATGATCAAGTAGGATTCATCCCTGGGATGCAAGGCTGGTTCAATATACGGAAATCAATAAATGTTATTCACCACATCAATAGACTTAAAAATAAGAATCATATGATCATCTCGATAGATGCGGAAAAAGCATTTGACAAAGTACAGCATCCCTTTATGTTCAAAACTCTAGAAAAACTAGGGATAACAGGAACATACCTCAATATTGTAAAAGCAATCTATGCTAAGCCTCAGGCTAGCATCATTCTGAATGGAGAAAAATTGAAGGCATTCCCTCTAAAATCTGGAACAAGACAGGGATGCCCTCTCTCTCCACTTCTGTTCAACATAGTTCTCGAAACACTGGCCAGAGCAATTAGACAGACGAAAGAAATTAAAGGCATCAAAATAGGAAAAGAAGAACTTAAATTATCACTATTTGCAGATGACATGATTCTATACCTAGCAGACCCAAAAGGGTCTACAAAGAAACTATTAGAGCTAATAAATGAATTCAGCAAAGTGGCAGGATATAAAATCAACACGCATAAATCAAAGGCATTCCTGTATATCAGCGACAAATCCTCTGAAATGGAAATGAGGACAACCACTCCATTCACAATATCTTCAAAAAAAATAAAATACTTGGGAATCAACCTAACAAAAGAGGTGAAAGACTTATACAATGAAAACTACAGAACCCTAAAGAGAGAAATAGAAGAAGATCTTAGAAGATGGAAAAATATACCCTGTTCATGGATAGGCAGAACTAACATCATCAAAATGGCGATATTACCAAAAGTTCTCTACAGGTTTAATGCAATGCCAATCAAAATCCCAACGGCATTTCTTGTAGAAATAGAGAAAGCAATCATGAAATTCATATGGAAAAACAAAAGACCCAGAATAGCAAAAACAATGCTAAGCAGGAAGGGTGAATCAGGCGGTATAGTGATACCAGACTTCAAACTATACTACAGAGCAATAGTAACAAAAACAGCATGGTACTGGTACCAAAACAGGCGGGTGGACCAATGGTACAGAATAGAGGACACAGAAACCAATCCACAAAACTACAACTACCTTATATTTGATAAAGGGGCTAAAAGCATGCAATGGAGGAAGGATAGCATCTTCAACAAATGGTGCTGGGAAAACTGGAAATCCATATGCAACAAAATGAAACTGAATCCCTTTCTCTCGCCATGCACAAAAGTGAATTCAAAATGGATCAAGGAGCTTGATATCAAATCAGAGACACGCCGTCTGATAGAAGAAAAAGTTGGCTACGATCTACATACTGTGGGGTCGGGCTCCAAATTCCTCAATAGGACACCCATAGCACAAAAGTTAATATCTAGAATCAACAAATGGGACTTACTCAAACTAAAAAGTTTTTTCTCAGCAAAAGAAACAATAAGAGAGGTAAATAGGGAGCCTACATCCTGGGAACAAATCTTTACTCCTCACACTTCAGATAGAGCCCTAATATCCAGAGTATACAAAGAACTCAAAAAATTAGACAATAAGAGAACAAACAACCCAATCAACAAATGGGCCAAGGACCTGAACAGACACTTCTCAGAGGAGGACATACAATCAATCAACAAGTACATGAAAAAATGCTCACCATCTCTAGCAGTCAGAGAAATGCAAATCAAAACCACCCTAAGATACCATCTCACTCCAGTTAGATTGGCAGCCATTATGAAGTCAAACAACAACAAGTGCTGGCGAGGATGTGGGGAAAAGGGTACACTTGTACATTGCTGGTGGGACTGCAAATTGGTGCAGCCAATTTGGAAAGCAGTATGGAGATTTCTTGGAAAGCTGGGAATGGATCCACCATTTGACCCAGCTATTCCCCTTCTCGGTCTATTCCCTAAAGACCTAAAAAGAGCATGCTACAGGGACACTGCTACATCTATGTTCATAGCAGCACAATTCACAATAGCTAGACTGTGGAACCAACCTAGATGCCCTTCAATGGATGAATGGATAAAAAAAATGTGGCATTTATACACAATGGAGTATTACTCTGCATTAAAAAATGACAAAATCATAGAATTTACAGGGAAATGGATGGCATTAGAGCAGATTATGCTAAGTGAAGCTAGCCAATCCCTAAAAAACAAATGCCAAATGTCTTCTTTGATATAAGGAGAGTAACTAAGAACAGAGTAGGGTCGAAGAGCAGGAGAAGAAGATTAACATTAAACAGGGATGAGAGGTGGGAGGGAAAGGGAGAGAGAAGGGAAAATGCATGGAAATGGAAGGAGACCCTCAGAGTTATACAAAAGTACATACAAGAGGAAGTGAGGGGAAGGGGAAAAATAATATAAGGGGGACAAACGAATGTCAGTAGAGGGAGCATAGAGAGAAGAGGGGAGGGGAGGGGAGGGGAGGGGAGGGGAGGGGAGGCGAGGGGAGGGGGGATAGTAGAGGATAGGAAAGGCAGCAGAATACAACAGACACTAGTATGGCAATATGTAAATCAATGGATGTGTAACTGATGTGATTCTGCAATCTGTATATGGGGTAAAAATGGGAGCTCATAACCCACTTGAATCAAATTGTGAAATATGATATATCAAGAACTATGTAATGTTTTGAACAGCCAACAATAAAAAATTAAAAAAAAAAAAAAAAAAAAAAAAAAAAAAGAAACAAATAAGAATATTTATCAGGAGATAGAGATTATAAAAAAAATCAAACGATAATTCTAGAAATGAAGGAAACTATAAACCAAATTAAAAACTCAAATGAGAGTATCACTAACAGAGTGGAGCAAGTAGAAGCCAGAACATCAGATAATGAAGACAAAATATATCATCTTGAAAAGAGTCTAGCCAACTCAGAAAGGCTGATAAAAAATCATGAGAAAAACATCCAAGAGATATGGGATAACATAAAAAAAACAAACTTAAGAGTAATCGGGATAGAGGAAGTTATAGAGGTTCAAACCAAGGGAATGAGCAACCTGCTGAATGAAATAATTATAGACAACTTTCCAGAAATAAAAAGGAAACGGATGTACAAATTGTAGATGCATACAGGACACCGAGCATACAAAACCACAGTAGACCAACGCCAAGACACATTGTTATGAAGATATACAATATATAGAACAAAGAGAAAATATTAAAAGCTACAAGAGAAAGGAGGCAGATTACATTCAGGGGTAAATCGATAAGGTTAACAACGGATTTTTCATCACAGACGCTGAAAGCGAGAAGATCCTGGAACAACGTATTTCAAACACTGAAAGACAATGGATGCCAATCAAGAATTTTGTATCCAGCAAAATTAAGCTTCAGGTACGACAACGAAATAAAAATCTTTCATGATAAACAAAAGTTAAAAGAATTTGCAGCCAGAAAACCAGCATTGCAAAGCATCTTGAGCAAAACACTACACGAGGAAGAAATGAAAAACAATAACCAAAACCAACAGTGGGAAGTACCTCAGTAAAGCCAGAGGGTGGGGGGAAAGCTAATCATGGAGAAACAATCCAAATTAAAAAAAAAAGATAAATAATCAAACATGGCTGGAAGTACAAACCATATATCAATAGTAACTCTAAATGTTAATGGCTTAAACTCTCCAATAAAGCGACATAGGCTGGTAACATGGATTAAAGAAACAAATCCAACAATATGCTGCCTCCAGGAGACACATCTGATTGGAAAAGACATACACAGGTTGAAGGTGAAAGGTTGGGAAAAAATATACCACGCACACGGTCCTCGTAAGCAAGCAGGGGTGGCCATCTTCATATCGAATAAAATCGACTTCAAGACTAAGTTAATCAGAAGGGATAAGGAAGGACATTATATACTGTTAAAAGGCACCATTAACCAACAAGACATAACAATTATCAATATTTATGCACCAAATAAGGGTGCTGCGATGTTCATAAAACAAACTCTCCTCAAGTTCAAGAATCAAATAGACCACAACACAATAATTATGGGTGACTTCAACACACCTCTCTCACCATTGGACAGATCCTCCAAACAAAAGTTGAATAAAGAAACTATAGAACTCAATATCACAATCAGTAACCTAGACTTAACTGACATATATAGAATATATCAACCATCATCAAGTGGATATACTTTTTTCTCAGTAGCACATGGATCCTTCTCAAAAATAGACCATATATTATGCCACAGGGCAACCCTCAGTAAATATAAAGGGGTGGAGATAATACCATGCATTTTATCTGATCATAATGGAATGAAACTGGAAATCAATGATAAAAGAAGGAAGGAAAAATCCTATATCACATGGAAAATGAACAATATGTTACTGAATGATCAATGGGTTACAGAAGACATAAAGGAGGAAATCAAACAATTCTTAGAGATAAATGAAAATACAGACACAACATATCAGAATCTACGGGACACAATGAAAGCAGTTTTAAGAGGGAAATTCATCGCCTGGAGGTCATTCCTCAAAAAAAGAAAAAAACCAACAAATAAATGAGCTCACACTTCATCTCAAAGCCCTAGAAAAGGAAGAGCAAAACAACAGCAAATGTAGCAGAAGGCAAGAAATAATTAAAACCAGAGCGGAAATCAACGAAATTGAAACACACACACACACACACACACACACACACAAAACATTGAAAAAATTGACAAAACTAAAAGTTGGTTCTTTGAAAAAATAAATAAGATCGACAGACCCTTAGCCATGCTAAGGAAGAGAAGAAGAGAGAGAACTCAAATTACTAGTATATGGGATGAAAAAGGCAATATCAAAACAGACACTTCAGAAATACAGAAGATAATCAGAAATTATTTTGAAAACCTATATTCCAATAAAATAGAAGATAGTGAAGACATCGATAAATTTCTTAAGTCATATGATTTGCCCAGACTGAGTTAGGAGGATACACACAATTTGAACAGACCAATATCAATGGATGAAATAGAAGAAGTAATCAAAAGACTACCAACCAAGAAAAGCCCAGGACCGGATGGGTATGCAGCGGAGTTCTACAAAACCTTTAAAGAAGAATTAATACCAATACTTTTCAAGCTATTTCAGGAAATAGAAAAAGAGGGAGCTCTTCCAAATTCATTCTATGAGGCCAACATCACCCTGATTCCGAAACCAGACAAAGACACTTCAAAGAAAGAAAACTACAGACCAATATCTCTAATGAACCTAGATGCAAAAATCCTCAATAAAATTCTGGCGAATCGGATACAAAAACACATCAAAAAAATTGTGCACCATGATCAAGTAGGATTCATCCGTGGGATGCAAGGATGGTTCAATATACAGAAATCAATAAATGTTATTCACCACATCACTAGGCTTAAAGATAAGAACCATATGATCATCTCGATAGACGCAGAAAAAGCATTCGACAAAGTACAGCATCCCTTTATGTTCAAAACATTACAAAAACTAGGGATAACAGGAACTTACCTCAACATTGTAAAAGCTATCTATGCTAAGCCTCAGGCTAGCATCATTCTGAATGGAGAAAAATTGAAGGCATTCCCTCTAAAATCTGGAACAAGACAGGGATGCCCTCCATCACCACTTCTATTCAATATAGTTCTCGAAACACTGGCCAGAGCAATTAGACAGACGAAAGAAATTAAAGGCATAAAAATAGGAAAAGAAGAACTTAAATTATCACTATTTGCGGATGACATGATTCTATACCTAGATCACCCAAAAGGGTCTACAAAGAAACTACTAGAACTAATAAATGAATTCAGCAAAGTGGCAGGATATAAAATCAACACGCATAAATCAAAGGCATTTCTGTATATCAGCGACAAAACTTCTGAAATGGAAATGAGGAAAAACACCCCATTCACAATATTCTCAAAAAAAATACTTGGAAATCAACCTAACAAAAGAGGTGAAAGATTTATAAATGAAAACTACAGAACCCTAAAGAGAGAAATAGAAGAAGATCTTAGAAGATGGAAAAATATACCCTGTTCATGGATAGGCAGAACTAACATCATCAAAATGGTGATATTACCAAAAGTTCTCTATAGGTTTAATGCAATGCCAATCAAAATCCCAATGGCATTTCTTGTAGAAATAGATAAAGCAATCATGAAATTCATATGGAAAAATAAACGACCCAGAATAGCAAAAGCAACTCTAAGCAGGAAGTGTGAATCTGGCGGCATAGCGATACCAGATTTCAAACTGTATTACAGAGCAATAGTAACAAAAACAGCGTGGTACTGGTACCAAAACAGGCAGGTGGACCAATGGTACAGAATAGAGGACACAGAGACTAATCCACAACGTTACAACTATCTTATATTTGATAAAGGGGCTAAAAGCATGCAACGGAGGAAGGATAGCATCTTCAACAAATGGTGCTGGGAAAACTGGAAATCCATATGCAACAAAATGAAACTGAATCCCCTTCTCTTGCCATGCACAAAAGTTAACTCAAAATGGATCAAGGAGCTTGATATCAAATCAGAGACTCTGCGTCTGATAGAAGAAAAAGTTGGCTCTGATCTACATATTGTGGGATCGGGCTCCTAATTCCTTAATAGGACACCCATAGCACAAGAGTTAATAACAAGAATCAACAAATGGGACTTACTTAAACTAAAAAGTTTTTTCTCAGCAAGAGAAACAATAAGAGAGGTAAATAGGGAGCCTACATCCTGGGAACAAATCTTTACTCCTCACATTTCAGATAGAGCCCTAATATCCAGAGTATACAAAGAACTCAAAAAATTAAACAATAAGATAACAAATAACCCAATCAACAAATGGGCCAAGGACTTGAACAGACACTTCTCAGAGGAGGACATACAATCAATCAGCAAGTACATGAAAAAATGCTCACCATCTCTAGCAGTCAGAGAAATGCAAATCAAAACCACCCTAAGATACCATCTCACTCCAGTTAGATTGGCAGCCATTATGAAGTCAAACAACAACAAATGCTGGAGAGGATGTGGGGAAAAGGGTACACTTGTACATTGCTGGTGGGACTGCAAATTGGTGCAGCCAATTTGGAAAGCATTATGGAGATTCCTGGGAAAACTAGGAATGGAACCACCATTTGACCTAGCTATTGCCCTTCTCGGACTATTCCCTGAAGAACTTAAAAGAGCGTACTATAGGGATACTGCTACATCAATGTTCATAGCAGCACAATTCACAATAGCTAGACTGTGGAACCAACCTAGATGCCCTTCAATAGATGAATGGATAAAAAAATGTGGCATTTATACACAATGGAGTATTACTCTGCACTAAAAAAATGACAAAATCATGGAATTTGCAGGGAAATGGATGGCACTAGAGCAGATTATGCTAAGTGAAGCTAGCCAATCCCTAAAAAACAAATGCCAAATGTCATCTTTGATATAAGGAGAGCAACTAAGAACAGAGCAGGGAGGAAGAGCATGAGAAGAAGATGACCATTAAACAGGGTCAAGAGTGGGGAGGAAAAGAGAGAGAGAAGGGAAATTACATGGTAAAAGAAGGAGACCCTCATTGTTATACAAAATTACATATAAGAGGAAGTGAGGGGAAAGGGGGAAAAAAACAAGAGAGAGAAATGAATTACAGTAGATGGGGTAGAGAGAGAAGATGGGAGGAGAGGGGAGGGGAGGGGAGGGGGGATAGTAGAGGATAGGAAGGGCAACATAATACAACAGACACTAGTATGACAGTATGTAAAAAAGTGGATGTGGAACTGATATGAATCTGCAATATCTATATGGGGTAAAAATGGGAGTTCATAATCTGCTTGAATCAAATGTATGAAATATGATATGTCAAGAGCTTTGTAATGTTTTGAACAACTAATAATAAAAAAAATTACACCACAAGCCACACAACTTTCTTAAGAAGTTGCTAAAGTTTGGTGTTTGGCTTCCTAACCAGCTAGAAAACCATTCAGAGGGTCCAAGGACTTGTGGACTCATGGGGGAACTTAGACACTCATGGTTGATGGTAGTGTGAGAAAACAGGGCTTTCTGGGATCACCGTAGTTTCCTCATGAAGGTCACTGTCAGAAGTCCATTTGGAGGAAGAGGTATGCTAGCTTTCAGAAGCCACAAGTGCTGTGCCACTCTCTAACCCACCCTTGCTGGGGATTATAATGTGCAGAACATTATTTGTAATACTTACTTAATCTTCACAAAGGAGGTATTTTTGTTATCCTTATTCTACAGAGCAGGAGAGGATGCCCAGGATGGCTATGTGACTTGCCCAGGGCCACAGAGCTGATGAGGGACAGAGCCATTACTGAGATCCAAGCCACTTGGTTCCAAAGCTGAACTGCCATGTCTTGTATCAAGGAGTTTCCAGCCTAATTTGGATGCAAAACAGATGTGCTTGATAGAGTTCCACGTTTCAGAGTGTTCATACAATTTTTAAAGAATATGTTGCAAACTTTCTACCAAAGAGTTTCTGATAGAAAAACATCTCTGCAGGTCTCCCCTGGTATTTCCTTGAGATGCAATGTGATTCTCCTGCTAATCAAGATAGATTCAGTTCTTTGATCAAACCGAAAAGTTTTGTTTAGAGAATTTTTAAAATTTCATCCTTTCATTGAAATTCTTTAAATAAAGGAAGCTCCTCCCATTACCATTACTGTCATTATTCATCTCAAAAAGACAAGGACCAAGGTCACATATGGACCTCTGGATAGAACTCAGTATCTTTGGTGAGAGGCTTTTAGCTCATTGAGAAACAGTTCTGCCCCAAACAACCCGGACAGGCTGGATGGCATTTATGGCATTACTAATGTTCTAAACCTACCCATAAAACTACTTTAACAAAAGACTACTTGATAGACCAGAATAAATTGTAATGCTTTTTTTTTAACTGTCATACATTTCCAAACTATAAATACCTCCATCCCTCTAAGCAAATGAGTCAGAAATATTTATGAAGCACCCTGAATTTTGATCACCTCTGCAATGGAATGCAGCCATTTCATCATGACCACATTCTATCTACACCTTGTTCTCTACTGTTGATGGACTCCTTAGCGTATCATACATAATCCACTAGTGAGAGGAACTTTGGCAGTCAGAAAAGAGCGAAGGCGAAGTAGACAATTGATGGTGTTGAACAGGCTATATTTGATCAATATGCCATCCATCGCTAACCTAAAGCCAGGTGTAAATTTCAGAATGATGTCAGCACAGGTGGATGGCAAGATGGTGGCCTGGTCATCTGACTTACCTTCTGTTGGTATTATAGGCTTAGACCTCTCCCTTTTGGAAATAGACATTCATTTGGGCCTGGAAGATTCTGGAGTGCTGACATTTGGAATTTGGTGTAATAAGTTACCCTCCCTGCCTTTTTTCTAAAAGAAGCTTCAAAGATATCAAAAGGTCAAACTACTGACATTATGCTGTTGATCATGGGTGCTGTTTTACATTGCTTGCGGATAAGAATGTTTATAGAAAACTACTACTGGATCTCACATCAATTTTGTAAAATGATTTTGTTCTTTGTGCAAAAATGCCACAAGATTTTTACTTAAAAATTCAAGCAACTCAAAATTTCATGAAGACTGAAACACTGAATTGGAAAAGAAAGATAGATTATGTTAACTAAAATATAAAGTATGAAATAAACATCAAGTAATACATACCCCTGTGCTTTAGGAATAGTGCTCACAAAATCTAGTTATACAACTATTAAATTTCATTCTTGTGAAGCACACCCAAATAAATTTTGTGGATGACCTCAAATTCCCATATTGATTATTAATTTTTGATTCTTCTAGTTCTTATTTTTTTACAGTGATATTTCAGGTTTTGTAAATTTTACACTGAGCCACTACTTTTGTTTTATGTACTAAATCTCTGGAAAAGCTTTGAAATTCAAATATCTGAAAGTCGAAGACATTTACATGCTCTAAGGAAATCTGTTATACAAGAGAACTAAGCAGGTTAAAATTTTAATTACTGTTGTTTTTACTAACATATTCTGAAGATGTTGTTGCAGCAATTTTTATGTTTTTAAACTTTGTTTTTACTTTTCAAAACTGGACCCTAGCTTGAGCAGCTTAAGTTCAGCAAAATGTAGGCTGAGCTAAAGTCACCACTTCCGGCCTGTGGAGCGGCTCTGTGCAACAATTTAAAAAGACTGGTGTTTTTTTTGTTCCTGTAATAAGTACACTGCAGTTTTCCATTTTCTGCCCATTTTTTTTTTTGAAATACGAAAAAAAATCCTAAAACAATTAATGAATACTTGTACATAGACAAGATGGTAACCACTAGAGTGAGACTGGTAGCATTTGAAGGTTCTATTGAGGGAGTTGTAAGATAAGTGTTTGCCTGTGGAGTATAAATGTCTAGTTCTGCTTTTCCCTTCCTGGGCCTTACCCCACTTCCACTACGCTGAGGTTCTCCCTGCTCCATTCCTTCCCACGTTTCCACCTCAACCTCCCAACCAGGCACTACAGGTCAGACTATTTATCTGGCTTTAACATTGGCATCCTCTGGTCTCTGCCCCTGGTATCTGGTCTTCCTCACCAGACCTATGTCCTGTCCCGGGTGAGCACTTGCCTGGGTGGACCCTCCATGGCCCTCGGCAGGGAACATTGTTACAGAGAGTGGGCTGGATGTCACACAAAGACAATGGAGGCCAAGTCGTTGCTTTTTCAGGACTTTGCAATACAGTGGTGCAGGCAGATGCCAACCTAGATAATAAAACAAATTCTATGAAAGGAAGGAGACACTGAGTGACTCTAAGTTCAAACTGGAAACACCGTGGTTGGAAGGTATTAAACCCAAGTGCGTTCCAGCAGAAATGGCTTAGAGAACATTCCGATCTGAGCAAGCCATGTATATCTGATAGAAGATCCTTTTTAAAATCTACCCACAGGCATTGTCTCTCCTAGTCATACCTATGACTGGAGCACAAAAGAATGTTGTAGATTAAAACTCTTCTCTCTGTACCTGGAGGAATGGTTAGTTGTGTTGAATTGGTGGATTCAGACCTTGGTTAAATCATCTTTTGATATTAGAAGAACAGTGATTAAAAAATCAAAGACCCTTGGGTTAGACTATCTGGTTTAGGATTCCAATCTGCCATTAAATTTTGGAATTTAATTTAACCTCCTTTGCCTCAGTTTTCTTATTGACAGAATTGAGATAAGAACCCCTGTTTGATAGAATACTATGAAATTTAAATGAGTTAATACACATCATGTACCTAAAAGAATGCCTGGCTCTAGTAAAGCTCTTGATGATTGTTATTTCTCAATAATATTTGTTCATGATACCTTGTAGAATTAATGCATTCTTTTGAGCATTTTACTGTGGGCCTTGATGATTCTATTCTTTTTTTTTTAAGAGAGAGAGAGAGAGGGAACTTTAATATTTATTTTTTTTTAGTTTTTTCGGCGGACACAACATCTTTGTTTGTGTGTGGTGCTGAGGATCGAACCCGGGCCGCACGCATGTGGCCGCTACCACTTTAGCCACATCCCCAGCCCTGATTCTATTCTTTATGACACTCACTTTTATAATTATGACCCTGGGCTTGTGAAAAAACTCAGTCCCAATAAATCCCCGCACCTTTTTGTTCTAACATTACCATGTTATTAGATTTCTGCTGTGACCTCTGATTTCTAGAGAAGCCCACACCTTGGAAATCATTTTGTGGCTCTGAAGGAGGAAGAGCTTTTGATGCACTCTTACTTTTCCTTATAAAAATATATCCTCTGTTATTACAGACCCTAAGTGCTCCTTTTGTTTCCTTTCTATGCTATCAAAGGAGTTTTTCCTAAAACTTTTAGTAACAATCAATGCACATCACACAAAACACCAAACATCTCCCAAATTCCTCTGGTGCTTAATACTTTTCTCCTATTTTTTCCCTGAACATAGACAGTTTTGATTTGGTTTGAAGAAAACAAAATGCCCAGAATCTTATCACTTAAGTTACGAGCCTTAAAACAACCACAGACTTGTGGCTACCACAATCACACCACAGCCGTTGTCATCTGGAGGGCAACAGCCTCGAGACCTGGTAGTGGGCATATTTCAGAAGGAAGTGGGCAGCATGTGCCTTGTGGAAAGAGCCACACTTTAGGAAACTGTTTTGGGAAAAGGGGGGGTAGTATTTAGGAATTTGGATTATTTATCTCAGCAACAAGATTATTATGTAAGGCTCAAGCTTTTGAAGGGTTAACACAGAAAATAGGGACTACCTGTTCTCCATCTCTAGTGACTCCCAAAGAGAGGCCAAAACAGCCTGAGGTAATTCAGTTAGGTATGAAGGGGGAACATCCAGATGGTGAAAGTGGAATAGGGAAAGGAACTCTCAGAGGAATATCTTAGCATCTGTAAGAATCTTGAAGCAGGATGATCCTTCTCCTGGCACAGTTTCTACATCTGCCATCTGTAAAACACGCTGTATTTTTGTGAATGTGAAATAACACCTACATTCCTCATCATGAACCTTGAATGTCCTATGTTACTCATGCTCCTGGGAGTGTGTTTTGTGTGTATTTCATATACATTTCCTACACTGCCAACCAACTGTGGGTTGAAAATACTTTACAGAATGGTACTGAGCATGTGCAGATGTTTTCCTTGGGATTATCATTTAAAAAACATAGCAGAACAACTGTTCACACATCACTGATGTGGACTTATGTCGGGGTTTTTAGCCCCCGGTTCCCTCCTGACCTGCAGGAGAGATTGGGGGAGCATGCCCCGACCAGGACAAACCAAGAAAGGTAAAGGTCGACTGGCCACCCGCACCCAGCCCTCCATCAACAGAGGACAATCAGATGCGCCAGGGAGAACATTCAAAGCAGGATCTTGTTTATTGAGAAAACACACACAGCTAATATAATGTATTATATTAGCCAATCAGGGTAAAGGTCAGCAGGGTGGGGAGAATTTACATCTACACCCATCCTACAGGCAGTAATGGAAGACTGAGCTGTCTGTGAGGGCAGAAGGGTTCTGAGCCAATCCTAGAGGTGGTCCGATTTCCGTCACAACCCACAGCAATGCCTTCTGGCTAATCTCTAGGTGCTATCTTAGCCACATGTGGCCCCAGGGCTGGGAAGTGGGTAGCAGCCAGCAAGTTAACTTTCCTCTTTTCTGGTGCAACATGACTTAAACAGTATAGGCAAAATGGAGATGACTTAGAGTACCCAGAAGGGTGTGTGAGGCCATTTTGCATGTGAAGAGCCTGGGATTTGTGGGTCTGGAGGTCCTGGATGCTTATTGTAGGACGCTGTATACTCTCTGTACTTTGTTCTCTCTAGTGGTTCTGGTGATACAGTCTTGGGAGGTGGAAGGAGAGTAGGCTTCAGAATTGGCATAGCTGGCGGGCATCTCTGTTGCACTGTTTTGAATCTGAGACCCACCACTTGCTTATTGTGTCTGAGATTTGGTCTTCTGCTATAAAACAGGATGATTAGGGAATAGGTCAACCAACGTATTTGTGTCACAAATACAATGCTTGCACATAGGAGTTACTATGTACATATTAGTACATTTGTACACAGGCATTTAAATATATACACATACATACATGTGCACACATTAAATAAAAATACTTTATACACTATGCCCTAACGTGGGACACAAAACTCCCTGAACAGATACATGTGCATATAATAGGGATAACCCTTCGATCTATAAGAAGTTTCTCTGTGTGGTTTGTTCAAAGGAAAATATCAAATGGAAATTCAAATAATTATTTGGTCAAAGAGAAAATAAAAATTAAAATGTCAAAATATCCAGAAAATATTACTAATTAAAACATTACATGTCCAAACCTATGGGCTACAAGTAACACTGTGTTCAGAGGAAACATAACCTTAAATATTTGCATGGATAAGCAAGAAAAATGAACATAAATGAATCAAGGAGCAATTTAAAAATGTAGACAAAGAACAAGCTTAAGAAAAATCAAATGAAATAACTGATAAAAATAAAAGCAAAAACTGATAAAATACAAATAACAAAACTATAAAACTAAAGAGTAAATTCAAGAGCTGGTTCCTTGGAAAACTAGTTAAAAGGAGAAAAGCACAATTACATAAAATAATAAAAATGAGAATGAGGAAATGACCAAAGATATTGAAGGAATGGAAATAATTGACTTTAGTTCAAATTAATACTGAGATGAAATGGAATAATTTATTAGGAAAAGATAAATTGCTAAAACCATTCCCAGAAGAGAAAGGCCATTTATGGTATCGAGAGATCATTGACTATGGAAGAGAGTGATTAATGGTTTCTTAATGAAAGTGTTCTTCTGGGAACACTAGCTGAGGTGACTGTAAACAGGAGGGGGGATCAGACAAAAGGAGGTAAAATTACCATCTATAGATAATGATTGCATATACCACAACCCAAGAGAATCAATGGAAAAATTTCCACTGACCATTAGCAAATTTCACAAGTTGTCTGTATGCAAAATTCATAGAAAAAGTATGTGGGTGAAAACATACCTACAAAAACATACAAAATATTTTAACTGGGGGGGGGGTGTAATTAAAAAATGTGCAAAGTTCCATGAAGAAGGTTCTAGCATGTGACCCGGAATGCAGACGAAGTCTTGTCTAAATGGAAAGGATGCGCTGTTCCTGGGAGACAGACTGAAGATCACCACCTCCCCCCACCTCTAGACCAGTCCCTATATCCACAGCCAGTCAAGAAAAAAAAATGACAGAAATCTTTATTTAGTTATTTTTGGTATTAAGTAAAGTTATTTGAAATTTCAAAAGGAAAATTGAGTATTTCAGAGTAGCTAAAATAAATTCTAAAAATGAAAGCAATGAAAGGCAGCAAGACATGCAGACTTTAAAACATATTATAAAGCTGGGTTATCTAAAATGCACTGTGACTAGGTCAGGAACAGGCAGATCATTCATTGGTTGAAAGCTAGCAAGCCAAAAAGAAGTGAATTTGGTTTTACGTCTTGATAGGAGTGCAGCTCACAGAGATGTTATGTGTGTTGCTGAAACTCAGGGAAAGCTCAGGCCTGATTTATATATTTCATTGCATGTAAAGTTTATCTTGGAAGAAAAATGCATAAAAAAGTTGAAACTTTAGTCTAGTGGTTGGTATACTAAAGTATTTGAAGAGAAATGTGTTGTTACCTGCTGAGAGCCACGGCCGAGTCTGTACGGCCCCTATGGCCGTGGCTCTCAGCAGTTACCTGCAATTTATCCTGAAATAAATCAGAAGATCGGAAAAATCAGAACATAAGATGGACCTGATAGTGGCCAGAGAGTTGCACACATGAACACTATGTAATTATGTGAAATTATATCATCGTTGCTATATGCTTAAATATTCCCTTTTAAAGTGTTAGGAAAATGGGTTCAGATGTATGAAGAAATTTAGTATGCAGTGAAGATGACACTATAAATTTTTAAGTTATAATCTTAGTAATGGAATGAAATGTTTTGTTTTGTTTTGTTTTCCGGTTACAAGTTCCAGGGTCCAGAATGCAGATGAGATAGTTTAGGCATGGGGACAGAACTGCCCTGGAGGACTCTCCCAGCTCCGTGGTGTGTCCTGATGGTATGACTTCAGAGGCCCGAGGGAACCCTGGCGCCCCTCCCAAGAGAGCTCTTTGCTGGGCCAAACAAAGTCTGCCTTCCGGCAGGAGCCCTGTGGTCCAGCAAGGGGAGGACAGGTCCTGGGAACTGCTGCTGGTCCAAAGGGCTGGGGGAATGCGGTCCTGTACAGGAGCACATATGTGGGCCAGGTGTACCTCTGCTCCTCAGGCCTGGTGATTGTTTACTCCCTTGAGTTTTTTGTTCAATTTGTCTTTCATAGCGACAATTTAGAAGTGAGAATAATTTATTCAAGAGTTCTGAGTTATTCACAAAGTATCATTATTTAACTATTGGTTGAATATTTTTCTGCTGTTCAACATTATATTCATATATTTCTCAAAGACTGCATGGAATGGGTGTGGGAAGGGGTGTTACTCTCCTGTTCTGAATGTAGCTTCAAAAATTGGGGAGCTCTTGGGGGCTCACAGGAGTCCCAGCAACAGTAACCCACCCCCATGTAGAGAGAATTAGCCAGGCTTCTCAACCTGAGGGGTACTAGCTTTGCCGTGTTGGTATAGAGCTCTTTTTATTTGGGTGCTGGGGTGGGGAGGGGTGTACTGATTTGGTATCAAAGGGGAACACTAGAAATTTAAACAGGCAGGGATTCTCTCATTTGGAGAGCTCTCTGTGAGAGCACTAAGGAAGCAGTTTGCAGGTGTGGCCAGAGCTGAATGCATTTTTTCATCTCACCTGGCATTGACCCTGTCACTCTTGATGTCAGCCTTTACATCTTGAAAAACTTACCTTTTAAATATGGAGGTGCTAATGCCTCGTTTCTAAGAAAAACCTTCTTTAGCTTTCGGTTTAAATGGACTTAGTGTCAGTATTCCAGGCTTTGGAACTCTGTGCCCGCCTGAGCCCTCCTGCAGCAGGCCCTGGAGCTGCCAGTGCGAAGGTCATCCAGCTCTGCCACTCATGTGTCGTTCCTGCTGCACATTATTTCCATGAGGTGTGAGGTATATAATTAGAAGAAGGTCAACAAATGAGTTTCTAAATGTGATCATAGAAGCAGAAAAGACTTCAGGCGAGTTTGTAAAATTTAGTGTTTAGGCAAGTGGTGTTTGGGAAGGAGCTGAGGCTGATGGTGAGGACTGGACCCTGTCCCTGATCCCAGCAGCCCCCATCCCCCCTTAGGAGCCCACACTCAGGGCTGTGATGTGGCTGAGAGGTGGCACACTGGCTTAGCCTGCACGAGTCCCCGCACAACCAAAATAAAACAAGACTCCCAAACCAACCGCACACAGAGCCCACAAATATTAGAAAGCTCCAGACCTCCAAAGCTCAGGAGCGGCAGGCTCTGCAGAGCGTCGCACACTCCCCAAGGTGGGCATTGCATCTCCATCCTGCAGACACAGAAACGGAGGCAGAGACAGTTATCATGTTAATTTACACATTTCAAATGGACAACATGACACTCAGCAAATCTGAGGACATGTGTTAACCATCGTACTGAATTCCTTAACAACTGAGGGAAGAAGTAAGATGTCATCAGCAGGTCAAAGTGCACTCAAGAGCCAAGCGCAGGGGCGCACACCTGTAGTCCAGGAGGATTGAAAGTTCAAGTCCAGCCTGAGCAACTTGGCAATATCCAGCTCAAAATTAAAAATTAAAAAAGGTCTGGGTATGTAGTCCAGCGATAAAGTGCCTTTGGGTCCAATCCCCAGTAACACACACTCACACACTCACATACACACACATTCACACACTCACACTCATGCATACTCACACACACTCTCACACACTCACACACACACACTCACATACACACACTCTCACACACACACTCACACCCACACTTACACTCACACACACCCACACCCACACTCAAACATACACACTCACACATACACACACTCACACACACTCATACACACTCTCACACATATACACACATAGCATTTAAGAAGCAAGGATAGTTATTAGGATGAGATTGCTTAGCTGAATATAAAATAGGTTAGCACCCAGCAGGCCATGAATATTAGGGGTTGTTTCATTTAAAAAAAATTTTAATTAACACCTATTAATTGTACATATTAATGAGGTTCAGTGTGATATTTCTAACATAGGGAGAATGCATTGGTCAAATCCAGCACCCTCCCTTGCCCACACACACCTTCCCAACCTCTGGTAATCACTATTCTACTTTTAGAAAAGTTGATGTTTTTAGCTTCCACATATAAGAGAACACGCAGTACCTATCTTTCTGTGTATGGCTTACTTCCCTTAACATGATGACCATCCATTTGCTGCAAAGGGTGGGATTTCATTCTTCTTTATGGCTGAATACTACTCCATTGTGAATATGTACCACATTTTTTTTTGTCCTTTTGTCTGTTGATGGACAAGGACTCCTAGGCCAATTCTGCATCTTAGCAGTTGTGAATGGTGCTGCAATAACATGGCTATGCAGGTGTTCCTTTGCATGCTGACTACATTTCCTCTGAATATACACCAAGAAGTGAGATAGCTGGATCATAGGGTGGGTTTGTTGTTTTTGAGGAATCTCCATGTTCTTCTCCATGAGGCTGTACTAATCGACATCCCCACTACCAATGTTTAAGAGCTTTTCTTCACACCCTTGCTAGCATTTGCTATTTTTTTTATAATAGCCATTGAACTGGGGTGTGGTGGTGTCTCAGTGTGGTTTTGATTTGCATTTCTCTAATGACTAACAATATTGAGCATATTTTCATATATTTGTTGACCATTTGTATTTCTCCTTTTGATCTGTCTTTTTTAATATTTATTTTTAAAATTTTAGGTGGACACAATATATTTTATGTTTATGTGGTGCTGAGGATTGAATTCAATGTGTCTTGCATGCTAGGCAAGCACTCTACCCCAAAGCCACAATCCCAGCCCCATAAACTATTCTTTTGTTTTGTTTTGTTTTTGGTACCAGGGATTATACTGAGCCACATCCCCAGCCCTATTTTGTAGTTTATTTGGAGATAGGGTCTCAACTGAGTTGCTTGGTGCCTCACATTTGCTGAGGCTGGCTTGGAACTCACAATTCTCCTGTCTCAGCCTCCCCAAGCCGCTGGGATTACAGGCATGTGCCACTGCACCTGGCTTCTCCTTTTGAAAAGTGGCTATTCAGGTCATCTGCACATTTCAAAATTGGATTGCTTAGTTTTTTAAAGTTTTTAAAGTTCTTTTTATATTCTGGATGTTAAGTATCTGTCACAGAGTTGCAAATATTTTCTCCCATTCTGTAGGTTGCATCTTTGGCTGTTGATTGTTTCCTTTCCTGTGCAGGAATTTTTTTTTTTTTAGTTTGATACCATCTTATTTGTCAATTTTTGCTTTTGTTTCCTGTGTTTTTTGGGTCCTATCCAGAATAATCGTTGCCTGTGACAAGGCCTTGAATTAGAAACTTCATTTTCAATGTACCGTTTTTGAAAGTATCAATGGCTCTTGGCAGTTATAAGATTGAAAATGATTTTTGATAACATATTTTTTATCTTTTTTGTTGATGCAATTGTTACTGGAGCTGTTAAGAATATTTTATATGCCATGACAATCTTGGGATACATTTCTGATAAATTTTATAATTTTAGTACTTCCAGAATAGATCATTCTTGTTTGTTTGCTTTTTTTGAAAAAGATTTAACTCTTCATAAAAATCAGTTCTGAATTTAATTTTAAATGTAAATTTATACAATGACATTTCAATATTTTTCTCCAGCATTTGTATCTTATGGAGATTGCACAAGAAATTTCATGATTTGTATGTATTTCAAAACATCTGTTTATTCATTCTGTTGTTTTGTCATAAGGAAAAATCAATTGTAAAATGATCTTAATCATTAATACTTGGCTTATCCAAAGCTTCATGTGATAATAGTATTATTTTCCACCAACATGATAATATTGAAATACAAGCCTTATTTTTAAGCCTGTGGATATTTGTCCTGCAAAGCTGGGCAGGTTTTGAACCTGGAGAGTCCACACTTTCCTGCTGAGATTTACTCCCAAGCATCAGCGGCTCCTGGGCTGGGATCCCTGCTGCCACCGCTTCAGGTCCCAGCTGGCTCCACTCCTCTGCTTCTCCTGCGCTCTGGACTGTCCAGGGCACTGGCCTGCCTGTGGGGCTGCTGTCTTGTGCCTGCTGTTTGCAGTGCCCATAGCCCAAGCCTGCCCAGGCAGGCTGCAGCCAGCGTCCCAGTGTCACACGCTGCCCCCTGGGAGGTTGCCTCTGTCAGGAGCCTCTCCAATTTCCCACTGAATTGAACTTACGAAACAGGTTCAAGGGTAACATTAGTAAGAATTTCCACACACTGAGAACAGAGCATTCAAGCAGGCAGGGGGCTCTTCTCAGCCAGGGACCTGCCTGACTACGGGTCACAGGTCCATGAAGCTGGCCCTGTAAGGACCCTTGGGGCTCTGGGAATGCACCAGACTTCATGATTTTCTTCATCAGTTCTCTCTCCTCTTCATTTTCCATGCTGTACAAGCTCCATTCTGGTGCATTTGTGCAGGAGCTAATATTTAACATTTGGGCAGATGAAGGTAAGTGTACTAGACCAAGAAAGAACAGTTTGTACAAGTCAGAAGATGCTGATAACACAGAGGCCAAGAAAAGAGAGAGTTTCAAAAAGAAAGTAACCAAAGGAGTCAAGAAAAGCCAAGAGGTCTAGTGGCAACAGGACCGAGAAACTTCCATTGACTTTAGCAACACAGAGGTCAGGGGATCTTGGATCTTAGGAACCTTAGAAATGAGCTGTTTTGATGGAGAAATGCAGGCTGAATCAAAACCGAGCTGAGGAGTGAGTGGGAGTCCTGGCAGGAGGATTTGTAGACTCAGTCCCTCTCAGGTGAGCCTCAGAATGGCCAGGGAGCCTTTGTGTATGTCATTTCCACTTCTTCTCTTGTCCCTGCCATCGAGACTCACCAACAGCAAGCTCTAGGCTTGGAACCCCCTGTGTGCCCTGCTGGTGCTGAGCACTGGTAGGGGCTCATCTCTAATTCTCCTACAACAGCGTGCTAGTCCCTGTCTTCCAAATGGAGAGGGACTCCGAGTGCCTATGTGACTTCCTTAAGTGCCATGGCTATCACCACAGCAGACGTGATGACTTCTGCAGTGAGTGGCACTTTCTTTGGCATGCCAGGAGGAGACCCTGGGGAAGAAGGCCACTTAGCCTGTATGGAGTCACCTCTTATCTTCATCAGTCTCAGTACATCTCACATTTTGAACACAGATTGGATAGACCTTGCACAATGTCTTCTAGTGTCATTTGTTAAATCTCTTGAGACTTTGAACACAGATTTCTCCATACAACACCTCAGTCAGCAGAAGTTTGTAGAACTGGGAAGCCCCACCCAACCACCCATACTACATTAGTCAGACCATTCATAAATGTGCTACCACCCCAGCTGGCCTCAGGGAGTCCCCTCCTGATGAGCAGGCAGTGAGTGCCCCCTGCTCTGAGTCCCCATCATCTCTCATCTGGATTATTACAGTAGTCTCCTAGCAGATCTGTCTGTCTCTGCTGCCAGTAACAGCAGCCAGAGGGTGCCTTCAAGACGTCACTTCTTACTTAAAACCTTCCATGGCTCCTCTGTCACTCAGCAAAAGCCAGCATTCCAACAACATCCCATGATTGACCTCACTCCACTTTTTTTTTTTTACCTCAGGGGCCCATGGGTTCTTCTCTAAAACTTTGTTATTTTAAGAATTAATTTACTTAAAAATTTTTGATATAATCCACACATCACAAAATTCTCTGTTTTGTAGTACACACACAGTTCAGTGGATTTTGTACATTCACAAGTTTGTGTGACCATCCCCACCATCTAATCCCAGTATATTTTCTTCACTTTCCAAAGTAACCTCATCCCTTTGTCAGTCCCTGTTCTCATCTCCCCCAGCCCCGAGTGACCACGGATCTACTTTTGCCTCTATAGATTGACCTGTTCTGGATAGTTCATACAAATGGAATAGTACTATACAATAAAGGTCCTTTTGTTTAGCACATATTTTCAAAGTTCCACCATGTTGTGAATTAGTACTTCATTCCTTTTTATGGCTGAGTATTAGTACTAATCCCCATGGTGGGGAGATGCCACATTTGTTTACTCATTCCTCAGTTCACAGATGTTTGGATTGTTCTGTGTGTCTGCTGGCTATGAGGGAGCAAGTTACTATGATCATTCATGTCATTTTTCTTTGAACTTCTGTCTTCTGTTCCCTCATGCAGACAGACACCTAGGAATGGAACTGCTGAGTCATAAGGTGAACGTATGCTAACTTTTCTGAGCAACTTCTAGCCTGTTTTCGAAGTGGCTGCCCCATCTTACATCCTTGCCAGCTCTCTGTGAGAGTTCCAGTTTCTCTCCTGCTCTGTAGAGCAAAGAAGTTTAATCCACATTTGTTACTGTCTGTCTTTTTTATTATAGCAACCTGGATGTGCTTTTATTTCCCTAATGACTAATGATGTTGAACATGATTTCATGCCTGTATTGGACTCCTGTATATCTTCTTTGGATGAATGTTTATTCAAATCCCTTGCCCTTTTTCAAGTAAGCTTGTCTTTTTACTGTTGAGTTGTGGGAATTTTTGTATTTGCTGAATACTAGACTTTTAATTTGGTCTGCAATTATTTTCTCCTGTTCCATGATGACTTTTCCATTTCTACGCACAAGAGAGATCAGTCTGTGTTCTTTTTCTTTTTCCTTTTTTTTTTTTTAACATCTTTGGTTTTGATATTGGGGTAAGTAAGAGTGCCCTCATAGAATGAGTTGGGAAGTGTTATGTTCATTTTCTTATTTTGAAAAGAATTTACAAAGTACTGATTATAACTTCTTCAAAGAAGGCTTCTATTTGAGGGATTTTCTTTGTGCACAACCAAGTTTTTAAAAATTGAGATTTTAATCTCTTTACTATTATCCTATTCAGAAATTCTATTCTTGAGTCAGCTTTGGAAGCTTGTCTATAAGAATTTGTTCATCTCATCTAAATTATTTAATTTGTTAGTGTACTATTTTCATGGTATTTTATTTCTGTAAGTTAGTTTCCTTTTTCATTTCTGATTTTAGTAATTTGACTCTTCTCCTTTTTATCTTGGTCAGTCTGGCTGAAGGTTTGTAAATTTTGTTTATTTTGTTCAAAAGACCAATTTTGACTTTGTTGATCTTATCAATTTTCTTTTCTTTATTTTGTGAATTTGCTTTCTAACATTTATTGACTTCTCTCTTTTGCTTACTTTATGCCTACTTTGCTTTCCCTTTTCCAGGGTCTTATGGTGGACATTAAGGTTATTGATTTAAGATTTTCCTTCTTTTTAAATGTAGGAATTTACAGCCGTAAGTTTCCTTCTCATCATTATTTTTGCTACATCATATGAATTTTGTATGTTGTCCTTTCATTTTCATTCATTTCAATTATTTTCTAGTTTCTCTAACCAGTTCCTTGACCCATGGGTTATTTGGACATGTTGTTATTTTATTTCCATGTATTTGAGAATTTCCTGATTTTTCTGTTAAAGAATGTATAATCTGCTGCCATTGGGGTAGTGTTCAAGAGATGTCTGCTATATAGATGTAGCTGGTTTCTGTGTTATTCGAGACTCCTATTGCCTGCATGCTATCCTGTTGTTCTAGCCATCATTAAAAGTAGGATATTAAGGTCTGTAAGAACTATTGTTGAATTGTGTATTTTGCCCTACAACTTAGTTCATTTTGCTTGACTGTATTTTGTGCTATGCTGGTAAGTGTGTGTATATATACTTATCATCCCTTTATCATTATCAAATGTACTTCATTTTCTCTAGTATCAATTTTTGTCTTAAATCTATTTTATCTGATATTAACAGTTACTCCAGCTTTAGTTGAAGTGTGGTTTGCATGACATACCTTTTTATATCCTTTTACTCTTAAACTATTTGTGTCTTTAAATCTAAACCATTTGTTACAGATAGTACATAGTTGGGTTGCTTTTTAAAAATCCATCCGTCTACTTCCATCTGGTGTTTGGAGTGGCCAATCTATTCAAATTTAATGTGATAACTTACAGAGTGGGATTCACATTTCCAATTTTATTGATGTTCTTCTATTTGATTTTGGTTTCTCTATACCTCTGTTACTGTGTTCTGTTGTATTAGTAGATATTTTCTATGTATCATTTAAATTCTCTTATAGTTTATTTTGCTACAGTTTTTGAGTTTCTTTCTTAGCAGTTACCCTGGGGATGACATTGAACGTCCTAATTTATAACCATCTAGTTTGGATGAATACCAACTTAATTCCAGTAGTGTGCAACAACTCTGTTTCTATAGAGCTCCACTTACTCCCCTACCTTTTTGTTGTTATTGTCATATGAATTGCATCATGACACATTGTGTGCTACCATTGTTGGTCTATAATTATTGCAGTATTCTTTTCAATCAGATAAACAAACAAACAAAAAAAGAGTTCCAATCAAAAATATATTTATTCTGTCTTTTAAATTTATCTGTGTAGTCACCCACAGAGGAGCTATCTGTATTTTCCTGTGGATTGAAGTTTCTCTCTGGTGTTCTTTCATTTACCCTGAAGAGACTTGCTTTTCTATTACTTATGAGCAACACATTGTCTCAATTTTTGTGTATCTGTGAATGTCTTAATTTTCCATTTATGTTTTAAAAATAGTTTTGCTTGTTAAGACATTCTTAGTTGATAACATTATTCTTTGAATGTCATTCCACTACCTCTTGGGCTCCATTCTTCTGTTAAGAAATTGGCTGTTAATCTTATTAAGGCTTCTTTGCATGTAATGAATCACTTCTCTCTTGCTGCTTTCAAGGTTCTTTTTGTCTTTGGCTTTTTGACAGTTTGAATATGATGTATCTGGGTATAGGTCTCTTTGAATTTTTCCTACTTGGAATTAATTGAGCTTTTTGGCTATGTTCATTAATATTATTCACAAATTTGGGGGAGTCTGGGGCTATTATTTCTTCAAATATTCTTACTTTGCCTGTTTTTCTCCTCCTTCTCCATTTCCTTTTATTCTTATTCTTGGATTCCCATTATGCATATGTTTATATCCTTGAGGATCTGTCACAGATCTCCAGGTTCAATGAATTGTTTTTCACCTTTTCCTTTCTGTTCCTTGGACAAGATAAACTCAATCAAACTGTCCTCAAATTCTCTGGTTCTTTCTTCTGCTTGCTCAAATCTAAGCAGAATTTGTCATTTAAGTCATTGTACCCTTCAACTTCAGGATTTCTGTTTTCTCTTTTCAAAATAATTTCTGTCTCACTACTGATATTCTTTATTTGATAAGACAATATTCTCATACTTTTCTTTAGTTATTTGGTAAGATTTAAAGTAACTGATTTAAAATCTTTGTCAGTTAGTTTAATTCCCCAACTTATGATTTTTTTGACCTCATGATGATGTGGAAGTGAGATGCATTTTGAGTTTTGAATGGGATCCTTTCCTGGGATAACAGTGTGCAGTATAATACCTTCTCATGATGCTGGGCAACCACTGCTCCCAGTCCGCCATGCAATCATGAGAGTGAAGTATCAGTGTTCTGAATGTACTGTGTCGCTGGTGTGTTGGGATATTGCACCTGTGTTTTCACATCCCCTCATGTCTACAAAATGCTCACTGTGTGTCTTGTTTTGAGTGAGAAGAGGAAGGCAATTACTCTTGAGATGAAATTCAAAATAATTGCCCAGTATGAAAGTACCAAGGCAGAAATGGCCATTGCATGCTAGTTAGGACTTTCACCATCGACAATCTTGATCATCTTAAAGGATGAGAAGCTTGTCAGCAATGCTGTGAAACTGTCACTTAAATATTGCCTTTAAGAAGAAAAGAGATGGCCTAATTGATGATATGATAAAAATGAGTTCTTCCTTGAATGGAAGGACCAGATACAGAAGTACATAACACTTGGCCTAAGGATGATTCAAATGAAGGCAAGGAATATTTTCAACACACCAACAGAGCATACCAGTATTCTAATACACACGCAAATGTTTACACAATTCATGAATAGTTCAAATGCTTCAAAAGTCACCATAATTTTTATAATATGAAGGTCAGTGGTAAGATAGCAAGTGTTATCATTGAAGATGCTGAAGCTTTTAAGCAAGAGCTGCATAGGATAATGAGGATGAGAAAAATCTACCAGAATAAACATTCTATGCTGATGAAACAAGCTTTTACTGGGATCATACGCCAGAACATCCATCCATCCATCGAGAATCCAAGATAATGTTGGGTTTCAGGGCATTCAAAGACCATGTGATAATGCTTTTAGATGGAGTCGTTGCTGGGGTCAAAGTAAAGCCTTTCACAGTTAGTTTCTTGGAGAACTCTAGAGTATATAAGGTTGTGAGAAATCACATGTTTTTGGTTTATTATCACCATAACAAGAAAGCCTAGACGAGGTCAGCAAATTTTGAAGGCTGGCTTTTGAACTGTTTTACTCTATAGGCAACGGAATATCGTAGACAAAACAATATGTCACTCAAGCTTCCTCTGATTTTAGACAATGCTCCAGGGTATTCACATCCTACCAGTCACATGTATTCCAATATAAGGGCTGTGTATTTGCCACAGAATACAGTCACACTCATTAGTCCAAGACACAATAGTTTTTGTTCATTGTACGGTACATGCTATCATACATATGCCAGATGTTTGTGCAAGTTATTGAAGCCACTGAATCCAGCCAGAGGTTATGAGAGCTTTGGAAAAGGTTTAATATTCTGAATCTTATCCAGAACATAACTGCAGCATAGGAAGAAATCACACAGTCATTCATGAATGGCATTTGGAAGAAAGTTTTGAAGGCATCTGTGAACACATTCAAAGGCTTTACCAAAGATTTTGCTGTTGACAAAATGGTAAGTAACAAGGCATCAGTGATTGGGGAACAGATTGAACTGAACACTGATGAAGAGGATATTCATGAGCTTTTTTGGTACTGTGGCTGAAGAGCTTTCTAACAAGGGGCTGATCAAACTGGAGGAATAAAGAAGTAAAGAAATTGAGGCAGAGAAAGAAAAATATATATCCAAGAACGTTCACAACAAAGAAACTGGTGGAGGTGTTTGCTACTACCAGCAATGATATATGAATGTTAAAGAATGGCACCAATTAATAGAAGTTCCTTGGATTAGACAAAAGGGAATTAAGGGAAGGGAGAAGGTATGGGAATAGGAAAGATAGCGTAGTGAATCAGACATAACTTTCCTATGTTCATATATGAATACACCACCACATCATGTTCAAGCACCAGAATGGGCTCCTAATTAGAATAAGTTATACTCCTTGTATGCCCAAATACACTCTCCTGTCATATATATATATATATATATATATATATATATATATATATATATATATATATATATATAACAAATAAAAAAGAAAGAAAGTGGCAAATGGCACCAATTATGAGAGATCCTTCTGAGCTGACAGGCAGACAGGTTGATACAGGAGGCTCTTTTGTTTGCTACAGAGAAATTCATAATGCAAATCAGAAACAAACTGTAAAGTCAAGATGACATTTTCCTGAGGAACACTATAGTTGCCAACCTATCAAGTGTGAATGTCCCAGTGCCTTCTTTCAGTTACTCCCAAGCCTCATCAGAAGTCAGCAAAGTAGATAGCCTTGTTGCAGTAGCATCTCTATCATTCAGCGTCAAAGATTTTTTCAGGACCTGTGCTTTTTGTTGTGATAATGGTGAGCACCCATATGACCATTCTCTTTTTCATTTTCAGTCTGGTATCCAATAAATCACATGATATTGAACGCTTCATTATAAAATAGCCTTTGTGGTAGATGAACCAACCATGGGCCAATAGAAACACTCTGAGAATGTTTCAAGTAGGCTAGGCTGAGCTATGGTGTTTGGCAGGTTAGATGTATCAAATGCGTTTTTGACTAATGATATTTTTAATTTACAATGAGTTTGTTGGGACATAATCCCACTGCAAGTTGAGGAGTATCTGTGATTTTGATTACTTCTTACTCCTGGTATATGGACCATATTTTTTTTTTGTTCATTTGCATGTCTCATAACTTGTAGTTGAAAACTGGTGTTATGGTTTAGATGTGAGGTGTCCCCCAAAAATCCCACACGTGAGACAATGTGAGAAGGTTCAGAGGGGAAAGGATTGGGTTGAGAGAGCTTTAACCCAATCAGTGAATTAATTACCTGATTAGAATAATTGAGTAGTATTTGAAGGCAAGTAGGGTGTGGCTGGAGGAGGTAGAGCATTGGGGGTGTGGCTTTGGGGTATATCCTTGTATCTGGTGAGTGGAGTCTCTCTTCCTCCTGATCACCATGTGACTGCTTCCCCCTGCTACACTCTTCGGCCATGATGAGCCCCAAGGAATGTAGTCAGGCTTCTATGGACTAAGACCTCTGAAACCATAAGCCCCAAATAAACTTTTCCTCCTAAAATTGTTCTGGTCAGATATTTCAGTCACGCCAGCAAAAAAGCTGACTAAAACAACTGGGTTTGAATTATATAACTTGGCAACTCTTGAAATCAGATTCTGTCCCTCCCAAGAGTTTGTTGTTGCTGCTGTTATTGTTGTTTGTTTGCTGAGTGATTTTTTTGCACTGATTTTGTGCAGTCTGTATTCTTTGTCTTTTGTGGCCTTTGGTCTTTCTTTCTGCTCAGTTGGCTTAGTGGTCAACTAATGATTGAACAGACATTTCCTTAAATGCCTGGGACTATGTAGTCACCCAGACTTTGAAAAAGGGCTTTGTGAAAGTGTTAGAGAATGCCTTTAATGATCAACCGACAGTTAATAAATTGCCTTACCCTGCACTTCCTCTCTCCAGCCCCAAGGTTAGCCTGAGGTGGAAGCTTAGGACCTTTTCAGATCTTTTCTATGCATGCCCACAGGCATGGGCCCACAAACATCTGATCATACACTTGTGGCCTAAATCCTCAAGGATGTGGAGAGCCTTTCAAAACCTCTATGAATGTCTCACTCTCTAGTTTCCCCTTTAAAGCCTTTTCTTAGCCCATTGTTCACTCTGTTAACCAGCAGCTGACCTTCAACACTTGCCTCTAATTGTTTTCAACAAATGCTCTGAGTGGGGATAATTTTCACACTGGGTGAGCTCTGAGCCAACAATAGCCTTGCAAGGGTGGAGTCACTTGGGGGGAATAACCAGACAAGTCAAATAATGAAGATTTCCCTAGAATGAGACTTCTAAGGAGCTTTACTCCATCCTGTGCCTTTGGTGGGGGCTAGATCCTGGTGTTCACTGGTATTGTGGCATGCAGGTTTTCAAGTCTACTGCAAAGAGCAGATGGAGAGATGGAATAAGTCAAATTAAGGCAACAAAAACTCCGCCATTCATGCTGAGATTAAGACTTTTTATTAAATAAATGTTATAAATGCTTTCCCAATTGCTGTAAACCTATGGTTAGTTTCCAGAATTCTGAGAAATTTGATTCCTAAATTGTAGTGAGTTTTCTTATTGCTTTTATTGAGAAGAGAGAGTTTTGGAGATTCTTACTTCTCTATTTCTGCTGATTTCACTCTTTTATTTGACCATATCATGAACTACAGATTATTCTAATATAACTAATAATTAAGACTGGAAAATATTGTCACTATAAGCATACCAGATGAGGCTAGCATATAGTTAAGACTGTTTTATTACTTGTGACTTGTTTAGGTATTACGATAAGTAAATCTTTGTTTAGTTGTGAAAACTGAGCTGCATTTTCCGAGTTCCTTGATTTAGCCACCCACTCAGCTGGCCAGCCCCAAGCAGAGCATCTACCACAATCAGGGCCATATACTGTAATTCCAGATACTAGTGGTAAAAATATTTGAAAAGTGATGAATTCTGACTTCTGACTTATTTTGAGTAAGGAATAAAATAGTTTAATTTTTTTAAGCTCAAGTACTCTAGAAGAATCTAATGTCACCTTGAGAATAAGGGATTTAATAGCTAAACCTTTAAGAGAGTATGTAAAGTAGAAATAGAAAATGTTCTTAAATAGTTTGTCCTAAGAGAAAGATTAGAAATTGGTCAAATAAAGGCCCTTGGGTTTATGAGTTCAAAGTGAAACCAGTCTATTGATGAATAAAACATTTTCCTGAATAAATATTATAAAATTTTTAAAAATTTACTTATGAAATACCAAGGAAATGAAATTCTTGACTGAACCTTTTTCTGATATCTGGGAAATTCATGTCCATTGAATTAATTCCCCCACTTCTTTCTTTCTATAGAAAAGTCAGAAAAATAAATGATGAGGTATAAAGTAATCCGTTCCCAATCCCCAAATTGATAGCAATAATGTTAATAACAGTCTATTTTATATCAAAGAAGAAAGCTTAAGATAATTGAAATGGAAATGAGTGTTTAAAATGTATAAACCTTTTAGTACATTCTATTTCTACTTAGTTTAAGCAAATTATTTTACTCTAGTATGTATGTGTATTGTTTTCTTTGGGGGGGGGTACTTCACTATTTAAAAAATGTTTTCCCTATAAGATAATATGAATATTTGTTTGAAACTATGAATGTTCAAGATGATGAGCAGCTTGAGTATCCTGGGTAGATTATTTCACAAGGTAGGAATGCACCCAACCTCACACTGTGGCTCAGAGATGCATAATTATTATTATTAATCAATTAAACTGAATACATAAGAACATAATTTAAAATTATATTAACTGAGATCAGGGATAATTTTTCCTTCTCTATATCAATTTATGGCACTCGGTTAACCTTTTTAATATATATTATTAGCTAAGATAGAGAAAAATGCCCAAATTTACTAGATAAGAAAGGGATTTTGTAATATGGACAATACATTATTTCTCTGCTTGCCTGGTACAGTCAGGAACTGTTTTTCAATGTTAAATAGGAAAGGGAGAGGGTCAGAGAGAGAGAGAGAGAGAGAGAGAGAGAGAGAGAGAGAGAGAGATGTGTGTGTGACAATTTGGCTTAAATGACACAAACATGCCAGATCTTGGCTTCATATTAATTAAGGTAGAAAAGCATACAATGTCCTTGCCTTGTGGTGGACGCTCAGTACAACTGAAATGTCATTGCAAATCTAGGATAAGAGGGGCTTTTCAGGTGCCTAAACAGGAGTTCAGAGAACCCTGGACTGAACCTGAGCATTGGTGCCATGTGGCCCTTTGTAGGGAAACATGACTCTTGGAGTTTTGTGGAGATCTTTGATCAGGTCTCTTGCTGGAGAACCTGCTCAATCCCAGGCTGGGTTTTGGAGATGTTAATCACTGGGTCACTTTGAGAGATTTTTTTCCAGTCAGACTCCCAAATTAAAGCCATTCCAATGAGAACCTAGAGAATAGTGCAGGTCATGTTGTATAAACCAGGTCGGACTTTGAAAAATGAAATGTCTTTTTCTTAACGTCGCTATTATAAACAACTAGCTTATCACTGCTCCCTGAAAATCTAGGCAACACCACAGGGTCTTTGTTGTTTAGTTTCTAGTACATTTATATCAACAATTTCTGATTTTAGGATGGTTCAAAGGATGGGGCATCATTTAATTTATTTTATCTTTTGCATCTGCAATATAATAAAGAACTGTCTAGATTTCATATGGCTTTTCATTTTGCCATTATGTAATTCCCCTGTATAAGTATTTTTATTCTCATTTTAAAATTAAACAACTCAAAGCCCGGGTTAAAGGACTTAGTTTTCATAACAGAAAGAGCAGGGCTGGAATTTGAACCCAGATCTCTCCACCTCCCAAATCCTTTCTTTCTTATGTATCACCCTCCCTCCTGATGGAGTCTGTAGTTTCCAAGTCATTTTTCCTGAGTGCCCCCTTTCTGAACATTTTCTTCTCATCATCTAAAGAGGATTAAAAATGTGCATGCCTCTGCATTAGGAAGACTCAGCTTACCTAAGTGTTCCAGTCCCCAGAGCCCCCTGTTTCCTCCATAATAAAAGAATAAAGCAGAAGCAGGAGTTCTGCTTTCCAATGACTTACATCACCCTGCAGACAATTGGCAGGCAGGAGAGGGGCAGCTGCCACACTCTTCAGATATCTCTCTATTTAAAGTTCAAAGAGACGCTGGATAACAATAAGGAAGAGGTAAGTGTGCCCCGCGGCGCCACTCCACAGCAGGAAGAATGGCCGGGAAAGGTAAGAGCCAAGGCACAGATTCTTTAGCAAAGAAGGATTGGGGGACTTGGGTTTATTTGTGTTTCTTAGCATTTGCATTCTAAAGAACATGTTATCTCTGCTAAAGGATCATTAGCCATTTTAATGTAGCTGCCAAAAAGGAATTTGATAGATATGTCGTTCAGAAATCATGCTTATGTGTTGTACCAAATTTTGAAAGAATCAGACAATAAAAGGAGCTTAATCTTATTCATGCTCATTTTGAAAGATGAGTTGTCAACCCCGATACTTCTCTGGATGTGAGGTCGTTGGGGTGCTGGGCCAGGGTTAAGGACAGCCAAGTTCTGTGCTGGATCACTAATGGGCCAGGTGAATTTGGAGGAGTCGCTGGGCTTCTCCCAGCCTGCTTTCTGACTGTAAAATGAGAAAATTTGGCTTAGTCATCTCTAATAAGCTCCATATCTAAATTTATTTTTTCTGCTCTTTAAAGATTTTTCATATTTACATAATTGACTCCAATTAAAAACCTGCAGGAATTTTTGCTTTTAATTCCAACAACGACCTGGTACAATATGTTTCTTCTCGTTGTCCCCCTTTTACAGATAAGGAAACTGACATATGGCTAAGTTTAGTGTCTGTCCACGGGCACTGGATTGGTGGCAGCAGGTCTGGGCTTGGGCAGTCTGGACCCACAGTGCAGTGCCCTTAAGAGCACCTCCAGCGGTCACCACGTGGTGTGCTCAGAGCTGGACAAAGAGAGAAGCATTTCGAAATTACTCTCTGGATTTAAAAAGAAGTTTTGCTCTTGTGCTGATAACATGAGTGTGCAGACTATGTTGGGGCTTATGTACCCCCATTTCCAAACAGTGCTACACATAGAGGAAAAATCCAGAAATATCAATGCTCAAAGAACACTAAGGTTACATTTGAGTGCTGAAATGCATGGCAAATTATACTGTCTTACAAGGAATAGAAAGTAATAGAATATTTACTTTTAGAGCTTTTATTAAATGTAAATTTCATTAAAATATGCCTTATTAAATTTTATTAAATAAGCTTGCATAAAATATTTATAAGTTTTCAATTGAAAGATCAATATTAATTTTCAAGTTCTTTGAAACTGACAAAAATCCATTCTCATTTACATGAACAGTTAAACATTTACTGTTCTATATTTTCACTGTACTGGCCCCTTAACTCACGAACAGGCTTTTGTCCAAATGAGAGTCAAGGGCATCTACTGCTTTACACGTACAGCCAGAGCACACAATGGGCAAAGAGCATTCTTATTAACCGATTCACGCCTCGTTCAAGGTCACAGTGAGAAGAGCAGCAAGGGAAGACCACTCTAGTCATCAGTTAAGAGAGACACCGACCCTTGTAAAAATAGCTTGCAAGTATTAAAGTTCCTTTAAACTTCAGAGAGTTTGCTTTTATGAAAGCATGTTCTAATTTTAGAAATGTCTTGTCTCTTGATGACTTTATTTTAATAGCGTTTAAAAAGCCCTTCACAGTTGGAAGTGCTGGGAGGTGTGGTGGGGAGAGCACTTGGAGAGAACATGCCTCCCTGTAGCTAATGGCAGACCTGGGCTGTGCTTTCCAGTTAAGAATTGGAGTCCTGAACCCTGATTCTGAGCTGTCTTCCTGTGCTGTCTGAACCTTTCCACAATGTGTATGTGCACAAGTGTTTGCTTGAATGAGCAGGATTGATGCAGTGACTATTTACAAATTGCTTTTCACTGGTAAAAATACAAATAGGAGGGGCCAGAGAAATATGATAGTCAAACGTCTTCCCTTCGTGAGTTGGGTTATTGCTGCCTAGAGATTCCAGTTCAGTGCTGGTTGTTATAATGAACAAGTTTAAAGAAATAGTCTCTTTTCTCCATTTGAAAACGATTATGTAAGGTATGCCCGTTTCCTTTCCCTATGGAATATAAAGCCAGTCATTGAGACCAAGAACAATCCTCCAACACTTCTCCACATTATGATTTCCAGTTTTGTGGGAACCACCTCCGAGTTACAGCGGGTGGTGGTTGGGTAAGCAGCCCTCTAGGTGTCATTGCACAAATGACAGATGTGTTCTGTGTACACTAACCCCACGGGGCCTGGAGTTGACAAAGCCTAGCATGCATTGTACCATTTGACCCTTACCACTCCAGGAGGTAGGTATCACACATCTTGTCACCTAGACCTTCAAGTAGGGAAGTTCCAGCTGAGAGCTGCCCAAGGTCACACACTGTAAAAGGACAGCCTTTGGTATTCCAAGGGGCTGGGGCTGACCCACAGGCATCCTTAATACAGAAGAAAGAATACCTATGCACAGGATGCTAGGGAGTGAATTTTCCCTTCACATTACCATACACTTATTCTCTTGATCAGAAGATTTAACACCAAAACGACTTAACTAATCATTTTCCTTTGTTTATTTTTAAGCGGAGTCCACGTTACAGCACTTTCTGGTTCCCATTCTTCTCCTGATCGGCTGGATTGTGGGCTGCATCATAGTGATTTATGTTGTCTTCTCTTAGACAGGTGAGGGTTTTAACAATTGAATAGGTTTGTTTATTCATAGCATATATTGCTTCAGAAATATTCTCTATTTTCCTAATGGAACTTTTTGTCATTTAGGCAAGAAGACCTCAGATTGACATCTTTTAGAAGACTTCAGAAAGATGTGAATGTGACTGATTAATAAATGTGTCTCATGTTAAAAAAAAAAAAACTGCGGTGTTCAGCATCACTTTATTGGTTTGGAATATTAGCTGGTGCTTTGGGTCATAAACATCTCTTCAGGAACTTATTTAAAATCATTGGTTAAAAAAAAAGATTATAAGAAAACATGGGTGAATTTCTCTATATCCAGAGAGTAGGCAAACTCCTAACCATATATAAGCAATGGGGAAAAATTTGATAAATTTAATTAAATATGTTGCCCCCCCAAAAAAATATATGGGAGAATGAACTGAAAGGAAGAACAGACCATTCATAGAAAACAAAGTGTAAAGTTAAACTTGGCTCTTAATCTCTTGCTAATAACAAGAAAAATGAAATTAAAACTACTATTGATGAGCCATTATTCACTTACCAGGTATAAAAAAATAAAGATGCTTACATATTGAAAACGTGGGAAATAGCATGTTTGCACACTGTCTTTGCAAATCCAAAATGGAACAACTTTTTGAGAGAGGGTCTTTCTCTGTTGGCCAGACTAGTCTTGAACTTTAGGACTGAGTGATCATCTTGCCTCAGGCTTCCCAGTAGCTGGGACTACAGGTGTAGACCATTGCACCAGGCTAGGTACCGCATTTTGGGGGGATTTGGCAGCTGGATCTCTCTGAATGCCCTTTGTTTTACAGTTTTTTTAATTCTACAATTATTTTAGAATCTGAAAAGGAAAAAGTAATCCCCCCAATTTAAAACAAGCTAGAACAAACCTAATAGAGTATCAAGTTGGTGGTATAGACACAAAGAGTACAGAAATCTCCCCAGTGACTTTAAAACAGTGTTTCTTTACTGTATATGTTGTGAGGCAGACAGCTTAAAACCATGTTCAGTGATGTTTTTGTTAGTGGTAATATGGATATCATTGGTTTGAAAGTCAGACCATCAGTATAAATGTCAAATAAATGCCTGGTGATCTTGAATTGAATAGCAACTATTAATATGAACTCACTACTTATTTACCTTCTTATAAAAAATAAATATGTTTCATAGTTCTGATCACTGAAAATGCCCGGTTGGGGAGGAGAACCCTGCTTTCATTGTGTCTTGAAGGACCAGCCTCCACTCAAGGTGGCCAGGGGTCCTGTGTGGGAGGCTGACATAACCTGTGACCAGTGTTGGCTTCCCCTCCTGGTCGGCTGAGGCACTATTGGTCACCCTGTGCTCTGGTTGCTTAGGTAACTGAAGACAGTAACCCTGATCTTGAGGGTAGAGAAAATGCAAATATATCTTCGTGCAGGGGCGTGCCTTCCCACATCCCCAGGGATCGAGCTATGCTCACCTGTCCTTGTAACCCTGCCCCCTTTGACCTTCATTGGATGGAAATTTCTAAAGAATCTAGAGTTCCCCCAGTAAAAGTCCATTCTGAACCGTGCTCGCGCTCTCTCACCAGCATCTAGTGAGACTCCTCACTCTCCCATTTGGGGAACTTGAGGCCGAGGGCAGAGGAGCCATCTGGGGCTTGATTTAAAGGTAAATTGTGTGTCTGTGTTTTATTTGATGCCTTAGGGAGTTCACTCCAGCGACCCTTAGCTGTCTGTGGGGGTTGTACATGGCAGTCCTGGCCTAGTCTGAGGCAGGAAATACACAATGTGATTTGCAATTTTTAATTGGATAGTTCAGTCTGACCATACCTGTACCCCTTGATCAATCTCACTGCCCAGAAAGGGTTAAAACTAGACCTTGTGTGCCTCCTGATAGGGCAGCAAGTACACTGGGCCACCCAGGAAGCATGCTTCCCAGACACAGTACCTCAAGGGAAACTAGTCTCTGGATCAATCTAGCAGGCCATTCAAGACAAAAATCCTGATTGCACATTCAGCCAAGCCCAGAGTGTGGAAAACTGAAGCTCACAGCCCAGGTTTTCTAACAAATACCTGGCACTGAGAAGTGAGGTGGGTGAGGAGCTATTCCAGAAAATGAGAGAGCGAACAAAAGTGGTGTATGGACCTACAAAAGACACTTTTTTGTATTTCTGTGATAAAGATTTAAGAAAATTGTTATTAATTTTATTCATTGTAACAATGGCAACTAATAATAGAAAACAAAAACCTTTATCTGGGAGAGACACATTCTGAGTTATCTGCTGGGGAGATGATAGGCATTTCATTAAATTATCCTCACGGAAAATAAACTAAAAAATAAATAATATTTATATTTTTTAAGGTGAGTAATAATTTCATGAGGGTTTATTAGAGTCTTTGATATATTTTTGTGCATAAACATTTTTTTTTGGTTTCTTTCTTCCTCCCAGTGGCTCTGTGTTACAAACCACGACAAATGCAAATAGTTTCGAATGGAATAAAACCTGGTTTTATTCCTGAACCTCGCCCCTGAGGTTTCTGGTTTAACAATTGTGTGGTGGGGCCAGGAGCCCGCACTTTAATGAATTCTCCCAGGGATGCTTGGTCACCTGAAATCTGAGACCATTGCTTTAGGGAAGTGGTCCCTAGACTGTAGTGCAGGCCACCGTCCCTGGAGATCTTAAAACACACGCCACTAGGCCACATTCTCAGAGTGTCTGACCCAGAAGCTCTGGGGAGTGGGCTTAGGAACCTAATTTCTATCAGGGTTTCAGGTGATGCTGCTGCTGCTGGCACAGGATCCCTATTTTGAGAGTCACTGCTCTAGAAGGGACCTGATTTCTTCCTTGTAACTCTGGCACCCTCTGCCATTTCATCCTCTTCCATTAATTTTTCTACAGACGTTAATTTCCTCATCAAAAAGTAAGAGAAGATTTTTTTTTCTTAATTCATGATTCTTGTTTTTAAACTCAGTTCAGCATTTTCAGAAGTCTTCCTAATATTCTTCTATTTAAAGTAATACTTCCAAAATTTAAAGAGAAAATGCGTGGAAGGGCAGGCTCACCTATATTCATTAGTGACCTAACTTGAGTTTTCTCCAGACCTGAGAACTTACCTGTCTTGTCTCTGGAGCCGACTCCTCCAGGCTGGAAGAAGCTGGTTCACGTTTTCAAGGACTTAGGCGTTGGTCAGTATCTCCCTGGCAGTTGGAAATCAGCATGGCGGAAGTGCATGCCACAGAGCACAGGCTGGACACCAGGGCTGGTCCCACTGGATGGGCAGCTCTGAGTTGGCTCATGTGGACTTTCAGGGATCCAAGACCACCACTTTCTTCTTTTTCATAATTACTGACTTAATTTAAACAGTGGTCTGTTCATTCACTTGAACTTCATCTGGGCTGTAGATTTTTAACGAGAGAAACTGCGAGAGCTGTAAACTCTCAAACATTTGTGCAAACTGAAGATACTATTTCAAGGTTCATGGACCTCCTGAAAGCTACTGAAAAGACCCTCTAGGCTAAGCAGCTTCTACTCTCTGAAGCCCAGACTTCTTCACTACGTGGCTCCAGTTCTACTTGGAGCTAAAGACATGACCTCATGGCTTAACTTGCTTTCTAGCTGGAGATCGGTTTCTCTTTCTTTCTCTTTTTAAGAATATTTTCAAAATTTATTTTCATTGACAAAAATTGTATATATTTGTGGTATGCAATGTGATGTTTTGACATCTGTACACCCTGTGGAATGACTAAATCCAGCTAATAATAGATCCATTGCCTCACATACCTATCATTTGCTGCTGTGGGAGTATTTAAAATTGACTCTCAGTAATTTTGAAAGATATAATACATTATTATTAAATATAATTACCATGTTGCAAATATATCTTCCAATCTCTGCAATCTTGGGTCCTTTGACCCACATCCCTCCCTTTGCCCACTGCCCAGCCCCTATGAACCGACATTCTACTCAGCTTCTGTGAGCAGCATGATCTGGGACTACACACACTTGGGAGATAGTTTGGGTGGCTTTCTGCTCCTGGCGTATTTCCCGTATAGCAGGGTTTGTCTTCCAGATCCTTCCGTGTTGTTGCCAGGCATGAGCTCCTCCTTCCTGAGGCTGGACCGCATTCCGCTGTGTGTATGTACCACATTTTCTTCCTCCACTGGTAGATGGATTTCACATCTTGGCAACTGTGAACAGGGCTGCGATGGACTTGGGAGTGTAGATTTCTGTGATCTTCAGGTTTCAGTTTCTTTGGACACATACCCAGAAGTGGAATTTCTGAATCTCCTGGCCGACTGGAGTTTCTGAGGAGCCTCCTTGCCGTTTTCCATAATGGCAGACTGTCTCTTTACTTCTTCCTATCGACATCGATCCTCCCCATCAGCTTCCTTGCTTTCTTAGCCTACAGGTCCTGGCATTTTGTTCTGTACAGGCAGGATTGTGGCAACCCACGGCCAGCATCTGTAAGAGCTTTCTCCGTGTGCACTTGGTCCTCTAGTGCGCTGAAGTTGTAGACTATCTTGCTTCTTAGGTACCAGTTGCCCAGCCTCCTCCAGAACACCCATGCGTCTCTACAGTCCACCTCTGACAAACATTTTATTATTTCAAGAGCTCAATGTCCTTTAGACATATTGAAACATTGTTTTTACGCAGGAATAGAAATAAATTTTTCTACAATAAGTAATTTAGTTTCATGTCTCCACATCCACATTTGAAAAAAATCACTGTGATGTGTAATATTTCATTATATTTAATAATTACACGAAAGCATAATGATGATACACAATGTTATTTTGGGATTAATAGTTTCATAAATGTGCATCATGTTTTCCCCATTAAATTTTAAGCTATTTATGGGTGAATACATTTCTTACCTTCCCGACTGAGGATATAGTTAACAGACGGCAAGTAGTAAATGTGGATCAGATGCGTGATCAGTTTATTTTCTCCTTAAAACAGTATTGAATACACAATGATAATATTCTAACTTTAAATGTGAAAGGTGTCACTTGGGCAATTTAAGCTGGATTGGAGTTCTCAAAGAAGTGATCTGTGATCTTCCAACAGTAGATTCAGGTAACTGATTACATACAGACCTCACAAGGCATAAAATCTCACATGTAAAATTTCCAAATCTTTGGCTTACAGTCTATCAGAATGCCCATATAATTATTCGAGAGGATGATTACATTGAATTGGCTAGTCCATGAAATGTTTCAAATATATTGATGCCCAGTTTACATGGCGAAAACACCTCCACTCTCTGCTTCTCCCCCTTGTCCCCTCAAAATACATACTGGATTTTAGAGCTGAGAAAGATTACTTTCTACATATCTTGCATTAGGACATAAAATTAATTAAAAAAAAAAAAACTCTTGAAGAAGGCTTCTTATTCCCTAGTGTGTCTGGGGAGAGAGATAAATTCCAATGAATTTTGAAATATTTAATGAAACTTCTCACGACTTACCAAGCTTGGTAGAACTGAGAAAATTCCCTAGAGCACAGAATCCTACAGGAGAGATCCTTATGCACAAACAGAAATAACATCTTTCAGTAAAATCCACCTACTCGGAGTAAAATGGACCTTAATTTCACTTTCTTTTTGCAATAAAATTATTTTCTATTTATATGTACTCGAAACACTTATTCTTGCTTATTGCAGTTACTCAAACTTTCCCTGAATTTCTTATTTTCTTTTCTATTTTGGACAGGCAGTATCACATAAAGCATAAATATACATTAGCCTAAGTTTCCCTTCGAGGGGAGAAAGGAACACTGAAAGCAGAAGAATTCTATTTTGAGTCAGTCATTTCCCGTAGAATGAAAAAGATGAATGTTTTATTTTTACTCCACTCTCTTTTGAAAGTGATTCTTGGTTTGAAAAAGTGAGGTGGGTATGTAATTTCTTACAAATCATCTGCATGAATCATGGGCACAAGATCTGTGGCTTTCATGGAAGAGCAGACATATCCCAGGGCTTAGGGCTTTGGTCATTGTCCTTGATTTAGGTCCACTGTCAGTCATTTGCTTGGTCAGGACAGACAGGCCCTTCTAAACTCAATATTCCCCATGCAGATGTGCACCCGACAGAGTTCTTTTTTGGAGATTATGCCTACAAATAGTAGAGGAAATAGGATATTGATTGGAAGCCTGATGGCGAATGAAACAGGGTCATAGAGAAACCATTTGGAGTTTTTATAGGTTACTTGCTCTGTAAAATTGGTCCAGAAATAGCGGGTGAGTGGAAATAGGATTTTTAGTGGTTTGCATATTGATGTGTTCCAAGTCCTGAAACTGCTCCCTTTTGCATTTTCTCTCATCTCGTCATCTCAAAGACGTCCTCCGGGTAGGATTCATTTTAACTTAGAAAACACACTAACCTACTCTAATAGACAGTAATCACATCAGCATGTTATAGACATGAAATATATTTTTCATTTATCTTGCTAGGGGTAAAAAATTGCTTTCAAGCCTGCTGACAACAGTGGCAACTTGGTAAATGGATTGCTTTGTGTCCGAATGGATGGCCTCTTCAAGCGTGTGGCCATATCCACTCAGTTTTATTTTCCTCTTTGCTTTCTGCTCTTGTCTATTTATTGGTCTCTTCTATTTCTCTTCTTATTCTCATAAATGTAATCATCCCTTTGCTGGTCTCAGTAACCTGGGGAGAATAATGGTATCCCTTTGATGATAGTCATTTCAAGTTTCCTGGCTCCTGCCTCCTCTCCTGAAGAACCCAGCAAGGTCCTGTCTTAGTCTGTGTTCTGTTGCTATAACAAGATATTACAGACTGAGTCAATTTTAAACAATAGATGTTTATTTGTCTCCTGGTTCTTATTCCACTCAAGTTATGTACCTTGATTCTGAAAGCCTCTGATGCAAATAAGTGGATTCAGGGTTCATTTTAAACAAAATGCTGCTCTCAGTCCACCCAACTGAAGAGTTTGAAAAACGTATTCAAGATTCAGTAGCACCATCTTGGTGAGCACTGCTCTGGCCACCTATGTGCCCACTGACTCACCACTAGGACTCTCTGATACTCCTCAGTGTGGGTCTTTCCCCTCTGGGTCCCCTGCCAGACTCGAGCTCCTCCAACATCGATTGAGTGGCACTGTGCATGCCAGGGAGATGCCTGATGGCATGTGTGAAGTGGTAAATCCCAGGACACTACCTTTACAGGCAGCCTTATGAGACACAGCACACCGGAGGCGTTCCTAGGGGCGCTGAGCACTTGCTAACTCCCGGCTAATGTGAAACGTGCTCTTCTTCCTTGTCCCCCTGGCCATGCTTCTCACTGTGTCACATGTTGCCACTTATTCTGCTCTACAACTCTGTGCAGTGGATTTCGTCACCATGTCCATGCTGGGCAGAAGGGAGCTGGCAAACAGAGATGCCAGTGTCTCCTGTTGGTAGTTGGTAATAGGTACCATCAGGATTTGAACTTATGTCTTCTGGTTCCAAACTGTTCTTCCACTGTCCCCCGTAGGATCAACAAAGGACCGTGTTCTGCATTGTTTCCAACTATGCTGTAAGAGTTCCCACGTCTCAGGATAGCCACCCTCCAGTCTCTTCATCAAGGATTGCCGACTGCGTTTGTTTCTTTTGGGCAACACTTGTTGTGTGTCCTGGGTACCAGGGTCAGGTCCTGTAGCCACATCTCTTGGACTGATGCTACTTAACTGCTGGGAGAAGTCACCTCTGAAGGGAGGGGAGCTGAAGATTGGAGAAGGGGATCTGAACTTCTCACTTCTTTCTGAGTGGCCTGTTAGAAGTTGAGGGAGCGCTGTGCTCCACAGGAAATAACACGTGGAGAGCCGTCCAAGGGCTGTGTGTGGACTACATCGGCATCACAGCCCAGTGAATAGGAGAATCTGGTGTTTGGGAACTTCCAGTGGACATTTCCTCTGACTCAAACGCATTGTGAGCCCTATTCAGCTCTGCCTGGTCCCACACAGCACCGGAGATGGGTGACCTGCTATAGCTGCATAGCCCCTGAGACGGGTATGACCTGCCAAGATGCCAATCAACCTGCTGACTTTAACACATCACGAGGCAAGACTCTCCCCTGAAACCTTATCCCTGCCTTTGATGTACCCCCTTACCCATTTTCTAACTGTCTAGCTCCAGCTCCTATGTGGGCTGGATTTATCAGGTGCTCCAAGTTTTGACTCTTTATTTTTTTTGTGCCTCACTAATTATTCTAGACTTTAATTTCTTAGGTGTCTTACATCCTCCTGAGCATGAAGAAGAACCCCCCTAATGAGGCTCCGGACACCTCCCCATAATAACGGACATCTTATTTCTGGATTTATGGTGTTGCATGTTGTGTGTGTTGCTTATGCTTTAGCATCAGGGTAGACCTGAACCTCTGCATGCTTGGAGCACTCTGGATGGTTCTGCTTGGAGGAGGCAGTCAAGAGCTTGCCCTCCTTCTCCTCCTTCTCCTCTTCTGCAAGATCTCCATGCTTCCCTTTCTCTAACCACCTTCTGGCCTTCTACTCTTTCAGCCCCTTCCTAAGGCTTATTGTCAAGTTCTTAGATTTCATCATTCTCTTGGCTTGAAGGGATCTCCATGCCACAGAATTTAAGGTTCTCAGCTACTTATATCTGAGCTGCCAACTCCTGTTGCTAGCTTCAAGCCAGATCTGCACAATCAGTTCCAGAAAAGAGCTCCCTGACCCCCCAGGCCCCCTTGAGATACTCCATCCTTTTCCCCAACACCCAAATCCATGCCACTGCTCCCTTCTAGCATTTAAATATCAGTTCGTAGGGAGCTTTCTCCAAGCAGCAAAGGGACAAGGAGCTTTAAGCCTTCCCTTTCATCTGCAGGCCTGGACAGTAAGTTGAGGGTTTTCATGGTATAAGTTCTATACAGGGACATTCACCCTGGTGCTTGGAAACAAAGCTGAAATCTCTAGATGACACAGACTTTAGAGTCTTGCACACTGTTCATGAATAACCATGACATCGAAAGAACTCTATCATCAAAAGGTACATAAGTAATGAATGAACCTGTTCACCCTGACAAGGGCCCACCATACAGAGGGAATAAAAGGCTCAAATGCCCCCTGCCTATCTTCAACTCTGCTCCCTTCTCAGAGGTGACACTCCCAGCAGTTTAGAGGGTGTGGATCTAGAATGACTGCAGTGTGTGCCCAAGACTGCTCACAGGTTTTAGTAGTGTGAGTGATTTCTAGTGCAGCCAGCCCCGGCTTAGGATGTTGTACTTTCTTAGGCTATCATTTGTGTGACAATGATATGCCTGCAATAGAAATCGTGCTTTGAATTTTGACTCCCTGGACTGGAGTGGCATGACACTCTCACGACACAGGGCAGTGGTAGTAAAGCTCGGCTATATGTCTATAGAATACAATTTAAAAAAAAATCCATGTCTAAATAAATTCATTGAGGAGACAAAAGGAAGAAAATAAATCAAGGGATATTTCCGTGGTGATTCTCAGCTAAGAATCCAAATAAGTTTAAAAACAACAACAGCCATCCTAGCTGACTGATCTGGGTAACTTGGTCACCCCAATGTCAAGCAGAACTTTGGGAAGGGAAAGTGCTGTGGTGTTTCCCAGAGACACCGGGGTATGTCCCCAGGGGGTGGAGGCCACTGGAGTCCAGGCAGAGAGCAGGGCTCTGGGCTGCACTCCCTGGAGGAAAGCAGCAGGGTCAGGCGCAGAGCTCAGTGGCACACTTTGAAACCATGTCCGTGTTTTCTTTGATGTCACATTAAGAAATTCAGCTACTAGAAGCATTTGAAACTCACTGCCTTAGCCACTGCGCTCACCAATCATCCATTGGAGTCTCTTTTTATCCTGGCTGGTGAAAGTCCTGGAGCCCTTCCCATCATCATTAGTCCAAGATGACAGTCAAGTCCTTCTCTGTGCCCAGCCCTGGACAAGCTGGCGGGACCCCCTCCCTTTGGCAAGGGCGACCAAGCTAGTGACCTCCTGGGAAGGGCTTGAAGTGGTACCAAGGTGAGGTTTGGCTCTCACCAGTGCTGATGAAGAATGCTGGTGACCAGAAGCCCTGAGCTGGTTTCTTTCTCCATGTCTGACCTCACTTGATAAAAGATCATTGCAGAGGTGACAGAGGTGATTTTGTTTTTGTATTTATTTTTTACAAGCAAGTAGATGAAAATGGGTGTGTGTGTGTTTTCCCCCCAATAGACCAGAGATCTGTGTAGTTCGAATCACCTTTGTATGTAAGTGACCAAAACCACAGGGCTGCAGCACAGTCCCCTAGAGACCAGCTCCTCTGAAGTCAGTGCTCTTGTTACAGAGCCGACCACTCATGCAACCTTTGTGTGGCCCTTTTGTGAAGCTCTCCAGATTGCACTGTGGCTTGCCAGCCATCCACTACCGACATTTTGTTTCCATTAAGTTCTATCTAAATGACTCTCAATCATTTAGTAAAGAAAATAAAGTCCCTATGGTATGGATGTGGGTCCTGAAAAATCAGTGTGACAAAGAAATTATCTTTCTTAAAAATAACTTTTTCAGGCCCCTGAGTATTTCTTTTCCGGTTCTCAAAGTTTGGTCCGTGGACAAATAGCAGTATTGCCTGGGGACTTGTGAGGAAGCAAACACTTGGACTCCAGCCCTTAAACTGAAGCCTCTGGGGTGGCCCAGCAGTGCTTCTGATGCCCAAGTTTGAGAACCTCTGTCTCTGAGTTATCCCTAACTTTTCCTAAAGTGCGGTCTCAGTGTGACATGCACCTACACAACACTTGACATGGTCTTCTCTTGAAACCCATGAATTTCTTTTTTTTTGATAAAAGATTACAGCACAGGTTGCACTCTCTTTCTTAATCTGACCCTAATTTAGTTGTGGTGAACACAAAGTTAGTACATTCATTGATCATTCAGGACTCACACGCTCATGTGCTTTTGGGGTCAGCAATGTGACACAGGTGAGAGAAAAACAACGTAAGAAAATAGGGAATATGCACAACCACGTGCCCAAATGGAGGTTTGTTCCTTCTTGCTTAATGCCACTGATGTTCATGTTGAAGAGAATATTGTCCGATCAAACAGAACACGTTTATCTTTAATGTTCAATTTATACTACTGCCAGTCAGGCTAAAGACATCTATTTAAAGTCTATTCCTGAGAATAAGATTTGTAAATAGTGATGTTATTTAATTTTGATGGCTGTTGGGATTAGATCTTTCTAGACATATGAGAATGTCTTATTAAAAAAATAAAAGAAAATAAAAATGTATAGGATGCTAAAGCTTTGCTTTGAGTCAAAATTTGTACAAAATTCAAAGTAGAGTCTATAACAAGGTTTAAAGACTTGTGTAGGCTTTGAGGTCTTACCATGACTTGACTTCATTTCTCATCTGATTTCACTTAGCATTAAGTTAAAAAAAAATATATGCAAGAGCAAATCCAAGACAGCTGCCACTTGAAAAGAAATCAAAGCCAGGCGAGGCAGAGAAACTAACACAAGGTACACGTTTCTGATCTCAGATCACCATGATGCAGGACTCGTGGGTTTGGGGATCAAAAGTTAATATAAGTAAAGCAAGTGTTCCTGATTTCCTTTCATCTGAGAAAGGTTAAGAAAAGGAAATGACATTCCTAGGTATTTTTTTCCCCTTCCAAGAGAAGATAATGTCTTTTTGATGAGCATGTATTTCCCTTTCTCTAAAAAATAAATGTACTGAAAAATAAACATCTAGGCTCTTTAGTTTAATGAACATATTTGTTTTAGGCTTCTAGAAACTCTAAGTATAAAATTAAAGGACATTTAGATACAGACTCTCTCATTATTTTCCTTGAAACAAGATCATCTGTATGTTTAAGAACTCCTACCTTTATACTATCAGAGACTTTCTCTAGAACCCTGTATTTCCAGACATCACGGAGTTACCTATGTAAGTTGATCTAGGAAGCACTCATTTCTGAATCGGTTCTTCCTTCCTTGACCCCACCTTCCAGCTGAGACCGGGATGAGGGACTGACTTGCTTGCAGGGCACAGGTAGGGAAAGAAGCAGCCAGGGGGAGACTTCGTGGATGTTTGGCGTGAAGGCCCCACTGAACCAGGAAGCTGCCCTACGGCTGCAACAGGTTTTTGGCATGTGTGGATTTGGGATCAAGTTTACAGATCATCCAACCTACTCTTTCTAGCCTACTCTTTGTGAAATCTCTGTTCAGAATACTGCTGACTTAAAGTGGGTTGGGCAGACAGAGTGCTTGGTGCTTCTGTCCTCTGAGCCGGCATTCATCCCCCTTTCCTCTGGCGGCTGCCAAATGTGTTGGATGATGTGTGTCCCATGGGGCGCTTTCCTAAAGTGTTGGGCATGAGACATCCTTCTCCAGGGCTGTAGTGTAGGTGCCAACTGGCAGACGATCTCATGTAGAAAACCAGGCTGGTGGGGCACCCCTTGCAGAGACTTCTAGTACCGAGGATGGAGCCCAGGGCCTCTGACACGCTGGGCATGTGCTCTATCACTGAGCTGCACTCCTAGCTGAAGCATCTCATAATGGTAAGCTGAAGTACCAAGGTCTGGAAATGTGCTTAATACCTCCAGGCCACCAAGCATCACAGCGTGGTAGCACAGGGTGCTGTGGACTACACCCACTTACTCTCGTGATCATGAGGCTGACTGGGCACCAAAGCTCACCCAGTGCTGCCCAGCATCTCCAGAGGGTCACATGGCATATCCTTAGCCTAGGCAAAGATGAGAAGTCAAAGTACGGTTTCCCTGAATGCGCGTGACTTTCACCCCATTGTAGTGTTGAAAAATCATAAATCATTGTAAGTCAGAGATTGTCTGAGATTCCTGGAAATGCCTCATTTCTTTTTTAAACCAGGCTAAAGCTGAGGCCCCGGACATGTTTAAACACTTAGAGACTTGTACAGAAAGAATTTATTTCAAAGCTTCTCAGGATTCCAACACTATTTGGAGGTTGTTCCATACCAAGAGACTGTATTGTGTCAGGGTAAATTCAATATAACAGCGATTTATTGTGCATCTACTGTAGGCATCAATTCTAGGTACTTGTATATCATGGAAAAAGAAAAGACTCTCAGGGTAGGTGGGGGTTGGGACTGCAGTGGTTGGGGTGGAATTGCAGCCTGGAATCCTGTGGGAGCTGGTGGCCTAGCAGGCACCTGGCAAGGTGCTCTAGGCAAGAATCAACTGGATCCAAGGTTCCAGGGCAAATGCACCTGTACATCCAGGAGGGAAGGAGGCCAGAATACTCAGGCTGGAGGAGTGTGGGCCATGGAGAGGAAGGGGGGGCCAGAGCAGTGAGGTCACTGGGACTGGCAGGTCACCCAAAGGACTGTGGCTTTTGCTCCGTAAGGAGTGGGAGTCATTTCAGGGTCTGAGCCCAGGAGTGACCACTTTGACTAGCACTTTCAGAGAATCATTCTGCTGAGTTGATCATAGATTTCAGGCATGTGGGTGTGAGGGGTGGGAGACAGAGAGACTGCAAAGAAGCTGTGGAAAAAATAACCCAGGAATGAAGATCTGGCCGTTTGTACCATGGTGGCAACTGTGTTGATGAAAGTGATCACTCTGGATTTTGAAAAGGCTTCATTTCAAAATGATTTTATAGGATTTACAAGCATAGCACAGAGAGTTCCCAAATACCCTTTATCCAGCTTCCCCTGACGCAAATAGCTTATGTAATCGTGGCACATTATTTCAAAACTTAAGAAATTTAAATGGGTACAATGCCATTAACCAGATTGCAGACTCTCTTTATAATCTAGCAGTTTTCCCGTAAATGTCTTTTTATTTTTTCTGTCTCAGGATCCAATCCAGCATCCCATACTGAACTTAGTTGTCAGATCTCCTTAGTCTTCTCCAAAGTGACCACTTCTCAGTCTTGCCCTGTTCCTGACCTTGGACATTTTGAGGATGACTGGTCAGGTTCTTTGTAGACTGTGGAATTGATGTTGTCTGTTATTTCCTTAGCATTGTGCTAAGATTATAGGTTTTGGGAATGAGTACCATAGATGGTGGGCCTTCTCATCATATTGTGTCAGGATTGTGAGATGCGAACCTGGCTTTCCCCAGTGATGTTAGCTGATCCATGAAAAGTGACTCTTTTCTTATTTCCATACTCTCTTCCTTGGAAGTGAGTCACTAAGTCCAGCCCACTCTCAAGGAATTGGGGATTAAGCCTAGACTTCTAGAGGGAGGGATGTCAAAGTCTTTGTGGACATATGATAAAATCACTATAGTAATGATTACATTTCATTTTCGGGGGAAGAGATACTTTGAAGGTGTGAGAATATCTTTTCTCCTTAAGGAGATGCATGCTATTAACCCAAGGTTATCTGTTTCTTATGACCTGGAACAAATTGCCACAAACCAAGTGTCTTAAATCCATATTGATTTACCATCTTACAATTGTAAGAAGTTCCCCGTACAGGCCACCAAATGCCGCAGTCTGGCTGGGCACAAATGCCGCAGTCTGGCTGGGCACACAATCACGAGCCACCACACAGCTTGTAGATTCAAACAGCAACTCTTTATTCCCGAACTCACACCAGCCGTCTACAATCACGTTCTGGGGAAATCCACGTTCTCTGCCCAAATCCACGTTCTCTGCCCAAATCCACCTCCACTGGGCTTCTGTCTCCAAAATATACTGTCTAAATCCCGTGAGAACTCAAGGGGAACTCAGGCAGCAGGATACGCCCTATTCCCAGCAGGAATAATCTTAAACCTTAAACCTGGAACCTAAACCAGGAACGCCCTAAACCCGATTATCTTAAACCGGGAACACCCTAATCCGCCTTGGTCCTTGAGCAAGGTCACCTACATTCAATGTAGCTGCAACATGGGGTACGCTGGCAAGGAAATTGTCATACCTACTTGGCTAATGGCTCCCAGCAAAAAGCCTATAGTACGATCACAATGCTGGTAGGTTGGTACTTCCAGAGACCCTAAGAAAGAATCTGTTTTCTTGATTTTCATTTTCTACAGGCTGCATTCTATGATTACCAGATGCCTTTGTCTGTTTTGAAAGCCAGCAGCACAGGGCCCTTGGATCCACCAGGTAATTCAGATTAATCTCCGCTGTCAAGGTTCTTAACTTGAGATGCCAAGTCTCTTTCCCATGTAAGGTAACATATTCACAGAAGCCAAAAATGAGAATGTCCATATATTGAGGAAAGGGACTTTGTTTACTTACTCCCCTCACTTATTTACACATAGACATATGTGTATATACAACTACATTTATTTATGTACCTCTTTGGACACGTATATGTGTGTTTATATATATGCATGTGTGTGTGTGTGTGTGTATTTATATAATACACATGAATTTGACTATCTGGATCTGTGTCAAGGATAGAAACAATTGAATTTCCAGGTAGGTATGAGAAACAGAGGAATTCAGGAGGACATGAAGTTTGGACCAGAGTTACTGATAGCATAAAGCTGATAGTTGGTATCAGCTGAAAACAGGAAAGTTCCATGCAGAGTAGCTTTTGCAGAAATTTAGTTTTAGTGTTGGACATGATGAGCTTTTAATTTATTTTTTAAATAGAAATATAAGTGGAGCTATTAACTAGGAATTTGAATATAATTGTTTGGAATTTCTAAGTGTGGTTTCAGCTAGAAATGCAAAGTTGGGAGTGATCAGCACGTAGATGGCAGTTAATACCCAAATGAGACACAAAGTAGTGAGTCGACAGAAAAGGCCCAAAAACTAAGTGTTGGCCTTTTTCAACCTAAAGAAATTTAGAGAAGAGAAATATGAAGCAGCGAATTAATTGAAAAGGGTAGATTCTAGCTCCCTTGGTAAGAGGGTGAACAACCACTCTGACTTGGACAGATTATGCTTTAAATATGGATATATAATTTTAAAATAGAATACCAAATACCAGGTAAAAAATGCTGGATATTTTAAAATGTATGGACATTACTGCAGAAATATTAAATCAAACAAAAGTCTCCCTCAGTCCTAATAGAGATTAATACTTCTAAAGTTGCTTCTTCTAAAAGGACAATGAGTAAAAATATCACCCAATTAGTATTCATTACTTATCCAGATACTTAAAACTTAATGGTTCTACTGAACTTTATCCTAACCCATTAGTTCCAAAAGACTAAATTGTTGCAGGAGAACTTTACTCTGGCCTGGTCTTAGCAGCGTTTACTCTCTCGCTGTTTTGTTCAGACTTTTTGGGTAGTAAGCAGACTTTGAAGAACTAAGAAGTAGGGGAGCTAGCCCCCCAATTTACCAGGCCTAAAAGGCAATCAGGGTTGATTTTAGCTATTCTATGAGGCAGATAGTTAGAGACAAACCACTATTCAAAGGCAATTGCTTCGAGTTATAGAAATTCTTTCAATCTCAGAATGTTTCCTATGGAGCTATAAAGAAATGAGTCCTTATTAACAAACTTATTATCCTCTAATTCTCACAGTAGCAATTATGGGTATGGAAACATACGCAAAAGCAGTATTAAGGGCAAAATTACAGCAAATAATCCTTTCTACCTCAGTCTAAAAATATCCATTCAGGGGTGGAGATAAGCAAAGGCAAAAGAATTGTTGATTACAAAATGAGCCATAACATCGGTCCATTGATCAGAGATGTAAATGTAATTTCCTCTTAAATTATCCCACGGATTGCAGTTTAGCAGTATTAGACAATGATAACCACATGAGGTTATCTAGACACTTTTCTATTTAATTTAGCAGCTATCTCAGGAGGAGTGGCCTACAGGGAGCTGACAGGAATACAGATGGGTATAGAGGAAGCTGGGGCAGAGTCTTGCCTAGGCTAGAATTTAAGGATCCTAAAATCACTACATCAGCTCGTGATTGCCAAACAAATTTTAATCCCAAGGGGCTGTGCCTTTATTAGGGACCTCAGAGAAACTGAACCCATAAGTGATATAGATATAATAGGAGATTCATTATGAGTTTTGGCTCATGAGATTATGGAGATTGAGAAGTCCTGAAAATACCCTTGGCAGTGCGGAGAATCAGTGGAGTGAGTTAGTTGGAGGTCAAAGGCTCAACACCAAGGTGGCTTGATCATGTGACTCATCTGAGGTTGGAGGCCTGCCATCTGGGAGTGGGGAACACCTTGGTATAAATGCCAGAGTCTGAAGATTCAAGAAACAGAAGCTCTGATGTCTGAGACCAGGAGAAGATGGGTGTCCCAGCTCAAGGAAAGAGAGGGGATTCACTGTTTTACCCTACTTTTTAAATCCTATCCAGGCCCTATTGTTAGGATGATGCCTATACACATTGGTGAGGTCAGATCTTTTTTACTTAGTCCACTGACTCGAATGCTAATCTCTTCCGGAGACACCCTCACAGATATATCCAAAAATGAACAGAGAGCCTACATTTTGGGAGTAAATTTTTTGCCACATGCACATCAGATAGAGTGCTAATCTCCTGGATATATAAAGAACTCAAAAAACTTAACACCAAAAAACTCCCTAAATAACCCAATCAGAAACAATATTTTACTTGGTATGTGGGCATCCTGTAGCCCAGTCAAGTTGACACCTAAAATTAACCATCACAAGTCTACTTCTTGTTCAACTTGGCATCCATAGGCAGCTCCCTAAACCATAATCTCCAAATAAAAATAATACTGAAGTCATAATCCCACAGCGTAGTGATGTTACTGACCACTTTTGGGTATTACTTACAGATTATGTAGAAATATCAGCAAATGAGGCTCAAGTCTTTTCCTCTGTCATCTGACCAAAGGGAAATCTTCATGAGGCCATGGGTACAGGCTGGAAGAGAGAAAGCAGTATATCAGGAGTGGGAGCCTTGGATATTTGGACCACTTCTTCCTGTAATTTACTTGTGTCTTTGGGGCCCGCTTGAGGTTCATCAGGTATACACCACTTCCATCTGATGATGCAGTCTCGTTAGGCACTTCCAACTTCATGAAGCTGTGGTTCAGGTGACAACCAGCTTATGACAGCAAGTTCTGGTTGCATGGTAAGTTGGTGGTCCTTGGTTAGTTTTTACTGAGGCTCAGTAGCAGACCCAGAAGTAGCAATCAAAAAGAAAGTAGTTTTCTGTATATAATGACGGGCTCTTGAGCAAAGTCCTGAACACCTGCAGTGAGATTTACCTATACGACCTGCCAAAACCCCAAACAGGATCCCTGTTTGCCACCGATACTTCAAGCCCCACTGGATATGCTGGATCCTCTGGCTCTCAGGGCAGAGCAGCCCATGCAGCAGCCTAGGCTCATCGCATGCTTTCTTTTTGATCAAGGTCCTGCTCAAAACTAGCAGCTTTTTGGGTCACTCAGTAAATATTCAAGAGCAATGCTCCAAAATGAATAATATTTCATCTTCAAAATCCTAACTGAACTCTAAGCACTGTACCCCGTTCTTGGTTATAGGAGAGGTCAGATGCAGCAGCATCTCCTTCACCCTGGAAGAGAGGTCTTGACGTGTCCCATGCAAATGGACCCCTATACATTTCACCAAAGTGGAAGCTTCCTGAATGTTAGTTGGAGTTATTTTCCACCCTCTTACATGCAGGTAGGTATCTTACCAATATGGCTAGAGTAGTCACCACTCATCACTCTGTCCAATCAATACAATGTCATCAGTGTAATGGACAAGGAGTTCTATCTTGCAGAAGGGAAGAAGATCAAGATATCTGCAAACTCAATCATGACATAGGGCTGGAGAGTTGATTGCCATTGATGTGGAATGGTGAAGGAACATGGTTGACCCTGCCAGCTGAAACCAAACTACTTCTGGTAGGCCTTATGTTTGGCTTGGAGAAAAAGGCACTCATGATATAAGTAGCTACATACGAGATATAAAGGGGACATCTTAATTTGCTCAAGCAATGAAACCACATGTGCAAATGTAGATGCAGTCAGATTTACTGTTGGTCAAGCTTACAAAAGTCCACTGTAACCCTCCAAAATCAACCATCCGTCCCCTGTGAGGCCAAGTAGGAGAGTGGATGGATCGTGTCAGGAATCACCTCGCCTGCACCTTTCAACCTCCATGGGAGCACTCACCTCTGTGGTCCCTCCAAGAAGGCAGTATTGCTGTCACTGGCTATTTTCCTGGGCATATGCACTTCTAATGGCTTACATTTGGCTTTTACCGCCATAATGGCCTTCACTCCGCGGGCCAGGAAACTGACACGGAGATTCTCCCAGCTGCTAGGTATGACTATTACATGGGCGTTATGGAATTAGGGAAATAACCACAGGACAGGTTTCGGGAGCCACCAGGCCCACTTTGGTGTATCTTTTGATCTATGTTTCAACCATCCTCCAAACAATCATCAGAGCCCTTTTTATTTCCTGAGTGGTAATAAAAAAAAAATGCCAAATCTCTGCTTAGTGGGCCCATATCTGTACATTCAGCCTGATCCAATTTTATGTTCCTTTGATCATTATTCCACGCACGCCCATAATATCCATTTCAACACATGTTCCCTGCATTTCTACTTATATAAGTTAGAAAACAAAGTAGTTCTTTGGTGCGTAGCATAATCATGAGTCAAACTGTGCACCTCACCTTCAGGGGTCTGCTGGGATTTCTATCTATTTATAGCTCTGGAAGAAAAGAGGACAGGGGAGGTCCAGAGGAGAATTAGCCTTCTTGAATGGCACCTGCATCCAGGAGGCCATTACCATCCCCTCAGGCAATTCAGGATTAATCCTCTCAGATGGAGGTGGAAATGCTGACTCTGGGATATGGACCCACTTCCACTGTGGGTAGGGAGGCCACTCTGCTGGGGATGAGACCTCTTCCACTGACTGTGAATATTAATTAGAATTTAGGGCTCCATGGCCATGCTTCCTAGGGGTTTTACCTCATGATCCCATCTCAGTTTACAGAAACACATTCTTACTCTATTAATGCCCTCACCTGGATGTAGACACCCTGTGAATCTCGGGGGTTCAACTAGTGCTATAATTCAGTCAATTATAGAATAAGGTCTTGGGCTTGATTTTCAGCACTTTTAGCTTTGGTATATAGGAGATAAAGCTTTTCCTTAGGCCACAGCTAGAAGCTCTTAGGTGATTTGTGCAGGGTGTCAACTGGGCATTCAAATCCCTGAGCTCACCTTTTCCCCATTACTTTGTTCAGTGATATGAGGAGTAACCAATCAATGCCATTCCATTCCATACTTTTCTGACAATGTTAAAAAACACCACGTAAGAGGTATCTAGCTCCTTGCTTCTTATAAGTGTTGGATGGGTGTACTCAATGCAGATATTATGCATCTCTCTATGAACAGCTTATGCCATGGGCTATGAGTGCTCTTTCCCCTATAGCAAATACCGTCATTAGCATTCTTCAATATTCTCAGACAGCTAATTCCAAATTTTCAAAGCCAATTCAGGAAATTCATCCTTATAACTCTGTCCCTTTAAGACAACTCTTGGTGCCCCAAATTTCTATTAATCAAGGTTCTCTAGAGAAATAGCATGAGTAAGATATAATGAGAATGCTCTCACAAGATTATGGAGATTGAGAAGTCCTATGTTATGCCATCTGCAAGGTAGAGAACAACAAAAGCCAGAAGTATACAGCAATCCAAGTCCACACATCTGAGAACCAGGGCGGCTGTCACTCAGTCCAAGGCCTAAGGTCTCAGAAACAGAAGGGGCTAGTGGAAGGTGGCCTGAAAACAGGGAAAGAAAGCACTGGTGCAAGTCATAGAGGCCAAAGGTTAAAAGAACAGGTGTTCTGATATGTGAGACCAGGACATGGGGAGGGAGAAGGTTCCCCAGTAGGGTCCCACCGCTACTGCCCTCGGTGGATTCGATGATATCTGTGAGTTTGCGGGTATGTGTGTGTTTGGGGAAATCATGCTAACTCAAGGAAACTCAGAGGACTCTTTAACATTGGACCAATTATCTAGAAATCACTCTGGGATGAAGGACATGGAAGGGCCTCCACATCTGGCAACAGTGAATGTCATCATGACGTTTCTGAAAACCTCTACACGGTATTCACCTGAACCTCCTTGTGTTTAACTTGGAGGTAAGATTCATGGTTAAAGCTAAGTGTATTCTTTTTGATACTCTAAAATGGACAAACGGTTCTGTTGCATGGGGAGCTCACTTTCTGTTTTATATCAAAGTAATCTCTACATACGTGGAAGAAAATTCTCTTCAAATGAGTTGTTATGCATCTAACGTTAAGACCACCTTCCTCTGAAAAAACTGGGCCAAGGTCATATCAGCTGCAAATGTACACCAGTGCAGAGACTGCCATCAATTCTGAGTCACGAACCGAGTGTGCATAGAGGGAACTTTGGCACCTCACTGTGACCGTGATGAGTTTGGTTGAATAAATGAAACTGTATGGGGTTTTATTTAAGAATCTATATATATATATGCTGTCCATATTTTTATATTGAATATAATAGGTTGAAAATAATGAACCAGTGGAGCAAAAAGTAATAATTATGGATACAACTGAGGTTTTGGTGCAGAAGTCTCGTGATTTAGTTTCACAGAATGGTAGCAATGGTGGCATGGCCCAAAGGGCATCAGAGTCAGTCATTCTGGAAAAAATTGATCCTAGTAAAGTTAAAAAACATTTATTGAATGAAAGATTACTCAGAATTTCCTGTATGATAACGTGCACTGTGAATCATTAGGAAAGGAATATATATATGTGTGTGTGTGTGTGTGTGTGTGTGTGCTGGATAAAGTTTTGGATCTTTTGCAGCTTGGAGACACCAGGCTCTGTTTTGTTCAAGGGTTTCATTAACGTTGCTGACATTAACACAAGATGTGTATGGAATACCACAAGCTTTTCTCAATGATACACTGGATCTACAAACCGTGAATTCATCTGAGCCCTTCTGTAAGTTGTGACTCAGTGTTTTCAAATAACAAACGCTCACTCAGTTTACGTGTCTGTTCTTTGACTCAATTCAGGAGAACTTATGTTTCCTGGTTCTCATTCCAGGGCTTGGGGTGAGCTGTGTCAAGAAGTGCACTTTTTTTTGGCTGCTGCCCTAAGTTGCTTTTGTTCTGAACTGAGTGCCTGAGGTGTCTTGGAACCTCTCCCAGCATCTTGAAATCAGTTCTGTTAGCTCTTGAGACACTCAACATTAAGCACAGTGGCATTGCCCAACTTGGATTGGGGTCCTTGGTGAGTCTCTCCCAAGAATTGGCTTTCTGCATGTAATCCCAGCTGCTCAGGCAGCTGAGGCAAGAGGATTGTGAGTTCAAAGCCAGCCTCAGCAAAAGTGAGGAGCTGTGCAACTCAGTGAGACCCTATCTCTAAATAAGATACAAAATAGGGCTGGGGATGTGGCTCAGTGGCCAAGTGACCCTGAGTTCAATCCTTGGTACCCCTTCCAACCCCCCCCCCCAAAAAAAAAAAAAAAAACTGGTCCTAGGGAAGATCCTGAACAATGCCACTGCCCTTTGGTCCCAGGACAAGATGGCGTCTGGATCCAGGCCTCAGGAATAGGCTGGGGTCCTCTCAGTGTGGAGCATTACTTCAGCACTCCTATGACACAGTGGGGGCCTATCAGGACAGAACATTGTTTTCTGGGGTGATGCTTCTTTTGTTGTTGTTATAGTGATGGCATTTGGGGGTACATTTTTCCCTCTTATTTAACCATCTTCTGGAACACAGCTATATTTGAAAAACTCTTCATTATTTACAACTTATGGAAACGACCGATCAAGATGATATACATATATGGATATTTTCTTGCCTAATACCTATTCAAGGGAACAAGATATTTTAATCGACAGAAAAATCATCTGTAAAACACAGTACATTTTAGTTATCTATAGACGTTATCTCAAAAATAAAATTCAGTTGGATGCAGTGGCACACGCCTGTAAACCCAGTGACTCAGGAAGCTGAGGCAGGAGGATCTCAAGTTCAAAGCCAGCCTCAACAAGAGCAAGACACTAAGCAACTCAATGAGACCCTGTCTCTAAATAAAATACAAAAAATAGGGCTGGGGATGTAGCTCAGTAGTCAAGTGCCCCTGAGTTCAATCCCTGGTACCTTTCCCAAAAAAAATTCAGAAGAATTTCACACAGGAAATTCAATTTTTTTAAGGAAAAGAATAGGCAAGATTTACACCGAGTGTGGTGGTGCACTCCTGTAATCGCAGCAACTTGGATGGCTGAGGCTGGAGGACTGTAAATCCGAGGCCAGCCTCAGGAACTTAGCAAGAGCCCATCTTAAAATAAAATAAAAAAGGCTGGGGATGTAGTTCAGTGGTAGAGGAACTCTGGGTTCAATCTCAGTACCCAAAAATAAAAAATAAGAAGAAAGGCAAGAAGAATATTCTACACAATATTGTATGTCTTTTAGAATTTAACATTTTTTAAGACACATGGCTTGAATAAACAATGGCATTGGCCCTCAATTTTTGAAAAAAAAAACATATGTCATGAATAATTTGGAGAGAGCCAGTTTGGGGTCTACCAAAAAGCATGGGTGCCCAGTGCTGCTGCGAGGGATCTCCAAACACTCCAGGCCTCCTGAGTGGGAGCCAGGAGCATGGGCTGGTGTGTGTCTCCCCTTCCTTTCCAACGTCCACCCCACAGTCCTCTTGCCTAAGAAAACACAACTCACATCATCAAAAGCAAATATTTCTTCCTCTGCTCTTTGTTGGGTTAACTCGAGATAATTGGAAATGAATGTCCAGTTGTGTTAAAGAAAAAGAAAAATTGCATTAATCAAGTGCGGCTCTCTCATGATGATTAAGAGGTCGAGCCAATGTGTGGGGTAATCATGACCCTCTACTTTCCTCTGAATAGACTGTGCTCGTCCCCTTGGTCTCAGGACACTCTCCACTATCTATGCTGGCTGGCTTCTCCATCAGGGAGGCATGCTGGGCTTCTCAAGGGACATGCGTCCTGATTCCCTTACTGGAAGGAATGGTCCAGGAGCACCGGGGAAAGCTGGGTATCTGCAGCTTCCAGTTCATCCTTCTCAATCTCTCTCCCTGACTGGGGCCAGAACAGCCAGCCTGGCCCTTTCTCTTGGTTTGGACATTGAATGGCGGGGAGTGAGAGCGGGCAGGTGGGGAAGGTGCAGGAGATCTTAGGCAAGAAGAATATTCTACACAATATTGTATGTCTTTTGGAATTTAACATTTTTTAAGACACATGGCTTGAATAAACAATGGCATTGGCCCTCAATTTTTGAAAAAAAAAACATATGTCATGAATAATTTGGAGGTAGGGCTAACCTTTGACGAAACTGTGAAGTGTTTGAATTGGAGAGGGGGAGGTGTCTATTCAGTCCCTTTCTAGAATTGTCTCCTGCCACTTTCTCCAAATTTCAAGACACACACACACACACACACACACACACAAGCTTCATTCCTTACTTTTCCATGGTGTCTCTCAAATCTCCTTTTACTCTCTGCTGTCAATCCATCCATCCCAGGGTTTCATTTTTCCTCTGGGATATCCACTGACAATAAACACAAGGTAAAATCTCTCTCAGTGTTTGCTCTTCATCTAGGCTGGAGACCAAAAGCCTTAGGGAATTCATAGAATCAAAGAAAAAGTGTTCCCGTAGAAGAATCGTTAATATTGAAGTCATTGCTTTGTGGTAATTGGCCTGGATTGGAGAAGATCTTGCAGGAAGCACAACGAAAAGTAGATCACTGAATATCAAAATGACAACCACACAGATTTACCGCAATAAATTTTATCTAGAATTTTCTGTCAACACTACTTTTTTGGATTTGGAAATAGTAAACAGCTAATTTTATTAAACATTGATCTACATGAAAGTTTCCACTCCGTGGTCCGTCCAGATTATCCACATATAACTACATTTTGCCTCGAACTTCCCTTCATTATCATCTGGCTGCCTTCAAAATAAGCTTGTTACTCTGAGGGAATTTAGATGGGAAAACTTGGTGGAGCTCCCAATTAGTGACACGGATGGGATCGTCATGACTTTTCCCATACTTAAAACTTTCTTCCAGAACTTAATTATGGCTCTGATCTTTGACCTGCCGGCTAAGTGCATTTGGTAAGCTTTTATGCTTCATCTGCTGGTGAATTGGCTGGTTTTGCTGTCCACACATGTTGATGCAGGTTTCCACAGTGGGAAGGGAGTGAGCCTCCTCCTCATCTCTGTGTGCTGGGAACAGGCGGTGCCTGTGGTCGTCACGTAATCAGTGTTTCTTCCGTGGCTGTAGCCCAAAGGACACTGTGCCTCTCTCCAGACAGTGGCTGGAAAGGGTCCAGGGAAAGGAGAAGGCAAGGTCAATTGGGTTCAGGAGACTTCACCAGAAGACGGCAAAGAGTGAGATCTGGAAAGACCAGGGTAAAAGGTGACACGGAGGAGCCAGAACAACTGTCTGGGAGCGACGTTGGTGTATGAAAGTTGGCAGGGAGTGGCTGCTCTCTGGAATCTAAAGAAAATCACCCTGCCCTGAGGAGAGAGAATGAGCCTTCGCCTCTGCCCTATTTGCCGATAATCCTCTGCAGCTTATGGAAGCATCTGAAAGGGGGTTGTAGCTGTGCCTTGTAGGAGTCAGGGCACCCCAACAGGAAGCTGATACTGGGAGGTCCACTTGGGATTACATGGCATTTTTTAACCCTGGCATGTAATGTATCTGACTCCTCCCTCGCTTCAGATAGGAATATTATTTTTCTAGCTCAGAAGCATGGCCTTTTGGCAGGCAAAGCCAGAGCTTGCAGGCTGATAAGCATTATCCCATTGCATGCTCAGTGCCTTCCCAGGTGACATGAACAGCTGCTGCAGATCCCAGGCCTCCGTTCCTGCCAGACCACAGGCCACTGAGCCCAGAAAACAAAGCCATGAGTCATGGTGAGCATTCACTGTCCCCGAGGTGGATACGATGACAAGCTCACACACAGGGCTTGCCCAGCTGTGTCCTGGTGAGGAGGCCAACCCCACTTGTTCTCACCAGAATCCAAAGATTTTGGGAATTCCACTTCCAGTCGGAGGAAGGAGTCTGGATCCCATATGGTGGGGGCACGTGAGTGCCTGGTGGAACCTCCTTTCATTACTCCTTTGCCAGACTTTTCTAGGAATTTGTATCTGGGGAAGATGCATGTTTTGAGTCTAATTCGTTCCTTGAGCATAAGTCACGTAAACTTTGGGTTCTTCTAGGTCCCTTTGGTTGTATGGCCTCCTTCAGAATCTGTGGGCTCTGATCAGAAAAATGGGCTCATCCCAGCCCCATGGTTCCCTGATTTGAAACCTGGACAGATCAGGTTCAAATTCTGGATCGGATTGCTGAGAAGAGTGTCTTAAAATTTTTAGAGAAATCAAAGTTGGAAAAGAAAGTGATACATGCTAGCAAATGACCCAAATGATTCAGTGTCACCCTGGAATAAAAGGTACAGCTTTCATTACTTCCTGGTGCCAGGCAGCCACCGTGGACAAGAGAAGCAGGCCACGAGTCTGACAGTGGTGTGGACAGGGAGTTCTGGGGACAGTGGCATGCTTGTGGGACCAGGTCTCATCTAAAGAGAGAACCTGGCACCTCCCCCCAGGAGGATGTTGACATAAGTTGACAGGATCTCCCAGTTTTTCTCAGCTAAACCTAGAAATCCATCTTAGTAAATGAACCCCTGAACCTGGAGCATTGGCCACTAGTTCAAAAATCCCTCTGTGGTTCCAACAAGACGTCCAGATTTGGCAGATTAGGTTAGGGGTACCAGGGGTGCACCTCTGCTACAGGAAGACACCCCAAGGCAAGCATTTTCACTGAAGCCTTAAGTGGGAGGGCCTTGCACTGCACTCCTGTCAGCTGGGGGGAGTGACACCCCCCACCCCCCACCCCCCCGCAGGGTGGCTCTGGGGAATGGCACTGGCCTCTGTAAGGGTGCGGGCTCTTCTATGGCTCTTTCATTGTTCCTTAATATTCATGCTAGTTTTTTCGCCTTCTTTATAAGACAATCTTGGCTTTAGATTGAATTGATACTTTTGTACTCAGCATTAAAAAGACTTTCATTAAACATCTCTGAAATGACTACAGTGCAATTAGCACTTGGGTCCCCTTAACGCTGTTGTCTCAGAGCTGCAGTGGGAGAAGTCGGGCAAGGAGCAGAGGACAGGTGGCTCCACAGTGGGTGACGGGGGCAGCGGTGTCCTCAGCACCCTCGAGCAGTACTAGATACTGCATGGAGCCAGTCACAGATTTCCACCAACGGGTGCCTCCGTGGGCTGCTGGGATTACTGCTGTCACCATCAGGTCTGGGGTCTCAGCCTTGGCTGTCCCCTCCCTGGCTTTGCCCATGTGTTATGAAGCACCTCCCACTTTGCAGACAAGGGGTGGACAAGTAAACAGCTGCATTACAATCCAACATGGAGAGTGGAATCCGAGGCGCGTGGGGTGGGGTGAGGGAACGTGTCCTGCAGGGTGGGGGGGCATGCCCTGCAGGGTGGCGGTCACGTCCTCGGAGCCCGGACCCAGGCCTCCTATCCAGGAAGTCAGTGCCACAGACTTTTCCTTCGTTTTAAATGTCCTGCTGCAGAAACCCCGCGTGTGAAACCACAGTAACTTACTGCTGCCTCTCTTGGATCCGTGGGCTGCCTGGCCCAGGCGAGGCTGCCCTGGCTCAAGCGCTCTGTGGCTGTGCCAGGGGGTGGCTGTGTCTGCAGCACCTTAAAGCCTTCCTCACTGAGGTGCTGCAGTGACTCTGGCCTCGAAGTGGAGGCAGCTGCCCACACACCTATGTGCCACCTCTCTAGGTGGGTTGGCCTCCTCACTCGTTGTCAGCTGGGCGCTCTGGGTGACATCCTCAAGGTAGAGAGCCAGGTGGAGGCTGTGTTGCCTTTCCTAAGGTGGCCTCAGGAGTCCTGCAGTGTCATGTGAAACCCTGCCCTTATTCAAGGTGGGGGCACAGAGAGTCCTCAATGGGAGGAAGATCAGAGAACTTGCAGATGCGTTTAAAACCATGAAAACCTCTATCCACCTCTGCCCCGCAGTGTCTTCTGAAGGGACTTGGCAGCAGCTTCTCACCCCTCAGCTATGTTGTCACTACGGCAGAGAGAGCTTCTGCCTTGCTTAGGGTCAGGCAGTGACAGTGGGATCAGAGGAGTGCTGTGGGTGCCCTTGGGCTGGAGGTCTAGAAGGGCCTCATTCTAGTCCATACCTGGGATACACTTACCTCGTGCCACCCAGAGGACCCTCAGCCAGAGTGAAGCAAGGCAAACCTTCTGGAGCACGAAGTAACTCAGTTATTGAGGAAGAGAAAACCCTTGGCTTTTACATGAAAGTAAATCAACTCCATTTTAACAAATAAACATGATACTTGCATGGGGTCTCTCTGAGGTTCCCACATTCTAGGTGTACCTTCAGCTTCCTCTTTTATTACCTTGGGGGTCTTTTGGGGACAGTTCTTCAAGTCCTAGCTCTGTCACTCTATGGTTAAAGGTCAGGAAGAGAGTGTCAGCTCCGGCAGGGATCTGAGCCCAGGTCTCCCTGATGCCAGGACACGCGCTCACTGCCCTTCCTGATGCGCACTCTTTCGGGCCCTGGAGCAGGAAAGCCTGTGTGGTTGCTGTGGTGGGTTCTTGGTGGTCCAGGCCCAGCTCCAAGCCCTCGTGTTCCTGCCTGGCTGGCTTCCTTCCTTCCACCTCTAGCATTTTTGCTTTTGAGTAGTTTTAGGCTATAGGAATTATTGTTTGCATGTTAATTTTATTAGTTAAGCTTCCTTTCTAGCCACTTATAACAAAGGAATTTCATTTTGGGAAATTCCATGTGGCCTTGGGAATACCAGCAATCATGTGGCATCTGTCCCCTTCCCGCCATCCCTGGCCAACTCTTACCCCTTCCTTGACTACAGATCAAAGTTTGTAAACAAAACTGAGCCAAATTGGGAGACCCCTTGATGAGTTTCTACGCAGCTGTGACACATCAAACTTAGTGGGTTGAGGAAATGAAAATCCATGCTTTCACAGTCCTAGAGGCCAGAGTCCAAGATCAGTTCCTCTGGGCGGAAGTTGAGGGGCCAGAAGGGCAGATCCCTCCTTGAGGATGGAGGGGAGAACCTGGTCGCTTGGCTGTTCACCTTCTTTAAGCCACGTATCCCTCCCCCCCACTTCCTGAAAATGTGGCATTCAGCTGTCACGAGTGGAGTTCCAGCTGTCGCCTAGGACCACGAGGCAGTTTCGTGGATGAAAATCATACCCAAGAAGGCAGAGGGGCTTGGAGATCCTTCTTCCACCTTCAAAGTGCCTCGCGGCAGTCTCTGTTTCCTCTGTCACCTCTTCTCCATCTCTGACTTCGGCATCCCTCTTAGGGGGAGCCTTGTGGGTATACTGGGCCCACCTGGGTAATCCAGGATAACCTCCCCATCCCTAAATCCACGATTTCATCACATCTGCAACGTCCCCTTTGCTGTGAAAACTAGCAAATTCAACTGTCATGGAGATTATCGTGGGGACTTCTGGGGGGGTCATTACCCTGTCTGCTATACTATACACACTTCTGAGGAAGTCGTTCATCCAGAGGTGGACATGTGACCTGGATGGAAAATCAGACTTTCCCTGAGATTGTTGGTAGGGTGGTAGGTGGAGAAGTAGCTTTCTGAGGGTGACTGGCCCAGAAGACAATGACTCTGGGTTGTCGCACCTCTTTGCTCTTGCACAGAAGGAGTGCATCTCAGCCAGGAGGACATGAAGTAACAGACTGAGGATCATTGCCAAGAAGGTGTAAACAGGCCTGCAATGAGTGTATTGAGCACCTATATGGACTTACTTTTGAAATCAGACCTCATCCTGATTTTTCTGGCTTAGAAACTATAAATTCCCTTTTGGCTTAAATTGCTTTGAGCTGAATTTCTGTACTAGTAACTACCCATAAAATTTTCTGAAACAGCGAAATGAGGAGGAAGGTGAGAGCTAATCCAAAAATTTTCTGCTATTTTTAAGGATTCTGATAGACTATGTTTAAATACCAAGAAGGTTGAAATTATCAAAATAAGACTTTAAAATCATTATTAGGTGTTGTTTTCTTTTATCTACATCCATCCTATGTTTATATTCTATAAAGCTACAATAGAGAAGTAGAAACTATATTTAAAAATATGAGTGTGACTGTAACTTGAGAAGTTACTTAAATACTGGATTTAAAAAATATTTTCTATTATTTTCTCATTTCCAACAGGAAAAAAAAGGACATTTTAATTTCATAAGAAGCCTGCGTCCATATGTGCAGACTCCCTTGCCTGAGGGAGGCAGGTGGATTATATTAACAGTTTTTTTGTCTTTCAGACTTGGATATCTTTATTTTGTAAGCTTAGGCCCATTCAGAAATTGCCGTGGGCTTGTCCCGAGAGGATGCAGCACGTGGAGGCAAGTAGTTCAAGAAGGGGGAGTGGCCTAGCCTCAGAGGAGGGCTGTACAGGGTGGATTATGGTAGTCCAGCATAGTTCAAGTATGGCACCCCTTTCCCTTCCCCTTCCTCTTCCCCTTGAATCTGGTCTGGCCTTATAGCTTGTTTTGACCAATAGAAAATGGTGGAAGTGATGTCTGGCTAGTTCCAGGGCCACTCTTCAGAGGATGGTCAGCTCCTCTTGACTGGTCCTTGGGATACTCCCTCTTGGTATCCAGCCACCGTGGAGGAAGACTGGGCAGCCCTGGCAAGTGATAAGAGAGTCCCTGAAGAAGAGCGTCTTTGTAAATTTCCTACCCCAGTAGCATTACAAGTTGAAGGAAGTCACGGAATGTTCCCAGTCAACCCACCAGGAACAAAGTGGGGCTTTCCCACCAACATCTGCCCCAGAGGAAAAATCCTAAGCAAACTACTGGCTGTATTTTAAGCTATTGACTTTGAGGGTATTTGTTATACTGCCAAGGATGTCAAAGACAGGTGGAGTGCCTAAGATTGGACATAAGTGTGGGCAACATGGTGGCAGAGAATCACATCTCAGTTCTGTCTCAGCGACACACTTTCCTCCAGAGCATTCTGGACACATCAGGACCACATGCTGGAGAGAGCTGCGTGTGTTAGGAGACAGGACTCCAGGGAAATGTCAGCGTGAGCTGTGAAGGAAGATTTCCATGGCCCTGTCTGGCATGGGCTGGGGAGGAACTTGGAAGGTAGGACTTGGGGAGAGTCCCTCAACTGGATGTGCCCTCTCCCCCACTTCCTGAAAATCTGGCATTCATCTGTCATGAGTGGAGTTCCAGCTGTCGCCTAGGACCATGAGACAGTTTCGTGGATGAAAATCATACTCAAGAAGTCAGAGGGGAGGGTTGAAAGGATTCTGGGAAATAGAGGATTTTCTAGAGCTTTCTAAACTCCTAGCTTTCCAGCTTTCTTCTTTGGTTGAAATTATTCTTAATACTTCCAGCCACTTTAAGTCTCAGTTACAGGCATCCTAGCAGATAGATCCCACAAAGTAACTGAGGTTGTATTTTTCCTAGACCATATTAAACACAATTTAGGAAAGTAAAGAAATCTGATGTTTCCACTACCCACATGTCATAAAGCAGATTAGGAACAGGTCTTTAGCAAATAGTAGTGTAAGTGCTTGTAGACACTATAGCCGGGCAGGTTTCTCACCATCCTGGAGGAGCTTGAAATGGATAGAAGTCTGATTTTGAACCTCCGCTCCTTCCCTTTGGTGACAATCTCTCCAAACCTCAGTATTCCTAGATATAAAGCACAATTTACACTCCTCTGTAAAATGAGTGTTCCAGACTGTGTGTAAGGGGAGAGAGGAGACGTAACAAAAAAGGGAAAAGTGGAAGCAGAGAGATGCCAGTGAGCCAAGAGCAGGCTGGCACGTGATGGTGACGCTCTCAAAGCCTGCCTTTTGTTGACTTCGTCTCCCTGCAGAGGGGAGCAAGGAGGTGAGCAAGCTCTTCCGTCCAGCTGTAAACCAAACATCCAGCTCCAGGCCCAGCATCTGCAACCCTCAGAGGTGGGCAATTGTAAAGCAGACGACCAGCTAGGAATGAAGAATTCCTTGTTCTGCTCTCAGTGGCTGGGCCATCCCAGTGTCTCAAGCACAGGGAGAGCAGGACAGGGAGGGCCTGCCCTGGGGAAGCTTGTGCTCCAGCAGTGGTCAAGCGACACGTGGTGCACAGTGCCCACCCAGGCAGCTCCCCGGGGTGTGCTGCAGGGAGACCAAGACAGAGAGAGAGAACAGGTGGGAGGGGAGCTTTTAGATGGGCTACTCTGCTATGTCCAAAACAATAGCTAGTAGATGTAAATTAAATGAATGGAGACAAAAAGTTGCCAAGGACTTCATCTTTGATAATCCTAGGTTTTGTCTGAAGGGTCAGAGAAGACGCTGGACGGTCCTTGTGGAAGACTTGGCAGATCTGGTTCTGGATTCTTATTGCTCTTATCATTGCTGGGTGCCCAGGGGTGGGGGTAAGGCTGCTTATGTCATCTTCTACACTTTGGTTTTCTTGCCTGTCAGCAAGAGACCACGATATCCACTTGACTAGGGCTCAGGAAGGCTGTTAAGAGGTTAAGGTGTGTGAAGTGCATGGGACACATTTGCACACCCAGGGATTACTACTGCCTTCTCCTTCCTGGGTGGAATTGAACACAGGGATTCAGACCCACAGGGAGGCCAGCTGTCGGAAGACTGCTGAGGCGGTGACTTTGAAACTGAGGCTCTAATAGCATTTGAGGGTTGCTGAGACTCCGGGAGACAGGCCACTGGCATCCCTAATTAGGGTGGTAGAGCACGCTGGGTCCACCAGGCTGCCTTGTGCCTCCAACTCTGCAGTGTCACAGTGGCTTCTGCCCTTTGTCTGCAGGCTGGACGTCGGAGGTGCCATGCCGAGTCCCCGACTGTGACCCACAGGCCTGCGTTACTGCCATCTGGCTTGCTGCTCCAACTCTAAGGGTGTTGATTCAGTAGAGGAGAGGCGGGGCCTGGAAATGTCAGGCAGACAGAATCGTACCAAATTCCATTTTAGGCAGTTCATTCGGTTTCAATGAACATGCTTATTTTCCTTGGAGTTCCATTTGCCTTAAATCTGTAAAGAAAAGTAAAACAAAACAAAACAAAACAAAAACCCCACAGCATTTCTCTAACATAATCTTAACATTTTCCTCACTGAACTTCTTATACTCCTTCCAATCCATATGTTATTTATTCAAAGGCAGAATCTTTTTTTAAAATTTATTTTAGTTGTAGATGGACACAATATCTTTACTTATTTATTTTTTTTATGTGGTGCTAAGGATCGAACCCAGTGCCCACGCATGCGAGGCAAGCCCTCAACCACTGAGCCACAACCTCAGCCCCCAAAGGCAGAATCTTAAGACCAAGTTTCAACTCTTTTGCTCTGATCTTCAGATGGATTGTACACAAACAGTGGCTACTTTCCTAACTCCCTCCCTTTTATGATTTAAACTCAGAAAATAATGAGACTTCACTATATCTATCCAGACATTTAAAATTTATTTATTTTTATTTATTTATTTATTTTTTTAATTTTTTAGCTGTAGTTGGACACAATATTTTTATTTATTTTTATGTGGTGCTGAGGATCAAATCCAGTGCCTCATGCATGTGAGGCTAGCGCTGTACCACTGAGCCACAGTCCCAGCCCCTAAAATTTATTTTTAAGTACCCCCCCCCCCCCCAACATGGGTTTCTCAGCAACAGTCACTCAGTAACTGGTACAATTGGGAAACTCAGTGGAAAAAGAAATTGGGTCTGTCATACTGTCTATTGGTATAAATTCCAGATGGATCACATATTTACATGTGAAAAAATTAAACCATGCAAATACTGAAAGAACACATGGATAAATTATAAAATTTCAATTAGGTAAGGTCTTTCTGTGACTCAAATTCCAGATGCTATAAAAGCAAAACTAAGTAAAATCAACAAGAACATGCACACACAAAAAAATCCCACTAGAATTATATTTGAAAACAAAGAAAAAACTGAGCAAAAAAATCTTTAGTTGAGAAGTAATATCCCTAATATATACAGAGCTCTCTTAAATTAAATTAAAAAGTATGTGAAACTTTAGAAAAATTGGTAGAGGGACAGACAAAAATCAATACAAATGGCCTGTAAGACTTATGGAAAGATATTTGTTCCTCATAAAATAATAAAATAAATGCAAGTTTAAAAAGTACATCAAGATATCATTTATCATCTAGTGGATTGGTAAAAGCTAAACGTTTCCCTTCCGGCACCTGGGTATGTTGCTAGTGGGAATATAGATTGGTGCAGCTCTGTTAGCAAGCGACTTGACATTAATAATCAGAATGACGACTGCTTTTACCCTTGACCGCTGGAGCGGTCCCCCCGCTTGTGCAAGGTGGTGTGTGTGTATGAGGTTACTGGTCACAGCATTGCTTTTTGGTAACAGTCCAAGTGAGCAAAAAGGAAGGACTGTTTGAATAGCTCACGTACACTCAAGCCATGGAACACGCCTCTGTAAGCATGTGGATGGCATACCCGGGTATGGGAAGACTCCAAGACACAGTCACACAAAGCAAGCAAGACAGGGCCACGTGTGGAGGTGGACTTTCATGTGAAAGAGAGAAGAAAAGAGTGCACATTTGTATTTCCTAGTATTTGAATGAAAAAAATCTCTGAGAAAAATAAGAAATGAATGAAGACACTGATTGAGAATAAGGGAGAGAGCAGCATGGGATTCAGGGATGGGGCTGTGTGTCTGTTTTGTGGTCGTGGTATGGCTAACGGTCTTGGGAAGAAAACTAAAGGACATGGACTTTGTGACATTTGCCAGTAAGTGGATGTACCAGGAGACTATCATTTTAAGTGAAATACGCCAATCCCAAAAACCCAATGGTTGAATGTTTTTGCTGATATGTGCAAGCTAATCCACAATAAGGGGAGTAAGACTAGAAGTTCAATATATTAGACAAATGGAGGGAAGGGAGGGGGATAGGAAAAGGAAAGACAGTCGAGTGAATCTGACATAATTTCTATGTACATATATGAAGACAAGACAGGGAATCCCACCATCATGTACAGCCACAAGAATGGGGTCCTAATTAGGATAAGATATATTCCATGCTAGTATGATTATGTCAAAATGGATTCTACTGCCAGGTATAACTAGAGAGAACCAATAAAAAATAAAATCTGACAATGGTCTTTAACCTGTGGCCTTCAAAGGGGGCCAAAGGGCCTTCACTGCCTTGCTCTGGATGCTGTTGCTTTTCATGAACTAGATGACCAAATCTCCCGAGATATATTTAAAAATGGAGGAGCGTCTGGGAAAGCAAGAAGGAACAGACCTCAGACGAGGAGTTGGGAACTATGACCACCCCACACCAAGCTTTAGCAAGGCTCCTGGGAAGACTGTACGGAGCAGACAGAGGGGCCTTCAGGGCTGCCCAGAGTGAGCTTGGGCCTACCACGAGCCACAATGCCTGGGGCCCTGTGACTGCCACAGAAGCCTCAGCCTCCTGGGGTGTCATTCAAATGGACTGCATACCCTGAAGACAGGTGCTGCTGGTCCTCCCCTGTGTTCTGGGGGGAGGTAGCACACACATCTCTTACAGTGTGGTAGCCAAGAGGAAGGTGTGTGGGTGGCGGTGTGCTCTGTCATTGGCTTGGAGACTCCACACTGTCACATACCTGCTCCAGAGCCCCTGCCACGTGCACGCTTGGTCAAGAAGGATGAAGGGAAAGGGGTGCCACTTGTCTTAATCAGAAGGAAAGAAAAAGCAGTAGCCTTGCCCAAACTTTCCAGAGCACTTCTGTGACTTGGCCTCAGCTAAACTGCCATGTGGCCACGGAGGAACACAGAGGGTAGATTGGCTTTGCCAGCCTTGTGGTGGGACAGGCACTCCCAGATGATAAATCATCTGGTCTGAGTTACTTAGAGCGCTCCAGCACCTTTGGCAGCTGGGGTCAGGGAGGAGCATTTCTGATCATATGATTATCAAAGGTACCCCCCCACTCCCAGTCAAATAATTAACCCAAGACAAGCCTTGTAAAACAGAGGCAAATCCTCTTAATCAGAAAATATAATTTTAAAAAAGTATTATCTTGGCATTACCTCTGGAGATACTTTCTCTCCAAGGGCTTTATATTACTTGAAGGCATAATTTCAATATCTCCCTTATTAAGAGTCAGTGTTGATAATTTTTCCATGATCAGCTTTTTCAAGAAGCTCCCCATATTTATCATGGAAGACATTCAGCAAGTTGGTATCTATAATCATCTGGTGAGGGTGGCATTTGTTCCAATGCCGTGTTCACTGCGACAGGCTGCTGTATTTGATGGTTCTGTATTAAAGTTCTTTCCAACTCCATTTAATGTTTTGTGATTCTGTGGTTGTTCATATTAACACGTAAGTTATGGCTTGTTGAAATTCTGAGCTCATCATTTCTTTTGCTTTTAAATTCAAATTGGTAGTGCCTGACTTCTGGTGCTAAAGGAGTCTTAAAAGATTTTGGGGTACTCCCCAATTACTGAGTCCACCTGACCGTTGATATTGCTAAGAAGGGACAGATTTTTCCTGTCATCATTATAGACTCCTTTGAATGCAGATTCCCCTGGCAGAGTGATACCTCACCTTACTTGGAGATGAATTTGCTCATTTGGGCAGAGGGTGGGATGAGAATCAGGCCTCAAGCAGGGTAGAAAAGGAAGACTGGTGGAGTGTTCACTGCTTGCTCAAATGTATATTCCTTAAAGGAAGGAGAGTCATCCACCCCTAGAACAAACAGACTGTCTATCCATTTAGTCATTTAATAGATTTTTCCTGAGCTCCTGACCCTAAGGACTCCCATGTAGAAGAAAGGTCGCTGTTGGGGATGGGAGCATAGAAGGCTTGGGGCACACCTGGTACCAAAGAAGCCCAAAATTAGGACTATTTACGCAGATGCCTTATACCTAAGGCAGACACAGACTGAGCCAAGTGTGCAGTAGACACAGAGCCCTGCCAGTCCAGCAGCTCCTCACTTTTAGAAGCCTTGAGGGGGTGCAGCATGGACACTCTAATTGCATGATTAAAATGAGCACCTGCACTGAGCAGTAGTCTCCCTTCTGAAGAGCTGCTGCTCACAGCTCGGCTGTCTCATCTCCAGATCTCCATGGCTCAGGGAGGGGTCAGATCACAGACGTTGACCTCCAAGCCTCCAGGATCCCAGTGATGGTGAATGGAGGGAGTCCTCTCAGCTGACACCAGGTTTGCAAATTGAGATGCTTGCAGAAGCCTTAGAGGCAAAGAAGTTAAATGGAGTGATACTGTGGGGCACAGGGTAACTGCTGCACAGGCCCCACCCAAAGGGCACCGCAGCTCTTCAGCCTCAGGTCATTGCTTCCCAGTCCTTCACATTTTCCAAGAGAAGCCAGAAATCCATACTTCTTCTTAACAACTCTACCGATCTTTAACACTTTGGAGGTCTCATGGTATCTTAATCCCTCACAATCTCATGTGTTGAGGGCGTGATTCAATGTGGCAGTGTTCAGAGGTGAGGTATTGGGGCAGATTGGCTCCATGTGCTCCCTCCTCATGCCTGGATTAATATACTTATGGACTCATAGATTAATGGTTTTTGGGTAGAGCGTGTTATAAAAGTGAGCCCTTTCTCTGCTTCCTGGATGCCATGAGTTGAGCTTTGCTTTGTCACACCCTCCAAACCATGATGGTGGGCTCACCTTGGCCCAAAGCAATGGGACCAAGCAAACCTTTGAAACTTAAGCCAAAGTAAACATTTCCTTTTTAAAGTTGTTTACGTCAAGTATTTTGTCACAGTGATGGAATTGTGATTACCGAAGGAGCTAAGCAAACCTTCTGTGGGTTGTTGGTCAATTTAAAATTTCCTTCTGTTTTGGTACCAGGGATTGAATCAGGGGTGATTAACCACTGAGCCACATCTCCAGCCATTTTTATTTTTTTATTTTGAGACAGGATCTTACTAAGTTGCTTAAGACCTCCCTAAGTTGCTGAGGCTGGCCTTGAACTCACAATCCTCTGGCTTCAGCCTCCTAAATCACTGGGATTATTGATGCGCACCACTGCAGCTGGCTCTGGTAAAGTCTTTGACCACTTTGCTTTGTTTCAATTTCTTCATCTGTAAAATGAGGATTCAGATACATTAATATGTACCTTAAAAGTCTGTGGTGAGGATTAAGTTAGATAATGCACGTAAAACAGAATGCAGAATTAATGATGCACACTATTCAGCTTTGGGGGATGGTCCCAAAATAACACTTCTCTGTACTGCCCACACTCTGACTAGTTAAAATATAATAGCATGATTCCATGAAGAACTAAAATATTCCCAAGATCAACGAGAAGAGCTGGGTTGCAAGATACGACTTAGTTTGAGCAACAAAATAGGCTGCTCTTCATTCTCAGCCTCCGACCAACTCTCCTGAGGGAAACTTTTCTTCAGAGGAGCAGACAGAGCCCAGGTTACTCCCTGTCCCTGGTGTGGATGCAGAGGAAAGGGAAGAGGCTCCGTGTCTTTGACCCTTCCACTCTGAATGTTGTACGTGACTTCTGCTCCCCACCCCCACCAAAAAAAAAAAAAAAAAGAAAAGAAAAGAAAAAAAACCTACAGCCAGTTGCTGTCAGCTGATACAGATGCTCCTCCAGGACGGGACTAGAGACCATGGAGTGAGGAGAAATACTCAAGGATGAGACAGAGTGCAGAATGAGAAAGAGGCACTTTCCCTGACACTTTCCAAGTGCTCATGGGCAGTACCTACATGGTCATCATCATGGATATGTAGAGCCCGGATCATTCAGTGTGCCAGCTTGTCAGGGCAGGATGGACCCTGACCACTTGTCAACCTTGCATCCCCAAATTGGAGTCCTGCAGACTGTACTTTGTGAGGCACTCAAAGGGTTGCTGGGGAAAAATGGATTCCAGCTCAAATGATTTTGGAAAAACCTGAATCAAGAAAAACAAAATAATTTCTTCCTTTTAGGACACCATAGGGTCTTTTATGTGCTAGCACACATTTGACAAGCTGATGAATAAATATTTTCCTCTATTTCACACCTTCCTTCCTCTGTTTTGGTACCGAGAGATCGACAGTTCAGGAACAGTGTTCTGTAGATGGCTCTATGGTTGACAGTCAGGGAGAGGCTGATTCAGATTAATCTTAAATCAACCAATTTATCCAACTGCTTAGAAGAACAATGATAACTATTGTATATTGTACATGTCAACTTACTCCTGATTTGGACCAAACAAGACAAGCTCATGGAAATCGAAGTACATTTTACAAAATAAATATTGCTTTCTTTCTTTTTTTTTTTGACCCAGGAAGAAAAATAAGAGTTAGCTGATTCTCTTAAGTAAAGGCTTAACTTTTTTTTTTTTTCTTTTCCAGTTTTGGCATCCAGTGGCCCTTGGCCCTCCTTACAGGGAAAGGGAAGTTTTCTGCATATCAGACATGATAGATACTGCTGAAGGGGGAGTTTGAATTTGGGGGCTCATTGAATTTAGGTTTTTAATTCAAGCTAAAGGTTCCTGAGAAATTGGTTTTGACCTGGAAGTTTCTTGCTTAATTTCCAAAGTCACTATAATAATAAAAGTTAGAAGCCATAAGCTTGTAATTCCTTTATAATTCTTGTTCCCAAATGTTGTATTAAAAATTATTTGTTTATGAAGGCCACAGAAGAGCATCGTTAAGTAGTAGAAGGAAACTGCTGTGGACTGGATTTCTTACCCAGAGAAAGTATCTTTCACAAAAGAATAACGTACTGGGGCTGGGGTTGTGGCTCAGAGGTAGAGCACTCACCTAGCATGTGTGAGGCACTGGGTTCAATCCTCAGCACCACATAAAAAAATAAACAAAATAAAGGTATTTTTTAAAAAAGAATAGTGTACTATGAATTTCACAATCTAGAGGGGTTTTGAATGTGTTCATCACAAAGGAATGAGAAATGTTAGAAGCTAGATGTTTACCTGGATATAAACACGGCACAATGTATACATGTATTGAACCATCACATGATACCTTATAAACATGTACAATCTTTACATGTTTAGAATCTGTTAAAAATAAATGTAAGCTGGGTGCGGTGGTACACACCTGTAATAACAGTGCTGGGGAGGCTGAGGCAGGTGAACTGCAAATTTAAAGTCAGCCTCAGCAAGTTATTAAGGCCCTAAGCAAATCAGTGAGACCCTGTTTCTGAATAAAAAAATAAAATAGGGCTGGGGATGTGGCTCAGTGGCAGAGTGCCCCTGAATCCAATCCCCAGTACCAAAAGTAAATGAAAAAACTTTAAAAGAATTATTAAAAAGGAAAGGAAAATAAAGACCTTCTCTTTCTCTGTATCTCTTGCTCTCTCTCTCTCTCTCTCTCTCTCTCTCTCTCTCTCTCTCTCTCACACACACACACACACACACACACTCACACACAAATATAGAATTCTGAATATTTCTGTTTTAATTCAACCAGTTCATTTCCTCTCTGTAGCTGGCAGGTATGGCCGTCTAACCAGTTTCTGTGAGCACTTGTTCTTTGGCAAATCCATGACACTGTATTAGCCTTGTTTTGTTAATAAAAGAACCCATGGAGGTGTGTGAACACATTTCTTTCACTGATCGTCACCAAAGCCCTCTGAGGTCCATGGATCGGTTGCCCTGTACACAAAAGGGACTGTGGAGAGGTGGGTAGCTCCTGAGGCCCCGTCCGCCCATAGCAGAGGCTGGGTGGGAGCGGAGGCCAACTGTGCACTTGACCTTCACCTCCGTGTCAGTTTGCGAGTACTTGGAGACACTGTCCTTAAAATCCATCTGGTCTTCAAGGTCTTTCCAGCATCATAAACTGTGTGAATCCAAACATACTTTGTTTACTGTTCACATGAATGACTCTATATTTGGTAACTCCCAGGGCTCGATTAATAATTTAAAAACCACAATGTTCAAACTGTCCTGGGAGGAAATGATTAATAGGAACAAAGAGTCAGCTAATCTTGCTTAATTGGGCCAGCATAAGTGGCTGAATAGAAAGGAAAAATAAGAGCACAGTCGCTGGTGGGACGAGACGGGATGAGCACGGGGCTGTGTTCCTGAAGCTTCAAATGGACCTGGGTGCAGTGCCGGCTGCGATCCAGGCGTTTAGGAACGTGAACAGGGTGAATCAAATGCAGCAGAAAGACTCCCGAAAACTGCTCTCAAAATATTTGCCATAAACAATGATCCTTTCGTTGTTTATGGGCACTTTGGCAGATGTGTCAAGGTTCATACCTTACCTGGTTTGAATTCTGAAAAAGGGTGTGATCACAGATGAGGGTAAATCACCTCCTCAAATATGACAATGTTTCTGCCTTTGTTTTCCTTTTATTTTTGTTGTTCCAGCTTGAGAAATGTTCTATCATACGAAACTGATTAAGCTCTGTGTGGCCATCTGAAAGTACATTGAAGCCACATTGCCCCAGCAGGCATGATGCTTGCTTTGGGGGTGGGGGGGTTAGTTTAGGATTTCAACAATCACGTAGTGCTCAATATTTGAGTTCTAGGAAGAAGATGAAACCATGTTCCCCTGTCCTCCATCCTTCCTTTAATTCCTGCCTCATCGAACTTTTAAAGTTTTCAAGAAACCTTTCTTGTGCATGTAGCAAAGCTATTCTATAAGATGATAACATGCCTAAAGTACACTCCTGCGTCCACAGGATGCACAGGCTCACTGAGAAGCCAGTCATCAAATTCCTTCTGCCTGAGGAGGACGGGGCCACGAAACTGCAGATCCAGATGAGGTAGAACTGAACTCAGCCTGAGAGCCTCAAGGAGCAAGTCCTGGAGGAGGAAGTGACATTGGAGCTTGGGTTAAAGGACAAGGAAGATTTTGACTGATTGAAAAACAAATGTTAGATAAGAATTTCAAACTTAAAAGTAGCTTAAAAGAAGAAGGTACGGTGGGGATTATGGGTACTGGAAAGGTGCACACCTTCTTGAAGGCATGAGAGTCAAGCTGAAGAACCTATCACAGACACAGTTGTTTCAGACTCAGCTGGTGGGTTGGTGGTTTCCAATCCCTGGGTTAAAGATCAAAGGGCAGAGATCACAGCCACTGAACCCATCACCACTCAGAGCTCCAAATCTGCCTTCTCATTGCTCAGCTCTTCAGTATGAGCAGATGAGCAGATACCTTAGGACAGCCTCTGGCATGAATGGCAAACACACACACACACACACACACACCACGAGACCCTTGGAGGAAACCAAAACTATGCAGAAATGTGAAAACAAAAAGAGGAAAACAGCCGTTGTTAATCTCCTCAGGGAGCTAAGAAAAGATACCGTATCCTTGAAGCAGGGGCAAGATGCTCTCATAAACGGAACATTTAGAGAACAGAAAAGGACTCTTAAAAACAAAACATGTGATAGCAAGTAGGAGGAAATTTTTAGATACTCTTTGGAAAAATCAAGAAGAACTGCTGTGAGTCGAGCCGATAGTTCGCCAGGGCTGCTGTACACAGTGCCACAGACCGGGTGGCCCAGCCACCGAGGACCATGTTCTCCCAGGCATGGAGATGCAGAGTTTGCTCCAGGTCTTACAGTTGGTATCTTCTGAGCCTCTCCTCCCCTCAAGGTCACATGGTGTCTGTCCCCAACCTGTGCTGTGTCCTATTTCTTCTTTTTATAAAAAAACACTATCATATGGATCAGGGTCCACCTGGATGACCTCACTTTAACATGATTACCTCATTCTGAGGAATATGGGGCTCGACTGCCCCATGTGAAGCAGGGGTGGGCACAATCCAACCCATACAGGGACCAAAAGGACTTAGAAATGGAAAGTAGGTATCGGATGGTCAAGGAGATCCAACACCCCAGTGGACAAGCTCCTTGATGGAAGGACAGAAAAGAAGAGGGAGAAGTTGTTAAAGAAGAAAATTCCTGAATTAAAAGGCTCAATCTACAGGATTAGAAGAGGCTGTGGATATGCAAGAAAATAAACCAGGCACAGAAAGCTCCTACAGATGCCTCAAGAGAGAAGCATGGAGCCGACTGCTCCCTTGAGAAGACGGGTTGAGGGCTAACAGAGTCTTCCCTCCATGCACTGCGCCATGTGTGCCTCAGCTCGCTCGGGGCTCCTCTCATCCTCACCTGGAACTCCGCTGGGGACACCTGGAGCACCACTCACAGCCCCTGCCCTGTTCTCGGGTCTTCTGTGGCTCCTGTCTTTCTTCTGTTGAGCTCAGGGCACCCTCTGCATATTGCTGGAATGATCCTGAGGAAACCAGCAGATCCCTGAAAACCCTACACACGTGGCCTCCTCTCTTCCATCTCCCCACCAGGATTCTCTCTTCCATGCTTTTTCAAGTACTTGGCCTCTCTTGGGGTGAGAATCATCTCATTCACAGGTAACGGGAGTGCTCTTAGGAAGAGATTGTCTTTTTAAGGGAAAGTTCTCAACAATGCCCCACAGGCAATAGGTCAGCAAGGGTTCTGGTGATGCACGGTCCAGTGAGGACAGTTAGGAATCTGCCAGTGCAGGAGGCAGAGGAGGTGGGGGAAAGGCTGGGTAGCAGGAAGAGGAGCCACCTGAGACTTAGAACAGGGGTGTGGACGTTCAGGGTCAGGGTGCTCACTTAGTATGTTATTTCCCAAGTTCTCAGCAGATTATGCCACACATTTTAAAAACTTACTGAAAGTGGGGCTATTATTTATTTTTGAGAAGCATGTTTGGTTTGAAAATAGTGACGATAAAGGTAAACAAAGAAGGCACAGAGTAGACTAAGTTGGCAAGCAGAAAGTTGAGGCTGAAGATGCTCATGAGTCACCAGACAAAAACCATGGGAATTTATATCAGTCCTCTCTGGATTTCAGGGGACAGTAAAACCTCAGCTGCCACCTTGGGTTCACCTTGATTATAGCAGACACCGTCATCCACATGGCATCTTCTGTGATTGTACATGACATGCACAGTTGGAGGGTGGGGGGCAGGGTCAGGGGGTGGGGGGCAGGGTCACGGTGAAACACAGCTGTCTCCTCTGTGGTCAGAGACATGGTGACTACAATTGGTACTAGAGGGTGTTCTAGAAGAAAAGCAACGGGTTTTGGGGTCAGATAATTTTCCTTTACTCAGCTCAGATGTAGTTGCTAAGATCATGATAAGACCCTTAACCCTGTGTTATATATTTTATTGCAAGTTGAGAATTCTTGCCTGGGTCTGGTCATTATCATTCAGCATGAACTTCACGTGGGAATGCTGCATTCCTGAGCTCTCCTTCTGTACCAGACACAAGTTCACACACAAAATCAAGGGCAGTTTTATGAAGACAGAAAATTACATCTATTCTGTTTACCCCTGTGTCCCAGGACAGTGTCTGTCCCGCACTAGACACAAAATAAATATTTGTCGAATGAATGAAAAATTAATAGTTGCTTAGTAAATTTTTAAAAAGTTTCTTAAATAATGCATTCCAATGAGCAGGAGCGGGAAGAAATGTGCTGATTGGTGATGAATGAGAAGTAGACACCAAAAATAGGCAGAATGTGCTGATCTATGTAACCCATTATCGTGCTCTCTTCTTCTTGTCTGGTGCCAACTAACCTCATGTGATGCACAGTGGAAGCATGGTTATTTCAATTCTTTGCCTGGGGAATTTTTTTTTCCAACTTATTCACGAGTGAATTTCAGTGTTTGCCAACAAATGGAAGCTGGTTGGCTAAAATGTACTCTTTTTTTTCATGTTTTTTGAAATCTATTTCTTTTGTGTTTTTAAGCAAACTAATAATGCATCTGACCTGGATTGGGTTGTTGGAAGCTATTCCCAGAGGTTCTAGAAAAGGGTACCGGTCTGCTTTTGCCTGTCACTGTGTATTCTCGGTCACCTGTATCCCAATCTTGCTGCACCAGGCTGACATCGGTGACTGAGCTTCATTAGTTAAACATCTTTCAGTTTCTGGGTGATATCAGTTTTCTCTGTGAATGGAAAATATGCTTGTCAATATCACATGCATGAATCTTGGCAAATACAGTTCTAGGGAGGCTTAAAATTACTTACCAGACTAAAAGCTTTTATATTGTGAGCAATTAATGTAATTAAAATACTTGGTTACATCTGATGGCCTCATTTTCTGAATAGAGTAGTGATCACAGTAGAATAAATGCATATCGATCAAATATTGGATTACTTTTGCCTTCTGAATTTTTGTTTGATTTTTCTGGGTAGTTTCATGTTGTGTAATCTCCTGCTTTCTTTTTCTGGCCTGTGTATTATTTGTGTCAACTAAATGGTGGCTATCTTAATTTCCTGGGGCTAATGTAATAAAGTATACAAACTGGGTGGGTAAAAGAGCAGAAAATTCCTGTCTCTCAGTGCTAGTTCTGGGGGCCAGAAGTCTAGGATCCAGGCATTAGCAAGGTTCTGAGGGTCACGAGGGAGGTACTCAGTTGTATGAGATTTGAGTCAACAATGGCAGTTGTATTAGATTTGGGCCACCCTAAGGACATCATCTTATCTTAATCATATGCAAAGACCCTATTTCCAAATAAGATCCCATTCAAAGATACTGGGGGTTAGGACTTGAACATCTTTACAGGGGGACACAATTGAACGATAGCGGTAGCATATCATTGTCAAGGAATGGTGGTGTAAGGTCAAAGTAAATAAGAAACAGAAATTTCTTGGGGTGTTGAGCAGGGCCTCAAGGGGGCCGAGTGCAAGGTCCGATGGAGAGAAGCCAGCATCGTGGGAATTAGGAGTTATAGCGAGTCTTTTGATTGCTGTATAACAGCTGAGCCAAAGGCAAATGGAAGCCTTTTTTTTTTTTTTTTTTGGAAAGAGATAAATAGGCAAAAAAGAGCCAGATTTCAGGCCCAGCTTTGCTGTTTTTCCAGCTAGATAACCATCATCTGCAAACCTCATTTTCCTTGTCTGTCATAGAGGATCCAGTAATCTGTGGCTTTTATGAGACTATCTATGTGAAGTACCCAGAACTGTACCCACAATTTGGCAGAGCTCAAAAATGGAAAGCCTCTCCTGTTCCCTTTCCATTCTCCTTCACTCTGTTCCTTGGATGGATCTTAAAATTGCCCACATTAGTGACTGTAAATAAGTGAAAGTGTTATAGCCTCACACTGTAATTGTTGAAGATAGGCGATTGAAGGATGAGCTTGCAGATCTATTGTAAAAAACGGAAGGATTCTGAGCTGCTGCTCGCCTCCCATTCTGGCCCTGGAATTGGAGCTAAGGCCTGGGGCTTAGTAGTTCTTCCTCAGATACTTGCCTTTGACCTGGGAGATTGTCATGTGAAACATGAGCACCAGATGGCTTTCAGAGGTGGGGGTATTTATTGGATGAGTCAGTAGGGCTGACAGGCTTGTGATAAGGTCAGTTTTGTTATGTCTGAAATGCTTTGGATCATTGCCTAGAATTTATCAAGCTCCTACTCTGTGCCAGCATTGGGTGGGTGCAGGATGGCTGCCTCTGAACACCTTGACTCTTCCTTCCAGGGAAGCATGGGCTGTCTCCACAGGTGTGTTCCTCTACATAGGGCCAGGTGAGCCAGAAGGAAGGGTTCTGCTACAGGCATAGAGGGAGAGGCTCTGAAGACTCACTTCATCTGTTTTGGAACTAGTGCTGAAAAACTAAACTTTACTCCTTAAACAGTGGTTATAGTGATAAGGTTAGAGTAAAACTTTTTGTTGTGGCAGTACTCAAAGAGACAACCTAAAAGCAGAGCCCACTGAAAAATTACTAGTGTCATAAAAACTACAGTGTTATAAAAGAGGCCATCCTGTCAACTAGGCCCAAGAAACAATGTCCTAACAAGGAAATTGGGAGAAAAGTTAGAATTCAGGCACGGGGGCCTTGTTTAATCCTAAGAAGGGGAGTAGGCGTGGGCAGTCTCACAGAAACATGCCATTCCCTGACTTAGCCATGCTGACCTTCCAGAAGCATCTCAGTAAGACACAATGTTGGAACTGGGTCAGAATTTAGATCTTGTCTACCCCAAGTCCCTCAAATTACAGGAGGAATCAAAGTGCAGAGAGAGTAAAATAACTTACTCAAGTTCTTGGCCTCTTTCAGGACAGTCGGGTCACTTCCAGCCCGATTCTCTTTCCTTTTGGAGTTGCTAATGAGAAACAGCGCTATGATCATTTCAAGTTTTTAATTGTCAATTTCTCTGTCTATTCTTAAAAGTTGGACTTGGACTTTCTGTCCTTTTCCACATTTCTATCAAATTCAAGTTAAAAGTGGATGCTGAGGTCTTCTGAGATTTAGACTTGGATTGTTAGAACTAGAATTTAGTAGCTTGGGAAATCTGAATTCTTTCCTTCTTATAGGGTTCCTTCTTTTTCTGCAAATGTTCATCTTGACAGTTTATTGCTATATAATCAGTCCCCTCGCTCTTCTCACCACTGGATTGTGGTTCTCACCAACTAACTTCCAGGTGTCAGGCAGCTGGTTTCCTCATTTTGATTTCTTTCTAATTTTGGGGTACCTCCTTTATCACCCTGGGCTCTTTTTTGTATAGACTATTTTAATGTCTTGGCCTCATTTCAAACTACAAAGTAGGTTTGTAATTAGATGCTTGCCAACTCGGGTTGATTTCAGAATAAGCCCTGGTTTTTAAATACTTTTCACTAATTTTTAATACTGGCCTTATATGACAACTTTATTTGTAATCTTGGATTAGAAAAAAGAGTTATATCATAATGTTCAAGGCTGGGAATGTCAAGTAATTCTGTTTGTTCTTCATGGTTCATAAGCCACAGGCATTCAAACAAAGGGATTATTATGTTGGTTCTGTGTTTCTTAATAAAGCTGGTATCCTGCAGGCATTTATTGCATGAATACCTGGTCTTATTAGTGTCCAGACAGAAGAAGTCTCTCTCTCTACCTTCTGAAGACGCAATTGATAAATGAGCTCGTTAGCCAGGTCAATGGGTGGTGAAAGGCATTTTGGAAGCCTACGTTGCCACAAATGTTGTTTCAATTTGACTGTTTCATAACACACCAGTAAACCCATTAGTAAGAACTCCCTGATTTCCAAAGTCGTCGCCAGTTCAGATTATCTGCAGTGACCCCAAGATGACTTATCAAGGAAGAGCTGGAATATAAAGACGCTAGGGTTCTTGCCAGGCTGGGCCGAGTCTGAGTTGACCCGCCAGAACGTTCTTGCTCTCTATAGGGGTCAGGAGACTCCTGGGAAAAAGTCCTTTAGAAGCAGTCTGAGAGCAGGGAGGAGCTGCCCCCAGGGCTGCTGACCCACGTTGGTCCTCATCACGAGGCTGCCCTTTGGCCAGTCCTGTTCCAGCTCTTTCGGCTTCTCAAGTAAGTGCAGGGACTTCAGTGCGAGATAAGATGTTTCAATGTGTGTTCCCTTTTGCAGAAGCTCTGCATGCTGGGACCCACTGAGCCATTGGGCATATGTTGAGAGGGACATCTGAACTCTGGGTAGGGACCAGATTAAGATGTGTTTTCAGTGTTTCTCCAAGGATTTCAGAAGAGGTGAAAAAGATGAATTTTTATCTCTCAACTCATGAAATTCTAGTCAGTGTTGCAGAATGAGGGCTGTGCTGAGTCCTTCTGGACTCTGGTGTATGTTATTGACTACACTTTTGCAGAGGATCGGGAAAAGACTGTGAAACATGACTATTCACGCACTCCCTACATTTCTTCATCTTGCCTGTGACTGGTTCTGATCAGCGAAATGTGAGTGAAAACTTTGACTCTTGCTTCAAGGCCTAGGTGACAGTACATACTGTGCATCTCCCCCAGACCCCCTCTTTACCTGTCCCCATCTCTTTTAGTCAGTGTTTTCTCCACTGTGACTAATTTTCTGACCAGAACAATTGTAGGGGAGGAAAAGTCTATTTGAAAGCTCATGGTTTCGGTGGTCTTAGTCTATAGAAGGCTGGCCCCATTTCTTGGGGTTCAAGGTGAGGCTGAATGTCATGGTGGGAGAGCGTGTTGAAAGGAAGCAACCCATATCATGATCAGAAAGAAGAGAAACTCCACTCGGCAGACACAAATCTATACACCCCGTGGCTATGCCCCCAGTGAACCACTTCCTCCAGCCACACACCCCCTGCCTCCAGTTACCATCAGAGATTAATTCACTGATTTTGTTAAAGCTATACCCCAGTCACTTCTCCTCCAAACCTTCTTACACTTTCTCACACGTGAGATTTTGGGGGATACCACACCTAAACCATAACACCATCCATGTTGTGGGAAGCAAAGAGTCCCTAAGAGGTGGTAAAAATATTAGAAAGAGCCCAGGTAATAGAGTCACAGATTAGAGAATTACCACCAGAAGCCTGCCCAGCAAGCATTAGATTGTGTGTGATGGAGAACAAAAAAATCTCAATTGGGTTGTCACAATGGCTGGTACAGTCAGCTGTCTGTGGTCTCAGGTTCCACATCCATAGATTCAACCAACCTCAGATTAAAATATTCAGAAAACGATGTTATGCTCTTGCTGATGGTTACAGTGGCCGTGTTTATGCTGAACATAAATAGGTCATTTTCTTGTCATCATGTTCTAAATAATACAGTACAACAAGTATTTCTATATCATGGACATTGTATTATAAGTCATCTAGAGATAATTGAAAGGCTATGAGGGTGTACTCAGGGCATATGGAAATACTATGTGGTTGGATGGAAGACTTGGATTTTGGTGCTCACCAGGGATTCTAGAACTAGTCCCTCTTGGATACTGAGGGACAACTGTTTATTACCCTGACCAATCCAAACTACTTTAAAATTTTGATTTGTTTATTTATTCATCATACTATGATGGGGAGGGCATTACTATAATATAAGGAAGTGTCTACAGAGGACATCATTAGGGAATTTATTTATTTTAATGCAATTCTCTTTGTTCATAGTGAATCATGATTAGGGTTGCAGCCCATGATGTAGTTTGTAATGCTATACCATCAAAAGTTCAGGCCCACAGCTTTTCTTCCCAATAAGTGTATTCCCACATGGATTGCACAGTCCCTAGCTTCTATCACGCATTAATACACAAACTAATCTGCCGTCACAAAGAGACACCCCCAAAACAAATCAATGATTATTCAAACTCAAACAGAACAGGCGTTTGTCTTCCTCTCATTTAACAACCCGAGTGAGGTTGACCAGGGAACCAGGTTCTTTCTATGTTGCGACTTTACCACCCCCAGCCCAAGGCCAGCTCACTAGTGGCATGTTTGGGAGTTCCAGTGTGTGCCCTGGCGTGCAAATAATCTCATGCCTGTGTGACAGGACCCAGAGCTGCATGTAGAGCTTCTTTCACATCCAATTGGCCGAAGCATAATCACATGTCCACTCCTGGCTGGGAAGCGTCGTCTCTGCAGCCAGGTGACCGTGTGTCAGACAGAACTTGGGAGTCGTGTCACAGTGGAAGAGAAGGAGCATGGATGTTAGGACAGGTTGGGTGCTTTTCATCTGATGATTCACAGTGGGTTTCTTGCTTTTGAGCATCTTCAGTATCAGAGGAGATCAGTACTGTCTGCTACGGTACCTTTTCTTGCAAATGAGGACCATTGGACCATCTCAGGTAACGTGAAATTCCATTATGATGACACAGAATTCTCTTTTTTTGTCACCCTACTGAGGAACTAAGGTATGGAAAATATCCCTTCCTGTGGTATTTTCCTGTGTTTTTTTCCCTTTCTGCATTTTTATCAGTGCACTGTAGCCACACATAATGATGGGATTTGTTGTTACATGTTTGTACCAGCACACAATATAACTGGAGTGTTTTTAAAGTGCCCTTTGGAGAGCCTCACCTGTGTTGGCCCTCAATTAGGGGTGTCATGGAGGCTGGGGATGAGCTCAAACCTTTATTGCCAGTTAATCAGGCTGAATGCCCACCATGAACATGCGGCTCCCCCTAGACCCGCTGAGCGCCAGCCCAGTGGAGGGTGGGGTGTGCTCAATGGGACAGTGAAGTGAGGAACCTCAGGAGGAATAGTTTATCCTAAGGTGAGGGCTGAGATGGGGAAGGGGAGATTCCGAGCTCTGTGAGATTCTCTCCTTCAGAATGTCACCATGAATTAAAGTTTGAATTTTGGTTCAAGGAATCTGCTGCCAAGCAAACAAACAGAACAGGTGGATGTAGATGTACCTGCTGTCCTCATAAAACCCTCTGTGGGACATGAGAGCACAGGATCTTAATAGCAGAGCTGTTGATGCAGTGGAAAGACTCTCTGCTGGACTCTGGCAGTAAGGAGAGACAGTGCCCTTGGGTCAGATGAGAGTGTCCTAGGTCTGGCATCACATGCTCAGAGCTGTGCCACTAAGGAAGGTATCAGTCACTGTCCCCTGGGTGAGGATTAGCAGTGGCCAACCCCTCTGTGGACCCTGGAGCACGGTTGCCACATTTGGAATTGGCATTAGTAGGACAAATCCTTGCAGAAGACTAGAATCAGAGGAGAAGGACTTATTTAGTCGGAGAGGGTTCTGGATGTGGTGTAGTGTAGAAAGTGTGGGTCCTGCAGAACTCAGAACTGCATGAGCAGAAGTTGGGAGGCTCTAGAACTTGATCCTACATGGCAGATGGATTTAAGACCAGAGCTATCCGATGACAGGAGTGTAAGATTTCCTCCGGTGTCTCTCCTTGCCTCTCTTGGCCTTCTACAAACAGGCACCTCACAGTTAGTGCTCTTGATCTGCTTCCCCCTGCTGAGAGCCACAGCCGAGTGGGAATGAAGCTTGGCATTTTTGCCAGAATGAAGTGGTTGAGAGGTGACACCAGTGAGCCATTGAGATGATGATGGTTATGTTAAGCTGTGTATTCAATTGTATATTAGACCCCTGTGGTCTGCCTTGGCCCGCTACTTTGGAGTTCTCGCAGGTATTCCTGGAGAGTTGGTTGGGGAAGTGCCAGAGGAGGGATTTCCGGTTGGTGGTGTTTCCTGGAAGGGCCACCTGGGTGGAGTTCGGGCAATAAAGGAGTTCCTGTTTTGAACCTACAAGTGCCTCGTGGCGGCTTGGTTATTTTGTGCCCAGTCAGACTGTGGCATCCCCCAGTGCAGGAGACCACCTAGGGGAGTGCTGAAGATAGTCACTCTGCTGTCCCTCCACCTTACACTGCCCTGATTTCCAGGATTCCCAGAAGAGGGACGGCTCCAGCGGCACACCCTTCGACTCCGGAGAAGGCAACCCCAGGCTGACGTCAGTTCTCTTCCAGTTTCATCCAAATCCACTTTTCTTTTGCGGTGCCTTGGCCTCACGGGGGCATTTGATGCACCTGAATCAGGGGTCTGGGACATAAAGAGAATCACGCTATCCAGCAAGTCTCTCTTGTTCTATGCTCTTTCGTTATAGGTAGAAAAATTAATTTTCTATTATGATTATATTCTGCTTGTCATCAATCTTGCCTCCTACCATTTTAATCTGGCAAGACAGTGCACCAGAAGAAAGGATATAGATGTCATTTTGTCAAGTGACTCTAGAGAGGGTTGGGGTGTTGGGTTAGTTGGCATGTATTGAAAATATTTTAACAAATATGTTTTGTGATAGAAGGATCAAGGATAATAGCACTAATTTGACTCCTCCTTTCCAAACAGAAAAAAAAAAAACATGTTGAATGCTGCCAGGTACTGGACGCTGGACAAGCCTGGAGGGGCAACACTGAAGAGATGAGCCCTGCTCTCCTGGTGTTTACTAGGCCTGCAATTTCATGTTCATACACCTTTTATATGTGGGGATTTTTTTGTTTTTTGGGGGGACAGAAACTCAGACTCTAAAATTTCAAATGCACCTCCACAATTGAAATGGCTCAGTTTAGAATTCTAAATCCTCATTATTTGGCCCCAAACCACCTTGAGGGGTGACTTTCCTTCTAGTTAGTTTGCAACAGCACTGTGGGCTCTTTCAGGAACTGTTCTGGCTACCGAGATTCATGCAGCTTCCCCATTCCTCTTGGAATTCCCGTCCTACATCTTCCCCTGGAATCTGTCCATCGTTAAAGCCTGCCCTGGTGGAGTGGAGCTGTGAGTCGCAGGTCCCTGGCATTCTCCTTCCCCACCAGATAAATCACAACTGGACACAGTTGTGTATCCAGGTGGGAGATTGTGGAAGAATGTTGTCCACAATGGACAGAGATTTGGAGAAAGCCAGTGACCTTGGATAGCAGAGCAAAGGGTGAACCTGTTGCCCTAGCACCAATTACAGGGTAGAGTGGCAGGGATGGGGGGAGTCCCTCCAGCCCTGAAATTGGCACCTTGCAGAAATTCAGTCTAAACATAAGAGACCTGGAATCTGCATTGCAAATCCCGGGCTTTGGAGAAGTTCTCTGCCCTTCCCAGGGTTTTCACGGTGCCCTAAGAGGGACCATCTTGAGAAGGTCTTGCCTGAGCTTACTGCTCTGGGAGCCAAAGGCCCCTGCATTTTCCTGTGTCTGGGTCCCGATGGCAGTGTAACTGCACTGACTCTGCGGGTAGCTGCTTCAAGGGGCAGCTTGGTCCTGGAGAGCCTCTGACATACAATGGCAGAGAATTCTATGTGGTGGGAACCAGGTAAGAGAATGGAGGATGCTTCCCTTTTAAAACTGGCAGATCAGGAACCTGGTTGCGGGATCCCAGGGGAAGAAGCAGCCCTGCACTTTCAAGCAGGAGCTAAGCCTGGGTGCACCAGAGGTGAAGGGAGAAGATCACTCAGTGCCCGTGGCCATTCACCCCCAGCACAGATAGCTGAGACTCCATAGCCTCTTCCAGGTGTAGCCCAGAAGCTCAGAGTCCTTGGCAAGCTGCAGTGCTCCTGGAAGCACAGGGAACCTGTGCTGGATGAGTCCCCTCTGTGGGCGAGCTTGGTGACAGGCTGCAGCATTGTGTCTGCCCTGCTCTTGGATTGTGCAGCCCAGATAACCCCAGAGTAGATCTTTGCTGTCCAGCTCTGATTTCTGCCCCAGCTCATCTGGCTGGCAAGGCAGCAGGGAGCTATGCTAACTGAGGGGTCACAAACCGCTCCATCGCTCACCCAGGAGCGCCACAAAGGAGAGAAGGAGGTAAGTAATTCCCAGCCCTTCCTCTGTCTGAGCAGCACAGTCAAAAAGACCTGGAAAAAAATTCTCTGTCCAGCACAGATTGCAATCACCCAATCCTACCCACCCCATGGATTGCTTCAGAGGAGAGGAAATTTTAATTTTTTAAAATTAATACACTTTTTGTTATTACTGGGTTTTGTTTGTATATATACTTACATCTCTCTTGTGTTCTGCTCTTAATATATTTAATTTTCTTTTTTTTCCTCTTTTTTACAGCTTTCTCCTGCTTTTCCTTTTCTTCTTTCTTTTTAATTTTTATTTCTGCTTCTTTTTGTTTTCCTTTTTTCTTCCTTTCTTTTTCTTTGTTGCTGTGACAAATACCTGAGGAAAAAACTTAAAAGAGGAAACACTGATTTTGGCTCATGGCTCTGGGGGTGTCAGTGTGTGGACAGCTGGCTCCGTTGCTTTGGAATGGGGCCAAGCACAACATCATGGTGGAAGAAAGCTGCTCACCTCACAGCAGCCAGGAAGCAGAGAGGGAGAAGAAGGGGACAGAGACAAATTCAGTATGCAGAGGCATGCCAACGTGACCCACCTCCTTCAACTAGGTTTCACCTCCTACAGTTTCCATCACCTAATAATCTATTTAGCTATGAATCCATTAATGGGTTAATCCACCAAAAAGTCAAAACCCTCATGATCCAATCAATTTCCCAAATCCCCACCTCTTTAATATGGCTGTTTTGAGGGGCCAAGCCCTCAACACATGTGACTCTGGGAAACACTTCATAACCATAATATTCTGCCTCTGCCCCCAAAGTCCCATGTCCATCTCATAGTGCAAAATGCGTTTAGTTTCTTTCCAAAAGTCCTCATAGCCTCAATGGTTCTAGCATTGTTCTAAAGAAAATCAGGGAAGAACCAAACAATATTAATACAGAAGATCATCAAACCTCTAAGATAATAAAACTGAATATAAATAGTCTTAATTCAACAATTAAAAGACTCAGACTGGATGATTAGGCTAAGAATATGCTTCCTTCAAGAAACTTACCTCTCCAGCAAGGACATATACAGAATGAAAGTTAAAAGAAAGGAACATCATATTCCGAGTCAATGGAATTTGAAAGCAAGCAGGAGTAAGTATACTCATAATCCACAAAACAGATTTTAAGCCCAAGTCAGAAGACACAAGAAGATCACTACAGATTGATAAAGGGAACAATTCATTAAGAAGATGTTACAATTATAAACAAACATGCCGCAGTCCGGCTGCAGCAAAATAACCGGGGGGTGACCAACAACTTGTGTACATTGATACAGCAGGAGTAGGAGCCGTTTATTGTAGGACAACAGAGGTATTTATACATTCCACACAGCTTATCTAATTAACATAAACTAGATACAGCAGTCAACCAATAAGGAATCTCCACACTTAATGGCTCGCTGGCGTTACTTCACAAACCACTCCCTCTGGCAAAATGCCAGGCGCCATCCAGACTTGTTTACAGACTCTAACACAAACATGCACAGTTGTTGAAGCACCCAATTTTATATATTACTACTAGACCTAAATAGATAGATAAGTCCCAAAACAATAGTAGTGGGTGACTTCAATACCCGACTCTCACCAAAGGTAGGTTATCCAGACTATAGAAGTTAGCAAAGAAGCATCAAAGTTACATTATACTACAGATCAGATGGGCTGAATACAGAACATTGCAGTCAAAAGCAGCAGAATACAGATTCTTTTCATCAGCACATGGAATTTATTTCTAAAATAAATCATACATTTGGCCATAAAGTAAATATTAACCAATTCAAAAATTTGAAATTATTTCTTGCATTTTATCAGTCCATAATGGGATAAAACTAGAAATTGATAGCAATGAAAACTGCAGAAATTACTCAAACCCATGAAGATTAAACAATAAAAATTTGAACAAGAAGTAGGTCATTGCAGAAATCAGGGGGTGAAAACAGAAACACTATCATAAGCTATCATAAGAAGGCAGTTCATAGCTATGCAGTCCAACACTAAATAGAAAGATATGTCAATAAATAATGATTAAATAAATAATGATGTAGCTCAAGACTTTAAAAAAGCAAGAACAAATCAAAACCAGAATCAGAAGAATAAATAATAAATACCAGGAGAAATAAATGAAATAAAGACTAAAATAAAAAGAATGGTCTCTATGAAATAATAAGGTTGATAAATCCTTAGCCAAGCTAATGAGAGAGAGAGAGAGAGAGAGAGAGAGAGAGAGAGAGAGAAACCCCAATAGAGAGAGAGAGAGAGAGAGAGAGAGAGAGAGAGAGAGGTACCCAATAAATAAAAAAATGGGATGATTACAACAGATACCTCTGAAATTCAAAGGATCATGAGGAAATACTTTGAAAACCTGTATTGGAAAAAAAAGCAGAAAAAATTTAGAAGATATGGACAAATTTCTAGACACATCTGACCTACTAAAATTGAATCAAGAAATTATTTAAAATAGATCAACAAAAAGCAATGACATTGAGGCAGTAATAAAGTTTCCCAACGAAGAAAAGCTCAGGATTAGATGGATTCACTGCTGAATTTTACCACTTTTAAATAACATATAGTACTGGTTCTCCTCCAACTGTTCATATTATAGAAAGGGAAATAACCCTTACATACTTATTCTACAAAACCAGTATTATCTACTACCAAAACCTAATAAAGATACAACGAATAAAGAAATCTACAGACCAAATACCCTTGATGAACATAGATATAAAAATCCTCAATAAAATACTTGAATTCAATAGTACAGTAAGAAGACCACATGCTATGATCAAGTTCGTTTTACCCTGGGCATGGAAGGATGGCTCAACATATACAAATCAAGAAGTTTAATATAGAATGTGAATAGGATCTTGGATAAAAATCATAAGAGCATCTCAATAGATAGATGTAGCCTTTGATAAAAATACAACTTCCCTTCATGATAAAGCCTTTAATAATTTTGTATAGCAGGGAAATACCTCAACATAATTAAGGCTATGTATGAGAAACTCAGCCAACATCATACTACTGGATGGGTAAAAACATTTCTTGTGAAATCTGGGACAAGGTAGGGGTGTCTTTTCTCACTATTCTTATTTAAAACACTACTAGAAATTTTAGCCAGAGCAATCAGACAAGAGAAAGAAATAAAAGGGATACAAATAGAAAAGGAGGAAGTCAAATTATCCCTGTTTTCAGATAATATGATTCTTAAAAAAGAATTTTAAAAACCTAAAAAACCCTAAAAATTCCACTAAAAGACTCTCAGAACTGATAAACAAATTCAGCAAAAAGGCAGGATACAAAATCAACACACAAAACTCAATTGCTTTTTTATACACCAACAGTAAACTTGCTGAGAAGGAAATCAGGAAAGCATTCCCATTCATAGTAGCCCTAAAATAAACAAATAACAAACAAACAAACCTAGGAATCAACCTAACCAAGAAGGTGAAATAACTGTATATTGGAAATCACCAAGTACTGAAGAAAGAAATTAAAGAAAACACTAGAAGATGGAAAGACCTCCCACATTCATAGACTGGGTATATTAATATTGTTAAAATGGCCCTCCTACTGAAAATGAACTACAGATTCAATACAATTCTCATGCAAATACAAATGACATTCTTCATAGAAGTAGACAAAGCAACCCTCAAATTTATACAGAAGCACAAAAGATCCTCCAAAAGCCAAAGCAATTGTTTTAAGTCGGATCCTGTGTTGCTCTGACCAAAGGACCTGGCAAGAACACTAAAAGGAGGGAAGTTTATTTTGGCTCATGGTTTCAGAGTTGCAGTCTATAGTTGGTCAACTCCAGTGCTCTGGGCCCGAGGTAAGGCAGCACATCGTGGTAGAAAGGTGTGGCAGAGAAAAGTGGCTCAGGACCTGGCAACCAGGAAACAGAGAGAACTCCTTTGACCAAGAACAATTATAAACATCAGAGGCATGTCCCTTTGTGACCTACTTTCTCCAGCCACTCACAGTTTTGCCTGCAGTTACCTCCAGGTTAATCTATAGCAGTGGATTAATCCATTGATTAGTTTATATCTGTCATAATGTTAATCATTAAGCTTCTGAATATTTTTGCATTGTCTCACACATGAGATTTTGGGGGACACCTCATATCTAAACCATCTAGGAAATCCTGAGCCAAAAAAATAAAGCCTAATTTCAACTATACTACAGTGTCATAGTAACAAGAACAAAATGGTATCGGCATATTGGCATAAAAACAGACGTGTAGGCCAATGGAACGAGGATCCAGAAATAAATCCCTGTATTTACCAGCAACTGATTCTCAACAAAGGGGACAGAAACACACATTGAAGAAAGGAAAGCCTCTTGAACATGTGGTGCTGGGGAAACTGGATGTCCACATGCAGAAGAAGATTGGAATGAAACCTCTCCTCACCCTGCATGAAAATGAACTCAAGATGGATCAAAAACCCTTAGGCAAAACCCCCCAAATTGAAACTACTAGAAGAAAACATGAGGGAACACTTCATGACCTTAGTACAGGCAAAGATTTCCTGAAGAGAAGGAAACAAGGGCAAAAATTGGCAAATAGGGTTACATGATCCACACCGCAAAGGAAACCAGCCACAGAGGGAAGAGCCAACCCATAGAGTAGGAGGAAACCTTTGCCAGCTGTCCATCTGGGAGTATTGACATTCCAAAGATTTAAAGACTAAAAACAACAATGATAAGTTAAAAGAATAAGTAATCTAATTTTAAAAAGTGGGCAAATGAGCTACCAGACACCTCTCAAAAGAAGTAGAACTGGCCAATGAACGTGTAAAAGAATGCTCAATGTCTTTAGCCATCGGAGAAAGCAAACCAAAACTCCATAGAATCCATCTCACCCTGGTCAGAACGGCTTTTCCAAACACACACACAAACAAAAAAAAGATAACAAGTGCTGGTGAGAGAAAAGAACCCTTATCCACTGCTGGTGGGATTGTCAGTCAGTACAGCCACTGTGGAAAGCAACGTGGAGGTTCTTCACAGAACTAAAAATAGGGCCACCATATGATCCTGTTCTGCGGCTCCTGGGTCTGTGCCCCAAGGGAAGGAAGTTAGCAAGCAGAAGAGACCCATGTGCCCACGTTCACACAGTCACGTTGTGGATGAGTCTAGGTGCCGGCCTATAGTGAAGGAATGAAGACAACGTGGTGTATGTACACAATGCACCATTATCCAGCCACGAAGAAGAAGAACAAATCGTGTCATTGGCAGGTAAATGGATAGAACTGGAGGAAATTGTGCTAAGTGAAACAAATCAGACACAAAAAGATAAGTATCACATGCTTTCTCGCATATAGGAACTAAAACCAAACAAACGTCAAAGTAGAAGAGGCACTTTTAGGACCAGGGAGATGGGGAGAGAGGGCAGTCACAGATGGTGGGAGGAGGGAGGATGAACACGATACATGCACGGGTGGAAATTTGGAACAAACCCATCAAATTGTACAATAAATACATGTTAATAACAAGAATTAATTCAAGCACCCTACCAAAGGGACTCATCTTCCTAAAACCTTTGCAAGCATTCACAAACTAAGGTAATCTCTTCCTCATTTGCACTCCTTTATCATGTCCTTCATGATCAAACCCATGTCATATTCCAGGTGTCCCACCGTGAAGCCAACACAAGTGCTAATACAGAATGCTGTGTGACGGGTGGCATATGCACCACAGCCTTCTCTCCATGGTGGAGGGTGGGAAGTCTAACACCGCAGCCCCGGGTGGCTCAGCACCTGGTGAGGGCCCACTTCTGGGCTCCTAGTTGTCCATTTTCCCACAGTGTCCTTACGTGGCCAGAGTGAAGGGGCTCTGTGCAATTTGTTTTTTAAAGGCACCAACCCCAAACATGAAGGCTCCGTTCTCATGACCTAAACCCCTACCAAAAGTCCTACCTTCTCATAATATCTTATTAGGAATTATTTCAGTTTTTGAACATGGGGGACACAAGCACTTGGTCTGTTGCCCTGACTTAGGGTAGGCCCCTCAAGTCTGTTTTAGCTCATATGTGCAAGTCTTGTATGAAGCAGGAGAAGGCACCCTGTCCTCCAGATACCTTAATTCCATCTTTTGGAAAATTCTAACATACTGATTCTCTTAGGAGAGGGATATCATAGCCATCTGCAGGAAGAGTTACAAATATGCAAAGCTTCTCTAAGGTGTGTGAGAAGTCCCGTAGACTGCGTGTCACTTTGAATGGTGAGCTGGTTTAAGTTCCTGGGATGTGAGCTGTCCTTGGTCAGGGCCAGGGATGTGCTAGTAAATGCTAAACGGCTGATGCTCTGAGAGGAGCAGGCTAGGCAACCTGGATTGTAGTGTTGGGCGATTTCGAGGTACCAATATGACATCAACTCACAAAATCTGAAAAGTTAACAGTCCGCTTTGAAGACCTGTTTCTGGCCCACCCCAAGCCTGGCTTTTTCAATCCATTTTGCTATCTACAGAACTCAATAAATGTTGAGGAAGCTCTGAGCAATGTCTCGATCCACATCATAGTTGTTGTGCGTTAAAAAGCCAGCAACAGTCTTGGTCCTGCTACCACGGACAGCACACACTCACCAGCTGCTTTATTTTTAATGTTTAAGCATTTGAGCAATATATCTTTTTATGACATCCTCCTTACAGCTGAAGTGCACAAGTTCCTGAGAACACAGCAATTCATTATTAGCTTGCCTAAGGTAAAAATATTACCTATAAATAAACTCTCAGGAAAATGCAGCGTACCAAGTACAGAGAAATCTCAAGGCTGCTTTATGATTAGTTATTTCCATGGTCCTAAGTTTCTATTTTCTTAAAGCTTTGCCTAAACAATTTATATTTTAGCTACTTTAATGGATAATGCCATAAATATTTTCCTGACATATCTGTGCTGATCCAAGGAAGGTAGTCTAGGTGGCTAATTAGTCCACATGCTGAGATGAAGGGTGGGTGATAGGCAGGCCTTTTGTTAATTGCCAAATACCGAACCTCTGCATGATGAATTATGTTTATTTTATAAAGGCCAATGTTTTAGTCTTTGCATGAGTGAATCACTTATGACTACTTATTTTAGTTTACAATAATACCAACTCCTATCTAGTTAGTTCAAATTGATGTTATATCCATACACTCAATATTTAATAACACATAAGTGCAGAATAGTAAATGTTTCTGTCTGAATGTTTATAATTGCATGTATTTCACCATTAGAAGATAATACCTGAGCTTAGTGTAACTTTCAATAGGTTTTAAAAATTCTGAAGTACTTTCACACTGCTCCTATAACAAATGACCACAAGCCTAGCATGGCTTAAAATGACACAAATTTATTACCTTGAAAACCTGAAGGCCAGAAATCTGACGGGGGTGTTGTGCCAGCGAGCAGGGGTGGAGGTGTCCACTGGGCTGCGTTCCTCTTGGGGGCAGGAGGAGAGAGCTTGCACGCCTTCTTGCCCAGCTCCCAGAGGCTGCCTATGTCTCTTGGTTCATGACCCTCTTCCTCCATCTTCCGTCAGCAAGAACTGGCCAGCTCTTCACCTAGCAGCCCTCTGGCTTCTCTTCTGCCTCCTTCATTTTTAAGCACCCTGTGACGGTCATCACAAGGCAGGTCCATCTGGAGAGCCCAGGAGAATCTCACCTCTTTAGAAGTTAGTTGATGAGCAAAAGTAATTCAAACTGCTACTTCAACCCCCTTTGACATGCATTCTGGCATGTCACAGGTTCTGGGAATCAGCACAGGGACATTGATGGCGAAGGACGTTTCCTGCCCACCACATACCTGATGGACCAAAATGTGTTTCTAGTTTATTGCTGAGCAAACTGACTCAAAGGCATGAAATGGCCTTCACAAGGTCTCTGGCGCCAGTGCCATTTCCTGAGCAAAGCCATATACTTGCATAACAAACCAGAACCTGTTTTGCCCCAAATTATTGTTTCACTCAGACCTTCACCCTTGTTTAGAGTGTGTTCTGACTTTTGCTCTTTTTACCTTGGAAGAAATCCCTTGCTAATTTGAAGGATTGAACTTTTTGTCTTTCCTGTTTCAAGAGCGTCTGGCGAGAAAAATGATTCAAAAGGGATCAAGCAAGCGATTCACTTAGAGCAATATGAAAGACAGTATGAGAAAAGGGAAAACAAAACTCTAGCCTTTTAGCCCAAAGGCCTCATGTTTTTAAAGATCCACGGAATTTAATTAGGGCCAGGGAAATGTCAGAGGTAACAAGCAAGGATTAAGTTTCAGTGCGGTTGAGCATACAATTGGCTGGCAACTGGTATAGAACTCTTCCCTGGGAGGTGCAGGCATAGGAGGAGAACCATTTGCAGAGGAGGAAGTTGAGGCCAGAGGGAGCCAAAAGCTCACCATGTACCAGTTGGCTGGTCTTTGCCCTGACCCTGGATGTCCCTGGGTCTATTTGGCTCTCTCTGGATTCAGATTTTTCCAAGACACTGTGCCCTAGTTCCTCTGCACTGATTTTATTTTTTTGCCATTTTGAGTATGATTTGTGAAACATTCCATCTGCCTGCCTTCTGGTTGTGGGAAAGCCTTGATCCTAACTCGATTTTTTATTGAGACAATGCAAATGCAAAGAAATTGAGTTAGGAGAAATTCACTCAGCGCAGTGTGTTAGCAACAGGGCTTAAAACAGAGCAGGACCCTAAACTTCTAAGAACGAGACAGAATGTTCTCCTTATCCCACGACTTGTAGTAAATGCAAGAAATGCACAGGACGTCTTTCACAGTAGAAAGATAGTGGGTGAACTTTAAGAATGGCATATTATGTTCAATGAATAAATAAAGATGATTTTTGTTGATGTAGGACATGTCAGAAAGCTGACTGTGAGTAAAGAAGGGCTGTGTCAACAGAGTACGCACGCGGCCTCCCACTTCGCTGTGTCCTTGCAGAATGGCATTGCTCCGGTGTGTGCAGTCCCTACTCTTTGATGCCAAATTTTGCATGAGTTATATTTAAGCCAAAATATTTCCTTATCTTCTTTAACTGTCAAAGTCTCATCCATTTGTTCACATGCAACTTAAATATAATTTTCTTTCAAATGTCTTTAGCATGCTGGGAAACTTACCTGAGTACTCAAATTCAGTTTTATCTCCTTCTCTTTATTATGTTTGTGGACCTCTGTAGCATCTCTATTGTATGGAGAGGGCGACTGCGTTCACTTATTTTTGTCTACTAATTGCACATGTGAGTGGTGGCTAATGTTTGATCAATGAACAAGCGAACAAATGTAGTGGACAGTGTAGTGTTGGCCAAAGAACATTATTTTACCTTATTTTTTTTGTGTGGCTACTTTCAATATTGCTTCTAATATAGTATTTGGAATAGAGCAGATGATCCACTATGTTTATTGATATAATTAATTAAAATACTTAATATTCTTTTAAAAATATCATTGGGCTCATAAGCTGCACCATGATGCTTTGTGAAGCATTTGAGAAGTACCTAGAATTGGACAGCTTTCCTTTCCTTTCTCTTCTAGAAATGGTGTTTTCCTTCTTTGGGGAGACTTGTTCTTGAAGAGGTCACAAACTATAATTTCTACAACCTTCCCTTGTCCCTGTGTCTTATTCACAGGGGTGTGTATAGTTCCAAAATGGGCCAGTTGCCTTTTTCTTAGGATTTGTCAAGTGCACATGCAGTTAGAGGCACCCTTCCCCAGCAGGCTGCCCATCATGGCTTGATTTCAGAGAAGGCCAGTTCTTACACCTGCCCTGTATTTGTAACATGAATCAACAAATATCCAATTTTGGTTAGAGGAGTGTGAGTTTGATAGTCACTGTTGCAAACAGAGTCTTAACACATGTGAGCACAGAAAAGCAGTGAGTGGCCTGGGATTAGCTGTACCCTGGGATCTCCTCCCTGTGCAACCTCTAAATTGCGGCATCTGGCCACCAGGTAAATTGCGGCACCCACCAGCTGCAGCATTCAGGTCTGATCACTGTATCATCTTCGGGCTTCAGTTTCACATCTTAGATCAGGGTTTGGCAAATGCTAAGGATCTGTCTTTGTTTTTTATCAAATAGGAGAGTATAGTTGGAGCAGTCAACACAGGTGTACCCAGGCGAACAAAAGCGCGGGAGCGCACACACACACACACACATGCACACACGCACACAAGCACACACCCTCTGGAGCACATGCTTTTTTCTCACTGAACCAGTGCTGACAGAGGGTGTCTGCCAGCCTCCCCACTCCGGGGAGGGTGTGTTAGAACCACCTGAGAAACTGTGAGCTGTGATTGTTCCTGAAGCAGGGTCTCCTGTCCCATGTCCCCTACACCAGCCCTGGGACACCAAACCAGAGAGAGCCCTTAAATGAATTAACAAACCTTAAATTTAGGGAAATTAAATTTCTCTCTTTTTTTTTTTGGTCAAATTTCCTTCACTTTTTTTTCTCTTCCACATACCCTTCTTCTTCCTTTAAAATGTTAAAATGGCTTTTTAACACTAACATTTTCCCATTTTGGAAAAAGTAGAATTCACAAAACAAACCCCCCCCCCAAAAAAAAAAGAAAGAAGAGTCACAATGTCACAATACTACTACCCATGATGGTTGTGGTTAATTTTTGGCATATATTCTTTCCAACTTTTTTTTTTCATGACAATATTTTAACAAACTTGAAATGAAAATGCATTTTAATTTAACACATCTAAACATTTTCTGCTATTTGGGTTTTTCTTTCCTGTTCTTCTGGCCCTGTGAGGTTACCATGAATACTCCAGCACTCGATCTTGGATGTCGTGTTTTCTGGGCACAGTGCATTTGCAGCATATGTGAATGATTTATACCAATGCAGATGGCAATCCAGCACTTGACCCCACTTCTCTTCCTGGAGATAGAGTAGATTTTTAGCATGTACTACAAAATGAGATGATCAGACTGGAGATGAATCACATGCATTTATAGGGATTCAGGAAAATGCTAATATGCCTGATTCCTGGAACATTCGTTAGTTTCTGGATGGAAAGGAAATCCCAAGTGCAACACTGAAATGTGAATGTGAGGCCCTCCATGTCTACACTTCCCCAGCGGAGCCCATCATTATCTCCAGCAAAAACCAGCGCTTGGTTGTACCAGCCTTCCCTCATAAAACCAATATGGGTTTTGTCAGACAAAATAGAAGCACCACATTTTCTCTATGAGGCTGAAAATGATAGGAATGTTTCTCACTGTTTCAGCAAAACACAAAGGAGCTGAAACTAAGAAAACACTGGTAGAGAAGATCAGAGGGCAATAAATGTCTCCTTCATATAGCAGTCAGATGTGGCTCCTCTGTTCTCTTCACCAACCAAAGGGTCCGGTTCCTTAATCCAGGGCCAGTGCACAGAGACCCTCCCTCCAGCGTTTGGCAACCTCCTCACCTTTTGAAAACAAATCCAACCATCAGAAAATGATGGTTCTCTTTGGAAGGAGGGGGTGTGAAAACAAGACGATATTGTTAAATAGTGTTATCCTCCATTTTTAGAGGTTTCAGTTTGTAGCTAGAGCCACAAAAGATCCATATAGTCTTAATGGATCTTAACACAGGAGGGTTGGAGGTTGGAATAGAGTGGACTCGGCCTAAAAGTGGTAGTATGAGAAAGGTTTGTGTGTTGTTATTTTGTATTCCTGAGCCTGGAGCCTGACAACAAAAATTTGGAATATCCTTTCATAGAGTGGAATCTTATTTCTTTCCAAGCTGGCAGATTGAAGAGCTTGAAGAGTTCCATCTGTGGCAACAGGAATGATAAATGCTTTTGAGGAAATCAGCAGGCTTTTGCCCTGTGTAATGCCTGACACTAACAAACTCAACAAGCTGGGGTCCTTCCTCCTCACCCTAAAACGTGGTCTAATGGGTCTGACGCATTTAAGAGGGGGTTGGGGATGACCTTTTCTAGGTGAGAACCAGCAGAATGGAATGGCCTTTCATTTAGGTGGGAGAAGCAGAAGCCCCACAGAACACTCAATGGCCAAGGTCACCTTGCCTGTAGTGGCAGAACAGGTCTAGAACAGGGACACGTCCAGGACAGCATCCCTCCCACCTTGTTCTTGGCGGCCACATTGTCACAGTGGCCTGGATGTGCTCCCCCCAATATGTCCTGCCAACAGCTTCTTCCTGGCTCCATCCCAAGTTCCATCAGCTTCAGCCCTGGGGTCATGGCTTCTGAACCCTCTGTCCTTGCCCAGAAATCAGCATTCATTGGTGGAACTGGATTGACTCGTGAGATTCCAGGTATGTCTCATCTAATGTGGCTACTCCAGATGGCTGGCAGTGGTTGAGGGAGATCACAGGGGTCTGTGGGACCCAGGAGTACCAGGAGAAACTGGGGATGAACGTCTAGACATGGTGGGGGGATCACTACCCTGAACTTTATCTATGCTTAGGCTCCTCCCCACCAATCTGAAGTTTAGATACAGGCATCCAGGGACTGGAGGGCTGTCCCTCCACTGGGACAGGAGCCTGGTATGAGTTGCATTGATGTCTCTTCAGTTGCTGTGATGAGATAGAAATAAAATAACTAAAAGATAGCTGTTTTATTCAAAGCTGAGAGTACCTATTCCTCCAACTACAAATACCACTTAGGGTATGTTTAAATTTGAAGATGTATTGATGTAAATATGCTTTGATTTATCTGTGATAATGGCAGTGGTGATCAAGGGGAAAGGATGAGGATGTTCATTGGTTAGCCTGAAGCTACATCTTGAATATTTGTAATTTTTGCAAGACGTGGGGAAATGTGCTAATACGCAAGAATAGCTTGTCACTCGTAGTAGTTGTGCTGTTTGGAACAGCCCTGCCCAGGAAGCTGCTCTGGAGCCGGCTGACAGTAGGATGCATATGAATTCTGGAAGAGTCCCACAAGAGAATGTTCCTCTGCAATGTGAATGAAAGGTCTATGACTGGGGCAATAATCGAGTGAATCTCACAAATGTGAGGCTGGAAGGAAGGGCCCAGGTGGGAAAGAACCCACACTGACTGATTCTATTCTCTAAAAGCCACCACAGGCAATCCTGGCACGTGATGTGAGAGCCTGTGGACCCCTGAGGTGGCACCATGGGCTTCTGCCTCCCTGGTGCTGCTTTGGAACCTTGCTCAGAATTCACGGGGCTGTGCCTTGGGCTCTAGGCAATTTCAAGTGTGTGTGTGTGTGTGTGTGTATGTGTGTAAAATGTCTTAGTGACATTTTTAAAGGCAAACGGGCATTTTTCAAGAGGCAGTAAAATCAACACCCTTATTTTGGGTAGATTCTTTCATTTTCACCTTTTATTTGGAAAAATAAGGACTTTGGAAGTGCACCTCTTTTGTAAAATTTTAATCAGGTAAATGAAATGAGCTGAAATAGCCAACAGGACAGGAATAGAGAGGAGCACAAAGTCTCAAGAGATGGATCCCCATAGGGAAGAGGTGTCCTCTCCAAAATTCTGTGCCACCTACATGAATTCCAGAAGCAGGCCCATGGAGGCTTCCCACTGCCACTCAGAAGCACACCTTGCATTCTGAAGCCAGGAGGCTCGCACACAGGCTTGTGAGCAATGGGCTCCGAACTTCAATTTATTACCAAAGTATCTCCATCAGATGACAAACCCGAGCAGAGGTACATGGGCAGTTCTGCCCTTCTGTCTCAGCCACCCTCAGGGACAGATTTGCTTTGGAAAATCCCGCTTGTGACCCACAAGCATCATCCATCTCCACACCACTGTTCAGTGGCATCTCTGTCCTGAAGTTTGTGCTTAAAGCTTTCCATCCACTTATAAATTTTTAAAGTCTCACATTTTCATTTGCACATCACTTTACGGATCTTGGTTCATAACTGCTTATCTTGGTGAGAAACTTTAATATTCCATGATTACCTATAATAACAGTTACTCAGTTGTAAATGTAATTAATTAAATATAAAAATTATTATTTATACATTACTAGAAATCCCTTAAAAAGACCAAGTGTTGAGAGACAGAGAGAGCAAGAAATTGTTTACAAAATTGCAGGGGCCCCAAGAATCTCTGTATCAGTAAGACAGATATAACCAAAAACAGTTTTGGGCATTCAGTTTTGCCCTAAGAGTGCTTAGAGTAAAATGAAGGCTGAATGAATAACTGATGTATGGAAAAACTATGTCCATTCCAAGGCCCCCAAATGCATAAGAATTCTTTGGAAGAGTTTTGAAGAGCATAAATATTGCAAATAAAGGTAAAGAGGAGCACTGGCCGTGTGTTTTAAACCAGCATGTGGTGGCCGTGCTTTTGGTGCCCACTGTATTGAACCCCTTCTTTTTCTCTTTGATGAGAAACCCTGGTCTGGCTCAAGTGGTCAAGTTTCCTAGGGACAGAAAACTGGCAGATCACAGGAGAAACAGAAATGAATGGTAAGATCATCTTTAGAAACGAAACAGTATTTACACGGTGACACGATTGGTTTGACAGGCCTTGGACCCCTCCTGCTCCACACCCTTTCCAGAAGAACCTAATTTGATTGGTATGGTGAAGTTCTCATCTCTGTTAATCCCTCCAGGTAACTGCAGTGACCTAGAGGCCCCTGTTCTCTTGGCTAGAATGTTCCAGTCTTCTATGCTGTTGATGAGTCCAGCCAAGAGCTGCGCTGCTTCTTGGGAAGATCACCAGACGCGGCATTTCTTCTCTGGGTTCATGTAGGAGTTCTTGCGGCAATGAAAGGCTTCTGAAAACTCTGCTGAGTTCTGCAATGTCCCAATAATCCTTTGACACAAACAAAAAAGACATCATTAGCATTGGCTACTCATGTCCACACCAGTGGACAGCCCTACAGGATTTCTCTTTGTAGGCCAAGTCAGTAATTATAGAATTTGAAATTTAAAAGGAAAAATAAACCTAATACAATGAGTCGATTCCTTGTCATTAACAGTTTTTCAATGGAGAGTTTGTGGAGCAGAAGTTAGTGAAAGGCATGGATTTTGGAGACAGGCTGCTTGGTTTGAACCTGGGTCACTAGGCCTCTCTGTACCTCAGTCTCCTCATTTTAAAAGTGCATATAATAATAGTTTCTGCACCTTGAGTTTGTAATGGAGCATTAATCATCCATAAATGCTCTGTGTTTTCAAAATAAACAAACAATGCATATTTGCAATTGTAGTTTCGTAAGAAAAGTTTGGGTGAAGAATGAAATCAGGATTTTTTACTGTATTGTGAAAGGGCTCATACAATCATTGAAATATAATAGGCTTTTAATAGGTCTTTGTTATTTTCATTTTTTTCCCAAAAGGACTCCTTAAATATCAGAAACTGGATTCAGCCTGAATAACTGGAAAGGGCTGGAAAAATGCCCATGTCTTCTTATCTCTGCTCCCAATGGGCGAAAACAACCGTGTCCAGCACACTATCGGCACCGCGCAGCACTGGAGGGAAGAGATGGGTCAATACAAGGATGTGGAGGGGACTGTGTCATGCCCAGCCAGCTCCGCCCCACCTCATCCACCTGGACCAGCAACATGCTCCCTGGGGTGGGGGCTGGGGGCAGGGGTGCTGGGGCGATGAAGACCAGGAACGTCCTGATTGACAGAGCTCTCCACGCGCACACAGCCTAGTCCCTGCCTGCCCCAACATCCATTCTGCACACACAGATATCCACTGGTACATGACAGAGGCTCCACAGACTGGAAGGCAGTGACAAGGTGGTGCACGATAAAGGCCTCTGACAGGCCTCCACTGATTCTGGAGTGGAGGCTCTGGAGGCCCTTGACCATGACCATGGAAGGGAGAGGAGCCACCTGGTTCAGGTGGAGCCCTCAGGCTGTGGGGGCCTCAGCAGCCACTGTGGCAGGTGGGAAGGCAAGTCCCCAATTCCCAGGCCTGTGTGGTAAACTCCTGTGCAACCCTAGAAAGTGGGACACGGTGCACTAGTGGGACTTAATTTCCCACCTCCTTGCTTAGGCCAGGGGCTGAGAGCTTGACTTATTTATTTATTTTTTTAAGTGCCCATTTCTTATATCTGAAATGTTCAAGAATAAATTCAGTTTTTCCACCAGGTGAGGATACAACGAGAAGTCTGCAGTTTGCATCCTGGAAGGCAGTACTCCCAGAACTTCCTAACTCCGAAATTCTTAGAAACTAGGAATTTTCACTGCTCCTGTCTCTTGGGCGCTGGGCTCACATACTCTACAGGATGGAGGTGCTTTGGCCTATTGATCCAGTCCGCCTCCCAATTTAGGAAGCTCTAGACTCTGGCTAGGGGAAAATCCTAATGGTGGCCTGGGTGTACCTCCCACTGGACAAGCTCCCTAGCTGATAGCACAAACCTGTGAAAGAACAAGAAGAACTGGACTTTGCTTTTTGTTTTATTAAGTTTTTTTTCAAAGGCTAGTATCTTAGATTCATCACACGGGAACAAGTACTTTAGCTGCAATGCCCAAACCCATTTGTCTCAAATTAAAAACAGAAAAACACCTTAAAGACACAACCGTCTTTGGAACATAGGGGAAGTTGGAGAGGCAGGAACGCTTGACCTTGAGCACTCAGCTCTGGTCTCCCCTCCACCAGAAGACTTCACTTAGATGCATACCAGGGCCTAACTCACTTTCCTGGGTCTCTAATGAATGTCTGGTGTTTATAACATCAAATCTTTGGATGGAAGATATGCATAACCATTTTGAAAAGTGGCACAGTATGAATAAACAAATCCTTTCTCTGAGAGTGAGATTGAATTTCATTAATATTACATAAAACAATTACACGAATTTCATGCTACATGAAAATTATGTGGCTCCTGCGTTGGCATTTCTAATAACAGAAGATGAAAACTTTGGTTTACTTGACTTGTTACTTCATTAAATAAAATACTTTGTTGTGCTGCTGCTGTTTATTGCCTTGGCAAATAATCACTTGTATTAAAAACATCTAAGAGAGGTAGAGTTGAGCATCTATGTGACCAAGAGTGGACTTTCTGACCTATAACATACCTGACTATGCCTGCCTACATGACTTGTTATGCATCTTTCAAAATGGAGCCGCACTGATGAGCACTTGCTCCACTGTATAGTCTCTCTCTCTTTTTTTCTTTTCTTCTTCATTTTTTTTTTTTTTTTGGTACCAGGATTGAACCCAGGGGCACTCAACCACTGAGCCACACCGCCAGCCCATTTTTATATTTTATCTAGAGACAGGGTCTCACTAAGTTGCTGAGGCTGGTTTTGAACTCACAATCCTCCTACCTCAGCCTCCTGAGCCACTGGGACTATAGGCGTGTGCCACTGTGCACCCAGTTCACTGTATAGTCTAAAATAAATAAATGCCTAACAGAGATTCTTAGGTAGGTGCTAAAGTCTGATAGGTGCTAACAGGAATCTTACAAAGCTCACCAAGATCCACCCTGATATTTATAAAATATCAGGAACCAATGTTAATATTTTAGGTAAATGGAGGAAATGTGAACATTTTAAAGAGGAGTTAGTGTAAGGATGCTAAACTATAAGAAGAAAATAACCCTATAACTTGAAAACATCTGCACAAAACACTACAAATAATATTCTTTCCAAAATATTGGAAACTAAGCTGTGAAAAACATTACCTGAGTTGTTTTTTTAGTGGTATTATTTCTATAAAGTTCTCTTTCATTTTCCTGAGTGGGAGATAATATTAAGTAATTTGAGCATGTAGATGATTTTGTCTATTTAGATTTGTTTTAAAAATTAACAGATCCCTTAATAGAAATATTGTATCTAAGTAACATTAGAAACATTGTTGTATATTATGTAGTAAATATTATAACAAATAATCACTCCCCAAAGTGCCTATGGATGACTAGCCAAATCTAGATTTTCAAAAAGAAGCCAATATTTAAATTGTGGACTTAATTTCTAGCATATTCAAGGGAAATTTTTTTAAAAACACTAAAGATTTTGAGGTTTTATTTTAACATACATAAGGCTTTAGTTAAGAAGAATAAAACAATTCTAGTTTAGACCTAACGAATACACTTTTATAGATTTCATCTTTATATCAAGTATATTTTGCCTTTTGTTTTCAATGTCTGGCTATTTAAGCACAAGGTTACAAATCTCCCTCTATTTTGGAAATATTTTTACATACACCACCAAGCACAATTTTTCAATAGCAACCCAATGTCTGTTAGTTTTTAAAGTTCTGTTAAAAATATGTTTTACTTTGTAGAGTCAGGAAGCAGCCTGTTTCCAAAACGAAATGTAACCTCAACCTTTTGCCAAGGAAATCCCTTTACCTCCAGAGAAAATAATAATTTCCTTGACAAAAGGTTGGCATTCCATTTACCCTTCAAAACACACAAATACACTTCTCTTATTATGAATGAAAAATAGTCAAAGAGGCATCTTTGAAGCCAGGACCAAAAGAAAATCAAAGATACAAATAATTCCATGTATTGACTAAAATATTGTTTTCAGTTTAATATAGGGGGTAGGAAACAGCGTACTTAGCTCTGTATTGCTGGACCAGCTATCACTGATGTGCTGGAATAGGCAGGACATAATTCAATTCATGAGCCACAGAAAGCACCTGCCTGGAGCTGATAGGGAATGTCACAAGTCCACAACTTTTTCCTAAGAATTTTTATTCTGTTCAGACTTCTTGTCTAAAAATAATCCTAATACTAATTTTCAAATATGTACATGTAATAAGCACATCACCCGCATTAACATTAGTCCTCTGCCACTCTCATGGTAATTTAATCCTTATTTTAAATGTCAAGAAACTGAGGCACAGAGATGAATAGCTAGTACCAGGGAAAAGCAGCAAAACCCTGATACAGAGACAATGTGAAAGTGCACCCTGGGTGTAGGGATGAACAGTCCTAGACCCACCATAGACTTTGAGGGTCTCACTCACCTAATAAACAACAAGAGCATAACTAACGGTCACAACAACAGTTTGTCTTGTCAAAAAAATAAAAAAATAAAAAACAGAACCAAAACAAAACAAAACCAAAAACCAAAACCAAAGCGTTAGATATGGTTCAGGGAATAGGGTTATGATGGGCAGGTAGAAAATGCATTTTTAAACAAGGAAATTTTTACCCAGTGGTTCAGATAGAAATGTTAATTCTTAAGAGTCAAATCTCTACCTATTGCAAAATTAAACTCACTCTCTGAGAATGGCAGATTCACAAGTATTACAGTCATATTGCTTCACTCCACTGGGGTCTTTATGGAGCCCTGATTTAGTTCACAGGACACGCAGGGCAAAGCTTTGACAGATTAGACTGTACGGTGCTTTGTGTGAGTTTACCAATGTTCTCTGGTATTCTCGACATTGGATTTGAGACTTCCACAGGAAAATAAAAACTTTTAAAAATTAAAACTAAGAGTTTCACGGGTAGAACATAATGGGAATTGATCCAGTAACATTTTTTGCTTTGTACCTATAAAGCATTTGATGTAACTTATCAGCAGGACTAGATGTAGCTCACATGATACAGAAAGCAGGCGTACAGTGACGGCTGTGAGTAAATGGGTTTCCAAAGAGCTCCTAAGGGGATGACGTCAACAGAGAAGGTACTAGAACATGCCAAGTGAGGTCTCTGACCTTCAAATGTGCCACTTCAATACGTCATAAATGAACCTACTTCCTCAGCAGTGAAAGACGGTGTTTGCATAGATATTAGGCTGGGTTTTTCAAATTTAGCTCATTAGTTCCCTTCTGTCCTCAAACTCTCTTTTCCAACAACTCTATAAAATCTTCAGATTTTTATTCCCCTGCCTTTTTTTTCCTGGGAGGTGGTGTTGATCAGCAAATGAGTGATGAAGTGTTATGGTCCATGGGAAGGGGACAGCAGTCAGAATTCAGTCCTAAAACAATACATAGAGACTTAGGAGTCCCATCTGTGGGCCTCTTAGACATTCTACCTGGTAAAGGCCTTGAGCTTCTACTCTCTCTTCCTCTCTGTAGGGCAGTTCTCCCTGGCATCCCTCATGGGATGGTTTGGGACCTGAGCTTCACTGTGCTCCCCTGGAGCTTTAGAGATAAGGTTATTCCTGGCTGCAGAACCTCGGTTAGTAACAAATTTCCCTTTATGTTATATAGAATCTTTCTTTGCAATCTGGAAGTCACTGTTTCAGGCCTAAACCACTCAGAGCCTTTTAGATATGTGCTTTTGCTAGCTTCAGATGGAGCCACTGTTTGGGGACAACATCTCTGTTGGAACTCATCAAGCACTGAGCAGAGGACAGGTGTATTCTGCAGAAGGGAGCGGCCAGAATGCTCATGTAAACCTTGCACTGAGGTGTTCCATCAGTCCCATCTTTGACATAAACACACAGAAGCATTGGGGTTTCCAAGTTTTATAGAACCAGAGTTGGAAAAAGCCAAATTCCAAACAGAGAAACAATGGCGCCAACCTTGGGTCACCCAGACTGTAGCTCACACCCACATACCTGAAATTGCCTGGACTGTGCACATCTGTTTTAATGGAGTTGACGGCATACTCTGGTCTGTAGATCCCACACCACACCTGGAGACAGGAGCAGAAAAAGCAGGCAGTGTGCTCAGGAAGGTGGGCGAAAGCAAAACCAAGTGATCTCTGCATCCCTCAGCTACTGACTCCTCGGGTAATGTTTAATGAAGGGCAACCAGGGAAACAATCATTCATCACGAATATGACCTGACAATCTGTCATAAACAATGGGAGTCGATGGAGTCAGATTTCCTGCCACGAGTGATTAAAATAAGACCACTCAGCATGCAGTGTCTAACTTACTGTGAAATCACAACTCAGAAAGGTTTTCATGTTTATCAGTCAAGAAGGAGGCGATACCTGGGCAAAGTTCAAGAAGAACAGTTGTCTGTGATTCAGGTCAAGTCCAGGAAGTAACTTTTCTTCACCATTCTTTTTAACATAATTCTGATAGGCCTGGGCAATAGTAATATAGAAACATGTTTACAATTTCTAAATTTATATATAAACCTATTCAAAATACCATGTAAACAAGTAGTTTACCTTTTATATCAAAATCACCCCAATACCTTTTAGATATGGCAATGTACAGCTATTTCCTAAATTATGAAGAAGGCTAGAATTTGCTTATAAGGACAATGACAAGAGGCAATGATAAGAGTAATGATCAATAAACACCAGCTGAATTAGAGGGTAACTTAAATAAGTGGGGAAAAAAGTACACATGTGTGGTTCTAGAGGCCCTGCCGGGGGGTGGGTGGATTGCCAAGGGACTCATCTGCATTTGCTATGTTTAGCTTGGTTACTACTCTTGGCAAAACAGAGTCACATTGGACTCATTTGAATGTTTCTTGCCAAAACTCAAGGGAGTCTTCCGAACCCCTTGGAGGCCCAGGATCCTATGAATCTAGGGAATCTAAGCAACCATTCTGGCTCCCCAAAGATAGGACAAAATAGACTAAATCTCAATTATGTTAAGAGAAAGGAATTTAGGTGATTTAAATGTCAGTAAATATTCTTAATCCATAAGGATTTATAGACAATTGTGAAAAAATTGCAGTTTTTCTCTATTGAATTTATTTCAAAAGGGATTGACAGCGAACTTTCTGGGATGTGTCATTTTCTCTTTCTTACAAAGGAAGGTGATTAATTAGGCAATGCATTCCATTTCTTTCTGTTCCCCATCAACACAGAGTTTCTGAACCTCTAGGTGAAGACTCCGTGGTTAGGTGTGGGGAAAACTCCTTCTCAGGGAGCTCACGATCTAGCCAAGGGGCAACGCATTCATATAAAGAACTCATGTATTCGAAGTATAATAAATTATTTGCACAACTGTAATTTGCTTCATTATTGTAATTGTGTCCTGGCACTGGGTGAGGATCTCTGTGGAATGACCAGCAACCCAAACTTGGACTGTAGTTCAGAGCAAAGGATCCTCAGTCTGGCTGTATGTTAGAATCACCATGAGGCTGCCAAGAGTGAGAAGGCCTCCCACTTCCAGCCAAGGTGGGGTGGCAGGGGCTGAAATAATCACATGACAGACAAGATACGAAATGGTGATTGGCATATCACTGAGCATCAGGCAAAAAGGAAAATGGTCCCTGAGAGATGGAAAAGGAACAAAGTGTACATATGGCTGCCCTCTCTCGCTGCCCGGTGAGTTCAGGCCACATGCAGGGAGGGGAAACTCAACTGAACTGAGCTGAGGGGCAGCTGACAGTCTGGAGTCACTAGGAGTAAAATACTGAAAAGAGAGGACAACAGAGGTTGCAGACGGTCACCCTGAAGTGCTCCACCAAGCAGAGATCTGAGATGTGTGAGAGCTACTCAGAGCCAGGAAAGATGGCCCAAAAGTCTGAGAGATGAGAGTGCCTGTCGCTCACAGGACAGAGGGGAAGCTGCGAGATTCACAGCAGGGCTCCCGACTGTCCCCAGCCTGAGCACTCTGCTAATGTCACTTAACGTGTTGTAAAAGCAAAACCAAAGGTCAAAACATTTCTACAGAAGTTAACTCTACCCTACAATAAAGCTTGAGGATATTTATAGAAAAACAAGAAACAGTTCACACCCCAGGAGGTAAAATGCAAGGTGTGTGCCATCCAGCCAACAGATGGCAGAAAACACACCAGCCAGCATTCTAAAGCAGGAAGGTACAGGGACTCCCTGCTTGGGGACCTTCAGCTGTTCCAAGCCTCGGACTCTGATCATTCATGGTCACTGCTGACTGCAGGTCCTCCATTGTCCCTGCACATTGCCCTGACAGTCACCAAGGTTCCCTTCTGCCCTCTAACCTGACATTCCTATGTGAACAAATAACTCTGCATACTCCTCCAGTCCAGGAATGCGCAATCTACCCGTGGCATTGAGAAGCCTGGTTCTAGGCCCCTTTGGCCATCTCAGGTGGACTCTGCTCACTCCCTCCTGCGTGTGCTCCCCTGGGATTGGGGAAGCACTCAGAATCACCCTCACTCCTCCTCGTTGCCTCCACGGGCACCCTTCCTCCACCCTTTTGTGAAAACCCCATGTGCGTCCTCTGTGCACATGGCAGTCCCTAGCCAGTCCTTTAGTTCTTAGATCATCAAATGACACCTTTCATGGAGGGTGTGTTGCCGTCTCTCCAGCACCCAGACTGGTGCCCAACCCAAGGCAGAGCTTTCAAGGAATACCTGTCAAAGGCAAGAGCAACGTAAGGCAGCTGTGACTCCCAGGATACTGTATTGGGGACAGCTAGGCCAACGGCAAGGCCACGTGCTAGAGCCACGCCAGCCCTAACTGCAGCACTGGAGATGCAGCATGCTTCCTTGGCTCCTTGGCTTTTGGGAACCCAGGAGCATGGCGTTCAGCTCTGTCACATCAACCCTACTGACCTGTGGCTGGCCACAGTGAGGGTCCCCTTGCTCCTAACTTACATTCCTCATCTAATGATCATAGTACATGTGTCTTTGCAAAGATCTTAAAATAAGTGGTTAAATATAATAAATATTCACCCCTCCTCATTAGAGTGAAAGAAAATACCATCACTCACTCTGTAGGCTTGGCCAATGCCTCCATTATCGGCAATGTTTTCTCCCAGTGTATTAAGTCCATTGAGCTGTCAAAAAAAAAAATCCTCCATTAGGATGATGGTGCAAAGCGCCAGTGCTCACTCATGAGTGAGTGAACACTCTGAGGCTCTTCTGAAGAATGCGAGTGACGAGTGACGTACGTGCTGCCCGCCTGCCAGGTCCCAGGTGAAGTTTCCGTACTGGTGCACCATGCACTGGGACAGCTCTTTGAAGTTATGTGCAGACTGTGGCGTCCACCAGTCAATGAGATCGCCATCTTTGTTAAAATTCCTGCCTGCAACACATTCATTTAAGTCAAATGGAAACTCATTGCAAAAGTTGCTTATCTTTATCTTGCAGAGGCTGAAACACGGCTCTGTGGACAACACTGGGCTGGACAGAGGAGAGAAGTTTCTGTTCTCAACCATGGAGTGGGCAAAGCCCAGACTGTCAGCGCCTGCCACGCTTGTGTGCCTGGGCTCTCGGTATCTAGACGAGGCCACAGACCCAACACCCTTCAATCGGCTTGTGTTGTTGGGTGGCTTTACCTGCATGAATCTGTCGTATTCACTATGTTGCTCTTTATTCTGGCACCTGCCACATTCCCAGGCCCCTCTCAGGTCCTGTGGCTTCCCTCTACTTTGAGCACACCCAGCAGTCTCCTCTTTCTTCCAGAGCTCTCCTGCCAAGCCTCACCTACACTGATCTTTCCCTTTTCTGAGCTCTAACCACATTTCCACATGCCAAGTGGTTTGATACTGAACTTTATCATCTTTTTATCTATAAACAGGAAGAGGGCTTCAGAGCCTTACTATTCAACCTACTCGCCAACTCCACCAGTTCCTTGCTTGTGTCTGTGCACGAGCATTTCATGTGCTTCTGTTTGTGTTCCATTTGAAAAGTGCAAGCTGTTTTTGCACCAATCTGCTAAGGCTGAGTTAACAGATGCTTAGCCCGGCTTTTTAAAGACTGCACCTCTCCTGTCACCTTCTTCTCTATGGCTCTCTAACCTTGGGTCACGTTAATGCTTATTTTTTTGCTGTTGTTCTCTTCCTACTATTTTTCTACTTGTGAAATAATCCTGTTATAATTTCAATTATCACTTTACGCACCTCTGTTTCTCCCAGCTTTCATTGAAACTCTAAATCTACTTTGCCATTTAGAGCAGCATATAAACATGTAAGTGTCTATTGTTTGCACAGGTCTAATCCATGTAGTAGGTTTAAGATTTAAACAGAACATCCCCAACTGATGGCAGCTTAATAGTCTTATGGGCACCTGGTTAGGAGAGGCCTTCAGCTTTTATTTCTCTTTTTAAGACATGACCCTGCCCTCTAGGATCACTGTGCAGCCAGGGAAGAAGACCCACAGCACTGCTGGTGCCGACCAGTGCCACCGTCTCTTCTCAACGTGAGCAGTGCTTCACTCTCCCAGTACCCAGCACACATCGATCCCCACACGAGTCAGCATCTCGTGATCTCCTTAAGCAACAATTTAAAGGGAACTCTGAGAATATAATCAAACTTAGGGCGATGATACACTGACGAACAAGTGTAGTGTTCTACTGCTAAGTTATAACAACTTCTAACCCGATTTAAGGGGATGTATCTCAGCCAAAGGAGGATACCAGCCAGGCTTTACCATTGTCATCGAAGCCATGGGTGATTTCGTGTCCGATGACCATGCCGATGCCCCCGTAGTTCAGCGAGTTGGACTGGTGGGCACTGAAGAAGGGGGGCTGCAGGATCCCCGCTGGGAAGACTAGAAGAGAGAAGCTGGTTGGAGGTCACTGTGGCCTTATTTGTCACACAACACCAGGTCTGGGCCTGGCTGTCCCTTTGCTTGCTAATGTGTTACCACTCTGCCAGTGTTATGTATATAAACATCTTCTGTGACAGAAACACATGCCAGTCTTTTATTACTGATAGCAACAAAGAGAGCAGCCTGGAGTGGCACCATAATCTATGATTTATTCATGGCAATCTACTTTACGATCTCTTTTTAAGATTGTTTTTTGCTGTAAGGAGTTCTGGACCAGGGAAATTTATAATCTACATTCAGAAGGTCCTTTTCCCCTTGTAAAAATTTGGAAGAAGTAGTTACTCAATAACGCTGCACTTCTTCCGACATTATCTCTAAAAATGTATCCATCTATGACAGCATCTGAAATCCACAGTCATTCCTTCAAAGGTGTCTCTCCATCACATAACCCTATTTTACTTTCGTTAAGGCACCTATAATCCTTCTTTGTTTATGGTTGAGTCCTTGCTTTCCCTCTAATCCCCCCCTCAAATTTCAGCCCTCGGAGCCAGAGATCCGTGTGACTGAACACACACTGTTTGTGGCTTTCTGGCTCATCTGTGTTTAAGCTCCTCATCTCAGAACCGCCACACAACAGTGCCAGGAGCACAGAGGGAGCTGGGAAGTGTGCTGATGGAGGAGCCATCGTGGTAAGTGGTTAGGGTCTGTAAACAAGTCAGGATGGCGCCTGGCATTTTGCCAGGGGGAGTGGTTTGTGAAGTAACACCAGTGAGCCATTAAGTATGGAGATACCTTATTGGTTGACTGCTGTATCTAGTTTATGTTAATTAAGATAAGCTGTGTGTAATGTATATATACCCCTCCGGTCCTACAATAAACGGCTCCCACTCCTGCTGTATCAATCTACACAAGTTGTTCATCACCCCCTGGTTATTTTGCTGCAGCCGGACTGCGGCAGTAAGTGAATACACGGACAATGATGTGGTCCTGAAAAGCTCAGTAAGAGAACTGGAGTCCACGTTGACGAGCTCACATACTTGCTGACCTTCTGCACTGGGATGCAGCACCCCGGGATGCACCTTCCCTTCCTCCTAGTAGTGTCCACCCTTCATCTCTGGTGGTCTGACTACTGTCAGCCTCAGAATTGTTCATTTCCTGATTGGTCTTTCCATTTCCTGTCTTACCCAATGGAGATCTGCCCTGATTTCAATCTAGCCTCTTAATCTAAGTATGGCTTAACGTGCAGCCCTGGTCTTGGATTCTCTGCTGCAGAGACACCCTGGTGACTCTCCATGCTCAGCAACTGAACACTGCATCTTCTTCCTGGTCCTGGCTCAGTCATCACCCCCTGCTCTTCTGTGTCCTTCCTCTTCCTGCATCACTCTCTCTATGACCCTCTTATATTAAAGTGCCCAATGACACTTTCACTGCTGTAAAATAAACTCACAAGGTGCCTTTATTCTCTTGCCTTGGAATATATTTCCCCTGTTGAACAAAAAAGATCACTGCTTTGGGACAATGCTATTTAGAAGTGGTTAATCTTTGACCTTGTAAATGAATTAAAATTAATGCTTACAGTTTTGTTATTTTTGTCTTTCATGCTTTAAAATTCTACTCTCCACTGAGTAACTGGAATTGAAAAAAAATTGTAATTGAAAAAAAATCTTCAGCAGCAATACCTGTTATATGCAAAGCCCTGGGCTGTTGTTTTGTGGTCCATCAAGAGTATAAGAGAGGGACTCTGACCATAAGAAACTTAAGAGCTGGTTCACATGAGCAGTAATGTTTCTTTGTCTTATAGGAAGGCTATACATGACCTAACCTTGCATGGATTTCAGGGACAAATATTAATTATTTGTAGAGGAGACTTTTAAACACCCTAAACAATTTAATTGCTCCCCAAACTTTCAAAAAATTGAGAAGTTGCCATCACACTGAAATGTCAAAATAATTAAAAAAAATACTTTGTCCTTGGAGAATTTTGATGAAAGTTATACCTCACGTGTAGCTGCCTGAGCTAAACAGTGCCAAGAAATTATTTTTAGCTTAAAGTCTAAAAATTATGTGCAGTACTTTATTAACTTAAAGTGAACACTATCTCCCACACTATGTACTTTGATTAAAATCCACCCATTATATAAAATGCTCTTATGAAATGTGCTCTCAAGACTAAACATTAACTAAAGATCCTGCTGACTTAATTGTACCCTTCGATGTCATTCTTCAGGCAAGAGATAAGATTTTTATGGCTCATATTAAATACTAGTCTCCAAGTTCAACTTTGCAAATTATGACCTCCTCTTTTACTCTGTCAGCCAAATCCCTGTAATGAGGATTTTCCCTGCTGGTCTTATCGCTGTTGCTCGTGAACTTCACAACTGTTGTTTATTAGCAATAGCTCAGTTGTGCATTTTTTAATGTTCATGATTGTCAACAAGTTAATTAATTAAATAAGTCACTGGTCCATGAAACAAATGAGTGGGTTTCCTCTACCCTCTTCTCAGTCCCATCACCCCTGCCTTCGCACCTTCTCTGGTTTATTTTTTTTTTTTTAAGGCTGCAAGCAATTCAATTTTAGAATATTTCTTATAAATTCAAGTTTGCACTCAGTAATTTTTCTTTTTTTTGTACCAGAGATTGAACCCAGGGGCACTTAACCACTGATGGCCATATCTCCAATCATTTTTGGAGTTCAAAGCCAACCTCGCTAAATTGCCGAGGTTGGCTTTGAACTTGTGATCCTCCTGCCTCAGCCTCCTAAGTGCTGGGATTACAGGCATATGCCTGGCTAGGTAATTTTGTTGTTGGAAAATGATTAAACATTCTTTTTGTATTAAATGGAATAACATGTTTGGAAACACTTAATTGTTAAGCCTGAAACCAATACTCTTAAGAATAAAAAAGACATTTTAGAAAATCTAATTCAAGTATTAGGGGCCACATGGTCTGAACACATGACACAACGCAGACATTTCTGAAATTGAAAAAGGAATTGATGTAAAAATTTGATTCAGTTTTAATGAAAAAGGAGAACACCACCGTGTTAGGACTTTCCATTTGACTTGATCAATTCCTTGAGTCAGATTTTTACATTCAGAATGATGCTTGAATAGTGCCTGGAATTTACAGAGAAATGCTTGACAAAATATTCACGTGCAGCTTTCCTAAGGGCGTGATGTGGGAGGATTCCGGAGCTCTGGGAAGCAGGTGTGCTGGGAAGGGGAGCCCTGAATCCCACATACTCAGTGTGCTTTCTAGCCCTGGAAACTGTGTTGATGTGAAGTGTAGGGTGCCTACGAGTTGGGATGTGGCTACTTGCATGAGTTCTAACCAAAGGTAGGAGTCAATGGAAAAGTAGAAATTATTGATATGAGTCACTAACTCCCTTTGTGATAATAAAACAAGCACTTTCTAACGTAACAACGTAAGACAACCCATTGCATGAGAACTGTATGCAGTGTAATTTGGGGTATGTGTGTGGCAGGGGTCATTTATGTGGCACACACTTGGCATCGATTCTGAGATGGGTATCACATCACACCCATTAAGATGCTGTGGCAGAAGGTGTGTGGGTGTGTACGTGTGCATCCACACACACACATTTTTACTGAGGAGGAAGATGGGGAGATGAACCTTCACTCATTTTTAGTCAAGACTCCCCACTTTGAAAATTTAAATGCATCATTAAAGAGAAAAGTGCACATCTCAAAGATATCCCCTCCTGACTGACAGTTTCCCCTTCTCTGAACTGCTGTTATTAGCAGACGAGCACAGGAAAAGAGCTTAATGTTTCTTATTCATATTTTCATCAGAGGAGTTTATCTTGAAAATTTTTCAAAAGGTCTTTCTTATGAATTAAGAATTTAAAGCCAATTTCTAGATTTTCCAGATGATAACTGAATACTCTGTGAAATGTTAGCCACCTGCCCCCCCAACCTTTGCCTTCTCTCTCCTTTGTGTGCTTATTTGGTGTGAAGATACTAAACTCAAAATGAGAACATTCCCAGCTCCTCTCTGAACAGGCAGTCTCAGAAGTGAACCCATTTTGAGCCTCTGGGACTTGGGGTAATTCAATCATGCAGGTTCCTGTCCTAACAGGTTCTGGAGAAAGGCCAAGGCCTGGCCGAGCCACAGTGGTCCTACAGGGTCTGTCTGGCTCCTGTCCTTGAGAATGAATCACCCCTGGGTCTGATAGGCTCTGGAGTTCTCCCAGAGTGGGAATGCAATGAGGTTATGCTCATTGCTCTGCCCCAGTGCAGAAATAAGGGTATGGCTGCTTCACCCTGCTTTGCGATTACACTGCAAGTTATCTCTGCTCTCTGAGTTGCAGTGTAGTATGAACTAGATCTTGCACTGACAGGAGGACTGCACATAATTGAAAGGAGGTCTTCAGGGGCCAGGGATGCAGCTCAGTGGTACAGCATGTGCTTAGCATGCACCAGGGGTTCAATCCCCAAAGGCACTTATAAGAAAGATCTTCAAAGAGAAGATCCTCCAGAGATAAAGGCATTTGTAAGAAAAGTCCTGACAGGTCTCTCTAGAAATACATTCCACAGGACTGACTGCCAGGATTCTAAGTAGTTGATTGTTGAGCAGGTTTGGTCTAGGTCTGCCAATCATTTCTCTATCTGGAAAACAGATTAGCCCAGACTTGGAGCCAACTGATTTTAACTTCAGTATACATGTCTTACTTATTATCTTTATGTTATGTAAAGACAATCTTTTCTCATTACTTTATATAATTCATTTTCATGTCATCCGCCAAAGAAAATTCCAGATGTATTCAAGTTTTTTTCCAAAAATAGAAACCATAAAAATACTAGAAAAAAAATGTTTGATAACTTCCTAATGTATCTCTTCCTAAGCTTAAAGGCAAATGGGAAAGGCATAATCAATGTAATTTCTTCTTTTCTGGTCAAAAGTGGTTAGGTAAATACAATTCCAAATGGTTCAGCCTAATACACTTTAGCTTTTAACTGTCTGAACTCTCCAAGGCTTTCGGAAGGAAGATGACATAGACTGGAACCATTTCCACTTGAGCTAGCATAATCACCAGGAGACCTTGATCTATAAAAAATTGGCTCCTTGAACTTGAACCATTTCAACATGTTGATGCTTAGGAAGTCTGAAAGTCAATATAACTTTAGAGATATATATATTTAATGGACTTTTAGAAAGTATTTAGAAATTAAATAAAAACCACTTGGAAACAAGATAAACTGTTTAGCTATAAATGGGAACACTGTAACAAAACCAAAACTCCTTAATGTGATTTGTACTAATTTAAATTTTGCCATTCTAGTAAAAGAAAGGCACATAGATACATCTACTTTCAAGAAGTACATTCAATAAACCAAAAAGTCAGCCTCAGCTCTGGGGTTTGGGTATTACAAATCATCCACAGGAGCACGGTGGGCTGGCACAGTGGGGAACACATCTTACCTATCTGGTTTCTGCCTGAAGAATAAAAGGCATTGACCACGGCTGCTCCGCTTATCCACCTATGGAAGACACAAGAACTGGTTAACAAAAGACAATACATCATCCAACTCCATCTGCTCACTATGATAAAACATTACCATTCCTAGAGGAATGTGAACTTTCTGTTTGAAATACGATAAGCAAACTAAAATGAGCTCATGAGGTGAGAGCTCATTGGAAAGGATTTCTATTTCTTAAAAATTCAGCACAGGGCTGGGACCGTAGCTCAGTGGTGGAGTACTTGCCTACCATGCCTACCCAGGCACTGGGTTTGTGCCTCAGTACCACATGAAAATAAATAGATAAAATAAAGGTATTATGTCCATCTACAATTTAAAAACATATTTTAAAAGAATTTTGGCATATATCCAGGTCCGTGATGATGTCGTTTTTTACAGAGGTATCAGTACAAAACCCATGGCATGTGTCTGTTCAGAAACTACAGTGGGTTAAGGGTATATCAGGATGTGTTGGCTTTATTTTCCTAATACTAAATAACTATGTCAACAATTCAGGAGCATTTGACAAAACACTTCAGATTCAAGTAATCTTTAAAACCTTTTAAAATTCTAGTTTACAAAGAGTCTTTTTGGGAGCTATGATATCTCAGGTAGTTAGCTTGGAACAATGCATCTCTTATTATGGGCTCATAAAGCTGTTTTTTTTTTAATGCAATATTCCAACTAATTGAGCAAATGTATATCTCTGAATGACACTAAAGTGGTCACCAGTTGTCTATACCTGATTTATGCTCTGCAGAGAATCAAGAGATTTTATAAAAAATACACTCCCTGACTGCAGGAGACTGGTTTAGCTGAGATGAGAATAATGCACAAATAACTATAATAAAATATGCAATAAAAGATTGAATTTGAAAAATGCAAAAAATAGCTTTCAAACAATAATTTGAGGACTGAAGGATAAGAGCTAATGTCTCTCACGTCTTTCTGCTCAGATGTTATGAAAGATGTACATCAACAATTGTGCTAAGCGCTTGTGTGCAACAAGAAAAATATTCCATTTTAATAGACTATTCCATATATTTTCACTGGAATGCACCCTGCTGGACTTCAGATAACCTCTTAAGCATCAGCACCCAGCACACACTTACCATGGCAAACACATACCATTTTATCTAATGCCTCGCTGTGGTTATTCCATGTTCAGGGCAATACTTAGTAAGACAATTATTACCCTTTACACACAAGATTACAGTAATCTGCACAATGAAGATAAATCAACTGTTCCCAGAGTCAACTTCCCATATCAGTAGCACCCAAATCAGCACCTGAGTCACAATGTGAGGGAGGTACTGTAGAGGTCAGACTGAGTACTATGCTGATCTCCGCAATGGCAGGGCCACATACAGAACAACTGTCTGGTGCGTCCCAAGTGTGGTATTTGTAATCACAGGATGAAGGATGCAAACTTCTTATTTATTCTGTCCAGTTCACCTTCTGTGAACTCGTCCTTAGGAAGATAATCAGGTTGGAGGTGGGGTGAAGGGCTGGTCTGTGTGTTTCTCCCTTAGTTACTTAGTTGTTTTAATTAGAGAAAAGCATTCTTAAACAGACGGGACACCAGATTCATCAGTCCTCCCTAAGGTCCTCACAGCTGTGACATCAATATTTTAATATTTCTTGCAGGCTGATAATTACAAGAATATAACTGTATTTATTTTAATTACACTTCTACTTGCTTCCCACACAATTCGTGGCGACTCACTACAGAAATGTGTACTGTATTTGCATGCTGAACTAAAACCGAGAAAGCAAAAACCGTAGAACAGAAGTATTTCATTTTTGTGACTTACAAATATTATAAAATAGAATATGTATGTAAACAAAAATCATGATCAGGAAAAATAATATATTAAGACTATGTTCACATATATTACATGGGTGCTATGGTGGGGGTTCAAAAGTGGCTCCAAGCAGCTGGCAAGAAGGTCAAAATGGAAAATGTGTTCATACTGCTCCTGAGAAAACAAAGGTCTTCCTGATGTGTTCCTCACCCTTGGACAGCAAACATGGCAGCAAAATTGATGTACCAACCGTTTATAATTATTAAAATTTTAATTGCTAATAAGTTAATATCACATGTTTCCTGGTCTTGGCAGATTTCAGGGTTGTTTCTCAGTGTTAAACCTCTGATTCAGGGACAGCAAACTCTGCATGGACTTTTGTGGGTAGTTACAAATAAAATGTGCATATTGTTTGGCTCTGAACAGTGAAAAATTCTAATAATGAAACAGGAAAAAGTATCAATTCCAATGGTTTTAAAATTTAGTGTTCTTACAGGAGAAGAATCAGCCACACGAAACCAGCGCTACAGACGACAGACCACAAGAGCAGACAGAGACGAATGGGGTGCCTAAGACATGACTCAGCCCGTGTTTACTGCTTTGGTAAAAATAAGCATCGAGCCTTTTGTTCTAGGGGATTGTGTTCTTCTGATACATTTAGAGCTGGAGATTGCATTTTGATTAATGCCTGTGACTTTCCAGCAGGGAGAGTTTTACATATTAAAATGTCCACTGTGAATTATTCCTTCGAGAAAACAGGTGGCTATTTATGGCCGTGCAACACTCAAATAAAACTTGAATATACCGGTGGAGTTTGTGGAGCGCTCATGTGAGCACCTGCCTCACCTTCTTTGAGTTCTTCTGTGATGCACCCTCAGGAGACTCTGGGGAGTTACCCAGAGCCCAGAGCACAGGCATTTTGTCGCTGGCAATGTTCAGAACATGAAGTCCTGTGATCAGATCACTGCGTCTTAAACGGGATGATAAGATCGACACACCCTATGGCTGACGTCCAGTCCACCATGAACTACCCGGCTATGTCAACACAAAAGCTAAATTAACGGGGCAAAGAAAGTACTTTCCAGATTAAGTGGTGATATGGCAACTAAATTCCTATGACTTGGATTCATCTCCATTAGTGGAGAAGCTTTCACTCAGGAAATGCAGGCAGTCGGCGGTGACAATGCCCTACAATAGTGGGCATATAACTCTCCAGAAGGTGCCTCTAGACCTCCACTGTGCAGGACCAGGCCTGGCCAAAGTGCCCTGTCTGTGCGTTTCTCCTCCTATCTCCTGTGTGTACGAGCTTGGCGGTGTGGGGGACTGAAGAGCGGAAACTCAGGAAGAAACTTGAGTTTTCCTTTCTGAGATGAGAATTTTGTCAGGGAACCTTATTTGGGGCATTCAACAATAGAACATAGAAGGGCTGCCACAAGCCACGTGGCCCTCGCAGCCAATGTGGGTGGGCAAAAAACGACAGAAGACCACTTGGGAGAGGGACCAGGTGTTTCTCGCTACCTCTCATTACCCTGAAGAAGCTAAGCAGTGATGACATGAACGCACGGACATCACTTTTATAGCAGGGAAGAAAAGCAGAAATAGCCAGATCCCAGAGGCTTCTGGAGACGATAAGCCCACTGGATTACAAAGCACTTGAACAAAATGTTTTCTTTCCTCCACTCTTGTGGAACTTCAAGACTCAGAAAGAACACAGAACTGTTAATACCCCTCCTTGCAAATGTTCAGCTTCTCAGCATCTAGTAGTCCCAAGGCACCTCCTTTGAAGGCAGCCGTTCAATAGATTTCCTATGACTTGCTCCAGTGCCCTGGGTGGAAGGAGAAGTCCCATCTTGCAGTCGCAGACATCATTGTGTTCCTTTACGTTTACCAATATCCTCTCATCCAGACAGTAATGTTTTCTACATACTTTTATTCATCTTGCAAATCATGCCTTACACAGATGTCACCTCTCATTTGCAGGTGTAGAAACAGGCACAGCACAGTTACTAAACTCTGCAAATATGCACAAAAACTAAGTGATCGAGCTGGGAAAAGAATATTTAAACCTGCTCATCCTCCTCTCAAATTCCCCACTGTGAGTCTGCTGATCTGCATCACACACAAAATTTTATCAGGACCATCAATGCCATTTTTCTTGTTGACCTCTTTAAATATGAAGAGGATCATTTCTTACCACTGTTCCACGTCTCCGATCCTCCACACCAGGCAAGTGAAGAATGCTGACCTCCGCCCCACCCTGAAGGCATTCTAGAAGACCCACCATGACAGATCAATCATGGCAACAGGAGCTACTGTTTGGTGGACACCCAAGCTATGCACCAGGCACACTGTCTGACATAACATGGGCATCAGGAGAGGAAAAATCAATGCCACTAACCCCTGTTTGCAGAGACAAAGACCCAAACCAGAGCTCATCTATGTTCATTCAGCAAAGTGGCAAAGCAGGAGCCTGAACTCAGGCCCACTAGCCCAACGACACAGTCCACATCCCACGCTGACTCCCCAGCATGTGCTCTTTCCAGTGTTCCCTTAGATGCGACTTCTTGTGTGTGTGTTACACGCGCTGGGGACTGAACCCAGGCCCTTGGGCAAGCTAGGCAAATGTTCTAACCACCGAGCTACCCCAGTCCCGGATGCAACTTTCAATTCAAAAGCTAAAGTACAGTAGAACCAAAGAATGTCACTGAGCTGATCCGCACTGCAGTCCAAGCACGGTGAGCACAGCTTCAGCACTCTGCCCCTCCCAGGGCCTCACCCCAGTGAACTCTCATTCTGGTGGCGACACTGGAGAGTCCACTCTCTTTTGAGAAAAGGTTGCTTTTTTCCCTATCATCAGCTGTTTGTGTGTGTCTCTAAGCTTGGTGACAAGGCATGATGGTTTCAGCTTTGATGACTCCCTCTGCCTGTCCGCGCACCTCTGGGCACACAGTAGGTGGTGCCAAATTCAGAGAAACTCCCAATTATGGAGACATGAGGGTGGGTGGGTCATTTCTGTCCCTACTTTTTCCTCCTGATTTAAAGTAATCCTGGGGACTTCTAGGAAAGACTTAAAACCGCTTCCATCCCACACGACCCTTAGCACTTACCTAACACGACATAAAGCTGTTGTCTGTCTAGCTCACTGGACGGCAACTGGAGGGGACCTTCTAGGTTTGGGTCACTGAATCCCTAGGGCTGGAGCAGTACTGGGAACTTGGCAGGCACTAACACATACTTGGGCCTTGGCATATCAGTGGGTCCTCCATGGGCCCAAGGGCGGACCAGTGACATGTGACCCTGGGAGGGCAGAAGCACCGCTGCTCCACAGACTGCAGAGAGCAGTGGGAGCAGGAAGCCGCAGCCTCTGAACATGATCCTCCTGAGGGACCACCTGGAGTAAAACACCAGAATCCCTCTGAAAAGTCTTTCCACTTTAAATGGGACTGGAAGACCTAATTGAGTTGTTCGAAGATGAAATATGTATTTACAGAATAAACCCTGTTTTTAAAACTTCAAGCTTTAAATCATTCGGCTTCCCTCCCAACATCCTCTCCCCTTTCCGAAAACAAAACAAAACAGCCTTTCTCGGATGCTAATTAAAAAATGTTTTTGCAGATAAAATATGTTTTGCTTACAGCCCCAAAACATGTTGCAAAGACAGCCGGCTTTCGGGGAATATCAAAGATGGAAATCTGCATGCTTAGAGCATGAGTGGGCCATGGGAACACAGCCACAGGGAGCTGCCATGGTGGTTCAAGTTCAGTCTAAGGCTCAGGCCTCCTGTCTGGGGAGCGCTCACTCACTGAGTCAGGAATCTTCTCTGCTCATCTTTCCCATGAACGTGAGTCTACGCACTTCCACTGGACCCACTCCATAGCCTCTCCTCCCTGCAGCCACCACGGTGGCCCAAGTTCTGCATAACTGGTTTCCTTTTATCCAAGTTGAAGGACCTCATTACAAAGAAGACTGGTCCTAGAAACGCCAGTGAAGGGCAAGTCAGAAGCCTGGCTTAGAGGTGAGGCCCTTCCCGCCTCTCCAGAGTCGGTCTGAGCTCCTGGGGTCACTCAACTGGAGAAGGGAAGCAGGTAAACGCTGCCCTGGCTCTGATCAAACCTTCCCCGCCAGGTCACAGACGGACTGCTGGAGAGAAGCTTCCACACAGCCCAGGGCAGGCTGCTCATTTTGGAAATAAGGAAACCATGGGGCTTTAAAGGCCACAAGTAGTAACTGGCAGAACAGGGGCACTGAAAGAGGACTGTGACTCAGCGCAGCGGGTGAGCGGTGCTGTCACTCTGCTGGCACTCTTGGTGAGGCGGCCTTTCAGGAAGGGCCAGAGAGTCACAGACCTTGGCTGCCAGCTCTCAGAGTCGGAAAAACAGCTGGCTCCGAACACACAGGACAGTAGCATCCACCATTTCTGTTCTGCTTTGAGTGACTCCTTTGTTCACCTTGACATTGATCTCAGCGCTGACATGCTGATGCCAGGGAAAGCTTTACTGGTGTGTAAAGGTCTAACAGTGGTCTTAAAAAACACGCTGGGCCAGCACTCGGCTTCCCTGTGCTGCACCCACCAAGTGCGCACCCACCAAGCGCGCCCCCGCCGGGGGCTGGCCTCTGTCGCCTGCCTCCCCCAGGGGCTGCGGACTCCCAGGTGAGGACAGTTCCTATCCAACCCTCCGTCCTCTGCTCTTGTCAGCACAGGGCTTTGCTGAAATAGCTGCTGTCAAGCTTCCTGGGCTTTATTTTGATGAGTAACAGCAGGAGAGACGCAGCCATGACATAAGCCTTTGTAGTTCAGGGAAAGTGAGTCCTGGGCTCAACAGTCAGGATTCATAAATCCTGGGGCCACCTGTCACAAGCATATCAGGAAAGTTCTGTCCTGAGAAACTTGACAATGCAGCGTCAAGTCTAAGGGGCTCTTCCGTTTTGTTCTTGAGCATGCTTCATAGAGGCTTATTTTTGTTCGATGTGCATAATCATGCTACTAGAAGTAAATGATTTTAGCTCTATTACCAAGTAATTCTGCCAGTGGATATTATATTCCCAGCTCAGCACTATTTCTCCCTGACAACCTGGCGTGCTTGAAATTCTTTACCACCTGGCACCAGATCCCCAGAAGACACGCTTGACATGACTTCAGGAATACAGACTGCGCACTTGTAAAGTCCCTGTCCTGCCATGGTGCCAGCTACTTCTACAGGCAAAGGGAGGCCCTTCTAGTCAAAGGGTTCACTTGGGTGAATCACATGTAGGTTTCCTGATGTCCTCAACTTCTTGAATTTATTGAACAGAGAGCAGCAAAGATGGTGCTGTCTTTACGAAGCATGGTGGTGAGATGCTCAGGCAGAACCAGAGGGGCAGCTCAGTTGACCAGTGTTACCCGCCTCCCCACGGGCTCTTTGGCATCTCTGGTGACATGACTATCTGGCTGCTGCTTCTCACTGAGGTAATGGAAGCTGCTGGGCCTGGACTAAACTGTTCAGGTGAAGCGAAACCTGCAAGAGGTCAGCTCAGCTGGCCAGTGAGTAGGGCCTGGTGGAGTCCTTTGCTGGGTAATGAGGACAGAGGGAGAGGTCCCAGATAAGAGATCCAGGGTGAAGGCAGGGGGAGAGGTCCCAGGTGAGGGACCATGGAGGAAGGCAGGCAGTGGCTTGGAAGTAACAAGCGGCTGGAGCCTGGGGCAGCTGCAGGAAGGGTGCCTCTAGAGGGTTCTAGAGAGGGGGTGGGTGGCACAGGGGCCTTGGGCCTCTTGTCCAAAAGTTCCCTGGGCATGAGCCAGCCACAGGAATTCAGTGAAGGTCATGAGAAAAGAGCACACCTTGATGTGTGTCTTCAAAACTTCTCCAGGTCAGCAGTGTGAGAAGAAACCAAAGACGTGGTGATGAGGGATAAACAAAGAGGAAAAACTGAAATAACTCTGGGAAAGGATGAGAAATGTCTTAATTCAGGAGGTTACAAAGGTGATGTGAGATGAAATGTTTCCTCCTGTCCCCTCTGATACCTGGCTAGTAGCTGGTGGATGCACACCTGTTCTTGGGATGGAGATTTAAATTGAATCAAACGGGTCAGTCTAAAAAGATTAGGCTGAGTCCCTGAACCTCAATATGACTCAACTATCCCATCCCCCCATAGTTACCAGAAAGATCTAAAATAAGCATACAATAGTGACACAGCCTCATCAATGTTTATAGCAGCACAATTCACAATAGCCAAGCCAAGGAACCAGCTCAGGTGCCTGTCCAGAGACAAATGCATAAAGAAAATGTGAGATATATATATATATATATATATATATATATATATATATACACACACACACACATATACATACATACATACACACACACACACACACACACACACACATGCTATGTAGTCGTGAAGAACCATGCAACTGAAAGGAGAGAGCAGGCTAAGTGAAATAATCCATCCAGAATTTCAAGGGTCAAACGTTCTCTCTTACATGTGGAAGCTGGAGCAAAACGGAGCAGGGTGGGGAGTGTGTGTGTGCTTGCACAGGGGTAGGGGAGGAATCTCATGAAAACAGAAGATGGATCAGTGGAATAGAGGAAGGGACTGAGGGGGAGGGAAGAGGGATGGAAAATGGGAGGAACAGTGGAGTGAATTGAGCAAACTATCCCATGCACATATATGAATATACCACAATGCATATCTATGAAGCACTAATTAAAAGAAAACTGTAAATAAATAGAAGGAAGACCAGTAGGGTAGAGGGAAAGACGCAGGAGGAGGCAGGAGGGAAAGGAAAGGGCAAGTACTGGGACTGAACTGGAGTAAATTATATTCCAGGCTTGTATGATTATGTCAAAATGGACCCCAATATTATGTGTAACTATAAGGTACTAATAAAACAAACAAATAAATAAATAGATAAATAAATAAACTGTAACTAAAAAAAATGAGTCTATAGTTTGGGTCTTGGTACCTACGGTATGGAGGTTTGGGGGAGACAGATAGATATAGGGAAAAAAGATGATTAAATTTGCCTAGATGGCAAATCTGGGTTGGTGGGATCATGAGGATCCACATATCAGCCAGACCTCTGTGCCCAGAGCTCAGCACATGGACCTGGGCAAATCCTTGCAAATCCTTGACTGTGATGATGATGCAGAGGGGGTCAAGAAGCATAGGAGTTTGCCCTGCGAGTGCAGGGAGAAGAAAACACCCAGAACTCTCCTATTTGATGAACCAAATTCCTTTAATCAATGCCCTGAAGCTGTTGCATATCCTTGTTTGCCTGAGCACCCTATAAAGTGGCCTGCGGCAGCCAATAGCCTCATCTCTGTCCCCACAACTTTGGGCATAGACAGGTGTCTCTCCTGCAGGAAGCTGGGAATGAGGATCTTGAGCAACCCAGGTACCAAGGGCTAGGTGGGCCAAGCCGAGGCCACACACTTGTCTCTGAATGTGCACCATGGGGACCTGACCTTGATGCTACATGAGGGAAGAAAACAGGACTGTGAAGCAAAGTGAGCCACAAACCTTCCTGTAAAAAGCCACAGTAAAATAAGAAGCACCTTCACCGTGCCCCATCCTACAGGCCTGGTCCAGACCACACTGCCCTTGCTGTTAGAGGGTTTCTGAAGATTTGGGAACAGAAATTAAATCTCAAATCTAGCTTGTCAAATTAAATGCATCATCTCGTGAAAAAATCCCATAAAACTAAATACCAACAAGAATGATACAAAAAGAAACCAACACTAAGCCAGGGCCTCCTGCTCTGGGGTGGGGTGGTACTTACGAAGTCCAGTACCTGGGTCCCAGTCACAGAGCAAATGCATTACAGAACAATCTAAGGAGACCGAGTTGGAGAAGGCAGGGTTTTTTTTGGTAATGTTTCCCCAGATGATTCCAATGTGCAGCCAGAGTTTTGCATTTCTATACTCAGTATACAGGCAAAGATTTTTAAAAAAAGAAGCTGGCAAGGTATGGTAGAGAAGACCGGAGAAGTGACATTGTACCATGATTAACAGAACCTCATGGAAAGGACCCCAAAGTCTACAGACGCACACATGCCGTTGATCAGTATTCATTAAAACACTGTGTTCAGTTCTGGCTTTTGATTATCCATCTTAAGGAGAGAAAGGCTCAGAGAAAATGAATACATATGTTGAAAGGGAAGACGCAGTGTAAACTATATTAAAAATGACTACAGAATGAAGACAACCTTATTGACTTCAAAAGAAAATATCAAGCAGTAATTCAACTATTTTTAAAATCATTAAAAAAAATCTCAATCTTAGGGGTGTGGGTTATTTCAGTCGGAAAGACTTTAACAATATCTGTTGGTAGACACTTTACGGTGCTAATAAGTATTAAATCTAAGTATATGTATTTTACAAGAAATAATAACATTCAGTTCTAAGTGCCAGAAAGGAACAGCCCCTGCTCTCCAGAGGTGGGGAGCCTGGGGAGAAAAGGGCCACCAGAACAGCTCTGGGGACTCGGGTGCACAACAGGCACACTGATAAAGAGGTTAGATGCGTCCCTTAAATGGAAAAATAAACACTGCTCATATGAAGTACTGATGTCACTAAGGAGCAATCAAAGCTCCCTAAAGACTCCTTCTGGTATTTCCTGCTTGACTACAGCAGGGTTTAAAAAAGTGCTTCGTGAGCCAATCCCGGAAGGGGATGGAGTTGTTGGAGGTCTGATGGGTTGAAAAAGGTGGGCTGTCAGCAGAAGAAAATTCCAGGAGGAGGCTTGAAGGAGCTTTGGGTTAACCTAGCTAAGGTGTTCTTGATAACACCTTGCCCATGACTAGCTGTGGGGGGCAGGCAAAGGTGTTGAAGGGACGGGGAAGTTAAAGGTAACCCTCAGGAAAAAGCTCACACTTGGCTAAATTCCTGACCCATGTTAAAGTCCTCTAAGCTGCTCCTAGAGGACACTGTACTCTCACGTTCTAAGCACCTGGGGTAGGAAGAGGAGGAAAAGGACCTCCTCTGATGAATACGTTGGAAATAGAATCTACGTACTCGTCCTTGTCCACCTTTTCCCGGAGCTTCTTCAGCTGTTTACTTTGGATGAATTTCAAATTTTGAATTATGTTCTCAAAGTATTCATCTTCTTTGTAGTTCAACTATAACAAATAAAAGATTTGGGGGAGAATTATTAAAGCCAGTATCTGCAAAAGTTTCACTAGAAAACACATTTTATTAAATCCGTTAATAAAATTAAGAAACAGCATTGAAAACTTATCAAAGGAGGGTTTATTTCCAATTAGCTTGGTGCTAGAGTAGAAGTCAGCACTATTCTAGATGGATCATGGCTACATCTTATTCTTTTGTGATTAATCAAGTGAAACAGGGTCAGACAAGCCTTGTGATGCGATATGAATCCTCACATCATAGATGAGGATAAGAGCACATCCTTATTTAGCACCTACTGTGTGCCTAGCAAAGAGTCCAGTACTTTAAACACATATTATACTCATTAATCCTCATGGTAATCCCCAGAACTAAAGGATGTCATCACCAGACAGTTTAGTCACTCACCCAGATCTAAAGCAGTAGAGGATTGTGGGTGGGACTGCAAATTAGTACAACCATTCAGCGGAGCAGTATGGAGGTTCCTCAAAAGACTAGAAATGGAACCACCATATGACCTAGATATCCCATTCCTTAGTATTTATCCAAAACAATTAAAATCAGTATACTACAGGCACATCAATGTTTATAGCAGGACAACTTGCTATATCCAAGTTTTGGAACAAGACCATGGGTCCGTCAATGGAATGATAAATATTTTATATATATATATATATATATACACACACACACACACACACACACACACACACACACAATAGAGTACTACTCAGCTATAAAGAAGAATGAAACCATGGCATTTGCTGGTAAATGGATGGAACTGGAGAACATTAAGCTAGTGAAATAAGCCAGACTAGGAAAGTCAAAGGTTGAATGTTTTCTCTCCTATGGAGAAACTAGAGAGAAATAAGGAGTTTAAAGAAAAGGCAGAGTTGGGGAATCCCATGAAAATAGAAGGGAGATCAGTGAAGTGGAGGAAGGAGGTATAGCGGGAGGGAGGAGGTTTGGGAAAAGGGGGGAACTGCATAATGAAATTGACCCAATTATGCTAAATACATGTATGAATATACCATGGTGAACTTCACCTTTGTGTATATTTGTAATGAATAATACTTAAAAAAAAATAAATAAATTTTAAAAATGTGGTGGAACCGGGTGGAGCCCAGGGAGCTTGGTGTAGGGTACCTGCTCATCCACCACATTTGCCACTGCCCTTGCGTCACAGGGACCTGGGACGTGCAGGCTGCAGATAGTTTATTTAAGAGAAAGTCAAACTTTTCTGCAAAAGGAAAGGAGCACATGCAAACCTCCCTGTTAGACTAGCAGTCAGGGGCCGAGAGTCACTGTCATCCTGAATCCTGGAAGCTTCACTTGGCTGACACCTGGATGCCAGGCAGTGACAGGTGGTGCTTCAGGTGAGCAGCTGTAGTGACCCTGATCAACTCTCCTCTTCCAACTGATATGATACCAGGGGACAATGAAATGGCTTCTGGTTCTCAGAGACTGTTTACTTTGTTTGTTTAGCAGAGGAGGCGTGACTTGGTTTCCACAAGGAAACCAAGGAAGCAGAAGGATCCTGAGGCTGTGACTGCAGAGACCTACATAAGATGAGCTGAGGCCTGTCCTTCACACCTTGATGTCCCCACCCATGCTCTCCAAAGAGTTTCCTCACTGTGCTTAAAATGGAATGTGCACAGAGCAAAGTAACAAAGACCAAGCGTCCAGGCTCAAGAAACAAAGGGCTGAGACAAATATAGCCTGGCGACAGTGTAAAAGCCTTTATATAGTAAGACCTACGGTTTTAGGTTATTCACCTAATTTCTGGAATCCCCTAGCTAGAAATGACATTGCCACCAGCCCCAGATGTCACTAGCCAGAGTCACTGCAGAGACTTACCTGGAGGTATTCATTATTCAGTTTGTTATCATTTGAAATAATGTCATCAGGGTAGCCGATTCTTTCTTTAATTGCCAGGGCCTATAAAACATATAACACTGAAAGTCAGGATTATTATGCAACTTTCAAATACACAGGTTACAATATGCCCATGACCAGCCATTGAACAGCTCAATCCATACTGTTTGCAAAAAGAGTATCTGATAACACTGGACCCCAGTTCTTTGCAATGGCTCCTTCCCTGGGTTAAAAAATAAACAAAAATCAGGTTTGAAATTTATCTTCTAATACCTTATTACAGGCTGCAGCTTTCCCAAGAAAACCAAAATGGAAACCGACAGAAATCATCATTCCGCATGTATTGTATTTCTATGAACCTTTTTCTCAGAAAGACTTTTCTCTTCAATTTTATAGGAGTAATATTTAGAGCTTCCATTCTCGCAAGATATAATTATCTTTCCACTTCATTGATTTGGCTGAGAAAACAGATAAGGGCTTCTTGGGTTTAGTGTTAATATTCTTCCTGAATATTGGTTCCTGGAGTTTTTATGTTCTCCAAAGTCAGTGTGCCTGTCTGCCCAAGGTAAATGAGTGACAGTAATTAAACAGGCAGAAAACAGAGTTTTCCTGTCAGCCCAGCTCATATGTACCTTGGGAACTTGATTTATTTAAATTTTTGTTACTTTAAAAATATTTTACTTACTCTGATTATTTCATTATTATCGCTTGTTAACTACTCGCTATTTCTAATTTTTAAATTTCTTTCTTTTGTCACAGACATTTGTCGTTGTTAAATAATCTAATGAGTTTCGTTTTTTCATGGAGAATGAGGCCTATATCTCTGAGATTTTGGTTTGTCATCCAATGAGTGTCTTGTTACAAATCTGTTGCATAAGCCCAGGATTTCCCCTGGTGCCAGGCAGCAAACGTGCCACTGTGGTCACTTAGACCAAGCCCATTTTCTTGCAAGTGAACCCAGTACTGGCTCTATGCAGATCCACCCCTCATAGACATTTTCCCATGTGTTCTCAAGGGCACCCATCCTACAGACAGTAAAAGGTACTACAAAAAAATAAAAAAAGACTTGCTATTAAGAACTTTGGGTAAATACTGAGGGAAGAACAGCAAGCCGCTTTCCTTGTCGCAGGACTTCTTAGAATGAAAATAGGTTTGATTCTAAGGTTAGCATCTTGGGTTACTGTAAGTATCTAACAAGAGGATTTTTTTGATTTATTCATTCACATCAAGATGTTCACATCCTCACCAAGAACCAGGTACTTTGTACAGGGCTGAGGATACAATCCTGGATAACATTTCCTACCCCCACAGAGCTTATTACAAGGAGCAGTGATAGCTAGGCAGTGAAAGAAATACAAACATATGTTAGTATGGTGCCATGGAATCATGTTAGAAGCACACACCTAACAGGGGAAGCCATCCATAGGAGCATTTCCTAAACTCTTTGGACTACTGGTCTCTGGTGGAACAAGGGGTAGGTCCTGTGTTTAGTGACACCATTTTGGAAATGCTGATCTAGAACAATCCCAACTGGTTATCTCAAAAAGAATCACATCATAGACAGCTAAGTCATCAAAGAACCAGCACAGCCAGAGGGACTGGTGATGGGAAGATAGATGCACTGTCAGCTTACTCCATGGGCTTACCCGACCCAGGACTCCTGAGAGAGCGGAAAACGAATACTACTTCCATGTGACTTAATTTTGAAAGAGAACTAGACCAGAGGTGGATTGCAGTAGGTTTTTTATGGACTCCAATATCAGTTCCAAGAAAGGCCTGCTCTTCCTGTTACTCTAACTGCAGGGGAATACTCGAGCAAGTGAATGTTGCTCTGGAGGCAGGTTGGGATTTTACAGGTTCCACCCCCTCCCTGGATTTTTTAGTGATAAAGACAAATGATCACAGTAAACTCAAGCCTAGAACTCCTTAGGAATCTGGTGATTTATTCTTATGCAAGATATTACAACTTCCAGGAAAAGCTGCATCTGAAGGGTAAACCAGAATAATTATAAAAAGGTTTCTTTGATATGCCTTTAACTGCAGATGGTAAAACAGGTGAATAATGCACCACATTTCATTATCTTGAACAGGAACTTAGTATTTCCTCCTGTGTAGCTCATGCAAAAATGTTTAACTAGAAATTTACACATCATACTGTAATGGGACGTCTTGAAGAATGTCATTGAGCCATTGGTAGGAACATTTCAGGTCATGTTTTATAGGAGGATCAAAATATGAGCCACTGAAATATTATCCTTTAATTCTTTATTTGCTCTATATATTTTCCCAAATCCCCCTTACAGGAAAGGGAAATGTCAGCGCTTTAGTTTAAAGTTTTAAACTAGGTAGGCATGGCTGTTGAAAATGCTGATCTAGAACAATCCCAACTGGTTGTTCTACAGAGACAAAAGGTGAAAATCACAGGACAAATGTTTCTGCCGTGAGCACCGTTCCTGGAGACGCTGACTCTTAGAGGAGACTGTGGTTCCCTCATGCATTCTATGATCATGTCTTTTCCTGACTATGTCTAGGGTTCCCCTTTCCCTGCACAGAACTCTCTCTCTGACGGTTCTTCTTGATCTTACCTTTTCTTCAGCTTTCTTTTTCGTTTCAGCATCCATCCAAGTGAGGTCATCTAAAGTCTGAATAAACACTTCCCGGATCTGTGCAATCAAATCCTCAACCTCAGATCCAAAGAACAGAAGCCAAATTTAAGCCATTAATTCATCCTTTGTAACATGCGTATTTTTTGTCATTTGTTGTTTTGTGATGCTGGGGATCAAACTTAGGGCCTTGCACATGCTAAGCAAGTGTTGTACTACTGAGCTGCAGCCCCTGCTCCCATAACACAAATTAAAAAAAAAAAAAAAAAAAAAAAAAAACAGAGCTACACACTGTCTTGATATGACCTGATGCATCAAAACATACACATTTACAGACAAACTATGATGCGGACAGATGTATATATGGGATCATTATATTTCAAAGCAATATTGCTACTAATATTCCTGATTACATAGATATTAACATGAACATTGATTAAAAAAAATCTTCCAAATGTAATGGTTCCCATTATCATTACAAGAACTAACAAAACGTTAGCTGTCACTGCCATCAGTGATTTAGTTAAGCATTTGAAGTAGCATTTCAACAAATTCTGCCAACACAGCATTAAGTTCTACTGTCTTCATTCCAGAAACAAAGGGGTGAAGTTGTTATACTTCCAACACACTCTGGCTTACTTCCTATGTGTTTAAGAGAGCCCTAGATCTTGGTCCTCGTTGATCTTGGCAGAGTTCATAAATGACTGTGGGTAGAACGTGACAGCTACGCTAAACACTCAAATTTGGAAAATAGACTGTTGTGTTGAACTGGACAGTACAGGGCCAGGCACATAACCAGACTCCTGGGGGACAGAGGAAGAGATTCATTAGGAAACAGGGGCCTAGTGGGATTCAGAGCTTCTCTGGCAGGTTGGTAAAATTCTAGCTGTGCTTTTGTGACTGCCCACCATGCGGGCAGGCTGACGGAGCACTGTAGCCGGTGGTGACTGTCCCAAAAGCCTTACCACGTGCTTACTCTCCCCAGCAAACGCTGCCTCCACATACAGCCTTCCCACTGCGTTTTCCATATTCCCGTTGACATAGTTTGCGCAGCGTCTCCAGGTGGCGGTTTCAGCTGTTGTGCCATAAATGGCCTAGAAGAGAGAAAAAGAAAATGCCCCTTAACCAGGAGCTGAGGGCCAGTGCACAGGCTGCACATGCCTCTACCCTCCATGCCCCAGGTGACTTCTGGCCACAGTGCTCACTGCCCACTAGGCTGGTGTCCCTAGCCCACCATCGAGTGCAGTCCCACTGGAACGTTCACTTAAAGTGATCTGAGAACAAGGTATATTTCCAGAGGCACGTCCCAGCAGAACTTTTGGCTATTATAAGTTAATATCCTTCTAGAGAGCTTTAGGGAAAAATATACATCATGTCTACACTGCATAAACATAAACGGGAAGAAATGTTCAATGGATGTAACAGGGGAGATCTTATACCCAAGAAAACGCATTTCTGCTTTTTAATGGTTTATCTGAGCTTCTAGTACTTAAGAAAATCTGTGCATGTATATAAATTGAAGTATCATTAAGGGGATTCACCTAGGTAAGGGAAATTGAGCACAATACTATTTTGTATTCTTGAATTTTAAACATGTGTGACTATATTATCTTTTTAAGGGTAAAAACTAGAACTTGCAGAGTTTTATTTATTTATTTTTTGCACCAACCAATATATCTTCTAGAATTTCGCCTTCCTCAATCCCTACTGCCCGCTCTCCTGGCAACAGAACTGAAAATGATGACCCTTTACATAATGTACGTACAGCCTCAGGAAAGCTTCTGAGTTCTAGTTCTGGCTAGGTATAGTGTCACTGGACTGTCCACATCAAGGAAGTCCATCTGAGCTAATGGTCCAGGGGCACCTGAAAAGAAGTGACTTGAGAAGGCACCCCTGCAACAGCTTCTAGCACAACCACAACTGACACCGATGCCACAGTCTTCCCTGAACTGCTCACATAATCACAGTTAATGCCTTTCAGGGCCAAGTGACCACCATGTCATAGGACTGACAAAGTCCAGGAAGACCAACCTCTTTCTAGCCATCGCATCCTCAATACGATCACCAAGACCTGGCAGCTTGTCACTTGGCAGTGATCACCACATCCTAGCAGTAGACACACCAAGCCTTCAAAACCAAGAGCTCTTTATGCTTTAAGTCTTAAGAAAAGAGAGATTTTTTTCTTCACCTTGCGGAAAGCATTTCTGGACTCCTTGTAGGTTCGGTTGAGGCTGCTTACAAGATCCATTATGAACCTCCAGGACATTAAATTTTGAAGATCTCTGTATAAAAAAACCCACCACCCAGCAACAGAAAAGATGAGGCTGCAGAGCTTCTACAGAGTGATATGAAATGCAAACTTTGAGGGTGTGGCACCCTGACATACCTACCTGGCAGAATATTTGGTAAGAATAGGCTTAAGTTTGGTTAAATATTCTGGAGCATAAACAACCACATCTTCCTCATTTGGAATACTAATATTCACAGTTGACATGATTTCATTTGTGAAATCTGACCAGCTGAAAGGCTGGAAGAAAAGCAGACACAGAACATTCAATGATCATGCATTTCTCTTCTGGGTTCCGAGATCCCATTATAGTCAGACAGATATGGAGGCGTGTCAGCCGCGTCACCACGTGATTATCACAATGGCCAGTCTGTCATTTGTTTGGGATATTTCCTCAGTTGTTTCAATTAGCTTTTGAATAAAAATTAGTTCTGTAACCTGATTATTTAGATAGCGGAATTCAACCGCCCACTGAAGAGCAAACACAAGTCTCACAGAAAAAACAATCAGAAAATAGAAGGAAAAGAAAACTTAGCTTTCAAACTAAAACTTCAGTTTATGCAAATACAGAAAGGTGTATAGGGTGTTTTGTCTTTGTACTCCATACAGGTATGGTTATGTCAAAATGAATCTCAGTATTACGTGTAACTACAGTGCACTCATAAAAACGTAAAAAGTGGGTATTAATAAACAGGTCCTTGCAACACAGTAATGCACCTGTGTAGAGATCCTGCTGCAAATGAAAACATGCTTAGTGCAGAGGTATGGGATGCTATGGAGCCCAACAGAAGGGCAGGTTTCAAGCTATTCATGCCAGGCCCTTGAACACGTGGTCGGCATGTTCCAGAAGCTAAGGTGAGAGTTGCCAAGAGATGGAACTTATCATTCTTTAAATGGTGAGTTGAGCATGCCTAAGATGGTCAGTATCTCAGACCCTTCGCTATGCACACACTTAGTAACTTAGGGTGCTGTACTGTATTTGTGACTTCCCAAAACATACCACCAAACACATTGTATTAAAAGTTCTACATACAAAATGTCAAACTCAGTACGTTACACCCTTTAAAAAGTCCTCATTAATGAGAATCAGTGCCTGAGGGAATTCTGTCACCAACTGTGGGACATCCCACGTTTCCATGGATGTGCTTCATGTCCCATCTGTGTGCATCATCTAAGATGCAGGAGCCACTGCCCAGCCCAGGGAGAGGTGAATCCAAGAGACATTTCTCCTCTCATTTCTGCCTCTACTTCTCTTTGTTGTTCTGAACACTGCTATAGTGGTTGGATAGGAATCTGGAATGTCCTGTGACTTCCCCGTTTCACTGTCTGCCAGCCAACAACCAGTGACTATAGCAGTCCCTCAGAGAGGTCTTCACTTTCTCCAAACCCTCTTCTACCACAGTGTCTAATATTATTGCCTACCTGCCTTGAGAGGAATTTTACCTTTGAAATTCATTCTAACTAAATATAAATATGCAATAAGCCATCAAATAATATATAATTATGACTTCAGAGAGTCTTTCTTCAGGTGCTATCACGAACTCAAATGGCTGGTGTCCTCTAAATTCATTCTGGAGTTCGGTTTATTTCAAATCAATAAGAAATAAACAAAATTCTAAAAAGATAGTATTTTATATGGCAGGTTTCAATTTTAGGAAATAGTTCAGGAAGAGGGCACATAAAATTTGCTACTTACCTTCCCATTGATCTCTAGTGAAAAGTTATTCTGCACCTGGGCCAATGTCATTTTGTTATAGAGAGCCATTGGGTCATTTCGATCTTCAGGTTTAGACGTTGCCTGTGGATATAATTTTTGATCATTGTTTTAGAACTACGACCTTCTTTAGAAAACTATCACTATGAATAACAGAAACAGAAATATAAGTATCATACAGTTTGATTTGGTTTCTATATTGTACTTGTTTTGTAATTTATTTTGTCTTACGACAAACTTAAGAGATTTTGTGTGTAGTTAGTGACAATGATTGATATCTGGTTGCAAATGAAGCTTAAAATTCTTCAAAAATATTATGCTAACTGCCCAAGCCACATAGGCTATGTATATGGGCTCTGGTTAATGGGAGCTCAGTGGTCTCTGCATTGTTTCATATTATGGCTTTTGGGGAGAGATCTCAGATACTCTGCCTCCCACTCCTAACCTATCACTCAGTACCCTAGTTGAAATTTAGCCAAGAAAACCAAAGTGCCATAGTGGCTACAAGTTGCAGCAAGTGGGACAGAAAAGTCCTAGCACGGCCCAGAGCCAGGCCGTAAGCCGAGGGGAACAGCAGCACATGCAGCTGTTGGGCTGTCTTCTCGTCCTGCCCAACTTGTCTCGTGCTCTACTTTTTTCCTATTTTTTTCCACTGATTTCAAAACAGGAGAAAAAAAATTATGATAGTAACTCCCAATTAGTTGTCAAAATGAGCAAAATCAAATTTAAGTGAAAAGGGACAAAAGGTGAAGGCTTAACTGGGAATTATTCCTCAGTGACAATGGCTCCAAAGTCCCCTGTAGGTAACTTATTACTCATTTACCAAAAACAAGTGTCACTGAACATCACCTGCAGGAAGCACGGGTGCTGAGCACTGCTTCAAGATGACAAGGACCCAATGCCAACCTCAGAATTCAAAACGGGGCAAAAATGCAGTCCCAGAGAATTCTGAGGTGACAGAATTACCACTGCTGAGCCAAAGCTGGTCAAAAGGGGACATGGGCCGGGAAAGCGGAAGTGGTAAAATCCCAGGGCAGGAAACTATTCTCTTCCAGCAATTCTGTTCCCAGCAGAGAACCACATGTCCCCGATCACACTGTCATGCCTCATGCCTCACGACGGTGGTTCAATGTCAGCTGCTGCTCTAGGCAGTCTGTCTCTGATTAGGGGTCTGTGGTTTCATGTAGCCCCAGAAGGCCAAGAGTGCCCTCCCAGAACTTCACCCAAGATTCTGATGAGGCCAGATGGCAGCAGTGGTTGGTGGGGACCTGTGGGTGGAAGGTGGTTGTTTATAATGTCACTGAGCTCTGTGGTCTTAGACTGAATCTGAGCAGGGGGTCAATGAGTAACCTGAATGCCCCATGACCACAGGGCTCCTCAGTGGACTGTCAAGAAGAAAGTGCAAACTCAGACTCCATGAGCGGAGTGTGTCTGGGGCCAGAGAAAAACACATCCTGTGGCTCCTTGGCTGCTCTGGTGGTCTTCGGTGAGGCAGCCTGCCAGTCTGAACTCAGTGGTGCCACACTGACCATGAGCATGTGCACTTCTTAGCAAATGGATGGAGACTATTTTAAATTAAAACGTAATAAAATTGTTGAGAAAACTAATGTAGCTTTGCATGTATCTGAGTCTCAAGGCATCTAATAGTCTGACTGTGATGGTAGGATCTTGATGTAACCACTTATAATGATTAAGTGCATCTTGTTCACATTTGTCAAATCTAGCATGTCTCTTGGATGATGAGAACCCACTTTATTATAAGATCCTATAGCTCCAAAGATCTTCTAGAAGTCAATGGTCCATCACCATGGTAAACATTTTTATCACTTGGTTAGAAAGTTACACTTTTACCCTTAAACTATGATAGGGGAAAGAAAAAAAAAAAAAGGAGGGGGTGTTGACATTATTCACTATATCAGAAAAAAATTGTGTTTTACATTGGCAATTTCTTTTTCCAATTCCATAACTCTATTCATTTCTGAAGAAATCTGCTTTTCATCAATAGGCAATCCTTCTTCCAGACGAATCAATTTGGCCACAGAAATCATAAAATCCACATATGCTGTACACGCCTGCAAGAAATAAACAGCAAATTGCTAGAGAAACTTCTAAATATTCATCATAACTCTTCAGTAAAAACTGGTTTTCAATTCATGTTAATATTTGGTAGCAGATAAAGCACAGTAAAATAGAAATCCTATCCTAAGTGCCAGAAGAAATGACCTGCACAGATTCTTAGAAGGTCGATGCGTCTTTTAATTAGAGCTTAAAGCAAAGTAATAAAGTGTCACTTTGAAAGTACTAAGTAATTTATAGCTATCAGCAATTAAAATAAAGCATGATCTCATCTTGTTTAAAAAATTACTCAAAACTGAACTCCCTGGCACCAGCTTTTCTTCTGGTAAAGCAGGCGAATGTGACCAAGAAAAACACGCCATACAACTTGGGGCTGGGCCAAGTCTCCTATATTCCAAGACCGGGTACCTGGGGGAAGGCTAACGTGTGTGCCATGAGGTGCTTCACCTTTTCAGTTTTGAGAGGGTTTTATATTCCTACTATTCAATCAGAAGTGAAAGAGGAACCTCTGCTGCCTGACTGCCATGTCCTGAGCTGCTCTCCACCACCATGCCCTTCCGCCATGTTGTTCTGCCTCCACCAGAGCTTGGAGTCAGCTGACCATGGACTGAACCTCTGAAACCACCTTAGACTGTACTTTAAACACACCTAAAATTGACATGGAAAAAACTCCTAGGAGGGCAATTAGGTCTTGGAGATTTCATATTTGCTCATGTGAAAGGACTAAAAACAGAAGTGAGCATGTATAAATCTGAGCATTCACTTGGACTCACCATTACCGGTAATGGTGTCGGCTATGTTTGTATCAAGAAAATTAAAGACGGTGGCATCACTGACCCAATTAAAACCACCTGGGTGGGGGATCTTATTGAATTCATCAATGGAGAAAATATCATTGGATGGTGTTAGTATGAAGTTGCTAAGAAGTTAAAGGAAATTTTAAAAAAGAAGAATTCTTTACCATGAAGTTAACAGAGACTACACAGGCATTTGAAATAGGATCAAGGTCAAAAGCTGGAAGGTTGTTCACAAAGTTGGTGCTGTAAGAGGGACACTTGGTCTGAAGGTCAAAATGTCCTGCCACTGTGGAAGAAATGGTGTGAAGAGAACCCAGAATTGAAACACAGTGGACATAAAACCAGACTACCAAAAAATTTTAAAAACTTAAAAGAATATTAAAAATACCCAAACATGTTTTTTACTGAAAATTTTAATAATAATTTTAGGAAGAAAAAATGTTTTATATCAATACACAAAATAAAAACTGTCTTAAAATTATTATTCCACAGTTATCTCATCCTTATAAAGTTTCCTTTTTGATATTTTTATAATATACACATCATATAATACATGTGTGTAATTCATAAAATATATATATATGTATATATATATATATACATATATATATAATAAAGTTAAATAAAAAGTAAATAACAACAAAAAAAGAGGAATCCTCATGTTGCTCATCAGTGTGAAGACACATCTGAATTGACAGTGGTTCAATATCAACCTAAAACCAATAGGGAGATAAAAAATATTTGTCAAACAAGGGTTAAGCAAAATGAGCAGGGCACAGTGGTGCATACCTGTAGTCTTAGCAGCTCAGGAGGCTAAGACTGGAGGATCATGAGTTCAAAGCCAGCCTCTGTAATGTAGCGAGGCTCTAAACAACTCAGCGAGACCCTGTCTCTAAATAAAATATAAAAAGGGCTGGGGGTGTGGCTCAGTGGTTAAGTGTCCCTGAGTTCAATCCCAGTATGGGGAAAGAGAGAGAGAGAGAGAGAGAGAGAGAGAGAGAGAGAGAGAGAGAGAGAGAGAGAATTAAGCAAAATGTATTATTATCAGTGTGGAAGTCAAGAGGTTTAGATACTGCCTGCCAATGATCTTTATCCCTGTGGAGAGGAGCCCTTTCCTTCCATGAATGCGCTGTAATGATCTAGGACTCTGCCTAGCCTCTCATCTATCACCCAGCTACTCAATAGCATAAACTAGTTTTCAGCTGTGAGTCTGTATTAAAAACCTAGTCACTAAGGTAACAGGAATGAAAAGATAATTTTATATATCTTCTTGATAACTCCATTCTTTTCCTATTAAAAGGTAATCAGAACTCTTGTTTTGCTTGGGAGTAAATAAGTATGTCTGACTTCACAACTCATGGGACCAACTTATTCCAAAGTATAAACACAAAGTGCTTTGAATTAACTGTATTTCAAAGCATACAAATCCATCTGCCTTCAGCAGGGAATCACTACTGGCTATGAAGGAGATGGTAATGTGAATTTTTCAATATCAATGTACTGAGATTTTCTTTACTATATGAGATGCTTTTTTGTTAATGAGGTGAGCAGACAATAACAGGATCCTCCTGAGTGCTTTGTTGCTTCTACTTCAATATCTTTATCTTCCCAGATGTATTTAAAGACCCTGGGACTTGGGTGTAAGGCAAGCTCTAGAACTCTGGACCATGCTTCTGGCCTGCCGAACTGGGACAGTTTCTCAGGAAGCTGGTTGATATGGTCTCACTACCTTCTTGGATGAGCACTCATCTAGCTCTGTGGAATACTCTCTTCTCCTTTACCTACTCCACTGTGACTGACTGACCTATGTCTTAGCATTTTGATTATCTTTCCTGGCTTCTGGAATTATCTCATAGTTGTCAGAAATAAGCATACCACTGCAATTAAATCCTTTTTACAAGACATGATTCTGCCATAAAGTTTTAGTTTTCTTTCTTAAGATGCTGGGATAGGGAAAATGCCAAAGAATTTTAATTGCTGTGATATGGGGAGAAAGTATTAACCCATATTTAAACATTTAATAGTACACTGGCCAGGTTATTTTAAAAATTGAATTTTTCTTTCTTTTATTTTCTTTTTTTAAAATGACTAAGAGAGTATTTAGTTGTCAGGACACAGGCCAGAGTCAGTGGCCATGATGACGGGCCTAAGTCAGTTTCTGAAAAAGAGAGTCAGTGATACTTTGGTTAAAAAAGAATCCACCAAAATATCTATGTAGCCCTTCCTTAAACAAAACAAAACAAAAACTCCAGCATATCCCAGCACTTATAAAAACAGTTTCAAAGGGGTAATTGGTTTTAAAATGTTAGGTAAAATCCATATAATAGCAATCTTGTAGGGGGTTAAATCTGCCACTCTTAATGAGATATTTACTAATATTAACACCATAGATTGCTACTCTAATCAGAACTATCTCCATTCTACAGGACCAGGCAAGGGGATTTATAAACTGGCTTTTTACTTCTAAAGGGGAAGCCTCCTGGGAAAAAAAAAAAAAGTTGATGTTTGTTAGAGTTACCAGAGAAGAAGAGAGCAGTGTCATTTGATTGCTATGCTTCAAAATTTAGTATGATTGCTAATAAATGATAGTAAGACCCAGGGAGGAAGAGGAAGCCCTCCAGTCTGACTGGCTGATATCTGGGTACCTTAGTGAGCCAAGTGCCTGTGGACCAGGGGTTTTACTTTCAGAGACTCTGTTCAAAGTACCCCAGTTCTTACTAATTTTCTGTCTTTCCTTTCCTAGGAAGAAAACCTACACAGGGAAGTAACTGGGAAATCCTGGAACAATGCTATTCTTAGCCACTGAGGCTGGGAGACACTTAAGTGTTGCACAGGAAGTGTGTCAGGGGAACACAGGAATATCAAGCAGGAAAGATATGTTTCCTATCAAAAAGTCTTGGGTACTTCCTGGTTTGAGCAGCATGTTGAGTAGCACCCAGCTGCCCAGCAGAGAGACTCGCTCCCCACAGAGGAACTGCAAGGGCACAATCATTTGGCACCCCTCTGTTTGGAAATGAGAAAAAGCTCATGCACAAGGCCCTAGGTTCAATCCTCAGCATCACACACACACAAACACACACACACACACACACACAAAAAAAAGAAATGAGAAAAAGCCTCAACCCAAGCAGGACTCTAGGGAAGGAGAATCACAGAACCTGAGAAGATGCACCTTGGAATAGCATGGGGACTGTCTGGGGTTCCATCAAGTTATCAGAAAGAACCAGGAGATTCATACAAGAACTTCTAAGGCTTATAATATATGTTGGGGAAGTTGCATGTAGACCTTTTTACAAACTGGTATTTTGAACTGATTCTGGACGAGAAGGCAGATGACCATTCACAAAGATGAACATGTGGATTGAGATTTCTACTGTTCTTTTTAAATATCTGCTGCCCTTGTACTTTTAGTCCTGTCCAACTATGTTAGCTTTCTCTTTACAGAGGGAACAAAGAGCCATGGGTAGTCTCTTTTTCTCTTATACTTTTATTCTAGATTCTACAACTTCCCTCTACTTCTAGGGAGAAAATGGCCACACATCATCTCTATCTGATCAAAAACCAAAAGTTCACATTTCTATTATTGGACAATCTATCTAAAATTTTAGGGCACTCAGGAAATAGAAAAGAAAATATCTTCGTTTTGATGTATCCACAAAATAGTAGCAAAGCGAATTCAACAATACCTTAAAAAGACCAGTCACCATGATCAACTGGATTATCCCAGGGATGCAAGAATGACTCAATAGACATAAATCAATAAATATGCCACACCATATTAACAAAATGAAGAGCAAAACCAACACGATCCCTCCATAGATTCAGAAAAAGCACTTGACAAAAACCCAATATACATTCACCATAAAAAACCCTCTAAAATCATAAGTACATAAAGAATTACTTCAGTACAGCAAAGGCCCTATATAACAAGCCCACAGTTAACATCATGCTCAATGGTGAAAAATTGAAAGCTTTCCTGCCTAAAATCAGATACAAGACAAGGATGCCCCACTTGGATACAACATAGTCCTAGAAGTCCTTGGATACAATATAGTCGCTTTTGGTTTTTGAACAGATAGATACATGATACTTGGCCATTTTCTCCATAGAATTATAGGGAAGTTGTAGAATCCAGAATAAAACTACAAGAGAAAAGAGACTCTTTGTTCCTTCTGTAAAGAGAAAGCCACTTGCAAACAACATAATCCTAGAAGTCCTAACCAAAGCAATTAGATAAGAAAAAGAAATAAATGGCATCTGCATAGGAAGGGAAGAAGTGAAACTATCTCTGTTAATCTCACATACAGAAAACCCTGAAGACTTGACCAAAAACTTTTAGAACTAATAATAATTATAAAAATCAACACAAAAAATCTGTTAGCATTCCTATACACAAAAAATGAGATATCTATAAAATAAATTAAGAAAACAATCCCTTTTACAATAGCATTAAAAAATGGAAGTAAATCCAACCAGGTCTTAACAGAGCATGTGAGTGGCCACTCAGTCCAAGATGACATTTCTGGCTCCTTTACATTTAGCCGCAGCCACAGGGTAATGTGCTACAGAATGGAAAGTATGCAACTTTTGCATCACTAACATTAAAGGAAACTCTCTACCCCATTCCTTTTTTTTATTTTTCCTGTGGCCTGAAGTGTAAACACAGCCTTGGTGAACCAATTGTGACCAAACAGAGGGACGTGAAACACCAGATGAGCTATGTTCAAGTCATGGCGTCAAAGAAAGCTGGGTCCCAGACCTTCTCCTGATGCAGAGCTTGCCCACTCACCTGTGCTGACTGCCTGCTTCTGGACTGGAGCAGAAGACAGAAATAATCTTCGATCTTGCTTGAACTACTGTATTTTTGAGTCTTTATTATTACAGCATAGCTAAGACCCAAGCATTAAGCAAAGCTAAGTGCCTCCAGGGACCCACAAGTTCACGTGTGTCAATGAGCATCTAGAACTGGAGGACAAAGGCTCTATCTGAAGGGAGCCGTGGGAGCACGACTCTGCCCTGTCCCTGCCATGTGAGAGCGCAAGCTGAGGTTTCCACTCCTTCCACTTTAAATTATCAAGCACGAGCAAGTAAAATCTTCTGACTTTGTGAACAACTGACAACTGCCCCAAAAGTAAGAAGTAAAACAAAGCAAACCCTGCAGGTTAAACAAAATGCCTCCACATCAGATCAGGCCCCAAACTGCCAGTCTGCACTCTGACCTAGGCTGTGGAATGACACTAAATATAAAATGCACCACCATCTCAATAACATCTCTTTGAAAAGCAAAAAAAAAGAAACTTTACCACCTTGGCTGCTAGGTGTACCTGGATATCAGAAATGTAAAAACATGAAAAAAAAAAAAAGTGTCTTTGGGTTGGAAACAACTGATGTTCATAAGAGCGCAATCCTAAATATGAAAAGCATCTCAGTTGATGATTATGGTAACACACTATAATGAGCCAAAAATCCCTTAATCTCTTTCAAATCCGAAACAGGAAACAGCTGGACATCTCTTAGAGCCAATAGCTGCAACCCACACAGTAATTAGACAACTCAAATCTCCCACACTACTGGACTCTCGCACTCTCGCACATTGTGGCCACTGATACAATACAATGAATACCTTTTGCTTCATTTCAATGTTGTGTCGCCACTCAAAAAGATACCTAATTAAGCAAAATACAATTTCTTACTAGTACCATTTCTTAATGTATCATGCTTACTGGAACGTATTTTAATAATTTTTATACAGTATAATCCGAAACCACGTGTTTTTTACACTGTACCTTTTTCTGTGGGACAGAAGCAGCATGGTCCAGTCGTTCCCCACCGTTTGGTTGCATTAACCTCAGAATGTTGGTCGTATCAAACACGAAACTTAAAAAAGACCATTCTTTGAATTCACTTTTAAATGTTTATAGGCGGATGGGCTGTGAAGTGATCTGAAATCTGTAACATTTTTGTCATGGACTAAACTGCTCTTAGTTATTGTAATGTCATAAAAAATAGTTATGGTGACTGTGAAAAAAATAACTAGGCAAAATAAGTGGCAGGCATAGACATTTAGCTAATAATTTTAGATAAGAAGCAACTTCAATCAAACCATCACACTGTGACCCACTAGGACCAACTTAACTTCCTTCTGGATTGTGGAATTATGAGGAAGGTGTGCAGGACCAACCTCTTCCCTGGTAACTAGGAACACACAATGTTCCGTTCCTGGCTTTGCCTCCTGCTGCTCCTGCCATCAGTGATGCAGGACCTGGTCAGCATGCCCCAGAAGGCAGGGCTGGGAGGCAGGTAGGAAGCTCCCCAGGACGCCCAGCCTGTCCTGCAGGCTAACAGTGGGACATGATGTCCACAAGCCAGCTGACCAGTTAGTCAGGAGGGCATTTCCCCGACTGCACAGTCCTCAGAAGAGTCCAATGAGAATGTTCTAGAAGGGTGCCTTTCATTGCATCAATCAATCCCTGGTCCTGTTAGAAGTAGTTTCACTAACAATGTGTGATTTTAAGTGTCCTGAGTAAAGAACGTAAGAAGGTGTTTAAATTTGGTTCTAGTCCTTTTCATTATCTGTAGGGTTATGCCAGATGGTTCTCTAGTTTGTTTCTGATTGTGTTTCCTCCTCCTTTTATTTACCTCTTTGTAGATTCCAGTGCATTCATAGTAGTCCATGGAAGGGAGGCCAAGTCGAGGTTGGTCAAACTGTAAAACACACACCAAGGCAAACATATCACTCAGCAGATAGGAAACAGCTGGACAAAATACAAGCCTGCCTGTTGATGTGCGTGTAATACCAGTCGTCTGGCTGCTTATGAGGGTGAGGGTCAGAACTGAGTACAGGCCTCGTCAGGAGACAGCTTTCCCACTGCTCACAGTGTTAGATGCAGGGGGAGTTAGACAGTCTGGAGGACTGTCTGTGGGTATGTGAGGGAGACTGAAGAGTACTTGAACAGAAATTTTGCTGGGAAGGCTTCCTAAATGCAGAGCAGAAGGTATAGAGCCAAGGAGTTCCTGAATCATACACGCGCAGGTCTTCCCAGCCTCTGACACTCTGCACCCTCATTGGGAGACAGTTGTTCTGTTCCCACCCCTGGTTGGGACCCGCTTATACCCTTTAGGATTATTTGGCGAGCAGGTGGGGTGGGGGTGGAGACAATCTCGAGGGCAACTCTAGAATCTTTAGCTGGTGTGAATCTTGCAGAAGCTTCACCAGCTCCTCTACACAGAGGGACGGGTAAGACTCCTTCCGCCCTCCCCACAGCTGTTCTGCTCAGGACTGCAGCAGGCAGAGGGACAGCCAGCAGGCAGGAGGAGACCCAGTGTGGTTCCAGTGCATCTGCCCACTCCAGGAGTGCACGGAAGAGCAAGCTGGGCACATACCTGCCGACAGCGCCCTGTGCACCACGTGGTAAAATGGGTACTCAGGCACATCAGAGCCCTTATGGGTTCAAGTGAGAACCTCAGGAGGTGCACAGGGGTTCAGAGGCACATCAATCAGTACAAGAAAAACCCACCTCAAAGGAACGTTACAGAAATAGCCCAAAGGCACCTCCACATGAAGGGCCCTGCTCCTTCCCCTTTTAGGCAACTCCTAAAATGAATGGTATCCCTCTTAACAATCCAATAAAGCCATTTAAAAAGAATAGCATTTCGTTTACTTGAAAAAAAAAGTAAAGGTATTCTTCAGTGAGAACCAAAAGTGTGTTCACAATCTACATTGTTTTTGAAAGCAATGAGGCATTTTAGTTTCCAGACCTGCACTGTGTATGTAAACCAAAGCATGCTCTTTCCATGAAACCTACAAAGAAATAGGGGCTCTTCTCAGTGGGAGGAGCCTGGGGCCTCCTCTGTCATTTATTTTATGAAGGGAGAGGTATTTAAAACAGGTAGCAGAAGTGAGAGGTGAATGTTGGAAACATGGCATTAAAAAATACTTTCCAAATTCCAACTCCAGCTGTCAGCGACAGTGTAAATTTCTGACCCCGATGTAGAGGCAGTCAAAATGAAAACACATAGCATTTCTAAATACTAATAACAACAGTGCACCTGGAAGTTTTATTGAAATTTAAAGATAACTCTGGCTGTCTGCTACACAAACTTACATGAATTATATGGTGTGTGGAGTTCTTATCATCAGTGCCAATAAAAAAATTAATGAGGACTTTTTTCCCATATTTAGAATTCAATTGTGCAATAGATTTCTCAGCTGTCCAAGATGCACCTAAAGCAGTGAAAAGAGAAACATATCTTTAGATGCTTTAGTTCATTAATGACATCATAATAGATTTCATGTGGAAATTATTTGTTTAAAGAAAGAAGGAAAATGGCCTTACCGTATGTTTGTTCCCAGTTTTCTGTTGCTACGGGCCACCCATAAATATCTGGTAACAGTTTGAGCAGAGGCTGCCCGCCTCTCCTATCAATAGCAGCTTTTGAAAACAATGAAAATGAATTCAATGTGAAGTCTATGCATATTTCGGCACCAATAATTGCACACTCTTAATGAAATCAAAAGGAAGGGCACTTACTCTCATTGATACAAGACCTGTACAATGTTTTGGCTTTCTGCACTGCAACTATATCTTCAGTTTTGGGCTCCTGGAGGACATCTGAAACAGGGCATGTGATAAAATGCATCAATATAATTGCTCATTTGCAGGTGTAATCCATGTTTTAAACACTGGTTTAGTAAGAAAACTCGATGTCCTCTCTCCCCATCCCAAACCCTATGGGAAAAACCAAACACCTGGGTCATTGTCCTTAGCACAGAACTGGGGGTTAGTTCCATGATTCAAGTCTTTTAAAAGGAAACCAAAATAACAGCACAGGGGAATTTAGAATGTAATGTGGATAGTCCTTTGGAAGGCTGGAATATAATGATCTTTGTGTGATTATACTTTCACTGTTCCAAATCAATCAGATGAATTGTTCTACTTCTTTAGATATTAAAAAACAGCAATTGTTTTTTCTACAAAGTCACTTCCAGAAAAGGAGAGAAAAGAGGCTAGAGATAGTAGGAAGTAGCCTCAACTTCTCAGGGGAGACAAAGCTTAGTAATGTCCTATAGCAACTTTAACACAGAGCTAGGGTTCGGGAGGCTATGGAAGGTTTTCAGTCGCAATCCCTTAATTGTTTTTCCTTTGGTAAAATGGCATCCAGGTACCATTTCTAGGGTTGAAGGAGTTTTATCATGAGCTTACCTACAAATGAAAGCAGAACACTAAGAGATGCCAAAACATCCATTCCAGTGTGGGCAGCCTGCACCGTGGCTCAGGGGTGGCCCAGGAGCCTGGAGGAATTACCAACTCGGATGTTTTGTGACGCTAAGAGCTTTATCTTAAAAAACAGACACCTGAAGAGCGATTCCTTGATGTACCAGCACAGTGGCCACTAACCTTTGAGAATAACTTCCAGCTCATCTCTTAAAATGTCAAAGTTGCTGTACCGGGAACTGGTCTCAGGAATGACGTTGCGCTTCAACCAGCCACCACAGGCGTATTTGAAAAAGTCTGTACAAGGCTCAGCTGTGGCATCCATGTTCTGGATCAGTCGAGCAGCTGCAAGACCAGGGAAAGGGCGAGAGAGGAGGGGTGTGGATGAGGAAGAACGTGACACCTGGCTCCTTCTATGATCCCATTAATGGGACTGCTGCTCCTCTTCCACAACTGTCACCTCTGGTGGCTTGGTGAAGGCCCCCTAATCACAGTCCTCTTTCCCTTGACTATAGTTGGCTTGTTTTATTCTTGAGCCGACTGGGTCTTCCCACCCTGAGTCTCCCAACACCCTTCCCCCAAATAACTGAATTTCTTGCTAGTTGCTATTTGTGAAGAATAAAGAACACAAGTTGTCTCTGCTGTGACTCTCTGGGCCTGGAGATGACACAATCCCATTCCGTGCTGCAATAATGTTCAGTGACCTGCTCTGCAAGGTGCTGTGACTGCTGAAATGTCTCTGAGACTCTACAGGACCTAGGGTGGCTCCTGGATTTTTATCATTTTAGTGAGGCTCTGAAGCCAGTTATTACTCTTTGGATCTTGTTTACGAAATTTTTGCAATTCAAATGTGCATCCGCTTTGCCTATGTTTATGTAGAGCCTGTCACATGAAATTGGCTGTGAGCTTGTTAGCTTTTCTCGTGTCCACTCTTTTATCTCTGGGAACTTTGATGAAAATGCAAATCCCCCAACATGGAGCCTCCATGGTGTGCAAGACACTGACTGCTACGTGTGGCTGTGGGTGGACAGATGTGAGAAATTCGAAGCACTGTCACCAAAGACGAGAATGTGGCCCCGTGCCTGAGATGCCTCCTCCTCGAGGAGAGGACACCCTCCTACGGCCCCCCTCACTTTCTTTCCCATAATAAGTTGAACTGTTTTGCAATGAAAACAAAAGAGCAATTGAGAATTCATGGGTATCAAGAGAATATAAGCTCTCAAATGAGCTTTTGAAAGTACTTTGCTTTCTGAATCAATTAATTAATTAAAAACTTCAAACAACTGCTGAGCCGTGTGGATTTTTCAACTTGGTTGGCAAATCTGTTTTCCAGCTGAGCCACAAACCCCGACTTCTAACCTCCCTTTAGACCCATCCGCTTGTTGACCTCAGGCTCCGGCTACTGAACACCAGGCCCAGGCTGTCCCCAAGCCAGCCTCTCCCACTATGATGCTTCGGTGGGCAGCATGATTGTTATCACAGCTTCTCCGTATGAAATTCTGGGTAAAATGCCCTTGAATTGTTCCTAATTTTTTAGCTCTTTCCTGTATCTCCCCTTCTGTGATCAAGGTCAACCTAGTTTACATCTTCACTCCTTTTTGACTAAAAGTCACCTAACTCTTCATTTTGACAGTCCTGGAGGCCCCCTCCTATCACTTATACATCCCGGTTGTCTTTCGTATATTACCAAAGGACCCTTCTGCACTGGCCCCAACCTCACTCAAAATGTCAACAGCTTGTCATTTCCCAGGTTAAACTGCAAGCTCTCTAACTTGACCTCCAAACCTTTACCAGGAAGATCACCTTTCCTTTTTCCCTCTCAGCACTTCTACTCAAACTCTGTGCTCAGCGATGAGCCTGCGCAGTGTGCCACCAACTCTCCTGTGTGTCCCCAACCCTGCGCCTTTGCTTTCATCCCCTCACCCACATCTTCAACCTCTCTCCCGTTCTCTCCAAATTCCACCCAGCATTCCAGGTCCACCTCATGGCCCGACTCCTCCCGAAGCTTCCATGACTCTGCCTACAAGAAACACCCACCCCCCATCCCCACTCCTCCACCTTTCACGCTTAGATGAGGTCACTTTTCCAATGTGGACACCTGCTCTGTCTCCCAGCCATTCTGGGGATGCCACCAGTCTCTTTGTACACCTGTCCCCTAGCACTCAGGCAATAGGGAAGGATTATGTTCATATGCAACCACCCCCAGAGCCCTCCTCTCCCTCTCCACGTCCCCTCGCCTCTTCCCAGGTCAGGTCAGGTCTTGCTCATGGTCTGCAGACTCCCTCCCATCCCCACCCTGCATATTCACTCCCAGGTTCTACCTGCGCCTTTCACCCAGGCTGTGGCCCTGGCCTCTTCCACCCAGCACACCGCACCCACAGGCTGGTTGACGTTCTTAGAACAGGGGGGGGCAGCCTGTCTCTTCCACTCCGTGGCTTTCAGTGCAGACCTTTTACCTTCACAATGAAATCCAGATTCCATGCATATCCAAACCCTGGTAGGCCTAAGGAAGCTTCTCTGAGCTTCCTCACGTGAGCTGTCTGTCCCAATTAAATGAATGTATTCAACTTCTGCCAAGAAACACCTTATCATTTTTTGCTTCTGTAACTTTGACCCTGTTGCCTGAGGCCCACCCCTGCTGATACCTCTTTTTATATTTCTTCACCTTTTGAAATTTTAGGCACCTTCAGGTCAAATCATTCCGCTCCACGAAAGACCTCCCTTACCCACCCCTCTCGGCTGGCACCAGTCTCAGGTTTGGGTGCCAATTCCTCATCTCCTCCGTAGACACATCCCTGGCTCTCTCACCCACCCTGACACTGGGCTCAACCAAGATCTGGCCAGGAAAACTCTCAGGCAAAAGTTAGGAAATGGATCTGAAAAAGGCAGAGAGAAAAAGAATTCCCTGAGACTGAAGAAAATAAAGATACGGAAGATGGAGAAAGAGGAACCTAAGGCCCTGAATCCAGAGGACCTCCATGTACAGGAGAAACCAGAAAACCAAGCCTAAAAGGTCAGCTAACTGAGGGTCTTGGAAGAATGCACCTCAGCAACTTTATACTGCCCCTCTTTTAAAAAAATTAATTGAATGCTGCAAAGGCCACAGCCATTTGGGGAGAACTTCTGTTTCCTTCCCCTCTCTAGGGAAATGGATGGCTTTATGTTATAACATCATGGAGCTGATTACTCCCAGGAGAGCAGAGAGCAGGCAGGACAACGAGGACAGTGACCAGTAGATCCCGCTGGTGTCTGGAAACACATCAGCCTTTCCAGCTGGGCAGGGGCTACAGCCCCATGCTCAGGTTCAAAGTCACTGTCCCCTCAACTCTGTACCTTCTGCCCCTCCCACAAGGAAAAGGGACAGGCCTCTTCTCTTGCGTCAAGAGTCCCTCCCAGGTTTCCTAGTGCAGTTAAACTCTTTGCACATGTGTGTGCGACATGCCCGAGAGGCCTCCTCCAGACAGTGTGCTTGGGACAGGCAGAGACCAGGGATGAGGGTTCAGTGATCCCCTCTGAGCAGAGCACATCTGAACATGGGTGCTCCTGTCACTTCAAAGTCAGCCCCATTCTGATGGGTATTTTGGGGCCCTGGGCCAAAGCAGGTCACAGGCTAGCACTTTCAAGCTAGGGCTTTGATCGTGCTTCCTTTAATCTCTTATCACGGGCTGGATTCTCGTTTTGCACCTTACACTCCGGACCTCCTCTGTGCTGACTTTTCTTTGAAGTCAGCGGTAGACACACTCGTGGGTAGAAGGGCCGTAGGAAACAGACGGCACAACTGTCAAACTGGTCGTAATTGTTTTTGTGTTTCGCACTTTGTTTTGAATTCCTCAGCCTCTCCACACAGCCACACCTGGGCTCTTCAGATGTTTCCTTATCTGTGGGTTTCTAACTTCTGGGTAAACAAATGTGGTTTCAAACCAAACAGAGTCATGCAGCTTAATGAGTAAATGTAAAAAAATGACATCTCAAGGCAAACACATTGACGGAGAGCACTGTGGGGCAGGTAAAGTGAAAGTAAGCTATAACTTTTAAAACCCTATATGAAAGCACCAAAGGCTAGAAGGATACAGACCAAGGTATTTACAGCGGTTATATCTAGGTGGTAGGATTATGGGTGGGTTTAATTTGTATTATTGCTTATCTTTATTTTCCAATTTGAATTAGATGAACGCGCATTGCTTTTGCAACAAAGGAAAAGAAAGTTTATTTTTAATTTAAGAAAACAGTCCCATAAAGACAAGCAAACTAATCTCCTATTAATAATGTGCTTATTTCCTACAAATGACAATTCTGAATGTTCCAGGCTGATAACAAATGACACGCCATTTTTTTTAAACTAATCTTCTTGTAACATTCTCCCAACTTATTTGACTATAAGAATTTAAAACAAGCTCGGCCTCTGTCTGGGAAGTTATTAATTACTGGAGTCCTTAACGGAGGGAATGTGTGTGTGCATTCAGAGATGCTGAGTAAACTGTAAAAATGTTCATGTGCTTAAGTCAGACAGGCCTCTTGTGAATCCCAGGGCTCCACCACTTCTGAGTTACACAAGTGACGTAATTTTCTCAGGACCAAGCAGCTAGTAAGTGATGGAACCCAGGGCCTGCATTGGGTGTGTGGCACTAAGCCCAGGTCTCCCCTCGGCACCAGACATACAAGGACGAGCCTGCCGGGGTCTCTTCACTCCTTTCCCATCACTGGACTCCCCAGACCTATTCTTTACTTCCTCTCCTCTGGGTCACTCAGAAGCCCTGGCTTCCCTCCTTCCTTTATGTCCTCTCAACACCAGCAACTCACGCTGGGACAGAGGCAGAAGAAAGCATCAGGGCTTGGTGGCCAGTGGGGTGAGCAGACAGGGAAGTAGCAGGGGGGTCACTGCTAGGCACATCAAAGAACACTCCTTCGGGAGGTGGCACCAGCAGCGCCCCTGCCTGACCTGTCCTGATGGCACATGGGACAAAGCAGAGTGCAAAAACCTCAGGAAGGCACTTTGGGCAGTGCTTTTCAGTCCTGGCTCGACACGTGTGCCAACGGAAAAGTCTTTAAAATACACAGACACACAGGATCCCTCCCGATGGGTTCAGTGGGAGTCTTGGAGGTGATCCAGGCATTCTGTCAAGGTCTCCTAAGTGGCTCTAATATGCAGCCAGGGAGCCACTAGATTAGACAACAGAGAAACACGGACTTGAGGATCCAATACTAGAAAAGTGAAGATGGTCCCACACTGAAGAGGATCAGAAATATCTCCACCTGCACATGCAAGTGGTCTCAGCAGGGAAAAGCCTCCCTCCCATCTTTCATGAACTTGAGTCTTGAGCAGGGTTCTTGAACCCCTATGCCACACCCTCCCAAGAACCATAAGGACCAACAGCCCTGTGTTTGGGGAGATTAAAGTACCACACCACTTTGTGTTCAGAATCACTTCTCTCCTCTGATGGCAAAGAGACATTCTTGTTGACATCTCAGGAGGTTCCTTGGCCTCTCAGAAGAAATCCGTGGCACTCCATTCCTCCAGGCTGCCACACCTGCTTAGATATGGTGTGGGGACTCTGGAAGCCTGCCACATGCTCACCTCAAGAAGAAACAGGACCAGGGTGCAGTTCAGGGATAGAGTCCTTGTCTGGCATGCTCGAGGCCCTGGGTTCCTTACTGGCACCACAGGGAAAAGGGCAATCCTTGGCCTGCCTTTGAATGCCAATGGCCCCAAGCCAAAAGGTCCCCTTTCCTTGAATAACCTGCTTTTCAACAGTACCAATAGTTTGCCAACAGAAAATGGGATTTGGGCACTGCATACAACAACTATTTCAATGTTTATACACAAACATTTCCTGGAGACCAGTTTTCTGGTCGTGTGTGTGTTGTGTGTTGTGTGCATTTTAAAAGAAAGTTCTGCATCTGTCAGGTGCTTCTGGGGAAATGTGGTTTACACAGGGGAAACCTGAAATCAGTGACTGCCACAGCAGCAAACAAATGCTTGATCCCAGGGCGGCAGAGGGCTCTGTATTGTGGTGCTTTTTTTTATGACGTTTGTCTTTTAAATTTGATCCTCACTTCGGAGGTCATCGATGGCTTTCCATAGAAATGAGTTCACAGGACTTACAAAACAAACATGGGCAATTGTTCACGAGAATTTTGTTCTGTAGAATCATTAACAATGAAATCATTGAGAACTGAACCATGGAATGCTGGGGAAAGGCAAATTAGGTGCCCGTCAGCCTCTGGTCACCACGCTGATTAATACGTAAGCTTTTTTATGTGCTTCTGTTTAAAGGTTCCTCATTTTATGTATGTTGTTGATTCACTAACATCAAACTCACGTCAGAGCACCTGACGTGCTGAATGAGGCTTCGGTAACACGTGGATTTTCTCTGTGGGGAACTTCATGGGTTTTTGAGGAGCGCTTCAACCTCATGTGGACCATTCTGAACAGTGAATTCCAAAACGTCTCCAATCGCCACACGTCTGCGTATGACCGTGGATGAGCCTGGGCTGTTGCTTCTTGGGTTACAGACAGATTTTAGTGAGGGAGTAAATTAGCCAACTTGGAACTCACACATGATGAGGACGTGTCCCTTTCTTCTTGGAGACAAACATAGAAAATGGTCAACAGCATTGAGTGGGAGTTGGATGCATGCCATACCTTCCCTAATCGCTGTATTTTAACCTCGTTGTCATCATGTATTAGACACACTTTTCACACGTTAGGAATCTATTTACAGCCCATGAACCAAATACACGCCTCTGTCACCATGGTGAAGTGTCTTAGGGGACCATCTCCTTCTGTGTTAAAGGAAGGTTTAGGAGGTTTAGGGAGCTGGGCATGAGCAAAAGTGCCTTCAGCTTGTTCTATCCAAATTGATCCAAGACCTGGCTCCCTGACCCCAAACACATGACATTTTAATTTCATTACCTTATAATAATTACAACCAGCTTGATTTATGAATATTCCAGAAGATTCCAGAAATGCTGGCCATCCTGCAAAAGTGTTCTCTGATGAGCATCTCAGAACTCTCAGAAACCAACCTTTCCTCTTAAATATGTGCTTTATTAATGGACACCAAGCTTGGCCACTCTTGACAACTTACAAGTCTCCTTTGACAACATTCTGCAAGTGCTGCTGACCTCCTCCTGTTGCCCTCCTCCTCCCATCATTCCACCAAAATTAAGGCCAAGAGAGAACCCAAAGAACTTGTGATGTACACAACAGGCACCAAGGACTCCATGTGAAAGCCAGCAATGGGGATCGAGAATCTGAGGGACCATTTCTGGAGAGAAAATGAAGGGAAATTAGGCAGTGTGTGGACTCTAGGACTAGTGAAGACCAGAGGGCCTTCACGACAAGGATTCTTTATGGATTCTTCCACAACCCACTCTTAATTCAAACTCCTCCATCAACCACAGATCAGGTTCAGGGTAAACCGAGGCCATCATAAACTTGCTGAACTGGTCAGCACCAAGAGAAGCCTTCATATACAACCATTCAGAAACCGCCCGTAGGCCTGGGAGAAGTCTCCAAGCACATAAAGTTTACTCTGTACAGCTGTGCCCTCAAATAGGGAGACCAATTTTTGGTGTTCTGGCTTGAAGAGCAATTGGTTTATAACTGTACTTAATATCCAGAAGCTTCTGGATTTACAGTAGGGTTGCATCCTGGTAAACCCATTGGAAGCTGAAATTATCATCAGTCACAAATGACCTAATATGCCCAGCCTACAGAATACCACAGTCCAGTCACACAGGACACCATACAGCACTGGTGTGTCATGGAACACTGGGAGCTCTGGCTGGCTGCCACACCCAGCATCTCAAGGGTGTTGCCTGCAAAAAGATCAAGATCCAAACTTCCAAGTATGGTTTTTAATGAATGCTTATTGCTTTTTCAGCATCCAAAAGTCAAAAAGATCATAAGTTGAGCTATTGTAAGTAGGGACCATCAGTACACACGTGAGGAGTTACTGTCAACATACAATGCAATACAGAAGCACAGGCACAGCCTGGAACCGTGAACCTGGAATCCATCTGCTATCAGATTTGCAAATAGAATATGAACAGCAGGATTTCCCTTGGGTTTAGACAAAGATGCCTGAATGTATAAATAATAATAATAGAAGTCAATGTGTATCAAGCTTTTACCAAGTGTTCACACCATGCTGGGCATGTTGTAAATACTTCAATATTCATTTCCATCTAACCCTGTATGGTAAATGCATTTCGATGACTAGTTTTGCGATCTAGAAGCCAATGATCGATCTGTCTGCAAGGTCACACAGTGGGTCACTGCAGAGCTGGGGTTTGAATCAAGTAGCCTTGAGGCCAGAGGCTAGTCTCCAACTACCATGCCAAATTGCTGCTTTAGTTCTAATCACTGCTTTTCTTTAAAACTGTTCCATAGGATAGGAGCCATTACCCCAACTTAAAGGAAATCTAAGCACAGGATGGTGCTAGCCCCAGGTCATCCATATGCATTTAACTGAACCTCATTCTAATCCAAAGCCAACATCTTTTCCAGTGTCCCTTTGCTGTAGCTTCAAACAACAAAGGAAACTTGGAAACTCTTCTAAGAGAGAGGGAGGGAGGATCCGGAATTAAGTCATACAGCAACCACTGTTTTTCTTGACACCCAATTAAGATTTTAATTGCCCCATAACCTGCATATAGCTATATGAATTTTTTTTTCACCTCATTTGGCCCTGGATTTTAGAACTCTCAAGTCTAATGGACCCACAATAATAATCTTAGTCATCTCTCCCCAACTCAGTGGAATCCTTCAGGCTTATCTCATAGCCCATTTCAATGAATGGCTCACAGCCAAGAGAAGACTGGCAATAATTTGTCAGCAGGGACTCCTCCAAAATTCACAACCAAAACATATTCTGCTAATACATGAAGCCCTGGAACAGAGTTACAGTTAAATCAAAGTTGATTTAAGTTGGAAAATAATTTTTATTTTTCAAGTCCAATCTGCAGTTTGAATCCTAAAAGGTTTGCTGACAAAAAACTATTAACAGAATATATGGTAAATACAATATATCACTTAAAATAAATGATTGGCTGAGGATATGTCTCAGTGGTTGAGTGCTCCTGAGTGCAACCCCTGGTACCAAAAAAATTAAAATAAAATAATTGGGCTTGCTGTTGATTATAATGTTCATGAATAATAATGTTCTTTTTTAAAAAAAACTAAAGTTACAGAAGGTTGTTGGGAAAAGTATAAACGGCAGCCATACCCCAGAGAAAAACCCCAACATGGCGCCTAAGGACTTCTTCTTCCTACCTTCTTCTTTTCTGCAGTGGCGCGAAAAGTTCCCGCCCATGTGAACTCTCCCGCCAGCGCCAATTTCAAATCTCGCTGGCGGGGAACCTTAGCCCCAATGAGAACTAATTCCTGGGCTCCGGAGCTGATATCTGAAAGAACTTGCCAATAAATGGGTTGCCTGCCATTTATCTAAGCCCTACCATCTCCCCCTTAGTTCTATATAAGCACACAGCTTTTTGCAATAAAATTGGAATTCTCCCGGCGAAGTGTCTTTGCGTGGGGAATTCTTTCAAAGGTCATGAGGAGGCTCCCCTGTTCACTTAATGACCCTCTTGGGGTGGATCCCAAGCTCCTTGGACACTGGCAGATGTCTCTGAAGAGGAAGTGATGAGATTATATGCCCTCGTAGCTCCTGTTTTGACAGGTTGGTTTGGACCACGTTGTTGGTCAAGAGTGATTAGCAGACTTCAATAATATGCGATGTCTGAGGGTAACTCAGAGCATTCTGCTTGTGCTTAGGCTGTGGTCAGGGACACAAGCTAGGCTCACGGTGCTTCTAGAATGCTCCTCAAGTGAAGCCAGATGAGCACTGTTAAATTTGGAACCCGTTAATAAGCCACATGATGGTGACACAAGATGGTATTTGGCTCCACCTTTTTATATTTCTTACTGAGTAAATAGCTTTTTTCCATCACAGAAGACCCAGAGGATTATGTTAAATCATTGCCTTTTCCAAAAGACTCTCTCCTTGCCAAGCATGAAAAGACTGGACTTTTCATTTTGTCTCCACCAGTATTTTTGAGTACCTCTAATACCCGACACTATTTGGAGCTGAATAAACAGAAATACCCTTGCGCTCCCAGAGCTTGTAGTTCTAATCATGACCATTTCCTTGACAGCACACGTGAAGCCTGTGATGTGACAGGACCTTGCTCTTCAGGGCTCTCGTCAGGCTCGGTCTCATTTTCCATTCCCAAGCTTACCCAGCGCTCAACTGAGGAGGAGGAAGCCCCACTCTCTACACAAACAAAAGGGGAGCGGTCACCTGCACAAATGAGTTGGACGTTTGTGGATGCAGGCTGACCAGGGTTTGCATTGCTGTTTTTTGAATGGAGCAACCAGAGACAGAGGAGTCTTACAGGATGATGGTCACTGAAAACAGCAACACTTGGCTAAACAAAGGTGTCCAAGAGAACACAGGGCTCCCTCGAGGAGAAGCAGAGATGAGAACCAGAGTTGGAAAAGAATAACCAGACCAGCAGAGACTCAAGTCTCAGGGAGCCCACGATTCTTACCCAGGGAAGAAATGAACAAGTAGCTAACTCTCCCTGAAACAGGAAAACAGTGTGAAAAGAGAAACACGGAGAAACGGTTGCCTCAGTAACCTAGTTCTAGCTTAAGAGGGTAGATTAGGAAGGTGAATTGGACAACAGAGAACCACACAGACTTTCCTGCTTGCAAAGGAGCCAGATGTGACAGAAAGTGGCTAAACTAGGAGCCTGGACAGAGAAATGGGGAGCTGATAAATGGGATTTACACAAGCAAGGTAAAGCCAGACTGAAAACATATTTTTTGCTGCTCTATTTGTGTATTACTGACAAACCACCTTGCATAGGCAAGGTGACTTCAAGATCAGGAACCTGTTCAGTCAGGTTTATTAATGACTTACTATGTGCCCTGTGCCCTGCTGATGGCTGGAAATGGAGCAGTGAATAAGACAGAAACAGTGACCCTCACAGCTCTAGGCACACACGAGACACAGGGCAATTACCAACAGGGAGTCAGGGCTACAGGTGAAGGGTGAGGCGCTCTGGGCGGAGGAGGCATTCCTAGTCAGAGGCAGTGGGGACAGATGAACACTTCATTCCTTCAGTCCCCAGTGAAGATCTGATACAGAAACCGAGCTGAGTTCTAGGCAGAAAAGGCAGGCCATGACCCTGAGAAAGGAAGGGACTAAAGCAAGACTCTGTGGCTCTGCGGAAGGGGAGCAGTGGGCCGGCCTCGACCACAGGCAAAGGGCTCAGAATCCCAAGAGCCATGCCTGTCCAGGACTGGGGTGCTGAGGCTGGCCTTCATGGCCCTGTCCAGAGAAGAGGAGGAATCTGACCCTGGGAAGGAGACACGCTCTTGCTGAGGCTATGGGAGTAGCCAGCAACCCTGGGATCCTGTCAGTGGGCATAAGGTGGAAGCAGCTTTCCTTCCCGTCTCCATGGCTCATCCTGGAGGTCATCTGTGTCACACACCTGGTCAGGTCAAATTATGCTGTCATAAGCCCGAGCTGGGGCAAGTTCTTTCCATGAATCCAGACAGGGTTCTGGGGACCGCAATTGGCAGGCTGCTGGCTAACCTTCCTGTAAGGCTCCCACATCACGGTTGACAGGTTCTAGCACGTAGTTAGGGGAAGGGATGGAGCCTCAGACCACCAACCACAGAATGGGCTATCAGATCAGAGTGGGACACAGTTCTGAGAAGGAACTCAACATGTACTTCCAGGCAACACACAGAATGTAAGAGCAATGGTAACTGTAAAGTAGACCCCTGCCCCGGGCACGGACTCATGTCCCAACAGCAGGCCCAACAACTCGCTCAGAATGGACACTCCGAAAGCATCACTCATTCTCAATTAAGCCTTCTCATAGCAATTATCACCACCAGCCATTTATAAACTAAAACCCACATGCATCAGAATCTCAGAAAGTGTTGCTTTCCCTGTTACTATCCTCCAGTGAAAAAATGACTTATGTTCACTTAAATTCAGATACACAGCATCTGAAAATCTTTGAACTTTTCACACTAGATTAGATTTTCTTTTGTTAAATAGTCAAAAAAGAATTGATTCCTCCCTCCTCTAAGTTTTTAAAAGCCAATCCATGTGGCGGCAGGTAATTGAGGACAAGCCCGACCCGGGGTTTGGGCACCTGCATGTGCAACTAGATGAGCTGACCTCCTCAGAAGTGGAGGAGGTGAAAGGTCACTCCTTCACACAGCTGGACTCACGTGGACGGAGTGACCACAGCAGAGAGATGGAGTCCTACTGTGGACAGACAATGAGAGGTCAGCAATGGAGGAAGCGATGGAAAGAAGCTGGAGGTGGGAGCAGCGGGCAGCTGAGAGAGGGTGCTGTTGCCAACAGAGGTGAGTGCAGACCCAGCCCACTTCAGCCCTGGCCTCTGGCAAAGGTTGTGAGGGGACAGCTGAGCTAGAGTGAGGCCCAGAAGACAGGAAAGAAAAGCAGAAACTCAGGCTTGCTCCAGAATGGGGAACGGGCCAGGAGAACCTGAAAGACCAGGCAGAAATCTGACCACCAGAGACGGGTGCAGGCCAATGGCCAGGCCCAGGGCTGCCTGAGGTAGGCCGGGCCTGCCCTTGGGTCACAGGTGGAACTTGACCCCCCTGCTTCTTCTTGCTGACATCATGTTATCACCACAGCTGAGATGCACCAGGCAGAGGCCACTGTCCTTCCACCATTCACGTTGGCAAAGGTACGAGTTAGTTCAAGGTGACCTTCAGGGTTTCGTCGATGTCCTTCCTTTTCAGCATGTTGTCAAACCCTTTCTGTGTGCGATGTTGGGTATGGCATTTCAAGGAATGCAGCCGATTGCTCGGTGTCTACTGCCCTCTTCACGTGATTCACTCAAACAGGATTAAAACAATTTTTCTATCACGAATACCATTACTACTGTTTTGCTTTCTGGCCTCTAAGTTAGTGAAATCATTAACCGCTACATTCGTGTGTTTTGAGGGTAATGAATTAATGTTAGCTTCCAACTGGCAGAGGTATCAGAAACACCCCAATTTCATCCAGTTAATTTCATTATACCAGAAAATTAAGTCGGAGAATTTAACAAAAGCTTTTTTTGTGTGTTTTGTTCTTTGAAAAGTATTTGTAAGGACCTGCTTGATCGTCTAGTAAGTACGTCTTATTATAAGTCTTAAGCAGTTGAGAATGCTTTAAGAATTTCTTTGAAGTTCAGGAAAGCTTTGATTAACAACAACAAAAAAAAGAATTTAAAAAAGATATAGCCTTATTCACCATTTTATATGTGGTTTGCTTGTTCCTACTTAAGCATCAGGCACAGAGATAGAGACTCGCTGCAAGCTCCTGGTCACCTGACTGACTGACTTCGGTCTGGCTTCCCAGGGTAGCGTCCAGTGGGCAGGGCCCTCTGGACTGGACACTTAAAAACAGAAGACAATCTGACTTCTGAAATGTGACAGTTCTGTTTTGTTTGTTTAAATTTGGGGAAGATCACATCTTTGAGAAATGTTTAAACAAAACATTTTAAGAAAAGAACTCATTGATTCATTTTGGGTTTTTAATTAGGAAAGACAAATACAGATAAATTCATTATTAATTCCGGTTCTGTCACATTATTAATTCCAGTCCTGCAACAATACGGCAGACAGCTGGCACACATGAACAGAAAACCCTCACCCGTGGGAACGCACCTCCAGATCAGGAGGCATATCCTCTGGTTCTAGAACCTTCCTCTTGCCAGAAAACATCTACCTCCACTTAGAAGAGCATCTCCTGCAAACCAGCTCTAGAGGGAAGAATGAGGAGCCTGGGTTGTGAGAAGGACAGGCAGAAGAGCACTTGTGAATTGGCTTCGGCACGAGGGCAGGGGAGTGTGAAGCCCTGAGCTGTGCATGGACGCTCCCAGCTGACTTAACCACAGTCCCTTCCCGGCAGCACTCCCAGCCTCACCCACTGTGTCCACGTCCTCTATCCTGGAGCCCTTGCTTCTGCTTACCAAGAACTCCGACCATCTTCCAGGAATCATCAAGGATGGGTGGGTGACTGCTATAGCCTAGCACAGGGATTTCTTGACCCTGGGAACGCTCATGACCTTGACCTCCACCCCACGTGGATAAGGCATTTTCATGATGACAGTTTGAAGTTGTCATGGCCCAGAACAGTTCTATCTCTGAAATCTGCAGCTCAGGCAAGCCCCAGGATGACCTTCTGATTCTCAGAACTTTCTTTCATTTCTTGACTTCCCCATGCCAGCTCTTCAGCTACAGTTGTTTGTTTTGTTTTATTAAATATGTTTTAGTTGTAGATAGACACAATACCTTCATTTATTTATCTTTTTATGTGGTGCTGAGAATCAAACCCAGTGCCATAGATGTGCCAGGCAAGTGCTCTATGACTGAGCCACAGCCCCTGTCCCTCTTCAGCTGTTATTAAATTTGTCTTTCTCCTAGCTTCGACCCAGCCTGTCCTGCGGCACCATCACTGAAACCATCATTTCAAGGAAGTGCTTCATTCCCATGCCCCGCAGATGAATGGACCTGAATCCAGCCAGCGACCTTCCTCCCCCAGCACCAGGCTAAGACATTTAATGTTGTGCTTCATGTTAGACCGTTTGTGGTCTGTCTCCTTGTCTAGCGAAAGTTCCCTGTGAGTGGGGACTTTATTGTGTGCACATCAGTATCCTCAGTGCCTAAAACAGCACCTAATAAAAAAGTACGTTAAAGACAGTCTCAGTGAGCCCACCCTGTCTAATTTAATGCTGCCTGAAATGATGGCCAATGACTTCCCTAGGGCCATCAATATTCTGTTTGTGGCTCACTCCTTGGGCTGGTCCCTTCTGGTATTCATCTTCTCATTTCATTTCTCTACAAGCTCACTCCTAGGGAAGATTTTGCCTCTTACCTTCATATAGAAAACTGAAGGTGGAACCTCCATTTGACCCAGCTACCCACTCCTCAGAATATATCCAAAGGACTTAAACTCAGCATACTACAGTGACGCAGCCACATCAGTGTTTATAGCAGCTTGATTCACAATAGCTAAGCTATGGAACCAAACTAGGTGCCCTTCATCAGGTGAATGAATGAAGAAAATGTGGTGTATACACACAGTGGAATATTACAAGCCATAAAGAAGAACGACTTTATGACTTTTGTTGGTAAATGGATGGATCTGAAGACTATTCTGCTAAGTGAAAGAAGCCAATCCCAACAAACCAAAGGCCGGATGTCCTTCTGATATGTGGATGCTAACACACAACGGGATGTGGAGGGTAGAAACTCACTGGTTTAGACAAAGGGGAATGAAGGGAAGGGAGGGAGATGGAATGAATCCGACATATCTTTCCTATACGAATACACCACCAGTGTAACTCCACATCACGAATGACCACAAAAATAGGTTTTACTCCATGTATGTATGATCCATCAAAATATACTCTACAAAATTATACAAAATTACATATAAGAGGATGTGAGAGGAAAGGGAAAAAAACAAGAGAGAAATGAATTACAGTAGATGGGGTAGAGAGAGAAGATGGGAGGGGAGGGGAGGGGAGGGGAGGGGCCAGGGTATAGGAAGGGGATAGGAAAGGCAGCAAAATACAACAGACACTAGTATGGCGGTATGTAAAAACATGGATGTGTAACTGATGTGATTCTGCAATCTGTACACGTGGTAAAAATGGGAGTTCATAACCCACTTGAATCAAATGTATGAAATATGATATGTCAAGAGTATTGTAATGTTTTGAACAACCAATAAAAAATACTCTACTGACATATATAACTAAAAAGAACAAATTAAAAAAAAAGAAAAGAAAAGAAAACTGAAGCAGTGGGCTAATGGCCCCCTGGGCTTCCTGCCCTTCCTAACTCCAAATGTGTTTGTATTCCAACCTCTGCTGCCTGTCCCCTCTGGCACCAGGAAGCACAGGCCCTTCCTAAGAGCAATGGTCCTGGCTTCTTTCCTCTGGATATATCCTCTCTCAGCTGCCCACAGCAATGTCCACCCGTCCTCCCATCTTCCACCCGAATCTCCCCCCTTCCAATGCTCTATGTCCAGCTGCACAGAGCCCTAGGCCACTCCAACTTCTGCCACCCCTTCCACTACGCTTGCTGACTTTCCTCCACCTTCTTGACTGCTCCTCCTCACTCTCCTTTGGAGAAGGCTTTTCCTCTCTCTCCTGTGAGGCCAGTTCACGTTCTTATCTCCATTTCCTTCCTGGAAATCTGTGCTGCACTGTCCGCTGCACTGATGCTTCCTATGTCCTCATCTCCAACCCCAGCTTCCCCAGCTCCGGCACATGGGGCCTTCCTGGTCCCCAACTTCAAAGTATCCCCAAGGGTGCTCTCCCTTGCTGCGGCCCACCTCTTGCCTCCCCAGCACTTCCTCTGTGTTCCTCCCACCCCTGGGAGCAGCCACAGGGCTACCGGTCTCCCATCAGATATCTGAGCCCCCCTCTTCCCCAGTTCTTTCTCACCGTCTCCCCTAGTTACATAGAGAGCATGTCTTACGAGTTCTACCTCCTATGAGCTATTGCCCAAATCGATCCATTTCTCTCCACCCCGAATGTCACCATTCAGATCTGGGCAACCATGACCCTCGTCCCGACAAGCGCAGCAGCCTCAATTCTTAGTTACAGCTGTGACCCTTCAACAGCTCTGCTCACATCATGCCTCGTTTAGAGCCTTCCCTTCTGTGACTTCCACTGCCACTGACAGGAGGTCCTGACACTTTCGTGTGCTTCCAGCACCCTGCCCCTGCTCACTGCTCTGCCCACAGACTCTTCCCTGCTCACCCCTCTCTCGCACCCCCACGCACACCCCAAGTGGCCAGCCTGCAGAGGTCCTCTTGGTCTCAGTCTGGCTGTGCTCTCCCTCACAGCAGGAACCCTGGAGTGCCACTCTCTTCCTTGGGTCAGCCTTGGCCTCCACCTCACCAGGCCTGAGCCAGGCAGCAGGCAAGCTGGGGAAAGCCACACCCAGAGAGGAACCCCTCAGACACTCCCTGAAACACACACTTCACTTTTTTTTGACAGACTTTGGAGAAATTGCAATCCACTGAGCCTGACCTATAGGATCTCTGTCCACATTTACTTCTTCAGCTCAGAGTCTTGCCAGCCCAGTGATGCTCACACTACACACCAGCCATCAAGACCCACCTGCAGGCCTTGAGCTCGCCAAGATTCTCACTATGTCCTGCACCAGCCTTGCAAAAGCTGGTCTTTGCTCCGCTGGTCTGGAAGCCCCTGAGCACCTGCCAGAACTTGGAGGTTGATGCCTGCTCTTGGGAACATGCCTGTCTCTGAGTGCTTAGGGCACGCTCTGCTCATCAAAACCAGAGGATGACTTTGTTCGTCTGTTATCCTGACCAGACTATCATTTTCTTGAGGTCAGAGGGTATCTTAGTTCATAGTCCCAGTGATTGAAAAGCATTCAAAATCTAGAAGGCGTTTGATTAATTTCTTGGAAAACTAAGTACATGAATGAGATGATGAATGGATAAAGGAATGAGAGGAGGAGGAAGAAGCTGGTCAGCAGTGTCTATGGAAACATCTGTGCCCACACTGCATGGGAAATTTCACTCCAGAACTGGCTTCTCCAAGATGAGGAGAAAAATGGGTCCGGTGTCTCTCACACTCTTACTTAGAGTCATCCTGGATGCATGATCTGAAAGTGCACCTGTTCAAGCCATCAGCTGGCTAGCATACCTTCTTTAAAAATTGCAGATGTCCAGGCGATTCCTGTGCACTTGTCTATTTATTTACTTAAATTGCTTTCCCTCCCAATGTAAAACTCCTTGAAAAGACAGAAATTTTGTGTGTGCAGGAAGGATAGCAGGTCTGGCAACATGGGTGTATTTTAAAAGCCTCCCAAATCACTCTAATAAGAAGTCACAGCTGAAAAATCATGATTCTTCAGTGCTTCCCCAAATTCACTATGCTGACCAATTTCTTAAAGGCTTTGTTCAAAATGCAGCAGCTGATTCAGTAGGTCTGAGGTGGGGCCTGAGAATCTGCATTTTGCAAGTTCCCACTTAATGTCCATGCAATTGGTCCTTGGAGCAAAGTGGGAGTGGCAAAGACCTAGTCACTCTCTTGCTGCTGCTTTACCTTTGGCATTTAGCCAGTGCTGAGGCAAGGGCTAATGTCAAGGGTGGGTGGGGATGGGCATGGAGTAGCTGGACTTTCAAATCAAGGGGCATCTGCAGGGAGGCACTGCTGAACAGGAACTGGATTAAAGCGATCACTCCTGATTTGCTCACTTTAACTGAATCAAAGAAAATGTTAATAAAAAAATGACACATTTTTATCTAAGACTATCTAAAAGGTCCTAACACTTTCTTTAAAAAGATATAGTTTGTGTTTTGATTTTTAATAAAAGCTTTAAATAGGGCAGTGGTAATTTTCATGACCTAAGATGTTAAATGAAATATATCTGTGTGTTATACCTACGGCAATCTCCCCCCCAAGGATAGGTAACATGGATGGGCTGACTCTTTGATGCTTCTTTGTAAATGGAGACACTTTTAATTCCAGTTTTGTAGATAAGAGAAAAATGAAATACAGAAAGCTAAAATGATTTAATTTAGATCACGTATCAAAAACACAGGATGAGGCCCAAACATATGTCCTGGGGGCTCTGATGCTAAAAGATGTTTAATAGAAAAAGAAGCAATAAACTTTCAAAAGATCCTAACTTAATTTTTTTCACAACTCTTGTATCTCCTTGAAATACAGTTACAACTTAGTCCTCCTGCACATTTATCCTGCTGGAATGTCTCTGTTCTGTTAATCTAATCACAACCTATATTGTTCCTAAACAAGAAGTCAAAGTGGCATTATAGAGGTACATCAAATAAACTCATATACATTAGAGAAGGAAGAACAAGGAGACAAAAATGGTAACAAATCAAGTTTACACAAATAGATCTGACCCAGCTGTCCCACTCCTGGATATTTGTTCCGAAGATCTAAAATCCACATGCTACAGTGACACAGCCACCTCAATGTTTATAGCACCAAAATTCACAAAAGCCAAATTATGGAATTAAAACAGGTGTCCATCAATAGATTAATGGATTAAGAAATTGTGGCATATATATACAATGGAGTTCCACTCGGTCATCAGAAACAATGGAATTGGGGCATTTGCCGGTAATTCGGATGGAAATGGAGACTATCATGCTAAGTGAAATTAGCTAAATTCAGAAACTCAAAGGTTGAGTGTTTTCTCACATGCAGGAACTAGAATAAAATAGAGAGGAGGGAAGCATAAGATTACATAAGGAACCAGTCACATACAAATTAATAGTCGGGTGAAAGGAAGTCTAGTAGAGGAAGGAGAAGAGGAGTGGGGGAGGGTGGGAGGGAACTGAAATGGATTTCCATGTGTGTATAAGTTTGTTGGGATGAACTCAACTACTTCCTGTAACTATAAACTCTAATCATCATCATCATCACCCAACAAATTTGGAAAGCTGGGCAAGGTGGTGCACATCTGTAATCCTAGCTATGAGGGAGGCTGAGGCAAGAGGATCCTAAGTTCAAGGCCAACCTCAGCAACATAGTGAGGCTGTGTCTCAAAATAAAAGATAAAGAGGGCTGGGATGTGGCTGGGTGGTGGAGTGCTTGCTTGAGCATGTATGAGGCTCTGGGTTCAATTCCCAACTGCAAACAAACAAGCAAACAAATTAATTTTGCTCTTCTATCAGTTAGGTTGAAAGAAAAACATTTTGCAGCACCTGTTGGAAACACCAACACCAATTTTCTGATGGTAGGCCTGTCCCTGGAGGCTGCTCTGTGGCTGAGCCAGCGGCCTGGTGTTGGTTCCGATGGCTGGTGCAAATGGCCCCATCATCTCTCCTACTCTAAGTGAAATCTCAGAGAAGGCAAACCCTGACATGGTTTTAACTTCCTGGTGGAGTTTCCATAGGCTCTTCCTCGATACCATCTGGATGCAGGTATGCGTCAGGTAACCACAGGGACGTGTGCTAGGAAATTCATCTTCTGGGGATCTCTGGGACCATCAGAGAGGGTGCCTGCACAAGCAAGATGCTGCAACGTCACTGGGCAAGACCTTATGGGCCATATTCCTGTAGCCTTGGCCGTCACGGGCAGAACATCACTACACTGAACATGACTATGTGACCAAACAACAGGAGCTCCTCAAACCCAGAGAGTTAATTTTTTAGGAAAGGTTTACTAGACTCTGAGAACCACCTATAATCATGTGAATTTTGGAAATGGAGCTCAGTGAACCCAACAATGAACAGCTAGCGTAAGACCAAATCAGAAGGTCACTATTTAGAACTGGACATTCGTGAGATGAGAAAAAAAGGATGCAGGTGACATTTTGTTTGGTTTTTAGCAGTTCTGAGTTGTTAACTAGAAGACTATAAAACTCCCCCAATGATTGTCACTGAAATGTATCGTCATGCCGCCATCACCATGTCCAACTTTGGGACACTCCCATCACTCCAAACTTTCCTTTGTGCTCCTTAGCAGCCAATACCTGCCCCCTCCCCCAGAACCAGGAAGCCACTATTCTGTATTCTGCTTCTATAGTCCTACCTTTTCTAGCTTCATATAAATGGAATTATACGTGTGCTCTTCTGTGCCTGGCTTATTTCACTTAGCGTGATGTTTTCAAAGTTCACACGGTTGCATGTAGACGTAGTTCTGATTACTGTGTAGCACTCTGCTTCACAGCTTTACCTGATTTTGTTTTCTCACCTGTTGACAGGCATTTGGGTTGTTTGTGTGGCTTGGCTCCTATGAACACTGCTATAATGAGCAATGACTTGGAAGTCCTTGGGAGGACTTGTGTTTTCATTTCTCTCAGGTAATAGCTAGGAGTAGAATTGTAGGTAGTGTAGAAAGTCTACGCTTACTCTTTGTAAAACTTGCTAATCTCTTTTCCAAGATGGTCCTTACCGTTTGAGCTTGGATGTATTGAAATTTACATTCCTGCCAGCAATGTATGGCGATTCTGCTTCTCCAGTCTCACTAACACTGGGCACTCTCTTCCTTCATTGTAGCCTGTGATGGCTAATTTTAGGTCCCAACTTGGCTGGGTTAATGGATATCTGAGAGCTAACAGGGCCTATCTCCAAGTGCATCTGACAGGGTATTTCTGGAAGAGACTGGCCTTTGAATCAGTGGACACAGAAGATCCACCTTCACCAATGGGTGTGGCCTCATCCAGTCTGCTGAGGCCCAACAGGACAGAAAAGTGACGAGGGCACATCCTCTGTCCTTCCTGGAGCTGGGACACCCACCTTCTGAACTTGGACATCAGAACTCCAGGTTCTTGGGCTTCTAGACTCTGGGACTCACCTCATCAGTTCCCTTGCTTCTCAGGACTTTGGACCCAGATTGAGAGTCACGTGGGCTTGAAGTCAGCACACCTCGGGACACCTTGGCCTCTGTAATCTTGTGAGCCAAGTCCCATAATAAACTTTGTTATATCTCTATCTCCCCATATATAGAGAGATAGATATGGCTACTGGTTCTGTTTTTCTGGTGAACCCTAATATGTGATCCTTCGAGTGGGTGTAGGGCAAGGATTTTTTGTTTGTTTGTTTGTTTTGGGTTTTGGTACCAGGATTGAACCCAGGGGCACTTAACCACTGAGCCTTTTTATTTTCATTTCAGATAGGGGTCTTGTTAAGTTGCTGAGGCAGGCCCAGAACTTGCAATCCTCCTGCCTCAGCCCCCGAGTCACTGGGATTACAGGTATGCACCACCACAACAGCTGGGTGAGCATGTTCTGAATAGAGAGAATGTACTCGTTTGCACTGAGTCTAGAAACAGGATCAAAATAAGAAACCACCAGCCCCACCCCCCACCTGAATTGTCTTAACAAATGAACGTATTCAGAATCTAAGAGCTTGTGTGACTTTCCTCTCATGGTCTTTTAATTTTATATTTATCAACTTCTCTCAAATAATTTCTTAATTTTATCAATTTGAATCTCATATTAAATCAAAGTCTTGGTACAAAGTATCTCACTACTCCGATGCTTCAACTACAGAGGGATCTTTCCATATCTTGCTCTAAAATGTGAAGTATAAAACCGCAGTCCTCGCGCCAGCCTGGGCTACAATTTATACACACCGTCTGTACAATCAGTTCATTTTATAGCTGTAAAACAAACCTTTGAACTACAATAAGCCTACCAGGCACTGGTACCTTCTCCCCTGTCAGTGCTTAATTCAATTTATCTATGTTTTCCATTCCTTGACGATGCATTAAAAAAAAAAAAAGCAACGGTGCACTTCTGCTTGGAATTTCCCCAGCAGGTAAGAAAACGCGCTATGTGTGTGTGTTTATCACATAGCTGACTCTCTTTCTAGGAAAAAATTTGATTGACAAATGCAAATTTTTAATGGAGAAATACTGAGGCAAGCATGCTACAAATTAACTTCAGTCATGTCGGGAAGTCACCTAGAGCCACCCTTCGCCCGCCATGTGGAAGTCCAGAGGTGTGCTTTGGTCATCTTCTCACAAGAAGCCTGTGGGGCTCTTACTGCCTCAACGTCTTTTCAGGCTTAAATCACATAATGAGAGAGCTTTGACACCTACTCTAAAGGGTGGCCACAAGGCTGGTGACACCAAGTCTGCCTGCAGCCCCTCCTACACTGATCTGGTCCGTGCGCCATTTTTCTTCCTGGAGGCTGCGGGGTGGAAATAGGCGAAAAGGGAGAGAATGTGGCCCACAGTGAGCAGGAATGCCCAGGGACTGCTAGGAAAAGGCCAGTTAGTGCCTCGATACTTCATCTAGGGCACTACCAAGGTCTGGCCCTTGCAGAAATGACCAAGACCTTTGGAAGATTCACTTTATTTCCATAGTCATAGCTCAAGCCACACAAAGTGGTAATCAAATCAAAATGTGAATATATTATCTCACCATGCTGAATAATCTTGCAAGTGAACAGAATGCTCCCTTTCCTTGTATTAATAATTAAGTACTCATTTGAAGTTTGCTTGGTAAGTACAGAATTAAAGTAAAAGGTCTAAAGTAATGGTGTATGAGCTGCCAGAGACAACTGTACAGTGCACCGTCCATATGATGTACAGGTGTCCCCGCTCTCTCTTGGGAACTATACCACTCCTGTAGCTTAGCCTGGTTTCTCTAGACCCTGGACTGTTTAGGGCCACACTGCTAACATTCACTTCTTTAGAATCTGCCATGGTGTAGACATGGTTGGCATGTGTTCCCTGAAGGTTCAGGGGTTGAACTTTAATCCCCAGGGGAGGTATTAAAAGTCTTAAAACCATCCAACCATGGTACCCCGAAGCAGGGCCTTTGGGAAGTGATTGGGACTGGATAAGGTCTTCTGGGTGGACGCCCCATGAGTGAGTCCTGGTGGCTTCATAAGAAAAGGGAGGGACCAGGGCACATACATGTGTGTTCCCTGTCCTCGCCCTGTGATGCTCCGGGTCACTTCAGGACTCTGCAAGAAGGTCACTGCCAGATGTGGCCCAGAACTGTGAGTGACACAGACTTCTATTCTTTACATAGTTACTCAGTCTTGGATATTCTGTTACAGTGACGCAAAGTGGACTAACAAAGTCCCTCAAACTCTGCTGCATTTTGATGTACTGGATGCACTAAAGAAGTTGTTCCCTGTTCTTAGTAAAGCAACAGGTTTCTGGGGACTTAGTTATTTCACCCTCAGAGTTGTTTTGGGTGCTTTGGCTCCACATTCCCATGGGAGGGGAGGCAGCTGTCTCTCGTAGACTGACTGGACCCACAGCCACAGAGTATGAAAGTCTGTGAGACTCCTGTTCCTTCCACGCAGCACAGAGAAGTGGTCGTGGGTACAGGTGTGGGGACCAGGCTGCTGGGTGGGAAACCTGGCTGCTTATTCACCTGTAAGAGAAGACATCAACCTATAGGGCACATGGCTGTGGTCCAACTACTCTGAGGCCCAAGATGGGAGGATCACCAGAGGTCAGGAGTTCAAGAGCAGCCTGGGCCACATAGCGAGACCACAGCTCTTAAAAAAGGAAAGGAAAGAAAAGAAAAACAAGAAGAAGGAATAATAGTACCTACCTCATAGGGTCATTATGGGGATCAACTGTTACCACACGTCAGCTGCTTACGAAGGGCCCAGCACGTAAACATTCAGTCAGTGCTAGCTGTTATCATTCTACTCTACTTTGAATTTATCATATTCTCTTAATGTTACCTCCCTATAACCTATCATTGTACTTATTCTTTGTCTTGGTCTGTTTTGTGCTCCTGAAGTTGGGCAATTTATAAAGAATAGAAATGTATTTCCTCCTCCTTCTGGAGGCTGAAAGTCTTAAGATCAAGTTGCCAGCGTCTGGTGGGGGGCCCCTGCTACATGCTCACGTGGCATGAGGAGGAAGACCGGACAGAACCAACTTCCTCCAGCAAGTCGGGAACCCAGTTCCAAATCCTGTGGCCTCATCGTCCCTTATAGGATATACCTCTTAAAGGATGCGGAAACACACAAAATTTGGAGCAGACCAGAGCATCCTCTATTAGTCTAGTCAATGTTCTGTCCCCAGTCCTGCATATCACAAACCCCAGTTTAGTAATCACACGTAATCACACAGCTGTCCAACAGGAAACGCTGGTGTATGTATGAATGTGCCTGTTGTAACTCCTCAAAGTCAGCCTTAAAAGAAAGGAATTGTTGGAGGGAAATAGTTCCCTCTTACTGCTGTGACAAATTACCACAAATGTAGTGGCTTGAAGCAGGACACATTTATTGTCCTCTAATTCTGGAGGTAAGCAGTCCAAGAAGGGCCAGCAGAGCCATGCCACCTCTGAAGGCCCTGGAGACAGCCCTGGGCCTACTCTCTGGCTTCGGGGGTCCCAGACTACACCTGCACCTTGGACCTTCACTTCCTCTGCCCCTGCTATCAAGCTGTCTTCTCTGATCCTCACACTCTGCTCTCCTCCTCTTAGAAGGACCCAATTGCTCAGGATAATCTTCCCACTTCAAAAGCCTTAGCTCAATCCCTTCCTTAACAGATCTGCTGCCATCAAAGATAATGTACCCACAGGTTCCAGGAACTGACATGGACATCTTTGGAAGGCTATTACCTTGTCTACCTCCAAAGGAAAAGCACTGTGGACTTATCTGGTTCATCTACACCAGTGGCACCTGATCACAGGGCACTCCACTGCCCTTAGGGGACATTTGGTAATATCCGGAGACATTTTTTTTTTTTTTTGGTTTTCACATCTGGGAGAGGGATGCTGCTCTGGTGGGTAGGTCAGGAAAGCCATGAAGGACCCTACGATGTCCACACCCACAACAAAGAATTACCCATGAAACCTTCAGTTATCCATGGAACCTTCTGAGCTGGGAAGTCACAATGCAATGGACACCAGTTTGGGGATGTAGGCTTACAGAGAAGTTTTATTTTAAATAGGTCTGGTCAATCTAATGTGTTTTATATATTAACAAGTTAATTTAATATGTTACTATAATATGTTATAACTATGTTCTAATATATTACATAGATTAAAAAAATTTAAATCATAGGTGCCCAGACTTCAAGATGGTCCTGAGCCTTCTGCAGGGTCTTGCTCTTGCCCAGCTCAGCCTGACTTCTGCTCCTTGAGCTCAGAGGATCACAGGGAGAGGCAGCTTTGCCAGAACATCCCTTCCACTGGGAGAAAGATTCAAGTTGGAGCCAACTTTAAAGAAAGCACCTTGGGTGCCAATTCCTACTTTTCCAACCCTCAAGATGAGGGTCGGTGCTCAGGTTTGAACACCCCCAGGCTTCTACCGTGACTGTATGACTGGAGTGAGATTTCTATCTTTCTTTCCTTTCCATACACTCCGTGCTTCTCACTCTTCTTTATGACGTGCTTCTGCCCAGGGTTTCCTCTAGAGTTTTCTGAATCTGCAACAACTTCTAAAAGAAATAGTAGCTGCATTTTCGGTGGCAGAAAAGATTTCTAACCAGCCAAGGACTGAGTATATGTGCGTGGAACAGTGAGCCCAAGAGAGCAGGAGGAAGAGTAACTGCAAACATCAAGGTGTCCTCACAGCCTGTGAACCAACGAAGAAGGAAGAGAGACAGCCTGACCATGAACTTGGTATCACGGAAGCTATTTCTATGGGGCCATTTCTCTGCCAAAATGTAGTTCTTGAGGTGTTTTACACTTGACATGATTTCTAAGTTATCATGAAAAGATGCAGGTTAAATACATTTTGGTGAGTTGAGAATTTCCAGACTCTATTCAAGAACCATGTCCCCAAATCATGAATTCACAAGGTTCCAGATTCCAAACATCACTCTACTCTGTGACGTGGGTACTACAGCAGGAATCTTCCTAGAGCTCTGGGGAAAGCCACCTGGAGGGGTTTACAAAAATGTGCCTACCTAGGTGAAGAATCCAATTTCTTCCAAATTAAACTGTAATAAAAATGAAGAGGGGGAAAAAAAGGTAAGCGAGAGGAAAGGACTCGTACACTAAGAGATCAGAGTCCTAAGGACAGAAGAACTGACCCTAGCGAGGTCAGCGCCTATGTGGAGGTTTCTCAAGACTGGACAGGCATGAGCATATGACAGTATGGCTGGTGGAGAGAGAAAGAGGCATGGGAGGACCTGCGGGGGAGTAAGCAGTCTCTTTGGCAGTTGGGTACAATGACCCTGGACATCTCCCAGGCAAAGTAGCTATGTAGCATTTCCCCAGAGAACAAAGAAACGTCTTTGTTTCTGAGAAAGCCCTTGGATGGGAAAGTACATGCCATCATGTGGAGCAGCAAGCGGCTGAAATCAAATGAGGTCTCCCTCCAGTTCCCTACAATGGGTCTCAGGATGTGGGATCATCACACCTGAGGCCCAGAGCAGAGTGTCCACGAACAAGCAACACAGAAAAGCAAAGGGCACCAGACCCTACGACTCGCCTCCCAGGCACCTCCCCTGGTAATCTTGCAGCTTAGTGAACAGAAACCCAGGTGATAATTTCCAACAGAAAATGGTTAAAGGGCGTGAGTATAGCATTCATGCCCGAGGAAGCTGCATTCAGCCTCTGTGGCTGTCCTCCTGAGGCAGGGACACGTGCTCCTCTCACGTCCTCCTCTGACTTCTGTTCCTTCTATCCTCATGACTGACGTCTTCTTCAATTCAACCCCATGCCTCTGCTCTTGTCCTTTTGAGAACCCAAATATTCCTGAGGCTCCCACTGTCCCCAAGCTGACAGATCCAAATCTGAGCTTCTTATGCCACCTCCACCGACCGTCCTGCTCACCCTCCCTCCCTTGGATGCTCCTCTCAGCTCAGCCAGCACCTCCTCGTTCATCTCCCAACCACTCTACTTGTGAGTGGCTGCCACTACCCTCCTCAGTGCCTTGGATATTAAACAGTGGCCTCATTTCCAGCTCATTCACGTCCCTTGTTTCAGTTAGCACGGCAGTTCTCCATGGCCATCTGGGGCTCCCTGCCCACTGCCTCCACTGAGCCCTGGCTCCCCGAAGGTCACAGGCAGCTCCCACTGTTTGCTCTGTCCACCCCACCTGGTGTAGCGCTTCCAGACCACACCCTGTTCAGGAGGAGATCTGCTTCCCCTCACCACCACACTGAGGCTACACATGGCCTTTCAAGGCTTTCTACCACATATGCCTGTCCATCAAGCCTGCTTCCATGTCTCAGACCCCTTCAAGGCATTTCCCACACCCTGACTTCCCCACCTAGCCCAAGATGACCACAGGTCACTTCCTCCTCAGAGCTCACACCTGAGATGATTGAGCACTTAACAGTGTGCTCACCATCCCTGCCTTCATCTTCTTTATCCAACTACATAGCGAGTTTCATAAAAATAGACATATAGTTCTTTATCACGTCACCCTATACCCCGGAGCTAAAACAGTGAATTATTTTTTAGAATACGCAAGTTATTTAATCTACTACTTCAATGCATTTTGGTATTTCTTGATTACAGACACAAAAATAAGTGGTCTATAATGAGGAAGAATATAAACAAAGCAAATGTGGAGATACATCTATTAGCATTTTGTTTTCAAATGTTATACATTAAATGCAAAGACAATTGCTTACCTGATCTGATGCAGTCTGATGATTTGCAAACGCCATCTAGACAAAGAAGAGTATATGCATAAGTATTTGCATGTTTTCTATTTTATCCATCGCTTTTAAAAACTGACCATTAAATAGCAACTCCTTAAAAACCTTATGTTAGGGGGAGGGTGGATGATGGGAAAGGCAGCGGAGCACAACAGACACTAGTATGGCAATTTGTAAATCAATGGATGTGTAACTGATGTGAATCTGCAATCTGTGTATGGGGTGAAGGTGGGAGTTCATAACCCACTAGAATCAAAGTGTGGAATATGATATGTCAAGAAATTTGTAATGTTTTGAACAACCCACAATAAAAAATTAAAAAAAAAAAAAAAAAAACCTTATGTTATATATAATTGCCAATGGCTAGAAAATAATAGAGGGAGAAGATAGGAAAATCCTAAATTTTAATTTGATTATGAAGAGAAATGTGTTGTTATTATCATCTCTAAAAACTAAGCCTTAGGCCTGACTAATTGAAATAATCAGTTGTTCCAGTTATCTTTCAGTAATCACTTTTTCCCATTAAAGAATCTTTACTAATCCCTATTGTGAAAAATGTCCAAGACTCAAATTAGACTTCTTAAATTCCTGTGAAGCTCTTCAGAATTTCCATGGCACAGCAAAAATTGACTAATTGCTAAGGCTGGCCATAAAACTATGTATATTTTAATAAAATAAAATTATATACTAGGGGGCTGGAGTTGTGGCTCAGTGGTAGAGTGCTTCCCTGCACGTGTGAGGCACTGGCTTTGATCCTTAGCACCACATATAAATAAGTAAAATAAAGGTTTTGGAAAAAAAATTTTATATATATATATATATATATATATATATATATATATATATTCATAAAGTAAACATGAAGGCCCTAAATATATTTGGCAATTAACAACTTTGCTCCAACATAAAAGGCAGTGTATTTGAGCCAACTCAAGTTCATTGTTTCAACACACAGGTGTTACACTGTACAAGTGAATCCTGTGTTGCCATATGTCTCTGTTCTTAAGGTATGGGTGACGGCAGGAGCAGGAGATGGAGACCCTTCTCTTTGCCCTGCTGACACCCAGCATGGGGTCACTCACCGTCATAGGTTGCGTAGAGCGCGATCATGGTCACGGCTATGATGGTGAGCAGCAGGACGAGGACCGAGAGGCTGATCTCCAAGGGGGTCCATCTCGGCTTCTTTGGCTTTGGAGTGTTGATATCAGTTATATCCATCTGACTTTCCGATCTTCCCATCACCTAAAATCTGCAGATAAACACAAAAATCTTAACAAATAGATAAGAATAAACTGTGTATAATTTTATAAATGTTTAATGTGGCTCGATAAAAGTAAAAGGTTAATTTATTTTAGATTAGAAATAAAAGTTGTTGTTGAAAAGTCAAAACGTAGATGCTGAAAGCAAAGAATATACAGCTATGTGAATTCCACAGGCCCCAGTCACAACCTTTCTGTTTTGTTTGCTGTCACTGAAGATTCCAGCAATGTTATACAAAGCGAGTTTGTTAGACACTCACATAGTTTTAATGCAGAAGTTCATAAGCAAATAAGGGGCTGTACCATCATTAAGAAAGCTTACAACTCACTCTTGTGAACTTTGGACTAATTTCAAAGGTGGATTTTACATCTTGCTCCAGTGGTTTATTTTACAAGCTCAAAATCAATGACTAATACCTTGAGGTTTTGACTAAGCAATAATTTGAAATATGATTACAGATAGAAAACAAAAGGAACAAACACTTGAGGTAGTTTAGTCATAAAAACAACTTTTGTTTTTACAGCTCAAAATCACTACTCCTGCTGATAGAGGCATCAGTTAACTGGTCAGACAACATTCTGAAGACGTCAACTCAGAGACCAAAAGTCAGTGGAATGAAAGATATTAGCCATATCAACGATTCTTTTGCAACCAAAGGAAAGAAAACATGATCAAAAAAGCCTACCTTGCAGATTAGGGTATCAGCCCTTAAGCCAAATATTTAACTTATATAAATTAGTGTTATTCCTTCTACCAACTATAGCTGACATCTAGTGGGTTCTTTCCATGTGCCAGCATCAGTTCTTAGAGTTTTCCACAACCTGATTCATTTTACCTCCACAAGGTGGATATTAATATTCCAATTCTAGGAAAATAGGCCACAGAGAAGTCAGGTAACTTGTCCAAGCCCACACAGCAAGTCAACATTCTTTCTAAGAGACACACGTGGTCATGTTTGAAATATAACCAACTGCACCATCATGCAGTAAAAGCTGTCTTACCTCTTAGGCAGAAATTGTGGATACAAACCTAAATATTAAATCGTGGTGCTTCTTTTAGAGGCCTATAAGTTCTTATAAGCCACTTCCCAAAACTTAGTTTAAAAAACTTTAGTTTTTGTGCTTGACGATATGAAAGAACCTCTGAGAGGAACAAATTAGCTGTGGAATTTAGTAGTTGTAGAATTTAGTCCCTAGATTAAGTAACTGCTCAGAAATGTTCTTTCAGATAAAGATCTTTGTTGAATTCACACACACAAGTCCCTGAGGGTGTGTTTTGTAGAAACTGAGCCACCAGAGAAAGGAGAAACAGACTGGCCATTTGAGGTGTGGTCTGGGAGACCCAGCAGACAATAAGGTGCTCATTTCCTCCAGGGAGTCATTAATAAGTGAACCATAACTGCACTTTACAGTCCTGGATGCAAAGTCTTAAGCACTCTGTCCCTTTGATTACATGAGGCTATAATCAAGGACAGACTATTAAATAAAAATATTTTATTGAACAATGAAAACCACGTCTGCTCAATGAAAGTGGAATGTAATGTACCTGAATGTTAAAATGTCTTACTTAATGGTTATGTAACTCATGCTACTTTAGTAGCACAGCCCCTGGGGTTACAATATGGAATTGCATTGACTGTAGTTCTAATTTAATAGAGGTGACAGTTGGGCAAAGAAAAGGCAGGAACAAATTTAATACCTGGACACTCTACAGAGAGGCAAACAATCAAACGAGTAATTCCCCCAGTCCTCTTCAATTTCTAGTCCTGCCTTAAAGAACACCTAAATATTAATCACATCTGCTTTAGGATTTCTCTGAAATTTCTCTCCTCCTGCTCTAGTAATATTTCAGAAGACAAATCAAGAGACATGTTTTACTGGGTTAAAAAAAAACTTTCTTATTTTATTTATTTTTCTTTCTTTCTGAGAAACATGACTCAGTGTCTCTGTAAAGTAAACTTGAGACTGGGGAACCAGGGCAGTGCTCTTTGGCACCACCAAGCTTCCCAGTGTGGCACAGCTGGTGGGCAGGCATTTCTTGCTCCCTCTGGGCTACCTTCCCGGGATTCTCCCCCTTATCCTTCAGCATGGAGAGTGGAGGCAGCCGCAGAAACAGCTTTGGGGAAATTCAGGTAGCGACCCAGGTTACTAGCCCTTGGACCTTCATCAAAAGAATGTCATCTTGAGTCACCAGCAGACTTTTTCTCCATCTGTTCCTCTTAAAAAGCTTTGTAGATTCTTTTTGCCCTTAAGTAGCACTTTTTAACAGTATTGAGCAAAAGAGGGAAAGCTGCAAGTTTAACCTCTTAATTAACTTTGCCATTCATTTTCATTTAATTCCAGATGATAAGCCATTTTCTTTGAAGGAAACAGGGGTCAGGATACTGAACCTCAGGAAGGGACATAGCACTAACTCCTAGTTACCTGAACTTCCAATTTAATCATATACAACCACATTTAAGAGAGAGGGCTAAAGGGCACATGGAAATGAAAAAAATATGAAAATTATATAAAGTTGATACTTGGATTCTCATATAAAGCAGGATATGCAAAAACATTCCTACATTCTTAAAATACTTCACCTTAACTAGAAATGTGTTAAAAAGCTTCAACTAAAAACCAGATACCACCCCAGAGGGGAGTAGATGATTAGAATTGAGATCTAACCCCAAAAGGACCCTGAAAACTTCAACTTGACATTCTCAGAATTAATTATCATTTTGCTTGAATATAAGCTGAATTCCAAAGCAATATGATGTAGCAATTCTCATTCTCACACTGGTACAGCGTTAAGTATCCATTTATCAGACTGTCAAATCATGAAACCTGGAGGATAACCCATTTGTCCAAGGGAGATCTGAGTCTAAGCAATTTCATCTTCACAGCATATTATAACATTAACTTATTTCTACAAGTCCCTGAGGTTTGCTAGGCAATGACAGTTTGCATTCATGGAAACTGAGGCACAGAAAAGCAAAACAGGTTCCATATTGAGGCTGCAGAAGCTGAGGAGGAGGGCACTCAGTTGAAATCCCCACGTTTCCCACACATCAATTAAGCCAGTGCTTCCAGGGTCTGAAGTATGGAGTCCTGGACACAAAGTCCCAACAACATCACTCCCAGAGGCACAGGGCATCCAGTCTGAGAAACTACAATATCGTTTTTTAAAGAGCTGGAACCCAGCAAAAATGCAAGGGAGTGAAGCTACACGCTCTCAGAGCCTATTTGCTCTGAGTAGCAGCTTCCAAATGCTGACGCTGCAAGCCAGATACTAGTTTCCAGTTTAATAAAATTGCCATTTGAATCACATATGGAGGAGAAATAGACTTGATTGAGAGGCTGAAGAGAGATGATCGGTTGCAATTACCCTTATTTTAAAACAGTACAAATAGACTGAAACTGGTTAAGTAAGGAAAAGGTCTTTCAAAAAAACTTCCATCTACAAAAGAAACACCCTCCATGCCGCACCAACCAACCCTTGTGAGATTTAAGCATAAATTATATAATAGGAAATCAAGGTTCAAAGCGAGACGAAGAGGTGGAATCATGAAAAGATCTTCAGGTTAAGAAAAGAAAAAAAAATAGAAAAGTGAGTTAAATGAGGAGAAAATCCGACAGAAACCAAAATGAAAACAAACCTTGCTTTTTTAAAAAACCAGTGTCTGTACAGCGGAATGGCAAATTCCCAGCCCCCAAATCAACCCCGGTGCAATTTGGTAGCGCAGATCTCGGTAACCAAACATAACTCCCAGGCAGAGGCTGCAGGGAGCTATGGAAATGAACCTGGAGAGTCGACCTGACATCACTCGCAGAGCCCTCCTCCCAGGCACCCTCGGCCCCTTCCCTCCCCTCCCCTGCGCTCCGCTCTGGTCCCGGCGGCGGCTCCTTCCCAGGGCACGCCTCCTGCGCCCACGCCGCGGGGCGAGGGGCGCCCGCCGCTGCCGGCGCCCGCCCAGCGCCCCGGGCGACCCCTGCGCCCCAACCCCGGGTGCAGCCGGCCCTCCCGGGACTCACCAGCACGATTCGGGAGAAGTTGGAGGCTGAGCAGACACATCCCGACCAATGAGCGCGCGGGGCGGGCGGCCCGGAGCTTCGCCGAGCGCCCGTCGCTCCGTGCGTCCCCCAGCGCCCCGAGGCGCGCGCTCCGGCCGGCCGGGAGCGCCGCGCCAAGGCTGGACTCCAGGGAGCGATCGGCCCGGGGCGGCCGGAGCGACAGGGCGACGGGGAAGCCCGGCATCCCTCGGACCCGCGCGCGAGGGACTCACCGTGGCCTCTCAGCAGATCCCGCGCGGGGAGTTGGGCGGCTGCTCCCGCCTGCGCCCGGCCGAGCTTCGCCACTTGCACATCTCCGCGCCCCGCGTGTCTCGGCGCGCTCAACCCCGCCTTGCAGCCGCAGGACCAGCGAGAGGAGCAGTTCCCTGGGTGACCTGAAGGTTTCCGCTAGGTCTCCCAAATCCTGCCTCATCACGCGAGGGGGCCGGCACGGGGCGGGGGCGGCGAGAAAGTCCCGGCTCCGGGTCCCCCACCTCACCATTCCCAAAAGGGCCTTGCCAAACATTCTTGGAATTGCTTAGCTTGGGGCTTTCAAGAAAACAATGCACCGGCTCTTCGGGATTCTGTAGTGCGGGTGAAGGTCCCTTGGCCTCCCTAGTGGACTCGGGCAGTAATGCTTCTCCTTCTCTCTCGCCTTCGCTCCTGCTCGTCCCTTTCCTCCTGCGTCCAAGCTTCCTTCCTCCCTCTCTCTATTGATTTTTCACTCTCCTCCTCCTTTGTATTTCTTTCCTTTTCCTCCATCCTTTTCCTTCTCCCTCTCTTCTCGTCTCCCTTTCTTTTTCTTCCTCAGAGCAACACGATGTCAGGATTTGCACTGAAACTCTCCACTCCCGCCTCCTGACTCTGAGGCATCTTCTACCTGTGTGTGTGTTTGGGTTGGGGGTTACAGGGTGGGGAGTGAGAAAGACCGAAATAAAATGCTAAAGTGCGCCTACCTACTAAAATGAGCTGGGGTGTGTCGGGACCCTTGTCAATGTCATGCTGCTAAGCAGCACACACCATTTCGCTTAAGACACTGAGATTCCTTCTTGAGCATTAGAAAAACAAAGAAGTACTTTTTGCACAAAGGAGGACCTTTATTAAAACTGCTTTTCACAGTTATAATTGCCCAGAAGCCAAGGAGGTCAGATATATATGCATATTTTTTTTATTGCACTACTGGGAATTGAACCCAGGGGTGTCCTATCACTGAGTGCCATCCACAACTTCATATTTTTAATTTTGAAACAGGGTGTCTCTAAGTTGCTGAGGTTTGCCTTAAACTTATGATCCTCCTGGCTTAGCTTCCTAAGTACCTGGGAGTACAGGAGAGCTACACACCCCTCAGCTGCTTCCAGTATTTTTAATGCCAAGTGTATAAATCGCTTTAACAATGATCCTTTTCCTTCTTTGGATTAAACACACACACACACACACACACACACACACCCCACCCTTGGAAATTAACTCTGAAATACAACTGGGTTTTCCTGAATTTGGAATTACCTTTTAACATCAAAATGATTTACTGCTATAGAGCAGTCCCTTCACACTAACAAATTTTATGGGGTTTTTTTCATAGTAGAGAAAACTGAAAAGCAGGGAGAAAAGGTAATACATGCTTAGGAAAGAGTTAAGTGGAATATGATAAAAAGACATTTTTGACCAAATTGCATTGCTATACTGTATGTGTGCAAATATATAACAAGTTCTGTTTATTATGTATAATTAAAAAGCTCAATTTAAAAAAACAAAAAAAAGAGACATTTTGAGAAAATTAATATGGAGAATATCAATTTTCTATTAATACAGAAAATTAATCTAGAGTAATCTGGTGCATGATCTTCACAAGTACTATCCACACCTCTATGCTCCACTGTCTGTGCAAGTTGCAGGCATAGTACTCATGGCAAATTACAGGTGCGATTTCCTGAAATAAGCACACTTATTAGGTTTCAGCTGGAATCTGAACACAGTTCATTTTGACTCAAATGCTTACTTATCTGTTATTTCCAAAGCAGACTCCCCACCCCCACCCCCGCGGGTGTTGGGAAGCCAAATACTCTAAGCCACCTGAACAAGTTAATTGAACCACCTGATAATGCAGAATAAGCAGGGTGGGTGAGGCGGAGGTTTCCCAGAACTCAGGCACCACTTTTATGGACAGGCCCTTCCAGTATGCTCTGCTGGGTGTGTCACTCAGCATGGAAATTAGATTATAATGAAGTTGGAAGCTGTCTGTGCTCACTCTGGCAGGCTTCTTAGCTCGGAGGGTTTTGGCCTGCCCACCTGAAGAGGACTCTCCAGCCTTAGGCATCAAGAATAAGATTAGGGAAGGGCAGAATGTCAGCTAGGACGCATGGGCAGTACACCGGGAAACAGTTTTACAGAGGAGACACGTAGAAAATTGATTGACTCAGATTCATTTGGAGGGAAATCTAGGTCTTGTAACACTTCATTTCTTAATTTTTAATACTTCTCAGTGAAATTGCCAAAATGTTATTTCAGCTTTACTTAATAACAAGGAATTAAAATGAATTTGAAAAAATAATTTTTGAAAAAATATAGCCAGTTATCAGTTGTTTCATATGGAGCCATGTGCTGAAAAGTTTAATGTAATTCTGATTAACATAATAATGCATTTTTGGTAGAGGGAGTAGCTTAGCCAGAATAATCCAAAAACTTGTATATTGACTGGAAATGCAAATCAAGCTCATATGCCTGGACTGAACCCTCTCATTGGAGCTTTCCAAGTTCTCTAATTTGCATAAAAGTTTTAAACTGATAAAGTTTCTTTGAAGGTAGTGGCATACCCCTCAAGTTCAAGAACACCAATTCCCTGCTGATCTCTGGGCCTTGAGCTTGCTAAGTATTTGCTCTGTGACTGACTTACAGCCCCAGCTCTCAGGAATATCTTGACAGCAGAAGAAAATAAGATGGCTTGGTTTGTTTCAGTTATAAACTTTGAACTGACAACTGAAAATGTATATGTAAATGATTTATATTTAATTAAAAAGTCATTAATGAAAAATTTTTAGGCTATTTAGTTATGACCATACATCGCAGTTTTATTTCACTCTCCTTGTAAGAAAAAAAATGTAGGGAGAAATTCAAATGTCATCTTGGTGGGGACATTTTACAGAAAGAAGAGTGAACTGAGCTGGAATGTACATCAAAAGAAAAGCAAAGCCTTAAGTTACTGCAGGCTTTCACTTTCAGCTGATCATCAACAATAGGGGTGGATCCCTCACTCATTTAACCACAAGATTGAATCTCATTAAAGTTCATTAGAGACTTAAGTAAGGTTTTATCAAGAATGTGAAATCTTTTCCTAAGGAGGTTGTGCAAGTTGGAGATAATTTCTCTTCTAAAGGACCTCCAGATTCTTCTAGTAAGTAAAATCACAGAACTGAGGTTTCCTGAGGCTATTCAAGGTCACTCAGGCTGGTCAATTGCAAGAATAAGGGAGAGAGTCCCCATGCAGGTGGCCATGCTGTTATTAGCCATGCAGTGACTCAGTTCTGAGAAATGGGAATGATCCAGAAACCTAGAAGGTGTAAATTGCTGTCCGGGAGCAATCTATCTATCTCTGAGAGCCTCACCAAACCTAAATGACCTAGGACTTCCTTTAACAGGACTTGGAAGTCCTGGGACTTCTACAAAGTCTAGTCCTGAGCAAGGTGAAAACTCAGAGCAGAGAGTCCTTCAGAGAACTGGGACAGGGAGAAGAAACATCCACAATAAACTATGGAGAAACACACACCAACCTCATCGCGCTAACTGCTGGTCCCCCAACCACCTCTGGCAGAGTTGCTGGGGTGTCAGTCACGTACTTCTAGAGAAGGTAGACCTTTTTCCAAAAGGTTGACAAAGTGTACCTTTTATTCAAAACTGTATTCTCATCTCCACCACACCCCCCTCCTCTCTCTCTTTAGCTTGAACTCAGGCTAGTAAATTTACAACAGAAATTTCCTGTGAGAATTCATGATCAGCCCAGACCTTAGATATCTGAATATTGGGCTGAAAATTCCCAAGTTAAAAATATAGTCAAGTGGTCCCAGTTGGACTGAGCCAAATTTAAAAAAAAAAATGGACAGAATTGCCACTATCTAACTCCTACTGCAGGCACTTCTTGAGAATCAATTTATGAATAAAAATGACAATTGATGGAAGATCTGAAATCCGAGAAGGAATGTAGCAGAGTACAGTATTCACACAGGTAAATCTAAGGAAACGTTTACCAGAAAACCATGGTGATAAGAAAAGTTTATGGCTCTTAGCAATCAATGAAGCTGGGTGCATTGGTGCACCCTGTATTACCAGAGACTAGGGAAGCTGAGGCAGGAGAATCACAAGTTCAAGGCCAGCCTCAGCAACTTAGCGAGATTGTGTCTCAAACAAAAAAATAAAAAGGGCTGGAAATGTGGCTCAGTGGTAAGTACCTCTGGGTTCGATCTCCAGTGGGAAACCAATAAGAAAAATTAAAATAAACTAAAATACTAGACAATGATATATGCCGCAGTCTGGCTGGGCACAAATAACTGAGCCGCCAAAAGCCTTGTAGGTTCAAACAGCAACTCTTTATTCCCGAACTCACCTGCACTCTACACACACTTCCCGGGAACACACTCCCTCCACCGGGCTCCACGTGCCAATTCTCCAGGAACCCCCAGGAGAACTCAACGGGAACTCCAAAGTAGCAGGCTCCCAAGGCAGCAGGATCCGCCCTAATCCCGGAGCAGGGTCACCTTTCAACCATTCCCTCTAGCAAAATGCCAGGCGTCATTCCGACTAAACTGTGGCTCTCAACAGATATAAATAGTGTGCAAATTAAGAGAGTATTAATCAAAGTACTCCAAAGTCCTTATATTGTTGGAAAAGAATATAATGATACTGATTAATGTTTAGGTCTTACACTTGAGTACATTAATTGTACTTTAAATGTTACTAGTTTTGTCACTAAAAGGATAAAAAATAGAATACATAAGGTTCAATCTTGCAGCAAGAAAGAAACTATAATTAAACACAAATCAATTTTTAAAAAATAATGAAAGAGAAAAATTAAATATTAAAAAGGGCATATAGGAATACAGAATAAGATGATAGAAGTAAATAAAAAAGTGTTCATCATGGTAAATATAATTGGATCAAATTCTCCAGTTAGAAGACAAAGACTGAAATAAAACAAAATTTGGCTATCCCTGTTTAAAAGAGACACACCTTAAAAATTAAGATTTAGAATGGTTGAAGTCAAAAATGATAGAAAAGCATAAGCAAATGTAACCAAAGGATTGTCAATGTAGCAATATTATAAGATAAAATAGACTACAATTTTACCCCCAGAAAGAGTAATCAATTCAGCCAATGGCATAGTCCTAAACTTGATTACATGTAATAACACAAATTTTAAGTCTATACTTCAAAAAGTAAAATGAGAACAGACAGGGGAAACTGATAAACCACCATAGTGATGGGTGATTTTGAAACAGATGTATTTGATAAATCAGATGCACAAATCAGTACCTGTATAGAAAGATCTGAATAAAGTGTTAAAAGATCAACTAGTGGAAATATGTAGAGCTTTTTGTTCAATAAATGGAGAACACTTGCTTCTCCTCCCCCCCCCCCCAGGTATCTAAGGAATATTTAAAAACATTGATTATGTGCTAACTGCAAATTTTCAATGAATTTCCAAGACTCTAATTATAAGTAATACATCTTGAACCCTAAGATAACTCAAGAGAAATGAAGTCACATGTACATTGGAAGTCAAAAGATGCAAACAAATAATTTAAAATAACACATGAATCCAAGATGAATCACAATAAAAATTTCAAAAATTTGTATCTGAATGTCAATGAAAATGCTATCTACCAATGTATATCAAAATTTGTAGTCTTAAATGCTTTTTACTTAAGAGGAAAAAAAACTAAGATATATTAAAATGAGTATATAATTTAAGAAGTTAGAAAAAGAACAGAAAGAATCTTAAGAAAGCAAATTGAATGCAGATGTGTATAAAAATGAAAATTAAAAAAGAAACCATAAAAATACAAATTTGTTTACATTAAGTATTTATTTTAGAGGGTGTAGACAGTGCAGTTTAAAAAGAGAGAGAAAAAGGAGAGAGAGAAGAAAGGAAAATGATAGAAGGAAGTAAATAGGAATAACAAAACTCATCCATGAAAATGGGATGATCTTCAATATTGAAAAATGAAGGCAGTGTATATAAGATTACCATCTTTATAGGAAAGTAATGTGATTTTTTTAAGATTAATATTAATAAGTTAATTACATTTTTATGTAACAGAAAATGTTAGAAAATATAATCTTAAAAGACTCATCTATAGTATCAAACATATGTATGGATAGATAATACTATAAATGTAAATGTAGACATTTTCCAGAAATAAATGCCAACAGAAATCTTAAAAGTTATAAATTTTGAAAAATCCTGAAGAGCAGGCGATTGTATAGACTGTCAAAGACCAGGTAGTTAACTATGTACCTGGAGTTAAATACTCAACATATTAAAACTATAAATTCTCAAACTGATCTATAGATTGTTATCAACTGAATGCCCAATAGAAATTTTTTAGATTATAATCTAAATAAGCATATTATAAAATGTTTTGTAGAAGAACTAAGAAAATTATAGCCTGGAAAAAAAAAACAAGGTAGGAGTGATTTAACCTACTAGATAGCTTTGAATATTAATAGTAATTTATTAATTTACTAATTAGTAATATTCAATTGGCTCAGGGAAAATAGATCAATCCCTATATTAGGGATGCAGAAATTGACCCATGCGATAAGGAAATATGGAGGAGCAGAAAGGGGTGGGGTGTGATCTCTCTCTGGCCATTTATGAAAGGGTCATGGCCGACACCCCAGACCCAAACAAAAATATAGTGAACGACTTGATCACATGTTTCCCCATCCTGGGGTGCTTCAGAATGCACATCCAAAGACCCAGCTGAACTGTCAACTTTTATGCCTAGTTTATTTTATTATTATTTTTTTAATTTCGTTTTTCCTTGTGCAATCCTGAAGTCATTGATCCATTTTGAGTTGACTTTGGTGCAGGGTGAGAGCTGGGATCTAGTCATATTCTTATGCGTATCTAGCTGTCCCAGCACCATTTGTTAGAAAGACTGTCTTTTCTCCAATGCATGTGTTTGGCCCCTTTGCCAAGGATCAGATGGCTGCCTCTGTGTGGGTTTGTCTCTTTGCCTTCTAATCTATTCCATTCATCCGCATGTCTGTTTCTACGCCTGTGCCGTGCCATTTTTTGTTACTACAGTTCTATGGCATAATTTGAAACTGGCACTGTGATGCCTTCAGCATTGCTCTTTTTACTGCTTAAATTACTTTGGCTATTCCAGATCTTTTATTCTTCCGTATTTTTATTTGGATTTTAGGATTATGCTTAGTTTTGAAGAAATATGACTGGACAAAGATCTGATGTCATGCTAATAGACCGAGTGGGGAACCCAGCAAGCCCTGTCTGTCCAGTTTCTTACTGGCCCCTCAGTGGTAGCATCCCCTCCTCCACTTGCCCCACCCAAACTGCCTTGCTACAGGGCAGAAACTTTCTGAAATGAGGTGTAATGAGGTTCTTAATTTCCCTATGGCTGGCCGTGGGGAAGAGGAATTCTAGTTTCTACAACTTGCCTTAGGAAAGAATAAGGGATAAGAGACTGGAGGACAAAGATCAGGGAGAAAATTTGCTTCTGAGGTTGCTTTTGACAATCCGGCAAAATATCTAAATACCTGTTTAAAAAGGATTTAAATTCTTTAAAAGTCTGCTGAGACCTGCAGACAGAAAAAAAAAATACTGCATTCCTATATTATAAAAAAAACTAGTTCTACATGAAATAGGGATTTAAATGTGACAGGTGTAGGTTTATTTAAAAAGTGCTCAAAGTACCAGGAGTACACGGAGGATGGGCTGGCGATGGAGCTCCAGGTACCGCACAAGCTCAGCACGTGAGAGACCCTGGCTTCAACCCCTGGCACGGGAACGAAAACAAACACAAAACTGTGCATTAGTGAACAAATTTGGAAACATGCTATCTGCAAATGTTGAAGGAGCACATGACTCAGAACCACGCAGTTTCCCTTTCAGGCGTCCACTTCAGGAAAAACCTGGAGATAGGTGAGGATTTCACAGCAGCATTGTCTATACTATTTTTTTTTTAACAACTGAAAGCACAGAAGTGCATTAATGGGAGAAAGGACAAAATATTGTAATACATGCATAAAATGGAATACGGTCCAGAATGCAAAATAACCAGCTGCGACTAAACAAATCAATATGGGTGACTCGGGGCAAAATAATGTTGACTAGAATAGCAAGCAACCCCTGTGCATGGTATTATAGATGCAAAGAAAACGAAAAGATGAACCGATTATGTAATCAAGGAATTCGCAATTTAGTGGGTAGAAGAAATCCAAACAAGCATTTACAATAGAATATGTTGATTTTCATAATTGAGTTACAGGCAAAGTTCGATGGAAATATATGCAAGGGCAACTTTTTGCCATTGGGTGTGTCAGAACACTTTATCCTATAATGTTTTTTATTTGATTTGAGGAATGAGTAGGAATTTTCTAGATAAAGGAGATGACGAGGGAGTCTCCCTTTTGAGAGGGAGAGAGAGCATCAGGAACAGTGGCACATTCTCTGTGTCTTGAATATTGTGTGGGACACAGTGGAATATGCAGAAGGGAAGGTATGGCTGAGATGCAAAGGTAGGGAGACGGAGGAGAGAGAGAAAGCAGTTTCTTGAGGGCCGGCTGCAGAACAATAAGGTGAACACCACGCAAAAGGGTTTACATTTTGTTGCCTGCAATCCAAAGACATTTTGTGCAAAAAGGTCAGAGTGGTTCCCGCCAATGCCTGCCCCAGTGGTGGGAACGGGAAGGCTAGACAGATAGGGTAAGGGTGGAGACAGGGAGCGCTTCTAGATCTTCTGGATCCAACAGGAAGCTCTGTTGGAGAGCCCGTGCCATCATTCTTATGAGAGACGTTTTGAAAAATAAGTAAATGATCTAAGGCAAGCAGAGGAGAGATTTTTGCGGTAGGATCCACAGGACTCGGGGTTTTGTTTGTTTATTTTTGTTCTTTAAATCTTGAAGGTAGAGAAGAATCAGGAATGACTCTTTGGGTTTTGAGCAAAGGGGAAGCTCTGCCCCCTCACTGAGAGGGAAAGCTGGTGGTGGCGAGCTGGTGTGAGGTGTTGGACATCCTCAAGGTAGCACTTCTGTCACGAGGGACCCTGACAGTGGGACGTCTGTTGCTTCTGACAATTTGGTAAAATGTCTGACCATTTTTGAATGCCACATGCACTAACTGTGAAGGTGGACGCATCTGACTACAATATTATGACTTCAAGCCTCATTGGAGAAAAACAAAAACAAAGATCCCACAAGTGACTATTTTGAAAATAGTCACTGACCAAGCAGTTTCTCAACTGAATATAACTGAGTCACTGGAAATTAAATTTCAAAATGTGGCATTGAGCCAGTTCTCTGGCTAAGCTCTTCCAGGTGCTCTGATGTGATGGGGCAGGAAAGTTCCTACCAGGGCAGGCTTCCCCTTCCTCACCTTAGGGTGCCACTCCGTTTCATTTCAAAACACATCATCCCCCCACTCTCCCAAGAGGAGTGTATGTCTCCTCCCAGCCACACGTGTAGACCCTGGCACTGGCCATATGCAGCTCATATGGACACTTGGCATCCCAGACCTGGAACCGACTCCAGCTCAGAGGGAGTCTGCTTCAGAGCCCTGGGTGGCCAGAGCACCTCTGCATCTGATTCACTCAGGCTGGAGCTCTCTGCTGCATCCCCCTGGGGGTTCCATGGTCCTGATCCAGGAGGTGAGAGGAGGAGATGAACACTGCACCCCAGCAGCCCTGGAAAGAATCTGAACACCTATTTTCCTCGGGGCAAGGTGGTTCAGCTTCGCACGGTTAACCTTTAAATCTCTGGTTCTTTCTGACTCTGATCATGGGCATAGATGCTAATTCCAAATAGTTGAAACTAAGAGAAGCAATACAAAGAAATGCAGCTTCTAATAAACCCTTGAGTTGGAAGTTTTAGTCTTTCCTTGAGATAATCACATTCTATGTGTAATCAATTCCCAACTGCTCTTGGATCTGTGACATTTCCAGAAGTGCCAAGTGAAACAGAAATATCTGGATTTTAGACTCTTGTGTTTTACGCTCTATTAGCACGTGGGATCATACCAGTTCTTTTGCAAGGATGGAGCTTGTCTTCAACCCAGCGTTTTTAATTCTTTCCCTCAGGCAGTCGGCTCTCACACGGAGAATCCTTCTTAACTCAGATTATTAGACTTCACTACATTCTTTAAGTCTGAGTAAACAGAACACTTTAAAATTAAACCTTATTTATGCAGGCAAATGTGTGTGCCCTGTGCCTTTTAGTGTTTTCAGTCATCTCTTGGAATCCCCTGGAGACTGGGTTCAGAACCCCTGCAGATGCCAAATTTGGGGTTGCTTAAGTCCCCTGTGTAAAGAGGCATAATATTTGCATATGATGGGCTGGGGATGTGGCTCAAGTGGTAGCGCACTCGCCTGGCATGTGCGGGGCGCTGGGTTCCATCCTCAACATCACATAAAAATAAAATAAAGATATTGTGTCCACCTAAAAATAAAAAATAAATGTTTTTAAAAATTAAAAATATTTGCATATGACATAACACATTTCTCTGTGCACTTGAAATCATCTCTAGGTTCCTTATAATACCTAACAGAATGCAAATGTTGTGTAAACAGTGGGTATACTGCATTTCTTATTTGTATTATTGTGTGTTGTGTTTTTTTAATATATGTATATATATATATATTTTTTTTCCAAATATTTTCCATCTCTGTTGGTTGAATCCATGGGTATGGAATATGAGGTTATGGAAAACTGACTGTACTTTCATGAAAATGTTTAAAATATCCCAATGCCAAATATAAAGAAAAGCAGTTCTCATTATTACAAGATGTTTTTTTTTTTTTTTTTCTGCAATACTGGGTATCGAGCCCAGGGCTTTGTGCATATGACACAACTGCTCTACCACTGAGTTACATTTCCAGCCATTCTCATTTTGAGACAGGACATCCATAAGTTACCCAGGCTGGCCTTAAACTTGTGACCTTCTTGCCTCAGCCTTCCAAATCACCAGGATGTGCACCACCACGCCCAGTTTCCAAGCTGCTTTTTAATGTATAAAGTCTTTTCAACTATAGTGATGCTATTTCGTAAGTGTATCTAGTGCATATGAGTACACTCTAACTTTTAAAACTAGGTAGGCCATAAAAAAAATGTGAAGAATTAGTAGGACCATTTGATTACTTCCAGATCATACATAACTGTAAAACAACTCCAAAACATGAAATGGTGTGGTTTGCCCCTATCACACTGGCTGCATCGTTCTGGAAGAATTGTCTGTTCCCCTCATCTGCCTGTGACGTCTAACGGTTGTCATTACTAAGGGAAAACAATCTTACTTCCTGGTTGTGCCCATGTCCTGCGGCTGTGGAGCTGGGCAGGGTGGCAGTCCTCAAGGGGGTCTTTCTGCTGGGAATCACTGACATCACACAGACGAGGGGTAGGCTTCACACAGTCTACCAGGTCCTCACCTGACAACCTGATGGCATTGCCTTTACGCATCTGGAACTCAAGAGAGTCTCATCCTGTGAAGGAATTCAGACGCATTTATTTCTCCAGTAACTCTTTGAAGTAGGTATCAATAAAAGTTAAAAAAGAAAGAAAGAAAGAAAGAAAGAAAGAAAGAAAGAAAGAAAGAAAGAAAGAAAGAAAGAAAGAAAATAGGGCCTCTCTATGAAGTAATGTTCTCTCTTCTTGTGTTACCACCAGTAAAAGTTTGGGACAGTTTCACAGCAAGGGGGGTGGTTAATATGCTTCTGAGGTGCCTCAGAGGAAAAGGGCCAGGTGAGTCAGGACACTTGTCACAGGGATGTGGCAGCCGCTTGTGGGCCCGGCCCTCTCCTGGGCTTTGGTCAACCTGTCCCCTTCCCACTGTCCCCTCCAACTGTCCTCTTGCTCTCTTTCTGAACACAGGCTTTCTACTCCTGGCCCTCGGCCCTTCCTCGGGTATAATCCAGGCTTCTGGAGTTTTGAGCTCTCCTGGCTTCCACAGCGCTTGCCAGGCCTCTCTTCCTGTCTGCCTGCTGAATGAGGCTGTCCCTGCCTTGGTCCCCTTCCTGCCTTTTCTTCCTTGGTGGTTTCTCCCTATGCTGTTGTGTCAGCCTTTGTCTCAGAGCAGGCAATGCCCACACCCACACAGGTTAGCCCGACGTATTGGCCACCTCAGTTCCCGAGCAGGCTTTCCTGGGGCAGGCAGCACGCACAGGGGGTCTGGGCTGCACACATCCAAGTGGCTCTCGTACTCCTTCATTACCCCACACAGTCAGTTTCCAGGTCCTAACATTCTCCTCTCCACAGGGTCTCCTCAATCCACCCCCCATGTTCCACTCTCAAGGCCAACACTGGCCAGGGTGAACTTCATTCTCTTATTTTGCCTGAACTGTTATTCTAACATTTTAACCAGTATCCTTACAAAGACAGGGCTTCATTTTCATTTCAATTCATTGTTCACATTACTTCCCAGTTGATTGTCTTAAACAGAAGCTCGGATTTTTTTTTCTTTTCAAAACTGTTCAAAAACTTTCAATAACCCCCTAGTGCTACAAAATTCTATCTTTTCTTAGTTCACTCATGTGAAACCAACTTTAACAAAACTTGTGCTGGCTAAATATATGGGGGGCCTGTTTGAATGGGAGATGCTGTTATATAAGTACAGAGAACTGAAAAACACCCAGCTTGTTAATACAACCAGTGACCCTGTACGGGAGCTGCCTATAATATCCAGTTTTGGGGGAGTTATGTTTCTTTCAATAGCTTTATGATGCAGTTTATTTATACAATAAACTGCACATATCCAAATGTACAATTTGATATATTTTGACAGATGCATGTATCCCTGAAAGAATTACACCATCATTATAAGAAATTAATCTGTCACCTTCTGAAAGCACCACCTGCCTATTGGTAGCCTCTCCATTGTGACCTTCTTGACCTTGCCCACCTCTCTGCCACTCCATCCTAGTTTGCCTTTTCCTCAATTTTATATAGATGCAGTAATACAATATGTATTTGCTTTTCCTTGGACGTTTTTTACTCAGTGTAATTATTTTAATATTCATCCCTGTACTAGCAATAGTCAGTGTTTGGACTATGTTCCGTAGTCTGGGTGTACCATCATGTGTGTTTGTCTGTGTTGATAGATACTCCTGTTTCCAATTTGGGGCTATTACAGTCAGAGCTACCACAGAGATTCGCGTTTAAGTCTGTGTGTGAGCACCTGATCTCGTCTCTTCTGGGTCCTTTTGCTGGGAGTGCAGTGGCTAGATAACAAGGCGGTCATGTTCCCTGCTGCTGCCATCTCATCACCTTGGACAGACTGCCAGGCTGCCTTCCAACCTGTTGAGCCACCTTATATTCTCACCAGCAGTGTGTGCATTCCACTTGCTCCCCATTCTCGTTAACACTGGGTACGGTCATGCTTTTTAATTTTAGCTGTGCTTACAGATGCGGTTTTAATGTGTATTTCACTAATGACTGATGAAGTTGAGAATCTTTTCATGAAGCTGTTATCCATAGATTTTGCTTGGTGAAGTGTCATTCAAAAAAAAAGAAAACATTATAGTTAAATCTATTTTTTTTTGGTACCAGGGTGTTTTTAAAATTTTTTTAAATATATTTTTTTAGTTGTTGATAGACCTTTATTTTATTTACATATTTATATGTGGTGCTGAAAATCAAACCCAGTGCCTCACACATGCCAGGCAAGTGCACGACTGCTAGCCCCAGCCACAGCCCAGTACCAGGGTTTTAACCCAGGGTACTTAGTTCTTCTTTTTTTTTTTTTTTGATATTTTATTTAGACAGGGTCTTGCTGAACTGCTTAGAGCCTCACCAAGTTGCTGGGGCTAGCTTTGAACTTACAATCCTCCTGCCTCAGCCTCCCAAACTGTTGGGATTACAGACATGTGCTAAATTTTTTAAATATATAAAAGCATCTCTATTTTGTCTTTGAATTTTTTTTAATAGATTGTATTTTTTCTTCAATTATCATTGGACTAATGACTATAAGAAAAGATCTTTGGAGAGTTTGTTGGAAGCTCAAGAAAAGCCTACTCATTCTCAGCATTGCTACAAGCAGAAAATACATCAGATGAGCCCAGCCTGATATGCCAGTACTTCTCAGGTTGCTCTGTGGTCTCTCCTCAGTGACCTCTAAACCGTGCTCGGAGCTCTGCCAGGGGACGGGCTATGTAGAGGCATTCAATAACGATGAATCCCACTGTGAATCTTGGGATTTCTGCTTTGACTCCTCTTTAGATCCTTCTAGTTAGGTCAGGAAAAAGCCAAGTTGGGTTGGTGTGGCACCTCTGTACCAATCGTTAACCACATCCCTCAGCCAAGGGACATAAGTCCTCAGACCCAGGGTTGGTGGCAGAGGAGCACATCCAACAAGGATTCTTTTGCTCACATTTTTTTCATTGTATTTACTTTTATAGCAAGTGACTTAGGTTTTCAACCAATGGATGGTAGTGATGTAAAATTTCATATAAATAAAATATGTATAAAATATATGTTCTGGTAGTACCTGGGATTGTACCCTCGGGGCTTTCCCACCAGCTACCTCCTCAGCTCTTTTATTTTGAGACAGGTTTTACTAAGTCAACCAGGCTGGCCTAGAACTCTTGAACCTCCTGCCTCAGCCTCCTGAGTAGCTGGGATTACAGGTGTGCAACACCACGCCCGACTTATATTAAAATATATTTTTAAGTTGAAGAAAGTGAGTTGATTCACGGACAAAATTTACATAAGTATAGCCAATTGCCATGCAGATTTATTAAAAATCATTAATATATGACTGAATTTGGGAGGAAATTATGTAATATTTAGCTGCAAAATATACTCTAAAACTAAAGTCTCTCCATGGCAAACTAGGGTCCCCAAGGAGGTGGACCAGTTGGCTGGTCATGGGCCACAGGCAATCGAGGAAAGGAAGAGGAGCCGGCCTAGGCAGCTTGGCTGGGACGTCAGCCAGAGAAGCTCATGTTATTTATTTATAAGAAATAGGAAACTTCAGAAAATGTAGGGACAATAGCCATGCATGTTCATATGTGCTCTTATTTCTTTTTACTGGATATTCTTCCCTCCTTCTTCTAAGCTCATTTTCCCCAGGGCTTTCTACTTAGTCAACATGCTCAGGTTTTAAGTTAGACAATTCAAAACTTGATGTTGGAGATCAGTGAGACTCTGTCATGCCCCTTTTTAAGGAAGTAACAGATAAGGAAACAAAACTTCGTTTACTTACATAGTTTTCAAGGAGATTTGAGGCTAAGGATAGTCTACTCTTTGTTGACAGCTTTGTGGGGAAAGACCCCCCTCTGCTTTTCCTCAGCTGGGGTCTGAGGGAGCATACTTATGGTACTTATGCATCTTGTCTCCTGGGGCCCTTAGGACGGAGGTGAAGTTTGATTGGTTCATTTCACACGTCACGGGCACTTAGGTAAACCTGTGTGCTGGCCACTGGTGGGAGCTTCAGACATAACTCTTCGTGTTCCTGGAACCTCAGAAGGTGCCTGCATTGGCAGGCAGGGCTGTGGCAGGTGTAGTGGGCTGCACTTGGCTGGCCCTTATCCCAGGTGAGAAGAAGGAGAGAAAGAAACAGGTAGATCCGGGGACACGGAGCTGTGGCCACCTGTACACAGGGGCCAGGCATCAGTGACAAACACGGTGGCTGAAGAGTCCGGGGATTCTCCCTGTGGGTTTAGAGGGAGCATCACCCTGCCACACCTTGCCTCCCATGTGAGGCAGCACGTCTGCCTTAAGATGCTGCTTGCTGTACTTTGCTCCAGCGGCCCTTGGAAGGGCGGTACAGACACGTAGGAGCCCTAGAGTGGAGGGAGGGAGGTCTCCCAAGTAAGGGGACAGACCACAGGACTCTGCCATCATAACACTGCGGTTCTGTGAACAGTGTACCCATGGTCCCACATGATGAGTATGTGCCACAGCCCAGCATGAGCAGTGGACAGAGCCTCTGGCCTTGGCCACAGTCAGCAGCACTGATCTCTGTCCCTGAACCACAGAGCCGTCGTCTTTCTCTCTTGCACATTCTTTTTTCTTTTCTTTCTCTCCCCCCATCTTCTTCCCTCCCTTCCTTCCATTCTTCCTTCTTTCCTCTTCTCAGTACAGGGGATTGAAGCCAGAAGCCCTCCACCACCAAGTTGCATCTCTAGCCCTTTTTCTTTTGAGACAGGGTCTCCCAGAGTTTCCCAGACTGACCTAGAACTTGCACTCCTCCTACCATGGCCTCCTGAGTCACTGGGTTCACAGGTGGGCACCACCGTGCCCCACTACCTCCATCTTCTCCTGTGCCTTTCATAATTGAGTATTTTGCAGTTGAGAGTTGCTATAGATATCAAACATACTATGGAAGAACGTTCCTTCAACATGAACCACACCCTTCCTCTGGTGCTCTCTAGTCTAACATGGGCCGGAACACTGTATGTATTCTGATTATTGAGGGGTCTTTTGCAGGTTTCCAATTTAGCACCTTCCTGTGGACTCTGAGAGCAGCCTTGCTCTGCAGGGCTTTGTCTGCCCACTGGCATGAGAAGCAAGATCCCATGTCACCTCTAAGGGCTGAGTGTGGCCAGCTTCCTGGTTCTGGTGGCCTCAGAGTCAGGATGGGCGTGGGCTATTCATAGCTTTTATTTTCTTCTTCACCAGACCAAAGCAATTTTGAGAAAGTTTATAGAGCTGTTTGTCATAGTTTATTCATGGATGCTCATTTCAAGGGTTAAAAAAGAAAAACCTGCAGTGTATCTTATGTAGCTGTGTATATTCCCGCACATGTACTTAACCTAGGTGCACATATTTGTATAAACGGATATAAATGTATAGTGGACAAACTGAGATGAGGAGAAATCAAAGTGTTTTCTGAAATGCTTAGAAGTAATAATGGAAAATCCAAGATAGTAACTTAGGTGCTCAACTCCAAAGTTAGCATTCCTCTATCTGAGTATCACTCTGTGGACACAGTGTTCCAGCACAGAGGTTCTCGACCCGCATTTAGCTCACCAGCCAACCTTCAGCAGTGTCTGGAGACATCCCGGGCTGTCACATTTGGGGGGTGGCGTTTCTACTGGAACCTGGTAAGTAGAGGCCAAGATGTACATGAAACTCCTTAGAACAGAGGCGTCCAGGCCAAAGAGCCAATAGACCCCAGGTTAGGAGCTGTCGTCTAGTGTAATGCCTGATATTGAATGCTTTAAAAAAATTTTTATATATATATATTAGTTGTGGATGGATACAATACCTTCATTTTACTTATTTATTTTTATGTGGTGCTGAAGATTAAGCTTGGTGCCTCCATGTGCTAGGCAAGCACTATACCCCTGAGCTATATCCCCAGGCCCTACTGAATGCTCTTTATCAAACATTTACTACGTACTAGATGCTGTGCTAGAAAAATCATTTGTCAGCATTGTTTTCTTCACCCTCATTATATCCCTGATTAGGCAGATACTGTTATTTCCTTCTACCCACCATGAAGCTAAGGTGCTGAGATCTGAGCGCTGGTGTCCCCCGAGATTCACGTGTTGAACCTCATCACTGTTGCGGTGACATGCAGAGGTGAGGCCTTAGGGACTTTGTGATGAGGGTCTGCTCTCGTGAAGAGGACGAGCACCCAGGATACCAGGAGCTCAGAGAGCCCGTTGACCTTCCCTACCCTGTGAGGACATGCAGGAAGTGCCGCCTGTTAGGAACAGCCCTCTCCAGACACCAGATCTGCTGGCTTCTCAGCCCCGGAGCTGTGACCAATACATTTCTGTTGTTTCTAAGTTGCCCAATCAAAGTGTTTTGTTTTATCCGCTTGCATGGATTGGATTAAGATAGGAGGATTGGAGAGGTGGATTTGAACCAGCAGGTGACAGGGCTAGAACTTAAATACAGATGTGTTTGTTGCTAAAGGCTTTTCCCCCTCCTCTTCCTCCTCCTCCTCCTGTTTCACTCCTGGGAATAGAACCCAGGGACTCGTGCATGCTAGGCAAGTGTCCTGCCACTGAGCTACATCACAAGACCTTATATTTCTTTGTTTTATTTTGAGATAGTCTTGCTGATTTTCTGATGTTGGCCTTGAACTTGTGACCCTCCCTGCTCAGCCTCTGGAGTGGCTGGAATCCCAGGTGTGGCCACTGAGCCACCTAAAGCCTTTGCTTTTAACCATCACATTCTATCTCTCTGACAGGAAGTCGGTCATCATGGGATGAAATGTGATTCTGAATAACCTCCCATTAGAGATGACCTTATGCTTTGACTGCCTTTGCCTGATAACAGCTTTTGTGAACCTTGTGAGACAATGACATGGTGCAGAATCTACTAACACATGCTCACACAACAAGATCAGCCACATAAGGAGCTGAGGATCACTTTACCCTGCCTGAAGAATACACATCTTTGCCTGATTTATACCTTGGAGAACTAGAAATATAATTTAAAAATACTTCAACCTACTTTAAGCTAAAATTTACAAAGTACATCTGTGATCATTTTTTTCAGTAATTTTTATCCAGCCATATAATGATTGAGAACATTAAAAATATATATGAGACTATTTTAGGCTTTTTTGTGTTGCTATAATAGAAGAGCACAGACTGGGTGATTTGTGAACAACAGGAGTTGATTTGGCTCATGGTTCTGGGTCTAGGAAGTCCAAGGATGGGGGGCTGCATGTGGTGAGAGCCTTCTTGCTGTGTTATCCCATGGCAGAAGGGTAAGAGGGCATGCCTGAGCCATGGTGAGAGAGACAGAGATAACTTATACCTCAAGTCCTTTTATGATCCACTTTCACCCATTCATTAGAGAGAAGCCCCAGGACCAAACACCTGCCAGTGGGCCCTCCCTCCCATCTCTGCTGCATCAGGGAGTAAGTTTCTACCAAGTGCCTTTAGGTGGATACATTTAAACAATAACAAGAGAATTTGGGAAGCTGATTTTTTTTTAAAGGAGTGTGGATCAGTAACAGCACACCACAAAGCAGGACAGAACTCCCAATAGAAAAACAAAAGCAAATATGATAAAATAGTAAAAAGCCATGCGGTCAAAATCCAGAACACAAGGAAATCAAGAGAATAAGAACTCTACTTGGGGGGCTGGGGATGTGGCTCATGCGGTAGCGCGCTTGCCTGGCATGCATGTGGCCCTGGTTCGATCCTCAGCACCACATACAAACAAAGATGTTGTGTCCGCCGAAAACTAAAAAATAAATATTAAAATTCTCTCTCTCTCTCTCTCTCTCTCTCTCTCTCTCTCTCTCTCAAAAAAAAAAAAAAAAAAAAAAGAACTCTACTTGGGACTTTGTTCCCTCTGGGGTCCTCTGTCAGTTCTTGTGGAAGCATCAGGAGCCTGGAATGGAGCATAGCTCAGGGAGGAAAAGAAGAGGCTAGGGGTGCAACACAAAAAGGAAGGACTGGGAATGAGGACTAGAAAGCCCTTGTTGCTCTGGAATGGAGCCCCAGAGGGCTACAGGCTCAGGATTAGAGTGTCCTGACAGTACTCCATCTCTTTAGGAACTGACCACCCCACTAAATGCGCATCCCTAAAACTGGGTTAAAATACTCTAAGACCCTTAGCTCCTCACCACTAGCAAGAAGTGACCATCAATCCTCTGTGCAGGAATCTGATAGCATACCAGACTTGTAACTGTTTTACCTATAATACTCTATCAAAAACAGGTAGATGCACAGGCAAAGAACAGAAAACCAAGGGAGACCAGGCAGCAACAAATAGTGGAATTATCAGAAATGGATTTCAGAATAATTATGCACATTATGATCTAAACTGTAAAAGAGAAGGTTGAGATTCTTGACATACATACTACTGGAAACTTAAGAACGAACTAAGTCAAAGTTGAATATAGAATACATGAACTTAAAGCTAAGGGGAAAATAAATAAAACACAGAATGAAACACTGAGAAGCAAAAGGAAGTACCACCGAGAAAATAAGAGGCAGGGAGATTTCCAGATCTACTGAGAAGGGCTAAATACTTGTAATTAGAGCCCCAGAAAGAGGAGAGGGAGAGCATATGGTGGAAGCAGTATTTGGAATAAGGTCTGGGAATTTTCTAAAACTGGTAAAAGCTATCAAAGCAATAGTTTCAAAAGCCAAGGATGAGTTAAAAGGAAAAGAAAGAAGAAAGTTGAGGGTCAAGCTCAAAGACCAAACCTGAGAGCTGGCCAAGGAGCAGAGGGTGCAGGGAGGGTATGAGGAGGTGGCTCTGGTCTTGTCTGCAGTGTCTCATTCCTCTAAAGCTTTGCTTCCCTTCTCTTTTCTCCTCATGTACCTGGTTATTTTGAAGTGCTAGAAGTTGTATATAAAACATTGTAAATAATTCTAGGCCCAATATGATGCCATGGTTTAATGAATTAGTTTCCAACATACAGAGGATTACTTTTGCCTCTTGCTTGGGGTGAGGCAATACTAATCATCTTGATTCTAAGAGCTAGCAATAAGACTCACAGCTGAATTTTCAACAGGAAGAATGGGTGCCTGGAGACAATGGAAAGACTCTTTTCAAAGTTGTGAAAAGAGTGTGTTTTTCAGGGACTGGGGTGTAGATCAGTGGTAGTGCACACACGTGGTATGTGTGATTCCCAGCACTGAAGGAGAAAAGAAGTGTTTTCAAGAATGAAGGCAGGGCTGGGGATGTGGCTCAAGCGGTAGCATGCTCGCCTGGCATGCGTGCAGCCCGGGTTCGATCCTCAGCACCACATACAAACAGAGATGTTGTGTCTGCCGAAAACTAAAAAATAAATGTTAAAATTCTCTCTCTCTCTCTCTCTCTCTTAAAAAAAAATGAAGGCAAACTAAAGAGAAGGCATGTTACCGTCAGACCTACACCAATGGGAACACTAAAGGGTGTTCTTCATGTAGAGGGAAAGGGATGTGGGTGAAAGTTCTGAAAGGCAGGAAGGAGTATGGACAAGGCAGAGGTGAACGGAGGTCCATCTAGATGAATGCCAACTTCAACAGGCGGCCAGCGCCCTCTGCACTATTCCACTCAACTCTGACTGAGAAGTCCCAGCTCGGACAAGGAGGCAGTGTAAAGAAATAAAAATGATTGAAAATTCAGAGGTAGAAATTTGCAAATGACCTGATTTGTACCTAGAAAAATCTAAACAATCTGCATGTGAATTGATAAAATTAATAAGTGAGTCTAGTAAGATTGAGCTCTTTAAGGTCAGCGTAAACAAATCATTTGTATTTCCATGGACCATGACACATGTGAATTTATATTAAAAAAACAGAATCCCCCTTCATGACTTCATAGCCCAGAACAAACATGAGTAAAGGATGTTCTGCACTTTTTATCTACATTGCTACTTCAAATGTAGCACATCTTTTTTTATGTGTTACACACAAAATGATCCTTTGATCATGCATACACCTTAGACAAAGTGCTGAGAGCTTTGGAGTTCATTTGTAGTCCTACATCATGGAATGATTGTGCTCCATCCCATATGCTGAACCCTAACCCAGTACCATGGCTTTAGAGGTGGAGACTTTGGAGGCATTAGGTTGAGGTGGGGGCAGGACAGTGTGCCCCTGGGGAGACTGTGTCCTGAGGAAAGAGGAAAAGAGACCCTGCTCCTCGCCCCTCTGCTCTATCGTGCACACAGCAGGGAATGCCCTGCGAGAGCATCCAGCAAAATGGGCCTCACCTGGGTCCCAGAAGTCCAGATTCCAGAACTGTAGAAGAATACATCTCTGTTGCAGAATCCACCCAGCCCACGCAATCCACCCAGCCCACGGAATGCTGTGACAGCAATCTGAATAGAGACCCCTCCTCCAGCCACGTCCCTCCCCCATCATGAATGCCTTCTGCTCCTTCCCCATCTCTTCACGACCACAAGCACCTACTGTCCGAGAAGGATCTGAGGGTACAAGAATCACGGAATGCTGCACATGGGGGAAATCTTAGATCATATCCATCAGTTCTTCTCATTCTATGAGTGATTAGACTAAGGACCAGAGAAGGTGATGTTCTCATCCCAAATTACCTGTGCTAAGGTGGGTAAGCTTGTTGAAAGTGAGAAAGCTCCCTTTACCTTATGTGTTTAATTTGATCTATTAAGGAAGCTTCTAGGGGGCTAAGGTTGGAGCTCAGTGGTAGAGCGCTTGCCTAGCATGTGTGAGGCACTGGGTTGGATTCTCAGCACTGCATATCAATAAATAATAAAAAAGGCCCCTCAACAACAACAACAAAAAATTAAAAGGAAGAAAGAAAGCTTCTACCTACTCAGGTGCAGTGGCACACACCTTTAATCCCAGTGACTTGAGAGGCTGAGGCAGGAGGATTACAAGTTCAAGGACAGCCTCAGCGACTTAGCAAGACCTTGTCTCAAAATTAAAAAAAAAGAAAAGAAAAAGGGCTAGGGATATAGCTCAGTGATAAAGAGTCCCTGGGTTCAATCTCCTATACCCCTGCCCCCCCACAAAAAAAAGGAAAGAAAAAAAGAAAAAGCTTCCACTTTGAACAAGCCCAGAGGGAGGGTACCTGCAGGTCAAAGAAGCTACCTTACAGCTATGAACTCGTGATTTTGCTAAAAATATCAAAATATCATTTTTATCCCCAGCCTCTCAAAGGGCAGGTATAAAGAAGTATTTCTCCTACCAGTAACTTATGGCCTGGTGGGACAAAGTCATCTTAAATGGCAAATAAAGTATCAGGGTCACCTCCACCCTTATGGTTGTTGCTCAAGAGCACTACCTGCTGATAAATAGCTCCTGCTTTGAGACTCTGGGTCTAATTGCCTATCCATCAGAACCTCCTCCACACCCCTGGATTCTCATACTGTTATGTTTTATTTTATTTATGTGGGTTATTTAGACTCTTTATAAACAATGATCACTTTTGTTCTCTCTATATTTCATATATATATATAAGCTCTCTTTTCTGATTAAATAGATTGCATGAGAATTTTAATTTTCCTGGAAGGAGTTTTTAGTGGATCTGGAAACTAGGAATTAGACCAGAGACCCTGCTCCTAATAGAAGAAAAAGTAGGCCCAAACCCTGATCATATTGACTTAGGACCTGACTTCCTTAGCAAGACTCCTAAAGTGCAAGAAATAAAATCAAGAGTCAATACATGGGATGGATTCAAACTAAAAACTTCTTCTCAGCAAAGGAAACAATCAATAATGTGAAGAGAGAGCCTTCAGATTGAGAGAAAATCTTTACTACACACACATCAGATAGAGCACTAATCTCCAGGATACATAAAGAACTCAAAAAATGTAACACCACAAAACCCAATCAATAAATGGGCTAAGGAATTGAACAGATACTTCACAGAATAAGATAGATAATCAATCAACAAATATATATATATATATATAAATTCAACATTTCTCACAGCAATTAGAGAAATACAAATCAAAACTAAGATTTCATCTTACTTCAGTCAGAATGGTAATCATCAAGAATACAAGCAACAATAAATATTGGTGAGGATGTGGGGGAAAAGTTTTACTCATTCATAGCTGGTGGGACTGCAAATTGGTGCAACCACTCTGAAAAGCAGTACAAAGATTCCTTAGAAAACTTGGAATAGAGCTACCATTTGACCCAGCTATCCCACTCCTGATTCTATTCCCAAAGGACTTGAAATTAGCATACTACAGGGACACAGCCACATTAATGTTTATAGCAGCTTAATTCACAATAGCTAAGTTGTGGAACCAACCTAGACACCCTTCAATAGATGAATGGATAAAGAAACTGTGGTATATGGAATATTACTCAGCCTTAAAGAAGAATGAAATTATGGCATTTACAGGTAAATGGATAGAACTGGAGACTATCATGCTAAGTGAAGTAAGCCAATTCTAAAAAACCAAAGGCCAAATGTTTTCTCTGATAAGTGGATACTGATCTATAATGGGGAGTGCAAGGGAAGAATGGAGGAATTTGGGCAGAGGGGCATGAGGGGAGAGGCGGGAAAATGGGGGAAGATGGTGGAATGAGATGGACATTATTACCCTATCTATATGTATGATTGCACTAATAGTGTGACTCTGCATCAGGTAAACCAGAGAAATGAAAAGTTGTGCTCCATTTGTGTACAATGAGTTGAAATGCATTCTGCTGTCATGTATAACTAATTAGACCCCCCCCCTCACCCAGAAAGGAGTTTTTATCCTACTAATCTTAGATTTTCTTGAATATGTCCTATTTTGGTCATGGTCTGTTTACCTGTTTCATTTGCATTGTTTTCTGTTTCCTGTGGTAAACTGCTTGTCTTGTAGAGCTTTGCCTGGTCCCTCCCAGCTCCATTGCCCACTCCTCCTGGGAACTTGGAGGCCACTGGGCCTCTCTGTGTCCAAGCTTCCTCATGTTAAAGGGTGATGATGCTTCATCTCGTGGACATTCTTGAGACTCAGATGGACTAGGGTTCTGGAACACCTGCAGGATTCCCGCTACATACTGGGCTCTGCACAGAACTACTCTCAGGCCAGGCCAGATCGCTCTTGGGACCAACATGGGAACATAGTGCACTTGGAAGTGGTCCTTCTTCTTCTCTGTCTGGAAGCCTCTGAGAGGCAAATTATTTATTCCTCAAGGGTTTGAAATAACCCAGTAATAAAATCATCTGGAGCCCGCGCTTTCCGTGAGAGACAGTGCTTTGACGGCTCACACATTCTTCTCCTTGAGGAAGTTTTGAAAATGAGTTTCCCTAGGAAATTACATTTGCTGTTGGCAAAACACTGAGATTTTTTTAAATGTATGAAAATGGAACTTTTGTTCTCAATCCTTTCCTTAACCCTTTCCAGAGCTGGATTATAGTTTTGTTTACCAATTTATTATTTATTTGTTTACTTTTCATTCAATCCTGGTGTCATGTTTTACTTATCTCTCTTCTTAGGGTTCTGTTTTCAACTCATTAAATTAAACTCATTAAGTTAAACCCATTAAGTTAAATGCTCATTTGCATTTGGCACTTTGAAGGTGCAAAGGAGTGCTGAAGGATGTTTCTTTTTCTGCCTCTTTTACTGACGTAGTGCTCTATGTTTATATTTTATATGTTATGATGAAATTCCCATTCATTCATTTATTTATTCATCCACAGATACTTATTTAGAATTGGAATTGCCTCAGATCAGAGTGGTAGAGGGGGACAGTGAGCAGTAAATAAGGCCCTCCCCTTGTCTTCCGGAGAAAACAGAGCTCAAGTGTTCTCTGAGGACAGGGAGCTGTTCTTACCCCCTCGTTGGGGTCTGACCCCACGGAGTTCTACCATGTAGCACCTGACATTTAGTCTTGGGTCTGCATCAAAAATGTTGATAGTTTTGCACTTAAGAATACATAACAACAAATCCCATCATTATGTACAAGTATAATGTACCAATAAAATGTGGGGGATATGTTGAAAATTTAAACTTGCCATGTACCTGTATTATATTATTGTTTATAAAGGTTTATACAAGTTTTTTTTTTTTTAAATTGACTACCTATGCATCTAAGAATATATGGTAGGTCTTTGGGAAACTGAGCCTTATTTTTCTGACAAGATAGCAAAGAAAAGTTATAGATTCCTCTTTCTCCAAAATAAATTAAAAAGTAGTAAGTTTGAAACAGCAATAACTATAGACTTATAGGAGATATAATTTATGGCCGAAGATATTAAACAAATGCATAATTATATATATATATATATATATATATATATATATACACAAACACACACACACACACACATATATGTGTGTGTGTGTGTGTGTGTGTGTATCCAAGCCAGGAGAAGAAGCAAAATATGATAGGCCTTCTGAAGATTCCCTCCCCTTTTCCATCTATCAAAAGCAGGGGAAGAAGATTAATTTAATGATAAAATATATCACTGATCTCTACCCCTCCATTCTTTCATTGCCTCTACATATGGTCACCACAGTTTGAAGAAAAATGAATGCAGAAGTGTGTGGTCAGTTTGAGGTAATCACAATAAACCATTTGAGAGTAGAGGTTGTAAACTACTTTCTACCAATGCAGGTCACCAGGGATCATAGTGACCAGCCCAACTAGCTGATCTCCAAAACTGGTTAAAGATCTAGTACAGAGGAAGTGAGGAGAGAAAGAACATCCTCTGAGGGCGAGACACAGACCCACAGGTGAAATCCAACTTCCCTTTCTATGAACGTGGTTTGGTTTGTCGTTAAAAACAGCAAAGGAAGCCTGGGTGGGTGGGGATGAGAGTAGTGGCAGGAGGAGGAGGGTGAGGGTGCTGATGAGTGACAGCCCATGAGGAGCTAAGGACACACACACACACACACACATACACACACAATCCAAACCAGGGCCTTGTTCCTCTTGAGCTAAGGCATTGAACTTACAAAACAAAATGAAATAAAACCAAACCTCCACAACCTTTGATTAGGATATAACATGTATCTAGGAAAATCAACAAATCACAGGTTTATTCTGATTAATTTTCAGAGTTAAGACCTCTACGTAACTGGCTGTCGCATTAAGAAACAGGATATTGCTAGTAGATTCGGGATCTCTCTGGGATCCTTTCTGACATGTCCACCTCTGCCCAGAGCAGCTGCTACCTTGATTTCTACTTCCATAGGTTAGTTTTGCTTGGCTTTGAACTTTATGTAATCAGAGGGGTAAGGCAGTAGATTTCTTTCTTTCTTATTATGTTTGTGAGATTCATCCAAACTGTGAAGTGTAGTGTTAGTCTGTTTATTCATATTTCTGTGTGGCATTCCATACTGTGAGTGTTCTGCATTTTTTTTTTTTTTTCATTTGCAACTGGGATATTTGAGCAGTTCCCAGTTTGGAAATGCTAGGTGCCTATTTGACAAGTCTTTTGGTGGTCCACTTTGATACGCTTCTGTTGGGTTTAACCAGAAGATGACTTCTTGGGTCACTGAGTATGTTTATGGCATGTTTAGTGGGTTGACACTGCCAACCAGTTTTACAAGATGGCAGAGCTAAGTTCTGCTGACAGTCCACGAGATTTCTGGTTGTTTCAGAACATCGCCAGTTCAGTCAGGTTGGTCAGTGGGGTATCCTCTTTCATAAAATACTCACTGAAGTCTTCAGTCCATGTCCTTGTGTAGTGAATTTGGGATATGCACCCAGGTCAAGTCATCTACCCATAATTGTCCATAGCTGAAGTTACTTTTTCTCCTTGATGTACAATTTAAAAAAGGTCACACTAAAGCTCTGAGGAATCAAAACTAGGTCTTGGCAAGAGGAAAGAAAGTCAAGAAGAATGTACCCAAATTGTTTAGACACCAAGGAAGATCTTGGAACCCTAACAGACGAAATCCATCATATAGGAGGCAATACCCAGGAAGTAAAAATGAATTCCCCACTGTATGTATAGGACACCAGGCTGCACAGCAGTCCCCAGAGCCCGGGCACTTCCTTCAGCCCTACAGGTCTCTCACACCTTACAGAGCAGCTCTGAGGCTGCTGCTGTCAGAGTGGTCAGCTCCGCTCATGGGCCTGAGACCTGGAAACAAGCTATCTGCTGCCCAGTGACATGATGAGGTGGGCACAGGCTAGACAGTCCTGTTTGTGTGGGAGGAAATGGGAGGAAATAAAAGGGTCACTGGTCCCCACAAGCCCAAACCCCAGCAAGACTGACTGCATCAGGCTCGGGGCCTGGACATGGTTCTGAGGCTCCCCTGGCTCTGTCCTGTTCTGTGTGGCTCTGCCTTCGCTGTCCTTCCTCCTCTCTGGAAGTTTGGCAAGCATCTGCAGCTGAGTGCCTCTAATGGAGTCCCAAAGTCTTACCGCATCCTGCATTTTTGTCTTGCTGTCCCTCTGGGTCCTGCTGATATGACATCCCCTCAAGCCCTGCGGGCCCTCCGTGCAGCTCACAGCTGCCCATGTCTGGGCACGGATGGAGGCTCCACTGATTTTTCCCTGAGTAATGCCATCTCGATTGCTGGCTTCTGCTCACAAGGTTGGTCTGATTATTATTACACACTGAGCTCTTTGGCCAAAGGTTGTTCAGTCTGTTTCTAGAGTTTACTGTCTGATAGGCTGAGAGTTGGATTCCAAGTTCCTGCTGCTTTCTGTCCCCCTCAATTCATCTCTTTCCTGTGACACTGTACTACAAGCAGGAAGTGGAGACCACGAGGCACCTCACACTCTGCTTAGACATCTCCTTAGCTACACGCCCAAGCCCCTAATTGCAAGTTCTGCTTTCCTCCCAATCACAGGACACCATTCAGTCTCGATTTCTGTCCCTCTATGACAAGAGTCTTCTTTCTGCAGTTTCCAATATGGACCTGATTTTCTCCTGAGACCTCACCAGAACCATCCTTCAGTTTCTCGTTTCTACCACATTCTGTTGACGATGACATGTACCTGCTCGAAGATGATGGAAGCTTCTGACCATGTTCTTCACTTCCAGCTGAGCTCTCTCCAGAGCTGTCTTGAAGAGCCACATTTCTGCCAGCCAGCTCTTCAGGGAGATCCACACATTCTCTCTGAAGTGCCTCCCGATTCTTCCAGCCTTTCCTCTTTCTCAATTCCAATGCCACTTCTACATTTTTAGGTACTTGCTGCAGCAGCCCACTTTGGATCAGTTTCCTAGTCTGTCATGACAAGTCACCACAAACTGGGTGGCTTCAAAACCTGAAATCTATACTAGCACTATGCAGAAGGCCAGAAGTCCCAAATCAAGTGTCACCAGGATTGTTGCTTCTGGGAGTCTCTGAGGCAGAAAATCTCCCGTGCCTCGTCCCCAGCTTCTGGAGGCTGCTGGCCCCCCTCATCTCCTGGGCCTGCAGACGCATCTCTCCACTCTCTGCAGTCACCCTCGTGTGGCTGCTTCTCCGTGTCCCTGTGTGCTTTTCTGCTGCTAATGGCATGCAGTCATGGAATATAGATTCCATCCTAATCCAGCACAATCTCATCTCAACTCCTGGCTTAATTACATTCACAAAGACTCTATTTTCAAATAAGGTCAGATTCAGAGGCTCCAGGTGGGCCTAAATTTTGGAGCATCATTATTCACCCCACTATATATATATACCATAAGAGAATAACCATAGAATAATTAAGAACAACATAAATTCAGTGAGAAATAAAAAAAAAAAATGATGCAGCACCAGCAAGATGAAATGGGGGGATTTCAGAGTTAAGAGACAAGATGGAGGATGCTTACCACAGAACTAATGAATAAATTAGAATTAGTAAAGATTAGAATAAACATGGCAAAAAACCAGAGCTTCTGAAATGGAGAAAGGTTTGGGATAATCACAGTGATTCGATATGAAAGGGACAAAGACATTAAAGGAATCTGAAGACACGTATTAGATACAAATAGCAAACAGTTTCCTGTGAAGGTCTTCCAGGTCCATGAGCAAGAATAAACTAAGCACTGGAATCAAAATAGGACTCATAGATAAAATGAATATTTTTATAAGAAGGAAAAAAATCGAAACCACAAATGGAAGGTTCACCATGTTCTAGGAACAATGGACGCAGAGTGTTTAGCATCAAGAAATCATTCCCAAGAGTTGACTCAACTTCAAGGACAAAAGCCCTGTGAGGAGCTAGGTGCAAGTGGTTCTCAGCAGGTCACCTCAGACTTCCTTTGATTTGACAGTGAAGCCACATCTACAGAGCTGTCAGAGGGAAAGAGTTAAACATCACTCGAGTCTCCTTTTTATTTAGGCACAGTAGCAAAGGGTGTCTTTTTTTTTAATATTTATTTTTTAGTTTTAGGTGGACACAATATCTTTATTTTATTTTTATGTGGTGCTGAGAATTGAACCCAGTGCCTCACGCATGCCAGGCAAGCACGCTACCACTTGAGCCACATCCCCAGCCCCACAAAGGGTGTCTTTGAACATGCAAAAATCTCAGAAAAGAATCCTGCTGCAGCCTAGCGCTCCCACCAAAACTGAACAAAAAAACAAAATGTTTCCAGCCCTGAAATGAAACAAAAGCAGGTTTCAGAAAAGAGCAGGAGTGAGTGCAGTTTCCCACCCCTGGGTGCTTCCTGAGCATTATCAACTGGTTTTTCCTTTGTGACTCTGCTTAAGAGCAGGCCCCACAGGAACCAGGAGTTGGACTTCATGGCTGAAGAGTGCCTGTCCGGAGACAACCTGACAAAGCCAGAGCTAGCTGTGGCCCTGCATGGTCTCAGCCCAGCTCCCGGTGGAGGCACCCTCAAGTCAGACCCCAACCAGCCCTAGCCAAAGCTTCCTCCCAGATGGAGGCAGGCGTCCTGCTTCAACAGGCCCCGGGGTAACACCTGCCAGGAGAGACCCAAGCTAGGCTCCATGGAGCGCACAGAAACCAGACTCCTCAGCACACTTTCATGGTAACCGCAACCTCTAAGCACAGGACCCATACCTGACACACAATCACAAAGGCTGGGAACACAGAATGGTTCAAATTACTACCCACAGGACATAGATCTGACTGTCCAAATGAGACTGTTCGCGGCCCAGGATCACAACAGTACCCATGCTGTGGACAGCAGCTCTTGTCCCTGACAAGAGCACAGACTCTTGAGGAGACACACAGAATACACAGAACCCTTTCTGCCGCTGTTTAACCAGGCCCCATGAGGAAGAGAAACCCCCCCCACCCCCAAAGAGGGAAATGAGAGAATGTCTCCCGCAACAAGGAGTGAGTTATCTGTTTAAAAAAGGACCACATGGGATTTTAGAAATGATAAGCACCACATCTTCAACTGAAAAGAAAAAAAAAAATGTGCTGGATAGATGGACTCACAAGCTGAATGGAGTTGGCAGAGGAACAAGTCACTGAACTTGAAGATAAGAAGTCAGGAGAAATCTCTCTCACCAACAGAGAGAAAAAAGATTGGAAAAAAGCTTCAGTTTTCAGGGACGCTTGAGATAATAGCAGAAGGTCTAACTTACACAGATGGGAGTGTCATAGAGTCAGGGCGAGAGGTGGAGGCACACACACATACACACACATATCACGTGTACACAGTGGTACATACATGTACACACACACACACATACATACACAACTGAGATTTTCCAGATTATTCAAAGACATACATTTTTAGATTTAAGGGCTGGGGATGTGGCTCAAGTGGTAGCGCGCTCGCCTGGCATGCGTGCGGCCCGGGTTCGATCCTCAGCACCACATACAAACAAAGATGTTGTGTCCGCGGAAAACTAAAAAAGAAATATTAAAAAAAAAATTAGATTTAAGAAGCTTGTCATCCCCAAACAGGATAAATGCGAACAAGTATAAAGTATAAAGGCAAACAAGGGAAAATTAGAAAATACTCTGGAAAGAATAATCATGAAGAAACAAAATATATGAACTTTTATGAGATAGAGCTAGAACTATGGAGAGAGGAAAGTTTATACTAAAATTAGTTCCTAACATTCCACCTTAAATGCATAGAAAAAGAGCAAATTGTACCCATAGTCATTAGAGGAGAAGAAATAACAAAAGAGAGAATAGAGATGAACAAAATAGATAACAAACAATAGAGAAAATTGGTAAGGCCAAAGCTGATCACTGAAAAGACCAGCAAAATTGGCAAACTCTAAGTAAAATGCTCAAAAAAAAATAAAAGAAATAAAAGAAAAAAAGAAAAAAGAAACCATCAAGAGCAGTAATGAAAAGGAAATTATTACCATAGAGTCTACAGATGTTAAAATGATAATTAATCTTAAAAACCTAAACCCTCACTACTTGAAAATTTATTTTCTTACTTAAAAGACTTATGATAAAGAAGAAATCAAACCAAACTTGCAGAAAATATAGAAGTGCTACTCTCTGAAAAATTAGTGTAAATGGTTTCATAGACATCTTCAACCTGATTTAAGATATTTTGGTGAATAGGGAAAGAAGTCAAGCTGCCACATACTATTTACAGATCAAGCTCACTTATGATATTGATATAAATATCTTCTGCAATTTGTAAATAGCATGAAGTTGTCAATTAAGGAAGATATACTTCCTGGCCCAGTGAGTTTCATCCCAAAATTTTTACACAGAAGGAAGTAAATGAACACAGTTCCTCGTAACATTGGGTTAAGAAGGAGAAAGTCCCATTCCCTTAGACATTGAAGGTGTCTGACAGACCTCCAGCTCACGGAACCACCTAATGGGGAAGCAGAGTCAGCGTCCCAGCTCAGATGTAGGCGAGGGTTCCCAGAGTTACTGCGATAAATCAGTTTTGTTCAGGAGATAAAGGCCATTTGAATTAAAAGAAAGAAAGAAGAGTGTGAAGCTTGGGCCTTCTGTGTCTCCCCACCCTGCCCTATGCCTTGTGCCCCCCAAACTGGGTCAAGACTGTGATACTAGCAACTGGAAGGCTTAGGAGACTGGGCCAAGTAGACACAAGTGAGGTCACACGGGGTGTGCCTTGAAGGGGACATTGGAACCCCTGCCCCTTCCTCTCTCTCTCTGTCCTTCCTGGTGAACAGTTCTGCTCCACCACATGCTCCCCTCTATGATGGTTTTTCTTGCCACAGGCCCCAGCAATGGAGTCAGTTGATCATGAACTGAAACCTCTGAACCTCTGAGGCAAGTTAGTCTTTCCTCCTTTTATGTCTCTTCTCTCAGTGTTTTGATGCAGAGTCGAAAAGAAGAAATGGGAAAGGACAATATCATCACTTGTAGGTGAGAGTGTTATCTAGTTAGAAAATTTTAAAGAAACTGAAAAAAAAATCCTCTTAAAATCAATATGATAAATGTTATCGAGGTGGCTAGTTACAAAATTAACATTCAAACTTTTCTGATAGTGAAGAGTCTTTCCAAGCAATAAACAATGTTAGAAAGCAATGAACATTTCATTTGAAATATGTATAAACTATAAATATTGGTGATTTTTTTCTAAGTTGACAAAGATTTATACCCTAGCCATGTAAAAGAAAATGTAGTAGAAGATAGGTAAATGTGAGGGGACCCTTAATAGAGAAAGAAATACAAATGGCCCAAACAGGAAAAAGTATTTACTTTCATCTATAATTAAATAAAGGCCAACAAAAGCAAGAATGATGATCTTTTCTTTTCAAAATTATAGTCATTAATGCATAGTAATTGTACAAAATAATGAGTTTCACTGTGACATTTCATAAATCTCCTTTCAAATTAATCCAATTAAAAATCCATTGGTGGGGAGAGTGTGAAAACATAAACACAGAAATCCTCTCTGGGTGGGAAAACAACATCCTCAAGTCCTTGAGAAGTAATTTGGCAACAGACATTTTAATAAAAAAAAAGTAAAAATCCAAACTCTCTTTAAGATTTAATGCAATGTGTGCAAAATGGTGTGTGTGTGTGTGTGTGTGTGTGTGTGTTTACCCTGAGTGCCTGATGGACCTATAAGAAACTCAGTTGTTTATCTTTGAGGCAAAAGTCTGGTCATGAACCAGGCAGAGAGACATTTTCTTTTCATTATGTATGTTTCTGTTCTACTATTAAAAAAATCCTACATCCATATCACTTAAAATAAAAAGTAATTAGCTAGACACACATACAAATTGACGGAGCTGATGGAAGGAATTCCATTATAGACATTCTCAGAACCTAGTTAGCATCCAATGTTCTGCAAGTCCATGATAGGAGAATTCAGAGGTAGAGTTGTGGAAGCTTCCAGGTCCTGAAGTTGGTATATATTATCTCAGAGAAGATGGCAGTCAGCATGGTCCTTAAGACAAGCAAGCCTGTGGGCTCATTTCTCTAAACCCCTGTATTAAAGCACTCTCTTTTTAAAATAATCTTTTAGAGCTAAGTAGAGCTGTTGTAAAGTGACAAAGTCTAATCTCAATAAAAGTGAAAAAGCCATCCAGTGAAAGTTTAGAAACATTTAGAGTTTTCATCCAGATTGCAGCCATGATAATACTACTGACAATCTTATTTCTTCTAGTCTCTGAATGCCCACGCCATTCAGTAGTCAACCTAATATCAAGGACTAAGGGTTGGCACTTAGGATCCAAAGTTCTCATGTTCTTTTCCTTTCTCTTTGTCTTCAGTTCTTCGTCTTCTATTGAAATTGCGCTCCCTTCTCAGTTCTTCATTCATTTCTCGGAGATATTGCATGATATAGCAGCCCCTGGATTTTTAAGACCATTTCCAAAAGGGGTTTGGTTGGTTGGTATGCTCTAAATACACTGCAAGACACTCCATGCCACCACCTCAAGATTACAGTGACAATTGTCTGTACTGACTGACGTCTCATTCTTTAATAATCTTCTGGCAAAATCCTTCATTTCCTTAAAAAATTGTTTGTATAGGTGTTTTAGATTTAAAGCAGCTTTGTATTATAATAAACAAAATATAGCCCTTTGCAAAAAACGATTTTAGTTTATTGAGTTAAGAATATTTAACATAAAGTATGCCTCTTAAAATAACTTTAACAATGCATTATCATGACTACAAGCATGGTGTTGTACACCAGATCTGCAGAGCTTATTCATCTTGTTTGATTGAAACTTGGTGCCCATTTCTCCCTCCCCAGCACCCCTGATGATGATCCTTTTCCACTCTTTAGTTGTATGAACTTGACAATTTTAGATACCTATCACATGTAATCATGCAGGATTTTCTTTCTGTGATTGGTTAATAATTCTTTAGCAGCGTAATGTCTTTGAGGTTCATGTAGGTTGTCTGGCACTGAAGAATTTTCTTCTTTTTTAAAAGCTGAATAAAATGGCACTATTTATGTGTGTGTGTTGTGTGTGTGTGTGAATATATGTAAATATGTGTGTATATATATGTATATATATATATATATATATATATATATATACATATATATATATATATATATTTTTTCTTTCTCCATCCATTCATCTGTCAGATAAATACCTGCATGAGAAATTGCTGGTTCATAGATTGTTCTACTTTTCCTCCTTGGGCATCCTCCATACCAGTTTCCACAGTGACCCACCGCTGTGCATTCACACCAATAATGTGCAAGGGTTTCAGAGTGGTCATGCCCGTGTCCATAGCCGTGCTTTTGATGGCAGCTGTCCTGACAGGTGGGATGATGCCTCCCTGTGGTTTTCATAACTCTTGGGATGCACAGAATTGAGAATTGTTTGATAAACCTATCTGTCATTTAAATGTCTTCTTTGAGGAAATGTGTATTGAGTCCTTCGGCTGTTTTTAATTGGGTCTTTAGTGCTTGTGGCTGTTGAGCTGGGGGCGGCTCCTTATGTATTTTGTAGGTTAAGCCTTTATCAAGCAGGAGGTGGGCAATGACTTCCTCCCCTCCTCCAGGTGTCCCTTTACTCTGTGCTTTGTTTCTTTTGCAGTGCTCAAGTTTCCAGTCTGTGTGGTCTGTCTGTGTTTGATGTTGTTGCTGTCTGTGTTTTGGTGAAATTTCCAAGAAATCATCAGCAGCCACGTAGCCTTCTGCTACCCTTTCCTGTAAAAATTTGGTGCAATAGATAATTGTTTTAGTGAGCTTTTTTGTTGCTGTGACTAAAGGACCCAACCAGTACAATTGTAGAAAAGGAAAAGTTTTTTGGGGGGGCTCATGGTTTCAGAGGTCTCAATCCTCAGACAGCAGACTATTCCTTGGGGCTCAATGTGAGGCAGAACATCATGGAGGAAAAGTGTGGCAGAGGGAAGCAGCTCACATGATGATCAGAAAGCAGAGACAGGTCTCCACTAGTCAGATGCAAATATGTACCCCAAAGCCACTTCCCCAATGCCCACCTCCTCCAGCCATACCCCACCACTTCAGTTACCACTCAGTTAATCCCTATCAGGGGATTAATTCACTGATTGGTTAAGACTCTTACAACTGATCATTTCTCCTCTGAACCTTCTTGCATTGTCTCACACGTGAGCTTTTGAGGGACACTTCACATTCAATCTATGACAATAAACAAGAAAACAAAAAAACTTCTGACTTTAAAGGCTTGAGACTGTTGTATAATCCATTTAAGATCTCTACCTCTACCTTACCATATTTAATGGTTGTGTATCACAGTGTCTTCTTTAGTATTTATAGTGAGAAACTGATATAACTCCAAATTTTTGGAAACCCAGCTTCTACCTCAAGGCCTGTCCAAAAGGAGGGGGTGTGACCCTTGTCCTTGGAAAAACCCACAGAACACTTCTAGCCACCTTTCTGAGTTGTTTGTCTGTAAATAACAGGAGAGATCTTCAGTGCCCGGTGTCCCTGACTCAGTTATGCTAGTGAGGGCCTATAGCAACCCCTTAGCAACCATCAATCAGCATGAGACAGGGAAAATACCTAGGATGGCAGATGACCCCCAAATAGTCTTGGTGGTTGATAACATGTTAGGAAAAAATGTAGTTTAGCACGTACACCCCTCACGGATTAAACCAATCAGTTCAAACAAATCCCCCCTTGTACTATCCAATCACCCCTACCTAACTTGTTCCTGCCAGTGAATGTGTTAATCAATGTTAAGAGTTCTTGTTTGATTTTCCCGCTGTGTGAAATGATTTGCTATGTGATATTGTGACACATAGAGTATCCCCCCAAAACCTATAAAATCTCACTGAACAAAGGACTGGGGCTCACTCCTCAGGATTGTTGTGTCAGAAACGGTTGTGAGTCCAGGCTCAAGCTTGCAATAAACACTCTTGTGTGATTGCATCAGATTCAGTTCCTGGAGGTCTATTGGGGTCCCATGAATCTGGCCTTACAATAGCATCATCACATTTTTTTTTTTTGGTATTGGGGGTTGAAGCTAGGGATGTTTTACCACTGAGCCATATCTCTCACCCTTTTGTTTTGGGTACTGGGGATTGAGCCCAGGGGCACTTGACCACTGAGCCACATACACAGCCATATTTTGTATTTTATTTAGAGAAAGGGTCTCACTGAGTTGTTTAGTACCTTGCTTTTGCTGAGGCTGGCTTTTAACTCAGGATCCTCCTGCCCTCAGCCTCCCGAGACGCTGTAAGTACAGGTGTGTGCCACTGCCCTGGCTGGTCTTGAACTTTCGATCCTCTTGCCTCAGTCTGCCAAGTTGCTGGGATCATAGGTGTGTGTCACCATGCCTGGCACACCAAGCCTTTTTGAAAACATTGTTTGGTGTAATTGTGTGTCCCCAGTCTCATCTACAGAATCAGAGGTGGGTTTCCCACGAAGCCATTGCTCCTGCGAGTGCTCTAAGTGGGCAGGGGCAGGGGAGCGGAAATCACTGCTAGCTGCGGGCTTTTTCCCAGGCCCCCTCAGAAGGAAGGAGACTGAAGGTCTAAAGCCCAGAAACTGGATGAAATTCCTTCTCTTATTCTAAATGTGCGTTCACTTTTAAAATATAAATTTGCATTCACTATTTTTTTTCCCCTTTCAGAAAGTCCTTTAAATAATGTTAATTTCAGGTTCTATCACGCTGGTATGTCACTGAGGCCCTGGTCTTCTGGGTTCCATGCTGTGGCCTCAGAGCCTGGACAATGCCTGGCATGCGGGACATGCACCATAAATCTTTGCTCAATCAATAAAATTTGGACTGTCAGGGAGAAGGGCATTCCTTCAAGTTTGCGGATGCAGAACCAGGCTGGTCCCAGTGAAGCCAGAATTAGACAGGCGGTCAGTGTAGATAGGTAAATTGCATCAGGTTGAGTCAAGGGGCCAATTTGAATGAGTCTGGGAAGTTGGAAACTTGTATCCTGAGGGATCTTATCAAGAACCTGCCCCTGCACCCACCTGTTGCTAAGGTAACCTGTCCCAGGAGTTGCCCCTCCCTACAAAGAGCTGTAAGGTTGTTGATGTGTCTTTGGCTGCTCCATCCTGCCCAGCCCCTTTCATCCCACCTGTTTTCCTCCCTCTGAGCATTCCTGGGCCTAGTCAAGAAGGAGAAAGGTAATGGGGGAAAGGCAGGAGAAAAAGGAAGCCTAGGTCACATAAAAAATGGCAGAACACCTCGTTTCTTGGGATACCAGGATGCCAGCTGTGGCCCCCTTCTCCCTCGCGGGAGAAGTCTATGTGACCCCTTTTTAAATAAACTCTGCTTTATGTGCTTGCCTCGGTTGCTTCTCTAATGTTCAAACTTCAACATGTGGGGAAGCAGGACTCGTCACCCATAACTGGCGGTATCACCAGGAGCTCTAGGGAATGCAGTGTGGTTGGAACACAGATAAATGACAGAGAAAGGAGAAAAAGAAGTTGCAGGCAGAGTCCAGAAAATTCTATAGCCTCTGAACATTTGAAGCATGTAAGCAGGAGTGACATTGGAGAGACAGGCTTGGTGGCTGTGTGGAAGGTGGGTTGGGGTGGGGTCAGTAGTGAATGCAGGTCTAGTGGTGATGTGGACCACAGGGCTGAGAAGGGAGGGAAGAATATGGGGCAAATCAGCAGTGTTTTCTGGTGGACTAGATGTGGAGAGCAGGGGAGAGGGAGCCAGGATACAGCCTGGACTTTGTGTGGGGTGTGGCGTGTAAGCTGTTCTTTGTTATGCGGCAGAGTTCTGGGAAAATGCAGACAGAGAAACTTGCAGAAAGACCAAGGAAACCATGCTTTGACTCACAATAGAGATTCACCTCTAGGGGGTCCCCTAATGCTTTAAGCTGCACCCTGAAAGCAACTAGCATCAACCTTGCCTTGACTTTTTCCTTAAATAAAAATTCTGATTAAGTAGATTCTTAAAAATTTTTACAAATGTAGTAATGTTTCAAATGCATTTCAAAAATAGGAACGAAAGTCTCTGACCAGTCTTTTTCTTTTTCTTTTTTTCAAAACATAATTTTAAATTTACAAGAATAGTATTAATAAATTTTGGATTCTTTTGACCCATATTCTTCCAGATCATAACACTTAGTATTTGCTGTATCCTTTCATCCTTTCTCACAATCTCTGTGTTGCTCTGTTTCCTTGTATACATAAATTTGGGCTTGCATACCACAAATTCATAATATACATTATACAGATAAATGTTTTCTGTGTGTGTATTTAATCCTGATTTTTAGAACTTCACATCTGCAAAACCACAGGGAGGTGTCCCTGAGGCAGTGGGTCTCACCAGAGTGCTACAGCTCAGGGAATGTTTGAAGATGTCCCTGGTGTTTGGTTGTCACTGCTTGAGCCAGTTGCTACGAGCATCTAATAGGAAAGGTCAGAGATGATATACAGGACACCCCTTACTGCAGGGGATTATCAGGCCCCAAATGTCATAGGAGGATCTCAAAGTAAGGCCACCTACCTCCCTGTCCCGCCAAGCTCCTGCACAGCCGGACACAGCCAGGTGGACTTGGAATAAAACCTCTTCATTTGTTCTTCATCTTTGTTTTAATAGCTGCTACTTTCCCCCTCAGCGTATCAGGGTTTAAAGTTGTCATAAAGGAAGTAATCAGAGTACTTTAAAAAATGTACTGCTTTACCTTATTTTATCTCTCTTTTTTAATTTATATTTTTAAATTCATGTTTTTAAAATTATGTTAATAATTTTGACTTAATCATTTCACAATATATGTGTGTATGTGTGTGTGTATATATATATATACACACACACACAAATACATATAAAACATCATGTAATACACCATAAAATAGAAGACTTATATTTGTCAATTATACCTTTATAAAGATGGAAAGCAAAATATGTCTATTTCATTTTATATTTACACATTTCTTTTCAGAACCAGCTAGGAGTAAGTCCCATCATGATGTTCTTTTCCCTCCACATACTTCCTTGTGTGGTTTCCAAAAAAACAAGCACTTCTCTTCTGTAACCTCAGTAAAATGATCAAAACCAGAAAATTATCTTTGATCTAATGCCTCAAGTGGCAAGTTTTATGGAGATTCCTTTGGTCAGTTTTTGAAAACTCAAAGCTCTGTCTTAAAATCTTTTCATTACAACAAAAGTGGCCATTTAAACAACCAGAGAAGCCCCTTCAGGATCATCTGCCTGAAGCTTGCTTTAGATGTACAACTTGCAACCCCAGCAGGCCCCCCTGCTGTCACCCACAGTCCCCTGTTTCTGGTCTAAATAACTCGCTCTGTCCTCATTCACACCTTTTCAATTTTAGCAAAACCTCCACGACCTCTTGCTCCTCCTGACTCTTAGCTGGTGGTTGAACTTTGAGAAGATAGAAGGTGCTGGAAGAGGACTTCCACAGGGTCCCGGCCCCCTGTCTGTCAAGAGGCCTGTCACATTCCTCCTCTGCCTGGCTCTCCCACTGTGAGGAGCCAGTGTCCTTCCCTTGCCTCTTCCTCTGGGCCCAGGATCTAACCCCCTACCCATTTGCCTCCTCAAGAATTGGGGCCTGCAGTGTTCCACATGGTTAAGAGAAGGAGGTGACGGGGGGGGATGATTGCACGAATCACGGGTATACAAAGAGCTTCTTTGCTTCCCACATGCTCAAGGAGGGGAGAGGAACAAGAGTGACCCCTACGGAGAGGTACACTGTCTGCACAGAGAGCGGCTGCATTCTTTCAGAACCCACTTATTAATGTCTGGTTGCTCAATCAGAATGGAGGTGGCCTTTGAGGATGTAGGGCCAATGCAGGGTGGAGGCTTACCTTGCTAAGGGAGGCTCTCAGAAGAGGATGATGGTCATCACTGTGGAAATCGCAGAGGACAGGAAGGTCCTGGGGAAGCCAGGGAGAGGTGCAGGTGGTCTTCAGAGAGGAGCAGGGAGGCTTCAGAGGGCAGCCCTGTGCACCCCACGCCCTCCAGGTGTCTGTACAGGACCTTGGGCTGATTTGGGTTCTGGAACGCAGTGTTTGAGATGAGTAGCTCATGTATATGTCTTGGTACGGTGTGATGTAAGTCTTGCGGGCAGGAAGGACAGGAGGGGCAGGAGGGTGGTACTCCATGTTCTTATCACAGAAAAACACATGTCACTCACACAGCAAATTAGGTAAGTGTTTGGGAACAATTCAAAACTAGAGAGCCTGTGGTTTTCTCTTCCCCACTTCTGTATCATTGATATGTTCCTCTTCTGCAAACCATCTGCTGCCCTGTACAACCTGACTTCCTGTCCCCTCGCCCCACCCTCAGCAGCTACCCACTACCTGGACATGCACCCAGCCAGGGTTGGGTACTCTCACTGTCTCCTCCTCATCTCTCTTCTCTTTCTCCTCCCCCTCCTCCTTCTCTCCTCTCTCTCTTTCATTTTTTTTGGGGAGTGGGTACTGGGAATCAAACCCAGGGGTGCTCTAACACTGAGCTATACTCCCAGCCCTTTATATTTTTTTTTTGTTTTGAGACTCGGCCTCACTGATTGCTGAGGCTGCCCTCAGCCTCCCGAGTGGCTGGGATTACAGGTGTGCGCCACCTTGCGTAGCTCCTACTCACTCTTGATCCCACTCTAATTGGGCGGAGTGTGCCCCACACTCTACCAGACTGTGCTCATCAAGATCTTCAGCCCTGTGTTGCTATTGCCAGATCTGGGGCTCACCTCCTAGGGCTCACCTCCCGAGGGTCACCTTCCAGGTCTCAGGGTGCTGGGCAGCTTCGGGCAGCTCCATTGCAACCCATCACCCCACCCTTGGTTTCTAGCCTCCCCCTTCCTCGAGGTTCTCCCCCTTCCCTTGTTGATCCTTTACAGTCTCCTTCACTGACTCTTCCTCGTGATGGGGGATCTAAGCCCTGGCGTTCTCCTGGGGTACCCTCTGCCTCGTATTCCACGTGGCTTCGCCCACGCTCTGGGTTTGAGGATGGAGGTGTGCGATGCCGGCCAGCAGCAGGGATGGTGGGGAGGTGCGGACTCTGGGGCCAGCTTGCCTCTATGCTCATTGGCAGACGACTCGACGTCTCTGGACGTCTCTGGCCCTCAGTTTCCTCCTCTGCAAAGTGAATATTGCCATAGTACCTACCTGTCAACTTAGTGAGAATTTATATTGGTCACACTTAACCTGGGAAACATAAAACACTTTGAGTATTTACAGCAAAGGAAAGTTACTGCATTTAAATATTGGAAGAACTGAGAAAGAACATGAGGAAACCCAGATATTAATAATAATAAAAAGCCACCTCTACACCTGCAGGCACAAAGGGAGACTTCCTGTAAAGCTGCAGTGTTCAGGGTGGCGCGGAGATTGACGGGAACCCAGCTCAGCAGAACAGACTCCACAACTAAACCCTCGTGTCTGTGGTCAGTTGTGCTTTGAAAAAGGTGCCAAATAAATTCAATGGGGGAAGAAAATTATTTTCAACAAATGGTGCTGGAGAAGCCTAATGTACATTTGGGAAAAAATACATTTCATCTCACATATATTAAAAAAAAACCTAGCCAGAAATAAATCATAGAGCTGAACTTGAAGGCTTAAAGCAATGAAACTTCTAAAAGAAAATATAGGAGACATTTGGTTTTTGCAACTTTTGGGGTAGAAATTGTGTTTTTTTTTTTTTCTTTTTTAAAATAAAAAACTGCAGAAGAAATTGATAAGTTCCAACAAAATTAAAAATTCTGCTCCTCAATATACACTGTTCTTAAAAAAAAAAAAAGGCAAGCCAAGGAGTGAGAGAAAATATTTGCTACACACATATCTGACCAGGGAGTAATATTCAGGATGCAGAATGAGCTCTTACAACTCAATAACAAACAAGCAGCCAAGACACAGCAATAAAAGAAGAAATCAACCCCGGCTACACTTGATTGGCAAAAATCATGGAAATATTACTCTTAGTGAAAGACTTCAGTGGAAAGATTGCATGCCCCATGATGACGTTTATATGGAACATCAGAAAGAAGCCAAGTGGTGAGGATGAAGCAGGTCAGTTGTTGTCTGAGCTCTGCGGCAGCTGGGAAGTCCACCGGGACAGGGTATGAGAGAAATTTGGGGGTGATGCAGAAGTTCTGTGCCTGGATAGCAAAGGTAGTTACACAAGCACAGATGCTGTAAAAACTCCTACAATAAACAAAAAACCTGTGAAGCGTCCCTCAGGGACGCTGACTTAAGAACTAAGGAGGACCTAGCCTATGCAAAGGTGAATTGCTGCTCTTCCCTGAAAAGCTGCTGCCCTCACAATCCTGCCCATCTTAGCAAATGGCAAATCTATTTCGCCTGTTGCTCAGGCCATGCATTTTGGAGTCTTCTGGGAGCTTCTCTTTCTCTCACATTTCAAGTCCCACTTCCAGGCCATTAGCAAATTCCATGGGCTTTACCTTCACAGTGCAGCTTTGGTGGGATCACTTTCTCCAGGGTTAACCTGGTCCAAGCTGCCCTCTCTAGCCTGGATCAGTGCTGTGGCCTCCTGAGTGGTGGCTTCCTTCTGTTCTGCTCCTTTCCCTCTGTGTCCGTTTTCCTGGGGACAGCAGTTCTACATGGTACACATCTGCTGCAAAGCCTTTGCTGGCAACTTCCTGGAGGCTGGAGGAAGGAGACGGTGTTTCAGTGTCCTACCAGGTAAGACTCTCAGCACCTGCCCTGCTTCTCCCCTCCCTGCTCCCCAGTGCACCAGAGCCCTGGCTGTCCTCCAACACCCTAGGACACTCCCCCAGCAGGGACTTTGCACCTGTGCCTCCTAAGATGCTCATGGCCCTGCCACTCCTCCCAGATTCTCCTCCATCGCCACCTTCTCAAGGAGGTCTTCCCTGCACATTCAGATGGATGGAGGGGGCACCTCAGTAAGCCCCCTTCCCTCCTCTTGCTTTATTTGCATCCTCAGCCCTTGCAGCTCACATGCACATATTACTTACTTAACTGTTTTTGGAGTTTCCTCACATGGAATAGAAGAGGGTTAGAAATTGGTTTTGCTTTTCATTGTATCTTTAGCTCCTAGAGAAGTTCACTTAATAAATTTTATATACCTCTTCATTATTTTGACAGAACATGTAATTGATAATACTTTAAATTTACATATATTTATATGCATATCTATACATGTAAAATATATTTATGCTATGATATATAAATATATTTTGTTATAATCATATGTAAAATATGCAATTAACCTAAGTGTCCACAGGCAAATAAAGAAAGAAAATGCGGTTCATGTACATAATGGAATACTATTCAGCTTTTAAAAAGAAGGAAATCCTATCATTTGTGACATCATAGATGAATCTGGAAGACGTTCCATTAAATGAAAAAAGCCAGGCACAGAGAGATAAAAGCTGCCTGGTTGCATGTGTGGGATCTAAAAAAGTTGAACTCGTATAAAATAAACAGTGAAATGATTGCCAGAGGCTGAGCCTGGGGGACTTGGGAAATGTTAGTCAAAGAACACAGCGTTTCACTTAGGAAGGAGTAAGTTCGGGAGGTCCAGTGGTGCCTCACAGTGACTGTAGTTAATAATACGTTACATACTTGAGGATCTCTAAGAGAGTAGATTTTAAGTGGTGTCATCACAAAGATGATAAGTATGTGAGGTAAGGGACATGCTGAAGGGCTGGACCCAGGCGTTCCATGGTGTATTCGTGAATTCAAACATCATGTCGAACACCATAGACATGGAGAATCTCCACTTGTCAATTAAAAGGTGTCTGTATAATATAATAAATCATGAATATCTGTTGAATGAATAGATGACTTTTCTTTGGAGGCATTAAGTGGAACACGCGTGTGTACACACACATGCACACACGTGCACACAGACATACGTGTTTTGTATTTTCCCCCTTTTTGATACGGAAGTTCTCCCCTTCCTCCCCACTAACTCCCTAAAGCAACTGTGGAGTCCCAGTGGTTCCCCTGAACGTCTTTCGCAGCCATCAAGCACAGGCATGAGTGACATCATGGTTCCTGCCCGAGTCTGGTGAGCACAAGCAGTTCATGGTGGCTCCTTCCTCTTGGAGCCTGGGAGCTCTGCCATGGGCTCAGCACCAAGGTTGGGGGGCAGGGGGTACCACAAAGTGGCTGGACTCAGAAGGAAACATGAAACCTGTTTGTTATCCTGAATGTAAACTGAAATTTTCTTTCTTTATTGTTTTAGGCTTTGTTTCCAAACTGACCAAAAGACTTGGGCCCTTGGGGTAAAATAGAAATTACATGCTCTTTAAAGTTCTTCCAGGTTTGTTAGGAGGGGCAGAGAAGGCCGAGAGTCTGTTGGGTAATGACTGCTGTGTATTTTATTAAAACCCCTGGGGATTGGCCTCAACATGAAACTCCCAGTTCTCCCTCATCTATGCTTTATTATGTCTCAACCATGGAGTCACAGTCCTCCTGAGCCGCTGAGGTTCCATGGGTTACAGACCGCAGGGACAGGAGGCCCTGCCCATGATTTGCTCCTTGTCCACCGACGGGGCCTCTCATGAACAGCTCTGCAGTCCTTCCGAAGACAGGGAGGCCAACAAGCCTGGGAAACATTGCTTTGAGGCTTGTGCTCAAATTGATAGCCACAGTCCATATTTCCTGCGAGGTTTCTGGACATAGAGTAAGATATTTATGATTGCCAGGGAATCCTCACTCGGGCAGGAAAAGCATATGTGGAGGGAAAAATAAATCTCATGTACACCCAATGCACAGTCTGCCTGTGCCTGGGGCTCAGGTATTTGCCCAAGGTGTTTGATAGTTAGGGAACACACTTACCCCAAATCTCATAAGGGAGTCTGGCTATGATGCTAGACAGGGACGAGTTTCCATTTGAACTCCTCTCCCAAGATCCGTTCTTCAAAAACTGAGTCTTACAGTCAGTTGAGGAGGAGAGAAGCCTTGGTAGGAAGGACTGTGGAGGTAGTCTTTTTCCTTGTGTATATTTAAAAAATGTGCAGCCCAATTCTTTAAGGCATTTGGCTCAGTTTGCAATACATGTTAATTGAGATAATGCTCTAATTCTGGATCTGTTGGTACCTTAGTGTTAAGGGATGTCTCCCAGTGTAGCTGTAATTAAATTCCATATCACCTCAAGTTTATTTTGGCCCAAGGGAAGAAAGTTACATGGGATTTTCATTAACATTTTAATTAGTCTTTTGGTGGTTGCTGACTCCTGATGGATTAATTTTTTATCAGAACAAAGGTAGATCTGTTCATTGTACCCAGTGAAAGCTGAATGCCCTTTCTGACATGTCCTCGGTTGCTTGGTGGCGCATTTTCTTGTTTGTTTGATCTGCTATTTCAGCCTTGAATAATTGATAGAATCTTTTAGCATCAAATAGGAAACAGCGCTTTGCACACAGAGGCGGTCTTTAGCATTGAAGTGTCTCTTATTTTATCTTTAAACTTTAAAAAGTGTTTAAATAGTTTATGTTTTCATCTAACTAGGAGTCTCAATTTTACTAGCATTTTTGTACGTGGTCATTTAGATTTTGTCTAGTAACATTGCATGATAATGAAGCTTGTTGTGACATAGTTTCTATCTTATGGATAGCCTTAAAAATGGGCTGTACTGTCTATTCTAACACCAGAAATATATTAAGGGAGGCACTGTATTTTCTTCTTATAACATTTGCAATTGTGGATTAACACACAAGGAAGAGGCAATGTCATTTCAAATCATTTTTCTTTAGCTTGGCATTTGATTCAAATCCTTGAGACAGTCAGAACTCATTTAGAATAATGGCTTTTTCCACCTCCAACACAGAAGCCTTTGAAAAAGTCATTTGGCTGTTCTGTTGATCAGTTTCCTCATCTCCAAAATGCGGGGAGCCTTCTGAGACTGTGTCATATGTAAACGTAGAAAAATGAAAGGCAAGTGACATGGTGTCATGTACCCTCCAGTCCCCTTTGGAGGGCTTATTTTCCTCATTCTGTCTTTCCATTTTGCCCTGCTGCCCTCTCTCTGCAGATCTCCATGTGGCTGGCTCCGTTTTCATACTCAGGTCTCACCTCATTGTGGAGGTGTCACCAATCTAAGTGGCCCCATCACCCACCAGTCACAACACATCACATCAGCCCACTGTGTGCTCTTCTCAGCCCTTACCACTGGGCACGAGAACCCAGTTTGTCTGTTTCCTGGTTTTCTTTGTCTCATCTTTGTGGAATTGGAGATCCTGGACCTTAGGAGTACTGTTTCACTGAATCCCCATAGCCTAGAACAGGGCCTGACACATAATAAGTGTCAATGACCAGCTGGGGGACCTTGTTCACTTTAGCAAAGCCATTGGCTTCCTGAGAGGAAGGCAGAATCGGTTTCAGGTTGGCACCTACCCATGCATGGATTCATTGATAGAAGTTAAGAGATAACTTTTAAAAAGGCCTGGAAGTGCATCTCCCAATATTTGTGCTGTTGAAAAAAAAAGAATATATATATACACACACACACACACACACACCAGAGATTTATTTCATTCATTAGCTCCACAAACTTTTTGAATGCTAAGGATTGGGCTAATAGCTAAGGTTAAGATGCATAAAACGAATGAGCTTATATATTTCAAAAGCCTCTAATCTAATCAGCAGAGTAAACTGCATTTCATCTGTGACCTTTAAGACAGTTATACCTTGAATGCTATTCAAGTGCTAAAACGTTTCACAATGTTAAAGTGTTACATACACCCAATACTCAGGGACTCCATGGAAGAAAGCTTAAGGCCAAGAAATTGACAGCAGTGACACTTGAGTTGGGCCTTAAGGGTTGAGTGGAGGTTTCAGGGCAGAGAAAGGTCAAGAAGCATCCAGGGAAGGCAGCCAGCATGGCAAGGAGGGTCCTGGCACCTGGTGTGTGCTAGGGTGGGTGGGACTGTGTGCAGGAGGCCAGGAGCCCTGGAGGCTGGGAGGGTTTGGGAGGGTGTGCAGGACAGGGAAGGTCAGCCATGGAGAGTCACAGATGCCTGACTTGGGCCCTGGAGGTCAACTGCAGGCAACAGGGAGCATAAATTGGTCTGAGCTACATAAGAAGGTGTTCTTTATGGCTGTGCAGAAGACAGGACGGTGGTGGAGTGGAGAGGTCAGGGACTGCAGCCTTCCCCAGGCTAGTGCAGGAGTCCAGGCAGTCAATCAAGACGCAGGGTGGCTTCACAGAATGTGTTGAAGGAAGAGATGTGCTAGATGAGATTCAGCAGGGTGGCATGGCCATACCAAGGTGACCAGAGGGGCCAGGAACACTGACAAATATTAGAAGTGCAAAGAGAAAATTGAAGCTTCAATTTTGGGGGTATTGAAGTTGAGTCTATGATATACCCAGGCTGACAGACCTATTTGGATTGTTTGCTTTGAATCAATGCTTCTTAAAGTCATGGTGACTATCTGAGAGGTCAGATGGACAGAGTGCAGTGGCAAATCTGTGGTGGATTCTCATTTTGTTTGTAGATTACACAAAGAGAGAAGTACATAACACCAACAGCAGGCTTTTGGGACTATGTGTTTCTGCAACTTCATTGACCAAGAATCATAACAGATACCAAGATAGCCAGGTCAGGATGTTACTTAAGAGGCTTATTTTTTCTTGCAGGGAAGCAGAGGTCAGACTCAGCCTTTGACCTTGAAAGTAATTTTTTATACAAACAATGATCTTTAAAAACAACTACTTACTGCTGGTGCTAGGAAGAGCTCTTTCCATCAATTAATTCTTTTAACCATCATTTTATGAGGTAGATACCATGGTGATCATCTCTGTTTTCCACAAGAGGAACGAACATTTGGCCAAGTCACACAGTCAGTCACTGGTGGAGATGGGATTTAAACCCTAGCACCCTGACTTCAGAGCTCATTCCTTTAACCATTTGGGTGACAAAGCTAGAACAGTGCTCCTTTTAAGGAAACAGCCTCCCCCTCTTCCACCAAAATAATCAAACAAGTAAGCAAACCCTGGCATTCAAATCTTAGAGCTGTATTTTCCCCGGAGAGACAAACAGATCATGTATGGAGCAGACCAGATCTGTGGCTGCTGCTAAAATGTCCCTGGCTACACAGGCCAAGGAGGCCTTGATCTGTTCTTCCCACCTACTTAGAGCCTTTTCTTTGGGATTGTCACTCCTATTGCAAAGCTGTCACTGTTTGTAAAACCCTGATGCCCAGTGGCTGTTAATCTCTACAGAAATTTGATTTCCACGTTGTCTATTTCTGCTTACAGATTTTCCCCACTTCTCCAAATTCATTTGGTGCACCTGGTTTCAAGCTTCAGAAAAACAAGTCACAAACCCATCAGAGTTTCTCTCTGACAACATGCAGGCAGAGTTAGCTGAGCCAACGTGTGACCTCTTCCCTCTGTGGGCAAGTATGTGGTGGCCACGGGTGAGTGGCATACCGGTGACGTTTTTCCTCACAGAGCTGGGGGCAGAGGTGTGTCATTGATGTTCTGCTCGGCTTTAAAGGAAGCTGCATCTCTCTTCATCTGCCGTGAAGACCTCCTAACAATCCTGATGTTCTTTCTTCAGCCTTCAAATATTTGGAGACAGCTGTATGTTCACTGGTCCGTTTTCTTAAAAGTTGAAAAATTCACTTTTTTAGTGAATTTATTTTTCTCATGTGACATAGTTTTGCGTTGCCTAATGGTCCTTCCTGTGCTCCAAACATATCTGTTGCAATTCACCCCGACTTCCTCTGACAGCAACTTACCGTATGTAAGACAGTTTTTATTTATCAAATAACATTTTCTACATTTATACTAGACATACACATCAATGTGAAACTTGACAGAAGATGTTTCCTTTTTCTATGTCATGTTCAATTCTTAAATTCCTTAATCAAACTCCCTGTCAGGAAAAAAATCAGTGTGAAAAGTACCAACAAAATATCTACATGTTAATAACATCAGTTATCTATGACAGAAAACAAGTAAAATAATATTAATATGTTAGACTCCAGGAGGACCAATATCTTCCTTTATTTACAAGTATGTTGTCCCGAACTCATTTGCTAGCCTTATTATCATTCTCGTGCAAACATAAATCATTGTATATATCAAATCCAGTGTGAGGTGGGGTGGGGAATAGATTAAGAAGAACACTGAGTGAAATGCTGGTCACATGCATTGTCCAGTGTGGATAAGTGGAGAAGGTCCTCGGCCTTCGGGTGAATTTAAGCAGTGAGTAATCATTTTTAAAAGATGAAACTGCCCAGTCATTAGCCCATGTAGTATAAATTCTCCCAAATCCATCCACTCTAGGCTCTTGTATTGGCTGTCAGAGGAGCAAGTCACAGATCCCTCACGGTGTCCCTCCAGCTTGGCAGGCAGGCTCCTGCAGAGCAGGAATCCCACTCCTGGGCTGCAGTGGTACCACCAGCAGGCGAGAGAGGCATTCAGGCTCCTCCCACGGACACCATTGGTCCAGCTCTGACACCCTCAGAGCTTTTGATTTCGGGTACATTCCAGTGCCCTAAGCCCTGGTTTGCTGAGTGGTTTCCAGAAGCATCTTTGTGTTCTTGTCTTAGTGTCCTCTGAAGTTGTAAATTCACTGTTCAGCACACTCACACCCACAGGTCAAAGACTGGGGTGTCTTTGGAGGAGAGTTACTTTGTCGCACCTCTGTCCCTGCCCATCGCCCATCGACGGGACCACCTCAAAGCCAAGTTCAGCTCCCTGGAGGCGGTGGAGGCCCAGGGCTCTTGTCTTTGCCTTAGCTCCTCTCTTTGGCTGCTGAGAGGGCAGCTAGCAGGCTTCAGAGTCCTGCCTTTCAGCCTATAGCCCTCAACACTTGCCTGATATAATGCACTTTCTGGCAGCAGTTTCATTTTTTTAAAAACCATTTTTAACCTAAGGCTTTTTTAAAAACAAAATTTAACTCAGAAAACCCAAATATTAAAGATGTAAAATCAAAAGGAAGATTTGGACATTGGAGGCCAAAGTCTCCAATTGGCTTCTCCCCTGATCAATAACACTCCACTAAGAGCCCTTGTGCTCGGGACTGGATGTTTGTCCCTGAAAGCCGAAGTGCTGCCCCTATAGTGAGGATACTATGAGATAGGGCCTTTGAGAAGTCATTAGGATGTGACATTGGAGCTCTTCTGCTTGAGATTAGTGTCTGCCGTGGTCTGAAGGTTTGAGAGTCACAGGTTGAAGTCCTGACCTCCATAGGGACAGTGTTAGAGAGGGCCTTTGGCAGGTGACTGGGTCACAAGAGTTTGCTATTGCAATAGTACCTTCACAAAGGAGCCCCAGGGATGCCTTCCCCTTCCACCATGGGAGGATGCAGAGAGAGGGCAACAGTCATGAACTAGGAAATGGCCTTCACCATCAGCAGTTCTCCAGCACCTTGATCTTGGGTTGTCCAGCCTGTAGAAGTGTAGGGCATTTTTTTTTCCTGTTGTTTATATGCTACCCAGTTTATAGTACAGTTGGCCTTCCCTATCTTTTGAGTTCTGTGTCCCTGGATTCAGTCAACAGTGGACTGAAAAAAAAAAAATTCTCTCTGTACTGAACATGTATAGCCTCATCTCCTTATCGTTATTTCCTAAACCATGCAACACAACTACTATGTACGTAGCTTTTGTGTTGTATCAGGCAGGGCAAGTCATCTCAAGATCATTATGGAGGTGACGTGCAAGGGTCTTACGAAAGTACCTGCCGTTTCCTATAAGGGACTTGAGTGTGTGCACATTTTGGTAAACACAGAGGAAGGGGGGCCTAGAGGTAACTCCTGTGAGTATGGAGGGGGGACTATGCTCTTTACAGCAGCCCAAACAGGCTGACGAGGTGCCCTCAGAAGAAGAGACACAGAGGGAGGCCTGTCCCTGTTTCTGCTCTCCACCAGGTGAGCACAGGACAAGAGGGCACCTGCAGACCAGGATGCAGCCCTGCCGTAGACCCTGCGGGTGCAGCCACCTTGATCTTGGACTTTCCAGTCTCAGAACTGTGAGAAGCAAATGCTGCCTGTTTAAGCCACACAGTCTATGACATTGCAAGTGGCTGAGACACCTGGGAAAGTGCGCTCTGAAGAAGGGTGCCCTAGCAAGCTCCCTGTTCAGCTGACATCTCTCCCACTCCCCCATCTCCATCTTCCCTCTTTCTTTGTATATCCCCAATTCTACTTTAAAGTCCTGAACGTCTATGGCTTCTTCTGAAAATAGGCTTTCTTGTCTGTCTCCTCTTCGTTATCCATCCTTTGCCTTTCCCTGGGACTTTCTACCAAAGCTGCTGAATCCAGAACCTCTCCCTGGGCTGCTTTGAGTGCTTACTAAATATTATGTTCCATGTACTGGAAAAACAACCAACCAACCAAACATTCTTATTCGCATGGAACCCCAACTTAAGTGAGACAAGATAGACAGTAAGCAAAATAAATGATTTATTAGAATGTTGCAAGTATTACACAGAAAGGTAGATTACAGAGGATGAGTCCAGACTGGGCAGGGTGGGGTCAGCTGTAAATTTTGCACCTTAAAGAAAGTGAGCAGAGGGCAATATCTTGGGGAGGACCTCCCAGGGAGGGGATCAGCTCAGGGATGAATGAACCCAGGTGGCAATGCATCTGGCATCTGGAGGGACCCCAAAAAACAGAGCAGATGGAGGGGATTCAACACTGCAGAGAAGAGGAGAAAGATTCAAAGAGACAAACAGGCCCATCTTGCGGGGCCTTATCAATATTTGCAAGCACCTGGGCTTTTGCTGAGTGGGAATTAAAGTCACTGAGGAGGAGGGCTGGGGATGTGGCTTAAGCGGTAGCGCGCTCGCCTGGCATGTGCGCTGCCCGGGTTCGATCCTCAGCACCACATAAAAACAAAGATGTTGTGTCCGCCGAAAACTAAAAAATAAATATTAAAAAAAAAGTCACTGAGGAGATCTGACGACTCCCAGCTCTGGTTCATAGTGCTCAGTAATTATGTGGCTGCCGGATGTGCAGAAACTGCAGAGGAGCCGGGGTGGAAGCAGGGAGGCCAATTAAGAGGCTATTGTTTTAGAGATGTCCGTGACTCCTACTGCCACCAGTGTACTTGACTTCTTGCTTCCCAGGCACCGGGCTTGGTGCTGGGGAGAAGATGGTTAACAAGACCATGATATTTGTTTATTAGTTTCTGTCCACACCAATACCATCTGCTAGCTTTCCAGATTATATCGAAGCATGTGGATGGCACTATTCCTTCAGCAGCTCCAGGACTCTTGCATCCTGTTGTTCCCACTTCTAGGGAAGAATGCACATTTACATTTTCCTAATCTTTTTTAAATAGAGATCTTTGAATATACTCAACTGCTCGAGAGAAAAATCTGCCCACATCTCTTGGGCAATTCAGCTTCCTGAAATCTGAACATCATGGCTTGATGATGTTACACAATGTTATTTGTCCTAATAGTCTAGATAATGTCATCCTAGGGGGAAGAAGACATCCAGCTGGCTGACAGATGGTTTCAGGGTGGTGGCTGGCTAAGTAGCAAAACCTACCAAGTTCTTACCTGGACGCTAGAAAAGGAGATGCTGCTAGGGGAAGCCTTTCAAGGCCTATGGTCAGCCTCCAGCGGGAGCCTAGCCAGTGACCTCATTGCAAGTTCCAAGTTCTGACTTTGGTTCACCATGCACAGTCCTTAACTTCTCTGCGTCTTGGTGTCATTCTCTGTCAAATGGACATGGAAAGGGCTCTTTCCCTCCTTTCACAGGTAGCAGTGTCCTGAAGGAGGGCGTGAGGGCAGACGTGCTGTCCCGTGCTCTGTAAAGGGCCCAGGGCAAGCCCACTGTCATTCTTTGCCAAACACAGACACCATCATGAATGCCGTGGTTTCTGGAATCTCCTAATTTCTAAGTAGTCTGTGCCCAGCTGCAGTTTTCTTAAACATTTTCTTTTATGGAGGACCCCACGGGGTCTGCCAAATTTGATTCTGACACTAGTAAGGGGACTTTCTCAGGTTTTTTGCTCCTTGCTAGTGATGAGACTTGAATGGGTCCTGCAGGAGGAGGCCAGAGCATTCTGACCAAGCTCTCCATGTCCCTGCGAGGCCAGGAAAACCCCAGAGACACTAAGTCTGCTAACAGATCCCTTGGAGATCGTGAAAAACGTCTTCACGTTCTATGTTCAGTACCCTGATCTGCCCTCATGGGAGCACAGTCTGTGTGAGCAGGAGAGGTGAGGTCTGCAGCCATGGGTGGATTGGGGGGAACATCTGTCCCAGAAAGCACAGTGCTCACCCCCATGGCCACCGACCTTGGAGAACTGTTGGCAGTTTGATTCCTGGACTCCGATCTCTGTTTTCAATGGCCTTGAGCTTCCTTTGAGTCAAAAGAACCTGATTAATTACTCTAATGAGTTTATTAGGCACCCACAGGAGCCATGGCGGAGGTGACACAGGAATTCTGTGATGCTGGCTCACCAGGAATCAGCTGCTGATGCACGTCTGTGTCCCGCATGATAAGGAGAGAAGAAGCAGCTGTAAAAATATCTCAGCAGAGTATTTTATGAAAAAATGAATGAATCTGCTAAGGAAGGCTCATAAAATTCTATAAGGATCAATACATGTAATTAAAATTATGTGCATATTCAAAAGGCCAGCTTAGAGAAAGTGTATGTTGATTAGATTGAAAGTGTATTTTAAAATAATACTAAAATTTTATTGGGTAAAGACTATTTCATATAAAGAAAACTTAGAATATATACATTATGTGCTGATTGTGTCTCCTCAACATTCAGACATTGACGCCCCAATGCCTATCACCTCAGAATGTGATATATTTGGAGAAAGACCATAGAAGAGGGGATTTGGGTAAACTGAGGTTGTGTGAGTGGTCTGCATTCCAACATGGCTGGTGTTCTTCTCAGAAGAAGAGACCCAGGGATGCATATTGAAGAGGAAAGACTGTTTGAGGGCACAGCAAGAAGGCAGATGTCTACAAGCCAAGGAGAGGCCTCCAGGAGAAGCCAGATCCTTGGGCAACTTTGTCTTGGACTTCAGCCTCCAGACTGAGAAAATAAATTTCTGCTGTTTAAGCCACCCAGCTTGTGGTATTCTGTTATGGCAACCCTGTGAAACCAATTAGAATATATTACAGCAAAGCAACCAGGATACCTTAGGGACATGGAGAGTAACAAATAGAATAGATTAAAGGGAAGAAGCCTAGTTATGTAAGCTTATTTTGCTCACTAAAAAGCATACACATCTTGAAACCTAGTGCTCAGAAACACACCAATATGTAAAGAGAGAATGTAATTAAAATATCCTGATTCCTGAATTTTAAAAAGAGCTGCATGGAACAAGATCATTAGACATAATCCTGAAGTTTCACAAAGGAGACTCAGAGAAGTTAAGCAACCTGAGAGAGCTTCATTCGGCAAGACCTGTGGCCAGATACCCCCCGACCCTCAACCCAGTAATATGTTCAGTAGGATATCCATTAGCAGCTTCTCTGCTCTGCTAAGCTGAGTGGCACTCTAATTGCAATGAGCATGGGAGCCCTTCATGGCAACTCCCGTTTAGTTTATGCCCATGATGTGGAATCATTTTCCCTGAAACAACAACAAAAGAAGCAGCAAACCCTATCAGAGCAATCTTGATCCTCGTGGGTGGTTTTCGGAAGGGCTTTGTCTATTTGCACTGCCCAGGGATCTGGCACATAGGCCAGATGATAGGAAGGGCTTTCACCTACAGGAGTTTGCATAACTCTTCTGATTTGGTGCCTCTGTACTTGCTGCAGAGGCAAGCTCCAGGCAGGCATACCGGCTTCAGACCTTGCAGAGGATGAGTGTGAGCCTTTGTTTGCAACAATTACTTAAGTATGTGAGTGTGGAGGCGAAGGATTTGCAAGTCAAATCACATATTTCTGCTAAATATAGGCTTTGTCAGAGTCACTTGTAAGCAAATAAACTCTACCAACTAGGGGAACTAGAGTGCACTGCCAGCCTGTGTGGAAACCATGTCTACTGTTCTCAGAGGTGTCTCGGCTATGCACACCCCCGACTGGCCCAGTGACACAGAATGTTTGATAGAAATCACCACTGTGGAGGCCAAGGAAAGGTCATTTTACTTCTTAATGAGTTTTCCAAAAAATGTAAAACAACATAAACTCAGTCACCCTCAAAGAAGTTGGAGTATAATCTCACAAGGGAGTTCAGCATTTTGTGAGGCCCCAGCCGCACTGACCTACAGATAAAAAGCAATCGACATTGTCTTTCTGGTCAAGATTAATAACATCTCTATCCCTACCTGTCTGTGTGGATGGGTGTACATGAGGAACCCATATGCAGATCACCTTTCCCACTGGACACTGCAGGGCACTGGTGAAACCCCACCTTGTAAAGGAAGTGATTCTGCAATCATGCTTCCTGGCTTGGAACCCCCGGATCGTATCTGGAGTCTACTCTGTTCCTCAACACTTTAAATTGACTTGAAATAAAACAATTTCCTCAAGTTTATGTGAACATCTATGCACACTTTTTACCTCGGCACATTAACCTTCTTAGTATTTTGCTGTCTAGGTGGACATTTGTATTTAATTTAGTTCTTTCTGATCCTTTTGGACTTTTCATTAATATGAAATACATAAAATCTTGGCAGGGAAACAGTATTCTGATAATTGCTATTTCCTAAAACTCTGATAATCAATATTTTTCTGTTTAAAAATTCTGGTACGTAGGCAAATATACCCTTTGGTGTGTTCCTACTATGTATTAATAACACAGATGGCTTCTGTGACCCGGAGTAGCTAGTTCATTCTGCAGGGGACAGCAGCAAGGTGTCCCCTCAGCCTTGACGTCCTGATACACCACCCAGAGGTAGCCTCAGTCCCCAAGACCACCACCCCTCCTTACTTAGATCCAGTCTCTGACTGACAGGCTGTGAATCGAGCCACCTCAACTTGGCATTCATTTAATTTGCTCCAGTGCCCACCGAGCTCAGGGAAGCACTTACTACACTTACTGGTTCTTATAAGGGACATTATGCAGGACATGGATGAAGAAACTATAGGGTGAGCTATGGGAGGGGGTGAGACGCTTCCTACCCTGCTCTCTCTGGCCACGTCACCCTCTTGCAATCTCCCTGTGTTCAGCTACCGGGAAGCTCTCTGAACTATGTCCTTTTGGATTGTTTATGGAAAATCTAGTGAGACCTGTCTCTTCTGATTCTTCTGGACTCTTTGTGTAGCATTCCTTCCTCCAGAGCATAGGACAGGACCCTCTGGAATGAGGATGGTCTTATGATCTATCGTCAGACAATAGGTGAGAGAATGTCCTATGGCCAGCTCTGAGATGGAAAGGCAGGGAAGATTGAAGTGTCTATGCCCCGATTTGGAGAAGAAATCTTAGCTCCTATGGCCTCTCTTGAAGAGGAAGTGACAAGCCAGGAGCTGTAGTCAAAAATTGAAATGCACATGTCATTATGTCATAAATGGTAACACTTCCAGGTCTGCAGAACAAAGCATCATAGGTCCATGCCCCTCTGGCTGTCCTGGCTTGCACACATTCTCACTAGACCACATGAACTCTACAGCTGGAAACTCTACAAGTGCAACTGGACCTGTCAAAGCCAATGCGAGGCAGTGCTGTCTCATCCCTGAGGCTGCAGACTCAAATTACCCCTTTAGGAAACAATCACTGAGCCCTTAAAATGAACAGATCTGCCAGGGCTCAGGGTACTCAGTGCAGAATAGAGCACTTTTCTTTTTCTTATGCATTTGTATTTGAGTGGGGCACTAAGAAAACAAACAAGAAGAAATTCAGAATAAATAAAACAATTGCGATTTTCAATGAGCTTGGTGCAGCAAAGACAAATGGTGCAGAGTTTGAATTTTTTGCTCGTGAAAAGCTTTTTCTGCTGGAGAGTAGCAAGGTGCAATGTAGATACTAAGATACTTTCTTGTTGGCTCTGTACAGTGTTATGGAAATTCAGAAGCAGAAGAGTAGAGGTAAGACTTGTAAGAGATCTGTGCAGTAATCTGAGCACACAGTCCAGACTCCATGGTGCTCAAAGCATGGAGAGAAGTACACAGATTGTGTGGGACATGGATCAGAGCTGGATGGCTGGATGAGGTGGGAGACGCTGAGAGACAGGAAAATCTCAGGACGGTCCCTGGGCATCTGGCTAGAGCTCAGGTGCCTTTGGATTTCCTTGCACATGCTAGGGTTGAGAGCTCTGTCACAGGTGATGAGCATCCACTTGGGGATGTGATCCGGAAGTGCCCAGGAAATGGCACAGTGGGAGGTACAAAGTAGGATTCACCCACATGTTCCTGGGGACTGGTGGCCTCAACAAGGAAAATGGATGGAGAAGCAAAAAGCAGGTTGTAGGATGTTGTTTGGGGGAGGATGTGGGGGTGGCGTCCAGGGCTGCAGAGAGGAGTGAGATGAAGACAGAGAGATCCTCACACCGAGAAGCACTGCAGAGTGGGGATGAGCTCCCGTCCTGGAGTCCAACTGCTTGGGCTGGAATCCTGTCTTTGACCTTAGCACACAGCAAATTGGCCTCCATGTGCCTTGGAATTCCCATTTAAAATGTGGGCAATTTTTGCCTCAGTGGGCCTTCTGCAAGGATCTCATGACGGACCAAACACAAAGCCTTAAGGAAGTGTGCCTGGCACCTCTCGTTCAGAAAATGTCCACTGTGTATCTCCCACGAGGCAGGCACACTGTTAGGTGCTGAGTGTAGATGTGAGTAAAATCCCCTGACCATGGATGGAAAGGGAGATGGGCAGTGAGCCAGGAGGAGTTGCTAAGCAGCCTGGAGGAACTCGAAGCATGTTGGGATGAGGAACACGAGGTCCGGGAGTCCTTCTGGCTTGTGCCGTAGGAGTGAGGGTCTGCAGATCCTGGGGGCAGAGCAACTCTGCAGAGAGGAGGAGGAGCAGTCAGGACTCTTGTCATGCGGAGGTGAGCTCTAGTTCCTTCCCTTGACCTCAAGGACCTTCTTGGCCAAGAAGACAGAACTCAGTGACATTCTGAGGCTTGGAGATTAGTTTGTTCCTCAAAAGCTGGCAGCTTCCATTTGGGCAACTTGGGAGATTCAACTGCAGTATGAGAAGTCTCCCCTGGCACTGTCAGGACTGTGAGGAAGAGCAAGCCTGCCATGGAGAAGTTACACCACAGGCAAGAGGAGGGGTGGACAAGACGGGAGGGCCAGGGACAGATATGCCCTTAACCCCATTGGTTACCTTGGAAAACCTAATTAGAGTACTCTCCACTCTGCCCCTGTTGGTCATTTCAGAAGAGCCAACCTATGGTGGGAGTTATCATGAGCCACAAGTCCTCAGTGGCTGGAGTTGTCATGGCATGGGGACTTACCGTAAATGGGGACAGGACTCATCTCCCTTCTTGCCCCCCACCCCTGCCTCTGTCACTGCGGTGTTCCTGAACTCCTGTCTGACAGGGAGACCTTAGCACTGGAGTGACCTGGGTCAGGGGTAAGGATGTTGGGTCCGTCATACGTTTTGAGTGAGGACACCTGTACTAGCTGACCAGGTGCAGGGAGCAGGGCATGGAAGCAGAAGGACAGAAGGACAGTAGATGGTGGGCGGGGCTCGACCTGTTACACCTTCTGACTCTCATCAGCAGCCCAGAGAGGGACAGGGAGGGAGAGGGTTTGAAGACAGTGACAAGGCAGTGCCTGAGTTCCTTCAGTGGGAGGCGCTGGGACATGCTCCTAAGCTGATGGGAAGCTGTGGCAGGGAGGCTTGGGGGCAGGGTGGGGAGAAGGACAGCACCCCTGCCAGGTAAGGGAGTGGATTCAGGCTCCACCTGCGAGGGAGGGGAGAGGGGAGCTGGGAGCCACACAGGGAGTGTGACCTGAACTGGGGATTCTGGGGTTGAAGGAGGAGGTGTTCTCAGCAGCTGGCGGAGGGCTGCAAGAGAGAGGTCTTGGATTCTGCTAGAGCTCCCTGGCCCCTGACACTAGCCTGATGATGTGAGAGACCTTTAGTACCAATTAGGGAGCTTTGGGGGGCGGGGTGCAGTGCTGGTGGAAATCAGAGAAAGTGCAAGGTATTTCAGGGTGATTTTGTAATCGTTTTGTCACATGTGCATGTAGGAAACGCCTGCTAATGCTTAGGTGGGTCCACAGATCCCATTTGCACCCAACTTCATGCAGCAGCGCTCAGAGCATTTTGGTGTCCTTTTCAGGGGAGATCAGGAGACACAGGTTGGGTAGGGGACGCTCAGTTCTGGTGAGACTGTTTCTCCTAGCTGGACAGGGGAAGGACTGGCCACACGTGAATTAGCCAGGACTGTGCTTCTACACCGTGTTGCTGGAGCCCATGGGATGTGAACGCTCGTTACTTCCTCACTGCTGCAAATTTATTAGATTTGTAACCCGGACTTTAAAAGGAAAGCACTTTATTTTTCATTTCTGTGTCTAAGGGTATGACATACTCCTCCGCTGCTTTGGAATTAGGTCATATAGAATAAATAAAAGCGAGCACCACATCTGACCCTAAGGGAGGTTTGAGCATAGGTCAGAACTGAGGAGCAAGAATAAAACGCGAAAGAGGCGTACACTCACGCACTCATTCAAACTGAGCTTTCCCGTGGTCTTCCCTCATGTCCCGGTTCAGTCTCAGCTTTGCCTCCCCAACACTTCCTGTGCAAAGCCCATTCAGCTTCTGTGTTCTCACCCCGCTCTACAAGATTCAGTCAACTTGGAGCTGAGGACTCTGCAGAAGACCGAAACACACATAGCCTTGTGCATCCCGGAGCGTCATCTGTAAAGTGGGCTGTCCTCGATGGCAGGGTGGTTGGGGGTCTCCAATGGGCCCTGGGACAGCAGAACTGGCCCCAGGCACAGATGGAGGTAACCTTGGCATTCTGAGGACAGGGCCAGTGAGGCAGTGACAGAGTCACGTTAGTGGGAGCTTCCACCAGGTGGATGGGGTCCAGGGGCGACTCCACACTGTTGGCTGCCAGGTCATCTCAGGCATCATCCTTCCCTGGGTGCTCAGAGTGATCAGATCCTCAGAAAAGAAGGATGCAGGAAAAGGGAGGACAAGGAAAAGGGGAGCAGTGACTCATTTGCCACTTCATGTGACAATAGGTGCTAAAACCAGTACTCTAGATGAGAAAAGCTCATGTAGGAACTCAAAGACCAGTCCAGAGAGGCCCAGCAAGACTGCACCCCAGAGACCAGGTGAGGGTCCAGGTTAGCTCTGTCAGCCCTAGGGGCTTGTCTGGTTGACATTGAAGGGACACGCAGTGCAAAGCAGGAGCCCAGAAACGTCTGGGTCTATTTCTCCTGTATGAAACCCAAGGTTTGAAGAGTGAACACGAAACAATCTCATCTAAGTTTAAAGAACGTATTTATTGCTTTAGTTTTTTTGTGAAGAGGTACTGATATATATTAAGGGCGATTATGCTCCAGAAGCTTCAACAGGTGTGGGTTCTCCAAATTGTAGGGATGTCACTTTTGTTTTGTAGAGAAAATGGAGGTGCTCAGAGGTGAAATTAATCACCTAAGCTGTTGAGGTAAGTCATGGAGCCGGATTTGGAGCTGTGATGAAGGGCCAGGAATCTCCTATCATGCTCCAGAGATCCCTTTGTTTGTTGGTTTTTACTGAGATTATTATTATTTTTTTTTCGTGCACCCAGGGTGCCTATTAGCCCAGCTCTTTTAATTTGGAAGAATTGCTTTTCTGCTGTTTTGATAGCTGGGAGGACGTCCTTGAGCCAGAAGCGTCCTTCTGTGCTTCCAGCTCATGGAAACTGCCCCACCCATGTGGCTGAGACCCGAGGTTGACTCTGCCACACTTCAGAGCAGTTGACAAATGGCTCACAGCTGTCTGAGGTGAAAGATCACATCTCTGAAAATGCCACTTGCTGGTCACATTTCAAGAGGGACAGTGCGTCTCCTTTTCCTGTGTGCCTGCAGGGGTTGCTCTACTTGAACTGTTCTCGAATGCGCCCTCTGCGTCCTTGGGATTGCCACTCTTGCAGTCCCCAGATTTAACTTGCATTTTAACCATCACAGAATATCTTTTCAGTGCATCTAAGTCTTTTCAAATGGCATAAAAAGAAAGATCCCAGCAGGTCTTTCCTCACCTAGAAATGCCTGGATTGTTGCATGTAAGGGGGGAGGGGGCTATGAGCACTGATGGGGGATAGAGAATGAATCCCCAGTTGAGCACGGAAGCCCACTGTGAACTGCATCATGTGGAGGGTCTATCTAATGACTGAGGTTAACTGGTATCAGAGTGTTGTGATCAGGAGTCAGAAAGAGAGCCGCCATATGCATAGAAATAGATTTGGTAAATAGGGAGGAGTTTTGAAGGTCACCGTCTCCCAGGAACAAATATATAAGATTCTAATTTTATCCTTATCTGATTACTTACTCTAACCTTGAAATCCATTGTTATGGCTGACACTGTATGAAAACAAGATGTAAAGGCTCCTTAAATAAAAGTTCCTTATTTAAAATTTTATCTTTTAATTCCTCAATAATACTGCTGCCATCAGAGCTCAAACTTTATTTTCCTTATAGATGATTATTATAAAATATCTAGTTTCTAATTTATGTGTGATGTATAAGGGCCACTTAACCACAACAATTTCTATTTTTCGCTGACCCTCAACAGGGTCCTGTTTAAGGAGCTCATTGTCAAGAAGCTGCATGATGATATTTGGACTATTCTGTGTCACACTGTGGATTTCCAAATTCCACAGCTTCTTGAAATAGGAGCTGAAAATTGTGTGAACCACTGTGGCCTTTCCCTTTTCTTTTTCTGTGCTCTAGCTTTTAAGAAGCTGAGGACGCCTATAGAAATAAAGGCTAAAGGGCCAGCAGGTCATGTGATTGTACTGTGCCAGGATAGGAGGGTTCTGGGCAGATGGCCTCACCTGCCTTAGTGCCTGGACACCGCAGCGCCGCACAATGAAAACGTGGTGCCTGCCACTCCTGAGATTCAACCCTTTCCTGCAGCTGAATATTAAAAAGCCCAAATGCTGAGCGATTTGAGGGTATTCTTCCCTCATCATGAAAAACAGTATTGAGGATTTTCACTTGCAGAAATTCTGTGAGATGTAGAGACAAGGAACATATTTCCAAGCCACACATTTGCTGATGCGTGGCAGGCGGGATGATAAATTTTAAGTGCATTTTACAAATACTTGACAGGACCAGAGTAGTAGTACATCCCGTTTCCAACAGCTTTTAATTGTTTCACAATTTATTTTTAGGTTCATCCATGCATGTCTTAGGAAGCTCTAATTAAACAGTGGTGGCCTTGCATGTGGTAGGCACCGAACCAAAATGGATGGAAGATTGCTCTCTGGAAAACACCATGGTTAGCTACTAACAGGATTAAGATAACCAGGCACTGATCCGGCTCTCAAGATACTCACTTTTTAGAAAGAAAAATGAAATGTTAACAACAAAATATTGCAAAGTGGTGGTTACAGGTGATAAGGGAAAGGACGGCACTCAGAGTTCTTTAGAGGGTGGTATGGACCCAATGTCTGTGTCCTCTCAAAGTGACCCCAGTCCCAAGGTGACATCATTTGGCAGTGAAGCCTTTGGGAGCTATTGCTGTCCCTCAGTATCCTTGGGACATTGGTTACAGAACCCTCCATCAATACCAATGAGGGTGTTCAAGTCTCATATAAATATATTTGCATATAACCTGTGCAATTCTCCTGCGTACTTTAAGTCATCACGGATGACTTGTAATACCTAATACAATGCAAATCCCATGTGAATAATCACTATCCTGCATTGCTTATGGAATGATGACATGTTCAGTGCAGGTGCAATTTTTTTCATATACTGTATTTTCAGTCCATGGAACCCATGAATATGGAAGAGTATCTTTAATTAGGCCCTGAGGGTGGAGCCCTCAGGAAAGGGATTGGTGCCCTTAAAAGAAGAGTCCAGAAAGCTAATTCTCTTTCTTTTCCTGACACATGAGGACATGACAATAAGGTGGTAGTGTGCAACCCCAAGGCCTCCCTGGGCAGAACCCGCCCTGTTGGCCCCTACCTTGGGATTTCAACCTGTAAAATGGTGAAAAATAAATGTTTGTGGTTTAAGTGACTCAATCTTCAGTTTATTTGTTAGAGTAACCAGAAGTGACTAAGAGAGATGGAAAGAAAGCAGCTTTGAACTTTCAGAAATATCCTGACTTATTTAAAGAATTTCAGACATTGACCAGTCCCTCATTCCCCTGGCTGAGCCTTTTCCTCCCTGTTCCCCCACCAAAATATGTTTAAATATTGGAGGACAGGGGCTAGTTATAATTCTCATGATGGTAAGAAAAAGCGAGGCTGTTACAGACTAAATTTTGTCCCCCAAATTCATCTGTTGAAACATCCTTGTTGTGTATGTGTGTGTGGTATTGGGGACTGAACCCAGGGGTGCTCTGCCACTAGCTACTCCCTAGCCATTCTCATTTTATTTTATGACAGGGTCTCTCTGTTACCCAGGCTGGGACCTTGAACTTGTGACACTCCTGCTGCAGTCTCCTGAGTTACTAGGATTACAGGCGTGCACCACCATAGACAGCAAAGTGCCTCCTCTTAATGTGACTCTATTTGAAGATGGGGGCCTGTAAGGAGGCAATTTAAGTTAAATGACGTCAGAAGGGTGGGACTTCCATCTGATAGGACAGATGTCCTCTTTCCAAGTGGAAATGTCACCAGATCCCCCGCCCCCCGCCCTCCATGTACTTATAGAAGAGGCCAAGGAAGTCTATGAATTAGGAAGAGAGCCCCCAACAGAATCCAACCCTGACCTGATGGTACCTTGATCTTGGACGTCTAGCCTCCAGAATTAAGAGAAAACACATTTTACTGTGTAATCCATTCCATCCTAACGGTTTTGTTAGGGCCCCTCCAGCAGATTAATGTGAGGGGCTATGGAACCAGGCATTACTACCGACTGCAGAAGCAGCTTGCAGATATTGATGAGCTGACCTTTCTGGAATGATGGCCATCATCAGACATCCACTGTAATCAGGCTTATTTTCTCTATAGATTTTCTTTCCATCACAACAGGTGTGGAATTTTCAGAACCGCTATTTCAGGAAGGAGAAGAGAAAAAGAAAAGACAAGCTAGGGAATGGAAGAGAAGAGAGCAATACGGAGAGCTAGCAGGCGCCTGGCAGATTGCGACTTTCATGAGCCGCGTGGCCCAGTGGCTCAGAGCAGATCTGCTGAACGTCGGTGGAGTGAGGGGAGACCCAGGGTCCCAGTGAGTTCCCATCCTGCTCAAACTGCCCTCTGTGGAAAGTGTTGGCATGTGCTGAATTCCAGGTTGGTGGTGAGGTTGGTTGAGTGTTTTCCAAATGCCAGAACTTGAGCCAAAGACTTTATATAATTTCTGTTCATTAAGTTTTTACAAGCGGTCCATAAGTGAGTCACCATTCCCATTTAATTTTATAGAAGAGGCCTAGAGATGTGCAGATGAATACCAAAAGCTGCCCTGTTCAGTGACAGAGCTGGGGCTTGTGTCCAGGTCTGTCTGATTTAAAGTCTGCATGTGGTCTTAGCCACTGCAAGATCATTGTCCCAGAAACAAAGGCACTATGGAACTTGGCATCTCACTCACTTACTCTCGGGTCCATGACGTAAAGGTGAGTATTTTTGATATGTCATTTGGATGATTGTGATATTCAGTGGTGAGTGTTCCTTTCTCTCTCCTTCCCTCCTTCCTCCTCCTTTCCTTTCTTCCTTTTTTTTTTAGAAAGTACACTCTAAGCTGGACGCGGTGGTGCACACCTGTAATCCAAGCAACTCAGAAGGCTGAGGCAGGAGGATCACGAGTTCAAAGCCAGCCTCAGCAACTTATCAAGTCCCTAAGCAACTCAGTGAGACCCTGTCTCTAATAAAATATAATAAAATATAAAAAAGGGCTGCGGATGTGGCTCAGTGGTTAATTGCCCCTGGGTTCAATCCCTGGTACAAAAAAAAAAAAAAAAAAGAAAGAAAAGAAAGAAAAAAAGTATGCTCTAAAGTAATTATAGTAAAAGAAAATTTAACTATTTAGCAAAAAAATTTTGGTACATTTTGGGGACTAAAGCAAAAGGAAAATAAAATAAACCTGTAATTGATTTTGGTTAAAAATTTGTCATGTCTTGGGATCCTTTCGGGTTTAGTTCCTTTATCAGTTGATTTAGGAAACATTATTCTGAAACTCCAAGGCTGAGTGAAATAATTTACCCACTTATTGAAAGAAATTCAGGTTTAAATTGTTTTTTGTATTGAAATCATCCTCTGGAAGACAATGTTTCTAAATTTCCACTTTTAAAAAATTGCCTTGAATGATTGTTCCCTGTTGTTAGATGGATCCTTTAAAAAACTTTTTCCCCTCAAAATGATATAGTTACTAAGTGCATATGTGCCGTTAGTTGAAGTTTCATTTGAGATTTTATCTCCATAACTCTGCCAAGATTTCTTTTTCAAATCCTGATAGTCTTATGAGGCTAAGAGAAAGCTTGGTCTATGTCCTGATTACCCAGAAAAGAAACATTCAGGTGGGTACAGTCAGTCTGCAATATGCTGTTAAGGGGAAAGAGGAAGCTGAGTATGGGAGACGGTTGGAGTGGGTTGCTATAAATTCTTCAGCCCTCGGAAGGCCTCTGCAGAACTGGAGCCTTCTATCTCTCTCTCTCTGTGTGTGTGTGTGTGTGTGTGTGTGACTACAATAACTGTGGGGTCTATATCTAAGAATCACTGCAGCATTACGTGTTTGCTTTAACCCAATCATAGCAATCTCGAGGGACAATAGTCCATTGATAAAGGAAGACTACCTTCCACTCAGCCTAAACTCCTACTTCAGACTCATCAAGAAATGTCGAAGCATCAGTAAGCACATGCACACACCTTGGCCTCTTAGATGGAGGCTAAGTTTTATTTTCTACTTGACCACTATTTCCCAAAAAGTGTTCTGTGGGACAGAAGAAGCCGTTCTCTCCTGAAAAGAGGGTTGCAGGCTCTCTAGGTTGGGGAACATGGTGGATATTCCCTCTACTGGACCTCTGCAGACAGAGGTTCCAGAAAGGTCTGAGGAGAAGAGAGCCGGAGATTTTGATCTGCTTGGGACACAGAACTCTTTTGGAATCCTGCTACCAACATTCTCCAGAGCATGCCTAGGGAGATACTACCTGCACCTTGCTTTTCACACTCCTTTTAAGAATATTAGATTATAATATTCAATTAATTTAACCAAATATTTTCCTTTCCAATTTGAGTAGCTTTTCATCAAAAAGTGACTTATTGGGCTGTAGTTGTCAGAATTTAATTTTCCAAATAATTTTGCTCTGTTCAACAACTATTAAATCAGTGAAGGAATGTTTCCATATGAACTGTATTTTTTAATATATGGAGAAGAAGGTGAAGCTGGTGATCAGTCAGAGGTCGGAGCTTTGTGAGTGCTATGACCTCTCTCAAGGAATCTTGGTTTTGAGGACACTGGCCTTGTTATCATTGATAACAAGATTTTCCTTTTCAGACTTATTGCTTTTGGTCTCATTAAAGCCGCACCTTCAGGTCCTCACATAAATACCAAGTGGCCCTAGAGATAACATGGAAGCTCTGGAATTCTCCCTTGCAGAGCTGCTACAGGGTTATCTAGGAAATCTGAGTTGATGGCTCAGCTGATTGTCTAGGAGAGTGGTTTTGCACGTAAGAATAGACAAAGGTCAGCCTCAAAGTCATGAAGACTATGTGGATGTACCAAAACAGCACCTCTTATAGAACAGAGGTCTAAAGACCTGCTCCCAAAGCCAGAGGAAGAAAGACATTTCATTTCCTTTGTTGACAACATGGCTATTTATAAGATGGAGAATTTGATTTCCAGTACAAGAAATGCAGACAATAGTTAAAAGCAAACACACATCAATACCACACAAACCAAAAATCGGTGGCCTCTAGGGCCTCCTCTGGGGCTGGGGTGTAGCTCAGTGGTACAGCATGTGCCTTATATGCACAGAGCCATGGCTTGAATCCCTAGCATTGCTTCCGTCAAAAAACCCTTTCCTCGGACCACCTCCAGGTGAACACTGAGTCCGGTCAAATGTGCAGCCAGGATGAATCTCGACTCTTGGCTGGTGCACAGCCTGGGCACACACTCAGCTTCTGCCTGGGTGATTAGAATGGCCTGCAGCTTTGTCTCGGGCTTCATTTCTCCCTCCCTAATGTTCCCACCAGCAGGTCACAGGGAACATTCTTTAAGGAGAGTTTGATCACGTCTCTTCCCTGTTTAAGCATTTCATGCTGTGAGTAGCACCTAGTTAAGGCAATCTACCACACAGTTATTTTGTGTCTCTCTCCAAACAAAAAATGCTACTAGTTACGCAACTAAATAGTATATCTTATCACTTAGGAGTTTTTTTCATACCTGCCGTCTCAGGTATTCTCATACTTAATTTGTCCCATTTGGTTATGCACCTCTCCTGCACATGCGTAAGGAGGAAACAGAAGAGCTGTGGGTGTCCGAGGTGACTGCTGCTACTCGAGGCACACTGTCAAATTCCATGCCCTGACGGGTGCACTGGGATGTCGGAACTGTCAAAATGAAAAATGTACCTCTTAGGAAATGAAACACGGTGGGCACGAGTGTCTCTCTCCACCACCCACAGCCTCTGACCACAGGGAGGATGGAGTCTAAATGAGACCGGCACTCAAGGGTTTTCAAAGTCCAGGCTGCGTCTCTGTTCTAAGCTAATTCTGAGCACTGTGGCACCTTTTTGCCCCCTGGGTCGGGGCCCTCTCTCCTCCTCGGGGGTGAAGCCTCAGGGTACAGTTTCCTTCCCCGTTCCAACTGCTGTCCACCTGGCACTGTGGCTCCTCTCTGTGGTCCCATGTAGTATGGTCTTCATGTGACAGCATGGCTGGGCTCACTGCTTTGCTTCGTTGAATGTTCATTTCTACGTGCATGACTTTTCCCGGGTCTTGGAGCAGAGGAGATGCTTCGTAAACATGTTTTGAGTGAACTGAACTAAAATAAAATCATAGAAGACCCATTCAAAAGTGATGGTAAGAAGCGCGAAGGCTGCTTCCACCCTCATCTATGGTGCTTTGCCACTGAGCTACCTCCACGGCCCTTTTTCTGTTATTTAAAATGATAAAAACTGATCAAAAATGGGTTCTTGCACCCACGTGGGACAACACTGGCGTTTGATATTTTATCTGTTTTCCTTTGGAGAAAACTCTCTGGGAGACCAGGATTGATGATCACATTTCCAGAAGAGAAGCCAATGACAGGAAGTCCTTGAGCTGCCCCACAGATACGGTGGTGGTTGGGTGGAGGCGGGGACGAGCATGAGAATCGGGCCTGTCTGTGGCCGAGGCCAACAGCGTGTGAGCACCCCAGAGAGGCAACCGGCCAGTCCTTCTGCTCCTTGCTCTGGAGTATTTAGGAGCTGCCAGGTAGCTCTGTATGGAAGTGACCAATCCAAGGATTGATTGTCTTCTGAGTCCTTCTTATTGTTTTCAGGAATAATGCTTTTTAATGGACAGAAGTAGCGCCCTTGAGAGTCACCTGCCCTCTCCCACTGTGTGTAAAGAGGCCATCCTCCGGCAGGCTGGCTGGCCTTTACTTGAACCCTTGACATGTCATTCTGTCCCTCTGATACATAAAAGTACATAAGCAGATACCACGTAATGGGAGTTAGACCAAAAGGAACATTTAGCTAAAGCTTGCATCAAGACATAAAAAGCATTTTTTAGAAGGTGCGCACGCCGCGGACCCAATCACTTACCCCTTGATTCACAGAGAATTATTTGAGGTGTTTCCTGGTAAATTGCCCCAATTGTTCTTATTTATAATGCCAACTATCGTATTTCTCCAGATACAATTTCATTCCCAGTGGCCCTGGAAACACTTTCTGAATAAATCTTGGCAGGGATAGCGGCTTAAATACTTGAACTTCTCAGTCAAAACACAGCCGTGTGCTTTCTCTGGAGACCAGAGCAGGGGAGCAGCGTCGTCATCTCCCTCACCTGGTGTTAGAGGATTGATTATTTACAACACTGATCTACTCAAGTTTCCAGGCATAGCCAGCAAAGTTCTGGCTAGGGTCCAGAAGATAAAGGAACAAGTTAACGAAGTTTAATAGCCACGTGTTCTTCCACATTCACAGTATAGTCAACCTTTGGTATCCCAACATTTCTTCTGGGACCCCCTTGGGTAACAAAATTTGAGGGTACTCAAGTTGCTTCTACAAAATGTCACAAGGTCTTCCTAGAACTTAAGACACATCCTTCCATAGACTCTGAATCATCTCTAGATGATTTACAACATCAAATGCAATTTAAATGTCATGTAAACAGGTGTTAATCTTCATCACTTAAGGAGTATTGATAAGAAAAAAATGTGTAAGAGTTTTGTGTAAATGCTATTTTGAAAAAATATTTATATGGAGTGTCATCTGTATTGATTCTCGATTCCTACAGCAGTTAAGGATTTTAATTGAAATACATTCATACTTTATATGCTCAAGGTAGAAAGATCTAAGAATTAATGTTCATATTACTTTCAAATGCAACTTTATTTGGGAACAAATTTTCCAATTAATATGTACATTTTTGAAGTATATATTTTAAGTCAAAATCTTGTTAAGATAGAAAACTAAAACACTGAATCAATCTTTTCTAGTTATCTCAAGGGTAATTGCTGACAAAATGGAGTTTAGAACTTAAATGTCACAAACTACAGCCCACTTGTCCCTGTGCTACATCATGCTAAAGTCAGAAAACCTCTTGGAAATTGCTATCCCAATGTCTTAGTCTGTAGACTATTGCTACTATAACAAAATGCTTGACACTGGGAAATATATAAAGAGAAGAGATTTATCTGGCTTATGATTCTGGTAGCTGAAAAGTTGAAGCAGCACAGTGCTAGTGACTGGTCCAGGCCCCTGGATGTGTCACAACGTGACAGTCAGCCTGGCATAGCAGGAATGTGTGTAAGAGTGGGGATGGGGGTGTGCTGATGACAATTGGTGGGTGGCCTCTATTTATAACACCCCCCACCCCCCGCCATTCAGGGTACTAAACTTGTCCCATGAGACCTAACCCACTCCCACGAGCATGGCAGCCACTTTTTCTGAGAGTGGCTCCCCCAGGACCTAATGACCTCGTTGACCTTCTCACCACTGCAATCCCATCGAGTGGGGGAAGTCAGCCTCCACCTGAGTCTAGGTGAGGATGCCCCCCATTCAGACCACAGAGCTTCACTCAGGTGACCGTGTTATGCTGCTCCTGCCTCATGGTGATAGGCTGCACTCTGTACCTGTAGATGTGGGCCAACCTGAGTAACCACAAGAAACAGCCGTCACCAGTTCTGTCCCAGCAGAAGACCAAGCTTGCTTCTTCAAGACCCTCTAACAGTTGTTCAAGAGGGAGCTTGAGTGTGAAGTCCACTCCCGATTTGCTTCTCACTTAGGGTGTTTGGGAGGATCCCAGAGAGCATACATGTTAAGCTGACTTCTTTCCTCCTACCTTCACAGACAGTTGTGGACAGGGTGTTCCCTTCATGTCCATGGCCTCCCAGTGCCTTCGCAGGGGCTTGGTGAGGTAGGTGATTGACCCATTGTGGTTGAATTACACTGGTGTGGGATCCCCTCTCTGCACCTCCCTTTCCCTTTCCCATTTCCCCATCTTCTCTTTCCATGCCTCCTTCTTCACCTCTTCTTTCCTATTTTTTAAAATAACAGACCATTTTTCCAAAGCCACACTGCCGATTACCCCGAAGTTTGATTTCTTTAGTAGTTTCCCAGGGTCGTACATGTCATGTGAAGCCACTTTCAAGAAACTGTCAGTGAGCCCTCACAAGCTCAGTCTCTTGGAGTGGAGATTTTGACCCAGTAACCTTACTAGTGTCACTGATGGAATTTAGTTGTCATGGCCCATTTTGAGCTTGTGTGTCGACACCTGGCTGCTAGCTAAGTGAACAGTCCCATTGACCAGGCCCAGAACATCTATTCTCCCTCTACATATTAGAGGTCAGTGAGGAGGACTTGGAAGACAGACTCCTCCCCCATCAGAGGATCAATTGGCAAAGGCACTGTGCCACATCCTGTGGGGTCATGGGACCCGTGAGTGGCAGCTGTGGGGACCCTCTGCTTCCACCTCCATTTGGAGGCAAATGACTTACAGCGATCTCACAAAAGCAAAGCAGAGATATGTGTCTCTATAGACTCTTGGTCACAACGCCAAGGAATTCAATGCATAGTTGCAGGGTGAGCAACATGAGTGGGGATTTAAGAGGCATGTTCCCTAGATAGTTTAGAAGAAATATTAATGTGTTTGAATGTCATTCTCCATATTTATTGCTTGCAGAGGTTTTTCTATCAGCTGTGTGCTTGAGAGCTATGCAGAAAATAATATTCTATATCTTCTCCATGCTCGATAGCTTATAATTACATTCCCACTTATAAAATTGTTACCAAAGTTACAACTTACATAAAACCATGCAGATATGAGGAGTATGTATATTTTACTAAAAGTTCTTCAGGAATTTTGACTATTTGTATCAAAGATTCTAAGAATTTTGAGGTCACATGTACATATGTGTGTGTATTTACACTTCTATCTAATCATGTGTATTTATAGGAGAAGCTTTTACACATCTGCCACTAAAACGGCACATTTAAGATTTGTTCTCCCCAGTGAAGCAGATTAATGTAGGAAAAGCATGGATTTGAGGTTTTGAACCCCAACTTGCTTTATATTAATATATTATTTATTAACCCTCTTGAGTCTCATTCTACAATGACTCTGTGGTGTTGCTTCTGGAATACAGGAAGCCCCTGGAGTAGAAGAGCCCTCAGGGTCAATTTTCTCTCAGGGTTACTTTATACCAATGCATCTAGATGATCTTACCCAGTCTCCTCATTAACGAAGGACATCTTTGAGAAATAATCCGTTGATGATGCTCTCCTTGGCTTTGGAAAAGAGAAAAGTAACCAGTCCCTGCCAAAATCAAACCGGGAGCTTGGACACCCTGAGCAGGCAACAAAGCCGCTGGTCAACTGCAGACTTGACGAGGTTTGTCATTTGGACCCTGGAGGTGAATGTTTGGACTCATCTACCTGCTCATGTCTCTGAGAAGCTGGGGGTGCTGGGACTCCTCCAAACTTTCCGATCTACCCCCATTCTGGCATGGTTGTGTCTCTCTCCACTCACCTGGGACAAATGGAAGCCACAAAGCACCTGAAGCAACCATGGAATGCCCTGGATGGTGTCTTGGGTCTTGTCCTGCTGATTAAAAACTCGCACTGAGGGGAGGTTTGATTATAGAGAGAACCGACATAAATCCTTTGGAAGAAAGCTTAATAGAAAATCCTTCCCTGTAATTTATTGACAGTCATGAGGAGTTATGGGTGAAGTTTTAACCAGCAGTGGAAATACAACAGAGATATTACACAGTGATGGGACCTGGGGCGATTTTTCATCTTCGTGCTTCTCTGTATTTTCTTCAATAAAAAATAAAACATGGCAGCAGTAGTCAAATCAATCAATCAGTCCATGCATCCAGAGAGACAGACAGACACATGGGAAAGACATACTGTTTTGTGTGAGGTCTTTAGGCATGGAATGAAAACACCCTCACCACATTGCGAGGAATTGCTTTTGATAGAGAGCGAGTATTTTCTGTCCCGTCTCTGTGCTCAGCCTTTTCTGCTCAGAAGTTCAATGTTCTTTTCCTGAAACAGCAGCTCTTTCTGCCCCTCCATGGATCTCATCAGCACAATCTACAGGGTTTATATGCAGCTGGCTTTCCCTGTTTTTTTTACTTTTGAATGGGTAGCTTATTTCTTTCCAGCAGTATTTTTTTTTTTTGATTGACCCAAAATGGGTGCAGATGTGGTAAGCACATGCTGAAAGTTGTTGAATATTATTTTCACCCTGAGGAAAGGCCTGACATAAGCAGTTTCGGAGTGTGTGAATTCTTGGCTTCACAGTGGCCTTCCAACACTGGTTCTGCTGCCAGCGATAACAAAAACGGGGGAGAGCCCGTGGGAGGTAAACCACAGGCAGACTGGGTTCCCAATAGGGGATGACCTCATGTGTTCCTTGGGGTGTGATCTTGTGAAACGTGGAGGTATTGAATGAAGGCGTGGTTCTCAAAACTGATGCTAGAGGCTCAGTCCTCATGTGGCATTTTCCCTACAGGTTTGAGTGTTTTCCTAGAGAAGCCAGTTTCTATTATTTGCTTACTTACAATGAAGATATTCTTTTTGGGCCAATTCTAAGCTTTAGGTTTTCTTTTGATTCTTTCTAATATCCTTTTGTTAGCACACATCCCACTGAAGAGATACTGAACTAGGAATCAAAACTCTCCATTTCCCTTTTTGTTCTGTGAAATGAGTGTTATGTTGCAAATATATAACTGCTAGAAAATAAGGCTAATGTAGTCTACTACCTAACTCTTGCACACAAAGCTAATCACAGAGCTCATAAATTGTCTTTTGATACTTCTGGAAAACATGTTATTAAATAGAGTTAGCTTGACTATATATATATATAGAGAGAGAGAGAGAGAGAGAGAGTCAAAACCAAATTTTATGATTTCATATATATGTATATATATACATAAATATATGTACACACACACACACATAAAATATATATACTCTACCATCTAAAACTTTGTTCCAGAGGTTCTGGAAGGACAAAGTTTTCATGTTTCAAGAGACAATTTTTTTTAACCTAGTAAAATTAATGACTTCTTTCTTGACAGAGGATAGCCAAGGCATTGATGACATTCACACGTTCCTTTTATCTCTGATCATATCCTATTGTCTTGGGGTATATTCATTTACTTTTTGGTACTGGGGATTACTGAGTCACATGTCCAACCCTTTTTTATATTTTATTTTGAGACAGGGCCTTGCTAAGTTGCTGAGGCTGGCTCTGAACTTGCGATCCTCCTGCCTCAGGCATGCACCATCCTGCCTGGCTCATTTACTTATTTAACAAAAACTATTAAGAGTCTTCCACATTCCAAGCATTTTGCTGGGAACCAGAGAATAGAGGCCAATAAGAGACATGGTCCCTGCTGTCCTATTGTCTGCAGACACATGGGGGTAGGAAAGATGGCAATTGTAGTCAGAGCACTGGAGGAAGAAGCTGAACCTAGATTGGGGGTTGGGAAAAGAGTACTGAGAGTAAGGTAGATCTGTAAACTGCAGAGTCAACATCTACATGGGAGGGGACAGAAAAGTAGAGTATGTGCATGTGTGTACATGTGAAGGAAGAGAGAGGGAGGGAGGGGGAGAGAGAGAGAGAGAGAGAGAGAGAGAGAGAGAGAGAGAGAGAGAGAGAGAGGCCCGCTAATGGCACAAGTCTGCATTTGAACATTTGGAATGAATTAAAGTAACACTAAAAGCTGGTGGAAACTTACTCCATGGTCATCATTAAGGCCTTGCAAGTTTAGAGCCAGTTCTAAAGTTTGCTTTCTTGGATGCATAAAGAGAATTGAACACATTTCCCCTTAGGGTAAGAGAAATTTAATAGGCCACTGCAAGGGCCTAGTTTACCTCCCAAGATTAGATTACTCGGAATTAAAATAGGGCAATTAGGATGTAGATGCCATGTTTAAAAGCCAGAAAGTAATTCCACAAGACCACAGTTTTCCAGCAAGCAGGAGAGTTTATTCAATGCACTAAAACTTTTAATTTCCCAAGAACCTTACACCTCAATACCAGGTAAAAGGAAAAGGAAAAGGCATGAGGGTCCTGCCTTTCAATCTGAGGCACATTCTTCAGTGTAGCAGAGCATTTGGTTTGGTGGGTACCAGGATCAAGTCCATGTTGTAAGAGGAAAACTAGATGCTTTTTTCAAAAATACATCTGAAATTTCTTCTGCTTGTTCAAAACAAATGAGTTTTATTGACTTCACACTCGGGGGCCACATCCTGAGCTGAATTCTGAATCCTCACAGGGGCTTTCTCTGAGCCTTTGGTCTATTCCCCAGTTTTCCAGTTGGTCTGTTGTGCAATGTCCTTTTCACAATTCCAGAGCCCCGGTGGCCTCTGGATGCCACATGCCTCCTTAACCCTTTTCAGAAAGAAAGGGGACCTGGTCCAGTTTCAAAACTCTGGTTTGGGGAGGATTCTGAAGTTCTTTTTTTTTTTTTTTTTTTTTTTTTTTTATTTAATTTTTTATTGTTGGCTGTTCAAAACATTACATAGTTCTTGATATATCATATTTCACAATTTGATTCAAGTGGGTTATGAGCTCCCATTTTTACCCCATATACAGATTGCAGAATCACATCAGTTGCACATCCATTGATTTACATATTGCCATACTAGTGTCTGTTGTATTCTCCTGCCTTTCCTATCCTCTACTATCACCCCTCCCCTCCCCTCCCCTCCCCTCTTCTCTCTCTACCCCCTCTACTGACATTCGTTTGTCCCCCTTATATTATTTTTCCCCTTCCCCTCACTTCCTCTTGTATGTACTTTTGTATAACTCTGAGGGTCTCCTTTCATTTCCATGCATTTTCCCTTCTCTCTCCCTTTCCCTCCCACCTCTCATCCCTGTTTAATGTTAATCTTCTTCTCATGCTCTTCGACCCTACTCTGTTCTTAGTTACTCTCCTTATATCAAAGAAGACATTTGGCATTTGTTTTTTAGGGATTGGCTAGCTTCACTTAGCATAATCTGCTCTAATGCCATCCATTTCCCTGTAAATTCTATGATTTTGTCATTTTTTAATGCAGAGTAATACTCCATTGTGTATAAATGCCACATTTTTTTTATCCATTCATCCATTGAAGGGCATCTAGGTTGGTTCCACAGTCTAGCTATTGTGAATTGTGCTGCTATGAACATCGATGTAGCAGTGTCCCTGTAGCATGCTCTTTTTAGGTCTTTAGGGAATAGACCGAGAAGGGGAATAGCTGGGTCAAATGGTGGCTCCATTCCCAGCTTTGCAAGAAATCTCCATACTGCTTTCCAAATTGGCTGCACCAATTTGCAGTCCCACCAGCAATGTACAAGAGTACCCTTTTCCCCACATCCTCGCCAGCACTTGTTGTTGTTTGACTTCATAATGGCTGCCAATCTAACTGGAGTGAGATGGTATCTTAGGGTGGTTTTGATTTGCATTTCTCTGACTGCTAGAGATGGTGAGCATTTTTTCATGTACTTGTTGATTGATTGTATGTCCTCCTCTGAGAAGTGTCTGTTCAGGTCCTTGGCCCATTTGTTGATTGGGTTGTTTGTTGTCTTATTGTCTAATTTTTTGAGTTCTTTGTATACTCTGGATATTAGGGCTCTATCTGAAGTGTGAGGAGTAAAGATTTGTTCCCAGGATGTAGGCTCTCTATTTACCTCTCTTATTGTATCTTTTGCTGAGAAAAAACTTTTTAGTTTGAGTAAGTCCCATTTGTTGATTCTAGTTATCAACTTTTGTGCTATGGGTGTCCTATTGAGGAATTTGGAGCCCGACCCCACAGTATGTAGATCATAGCCAACTTTTTCTTCTATCAGACGGCGTGTCTCTGATTTGATATCAAGCTCCTTGATCCATTTTGAATTCACTTTTGTGCATGGCGAGAGAAAGGGATTCAGTTTCATTTTGTTGCATATGGATTTCCAGTTTTCCCAGCACCATTTGTTGAAGATGCTATCCTTCCTCCATTGCTTGCTTTTAGCCCCTTTATCAAATATAAGGTAGTTGTAGTTTTGTGGATTGGTTTCTGTGTCCTCTATTCTGTACCATTGGTCCACCCGCCTGTTTTGGTACCAGTACCATGCTGTTTTTGTTACTATTGCTCTGTAGTATAGTTTGAAGTCTGGTATCGCTATACCGCCTGATTCACACTTCCTGCTTAGCATTGTTTTTGCTATTCTGGGTCTTTTGTTTTTCCATATGAATTTCATGATTGCTTTCTCTATTTCTACAAGAAACGCCGTTGGGATTTTGATTGGCATTGCATTAAACCTATAGAGAACTTTTGGTAATATCGCCATTTTGATGATGTTAGTTCGGCCTATCCATGAACAGGGTATATTTTTCCATCTTCTAAGATCTTCTTCTATTTCTCTCTTTAGGGTTCTGTAGTTTTCATTGTATAAGTCTTTCACCTCTTTTGTTAGGTTGATTCCCAAGTATTTTATTTTTTTTGAAGATATTGTGAATGGAGTGGTTGTCCTCATTTCCATTTCAGAGGCTTTGTCGCTGATATACAGGAATGCCTTTGATTTATGTGTGTTGATTTTATATCCTGCCACTTTGCTGAATTCATTTATTAGCTCTAATAGTTTCTTTGTAGACCCTTTTGGGTCTGCTAGGTATAGAATCATGTCATCTGCAAATAGTGATAATTTCAGTTCTTCTTTTCCTATTTTGATGCCTTTAATTTCTTTCGTCTGTCTAATTGCTCTGGCCAGTGTTTCGAGAACTATGTTGAACAGAAGTGGTGAGAGAGGGCATCCCTGTCTTGTTCCAGATTTTAGAGGGAATGCCTTCAATTTTTCTCCATTCAGAATGATGCTAGCCTGAGGCTTAGCATAGATTGCTTTTACAATATTGAGGTATGTTCCTGTTATCCCTAGTTTTTCTAGAGTTTTGAACATAAAGGGATGCTGTACTTTGTCAAATGCTTTTTCCGCATCTATCGAGATGATCATATGATTCTTATTTTTAAGTCTATTGATGTGGTGAATAACATGTATTGATTTCCGTATATTGAACCAGCCTTGCATCCCAGGGATGAATCCTACTTGATCATGGTGCACAATTTTTTTGATAAGTTTTTGTATCCGAGTGGCCAGAATTTTATTGAGGATTTTTGCATCTAGGTTCATTAGAGATATTGGTCTGTAGTTTTCTTTCTTTGAAGTGTCTTTGTCTGGTTTAGGTATCAGGGTGATGTTGGCCTCGTAGAATGAATTTGGAAGTTCTCCCTCTTTTTCTATTTCCCGAAGTAGCTTGAAAAGTATTGGTATTAGTTCCTCTTTAAAGGTTTTGTAAAACTCTGCTGTATACCCATCCGGTCCTGGGCTTTTCTTAGTTGGTAGTCTTTTGATGGTTTCTTCTATTTCCTCAATTGATATTGGTCTGTTTAGGTTGTCTATATCCTCCTGACTCAATCTGGGCAGATCATATGACTTAAGAAATTTATCGATGCCTTCACTATCTTCTAATTTATTGAAGTATAAGGATTCAAAATAATTTTTGATTATCTTCTGTATTTCTGAAGTGTCTGTTGTGATATTGCCTCTTCCATCCCGTATGTTAGTAATTTGAGTTCTCTCTCTTCTTCTCTTCGCTAACATGGCTAAGGGTCTGTCGATTTTGTTTATTTTTTCAAAGAACCAACTTTTAGTTTTGTCAATTTTTTCAATTGTTTCTTTTGTTTCTATTTCATTAATTTCAGCTCTGATTTTAATTATTTCTTGCCTTCTACTTCTTTTGCTGTTGTTTTGCTCTTCTTTTTCTAGGATTTTGAGATGAAGTATGAGATCATTTATTTGTTGGTTTTTTCTTTTTTTAAGGAATGAACTCCAAGCAATGAATTTTCCTCTTAGAACTGCTTTCAATGTGTCCCATAGATTCCGATATGTTGTGTCTGTGTTTTCATTAATCTCTAAGAATTTTTTAATTTCTTCCTTGATGTCTTCTATAACCCATTGATCGTTCAGTAACCTATTGTTCATTCTCCAAGTGATGTATTCTTTTCCCTTCCTTCTTTTATCATTGATTTTCAGTTCCATTCCATTATGATCAGATAGGATGCATGGTATTATCTCTACTCCTTTATATTGTCTAAGAGTTTCCCTGTGACATAATATATGATCTATTTTTGAGAAGGATCCATGTGCTGCTGAGAAAAAAGTGTAACTGCTTGATGTTGGGTGGTATATTCTATATATGTCAATTAAGTCTAGGTTATTAATTGTGTTATTGAGTTCTATAGTTTCCTTATTCAACTTTTGTTTGGAAGATCTGTCCAGTGGTGAGAGAGGTGTGTTGAAGTCTCCCATGATTATTGTATGGTGGTCTATTAGACTCTTGAACTTGAGAAGAGTTTGTTTGATGAACATAGCTGCACCATTGTTTGGGGCATATATATTTATGATTGTTATGTCTTGTTGGTGTATGGTTCCCTTAAGCAGTATGTAGTGTCCCTCTTTATCCCTTTTGATTAACTTTGGCTTGAAATCTATTTTATTTGATATGAGTATGGATACTCCTGCTTGTTTCCGAAGTCCATATGAGTGATATGATTTTTCCCAACCTTTCACCTTCAGCCTATGTATGTCTTTTCCTATCAAATGCGTCTCCTGTAGGCAGCATATTGTTGGGTCTTGTTTTGTGATCCATTCTACTAGCCTGTGTCTCTTGATTGGTGAGTTTAAGCCATTAACATTTAGGGTTATTATTGAGATATGGGTTGTTCTTCCAGCCATATTTGTTTATTTATGTTACTAAACATGGTTTGTTTTCCTCTTTGATTATTTTCCCCCCTTTACTGTCCTACCTCCCACTGTTGGTTTTCATTGTTATTTTCCATTTCCTCTTCCTGTAATGTTTTGCCAAGGATGTTTTGAAGAGATGGTTTTCTAGCTGCAAATTCTTTTAACTTTTGTTTATCGTGGAAGGTTTTAATTTCATCTTCCATCCTGAAGCTTAATTTCGCTGGAAACACAATTCTTGGTTGGAACCCATTTTCTTTCAGTGTTTGAAATATGTTATTCCAGGATCTTCTAGCTTTCAGAGTCTGTGTTGAAAGATCAGCTGTTATCCTGATTGGCTTACCCCTAAATGTAATCTGCTTCCTTTCTCTTGTAGCTTTTAAAATTCTCTCCTTATTCTGTATGTTGGGCATCTTCATTATAATGTGTCTAGGTGTGGGTCTCTTATGATTTTGCACATTCGGCGTCCTGTAGGCTTCTAGGATTTGGGGTTCTGTCTCATTCTTCAAGTCTGGGAAGTTTTCTCGTATTATTTCATTGAATAGATTGCTCATTCCTTTGGTTTGAAATTCTGTCCCTTCCTGTATCCCAATGACTCTTAAATTTGGTCTCTTGATGTTATCCCATATTTCTTGGATGTTCTGTTCATGGTTTCTTAACAGTCTTGCTGAGCTGTCTATGTTCTTTTCAAGTTGAAATACTTTATCTTCATTGTCTGATGTTCTGTCTTCTAAGTGTTCTACTCTGCTGGTAGTATTCTCAATTGAGTTTTTAAGTTGGCTTATTGCTTCCTGCATTTCTAGGATTTCTGTTTGTTTGTTTTTTATAACCTCTATTTCCCTGTATAGTTGATCTTTTGCTTCTTGGATTTGTTTATGTAATTCATTGTTGAAGTGATCTTTCATTGTCTGATTTTGCTGTCTGATGTCTTCCTTGAGACTCCAGATCATCTGAAGCATGTATATCCTGAATTCTTTATCTGACATTCCATCTGCTGCAGCTATTACCTCTTCTAACGTTGAGTTGACCTGCAATGCTTGTGGTCCTTTCTTTCCTTGTCTCTTCATACTGTTCGCGTTCCTTTCTACTTGGTGAAACTGTTGTGCTATTGAATTTTCCCCCTATATATTTATATTGGTCTTGTATAGTTGCAAAGTCTCCCTCGCAGGCGTGGGTGGCGGCTCTGTCCCTCTGTGGGCCGCTAGGCTTGTTCTGTCGGTGGTCACAGTTCTGTCTACTTTGCAGGCGCAGGCAGCGGCACTGCCCCTCTGCAGGCCTCTGGGGCTGTACTGCCAGTGGGTCGCAGGTGCGCCTACCTTGCAGGCGCGGGGGGGGGGCGGCTCTACCCTTCCTCAGGCCACTGGGCCTGTTCTGTCTCTCGGTTGCAGGTCTGGCCTGTTCTGATGGTGGTCACAGTTCCGTCTACCTTGCAGGCGCTGGGGAGAGGGGGCGGCTCTGCCTCTCAGCAGGTCGCTGCTCCTCTTCTGCCGGTGGGTCGCAGGCCCGCCTACCTTGCAGGAGTAATTGGAAGCTCTGTCCCGCCGCGGGCCCCTGGGCCTTTTCTGTCCGTGGTCACAGTTCCACCTACCTGGCAGGCGCGGGGGGTGGGGGGCAGCTCTGCCCCTCAGCAGGCCGCTGGGCCTGCTCTGTGCGTGGTCACAGTTCCCTCTACCTTGCCGGTGCAGGGAGAGGGGGCGGCTCAGCCTCTTAGCAGGCTGCTGCTCCTCTTCTGCCGGTGGGTCGCAGGCCCGCCTACCTTGCAGGAGTGATTGGAAGCTCTGTCCCACCGCGGGCCACTGGGCCTTTTCTGTCGGTGGTCACCAGGCAGGCGCGGGGGGTGGGGGGTGGCTCTGCCCCTCAGCAGGCCGCTGGGCCTGCTCTGTGCGTGGTCACAGTTCCCTCTACCTTGCCAGTGCAGGAGGAGGGGGCGGCTCTGCCTCTCAGCAGGTCGCTGCTCCTCTTCTGCCGGTGGGTCGCAGGCCCGCCTACCTTGCAGGAGTGATTGGAAGCTCTGTCCCGCCGCGGGCCCCTGGGCCTTTTCTGCCCGTGGTCACAGTTCCCCCTACCTGGCAGGCGCGGGGGGTGGGGGGCAGCTCTGCCCCTCAGCAGGCCGCTGGGCCTGCTCTGTGCGTGGTCACAGTTCCCTCTACTTTGCCGGCGCAGGGGGAGGGGGCGGCTCAGCCTCTCAGCAGGACGCTGCTCCTCTTCTGCTGGTGGGTCACAGGCCCGCCTACCTTGCAGGAGTGATTGGAAGCTCTGTCCCACCGCGGGCCACTGGGCCTTTTCTGTCCGTGGTCACAGTTCCACCTACCTGGCAGGCGCGGGGGGTGGGGGGTGGCTCTGCCCCTCAGCAGGCCGCTGGGCCTGCTCTGTGCGTGGTCACAGTTCCCTCTACCTTGCCAGTGCAGGAGGAGGGGGCGGCTCTGCCTCTCAGCAGGTCGCTGCTCCTCTTCTGCCGGTGGGTCGCAGGCCCGCCTACCTTGCAGGAGTGATTGGAAGCTCTGTCCCACCGCGGGCCCCTGGGCCTTTTCTGTCAGTGGTCACCTGGCAGGCGCGGGGGGTGGGGGGTGGCTCTGCCCCTCAGCAGGCCGCTGGGCCTCGATTCTGAAGTTCTTTAAGGCTGTTAAGATGCTTAAATTTCAGTTCAAGGAGTGGGACATAAATGAATTGAAATCATTGAAAAGATGGGTTACCTCTGAGCTCTCAGGGGGGAGAGGAAGAGACCTCAGTGGATGGAGACTGGGCTCTCTGAGCATGACCAGCTGGGCTTGTCCCTTTGGTTAGATAAAGGAAACCTCCAGGGTGTGCTTGTCCCAGATCAACTGGAACAAAACCACAATGATTCGAATGCTGCCAGATTTGAAGACTGACAGAAGGCATCCACAGATGACTCACGGTTAGACTGCGTGTCCACAAACACGCTAACCCCCTGTGTCAAATGACTGGCATGGATCTGAGTTTTCAAGATTACCTGAAGAACCTACAGGCTTCTTCCCAACTTAATCTCATATAGACTCAGAGCTCAACCTTGTTCATGTCACCTATTTTCTCTGAGAAAGAGAAATATATGTTGTATTACTTGAATAATCACATATCACGTCATTTTATTTGTAACACATTAAGTTCCAGGTTTAATAGTATGTTAACCATAGAAGAGTAGTCCAACAGGATTACATGTGTCACTCTGCTTTGGGGTGTGCATACCTTCCCTGTCCTTAAATGAACACTAGCTGTGCTTTAGATACACCCTGGAATTCTTTTCAGTGGTAAAAGTCAAGAATCCTGCTGGGCCAAGTTGAGGTACAATTCTTTTCTCTGAGGGACCTTTTAAAAACTCCTTAGACAGTAAAGTGACACTTTTAAAAGATTGATCCTTTAAAATTAGGATTTATTAATTCATTCAAGAGATGGTTACTGAACATTTCCTATGTTCCAAGCACTGGGTATAGTAAAGTGGCTGAGATCCTAGACATACCCAGTAATGAGTTAGAATTTCAGTAGCATGTGATAAATTGCACACACACAAACACTCACATAAAAACACATACATATAAAAGATAAAAATTATAAAAAAATCCACTGATCTTTTAAAAAATGCCAGAGGCAATCAGAGCCCTGGATTTGCCCACTCAGTGGCTGTGTGACCATGGCAGACTTTTCTCTGAGCTGTAGTTTTTGCATTCTTCAGCTGGGTTTGACAACATGGGTTTCCCCTGGAGCCTTGGTGTTCGGGGGAACTGTGTTGTGCACTCTGGACACACACCATGCACCTGTCAGATTTCATCTTCCAGGGGTCAGCCAAGCCAGTGTTTTTAAAAATCTGCATGGAAACATTGCAAGGGTTAATAATCAGTAGCATAGGTCATGGCCTCAGGACCCACTGAGTGATCTCCTACCCCTGCTCCAGGCCTGACTGTGGTGTGACACCCCCTAGTAGACTTCCTTGGCAAGTTCTGGGACTAGAAGCCCCTGACATGTGTTCTGTGGTGCTGAGCACTGTCTTTGTTATAGCACTCACCAGGATTCACCATGTTGGGTGAATTTCATCTTCCTTCTACCGCCCTGAGAGAAGAGAAAGCTCTGTTCTGTTTTAGCTACAGTGTTTTGAGTCCATCCATGTGATGACCAAATGCATGAATGTGCGTTTGCATCCTACAGGATTTGCTGAAGAAGATTATCTGTAGGAGATGTGAAGGGTCCTACTTATTATATGGGCTGTCCTGTGCTGGTACAAGTGAAATGACCATGCTCTTAGTGGAAGGACAGGCATTTTAAAACCTGTTCTGATGAAAATGAGGCTCAGGGTATGAAGTCACTTGTTTCTTTGCAGAGCTAGAAAGTGGGAGGACCAGGACTGGAGACCAGCTTTGTCTGATGTCAAATCTTTCCTTCTGTCTGAAATCATGGCATTTTTTAGTTCTGAGAAATTGTTGTGGAACTTAAAGCAAACCAACTGGGATAAGAGTCACCCAGGATTTGATCTTTTAGATGCCTTTTCATTTAGTTTATTTTTCATTTCTATCTGCTGCTTTGCTCTTATCAAATAAACAGCAGCTGCTACTAGTGCTGTTGATTGGGATTTCTGTTTGAAAATGAAATCTTGGGCATCTGTTCTGCCCTGTTACATTTTACTGTGAAAAAGGAAAACTATGTTCTCAAAAGGTAATGCATGCACATTGTAAAAATGTAAATAACACAAAGACATTTCATTTTTTAGCATATGGCAGCATAATGTGGGTATCTCTGTGCACTTAGCTTTTGTCACCGAATAATGTCTTTAAGGTTATTCCATGTTCATGCACATGGATATATGTTGTATTACTTGAATAATCACATATTACGTCATTTTATTTGTAACACATTAAGTTTCAGGTTTAATAGTATGTTAACCATAGAATAGTAGTCCAACAGGATTACATGTGTCACCCAGTGAGCACAGGATTCATTATGATTTTAACATACATAGGCTAAATCAAACCATGTGACTGACAAAAATAGGATAGCCATAGAGAAAAAGGGTATGATTTGTTTCTGTAATGAAAAAAATAAATGTATTTAAAAGTTTTATTCTGTTTACTGTGAGTTATTTATGGCCAAGTGTCACTTAGACTCACAGAGTTTTAGAACTGAGAATGACTTTAGAAATCACTTAATGCAAGCAACTGTGTGTGTGTGTGCGCGCACACACGCATGCACGCTTACATGAGTTTATCTTATCAAGAGGTATAATAATGTATTACTTACTGAACATCTACTTCAAACCAAGAATATCATGAACATTTTATTCAATACTCTATTGCTTGCAACAATTTTCAGGTAGGTGCTATTATCAAGATCATTTTATAGATGGGTAACAGAATCACAAACGGATTCTCAAGCCTGTGTGTGTAAGCACCACACGACGCCATCTGTCCACCAGGTGCAAAGTCACTCACTCCATCAACGGCCTCAGAGCCCATCTACTTAGCCTCAATCTTCAACCTGGAATGTTCCTGAAGGGTTCCTCCAAACCTTCAGAGTTTTGTACCATGTGTTTTTAAAATCTGCATGGAAACCATGCAAGGGTTAATAATCAGTTTCTACTCATTGATATAACTATACACATTTTGAAAATATTAAAATACTTCTGAGCCATCTGGTAAATACCCCTGTGAGATCCAATCACTTCCTAAGAAATGCTGATTGACCTGGGCTGATTTGTGTTCTCAAAACCCATATGGTTGAAGGTCCAATCTTCTGGGCTTCCCGATGTGACCATATCTAGAGATGAGGTCTTTGAAGAGGGGAGTAAATTAAAAAGAGGCCACTGGGGTGGTGCCCTAGTCCAATAAAACTGGTTTTCTCATAAGAAGAGACACCAGGGACTCACACCCACAAAGGAACGGCCAGGTGAGGACACAGGGAGAAGGCAGATGCCTAGCCAGGAAAAGAGGTCTCCGAAGTGCACCTGTCAGCACCTGGGTCTTCAACTTCTAGCCTCCGGAACTGCAAGAAACTGTTGGAGCCATGAGGTCTGATGCGTTTAGTTATGGCAGCCTGAGGAGACTAATCTGGATACTCAAGAGTGAGCGCCTGGCACACCTCTGAGTGCCTCCCCTAGGAGAACTTGCTCAGGTTGGTCTTCCATGTAATTGAACATTTTTATTTTTTGTTTCTGACAAACTATGTACAATGGATTTTTTAGTTTATATATCCAAATTTGATATATTTAATATACATTTATAGAAACAATTATTGGGTGGAATGATATAGAAAATAACTACAAGTATTTTAACATTCTTCATAAAATATCTTTTACAAAATTCACCTGGGCAGTGCTACATTTGTGGATGACACCACTACATTTACTGTGTTCATTTGATGCCTTCTTGACCATAACAACTGCCTTACCTTTGAGTAAAACAATTTTCAAAGTAGAAATTATTTCAAATGCATTCAGGAGAAAGGGTATGAAATTTCCATCATCTTTGAGCCAAAAGACTCAAAGGGCAGGAGCACCCATCCAAGCTGCTCTGAGGGTGGCCCTGGGTGCCAGCAGCTGGCAGAGAGGCATTGCCAAGTTCAGCATCTTCAAACGGTGCCTTTTCTCTTGGGCATCTTTGCCCATAGGAACTACCCATGATGACAGTTCCACTGTGCTCATTCCTTCAGGGGTCACTATGGTGCCTCCAGGGAGATGTTTTCTCATTCCAAAGAGGTGGGATGATCCCCAGTGTGATGTGACTTTTACCAGATACAGAGAAAGTAACACAGAGTGTGCCCCAGGCACATCCATCGATTCCAGTGCTCAAATCAGATCATAAGGATATTCCTTCGGAAAACACTGAAGATCTTAAAAATGGTCCAGACAGATATATGGCTTTCTCGGTTGCTTAAAATTTTAGAAATAAAATAGCTTTTGTCAAAGCTTAGCTCTTCTTAAATATAAATTTTAAAAGGCCAGAGGCAAAAATTCTCCAACCTGAGGAGAATCAGAATCACCTGGAGGTGTGCTGACACACAGTGACTGACTGCCCCCCCCCCTCCACATCTTAGGTCAGCCTGGAGCAGGCTCATGGGTCCCACCTGAGGAGCATTCAGGTGGCACTGATGGGTGTTCCTGCTCAAGAGCACACTGTGAGGATTGTCACTTTTGACAAGCTTTTTATAAAATTTGAAGCACATATCAATCACCTTGGGAGATTTTAACAATGCTGACTGAGATCCATGGATTCCCGGTAGAGTCCAGACTTTGCATTTTGACAAGTGATATTATTATTATTATTATTATTATTATTATTATTCTACTCTTTTTATTTTTTATTTTGACACAAGGTCTCACTAAGTTGCTGAGGCTTGCTATGACCTTGCAATCCTCCTGCCTCAGCCTCCAGAGCCTCTGGGATTTCAGGTGTGCGTCACCACACCTGGCTCAAGCTGTCACTTTTGAGTGATGCTGATTTGTGGGCCACACCTGGAGCATCAAGTGTGTGTCAACATGAAGCACATTATAGCTGGTGGACAGTGCAGGGGTTGACTGACTGAAAGATCAAGGTAGGGAGGTCCTGGGATCAATCCCTGGCATTGCTGAATAAATAAATAAAAAGAAATAAAGATAACCAAAGAAATGCACAGGGCTTCTCTACTCCCTCCCAGTTTTTGACAAATGTTGAATGATGACTGATGACCAGAGATTTCAATATAAATTGGTTTGTGGCTTTCCAAGACAGGAAAATCAACTTGACCTAGACTTGCTACCTCCTGATTTTGCCAAAGCCTTGTTTGATGCCCCATTACAGAGCATTTTTGGTCCTTGAAATCATGTATACACTGATCCCAGGGTTTAAGGTTGACCTCATAATTTAAGTAAGATATGAAGCTTAGGGCCAGTCTGCTGCCTGTCCTCCCACTGTTGAGGCAAGAACATGGTGGTGGGGGACACTGAGACTGTGAGGGAGAGAGCTACCTGGAGGACCTGATGGTGGTGGCCACGCTCTAGAAAGAGGTGTGGACTGCTGGAGGCTGGAGGTGCTGGCTGGGGTGCTGCCCTCACACCCCACCTCTCCTGTCAGATGCAGCAGGGTCCTGAGGCAGGTCCTGGGACTGCTGGCCTTGGTTGGGTCCTAGCAGCCATTCCTCTGTCTTACCACTTCATGTACCAGCTTGCCTCGGTTCAGATGGGGGTCACTGGGGTCCCAGGAACTGAATAAAGGGACCACAGAATCTCCTGGGCTGTCCAAGACTATTTTCCCTCTGGAACTGTGACATGGCCCTAATCAAATTGGGTCTGTAACCCATCTCTAAGAGAACATATGCTAGATATCATGACACTTACATTCAAGATATGAGGACCTTCTAACATGTATTAAGACACCTTAAAGCTGAATGAGAAATTGGGAATCAGAACTGGAGAAGATGAGAATTTCGTGGGACATTTCACCCAACTATGGAAGAAGCTGCAAACTGGTTTGTTCCCTTATGTTACAACTGTTAGTCTGGATTTTCTGAGTTGGCTTCGACTCAAGCATTCCAAGTATTCTACCCAGGTCTCCTTCTCGAACTGCATGTCATGATTTTGTTTTGGAAAATGTGAACGTAACTAGAGAGCTCGTCTCCCCAGGGGCAGCCTCTCTATTCCTGGAGAGTCTCTGTCCCCTGGACACAAGGCAGGACCACAGCGCATCTGCCTACACACTCTCCTGGCTCTGGCCTCGGTGCTCACAGCCTCACTCTCTGTTAGTACCTCAGGCTTTAGAGTCTCAGTAACCTTTCTAGACCCCACAGCATATGGGAGCCACCATTTCTGTGGCCTTGGAAGAAAGGTTAGCTTGTAATTTTGCAAATAATGAAATAAGCTTTGTTTTAAAGAGATACAATTTTATTACTTTTAAAACACCATGGACAAGTCACTTTTCCTCTTTCAACTTAAAACAGTCCTGGTGGAAGAACATTCCAGGTGGAAAGAATCAGAGATAAGAAGGTGCTAAGTCCAGAAGAAATACAGCACATTCCAGAGGTGTTCAGGTGGTCAGTGAGCAACAAGGAGCGGGGCTGAGGACAGGAGATGAGGCATCAATCCCTGGGGAAACAGGCAGGTGTGACACCTGCAGAGGGGGAAGGGAGGGGTGCAGCCACCTGGGGACCTGGGAGGCTTGTGCAGGTTTTGAGAGTAGGAGGCTGGCATCTCTCACACAAGGAGCTGCTGAGACTCTTGCCTAGGGACACCCTAGGGAATGAATGGAACTGGGGTCAGGAGGGGGAGCAGAAGACCCCTGGTAACTTATGCCATAGATGAAAATGTCCAAAAAGACTTAGAATACGTAGAAGAATTTGTAACTTCGTAATAATTGTACACAATGAGGTATACTTTGGCAATACTTCTCAGAGTGATCACAAACTCCAATGTGGTAAAGTCTGCACTAATGAGATTATCATATAGTCATGCTCATACATAAAGGAAATTGAGATTTACACTCCAAAGCTTTTCCTTATCATGCCCATCTTTTCTATATTGTTCTTAAGAAATATTGATGTATGTGATCTGTACTTTTTTGTGTGTGTGGTGGGGGAGTACCAGAGATTGAACCCAGGGGCATTCAACCACTGAACCACATCCCCAGCCCTATTTTGTGTTTTATTTAGAGACAGGGTCTCACTGAGTTGCTTAGCTCCTCACGGTTGCTGAGGATGGCTTTGAACTCACCATCGTCCTGCTTCAGCCTCCTGAGCTGCCAGGATTACAGGTGTGCGTCATGGCTCCTGGCTCTTTTATTCCTTTTTAATGGCTTTATTTAGGGATAAGGCATGGTTGTGAGCTTAGTCATCTCAGCTGCTCCTTCCTGATAAGAACTGGGAATGCTCTAGAAATGTTATCTACTTTGTGGCTGGAAATAATTTGATAACATTTTAAAGTAAAAAAGGGATTAATACTCAATGGGCTTAAAAACCAGAAGTAAATTGTGGAAGTGCATTCATTTATGGTGACCCCATGGATCTTTCTATTCTTGATTTTAGATCCTCAGTGTGTCCGAAATTTATGGGGTAAAAAGAAAGAGTGGACTTATTTAGTAAACTGTCTACAATATTCAAACTCTCACATTCTAAGGAAAACATGATTCCAGATTTTAAAACCCTGCTTGAGTTGACCTTCACCTTTCTAAGTGAGATCATGAGAAATCTAGTGTTATCTGCTGCTAGTTTTGACCAACAGGTGACTGCATTGTGAAATAGGATTTTATAATTACTTAAAAAAACATTTGTGCATGCTTCTTTGCATCTCTCAGCAGTTCCCCCAAAACTTTCTTTTAAACTAAGAGGATTTCAGAGCTTGGCATTTCCAAGAATTATAGTGGTATTTATATTCTTTAAAAAAATACATTGTATCCCTATGCATGAGCCCAGGGTAGAGAAGCAGGTAATATTTCCTCTCACGTTTTATCTTTTAATAGAAAGATTAGAATAATAGCACACTAAATTGAACTCGGATAGCATTTTTAACCAATATTTTAGAAAACATGCTTCTTGTTCTGTCTTTTATATACTCATGTGAATTACCTTGAAGATTCCAAGTGCACCATTTTTTCCCAGTTTCCCCTCGTGCAGAATGGAGCATTTTCCCATTAACCTGCTCAGTGGCTGCAATTGTTCAAAGCAATTTGTTCAAGGCTACCCCCGAATGCATGCGGTGAGTGGTTTGTGTAGTACATCACTTTTTAAAATTCAAGACATAATGCGACCTTTTCCGTGATGGGACCAACATTAAAGTGTAAGTGGAGTAAATGATGTGACAGGAGGTTGGAGAAGTGCTGAGAGACGGTCTTTTCCATTTACCTTTCCTTTTCTTCCTCCTCAGGGCCTAAAATCTCTCCATTAGAGTGGCTTTGTGTCTAGAAGCATGAGAAAAGAATGCAAATACCGGTGGAAGAAGTCAAAGGCAAATCAATGGCTCATCTATGACTCTTCTGGGGAAGTGCACGGAATCTGATGACTTAGCAAGAACTTGAGGACTAGAGACAATATTGCCAAGCATTTATAAAGACAGTGTGGGAGGAAATGCCTTGATTTTCTTGCCCTAACTTTCTTATGCAGAGTGTGTGTGTGGAAGGCTGGGAGCTTTAACTGGAGATAAGGATTATTCTGGTGTCTGGTTAGCTCAATGGGCAGAGCCTGGGACTCTTATTTAAGTAACTGTAGGGAGATGGTCTTCCATCTGCGGGCTGATGATTCTTCCTGGTACTCTCTCTGCACCTTTGTAAACTTGTTCCATTTTTCAGAAAGCCCTTTCTGACTCATGTCTCGGCTTCTTAATGAAAATCTTCCTACCCTCAGGTCCCAGCTCAACGCTCCTCAGTTGAGCTTCTCCCTCCCCTCCTGATTAGTTAAGGGTGTCTCACTATCTTCCAGGATGCCAGGGCATCTGTCTCTACTGTGGTTAGCTCCCCCTGTGATGATCTGTTTGGTTTTCTCTCTTGCCCAAGTGTGAGCCCTTCAAAGGCGAAGACTAAGGGCCCTTCACTCTTCTGTAGAACATCTGGCTTTTGGTCCATGCATGTAGAACCTGAGCACAGGGAGCTGTTTTGTAGCCTCCTGGCTTGTTGGTCTCCTGTAGGGGAAGGTCACCCACTATTACTGGATCACTTTCTATTTAAATGCCTGTACTTTTAATTTATTTTCTAGCCATCACTATTTTTGCTCTTTGTTCTTCACGTTCTCAATAAAGTTAAAATTCTATGTGCAGAGACTAGTATTCTGTTCTTCACTGTCCTACAGCCCTGACCCACACCACCTCAGGTCCCTTCCCTGTCTGGCTCAGAACATGCTCCTACGTGTTTGAGCAGTCGTTCCACCAAGTTCCTCCCCTTTCTGTGTCCAACGACCCTCTCCCTCAGCATGGGGATATGCCCCAACCTCTTTAAACACCTTCCACAACGTGTTCCTTTATTTCCATTCTTCCTCATCTCTATGCAATAAAATAAGAATTGTTTCCGTGGTCTCACTTGGGATCCCAACCTCTCTTTCCCCAGTTCCCAGACTATGGGGTCCCCTGCGATCACTGCTAAAGGCAGCTTCGTCTCAGTCTTCAATCTTCCGTTCATCCCCTGTGGCCTGGACTCTGTTTGGCCAGAGCCTGTTTTTGGAAATTTTCTCCCTCCTGGATATTTTACTCTCACAGGCTTCCTGACTTTCTGCTCATCTACTGAGCCTCCTCTTCTGAGCCCTTTTTTCCACTTGTTGTTTGAATGTTCAGTTTTCCAAGATTCTGTTCTTGGTTTCCTTCTCTTCTCACTTTACACTCTCGGTTCATTTTCTTCATACAAAATGACACCAACTACTAACAATGCGGATGGTTTCCCAAGTCCCCGGATTAAACCCTGCACTCCTGGGGGGCAGCTGGAGTCCCCCGCCCTGTCCCTCCTCACCCACGTGGGGGCGCACGGTGCAGGGCGGGGCTAGAAGCTGAAGGTGAACCGCTTCCTCCCACTCCCTGAGGAAGGGAGCTCCAGGAGCAGCCCTCTGTGCACTTCCTCCAGGGGACACAGCCAGACGGAGCAGGCTCAGGAGCACTGTACCCAGGCTGTCTCCTGGGGGTGGGAAGGCTGAAACGCCCCAGGGAGGGGTCTTGGAGGACGCGCCCTTTCCTCCAAGGGCACTGGAGGCTCCCAGTTGACCCGCGCCTGTGCCTCTCTCCTGCCTGCTCCCCTGCTCCCTACCGCCCCCTGCCATCCTCTCCCTCCTCTCTGCTCCTCTCCCAGGCCCTCCCCACAGGGGTGGCATTTCTGCACATTGGAAATGGCTTTCCATTTTGGGGTGGACTAGGCTGAGAAAATCTCCTATTTTGCTTTTCTTGTAGATTTTCAAGATTGTATTTGCTTCGTAAAAGGAACTTCTCTTGAAAATAGATGACTTGCCAGACCTTTCTATTAGTTTTTGAGTCAAAACCCGCAGAGATGAATAAAACGGTTCATTTTTACTTTCCCGAGTTCTCTTTCTGTGCGTTTTCCTCTGAAAAAGTCGGTAGCCAAAACTGGGATTCAATTAGCCACGGATCTCTGCTCCATATCATCTTTTAAATGTATTTTTAATCGAAACATAATTGCACTTATTTATAGGGTGCAGTGTCATACTTCAATACACTTAAGGATCGGGGCAGGGTAATTGGCATCCATCACCTCATACGTTTATCATTTCTTTTTGTTGGAAACACTGAGAATCCTGTACCAGCTATTTTGAAAGGTGCAATTAACTGTTGTCAGCCATAGTTACCCTACAGTGCTACAGCCCATCAGAAACCATTCCACCTTTCCAGCTGCCCCTGTGCTTGTTAACCATCCTCTCTCCACCACCCTCCCCAGCCTCCTGTAATCCCCTCTCTACTCTTTACTTCAACGGGACCAAGTTTTTTGCTTCCATACATTAAGATGAGGTATCTGTGCCTGACTTATTTTATTTAACAGTTCCTTCCATGTTGCTAGAAATGACACAGTGACAGAATTCTGTTCTTTTTGTGGCAGAATAATATTCCACTGTACATCCAGGGCCACATTTTCTTTATCCTCTCATCCATGGAGGGGCATAGTTGATTCCATCGGTCACCTTGGTCAATGTGATTCTAACCCCTTCCCTTTCACTAGAAGCCACCGACTATTTTGATTTTACATCCTTGCAACTTCAAGATTACAAGTCAACCACAGTTGTTTGTAGACCTTGTGTCAACAGGTAGTCTATCACTGCACTGTTGTGACCCTTAGAGTCAGGCTGACGGGAAGCGTGATCGTTATACAGCTGGGCCTAAGAGGCATTGCATGTTTCTTGGAGGTCTTCAGAGTCCTGACTCTACCATGCGAGTAATCCTGGGTCTGCCTGGCAGGGGACAGGAAACCACAGGGGTCAGAGAGGAGCTGGCCCAGATCCATCACCCTGCCAGCTAGCCTGACACAACTGTGGGGAGCAGCAATTTGAAATCAGCTGAGCCTCGCCCAGATCAGCAGCAGCTTAGCTGAGTCCAAACCACACTGATGACCTGCAGAACCACAAGCTAAGTTAGGGTTTCTTTACTTGTTGCTCTGGCCACTGTGGACCTGATGGCTCTTGCAAGGCTGTCCCGTGCTCTGCAGGATGGTGATAAGCCCATACACGTCTGAAGCACGTTCACCCCCGCGGTTGTGATCACCAAAAATACCTCGAGACATTGCCAAAAGCCACCCTCCCCTCCCCTGGCTGAAGATGGATGGTCTGAATAAATGGTAGTTGTTTAAACCTCTAAGCACTGGATGGTCCCTTTCATAGAAAAAGACTAATGAACACAATCCCTTCTTTCTAGCCCCTCTGCCCTCCTCTAGATCAAGTCCCTGTAACTGTGCATTGACTAAGTTGTTGCCAAGAGCTTCACTAGGCTTCCGGCTCCCCCTGGCTGCTCCTTCAACTCCCCCTCCCCTGTCCTGTGCGTTTCCATCAGTGGCTGAACCAACACAGACCGACCTTAACATGTCACATGTGAGCACCCTTCCATGGTGTCCTGCCACCTCCCCACCAAATCCAGCTGCTGAAGCACAGGGTCTCTCATTATTCAGCTCCACCACAAGCCTCACTGGGGAGTTGCAAGCACCTCTAGGAAGCATTTTGTCGAATTTCAAAATTCTTAGGAACAGATCCTAGTGCAGTAGGTATCTGTTACTTTACTGGGCATTAGTTATATAATTTTGCCCTGATTTTGTGAAAACGGTCCACGCGATTTTGGGGAAATTTCCTCTTCACAGTGTATAAGATTAATTGTCAATCAGTCATGACATCTTGAGCTCCTTAGGTAAGGGGTGGAAATGAAACATCAAGTAGCTGGTCTGCATTTGTTTTTGTTTGTTTGTTTTGGTTCTGGAGATTGAAACCTGGGATGCTTTACCACTGAGCCACCTCCACAGCCCTTTTTATTTTATATTTTGAGACAGGGTTTTAATAGATTGCTTAGGGCCTGGCAAGTTGCTGAGGCTGATCTTAAACTTGGGATCCTCCTACCTCAGCCTCTCAAGTTGCTGAGATTACAGGTCTGCACCACTGTGTCAGTCCGGGATGCTGATTCTTGAGCAGAATGACGCAAAGCTCTGGAAAATGACTCTGGAAAATGGGTGGGCTTCCTCTTTATGGTTGCCAATTAGCTCCTGCACCTCGTCTGCTTTCTGATGCTCTAGTTTCTGCAGTTTTTTTAAAGCCTGATGTAGGTTTTTATACCTGTATTGCCCTGATTCTCTCAATATATTTATCTTCTGCTTATGCTATTTGCAGTCTTTTTGTTACTTGCCATCAAACAATGCTAATTATCATCTCAGCCTACCTAACTGATTATTCTCACAATAGAAAAGAATTAAAACGCAAGTAGAGCAAGAATGAATAATAGCCAATGTGTCCTTCATGATCTCAGGTGTACTGATAAAACATCATTATTTCTCATACAAAAATTAGTTTCTCTCTCTCTGAAGTGTATTCCAAACATGAATTCATTATAAAATTTTATGGTAAGTTAACTGATTCCTTTTTGGTCTAAAGAAAAGTTGGATGATCACAAAGCCAGTAATTTGGTCATAGAGGCATTGATGGTCTAGAAATGCTGGCTACCGTGTGCAGCTGCTTGGAATGTATTGCATTCCTTTTATCATCTAACTCAATTTATATGAAATAAACCTGGTTATTTGGTATTCTGTATGTCATAATTTTTCTCTCTTTCTTTTTGGTATTGGGATCAAACCCAGAGCACTTTACCACTGAGTTACATCCCCAACCTTTTTTATTTTTCATTTTGAGACAAGGTCTCCTTAAGTTGCCTAACCTGACCTCCAACTTGTGATCCTCCTGCCTCAGCTTCCCAAGTTGCTGGATTACAGTGACTGTGTGCCATCTACCTGGCTTGCATATAATATTCTCCTTTGCATATTTTGGAATATTGGCAATATCATTTTCTCAAGGGCTCAAAAAGATAAAGGACGTGATGAATGATAGAAGTAGAAAGTTTTAGGGAAAAAATTTTAAAATGCTCAGAACAATAACGACCTAGCACTAGTTTTTCTTTTGTCCATCTGTTATGATTCAGTTTGACAATTTCTCTGTGACCCTTCAGAGAACAAACACTAACTCCTTCTTCTTTTGAATACAAGAACCTAGCCCTCATTCTTTTTCCTTCTGATGGAAACTCCTTGGAAATCATTTTCCCAATGATATGTACTTCATCTAGCTAGTTCTTATGCATATTCTAAAATAATAAAGTTGAATTAATATGTAATATTTTATAATATATATCTGTATGCATACATACATATATACTTTTGACTAAATCACTGTGGATTTTCCCCAAGTCTGTCTATATAAATGAGATTTTATTATATTTTTGCTATGTCTATCTGTAGAGAAAGAAAGAATGATTTTCTCTTTACCTTTATTCTGGGTTTCTACATTCTGTGTGTGTGTATGTGTATGTATATGTGTATATGTATACATATGTATATATAATATAACATATAAAATATGTAATATAATATATAATAATATGTATTATAAATTTATACAAAAATGTAAATAATATAATATGTAATTCTTAATATATATTCATATATATATATATATATATATATATATATATATATATATATATAAAGCTTTGTAGGAGCTTAGTCCTTATAAACTTCCTCAGTCTATGCCTGAAGTGGGGCATTATGTTATATGCTGATTCTGTTTTGTACTCACACATACAAGCAGAATCAATGCTATGAATTTTCTTCCTTAGTCTAGGAGACTCCACCAAACCTGCTAGGGCTCCTGGTTGGTGTGAGGATGCCCTCTTTCTGAAGTCTTTGTGTTGGGCTCCCAGAGTCCCCCATCTCCTATTCCAGGCACACAGTTCATACTCCCTGTCCTCACTGTGACCAAGTGGGGCAATGTTATTGGCTCTGGACAGCACATTGTGAGCGGAAATAGAACCTTTTGTGTCATTTAATAGTTGATGGGATACTTTTAGAATTCTCTCAAATTAACATTTGAGATGCTGCTTGTTTCTTGAAAGACTATTATGACCCCCACAGTGGACAGATAGGCTGAAGGAGGAACAACTCGTTGTTGATTTAAGCCAGTCAGATGTCTTGGTGCAGCACAGCATGGCTCCTCCTGTCTGATAACTCCCTCTTCCTGCAGAGTAATCCTCCTGGTCGTTACCTTTTATCCTGAGGGCACGCCATGTTGGACAAGCAAGTGGAAAATCTCAAGGTCCCCACCATTGACTCTTCCTATAGTGTCCCTTCTTGCAGTCTGTGTGTGTGTGTGTTTTGGCACACACACAACCATCCTGCCTCCTTCCCAACTACCTCCCTAGGCCCAGAAATTCTCTTGAAAGCAAGAGAACATCTTAGACAAATTCCCCATCACCCAAACAGACCTAAAATGTAGAATGGAAAACATCTGCCCCACCATCCTCCAGATTTCTGCTTAGCTTTTGAAGTCTTTTCCCTTCACCTATCAAGTTCCCAACATCCCAGCCTGTTTTATATCTTCCTGCAGCAGAAGGGGAGAGAATAGTTGTCACCTTTGCTGATGCCCAGGTTGAACGCACACTTCTTTTCCTTCTTTACATTTCTAAGTTGGCTTTTAACAGGAATTGCTGTTAGTTCCATCTTGCTGTCTGTTCGACCTGTCCTCATCCTGGAGAAGGTGAAAGTGAAATGCAGACAGGCGTGGGGAGGGCCAGAGGCTGCTTTCCCTGACACACTCACTTCTAGCATTAATCATGTCCTTATGTAAAAAAAAAAAAAAAAAAAAAAACTTCCTGGAATTAATGAATCCAGCTCTGATTGCACTTAGAATCTGGAGTGTGATTGCCTGTAGGTTTTGTGATTCTGGAGGGCTTGTGTGTCTGTGAATTGATGGGAGCCTCAGAAAAGGCTCTTTCTTCTACTCTTTCCATTTAGCAGAGCCCATCGGAGACCAGTGAAAAGGGCATCGGGTCAGGTCTTGGGTTGTGGATATGCCCAGAGGAGCAAGTCAAGGCAGGGTCTGCAGTTCAGGAGCTGGCTCGATCCCAGGGGTTCACGGAGGTGTTTTCCATATAGAAAATTGAAAATTGAAGCCGTTTTTAAAAAATACTTCTGAGGAAACGTACATTTTTGTGCCCAGCCAGACTGCGGCACTTTGGGATGTGTTATTCTTTCCTTTATGATTTCTGTGTTTCTGTTTTTCTGGAAAAGGATGGTGTGTAAATACAATGAGCGCTGGTGTGTCTCTGGTGGGTTGCTGGGGATGTGGAGTAAGGGATGAAGGTCTCTGCTGAAAGGTCTAAAGTGCAGCGTGGCCCAGTGGTGACAGTCCTGGCCACCGAGGGCTTGGCTGCTCTGAATTTGTCATCTGACTGTAGAAAAGATCAGTGTGTCCTTGCACTTTGAGGAAGAAAAGGGGATGTCCTCCATTCTCAGAACACAGCTGTCCTCCGCTGGCTTCCCTCTCCAGGGAAAGGGTCTCAACTGGAAGCTCCCATGTTGCCTGCAGTATCCATCTCAGATGCTGGAAAGCTCTGCTGCTCTCCTGGGAGACGCGTCCATAGCACACTGTTTCCTAAGGCTGATTAGCAGAGATTTGTGTGTTTGTTTTTACTGAAAGCTCCAGCAGATCGCTAGACAAAAGAAGTAACAGGTGCAACCATTTTGATTAAAGAGGTACAGTGAGCCAAAACCCCAGCTATATCAGGTACTTTTCTGAGCCTGCCCTTTGCAACTTTGACCTTACGCAGAGCTTCACCAAGCACAGCTGGAGTCAGCTTTAAATATTTCCTTCACGGCTAGTAGGCTTGCAGAGGTCCTCAGCCCAGATAAGCCTGGTTTCTCGAGTGTTAAGTGTGGATAACAAGCTGGGTTTGGGAAATTGGCATGGAATTGAGAGAGCAGAGCATAGTAGATGCTCAATAAAGATTCTCTCTGCATTCTTTTTTTCTTAAAGCTAAATCCAACAGAACAGACTGAATATTTACAACACAGATTAAAAGTAATTTATTTCCATCATTCTTCAAATCCATTAGCTTGCTTTGGATTTTTTTTTTTCCTTTGAGGCCCTAATCAGTACTAATTGTGTCTTTTCCCTGCATTCATTCATGTAGTGAAACAATACATGATTTATTTTCTCCTTTATTTTATACTTGTTAAATTCTCCTTTCATTTTCACAAGTGAAATAACCATTTCAAATACCTAAGCCACAGTTTGATGAACACAGTGTTGGGTGTCAGTGAGCTACCTAATTCCCTTAGTTACTGGAATTCAGTGTATCTTCCAAAAATGGCTTTATCTGTGCGTTGGTGACTTTCGTCTTTGTGAATGATCTGTTTAGAAGTCCCTGGCTTCCACAAATGTCCACGTTAGGACATTAGTGTGCCATGAATACATCTGTTCTTGATATGAAAGAAAGGGAGGTGAAAATAAGAAATCACAGCTTCAGGTACTTTTTTGAGCACACAAAGAATCCTTCTCCTTGGCTAAAATACAGATTGGTATTTCATTATCTGATTGGAATAATAAGATCCTAATAATAAGATGTGAATCTTGTCATTTGGTTTTTTTTGCCTCCACACTTCAGGCGAAAATGCTGCCAGATACTTTTCTTCCTCTCCTGTTTCTCTATCTTGGCCTGGTGGTGGGCACTTTTGTCATAGTTAATAACCACTGCAGCTTATTTAATATTGGGATATTTATTAGTTCTTTTCAACATTTGTTTGACCCCATTTCTGCAGCCTGTTTTCCAGGAGATTCACATGGCTTCATGTTATTGAATAAATGTTTAAAATTTGGGGAAATATGTCAGGTGATCTATTTAGTGAGCTGATCCAGCTTCTGAGATAACCAGGGAAAATAGACTGAGAAGAAAAAAAAGCAGCTTAGAATTAAATAATGTGATTGAAAAATATACTACAATGAATAATTTATGGCAGCCCAAATCAAGGCTGCATTTCTGGCCCATTAGCTAAGTCTAGAAAGGAACTTGACATTCTAATAGAAGTGGCTCCTTGAAGAGTTTAGACAACTACTTTTTTGAGTAGATATTTAGATAAAAGGAAGTTAATTAGTGCTTTATGTAGAAAATTATTTTCCCTGTAATATAGAATATAATGGAAGAAAAGTATTCTCTAGAAAAAATAGACTCAATGGGGAAACAGTTGGAATTTTTACAGGTTATAAATGAAGTGTCTTGGAGCAAGCCTTAATGTAGTGTGCTAAATGTTTCCAGAAAGTTGCCAACAAGTCTCCACATCTTTGAACTGAAACACACCAGGTTTATTAAGGAAACTCAAACTGGACCCCAGTGGGCACAGCCTTTCCTGGCAGGGGATCCAGCGAATTAAACTGAAGCCTTCACTTCCTACACAGAGCAGAGCTATGGGCAGATTCCTTTCTGGATGCCCAGGCCTGATTTTGAAAGGCCCTGGAATGGGGCCCTGGGGAGTTTTGAGTGGAGAATCACAGGAAATGTTTTTTCCACCTTCCAATGAAATTTGAAGTTTTTATAATATGACCATTCAGGCATTTTATAACTGCTTTGCTTTAATAATATATCTTGCAGAATGGGGTAAACCGGTCACAGTGCGAACAAAAAAGGTGTGTGTGTGTGTGTGTGTGTGTGTGTAGAACTGTTTGCAGGGAGCTCCTGTTGGTAATTACAACCCTTTTCAATTCCTGAGAAATGCAGGAGCAATGAGTCACTTAGATGTGTATTTTGATGTTACTTAATTAAGGAGCATGCTGTTTACAAAATTATCCTAAAAGGAAAGGAGTATTATGGTTGAGGGCTTCTCCTTGGCTAAAATACAGATTGGTATTTCACTATCAGATTGGAATCATATGAGAACATCTCTTTCATGATTTTAAAGTTATTATCTTTAATGCACATGCAAAATTTTCTTTATTTTTCTGTATGTGCACTGATATTTATTTATATTTAAGTGTTTGTTTTTAAGATATTCTTGTCCTTGAAATCAGAAGACCAGTTTGATTAAAAAAAAAAGTCCTTTAAAGCTTGTGTGTGTTAGTAGTATTTTTAGTATTAGAAATTTCAAACTTTGTTGTTTTTAACAGCCTATATATGAGACTATTTAGTGAATGAGTTGTGGATTTTTTTTTTAATCAAAAGATCGAGTCAACGTTTTCTAGTAAGAAATCATAGGATATCACCAATGCCATAAGGAAAACAATCATGTTCCATAACACTGTGATCTGACCCTCTAATAAGTAAACATTTTGAGTGTTCACAATACATGCATACCCATGAATTCATGTGCCACATAAAATAACATTAAAGAGTAAAAGAATGAAATAGTACTTTCCCATAAAGGAGAATATAAAATCACCACAAGTGAAAAAAAAATGAAGAAAAGTTTCATGTAGTCATTTCTTTAATATTGTGTACTTTTCAAGGTTCTGGAGCATTTCTAAGCCCAGAGCCATGGCAGTGTGGTTTCCGTAGCCTCTTGAGCAGGCCAAATAGATGGGGGAGAGATGGACACCTCCCATTCCTCTGGATGGCCTCTGCTCTCAGCTCACATCAAAATCACCTGTGTCTCTTTAAAACCCCTGATGCGGGGCTCTCACCTGGAGACTGGGATTTAGCGTCTTAGGTGGAAGAAGGGCTAGGCGCTGACACTTCAGAACCCTCTTGGGGGGGCTACTGCGCAATTGCGGTTGGGAATCACTGTTCAGGCCCATGTGGGCTCCCGTGGAAGATCTGGGCAGGAAGTGGGGGAGGGCGACTGTGCTGGGAGGACGACACACAGGCTGGGAGAGCAGAGTAGAAGCACCGGCCTGTCCAGTTGGAGATGACCCCTGAGCCACAGAAAGCGCCCCTGGAATCAGAAGCCACGGCTCTGCCCTCTGGGGTGGGTGGCCCAGCAGAGCCTGCAAGGTGAGGGTAAATGCTGGAGGCCTCCAGAGCTGGGGAGTCCTCAGGAAAACACTGTGGTCTGAGATGCCCAGCAAGCAGGTTGCAACTTAAATGAGTGTCATCCCTTTGTCATTAAACCTCTCACAGCCTGAGGAGGCACAGGGAACCTGGGTGACAGCATTAACATTATAGCAATAACCAATTTTGACAGCGTCACAAATTACAAAGCTCCTCCGTGTGTATTATATTACTGGGTCACACTTCATCCCTGCAAAGCGGTAGGGTAAATGCTATTAGTTCTGTTTTGCAAAGGAAAATAACCAAGTTCAGAAATGTTAAATATTTGCCTGAGGTCATATAATATCAAAGGGCAGAGCCAGAATGCAGTGGATCAATCAGCTGCAACCTTTTTCTTTCACCATACCTAGACCTGAGCTAGCAGGTGGTGTTTGGTGAGGCACAGAAGAGGAGCTCTATGAACTTACAGGCTATTGGGTTGCTTAGAAATGGAGTCTATTTGTCTTAGGGCTGTTTCTTTTCTCCTCCACAGCCAGAGCTAATACTCAGCTACACCATCCTCTAATGTGCTCACTGCCTCCTGCTCGCTCTAAGCACCCACTGCCCTGAATCCCCATTCACTTCACCACAACTCCCCACCCTACCCCTCAACCCTTTGGACAGTGCAATGATCTGGCATCTACAAGGTACTCCTGCCCCAGGCTCAATAATAAAAGCAATGAGTGCCTGGGCCGTTGAATAGGTGCTTAAGTATTAGAAATGTTACTCTTCTCTAGAGCAATTCATTTTCAAATCAAATAGTTTGCAAATTGATTTCACTGATAATAATAGTCTTGGATAATGGGTCAGAAAAACTGATCCACCCATCCATCCATCCACCCATACTCCATCCATCACTCATCTATCCACCCATCCATTCATTCACTCAACCATCCATTCATCACTCATCCATCTATCCATCACTCATCCTTACACCCATCTATCCATCACTCATCTATCCATCAATTATCCATCCACCCACCCATCCATCCATCCACCACTCATCCATCCACCCATCCATCCAATCATCCATTCATCTATCCACTAATCATCCATTCATCCATCCACTACTCATTCATACACCCATCCATCCATCCACTACTCATCCATACACCCATCCATCCATCCATCCACTACTCATCCATCCATCCATACATCCACTACTCATCCATCCATCCACCCAACCATCCAATGATTCATTCAATGGGTGATCAGGCTATCTGGAGTCACCCTTCTTCATATCTCTTGTGTCTTCTCCACTCCAAACATCACTGCCTGGATTTGGACTCCAACCATCTTTCACTTAGACTCTTGCTATGTGGTCCCTGTCCCTTATCTATACCCCTCCACTTTGTTCTCAAGCTGCCTTCAGACTTTCAGCTCTAAGATGCAAATCTGAAAGCATCCCTACCCTTTTGGAACTTATCAAAAGTCACCTTTATTGACAGGAGTTGGCTTGAACTTCTGAGCTGGAACACAGAGCTGCTGGCTCTGGCTTGGGCATCAGTTTCCTAGTTCACCAAATCCTGCTCCTGCGTTGTATGCTCATATCACAGGGAATCCCCAGAGGACTCCAAGGGCACCACACAGCCTACCCCCCCAGGGGCCTTGACTCTGCACATTTCTGTCATGGACCCAGGACTGCTGTACTTTCTGACAAACCCCAGCATGTTCTGCAGGCTAAATTCAAGACTGCCCTTCTCCACTGACCAGCGTCCTGACTCCATTTGGCTACACCCACCACCCCTTCCTTATGCACCCGTCACAGTCTGCACTCCTTCCTGCCATAGCGTCCATCTACGAAGCTTCATTGCATCTACTTGTTTGTGCGTGTGGCCTTCTCTTCCTTTCAACAGCATATCCTCTTTGGGGGTTTCAGTTGTGGCCTTATTAGTCTTATCACAAGCACCCAAAGCAGTGTACTGCACACAAGGTATTCAGTAAGCGCTTATCAAACAAATGCCCTCAGTTCATTAACTCCTATTCCTGATTCAGGAGCTGTCTCTCAAATGGAGCCAAGTGCTTTTGAACAAAAACATAAATCAGGTTAAGACGTCTGACATAAGGCTTTGAGTTTCTCTATGAAGTAATAGATAATGACATATTTATAAATGTCTGTTGACAGACATTGCTTAGTGTTTTCCAAAGCTGTAGGAGTCCTGCATCCAGACACCTGTGTGGAACAGCAAACCATAAACAAGTTTCTGCACACTTCAATTAACAGCTTATTTGGGCTGGATCAGCTCTGCGAACATGGAGGCAACCTTGTCAATCAGGAAAGGACTAACTTGAGCACGCGCTGGCAAGTTTCTCTTGTGAGAGAGATTTTAAGCACCACTCAGTGCTTCAATAGTTAGAAATACATCTTTTCAGCTATTATTTTAACTATAAATTTGTGACATGACTTAATCTTTTTTAAAAGAATCAGTTGTCTATAAGGGCAATTATCAAATACAATTGGACACACCAAGACACTACAAAGCTACACAGTAAGAGGAAAGGGGAAGCATTTTTCACCTTTGAAATGTGATGGGGAATTTCCCATTTTGGATATTAAGTAGAAATTAAATAACATAGAAAACTCAATTTAAAAGTGGTTGGTTGAACATGGAACTCATGAGCATTTCATGATTTGTTTTTGAATACTCTTAATTGCTAAGATGTGAACTCAGCATTTCAAAAGTCTCCTCGTTGTTTTTCTAGCCTTATAAGCTTGAAAGACACAGATTGGCCCAAAGCTGGAACTCTTGCAAGGGAATTAGTACCTGTGGAATCCTTTCCCTAGTGGGCTTCAGAGTTAATGGGCAAGCTCCAGACTGCTTTTGAAGATGATGGAATGAGTTTATTTCAAGCTGAGTTTATTTCCTAATGAAATAATTCCATAGCTTTCCTTATCCTCAAAGTGTAAAATGGGAATTATATGTCTTGTGATTGGTAAGCCATGCAAAGCAGTGCATATATGCAAGAAATGTGTGCATACAAGCATACCTAGTGTGTAATGGTTCTATATTGCTCTTATGGTCCCGTAAGAATGAGAACCAATTAACACTGGAAAATAATAAAGAAAAAGATTTAACACTGGAAAATAATAAAGAAAAAGAGCAGTTTTACATAAAAGGTTTGCTTTTTAAATTAAAAAACATAGCTATATTTTCTATAAGTTTCATCAAATTCCCACACTTAACCTCAAAGAATATGGAGTATTCTAATACACCCTTCACTGAATGGTCTACCTTAGATGGAAAAGGCCATTGTTGGGGTACAGAGTGGGGAGCAGAGGACCAACATTTTATCAGTTGTCAACAGACAAGTGGACAGATGCAGAAGCAAGGTCAGTTCAGAGGGAATTTTTTTTTGAAGAACTGGGGCAAGGTAAGGGTGGCTTTAGTTTACAAGATTGCTATGCTCATTATTGCAATGTGGTTCCTGTACCTGGTTCTCTATCTCTCCAAGCTTGATCTACACCAGCCAATAGTATTTAGGTTTCAGGGGCTCTCCTTAAGATTCAGCCTGGACCTTTTGGCTTTTAAAAAAATTAGATTGAATGATCTGACAAAATTGCGTTGTTTTTCTGCTTTGTCCCTTGGTTTACATAGCACATCTTACAAAAGCCTTGGAATTAAATCGCATTTATTCATAATCTGATAAGAAAATACAGTTAGAAAACAAAAATAAAGTTATATGAAATTGGGACTGTTTTGAAAATTCCAGAATGCAAACCAGTGCATGTTTTTTCGATTATTTTCTCCACCTTTTGGAAATTCCTGTGCAAGCTTTATATTAGGTTGTCAGTGGCTTTTCCCTACCTAATAAAACATGAAAACCCTCTCTTTCTTCCTCGTGGAAGAACTGTTGGTACATCAGGGTTTTATTATACCAGATGGAAACTAGTATACTGAATTATAAGAGCAAAAATTTATTCACTTCCTCATTATTGAATCTTCATCATAAAAATTGACATTCTTAGGCATAAGAATAGAAATTATTGTAGGAGCCACAAATTTTAATTCTAGATAATTTAATTAAAAATTAATCTAAACTTGCAAGGAAAGAATATGCTTTCTACTAGCTGGTCTCTGTTTTTCTGGCTGTTGTTGTTTTGGTACCAGAGATTGAACTCAGGGGCACTTAACCACTGAGACACATCCCCAGCCCTATTTTGTATTTTATTTAGAGACAAGGTCTCACTAATTTGCTGAGGCTGGCTTTGAACTCAAGATCCTCCTGCCTCAGTCTCCTGAGCCCCTGGGATTACATGCGCGACTGCAGCTGCGGGACACAGCTGAGATTAGGCTTCGGTGAGTCCATTTCCCTGGGTGATGGTGCCCAGCTAGGAAGCTTGGTCCTTGTTTTGGTATTTGATTGAATGTTGCATGATCCTAGGTTAGATCCTTGTAAAATAGGAGCTTTCCCATTTGCAAAACAGGAGTTTCTCTTTAGGGCAGTTGAGAGGACCACTGAGCCACACTCTGACAGCTGAGGTTGCTGGTGTGCCAGGCAGGAACTGCCAGAGGAGTGGCTGGGTCCACGCAGGCCTCTGTGCACACTTGCCTCAGCACATGCATGGCTCTCAGAGATGAGTCAGAAGCTGTCTTTCTCCACTTCCTGTCGTGAGGGCGAGAGCTTCACCCCAGCCTCTGGCTTTGGTACTCCTGTCAGTTCCAAGCGCAGAGCACCATCTGGTCCCTGCCCACCAAGGGCTCCACGTCTGGCTGCTGGAGTGGACCTCTAGCTTTGTTTCAGCTCTTTGTTTGTTTTTCTGTCCAGTTAAAATGCTGATCTTGCCTTTCTGGGCTCTCTAAAGCCATGACCAAAGCCAACCTTTAGAAGTGTTTGGGGCAGAGAATATGCATGGCAGTCTGAGCTCTGCAGCCCACTGGACTGGAAAGTTCTATGAGGACATATATCTACAAACTGTAAAGTCCTATACAATTATGAGAGAGCATGCCGATATATAAGAAAAGAAAACCTAAGAGTTTTCTGAACTTCACCGGACAGTTCAAGGATTAGGTCACTTCAACAGTAGCCAACCAAGTATGGGCCACAGCCCTGCCAGTCCACCACCCGTTGCGGGTCTAGGGTATCAAGTGCAGAAAGTGAGAGCGAGTGTGAGAAACTTAGAGCGATTTCTCAGAGCAGTTTTACATTTGCTGTATCTAACATTTTAAAACTTAGCTTACGTCTTTATGTTCTTTAAGTTTCATATCTCCTGTGTTTTGCTAAATCTCTGTGATAGATTAAAAATTAAAACAACAGGGCTCTTTAACACAGATAGATTTATACTGTTACTTATGCTTATTCAAATATGCTTGTGCACCAGGAGCAGTGGCCCACTCCTGTAATCCCAACAGCTCGGGAGGCTGAGGCAGGAGCATTGCAAGTTCAAGGCCAGCCTCAGCAACTTAGTGAGAACCTGTCACAAAATAAAAATTAAAAATGCTGGGGATGTGTCTCAGCGATAAAGTACCCCTGGGTTCAATCTTGAGCACCTAAAACCAAAACCAAATATGCTTATGCTTCATCGACTCTGGCTCCAGCAATTAAATATGACTATTATTTTATGTTATGAAAGAAGAAAACAATTGTAGCAATTAAAGTATACACCACTTAATTTAAAAAAAATATATTTTTGAAAAACACTTTTAGACATTGAACATGATTTTTTCAATCATAAATCACTCATATAAAGAAAATGTTATATAAGTAAGAGTAAATGTGAAAAACTTAGAGTAATTTCACAAAGAAACTATAAAATAAAAAATACTAATGCAATAAATTGGTGAGGGCACTTCTTAAACTTATTTATTTCTGTTCCACTTTTCAACTTATAATTGTGATGTGTGTTTTCCACACAGTATTATCCTCTGTATCATGAAAAAGTTAAGGATGTGGACATCTGCAACATGATCTGTAGGGAGCTTGTTGTAAGTTACTGACCTTAATAGAAAGTTACCTGTATCTCAGGAACAGACCACACGGTGAAGCTGGGCCTGTTAGTACCGTACTTTCTTGAGTCTCACAGAGCACTTGGCTGTGGTTTTGCAAGACAGCGTGAAGTTGTGGCTCCTCTGGTTATCAGGGAGTACCAACTCTTTGTCCTCTACTTTCCTGCAGAAAGCAGCTTATTGTTTTATGCTCAGTTATGCTTGGTCATGCTGTCATCTTTCAAAGAGACATTTAATTCAATAGAAGTGGTGAGAATAGCCAACTACGACCCAGCTTGACATCGCTCTGGGAAGGCTTGACTCACCGTGATCGCAGTTGCAGATTGTAAAATGTATCCTAATATCAGAGATGTGAGCATATGAAGAAAAAGTGCCTTGAAATATATTAATTTGGAATTAGTGGCTTTCAAGGACGGTCATACCCCCCTTTTGCCTGCATAATTGAGAAACACCTAGTTTCTTGATCAATATTTATGCCTAGGAGAAGCACTGTGCTTACTTAATTCACTTAAATTTAAATCCATTGAATTTGAAGGGAGTATCTATCTGCATGGGTTTGCTATACCCCATTGACTAAGTCAACTAACCCACCACAGAGTTCAGTTATGCAACTAGCTTCACTTGTTCAACTGTTCCAAAGGCAGAGCGTACCTGGGACTCCATAGCAAGCATTCCCTACTATGTGCACAGTCAGTATGACCAGCAGCCTTTCAGTTGGGTTACTATTAGTTCCCCCCACCTTTTTTTTTAATATTCATTTTTTCGTTGTAGGTGGATACAATATCTTTATATTATTTTTATGTGGTGCTGAGGATTGAACCCAGTGCCTCACCCATGCTAGGTGAGTGCTCTACCTCTGAGCCACAACCGGAGCCCCCTTAGTTTCCCCTCTTATATGATAAGGGAACAAGGAAGGGTTAGAAAGTGGTGTGGCCAGGTCTCAAACCCACATGTCTAGCCCATGACTCCAAAGTCAGAGCTTTGAACAAATGCCGTTCTTCTCAACAAATAAGTTATTTTGGCTACACTTCTGGGTTTTAGAAGCTCTCATAGTTGATTAGGAAAAAAGTAACCCCTAAAGCTTTCCAGATCGTGAAAACACACTATGGAGGAAACCACCAACTCTGAATTACGTCAAAAAGCCAACTGGGCTGGCCACAGTCTTCGGTGAGAGCAGAGCCGACTAGAGAGTGTGGAGCCCAGTCCGAGCCCCACAAGCATTTGGAATAGATGCCCTTGGCAAACAGCAGGACCAGGAGAGAAATGCTTCTCAGTGCCCCCAGAGGAAAGCTTGCTGCAGGACCCAGGGACACGTGACTAGTAATTACTCAGTCCAGGAGATATACACTGGGACTCACATGGATTTTCGATGCCAAGCGAAATGATTACAATGAAACTCTAGATCAAATGTCAGCCGAGCAGTGGTCCAGGGGACAGCATCTCTCCACTGCTGTAGGCACGAAGATGAAATTGAATCGCCATGGCGGGTATGACATCAGTGACTTCTGAGAATGAAATTTGACTAAAAATGAAACTGGGTGAGTCAAAACTGGCTTGTCTCCATAGACGCACTTCCTCTTGGAGGGTTTAAACAGGAGGCTTGGGCTTCCTGAAAGACAGAGTCTGAAGATGTCCACCGGCCAAATAGAAATGAGTCTTGGTCTCCTCCAGACAACTTAATTCAGGAAATACAGTGCACAGAATGCTCAGCACAGGGTGCCTCGTGTGTCATAAAAGGCTGCGGTTATATTTTAATTTCCCATGAGCTGAATGTCCTTCCAGATCATTGTTTGATTAAACAGCTGGGTTCCAAGAAATTTCAAAGTGAACTGTAGGGAAAAGCCAAACAAAGATGAATAAAATAATTGAATAGAAAAGAAATATTTGGAAAAAAAAAAGAAAAGCAATATTTGGAATGAGAATACACACCAGTATCACAGGTTTTGTTTTACCAAATTGCTTAAAATACATTGTACTCACTTATATCAATACTGCTTTTTAAAAATTGCAGCATTGGTTGGGAAAAAGTTCCATTGGATATTAAAAGAAAATTTATCGTGGTTGGAAGACAGTGTTACAACTTTTCTTTGCATTTTAAAATATTTTCATTATTGTGTTCATTTACTAATATATGCCATGTTTAAATCTAAAGAAAAATAAAAGAAATTATTCTTTGTGACTTTTTGAAATCTGGATTGGCCCTGGAGACCTCATTTCCTCTATATGTCTGGGGCAGGCGCTTTTCTGCCAGGAGAATCTAGACCCTGTGATAGTTAATTTCATATTCAGTGGGCCAAGGTGCCAGACACTTGATCCCAGTGTTTCTGTGAAGGTGAGTTTTAGATGAATTTAAATCAATAGACTTGGAGTAAAAGCAGAGTACCTTTCACAAAGCAGGTGGGTCTCACCCAACCAGTTGAAGGTCTGGAGAGAAAAACAAATGGCCTCCTTCAGAACAAGACATGCTGCCCCAGCAGATTGCCTTGGATTCAAGCATAGGCTCTCACCCAACTCCTGCCTGCTGACCCACCTTGCAAGTTCAGGTTTATCCAGCTTCTGCACTTGTGTGAGCTCATCCCATAAAATACCTGTGTCCCCTTTTCTCTCTGCCCTCCCCTGTGTTGTTGGTTCAATTTCCCTGGAGATCCCTGACTGATACATACCCATGGTGGTCTCGAGAGCAGGCCTGTCACTCACTAGCTGCCTCTCAGGAAAATGGGATGAATCGCAATTTGGGTGTGTTTAGCTAATAAGCTTGCAGAATATATTAATTGGTTTTAAGTAAAATCAATCTTACAAGATGGACAGTGGTCCAAAATGATTCTCATTACAGAAAATTGAAATTGAGATTATGTTAATATTAAGCCCAAACATCAAGATGTTGTGTAACTACATTGCAAGAAAAAATTCAACTAGATAAGAAATTCATTATTTAATTAGCAAGAAATCTATTTGAAAATGGATTGACATTAATGATGAACCATGCCATAGGTATGCATTTTACTAGAAAATAATAGTTGGTGATGTTTTAGCTGCTATTTGTGTAAATAAATGGAAGGGGGTACAAATGATATGTTACATTAAAAAATGTTTGGATGCTAATTTTATTTTATTTTTAATATTTATTTATTTAGTTAGTTTTAGGTGGATACAATATCTTTGTTTTTTATTTTTATGTGGTGTTGAGGATCGAACCCAGCGCCCCGTGAGGGCGCTACCACTTGAGCCACATCCCCAGCCCTGGATGTGAATTTTAAATGACTGTCAAGCATAATAAGATCTTTAAGAAAATTGACTGTCTAAAACCAACTACTCTTTGGTGTTAGAAGTGAGAATGGCAGTTTTATTAACAGGGGTGGGTGGGGATTGAGAGCTACCAGAGCTTCTGATGCTATTGTGCTTTCTTGCCTGGGGTCTGGTTGTGTGGGTGTGTTTGGTGCATGCAAGTTCACCCTGCTGTGTTTTGGGGACGGGCATATTAAACTTCACTAAAAGGCTAACAGAAAATGCCCTCAAACCCGGAAAAGGTATTCTGCACAGGTTCTGAAAACATAAGTAAGGCTAATTGGTGTTTAAACAGATTGTGTAGAAAAGGAGAACATAAGGTACAACCACTCTCCAACTCTGCAAGCGCCAGGCGAGGACTTGAGGCTACATGGCAATTCTGAATGTCTATGCAGGGGTCTGTGGTCTGCAGTCTCCTTGCAATCTGTCAGGTCTAGGTTAATCAGAGCAGGTCGCATCTTAGAAGGTCTGCAAAGTATTCTTTCTTCTTCAGTGTTCTCCAAGACTTGTTTAGAATTGGTCAATTTCCTTCCTTGGATATTTGGCAGAATTCCCCAAAGAAGTTATTTGGACTTAGTTATTTGTGGGCAGCCTTTTCTGTTATGCATTAATTTTAAAACAGATACTGAGTTATTCCTATTATCTACTTTTTGAGTGAGGGTTTACCAAAACACTCAATGATCATTCTCCCTTTCCTGTGAGTGAAGTTTATTGGCATAAAGATGTTCATAACTGACTTTTGCTAAATTTGAATTTAAGTTGCTTTTGCCCCTAATTTCTTAATGTAAACACTGAGGTTACTAATTTAAGGCCTTTTTTCTTTTCTTTTCTTTTTTTAAAATTTTTATTGTTGGTTGTTCAAAACATTACATAGTTCTTGACATATCATATTTCACACTTTGATTTAAGCCTTTTTTCTTTTCTATATAGTCATTGCTACTATAATTTTTTCATTAGGCGCTACTTTAAGTGCATTTCACATTTCTATTCAGTTCAATATATTTTCTGATTTTTAAAACTCCTCTTTTACTCTTATTTTGGTAGTGTATTAATTTCTAAATATTTGGAATTTTTCAGATATCTTTGTCTTAGTTATTCTAATTAACTCCATGTTTCTAAGAATGTATCCATTTCCTCTGAGTTATTCAGTTTGTTGGCATATAATTGCTCATAATAGTATTTTAGGATTTTTTTTTTTTAATTTTTGAGGCATCTGCCATAATATCCCACTTTCATTTCTGGTTTTAATTATTTGCATTTTTATTTTTATTTTTCTTAGTCTAGTTGTTGATTTTGTTTCTGTTTTCCATGAATTAACTCTAGATCTTGTTAGTTTTTCCTGTGGCATTTCTGTTCTCTCTGGTTTGTTTCTACTCTGATCTTTATTATTTCCTTCCTTTTGCTAGCAGTGGTTTAGTTTGGTCTTCTTTTTCTACCTGATTGAGGCATGATCTTGGGCTCTATTTTTTGAAATCTTTCTCCATTTGCAATGGAAGAATTGATTGCTATATATTTCCCTCTTGGAATTGCCTTTCCTGCATCCCATAGGTGTGGGTGTGTTGGGTTTCCATTATTGTTGTCTGAAGATATCTATTATTAATTTCTTTGACTTTTTGGCTTTTCATGAGCATGTTGCTCAATTTCTATATATTTTTTTTAATCCTTCAAGATTCTTCCTGTTATTGATTTCTAGTTGCATACCGACATGTTCAGAAACAGAGATAGGTACGGTTTCAGTCTTCCTGACTTTGTTGAGACTTGTTTTGTGGCCTAACATATGCTATTCCTGGAGAGTGTAATATGTGCACTGGAAAAGAATTAAGTGCTGCTGTGTTGTGTAGAAAGTTCTAATTATGTATGTCGGATCTGTTTGTTTTCAACAGCAGTTCAAGTTCATATTTCCCATCTAACCATTATTGAGAGTAAGATACTGAAGTACCCTATTATTATTATACTGCCATCTATTTCTCCCTTCATGTGCATTATATTTGCTTTATAAATTTTGATGCTCTAATGTTGAGAACATAGACTATCTTTGGGTTTTTGACTTGAAGCCACCCCTGCTCTCCTTTGATTGCTATCTTCATGGAATATTTTCTTCTATCCTTTTATTTTCAGCTAATATGTGTCCTTACAGTTAAAAAGGGGGTCTCTATTAGGCAGCAAATATTTGGATCTTGGGGGTTTTAAAATCCATTCAGCCACTCCCTGTCCTGTAATCAAAGAGTAGAATCTGTTGACAGTCAAGGTTAATATTGTGAGATAAATTATTGACAACATGGCCCTTCCATCAATTGTTTTCTGGTGATTTTGTAAATTCTTTCTTCCTCTCTTTTCTTGTTGTTTACCTCTGTGGTTTGGTGGTTTTCTGTATTGCTAAGTTTTGATTCATTTTTCATTCTCATTTTCTTTATCTGTCATAATTTTCCATTTGTGGTTACCTTGAGGCTTACATAAAAAAATCTGATAGTTTTAATAGACTATGTTAAGCTGAAAGTAATTTAACTTTGATCACACACAAAAACTCTACACTTTGATCCTCCATCACAATTTATATTTTTGTTACTAAATTTATATCTTTATATGTTGTATATTCCTTAACAACTTATTGTAGATATAGCTATTTTTGACTAGTTTGACTTTCAGACATTTGAAATTATAATAATAGATTGTTCTGAATTTATTTGTGAATTTATCGCTACCAGTGAATTTTACACTTTCATATGTTTGGATGGCAATTTTTCCTTCCCTTTCAGTTGAAGAACTTCTTTAAACATTTTTTATAAGGTTTGTCTAGTAGTGGTTAAGTTCCTCCTGGTTTTGATTGGGAAAGACTTCATTTCTCCTTTGTTTCTGAAGGATAGCTTTGCTGGGTATAGTATTCTTGACTGGTATTTTAACTTTCTTTCAGGATTTTGAAAATGTCTTTCTTGGCAGCAGAATACAACAGACACTAGTATGGCAATATGTAAATCAATGGATGTGTAACTGATGTGATTCTGCAATCTGTATACGGGGTAAAAATGGGAGTTCATAACCCACTTGAATCAAAGTGTGAAATATGATATATCAAGAACTATGTAATGTTTTGAACAACCAACAATAAAAATTAAAAAAAAAAAGAAAATGTCTTTCTTTTCTCTACTGACCTACAAGATTTCTTCTCAGAAACCTACTGATATCCTAATGGGGTCTCCCTAATATTTTCTCATGCTGCATTTAGAGTTTTCTGTCTTTAACTTTTGATAATTTAATTACAAACATGTCTAGGAGAGGACCTCCTTGGGGACTTTAGAATGCCATAGATCTCATGTCCATATCTCCCAAGATGTAGGAATTTTTCAGCAATTATTTTTCTAAATGAGCTTTCTGTGCTTTTCTGTGTCTCTTCTCCTACTGGCATACCCATAATGCAAACATTTGTTTGTTTAATAGTGTCCTACAGGTCCCCTAGAGTTTCTTCACTCTTTTAAATGCCCCATGTAGCTGGGTTATATTGAAAAACCTGTCTTCAAGTTCAAAGATTCTTTCTTCTACTTGATCTGGCATGCTTTTAAAGTTATCAATAGTTCTTTTTTTCATTGTATTAATTTAATTTTTTAGTTCCAAGATTTCTATTTGTTTTTCTTTTTATGATATCTACCTCTTTATTGAGTTTGTAATTTGAATCATGTACTCTTTTCCTGGTTTTATTGAATTATCTGTATTCTCTTGGATCTCATTGGATTTCCTTAAGATCATTATTTTGAATTTCTTTTCTACCAATTTATAAATTTCCATTTGCTTGATAACTTTCACTGGGGATTTACTGTGCTTCTTTGGTGATACTATTTCTCCTTACTTTTTCCTGTTCATTCCTATATTGGTATCTGGGAATCTGGTGGAACAGTCACCTTCACAGTTTTATAGAGTAGCTTTTGTAGGGAAAGAGTTTCACCTGCAGATGAGTTCTGGGTGTTGGTTGGACCAAGTGCAGTGGCTCTGTTTCTGGGTGGGCACAGTAGAGTAGCCCCCTGCATCTTCCCCAGCTGATATGAACAGTAGCAATGTCTGTCAGTGCTTCATTGGGCTACACTGCAGGAGTTTGGGTGGCAGAGGAGACAAGGGATATCATCAGAATTCTCAATGGCAAAGGATTTAGGAATTCTTCTCATCTTTCTTCACAGTGGGGAGTCTTAGCTGAGGCTATCCTTCTTGATATTGGGTTTGATATGGGGGTCGAGCATCAGGGCTATTCCCCTGAGGCAAATCTCCAGTGCCTTGAAGTTGGGGTGCTGGGCTGGTTTGTATGCCAAGGAGTGTTGGCTGCTGTGCTAGCTCAGGTACAGCTTCCCTGAAGGTGAGGTGCTGTGTGCTTCTTTGGACATAGTTGGGGGGTACGTGCTTGGTTGTTCTGTTGGAAAAGGTTCAGCCTTCCCACTGGGCCAGACCAGCTATTCCTTGGCGAACAGGGTGCTTTATGGACTCACATGCTGGAGATCACAGCTATTCTGCTTGCTGGACTTAAGCTATAAATAGCTGAAAGTGGGGCACACCAGCCACTTGATGGGGAACATGGAGTATTTCCAAGGTAGCTTATCCCTAGGGTCAAGGAGCTACAGCAATTCAGCAGGAGAGTGGTGCATAGGCACGTATAAGCCTGGGGCACTGATGGCAGAACCTCAGGAGTGGAGGAACTCAGTGGCTACTGAGCTCCAGAGCAGAATCCACTCTAAGGTGGCTCTGGTCTTAAGGTGTTGCAGTAAAGTAGCAGCTTGGGTCATGGTGGGGGTGGGGTGTAATGCAAGTTTCCTCTCTAAAGTGACAGTATGTGAACTTCAGGCAGCTCCCTAAACTTGTCCCAGGGCCTGAAGAGACCAAGATTCTCCAGTAGCACAGATTGCAGGCTCCATGTCAGTGAGGGAGGCTGCCAGAAGCCTCTTCCTTAGCCCTTCCTGGTAGGAAGCCTTCCTCCTGGTTCAAACTGGTCCTGATTAGAGGGCTGGCATGGCTGGACAGGGGGTTCATTCCCTTCTCCATGTGGCCATCCTGAGACTCTGCTCCTCAGGGTTTCTGCACCTCCCTGTACTCCTGCACTCTCCTCTATACACTAGTCAAAACGTAGTTCTTTATCCCTTGTTTTTGTGCTTTTTGGTGGGGCTTGGGGAGTGCCAAGGGTCAAGCAGTTATCATCATCCTGCTCTTGGAGTTCCACTTACTTTTAATCTGTAGGTGTTTTCATATTTAAAGTCAGTGTCTTATAGACTATGTAGAGTTTAGGCTGGTTTTGAACTTGTGACTCCCCTGTCCTGGCCTCCTGCATCCTGGGATTACAGGTGTGTGCTACTATAGTACACCTGGTACAGGCATTGGGTTTGATCCACTCTGACAATCTCTGTCTTTTAATAGGTGCATTTAGACCATTGACCTTTGACATGATTCTCCACATAGTTGGTTGATCGATTGCCATATTTGATCTTATTTTGTATTTGACTTTCTTATTTTTTTCACTTATGTCTGTCATACATTTACTGCCTCTTGTCCTTCTAAAGCATTTTAGGTTTCCATTTTTTCATCATTCCTTAGCATATCAATTATGTTTGTTTACATTTTTACTTCTTACTCTAGAATAAGTAATACTTATTTACAATTAACCCAAGTCCATTTTTAAATAATACAACACTTCTTCATTTAGTGTGATTAGTTTATAATAAAATAATCCTAATTTCTTCCTCTCATGCCTTTTGTCATTACTGTCATTTACGTGACTTAGAAGTTTACATATACATGTTTGTGAGTATGGATGCATAAGCATAATAAAATACATTGTTGCTATTATTATTTTGTATGAAATGTTATCTGTTAGGTCAATTCAGAATTAGAAAAATGGCTGGGCATGGTGGCACATGCCTGTAATCCCAGCAGTTTGGGAGGCTGAGGCAGGGGGATTGTGAGTTCAAAGCCAGCCTCAGCAATTTAGCAAGGATTTAGCAACTCAGTGACACCCTGTCTCTAAATAAAATATAAAAAAAGGCCAAGCATGTGGCTCAGTGGTTAAGCACTCTGGGTTCAGTCCTCAGTACCAAAAAAATAAATAAATAAATAAAAATGTAAGTTTTAGTGACTCTTCAGTTCCTCATTCTCTGAGGTTCTTAATGTAGATTAATGTCTTGATCAAGTTTCTGATCAAGACCATTTTCCTTCTCTCTGATGAGTTTCTTCCATTATTCATTGAAATGCAGTTCTGGCAACTGATCACCTCAATTTTGTTAGACTGAGAAAGTCCTTATATCTCCTTCTCCTTGAAAAGACAATTTTACAAGGTGCAGAATTCTGTATTAGTTTTTTTTCTCTCTCAACACTTTAAATATTTCTCTTCTCTCCTTTTTTGCATGGTCCCCGAGGGAAGCTTCTATGAAATTATGTTGTTCTTCACACAATGGAAGGTGATTTTTGTCTCTGGTTTGTTTCAGGAATTTCTTTTTATCTTTGATTTTGTGAAGTTTGAATGTGATATACCTTGCTCTTGTGGAAGCTGTTCAGCATTTATCTTCTCTGAATGTCCCTGACCTATGATTTGCAGTTTGACATTGATTTAATGATGTTCATAGTCATTAGTTTCAAATTTTTCTGCTGTTTCTCTTTTTCTGGTATTCCATTTATGCATAAGCTACATCTTTAGAGGTTGTGTCACAGTGCTTGCATATCCTGCTCTTTTTCGGTCTTTTCTTCTTTGCTTTCCATGTGTCGATTTCTCTATTGATATGTCTTCAACCTCCATGAGTCTTTCTTCAGCCTTGTCTAATCTACTAATGACTCCACGAACAGCATTCATTTTCTCCCAATGTTGTTGAGGTCTAGCATTACTTTTCATTCTTTCTTAGAGTTTCCATATTTCTACTTACATTATTCTTTTCTTTTCATATTCTATCTACTTTTTTTCATTAAAGAACTTAGTATATTAGTTTTAAGAATTCCTGGCCTTATAATTCTAACATTCCTGCTAATACATGACTCTGGTTCTGTGTTTATTCAGTCTCTCTTCTCTCTTTCTCTCTCTCCATATATACATATATATCACATATATGAATTATACATATATACATATATAATTCGGCTTTCTCTAAATATTAATTCTTTTTCTTTTGGTCTTTCAGTGTGCCTTGTAATTTTGGGTGAGGTAGGCTTCCCTGACAAGTTAAAGGGAACTGTGGTAAGTAATCCTTTGGTGATATCATGGAGAGAAGTGGGATCAAAGGAAACTTTTTAATAGTCTAGTGACCAGGTATCCATCTTTGAGGGTGCCATACCCCAAGGAAGCTTTGCTGGTGCCTCTCAGGCCTCTCCCCACCTAGGTGGGGCAGGACAGATAGAGGGGCCTGGGGCTGAGTAGTTCCCCCTCCAGGAAAGGAGTGCTGTATTCTCTTACCCCAGTGGCGTCCAGCTGCAGTGACATCCTAGCTAGCTGGGCTCTGTTGAGATGCTTCTCCTGAGGGCTGGCCTCCTTTCAACCAATAGAATGCAGAATATTGTGGGGTATTTCAAAATGATTACCTTTTCTCTCCCTGCTAGAAAGAAGAAGAGATTTCTCCAACATTCGCTGTATTGGCTGGTGGGACTGCTGCAGGTGAAGAGCCCGGCAGCACACGGGACCCTGGTGATGGGCGTCCCTGTGGATTGACTTCTCTGTCTTGTCCACACCAAGGCCTCGGCCATTTATCTGCTATGTCCTCAGCCTGGTGCTGGTTCCTGGGGAGGCTTTTGCTTATAATTTCTGATTTAGAGATTGTGATTCTTAAGTCTCCCTGTCTGTCTAATTTGAGAGCAATGGTTTGCTCATGACCTCCTCTCTCTGATAGATCTAAGAAATTGTGCATTTTTAGTTCTTTTAGCTTTTTTAAAAATTTTTTTATTTTTATTTTTTTTTAAGCAGCAAAGAGGTGTTTATTGTGAGCTAGCTTGGTCCTCTGCGCACACACAGCAACTGGTGACACTGAGAGGCCCAGAGCCCAGGGTTGGCAGCAGTTTTATACACTCTTTGGGGAAGGCAGGGACTTCACATACATCATAGCATCTCTTAGCAAATCATCACACACCGCGGGTAAATCAAACAACAACTCTTAATATTGATTAGCACATTCACTGGTGGGAACAAGTCGGTTAGGGGTGATTGGTTAGTACAAGAGGGGGATTCATTTGAACTGATTGGTTTAGGCCATGAGGGGAGTATGTGCTAACCTATATGGTTTCCCAACATGTTATCAACCACCATAAACTACTGGGAGGGTCATCTGGCATCCCAGGTATTTCCCTGTCTCATGCTGATTGGTGGATGCCAGGGGATTGCTATGGGTCCTCATCTAGCCTGACTGACTCAGAGACACCTGGAACAGCAGATCTCTCCTGTTATTTGTAGATATATAACTCAGCAGGGTGGGTATGTGCCTAGGAGTGCTCTGTGGGTCTTTCCAAGGACGAGGGTCATGCCCCCTTCCTTGGACAGGCTTTCCTCTGAGGTAGAGACTGGTTTCTCATTCCCCCCTTTGTCTGGAAACTTGGGAACCAATCATGGTTCCCTCAGTTGGGGGTATATTTGGGCAGGCTCTATATCTTGGTAGAGTAAATGGTAACCCTCAGGGGACAGTCTTCAACTTCCCAAACTCACTCAAAATTGGCATCCTAGATCCAACCTGACTTGATTTACCTATCTACACTGTCTATCTATTTCTGGCTTTATTCCCCCCTCTAATTTTAGGAACTCCTTATTGTTTTAAGGAGCAGGGGCAACAGCTTGTTCTGGCTCCTTCAAAGCTAAGAGGGGGCATCGAACATGAGGGGGCTCGACGACATGGGGTAGATGTAGGGGGCGATGTGGGGGGTGACATGGGGGATGTAAATTCCCTTTTAGAAGTCAATTCAGTTTGAAGTCTGGTTGGGGAAGAACAGGTTGTAAAGTCATTTGGGGATGGGTGCTTCTATGAGAGTACTCATAGAGTACTTTCTATGAGTAGTGAACAAATGTTGCAGCAGCTGGAACATATTGCTTTATAATAGATGTATCCTCACCAGGCTTTAACATCCCCAGTTATCAGGAATGTAAACATAACATTTAACTTTTAGTGTTACAGATGTCCTTCCCCATAAGATACTGTTTAATAATTTAATGTCATCTGATCTTGCAAAATTCTTTTACTAGTATGACCTCTGTGTCTAATAGAGAAACCTTTAATTCTGTTACTTAGGGCTGCATAATCATATTAGCAAACACCAAGCCCACCCATGTAGGTTAGGAATATCTGTAAGTCTTAAACTAAAAACTACTCTGGCAGTTCCTTTTGATAGTTATCAGGCATTTCTGCCTAATAATCTCTTTTGTAGCCTCCAGTTTACTTATTCTTGGGGGCTAATGCAAGGTGTATACCTTAAGTTACATTTAACTATTATTATTATTTAAAATGCCCAGGAATAGCTGTGTTTTGGTTTTAACTGTCTTTGCTAAGTGTTTAAGATGAAGCAGTCAAACTGACTTTTGTTTCTTGCCGCAGCCCGGCTGGCTGGGCAAAATAACCGGGGGGTGACGAACAACTTGTGTACGTTGATACAGCAGGAGTGGAAGCCGTTTATTGCAGGACAGGAGCAGTATTTATACATTCCACACAGCTTATCTAATTAACATAAACTAGATACATCAGTCAACCAATCAGGAATCTCCACACTTAATGGCTCGCTTTTGTTACTTCTCAAACCACTCCCTCTGGCATTTTGCCAGGCACCATCCAGACTTGTTTACGAACTCTAACATTCCCCTGGCAAAATGCCAGGTGTTATTTTGACTTGTTTACAGACTCTAACAGTTTCTATCTATTGTTAACAGTCAGCTGAGTTTCCATGGGAGTCCTGGGGTAACTTTACAGCAGCTTCTCAGTTCTGCTAGAGACATTTGCTCTAGGATGGGTTCAGGTCTTGCTTGACCATGTGGCTTCCCTTGGAAGCATCAGGGAAGTTTCCCTTCTCTGATGACCCTTCTTTTCATAGCAAATGCACTGGTTGGCTTTCTGTTCTCCAGTGGTCTCATTAATCTCCCCAATCAGGAGGTTATGTGGCCCACAGTTGCAAAGTTCTTTAGAGAAGTCTCCTGTTCCCTGGATTCAGACTGACTCAGAGGGCAAGAGCCATCATTTAGCTTTTTTTTTTTTTTTTTTTTTTAAGCTTGCTTTTAGGACAGAGTGGTGAATTCTAAGCTCCTCACATGCCAGACCAGAAACCAAGCCTTCCCCACTTGTACATTTCCTTTACTAGTAAGTAGAGTGCCCCACATGCTACCTGCTCTTTGCTTTCCAGCCAGGTGTGTTTGTTCATCCATGTGAGGAATACTGCTGAGCACCTACAGTGTGTGCCAAGCATTCTTCTAGGAGCTTGATTTGCAAGTTCAAACCAGTGCCCTTTGCATTGATCACAGGAGGGTTAATCTGCATAGATACCATGAAATAGCTTCTTCATGTGTTGGTTTTTATATTCCTTATACATTTAGATTAAAGCAGTGCCTGCTAGAACACCTCATGTTATGTGAACAAAGCATTATTACCACAAGCTCTGGTGTTGAAATGCACAGTGCTGGTTTTAGCTTAGGGAGGCACTGGGTAAACGTCTGAATTGTGACCATGGCATCATTGCTAATTTAACGTGATAAAGCTTATTTGGTGAAGTGTACTTTACCTGCTGGAAAATGAGTCCTTGGCTAGGACAGATGAATCTTTTCAATTACTGCCTGATACTGAGTCGATGTGCTGTGGACTGAGGTCACATTTCTCTTCCAACAAGCACACTGGTTGGCATCTTCATTAATTTTTTTCCATGCATTATAATGACCTTGACTTCCAAGGTCTTCATAAGAAAGCTAAAGCTGCATTTCCCTTGCTAATGTTATGCCCCTAGGAATCACATTTTAACATTTTGTTTGGTCTTCAATAATATTTTTTGAATTGTATTCTGAACTGAAATGCTTTCTGTCTTGCTGTCGTCCCAGGCCTGCTCACTTTCTCATCGATATACCCAGTATATCGGTGTTGATTCAAGAAATGGTTCATCCTAGCTATACTTGCAGCTCTCGGGCCAGAATGGTGTGTTTGTGAACATGTAGAAACACCGCAGGAGGCATTAGGAGACTGTGTGATATACTGCTCGTGAGCAGACCCCTGTGGCCAGGCTCCCTGGGTTTGAAGCTTTGTTTTTAATAACTAAGCTGATTCCTATGTTTGGCTTCCCACATATAAAAAGCAAGACTCACAGGAAGACCCAGCTTATGAGTTTCTGGGGAGGATTAAACAAAACACATGAAGATATGTGAGGTGCTAAGAAGGATGATTATAGTAAATCTTATGCAAATATTTGTTATTGTCCTTTAAATTTAATTTAATTTTTCTTAGTGGACTTGGAGCTCTTCCTCTTCCTTGTAACCTACATCTTGCACATATTCCTTGTGTCTTTTAACATTGAGTTAAATGAACATAGTTTTGTTAAGAAAGTGTGGCTTCCATAAAACTAGAATATTTTAGAATATTCCAAACTCAGGAATTGCTGGAGACTCTTTAAATATCATAAACAGTTTTTTTTCTCCTGTAAACTTGGGAAGGAACATTCAAGTTATAGAAATCCAACTTCATGAAGAGAAGCCACGTTCCCAGCCATGCCTCCCAGGCTGCTGGCATCTCCCTTCCCTTGCTCGGCATGCGCTCAGCACATAGCTTAGGGCAGGGCTGGAAGACTGGCTGTCGCTGTCTTGAGCACTGTGCTCCAGTGACTTCTACACATTCATGCTGTTATGGCACATTATCCTGTTAGGGTCTCAGTGAGACCCTTAAATGTCTCTGTTATGCCCGTGAACACCTTTAAGGATATTTGCATGGAAAAAAAATTTTCTGTGCCTTCTCTGACTTTGTAAAAGCAAAAGTAGGCTTTGAACTGAGGACAGACTCAAGGGAGTAGCTTCCAGGGCAAAATAGGCTGCTGGCAAGGAATGGTTGGGGAGAGTTCAATTCCATGACCTAACTGTTTTGCAGGGCATGTCACTGCCAAGGTACGGAATAAGCAGGGGGGATATCACAGAGGTGCTGACAAACTTCCTCAGTAATAGCAAAAATGATACCACTTTCTTCCAAATCAAACGTCAGTATTTTGAAAGAGAGATTTAGTAAGATTGCAATTTCCAGAAGAAAATAAAAGGGTAGGGAGGCCTCCTCCCTAGTGCCTGATTACCCTCCTGAGACTAGAAGATGGAGCGCTATCTAGACAGGCAGCTTGAGGTGAGAGATTTCAGGCGGGAATGGAATGCGGCAGCCTTTGATAAAGGAAACACATTAAAATAGTGACATGCAATTAAAGCTTCAAAAATTAATGCATTTCCTTATGCTCATTTTGTTAGAAATGAGAAACATTCAAAATGATAAAAGAACAAAGAGATTAAATCAAAACAATAATCTAGGATTAGAGTCATAATGTAAGGAGACATTTTCAAGATGAAAAATGTGAAAATGTAGCTGACTTTACGATAAAGCTAAAATTATCACAATTTGAGAGTATAGCTTAAAACTGTTATTATCGGTGACAATCTTCATATCCTTTTATTAATTAAAAAATTTGAGCTATTTTGATGCTAATTTCCACTTTAAATTGTACTTAAAGTAATATCTAACTTTCTTTCAACATTTAGAGTCTTATCAATAGGTGTTCGCCTACCATTTTCCAAAGGCGTTGCAACCAGGTCATTTGGGGGAAAATAAAGCTTTGACCATGAAAATGCAGAACATGTTGCTTGTTCAAATCCGAAGTGGAATCTGAATAACGAAATTCCATGTTACTGTCTGAACTGGGTCTTGTGTGATGGGCTTTCCCGATGGGTGGGCTGGAACAGTGGATTCTGGTCACAGAGTCTCTGAGGAGGGTGTTTTCCCTGCTACAGCTGCCCCTCATTGGCTGGGACAGTGACAGGCAATGCTGGTGGGAGGCCCAGAGCTTGCTGCCAGTCACCCAGCCCTCACTTCCCAGGACCCAAAAAACAGTGCCATGCACAGAGTGAAGAAAGGAATAGACCCCAAGCTCCATGCTTTTTGTTTTGGAAACTATGATTGGTTTCACATGACTACAAGATTTTTGAATCTGTATCATCATCTTTTTTTTTTTTTTTAAAGAGAGAGTGAGGCGGGGGGGGGGGGGAGAGAGAGAGAGAGAGAGAGAGAGAGAGAGAGAGAATTTTAATATTTATTTTTTAGTTATCGGCGGATACAACATGTCTGTTTGTATGTGGTGCTGGGATTGAACCCGGGCCGCACACATGCCAGGCGAGCGCGCTACCACTTGAGCCACATCCCCAGCCCCTGTATCATCATCTTAACAGCAAACAGCATACACACACCCACACACACACACTTCTAATTGATTTAGATTTTCCTAATCCCTACTCTTTTAAATTCTTGATTATGTTATAACAATGCTATCAATTTTATTTAAATGTCTTAGCCTCTAGTTTAATCATTCAAAACCTATGTTGTCTTTTCTTATTCATTTATAAAATGTTTTTTTTCTATTTATGAAGTCTATTTAATTTTCTTTTGAAACTTTGTCTTCATTTTGTATTTGTATTCCAATTTCCCATTCCCCTTTTTATGTGTGAACATCTTTTTTCCAGCATACTTTATTTAGAAAAATCAGCACAGCAGGAATCACAGCCTGTGTTATGAAGTTAATTAGTGCCCCAACAAGAGAGGTGATGGCTTTTACCTATTTCTTCCTGGTCCTTCAACACAGCCAACTCTTGCCTGTTTAAATTGGCCAAAAAAAAAAAAAGTCAATTTAATAGTAAAACTATGAGCTTCCCGTTAGAAAGTGTTCTACTTATTCTTAAACTTATAGCTTTACTATGAGCTTCTCTTTAAAAAGAAAGTGTTCCACTTATTCTTAGACTTCAGATGATCACATGTGTAAATTTAGGCCTTGCTTTTTGTTACTAGTAGAGAAATTTTCTCATGAGCTCGGCTCAGTGGCCATGTGTGATTGAATTACCCCGCATGGAAGGCTTGCATGAACCTGTTTTATGTACATGAATTTTATTTTCATTTGTTTATTTTGAAGCTGAAGGAATAGTATGTGGGATCAAGAGAAGAAATATAGAGGGTTCTCTTCAGTCTTCCATAGGCCAATTGGAAAAAGAGAAATTCACGACCAAGTCACCCTTTCTTCCAATTGTAAGGTCAAATAAGTGTTTTCTAATTGAGATCATCTTACACTCTGAGTTCGACACAGAAGAGTAAGTTTGTCCATGAGGCCACGGGGGAATCTGATGTTAACAGAAGACACAAACAAAACCCGAAGCAAAAGTACAAAATAAATGTGGAAACAACGCGGCTGGGACACAATGAGAACCAACCCCCAAATTTCACCCGCTCGTATATGATGATTTTTGCAGATGCTGGTTAATGAGTTTCAGTTCTGCATTTTTCGTAAGCCCTGGAATTCATCAGATCTGGAAGAAAACATTTCAACAATTCCCAGGGAATTTCTGGCCTACCCATGCTCAGGAAGTTATGGAGTCTCAGGAGGAATCCAGTTCTTGCCACGGTTGTCCACTCCGCAGGGTTGAACTGGGGTCAGCAGAGCCACTCTTGTTTGTTGTCTGCTGAGTCCCAGGCACTGTGCTCAACTCCATCTGCCATGCCGTCAGATTCTTGTGACAACCTGTTGCGCAGAGACCATTAGACCCCACTGCCTAAGAAGCACTTTGAAGCTCCTTGATCTTAGCCCAAGGTCACACAGCCAGCCACCGCCTGAGCTGGGGCAGGAGCCCAGAGCTTAAAGATGACATTTCAACCACCAATGAACACTGTCCCTCAGATTCCTGCATGTTTATTTAAACTTTGAGAAGAGCAGGTGTCTAAAATCATACTGTGAAATGTGTCTGAGTTAACCTTGAGCTGATGGGAAGAAACGTAAGTGCATTTGGAAAAAGTTCTTCATTATCATGACTGTCATTTCAGCATCCTTTAAACTTTAGAAATGCATGGTGCCATAGGAAGAGCTGTGGGTAAGGACAGCACAGCAGCTGTGGCACCAACTAGAGCAGATACAGACTTTCAAGTGATAAAGCTGAAGGCCCTACACACAATCTGACAGGTTAAGTGAACACATGTAAATGCTGGAGGATCCGGGGCCTGCCTGGGCCAAGGGTCCTTAGGTTCTGCCTCTCTCTTGCCTTGGCCTTTCTACTCACCTTCTGCTTGTCACTCTTTCTTTATACTTTAACAAAAGTTACTTTAACATATTACCAAAAAATTTTAAATATTGGTATAGTTCTAATTAAAATGTCTGAATGCACATACAGAATCAAAATAGTTTCTTTGTGAACATATTGGATTCAAGTGCAAGGTAGCCGATTCTGTTAACCTTTACTTTTCACATACATAACACATTCCAGCACATTCTTCCTTATGTTTCTAAAACAGGAAAGCACATGCTTTGGCAGGCCCTTGTTCCTTTCCGTCGGGGCACTCCATCAAGCGTCTGCTTGCTGTTCCTTCAGGTATCTTCCTATGAGCCCTTTCTTGGCTCTCTTACAGTTCTTGTCCCCATAGGAAGGTTTCACTCCCTCCACCAGAGAGTCGGTCTTGGAGGCTCTCTGGAAGTAGCATAGAGGATTTTGGTTCCACAATCATTTGTTTCAGGCTTTCTCCACTTTAGGCGCCTAGTTCAGGGATGAGGGTATAGTTACAGGAGACAGATCCACTTTCCTAGGGGCACTTAGAGGTGAGTAACCTAACGTGGAACCCTTCGAGTTCCTTGCCTCTCACACATCCTCCAAAGCAAATCTCCCTCGCCCTTAACTCTGTGCTCAGTTACCCCCAGTTAAGCCCAGAGACGTAGCTAGGAGTTAAGTTTAAATATTTCAAGTGCAGTTTCTGCTACAGGATCCCTGTGAAACGGGTTTCCACCTGAAATTCCTTTCTCATGAACATCATCTCCTTCTAGCAGCATCCTCTTCGGTCTTTCTGGCCAGTGGCTCTGGTAATTGCTTTAATTTCACTCTGTTGGCCTCCAAGGGAGATTATTCTCTGTAACGGAAGGAAGCAGATGATAAAAGTCAACATTCTGTGGAGAGAAGTCTGGCTCTTTCCTGTCTTATAATCTGAAGGATTGCTATGTCATTGGAGAACAGGGGTAGGAACAAAGTGGGGGAGTCAGGTGGGGAGATTCAAACCCCACTGTCTCTCTCTGGACAGCAGACCACCTCTCTTAGCTCTCGGGGCCTCAGTCTCCTCTTCTGCTTAGTGGGGTTCATAATTGTACCTACACATCATGGGTATGAGGAGGATGGAGGAGGACCCTGCATAATAGGTTTAGAAGAGCACAAATGAAAGTCTCCATAATAGTCTCTACCATCAAAAGTCATTCTCATTTTTTGGTGTTCTCAAAAAAGTTGATTGGAAACTGGACTAGGATTTCAATTTTGCTATTTTGTCCAATGTATCAAGATCCCAAGATGATTATGATACAAAAAAAAATAATAACTTCTAGCCAACATTTTGGCCCTTGTTTTCTAAGGTCAGCCAGGACCCAGAGAACAACAGGATCCCTCTCTGGGCCCTGCAATTCTGGTGAGTCACACTATCTGCTGATCATCAAGGAGATCCAGAGGACTCTAGAGAACAGGAAGCCAACCAGTGCACATTCTGCAAAGATGAGGGTCATTGGAGATGGAAACCTTTCTTATGCTTCCAAGAGAAGCCATATAAAGATCAGCAAGACTCTGACCCATCCTGGCAGATGGCACCACTGATAGAGGAAAGCTAAAGGAGCAAAGAGGTTTTGCACACATCCCCAAGAATGATATCTGAAGAATTTCAGCTAACTCTTTAAATAGGAGCAAGGTCAGTTTTGACCAACTTGGTCGTAAGCACCTGGCAGGAGAGTATAGCCTAAGCATAGTCCAGATGTACATTTGTGCCAGCCCTACCAAAAGTAAGTAAAGCTAGAGGTTATGAAGGAAGGTTCTTGTGTGGGAGTGCCTCATAATAATGATCACAAAGGACTCTAGAGTCACAAGTTTGTCCTGAGTTAATTTGAGCTTGATCTCATAGATCTACAGATCTTCCTAATCTCCTATATTGATAAACTTCCATCTATTTTCAGTGATATGATTCTGAGTTACTGTCTTCCTAGTTTTCAGAGACTGACTAAAATACTACTTGCTTTTGTGCTAATTCTTTACAAAAAGGTAATGCTTCGCTACCTTGTTTATTGTTGTCTTAGCGTGATTCCTGTCCTATATATGCCTTGTCCAGTCACCTGTCATCTGCCACTGTGAACTTTTGGGCTGCTCTGAAGCTGAATGTCCTTAACTGACCATGTCCCACCTGATAGAGAACAAGAACTTTGGGTTATTTCCCATGACTTCACCCTCTTTCAGTTGGAAGTGGTTTGGAGATGTTGTTGTCCATTTTTCCATAGAAATGGAATGTAGACCTTGACAGTAAGGTCTACTTTATGCTTTGAATAATACGTACTTGCTGCTCTGCCAAAAACAAACAAAAAACCAAAACATAATGATTTGGTATAATATTTCCATTTGGGAAATAGAGACTAAGGAACTAATCCAAAATGCCGAGTTAGGCACAGAAATATTCATCAAATGAACTATTTAGAAGAGCAAAAGTCACCTCTAGATGTAAATTTCACCCAGATGTAAATACAGTAATGTCCTGTCAATATTCTATGAAATTATATATTAATTATATATGATTTGAGAATTTCCACAAATATACTTGTGATGAGGGTCTATTATTTTGTTTACTAATATATAATAATTTATTATTTATTTAATGGATAGTTATCAAAATATTTTACAGTAATTGTCTCATAGATGAGAAATGCTTATTATATAACAAATGGAAAAAAGATAACAAACTTGCATATGTAATGGATGCTGAATTCTGAACAGTAATACACACAGAAGGAGAGAAAGAGTTTATTTGAGCAGTGAACTTGGTGATGAGACTGCAGTTGTCCCCTGTGGCTCTATTTAACTGCTACTTTTCTGCCTTTAGCTTATCAATTTATAATTTGGGTGAAAAAATATTTTAAAGAGTTCACAGATAACCCCAAAGTTTTATAATTTGCCCTTTCAAAATTTTTATCCAGTGGGAATTTTATTTTAGCTCCTCTAGGGAGTTCCAAAATGTCTGCGAGGCCTCCTGTTTTTAATATGCGCCCTCATTTACCCCTAATGCTCTGTGTCCTGGAATGCTTGTTTTGTGATTGTTGAAATACCAACAGGCTGGTTAACTAAATTTTTAGACTTTTGAATTGTAGTAATTGTAAACAGAATAAATAAAAGAATTAGAAGAGTTCTTCATAATTCATGTGAACCTCTTCCTTTCTGTGCTGGGAACAGAACCCAGGGCCTCTACGGTGCTAAGCAAATGCTCCTACCACTTAGCACTACCAGCTCTCTCTCTTTTTTTTTTTAGACTATTGGGCCCCATAAAAATCAGTGTAGTGCTTGTAAATTTTCATAGAACTTGCAGAGTTATAAGGGGAACAAGAGAGGAGGCTTTAGATCCTAAGGGAGAAAAAATGTGAGGAGGAGGCTATTTACATGTACAGTGAAAGCCTGGGACAGCTGATGGATGACTTCTGGGCAGCTTTCAAGGTCATGGAAGGGTTCCTGGAGACAGAGGGATACTAGACTCTGTTACTGCACCTGGAAAATAAGTGGAAATTACCTGGCTGTCCCCCACCTTGGGTTTAAACCCAGAAGTCTTGCTGTGGCCACCTGCCTGAGAGACGTCCATGGTGGCACTTCAAGGTGCCACATGGAGTGGAGTCAGAAGACAGCTGTGAAGCTGTGGGCCATGCTGGTCCCGGTGCTGTCTCCCCTCCTTCAGGGAAGAGGCGGATTTCCTGGTCCGCAGTCCTGGAGACCCTGCCAGTGGCTCCATATTCCCCCACCCACAGCTCCCTTCCTGCACTTGCTCTTGGAGACCTCTCCTAGAAGGTGTGTGAAACACACAAAGAAAAGGCAGAAGGGAGAAGAGAACCCTAGCTTTGGAAGGAGCGCACTCAGCAATAGAGATTCTCCAGGAAGATTCCAGAGCTTCTCTAGAGGAACCTGATTTGGGTGCAGATGGAATTCTTGCCCTGTGTGTGAAGACACCTTTGCCTCTGCAGTGACTTCGGCTATTCTGATGTATTGTCACCAGCACCATCATTACCACCATGGTTGAGCAGTGCCCGACAGTGGGCAAGATATGTCCACATGTATTATTCCATTTGACCTCAGGAAAGCACCATTTGGAAATTACTATTATCTCTTTATTTCACAAATGAAGAACCACAAAATCACAGGTTACATGCATTTCACAGCTGGTAGCCAAAAAGGGACAATCTGAATGCAATCTGTTATTCAACTATTTGTTCCTTGGGTTTCATCTGTCTTAAATGTCAAAGCCTTAGCCCTGACTCTCTCCACATGACAGCCTGTCCCAAACTATGTGAACCTTCCTCCGGGAACCTTGGTCTTTGTTACTGCTTTTAAATCTCAGGAGTCTACACAAAATAGAAAGTCCTGACAGAGTTGTGGCTTGGGTTCAGGACACCATCTCCCTGTGCTCTCCCTACCCTGCAGTGGCAGACTTGGCGACAGCCTACTCTGAATCTTTCTTGACATATTTTCCATAAATATACAGTTTCCCCAATACTTCAACTTTGGGAGCAAAAGAGGAAAAAGACTGTTATTTTAGGCCCAGAAGCAAAGACTGTGAAGGTTATGGGCAAAAAAAAAAAGTATTGTCATGGTGCTCCAAATCCTACACAGACCAGTAAACATTTCCAGTTCCCAGAGCCCATGTTGGCTCTCATCAAAGAACTCCTAGCCCAGTTTTTAGCTCAAAAAAAAAAAAAAACCTTCTTTACCCTGATAACACCCTCAGCATCGGCTTCTAAAAACACGGGGCTGTCAAGTGTCAACGTTTTATGGAGAGGGGTCAACTTAGCATTTCCTCCTGAGAACTTGCACTAGCTTTTGCTGTTACCAGCCTGGCGCTCAAAGAAAGGAGAGTTGTTTTTTGTTCCTTAGACCTGGGTGAGAAAGGGCTCAGTTCTGTTGCTCTCCAAGGAAGATAACATTGCTTGATGGTAAAAGTGAAAAAGAATTTGAAGTTCCCAATTTTGGCAGGATTCCCCACCCGGCCTCATCTATGTTGTCTCATTTATTACAACACTACTCATCTTTCAAAATTGTTGTCTTAGTCCTTTAGGCTCCTATAAAAATGTCTTAGACTGGGTCATCTGTAAGGAGTGTACACTTGTTGCTCATGGTTCTGGAGGCTAGGAAGTCCAAGAGTGAGGCACCAGCAGACCCAGGGTTTGGCAAGGACTTGCTTTCTGTTTCCAAGATGCTACCTTGTTGCAGCACCCTCATGAGACTGATGGTGAACAAGCCTCAGGCCTCTTATGAGGGCACTGATTCCATTAATGAATGTGGAGCCCTCATGGCTTGATCACTCCCAAAGGCTTCAAATCTTGATACACAGGATGTTAGGTTGGAACATATGAATTTGGAAAGACCCAAAGATTCAGACCACAGCAGTTATATAAATAAAGGTCAGTGACATTTCACCAGGTTGAGATCCACTGGAACATGTTTTTCCAGGCGTTCATGTTTTCCGTTCATGGTTCTATTTGGCACCTGTTCTGTGTAAGGCCCTGCAGGATGTGAAGATGACTTTCCAAGCTCCTTCCTCTGGTAAGTTCTCCAGCTCACCAGCTCTGGTAAGCTGCTCCAGGACCTGGTAAGTGGTCATCTTACAAGCTTCGACAGTAGCCAGCATTAACCTCAATCATAACTTCCATTCAAAAAGAATTTATGGAAGGCCTTCTACTTGCAAGGCAAGATGCTAGGTGGTGAGATGCCACATCCCGCCCTCTCCCCCTGCCCGCCTGCCTCCAGGCCACACAACCAGAAGACTGAGATTCCAACCCAACATTCATGGACTGGACTGGCACTGGCCAGTAGCAGTAAGTGGTAAGCAGACTTCCCTCCTAGAATTAAACAGCTCGACCCATTTTAGGTCTTTGCATCTTGATACGAGAATGAAAGACCTTCAAGAAAGAATACAATGGGTGGAGCTTGAACCAGAGGCCCAGGGGCTGAAGATCCGAGGAAGCTGGCAGTGGCCGTGGAGTTGGGATCACCCAAGCGGTTGAGGATGTGTTACAAAAGCAAAGAGGAACAGATGCAGGCAGCGGAAACCGATCGGACATGCTTCATACAGAGCAACAGTGTGGAAACCTTGTAGGTCGAAATTCTAGAATGTAAAAGGGAAGTCCTGACTTTATATCCTCTCCAGAAGGACTAACTCCCTCCTGCTACCTGGCACCTCTCCTTCGCCTGACCTTCACCCAGGAGGGACCTGGAAACAAGTGCCCACAGCCCATTGCTGATGTGGTGTACTGCTCAAAGCAGGACAGAATTATTAAGTAAATATTAACACTTGACTCTATGGTCATTAAAGGTCCACTTACTTTGGATCTGTACTGAGTTATGTATTTTTTTTTTATTTGCTTTGGCATTCAGGAAGGTGGATCCCCCACCTGGGAGTCCTTACTCTTTTAGGCATTTGGCAGCCAGGCCACTTAACATCTTTGAGTCACAATTTTCCCACCTATAAAACAAGAGCTACGTAAAGTCTTTGTTAATGTTCTCTCTCAGTCTAAATATTTATGATATGCAGACATAAACGTCTTTGTTTTTCCCTTAAAAACATAACTGTCAGTCAGACTGGCCCAGGAACGTAATTGGAAACGGGTAAAATGACTGGAGCTCCCCCACTCATGGTTCTTTGGATTTTTCCCCCCTTGTTTCTTCTTTTCACTCCCCCTGCCTCCATCATGAGATAAGGACAGAGTGGACTAGAGGAGTTGGGTGGATGGTGAGTCTTGAGAGCACAGAGTCCCAAGTCTCACTCATTTCCCAGGGCCTGGGGGGGGCAGGCAGGGAGGGGTGGGTTGGCTTTGAACTGTGAGACAATGGCCTCATAATGTCAGTGAGTCATCTGATGACCTTAAATTTGTGTGGCCCACTCTTTCTGAGTTAGGAAGATTTACCTCTGACTCCTTCCAGGCCCTTGTCCCTCATGTGCTGTGAGCCGCCTCTGACTATGTGATTCACTTTGAATTCAAGGTGCATAGGGTATAAGACTCATATGATTCATGGCATTTTTTAAAAATTCTTGTAAACTTGAATACAAGTGACTTTTAAAAATTCACAAATGGATTCTGGTTGTTCCCAGACATTTCTGCTTTGTGTTTCTATATTGAGAAAGAGGCTCCTTTGTTCTTAGAATGCCCCTCTGAGTCCTGTTTGTCACACTGTCTGCCACTTGGGCAGATGATGGTTTTTCCATGCAATGTCAAGGGCCTCACAATTAGAGTAAAAAGATTTTTCTGAAGGATCCCTGGGAATCTCTGGAGAGAGAGAGAGAGAGAGAGAGAGAGAGAGAGAGAGAGAGAGAGATTTTTTCCAGACTAGAATTTTACAATATTTATGATTCTTGATAATATATCATGAATGGGAAAGTTTCTCTGACATATAAAATATATTTCTTCTTGTGGGTTATGGACAAGATAAACTTGAGAGCCAAGGAACTAGACAGAGTAGTAATCAACCATCAATCAAAGAGCATGTGTTATCAATGTGTTGTAGTCAGTGTTTTCGCTGATGTGACCAAAAGACCTGACAAGAACAATTAGAGGAGGAAAAGTTTGTTTGAGGACTCACGATTTCAGAGGTCTCAGTCCACATACAGCCAGCTAGCTCCATTCCTCAGGGTGGGAGATAAGGCACAACATCATGGTGGAAGGGTGTGGTGGAAGACAGCAGGTCAGAATGTGGCCACCAAGAAACAGAAAAAGAGAGTAAGCTCAAATCACCAAATGTATACACCAAGGCACACCCCTAATGGCCAACCTCCTCCAGCCACACTGTACCAGCCTACAGTTAGCACTCAGTTAATGCCTATCAGGGGATGAATGCACTAAATAGGTTAAGGCTCTCATAACTGAATCATTTCACCTCTAAACCTTCTTGCATCGTCTCACGCATGAGCTTTTAGAGGACACCTCACATCTAAACCACAACACAAGGTATCTACCTTGTGCAAAGCTTGCTGAAAGCATCAACATTATAAAATACAAATTCATCTTACCCTGTCTTTTCTTGTAAAAATTGCAATGCATATCAGTTTCCATAAGTTCCAAGCACTTTCCAATGTGCTCCAAAGTTGGCCACCAGATAATGCCTCCTTGTGGAACACTCCATGTCCGTCTTTGTTCTCTGATCACTGCTTCTCTCCTTTCATCTCCACCAAGTGACAACACGACCTCCACAGAACCTTGCTCACAATACGCTTCTTCCACAAAACCATGAAGACCTCTGTGGAAAGGACCTCTGCACTGGTTCCTGGCTTGTTTGACTAGCATAATTTAACATTACTCAAACAGTTCCTACTTTAATTATAAGAAAAGAAAAAAAATAAAGGAAAGGAAAGTCATCCATGTTAATCCAGAGAAAGGATTCCCCAACATTTTGGTAAGTAGAAATTGCCTCTAGAAGGTCACAGCGAAATTTTCATTTTCAGGTGCTGAAAAGAATTGTAAAAATTGCCTCCAAAGCATTATCAGTTAAGGCTTAGATAAAATATAGCCAATGCGGCACACCTTTTTATAATTTAAAAAGTAATAATTACCATTCCTGGGTTTTAAGTATGAAGAGCAGGGGTTTAACTAAAACATTACTTGTGTTTAAAGGCTATTTGTAGGAATTAATGCAACTTACATTCATTCTTGGGCCAGTTTTGCTTTGATTCAAAAAACCAGTTTTGAGAGTATCACATGATGTATTGTATTGATAAAAATACGGTATGCACAGTGGTGAAGTCTGATGAGGAAGGACTGAAAGATCCATGAAAACAAGAGACGTGGGAATGTTAGACCAGTCCTTGAGAGGAAAACAGGAATGGATCCATAACCCTAGTTCAAGTTCCTTCAGTCTTTCCCCCCACATCCCTGCCAACCTTCTTTCTAAATCAATTATAATAAAGCTTAGAAGAATAACAAGTACGAGGTTTAAATGTGGATAAGTTTTTATTCCTCTACTGAAACATCATGGAAAGTCAATCTAAGCTCATGAATATTAAATTTCATGGCCTGGTTTGCATTCTCATCCCTGTGTCTTGTCTCCTGTCTTGGGGACAGACTTGAGCTCTATTAATTCAACCAGAACTGTGCCCCAGGCAGGGAGCTGAAAGGTTGGAGTTGGAGATCGGGGATTTGCTCCATTGGGAATGAGTAAAGGAAAAGGAAGTTAGCTTTTGTTAAACAAAGCAAAAAAAAAGTCTGTCTAGAAGTTGGAATATAAAAATACAACTCTTTCAGTGGTCTTTGTTGTTTGAGGTAGAAACCAAGGGTATGGTGAAGCTAGCAATTTAACAGTTTTATTCAACTGGCTTTTAGTGGCAATGTCATCGTGAGCAGGAGCATCCTGGGGTCTCTGTGGTCGTTTCTGAAATGTCTTAACACGGGTCATAAAAACTTGTGAGAGGAATTTAATAAAGCACTCAGAGTTTAAGAAATTAAGATTCCATCTTGGGTCTTTCTAAGGGGAAAAAGAAAGAAGAAAAAAGCTTAGTTCACACTTCAGCAAATATGATTCTTAGGTAACCAGAAAATGACCAAAAGAAATGGAAAGAGAATAATTTTATATCCCTCGACCAAAGTCCTGTAAAGGATAGGGCAGAACCAGATTTTGAATAAATTTCTACCCAAGCTAACAAATGCCTGGAACAAAGGCAGAAGAATAAATCATCTCAGATGGCCACAAAGGTCACTGTCGCATGCTCAGCTGACCACTGGTTCTCTATGGAGTTTGCAGGAGGTGCAGGACATTTCATCTCAGGCCAGTTGCCCTGAAAGTCCAGCCGGCCCACTAGCTTCTTGCCAGGGAAAGGAGAAGCTGGCATCTGCAAAGTTTTGCTCTTAAGTCAAACCATCTGAATTGCTGGCCGTGAGTTCTAGGCACATTAACTATGTTGTTGCTTTAACCCCTACAATTCCGCTCACAGGTAGGTGCTGCTGTCCACAAAAGCTAAGGTAGAGGGGCTGGGGCTGTGGTTCAGTGCAAGAGTGCTTGCCTAGCATGTGTGAGGCCCTGGGTTCAACCCTCAACACCACATAAAAATAAATCAATAAAATAAAGGCATTGTGTCTATCTACAACTAATTTTTTTTTTAAATAAAAAAGAAAAAAAAAAAGCTAAGGTGGAAGAATGAAGGCAGGAAATGTGATTTGCCCTAACTGGTCACCAGGCTTCTGGGAGGTGGAATTGGGGCTCCGACAGGCATGACTCTAATGCCAGAGATACACTAGTACATCAGGAAAGAAGTTATAAAGACATTTCCAAGATATTTTCTCTAAGGGAAAAAAATCAAAAGGGATGCAGACAGGATGTGTGGGTGAGGAGGGGGTCCACTGTCCTTGAAAAGGGAAGGAGAAAAATGGGCGGAAGCTAAGTGAAACAGATAAAAATTAAAAATTAATTATTGCAGCAAAGGACAAAGTTAAGGCTGTATAAAAAGCCCCAAACCTGGGACAAAATAAAAGCAATAATTTGCATCTTAATGAAGACTATCAAAAAGGGGTGTATACATGGAATAAAAGGAAATTTAGAAACTCAAGAATACAGCTTGTTAATTGAAAAGAACATCTCGGAACTCTTTATTGTAAAACAAAAACAAAAGGAAAAACAGCGCCAGAACCCTTTGATAATCTAACAAATCAGACCCAAATTATGATTCCCAGTTTTTTTTTTTTTTTTTTTTGTGGGCTACAGGAAAGAAAGGCATGATGTGAGGTTTTTGAGCCCATTTACCCACGGCAGATATACCTTCCAAAAAATCGAGTACTTTTCTCATTTTCAATGGCTCAATTTTTTCTTTTTAGAATCTTATTTCATTTAAATCTATAATACAAATCTAATACACTGAGCTGGGCTTTAAACAGAACAATGGTTTAAAAAGTCTGAAAATATGAAAGAGGTATAACATAACTAAATAACAGCCTGTTAAATATTGGTTAAAGTAAGATTAAACAGCTCAATCCCAGCGGTGAAAGATTGCTAAGCAAATAGAATATTTCAAACATTCAGTACATTGTGGATTGCTTTTGCTTCTGTATCATCAATGTTCACTTAAAAAAAAATACTTTTTTGCACTGCTAGGGATTGATCCCAGGACCTCACACATACTAGGCATGTTCTCTACCACTCTGCTGCACCCCCAACCTACATTCACTTTTTAAAAAAATCCATTATCTGACTTTTTAATCAACTGACAGTTTCCTGAGAAGGGTATCAAAGGCTTGGTTCAATAAATTAGTTAGTAGAGAAGTAGAGAAAGAATGTTTGTTTTGTTTTGTTTTGCTACCAGGGATTGAAACCAGGGGTGCTTAACCACTGAGCCACATCCCCAGCCCTTTTATTGTATTTTATTTAGACACAGGGTCTCACTGAATTGCTTAGGGCCTCACTAACTTGCTGAGGCTTTGTATTCACAATCCTCTTGCCTCAGCCTCCCAAGCCACTGGGATTACAGGTGTGCACCACTGTGCCTGGCAGAGAAAGAAATTTTGAAATGGAAGTCAGTCTTAGAAATGATCATAGGCAGGAGAAGCCTGGGGTTAACAACACTGGCCTCAGAGCAAAGTTTAAGGGCATGCCCAAAACTTAGTAATCGAAATAATACTTTGGCACAATGTGTTTTTAAATCAAAGTTAATTTTTTAAAAACATCTATAGGGAACAAAATAACAGCAATTTAAATAAAGCCACACTGTGACTTGTTTGCCTTACAACCCTGCAGCATTGGGTAACATGAACGGTGGGTTCTCCTCTGAGCGTGGTTCCTAGCACCCACTGCCCTGTGGCTCACACCACGAGAACCAGTGAGAGTCGGTGACCTGTGAGCACTGTGCATTAGCTTTTCAAATTGGTTCAACACCTGGGAGGGCATTGTGGAGGTGCATGCGTAAACATGCACACAGGTTTTGCTTTTGCCTTATGCTCCAGGATGGTCTCCTGCCACTCTGATAATGGAGGCCAGCAAGGGAGTCCCACTTAGCTGATAATTCAGAACTCAGCAGCATTTACCTTGAGGGGAGGTGGGGTTAAGGTTCTGAGAATTTGCCGGATACAGTTAGAAGTTACTTTTTGGGGACCCGAAGGAATTAGAACGCTCTATCAACATTTTGGAATGTCAGGGTCAATCTTAGCGCCGCACTCAGCAAAAAAGGTGTATGTACATCTAATCCTGATTGTGAGGCCCAATGCTGGTCAGCTGCTTTGATCTCTTGAGATTCCCAAGGGAAAACAAAACAAAACAAAACAAAAACAAAAAGCATGCTGTGGTTTTTAGCTGTTAAATGGAAATTAATGATGGTGACAAATAGTAAATCACTTTACTGTCTTCAGAACATCTTGAAGTCCTTAAATGCTTACTCCTGCTTACCTCAAAATGTTTTTTTCATTTTTAGTCTTCCTTCATTTCCTTTCAAGTTCTGACTGAAGGATATGGAATAACAACCCCCAGGGAGAAAGAAAGCAGACAACGGCTCTGGACTTTCATCCCAGTAACAATGGGTTTTGAACTCTTGCAATTGATTTAGATTTTGAATTTACACAACTAGTTTCTTGGCTGCCCAGCTGGTGGGTCCCAAGTCTCTCATGATTAAGTCACACTAAACATTCTGCTATGATTAACTCTCATTAAAACCTACAAAAAGCAGATCCCTCTTGTAACCAGTTGCCATTTTCTCTCCTGAAAATGTGCCATTCTGCCGCTCAGGTCTGCTCCTGTTTCGGTTATTCTTGGTCACACAATGACCTCGCTCCAGTCTCCAATTCAGAATTTAAGTATAACCAAGATTTTCCCTACAGTCAGAATCTAAAAGCCTTGACCCGTAGGACTCTGAGAGTCTACCTTATGTTGACATATGGAATTTCTTGAGGCCCTGTTCAAGGGTCTTGAATGTCACATTTTTAGTAAATGTGTTATCGAATTAAACGTGATGAATCTGAATTGTGAAACAGCCTGACTAGCCATTTCTGCTCAGTTTTCCTTCAGATTTTGAGGGGTAGTGGCTTCATGTGCGTGGCCAATTTCGGCCTAGAGCACCACAGTGTGGCTCCAGGGATTCTCACAAGCACCTGGAGAGACAAAGTCCCGGGGCAGCAGCCTGTCCCTGCTGGGCAGATCCCAGGGGCTTTCCAGATGAAATACCTTGTTTTCTGCCCAGGAGGGTTCAGACTGGCCTGAATCCTTCTCTTCCACCTTGTGAAGACCTTCCTCCTACAATTCAGTGTCACAACTAGGGATGAACAAACACTCATATGTTACAGGAAAACTCAGAAAGGGGGGATAACAGCAAGTTACCCTCATGCATCTTCTACCAGTGGAGATTAGAGGAATCTTCCACACACAAGCCTCGAAATCTCCTTCAGATGGATTCTGAGTCTTTGGTATTCTCGTTTTGCCCCAGATTGTCACACTCTCCCATGCTGTCACAGAGGGAGCCTGACCTATGACAACAGTAAAAATGGCAGAAACTTTAGATCTTGTAGCAGACTGGAAGACCTCAGGTTAAGGGTGGGAGATTTCCAGGATCACCCGGTACACACCACACAGGCATGTCCATACTCCAGTATGTGTAGTCTCACAACAAGCCAAGGAAACCGTAGCTGCTCAGGGAAGGCAGAATGTTTTCACATAGTGCATCCACCCTGGTGTCTTGAGGGCAGCCTGAGGAAGTTACCATGGAACCTGCCAGGAGTGCAGTGATTGTCTGCTCCAGGAGCAGAGCCACATGGCTGCTCAGGATGGGTGGGAAATCATGTTCACAGTGAACATTCAGTACTTTACATTCAGCTAGATTTTGACATTGACTATGCTATGTACAAAAGTCTTAATAACCATAGTCTATGTGCTTTTGAATTTTCCTCAGTGTGTATATTTTTTCCAGATCAAATACATTATTTTTTTCTTTTTACTATACAGTCAATAATAATCCTACTACATTTGCAATGTTTCCATTACCATGCTAGGTATAATATAAGTAATGAATTCCTGAAATTACTGATTGTTGTTTCTTAAGGGACTTAAAACTTGAAATAAAATACAGTTCTGTCTGAGCACCTCCTTTTCCCCCTACCCAAATAAATAACTGAAACCCTTACTAAAAAGTGCTAGTTGCACAGGAAAAAATTTGGCCTTATAATATTGATTGTAGAGAGGTAATCTTAAAATACATAACCAGTTTAGAGCCTAAAAACATAAAGTCATTAGAGAAAATATTTTTGAAGTCTTAAGCCTAGAGTCATTTGATCTGGATTTTGGCAGCCACGGAGCCTAGTATAACAGGACGAGGTGGTGGTATAGCTGGAGTTACTGCTGAGCTACAGGGAAAAGAAATTTTTAGGAACATTTTCACTTGAAATCCATTGATGGACATGGATGGAGGGTCTGAGAGTCCCTATAATGGCTGAGAATCACTCATGTTCTCTCTCAGCCTAGTCGTCTGGCACAATAATAGTTCACAATCATAACATACAGCTTTTGAAAATGAAATGCTTTGGACCTTTGAGATCCTTTCTGTTTATCCATAGTAGAGACGTCTGTGTCGTTAATCCAGCAGAAGAGATAGGGCAGCATTTACCCACCATTTACCATCATGTACTGAGAGAAGAGAAATCTCAAGCTTTCCCATGTTATTAAAAAATCTCTGCGAAAATACTGACATTTAGTTTGGAATTCAGCTGGATGTTGAGAAATTGTCAACTCCCCAAATCAACTGAAGTCATGATAAAAATACTGTGGTATGTGCAGTTGGTTGACTGCAGGTGTTTGGCTGTAAAAGTTGGGAAAGCACAAACACGCGGCTAGAACATCGTGGTGTGGGACTGGGTTTGCTCACATGAATGGAAGCAGGGAGAAAACATCACTTATTACCAATTAGTTTACTTCCTGTTCAAAAGTGTCTTGTGATGCCAAACATCTGGGTGAAAAATAAGGAGCCATAGGAAATCCTCTGCAAAAATCGTCTGTCTTCCATGGTCCGGCCACTCCTTTATTGAGTATCTACTGGTGCCTGCTGCATTCCTGGCCTCATTGCCAGGGAGTCAGTGTTAGGGAGAGGAGAAAGTTAGGCACACATGCAATGTTATTATAGAAGTTAGAAAGAAATCAGAATGTCACCAAAGAGGTGTAAACAGACCCTAGTGCCCGTGGGTGGACTGCTTGCATACCGGTTGGTAGACTCAGGGTCGCCTTCTGAACAGGACGACGCTGAGCTGAGCTGTAAAGTAAGCTCATTCCAGTTGCAGGTTAGGCCAAGTAATGGAGACATTTTGGGTTATAAAACACTGAAAATGCAACCAAAACTAAAATTTATATACCTGGGAGGGGAGAGGGCACAATCCGTTAGGGCGTGATGGCTGTCACGCACATCATGACGTTGGTGCGTGGCTGGAGCCCATTGGACAGCCTGGGGAGGCAGAGGAGGAGTGTGCCCACCCAGGGGTGAGATGAGATTGCCTCCCAAGGCTGACATCCACTGAGCAAGAGTCTCAGATGCAAGGCTGCGGAGGTCTGCGCAGTTGTGAATGTCAACAGGGCAGGAGGAAAGGAAGTAGGAAGCATTGCCAGAGGAGAGACCAGGGAGGGGCAGAGCATGGACCATCAGCTTGAGAATGAAGGGGCATGTGCCCTGGATCTGCCCCCTGCACTCAAAACCACTCAGCATCCATCGTGAGCATGCTGGTGATTTTCATGGTGATGTAGTCAAGTTTTATGTACAAGTAAAAAAGCGTGTATTTGAGGGGTGGAAATACATTCAAATTGGTGTATATTGAGCTTGAGGTGCACACGGGCTGTCCAAGTGGAATGTGGGGCAAGCTTTGAATACCCGTGCTGGAGAGATGGGGCCACTGATCCGGAGTTCTGCAGAGGGGGTAAAGGAAATCCAGAGAGTACCTGTTAAGGGAGAAGAGAATGAAGAGAAGAGATCAGAGTGACTGAAGACTTCAACACCAGGACATTGGAGGAAATATAGATAGATGCTTTATGCTCCTGAGCTCTGGAAGATGACTCTCCTCTTCACTTTTCACACGTGGTCTTACATAATAGCCTGGGGCATTTATCTCTCTTTTTTTCTGGTACTGGGGGTTTGAACCCAGGGGTGCTTAACCACTGAGCCCTAGCCCCAGCCCTTTTTAAATATTTTATTTAGAGACAGGTTCTGGCTACGTTGCTTAGGACCTTGCTAAGTTGCAGAGGCTGGCTTTGAACACTCAATCCTCCTGCCTCAGCCTCCAGAGAAGCTGCAATTACAGATGTGTGCCCCCACACCCAGCATCTTGTGATTTATAAATTTATTATTATGTGTAGGAGGGTATGACTGATTCCTGACACATGAGGTAGTGTCAGGGCCTGTAGACTGACTGTACAGTTATCACATCCTCCTCAATCTTTATGTTTTCAGTATGAAAAATCTGAACAATCAAAGAGGATTTCTGTATGGTCATAATGCATTTAGTTCTCTGTGCTTTGGTCATATCCAAGCACATTTTGTGTCATGGTCTTTAGAGGTATTTACTAAACCTCTACCAGACCTTTTACTTGGAAATTCGTTCAAGCTGCTTTGAAAATTTCTTTCTGGTGAAAATTAATTAATATTGATTTTATTAGACACTTGCAATTGAATTTTTATGCCATTTACATCTTAGAATAAATAATATTTTAAAATCTGAAGAATATTTTAAAATCTGAAGTCAGAATAGTATTTGGGCTCAAGCAAATTGTCACTTAAGCTGACGCTTTCTTCTGTTCAGTTTTATGTCATTCATAAAGTTGTAAATAGATTGTATGATTAGGTAAAGGATCTCATGCAGGACAGTTTATGAGAAGAAATTGTGTTTGGAAGCAGAAAGCAGGGCGCATTCCACATAGTGAGCACTGAACAAATGCTACTGCCAGTTCCATCTCCAGAGATCCGCAAAGGGGCTGGCACTGGTCTACCGTGTGCAATCTGGTCTTGTCTGGCTTTACAGATGGAGCAACAGACCACCACTGAGAAGTGGACAGAGGGAATCATTAATGATCACCAGGCTGAGAAAACACTGTTTTCATAATGATAACTATTTATGTGTGGAAATGCACCTGTGTAAGTGAAGCAATTTCACTCAATAAATAATTTGGCATTTGCATTAGGAGATTCACTACAGATTTTTAGGGCGGTTAAATAAACGACGAACACATTTTACAGATGGCAAGATAAGAAGGAATATAATGTATCTATGTGTGTTTTATTTCCTAGACTCTGAAGATCATACTTAGGGGGAAATGGTGCTAAGTTTAAGTTTTTCATTCTAGGTTGTTCAGTCTAGTCTAAAGATAGACTGAAGCTTATGTGTAGGGAACCCCTCCTGTACTGTGGGTCTTTGAAGCTGACTAGGAGGCAATCTAGAACCTTCCATGCCAGAAACAATCAAATAAAACTTCTATTTATGCACAGTAGAGCCAAAGCTGGCTTTTTGAGAATTCATTGCCCTTCAATTCTATATGTTTATTCAACAAGTGTAATTTTTCACTTGTTCTCAGTGGCTTGAAGACAAATATAAAGATGCCTAGCAATTGTGCTCTCTGATCTACGGGTGCCTGGCTTAACTCAGAAATATGATGTAGGGGTATATGAGTTAGTTACTGGTAGCATAAAAACAAGTTTGCACAATAATTGAAAAAAAAAAAACTTTCATGACTCTAATCTCTCCACCTCCATCTGTGTGTGTGCGTGTGGGTGTGGGTGTGTGTGTGTCTGTGTGTGTTTTCCTGGGCTGGGTGGAGGGCCTCACACTCATTTGGCAGGTGTGCCAGCACTGGGCTACACCTCAGCCCTCCACCTCTGTGTCTCTGTGTCTGGACAATAATATCAAGATGTTTCTGGGCTGCAACAAAATTCAAGAACCTGACACGTGTATAAGTTCTTCACTGTCTCAGTAGGTATTTCTTTCAGATCATCACTTTCCAAGAGGACCAATCTGGGGGGGGGGGGCGTATGGAGTGGTGCGGTAAATGTTTTGATTTTTTTTTTCTTGAAGCACCTCACTTTCAAAAATTCAGAGAACTCACTCAATATTTAAGAAGTGCTTCTCCTTTAATCAAAAACATAGGAGCTGAAAGAACACTTGTTTTAAGGGAAATTTCATTACATGTTTGTGATGACCTAATTCTATGTTTACACACATGTCACTCTGTAAAGACGCAAAGGAACACTTGGAGTCTTGAGAACAGGAAGTTCTATTTTGCCAAGTATGAGTGAGTGTAGGTGCCAAGAGGTTCATATTTACTTAAAATTAAATGACAACTCATATTTGAGAAAACCTGGCAAAAACCGGGCAGCATATCATCACTGGAAACCCAAAGCATTTTAGAAAGGATGGATTTCCTAACAAACTAATAAAAAAGATGAAAGAGTAAATGCTTACAGAGACTGGTCTTTCTGGTGAAGGACAGCCCAGTCATACTGAATCTCTGGAAATAAATGGCAAATTGGGAAAAATTATTTTTAAATGTAATAGTTCATCAAAATTACACAATAATAACTATGACAGCTTACGCAAGTGCTTTCAGAGTGCCAGATACTTCAGTAGAGCTCTGTAAACCTCATGTAACTGAATCCTCTCAATGGCACTAGGAGGTAGATACCATTGTTACGTTCTCTTCAATGGTGAGAAAATGGAGAGAAAGAGATGGTGGGTAATGTCTCCCCAACTATGCAGCTAGGAGAGTGGGTCTAGGACTTGAACTTGAGATCTCCCATCAGAGCCAGGCTCTCATTCAGTTTGACGATGTACTCCCACTAAAATACAGATGTTTACTTCTTAAGGCAAAAGTATGAATCATAATGATCAGTTTAACCTCTCTCTGGTGAAAACTCTTTTTGGTGTTCCTCCAATTCCGTGTGTAATGTTAAGTAGACAAAGCAAATTATGAAAATTTCCTTGATTCTAATTTATTATCTTTGTGCCTGTGATTCATAACCTTTTCTGAGTCCCAGACTTCTTTAACAATTAAACAAAGTTTAAGCATGTTATTTCCACTAAAATAGCACGTACACATAAGCCATGACTTGGTGTTCCAGGAGATTCCGATTCCAGGTAACTCAGACGGCTACATCTTCCCTTCGTCTTCTCCTCCTGTGCTTTGCTTTCGTAGAAAGTTTAGTTATTGCTAGTTTTCACGATGAAGGATCCCTCTTCCCCAGTTACATTAGAAATTCTACTATATCAATGTCTGAGTCCCATTAACTCAGAGCCCAAACTCTAGATGGAGTTAAAAATGTGATCTGAAGAAGTTTAAATTTACCTTGTCTTCTATCTGTGGGTTTTGGATTCATCCAGCACTTCCTAGGTTATGGTACCAAAGACCAGAAATAACAAGCTCTCAACCTGACCAGACATGAGTTGTCTTCTTCTCCTCGAATGGAGTTTAGTTCCCAAAGGTAGCATTCGGGGCACAGATTTTTAGCCTGACTTCTATACAGAGAATCATGACCTTTCCAAATTTCTACCACCATGATGGCCCTATGACTCCTTTCTCACATGTTAGGATGAAGGGTGTTCCTCACGATATCCCAGGAGGATTCCTGGTACCATGTGGAATGCTGGCCTTATTCCATAGCCTTTTCTCTTGCTCCTTCTTATTTGGATGATGTCTGACTGTGAATGAATCCATCTTCCCTGGGACGTGGTAATTATGAACAGTAGAATCTTCTCCAATAAGAGCTTAGGATAGGGAGGAGAGCATTACCATTACCCTCTTGTTATATTCTTGTATGTCTATCTCTGCCTCAGTTTCTCACTCCAAAAAATTAGGATGATAATAACGATGGCCCATAGGATTATTAGTAGTGATTAAATGAACTCATGTATTTGAACAACCAGAATGCTGGCTGGCGCCATGTAAATATTGGCTATTACTACCAGAATTGGTTGTGTTTTTCCTGTGCTGGTTTGAGCTCAGGCCTTCCAAGGGGCTACATGGCTACTTCTTAGTCATTGTAGATAGTAGTCTACAACTTAGGATTGTCGGTTGGAGAGTTAAATTCAAGTGTATCTATTTAATAAGTCCTCCACATCTGCTAGGTGCCAGGCATACTGTAATGCTTTAACTCCCCGTAACCTATACTCAGCAAGTACTGTGTGTTAGGAAGAGAAACCTAGGGTTCAATGTGAAGCCTGCGTAAAAATGTACGTTGGGTTGCTGGCGTTTCCAGCTTCCATGGCTGAAGCACAGGTAATTTTCTTCACTGAGCTTCTGCTCTTTTAACCTACCTCATTGACCTTCTGTCCTCTGCTGAGGAGGACACATTCCCTGCCTGGCTTCATTTCCTTTGGGCTTTCTATGGCAATGGCCGTGGCCCACTGGCTTGAATTGGTTCCATCATCTCCTAGGTGTGCTGGGCTCTTCTGACCCTGTTCATGATGGCCCTTGGCACCTCCTGTTTGTTCTTTAGGTTGATGTTGAGGATTTCCTTATTGTTTCATGGGGCCAGGTATTGAGGTTAAAAGGTGAATATGCCTCTCTTCCCATCCTTGAGGAACTCATGCTCATGGAGAGACAGACTCCAAAGCCAGGTGTCTTACAATGCTTTGGTGAGCCCCAGTTCACAGATTCTATGCACGGGTTCATGCTAAAGCTTTCCCTCCATTTCCCCTTCCTCATCACAGCACGTACCAACCACCACGTGAAGACTCACAGCTGTAGGAGTCATACTCGGATTTTTATGCCTTGAGATTTTTCCCGTGTTGGTAATGAGTTGTAGTGAATCATTTATTTAAACTTCTTGGCCAGTTCCTTTTGACCCCAGATGTGTATTTACTGATGGAGAAAACACATAGTTAGTGAGTGAGTGTGGTGTGATAGTTTTCCTCTAAAAAAAGAAGCAGGCAAGGCCTCACTTACATTGTATTGAAGAGATATTTACCTTGATTCTCTAAGTGGGTCCAAAGTAGTACATTCTACACTGTCCCTGTGTGTGTACATACATGTGTACATACACATGTTATAAAGGATGGGATTCATATGGGAACATCTATGTAATCAAAAACAATTTGTTAAATTTTTTAGTTGTAGATGGATACCATACCTTTATTTTATTTATTTATTTTTATCTGTTGCTCAGAATTGATCCCAGGGCCTTACACATGCTAGATGAGTGCTCTATTACTGAGCTACAGCCCCAGCCCAAAAAGTAGTCTTTAAGATGAAGGAAAACAGATGGTTCACCACTAATTTGGACCCCATTTATTACCATTACGTTCATTACCATTTTTAAAATTTTTTTGGACTAAGCATCATCAGTTATCTATAGTGCTTTCATATAAAGTAATTTCTTGTCTTATGCATTTTAAAATCAATCTAGCATCAGTCCATATTTACTATATGGTAGCTCATTTTGTTATAGAATAACTTTTATATCCTCATAGTCACTGTGCTTGAAACTCTTATTTTCTCAAGGAGAGCTGGGGTGTGTCTGACTGTGATCTTGGGACCACAGATGAGGTCCGTCCGCATTTGTATAGCACAGTGGGACAGGTGTGGTCTGGATAGCACAGTGGGACAGGTGTGGCTTGAATAGCAAAGTGGGACAGGTGTGGTTTGGATAGCACAGTGGGACGGGTGTGGCTTGGTGGCACAGTGGGACAGGTGTGGCTTGGGTGGCACAGTGGGACGGGTGTGGCTTGGGTGGCACAGTGGGACGGGTGTGGCTTGATGGCACAGTGGGACAGGTGTGGTTCCTACAGGATGCTTTAGCATCACTTCTTTCCTCCCGCTGCTCTGCTGCTGTTGGGGATGGTTTTGTTGTCTTTGGCCTGGTCCCTCTGAAGAGTGTCATTGTTCCCCAGGATTCTGTCCGTGGTCCTCTGCTAACTGCCTTGGTCTCCCACATCCTCCCTTGTTCATCACATGTTCACTCTGTGACATTTAAGTGACAATCACAGCCAGCAAATCCTCACTTGCGTCTCTGCCCTGGACCTTTGGGACTTGTGAAGACATGGCCGTGGCAGTGCCTCCCTGCTCTCCACAGAATCTCTTCATTTACTCTTCCTCATCCCCCTCATGATGCAAAATCATCCCTCTGGAGAGAAAACGAAGTCTCCCCAGCTGCTCTGTCTTTCACCATCTGCTCCAAGTCCCTTGTTGAGCCCCCAAGACCTCCTCTGCTACCTCTTCTCCCATCCGAGCCTTCACCAAAGGCGCTGTCATTTCTCCACGTGTACAGTTGGAAGACCCCTCAACTCTCCACCACCTGTGGCCTTCTACAGTCCACTGCCCCATCCACATCAGAGCTCACTCTCAAAAACCCACATCCTCTGCTGTGACCCGTCACCACCTCCTGCAGGATGAAGGTCCCACACCCTACACAGCCCCCACAGTCTGGCCTGGCAGGCAGCATCTCCTGCTCGAGTCTCCCCACCATGCTCCCCACAGGTCCCTGGCCTGTCCCCGATGCCCCACCGCCTGCCCCCTCTCTCTCTTGTGTCTGTTGATGCTATTCTGGGTGGAATTCTTCCCTCCCTCCCTTTCTGTGCCTAGGACACTCCTCACCTTGCCAGGACTGTGCCACAGGTCCCTGCTTACACTGTCCTCTCCACCTTTCCCACGCAGGGCGGGGGTCTCCCTCCTCCTGCTCTCTGCTCCTGCTCCTCTGTGCCTCCTGCTTGGTGTGCGTGTGGAACACCCATTGCTCTGTGCCATGATCATTTATTTCTGGGGATTTTGTTTTCCACACTTTGGTGCTGGGGATTCAACCCAGGGGCTCTTTGCCATGGAGTCATTGTTGTAGGGACAAATGAGGCAAGGCACCAAAGATAGCAGGAAACAGTTTTATTTGGCTGCAGCCAGGTTCAGAGGGCACAGCTTTTGCTGTGATCAATCAATCCCCCCGAACCCCGAGTTCGGGGAGTTTCAGAGTTTTATACCCAGCATGTAAGGGGAGGGGCTCAAAAGTTCACAGTCTGCAGAAATTCACATAAAAGCAGCTTTTTCTTTCACTGTTCTGGGCAAGTTAACTCTCCAAGGACAACACCTGAGAAGGGGAGAGCTTCTTCTCCCCTTTCTTTCCTCCCTCTGCCAGCTGTTACCATGGAGCCCAATTGTAACTTATCTTAAAAATGTAGACACCTCTGTGAAGCCCAGCTCAAGGCCAGAGGCCTTGTTTGCACGTTTCTACAAAGTACTATACTGGATATGTTTGTGAAAAACGAATAAGGGGGTGTCCAGCACCTGGAGTGCTGGTATCTTCCCGGCCAGTGGCCAAGTAAAACAGGGCAACATGAAAATAAGAAGTTTATCTACATTGGACTCTTTTGCAGAGACTCTTTTGCTGACAGTCCTAAAATCAGCCATGGTGAAGAGGGCTTTTCTGTGGAGAAAGGGGGTGCCACTTCATCATATCCTTGGCTTTTTCAATTTTGTTTTGAGGCAGAGTCTTGCTAAGTTGCCCAGGCTGGTCTCAAACTTGCCATCCTCCTGCCTCAGCCTCCTGAGTTTCTGGGATTGCAGGTGTGCACCTTTTTTAAAAAAGGCTTCTGTGGGCCTTTTTAATTCACAAAACTTTGAGCTCCTTTTAGAGAGGAGCCTTCCAGCATTCTCTTGCCTCCCCATACAGTGCCTGGCGTGGAAGGCTCTGTCACCTGTGAACAGAACAAGTAAGTCTACTGTGGGATTTAGAGGACAGCCCCCTGTGGCTCTTTCCTCGCATGCACAGTCAGCTGAATTGATCCGGGGGTTCCTCATCCTCCTTTAGTCTCCTTCACCATCACCTGTTGGCTTTTGGTATTGCAAAGCGTCAGCGCTTGATTTGCATGGAGTTTCCAGATGGTTTGTTGTCAGTACTTTTAACACTCAGAGGCAGAGCTTCTGGGACAGGGTGCTCACTGCTCCTGATGCTCCCCACCCTTCAGTGCTTCTCTCAGCCCCCTGAAGGAAGGCAGAAGTTACTCTAGCTTTCTGTTAACTTAAGGAATAACTTACAACCTCATTTCTCTGCTCTTGGGTGGCCACACCTTCATTTTCTTGTGATCAAAACTCATAAATAAAGATGAGAACTCTCTGCGCCGGCAAGGTAGACGGAACTGTGACCACCCACAGAACAGGCCCAGCGGCCTGCTGAGGGGCAGAGCTGCCCCCCACCCCCCACGCCTGCCAGGTAGGCGGAACTGTGACCACCGACAGAAAAGGCCCAGTGGCCCGCGGAGGGGCAGAGCTTCCAATCACTCCTGCAAGGTAGGCGGGCCTGCGACCCACCGGCAGAAGAGGAGCAGCGGCCTGCTGAGAGGCAGAGCCGCCCCCTCCCCCCGCGCCGGCAAGGGAGACGGAACTGTGACCACCAACAGAACAAGCCAGACCTGCAACCGACAGACAGAACAGGCCCAGTGGCCTGAGGAAGGGTAGAGCCGCCCCCCCCCCGCGCCTGCAAGGTAGGCGGACCTGCGACCCACTGGCAGAACAGCCCCAGAGGCCTGCAGAGGGGCAGTGCCGCTGCCTGGGCCTACAAAGTAGGCAGAACTGCGACCACCGACAGAACAAGCCTAGTGGCCCGCAGAGGGACAGAGCCGCCTCCCGCGCCTGCAAGGTAGGCGGACCTGCTACCGACCGGCAGAGCAGGCCCAGCGGCCTGCCGGTGTGGTAGGCACATTGCCCCAATTGGAGGAGGGGCAGAGCTGCCGCCCGCGCCTGTGAGGGAGACTTTGCAACTATACAAGACCAATATAAATATATAGGGGGAAAATTCAATAGCACAACAGTTTCACCAAGTAGAAAGGAACACGAACAGTATGAAGAGACAAGGAAAGAAAGGTCCACAAGCAATGCAGGTTAACTCAACGTTAGAAGAGGTAATAGCTGCAGCAGATGGAATGTCAGATAAAGAATTCAGGATATACATGCTTCAGATGATCTGGAGTCTCAAGGAAGACATCAGACAGCAAAATCAGACAATGAAAGATCACTTCAACAATGAATTACATAAACAAATCCAAGAAGCAAAAGATCAACTATACAGGGAGATAGAGGTTATAAAAAACAAACAAACAGAAATCCTAGAAATGCAGGAAGCAATAAACCAACTTAAAAACTCAATTGAGAATACTGGGCTGGGGATGTGGCTCAAGGGGTAGCGCGCTCGCCTGCCATGCGTGCGGCCCGGGTTCGATCCTCAGCACCACGTACAAACAAAGATGTTGTGTCCGCCAATAACTAAAAAATAAATATTAAAAAAAAAAAAAAAAAAAAAGAGAATACTACCAGCAGAGTAGAACACTTAGAAGATAGAACATCAGACAATGAAGATAAAGTATTTCAACTTGAAAAGAACATAGACAGCTCAGCAAGACTGTTAAGAAACCATGAGCAGAACATCCAAGAAATATGGGATAACATCAAGAGACCAAATTTAAGAGTCATTGGGATACAGGAAGGGACAGAATTTCAAACCGAAGGAATGAGCAATCTATTCAATGAAATAATATGAAAAAACTTCCCAGACTTGAAGAATGAGACAGAATCCCAAATCCTAGAAGCCTACAGGACACTGAATGTGCAAAATCATAAGAGACCCACACCTAGACACATTATAATGAAGATGCCCAACATACAGAATGAGGAGAGAATTTTAAAAGCTACAAGAGAAAGGAAGCAGATTACATTTAGGGGTAAGCCAATCAGGATAACAGCTGATCTTTCAACACAGACTCTGAAAGCTAGAAGATCCTGGAATAACATATTTCAAACACTGAAAGAAAATGGGTTCCAACCAAGAATTGTGTTTCCAGCGAAATTAAGCTTCAGGATGGAAGATGAAATTAAAACCTTCCACAATAAACAAAACTTAAAAGAATTTGCAGCTAGAAAACCATCTCTTCAAAACATCCTTGGCAAAACATTACAGGAAGAGGAAATGGAAAATAACAATGAAAACCAACAGTGGGAGGTAGGACAGTAAAGGGGGGAAAATAATCAAAGAGGAAAACAAACCATGTTTAGTAACATAAATAAACAAATATGGCTGGAAGAACAACCCATATCTCAATAATAACCCTAAATGTTAATGGCTTAAACTCACCAATCAAGAGACACAGGCTAGTAGAATGGATCACAAAACAAGACCCAACAATATGCTGCCTACAGGAGACACATTTGATAGGAAAAGACATACATAGGCTGAAGGTGAAAGGTTGGGAAAAATCATATCACTCATATGGACTTCGGAAACAAGAAGGAGTGTCCATACTCATATCAAATAAAATAGATTTCAAGCCCAAGTTAATCAAAAGGGATAAAGAGGGACACAACATACTGCTCAAGGGAACCATACACCAACAAGACATAACAATCATAAATATATATGCCCCTAACAATGGTGCAGCTATGTTCATCAAACAAACTCTTCTCAAGTTCAAGAGTCTAATAGACCACAATACAATAATCATGGGAGACTTCAACACATCTCTCTCACCAATGGACAGATCTTCCAAACAAAAGTTGAATAAGGAAACTATAGAACTCAATAACACAATCAATAACCTAGACTTAATTGACATATATAGAATATACTACCCAACATCAAGCAGTTACACTTTTTTCTCAGCAGCACATGGATCCTTCTCAAAAATAGATCACATATTATGTCACAGGGCAACTCTTAGACAATATAAAGGAGTAGAGATAATACCATGCATCTTATCTGATCATAATGGAATGAAACTGAAAATCAACGATAAAAGAAGGAAGGAAAAAGCATACATCACTTGGAGAATTAACAATAGGTTACTGAATGATCAATGGGTTATAGAAGACATCAAGGAGGAAATTAAAAAATTCTTAGAGATAAATGAAAACACAGACACAACATATCGGAATCTATGGGACACATTGAAAGCAGTTCTAAGAGGAAAATTCATTGCTTGGAGTTCATTCCTTAAAAAAAGAAAAAACCAACAAATAAATGATCTCATATTTCATCTCAAAATCCTTGAAAAAGAAGAGCAAAACAACAGCAAAAGAAGTAGAAGGCAAGAAATAATGAAAATCAGAGCTGAAATTAATGAAATCGAAACAAAAGAAACAATTGAAAAAATTGACAAAACTAAAAGTTGGTTCTTTGAAAAAATAAACAAAATCGACAGACCCTTAGCGATGCTAGCAAAGAGAAGAAGAGAGAGAACTCAAATTACTAACATACGGGATGAAAAAGGCAATATCACAACAGACACTTCAGAAATAGAGAAGATAATCAAAAATTATTTTGAATCCTTATACTCCAATACATTAGAAGATAGTGAAGGCATAGATAAATTTCTTAAGTCATATGATCTGCCCAGATTGAGTCAGGAGGATATAGACAACCTAAACAGACCAATATCAATTGAGGAAATAGAAGAAACCATCAAAAGACTACCAACTAAGAAAAGCCCAGGACCGGATGGGTATACAGCAGAGTTTTACAAAACCTTTAAAGAGGAACTAATACCAATACTTTTCAAGCTACTTCAGGAAATAGAAAAAGAGGGAGAACTTCCAAATTCATTCTATGAGGCCAACATCACCCTGATACCTAAACCAGACAAAGACACTTCAAAGAAAGAAAACTTCAGACCAATATCTCTAATGAACCTAGATGCAAAAATCCTCAATAAAATTCTGGCGAATCGGATACAAAAACATATCAAAAAAATTGTGCACCATGATCAAGTAGGATTCATCCCTGGGATGCAAGGCTGGTTCAATATACGGAAATCAATAAATGTTATTCACCACATCAATAGACTTAAAAATAAGAACCATATGATCATCTCGATAGATGCAGAAAAATCATTCGACAAAGTACAGCATCCCTTTATGTTCAAAACTCTAGAAAAACTAGGGATAACAGGAACATACCTCAATATTGTAAAAGCAATCTATGCTAAGCCTCAGGCTAGCATCATTCTGAATGGAGAAAAATTGAAGGCATTCCCTCTAAAATCTGGAACAAGACAGGGATGCCCTCTCTCTCCACTTCTGTTCAACATAGTTCTCGAAACACTGGCCAGATAATTAGACGAAAGAAACTAAAGGCATCAAAATAGGAAAAGAAGAACTTAAATTATCACTATTTGCAGATGACATGATTCTATACCTAGCAGACCCAAAAGGGTCTATAAAGAAACTATTAGAGCTAATAAATGAATTCAGCAAAGTGGCAGGATATAAAATCAACACGCATAAATCAAAGGCATTCCTGTATATCAGCGACAAATCCTCTGAAATGGAAATGAGGACAACCACCCCATTCACAATATCTTCAAAAAAAAATAAAATACTTGGGAATCAACCTAACAAAAGTGGTGAAAGACTTATACAATGAAAACTACAGAATCCTAAAGAGAGAAATAGAAGAAGATCTTAGAAGATGGAAAAATATACCCTGTTCATGGATAGGCAGAACTAACATCATCAAAATGGCGATATTACCAAAAGTTCTCTATAGGTTTAATGCAATGCCAATCAAAATCCCAACGGCATTTCTTGTAGAAATAGAGAAAGCAATCATGAAATTCATATGGAAAAATAAACGACCCAGAATAGCAAAAACAATGCTAAGCAGGAAGTGTGAATCAGGCGGTATAGCGATACCAGACTTCAAACTATACTACAGAGCAATAGTAACAAAAACAGCATGGTACTGGTACCAAAACAGGCGGGTGGACCAATGGTACAGAATAGAGGACACAGAAACCAATCCACAAAACTACAACTATCTTATATTTGATAAAGGGGCTAAAAGCATGCAATGGAGGAAGGATAGCATCTTCAACAAATGGTGCTGGGAAAACTAGAAATCCATATGCAACAAAATGAAACTGAATCCCTTTCTCTCGCCATGCACAAAAGTTAATTCAAAATGGATCAAGGAGCTTGATATCAAATCAGAGACACGCCGTCTGATAGAAGAAAAAGTTGGCTACGATCTACATACTGTGGGGTCGGGCTCCAAATTCCTCAATAGGACACCCATAGCACAAAAGTTAATAACTAGAATCAACAAATGGGACTTACTCAAACTAAAAGGTTTTTTCTCAGCAAAAGAAACAATAAGAGAGGTAAATAGAGAGCCTACATCCTGGGAACAAATCTTTACTCCTCACACTTCAGATAGAGCCCTAATATCCAGAGTATACAAAGAACTCCAAAAATTAGACAATAAGAGAACAAACAACCCAATCAACAAATGGGCCAAGGACCTGAACAGACACTTCTCAGAGGAGGACATACAGTCAATCAACAAGTACATGAAAAAATGCTCACCATCTCTAGCAGTCAGAGAAATGCAAATCAAAACCACCCTAAGATACCATCTCACTCCAGTTAGATTGGCAGCCATTACGAAGTCAAACAACAACAAGTGCTGGCGAGGATGTGGGGAAAAGGGTACACTTGTACATTGCTGGTGGGACTGCAAATTGGTGCAGCCAATTTGGAAAGCAGTATGGAGATTTCTTGGAAAGCTGGGAATGGAGCCACCATTTGACCCAGCTATTCCCCTTCTCGGTCTATTCCCTAAAGACCTGAAAAGAGCATGCTACAGGGACACTGCTACATCGATGTTCATAGCAGCACAATTCACAATAGCAAGACTGTGGTACCAACCTAGATGCCCTTCAATAGATGAATGGATAAAAAAATGTGGCATTTATACACAATGGAGTATTACTCTGCATTAAAAAATGACAAAATCATAGAATTTACAGGGAAATGGATGGCATTAGAGCAGATTATGCTAAGTGAAGCTAGCCAATCCCTAAAAAACAAATGCCAAATGTCTTCTTTGATATAAGGAGAGTAACTAAGAACAGAGTAGGGTCGAAGAGCATGAGAAGAAGATTAACATTAAACAGGGATGAGAGGTGGGAGGGAAAGGGAGAGAGAAGGGAAATTGCATGGAAATGGAAGGAGACCCTCAGGGTTATACAAAAGTACATACAAGAGGAAGTGAGGGGAAAGGGAAAAATAATACAAGGGGGACAAATGAATGTCAGTAGAGGGTGCAGAGAGAGAAGAGGGGAGGGGAGGGGAGGGGAGGGGGGATAGTAGAGGATAGGAAAGGCAGCAGAACACAACAGACACTAGTATGGCAATATGTAAATCAATGGATGTGTAATTGATGTGATTCTGCAATCTGTATATGGGGTAAAAATGGGAGCTCATAACCCACTTGAATCACAGTGTGAAATATGATATATCAAGAACTATGTAATGTTTTGAACAGCCAACAATAAAAAATAAAAAAAATAAATAAAAGATGAGAACTCTGAATTTTCTCAGATCTTCCCAAACTGTTCTGATCCTGTTTTTCCAACAAGGCAAGATTTTCCATACAGTCACTGTCTCTCCCTCCACCCACTTCTGCCTTGTAACCAAGGTTCTCATCCATGGAAGGGGATATGTGTATCCGGTTCTGGGTTCTGTTATTAGTTGTAAAGGTAGGTGTTGTCTATCTATCCCTGCTCACACAGCATTGCCATTTTCTTCTGAACTTAGTGGGGAAGGATTTTTCTAAACAAAAACATAAAGCAACTTCATTTTTTTTAAATGTATGTTGATAAAAAAGGTAGTTTCAAAGATATTTCTTTTAGCATAAATCAAACTCCAGTGAATTTTAAAATTATTCCTTCATGTCATGTTGAGTTTCTAAAGGTGTATGCCTGTCTCTCTCTCTTTCTCTCTCTCTCTCTCTCTCTCTCTCTCTCTCTCTCTCTGTGTATGTGTGTTTGTGTGTATACAGCAATTATTGACAGAGTATTAGAACAAATTCTTGCAAAAATTCCTTTTAAAGAATAATGTATGTGTCCATATCTCTTTCTTCTTCCTTATCTTATGTCCTTATTATTTTAATGGTTTCTACCTCTAAATGTGCCTTTGCTAAATTGTCTTTTTACATGGAAGGTAAAAGCTGTGAAATACAAACACACTTTCAAGCTAATAATAAGAAGCTAATATTTATTGAACACTTATCACATGCCAGGCATACTCATAAGCATTTTACCTGGATTATCTCATTTTGGTCATGAATTTTAATCAAAATGAAAACACTAAATGGAATTCTTAAAAGCAAAGTAAAGCGCTACACTTAGGAAACAGAAATGCCTGGAAAAATTTCTTTTGTCTTTATCTGAGCACAGCACTCCGTCTGCCTTAGATCATCGCTCATCACTGATACTTTAATCTCTCTCTTGCTTTCATTTTAATTGGGAAGCACTGAAGCAGAGTTCGGTGTTTGGGATATCAGTCTGTAATCAGGCATTCTGTGTGTGTCAGAGTGCACACACACACACTAGGAACTGTGCCCAGTCTCAGGGAAGTGGACAGGAGAAACAAAGACTCAATCACCCATCCTACGTGATCACGCCACCCTTGTAAGACAGGCAGTGTTCAATTACTGCTTCGCTGCTTTGGGTGAGTTAATTTTTCAGTAGTAAAGGAAGGAAGTGAGAAAATAAAGAACACAGGCAGCGTGGTGCTCTCTGGATCAATTTGTGAACTTGACTTGCGCTTCCATTTCCAAGGCAGAGGGGGTCATACAGAGGGGCAGGTGAAGACCAGGGAGTCTATGCAAATGAGCATCCAGGGGAGAACCACCCTTCTGACCTCCAAAAATACCATCTTCTGGAGTTTATTTCTTTTCTTTGACCTCCTTGTACCCGCTGGCTTTATTTTATTTTTCTTGGTAAGAACACATCTTTTATGATTCTTTTTTCTACTTCAAGTTTATCTTGCTGGTTTTCCTATACACCTTTTTTTGTGGGGTGGGGTGGGGTTGTTGTTTCTGAAAGGCTTTCTTTCCCCAAAATAATTTCTTGACTTTTATTATTTGAATGTTTTTGAAATACCTCTTTTTTTTTCCCAAACAGTCTGAAAGGGGTTTTGAAATTTGAAGATGTTGAATGTCAATTGTCCAAATCAAATTAGCTCAAATAATGACAACCAGAAGCCTGCAATGACAAACACATGCTGGGTAGCCAGCGTGCTCGTCTCGGTGGGGTCTGGCTGTACTGTTTTCCGTGACACAGCTGCTGCAGCTGAGTACCCGGATGGCTGCCACTTTGGAAGGTGATAATAAGTCTGACAGAAAAATAGTTATTCCAGTTCCAGTGTTTTTAAAAGTATGTGTTTACATAGGAAGGAAAACAAATGTATTAGTATTATTTATTATATTTGATTCACACTTTAGCAGTTAATTACCATAAAATCTTGTGTTTATTCTCCAGCTAGTCTACACTGGTCCATTTTTGTTTGTTGGGTTTGTTTTCAACTAGTGCACAACAGCACACATTGCACCCAGCTTATATGCTATTTTTAAAAAAATGCGTAAGGATTGTATATGTGTGCCATTTTAAACAAAGGACTTACCTACTCAAAATTCTGTTTCCTATTGTGGTTGAATCGTTTGGAAGGATCAGGCTCAATGAAGAGGGCAGGATGGACCCCTGTGCCCCTTCACTAAAGTCTAAAGCACACATGGGAGCTGAGGGGTGCAAGGTCTACCCCTCCTGGCCGGCTCCTAGACCCACGCCTGTGGCTGTGCGCAGGAGACCCCGATGCCACAGAAGAAAGTGGAAATGGGAGAAGCAAGGAGGCGAGGGAGACGCCTTCAGGAGCACAGGCAGCTCTGCTGGCAGGAGACCTCACTACCGCAAACTTGGGAAAGAAGGAAAACCTTACTAAATACGGAGGCATTTGAAAGCACGTCAGCCATCTGCAGGTCTGTGTGGCCCAGAGAGGATTCAGGGACCAAGAGAACGTCCATTGTCCATTCAGTCTATCCAAATTTGCTGTTTTGTAGCCAAGTATCCCTTCTGGTCACTGATAGCATGTGCACAGAGCAGGAGATGGGTGTCCGGGTAGATCTAAGCAACACTTTCCCAAGTCCTGGCGGGAGTTATGGTTGCAGAACAATATCCAGGGTAAATCTTCCCTGGGCTCAGCATACTCGGTGCCCGGCAGCAGGTTTGATGAAAAGGGACAAATGACTCCAGTGGAAAGGTCACAGCTCACCTCCTCTCTGTGATGCTTTCAATGGTGATGTTTATAGGGACTTGGTTTGGTTTCTATCCATCTGCTTTTAATAAGGCCTCTACCCTCTTAATTGCTTATTCAAATCTACAACTGAGTCGAAGAATGAGTAGTGAAGCATGGAAAGAACCGAGATGGGAAAACAGAATCTACAAAGAAAGTAAACAGAGGCCAATATAATGGAATCTGTGGAAGCTCCCCACAGCGCAGGCCCCGGACGCCGCGTACCTTGTCCTCTGACATTTTAACATGCCTCATCTATGTGAGACCATTGTCTGTTCTGTGGTCCTTGTGCTGCTTCCAAAGACAGAATAACATGCAATTAAAGAAGGTGATGCCCATGGTTCTGCTTCATGGGGTGTATTTAAATGTATTTTGTATGTTACTTGAGGCTCTCAATTTATGCCGTAATTACTTAAAAAGCTCTTTCTTTCATCTAGTACTGCGAGGATGAGAGGAAGGTCTGCATTGCTAACTCTATGATCAATCATTAATTATAATTTTTGAAACTTATAATGCATTTGATAGCATACTGTCCTTGAGGCTAATACTCATCAAAGATTCCATTAAAGCCAGCTATAGCTTCAGAGGGAAGTATTCAACCAGAATAGCAAGAGGTCAGTCTCCCTTATCCCTAAATCCACACTTCTTTTCCTCTTCGAATCATTTGGTTAGATTTTTATTTTCATTTGAAAGTAATAAATATTTCTGTATTACTTTGAATATTTTAGTGGTAATTAAATACTTTAACAAAAAAAATCTAAAAAAGATTGAATCTATGGACCATTAATAATCCTTCAGCAGTAATCTCCTTGAAGACAGACAGGCTCATATATCCTTAGAATTGCTCTCAGACTATGCTATGGGGGCTTAAATTAAGGCATGTTGAATAAGTGAATAGAGATCTGATAGGAGGGAAGCATACTTGTGATCAGTGGACTGTGGCTTTAACTGTTGCTCCCCATGGAGATCTAGTGGCATGATGGTCTGCAGCCCCTGGGGAAGAGGGGCAGCATTGAAGTGCTTTTTATTTTTTATTGTTTTTCCCTTACAAGTTTTCATTGGTGCATCATAGTTGTACATGGGGATGGGATTTGTTGTTATGTATTTGTACATGCATTTAGTATAACAACATAATTTGGCCAGTCACTCATAGAAGTTCTTTTTAATTCAGGAGTCAGACTCCTGGGCTAATCACTGAGTACAAATGTGTCAATGCTAAAAGAACTCTTCCTGTGAAAATCACTTAGCATTCCTTCCATGATGGAGGATTTATACAGCACAATACTTGAGCTTTGTTCAGATAAGCTTATCTGCTTGGAATTGTCACCTTATCGATATGTCATCTTAATAATGGAAGTGTCCTCAGTGAAGGGGGAAAGATAAGGCACACAAGAAGTGAGCTTGGGGAAACAGGAGTGATAGCGGAGAAAACCTGCAGCTCAGATAAAGGGGTGCTCAGTATTAAACTCAATAAAAAATACTTCCAAGGAAACACTTTTGGGGAGCACCTGCCAATTCCCTGTCTGTCCCTCTCCTGAAACCTGCTCCTTCTCCATGCAACTGCCGCCCCCCCCCCCCAAGACTCCCTGCCTCTCCCTCAGTTTGTCTATTTATCCCCCTTCTCAAGCAATGGTCTCAGAGTCTGGGTGCAGACCATTTGCAGCTACTTGAAAGAGACGTGGCGGCTTCAGCACCCAATTTTCACCTCACACTCAAGAACAGAACCTCAGACCCGCTCTCTCCGTGACTTCTGTACCTAGCTTCCTTGCTTCCCTCTTTGCCTGCTGTGGTCCTCACCCTCTTTCTTCCCCTTTATTTGCTATAAGCAGATCATTTATTCTTTCTAACACACGTGGGAATGTTATAAACACAGTGTCACATTTGCAAGCATTTCCCTCAGTTGAGAGCAGTAAATCTAGCCAAAAGAACTCAAAAATAGAGTGAAAGACTTGTCTATGCTGAATATCAGAGGGATCTTAACCTCCTGCTACGCAGTTCTGGGATGATTATGGAGACTTTAAATTCAGTCTGATTTCTGTAGGACACCAGGTTTCTGTAGGACACCATGGTGTGAGCACCATCAGTGACTGAAGGAAAGAAAAGCACTGCCCAGCCAACAAACCAACATGGCGGTCCCTGCTGGGGCTTGGATGTGGGTCAAGTGTTCTCCATGCCCTGAGGTGCAGGAAGCTTGACCCTCAGTGTGATGTGGAGAAACCATGGAGCCTGCAGGAGGTGGGATCTGGTGGGAGGAAGTTGTGTCTGTGGGATCATGACCTTTGGAAGGAATTGATTCTGGTCTCACTGGGTGAGTTCTTTCAAGAAAAAGTTGTTATAAAAAGACCATCCCCTTCCCGCTCTTCGACCTTCCATCTTGCCTTTTGATGTCCTTAGCTCATGTGCCCACATGATGCCAAATGCCACATCGTCTACAACAAAGGCCAAAGCAATGAGGCCACTGAATCCAGAATTTTCAGTGTCCAAATCTGTGAGCTAGATAAATCTTTTTAAGTACCCAGTCTCTAGTATTCTGTTATAGCCAGAGCAAAAGGACTAGTATAGTCCCTAGTAATACCCACCAGCTAGAGAGGATGAGGGAAGCGTAGGCCTATGCGCTGTTCAGCTTTCTATCACTATGAAAAAAATACCTCAGGCAGTCAACTTAACAAGAGAAAAGGTCTGTTCTGGCTCAGGGACTTAGTTCATGGTACTTAGGTCCTGTCACTTTGGGCCTGTGGTGACATAGTACATCATGGCAGGAGCTGGTAAGAGGAGACCTCTTCTTCTCATGGCAGCCAGGAAGCAAAGAGGAAGAGAGAGGGCGTGCGCCCAGTGACCTAACTTCCTCCCTCTGGTCCCACCTTGTAAAGAGTCCACCACCTTCCAAGGGCACCATGGGTTAAAGACCAAGCCTTTAACACATAAGCCTTGGGGGACACTTCAGAGTTAAACTAGAGCAGCCTGGGTGGGATGTCTGACAGCCTAGGCTGTCAGAAAGAACAGGAATGTTCTGTGCTGGGCCAGCTCTCCAGACTAGAAGAGGCTGCGCTAAGCTAAGCAGCTTCTCATTGAGACAAGACCTGGCAGCAGGATTGCTGTGCAACAAACTGCAGATGAGAGGTGACCAGACTCTGGGAGACCATGGGCAGGTGCACAGAGGGTCAGTCTGGCCACACAGAAGGAGGACAAATCACCTTCCACAGCACAGGTGTGCAATTGTACCAGGTGGGCCCATCCCGGTCTACTGGAGGTGAACAGAATATCCAAGGGAGTCTGAGGGAAAGAGAAGCTCCTCAAACACTCTGCCTGGTCTCCACCTCCCTCGTTTGACCCTGTCTTACTGGCTCAGGCTGATGGGGTCGTAGAATCACCCGCTGTGGCTGATCTCTGTGTTCCTCAACCTTCTGCACAGGGTTCCTTAATCCTGACCACGACTCTGGAAGTTTTTCTTACATGAAAGTTTCTTGGATTTTCTGAATTGAGCTTTGTGTCTTGACAGGCTCTTGAGCAATACAGGGCCTGGAAAAGAGGAATGACTGGAAAGGTGGACTTTGGTGTTGCTACTGGCGGGAGCAGTTAGTTGTCTTAGGGAATGTCACAGCAGCAATGTCCCAGGTAGAATCAGCCGTATGATTGGTGGAAATTGGCAATTGTTGCTCTTCTGAGCAGACATGCCCTAAATGTAACATAAAATGCTGTGGCAAAGAAGTGACTAAAATCAACATAGTATTCCTTAACATAAAGAACAACTTTATAACAGTACTGCATCTTCAAGAAAATTAGCAAAAATATGGGAATTTTTGATAAAAAATACAAACATTTTTGGATACAAATGGATTCCTTGATGAATTAACTAAAAATAGTAGTACTTAGGAAAAGAATGAGAAAGGAAGTTAATATTGCTATAAAACTGTTATACAACAGAAGCAGGAATTTTAAATCAAAACACATAATGACAATTTAGGAAATGGAGTTAGAAACAGACTTGAAAACTTAGCTTTAAAAATATGAAGAGCTGGGGTTGTGGCTCAGCGGTTGAGCGCTCACCTAGCATGTGTGAGGCCCTGGGTTCGATCCTCGGCATCACGTATAAATAAATAAAGCTATAAAAAAATCAAGACACTTAATAAATAAATAAATAAATAAAATATGAAGAGCCGGGTACAGTGGCGCATGCCTGTAATACCAGTGGCTCTGGAGGCTGAGGCAGGATCACGAGTTCAGAATCAGCTTCAGCAAAAATGAGTCACTAAGTAATTCAGTGAGACCCTGTCTCTAAATAAAATACAAAATAGGGCTGAGGATGTGGCTCAGTGGCTGAGTGTCCCTGAGTTCAATCCCCGATTCGCCCCCCCCAAAAAAAATGAAAAAAAGAAATTCTGAACAAGAATTATAGAACAGACATCAACGGCCAATGTATGGACCGCCGATGTTATCAGAAACAGAGCAAAAATGTGTTTAAAGACATGTTCCGATAAAAATATGTTAATGATCCAACATGAGACCAGAATTCAGAAGGCTTTGCTGCTCTTGGTTGGGAGGGGGTCAATCCACAATGAAAATGCCAAAAATGAGTGTTTTGGGAAATTAACAAATGAAAGAATGCTCCAAGGAAAACCAAACAGAAAACCTGGGCGATCCATGCTGAATCCCACCACTGACTGGGTGTTGCATTTGGTGATGTGTTGTTTCTTCTGCTTGCTGTTCATTGAACTTCTTGAATCTGGAGTTTGTTGTTTTCATTAGATTTGGAAATCTTCAAGTTATTATTTCACCAAAAAACATTTTTTTTTCTTTTCCCAATTTTTCTGGGACTGAGAAACAAGATAAGCTAGGCTGTGCGGTCCTAGCCTTTAGTTGGAGTCCTTCCCACTGCTGCCTGCGAGCCCCAGCCTGCCCTCTGCCGCCTCCAGTCCACAACACACTCTTCCTTGTAGCTGTCTTAGCTTTCATACTTAGAGCTTCGAGATGGGTCTTTTGCCCTCTGTGTGTCTTCTAGGTATTTTTATGCTTTTCTCTCCCTTCTTGAAAATATGGGGACTCTTTAAAGTACCTGCTTTGATTTTCTCGGTTGTCTCTTTCATCTGTCAACACTGGCTCCATTGTCAGGCACTCCTCCTCCCAGCTGTGGGACAAAGTTTCTTACCCCTTGGGCACCCAGCAACCTTCAATTGGGTGCTGGGTATTTTCCTGTCTCCTGCTCTGGATCTTGTTTCCTTGGTTTCTTTTTGTCTTTGTTTTTTACCATTTGGTGTTGGATTATCTTGAATTATTTAAAATACTTTGGGCCTCGTTCTGGAACTCAGTAAGTTCTTAGGGAGTAATATCCTTTCAAGTCTCTCCTTAGCTAGATGAGGTCCTAGCTTCGGCCTGGGGCGACTCAGTCCCTTTACCCAGGCGATGATCTACTGCGGACTCTGATAGGTGCCCCATTTCCTAGGGAGCCTTTCCTCTCCAGCCGCCGGCTGCAGACCTGCTTGGCACCATGGGAGCTCTGGGGATTGTTGTGTTTTTCCTTTCCCGCAGTTCTTTCCCAGCATCGGGCTGTTCTTTACACACAGGTGCAGCTCAACCCTGAGCCAAAGACTTGAGGGGATCTTTCAGCACATCCCCAGGGTGCTCTCTGTGCCGTCTCCTCCTTGGTACTTAATTCTACAAGTTCTCTCCATCTTGACTCTCCAACTTCAAACTGTTTCTTCATCTCTGTGAGGTCGCTGGGCTCTGTTTGCCTCCTTCCAATACTGTCCAGAAACCTGCTGTATGCTGAAGCATTCTGAGCTCTCAGCCCACTCGTTTTCCTTCTCTTAGGAATTGGGATCCTATTTTCCCTGTCATTCAGTGTCTGAAAGCCGTTGTTTTATTTAGTTTGTTTGGTTTTCTAGCTGTCAAATATGGAGATAAATCCCTGCCCATTGAACTGCAGGCACACAGCTCCTTCACAATTCAGTTCCATGGTGCAGTTTTTCTTCTTTCCACATTTTTAATTGGTGCATTATAGTTGTACATATTGATGGGATTTGTTGTCACATATCTGTGCATGCGCACATACAACAATATAATTTGGCCAGTATCACTCCCCAGTGCTTCCTGCCTTCCTCCACACCTCCCACTCCCTGGTCCCTTTGCTCTACTGTTTTCCCTTTGATTTTCATGAGATTCCCCCACCCCAACTTTCTTTCCTTTTTCCACTAGTTTCTGCAAGTGAGAGAAAACATACAATCCTTGACCTTTTGAGTTTGGCTTATTTCACTTAACATAATGCTTTCTAGTTCCATGCATTTTCCTACAAGGAACATAATTTCATTCCTCTTTATAGCTGAGTAAAACTCCACTGTACATACATACCACATTTTCTTTATCCATGCATCCATCAGTGGACACCTAGGCTGGTTTGGCTATGGCAAATTGTGCTGCTATAAATATGGGTACCTATGTATCACTGTAGTATGATGACTTTGATTCTTTAGGATATATACTGAGGAGTGGTACAGCTGGGTAAAATGGTGGTTCCAAGCCTAAACTTTTGAGGAAAATTTATACTGATTTCCATAGTGATTGTACTAATTTACAGTCCAACCAACCATGTAGTGTTCCTTTTCCTCCACATCCTCTCCAGCATTTATTATTATTTGTATTGATGGTTGCCATTTTGACTGGTATGAGTGAAATCTCAGTATAGTTTGGATTTGCGTTTCAATAATTGCTAATGATATTGAATATTTTTTCATGTATTGGGCAATGATATTTATTCTTTTTAAAAGTGTCTGTTTAATTCATTTTCCCATTTATTAGTTGGGTTATTTGGGGGGTTTTTTATTGTTAAGTTTTTTGAGTTCTTTATATATTCTAGATAGTAACCTCTGTCAGAAAAGTAGCTGGTAAAAAATTTACTCATTCTACAGGCTGCCTCTTCACTGTGTTAATTGCTCTCTTTACTATGCAGAAGCTTGTTAACTTGATTCCATCCAATTTATTAAATCTTGGCATTATTTCTTGAGATTTAGGGGTCCAATTGAGGAAGCCGTTCCCTGTGCCTATTGGACGACATTTTCATCTAGCAGTTGCATGGTTTCTGGTCTAATTCTTAATTTTTTTTCAATTTTATTTATTTTTGTGTGTGTGCAGGGTGAGAAATAAGGGTCAAATCTTATTCTTCTACATATGGATAACCAGTTTTCCCAGCACCATTTGTTAAAAAGGTTGTCTTTCCATCAATGTATGTTTTGGGCACCTTGTCAAGGATCAGTTGATTGTGTCTGTGTGGGTTTGCCTCTGTATCTTCTATTATGTACCATTGTGTCTGTTTTTATGCCAGTTCCAAGCAGTTTTTATTCCTATAGCTCGATAGTGTAATTTGAAGTCAGGTATTGTGGTGCCTCCAGCATTGCTTTTTTGGTTTAAAATTGCTTTGGCTATTCTCGGTCTCTTATTCTTCCAAATGAATTTTAGGACTGTTTTTTTTTTAGTTCTGTGAAGAATGTCATTGGTATTTTGGTAGTATGGACATCTTAACAATATTAATTCTACCTATCCATGATCATGGGAAGTCTTTCCATTTTATTCCTAAGTTTTTCTTTTTTCTTCTTTTGTTTCTTTTTTTTTTTTTGAGTCTATTGTGAAAGGAATTGTTTTCCTGATTTCTTTCTCAGCAGATTTATTGGTGTATATGAAAGCTATTGATTTTTTAAATTTATTTTTTATTTTCTAATTTGTTATATATGACAGTGGAATGCATTATAATTCTTATTACACATATAGAGCACAAGTTTTCATGTCTCTGGTTGTATACAAAGTATATTCCACCATCTATGTCTTTATACATGTACTTAGGGTAATGATGTCTACCTCATCCCACCATGTTTTCTACCCCCATGCTCCTCCCTTCTCCTCCCACCCCTCTGTCCTATCTAGAGTTTGTCTATTCCTCCTATGCTCCCCCTCCCAACCCCACTATGAATTGGCCTCCTTATATCAGAGAAAACATTCAGCCTTTGGTTTTTTGGGATTGGCTATCTTCACTTAGCATTATATTCTCCAACTCCATCCATTTACCTACAGATGATTTTATTATCTTTTATTGATAAGTAATATTCTCTTTTGTATTTATACTACATTTTCTTTATCCATTCATCTACTGAAAGGCATCTAGGTTGGTTCCACAGTTTAGCTATTTTGAATTGTGCTGCTATAAACATTGATGTGGTTGTCTCTCTGTAGTATGCTGTTTTAAAGTCCTTTGGGTATAGATGGAGGAAAGGGATAGCTGGTCAAATGATGGTTCCATTCCCAGTTGTCCAAGGAATCTCTACACTGCTTTCCATATTAGCAAAAGCTATTGATTTTTGTGTGATGAGTTTATAAACTGTTACTTCGCTAAATTTGTTTATTAACTCTAGCAGTCTTTTGGTGAAGTTTTTTTTTTCCTAATCTTCTATCTATAGGATCATATCCTCTCCAAACGGTGATAATTTGACTTTTACTTTTTTTTTTTTTTAAATTTCCTTCTCTTGCCTGTTTTCTCTGGCTAGGAATTTCTAGCACTATACTAAATAGGAGTGGTAAGACATCTTTCTCTTGTTCCAGATATTAAAGGAACTGTCTTCAGATGTTGCTCATTTACTGTTAGGTTGGCTTTGGGGTTTTCATATATAGCCTTTATTATGTTCATGTAGGTTACTTCTATCTCTACAGACTTCAGTGTTTTTATCATGATGCTGAATTTTGTTTAAGGCCTTCTCTGCTTCAAATGAGATGACTAAGTGGTTTTTGTCCTTAATTCTATTTATGTAGTGAATTGCGTGTATTGAGCTATGTATATTGAGCCATCCTTGTATCTCTGGAGTAGAGCCAACTTGGCCATAGTGTATAATCTTCTTAATATGTTGTTGAATACGATTGTTAAAATTTTATTAATTATTTTCGCATCTAAGTTCATCAGGGATATTTGTATGTAGTTTTCTTTCCTTGATGCATCCTTATCTGGTTTTGGTATGTGTAAAACTTGCTTTACAGAACAAACTTGGAAATGTTCCATCCCTTTCTATTTCATAGAATAATTTAAGAAGCATTGGAAATAGTTCTTCCTTAAAGATTTGGTAGAATTCAACTGATAATCCATCTGGTCCTGATGGAAGATATTTTATTACTGCTTCTATCTCATTATAAGTTATTGGTAGGTTTTCTATGTCCTCTCAATTCAGTTTTGGCAGATCATATTTGTCTAGAAATGTATCCATTTCTTGTGGGCTTTCCAATTTATTGGAGTACATATTTTCATAATAGTCCTTAATGAGCCACTGGATTTCTGTGATGTCTGTGGTGATGTCTCTTTTCATCTCTAATTTTATTAATTTGGGTTTTCTCTATTTTTCTTTTGGTTAATTTCATTAAAGTCTTATCAATCTTCCTTAACTTTTCAAAAAACCAGCTCTTTATTTCATTGAGGCTTTGCATTTTTTTCTATTATCAAGGTTATCAATTTTGGCTGTGATCTGAATTATTTTCTTTCCTCTACTGGTTGGGGAATTGGTTTGTTCTTCTTTTTCAATGGCCTTAAGATGCATCATTTGGTTGTTTATTTGGATTGTTTCTGATTTTCTTATGTAGGCACGTATAGTTATATATTTTCTCTTAGAGATGCCTTCATAGTGTCTTAAGGGTTCTGGTATGTCATATCACTATTCTTTTCTAAGAATTTTAAAAATTTCTCCTTTGATTTCTGCTATCAACAATTTATCAATCAAAAGTGTATTGTTCAGTCTCCATATGTTTATGTAGTTTCTGTAGGTTTTGTCATGTTAATTTCTATTTAATTCCATCATAATCTGATAAGATGCAAAGAATTATATCCACTATTTTTTTTTTTTGTATTTAGTAAGAGTCACTTGATGACCCAAATATGGTCTATTTTGGAGAAGATTACATGAGTTCCTGCAAAGAAAGTGTATTCAAATGTTGTTGGATTAAATATTCCATAGAAATGTGTTAAGTCCATTTGATTTATAATATTTTTCAGGTCCAAAGAGTCTTTGCTGAGTTTCTATCTCATAACCTCTCTAATGTAAGAGGTTTGTTGAAAATATCCCATGTTGTTATACTGTGTTCTATCTGAGGCTTCAATTTGAATATTCTCTTTTATGTAATTAGTTGTGCCCAACTTTGAGGACATAAATATTTATTATTGTTATATATTCTTGTTGGATTATTTTTTTTCCAGAATGAAGTGACCTCCTTTGCCTCTTCTGACTAATTTTGGTTTAAGTATGCTTTGAGATATGAGAGTAGCTACTCCTGCTTGTTTTAGAACTCCATTCGCATAATATATCAATTTCTATTCTTTCACTTTCAGCCCATGGCTGTATTTGCCTGTAAGATACATCTCTTGCAAACACCATACAGTTGGGTCTTGTTTTTTAAGCCATTCTGCCAGTTTATATATTTTAATAGGAGAGTTGAGACCATTTGCATTCAATGTTACTGTAGAGAGATTTTTTTATTAATCCCTGCTATTTTGATTTATTTATCATGTTTAATTTGGTCCTGTTTCTCATTCACTTACCTACTCTTCAAATGAGCTTTGCTCTGGGGTGTGCTTTTTATTTTGTCTGTATGGGGTATTTCTTTAAGTAAGTTCTGTGGTGCTATTTTAGTAGTCATTAATTCTTTTTGTTTCTGCTTATCTTCAAAGGTTTTTATTACTTCTTCAATTTTTAAGAACATCTTTGCTGGATATGGCAGTCTTGGTTGACAGTTATTTTCTTTCATGACTTGGAACACATCATTTCATGTCCTCCTGGCTTTGGAGTTTGTGCTGAGAAATCAGAAATGATTCTGATTGGCTTGCCTCTCTAAATGTAACCTTATGTTTTTCTCTTGAGGCTTTTAAAATTCTCTCCTTGTTCTGTATGCTAGGCATTTTAATTATAATATATGATGAAGAGATTCTTTTTTGATCTTGTCTATTTGGGGTTTTGAATCCTACAGTGACTGGATAACCAGTGCCTTTTGAAAATTTGGGAAACTTTCTCTCATTATTTTCCTGAAAAGTTTATCTACTCCATTAGCCTGCATCTCACTACCCTCAATGCCAATAATTCTTAAATTTGGTCTCTTAGTATTGTCTCAGAGTTTTTATATATTTTGATCGTAGTTACTCTGTTTCTTTTTTTTAATGCTGTTGGAATGTTTAAGCCTAGCCAATTTGTTTTCTAGCTCTGAGGTTCTGTCTTCAGCATGGTGTACTATATTAGGAAAACTTTCTTTCTTTTTTGTTAATAAGGAAAAACAATATTTATATCAATAATGTAGAGGAATATTTGAAGTAGAGTAGTATAATATAGCATATAATAACAAATAATAGCTTATACTGTCAAGTGAAAAATATATCAAAAGGGCTAAAAACCTTGAGATAATTTCAACAATCAATTTTTGCGTAATTTTTACATATTTTTTAAATGTTCATTTACATGCATTTTCAAAGCTTTGTTTTTATTGTTTTATCATTTTGTTCTTATAAACCTTATTTTCTTTTTTGTCTCTCTTTTATCTATCATTATCTTTATAATCATATCACACCATCAATAAAATGTTTTTCTAAAATTTCTGAAATATATAGTCTATATTTATGTTAATATAGTCTTTAAAAAATTTCAAAATTTGTTTTAATTATTTATACATGACTGTAGGATGTATTTATGGCTTTGATATATTATACATAAACGATGTATAATTTCTAATTTTTCTGATTGTACATGTTGTAGAATCACATTGGTCATGCAGCCATGTATGTACGTAAGGTATTAATGTCTGTTTCATTCTACTATCTTTCTTATCCCCATATCCCCTCGCCCTCCTTTACTCTCCTCTACCTAAAATAACTGTATTCTTCCCTAGCACTCCCCCAATAGTGAAGTAACATCCACATATCAATGAAAACATTTAGCCTTTAGTTTTGTGGGATTGGCTTATTCCATTTAGCATGATATTTTCCAACTCCATCCATTTACTGGCAAATGCAATAATTTCATTCTTCTTTAAAGCTGAGTAATATTTCATAGAAAAAAATATATATATCACATTTTCTTTACCCATTCATCTATTAAAGGGCACCTAGTTTGATTACATAGCTCAGCTATTGTGAATTGAGCTGCTATAAACATTGAGGTGGCCACATCATTGTAGTATGCTGATTTTAAGTCCTTTGGGTATAAACCAAGACTTTCAACTGAACATATTATTTGACTTATTGTGTCTTTCATTTCCAAGATTTCTATTTGATTCATTTTCAATATTTTTATCTCTTCATTAAATTTCTTATTTATACCCTGTACTGACTTCTTTAATTCATTCATTTGTTTTTATGTGATCTCTTGGAATTCATTGATTATTTTTATAGAGATACTTTTGAATTCTTTATCTTAGACTTCATCCATTTCAATATCTTTGGGGTCAGGGTATGATGAATTATGAACTTTAGGAGGTTTCTCCATATTTCTTGTATTTCCATGTTGGGATTTATGCATCTGTTGGGAAAGCTTTTTCTTCCACTATAATGTGTGGGGCATAGCCATCACTGACCAAAGTGTCCCAGAGTGATCTAGGAGACCCCTTGTAGGTGTGGTATCCACAGGCTTTGTGCTAATTCTCTCTTTTTGCTGTAGCTGTGGGTGTCTGTAAGTGGGACCTGGGACCCACCCCTAGCTATTTCTACTAGGAGCCTAGACATTAGCTTGAATTTTCTGTCACCTCTATTCTTTGTATTAAAGTATATCTAGATATTACGTGTCATTAATTTGTGTGTGTAGCAAAGTGCACTGTCTTTTGGTTGAATTTAGGCCAGCAGCAGAAGCTCTATCCTGTGATCTTGTATGCCCCTGTAGGTTCCTAGCATCTCACAGAATAGGGGGAAACACACAATAGCAACAACTAATGCAAACAGTAAATACCTAAAATAAAAACCTAAATTCTACTATGACATCTATAAAGTTAATTGCCATTAAACCTAGAAATGGTGGGGTCAGCAATTGCCAACAGTGAAAATGATAAGCAACGTGAACTATATCCTTAACACAGTTGACTTTGTCACCCTAACTGCAGCAGTGCTAATGGTGGGGGCAGGGGTTATAGAAAACCAATCAGTTCCAAAAGATGATAAAAGTACTGTTAATTAAGAGAAAAGAAAATGTGATCAGTATAAAAGGGTTTAGAATTTCAAAAGTGAACAGAGAGAATGCGGAAGAGATGTAGCAGGTGATGATTATAAGGAAGGAGAAAAAAATAGAAAAAACAAAGTGAAGGGAGGGAAACAATAGAATCTGGCTGTTAGCAGAAGAGAGAAAGAGAAGCAAACAATACAAAACAAAACCAAAATATGTAAACCCAAAACCCAACCCTCGAATAACAAAACAAGGAAAAATAGCTACATTTTTAAAATGCTAAAAATTTTCTTCATTAAAAAATGAAGGAATTATCTCCACTGAGGTGCTCAAAACAATTGATGAGAAGGGATGGTCACTGTCTAGCTCCACTGCCTGCTTTTCCATCCCTTCTTGAGCTGTGTACTGAAAATGACCACAGTGCCTGCCTGGGGATTATTAACCCCTTCTTCTTATTGAATTGGTTCTCTGAGCTCCTGGCTGGCTGCCCTAAGCCTGAAGCTGATTGAAACAAGTCCCAGCTTCCCTTCCCCCCAGTATGTGGTAGGATTAATTAGCTGGAGTTTGTCTGCACAGAGCAGATCAATGCACTCCCACAGTGGAGCACTGCAGTGTGCTATCAGGGGCGTTCCTGTGGGTGGGGCCTGACCAGGCCTCAGGGGCTTTGTTGGGTGCCATCTGCTCTGGAGAGATTAGATCAACACACCCCTTGGGCCTGGCAGTTGCCAAGCTCAGTCTAGAGTCTGGACTTCAGGAGACTCCCAGGAATTCTAGTTATGGGGCAAGGAAGCCAGTTGTCCATACACTCTGCTGCCCAGGAACACAGCCTTTCCCCACTCAGTCCCTGAGTGTATTCACACCCTCCTCTTCAGATTCCCAACCCACTTCAGCTACACCTGTGAGCTTCCAGACTCATAGGAGAGGAGAGTGGGCTCCTCTTTGCTTTTCTAACTTGAATGCCCCTAGTTTCAGTCTGCTCTCTGCCTGTTCCACTCTGCTCTGCTTGGTATGTACGCCCATGGCCACACGACAGGAGCTTATCAGGACAGTGTGGTGGTGTCTGTTCTGATCTCCCAGCTCCTCGGCAGCAGCTGCAGCTTGGCTGCCTCAGGATGGCTCCATCCAGGTCTCTGTGGCCAGTTGAGAAGCATGGAGCACTTTTCAGGCACCAGAACACAGTGCAGCCACAAAAATCAGCTAAGTCCACGTGTCTGTTCTGGTCTCGGGTTTCTCCATACCAGACCTGCCTGTTGCGTTTCCTCTGTGACCTCCCTCCCTCCCTCTGTACTGAACCAGTGCTGCTGCCGCTGCTGCAACCAGCTTGGCTCCAATGTAGTCCTTCTTCTTTGTTTGATGTCTCCAAATTTCTGAGTCCTAGGATGCTCTTATCAGTTAATGTTGGTGAAATCCCCCTTTCACCCACTTCAATGAGAAGCAGTACTTGAATCCTATGCCATGAAGTAACTGGGAATGCAGCCTTCTCTGCTTCACCATCTTGAATCTCCTCCATGGTGTAGTTTTGAGGGTTGTTCAGAGCAACTTGGCCTGGGCCATGAATCCTCTTCTGTGAAGCTGCCTACCCTAGATCTGCAGCACGCAGCTTTATCTTAGCTGGCATGTGCCACCCCATCCCCTCCCCAGTCTAAATCAGGTCTCTTTTTTCTTGTCTATGAATGTATTTGACATTTCTCTCAGATCGCCTTCCTAATCTGCAATTACATATGTGTCCATTGATTAATTGCCTCTGTTACTGGATTCTTAGCTTTAGGAGAATCTGGTAGGTACTCAAACTGGAGTGTTGAAGCAATGGAGAAAAGAGCAAGACACACTAAGATTCCACTGGAGCTGTTACCTGTTTGTTTTTGAACTTCTTATCATTCGTTTTGCCTCTACCCAAAGTGATATTGTGCCATTTCACCTTGGTAATAGACTCTAGTGGAAATTCTTTCATTAAACTAAGTTGCCCCAATATTTACTCTTGGATATAAAAGAATGTATGTTGCAGAGAAAGTAGTAAAGCATTGAGCTCAAGAAGTCAGTTGTGAGATTTGGACAGTTAGGTTAATATGTTCCTGGTTATACAAAGTCTGCTCTGAGTTTTATGATATCTAAGTAGAAGGAGGAAGGGGAAGTTAGTGAAAGGAAAGGCTGGATTTTTATTGAGAAGTGCATTTCCTCCATTGTGCTACATGCCTTTTGTATTGGACAGACCTGGACAGATGTTTTAGGTTAAAGGATAAAAGCATATTTACAAGTAGAAAACCATCAGTATTCTATTCCATATGAAGGAGATCAGTGGAAACACACTGCAAAATAAGATGAAATGAGAGGAAATAAGTCAACTAAATCACTGAAAAGTGGAGCCACTGGGGCTTGGAGGTTCGTCTTTGATGGCTGATATTTACCGTGTCCCCATGTGCTGGTCTGACTCATCTTTTAGTGATGTTTGGGGACAGCGGACTTGATTCTTCTGCCTGGATTGTCCTCAGGACAGGGATAGATTAAATCACCCGCCCCCAGGCATGACCACCACCCCTTCCAATTGATATTCAGTAAATATTTGCTGAGGAAAATATATAAATGACTTAAAGATGAAAGTTTCATACTGGTCATGCTAAAAGACTAAATGATGGTTCTTCATTTGTGAAATAGAGAATTGTGTGTTTTTCAATCTGTGTGATTGTCTTTTATTTTTCAAATAAAGTCTTACCTTAAATTTAGTAAGAGTCATCAGGAGTGAAGGGCTTGGGTTGTAGCACAGCAGCCTGAATCCCAACTTGGCAACCCCTTTTGTATACCATGAAAGAAGCCCTGGAATATCACCTTGGAACTTAGAGCTCACAAATCACAGTTTTCCAAACACTGGATTCATGACCCCACTGGCACAGGAGTCTCCGAATCTAGGAATAAGACCAAGTTGCTCTCCTATTGCCAGGATATAAGCAACCTGGCAGGTTATCTGTAAAAATTTAGCAGACTTCTTTTGTAACTGAAAAGGACATTGTCTGCTAGTGGAACACAGACATGCTGTCTAAATGCTAAAGAAGGTGAGAATGACATTGTGACAACAAGTTAAAAATTGAAACTTGCTGGTGTACATGGAACATTGAAATGCATATGTACCTTCCCTTCAATTTCAATGGTGCCAGTCCTTCATATTATAGCCCATTCCCCAGGTCACCCATGAGGCTTTCAGATACCCCTGACTGGCCACTTCTAACCCAGTTGTGGGGCTTGGGGGCTACTGACCCAGTGGCTGCAGATCACAGAGCCAAGGGGGAGATAGCATGCACAGCTTCTAGGACAGAGCAAGGATGAAAAAAGTCAATCACAAAAGGGCGCCCAATCATTCTTCAGATAGGCAGAGGTCAAAATTAAGTATAGGTGAAAACGTAACCTGTAATATTAGCATGGAGTCAATAGTTTTAGAAGGTAGAGTAAAAGAACAGAAAAGAGCTGGAATGTAGGCATTTTCTATGGAATGTGTGTGACCTCCATTGCAATAACTACCATTTATTGTAACAAAAAGCAGAACTTTGATATAAAGTCAACATATACTATTCTCAGTCCTCACAGCACCTTGGAAGAATGCTATCATTTTAATTTTATTTATTTTTGTATGTGTATGGGTTTTGTTGGTACTAGGAATTAAAACCAGGGTCTTGCACAAGCTAGGCAAGAGCTCTAGCACTGATTTATACCCCAGCCTGAAAGTATACTATTAGTACAGAAACTATTGCTAAATAAAGACAGAAAATCCCCTCATCTTCATTAAGGAGGAAGGCAATATACATCATGTCTTGCTCCAGAGCCACCGGTGTTCCTTACAGCACCAGATGACGCTGTGGTTGCTGAACTCAGGAGTCTCCGACAGGAGGCTTCTCTTGGGTCAGCTGTCTGAAAGCTCTTCAGAGAGATGCTCGAGATGCTTCTGTTAAGTGTTGCCTTCAGAGTGAACTGCAGGGCTTTGTACTCCATGGTAGTTATGTCTAATTATCCTCACCTAATGAACTCGGGAATCTATACAAACATTGACACATAAGGTGTGCAGTAACAGGTGCTAAGCAAGGTCGGCACCTACTGTTCTCATAGATGTGGTTATCTGGCCATGTCTAGAACTCACCACCGCACTCCTGTTCAGGGTCTCCTTTCTTTGCACAGAAAGGGCCTCTCTCAGTGGACAAGACTTTTTTCTGCCCCCCACTCCCTAATGGGGAAATGAGGAATTGAAACGAGTCAGTCAAGAAAAAAACAACAAAAAAGATGTTCTCTTTCTCGCTGTTCCCACACAGTTACCTTTCCTTATCCAGAATTCTCCCTCCCTCACCCCCAGCCACTCTTGGAAACCTGGCCCAAACCAGCAGCCACTAAGTGGCTGATTCATCTCCACCCCAGCTAGTCTACTGGCTGCTGACTGGCTGAAGGCCCAAGGCTCCCTAGTATCCCACCAGAGATGACCTCTGTGCAGTTCACCAGTGAATCACTCATCATGGAACCAATGGCCCCTCAACAAGGGGACACTGTTTCTCACACAGAAGCCCTTGGGCCTCTTCTGGGGACCTTGGCAGACAGGGGCTCTGAGTGCCCTCACTGTGGACCAGCCAGGCTCTGGTTCTTGGGGCTGCTGGGTTAGTTCTCCGGCTGACCTCCCTCCCAGGAGAGGGACGCTTGGGATCTTTCCCTCTAGTGTCACCACCTTTCTTCTTCAGCTCTGAGGCCTCCGAGCCAGGGGCATGTGGACTCGGAGACAGCTGTCCCAAGATCGTGTGTTCTGGATGGATTGCTTTCAGAATTTAAGATAAGAACTCACTTTCCTCTGAATTATCTAAATGCTTCAAACTGGATTTGGTGGTGGGTGGGTGGGGCTTCAATGGTATAAATCATCAGCTGCAGCGACTCTAGGTGGGTGAAGATTGCTGAAAGTTTAAATAAAGTAGGTTCAACATAGACACTTTGATTTTGAAATCCTTTATCATGGGAACTTCAACCCTCCCAGGAATATGTGGCACAGGAGATGCAAGGAAGGGTTCACTGTGACTTTGAATAGTCCGGTTAGTCCTTAATGGATTATGTTAGTAAAGTTTTCTCCAAATGACTTGCTTATCTTATTCTGTATCTGTAATACTTTTTTTTTTTTTGGTGCAGGGATTAAGCCACCCTTTTTGATATTTTATTTAGAGGCAGGGTCTTGCTGAGTTACTTAGGGCCTCACTAAATTTCTGAGGCTGGCTTTGAACTCATTATCCTCCTTCCTCAGACTCCCAAGCCTCTGGGATTTCAGGCATATGCCACCATATCCGGCTTGATTTATTTTTAAAAAATGATTATTTATTTAGTTATCTTTGTAGTCTAAGCACGTAGTTGACAGACTAATGGTGTTCAGTAAAAAAATGGTCTTAGAGATTAATTTTTTTAACATAATCTTGAATTTTTATTCTAGTAGGTAGATGAAATAAACATTCTTTTACTGACTACCAGTAATACTAGGATAATATATTCTTGAGTAACTTTGTCACAAAGATTATGATTTGTAAAGTACTTTCTCAAATTAAGCAAATAATAGGCTATTTTAAAAGCTTCAAACACTTATAAATGCTCCTTAGTTTCTCAATTGCCCTGAAAGTCCCTCTTGGTGTGGGTGTCATAAATGGGGTTTCCCTAAAAGTCAGCAAGAATTCAAAATTGGCCACAAATAAACTAAGGCAGATCTGGCTTCCGGCCACCTGCAAGTTCCTTACAGTAAGGGAAGTGCGGTGCTACCCCCTTGACTCTCCCTGGCTGGTGCCTTTTCTTAGGAATACATTTTCCTGGAGAAATCCTGAGGACATTTGTTTCCTTGCAAGGATGTGTGCTTTTGCTGGAGAATGTTGATTTAGGAAGAAGATTAAAGAAATTTGAAGGATGAGAAAGGTCCCGGTTGGTGTCGGGAGGGGCGTGGGCAGGGCGGTGTTTATGAATCCCTGCTCTGGCCCAGCTCTGGGCATCTGACAAGACGTTTAGTGTCTGTCAGGTGATCCTACTCCCCAGAGGAGATCATGGGAAAGTTCATGAAATTGTCTATTCACACTTTCCACCAAAAGGAAGAACTCGAAGTTAGATGGAAACAGCACAGTGAGTCTGCTAGACCCAGGGCCTGAGTGGCGGCCCATCAACCCCAGAGCAGTCCCCAGGCCCCTGGCTTCATCTCCCTTCCCAGGTGTCTAATTCACTAAGGATCACTTCACCAGGAGTGCCATGACCAGGGACGAAGGTCTATGTGCAAAGCCACTGGGACAGGCAGCAGGTAGCTTTGAGGATCACTCCAACACCAAGAGTGAGCGTGTGGTATCTGTCATGTGTCACACACTCTACACAGAATTTTTATGGGATTTATGATAAGCTTTTAAACGGTATTGAACTTCTATCTTAAATATGGAGCGATGGTGACTTAGGGCAAATAATTATCACATAGTAAATGGAAGAGCTAGTACATATAGTTGAGTATCTGCTCTTGAATCTATCTAGTAGGAACCCTATACCAATGTCTCAGGTGAAGTCAAAAATAACAACTGGAGGATGGGGGTGCAGCTCAGTGGCAGTGAGGCCCACCATGCATGAGGCCCTGGGTTCAATCTGAGCACTGCCCCCACTACAAAAGATGGAACACTTTGTTGGATCTTTGGCTACCACACGCTCAAATTAGTAGTTGTCTTGGTGACATGTTTGCCTTATTTCCTGCCCTCCTGAGCTCAGCAGTAGTTGACCACTGTGGGATGGTGCCCAGATTAGCCTAACCAACCAACATGTCCTTGCTCTCGGCTGCAGCCTGAGGCTCAAGATGGTCATGTGTCCAGAGGGGGCTGATGACACTTCTGGTAACTTTTGCTGCGACTGCTGGGAAAGAGAAACCTGGTCCATTTTTTTTTTGTGTGTGTGTGTGTGTGTGGATTTAACAGTATGAGAACGTGAGAGCTGAAGCCACAGTTACTTTGTGCTCACAGGATGAGCTAACTCTCACGGTCAGAATGGAAAGATGAATCTTAGTCATCATTTATTCCCAAATAAAGATGTATCTGAGCACATCACCCCTCAAAGTTTCCAACAGTTGCCAGGAGACTGTGAATTCCTTTTCTCTTTATGGCAACTTGAGTTTTCTAGCATTTGGAGTAAACAAATCCTGATATTCTAATTATACTAAAAACACTAAATACAAAATAAATAATTAATAAACTAGACTACATTAAAATTAAGGACTTCTGTATGTCAAAGTTAGCAGATATTAGAAAACAGGTTCAAAAACCAAAACATATTTCACATAGAATTGAAAGATTAGTATCCAGAATATATAGAAAATTTTTACAAATCAAAGGATAATCATAAACACAAAGAAATTACACACTTTAGAAAAGAGTAGGATATGCTCATTAGCCTGATCCGATCATTACATGATGTATTGAATTATTACACTATTCCCCATAAATAAGAATAACTGTAAAGTACCAATTAAAATACATAAAATTTTTTTGAAGATGACAAAATACATTTATTTTAATAATAGAATTGGTATATGCAGCAAATTTCAAATTAAAATACATTTTTACTGACATTAGTTTTATACACTTATGGGGTTACTAAATGATGTTTTGACATATGTACACATTATAGAATGATTAAATTAAGCTTATTAATGGATTCTTATCTCACTTGATTGTCATTTATTTTTTAACTCTACTTTTTAAGCAATTTTGAGATACGCCATATATCTGTGGTGGCCATGATGTGCAATAGATCTCTAAAACTTTCTCCCCATTTGACTGGAACTTCATATCTTCAACAAATATTTCACCTTTATAAATGCCTCCCTTCCACAGCTGCTGGCAATCACCATTTTACTCCCTGCTACTATGAATTTGACCTTTTTTAATTGATTCCCCGTGTGAGTGAGACAGTGCAGTATTTGTCTTTCTCTGACTGGCTTATTTCACTGAACATAGTGTCCTGTAGCTTCATCACATGGTAGCAAATGACAGAATTTTCCTCTTTGGGAATGGGATCATGTGGTAGGTCTGTTTTTAGTTTATAAAAACTTCCATATGGTTTTCCATAATGATATTAAAATACTTACATTCCCATTGACAGGCATGATGATTCCCTTTTCTCCACACATTTCTTTCCCAAAGCCACCATTCTAACAGGTGTGAGACGCCATCACATGTGGTTTTAATGTACATTTCCCTAATGGTGAGTGATGGTGAGCACCTTTTCCAAGCACCTGTTGGCCATTTTCATGTCTTCTCTGGAGAAATATCTGTTGGGCTCTTTTGCCCATTTTAACAACCGTTGTTTTCTTGCTCTTGAGTTGTTTGAATTCCTTGTGTATTTTGGATACTGGCCCCTTATGAGGGCATGGTTTGCAAATATATTCCTCATTCTGCATATTGCTCACTCTGTCGGCTGTTCTCTTGGCTACGCAGAAGCTTTTTAGATGATGTCATCCCATTTGTCTAATTTTGCTTTTGTGGCTGATGCTTTTGGAGTCGTATCCAAAAAAATCAATGCTCAGACTGAAGTCAAGGAGATTTTCTCTAGTTTTCTTCTAGTAGTTCTATGGTTTCTGGTCTTAATAAGTCTTTAGTCCATCTTGTGTTGATTCTTGTACTTGGGGTGAGATACTGATTGAATTCCGTACTTATTCATGTGGATATGTTGTTCTTCCAGCACCGTTTATTCAAGACACTACCTTTTCTTATTGTGTATTCTTGACACTTTTGTCAAAAATGGATTGGCCATAACTATGTTGGATTCTTTCTGGGTTTCCTGTCCTGTTTCATTAAATGATGTCTGCTTTCTATGCCAGTACCATGCTATTTTGATTACAACAGCTATATAGTATATTTTAAAATCAAGGAATACAATATCTCCTGCTTTTTTTTCTTCTCAGAGTTCTTTGGTGATTCAAGGTCTTTTGTAGTTCCATGCAAACTTTAGAATTTTTTTTTCTATTCTGTAAAAAAAATGACATTGGGCTTTTGGTAGGGATCGTACTGAATTTGTATGAATTCCTTTGGGAAGTATGGACATTTAACAATGTTGATTATTTCAGTCCAGACACACGAGATCTTTCAATTAAGTTGTGTCTTCTTCAGTTTCTTTCACTGATGTTTTGTAGTTTTCCAGGTGCAGACAAAAAATTTATAGGAAAGGATTAAATAAGTACTGACAGTTACTATCTTGCCTCTGATCTCATTCCTCAAAGATACATATTTTAAATCTGTCTCTTTTAATCATTCTGCTGATCTTGCGAGACTCCATACTAGAATACAAACCTTATACCCTCAAAAACCTTGTTATGGTAGAGTATGCAAATGGACCCGACCATGCAGGCTGGCTGCTCCACACATAGGACACATGTCCCTCTACACCCGTCAACTCTGTGGGCCTTCCAGGCAGTGCTGGGGAGGCTGGCTTTGTCCTCGTCCACAGCTATCCTGAGTGCTCCAAAAGGAGCCCTTTTTCTCTCAATTCAGTCTCCAGTCTTGTGGTGTGATCTTCAAAACTTTGTCAAAATGATCAGTGCTAATTTTACCCCTTCCCATTTTTAGTGTTGCTATGGATTCAATCTCAGTTCCTCAACTTTATTTCTATTTCTGTGCAATCTAGGGAAGAGAGATGCAGATGTGTCCTGAATCAAATCCCTGGTCCTCATGGTACATGTACTTTCTCACTCATTCAGTCAGACACTACTCTTTTTTGGGGGGGGGATTGAACCCAGGGGTGCTTACCACTGAGCCACATTCCAAGCCCCCCCTTTTTAAATTTTGAGACAAGGTCTTACTAAGTTGCTTAGGGTGTCACTAAGTTGCTGAAGCTGGCCTCGAACTTGCCATCTCCTGCCTCAGCCTCCCGAGTTACTGGGATTACAGGAGACTTACTGGGATTACAGGCATGTGCCACTGCACCTGGCAGTCAGACACTATATTTAAAGGCATTTTCCTTATGTAGAACCCCAAGTTAACTGACCTTAAGATTGTTCAGGTGGGTCTAATCCAATCACAGGAGACCTTTCAAACTATGTTTAGGAGTCAGAAATGAAGAGAGCCAGAGAAGCACATGGAGGATTTTTATGTGCCTTATCTAGCCTGAAGATGGGGGTGGGGTATGCATTTGACAAGGCGTGCAGGTGACCTCTAGGACCATGAGTGGCCCCTGAAGAGGAGAAACCAGGAAGGGGGGACCTCAGCCCTACTGCTGCAAGGGACAGATTTTGCAAATAACTCGAATGAACTAGGTAGCAGATCTCTTCCTTAGTGACTTCAGGTGGGAGCTAGTCTAGAGGATTCCATTTCAGGTATTAAACTTTGAGCAGAAAACCCAGCCATCCTATGCCTGGAGTTCTGAGCTACAGAATTATGAGCTAATAAGATTTTGTCCGACACCATTGATTTTGTGCCAGTTTGTTACGCAGTAATAAAACAATGCATAAAGAATCGCAACTCCAAATACTAATGGCAGGCTTCTGTAGTTAAAAAATGTTTCACAAGTAATTCTGATGTCCTCCACAATTTGAGGGCTGGACAATATACACCCCTGTCTTTTGTTTATATTTTTCCTCCTGAAAGCAAGCCTTTGGGGGTAGATTCATTAAGGAGGGCTTCAGAGTCATGACCTTTCACAGGGGAAATCTAGCAGGAAGCCTTAAAGACTGAGAAAAGCTGAGCCTCTGCCTAGCAGGTGAATGTTTTGTCAGGCTACATTTCAGACATTCGCTCAGGAAACCTCTGAGAGCACTGATAACACTCCTGGGACAAGAGTTTATTACGTAAAACTCATGCACACAAATACCACAGCACCACACAGCAAACGCTAGAATAGCTTGCCACTCCAAGTATGGTGTTCTCAGAGTAGCTCAGTTATCCACAGAATGGAGACCTGCCTGTCTTCTACCAAGACGACCGGTCACTTGTAAGCACCCTGATGGAGAAGCACTCCATCTCCCTGACACTCCAGTGGCATCACTTCCACTGAAGGAGTGGAATCACTCCTATGAATTCCAGTGAAGAGGAATCACTTCCCCTGAGTCTCACCCTGCAGTCTCCAGGCCAGAGGCTACTTCATCTAAATGTCTCTTGAAAACTTACAGTGATGGGAATTTGGTGCAAAAAATTTCAAAGCCTAGATTATTCTGATAAATGATAGAATTCAAATTACTAGAGAAAATAAAACATACAAATGTCTCAAGTATTCACTAAAATACCCAAAAATGTGTTGAGGAAAAAAAATCAATGTCAACCTCAATCTTACAAAAATCTTTCAAAAACTGTTTGTTTTTATTTGTGCATTGTAGTTATACATAACATCAGGGCTCATTTTGGCATAAGCATACATGCATCAAACATCTTAACATGGCCTTGGGAGTTGGGGTGGTGACAGATAGTAAAACTGTCAGTACTTATTTATTCCTTTCGTATAAATGTTTTGTCTGCACCTGGTCATTCGTAACCATTGAATTTTCCCAGTGGACTGAGAATCTTTCCTATGATGTCATTCAGTCCAGCTCACAGCGTATTTCATTTACTGCATTCCTTGTGTCCTTTATTTCATCATGATACTGAGAAATTACTTTGGCTTGCTTTTTGAAAAAAGAGTGGAGAGGCATTTGTGGAGGCACAGAGACAGAGGGGAAGATAAAGAGGCTGTAGCTGGGCAATAACAAGCGAGATCATCAGAAATTCACCCTAGCAAGACTGAACTTAGGGCTCCATTACAATGTGGTGTCTGGATCACTCTGAATAATTTGCACACCACCTTGTACCAAAACTATGGAAGTTATTAAGATGAAGACGTAGGGGGACAGATACCCAATGAATCTGAACTACCACCTTAAGTGAATTCTTCTTACTTCTGCTTATTGTACCTATGTAAGTCAGCCCAGATGCACTACTCGGTTAAATAAACAATTGGTGGTATCTGAAAATATAATTAACTTAGAAACCTCTGATCTGAAACAGTATTTGTCTACATCTGAGATGGTCACAAATTTATTGGAGATTGATGCTAATTATTATTCCTTTTGAATTCCAAATTACTGTGTCCCATATGAAAGATGAGTTTCCCATAAAGACTTATTGATTGATGAGTAAATAGCTAAAAATGGGGGAAAGATTTCATGATAACAGATTTAGCCTCTTACAGGTCCTTCCACTCCATGTCCTTGGTTCCTAAGTTGCCCTTGTATTGTGCCTCTGCCAGCCCATTAAATCAAGTGGTGACCTGCCAGTGGTTCTGGTTTACGGTAATCATCTGAAACTCTTTTCCCCAGTCATTCTTTTTTTTTTATTTTTTAATTTTTTTTAGTTGTTGATGGACCTTCGTTTTGTTTATTTATTTATATGTGGTGCTAAGGATTGAACTTAGTGCCTCACACATAGTAGGCAAGCACTCTGCAACTGAGCCCAGCCCCAGCCCCCCTAGTCATTCTCTTGTAGATAAAACTCATTCTCAGAGGCTCTTTTGATGGATGTGACAAGAATAGTGTCCTTTAGGTGGTCCCCAGAATGTGAACCTTTTGTCAGGACTTCCAAATTGGTCACTGTTAGAGTCTGTAAACAAGTCAAAATAACAGGGCATACGTTGATACAATACAAAAATGTAGCCCATGGCTTTTTAAGGAGGAGTTGTTAAATATATCACAATGGAACCATCATGGTGAAGATTTAAAAAGAATAGAAAAGAAAAGCCCAGGGACTCTGCCAGATGGCACATTGCCATTGTGGACGTTCATATCTTGTTTGCTTAGTCCAAAGCCTTCAGTTCAGACAATGGTAGAGGAAGGAGAAGACATAATGATTCAAGTAAAAGAGAAGGTATCTCAAGTTAGTCAGACAGAGGAAAAGATTCAAGTAAAAGAGAAGGCCTCTCAAGCTAGTCAGACAGAGAAAGAAAGTGTAAAACAGAAAAAGCCATCAGGGGGAAAGTTACAACAGGAGACTGCTACTAACACCTTTCTATCACCAGAGGGTGTAAGTGTCCAACCAACAGCACCACCTCTACAGGAGACTGCTACTAACACCTTTCTATCACCAGAGGGCGTAAGTGTCCAACCAACAGCGCCACCTCCATATGCTGGGAGGCCCCCAACCCCCGCAGTTGATAGTTGGGATCCTGAGACAAGATCTCAAATATTAACATGCCCTGTATTTGAGGCAGGAGGGCAGCAATTTTACCAAGTTTTAAATTTCAAAACAGTGAAGCAGCTAAAAGAGGCTGTAACAACCTATGGTCCTCAAGCACCCTTCACTGTAAGCATGGTCGAATCCATTAACAACTTGAACATGACGCCAGCAGATTGGGCTAATATGTGTAAAGCTGTGCTAAATGGAGGACAATACCTGTTATGGAAGGTTGCCAATGAGGAATTTTGCAAGGAGACGGCTAGGCGAAATGCAGCAGCTGGTTATCCTCAGAGAAATCTAGATATGTTGTTAGGAAAGGGACCTTATGAGGACCAGCAGCAACAAATTGCATATGATCCTGGCGTATACGCACAAATTGCTGCAGATGCAATTAAGGCATGGAAGACTTTACAAGGACATGGAGGTTTACAAGGTCAATTATCTAAGGTAATACAAGGAGCTAATGAACCTTATGCTGAATTTGTAGATAGGCTTATTCAAACAGCTACCAGAGTTTTTGGGAATACAGAACAAGCAATGCCATTACTAAAACACCTGGCTTATGAGCAAGCGAATCGTTGGTGCAGAGATATCATTAGACCATGGAAACATGAAGATTTAAACACATATATTAAATTATGTAGAGACATTAATGAACAAGAGCAAGTCGTGGCAGCTGCAGTAAAACAGGCTTTAGATGCCAGAGACATTAATGAACAAGGGCAAATTGTGGCAGCTGCAGTAAAACAGGCTTTAGATGCCAGGCCAAGAACATGCTACAATTGTGAACAAACAGGACATTTTAAAAGGAATTGCCCCATTGGAGGAGGGTTTAACAAAACTAGGTATCAAAGGAGTAGAATACCAGGTATTTGCCCACGATGCCGTAGAGGGAGACATTGGGCTAATGAATGCCATTCTCAAACCACCATAGAGGGTACTCCATTATCAAAAAACGAACAAGGACCAGGTGTTTATCCACGATATCGTGGAGAAAGGCATCGGGCTCCATTGCCAAAAAAATGGACAGGGGGGCCCAATGCTCCGGGGCCCAAAACCACAAATATACGGAGCACTGGAGGAACCCAGCAACCCCATCAGGGTAGTGCCCAGGACACATTGTCCATCAGATCCCTCATCAGACAAACCAGAGGGAGCACAGGGTTGGACATCTGCGCCTCCGCCAGAGCAGTACTAACTCCAGAGATGGGAGTTCAAATAATTCCCACAGGGGTGAAAGGACCTCTTCCCAAAGGAACAGTAGGCTTATTATTGGGACGCAGCTCTTCTACTCTAAAAGGACTTATGATAAGTCCTGGGGTAATTGATCCCGATTATGAAGGTGAAATAAAAATTATAGCCAGTTCTCCAAAGGGTATATCAGTAATTTCACCAGGAGATAGAATAGCACAGTTACTAATAATACCCAGCCTACATGATAAATTTTCCAGTCGTACTGTAGAAAGAGGTTCCAAGGGATTAGGCTCCACAGGTGTAGATTGGGCTATGCTTTCTTTAAATTTAGATTCTCGCCCCATGCTAAAACTAAATATTCAAGGACATGAATTTAATGGGCTACTGGATACAGGTGCAGACCTTAGCATCATCTCTCGTCAAGAATGGCCAAAACATTGGCCATTACAACAAGCCACTCAAACGCTTCGAGGCCTAGGAGTGGCAACTAATCCCCATAGAAGTGCAATGGTATTAGATTGGAAGGATCCTGAAGGATGTGAAGGAACTATACAGCCATATGTATTGGATCATCTTCCTATAAATTTATGGGGACGAGATGTCCTAGATCAATTAGGTTTGACGTTAACAAATAACATCAATCCTAATGCGCCCACTACTAGGGCTAGACAAGGCTTTAGGAAAGAAAAAAGATTAGGAAAACAAGGGCAAGTTATAGCAGCACCAGTACAAATAGATCAAGGAACAGACAGACATGGGTTGGATTTTCAGAAAGGGCCACTGAGACAATAAAAATTACTTGGAAATCAGAAAGACCAGTATGGGTTCCTCAGTGGCCCCTGACTAAAGAAAAGATACAAGCAGCCCATGACCTGGTCAAACAACAATTAGCAGAAGGACATATACAACCTTCTGTATCTCCCCATAATACTCCCATTTTTGTCATCAAAAAGAAATCTGGTAAATGGAGATTATTGCAAGATTTAAGAGCCATTAATAATGAGATGGTTATTATGGGACCTGCTCAATCAGGGATTCCTCAGTTGTCTGCTTTGCCAAAAACCTGGTATGTTTTAGTTATAGATATTAAAGATTGTTTTTTTTCAATTCCAATTCATCCTGAGGATAGTCCACGTTTTGCATTTACTATCCCTGCACTGAATCATGAAGGTCCTGATCAGAGATATGAATGGAAAGTACTCCCTCAAGGGATGGCTAACAGCCCAACTATGTGTCAAATTTATGTTAACAAAGTAATCCAGCCACTTAGAAATCAAAATCCTGAACTACAAATATTTTACTATATGGATGATGTATTATTAGCACACAAAGATAAAAACACATTGCTAGAATGTTATGCCACACTTACAAACTTATTAAAAAATTATAATCTAGAGATAGCAATAGATAAAGTACAATTAAATTTTCCAATTAATTATTTAGGAGTTCTATTATCCTCAACCATGGTCCGTCCACCAAAAATTCAAATACGAGTAGATCAACTCAAATCACTTAATGACTTTCAAAATTATTAGGAGACATAAATTGGATAAGGCCTTATTTAGGTATACCAACAGGAGAGTTGGGACCTTTATTTGATATCCTAAAAGGTCCATCAGATCCAAATTCACCCCGAATGTTAACGCCTGAAGCAAGAAAGGCATTAAAAATCATTGAAACATATATGGAAAATATGCATTTGGATAGAATTGATATAAGTTTGCCTTTATTATTTATTGTACTACCAACAAAAAATATTCCTACAGGAGTATTTTGGCAAGAAGGTCCATTATTATGGATACATTTATCTTATTCTCCTAACACTATTCTTACTAGGTATCCTGAGGCTGTAGGACAATTAATACTCAAAGGAATAAAAGCAGCAAAGGGAGTGTTTGGAATTTCTCCCAATAAAATTATTACTCCATATACTATGAATCAAATTGATGAGTTAGCTAATGAGTTAAATACTTGGGCAATAATCATGTGTAAATCTAATGTTTCATTTGATAACCACTTACCATCTAATCCTTTATTGTCTTTTTGGTCATTGCATCCTGTAGTTTTTCCAAAAATGACAAGAAAAACACCTATCATGAATGCTCCAAATATATTCACTGATGGGTCAAATAATGGTACAGCAGCAGTAGTTACCCCTGATCAAACTTTTACATTTTTAGTACCCAAACAATCAGCTCAAAAGGTAGAGCTTAATGCAGTTTTACAAGCTTTTGTGATGTTTAAAGATTCTGTATTTAATTTATTTTCTGATAGTCAGTATGTAGTTAATGCTATAGTATCTCTTGAAGATGCTGGTAGGATTTCCCCTTCTTCTACTGTTTTCTCTTTGCTTTCCACTATACAAAGTCTAATCTGGGACAGAAAAGATCCATTCTTTATAGGACATATCAGGGTACATACAGGATTGCCTGGAGCCCTTAGTTTGGGCAATGAGTTAGCAGATAAAACTACACATGACATACATATTTTCTCTACACTAGAAGAAGCTATAAATTTTCATAAAAAGTTCCATGTCAATGCTAATACTTTACAAAAGTGTTTTAAAATAACTAAGGAACAAGCTAGACAAATAATAAAACAATGTCAAAATTGTGTGACCTTTTTACCACAAGTTAATCTTGGAGTCAATCCTAGAGGATTGATACCTAACCATATTTGGCAGATGGACGTCACACACTTGCCAGAATTTGGAAAATTAAAATATTTGCATGTTACAGTTGATACTTCTTCTGGATTTTTGATGGGCTCCCACTCCTGCTGTATCAATGTACACAAGTTATTCGTCACCCCCCGGTTATTTTGCTGCAGCATCCAGACTGCGGCAGATGGTGGCCCGTTACGGGGAGCCCCGGGACACTCGGGGGTAAGTGACGAAAAAAAGCTGCCCGTCCATAGATAGGACGGGGGCAATATGCTCGTCCCTAGGCAGATAGGGCGAGAGGAAAAATGACCATTTCGAGAAAATGGAGAAGATTGATGCAGTATGTTTGTGTCTTGTTTTGTCTCAGTGTATTGTATTGTCTTTGTGATGAAAATATGGAAGGGGTGAGAAGTAAATTACTAAGGAAAGGAGGCACCCCAGTGGAACCAAGAATAGTTAGGGCATGTGTTGATAAGAGCCCAGGAACTCTAGTCAGAAAGAAAAAGAAAATTCAGAAGAAGAAGGATTATCAGGAAAAAAGTTGCAGCAAAAGGCTGTTACTAAATACTTTTCGTTACCGGAGGGTGCGTGAAGCGGAGAGAGGCGGCTGCCGAGTGTGCAAGCTGGTCACAGCGCAGCAAGGATTTTCCAAGAGGCGGCGGCGACTGGCCCTTCCCCGCCTCCTGGCCAGGGAGCTGGCTCTTCCACTGCCGCGAGCCCAAATCTAGACCTGATCTGGAGGCACAGTCTCGCAGGCTCTTGCTCCCTGTGCCCAGTAGCAGTTTGAGTCCGGGACACTCCCCAGGGCCATCTGGGGCTGCCCAGGATGCCACAGCTGGCAGAAGACGCTACCAGCGTCCCTGATGTTTGGTCATTTTCAATGCCAATAACTAAGCTACAATGGTTCTCCCACACCTGGAAGCTGATGAGTAATGAGCACTATTAATGCTTATTTCAAATGCAAAAAAACCTTGAGATAATGTACTAAATTGTTCAGAAGGTTGTTTTCTTAGTAGAATGCTACAGGATTTTCTTTAGCCATCTGGAGTTCCTGCCTTCCTCCCAGTGCCGGTAAAGACCAAGGTGGAAGAATTTCCTGTGTTGCTGAAAACTGGAGGAGACTTCGGAGCTATTGCTGTTTCTGCTGCTACAACTTAAGCTAGCTGCCTGCAGAACTTACCTGGACTGTGATTTAAGCTAGCTGCCTGCAGAACTTACCTGGACTGTGAGTGAATCTATTTGAGACACTGCTTTACCTGGACTGAGACAACAAACTGTAATCTACAACAAATTGTAACTCGGTATCTTTGCTAATGCTGTCATTGCTGGTATAATTTTTCCAAGGGCTTCTTGCATGGAGCCATCAATTGGCTTGGTATCGTGGCATTTTGTATCCTCCCTTTCTGTTTGTAGCAGGTTATTTATGGTGTTTCTGTAAAAACCACTATGGTCGTTATTTAAATTAAACAAAAGGGGGAAATGTTAGAGTCTGTAAACAAGTCAAAATAACACCTGGCATTTTGCCAGGGGAATGTTAGAGTTGTAAACAAGTCTGGATGGTGCCTGGCAAAATGCCAGAGGGAGTGGTTTGAGAAGTAACAAAAGCGAGCCATTAAGTGTGGAGATTCCTTATTGGTTGACTGATGTATCTAGTTTATGCTAATTAGATAAGCTCTGTGGAATGTATAAATACTGCTCCTGTCCTGCAATAAAGGGCTCCTACTCCTGCTGTATCAACATACACAAGTTATTCGTCACCCCCCCCCCCGGTTATTTTGCTGCAGCCAGACAGACTGCGGCAGGTCACACCCTTTCAACATGCTAATTCTTGTTCAACTGTTCAAGATTTTTCACCCTAATTTGCCTATTATAGTTGATTTCCAAGGGGACGTATTAACCATTAAGAGTCCACAGCAGGGGCTGGTGCTGCAGCTCAGTGGTAGAGTGCTTGTCTTGCATCTGTGAGTCACTGGGTTCCATCCTCAGCACCACATAAAAATAAATAGAAATATTGTGTCCATATACAACTAAAAAAAATTTAAAAAAAGAGTCCACAGCTGCGGGGTGGTGGCACACACCTGTCTTCCCAGCTACTCAGGAGGCAGAGGCAGGAGGACTGCCAGGTCCAGGCCAGCCTGGGCCACCCTGTCTCAAAAATAAGTAGATAAATAAAAAGGGCTGGGGATAAATAAAATAGATAAATAAAAAGTGACAGCTGTAAAGGGAGAAAGTGGTGCCTTCCCTTCTGCGTCCTTCAGGTACAGGGACATTGTTAGACCCAAACTACAACAAAAAGCTTGCCTTTCTTAGGAATGTCTTGGTACTATCAGGGTGGCATTTAAAACCCAGAGAACTAGCCTCCCCTCCTGCCTCCCTCAGCAGCTGAGATGGCGAGCTCTGTGCTCTGCCTGTTTTATTTTGGGGTTTTTTGGAAACAGTAGAAACACGACCACTGAAGGCTTTTTCTGAGTGATGGCGGAGATTTCTAGAAAGACTTGCGATCTGCTCTGGGTTTCCCACTCTATCACTCCCCCTTTGTGCTCACTGAACTTGGTTTGGGTCAGTGATGGACGAGGAGTGTGGATACATGAAGCTGAACTCTCTCTGCCATAGTCCAGTGCTATTCCTGCCTGAGAATTAGCTCCAGCTCAGACCAGGGGGGCAGGTAATCATACATCAGCTTCTTTAGAACGTGATGTTAATTCCCCGCCGATTCTGCCACCAGCGTTTAATACGAAATCCACTTGCCTTGGAGTTCCACATTGATGAGATATAGATGTTATTTAAAAAAAAACAAACACCTAGCACAATTAAAAAGTGATGTTGCCTGGTGCCATGACACAGGCGAGAGCCGTGGGACACTGTGAGTCTCGTCCCAGCCTAGGCTGAGGTTTTGTAACTTGCTTTTGTTGGTATTTTTCTTGTTCTCTTGTGAGTTGGTTCTGGAAGCAAAAACTTGAGCCTTGGTTGCTTCTCAGTAGACTTTGGTGCACCAGCTTGTAAGGAAAACTGGGCTTTTATGTCTTGTAGTTAACTATTATCTCCCCTTCTCTTCATGCAATAAAATGAATTGAAATTTTTTTCCTCAAATGATGAAAACACAGTGTTCGTAATGGAAAAGTCTGGAATATTCCTTCAATAACTATAAAACAGCACCCTCATTCCTTACGATTTGTCAACATTTTAAGAGTGTTAGCAAGATTTTTAGAGTAATCTATAAAGATATGTTTGATTAAGAAAGATATATTAGTTCCAGGGAAAAGCCTACTTTAAAAATATGAATTTGATAGTTTACAAAAAAAATCTTCTCTTCCTAAAAAAAAGCAAAAAACCCTGATATTTCAACATACATTATCTCTGCTTTATTCTGACAAAACCCAATTCATAGATTGTTTGAATTTTTCAAAGGTTTTTAAATTTTCGTTTAGTCAAAACACAAAGAAATTCATTAAAACATATTACAACTAAAACAATATGTTTACACATCAGATAATTTAGAGGTTCTGCACTAATGAATATAATAAGGCAGGAAATGAAATGACTAATACAAATATTTGAAAAGAATAATAGACTTATTTTGCAAATGACATGATCATATAGCTATAAATCCAAGATGCTCCAATAAAAATAAATTAGAGAACAAATAAAAGCATTAGATCAAGAGCTGTATAATAATTGATTAAAAAAAGATAAATAGTTTTTTATCTATGCTAGTAATAAATATGCAGAAGTTTAAATTAAAAATATTTCATCTAAAACAAAAAAAAATTCACATGCTCCAAGAGAAAAGCAGAAATGTTCATGAAAATTCAGTAACACCTCATTAAAGTACTTGAAAAAGACCTTGAACAAAAGAACTGGCATATCATCTTCCACCAGGGGATATTCAACTCCCTCATAGTGTCTATTCCCCCAAATTAATAGAAGCATTTAATAATTCTATTCAGGTCTTAGTAGAGGAGTGGAATGTTGGTGTGGAACCTGGCAAACAGAATAGAGAATCTAGAACTCCATTTACATGAGAATTTGACATAAGGCTCTTGTGCTCTTCCAATTAAGTGCAGAGGAAAGATTTGCTTTTAAATGAGGCTGAGGCAATTAGCTACCTACCTATGAAAAAACGAAGGTGAGTCCCTCTCACACACGTGGTACCAAGATAACTCCCAGACAGAACGACTGCTGTACAGCAGGAAATAAGAAAAACCTTGCAAGAAAATATTTGCAAACACGGCTTTATCCCAAGACTTAGGAAAACTTTTCAAGACTTAGGAAAATAAAAAGCTTTAGAGGAAAAGGGAAACATTTTAATACTAAAAAATGTAAATTACCTTTTAAAAAAACAATAAAAATGATTATAAAAATACATGTCAAATGAAGTGCTAATTCCTATACGTGTGAAGTGCAGTCCCATGTATCAGAAAATGATGCAATCTGTAACAACACAGACGGAGGATATGAATGTGCACTCCATACAAGAATAAATACAGCCGACATAAAAACACGTTCAGAGGGTCGAGAACTTGGAAATTAAATTAAAAGTGAGCAATTAAATCTCAAACAGAGAGAGCAAGAGAGTCAGCCCCACACCTGGAGTCCAGCCCGCACACCCTGGTGTTTCTAATATGCTGGAACACTCGGTCCTTGTAAAAAAGCAGCTGCCTTGAGTTCTCCACCTCCCTCTTGGACTTTGCACCCTCATGCTGTGTGGTCAGGGGGCCCCCAAGGTCACTTTCCGGGCGTGGCTCTCAATACATAACAGGAAGTCCAACATTTCAAAATGGAGTTTAAATTTAGTGGCTTGTGCTATGCCCACCGTGTTGTGTCCACCACAATTTCCTTTCAGGGCGATTTCATTAGCCCAAAGTACCCCTGAACCTATTAGCAATCTGTACCCATCAGTGTCCTCGAGAGCACAGGACTGATAGGCCACAGGTAGACCCAGATGCAGGAATAAGAGAGGGGATTCCCAAGGGGAATTGCCTCACAGTTACAGGTGCGGATGAGAAGTCACCTTGTCCCTGAGCGGTGTGGAGATGCTGGAATGCTGGTAGCATGCCTCAGCTCAAGTCTGCAAACCTCAGAACAGGGAAGGGGACAGCACAGCTCTGAGTCTGGGCTCCAGGCTGTGAGGGACTGGTGTGAGTCCTGGATTGCCAAGGCTGGGGAGTTGGAACTCTGATGTCCAAGGACAGGAGGAGGAGAGGAAGAGGAAATGTGTGTCTCTGCCTCTTGATTCTGCCTAGGTCTCTGGCCGTCTACATGGTGCCCACACACATGGGCAACCCTACTGGGTGCACCAGCTTCCAGGCCAGTCTCCTCTGGAGAGACACCCTTTGCCTCTCACTGGGATTCAGTGCAGTCCTGCTGACACTTACCAGGCTCAGTTTTACAGTGACTTCGGCTTCCTTGGCCCTCTGCCCTGGGCAGCTCCAGTCATTTTATCTCTGCAGATTTGCCTATTCTGGACATTTTCTATACGTGGAATCATAATAGGCAGTCTTTTGTGTTTGGTTTCTTTTACCTAGTATATTATTTCCATGTATAATACGTCTACATTGTAGCATGTACCAAGTTTGATTTTTTGAGTATTGTACTGCATGCAGAATCCCATCAATAACTGTTTCATCCATCCCAAACTAAATGAAAATTTAGTTTACGTCTAGTTTTCTTTCTTTTTATAGAAGAACAACATTTTATTGTATGAGTATATCATATTTTGTTTATTCATCAGCTGATGGGCATTTGGGTTGTCATAATTTTTGAATTATTTTAAATAATGCTGGTACAAACATTTGTGTAAAGTTTTTGTAAATATTATTTCAGTTCTTTTGGTTGTATACCTAGGAGTAGAATTTCTGAGTTACATGGTAAACTCTTTCACCTTTTAAGAAACTGCCAAATGGGTTTCTGTGGTGACACCCATGCCCCAGTCTTCACCAACACTTGTTTTTTCCTTTTAAATTATAGCCATCCTAGTGTGATGGTGTGGGCGTAGAGGGGCATGGGCACAGAGGGGCATGGGCACGGAGGGAATTCCCCTAATGACTGATGAGATTGACCATCTTTCATCTGCATATTGACCATTCTTCTTTGGAAAAAAAATCTATTCAAATACTTTGCCCGTTTTAAATTGTGTTATTTCTCTTTTTACTGTTGAATTGTAAGAGCTCTTTGAGCATTTTGGATATTAGATCCTCATACAAAATGCAATTTACAAATATTGTCTTCCATTATGTGGGTAACCTTTTAATTTCTTGTGTTATCTTCCCCCCATTAGTTCTTATTAGTTATACATGACAACAGGATTCATTTTGATATAATTATAAAAGCATGGACTATAATGTGCTCTAATTCAGTTCCCAGTACTTCCCCACTTCCCCTTCCCCTCTCATCTCCTCTACTGATCTTTCTGCTATTTACTTAAAGATTTTTTTTAATTAGTGCCTTGTGGATGTACATGATGGTGAGATTCACTGTGGTATATTCATATGCATAAATAGGAAAGTTTGGTTAGATTCATCCTACTTCTCTTATCCCATCCCTCCTTCCTCCCCCTCAATCCCCTTCCTCTATTCCACTGATCTCTCTTCTATTTTGATGCACAGAGGTCTTGAGCTTTGATACAAACCAATGGATTCTTTTTTTAAAAAAAATTATTAGTTGTTGATGGACCTTTATTTATTTATTTGTATGCGGTGCTGAGAATCAAACCCAGCGCCTCACACATGCTAGGCAAGCGCTTTTCCACTGAGCCACAACCTCAGTCCCCCAAGGGATTCTTAATTTCTAAAGAAATCAGCTAATGAGAGGGGATGCATTTTCTGTTTGGCTTTCTATTCAGCACTGTAGTTCTATTGATTTCTAAATAGAATTAAACATCCATCTGTCAACATTTTCCTTCAGCTTTAAGATCTTCATTTTTTTTTTTTCATGCAGTCTGCTGGATACACTCCTTTGGTGTTTTGTTTTGTTTTTTAATTTGATAATGGAGTAGAGGGAGGTGAGAAAATTAGCTTTGCTTTTAGAATTCTTCATTCTGCATTGTTTCATTTGTCATCACAAGTACACCTTAATATTGTTCTCACCAAAAAATCTTAAAAAGAGAAAACCATACTTGACTAAAACAAGGGTTGAAAATACAGTGTAGGCAACCTTGTGTTTATATTAGTGTGTTCCTCCTCACAAAGGGACAACAAGATGTTATGATTGATATCTTAATTTTTCCCAGATTGAAGAAGTTTTTGTGTTTGCATGCACTAAATTTTAGCTACTCTTTGATACCCACTGACTAACCTGATTTTTAATAGAAAACCCATTGAGACATATTTGACAGGAGCAAACAGAGCAGAGATGGATCTACACCTCTAGGAGATGACAAAGTTTACAGGAGAACTCAGTCAACCATTCTGTCATTGTGACTATGTGGCTGGGATGCTTTCAACGTGGAGCACAATTTTCTAACTTTATGTTCTCTGTTGCCAATTTTTAGTACAAATATTGAGTGTGAAGTGTAAAACTAAAGAATTATGTTGATAATTTCAATTTGCTTTTTGTTCACAAATGTGTAATTTCAAAGTTTAGAGGAAATTCTGCACAGAATAATGTTGAAAGCCATACAAAAATATGAAAGGCTGCCTTCGACCCTGGAGGATCACTTAACGATGCTCCCTGACCAATTAGCACATCATGGACACACCTGTATCAAGTGGAGTAGGAAGTAGGAAAGTGCTCAGTATGTCATGTGAGCTATTTACAGTGAACAACTGATATTTCACAAATGACCTGTATTTTGACAGATTGAGGTTCTTCGTATAGATGACCAAAAACAAGAAGTAAATTTTTGGAGTGAATTCAATCAGTGCAGGTAGCCATCTGTACATGACAATTTAGAGGACAGAGTGGTGTTGGTTGTGGGAGCAGGGCATGCTCTCTCCATACCCTGCCCCACACTGCTGGTTTTATTTGTAAGTAGGTGTTTTACCTGCAGTAGAGGAGCACTGGATGTTGACTCAAAATGCACGATTCTATGTTTTGGATTAACTAGTGGAGTAATCAAAGTTATTAAAACTTTCTAAACCTGAGATTACACACATATTACATAATCTGAGATTATGGGGACATGGTTATGACTTCACCTGTCATGAAAGATAAGCAAGGGATGGAGAACAAGGACATGGTTATAGAGACAGTTTGCACAGCGTGAGATTCTATGCAGGATCCAATGCTCATCATTGCAAGTTTCTCTCATTTCCTTTCGATGCGCTCCATGCACTTTTTCCCTATTTTATGCATGAATAAGGACAACCATCTTGCAATTCTCTTCCATGAGGGTTGAAAGGATAAAATGGGGTGAAAAGTTTAGTTCAACTGTTTTTTTTTACTTTTTGTACCAGGGATTGAAACCAGGGATCAAGGGCCCTTAAACACTGAGCCACATCCCCAGCCCATTTTTTTTTTAATTTTTATTTTGAGACAGGGTCTTGATAAGGTGCTGAGGCTGGTAGTTTGACATTTTTAACATGTGCTCTAACCAGTAAGTCAGGAAATGCAGGTTCTTATGGCGGGGATAGCAGCCGCTCAAGAACTTGTTGTGCCCACGGTCATGTGGTGGAGACCTTGGTCTGCTTCTGGAGCCATGTCAGCTCAGCCTCCCTGACCACCAACATTCTGCAGGTATGTTTTCTATTATTGCTGTGGGAATGACGACTCCCTTGTGCCTTCACCAGGAGAAGACACTTGACTCTTCACTTGGTTCTCTGTCTCTGCCCCAAGCATTTTCATGGTTGGTGATTTTAATCTGTATCTTTTTGCTAGAATACACCATAACCATGAGCAAAACAATATTTAGTTCCCAAGTAAAGCACAAGCCCTAAGTGAAGGCAGTCTTGAGAGCCATCGACACAGTGGATTTGTGTTTCGACTCCTTTCATTTAAAATAATTTTTTCAAGGTTTATCCATATTGCAGAAGGTGTCAATATTTCATTTTTTTATTGTCAAATAATATTCCATTGTAGGGATGGATAGAGTACATTTTATTTATCCATTTTTCTATGGAGCTATGAACATTTATTGTAGTTTTCTTATGTGAACATATGTTTTTAATTTTCTTATATATGAATCTAGGAATGAATTTAACTTGAGAATTGGAAAATTGTTTTCCACAATGGTACACCAACTTATGTCCCTACCTGCATGTACGGAAGCTCAAGTTTCTCTAATCCTTACCAACATTTATGGTTTTCTATTTTTTTTTAATAATAGCTAACCTACTGGGCATGAAGAGGCATTTCATTTATTTAAATGTGTATTTCCCTAATGACTAAGGACTTGGAGCATGTGCTTACTGGCTGTTTCATATTTCGTATTTACTAGTCACTGATACACCTTCTTTGGAGAAATAGCTACTTAAGTCATTTGGCCATTGCTATAGTTTAAGTGTTGAATGTCCACCAAAGGCCCATGTGTTAAAGACTCCCTTGCGTGGCACTGTTGGGAAGCACTCTGACCTTTAAGAGGTGGGGTCTAAAGGTCCCCCTGGGCCACTGGGGGTGGGCCCTTCTCTGTTTCCTGGCCTAAGACGTGAGCTCTCACAGTGGCTTTGCCCTGGTGTGCTTCTCTCATCAGAAGCCCAAAACAATGGCCCCACCTTGACCTTGGACTTGAGCTTCTGGAACTATTTGAGAAAACAAACCTCTCTTTACTTCCTAAGTAGCCCATGTCAGGTATTCCATTATAGTGATGAGAATCTGACCAACATACCTGTCTTTAAATTGGGCAGTTTGTCTTCTTATTGTCGTGCTGTAGGAGCTCTTGACTTTGCCTGCTAGGCCCTTATCAGATCTGTGACCTGCAAATATTTCCTTCCACTCTGTGAGTTTCTTTTCAGTGTCCTTTGAAGCACGAACACTTAAATTTCATGTAGTTATGTACCTAAACTTTTTGCAATACATATTTTCCTCAATGTGTGTTTTTTTAGATGTATTCATGCTGATTTATATAAATAGACTTATTTTCGCCCAGGAATAATGTGGAATTATGTAAATAAGTTATTTTCTGTTTTCATTTTCTTCATATGTAAAATTAGTTTGCATCCAATTTTTATTTTTGCTACTATAAATAATGCATTGACACATATTGTATATTTGTACTCAAGGGAAAACATTTTTAATGCTACCTACACAGAAATAATACCATTAGATGGAATAGCACACTTATGAAAACTTCAGTAAAATTCCCAAATTGCCTTATTATAATAATTTATTTCCAGTCAGCAAAATACGAATCACGATATTCCTACTTATTTACATAGTGTCAGACCTGCTCATTTTTACGAACAAGATAACAAATTTGTAACTCAGTGGTATCCTTTCAGTTTCTCTGTTTCTTAGTAAAAATGATTTTCATGCTTTTTGACTTTTGGATATTATCTTCTGTAAACTTTCTGTTTGTTTCATTTGACAATCCTATGATGGCTTCTGAGGGTGGTGGCATTCCTATTATGTTCTGGAAGCCAAGGGATCCCCACTTGTGTGCTGCTCATACTTACATTAAAATTTTTATGGTTGACTTCTTTGAGAGAAGTTTAAAATTTTAATGTAATTTATCAGTTCTTACCTATATGATTTATGCTTTTTTGTATTATATTTTTAAATTGTTCCCCGCCCTAATTCATAAAAATATCCTATATTACTCTAAAATTTTGAAAGATTTTGTTTTACATCTGGATCATTAATTCATCTCAATGTGATTTTTACATTGTGTGAGTCAGGAATTCAATTTCCCCTAAAGAAAACTGAGTGTCCTGACACTATTGATTATGTAGTTCATCATTATACATCTCTGCTGATGTATTCTACAGTTTCATTTATATAACAAATTCCCACACATAGATCATGTTTTCCATGAAGTCCTTGGATACCTTATACTAGATCTAGATACCAGTTTTTCCAGGTCTCTTATATGTTTGTTTGCTCTTGTGAATGGCATCTTATTTCTAGTTCATCCTTTAGTAGGGTTTACTATTTATATTGTCATGATGATGTTTGGAAAGTTACCTGGCATCTGAAAGCTTCTTCCTGAACTGGTATGCAGGCCTGTGAGTGCAAGCTCTCTCACTCTTTGGCTGAAATACTGTCATCTCGTCCTGATCCTTGAAATACATGTTATTTCTGTATAGAACCTTGGTTGGTAGGCAGAGCTCCTTCACTATGGAAGGCCATCGCTTCACTCTTTGGACTTGACCTTGGTTATTAAAGAGGCTACTGATAATCCAATTGTTCTTAGTTCTTTCCTTCCTGGTACATTCGTATTTTTATCTCTTTAATTTTTCTTTATCTGCAATTTCACTAAAATATGACCAAAGTGAAATTTTAATATTTTCACTCAGGACTTTTTAGCATCTTTAAATTTAGGATTTATATGTTTCATTAATTACAAAAAATTCTCAGCTATTATTAAATTATGAATGTTCACTAGTTCTCTCATTCTCTCCTTTTGAAAGCCTTGTGTTGATAGGTTAGGTCGTTTCATCCTTTCTTCAATGTGTCTTAATCTCTCTTTCATATTTCTTTTGAACTTCTTATGTTGCACTTGGGGTAATTTATATATATATATATATATATATATATATATATATATATATATATATATATATATATTTTATATACATGCTAAGCTTATGCTTAGAAAGTTACCTGTGATTTGAAAACTTTCTTCTTGAACTATTTAATCATACTGATATATATGTGCCGCAGTCTGGCTGGGCACAAATGCCGCAGTCTGGCTGGGCACACAATCACGAGCCACCACACAGCTTGTAGATTCAAACAGCAACTCTTTATTCCCGAACTCACACCAGCCGTCTACAATCACGTTCTGGGGAAATCCACGTTCTCTTCCCAAATCCACCTTCTCTCCCAAATTCACCTCCACTGGGCTTCTATCTCCAAAATATACTGTCTGAATCCCGTGAGAACTCAAGGGGAACTCAGGCAGCAGGATACGCCCTATTCCCAGCAGGAATAATCTTAAACCTTAAACCTGGAACCTAAACTGGGAACGCCCTAAACAAGATTATCTTAAAACCGGGAACACCCTAATCTGCCTTGGTCCTTGAGCAAGGTCACTTACATTCAATGTCACTGCAACATGTCAGCAACATGGGGTACGCTGGCAAGGAAATTGTCATACCTACTTGGCTAATGGCTCCCAGCATCTCCCCCCTTCTGATTAATTAAACAACAAGCAATGTGGCTTAAGGACCGTGCCTGGTAGGTTGTCCAATTCAACATATGGTTCTTACCCGTCATGGGAAAAACTGACCTTTAGGCGTCAGCCTCCTGTCTTAGGTTGATACCACTGCAATTGAATCATACCCGTCACTGACTACCGGTCCAGCATACAGCCATACTTGTGGATAGGTCTATGCACCAGTGGGGGGGTGAGGTTCTTTGCCTCACCTCTGTTGGCCCCCAAATTTGGCCTCGGTGCCAGTGGGGGAGTGAGGTTAATGTGGCTTATGGACCGTGCCTGGTAGGTTGTCCAATTCAACATATGGTTCTTACCCGTCATCGGAAAACTGACCTTTAGGCGTCAGCCTCCTGTCTTAGGTTGATACCACTGCAATTGGATCATACCCGTCACTGACTACCGGTCCAGCATAAGCCATTGGCCCCCAAATTTTAGACCATCACTAGCAGAAGGGAGGAGGATACAGAAATGCCACGACACCAAGCCAATTGACGGCTCCTTGGGAAAAATTGCATCACTGGTGACACCATCAGCAAAGATATGTCAGCACTACCACAATTAACATGGGGTGCGCTGGCAAGGAAATAAAAATTGCATCACTAGTGACACCATCAGCAAAGATATGCCAGCATTACCACAATTCGCTGCACCAAACGATAGTTACATAGTCCAGGCAAGTTCTGCAAGCAGTTCAAAGCAGAGGAATCTATCAATATGTCCATTTCCTCCCAAAATCCGTTTCCTCCCAAAGTAAGTTGACTCTTTGATTGAGCATTACTTGTTGAGTTCTTCACCGGCACTGGGATGGAGATAGGAATTCTGGCAATGATGCTAAAGAGACATTATCCTGAAAAGAATTATTAAATATAATGAAAAGGAAAGGTGAAAGTAAACAAACAGATCTGTTAACCTACTTTAAAAACAATCCTTAACAGCTTTTTACCTAATTTAAATTAGTAAACAAACAGATCTGTTAACCACCTTTAAAAACAATCCTTAACAGCTGTTTACCTAATTTAAATTAAACCATTTAAATCATGTGAATAAAAAAATAATAATAATTCGGATCCATTTTTTCATGAGCGCTCCTCATACAAGAAATATGGACATACGCACATACAGACATACAACACAAAACACAAGAGTGTACACAAACGTACAACACATAAGAAAATAGTAAAGGCCTTGTAGCTTTACCTAGGTGAAATCTCCATTGCAATGTTTAAAAACTCCACAGTCAAAAAATAAAACTGATCAGAAAAACATTAACCTAGGTTTGTATGAGCTCAAAAAATAAAAATAGAACCTTATGATGTGGAAAAATGCAATAATAAAATAGCTATTGAAAAAAGCATCCTGGTTAATCACTGTCGCAGATGTAAGAATGGCCAAGCTGGAGTTCTGGATATCAACTGTTATGGATTTGAGTCAAATCATCTTCTTTTCGATCTGTAGAAACTGTTTTAGTTAATCTCTCTGGAATCCAAATGGGCTGCTGTTCTCCCTGTGGAAAAACACAAACAGACCCCCGACTACAGACAATCACTGGGTCAGGACCTTTCCATTGTCCTGTTAGAATATCTTTCCAAAGTACTTTAGGCTTATGTACATTTTTTGGATACATATGCCTTTCCGCAGCACTAAGTCCTGATGAATCCAAATTTAAAAAGTTTAGAGTAAAAAGCATTATTTTAAGTTTATCTTTGGGGGATATATACCCCCTTCCAATTCCCTCTTTTTGCTTTAATAAGTATGTTTTAATAGTTTGATGAGCTCTTTCAATTATGCCTTGTCCCTGTGGATTGTATGGGATTCCTGTTATATGAGTAATACCAAATGATGAGCAAAATTGTTTAAAAGAGGTAGAGGTATAGCCAGGACCATTATCGGTTTTTAACTGTTTAGGAACGCCCACAGTGGCAAAATTTTGTAAGCAATGAGCTATAACATCTTTAGTTTTTTCTCCGGCATGAAGGGAGCCCATCAAAAATCCAGAAGAAGTATCGACTGTAACATGTAAATATTTTAATTTTCCAAATTCTGGCAAGTGTGTGACGTCCATCTGCCAAATATGGTTAGGTATCAGTCCTCTAGGATTGACTCCAAGATTAACTTGTGGTAAAAATGTCACACAATTTTGACATTGTTTTATTATATGTCTGGCTTGTTCCTTAGTTATTTTAAAACACTTTTGTAAAGTATTAGCATTAACATGAAACCTTTTATGAAAATTTGTAGCTTCTTCAAATGTAGAGAAAATATGTATGTCATGTGTAGTTTTATCTGCTAAATCATTGCCTAAACTAAGGGCTCCAGGCAATCCTGTATGTGCCCTAATATGTCCTATAAAGAATGGATCTTTTCTGTCCCAGATTAGACTTTGTATAGTGGAAAACAAAGAGAAAACAGTAGAAGAAGGGGAAATCCTACCAGCATCTTCAAGAGATACTATAGCATTAACTACATACTGACTATCAGAAAATAAATTAAATACAGAATCTTTAAACATCACAAAAGCTTGTAAAACTGCATTAAGCTCTACCTTTTGAGCTGATTGTTTGGGTACTAAAAATGTAAAAGTTTGATCAGGGGTACCTACTGCTGCTGTACCATTATTTGACCCATCAGTGAATATATTTGGAGCATTCATGATAGGTGTTTTTCTTGTCATTTTAGGAAAAACTACAGGATGCTTAGACCAAAAAGACAACAAAGGATTAGATGGTAAATGATTATCAAATGAAACATTAGATTTACACATGATTATTGCCCAAGTATTTAACTCATTAGCTAACTCATCAATTTGATCCATAGTATATGGAGTAATAATTTTATTGGGAGAAATTCCAAACACTCCCTTCGCTGCTTTTATTCCTTTGAGTATTAATTGTCCTACAGCCTCAGGATACCTAGTAAGAATAGTGTTAGGAGAATAAGATAAATGTATCCACAATAATGGACCTTCTTGCCAAAATACTCCTGTAGGAATATTTTTTGTTGGTAGTACAATAAATAATAAAGGCAAACTTATATCAATTCTATCCAAATGTATGTTTTCCATATATGTTTCAATAATTTTTAATGCCTTTCTTGCTTTAGGAGTTAACATGCGGGGTGAATTTGGATCTGATGGACCTTTTAGAATATCAAATAAAGGTCCCAATTCTCCTGTTGGTATACCTAGATAAGGCCTTATCCAATTTATGTCTCCCAATAACTTTTGAAAGTCGTTAAGTGATTTGAGTTGATCTACTCGTATTTGAATTTTTGGTGGACGGACCATGGTTGAGGACAATAGAACTCCTAAATAATTAATTGGAAAATTTAATTGTACTTTATCTATTGCTATCTCTAGATTATAATTTTTTAATAAGTTTGTAAGTGTGGCATAACATTCCAGCAATATGTTTTTATCTTTATGTGCCAATAATACATCATCCATATAGTGAAATATTTGTAGTTCAGGATTTTGATTTCTAAGTGGCTGGATTGCTTTGTTAACATATATTTGACACATAGTTGGACTGTTAGCCATCCCTTGAGGGAGTACTTTCCATTCATATCTCTGATCAGGACCTTCATGATTTAATGCAGGGATAGTAAATGCAAAACGTGGACTATCCTCGGGATGAATTGGAATTGAAAAAAAACAATCTTTAATATCTATAGCTAAAACATGCCAGGTTTTTGGCAAAGCAGACAATTGAGGAATCCCTGATTGAGCAGGTCCCATAACAACCATCTCATTATTAATGGCTCTTAAATCTTGCAATAATCTCCATTTACCAGATTTCTTTTTGATGACAAAAATGGGAGTATTATGGGGAGATATGGAAGGTTGTATATGTCCTTCCGCTAATTGTTGTTTGACCAGATCATGGGCTACTTGTATCTTTTCTTTAGTCAGGGGCCACTGAGGAACCCACACTGGTCTTTCTGATTTCCAAGTAATTTTGATTGTCTCAGTGGCCCTTTCTGAAAATCCAACCCATGTCTGTCTGTTCCTTGATCTATTTGTACTGGTGCTGCTATACCTTGCCCTTGTTTTCCTAATCTTTTTTCTTTCCTAAAGCCTTGTCTAGCTCTAGTAGTGGGCACATTAGGATTGATATTATTTGTTAACGTCAAACCTAATTGATCTAGGACATCTCGTCCCCATAAATTTATAGGAAGATGATCCAATACATATGGCTGTATAGTTCCTTCACATCCTTCAGGATCCTTCCAATCTAATATCATAGAACTTCTATGGGGATTGGTCGCCACTCCTAGGACTCGAAGCGTTTGAGTGGCTTGTTGTAATGGCCAATGTTTTGGCCATTCTTGACGAGATATGATGCTAAGGTCAGCTCCTGTGTCCAGTAGCCCATTAAACTCATGACCTTGAATATTTAGTTTTAGCATTGGGCGAGAATCTAAATTTAAAGACAACATAGCCCAATCTACACCTGTGGAGCCTAATCCCCTGGAACCTCTTTCTACACTATGACTAGGAAATTTATTATGTAGGCTGGGTATTATTAACAACTGTGCTATTCTATCTCCAGGTGAAATTACTGATATACCTCTTGGAGAACTAGCTATAATTTTTATTTCACCTACATAATCGGGATCAATTACCCCAGGACTTATCATAAGTCCTTTTAATGTAGATGCACTACGTCCCAGTAATAAGCCTACTGTTCCTTGGGGAAGAGGTCCTTTTACTCCTGTGGGAATGATTTGAACTCCCATCTCTGGAGTTAATACTGCTCTGGCAGAGGCACAGATGTCCAACCCTGTGCTCCCTCGGGTTTGTCTGATGAGGGATTTAATGGACAATGTGTCCTGGGCACTACCCTGATGGTGTTGCTGGGATCCTCCACTGCCCCGTATATTTGTGGTTGTGGGCCCCGGAGCATTGGGCCCCCTGTCCGTTTTTTGGCAATGGAGCCTGATGCCTTTCTCCACGATATCTTGGATAAATACCTGGTCTTTGTCCGTTTTTTGATAAGGGAGTACCTTCTATGGTGGTTTGAGAACGGCATTCATTAGCCCAATGTCTCCCTCTACGGCATCGTGGGCAAATACCTGGTATTCTATTCCTTTGATACCTACTTTTGTTAAACCCTCCTCCTATGGGGCAATTCCTTTTAAAATGTCCTGTTTGTTCACAATCATAGCATGTTTTTGGCCTGGCATCTAAAGCCTGTTGTACTGCAGCTGCAAAGACTTGCCCTTGTTCATTAATATCTCTACATAATTTAATATATGTGTTTAAATCTTCATGTCTCCATGGTCTAATAACCTCTCTGCAGCAACGATTTGCTTGGTCATAAGCCAGTTGTTTTATTAATGGCATTGCTTGTTCTGTATCCCCAAAAATTTTGGCAGCCGTTTGAATTAGCCTATCTACAAAGTCAGCGTAAGGTTCATTAGCTCTCTGTATTACCTTAGATAGCTGACCTTGTAAATCTCCATGTCCTTGTAAAGTCTTCCATGCCCTAACTGCGTCTGCAGCAATTTGTGCATATATAGCAGGATCATATTCAATTTGTTGCCGTTGACCCTCATAAGGTCCTTTTCCTAACAACATATATAGATTTCTTTGAGGGTAACCGGCTGCTGCATTTCGCCTAGCTGTCTCCGTGCAAAATTCCTCATTGGCAACCTTCCATAACAAATATTGTCCTCCATTTAGTACAGATTTACACATGCTAGCCCAATCTGCTGGCGTCATGTCCAAGTTAGTAATGGACTCAACCATGCTTACCGTGAAGGGAGCTTGGGGACCATAGGTTGTTACAGCCTCCTTTAACTGCTTCACTGTTTTAAAATCTAAAGCACGGTGAATTCGCTGCCCTCCTGCCTGTTCAAGTACAGGGCATGCTAATCTTTGAGGTCCTGTCTCAGGATCCCATTTATCAACTACGGGGTTTGAGGGCCACTCAGCTGTCTCCATCGGTGGGGCTGTTGGTTGAATTACGCCCTCTTGTGATAAAATGGAGTTAGTAACAGCCTCCTGTTGTGGCCTTTTTCCTAACAACCCCTTTTCCTTTAAATTTTCTTCCTCTGTCTGACTAGCTCGAGAGACCTTCTCTTTTGCTTGATCTAAAATGTCTTTCTCCATGGTCTGAACCTCTAACAATTTACTTAACATCTTTTCGGTTTGTTTTTTACTAATTTCTAATCTACTATAAAGATAACGCAACCCAATAAGATAGCACAAAACAAAGCCGAAACTGAATGAAACAAAAACGGAATAAAAAATCGTTGTATCAATTTTCTCTTCCTCAGGGCCGACAAACTTCAAACCTTTAGTCAACCATTTTTTCCAGTTTGCCTGAGAAATTTCTAGGGATAGGCAGCTTGAAACAAAAACAAGATAAATCAAAACAATAACACATTGTTTTTTGAGTTGGTCACCCATTCTTTCGCTCTTCCTCAGGGGTGAGCAATTTCACTTACCTCTAAGCTTCAGAAGTTCCCCGTACGAGCCGCCAAATGCCGCAGTCTGGCTGGGCACAAATGCCGCAGTCTGGCTGGGCACACAATCACGAGCCACCACACAGCTTGTAGATTCAAACAGCAACTCTTTATTCCCGAACTCACACCAGCCGTCTACAATCACGTTCTGGGGAAATCCACGTTCTCTTCCCAAATCCACCTTCTCTCCCAAATTCACCTCCACTGGGCTTCTATCTCCAAAATATACTGTCTGAATCCCGTGAGAACTCAAGGGGAACTCAGGCAGCAGGATACGCCCTATTCCCAGCAGGAATAATCTTAAACCTTAAACCTGGAACCTAAACTGGGAACGCCCTAAACAAGATTATCTTAAAACCGGGAACACCCTAATCTGCCTTGGTCCTTGAGCAAGGTCACTTACATTCAATGTCACTGCAACATGTCAGCAACATGGGGTACGCTGGCAAGGAAATTGTCATACCTACTTGGCTAATGGCTCCCAGCATATATGTATACACACACACACACACATATACAAATATATATATTTGTACCAAGGGCTTTGAACTCGTGATCCTCCTGCTTCAGCCTTCTGAGGCAGCGAATCACTGGGATTACAGGTGTGCACCACTGTGCCTGGCTCATTATTTCTTCTAATGCACTAAGTATCTCTTTATCAAATCTTCTTCTAAACTAACCCATTGAGTATATTATCCACTGTGTTTACGTACCACATTTTCTTTGTCCATTCATCTGTTGAAGGGCACCTAGGTTGGTTCCATAGATTAGCTATTGTGAATTGAGCTGCTGTAAACATTGATGTGTCTGTAGTATGCTGATTTTAATTCCTTTGGATATACACCAAGATATAGGATAACTGAGTCACGCTTATATGCCCCTAACCTAACTATACCTAGTCAGATGTAAACTTCTTTTTATTTAATTTGGATAATTTATATTTCTTCCCAATTAAACAATTTCTTAACATTTTCTTCTGTATTTTATGTATTTGCAGTTATTTCTTGATTGGACTTGTTAGGAGGTTGTATATTTTATGGTTTTACTGTTGTGCTGCTAAAATTCTGTTTCATAGTTTTATTCCATCTATACCTCCTTTAAATTGTATTATATTAGTTAGTTTCTCCTTTAATCTATGCTGTTTGTTCCCCTTGCTCTCTTATGTTTGTGCACTTTTTTCCTAATTTTTTCAGTTCTGTGCATATTTCATTGAAGGCTGTAATGCATGCAAGAACAAATTGACCCTCAATCTCCTGAGTTGTGATACACAATGATCTGATCTCATCATTGGCATTTTTCTAAGTCTTCAATATTTGAAGTTTTAAGTTTCTTCTCTGGTCAGAAACTTCTCTGGTCAAAGAGTTATTGAAGATAACAATCTTATTTCACTTTTCATTTACTTATGATTTTAATAAACATTTTTAAATTAATAACTCATTTATTTTCTCTGGTTAGAACACATGATCTACTCAGTTTCTACTTTGTGGAATTCACAAAACTCTGATCAAATTTAAAGATCATCTGAAAATCCTATGTATTGAGCCTTTTCTTTCTTACTACCCATATAACCAAGATAGTCTAAATGCTTTTTAAAAACAATCAGTAATGTTCATGGTTTGACTGAAACGATCAAGTTCATTTCCTGTTACTACGCAAGTCCAATGTGCAGGGTCCTGGGATCCAGCCTTGCTTGCTTCCCTTGGGAACAACAAGGAGCCGGTTTATAAATGGTGTCTGTCTGCAGCAAAATGAGGAGGCTGTGGCAGAACACAGGCCAACAGCTTTGCAGGCCTAGAGGGATGGGTGCACAGCGAGGCTCCTGTTCAGGGATGCAGTGCCAGCCTGGGTGCCCAAGTTCTTCACTCTGCTGCTTCATCCCGTGGGTAGACCAGGGCCAAGAGGCAGCAGAGAGTTGTCAGGAGGGTGGTTTCAGTGGCCGCCAGCCTGAAGCGTGGCGTGTGTCATCCTGTCCACTTGTCATTGGTCAGAGCTTGTGTGACCGCCCAGGGGAGGCTGGGTGTCCTCTTGGACAAAGGCTGGTTTTCATGAGCCCAGCAGCAGGCCCAGACTTCTCCGTCTTCCGTATGTATCACAGGAATATCTGCAGCACTCACTCTGAAATCAAACTAGGCGTACACATGCTGTAAAAATATTTCTTTATGCCCAAGAAATAAGGATGAAATACAGTCGATGCTTATTTTTAGTATTTTATTCTATTTTTCTCATCTAAATCATCTAAATCAGGAACCTGTTTGCTCGGTTTACTTGCAAACTTTACTTTTTAAAAGACACTCTTAAGTTCTCTAGCAACAGTGAATGACCGTGCTGGGTCCCTCGACCTGTCTGGAAGGTCCCTGTTCCGAGCACTAGTCCCACTGATGCTGCTGGTTTATACACACATGAGGTAGGAAGTGTGGCCAATATTCTCTCAAAGTTGCCAACTTGTCAGAGGCTTCTGAGCAGCAACAGGGATTTTTAAAATTTAATTTCATTCCAATTTTTATTTGTAGCCCTGTTCAATGTAAGATTGTGTAGTTAATAGTAAATTTTTAAGCATTTGGGTTAACAATAAGGTTTCTTGATTTTTCTGGAAGATAGTATTTCTTTTGCTCATTTAAATATAGGGTTTACTTTTCCCCTTGTAATGGCCCAGCATGAGCCTTGCACAGCAATTTGAAGTAATATCCTTTTCCATTCCTGTCGCCTAACAGCCACTTCAGGTATCTGCAAGCCCATATGTGCAGGATCTCTGTGGTGACTTAGCTTATTTTATTTCTCAGTTCAGTTCAAGCAATTGTATGGGTGACTTAAATTGATTTTATATTTTGAAACGTTATTGCAATCATTTATCTAACCTGCTTTATTGTAATGTAGTGCATTTTAAGTTGATGTGCAATGTGTGAGTAGCTTTTCCAATAATGCAAGTTTCTGATTTGCAGCAGATATAGTGGTGGCAAAGCCCAGACTTGGCTTCTAGAAGACGCAGTGAAGCTCACATACTTAGAATTTCAGAAAACCATAAGAAAGACAAAGTGATCATTCCATAGCAATCTAACACCCACATATGGATGATTTGTATTACATTTTCTAAGGTGTGGATGGATCATTTCTATTAATTTCCCCCCCAAACCTGAAGATCTATATTTGGATGCCATTCACTCTTTCTTTTCTGTTGTTATTCATTAATCCTAACACCAGAAATCTTTAGGCTTTGAATATCCCATTACACCTATCTGATCATATCAGTCCTGTTATTTTGAGGCAGTCAGGACTTTTTCAAAGTTATTACAAGTCCTCGTTTTTCACTGGACTTCACGTGTCCCTCTTGTATGACCGATGTGTTTTACTACTGTGCATTTTTTAGGTGTAGCAGTGAGAGATCACTCAGTATCAGCTTGGGTTCATTTCCCCCGGGTTGAGAATCCCAAGCCTTGCAGCCCTCCTCCCTGAAGATCAGCACTTCCTGAGCAGTATGGTCCCGGGCAACCTTGCTTTTGATGCATCACTTCAGAAACCTGGTTCAGGGTCAATTCCTGAGCATGGCTGGTTCTTGGCGTGAAGAGTATAAGAAACATAATAATAAATATGTATGTATATGTTTGAGCATATTCCTATCCAGGCATGTGCTAGTAGTGTAAGAGTTTTATATTGCAATGTAAAATCATAACCTTCAACATAAACCAACTTACTCTTTACTTGAAACTCATTTTTGTGCTCAGATCTGCCTCATCTTACTATAAACATCCATTCACAACAAAAAGCAATTTTTTAAAAATGCCATCGTGGGCATAAGGAACACCCAGAGTGTGTGGAATCAACCTTCACAGCCCTAATGGATGACGATGAGAACCCACACCAGAAAGAAGTGTTCCTTTGTCACCTGAAGAGGCTCTTTCTGCAGGAAGAAGAATTGCTAGATGCTCTCAGAAACACCAGGATTGGTGAGCAGCACACAGGGCGTTTTGTCAGTATGACCTGAATAATTATAAGGGTTGACTTGGGGCTGATTTGACATGAGGTTCACCCATTCATAATTCTAAATAAAAAGGATCCACTCTGTGTAAACATAATAACCTAATTGAACAGAGAATGGGGTGGGCAACTGGTCTATGGCCCCCTCTAAGTTTCTAACTTGACCTTTTAAAAAATTCTGCCTCCTTAAAGTTAGTACTGGCATATTGATAAATAATTTTGTGATTCTGAGACCAAAACACAAACAAAAACAAAACTGGCTTAAGTCTTCTCAATTATAAGTCATCAGATCCTTTTGACACTAGCAGGCTGTTCATAGGAGAGAGAACTGTGATTTTGCTGTGTTGTGTGAGGAAGAGACATTTATCACTGAATCTCTGCAACCATTTGGTATTGGAAAGCCTCATCAATCTTGAGCGTACGCGGTTGACATTTTGTTTTACTGCTTTTTTCCACATATTACAAGAATAAACAATTTATAAGTAACACGAGTACAGTGGATTCAATCTAAGTCACACACATTCTGAAGGCAGAGCTCCCCAATGCCATTTTACAAACTGCTGAACAGTAAGTGTTTATTACCTTTTTGTGCCTATAAGGAAACCCGATGTACACAAAGCTCAAAAGCCTTCAGGTGCAGACTTGAAGGTTTATTAAGTGGGGAAAAACCAATTGCATTTTCTCTTTTCTAAGGGAGATTTTACCTAGTGCTCTGGACATCATTAACTTCCTCTTAACTTATGAATTGCTCTATTTGTGAAAAATTACCCTGGACCAAATATGAAAGTTAGCATTTGATATGAGAGGCCAGAAGGTTTCAGTCTCATTAGTTTTGTTTCTCTATTACTTGGTAGAATATGTGTTCATTCAATATATTTTAATGACTCACCAACTGGATGGGAAGCCCTTGGTTGTGGCAGGTGTGTTCCAGAATGCCAAGATGGATCAAGGATGGCCGCTGTTCTGGAAAGGCTTAGTTCCAGGATAGACCATAATCAAGACATCCCAAACTATTAAATTAGCAAACCTGATTGTATGTGGGTGTCTTGGCTTTGTTACACTTGTGAAGAGAAGAAAGCTTACTCTTAAATCGGGCTGCTTAACTCTGAAGGAGAGACTCCCACGTACAGAGTGGGCCATTAACTATAAATAAGATAGGCAAGCAACTCTGAAGCCAATTAGGAGGTGAGTTAACAGCCGTGTTTTTGCAAACATGCCAACTTTCCAGAGAAAATCATTCAATCTCTGAAGATTTTCTAACGTTCCAGGGCTTTTATGCAAGGTTTTTTTAAACAAAGATTCAGAATTTATTGTAGTATTTTTATGATTCTCTTACTTGGAAATGCTTCTCTGTGCTGGGGAATGTGTAAGATGTGATTATACATTTTGAGAGCAATTACAGCCCTCCGCCTCTCGTCAGGGAGAGCCTTCCAGACAGAAGTGGAAACAGTCTAGTCTCTGTGGGAGACAAGGATGTTCATCTTTGATTGATGGGTTGGCATCCATGACACCTGGAATCCAAACAGTTGGAGTCATACCTTAGGAAATGCTTCAAGGACACAAGGAAGCACCCTCCGGGCAACACAGATGCTAACAGAGATGGTGCATCCAGGATGGGCCCTGTGAGTGGAGGAAGAAGCTGACCTCAAATAGAAACCAGAGGGCCAGATGAGGGAGGACAGGCAGCAGCCCGGCAGCCGCACTTGCTCCTGTACGCTCTGGCGATGCGCCCTCTGCCTGTCCTTGGGGTCTCTCTGGCTGGCTCCTTTTAGTCTGAGAATGGGGCTTCCGTCCCCCCTCACCTGGGCTCCTGCTAACTGACCGAAGCATCTCCAAAGTCTCCTTATTCATCTTTTCTTCCTCTTGCTGCTCTTTCCTTTTCTTTTTTTCTAGAGGATGAGCCCTCTGTTTCCAAAGTTTACTAAAAAAAAAAAGTTTAATTAAAAAAAACATCTATTTGGTACATTTAATTTGGTAAATTTCTGGATATCTTTCTGGACACTGGTGTTTATGATGGTGATGGTTTAGTCTTTTGAGACTCATAAGGGAGAGGATCTGCTACAGAGAGCCCACGTGGCACCGTTGTCATGACAGGAATTTCAAGGAAATAGAGGTCACGGCTAGTGGCTCATCAAGTTGTATGTGCAGGAAGCTTTTCTGGGGCTCAAATTGTTTGTATGTAAAGTGCAGCCGAAACTACATTATGACAGTGGACATTTACCTCCCTGAGAGCTGAGATTCTGAAATGACCACTTATGAGGAAATTGATTTATGTGTATATTTTTTAAAGTTCCTTCAATATGTTTTCAGAATGATGCTCTGATGTAGACTGGACGTGTGTTTCCAATCCTCAAAGGAGATTTGTATCAAAACAACAACAACAAAAAGCATTTAATCCTACTCATGATGGTTACTGAGGAGACAGAAAGATAGAGGGATATTGTTTATGTCTTTCAGCTAAGCTATTGATTTGGAGGCAGAAGAAAAAGCTTAAAGCACTTGTCTTCAAAAAGCAGAGACAGAGAGGTGTCCAGGTGGTGATAAGCTGTGTTCTTCCTAAAAGGCACCAGCAAACAGACACCATACAGCCAAGACCTCTAGTTCATGGGTAAATTTCCTCTTTGGAAGCAACTCGATGTTAAATGTTCCTAAATGGTGAAGCATAGTAAGTGGTTAAATACTAGTGAAAAGTGAAAAGACTTCCCAAGCTCCGGCTACACAAAGCCCAATTTATTTGTTCAGACTGTTATTAATTAACACCTGTTTATGTTTATGGCTGAGGCATTGGGGACTCAATAATAAACATAACAATAGTATTTCTTCTCTGTAAGGAAAGAGAAAGAATCAAATTACAACTGATTCTAAGAAGAGGAATTCATAAAGAACACCTACTTCTGCTTCGAGGGGCGGAGAGGAGGCTTGTGCCTTGGCAGTGGGTTGCAGTAAGATGCAGCTGAAACTCCTCTAAGCCAGGAAATGGAGCTGCCTGGTGCCATTCAGAGAGACCTTGCTGGGAATCCCACTTTACACATCCTAAGAAATAGAAATAGTTTTACTGCAGAGACACCTGCATTCACATATTCACAACAGCCAAGATCTGATCAGCGTGGGTGTCCATCAACAGATGAATGGAAAAAGGAAATGTGGTACGTATACACAATGGAGTTTTCCTCAGCCATAAAGAAGAATGAAATTCTGTCACTTTCATCCTCAGGGATGGAACTAGAGGTCAATGTGTTAAGTGAAATAAGTCAGGCACAGAAAGATGACATTGCACATCCCCACTTGTAGTGGACACTAAGACATTTGCAAAGAGTTGAATAGGATAGTGGTCACACAGCCTGGGGGCAGCGTGGAGAAAGGAGGGGTGGAGAGGACTGGCAATGCAAACAGGGGTGAAGTGGGGTGGGAGGAATAATTGCTAACCTTCTGTATCACAGCAGGGTAACTGTGGTTGGTAACAGTTAAATACCGCAAAATAGCTATTAGAGAGAATCTTGAAAGTTCCTGGCACAAAGAAATGATCGATGCCCAAGGCGATGGATGCCAGTTACCCCATCTGATCCTTGCGTATTACATACATCCACTGTAATATCACATTGAGCCCCCATATATGTTCAGCTATGTGTCAATTAAAATTTTCTTGTTGGTTGCAATGTGGATAATAGATCAGAGGATGATGAGAGAGAAAGTCAGCTATCTTCTGTAGTTTTTCAGATCCTTGATGGTAAAAGTCTAGAGTACTCATAGTAGATATGGAGGGGGATGAAGAGATTCAAGGACAATTAACTTTTGTGAATTAGGTAGCTGTGAGCAGTGAGGGAAAGAGACATAGGAATGATATTCAGATCTTAGGCCCTAGAGTAGATAGTCAATTAAGGAAATTCAGTAAGCAGCTGGATCTATAATCGGACAGCATGAACACAGATGACAGACGTCCTTGGGGTGATGGTGCTACACTGCTTGACCAAAAGTGGTGTCCTGGAGAGCACAGCAGGTCATCTGGTGGTTACTAAAAAGAAGAGCACAAATAAAAAGTAATCTCTTGAGCTTTAAAACTAGCTTTCACTTTTTTCAGTCTCCAATAAAATATTTCATGAGCAAATTTACTTATTTATATAAATTTATTTACATACGTGCTATTTAAAATAACTTAAAAACTATAAAAATTACTAACTTGACTGTGTGTATACCCTGGAAGGGAGTATAAGTTACATCAAAGTACACATATCTCTAATTACTTTTTCCATTTTTATTTACTTAAACTTAACATTTTTAAACAATGCATTCTGTCAACCCGAGATGATTTGATTATAACAGGAATTTTTAAGATACCAAATATTCATTTGGAAACCACTTACAGGTTTTGCATGTTGTTGCATGTCTTTAATCCCCTCTACTCAGGAGGCTGAAGCAGAGGGACTTCAAGTTCAAGCTCAGCCTGGGCAACTTAGTTAGACTCTGCCTCAAAAATTTTTATAAAGGGCTGGGTATGTGGCTGAGCAGTATAGGGCCCCTGGGTTCAATCCCCATATGGGGCAGGGTGTTAAGCATTTGGAGTCTCCACTAACAGGCCCTCTGGGTCCCACAGTAACTAGATGTAAGCAGTTCATGGAATAATGAAGTTGAGGGATGAAGAGAGGCCCTGACATGTGTATTTTAGTTTTCCCTGATTAAAATCTTTCCTGGGCCAATTGATATGCCATAGAAAATGAGTTATCAGATAAGGCCACTGAATTAATTTTAGTTTAATTGTTACAATAAGGCTTTTCCGACTTACTCTAGCTCATCATCTACTTCCTCAAAACTTCCCAATGTTTATATTTGGCCCATATTTATCTTTATAACTCTAGATAAATCGGGTAGGATGATATTTTCAGACATGATTTAGTTTTCTCCTTAACATTTCTTTATGGTCTTTGCTCTGCTGCCAATTTAGTCATAATAATTCATTAGCTCAGGGAGGGATGATGTAAAAGAAAGCAGAAGTAAATCTCGGGCTTTTGGATTTCAAAAGCCTATCTCTCAAGAGAGTATAGGAAAGAAGTCAGAACATAAAAATAAATTTGAAAGGATATATGATTAGATGGAGGGCAGAGGTCTCCACCGTGGAGACTAGATTAAGAGTCTCTTGGCTGGGAATGAAAATGAGTCAGAGGAGAAGCAAAGTAAGCTGAGATATTGATGGATCCCTGAGAAAGACTCCATGGCCTCCTTCTCCCTCCACCATCCTGTGCCCAGTCTGAGGGCAGAGGCCACCTAGAGCAGAGAGCCAGTGTCTGAAGCCTCCCCGACTCACCAAAAAGCAACTTTAATTAAGACAGTGAGGTACTGACTTTGCAAATCCACAGACAGAGGTAATTGCTTCAAATCTTTCAGGGAGAAATCTTAAAGCTACATGGGAGATTTTGGGAAAAGAAAGCCTCATTTTCTGAGATCTGAGAATCCAATAGTCTATGCTGCCTCTGTTGCCAGATGAAAACCCAATGTTTCTGGGTTTTATTTTGTTTATAACCAAATGGGGATCATAAAGTGAATTTATGTTTGAGTACTTAAAAATATGATAAAGTTAAATCCTGTGAAATTTTCACAGAAAAGAAATATTCTTTATTTAATCATAGAAGTTATCTACCCACTTCCCCCTCATCTGGCCAAGTTGATCCCTGCATCATTTGACTTCAATTTCTTCTCTATGGAATCCATAGAGCCTGTGTTTTGTTTTCCTCAGTTACAGAACCATGACAGCTCAAATTGCAACTTTTTGAAAGAAGATAATTTTAAAGTTGTCTTTCTCAAATGGGTAAACTGCTGAGTGAAATTTGACAAAAATCAATTGAAAGATAATGGGATTATTCAATATTTTCATTGGAAGTGCTCGTCAGTATGATAAAGTAAGAAAGAGAAATGGAGATGTAAGACCCAGAGTTTCGGGTAGCAGGATTTTTATCTACAGAAAATATGAAAGAATCTACAACTTAATTAGAATCATTGAGTGAATTTCAGAAGGATGCTGGATACAAAATCAATATTGGGAGGAGTGGTTGGGACATGGATGTTCATAGCAGCACAATTCACAATAGCAAGACTATGGAACCAACCTAGATGCCCTTCAATAGATAAATGGATAAAAAAATTGTGGCATTTATACACAATGGAGTATTACTCTGCATTAAAAAATGACAAAATCATAGAATTTACAGGGAAATGGATGGCATTAGAGCAGATTATGCTAAGTGAAGCTAGCCAATCCCTAAAAAACAAATGCTAAATGTCTTCTTTGATATAAGGAGAGTAACTAAGAACAGAGTAGGGTCGAAGAGCATGAGAAGAAGATTAACATTAAACAGGGATGAGAGGTGGGAGGGAAAGGGAGAGAGAAGGGAAATTGCATGGAAATGGAAGGAGACCCTCAGAGTTATACAAAAGTACATACAAGAGGAAGTGAGGGGAAAGGGAAAAATAATACAAGGGGGACAAATGAATGTCAGTAGAGGGGGCAGAGAGAGAAGAAGGGAGGGGAGGGGAGGGGAGGGGGGATAGTAGAGGATAGGAAAGGCAGCAGAACACAACAGACACTAGTATGGCAATATGTAAATCAGTGGATGTGTAACTGATGTGATTCTGCAATTTGTATATGGGGTAAAAATGGGAGCTCATAACCCACTTGAATCAAAGTGTGAAATATGATATATCAAGAACTATGTAATGTTTTGAACAACCAACAATAAAAAATTAAAAAAAAATCAATATTGGCTGCAAACAATCTTATTTCTAATAACAGTAACCCTTAGAAAATTAAATTTTAAAAGTACTTCTTTTGTAAGAACATAAAACATTAACACCTAGGAATAAGTCTTACAAATAATGTGCATGACCTACAGAAAATTATCATCATCACTGAGATATATTACTGAGTTCCAAATAAAAGAAGGAAGGGATATATCATGTTACAAATTGTAAGAGTCAATACTGAGAAGAATATTACTTCTTCCGGTAGTGATCTGTGGATTTGATGCAATCCTAATTCCCGACAGGTTCTCTGTGCGCGCGCGCGCGCGTGTGTGTGTGTGTGTGGTGTGCGTGTGGTGTGCGTGTGCGTGTATAAACTGAGAGGCTGATTGTAGATTTACACAGCAGAGCAGAGGGCCAAGAGAGTTAAGGCATTTTTGAAGAATCAAGAGGAAGCATAGAATGCAAGTTTTCTTGGATCTCAGAAAATTAGGCTTCTGTTCCCCAAATTCACTTAGGATGTTACTTTGAGATTTTCCAATAAAGATCTGAAATACTTACCTTGGACCTCAAATCTGCAAACTCAGACTTTCCTACAAAGAATGAGGAGCTGAGGAGTCCCAGGAAACCTGAAGGCTGCGGTAGCGCTGTCCCTGGGTCACACCCTCATACACAGAGCTGGCTGCAGGTCAGGGAAGCCAGAGGAGGCTGGCGTCCCTCCCCGGGGTGTGCCAAGGCCACTGGAGGCTTGGGCTGCACCCTCTGCTGCCAACCTATTGGAACCCCTGTCTTCCACCCTCACTGTTAGACGCGTTTCTCCATCCCTGACCCATTCCAAACCTGCCTGGCTAGTTATGTGCTGCTGCTGCTGCTGCTGCTGTTGCTGTGGCTTCATGTTCTCTGTGTGCTTTCTCCAGCTGCACCAAAGTTGCTGGAAGTTGTTTGCCGACCCTCCATTGTTGCTTTTGGTCCGTGATACTCAGAGTCTGCTGTGAAAGCTAAAAATGTCTGGAAGTGCCATCTTAAGAAAACTGGGGCAGGAATTAAGCTGGCATGTAACTGGGACAGTTCCAAATGGGGACTTGGAGTTCTGTTCCAGTAGTAAAATGAGATGCTCTGCTATCTTTTCTGAAACATCCTGCTCTCCTGTATTGTATTTCATTTTGATTTCTTTACTCAAAGCACATTATCGACGTGGCAATGTCTTCCCAGGAAAGCCACTCCTCTGGAGTACAGAGATATCAGAGATGGCCTGTGGGACCACAGCGTTCGGGACGCTTAATCTGGGCAAGAGGTTGGGCTTTGAAAAGCTGGCTTCATGTATCAGCATAAACCAAGAGCTGAGATGATCTGGGTTTCTATTTTCAGGGCATAGTTCAGTCCCTTGAGCTGATATTAAAACATTTATATAACCCACATCCAGACACAAAATCTATACAGCTGTTTTGTAGCTGTGGTTGTCATTGCTGTGTGGTTGATGCTGGGAGAAAAAAAGCTATGTGGTCGAATTTTCAAAAAGCTAATTCTTTGCCAATGACCAAGTAACAGTATCAGACAATATTCCCTAACCTCAGGTTTTTAATCACGGGGCAAATCTCAGATTAAGCATGATGCCAACTCCTTGGAGTTTAGGCCCAAGAGTGATTTCAGAGGACCACAGGGATGGTGTCCCACAGGCTGACCTGCAGGAGACATCCGGGGACTTCTGGAGAGAGGTAACTCCTAGATGGGAGTTGGAAGGCAGGTGGCTGCTTGTCACGGGGTGGCAGATCCTCTATAGCTTTTCCTTTAGCAGTGGGTGAGATAGAAAGAGGAGGAAGGCTGTCTGGGAAAGGGACTGGAAAAGAGTTCACCTTCTTTCCTTCACTAAAATCCATCACCCAGGTGTTGTCTGGGAAGTGGACAGGAGGGTCCTTCACCCTCATGGTCCCTGAGAAGAGCAGACCTCAAGCCACAAAGCAGAAGATAGAGCCACCTCGGGGTGCCAGCTTGACCCCTGGAGCAGCACCAGTCAGCACCCAGGTGCCGCCCAGCGGCCAGCAGAACAGCCCAACCCTTGCTCCCACACACCCAGGAAGTAGAAAAAGTTGACCCAGAAAATGACTGTTTGTTTCTATTCTTCCCATCCTATTTTTACCCCCAGGCCATTATGACCTAGGAAAAGCAGATTGTGTAAGAACTGAAATGCTCTCTGGAGAAAAAGCCAACATACCTCCCGACTTCCCCGTGGCCCATATTCCTTCGTCACTTTCCATCCTTTTTAGATAATTCTTCCTGAACCTGAGGCAGGCTTTTTTGCTCCTCTGCTTCCTGCTCATTGGTGAGTCAAGGGCAAGCTGTCACATAAAACTTAATTACAAGTCACATCCTCCACCAGGACGCTGACAGTTTGAATTCTCAGCGTCATTGGGAAACGTCATTTGTGTTACCTCTGTTAACATCCCTGTCAGGTCGCCTGATGCAAAAAACTTGGAACATCCTGACTTGGCTTTCTGGTTCTCTGCAATGCTGCCCTCTGGCAGGAAGGCCTCTACCCTCTGTCCTCCTGGCCCAGCTGCAGTCCTGCCTCAGACAGCTGACCATTGCCCTGCTGCAGCCCCTCTGCCTTTCAGGCTGTCCCCTGGCAGCCACCAGAATTCTGTGTGCAGAGTGCAAATCAGATGAGATCACTCCTTTAACCTAAAATTGCCCATGGTTGCACAAAGAACAAGCTATAGTTCTTAAACTCGGGGTGGGACAGGAGAGACGTGGAGAACTTCCTGGAACCCTCTAAGTTCTCTGGAATTGGACTCAGAGGCTATTGTATGAGCATTAGTTACGTTTTTCATAAGGAGAGTGTCAATAGGTTTAAACACATCATTAAGAATCTGTGCTGTAACATGTGCCTCTCCCCCATATAAAAACCTCTAGAAGTCATTGGTGTCCCAAGAAGACCCACTGCCAGCTAGCAAGCTCTGTAAGTGCAGGGAGATGTGGAAAGGTCCAGGGTGCCGAGGCTGTCGTAGATCCTGACTCCAGCAGATACCTGATATGGCTGATGTGGAAAAAAGGGCGGGAGTCCAGTTCTCACAGGACTGTTGTGGGCATCAAACTTAGCAACACAAAGTCCCTGGACACCTTACTATGGTGGCACTGCATGATCATGTGCCCAGCAGCATAATTCACAACAGCCAAGCCACGGAACCAGCCCAAGAGTCCACCGATGGATGAGGAAAATGTGGCATCACACAATGAAGCTTTCCTCAGTCATAAAGAAGGACAAAATTAGGTCATTTGCAGGAAAACGGATAGAACTTGAGATCATATGTTCAGTGAAAGAAGAAAAACTCAGAAGGTCAAGCATCATATGTTTTCTCTCCCATGCAGAAGCTAGAGGGGAAAAAGGAAAAGACAGGTGGGGAGGATCCCCTGAACATCAAAGGAGATCAGTAAAGGGACCCAGGGGTGGAGGCAGGGGGCAGGGGGCAGTGCTGCGGAGCGATACTGTCCAAATTATATTGTTGTACATGTGCATGGATGAATATGAGAACAACGAATCCCATGATTTTGTACACCTATAGTGCACCAATAAAAAATGTGGACAAAATATAAAGTAACTGAGAAATGATGGTCCCTCCAAGACTGAAGTTTCTTCACTGCTATCAAGTCCTCGCATCCCAGAAGAGATCATCACCCTCACTGTGACAGCTAAATCCCTCCTCTATTGCTTACAGAAAGCCCACATCAAAGTGGCTGAAGGGAACATATCAGCTCATCCAGTTCAGGAAGTTCAGAGGTGCCATGGACTTCAGGGCCATTTGTACAGGACTCTGCTTTTGAGTTTCTGTTGTACTTTCAGCTCTGTTTCCCCCTATATATCAGCTTCTCCATTAGGTTGGTTTTCCTCATGGTGACAAAGTAATTGAAGACTCCGAAATTGTATCTCATACCATCCAGAATGAGAAAGAACTTTACACCCTGAAATTCCTAACCAGAGTCCCGAGATTCCTTTTGCCTGGCCTAAGCTATGATCAATTCCTCAACCAACTTCTGCAGCTGAAATTGCATCTTTAGTCTTATGAATCTTCTGAGCCAATTTCACCCCAGAAGAACACAGAGCTATTGTCAAGGGTCAGTGATTAAGCACTAACAACCAGGATTCCCTGAACAGTGCCAATATGAACAAATACCGGCCCAAGAGCACCAGACACCTGCTGGAAACCACTCAGGCTCCTGGGCTACTGCTGCTGCCCGGGCAAGGAGGCTTGGGGAGGGGTCTGCTGCTCAAGAGGGAGTGGATCCTCATCACCACCAGTTCATCCTCTGGCTGGAAACCCACCACCTCCCTGCTGACTGAGGGCCATCACCAGAGAACAAGGCTGGTGCCCGAGGAGGACAGCTGGTCTAGCCCCTGCTCTCCATAAAGGAACAAGTCACCGGGGGGAAAACACACCGTTTTCCTGCTCTAAAAACATTTCTTTAAAAATTCCATCTTAAAAGTGTCAGTTAGCAATTTATATCACTCACACTCCAGAAACACTTAAAATGCATTACTTGATCTTAAATTATTCCAAGCTATTTTCAAAAGTTTAGTCACTTTTATCTAAAATGATTTTTCTGAATCATTTTTTATTCCATGGTAGGAGGGGCAATTAATAAAGACTGTCTGATGTTCCTTAGTTTCATTTCATATTAAATGATTCACAAACCCCTTCTTAAACTCAACCCCAGGAATCCCAGCTAGACCAGAGAATGAGGCCCTATTTATTTATTTATTTTTGGTACTAGGGATTGAATCCTGCGGCGCTTTACCAATGAGCCACATCCTCAGCCCTTTTTATTTTTTATCTTGATACAAGGTCTCACTAAGTTGCTGAGTGCCTCGCTAAGTTGCTGAGGCTGGCCTCAAATTTGCAATCCTCCTTCCTCAGTCTCCTGAGCCACTAGGATTACAGGCATGGTCCACAGAGTCCGGAGTGTGATGCTGTCTTGGAAGCAGAACGGGCCCTCCCCTTCTCCTTTGCTTCTGATTCTGTTTCCCTCTGCTGTGGGTCTGGCTGCCCTCACCAACAGGGTGGGGACATCATAACTCAGTCACTAGGGATGCTTCAGGAACACGTTAAAATAATGATGTCAGCACGCTGGAATGAGGGAGGGGACTGAAAGCTGTTCTTTAATATCACATAGCATTTTCTTTAAAAAAAAATGTAAAAGAGAAATGTGTGTCCAGAGGAGTGGGTTTGGAAACTGGGTAAATGTGAAAATAGGAAGGGGCATTAATTTCTTGCAGAGGTATGGGATCAGGCTGCTCCTGCATACCCAGAGGGAGCTGGGGGAGAAGCATAGCTTCTTTCAGAATATCACATTAAATACCTTAGGGGCACGAACTGTCTCTTCATTCACTCATCAGTCATTTGTTCTATTCAAGAAGTATTTATTAAGACCACAGGTGTCCGGCAGCTCGCCAACTCCTGACGATACAGACCACAGCCAAGTCCATGAGCATTTGACTCCCTGGAGGCTGGATCCCGGTGCCAGACACAGAGAAAAGATAAAAAAAAAAAAAAGTCTTAAAGAAACACAAAATATATCAGATGTTGAAAAGTGAAGGAAAAAAAAATATTAGCCGAATTAAAGGACAGAGAGTGGCAGGGAGAGAAGGTGACCTGTGCAGGTGGGGGAAGGCCCCCCGAGGGTGGGAGGATCCCGGACCTGTCTCGGCTGGAGAGTTTGAGGCCACACAGATGGATGGCCTCCTAGCAACCCTGAGGAAAGGGGGAGAAAGAGTGAGGGGACCAGGGCTCAGAAGACTGTGCAGCCATAACTGCCAGCTCCCAGGCCTGAATTCTAGGACAAACTAGCGCTAGTCACGTGCTTTAAAAGCTTTTCAAACTTGCTGTTTAACTGAGAGGTCTTTCTCAAATGAAGTTTTATGTGGAGTCTCAATTTGTGAAATGAATAAAATTCCTCTCTAGAGGAAGCAGTTAGAAAGAAGTTTTCCCAGGTTTGGACCTTAGCCCCAGATCTTTTTACCCCAGGCCTTGCCGTTGGGAACCACTGCAGATCCCAGTTTCCCTGCCTGCCCTTCTCGACTGTACACCTGTCCCTCCAAGCCTGGTGAAAGGAAAAGCAGGTGAAAGGTACTGCATAGAAAACAGGGAGACAGGAACTGAGGCAAGACCCATCTCTCCACTTCCTTGTTGGTTTCTGCAAAACCAACCTTATGCTTCTTTCTGGATCCAAGTCAAGTTTTGAGGGTGAGGGGCCTTAAATATCTATTGCGCCACCACAAATCATCCCAAGACTTAGTGATTCAAACCAGGGTGTACCAGTGCGTTTGTTGGAGGGGAATTGCTGGGTCCAGCCCACACTCTACAAGAGGAGATTTCTCAATGGCATGAATCCCAGGAGCTGGGGACGTCTTAGAGGCTGCCTGTCACAGGCAGAAAAGCACAAAAGCACGTGATGTCAATTCGTTTAAGCCTTAATGTGCTGAATCTATGCAACATGACTTGAGTCTTTTTAGTATGTTACTCTCCTTTCTTCACAATAAACTGGACTTGGGTTTGCCAATTGCTTCTAATTTGGTGTCCACGTTTTGTACCCAACTATTTTCTTCTAAGGTTAAGACATGAAATTTCTTTTGGAGTCCACATTTTGTACCCAACTATTTTTCTTCTAAGGTTAAGACATGAGATTTCTTTTTGAAAAGAATTCTGTTCCAGATTCTCTTGCTGACACGATTTGGCTTAATTCTATGTGAATACAAATAGAAACAACTAGAGACTCTATGAAAATCTCCTGGGCACACCTTCTCAGCCAGTAAAATAAAGCCTCTGCACGTGGCCCTGCAGAGTACTCACGAGCTAGTCGGATGATCAAGAAAAACAAATACCTGGTCCCTTTCCTGAGCTTAGTCATCAGGATTAATTAGTCTCCCTCAGTCTACCCAGGAAATAACAAGGTGGATGACAGGGATGGGGTTTGCATTTGGTGACATTCTCCACTGAACTGGGAGTTCCCGAGAGCCACTGGGCCCTGACAGCATCCAGCCTAGAGGAGGGATGCAGCATGGCTCTGGGGAAACCCAAGAAAGTGCTACTAAAGTTTCCCTATTTTAACGGTTTCTAGAGAACTGATTAATAATTTAGGGAAGAATTTGAGGATCTTTACACTAGATAATGTTTCTGAAGGGTCATGAACATCAGATATTGACCTCTGTCCAGATGCACCTGTCCTGCCTGGGCCTTTCCCTGACCCCTCCTTTCTTTGTTTTGGAGAATGATGACATTAGAACCTGAATTCCAACTCCTTGTTTGTGATCTCCTTGGTAGATCTGCTCCTTTATCTGGGTTATGTCCCATATGTTCAGGATGCACACGTTATTATAGTTCTGTTTGGTTTTCTGCCTTGTGTCATAAGAAGTCCAAGCTAAAAACCCATGAAGGGTGGAGAATATCACTACCTACATACCACTGAGCACTTCATATATGCCCGAACTCCAAATTATCTTTAAGGTATGTTTTTAGGGCTGTGCACACGTTACCCTAAATATGATGCTTCAACATGCTGAGCACATTGAATTGAGGACGGGGGAAGGGTCAATTTCTAACCTTGCCTTGTTTCTCTCCACCCAGCCCCCAAGCACAGAGAGGGGCTCTCTCTGAAGATCTAAAAGGAAGTTTTAAAAAATCTATACATACATATATGCAATTGTGTTGGAGTCTCTCTGTAAGATCTCGTTAGTCAGGGAAGATTAGCTCAGAGAAGAGAAGACTTCCAGGTCTCCATCTGTCTCCACTAAGTACCTCCATTAAGTATCTTCTGGGGAGGTCTGCTCACAGACCTTTTCCATACAAGACAACCTTTGTTCTTAGTGCAGTTTTGCCCCTCACCTTCCCTTCCAGTTCTTCTAGAGCTGAGGACCTTCATCCTAGCTACTGTCTATTCTGCAGGTTCATTAATTTCTCCTAAAAGTCACTTACTACCCTCTGGAATTGCCGGTCACTCCCCCCACCCCATTTCCCTCTGGCCTATGAAGAGGGTATTTAAGCTTCAACTATCTGGCCCTTCTTTGAGTTTTATGTTTTGGCCCCTATGTACAAGTGCGTGTCAAGTAAATCTGGATGCTTTTTCTTCTGTTAATAAATTGTCAGTTCATTTCAGGGAACCTTCAGATATCAGAGGAGAAGTTCCTCTTTCCTTTAAGACATCAGCAGTCCCTAGCCAGGCTCCCTGTTTTTCCAGATGAACCTTTATATGTTCTCTTTGCAACATCTCTCTCTCCTTCATAATAGCCTACTCACGACCTCATGGCTGTTTGAGGGCTGGTTTTATTTCAGGGCACTGACTATTTTATTGTGGAGCTGAACTGCAGGGGTTAACCTTCTGACCCCATCACTTTATGCCTAGGTGACAAGGCAACTTGGAGCTCACTCTGTGCAGCAGCTTTCTCACTGCATAAAGGGAACAAGGATATGATTTACTCTGTGGAATTGATTGTTTGTTTGTTGGGTCTTTTGCTTTAGCTCTGATCAGAAACTTGAAGTTGGGGATGGCGGGTGCATATTGCCTCACATGCACCACAGTGTGATACAAAGAGCCCACTCAGTAGACATGTGTCGACTAAGTGAATAAACAACTCAACCTGGAAGATTTCATTCATGCATTCTGTTTTGGTAGCAAATCCAGGAAATAAAGTAGAAAGCATCGATATGGATGGTGGTGATGAAGGTCAATTCTGGAACCCTTGGCCTTTGACCTCAATTGCTATTTAGATTAATACAAGGCAAAATGAATAAATTAAACCCTGTAGACTAGGGATACCATTTTACAGAGTTGAGAATGTGTGTTAAATGTTGTGTTGTAGATAAATAAACACTTTGTTTCCTCGAGAATGAAAACCAGTAGAATTCACTTTGATATCTCACTTGATATCAATACACGATGTCCCCAGGGTCTAATAGTAAAACCTGATGAAGCGTTAAAGGCCATCACTGCACAATATTCAGAGTGGCCTTGCCCAGAACGTGCTTTGATGGCTTTCTTACACTTCTGGCTTTCCGGAATAAGGACTGAAACGGCCCTATCTATTAAGATCACATAAAAAATGATGAGGTGATTTTTTAAAAAAAAATATTTGGTCATTGCATAATCTTAAAAAGAAATAACTCTCAGATGTAAGGGCTGGGAGAAAATCAGTCAGTATACTAATCCCATTGTACACAATTCAAAATGAGTGATTAAAAATTTACCAGACTCTCCAGGGGCCTGCCAAGGGATTGTGTTCTAACTAGAACTTTCCCTGGCTGCCTCTCCTTTGCACGCCACCTAGTGAGCTGCCCCTACCTCGGCACCCAGCACTGTGCTGTGGAGAAGGAGAGCAGAGGCAGGGGAGACCTGGCTCTCCTGCAGTGTGATGTTGGGGGACTTGGGAAGGCTTCTCTGAAAATAATTCTGATTTTCCTCTACCACCTTGATGATCTTTAACATTCCTTTAAAAAGACAAAGTCTTCTTATCCATGATTGGAATGAAGATTTTAAACACAAATTCTCTTCTAGGCTTCCAGTTAAAACAAAGTAAGGCTACCCATGTGGCCATTTTCTGGGTTGATTTGCTAAGAGGCCCAAGAATGGAGAAACATTTCAGTCACACAAACAGATTAGTCAATATCAAAGAGGAAAGTCAACATCTTGATTTTGGCCAATGCCATCTCCAATTAAACTGAAGACAAAGCTGTACATTTTCTTTGAAAACACACACTTTGTTGGAACGGATCTTCTTTCCTTGGAGTTTCCTAAGAATTTTTTTTTCGCTCTATTATTTTTAATGTACATGTTGTAAAATAAAACACAACATTTTTCTGGCTCTTCAAACAAAATGTAGCTATTTTAGAATCCTACTGCTTTTGGAAGAGGTGAAAGATGTTTAAATACAATCACATATTTTCGTTGAATTATCAAAACCAACATGAAGAAATGATGTCCTTTGTGTTTATTTGCTCAATTAATGGATAAATGAATGGATTAATAAGTAAAAGAAAGATGAAGAAAGAATCGTATGTACAGTTTTTGGAATGGACACAAGGTTTAGAGACGGTGGTAGAGATCAAAGGGCACCAGTCAGCACAGAGGGCTTGGCAGACAAGCACTAAATGTAAACATTTTCTGTTTTACATTTTTCTTTTGACCAGTGGTATTTACACTGGCAAATGGAATTTGACTTGTGCTGATACAAAATGAGAAGAAAGGGAAGAACCTCAAATGAAAGTGATTTTGGCAGCTGCAGGGGCCAATCTTTTCGGCCCTCTTTACCTGGGGCTCATAGCTATGAGCTGTGGGAACATTGTGTGCTTGGTCTCATGGATGCTTTACCAAATCTCTTACCTTAGTCCAAGGTAAGTGGGAGGAGGCCTGATTTTGAGAAGTCCAACAGACCAGGTTTGGCCACTCACCCCTAAAATAAAAAAAAATAATAATAACAAGGGTGAAATATGAAAGGAATATATTCAGTAGAGCCAGACCAGGAAGGACAGGAGAAACCAGGCATCCACAGCCTTGAGGATAAAGAAGGGAAGGAACCAGAGTGGGAGGCAAAATCCTGTCTTGGGCAAGCTCTGCTCTGGCTGCTCATTATCTCAGAATCGGCCTTGTGGAGCCTTGTGGTGATAAGAACGTCAGCTGCTGCCTGGGGGCAGCTTCAACTGTGTCCCAGGATGTTTATCCATTGGACCTCCCGCTCCCAGAACCCCAGATGACTGCAGGAAAAGAATGACGCACAAGAAAGGGTAGGTCAGAAGGCAAGATGGAGTTGGTTCCCGGGTTCAGGACATTCCTGGAGACGTCCAGGCGTCACGTCACTCTGTGGTCTGAAACCGGATGCTGTGAAAGCTAGGTGACAATCTGTTCCTTATCATGTCCCTTCAAGTCTTGAGAGTCTCTTAGGGATTCTTATCATGGTGTTTTCAGCCTTGAAGGAGGAGGCCATGATCAGCTTGAGATCAACACTCCCTATATGACTTCGCACAGAGTTGAGCAGGAATCTGACCCAAAGTGGAGGGCAGCAAAAGAGACAGATGCAGAATAAAGGCAGAAGCCAAGCTTTTACCCTGTTTTTAGCTACCCATGGGACATCTGCAGACCCAAGTGAACAGTCAGCACTTTTAGCAAAATCAACTTCTAAGTCCCATTACAAATATAAGTTCATCACGTTTAACACGTTCCACTCCTGGTGGATGCTGAGAACCGGGGCTGTGCATATGTGGGGATATGGGAAAGGGCCACAATGTCTTCAATTTTGCTACAAACTTTGAACTGGTCTTATAAAATAAACTGAAAATATTTAAAAATAGATACATCAAACATATGACACATAACAGTCCTCAATACAGAGTTGTGATTGCTGATATTACCAGTTTGCTTATCCCAGTTTGAACCTGAGTGATTTTTATTCTTTAACCTCAGCTGGTGTCTAGTGAGACACTAACTCCCTCAGTTCTTCTATGGTCTTCTATGTTTTTACCTAGAGGACCTTGAGACAGGTCCTGAAATGCTTTAGCAGAAGACTCAAGGACCGCCCCATGCACAGACCCCATCAATACCACAACTTAGATTATAATGATCCCTTCCACAAAGTAAGTGCAGCTCCCCCACCTTCCACATTCTGCCTATGATTCTGGGCATGGTGTAGATTCACAAAAACATAGATACATTCACATAATCCAGCCCAAGGTAAGTTGTCAACTCACTGTACTACAGTCTGCCCTCTTTGTCTTTGTGACTTTGATCACAGAGTTGAGTCTGTTGACTTTGATTGTTGTAGGGATCGCTAATGAACTTGAATAATACCTACATGTGATCACCACTAAACTTCTGCAATTATTATTCAATAATGCTTACTAACAACCTAAGAGGCAGAAATCATGTTGTTGACTGGAAGAGATAATAAATCAGATACAGGCTCAACATCTCATAGGCTTGTGAGAAATACAGACAGGCAAACAACTGAAGTGCAAAAAAAAATCTATGAAAGATATTCCCACAGACTCTATTATAACATCTTAGGGATGAGGTACTTAATTCTGCTTAGAGCTCAGAGAATCTTCTTTGAGTAACTGATACTTGAGTCATGGTGAAAGATGAACATGGGTTCTCCACTCTGGGAGAGGCAAGGAAAGCTTTGCAGAAATAGGGAATGAGAAGCCCATGCAAAGACACGGACCCCTGACAATGACTTTGTAGGAAGGATGTGCCCTAAGCTACACAATAGTGGGGTCCTGACATAAAACTGAGATAGGACCCTAAAACCAAATTGCAAAGGCACTACCTGTGAGAGATTTGGTTATTCCTTCAAAGGCAACTGCTCACAGGCAGAACTCAATGAAGGACCTTAATCTGCATTTTAGGAATATCATTCAGGTAAATTAAGGTGTGAGTGCTGGTGACAGGAAGACCTGGACGGAGTCAATCCAATAGTCCAAATAAGAGATCAGGGCATGGGTGGTGCAGAGAAGCTACCAGGTCAAAGAGATATGTTAGAAATAGGTCAAATTCAGGGACAGTTGAGATAAGTGAAATTGTACACCTGGATAATTCATAACAACCCAAGTTTTTGGCAAATGAATGATGTCATTGGCAAAAAAAGAAAGAACGAAATAAAAGAACAGTCCAGGTTTGTTGTGTAATGTGGCCCTATTCCATTTCTTTTAAAAGGCTCTATGTAAAGAGAGGTGCCAAAGCCATTGGTAGGAAAAGCTAATTTTGCTTTGTGTCCTATTCACATTAATTCTTGGGAACAACAGGAAACAATTATCAGCTAGAGGGATTGTATTAAGTAATAAAAGCTTTATGAGAATGATTTAGTGCACACAATAATTTATGATAACATTATAGTTTTGTGGTTCCATTGTTCAGTGCTCCATCTTTAACTGAAACAACAACAACAAAAAAAAATTATGGGGATAGAAAATAAAATGTTTGAGAAACTACCTGTATAATGTAATTGCATACTATTATACATTCTCACACGATTGTTTTGAGGTTCACTCTGTTAGGCTTTGGAAAAGGTCTTTTAGGGAATAACCTGTGTTTATGGAAGTATCTATCCATAAATAATTCTCCATACTAAGGAGAAAATATATATCAGCCCTGATAGCTCAGATACTATGGAAGTTGGGAGAGTTTGGGTTTCATTTTAATTTGATGTTAGAAGTATGTAAGCCAAAATTTTAAATATGGAAAGGGGCTAAGAGTTTGTCTGGTGCTGCCTTTTATTTTATATAGCAGTTAAATAACTTAAATAAGGCCAAAACTGGATAAAATCATGATCTCATACTGGGAAACTCTAAGAGTTAATATGGTAGAGCTGAAAGGGAAACTATCTCAAATAAACATATCTGTAGTTCAGTCCCAGCTCTGATACTACGTGTTCAGAACAAATCATTTAATCTGTCTCATAACTCAGTTTTCTTATCTTTAAGAAGGGATCATATTTTTTTGTATTACAAGAACATGAGAAGCAGATGCAACGATTTGCCAAAACTCTTCATGAAAATTATAAAACACCAAAAAAAGAAGAACACAACAGTTTATATTTGTAGGGTAAACCTTCAGTTATAACTTCTTTTATAGGCTAATGTTTACTGAGCTGTTGCTGTATGCCAGAAATTGCTTTAAATGCTATTTCATTTTCCTCTTGCATTAACCCTTAATGTAGGTGCTATTTTCTAGTTTTATGGGTAAAGAGGCCAATGGAGTTCAGAGATTAGCTAGCTTCCGCTGGGTAACATGGCGAGCAGGTAGAGGAACCTAGATTCAACACTGCATCTCAGTGGTGGTGACTGGAGTCTCCACTACCATGCAGCACTGTGGGAGTTGTGAAAAAGAGAACCATGTCCACACTACAGAGCTTGGCTGGAGAAGAATGAGGCTGAAAGATGGAAAGACAGCCGAATGCACTGGAGCCTGGACATCCATTCTACTCCAGGCTCAAAGGCAGCCCACCGAGGCGGGATTACATAAAAAGGGTTTTGCAATCCATGCTCAGAAGAAAGGCGGGGTGAAGACTGGAGGGTGCTCAGGAGGGATGATAAACTGGTCACTTGGAAGGGTCAACATTTGGTATCTCTTCAAATATTTATTCTTGAAGTATTTGTTCAGTTAAAGTCTGACCCCTGAAGCTGTGTTGAAAAGGGAGAAAGAAGATCATAGGTGGTGGCAAGGAACACTCTCTTGTCTCTTGTCCAGAAAAAAATTAAAAATGTGCTCCAAATCTGCACACTTGCTTTATTTATCACAAGGAAACAACTGACATTAGCGAGGGCAATTTTGTGTAAGTCTGTTTGAAGAATGTGTGTGTGTGTGTGTGTGCACGTACATACATATGGTGGGAGGGAAGGAGTGGAAGGGCTTCTCTCCCTATTCCTCACTCTCTAGAAGGGTAGAAGTTTAGATAAATCCATTTTACTTTACTGCTCCATTGGCAATCCGCCATCTCTCATATATTTGTACTCCACTTAAAACTCCATTGAAACTCCTGGGTTTCCACTTAATTCTGCTCTTATTAGGAAATTCAATTTTGATCCAAACTTGATAATAAGGAAGTTGTGAAGCTTTGAGAGCAGAACAGGGTAGATGGTAAATACTAAATGGTTTTAAAAGTGCAATGTTGGGCAGTTTAGAAAAATGGAAGCCAAAAGATCACAAATACAGAATAGTCAGAGCCAATACTTAGCAGGATTTAAATTGAAACGCACACACACACACACACACAAACATTGCTCCTTAAACTCGCGAATTTTAGACCTGATTCTTCCTCTTACATTACTCTTCATGTGATTTTAGGCAAAATTCTTAATTTAGTTTTATTATGTAAAACCTGGGTAATTTTATTTAGTGTCATTTCATATTGATAGTATGAATTATAAAAATGTAATATATGATATAATATGTAAATAGCAGGTACATACATTGTTCATTGTGTAGCAAGGCCTAGACACTTGGTAAATATTAAGCTTATTTATTCCTTTTAACAACAGTACCTATGACGTAGGTACTGTTATTATTTCATTATACAGATGAGGAAACTGACGTACAGAAAGTTAGAGTGTATAAGTCGTAGAGGAGAGAATTGGGATTGGAACTCTGGTCATCTGTTTCCAGAATGTGTATTATTTACCAGGCATGATATTTAGCCAATCTACAGAACTGCCATGAAGACTAAGTGGAACAAGTTACCCTTTCTGGAAGGAGATCAATTTTAATAACATTATTTATAACTTTCATTGGATCCCTTTGAAAGTCTGGTAAAACCACAAAGATTATATACCAGCAAAATACATAGATTTACACAATATACGTAAGTTTTAAAAAGTTGAAATAACATTTCTAAGATTTCACAGATCTCTGGAAGTCCTTTCATGGGTACTAGTTTTTAAAAGTCCTGACTCAGCTTGGCTGTGTCTGCTTACCTCAGGTCTTCCATCTGCAACGAGATGGTAGAAACGCAGTGGCCTGCTTCCCGCTCAGGTCTGTGAACTGAGAACCCTACATGTAATTTGGGGATGAGTTCTATACCACTTCCGATTGCATAACTTGTGTTTTTCAAACTTCCTGGTTCAATTTTGCTTTAAAAGTATATAATCATGGCTAAAAATGGAGTGGAGAAAAAAAGAGTTTGGCCCAAGTCTTTGGGTTTTGAGGAATCCAAAATATTTGAAAAGTCATCTGGAGGGGTTGGTGGCATTTGGCGGTCCCTAGTGCCAAGAATCACATCCTGTTGGCTTCTGCTGACTTGCTCTTGACCTTGACCGTTTCCACATCCTTCTTCAGCAGGGTGCACTGCGGGAGGTGGAGGGCAGCCCCGTTCTGGACCACACTGGGGAACACCATGCTACAAATTGCACACTTCACCATTGTTTCCTTCCATTTAAAAATCCTGACAAAGGTTTCTCGAGTTGCTTGAAACCCCCGTGTGAGTCAAATAAAAAATGCTCAATAGACAAAACTTTCTGAACCATTCACTGTGGTCCACACAGCAGCTCACATTCTCCAGGCAGACACAACAAGATGGGCTCTTGGAACACACCACGGCTCAGCTTTGCTGTCCAGTTGGTTTCTTCTTCAGGAAAAGGAGCAGTCAACTTTTAAATCAAACCCTGGCCTTTTTTTCTATTTTGTCTTTTTTTCCCCAATTTTGTTATCGAAGGTTCCAAATAAAACTACAGTCAACTAGTGAACTTCTGTGTAACTTATGCAGCAGTATTTTAAATTTTCTTTAGTCAGTTCAGGAAAAGCTGTGCAGATATTGACTCAAGATTAGTGTTGGAAAAACTAGTGTTAACGTGATGGTACAGAAGGCAGAAGAAACACCACAAATCTTTGTGTAAGTGGCCTAAAAGTACTATAGACGGAGATTATAATCTGAATTTTTAAAAGTTTCTGTAACTGAATTCAGCAAGGAAAATGTGTGTGTGTGTATACAAGCAAGTCAACAAATTAACATAGCTTAGTTCTTTACTCTCTGAGAAAATTTTACCTATGAAATCTTATTCACCTGGTCACACATGTTCTACTAATTTCAGTCTATTTCTGAATTACAGGTTTGTTCAACCTGAAATGAAATTCGAAAGGAATTTCTATGCATTGATATCTTTGTTTCTATGCATCAGAGAAAGTGTAGAGACATGAATTAGTTTAATTAGAAGAGTTTAAGACTTTCTTCCAACTGACAATTTTCAAGGAAATACTATGAATTTAGTAAATTCCATGTCAGACCTCCTAGTGACCAAAACTACTAACCGTATTATGGTCAATGAAGTGACACACAGAAATACTTTTTTATGGAAAAGTCATGTAATACTGACTAAGCTGTGATTGTGACATTTATTCATGTACACCAAAAAGATGAAAACAAGAGCAATATAAGACACACTCAGAACACATCTTAGTTCATTTTCTGTTGCTATAACAGAATGTCTGAGAACGGGAATTTTATAAAGAGGACTAGTCTGGCTCGTGGTTCTGGAGATGGGACGTCCAGGAGCCTGGCACCAGCATCTGCTCAGTGCCTGGAGAGGGTCCCCGTGCTGCTTCATAGTCAAGGCAGAGAAGCAGACGGGTAAGAGGGTGCAAGTGGAAGAGAGAGGAGGAGGCCCAAGCCCTGCCGTGCCTAGCCCATTCATGATGGCTCCATCCTCCCTGCTGATCCAAATGCCTTCCACTGAGCACATTCCCAGCACAGCCATGGTGAGAAATTAATGTTCCGATACTCCAACTTTTGAGGGACCCACTCACATCATGCAAAGTATGGCTTAGATTCTCCAATACGCAAGTGCCCCCTGCCACACACACACCCAGGGCGAGTCAGTTCATTCCCTCATCATTCATCCACTCAGCTATCCACTTGACACATGTGTTCACTGCAATGCTTTAAGATGGAAATCCAAAAACATTTTTCTGTATCTCATTTTTTGAGGGGGAGGAGGTCCTGGAGGTTGAACTCAGGGACCCTGGATCACTGAGCCACATCCTCAGCCCTATTTTGTGTTTTATTTAGAGACAGGGTCTCACTCAGTTGCTTAGCACCGCACGGTTGCTGAGGCTGGCTTTGAACTTGCGATCCTCCTGCCTCAGCCTCCCCAGTCGCTGGGATTACAGGCATACGTCACTGTGCCCAGCTGAAAGATTTTTCTTTAAAAGAACAGATGGTAAATATTTTAGGCATGCAGAGTATAAGGGCTCAAGGGCTTGGACACAAATACTCAATTTTTCAATTTTGTGAAAGTAACCACAGACCACACATACTTAGATGACTGGACATGACTGTGTTTCAATAAAACTTTATGAAAACAATTGCAAGTTGTCTGCAGGCTACAGTTTGCAACTCTTATTTTATTTAAATTTTCAGGCTCTGCATAGCACAGACAGTTGTTTAAAACATGTGACTTCTGGTTGACAAATTCAATCTCCTTGAGAGAAGAGGAACAGTTCTGTTTCTTCCAGTTTTTAGAGTGATGGCTGCCTTAACTTTGGTGCTTATATTTTCACTTTTACACTCACTGGAACTTAGAATTTTCAAAGAAACATAAGAATGTTAATATATTCTGGAGTAAGCAAATTGGCAATTTAACCAAAATCTTATTCTATACTCTGAAACTGCTTAGCATATTAATAAAAATCAACAATGACAGAATTCTAATTTAAACAAAATTAAAGTAAGATAATTTTTAAAAATAATGAAAAGATGGCAAATGTCGATAGAGATTACCATGTAAAAGCAAAATAATGCCCTACATTATAAAATTCGGAGCATCAAACTTCCTCTTGGAAAGACAGTTTACAATACCTTGAAGAAGAAATTTTCAATAACTTGACACATACAATGTATCAGCAGACAATGACACTATTTTTGAAGTTCTGATTTTATTTTGTGGGGGGCAGGCATGAGCTACAAAGTGCTCTCATGTCTTTTTCCACATTCCCATCGTAATTTTATGTAAAACCAGCTCCCTCTAGTGATGATAAAGGCATTTTTCATCCAGAAGCCAAAAGGCTTTTCAGACTGTGCAGCAAAATCCCTTTGGAATCGAACCTCAAAATATACACGTGAGGAAATCAACTTTTATTATAAGAGGCAGAGTGTCTAAGAATTCCGGAGTCATTGCCAACAGTCTTTCTGAGTGTGATACCTTTGTAAAACACAGCAATGTGGGGAGTGGCTTTGGTATCCCCTGATAGAACTTGTTCTCTGTGATCATGAAAAAAAAAAAAAAAAAAAGCAAACCCAGGCAATGAACTAACTCTGGTATGTTCACCAGAAATAAGTTTGCAGTGCTTTAAAAAAGCCAGTTAAGAAGTTTGTGGTTTAATGAACAGATATTAATTGGTAATTCTACGAGATGTAAATATCATTTTAATCATCAATTTTAAGCATTTGTCTGCTTCCTTTGATATCTCTGAGGGTGAAGGCTTTGAATGTACATCTTCAGCAATGAAAACCATGAAGCCGATCTTAAAAAGTGGACCCCTGGCTGGAATGCCTGAAGTCAGACTGCCATCTGGCAGTTGGTACCTTTTCCCTGGATGACCTGAGAGTTAATATTTTAGGCTTTGCATGTCATTCACACTCTGTGGGACTGCTCAAGTCTGCTAGGCAGCGTGAGAGCAGACACAGGCAGTACACAATGAACGAGAATGGTTGTGTTCTGTTAAAGGAGAACTTTCAAAAGATGGTAAGCTTGTGACTCCAAGGACATAAAACATGTGTGAAGGATTTTATCCTGTTCAGATGAGGGAACAAGCCAATGCCTGCTCGTGGAAAAAGTCAGAAAGCATCAAGTTATATGAGGTGAAGGAATTGAACTGCAGGTGGAAGCAAGACCTTTTTTTGCACAAAGGAATGGGAAGTCAACAAAACTACACCAAAAAGACAAGTAGAGAGACGATCAGGTAAGGATGCAGAAAAGTGAACAGCTGTATCACGTCACACAACTTAGGAGCTCTTACACCACAGTTCCCCTGGACAGAGCAGAATGCTTTCTTGACGGGTGCACAGGGAGCACTTACCAAGACCATCACACAGCAGGTCATTACAAAACATGACCACGGGGTTGGAAGGATCGAAATCACACAGAGTATGTCCTGTGACCATAATAAAATTAATTTAGAGGACTGGGGCTGTAACTCAGTGGCAGAGCACTTATCTAGCCGTGTGAGGCACTGGGTTTGATCTCCAATACCACATAAAAATAAATAAATAAAGAAAAAAACCTTGTTGAAAAATAAAATTAATTTAAAAATCAGCAAAAATACATCTTAATAGTCTTTGAATACTGGCCACATGTTTATAAATAACACAAGGAAAGTCACAAGGGAAATCAGAGAGTTTTGGTGATGCGAATGTCTCAGGGTGCTAGTTATATGGATGTGTGCTATTTTTTATTGTTGTTGTTTGGGGGTTTGTTGGCACTGCAGATTGAACCCAGGGTGCTCTACCACTGAGCTGCATCCCTAACCCTCTTTATTTTGAATTTAAATATTTTGAATATTTAGACAGGGTCTTGCTATATTGCCCAGGCTAACCTCTAAAGTATGATCCTCTACCTCAGCCTCCTGAGTTGCTGGGATTGCGGGTGCCCCACTGGGCCTGGCTAGATGTATATACATACACTTGGAGACACTGCATAGTACGAATTTCTAAATCTAATTTATACTTCACAAAGTTGATTTTTAAAAAATGCTGATGGAGGGAGACAGACAAAATTTATATAGCTTTTACTCATGTAAAAGGTTTTCAATTTGGCATGTAAGATGAAAATATGGTATACTTAAAATAGAAGTATATTATAATTATAATATGTACTTTTTTATATTTGTCAACTTTTATAAAAATAGAAAAGAAAATAGGGCAGTGACCAGGTGCGATGGCACAAATCTATAATCCAAGCCACTTGAGAGGCTGAGGCAGAAGGATCACAAGTTCAAGGCCAACCTGAGCAACTTAGTAAGACACTATCTCAAAATAAAAAAAAAATAAAAGGGATTGGGAGTGTTGCTCGGTGGTAGAGCATCCCTGGATTCAATCTGCAGTACTAAGAAAAAGGAAGACAAAATGTTTGCATTCATGTAACTAGCACCCTGGCTTCAATCTGCATTAACACATAAACAAACAAACAAACAAACAAAAAGATGGGGCAGAAGCATAATAGAAAACTCATACTGCTTGATGTAAATCTATCAAAACTGACATCTAAGGCTAAGGAGGTGAGTGTGAAACCCTCATATCCTAATTCCTCCATTCAATTGGCAAGAAAGAAATGGGAGGATGTACAGGGTGGGTTAGATCTCTTTGAAAACCCCTTAATTTATTTATAAAGTATGATGATCACTGTTGTGTTTGTCTTGTACCAACTCTCAGTGAGTCTAATTTAATTTTTTTGTCTTAGTATGAGAGCAGATCATTTTGCACCAGATGAGATGGTTGTCTTCCAATGAAGAGGTCGGTTTTTTTTAGTGCTCTGGTTTCAGTAAGAGGCACATGGAGGCTCTCGATACGTGCTTGCTTGCTTTGCTAACAGCAAAGTACGTCATCATCTGAGTTGATGATTGAATGAGTCCAGTCTGCCTAGCCTACTTAATAGATTGTGAACTGGCCTCAAATTAATACACATTTGGGTGTCATGGGAGGACACTCTTGGGTGCAAGTGGGGCAAGAAGGTCTTTCCAGGAGGGCAATGTCGAGGTTGTGAGTTGAGGTTGAGAGGCTTGGGCATGGCTTGCAGATGGCAGCCTTCTCACTATTCCTGCGAAGGTCAGGAAATGAAACTGAACACGCAGCACTAGGGAAGCCAGTGGACGAGGGCTCACCTAGGCCACCACAGGTGTGTGCTCAGCAAAGGGATTTAAAATTGCTTTTTAATTTTGCAAAAATAAAAGTAAGAAATCATTGATGTGTTCAGGCAAGGAAGAACTATGATCACTTCTGTGGTTCAAAAGAAATGCTCTGACTTTAGTGGGAGGAATTAAATAAAGGGAGGTCAGTCAGGCTACTATAACAAAATGCCAGAGACTGGGTGGCATAAATAACAGTCATGTATTCCTCACAATTCTGGATGGAGGCCAGGAAAATTGACACCAAGGTGCTGGCTCATATGATTCCTGGTGAGGGCTCTCTCTTCCTGGCTTGCAGATGGCAGCCTTCTCACTATTCCTCACAGGGCAGAGAGAGAAAGAGAAAGAGAGCACACTAGGACTACTCCTCTTCTTATAAGGGCACTGAACCCATGACTTCTTAATCTACTTCACTCTCAAAGGTCTCACCTTCAAAGACCGGCTCTTTGGCGGTTAGGGCCTCAACACATATATTTGAGGGGACAGTACAGCCCATAGAGGAGACAAGACCAGAAGATGGGAAATCTGGATAGAAACTGCGGCATATTCAAGTGAAAACCAATGCAATCCAAACTAAGGGAAGGGCAGGAGAGATGGAGAGAAAGAGACATTTACAATAAAGAGATGCTCTCGAGAGAGAGTTGCTTAGCAACTGTAAGAGGTCCTGGTGAGAGGCAGTGAAGAGTGCTTTTTAAAGACTGAGAAGCCCGAGCATTGTAATAGCTGATGGAGAGGATCTATGAGGAGGGAGGAGTTGACATAAAGGGAGATGAAGACGGCTGAGAGTGGGGGTCTGCATGACGCTCAGGGGGTCATTGGCTCCAGTCTTCTATAAACAACTTTGTTAAACTCTGTAAAGTATTTGTTAAGGAAAGCCAGGCAAATTGGCTTTTCTACTTATTTTTTTAATCTTGTCTTTACAAAAAGAAATCCAGACATTTATCCTAGAGAATCTCCCACAGCCTAAATTTTGCTGATTGTGTCTTCATTTTAATTTTTTTTTTACAAGTTCTTTGGGCCTCTGTATTTTCTGTAAATTTACAGTTGGATAAAGAAGCAATAGTATCTTTATAAAAATCTGAAAAATTCTGAATTCAGAATCATATCTGGCTCCAAAGAGTTGAAACTGCAGATTAATGGTCTATACATGGATGTACACTGATGAGCTGCTCTGTCCCAACCCCCTGAAAAACCTGCTTATTTCTCACAGCTGCCAGAAAACCCAAAGACACAGCTACTTCAGAGCGCAGGACTGTGCCAATTGGTCCCAAGTCCCACCTCAGTCAGGGCGAGCTCCTGTCCTGATAATCAGATGCTGTTGCTCTAGCCAGTTCTGCCTCATTGTGACCCAAACACCCAATATGAACAACTTAGAGAAGGAAAAGTTTATTTTGGATTCACAGTATCAAAATGCAGACTGTGGTGGACCAACTCCATTGCTCTGGGTAAGGTAGGAAATCAAGGTAGAGGGCAGCCGCTCAGCTCATGGCAGGGTCAGGGAGCAGAGAAGGAGAGGAAGTTGTCACAGGGAAGATGCACCCTTCCAGGGCGGCCCCCAGTGACCCACCTCCTCCAGCCACATCCCACCTGCTTACAGTTACCACCCGTCAGTCCATCCAAACTAGGTCAGACTCGTTAGGCTACAGCTCTCACAACCCAGTCATTTCATCCGCAAACATTCCTGCATTAACACAGGAGCTTCTGGGGGGCACCTCACATCCGAAACAAAACAACAGCAATGCCAACTGCAATCACCACTGAAAGCCTTTTCAGAAGCGTGTTCTTCCATTAAACATTATCATTAGGATGCATTTCAGATACCATAAAATTCACCCCGTAAGAAAGTACAAGTCAGTGGTATTTGGAGTACCCACAGAATGTGCGTCTGCGCTGACCCCCAGTGTCTGTGCACTTCACAGTCTCACCACTGGTGTGCAAGGGTTGCTATTTCTCCACAGCTTCCTCACACTTGTGTGGTCTGTCTTCTCCTAGCTTAGCCATCCTACTGGGTGTGAAATGGTATCCCACTCTCGTGCTGGTTTGAATTTCTCTAGTGAATAGGGATATGAAGCAAGTTTTCATGTGTATGTTGATGAATTGTACGTCTTCTTTGGAGAAATGTTTGTTCATACCATTTGCTCTTTTAGAAATTAGGTTATTTATTTTTACTGTTATGAGTTCTTTATCTCTTTATCATATATATGCATATATATGTGTATATATACACATGTACGTATATAAATATATATAATATATACACAATTTGTAAGTGACATATATCTGTATAGAAACTACATATGCATGTCTATATATAGAGAAAGCTCTAAATACAAGCCTCTTAGCAGATGTGTGACTTACAAAAACTTACTCCTATTCTATGGGTTGTCTTCATATTTTTGATGGTGTTCTTTGGGGCACAAAAGTTGTTAATATTGATAAGTCCAATTTATCTATATTTTAGATTCCGTACCTAAGAAACAATTGCCTAACAAAGACTTGCTCGTGTGCTTTCTCTGAAGCATTTTGTAGTTTTAGTTCTTATGCTTAGTTCTTTGATCCGTGTTGAGTTAATTTTTGCCTATGATGTGAAAATGGAACCCGCTTTCATTCTTTGGTGTTTGGTTATCCAAGCATCCTAGAACCATTTGTTAAAAAGCCTATTTTTCCTCATTTATTTGTCTTGGCACTTTTATTACAAACAGTTGACTATGAATATGAAATTTCATTCCTGCAGACTTGATGGTTCCATTGATCAATGTGCCTGTACTCATTAGAGAATCATGCCGTCATGATTGATCTAGTTGTGTAGCATATTTTGAAATTAGGAAGAATAAGTTCTACAAATTTGTCCTTTTTTAAAATTATTTTTTATTTATATATGACAGCAGACTGCATTACAATTCTTATTACACATTTAGAGCACAATTTTTCATATTTCTGGTTGTATACAAAGTATATTCACATCAATTCATGCCTTTATACATGTACTTTGGATAATAATGTCCATCACATTCCACAATTATTTCTAACCTCATACCCCTTTCCTTACCCTCCCACCCCTCTGCCCTATCTAGAGTTCATCTATTCCTCCCATACACCCTCTCCCTACCCCACTTTGAATCAGCCTCCTTATGGATAAAACAGTTGGCATTTAGTTTTTTTTGGAATTAGCTAACTTCCCTTAACATTATCTTCTCTAACTCCATCCATTTGCCTGCAAATGCCATGATTTATTCTCTTTTATTGTTGAGTAATATTCCATTGTGTATATAAGCCACATTTTTTTTTTAAATTGAAGGGCATCTAGATTGGTTCCACAGTTTAGCTATTGTGAATTGTGCTGCAATAAACATTGATGTGGCTATGTCCCTGTATTATGCTGATTTAAGTCCTTTGGGTATAGACTGAGGAAAGGGATAGCTGGGTCAAATGGTGGTTCCATACCCAGTTTTCCAAGGAATCTCCATACTGCTTTCCATATTGGCTGCACCAATTTGCAGTCCCATAAACAGTATATGAGTGTACCTTTTCCCCACATCTTCCCCAACACTTATTGTTGTTTGTCTTCATAATAGCTGCCATTCTGACTGGAGTGAGATGAAACCATAGAGTGGTTTTGATTTGCATTTCTCTAATTGCTAGAGGTGATGAACATTTTTTTTCATATATTTGTTGATTGGTTGTATATCATCTTCTGAGAAGTGTCTGTTCAGGTCCTTGGCCCATTTATTGATTGGGTTATTTGGTTTTTTTTCATTGATGTTTAACTTTTTGAGTTCTTTATGTACCCTAGAGATTAGTGCTCCATCTGATGTGTGAGGGGTAAAGATTTGTTCCCAAGATGAAGGCTCTCTATTCACCTCACAGATTGTTTCTTTTGCTGAGAAGAAACTTTTTAGTTTGAGTTCATCCCATCAAATTTGTCCTTTTTAAATAATTTTGGTTTTTCTTTTTATAACACAAACTTTCTATAAATAGGTAGCTGAAACTTTGATAGGGAATATGTTGCTTCTGCAGATACTTTACAGTAGTGTTAAAAGCTTAGCAGTAATAAGGTACTGTGGCTCACAAACATTAAGTTGTATTTCCTTAATTTGGAACTGTCATGATTTGGATATAAGGTGTTCCCAAAAGCTCCTATTAATGCAGGAATATTCAGAGGTGAAATGAGTGGGTTGTAAGCTACAACTTCATCAGTTCATCATTGCTTGAATGGACTGACTGCAGGTGGTCCCTGTAGGCAGCTGGGGCAGAGCAAAAGGAAGTGGGTCATTAGGGGCATGCCCTGGTCAGGTGCATCTTCCCTGTGGCCCCTTCTCTCTTTTTCTGCTTCCTGATCCTTCCATGAGCTAAGTAGCTTCCCCTGTACCACACCCTTCCCCAAGATTTCCCGATTTTCCAAGATTTCCAAGATTTTCCCAGAGCACTGGAGTGAGACTGAATCTCAGAAACCATGAATCTCAAGTAAATTTTTTCTCCTCTAAATTGGTCTTGTTGGGTCAGAGCAATGAGAAAGCTCATTAAAAACAGGAACTTAATTTTATTCTACAGTTCTGTAATTTTTAGTATAACAAGATGTGTCCTTTCCTTAAGTTTATTCCTGAGTATTTAACTTTTTAATATATTAAAAAAAATCTATTTCTGAAGTAGTTTTTCTTCTCTTTTCTCTTTATCTCCTCCTTTGGTATTCCCATTGCACAGATGTTGGTGTGCTTAACGGTGCTTCCGATTTCTCTGAGGATCACGTCTTGCTCTTTTCCATCTTTCTGTTTTTCGGAGTACCTAATTTATGTGTCTATCTTCAGGGTGGATGACTCTTTCCTCTGCCTGTCCAAATACACGCTTAAGCCTCTTAACCCGATAGTTCATTTGGTTACTGAGGTTTTCAAGTTCACAGTGACTGAACTCAAGCTACTGAGATGACAAAGATGATCACAGCTCCTAAAAATGTAAGGGTCCAGAGCCAGTCCAGCACGCCACGCATCCTGCTAAGTGGAGACCAAGCTCATTCAGGAATTTTTCTCAAAAAAATCTGAACTCTTATTGTTCTTTGATTTTATGTCCTTCCGGTCGGTTTCTGTGTTCTGGGCAGTGCTCTAAACACCTAGTGTGGGGAAGGTAGGAATAAAGCCCGGGCTGAAGTTTGAGCCTGTGTCAGTCAGCTTTTTCAGCCCTGTGACTAAAAGACCTGGAAAGAATGATTTTGGAGAAGGAGATGTTTTGGGGGGCTCATGGTCTCAGAGCTCTCAGTCCCTAGATGGTCCCCTCTGGGCCTGAGGAGGCAGCACACCATGGTGGAAGGTTGTGGAGGAGGAGGCAGCTGAGGACACAGCAATCAGGAAGCAGAGAGAAAGAGTTCCACTCACAGGGACAAAATATAACCCAAAGTCACCCCCCAGAGACCCACCTCTGCCACTCCCTACCTGTCTACAGTTACCACCTGGTAATCCATACCAGGGAATTGAGCCCTTGATGAGGTTAAGGCTCCATAACCTCAACCTTGTGACTCTGAAAGTTCTTGCATTGTCTTACGCATGAATTTTTTGGGGACACTACATACCCCAACCGTAGAGAAGCCTTTCCCTCCTGCTTGTAACAGCAGAGCCTCTTCCGTCTGGTTGTCCTGGGCCTTACGTGCAGGGGCACCTCTGCTTCCTCCCATGCCCTGCCTAGGTCAAAGCAAAGTCCCCCCAGAACAGTGATGAGAAGCTTCAGAAAGAAGCCTGTGGCCCGTGGATTTTTATTTGCTGTATGTAGCCCCTGCCTGCAGATTGTCACTTCTTACCCATCTTGGCCAGCATTTACCTCCATCACCTGTCAAATTAGGGAGGGTGACATTTGCAATGCTGATCTCCTCTCTGGTTCCTTGGGACACATACTGCTTCCTTAGATCCAGTTATCTGGTCCCCACTACCTTATATATCAGAGATAGAGGGTGCACCACCCTGAACATCTATGGGTGACATCAACCGTCTATTTTTTTTATTGTCTTTTCAGTCAAGTCTTGACTAGAAAGGGGGCCTGTTTTTGCTTTGCTTGTTTTCAGAAATTCTATCCAGGGTTTATGAAAGTTTTATTTACCATATTATGATAAGAATTATAAAGGAGAATAATTTGGTTCATGGCAGCTATCAGTTTATAAAGCAGATCCAAAGTCTTGCCTGGAAGAGTGGTTTGACTAAGGAGCCCAAGGTCTCCTGCCACCTGGTCCAGCCTCTCCCGATCTGGGGTTCTGTTCAAGCCCTGACACAGTGTTTTCTCTTGGAATTGTGTATTTGTGACATATTCAACTTATGTGAGAAAAAAGTACCTTTTTTCTTTTAAGTTTTCATCCAAATAGTTTTCTAAACTTGAATTGGTTTGTCAGATTTCAAGTCTGAGCATGATTTTATCATTACTGTGCATTAATCTTTGGAAATAGAAGATGACATCGCAGACGTGTGCATACAACTTCTAATATATGAGAAGGACACTGAGGCGTTCGAAGTGTTATTTTAGATTAGCTAATCTAATTAGTTTCTTTTCATAGATTACATAGAACCAGATAAAAATGATTAAATGGCTAGTGTGTGAAAAGGTGTGAGCAAGCCCCAATCCTCTTGTTAGACCAACTTCATTTTCTTATTAATCTTTCCTGAGAAAAGCTATTATCTTTTATCACCTTTTTGTCACCTGATGATGTTGAATTAGTTGGCACCATGTGCATTTTGTCACCCAATAATAAAGCCACTCAGTTATGTATACTTTGAATTATTTTAACTTTATTTTCCTTTTTTTAATATTTTTTAGTTGTTGATGGACCTTTATTTGTATGTGGTACTGAGAATCAAACCCAGTTCTTCCCACATGCTAGGCAAGCACTCTACCACTGAGCTATATCCTCACCCCTACTTTAACTTTAGAACAGAAAAAAATTATTCTAAATAATACATATCAGGCACATAATAACATATCAAATATATTGAAGTAAACTATATTATACTATAAAACATTCAGGGAAATTATACTTCTTAAGAAATTCAAAATAATATCATAAATAAGCTAATACAAGAGACATCTTTTGTTACAGTGCATTAAAACACAGCAAAATTATGTTACAATGTTTGGCATTATTGTCTATTAAAAATACAAAAATATATTCTTATAAAACTCTAAATCTCCGTTCATTTATTTTTAGTTCAACCCACCAATACATCATCGACCTAGATTAGTTATAATTGGAAAATCTCTTACCAGCATAATTTACTTCCATTGCTCATAATACCAAGTAGCATTTTCCTGAAAAGAAAATAGAAGAGAGAATAAATAATGCTAACAAAACAATTTACTAGATTTAAAAACCATTTTCATTATTTTACTAGTGCATAATTTTCAGAATGAACTTGATGTGATCGGATGAAGGACAAAAATATTAAAGGACAATAACTTCTATTGAACAAAGAGACCCATATTAGGGCTGGGTGAGGCCCTGGCTTTGGTCCCCAGAACACAAACTCCCATACTAAAAACATGCTTGTCCACTTCGTATTTTTCACCTTTTTGATCAAATGATAGTGATGTTCACGAAGAGCTAGATGGAGGAGGTGAGAAGAGAGGAACAGGAAAAATGGAATTTGCTAAAAAAAAATCTCAAATAATGGAAGTTTGATTGTATTCATGATCTGACATGGTGATGCAGGAATAGGAAAGTGGACTTTAAAGCATGTTGATTTGGAAAATACAGAGCTATTCTGTCTGGAGTTTTAAATAGACACTTATTTTTAGCTTTTTTTTTCCCTACAAACAACTATTTCTGTTGGTATTTTAAAGAGTTTTGCATACGTAGTCCACACTGGAGTGTCCAAATACACTGCCCTTTAGGGCATTCGGCCAGCCTATCATGGACCCAGTTATCTGTGGTTTGCCTTCTTTCTTCTAGTCACACAAAAGCAGGGGATTGTTTTGTGTCATCTGATGTCTTTTCACAATTAATTCCAAGTTGATGGGGCAATCAGCTCACCTTGTTCACTGACTGACGTTCAAGGGAGAAAGGTCAAACCATAACCTTTGGTCCAGAGGTAAATGGGAAATAGAGAAAGTCCCAGAAAACATGGCTTTATGTTAAAATACAAACCTCCCATTCAACTTTTATATCTGGTTTCGGGACGGTCTCTTTATTTCTCTCCCTCCCTTTCCTTTTTTTTTCTATTTTGGATGAAAGCATCATCTTTGCATAGGTTTTAAAAAATGTTTCTTAGTAAAATGCAAAAAACTTAAATAGCAGCTACAGAAGGGTGACTGCTATTTAAGTTTTTGTGTTTTACTAAGAAAAGTGAGAGCATGGTGAGTCCCCACAATCTGGAAGGGCTTTTAGAAAGGTTAGAAAGTTCATGGGCAAATTGTGCTGAATGCCTCTTTCAGTAAAGCAACAAGAATAAGTCTGCTTTAAAAATTAACAATGATTAGTGCCTTGTGAAAGCCCGGAGTAGCTTTGTACAGAGTTATTTGTAGACACGATCCTCTGAATTTTTCAGAAGTAATTCTGGATTGCCACAGCCATCTGCTCTGAGACCAGAGTTAGAATAAGAGGGGAATGAACAGAAGGGAAGTGGAGAGGGGCACTGGCCAACCCTCCTGGGCGAGAAAAGTCTGGTGACAGAAAGTGCAGTGGATTCACTCCAGAATTTATGAGTCTTTAGAAATATTCATTGAGAAATAAAAAAGAAACTTCCCAAGATTTTTCTCTCATTTGCCTAAAATTCGACTAAAACAAATGCCGTCCCTGCAATTTCCTTCTCAATATCGTTCCATGTCAGCCTCTGTCCTTTGCAATCCATTTGTCACACGATCACCAAAGGTCTCTTGAAAAACAGAATTAGCATCATGTTGGTGTCCAGATTAGACTAAACCCTTTGCACAACATACAGGGTCCTCCAACATTTGGCCTGGGTTTCTCTAATTTCATCTTCCATTGCTCCCACCCTATTTCGTAGTAAGTTATTTATAGTACTCCCACCCTTCAAAATGTGTCTTCCTGCACATGCTGCTCTCTGTACTTAGAAATCTCTTCTCCCAGCTTCTCCTAGTAAACTCTCCTGTTCTCATGCATCCTTGTCTCAGCCCTCCCTGGGGGGCCTTCCATGCACACTCCTCTGCACAACCCTGTGCCTCGTGCACAAGTGCCACCCTCCCAGCCTCAAGAATGGTGAGGACTTATTTACACATCTGTCTTCCTCTGACTGTCGGTTTCTAGAAAGTACACCTTCTCGTCTTTACGTGTGGGCACGTGTGGTTACTCACTGATGTGACCCACATGAATGAATGAGCTGAGGCATGGAGGTTCTACTGATGCCAAGACAGAGAGGTACTTATAGATTTGTCCAAATACACTGTGTGAATCAGGGGTGGGTCCACAAAAAGAGTCTGGGCTTCCCACACTTGTCTGTTCCTCCAGCTTCTAGACCACGAGTCACTGTTTCATGAATAGAGAAGAGGGAGAGATTTTCGTTTCTTTTGACACAAAATTATTCACCATAAGAAAATATCCACGGTATTCCACTGTCTGGTTTTTAGGAGTAAAAATGGATCTTGATGCTCTGCTTGCGTTTTTGGGGAAATGATCTTTATCCTGGGCACAATGTGCTCAGAATAGCCTCTGGCTCCATGGTATTTAAATAAGGAAACTAAAAATGTCATAAGTAACTCAAAAGAGAATTGAAGCCAGCCGTCAACTACTGCTTCTCTTTCTTCTTGTTCTTCTACAGTGGGATTATATACTTCTTAAGTTTTTCTTGCCATAACTTAAAAATTTTTCTAGATATTTTAACATCTGGTCCCTTGAGACTTCAATGCCAGAAACACACACACATATATACACCCATTTACTTAAAAGTGGTTATTAAATATGTTTGGAAATTTTGAACAATATAACTCTATTTTTAATGAAACATATTCTTCTTGACCCTCCACAGAAACACTCAAGACCTTCATTTCTCCTGAGCTTAGCCTTGCTCTGCAGACCACATATTATCAGGTAGCAAATTACATATGATTCCTCTTCTCAAGAGTGTAAATAAGAAAGACATCATAATTTAAATATTCATGCAAATAAAAAATTCAGGACTTGCTAACAACAATTTTAAAGCAGAAAACCTGCATCTCCTTCTACTTCATCTCAGCACATTAAAGAATCAACACATTCTGCATTTTGATGCTTTTGAAAAAAAAATGCCATTTTTTAGCTGAGTTTCTTGTAGAAATAGCATAAGAAATTGGGTAACACATGCATAAAAATCTTGATTCTTTGACTCTCCCCAGATTTTGGCTTACATGGTAGTACTCCCTCTTGACCACAGAGGCCCTGGGCCACATTCCCCCATGTTGTCCTCTGACACTGAGGCCACCTGCACTGTTCTCCTCTCACAGGCTGGGACTCTTCCCCAGCAATAAAGCTTCCAGGGATGTGCATCCATGCTTCTACTAGGATGGCTTCTTGTTATGAGAACAGCTCTTCTAAAATTCAGGTGAAAAAAATTCTCCATTTGCACTGCATACTCTGATGACCTAAAGGGTCAATAACACTATGAAGTTCACTGTTTCAAAATCACTCTGGATTGAACTGCTGAGGGAAGACCTTGTGGAGGAGGAGAGAATCTGACCATCCAGAGCAGGAGGGAAAAGACACGGCCAAGCTGAGGGGCGCAGGGTACGAGCTTAGGAGCAGCACTACTGAGACCAGAGCCTACGTAGAGTGGGTCAGAGGCTTCTGACGGATTGGAGAGCTGGGGGGGGGGGGTGCTGGCCATGGGGGATACTGAAAAGCCAGCTGCATATCCAGAAGACCTCACATGTCTTCATTTCTATCTTTTAGGTTACTGGAAGGCACTGCAGGTGTTTTGTCGCCAAGTGACAAGATTGAAGCCCTGTGAGAAAGGAGGAATTGAAGAGGGGTGAGATGGGAGAGTGACCACCCTAAATTCAGACATGAAACCAGAAGAGTCAGTACTGCTTGGGAGGCAGAGGCAGGAAGGTCACAAGTTCAAGGACAGCCTCAGTAACTTAGTGAGGACCTAAGAAACTTAGTAAGACCCTGTCTCAAAATGAAAAAAGGCTGAGGATGTGGCTCAGTGGTTGAGCCCTGAGTTCAATTCCTGGTAGCAACAAAAATAAGGAAAGAAAAAAGAAAGCCTGAAAAGCCCGAGCTGGGAGTTGCAGGTGGAAATAGGGAAGAAATGACCGTATTCTTTTCTGTGCACTGACCACTGACCGTGTCACCTGTAAGTCCCCCAGTAGGCTCATTCGACAAGCACAATATCAATGATAATTACTTAAATTATTTATTCTCACAGAAACTCAAATAATGCAAGGACAAACTACTTTTTTTGGTATTTCTATTTCTATCTAAGGAAGAAACAAAAAGTATAGAATAATTGGATGAATAAATGTGTATGTATTTTTTTTGTTTTACACTTCAAGGATTTTTTTTTTTGATTTAGGAAAAAATGATGAAATTTTGAGGCAGATATCTTCAAAGTTTTGAATCCTTTTTGTTCTCCATAAAATCAAAGTGAGAAATAATATTCTGGACATGTGGGAAAATGTTGACTTCAGTTCATTTTTTATGGAATACCCACGAATGTTCATCATTATTATTACTCTTTAAATCTAAAGCTGTGTATTTCAACACTCTAAGAGCTTTGGAAAAATAATGAATCTCCATTTGATGTATCTCTCAGTGCTGTTAAGTCATTCCAAAATGATCCAGCCACAGTATAGTGATATTTCTAAAGCACATGAGTATCCAATAACAAGTAATATAATACAAACTAATATTCATTTAAAAATAATTTGATCAGACATTGTGAAAGGGTTTAAGTACCCAGTATTTCTCTATAGGCTTATTGGTTTAATGACCTAAATAGCAGCAATTAAGCATCCCTCTAGTGCCACATGAAACAGAAATATTTGCTTTCAACTAGAAAGCATGTTATCAGTCAGTCAGATGTGGGCATATATCCCGATGCAAGTTTTAGCAAAGAGGAGACAGATTACAGAGAACTTTAGATTCCTTTGCCAAATTAATGTCATTACGTCCACTTAGGAGAATTCAGAGCGGAAGGCTGGGAGTGCTGTCCTCAGCTGGTCACAGGAGAGTGCCAAAGCTCCATTCACAGGCCTGTCTGCGACACCTGAAGGAAAGCCCGTGCTACAGGACTTCCTGTGCTGGCGGTATGGCCTCGCAGCATTTGAGAGAAAGAAGAGCTCATGCTGGTAAAAATTACAATAGAAGACCAATCTACTCCACAACGTCTCCAGATGTTAGGGACAGAATGATAAAGTGTGACAGGACTCTCTTGTGCTGTAATTATTTTAATCTTCGCAGTGCTATTATAAAAGATCTCATTTTGTCAAATTACTCTCTGCATTCTAAAAACCCCTTTCAGCTAGATCTTAACAACGGCTCCTGAAATCGTCCTCCCTGCTCGGCAGGCGGCATCCTCTTGAGCAGGTGGGAATGCAGTATGTGGACAAGACCGCACTTAACAACTGGTTATCCTTTGAAATACAAGGAAAATCACAGAGGTGTAACTCTTTGTTCTTGGTAATAGGAATACTTTTCAGTCATAAATTTCTTTTATAGAATTTCAATAACTTTATGCACTACGATTCATTTTTATGACTTACAGAGATGAATAATACATGATTCCTATTTTTTTTTAGACAAAATCACTAAATCACCTCTGAATCTGAAAAGATTGACGGCAGTGGCTGTGAGCACAGCTAGCCAGAGCTGCAGACCTATAGACTCTGCCAGAGAGGGAAGCGCTTCTTCATCCCATTCCAACTTCGGTTGCATCAGGACCACTTTCTGATATAAATTCACACTCGTGAGGGCCAAGGACCACAACCAGGTGCCATCACGCACTAAGCACAGGGGAGCTTGGAAGGAAGCTGGGATTACAGGGTCCTTGTGGAAAGTTCAAGATGTGAAGGGAGGCCATGGACACATTCTCCAGAGAAACACAGCAAAATCACCATCTTCCACAGGTTTCGGGGGATGGTGTGACTAGAGATCTTCAGCTATGGGTGCACTTGCCATCACAGATTGGAGTGCTCTGCTGCTGCATCCAGGGGGTCCTGGGCTCACCTTGAGGTGAACCCCCAGCTTTCTTTCTCCACGTGATCTCAATGTAATATCACCCACATCCGACATTGTGAACTTCAATGGAAAGAGATATTAAACTGTGATAGTATTTAAGTGGCTTATAATAAAGTATAAGGGTAACTAAGGTTGTAAGTATTCATACCCAGAAAGATTGCAAGGCCATTTAGTGAGAAACTAAAAACTTTATCAAGTGATTTTTTTTCCCCAATGAGCTATATTGGAATCTTTAGAAAGAGTCAGGAATAATATGAATACTACACAGTCCTTGAGACTCACCTGGCAGTACTCCCCAACCTCCAACCCTGAGAAACCTTTTCATTAGTGTGGAAAATTTTATTTATTGAACTATTAATCTTTGTGCTGCAGGCATAGCTGAGAAGATCTGAAGGACACTTGCAGGCAGGTTCGAGCACATCTGGTGGTACAACGTATGGAGAGCACCCTGGTGTCTGGTGGGACTACCCCAGTGTCTTGGTTCTATGTGAAGCTCCAAGGCCTACAAAGCCCCACCAAAATGAACATTTTTCTCACCAGCCCAGGGAGATAAGGGCTTAGAATTAGACTGATAAAATTAAAGAAAAATTTTTAAATATTTTCTTGCATACTTGAATTTATGTCAGGGCTGGCCCGACTCTTCCTATGGCTTGGGGTTTGCCCCTGGGGTTGCCCCACCTGACAGTCTGCACCCCCATCCCCATAGGGCATGGGCGGCAAGGCTGCAGCCAATCTTTCAGCACCCTGCAAAATACTCCCCTAGTTCTGTTAATTGCATAAGAGAATAACGTCAGAGTGACAGGAGATATTGGAACTCAAGGTGGCTCTTTTAGTCCTGCCGTGAAGGAAAGGACAATGGGCCCTTCCTCTGCACCCCCGAAGAAAAGTGCTCTGAATTCTCACTTGAGAGGATGCCGAGAGGATGGAACTGCAGTGTACTTCAGGTGGCCCTCCCTCCCGGTACCTCATTTGGCCACTCTGCCTCTCCAGCTGTGCTGCTGAGGGTCTCAGTCTACTCCAGCTTCTCCTGGAACATCAAGTACTTTGATACTAATTATATCCCAACTTGACCTCACACACCACCAACGCCCCCTCCTCAATACCTCTTACTCAGAATAAGAAACATGATGTATTAGTGAGCTTTGAGTCACTATGACAAAATACCTGAGAAAAACAACTCAGAGGAGGAAAGATTTTGTTTGGCTCATGTTTCAGAGGTTTCAGCCCATGGTCAACTGGCCTCATTGCTGTGGCCCTGAAATGAGGCAGAGCTTCGCTGCCAAAGCCGTGGGCAGAAAGCTTCTCAGTTCATATCAGCCAGGAAGCAGAGAGAAAGAGAAAAAAATGAGTTGGTGAGTGATACCTTACCAAAGCACTCCTCCAGTGATCCACTCCTCCAAGTGGGTCCCACCTCCTACAGTTTCCCCCACCTCCCAAAAGTTCATTGAATTATGAACCCTTGAAAGAATTGATGAGATGAGAACCTTCATGTTCCAATCACTTCCCCAAAGCTCCACCTCTGAACAGGACTGCACAGGGGACAAAGCCTTTGAGGGACATTTCCAACCCAGAGTATAATAGATGATAATCTAACATCTAGCATACAGCTGGATGCCAAGGGTACTGGGAAAACAGGAGGTATCTTCTCTTGCAGGTGTCCTGGGGAGTGGGGGAACTCTGAGGAGGTGAAGTGGGATTGCACAATGGGTGGCTGCAGGTCACACACCTACAGCATTGTCTCTGGACACCAGAACTTTCTGTTCTACAAAATCCCCTGCCTCTCATCTTCTCTGCTGTGCTGGAAGAAGGTATCGAAAAGACAGTTTTATCCCATTTTCCTTTCCAGGCAGGCCTCATGCAAGTGGAGATCCTAGGATACACGGCATGAAGAAAAGGAATTGTGAAAGGAAAAGAGCATCCAGACATCTTCAGAGACACTTCAGAATAGCCTCTTATTTTGTTTGTCCTCCTTCCTGCAAGATGATATGAATAAATCGTTTTAGGAAAGTGAAAGATTTTTAGCAGTGTAAGTCAGCTCTTTGCCACTTATTGCCAATTGCTATAGAAAAAGTCTAATGAAGGAAATAAGATGGAAACATTTGAAGGGCATTTGGTTGCAATTGATACAGAATCATGTCTGCATTTGTTCCTATGGAATGGCTCTCTGATCAAAGCCTCGAAAGACTATAACATAACCACAATTCTGATGCGATGTCCACCTGTACATGGGCTGTTTGGCACTCAGCAGACGTCTTCTCCAGAAATGGTGGTGAGACAGTCAGGGCTACTGCTGTGGTTCAATACCCAGTGAGTGTGCAGGACTTAAGGAGAGGGCTTACTTGGCGGCCAGGTGTCCAGAAGGAAATGCAAGAAGTCTGGGAGAATGAAAGGATAATAGATTCAAGGAACATGTGATGCAATTCCCATAATAAAGGCTCAGAGTAGGTGTTGGTAGGACAGGCTTGGGTCCATGTGAGTGGTCTGGGAGGGGTTTGGTGAGACCTTAGAATTCTTTGTTTAGGTAGGTGGTCTACCCCTGTGGCTGCAGACAGAGAGCATATATTCAGTCTTGTTCTTATTCAACTGGAGGCTAGAAAGTATCTGTTTATGGGTTCAAGGTGACCAAGCTTCTTGGATAGGGATCCCAAATGAAGCAAAGTCTGAAAAACCTGTGGGATTCATGGTACCCAAAGTCAATGCTGGTGTATCAGCTAGGATTGCTTGATAACAAACACAACACCCACTTGTGGAAGCTAGCCATTCACACCTGAGCACCCTGCCAGGTCTCTTGTTGATGAAGATTTATTGACAACTCATAGAGTCGATCCCTCATATCTTGGATCTTCTGAAAAGACTTATCTCTGCATTCATCTTGTCCAGTTCGTGCTGAAATACATATCTGTTGAAAACTAATTCACAGAGACAGTTACTTATCTCATAACTTTCTACAAACTTCTGAAATAGAAATGCCATCATTTAAGTGGATCTAGTTTTTCAGAAGGAAGTTAATGGACCTTCATTATAGAAAAAATATATTTGTGCTTTTCCAAGTTACTCTTAGCTATGTAATGGACTAATAACTCTTCACAGTGATTTTTGTAGTGTAATGAGTTCTAAAATAGGTATTAGTTTAATGGCTTTCTATTTTATGTATCATGTTGAAAGTTTGGAGGAATTGGTGCAAATACAGATTTCAAGAGATCAAAATTCCATTAAAATCCCAATTAAACCCATACAGCTTTAATAGAATGATTTCCTTCCTATGCAAGATAATCGCTTGTTATTAATTAAAAATCCACTCTCCTTCAGTTTCTTTCTTTCTTCTTCTTTTTTTTTTTTTATACTGGTTATTGAACTCCGGGGCACTCAACCACTGAGCCACATCCCCAGCCCTATTTTGTATTTTATTTAGAGACAGGGTCTCACTGAGTTGCTTAAGGCCTCATCATTGCTGAGGCTGGCTTTGAACTCAGTCCTGTCTCAGCCTCCTGGGCCACTGGGATTATAGGGGTGCACAACCACACCCAGTTCCTCAGTTTCATTTTTTGATGGCTTAATGCATGGTCTATATTTGCTTTTCTAGTTGTTACGTTCTGCCTTGTGTCTCCTGAAAAAAGATATGTTGTCCTAACCCCAAGGACCTCAAAATGGAACTTTATTTGAGGGTGGGGTCTTGGCTGGTGTAGTCAAGTTAGAGTGGGTCCTAATCAGGTAACATAGGTACCTTGTTGGGGGGGGGGTGTGATTTAGACACCAACATAGACATGCCCAGAGGAAAGGTGATGTGAACACACACAGAGAGCTTCAGAATGGTACCTCTGTAAGCTGAGGGGTGCTAGAGACGTGGGGTGAGCCTCCAAAAGCTAGGAGGCAGGAAGGGACGGTCTCCCCCAGGTTTCAGGGGGAGCACAGTCCTGTTGATGCCTTGAGTCTTGGACTTCTGGCTTTCAGTAGATGTCTGTCATCTTAAGCCAGTTTGTGGCACTTCATTGCAGCATCCCTAGGAAAGACCAGGTTGAGCTTTTGTCTACTGAAAGGATGTTTCTGTAGAGCTTTCTCAGCACAGCCACCATCCCTGAGAATTCATTTACTTCTGGATCAGAATCCAACCCCACACCCAGCTGAGAGCTTCATCCCATCTCTCTCTGCCCTATGACATTTCAGAAGGGATGCAAGCAAGCAAATTACCAGAAGGATCACAAAACAAATAAAATTGGGTTACTTAAGGTAAACACAAAATAATCTCGAAAGGACAGACATTTAATTCTCCAGAGTTCCTTGAGGAACACTTTGTATAATGTACCCAATGGATAATACAATAATTGTGAAGAAGAAATATACTTGAACTCAAAGAAATAAGTCTACTGTATCAAAATAGGACAGACATGATCAAATGGTATTTTAGCGCTATCTGTAACATTTTCTTTTTTTCACATAATGTGCATGTTTTATTGTATAATTAAAAAGTAATTTAAAAAGAGCTAATAGGACCTTCAGCTTTGTTGGTAATTACAATATTTCACATTTACATGAAGATTTATCCAAGAGAACATTCTCTTAGCAGATTGGTCACAAAAAAAAACAGCTATTATTTAAAGAAGGGAGAATGTAGAATGTTCTCCCAGGGCCCCTGGTTATCGTTCTTTATTTAAGAGAATATCAAAGCCATGGGAATCATCTTCCTACAAGTTAGGTGTGTCAGTTTTGAGCCTGCAAGTCCTCCATCTCCTTATCTGAGAGATAAGTGGCTTCATATCCTCTCACCACCGCCCACCATGTTGCTCTGGCTCCGTGCTGGGCCTGCAGCAACACTTGAAGACGTGTGACAGGAGCAGACCCAGGTCTGCGTTCAGAATACAGTTTCCCATTGTGATTCCAAGGATCACTTGCTGTCCACAGTTCTCATCATGCCATAGATGAAGGGACCAGAATTTCCTGTTGCATCGAATAAAAGTGGTGGCCAGGCTCACAAAAGCTCTCTGGGCAGCCCTGTAGCTCACTCAAAGTCCCGAACAGAGCCACTCTGGGGGCACCTGACGTCTAGGTGTAGGGTGGGAATATAAGGATGGATTATGTGCTCAACTTTAGTAAAAGCCAATGTATGTTTCTCTCCCTCTCCCCGCCGTCTCTTTCCTCTCTGCCCCTTTCCTCTTCTTTCTGATTGTAGGATGAAAAATAAAGTCTTCAAAAGTCTTCCAATAGCAAAGTAGGAAGACAAATACAGATGCGTTAACCAGAATCCAGAATGGGCTTGGATACCTGATCAACCAGAACAGATCAGACAGGAGGTCCAGACTGTACTTGGTATGGAGGTTAAGATGGTAGAGCATCTGAGTAGTAAAGTAAGGATAAGAAGGCACCCACAGGTTGGCCACAGTTGAGGGGCTGGCACCTAGTAAGGGGTGACAGTCTAAGCAGATGGTGTAACCCAGGGCGGAGTGATCTGTGGGTGCCGCAGTCTGGCTGGGCACACAATCACGAGCCACCACACAGCTTGTAGATTCAAACAGCAACTCTTTATTCCCGAACTCACACCAGCCGTCTACAATCACGTTCTGGGGAAATCCACATTCTCTGCCCAAATCCACATCCACTGGGCTTCTGTCTCCCCAAAAAATACTGTCTGAATCCCGTGAGAACTCAAGGGGAACTCAGGCAGCAGGATACGCCCTATTCCCAGCAGGAATAATCTTAAACCTTAAACCTGGAACCTAAACCCGGAACGCCCTAAACCTGATTATCTTAAAACCGGGAACACCCTAATCCGCCTTGGTCCTTGAGCAAGGTCACCTACATTCAATGTCACTGCAACATGTCAGCAACATGGGGTACGCTGGCAAGGAAATTGTCATACCTACTTGGCTAATGGCTCCCAGCATGTGGGCAGAAGCTGCCATTGCCCCGGGGTCCATTCATAGGCAGAGTTCTAGGCACCAGAACCGGGTACAGGGACACAGTTCCTGGCAGTGGGGGAGGAAGTCCAGAGAAAAAGTCCAGAGAAAAGAGAATGACAGAAATCTGGGGCCAGGAATCTGATAAGAAACCCATCCCTGGGAACAAGAAGTGTCTTCCTTGGGGAGCACGTAAGTAATCATTGTGGAGGCCTGGGTCCTGGTCTGCATCCAATGAGCAGCAGCAGGTCTGGGGGTGGTCAGCTCTGGGTGAAGCACTGTGGCTAGTGGGGATGCTCATCAGAATGGGATGGAAAGACTGAGCCTGGAAGGACACCTCAGTCATGGCCTGCGCATCACAGGCACTGAGATGAGATAATTGGTGCTAACAGGAAGATGGTGCTGATGGAATTAGGGAAACAGAAGCGTGGGCAATGGTGTTTGTTTGGTGAGTGACGCCACATTTCTCTTGAGGGTGACACTTAAAAAATATTGAATAAGTTTTAATCCTGAGTTAGAGTTTTCTTACCTTTTGGCATTCATAAAACTTCTCTCCAAGATGAACTACGCTGTGCATTACAGAGTATAAAGGTGGGTTTTACCCACGTCCTTCCTTTCTGGTTCATGGGTCTTGATTCACAGTGTGCGACCAGTCAGCTTCCCACATTCCGCTCTCCTAGTGATGCCTTTTCAACTCTGACACTTGGCAGTGTATCTGGCCTCCTATGGGAGCCTCCTACAGGGACATCCAGATGTCTGGGCCCAGTACCAATACTGTCACCCCTTTCCAGACTCGGTCTCTACACTGATCTGAAAGCAGGAACATTTAAACAAGATGGGTTTTCATGTTCCCATTCTTTGAAAAAGGATTTTGACCAAGTAAAATCTTGGTTAAAATGAGAATCTAAGTAATATCTGTTTTGTTTGAATTGTGTCCATACCAGAAAAAAAAATCATTAGTCAATACTTTTTTTACAATTCCCGTACAATATGCTTGGACAGATGACAGGTTGTGCCTAGGAAACACCTTGAATCTCTTGTGTTGGAAATCACAACTGACTCTATCACTTGATCTTCAAGAAAGTCCCCCAGTTTCCCTCTTTGCTTTCTGAGTGCCTAGAAGAGAAAAATCATACTCCTTCATGTAGCAGGTGCACACACACACAAAACAAACAAACAAACAAACAAACAAACAAAAAAACCACACACACACCCCTACGGTCTAGACCTAAACAATGTATTTTTCCTGTTACTTCCTGATCTGACCTGTTCTGTCAATCAAAACACTGGCTGCATCTCAAACTTGATATGTCTTGATTTTGTTCACTGGAGCTTCTCTCCCTGAGAATCATTTATCCTTTTTAGTTCTTATTACAAACCATCAAAGTCCAGGTCAAATAGCACTGCCTCTGGGAATCCCTCCCTTCCTCCCCCTTCTCTCTGCCCTCCTACCCAACAGTCATTCTGCCCTTGAGTTCCCATCACTCTTTGCACAATTCTCTGCACTAGCCTTTATCATATCACATTTTATGATTCTTACACTCCACTAGACTGCCTTTTCCTGAAGACTATGTAAAAATACTTTATTAACATTTGAAGATTTAGTATTTAGAAGGTGTTTATCATCTGTTAGGTATTTGATAAGTATTAGTCAAATGAATAAATTGATTAACATAAAAATTTAATCCTGTGATTATGGTAGCACTGGCCTTCACCTTATCCTCATTCATATTTAAATGCAATTGAGAGTTTTCACAGTGTAGAGTTTAGCAGCTTTTATGATCACCCATCAAGATCAGCAATCTTGGCAATCCAGAAGTTGCTATTAAACACTCATGCTTATATACATTCATACATTCGTATGTGTAGTTTTCTCCAGAAAGTCAAAACAAAATCAAGCAGATTTATAATAAGTGCTCACTGCAGAGTGCCAAATTTACCCAGTATTTATGGAATCATTTATAGTCTTCCTTGCATTGTATCAATTCTTCATGTAGTTTCATTGTAAATAACCTTGAGTTGGCATGTCCATGGTAACCGTTACAATACAGAGTGTAAGAAAGCACTATTAATTCTCTCTCTGAATGTCAAAATACTTCTCTATAGCGCTAAATGCCTAAGTTATTAGTTTTTTTTTTTCTCCCTTTGAAAGTCTCTTTAAAAGGAGACTCTGTAATGTGGAAATTATTTCTTAAAAGCTCAAGAAAATTACACAGCAAAGAGTCCACATGTGCTTTGGATGATCTGTATATTGAAATCACTTACAAGTTGCAATGTCATGTTTGTTAAAAAATACTTGTGTCTGATTTTCAATAGCTTTAGTCAAATCCCATTTAATTGAATTATCTTCTAGGAGCCAAAGTTGAAGGTGCCTTGATTAAAAACTAGAGCATGGAAGTTCTTTTCATAGCCTTTTATATGACCTTTCAAGCCAGAGTCATGAAGTCCGTAAGAACAAGGAATGTGTGTGTGTGTGTGTGTGTATAATAACCCACAAGGCAGGTTGATATTCTTCAGACTGATGCATTATTAATGCCCTGAAAGAACCCACAATTATAACAAGCTAGTTGGCTAGGCAAGGGCAAAGCCGAACCCTGAACACAGCTCTTCACGACGTTGTTTCTCACATGCCCAGTGCTGCGCCCTGGAAAAACTCCTTCTCAGTTTGGAGCCTTAATGTCCTCACATAATGATTTGTGCCGATTCTGCCATGCAGTAAATGCAATGGGGATATTTTAAGTGTCATATAATAAAAGAGATGAGAGTAGTGAGCATAAATACTCAATTAAAGGTATCTTTTCTTTAAAGCTCTGTTTTCTTCCTGCCTATTGCCTATCCAGCCCATTTTTAGATACCAAGGCTAGATTAATCATCCATCTTTCCCCAATCAATCTTCTCATCAAAAGTCTCTGGTGGCTTCCACTGGCTAAAAGATCATGTTCCAGCTCTTTCCTGCTTTCCAAGCCCCCACCTCCAACAAAGTGGTGACAATCAATGTCCACCACTCTTCTCAAATGAGACCACAGGTCCTCCTCACCTTCATTTCTACTCCTCTGTGCCTTTTAGTGCCCCTCACTTGACCCCTGCATCCACATTGGGGCTCCTTCTCCCCCCATGGAGTCTTGAAGTATTTCTTTACCGAGAGCTTCCCATGTCCCCCTTCCCTCCTTACTCCCTGGGTTGCTCTCTGTTGATGCTTCTATCTTCTGTCTCGTGTCTTAATTCCCACCGTTGTTCTGCATCCTCTAAGTAGTTTAAGTTCTTTAAACTTTAAGGGCCCTACCTTCACAATATTCCTTTTCATAATATAGATTTTTTTAAATATGAAACATGGGTGATGAAAAAATATAAATAATAATAGGCGCAACTCACCTTGCTTGTGTTTCTGCAACAGCGTTATTTCACCCCTGTGTGCTTCAGAGTTGCTTACATGCCGTAATTTCCACACTGGAGGTTGTAGCGATATAAACTATATACGCATATTAAAAAATAAATGGCCCGGGGCTGGGGTTGTGGCTCAGTGGTAGAGTGCTCGCTTAGCATGCATGAGGCACTGGGTTCGATCCTCAGCACCACATAAATGTAAAATAAAGATATTGTGTCCACCGAAAACTTTTAAAAATAAATAAATAAATAAATGGCCCACAGAAATTGTGCCCATGCTCTGAGGCAAAGGTTGAAAAGCTCAACTTGTGCCCCATGTGGCACGGATGTGTTCTGTGTGGAGGCAACATTTCCTCTTTATATACTTTAACAAGATTCTGAAACTTCAATCTGTGCATTTAAGAGAACCCTAGGAACAAAGCCAGGCTCCAGCCTGAGACACCTCCAGGAAAGCCTCAGGAATATTCTCCCAGTGGCACCCTGTGCAGGAGACGCCAGAGATTTAATGAGCTGGCAGAATGCTCTATCTGCACATTAAAGGAAGAGCAGAAAAGGAACTCGGTTATTAAGGTTTTATTGTTCCACTCTTCCCAGACATTTATTGAGTGACCCTATAAGATTTCTGGGCACTCTGTAAGAAAAAAACGTAACATTATGAAATCTTGGTCCCTTTGAAGTTCTGTCACAATTGTTATATATTTTCAAAGTTGCATAGAGGTTTTTTGTGGATTTTTTTTTTTTTTTTTTTTTTTTTGCCTTTTGGCAAAACTTAAAATGGATACTGCCAAATCATGGAGCATTCATATGTTGAATTACGTGCTAATTACTAGGGCATTTCACAGTTGATGGGATGACACAAGAGAAGGAGCAAACCTCAGACAAGCCATAGGGTGCTCTCCACTTGAGGAGAGGCCGGACATGACCAGAAGACCAGGCTGCCTGATGGACACTGGGTAGACTGGCTGGCTCACCATACTCCAGAGTACTAAGAACAAGGGTGATATTCTTAATTGTTAAAAAGTCCTAAAATAAACAATGGGAACTTTTTTTTTTTTTATTTTTTATTGTGGGTTGTTCAAAACATTACAAATTTCTTGACATATCATATTCCACACTTTGATTCAAGTGGGTTATGAACTCCCACCTTCACCCCATACACAGATTGCAGATTCACATCAGTTACACATCCATTGATTTACAAATTGCCATACTAGTGTCTGTTGTGCTCCGCTGCCTTTCCCATCATCCACCCTCCCCCCTCCCCTCCCCTCCTCTCTCTCTACCCCCTCCACTGTATAACCCTGAGGGTCTCCTTCCAACAATGGGAAATTATAAAGGCACTCATTCCTTTTCCAGTGATACAAAGGGAAAATGGACGCATTTCAGAAAGACTCATGTGACCTCATAGAGGAAAGTGAGGAAATTGGTTGCTAAAGGAAGGATGTTCTGAACACAGCTGGATAGTTGGGCATGATGCCTCCTCAGTATTAATAAATGCATGATGCGGAGGCTATTGCTCACCATACTGGTCCCCACAATGATCTTTGGAGGTAAACAGTCTCCATTTTACAGAGAAGGAGACAGAGGTACAGAGAGACCACGACCCTCCCCAGCGAGTCCTCTAGTACTTATCTGAGCCATCGAAACCCATGCAGCCTGCTCTTGTTCCCTGGCTGACATTTATGACTTCACATCCAGGGGAAATGCAGAAGGGCCTAGACAGACCATAGGTCTGTGCCTGGAGGAGAAACATAGCCCCATGTTCTCTTTTAAGAAGGGGAAAATTTGAGTAGAACTTTATTTGAAAATTGTTCATAAAGCCAGCTTTTCTATACCCTCCCCTAATTTTCTACACCAGAAGATGCACTTAATTTTATGGATAGAGAAACAAAGTTTTTATTTACTCCCTTGTCCCAACTACTGAGAGTGTTGAATAAAAATTTGTGATCTCTCTTCTACTTGAACTAACATATGGGTCATACAACCTCAACACAGATTTATTTCAAGTTCTTAAAATGGGGGACGATAGTAGCCTTTTATGTACAGAGAAATTAAAACTCTTAAAGCAACAAAATAAGCACGAATATCCAAGTAATGTATTCTGCTTTTTATGTTTGGTGTCAATCCCCTTAAAGATGTGCTCTTAAAGTAAGTGATGCTCAAGTATTAGGCACTGAAAATATAAGGCATTTTCCACACACACAGAAACACATAATTGCATGAAAATAAAGTTTAACTCCACACAAAAATACTATCTGCTAAAATACTATAACCTGTTTCGGTGAGAAAATCATCCTCTTTACTGCTAATTCACTACACCACCTGTGAAGCATTGTCACCAAGAAACATCCACGAAGTGTCATTACTATCTGAAATGGTGTTTGATGGGCAGTACATGGGGGTGATAAATGGATGATGCATATTTTTTTAAGGACATGGACATCTAATGTGTCAGGAAGTGTGGTGGACACATGGATCTGCCCATGAGCCCCTGTGCAGATCAGATGTCACAGAGAAAATGCAGGCTTGGGCGAGTCTGGATTCTGTGAGTTGGGTGGGGCCTTTTACTTGCTTTCTGTTGCTTCTCCACAAACTCTTTTTAGAAATTATAAAAATAAGATTTCATTTTCTACATTACATCAGCTTCATTTCTGCTTCCTTATAGGATGATCAACTTGAGGAAGAGGTGGCTCCCAGTCTGCACCAAGATCTCCATCGACTGAGGTCTCCGTAGCGTAAGAAGGGTAAGCTGGTGAAGACAGAAACTACTACAGACACAAACCCAGTGTAAAGCCCTATACTATCTCAAGATGAGCTCTAAGGAATAGATTGTTACAATAGCTGATATGTATTTAGCCTCACACACGCATTAACACCTTCCACAATCTCTGTTCATTTCCATCGTACTCCATAAAAATAACCATCTGTATCCATAATAGTTACAGAGGCATTATGAGAGAGGATGGGAGGAGGGAACCTGAAAATTCAACCTTTTCCTAAAGTCCAATGGTGTTTTTCCCTCTAATCTCCCTATACAACTGTGTTCCCTTAATAGGAATTGACCTGATCCCACCACAGTGCAACCTGAGACCCTGGAAGGGATACCAGGATAGAGGCCACCCCTCTGCACTTGACCCATATCTATGGTTCCAGGATTGCATTCAAGGTTAAGAGATCATGCAGAATAAATATAGGTAGGTCAAAAATTCCAGTTCCGGCTATTTCAAGAGCACAGCCATGAAGAAGCTACAGAGAACACAACCCAATGGATGCCGTCTCCTCACACAAGGTGTCCATGGTGTGAGGAGAAGACTGTAAACTGAAGCCCCAAGGCCAGGCCACTCTGTGCTCTGCCACAGCCATTGATAAAAAAAGATACCAGGCAGGGGCAGCACTCTCCAGGGAAACTGGAGAGGAACGGAGCCCACACAGGCTCTGACCCTGATCCTAGAGTCATCCCTACTCCCTTGTGCTCTGGTCCTCTTCTGAACCATCCGACATGGTGACCTCTCTGAGAGGATGTTTTTGAAGTCACCTCTAAGCCATTCAGCAGAACCCAGAATAGCCATATTTTATGTTTTTCTTCCATAATGCCAACTTATAACGTCATGGTTTTATTATGATTTCCCCTGAGGAACCATGATTTGCTGGTCCATTCTGATTACGGAGTAATTGTGTTTGCTGCTTCTATTCCCTACAATTAGTGTTGGCTTCGTAACACAATGCAGTGCTGTGATCACCCTGAGTCTACATCCATTATTAATCAAAAACATTCCTGTGTCTGGATGACTGTATTCCAAAAGCATAAATGATCTATCCAGATTTGCCAAGGGGTGATTTTGCTTCCTGCAATGGTTGGAATTATTTATTTTTAAGATTCTTTAGAAGCAGGCAATTTCCTCCATTTTAATAAAGACCATTTATTCTCCCTCATGAGTCGCCATTTTATAAATAACCTTCCTTGATGCTTAAAAATGGTTCCTGTCTTCTTCTCTCTGAGTATTTTGTGCAATGTATGTATCTAAAGGCCTGAAAAATGGGACAGAGCCTCCTCCGTGGCCAGTCTGGTGGAGAGCGAGTGCTGCGAGTGCGCTCTGCGTTCTGGAAGTGACTGAGTGTCAGGCATGAGATACTGTCCATTATTATAATTGTCTTTCGATCATAAAATGAGGTCTTCATGTGAATTAAAGCAAAAAAAAAAATCTTCCACAGTAAGGCAAATTATAGTCTCGAAGGACTGTAATTTTGGAATGCCAGGCTGAATCCGCGTGGTAGGTGCAGATGTGGTTTCTGACAACCTCGAGGTGCTTTTCAAGCAGATGTCTCTCTCTGGGGAACCACCATGTGGTGTCCTCTGCATCAGGTCCCCTCAGTCAACCAGCCACAGACAAGTAGGGAGGAGGGATGGGGAAGCCCAGGGCACTTCTGAGTCATGCAGCTGCTGAGGGAAGGAGCCTAAGGCATTCTTACTGCAAGGAAATGAGTAAAAATAACAAAAAAACCATGTGTAGCACCATTTTGTTTAAGATAAAATACAAGATGAATAAAACTACTCTTGAACCATCTATGGTATCTGAAGTGAAACTCCCGCTCTACAAAGGTCATTTGTACAAATGCTCCGTTTTATTAAACTATCAAGTGTTTTCTCATACAAAAAAATATAATAATAATTTGCACTCCCAAATCACCTGTGCTGTCCTGTGGGAGAGAAAAAGATCAGGACAGCATTGATGGTGAAGCAGGAAGAAGAAGGACACATGATTTATGAAAGGACAAGTTTTAACCTTCTGGTCTAAAACACAAGTTACCATGTGTGTGAATTCAAATGAGAATGGCTGCTAGCATTTTTAATGAATTCATTATTAGAGAAATTGAAGAACTGATGCAAACCAATTGGGAAGTCCACCTCTGTGCTGGATGATGTTTGTGCATTAAAATCAGGAAGCAGGGAGCTGGGGATGTGGCTCAAGCGGTAGCACGCTCGCCTGGCATGTGTGCGGCCCGGGTTCGATCCTCAGCACCACATACAAACAAAGATGTTATGTCCGCCGATAACTAAAAATAAATAAATATTAAAAATTTAAAAAAAAAATCAGGAAGCAGGTCACTACAGGAAGATTACTCTAGCTCTTCGAAAACAGTTGTATCAATTATTACAACTGCATATTCTAACATTGTGAGAAGCTCCATTTAAAGGACCACATCCTCCCACCCCCGATTATACCAGTGCTGAGAAAACTTTTGCCTTTTTTGAGAAAAGTATAACAATTTCTGTCACTTGTCGTTAAAACAAGAGGAGGTTCACTGGAACAACTTGAACAGGACATGGTTATCACAATCACATCACATATTCACTGATGTGCCAAGTGTGAGGATGTTTGTTTTATTTTATTTTCCTAATAGGTACTTGGTTTCTATTTACAGTCCCTAACTCTCCCTGGTGGTAAAAAACAGTTTAATGTGGTCACTTGTAAGTGAACTGTTTAAGGTTGGTATTTTCTTCTCATTTGAGTCTGAAACTGCCCCATAGAGGATTGTCCTCCAGGTGGAATCTTAGCTGGGCTCCATGGTGGAAAATTAACAGAAGGGCTGCTGGCCCACAGCCCTGAGCCTCCCCTGGCTGCCCTCCACCAGGAGGCAGCACCCACAGCCAGCTGCTGGACCCTGGTGCCCATGACCCTCTCAATCACTGCAGGGCACTCTTTTCACCTTCCGGAAGTCTGTGTCCTATCTCAGCCTCACAGAGTATGTGCTATTTAAGCAGCCATGGGGGCCGCGGACTCTCTGGGGCTGCACTCAGGCCCACCCCTGGGTCCCACAAGCAGTGTCTACTTTACTACCCACTGAGAAAAGGAAAATCTCTCGGAGATTTTAAAGGCAAAGCGGAAGCAAGGCACTTGGCCCTGTAACTCTTCCCCTCTTCAGCCCAAAGAAGAAGGTGGCATGGCTCTGTCCTCGGCCCCAACATTCATCCAGGCCAGTGTCAGCCTCTTCCCCTACAATTCTCTTCTCTTCCCAACTCAGAGGACTTTCACAAATGTGAGGGACAAAACAAAATAACCCCCCAGCAAAGTAAAACATTAGTCCTGGCAGATCCTATTTGCCTTCAAAACTTTAATTTTTTTTCTGGGCTACTCATTTTTTTAAGTTTCTTCCATCACCACTAATGTGACTGCCTGGGGTGAAGGCTCCCTTCAAGGCTCAGCCTGCAGACCTCCTGAATGGGTCTCACTTGACGCACAGACCTGAGGACATTAGCCTGGAATGGCCCCAGCTCCACCTCCCACCCACTGGTCAAGGCTTGTGTTGCAGGTGAGGTTGCAAAGGCTGGAGCTGAGGCAGGGGGAGGAGCTGCTGGCTGGACATCAGGCCCTGGAGGGGCCTAGATGCACTGCGTTTTGTGTTTGAAGAGGTTGGGGCAGAGAGTGTCACCCAGTAGGTAGGTGGGAAACAAGACCAGAGTCTATGTTCTTGCCTTCAGCTCAATGACCCTGTTCATTTTCATCAGAAAATCCATCTTGGGATGGATGGATAAATAGATAAGTGAACCAACAGACAGACACACTCAATGGAAAAATGGAAGGTCAGAATGAGTGCTGCTATCTTTATGGGATCACAGTTGAACTTAAAAACTGAAACAAAAATGTGTGTGCACCTACCTAGCCAGATATCTCTCATACAGCATGCATTTGCCATCTCCCCAAGAAAGGGAAACCCAAAATGTCAGCGGCCACTGTTTCCACCTGGAAGCAATGCTCACCTCTCTTCAGATCAAATCACCCCTCCACACACACCCACACTGACATCTGCAGCTTAAAGATGAACAGACTCAGAACCAGCACTGTATCTTACATGCAGGAGTAGGGAGACGGAAGCTGGTAAGCTTAGCTGAACGTGCAGACAGCTGCTTCGGTCCTCGTTTTTGCAGTGACTACGAGGCTGCCGTTGGTAATTATAATTTGCCTTATGATGTTTGTTTCTTGTTCTTTGTCTCTTCCAGCCCTACAGACCACACAGGCTTTGGTGATCCAGAACTTCTTTCCTACAGGAACTCAGCTGGGAGCTCTTCTCTCACCTTCGCCACCGAGTACAGACACACTCTGGCACCCCCCAGAAACCCATTTCTTTCTGGGACCGGATCTGCTTGCTGCAACCGTGAGGCAGGAGCCTCCTTGCTTTGGCCGCCAAGAGCACATGCTGTGTCACTTGGACAAGGCTGCCATCAGCACAGGTGTCCTATGCCAGGACCTCCACAGCTGGGTCTCCAGTCGCCCTCTCCCCGTCACACCTGCTGCTGTGTGAGAGGAGATGGCAGGATGGCGAGCCTGCAGTTGAATAAGACATTTAAAATCTTATGCGCTAGCGGGGAGGGTGTGGGCCTGAGGCACCCTGTAATCCCAGTGACTCGGGAGGCTGAGGCAGGAGGATCACAAGTTCACAATCCTGGGAAACTTGGTGAGACCCTGTCTCAGAATAAAAAATTTAAAAGGCCCAAGGAGATAGCTTTGTGGAAGAGAACTTCTGGGTTCAACACCTAGTACTGCAGGAAAAAAAAAATTTAAAGGTCTGTGGGTTATTCTAAATCTTCTATAGAACTAAGAATAGCTAAAACAATTTTGAAAAAAGAGAAGAAAGAGGAAGGACTCACTCTACTCAAAAGTAAGGACAACGATTATAGGCCCAGCAATCCAAGCAGTACAGAAATGCACATGCACAAGAACGTCCGTCTGAGATCTGGCAAGAGTGTGAAGATGGCTGGCTGCAAGGGTGGCTTTTTGATAAATGGTGCAGGAGAACCTGGTCATCCCAGGCCCACCTAAACCTTACCCCTGATGTAAAAGTTAACCTGAGTGGAGCATGGGGGCTGCAGTGTGGATCTAGACTGCCCCCCAAAGACTGAGGTTTCCAAGGCGTGGCTGGTGGTCTGGAGGTAGGCAGGGAGGTGGTGGCCACTTTAGTGGGTGAGCCCAGTTGGAGGAAGCAGGTCAGTGGGGGCATGTCCTTGAGGGGTATACTGGGACCCCTGCCCTTTCCTCTTTTTCACTGTCTCCTTTCTGGCCATCATGAATTGAGCACCTTCCCATCATTATGCTCTGCCTCACCACAGGTCCAGAAATTACACACAGAAGTGCGTTGGGCTGAAACCTCTGAAACCATGAGCAAGAATAAATCTTTCCTCCTCTAGGTTGACTTCCTCAGGTGTTCTGTCACAGCAATGGAAAGCTGACTAACACAAGAGGCTTAACTGTAAATATAAAATTTTTAGAAGGAAATAGGGAGAAAAATCTCAGGGGTCTAGGCTTAGTCAATTTTTAGACTTGATTCCTAAAGGAGTCATATCTAGAACATATGAAGAAATCTAAAAACTCATGGATTAAAAGGAGAAGAAGAACCAAACCAATTAGAAAAATGCCCCAAAGACAAAAGCAGACATTTCTCTGAAGAGAATTTGCACATGGTGAGTAGGCCCGTGAAAGAAGGCTGAACATTTCAGAGCAATTAGGGAAATGCAATTTTAACCACCCTGAGATATCCCTACACACCTATCACAGTGGCTCAAGTAATACAATAACACCAGCTGCTCTGAAGAATGCAGAGAAACCTGGACCCTACAGACATTCCTGGTGGAACAGACACTGGGACGGCCACTTGGGAAACTGTTTGGCATTTTCCTATAAGACTGAAATTGCAATTCCCCTATGGTTCAGAGCTTCTCTCTCAGGCCCTTGTCCAGATCTTTCCAATGGGTGGAGGGTCCAGCAAATTGCTGTGTATCCAGATTCTGGAATATCACTCAGCTATAAAGAGATGAACCACAGACCCAGGCAACAACTTGGACGAGTTGCCAAGGAATTACGCTGAGTCAAAGGAATCAGTTTGAAAGGTCACATGACAGGTGATTCCACTTAGATGACACTCAGTTTAAAGTAAAATAAAATAATGGGGAACGGTTTAATAATGGCCAGGGTTCAGGGACACGGGTACAGAAGAGAGAGGGCTGTGGCTATGGAAGGGCAGCAGGGGAGACCCTGTGGGGAAGAAGTGCTTGGTGTCTTGACCACACCATGTTAATACACCAGTGGAGATGGTGCCCAGGGCAAGAGGATAACCAGCGGAAAGACCAATTCATATCTGGGTAAATATCTATTCTAGCTCCAAACCACTTCTCTCTCTCCCCGCGAAAGAGGCTACAGTGCGATCAACCTGTCCAGCTGGCTGGGTGCCCTTCCCGGGAAATGGCACACAATGTGGGCTCAATACTGGACTTGCTGTTGGCAGGTGAGGCGCTCTGCAGTTAACCAGATTAACCTTGGCGAAGGCCACTCCTCTCTCCGAGGCCATGCATAACCCTCAGCCCTCCAGGCAAATCCTTGAGTTCATTTATTAATGAGTCCACTGAGCAAGCATTATGACTTCTGAGCAAGCTCTTATCCCCTAATTCCTGAGGATCTCCTCTGTAGTGGGCCCTCTGCCAGCCTGCTTTCTTTCCGTTAGCATTTAACATAATTTTACACCTTCTGTGTGTCATTTATTTTCTATGAGTCACTTTCAGATCATGCAGTTAAGAATCTCTGTATGTTTGTCTTGGGCTTATCTAATCTGACATCCTCGACTTTAATAAGAGGACTTTACTTATTCATATTTTAGCAAATTACCACAATGAAATTAATAAGTCAATATAATGACAAAAAATTGCATGCTAACAATGGTTTGCATACCAATGTCCAACAACAAAATCTTGGTAGGATCCTGCAAATTATGACTAAAAATTTCCAATCTAGTAGCTATAGCACCCCTAAATAGAAAGCTATTGAGAAAAACTCTACTTAATAGACTAGTTGTGTTGTTTTAATCACAAAAGTTACAATAATATTGATTTGATATATTGCATATATTAAAAAAGGACTATATAAATATGGCTTTATAGTTGAGTAGTCCTCCATTTCCTAACATCGACACAGTCATTTCCTCATTGAATAACAGGTAAAATCACACAGAGTGGTATCACCAAGCTCTGTGACGGAAAAGTGAAGGAAAGTCTCTGCCTGAGGCTCCCACATGAGGTCCAGGCTGAACCATCCAGGAAATGCTCAGCTTGGAACCGGGAACCTGAATCGGGGCCAGAAGAAGCAGAGGAGGACAGAGCAGTAGTCAGAGTGCAAATTGGGACCCTGCAAATGGAGACATCAAGTTTCTGAGGAGAGAAGCAACAAGCCACGGAGGTGGAGAGGGAGTATCTAGAAAGAGAGAAAGCCTGCATCCTGGAGGCTACCCAGAGAGGTTCCCAGGAGGAACCATGTCAGCCCTGCAGTGAGGCCTGAGAAGAACCAGGAGACTCAGCCATGGGGACGTGGTTGATGACCCAGAGGAGGCTGTTTCTTCTCCACCAACAACTTCCTAAGGGAGATACGCCCAGCAGCCGATCGCCCACCCCAGGGAGGCCAGTCACTGAGTTCCAGACCACGACACATAAGGCATTAGGATGCTCTGGATGGGGCATTCGCTCCACCTGGCCCTGAGTTAGGCATTCAGGACCAACTGACCTGGTGGACACATGGGTGACTTCCCATCCGTCCACAGAGGCCCATCCATGCCTGTGATGAAGCTGAGGTCAGTGGGTGATTGGCCTGAGATATCCAGCCAGTGAGGAGGAAAGCCAGCACTGAAGGCCTCCCCCCCCCCCCCGTCTCAAAGTGAGCATCGCATCCAGTGCCACAACTAATACACTGACAGAGACAGGCACCTAGTCACATGCACATCTTTATAACAACAGCCCAAGGAAACACGGGGTGAAAAAGGAAGAAATGTTGAGGAAAAATTTAATGGCCAAAGAGCCCAGACTGAGAGGAAATTTGCCCCTAGATCAGATGGTGTTGGCTGCTGTTGGTAATAATGTGAGCTCTTCAAGGAAACACAGCTAGGTTTATAGCCACCTTAGGTGGTGTCCTTCACAACTCCACCAGGAGAGCTATTCCAAGGAATTCAAGGAAGACATCTCGTCCCCAGGTCATTAAGGATGCCAGCTGTCTCAGCCAACACCCCTAGAAGCCAGAGTCCAGCAATGAGCCAACAGGCACTCTGCCCCTACCACCCTACCCGTGCAGGGGTGGGGTGGGGTCGATTGTAGGTTAATATCTCTGGGTCTCTCCACATACATAACATTATCTATTCTCTCCATATATTTATTTAGAATATTATAGGTGTAATTTTATTTTATTCTATGTATATTTAATTTTCTATATTTTTTCTTAGAGGGATTCTGTCATTAAAGTTCTCCTGTCACTGTGGAGGATCTTATAGGTACATTACTACTAGTCAACTTCTCATTCTAATCTTCTTACCAATTTATGGAATTTTCCTTTTTTTTAGCACTGTGTGTGTATGTGTGTGTGTGTGTGTGTGTGTGGCAGTCACTGAAGAAATTTCACTATTTAGTAACAAACATGACCTCATCATGAACATGTCAAACTAATAAAATTTTTGTTTGGAGTATCTTCTTCCAGCTGCAAATCCTACACAGTGTTCACATGCACATGGATGAAATGGATATGACTTCCTGCTCTTTCTTTTCATCATTCCTGTAAGCCTGATTTTAGTTCATTATTTATAAGAGTTGCTTCCAGTAAGCAATCCCTTAGTGCTCTCATTCACATAGCACCAAGAAAATATGAAATGGAAATGCAAACTACAATACCATGTTCAACCACATCAAAATTTCATTGTAAATAAACATCATAAGAAGAATGTTCACTCTTGGTTTTTATTCAAAACATTTCAATAATACAAAAAGCCAAAGGAAGTAGGTGAAGATTACAATTATAAATGCTAGAAAATGATGCTAGAAAACAAGGGAACTAAGATTTAATTGCTCAATATATGCTGAGAACTTTGAAGGTAATTTACTAATTTATTCAGCAGACACCTATTTGGCTTCTATTGTGAACCAGGAACATTTTGAGGTGCTGGGCATATGTCATTCATGTGACAAATGGATAAATTCAAAGAAAAAGAAGGGGAAAAACCCACACTCCAGTGGAGGTTTAATTCTCAAAACATCCTGTATCTTCAGTGTTATTTTCTCTGCTTTCTAAATGAGGAAATTTAGAGAATTTAATCAGCTGGTTTGACTTTGCATGTCTAATGAGAGAGCAAACTGAGTCATGAAGCCACAGACTTCCAGAATCCACTCTTTTTCTACAATATGCTCCTCACTATTACCAACTGCCTAAAAAGAACAAAAAATATCTGTTTTTTCACTCTGGAAAACAAACATAAATTTAACACAAAAAAAATACCAATAAAAATAACATTAGAGTTTTTTTTTTTTCCAGGAGTAAGACAAACTGATTATATAGCTGGAAAACTCTCAAACAACAGGTGTGATGCGAGCCAGCCACACTGGCTCCAAACACACCCCTTCACGGTTCTGCAGTGAAAACCGGGCAGTGTTTTGTGATTCAATACATAAATGAAGAAGGATACGAAATTCAAAAACAGACCTACCTCATTGCATATGGACCTACTCTATGGAATTCATTAACAGCTCATAAAATTCACATAACATAAAAATCATCCAGTTAAGGTGCACAACTGAATGATTCATGGCATATTTACAGAGTTGTGTAGCCATCACTAGATTGTGATTTTAGAATGACTTCATCTTCTCCAGAGGAAACTGTAGCTTTATCAGTCACTTATCATTATCCTCAGCTGTAGACAACTATGAATTCACCCTCCCATCTCCATAGAGTCACCTCTTCTATACACATACAGTTCCTATCAAATGAAATCACACAATAAACCTTGTTCGGCAAAATGACTTCTTTCACTTAGAATGATGTCATCAAGGTTCTTCCATGCTGTGGCATTTACCAGTACAGTTACTCCTGGTAATATAGAATGATCTTATATTTTATGGGCATATGCTAGATTGATTTATCTATTCATTACTTGCTGGACATTTGGATCATTTCCATTTTTAGGGTATGTTGAAGAGAGCTATGAAAGTTCATGTACAAGGTCCTCTAACTCTGTGTCTCTACATTTCTCCTGGATGTATGGTGAGGAATGGAATTCTGGTGCATGGATAGCTCTGTATTCAGTATCTTGAGGAATTGCCAAACTGTTTTCAAAAGTGGCTGCACCATTCTCATGAGTGGATTAAAGTTCCAGGTTTCCACATCCTCTCCAACATGTGTCATTGTCTTTTTTTGTGACGACATCCTGGTGAATGTGAAGTGGTAAATCATGAGGGTTGACATTTTCATTTTCCTAGTAATAAACAATGCTCAACAAATTTCCATCTACTTATTCAGCATTTATATTTCTTCTTTGGACAATGTCTACTCGGATACTTTACCCAATTTCTGGGTGGATTATTTATCTTTCTGTCACTGTTGATTTTTATTGTTATTGGTGGTGATGTTGGGGATGGAACCCAGGGCCTTGCACATGCTAGGCAAGTGTTCTACCACTGAGCTACACACCCCACCCAAGGGGTAAGAGTTTTAAATATGATCTGAACAAATGTCCTTAACAGGTAGGTACATAGTTTAATCCAAATATTTTATCCCATTGTTCAGGGATAAAATTTTCTTGATGGTATCATTTGCAGCAAAAAAAATTAATTTTTAGAGTACCTTTTATTTTTAATTGACCATAATAATTGTATATCTTTGAGATTTTGCAGTGTGATATTTCAATACAACTATATAAAGAGTGATCAGATCAGGGGATTGGAATACCCATCACCATTTGTCCAACACTTATTTTTTTTGTGTGTTGGAGACATTTAAAGTCCCCTCTACTAACTAGATTGAAATATGCAGTTGCTCTGGTGTGGTATTTTTGTCCATCTGGTCTCATGGGCAACCATCCCTTCTCCATCCTGTCTTCTTCCCCGCCTTTCCCAGACTCTGGTGTTAATTTTGATGAGGTGCAGTTTGTGTCTTTCTTTGCTTCCTGCATCATGCTTGGTACTTTATCTAAGAAACCATTGCTAAGCTAAGGTAAGATCAATCCTCTATTTTCTTCTAAGATTATTACAGTATTCTATCCTATGTCTTGTTCTCTAATACCAATTATTACTAAAAGGAAATAGAGTGCCTTGGGAAAGTGGCTGATTCCAGGTCTCCGGCAGGAAATGCACAAGACATCCTTGAATAGCTTGTCATGTAGGTAACCAGGAGCTCTAAAAACTCCCAGCTCATGCTCAAAGTATTCTAGAGCAAACCCAAAGAAATCTCCACTGGCCAAAACTGGACAACCTGACACCCATGTGAATAGTCTTTGAATCCCAATAACAACAAAAAACAATTCTTTGATGGCTTCTAGAGGCTGGGAGGGATCGGAAAAGCAGCGAAAAGAAGGAAAAACAAAAGCCTTTTCCTGTCTTTCTAATATCTTGTTTCTTAAGATAGTCAAGTGTTTCCCAACTCTTATTAGCTTCTCTTTATAGAAATCCTAGTTAGCGAAAATAGGTTTTGTTGCCATCAAGCCAGTGAATGAATGGATTTATTCAGTCAATACCCAAGGCTGTTGGATTTATTAGAAAAGACACCCAGTTGGTGCCTGTCTCCTGATGGAAGGACACATCTTTCTTCCTTGAGGTGGTCTTGTAAAGGAGAACAATGGAATCCTACTGAGCCTGGAGATCTAATCACAGTGTTTTTGGAAACCTCCAGAGGAGGGACGCACACTAAATGACATCACAGGGGATAGTCAACAAAAACCAAACATTGCCAGTACCTAGGACAAATCATTTCCTCCCTTTAACAAATGCATCACAGGGGGAAACTGATGAGGAGAGGATGCCCTAGGGATTGTTTGAGAATTAAGAGACACATGTCAATCACAACTGTGGATCTTAGAGATTCTGTTTCTAACAAATGGTAAAAAATAAATGTGACAACCAAGAAAATTTTGAGCAATAATGAAGTATTGTATAACACCATGTGACAATGTTTCATTATTTTTTCTATCATAACTATAACAGCTCTCATCTTTAGAGATGCATACAGAAACATTTACAGGTAAAATTATAAAATGTTAGGCATACACTTCAAAACAATTCAAGGAAACATACTGTATAAGGATAAAGATGCAACAAAACTGGTTATGAGCTAGGAGAAGGGTTGAAACTGCCAGATTTGCAAGTTTATTTTATTATTTTGAAGTTTTCCACAATAAAGAGTTAAAAAAAACAAGCAATAAATGTTTACTAAGTAGCCACTCTGTACCATGACTGTGATAAGCACTGTGGAACAACTATATATCTTGTGATTTCTGACTTCCTGCAAGAAAGTTTTGTTCTAATTCAGATAACAAGATGAAAAAATCATAAAACAACAGCAAACAATAGGTCATATATGAAATATTTAGTACAGTCTAGACATCTAGAGAACACTCTAATTCTGAGCCTGGAGAAGTTAAGGGAAACTATGCAGAAGATAAAGGATTCACACTGTCATTTTAGAGGATGAGACAAAATTGAACAGATAAAGAGTAGAAAAGAAATTGAACAATTTACTCATTCTAGACAAGTTAATTTATAAAATACTTGTATTTTTGTGGGATATACTTCCCAATGTTTCATTCCTGGGCTGTCAAAGATAAATTAAGGTGATTTGAATACCTAGGAGTTCTTCTTTGAACTATTTCTGAATATTAAATCATGGAAATTTCGTTGTTGAGTAAGCATAGTCATTCTAATTTTAAAGGTCACCAGTGAAAATAAATTGGAAACACATATTTCAAAATAAAACAAAAGACAAAAGCCTTCCCTGCCACCTTCCAAAGGCAATCATTACACAAGCCATTCAGGAGTTGAATGTATTTTTATACACACCTAAATACCTGTCATTTTGATGTTCCTTGTGAAGAAATAAATCCATTAACAGGAAACTGCTGTACACATAAAGCACTTCTGTTGCATCCTGAAGTGCCTGACTGTTTTGCAGAAAAGCTTTTGGTGACTATTTAAACTGAGAGATGAATTAGCCAGTTTGTTCCTGGAGCATAGCATCTACTTGAAAGATGACTCACAGCCATGTTATGAAATTTCAATATTTATCAGACATTACTCAACAATAATCCATGTGGACCTTCCCTTCAAGGAAATTGATTGTTAAGATTTGTTGCTGACAATAAAATCTGTCCTTTCAAGTGAAAATTGGAATTTTAGAAAGCACATCCTCCTGTGGCTTCCCAGGTCTTACAGACTCTTCTGATGACATCAGTGGTGATATTTAAAATATGATATTTTGATATTACATAAGAATACCTATATATTTCAGAGAACAAATATCTTACAGACAACCTATTCAAGACATTACAAAATCAGAACCTATAAAAGACCCATTGAAAGTGCAAAATAGATCAATAGATTTTGAAGATAACAGAATAAGAAAAAATTGATTAATATGGCTTTAGTTTCCACATTATAAGTAACTTCTAAGATATTTAAAACATGTTAAGTTTTGGTATAGTATCAAAGAACACAGTGATCTAAAGAGGTTACTAAATGATTTCCCCATTCCAACTACACATCTCTGTGAGGCTAAATTTTTATACAATTCAAACAAAATAATACAGCTCATCAGATTGAGTGTAGAAAAAGACAAAAATCTGGATGTTTTATGTTAAGGCAGATATTCAAGAGATTTGGAAAAATGGAAAACAATTCCATTCTTCTCTATAAATGTTGTTTGAAAACATAGTCTTTTATAAAACTAAGCTATTTGTTTTAGCATGTAATAGGTTCTTGTTATTTTAAAACCAATTAGTAAACAAATATTTTATGTTTTGATCATTACAATTTGTAATGTGATAAATAGTGAGAGTTATATCACATTAACAAGGCTTCTGGAGAGCCCTAATAATTTTTAAGGATGAAAGGAGTCTTCAACAAGAAGTTTGAGAACCATTGACCGAGAGCAATTGTGGTTGGTTTGTAAATGTGCTTGTGATTTATTGGACCAATGAGTCAAGAGGAAATTTCCTGCTTTCAAATTCCTGGGAGATATTTTCTCTCTCTTTAAAAGAAACACAAGAACATGAATTCCTCTTCTGACTTTTAATTTTGTTATGTGAAGGACAACAACAGGACAAGCCTGAGAACGAGCACCATTGGGTCAAGATGGGCAAAGCAGGAGGGATGCGGGAAGCCAGTCCTCATGACCTGGTTAAGAACCAAGCCCACGTGGCCTCCTGACCTCTGTTCTGTGAGAGGGCAAACCCACCTATCTCCATGACACTTTGAGACAGGTCTTTTTGACACTTGCAAAAAAAAAAAAAAACCACTCTAAGTGGCATAGAACATTTAGTTATTTATCTTACTGTATTAGGTAGGGTTCTCTAGAGGAACAGAATCAACAGGAAGTATAATTATAAAAGGGGGATTTATTAGATTGACCAGAAGCTGGATCACCCACAATGGCCATCTGCAGGCTGGACAGCTGAAGATCAGTAGCTGTGCAGTACAAGAGGCTGAAGCCCCAGAACAACAGGGATCAATGGTGCTGCCCTAGTCTGAGACCTAAGCCTTTTGCAGAATCACAGGCAGAGTCTGCTTTGGAAGAGTGAAGAAGCTAGAGTCCAATATCCTCAGACAATCGCAGCAGCAGTCAAGAACTCCCTCAGAAGAATCCAGCTTGCATCTGCTGCTGCTTCTTTGTTCTTCCAACTTTTATTGCATCCAAGCCACCATCCTATTGGACAGTGCTGCCTACGCTTAGGGAGGGTCCTCTCCATTTCAGCTGGCTGTCCCACATGACGATCATTCCTAGACATCCCCTCACTGACACACCCAGAAGCTTCTTAATCCTTGGCTTCTGTTAGTCCAATCAAGTTGAGGATTCAAATTAACCCATTAAACTTTCTTTAGTGTTTCTATTGTAACTATTTGTTTATAGTCATATATTTGGAATATGTTGAATATCTATCTTAATAACCACAACAATTTTGATTTAATGGTGAATAAAATGCTTTACTTAGTTGGTATTGTGTCTCATATAGCAATATATATATTAAGCATTCCAATAATTAATAAATCTTTTTGAGTTCATACTCATTAATTCCTTCTAGTTCCAATTCAGTTCCCATGCAGGTCAGCTTACATAGAAATATTGCACAGAATAACACAAATGGGTGTCATGTTTTATATGATTTTGTCACATCAGCCTCAGCAACGTAGTGACTCTCAGGAACTCAAAAATAAAAAATAAAAAGGGCCAAGGATGTGACTCAGTGGGTAAGCACGCCTGGGTTTAATCCCCGCTAGCAAATCAAAGAAAAAAGAAAAAAAAACCTTTATATGTGAAATGTATTCCTGCTATATATTTTTTGGCATTGCGACATTAGACAAAATACTTAATCTCAAATACAATTTTATGGTGATATAGTTTTGAGATTTCTTATGTAATATATTTCAAAATTTAACTTTAATAATACCTAAGTAGGGGATGCCCTCCAAGATAAGCATGTTATATAAACCGGTATTAATGGTGACAGGGCTTTATCTGCAGGTCCATGATAATCAGACTTTACATTTTAAGAATGTATGTATAGGGCAGATGTCTCAATCTTATCACTGTTGACATTTTGAGCCAGATAATTCTTCATTGTGAGCATCCCATGCCATGGTGGGATGCTCAGCAGGGTCCCTGGGCTCCACCCAGTAGGAACACATTCCCAACAGCTACAATAATGAAAAATGTCTACAGACACTGACAAATCACTATCTTGCCTCGCTGAAAACTGGTTTATCTTTGTGTTTATTTTTGCTGGTTTAATCTGTCACGGACACAATGGCTCAAAATCAAGATCATGTTCACCTTGATTCTACTGTCCCCTCTCTGACTATTGGAGCTGAAGGGGCCACAGCCTCAGAAAGTGTTGAGGGCCACAGCCGAGTTGGGATGACGCATGGCATTTTCGCCAGAAGTAGTGGTTGAGAGGTGACGCCAGCGAGCCATTAAGCTGATGACTTTTGAGTTCTGGCGGAGTTCCCTTTGAGTTCCGCTTGAGCTCTCGCGGGGATTCCCAGAGAGTTCCCATTGGTTGGGGAAGTGTCGGAGGAGGGATATTTCCAGTTGCGTGGCATTTGGGGGAGTTCCCGGGAGCGTGTATGGAGTGTGCTGGTGGAGTTCAGAAATAAAGTTTGTTCCTGCTTTAGTGGCTCCTGATTTGTGCCCAGCCAGACTGCAGCTAGAAAGGAGAAGGGTTGAATGGCATCATAGGGAGGAGACAGAGGGGAGGAGGAGAACATAATTCCACAGTTCCTCTGTGAAATTAGTTATCTAGTTTTAAAGTTCTTTAGAGAATAAGCATTTGTGTTAAATGATAAATGGAGTCTACTGGTTCTTGATTGCCAGCCTACATGTGCCACAACTGTGGTGATCCTACCTGCCTACCTCAAAGTGATGACCCAGGGCCTCGAGGAGCACTTCCATCCTCGACAGACACTCAGGGCACATTCTATAGGCAGAATTACGCTCTCAGGACAGTGGAAAACTACTAATTACCAGAGCTCACAATGAAGAATTATCTGGCCTTATTCCATACCCAATCCATCAGCAAACCCTGCCTGTTCCAGGCTTACATTACACCCAGAGCCCGGCCACTTGTCCACTCATGTTGGAGGCAGTGATCTCTACCCAGATTGCCAGGATGGCCTTTCCTCTGTGTGCCCACCCATCCCTGTGCACACCTCACCCCACAGGTGAATCGCCATACAGCAACCAGAGGGATCCTGTTCAAAGCATAAGCCACAGGTCACTTCTCTCCTGCAACACTAAAAGACTTGTGCTTGACAAGGCTCCTGCCCTCTTGCTCAGCTCCTGCTGACTGTGGATCCATCCTGGTTCAGGGCCTTTGCCCCTGTGGCTTCTCAGCATCATGCAAACTGTCCTTGACCCCTCAGGTCTGTGTGTGAATGCCATCTTCTCTCTTTGGCCTTCCCAGACCGTGCAACTTACTAGCCCAACCTGGAGTCTCCCATCGTATCCCACAGCCTAACTCCCTTCTCCCCACTGAGTTCAGCAGCAGCCAACTCTAAGGCTGTAGCATCTACTTGTTCGTTTTAGTCTTCCCACAAGAATGTGCACCCTGTGAGATAAAGGCTTCCTCTGCTCCTGTTGACCACTCTGCTTCCAGCGTCTCTGTGCCCAGCATGTAACTGGCCATGTTCAGTATCTGTTGTGTGAATGCCAGGTGAAATTAACAAGGGATAGAGAAATGAACAAATCAAAGTCCAGGAAAAGCATTAATGAAAATGTGAAAAGGCGCTTAACTTCATAATTAAGACACTCCCAGAAGTTCAGCAAGTATTAAGCAGCCTAGCAAAATGAGTGTATACACTTACACGCACAGAGACCAGAGGCAAAAACTGAAAAGCAATGTGGACCTATTTATTAAAATTAAAATTCACATTCTTTGCCGTAATTACCTATTTAGAAATGTATTTTACCAATGTACTTACACAGAAGAACACACACACACACAAACACACACACACAAACACACACACACAGAGGTATTCCCTGAAGTGTTCCATTCACTAATGAAAATCTTGAAGCAATCAATGTTGACAAGGGTTAAATAAATTATAGTGCAAAATGTGAGACCTAACTAACAAAGGAGATGTGTATGATGAAGAAGAAAAAATGCCCTAGGTGTGTCATTAAGTGAAGAGCTAGATTTCAACCACAGGCATGCGGGTCCGTCTGGGCTTTTCTGGAAGCATATATACATGCCCATGCCCACTTTTGCATGTTGTAGTAATGCTTTTCTGGAGGGTATAAACTCACTTTGCATGCACATTGTGTGAGTCCATGGCAATGGATGGGGAGGAGTTTATTATTTGATTCCCCTGTAAATTTTGATTCAAATCATGAGTAGTGTGTCTAAGAACAAATTTGTATGTGGGTGAACTGTGAGCTGCTATGCTATCAAGTTCTGTGGTCACAATTCTTCAGCTGAGGATGTTCAAAAAGTCTCTGAGGAAACCTTTTAAAAATCTATTTAAAAATAAAATATTTAGAATTATTTTACTGTAAAATGATTTTAAAATTCTCAGGACACATAATTATTTAAAATGATTTATTCAGAAGAAAGAAAATGCTATTCAAACACTACTACTAATTTTTTACTATAGCTGGGATACTCTTCTAAATCTTGCTTTAGATTATTTTTCGTTGGTCAACATCTGCTTCCATCTAGCTGCATTTCAGTGGAAAGAAGCAATTGAAGGCAGACCTGAATGTCAGCTTGAGAGTCCTGTGCACAGCATAGTAATCTGTAATTACAGAGCCACCTTTCGATAAGCTGGTCACAAGATTCAGCCATGTGAAGCACCATGCTGGATTCCAATAATAAAAAGATGAACTGGGAAGTTGTGAGGCACATGAGAAATCACAAATAACCAGTCAAGGTGCCTGTTTTTTGCGGGCTGTGTGGATTTGTTAACATGGTGTAATAACAAGGTCATTCTTGCATCTTTATCCAGGTTTTGTTTTGGTCAGCTTTGCATCTCTGTGACCAAAATACCTGCAAGAACAAAGTAGAGGAGGAGAAATTTATTTGGGGCTCAAGTTTCAGAGGTCTCAGTCCATAGCCGGCTGAGTCCATTGTCTGGGCCCCAGTGAGGCAGCACATTATCAGGGTGTGGTGGAGGAAAACAGCTCAGCTCATGACAGAGTCAGAAAGCAGAAGTGACAGGGGAAGATGTCTCCTTCCAGGACATTCTCCCAGTGGCCCACCTCCTCCAGCCACTCCCCACCTGACTACAGTTACCACCCAGTCAATCCATTCAAACTAGGATGCACTGATTAGGTGACAGTTCTCACAATCCAGCCATTGTACTCTGAACATCCCTGCATGAACACAGGAGCTATGGGGGACACCTTGTCTGCAGACCTTAACAGATTTTCATGCTTAAAGAAAAGGTACTAATACTTGTATTCCCAGTTTTTGTGGCAGTGTTCTCTAAATACAGCTGATCAATGATAAAATGTTTCAGCCTTTAACGGGTTGGGGAAATCACAGTAAAATACTTGCGGATCCAGTATTGCAACCATTTGCTGACTCTTGCCATTGTAGAGAATTTTCTGCACACTGTCTGAGGCAAAGGTGCACATGCACTTTTTTGAAAATGATATGTGAAGCTACCATGCAGGAGTTGGAGAAAGGACTGTCAAGTGAGGCCTGAAAGGAATGACTTCATGAAGAAAAATAGGGAGAACAGACTGATTTTCAGAGTCAAGTGACAATCCATTCCAAAGGAGCTTTCCAACGTGAAAGAGGAGTGGAAGGGAGTGAACAAGAAAAGGACATTAATCCTACAGAGGAAACAGCCACAGGAGGGAGCTTGGACAAACATTTCTTAGAAGAAAGAGGACAACTGTCTGCGGGGTTTGCAAAGCAGATGCATGAAGCAGAATCACCAATTCAGGCCAGAGAGGACATAAGGGCAGAGGTGTGCAACCAGGGACTGCTGGGCCACATCAGCCTTAGACGTGATTGCTTTGCTTATAGGGTTAATTTCATCTAAAACGCTTTATTTCTATGTTTGTGTTCCTCAACCACAGAATGGCATATTCAGTGGAAGTGATTGGGTGCAATTGAATGGCAGCTGCCTCCACAGGGTCAATCCAATCTTCCCCATGGTCCACAGTCCCCACCAGAGTACACCCGGGGGCTCTGTGCAAGCTGGAAAGGGCTTCCCTTGCCTGGACCATTTCCTGCCAATGTGCAGAGCATTCTCTTACCAAGCACTGGTCTACAAGGGCTGCAAATGTGGAGGGTCCTGGAGCCACTCCAAGCCATTTGCATAGGGATGTGCAAGGGCCCCAGGCTGCTCCACTCACATGTCACCTGTCTCCAGGGGACTTCAGGGTACCAGGGACAGAAGGAGAACTAGGAGGTAGACCCACAGGGGACCCTACTTCCTGTCATTGTGGAAGCATCCCCTTTCCTTCCCTCCTCCCTCTTTCTTCCTCTCGTTTCTCCTCTCACACAGCACGCGCGCGCGCGTGCACACACACACACACACACACACACATGCATGCACACACGAAGGCAATGGTTTTAAAGTGCTGAGGTTGCTTACTCATTTCCTAATAATAACTTACCTGGTCATTTATGATATACTTATGAAGAAGGTAGTGTAATTGAACTCAGGTGCATTAAAATTTACCAACAGACTAGCTGAAAACACGATATGTGGCCTTGAGTGACTCAAAAGATCAGGAAAAAAAAGCTTGGTTCCAAAAACTATTTCAGAAGCAGGAGAAAAGAAGTATGTAAATTATGTCAGATATATACATATATATCTTCAACAAATGCAGCTCACAGTCCAGGTTTTTTTCTGTGCCATTATCAATTGCTTTCTGAGGGTGTATTCGAGGAATCTGGAAGACATTCATCTGAGGTGTATCTACCTAGACCCCAGAGCATGCAGATCATCCTTGCCAAAACACATGAGCAAGAAATAAGGCTAAAAAAAATACAAAGGAAAAAAACCCAGGAATACTGAAGTGCTCCGGCTTCTGTTTTGCTGTGCTCTCTTCCAGAAGATCTTGGCCCTCAGGGTGGCTTCAGCGGTCACCCAAGCTAGAGTGGGGTATCCAGTGTCTCCAGGGAAACACCCACTGGTTTACCTTGGTTCTAATTATCCACATACCTAGTAAATTTATAGTCAACTCATGGTCTGCCTCATGTTGGACATTGCTCTGGGTGCTGGAAAATCAAGATCCAGCAAGAAACAGAGGTGCCCTCCTTGCTGCAGGGTCTCTGATCTGCTGTGGAGACACAGGAACCAGATAGGTTTAGGGAAGTCTCACGCTCCACGGGTGCACCCATCCCTGCCCCTTCTGCTTCTGTGTGGCTCACCTGTACACTGTATCCCCTTCATCCTCTATTACACCCCAGCACCCTGACCCATTCTGGCACATTCCAACTGACTGGTTCTATTAACTGGATCATTGTACTGTGGTCAATGTCCAGGACAGCAGTGGGTACGACACCACAATAGTGGTGATGATGAGAATACATGTAACACACGGGGGTGGCAGAGCTCGCACCTGCCATTGCTGAGCACATGTGCCCTGGTCCAGTAAGGCTTTTGAAAACTAAATAAGAATGCACTTTTACACCAGAGATCCCCAGCGCTAATGCTTTGGTTGCGTCTTCCCAGTTCTCATTCAGTGAAATGAATATTTATAATGATGTCTTACCGTATGTGCCATTTTGAAACCCGCTTATTTCAGAAAATGTGATGTTTTGCATCATTTACCTCCAAAATGTTTGCAACCCACAGGTGTATAATTATGAATCAAAACCAAACCATACAAAAGCTGATGAGCTGTGCCTCTGAGATTCTGCAACAATGTGCACTTCCAGACGTAAGTGTGGGGAGCAGGGCAGGCAATGGACCCTGGCAGGTCATGGGGTTCGATAATGCCACTACTGCTTCACGCAAGTATCACTGAGACAAACTGTAGTCGCAGAAAAGTGTCAGTCCTAATGCTTCTCTGCATGGGCTCATTTGTTTTCTTCTCTACATATAAATCCCGAGGCTACTGCAAAGGAAATGCCACCCTTCACACTTTTCTACTTGAAGTATTTTCTTTACCATTTATCCACATGCCATCTTTCTCCAAAAACAAAGAACTTAGGGTGTGTGCCAAAGATGAACATATATATGAAAAAAGACGTAAGTAAGAAAAATACAAGTTGGAAAGGAAAATGGACTCAAGAATTAAGCTAGGAAAATAAATCCCTCTACAATAGAAATGTTAGTTATGTCAACAAAGTTATCTATAAAATAGAAGAGTAGAAGGAATATGTTTTGTTTATATTGCTAGCCTATGTAAGGGCTGTGTAATCCTTACTAAAATGCTGCTGGTGTGTGTGTGTGTTAATGTGAAAGCAGTGTGTGTGTGTGTGTGTGTGTGTGTGTGGTTGGGGAGATTGCGTGACTAGACAGGGCGTCTGTGAAACACGCTTTCAGAGGGATGACATCCAGATCTCCTGGAGATCAAAGTGCTTTCATTCTATTTTGAGCCCCACCCTTGTTTGGTTTTTCTTTTGTTTTCCACCCTGAGCTCTGTGCAGATATGTCCTTGTGTTGGTGACTTGCAGACCGTCTCACCTGCTTTTGGAGAACTGCTTGGCAGACAAGAAGCAGAGACCATTGGGACAAGGGCTAGTCCCTGCCAATCTCCCCTGCCCTGGAGGCTGCTGCAGCCCCGCTACTTCCTTCTGTTCTATTGATAATTCTCAGCTCTGTCACCCATCAGTTCCTGGGAGGAATGGAGGGAGGAAGACAGCAAAATGCCACTAGCTTTTGACTCTGAGTGACTGCCCTGTTGGAAAGTAGATCCTCAGAGACAGAAGTAAGCTTTACCAAGCACATGCCTGCACGTGGATGTGTTTAGTCAGTTCTTGGACTATCTCCTGGTCCTCACTGAAACTAAGGGGAACTTGAACAACCTCCTTTCCTTGGTTGGTGTGGATAAGAGAGTGCCTGAGGCTGTCAGGACTGAAGGTGTCACACCTGTCACCTGAGGGGGGAGGAGGGGCAGCAGGGGGCAGGGAGGACAGAAGCACACGGATGTCCTCCACTATGTGCTTCTTCATCTTTAAATTCTTGACTGTCAGATTAAATTTTCAGCTCAAAAATTTAATTTAAAATCAAATAAAGAATGAGACAGGAAAGAAGGAAGGAGGAAGGGAAAGGCAAGCTGCTATGTGCCTACAGTGAAAATATCTAATGTGGAAAATGCGAGCAAAGACCCTCTACGCAGTTTTCAAAGTTACTTCAGGAGCCAGGTCCATTTCTGTGACTACTTTTAGAATAACTTTAATAAATGGCATCAGCTGATCTCATACAAATGGACCTGTAGTTGGGGATGTATGTTAAAAGTAAGGAGCTGTCCCTGTTCACCATGGAAGGGCCAGGTCCACATTATAAACATACCCACTTATGAGTGGCTTCCTCCAGACCTCTGTGTCAATCACTGTAACCTGTACATCTGCCAATATCCATTTTCCTTGTAGTATTTACCGCCACTGTTACAAGGGCCATTGTTTCAGGTAGCATTCTTTGTTAGAGTCTGTAAACAAGTCTGGATGGCGCCTGGCATTTTGCCAGAGGGAGTGGTTTGTGACGTAACACCAGCGAGCCATTGAGTGTGGAGATTCCTTATTGGTTGACTGCTGTATCGAGTTTATGTTAATTAGATAAGCTGTGTGTAATGTATATATACCCTTCCTGTCCTACAATAAACGGCTCCCACTCCTGCTGTATCAATCTACACAAGTTGTTCGTCACTCCCCAGTTATTTTGCTGCAGCCAGACTGGGGCAATTCTTAAATACAGCCTCTTTCTTTGGAATGCATTTATTTTGTTTGATCATATTATAAAGTTCATTTAGCAGGTGAGCCATTATTAATTCACCTTGAAACTCAGAAGCCGCCTCAAACTCTAGAGACCTGCAGAAAATCTGTTAACACCTTTTCTAATTATGAATAATTTCCCCAAAACCTATTCTTTCCCTTTTTCTCTCCTTAGAAAACAGTGGAGGGGCTGGGGATGCAGCTCAAGTGGTAGCACGCTCACCTGGCGTGCATGAGGCCCGGGTTCGATCCTCAGCACCACATACAAAGATGTTGTGTCTGCCGAAAACCAGAGAATAAATATTAAAAAAAAAAAAAACTCTCTCTCTCTTTAAAAAAAATAAAACAGTGGAGTGTTTTTTTTTTTTGTAAAACTCTTCAATAACTGAAATAATTGAATGGGCACCTTGGTCTCAGCCCACTAATGTAATAAATGGCTGCCCTTACAAACAGAAGAAACAGAATGTCAGTGTCGTTCTTTGAGCTGTTTTTGGTGCTATGCTGATACATCTTGAACAAAGGGGATTCTCCTTTTATAAAAAGTCAGTTCTTGTGTTTTCCAGTCTATACACAGATCCCTAAGGCCCTCATTCCCTGTCCTGTCTCTGCTCTGTGCTCACAGGTCACTTCGGTTCAGTCATCAGGGTTTCTCACTGATGAAGGCCACCCTGACCCAGTCAGTCCTGAGCCCTTCATACATCCTCAGCAATACCTTCCTAAGACACAGAGATCCACACCTGTCCTTCAGATAAGGCCCAGAGTCCCCCACGGCAGGACAGTCCTGTTTGGTTTGGCATATGCCTGCCTTTCTCCTAGCCACAATGGCTTAAAGCTCCTTAAAAGCTGCCCCCCATCTCCCTCTGTCCCTAGCACCCTGTCTGGGCCCCCTCCTATGTCCCAATGCCTCCCCTTCCTCCTGCCAGGACAGCTCAGTCATGTTCTGGTTGAACTTCTCTTTTTAAGCTTTCCCCAAACACTGCACCTTGAACATACCTGTGTCCTTGCATCCAGATGCTGCATCACAATGATCTGCTTGTGAGTGCACCTCTGAGCAGGCCACGGGCTTCCTGGGGAAAGAGGCCTCCTTTATTCTTCAGTCATCATGGAACATGACTCAAATATCAACATGATGTCCAAAGATTGCAAATACTCATGATTTTGAGAATGTGTCTGTATAGCATAGTCCCTGTAGAATGACTATGGCTGGATCTAGTATAAAATAAGAGTTTCAGAATACCTCCAGCGTTGCTATCCTGTATCAACTTACACCTTAAAAAACAAAATCATTAGGAAATAAAATAGTATCTAAAAACTCACATTAGGTTTGCAGATGACCCTAAGGTAAGAGCAAGTGTTATTATCCTGGGAATTATGCTTAGAATTCAGAACAACTTTAATAAACAGGAGTCAGCAGAAATAAGACTTAGCAAGGGCAATTTTAGAGCAATATCCTTAGGAATAAAAAATGAACAGCTTAAATAGAAGAAAGAAAGAGAGGAATTACAATAAGACAGTTATGCATAACTAGCATTTTTTGAAAAACATGAGAAGCCTTGTACAAACAAGAAGGGCGTTCAACAAGCTGTTATTTTGATTAATTCATCAGCAGGACGTCATGGCTTACACTGGGCAAAGCCCCCACCAGGTGTTGATCACCTAGGAGCTGACGTTGAAGTAGAGCTCCATTGTTAAATCGACTCAGAATGGAGCCATAAGGAGCACTTATAGATGTCAGAAAGGAGGAAGTGGGAATAAACCAGAGAATAAAAATTGATCACATTCTCCAGTTTTGGATCCAAATTTGGACTCAGTCACTTGAAAATAGACATAAAGAATTTGAAAATGGTTTCCAAAAACATCACAGGAAGTTCCTAGCATTGGTTTAAAGGTTAAAACAATTAATTTTTAAAAAGAAACCAAAAAAAAATTGGTAGTATTTAATTGAATAAGGAAAAATAAACGCTGATTTCAAGAGGTCCACAATCTTTATTCAAAACAATTAGGTCCAAAAAAAAAAATGTGATTTAGACTTGGGGAAAAAAAAACCCGGTCCTCCAGTCCCCTCCAGCAGGGTCTGGGGCAGAACTGCAGTCAGACAGTAAAATTTCTGCAGCCAGTCCTGTGCATAGTCTCATTCTGGATTTCCTCTTTGGCTTCTTAGGGTGTGAGAGAGCATTTAGAGGAGATTTTAAGAGTGAAAGCTCTAGGGAGGCTCAGCTAGAGTACTGATCTGAGCTTGTTGGCAAATGAAGTCATTTCAGAGTCATGTGCGTCTCTGTTTAACATTAAGTAAATAAAGCCAAGAGGAAGCGCTACCTCCAAGACACTGCCATCTTCTCACAATGGCCTTGTGTCTTTCCGGCCCACCTCCATTCTTCATCCTGGCTGGAACCAATGTTCAACTACTTTCTGCCCAAGGATCCTCCACTGTTCTTGAAAATTCTCAGGTGAATTCCTTCATGGAACCACCTCCCATCACACAAAGCCCCACCTCAGCTCCTCTGGCCCTAGCAGTGGGAGCTCTGCAGAATCTGACTGGCTCTTCCCCTGGCTCCACCAGGATGTCGCCAGCACTGGGCTCTGCCCACCCAGAGCTGCTCCTTCCTCATGAATGGTCTAGGGCTTCACATGTGACCACAAAGCAAAGCAAATGAGACCTATTTCAGAATAGGAGCAAATTTTAAAGTGACACATCTTGGATAGGAAAAAATACTTTCATATATATTTTTTATAATTCAAGACTAAGTTCATTAAACACTTACAGAGTCATTTGTATGGTTTTCATGAAAATTTTAGGATGTAACTTATATTACAGTGCTACATTCTACTATGTATTTATATACACATAAATGTATTCTACTATAAATGTGTGTGCATAAACATATATCTATAACATCTATACCAACAGCTGTGACAAGTTTTATTTTTTACATATTTTCTTTATATAACAATCCAGGTGTTAATTTTATGTAAGTTAGTAAAAATTGGATATTTAAGGAGGTTTTTACGAATTGCCCAGATTTTCTTGGTGCATATCAACCACAGATTATTTTTAAAACATGGGAGGAAATTCAACTTCATCTAATAAATCCAACAAATCTTCTTAATCATACATTCTTCCCTTGTTTACCATTAGCCATAACACATTTCGAGCCTTATGGCTGTTGGGAAAATATAACGGCAGCCGCACCCCAGAGAAAAACCCCAGCATGGCGTCTAACGACCCTCCTTCTCTTCTTTGTTTCTTTCACTGGCGCGAAACGTTCCCACCGGTGCCAATGTTCAAACCCTGCAGGTAGGAAGCCTTAGCCCCAATTAGAATTAACTTCTTGGGCCCTGGAACTGACATATGGAAGAGCTTGCCAATAAACGGGCGACCTGTTATCTATCTCAGCCCCTGCTACCTCTCTTAGACCTATATAAACACAGCCTTTTGTAATAAAGCGAGACCTCTTTGGTAATCTGTGTCGTGTGGTGCAGCGTTTTCCAGTCTTACAATGGCATATTGTGAATATTCTAGAACATGATTCTAGCACAAACTATGACAGTTCATCCACTGTCTTTTGTGATCTTTTCTTTCCCTCCTGTGCTACATTTCCCCACGCCAGTGGAGAATATTTTGAATTTAACTGTAGGAATGCAGTGTTATTCTCTCTTTCAAACAACAACAATTTTTTTAAAAGTAAAGTTTTTCTAAGGTTTTACCCCAGAAATTAGATTTTCAATATAACAGTTTTCATATATATACACATTTTTTGGTTTCTGTGATTTTTCTGTTAGGCACATTTTTACATTACTTATTAACCATTTGGAGCTTTTTTGCAAACAAAAGGGGGATTAGATTTCCAAATATGCCAAGTTAGAGGCAGAGTGTGGAGAGGGGTGTCAATGCTCTTGCTTTTAGCAGAAGGCAGCAGATGTTTTCCCAAAGGATATACACAGGGTGCCTGCAGAACCAGCTTTTATTATTTTATTAAAAGAATTGGGACGTCTGTGGTTATGTGGACAGCATACGCCGGTGCTTCTGTGTGCCTCAGAAACTGCTTCTTTACTAGAAAAGCAACAATGGTGTTTGGATCCGATGTGACAGTGGCCTGCGTCAGCATGATGTGTGTGGGGAAGAGTTGGCAGCAACAGGAATTCAAAATGCTCTCCAGGTAGTTGTTGAAAGAGCAGAGCACTATGTTTTCGAGAAATTTTTCCAAGAAGTCATGAGGCCAATAGATTATTTTATTGCAGATTTTTCTCAGCAACAAGAAATTGAACACTTTATTCATTGTTAGCATCTAAAACTCACCAAATCCTTTTGACTTTTGAACAGATGGACAAGCAACTCTAAAATTCTCAGCTTTTTCAATACCGTGGCAGGCATTAAAATGAAATCATTATTCATTTTCAAGCATCCTAATTACCTGTTATAGAAAAAGGGGCTAATGTTTACTCTTCATTTGGCCTATCCATGTATCATAAAGGAGAGGAATTTTTAAAATCTTATCCTGGGATGGGGAGAGTGGCAGAAGAGAATGTTTTGCTTGGAATTGTCTTGGAATGCAGAGTTCCTGGTCTGGGAGGATCCATTTCAATCTGCAGTTGTCTACGAGCAACACAGGATACAGGAGGACAGCTTGGTGGGTTGCAAATGAGATATCACGTGAAAGGTGTTCAGTGGCGAAACCTGTCGGACATATTTATTAGACAACATGTGCCAAAAGACAATGAAGGATTCAGGGTGATGCTTAGATTCATCCTGGCCTGAATCTACCCCTGGGCTTTTAACTACCCTTGCCTGCTCATCCCCCTGTACTCACCTGGGATCACCCCAAAACACCAGGCATACTCTTGCCTCAGTGCCTTGGAACTTGTTCCTGCTTCTTCCTGCAGAGGTTTTAAGAAATGGCTTGCCCCTTCTCCCAAGGTTATCTTTCCAGAGAGAACTTCTAGTACTCCCCTCTTGAATGTGGACACCATCCCTCATCCCCAGCATGGCAAGTGACTATGAGTCTGGTGGAAGTGTTGCAGACTTGGGAGAATAAGAGGACTTCTGCTTTGAACTCATTATGATAAAGATGTTCTAAAAACAGCTGGCAAAGTCCATGTACAGCTCTCTTTGTACATCTTTGCAAGCATGAAAGCTGTTCTCAGCAATCAGGCTCTCAATGTGCCAGAAAAATGTAGGCATCACCCTGAGGATGCACAGTGACCGTGAAGAGCCCCAGAGGAACCCTGTGAAGGGACTTTAACCACAAGTCTCCTTGGAAAGAAAAAGAAGACGCTTATTGACAAATTGTGGGGAGATAGAAAGGAGCTGGCTGGTGTCAGCAGCAGGTGTAGTTGTGTGCAGAAGGGTGACACATGGGACTTCCCTTGCAAACTGAGTTCTGCATGCTCAGTTCCCCTACGTGGCTATGTAGGCGAACAATCTCTCAGTGAAATACAAAATGTCTTGGGTGAAAAATACATCACAGGGTTTGGATGAGGCCAGGCATTGCTTGCTCATTATCTCAAGCCCAGAAAGATGAGATAATTCTTGAAGGAAATGACATTGAACCTGGATCAAATTCAGCTGCTTTGATTCAAGCAAGCCATAAAAGTTAACAACAAGAGCAGCAGAAATACTTGAGATGGTGTCTGTCTCTGAAAAAGGGACAGTGCAACAGGCCCACGGGCAAGACCTGAGAGTTGTTCAGCTGCAGTGACCACAGCTGCCCGATGATCCCTGAGGACTAGCTATGATTTTTAAAGATGCAACATAGAAAAGAGAAAAGAAAAACAAACCTGCAGTGTAGGCAAGATGTAAACTTTGTATCCTTTTAGAGGCACTGTAAATAAAGGTAATACGACTGTTGGGACTTTTGCCTCAGGGCAGGATGAAGTATTTGTGATAACTAGAAAAGCCAGACAAACCATAAAAAACGATTTTGGGGGGGGTATCATAGAACTGCTGAAGCAATAAGGCTGAAAGAGACTGAAATTCCAGAGAAGCAGAAGTAAACTCAGAAGCAGACTGATTTGTACTTTGGTGTGAATTAAAGGCTGAGAGTATGACCATGGTGAAGACAGAGAGCTGCTGCTGGGTACACTTAAACAGTCACAGTCTGGCCTCTGTGAGGGTGAGCTGAGTGACCAAATTGGAGACTCAGGGGACCTCAAGCACCGCAGATCCCTCTCTCAAGACTTTGCTGTATTCTGAAGATGTGTAGAGCAAGTTCAAAAGACCGTTCGCTTTTTATCACTGTGACCAAAAGACATGACAAAAACAACTTCCAGAAGGAAAAACTTATTTTGGTTCATGGTTTCAGAGGTCTTAGTCCATAGATGGGTGACTATGATAGATGCTCTGAGCCCAAGAACATCATGGTGGAAGGGCCCAGTGGAAGACAGCAGCACACTGATGATGGTCAGGAAAGCAGAGAGTGAGTGAGCGAGGTACAAAGAACAAAATATAAACCCCAGAGGCCTGCTTCCTCCAGCCACACTGTATCTGTCTACACTACCACCCAATGCAGTAGTCTTTCAAATTATTCACGCATCAAATGGATCAATCCACTGATTACATTACAGCTATCATAATCTAATCATTTCTGCTCTGAATGTTCTTGCATTAACACAGGAGCTTTTGGGAGTGGAGGCACCAAAGCCTAATAAAGACCAAATCAAAGAACTCTGAAAAGCAGAATGGAAATTCCAATATTCTTGGTATTGAAAGAGTCAAAAGATCCACTGAATTTGCAATTAAATCTATTGAAGGTCACACCATAAAATAGATGTAAATAGACTGGTTTTTACCAAAAATGTGTCCCAGCCTGGAGACAGCCTGGGTGTAATCCATGTTTGGGTGAAGGTGATGAGGCATCTATTCTACTTTTATAGGTGTGAGAGTGGTAAAATCTGGTTTTGATGGAAGATACACTCTGATTTGGAAAAAAAAAAAAAGATAACTCCACAGTGTCTTTTTCATACACAGTATGTGGCACTAAATTTCCTATCAGACAAGCCAAGACATAGAAATACAGAACTAGTAACTAAGGTATTAAAGAGAAACAAAACCCCAGAAAACAGAGATTCATAGATGATTGAGATTTTGTAGTTTACAGGAAAGGACTTGAAATTAATAATTCATATGCTTAAAAAACAGTGAAATATAAACAAGTTTGCAAAAATTTTTAAGAATATAAGTAGAGCTAAAATCTAGCTCTATTTGAATCTAAAAAGATCAAAGTGACTGATGAAATATGATATTTGGGATGGGGAGAACTCAATGGAGAGTTTTACCAGTAGATCAGATACAGAGTAAGACAGGTTTATCATCCACAAAATGGATCAATAGATGCCGCAGTCCGGCTGCAGCAAAATAACTGGGGGGTGACGAGCAACTTGTGTAGATTGATACAGCAGGAGTGGAAGCCGTTTATTGCAGGACAGGAGCAGTATTTATACATTCCACACAGCTTATCTAATTAGCATAAATTAGATACATCAGTCAACCAATAAGGAATCTCCACACTTAATGGCTTGCTTTTGTTACTTCTCAAACCACTCCCTCTGGCATTTTGCCAGGCACCATCCAGACTTGTTTACAAACTGTAACATTCCCCTGGCAAAATGCCAGGTGTTATTTTGACTTGTTTACAGACTCTAACAAATAGAAAATATTCAAACTGAAGTGCTACTGAGAAAATAAACCAGAAAAGAGCATCAATAATATCAAAACACAGGAGATCTAATACTTACACAGGGAGAGCGTCTAAAGGAAAAGAATCAGACACTGGAGTCCTATAAGGAAAGAATTGAAACAAGGTCATAAATAGACATTTTTAAGAGGTAATGGATCTTAAATGTTAGTGAAAAGTTATCAACCCCCAGATATAAGAAGCCAAAGAACTCAATTTAGTACAAATGGAAAGATGCTACCCTGCACATCAGACTAATTCCCCAAAGCCCAACGTAAGAGAATTTTAAAAGCAGTACAGGAAAATGATACATTACCTTCAATGAAAGATAAATTAGACTTTCAGATGACTTCTCTAGGTAGGAAAGCCAGAGGACAATTCAACCACATCTCTAGAAGCCTGGGGGATCCTGCTAACCCAGAATGCTGTACCCAACAACCTCACCCTTCAGAAATGGAGGTGACCAAGGGGTTTTCAATGAAAAATTAGAAAATGAATTCCCAGTAACCCTACTGTAAAAAAATGTTAAAGAAATTTCTCTTGATGCAAGGAAAACAAAATGGGGAAACCTGGAAAAGAATTAATACTATTAGAAAGCACAAAAATGTGGATAAATGTTAACAAATGTTGATTATATAAAATGATACTAGTATCATCTTGGGAAGTTTTGAACAAATATAGAATTAAAAATGACAATAATTACTCAATAAAGTAGGCACTGGTATATGAAGTTGTTTTCTAAGGTTCTAATATTAACATAAAAGTAAAATTGTATTAGTCAATTATACCAAGAATATATGCTCTATCCTTAGAGTGTAAAACCTCAGGAAGAGTTAATACAATGTGTTACCAATAAATAGAATAGAAATGTAAGAATAAAAAGGTGATTTATCCAAGAGAAGTCTATACAGTAAAAGAAATAAAACCCAGATTATCCAAGGAGAAAACTAACTGTAAAATGGTAGAAATGAGCCCAACATCAGTAATAACATTGAATGCAAACGGATTAAATATTAAAAAAATAAAATAATAAGATTTTCATATTGGATTCAAAATATTTATCTGATGCTTGCAAGAAATACATGTTACATATAAAAACAGAAAGAGTATAAGTAAAATGATGGAAGTTGATTTTATACAAACTCTATCCAAAAGAAAACTGATATGGCTAAACTCATAGTCAGATAAGGTAGTCATTAAGAAACTAGATTACTAAAGACCGACTCCAATAAAGGGGTCAGTATATCTAGATGATACCTAGACTCTATGTCTGCATGCATACAACAGATTTAAAGTATATACAATGTAATTAGCAAAGAGAAGAGAGATGCGGACAAATTTGCAATCATAGTGGAGACTCGACACAACTTTTGCAAGAGCTGATAGAAAAAATGAGATAAGTACATAAAAGTTATAACAAAGTAATTAAACCTGATCAATTGATCTGTATACAATGCCTCGCCAGACAATCAGTGAACACTTCCTCATCTACAAACATGAAATTGTTTTCATGTTCTGTACGGGTCAGGATTCTCTAGAGAAAGAGAACCAGTGGTCCATATATAAGAAGATTCATTATAAGGAATCAGTTCACAACTATGGAAGAGGACAAGCCCATCCCAGGTCAATCCAAGGCTGGAAACTGTGAGGAGGAGAAGGAGAGGATGCTCCAGTTCAGTTTCTCAGCTAGGAGAATGGGTCACCTGAGGCACTGGTCCCCTTGTGTTCCACCCAGGACTTTGAGAGTATGGGATGCTAGTCTCCAGAGTTATAGACAGCTGTTCCTTCCCCCTTCCCATTTTTTTTTTCATTCAAAAGCATGCTCACAGAAACATCTAGAGTTGTTTTGACCAGAAATCCAACACCTCATAAAAATACTATAAGAAAAATAATAATCCTTAGAAGGGTCAATGCTTAGAAGGGACAAATCTGGAAGTGAGTAGGGCGGACACATAGCAAAACTGGAGGAGGGTTGTGATTGGGGAGAAACAGGCCAGTTTTATAAGACCCTACATTCTAGGGACTGCATTTCTGGAATTTTTTTAGAGTCACTGATTTACTCACATTAATACATTCAACCTCATTACCAGATTTAATATCATAAGTAATTTTCATAATCGTAAGTAAATGTATCAAAAAAACTTCACTTACTATTACCTATATGTGATATTAGAATCCTTGTAAAGCTTTAAAAAAACTATATTTATATCACTTTTGTGATAAATACAATTAAAAAGCTTAATAACTTCATTTATGTATCACAATGTGACAAACTTAATATTTATCTCACAATACAGATTGTGATTTTTTTAAAGGTACATGTAAGCTGGATTATTAAAAAGCACACTGGAGTCATCTCAACATTTAACGTCATTGTCATTTACGGATTCTCCACCTCACTCCACCCAAGACTTTGAGTTTAAAAGATGTTCAGTACCTTTCCCTTCCTTCTCCATCTGGTATCTCCTCCCTTTATCCTTCCCTAGATCTTTTCTTTCTTCTTCCATGTGGTACAGCTTTGAGGTCAACATGTCACCACAAACATCACCGGGGGTAAGGGGGGTGTTCCCTCACCTATCAAGTGCAGCATGGTCCAACTAAGAGGGTTTAGGAGGTTTTTCTTTTGGCAGGGGTTGTTTGGTTTGTTTGGTTGTTTGGTTGTTTGCTACTGGGGATTGAACCCAGGAAAGCTTTATCACTGAGCCACATCCCCAGACGTTTTTGTTTTTCATTTTGAGGCAAGATCTTACTCAGTTGCCAAGGCTGATCTCGAACTTGCCATCCTCCTCCTCCCCATCCTCCTGAGTCATTGGGATTACAGGTGTGCCGAGAGTTTTTAGTAACTCAGGACAAGAAAAATGTTTATCCTGTAGCTCATTACAATGCAGTGTCAAAGTAAGACTCCAAGAGCACTCTGCAACTTCAGACCGTGTTGATAGAACTCTTGCACAATTTTTAGTTGCACCTGACTTCAAAAGTATATTCTCTGAAAGCTGATGAGACCAAGATACAATCATTCTTATCAGACTCATCCTGACGAAATTGGGTCTGGGAAATAATGAAGTAGGAGAGCTTACCTGAAATAAATACTGTTTCAAAGACTTTCTAAAGAAATCTACAAGGAATTCCATCTCATTCCTTACATGCTCCATGCTTACACACCTTATATAAATGCACAGATTTCTGAACAATGTATATCTTTAACATTCTTTAAGAAGACATCACTTCAGACAAGATGCTCTAGACAGAACACTCACCCAACACGCCCCCCTACCAAAAGCTGAGGCCAGTTCCTGCCCTGGGTCTCTGAGACCAGTGGACCTTGTATCTAAATAGCTTCCACTAATTTCTCCCTTTTTGTCTTGAGAAACTTCCAAAGGCCTCAACCTCTGAACATGCACCCAGTTTACCTTGGCATGGGTGTATCTATAGCCATGCTCTGCTCTTCCCAAGAGCAGTAATCTCTGTAGATCTGTTACCTTCATTGAGTTATCTTTTGTGAAATTGGTAAAATCAAAGTCACCAGTACAGATCATGCTAAAATTGCAAATAACCCCTGAAAGCTTTTTTATTTTTAATAAAGTAAGAGTCTGTCTCCTGCTTTTACCAGATACAAGTCAAGTCAACTCCAAGGTTGCAGAAATGACTCAAAGATCTAGACTTCTCCTCTTTGTCTGCCATTTTGGAGTTCCAGCTCCTGACCAGGTGGATAAGAGAGGATGAGAAAGATCCTGAGGACCCATGGGAAGCTGGCAGTACACACACCTCTTCCACACACATCCACAGCCAGAACCAGTCACATGGCCCCATCCAAATGGGCATGGCCGAAGAAATGCCTCCCTGTGTGCCCAAGATAGACAGGAAATGGTTTGGTGATCACAACATTGTGCTACCAGGAGCTGTGGTGCACATTCATTAAAGACCTCACAAATACAGTACCTGTCCTTTAAAAGTAATTCTTGTCATTATACTAGGACATGGAAAGTCATGCTTCATTGTCACGGTATTATGGGGCCATTCATATTCATAGGTAAACAGAAGTAAACAATTATGTATGATTTGTTTTATTTCCAGGCCAACTATACATCAAAATTTCAGCTCTTAAAGGCCCGTATCCTAGCTAGGAATAATTCAGGCTTTTTGAAAAATAACAGAAACTTTGAGCAAAAGTGCACAAAGATCCGCTATCTTGCTTAAATACAAAGCACATATTGCATGACACATATTGATTTTTTTTTCATTTGCAAATTATAGAGGCCCATGCTTCAAATAATTCTTCCAGCTACACACACAAACACACACACACATAGCAACACACACACACACACACACCACACACACACAAACACATATTTCAGGGAATTATAGAAAACTTGAATCTAGTTTGCTGGGAGATAAAAAACTGTAATCTCTGTGGTTCCACAAAGACAACAAAACAAGGAAACCAAAGAGCGAGTGCCTGTCAAAACCACAATTTCCTAGCAGAAAGCAAACAGGCAAAAAGTTGGAAAGCCAATTTCTCTGCCCTATGCAAAGAATGTCTGTGTTAGAAATTCAAAGCATTAATTACTTGAGTTTAGAAACCCCTGGGATTTCTGAGTGTCAGAAGGTCGAAATAGCAGCACAGGTGAGTGAAGGCTCGTTAGCATGAACTAGCAAGCGCTGCAGATATTCTGTATTTAATGAAAGGATAGAAAGGGAAAATAACCCAAGGGGATGGTGAGTTAAGAGATGGTGGCAGCAGGAAGGCAGAGAGCAAAGCCATCATTTCAAGTCCTTGGGGGCTGACTTCTTCAGAGCAGCTGAGGGCGCGTGCTGACAGGTCTCAGGGTTGTGTCCAATTTGGGGGGTTTTGGTTCTTCTGCGGAGGTGGCAGTTCACCGCTGACCTCACATATGTACCCAATATGCAATTTTCCAAATGACCCCGAGGCACTTGGAAGGTTGTTGAGGACACAGGCTGAAGGCCCTGTCAACTGAGAGACATCTGTCTTTCTATGCTTGACACTTTATGTATTTCTGCAACTCACAACAGGTTTCTTACCCACTGCCCTCCTCAGAGCTTTCTCTGCCTCCAGTCTGCTCATTTTCTGAACAAACAACCTGCAGCCGCTCAGTAGCTGCTCTGTCCTTCACAGCTTCCCCGTCCCCCTGCAGGGAACAAAACCAAGTGACAGGCACCCTGGAAACAGTGTCCCCGCTGGAGTTGGAGGCAGAAGGGCAGCAAGGCAGAGAGCATCTCTGACTCAGAGCATTTGAAATCGGTGCCTTTTTGGATTCAGATTTCATTTCTAATTTACCTATAAGTTTTATTTTAAGAGTAACATGATCATAATATAAATGCAGAATGTGGATCCCTCCCCTGCTTCCCGCTGAATCTGAAGAACTTGATGTCAGGTTTTCCCGGGACTGCTGTGAGCATATATAAGTGCATAATACATAGGACTGTGTACTCATAGTTCTTAAAAATTAAAATATAGTTCACATGTAATAAAACATACACTTTTAACACTTAAATTCCAATTTAATGAGTTTGGCAAATGTATACAACTAAGTCACTGCTACCCTGGTGATGACATAGGATTCATGCATCACCCTAGATCCCTTTCCTGTGAGTTCCAACAGCCTCCCTTCTCCCACCCCAGATCACTACAACAACTCTGACCCAGATTTCAGAGATCAGCTTGACCCTTTTCCTTCGCTCAATGCCTTGTTTATGGATTTCCTCTGTGTGTTGCATGTATCTATACAGATGTTCCATTTTGTGGGGGCAAGAAGTATTCCATTTCTCATGAATACCACAAGTTAAAACAAAATTTCTATTGATGGACATTCATACTCATACAATTTTTGTACATAAAAGGAATTTACTGTGCAGCTCCCTCTGTTAGTTTCTTTTCATTTTTCCACTCAGAATTACACGTGGGCATGTGTCCTCAAGTGTCCCCAGGGAGGGACCTGGCTCTTTCTTAAGGCTGAACATTCTTCCTCCATAGACAGGTGCTACGTGTTGGATTCTCAGGCCCCTATTCACAATTATATACTTTCTTAACAGCTTTGTAAATTAAAGTCATGCTTGCAAACAGCTGCAGACATTAACATGGAAAATATACACCCACAGGATTGGAAATATCTGTTAGAGTCTGTAAACAAGTCAGGATGGCGCCTGGCAAAATGCCAGAGGGAGTGGTTTGTGAAGTAACACCAGCGAGCCATTAAGTGTGGAGATTTCTTATTGGTTGACTGATGTATCTAGTTTATGCTAATTAAGATAAGCTGTGTGGAATGTATAAATACCGATCCTGTCCTACAATAAATGGCTCCCACTCCAGCTGTATCAATCTACACAAGTTGCTCGTCACCCCCCCCCGTTATTTTGCTGCATCCAGAAATATCTAAATCAAAAAATCCTTTCTCACTTTCCAACCCCCAAATCCATTACCAAGATACAGTCACACTTAACAGGTTTTTATAATAATAAGCTGGTAGTTGTGAGACCATTACTTTGAATAAGAATACGTATTTCAACTGTAGTTTATCAACTTTAGCAATATCTAATTCTCTTCTATGAAAGATGAAAAATTTAGTATTTTATATTACTCCAACCTGCTTTCCCTATCTCCATCCCCAGATTTATGTTTTATTTGGGCTGTTTCTTAACATCATGAACATCTTTTGTTCTACAGCAATAAATAGTTATGCATTTTATCTAAACTTTGGATCTAAAAATGTAAGCACATATAAAAGTATTTCAAGTATATGATGATATCAGTTTAATTCACCAAGAACCAAGTAGAATGAATAGGATGAACAAAGAAATGAAAGTAACTTTCCAAAAACTCTACTGTTTAAAAGTGAACAATATTGCAAGTGTCGAAGCGTGCTGCAATCTATTTTATCTACTTTTTATCAGTTTTCTTTCAATTTTCTGCCTTACTCAATTCCTATTTTTTTTCATTTTATGGGAATATCTCCATACAGATATTTTTTTCCTTGCCAGGCACATAATGACTAAGTTTGAGTCACTACACTTTCAAAATAACAATCTGCCCTCATATTTGACTAAGAGTTTGGAGTGGCGTGCTGGGGAACAGGTCCTCAGTAGACCCCCATTTTATCTCCAAATGGTCTCCTCCATTGTTCATGGTGCTCTAAAGTTTCTGGCACCTGCACGTTTGAACCTCAGTCACTCATCCTGCCTGCCACTTGGTGAGTTGTTTTATCCACACACTGTTTTCTGCCTCTTCATCTCCTTTTAGTGGACGGCAGAGCATCTGAGCTGATCCCTCATGTCACTTGACTTCTGAATTTTCAGTCTCTGTTTTTTCCTCTATACTCTGAGAATTGTTCTTTACTTATCTTCCAGATCCTGTTTTCAGCACTGTCTAGTTGTTTCCTTGTTAAGTTTTGCAATCATGTTCTGAATTCTAATATGTCCTTGGTATCCAATTGCTGTTTTTACAAAGAGGTGCTATGGGAGGTACAGGTCTTACTGTTTCAAGTGCATTGTCAGTATTTGGAGTGTGACAGCTCACTTCATCCTCATGGGAGCCTAGCAGAATAGACTCCGTTGTTCATTCCAATCCTCTGATTAGGAAGCCAAAGCACAAAGAGGTTCAGTGACTTCCAAGATCACAGAGTTGACTCCAGGGCCTGTGCTTTGAACTGTTGCACTCAGCATCAGCTCCTGCTTTGCTGATGAAACCTTCCTCACAGTATGAATTGAATCATTTTAGCATCTACTATGGTTATCTTAATACTCCTGTCCTGCAGCACGAGAACTCTCAGCTGCCTACATTCGCCTTTCTCTTACCAGTCAATTAGGTTGACAGTGCTAATGTGACTACAGCAATGACTACTGTTCCTAAGATTCAATTGTGGAATCCCTCCTCAGGCATGGGTCCCCCAGCCTGTCTCCCTTCCTCTCTTGGGGGTGAGGCTGCAGTCCTCCTGGCCCTCATCCCTCTTGACTTTCTAAGCTCTTTGGCTCTTCATGGAAATTGCAGTTCTTATTTACTCTGCCTGAAATCCTCTTGCCAGTTCTCTGCTTGGCTGTTTTTACCGTCCTTCAATTTTCTGCTCAGATATGAGCTTCTCCAAAAAGAGGGCATCAGCCTTTTTGCAAAGCCCAGTATCCCGTCTCAGAACCTGCTCCTTAGCAGTGCCTTCCACAGACCATGGAGCACAGGCTGATTTCTTAGCTTACCTGTTGATTTTCATCTCCTCGTCTACAAAGGAACTTCTGGTGCCTGGACCCGCACTGGCTCCCAGCACCTAGTGCTGTGCCTGGAGCACAGCAGGGAAGAGTAGAATTGATCTGAATGCACTGATCAAATGACCAGTGTTCCCACCTGACAACGAAACAAACAGCTGTCTCTCACAAAGGTTTGAAAAAGAGAAAACGCAGAAAAAATCATGGCAGAGGCATTTCATAGTGTATTGAGCTCTCATTTTTACAAGAAAAAAAAATTCCACATTCAAGTTCAGCATCTATTACCTATAGAATCCAGCATGTGTTTTAAAACACAATGCAACTGATATTCATTGAGTATAAGCTCTGCTTCTTTCTGTTGTCTAAATGTGCAGTTTTATTGTAAATAGGGGCAACTTCCAACACTCAAGGTCTTTGGGAAATATCCTATTGATCAAAATTGAGAATCAAACAGGTGACATTTATGAGGACATCACTACTTTGAGGCACCCAAGTGTGTTCCTATGGATAGAGGCCATCTAGAGTCTCCCAGTGGTGTCACTAACAGTCTCAGCAGCGCATCCTTCTAAAAAGTAGGGCTGATCAGAATGCATCTTCCTCTCTGTAGGTAATGAAGAAGGGGTCAACCCCTTAGAGAACATAGATTTGATGTGGGGGAGGGCAGTGGGAGTGGTAGTGAGCAAAGTACATGACCTTGGAAACAGGATCCTTCAAAACTTCTTCAGTTAATGCACATAAATATTGCAGAAATAGTCTTCCAGGATGCAGTTTGAAGACATGTCTGTCTCGGGGCAATTTTGCTAAGTTTAATAGGTAAGCCAAAGAATTCAAGATCTAATTTGGCCAGTGAACTTTATATACTGCTAAGCTAAAATAGCTTGCTAACAATATGGCAATATATCTTTGGCAACTACACCCAGACATAGAGCAATTAAAGACTCCAAGCCTTGTCTTTCCCATGGTCCCTAATTAGTTCATGAGATGATTCTTTCATTTTTCCAAAATCTTAAAATTTAATTTCCATCCTAATAGACGACGAGAAGCATAGTGCTGATGTCATTAAAATATATTACTCAAACACTCTCTTTTTAAAGGTTATTAGAAACTCCAGTTCAACTGAAGCAGTCAGACCTGGGTGAGTTCCTTCCACCCACCGGGAAGGAAGCAGGAGATTGAGACAAATTAAGTGGACAGGATGTAGATCTGGGCTTCCAGACCTGTCCTGGGGCAAGGGTGAGAAAGCATCCAGAAAGAAAGAAATGAAATGAATCTCTGCATGGATAAAAGCAAGCACCCCCTCCCCACCACAGCCTCCGTCCTGGGCTCAAAAGCACAGAGGCAGCGGGAGTATTACCAGAACACGTCTGCATGCACACCACACCCAGGTGCACACAGGAGCACGTGGGAGGACTCCGCTCAGACTAGAGACAACTGGTTTCTACATTACCAAAGGAAGCAAAAGCTAGAAGCGGAATAGTAACTCCTGACCCTGGAACAGTAACTCAGGAAAGGAGGAAGGAGGAGCGAGCCAGGGAGACAGAGAAGCCCTGGGAAAGCACAGTGTGGGCCTGCACGAGCCCAGGAGAGTGGATGAGAAGGGACTCAGCCCGGTCAGACTCAGAGGGGAGGCTAAGCCAGGGCTTGGGACCTCGCCCATGGGGTCTCCATCCGTGTGTTTTATTTTGCAAGCTTTCACTAGCATTCCCTTTAGAGAGGTATGAAGGGAAGCCAGATGGTGGGCTGAGGAGCCAGCAGGAATGGAGGACATGGAGAGAAGGCAGTGTAGGTCATTCTTTCCATCTGTCCTGCTGCACAGAGATTGCAGGTAGCTGGGAGGTCCCAGAGGTTTGGCTATTTGTTTGTGCACATCTGAGTTCTTATTGAGAGAAGCAGGACAAACAAAGTTGACAAAGGGAGAAAGAAAGTGGGTAATCCGTGAGGCCAGGGCCAGAAGACGGCACCAAGCCCTGGAGGAGAGAAGGGCGCAGGCGAGGGGGGTGCAGAGGAGGGTGCAGGCTCAGTGGCGGGAAGGTAAAGAGGATTCTGTCTCAAATTCCTTTCTCCCTGTGAAGTGAGAGGTAGGCCACATGCTGACAGCCACGGACTCTACAGAAGAGGGTTCAGAATCATCAAGATGGGGAAGAGGCTCAAAGTCGCCAGGGAATGGCAAAATTGTCCCTCTGAGTGTTGGGATGAGAGGCCGAGCTTCCTGCGACCTGAATAAGCCTCTTAACACACTATTTCCCAAGCCCATTGAAAGGCTCCGGAATGGTGGGCAGTTTGCCAATGTGTCATCAGACAGGTAAGGTGGTGGGGGCGGGTGAGAACTGAACACAAGGTAAGAGGTTTGGAATGTCAGAAATGAGGCACCATTGATCCACGTTTTAGGGGAAAAGTGAACTTAGGGGAAAACTGACAGCAAAATAGCCAAAGGGTCAGTGTGTTAGTGGTCAGAATGAGATGGGGAAAATGACATAGTGGAAGTAAATTGAGCAGAAAATGAGGCTGTTAGAAAACGGCACATCTGTATTCCTACAGGTTGCCCGATTCTGCCATCATCATCCAGTCTGAGCCCCACAGCCAGAGCGAGTTCTGGCCTACTTTTCACCTCCCTTCTCCAAACCCCTGTCTAATGGGCCATTAGAAAAGGCAACTCTCCTGCTCACAGAACTCCCACTCCTGTTCTTGTTTCCCTGGTCATTGGCACAGGGCCACCTCTAGAGGATAAGTCTATCCCCCAGGCCTGAGGTCACTGCTCCCTCAGGGCTCCCTGTTACACTTAAACAAAATCCAAACTCCTTACCAAGGCTTCAGGACTCCCCAGAGTCTGCCTGCAGACTGCTGTGATTTTTGTCCACACATCACTGATGACGAGGTCACAGGATTGATGGTGACCAGCATCCCAGTTTCACAGGGCCTGATACAATAGAAAGCTCCCCAGAGAGGTAGACCTCTAAGGGTCTGACCATGATTTTAATAAAGTTATAAAATGAATTGGGGGAAGGAAATGGGAATAGCTGTACTAGAGACTCATAAATTATATGGACCATGACTTATTCACATTTATATCCCCAGCAAATAGCACATTCCTGGTGAACCACCACCAGTCAGTTTTTATTGGCTAAATAAATGAATGAGTTTTTTTTTTTTAGAACAGATATTAGGATCTAGTGCTCCTAGCTGACAGCATCTGGACAAAGTCCCTTTAGGACAGGGAGCTGGGGAGTCCCTCTGACTCCTGGGCATGTGGCCCCGTCTAAGCCAATCAGACTTCTTCTTCAGGAACTTGAATCTTCACCAGAATGAGGTTGAGAAAGGAAAAGTTGGAGTTGGTTCATATCAACACCACCACCCTGAGAACATTGTCCTTAGGACATCCCTAAGGAGGACATCCTTCTTTCTCCACTCTTGAGAGGTGGTTCTTAACTTTTCCTACACTTATGAGTTGTATTACAACCTTCCAATAAATAACTTTTGCCTTAAGTGTAGCAGTCATTTTCTGTGGCCTATAATCAAAGAATTCCAACTAAACATATTGGAAATCTAACATAATTAGGAAAAAACATATTGATTTTAATAACGAGCATTGCTATGTGCCAAACAAAGTGGTAGGTGCCAAAAAGTTTTTCAAAATCCTATCAGAAACAGTCCTTGTCTTCAGACAACGTAGTTTTTTTATTTAAAGGAAATAAGGAGTATAATTAAGTAACTATAAGATAATATGGGATTAGTAGCATACACTGTAGAGGTGAGGTATCGAGGAAACTAGGAAAGGACCCTCCCCAGAGGGGGTTGTGGTAGACCAGCCTAAGCTTAGACATGGGCATGGTCATGTAGGGCAGGCCTGGAGGATCAGCAGAAGTGGTACCCCAAATACCTGTGACGGTCTACAAGGAGGTCAGTTTGCTACATGATGAACAAGAATAACCACAATTCAATTCTAAATAGTGGTTTGAAGCTGAAAAGTCTGGTGTGGAATTTGTTGGCAATAGGAACAAACATCTTTCTTTATGCACAATCATGCTTGGAAAGGCGAGGCTTGCAAAGTCATCTATGAAGTAACAGAGAGAGGACAAGAGCAGAATGAAGAGGCAAATTCCAAGGTGTTGCAGTAGGTTAGTCAGGGGGCAATTCATCAAGAATGAAAGCAGATTTCAAGAACTTGCCATCGAACTAGACATCAAAAAAGGCAGAGACGCCCTGGGCCTGATAAAGGCAGGAACTGATACAAAATATCCCACAGCTCCTAAGTCACACCCTCATTCCCAACTCTCCTTCCTGAGTCTTGGTCCCATGCTCATCTGCCACAGGCCATCTTCGCCTGGTAAGCTGTCATGCCTGAAGATAAGCTTATGATGCCTTTGCTCCTTTCTGCAGGTCTCCTCCCCTTCTTTTCTTCCAAACATAGAAACCTGTCTACCTCTTCCTGTCCTTCAACCAATCAGGTAGTCAGGCCTTGAGCTCCCTGCAGCAGCTTCTTCAAAAATCTTCCTGTTCCCATTTTGTCCCCACCATCCAGCAGAGCATCAATAAACTCTGTCTAAGCTGAGAGATGAAATCTGTAAAACACAATATAGCATTTACAGCCAACTGGATCCTCTGGAAACACTGTTTAAAATATCACTTCCATGTTCAGGAAATTATAACAGAAACTACTTGTCCCAAATTACAGTGGATAATGCATTTTTTTGAGGTCCTCTATTTGTTCGTGTGTCCTGAGGTGTGTGGGAGAGGTGTGATCGTGGGCATGCGCACACCCCGACAGCAGAGCCCAAGAAGGCGGGAGAGAAGATCTGGGCTTCCCTAGAGTGAAGGCCACATTCCCCAGGCAGAGGCCATCTCATGACCTTTCAGTTCCTAGGGGGCCTTGATAGGAAAAGGGAGAAATCGAAAAGTCAGCTGCTATGCTTAGGTCTACTAGGTCAATCTCTGGCAGGTTAAACGCCTCTGTTTATTTGTTTATGTATTCAGAGACTTGGAGCTCAAAGATGTCTATCATTTCACACACACACACACACACACACACACACACACACACTCCTGATGTAATCCACATTACTCTGAAAGAACTAGCCCTGTATAGCTGGAAATGCTTTGCAAATATCTTTTCAAACAGATCTATGCATATGCTGACCCCAGCTCTGCACACCTATCCCCAGCCCTGGCCCTGCCTGCATCTGGGCCTTCATACCTGCCACTAAGAGCAGCAGCTCTGACCCTGGGTTGTCCTCACACCTCACCTCACACACACAGCCAGAGCCCACTAACCAGACTTCATGCCTTGGCCAAGGTAAGTGTGGGGGTCTGGTCCTACCTGCCATATCCATGCTGCACCAGGTCTCTGGGTACACTATCTAATCGTTTGGGTTTGTTTTTTGTTTTGTTTTGTTTTTTTTTTTTTAAGAAAGAAATCTATTCATTCCATCATTCAAATAACTACATATTGTTTGACATCTGAAAATCATTTTTTTTAAAAAAAAAAGAGTGAGATTCATTCTGGTAGAAAAGAGGTAGCCAAGAATAGTTTAATATGACTTTGGTATATGCTTAAGGCTTACTCAGAGTCAACAACCTAATGACAAGAAACGGTCTCCGTGTCTCCAGTCTCTGTTGAATGTTGATTTTAAAAGTTTAAAGACACATGGTGTGATGGGCTTTGGGGAATGTCTGTTAAGGAACATGGTCTCTGTTTGATGGTGGTGCTCTGGTCTGGGCCCATATGGAGTCAGGCTGGGGGACAGGCTAGAGTGTCAGCTTTCCTGATGTCCCACCTGTTAGAGTCTGTAAACAAGTCAGGATGGCGCCTGGCAAAATGCCAGAGGGAGTGGTTTGTGAAGTAATGCCAGCAAGCCATTAAGTGTGGAGATTCCTTATTGGTTGACTGCTGTATCTAGTTTATGTTAATTAAGATAAGCTGTGTGGAATGTATATATACCCCTCCTGTCCTACAATAAACGGCTCCCACTCCTGCTGTATCAATCTACACAAGTTGCTCGTCACCCCCCGGCTATTTTGCTGCAGCCGGACTGCGGCACCCACCCAGGCCCTTTCCTCTTGCTGCCATTCTGTGCCCTCAGGACAGGGCTGGGATGAAGTGGCAGTGTTCCAAGATGTAATGAGCTCAGCCTTAACAAAGATGGACAGAGACTGCAGATTGCCACAGTGTGCAGTGGGAAAGGAGTTCAGGAGGACAGGAGTCTGTTGTGAGACAAAGAGTTCCATCTGAATGTATGCATCAGTGATTATAGGACCCGGAAGTACTCTTTCGTAATCTAGTATAGATATAAACATATATATTATATATTAAACCTATATTTTTTTCTCACAAAGTATTGAACTTGATTCCGAGGAAGCTCCAGTTTGAGACTATGGTTCATTACCCAAACGACTCCCGGCTGGCAGTTGCTGACTCCGTTCTGGCACTGTTTCCAACATCTGGACAGGCTTGAAGTGAAAACCAAAGCATTGCTGGACACTGTGTCCAAAGCTCCTCTTCAGTGTTTAAAAAACAAACAAAAAGGCATTTGCAGGTAAATGATGGAGCTGGAGAATATCAAGCTAGGTATAGTAAGCCAATCCCAAAAAATAAATGCTGGATATTTTCTCTGATATGAGGATGCTGATCTATAGTGGGAATGTGGGGGGGGGGGGCGGGGAGCATGGGAGGAATGGAGGAACTTAGACAGGGCAAAGGGGAGAGAGGGTAAGGGAGGGGCAGGGGAAAGGTGGTGGAATGAGAGGGACATCATTATCTTAAGCACATGTATGAAGACCCGAATGGTGTGATTCTACTTTGCGTACAACCAGATAAATGAAAAATCGTGCTCTATATGTGTACTATGAATTGAAATGCATTCCACTGTCATGGATAACAAATTAGAATAAATAAATAAATAACAAGCATGCAACTGAATACAGTGAGGGAAGAAAAGAATGCTGAATAAATAATGAGGAGACTAAAACTAGCCAGTCTGAAAAAACATGGCTGGACTGGAATCTTATCTAACAACATACTGCAAAGTAGTTTGTAGCTGAATTAAAGTGCATAGAAAATGTTTAAATAAATGACTAGAAAATACAAAAAAAAAAAGAAAGAAAAAGACACACGTAGCAGGGTTCACTGGGGCATCTGCTGCTGTTCCTTCTGTTCTGGAAGACTGACCCCTTCCTTCTCCCATCCCCACACCATCATACCACAGGACAGCAAGGACGGACTCCACTATGGGCTTGTGTCCTCTTGAGGAAAAAGAAACTGTTCCCTGAAGCCAAGAGGGGCTGGACCCACAGCACCTCTGCATATAAATATGTTTTTAAATATGAAGCTTCTACATATCCCTCTCTTAGCCTAAGTTCCTTAGAGATAGTACTCATTGATTTGCTCAATCAGCAGATATTTATTATCTCAGATGTTATCAGGCACCAATAGTCACTGATCAGCATCAGCGTGTCCTCACCTCAGAATTGTACGCATTATTGAGATTCCTGAGCAAACAGGAGGGTGAGTTTATTCTTAAGGATATACACACATGGCCAGTTTGCCTGCTGGGGTCCTTTCTATCCTGGAGCTGCTCAGAGCTGCAAATGCCAATATGAATGCAAGAGACAGACTTGCGTAGATCACACAAATAAGTGGCACCTGAGTTCCTGTAAACCCAGGAAGTGGCCCTTACGACAAACTCAACAATAGCCAAGGGGTTAGAAAGGGGAGGTGTGAAGAAAATTGAGGCAGAGGGGACCTCACTGCAGGAGTTCTGTCTTGGGAGGGACAGCAGCGTCCTCCAGGACCTGACACATCTCAGGGAACAGGACGGAACAGCCTTCGAGAGAGCATGACCGTTCCCTCTTGCTCTCCTTCTCTCCAGAGTTTGGAGTCATCCACAGCAGAGGAGACAGTGATGCCCAGTCTACCAGGGGTGGGGGCAGTGATGGAGCAAGTTCTACCAGCGTGTGGCTAGCTGAAGAGGGCCTGGGCACAGTCACGAAGCTGACCAAATCAGGAGCAGAGAGTTTTAAGTTTTTCTTTTTTATGGAAACGAGAGCATGTCCCAAGTCACCAGCTACCCTGTCACACATCCCCCACCCACCCTGACACACATATGGGACTGCCGAGCACCAGAGTAAGAGAAGCTGGTCCACACCCCAAGCTCCTCTGAGGTCAGCTGGGCCACATACCACTGTCCACTGGGTTCCAAGGGCAGGCCAGCCCCAGCTCAAGCCGCACAGAGCAGAGCTACGGGAGTCCCCTCCTGGTATATCTGAGGATGTAAATATGAACAACTTGACTTTTTTGTTGGGTCCTAACTGAATAAAGAATGTCAAGAATTCATGCTATGTATAGTTGTGATTGGAGGAATTGCTGGGCAAGCACTTGTCTAACCTTGTCATCTGCAGAGGGCACACTCCCCTAGCGCTGAGGACCTTGTATCTCCAGCTCGTGGCTCCCCCCAAGGGAGGGCCTTGGGTTCTTGCTGTTGATGAAGGAATGTGTCCTTTCCTCTGTTTGGAAAGAGCCAAGGAGAGCAGGCATAATGGGAAAGAGCAGAGAGGCTGCGGCCCCATGGGCAACCTGGACACCAGCTGGGAAGCAGGGTCACTGAATCAATGACCATGTTCTGAGCATCAGGTTGGACTGTGGTCACAGAGGAAAGGATAGCATGAGGCAAGAGTGGGTGAAACCATAGAAATGACATGATAAATAGAAGAAGAAAGAAGTCAGAGGTGACCGAGAGGAGAGGCACTTCCCTGGGGTCACGTAGGACAGTTGAAGGGTCAGAAAAGCTCAAGTGTGAATGGTGCTGCAGACAGAACGAAGGCCACCAGCAAGGGCAGGGGCTGGGAGGGAAGAAGGGTACATCCCTGGGTGGGTCTCCAGCTAGGCACACAGCACAAGTCCAAGCAGGGAGCCAGAGGGCTGAGAGATGGGCAGCCAGGGGCCAGCCAGGTCTGCGTCTGGAGGACCCTGGGTGGGTTCTCAGGGAACGCTGGAGGATGGTTTAAAGGGGACATGACTCACAGCAGGACAGAAGCTCGAGGGACAAGGGGAGGTGGCAATACACAGTGGGTGGGGATAAAGATCCAGAATCTAGAGGAATTCCCATAGTAACCCCTTCAGTGACTTGACTGAGCATTTGTTGATGGAGTGAATGAAAGGATCAATCAATCAATCAATCAATGACTCAGTGATCTTCTAAGAGCTAAACAGCCAGGAGAAAAGATGGAATTGCCTATCCTTCCTTCCTTCCTCTCTTCTTCTCCCTCCCTCCCTCCCTCACCTCCTCTCTCCTTCTCTTTCTTTCTTTTATCATAGAGCACAGTAGTTAGAGATAGTTAAGGAATATTCTTGTGACTCTACAAAAGAAGGTATTCAAAAGTATTGTATAGAGATCAAATTACGGATACTTGTAAAATTGTCCATCCAATGACTGTGAGACTGCTGAATTTAAAATGGATTCCTAACATTACATTCAACCCTAATTGTAGTTATAATTTTCATTTTCCAATAAAATATGATTTATCATAGCCTAATGTTGCCCTACGTGTCTGTCATAATAACCTGCAAGGCAACCCCAAATCTAAGACATGTTCCTTGACTTTAACTGGCTCCAAATCCTTGGTTTGACAGAATGGTATTTTTGTTCTGTAAATGTATTCACCATTATCCCCAGTTAACAGCCCCAAACTTCTAAGGCCCAGAATAAGTAAACACATAACACAGGCCAGGTAGCTAGTGAGTGAAAGAGCCAGGTCAAAAACCTCTCAGTCTTGCTGTGGCACGTGACTGTAATCTCAGGGGCTAAGGAGGCTGAGGCAGGAGGATTACAAATTCAAAGCCAGCCTCGGCAACTTGGCAAGACCCTGAGCAACTTAGTGAGACCTGGTCTCAAAATAAAACAAAATGGGCTGGGGATGTGGCTCACTGGTTAAGCACCCCTGGACTCAATCCTCATTACCAAAAAATAACCAACACTTGCTCAGCCTAGCTCTCCCTTACCACTGTGTGGGCCGTTGGGCTCAGTGCTATGGTTCTGAAAAACACCAGATTAATTGAAAAATAAACACTTAATTTACCACTCTTCAAAGCTGCTCTGAAATCTGACCTGATTTTAATCATGAAAATGTTGTGCTCTATTAATATTGCATCATACAAATGAGCATTCATTATGCATAGCACCCCATAGCTCTGCTCTTTTGGAAAACTTTTAAACTTCCTTTAGAGTTATTTATTTAAGGCAGATGGTATTTTCTGCCCTTTCTTGTTAGTAAAAAATTATGTGATCTATGGTAATGAGAAGTATCCATTTGAGGGTTGAAGTCCTAATTTCCCCCAGATAGAGGCAAGGACTGGGGGGCACGTATACGACTTCAGCTTATTTTTGGTCAAGTGGCTTTTTAATGGCAAACATCTACTGGTTGCTGGGAGCCATTAGCCAAGTAGGTATGACAATTTCCTTGCCAGCGTACCCCATGTTGCAGTGACATTGAATGTAGATGACCTTGCTCAAGGACCAAGGCAGATTAGGGTGTTCCCGGTTTTAAGATAATCGTGTTTAGGGCGTTCCCAGTTTAAGTTCCAGGTTTAAGGTTTAAGATTATTCCTGCTGGGAATAGGGCGTATCCTGCTGCCTGAGTTCCCCTTGAGTTCTCACGGGATTCAGACAATTTATTTTGGAGATAGAAGCCCAGTGGAGGTGGATTTGGACAGAGAACGTGGATTTGGGAAGAGAACGTGGATTTCCCCAGAACGTGTTTGTAGACGGCTGGTGTGAGTTCGGGAATAAAGAGTTGCTGTTTGAATCTACAAGCTGTGTGGTGGCTCGTGATTGTGTGCCCAGCCAGACTGCGGCATTTGTGCCCAGCCAGACGGCATTTGTGCCCAGCCAGACTGCGGCAGTCTATGGTAGGTTTATGAATTAAAAACATTTACTAGATAAGATCAATGAAAGAATATATGTGGGTCACCAAAGAGAAATAAACTGAACATGAGAAGCTGTGGAATCCTGAGTTTTGCAGCTTTCACTTTTAAAAGTCGAAATCTTACGGGTTTAATTTGAATTCATAGCATAGACTGACACTTGAAATGCCACATAAGGAAAGAAGCATTAAATTAATTTATTCCTTCAATATTTGCTGAATGGATGAATTGTATAAATATGTCCTTGCTACAACTGTATTAAATTCTAATTAATTTGAATTCAGGCTTTCACATTAGTAGTAGAATATAATACCCACAAGACACCTTATAAATTATCTTTTCAGAATACTAATTTTCTAGATGAAAGAGCCTCACTGCAGAGTTAAGGGAAAGCCTGATGGGTGTGTGAAATGATTTCTTTAGTATTTGTTTAAAGCCGAGTTAGGCTGGATCCCTTGTTACATGCAGATGCTAATCCATATTCCCTATAATGGTTAGTTTGATATGTCAACTTGCCTGGGCCATGATGCCCAGGTGATTGGTCCAGCATTACTCTGGATGTTTCTGAGGACGTTTTTTTGGAGGGAATTTATATTCGGTTGAGTGCATTTGAGTGAAGCAGGGCCTGGGCCTCCAGTCAGCAAAGGCCTGAAGAGGGCGGCCCTCTAACATCTTCCCTCAGGCCCCCACTGCAACTGACCCTGAGTCTCCATCCCGCCAGCGTCCTCAACCCATCAGATCTTGCATTTGCCCAGCTTCCTCATCCAGTAACCCAATTCCTTAAGATAGGATTCTTTCTCACTAGAGATTTGTCTTGTGGGTTCTGTCTTTCTGGAGATCCTGACTAATATACTAACATTTAACTTAACACCTTAGAAGCCATTGTATTTAAAGATTTCGTTCCTGTTACCCAGTGTTTTAGTCATCTTTTTTTGTGACTGTGACCAAAAGACATGACAAGAACATCGTAGAAGAGAGAAAGTTTATTTGGGGCTCACAATTTCAGAGGTTCAGCTCACAGGCAGTGCAGTGCATTGCCCTGGGCCCCCGGGTGAGGTGGAACATCATGGCGGAAGGGTTTGAAGAAGCAAGCAGCTCAGGACACGGCCACAGGAAGCACAGAGATCTCCACTCACAGGGACTAAACACAGACATCCCAAAGTCAGGCCCCACATGACCCACCTCCTCCAGCCACACCTACCTACCTACAGTTACCACCCCATTAATCCATTCAAGTGGATTAATCCATGCTTGGGCTACAACTCTCATATCTAATCATTTCACCTCTGATCCTTCTTGCTTTATTTCCACATGAGCTTTTGGGGACTCCTCATACCTAAACCATAACTCCAGACAGAATCAAGAGGGACAAGAGTAGCTGGAGAGAAACAGGCAGTTCCCTGCCACAGAGATCAGGATGGTGGTGGTGGGCACACCTCTGCTCCTCCCCGGCTGAGGGAATGCTGGTAAACCTTCCAAGGACTCTGCACTTTAGTTTCCCTGCCTACTACTCTGTTTTTACAACTCAAGATGTTTTCACATATATTATATTGTTATTAAAGGAGTCCAGACAGACAGATTAAGATGTACGCCTATGATCTCAGTGGCTCAGGAGGCTGAGGCAGGAGGGTGGCGAGTTCAAAGCCAGCCTCAGCAATGGAAAGGCACTAAGCAACTCAGTGAGACCCTGTCTCTAAATGCACAAAATAGGGCCGGGAAGGTGGCTCAGTGGTCGAGTCCCCTGAGTTCAATCCTTGGTACACACCTCCCAAAAAAAGAAAAACTAAAATGAAGAAAACAGGTGAGTCCCCCACTCTCCTTCCTCAGGGGACATCTGCCTTCCAGATCCACGTCCTCCATGGGTTTGCCTCCGTCTTTGCAGGGGCCACCTGTGGAAGTTTTAAGAGCAAAACAGAAATTGAAGTGAATTGTTTTCCTTAAATGACTGACAATAAACTGTTCATGGCCTATTCCATCGAGCCTCACTTAGTCACCTGAGACACACACATGTGACAGACCTGGGCAGAGTGCAACCTCGGAGCTGGCTCTGCACACACCGTGCATGTTTGCCGTCCCTCACACACTGCATTGCTGTGCTCTGCTCTGTGTCACAGGAGGATGGTCGCAAACCCCCCAGGACTGTCTTGCTGTTACCCCTATGGTCGCCTTCCTGTGATTGGACCCCCAGGGCTTCAGTCTGAGCAAAACTCTCATAAATATTAAAGTAGCCATTGGTCTGGATATGGCTCAGGAACTTCTGCCTCTAGAAGTAGTCAGGGGTGGCGTGTGATTTTGGCTCTCATGTGAGAGTCCTAACGGTGTCTACTATCTTCACTTCCTGAATCTGATCCTTTGGGGGAGAAATGCTTGGCCCATGTACCAAGAGACCAGCTGACACCATCCATCAGTACTCCTGCCTCTCCTAGCCAAAGTGGTGCTTCACCTGCTGCAGGGATATAATGAAGGGAGAACGAGACTCCTGAAATGCACACTGTACTAGGCTTGTCACCACGACTTGCAGCAGCATTATTTGGTTCTGATAAAAGCAATGGCTTCTTCTAAAAGCCGGTGAGTTTAAAATTTTTCTTTTTCTTTTTCTTTTTTTTTTTCATTAAACCTGTGACTTTTCTAAACTTGCAAGATATAAATGTTTTATTTCATGTAAATTTGAAAGTTCAGGGGCCTATATAAGATAAAACAAATTTTTAAATCAATGGTAATCTTCTAAGTTGTTTGTCTTCCAAAGCATTTGCAGTTGAAGCCCTACCATAGTATCGTCACTTGGAAAATGTTTATGTTGTCATACCATAAAAGGACAAAATAAAATCTTTACTTGTAATATACGCTTTTGTAAAAAGTTGTACAGATCATATACCTAGGTATAAACAATATACCTATTACCTATATTTGTTTAAGGAAGTCTTGCTTTTGCCTCACAGGCATGAGGCCCTGAGTTCACTCCTAGCACTGCAAATAAAAGTTTTGCTTACCTAAATTATATTTAGAAAAAAAACTTTCATTAAAAATTTGTAAATTGCATAGACTTGGTGAATGTTTATTTGATTTCTAAATGACTTCATTTATTTTTTTATTACTGGGCATTGAGCCCAGGGGTGTTTTACCACTGAAACACATCCCCAGCCCTTTGTATTCTTTATTTTAAAACAGGGTCTTGCTAAGTTGCTGAGACTGCCTTCCAGCTTGTAAGCTCCTGCCTCAGCCTTCTGCATTGTTGGGATGAGAGACTTGTGCCACCATACCAGGCTCTAAATGGCATACACTTTGTAGTAGGCATACTAAACATATTTTGAGGGCAAGGGTTTAGAACTTTCTACTGGATGTGTTGCTAACTGAGAGATTTTGTCTCATGAAGCAAGAGCTTCCATTTCACTGGCTCATTAATAGGTTTGCCATGTGGGTGGAAAGATGGTTCAAGTGGACATCCTGGGTGGCTCTTTTGCTGTCCTCAGTTGTTCATGCTACTTGAGTACAGGCTGAGCTCTTGTCTCCTTGCCAGTGGAGTACCGTGATACGCACCTCTTTTTGCAGACCCTATTCAGAAGCTTTTGTAAGATGAAGATTGCCTTTCGCTTTTGTAGAGGTTTAAGCTTCAGAGTCATTGAAGTTGCTATTTTGGGTGCAGTGCTGATGGTGAAGGCGGATGCAGCTCAGGCTTTATTTCCTTACGGTTCACGCTCATGTACCAAGGGTTGGTCAAGGAATCGTGCACCCTGCACAGAAGAAACCGCGGTGGCTGTGACATGAGCACACTGTCCCTGTGCATACAATTGGGCTTTGAATGCAAGGCTATGAACATTGCACCCCTGATCTTTTTGATTACAGAGATCTGGACTTCCTACTCTCACAACGCAGTTGTTTTATGTGGGTGCACCTTACTTCTGCCTGATTTTACTCATGAACGGAATGGTCACTATGAGAAATCATTAATTTTATGCAACTGACTTAATAGAGAAGCTGAAGGGGAAAAAATTAGAAAACAGAGCCTAGAAAACCTGAAAATAGTTTGCCAAAGCTGGAGCCCTCACAGTAGAACCAAGGTCTTCACAGAGGTTGAAACAATAGTGAGGCTGGGACTCGGCCACCACCAAGCACCAGAAGTTCAGACTCCAGGGCCATTTTGCCACTCAGCTGGGGACTTCTTGGAGGCCTTTCTTTGTCTAGTGAGGAGCACAGTCCTGACGATTCCTTATACATGCTAGACAAAAATACCCGCATGAGGAATGGGCACATAAACATCCATACCCTGTGTGACCTTGAGAAATTCACTTCAACCTTCCAGAATTCAGTTTCTCCAAAGAGAACTAGATGTCTTCAGGAGCTTGGTAAGTCTGTCCCTGGATCACACTGTGGCCCATTGGGGTCTTTTCTGCCTCTGTTTAATGGTTCCTCTGAATATTACTCTGATAATTAAAACTGATCTACAAATTCCAACATAGACCAATCTGGTTTTTAACAGTTTGACCATGTCTTCTGAATTTAACAGATACATTTCTGTCATTAGCATTAAATGTTGGCCGATACATTTGCACGTGAATGATTATATTTGAAATTAATAGCACTGAATGTTCATGTACAAATCCAAGAAATATTTTTCTTCATTCATTTAGCGATGTTTCAAGATAGTTTGTTGAAGTCTATGAAGAAATAAATATAGTGTAAGAAATAGATTTATTTTTAATATTAGGAAACTCCAGTTTCAATTTCTGGACAACTAAAATCAAGACAATCATATTGAGTGGCAGATTTATATCATACTTTTTTAATATCCAGCATTCTTGGGGCAAGATATTCATTTCAATATCCTTTACAGATGACCCTTTCAAAATATATTTTGATAATGAGATATTAAGTCTAACTTTGGAGCATAAACTCTGTCAGGCCTCCTTTAGCTTTAAAATTTTATGAGAACACAATTATCTAACCAAGCTACAAATATTTTGTTTGATTAATATTAATAGCAATTCTATTCATCTTGAGTCTACATAGGAACACTAGGTGAAATGGAAGTCTCTAAAAGGTACCTTGCTGATCCCAAAGTTATAAAATGGTAAACCCACGTGTTCAGAACCTGTCAACACAATTGAAATTCACAATGTGAAATTTTTGCACAGATGTCATGAGAGTGTAAGTTCTTTCAGGTGTGTGTCCAGAGCCTGTTTATTTCTGACTTTCCAAGTAATTGAATAAGTTTGCTTATCTGATTTCCCAGCCAGAAATAAATTATAAGCAAAAAATAAATTCAGAATGAATAGGAGCTTTGCTAGAAGAGGAAGTGCACACTGAGCAGTGAAATTGGATATGTTGACAATAAAAAGAAGAAACCAAACACAGTCTCTCTGGCAGTGGTCCTCAGAGTCTGTGCATTACAGCAATCACCTAACTCATGGTCATAATTATGAGGCACGGAAATTATTTATGATTACAATATGTTTATACAAAATATATTTTGGTTTACAGTGTTTCCAATAAAGATGGTTGAAATGAAAATGGTTTTTACTTGAAAAGCTTAACTTTTAGATCCTTCACATGTCCAGTTTTATAGACTTAATTCTCCAATGTAGCATTCTACTAAAAAATGGCTTTTTTAAAAATATATCCCAAGAGCCTTCAAAACCTCACTCCCTGAGGGTTTTCAAAGCCAGGACAGCCCTGTGACCCATTGGAACATGGAGCTGGGAACCATTTAGCTTGCATTGAATCACTAGGTGAAGGTTATAGATTTTTTATGCAACCACATGACCCTCCATTTTAATAAAAGGTTAACTTTTGTCAGAAGTAATTTCTAATCTATTTTCTCAGGCTGAGAATTCAATTAATTATTGTAAAATATACAAATATGCAACTCTGCTAAAATGCCCTGTGGACTCAGGCTTGGCCTCTGTGGGCCAGGTGTGAAGGATCTTAGCACGGAATCCTATTGCTTGAAATGATTCAAAAGTTGATCCCAAGAGCAGTGGAGCTAAGACATGACACAGAGCCCAGATGAAAATTAAAGGATCATTTCTCGTGCCCTCTCCAAACTTCATCTCCTCTACTGCAGTTCCTACTACGCACCCTGAGTCACATCCACAATCCCTAGATGGGACACCCCTAGACTCTCGGTTCCTAAACTTTCTCGTACCTAGGCATTTCTCCTTTTCTTTAGGCATCCACTCGTATGGTCAAATCCCTGATCTTTTTCATCAGCAAAATTTATATAGTCATTATCATTTTTTCAAATGTTCCCTTTTTCTGTTCACAATGCTTTTTTTTCCAACTTATTTGACCAAGTACCCCATCCATATTTTTAATGTCGGTGTGTTTTTCAACTTGCTAATATTTCCAGTTTATCAATTTCATCATTCAATCCCCAGTACCAAAAAAAATAAAAAGAAAAAAGAAAAATCATTCAGTCAACAGAAAATATACCAAACACCTACCCTCCACTATTTCTTATTTTAATGAGAAAGACATACAACTAGCCAATCAATTGGTAAGTAGGGGAAAATTAAAGAGTAAGGAGACTTGGACATGCTAGGGATAAGAAGGGCAGAGAAGATCATACCCCTGAAATGCATTTAAGCAATTAACTGCCTGCAGAAAAACCCATCAGTTCATTATTATTGTCATCATGGTTAATGGAATTTATAGCAGTTTATAGTGATATAACTATGTGTGTATTACTGTTTATCACCAGAGTGTCTTACTAGACTTAAAATCCCTTGATGGCAGCACTGGGTCCATCTGGGTCACTGCTGCATTGCTGGTATCTTTCAAAGAACTTACACATGCACAGATACCATCCATACACCAATACAAGCACAGATATTTGTTCAATGTCTGCTATGGGTAACTGAATAAAATCAACCAGCTCAGCAAATGTTTTTATCTAATAATACAAGAGGCTGACATTACTGTTGGGTTTCTCAATCTCAGACTTGCATTTCTGGCTCTGATGGAGTAGTGTGAAGCAGACTGAGGCTCCAGCTTATAAACACTTAGAAAAACTCTATGTAAACCAGCCAAACAAACTACACCTGTTTGAATGCAGAAAAGCTGTGAAGGAACCCAGACATCCAAGGTCAAGTCAGAGAAGGAAGGGAGCTTCAGGGCATGAGCCAACATTCTCTAGAAACATATTTCCTTAAGGCATTTGCCATTCTAGGAGGAGGAAAAGCTGAGAAACCAAGCACAGAACAGCAGCTAAGTCAGAGAATTCTGTGGATATGGGACAATCTCAAAGCTAAAAAGATAAGCAAGTTAAACGGGGGGCTCAGCCTCTACTTCCAGGAAGTAATTTAATTTCCTATGTTCCTCCTTGTCAAAACAACTACAAACCCAGGACAGAGGATGCAGAATAGACAAAAAAGTCCCAGAAGCCCATATGGCCCCTCTCACTACCCCAACAAACTAATGCCTGGGCACATCATCAAAAGAAGGCTGCTTACCAAGAAGCAGTCTCCACAAAAGCAGAAGAGCTGTTTATCCCAACAGAGGTGCACATCACAACACAGAAATACAAGAAATATGTAAAGCAAGGCTACATACAAGACACTGCAGAAACTTACTAACTCTTTAGTATCTGATTCCAAAGGTATCGAGGTATAATCAATAATGGACAGATGATTCAAAAAAATTATTTTTTAAAAGGTTAATGAATTCCAAGAAGATACACATAATAGCTAATTGAATAAAGGAAGACAATCCAGGATATGAATAAAGAAATGGACATTTTGAAAAAGAATGAAACAGAAATCTTGGAAAGGAAAAGCTCACTACGTCAGACTTAAAACTCAGATGAAAACCACATCGGTAGACTAAATCAAGCAGAAGAAAGAATATTAGGGCTTGAAGCAAAGACTTCCCATGTTTACAGATTGGGAGAATTAATATTGTTGAGCTGGGTACAGTTTTGCACACCTGTAATCCCAGTGGCTCAGGAGGCTGAGGCAGGAGAATTGCAAGTTCAAGGCCAACCTCAGCAACTTAGTGAGGCCCTAAGCTACTTAGGGAGACCCTATCTCAAAAATTAAAAATAATAAAAATAACTGGGGATGTGGCTCAGTGGTTAAATGTCCCTGGGTTTAATCCCTAGTATCAGAAATATAAATGTAAAAATATATATTTTTGAAATGGCCGTATTACCCAAAGTGATCTATAGATTCAATGCAATCCCCATCAAAATACTAAGCACATTCTTTATAGAACTAGAAAAAACAACCCTCAAATTCATATGGAAGCAAAAAAGATCCCAAATAAGCTAAAGCAATACTGAGAAAAAAAGAGCAATGCTGGAGGCATCACAAGACCTGATTTCAAAATAAAAACAGTATAACACTGGTGTAAAGATAGACATGTAGGCCAAAGGAACAGAATAAAGGATACAGAAATAAATCCATGTATCTACAACCATCTAATTCCCAGGAAAGGTGGCAAAAAATAAGTTGGAATAAAAGACAGTCTCTTCAACAGATGGTACTGAGAAAACTGAATATACACACACAGAAGATGGAAACTAGACCTTATAGCTCATGCCATGTTAAAATCAACGCAGTATGTATCAAGGCCTTAATAGAAGACCTGAAACTTTGAGAGTAGAAGAAAACTAGGGGAAACTCTTCAAGATACAGGCACATGCAACAGTTTGCTGAATAGGATCTCACAGCTCAGAAAACCAAAGCAAGAATTGACACATGGGATTTGCTGGGAGCCATTAGCCAAGTGGGTATGACAATTTCCTTGCCAGCGTACCCCATGTTGCAGTGACATTGAATGTAGGTGACCTTGCTCAAGGACCAAGGCGGATTAGGGTGTTCCTGGTTAAGATAATCGTGTTTAGGGCGTTCCCAGTTTAGGTTCCAGGTTTAAGGTTTAAGATTATTCCTGCTGGGAATAGGGCGTATCCTGCTGCCTGAGTTCCCCTTGAGTTCTCACTGGATTCAGACAGTATATTTTGGAGATAGAAGCCCAGTGGAGGTGGATTTGGGAAGAGAACGTGGATTTCCCCAGAACGTGATTGTAGACGGCTGGTGTGAGTTCGGGAATAAAGAGTTGCTGTTTGAATCTACAAGCTGTGTGGTGGCTCGTGATTGTGTGCCCAGCCAGACTGCGGCATTTGTGCCCAGCCAGACTTCGGCATTTGGCGGCTTGTACGGGGAACTTCTGAAGCTTGGAGGTAAGTGAAATTGCTCGCCCCTGAGGAAGAGCGAAAGAATGGGTGACCAACTCAAAAAACAATGTGTTATTGTTTTGATTTATCTTGTTTTTGTTTCAAGCTGCCTATCCCTAGAAATTTCTCAGGCAAACTGAAAAAAATGGTTGACTAAAGGTTTGAAGTTTGTTGGCCCTGAGGAAGAGAAAATTGATACAACGATTTTTTATTCCGTTTTTGTTTCATTCAGTTTCGGCTTTGTTTTGTGCTATCTTATTGGGTTGCGTTATCTTTATAGTAGATTAGAAATTAGTAAAAAACAAACCGAAAAGATGTTAAGTAAATTGTCAGAGGTTCAGACCATGGAGAAAGACATTTTAGATCAAGCAAAAGAGAAGGTCTCTCCAGCTAGTCAGACAGAGGAAGAAAATTTAAAGGAAAAGGGGTTGTTAGGAAAAAGGCCACAACAGGAGGCTGTTACTAACTCCATTTTATCACAAGAGGGCGTAATTCAACCAACAGCCCCACCGATGGAGACAGCTGAGTGGCCCTCAAACCCCGTAGTTGATAAATGGGATCCTGAGACAGGACCTCAAAGATTAGCATGCCCTGTACTTGAACAGGCAGGAGGGCAGCGAATTCACCATGCTTTAGATTTTAAAACAGTGAAGCAGTTAAAGGAGGCTGTAACAACCTATGGTCCCCAAGCTCCCTTCACGGTAAGCATGGTTGAGTCCATTACTAACTTGGACATGACGCCAGCAGATTGGGCTAGCATGTGTAAATCTGTACTAAATGGAGGACAATATTTGTTATGGAAGGTTGCCAATGAGGAATTTTGCACGGAGACAGCTAGGCGAAATGCAGCAGCCGGTTATCCTCAAAGAAATCTAGATATGTTGTCAGGAAAAGGACCTTATGAGGGTCAACGGCAACAAATTGAATATGATCCTGCTATATATGCACAAATTGCTGCAGACGCAGTTAGGGCATGGAAGACTTTACAAGGACATGGAGATTTACAAGGTCAGCTATCTAAGGTAATACAGAGAGCTAATGAACCTTACGCTGACTTTGTAGATAGGCTAATTCAAACGGCTGCCAAAATTTTTGGGGATACAGAACAAGCAATGCCATTAATAAAACAACTGGCTTATGACCAAGCAAATCGTTGCTGCAGAGAGGTTATTAGACCATGGAGACATGAAGATTTAAACACATATATTAAATTATGTAGAGATATTAATGAACAAGGACAAGTCTTGGCAGCTGCAGTACAACAGGCTTTAGATGCCAGGCCAAAAACATGCTATGATTGTGAACAAACAGGACATTTTAAAAGGAATTGCCCCATAAGAGGAGGGTTTAACAAAAGTAGGTATCAAAGGAATAGAATACCGGGTATTTGCCCACGATGCCGTAGAGGGAGACATTGGGCTAATGAATGCCGTTCTCAAACCACCATAGAGGGTACTCCCTTATCAAAAAATGGACAAAGACCAGGTATTTATCCAAGATATCGTGGAGAAAGGCATCAGGCTCCATTGCCAAAAAACGGACAGGGGGGCCCAATGCCCCGGGGCCCACAACCACAAATCTACGGGGCAGTGGAGGAACCCAGCAACACCATCAGGCTAGTGCCCAGGACACATTGTCCATTAAATCCCTCATCAGACAAACCCGAGGGAGCGCAGGGTTGGACATCTGCGCCTCTGCCAGAGCAGTATTAACTCCAGAGATGGGAGTTCAAATCATTCCCACAGGAGTAAAAGGACCTCTTCCCCAAGGAACAGTAGGCTTATTATTGGGACGTAGTTCATCTACATTAAAAGGACTTATGATAAGTCCTGGGGTAATTGATCCCGATTATGTAAGTGAAATAAAAATTATAGCTAGTTCTCCAAGAGGTATATCAGTAATTTCACCTGGAGATAGAATAGCACAGTTGTTAATAATACCCAGCCTACATAATAAATTTCCTAGTCATAGTGTAGAAAGAGGTTCCAGGGGATTAGGCTCCACAGGTGTAGATTGGGCTATGTTGTCTTTAAATTTAGATTCTCGCCCAATGCTAAAACTAAATATTCAATGTCATGAGTTTAATGGGCTACTGGACACAGGAGCTGACCTTAGCATCATATCTCGTCAAGAATGGCCAAAACATTGGCCATTACAACAAGCCACTCAAACGCTTCGAGGCCTAGGAGTGGCGACCAATCCCCATAGAAGTTCTATGATATTAGATTGGAAGGATTCTGAAGGATGTGAAGGAACTATACAGCCATATGTATTGGATCATCTTCCTATAAATTTATGGGGACGAGATGTCCTAGATCAATTAGGTTTGACGTTAACAAATAACATCAATCCTAATGCGCCCACTACTAGGGCTAGACAAGGCTTTAGGAAAGAAAAAAGATTAGGAAAACAAGGGCAAGTTATAGCAGCACCAGTACAAATAGATCAAGGAACAGACAGACATGGGTTGGATTTTCAGAAAGGGCCACTGAGACAATCAAAATTACTTGGAAATCAGAAAGACCAGTGTGGGTTCCTCAGTGGCCCCTGACTAAAGAAAAGACACAAGTAGCCCATGATCTGGTCAAACAACAATTAGCGGAAGGACATATACAACCTTCCATATCTCCCCATAATACTCCCATTTTTGTCATCAAAAAGAAATCTGGTAAATGGAGATTGTTGCAAGATTTAAGAGCCATTAATAATGAGATGGTTATTATGGGACCTGCTCAATCAGGGATTCCTCAATTGTCTGCTTTGCCAAAAACCTGGCATGTTTTAGCTATAGATATTAAAGATTGTTTTTTTTTCCAATTCCAATTCATCCCAAGGATAGTCCACGTTTTGCATTTACTATCCCTGCATTCAATCATGAAGGTCCTGATCAGAGATATGAATGGAAAGTACTCCCTCAAGGGATGGCTAACAGTCCAACTATGTGTCAAATATATGTTAACAAAGCAATCCAGCCACTTAGAAATCAAAATCCTGAACTACAAATATTTCACTATATGGATGATGTATTATTGGCACATAAAGATAAAAACATATTGCTGGAATGTTATGCCACACTTACAAACTTATTAAAAAATTATAATCTAGAGATAGCAATAGATAAAGTACAATTAAATTTTCCAATTAATTATTTAGGAGTTCTATTATCCTCAACCATGGTCCGTCCACCCAAAATTCAAATACGAGTAGATCAACTCAAATCACTTAACGACTTTCAAAAGTTATTGGGAGACATAAATTGGATAAGGCCTTATCTAGGTATACCAACAGGAGAATTGGGACCTTTATTTGATATTCTAAAAGGTCCATCAGATCCAAATTCACCCCGCATGTTAACTCCTAAAGCAAGAAAGGCATTAAAAATTATTGAAACATATATGGAAAATATGCATTTGGATAGAATTGATATAAGTTTGCCTTTATTATTTATTGTACTACCAACAAAAAATATTCCTACAGGAGTATTTTGGCAAGAAGGTCCATTATCGTGGATACATTTATCTTATTCTCCTAACACTATTCTTACTAGGTATCCTGAGGCTGTAGGACAATTAATACTCAAAGGAATAAAAGCAGCGAAGGGAGTGTTTGGAATTTCTCCCAATAAAATTATTACTCCATATACTATGGATAAAATTTATGAGTTAGCTAATGAGTTAAATACTTGGGCAATAATCATGTGTAAATCTTATGTTACATTTGATAATCATTTACCATTTAATCCTTTGTTGTCTTTTTGGTCTAAGCATCCTGTAGTTTTTCCTAAAATGACAAAAAAAACACCTATCATGAATGCTCCAAATATATTCACTGATGGGTCTAATAATGGTACAGCAGCAGTAGTTACCCCAGATCGAACTTTTACATTTTTAGTACCAAAACAATCAGCTCAAAAGGTAGAGCTTAATGCAGTTTTACAAGCTTTTGTGATGTTTAAAGATTCTGTATTTAATTTATTTTCTGATAGTCAGTATGTAGTTAATGCTACAGTATCTCTTGAAGATGCTGGTAGGATTTCCCCTTCTTCTACTGTTTTCTCTTTGTTTTCCACTATACAAAGTCTAATCTGGGACAGAAAAGATCCATTCTTTATAGGACATATCAGGGCACATACAGGATTGCCTGGAGCCCTTAGTTTAGGCAATGATTTAGCAGATAAAACTACACATGACATACATATTTTCTCTACATTTGAAGAAGCTACAAATTTTCATAAAAGGTTTCATGTTAATGCTAATACTTTACAAAAGCGTTTTAAAATAACTAAGGAACAAGCCAGACATATAATAAAACAATGTCAAAATTGTGTGACCTTTTTACCACAAGTTAATCTTGGAGTCAATCCTAGAGGACTGATACCTAACCATATTTGGCAGATGGACGTCACACACTTGCCAGAATTTGGAAAATTGAAATATTTACATGTTACAGTCGATACTTCTTCTGGATTTTTGATGGGCTCCCTTCATGCCGGAGAAAAAACTAAAGATGTTATAGCTCATTGCTTACAAAATTTTGCCACTGTGGGCGTTCCTAAACAGTTAAAAACCGATAATGGTCCTGGCTATACCTCTACCTCTTTTAAACAATTTTGCTCATCATTTGGTATTACTCATATAACAGGAATCCCATACAATCCACAGGGACAAGGCATAGTTGAAAGAGCTCATCAAACTATTAAAACATACTTATTAAAGCAAAAAGAGGGAATTGGAAAGGGGTATATATCCCCCAAAGATAAACTTAAAATAACGCTTTTTACTCTAAACTTTTTAAATTTGGATTCATCAGGACTTAGTGTTGCGGAAAGGCACAAGTATCCAAAAAATGTACATAAGCCTAAAGTACTTTGGAAAGATATTCTAACAGGACAATGGAAAGGTCCTGACCCAGTGATTGTCTGGAGTCGGGGGTCTGTTTGTGTTTTTCCACAGGGAGAACAGCAGCCCATTTGGATTCCAGAGAGATTAACTAAAACAGTTTCTACAGATCGAAAAGAAGATGATTTGACTCAAATCCATAACAGCTGATATCCAGAACTCCAGCTTGGCCATTCTTACATCTGCGACAGTGATTAACCAGGATGCTTTTTCAATAGCTATTTTATTATTGCATTTTTCCACATCATAAGGTTCTATTTTTATTTTTTGAGCTCATACAAACCTAGGTTAATGTTTTTCTGATCAGTTTTATTTTTTGACTGTGGAGTTTTTAAACATTGCAATGGAGATTTCACCTAGGTAAAGCTACAAGGCCTTTACTATTTTCTTATGTGTTGTACGTTTGTGTACACTCTTGTGTTTTGTGTTGTATGTCTGTATGTGCGTATGTCCATATTTCTTATATGAGGAGCGCTCATGAAAAAATGGATCTGAATTATTATTATTTTTTTTATTCACGTGATTTAAATGGTTTAATTTAAATTATGTAAACAGCTGTTAAGGATTGTTTTTAAAGGTGGTTAACAGATCTGTTTGTTTACTAATTTAAATTAGGTAAAAAGCTGTTAAGGATTGTTTTTAAAGTAGGTTAACAGATCTGTTTGTTTACTTTCACCTTTCCTTTTCATTATATTTAATAATTCTTTTCAGGATAATGTCTCTTTAGCATCATTGCCAGAATTCCTATCTCCATCCCAGTGCCGGTGAAGAACTCAACAAGTAATGCTCAATCAAAGAGTTAACTTACTTTGGGAGGAAACGGATTTTGGGAGGAAATGGACATATTGATAGATTCCTCCGCTTTGAACTGCTTGCAGAACTTGCCTGGACTATGTAACTATCGTTTGGTGCAGCGAATTGTGGTAATGCTGGCGTATCTTTGCTGATGGTGTCACTAGTGATGCAATTTTTCCTTGCCAGAGCACCCCATGTTAATTGTGGTAGTGCTGACATATCTTTGCTGATGGTGTCACCAGTGATGCAATTTTTCCCAAGGAGCCGTCAATTGGCTTGGTGTCATGGCATTTCTGTATCCTCCTCCCTTCTGCTAGTGATGGTCTAAAATTTGGGGGCCAATGGTTATATGCTGGACCGGTAGTCAGTGACGGGTATGATCCAATTGCAGTGGTATCAACCTAAGACAGGAGGCTGACGCCTAAAGGTCAGTTTTCCGATGACGGGTAAGAACCATATGTTGAATTGGACAACCTACCAGGCAGGGTCCTTAAGCCACATTGCTTGTTTAATTAATCAGAAGGGGGGAGATGCTGGGAGCCATTAGCCAAGTGGGTATGACAATTTCCTTGCCAGCGTACCCCATGTTGCAGTGACATTGAATGTAGGTGACCTTGCTCAAGGACCAAGGGGGATTAGGGTGTTCCTGGTTAAGATAATCGTGTTTAGGGCGTTCCCAGTTTAGGTTCCAGGTTTAAGGTTTAAGATTATTCCTGCTGGGAATAGGGCGTATCCTGCTGCCTGAGTTCCCCTTGAGTTCTCACTGGATTCAGACAGTATATTTTGGAGATAGAAGCCCAGTGGAGGTGGATTTGGGAAGAGAACGTGGATTTCCCCAGAACGTGATTGTAGACGGCTGGTGTGAGTTCGGGAATAAAGAGTTGCTGTTTGAATCTACAAGCTGTGTGGTGGCTCGTGATTGTGTGCCCAGCCAGACTGCGGCATTTGTGCCCAGCCAGACTGCGGCAGGGATTGCATGAAATTACAAAGCTTCTGCACTACCAAGGAAACCAGCAACCAAGAGAAGAGAACCTGCAGAAAGACAGCTTTGCCAGCTATTCATCTGACATGGATTAATATTGAGAATATAGCAGGAACTCAAAACCAACAAATCATCCAATGAAAAATGGGCAAATGGGAAAACGATTTGACCATACACTTTTTAGAAAAAATAGAAAGGAACAACAAACATGAAAAAATGCTCCATATCTTCAGCTATCAGGGAAATACAAACCACAACAACATTGATTCTATCTTACTATAGTCAGATGGCTATTATAAAAATATAAACAAATGCTCGAAAGGATGTGGAGAGAAGGAACACTTACACACAGCTGGTGGGAATGTAAATTAGTATAGCCACTGTGGAAAACAGTATGGCGGTTCCTCAAAAAAATAAAATCAGAACTACCATATGATGCAGCTATACCACCCCTGAGTATTTATCATAAGGACATGAAGTCACCAAACAAGAGAGACACACCTGTAGGCCCACCTTTATTGCAGTACCATTCACAACAGCCAAGGTATGGAATCAGCCTAGGGGCCAGTCAACAGGTGAATGGATAGAAAACGTGGTATCTATACCCTATCAGTATTTAGCTATATAGAAGATAAAGATGATTTCATGTCATGAGCAGGAAAATGGATGGAACTGAAGGACATTGTGTTAAAAAAATAATGCAGGCACATAAAACCAAGTATCCCATGTTTTCTCTCATATGTGTAAGCCCCCCCCCAAAAAAAGAATGACCTAAGAGAAAAAGAGGGATTATTAAAGAATAAGAAAGGGAAGAGGGGGTGGGGGAGAGGGAAAGAAGATATATGTAAAACCTGTGGGAGGACAGTCGCTCTTATGGGTAGTGAAGATAATGGCCCGAGAACACCTGAGGTTGCCTGAAGCCAGAAAGCTAGGCACCTGTCAGGATGGGAGGACCCCGTGGTGTAGTTTCCTCTTTGCATGGAAAGTCCTTCGCCTCATGATTCTCAATGTCACCTCAGGAGAAGTTCCAGAGAATTCCCAATGCAAGCTAAGGACAAGTTGTCTCCTTTACAACTTCTCTGGAGGGAAGGCACTATTTACTGAGTGGCCAGCACCCTTAATATACTTCAGAAGTGTGGAGGTAGACTTTTAATTTTAAACTACATCCTATAAACACATAACTTTTTCCAGCTTTTACTTTGTAAGACACTGAAAAATCATGAATATTTCATATATTAATGAGGCATGACAAAGTTCTATACAGATGGAGATCCATACCTGTGGATCTTTTTCAACCACAGGTTGAAAATTATCATTCCCACCCTCCAAATTTGTGTCTGTACTGAAGATGTACGGATACTGTGCTTATCTTTATTCCCTAAACAATGAAGTATAACTACTACTTACATAGTATATCCCTTGGATTAGACATTGTATCAGAAAGAAAATTCAAGCATACAGGAGATGAAGTGTAGGTTCTATGAAAATACAAGCCCATTTTTTAAGAGACTTGAGCATCTGCGGGGTTTGGTATTCTAGGAGGTCTCCAAACCCATAGATGCTGAGGAATGACTGCCTTTCAAATTGCATAAGAGGAAAATATCAGTAAATTATTCGTTTAGTTATAATGAGAAAAGGACAGTGGTTTGGATTTCCCAATGTGGAGGTGGAAGTTTTCTTACTGTGTGTGCATGTCTGTGCATATAAACATTTACATCATTCTCTTTGCTGGCCTCAGCCCTGAGCACCGAGGGAATCAAGGTTGGAAAGACTCATCAGGGACCTCAGAGAGCTCAGAAAGGGAACACTGTGAAATCTCAGAACTACTGTGATTGATTTTCTGCTGGCTTAGCCCTGCCTCCCCCTTGCCCCCGCAACACCTCCCCACCTCTGGTTTCTGCAAGAAGTATTCTGTTTGAAAAATGTCTATACTCCGTGTTCTTCTGAATCTCAGCAGCAGCAGCAGCTTGGGGCAAAAAGTATTTCTACAAAGTGTTGTTAAGCAGAAGGTGGTCAGTATAACTTGTGCTCTATATTTTTAAAGTGTAGGAAAGGTGACAAATAGTATGGTCGAAACTTCTGCGAAGACTCCCTGGTGCAAAAAATAACCATTTGATTTATTGTCAAGAAAGAAAACTATCATCAAGTGGTCAGTTGAGTGCAAGGCTGGAAGAGTAGCGGGGTGGGAAGAATCTCAAGCCACTTATCATTTGTGATGGAACTGTCAGAACCCAGTATATTTCTGACACATCCCAGTGCAGCAGTGGTTTCTGACACTCAGTAGACTCCATCTCTCAAATGCTTTTCTCACATCCCACAGACTATTTATACTTCGGGGCACAGTTCTAGAACCAGGTCCCCATGACTACTGGCAAGCCACGTCCGTGATGCCCACTGTGTCTGAGCTCACTGCTGTTCCGTTGGACACTCACTCAACTACAGTTGCCTGGCAAGTCTCTGGATGGTGGCCCCCTGGGAACAGGGGACAACATGCATATCTTAGTGTGCACTCCCCTGCATCCAGTGTGGCCTGAAACAACGTGACTTCTCATATGTTGATCCAGTTTAATTCTTCAACTGAATTTCTAAATAATCGACAGTAAAGAGAAAAATCTTAAATCTTAGAAATCTAACAGTTCTTCCAAGTCATGCAATATGGCGTGGGATCTCTTTTTTATTATTATTTTTTTCCTTTACACCTAAGCATCCAACACTGTGCCTGATAAAAAAGTTTGATAAAGTTCATTTGTTGGCTCATGGATACACACTATGTAATAGAAGGAAATGCTATTAAAGATGTGTGGGAAGGCATACCTTTCAAGCCACCCTGTATTTGCAGAGCAGAGGGTGGTCTCAATTTGCCCAGTACAGGAGATCTATACCTGCACAGTGATCGTTCAGCACCCACAACAGGAGAGTAAGTCATTAGAACATTCGATTATTCAGTGCATTATTATCTGAAACATCACCACAAAATTTACATGCAATGGACAATAATATCCAGAATCAAGGAGTCACAGTTCCTAGCAAGCCACCTTTACTCCAAAACTCTTGAGAGTCTGAAATTTTTATGATGTTTGGTAAATGAACATTTTAGCACCAAATGACAGCAGTATTTGTTTCCAAAATGGGAAAAGAAAAGGTAAGGGTGCAGTTGGGCAGGAAGAGGGAATTCTGATTTTGGTGGCAGTCTTTCAAGGGAGTAAGCAGGAGTCACATTCACAGCTGGTGATGCCGCTGGCTTAATCTCTCTCTTACATTGTGATACTGACACTATAAGGGTCACAGAAGATGACCAATGGCTCAAGTGAGCATTGTGATTTTGCATTTCAGTCTGGTCATATTTTATCATCAGTGTTTACAAAATCCACATTTAAATTGGAATCTCATGAATATTTTATTCCTTGGCTTCTCCTTTAGAACTTACATGTTCTCTGAAAGTTAAGAGTATATACAGCTTCTTCTTCCATCAGAAAAAAATTTTAATGTGATCATTTATTTGACATGATACTATTACTGTATTTGGAGCATCAGAAACTCTTTATTTCAAAACTTTTACACCCTCCATCTTTTCTCTTTCAGCAAAAATACTACTCTTTGTAAAGATGTTGGTGTCACATGAAGTAGTTTGAGGAAGCATAGAACATTATCATTGTAGCATATAAATGCTGTCATTTTGAGAAAGATTTGGATTATTACTCTGAGAAGGTGGAACATGACCACTCTGACTTGCAGGGAATGGCTCCCAGATTGAACTCTTGCCCAGCTCCATGGTCATATTGTTCAGCCCACACTGACTTGCAGGGAATGGCTCCCAGATTGAACTCTTGCCCAGCTCCATGGTCATATTGTTCAGCCCACAGCCTTCCTGTCCCCGCCCCCCCCCCCCCCCCCGTGTACCCAGCATTAACTAGAGGTGCTGTCTAAGCCTGGCTTGGGGGGTGTGACTCCTCTGTGCAAAACGCCAAAAGCTTCCATCTCACTAAAGAAGACCAGCATCTTCACAGGCCCATGAAGACCATGGAGCCCTTCTGGCCCCGTCTCCTGCCTCTCTCTGACCACCGGCTCCAGCACGTGTCTGTCGTGCTATCCCCTGAGGCCCTCTGTCTAGGATGCCCTCACTCAGATGTCTGCGGTCCTCACTCATGTCCTCCAGACTACTGCTTCAGAGAGATCCTCCCTACCTGCCAGGTAAACCAGGACACCATTCCCTTCCCGGCTCCGTTGTCTTCATAGCACGTGTAGCTAAGGGGCCTGCAATTTGTTTATTACCTGCCTCCACCCTTGGAATGGAAGAAGAACTTCCTGTCCACCATGCCCAGTGCTGTGCCTTCAGTGCCAGATGAGTGCCCGGACACTGGGGGGCCCAGCACTTATGCCTTGGACAGATGGATTCACTGTTGCCATAGAAGTGCTGGTTATCAGCCAAGAGGCTCCACACGCAGGTGTAAAATGGCATTTTCCTGTGAAATCAGTTTTCCACAAATGATATTTATGTGAAGTATACCCCAGTTAGCTGTCATTAAAGAATTAAACCACTGCCACTCACTAAGAGTACAAAGAGAGACCAGCTTATCACGTTTACACATTTAAGAGTTATTAAGCTAAACATTAAGCTGTATTATGCCTTCCTACCTTGATAAATAAGCCTCAGAATTCCAAAATCTTCTGGACAGATTTTTAGGAAATAACTTGGAAATACTTGTTTGAAAATTCAGTTCCATGTCCTTTTTTATTTTATTCTGGGATGTGTGTGTCTGTGGGGGGGGGGGATGCGCATGCGCATGTGGACGCACACAACTGTTTTTGCCAAAAAATTGATGCTCTTTGGCAAAGTGAAAGTTTGGGGTATGAACTTTCAAGAGATGTTTTTATAAACTCCCCCGTGGAGTCAGCAGCCTCATGGACCCTGAAACAACTGTCTTTTAAGTGTCAGGTCCTGTTGGCACATCGTCTTGGCCATCAGGGTGCCAGGAGATCCTTCCAATCAAACCCCGAGCTGGACACTCATCCCAAAGCACCTCCATGTCACCTGGCAGCATTCAGTGCTCCTCTGCCAAGTCCCAAACTGCAAAATGACTGAGAGAAGCAGGTGGGAACGGGAAGGAACTGAACAGAGGCTTCCACCCCAGTGCGCATTCCCTTGGGAACAACAACACGTGGACGACAAGGGCTAACCCAGGGAGCAGATGACCCAGACGCAGAGACACAACGTGAAGATGTGAGTGATTCCCTCAAGGACTTAGTTCCAGGAAGGTGAAAATGTAGTGTGAGCCATGATCCCAAACCCCCAAAAGCCCTATAAGATAGAACCCAATGTACCCACTTTAATAAGTGACATGATAATAATAATAGAAATAATTACATATCATCGGTTCAATGACAGGCATTGTTCTAAGTACTTTTCATATTCAGACTCATCTAATTCTAAAAACAACCCCATGAGAAAGGTGCTATAATGATCAACTTATAGATGGGGAAAATGAGCCACTTGGAGTTCAAGTGACTTCCCAAAGTGGTGGGGTCAGGACTCACGTGCAGGCAGTGTGGGCCTGGACTCCACACTCCGAGACTGCTTTGCACTGCCCCTGATCTACACAATAATAACTCAATTAAAAGAATAGTAGTGGCTTAGTTAGAGAAGGGGGTTCATGGTACACAAACATCAGTCTGCATTCACTACCTTTCTGCAGACTTAAAGCTACTCTGAAAGCCAGGCTTGGTAGTCTATACTTGATATCCCAGTGACTCTGGAGGCTGAAGCAGGAGGATCACACTTTAGAAGCCAGCCTAGGTATCTTAGTGAGACCCTATCTCAAAATAGAAATTAAAAAGACAAGGGATGTAGCTCAGTGGTGGAGCACCCCAGGGTTCGGTCCCCAGTAACAAACAAAAACTGCTACTCTATATAATTACATATGAGCATGTAATTCTTATATTACAAGAAACAATTTGTGCAAGTTTGAAAGATTTAGAAAATCAAAGTCAAGAAAAAAGATTCCATAAGTGAGGGGGAAGCAAGACTACATGTCGATTAATAAACTCATGGGGCTTCTGGGGCTGACCTCTGCGGGGGTTGGTTGTGCAGATCACATAGGATCCTCCTAAACACAGTTGTTCTTTGAGCAATTGGTGCTGCTCACACACAGCTAGAAACATTTCCACAGACACACTCACATGGACTCACACAGCCCCACCCCTTGTGCAAGGGCACCGTCATGTGAGAAGACCCTTCTCCATGTTCAGCAAAACTGTGACATTCTGTCTGAATGAAAGACGGCTCCCCAAAGCAGGTGTATGGTTCATACTGTCAACAAAAATGGATGACTCTGACTAAAGGGAATATCTGTCCCCCAAATAAACTTGTTCCCCCTAGATCAGCAGAACGTATTGTAGGTTTGCTATGAGAATTTTGCAGTCGCAAAGTTACCCCCGTCATTGTTCGGTGGCAGTGAACAACCTCCAGTCCCTCTTCCTCTGCGCCTGGCCTCTGCTTAGCACGTGGCTGCGCAGTCTCCATTAACAGTGGGAACAGCCCAAGTCAGAGATGAGTCTTCTCTGTTTGATAGACAAAGAAACCAAGCATGGTGGTTTGAGTGCCTTCTCCAGAAACCTTGCTGAATTTAACTGCCATCGTGACATTCAGAGGTGGGACCTTGAGAGTGGGGAGGCTCTGAGGGCCCTGGTCTAATGAATGGATTCATGCTGCTCTCGAAGATCCAGTGAGAGACTGCAAGAGTAGGTTTGTCAAAGGTGGAGTCCCAGATGCTCTGTGTGTCTTCTGTCTGCTCCTGGGTCCTCTGTCACATCACATCGTAACTCAGAGGTCCTTGCCAAACAGTGGTGACATGGCTTTGGACTTCCCAGCCTCCAGAACCATGAGCCAAATAAAATTCTATGGCTTATAGCTTACCCAGCCTGTGGTATTCTGTTACAGCAGCAAAAGATGAACTAAGACACCAAGACTTAGAGAAGTAATTTCTCTCAGGATACATATTTGCTATATATTATGGGGGCTTAGAGCCAAATCTGTGTGACTTGAAACCCATGCTATCCTGTTATCTCTTGGAAAACCATTTGAGGATGTTGAACTACAGCAAAGAATAAATATGGAAGTTATAAATTCAATGAGCAAAAGAAGTGAACTGTGAGCTCCTCTTGTAGTAACTAAAAAGAACAAAGTGTGACCCGTGTGGTGAGTTACTTCTGCTTATGCTGCCACATTGAGTCAAGTTCTGTGGAATTGTGATTTTTTAGGTTACAACACTACTTAAACATTAATAGGATTGTAATAAAGGGACTTGAGCTATTGATCAACCGCTGTTATGTGAAATTCCGCTGGAGGTTACAAACTTGTGCTAAGATGGCTCCTGCAATACTTTCTCTGGAGTGGAGAAAGTATTTCTCTTGTGAACTCGGGCTGCCTTTGGCCTCAATCTTCATTCTTCTTCTTTGGGAGACCTGTTCTCTCATCAGATGCAGTCTGGAAGGACTTGCTGTCCTCCTGGGCCTTGGGATGGCATGTGGCCCCAGCCAGTCCAATAACACACTTACCTGCATTAGAGTTGTATGGAGCCCACCCCAGGTCTGCTGCAAAAAGCCAATGCATTTATGTGACTCTCTAGTTCTTGTCTTGTGAGCTTGGTCCCTGATCTGTCCTTCTATCATTTAAGCTCTCTCATAATTGGAACCATAAATTTTTTTCTAATTAACTAGAATCAGATATTTAATTCCATATAATCATAGTAAATCCTATTAAATCATATTAACTCTAGTTAATTCTGATTAACTAGAATAAGTTTCTGATGTTTACAACCCAGGGAGCTCAGCAGGTCATTCCTTCACCAGACAGCTTGTGGGCTGAGGGCAATGCTGAGATGGAAGGTTACTGTGAGATGGCCTTCCGGGCAGGAAAGAGCAGCAGGTAGAGCTGGTAACAGGTAATTATAATGATACGAGAAGGTTTGAGATCATTTAGGACAGCCTAGAGGAAGACTATGGATGTTTTTTAATTATCAATATTCTAACTTTTGAATTAGGTGATGGATTCTTGTGTGCTTATTTGATATTGAATAAATAAAAAGCAACTAGGCACAGACCAATAATGCAAATCTGCAGTGAAAGTAGAATTATAAATTCCCGAGTTTTGCTTATCAAAAGTAAAAAATATACATTTCTTGGACATGTAGAAAATTTTACAGAAAATTTTAAATTAGGAAACCACTGGAAATTGAAATACAATTTACTGTTGAACTAATCCTTCCAAGGAGTTATTTTAGACAAATAATTGTAGCACCTAAAGGAAAAAAAGGTAAAAGTGGTTCACTCCAAAGATTATTTGATAATTCTCTAAATCCTGAAATAATGCTGCAGGGGAGACCTGGAGAGTGGACACTGACCTGCATGCCACTCAGCGAGCTTCCTTCCTGGTCTCTCCGTTCTTCAGGGCATGATCCTTTGATTCAACACCAAAATGCGTTTTAGCAATTCTTTCAATAGGGTCACTATCCAGAAACCCCACATTCCTCACCCTATTAAATAAATTTTCAACACAGTATTATCCTTACCAAAGACCACCTTGCTATCTTGTGTTTTTAAAAGGTGATGTGGACATAGTATTCTGGTAGAAAGATGCAGGTGAAATTCTGAATCTTGACAAATGTGAGACACAGAGAAAGACAAAGGGCAGACCCCCTTGGCACTGGTGCTGCCGAGCACCCATCAGAGTCACAGTTCCAACCAAGACCTTGACTAAAAAAGACAGGAAAAGTCCGTTTGAAGAATGCCATACAGTAGCAGCTTCCACCAAATTTTAAGGCATAAAGTCGAGGCAGAATATCCAGATCTGAAGGAGAAGGAATGGTCAGCCAAGGAAAAGTGAATAATGTGTCAGGATTCCAAATTCAATACGATTTGCACCTACTTCTGTATGGTTGCATGTAGACCCATCCCACGTAAGCTACACATCAAAGACTTAGATCCATCCAGCTTCAGATCTGAAAGGGAATTAAGATTTTAAGTAGGGTTTTCAAGGAAGGCTCCCTGAGAAAATGGGGCTAGGATTCAGTTTGTGAAGAGGAGTCAGCTATAACTAAGTGCACTGTTAATGGGGGAAATGCCAAAACCATGGCTCTCTTTCCACTGGATAGAAAATACAAAATAACATCCCAGAAGCACCGTCCTTTAAGCCCTGTCCCCCTGCCCTGATTGATCCTAAAAGTCAAGTTCTTTTCATTTTTCACATTGTGTACACTTGACTCACTTGCTCAGGAAATCTCTCCAACGGAGAGAGACCACATGCGTCAGTAATGTGTGTATGCAGAATCTCACAGATTTGTAGAATGCTCTTGGACTCACTTTAAAATTTGATGTTGACAATGACCCTATGCAGTGGCCAAGGCAGTTATTGGAAGTGGTCCATGGTGGGATAAAACAAGCACCGGTCCTGAAACAAGGGTTCAGCCCTATTCCTACCACTTAGCACCCTTTATCCTCCAGCATAGAACTTGAACTTTCTGAACGTGGGGTTTTTTATTAGTCAAATCAAGAGAAATGTATCTTCTAAGAATAGCAATGATGTTCTTCAAAACAAAAGTGTACTGGACTTGTTTCACATGTTATATTTATTTTCTTATTTTTAAGAAAAATAACCATCCTTGTTTTTTATTAAGGAAGGTGGGAGCCTCTGAAGCTTCAGGAACATCACAGCATAAGTATGACAGTAACTTCAGTCTTTTCTTTGAAGTTAAATTTTTTATTTATTCTAATTTGTTACACCTGATGGCAGAATGCAATTCATTTCATATTACACATATAGAGCACAATATTTCAAGTAACTGATTGTACACAAAGTATTTTCACACCATTCATGTCTTCATACATGTACTTAGGGTCATGATGGCCATCTCATTCCACCATCATTCTTACGCCCTTGCCCCTTCCCTTCCTATCCCTCCCCTTTGCCCTATCTAAAGTTCCTCCATTCCTCCCATGCTCCCCACTCCCATCATCATTAGGAGTCAGCATCCTTGTATCAAAGAAAACATTTGGCCTTTGGTTTTTTGGGATTGGCTAACTTCACTTAGCATTATATTCTCCAACTCTATCCATTTACCTGCAAATGCCATGATTTTCTTCTCTTTTAATGCTGAGTAATGTTCCATTGTGTATATATATCAAAGTTTCCCTATCCATTCATCTACTGAAGGGCATCTAGATTGGTTCCACAATTTAGTTATTGTGAATTGTGCTACTATAAACATTAATGTGGCTGTGTCCCTGTAGTATGCTCTTTTTATGTCCTTTGGGTATAAACCAAGGAGTGGGATATTTGGGTCAAATGGTGGTTCCTTTCCAAGTTTTCTGAGGAATCTCCATACTGCTTTTCATATTGGCTGCACCAATTTGCAGTCCAACCAGCAATGTATGAGTGTGTCTTTTCCCCCACATCCTCACCAACACTTATTGCTGTTTGTATTCTTGATAGCTGAAAACTTAGAGTAGTTTTGATTTGCATTTCTCTAATTGCTAGAGATGTTGAACATTTTTTCATGTTTGTTGATTGACTTTATATCCTCTTCTGAGAAGTGTCTGTTCAGTTCCTTGACCCATTTATTGATTGGGTTATCTGTGATTTTTTGGTGTTAATGTTTTTGAGTGCTTTATATACCCTAGAGATTAGTGCTCTATCTGTTCTGCCTGTGGTAAAGATTTCCTATTCTATAGGCTCTCTATTCACCTTAATTATTGTTTCTTTTGCTGAGAAGAAGCTTTTTAGCTTGAATCCATCCCATTTATTGATTCTTGGTTTTCATTCTTGTGCTATAGGACTCTTATTAAGAAAGTTGGGGCCTAATCCAACATGATGGAGATTTGAGCCTACTTTTTCTTCTATTAGGTGCAAGGTCTCTGGTTTAATTCCTAGGTCCTTGGTCTACTTTGAGTTGAGTTTTGTGCATGGTGAGAAAGTGAGTTTTAATTTCATTTTGTTACGTGTGAATTTCCAGTTTTCCCAGCACCATTTGTTGAAGAGGCTATCTTTTCTCCAATGCACATTTTTTGCACCTTTGTCTATTATGAGATAACTATAACTATGTGGGTTAGTCTCTGTGTCCTCTATTTTGTACCATTGATCTATAGGTCTATTTTGGTGTCAATACCATGCTGTTTTTGTTGCTCTGTATTATAGATTAAGGTCTGGAATAGTAATGCTGCCAGCTTCACTCTTCTTGCTAAGGATTGCTTTGGCTATTCTGGGTCTCTTTTTTTTCTAGACGAATTTCATTATTGCTTTTTCTATTTCTATGAGGAATGTCATTGGGATTTTGATTGGGATTGCATTGAATCTGTATAGTGCTTATGGAAGTATGGTCATTTTGATAATATTAATTCTGTCTATCCAAGAGCAAGGTAGATCTTTCCATCTTCTAAGGTCTTCTTTAATTTCTTTCTTTAGCATGCTGTAGTTTTCATTGTAGAGGTCTTTCATGTCTTTGGTTGAGTTTATTCCCAAGTATTTTATTGAATGATTGATTGAGGATATTATAAATGGGGTGTTTTTCCTTGTTTCTCTTTCAGAGGATTTGTCACTGATGTACAGAAATTCCTTTGATTTGTGGTTGTTGATTTTATATCCACCTACTTTGCTGAGTTCATTTATTACTTCTAGGAGACTTCTGTGGAATGTTTTGGGTCTTCTAGGTATAGAATCATATCGTCTGCAAATAGTGATAATTTGAGTTCTTCTTCAAAAATTTTCAATAAAATTCTGGTAAATCGAATACAAAAACATATCAAAAAGATAGTGCACCATGATCAAGTGGGATTCACCCCAGGGATGCAAGGTTGGTTTAATATAAGGAAATCAATAAACATAATTCATCACATCAATAGACTCAAAGATAAAAATCATATGATCATCTCAATAGATTCAGAGAAAGCATTTGATAAAATACAGCATCGCTTCATGTTCAAAACACTAGAAAAACTAGGGATATCAGGGACATACATCAACATTGTAAAGGCTAGCTATGCTAAGCCTCAGGCCAACATCATTCTAAATGGAGAAAAATTAAAGCATTCCCTCTAAAAAACTGGAACAAGACAGGGATGCCCTCTTTCATCACTTCTATTTTACATAGTTCTTGAAACACTGACCAGAGCAATTAGACAGAAGAAAGAAATCAAAGGGATATGGATAGGAACAAGAGACTTCTGTCTTTGTCATTTGTAATCTGTCATTCTACCCTCTGAACCATTTCCTAATCACTGAACTAAAGAGTTCCCCCTGCTTTGGAAACAGGGCAACATTCATGACCTCTGTCTCTTCTAAACATGGGGAGCTATGGATTCAGTTTGGCTTTTTGTCACAGTTGACAACAGTGGTACCAAGCACTTGGGGGTTTGACTTTTGTTTTTCTTTGTTTGGGGTCACACAAAGGACATTGGAACGTGCAAGCATGGGAGATGTGTGACATTAACAAATCAATACTGGTGGTTGTTTGGATTTTGTGCTTATTCCTAGTTGAGAGGATTCATTCTTTCTGAGGTGAAGGAGAGCTAACATTTCATAAGTAAACTAGAACGTATACACTGTGTCATGTCTATAATGTTTTCTCTCTATATATGTTTATGCAAGCCCTTTCATATTAATATAAAATATCCAACCACCTCTCTCATCACACCGATATCTAAGAGAAGAAAATTATTCTATTCTTTCTTTCAACTTAGAGCTTTGAATATCTTCAACCTAGAAATATTCTGGTTGTTCCTTGAATCTTCCCTTAATTGAACTCAGATTTATGCACGAGTAATCCCACAGATAAAAATAAATACAATAAAGTTCCCAAAATGTAAGTGCATTTAAAAAAAATCCATATTTCTGCAGAATTATTGGACACCAGACTTACACTCTTCATCTGACAATTACACCAGAAAGTGACTATCGTCTGTCCTTGGTCTCTACATCAGAAGGTAGTGTTGATCCTCAGGAGAACACAGTAGGTTTGGGAAAGAAGAACAGGTCAATGGCCTACCCAATGGAGTCCATGCAAAGATGATCCATGGAACTTATAATTCATGGCCAATGCTGTGGTGGAGAGACTGAGGCAGAGAAGGCACATCATTTATGAAGGGCCACACAGACCAATTCTGACACAATCAGGATTCAATCTCTTGTTTCTCCAGAGAGGATAGTTTTACCATACAGGGTCTCGCCAACTTGCAGTGTCTTAAAGACCCAGAGCAATCTTGCGTATATTAGTTTTTACCTGACCTAGACTGAGTTAATTTAATTAATAGTGATGGAAACATGGCTCAATGCTGAAGAGAATGCACTTGACCATGGCCATATTCGCCATTTTCAATTTATGCTGCAATTACTCCCCAAATCTCAAACTTGAAAACACAAGCTCACTTGGTAGGGGAAAGAAGGAGGTTGGGAAGGACTTATAATAAGTACTGATTAATTTTTAAACATATGGCTGTGAAAGGAAAATTGCTTTCCTGCTTCCTTATTAAGCTAGTTAATGCTTATCATTTCATACACATGTCAAACGCTAATTGATGAAACTTTGAAAAAGGATGGGGGGAACAAACTAGCATCTCACTTTGGAATATCTTTGAGAACTGAAAATTAAAATGAACATAAAATAATAGGGGGTAGAAGGAGCTCACACCCTCTTCATTTCAAACCAAAGCTCATAAAACACACCAATTCAAACCTCCCACCTGCTTGCAAATTTGAGAAGACCAACATTCTGGCATGCTTTTGAGGTTATTTTTCACAAATCAGTGATCAGTGAGCCTTTGTTTGCTTGTTCTCATTCAATGGTCTTGTGTTTACACCATTTTCCACATAACAAACCCACCACTCAGAGCCAATTTGATGTGTATTTTTAATAAAGTTAATTAGGCAGCAGGCAGTTTGGGAAGCTTCTCTGCATAGCATATTAGCAGTTAGGTAATTCCCCCAGGAGGAGTGGGAAGAGCCCTGGGTCTTTAAAATTGCAGCTACATCTTTATTGTCACCCTGTCTTGTTCCTTAGCAATGTTAACTTCAAGTGCACTGAGAAAAAGCTGGAGTTCTCTTGGAAACAAGTGCTGATTGCATGGTAATGAGCCAGCGATCAGATGTCTATGGACAGAGACCCTGCTCCTGTCCAGTCCTTGATGAATCTCATGCAATGGGGAACTGCCCAAGGCGGGAAGAGTTCCAGATAGACCCTCACACCTCAGGGTGCACAGTTCACATCTATTTACAAACCTGCCTCCCTGAATGCCCAGTGAAAGTCACACATGGACTTAATTGGGGACGGGACCTCATTTGTTCACTACTGAAGACGCATGGTGTTAATTAAGGCTTCTAGGTTTTACAAAAACCATTCATTTTCACAGTGCTTTGTTATGAGCCTGTTTCCAATTCCCTTTTTGAAGGTGGCTGAAATATTGCAGTGAAATAACGGGGACTCTAGTTGCCTCCAGTAATTAATGGGCTTTTCCAACAGGGCATGCTGGAATCATTAGGGAGGCGAAAGGCTCCTACTAGTGCCATCCATCGGGAGAACACTAAAGACCCAGAGAATGTCACAGGTCTCTGAAGCTGAAGGCTGCTTCCTTGAAGAGCAGAGTCTCCATTGTAGATTTGCATGTGATTTATTTTCATATCATTTTGATTTCTCTTTAATGCAGAGCAATTATCTGTGAAGGCCAGTGCTAAATTAGTTCAAGTCTGAAGAAAGTACCAATGTAAAGGAAATGCAATTTTGCAGCATAAAATTATACCAAGTAACTGTCAAAATCTTAAACAAGAATTTGTATCCATAAATCCACCTTTCATTTATTGTCTAGATACAAATTCAGTAAAAAATTGCTAGAAAACATTTTTCTTAAAGAGATTTGCCTTTATTTTTTGCCACTGCAACTTTAAAAAAAAAAGCCTTGGCTACAAAGGAACCACAACATCAAAATAGAAAACAAATCCAGGAAGAATTATTGCAAATTCTGAATTAGTAAAAGCTAAGGTATTACTGTAGTGATATCAAGATTCGGTCATTCCTTTCTCAAATATTTATTGCCTATTTAACAGGTACAAGGCCCCTGTGCACATTTGTTCAAAGAATAAAAACTGGTCCTGACCTTCCGGAGACAGAGGTGAACAACAAGAATGGCAGATAATATGAAATGCAGGACAGAAAGGTAAAACCACTATGTGTGGAAGTCAGGAGTGCGTGGGTGTGGAAGGGAAGCTCAAGTGTCAGGTTGGGCTAGTCCACCAGACACGGTAAAGGACCCAGTTGTAGAAGTAAGAAGGTCGTGCCGGGTTGAGAGATGCCAACAGAGGAAATGGCCAGATCCTCAAGGGGAATCCTCATCGAGCAGCACAAGAAGGGGCAAGTGGTCGCCAGCAAGGGGCATCAGCAGACTGAGCGAGAGGGAGAGCAGAAAGAGGAAGAGGGGGACAAAGAGGCCACTCAGGACAGGGGCAGCAATTAGGAAGAGCAGTAGGGACTCTGGTCTTCACTTAGTGAAGGGGAGCTGGGGGCCGGGGCGTGAGCAAAGGAGGGACAAACTCCGCCACGCTTTGGGGTTTACGCCCAGGGACACTGTACCCAGGAGCTGAATCTTTAGCCCCTTTGTGTTGTATTTTGAGACCGGGTCTCACTAAGTTGCTTGTCTCTCACTTGTGATCCTCCTGCCTCAGCCTTCCAAGGAGCTGGGATTAAAGGTGGGCTCTTAGTTTTGAATGGGCCTTTCTGGCAACTCTGTTGAGAATGGACCAGGGACAGGCAGGGACAGAAACGGAAGGACCAGTTAAAGGCTGAGAGCTGAGGGTGGCTAGGATCACAGCAGGGGAAATGAGCAGGCTTCCAGGGGACCCTCTCCAATCCCGAGAGCCTTAGACTCCTGTCTCCTTGGTGCTGTTACCCTGTGGCTCTTTATGTCTCTCAGCAGAGACCAGGAGCCCTGGAAGTCAGGGCCTCTGCTTCCTTACTTCGCCCCCTTGGGCGCTCGCCCTGCCAGACTCTCCAAGGTGCTGGGCAGACGTGGGCTGAATACGCAGGTAAAGCTCGCCCCGGTGCAGAAGCGCGATCCGCTTTAGCACAGCTCCCAGCGCCCAGAGGGCAAAGAGGTGGTGGACCAGGCCAAGGAGGGGGGCCAGGATGGCTCCACTGTGCAGTGGCACAAACACGGTGCCTCGCGCACTTGTCACCAGAGATGTCATTCACGTTGGGGGCTGAACAGTAGCTCTCTCACGGTATTGCATTATTTCTACCAAAGCATAAAAATTTTCTATGGATATTGAAGAAAAGTCCCAAACCCTTTGAGAGCCTGTTGTTAATGACGCTGGCGTCAGTGAGCCCCTGACTTGGCGTGCCGTCCCTCTCGCCCACACATGCCTGCTTCACGCTGCCCTCTGGGCATTTCCTCTGGGTTCCCCTTCGCCTTCCAGCTCCTGTACAGCCCCAGTGCCTCTCACACCCCTTGTCCTCCCCATGGGGCCATCCTGGGGTGGGGCTGGATAGGTCTTTGTGGAGGGGCAGATTCTCCATGCACTGTGGGGCGTTTAGCAGCATGCCGATCTCCACCCACGAGGTGCCCGTAGCAGACCTCCCTGACACCCCACCCTGAGTTGTGACAACAGAAATCATCTTTAAATATTGCCACATCTCCCTCAAGGGGACGAGCTGAGTCCTGGTTGAGAACCACTGCTGTATATCATCTCCCACAATCTGCAGGACCAATAAGCATGGGTTAGGCAATTCAGCCAAGCTGAACCGTCACCAGTCAGGTAGGAGCATACAGGTCCTGATTTCAAATACCTGAAGTGAGCTTGCAGTGCTGACGTCAGGTGGGAGCCCGGGAGAATGGGGATTTCGGGCTCCACCTGCAGCCACTGACTTGGAAGTCACATTCTAATAAGATCCCTGACCATCTGTGGGCACCGAGAAAGACTGGCAGGTGAACCTTCTCTCCCAAGGCTCATTTTAAGTTTACTAAAATGAAAATTGGCTTTCTCTGCCCAGGGAGGAATATTTCACATTGTCATGCTAATAATCCTTTTTTTTTTTTTGCAACGTTGGTCTGTTTATTAGAAGATCACAGAAGGTGAGGTGAAGCCCACAGAAAGAGCCCTCCGCCCCACGAGCTGTAGCCCTACCTAGCTGTGCAGTGCCTGAACTCGCCTGTTGGTGGCCAGTCCATGACAGAAGCTGGGGCCAGGGATACTCCAACCGCAGTGGCCCGTGTACACTAACATACTTAGGAAATTCTGACACCTGCTCTTCATTGCTTACTCCTTTGTAATCTAATCATGTTCTTCTGCCCCGTATAACACACCTGCAATAATTTTGTATAGTTGTAACTTTTAAAAAATATATTTAAGACCTTGGAAAATGTTGGTCAGCCAGTGGTTTCAATTGCTCAGCCATTCTTATTTTATGCTTAATTAGCTTCAGAACTAAAAAAGAAATTTTAAAAATACAAATCTCTTCCCATTTTTACACTCGATTTAGTCAAGATGATGACAGTAAACATGATGTTAAATGTTGAAGAAAAAGGAGAAACAATAAGAGTATTTTTCCTGGTTTTGTATGGCATTCAGCATCCATATTTAAAAATATAAAGTGACTGTCCACAGCACACAAAGCCCAGTAACAGTTTATTAGAGTCTAAAGTCCCAATCATTTCTTACTACAAAAATTCCTCAATAAAATAAAATACTGCCTTGCCATGGACTCCCATTAACTGGGGGTTAGATATGCACCGGAGGGGATGTATGCCTCTGAAAGACAACTTTAGCTGGAACCATTCCAATCTTTTTAGTATGAAATGTCCAGATGATAGAGGACTAGACAGCCTAAGTCCATCCAGTGGAGAAGCCCAATGACCCTGCTGCCCTGTCCATCCTACATTACAGTGAAAAAGGAAACAGAATCAAAACACAGAAGAGGTGGGTGGAGTGTGGTAGGGGACTGCTCTAGAGACAAGTGCAATCTCTGGGGTCTCAGCCTGTCCTTAATCAGGCAGAGGAAACACTAACCATCTGCCCTTCAGTTACCTGGCTCTCCTTCTGCAAAGACAACCCTGGGAAAGCTAAACCCCTGTCCTAAGCAAGAGGGAAAGAGAGGGGAAACTAAAGGACGTGGAGAGAACCTTGTTTTTCATTTTCTTCTCAAGTGTCTGTATGCAAACTGGAAATACACGGGGGGAGATTCAACAGAAATAAATACAAACGAGTTTAGCATTTGCAGTGATGTCAACGCTTGTACTTCTTTTGCATGATGGATGCAGAAAACATCGCCTTCCACACTGGACAGCCAGAGCTTCTCCCTGCACATTTATACAGGCTCAGAAGCCATCAGGACTTCATCTCACCATCTGATCTGACCTTGCAGCTTTGGTTCCTTTACCATCTCTGATTCTCTTGGGCCTGGCTGCCTTTATCTTACTGTTCTACATTCCACTGAGCTGAGTTCTTCCTGCACATTGTTAATTCTTTCTGCAATTACATAACAGTGAGCCTATGAATATTCTCAAAGAACATAAAATGAATTGAGCCTTGGCTGACTTGTTAAACCGTTTATTAAAAGAACATGTGTGCTGCTTAGACATTTGTGTATACCTGAAGTCTTTCATTAATACATTTTTTTTTCATAGAAATGGGAAGATTCTAGAAAATACCTAACAAAGAAAACAAAAGGAAAGACTTTGGACCAAGAGAGAGAAAAGAAAAGAGACAGCTTGAAAGTAGTCGTGCTGTAGATGTGCCAACCAAAATTCCCTTAGCTATAGAAAATGCCTTTATTCATTGTTTTTCTTGTGGTCCTTATTTCTGATGCCTTACTCTCAATTTGTGATTATAGTAATCAAAATAACTAACTAGAGAGAGAGACTTTAGTGTTTTGGCCTCATATTTGCAACCCCAGATGATTTCTTCAACGCTTTTTAATAAATATCTATTCCCTCTCAAAGCAAATACTGAATTCAGATTCATATATGTTCTCATTTGTATTTTCTTCCTACTGATTCAATATATCAATGTAGATGCCTATAAAGACACAATGAGTCCTGTCAACTCTTGGGAAGTTTCCATTTGTTCCAAATTATTGACCCTTGAAGTGGCCTGGGTGGTAAGATGCTTGCAGCCTTCATACATTCTGAGAAGGAGGGGATTTTGAAACTCCCGTGGCCATTAGAAAGGGGGCATCTCTTTCAGCTGTCACCCCTAGAATCACAGTGGCCCTCTGGGTCTCAGTTTCCACATTTGTAAATTGAGAGAACTGAAGCAGGGATCTGTGTGATTCATTCCTGTTTTATGATTCTTAGATCCAATGCTAATGTCTTTTAGATTGCCATTTAAATTAAACAAACATAAAATGAAGCCAAAAGGAAATGTAAAACTTATAATGATGGGGCTGGGATTATGGCTCAGCGGTAGAGAGCTCGATTGGCATGTGCAAGGCCCTGGGTTCAATCCTCAGCACCACATAAAAATAAATAAATAAAGTTTAAAAAAATTTATAATGATATGAGGTGGTATCTCATCGTGGTTTTGATTTGCAATTCTTTAATGATAAAGGAAACTTAAAAGATTATGTAATTGCTCACCATTCTTCTCTCTCTCTCTGTCTCTCTCTCTTTAAGAAATGTCCAGTCTAGTGCTCATTTTTAAATTGGGTCTTTTGTCTTTTTGTTGTTAACTTGCAGAAGTCCTTTATACGGAATACTGATTAGATATTTGATTTGCAAATATTTTCTCCATTCTGTAGTTTATCATTAAACTTTTATTTTTTTAATAGTACTGAGGCTCAAATCCATGAGGCAAGCTCTCTACCACTGAGCTACATCCCAGAGCCATCTTTAATTTTCTTGATTGCATTTTTGGAAGAACAAAAGTTTTCAAAATTTATAAAGTCTAATTTATCAATTTTTCTTTTGTTGCCTGTGAGTTTGGTGTCAAAGAATCTGTCACCTTTCTAAGTCAGAATATGTTCCCCCATGTTTTCTTCTAGTGTTTTCATAGGTTGAGTTCTTACACTTGGATTTCTGATCCATTGGGAGGTACCATTTATATGTGGAGTAGAGTAACAATCAATCTTTATTCTTTTTTTAAATATTTTTTTGTATTTGTACACAATAACTTTATTTTATTTATTTATATGTGGTGCTGAGGATTGAACCCAGGGCCTTGCAGGTGCGAGGCAAGCACTCTACCACTGAGCCATAACCCCAACCCCTTTTTATTCTTTTCTCTATGATTATTTGGTTCTGCCATGTATAAAAGGAAGCTAGTTTTTTCCCCCATATGGAGTGGTCTTGTCACCCTTGTTGAGGAATCAATTGGTTGAATGTTTAGATTTACTCCTGGACTCTTAATTTTCTTCCATTGACCCACATGCCTGTCCTGTGCCAGTGTCCCCTTCTTTTAATTATGTAGCTTTTCAGTAAGTTTTGAAATAGAGATACATGCATTCTCTAACTTTGTTTTTCTTTTTCAATACAGTTATGGCTATTCTGGGCCCCTGGCAGTTCAGGATAAATTTAAAGATCAGCTTTTACATTTCTCCTAGAAAGGCTATTGATTTTGTTGGGGTTACCTGGAACCCACAGATGATCTGGAAGATTGTTGTCTTAACAACTTCCCATACATCAATGTGATTTCCATTTAACTAGGTCTTCCCTAATTTCTTTCAGCCAAATTTTATAGTTTTAGCGTACAAGTTTTCCACCTCTGCTAAGGTCTCAATGCTTCCTTTCAAAATTCGTATGTTGACTTGAATCTAATGTATGAAATATGATATGTCAAGAGTTTTGTAATGTTTTGAACAACCAATAAAAAAAAATCATATGTTGAACTCTAATCCCTGGTGTTCTGGTATTAGGAGGTGAGGCTGTGTGGAAGTGATTAGATCAGGAGAGCAGAGCCTCATGAACAGGATCAGTGCTCTCTCATGAGAGGCCCTAGAGAAGCTGACTCCCCTTTCTTTCTAGGGTGCATGCTAGATGAAGAAGTGGCCAGCTATGAACCAGGAAACAGGCTGTGGTAGACCATGAAATCCATTGGATCTGACCTGATTCCTGCCATAGAACACGATAGGAGTATCTTGTAATTCATAATGAGCCCCTCTGATCCCTCCTGGGTTTATGCTAATGAACTCACTTGGGGGCAGGGGCTTAGATAGACTCAGGATGGGGGTTAGAGAGTTAGAGAGTTGGAACTTTCAACCCTATCTACTAACCTCCTGTGGGTAGGCGGGAAGCTGAAAATCTTGCTCTACAAATACTCATGAGAACAAGATTTTGAGCTTCCAAGTTGCTGGGCATGTGGAGGTGTTTGTTGCAGGGTGGCTCTCCCAGAGAAGTGCCTGGAGTTCCACAGCCCACTTCTCCCACCAAACCATGCTGTAGCCAACTCTTCGTCCAACAGTTTGTCTTTCCTTTGTTATAGCCTTCATGAAAAATCAATAAACATAAGTAAATGTTTCTGAGTCCTATCCACTCTAGAAAATTAATTGAACCCAAGGAGGGGATCATAGGATACTGAGTTTGTAGCTGATTGGCCAGGAATGTAGGAGATAATCTGCTACTTGTGGTTAACATCTGAGTGGCAGTCTTGTGGGACTGAGCCCTCCATCCGTGGGTCCCACACTATCTCTCAGTTGATGGTGTCAAAACCAAATTGAATTACAGGACACCCAGTTGATGTCCACTGGAGAACTGCTTGATGTGTGGGTAACACTCCTTCCTACTACCCCCCACCCCGCCCACACACACTTACCTGATCACAGAATTTCTCTGTGTTGAGTATGAGAGTAGAAATGAAAAGTGGTTTGCTTTTCCTTTTGTATGGAACCCCAAATTTTAGAATCCCAGCTTCCAGAAAATTAACAAATACATTTCTTTTGTTTATTAGATACCCAGTGTATGGTATTTTGTTATACTAGTATAAATGGATTAAGACAACATTCTTGATTGAATTTATTATTAGGTATTTTATTCTTTTGGATGCTATTAGAAATAAATGTTTTTTAAATTCCTTTGAGTTATTTCTTGCTGGTATATAGAAAGACAACTGAGTTCTCTATGCTTATCATATTCATTACAGTGATGTGAAATTAGTAGCTCTAAATGTTGTTGTTATTTATTTGTTAATTTGTTTTGTGGATTCTTTGGGATGTACGACATTTAGAATCATAGTATCTATGAACAGAGATAAGTTTATTTCTTCCTTTCGAACTTAGAGGTCTTGTATTTCTTTTTCTTGTCTAATTGCTCTGGCAAGGACATCTAGGACAGGGTTGAATAGCCATGGCAAATGTGAGCCTTCTTGTTTTGCTCCAGATCTAAGTGGAAGAGTTTTTGGTATTTCATGGATGCTAACTGAAATATTTTTTTAATGCCCTTTTGTTTTTGTATTGAGGAAGTTCCTTTCTATTCAGTTTTTTTGTGTGTATGTTGTATCTTGAAAGTGTGCTATAATATCCTTTTATTTAGATTTTTTTGTGTATGTGTTTTATCACAAAAGGATATTGTCTATCAATAGGATGATCTTTTTGTTTCAGCTGGTTTGAGACATCTTCTGTTACTGCCAATTGTCAGCACCTTTTCTTTTCCTCTTTGTTCTATTTTCATAGAAATTGGTTCAACAAGTGGTGAAATTATTTCAATGAATACCAACAGACAATTAGTTTAGCAAAAACAGCCCTGAGAAAGGACCTTCTTAAATTACTGATTTTATTAGCTTCACTCACACAATTATGTAAATTTTGATTTGCATCAAGCTATGGAAGTTTGTGTGGCCTGAAACAATGAGAAAAGTAGCTTATTTGCGGTTTTGTTCTAGCGTGTAGGAATGATGCTGATGCAAACAAAGCTGAGAACATGAAACATTTTTTTTTTCTTGGTGTTATTCACTCTTTTTGTTCTTCAGCTATGAAACAACCTTTGTTTTGGATGAATTCCCTTGGGGACCTCACTGGCTTTTGGCAGATCTTGCCCAAAGTCTGAGCCACGGTGATTAATTTTTCTGGGAAAAGATCTATTGAATGAGAAGAAAAAATGTTTGATGCAACATAAAATAGTAATAGCAGCATGTGAAGATGGAAGCCAGAGAAATTTTATCATTCCTCACATCTGAAACTTCTAGCACATTCTTCCTTCTCTGGTGATATTGAGAAAAGACCTAAAACTCATTGAAATTCAAGTGTAGAAATTGGAAAGATTGTAAAAGGGCCCAGTTCTGTCCAGCAGTGCCCTCAGGGGCTCCTCAGCTCCCTCTGCCTTCTCATCCACTCACTAGTTCTTCAGCCATCCCTGCCAAAGAGAAAAGATGCCCAACACAACACAATGCTTTCTCACCTAACAGATAAGTATCAGGAAAGCAGTGTTGTCAGTCCCTTAAATTTTTCTTTTAATCTTTCACATTGCAAAACATTTGTTTTATTCTTAATTTTCTTTATTCTTTAAATGAGAATGAGGGCTAGTCATGTGGTTGAGCACTTGACTAGCATATATAAGCCCTTGGGCTCGAGCCCCAGCACTATCAAAGACTAAAACAAAAAAAAAATCTCTGATTGTCCCCAGTACCACTAAAAAGGACAGAAAACTTGGAAATGATCATAACAAGTACAGGTCAGAGTGAAGAGAAATGAGAGCCAGAACGGAAAAGAGGAGCTCCTTCTGCACATGTTCACATGGATGAATTGGGTACACGCTCAGGGATATTTTGGAGAGAAAATGAAGCACTTTCCTCCCCCTTCCACTTTCCAAAATGTCTTTATAATTACATGCCCATCATTTTGTTAGTTCTCACTAGTAGATTTGTAAGATTCTTATGAGTAAGAAAAAGAAACATGATTATTACGAGAGATGTCATTTATTCTGTTGATAACAAAGTCCATTACCATCACTACCAGAGCCTGAAACATAATAAGAACATTAGAGCTCTTTCTACCATTTGCCAGTAGCAGATCATGAGGATCTTTTTACCACAGAGAGATAAAGAGCCATTATACTTATTGTTCACCACCCTCCAAAAGGAAAAAAAAGGAAAAAAAATCCCAAGTAATTTCCTGTAACAGACTTAAAACCTATTTCCCCTCCCTAGCCATTTAATATGATAAATTCAAAGACTTTTAGAACAAGAATGTACTAGAAGTCCTAATTGTTAAAATTGGATTTTTTTAGCAAAGCTTTTACATTTTCTCCAAGTACTCAGTAGGATTAAATATTCATCAGCTGAAACCAAGAAATATCTGCAAAACCAGTGCCTGGCATACTTATTTCATGGCTCTTGGAACATTTACACTGCTAACAAGATCCTCCCTGGTGTTAGAGGGACATGAAGCATCTGACATTCAGCGGCCGTGCTGCTAGCGGTTGCGGAGGCTGGCCCCTCAACTTGTATTTTGCATTGTGGGAGGTCATAAAAAGACACGGGTGCCACTGGCTCCTTGTGCTATCTTTGACCCAACCCATGTCACTGCTCACCTCTCCCTTCTAGCAGTATCAAAAAGAGCAGCACGGCTTGGACTTGGTACCACCAGAACAATCATCAGCTGAAAATCACTAACAAATAAGCAGATGCAACATGTAGTAAGTAGAATCCACAAGACTGGCTTTAAATATGAATGTGGTACGATGACAACATGCATAAAATTTAATAGGATACATTGTTGCCCTGTTGAGGTTTTTATTGCTATCATCCATAAAACCTCACTATAAAATGCTCATTGTTTATATTTGCTTAATTTTCGTTTGAAAACATATATGTGTAGAAATACTGGAGCATCCATTAAAGCCAATGAATAATATTCTAAAAACTAATTAATAAACAATATTATAAACCACAGCTGATACTCCAAGCCAGGAGTGATAAGAAAAGGTGACTTATCCTAGAAGTTTAACGGGAGTTTTCCAAATAAGTGTCAAATCCCCCCTCCTCCCCAGTGCTATTAACAAGCGCTCTATTAATGGTGGCCTTATATTACACCTGGTTCATATTTTGGTAACCTTTCTTGAAATAAGTCTTTCAAAAGTTGAAAGCATTCTTCACACACCTGCTATGGTTCATGCTTTTGTGACTCTGAGCTATTATTAGGAATGTTCACTTAGTGGCATGCTGATAATCTTGCAGGTGGTGTGGGACATGGGTACTTCCCAACTTGCTCATTTGCCATCTCACCAGAAGTCGGAGTCAACAAAGGCAGCCGTGACCCCCACAGCAGAACCCCAGGAGCCTGTTGACAGCATTGTTCAGTAAATTCAAGCCAGAACTTCTTTCCCCTAAAAAGTACCTTCTTTTTGTTGTTCTCAGTGACCTTTGACTTCACAGCATGTCCTTCAAATGTGACAGGATTTCAAGGGGTTACTAAAAAGGACCTGAAAGTTGGGAATCAGTGGAAGAGTTCAGTGGGAGTGGTCTGAATACAGTGAAGGGCTTGACTTCTCCTGACCTAGCCATTTCAGTTCTGCAGGAGAGGCTGCCCGTGTTCACTGCTGCACGGACATGGGGCACACAGTGCCATGATCACCTCAGACATACTCATGGTCCAGTAGTCCCTGGACTCTGTGCATGTGTCTTCTTATACAGTTAAGTGACCCATTTAATCTCGGGACCCATGATGCCACGTCGTGATCTTCTGGGTTTCACATATTGTTGACATAAACAAAATCCAGCCATTGAAATATCAATTTGTACATTTCATATTTTAACATAAACCTAAAGCCTCTGTCAAATGCATTTCAAGGCTCCAAATTTTATTTTTTGAGCAAGCATGTTATATTCATATTTCATATGCGTATTCATGTTAGTATTCAGTACTCCCTGGGTGTGGGAGCCAGGTTGGGCTTGGTGGAACACTAAAGCCAGAGAAACAGTGGTTATATAATTTTCCTGCCAATGAACAGATGATCTGTGAGCTACTTGACATTGGAATAGAGCATTCATACTCTGAAAAATTAATTGCAGGTGTCCTTCTCCGTTCAACCTCTTTTCCTGCAACACATCTTTTCCTGCAGTCTCCTAGGTCAAGGGTACATTTACAAGGACCGCAATTATTACCATTGTAAAGCAAGAAAATTGAAATAACGCCCAAGGTCATTTTCAGCTCTAAATCTCTACACATCATTTTTAGTGAGTTCCAACAACAAAAAGGTAGGGAGTTTAATGTTTTTCTTCATTGATTTCAACAATCATTTCAATAGTGTGGACGATGGGCCAGACACTGTTCTGAGGTCAGGATATATGGCAATAGGTAGCAGGTCTACTGTCATAGAGTTTATTTTATTTTATTTTATTTTTAATTTTTTATTGTGGGTTGTTCAAAACATTACAAATTTCTTGACATATCATATTCCACACTTTGATTCAAGTGGGTTATGAACTCCCACCTTCACCCCATACACAGATTGCAGAATCACATCAGTTACACATCCATTGATTTACAAATTGCCATACTAGTGTCTGTTGTGCTCCGCTGCCTTTCCCATCCTCCACCCTCCCCCCTCCCCACCTCTCCCCTCCCCTTCCCTCCTCTCTCTCTACCCCCTCCACTGTATAACCCTGAGGGTCTCCTTCCATTACCATGCAATTTCCCTTCTCTCTCCCTTTCCCTCCCACCTCTCATCCCTGTTAAATGTTAATCTTCTTCTCCTGCTCTTCGTCCCTACTCTGTTCTTAGTTACTCTCCTTATATCAAAGAAGACATTTGGCATTTGTTTTTTAGGGATTGGCTAGCTTCACTTAGCATAATCTGCTCTAATGCCATCCATTTCCCTGTAAATTCTATGATTTTGTCATTTTTTAATGCAGAGTAATACTCCATTGTGTATAAATGCCACATTTTTTTTTATCCATTCATCTATTGAAGGGCATCTAGGTTGGTTCCACAGTCTTGCTATTGTGAACTGTGCTGCTATGAACATCTATGTAGCAGTGTCCCTGTAGCATGCTCTTTTTAGGTCTTTAGGGAATAGACCAAGAAGGGGAATAGCTGGGTCAAATGGTGGCTCCATTCCCAGCTTTCCAAGAAATCTCCATACTGCTTTCCAAATTGGCTGCACCAATCTGCAGTCCCACCAGCAATGTACAAGTGTACCCTTTTCCCCACATCCTCGACAGCACTTGTTGTTGTTTGACTTCCTAATGGCTGCCAATCTTACTGGAGTGAGATGGTATCTTAGGGTGGTTTTGATTTGCATTTCTCTGACAGCTAGAGATGGTGAGCATTTTTTCATGTACTTGTTGATTGACTGTATGTCCTCCTCTGAGAAGTGTCTGTTCAGGTCCTTGGCCCATTTGTTGATTGGGTTGTTTGTTCTCTTATTGTCTAATTTTTTGAGTTCTTTGTATACTCTGGATATTAGGGCTCTATCTGAAGTGTGAGGAGTAAAGATTTGTTCCCAGGGTGTAGGCTCCCTATTTACCTCTCTTATTGTTTCTTTTGCTGAGAAAAAACTTTTTAGTTTGAGTAAGTCCCATTTGTTGATTCTAGTTATTAACTTTTGTGCTATGGGTGTCCTATTGAGGAATTTGGAGCCCGACCCCACCGACTGTAGATCGTAGCCAACTTTTTCTTCTATCAGACGGCGCGTCTCTGATTTGATATCAAGCTCCTTGATCCATTTTGAATTAACTTTTGTGCATGGCGAGAGAAAGGGATTCAGTTTCATTTTGTTGCATATGGATTTCCAGTTTTCCCAGCACCATTTGTTGAAGATGCTATCCTTCCTCCATTGCATGCTTTTAGCCCCTTTATCAAATATAAGATAGTTGTAGTTTTGTGGATTGGTTTCTGTGTCCTCTATTCTGTACCATTGGTCCACCCGCCTGTTTTGGTACCAGTACCATGCTGTTTTTGTTACTATTGCTCTGTAGTATAGTTTGAAGTCTGGTATCGCTATACCGCCTGATTCACACTTCCTGCTTAGAGTTGTTTTTGCTATTCTGGGTCATTTATTTTTCCATATGAATTTCATGATTGCTTTCTCTATTTCTACAAGAAATGCCGTTGGGATTTTGATTGGCATTGCATTAAACCTATAGAGAACTTTTGGTAATATCGCCATTTTGATGATGTTAGTTCTGCCTATCCATGAACAGGGTATATTTTTCCATCTTCTAAGATCTTCTTCTATTTCTCTCTTTAGGGTTCTGTAGTTTTCATTCTATAAGTCTTTCACCTCTTTTGTTAGGTTGACTCCCAAGTATTTTATTTTTTTTGAAGATATTTTGAATGGAGTGGTTGTCCTCATTTCCATTTCAGAGGATTTGTCGCTGATATACAGGAATGCCTTTGATTTATGCGTGTTGATTTTATATCCTGCCACTTTGCTGAATTCATTTATTAGCTCTAATAGTTTCTTTGTAGAGCCTTTTGGGTCTGCTAGGTATAGAATCATATCATCTGCAAATAGTGATAATTTAAGTTCTTCTTTTCCTATTTTGATGCCTTTAATTTCTTTCGTCTGTCTAATTGCTCTGGCCAGTGTTTCGAGAACTATGTTGAAGAGAAGTGGAGAGAGAGGGCATCCCTGTCTTGTTCCAGATTTTAGAGGGAATGCCTTCAGTTTTTCTCCATTCAGAATGATGCTAGCCTGAGGCTTAGCATAGATAGCTTTTACAATATTGAGGTATGTTCCTGTTATCCCTAGTTTTTCTAGAGTTTTGAACATAAAGGGATGCTGTACTTTGTTGAATGCTTTTTCCGCATCTATCGAGATGATCATATGGTTCTTATTTTTAAGTCTATTGATGTGGTGAATAACATTTATTGATTTCCGTATATTGAACCAGCCTTGCATCCCAGGGATGAATCCTACTTGATCATGGTGTACAATTTTTTTGATATGTTTTTGTATCCGATTCGCCAGAATTTTATTGAGGATTTTTGCATCTAGGTTCATTAGAGATATTGGTCTGTAGTTTTCTTTCTTTGAAGTGTCTTTGTCTGGTTTAGGTATCAGGGTGATGTTGGCCTCATAGAATGAATTTGGAAGTTCTCCCTCCTTTTCTATTTCCTGAAGTAGCTTGAAAAGTATTGGTATTAGTTCTTCTTTAAAGGTTTTGTAAAATTCTGCTGTATACCCATCCGGACCTGGGCTTTTCTTAGTTGGTAGTCTTTTGATGGTTTCTTCTATTTCCTCAATTGAGATTGGTCTGTTTAGGTTTTCTATATCCTCCTGACTCAATCTGGGCAGATCATATGACTTAAGAAATTTATGGATGCCTTCACTATCTTCTAATGTATTGGAGTATAAGGATTCAAAATAGTTTTTGATTATCTTCTGTATTTCTGAAGTGTCTGTTGTGATATTGCCTTTTTCATCCCATATGCTAGTAATTTGAGTTCTCTCTCTTCTTCTCTTCGCTAGCATGGCTAAGGGTCTGTCGATTTTGTTTATTTTTTCAAAGAACCAACTTTTAGTTTTGTCAATTTTTTCAATTGTTTCTTTTGTTTCGATTTCATTAATTTCAGCTCTGATTTTAATTATTTCTTGCCTTCTACTTCTTTTGCTGTTGTTTTGCTCTTCTTTTTCAAGGATTTTGAGATGAAGTATGAGATCATTTATTTGTTGGTTTTTTCTTTTTTTAAGGAATGAACTCCAAGCAATGAATTTTCCTCTTAGAACTGCTTTCAATGTGTCCCATAGATTCCGATATGTTGTGTCTGTGTTTTCATTTATCTCTAAGAATTTTTTAATTTCCTTCTTGATGTCTTCTCTGACCCATTGATCATTCAGTAACCTATTGTTCATTCTCCAAGTGATGTATGCTTTTTCCTTCCTTCTTTTATCGTTGATTTTCAGTTTCATTCCATTATGATCAGATAAGATGCATGGTATTATCTCTACTCCTTTATATTGTCTAAGAGTTACCCTGTGACATAATATATGATCTATTTTTGAGAAGGATCCATGTGCTGCTGAGAAAAAAGTGTAACTGCTTGATGTTGGGTGGTATACTCTATATATGTCAATTAGGTCTAGGTTATTAATAGTGTTATTGAGTTCTATAGTTTCCTTATTCAACTTTTGTTTGGAAGATCTGTCCAGTGGCGAGAGAGGTGTGTTGAAGTCTCCCATGATTATGGTGTGGTGGTCTATTAGACTCTTGAACTTGAGAAGAGTTTGTTTGACGAACATAGCTGCACCATTGTTTGGGGCATAAATATTTATGATTGTTATGTCTTGTTGGTGTATGATTCCCTTAAGCAGTATGTAGTGTCCCTCTTTATCTCTTTTGATTAACTTTGGCTTGAAATCTATTTTATTTGATATGAGTATGGACACGCCTGCTTGTTTCCGAAGTCCATATGAGTGATATGATTTTTCCCAACCTTTCACCTTCAGCCTGTGTATGTCTTTTCTTATCAAATGCGTCTCCTGTAGGCAGCATATTGTTGGGTCTTGTTTTGTGATCCATTCTACTAGCCTGTGTCTCTTAATTGGTGAGTTTAAGCCATTAACATTTAGGGTTATTATTGAGATATGGGTTGTTCTTCCAGCCATATTTGTTTATTTCTGTTACTAAACATGGTTTGTTTTCCTCTTTGATTATTTACCCCCCCCCTTTACTGTCCTACCTCCCACTGTTGGTTTTCATTGTTATTTTCCATTTCCTCTTCCTGTAATGCTTTGGCGAGGATGTTTTGAAGAGATGGTTTTTTAGCTGCGAATTCTTTAAACTTTTGTTTATCGTGGAAGGTTTTAATTTCATCCTCCATCCTGAAGCTTAATTTCGCTGGATACACAATTCTTGGTTGGAACCCATTTTCTTTCAGTGTTTGAAATATGTTATTCCAGGATCTTCTAGCTTTCAGAGTCTGCGTTGAAAGATCAGCTGTTATCCTGATTGGCTTACCCCTAAATGTAATCTGCTTCCTTTCTCTTGTAGCTTTTAAAATTCTCTCCTTATTCTGTATGTTGGGCATCTTCATTATAATGTGTCTAGGTGTGGATCTCTTATGATTTTGCACATTCGGCGTCCTGTAGGCTTCTAGGATTTGGGATTCTGTCTCATTCTTTAAGTCTGGGAAGTTTTCTTGTATTATTTCATTGAATAGACTGCTCATTCCTTTGGTTTGGAGCTCTGTACCTTCCTGTATCCCAATGACTCTTAAGTTTGGTCTCTTAATGTTATCCCATATTTCTTGGATGTTCTGCTCATGGTTTCTTAACAGTCTTGCTGAGCTGTCTATGTTCTTTTCCAGTTGAAATACTTTGTCTTCATGTCTGATGTTCTATCTTCTAAGTGTTCTACTCTGCTGGTAGTATTCTCCATTGAGTTTTTAAGTTGGTTTATTGCTTCCTGCATTTCTAGGATTTCTGATTGCTTGTTTTTTATAACCTCTATCTCCCTGTGTAGTTGATCCTTTGCTTCCTGGATTTGTTTGCGTAATTCGCTGTCGAAGTGATCTTTCATTGTCTGATTTTGCTGTTTAATGTCTTCCTTGATACTCCAGATCATCTGAAGCATGTATATCCTGAATTCTTTATCTGACATTCCATCTGCTGCAGCTGTTACCTCTTCTAAAGTTGCGTTGACCTGCATTGCTTGTGGTCCTTTCTTTCCTTGTCTTTTCATACTGCTTGCGTATCTTTCCTGCAGGTGCGGGCAGCGGCTCTGCTCTCTCCTTATTCCAATTGGGGTGTTGTGGCTACCACGCCGGCAGGTCACTGGGCCTGTTCTGGGAGCTGGCGGCGGCTCTGTTCTGCCCCTACTCCAATTGGGGTGACGAGTGTACCACGCCGGCAGGCCACCGGGCCTGATCCGCCGGTCGGTTGCAGGTTTGCCTACCCTGCAGGCGCGGGCGGCAGCTCTACTCTGCCCCTACTCCAAATGGGATGACGTGTCTGTCGTACCGGCAGGCCACTGGGCCTGTCCCGCTGGCTGGTCGCAGATCTGCCCACCTTTCGGGCACGGGTGGAGGCTCTGCTCTGCCCCTACTCCAATTGGGGTGTCGTGACTACCCCGCCTGCAGGACGCTGGGCCTGTTCCTGGCACGGGAGGCGACTCTGCTCTGTCACTACTCCAATTAGGGTGGTGTTTGTACCACGCCGGCAGGCTCCTGGGCCTGATCCGCCGGTCTGTTGTAGGTCTGCCTACCTTGGAGGCGCGAGCGGCGGATCTTCCCTGCCCCTCCTACCACGCCGGCGGACCCCTGGGCCTGATCTGCAGGTTGATCACTGGTCTGCTCACCCTGCGGGCACGGGTGGCGGTTCCGCTCCGCCCCCACTCCAATTGGGGTCATGTGACCACCACACCGGCAGGGCCTGTTCCGGGCGTGGGAGAAGGATCTGCTCTGCCCCTACTCCAGTTGGGGTGACGTGTGTACCACACTGGCAGGCCACTGGGCCTGACCCGCCAGGCTGTCACAGGTCTGTTTACCTTGCAAGCGCGAAGGGCGGCTCCTCCCTGCCCCTCCTACCACGCCCATGTACCACTGGGTTGCGGGTCTGCCCACCTGGCGGGTGTGGGTGGCGGCTCCGCTCCGCCCCCTCTCCAATTGGGGTCACGCGGTCACCACGCTGGCGAGCCGCTGGGCCTGCTCCGGGCGCTGGCGGCGGCCCAGCTCCTCCCCTCTGGCTCGAGGACAAATTGAGGAGACTCGGGTGACTGTGCCTCACCCCCCCTACCAGGAGACCAACTGCTTATGTCACCGCTGGTATTGATGAAGATCTCTCCTCCGCCGCTTTCTGCTGACATCAGATCTCTGCCATGTTGGTATCCTATGCGAATGGCAGCATTTCGTTCCCCTTGCCGGGCAACCAAAGCAACGGGTGAGTCCTGACCGGCCCTCAGCAGGACCCGGACTGAGACGCAGTTTCCTCGGGCTCCTAGCCCCGGTCCAGGGAAGTTCCGGGAGCCGGAACTCGGCTGCTCCGTGCTCGGTGTAAGCTCCTATAAGTGTAAGCTCCAAGAAGCAGTCCCCGTGGGCTCAGTTCCGGGAGCCGGAATTCGGCTGCTTAGTGCTTGGTGTATGCTCTGATAGTAGCAGGGTCCAAGAAGCAGCCTCCGCAGGCTCCGCAGCCCTGAGCCAGGGCGGTTCCGGGACGGTTCCGGGAGCCGGAACTCGGCCGCCCCGCGCTCGGTGTTCGCTCCGATAAGATCAGATTCTAAGAAGCACCCAGGCGCTGAACCCTAGCAATCTGTCTGCAAGCCGCAGGCGAATTGCAGCCTGAAATTACCTGTTCTATGGCTGAATGAGCTGCGGTCAGTCCTGTCATAGAGTTTAAATGCTAGCAGAGTAGAAAAACAAAATATAAACACTCAAACTAATAGAACTGTAATATCAAGTTGTCTGGTTGCTACAAAAAAAAAATTGCAGAATAAAATGGAAAAATCGACTTAGAAATGGGATCTCTTTTAGAATTAATTGTACTTAATCTATATTGTTTCATATTTTTCACTTGATATATTCTGAGATTTTTTTTCTTATAGTTTCACCAGTTCTCTGGTTTATAATGTTGTTATAGTTCAATTATACTTTCAAATGAGGTTCCTACTTATTATTCTAAAATACAACTAGCTCTACCCTCTCAGAGGAACTAAGTGTAGTAATTCAATGCTGAGAGGCTTTAATACATGGAAAAACAATCTATCATTTTTGATGCTCTTGGCAATGCAGATGAAGAGGCAAAGAGAATAGAAGGGTAAATAAAATTTAAAGCATGGGTTTAGCCACATAAACTTTATGTTTATGGGGACATTCCCTGTGACTCTTTGGGGAGAACACTAATGCCAGTGATTCTCTCTTCTCCAAGGATGATTCTGGTGCATCCCTCTGTTCTCACTACATCTCCCCTACCCCTGCCTGAGCTGAGTGGTCCGGCAGCAGACTCTCAAGCTAGGCCAATCAGAGCATCCTTTTTGATATTTAAAATAAAGGGACCCAGAAAGAAGGCATTGCTATTGCTGAGTCTGGGTGTGAAGTAATGACCCCCTGACACTTCATTATCCATCTCCATATCTCTGTTTTTGTTTTGGTTTGGTTTGATTCCAGGAGGTAGCCTCTTATTATTCAAAAAATTTCACCTCTTGGTTAAGAGAATGGGGACTCTTGATACTTCTTTTGCAGCAATTTGCACCAAACAGACTTTCGTAATTAAGGTGCCATTGTAAATCTGGGCATATCTGCTCCTGACACCCATGAATGGTATCAATATGCAAAACATAGTCTTTTGATTAACAATATTGTTGTAGTTCAATTATTCACAGGTCTGAGCTGCTTCCCTCAGACAAAAGCAGCAGGGTGAGGAGGAGGGGTACCCTCCCTTTCTCCTGCATGATCCACAGAACTGCATCTTCTGAGAGCACTGCTTGGAAAAATGCAAAAGATCTCTGAGACTTAAAACAACTTCAGAAAATAAGATTAAAAAAAATGAAGTTAATTCAAAACATAAAGTCACTTTGAGATCTGAGTGTCCCGTGGGGTTGCCATTAGCCACACGTGGCTGCTGAGCACTTGAACTGCAGCTGATTCAACCTGATAGATGCACTTCTTAGGAAAGAATCATCTGGTTTCAAAAACTTAGTATAAAAGAAAATCTGACAATTTTTATATTGGTTTCATGTTGAAGTGATAATATTTTGGATATTATAAGTTAAATAAAATGTTACTAAATTATTTTTACCCATTTCTCTTTATTTTTTAATGGGGCTATCAGAACATCTTAGATTGCATATAAGGCTCACATGAGGTTTTGTGGGGCTATCAGAACATTTTAGATTGCATATAAGGCTCACATGAGGTTTTGTGGTGCAGTCCAGTCTCTAGACTCTGTGGACCATACTCTTCATAGGGGAAATGGGCAGCTAAAAGGCCTCCTTCAAATACTAAATGATTGTACATGTAATGTGATGCAAAAGCTGAACATACAGACTGAGTTTAAGCCTCTGCTCTGCACCTTTCATCCTGCAGAAGACCCCTTCGAGACAGTCTCTCCTGCCTCAGGCCCTTGGTCCTCTGAAAGCACATCAGCATTTTAATTCTGGAGCATTGCAGCATCTTTCCTGCTGAGAATAGAAGTGAATCCCTACTAATAATTTATATCAGTATCAAAACTCTTTGTGAGGGTTTTTCTAGGACACAAAACATAAGTTTGTATACTTTTATGTAGTTTCAGGTCAAGTAGTATAACTACAAGGTCCAAAAAAAGTCAGCCACCAACAATCATACAAATCATACAGTGAACATTAAAGGGTGACTCATTTGACACAGTGTACTATACAGTGTCAAAGTGCACATAATCTCCCCTCTGCAATGGAGATAAAATACTTGAGGGATTTTAAATGGCCTTAGATGATCCATTGGGATTTATATCTACTCTTTTCCAAAATAATTCCTCTTTTACTCCTTATTTTCCAAAACTAGCTCCATTTTCCCATATGATACCTCTTACTACCTGATGTTGTCATGTGTATTTGTTGACCTGTTTATTCCCAGAATGTCAGATTCTGTGGAAGGGACCTTCCTGTGTTCCCTGCTGTACTCCGCCATCAACAGCAGTGTCTGAGGCATATTTTATTTTCCAGTAAATGCATGCTGATCAGTGAACAAAGAAAGACCACTTTTATGGACATTCTGTTTTGTTACTCCAAAGTCACTGCTCACCATGGTCACGGCTGGGGTCCGCATGCTCAAGCCTACCTCACTTAGGAGCCAAGTTACCACTAAGTCTCCTGCTGCTTTTCAATGCTCTCCATCTGATCCTGTGGAAGACAACTCTTATCTGAGCATTTCCAAAAGGAAAGGAGAATTTGAAATAGCAGAAAAAAAAATCATCATCTACTCAATTGGATAAAAGGTTTTATTCAAAAAAATGACTATTTTAGATAAAAATTAGTTTTGATATTATCCTTGCCCTTATTTCTTGTCTTGGTCTCACCTTGCAACAAACTCAAAAAAAAATTGTATACCATTTGAGAGTTGACCTTTTCCTCTTTCGTTTTCTCTGCACATAATGTTGAATATCTTAAAATATCTACATCTTTCGCTAAATCCATTCTCTAAAACATCTGCCACTCTAGCTTTGGTCAACAGACTACTCTGTGCCTTCACGATGCTGGCAAGCAGTAAGCTGGTATGCACAGAACCCATGCCTTGCAGGGGGGACCAACTGCAGAGGACAGAATTTTTTGGCTTCTGGCCATTATAATTTTGTGGCTTAGATCCTTTTGGCTCATGTCAAAAATTCAGAGTGAAACCCTGGATCACTAAGTCCTCTCTGACTTTCTTCCTCACACCTCAGAACTACAGCTCCTTCCTCTTATCCAGATCAGCTTCCTCATGACACTCTCAGATAATAAGAATTTTTTTTCCCCAAGATTGCTCTGAGAGGTCATTTTCCTCTACTCCTGAGAGATGACATCAAGTACAGAGAGGGTAAATATCAATATTTTTAATTAGTTTCACCTATAAATTATAAAACAGAATATGCAATTTGATCTCAGTGATGATTTGTTTAATTTATATTTCTTTAGCATGTTGTACTTTTCAAAAATTGATTAACTGATTAATCAAGCTTTTAGTATGAATGTTGCACAGATTCTGAGGATACAACATGCATGAGAGACGAACTGACAGACTAAAGATCAGAGAGAATAATGATAATAAAAAGGCTGTCCAGGGAAGACACAGTTTAAATAGCAGGGCTTAAGCAGGCAATGGGACCAGTGTGAGGGGGATGGGGACCGAGAGGGTGAAGTCGGGCATGGTTGCAAGGTTTCCTTCTGGGTGGGTGTGAGGAGGGTCTTGCTCACTGAGAGGAAGGGGAAGGGAAGGGGCACTCTGCAGGTTCACACCACAGATGCTCTGGGATCTCTTACCCATGGCCATGGGTTTACTTTCCACCAACACAGTTCACACCCTGCATCTCCAGACTACTGTTCCTAGCGTTAGAAACAGAGGAGGCTGCCAATAGGAAGCTCCACTGAGATGCCCCACAGCATCTCAAAAACACTTCTAAAAATAAACTCACTTTCCTCTCTCAAAGCCACTCCTCCTCCTACATGCCTAACCTCAGGGAATTTCTTTATCACTTAATCGGAAACTGAACATCTACGATTTCTTCCTCTCCCTCACCCCCACTTGGGTTCACTTCATCTTGTGTATCCTCTCTATGGAGTGCATCCACTTCTCTCCCTGTTTCTGCTCTCCAAGTTTATATAAACCCTGATCTCTTCAAGGATTATGCAACAAGCTCAATTCCCTGGCTTCAGTCTTGCTCTATTTCATTTTCACTTGCCCTTCAGCCTGGCCAAGTTCATTCATGTTTCTAAATTACATTGCTACAACTCAGCTTTCCTTATTTCAAACTCTTACACAGCTCTCCATTGTTTTCATGAGATTAGATCTCCTTAATGTGGCCTAGTAGTTTTTGCAAGAAAACTCTCCATCCTTGTCTCTGAGTAGGGCTCTTCTCTCAACTAAGCCACTGCCACTCATCTGTCACCAACATGCCCCTCATCATGGCATCCACACTGAATCGCCCCTGATAGCCAGTAGCACAAGTTATACAAGGATTAAAAGTTATTTATGGAATTGGCAATTATGACCTTAGCAAGAGCAAATTAAAATAAGGAATGAAATCAGAAAACAAATTACCATGCTTCACATATTAAGTATCAGAAGCAATGAGGAAGTGATCAGAAAAGGAACAGACAACTCCTCGAGCTCAACAAGCATTGCCTAAATTAACCAGGTACCAGGTACCAGGCACATAACAAGGTAGATGCAAAACTCCAGACTGCCTCTTGAAGTTTATCAAGACTCAGAAGAAACTATTAAGAGTTCTCCAATTGGAATCTGGTCAGATGGTATCCGGAAAGCAAAGTGCTAGAAGAAGGGCATTGCCAAGAGAGCAGAGATGACCTCAAGCAGTCTTGTGATATTAAAACATAAAAAAGAGAGGATGGGAAATAACAATAGATCAGACTCATGGAGAAGGAAGAATCGGATCATGGAGTGCCATGTTTGCCATATTGAGTACTTACAACTGATTTTTTTTAGGAGATAAAAGGCCATTGAAATGCTTAGAGAGGAAGAGAAATGGAACTCAATTTTCATTCCCGATGGCTTGCTCTGCTGCAGGGTGGAGGAGGACTTTAGAGGAACAAGACTGAAAGGCAGAGAAGTCAGGGTAGGTAGGAAAACAGAGAAACTTGGAGAAGGGGACAGAATCACAATTTTCCTGAATCTGAGCAGCTTCTTGGTTAACTACAGGGCTAGGCAATTGTTAGCCCATGTTCGTAGTCCACCCGGCAGAAAAGGGGAACGGTAGGTCATGCCCTCTCTCCCTCTCTATGGCACTAGTTTCATGGCCAGTTTATGAGCAGAGTATACACATTCTTCACTTGGAGCTTAGAGTGCTTGGAATTGACAACCCTGGAATATTCATTGTTAAAGGATTTCAATAAAAATAGATTATATGACCAATTAAGCCATGGACCTTGGGCTGAGGCATTAAGATGAACGTGTTTAATAGATGAAGAAATAAGTCCATGTAGTCCACGTGTACTCATGAGTAGTACACACACAGGCATTTCCAAGGCACAAAGACTGGGGGCCTTGAGGCAAGGACATGAGCCCAACACCCAGATTTTGGTTTCTAAATATCTTTAAAAAAATGAACAAGGCCTCCAAACTAAAATGGCCAATTCCAGGACGAAATCAGGGAAAACACCCAACAGGCCTGAAATATCCATGGTGCCAGAAAGTAAGAAAGTGCTCAAAAAAGGAAGAGGTCATACCAAAGGGTCACAGATGCCAAGGAAAACAGTTCCCAAAGAACAAAACCAGAGTAATTTAAACAATAAAATAAATAGCAATGATACTGGATTATAGCCCATAGAATAAAGTGAACACCCATGAGCCTATACTAATAAATATGAATAAATTTCATACGGAATTATATTTAATGGATAAAGAAAAAATTAGGGGACACAAAATCAGCATGAAACCAACACCAGCGTCGTGACCGCTTCCAGCAACAGCTCCCTATGGATGCTAAAAATTACCAAGTGAAAGTTTCAAGAGAAACAAGCTATCTGTACAGTCTTGAGATGTTTTTCCCACAAGATATTTATTCATCAATTATAAAAAGAAAATAGTAACATTACAGTGAAGAAACCCGGCAGACATCAGCTTAACTAAATAATCAAGGCAACATCACCAGGAATGAGCCCTGCCATCGCACATGACTCCCTGTTTATGGTTTGGATGTGAGGTATCCCTTAAAATCTCCTGGGTGAGACAGTGGTGCAAGAAGGTTTGGAGGTGAAACGATCAGGTTAGAAGAGCCTGAACCCAATCAGTGAATTAACCCACTGATAGAGGTTAACCGAGTGGTAACTGAAGGCAAGTGGGGTGTGGCTGGAGGAGGTGGGTCATTGAGGGCATGCCATGGGGTCTTAGTCTCCCTCTCTCCTTCCCTCCCCACTTCCTCCCTCCTTCCCTCCCTCCCTCTCTCCCTCCCTCCCTCTCTCCCTCCCTCTCGTTCTCTCTCCCCTTGGTACAATGCCCTGAGCCACTTTCTTCTGCCACACTCTTCTACCATGATGTTCTGCCTCACCTTGAGCCCTGAGGAATGGAGCCTACTGACTATGGACTGAGACCTCGGAAACTGGGATCCCAAATAAAATTTTCCTGCTCTAAAATTGTTCCTGCCAGGTTTTTTGGTCACAGCAATGAAAACCTGACAAAAAAAAAAAAAAAAAAAGGACCTGAGGAAGTCACAGTGTCACTTCTATGGTGTTCTTGCCAAAAATGTGTTGCCAACCCAACCAAGAGAAGACAGCAGAAGAGCCCAAATGGAGGAAAATTCTACCAAACAACTGCCTAATGCCCTTCAATCCATCAGGAGGACGGAAGGCTCAGGAATGGCCACTGACTAGAAGACACTGATGTGGATTACACTGTGGGATGCTGGGTGGGGTCATAGAACAGAAAAGGACAATAGTGGAAAAAACCAAAAAATTTTAATTTGCACAAAAGTAATACAGCAGTATTAATTGCCTACTGTTGGTGAGTAGAGCCAAGATCATGCTCTTGAGCTTGATACAGAAGACATTAGGAATGCTGGGTGTATGGAACTGTAAATTCCTGATCTACTTTTGCAACTTATTTTCTATTCTAAAATCATTTTAAATTAAAAGCTTAAAGAGAGTGGTGGCTGGTGCTGGGGATGCAGCTCAAAGTAGAACACTTGCCCAGCACATATAAGACCCTAGGTTGGAGTCCCAGCACTTAAAAAAACAACAACAACAACAATTTATCATGCCAGGCACAGTGGCACATACCTATGATTGCAGTTCTCAGGATAATCAAAAGTTAATGGCCAACCTGGGCAACTTAATGAGAACCTGTCTCAAATAAAAAAATAAAAGCAGGGTTGAGTGAAGAAAGAAACTAAAGAAGACTTGGAAGATGGAAATATCTCCCCTGTTCTGGGATAGGTGGAATTAATATTGTCATCATACCACCAAAAATGCTCTATGGATTCAATGCACTCCTCATCAAAACATCAATGACATTCTTCACAGAACTAGAAAAAACAGCCCTAAAATTCATTTGGAAGAATTAAAGACTCAGAATAACCAAAGCAAACCTGAACAAGAAAAGCATGCTGGGGGCATCCCAAACCCTGATCTCAAATTACACTACAGAGCTTCAGTAATAAAACAACAGGGCACTGGCATCAGAACAGACACAACCCCAATGCAGAAGAATAGATAGGGAGACAAACCCACAGACTTACAGCCATTTGGTTCTTGACCAAGTTGCCAAAAACATACATTTGAGAAAGGACAGGCTTTTTAACCAATGATGGTGAGAAACTGGTCATCCACATGTAGAAGAATGAGACTAGATCCTTATCTCTCACCCTGCACAAAAATCAACTCAAAGATGATCAAGATTTAGGAATTAGACCAGAAACACTACAACTGCTACAAGAAAACATAGGATGAACTCTCCAATGTACAGGTGTAAGCACTGACTAACTTCATAACATTCCTAAAGCTCAAGAAATAAAACCAAAAATCAATTAGTATTTGAGGGCTGAGGATATAGCTCAGTTGCCAGAGTGCTTGCCTTGCATGCTCAAGGCCCTGGGTTCAATCCCCAACACACAAAAAAAGAATCAATTAGTGGGATAACATTAAATTAACAAGCTTCTGCCCAGCAAAGGAACCAAGGGTATAAACAGAGAGCCTACAGAATGGGCAGAATATTTGCCAGCCTCCAACAAGGGAATTAGAATCCAGAATATACAAAGAATTCAAAAAATAAAAACAACAACAAAAAAAAAATTCAAAAAAGAACAGTGAATGGAGGAGGGAAGGATATAGGGAAGGAATTAGATAATGAGATTGGTCATGTTGTGTCCATGTATGAATTCTACATAATGAGACCTAATATTATGTATAATTGTGGTGAACATCAAAAAACTATATGATATTTTTAAAAGAGCTGGGGATTAGCTTAATGATAGAGTGAACCTGGGTTCAATCTCTGGTACAAAAGAAAAATCAACCCTATATCAAGTTTTTTCTTCCCTCCACCTTCTGTACTGAGCCCCAACACATCTAAACAAGAGGGAGCCCAGTAGCCTGCACGTGGTTTAAAATAAACTCCATGGAACTATAAACATTGTGAGCAGGGACTCAGAGCTTCTGAAAGAGGAAGGGGCTCTTCCAGCTCAGGTTTTTTTTAACAGACGGAACTCTGGACTCAAAGGATATAAACCACTAGAAAAGCCAAGCAAGCAGTTCTTACTGGTTAACTGGAGCCACTGCAAATGTTGACATCACAGGGTACTTATAAGAATTTCCTGAGACTGTGAGTTTCTGAATGGCATGTCTGTGCTCTCCCCAATTTATACACTGAAACCCTCTGCCCACAGTAGGGTGAGACTGGAGGCCTTTCTTTGGGAGGTAATGACGTTCAGGTGGGGTCATGATGGAGGGACTCACATGATGGCTCAAAACCCTTATAAGAGGAGATAGAGGTGAATTTTCTCCCTCTGCCACATGAGGACACAGCTCCAGGTCACCTGCAAATCAGAAGGGCTGTCACCAGGAACCTGACCACACTGGCACCCTGATCCCAGTCTCCAGCCTCCAGAACTGTGAGGGTTGGAGGCTGTGTAGACCACCCAGTCCACGGTATTCTGCTACAGCAGCCCTCACACATAGCTCTGAAAGCTGTCACTTGTGTTCATACCAATTAGATGCTATCAACCAAAAATTTAAGGTGGTGGTGAGAACATTCTTTGAAATACAAGTCAGTCCCCTTGACGCTCTGCCACTGTTGCTTTAGGTGGACATTTGGGAGAGCAGAAGTACTGTGGCCCTTCTGCCTTGCACAGAGCACCATCCTCTTTCTCTATCTGACAACTGTTAAAAACAACCACCGGGATTTAGGAGCCTCCTGCTTAAACAGACAATGACAGGCAGCCAACCCTGAGTCTAACTGCTGTTAATAATGTCCGAAGAGAACTGAGAGGTAGGAATTAATTATAGCGAGTTGTGGCACTGTCCCCTGCCTGGCGTCTGTCATTGCTGCATCCCTGAGATAGCAGGCTGATGTGATAGATGAGCTTCAGTACCCACATGATGAGCTACCAAGCCCCAGGAAATCTCTGCCAGCATCTCATGTCAAGGAGATTCGTCCCAATTCCCTTTCCCAAAACTGATGATTATTTCTGTTGACAGTCAACTAAGTCACAGTGAGCATTTACTGGATGCTACATTTTTGCTCTTTTTGTTTGTATGTTTTATTTTAAAAAGTGAACACTAGGGTATTTTCACCTGACACAAACACGGGGGCATTTTTCTTCCCAGATTCGTCAGTGATAGTGGAACATTTGCTTGAGGGTCCCCAACAGTGTCCTGGCTTCACTCCACCTCTTTTGCCACTTCTCGTATTCTTCATCCATCTCTTACAAGTTATTTATCGGGCTGGGATTGTGGCTCAGTGGTGGAGCAGTTGCCTGGCACGTGTGAGGCCCTGGGTTCGATCCTCAGCACTGCATATAAATAAATAAAACAAAGGTCCATTGACATCTAAAAAAATATTTTTAAAAAAATTGTTTCCCTAAGAATCTTAGAGTCTCTTCCCTCCCAACCCTACATGTTTTCTGTACAGATAAAAGAAGGCCTGTCTGTACTTGGTGCCCCCCCTGCTCTAGACACACATCTTTGCTTTAATCATTACAACTGCTTCCCAGCCAGCTCGTCTTTGTGCCTCTGGCTCCTGTGCCATCCATATTGTGCCTGGCAGCCAAAAATCATCTTTCTAAGGGACCATTGAACTGTGTCCCCACGACGGCCAGTGAGAGCTCCTCACTGACCTGGGATGAAGCAGTAACTGCTATTTATCTTCTCTGTGATCTGGCCCCACTCAGCTCTGCCCAGACCTTGACCACTCCGTCCACTGCCCACGCACTCTACAATCTTGCATGCTTTTTTTATTTTTCTGTTCTATTATCTCTAATCGGAATTTTCCATTACATTTGTGGTAGAAACATTGTTCTAGGCATGTAGATGCCCTATAAGTAATTATTAAATGAATTAATGAATGAATAAGAATGGCTACCTTTCACAAACCAAGCCACTGTAGAAATTAGAAATTTAAATTCAAATACAAAATATATCAGCAATTGGTCACTATAATTTGACTACAATAAGAAAAGGAAATAAATTTTAAAATGATCATCCTACTGTCATATTTTAAATAGGTTAAAAACATTTTGAAAGCATTATCATGAAGTTGTTACTAAGAGAATGTGCCCTTTTATTTCCTGCAAAATGAACTTAAGCCATTTTGACTCCTGAAACATAAAATGTATAGCGTGGACATTTCTGTAACCACACAGTGGAACAAAACCCCTCAGCCTATTCAGTTTTATAGAGAGAAAAATCTATAGTTGCTTCATAAGAAATTAAAAGGAGTCATTGACTTTAAGAGGTGAAACACGGCGTCTTGGTGGCATACAAAGTGTGTTTCCTCTGTTACCCAGCATTCCATGGAGATATGAGCAGGTCCCATTGCATCTCGTGAACCTGTGTGGAAGTGTGAGTGTCCCTGTGTGTCCCAGGGATGTTTCTTATTACAAAAGCTTGCTGTCGACCTCAGTGAACTGCCAGGTACAGTGGGGTGAGACTGGAGGCCTTTCTTTGGGAGGTAATGACGTTCAGGTGGGGCCATGATGGAGGGACTCACATGATGGCTCAAAACCCTTATAAGAGGAGATAGAGGTGAATTTTCTCTCTCTGCCACATGAGGACACAGCTCCAGGTCATCTTCCTCTTCAGAGGCAGATGGCAGGCATCCAACTTCTTACCCAACCACCCTCTCATTTTAACTCATTTTAGTCGAATAACTTTCAGACTTTACTTTCAATCCTGTAAGTAGAAAAAGAAAATGTAAGAAAAAACTGCGGTTCAATAAATAATTGCAACCCTAGCAGGAATATTGAGTGGGAAATTTCATCCTCCTGTAACTACCCCACTATTAGCACATCAACAACACTCACACTTATCATTGGAGCTATAAATCACATTTCATAATTTCACAATCATTGCTCTAGTCAGCTTTTTCACTGCTGTGACAAAAATACCTAACAAGAGCAATTAGAGGAGGAAAAGTTTATTTGAGGGCTCACAGTTTCAGAGTTCTCATTCCCGGACGGATGATTTCATTGCTCTGGGACCAAGATGAGGCAGAACATCATGGAAAAGGGTTGCAGAGAAGGCAGGCAGTGCGGGACATGGCCACCGGGAAGCAGAGCCAGCTGCTCATCAGGAACAAAACACCAACCCCAAAGGCACACCTCCCCCAGGACCTACTGCCTCTCACCACACGCTCCCTGCCTACAGTTACCACCCTGTTAATCCTTATCAGTAAATCAATACACTGATTAAGTTAAGGCTCTCATAATCCAATCATTTCACCTTTAAACTTTCTTGCAATATCTCTTACCTGAGTTCTCGGGGGACATCTTGTATCTAAACCGTAACAATTATTGAGCTTCCTTTCTACCTGTGTGAATTACTCTGCTGTCCAGGCTGCATCTCCAAACAACCTGGAGTTATATAAATGGAGAACAAAGAAACAGGTCAGCTACAACCTCACTAGCAAGTCCCTGCAGAACCAGCAGGAACCTCTATTGACGTTCTTAAGGCTCTAGAGGCTAGTTGTTACCAACAGGCTTGCTGAAATGCACACCCAGTTTCTGCAGTCTGATCACCTTTCTGGTTTTTCCCTAAGTTAATATCTGATACAATATGAAACATCATCAGGCTCATGTATTTTTCCTATTGCTGCTTAAAATTTAAGCCCATTTTCTATTGTATTTGAAGTTAAGTTGCTAGCTGAGAAGCAAATGCTTTCCATGGAAAGTTTTTCCAAGAGAACAAAGAACATATGACTCACAGCCACAGCGTCACCAGCAAGGTCAGGTTCTAGAGCATTATGTCCATTGGAGGCAAAAACATTTAGAAAGGAAAATGATCAATGTATAAGTCTCAATTAGGTGATGAAAAGCATAAAAACCATGTAATATAAGAAACTCTTAACTCCCTGAATGTGAGCTCCCTGAGGGTAGAGTCCATATTTTCCACTGTAATTTAACCAACATGCAGAATATTGTTTGGCATATGATAGGTGCTCACTAAATATGTGGTAACAAATTACCAAATTAATATGAATGAAAAAATGGAAAAGATATGACTTAAGACCACAAAAATGGACATCAACGATTTAAAAGCTCTATTTAAAATATTTAGAAAAGAAAATATGTGATATATCTTATATAGCTTCAGATAGCAAGACTAAAGCCAGCCAGGCTGAGCTCGCAGAAGAACTTCTTAGAAAGCTAAAATGAAGTATCACGTGATAGGGTTTAGAACACATCATTCAAAACCACAGCACTTTGGCATTGGGGAAGGCAGCAGGAATAGGACAGTGTTTCTGACTACCCCCACCCTTCTCCCCCAAGAACCCACAAGAGAACTCCCTGGCCCTCCTCTAACACAGGGAGGAAGTCACTGTGCAGGGCGCCCTCCCTCCAGTGCAGGAAAGAAAGGTGCTGTCTCTGCAGACGCAGGGCACAGAGGAGAACGTGGAGGAGTTGGCCTTGCTCCTCACCACTCATCTCATCATGTCTCTGCATTAATACTCACTTCTCCATCACACACAGCATAAAAACACACCTTCCTCTGCAGGGGTCTTCATTACTGAAGGTCCCCGTGTCACGTTAAATATATAGTAAAAAATTCCCATGTTTTTATTTTGTTAATCTGACTTTTATTATACATTTCTTGGCTATGAACCTTGGATATAAAGTTCCTTTATTTTGATTGATAATTGATTGTTCGGTTTTTAATATCCTTTCCAAAACTGAAGCCCTCTAACACAAAGAACAAATTTGTTTTCTAAGTTGTTTTGTTCATTTTGTTTTGCTAATGACTAAACCTGCTATTCTGTCTTTGTAAAGCTGTCAATATTTATGCAGATTTTATGTATCATGTATAAAACTATGTACATTTATCAGGAGAATTTCACCTAATAATGCATACAGGGATCAAAATATTTAATTATGTAATAAATCAAGTAATAAAAGTGTCTACTTATAAGTCACATTTCAAATATTTGGTGATGAATTTTCTTCACATAAAAAAATACATAAACTTTTTTTTCTATTCTTTAGACACAATTTCAAGCCTAGAACTACTTATATAGTAAGATAAACTGACAGAATTAATTACCAATAATTCAAATTCTGTATGGCTAAAAAAAAACCCCAACATTTTAAACATTAAAAGAAAAAGAATGTATATTGCAACATTCTGAGGTTCTTAATTCATGATGTACAAAATAACATAAAAGGAACAATCCAATAAAAGATTAGACAAGATAAATAAGCAAATTATAGATGATATGCAAGTGATCAATGAATACTCCCAAAGAGAGTTTCTAATAGCAGAGAAGCACAAATTAAAGCAAAACACAATAGCAAAATTACACAAACCAGACATTGTGTTTAATCAGAGAAGCAGAACCTCTGTGAGAATTGTAAGGAGTTTATCATAGGGTCTGGACCCCATGCTATTATGCACACCACATGGGTCCAGCAGCCTGAGGGAGCTGCCCTGGTCCCCTGCTGGGTCTGTAGTCAGCAGGACAGGGGATGTGACAATAAAAACTAGAACCCAGGAGGACAGGCTCTCTTCAGAGAATCAGATCCCCACCCCCACTTCCATGCATTTCTCACTGCTTTCAAAGCTCCTGCTTCCTCTTGGGGCCAAACGTGAACCTGTCCCTGGAGTCAGAGAAGCAGGAGCTGGAGAGGCTGCAGGCCAGGCTGCTGCCCTGCTCCAATGTGAGCCAACAGAGCCAGACAACCCAGGTGAGCCGCACCAGTGTCTGATCCAAACAAGGTTGCCCTGCAGGGTCCCCAGTAGGCACACAGATGTCTCCCTGGTCCGCCCCGAATCCACATCACACCAGGAAGGGGCTCTGGGAGCATTATCTATAGCTCAGCAGACACACAACAAAGTCACCTTCAAATAACAAAACCAAGAACGATGGTGACGTTCTGCATATCAAGCATAGGTCTTGTTCCTGACTTCAGTAAACCTACTTTAAGATTCCATTTTATGTCTCTCCTTCAATCAGCTTTCAACCATCTCTTCTCAAGGCAATCGCCCAAAATATTCTTATTGTTTTGCAGTCTTATAAGTCACATTTGCTTTTCTTGCAATTAAAAATAATTAAATATGAAAAAAATTAAATATGAAATGCTGCTGATTGTAAGACAGAGGTATTTCGTGTGGTGCTAAGAAAGAGACAAAGAGCTGCCAATTAAACCGACATACTGATTTATCACTGATAATTTTTACGCAAAAGATTTTTTTAGACTTATTTAGGCATGAAGTTTTATCTTGTAAATTACTCCTATGCATATTTTAAAAGAAAACAAAAGCGAAGTAGATGGGCTAATGTGCCTTTTTGATTATCTTCATAACTGGAGCGATGCTTCTGAGTCACTTTGTGACAGCACTGATACCCTTGTGTTCCCACCCGGCCCTACCTCTGGCACCAGGGCCTGAGAGATGTAGCATTCCTTCCTACAAGCAGGGCCCCTTCTGTCTTGAGGGCCATTTCCAGGCCCCTGACACCCATGGGCAAGTGTTGATGTGACTGCACAAAAAGGTGTCAGTGAACAGCTCCAGAGGACAACCAGGACGGACATTCCCTTCTTAAACAGTCCTTGAGTGGTTGGTGGACAGAATCCCTGATGGGTTGCAGTAGTCTAGCCGTGACAGCAGGAACCAAGTCTGTGCCTAGATGGGCAATAACAACAGTGTCACAAAGACTGCCTGGCTTCAGAGCAACAGTAACACACCAGCAATCCTAAGACATTTTGCTGTTAAATGTTAATGCAAAATTGACATCTTAAGTGTTAAATTGCAGGGCACATTTCTATTAGGCATTAAAATGCAAACAAATGTGCTCCTTGGAATCAATTAAACAGAACATTAGTATTATCATTTTATAGAAAGGAAATGAGGCTACATAAATTTCTTGTTGTCCATACAATCACATTGCCAATAAGTGATTAAGCCGTGGGTCAAAGATAGGTCTCATAAAAGACTGCGTTTCAGATCCCACATGTGGTGCTCAGTAGTTATTATTTAGGTTTTAACCCCCTTTAAATTCAAGAATTCTTATTAACCAGATTTGTGTAAATTATTCTTCAACACCCCCATTCCTACCATGCCTTAGTCTCTATTTTTCTAGTGGAAGTAAGACCTCTTCAATAGATATTTTTAAGTCCTCTTCAATAGACATTTTTACTTCATATCTACTACCTCTAAATTTTCTGCCAACTGGGGAAAAGTTACATAATCAGGAGCAGTTCTTTTAACTGAAATCTGTGCATGAGCTGAGTTTCTCCTGAGTTTCCTACTTAAGCTCCTGGAGAGGTTTCTTTTCATGTTCTTCTTCCTTTCTATTTTCTAGATGGCTGCAGATGTCCAATGTGCACACACAGCCAAGGCAGAGCCAGCCAGCTCTATTGCTCTTCTTAGTTTCTAAGTCCTATGCATTTTATGGTCCTACCATGTTTGCTAACTTAGGTTGTGTTAATCAAGTCCTTTATCTCTTGAACCATTCCAGATTTACATAATTTGCCTATATTGCTATTTTGCCATGTTTACTTTTGCTCTAATTTTAACCAACAGAGATGTGTGGATAAATTATGAATAATTTACAAGCCTTAAAATGTCAGAATCATAAGTATCAGATTATTTTTATGATTATATATGTAAGCAAATGTGAATATGATATAACATAGTTATGATAAATTAATCTCTTGCTCTTAATTTACTGTGAATTTTTCTCTCAGGTCTGTGATTTACACATGTGATTTTATATATATATATATATATATATATATATATATATATATATGCAATTTTTAAACAACTAATGAATTTTCCCTTTGCTTGGACAACAAAGTATCGAGTTACAAAAGCTAGGAGGCTTTTTGTTCATATTGAAAAATAATATTCCAACATGAAAAGAACGTTTATCCCAAGCTTGGATTTGGTCAAATCTCTGTCTGTAGCAGAGGCATCCTATCTACCCTGTCAGCTGAGTCCTGTTGAGATGGCCGTGTCTGCAGATGTGTCCTGTTCTTACATTATTTATTGTGTGCGCCTATTCTCTTACAGGTCATTCCATCTCTACATGCACAGCTGGATTATGGGAGGGTTTCTCCCAGGTGTTGCTCCTCCTGGCTCAGTGTCTGCTGCTAACTCCTAGTGATGTTTGACAGAGCCCCAGGGCATTGTGATCCACAGGCAGTGGCCCTCTCTGTACACACGGCACATATTGGACACGCTTGCCTTGACTTGGATGCTTTAACAGATGGGGCTTCCTGCCTGAGAGTAAAGCAGAAAACCCCTAAGTCACATTCCCAGTGGTTCTGCTTCTCTGGGTAAAGCCCAGCTCGGTGAGAGCAAAGTCAGGGCACGTGCTCTGATCATTCAGCGAGCACACCATGGCTCTCTATGCTGTCAGCACATCGGTGTCCCTGACACACCGGAGCACCTCCTCATTATTCACCCACGGCTGCATATGGAATTAAAAGCAGCTTCTCTGTGTAAGGCGAGAAATAGGTGCGATGGGATTTTACCCTGTCCTTGTAACTTGGAGGGGCATTTCTTCCAGCCCTAAGTTGTTGTTTTCTGTTTTATTTCATTTCTAAACTATCGATGTCTTTACTTTCTTGCTGTCATCTTTTTGTGGGGCGTTTATGGCGACCCCCACCCCCGGACACCTCCATCACTCACATATTGCTACTCCTAAACTTGGGTAATAAATATTACGTTTTAAACATGTTTTCTTAGAGCTTGATAGTTATACATAACAGTGGGTTGGTCTTGACACAATCATACAGGAATGGAACGGGACTTGCTCCTTTTCAATCTGCAGCCCTTCTTCCCCCAGCCCTTCCTCTGCTCCACTAGTCTTCCTTCTGTTTTTTAAATTGGTGCTTTACAGATATCCAAATTCACTGCTATGTTCACACATTCCCCATAATTGGGGGAATTTCTTTCCCTGGTTCCTCCCTTCCCCAATCTCCTCCCTCCCTCTCAGTTCCCTTCCTCTAATCCACTGTTCTCCTCCCTATTTTCATCGGATCACTCCCCGCATTTTTCCAGTCCTTATTTCTCTCTAGCTTCAGCACGTGAGAGAGAAATCTGACCTGGGACTTCCTGAGTCTGGCTTATTTCACTAACCAGATGGTCTCCAGTTCCATCCATTTCCCAGCCTGTCGCTGTCTCAACCAATCTAACCTGCAGTCTGGTAACTTCTCAAGTTCATGATCCCAGGCCTCCGTGGAACCTTCTAAACCATGCAGGCATCTGGAATAGATAGTCCACTGCTGGTCATTTCTTCTACCCTGTGTCCATCCCCCACTGGCCCCCTGACATTGTCCTTCCACGCTGGCTATGACCTCCACAGTATACGACGCAATGAACAAATTCCCATGCTTGGTTTTCAATCCTATGGAATTGTCTCATGTAATACTTTAGTGATACACTGGTGGCCGACTCCAGGTCTCTCTGCCTTTGCCCTGTGCAGACCCGGCACCCTTCCCAGCACTCTTCTCTTCTTACTCGTGCTCTCTCCCTCACCCCATGACAGCTTCAACCACCACCAAAATACCAGCTCCACCTCTAGTCCTCATGTTTACCATGCCAGCTGTAAACCGACATGCATCCAGAACCTGTTCTTCTACCCAGGATTTCCTCTGACTGCCAAGTTCACATTCACATGCTGAGTCCTACAGAGGCTGCCACTGACATTGTCATTGTGTCTCAAACTCTGAGCATGTCCTCATCCCTGGTAAACTGCCCTGTTTCTGTCCAGAGGCCCCAGGATGAATCTGGATGCCATGTCTGTCTGCTTTCTTGCCCTCACCTCCCACAGCCAATTAGTTACCACGTCTTAGCCTTACGACCCCCTTAATACCTCTCTGCCTGCTCTGGACCTTCCTTTTGTGTTTCCAGCACAAGTTCAGCCCTGTCAGCCCTTGAGAAATGCTGCACAGGGTCCTTTTTCCTCTGCATGGATCCCGACACTCACACCAGAGTGACGTCCAGATGCACACCTTGGGTCACATCATTCCACTGCTTAATATCTTTCCTGGCTGCCCTTGAGCTTTAGGAGGAAAATGCATCACACAGAAAGCTTCAGAAATGGGTCTAGCCCCTGGGCACCATGCCCCACAGCTCCAGCACCTGAGCCTCTTTTCCTCCCCCACTGAGCCTTGGCATGGCTCCCTCCTGCGTGCACCCTCTCCCTGGCCTCTCTTCCCCTTGGCGGCTTCCCCTTGATCTTTCACTGCAGCATTGAGTTTCCCTGGGCCACGATGCTAAGTGTCACCTTCTTCTGTGCTGCTACCATGATTTAGGCACTTGTGTAGCAGAGAGGCCATAACCTGCTATCATAACTCTCTGTCCCTCCTCCTCAGCAAGAAGACATTTATTTCATTTCTGGACCACCCCACACAAAGCACATGCAAAGAACTCAGGCTCTGCCAGGGACAGCTCTGATCATAACCGTGAAGTTATAGGAATTTAGTCTATTAGTATATTCATTGCCTTTCCTTCATTGAAAAACATGGCTGAAGGGAATTTGGCGGTGTTGCCAATTCAAATGAATTCAGGAGTTGAACAACTCCAGAATAATGAAAAGGTCAGAGTGAAAACAAAAAAAAGAAAGAACTATAAACCAAAATTATGAATTTCCTTTGAGAATAATTTTGTTTATTCTCGTTAAAGATCATTTAAGTATATTTGATTGATCTATGCCTGGAGGTGATATTCAATTTGATATTTTAATTTAAAATGTTAAGAATATAAGATTTGGTAAACTCAGGCAAGAACAGGGACAAATGTAATTGTAACCTTTTCTACCAACAATCATTTATGGCTTTCTGGATTGCAAAAATCAATGTGAATTTTCAAATAAATATGTAACAGAATCCGTCTACAATAGCTTGGCAGTCCCGTCTGCTAGTATCTGAATTTCAACAGCATTTGTGATTCACGCTTCACCTTCTGCATGCATCAATGAATGCCACAGTCTGACATGGTGACTGTGGCTTCCTCATACATCCATCATCTCAGCTGTGTTTAAAGCAACTTCAAGAAAATGCCAGGGAAATTTTAAAAGCTCTAAGCTAGAAATTCACTTTTATGTTAAAAGCACAGATTACTTTTTATATTTTGTGTTAAGGATTGCAAAAGCTAACAGTGATTTGATAAAATAATAAACAGGAACCTAGAAACTCGATGTGAAACTGCCATATGAAATAAGAAGACATACCAGGAGACAGGAAGGATTTCACTGTTTCATTTGCTTATAAATCACTATGTACTGATTTTAATGCGCCACATGAGATCCAAATCTGAAAACTAGTACAAAGTTTACAATTATGCTTATACTTTTGTGATAAGTAGCTATTAATGTGCTTTGATACACATAATAGCTCCAAGCTATTTCCATAAAGAGATTATTATAGCACCTGAGAGAAAATTATGAATTTCTTCCTTATTAAATGTTATAGATAAATACTGAGTCATAATTAAATTACTTCTGATACAGTAGGAAATAAAAAGCAATGTGTTAAACATTTTAATATATTAAAAGAAATTAAAGATGCTCTGAAGTAATTATCAAGGAAAAGTCATATATTTAAAAATATAATGGAAATTAAGAGAAATGGTTGAAGTCTCTTGAAATAGGTTAACATTTTCCAAATTCAAAAAGAAGATGGAAAATCTGTTTACAAGTAAGGGCAGGGTAAATATAAAAACAAATCTACTTTTAATTACTATGAAATAAGGGATAAAATAAGAAAAAAAAAATCTTACTAGAAGTCCTAAAATTTTTCTAGAGAGTAACTGGACTCTATATTCTCATAGAAGCGCATGTCTTTGAACACAGAAATTCCTATCTAGGACCTGTTCCTAGTTAATTTGGGGGTAAAGTATTCAAATATGTTTTAAGAAAGACATTGACCATGTAGAGTGGTAGAAATTGAAACCAGCCTATGTTCCAATAATAGGAAATTCGTGACTACAGGATCGTATATGCATGTGGTAGAATGTTACTCTATCATGAGAAGTTCCTTCCCATGTCTATTTATTCATTAAAGGTATATTTCTGGGGTGTTTGCTAAGTGCTAAGTCCTTGGGCACAGTTCTTGGGCTAAGGTCAACAGAACAGATATTGCTTATTTGCAAGGGAAGTAAGATACACTTTTTAACCTAAAAGTAGGTTAAAAGCCAGAATTATAGTCTCAAGCTTTCACACATTTATTTGTACTAGGCAAGCATAGGAGTTTACGCATGTTACATATGTGTATATACAAAATAACACATCTGGACAGAAGTGGTACTAACTTGCTGGATTAGTCCATTTTCTATTACTATGAGAAACATCTGGGGCTGGATAACTTTATAAAGCAAAGAGGTTTATTTAGCCCACAGTTCTGGAGGCTCAAGGGAATACTCCAGGCATGAGCCTAGCTCTGATGAGAACCTTATGCGATGGCAGAAGCTGCTGTAAGAGGAAGCCATTGCCTGTCCAATCAGAGAATGCCGGATGAGGCCAGGCATAACAACAGCCCTTTTCCAGGAGTTGACCAGGTCCCAGGAGAACTTCCTGATCCCTTGGCGACAGTCCCCAGTGACCTCCCACTGGGCTCCCTCTCCTCCAGGTCCACCTGGTCCAACATCCCCATGCAGAGCACCAGGCCCCCACATGCCTCTGGTGGACAAGAGTCAGCCCTTCCACTTGCCAATGAGCTTTTCTTCTAGGAGGGGGTTTATTTATTAGCATGTATAATGTCTAGTTTTCTACAACCAACATGATTGACTTTTTATAATGAAATAATCAACTTTTAAAAAAAATTTACCATGAAAGTAATAGTCCAAGGATCAACTGGATTGACTGGGTAAGTGGAATCACATGAATAATAGATTTAGAGTCAATAGCATCTCGTAGGTAGCTAATAAACACACGCTCAGCTGTGGGAATAATGCCAGCGATAAACGCATAGTCAGTATCAGGTCAGTGCTGGCCACTGTCCCAATGTCCAATAGGCCTCGAATCCCTGACCTCAGCACACCTCCTGGGTAGGTACCACTGCTCCTGTGCTCCACAGGTACAAGCACCCGGGCACAGAGTTTAGTAGATCATTTGTCCCTCTTTCAAAACTGGCGATGACAAACAAGCCTTGAATCCAGGCAGCCTGGTTCTAGGAGACCACACACGGAGCCACTCTGCTTCTCTGTAAAAAATACCCAATCAATCTGGTGAAAAATGGAACCACACACCTAAAACCATGAAGCTAATGGAGAATCAAACTATCAGGAAAATTTTTAAAAAGCCGCTGCATGAGTATATAGGAAGTAGATTTGTAAACTAAAATAATAATAGTGAGAAGCTAAAAGCAACCTTTAGGATTTACAGAAGCATAGAATCTAAACACAGAATCTAAACACCACACGTCTCTGTCTCTTTCCTAACTATTCTGAGGGTGATACACGCCATATAAAATCAAAATGATGACTTCACACAGACACACAGCACCCCACGCAGTGAGCTCCCCCAGAAATGTCTGCATAGGCCTTCCTGTTCTCTTGAGCTTGTTTAGAACTGCACAGATTCCTAGTATACGTACTCTTGCAGAGAGTACTCTTCTTGGTCCGATCAGAGAAATCCAATATTTGGGATTTTCTTAAGTTGAACAAAACCCCTTCCTCAAAAGGCTGGTACAGAAGAGTGCTTTAGAGATACAGTTGAATGCTAGGTTGGAAACCTATCACGGGAAAACTGGTAAATTCTTTCCTGAAGTCAGAATCTATTCTCTCTATGGTGTCCTCCTAACTACTCCTAAATAGTAACTCAAAGGAGAAAAATATGATGCTAAGTTCAATACGTGGCCCAGTGCATGCTACAAACTCCACTTTAATATTCTTTGCCCTTCGGGTCAGTCCTGCTGCCCACTGTCTGGTCTGTACTCTGGGAGGGGAATTCTGAGCAGCTTCTGCCCAGCCTCATTCCACTGGGATTCCTCTGTATTCCCCACTGAGTCCCCTCCTGGTACACACCATAGGAAACCAGCAGGTAGAAGGGCGCGGCCAGCTCAGGGTTTGGCAGAGGCCTTGTCCCTCAGCCAGGATCTCAGCTCCACTGTGGCCCAGGCTGCTCTCTGAACTCCAGTGACGGCCTTCTTTCCTTGTCTCAGCAGGGAGATGGCTCCCCTTCACCACTCCTGTTTCCCTCAGCCCTATGTGCACTCTGTACCCAATCTGTTAGTGACAAAGACCACCCATGTGTTTCCAGTTGCCCTTTGAATAATCTATCTGTCCTGCTGGGACTCCCACTGGGATGACCCTTCCAAGGGATAATCTGGATCATACCTTCCTTGGAACTTATGCTCCATAATCACTGTCAATTGCCATTCTTTTCTGGAATGGGGCTGGGCAGTCTGGAATGAGAGGAAAGGGACAGGGAGGAGGGAGTGAGAGGGGGCCACGTGTCTCTGTCTCTTTCCTAACTATTCTGAGTGAGCCATCTCAACCTCCCCTCCATTCCCCTTAGCACCAAAGCCAGCCTTCAGGATGCAATCTCCCAGAGTGGCCCTCCATCTTCTCTCCTGCAATCCCAGATTCCTTCCTTTTAAATAGTCTTAGAAATGGAGTGGGTTGTCTTCAGATACCATCTTATGAAAAATGGCTTTTCCTTGGGCCTCAAGGTGGACTATAGGCTATCTTAGCTTCTTATGCCAGGTGTACAATGTCAGGTAGTTGATTCTGACATGAAGGTTGTACATCAGGAGAACTTCTAAAGATGTTTCCCTGGCTTAAACTCTCCTCCCATGCCAATAATCTGAGTCATAAGGATTTGTGGGAAACATCTTTTTTCTCAAGTCAGTAAATTAATAGAAAAGAAACATGAGCTGCTTTGGATATTTCCTGTAGAAAATAGTGAGAAAAGCACTCTTTTTAGTGGGAAACTATGCTTTGTGGATGGAATATACATCATTTTCTCAGGAAAAGAGGCTATCTTCTTCTTTTTTGCACTTTAATTATATTTTGCACTAATCTATGCAGTTTAAGTTTCTAGGAGGCAAAACATCTACTCTATAAAAATCCTAAAACATATTAAAGTCCGTCTTGGGGCTCCCCACCTTCCCAGATATATCTAGCATCCTCTTTTAAGTTAACTTCTGCTTCTCTTTCCCAACCTCAGCATTAAAAAAAAAAATCAGTTGACCAATGCTGTATTTTATGAATTTGTCTTTTCCAAAAGTATCTTTATAGGAAGAAATGGCTTTTTAAAGGCACTTCTAATTATCGCAAGCCACCCTGAGTCCTAAGTCTAACCCAGGAGACTTAGTTCTTAAAGAGTCGTCGGGTGAGGACCGGAGCACAGTTCTACCTGGTACCAGCATGGGACCTAGCATCTCAGATGTGGCCTCTGTGGAGCCCCAGAAACCTCAGCCACTGCCAGAAACAGAACGACTTCATTAGGAGGCACCAACATTTATTTAACGCTTTGGAAATTAATGGGCGCATCTGCCAGCCCAGTGGATTTCCAAATAATTTCTGAGGAAGGTTTGAGGCCTAGCACTCCATTCCCCAAGTTCTAGGCAGACCTGGGGGAGATTCTGAGAGCAGCAGCAAGTGAGGGGCCATGGATATGAGGACCTGGTTCCAGAAGGCCTGCAGCTCACTGACCACAGGGAGAGGAGCCCCAGAGATTCCCCACAACAACACAAGAGGTGAGCTGGTTTCACCCAGGGGCTCTTCCTCTGGAGTTCCAGAAATAAAAGGCTCTGTGGAAATACCTAATTTTTCCTGAGAAGTAGTTTCTGAAATGCCTTAAATTTCAGCTTTTAGTAAAAACAAAACTACAGATGAATACCTTTTCCACCGGTTACTTCTAGAATTAATAATTGTAGGTCATTCCATGACAGGAGATTAGACAGAATTGGGAGGCACACAGGAAAAGGAGTGAGAGACTAGGAAGAAACAGCTTCCACTCTCAGTTTACAACTAAAAGTGAATAAATTGCATGTAAATTATATGTATATCATAAATATAAATGTATATATATATATATATATATATATATATATATATATATACACACATATATATGTATATATATGATTTGTTTTCTATAGCTTCTCCTTCAACTGGTTGCCATGTAAACTGAGATTTACATGACTGAGCCCTTGAGATCCACAATACTTATTGGGTTAAGACTGTGCTAAATTCATTCAGACTGCAGCTGGCACTGTCCTTGGAGTCACTGTCCTTGAAGTCACTGGTTACAGAAGCCAGCAAAAGCAAGCTCTGAAAAATTAATGAAAAAGACAATTTCTCAGTGATTGCAGTACAATAATAACCACACTTTTTTGTATTTAAAAGAATCATAATAAGTCAAGGACAGAACATGAATCTTACCCAGATTATCAAAATGTGTCTATATGTGTGGAGATATATATGTATACATATACAGGGAAAACCATTCTGAAAGCTTGGGATAAATAGAAAGTTACAGTGGAACATCACTGGTAATAAAAGTGAATTCTATTATGTAATGTCTTGTTGAATGGGACTTTTGTACTATTTTGCTCATTAAGTGAGACTTAAAATATGAATTTTCTTTAATAACCTATTAAACTAATTTATCAAGGAAAAATTTCTGAATTGTGTTCTACTCCTCTTCCTCCCTTACTTTGTACCCCCAGCCCCTGTCCAAGTTTTCCTGCTTCTGCATATGAACATTTTCCCAACCCAGCAATCTTTTCTGCATACCACACAGGCTTTGCCTAAGTTGAAACTTACCAGAATCAAGGATTTTTAGAATTTTAAGGACATGGAACAACATTGAAATCAATGCAGGGTGGAAATTCCCTGTGGATGAGAGCATCCCTGACTGACGGCCACCTGTTCTCGGTAGGAACAATTCCAATGGAAGGAGCAAGAAGCAAGATCCAATTCCCATGTGTTGCTTGCTAACTGGGTGACAATGTTGCCTACCAGGCAGATGACTCGACCATTTATTTGCAAAAGAAAGTAAAACACATGAAAATTCTTATGTGTCTAAAATTTGGGGAAAATGTGCTATTATGATTTGATTCATTATCGTTTCACCAATCTACTCCACTTCTATCTCTGGCTATTATAAACCACATTTCCTCCCTTAAAATGAGCCAAAGGTATTTCCCTAAAGCTTCATCTTGAACAACACCAACTAGGCTGCTGGTATTTTTGCCCCTGAACATTGCAGGAAGAGGTGCCTAGCATTGTGCCTAGGACCCAGCCCAGCCATAAAATCACCAAGAATGATGTCAGTCAGATAATAATGAGCTACTAACTTATTTCAAAATTTTCATGAAGCATTACAGATTACGTCAGTACCTAGGCACCTCTTAGTTCCTGGTTTCTTCCAACCAAGTCTCACACCCATAGGATTAAATACATGAGCTCAAGGCTAACACCACCATAGGGATTTCCAGGCTGCCGTGTCTCTGAGTGTTCCATCCACATCTCATAACATCATGAGCCCCATGTGATAGACACTCTTTTCTAACCTCATGTCTTTTGTTCACAATAATAAACAAGTTTGGCAGAACTTCGCTGGCAGATTGGTGCTGATTCTCACCACAACTTCAAGTCCTGGGACCCTGATTGCCTGCACGCAGATGTTGCTTCCTTGGAGAACTTGCCACCTCCTGTCCCACAGGGTGACTCCCACTTCTCTGTGACAGCTCTGCTCTCTGCTTACACTATGGCGAGCCATATTATTGCCTATTCCCCCTGATGAGTCATGAGCTCCTTGGATGCTTGATGATGTAAAGAGCGACTGAGTAAGAACAGATGAATCACATAATAAATAGCAATGAGCAAGCACAGTTTTCCTTCTGCTATGTCATGTTCTGAACACTTTCTGTGTCTTCCAAGTAGGATAAGATTCCTGACCTGCATTGGTCAATAAATCTGAATTTATTTATTAATATTCATTTTATTTTAGGAAATATTTCAGAATACATTCAAGCTCAGAAAAAGTCTAAGTTTCTAGGTTTCTTATGTCTGGAAACATTTGATATACTCTGTTGAAAAAATAGCCTTCTTTTCTGGAAATGGCCCACTTTTGAAGAAATATATCTTAGTGCCACGGTTTTCAGATTGAGAGAATCTAAAATTCATAGGATAAATACAGCAAAGGTGCCTGGATTATCTACTTTAATGATTCAGAAAAAAATCATGTTTATAATTAAATATGAAGAGATTATATGTGTATGTGTTGTGGCATATACATTATATTTATAATAACAAAAATATGGGTAATAAAAAGGAAATTTCCTATTATTCCAAAAATATAAAACTTAAAAATATTGCAATTGGGACAGACCCTTCAGACTAAGCTTCCAGGGTCCAGGAACCTGTTCATTCTTTCTGTTTTCAGGTGAACTCTGTTAGAGAACTGCAGGAATTAAAAGGAAATAGCTATATTCCCTTTTATGGGTGACGAGTGTCAGCACCTCTAAGGGAGCCAACACTGAGCATATCTTCCTCAGAAGATAATGTGGGCCTTGTGCTCATCACTTTGAGGTCCTTTCTGAACATGAACTTGGGGTCAACAGCCCTAACTTGGTTGAGCCAAAGTGCAGAGAGGGGTACAACAGGGTGCATGCTCAGGAGTGAGTCAGACATCCCAGTGGCAGAGGGGCTCAGTACAGTGGAACCCAAGAAAGAGCTGTTAGCTAGTCCTCCTGAAGCAAACAGATATGCATTTTTCCTTGGATTTTAAATTGAGAAAAATGAAAACAATGTGAATTCTGAAGGCAGCCACAGAGAAATTTTTTCCAAGTTTCCAGCACTTTTTTTGTAAACATGCTCAGCAGCTCCTCTGCTGCAGATAGGATTCCGAAAATAAATTTAGAGCTGGCCTTCCTTTTCTTCATGCTCTGGCAGTAAGAGTGAAGCTCTGATTGATACCTAGAGCCCCTGGTTCCATTATAGCTGCAAAGCGAGATTTTTGAGAAAGCCCTGGACCACTGAGCAAAGGGATTTTGAATACTTTAGTGCTCCTTTGAGAGCCATGGCAACCAGGAAGCAATTTGAGAAAGAGAATAGTTTGAATTCAATATAAAAAAAAAAATCCAGTGTTCTGGGCTTGTACACAAAGAAATCATAAAATTCATCATGTTGAGAAGGAAACTATATTATATTTAAAGTTGTATTTAAGGTTTAAGAATTTGAAGTAGTCCCTTTGCCAGGGAGTGACTGAAAAATTATGGATTGATTAGAATTTTTACATGCTTATCTTTTTTTAGAGTATTTATAATAATTTGCAAAAACAAGCTATTGAGAGATTGAAAAATGTCAGGCATTTAGGTTTTATTCCAGACTGTGATGTGAAGCACAAATACATCATTACACTAATGAGTAGGTTTTTCCCTCTTTTGAAAAAAAACATCTGGATCTTTCACCCCTTCATTTTCAGTCTATGTCCAAAGGTCTCAACAAACCTCCCCAAGCTGCTAAAAACATCATTCCAGATTTACTGTTCCGTTTAGAAATGCAAGTGTTATGTTCTTACAATTGGAACTAAAAAATGAAATTAATTCCCTTTTTGAATAACTCTTCTCCAGGATTTAAAACAAAACAGCTTAACGGTTCAGTGATGTTTTTGTCATATTTATTTATATCTGAAGGAGGATCAAAGTAAATTCTAAAACTGATGAAAACACAGGGAGAATTTTTTTCTCTAAAAAATAAAAGAAAAAACATGTTCGTCTTTATACATTTTCTTATCAACAGTCAAAATGTGCGCATGTCATTCAGCTTGTAATGGAATTATAGATTACTCAGGGCAATATGTACAAAGATGTACACTATTATTAATGGTCTCAATATTGCAAAGATTAATGTGTTATTACTGGAAAATCGATAGCTTCAAATAAATTTAGAAAATAATTCAGTTGAAAGATGATTGCAGCTGCATCCAAATGAAACCTCTGAGTACCAGAGAACCATGCTTCACAACTTTCAAGTCCAAGTTTATTGTTTTACATCCCCCTCCCCACCACACTCCAACAGCAAGACCCACTTTTGAGATGAAGGAGTAGAAGCCAGATGTGGTGCCACTAGGAGCGAGGCTCAGCAGCTTAGCAAGGCTCTGTCTCAAAATGAAAAATAAAAGGGTCTAGGGAGGTGGCTGACAGGTAGCGAAACCTGGGTTCAATCTCCAGGGCAAAAAAAAAAAAGAAAATAAATGAATAATTGGACACAGTGTCTCTCTACTTAGTACTGTTGAAAACCAAAAGCCAAGGAATGTGGGTGTCAACATCCACATGTTCTTAGCAATTTTGCAGATATAGCTCCAAGAATCCCTATTAGATCTCAATGTTTGCATTTGGAAGCTCTGACCTTCATGGACACTAAGATTTGTTCAAGAGATTGATCAAAACACTAAAGAGTTTTCCTTTCCTTTCCTCCTTACTACATAGCCATTGGTTTGTTAGTATATTTACTCTGTTACCTATTCTGTAAGACAAAACTTCTACTTATTCTTTTTTTTTTTTTTTGATACTGGGAACTGAAGCTACCTCTGAGCCCCATCCCCAGTCCTTTTTATTTTTCATTTTGAAACAAGGTCTCACTATCATTCTTAAGCACTATGAATGTTATTCCTATGTACACTGTTAGTCATGAACAAAGCTATGACAAACCTGAAAAAAAATAATCACCACTAAACAGATGCACCAGTCTCCAAAGTCGTGAATTCCTCGGGATGAGCAACTCTGTTGCCTTTGCGTGACTCACCCGCACCTGCATGGCTTTGATAAACAGCAGTGGGTAAAGCAAGACCTCCTATCCCTCAGCCACATTTACACATGTGAAGAGCATCCCCAGGACTGAGGCAGGGGTCTCAGTACCTGCCCTCCTTCCAAATGTCTTGCAGGGCTTGGCTCAAAGTGCACATGAAACTGTGCCACTGTGTAGGACAGGCATTTATTCTTTCTTCCCTTTTAAAATTATATATATCCTATATGTTAGTGGGCTTTAAACCTGAGAACAACCCTGGTGTGTGTTTCTTTATATTCCAAACTGCAAATCCAACCTGTAAATACCTACTCTTAGTAAATAAATTCAGATTGATACATAATGTTTTATTTTCTTCCCAAGGTATAGTCATTCTTTTATAATCTTCATAGTTTTATCAATGAATTTGAAAATTTACTATAATAGCAATCCATTAATCAAAGCTATAGAATTTACATATATATTAAGATTAACCATGTCCTGATGATTTTGAAGCTATTCAAGATAGAGAATTGTCGAGAGGAAATTCATGGAGCAGAGTTCCTCTCCTCTCCCTTCCTACTTCAATCTATTTGTCTTTTCTGGCCAAATGCCTCCTGGGAGCTGCACTGAGATTTTGGGTTCACCCTGGAATAAAGACCTAGTGTTGAGCTTTATCCAAGTCTCAGTCCCAAGGTCAGGAATGGAATGTAGCAGGAGCTGAGAAGATTTTGCTACTTCAGAGGTCCTGAAGTGGAGTCACTGCTGGCCCCTTAGGAATATGGCTGGCGTTCTCACCTTGGAAAGGTCAAGAGTGACTGGGAGATCCCAGTTTTCCTGCTCAGAGGTTTGGGCACAGGAACATAATAATCAAAGAGGCTCTGCAAGGCGCCTGGCCTTGCAGCTGAGGTCTATACGGCAGAAACCCTTCTGCCCCAACCTCTGGAGCTCCCCCATTTGAAAGATCCTCACAGCCAGACCCGAGCTATGATAACCAACAAAGAAAAGTCACAATCTGTCTAGGAGAGACCATGAGCCAAAGAACCACAGGATAAGTTCCCAGGGAGACAGTTACTGGAGGCAGAGCAGGCCCTGCAATAGAAACTGGTGATGAAGTCCTAGGACCCTACTTGCACCACACTACCCCAGCTTCACTGCCCCTCTCCCCCTGTCTCCACGGCTCCTGGGTCTCTCCTTTGTGTGGTGGGGGGCCTCAAACAATCAATACCTTTTTAAATGTTTTAAACAATTAATATCCATTTAGATTTATCCACATTCTTTTCTGCTTCCCCTAAGATCATTATTATTCTACCTGAAGACTATCTTTTAATATTTTCTTTAATGTATGTCTGCTAGTGATGAATTTTCAACTTTTTCGTTTTCTGAAAATACTTTATATTGCCTTCATTTTTTTTATCGCCTTCATTTGTGAAGGAAATTTTGACTTAGTGTAGGAGTACAAAGATGACAGTTATTTTCCACCTGTATTTGAAATATATCAGTCCACTATCTTTGACTTTTCATTTTTAAGTTTTCACCTTTTTTTCTGTTGATAAATCAGCCATTGCCTAAATGTTGCTCATTTGAAGGTAATTAGCCCATTTCCTTAGGACACTTTTAAAATTTCCCTTTATTTGGGTTTTTGAGTAGCTTTACTTGGGTGATGTGATTTCCTCTGCATTTGTTCTGCTGAAAATTCATAGGAATTCTTGAATTTGTGACAATACCTGTCAGTTTTGAAAACCTATTGGAATTTAAATTTTCAATTATTTCTTTTTATTACCTCCAGTTAAATTAGAAATAAATTGCTAAAGAATACTGTAATTATATATGAAGAAACATCATCCCACATGTCTCTTTCATCAAAGAAAAGGTAAAGCAATAAAAAAAGAACACTCCACAGAAGTCGAGCAGCTTGCAAGCATTGCAGGATATGAGCATGTTTGTGGCAGAAGCTTACTGGGCACACACGTGTACATAAAACAAAGGGGAAGCTGTGAAAAAGCAGTATTCAGATAACACTGAAGGAATTTAATACCACTGAAAATTAAGAGAACAAGAATAAATCAAAAAACTATGGAAAGAGAAAATCAGTACAAAGAATCCTAAAATTAATTGTTTTTCTAAAAATGGAAAAAACATAAATCCAAAATCTGGCTTTTTGAAAATATAAAAATCACTGATTAATCTGAAAAAGAAAAAACAAAGAGGGAAACATTTTAGAGTTTAGGAATAAGGACAGAGACACGACACTAATCAAAAGTGGAAATAATCATTGGAAAATGTTACATGTGACTCTATAACTCTAAGTTTTGGTAACTGTGGAAAGAATGATTTTCTAGCAAAACAAAAGCTATTGAATTTAAGAAGAAAGGTGAAAATGTAAAGAAACTTATTACACCCAAGATATTGGAAAGGTGGGAAAAAGCCTTTATCACTAGAGAAGAAATCCTATGGGGTATTGTTGACAGACAGCAGCAAGATGAAGATGATTAAGATGAAGGTTCACATTCAGAGAGTATGTCCCATGTACCAGGAGAGCACAGTTCATTAAACAGAGTCCCATGAGTGAATCCTTAGGCTCACATTGCAGGTGAGGAGACAGAAACAGTCCAAACTCGCAGACCCTGTAAATGGCAGGGCCAAGACTTGCACCCAGCTTGGTTGGTTGTAAAGTTTGTGTTTTTAATCACCAAGCTCCATGAAAATGTGGATATGTGGTTTATGGTGACTCCAGATTTTAAAGCAGCAGCAAATGTTGTACATGTGTACACACATACATTTACTTATATGAAAGACATTTATATAGGATGATGTGAACATGAAGGAAAGCACAGATGCGTGTGTTCTCATTTGTTCTACCTGATCCACATTATAGAGAAAGAAAAAGGAGAGAAGGAAATGTAAGCAAAAAAGAATCAGAAGAAACGATAAGACAAATACAATGTCCTTAGCAACGGTATGACCTTAAAATACCACATTCCCTCTCTAAAACTTGTCCTTCTAAGATAACTAGGACTTCCTAGAGGATGAACTGAGGCTAGGTTGGCATGAGAGATGCACGGAATAAACTCTGAATATCTTGAAACACCAGCTAACAGAGGCTGTTCAGGACACGTCGAAAGGATTCAGAAACAAGTCCAAGAGTCTCCTCTGGCTCTGTGTCCAGATATGCCATGGTTTGGAGAAATAGGAACATTACTAACAGATGTAAAGAGGACATAAATACATACTTTCAAGAAAAAGACAAAGATATGTGGGAGGTATCTTTCTCTTTGAGAAATAAAACTAGCATTGTAAAACAAAATCAATTTTCACCAAGTAAGTCAGTCCATAATTTGGATGCGCTTCAAATCAAAACCCAGAGTTCCTTTTCTCACCTTTATGGTAAAATTGAGTTACTATTAAATAAGGAACTAGACAAGAATATTGCCATTATTTGAAGATAAAATAAGTATCTACATGGGAAATTTAAGAAAATTTATCGTCATACCAATAGAAGCAAAGAAAGAACTTAGCAAGCTGCTAACCGTATGTTCAACCTACCAAGTTACTGGCCTTCCTCACCACCCACGCCAATTACAAACTGCTACGAAGGAAAGGTTCCAAAACTACAGGTTACCTAGGGACTGACTAATGAAAACATATGCAACAGTTTTACTTTAAATTTATAAACATTACTGAAGGTTAATTTGATAAAATTAGGATAAATCAGCATGGATGGAGATGCTCCATCCACGGATCATCTCATGTACAACATTTGCTGCTGCTTCAAAACCTGGAGTCACCATAAACCAATTATGGATAAATTAATTTACAAGGTGTAATTTAAGTAAGAACGTCATCAGTACTCTTCATGGAATGTGACACAATGATCCTAAAATTTGTGTGCCTAAAGGCTAAAACAGCCAAGGAGTTTGAGTAAAAAGAAGAGCCCACATATCAATACAGAATTAACTTGTTAATAACTAAAGCATGCACGATGACCCACGCAGAGGGAAATTGATCCAAAAAGCTGAAAGGAAGGTCTAAACCCAGATCCCAGTGCATATAAACTTTGGACCACGACTGAAGAAACAAGCCACACACTGGAGGAAATCACGTACAACTTACCCAGCTTTAGTATCCTTTAAAACCCTTGCCCAACTCCAGAGGGGAAATAACCAAACAGAGAAGATAGAAAATGATATGAACAAATTATGATGGTTCCCAACATGTGAAGTTTCAACTTTGGATTTTTCTACTTTACAATGGTGCAAAAGGGATATATACTCAACAGAAACTACACTTCAGATTTTGAACTTGGAGCTTTTGCCAGGCAGGCAATATACAGTATCATACTCTGGCATCACAGGACTGTAGTGAGCTGTGCCCCCAGCTCACTACAGGTTCAGGAGGCAAACTATCTGTACCCTATGGAGACCTGGAACCATACTGGGATGTGTGGTAGGTTAACACACTAAATGCATTTTTAATTCATGATATTTTCAACTTGTGTGAGTTTATCAGCATGTGACCCCATCATTAGGCCAGGGCCATCTGAGTTTCCAAAGAATAAATTGAATGGGAAAATAATAATGAATGAAAAGGTGCTTGAACTTGAACTTGAGTTATCAAGGAAACAAACTTGAGTTACCAAGGAAATCACTCATTACATTGATGGAAATGTTAAAGTCTGATGATTACACGGAGTTTCAGGTGTGGAGAAAGAGGAGACTTGGATGGATTGTAAGGGAATACATTGGAACAATCATTAAGCAGAATACTGAGTGTCCCCCTTTCTAGAAAAATGACCAACATCTAAGCCAAAGAGCCCTTTCAGCATGTGCTAACCAAGGTGCCACCACAAGAGCACCACATTCTCCTTCGCAGAAGACTGGGGAACAGAGTGGGAGACCTCAATACTTGTGGTCTCCAAGGAAATGCAATGTTCACATAGTTTTCCTTCTTGTCATAAAGGAAAAAAGGCTGACTCCCTGCTCTAAAGAAAATGAAGGCAATGAGGTTCCAGAAAGTCACAAAAGTATCAGGGTGTTAGAGAGAAGGGTGTACTGGCATCTCACAACCTAGCTGGTGGCAACATTCGGATCCAATGCTAGAATCATTGCAGGAGCACAGAAGGTAGAAGGAGGTCATGAGATGGATAGGAAGATGACAGATGTGATGGATAGTTTAGTTAGACAGATGATAGATGGACGGATGGAGAGATAGATAGATAGGGTTACCTACATAATAAATGGAAGTGTTTCTCACCCAAGGATATCTGAAGGACACAGCCTTTATAGAAAAGTTATGGGGGGCTGGGGATGTGGCTCAAGCGGTAGCGCGCTCGCCTGCCATGCGTGCGGCCCGGGTTCGATCCTCAGCACCACATACAAACAAAGATGTTGTGTCTGCCAAGAACTGAAAAATAAATATTAAAAAAAATTCTCTCTCTCTCCCCTCTCCCCTCTTTCTTAAAAAAAAAAAAAAAAGAAAAGAAAAGTTATGGACCGGGGCAGGTGGGCACCATAATATTGTACATTTGGAAGGAGAGTCCCACAGGATAGCCCTCTGAGGCTGCAGGAAGAAACTCAGTGGTTCCCATGGCAACGTGTGATAGAGAACAGAGCAAGGCCAACTAAGCAAGGAAAAGTCTTTGGGAGGGATTTGGGAACATGGACCCTGATAGGGAGCCATGGCTATCACTCAGAAGGGCTCCTGGATGACTGTGGGGGCTGCACTAAGCTGAACACCAATCCCCAAAGATCCATGTACATTTTTTGCGCACAATAATGGAAACAACCAAGAGTAGGCAGAAATACGGTAACACTTGAGAGAAGAGACCCTTCCACCAACTACAGAAGACCAGGATTTGAGAGGCTCTCTGTTCTTCCTGCTCCAAACAATGAAATGAACTAAGTTGCAACCATTGAAAGTAACCATAAAGTCATGGAATCTGCTCAGGATGCCATTCCGGAGTCTACTATCCAGCTAGGATGCAGCTCAGTGATAGAGCTCTTACCAAGGGTGCCAAATACCAAACAAGAAAACAAAAAGTGTGCTCTACCCAGCAGAGAAAGGAGTTCCAAGAAATAAAGTTGTAAACAGGTATTTGGGGGGAAAAAATCTTTGTATCTATCCAAATTTGCACCCTGGGATGAAACAGTTACAATCACCACAAGAACAAGCCAGTATCTAGCAAAGCAGCCAGCAGCAAACACGGCTCCCTGGCAGCCCTTAAATGGGGCTTTGCCACTAGAGCACAGGAGACCTGAACTGTTATTGCAGCAATATTTGCAAAATATTGAGAATCTGAAAATAATCTACATGTTCTTGGGAGGAGAGTAGATAAATGCATTGTGATATGTTCAACAAAGGAATATAAGAGTTAAAATGGACACAACTCAGAAATACGCCCAATGATAGAAGCAAGGTGCAGAAGATGTCAGTATGTAAAACCAGTTATATAAATTTTTTTTAAATAAGCAAGAGTTAAACGACTCAGTCATTTTAGACACACAGGTATGCAATGAAAGTATAAAAATATGGGTTGGAGCCACAGTAACTTCCCAGTAACTGCCTTCAGAGAGAGGAAGGACCACGCAGTGCAGAGGGGACTTTCATTTCAGTTCTCATGATTAAAAAAAAAATGTAAACCAAACACTAGCAAGTGCCAACATGTTTTTAATCTCTGAAAATGTGCTGATTTTTGTGATCATGATGATCTTCCTTCTGCTGCCCTCTGCTCCTGCAGGGCTGCGTCTTCCTGAGAAGGGCCAGCACTATCTCCTTCCCTCAGCAATTGTCCAACAGCAGTCTGGTTTTTAGTGCAAAGCAGAACAGTTCATGACTCTAGTTATCTAACTATTGCATCCATGTCCATGTGCACTTTCAAAACATTATAGATGCCGAGAACTGGCAGCTGCTTCTCTACCCTCCGTCTGTCCTTGGGAGAGGCTTTTCCCCAGGCTCCTGGAATCCATCTGCTAAGCACCTTTTCCTATGCCTATTGTGATTCAAGGCCAGCTCTGCAGAAAGCAATTAACTTGAGCGTTGTTTTATGATTAAATGATCACAAGAAACTTGCAGAGGGAGACTCCAATATTCATAATACTTCATATAATTGCAGAAAGCATGTCTGAGTTCCCTGGATGGAGAGGGTAAGGGAACACAAGACAAGTCTCAGTTTTCCTTCAGAGAACCTTTGATGGAAGTATCCATCGTTAAGGAAATTTAGGTAGAGGGTGGCTGATTTGGAAGTAGGCACTTGACACTTCAGGGCTGCTTCTCATCAGAATGGTCCAGAGGCCCCTGGCTTGTTCCTGGTGTGCACAGGCTGCAGAGCAGGACCTAACCCGTTGGCTATGCACAGACAGGCAACAGGCACTTGCCGTATGGCCAACTGGCGCTGGCTCAGCTGCTTCCCTGTTTGTGCTAGATTTAGGTTTTGACCTTATTTTTACCAAGTAATTTTTAACATAATTCAAGATTCTTTTAAGGTGTGTAAGCAACATCATTGTGATAAAAATAAGCAGCCTCTCCACTGGCAAATCCACTGCAAATGTCCCACAGTGCAATTTCTTTTGGAAATTCTGGGTTTTTCCACAACCAATACAGCTTAAAAATCCCCAAACTTGACTTGATAACCCTAAGTAACAGAACACTCAGTGCCTGTCATTCTTTATTTAATATATTTTTATTTGTTCTAGTTAGTAATACATGACAGTAGATTGCATTTTGACACATCATACATAAATGAAGTATAACTTCTCTCATTTGTCTAGCTGTACATGTTGTAGAGTTACACAGGTCATATAATCATATATGCACATAGGGTAATAATGTCTGGTTCATTCTACTGTTATTCCTACCTCCATGCCCCCTCCCCTCCCTTCACTCCCCTCTGTCTAGTCCAAAATACCTTTATTGTCCCCCCACCCCATTGTGAATTAGCATCTGCATATCAGAGAAAACATTCAGCCTTTGGTTTGGGGGGATTGGCTTATTTTGCTTAGCATAATATTCTCCAGTTCCATCCATATACCTGCAAATGTCATAATTTCATTCTTCTTTAAGATTGCCTGTCATTCTTAAAACGGAGCACATACACTAACTCAAATCTTCTCCTCACTAGGCATTCTCAAGCCACAAGAAGAAGCCAATGGATAAATGAATTCAAGATTAGGGAAATATTCCAAACTATCAGAATATTAAAGTTAGTACATGTCCACTTATGTTGATTTTTTGAAATGAAAGTATGATATATATTATTTAATTCATCAGGCATAAATATATTAAAATTCAATTTTTGTAAATGTTCTGAGAGAAGAAATTATGAAAAGGAGATCAGTAGCATCATCTCAATCCTAAAGTCTTTATAAGCATCACAGGAGATTAGTGAATTTGAAAGGCCTTTTACAAACATAATAAGAAAATTTGGCACAAAATTACAGTTGGTCTTTGTAATTTATGATGCAGCTAGGACAGTGAAAAGAAAATAGCCTTTGAAACACATTATGTGTGCTTTATCAAATTTTGAGGCTCTAAAATGGGGGATAATAACACATAACTTTGGGGATTATTTATATAATTAGATTTAAGATATACAAAATACCTGGTACACAAATGTTAATGTTTTTGGTTCCTATCCTTGGGAAGATTGGCTAGGGAAGTTAAAATTGAAGGTGGAATCCAAAGAAATAAAACCTTTGGCCATATCCACTAAAATTAGTGATGTGAATGTTGTTTACTAAGCTAATGTTTCTCTTAGGAAGCTGGAAATTGTTCTATTTGAACGGGACCCGTCTCATTTCTTACATGAAGACCATTTCTATTTAATGACTAAATTGCATTTTGTTTCATTATAATGTTTTGCATTTTGTTCAAGACTTGACTGCACAACAGCCTGGTGTATTTGGGAAGAAGCAAAACGAAATTGTGTAAATGTGTCTTTTCCTCAGTTAGCCCATGCTCACTGAGGGCAGTCAGTGGGGGATATAGCATGATCACTGTCCTGCAAGGGAAGACAAGGACTCAGTAATGTTAGATTTTCTGTATTCTTACTCTATCTTTTTCTCTATGGAGATTATCTTGCAACCCATTTCAGCATTTATTGAGTGGTATGATTATTTAACTTCTCAAGCCTCAGTTTCCCTGTCCGTGAGAGGGGCTAACAAAACCCAACTGGTAATCTTTGGAGGGTAAATGAGATCTCCCATGCTTCCTGAGTTTAGACCTCAGATGAAAATTATTTCCTGGTTTCACTCTCATTATTCAGAAAGGGTTCACAGGCCCACAATTAAAACAACCACCAACACAAGGAATAAGATGATGCAGGTATGGATGTGTTGCCATTCATGTGTGCTGAAGCAGGTATGTCCACGCCACAGGCATCCAGTGAAGGTTTGGAGTATCAGACCTGGAAAGGACACTGAGACCTAGGACACCTGGAACGTGCACCGCAATGTAAGTCAGTTAATTAGGTAGATACTACTCTAAGGCCAAGCAATATGGGGATCCTAACGTAAGTCTTAGATTCAGAAACCAAAATACACAACACTTATAGGAGCTTACACCGAGCACGGAGCGGCCGAGTTCCGGCTCCCGGAACCGTCCCGGAACTGCCCTGGCTCAGGGCTGCGGAGCCTGCGGAGGCTGCTTCTTGGACCCTGCTACTATCAGAGCATACACCAAGCACTAAGGAGCCGAATTCCGGCTCCCGGAACTGAGCCCGCGGGGACTGCTTCTTGGAGCTTACACTTATAGGAGCTTACACCGAGCACGGAGCGGCCGAGTTCCGGCTCCTGGAACTTCCCTGGACCGGGGCTAGGAGCCCGCGGAAACTGCGTCTCGGTCCGGGTCCTGCTGAGGGCCGGTCAGGACTCACCCGTTGCTTGGGTTGCCCGGCAAGGGGAACGAAATGCTGCCATTCGCATAGGATACCAACATGGCAGAGATCTGATGTCAGCAGAAAGCGGCGGAGGAGAGATCTTCATCAATACCAGCGGTGACATAAGCAGTTGGTCTCCTGGTAGGGGGGGTGAGGCACAGTCACCCGAGTCTCCTCAATTTGTCCTCGAGCCAGAGGGGAGGAGCCGGGCCGCCGCCAGCGCCCGGAGCAGGCCCAGCGGCTCGCCAGCGTGGTGACCGCGTGACCCCAATTGGAGAGGGGGCGGAGCGGAGCCGCCACCCACACCCGCCAGGTGGGCAGACCCGCAACCCAGTGGTACATGGGCGTGGTAGGAGGGGCAGGGAGGAGCCGCCCTTCGCGCTTGCAAGGTAAACAGACCTGTGACAGCCTGGCGGGTCAGGCCCAGTGGCCTGCCAGTGTGGTACACACGTCACCCCAACTGGAGTAGGGGCAGAGCAGATCCTTCTCCCACGCCCGGATCAGGCCCTGCCGGTGTGGTGGTCACGTGACCCCAATTGGAGTGGGGGCGGAGCGGAACCGCCACCCGTGCCCGCAGGGTGAGCAGACCAGTGATCAACCTGCAGATCAGGCCCAGGGTCTGTAGGCGTGGTAGGAGGGGCAGGGCAGATCCGCCGCCCGCGCCTCCAAGGTAGGCAGACCTACAACAGACCGGCGGATCAGGCCCAGGAGCCTGCCAGCGTGGTACAAACACCACCCTAATTGGAGTAGTGACAGAGCAGAGTCGCCTCCCGTGCCAGGAACAGGCCCAGCGTCCTGCAGGCGGGGTAGCCACGACACCCCAATTGGAGTAGGGGCAGAGCAGAGCCTCCACCCGTGCCCGAAAGGTGGGCAGATCTGCGACCGACCAGCGGGACAGGCCCAGTGGCCTGCCGGTACAACAGACACGTCACCCCATTTGGAGTAGGGGCAGAGTAGAGCTGCCACCCGCGCCTGCAGGGTAGGCAAACCTGCAACCGACCGGCGGATCAGGCCCGGTGGCCTGCCGGCGTGGTACACTCGTCACCCCAATTGGAGTAGGGGCAGAACAGAGCCGCCGCCAGCTCCCAGAACAGGCCCAGTGACCTGCCGGCGTGGTAGCCACGACACCTCAATTGGAATAAGGAGAGAGAAGAGCCGCCGCCCGCACCTGCAGGAAAGATACGCAAGCAGTATGAAAAGACAAGGAAAGAAAGGACCACAAGCAATGCAGGTCAACGCAACTTTAGAAGAGGTAACAGCTGCAGCAGATGGAATGTCAGATAAAAAATTCAGGATATACATGCTTCAGATGATCTGGAGTATCAAGGAAGACATTAAACAGCAAAATCAGACAATGAAAGATCACTTCGACAACGAATTACGCAAACAAATCCAGGAAGCAAAGGATCAACTATACAGGGAGATAGAGGTTATAAAAAACAAGCAATCAGAAATCCTAGAAATGCAGGAAGCAATAAACCAACTTAAAAACTCAATGGAGAATACTACCAGCAGAGTAGAACACTTAGAAGATAGAACATCAGACAATGAAGACAAAGTATTTCAACTGGAAAAGAACATAGACAGCTCAGCAAGACTGTTAAGAAACCATGAGCAGAACATCCAAGAAATATGGGATAACATTAAGAGACCAAACTTAAGAGTCATTGGGATACAGGAAGGTACAGAGCTCCAAACCAAAGGAATGAGCAGTCTATTCAATGAAATAATACAAGAAAACTTCCCAGACTTGAAGAATGAGACAGAATCCCAAATCCTAGAAGCCTACAGGACGCCGAATGTGCAAAATCATAAGAGATCCACACCTAGACACATTATAATGAAGATGCCCAACATACAGAATAAGGAGAGAATTTTAAAAGCTACAAGAGAAAGGAAGCAGATTACATTTAGGGGTAAGCCAATCAGGATAACAGCTGATCTTTCAACGCAGACTCTGAAAGCTAGAAGATCCTGGAATAACATATTTCAAACACTGAAAGAAAATGGGTTCCAACCAAGAATTGTGTATCCAGCGAAATTAAGCTTCAGGATGGAGGATGAAATTAAAACCTTCCACGATAAACAAAAGTTTAAAGAATTCGCAGCTAGAAAACCATCTCTTCAAAACATCCTCGCCAAAGCATTACAGGAAGAGGAAATGGAAAATAACAATGAAAACCAACAGTGGGAGGTAGGACAGTAAAGGGGGGGGAAATAATCAAAGAGGAAAACAAACCATGTTTAGTAACAGAAATAAACAAATATGGCTGGAAGAACAACCCATATCTCAATAATAACCCTAAATGTTAATGGCTTAAACTCACCAATTAAGAGACACAGGCTAGTAGAATGGATCACAAAACAAGACCCAACAATATGCTGCCTACAGGAGACGCATTTGATAGGAAAAGACATACATAGGCTGAAGGTGAAAGGTTGCGAAAAATCATATCACTCATATGGACTTCGGAAACAAGCAGGCGTGTCCATACTCATATCAAATAAAATAGATTTCATGCCAAAGTTAATCAAAAGAGATAAAGAGGGACACTACATACTGCTTAAGGGAACCATACACCAACAAGACATAACAATCATAAATATTTATGCCCCAAACAATGGTGCAGCTATGTTCGTCAAACAAACTCTTCTCAAGTTCAAGAGTCTAATAGACCACCACACCATAATCATGGGAGACTTCAACACACCTCTCTCGCCACTGGACAGATCTTCCAAACAAAAGTTGAATAAGGAAACTATAGAACTCAATAACACTATTAATAACCTAGACCTAATTGACATATATAGAGTATACCACCCAACATCAAGCAGTTACACTTTTTTCTCAGCAGCACATGGATCCTTCTCAAAAATAGATCATATATTATGTCACAGGGCAACTCTTAGACAATATAAAGGAGTAGAGATAATACCATGCATCTTATCTGATCATAATGGAATGAAACTGAAAATCAACGATAAAAGAAGGAAGGAAAAAGCATACATCACTTGGAGAATGAACAATAGGTTACTGAATGATCAATGGGTCATAGAAGACATCAAGAAGGAAATTAAAAAATTCTTAGAGATAAATGAAAACACAGACACAACATATCGGAATCTATGGGACACATTGAAAGCAGTTCTAAGAGGAAAATTCATTGCTTAGAGTTCATTCCTTAAAAAAAGAAAAAACCAACAAATAAATGATCTCATACTTCATCTCAAAATCCTTGAAAAAGAAGAGCAAAACAACAGCAAAAGAAGTAGAAGGCAAGAAATAATTAAAATCAGAGCTGAAATTAATGAAATCGAAACAAAAGAAACAATTGAAAAAATTGACAGAACTAAAAGTTGGTTCTTTGAAAAAATAAACAAAATCGACAGACCCTTAGCGATGCTAGCGAAGAGAAGAAGAGAGAGAACTCAAATTACTAGCATACGGGATGAAAAAGGCAATATCACAACAGACACTTCAGAAATACAGAAGATAATCAAAAACTATTTTGAATCCTTATACTCCAATACATTAGAAGATAGTGAAGGCATAGATAAATTTCTTAAGTCATATGATCTGCCCAGATTGAGTCAGGAGGATATAGACAACCTAAACAGACCAATATCAATTGAGGAAATAGAAGAAACCATCAAAAGACTACCAACTAAGAAAAGCCCAGGTCCGGATGGGTATACAGCAGAATTTTACAAAACCTTTAAAGAAGAACTAATACCAATACTTTTCAAGCTACTTCAGGAAATAGAAAAGGAGGGAGAACTTCCAAATTCATTCTATGAGGCCAACATCACCCTGATACCTAAACCAGACAAAGACACTTCAAAGAAAGAAAACTACAGACCAATATCTCTAATGAACCTAGATGCAAAAATCCTCAATAAAATTCTGGCGAATCGGATACAAAAACATATCAAAAAAATTGTACACCATGATCAAGTAGGATTCATCCCTGGGATGCAAGGCTGGTTCAATATACGGAAATCAATAAATGTTATTCACCACATCAATAGACTTAAAAATAAGAACCATATGATCATCTCGATAGATGCGGAAAAAGCATTCAACAAAGTACAGCATCCCTTTATGTTCAAAACTCTAGAAAAACTAGGGATAACAGGAACATACCTCAATATTGTAAAAGCAATCTATGCTAAGCCTCAGGCTAGCATCATTCTGAATGGAGAAAAACTGAAGGCATTCCCTCTAAAATCTGGAACAAGACAGGGATGCCCTCTCTCTCCACTTCTCTTCAACATAGTTCTCGAAACACTGGCCAGAGCAATTAGACAGACGAAAGAAATTAAAGGCATCAAAATAGGAAAAGAAGAACTTAAATTATCACTATTTGCAGATGATATGATTCTATACCTAGCAGACCCAAAAGGCTCTACAAAGAAACTATTAGAGCTAATAAATGAATTCAGCAAAGTGGCAGGATATAAAATCAACACGCATAAATCAAAGGCATTCCTGTATATCAGCGACAAATCCTCTGAAATGGAAATGAGGACAACCACTCCATTCAAAATATCTTCAAAAAAATAAAATACTTGGGAATCAACCTAACAAAAGAGGTGAAGGACTTATACAATGAAAACTACAGAACCCTAAAGAGAGAAATAGAAGAAGATCTTAGAAGATGGAAAAATATACCCTGTTCATGGATAGGCAGAACTAACATCATCAAAATGGCGATATTACCAAAAGTTCTCTATAGGTTTAATGCAATGCCAATCAAAATCCCAACGGCATTTCTTGTAGAAATAGAGAAAGCAATCATGAAATTCATATGGAAAAATAAAAGACCCAGAATAGCAAAAACAATGCTAAGCAAGAAGTGTGAATCAGGTGGTATAGCGATACCAGACTTCAAACTATACTACAGAGCAATAGTAACAAAAACAGCATGGTACTGGTACCAAAACAGGCGGGTGGACCAATGGTACAGAATAGAGGACACAGAAACCAATCCACAAAACTACAACTATCTTATATTTGATAAAGGGGCTAAAAGCATGCAATGGAGGAAGGATAGCATCTTCAACAAATGGTGCTGGGAAAACTGGAAATCCATATGCAACAAAATGAAACTGAATCCCTTTCTCTCGCCATGCACAAAAGTGAATTCAAAATGGATCAAGGACCTTGATATCAAATCAGAGACTCTGCGTCTGATAGAAGAAAAAGTTGGCTACGATCTACAGTCGGTGGGGTCGGGCTCCAAATTCCTCAATAGGACACCCATAGCACAAAAGTTAATAACTAGAATCAACAAATGGCACTTACTCAAACTAAAAAGTTTTTTCTCAGCAAAAGAAACAATAAGAGAGGTAAATAGGGAGCCTACACCCTGGGAACAAATCTTTACTCCTCACACTTCAGATAGAGCCCTAATATCCAGAGTATACAAAGAACTCAAAAAATTAGACAATAAGAGAACAAACAACCCAATCAACAAATGGGCCAAGGACCTGAACAGACACTTCTCAGAGGAGGACATACAGTCAATCAACAAGTACATGAAAAAATGCTCACCATCTCTAGCTGTCAGAGAAATGCAAATCAAAACCACCCTAAGATACCATCTCACTCCAGTAAGATTGGCAGCCATTAGGAAGTCAAACAACAACAAGTGCTGTCGAGGATGTGGGGAAAAGGGTACACTTGTACATTGCTGGTGGGACTGCAAATTGGTGCAGCCAATTTGGAAAGCAGTATGGAGATTTCTTGGAAAGCTGGGAATGGAGCCACCATTTGACCCAGCTATTCCCCTTCTTGGTCTATTCCCTAAAGACCTAAAAAGAGCATGCTACAGGGACACTGCTACATCAATGTTCATAGCAGCACAGTTCACAATAGCAAGACTGTGGAACCAACCTAGATGCCCTTCAATAGACGAATGGATAAAAAAAATGTGGCATTTATACACAATGGAGTATTACTCTGCATTAAAAAATGACAAAATCATAGAATTTACAGGGAAATGGATGGCATTAGAGCAGATTATGCTAAGTGAAGCTAGCCAATCCCTAAAAAACAAATGCCAAATGTCTTCTTTGATATAAGGAGAGTAACTAAGAACAGAGTAGGGACGAAGAGCAGGAGAAGAAGATTAACATTTAACAGGGATGAGAGGTGGGAGGGAAAGGGAGAGAGAAGGGAAATTGCATGGTAATGGAAGGAGACCCTCAGGGTTATACAGTGGAGGGGGTAGAGAGAGAGGAGGGAAGGGGAGGGGAGAGGTGGGGAGGGGTGAGGGTGGAGGATGGGAAAGGCAGCGGAGCACAACAGACACTAGTATGGCAATTTGTAAATCAATGGATGTGTAACTGATGTGATTCTGAAATCTGTGTATGGGGTGAAGGTGGGAGTTCATAACCCACTTGAATCAAAGTGTGGAATATGATATGTCAAGAAATTTGTAATGTTTTGAACAACCCACAATAAAAAATTAAAAAAAAAAAACATGTCTAGTGAGAGGTGCACCTTTATAGTTCGGAAAAAGCCTGAAAAAATAAAAATATAAAAGGTCTTGAGCTATATGACTATTCTAAAATGTCATAGCCTTCATTTTTTAATTTAATTTGTTCTTTTCAGATATACATGACAGTAGAGTATACTTTGACATACTACACATTCATGGAGTATAACTTATTCTAATTAGGATTCATTCTTGCAGTTGTACATGATTAGGAGTTTTACTGGTCATATATTCATATATGCACATAGGAAAATTCTGTCCAATTCATTCTACTGTCTTTCCAGTTCCTATACCCTTACCCTTCCCTTCCTTCTCCTTTGTCTACTCCAATGAACTTGTGTTTTTACACACACACACACACACACACACACACACAGCCTTATTGTGTGTCAGCATCCATATATCAGAGAACATTTGGCCTTTGGTTTTTGGGGATTGGCTTATTTAAAAAAAAAAAAAAGAAACCAAAATACAAGTCCTGGGAACACTGGTGAAAAGAAGCCCAGTTCTGTTCTAGGAACTGAGATGACTTTTAGGTTGTAAATGCATGATGCAAATTAAAGGGATTGAAATTATAGTATATAAAATAAATTTTATCATAGAAAGAGGTACCAGTCCATCTCTTTGGGAAAACATCCTGGAAGGACTGGGTCAGTCGCTAGACTCCAACCCTCTCCTCCAGTCATGGGGACAGTAGTTGAGCAACCATTGGCCTGGGTCACACTTCTCCCAACATCAGAATAATGTACAGCTGGAAGCAAAGATCCCTGGATATACTGTGCCTTGTTGTCAGGATTGTTGACTGTAGTATAACCTAATGTTGTGGTTTATACGAGCTGTCCCCGAAAAGCTCATGTGTGAGACAGTGCAAGGATGTTCAGAGATGTAATGATTAGATTGTGAGAGGTGTGACCTGATCAGTGGATTAATCCACTGATATGGATTAACTGGGTAGTATCTATAGGCAGGTAGGATGGGGCTGCAGGAAGTAGGTCACTGGGGGTGTGCCCTTGGGGTTTGTATTTTGTCCATGATGCACAAAGCTCTCTCTGCTTCCCAGCTGCCATGTCCTGAGCTGCTTTCCTCCTCCACACTCTGCCTCACCTCAGGCTTAGAGCTATGGAGTTAGGGGACCATGCACTGAACCACTGAGACCATGAGCCAAGATACACCTTTCCTCTCCTGTGTTGTTCTTGTCAAGTCTTTTGGTCACAGCAGTGAAAAGCTCATAAACTATGGACCATGGCTTAGGTAAAGAATGGAGCTAAGGCTACATTGTGTCAGAGGACTAGTGTGATGCTTAAGTTGGAAGGTTCTAGCCCTGAAGCTGTCCTGTGCTGATGAGACCCAGTGCTTGCCATTTTCGTCCCTCATGATGGAAGTTCGTACCCCGTGGCAACTGGGGCGGCAGAACTGCATCTGGGATTCTGCAGTCTCCATGAAGCTGTAAGCATGATCCTTGTGCTCTGTCCTTTCTTAAACATGATGACCTAGTGCCAAAGAAGTTTGCGGGTGTGGTGGAGTCATAATCTAAAGCTGAAACCACGATGGTGGTCTTACAGCCAAATAACTCAGCTGTGAACTAAAAGACTGGCTTGGTACCGAGCCAACTACTACACCAGCACCCTTTAAAGTACTCCTAACTAGCAGAGCATCGATGCTATGATCTTGGGTGAGGATGAGCCTCAAGATGAGTGGACGGGCCTGGTGGCACACACCTGTAGTACCAGAAGCTCAAGAGGCTGAGGCAGGAGGATCCCAAGTTCAAAGCCATCCCTAGCAACTTAGTGAGGGCCTGAGCAACTTAGCAAGACTCTGTCTTAAGATTTTTTTTTTAAAGGACTGGGGATATGGCTCAGTGGTTGAATGCCCCTGGGTTCAATCCCTGGTATTAAAAACAAAACAAAACAAAAAAAGGTTGACTGCGGTAAGTGTCCTAGATTTGAGGGTGAGGTGGCAAAATGACATTGATAAATAAACAGCAGGCCCTTCAGTTCCATGTCTATCTATGCCTTCTTGAGTGATAATTGATGTAGTGCAATGAGAGCTGTAACACCCTCCCAGGCAAGGCAGGCCATGCAAGTGGTCATGCCGTCTCTTGAGGAAGGGGAAGTTGCTTTCCCCTGTAAGTCTCACAATCAGGTAGTTGCTTCAGATGTTACTAAGGCGTTAATGACCACTTAATCACTAAGATGATCCCTAAGTTAATTAGAAGAATTAGCTGTGTAAGCATATGGTTTAACTTCACTCCAAAATTAAAAATAGAATTACCATATTATCTGGCACTTGCATTTTGTCATTTGTACCCAAAAGAATTAGAAGCAGATATGTATGTGCTTCAGTCCAGAGCATTAATCTCATTATTCACAATGGCCACAAGATAGAGGCAACCCAGCCCCCCAGTGTCCACCAACAGATCTAACATAACATGAGGGTGGTACGTGTACATATACACGACAGATTGTTATCCAGACTTTAGGAAGGGAATTCTGACCCAGCCAAAAAGTGAATGAACTTTGGAACCATTACGTTAAATGAAGTAAACAATCACAGAAAAAAAAATACTGTGCAATTGATCAGTACATGAGTTTCCTGAAGGAGTCAGAGTCAGATTCAGAGGAAGTAGAATAGTGCTTACCGGGGAGGGAGGAAGGGGGTTGATTTTTGATGAGGAAAGTTTTGCAGAATTAAGAATTCTGGAGATGGAAGGTGGTGGGGTGCACTAAGGAAACGCACTTAATGCCACTAAAATGTACATTCTTCAAGGATTAAGATGACCCATTTCATATCATATATTTTTAAACACAGTTTAAAAATATTTGTATAGAAAAACAGGGGTTGTTTCAATATTCCCCACCACCTTTTTTCAAATAAAATTAAACCCTCTAAAGCTTAGGCACTTTAATAAAAGGGTATAAATGAGGAGAGCAGGGGATGAGAGAGGAAGGAGGGTGTGTATGAAGGTGGAATAGAGAGAAGGAGGAGAGGAGATGAAGGAAAGGAGAAGAGTGGAGGGGGAAGGAGAAAAGAGAGGAGCTTTCTTTGTTGGATAAACAGGGAAGAATCACCACCTACCACCAGATGCTGTGGTTCAAAGCCCAAAGCTGATTTTTACCATAGTCTAGACATTGTTCATATAAGTGTATCGGGTGGTATCCTTGGTATTCATAGCAACCCTGGGTCCAACACTGAGCTCTCAGAAGCCTCTTGGCAAGACTGTTATTCCGGGAAAGGCTTGGGGAGTAGGGTTGAGTTTCAGGGGTTATTCTAAGTAAAACAAATATGGTTACCAGGGCAACAGCCGCTTCAGGCAGAGATGAGGGCTTAAGCTTCCCTGTAGAGCTCCATGGTCCAGCACCCATATAACAGCACTAGGTCCACACCTCAGACTCATTCTCATACCACCAAAACCAGAGGCTTCCTTCTCCTTGTTGAAATTCGGCTTATATTCCATTCCCCACCCTTCCTGGAAAGCAAGATTTTAATTACTAATAAGAATCAAGACATCCAAAGAAATGCCACCTTATCTTTCTTTTTTTGGTACCGGGGATTGAACTCAGGAGCACTAGACCACTGAGCCCCATCCCCAGCCCTATTTTGTATTTTATTAGAGACAGGGTCTCACTGAGTTGCTTAGTGTCTCGCTTTTGCTGAGGCTGGCTTTGAACTCCTGATCCTCCTGCCTCAGTCTCCAGAGCCACTGGGATTATAGGCATGTGCCACCATTCCCAGCTGAAATGCCATCATTTTAATGTATATATTAAACTCTGGTTTCCAAAGTGGAATGCATAAAGTAATACACTGGCTAAGGAAAAAAATATTATCACTAGATATTTGTTTTATAACTAGGGGGCAGAGAAAGCCAGATTCATTGATAGCTTATAGAATTGGCCCTGGGGTCCTCAGCTGACCTACCTGCAGAAGATCCTGCATCATATCTAGTACACTGAGGTCCTGGGGGAGAATTCTACAATACCTAGGGGTCGCTAAGAGTCACCCTCTGATGTGAATGCAACTCAGCAATTAATGAGCAGCCCCATAAGTGCTGGGTATCTGACTATATTAAACGACCCTCACAAAATAAGTAACTGGCATAAAAGGAATCTATGGTGGAAGATGACACTCATAATGTAAACGCAAGAGAGAAGCGAGAAATGACAGGACTCACACTTCCCGGACTCCCAGGGTGAGCTCTTATGCTGTCAGCAACAGCTGAAATAAAGGTAAGAAATAACTAACCTGATACCAACACAAAGTCAGTCAGTCTTAGAACTTACATTAAAAAAAAAAAAGATTGCTTAGAAAATGGATCAGTCAGCTTTGCATCACTGTGACAGAAATGCCTGACACGAACAATTCAAGGGAGGACAGATTCATTTTGGCCAGTGGTTTCAGGCCACGGTCAGTTGCCTCCATCACTGTGTCCCTGAGATGAGGCCGAGCACGGTGGAGGAAGGGCACGGTGACGGGAAGCCGGCTGAGAAACAGAGAAAGAAGAGAGGAGGAGACACGGAGAGTCCCCTCCGACATGGCCTCAGGTGCCCACTCCCTTTAACTAAGTCCCATGTCCTGTAGTTTCCACAGCCCTCCAACAAGGCCAATGAATTGTTCATCTGCTGATGAAGCAAGAACCCTCAGACCCAACCACTTCCTCAACGTCCCAACTCTGAGCGTTGCTTCCTTAAGGACCAAGGCTTCAACACATAAGCCTTAGGGACACTTCATATCCAAACGTCACAGAAAACAAATTAATTTCCAGTGTACTTGAAGATGAACATGAACCCAAGGACATTTTGCAGTTTAAGATATTAATTAACCAAGGTTATATTTATACAAAATATTTTTAAAAAATAAGTACACAAGAGCACAGACTGGAGGCATAAGCCTTCAAAATAGAACAGATACTATTGCTTCAAGCAACTAGGTTGATTATTATAGATCATATTCAATTTTTTAACATAAGAAACCTTAGTTAATAGTCTTTCTAACAATCCAATGAATTCACTTCGATTTCTGTACCATTTAATATCAGGTACTACATGATTTACAATATTAAATGGTAAAAGTCAGATTGAATAGTTTTATTGGCTCTACTTTCTAATGATATTTTGCTCTCATAAAACCTGAAAATTTCTTAATAAATATGTATAAACTTCTTCTTCCACTATAATGAAGTAAAATAAATGGTTCTTGAAGATATTATAATCATACTTATAATTTAAGAATTAAATGCAAGCCATATGCTCAAGTTCCTAAATTTAAACTTTTTATTGTTGGTAAATATATTTAAATGCATAATAAGCCCATGAATTGTTGGCTCTGAAATTTCAGTAATCATGCTTCCTAATGAATGATCCCATAAGTCACTTAGCAATAAAATCATACTAAATGCTCTAACAGGGTCATTTGTGTTCATTTCCATGACATTTTGGTTTGGAGATACTCACTCAGGCTTAAATTTCCACACTAACTGATTTTCTGGGTTTGATATCAAGAAGCTTTAATCTTATAAGCCTACAACACAGAACATTTGATAGCTCTGTGAATGCTGTTGAACTGGAGAAATGACGCTAATCACTAGCATTAGTGATCAAATCTAAATAGAAAATTTATAAGTATAATCAGTGACTGTGGGTTACTCTTACTTGATTTGCAGAGGAAGTAAAATGTAAAATATTCCCTTGTGGGCAAAAAATACAAAATCATATTTTTATAAGAATAAAGAAAACAAAGCAAATCTTCCACATGTTCTAAAGCACTTACAAACTTCTGATTTATGAATGAATCCAAAATGAAATACCTATCCAAATAAATTGATCTGAATATCAGATATACCCTCTCCCCAAAATGTAACTCGTTCTCATTCAGGCTGGGACTCCCATTGCATCAAACGAATTTTTTTTCTGTAGTTATTAAAAATTAATGGTGGCTACTAAAAGCAGGGATAGGGACAGAGGACATTCTAGCTGTGAAACAGTGTGTCAGTAATCCTTTTCCCCTAAATAAGAAAAACACCGTTGCATTTCCTTCTGAGCCTGTTGCTTCATCAAGTTGCAGATGATCTGCACATAGAAATTTGCCTCATTCCCCAAAAGGCTTTAAAATAAATAGTTCTAATGTACTTTAGAATAAATGCTTTTAAAAATTACTTATTAAACTGTGTTTTAGTTAAGGCAACACTAGCTGTCATACTATCTAAACTTTAAAATGTCAAATAACTCAAATATAGGTTTTTACTGTCTCAGCTGGAGTCGGATCAGGATGGGAAAACTACACAGTAATTTGAAAGAGGAAATTTTAACATAAAGGATTGTTGAGTTCTCAAGAGAAAACAACCCATCTCCCCTGTTTTGCCTGGCAGAACAATTCAGACACTTTAATTCAGTTGCTGTCTAGTTCCCTGCTGACACCAATGTTGGGGTCTTACCTTCCACCTCCAGTGTGTTTATATGCACCCTGAGAAAAATCCATACGCTGGCTGTCAACATCAAATTTTAATGTTATTTTGTACGAAGCCAAAATGACTTGAACGCTGTCCACAGAGTGTGTTGAGTTCTACCAGCTCAGCATGCCCAGGAAGTTCTGTTGTGTACCACTCCTGTGAGAGAAGTTATAGCAAGAACAACAACAAAAAAAAAACATGTGCGATGCTTGTGAGAATCCCTGCACATCAGAGATTCACATCACATGCTAAGTATGTTGGAAGCTGTTGGACATTTTGTACTCTCCGGTCTCTGTGGGTCTACACCCACGTGGATTCCTTTCCCTGATGTCCCTGTCATCCTCACCGTCTCCCCAGGAGCTGGTTTTCTTACATCCATTTTATTTTATTTATTTTATTTTTAAAGAGAGAGAGAGAGAGAATTTTTTTTTTATATTTATTTTTTAGTTTTCGGCGGACACAACATCTTTGTTTGTATGTGGTGCTGAGGATCGAACCCCAGGCCGCACGCATGCCAGGCGAGCGTGCTACCACTTGAGCCACATCCACAGCCCTTACATCCATTTTAAAGAGAGCTAAATTCTGCTTTCCTTAAATGATTCTTCCCCTAGATCCCATCTTACTTTTCTTTGGCTCTACCCTTTGAGTTTCTTCAATATGTGCTACTTAAACAATACTCCCTAGGAGCACATGCCTGGAATATCAAAGAGATTTGGATAAATATTCTAAATGAATGGGTGAGTGAATGAAGAAATGTATAAACGAGCTAAATCTGGCTCCCATTCTCACAACTTTCCCCCAATTATCTAACATTCTCATAGCTAAATTCCACAACTCTTCTCCATCCTAAACAACCTTCTTCTCTTCCTCCTCCTCCTCCTTTGCTTCCTCACCTCTTCCTTCTTGTCCTCCTTCTCCTCCCTTTCCTCCTCTTCCTTCTTCTCCTTCCTCACCCGCTTCACCTCCTCATCCTCCTTCTCCTGCTTTTCCTCGTCTTCTTTCTCCTTTCATTTCCATGACATTTGGGTTTGGAGGTACACACACAGCCTTAAATTTCCGTAGTAGTTGATTTTCTGGCTTTTATAACCTTCCTCCTCCTCCTCCTTCTTCACCTCCTTCTCCTTTTTTTGCAGCATGGGGCACTATTAACTTCTCCCTCCTTTAGATCTTATGTGTTTGCTTTAGTTTCTTCTTCTGTTCACATTATCACATTTCCATCAAGGAAATGTCCTGTTCCTTGCCCTGTCACACTCACTGGTAACAACTTTGTCTATACTTAATCCCCAAGAGCTCATCCAGTTTCCAAATTTAAATCACTCTTAGGAATCAGACCTGCTGCTAATTCATAGGACACCTATATGAATGCAAAAAATTAAGAACTTCCTAGAGGACACAACCCTATGGATGCACAGATTGTGAGCAGGAGCAGCCTTCGAGCTTCGAAAGATTCACCCCTTCCTTGAGCTTACCCAGGAGCACAAATTATGCACCGAGGTCTTAGGAATGGTTCCCAATTCTACATTTCTGTAAAGGACATCATAAGTCGACTATCTACAGAGAGTGTCTGTGAATACTCTAAGGTCATGTGAAATTTGATATGTCAAATATCAAAATCAATTTTCCCCAATTAAATTTCCTATTCTTTCAACTCTCAAGATCTCATCAGTTTATCCAAGACCTAGCCTTTCTGATAAATAACTTTCTTATGTGTCCCATCACTTTTGGGAGACCACCATACCAAAGGAAAGACCCTACAATCTGAGGACTTTGTACTCTGTACTGTTATGTCAGAGATCTTACCTGGTCATCCTCTCTGCTTGATGACTTTCCATTTCTCTCAGAATAAAATCTACAAGACTTGGCATTTTCTAACCCCATGTCCCTCCCTAAACTTCCATATTAGAATCAGTCTGTGACATATCATAAGCCTCATGCTTTCTCTTGATAGTCCCTCACCATTATAATCAAGCAACCATTGATTTGCAAATCTTTCTGTTTTATGTTTGTCCCCACAGAATCACATCCACCTATAAAAGTAAGGATTGTACCATCTTATTCTTAAGACAGGTAGAATAAGACCTTAACAAGCATCTAGCACATAGTAGGTAACATATATTTGTCCAGAAGGAAGTGCAAACATCAGAGCATCATCATTCTTTAAACTTGAATGGGTCTGGTTAAATATAGCTGATACGGACACTGCCAGGAGTAATGGAGTGCAAATTCTGCTGTAGGAACAGAGGATGAAGTAACTATTAATTATTCTTACAATTTCACAGATGTCTTGTTTCCTCCAAGAACATCATCAGTCACTGCTAGTGGTACAGACCTGGCATTTCAGTATTGCACCACGAGAACCCTACCTTTCCTTACCAGCTGATATGAACGTCTGAATCAGTCCATCTCGCTGTATCCGTGGAGCTAGTGCTGACTCCAATAGCTGGAGGGAGGAGAGAGCTGTTTAAAAAAATGAAACATTTTTATTCATCTGTTTAATATTTTAAAAGGTAACATGACAAGAAGCTAATGAAAGTACAACGGAACAAAATATTCAGAGTTCGATTATGGGGACCAAAAGGAAAGGAAATCAGTGTAGATTTATTTATTTATTGCTAAGTATCTGAAACAGCCATGCCAGAGCCAAAGCTAACTGTAGACCTTTCATAGTCAGGGAGGCCTCCACCACACCATTTCCTTTCCATCCTTGGGTTAATGGAGCTTTTGACATACAACTTCACTGTTTTGGGCCAAGCTATATGGAGACCAAACAGACTCCATTTTGCCCTGAGACTCTTCATATGTAAGGAATGCTTCTCCCAGGGAAAGCCGCGCCTCTGTACCCGTCAACTGTTGCTTAGCTTAGCATGTTTGGCAACACAAAATGGCAATTCTTATACAGTGTGAAAGTGTTCTCTCTTTGGCTCCCATTTTTCTTGGACAACGTGCCCTGTCAGAGATTGATTGTCTAAACGTTAGTAATCATTCTGTAACTTGTACTCAACTAGGGACGTTTAGGCCCACTCCCTTTCCTGCTTATGATTTTGAGTCTCATATGACGTTCATTTACGGTTTTGAGTCATAGCGACAGACACTTACGCTTTAATATGGTTTTGAACTATAAAAGATGTACTCAAACCCCGGGAGGGGATCGAAGGGTGTAGACTTTCAGCCTACCCCTTGGCCCACCAGCTGGTGGATCCAAACTGCCAACTGGTGAATAAAGTTTCGATCTCCTGTTTTAAGATCAACTCAGTGATTTATTGCCATCTCGCCTTAACATAGCTATTTCATAGAGTGAATGTGCAACACCACATCTGTGCCTCAGTTTCCTCATCTGTAAAAGTGGGATGATTCAAGAATTTAGCCTGTTGTTTTTAATGAGATTATATGATACACTTAAGGTATTTATCCTAGTGTTCAACATATAGATCTCATATGAAGTTTGTTTACGGTTTTGCCTGGTGACTATTGTTTGTGTTAATATGTAATACTTAGGAGATGTGTGGAGATGTAACTTTCTTATTATCAGATTTGAGTGCCAAAACCAGATCTACCAGGAACTCTTCCTCAGCTAAACAAAAAATGTGTCCTGACAGTTTGAACTCATCAGGACCATTTGCAGAACCAGCATTTAGCTTCATTCACCCCTATCATTGGTAAGCAGGTCTTGACGCACTTTAGCCCGAGGGCTCCAATTTGCATCTACAGGGCACTACTTTAAGCCCTCCACATTTGCAGTCACACATATGACACATGTGGAAATCTGATATGGATCACCAAAACAACAAATATTTATTTTCTTGAGCTTTTGCATAATAGAAGTGATCCAGCTCCCTATACCATGGGATGGAGATTCTTTACCAAGATCAACTCAGTGATTTATTGCCATCTCGCCTTAACATAGCTATTTCATAGAGTGAATGTGCAACACCACATCTGTGCCTCAGTTTCCTCATCTGTAAAAGTGGGATGATTCAAGAATTTAGCCTGTTGTTTTTAATGAGATTATATGATACACTTAAGGTATCACTTCATCATAGCAGTTCCAATTCTTGTGTGGACACCCAGCCAATATCTAACAGAATTGTAGGGTATTCTCTGTTAAAGCAACCTCAGCACACACTCCAGCACAACCAGGTCCAAGTCTGCAAGGGACCATCTGGAGGAATGGAATCTCTCTGTTCCCCTGACTTGGGAATCCCACCTACCCTAGTAGAGTCTATGAAAACCACCTGCCAAGCCCAGCTGGCTCTTTCGATGACAGGTACCGAGGCCTCACACCATAGCATGTGGCATTCTACGGTGGGGAACATGAAGAAAGGCCACCGAGAGGCACAGGGCTCTTGGCAGTCCCTAGAACTTCTCTAGGACCCAGCTGATTGGAAATGACCTAGACAAGACATCTGTGAAATTGTGAGAATAATTAATAGTTACTTCATCCTCTATTCCTACAGCAGAATTTGCACAGTACTTTGCATCTGATCCCAGTCATATAATCTCATTAAAAACAACAGAACTGACTTGCTGCCTCAGTAAGAGTTAACTCCAAATGAGAGTTTGGAGGAAAATAGAAGACCCTTCTATCTGGAGTCCTTGAACTAAAATGGTCCAGCCTAAAATCTGAGAGCAACAGCTTGCAAAGTCCTGGGGAATGGCTTCTAGTACTAGACTGGGTTCTGTTCTGCATGTCATGCCCTACCCCTCTGATGCTTTCTGAACTTTGACTTTGGCTTCTGGTCTACTTGGAGGACCTTGCACGAGGAATCCACCTGCAGGTGGATCCCTGCACAATTCCCTGGCTGGGTCCTCTGCAACCTCTATCATGACCCGGGTTCTTCACACAAGTTTCAGATGCTGCTGATGTCAAGAGTCATGTCTTCTTCTCTGCGGATTCTCCAGGTCCCTGTGTACCTAGGAAGTCCTCCCAAACCAGAAGAATCAGAGACCCTGTGAACAACCCACTGTGCACAGAGAAGGAGCTTCACTCCCAAAACACAAGTGTCGCCAACCACACAGGACTCAGTAACTGCATCATAGGATCAAACCAAAGAGTGAAGTGAGCAGGACACATGGTTTCCTTCTTGTGACCCCAGCCTTTCAGAGAGACTTGGGGCAATTTCCAAGTTGTACTTCTCAGCCAGTTCCCTTCAAATCAAGCAGAGATAAATTCTTCTTATGTAAGTTTAATTAAAAAACAAACATTTACTTTGTAAATTTTTTCTTCTGGACTTCCAAATCTCTTTATAGCCTTATTCTTTGTTTCCATAAAGGAAGACATTACATAATTTATAGTCAGATAGTTTTACAAGACTTGAGGGGAAAATTGAAAGTCTCTTCTACCCCATTTTTCAGCCTACATAACAACTATTTTCAATTAATTCTCTTTCATAATTCTCGCAATTCTTGACTCTAAACAGCAAGCATATTTCCTGTTTTTCAGCTTCAGGTATTTTTATTGGTTTATAATTAACAATTGCATAATTTTGAATTTATAGGAATTAGCACAAAAAGTTGTCTATAATAAACTCCTCACAGCTATTTTCATTAAACAATTGAGTGACATAATTTCATCATTTCTCTCCTGTTGGATATTTAACTTATTCCTAACATAGAGGAGACAGCTATATGTACATAACATAAAAAATGTAAATAAACAATCCCAATTTAGGGACTCAGGCATCAAGAAGACATAAACATTCCTACAGAACAACATTTAGCCTAGGAGTGACAGTTCTCTAGACATCTGTCAGGCGACACTGGTTTCAAGAACGAGGTTCCACAGAGCTGGAAGACTTAACAGCACCACCCAAAGAAGCAACGCCCAAGGTGCCAGCTGGAGGGGTCAGGACTCCTGCTGTCTTTCTGGAAAACAAAAGTAAAATAACTAAAAAGATGCCTTGTGGCTGAACAGTACTTTGCATCTGATCCCAGTCAAAATGCGTGTGAATCTGAAGTCCTCTGTCCACAGGAGGCAGTAGAAGGTGATGAGTCCTTTATCTAAAGCACCTCCCCTTCCCCAGAGTGAGGCTGTCCTGCCTTGGCCGTGGGTAATGCAAAATAAACAGGAGCAGAGAGTCCTGGGATGCCTAAGGGACAGCCCACCAGACCACAGCCAGCGGTTGGCCTTGTGAGACATGGAAGGGCCACAAGTCCTGCTCCCACAGAGGGAAAGTCCCTCCCTTCCAGGGAACTGGGAAGAGTTCCCCTGGGCCGCAGCACAGAGGCAAGGCTGAGGTGTAACAGATGGGCTGCAGTCAGGAGGCCAAGCAAGTCACGTGAGCGAGCTGAAGTCTGTCTGAATGTCATTGCTGAAGGGGCTCAAGAAAGAAAATGTCATAATCTGGAGCACCCCTGAGTGATGGCTCCTGCTGTACCAGGGAAGTGCTCCGTGGAAATCCATAAGGATGACTGAGGGATAACTCAGAGGAAATACAGTGGGGCACTGATTGGCATGGGGCTGTGTGTGGTGAGAAATAGATGCATTTGAGAAATGGTGACGAAGTAGACCACCTAGGTCCTGGTGACTGGCCATGTGGCAGTCTGGAGGAGGCATGTGTAGGACTTCTGCCCTGGCCAACTGGTCAGTGCTGTGGCTCATTAAAGAACAGGCATTGACATGCACCTACCGTCCCAGTTGTTGGGGATCCTGGGGCAGGAGAACAGAGCAGGGCCAGCCTGGGCAAATTAGTGAGTTCCCTCCTCAAAATTTAAAAATAAAAAAAGATTGGAAAATTAGGAAAGTGCAGTTTTTGTGTATATAAAGCACTCCCTGAAAATAAAATTCATATTCACATAGTAACAACATTGATAATAGTATTATCTCAAGGTCCTTTACTTTGCTGTCAATCACAAATTATACATACTTTTTAGGCAAAGAATTCAAGACTCCAAGAAATTAACTGAGGTGCTTAAGATTACTAAGTACCTACATAAGGGCCCAAGGACCGCAGCCAGATCTCACCTCTCCAAGGCCCTTGCTGGTAACACCTGCTCCTCTCCCAGAGAAGCTGCACAATCCTCAGGAGGGATGATACCTTTAGCAAGAGTACCGGTGATTTCCCAAAGATGTTCTGATGACCTGAAAGGGATGGCGTTTTCTCCCAAGTGTTCTCAGTGAACAGTGAAACAATAATGGAAATCCATGTCACAGAACTTCAGAGAAAGGACAGAGCTCAGGAGAAAAGTGAAGATGGAGCCAGAGAGAACATAGCATTGAGCAGACTAGAGAGAATGAGATCACTTCCCGCGAGACACCGTGAAAGGAGGGGAAACTAAGTCAAACTGAAATGCAGGGGAGAGGCAGAAGGACTGGGAAGTGATAAGAATTTCAGATAGGTTTAAAAGAATCCAACAATGAATAAAAGCAATCCCTACGGGGGGGGGGGGGACTAAGGAAACAGAACAAATAGGAGAAGCCATAATTGAAATAAATCCTTATATTTAAAAAATTGAATCTCTATATTGAAAGAACAGTCCACATATGTGAGTCTCTTAACTTACACAAACCAATACCAGGTCAAATTCTAATGAACTTATTGGATTTTAATGAAGAAAAATATTCTTTTGAGCAAAAATAAATAATAACAAATAATTTCTAGATATCAAATTGGTAGCAGACTTTTTTCAAGAGTCACACTTTCCTCCAAAACAAAAAGGAGAAAAAGAAAATGTAAGCCAAGGATTCCAGATAGAGTATTGTCAACACGTAAGACTGCAGGAAATGCTGATCCTGAAAGTCCTCCTAAGGAAGGTGCTGGAGATGAGCTTCACACAGCCCAAATGAATGACAAGAGTCAAACTCAGGGGACACACAGTAGCGTGGACACATAAGGTGTGGTTAAATGTGGGTTAGAGCAGAGTACATGTGCAGTGGTAATCAGGACAGGAGATGTGCTAAGTGGGGAGACCATATGCAGAGTCTTCTAAATGCTCCCTCCTGAATTATCATGCCTATTATAAAAAATATAAAGTCAATGGCTATTTAAATATGACTCTCTCCTGTCCCTTTAGGAAATGAGAAGTAGAAATACAGACAAGGTCATGTAGAAACCCTGTAGTGTGAGTCTGAACAGCAGGTACCTATATGGAAGAGTGAGTATTGTCTACATAAATGATGTGTGTCTCTGACCAATTAGGAGTCAAGAAGCAATGACCCATGCAGTAGCAAGGAGCATTCCTTGCACCCAGATGTGGTCTTCAACTGTCTTTCCCCCAGTAAAAGAAACCAGAACTTCCTGGAGCAGTAGCTGATTAGAACCTGGCGGCTGGGAGAGGAAATGCTTATGACAAGACACATCTTGTTATACCATGTAGCGAAGAAGCTCTCAGACTTCCAGGGCCATGTTGAAAGGACACAGTGCCAATCTGAAGATCACTGACATGTTAACCGCTCCTAACATCATAAACGGGATGCGTAGTGTCTGACAGAGGAGCACACCTCCACCTCATCTGGCCAGAGGAGTCAGCCTGAATTTAACTGTGTGATGTTTCCAGTTACCAATTTGCAAAGGACAGAGGAGCACGAGTAAATTCACAGTGAAGATGCAATCAGTCAAACCCAGATGGCAGAGAAACCCCCCAGGGACATATCTGAACCTTCCAACAGAAACAATGGGAGAGAGAATCTGTAGACCAAAAAATACTCAGAAAACATTTCAGATGAAAATCTTACATGGCAAGACTAAAGAGCATTTCCAGGGATTCACACTTGAGCAACAAAACTATAAAGAACACCAAGTGATTGCATTAGCAGCTGGGATGGTGGAGGCTTTGGGGGTACTACACTTATGGAGGGCCTTCCAGGAAGCTGGCAAAAGCCTCTCTGTGAACGTGCCAGGCATTCACCTTTAGTATGTCAATAAGCTACCCATCCATTTGCGAAGATTTTCTATATTTTATTTTTAAATGATTCTTTGAAAAATCCAGTGTAACATGTAATTGATACAAGAGAAAATACTGTATTTTATTATAATTATTAAAATAACTTTATAGTGAAAGCATGATTCATAGGCTGCACAGAGACCTCGGTGACTTCAGCTGAGAGACAATCCATTCTCCGACATCTGAGATCCAGTTTAATGGGCCAGGAGTCCCCCCACCTGGGACACCTGCTTCATGCTGACACTCACAGCCTGGTCAACGATTTTTGTTGTGAGAACCAGGGATGCTTGTCATACTGCTCCTTTGGCCTCACGTTTGAAATTAACATCTTGAAACAGGTGCCTGCTCATTGGGCAGCCTTCACCAGGGAAAGCCACACAGGAGGGTAAGCATGCCTATGCTCTATGACCTCTCTCTGTCATCTGGGGACAGCTGTAGTGGACAACAGGGAGTACCACAGAAGCCACCTCCCACCTAGCACCAGAAAATGCACACCAGGACTTGGATAGTAGAGAAATAAAAACCAATATCAAGATTCCAGGGAAAGTAATGCAGTGTTGTGGCTATCTAATTGGATGTTCAGACCCTAGGATCTATTTCACTGATGCCCATTTTTTAATTGTGATGCCAGATCCTCCAACTATCTTCCATCAGGGTTATTCAACTGCTCTCAGCACTTTTTCTTCCCCTTATTCTTCCACATTGGAACTCTGGTTTCATTTTGAAAGTTCAGAATCTCTACTTCCTAAACATGACTATTACACTCGATGGTTTTTTAAAAGAAGCATTTTGAGCAGTTACATTTACTTTTCAAAATCACTACCTTTCTCTTAGAGAACTCCAAAATAGCTCATGTATCTAAAACATACTCAATGCTTAATTTTTTTTTCCTCTGAGCTTTCAAGGTCATTTCTACCCTGTGCCCTATGGGACCTCATAATGTCTCTGGTCAACTCCATTTTGCTGTTTCTGGCATTAGTATTAAACTTAAACCATTTTTCCTAGAAATAATTTGGCAAATTTCAAAAATACAAAGATAGGTTGACCTTTGTTATCATACTCTTTCTTAGTCCTGAGCGCCTAGGTGATTATGATCATAGGATCTTATGCAGAACTCAGAAAAAGTTATCAATCCAGAATAGGCAAGGAATTTGCTTATTTTGTAATTACAGCCTTAAACTTATTAACTCATCCAACTACAGAAACCTTAGCTCATCTGGAGCTCAGAGTGCGTGAGCAGAACAGATGTGGACCCTGTTGCCGTCTGGTGTCATGTAGACTCAGGGCGGGGAAGGGGCCCACTCCTCTATAACAACACATCTATGATGGTTAGAATATGTTTTTTTTCCCATGAAATGTGTTGAACTTAATTCCCATGATGAGACATTAAGAGTCGGACCTTTAAGAGCAGATTAGGGCTGTACCCTCCTGAAATGATTAATCCTTCATGTGACTGAAGGCTTAACGTATCGATAGGTCATCTCAAGGGGGGATCTGGTATAAGAGCTGATTTGGTGAGGCCTCTCTCACATTCCCTGTCTCACTCCAGGGGACTCCTTGACTTATTGGGGACTCTGCCAGCAAGAAGGCCATCACTAGATGCAGCTCTTCAACCGTGACCCAAAACCAAGAGCCAAAACAAACCTCTCTTCTTTATCACTCTCCCAGCCTGTGGTACTGTGTCATTAGAGGCAGGACACAGATGAACACACTCTCCAATGCAAAAAACAACCCAGAAGGTCAAGTCCCCGACAGAAACGCAGTGGCCAGAGAGGTAGAGGCCCAGGGCAACGTTCACGTAAGGAAGCCTTTATAACAGTGATATCACTTGCCACTCCACAAAGGACAGCCTTCCAGCTTCCAAACCCAGCTCTACAAACATGTCTGACGACGTGGGTAAAGAGGGCGAAAACCCTCCCTGTGCACTGCTGGCCACATCCAAATCCTGACATGGCACTGCCTACCCCAGCACGTTGGCTGATAGCCAAGCCATGCTCTCCAGATGGCTGTGACCATCAGAGGGAAGTTGTTCCCTACTTGCCACCAAGATCTTGCAGACCAGTGGTGGGGCTCACTTGCCTCCACCCTGGAGTGCTGCCTGTTAGTTGTGAAGTCCTCAGGTGATGCCCAACAACCCTCTGTGGCTATGAGTGATCTTATAAACAGTGCAACTCTGGCACGAAACCCGTTCAGTGTGTCGGATCAGGGCTATGAGAGGAAGTCTCGTCGCCCAAGCCGAGCACTTGGAGCTCTCTCCCCGAGTACTCTGAAGTTCATCCCACCTTGGCTGTCTTTGTTTTCTTTGTCTCTCACGCAGAACAGAGTATAGTCCATAAGGACAAAATGGAGTCCATCTTGCATTATATCTGTGTCTAGGACTGTATGTGGTATGGATTCAGGAATATTTCTGAATGGATGTTTGTTATGGATGGATAAATGGGGTGGATGGATGCATGGAAGAGTGAATGGGTATGTCCAGCTGAACCAGAGGAGTTGTATTAAATTGTTATCCTCAGAAAGCATGGGTTAAGTCCAGGTGGCAAAATCAACCGTCTGATACCTTAAAAGTCTAGACACTGTACCACATGACAGATAGATGTATTATTAAACAAATCATTTGATTTGCTCTCCATCAGAATAAATGGTCATTTTGGAATTGTGCAGAAACAACTTAAATCACAATTTATAGAAATTATAACACTGAGAAAGAAAGAATACAAATAACATTCAAATACTTAAGTGTGGGAAACTCGGAGAACATTTGCTTCAAACTGACATTGCTGGTTCAGGGAAGATAGACATAATTAAAAATTCTTATTTAAAGCATGAAGAATTTCCCCAGGAAGCCATCAGCGATGGTCATGACTAGGCTTGCAACAGCCTTCATGTAGCTGTCAAGGTAGACTCTGGGCTGAGGTGACAGCATGAGACAAACATGTACTTATATTCATGTAAGTTTGAAATCTCTAGCTTCATCTGGTATCATCTGTATTTCACTTATTTGCTAATTTCTGTTATGGTTTAGATATGAGGGGATCCCAAAAGGTCCTGTGTTAATGCAGGAATGTTTGGAGGCAAAATTATTGGGTGGTAAAGAGCTGTCACCTGATCAGTCCAGGCTATTTTGAATGGAATGACTGGGTGGTAACTGTAGGCAGGTGAGCATGGCTGGGAGAGGTGGGGCACTGGGGGTTGCCCTGGAAGGGTGCCTCTGCCCTGTAGCCCCATCTATCCCCTCCACTTGCCAGCTACCATGAGGTGATCAGCTTTCCTCCACAGCACCCTTCTGCCACAATGCTCTGCCTCACCTTGGGCACAGAGCAATGGAGTCAGCTGACCATGGATTATACCTCTGAAACTGTGAGCCAAAACAGACTTTTTCTCCTCTAAGCTGTTCTGATCGGGTACTTTGTTCACAGTTGTGAAAAACTGACTAACACAGAACTTGATACTGAGAAGTAGGGTTATTGCTGTGATTAACCTGACCATGTGGTTCAGAATACTTTGTAAATGACTTATGGGAGGAATTTGGAAATGTTTGGAGGTGTAGGTTGAAGAAGACTTAGAATTTTTAAGCAGAAATTAGTGGGCAATTAAATTTATTAAATTACGTTATCCTCAGAATACATAGGTTAAATTCAGGAGGCAACAAAGTCAACCAACTGATACCTTAAAAGGGAGCTCAGAAGACCAGAATGCAGACAATGAAGACTGTGCTCATGAGTTTTCAGATAGAAAGGAAGACCCTATTGGGAATTGGACTAGAGGACATTTGTGGTACATTCTGGCAAGTTGCTTGTCTATATTTTGTCCATGTTCCAAGGTTATATGAAGCTGAATTTGAAAGTTAAGGAATAATTAATGTAGCAGAGGAAATTTCAAGGCACTACAGCATTCAGTCAGTGGCACAGATTTTGCTGGAAGCTTTTAGCCAGGTTTACTGTGATAATCAGGAGCAGAGAGTAGAACTGAAGGATTTTAAAAACCTGCAATTTGGCAGGAAAAGTGTGGATAAATCTGGGGCCAGTGAAGTTGTGCTTGTTGAAGAGATTCTAGGCACTAAATAGATGCTAAGTACTTTTCACAGAGAACAATATGAAAAATGGGTTGAGGGCATCTCAAGAATTTGCTGGACAACACTCACTGCAGGCTCAAGGATATAAAAGAGAAAAAACTTTTAAGAAAAGATCCCCGGGAACACTCTGCTTGCATAGAAGAGCCTAGGAAGTTGTTTCACCATGCTCAACTTCGCAGGTACTGAGAGGTCCAGCTACTCCTTGAGCTGATGGCACACTTTGGCACAGTCCATGTGGTGCTGATTCTGCAGAAATGCAAGATGTTAGGGGGTCGTGGAGGCTTCCACTGAGATTTCAAAACAAAGCCTGTAAGGCCAGGAAAAGTGCAGCAGGGTTGGAATCCCAGGAGGCTATCCCTGAGAGATTAATGCATGAAGCTGGGAAGGTGAAGCTATAGCTGGAATGCAGACACCAAGTATTAAGAGATGCCACTGATGTGGACTATCTGTCAAGAAAAACTCCTGGCTGTAGAGATAGCCAGGCTAAAACTGAGGCCATATGCCCTGAAACCATCAAGGACAAAGGCACAGGACTGTCCAAGCCCTTCAGAGAGTACATCTCACTGTCATGTGTCCTAGATTTTATACACAAAGTTATGAGACCTGTTTCCCTTGCTGTTTTACCTTTATTCTCCCCCCTTGAAATGGGAATGTCTACTCTGTACCACTATCTATGGAGTATATGTACCTTGTTTTTCATCTTGATAGGGGCTCACAACAAAGAGTTTGCTCTGAGTCTCAGCTGAGACTTTGGACTTGAACTTTTGAGTAGTACTGGAACTATTAAGGCTGCGGGGATTCTTGGTGGTAAGCTAAATGCATTTTGCATTGTGAGATGGAAATGAGCTTTTGGAAGCCAGGGGAGGAAGTTAAGGTTTGGATATGGGGTATATCCCCAAAATGCTGTGTTAATTCAACAACATTCAGAGGTGAAATGACCATATTATGAGAACTGCAACCCAATCTGTCCATCCTATTTTGAGTGGACTAACTGGGTGGTAACTAGGTGGGTATGGTTGGAGGTTGTGGGCCACAGGGGTAAGCCCTGGAAGAGTTCATCTTCCTGTGTCCCCTTTTCTTTCCCTCTCTCCCTGCTTCCTGAATGTCATGGGGTGAGAAACTTTCCTTTACAGCACCCTTTGTCACCTTGAGCCCAGAGCAATGGGGTCAACCGACCAAGAACTAGACCCCTAAAACTGTTAGCCAAAATAGCTTTTCCTCCTCTGAGTTGTTTTCTTGGGCATTTTGGTCACAGCCATGAAAAGATGTCTGCCACAATTTCCTTCTTCAAAATTAGTTTATTCAACTGTACTATTTCATAGAATTGTGTTTGAAAGACATAGAGGAAGTACCCAATGGTACAGGGCATACAGCAAACACAAACATATGACTCTTATCCACTGTCCCACTAATTGAAATGATTGCTGTTCCCTACTGTAGCGGGAACAGGTCTTCCAGATGTGTAAGGAAGCCAACTTCGCCTGTCTGGAAGAATCAGAAGCAGAGAAATGACATGAGCTTATATGGAAGATAGATATGGAAACTTAGGAGGGAGAGAGTCAGGAAAAGAAAGGCTTATTTTAATGTCAAAATGCAGAGTTCAGGCTTATACAGTCCTCTGAAATATTTACTTGCTTATTCTGCCCTTAAATTGTAATTTGGGTCCGTCTGGTTTAGAGTGTTCCATTCTCTCTCTGGTTCATCTCTGTTCACTACCTCTTCTTCGACCTCCTGGAGACAGAACCCCTTGGCCCCACTCCCATGACCCCCTGGGTTCTTGTCTCCTTCTTAGCCAGCTGAGTACCAAAGGACCATGGCTAGTAATGCTCTCCTGCTTGGGCCATTAGCTCCCTGCTCCTCCCTCTCTCCTCCCTCCTCCTTCCCAAAGCTCTAACTCTGGTTAACTCTCCCTTCTCCCTTTTAGCTGAATAAAGACATACAACAGTGGTCTCCCTTTAAGTTTGAAAATACAAGTGGGTGCTCAGCAGCCCCCTGCAGTCTTGCCTTCTTCTCCTAGGAAATTAGCTTTCCTCCTCTCTTAGAAAAGCAATTCACACCTTCGTTGTTGTCCTCAAATTCCCATTATCTCCTCCCACCTTTCTCACTCTCTCTGATGACCTTGCCTCTCATTTCTCTGAGAAAATTGTAAGCAATAAGGAAAAGGAAAGCTTCAGCTTCAAACAACACATCTGATAACCCCTTGCTTCTGCAGCCAACACTCCACCTTCCTGCCTGCCACCCTGTGTTCTTCACCTGTCACTCATGAGACCCCTTAGCAGTCTAAAGAAACCTCTGGACTCTTTGTAAGAATAATTTTCTCAATGCGTAAAATAAAATGCCAAAGAATACAAAGGAAGCCAATTATATTTCATGTCAGAAACCAAAATATTTTAAATTTGTAATATGGTAATGTAAATGCTTCTTTATTAATGCATTATATAAGATGATCTAGCAGATGGTCTAATAACCACCCATTTTAATATAGTGAGGACACTAAATGATATTTTGATATTCTGTTGTATGATTTGAAAATATCTGATTTGTTGACTATACTTATTATTGAAGAAAATGTTGAATTTCATTTTCTACCATTAAAATTATTACTAACAATAAAGATGTAGGGGTTTTTTTCCCATTCAAGTTCACAAATTTTATTCTACCTGTGGGATCCTTGGAAATCTATGGATTCCAGGTTAAAAATCCCAGGTCAGGCAAACCCCTCCTTTTATCCCTTAAATTCTGATTCTTTACACACCTACTTAAGGAATATAGTCCTTAAAGAATCCTCAGCTTCTCCACTCTCTACTTAATCATCACCATTAGCATGAAGACATTTCTAATGTCTCCCATCTTAAAACAGAACAAAACAAAAACGCTACAATTTTGTGTCTCTCACTTTTCTGTTCCCTGTTTTAACAAATCTTCTCAAAAGAAACTGTTACAATCATTGGCTCAACTTCTTTGTCTTTCACATTAAAGTTAAGATTAACTTTTCTAAATATTAATAAGTTAAATTTTTATCAAATATGTCAAAATATTATATATATATATATATTTTTTATTTTTATTTTTTTTGGGGGGGGATGGTTCCAGGGATTGAATTCAAGGGCACTCAAAACTCAAACACTGAGCCACATCCCCAGCCCTATTTTGTATTTTATTTAGAAACAGGGTCTCACTAAGTGTTTAGCACCTCACCATTGCTGAGGCTGGCTTTGAACTTGTGATCCTCCTGCCTCAGCCTCCCGAGTCGCTGGGATTATAGGTGTGCACCACTGTGCCCAGCAATGTTGCTTTCTGTCTCAATCAGAAATGTTGCTTCCAAGCTGTCACTATATGAATGAAAATGAGTCTACAGCCAACGTGCATGGTGGAGACATATTGTACAGAAGTGCTAGTTTGGCTCTGGAATGTGCTCCAAAGACCCAAGGCCTGCAAAGTTAATCTGCAACTATTGGGATATGGTGGAGATAAGGTGGGGCCTAGAGGAAGGAAGTGAGGTCACAGGGAGGCACCCTGGAGGGGACTGGGACCCCAGTTCCTTCCTCTGTCTGCTGGCTGCCATGTGGTGAGCAGCTTCCTCTACCACAGACTCCACCATGTTGTGCTGCCTCACAACAGGCCCAAAAGCAGTGTGGCCACCAACCATGGATTGAAACCTCCAAAACTCTTAACCAGTATAAAACTTCCTGCTTTTTAAGTTGAGTATCTCAGACATTGTGTTATAGTATCAGAAAGTGAACTAATGTAGTAGGAAGAATTCAGATAGTTAATAAATTAATATATTATGAATGTTTTATTTCAAAATTTTTGTTGTATTTGGAATTTTTTCAATTTTTAGATGTATTTTACAATGCTAAGTAATACCATTATTTGTAACTTTACATTCTTTCAAAAGTGGTAATGGCAAAATTTTTAAAACTTCAGGTCCTAAGAACCTAGGTCAGGTCTTTAAAAAAAGAAGTGATATTTACAGAAATAATGGCTGAGAATTTTCCAAACTGGTGATAGATATCAATCGATACAGCCCCAAAGACAAGCAAACCCTGAGCAGCATTAAAAGTTGTAGTGAGACTATAGAAAAATAAAAGTGTGGAAGAATCTAAAGAATCTAAAGATGCTAAAGTAGAGAGTATAGAATTTCTATGCTCCTAATGTTCATGTACCCTTCCCCCCAAGCTAACTAAGTAACTAAAAATGTCACCAGACATTGCCTAATGTACTCAGGGGAGAGCACACTTCGTTGAAAGCCACTCCTCTGAAAAGAGCAAAAATTGACTAGTAACCACTTCTTTTATTTTTTTTAAAGAGAGAGAGAGAGTGTTTTTAATATTTATTTTTTAGTTTTCAGTGGACACAACATCCTTGTTTGTATGTGGTGCTGAGGATCGAACCCGGGCCGCATGCATGCCAGGCGAGCGCGCCACCGCCTGAGCCACATCCCCAGCCCCTAGTAACCACTTCTTAACACAACAATGAAATCTGAAGACAATGGAATATTTAGCAGGAATCTAAGCAAGGTCTTAATTTCCATGAAATGCAGTACCTAGGGGAACAACTTACACGATATCAGAGACAAACCCAGCAAATGGGACAAGTGGCCTGATCTCTTCAAAAATTCACATCATAAGGGAAAAGATGGGTGTAGGGAGGGTCGTTCTAAATTTCAGAGAATAAAGAGACATAACAAATGCAGAGTTCTGATGGGTACAGAAAAGGCATAAGAGAAGTTTTGGGGACTTTGGCAGAGATTTGGATATGGACTAGATAAACAATACTAGAAAACCATGTCATACTTCTTAGCTGTGATAACATTGTGCTTAAGTAGGAAAATGTTCTTTTTGTAATTGGGGATGAAAGAGCACCGTGTCTGCAATCATTATTTTGAAGTAGTTTGAAATAAAATTCTAGTAGTAAATATTTAACCACACGTGGATAGGTGTTATGTGTCTCTGTGTGCATAAAAATGTAAACAATCTGCATGACTAAAATTTTTTTTATTAAAAAGCTTTGGAAACAGCTGAAAGATTTTCAGACTGGATGACACAAGTTCACACATGCACACATCAATGTTGTTGTGTTGGTCAGTTTCTATCACTGTAACTAAACACGTAAGAGAGTCAACTTACATAAGGGGAAGGTGTATTTCATCTCACAGTTTTGGAGGCTTCAGACCATGGTTGGCTTTTGGGTCTGTAGGGAGGCAGCACATCAAAGTGGGAACCATGGAGAAAGCTGCTCACATCATGGTGGCCACCAGGGAGACAAGAGAGAAAGAGGAGGGACAAGAGTTTAAATATCTCCTTCAAGGGCTCCTCCCTAATGACCTAACTTTCTCCCACGAGGCCCCTTCTCCCACAGGTTCCACATTCCAGTGGTACTACCCCGGGGACCAAGTCTTTAACACATGGGCCTAAGGGGCACATTCCAGACCAAATGCAGCAGGTGTTCATCAGAGAGGCACGCAAGATGCAAAGATATGTAACAGCTGGGTTAATGGGATGAAAAGCTGTATGATGGCAATCATTAATCATTGAGTATTAGGCCATGCAGCTATGGAGGCAGAAGCATTACTAAGAGACACAGCATCATAAAATATTCAATCCATCAAGAAGATGGGAGGTTTCAAAATGTGCGTAGATATTGACAGATATTGACAGCACCACAAAAATAAACAGTCATAAACACTAGTTCAAATTTAACAGAATATTTAATCCTTCTGCCTCAGTGCTTAATACACAAGAGACATAAGATCAGAAACAGAGTTGCAGAAAACATATTTTAAACAGGCAAATCACGTATCTAAATTGATCATATGCTGGACCTTAAGGCAAATTTCAAGAGATTAAAATCTGGCTTGAAGGCAGTTAAGATAGAAATCAATAGCAAGATAATTAGAAAATACTTCTGTATTTGGCAATCAATACTAAATAACTGACATATCAAATAATGAACTATAATTTAAAAATTTAAATATTTATCTGAATTATAATAAAATTATAACAAAATATACATCAAAATTAATGTGACATAAAGAAGTGTTAAAGGAAATTCATAGTCTTCTATGCATATATCAAGAAAGAGGTCTTGAAAATTAATAAATTAGGCATGATCTAAAGATGTAAGGAAAACACAGCAACCTAAAGAAAATGGAAGAAAGAGCAGAAATTAATGAAATAAATACACATTAGAGAAACTGACAAAGTCACAGATCAATACTTTGAAGTGACGAATAAGTTGGTAACATTATTATATTAACAATTTTTAAAACCCTAAAAGATAATACACATAACTAAGGGAAGCTCACTATAGATCTGTCAGAAATGGAAAATACATGAGAGCATGTTATAAGTGCATTTATAGTCAGAAAATATTGAAAACTTAAGTCGTGTGGACTAAATTCTAGTATCCAGCATTTACCATCATGAACAAAGAAGAAGCTTTAAAGTGTCGTCCTGTGGGTTCTTAAATCCACTACAGAAAACCTCTCTCAGAGAAAGCTTCAGGCCATGGTGGCCTCCTTGGTGAATTCTTCTCAAGGGAAGCAGTTAAGGTAGGTTCTCCCTGGTCTTAGGGACCCCTTAGAACACAGGAAAACCAGTCCCCGACCTGGTTTGAAGAAGCAATTGTACTCTCAATGCCAAAACCTGTGTAGGAAAGGAAACAGGAGAAAAATCACACCCAGCCTCAGCCACAAACATAGACAGGAAACTCCTCATCAAGATGCTAGCAAACCAAATTCAACAAACATGGAGTGAATAAGTGATTCATTGATTCACAAGTAAATGAATTAATTAAAGTGATTTATGTCACATTTATGTGGGTTTATTCCAGGGAAGATAAATTCTTTTAATGCTTGAAAAATATGTTTGTGTAAATTCAATATATTTATGAAATGAAGGGGAAAAGCATGTGATCTTGGAAATACAGAAAAAAAGTTTCACAAAATGTGATATACATTTATAATAATTTAAAATATTCAGCAAAATAGAAGCTTCCTTATTAAGATTTTATTGTGCAAAAAAATAGTCCACAAAATATTAAATAAATTTACTTTGGTTAGTGAATAGGAGATCAAATTTCAAAAAGCCTCTTTTCTCCCACACAATGCCAGCAGCAACCATTTACAAAGCACGACCAGTCACAGTAGCATCAACAGTTATCACTCAGATCCTCTGTTCCCATTTCCTGAGTGAGGGAAAATATCCTAAGGAACGCCAGGGGGCAGGAGTGGGAGGAGATGGAGGGGGAGCAGGGGATGTCGTGTAAGGAGCAGAGGAGGGAGGCAGGGTGCTGGGGGTAATGAGAAAGTACCCTGGACTGAAAGACCAATATGAGTACAGAGGAAGCCTATCCAATATGGCGGCAGGTTTGGCAGAATTGCTATTGACATTTCAGGTTATATTCAAATACTGGAGATAATGACTTAGCTATAGCATAGGTGCAGAAAGATTGAACTTTCTTTTGAATATGAGTTTTGAAAAACATGCTCAGTCAAATAACTAGCATAGCAAGGTAGAGAATACTGTCACCACCCCAGAAATTTCCACTGGTCTCACAGTTGATCCTCCCTCCTCCTCACTCGCTCCTAGCCATTGGCTAAGGTTGCTATGATTTATGCTCTTATGATTTTGTGTTTTAAAGAATGTCATGTTCTTTGCTTCTAAAAATATCTTTGAAATAATACTGGTATTTCTAAAATACTTCAAAATCTCTTCATTACAGCAGCATTTACCATAGGAATGTCTGACGACTTACTATTCTAACCACATTGCTAAATATAAATCCCATGTACATGTAGTCATATTATTAAAGCCGAAAAATTATAGCACTGATAAAAATTCATAAAATAATTTTAAACATAGTCTTTTCTATGTGCTGATACTTTTTCTAAACATTTTAACATATATCAACTCTTTTCACTTTCAGCAACTATAAATTCGTTCACATATAATAATTCATTTAGTGCAACAGAACTATAAGAAAATTATTAAAATCCTCATTTTATCAATGAGGAAGTTAAGGCTTGACAAAATAGTCTGCCCAAGGTGATATAATTAGTAAACAGCAGAACCGGGATCCAAGACCAGCAAGTTGATTCTGTATCCTCTCACTCAAGATAAACAGAATATAAGATTCAACTAGAACAGGCTGGATCACAGCAAACTGGAAATAGAGACGAACTGTTCTCCAGTCTTTCCCCTGTGTAGTAAACTAACACATTAATCAAAGGGCAGCAACTGCCCGTGGCAAGAAACCTACAGCTCATCCTGTCTAATCCCCTCACTCTGTCCCTGCAGAAATTAAGGCCTGGAGGAAAACAGGTTTGTCCAGCATTCCCTGGCTGACTTATGGCTGACCTGGCAGCAAAATGCAGGCATCGTCTCCCACTCCATTTCAAAATATCCTTAGTCACCTACAGGCTGATTCTGTAAGCCAGTCGCCTGTCTTGTACCCTGTTCTCCTCTGAAAACCTGGATGCCTTCCTTCTCACAGCCCCTCTGAATGACCTCGCAGTGGGATTCCCCCACACAGGTGATGATGCTTTACCCCCATGATCTTGCAAGCCCAGCACCTGTGTGTGACCAAAGGTGCCCACATGGCCCTGAGCTCTACAGAAGGGGGAGCAGAATATCTGGTCAATCCATTTAACCCCCCAGAGACCTCAAGTGAGAGATGCCAACATGGTCGGCAGGAAGAAAGTGGCACCAAGACAGAAAGTTGCAGATACCAAAGCAAAAAGCAGATGCTGTGATGTACCAGATTGAAGAAGTGAGTTAAGGATTTGAGATTTCAAATGGTAACTGAATCAGAATAGAATCAATCAGCAACATGGAAACCAAGTTGAAGGACCAAATCTGTATTCTAAGACTCCTCAGGGTCCACAGAGTAGCTTTTACACTACTAGATTGGCAGGGTAACCAGATCATCTGGGAACAGTTAGAAATGCAGACTCTCAAAGCCTACCCAGACTAGCAGGACCCAAGGTGGAGTGAGGCCCAGCACCCCAGGGGATTCTAATAATGGCTTTTTAAGAATCTCAATACTGATCAAGGACTATGTGCTGCATGGCAGTTTGAAAGACATTCCCTTTCCATGAGCTCCTCCTGTCTATCTTTCCCAAAAATCCTTTAAAATAAAATCCTACTTCCTGGAGTAACCCTGTGGCTTCTGTTCTTTGCAGGAATTTAATTGAAACTCAGATTCCAGGGTTGGAGAGTTGTATAAAATCCATATTAGACTGGAGAAAACATGGCGGTGGGAAGGGAGTGAGCCACCCCGTGCCAGCGCCGCCACACCTGCAGATCTCACCAGTCGGAATACTGCATCTCTGAGAGTGTTAGAGGACCCCTACATAGCTGCTGTCTGCAGAAATCACCAGTGCTGTGATGCCGTGCGGGGCTCCAGGCCTTAGCCTTAGAGTAGGACGCCTGGTGTTGGACCCAAAGCCCCAAGTTTTAGCCCACGCAAGACTCAGGCGGGCACTTTAGCAGAATCACCCATCAACACATCTGGAGACTGCCAAGTCTTCACTCTGCTCCCATGCGAGTCACTCAGCTGCTACCTACCCACAGCACACGCAATCCCAGGCTCCCCTCACCTCACCAGACACCCCGCGCTGAAAGCAGACGGCTGCCATCTTGGCTCAACATTCTCACTATTCAGCTGGGGGCAGCTCCCAGAGCTAATCTCCAATGGCCAGGTACCAGGTTTCCAACCTTCCCTCCTCTCCAGTGGAGGTAACTCAAACAGCAGCTGCCCAACACAGGTGTGCAGTGTGACCAGGGAGCTGCCCTCAGGAGCCCTGGGGTGAGAGTTTTCTCAATTTGGAACTGCTGGGGGAGAGGGAGAGACCACAAACTGGGAAATCTCCAGGCAAGAGAGGGAGATAGTACCGGACGCTCAAGTCATATGAGTGGTCCCAAAAAGATACCCGTGAGGTGCTGTCTTTCTGCAGGGACTGGTGGGTGTCACTTCTCACATCCAAGCACCCTGAGCCAGGACCAGTCTTCCCACCCTTGTTACCTCCACCATCCAGAGGGCAGAGACACCAGCTTACAATAGCCACCCCTCCTGTTGGATGAGAAGAGAAGCAAGAAAGATAGGGATCTCTAAAGCTAGCTATAACCCTGGTTTCTTCCTTCGAGTTTTTTGTTGATTGGTTGGTTGGTTGGTTTTTTCTCTTCTACCCCTCCATCCTCTGGCCCTCACATCCCCAACATATATAAAACCAAGAACTTTGCATGAAATAGGACTTTGAGGACTGAGTCATCTGAATATATAATATAGAGGTGTTGTATATGCCCTTTTCTTCTTTTCTTTTTTATTCTTTCATTTTTCTTTCCCCCTCCAAATTTTACTGTTTTAAATCTGTATTTTTCTAAATACATATGTGTGTTTGTCTTATGTACTCCACTGTCATCTCACGTACTTGTTTACCCTAACTTACTTCCTGTCTATTCTCTTGCTACTAACCCTCTTCACTAGATTTCTCCTTCACACTTCCTAAGATATATTAACTCTATATCCTCACATCCAACCTCCTCAGCATATCATCCTATGCCCACCCCCAGTCCACCGTCAGAAACTGTAAACCTTTTTACAAAACTACTGATTATATTTTAGATAATAATTGAATCCAACATTTCTGTACATCAAGACTAAACAATAAACATCTAAATAACAACAAATTGTTCATAAGTGGTATATTGTTGATACTGGTATCTGTTAACATTGTTCTTCCCCACAAAGGAGAGGTCTTGGAACCCTACAAGAGCACTACAAAGCTATAGGGTAAAAACAATAACAATCTAGACCCACAGAGCTGGGAAGGAAGACACACAAGCAACATGAAAAGACAAGGGAAGAAAGTGCCCCAAACAAATGAAGACACCACATCATTAGACTCATTGGCAGCCACAGCAGGAGGAATGACAGAGAAGGAGTTGAGGATACATGGTTAAAATGTTCTATGAACTCAAGGAAGATATAAGAGAGCAAATACAGGCAGTGAAAGATAACTTCGACAAGAAGCTACACAAACAAATACAGGAAGCAAAAGATCACCACAACAGGGAGATAGAGGTTCTAAAAAATAACCAAACAGAAATTCTTGAAATGAAAGAAGTAATAAACCAAATTAAAAGCTCAAATGAAAGCATCACCAACAGAGTAGACCACTTGGAAGATAGGACATCAGACAATGAAGATAAAATATATAATCTTAAAAAGAACATAGAGCACACAGTGATAATGGTAAGACACCACAAGCAGAAAATTTAAGAAATATGGGATAGCATAAAAAGTCCAAATTTAAGGGTTATTGGGATAGAGAAAGGCATAGAGGTCCAAACCAAAGGAGTGAACAAACTATTCAATTAAATAATAGCAGAAAAATTCCAAATATAAAGAATGAATCGGAAATCCAAATTCAAGAAGCCTACAGTGGGCTGGGGTTGTGGCTCAAGCGGTAATGCGCTCGCCTGGCATGCAGGGGGCGCTGGGTTCGATCCTCAGCACCACATACAAATAAAATAAAGATGTTGTGTCCACCAAAAACTGAAAAATAAATATTAAAAAATTCTCTCTCTCTTCTCTCTCTTAAAAAAAAAAAAGAAGAAGCCTACAGGACACTGAATGTACAAAATCACAACAGATCCACACCAAAGCACACTATAATGAAAATGCCCAACGTACAGAATAAGGAGAGAATTCTAAAAGCCACAGGAGAAAGGAATCATATTACATATAGGTGAAAACCAATTAGGATAACGACAGATTTTTCAACACAGATCCAGAAAGCTAGAAGATCCTGGAACAACATATTTCAAGCTCTGAAAGATAATGGGTGCCAACCAAGAATCTTGTATCCAGCAAAGTTAAGCTTTAGATTTGAAGATGAAATAAAAACCTTCCATGATAAACAAAAGTTAAAAGAATTTATAGCTAGGAAACCGATACTACAAAACATCCTTGGCTAATGCCAAGGTGGTAGGGAATGCAGAGCCAAGTTTTGTGATTTTAATTAGGGTGGTCAGAAAGACGTCTCCACTAAAGTGACATCTGGTTTGTGTCTACTTGGGGAAGGGAAGTCTCCAGGATTATAGGGGCAGCCAGGAGGTCAGTGTGGCTGGAGCTTAAGGAAGGATGGGGAGACAGCAGCACTGAGCCAGAGAGGCTGATAGGGGCCTTCATGGCTGCAAAGACCCGGTATGTGATACATGAGCTTTGCAAGACACAGATACCTTAGTTCCTCAGTCACAAAGTTTTGGGATTCTTTATTTAATCAAATAAACTCCTTAGCTTTGTAACCACGGATGTGAAGATCTGCTATGCTATTAGAGACTATCAGAAGGACTTCATAGCCAGCCCTGGTGAAAGAGGAGCCCAAACAGTGTCCTGAATGAGCTGAAGTACTTTAAAGGGGGAATCAAGAAGTAAACCTTTCTTCTGGTTCGCTGCAGATAGATGAATTCCATGTGGCATTTTGGGTAAGGGGACTTCATGTGAAGGGAGAAGATGATTACAGAGGGAAAGCAGTTCTCTTCGGGTAAATGTATCACTGTGTTCAGAGAACACAGGAGTAATGTCTGAAGATCTTCTGATGCCAAGCACACAGAGAATTATCTGGAGACATCCAGCTTGAGGCAGTGCTGAGGCCTAACATCACCCTAAGACGGGGTGGTCATGCTGTCCCTGCACGGTGGGAGTCAGCATGGAACACTGCTGATAGCATCCACCAGACCCTACAGTGCCGGGGACAAAATCGCACATAGACAATGACCAGGCTCGCTCCTGACAGCCAGGAGTGCAGGAAAAGGGCAGCAGGGGAAGGGGTGACTGGCAGTGGTATGGCTCTCCAGGCTAGATTATGGTCAGGGGTCCCTTTCCAAGGGTCTCAGTGCTGAGAAGAAGCCAGCCTTGCAAAGATCTGGGACCAAAACCAATTTGGATGAGTTATGATCTGCAGTGCCCTTCCTTCCTTCCTTCCTTCCTTCCTTCCTTCCTTCCTTCCTTCCTTCCTTCCTTCCTTCCTTCCTTTTATTTCCTTTTGGGGAGGGGGGGCAGAGGATTTAGGAGTATAGGATCTTGCTGTGTTACCCAGGCTGGCCTGAACTTCTGGGCTTAAGGGATCCTCTTGCCTCAGCCCCCAGGTGGCTGGAACTCCAGGCATTCCCTACTCCCTGCTATCTCCATGACTGATTCTGGTATTCAGGTCCATGTTAGGGTAAATTTTCCTTCATTTCCTAAATGTCTATAACATAGGGAGGCTATTTTTTTTATCAGGATTATTTTATTCTCTAGAATTATAACATCAACTACATAAATAAGAAGTTTTCCCTTAGGTATTCTGTAATTATATAGTCCTTTTTGGTGTTTCATCATGATAAATTTCAGGGAACATTTTTAAATTAGGCATATCAATTATAAGGAAGAGAGGGCTTCGTTGTGGTGTCTTCCTAAAGGCACATAAGATGTTTTGATCTTCTCTGCCATACTTGCGCTTCACCCTCTACCTAACCCCTTTATCTTCACTAATAGTCTTCATTTTACATTCGTATCATCCTGTTTTCTAGATTGTACGTGTGAGAGTAAATATGGGATATATCTGTCTTTCTGAGCCTGAGCTAACATGAGCTTCACACGATGTCCCAGTTCCATGCATTTTCTGCACAGGATGTGATTTCATTCTCCCTATAGTTGGATGATGCTCCATTGTGTGTATACACCATGTTTTCTTTACCCCTTCCTGTCTCTGGACACCTAGGCTGACTCCTTAACTTGGCTGCTATGAATAGTGCCGTGATAAACACAGGTCTGCAGGAACCTCCACGGTAGACTGACTTTAATTTCTTCATATATAGGCTGAGTAATGCCACAGCTAGATCCAATGATCACCCTATTTTTAATTTCTTCCAGAACCTTCATTCTGATTTCCAAAGTGACTCTACTAATAGACCTCCCCGCCAAGAATGTATGTGCTTCTTTTTCTCCACCTCCTCACCAGAAATTGTCATTTGTATTCTTGACAATTCTGATTGGTGTGAGATGAAATCTCAATGCAGTTTTGATTTGCATTTCCCTGATGATTAAAGAGATTGAACATTTTGTATTTAATTATTCACCACTTGCACTTCTTCTTTTGAGATGTGTCTGTGCATTCCTTTTGCTCATTTATTAACTGGGTTATTTGGCTTTTTGGTGTTAAGTTTTGTGAGTTCTTTATTTATTCTGGATATTAATCCTCTGTCAGAAGAGAAGCCTGCAAAGAGCTTACCCATTCTGGAGGCTCCTCTTCACTCTGTTAATCATTCCCTTTGCTGTGCAGTTTTTTACTTTGATGCCAACCCATCTGTCAATTCTTGCTATTGTTTCCTGAGCTTTAGGAATCCTATTCAGGGAGTCCTTGACTGTGCCGATATATCAAAGTGTTTCCCCTATGTTTTCTTCTAGACATTTCAAAGTTCCGGCTCTTATACTTGGGTCTTTGATCCATTTTGAGCAGATATTTTTGTAGGGCAAGAGACAGGGTTCTAATTTCATTCTTGAACACATGGATGTCCAGTTTTCCCAGCACCATTTGTTAAAGAGATGTCTTTCCTCCAACACATGTTTTTGGCACCTTTGTGAAGAATCAGATGGTTGTAGCTATGTGGGTTTATTTCTGTGTTGGAAAACAAACTGAAGATATAGTCTTGTCGCATCAAATGAGAATTTATTCTTTGTCTCATGGATCCCAGAAGACTACAAAAATATATTCAACTACTCATACCACAATTATGTTCATAAAATGTACTGAAACATTATATTTGGAAATAAAAATTAAAAAAATTAATTTAACACTGAAGCTGATTTTATCACAGTGATCTATAATAGTACATAGTGAGCCAATGTGTATCTTGTAGGCTTTGGAGAAAAACTCCACACTGACCTTTCCCAGAGCAGAACTCCACACAGTATCCATTCCTCAGAGCATAAGGCAGAAAAAAACAGGGGTAATGACAAAGGTCAGAGGTGATAAAAATCAGACAGTTGGTGCACATTTTAATGATAATAGTGTTAAAAGAAAGGACAGTTATTTACTAGCAGTAAATATATAGTATACTAGTTATAATGTGCCAAGGACCAGTCTAGCATAGAGGTAAGCTACCAGGCAGAGGGTCTGACTCTGAGGTCGTCCTTTGTAGTAATCTTATAGCATTCAGTAATGCACATATAGCATTTGTGTACACATGCTCACACATCCTAGCAAGCTGTTGTCTATCAGCATCCCATAAAATACTAATATAGAGTACATGTATCTCATATCATAAAGATTTCATAGTCAAATAATCTTAAGAAGCCCTTCATGTAAAATCTTCAGCTTACACAAGCACAAAGCATATTATTAAATAAGAACTCAGAATTCTTGCTTCTAAAAAAAATGTGTTGAATGAGTATTTTTCCAAAAATGGGTTTGTCTGTGCATTATAATACTTGATAAAATCTTAATAATACCTAGTTTGGGAAAAAGGCAACACTCATTTTACCAATATGCAAGTATGTTCTCGTAAACTCAGGGTAAGAATTCAACTTCACATGAGTAGAGGTCAAAACTGTCTTTAAAAAATGTCATGGCATCTCCCACTGTCTTGCACCCCAGCTGTCGCTCCTGCATCCTCTGTGCCCACTAGCCAGCACCCATACACAGGGACACAGGGGCTTCACAGGTAACCTGCAAAACTGTGAAACATAAGACAAATTTGTTGCTAATCAATAAAAGTTTCATTTTCAAATAATGTGCTCAATATATCCTCATGTGGTGTATTCCTGAAGTTAAGGTCAGGAATCTGATTGTCAATTTAGAGGAGCATAAAGGAAACACTGCTTCTTGGAATGGGTAGGCTTTTGGACCCTGCATTGCGACTTCATGTCCGATTACTCTAACCTGAGAATTTCTGCCAGTGCAGAAAAACGGTAAAAAACAACTTTTTCAAAGCAAAACTTTTTTCCAGTATGTGAGTGAGTTGTAATTTGTATCAGCTAATTCCCCGTTGCAGCAAGTACTTTAGAAAGTTGTCCCTGCCTGTTAGAGCTGGTGCTCCAGAGGGCCAACTCAGTTGGGAGATCAAACTAGGGAGTCTCACTAGCTCCAGGATTCTTTCTTTATCCTGCATCAGCTTGTGTACACCCCTCCTTCCTCCTTCTGCTAAGCCTTTGTCACCCTGTGCCCAGCTTCAGGGGAAGTTTTGCAGCTCCATTGCCCTCACTTCCAAGGCATGTGCCTCCTCTGCAGAGAGCTTCTTGCTAGAGTATTTCCTTGGAGGTGGACCGCCAGGCTGGTTGCCACACTGACCTTTCCCAGCGCAGACTCCACACAGTATCCATTCCTCAAACTTTGAGCCAACTATTCCAAGGAGGGGAAGATTCCAGTCAGGAAAGCGCGACTGTCCTGGGTTAAACAGGAGACACTGGCTTCCCTGGCATACAGCTCTGCCCTGTGAATCTGTAAGGGAGGGCGTTCGGTGCAAGTTCCTAAAACCTGCTTGACCATGGAGACCTTTTATCAAAGAACATCTCACTGGCCTAATGCTTCTTAGAAGTCATTTGGAGAATGGCTGACCCAGAATAAGAAAAGCAAGTTCTTGAGCCTGGCTTTCAGGCCTTTGTTGTTGGCCACATCCATTCTCTCTGACCTTGCTTCCACCACTCTCCTTAATGAGCCTTGTGTTAAGCCTGCATGGGGTCCAGAAAACACCATCCCAGAATACATGCTGGACATGCTGAGCATTTTACCCTAAAGCACATGGGAAGGCCTTAGATGCAACCTCAGGACCAAGGTCTCTGTAACCTTGCCCTGCCCTCCTGTCTTTGACCCCTCATCCTCCCCTGAAGCAAGATGCAAAAACCAGAATACCTCTCTTCCAGGTCAGTCATGAAATAGACACCCCCACACATACTTTCTCCAAAGCAAGTCATAAAACCTAAAGCATTACCTTAGCCTTTCCCCATGTTCTGTCTAGGAGCTGGCATGAAGAAATTCTCCATCCTATCTTGTCCAATAAAAAGCCTGAAGACCCTCATCCCAGGGGGTCCTGCCCTATACCCAGGAGGAAAGAATGCTATAGAAGAATTTCAACAGGCAGGCATTGTGGGGTTTTCCCCATCTAGTCTACCACATCAGATAACAACCTTTCTGTCCAATCACATTTCTGATAACTGTCCATTTTTCACTGAGCCTAAACATAAAATGGATAGTTTTCCCTGGGTCTTTTCAGTCTTTATTCCTGCACTCCCCCACCCCCCAAATAAATGCTTTTATGAAGCAGATTTGTTATGCTTTTCTCTTGCTGCCTACCTCTTGCTATGGGAGGGTTAGCCGTACCCTGAGAGGGATGAGAAAGGCATCATACCTTCCTCCCCTCTACCCGTCTCCTCACCCTACCCACAATGAGCAATATTTATTAGCTGTTTATTCATTCACTAAATACTTATGGAACATCTGTTATGAGTTATGCACTGTGATACCATCCCAGCCTTCAAGAGAAGGAGACAGACCGATGGAAGAAGTGCACACTGATAGGCACCCATGTTGACAGAAGGTGGCAGTGGACACAATGACAAATGCCAGGGAAGATGGGTCGCAGCCTTGAGAAAGCTTCTCAGGAGAGCCATCATGAGATGAGAATATATTGGTGAGTAAGCAAGGTAGGAGAGCTGGAGGGCTGTTCCCAGAAGAGGGCTCATGCAAAGCAATGTGCAAGACAGTGTGGGATCTGGGCAGGAGCCAGTTGGTCACAAGGCAGCCGAGCACCTGGGAAGGCAGAACAGACGGGGAACAAAAAGGCTGAAGGTCAGACTTGCTGGGCCTCAAACACAGCTCTGTCACAACCTGTGTGACCCCTGAACCATCGCCAGATGTAGACGGTGAGAGAATTGGAAATAAGTCAGACCAACAATGATAGAGGAAAGCAGGACTCACTGGGAAAGCCAGCCCTGATGAGGCGTGACTAACCCAGAGCAGGCTTCCCTACGTTGATTATACAGGATTAAACACCAAAAGGATTTGCTGTGAGAAAGCTTCTCCAAGAAAAACGAAAATGAGGCATGTGAGGGGAACAGCCCAATATAGCTTATCAACTTAAACCCATGTCTCTTCTACCCCCTGGACCGCTGGCATTTGAACCTAAAGCTATTTGAACCAATAATTTCTGTGACACACAAAACTTCTTTAAGCAAACAGCCACCAGCAACTGAGCAGCCTCAATCAGTACATTCCTGAGAAGAATTCTCAGAGGGCATTACTTCTGCATAGAAATGGTTCACAGAGACCTGTGATTCATTCACCATTCCCAACACAGCCCTAAAGTACTTAGACATTGTATGTCATGGGTTGGCAAACTCTTTCTATAAAGGATAAGATAGCAGGTATTTTAGGCTTGGTGGGCCACATGGTCTCTATCACAACTACTTAATGCTGCCAGTATAGTGTCAAAGCTGTATTACACAATTGGTAAGCAAGGAGATGTGCCCCCGTTCCAATAAAACTTTATTGAAAAGCAAGTAGCAGACTAGATATGGCCCAGGTGGTATGTTCTGCTCCCCACACCTACTCTTGCTTTCCGAAGTTTTACCTGAGATTTGCAGCTGCAGCAGAAGTTAAGAACTTGTGAGAAATGCAGAATCTCAGACCTCACTGCAGACTTACTCAATCTGAATCTGCACTTAACAAGGTCACTGGTTTAAGTGCATGTGCTCACTGAAGTTGGAGAAGCCAAGGGAACAGAACTGAGGGCTTTAGTCCAGGAACAACATAATCATTCAGCCTGCAGATGGAGTCTTTCTGAATTTTCCCCACCAATACCTCCCATATCAGCCGACTGTCTACCTGTTCAAGCACCGCTCAGATATCCCTGATCCATGAAACCATTTACCACCAACCTGAAATGATCACTTCCTTCTCTGAACTCTTACACTACAAAAGCAGGTTTTATAAGTTATTTGTTTCTCTGACTTTCATAGGTGAAAATCTGTTGAAGGATCAGAACTGTTTATACAGCCAGGCACAGTGGCACATGCTGTAACCCCAGTGACTTGGGAGATTGAGGCAAGAGAATCACAAGTTTGAGGCAAGCCTCTGCAACTTAATTGTACCCTGTCTCAAAAGTTAAGGGAAAAAAAAGGGTGGGGGGTGAGAGGTGCAGGGAGAGACTGAGGGTGCACCTCAGTGTTTGTTACCCCCGCACTAGGCAGGGGTCCTCAGGAGGTTCCAGGTCTAGGTTCTTGGTGACCTACACACAGAATTGAAAGAGATGTGGGACATTTGCAAGTAAAACAAAGGTTTATTGAAAGTGAAAGTACTCTTGGAGAGCAGAGTAGGCCCAGCTGATGAAGTAGTTCAAGTCTACACAGTGAAACTCACTTTTATTGCTGTGCTAGTTCTACCCCTTCTTTCCTGGATAGATCTGGGGTTGACTGACACCTAGACTGACAGCTGAACCTGACATAGTTTCTATTGTGCATGTAAGTTTCTTTCCCCCCAAGAAAAGACACAGAAGGCAGCAAACCTCAATGCTAATGATACATTAACTTTAGGTCAGTCCCTTGAGCTATTGCTCGTGCCCAAGATTGGGGACTTTCCCTTCAGGGTCTTGAATTCCTCTTGTGGTCTTCTAAGTTTCTCTCATTAAGCACAAGAAAGTCCAGTTCTCCTCACAGGAAGTATGATGTGTAGCGTTAGGTGGGGCTGAGGGCCCTGGCCCTTCCCCATGCCCTATCTCCTACCTATCAGATTTGATCCTTAGTACCAAATACAAAAGAAACAACAACAACAAAAAAAAAAACCCAAAAGAACTGTTGACACATCTTCTGTAATTCCCACCAAACCTAACAATGCAGTGTGTGGGGTAAACAATGTCTTACCTAAGAAACCACTAGTTAAGTAATTGACCTTGGCAAATTAGACTGGGACTGCAGAGTTATAGTACGTGGCTTTGGCATTGCCTTAGTGGACCACGGTTTCACAGCCCACAGAAGCTGGTTACCACTGGGCTAGGAAAGTCCCCTAGAGGTTCACCTCTGAGCCATGAGTTCTCCTGAGTGTGAGACGACTAGTCCAGAAAATTGCCTGGTGCCAGACAGACCCATCTAGTGACTGAAGAGAAGAGGCAACTCTGAGCAAGAGGCTCTATCTCCCACTCCTGTAAGTCTGCTCCCCGGAAATACCTACCAAAATATGTTTCACTGTGCCAAGAGACACAAACACTACCAAACTAAAACCCCAAGGCGTAGACCCAGGGTGAGTTCGCCTGAGACTTTTGCAGAGTTTGTAATGCTTTAGTTAGCATGAACTGAGCAAGGTATCCAGCATCCTGGGGTCAGCTCCAGCTTAGTCCTGGTTGGAGGCTGCTGTTTGGATCCCAAGGCCCAGGTGATAAAGGCTTAGTCCCCAGAGTGGTGTGAGGAGCCTTTAAGAAGTGGGGCCTAGGGGGAGACTGGCAGGTCACTGGGGGTATGCCCTGAAGGGGACAGTGGAGGCTCTTCCTTTCGAGTCCCATCCTAGAGGGTTACAGTTTTACTCTACCACTCACTCCCACCATGAAGAGCCACTACAGGCCAAAGCAAGGGGACTAGCTAATCGTGGACTGAAACCTCTGAAACTGTGAGCCAAAATGAACCTTTTCTCTTTATAAGTTTATTATCTCAGGTATTCATTCCAATTACAGAAAACTGATTAACACCAAGGTCTAAGTTGACCCCAGAGGCCCCATTCAAACAACCTTGAGTCACCCTGTGTCAAAATGGTCATGGGCTCTAGTTCTCCAGGAAAATCTCCAGACTGGGAAGATCCAAGACTTGGGTTCTTCTTCTTCATCTTCAGAAAAGCCAGGTCTGAAGTGACTCACCACAGCCAAGGTTCTATGAGACAGCAGGAAAGAACTAAAAGAAAGACCACTAAGGACAAAGCCAGAATCAGGATAAAAAATACAAGTATAAACCATCAGAGAGGTTACAAAAGAGAGACACCAACCACAACTATGGGAGCAGAAGGTGGGAGGTTGGACAGACAGGGGTTCCCAGAGCTGGGAGATGTGACCCTAGGACTTTAAAAGTAGCCAAGATTTTGTGAGAGAAGACGGTGTAACAAACACTCCCACATTGAAATCATACGAGTTTGCTCTAAGTTGAATACATTTCTGATCTAGTTTTATAAGACAGAAGGTGGGAAAAGGGCAGACCACTTACTCCCGGGCCAGCTCTCCATAATGGACATCATGAAAGGTTTTTCCTTTTTTTAACTCTTTCTTAAATGGTTTTGGGGAGGTTTAGGTTTCTGACTTTTGAAAGCAAACAGCTTTAAATCCCCTTCTGTGGATAGCCAAACCCTTCTCCCATGCCCGTGTAGAATGAGGGCACTGAAACATAGTGAAGTCCCACTGGAACCCAGCCCTGGCTGCCTCAGTTCAATTTAATGCTTTGACATTATCAGGTTTTCTTGAAAGAAATGCCATTAGGGAGGCATTAGGAAAGCATGGCATTCCAGAAACTGTCTGTGAAAATGGCCCTATAAATCATGGTAATGGAACAAAAGTGAACTGTGAGCATTTCTGATACCCCAGGCCTCAGCACTCAGTACGATGATTTCATTGTTTTCTTACAAAACCCTTTTAGGATAAGTGTCAATGTATTTCCCATTTTCCAGATAAGGAAGCTGAGGTACCAAGAGGTGAGCTCACAGAGGGCCAGTCTGCCGTCTGCTTCTGCCCATCACACGGGGTGGCTCCCCAGTCTGCCAAACACTGTCTTCTGCAGCGACCACTTGTCTAGTGGAAAAGTCCAACATCATTAGCAGAGATGCTTGAGACACCCTGTTTTATCAAGTCTCACAACAATAAAACAGTTTCAATTAAATTACCCACTCTATATACCAATGGCAGCTGTTTTGTTTTTTTTTTGCCCAATTCAGCATCAGTGCTACATATTTTGTTTTTATATTGCACAAAGGCCTGAATGTTTCTCTGATTGCAATATTTCCATCCATTATTCTTAGATATCTTCCTACAAAAAGGGAACTAAAATATCTCAACAATACTGAATTGAATTAGCACGCAGTGATCCAGAGTACATTTCAGCATTAAGCCCACGAGGCTTCCCTGTGAATATTTCAGGTTGGAGTATGACAAAACCTCAATAGAAAATAAAGATAATCTTCTCAAAGTACAACAATCAATTGATTTACACATAGCAAATGATGATTAAAGAAACTCTTCAGAATCATAATTTTTAAATGGATTTTTTAATAAATCTGTAGGAAAAATGACAAAAATACATTATTCACCAAAGTTAGTGTTTAGGAATACATGTATATTAACTAGTTCAGTTATCCTAAAGAATCGTGGAGACTATGGAATTATGAATATCCATTTTATTTACACATCTAATTGCCAGAATAAAAACCAGTTTAAGGGGCTGGATTGTGGCTCAGTGGTAGAGCATTTGCCTAGCATGTGTGAGGCCCTGGGTTCAAACCTCAGCACCACATAAAATAAAACGAATAAAATAAAGCTATTTTTTAAAAAACTAATTTAAAGCATCTCATTATTTGATTCCTTTCAAATCAGGCTTCCTTTAATTATATAATCCATATTTTACAACCTGGGATTTTACCATAGATTCTAAGGATTTTGATAGACACTGTGTGGATAAAGTGTTTGCAAGATTTTAGTGAGATTTCAAGGTGAATTGACAAACATTTTGAGACCCCATTATGTATCAATCATACTATTCTTTTATACACTATCAAAGAAGCTGTGCGAAGCCAATTGTGACCTCCAGTTATAGCTGAGAAAAATGAGGAACTACCCAAAGTCTCACAGCTACTAAATAAAAACTCATTACCTTTTGCCTCAAACTTCCTCAAATATCAGATGTTTCTGATTTGCACAGATATCAGGAAGAAACCTTTTACCAAATAAACATAAGAATTAGTACTAAAATGTAAATGGGGTCAGAATAAATGCTAATGCTGATCTAATTTTAATGGTTATGATGTACTATATATAATGTGCAAAAATATGTATATTTGTAAGTGTATGTATATTTTATATATATATATGCACATATATAGCATCTCACACAATATTAGGAACATTATTTTTTAAATTAACAGAGACAAAATGTTAAGAAAATTGTCTCCCTCCAAGTTTAATATCTGGACCACAATTCTATGTCATCTTCTCAAGATGAAACATAACCATGTGTGGGACATTTTCATCAAATTTAATTTTATATAGTGTATTATAAACCTGTTAAAATTATAAAGCCTATAAAATAACATAGAAAATGCTAGTGATATGATAGAGTTAAAAACTTCATACGCTTATTTGAATGAGCTTTCTTATTACAACCGTGTTTTCAAAACACATGTGGGAAGCAGAATTGTCAAATGCCTTCCGCTGACCCATGCCCTCAATGAGTCCTGGGTGTGTGACAGGCTCTGGCTCCTGTTACTGTTACTCCATATGACAAAGGGAATTTTGCTGAGGTGATTGAGGTTCTTAATCAGCTGAGACCATCAAAAGCAAGATTATTCTAATCACTCCAATCAAATAACCCCCCTGAGAAGGGGTCTAGAGGTCAGAGATGCTCCCGAGATGCAGATGGAATAGAGCAGATGCCCTGTGTGAACTCCCATGGAGGCCACAGGGTACCATCTAGGAGCAGAGGGGTCCCCGTCTCATAGCTAGTAAGAAGATGGGGCTGTTATTTGTGTAGCCACAGGGACCTGAATTCTGACAACTGGAGAACTTTAGCCCAAGATGAACTGCAACTCTGGCCCACAACCCTGATGGCAGCCTTCTGGGGCAGGAAGACAGGAGACGCTAAATAATGCCCAAAGCCAAAACTATGCCTCAGTTTTCTCACCTGTAACATGGTATTTTAAATAACAGAAAAGTTGTCAGAGGATCAATGAGTCAATTCTTGTGCATTGCTTGAAACATTGAGTTTTTGCTAATTATTATTATGTAAAAACTACCCCCCCCCAACTTGAAATGTCCAATATCTATCACTTTCCAGTTCTGGGTCAGGAAGCTGGGTACAGTGTACCTGGTCCTCAGGCTGAGTGTCTCCCATCCCACATGCTGGGGCTGCATGTGGGATGGGAAAGACTCAGTATCTGGCACATGGTACTTAATAATTGTATCTGGCACATTTATTAAGTACCGTGTGCCAGATACTATCTGGGGCTGCAGTCAAGTCTGAATGCAGAAGTTCACTCCAGTGCTTGTCTGCTGGCTTCGGTTCCTCTCAGACTGCTTGAGAATACCTTTCAATACTGACTGTTAGCTAGTGGTCACCCTGGGCTCCTCTTCATCTGGCATAGAGCAGCTTGTTTCATCAGAGAAAGCAAGTGAGAGAACAGGAAGATGGAAGTCATTGTCCCTTTGTAACCCGCACTCAGAAGTGACATCCAGTCACGTCTGCTGCACTCCATTCATGAGGAGTAGGTTACCAAGTTCAGGCCAGAGCAATGGGAGGGAGCACTCTAGGGCATGAACACTGAGCAGGACTCACTGAAAGCCATCAAACACCCTATACAGTAGGTCTCAATAAATGCTCACCACCATTACTACCACTAAATGCCTTTAAGAATAAGCTGGGCAGGGAGCTGGGGTTGTGACTCAGAGGAAGAGCACTCACCTAGCATGTGTGAGGCACTGGGTTCGATCCTTAGCACCACATAAAAATAAAATTGTTAGGATCTGTAAACAAGTCTGGATGGCGCCTGGCAAAATGCCAGAGGGAGTGGTTTGTGAAGTAACTCCAGTGAGCCATTAAGTGTGGAGATTTCTTATTGGTTGACTGATGTATCTAGTTTATGCTAATAAAGATAAGCTGTGTGGAATGTATAAATACCTCTGCTGTCCTACAATAAACGGCTTCCACTCCTGCTGTATCAATGTACACAAGTTGCTCATCACCCCCCGGTTATTTTGCCCAGCCAGCCGGGCTGCGGCATAAAATAAAGGTATTGTGTCCACCTACAACTAAAAAATAAATGTTCTTAAAAAAAAAAAAAAAGAAAAGAAAAATAATAAGCCCGGGCTGGGTACAGTAGCACATGCTTATAATCCCAGAAACTTGGAAGGCCGAGCAGGAGAATTGCGAGTTAGAAGCCAGTTCAGGAAACTTAGCAAGACTGTATCTCAAAATAAAAAATAAAAAGGGTCTGAGATGTGGCTCAGTGGTAGAGTGCCCCTGTGTTCAATCCCCAGCATCAAAAAAATAAAAAAGTTGAACACAAATAATAATGATAATACCAATGGCAAAATGTCCTTTGGGTAGGCTTGGAACTATTTTAGTGAGTATTTATTAAGTACCCTGTGCCAGATACTATCTGGAAATGTAAGATTGCTAAAAAAAAAAAAATGAGGTATGGATAGTTTCCTTTTAGAGAGCTCATGGTTGAGTGGGACGGGGTGGGGCAGGGAATGAGCCCTCAAAAATGTCATTTGATGTGATGGAAGTAGGTAGGATTCAACAGGATTCAAAGAAGTAAGAGGATGGGCATCTTATGGGTAGGACAATGTTTGAGCTCAGTCTTGAAAAATAAAGAGTTGTCCACAAGATGGTGCAGACCAAGGGAAGCTGTGGATAAAGAGAGGAAGGGCCAGAGAATATGGCATATTTCAGGAACCACCCGTGAACCAGGGTGGCTGGGGAGGTACAGTAATAACCTGCCTCTTCAAGCAAGTAACTGTGACAGCATGCTTGCAAAAACAAAGGAGGAGACAATTACTTCCTCTCACAGATTCAGAGGCTTAGGTCCATGCTATGCTGGCTCCCTTGCTTTTATGTCTATGGCAAGACAGAAACATCATGGCGGAGGAAGAACGCTCATCTCATGACAGCCAGGAAGCAGGGAGAAAGAGAGAAAGAACTGGAGGCAAGATATACCCCTCCAAGGTACACGGCTGGTACCCAGTTCCTCTAAGTAGGCCTCACCTCCTAAAGCCCATCTCCTCCCAAGGATGCCATCAGCTCATCACCATCAATGGATTAACCCACTGAAGAGGGAAGCCCCTTGAGAGGCAATCACTGTCCAAAGGTCTCAGCTCTGAGCATTGCTCCTCTAGAATCAACACATGACTTCCACAGGATTCTGAAGGTCACTTCATATCGACCATAACAGAAGGTATAGATTTCCAGATGTCAAAGAATTATGTTTAGCTTTGTATATGGATGTGAAGATTAGAAGCGGGACATCTAGGTGAAGAAGCACAGGAGGCGCGGATGTGCGTGCTTGTAGCTGAAGAGGCTATTTGAGTTGGAGATGTTGACTTCAGAATCATCAGCAACCAGGTGCTGATTAAAATTCTGGGAATAGATTAAGTTACCTGGAGAAGCTATATAGGATATTATGGAAGAGTCCTGTGCTGGGAACCTTAGGAAACCAATGATTAAGGGGCAGGATAAGAGCATAAGAATGGGAATGAGCACTCAGTGGACCAAAAGGATCATCGAGAAAGCAAGGTGTCTTAGAAACTAATGCGGTGAAGATGTTCAAAAAGAAGAGAGAGGCCAAAAGCACAATTACACTCAGAGGAGGCAAATATAAGTGACCATATGGAATGCAGATTGTCAAAAGAAATCTACCTAAGCAGGCAGGAAGAAAAGGGTCAATTCTCAATTAATACTAAATTCCTTTGTCCATCAACTTATGGTCAGTATGGTTTCCAGATTCAATAATCCTAGCAAAGCTAAGTACTGGGCCACATACGGTAGTTATAGATGGTGGGAGCAAAAGTTGATCCCACAGCTTTCAGATCCAGAACCCATTCTTGAACTCTTCATAAAGTTTGGATAAAGAAGTGTAACGGGTTGAATGGTGACCTCCAAAAAGATATTTCTAGGTTCTAATCCTCTGAACCTGTGGATGTGACCTTATTTGGACAAAAGGTCTTGGAAGGTATAATTAGAAGAGAATCTCAAGATGAACTCATCCTAGATTACCTGGGTGGGCCTTAAGTCCAATGCCAATTGGATAGACAAGGAGAAGAGGACAAAGCCACATGAAGATGGTGGTAGGTACTGGAGTGACGTGGCTACAAGCCATTTCATGGCCCTATCCAAAGCTTGAAAGGCAGGGAAGGAGTCTTCTCAAGAGCCATCAGAAAGAGTATGGCCCAGCCTCTACCTTTGTTTCACTTTTACCCTCCAGAACTGTGAGAATGAACTTCTGTTTTTGTAAAACCACATTAGTGGTGATCTCTTAAGGCAGCCCTAGAAGCTCATATTGCTGGTGAAGGTGCCCTGCCCCCAGCACATTGTAAAAGATTTTCCTAAGAAAAAGGAATTTGATTAATCAGATGAGCCACTGTTAAATAAAAACTTCCTGATTAATGCTAGTTAAAGGACTGTTACTATGCATATGTTTTAGAGGGTCAAAAATGCTTTTCTTATTTGAACTTAACATCTGTCACTGGTGCAGCAAAATTTCATAATAAGCCATTCAAACAATGGCTTTGAACTAAAGCTTTTGATTGTCATTTATAAAAATGCCTTTGAATAAACAGAATGTTTTCTTCTAATATTTCAATAGTTTATAGAAGTAATCAAGCATATATTTTTCTATTTTTTTGTATCATATCTAACCAAAACTTTTCCAGAAAAAAAATCATTTATTTTAAGACTATTGAGATGTCCTAGCATCAGGTAAACTGCCCTTAGTTTGGCTTTTAGAAAGAATGGAGATGCCACAGGAAGCAGCATGTGTGATCCCCAGCTGGTGTTTTCCCAGTGAGTCAAATCCAAGTTTCTCAGCCCACAATGGTAGTGTCCATTTTTAGTTTTTCAAGGCTTCATTTTTCATTTTCTGTGCCAGTAGGCATGTTTCTATTAATAAGGCACCAAAGACAATGCAAACCCTTTATATTCACAACACTCCTTCTCCAGATTCCTAAAGGATGATGACTTTTGCATTGTACATTTGGTTTTATCTTCTTTTCTTACCTAATGTTAAGTAGCATAACTCACTCAATATAACTATGCCCTATTTCATAGCCTGCTACATGTGTTATGTTCTTGTAATCTGAAAGCATCCACAGGATAAATACTCATAAATAAATGTATTAATTTCATTAATACTGCTTCAGGCAAAGCACAGATAATATTAAAACTGATGGGTTTTTTACTGCTAATGACACACACATTACAGCAAATATAAAAGAAGTTATTTTAAAGATTAGTTATGTTATATTAGTTTTCAACAACTAATGAGATAATCTTGGAAATTATCTGTAGTTGACCATGCTTCACTGGGGATCAATGCAAAATAAACAGGTATGGGAATGAGGTTAGGGGATGAGAAATAAAGTGCATTTTTACACTCTGACAGCAATTTCAAGGAAATGTAGCATGAATGCAGAGACTGTGATGCTCCTCTCCAGCAGATATGGCTTTGAATTTCTTCTGCACGCTCACAGCGGGATGGTACAGCACATGATAACTGACCTCTTTGAGAAGTTATTCGTATCTCATAATGGGAGAATATCTACTCCTCTGGGCCATTGTGAAGATTAAATAAAATAAGTAAGTAGGACACCTAATAGCGTGTGACAGATAGTAGTAAATAGTCACTACGTGATTGATGTTGCAACTCCATCTTTAGGATATGAAGCAGCCCAAGGACAGCTACAGGATTTGAAGTCTTCCTAGACATGATATCACTTTTTCTTTTAGCCAGTCTTCTTGGACCTGGCTACCATTTCTTGGAAAATTGCCTTATTGTTTGTAGGATCAATTATGAAGAGCAGATCAGCACTTTAAGATCTGTCTCAGGCAACTGGCTGTGTCATTATCACTTGGCTTCTTAATTATTTGTCTAGATAAGAAGACTCAAGCTTCCTGAGGGGATAGTTAGCCAACGCAGAGTACAACAGAGGCCTCACCAGGGGAATGAGAGACTTGGCTCTTTTGCAAGACTTGGAAATAGCTTGCAGGTTTTAAGTTTGGAGGATTTCCTGCTTTCTTAGGCTTAAAAAGTTATTTTGAAAAATATCCAATTATGCTAAAGGTGGTATCTTTCCTCTCACAGAAAGCAAGGGCCTGTGAAGTGGTTTCTTCAGGTGTATGACTGTTGTCAAGCCATAACACTGACAGCTCTGAAGTCATCTTTAGGAATCAGAGGGGCTTCTGGAGACTCTTCCAGATGGGAAGTGAGGTAGAACCAGCCCACCTCTGTGGCAAGGAGCCAGGCAGAGGTGGAGGCCTTTCCCACAGAAGGGCAGCTCAGACCCCAGAAAGCTGCCTACAAAGAGAACCAATCCCCAGAGGGGTCAGGCAAAGAGGTGAGCGTTGATCCAAGGCACCAGGTCAGCAGTTAAACATAAAGATGACAGAGGAGGCAGATCTGACGGGGCTCTCATAGGTGCCGCCAGGGGCCATGTGACATCTCCTATGGACCTGAATGAAGACATTCAAAGTGTCAAGTCAGTCCAGGAACACAGTCAGGAGGGACTTTTGCTCTTTCACAGTTCAGTTTCCAAATTTTGGTTTAGAAGGGGTTTCCAGCTCTGTGCTGCTTCATCTTAAGCTCTCCCAGCCCCTGTGTTACAGGATCATCTACTCAGTGACTTTGATAAATCACTTCAAGCTGACACTGAAACTTTCCTCCACTGCAAAATAATTCACTGCCAGTTCTGGAGCAGAAAACACCAAAGATAAACCTTGCATACTACTTGTTATCACACCAAAATGCTACGAAGCTATCGAAGACTACCATAGTTGTGTCCAAAGGATCCAGGCACCAACTTTAAGAAGCTCTTACTAGGCAAGTACAGTGGCACACATCTGTAACTCCAGCAACTCAGGAAGTTGAGGCAGGAGGATCAAAGTTCAAGGCTAGCCTCAATGACTTAGTGAGACACAGTCTCAAAAGAAGAAGTAAAAAGGTCTGGAGATAGCTCAGTAGTAGAGCACCCCTAGATTCAATCACCAGTACCAAAAATAAATAAATAAATAAATAAATAAATAAATAAAATAAAATTCTCACTAGCCAAAGATGCAAAACTTTAAGTAATGTAAGTATAAAGAAAATAACTGTAACCAACATAAAACATCAATATATTTATATCTGCAAGTTCATTAAAATACTTTGAGGATAATAATAATTAGCCACCTTTGGAGAATCTTAGGGAATCAATTCATTTTGAAAACTGGTAAAGAAAGGGAAAGAATCAAAGATTTGTTTCTGCAGTTTCAAAGCATCTATACTAGACTTCATGGTCACTGTAAAGTTGATGAGGGAGTCTTTCTTTATATCATTTTCCCAGCTGAGAACAGCAGCAGGTTTTGCAGTGTTGATCGTGGCTGATGTTAGAAGATGGAGGCTCATGATCTTCTGTCCACTTTTTAATGTATAAAATGTGCTTAATGAAAACTGTTTTCATGCCAGGTGCAGTGGCACATGCCTGTTACCCCAATGCCTTGGGAGGCTGAGGCAGGAGGATTACAAGTTCAAAGCCAGCCTTAGCAACAGTGAGTCACTGAGCAACTCAGTGAGACCCTGTCTCTAAATAAAATACAAAATAGGGCTGGAGATGTGGCTCAGTGGTTGAGTGCCCTTGAGTTCAATCCCCTGTACTAACCCCCTCCAAAAAAAAAAAAAAAAAAACTATTTGCATTAAAAACCCATGACCTTGTTGATATTCTTTTCTGGATTAATTTTTATGGTTAAAATCACGATTCTAAACAGGTTAAAATCTATTAAAAGGAAAGAATACTTTTATGACCCTTCATGCAGTTATGAATAACACAAATAAAAAAAAAAAACATGCCTAACCACTGCCGTTCACATAAAATCTGTTCAAAACAATATGGTCATTACTGTCATCTGTTGGACCAAGATGAGTGCCACTGAAAAGACACAGCAGAGCCTTCTTGGTGACGTGGTCAAGTGAGATGCAGCCAGAAGCTCTGCTCTCTGCCCCCTGCTTCTCAGCTGATGATACTCGTCAGCATGTATTGAGAGACTGCTCTGTGCCCAACACTGCTCTAAATACTCACTGTCCCAAATAACTGCGAGGCCAGTAGTCATGGTCGCCTCCTCCAGGGCTGACAACACTGAGAGGCTGCTCGGGAATGCAGTGCAGAGAGATTGAGAACTAATGTCCTTGACCTTTCTTGCCTCTGTTATGGGAGTGTACCTGAAGCAATCAGAATATAATTGAGTGAACATCAGAAATGGTTTCACATTATGCTGAATTGGGGTATTTTTCCAACAGTGAAAATAGGTACTGGAAATACTGAGGCTCCATTAGAATCAATCATGTGTAATGTCCAACAAAGCCAGTCATAGAAATCCCATTTGCACTGCCCATGGAATGAACCTTTAAGGAAACTTTAGGAATGAACCTTTAAGGCAATTTTGGCCAATGATATGTTAGAGAAAATTTACTATTGATATATTTTTTTAAGGTGTTCTTTGATTTTGCAGAGGAAGCTTTAATTTTCTGTTGTCTTCTATCAGTAGAGTGCAGGGCAGTCATCTTGAGACCATGAGGTAAACCCAGCTCAGAGAATCTGTGCACTGTTGAGAGCAGACCTGGAGCAGGGAGATCCCTAGATCCTTGATGGAAGGCATTCCACTGGTTAACTACCCTGGGCACCACTGCTTAGACAAGACAGGCTCAGCCATGTGGTGCCCCCTTTTGCAACATTGGATTCCAGAATCCACAGGCAGCAGTCAGGGGGTTTCCCTGGGTCCATACACCCACCCACTGAATAACAGAGGGGGACATAGGCCATGAGTGTTAATACCATCATCAGTGTAGGAATTCTCTACAAGCAAAAGGAAATGTGGGGTGCTTTACCACAGTTGGGAGAATTAAAAAAAAAGAAAAAAAATTTACCCTGTGGAAAAATATTGAAGTGGGGGTAAGACTGGAAGGAAGGACACTGGAAGAAGGATGTCAAGAGGGGAGAAGCAGGACAAAATCGAAGGAATGCAGGGGAGGGGGTGGGTGCTAAAGTGAAGGCAGGATTCAGAGGACTGTGGGTGGTTAGCAAGTGGGAAGTGGAGAGAGAGGAAGGAGAGGGGGACAGGACCTGAGATATTCCTAACCACCTGGGGCACCTATTAGAATACAAATTTGCAGGCCCACCCCACACTGTCTTCATCAGAAACTCTGGGCCCAGAAAGCTATGTTTAAAAAGTTGTTGTGGTTTGGATCTGAAATGTCCCTTGACAGCTCTTGTGTTGAAGGCTTGGTCCCCAGGGCAGCGAGGTTGAGAGGTGAAGCCACAGGAAGTGACTTGATCACAAGGACTCTGACCCACGGATGGATTCCTAGCTTCAGGGATGCTGGGAGGTGCCAACTGGAGGAAGCAGGTCACTGGGGGTGTGTCTTTGTACCTTCCCCCTTCCTCTCACCCTCTTTTTGCTTCCCTGCTGCCAGGAAATGAGCAGTTTGCCCACCACATGCTCCACTGAAATGCACTTGCAACCATTGGTCTCTAGGCATATTTGAATATTGGAATGAGTCGGGCAGCTCAGGAAAAGAAAACACCGCGCCCAGAGAATGTGATTTAACTGGGTAGACTGACTCAGGCATCAGGATGGATGCATCTATCTATCTATCTATCTATCTATCTATCTATCTATATTTTGGTACTGGGGATCGAACCCCAGGGGCACTTTACCTCAGAAGTACATCTCTGGTCCTTTTTTAATTTTTATTTTGAGGGAGAGTCCCACTAAATTGCTGGGGCTGATCTCAAACTTGCAATCCTCCTGCCTCAGCCTCCCAAGCTGCTGGGATGATAGGCACGCATCATGGCCCTCAGAAAGTCTCTGAAGTTTCAAAAGTTTCCCCAGAAAGCATCAAGGTACATCCAAGTGGAAATCATGGTGGACCACTGATGCTGGCTAGGAGGTTCAGTGGACAGTACTGATACTCACCAAGGAAAGGAAGCAGGCTTAAGAGAAAATCAATACAGTGAGATATTCAGTGAGAAACACTGAGCATGAACCAAGAGGCCACTCAGGGATTCTCTAGTTTGAGGGATACAAGTTGCACCAGGCAAGCCTCACATGTGCCTGCAGGGGATAGATGTGACATTTGAACTAGATGGCAGAGGTCTTGGAGGCAGGTGCATGGCTTACCAGTCTGTATTCCCACTTCCTGACGCAACAATTGCCCTGGGGAGGAGAGCAGAGCCTGGGAAGGACCTGTCAGAGATGCTGAGGGAGGCAGAGAGAGGGAGATGAGGCTGGGATTGACAGTGGAGGGGAAAAGTCCTAAATCACCAGCAGGTCATTACCGAACCACTTTTCATGGGCCCATCAGAAGAAAGAAACTTCATAATCTCAAAAATGCTTCCCAGAAGTTAAAGCATTATCTAAGGCTCAGTGGAGCTGGACTCTGGGCCAGCTCTGTCATTAGCGAGCTCCTGGCCCCTGTGAGTCACTTCACCCATCTGAGCCTCGGCTTCCTCCTCTCCAAACCAGGCACTGACTAATGATTCAGAGTCCTTTCAGCGAGGCAGGTCTTTGATTCTAGCAGAAGATTGAGAATTTAAGCTCTTCCAAGGACAAATAAAATGCTTTCTTTTTAATTTATTGAGCTATTCAGAGACCTATCTCAATCTGTGTGAAATATTACCATTCCCCTTAAAATTAATTCTGTTTTGGGCTTTTACTTATGAGAGTGACAGATCCCAGTTTGGGATAATTACCCCCCAAATTCAGCTTAATGCACTTGGCCAAATTTAATTTTAATTTTGACCCACTCACCACAATTCTATAATAGCATAATACCATGATAATCCTAAAAGTCTCTGAAAATTCTTTGTAAAAATCATTCTGAAAATATTATAATGCTAATTTAGTTCTTGAACATTTCTTATTAAAACTTGAAAGGCTGCACCCCTCATTTGAGTGTGGTTCCTCTTTAGAAATACAAAAACAAAAACAAAACAAAGTCAACCACTATGAGGTGAGTAGATAAGAACAATGAGTCCCAGTTAGATGATTGATGTTTACATGCAAATTATACATCTAGGAATTGGTGTCAAGCTTGAGTTGAAATGGTGGAAACAGTTATCTATGTTTACCTGATTCACAGGGGCTCCCACACTAGACTTGAGGTTTTCACTACCAGACCTACTAACCCCCAGGATGTGCCATCTCTAGTTATCTCTAAATTGAATCTTAATTGGCAGAAAAGTTCACCACATAAGGGCTTGTGGTAGCCTCAGAGAAGCTCCATCACATTCCAGAGGCCATTCCTGCAAACCACAGGCAGACCCCAGAGTACCTTCCACCCTTGCTCACAGTGCCGCTGCTCCTGGGGCTACCAAAGGCACAGCCTCAGAACCACAGAATTCAGGCAGAAACCAGTGCTTTATTCTGCTAACTCCATGGGGAATGTTTCTCATGTTGTTAAGATTTCTAAAGCCCCATAAAATATGATGATCCTGTCAACATCAACTTTATATACTCCAAACCTGAAATCAGTTCCCAGCAATAGAAAATAAGACTTTTTTCACATCGGGTTGTGATCCCCTGCTTCTGCTAGCAGGTGTGGTCTGCCTAAGGTTGCAGGCCTCTGTAGCCAAGAGGTGTCGCAGACCCAAGCGGCTCACTGTTAGTTTCTTCTTTCTGGCTTCTTGGCTCCTGAATTTGAAGAATGAAATCCACAAACCAAGAAGAGCGCATGTAAGAGTAGGATTTACTGAAAAATAGAAACAGTGCAAAAGGGGACCCTACAGCAGATTTTCTCCTTCCAAGGGTACTAGTCTACGGGTTTGTATAGCATCGATGACTGCTATTGGTGCAAATTATGCTAATTAGGGTTAGGGAAAAGCACCAATGCTATTAGTCAACTCTTGAGTCCCAACTTCCAATCAGGTCCGCCCACTTCTGTTTCCTCCTGGAGGTCAGAAAGCTGGAGGCTGAGGTCTGTGGATGGGCTATGCTCCTAGGTTCCTGCTGCCGCACTGGCTATGCAGCAGGAGTCTCCACCATGCCCAGGCCTGGCTGCCAAGGCGTGACAGCGTGACTCACAGCACGTCAGGACCTCCATACCTGCTTGGTGGGCTTGAAGCATGGACTGTGGTTGTTACCCATGCTCCAACCCAGCCAGTCTACCACTTCCTCTGCACTTCTCAGCAGGGACCAGTAGGCTGGCTGTGGAACCAGGTCACTTGGAGCTTGTCATTCCCAGTGAAACATCCATCATTTTGAATAAGTCTAAGCAATTACAAAAGGCTCACGCATGTTTTAATTTATCAATAGTTTTCCCCACTTCATACATGACTGGCATTTTGAATATGTGTGAGACATGTAGCCAGTGAGAGAATCTAGATAAACACCCAACACCTCAGTGTCTACACGGTTTTGAAGTTACCTTCTTGCAATTCTTACGAAATCAAAAAACATTGTTCTTTATTAAAGATGACCTCAGAAAAGTGTCAAATGCTTGTGACAGTGATTATAACGCAGAGGTTCATAAGCTTTCCAAGAAGAGAGAGTGGGGGAAGCTATATGCCCTAATAAATCATTATATACACTCCCCCAAATTTAGAACATAGCTATTGCAGATGTTAAAAGTCTACTGTCAGACACAAAAGACAAATGATAATGAATGCTATGTAGGTACGTGCTAAATCTATATTTAGCACTGTATGTAAACTGTATGTCAATGAAACAGTTTAATGCATTATAAATCACTTTGCAAGTGTAAAAATATCAATAGCTGTGCAAAGAAAAATACCAAGATGCAACCTTATCCAAGGGTGCTAGAGTGTAACAAAAGATAAAAGACCCTTTTTGTAATCTTTCTGATAAAACAAAAAAAGTCCCAGTTACATTCTGCCTCTCTGGCCTTCATGTTTCCACAGGTTTCTAAAAGGGAATTGTTTGGGAAAGAATAAAAAACTAAAGAAAAGGGCTAGAAAAGTCATGGATTGTACATATTTAATCACACTATGTATTTAAGTGGAATAATAAAAATAACATTTTAAACTTTCACATTATGCTTGTTGACCCTAAAATAAGGTGATAGGAGCTGTGTGTTGGTTATCTGCTGCGTCAACCCCCTTCCAGCTTTGTAAGACACAAGTGGGTCTTACTGGTTTTATCAATCAAATATTAACTAGCCTAGGATTTTATTACCTCAGAATCTTGTAGAAGAAGTTGAACTCTAGTGATAATTTCCACATCTTGTTACCAAAGCCTGTATTTTTATTTCTAAAAGTACTTTACTTTAATAAGATCCAAAAAATGTATTTCTGCATCTCAGATTTTCAGAATTGAAAGAGGCATTTTTTTTTTTTGTGGCCAGACTGATCTTCAGCTGAAATCATGAATTATCTCTAAACCCACCCTCATGTTCTTAGGACATCTTCCGTGCTAGGGAATCTCACTGCATCTGGAGATCTTTATTTGAATTTCGAGAGTTCTAGTGTTTTAAAAAATTCTTACGTTGGCCTTATATCATCCATTTCTAATGGCTACCACTTAGTCCTAATTTCTCCATTTGGAGATTCAAAGAGTAAATCTAATTCATATTTCATATGAAAGCCCACAACTGTGGAAACAGCTATCTTAAGTGAAGCCCTGAGAAGGGACTTTGTCTAGTGCATTTCGACCATGCAGTGAACGAGTTAGTATTATTTTTATCAACACCTAAACTTTTTCTTTCTTAGATATTCCACACAAAGCTTCTTCAAAATTCCATTATTTAGAAGGCTTGAAAGACCCCAATCTACATCAAAATCAAGCTGTGTTTAGGATGCTGGGATTCTTTCCAGAGAGCTTGAACACTTGGCTAAGGTAAGAAGATGGTGGGCTCTGTATTCACCTTTTATTCTTTCATAATCTTTTATACAAAAACAGTTTAGTTCGACTCAGTGAAATAAGTATTTCTGGTAAGACTGCTCTTTCACCCAGTCTGAAGCTCCCTGCACTGTGGCTCTGAGAGAATTTATCATGCAAGTTTCCCTTTGCTCCTTCAAAATCATTATTTATAGAACTTTTACCCATTATCAAAATACATTAAAATTAATTTTCATAATATTGATCACTTATCTTACCAACTGTTTCTGTCATTGGCTTTATTTCAAAATTTTGGCTATAATATTCAAATATTTAAGATATTTATAAAATATATAAATGGGTACTCATTTATTAAAAGCCAAGTCCTATGACAATCAAAGTCTATAAAATCAATCAAGCTTCATTCTAAACATACTCTAAGAAGATCCTAGGAATCTTTGGGATAATAAAATCCCACCATAAACGGGACTGGAAAATTCCTGTGAAATATTATCACAATTTTATTGTACTAATAATTTTATTGTAGAACGTAACTGTTTCACCATAGGATCTTTGATTTGTAGTAACTAAATCCTTGGTTTCCAGATGTTTAACTTGGGCTTTATTGTTATCTTGAAATGGTTATTTCAAATATTTAGGGGAACCTCTGATCAACAATAGTTTAAAAATGGATTTTTATATAACATTCTCTATAATACGAACAAGCCCCACCCCCAAAAAAGAAAATTAAAAACATATAAGAAAATTCCACCCTTGAAACAGTCATCTGGTGCAATGAGCCTTGTATGAAGGCACTGGAAGATTCCAAGAGTAATCACAGGTCTTCGGTGTCATCCAGGAACAGAGCTATCCAGAATTCAGGGCCCACAGCCATTTCTTAAAGTAGAGAATATATCTTCTTTTCAAGTGCTCATGGATTTTTCATAATAATGAACCAAATATTAGATCATCTAGAATACTTAAATCCATTACAAAATTGAGCAATAATGTGGATCATTTTTCTCATTTAATAAAATAAAACAAGAAATTATATAAAAACATGAAAAATATTCTCCCACCTGGAATTTCAAATGAAAATTCCATCAAATGATTTTCAGTCTGAGTAAAAAGCAGTTCTTACTGCATATAATTTTTTAACTGATGATAATGGAATCCTTACGATGCCCCTACTTTATCCTCTGCCTTCCGGGTCGTGTTCATTCTGTGCAAATCTGTACTGTGCTTTATGAGGAAGCCATCTAAAAAGAATGCACCATGGCCAGGGAAAATCCCTGGGAATCAAAGAAACCTGAAAACAGAAAGGTACCCTTTATCAAGCAGCACACAACTCCTGTTGTGAGTGTCAGGGTTTGTCTTTGAGATTAGAAAAGTATTAATGATGATCAGTCATTCAATGAAATAAACATACCCACACAGTTGGAAATGGAATAGTGAGATTAATTTGAACTCCAAAGGGAAAATGCTATTGATCCAATATTCATAATTGGAAACTCCCATCTAGTTTAAGCACACACAGCTTAACATTTCTGCTCTCACTCCCAGTCAGAACCAATGGGATGCAGCCATAAATTTAAAAATAACTATAAGCACTCACATTCCTAAACAAGAACATTGAATATGCAATCTAAGAAGTTAAAAATAAGAAAATTAATATAAGAAGTTGAAGAAAAACAGAATAAATAATTTCAGAAGCTGGTATTTTAAATAAAACAATAAAATAGATGATTCACTACTCTCTAATCCAGAAAAGAAAGGGCAAAACCACAAATAACTAAAATGGAATTTAGAAAGAGAGAAATAGCCAAGATACAGAAAAATCTTAGGGACTGTTAGAGAATGATTTGTGCAACTCTGCACAAATAAGTTTGAAATCCCAGATGAAATGAACAATTTTTCCTCTTCTCCCTTTGTTTCTAGACTCTATTCCACTCCCTTAGGCACCCGATTCATCTTGTTCCATATTTACACCTTTGTCTAAGTCTCTACAAGGTGTGGATTCATGCTCTATGGTTGTTTCTGCTTCTTAAGGATCTTTGCTTCTGTTAACACCAAGTTTCTAAAATGCACCCCTGTTGCCTAGAGCACACCTCGCCAGCACTTTCCCCACTTGTGCCCACCCCTCCTCCAGTGCCTTCAGCTCACCACCCACATGGCCACAGCTATCATGAACACCCATTAAACGTCCCCTGGAGAATCCATAGGACGGCTTCACACTACTACCAGATTCTGGGTGTGGACTTAGGAAATTAGTTTCCCTAACTTCCCTGAGAAGTGCTTTCCCAAGGTGATCGCACCTCCAGATTCTCCCACCAGCAGTGCAAAAATGTTCCTGTGTGTCCTCTAAATCTTGGCATTATTGAACTTCATCTTTTTCAGTCTCAAAGCTGTGTGGCTCATGTCAATTTGGGTTGCCCTAGCACGAAGATGCCTTTCTGTACTTCTTCCCTTTTAAAGGTACTCCTTGGTAAGTTGCCTTCATATCATTTGACATTTCTTTTTGTCATATCTCCCTAAACCTTGTTCATGGTTTTTTTGGGCAGAAATTCTTAAAAATTTTGATGTAAAAAGCCTCATTAATAATCTTGTGTTATAGTTTATGTTTCAAGCTTTAATTAATAAGTAAGAGCTTCATAGTTTCAGATCACAATGAAATTATGATTTGGTCATTTTGTGTTTAGATATTTAATCCATCTAGAATCACTCTGACGCGGTAGTGGTCAAGATCATTTTTATGGTTCTCCATAAAGTAAGTGAGGTTCGATCGCTACCTATGCTACGGCCAGTGCTTCATGCAGCACGATTGTGAGAATATGCACAAGGCCTGTCTCTGAACTCTCTCCATTCTGTTGCATGGCACGCCACATTTCATGTGCTAATATCTCACTACATGTGTAATGATTGCTTTGTTTTATGTGTTGTTACTTTTCTATGACGCTGACAGTTTTTGTCAGCTTTTCATCACTGTGACCAAAAACCTACCAAGAGAAACTTGGAGGATGGAAAGTTTATTTGGAGCTCACAGTTACAGATGGGCCCCTGCACTGCTCTGTGCCCAAGGGAAGCAGAGCATCATGGGGAAGAGCATGGTGGAGAAGTGCTGCTCACCTCACAGCAGTCAGGAAACAGCGAAGGGAGGAAGGGCCACAGGGAACATGCACCCCTCCAGGGCATGCCCCTAGTGACCCACCTCATCCAGACATGCCCCACCTGCCCAGAACTGCCACCCAGCATGTAGTCCTTTCAAATGAGGACGGACTGATCAGGTTAGTTCATTCCTAACCTAGTTGTCTCACCTCTGAACAAGCCTGCGTTATCAGGAGCTTTGGGGGGACTCCTCATATCCAAACCACAGCACTGGATCAGCTCTGCATGGAGGTCAGTTCTTCCAAATAAATTTTAAATTTATTGTATTCTTCAAGAAATTAAACTAGAATTTTGATTGAGATATATGGATAAACTTAGAAATAATATTACTTCTTTATTAAGTTACTTTACCTAGAACCATGGAATATCTCTCCATTTACTTAGATCATTTTTATGCACTTTTATTATTCAAAGGAAGTATTGAGGTTCCTGATTAAATTAATTCCTCGGATTCTTTGTAATTTTTAATGCTTCAAGGAATAAAATCATGAAAAATAGTATTTTTATTAGATTTTCTAGTAGGTTGTTTCTGCTACTGATTTTTAAAATTCATCTTATGCCCTAGAATTGAAATTTGTTTGGGGTGTAATCATTTGTCTGTAGATTCTTTTTGCTCTTATGTGTATGATCATATCATCTACACATTATGATGGATTTCTTTCTTTACTTCTATGGCTTCCAAGCTCTTGTTTCTATTTTCCTCGCAGCCCTGGCTAAGACCTCCAGGAACATGTTAAACTCTTAATAGTAATGGTAGATGCCATGTCCTGTTCCTGGGGACAGGAGTTCTCCATGGGTATCTCATGTCCAGATTCTCTTTTCACTGTTGTTTTTATAGCAAACAGCTTTGGAAAATAAAGAAACTATCTTCTTCCAAGGTAAAGGACACGGTTGCTCACAGCCTAGGGGGACAGAGAGCTTCTCCCTCCACAGTCCAGAACACGAAGATCTATGCCCCTCGTGAATTATTTGCATTCCCTCAGCTCAGGATTCTCTCTTCTAACACAGCCACCATTTGTGCAGGTGTTACCTGACCCTCTGCATGTGGAATTCGGGCTTGGGATATTAGCAATATGAAATAATAGTTCTCTGGATACTGTGGTTGCATTCTTCTTTCTAAACCAGGAATCTCATGTGTTCTGTCAAGAAAGGAATTACTTTGCAAGCAGGATAAAATTTACAAGCATTTGTTTGTAATAGCCCTACAGTGGAAACAACACAAATGTTCATCCGTGGTAGAATTGATAAAAAGTGAAGTGTTAATGAACTTGAATGCTATATACACTGAAGACAAAGAACAAGCTGCTATATTAAAAAACATGACTGTTGTCCATTCTTTGTCTTTCTGAGCGGAGAGAGGTAGTACCTGGAAGGGACAGAAAGGACATATGACACTCTAACCTTGTGTTTCTTTTCATCAAATGCTGTTGAAACAGGTAAATTCACTCTACGAAATTTATTGATGTGTACGTTCTTGTCATTTCTACATTTTTCTGATATTCATACTGTATTTCAGTGGGATTTATTGAAGTCTTGTTTCATTAGAAAGGAAGTAATAGAAAATGATCTTTGAGTCAGAAGTGAGACTTGCAAATAAACATAATTAATTTGGAAAATTGTACTATATTGAAGGCATCATATCAAAGCAGTTGGGAAACAACAGATGACATGTAATTTACATTGGAGCAACTGGACAGTTATTTGGGCAATAAAAGTAAAGTGACCTTCTTTTTAAATTTCTTATGCCACAATAAATTCAGCAGGTAAAAATCTAAATGTAAAAGTAATATCAATGTCTTCTATTTTCAGAAAAGAAGTGTTGGTGAGGGTGAGGATGACCTGGTGTCCCCGTCCGCCGCTGGTGTGAGTCCCAGTGGTGCCATTAGAGAAAACATGAGGACAGCTCATCAGAAAGAGAGAAGCAGGACCCACGGTCCAGCAATCTCACTTCCGTGTGTAGATGCAAAACCAGCGGAAGCCCAGCCAGGAAGTGATATCTGCGCCTTCCTGACAGCATAGTGCCCAGCAACCAAGAAAGGGACATGAGCCAGTGTCCATCACAGACAAGTGGACCAGCAAAGCATGGCGTGGACACGTGGTGGAACATCATTTCGTCTTGCAATGGAGGAATGCAGTCACGTGCTGCAACACGGATGGGCTTCAAGGACATCAGCTCAGTGATGACACAGGCTGTATGATGTCATTGACACGGGGATCTAAGAGAGCCGCATTCCTGGAAAGCAAGAAGAGCATGGCTGTCAGGTGCTGGGGGAGGCTGACAGATGCCGTTCCACAGGCAGAGAGTTTGGGTTTTGTCAGAAGCTCTGGGGCTGTTTCTTGGGCCCCGCCGGCTCCTTTTCATTGCAGTCTGTAAATCTGAGCATCTGAAGAAAACTGGTGAGGGAGGGACAGTGACTCTGGGACTCTGATACTCACCAGAGGTGGAGAAAGGGAGCACTCAGTACAAGACAGCGGGTCTCTCCTTGTCGCCAACTGGGCACTCAGAAGCCCAACTGCTGCTAACAGAGACAAATGAGCCAGAAATTGGGGTTACTTCTCCTAGGCTCTTAGGAAGGTTCCTAGTAGCCCTTTAAAGTGCCTCAGGATGGTTGTTATTTTCCAGTGTATGGAAGGGAGGAACTGGACCACAGGTGAGGTGAAGTGGCTTGGGGATGGGCCGAGAGCAAGCCAGAGGAGACTGGAAACATCCTCAGGCGGGCAGACGCCATCTCCGCCCAGTGACTGGAGGATGACTACTGGGCGCCTCCTCTCTGCAGGGCTCTTTCTCTGGGCCCCTAGCAAATTTCTCTTTCATTCAAGATTCTAAAATCCTTCATAAATAAATCACATTCCACACCCCAATCCCGGGCACTTCTCAGCATATCCCAGAGAAGCTCCTTCCTGGGTGAGCAGATAAGGAACAAGGAGAGCAAAGAGGACTCCCATTTCCACCCCAGTGGCTGCCTCTAGGCTCTTCTTCAAGAAGTGATTTTGTTTTCATGCTCTGGCTTCTCAGCTGTAGGGTTGGGAGGGAACTTTTACTTCCCCTGGGGATGTAGAAGCTTCGGAGGTAATTTCTATAGTCTTTGGAGCTCAATGATACTCAATAGGGAAAAGAAAAAGTGCAATGGGAGGCCGTCTGCATCTCAGGGTTCCTGATAAAGGATGTGTATAGTCTCCACAAATTCTCTTTCCCAGCACTTCCTCTGATTTGTTGAGGCTGATGGGATGTTTGCCTCTGCCTTCTCAAGAGATCTGGAGACCAGGGTAGACCATATGGCACATGCACCCTGCCTCTGTGAGCTGAGATCTGCCTCCTGGATCACCAGGCTCAAAGCCCAGTCCCTCCACCCTGGCAGTGTGAAGTGAGGTACGTTATTTACTTTCTCTCTACGTCATGTCTTATGTCTGGAAAACCAGCCAAACCTCGTATTCATGTGGTAGGTTGAAAAATTACATAGCTTAGGAGAATTCCCAGGACATTATAAACACTAAATAAATCTAGCTGCTGTAATTGTTGTTGCTATTAATGTTATTATCAATAATTATATATCATTTTTATAAGTATAACATATCATTGGTTATATAATACAATATACTACTTAAATTAAAGAGATACAAGATGCATCTAAATCTCACAAATGACCCAAACATTCTACCATTCAGAAATGAGTTAACTCTGAAATTCTCTTCCAGGTAAACCAAGGGTCTTTTCAACGGGCCAGCTACTACATGCTTTTACATAGTAAGTGCTTTTGGCTCCCTGGCTCACACAGACTCTTTTAAAACCATTCATAGTTGAATTCTGTTGTAACTTAAAGCAGCCATTGAAAGAGGTAAATGAATGGGTGTGACTGTGTCCCCTTAAAATCTTACTTACCCAAACAGACTGTAGTTTGACAAGCCCTAAAATAAAACCAAGAAAACCTTTCAAAGTCATTGTTGTTTATACTTAGCCAGAGAAGCTGGAACCTCAATAAGAAAATTACTTATCCTGCCAAAAGACATCAGATAAAATGTATTTCCAGTTACTGCGGTCCCCAGGTCAAGATGAGGATGTTCCAAGAGGGCATAGGAAACAAAGCTACAGCACTGAATGCAAACCAGCTGCTTTCCAGGGTAATGAGGTACATTCCTTCCACAAAAAATCAGAGCACCCACTGTCTTTGAGAATGCGGCTGATGAAGGTTTGATACCTGGAGCTAACTTTGAGCAATTACAGATTATCAACTGAGATATATCTGAAAATGCTAAAAAAAATTACTTCATTTAAAAGGAAGTGATACCTCGCATCCCTGGAATGAGACAGGAACAATGAGTAGGAATGTCCCCCAATAACCAAGAAGCAGGGTAACATGGACCATGCAAGACAAAGAGAAAGTTAAATCAGACCAGAGCCAAGAACTGTTCTCCCAGCTCTGAGAATTTTCACAAGCTCCCTAATAAGAAGAAATAAAAAAAAATGAGAATCCCTTGCACATCATTTACAGTGATAGAAAGTAGTTCACAGTAGCATTCTATCCTTCAGATGCATTCTATCCTTTAGATACAGAGACATAGGGAGCATTTCTTTGAAACTTTGTGACTCCAATGCACCTTGTCAAAGTCAGGGGCAGAGATCTCACCTGCAGTGCCTCATTACTAATTTAAAGCTCAGTCCTTCCATTTTTCCCAGAATGATTGCATCCCAAGCATTAAACATTTATTGTATTGGATCCCTTGGAAGAAAGGTAATTTTCAAAGACAGAACTGAAGGAAGAAGATAGCTCACAAAACTATTAGACTACAAGATTCATAAGGGTGGGAACTGTAGTATTCTGTTTGCCATTAATGCACATTTCTGAAATTTAGATACAAATTTATCCTATACATAATTATTGTATATAATTATGTATAGGATAAATGTATATTATTTATATTTTCAATCCATGGGATGGGTTCTGCCACTCCTAATCCATTCAATGGCTTCATAACAGATCTCTAAAAAAATTCTCCTCTAGATAATTGTCTTTAACATATGGCTAGTCAACATTAACTACTATAGTCAAGGTCTAGGTCTAGAGTAAGTAAAACAGACCACCAGCAACAGCCCTTCCACATTTACATGCATGCACACACACATGCGTACATACATACATGCCTCTGACTTTTTGTGTGTCTTTTCCATGAAATAGGCTAAAAATATGGAATTTCCACTTTGAGACCTTTGAAACAATCCCCATAAATGTCAAGGGCTATTTTGGCTTGACAATGAATTTATCACTTCACTATAGGTTATATTCACAAAGTTAGTCTCTCTGACTCAGAGCCAAGTTAAATCATGGCCTTGTGGTAATTACACAGTATTAAGAAACTGTAGGTTTCTAATAAGATGTTGAAGGGTAATAAAATAAATTACAGCATTTGGGCTCTCTTATGCAAAGTGCCAGTCACTTCTTTGGCAGCAGAGCAAGAGCGCCTGTTATATGATCCAGATAGGTACACAGTTATACCTTCTTTACATAAAACTCTATATGATGTTATATATCATTGCATATACAACTGTATATTACTTATGTTTATTATATACTTGTATTTGATGTTATCTGTACATATGTAAACATGTAGATAATTGTACATATGTAGATAATTATCTCATGATAATTTATGAGATCTTTCATTGAATGTTGCGGGTAAGTTAGTATGAGTCTTAAATTGGACCAGTATTATAAAATGCTTTGACTGCATAGTGCTATATTTCTAGAAATAGACAAGTGTTGTACTTTCATGATTAACTTCAAACTTTTATGTTTTATAATACATGAAGTATAAAATTATGTAAAGCTAAGCATAAAAGTTTTATAATGCATCATTTTTCTAATGCATATAAATCGTTATAATATATATAATACATTATAAAACATATACATTTATGTATTATATAAACATAATGCATTATAAATTATAAAGGTTGGTAAATCATTATAAATTAAAATTCTGGAAAATTAAACATTGCAAACATGCTTTGCAACAAAGCAGATGATAATCAGCATCCACTGGATGTATCTCTGAGGAGGCAGCACTAAGAAGAAACTATTAGGAAATGCATCTGTTGTAATTAAGAATGTAAAGCCCAACCACAGTTCTAAAATCTGGCTACACCACTTGACTAACTATGTGACTGGGGACAAATTAATTAGCCTTTTCTTTCCTCCGTTTCCTCACCTATGCAACAGGGGCACCTAATTATACTAGGATAAGCTAGGACGCCAGTAATAACCACCAATAAGAGCCACCGCCCAAGCTCAGTGGTAACATACCACATGTGATTCCCACTCATACAGAGCCTTCCCAGGTCCACACAGATTCTCAGGGTGGCCGAGATCCCTGAGCTGGCCAACACAGCAGGCTGCTTGACTCCTACCTGACAGGCACTCTACCCTGACAGGCACCCATGGGGTCAGAGCAGGGAAAGAGAAAGAGAAGACATGCAGACGCAGAGCACTGGCTCCTAAGCTCCACCTCCTATTAGATGACAGTTTTGATTATTGTGAAGTATACAGAAAGAAAATTAAGATAAGGTTAACCTGAACTTAAAAAAAACATCATCCAATTCAGAACTAGAAAGCTCTCTAAAAGTAAACCCCTTGTAATGCAGAAAAGGTCAGAGAAAATATGAGAATTTTTACCTTAGTTTCCCACCCAGCAAGGGCAGGCCTGAAGTCAAACTCTGCTATCTGTTCTAACTCCCTCCTGGCTGCAGTTCCGCGGCCAAACTTTGCAGGTGTGTTCAGCATTCTTGACTCTTCTGGAATATCGTGGAGACCAGAGCAGCATGGTAGTTAGGTGTCTACTCCAAATTTATATTTAAAAGAAAATCTAGAAATAATGGTAATAATGGAGAGGGTCTTCCAGATCAGAAATTATACTGCAGCCACTATTAACTAATTATATCTTATTTTAACTAATTTTAACGATTAACTAATTATATCTTAACAACAACATGATATTTATTATCCAAACCAATTGAAGATTCCAGATTAAATACCATCCTGAAAAAAGATAGTTTTGCTCTGACAAGAAGGAATAAGAATGGAAAGTGGCATGGAGATTTCTCAGAAAACTTGGAATGGAACCACCATTTGATCCAGCTATTCCACTTCTCAGTTTACACTCAGAGGACTTAAAATCAGCATATTACATGATGCAGCCACATCAATGTTTATAGCAGCTCAACTCACAATAGCTTAATTATGGAACCAAGGTTCCTTCCACAGATGAATGGATAAAAATAAATTATATATAATACACACACACACACATATATATATATATGATGGAGTATTACTCAGCCTTAAAGAATGAAATTATGGCATTTGCTGGTAAATGGATGGAGATAGAGAATATCAGGCTAAGCAAAATAAGCCAATGCCAAAAAAACCAATGGCCGAATGTTTTCTCTGGTATGTGAATGTTAATTCACAATAAGGGGGAAGCTAGAAAAGAATAGAGTTACTTTAGGTAGAGGGGAGTGAAGGGAGGGGAGGGGGTTTGGGGGTAGGAAGGACAGTAGAATGAATCAGACCTATTACCCTATGTGTATATGCAACTGTAGGACTGGTGTGATTCTACATCATATACAACCAGAAGAATGAGAAATTATACTCCATTATATATGATGTATCAAAGTGCACTCTACCGTCATGTATAACTAATTAAAACAAATAAAAATTTTTTTGAAAAAGGAATAAGATCTGCAAGAAGAAGTGACATGGCATGCGTCAGAACTCTGAAAGCATTCAAAATAAGGTCTGTTGATCATTGCGCTTTCTGAATCATTTTAAAATGATCATACCCCTGGCCGTGTCTTACTCACACAGCTCAGCAAGGTGTGTGCATTCCTAACAACAGGGAGAGCTAGACTGCTGAGCTAGATGTCACTTGTGGGTTTTGTTTCTATTTGTTGAGTGGAGAGGAAAACCAAACAATCAGTGAGCCAAGCTGAGTGAACTGCCTAGTGTCACTGAAGGGCGTGGCCAACAGTGACTAACACAGTCATTTTCCACTTGAACAGGTTCAGGTTCAAAAAGGAACTTCAGTTATTTTAAAAATGAAAGGAATGATTGCAGTTCTATCACCATTTCCATTCATTTAGATCATCGCCATACCAAGGGAGCCCTCCAGCACTGAGCCCAGAAATGCAGCTATTGGATCACAGGCAGAGCCAAGGAGGCATGCCACTGTCAAGTACCCAGGTAATGAACACCCAGCCAGGATGACAGCTGTCAGTCACTTCTTGGCTACACTTTTCATCTTATAAAGTTGCCACCATTGTACCCCAGTGCCCCAAATACTCTACTTAAAATTTTTTGTGTGTAGTGACCTTCCTTCAGACCCTTTATAATGTCATCTGACCTTATGAACATCTAGAAATGTCATTGATTCAAATGACCGCTTGCTTACTTAATGACATTGGTAGAAAATGAAGCCTAAAGCTCATATAACTCTACCCCAAGTCCTCCAGAGTCTTGTTAATTGTAATGAGGGCCATGTGACATCCTGAAATACAATTTTATATATGGTTGGCACAAAATACCTATACATATTTATGGTGTACAGTATGATAACTTAATTTATGTGTACAATGTATATGATCAGCATTTCTATCTTCTCAAATATTTATCATTTCTGTGTGTTGGGAACTTTTGGACTCTTCTACTTATTTTTAAATACACAAGAAATTCTTATAGACCATAATTACCCTACTATGCTACAGAACGTGATAATTACTCCTATCTAACTGTATTTTGGTACCTTCCCATCCCTCCCTCCCTTCCTAGTCTCTAGTAACCACTATTCTACTCCTTAGATCAACTCTTTCAGTTTCCACAGAGTAGGACCTGAGGCATTTGTCTTTCTGTACAATATGTTTGTAAAGAGAAACCTGTTACATCCTACTCTCGTAAATGGTATGGATGATGTTCTTTCTTCTTCCAGTGGGTTATGGAGCAGGAAAGTGGAGATGAGATAAAAGGAGCCCTGTACCTACTGGAGTCCTTTAGCCCTCTCAGAGGCGACATTTGTACTTCACATCCAGCCTGATCCAGTATCTGGGCTAGTTTCATGTGTCAAAACCGAAGGGGAAGTCTTGGCAAGGGCACTGGTTTTGCTTCAAGTGAGGCAGGCTGAGAAGATACACATCATTTTGTTCACACAGAACTCCCCTCCCTTTTTTCCCTGCTTCTTTCCTGCTTGGAGCTGACTCCTCCTTCCTGCAGCTCAGAGGATCACAGGCTGATTGAAGAACACAAAGGTTCCGATGGGAGCCTGAGTACAGGCTGGCTCTGCTTGCTCATATTCATATTCTCTCTCTCTCTCTCTCTCTCTCTCCCCCATAAAAGCTGAAACCTACCTGACAGTCTCTCTGCTTCTGAATCCAGCTCTGGAACCAAATGCATCCTTTTATTGCTCTAAAAAGTGAATAGTTTGATTACATCCAGCTACGCCCTGCTTTCCTCCATAAGAAGGACCCAAAAGGACCTAGACATCATTGATTGTCAATCTACCTGAGGAGTTTTTGCTTTCTTGATGGAAATTTGGTTGTGGAAAGGAGTTTGGAGTTTGTCTTTAATTGGAATGTTGAAAAGTTGCTTATTGATGCCTGAAATGGAACTCAGTTTTTAGATATGGGTTAAGTCAGATCTAAAGAAGCCATGCCTGACCGTTTCCTGCAGGACTGAGGGACACCTAGAGGGAAACTTGGTAGGAGAAATGACATCCGATTGGCAACAACCATGCTTTATTTTGAGAAAATCATCAGACTCATTGAGAAGGGAAATTAAATATTGATCAAGGACAATGTCTTTCTTCCTCAGTAACTTACTAGCAAATGACTCTAGCCTGTGGAAAGAAAATCATAATTCTACGGACCTTTTAAATTCACCAGGAACTCTGAATATCTATCTTTTTTGCCTGACATTTTTGATGGCTCTTGCAGCCCTAGCGGGCAGCATTTTTTCACTCGTGACCCTGCTGGGAATGCGGAACAGAACAGTCGTGTCCATGCTCGTGGCTTCCTGGTCTGTGGATGATCTCCTGAGTGTCCTGTCAGTGACCATCTTCATGTTTTTGCAGTGGCCAAAAGAGCTCCCGGGCTACTTCCAGTCTCTGTGCACCACGTCCGCCTTGCTGTACTTATGCCAGGGCCTCTCCAGCAACTTGAAAGCGACTCTCCTGGTCTCCTACAACTTTTACACCATGCACCGGGCTGAGGGGAGCCCGGCGGCCTCTGGCAGACCTGGCCGGGTGCTCGGCGTGGCGCTCACGGTGTGGGCAGCCAGCCTGCTGCTCTCCGCGCTCCCGCTGTGCGGCTGGGGCGCCTTCGTGCGCACGCCCTGGGGCTGCCTGGCCGATTGCTCCAGCTCCTACGTGCTGCTGCTCTTCTCCGTGTACGCCTCGGCCTTCGGGCTCCTGGCGGGCCTCTCGGTCCCGCTCACTCACCAGTTGCTGTGTTCGGAAGAGCCGCCGAGACTCCATGCCAACTACCAGGAAATTTCCCGTGGGGCTTCCACTCCTGAGACCCCTTCTGCTGCGGGGAGAGAGCTTTCGTTGTCTCCTGAGGATGCTCCGGGCCCCGCTCTGCGCTGCGCTGGGGGATGTTCCCGGAGTCCGGACACTGCCTTTGGACCCGGTCCGCCGGCGACCTCAGGGGCGGGAGCCTGCAGGCGTGAGAACCGGGGGACACCGTACGGCACCCGGAGCTTCACCAGGAGCGTTGCGCAGAAGCGCTTCGCTTTGATCTTAGCGCTGACAAAAGTCGTTCTCTGGCTGCCTTTAATGGTAAAAGTGCACTTGCTCCTAATGCGCGCGTATGGGCCAGGCAGTGTGAGTGCATGTTGAGGCCAGCGTCGCGGGTTTGGGGAGCCACCAAAAGATGTGCAGTGAAGTCCTTTTCCCAGAGAGGTGCCTCGCCAGGTTTTAGACAGTCCCTGGAAGGAGGGCGGCTTCCCGCTGGGAGCAGTCCGCCACCGAACCTTTCCAGCCAAGCATTACTCTCCTTTCAAAACTGAGGGGCTTGAGGAGCACTTTCCGTAACGGGAGACTTAGTTTTTCTGTGTTATGATCAAATTCCCAGCAAAATTTGGAATATTCAGAACAGAAAGAAAGGTTTTTTCCGCCTTCTGTCGCCCCTTTCTCTGTGCTCCTTTCCTGCCAGGTGAGGACCGCGCCCAGGCCCAGCAGGGAGACCAAGGAGGAGCGCTTGTGCTGTAGAGCGACAAGAGAGGGGGCCAACCAGGCTTTTGTTCTGGCCTCCGGGTCGAGGCCGAGGGAGAAGTGTCAGTGTCGCCTTGCTCTGACAAGCGCTCCTGGGTGGAGATGAGGCTGGGGTGGGGGGGGGGGGTGACAAAGATCATTCTGCTTGCAGGGTACAGGTCCCACAGATGCTGCCCGTTTGCCTGGGCAGCGACCGCGTGTTGTAGACTGTGCTTCCCTGGTGGAGATTTCAACAGGCAGCGAGCTCAGCATCCAAGAGCAGAATTCACCAAACCCTGGAGTCTGGCGCAGTAGGGTGTATCCCAAGAGCCCACCACCAAAGCCTAGCAAGGCAGCCCAGAAGCAGAACTTTCTCAACCAGGGAAGGAGGCAGGAGCGGGAGACTGGGGCCGTGGGCTTGCGGGAAAGGCTTGGGAAGTGAAATGGGATTGGAGTTAGGTCTGAAGTTCTCTCCCCTTTGCAGATCCACATGGTGGTCAAGCACGCGGTGGGGCTTCAGAGCCTTCCTTTTGAGACACTCGGCTTTCTACTAACCCTGCTGGCCACCACTGTAACCCCGGTGTTTGTCTTGTCCAAACGTTGGACCCACTTGCCTTGTGGCTGCATCATCAACTGCAGGCAGAGTGCTTACTCAGTGGCATCAGATGGCAAAAAAAGTAAGTCCCCTACAATGTGGCTGTTGGGAGCAATAATCATTCCCTCTGATGCAGAAAAGCGGCCCTTGAGAAAGTTGCCTAGTAGAGGATGAAGAGTCAAGGACAAATGTAAATGGCAAATAGAAAAACAATTATGTGAAACAATTCTCATCTCAGTGTTGGAGTAGCTTTTCAACCAGCAGGTTTTAAGCAACCATAGAAGTACTTGTGCAATGATGACTTTTCAAGGTAAAAAAGGAAGAGAGGACTCAAGGATGTCAACAAAGGCTCTTAGATGTTTTATCTAGGAAAGTTCTCAGTGGAAAATAAATCCCCTGCCAGGACTATGTATCAGCAGCAACATTGCTGAGAATCCTGCATCTGGTAAGAGAGTATTAACACTCTGGAAAGAATCAAACACTGATTATGCTAGAGCCCACACTTAGTCATCGGAACAGTAAGAAACACATCTTTACTATTTTGCAGAGTCCCTGAAACAGTCCCCAAATGATTCTCTGCTATTAGCAACATAAACCTGCTCAGCCCCAACCAGGAAGCAAAACCCCTCGGTTCCAAGAAGGGAGGAAGGTGGCAGACTTTGTCATTGTGTATGCATATATGAATCTGGCTTTGCTACTGACTTTTTTTAAAAAAAAATATGTCCCAAGGATAAGCATAGGGGATAGGCACAGGTAGGTTGTGGGTGGGAGGCAGATGTAAGGGTAAAGCTCTCTCCAGAGTAGTTGCTCCATATCATAAAACAGGAAAAACAGAAGAATGAGCTGCATATTTTGATCTGCCAGGAAGAAAAAAAAAATGACATTATTTTGTCATTCCAGACAGAAGATACAATGTTCTGCCACTTAATAAATCTAAGTATACACTGAATTAATGGTCCCATTAATTGTTCTTTTTCAGAATAGACAAGTGTGTTATTCTTCGATAGAAAATTAAGTTAAATAAATGCAGTTTGTATTACACTATTTTGGGGTTGTAGAAATTGGAAAATATCAAAGTATACTCTGAATCAATTCTACAACAGAGTTATTTTATAAATATCAGTCATGAGCTGGCCATTTATCAGGTATTGGTAACAGTTAGATATTTTTCAACAGACAAAAATGATTTTTCATTGTTAAGAATATCATAAAGTTTTATTGTTAACAGATGCCAAGTTCATTTTGTCTGTGAAATGACCATGGGACATATAATAATGATGTTCTTTTGGAGCTTAATATGCAGAGCAACAACAGAAAAAATTAATAATGAATTTTTATGCTTCACTTAAAAAAAAAAACATAAAATAGGAACTCATTTACAAGCCTGCTCTAACAGTGAATCAATCCTCTCAGTCTCACAACATTTACTATTGTGATAGAGATGAGAGTCCAGTGCTGGTGACAATGTGAAGCCTTGGTGAAGTGTTTGAGTGCAGGCTTTCTTAAGAAGTGGGGAGCCCCCATACCAGAGCCGAAAGTAAGACAATGACCTGTCACTGAAGTGACCTCCTCAATGTTCCATCCTGGGTACTGCTCAAGACAGAACAGCCCACAGCCTGGTTAGCACAGTCAATGATCACATCACTATCGAATTTGAAATTAAAAACATGTCTTTCAGAGTAACATTTTCCTCTAAAATTGCCAGAATTTTATTTGCATTTATTTAAAAATTTCAAAGGAGGACTTGAAATATAAAAGCTTATTTTTTTTTTAAAAAAAAAAAGGTGTTTTCAAACATAAAACATTGTGCCAAATGATAGTTTAGGATCTTTAGAGGATCCACTCCCTCTTAGGATTCAGGTTATGCCATAGGGAAATCTGATAACAAGAGTGTGTTTTCACTGTATGAAGAGCCAGCATGAATTTTTCTATTGCTAAAGTGACACAATGACATTCTAAGCACCCAAAGGTGGCTCATCCCCAAGAAGGCCAGGGGTTTATCAGCTGTATGACTTAATTCTTTAAAAGTTTCATGTTCAATTTTTCTCCTTAACAAACTAAGATCCCTTTTCTTTACATTCTTTTTCCGTGAAGGACACAGAAGCAAAGAAGGGAAAATAATTGTTCTGACTCACATTTCCTATAGGTTTACCTTTCAGATGTAAGCACATACAATTTGCCATTTCAGCTTCATGGAATGGTAATAAAGAGACGTGCAAAGCAGAGAAAAGATTGTCAGTACTGGGAATTAATTTACAGAAATAAGAATTAACTTTGGTTTCTGACAATCATCTAGCATTACTAGGATCTCCAAGCAAAAAGTGTTTTTAAGTGATTTTTTAACACAGAGATCTCAGATGGTCGACATAGGAGATGGATATAGCCTTGAGATTCCTTTTGTTTGCCTGACATATTTTCTTTCTGTATGTAAACAGCTAAAAATCATATACTTCATATAAAGAGCAGATATATTTGGCCTTTATTCTTTCACAAAATCAGAGTATCTGTTAAGGGATGTATTAACCTCAAAAATTATTCATTTTATAAACTGCTATAATTACTTTAAAATTATAGTTGACAAAATGTGATTAAAAGAAAAAAGACTAGAACTACTAAATGTTTTAGCCAAGGTTAGTGATCCTAGAAGCTCTTGCTTTGCAGAACAAATAAATTATATTTATTTTTTTAAAGCATGATATAAGGTTTCAGAAAATAATGGACTGTATTCTATTGGTCTTTAAGTTTCTTGAAAGCTACTAATCAATGAAAGACTTCTCAGTACAGAAAAAGTTTTAAAAACAGCTCAATATTTTTTAAGCAGCATAAACACAAGATTCAGAAACTTTAATACCCTCAACCCAAATCAATCAATTTTAAAATATACATAAAGATACCAATTTTTAAAGATATCATTTCTATTAACATGTGTGCCATTCAGCTTGCCTCACAGAGTCAGGCTGTCCTGACAAATACCCTGCCACACACAGCTGGGTAGTTACCATGGGTCATTTCATTTATTCACTCTCTCAGCCACTTCCTTCCTACAGGGAAGTCACTGCCTGTCCAGCAAGGCACCGATAAGTCATTCCTGGCCTGAGCTGATTTTGACTCAAAGACATGTTTTATTTTGAACCTATCTTTATACTATTTATTTGTTGTGGGCAGGGGGTGCCAGGAATTGAACCCAGGAGCACTTAACCACTGAGCCACATCCCCAGCCCTTTATTTATTTATTTATTTATTTATTTAGAGGCAGAGTCACTAAGGGCCTTATTAAGTTGCTGAGGCCAGCTTTGAAGTCAGGATCCTCCTGTCTCAGCCTCTGAGCCACTGGAATTACAGGCTTGTGCCACCACACCTGACTCTTGATACTTATTTTTAACCAATTTTAATTATGGGCCAAAATTTTAAGATCAAACTCAATGCTTCAGCTTCATTTTTTAAAAATCAAGATTGCAGGGCTGGGGATGTGGCTCAAGTGGTAGCGCGCTCACTTGGCATGCGTGCAGCCCGGGTTCGATCCTCAGCACCACATACAAACAAAGATGTTGTATCCGCCGATAACTAAAAAATAAATATTAAAATTAAAAAAAAATCAAGATTGTACAGTCCACCCCAGCCCCCTTAGTGGCTTCACTGGAAGGGACCAAGATGGAAGGTCATTCCCCCACTTGCTGAATACACAGGCCCCTGTCAGTTATTACTGTTGCCTGACTGGCCCCTTAGTCTTGTGGACTTTCTGCTGTTTGTTATTAATAATGTTAAAGAGATGTAGTCTTTGTCCTCAAGGAACTTAGGGACGTTCAGGTTTGACTCTGATACTAACATCTCCTTCAATACTGTTTTGATTATTAAGTGCTTTGATTTCTAACATATTTTTCTAGCCTTCCTCAAACACTGTCAGCTCTGTGATGTCATTATATTTTGTTATGTCCATTGGTGACCTCACTCAGATTTTACCTTTAGCGTTAAGGAAAGTCAGTAATAAAACAAAATAAAACAGAAAAAAAGTTTTTGTGGGTTACACTTTATAAATAAAGTTCTTCCTCTGACCTACAAATAGCATGTCCGGGTCATTTTGCTTAGGCTAACATATTTTCCTCATGGGTCTGATTGGCAGTAGAGAAATTTTTTCCTATGTAGGATAATTACTTCAATTCTGGAATCAGCATCAAAGTCAAATCTTTTTGACAGATAAATCATCTTAGCTGGATTTCCTCTATGAGCCTCAGTTTTCTCAACTGTAAAGCAGGACCAATAAAACTTTTTGTCATGCAGGGCTGCTGGTGTGCCAAATGATGTGGTCTACATGAACAGCTTGGCCCTGGAAGGTTCCGCCACATTGTAGTCTCTCTGGCAGTCCAGCTGCTCCTCAGAGCCTGCCTGGGACTATCTCATCATGTCCTGGCTCAAGTCAGAGTCTCCATTAACATATTCTACAATGCCTTCAAAATATTGCTCATTTTTACGTAGTTCAAAATTATGACAGCTAATAAGCTATCTAGTCAGACATCAGTTTTATCAAGTATTAATCAAGAAGTTGGCATTTTATGACATTTTTGTTTTCTTAATGTTCCTGAATTACCAATTTGTCACTCCATACCCTTTTTTTTTTTTTTTGGAGAAAAGGAAGCCCATCAATAATTAAATAATCTTTTCAGTTCCCCTCACCTTTGATGTTCTTAAAGTAGGTCTAAAATCCTAATTTAATTTTCCTGGACTAGATTAATAGGAATCCTAAGGAGAAACACAAATGAGGCAGTGTATAAAATATGATCATCTGTTTCTGTTTTTCCATTTTCTCTGAATAGAATTTTTTATTTGTTTGTGTTCTGGCTCAAATGACAATGAATTATACTGATAAATTCTATTTTTCAGTCAGCAAAATTGGCTTGTAAATCTCTGGTTCTGGGAACATTTCAGTAATAGAATCAGCATGTGAATGACACTGGAGTGTATTAGAAAGTGAATCAAATATTTCATATGACTCCCATAGAAACTTTATAGCTTTTCATAACTTTTGCCACCAAAGATAGCAATATGTCGGACTATAAAACACAGAACTATCGAAGTAGAAAATTTCTTTGAAACAAGCAATGTTTTCAAAGATGACAACTAAAGTATTAAATTGCATTTTGTCTACCACTTGGCTAAAACTTTTTTCTTAAAATATATTACCTAATATTGAATGGCATTCACACACAAACATTTTATCACTTTCTGCCACAGTCTTGTTATTCTGCTAAGATTTTGCATCGTACTCACTAACAGCATTATGTCTAAAATTCTAGAATATTTTACCTTATTTAAATCATTATTTAGATTTTCTACATTCCTGCTAATTAATCAGCTCTGTACATACTGTTAAATGCTTCAGGTCACAGAGATATACATCCATTCACTTTTTTAGCCAACTATTCCAAACTGATTTGTATAAGAAATGTACTCGCTATTTTAAAAAAGTTTAAAAGCCACATGGCAGCATGGTATAATTTTTAATACAGGCATTCATAGTCACACAAATGTCAGAAGTGTTATACAGCAAAAGTTTTAAAGCAATTATATCTGTTTGTGGCATTCTTAACTGAATAACATGTAATCTTAATGTTACTTGATAATTAACACAATATGTTATATTCCAAAATAAATGAATTTCAGAATTGATGGACCAAAAACCTAAAACTGAATCTATTTGAGAGATTCTTAATTTATGGCTAAATTTTTGCTATGTGGATTATCCTAAAGAATAAAGGAGTTCTTCAGATTGTATGTAATTCAAGCCCCTTCATGTGCAATGGAGGAAAATTAGACCAGAGATAAGACGGCTGCATTTTGTAAGGAATAATTGTTTCACATAATTGACAAGAAGTAACTGAAAATAGTCAGTTAGATAGCAATCTTGTTGAAAGCACTTCCTATTGTTACTCACCATGTACACCCAAGGGTTGTTTATATCCACCTAACTGTGGGATTTTTTTTCTCATTTTCACCTAGCCAAGAGGAGAGGCTTTGAATTCAATCTGTCATTCCAACAAAGCTATGGGATCTATAAGCTAGCACGTGGGGATTACTATGACGATGATGAAAATTCCACATCCTGTCACCACCTGATGAACCCTGAGTGCACGACTGTGCTAGACTCTCAGAGAGACAACCCCAGGATCTTCAATGCCATCAAAGTGCAGATCAGCACCACACCCTCTCTGGACAGCGACAGAGTCAGCAGTTTGGAGAAATGCAGCAGTGCTGACCTTGCAGAGGCCCAGGGAGGTTCTGACCAAGGAAAGGGGGCATTTTCTGAGAGATCAGGAGGTGGTGTTGACGATGAAGAAACCACCTTTTCTGAAGGCCCAGAAAGAAGACTTTCTCATGAAGAGAATCAGAAGCCAGACCTCTCAGACTGGGAGTGGTGCAGAAGCAAATCAGAGAGGACTCCTCGCCAGGTACAGTAGATGTTCTTCCTGAGGTGTTAAAAAGAAACCGAATACAAGAGATGTGAAAATCATTAGATCTGCTTTCATTCAAAGAGTCTTTAATTTTTTTAAGTTAGTTTTACATTTTCATTCAAAATCTATACCTTTGGAATAAACAGAGTTCAAGGTGCTTCGAGAAGGGTGAAGCATTTTACCTTAACCCCAAGTGATCTGCTTAAATTCAGACTAGACTCTCAGAACTCATGCTTCTGAGTTAATTAGTTAAATTAGTTAACTTGTAGGGTTTATTTTTCTCTTCTCCATCCCAAAGCTGCCTCACAAATCCCAGGAGAGGTTTTCTTTTTTCTCTGAAGGAAAATATTTATGCAACTAGTAATATGGAGGCTTGTCCTTACTGATCTGAGTAATAACATAGCTTGCCTCTAAGTCTTGCAAAAACTAGTCTATCCAGTACCCAGCATGAACAAAATGATTTATTCCAGAACATTCTTCTGAGCCATTGTAAGCCTTGCCAAGTGTCTACTTGCACTGAGTCTCCATAATCAAAAATATAATTCCAGAAATATTCTGCTAGGAATAACACATTCATTGATCTAAATTGTGACCACATCTCATTGACTATGAATATGAGCAGGATGATCTAAGATTTCCTTTTCTCCTGCAGTGTAAGCAGAACTGTTATTGTTCTGATATCACTATTTAAGAAGTCAGTGGAATAGTAAAACAAACTACACAAAACACATTATTAGAAAAGATGATCATGCACACTGTTTAGCCAGTAGGAATCTCAGAAGAAATCAGTAAATATTTGTCATAAATTGAAATATATATTGGAAAATGGTAGTCAAAGAATACAGTGCTCCATACAGTCCCTCAACTCAGAGGGGATTCCTACATTCTCATCAGTAATTTGTTCCTGAAGAATCTAAACCTGCTGGTTTTCTAGCACTTAAAAATTAAGTGATATTCATGATGAAGTGTGTGTGTGTGTGTGTGTGTGTGTTCCAATAATTTGCAGCTACCTTGTGAGCTGTTCCCCTATAACCATTCTCATGCAGACCCCTTAGAGGTTACAGCACTCATGGATCTTGCTCATACTTTTTTTTCCTGCTTATTTTATCACACATGTTTGTACTTCTAGCACAATACAGTGTTTAGATTTTCTAAGTTTTAGCCTTCTAAAGGTGATAGTATACTATATACAGTCTGCTGGGACTTTTTTTTCAGTTGACGTTACTTTAAACAACTCAATTTATATTTTTTCAGAACATTGGGGTTTAGACAGGCACCTGTGATTCCAGTGACTCGGGTGGCTGAGGCAGAAGTATCCCAAGTTTGAGGCCAGTATTAGCAACTTATTGAGGCCCTGTATCAAAATATAAAAAGGGCTGAGGATGTAGTTCAGTGGTAAACTGCTCCAGGATTCAATCTCTCATACCAAAACAAACAAAATTTAAAAATTAGAAATTATCATGTCAAAGATCACAATACATAATCCTCATTTTAAAATCTTATTTATAGTTTGGAAATTATAAACAATCAACTATACCTAGAAAAATGTGAAACAGTCAAATCCTGTTTACGTGAAAGTATATTGTTCTATGAGAATAATGAAGTACAACTCACCCCAAACCCTCTTTAAATCAAAATATAAAATGATGTGTGGAAATAGAAAACTTTGCTCAATATATATAATCTTACAACTTTAATGATTTGTTTACTAAATAATTAATATTTTAACATCAGTGATAAACAAGAAATTTATCCAAAAATGGTGCCTATAGGAAAAAAAATGACTAGTGGTAAATAGATAATGCAATATCCAAAAAATAAAAAAAAAAAAAATCTCTGTAGAAGTCTTGATGAAGTTAGATGGAATATTATCATAGATTTTACAATAGTAAGAAATCCTTAAACTACAAGCTCATGGATGACTCCCTTATCAAAATTGCCTATGATCTTTAAGGTTAGCATTAAATCAAATTATAAAATGTTTAAAAATTTTATAAATTTTACCAAACATTTTCAAAACTTATGAGAACTTTTCCTAAGGATGAAAAAAAAAAGGAAAAGAAAACTTAACTCTTACATAATTTTGAGCAGCTGATCTCAGGTGAGAGAGAGTACATGGTGAGTCAGCACTTTCATTTTTAGCTTTTCTTCCAAGTGGCTTCTTTGCTCTGAAAACAACATACATAGTACATGGAATGATAGATCAAGCTTTAGCAGGCACTGCATTTACTCCATGAAAAAACACTACCTATTGATTTTCTGTATTTGTAACTTTCAAATATTTAGGCTCAAATTTTCAGCTTGTATCTAATGTTACTACAATGAATAGTGTATTTGATTTTAAATGTATTTCATGAGCTTTATTTTTGCAATATACTTTGCTTAATTTTTATGTTAGTAAGTAAATTCTCAGCAAATCTTGTTGGAACTCATAGTAGAAGTGAGAATATCAGGTGAAAGTTACTGTATAAAACTGATAGTAGTAGAATGGCCTTCATGGATTTAAATATGATCCAATATGAGGGTGTCTGTAAGACTGAAATTCAGTATTAAACCTGGCACACAATTGGCTTCTTTTTGGCCTTCTAGTAGGTATAATCAGAAGTGGTTCACCACTAAAATGTTCAGGAAGAATAGTCAGGTTGCCCCATCCTTCTGTGAGAAAGTTTTAATGTGGGGTGAGGGTGTGGCTCAGAGGTAGAACACTTGCCTACCATGTTCAAGGCCCTGAAAATCTAATCTTTAGGTGGCAGTTATATTATGCCACCTAAAGCAGTTATGCCACCTAAAGCTGTTCTTAATCCTACCATCACAGTATCTGAGAGACAAAAGGTCACCAGGAGGGTTAAAAAGCAGATTCTGAAGCAGTCCTCAAGTGAGACAGGATGTGCCAATAAATGATGGGCTTTGAATTCACCACAAAAATTTTAATTCAGCCAATTAAAGCCAATAAAAACAAATATGAAAGCCACCTGAAAATCAAGGAAAATTTTATTTTTATTTTAGGGGAAATGTTTTAACTATCTGAAAACATTTTTACAAGGCGAAGCTAAGCTTTCTCATTTGCTAGTAGAGTTCAGTGCCAGCTTCAGGTTCTGAGATCTTTTAAAAGTACCAGTATTTTGTGAACTAATTTTCATAGGAAACTAGAGAGAGACCCAAAGTCAGCTGGACTGTCTGAGTTCTTTAGACCAGAGCCTCTCAAGTTTTAATGTGCATGCAGGTCAGATGGAGATCCTAGGAAAAATGTAGATTGTGATTCAGTAAGTATAGATTAGGCCCAAGATCCAGAGTGCTAGAAAACATCCAGAGGATTCCTGTGCAAAGTTGTGCTTCCACCCAAGACCAGTGTCATCAAAATTCCCAAGCTGGTTCACACAGGAAAATTTAAGGAGCACTGTGTTATATTCTGATCCCTGGAGAATGGATGTCAGTTTAAAGAGCAGGACAAAATTAATTCTTTCCATTTCATATATGACCATAAAATAAGACCAAAAAAAATCCCAGTGGATAGTTCTTTTTCCTCCCCCTTATAAAAGTACTTCCTCTCTTTTCACTTTTAAAAGAAAACTACTAATAAAATGAATCAGGCATAGGATGTTAGTGTTTCCTGTGACATTATTACATTAATAATTACCAGTGCTTGAAATTGTCTCTGAGTGATTATTGACATTATTTCAACTGAAATGGTCACAGTCAGAAAAGTTCTCTTATCATCTCCCATTTGTAGTTTCTACCAAGTCATCCTAACACAAGTGATGATCCAGAGTATAGACGTGTTATTCTTAGCTACCTCTACTCATCTGAAGTGCTTAGTTCATTACTCACTATCCAGAGAAGTAAAAAATTGTCGTGCTGCTTTCTTTCAAAACATTAATAATTTTTATTATTTTCACTTTTATTGGGGAAATTTTAGAAATCATTGATAAGCAAAGAGAAAATCACTTTCTTCCACTGCACAGACTTAACCACTGTTTATATTTTGTCCTATAAAACATGAGGCTGTTTCTTATACATGTATTTTAACTTTGACAAAAATGGGACCATACTGCAAATACTATTTTGGAATGTTAGCCTTAACAGGTATGTCCTATCTACACTCAGTAGTTTAATTTTCACCTCATTTAAATTGTTGAAATCCCATTTTAAAAAATATTTTTAGTTGTTGATGGACCCTTATTTTAATCATTTATTTGTATGCAGTGCTAAGAATGGAACCCAGCGTCTCATATACGAGGCAAGTGCTCTACCACTGAGCCACAACCCTGGCCCTGTTGAAATGCTTTGTGTCATTATCTTGTATAAGACTGAACACTCGTCAATAAATGTGTATTTGTTCTCAAGTATGTAACGTCTTGGAAGTGAAAACTAAGATAATTTTATTCTGAACTATTTCATAATGCATGTTGTGATCCTCAGATTGTGTACCATTGGCTGTGATGAGCTAGCAGCTCACTTTCTATAGTCAAGGGATTAGCACTGGATCAAAGCTCATATAGAACCCTCTATTTGCCCTTATAAACCAAGAATTCTGTTAATGTTCTTGAAGAAATCTCATGGCTTAAGGAGAACTTAAAGTCTAACAAACCACCGGGCTATGCCTTGAATTTCTTCTACAACCCTCTATTGATTGGTTACCTCCTATTTGAACTCAAGTGACAGGGAACTTGCTATATTTTTAAATACTTTTACTGTGAACTAATTTCAGACTCAACAAAAAAGTTGCAAAAAATAGTACAAAAAGTTCCAACATATTCATCATCTAGTTTCCACTAATTGTTAGTTAATTGTTAATTTGTTACAAAATAACAACGCAATTATCAGAAAATTAACTACAGGCTTTATTTCAGTTTTGCCATTGTCCTGCTGATGTCTCTTTCTGGCCCAGGATCTAATCCCTCATCACATATCCTTATGTTCTTATGGCTCCTTGTTCTCCCCAGCCTATAAGAGCTCCCCAGTCTGTCTGTCATGCATGGCTTTGATGCTCTGGAGGACCACTGGCCAGTTTGTTTTGTTGGTCAGTTTTAGGATCATTCATCAATTTGTGACTGTTATTTGTTTTCTATTGATCAAATTGAGCTTGTGCATTTGGGGTAAGAATAACATAAATATGTTAGCCTTAACTGGTGTGTCCTATCAAGAAGTACATGATGCTGGTATGTCTTACAATGATTCCATAAGCTTTGATCACTGTATAAAGGTGGTGTCTGCCAGATTCCTCCATGTTATTTTTTTCCTTTTAAATTTATAAATCTCTTGTGGGGAAATATTTTGATAAGGTGCAAATATTGTTTCATATCATACTCTTGCCTACTAACTTTTGCCCATTCATTGATGAATCTTTTCTGCAACAATTATGAGAGTAATTTCCTATTTCTATCATTCCTTCTGTGCTGATTGATTGTTAGAATTCTACTGTAAGGAAAAGCTGTCTTTTCTTCTTCTCTTAGTTATTTGTCAGTATGTACCCACAGGCATTTGTTCTAATCTATAAGATGTAAGTCATGCTGTTACTATTCTTTTGTTACCCCAGTTTTCCTACATCTAGCCACAGGGAAGTCTTTCATGTTGGTTTCTAATGGCCTTCAGTAAGCCATTATCATCTTTTGACCATTTCTTTACTTGCTGGCAGGTAAGAAAAGCCACATCTAGTATTTTCCTTAACCCAGACCTAGAATTAACCACGTCTCCAGGGATCTCTTTTGTTGGGAGATTATGTTGAGAAACCAAGGTCTGGATTGCAGGTGTGCTCACTGTCCCTGAAGTCTCTTGCTTCCAGAGCCTGTCATTGCACAGTGCTGGGTTCACCTAAATATTTCCTTTTTCTTATTTGTGACTTCTTATTCTGATTCTTAGAAAACTCTTACTTACCTGCATAATTCTGGCAAACACAAAAAGTAGTTCTAGAATAGCTAACCCACACCCCTGGAGAAAATATTAACTAGAGAATTATAGTTGTGTATATTTTTTTTTATCTTTCATAGCTTATAGCCAAAACATTATCTTCCAAAGTTATTTAGGTCAGTTGTTTTCTACTCCATACCCTTCGTTTTGAATAACATTTTCTGTTCCCCTTACAAATACATGTGTATCCTTCTTACACATAGACATGTTTTTGCAGCTTGCTTTTTCCACTTAACAATATATCCAAGAAATCACTCCACACCAGTTCAGAGACCTTCCCCACTATTCTTTATAGCGATAAAATAATCCAAAGTGATATGATGCAATCCATTCAACCACTCTCTTTAGGTTGCTTGCAATATTTTGCAATTAAAAAAAGTATCACAACGACTATCTTTGTGCATAAGCATTTTCACACTGTTGGAAGCTAACCTTCAGGATAATTCTTATAATTAAGATTTCTGGGTTGAAGAGTAAGTTCAGTTTTGTTAGGAATTGCCAGATTCCCTTCCAGGAAGGTCATGCCAGTTTGTATTCCCCCCAGCAATTTGTGATGAGGTCCTTAACCCTCATCTGTGTAACACGATAATACTGTCATACTTTCTAATTTATCTATTTTGACAGGAGAGAAATGACAGCTCAGGGTTGTTTTAAATTTCACTTATAAATTTGAAATGTTTTTATATGCTTAAGGACTTTTAAAATCTTTTTCTCTTTTATGAAATGTTTTTTTAAACTCTGCACAATTTTTCATTTCTTTTTGTTTTTCATATATTATCACTATTGTTATTTGAGTTGTGTGTGATAATTATACATAAAAGCAGGACTCGGGATATAGTTGTACATGGATGTCACATAATTTGGTAGATTTAGTTCCCCGGTGCTTCCCAAGTCTTCCCGTCCTCCCTTCCTCTCAACCCCCTTCCTCTACTCTATTAGTATCCCTTCTCTTTTTGCAATATCCCTTTTTTATTCCTTTTTTTTCCACTAGCTTTTGTATATGAGAGAAAACATTTGACCTTGACTTTCTAAGTCTGGCTGATTTCATTTAGCATAATGTTCTCCAGTTTCATCCATTTACTAGAAAATGTCATAATTTTATTCTTTTTTATATCTGAGTAAAACTCCAGTGTGTGTGTGTATCTCATTTTTTTTATCCATTCATTTGTGAACGAGATAAGATAGCTGGCCTCATCCAGCACCTGGGCTGGTTCCATAACTTAGCTCCTGTGAATTGCACTGCTATAAATGTTGGGACTCAAGCATCACTATCGTATGCTGATTTTTAGTTCTTTTGGATCAACACCAAAGAATGGCATAGCTGGGACACATGGTGGTTCCATTTTTGTCTTTTAAGAAATCTCCATACTGTTTTTCAGTGATTATACTAATTTGCAGTCCCACCAACAAAGCAAAAGTATACCTCTTCCCCCACATCCTTGTTATTTGGTTTTTTGATGATTCTCAACTATTAATATTTTCTTTAACTGGCTCTGCATTTTGAGTCCTTATTGGAAAGCCAGTTTAATCCAATTAAAAAGCTTCTGCAAAGCAAAGGAAACAATTAAGAATGTGAAGAGAGAACCTATAGAATGGTAGAAAATGTTTACTAGCTACTCTTCTGACAGAGGATTAATATCTAGAATATATAAAGGACTCAAAAGATTTTACACTAAAAAAAATAACGCAACTAATAAATGTACAAATGACAAATATACAACAGACACCTCTCAAAAGAAGAAATACAAATATCTACCAAATATATGAAAATATTTCAACATCATTAGCAATTAGGGAAATGAAAATCAAAATTACACTGAGACTTCATTTTATATATCAAATCTAATTTCAAGTGAGAATGGCAACACTCAAGAATATAAATAATAGAAGAGGAGCAGCGGCCTGCTGAGAGGCAGAGCCGCCCCCTCCCCCTGCGCCGGCAAGGTAGAGGGAACTGTGACCACCCACAGAGCAGGCCCAGTGGCCTGCTGAGGGGCAGAGCCGCCCACCACCCCCCGCGCCTGCCAGGTAGGCAAACTGTGACCACTGACAGAAAAGGCCCAGTGGCCCGCGGCGGGACAGAGCTTCCAATCACTCCTGCAAGGTAGGCGGGCCTGCGACCCACCGGCAGAAGAGGAGCAGCAGCCTGCTGAGAGGCAGAGCCGCCCCCTCCCCCTGCGCCAGCAAGGTAGAGGGAACTGTGACCACCCACAGAGCAGGCCCAGCAGCCTGCTGAGGGGCAGAGCCGCCCCCCACCCCCTGTGCCTGCCAGGTAGGCAGAACTGTGACCACCGACAGAAAAGGCCCAGTGGCCCGTGGAGGGGCAGAGCTTCCAATCACTCCTGCAAGGTAGGCGGGCCTGCAACCCACCAGCAGAAGAGGAGCAGCGGCCTGCTGAGAGGCAGAGCCGCCCCCTCCCCCCGCGCCTGCAAGGTAGACGGAACTGTGACCACCATCAGAACAGGCCAGACCTGCAACCGACAGACAGAACAGGCCCAGTGGCCTGAGGAAGGGTAGAACTGCCCCGCCCCCCGCGCCTGCAAGGTAGGCGGACCTGCGACCCACTGGCAGAACAGCCCCAGAGGCCTGCAGAGGGGTAGTGCCGCTGCCTGCGCCTGCAAAGTAGGCAGAACTGCGACCACCGACAGAACAAGCCTAGCGGCCCGCAGAGGGACAGAGCCGCCGCCCGCGCCTGCAAGGTAGGTGGACCTGCTACCGACCGGCAGAGCAGGCCCAGAGGCTTGCCGGCGTGGTAGGCACATTGCCCCAATTGGAGGAGGGGCAGAGCCGCCGCCCGCGCCTGCGAGGGAGACTTTGCAACTATACAAGACCAATATAAATATATAGGGGGAAAATTCAATAGCACAACAGTTTCACCAAGTAGAAAGGAACGCGAACAGTATGAAGAGACAAGGAAAGAAAGGACCACAAGCAATGCAGGTCAACTCAATGTTAGAAGAGGTAATAGCTGCAGCAGATGGAATGTCAGATAAAGAATTCAGGATATACATGCTTCAGATGATCTGGAGTCTCAAGGAAGACATCAGACAGCAAAATCAGACAATAAAAGATCACTTCAACAATGAATTACATAAACAAATCCAAGAAGCAAAAGATCAACTATACAGGGAGATAGAGGTTATAAAAAACAAACAAACAGAAATCCTAGAAATGCAGGAAGCAATAAACCAACTTAAAAACTCAATTGAGAATACTACCAGCAGAGTAGAACACTTAGAAGATAGAACATCAGACAATGAAGATAAAGTATTTCAACTTGAAAAGAACATAGACAGCTCAGCAAGACTGTTAAGAAACCATGAGCAGAACATCCAAGAAATATGGGATAACATCAAGAGACCAAATTTAAGAGTCATTGGGATACAGGAAGGGACAGAGTTTCAAACCAAAGGAATGAGCAATCTATTCAATGAAATAATACAAGAAAACTTCCCAGACTTGAAGAATGAGACAGAATCCCAAATCCTAGAAGCCTACAGGACGCCGAATGTGCAAAATCATAAGAGACCCACACCTAGACACATTATAATGAAGATGCCCAACATACAGAATAAGGAGAGAATTTTAAAAGCTACAAGAGAAAGGAAGCAGATCACATTTAGGGGTAAGCCAATCAGGATAATAGCTGATCTTTCAACACAGACTCTGAAAGCTAGAAGATCCTGGAATAACATATTTCAAACACTGAAAGAAAGTGGGTTCTAACCAAGAATTGTGTTTCCAGCGAAATTAAGCTTCAGGATGGAAGATGAAATTAAAACCTTCCACGATAAACAAAAGTTAAAAGAATTTGCAGCTAGAAAACCATCTCTTCTAAACATCCTTGGCAAAACATTACAGGAAGAGGAAATGGAAAATAACAATGAAAACCAACAGTGGGAGGTAGGACAGTAAAGGGGGGAAAATAATCAAAGAGGAAAACAAACCATGTTTAGTAACAGAAATAAACAAATATGGCTGGAAGAACAACCCATATCTCAATAATAACCCTAAATGTTAATGGCTTAAACTCACCAATCAAGAGACACAGGCTAGTAGAATGGATCACAAAACAAGACCCAACAATATGCTGCCTACAGGAGACGCATTTGATAGGAAAAGACATACATAGGCTGAAGGTGAAAGGTTGGGAAAAATCATATCACTCATATGGACTTCGGAAACAAGCAGGAGTGTACATACTCATATCAAATAAAATAGATTTCAAGCCAAAGTTAATCAAAAGGGATAAAGAGGGACACTACATACTGCTTAAGGGAACCATGCACCAACAAGACATAACAATCATAAATATATATGCCCCAAACAATGGTGCAGCTATGTTCATCAAACAAACTCTTCTCAAGTTCAAGAGTCTAATAGACCACCATACAATAATCATGGGAGACTTCAACACACCTCTCTCGCCACTGGACAGATCTTCCAAACAAAAGTTGAATAAGGAAACTATAGAACTCAGTAACACAATTAATAACCTAGACTTAATTGACATATATAGAATATCCCACCCAACATCAAGCAATTACACTTTTTTCTCAGCAGCACATGGATCCTTCTCAAAAATAGATCATATATTATGTCACAGGGCAACTCTTAGACAATACAAAGGAGTAGAGGTAATACCATGCATCCTATCTGATCATAATGGAATGGAACTGAAAATCAACGATAAAAGAAGGAAGGAAAAAGCATACATCACTTGGAGAATGAACAATAGGTTACTGAATGATCAATGGGTTATAGAAGACATCAAGGAGGAAATTAAAAAATTCTTAGAGATTAATGAAAACACTGACACAACATATCGGAATCTATGGGACACATTGAAAGCAGTTCTAAGAGGAAAATGCATTGCTTGGAGTTCATTCCTTAAAAAAAAAAAACAACAAATAAATGATCTCATACTTCATCTCAAAATCCTAGAAAAAGAAGAGCAAAACAACAGCAAAAGAAGTAGAAGGCAAGAAATAATGAAAATCAGAGCTGAAATTAATGAAATCAAAACAAAAGAAACAATTGAAAAAATTGACAAAACTAAAAGTTGGTTCTTTGAAAAAATAAACAAAATCGACAGACCCTTAGCGATGCTAGCGAAGAGAAGAAGAGAGAGAACTCAAATTACTAGCATACGGGATGAAAAAGGCAATATCACAACAGACACTTCAGATATACAGAAGATAATCAAAAATTATTTTGAATCCTTATACTCCAATAAATTAGAAGATAGTGAAGGCATCGATAAATTTCTTAAGTCACATGATCTGCCCAGATTGAGTCAGGAGGATATAGACAACCTAAACAGACCATTATCAATTGAGGAAATAGAAGAAACCATCAAAAGACTACCAACTAAGAAAAGCCCAGGACCGGATGGGTATACAGCAGAGTTTTACAAAACCTTTAAAGAGGAACTAATACCAATACTTTTCAAGCTACTTCAGGAAATAGAAAAAGAGGGAGAACTTCCAAATTCATTCTACGAGGCCAACATCACCCTGATACCTAAACCAGACAAAGACACTTCAAAGAAAGAAAACTACAGACCAATATCTCTAATGAACCTAGATGCAAAAATCCTCAATAAAATTCTGGCGAATCGGATACAAAAACATATCAAAAAAATTGTGCACCATGATCAAGTAGGATTCATCCCTGGGATGCAAGGCTGGTTCAATATACGGAAATCAATAAATGTTATTCACCACATCAATAGACTTAAAAATAAGAACCATATGATCATCTCGATAGATGCAGAAAAAGCATTCGACAAAGTACAGCATCCCTTTATGTTCAAAACTCTAGAAAAACTAGGGATAACAGGAACATACCTCAATATTGTAAAAGCAATCTATGCTAAGCCTCAGGCTAGCATCATTCTGAATGGAGAAAAACTGAAGGCATTCCCTCTAAAATCTGGAACAAGACAGGGATGCCCTCTCTCACCACTTCTCTTCAACATAGTTCTCGAAACACTGGCCAGAGCAATTAGACAGACGAAAGAAATTAAAGGCATCAAAATAGGAAAAGAAGAACTTAAATTATCACTATTTGCAGATGACATGATTCTATACCTAGCAGACCCAAAAGGGTCTACAAAGAAACTATTAGAGCTAATAAATGAATTCAGCAAAGTGGCAGGATATAAAATCAACACGCATAAATCAAAGGCATTCCTGTATGTCAGCGACAAATCCTCTGAAATGGAAATGAGGACAACCACTCCATTCACAATATCTTCAAAAAAAATAAAATACTTGGGAATCAACCTAACAAAAGAGGTGAAAGACTTATACAATGAAAACTACAGAACCCTAAAGAGAGAAATAGAAGAAGATCTTAGAAGATGGAAAAATATACCCTGTTCATGGATAGGCAGAACTAACATCATCAAAATGGCGATATTACCAAAAGTTCTCTATAGGTTTAATGCAATGCCAATCAAAATCCCAACGGCATTTCTTGTAGAAATAGAGAAAGCAATCATGAAATTCATATGGAAAAATAAAAGACCCAGAATAGCAAAAACAACTCTAAGCAGGAAGTGTGAATCAGGCGGTATAGCGATACCAGACTTCAAACTATACTACAGAGCAATAGTAACAAAAACAGCATGGTACTGGTACCAAAACAGGCGGGTGGACCAATGGTACAGAATAGAGGACACAGAAACCAATCCACAAAACTACAACTACCTTATATTTGATAAAGGGGCTAAAAGCATGCAATGGAGGAAGGATAGCATCTTCAACAAATGGTGCTGGGAAAACTGGAAATCCATATGCAACAAAATGAAACTGAATTCCTTTCTCTCGCCATGCACAAAAGTGAATTCAAAATGGATCAAGGAGCTTGATATCAAATCAGAGACACGCCGTCTGATAGAAGAAAAAGTTGGCTATGATCTACAGTCGGTGGGGTTGGGCTCCAAATTCCTCAATAGGACACCCATAGCACGAAAGTTAATAACTAGAATCAACAAATGGGACTTACTCAAACTAAAAAGTTTTTTTCTCAGCAAAAGAAACAATAAGAGAGGTAAATAGAGAGCCTACATCCTGGGATCAAATCTTTACTCCTCACACTTCAGATAGAGCCCTAATATCCAGAGTATACAAAGAACTCAAAAAATTAGACAATAAGAGAACAAACAACCCAATCAACAAATGGGCCAAGGACCTGAACAGACACTTCTCAGAGGAGGACATACAATCAATCAACAAGTACATGAAAAAATGCTCACCATCTCTAGCAGTCAGAGAAATGCAAATCAAAACCACCCTAAGATACCATCTCACTCCAGTTAGATTGGCAGCCATTATGAAGTCAAACAACAACAAGTGCTGGCGAGGATGTGGGGAAAAGGGTACACTTGTACATTGCTGGTGGGACTGCAAATTGGTGCAGCCAATTTGGAAAGCAGTATGGAGATTTCTTGGAAAGCTGGGAATGGAGCCACCATTTGACCCAGCTATTCCCCTTCTTGGTCTATTCCCTAAAGACCTAAAAAGAGCATGCTACAGGGACACTGCTACATCAATGTTCATAGCAGCACAGTTCACAATAGCAAGACTGTGGAACCAACCTAGATGCCCTTCAATAGATGAATGGATAAAAAAAATGTGGCATTTATACACAATGGAGTATTACTCTGCATTAAAAAATGACAAAATCATAGAATTTACAGGGAAATGGATGGCATTAGAGCAGATTATGCTAAGTGAAGCTAGCCAATCCCTAAAAAACAAATGCCAAATGTCTTCTTTGATATAAGGAGAGTAACTAAGAACAGAGTAGGGTTGAAGAGCATGAGAAGAAGATTAACATTAAACAGGGATGAGAGGTGGGAGGGAAAGGGAGAGAGAAGGGAAATTGCATGGAAATGGAAGGAGACCCTCAGAATTATACAAAAGTACATACAAGAGGAAGTGAGGGGAAAGGGAAAAATAATACAAGGGGGACAAATGAATGTCAGTAGAGGGGGCAGAGAGAGAAGAGGGGAGGGGAGGGGAGGGGAGAGGGCATAGTAGAGGATAGGAAAGGCAGCAGAACACAACAGACACTAGTATGGCAATATGTAAATCAATGGATGTGTAACTGATGTGATTCTGCAATCTGTATATGGGGTAAAAATGGGAGCTCATAACCCACTTGAATCAAAGTGTGAAATATGATATATCAAGAACTATGTAATGTTTTGAACAGCCAACAATAAAAAAATTTAAAAAAAAGAATATAAATAATAATAAATGCTGGAGAGGATGTGGAGAAAAAGGAACACTTTTACAACTATTGGTGGGATTGCAAAATAGTGCAACCATTATGGAAATCAGTATGGAGGTTCCTCAAAAGACTAGGCATGGAACTACCCCAAGACCCAGCTATCCCATTCCTAGGTATTTATCCTAACGAATTAAAGTCATCATACTGTACTGGTACCTGCATTTCCATGTTTATAGCAGCATAATTCACAACAGACAATCTATGGAACCAGCCTAGGTGTCCATCAGTGGATGAATGGCTAAAGAAAATGTGGCATATGTACACAATGGACTTTTATTCAGCCATTAAAAAGAATGAAATTATGTCATTTGCAGGAAAATGGATAGAATTAGAGACCATTATGTTAAGCGAAATAAGCCAGATTCACAAGGTCAAGGGTCATATGTTTTCTCTTATATGTGGAAGCTAGAGAGAAAAAAAGAAAAGAAAAATGGGGGGGGGGTCAGGAATCTCCTAAAAATAAAAGGGAAATCAGTAGCACAAAGGGACGAGGAGTGGGAGGAAGGGAGGGAGGGAGGGGGAAACTGCTGGGGAGTGATATTGACCCAATTTTTTTTTGTTGTATTGTGTGCATGGACGTATGTGCAACAACAAATCCCATCATCAAGTAAAATCACAATGTACCAATAAAAGATGTGGAAAGAAGAAAAAAAATTGCCATCTTAAAAGGAATTTACCATGTTTTCTTCTGGTGTTTGTGTAGTCTTAACTTTTTGCATTTGGATTCCAGATTCATTTGGACTTTGCTTTTGTACTTGGTGTAAGATATGGATATAATTTTCTCTTTTTTCCCATTGGTGGTTTAGCATTTATTAGAAAGTGCCATTATTTAAAAGTCAATCATTACCCAGAGTGAGCTGAGATCTCATCTTATCCATATTTACTTGGGTCTATTTCTGGTCTTTCTGTTCTGTTCCGATGTATTCATCTGTTTGTTACTGATGTTTCACCGCTCCAACTAGAGAGGTGGGTGCAGTGAGTTTTCATGCCTGGACAAGCTGGTCACCTGCGTGTTTTTCTTTTTCAGTCCTTGTCTTGCATATTTGTTTTTCATATCAAATCTAATTTCAACTTGTCTCACTCCATTAAAAAAATTTAATCAGGATTGTGTTAAACATGTGAATTAACCCATGGGTGTGTTTTAATTTCTAGCTGTCCTATCCAAGAGCCAGGCATGTCTTGCCACTGTTTTACTCTGTACTTGTGCCTTTCTCCTGAAACATTTTTAAGTTTGCTTCCTATAAATTTTACATGTTTTTGTTAAATACCAAATTTAACAAAATCCATTCTTCTAAGCATCCATTCTTCTTTGTTTCTGTTGTTTTTTTCTCTACCACCACGTCCCATACCTGATTAGTGTGTAGGTATAGTAAGGGTACTATTGCCAGTTAATTTTATTTTTTTCCTTAAATTTTTTGGTGGTATTGGGGATTGAACCCAGGGGCTTTCTACCACTGAGATATAGCCCCAGCCCTTTTTATTTCTATTTTTAAGACAGGGTTCCACTAGGTTGCCCACGCTGGCCTCAAACTTTTGATCTTTCTGCCTCAGTCTTCAATGTCTCTGGTATTACAGGCATGGGCCACTGCATCTTGCTCTGACTTAATTTTACATCTGCAACCTAACTGAATTATTATTGCTTAAATTAGTGTTACCACTCTCTGGGGTTTCTAAGTATAACATCATATCATTGTTATGTCATTATAGAGACTGTTTTATTTCTTTTTTTTCTGTTCTTTTACCTGCTTAATGTTTTTGTCTGACTCCATTGGCTGATACTTTTGAAACAACAGTGAATGGTGTCAGAGGAGTGAGTCTCCATCCTTACTTTGTTCCTGACCTCAGTGGAAAGGTTTCTTGGGTCTCCCATTAAGGAAGCTGCTAGCTGCCAGTTTGTGGAGAGGCTGATTAGAAATTTGGATGATGATGGTGATGACGATGATGATGACAAGGATTACACTGACAGAGATGATGACAACAATGACAGTGATGATGACAATGATGACATGATGATGAGGATGACAGTGATAATGATGATGATGACAATAATGACATTGATGTTGATGACAATGACTATGACGATGATATGATAACAATGACAAGAGGACAATGACAATGACAGTGGTAATGACGGTGATGACACAATGATTAAAGGATGATGTGACTGCCAGTACTTACTGAGCACTTGCTGTGCTTCACATGAGAACTTAAGCACTTTACGTATAATTGCTTATTTTGTATTGATTTGATTGGTAGACGCTGTCACCCAATTTTACAGATGGAAATGTTGAGGCATAATAAATTAAGCTTAAAGTTCTCAGAGCCTAGGAGCAAATTTAAATCATCTGACTGCAGAGATGGTCACATATCCACTACCATATACTGCATCAGAGAGACAGTTTTGACGGCTGGAGAGTGCTTTCTTACCCTGGGTTCAGCTCCATTCCCTTCATAGGGGCAAGTTAATAGCACTTTTAAAATGGCATAATCCCTTTCACAGAAAGCCTGATTTAATTGCCCTAGTGAGATTTGTGTATGAGTATTTTTTAAAAGCTCCCCATAGATGGATATTTGCCAAAAATATAATCAACAAAGATTTTGTATCTAAAATATATCATTTACGTAGAACACCAATAAATCAACAAGAAAGCAGCAGACAAACCAATAGAATAAGAACAAAAGATGTAAGCAGGTACTTCATGTAAGAGAAAATCCAAATAGTCATAAATGCATAAAAATAACCTTTATTAAATAAAGCTTTAACAATCAGGAAATCTTCATTGAAATGGCAATGAGAGATCACACCACTGCACACCCACAGGAAGAGCTAAAATTCAAGTCTGACAATTTCAGGAGTTGATGAGAATGTGTGAAAATAGGAATTCATATAAACTATTTTGTTTTAAATTCTTAAAATCACATTGGAAAACAGACTATTAGGGTCTCAAAGTTAAATACATGCATGCCTCATTCGGCCACTTTCAGTTACACAGCCTAGAACTGCATTATCCAGTATGGTGGCCCTGAGTCACATGTGGTTATTTTAATCTAAATTAACTAAAACCTCTCAAAAAGTTAAATAGCCACACTTAACTCAGTTGCCCTTGCCATAGCTCCAGTGCTCACAATCCGCGTGTGGCTCGTGGCTCCCTTGCTGAACCACAGAGTGTTCCAATCTTCAGAGTTCTCTTGGCCAGTGCTCCATAGAGCATGCTTACATAGCTGATAGCTCGGTTTTTAATGGTCAAAATGTTTAGAAACAGCAATGAGAATTGATAAGCCGTTGGATTTTTTGGTCATGGAAGAGTGCCCACAGAAGAGTGTTTACTATGAAGCCTGTGAGACCAAAGCTGGTGGCCTCCTGCTGGTCTGAGCTCCTCCTAGGCTCCTAGAATCCTCCTAGAATGTACTCACAAGAGCAAATGCATCTGTTAAGTTAGCAACAAAGGAGATTTACCTATTCTTTTTCTTAAAGAATACAAGTCATGTAAACTTCAAGCCCCTTAAAAGCTAGTTCCACTCCTAACTAAAAAGCAATGAAACTGAACAAATTAAATCTGCACAAAATGTCAATGAGCTTCAGTAACAAAATGAAATAAAAATCACAGAAACTTTGCTACAGTTAACAAAGCCTGGAAGCAGATAGAGTCACATCCACTAGTTCAGGGATACCTCAAAAGGGATCAAAGCGAGGAGAGCTGTGGCTGCCTGTCCCAGGAGCCTGGGCATGTGGGAGAGGCCCACCTGGGCCTGAGGTGCTCACAGGGTTCTATGGCCACCTCAGGGAGTGAGTATGCTCCCTCACACTGCATGTGCACCCTTAGTGCACTATTGGGTGTGTGTGTGTGTGTGTGTGTGTGTGTGTGTGTGTGTTCATCTCATAATTTAAAGAAGTTAGAAATAAATCAGTAAAATGTATCCAAATGCTTCTAGTGAGCATCTTCTGCCTCTGGCCTTTTACCATGCCCAACTTCTCTCTCTTGGACCCATGCAGAGAAGCCTATCTCCTCTGTATGTTCTTTTATCACTATAATATGGTTACAAAGGAAGGAAGAGGACAGATGGACATTCCAGGTAGTTTCCCCAAATCTACTGAGTTGCTTTAAATTTCCCTCAGATGTTTTAAGCTCACCTAGAAAACTCCTATCAACTATATATAACTTACTTCTGTGACCGTAGGAAGGTAATTTTGCAATTTCCAATTTATTGTAGTGAAGATGAGGCAGGACCCACTCAGAAATTACATTGTCTAACTCAATAGAACACAGTGCAGTATGGCAGGAAGGGCCCTGGAACCTACAGGTAGAAAGAGCAATCGGAAAGACAATCCTGCAGAAGGGATTCCTAGAGGACTTCCCAAAGGATGACTGACAAATTTTTCAATCTTTATGGGAAAAGATAGGTTGAATCCAGCTATTTTTATCTGCAGAATATTAATCTCATAGATTTTATTTGCTTTCTAATATTACTTCAACTCAACCTTACATAAGAATCAACCTCCTGGAACTAATCCCTACAGAAACCAATTACTAATTAGCTGAATTTACCAATCACCAAACTTACCAGTTGTTTTCTTGGGTCCTAGAACCAATCCCCTATAGAAAACAAAAGACAACTTTACTAGGGAATGATAGCATTAAAAAGAAAATCCTGGTTTTGTTTGCATAGGAGGCTCACTGGTTTCCACTAGAGGACACGTTTATTGGAGTGGCTTTGAGAACACAAGTGAGTTATACTGAGCAGGACACAAGAGCCTCCCCCAGGTTGTACAACCCCTGTGAATCACATCTAAGGCAAGGAATATTACCCCTCTGTCCCTTAGTAAGCTCCCAGGACTGCTATGAAGATTCAGTACTAATTGACATGTACACGTGACTACAATAACAAAGAAGCATCAGGAAGGGAAGCCTGAGGTTTTGTATGTCTGCATGCAGTGGGAATCAGTTACATGCTTTCGAATAAATTAACACTTGTCAGTGAAAGCAATGTGCAGTTCAGTCTCCAGCATGGAGGTAACTTAGGTTTCAGTAACAGAACTGTTTTTCTGCTCTTTGTGAAGAACACCCAGGGTGTCAGATACTTCCTAATAATAGTGCCAACGTAACACCTCAGGCCATTCCCTTAAACACTTCCAACAGTCTTAGCTGAGTAACTGCATCATCAATCTCTGGAGCAGAGGAAAGCTGCTGCCGACAGCTCAGGAAACACGCTCAGGGAATTCAGATTCCAATGCAGAGATGCAAGTCCAAGAGAATTTTAGTTCCAAGAAAGGATGCAGAGATTAGAAAGGAGGATTCCAAGCCTACTCTGAAGTTGAAGATGATAACATTCATTGTAAAAAATGATGTGAAGATTTTAAAATATTTGCAGGAAAAGAGGTTACCAGACCTGGCTGTTCTTATGTATAAAATATTAGTTTCATAAAATTTGCTGGCTTTTTAATATTATTGTAAATAGGTCTTTTACATGAGATTTAGCTTTGTTTTGTCTTATTTTACAAAGATGGTAAGAAAATCATTATATCCTGAATCTCTGACAAGATAGTCACATTGCAGATGTGAGCTCTGACTTGTCCTTCACGAGCCTGAGCTCTGGAGAGCACCTGCTAAAGGAAAACACTCTGTGTCCAGCCAGTGGTCCACAGCCCCATCTGGGTATTAAAATCATACAAGGTACCTTAGAAAGGCCCCATTTCAGACCAATCAAAGGAGCATCTCAGCAGGTTGTCGCTGGCATTGATGATTCCTAAACAAGTGGTTCCATTGAGCAACCCAGCTGGAGCACCACTCCTACGTATTTTATAGACCAAAGTTACCAAGTAATTAGATCCCTTCCTCCTCCTCTCATCTTTAACGGAGTCACATTTAGCTCTGTCACTGGGAGGAGGCACAATTCCACACTTGAACAGATGGTGAAAACGGATCAGGTCACCTTTACCCAGCCTTTCTCCAGCCTGCCAAGCCACTGGTGGTGAGGATGGAAGAAGCTTCCCTGGACGGGGACACTGCTTCCCTTGAGTCAGTCCCACACGGAACAATGCGTCATGGCCATTGCCGATCACTTCAGATCCAGGAGGACATATGGAGGTGGTTGGGCTTGGATGTGCCATTCTAGCCAAATTCCAATTCTGGAAATTATTCTGCTTGCCTCCTCTCATGGTGACTACAGGGCTTTTGCTGTTTCTTTCTTTCTTTATAAATTGTCCTCTCAGCTTCCTGCACTCAGCTGTGTATATTGGGAGATCATATTGGTTTCAATTCAGATACAGATGGAAATAATCATTCTGAAGAATCTATTTTGTAGCTTAAAGAAAAAATAATTGATAAAATCAAGAAAAATAGAGATAGATGAAATCCACACAATTTTATCCACTCCATGAAGGAAGTTTCTTTCCCAGCAAGTTCTTCACTTTAGAGTCAACATTCTTTCCTTTTTTTTAAGGCTAACAGCTGAACATTTTAATTATAATCTGTGAGGTATTTTACAAGGAGATAAACATGACAATCATTTTTTAAAGAGAAATTTTATGTATTTTTTGGTACTGAATCTAGTGTGCTTTACCACTGAGCTCCATACCTAGCCTTTTCAAATTTGTTCTAATTTGTTTACATGACAGCAGAATGCATTTCAGTTTATAGTACACAAGTGGAGCACAGTTTTTCATTTCTCTGGTTGTACACAAAGTAGAGTCACACCATTCGTGTCTTCACCTAGGGTAATGATGTCCATCTCATTCCACTATCTTTCCTGACCTCATGCCCTCTCCCTTTTTCTCCCTCCCCTTTGGCCTATCCAAAGTTCCTCCATTTCTCCCATGCTCCCCCACCCCACCCCCCATTAGAGAAAACATTTAGCTTTGGTTTTTTGGAATTGGCTTACTTCACTTAGCATGATATTTTCCAACTTCACCAATTTACCTGCAAATGCCATGATTTTTTTTTTCTCTTCTAACACTGAGTAATATTCCATTGTGTATTTATACCACAGTTTCTTTATCCATTCATATATTGAAGGACATATAGGTTGGTGCCACATTTTAGCTATAAGCATTGATGTGGCTATGTTACTGTAGTATGCTGTTTTTAAGTCCTTTGGGTATAAACCAAGGAGTGGGATAGCTGGTTCGAATGGTGGTTTCTAAGGATTCTAAGGTGGATTTCTAAGGATTCTCCATATTGCTTTCCAGATTGGTTGCACCAATTTGCAGTCCTATCAGCAATGTAAGAGTGTGCCTTTTCCTCCACATCCTTGCCAACAATTATTGTTGCTTATAGTCTTTTTAATTAAATTATTATTTATTCTAATTTGTTATATGTGACATCAGAATGCAATTCATTTCATATTACACATTTAGAGCACAATTTTTCAAGTCACTGGTTGTACACAAAGTATTTTCATATCACTCATTTCTTCATACATGTACTTAGGGTAATGATGTCTAACTCATTCCACTGTCTTTTCTACCCCCAAGCCCCTTCCCTTCCATTACCTCTCCTTTGTCCTATCTAAAGTTCCTCCATTTCTCCCATGCTCCCTCTGCCCATCACCATTATGAGTCAGCATCCTCATATCAAAGAAAATATTCAGCCTTTGTCTTTTTGAGATTGGCTTACTTCACCTAGCATTATATTCTCTAACTCCATCCATTTACCTGCAAATACTCTTATTTTATTCTCTTTTAATGCTGAATAATATTGTGTATATATATCAAAGTTTCCCTATCCATTCATCTACTGAAGGGCATCTATGTTGGTTCCACAATTTAGCTATTGTGAATTGTGCTGCTATAAACATTAATGTGGCTGTGTCCCTGTACTATACTGTTTTTAAGTCCTTTGTCTATAAACCAAGGAGTAGGATAGCTTCGTCAAATGGTGGTTCCATTCACAGTTTTCCAAGGAATCTCCATATTGGTTTCCAATTGGCTGCACCAATTTGCAGTCCCACCAGCAGTGTATGAGTATGCCTTTTCCCCCATATCCTCGCCAAAACTTATTGTTGTTTGTATTATTGATAGCTGCCATTCTGATGGGGGTCAGATGAAAACTTAGAATAGTTTTGATTTGCATTTCTCTAATTGCTAGAGATGTTGAACATTTTTTCATATATTTGCTGATTGATTATTTATCCTCTTCTGAGAAGAGTCTGGCCCATTTATTGATTGGGTTATTTGTGGGGTTTTTTGTGTTAAGATTTTTGAGTGCTTTATATATCCTAGAGATTAGTGCTCTGTCTGATGTGCTTGTGGTAAAGATTTGTTCCCATTCTGTAGGTTCTCTATTCACCTCACTGATTGTTTTTTTTTTTTTTTGCTGAGAAGAAGTTTTGAAATTTGAATCCATCCCATTTGTTGATTCTTTTTTTCTCTAGGAAAAAATTTTTAATAACATTTTCCTTTTTTATATTTTTTATTTGTCTTAATTAGTTATACCAGCCAGTGGAATGCATTTATGCACTTTGATATATCATACATAGATGGGGTATAATTTCTCATTCTTCTGAGTGTACGTGTTGCAGAATCATTGGTCATATAGTCACATATATACATACAGTAATAATGTCTGTTTCATTCTACTATCTTTCCTATCCCCACATCTCCTCCCCTGCCCTCCCATCACTTCCTTCTCTCTAATCTAAGGTAGCACTATTCTTTTCTGCTGTATTGTGAATTAGCATCTGCATATAAAAGAACACATTCAGCCTTTGGTTTTATGGGATTGGCTTATTTCATTTAGCATGATATTCTCCAATTCCAACCATTTACTAGCAAATGCCATAATTTCACTCTTTTTTAAAGATGAGTAATATCCCATTGAATATATATGCCACATTTTCTTTATCCATTTATCTACTGGGGGACACATAGGTTGGTTCCATAGTCTAGCTATTGTGAATTGAGTTGCTATAAACATTGACCTGGCTGCATTACTGTAGTATGCTGATTTTAAGTCCTTTGGGTGTAAACTGAGGAGTTGGATATCTGGGTCAATTGGTGGTTCCATTCCCAGTTTTCTGAGGAATCTTCATACTGCTTTCCACAGTGGTTGCACAAATTTACAGTCCCACCAGCAATGTATGAGTGTACAGTTTTCACCACTTCTTTGCCAACATTTAATGTTGCCTGTATTCTTGATGATTGCCCTTCTGACAGGAATGAAATGAAATCTTAGAGTAGTTTTGATTTGCATTTCTCTAATTGTTAGAGATGTTGAACACTTTTTCATATACTTTTTGATCAATTGTATTTCTTCTTCTGTGAAGTATCTGTTCAGTTTCTTAGCCCATTTATTGATTGGGTTATTTGTTTTTTCGGTGTTAAGTTTTTTGAGTTCTTTATATATCCTAGGGATTAATGCTTTATCAGAGGTGCATGTGGTAAGGATTTTCTCCTAATCTGTAGGCTTTTTCCTCACATTATTAATTGTTTCCTTTGCTGAAAAGAATCTTTTTAATTTGAATCCATCAGATTTATTGATTCTTGATTTTACTTCTTGCACTTTAGGAATCTTATTAAGGAAGTCAGATCTCAGACCAACATGGAGAGTTGGGCCTATTTTTTCTTTTATTAGACACAGGATCTCAGTTCTAGTGCCTAAGTCTTTGATCCACTTTGAGTTGATTTTTCTGCAGGGTGAGAGATAGAGGTTTAATTTCATTTTGCTATGTAACAATTTCCAGTTTCACTGCACCATTTGTTGCATATGCTATCTTTTCTCCAGTGAATGTAGGGTTAGGATTAGGATTCAGTGAATGAACCCTTGTCTAGTATGAGATAACTGTGTTTATGTGGGTTTGTCTCTGTGTCCTCTATTCTGTATTATTGGTCTACAAGTCTATTTTGGTGCCAATACCATGTTTGTTTGTTTGTTTATTTTACTATAGCTCTGTAGTATAGTTTAAGTTCTGGTATTGTGATGCCTCCTGCTTCACTTTTCTTGCTAAGGATTACTTTTCTGGGTCTCTTATTTTTCAAATAAATTTCATGACTGCTTTTTCTATTTCTATGAAGAATGTCATTGGGAGTTTAATAGGAATTGTATTAAATCTGTATAATGCTTTTGGTAGTATGACCATTTTGACAATATTAATTCTCCCTACCAGGAGCTTGGGAGATCTTTCCATCTTTTGAGATTTTCTTCAATTTCCGTGTTTCAATTTTAGTATTCTGTAGTTTTCATTGTAGTGATCTTTCACCTCTTTTGTTAGATTGATTCCCAGTATTTTTGTTTTTGTTGTTGTTGTTTGGTTTGGTTTTGAGGATATTGCAAATAGAATTTTCCTAACTTCTCTTTCAGTGGATTCATCGCTGATGTATAGGAAGGTGTTTGATTTATGGGTGTTGATTTTATATCTTATTATTTTGCTGAATTGATTTATTAGTTCTAGGAGTTTTCTGGTGGAATTTTTTAGGTCTTCTAGATACAGAATCATATCATCAGCAAATAGTGGTAGTTTGACTTCTTTGCTTATTTGTGTCCCTATAATTTTTTTTCCTTTGTCTAATGCTCTGGCTAGAGTTTCAAGGATGATATTAAATACAAGTAGTGAAAGAGGACATCCTTGTCTTGTTACAGTTTTTACTAGAAATACCTTCAATTTTTCTCCATTTAGAATAATTCTGGCCTTTGGTTTAGCATATATAGCTTTTACAATGTTGAAGTATGTTTCTACTATCCCTAGTTTTTCTAGTGTTTTCAACGTGAAGGTGTGCTGTATTTTGTCAAACTCTTTTTTCTTCATCTATTGAGATGATCATATGATACTTGTTTTTACGTCTATTAAAATGATGAATTATGTTGATATATATTGATTTCCGTATATTGAGCCAACCCTGCATCCCTGGGATGAATCCCACTTGGTCGTGGTGCACTATGTTTTTAATATGCTTTTGTATGTGATTTGCCAGAATTTTATTGAGAATTTTTGCATCTATGTTCATCAGGGATAGTGATCTGAAGGTTTTTTTTCCCTTGATGTGTGTTTGTCTGATTTTGTTATCAGGGTGATATTAGCCTCATAAAATGAGTTTGGAAGGGTTCTCTCCTTTTCTATTTCATGGAATACTTTGAGGAGTATTGGTGTTAATTCTTCTTTGAAAGTCTTATAGATCTCAGTTGAGAATCCATCTGGTCCTGGGCTTTTCTTGGTTGGGAGGCTTTTGATGGCATTTTCTATTTCATTACTTGAAATTGATCTGTTTAAATCATGTATGACCTCCTCATTCAGTTTGTATAGGTCATATGTCTCTAGATGTTTGTCTATGTCTTCTATATTTTCTATTTTATTAGAGTATAAATTTTCAAAATAGTTTCTAATTATCTTCTGTATTTCAGATGTGTCCGTTGTGATATTTCCTTCTTCATATTGTATTTTAGTAATTTGAGTTTAGTAATTTGAGATAAACCCATGGCCAGGAGTTTATCTATTTTATTTATTTTTTCAAATAACCAAGGTTTTGTTTTTTCAATTGTGTCTTTTGTTTTGATTTCAGCTCTGATTTTAATTATTTCTTGTTTTCTACTTCTTTTGATGTTGATTTGTTCTTCTTTTTCTAGGGCTTTGAGATGTAGTGTTAGGTCATTTATTTGTTGACTTTTTATTATTTTAATGAATGAGCTCAATGCAATAAACTTTCCTGTTAGTACTGCCTTCATAGTGTCTCAGAGATTTTGATATGTTGTTTCTGTGTTCTCATTTACTTCTAAGAATTTTTTTTATTTCATCCTTGATTTCTTCTACTGACCGTTCATCATTCAATAGTGTATTATTTAGTCTCTATTTGTTACAGTAGCCTCTATTTTTATTTTATTGTTGATTTCTAATTTCATTCTATTGTGGTCTGAAAGAACGCAGGGTATTATCTCTGATTTTTTGTGTTAACTAAGAGTTGCTTTGTGGCTTAAGATAAGGCCTATTTTAGAGAAAGAGCCATGTGCTTCTGAGAAGAAAGTATATTTGCTAATTTGATGGTTTAAATATTCTATATATGTTGTTAAGTCTAAATTACTGATTATATTATTTAGTTCTATAGTTTTCTTATTTAGTTTTTGTTTGGGAGATCTGACAAGTAGGAGAGAGGTGTGTTAAAGTCACCCAGTATTATTGTATTGTGGTCTATTTGACTCTTGAAATTGAGAAGAGTTTGTTTGATGTTCATAGATTCTCCATTGTTTGGGGCATAAATATTTATAATTGTTATGTCATGCTTATATATACTTCCCTTGAGAAGTATGAAATGTCCTTCTTTGTGTCTTCTGATTAACTTTGGTTTGAAGTCTACCTTATCCAAGATGAGAATGGAAACCCCTGCTTGTTTATGCAATCCATATGAGTGATAAGTTTTTTTCCCATCCTTTCACCTTCAGCCTGTGGATGTCTCTGCCTATGAGGTGAGTCTCTTTAAGACAGCATATTGTTGGGTCTTGCTTTTTAATCCAATTTGCCGGTCTGTGTCTTTTGGTTGATGAGTTGGCCATTAACATTCAAGATTATTATTGAGATATGATTTGTATTCCCTGTCATTTTGATTTATTTCTGGTTTTTGATGTGTCTTAGTGTCCCATTTGGTTGAATGTCCCTTTAGTGTAGATCCTCCCTTCTCTGGTTTTCACTTTTTTTATCACTTCATCCTCATTGAATATTTTGTTGAGAATGCTCTGTAGTGTAGGCTTTCTAGTTGTGAATTCTTTTGATTTTTGTTCATCATGGAATGTTTTAATTTCATTTTCAAATCTGAAACTTAATTTTGCTAGATACAAAATTCTTGGTTGGCATCCATTTTCTTTCAGAGCTTGAAATACAATATTCCAGGATCTCTTAGCTTTGAGGGTCTGGGTTGAGAAATTAGTTGAGATCCAAATTGGTTTCCCCCTATATGTAATTTGATTTTTTTTTCTCTCGCAGCCTATAAGATTTTATCTTTATTCTCTGTGTTAGTCATTCTCATTACAATGTGTCTTGGTGTGGGTCTTCTGTAATTTTGTACATTTGGGGTCCTGTAAGAATCTTGTACTTGATTTTCCATTCCATTCTTTAGGTTTGGGAAATTTTCTGCTAGTATACCATTGAAAAGATTGTGCATTTCTTTGGTTTGTATCTCTACTCCTTCATCTATTCCAATTACCCTTAAATTTGGTCTTTTCATGTTATCCCATAATTCTTGGATGTTCTGTTCATGGTTTCTTACCATCTTCTCCGCATATTCAACTCCACTTTTAAGATTATACATTTTGTCTTTATTGTCTGAGGTTCTGTCTTCCAAGTGGTCTAGTATTTTGGTGATGCTTTCTATTGAATTTATAATTTGTTTTTCTGATTCTTTCATTTCAAGGATTTCTGCTCATTTTTTTTCACAATCTCTAACTCTTTATTGAAGTGATCTTTCACTTCCTGTATTTTTTCTTTGATTTCACTCCTTATAGTATCCTTTACTTCACATATCAATTTAACTATATATAATCTGAACTCCTTCTTGGACATTTCTTCTACTGAGTAATCAGTGGCTTCTGTTGTTGAAGCATCTTGGTTTGCTTGGGGTGCTTTATTCCCTTGTTTTTTCATACTGTTAATGTGTTTTCCCATCTAAAAGTATGGATCTAAAGCAGGATAAATTCTACCCTGTAGACCTATAGTGTCCCTGAAGGTTTTCAGCTCTTCGCCTTTACTGGTGAGATCAATATCAATAGCACCCAGTGTACACAATATATAGCCTTAAACCTAATAGCTCCCACTAAGGTGTCTACTGCTTTCTCATATTAAATCAAAATGGTGAGTTCAATAACTATCTATAGTACAAACAGAATATTTGTTTAAATGATTTACAATTTCAAATGGTGGATGAGAGAACAGAGGTAGTGTAGTATGCAATATTCGCTATGGAGGAAGAGAGAAGCTAGAAATAAAATTTCACAGGAAGAGTGGAAAAAGGGCCAACAGATTGGCTGTTGGATGGGGGAAAGTTGGAAAGAAAATAGACAAGAGAGAGGAAGAATATGAACACAGAAAAAATTTAAAGACATAAGAACACAACAAGAATACAAAACACCACTCATATATCATTGTCCTCCACACCTGATGGATAAAAAACATTCTGTTCCAAATATGGTAGAGAGATTAGTGAATCAAAAAATAAAAATAAAATAAATCTTGCTGGAAAGTGGAACTGTCTCTGTCAGTGTTCAATAGATTCTCACCAAACCTACATCAGTGCTCACAAACCCAGTCTCTATCTCATTGATCTGGGCTTCAGATACCTCAGGCTCAGTCACACTGCAGTCCCAAGATCTCAGTGCTGCTCCCACTTGCAGAGAGACCACCAGGGATAGACTCCTGCAAAGGAGCAACCTCAATATGCAGCAGGAAGACAAAGGCCAACAGCACTCTCAGCAGGAAGACCCCAGGCTCCTCCAACCCACAGGCACCCCCGCACTGGACCTGTAGGTCCCAGCTGGAATCCCCAGAAAGAGACTCTTGTGGTGGTAAACCTGCTAGCATCCGGGTCCCAGGCCTTGGCTGGTGGCCCCAAATGGGTGCAGCTGGGTGCAGCCATGTGCAACCAAACCTGGAATCTCTCTGAAGCAGTCCTCTAGCCGTAGTAGCAGTGGTAGTGACGGTGGTTTTGGGCAGCAGGCAGTGTGTCAGCAGTAGTGCAGCTGCAGCTGTGGGGGCAGTGTCACCAGGCAATCTCCAGCGGTCAGCAGCAGTGTTGGCTTCAGATGCATCCGGGGCAGCAGTTTCTTTTGTGAAAGAAGACCTCCAGGCTATCTCAGGCTGGCAGCAGAGGAATCAGAGACAGCAACAATGGCAGTAGTGGTGAGGTGGCTGTTGATTGACAGGAGACTTCTGGTTCAGTGGCAGCGACCTTGGAGGTAGCTTGGGAATTCATGTCTGACGTAACCAAGGCTGTGTCCAGAGAAGAGATCTCCGGGCATGGAGTGTCATCTCCTATTTATTGATTTTTGGTTTTAATTCTTGTGCTATAGGAGTCTTATGAAGGAAGCCAAGGCCTAATCTGACATGATGGAGATTTGAGCCTACTTTTTTTTTTTTCTATTATGTGCAAAGTCTCTGATTTAATTTCTAGGTTCTTGATCTGCTTTGAGTTGAGTTTTGTGCATGGCGAGAGAGAGATTTAATTTCATTTTGTTACACCACGTGGATTTCCAATTTTCCTAGCACCATTTGTTGAAGAGGCTATCTTTTCTCCACTATATGTTTTTGGCACCTTTGTCTAATATTAGATAACTGTAATTATATGGGTTTGACTCTGTGTCCTCTATTCTATAACATTGATCTACAGGTCTATTTTGGTGCCAATACCATGCTGTTTTTGTTGCTCTGTAATATAGTTTAAGGTCTGGAATAGTAATGACACCAGCTTCACTCTTCTTGCTAAGGATTGCTTTGGCTATTCTGTGTCTCTTGTTTTTCCAGATGAGTTTCGTGATTGTTTTTCTATTTCTGTGAGGAATGTCATTGGGATTTTGATTGGGATTGCATTGAATCTATATAGTGCTTTTGGTAGTATGGTCATTTTGACAATATTAATTCTACCTATCCAAGAACAAAGGAGATCTTTCCATCTTCTAAGGTCTTCTTTAATTTCTTTCTTTAGTGTTCTGTAGTTTTCACTGTGGAGGTCTTTCACCTCTTTCGTTAAGTTGATTTCCAAGGTTTTTTGTTTGTGTGTTTGAGGCTATTGTAAATGTGATGGTTTTCCTAGTTTCTCTTTCTGAGGATTTGTCGCAGATGTACAGAAATGTCTTTGATTTATGGGTGTTGATTTTATATCCTGCTACTTTGCTGAATTCATTTATCAGTTCTGGAAAATTTCTGGTGGAATTTTTTTGGGTCTTCTATGTATAGAATCATGTCATCAGCAAATAGTGATAATTTGAGTTCTTCTTTACCAATTTATATCCCTTTAATTTCTTTCATCTGTCTAATTGCTCTGTCTAGAGTTTCAAGAACTATGTTAAATAGAAGTGGTAAAAGAGGGCATCTCTGTCTTGTTCCAGTTTTTAGCAGGAATTCTTTCAATTTTTCTACATTTAGAACATTCTTTCCTTTTTAAGTCTTGAAGAAAGTCAGGACTACAAGAAAGTAGGTCTTTTATTTGACCTAATACTGTTTTAATTTTTATTCATGATTACTTAACAATGTAGAAAGAAACTTTAGACATTCATTGCCTGGTCTTATTCTTTCTCTTCCTAGTCACAGAAGATGTTTATTTTTGTTTTAATAGATAAGTAAATTGAACTAAGATTAACATTTCAGGGGTGTGTAGCAATTATTTAACTGGCTCTGTAGGCAAAATGTGTGTGTGCACTTGTGTGTCTACGCACACATTTATTCATTTATGCATGTAGATGCAAATATATTCATTTATGACAAATTTAACTGATATAAAGGATGCATAGCACACAATTTACAAATGATATTAAAGTGTGTATTAACTATATAAAGCATATGTACATATAACATATACTGTATCATTAACTACATATCATTAACTACTAATGTATCATTAACTACATATCATTAACTACAAATAGCCACTTGATTCTTCCATATAGCCACTTCATACTCAGAATACTTTGGTTGATTTTTAGCAAAATTTTATATCCAAAGTCAGATTATAGTTGCAACTGATAGCATGATGCTGGTTACATTTCCACACAACAATGAGCAAGATGAAAGTGAGACAACAAAGACTTTTGTTAAACTCGTTTTTCAATAATGTAAGTTACTCTCTTATTGAATCAAATAATAGTTTTCATATACATAATTTTCTATGCTGGTTACAATGTAATAACTACAAGCAGGACAAAGTATTAATCTTAACATGTATTATTAACTTTTTCCCATTACTCTCTTAAGTCTAGACAATCAATAAAACAATAAGTCAGGTTCTGATTTATAGCACTTGCTGAGTGTCTTGGAATAAATGCTCTCACTGTGATTGGCTTCACGTTACCAAAGGGACATCACTGAGTCAGAGTTGGAAGAGACAAGCATATTACAGTGTTTCCAAGATAAAAAGAGCATGTCATCCCAAGATCACAGATAACAGCAAATTAGAATCAATGTGGAGTGGTGAGTTTTGATATTTATTACCTTTGTTTTAAATGTAGCTTTTTAATTTATAATTTAATGTGTATCATATATTTTATAGTATATCATAGGTTTATATAATTTAATTTTTAAACACTGGCTCACAAGATTCCTGAATATTTCATGAGCCAGAACAAGCCAGCTGCAGCACATGACTGGTGTAGTGCAGTCTCTGAGATCCAGTATAAAATACACATGGTAGCATCCAGTGTCTGAACACAAGCTGTCCTCCTCCAAGCCCCACCTGGACCTCTCCCTTGCCTGGTTTCTCTTACCATGACCTTTTCTAACCCTGCCTCTTAAGAGTATAAATCTTTGACCTGGGCCCAGTGACAAATGCCTGCAATCCCAATGGCTTAAAAGGTTGATGCAGGAGGATCGCAAGTTCAAAGCTAGCCTCAGCAATTTAGCAAGGTCCTAAGCAACTCAGTGAGATCCTGTCTCTAATAAAATATAAAATAGGGCTAAGAATGTGGCTCAATGGTCGAATACCCCTGAGTTCAATCCCTGGTACCTACCCCCCCCCAAAAAAAAAGAGTATGAATCTTGTTCAACAATTACTTAGAAGCTTGCCTTTCTTACTTAGTGTCTGTTTTCTGTCTTATTAAATGAGAGTAGTTACACTGATCCCTCACTCTACAAATATTCCCTAATAAATAAAAAGCTTGATCTGAATAAATTAAAGCTCATTAGGGGAATGTAAAAAGTTTTGCTTGGTACAAAATGTTCCAGTGAGAGTCTTTCAGAATTTAAATGACCTCAGTACCTTAGATTCAAAATTAGAATCACAAGCATATTTATAATTCTTGCTAGCTGCTGTCACTATCTAAGCCTAAGGATCTGGGAAAGCATTAGTTGATAAATACTTTTCAAATATTAAACATTCTGAAGCCTCTGGATGTGTTTTCCTATCAAAAAAAAAAAAGAACTTTTAAATGATTCCCATGATTTTGTTTTTTGGGTTTTTTTTTTAAGAGAGAGAGATAGAGAGAATTTTTCTAATATTTATTTTTTAGTTTTTGGCAGACACAACATCTTTGTTTGTATGTGGTGCTAAGGATTGAACCCAGGCCGCACGCATGCCAGGCGAGCGCACTACTGCTTGAGCCACATCCCCAGCTCTTTTGGGGTTTTTTTTGGCTATGTACATCAAAGTTTGGAGAATATCACCTTTACTTATCAGAGTGTGGGCTTTTTTAGGGCAACCGTAGATTAGTCCCACTCTCAAAGTTACTATAAAACCTGATTTTTAAAGTTAGTTACCCAAATCTACCTCCTTAACTTTCTGCTTACATTGTAAGAATGTAATTCTTCCTGGGAGTCTTACTCATCGCATTTTTTAGGCTGGTGTGTTAAACTTCAAGCCTGTTTTGGCTTCCCAGCTGGTTAGTATCCTAGCACTCATTTTTTTTTTTCAAAAACATTCCAGCTTAAAACAATCTTCCTTATTATAGTTTTTTTTTATTGGTTGTTCAAAACATTACAAAGCTCTTGACATATCATATTTCATACATTAGATTCAAGTGGGTTATGAACTCCCAATTTTACCCCAAATACAGATTGCAGAATCATATCGATTACACACCCACATTTTTACATAATGCCCTATTAGTAACTGTTGTATTCTGCTACCTTTCCTATCCTCAACTATCCCCCCTCCCCTCCCCTCCCATCTTCTCTCTCTACCCCATCTACTGTAATTCATTTCTCTCCTTGTTTATTTTCCCATTCCCCTCTTATATGTAATTTTGTATAACACTGAGGGTCTCCCTCCATTACCATGCAATTTCCCTTTTCTCTCCCTTTCCCTCCCACCTCATGTATCTGTTTAATGATAATCTTTTCTTCCTGCTCTTCGAATTGTAGACTTCCTCATGTGAGGCATTGTATGTCAGTCTTGCAATCTGTGAGAAAAAAAAATTATTCTTTTACAAAACAAGAAGGGAGAAGTCACCTTGCATAATAGACAGTGGACAGAAGCTATTGAGAGATGGAATTCCACTTAGAAGACAGTTACCTTCAGGCCTTGGGCAGCTACAGATTCATGCCATTCAATCAACATCCACACATCTGTATACTGCATTGAAGACTTTTAGGTTTCTGTTTAAGTCTTACAGTATTTAAAACTATTCTCAATTTTGTTCTGGCATAACTCATAGTTGTTAACCTAGTTAATCTATTTTTTAGCTTACTTTTTTCTTTATTTTTTTAAATAAATGACAGCTGAATGCATTACAATTCCTTCTACACATGTAGAGCACAATTTTTCATTTCAATAGAGCATAATTTTTCATATTCATATGTTCACACCAATTTGTGTCTTCATACATGTACTTTGGATAATAATGTCCATCACATTCCACCATCATTGCTAACCCCCTGCCCCTCCCTTTCCCTCCTATGATCTAGAGTTCGTCTATTTCTCCCAGGCTCCCCTTCCCTACCCCACTATGAGTCAGTCACCTTATATCAGAGAAAACATTTGGCATTTGGTTTTGGGGGATTAGATAACTTCACTTAGCATTATCTTCTCCAACTCCATCCATTTACCTGCAAATGCCATGATTTTATTCTCTTTTATTGCTGAGTAATATTCCATTGTGTATATATGCCACATTTTTTTAATCCATTCATCTACTGGGAGTATCTAGGTTGGTCCCACAGTTTAGCTATTGTGAATTGGATGGATTCAAACTAAAAAGTTTCTTCTCAGCAAAAGAAACAATCTGTGAGGTGAATAGAGAGCCTACATCTTAGGAGCAAATGTTTTACCCCTCATACATCAGATAGAGCACTATTCTCTAGGTTATATAAAGAACTCAAAAAGCTAACCACCAAAAAATTAAATAACCCAATCAATAAATGGGCCAAAGACCTGAACAGACACTTCTCAGAAGAGTATATACAATCAATCAACAAATGTATGAAAAAATGTTCAACATCTCTAGCAGTTAGAGAAATGCAAATCAAAACTACTCTAAGATTTCATCTCACTCCTGTCAGAACGGCAGCTATTATGAATACAAGCAATAATAAGTGTTGGTGGGGATGTGGGGGAAAAGGCACACTCATGAAAAGCAGTATGGAGATTCCTTGGAAATCTAGGAATGGAACCACCATTTGACCCAGCTATCCCTCTCTTAGGTCTAAAGGAGTTAACCTAATTAATCTAAATTGGCCATTTCTTCTCAGATTTCTGGGACCTAGCCTACACTTCTTAATAATGTAGCCACTGGCCACATGTGGCTTTTTTAATTTAATAAGATTAAATAAAATTTTAAAATATGTTTTGTAGTAATAATAGCCACATTTCAGGTACTCAGTAGCTACACATGCCTTGTGGCTGCCTCACTAGACAATAAGGACATAGAATGTTTCCATCGCTACAAAACTTGAGGGTTAGGGTTGTGGCTCAGCAGTACAGCGCTTGCCTAGCACATGCAAGGCCCTCGGCACTACATAAAAATAAATATATAAAATAAAGATATTGTGTCCAACTATAACTAAAAAATACATATTAATAAATTTTTTTGAATAGAGCGGCTTGATAGTTTTTTCATCTTAACTCTCATTTCAGTAGCTGAAATCTAGTTCTATCTTCTCATCTGCTACTGGAACAGTAGGTGGTGTTTAATTTCCAAATTTTGTGAATTTTCCAATCTTTCTTCTGCTGTTGATTTCTAGTTTTATTCCACTGTGATTGGAAAGGACACAGCATGATTTTGATCATTTTCAATTTGTTAAAACTTGTCTTGCAGCCTAAAATATTATTCATCCTGAAGAATGTCCCAAAGGCACTTGAGAAGAATTTATTCTGTGTGACCGCTCCATGGAATCAGCTCCCTGATTCGTAGTTTGGTTCCTCAGTTTTCTTACTGATCTTATTATCCAAATATTCTACCCATTATTGAAAGTAAGACATCATGGTTCCCTGCTACTTTTGTTTGCAGTCTAATCCTGTCTTGAGTTCTGCTACAGTTTTCTTTATGTATTTAGGTGCTATGATGTGTGATGCATATATATTTATGATTGTTAAATCATCCTGGTGAGTTGACCCCCATGCCCCCATAAGCCCTTCTAAAGGTAAATGGTGCTCAAACTCCTGGGACAATCATCTCCCACCTCTTTTTTTAGGCTTTTAACACTTTTGTGTATACCCCTAAACCACTTAATTTAGTTGTGTCTGCTCTTAAGCTTTATCAAATGTAATCATAGAGCATAGGCCTGAAATACAGGCTGAGCAAAACCATTTCTAATTTTGTTTTGTTTTTTATTTTCAGGATAGATGTTTTAGTACTCTGGAAAGTGCCTAGAACTTCCATGATGTAAAGATAATATGGTACTATAAGAAATTTTAGGGCTGGGGCTGTAGCTCAGAGGTAGAGCTCTTGCCTAGGATGTGTGAAGCACTGGGTTTGATTCTCAGCACTGCATATAAATAAATTAAATAAAGGTCCATGAACAACTTTAAAAAAAAAGGAAATTCTAGCTCTTTAGATATGGTTCATTTGTTTTCCACCAATCCTATGAGGAAGGAAAAGTCACAACTTTTGAAGTTTAATGAGACACCTGGAGATAGCAGATGATTGAACTAGGGAAATGGTTTAGACTCTACCAGCTTCCTAATTTTGTGGGTTTTAGTAACATCTTTCACAGGAATAACTTATTTACAGAACACAGTCTCTCTAAGGCAAATCCTAGTGGAATCAAAAAGTGGGAGGTCGTCCCTTCCTGAGAATAAGATGCACGCTGCTTTAGGGAATTGCTTTACACCATTAAGAGCTTCCTGTACAAGGACACAGGCTTGGTTTTGGAGCTCCTCTTCTTTTAAAACATCTGTATATGGCTCTTTGTTATGATCATAGAGTCCCACTGTGAGTCAGCACCTCCCACCCCTCAGCAGGGTATACCCTTGAGGTCAGGCCTGTACCTCATCAGGTACAACACTGACACTGTTGTAAACAAAGGCAGACAGGCATTCTTGGATCCTCAGAAAAGATATCTAGCTCTTTGCTACTATATAAGTTGTGATTCTGGGTCTTTAGAGTTAGACTCAGGTGCCTCAAAACTGGAACTTTCAACTTCTGAGTCTCAGCTACTATGAGATCTCTTTTTGGATCTCAGCTCTATCAACTGAAAAGAAGGATAACAATTGAGGTAAAACAAGCTGAAAATATGAAGCAGCTTAAATATGTATTTATTCACGTTCAACTAATATTTGTTAGGAGTCACTAATCATTCCCCTTATCTGCACCTGAAGAATCAGATAATTACAGATAATTACAGAAATTTGTCAAAGTTATTGCAATGGACATGTCAGAGCTATTTGTATTTTTCCAGGCCAATTACCAGTTCCTAAGGGTAGAGTCCAAGTTTAGACTTGATAATAAAGAAACAACAAAAAGCCCACTAAAACCACACAGCTAATGAATAGTATGGTCAAGATTCTACCCAGAGTGACAGTTTCCAGAATTCACTTTCAACTGTTTTACCTATTTACTCTTCCAAGAAACTGTGGAAATAGTAGGCAGTTATTCACAAAGAAGACAAGGATTGAATTTTGGAAATTATACAAAGAGTTTTACCCAAGGGGACTGTAGCTGTACTGCTTCTTTTGAGTTTTAAGCTTCTAAGTGCTCACACACAGTACAAAAAGTAGGTACCCATTCTGGATTTTACATCTCCAGGGTCTCCTGGGATAGGAGATGGTAATCAGGTAGGATAACTTCTAAATTCATTACTTTTGGCCTGCCTCATACCAGACATACTGTGAGTTTCTTTTCAGCAAATTATGCCTCTGGCTAACAACACATAAGAATCAAGTCTCCAGACAACAAATGGCCCAGATATAACTCAGAAACTCAAATGTGCATGACCCACTTGAACTGAGAAACAGCTGGGCACAGTGGCACACACCTATGATTCCAGCTCTTTGGGTGGTGGAGGCTGGAGGATCCCCATCTCCCCCCCACAAAAAAAAGTATTCATATCTTCATAATATATATTTCCCAAACACAAGCATGTACTCACCCATACTCACAATAAGATAAGAAACATGCATTCAAGGCCGTGTCAACTTACATATCAATTCAGTCCACAGAAGTTTTCAGGAGAGCCAAAGAAGAGATAGCAATGGCTCACATATTACCTTCTGCTTAAAAGAAGCACAAATAATGATTCTACATTTTTTCCATAGAGAGTGGTCAGCCTGAGAATGGAATTCCAGTGAAAGACACCTGAATTAGCCCTGGCTTGGCACAGAGCAGTTTAGCTAAGGCACATAAACCCTGGAATCAAGGGTGGCTTTCCTGTTGCTGGGCAGAATTTGGACTCTGGCTCTGGTGCTGGGACATAGGGCAGGCTTTCTCTCTGTTTTCCCTCTTATAAAATGAGGCATTTGAGAAAAGACAAAGCCTGGAACTAGATGAGCCCAGGTTTTTTTCCACCCTAAAATGCTATGGTCTTTAGCTCTCTTTCATACTCTGGACAGTCCCCAGATTCCACTTCGAAGAGTTTCTCTCTTCATAGTATTAGGGCTTCCCCAGCCCAGTTACATCCCAGCTTTATGTTCCACGACAGCTATGTGATCACCTCAGCTGGTATTTCTTTTCCATGTTGTTTATATCTGTTGCAGAGCTACACACTTGTGATTATTAATGAATCAAGTAGGCGTTACTTTTGAATAATCCTTTTTTATGTTTAAGGCATTCCTGTTTTACATAATTAAAAGAGCCTGAAAATATAGAAACAATAACAAAACAGTTTTCTTTACTAGTTAAAGCTATTTATAAGTTTGCTTTTTAATTTTAATTTACTGGAAATAAAGCCTCATGGAAAGCTTTAGGAAAATGCCTGCAGATTTTTAATCTTCAGAGTTCTCTGTCCCTGTCGAACTTCCAGCACTCGGAGAGGAAAGGCCCTTACTTCCATGACTCTCTTATACGTGGCTTTCTTTCTTTCTTCCTCTCTTAGCCTGCTTGGGCTGCTGTAACAAAATGCCATAAATAACCACATTTTTCTCACAGTTTTGGAGTCTGTGCAGCCTCAGGTCAAGGCGCCAGCAGACCCAGCACCTGGTAAGGGACTGCCTTTTGCTTCACAGGTGGCCCACTTCTTGCTGTGTCCACTTGTGGTACAAGAGGCAAACCAGCTCCTGGGGGCCTACTTTATAAGGGCACTAATCCCATTCATAGGGGCAGAACTGCCCCCAAAAGGCTGCACCTTCTAACGCCATCAACCAGGGGATAAGGATTTAGACACATGAGTTGGGGGGCACAGACATTTAGGCCGTAGCATCTCTTCCAGGAACAAGGGACGTCATTGTACCTCTGTGTGCCCAGCATGTACCAGTCCCCCAGGGGACTGAGTCCTGGGGGATCTGCCACACATAGCATCAGTCAGAACTTGGCACAAGAGAGGCCATGAGTGACTTGACAAGAGTTTTCAAGAGTCCACACTTAATGGTACCAAGCCAAGGAATGTTTCTTGAGTATTCCAGAACAGCTGTGGATGGCTCAGGCAAAATCAGAAGGAGAAATCCTGCTTCCTTCCTGGGAGAGAAACCTGTGTTCAAGCACTGCTCAAGCATCTCCTGTGTGTGGCCTTCTTGGCTTCAAAGAAGCCAAGAAGCAGTGTGTGATCTGACTGAGCTTAGTGTGGCCTCCTCAGCCTCCCCTGGTTTTCAGTCCCTACCGTCCCCAGTTCTTCCAGGCTGGGTCAACTCACTTAATCTTCTGCAGGTCCACCTCACTGTTTTTAAAGCAATTTGGGATTCAGCAGGACATAGAGAAGTGGCCTGAGGCACAGGGCCACCACTTGTCCAGGCTTATTGCAGTGTCCCCTTTCCTGTAGGCTGGCCCCAGGCGCACAGGTCCTGCGTCACACTCACTGTAGTCCCAGCCAGAGCTTTTCTTCCTCTTTCAGATCTTGCAACCCCCATCCCAGACCTAAGCCTACCCACTAATTCCAGCCCAGATAGAAAACAGAACAATTCATCTAAAGTCAATTCCCTGAAGGAGAAATTTTTAATGACTGAATTGAATATATATACCAATATATCAGCAATTTTAAAGGAAAATTTTGTTAATTTTATTTTTATTGTGTAAATATTTTTCTGATTGGAATTGGTTTATCAATTATTTAGTTTAAAAGCTTTTCTTAAGCCCCCAGAATTTAAGTTTCACAGCTGTATTTCATTTTTTCAATTCTTTAATTATTATGGGCTCCAATTATTTTCATTGAGAGACTCAGTTTATTAAATATACTTTGCAGTACTGTTACAATACAGTCATAGTTCTTAATAGGCATAACATATATAATTTATATATACACAAAATACATATACTTTAATTTCCCCATAAATTATTTTTATTAATAAATTGCTTTACATATACTAAATGAATTTGTATATATTCTTACTGACAATATATGGAAGGATACCTTTTACTTCAATATAATCAAAAATATATTCTTTGAATAGATTTAATTAATATGAATATTCCTATGAACCTTTTTCTTAGGAAAATTTAAGAAATCTAAATGATCCTTATGATTTGTCATTTAATAAATTGAAGATTATTTATATTACACCTAGAGTAAAATACATTTACTAAATATATTCAGGAGGACTTCTCTGCTCTCTCTTAGGTGGGCTTCAAATCATTACTTTTATTTCTTCAACTAAACCTAGATAAATTAAGTGAGTTCTGCCACATATCCTTTTATGTGGCATAGCCTCACTCCTACCACTGCCAAATAAAAAGACTTTCAATAACTTAAAGCAATCAGATATTTCTGTTATGGTATGGAATATTTCAAAATAATTGTTAGTTATAAGAAAAACTAACCCTGAAATATTTGAAGAACAGAGCTGAATTAGTTTCTAAATATAGCACATCAAAGATTAAAACTTTATTTTGTTGACACTCAAGGAAAATATTAAGTGAAAAATCTTGACTTCTCAGATCAAAGTAATCCAGCAATTGTCGGTTGGCAGCATTGAGATGCTTTGTTACCTGGAAAACTGCACAGAGAGCATCCAGGGCACATCCATTCAAGGGTTCTTTTCTGTCAGGTTGTGGCAGAGTGGATGGAATAGATAAGTTCATGGGAATGACAGCAAGTGCTGGTGTCCATAGCTGGCTCTGATGCTCACAGTGGCCTTTCAAGGAAGCCAAGTAGTTTCAATATTTTAACTGGAGGAAAGCCTCACTTGCATCAATCATGACATCACACTGAACTGCCTTTTCCAGTTTTTGTTTACAAAAGTGGCCCTTCAAACTGCATGTGATTCTAGCTGCACATTAGGATTACCTAACGATGTCTGCATAAACTAACTCAAATCTCCGAGTGTGGAATCCTGGTATTTGCATTTTTAAATCATTCCCCAAGCGATCTTTGTATGCACTCAGATTTGGAAAACACTGGTTTGGAACATAATACCTGTGAGATTAAAGAACAGAATAGCTGTAGGAAGTCTGCTTCAGTTTTCTGTCCCTAGAGCCTGGTCATTGGCTTTGCTGTTCCCATTTCTTAAATCCTATACTTGACATTGCCTTAGCTCAGGAGAAGCTGGGCTTGGGTTTACTTGAGATTTATTTGGATACCTGGCCTAATAGCAAGTGAATTTTCTTTTAAAAAAAGAAAATAAAAAACACTCACACAGCAAAACTCTCTGTATGAATAACAAACTCGTAAATGCTTTTATAGGATCACATTTTGGCAGTTTGAATTTAATTTATCTAGACACAAAATTTTGACCCTAAATTAATTAATTTGTGTTACATATTAGCTCCAAATATTAAATTTGGAATGTATTTATTTCTAAAAGTAGGGGGAGCAATTCATGAATGCATTTCAAATTTAATCTGGCATTGAAGGGCTTCTTGAAGAGTAAAAGAGGCTATTTACACAAACACATTAGGAAGGAATATTTTCCTATGCCACATTAGGGTCTACTGATTCTCATCAGCACAAATGTTTATTTTAGTTTATCTTTCATAAGCAGCTCTCTCCACATTTTAGTTAAATTAAGGCACAAGAGAATCACAAAGTGCTTCATGAAGATGGGGCAAGAGGTGTGGCACGGTTGCTTGGACACCTGGAATAGCCATAAAGACAGGCATCTAGACAAAGCAACAGTTCTGGTGCCACCATTGGGAGCCACCTTTTGGGTTATTCATACTTAATTTACCACCCATAAATAATGTTTACCAGCCATCTGGGCATTCATTAATCCAGTCACTCCTTTTGTTGTTGTTGGTAGTGGTTTTGTGGAGTGGTTGGTTGTTTTTCCCGATACTGAGGATTGGTTTATTCTGAGATAGCTTCTCACTAAGTTGCCCAGGCTGGCCTCAAACTTGCTCTCCTCCTGCCTTAGCCTCTCAGGTTCCCGGGATTTCAGGGAGATACCATGCCTGGCCAAGTCCACTCAAGTCGACACATATAATTAACTGTACACTTTTCACAATCAGGGACAAGAATATCCATCCATTTTCAGCATAATTCATCTATTATGATTTTTGCTAAGCCTGACTGCCACTGAGGACTATAATTTATTGCATAATAACTTTCAGTATTAGGATACATTTAGCATATTAACAGCTAATATTTTGATACCTGTGGTCCCCGAGTGAAAATAGTGTTCCAGTTTGAAGTTAACAAAATAACCTAAAGGTATTTCAGGCCAGAATTTATACAGAGTTAATACTGACAAAACTACCCTGTAGTAAGTGATGATAATGGTATTGAATATAAGTTCAATGGGGAGAAAAAAAATCTGTTTAAAAAGAAGAACATCATTTGAAAAAAACACAATCTTTACTAACTGTAATGTTTTCCATGGTATTATTGAGGGTGAAATATTCTCAAATCATTTATTAAATGCTGTAAGGTTACATTTCCTATTTAACTCTAAGTTGCATTTTAAAAGAGAGAGTACATTAGTAGGAAAAGAAAAAAAACAAGCAAGCAAGCAATATTAAAAACTAGCTCTTGGGTGAATTAAAATTTTATATTAAATATTTCCCAGGGAGCATATGATATTTAAATTTCAAGGAACAAACCTCTGTCAAAGCTGCCACACAGCTAGTTTCTAATATTTACATCTTTTCCAACTGTACCACATCCAATAGCCTGGAGGGATAGCCAGAGAAACAGCCTACGAAGCCCCTGCACGACAGGCTTTAGGATGGTGGGTGAGGGCTGGACCGCAGTGAGTTTGCACAGCCCACTCTTGTGCTTCTCTGAGGACCAAGCTCAACTTCTCTGATGATGTTATCCCTCAACACTTTTCAACCTTCCCTTGCTTCCTCCAGGTGTGCCAAGAATGATTTCTTCCTTAAAATATCCCCAGTAGGCCTACACATACTAATTAAAATAAATTAGAGATGGCAGTGTTTCCTTCTTGCTAGCGAAACACTGGGGCATTCCTTTTCATACATTCTGACCAATCCCAGTTTGAGAGTCGGACCATCCCTCTAATCCTGGGCAGCAAGAGGGACTAGAGTCCTCACCCCAACCACCTGCCCTCTGGGGACTCAGGGATGTTAAGACATGTGTGTGCCACCTTAAATATGTGATTGCTCTCTCTTTCTCTCTCTCTCTCTCTCTCTCTCTCTCTCTCTCTCTCTCTCTCTCTCTCTCAGAGTTCTTTTCTTTTCTTTAAAGTTGGTCAAACAACCAACTCCAAGCACCCAAAGGGATTTTCTTAATAGTTTTTTTTTTTATGGGTTTTCCCCACACCAATCCTTTTTATCAACATAAGGATTATGAATGCTCTTTTCCTCTTCCTTTTATCTGTTAATTGGATAAATATTTATTAAGGCCCAACTGTGTTCCAGACACTCACTAATGCACTGAAAATATAAAATGAATAACCATCTTCTCTCTTCATGGTATTTTACCTTACCTAAAATCCCACACATCAGTCTGATGGACAGGGGTTGATATTAGCCTGGACCAAGCATTTCTGGGAAGGTAGAAAAGGACAAAAGAGTTCTGGATCCAATTCACGTAGGTCCTTGTCTAGGTCTTCAGTGTAAAGAGGGGAGGAGGCAGGATGAGCTATAGCTCTGTCATTTCCTGAACCTCAGAAAATGGAATGACCAGTTCCAACATATGTTATAAAAGAGGGCTTGATAAAACTGGAACTGACAGTTAAAACTGAGGCTATTTAATTGGAGTCCTTGGTAAACACTGATGAAGGCTCACGGATTTCTTCTGAAATCTCCCAGGGGCATTTCAGTGTTGGTTTCATTAGCCAACCCTGAAGGAAGAACCCACACGTTCACCTTGGCAGTGATCCCATGGCCGTGGCCAGATTTTCATCTGCATGCCTGTGTAGTCAGGAACCGATGAGCTGTCCCACCCTGACATCCTATGCATTTCAGGAGCTTCTGTGACGTCACACCTCCCTATGTTTCTCCCTCCTACTTCAGGGACTCCTTCCCAGGCTCCTTTGTGGTCTCACCCATCTCTTGCTCATTTTTTCAATGTCTGTGTCCTTTCGGACCTGATTCCCACTCACACACTCCTCTGATGCAATTTCATTTCAAATACATACTCCAGGTCAATTCTCTCCTGAGCCTCAGGCTCCAATATCCAACCTCCTGCTATTTACCCAGCTGGAGATCCACAGGCATTTCAATTTCAGCTCTTCAGTGCTGAACTCCTGAGCTCCCTTGATTCAATTACCGCACCCCCCAAACTTGCCTCTCACCTGTGTTCCTTCTCTTAAGAACTGAAACCCATCATCAATCCAGTTTCCCAAGCTAGATATTTAGTGAACATTCTTTTCTCTTCTTTCTCTGTTGCAACTCACATCAAATTCTGTACCTTAAATACATCTTTTCATGCCAGTGTCTTACCATTGTTGGTGGCTCTTCTACTCACCATTCTTTCTCACTGCCCTCCTTACTCTGTATCTCCTACTATCTCTTTATTTGAATCCCTGGTGTCTATTCTACACATCACAGCCCAGAAAAAAAATTGCAAAAAAAATGTGACTTTCTTTGTGTCAACCCCTGACAAAGGTTAAAACTCCTTAATGTGGCTTACCTGATTGGTCCTCTAGCTTCTTCTCCCCCTCGACTCCTTCTTCTTGAACACCCTGCTCTGTTAATTTGGGTTCCTTGAACATGTCATGCTTTTATGCTTCACAAGACCTTTGCATTCTCCATCCACAACGTTCTTATAAGGGACTTTTCACAGATTATCTGATAATGTGAATCATCAAGTGATCCCATGTGTAATACTTCTCCAGTGGAGTGTCTTTAAATGGGCCTGATATTCCTGCTCCTTTCTTAATATTGACACATTAGAAAGGAATGGATCCAGGATGCATGGGACTTGAATACTGTACTTTTCATGAGATTAAAAAAAAAAGCATACAAATCATAACTACAAAATTAGGTAAGAAAACCTGTGTTATTATCTAGCCCTTCAGGTAATTCTTATTTGGTCAGTTTGCCACCAAATTAAGATTCAAATTTGGAAAATACTGGATTAAAAGATTGAAGGACAGATGTAAGCTTGGATCCCAGAAGAACAAATAGTTCCAATCAGCTCCTTTAATTTTCTTCAAACACTTTTGTAATACAGAGATCACTGGTCCTAAGAACTTAGATGCCCTATGTTAGATTCATAAGACTGTCTCATTAGCACATTCCATTTGTGCAGAAACCCTACCAGTTTAACAGAGAAAAACCTGCTATGAACTTCTCAGAACTTTAAAAAAACAGATTTTGGAGCAGCAACAGTATTTACCTCATGAAACTAAAACATGCATTTATGCATAGGTCCACTATGCAAATAACTAATGTGAATTAAAACAAATTTAACAGAAAATATTAACACAGAAATCTTAGTAATTTCATCAATTAAAAAAAAACTAGCAAACATGTTCCGAGGAAACCATACAGATATTTTAGGTCAAGGACTTGAATATGTTCCTGATGTTGTATATGCTGTTCTCTATTAAGGAATAAGAAGAATCCAGCAGTCACCACTTATCTGCAAATTTGCTTTCCACAATTTTAATTACCTGCAATCAACCATAGTCTAAAAATATTAAATAGAAATTCAAGCAATGAATACATTTATAGATTTTAAGTGATGTGCCATTTTGAGTAGAAATGGGATCTTGTGCAAACCCGCCCTGTCCCTCCTCATCCATGCTCACTAGTCATTTAGGAGCTCTCTTAGTGACAGAGGTACTGTCTTGGTATCACAGTGCTTCTGTTCAAGCAATCCTTATTTTACTTAATATTGGTTCAATGCACAAGAGTAGTCATGCTGGCCATTTGAATAAGACAGAGAAGTCATAAAATAGTTCCTTTAAGTGAGAAGACTGAAGTTCCAAATCTAAAAAATGAATAAATCACATGCTGAATCCGCGAGGCTCTGAGGTAAAATTGTGAAATTGTGAGGAAGGGAAAAAGAAATCCATGCTTTTACTCCGAGGCCTCAAGGGGCCACTACCACTGTCCCCGCATCCAAACTAAGTCATAAGTTAACTTTAGATGGCACCGGTATTACATTTGTATGCATATTTCGGAGAAGTCATGGTGTAAGTTTTGGGTTTGGTACTACCTATGGTCTCAGGCATCCAGTGGGATCTGGGAACATGTACCCTGTGTATAGAGGGACTACCACAGTCCAAGATGGCATTTCACCTTCACAGGCCTCCCTTCCTCTGAAGGGAAGTGGTTACTTTCTAAGACATGTGCATACAGGTGCACATTCGTCATTAGCATTCTCCATTTTTGAGATCCAATAATGTTAGTAGGATTTTAAGTTAATTTTTTTCTAAAGAATCTTTTTAATACTGTATTTAAAAAGATTGCTTTAATATTTGCTAAGTAGGATGGGTAGATTTTGTAGACCTTGTCTTCCAAATTAGTTTTCAAAAATAATTTTTCCATGCACTGTGTTCTATTGCTATGAAAGTAGTGGGAGTAAAGAAAATTTAAGAGTGAGAAGAAAGAATGAAGCTTCCTTTTTATACTCTTTGAATTGAGACCTGAAATTTTACTTTGTATTTTCTTCAAAAGAAAAAAAAAACGAGTTGCATTCCATTTTGTCTTAAGAATAATTACTTTATTGTTTCTACAAAATAGCATATCCTCATTATTTTTAAAATTCAAGCAACACCAAAAAGTACTCAGAGGAGGGAGGCAACTGAACTAAAAATCATACTACTGGCAAAAAAAGAAAACATAGATTTCTCTGCATGCACAGAGAGAATAAGGGATGGATAGATGGATAATTATTCTTTGTCTTCAGTTCCTGGAACAGGGCCTGGTTCTGATTAAGTACTCTGTTAAAAATACAGTGAATGGATGAATCAGATTGTACTATTTTTTTCTGGAGTCATACTGCCCAGATTAGTATCCCAGTTCTACTGCTTACTGTCTGTTTGACCTTTAAAAAGTATCTCAGTGTCCTCATTTGCAAAATGGGAGATGATATTCTCCTTCATCAAAGAAATCCTTGGTTTATTTTTTATTCTGTGTTTTAGTTATGAAATATACAATGATTACCAATAACACTTGGGATCAGTGCCTTGCTTCATGTTGAAGTTCCGGAAGTTTTATCCATTACTGTTTTTGCAACATCAATTAAAATGTCAACACAGGGAAAACGGCAAAGAGAGCCTTAGCAGTGTTATGAAAATAGTTCTGACTGCATAGATCTCTGGAACTGTGTGCAGAAACAGTCTGCAGAACAACCAAGCACTTCAAATCACCTCTTGCCAAAGTAGAGGCTATGGTCTAAACTCTTGGAGCCCTTGGAAGTCATCTTCTTTATGTACAGCTGCTTGTGGAGGTGGATGCATGCTTTGCCTCTTTCTGTAACCACTACTTCTAGAGGTCTATGCTTGGGACCCAACTCTGCCTTATTGTATTGTTGCTAGTAAATCCATGGCCGTTCCTTTATTCTTCATTTTATGACTGGCGGAGGGAGATCCTGTGATTGGAACATGTTTTTCCACCTTCATGCAGAGTGTGTTTGGAGTTTCGAATTAGTTAAAAATCATCACTGTTTTAAACTATTGTGCTTGGATTTTCCTTTTCCTTGCAAATAGGAATTCCTGTTAGAACAGAAGCACTGAGTATTATAGGATAAGAAATTGATCTGAGAGTTTGGGGGAAGTCAAGTGAAGGTCATGAGGACAAGTTGGAGGATTAGAGGTGGAGCCCCACCTATTCAGTGTGAGAAGCCAAATATGTCTTGTCACGGAAGGAGCATAAGGAAGAAAAGGTTTTAGAGCTGTCCATGAGAAGCTATTGTCACTGTGTGTCCATAGCCAAGCTTCTGGGGGTGCATCCGTGGCCACTGACAGTCTCAGTGCCACAGTCAGGAAGAAGAACTGCAGAGCAGAAAGAAGATGACAAACTGGCCTCCAGTAGGCAGCTCTTCTTCTGTCTCTGCCTGCCTGTGAGAAGACCATCGATGTCATGGTCACTGCCTTGGTTCCACTTTCCATATTCCATCCTAGTTCTTCTCTTGGCCAGCTCCAGTCTGGCACACAGGGAGGGCATCATGGTGATTCCCAGGTTAGTTGCACCAACAGGTAAAAACCACAGAGGATAACGCCAAGTATTGTCCTTTGTTTTTTGTTTTTTTTTTTTTTGGTATAAATATTAGATTTATCAAATAGCTGTCGAAAAAATAAATATCAAAGACTTTTCTAGAGAATTTTCCTCCATTTTGCAAAATTTTTAAAGCAAATTGCATTTATTCAGATTAACATGTAGGATCCATATAAACTATATAAGATGAATCCTTTTTTTATAAGGATTAAGAATTTTTAACATTAAAATCACATAAAAGTCATTCTTAATTTGCTATAACCTAAAGAATGCTTGGTGCATATTCATATTCTTCAAATACTGTATCGGTTTCAAAAATTAATCAGTAACATATTATTTTATCATCCAAAAAGTTAACTAAAATTATTTTATATGCACACACATACAAACACACAGATATATCACACACACGTATGCATACCAATAGGTACCCATATTTTCAGAATCCCACAAGGTCTCTTAGCAGTATCCAGTGCCCAATAAATGTGTCCTATTGGTGGAGGGTTTAAGTTAAGACAGCATAAGCATTAGTAAGTCCTGCTTATTGATTTCTTTTTAGGTTTACAAAGGTCTTTGTCACACATAAAACATTGTTTATAATCAGCTTCACTTTCTCCCCTATTATGCTTTCTCACCACACGTTTTCACTGTGGCATGCATAGTGGCTTGGATTTCAGAAATTTTGAAAGCATAACAACATTCCATAAGCCAAAGTGTTTCATTAATTAAAATAGGGTCCTCAGAAGTCTTAGTTCCATAATATCTCTTGGCAATCATTAATAGAAATTTTGTGATTGCAGTTTCCTTTAGAGGAGCATCCCTTGGATATTTGTCAAGAAATGAAAGTGCTTTCTTTTATATTGACTAAACTACATTAAAAAAATACTTTGGGATTCACCTAACCCTACCCCATCCTCATAGATAATGAGACAGAGACCTTTAGTGAGAATACTGTTTGCACAGTCATGCACCTATTTAGTGGTGGAACAGTGTTGTATTTCAGGGTCTCCTGAATGTCACTGCAGTTTAAAAAAAAAAAAAAAAACAACTTATCAAAGAATATTTGCATATTGTATAATTTACACATTTCAAGCACACAGCTTAGTGATTTCTAGTGTTACTGGGTTGTAAACATCCCTGTGGATCCATTTTAGGACATGTTCATCACTCCAACATCTAGTGTGCCCATTTACTCAGTCCCTGTCACCATTCCCTTGTCCCAAGACATCCCTAATCTCCGTAGGTGTGTTTTTTACTTTGATGCTTTTTTTGCTACAATATGCTGACACAAACATTCTCATCATCTTTCACAAACACCATCAATGAACCTTTTCTGGCATAGAAGTCTTATCCAAATCAATGTTTTTATCTTTTTAAAATGTCTTACAAATAAAAATATATCTTTATTCCTCATCTAATCTAGCCAAAAAGATATAAGAATATTTTTTCTTATAGTCGTTTTTAGTAGAATATTTACAACTGATACAACACCCCTATTAAGTGAATGTGTATCATTAAAATATGGGAAATTGGCTGGGCACAGTGGCATATGCATATAATTCTGATAATTCAGAAGGCTGGTACAAGAGGATATAAGTTCAAGGCCAGCCTTAGCAATTTAGCGAGGCCTTAAACAACTTAGTAAGACCCTATCTAAGTATAAAAAATAAAACACAGTGGAATATTATTCAGCCATAAAAAAGAATGAAATTATGGTATTTGCTCATAAATGGATAGAACTGGAGGCTATGATAATATGAGAATTAAGCCAATCCCCTCAAACCAAAGGCCAAATGTTCTCTCTGATATGCAGATGCTGACTCAAAATAGACAGCAGGGAGGGAGGAGTGGAGGTTCACTAAATTAGATTGGGTGGGGGGAATGGCTGGAAGGGAGGGAGATGGGAATGGGGAAGACAGCAGAATTAATAGGACATAACTTTCCTATGTTAACATATGAATACATAACCAGTGGAACTCCATAGCATGTCCAACCACAAGAATTAGAAGTTATGCTCCATGTATATATGATATTATGTATAATATTGTCAAAATAAATTCTACTATTATTTGTAACTAACAAGAACACATAAAAATTCTATGTAAAAAATAAAAAGGGTTGAGGTATGATTCGGTGGTAAAGTGCCCTTAGGTTCACTCCCTAGGACCAAAAGAGAAAAAGGAAGGAAGGAAGGAAGGAAGGAAGGAAGGAAGGAAGGAAGGGAGGGAGGGAGGGAGGGAGGGAGAAAGAGAGAGAGAAAAGAAAGAAAGAAAGAAAGAAAGAAAGAAAGAAAGAAAGAAAGAAAGAAAGAAAGAAAGAAAGAAAGAAAGAAAGAAAGAAAAGAAAGGCAGGAAGGAAAATCAAAATCATTCTAATTCTTAGGATCCACTTATTTCTGATGACATCTTATTTTTCTAAATTAGTGTGCCCTTCCTTTCAAGTTACTCAATTATCTCAGAAAATCGGAAAAAAACCTGATAGTATATGGAAATAAACTTGAATATATACCACATTTGAGTTGAAATGTCACTTTTAGCGGCAAGAGATTTAGTTTCTATTAGACCAGAGAAAGGGAAAAAAACATATCTAATAATCCCAAGAGTAATGACATACTACAATTCAAAACTTCTGTAGGATTTTCTATAGCCTGTGATGGCTGTGCTTGTGGACTCAGACAAGTTTAAAAGTATGAATTGAAAATATGAGAACACAATTCCCATAAATGTGAAGTAAAGTGAATGAAATGACACATCCATTTCAGCAGCGCTTATTGTGCTTATACAGTCAGTGTAGAATGGTTTTGGCAGCGCGTATTGTGCCTACAAGGTCAGTGTAGAATGGTTTCATGCTGCACTTGACCAGTTTTTCATCAGAGAGGTTCATCACTTGCCATAAAAATTTGAAAAAAGCTTTAGAACATATTAAAGGTATTTGAAAAGGTAAGATTTTGTTTTGTATTCTATTTAGCTATAAAGCAGGCATTTAGGGGATTTCTATTATTCCCTAAATTGAAATTGAATTCTCTTTTACTTCTGTACATTGCTTATACTATAAAATAACAAAAACTACTTAGCTGTGAAGTCATGTAATTTTGGAGCTGTAAGGAGCCAAGCATTTTATTGTCTCCTGATATTCAAGTTTGGCATGTGAAACACAGCCTTAGCATCATCAGCTGAGAGCTTTTAATAAGTGCAGAATCTCAGGTCCAACCACAGAATTACTGCATCAAATTCTAACACAAAACCCAAGTCTTTAATTTTGATGAAGTCCAACTTATTGAGTTTCCTTTTATGAATCATGATTTTGGTTTCCAGTCTTAATACAACATTTTGCCCGGCCTTAGATCTCAAAGATTTTCTGCTACATTTTAAAACAGAAGTTGTATATTTACATTTTGTTGACTTCAGCAGTAAATTTTGAATAAAGTATGAGATAGATATAGGTTAATTTTTCCTCTATTTATGTCCAATTGCTCCAGCACTGTCTGTAAGAAAGGCTCTTTTTCTTCCACCGAATTGTTTCTTTATCTTTGTAGAAAATCAGCTGCGTATGTATGTGAATCTACATTTGGATTCTCCATTCCATCCCACTGATCTGTGTGTTTAGCCCTCTATCAACAACATAGTGTCGATTATTGTACCTTTACCGGAATTAGGAACAGGAACACTGATTCCTACCACCATATTCATTCTTTTTAAGAGTAAGTTTTAGCTAGTTAATTTGCCTTTCCATATAAATTTTAAAAGACTCTTGTCTAATATCTGCAAAAATGTCTTGCTGGGATTCTGATAGGAATTACATCAAACTTATGTTTTGATTTGGAGAGAATTGGCATCTTTATTAGTTGAATCTTCCAGTTCATGAACACTATAGGTGTCTTCTTTTATTCATATCATTGATTTAAGAATGCCATGTAGTTTCCAATATGTAAGTACATATGTGTTTTGTATGATTGACATCAAAGTAACTTTTTTCAGCAATTGTAAATGGCGCCATATATTCAACTGTTTATGTTCGCATGTTCATTATTGGTGCATATAAATACCAATGATTTTGTACATACACTTTGTATCCTACAATCCTGCGTAGTCTAATCATTAGTTCTAAGAGTATTTTGTAGATTACTCAGGATTTTCTACCTAGACTAATCATGTCATCTCCACATAGTGACAATTTTCTTTCTTCCTTTCCTGTTGTATAACCCGTTTCCTTTTCTTAACTTTCTGCACTGGCTGGAACTCCCAGCAGTGTGTTAAATAAAATCGATGAGCACCTACATCCTCGACTTGATATGGTCTTAGGAAGATTGTAGTCTTTCAACATAAAATATAACGTTAGCTCTAGAGTTTTATGGATGTCTTTATAAAAGCGAGGAAGTTGTTTTTCTATGCCCAGTTTTCTGAGTTTGTTTTTGTCACAAATGGATATTGGATCTTGCTAAATACTTTTCTGCATCAATTGATAAGATCTTGTAATTTTTCTTCTTTAGCCTACTAATTGATCACATCAATCAAGTTTTGAGTATTGAACCCACCTTGCATTTTTTAATAATCTCCATGTGGTCATGGTGTATAATTATTTTTATAGATTTCTGAATTCCATTTGTTAGTACTTGTTAAGGATGCTTGCATCTATATTCATAAATCAAATCAATCTGTAGTTTTATTTATTTTTTATTGTTTTTGTAGTTTTGGTATCAGGGCAAGCCTTGGTTTATTAGATAGATGAAGAAGTATTTTTCTATTTTCTGCAAGAGACTACAGAATTTATATTAGTCCTTCCCTAAATGTTTGATAGATTTCTCCGGTGAAACTACCTGGGCCTGAATATACTTCTTTTTTGGCATTTTAAAATAATGATTGCTGTGGTCTTAATAGGTATAAGGAAATTCAGACTACCTATTTCATAGTGTGAACGTTGTGGTAGTTTTTGTGTTTTTAAAGGAATCAGTCCATTTCATCTAAGTTGTCAAATTTAAATGTACAACATTGTTTATAATATTTCCTATCTTTTCAATGTCTGCAGATTCTGTGTTGACTTCTTCTGTTTCATTCCTAATACCGGAAATTTGTGTCTTCCTTTTTTTTTTTTAATCTATGTTGCTAAAGGTTTGTGAATTTTATTAATCTGTTTAAAAAAAGCAACTTTATTTTTCATGGATTTTTTTCCCCTGTTGTTTTTCTGTTTACAATTTCATTGTTTTCTTCCCTTATCTTTATATTTCCTCCTTGATATTTGCTTGGTATATTTTGTCCTTTTTCTAAACAATGTATTGAAGTAAGAGCTTAGATTACTGACTTGGGACCATTTCTCTTTCCTAGTATGTGGATTGAATGCTTTAAATTTCCTTGTCAGAACTGCATTAGCATGAATTTTGACGTGTTTATTTTAATTCAGTTCAGTGAATTTCTTAATTTCCCTCATGACTTACACTTTGACTCATGGGTTATTTATAGGTGTTTTGTTTAGTTTCTAAGAGTCTGAAGATTTACCTGTTATCTTTCTGCTATTTTTTACTACCATGATTCCATTATGACCAGAGAACAATAGTCTGTATAATTTAATTTCTTTTAAATTTATCTGGGTTTGTTCTATGGCCCAGACATGGTCTATATTAGTTTATGTTTCAAGAATACTTGAAAATACAGTGTATCCTGCTGTTGTTAGGTGGAATTTTCTTTTATAAAATTTTCTACAGATGGTGATCAGATCATACTGGTGGATGGTGTTAATCTTCAATCCATGTAGTCTATCAGTTGTCCACAGGGAGTGTCGAAGTCTCTTTTATTGCAAGCTTGATTCTTTCTCCTTTCAGTTCTACCATCTTGTCTTATTATTTTACAGCCCTGTTGTCTACTATATGTACATTTAGGATCACTATGTCTTCCTGGTGCATTGATCCTTTTGCTACTCCATGATAATCTTCCTAATTGCTGATAATTTTCTTTGTTCTGAAGTCTCTTTTTTTCTCATATTAATATGGACACTCTTGTTTCCTTTGATTGATTTCTGCATAATATGTCTGTTCCTACTCTTCTATATTCTACCAACTCATTATTACAATGATACATAGTTTGGACATGATTTCAATCCATTCTGCTAATCTCTGATTTTTACTTGGTTTATTTAGATCCTAAGAATAAAAGGAACATGCTAAACAGGAGATAAAACATTGTTTTATAGCATTGACTTACCTACTTCTTCCTGAGCACCTCATCTCAACCACTGGTACCAGGCATGGGGAAAGAAGTCTGGAAGCCATCTTGGATTCCTCTCTCTTCACCTTCCAAAAACAACTAACGTCTTTGGAGCACTTGCTATGTGTGAGGTGTCCCACTACTGTTGCAGGTGCATTCACTCGCTTAACATTCACGTTCTGCACATGAGATGGCTGAGGCTTAGAAAGTTGAGGATTACAGAGATAGTGACCATGGGGTTTAATGCCCAGTGCACGTGACTCCACAGTCCACAATCCCAAGAGTTCTACTGCCTTTCAAGTCCTCACCAGGTTTGCCACTTCTACTTCCAGTACTGAAGTCCAGATCCTTTCTCTGCACATGAGATTTTTAAAATCTCTAATAGCTCCCCCTGCCAGCCCACTGTCCTTCCTCCAATCCACCCCTCACAGGATCCTCAGTTGTCTTCTTAGGTCCCGAGAGGCACACTGGAAAGGTTTTGGAATCTGAGTTTAGTTTAGATCAGAGTTCCAACCTCACTTTCCTTCTGTGTTTTATTTATTTATTTATTTTGCTGGGGATTGAACCCAAGGCCTTGTGCATATGAGGCAAGCACTCTACTAACTGAGCTATATCCCCAGTCCACTCAACCTCAATTTCCTATGGAACCCTGCAAGTTAGTTACCTCTTCACACCTGACCTTCTGATCTGTAAAATGAAAATGCTTTTACCATGCTTACAATTACATTAAATGAGGATTTACATGCAAAGTGCCTAGGGCAGCACCTGGTAGTAGTGTATCTGACTTGTTTCCACAATTATAGAAATAAGAAACAGAGGTTCTTCCTTGTCTGTGGGTTACAAACAAATTCACATCTGTGTTCAGCTTCTCATCACTGAGTCAAACCTGTCCTGACCCACTTTTCACTTCCTATGTGATTTTCCCAACTTCCAATTGCCTAGAACATGCTTGTCTCACTTTTCTGCCTATTAAAACTACCTTTTAAAGGCCATTTTCTTATGGTTCTTCTCTGAATATGCCCTCACATCCTAATGTGAATAAATGCTTTCTCTCTCCTATATCCACAAGACACTGCAGGAATTAGAGAGTGGTATGTCTTCCATCTTTATCTCAGGCTTCTAGCTGCAGTGGGAGAGTGAGAGGCCACCCATATTTTCACTACACCTTGAAATAGCATAATGGCTAACAGTAGAGGATCTGAGAAAGTGACTTTGGATTTAGATTTGACTCTGCCAAGAAATGATTTGTTTTACCACCTACAACTCAGTTATATCATCTGTGTGTGTGATGGTGACAATCAATGTCTCTCATAAGATTAATGTGAATATTAACTATGAGAGTGGAGGTGCTCAGCAAGAAGTCTAACCTGTGGCTTGTGTTTAGCAGTATCAATAAGTACTTTCTATGAGAATATCAATCTTAAATCAGTTATAGGCTTTGTATCATTATAAAGAAAAGGCTTAATTTATGGGCCTAAGGCCTGGGAGAACTAATGGTGAAGTGTGTTCACATGCCTGGCCCTTTCCATGCCAGTGGTGGCCTTTGATCAAAGCTGTCCTATCCTGCCTCGAGTAGCTCTTGTGTGCTCTTACTTGGGTTTACCAAATATTTACATGAATATGACAGTATACTCCAAAGAAACTTTGGGAGTTGAATAAATAAGTAAATAGAAAGACAGCAACCACATAATTTTACTTACTAAGTAAAACTCCAAAGAGCAAATGATTAAACATTGGCTTTTCCTTTCCTCACCACGTTCTCACTCTACTTTTTTCCTTTTAGTGTCTCTATCCCTTTTCCCCAAAACCATTTTAGGTGGTCTTGCTTGATTTAAATTTCTCAGTTTGTACACTTTTAGAGACTAAAAGTCATCTAAATCACCTATAGGTCATCTACATGAGTTTATTTATATTTGCGTTGTCAATCACTTGGATTATTCATGAGTTAATGATACAGTTCTCCTTTCCAGGGCAGAAAACCCATGACCACCTCCCAGATCATTGAAAATGGGTATGATGTTACCTGCTATATTATATCTTTCTGAAGTTGAGTGATTCAGATCAACAGAATATTTCACCTTGTTAGGAGCGAAATTAAAAGCAACTCTTTTTATATTGTAATTTCACCCTGAATTCACCTAGAGGTGTATAGCAAAGAAATAAAAAGTATTCAATGTACCCAAGGTCAGTAAGTCTGAGTCAAATAACGCAGTAGATTATTTGTGCTAATGTGCTCACATGGCATGTTCCCCCTCCTGAAGTATTTGTGAGGTTTAGACACTGCTTTTCATTTCCAAATAAAAAAGCTCCCTGCCACCCACTCAGGATTACAGCGATAATGGATCATCATTATTTCTGACAGCATATGCTAATTCATTGACTTTTTGATGGAAAGAAAACAGAGACTATGAAATGAATCATTTTATGTTCTCTGAATCTATCATTCTTTATCATGCAATACATTTTCACATGCAATTAAGTTCTATATATTTTATTTTTAAAAAGAATACATTCTAATATAACATTCTGATGCACTTATGACTGCCAATACATATTACATAGGACTGTCAAAATACAAAAATAAAGTTGTAAATGCAATATTTTAAAAAATGATCCTATTTTTTTGTGCTTTAGAAAGTTAAAATATGGAATCTAAAAATCATGTAAGGTCAATGTTACAGATGCATTTATTCATGCATAATTATAATCATTCAACAAATATTTTTTGAGGGCCTGCTATGTGCTAGGTACTGTTACAAATGTCAGAGAAAATAAAGATCAACTGGAAATGTTCTTTTCCCTTGAGGAGATTATATTTTCTGTGAAATGGAGAAAAGCAACCACATAGCCTGTCTCCAAGAAAAAGTGGGCAGTTGTAGGACTTTGCAAAATAAAGTCATTTACTATAAATTTTTGTACCTATTTGCATAAAACATTGTATTGCATTTTTGCTAGACAAATCACCACAAACTTGGGTGGCTTAAAATAATAGAAATCTGTGTTCGGAGGCCCAGAAATCTGAAATCCAGGTGTCAGCAGGGCTGTGCACTCTCCTGAGGTCCTAGGGGTGACCCTTTCATGCTTCTCTGTATCTCCCAGTAATCCTTTGTGTTCTTTGGCTTGTGGTTACATAAATCCAACCACTATCTGCATCCTCGCATGGCCAACTTCTCTGTGTGTGTGTCCAAATTTTCCTCTTCTCCTAAGGATACCAATAGCTGTGTGAGGGCCCATTTGAATTCAATGACTTCATCTCAATTTCATTGCACCTGCAAAAACCCTATTTTCAAAAAAGTTCATATTCACAGAGGTGGGTAGACACAAATTTTGGGGGGACACTATTCAGCTCAGCACCAGTGTAAAGATAAATTAAGCCAGTATTGGTAGGTTTTTGTATTATCTCTTACTTCACACAATTAATGTTCATTTTCTTATAAAGCTTTATTGCCATTTGCTGTTGTGTCTTTTCAAAATTGTTCTTGAACTTCTGAATGAGTTGCAGATCCGTGGACAGCAGGGCACTATGGTTGTGATTCATGTTCCTTCTCTATTTTTCCCCAGGCAGAACTCTTACATTTACAATGACGGACACTGAACTTGAATATTTATAAAACAGTTTTTCCAGTAAAATTAGGGAGGAGATTCTGACTTATTATAGACTCTGGCGCTCTGAGAATGCTGTAACTTTTTGTCTAACTAGAGCTAGAAGATTATTTTAATAGATTGTGATAATTCAACTATTTTAGTGGCATTTTCTATTCTTTAAAATGTGAATAAGAAATTAGCTATATACCCCAACTTGGACTCTTATTCCAATCAACCGAACCATGAGGGCAAGATTTTGAGACATACCTTCCATCCAGAGTATCTTCTGTTTCCTAACCTAATAAGAAAGCAAACTCCAAATGCAGTTCAGAATCCAGCTCTGGAGGCCTGGGGCTGACACTATCATGAGTAAGAGTCTCTGCCTCCTCCACTACCCAATACATTTCCATAACTGAAATAATAAACACAGTAACAAAGAAAAAATGATACAATTTAAGAGATGAAAAAAATCATAAAGTAATGTTGAAAACAATTGTCTGGTAGTCTTTCAAAAATTTTTCTAGGCCTATTGTATAGATGTACTGTGTATCTACTTTATTCCTATACGTGAATAATTTTCTGGCTTGATTTCTGGTGGGTATTTTTCTACAAGAAAACTATAATATAGATTTGCAGTTGGCTTTTACAATGTAAATTGTATGGAAGTGGTTTTACCCATGCAGCCTGTACAGCCTTACCTCATTCATTCAGCAGAGTTCCCAGTATATAACTCTACCACAATGTATTAAATTATTTCCCAAACCATGGATACTTAGGTTGTTTCTGACCAGGGGCTTACAAAAGTGCTGAAATAAACACTACCATGTGCTGACATTTGGTGGAATAGACTCACAAAAATAAGATTGCTGGTAAGTATATGTAGTTTTGTTTTGCAGTCAAATATGGTCAAAAATGTACCCTAAAGATAACATCAATCTTTTTATTTCTTCTGAGTTTTTTTTTTGTTGTTGTTGTCGTTGTTGTTTTGTTTTTCATGGAGGGCAATCTGAGAAATTAAGATGATTCATTGTTTCTACTTGCTTTTTATTGTTGGTGAAATTGATAATCTTTTTGTGTATTTGAATGTTTTGTTCTTTCTTTAAACTTACTCTTAATTTCCCTTTCCACTTTCCTGCTGGAGATTTATCATTGATTCAGAGTAACTCTATATTTTAACTAGTAAATGCTCTCTTACCTAGGCTACAGGTATCTTCCCGGTGGCCCTTCTGCCTTTGTTTATACTATATATTCTACAGGGGAAATTCAATTTTTGTTCTTTTTTGGCAATCAAATCTGTCGATCTTTTACTTCATGACTCCCAGTTTTCAGTCTAGATCTGAAAAGTTTTCATTGACCTAGGCTTTTAAAAGAATTAACAATTTTTAAAAATGTTCACGTGAAATGAAAAGGGATCTAATTTTGTAATGTACAGCTGATGACATGTAAAAAGTTCATTTGAATCCTTCTCCTATTTATTTTGATTTTGGGGTTTGTTGTTTAAAGGACAATTACCCCACATACGTTGAACTGCCGTTTTCATTATATACTAAACTAGCTTCCTGACTGTCTAGCCTCTTTTACATATTTATCAAATCTTGCCATTAACACCCTCTATTAGCTACTATAACTTCATTTTCTATTTGGAAATCCACCTCATTAGTCTGCTTCCAATTTTCTTGGTTATTTGCAAGCATATTTATTCCAGCAAATAATTCTTAAGCAGAATTTTTTAAGTTCCAAAATAAAATTTCTTTGGGATTTTTGATTAAAATTTATTTCAATCAAATTTTTGTATCTAAATATAGTTTTCTGATGAGAAAACATTGTTTCTTATTTCTTCTGGATTTCTCATTATTGTAGTGTTTTCTTCATAAAGTGTCACACACTTTTATAGCTTTGTTATTTCTGAATAGGACCAACTTAAAATATGCTTTTTGTTGGCAAAAGCTATGTTTATTTATCTAGCACTCAGTCACCTTACTAAACTCCCTAATGAGTTCTTTTTTGGATTTGCTTCTCTAGAATTTTCTACAATATTTTCATCTGTAAATTATTTCGTCTGTAAGATATTCTTGTCTTTTTCTACTCAACATTTATGCTCCTTATTTCTTTTTCTTGATTTTTGCCCAGCTAGGACCTCTAGAAGAATGTTACACAAAAGCATTTATATCAGATATTTCTACTCATCTGTAAAAACTGAGTCATGACATAGGAAGTTTCCTGGATTTTCTTATCCCTTGATCTATCCAGGTTAAGGAACTTTTTCTCCAATATTTTCATAATAACTCAGCATGGGTATATTGCGGCATGAATCACATGGAGTAACTGTTTATGAACTCTATAACCAAAGCAAATTTATACATTAAATATTTACACCCCAGCATGATTGTAATTAATAAATTGGCTTAAAATGACAGGTAATACTGTTTTGCTGAAATTAAGTTGCCAATTTTGGATTAATAGTATAAATGGATGCTCATATCTGTTTCTATATAATCTGTCTCTAATTTTCCCCCTAATTTTTGAATTGTGGTAAAATACACGTAAAATTTACTATCTTAATCAATTTTAAATGTATAGTTCCGTGGTACTAAGTATATTTATATAACGATGCCATGACCATCACCATCTATCTCTAGTACTCTGTTCATTTAGTGAAACTAAAACTCTATGTGCATTAAACAATTACCCCCTGCCTCTTCTGCCATTACTCTTTCTCCCCAGTCCCTAGAATCTATTATTTTACTTCCTATCTTTACATTTTGACTATTCTAATTACCTCATAGAACTGGAATCATACAGTATTTATTTTCCCACGATAGGCTTATTTCACTTAGTATAATGTCTTTGAGGTTCATCCATGCTGTAATATATGGCAGAATTTCCTTTCTAATCCTGAATTATATCCCATTATATGTATATATCATATTTTCCTTAACCACCCATCAACAAGTGGACACTTAGATGGCTCCCACATTAGCTATTGCAGATAATGTAGCCATGAACATCAGTGTGCATATATTCCTTTAAGACCATTTTAAATTCTTTTGCAGTATATTCCCAGAAGTGGAATTGCCAGATCATGCGATAATTCCAATTTTCAACTTTTTGAGGAACTTATATTCTGTTTTCTGTAGCAATTACCACATTTTACATTCCTATCAACAGTGTGCAAGAGTTTCAATTTCTACACATCCTCCTCATTTATTGTTTATTTTTTAAAATAACAGTCAGACCAACAGGTGCCATGTGGTATCACACTGCAGTCTTCATTTGCATTTTCCTAGTAAGAAGTGATGTTGAGCATTTTCTCTATGCTTCTTGGCCATTTGTAGATCTTCTTTAGAGAAGTTATCTATGAAAGTTTTTTGCACATTTTTAACCAGGCTGCTGTTTTGTTGTCGTCTTTGTGTTCTTGCCCCTATGTCTTTTAAATGGAGACCATCCATTTGATTGAGAATGCTTCAGAATGATTTTAATAACTTAGGTCTTTGTGTGTTATTTCAGGAAAATCAGGCTTTATACTTAACCAAACCCCGGCTCTATGCAATTCTGAAATGCCAATTTTAATGAGCTGTCATTTGCTACCTTAGTGAGGTTGGTTTATTCCTTTGAAGGGAAGGTTATCTTGGGGGAGTTATTGCAAAGTGCATTATGTGGAAATATAAAATCAGATGCACAGAAATTCATCATATCATTTGGTTTATATTAATGGCTTATCGGTGGTACAAGTTGGTACACATAAGAACATGGTAAGTGATTACATGGTAAATGATCTAGTGAAAATTCTCCCTAGACAGACATGTCTAAACCACTGAGGACTGCCTAGTAACTAAGTTTCTGTAGCATATTTTTGTCTTAAGCTAGTATAGTCCATAGCACTTTGTTTACATAATGTATCACATCATGTAAAAAATATTAGAAATTATTTATGAAGCACTGAGGTAGATTTTTTTTTCTCATAACCAAGTGTCATGTAAGGGAGTTCAGTTTTCAGATTTACTCTCAGAATAAAGAAAGAAAGCTGTATTTATAAGTTTTACTACATGACAGTTGGATTTTCTGATTGAGTAATGTTTCATTCAAGTTTGATTTAAAAAATAATACAGTAGTTTCTGTCTTTGATAACAAAAGTGTTTTGGGACATTTTTTAGGATAGTCCTTCAACTTATGAGATGTCACTCAGAAATCAAGGCCTGTAAAGTCTGATACTAAGGACGGTAACACTGATGTTTATGTCATTTTAAAAGGATATATGTAAACTAGCTTCACAATGTGATGCTGTAAATTCTTCTTCATAGTCAGCCAGAAGTGTAACATGTATGTAAATAAGCTAAAATGGCTCAATATCCTGTTACATTTTGTATTGGAAGGAAGCAGATAGGCAGGCAGGCAGGCAGGCTCGCTGGCTGGCTGGCTTTTAAAACTACAAATCTTTTAATTCTTAAGGTCAATTTCAAGTGCCACCCCTACATTTAATCTCTCCATCAGAGGTAATCATTCTTTGGATCCCATAGAACTTGGTTTGTAACTCAGTTACTACACCTAAAGCTAAAAATGTTTTATCTTGACATGTCTTACTTGTTCAACCATCTGTGGGATCTCTGCACTCCCAATGCTTGCTAAGATTCTGGCATATAACAATTAGCAAATGTTCAATGAATAGATTAATAAACATGGAGGCCATTTTCTCTTTGCCAAAAGCTGCCACCAAACACCACTATGTACAGCTGTGAAACTCAGTGTTGTTTCCAGCTTCAGCCACATCATTCAGTGGAGCTGATGAAGTCCTCGGCCTCGGCAGAAGGCCAAACTGAACTTTATAGAATATGCTGTTAAAGTTTTTGGCCCCTTGGAGTACAAGGCCCTGAAATCAGGTTCCCAGGTCCATTTATAGATAAATGGAATTCAAAACTTCTCCACAGGGAGTAACTAGGAAAATCTGGAGACATGCCATACACATACCAGAATGCATTCTTCATAGTCCCGAAATTCACTGAACGAGCACAGTGTAAAAGCACCCAAGAAGTTTGTGGTACACTTTGTCATACAGACTTCTCTGAACAGAAGAGAACCCAAGCTGCTCTCCAAAAGTGGGACCTGATCCTGTGCTTCCTCCAGTCACTCTTCTTGGGTCTAGATACAAAATGTCCATGGAAAACAGGTAACCAAGCTCCCACTCTCCACCGCCCAACAACAATTTGCCAAAGACTGAGGGATTTCTGGAAATGCAGAAATTTCAATGCTATAACAGTCCTAGGGAAATTGGGAAGGCTGGCCATCCCAAATAGGTAAAACACCAGTAGCTACCTATCAATTCCCCTGGTAGACAGAAACAGTTAGGTAAATCCAGGCCTTTGGGGTAGTAAGCACATGTATAGAATGTCAGACCAACACACCCTTCTTTTACTGAACTGTGACATTTCTGTAGTTAGAGCAATGTATCTCAAACTTTACTAGGGAACTGCATCACCCAGAGGGCTTGTTAAAACAGACTGCTAGACCCTGTGTTCAGAGTGTCTTAATTTAGGAAGTCTAGCATTCAGCTTTAACACTTGCATTTCTTACAAGTTATCAGATGATGGTGATGATGATGGTCTAGGGACTCGGTTTTGAGAACCATTGCACAGGGAAATTTTGCATATTGCCATCTGCTTGTGAGACTAATTAACATGCAGGAAAAAAAGGGTCAGTTGAAAGTATAAAGGGATGAATTAGCAATATGAAGCACAGACTTTCACAAGAATTAATTTTCTTCTCCTTTCTTAAGCATATCTCAGTGGTGAGTATGGTTTGAAAAATAACAATATACAAAGTATAATAGAGAAGGTTTAAACTTCTATGAAAGATTTTGCAGTGATGTAGAGGGGTTTTCCATTGTTGGGTTACTTTAATGACTGTGGTTTCTCTGGAAAGAAAGCCACTGCAGCATAGTTCTGATGACATTTAGTTCCTCTTAGGAATGTTCAAACCAAAAAGTTGAAATAGCTTTTGTACTTAATTGAGTCACCATTGTACAATTATCATTCTCTCAGGCATACTAATTAGAAAAAAAGTACAGGCTGATAATGCAGTTGGCATTTCTTTCAACCTATGCAAACTTTTAAATGTAAATGAATATGTAACAAACATATAAAAGCAACTCCATATTGTAAATATGCATTCAATTTTATGCCCAAATTCTTCGCTTAGAAACGTCTATTCCTTCCCATCAGTACATTCATTTTGCCTTCAACTGTGGAAATATGCTTCTTATCTTCAAAGAAAGGTTCCTGACTGTGCTCATTTAGAGGCTGTATTTGAACTTGGAGAAACTGAGCTTGGTACTTTTGTGACATGATTCCTACATCTATAAACAGTTTCTAGGGAAATGGTTCTGAAAGAGAAAAATTTTACTATTCTGATGCATAAAATGAATTTGTAAATATGCCACTCTCAGAGACTCATTTTCCATAACAACATGTTGTTTCTGTCCGCAGCGTGCTGGTGGTGGGCTCGCCATTCCCTTGTGTGCATTCCAGGGGACGGTATCTCTCCAGGCACCTACGGGGAAAACCCTCTCTCTTTCTACATACGAGGTAAGCGCAGAAGGGCAAAAAATAACCCCGGCCTCTAAGAAAATAGAAGTCTATCGATCTAAAAGCGTTGGCCATGAACCAAACTCAGAGGAGTCTCACTCCACATTTGCGGACACCAGTGTGAAAATACACCTCGAGGTTCTTGAAATTTGCGACAATGAGGAGGCCCTGGACACTGTGTCAATCATCAGCAACATCAGCCAGTCCTCCACCCAAGTCAGATCCCCGTCGCTGCGCTACTCACGGAAAGAGAACAGATTTGTTTCATGTGATCTAGGGGAGTCGGCTTCCTACTCCCTTTTTTTACCCACCAGCAATCCCGACGGAGACATCAACATCTCCATTCCAGACACTGTGGAAGCTCACAGACAGAACAGCAAGAGGCAGCACCAGGAAAGGGAGGGCTACCAGGAGGAAATCCAGCTGCTCAATCAAGCTTACAGGAAGAGGGAGGAGGAAGGCAAGGGGACTTAGCAATGGGCCTTCTCTAACAGGCAGAGGGGACCTTGCCACCATACACTGCGCACCAGCCCTCCTTCCAGGGCTGAGGTCCTGCCATCTCCCGTGGGTGTGAGCTTCACTGCTCTACTAGTTGATTATGCTCAGTGTGAGGAACTGGAACCAGTGAAGACACTGAGTGCATCTTATGTGCTACCTAAGATCACACACTGTGGTAATTAAATGATTTCCTGTCTTATCTGATTTCTAAAAAAATCTTTTCTAAGTCAAATCCTGGCCTAGTTTACTAATGTGTTTGCCTGTGTTTGTCATGTGCATATACTGATCCCACGCACATGTTTCTACACCCAGTGTTGGCCTTCACAGAAAGGGGGAAAGAGGCATTTTGACAATGGAAGCAATGTAGCAAAACTTCAAGTTATATTTGAAGAGCCTTGCCTAAATGTGGTTAGCAAAGCAAGCTTATTCCAATTACTGTGTTATCTTTACACCTGTGTCTAGGAAATACATTCTTGTGTTTAAAAGCAAATTAGCTTCCATCTTGGAAATACGCATGTCTCTAGTTTATAAATAGTTGTTTCTTTCATTTCTATAAATGCTGGTTCTTATTTTTCTCTCTCTCTCAAATGTAACAGCTAGCCTATAAAACTAGTATGTCGTATGTTACAGGTGTAATTCAAGGTAGTCTCTAATTCAAATATTATTGTAAAAGTTTGTGTTAGCTTTCCTTTACTATAATACATACCTGACATAATCAACTTACAGAGAGAAAAGGTCTATTTGGCTCACAATTTCAGGGACTCCAGTCCATGACTGGTTGGCCCAATTGTATTTAAAGATGTGCTGGGCAGCACATCATGGTAGCAGCATGTGGCAAAGCCACTCAGGTCAGGGTGAGCCAGGGCGCAAGGGACAGAGGAAGGACCCATCCCACACTCCCCTTCAAGGGCATGTCCCAACCACCCAAGGCCCTCCACCAGACCCTACAGAGTCACCCTTTCCTCCCAACAGCACCTTCCTTGGGACAAGACCCTACTACCTGAATTTTTAAGATCCAAGCTTCAACAAGGCTGTAATTGTACACTTCATCCTGAACTGTCTGGTTTATTTGAATGGAATTTTTTTGGGAAAACTTCCAGATTAAGTCCTAAGAGGTGCAGGATAAAGTAGAGGGAAACCCTCTAAGTCTAAAACAAAGTGTCCCTAAGGTGCAAGTTGGGTGAATTACTTAGACATTCTTGAAGCACAGTTTTATTTCAAATATTACTTTAAGTTGAAGCACTGTTTTCTTTCTTCCCCAAAGATATGTTCTCCCAAAGAAATGATTCAAAATATGTTCTATTAAATGACTTTAAGGTAGACTTTTCAAGATTAATTTCAAAATACATTAAGTTGCAAAATCTCCTTTGTCAGTTTATTATGATGTATATTTCAAACATTATGAAGTGATTTTTCCTCAAACTGCTTTATCCTTCTCTTCTGTATGCAGATATTAAATATGTCACTTAAATACTTACTTCCCAAAATTACTGAAATGACATTTTTGTGGCCCACCTCACTTACACCTCATTTATTAACTTATAGATTGAGTGAATTGTTCCCTGGAGCAGCTTGTTTTGGTGATTTAATTATACCAACTGAAATCCCAAACTGATTCAAATGGGCTTTCAGATGACTTCATTTTCAGAAGGCATTTTTTTGCCACCAAGAAAAAATAATTTTCAAAATGATGATCTCAGTGGACTTTCTCCATGTTTTACATAACTACTCAATATCTTGTTATCTAAATTTGGGAAGCAAATGCAATGCCATTAGTAATGTTTGCAATCAAGTCTTAAATAAGGCATACCTCAAATTTTAACACAATGACAAATGTCAAATCAGTCTAATGTTATCAATCATTAACATCAAATGTCTTTTAAAAATAAAGGTTAATGGAATATTCCAATAATGCTTAAAAGACAGACTGATAAATGTAGACATATCATTTTCTAAAGAAGAGGTATATGATACTGCTACTTAAAAATGCAGTTTTGGGCAACAAGGAAATTAGAAACAGGATCATAATAAAACTGAAGAGACAGTAAAGAATGCAAACAAACCCCTTTTAACTGGGCACAATGAATGGAAAGACGATAGAAATCAGGTCAGAAGAGCAGAGGAACTGGGCTAGAAGACAGCACCCACTTCCCTGCTGTCTTCCACGTTCTTTTCACTGGAGAAGAACACAGCTGGGGACTGATAAAACGAAACCCACTAGGATATACCCTGAACAGCCCTTGGTACTGAATGACACAAGAGGCACATTTCAAAATTCTGCTGTACTGCAGCAGTACTGGGATGATGTAGCCCAAAGAAACCTGCTCATCACAGCATAAGGCTAAGCTGTGACACCTCGACCCCTAAACCAACAGCGGCTGGGTCTGCAAGAAAGACCAGGCAGATCTGTGAGCAAGCACATGTGGCTCCTCCAGACCCACATGGACAGTGGAGAGGGAAGTTCACTACACAGTCTGCTCAGGCTTGTTTACTCCTTAGAGTGATTCTAATGATCAAAACGTGTTCCTGGCACAGGAACTACCCTTACTGATATCTTGTGATAGATATATTCCGATCTCTTACTCTTGTAAAATATGATCACATAGTTGCTCTTATTAGGAAGTACTTTGGATAGCTTATCTCTTTTCTCCATAAATTGATGTATCTGAGGATAAAAACAACTTGCTACCTAATAAAAATGTCACCATCTGGTGGCGACATTACAAACTGCAAACATAATTCCTACACCTCTTGAATAATAAAAACACATAATCTTCCAAACTTCCAAAAGTTGTGACTGTCAGAGGCAACTCATTCTGAAGACAGAATTTTTCAGAATATAATAAAGGAGAACTTGGTTATGCATCTCTTGGAGGCTTTCTTAACATGATCCTACAGGGTTGGATTTCACAGATTTCCTCTTAATTTCTGTACTTTTCCATTAATTCCATTCATTTCTTCACTACAATAGATGACTAGTACACATTACAAATTATTCTAGTTACTTGGAATTGTAACTGGGAAGAAAAACAAAATACATACATAAATATACATATTCTGTGAGTCGAGGAACTGCAGTTGGTGAACACAGACCACATAAGCCTGCCTCCCTCTTGACACAACTGCAAGTTCACAGGGTTCTGTTTGAATATTCACTTGATGGAGTCATAGAACTCATGGGAAACTACATTCATGGTTATGGTTTATTATGGGCAAAAGATTACAAATTGAAATCTGCCAAGGTTAGAAGTTTTATAGAGCAGAATCTAGGAAAACTAAGTGTGGAATCTGTGTTGCACTTTTCCTGTGGTGTCATGGACAGCAATACTTCCCTGGCATCGGTGTGCGACAACATATGCAGAATACTGCCAACCAGGAAAGCCATCTGAAACTGAGTCCAGTGTCTTTAATGGGCTTCATCACAGTAGGGGCAGAGGTAAGCACGATGGACTGCTCACCAGACTGATGCTAGTTTCCAGCCCCTTTGAAGGTCAAGCCAGCAAAAAGTTGCCCAAAGCCCCCACTATCAATCACATCATTACTGTCTGTCTGGGCCAAGGCCCTCAAAGATAGCCTGATCAAGCATGACATTGCAGGGCATTAGAGACTACATCTCTCTGGATAAGATCAGGTTCTTTACTACACATTACATATATACATATATAAATGGTACCAACATATAGTGATCCCATTTAAAAATTTTGACTTTATGAAAAATATGCAAAATCCATACACATTCAGCAGAAACTATACTTCTAATTTTCTGACCTTTCTCCAGGCTAGTGAAACATGGTAGGTTAATCTCTTGAGAAGCTGGGAGGCATCACTGTGCTGGAGTGCCCAGTTAGCCTCAGGATCCTCAGGCAGACAACGGGACTTGGAGGGTCGTGTTGCTAAGCTATGACGTTTGGCAAGTTAGGAGCATCAAACACATTTTCAGCTTAGGATACACTCAATTTCTGATGGATTTATTTGGATATAACACCATCAAGAGTAGTGAATGTGTATGTGTGTATGCATGTGAGCATGCATGCATGTGTTAAGTACCAAGGAGACCAACTAAAAGCAGAATCAGGTAGTAAGTGCTGAGGAAAAAAATTAGAGTAAAGGAAAATACTGAGTGCATTTTCTAATAATTCAGTCAGGAAAGGTTCATGAATAAGAGACTCAAAATAGGATGCATACTATGATTCTCTCGGGAAATCCTAGCCCAGCAAAGAGAGCCACAAGTTTCTGGAAGCAGGAGGGTGCTTGTGGATGCTGTGGAACCATCCAGGAGGTCAACACAAATATAGATAAGTGAGAGAGGGAGAGAGTTCTGGAAGGTGGAGGCAGACTGGTGAGGAAGGGAAAGGCAGGTCAGTAGCGCCCTGTAGGCTAGGTATGGACCTTGGGTCTTATTCCAGATGTGGTCCCAGATGGACATCTGTAACCGTCTCAACTAGTAAAATGCTGTGTGACTTCTGAGGTTAGTTAATGCCAAACATTTCCTCCTTGCTCTGTGACACCTGCTCTTAGAACCCAGCTCTCATGCTGCAAGGCTCAAAGGAGGTCACACAGGGAAGCCAAGGGAAGGTCTACAAGGAGGCCTTCCAGCCCACAGCCAACCAAGCTCCAGCCAAAGCCTGCAGGCACCAGCAGATATTCCAGGGAAGATGACTCCAAATGATTCTAGATGCAAACTAGCAAGCCTTCCAGAAGAGATACCACCTGTCTTGCAGCAAGGAAAAACTCTCTTCTCTATGCCTTGTCCAAATTCCTGATGCATAAACTACATAAGCATAATGATTGTTTTTACACCGAATTTTCAGGTGGCTCACTGTACAAAAAAAAAAAAAAATACTTGTAACTGCACTTTAGAACCTTCCTCCCCACACATGTAGCTTAGAAGAGATGCAGAAGCTGCTGCTTACTACTGCTCAAGAGATGAGGAGGCAGGTGATGATCTAGCTAGTGTTTTTGCCAGAGAGATTGCTGAGATGAAGCAAAGTGAGCCAGAAGCTGAAAGTCTCAGGTGGACTACCTGCCAGTGAACCAACTGGAAGGGAAAGCCCACTGCAGGGGGCCCAGGACACAACTCCTGAAGCAAGACTAAATTAGCCAGGGCCAACCACCAGGCAATGATGGGTATGAGTACATTAGTAGAAACTTCATTAATGAGCACAGGCCAAAGCACCAGATCAAACCAGCAGCCTCAGAAGAGCAGTCAATGACAGGGCCAGGGATGCCAGACATCTCAATCATGCCCCTTCTTAGAGAAAGGGAACAGAGAGAAAAAAGCCTAATAGGAAGTGGAACTTCAAAATTACCTGAAACAAGACTGTCTAAAGAGGCTGGGTACAGTAGCACATACCTGTAATCCCACAGCTCAAGAGGCTGAGGCAGAGGACTGCAAGTTCAAAGCCAGTCTCAGCAACTTAGGGAGGCCCTCAGCAACTTAGCAAGACCATGTCTCAAAATGGAAAATAAAAAGGCTGGGAATGTAGTTCAGTGGTAAGGTGCCCCTGGGTTTGGTCCCCAGTACAAAAAAAAAAAAAAAAAAAAACCAAAAACAGTAATGACAACAAAAAGATTGGTTTGAAGAAATCGACAAACATTAGCTAGCAATTTTAAGAGGTTCCCACTATTCCCTTTTTGCCTAGCAAGAAGGGAACTTGGAGAACAAATTAGTAAAAACCATAGTAATACTTTTTAAATCGGTCAATTTCTTTGCCCAGCTGATTTTAAGTTAGTTATGATTTTACTGTACCAGTTGTAGTTAGGAAGAGCTGTTCTCTACAAATTCATTTTCAAGGTAATTAAAATGTCCAGTTTGTTCCAAAATTGAACATGGGAATCTACTAATTTATTTTAAAAGTTTTTTCCATATTCTTCCTGATGTGACACAGAAACATTTTCTCCCTTTTTCCCCCTTTTCCCTTCCTCACAAATATCCATACTTTTATAATCTATACAGAGCTAGGGTCACATTCATCACCATGTCTTCCCATCATCCTTATCTCCAAGTGGAGGCAGGGGTCAAATAAGGGTTTTATCTTCCAAAGGGAACAATAAACCTACTCCTAGACCTTCATAAATATCAGACCCAAATGTCACCATGTCAAGATAAAGAATGTTTTACCTATCCAAACATATTTATGATAACATTTAATTCATAAATTAGGTAATTAAGTTATTAACATTAATTACTAATAAAATAATTATGAAATATACTGTAATAAAAGTGATATGAATGTGGTATCTCTCTTCTTTTTCTTTCCCCTCTTAGACTATCTCATTGTTCTGAACTTACCTTTCTAATGATGTTGAGATGAAACACTCCCACATTGTGAGGTGAAGCCAGACGCGGTGCTTTTGGGTGCAACCTGTTGCTATCAACAGGAACATGTTTTCTGTGCATGTCCTTCACCTAAAACGCAACCACTTTTCCATCTTAACTAAGCACATATCCTGCACTGTGGCAGTAATTTTTGTAGTATGAGGTGCAACAGCAAAATTAGCATGAGTTTCTTTTTCCTTCTTCACAATTTTAGAGACGGATTTGTTCTTACCATATAGCTCAGCAACCTCAACAAGATTTTTTTCCCTTCTCTGATTAAGCTGAGAACTTTCATCTTTTCATTTATGGCTTCTTTTTTGGCACATCTGAAGTGCCAGAAGCACTACTCTTACACTTTGGGGGCCATTATTAAGTAAAAAACAAAACAAAACAAAAGGTTACATAAACACAAGCACTCCAATACCACCACGCTGGATCAATTAACTAAGTACAGGGCCGGCAGCCTACACTATGTGGATACATCACAGGGGTGACTCATATTCCCAGCAGGACAGAGTAGAACAGTAAGAGATTCCAGCATTTTGGTAAGACTATCATACAATTTAAAACTCAAGAACTGTTTATCTGGAATTTTCTATTTTGATATTTTTAGACTATAGTTGACCACAGGTAACTGAACCATGAAAGTGAAAATATGCATAAAGTGGGCCAACTTTTTCCTGTCTGATAAGGGAGGGGAAAGGGAAGAAGGACAGGACACTTTAGGGAAAATGAATAATTTTAGGGAGGATAAAAGGGTCCACAGGATAGATGGGAGCTATGATAGTTTTATACTTAGGCAGTATTGACTCCTAGTCTCTAGTGATGTTTGTGGACAGATAGATGCAAATATGGGAACATGAGATTAAGACAATAATTCTATAAAACATTGTGCTGATCCCCACATGCTTTCTTTTCCAAGAAGCACTTTACCTGCAGCCTGGTCTGGCCTAAGTAGACAGGACAGGTCACATTCCTCAGCAAACTAATCTGCAGGAGAAAATGCAGCCCCAACGCCAATGGGAGAAACCCAGGAGACTCTTGTGACCAGATCCTGAAACTCAGGAAGCTGGGGATAATTTTTCCCAATAATATAATATGTAAGAATGTAGGTTAAGACTCCAATTAAAACTGGTCAGCATGGGCCAAGATGACCTAGAGTTGCCATGGCAGTGGGTACTTGACAACCTGATATCATGCTGCTATCAGCCAAAAGCCAAGAGGTGGTCCTGGGCAGGACTCTCTGGAAACTTCTCTGAGATTCCCAGTAAAACTGGAGTGCAGGAGAGGCATGCTGTCCTCCTCTCTGAGAGTATCCACTCTTTTCCTTAAGTGTCCTCTTCCCCTATTCCTTCAATAAACTCATTCCTAATACTCTGAGTAGCAGGTCTGAAATCTTTCTGAATTGACCATAAGATTCAGGGTTTGAAGAAGGGGTTGTCTTCAAGCTGCCTGTTTCTCAGAAAATCTCAGCTCTACAACAAGGAGACTCTGGTCTTTTCTGGTTCCTTTCTTAGCCAAGGGATTTACAACAACTGAGCTCTCTTTAGTTCTTTTGAGACTCAGTTTGGGGATAGATAAGACTTCAGGAACTCAAATATCATCTATTCAAGGTAGCTTCAGTACTGAGCAGAGTGATCTGGCCTTCTGGATGGCCTACAGCATTTCCCTTTAGTTCATAGCACAATGGTTTCTGCCCATACCTCCCACTCAGCACTAAGAAATGAAAGCTCATCACACTTGCCTTGTTCAGTGGGTATCTCCAGCACTTGTGGATCAGTTAGACTTATGAATGAACTGGATATTCTCCAGTAAGCAGAAAGCCTGTGTGAGCCAATCTATCAGTCCAGAATAGTTTGTACCAATCCCCAGTGTCCTGGTTGATAGTATATGATTTCAAGTGAGTGTCCAGATCTTAAAAGTGCTGTTCATTTACGTTCCCAGGTGCCATGCACTGCAGGTGGGTACACATGCTGCTCTTAGACTACTGGAAAAAGGTGGCAAATAAAGATAGTGCTTTGATGAAGCGTAAAATTAATTACATACGTAAATGCGGTCCAGGCTGTTCGTGACAGATGATGAACTCATTTCTTCACTTTTAGTACCACGCACTGAATCACAGGTTCTTCTTCTTGAACTGATGTTGGAAACAAACTCAAGAATGTTATGGGGTGCCTGCTCAGAAAACACTCTGAAGTCCAAATTAAAAGCCAATTTAAGAATTTTTATTATCTGGCCAAAGACTGTCCCTCACAGAGTCCAAGGGACCCTAAGGGAGAACAACCTCATGCTGTCTGTGGCCAGAGTATTTAAGGAAGAAAACCACATCCTATGGACTCTGCAAGTTGCAAGCAAGCCGAATACAGGGGCTAAGAAAGCAGTTAACAAAATAAAAACAGACAACCACATGCTGGGTTTGACCACATTTGTGGGCATACATCCTGGTACATTGGTGGGCAAGCACATGAAGTACAAACAAACAATTTTTAAAATTTTAATTAATTTAATTTTAATTAATTAAAAATTAATTAATCTTAAAAAATGCTTACATAACAAGTTCATAGAGGGGTTACTATGGCTACATTGACTTAACCTTATTCATACCATGTTAGCCTGTTAGCCTGTACTTATCTACAACCACTGGCCTACTTATCTAAACCTTATCGTGTTTTAGATCTTGTTTCCTGGGGCTTACATCCTATATCTTATGGTTAAGTGATTACACCATTACCTGGATGTTGTAGTGTGATCTGATAAATACAATCAATAAGAGTGTAAGTTATAGGTTATAGATTAACAAAAGATATAGATTATAGATATAAGATTTTGATAAATGAGATAAGACAATTATAAAGCAAGAACTGTCATAGACAGGCCTAAGACTCCATTTTGCTGCATTCTTTATTTTAAAAACTGTTAAAAGAGCTGTTTCTGAGAAACTGAAATGAAAGCTATTTTCTTATAAAAAAATTATCTTTCTGTACTTTGTACCCCACAAATTGTACCCTACTCAGGATGCAGAGGTGGTCCTAGTGAGCTATGTCCTGGGTTTGAATGCCCTTGTTGGTCTACATGACTTTGAAGTAGATTCTCACCCCCCGCCCCCAACCAACCCTGACCCAAATTCAGGATGCGACTGTCTAACACCTGCTTGAACCCAGGACTGTGGTCAACTGAACTGCAAAGCTAATGCTTTTTTTTTTTTTTTTTGCTTCTGTTTTATCGCTTGCTTGTGTTATGCCAGATTCGTGGGACCCCCAATAGACCTCCAGGAGCCGAATCCGATGCAATCACACAGAGTCTTTATTGCAAGCTTGAGCCTGGACTCACAACCATTCTTGATGCAGCGATACCAGGGAGTGAGTCCTGGTCCTTTGTTCAGTGAGATTTTATAGGTTTGGGGGGAATACTCTATGAGTCACAACATCACACAGCAAATCATTCCATACCGCGGGAAAATCAAACAACAACTCTTAACATTGATTAGCACATTCAATGGCGGGAACAAGTTGGGTAGGTGTGATTGGTTAGTACAATAGGGGGATTTGTTTGAACTGATTGGTTTAGGCCAAGAGGCATGCTAAACTACATGGTTTCCCAACATATCAACCACCATAAACTACTTGGGGGTCATCTGGCATTCCAGGTATTTTCCCTGTCTCATGCTGATTGGAGGTTGCTAGGGGGATTGCTATGGGTCCTCACCTAGCCTAACTGAGTCAGGGACACCTGGTGCTGCAGACCTCTCCTGTTATTTACAGACAAACAACTTAGCAGGGTGGGTATGTGCTTAAGAGTGCTCTGTGGGTTTTTCCAAGGTAAGGGTCACGCCCCCTTCCTTAGGACAGGCCTTGAGGTAGAAGCTGCTGTTATTTATTTATTTTAAAAAATGGAGTCACATCAGTTTCTCACTTGCTGATTGGTAAATTCCATTCCTGCCTAGAGCCCACAGGTCCCACTTATTAATGTTTTAATTTAGTGATTAAGTCTATGATTGGCTAGCTTACATGACAATAAGCAAGTCACTGAGTTGTGGTTCTTGTGCTTATATTCTCCTTCGATGGACCAGAAAGCTGCTGTCCTCCCACAGATCTTGTCTCTGCAGTGAGTGACAATCCCTGGCCAAGTAAATAAAACTCTCTTTTGATTTGAATTCGGACTTAGAGTGCTTCTTGAGGCATCTTCCCATAACTGGGCCCATTCCTGCCTGATGAAGGTCTGTTCTATGCTCACTTCTAACTTATTACCAGGGAAGTTTGCTCACCTTGTAGTGCCCATTTCTATTATCCTACTTTATCTGATCTTACTTACTCTGCTTATCAACATCTTATACCTACAATCTATAACATAAATTACTGATTAGACTCAGACGATAACAAGTAGTCTCCAGAACCCACGCAGGACTCCAACACAATCACTTCATGCAGGTACCACGTGGAGCAGCCAGCGGCTGCCGGGCCTCACCGGAAACGCCTGCCTGTGACGCCAGCGGCCCGCCCCCCCCCCGCGCCGGCGCAAGAACGGAAGTGGACGCACATCCGCTTCCGGGACTGGACGCCATTTCCAGCGGTTGCGGCTCTTTACCCGTTGCGGCCCGCCGGGACAATGAGCTATGACTCCCATCAGAACTGGAGCCGCGATGGGGGATCCCGAAGCTCTGGCGGGGGCTACGGCGGGGGCCGCGGGGGAAGCCGAGGACCCGGGGGTAGTGGGGGAGGGCGGGGCGGCCGCGGCCGGCATCCCGGGCACCTGAAGGGCCGCGAGATTGGCCTGTGGTACGCGAAAAAGCAGACGCAGAAGAACAAGGATGCCGAGAGGCAGGAGGTACACCGAGCGCGGGACGGGCGGGTCTCGCGACGCGCCGGGCCGCTGGGTCGTACGTCGCAGTGACGTGAGCCACGGCGGGCGGGTGGGCGGGGCCGGCTGAGCACGTGCGCGCAGGTTTTCTGCGTGCGGCGCTCTGTGCACTGTGGTACAGGGCTTTGCCTGGCTCGGTTTGGAGTCGCGACGTTGTGCATTTTAGCTGCATTTGCGTAGGACGAAAGTGCCATGCGCTGTTTAAAATCTAGGTGGTTCAGGGAAATTGTCCCGCTGTTTTCGTCAGCGTTAAAATTAGCCATGAACCCAGAGTTTTTTGTTTTTATGTTGGGGTGGGGAAATTTCTGATCAGCTGATCCTCTTTTTAAGAAGGAAACTTAGGCATCTAGAAGTGAAAGAAGTAGGATATATGATTTGGCTTAAGTTTTTTTTTTTTTTAAGAGTTTACTATTTTGAAGACCAGCACTATAGGAAATATCAAGTTTCCTGAGTGTCCATTCTAATAAAAACATGATTTTTTTCATTAAACAAAAGTTGGCTTAATACAGGCCTTAAAACAACTTTTAGTGACTTGATGGAAAGCATCTTTTATATTAGATACAAAGTGTAATTAAATCATCTTTTTGAACTATTTTTCTTTATGTCATTTTCATTGAAATGATTCTGGGGCTTTATCTTCACAACTTATCACATTTTTATCTTTAAAAAAAAGCTAATTGTTCGTTGAATAAACTTTTTTGAAAATCCAGAGAAACACATATAAGCCATATTGAAATTGGAAAAGTAATGGAATTAAGTCATAACTAAAATTATGTACACAGTAATTTAACTTTTATTAACCCCTTTTCAAACAAGGTTTTACACGTTACTATGGGGCTCTAAAGACACCGATACTTAAGGATTTTATAGTGTAGTTGGAAAAAATAGACCTAAACAGATGAAAAGTTAAATAAGGAAAAATATTGATTATTATTTTCACATGAAAATATTATGAATGGAATTCTTGATATTTAGCTCCATCCTCCAACCTCCATTTTAATAAATCTCACTACTGTTTATTTACTTATAGCCAAATGGTATATATCTTTCATTCTGCTAATTCTAGCAAATCTATCTGCTCTCAGCTTTAATGCATCCTAGATCCAACCACTTATCTCTATAAAAATTACCATAGGTCAGACCACTTTTTGTTTTCTGTTCATAGACTCCTAACTAGTCTTATAGCTTCTACTCCTACACGCTATTAAACTGACCTATTAAACCACTGTTGTGATCGTTTAAAAGGTAAGATTTGCTATTGTCATTGTCTCATTCTCTTGCTTGCAACTTGAGATCTGAAGCTAAGTCATTTCTGTCTCATTTTAATACATTTTGATGCTTCTTAGCATGTTTTCTGGTAATCTTCGTGATTCTGGCTTCAACATATCAGGTTTCCCTCTCTGTGCTTATCTTTCTGAGACCATGTCTCCAATTTGAAGTAATTATAGACTTTGTAAATGGATTTTATTTTTGCTTCTTATTATTACACATCATTCTGCTATCAGAAATGAGTGTATATTCTTGAAATATGAATACTTTTTAGTTGGTGTATTCTAACTTTGCCTTTGACTGCCTTCAACCTGGTATGATTGCTTCCTCATTAGAGTTCCCATAGCTTTTACTTTTAAAATAACCCATGCAATTGCAAAGTAAAAGCATTCTGCTAATAGAGTCTTACAGTTCTTTCAATAGATGTTCATGGAGGATTTAATTTGAGACATTGTCTTAAGCCTGGTGTTAATAAGGTGTAGAACATATTTACCAGAGAGATTGTTAGGGGGTATGGACAAAGTGCAGTGTTAAAGTATTAAGTTATGGACAGTATGGGTTATCTTTTGACTTAGAGCTTTTTAGAAGATTTTTGAGAAGCAGTAATCCTTAAGCTGAAACCTGAGCTATAGCAAAGTGTATTTATCTCTGTGTTCAGGATTCTGGAGTTTGGTAAGGATTTTTGGACTGAGGCAGAAGTATGTGCCACAGCATGCATAGAGATCAGGAAAAGCATGTTCAAAGATAAGAACCTGGAACTTAGAGTTTGGTGGGTAGAACAGTGAATTTCAAACTTGTGTGTCACTTTACACAAAAAGAAATGTGTTACAATTTAAAATTCAGAACATACTTAAACCAAAAATTTCACAAAGTAATAATTATCTGCACATTGTTCTGTTTTTGTTGTTGTGTTTTTGTTTTTGCACTTTTTCTGCATTTTTAAATTAATACGTTAATGCAAATCATGGTTCTTTAATAAAATTGTACAAACACTAGTTTGAAAAGTTCTGGACTTAATATTTTTCTAGGCCAGAACTTGAAATTTATTGACTTTTCCTAGAACCTGGGAAGTACATTGAAACATGAGATAAAAGAATGAAATGATTGGATTTTAAATTTTTTAAATTCACTCAGCAATGTAGGATTGAAGAGAGGTAATCCTGGGGTAGGGAGACCAGTTAAGTATCCCTTGTACTAATTAAGATAAGGATTGGCAGCTTGATTAGAATTACTGGAAGTAGAAATGGACATATCGAAATGATTTAGCAGATACACTGAATGATTTTGTATTATTATTATTTTTTTAATTTGGAAGGATGAGAACAGCAGTATTAATGGATGACACTTTTATGACTATATAGATATCAGGCTTGTTGGAGGAAGATGGTGGGCTCAGCTAAGGACACTGTGAATTTGATACTGTGTGGGGGCATAAAAAAGAGGATTTCAGAATGCATCTGATGCTTAGAGAATTCTAGACCAGAGGTAAGCATTTGATTTGTCATGGGTCCACATGTGGTAGTTGAAGGGTGAGAGTAAATATTGAGAAGAGGAATGGACCCAAGCCTGAGTTCTGTAAACAGTTGGTGTCTCCAGCTTGAATGTGCATAGAACTACCTGCCTTGTTAAAAAGTAGGACTGGTATGGAGCCAGAGATTTTGCCTTCCTGATAGACTCCCAGATGATGGCAGTGCTTTTGGTCTGTAGAGCACTCAGGCTGTAAAATACAGAACATAAATATTTAGGAGATGGTCCAAGGAAGAGAAGGATGCAAAAGAATCCAGGTTAGAGCAGTCCGAGAAGTGAAGAAATGAGGAGGTGGGCAATCTTTTGGAATCCAGGAGCAGTATTTGAGAGAAGAGTATATATGAAAGAAGAACTAATAGTGGCAAGACTGCATAGGCCTGAGGTGAGAGTTGAGAATGTCTTAGATTGGTTAACAAGGTCATAGGCAACCATGGTGAGATCGCCTCTCTGAGTGGAGGGATTGCGGCCTGATTGCAGTGGGGCCAGAGAAGGAAAGATGAGAAGGGGAGTGTTTCCCGACAGTTTTACTGTGGTGGAAGCAAAATAGTGCAGTGGTTTTTGGGGTGGAAGGATTCAAGTGCAGCAGTCTGGCTGGGCACAAAATCACGGGCCACTCAAGCAGGAACAAACTTTGTTTCTGAAACTCCCACCAGTGCCGTGCACTCTCCTGGGAAATATGCCGAACCACACAGGGGGCGTCACACTACCCCAACAGGAAATCCCTCCTCCGGAATTCCCTCCTACCGCACTTTCCCAACCAATGGGAACTCTTTGGGAGTCCTGCTAGAGCTCCAAGGTAGCAGGCCAAGGTGGACAGCAGGGGTCTAATATCCATTTGAATGCAAATCTTAACATAATCATATCATCTCAATGGCTTGCTGGCTTCAACCAAAAATGCCATGCATCATTACTATTTGGCTATGGCTCTTAGCATTCAAGAGAGGGTTTTTTGTTTGTTTTTTAAGAAGTTTGATGATGTTCAGGTACTGATTTGTTTTTCTGCTTTAGCCACCCACCAATGCCAGACTTTGTCAAAGTTCTTCCTTGTCTCTAAGGAGATGGTGTTTTTTCCTAAATTAAGAAAATTCGTATATCTGTGTAATTTCAATTCCTGGCCTTTTGCTGAGCACTCCAAAATTTATATCATGACTTTAAAAACATAAAATCTCTCCAGAGATCAAGGTTCATATTTCCATCTGCCTAATGATTACTATAGTTAGGAAACTTCACTGTTCTTAATTATCTAAAGTCGTCTAGTTCTTCATTGCCTAAAATTCAAGCTTAGCTCATCCTTTGACTGCCACCAAAAATTGGGTTTGGCATTCATTCTTTTACCTTGGCCTATAATTTCTTAGATGCATACTTAAGGTTTCTAAAGGTTTTCATGGCTTACCAAGGATCTTATCTTTGTCAAAGTTGGTGTTTAGTTTTCTGAAACAACTGCATTTGTCATCTCCATTAGTACTTATCGATTTTATTTAGTCCCTCTTGGAGATCAGCCTTCTTACTTCCCAGTTATATTTGTTTTAGTGTGAGAAATTTCAGATGCTCATTACACCCAAAATATTGTTTCCCAGTGTTCAGCTTTTTTTTTTTTTTTTAAGATAGGACGTTTAGAATTTAATAAATGAAAATTTAAGACAGGAAAACATCTATCATATGTACATGAGAGGAAGCATACAAATATGCTTTCTTTCCCAGTCATATTTACAGCTATTTCTAAAACTAGATGGTAAGAAAAGGTCTATAAAGATAGATTTAAAATGTTAACATTAACTAGGTCTAGGAAGTAGGGTTGGGCTAGAGGGCATGTATGGATAATTAATTTTTTTGTATGTGTTTGTTGAACATATGTTATTTTGCTTTTATTTTTCTTTTTAGTTATCAAATGGTTTTGCGCATGCTTTCTTACATTGATAAAGACACTCTTTCCATTGCACAAAATAGAGAGCTGTGGTACACATGGATGAACGACGAGAAGAGCAAATTGTGCAGCTGCTAAATTCTGTCCAAGCAAAGAATGATAAAGATTCAGAAGCAGAGATATCCTGGTTTGCGCCTGAGGATCATGGGTAAAACAAAGAGCGTTCTTTTAAAAAAAGGGCAAAGAGTAACACTTCTTTTATAGCATAAGCTGGAAAATAGTGATAATATAATATCATTAGGCTCTTCAATAAGTAGAATTTACTCTTGAAGTAATTCATTTTTCTTATGTTAATTAGGCAGATTTTGAGGAAAAATATTAGATGGCTTATTCCCATAGGAAACCCATGCAGTGGGAATGCTTAGTGTGTATAGATATGAGATGTATTAGTATTTCCTGTGCATCAACTTTGTATTTTCTTAATTCTTCTGTGGGGGAGGTCTGCATAAAGTTAAATTGCTTCTGTTTTAGAAATTTGAAAAAACTAAATTATTGAGAGGAAACCCAGAAGTATTTCAGAGACTGTATAATGTATCCCATTTGTAGCTCAGAAAGGAAGAAAATGAAGTTATGAAATACAGCAAGTCCAGAAAAATCAGAAAAAAAAATTGCTATGGAAGAATAACTTGTGGATTTTTGTTTTTAATTGTCACAAAGAATAACTCATCTGACAGTATCTGTTTTAAAGGAGGAAAAATCTGAATTTATACAGGAATCTAAGTATATTTCATTACTGCTTTATAGAGCAAAAATACAAGCTTTAAGTTTTGGTGATTTTTGAAATATTTAGACAGCACATTGTTATGTTTTGTTCCAGGACTTGAGTGTCTTTTCATCTGACCTGTTTTTACTCTTTATTTTGTCAAAGTAGATATGGTACTGAAGTTTCTGATGAGATAAAACCAAGCTCAGAGAAGAAACTTGACAGCCAGGAAAAGAAAGTGAAAAACCAAGATAAAAAGACATTTAGGATCAGGGACAAATCATACATTGACCAAGATTCTGAGTATCTTTTACAAGAAAATGAACCAGATGGAACCTTAGACCAAAAGTTACTGGAGGATTTACAAAAGAAAAAAACTGACCCTCGTTATATTGAAATGCAGGTAATAGAAAGCAAGACATGGAAAAAAGTTTTACTCTTCGATCTCTCCTTAGACATGAGAGAAATGGTTAAAGATAGGCTACACAATGTAGATATGTGAGATTTCTCAAGAAACCATTCTCTGGGAATCTTTTGCTTTTCAAGTAGTAAAAAGAAACATTGGGAACAAAAATTACTACATGTAACCTACAGTTTCCTAGCTCATCTGCAGAACCTTGTGTGGTGAGAAGAAATGTTTAAGAAATGCTAATGCCAGTGAAAACAAAATCACTCTTAACTTCTTAGGTCTGTTTAGTGAAGGTGATTAGAATTATGAAGTTTTCAGATCATTTAATCATCTCCTTCTATAAATGAAAAAAATTTTGTGATGTTCATATATTAACCAACATTTTAAATATAAAACTATGACAAGAACTGAAGTTCCCCTGAGTGGTTCTAATATTTTCTTTCCATACTAGGCAAGACATTTCAAGGTCTTTTATAGTTATAAAATTGTACTCTTTGGGGCTGAGGATATAGCTCAGTTGGTAGAGTGCTTGCCTCACATGCACAAGGCCCTGGGTTCCATCCCCGGCACACCACACACATACACACACACACACACAAATGTATGCTTTGTGGGTATTCTAGAGATAGATGTAATAAAATATATGTGTATGTGTGTATGTATGTATATGTGAATATATATATATAATATTGATGGAATTTTGAGGAACATATCTTTATGCAAATAATGTGTCATTTTTTGAGAAAGGCAGCTATCTCCTGTGAGAAAGACAGGATCAATTCATTGATTTTTCTTTGTTAAAAATTGGATTTTTTGAAAGCTGTGATTGTCCATGAGCCAAATCATATAACTTATTAAGAGATAAAAATATGATTTAAGGAGATGGAGAAGATTTTGAGGTGAATTAATTCAAAATATTGTTGCTAAAAGATTAGCTGCTTTTGTAGACTTACGAACAAGGAAAGTTGGTTGTTATCTCGCTTTCTATTGTATGGTGGACAGAACTCAAATGTTCTTAAAGACTGAAAATTGATCTGAAACAAAGAAGAAATGCATAAAACGTAAAAACAATTTGTCTTTATTTCCCAGACAATTTGTAAAGGCTTAATGTATACAAAAAATTAAGGACTCTCAAAGAACTGTTTTTAAATACTTGGTAATATACAATATTTTTTCTTTATTTTATGGTTTGTATAAGTAGCATTAACTTTCTACTTGCTATATGCTAGTTATGCTTATCTTCTGAAGAGTAATAAGACATTCCCTTTCTTCACACTGCTTATAATCACATCTCGTATCTTGGCCATAGCCAGAAATTTAAGACAGAAGATTTGGTGGCCTTGGGAAAGAATATTGGGCCGTATCTCTCTATTTTAGCAGGATTCACATACATGGGAAGCAAATCTGGATATTTCTTGTTTGAAGTGCAGTGGGGTAATGTGGACATGCTTACATATTAAGATGGTTACATTTGATGCAATGGGTATTAATACTTTCAGATGTTACTTCAAGAAATTTTTTTTAATTACTACAGCAAAAAAGTGGTCACTTATTACTTCACTGAAGTCACTTTAAATCATCACATTGTCATTTTTATGCTACTGGGAAGGATTACTTGACTATATCAAGTGTGGGAGTAATTAATTACCTATGGCAATTCTAATTTTGACTTTATTTATTTTAAAATCAAGTTTCTTTTATTAAGAGAGTGTTAAAACACTTACTTTTATGCCACTGGAGGTTCATGTCATATGCTGTCTCTAGTTAAATGTAAATCTTAGTACTTCTTAGTGTTTTTATGAAGTAGGATATAAGATTCTATAAAAACTTTCAGAATTAGCCAGAAATTGTCTCATAGTAAAAGAAAATATATGAAAGAATCAGTCACTTCCTTTTTAGTATTTCAGTTGTAATCCAGCAAATTGTAAATTTGTTTAGTATCTTATTGTGTCAAATTGCTGTTTGTGTTTTTTTTAATAAAAAGATGTGGCAGCCCTATAAAATAAAACCTTTGAGGCATTCAGGCTGTATTTGAATTAACTAAGAACACAGTTCTGAAATGACTGTATATTCCTTCTTTGAAGTTTTCTTTTACACTCAGAGGCATCTACCCTAAAATAATCTTTAAATCAGATCAAGAGCCTACTGCATTAGTGAACAGTTTACTGATGAGTAGAAAAAAGAATGTGATGTTCAGATCAAATCTGAGATGAATGTATAAATCAGAAGGTTATTTGAGAAATAAGTTACAATATCTCACACAAGTTATAGTAAAAATACTTTTGGATTCTAGCACATTTGGTTAGGTTATGTTATTACTGTGGTTCCAATTTGAATACATTGCTTTTATAAAAATTACTTTTTCTTACAATTTCAGCATTTCAGGGAAAAGCTGCCTTCATATGGAATGCAAAAGGTAAAATACTTTATACTATTTGATTTGTAGCATGAGTACAATTTTTAAAAATAGCTATATGTTGAAAAATATGTTAATGAACCTTCTAAAGGGAAGTAATTTTTTAAAAATTTTTTGCAGGATTAAAGGAAAAAATGATAATGAAATAGTTTTTTTAGAAATTTATCATTTATATCTATAATTGAAATCTTTGGAGTTTAAAAAAATAGAATTTTTTTTTGTATAATTTCCTTTGGATAAATACCCTGATCTTAATGCAAGACTAAGCACTTTAGTTAAAGTGAAGGCATTACTTACTTTAGCTGTTATGCTTCATAACACATTTACCTTATATAGAATGAAGAAATACCCCATCCTTCTCTGTCCTCCCACTCTTATTTATTTTTCTTTTACTTTTCCTAGCACTTATTACTCCCTGACTGTCTTCCCCTCCTAGTCCAGTGTAAGTTCTTCAGAACTGGGTCTGTTTTGTTTATTCTGTATTTCTTTACTCCAAACATTATATAATGCGAAACTCCTGGCATTGTACAGCCATCCAGTAAATATTTATTGAATGAATGAACAGATTACATTTCACTTCTTAGTACAGTAATCTCTTGGTCTCCACAAAAATTGGTGCCAGGATGTTTTATGAATACCATAAGTATTCAAGTCCCTTTATATAACATGGGACAGTATTTACATATAACCTACACACATCCCTTGTATACTTTAAGTCATTTCCAGATTACTTATAATTCCTAATGCAATATAAATGTTTTTATAAATAGTTGTTGGTACTATATTATTTAGGGAATAATGACAAAAAATGTTCAGAATAGATGCAGTTAGTTTTTCAAAAATTTTCCATCTATAGTTGGTTGAATTCACAGATGCAACACTAATGGATAAGGATGGACTCGCTATATTTACCAACTATATTTTTAGAATTCAAACTTGAAGTGTTTTCCAATTTACCAAATAGGTCGGTTTAGACAAGAAATGTTTAAAACATAAGTTTTCAAGTAACATTATTTTGTAGTTGAAAATATAACCCATGATTTGTTTTGAAGTAACAGGAAGATTTTATTAATACAGTGAATGTTACTATTCAGAATGTTAGTATACATCAAAAATTTTTAAGGAAAATTTTCCTAAAGATGGAGTTTTCTAGACACCTAAAGTTTATCCATTTAATTAGATATTTAAAATCTGTTTTTATTTTAATTATTTGAAAGGAAATAATCTGAAAATAACTTAAGCAGTGTGTAAAATTTGCCTAGTACTTTAAACAATATTGATGAATTATGCTATAATTCCATGATATCCTCAGTAGTTACTCAGGCAAGAGATTTGCTTTCAGTTTAATGTTAACACTTATGCTTGGAATTCATGACCTGTTTCTTTCTGTTCTTATCCATGTTTTTCTTTGGCAGTACCTTCTCTCTGCTTTATAGCTTGATGCTTTTTATTTCTTGAAAATTGTAAGATCTAGGTATCCAAACTGCCAGCATTGTACATGACAAAATTTAAAAAAGCATTAATATGTTTGTTAAAAATGTTTATATTTTCAGTCGGGTAGGATTTTGATTAGTTTCTTTTCAGATTTACTCAAAATTCCTTATTTTCCCTTTTGAAATAGGAGTTGGTAAATTTAATTGATAATCATCAAGTAACAGTAATAAGTGGTGAAACTGGTTGTGGAAAAACCACTCAAGTTACTCAGTTCATTTTGGATAACTACATTGAAAGAGGAAAAGGATCTGCATGCAGGATAGTTTGTACTCAGCCAAGAAGAATTAGTGCCATTTCAGTAAGTAATTTCTCACCTGTTACAACTCCCTCTTTTAATTCCTATTCTCCTTTAAGTAATTTTGTAAGGACTTACTAATTTCTAAGGTTTGAAGTGATTCTTAATTAGGCATAGAATTTGTTGCTATGAAAGTACATATTTGCTTGACAAATACTTAGTAGTAAAGGCCAAAAGATTGAATGACATCTGCTTAATAGATAGTAGATATTTATGAATTCAAGATAAATTATTAATCCAGGAAATTTTCAGTATAAATCCACAAGAATGAAAACTGAGTAAAATATTTGTAGAATTGATGAAATCCTCCAAATAATCTTCAACATTAGATGCTTTAAATTTTGCAACTTGGTTTATTTAGTATTTCTTAAATCTCTTTTTTCAGTATATAAGTAAACTGAATAATGTTGAAGGTGGAAAGCCCCCTTTTTTTGAAGCAACATTTTAGTAGTCGGTGATTTTCAAATTCATCTACTTATCAAGAGGGAGCTTATCAATTTTTCAGGTTAATGTTGTTTGCTTAAGTGATCTAGAGTTCTTTATATCTGTAAAAACAAAGTTTAAATAAGATAAGCACAAGTAATAGTTATAAGTACATGTTTTTACAAACAACATTTAGGTCTTTTAATGTTCTTTGTGTAGTTGTTTCAGGTAACCTTATTTATGAGTTGTGTATCCTTTAAAGATTTAGGGTGGCTTGGGGATGTAGCTCCATGGTAGAATGCATGCTAGAGGCCCAGGGTTGAATCCCCAGTATCAAAAGGCATTTTGGGGTTTGTTATCATATATAGTGAGTATGTGAGTTTATTTTCATGTTATATAATGTAGTTCTGTGTATAAATTTAAAATATAAAGATTTGTGGTTGTCTTTAGTTTTATGATAGTGTTATCACATTTTCTAAGTAATTTAATAAGAGTTTCTGATTAGGGACTCATTACCAATTATTATAGCAATACTTGTTGATAAATATAGCATACCTTTAAGCAATGTATAGTGTACTTTTTAAATAGAGCAACATTCTTCACACTATTTTGGGGGAGAGCCATGTTCCTGTACATTGCATAAGATCACACAATGGTAAAAATGGTAATAGTTATATAGCTGGACTTAAATTTTTAATAATATATATTGACAGTAGGAATTAATCCTAATTCGATTTTTTTTCTTCGTTTTCTAAGATCTGTTTGAATTTGGATGTGCAGATTAATATGGTCTAAGTGTATTTTGGATATACTGGTTGAAAAGTTTTACTTCTGAAGCATTATAATGATTGTCTTTTGCTGTTTCTAACATCAAATTATCACTGGTGTGTCACAAGGTGACTGTTGATACTTTTAGTTACACATATCAGTATTGGATTATAATAACATTTGTCCAGAGTTTACATTTGAAAGCCTTTCAACTACACATAAAAACTAGGAATTAAACAGTACAGTTTTTTTTTTTTTTTTTTTTTAAGATAAAAACCAAACAAAAACTACGAATTGTGTAATATAAAGATAAATTACCTTGATTTCCAACTCTTGTAGAAAAAAGTCAGGTAAGATAGAAATTTATCAGAGGATTCCATAGAAAAGCATTTTGAAAGTAATGATGAAAGAACGTTTGGTTTTAAAGGACTTTATAAGAATAAATGAAGAGAATATATAAGAATCAGGTAGTCTACAGCTTTTAAGAAAGGAATGCACAATTTAACTATCTCAGATTTTAATATCTTTTTAAAATTTATCTGAAAAATCTAAAGAATTATTTTTCAACAATCTTCGATTTTTCATGGATATTAGGACATTTGTCCTAAAGGAAATGGTATTTTCTTTGTAACTGTTTTATTTAAATTAAAGGTTGCAGAGAGAGTGGCTGCAGAAAGGGCAGAATCTTGTGGCAATGGAAACAGCACTGGATACCAAATTCGTCTCCAGAGGTAAAGAATGTTTATTTCTTGTGTACAGATAGATTAAGTGAAAATGTTGAAACTGGCGATTGAAAAGAAAGGGGATTTTTTTTTTCATTTTTATTCTTGTCATTACTGTTAGAATTAACATTTAAAACCATTGCAGCATAGCTGGCTTGTTGCTGCTAACTCATCTTTTTCCCCCCAAATTGCCATGTTAAAATGTGCTTTTACATTATGCAGTGATAAGAAAAATGACTTCTTAGTTGAATATCATCACTTCTCCTCAAAGGAATTGGTATCCTATTCTTTTGATACCTCATGGCCCCTCCCTTGACTGGCTTTATTTATTGATTTTGATATTCTTACTCTAACCCCACAGTCTCCCCACTGAACTTTTGCTCTTTTCTGGAACTTCAGATTCCTTTTACCTATTTAAATGATTAGACTTTTCAATCACTGAACCAGAAATTTAGGGCATATAAATCTCTGTTATTCTCTCTATTATTATGGCATTATATTCCTCATTAGTCCCCATTGTAGTAGGTGTTGTTATAACTAAATATGAAATATGAAGATTTTCTATTAAACTTGTATGGTACTTAGTAAATTATTAGAAAAGAAATTCCAGAACTATTAACTATGTCTTTCATCCACAGTCGGTTGCCAAGGAAACAGGGTTCTATCTTATACTGTACAACAGGAATCATCCTTCAGTGGCTCCAGTCAGACCCGTGAGTATGTTTCAACTGAGAAATTGTAAATATTATCAAAAGATGTAATTATTAAATTGAATGTTGCTGGTTGTTAAAGAAAAATTGTGTTTTTAAGTTTTATACTGAGTTAAAATAAATACTTCACACTTCTGTTGTAGGCATTTATCCAGTGTTAGTCATATTGTACTTGATGAAATCCATGAAAGAAATCTACAGTCAGATGTTTTAATGACTGTGATTAAAGATCTTCTCCAGTTTCGATCTGACCTAAAAGTAATATTGATGAGTGCAACACTGAATGCTGAGAAATTTTCAGAATATTTTGGTGAGTAAACTTTGATTATTAGAAAAGGTACCAGAAAACCACTAAATTTAATTTTAAAAAATGTAGAATTGGTATAGTCATAATACATGTCATGTAATTTGTTGCATTTTAATAATATCTTAACTCCCCCCCACCCCTGCCTCCATTTAGTTTCTTGGATTAGAGGAATATTCTGTTTTTAAATGGTGGTGGCATTTCTGATATCAGTGACAGCAGGTTACTGATGTTACCACCAGACAGTTTAGGTGGTATCATGGAAGCAAACTACAGACATAGTAGATTATAAACATCTGTTTGTGATTCTTCTGTGGCTAGGTTGACAGTTGGCCAGTAGCACTAACGATCAGTTAGGGAATACTGAATGTGTCAGGTAGTGTGTTTGACCCTTTGTTTTCAGTAACCTGAATAATACCTTGTATGGTAGGTAGTGTAACTACTCACATTTTTAAAAGTGAGAAGGCAGACTCAGAACAGTTAAAGTAGCTTATTCATGGTTACATAATTAATGGGAGGACAAACATCTAAAATTAGATTCAACTGGCTATAAAAGTACATTCTTTTAAAATTAAGTTCATTGTCCTTTCTGCTTATAATTGTGGTGGAAGAAGGGGAAAGGGGAGAGAATCAGTGTAGGTGACAATATTTAATGCTCTTGTTTTGGCTTTTAATAACTTCCTTAATACATACCAGTTAATCCTTAAAGCATTATGAGATTAGTTGAGGCAGGTATTTTTTTCCTTTTGTCTTTTTTTAATAGATATCTGCAACTAATATTGAAGACCTTGGCTCAATTTGATACAGGCCAGAGACAGAGCAGTAGTAATGGTGGCTTGGATATTTTAATCTCTGCTGTCTTAGCGTTTGTTTAGAGTGTGTGCTGCTTGTTTTGCTTGCTATAAAAAGCATTTAAATAACAGTACTGTGGTGATTTTTTTTTTTTAATTAGTGATTTTGAAATAGTAACAATTTAAAATTGAAGTAGGTCTTGACTCCTTTTCCCCTCTAATTCTGGGTGCCACCAGTAGTAAGACTTCTTATCTAGGTTTTAGTAAAACATGTATTCTTCTGTGGTACTATCTTGGTTTAATAATAAAGAGAATGTAGACTTGTAGTAGTTTCTGAATTCAGCTTAAAATAGCTCTTTTCTTTTATATCTTATGTTATATCTTATGTTATCGTGTAGAACAGTGAGATCTGTAGGAAATAGAGTAGAGCTATATTATAGGAACATTTTCTTAAAATTCAGAATATTGTCTTAGTTTATGGTGTATTGATTATTTCTATACATTCAAGTACAAATTTATGTTTTTTTTTGTCTGCCTTAATAGGTAACTGTCCAATGATACATATACCTGGTTTTACTTTTCCGGTTGTAGAATATCTTTTGGAAGATATTATTGAAAAAATAAGGTAAGTAAACATTAGGAATAGAAGAAACTTATAGCTACTAGAGTGCAACCTTTCTCATACCAAACTTCAGTTAGTTTTAGATACTCAGCAGTGACCACTTCCTTCTACTTTTCCGTGGATCAGGGATTTTCAGACTTATCTACATGTTCAAATTACCTGGAGTTTTTAAAAATCCAGATGCCTGTTTCATTTCATTACGAAGTCTGTGTTGGTAGCCATAATCTTTTTCTTTTTTTTTTTCTTGTACTAGGTATTGAACCCAAAGGGTCTTACCAATGAGCAACAACACCATGCTTTTTAAAAAAATTTTGAGACAGTGTCTCACTAAGTTGCTGAGGGCCTTCTATGCTGCTGAGCCTGGCCTTGAACTTGGCGATCCTCCTGCCTCAGCCTCCTAAGTTGCTAGAATTACAGGTGTGTGCCACCACACCTGGTGGAATCAATGAGTTTTAGAAGTCCTTGGGCAGCAGAGTTTGGGATCCTCTGTCTTTAGTGTTTGTGCCACTCTTCTGGTTTTCCTACCACCCTTTACTATTATATCCCCTCAGGATTCTCAAGTCTTTTTCAGTGCTTTGTGTTTTCTTTCTGCAGTCCTGTCTATTTACATAATTGTAATTGACTATTTCCACAACTTGTATCACTACAGCTTCAGGACTGAAAAGCTCTTCCTGAATGCTGAAATTTTTTCTATTCAGTAGTATTGCAGCACCACAGACACCTTGGACATCATATTTTTCAAGTCCAAGTTATTGTCGTGTATTTGATCCCCACCTAGCTTCCACCAGTAAAAATAACAACAAAAACATTAATCCTAAAACAGTTAACAATACTATCTCCTGATCAGTTTTCTATACATTAAATTAAAAGAGCAAATACTTGTCAAGCATTTATATACACTGAAATGTGCCGCTACTTTATATGCTGAGTAATCAGTTTACTCCAGATGGTTTTGTACTTATTCTCCAACACACCCAAACCATGAGTCTTTCTTTTGAACATCCCTTCTCATTATTACTGGAGGTTCTTAATCTGTCCTGTGCTAATATAATAGTTCTTTTTTTTTTTTTTTTTGGTATTATGGACTTTATTGTTCCAACTGAAAATAAATATGATTATGTAAGCTTTCTCTTACTGCACAAGAGATTTCTTTCTGCTTATAATTTTATCTTTGAAAAACTGAGCCTTTATTGGTTTAACATGGCCTTTAACAGAAAAGCTCATCTGACTTGCCCTCAACACTCTGGACACTGGCTTTTAGCTGCTACCAACTTTCCCCAGCAACCTGTACACAATTATATTTGTATTCCTTCAAAAGAAAAAGATTGGGAAAGCCCAGTCCTCAAATTCCATCCCAGAGCCCTTTGCTCTTTGGCTGCATCCTCTTCTTCAGCCTCATTTTCTCTGTCAGACTTCCCCTATCAGTGCTCAATGCACCCTTCCCTAATGTGCCAGGCCCTGCCTTTTCTTCATGCCTTTGTACTTTGCTACATGTTATTTTCTCCATTTAGCCTTCCCTTTGCTACTTCATCCTTTCATCTGTAAACTATTGACTAAGGAAAATTTCATCTTCATTTCCTGTAGCATTTGAATCTATTGTTAACACTTATGTTATTGCCATGTAGTCTATCTCTGAATTTGCCTTTTGCTCTAGAGTTCATGCTTTTCAATATCAAAGATTTTGTCATCTTAGTTAATAGTAGCATAGTGCCTGGCCTATAATGAATATCAGAATAAATAAATGATAGATTTATGATTCAGCTCACCATTACATGAGAAAACCAGAAGGTGAGAGTGGGAAGATAACAGCAAAGGTCCATCAGTTATTTTACATGGAGAAAAGACAACTAGATTTTGACTAGACATTTATTTAACAGTTATTTAAGTTTTACTCTGTGTGTTGCATAACGCCAGATTTTAAGCATAAAGCAAGGAAAGACTTGGTGTACACTCCTATATCTCGAAAGCTCTGTGAACTGTTATATAAAGTCTGGGAAAAGCAAAATGTGTTTTGGAAATGAGTTCATATATCAAGCACGGACTAGGAAAGTGAAGGAAACGATGAAAGCAGAATAGAAAGGAGGGAAATCGATATTTCAGAGAGGGAGGAACTTGTTCAAAATGAGAGAGATGGCATTTTATCACTTTTATTATTATTATTATGCCAATTGCTCTTCCATTCTTTGTTTTTTTCCTTAGTGTCCATAAATGTTCTAGGTACTTGTTCCTCAATTCCACTTTGTACAGTGTGCCTTACTTCCCACCATGGCACATGTAGTAATTCATTTCTAAGGGAATAATAGGAATAGCTTGATAGTACGAAAGCAACATTGGGGGATCAGTAATGTCAGTGCCTCTATATGTATTGAAGATTTAGGGGACTCTAGGTTACAGGTCTGAATAGTGAAGGGGCTTAATACTTTTTTGGTGTTTATATATCAGGCACTGTACTTTATCACTTTTATTATTATTATGCCAATTGCTACTATAAAAGTATCAATCACTCAAATAAGATAAAGCACCAGAAGATTTATAACCTTGTGTAAGGCCACACAGATAGTCAGAGGCAGAGCCGCAACATCACTTTTGTGTAACTCCAGAGCTTGTGCTCCACCCCCCTCATTCCATCTTAGATGCCTTTTTTAGGTAAACTCTGAGAGGTTTGGGGGTTGAAGTGTAGGTTTGTTTTTCTTTATCTCTCTCCATCTGGCATGCTTCTCAGAACTCAGTGGAAGGAAGGATTCTTACAGATGTGCCCTCTGTTTTCATCAGTCACTACAGCATGTTAGAGTCATTGTAGCACTAGATTGACACACAGTATACTTGAATGCAGATTCTGGATCTGCCATTTGCTGTAATTATAACTGAGCAGAATTAAATAGTTGTCTAGTATGGGTCTTTGGTCTTTTAATGTACTATCTGATTTTCTCAGGGTCACTAATTAAACTTCTTAGATTAACAGACCTAAATGTGAATCAAAAGGTATTGGGTTTGGTAATTTGTATTTTATGAGCTCCCCAGGGGATTCTTATATGCAATTAGGTTTGGAAAGCTTCTGTTTTTAAAATATGAATCTATTTGTTATTTTCAACTCATGTTAAAGTTAACTTTTGTTTTAGAGCAAACTTAAAATTGAAGGTAAAAGTTTCTTTAGTATTTTTTATTTTGACTGCTAAAGGTGTGTCTGGAGGTTTATATACTCCAGTAGAGAAGAATGATTATTATCTGACTTGTCAAGTTTCATTTAATGAACACCTCCCGAAAATTGATATTTTTATATTTTTTACTGGAAATTATAGTAAAAATGTTCTTTAGGACCCTTTTATAAATCCTCATTATAAAAAGCTTCAGATGATGTTAGTTAGAACCAGAGACTTTAAAAAATGTGAAAATGTTGAAGATTCTTTTTATTTCAGATATGTTCCAGAACAAAAAGAACAGAGATCCCAGTTTAAGAGGGGTTTCATGCAAGGACATGTAAATAGACAAGAAAAAGAAGAAAAAGAAGCAATCTATAAAGAACGATGGCCAGATTACATCAGGGAACTGCGAAGAAGGTGAGTTTATGTTATTTGAAGGTGAGACCACTGTGGCTGAATCGCTGAACAAAATGTCAAGTAGTCTTTTTATTTTTGCATGCTTGAAAGTTTTGTAAATTTCATTCCAGCTAAGCAATGCCAGTGTAACTTTTAAATGCTATTTATTGTTTCAGCATGTTTCTGTTGATGTTTTTTTTGTTGTTGTTTGTTTATAGATTAAGTAAATTTTTATAGTACATTAAACCACAGGAAACTATCAAGTACTTCATGACACTCTTTTTAATTTTGATAGGTATTCTGCAAGTACTGTAGATGTTATAGAAATGATGGATGATGATAAAGTTGATCTGAATTTGATTGCTGCCCTTATTCGGTACATTGTTTTGGAAGAAGAGGTTAGTTTTGTTTATTTTTTTCTTCAAGTGGCACCATTTTAATTTTATTATCATTAAAACCGTGAAAAGAATAATTTTCTAAATGCTTTCAAAAAATACATTTGTAGAAGTAAATGGATCAGGGAAGGGATGAGGGAAAGGAAAGGTACTGGAGAATGAGTTTAATCAAATTATGTGCATACATGAAGTTGACTGAATGAATTCCATTTTTCTGTATTATAAATTATAAAGCAATGATTAATAGAAAAAAAGTCCCAGATGTAGTTAGCAAAATTTTTTCCCAATAAAAAGACTAGATTTGTTGAAATTGTTTTGACACTAGAAATAATCTCAAAATATCAAAGAATTTGGGAATTTGACCTATCTAAAGAAAAGACTAAACAAATTAAGTCTTTGGATTATAAATCATATTTCTAAAAGTGATTTTGTAGCTGAACATGGTAATGTACACCTGCAGTTTGGGAGGGTAAGCAGGAGGCCAACAGGGGCCATTTAGAGACTGTCTTAAAATAAAAATGTAAAAGGGCTGGGGATGTAGCTCAGTGGTATGCATCCTGGGTTTAATCCCCAGTACCACAGTTGATCAATCAATAAGATCTTGAATGCTTTTAGATATTAATAAAATTATCCAGAGCTAGTATAATTTTTAAGTATGTACAGAATTTTATGATGTAGCATGTTTTGTTGATGTCATCCTTTGTAATAGTTATTTCTCCTCTACATAGGATGGTGCAATACTGGTCTTTCTACCAGGCTGGGACAACATCAGCACATTACATGATCTCTTGATGTCCCAAGTGATGTTTAAATCAGGTATTATGTTAATATATTTTATAGTAATTTAACAGCAATAGTTGAAACATGTATTTTTTTCCCTTTAACTTAAGGAAGTATTATTTCTGTAGCTACCTCAGTGAAGAAACTTGATGATATAAATCTACATTGTTATTATTTTGTTTTTGTTTTTTTAAATAACAAGTTGGGGTCTTCTAAAAGGTCTGAATCACAAGTGAAGCTTCTGGGTATGTAGTGAAGCTCTTTATCTAGCATTATGAAGAGAATATTTTACCTCTTTTTCTAAATTTACCTAACAAAGTTAAGCTCTTGAGTTAAAATGTTGGTATTGGGGTTTTTCTTTTTTTTTTTTTCACCTAGTACAAGTTTGAATAATGATGGGGATAGAGTTAATAACATTTATTGGTGAAATTTGAAAGGATCACTCCAGCTTTTGAGCATTCTTTAAGAATTTGGGAGAAATGCTCATTGTCACAAAGTAAATTAACAAAATAAAATGTCAATTAGATCCTGCTAGAGTACTCAGAAAGCAAAAATTCTAGAAAACTAAGTTGATCTGATTATTATGTAGAAATGTAAATTAAATATTACGTGATTCAGTATCTGAATTCATTATTTCATATGTTTGATGAGTCTTTATCTCTTTATCAAAAAGTTCAATTTACTTTTTTAATTTTCAGATAAGTTTATTATTATACCTTTGCATTCGCTGATGCCTACAGTAAACCAGACACAGGTATGTTGTAAAATTTAGTTTTTCTTTGTCTTTCCAACTATACAAGTTTTAACTGCTTGTTGTGTGTTTTCTTTGGTTTTTTTTTTTGTTTTTTTTTTTAAGGAACATTTTCAAATAGTAATCCATTATAACAAATACTTCCTTGAGAACCTTTGCAAATAAGTTTTCAGGGGATGTTTGCACAAAAAGTTGAATAACAGAAGGTAATCCACAAATCACATTAGTTCTGTCAACATTAGGCAAAAGTTTAAAGAATTGGTTTACCTAACTTGTTGGGTTTCCTGAATAAAAGAAAAAGATATGTGAATATCACTAAAAAAACACAACCTAGAAAACAGTTCTCTGTGACATAATACAGCTTGATGTTTGAGATATTCATTTAACACAATTAATATATTAGCAGGCATGGGAGTTCCTTTTTTGTCAGTGACATATGATGAATCTTAGCTCTGTCAGATACAAAGGTTTCCCTAATTAGAATGAACTCTTCAATCTCAGAGGAAAGGCAGTTTTTCTGGATTACAGTGTTTCAGGCCATAGGAGAAAGAAATTGATCAGAAAAATCTATCTTGTTTCCCTCTACTTTTTCCACTCTTCTTTTTGTAGGAAAATATTAAGACTCTTTAAATACTCTATTTGTGGGTACCTTAGCTCTGATTAAGATTCAGCTAGCTGAATTAGATACAGGTACATGGGTGAGGGAAGAAAGGTGGGAAGCATTAACTCCTGATATCAAAGACTGGATGGAAGAGTACCAGTGTGGCTATACCTCTTTGACCTCTGAATTTAGTAAAGAATGTATTTCTTTGCTGGAGAATATGTGTTAAGAAATGACATTTGCTCTATTGATTATTGTATAAGTATATGCAGTACAGCCAGTACTGCTTGACACCTGTCTGTCTGATCCGTTGGTAGCATTGTCAAGGACAGTATTATTTTTATGAGTCAGTTTTGTAGAGGAGTTTTTATTCCAATCTACTCTCAAACTGATACACAGTGTTATAGCCAGCTGACATCCAGTCTGATGAATTAGGCATCTGTCTCCTGGTCCCATGTTCTTACCCATTGCTTATCTTATAGTTCTTACCCTTAAACTGTACTTCTCTTCCTCTGCCTCACACCCTCAAGCTTTTGTTAAAAGATGTGTTATAGGGAAACCCCTGTTGTCTCCCTCTCATCCTTCAGGAACTCTGTCCCGTCTCACTTAAATAAATCCTCTTTTATGTTCAAGATATTTTTATATACATATAAAGCACATTTTATTTGCAATGCTTTTTTAGTGTTTGCAATGCTGTTTTTGATAAAATTACATCTGTGGGAACTGATTTACTAAGAGAAGAATTTTGTAGTATTGAAAATGAAGGATACTTCATAAATACGTCTATGGATACATGTCATCTAACCAACACAGTGTTAACAGTGAACAGTAGCTAAAGTAATAGTGTAATATAAAGTAGTCTACTTTTGGGATTTTGATGTATTTATTTTTACAGGTATTTAAAAGAACTCCTCCTGGTGTTCGGAAGATAGTAATTGCTACCAACATTGCAGAGACTAGGTAAAGAGAATTTAAATATCACTATTGATGACATGAATTATTAATAAACCTAGCCTTGTTTTCTCTACCAGATTTTTGTAATTACTTAAAAATATTTTCCGTTTAACTTAGTCATAGTGGTAAGCATAGCTTTATTTTGTTTTATTTATAATACCTGTCATTTTTTAGCTCTCTCATTAAAACAGCATTTTAAGTGATATCCTTTTCAGACCTTTCATAACAAAGCATGGGAGCTGAGATAAATTTAGGTCTTTTTGCCTCTTCCCTCGTTGGGTAATGTTACTATTTGGTATTAGGTGTTATTACATACAAGCTTTAAAATTTCTTATGTTCTCTTGGAGGTACTAATATACAGTTTGGTTGCTGGAACATTTTACCTATAGAAACTGATACCAAGTCATGGCACTTGGTGCCCATAGAGCTCGGTATGAAAAGGCCAGAAAAGCTATGAAGTGTGGTTGTGGGCCAGTAGGAATTGCCACTCATGCTGCCCACTGTTAGGTGCTTGATCTTGTAGTGTTGGTAAGTTTGAGAAGATTGGTGGAAATCCTGAGCTGCAAAGTACAACTTGATCTAGTAACCCTATTTGGTAGGGCAAAGTGGCACATGCTTATAATCCAAGCAGCTCAGGAGTCTGAGTGAGGCAGGAGGATTGTAAGTTCAAAGCCAGTCTCAGCCACTTAGCAAGGCCTTAAGCAACTTACTGAGACCCTGTCTCAAAATAAAAACCAGCTGGAGATGTGGTTCAGTAGTTATACATCCCTGTTCAATACTTGATACAAAAAAAGAAAAAATAGTAGGTCTTTTATAGATTAATAGAGCATTTGATGTCTGATAATTTGTTTTATTTTCCAAACAGCATTACCATAGATGACGTAGTTTATGTGATAGATGGAGGAAAAATTAAAGAGACACACTTTGACACTCAGAACAACATCAGCACAATGTCTGCCGAGTGGGTTAGTAAAGCTAATGCCAAACAGAGGAAAGGTCGAGCTGGAAGGTAAGATGGGACTTCATTCAAAGCCTTTAGAAAATATAGTTTTTGTGTAGCAAAATATGTTGTGATTTAAAATATTTATTGGAAGAGTCACCTTTCATATTATTTTGAACTTACTATGACATATTTTTAAGTGAGAAAATTGTTTTTATTTATAGTTTATTTGGATTTGGAAGAGTATCTGCCATGTTTTCTACTTTATGAATATTTTACCTCCAATTCTTCAGTCTGTTTAACTAAAATTAATATTTTTTATAATCTTGTTTCCATTCCCTTTTATAAAGTGCATATTAATCATAATAACATCTAATACTATTTGAGTGTTAGGTCATATGTATTGACTTTGCTTAATCCTCACCACAGTGGCATGTAATAGGCTATTGTCTCCATTTGTAAGAGTAAGGAAATAAAGATAGAAGTAATGTGTCCAAAGTCACACAGCTTTTTAAGTAACAGAGCCAGGATTTTATTTCTGGGCCCTCTGGCTCCACATTCTAGGCTCCTAGAATGTTACCAGGAGAAAAACATTAGTTACTAGGAGAAAAACAAGGAAAGTACCTTTTCTGCATTAATGTGGTAGTAGTATATAAAGTAAAAATTTCTCACTCAATGGTGGGAAAATTATTTGCCTTGAGAAATAATTGGACTTAGAAATGTGTATTCTACAATAGTTTTACACTCATTCATGAGTGATAGAATCATTCTGGAGTTGCAGAAGAGAATTTTTCTTTTGCTTCTTACAGGAAGAAAAGATATCCATTAATCTTTATATATGGACTATTTAAGAAAAGGAGAGTTAAAAGAAACCTTGTTGACCATTTTATCATCCCAGTGAGATTACTGGAATTTTGTTTTAAATTTGTACTATATCTGTAAAGTTTTGACTCACCTATTATAACCTTCATGGATTTTCTCAGTAGAATTTGATTTCCAGTCAGCCAATTAAAAGATTATGCAGTTGATGTTGTTGAACCAAAATTATTCCTTTAGCAAAGCCCAATTTAGATAGGTGGCTATTTTGGAGGCCAGAAAACGCCATCGTGTATCGTCCTCAATGGATGTACTCTTAGTATCTAGTAGGGTCTTTCTCAGACATGTTATATAATGGTGGGTCTAGAAAGACTTGGCAAAAATAACTAAGATTTTTAGATTTTATTTTTATTCTTACAGCAGAAACAGCCTATAGAAATATTTATTCCGTTTGAAAATGTATGCGTTACTGTCATCCCTTCACATTTGTCCTCATCGTTGTCCAAAAAATAGTATACTTTTCACTAGTTACAAACATAAAACAAAAAATTCCAGGGACCCTCTGAGAAGTCACTGAATAAAATGTATTTAAAATCTTTAAACACACACACACACACACACACACACACACACGTTAATGTAATACTAGTGTTTGTTTAAAAAAAAAAAAAAAAACTTTCAAGGCATAGTTGAGGTTGAGGTTGTGTTGTACCTCTTGGCCTTGGCTTAAATAGATTGCTGTTACTAAGCATAGTAGTCTGGAATCCATCAGAAATAGAGAACCAAATTATTGGAAGAGGGAAGGGAGCCTTAATTTTTTTCTTAAACTGGGACATGGCAGGTACTTAAATACAATTAGGAGTTACGAGTTCTAGTTCACTGTAGGGTGACTACGATTCACAGTATCATTACATAGTTTCTGAAGAGCTGGAAGAGAGGCTCTGAGAAGCTTCACACTTGCATTAATGAAAGTGAGATGGAAATGCCAGTTATTTGGTTTGCTCAATATCAACACACTGAATCCCAGAAATATGTACAGTTACTACATATTAATTTAAGACAGAATAAAGTTAAAAAGTGAAAGACGGGACAAACAATTCAGGACATTGGGATAGAGGATTTAGGATTTTATTCCAAACAGAGGAGAAGAATGAAATAGGATTCATAGAATTGAAATAGTAATTAACATGCTTTATGAGAAGTAGATATTATACTGGCTGCTTTCCCTTCCTCCTCTTATTTGGAGTTCTAAAAGTCATTGATAACCTTTTTTTTTTTTTTTTTTTTTAAGAGTTCAACCTGGGCATTGCTATCACCTGTATAATGGCCTGAGAGCAAGTCTTCTGGATGATTATCAACTACCAGAGATTCTGAGAACACCTTTGGAAGAACTTTGTTTGCAGATAAAGGTAAATTAGGTGGCATAGTTAAGAAACAAAGTGGAGAGTAGTGTTTTTATTTTCAACATCTTGTTTAGAAGATGTTAATATATTAATCTTCAGGAAGGAATTATTACTGTATACTTGTTTTTGCTTGTGTCACCAAATTTCCTTGAGTTGTGTACTAACGAGTTTTAAATCAAGTATTGCTGTGGAGCATGGCTGCCTCTCTGGATCCCCCTTGCCCTCTGAAAGCTCCTTCTATTACTGGGCAGATTATCTCTCTTCATATAAAATTCTCAGAATTTCTGATACAGTGAGTGCTCAATAAATGTTAGCTGCTCTTATGATAGATATCTTTTCCTTGTTATATGTTACTCATCTCTTTTAGCATCTTATTTTACATATTTTGATATAACTAGCCTTATTTTGAAGATAATAATTAACGTGTTGAGATTTTAACGGGCTACCACTTTTCTCACTAACAAAGTTGTTGGTAGAAAGCAGTATATAGGTTTTTAAACATGTTTTAATAAAATCACACATAATAATTCATTTTGGTAAAATAACTAGTTCGAAAATTGTAAGATTAGTGTTTTGTTTGAGAGATCCATATAGGTAGGGCTAAATAATTATGTTGATGTGTGACATATGTTTAATCATATTTTCTTTCCCCAGATTTTAAGACTAGGTGGAATTGCTTATTTTCTGAGTAGGTTAATGGATCCACCATCAAATGAGGCAGTGTTACTGTCCATAAAACACCTGATGGAACTGGTAAGTTGGGCTTTTTGTTTGTTTTCTTTCTTTCTTTTTTTTTTTTTTTTTAATCTAACTTTGAGTCAGAGTGTCAGAGCAGATAAGCCAACTAATTATAAAACATATTACTGCAGAATAGACTGGAGGAAGGTGCAGTGTTGACTCTGACTAACCATGTGGCTCTCAGTTTAGTATACATGATGTGAATTAGAAAGTTATAAAATGATACTTTTGTTGTGTTCTTAGGATACTGGGCCCTTTCTACACTTTTTTTTTTCCCCCATTGGAGGCCTGATTTAAAATTGCGTGACATTTTGAAATTTTTCAAGTATGCTCTTTTTGTAGATTCTTGAAATAAACCTCGTTGGTTTATTCTATTATTTCTTATTAATATAATTTTTTATCACATCCACATAATTTAATGATAGCATGGTCATTTTATAAAGGCAACTCTTACATGTTTTTTGAAGAAATACTAGCATGTAGTCTTTCTCCAAAATACTAGTCTTCAACCTGGCATTTTACTATTGCTTATTTCTGATTTCATTAGTTACTTTTTGTGAGATTAGTGGTTTGAGAAACCACGTTCAGTTTATTGACCACTGAGTGGGTAGACACTTCTGCAGAGGAATAGCCAGAGAGGCTCAGGAGTGGCTGCAAGTTAATGCCCAACCTGGGCAGAAGGCCCACAGGGCTAAAGCTGAGACGTCCACTATACATGAGGCCAGATGTGCCAGTTTAAATTATGCATTAATTTAGATAGTCTGTATCTCAGTTCTACTCACACATTTCAAATGCTCAGTAGCATATACAGCAACCATACCGGACAGCACAGAAATAGGACATTTCTGTCTTTGCTATAAATTCTCATGGTTAGTGATGGGTTGGAGGCTGGCAAAGACTTATTTTTACATATTTCATAAGTTTTCAGAATCCATTCATGTAGGTAATATTTGGTAATTTAAATATATTGGAACCACATAATAGTGCTTAAACAAAAAAGCACTGATCTCTTGGAATTGGATTAAGTTTAGTGATATTACTGGAATTGAGGAGTAGGTGTGGAGAGCTAGGTGGTTATCAGAGAATCAATAGACAACCAGAGGAATCAGCTGGACTCTGAATCCTGAATGAGATGACTTCCTGTCTCCTGACTGAATAAAAGAGCCTTTTGTAGCTGTTTGTAGGAGGGACTGAGGTCCAGTTTTAAAAAGCTTTATTGTGAAATACAGCATCATGCACATCTAGCAAAAGTGAGCAAAGTTAGATTGTGTACCTTAAGGATGCACCACAAAGTAAGCATGGGCTGGTGCCTGTGTTGAGAAGCAATGGACATCAGTAGTGTGGTACAATCCACCTTCCTGATCTCTCCAGTTGCTCCTGTCTCTTAATCCTGAAGCTAACCTCTGTCATGACTAATAGTAACCCCTTGATTCTTTTTCTTTGTGGTTTTTCCTACAAACGTGCATTCCTGTAAAGAATTCAGTTTAATTTTGTCGATTCTATGAACTTCACATGATCTTACATAAGATTACGGATTTTTTCCCCTGCTTTGGGCGGGAGAAATAGAGTTGTGGTTTCTTTAATTTAACTTTATGGATTCATGTGCACTGTTGCTTTTAGCTGTTATTCATTTTCATTTCTTTGGCATATATTATTGTCATGGCCTATATTGTGCTACTGTATATACACTGGTATGAACATTCAATAAGTGTTTCCTGGTGAGAATGTTCATGGGTATATACTTAGGTATGAATCCACTGGGTCATAAGGCGGCATTATGTATGATAAAATTTGGTAGATGTTGCCCTGCAATGTTCCAGAGTTGTCAAAGCACTTGCATTTATCCTATGGGAGAGTTCTCATTATTGCTCTGTAGCTTCACTAACCTGGGTATTACCGGCCTTACTCTAGCCATACTGGTTAGGTATGCAGATGTTTTAATTTGTGGTTTTAATTCTCATTTCCATGAATTTGTGGGCGGTTTTCATGTTTATTGTCCATTGGAAAGTCCTTTCTACAAATTGTTGGTCCCTGTTTTTCTGCTGGGTTGAAGATGAGATATACTTCTCAGGGACTCAGTCTGCACCCTTTGTCATTGTATATTGCACATATCTGTTTTTTTCCTCTTTTTTTTAAGGTCTTGATAAACCAATGCCTGACTTTAATCCAGTCAAATATATCAGTCTTAAAGGTTATTGCTTTTTGCCCCACAGCATGTCTTCTTACTTAATTATGAAGATTTTTTTGATCAGATACCCTTTATAGAAGTATCTATCCAGTTTTATTCTGAGGCCTTTGTCATTGATCAAGTGTTTATGGATTTGTTCATCTCTTTCTAGGCAATCTATTGGTTATGTTTCTATCCTCATCCAGGGGTATACTGATTTAGCAATTTGGGGAGAATTGACATTTATAATGTGTTATTAATAAGAACAGTACCTACCATCTTCCTTTTATTTGATTTAGAATTTCCATTTTTAGGGTTTTATGTGTATTTTTAAAGATTTATTTGTAGGTTAGTGGTATGTTTGGATTCTACACTAACTTTTAGGTTTTTCCTTTTCTTGTAAGTCTGATAGAAATGAAAATTCATTTTTTAATATTGACCTTGTTTATAATTATTAATGCCGCAAAATGCATTTATACTAGTAACTATATTTTTTCTGCTTTTGAGTTTTTGTTATTTATGTGTTGAATTATTTTGATGTTTCAGATGTTAAGCCAGTTTTCATTTCTGAAATCAGTTGCTAGGATTCACTTGCCTTTGCAGTATTTTGTATTTTTCATGTGTAAAATTATTTAGTAGTTTTCCTTTGCTCAAATGTCTCTGTCAGAGTTAGGTATTAACACTAGGTTCAAGAATTAGGGCTATTATGATTTTACTGTCTATGAGAGCTTTTCTTAAGATCAGTGGTATTCCCTCCCTAAGTATTTAGAAATTTGTGTCCAGTGGGATGCTTATGGATTTCTTTTTTTCTTAAAAAAAATTCTTGTTTGTATTTGCGTCCAGAGAGCATTTATTATTCTGCCAGGAAAAGAGGCCTGACCTCTGAGCTTACCTCCCCGAATCCATATTTTAGACTTTTAATTCTTATAGGTCTTTCTTAGCTTCTTGGTTTCATCAGGCCACTTTCTAGCTGTCCACAAGTATGGTTGGACCAGAGACTAGGAAATCAGAGCAGAAGTCATTCCCATTTCCCATGGTTCTAGATAGGCCTTTTATCTTCTGCCTTGCTATCTCCTAGCACCTAAACTAGTAGAATCTAGGGGCTCTACGCTTCATCCAAATATATAGTCACATCTTTTTTTTTCTTTTTTCCACCACTCTTGTGCTTTATTGGGTGATTTTCTTTATTTGACTGAAAGTTTGCTAGTTTGTTATTTCTCTCATACCATTTCCAACAAAGCCAGATTGTGGACTAATTTTGTTATTATTTAAATAACTTTCTAACCTTTAATGACATCATAATTTATGTTTTGATGAAGAAAATTGAAACAACAATATTGAGGCATTAAGTTATCTTTTTAAAGAAAAAAACTAAAATAGCTTTAATGTAATGCTTTACCATGTCTATTTTTAAAATAAACTTTCTTTACAGAATGCTCTGGATAAACTAGAAGAACTGACACCTCTTGGAGTCCACTTAGCCCGGTTACCAGTTGAGCCACATATTGGGAAGATGATTCTTTTTGGCGCTCTCTTCTGCTGCTTAGACCCAGTGCTCACCATTGCTGCTAGTCTCAGCTTCAAAGATCCCTTTGTCATTCCATTGGTAAGAAGGACGGAATAAAGGATGTGCATTTTTAGATACAGAAAATTGCAGTTGTTTGTGTAATATTTTTTCAGCACCTTTTTATTAGAATATTCTTTGTTATAGTATCAGAACAATTTAAATTGATTTTTTAAATTTTTATTTTAGGGTAAAGAAAAGATTGCAGATGCAAGAAGAAAGGAATTGGCAAAGCAAACTAGAAGTGATCACCTGACCGTTGTGAATGCATTTGAGGTAAAAAAAGAAAAAAAGATCTTGTTCTGGATTGTATTCAAGTGCAAAGCTGACAGTAGAACAGGAGCATATTTAACTTTTAAAAATCTATATTATAGATTCAGGGGGAAGGGCTAAGAATGTTTGAAATTAGGCGAACATTTGAAAAAATAATTTATTTTTAGTTTTGAAATAGACTGTTACATTTACCCTTTTGGAAAAAGGATTATTTAAAAATTATTATTATTATTATTTTTTGGTTGGGGGGAGCAGGTACAAATAAACCAAATGAATTTGTTTTTATATTTGTTATCATTCTTTTGTATTTTTGTCTTACTGACCTATATGACAGTCTTTATTCATTAATCAATTACTCTTGTATTCAGATTTAACATTTTGATAGAATATCATAACCATGTACATGATTTAGATTAGGAAAATGTTTTCTGCTTTTGTAAGTCAGGCTTACCTGAACAGAAATCTTTAATACTCTTCTTTGAAAATGTAGGTGGCATTTAGTCCAGTTATGTATGGTATGATGCCATTTTGTGTAAAGTACACAATCTCTTACTCTTTGACTTTTACTTATTTGTATAAAAACCTGGAACTTGAGTGACAGATTTCTTAGGGACCAGCATCATAAGTGTGATTTTTACTTTATAAATTTTGAAATTCTTTGAATTTTTTTTTACAAATAAAATGAAACATCAATGGAAGATTAGACTGTTATTAAATAAAGAAGGAAACTAGTAAATAATCTTTGCTCCAGGGGTTGCTATGAGTAGATTTCTTCTTTTTTTGCCCCATAGGGCTGGGAAGAAGCTAGGCGGCGTGGTTTTAGATATGAGAAGGACTACTGCTGGGAGTATTTTCTGTCCTCAAACACACTGCAGGTAATGATGAATGTTTTGCAGTAATTACCACATTGGAGTATATCTGTATCCATTTTGTATAACTGGATATGTAGTAAGATGTGATATGTACAAAGTGTATGTATAAATTGTATGAGATATGAATGAAGAATTCAGCCTAATTTAAAAAATGCTCAGTCATTAGCAAACTGAAAAGTGACTTGACAACTCTGAAAGATATTGAGGCTAAAGAAAAAAATGAATGGAACCTAGCATCTTTCAACAGAAGAAATCTTAACCATTTTATGATATGAAATAATTTAATGTGAATATGTATTTCATAAAGCATATGAAAGAAAATAAGCCAGTAGAAGACTGCTGAGCTAGGAACCCAAATTGAAGACCAAAAGAAAATCATAAAGAACAAAATGGACACCCTTGAAAGTAATTATTGCCATAGAAGAAAGGCTTGAGTTGGTCAGTTTATGGATTTAGCTAAAAAGGACAAAACTTAAAGCAGTTAAATAATAAAAAATTTTTAGACAGGACTTATACATCACGAGGACAGTAGATATCTCTATATAGAAATCGTGTATAAATGAATATTCAGAAACAAGTAAAGGACTTCCTCTGAAATGGAAAAAATAAAGTGAATTAGAAGTATAAAAGATGACTTAATTGAAGTGTTGAGATATGTCCATTAAAGATACTAATTCAACTAAAGACAAAGGATGAGCATTTAAGAAAGCCCTCAAGAGATACTGTGCCTGTGAGCTTTTGAAAAACTCATTGATAGTGAAATGCTTCTTACTAAGAGTTGAATCAAATGAAGATTTAAGGAATGGAGAACACACGCTGAGTCAGCTGGTAGTGTACTTTTATTTATATAGAGAACTTACACAAAGGAGTAAAGGGGTGAAGGAGTTATACATACAGAGCAGAATGTAAAGATCTTTATCCTGAATGGTAATAGGAACCAAGATGACAAAGTCAGTTATAGGGAACAGTAGATAGGAAAATGAAATCTTGCATAGAGGTGACCCAAGTCTGTTTTATAATCTCCTAAGCTTAAAAGGAATTCTGTAGAAAATCTTTCTTGGGATATGAAACCGTAGACTCATTTAATGACTGTTCACTTTCATGTCTGTAGTTTCTTCAAATTGAACTGAAGTTAACTATTGTTTTTAAAACTGATCTCATTATTAGGATATAATTTGTTAACATCTCTGCATAATGAATATCTACTTAATAATGATTATATCTGAAGATACTTGAGATGAGGGAAGTTTCTTCATTAGTACTTCTATTTTTTGAATGCTTTTACTGAGCCATGTACTCAAATTTGTACTCAAATCATAATTTTCTTAAAAGTGTATGTGCCCATTCATTAACAAGAGTTCATTCTTAGTAACAGAAATATGGGTGTTGGTTAATGTTGGTTATTTTGTGTTTTGTTCACCCCCCCTAAAAAAAAATATGGAGTGAGGAGCAGTTATTGAAATTCTATTGATGACTTTTTTGCAAAATGAAATAATCCTTAAATATCAGTGATTTGCAAACTTTGTCTATAAAAGGCCAGAATGTACTTCACGCTTTCAGGCTGTATAGTCTGTGTTGAATTATTCATCTTTATAATTACAATTCAAAAGCAGCCTTACACAATATGTAAATGATACGATGTGACTGTGTTCCAATAGCATTCTATTGACAAAACCTAGTTTTTATATTTGCCAACACCTCCTTTAAAATATTATATTTTTGTAAAAAAGTGTTCTCATAAAGCAAGGACAGTTTATAATTAACTTTACTTATGAGTATATGCTTTATACCCCTAGTGTGTGAACAGTGTTCTGGTTCTGCTTGTTACCATTGCTCTCTAGATGCTGCATAACATGAAAGGACAGTTTGCTGAGCATCTTCTTGGAGCTGGATTTGTAAGCAGTAGAAATCCTAAAGACCCAGAATCTAATATAAATTCAGGTAAAGGAGAAAACAAAGTGTAAATAACTTGCACTGTTGTCCATTGTCTCAGTATTTTACTTTTTTTCCCCCTCTACCTTTCCACCCCCCTAGATAATGAGAAGATAATTAAAGCTGTCATCTGTGCTGGTTTATATCCCAAAGTTGCTAAAATTCGACTAAATTTGGGTAAAAAAAGAAAAATGTAAGCATTGAAGATTACTAAGGATTACTTGCAGTTCTCTTCCGTGAACTTTTGAAGTCCTCTAATTTAATAGGGCTTTTAATTGTAAAGTGTTCTTACTCATATTTAGGCCATATTCTTCATATATATATGTATATATATATATATATATATATATATATATTTGGGGGTGTACTGGGGAATGAATCCAGGATTGCTTCACATCCCCCAGCCCTTTCCTTTTTTTTGAGACAGGATCTTGCTAAATTGCTGAGGTTGGCTTTGAACTTGTGATCCTCCTGCCTCAGCCTCCCAAGCTACTGGGATTACAGGTGTGCATCACCGCACACAGCTTCATCTTTATTTTCATCACTTAGAAGGCAGCAAACTCAGAACACATCCTAAGAGTCACCTATCTGATCACTCATTAATTACAAAGAAAGTTAGTAAACTAACATGATACCAATGTAAATATTTGAAAGCCAGTCAGCTTTAAAAAACAAGTGCCTACATGCAGATTGGTTAAGTAGTGTTTGTTTCAGTGATTTTTCTTATTGCAAAATGGATAACAACTCTTTAAATAAGTTTGTGGTTATTTCACTGTTTTGAGAAATAAAGTATATCTAGTATAGAAACACACACAAATAGCCTCTGTAGTAATTGGGAACAACTGTGAGGCATATTTCTGCCCAATAAGTAAATTCCATAAGTACAGAGAAGCTGAAAGTCACCAATGACTAGTGGTATGTGAATTGTTGCCATACTTTTGGAAGGCAAGTCTAGATTTTAATTATATATCAGGAGTCATTAAAATAGTCATTGACCCAATGCACTGATAACTGTGCATTTTAATTTACTAGTGGCATTGCAAACAACATACGTGTCTAATACCAATGGGGAAATTAATAGCTTTGTGATCCTGTAGTTCTGTAGGTAGGCATTTAAACAGTCATTGTTGAAGAACATGTAAGATATTAAACTGATGTTAAATGAAAATGTTTGGTACCCCGCCAAGCTTGGGCAATCCCACCCACCTGGGAGGTTGAGCCAAGAGAATTGCCAAGTTCAAGGCCCACCTGGGCAACTTATTGAGAACTGTCTCAAAATTAAAAAGAAAAGAGACAGGGGCTAGGGATGTAGCTCAGGTAAAGTGTTTATCTGATATGAGCAAAGTTTTGGGTTCGATCCCCAATACAACATACACGTATACATACACAAAGTTGGATACCTTGTGATTTATAACCTGAAAATAAAGACTGCAAATATATTTGCAAAAAATATACAGCATGCCAACACTGTTTTGAGGCAGTGGTTTTCACTGGGGGTGATTTGTCCCCTCCAGAGAATATTGGACAATGTGTAGAGACATTTAAGGTTGTCAAAACTGGGACAGTGCTTACGCTTACAAGAGGCCAGGGGTACTGCTAAACATCTCATATGAACTCCCCACAGTTAATTGTTACCCAGTTCAATTCAGTAGTGCTGAGGTCAAGAAACTCTATTTAAAGGTATAAGATTATGGATAACCGATGACGTTTCATCATTATGGTTGGAGTTATCTGTATTTTAAGTCATATAACTACAGTACTTTGAAAAATTATTTTCTTTATATCTAACTTTATGGGTAGGTTATCAGAGAGACTCTTTGAAAACAAATATTTTATTATCTTCCTCTGTCATTCTAGGAGGGATTTATGAAAAAACAGTTCTCTTTGGATTGGCTTTGTTTTGTTCTAGAATAGATGGGTCAGTAAATTCTGGCTTAAAGGCCAAAAACTTGTTTTAATAGAGCACAGCCACACTCATTGACGTGCTGTATGTCCGCCTTCCTGCTGTACTGTGTTGGGTTGCTGGGTCTGAGGCTGTAGAGTCAGATGCTGTGTGGAAATTTGCCAATAGTTGTAGAATGACATTGGTTAAATTAACTGTTGGGTCAGAAAAAATAATTTGATTTATTCTGAATAATGAATCTCATAACTGTGTATTCTTAGAACTTAAAAAATATTCTTAAAAGCAATTGGGAAGAATTTGTGGATTATAGCTTTTATGTTCTTATGGAATACAAGAAATTTCCATTGCTATTTAAAAATAAACTCCTGAATAATATTATAAGCTCTTATAAATTGTGATAACTTATTAAAGAAAAGATCCCCCGTAAGAATTGCGATATTGAACTGTCAAAATAGATGTATTCTAGATATTCCTGTTTTGAAATTGAGGGATTTGAGTGACTCTAAGACCATTTAACCATATTTTAAGTTAGATTCTTTTAAGTCGGTTTTATCAAAACTCGCTTCTCAACAAAATTCTGTTTTTAGTATGTATTCATCTGTTTACACACCCTGTAAAACTTTTTAATTAGTCATTTATTTCAGATTTTTTGTTGTTCTTCATTCTTAGTGGTATAGTATATATTTAAAATAAGGAATATTGTGTTAGCTTTTTTGTAATATATTGAGTAATTAACACCTAGAAGAGTTAGTTATATGGTTTAGAGTGTTCTTATTTAGCTGATATTTCCCCATGTATCATTAAGAAAATCATTCTTAAATGTAAACTTTGACATTTATATGTTGCAAAAATTCACCTGTGGAATTACTTTTTGGTTCTGGGGTATGTTTGGAATTTTTGGGGAAAAAAGAATTTCCTAAAAAACTTAACAAACTGCATTTTAACTTTTTTAAAGGGTAAAAGTTTACACAAAAACAGATGGCCTGGTTGCTCTTCATCCTAAATCTGTTAATGTGGAGCAAACAGATTTTCACTACAACTGGCTTATCTATCACCTGAAGATGAGAACAAGTAGTGTAAGTGAACATTTAAATAGTTATAAATCTGAACTATCAGCCTTACTTCCTTATAAATGGATAGTGTTCAAAATAATGAATAATTTTGCTTCTCACATAAATTGCAACTTTATTCTTTTAAACAGATAACCTATGCTTTTAACTATTGTGGTGGAACTTTATGTGTTCATGAAATAAGATAGTTATATTTGGTTTGTGTGATTTTGAGAGCCTGCTTTCAAAAGATCCTTGCATTTTATGGTGTACAGGAGTTTACACTGTGGGCACAGTTTTGTTAGCACAACAGTATACCTCATAAGTACTGGTCAGAATATTAAGTGGATTCTGTTTATTTATGAGATGATTTTTAAAATGCTGAATATATAGGTAAAAATAACTTCAGCTACACTAGTGTTTTGGTTTTGACACTCATAAAATATTTTGTCCAAAGAATAGTGTATTTTAAATTAAAACAAAAATATGAAATCTGTGTTTTCTGGATTGATGAAGAATATTTCATTTAAAATTCTATTTCAGTGGCACATGCCTATAATCCCAGCGGCTTAGGAGGCTGAAGCAGGAGGATTGCAAATTCAAAGCCAGCCTCAGCAATGATGAGGTGCTAAGCAACTCAGACCCTGTCTCTAAATAAAAAAATACTAAATAAGGCTGGGAATGTGACTCAGTGGTTGAGTGCCCCTGAGTTCAATCCCCAGTAAACACCTCCAGCCCCTCAAAAAAAGATTTCTTGGAGGTAGGAATATAACTCCTTGGGATACCATTTACCTGATATATAAGGAGGCGAAGGCTTTCCTGGGTTTGAACCACAGCATTGCAAATACGTAAATACTTTAGAAGGCGATCACGAATAAGAGCAGTATTGATGATGTTATCAAATTAGCCTGGTAATCATCCTTTCAGACTCCTAAATACACTGATTAACTTTAATTCTCATTACAGATATACTTGTATGACTGCACAGAAGTTTCCCCATACTGTCTCTTGTTCTTTGGAGGTGATATTTCCATCCAGAAGGATAATGACCAGGAAACCATTGCTGTAGATGAATGGATCGTGTTTCAGTCTCCAGCAAGAATTGCCCATCTCGTTAAGGTGACTGATCTCTATGTGATTGTCTTTAGATGTCTGTGCCAGTCAGCAGGTGATCTGGTGGTTTTGTTTCATATGTTATACAGTAAAGATTTTTGCTTGATTTCAGCAGAGCATGTAGTGTTGAGAAACTGATCCACAGTTTTTCTAAGTAGTTGTGGTTTTTTTTGTTTTGTTTTTGGTGGTGCTGTAGATTAAACCCAGGGCCTTGTGTGTGCTAGGCAAGTACTCTACCAAGTGAGCTAAATCCCCAGCCCTTCAAGTTGTTTTTTGAGGTAGTAACAGACCAACTTCAAAATGGCTCAGTCTGATGAAATTTGGAACTTTTTAACCACACTTTGTTTTTCACTGAATATTTCATGTTTTTTTGTGTGTAATAGCTTGTGAATCTCTTTGTATGAACTAAAGTCATTTTTATCTGTTACATTGTTGGATAATATACCTTGCCTTTGTTGAATACATATAATTTTTTTAAACTTAGGAATTAAGAAAGGAGCTGGATATCCTTCTACGAGAGAAGATTGAAAGCCCTCATCCTGTAGACTGGAAGGACACGAAATCCAGAGACTGTGCTGTCCTGTCAGCTATTACAGACTTAATCAAAACACAGGAAAAGGCAACTCCCAGGAACTTTCCACCACGCTTCCAGGATGGATATTACAGCTGACAACTTTTCTGTGGTGATCTGAAAAGCCAGTTTGACAACCATTTTCCTCATGGTTTAACTTCTGGCTAAATGCCAAACTCTGGGACATGACCAATTTTCATTTGTAAGGTAGAAGCCTTTAGTGAGTAGTAAAGATTTAATGTGCATGACTTGATGATGTTATCTGTAGCTATTCTAAATATGCCATAAAAAGCAATATGTTCTCTGATCACAGTCTTTTGGGTCATGCCCACTCTTTGGAACTATTCCTCTGAGTCTTGTACCATAAGAAATTCCTTTGTTCTGTTATAAAAAATTAATTTTCTGTTCATAATTAAGTGCAGAACCAGTAAAAATGAATGGTTAGCCAGAAAGCAGGGTCAGGTAAGAATTTGAACACAGCCACATTTAAAAAAAAATGAAACTTAAAACAGAAGTAAATTTGTTGTACTAAAGCCCAGTATTTAATAAAATGTACAATATGTAAAGTCTCAGCTAACTTCGCTTGGTTTCTACATCTCCACCCTCCCTTGGTTTCTTTGGTGTTTATGCTATTTCTAATATACAGGTCCTCCTCTTCATGCCTGGTACAGCATGATGTGGCAGCATTAGAGAGCATGAGTCTGCACCCTGATTAACCAAGTTCCAATCTCAGCTGTCAGTTAACTAGATGTCTTAGGCAAGTTACTTGGCTTTTCTGTTTTCTTAAATATAGGTAAATTGTGAGGCTACAATATGTTGATACTGTTAATCACATAGACTAGTGTCTGGTACATACTATATCCTCACTGAGTCTTATTTATCCATGAAATATTTTTTTAAATGTATGGTTTCTTTTTTTTTTTTTTCAACACATGCTTTACTTTCTTAGCCAATGGAAGCTAGTGTGAGGACAGGTAATGTGTGTTTTCAGCCCTGTCAGATTTTGACAACAATTGTTGGTTGTTTTCCAATAGCCATTCTGTCCCTCCCTTCTTGCTTTCTTGTCAAAAGTATCCCCATCCCTGTGGGGCCTTGGGCCCTTAGATGTTGAACTCTTCCCCAAGAGTGAATTAGGTTGTTCTGAGCCAATTGTGTGTGATCTTACTCCCTTTATAAGTCATTTGTAAGGCGTGTACATGAGTCTGTCCATGGCAATAGCAACTAAGAAGTGATCTGCAACAGGGTGTCTGAGAAAGATTTTTCTTGCTAATTGACATAAAAGAGAAAACTCTGCTCTCTTTCTTTGGACATTGTCTTGTCATAATCTGATACTGGGAACTGCTGTAGCCAACTTAGGATCAGAAAGGGGACACAGCCATATTCTGAGGTTGGCTCAGGGTGGAAAGGGGACATCAAAGTCCTTGATCATGCTGGGTGAGCTGCAGAACTTAAGTGATTCTAGAACTGCCTACACATGGATTTATGTTAATAGAATAAGTCTCATTTTTTTTAAAGCCCCTTTTAGCAAAGTATTTTTAACTTGGCAGAAAGCATATTAACTGAAACAGTGTCATTGAGCTGTGGTCTCCTTCTGTTTATTGTGATGTAACAGTTTTGACCCTTATGTCTGAAGGTATTTAAAAAACGCAGAGAGAGCATCCTGCTATACCCTAAAGAATACAGATTTCATTGTGCCTTCCAATAAATTGCAAGGAAACCAAAGGAGTAAATGTATCCTTGGTGATGGGATGTATTGATGATGGTATGGTGTTCTATTAATGGCACTGGTTTAGTTCCTACTCCCATCTCTGGGAATGTGTGTCACCCATTATTGCCTACCAAGGGGTCACATGTGCTGTGCCTCCTCAGTCCATTCTCTCAGCTGGTCTCCCACAGTGAGTATCTGGACTGAGTTATGTCACAATATTGTACATATTAGTTTTGCCCATAAAGTCAAGGTGACCATCGAGTCCTGTTTGCTCTAGAAGAGTGTTTATTATTTGTAGGGATTTTTTTCCCTCATACAGTTTAATTACTTGGTCACTTGACCAAATGGTCTTGGAAGACAGGATTTAAAGATTCTGTTTAAAAAAATTATTAGTTGATTCCATCTTTGCAAACTGGTGTTTAGTCTTCCTGTGAATGGGAGAACTGCTGAGGAAGAATTAATAGGTGAGGGATTCACAGAAATTAAAGCAGTTACTATTACCTCTAGTTTATTTCTTGTTTCTGATGCAGTTGGAAATCTTATTGAAGGTGCTACCTAATGTTGTTTCTTTTGTTTACAGAATAGGGCATTGCTTCATGGAAAATAAGTTCTATATTTGCTGTGTAGAGATTTTGAAAGAATAAAGACATTAAGTTAAGAAATCAAATGTCTTACCATTCTGAACAGTATAGAGAATAACTTGAAAAATTAACAGTGAAACAGCCATATATGGGGAAAACATGGAAGAAATAACCACTGTATAAGGTTTAAAAAGCACACAAAGAAAGCATATAACACCTGCTTAATTATTAATTACGGCAAAAACTCAGGATAAGTTGATATCAGTTAATTACAAGCTATTCTCTATTTTTACTGCATTTTTAAAACAAAAGTCCACCCCTACTAGTTATTAATTGTAGAAAAATTTTAGAAGGGATTTTAGTACCCCCTCATCCAGAGTAAATAAATAGTAGATTTCCCTCCATTCTTAGCTCTGAGTTTATATTTAGTTTTAAACAACTCTGATTATGTTGTATAATCATGTACTTGTGATAATGTTAATTGTTTTTAAATGGCATTTTTATTCTGATTTTTTTTTAAAAAATCCATCCTCACTACAGAATCTTTGGAAATTCAACATAGAAATTAAATCATGTTACCATTTGTTATGTTATGATATATTTCTATACTTTTTTTAAACTTTGAAGTATTTGTATACAAGGAACTTAATTGGTTTAAGTGTATAAGTCAGTGAATTTGTCACCTGTATAAAGTTGTGTAATTAATGCCACTACAGTCTTGATACTGAATATTTACATCGCCTAAATATTTCCTCATTCTTTGCAGGCAGTTCCCCTTCCCCACTTCTCCCTGGCCTCCATTCATATGCTTTTTTGTCATCAGTTTTTCCTTTTCTAGAATCTCCAATAAATGGAATCATGTATATAGTCTTTGGTGTCCAGCTTCTTTCTCTTAATGTACTGCAGAGCTTCTGAGATAAGCCGTGTTGGCGCATGTGTTAGTTCTTTTGTTCAGTATTGCACTTTATCATTATGACAGTATTTGTTTACCAGTTGGTGGACATTTGACTTATTTTCAGTGTTTCTGCTATTATGAATAAAGCTGTTATGAATGTGTGCATACAGTCTGTGTGGTTATGTTTTTGCTTCTCTTGTTTAAATACCTAGGATTAAGAATGTAGTGTCATGGTAAGTGTATTCATAAGAAACAGCCGAGTTTCTCAGAAGTAACTGTTTTTAAAATGCCTTAAAAATAGAGAATAACTTATAATTCACTGGTTTCAGCATATCTAAGGCTTTTGCCATAATTAATGAATTACATGCCTGTCTTGTATTCCTAACAACAATGTGTGGGGTTCCAGGTGTTTCATATTCTTGCCAGTACTTGGAATTTTTAGTTGGTTTTTGGTTGTTTAATACTCACTTTTAGTGGATGTGTAGTCCTGTTTCATGTTATCATTTTTGCTTCTATGATTAATGATGGGCATCTTTTCATGAGCTTGCTTGTTGTTTTTGTTAATTGTCTTACATCCTGTGTGTTTTGATTTTGTACCTCACATTGAATGGTTGGGAGCTGAACAGTATGTCTGAGTAGGGGAGAGAAGTTTATTTACTTTAGATATACAGGAAGTTATTCGTGTTCCTTGACATTTAAAATGTCCAGTTGTGCTACTATTCAGTTGGCTGCTACAGCTCATAGGTAAGCCATGACATGAAGTCCCAGAGGAAAGGCAGTCATGATGGCAAGATGGTGCATATTCACCACAAAGTGAAGGGCGGGCCAGGGACAAGACAAGTGGTGGAAGTGTGTGTGCCGCAGTCCTGCAGCAGCAAAATAATGGGGGGTGGGGGGGGTGGGGGGGAGGTGATGAACAACTTGTGTACGTTGATACAGCAGGAGTGGGAGCCGTTTATTGCAGGACATGAGCAGTATTTATACTGTTCCAGAGGTCTGGCAGGTGTCTGCCCTGCTGGTGGAGGAGTGGACCCCGGCCTCTCTATATTTCTTTTCATTATTTCAGTGATTGGTCTTTCCCATGGTTTATAGTCACCCGTTTTCTTTCAAGAGTCATTTCTCTTTTCAAGAAAAATAGACAGTTATTGGACATTTTTTCCTTCTGATTTTAAGGGAAAGGTGGAATAGACTTAATGTTTTTGTAGTATCTAAACTGAATACAAGTGGAGGCCAACTTTTAAGTATTTTTACATTTTAAATCAATTTTACAAACTGGAATAAAATATGTCTGTCCTCTCTTGAGACACCTGCATTCATAATGACCAAATAAACAGCATAAAATTAAATATCAAAGATGACTTTGAACCTGGATTTTTTCCTAAGTAATTTTTTTTCTTCATCAGTTTGTGTAGCCATATGGTTTTTTTCTTGAGCTTGTCAGTATCTGAAAAGCAGTCAGGTGGCTCTCCCCGATTGCTCTACAGATACTGAGGGAGCCTTGCATTCCCAGAATCCACGTGGCTGCAGTGTGTAATTGTTTACAGATGTTACTGACTATGGTTTGGTGATATTTTGCTGAAGGTTTTGCCTCTGGTTCATGAGAGCTGCCAGTCTAAAGTTTTTCCAAGTAGGACAGAGCTGGCTCCTAAAATGAATTAGAAAGTGTTGCCTTTCTCCTGTTTTTTCTAGGAGATTATGTAGAATTGGTGTTAATTCTTTTTTAAATGTTTAGTACAAAACAAAACCATTTGCACCTGGAGATTTCTTTTTAGAAAATTAAAAAATTTACACATTAAATTTGTTTAGTAACTAAACTATCAGTGTTTTAATAGTCTGTGGTTATCAGTGAATTGGTCCATTTATGTAGTTTGTTGAATTTGTGTCAAATTGTTTGTAGTATCCCTCTCTTGTCCTTTTAATGTTTGTGGGACTGTAAGGGTAGGGACGCCTTCATTCTCCACTCATCTTCTGTCTTTTCTGTCAATCTCGCTGGAAGTTGTGCCTATGAAAATCATCTTTTCAAAAAACTGTCTATTTCATTTATTTTTTTCTGGTTTTCTGTCTTCAATTTTATTGATTTCTGCACTTTTCAACTTTGTAAGTTTATTTTGTGCTTTATTTCTTGAGATGGAGTTTAGTTTCTTATTTGCTACAGTATTTTGTGTAACTCTAATAATACTCGAATAATAATACTCAAATAATTGTTCTAGCACTCTACATGTTTTGAAATGTTGTATTTTCATGTTATCCAATGTATATTTTTAATTTCTCTTTTCAATATTTTAGTCTTTGGTCCAGAGATTTTTTTAGGAATGTACTTTTTAAAAATTCCAGGTGTTTGGGGATTTTCCTTTTTTGTTTCTGTTATTAACTTGTAGCTTGGTTCCATTTTGGTCAAAGAATATTCTATGTGTGATTTCAGTTTCTTTCAATGTTTTGTTTTATGACTCAGAATACGATGTACCTCAGTAAATGTTCCTTAGCTACATGCAAAGAATGAGGAACCTGTTGTTGGGTAGAGTGTGCTGTAAACGTTAGACCCTATTCCTAGGTGTTCTGCATTTGTATTTTTCTTTTAGTTTTGTTAGTTTTTACTTCATGTATTTTGCATCTCTTATCAGGTACATGCCCATTTAAGATCATTATATCTTTTTGGTATGTTGACCCTTTATTTTTAAGCAGTGTTCCTCTGTCCTTGGCAAATTGAAGTTCATCTGCTAATAATAAAACCACTCTAAGCTTTTTCTTTTAAATTCGTATTTGCTGGATATATTTTTCTTTTCATTAACTTTAAATTTACCCATGTAATTGTATTTAAATGTATTTCAGGTAGCATATAGTTAGGTCATTTTAAAAATCTCAGTCACTGTCTGCCAAAGTATCAGAGAACTCAAATTTTGTGTTCCTTGACGCATGGCAGACTGAAGTCTGCCGTCTTGTTTTCATTTCCTGTTTGCCCCTTTTTTATTCCTGTTTCCCTTTCCCACCTTCCTGTGGTTTACCTGGAAACTGTAATATTCCCTGCCCTGGTTGGTGTGTTCTAGTTGCCACTGCTGTATAGATTACAGTATTGTAGCCCACTAGACTTCAAGTGAAGTCTGAGAACCTTGCCACCATTTAGGCACATTTACCTTTTTCTTTTTTTTCCCATAATTTAGTTTTCTTAAATATTTCCTTTATATACATTGAGATCCATGTCAGAAGATATAATTTCACTTTAAGCCATCTAGAGCAGAAAATACCTAGTTTCCATAGAACCTTCGCGGCCACTTTACATTATTAACACCTTACATTATTATGCAGTATTTTATAATTGATGAACCAATATTAATACTTTATTATTAAAGTGCACAGTTCAGAGATCACCATTTGTTGTACACTTTGGGGAGTGTACACTGGCGTGCATCCACCATTGCTATACTTGCTGTGGCAGTCCTCCTCCTGTTCCTCCTTTCCTCCAGGAGCCACCCACAAGCATCACCTGTAGTCTGCCTTTCCCAGAATGCTATGTATTCGGGATCATAGTGTGCAGTTTTTCTGATCAACTTCTCTCACTGAGCAATCCGCGTTTCCTCCTGTCTTTTTAGGCCTAATTCCTTTTACTACTGATTAATATTCCATTATATGGAGGTACCAGCTTATCCTTCCACTATTGAAGGATGTCTTGCTTGCTTCCAAGTTCGGGCAATTGGGTAACTGAGTGTGATTGTTGGATCATATGGTGGTAGGAGTGTTTAATTCTATAAGAAACTGCTAAACTGTCTTTCCAAGTGGCTTTTGCATTCCAATCAGTAGTGAATAAGAGTTCCTGCTACTTCATATCCTAATATCCAGGCACAGGGGGGGGCACCTTTATAAGCTCAGCTACTCAGGAGGCTGAAGCAGGAGAATGGCAAGTTTGAGGTCAGTGTGGGTGATTTAGCGAGACACTGTTTTTAAAAAAAAAAAAAAAAATGGGTGGGGGGTGTAGTATAGCTCAGTGGTAGAGCAGCAGGAGACCCTGGGTTCCATCTCCAGTAGAGAGAAGAAAACAGATGGGGATTAAGCACTAACATTTTAGCTATCTTACCATATCTAAAGGGGTCTCGTTTTAATTTGCAGTTCCCTGGCTTGATGGTGTGCATCTTTCCATATGCTTACTTGCTACCTGTATATCTGATGATGCAGTTATTTTCCTATTATGTAAATATCTAGCTGATTTCTGATTGTTGAGTTTCAAGAGTTCTTATGTCTTGGAGGAAAACCTTTTATCAATTATGATTTACAAAGATTTCCTCCCTCTCTGGGGCTTGTCTTTTTATTCTGTTAACACGAGCTTTTTCTTTCTTGGATTGTGCTTTTGGTGGTGTTATGTATTGCCAAAACCAAGGTCACCTAGGTTTTCTCCTGTCTCATCTTTTATGGATTTATGGTCTTGCATTTTCCATTTAGGTCTAAGTTTCAAGCGAATGATATTTTTGTTGCTGATTTCTAACATGATTTTATTGCAGTCAAAGAACTCTTTATAAAATCAGTCCTTTAAAAATTGTTGAAACTTGCCTTGTGGCCCAGGAAACAGCCTAGTGTGACTATCTCGTGTGCTTGAAAAGATGATGCCCGCTGAAATTGCATCTAGTGTTAATCATTGAGGAAGTTATTCCTCTAGCCCAACCTAATTATGTGAGCTCTTTAAAGACAGTCTTCTCCCTTTGTAGGCATAGAGATGCCAAGTGTGAGAAGCATCACGCCTTGGAGATGGGAGGAGCCACGTGGGGAGGAATAGGGGTGGCCTTAGGAGCTCCCTGCAGGTAGCCCCAGATGGCTAGCATAGAAATAGGGACCTCAGGTCTACAAACCCAAGGAAGGAATTCTTCTGTGACAGCAGTGTGCTTGACTGAAGACACTGAGTGTCAAGATGAGGAAGTAGTCAGCCAACACTTTGATTTCAGCCTTGGGAACTGGGAACTGAGAGGCAGTGCTGTCCTGACCACAGGACTGCGAGATGCCAATGGAGATTGCTTTACCTGATGGAGATTGTGGTAATTCATTATGTGGCAACAGAAAATAAAGGAGGATTCCATTTGCCTTCACCAAGATGGACAGGATGGCAAAACAAAGGATCAGATGCCGGGTGGCCAAGATGAATCTCCGGAGGCAAGAGGACCCGGGTGCTATGGAGATGAGCTACTCAGTCCTGCAGTTTTGTGTCAACAGCACATGACCCAACTCAAAAAAATGCTCCAGTCTTCTAGGGCACCTGATGCCAGGATGTGCCCACAGAAAACAGATGCGTCCCTACAGTGTTAGCCACAGAAAACCACCAGCTTAGCTACAGAACTGAATGAAGTCACACCAGCACAAGAGGACAGGTCTATCCAAAATCTTTATATAAATTCACAAATTCTGTTGAATGTGTACAAGCAGTCTCAACTGACTGGAACAAAAGTGACATTTTTGTTTTCCATGAATGGTCACTGTACAATTCAGAGAAGGTATTCAAAGAAACTGAACTGGGTTGGAGAAAAAATACTGTGTCACATGAAAAACAATTCACGGTTGAAAGGAAACCCTGTTGTGAATGAGTCAAATATCTGCCACACAGCCACCCCTTCCCTAACAGTACTAAGCTCCTGCTTTGATTTATAAAATGCACACATTTCCAAAACTGCTCAACGTTTCCACTTATAAATTAATTCACAGGATTCATGCAGTTGCTTTTTAGCTTCAACTCAATATTAGCAAAGATAATGCAAAACGATCCCCTTGTAAGCAACAAAATTACCTTCCTTCCTAAAGAAAAGGTGACACTAGCTACTTCCACTCATTCCCTCTCCTCTGAAAAGTCTGTGATGTCATTAAAGAGGAGCGGCTTCCTCTGTGAGCCCAGGACTGAGCCTGCTGTGGGCTGCTCTTGCCTCAATCACAGACTGATCAGCCTCAAGGAACTGGGATCTGGAATGTCTTTTAGAACCAGGAAGTATGCACAGGTGACGAACAACTCAAGGGTGTCCACCCTGGTTTACTGCCCAGAAGGGAGGGCCTGTGAGCCACACACACCTACTGGGGCCTTACAGTTTGAGTGACTGGTCAGCAGACAGCATCTGGGACACATCAGACACAGGTCTCGGTCTTCCAGCAATATCTACTTTGCCAGATTTCATCCCTTTGTTGAAGAAAATGGAATAGAAAGGGAAATGGAGCTGCCAGTAAAAATCATTTCTCCCCTCCCATTTCACATCCCAGTTTTCCAAACCCTTGCTCCCTTTTGACAAAATGGCACTTAAATGACCTTTGTCTCTCCTTGCACTAGTGAAAGAAAGTAAGTTTGCAGAAACTCATGGTTCAGAGAGACTGCAAGCCCAGCAAGCAAGGCTACTGGTGCAAAGGTCAGAACCATTCAAGTAAGTGTCACGCCAGCTTCCGGATACCTCCAAGGCTTTACTTCTCTTCCTGGAGACGGCTAAAGCATGTTCCAGCCAATTTCCTACCCGGAAACAGGTGGGAACAGTCCACGCATCATTGAAGGCTAAGCAGCCTTAGGTCAGTTTTTTTTTATAGTTCTTTGGGCAACATGAAAAAAAGCAGGATCCCTGTCCTGTGTTTACGATTTTCCTCACATGTGAACCATGTAAATTCTATGTTACGCCAAGTAACTTAGCTTTATTAAACTGTACTTTTCGAGGACCAACAGTGAATGAAATGGATTACCAAAAACTTCCTACAGGAGCTTCCTCACTTCCCTTGTAGTGAGGAAAACAGTGGCAACACTTCAAGTGTCAATTTCCCTTTTTTGGAGGAAGAGGTTTAGAAAACACAACAGCTTACTTTCTGAAACCCCAGGTTTTTTCTGAAATGAACTCGAGGCAGGGAAAATTATTTACAAAAGTGGGCATTCCTTAAAGACAAAACCGCTAATCCTGGAAAAGCCCCGTGAAGGAGATGCTGAATGGAGCGTGGCTACGTTCTTAGGCCAGAGGCCAGCATCTCACGTCCCTGACTTCTTCATACCAGAATGCAGTGGGGCTAGAGCGGAGTCCACAGGAGCCCCAGGGGCCTGCTCTGTGTGCCCAGAGAGCTGTGCCAGGGACTGCAGGTAGAAACCCAGCTTCCTGGACCAACTCTGCCAGGAAGCTGTTCTCCTGAGAGAGCAGAGCAACTTGGCAAGCTTAAAGGCGACGGTTTTCATTCTTTTAATTAAACAGGCTGTGATAAAATTAACAGTGAAACTGGCACAGAACCAACCAGCCCCCCATCCCGACGTGCAAATCTCGCAGTAACAGAAGGCCATCCAGAGGCTACACGTTGGTCTCCAGTCCCAGCAGACGGCCCATCCTCTCCACGTTCTTGTCAATGGTCGTCTGACATGTTATCTCCTTGGCACATTCCATAGGGAACCAGCCTCTTTCTCCATCTCGAAGCCGTTCCCCCTCATACCAGCCTGCAAGGAAGAAGAGAAGAAGAGAGTCTGCACCCAGCCAGACGCAGGGGGTGGTCTGAGGAGGATGGGGGGCCATTCAGGTTCAAGCAGGGTCTGGCTGCAGGTGGGAGCCCTGGTCATGAAGGTGTGTGGGCAGAGGGGAGAGAGAAGGAAAGGTTTCAGGACAGGATGAATGGCACTGCTGGACAGGATGTGAGCAGAGCCCTGGAGGTAAGGAGGTCCAGGGAGTCTGAGAACTTGGGCGGTGCTAGGGCAGGGGGTGCTTTGGGAAAGAACAGCACAAGGGGGAGAGACGGGGGCTGGGGAGTTGGTTCTTCTGAAAGTAAGGAAGACCCTTTGGAGAGAACTAGGTCGCTGGGGATGGGAAGGAAAGCAAACTTCTCGTGCCTGTGTCCCAATTCAAAAGCAAATGTGTGGATAATTGATCAGCTGTAGCTAGAGGGGCGGCAGGTAGCTCAAGAGACCTTTCAGAAGCTACATAAAAACTTTGGTAAAAGCTTTCAAATGCATTAGTGTCCCCAAACACCTGTCATCTTTAGGGCCTGAGAAGCTTCCAATGCAGGAAATGAAATCTCAGGAGAGAGAAGGAATAAGAATGGGGAGGAGGCAGCAGCAGCCTTGGAGCCAGGTGGCAGCCGGGGCTCATTCCCGTGCTGGGGTTTGCCACGCGGCTAGATAAGGCTCCTCGTCTGTACCAGTGCCCAGGTGCCCAGGAACACCCCACTCACCATCACCCACGCGCTGATAGATGAGGACCACATCGGCCACCTGCAGGGAAAGCTCATCTGGCTGCTTGGCTGTGAAGGACCTGATGACTTCCACCTGGGTCAGTGCTGGGGGGAAAGGACACACTGAGCTTGCAATGGCAGAGCAGCAGCAAGCTGCAGATACAGACTAGACCGAGCCTTCACCAGTTCCGGGCGGCCCTAAGGAACAGAGCTGGGAAGCGGAAGCTCTGTCCTGCTCAGGAACTGCAGAAGCTCAGACTCCAGAGCACCTGGGCTGCCTGAGAACCTCGTCCCCTGGAGCAGGAGTCACTATCATGTCATACACAAGCAGAAAACGGCCACTGTGCCCTGTGTAAACTGAGGCGAGAGATTAGGTGACATGCCACAGCCATGCAACTGACGGTCAAGTCAGCAGCTCCCAGTGCTCTGGCTCATCCAGAGTGTGTCCCCATCCCACCAGGAGTAGCGCGTGAAAGCGACAACCTCTAGGAATCATAAGAGCGCCAACCAGAGGCATAGGGGACGTTTCCAGGTTTCCTTCCCCCATGCTGATGCATGACACAAAACCACACCCCAGCTATGCGCTGCTGGGTGATAGGGCTTCTTCCTTCACTTGCAAATATGAAATCTGACTTAAGGCTGATCCATCAGGCTTTGACTCTGTCCAAAAGCTGATTTTTTGATGCTCCAGGCTAACCTGTTTTGATGACCTAATTCTTTGGATTTGACCCTCTTTCAAACAGAATCATCCCTAATGCCAAAGTTAAGGAGCTAAAAATAAGCACAGGACACCACCCTTTACGGCAGTGGCCCCCAGTTCTCTGGAAAAAAAGAGCACATGTTCTTAACTTTACCATGTAACAGAGGTCAAAAGGAATCTTTAGGTTGAAAACTTCCTGCTTGGATCCCAACTGTTGCTATGGAGATGACTAAACTTGGGACATGCCCATTCACTACAGCCAGTTCAAGCAGCGGGGTTCACCTCCACCCTCCCAGGAACCATGTGGAACATAAATGATGTTCTTGACTTGCAGATGACTGAACAGGCTCAGAAAGGACACCCGGGGAAGGAGGGAAGCAAGAGGTGGGGGTGGAGACCACCCATGGCCCAGCGTCCAGCAAAGGGCAGCCACTCCCACTCCCAGAAGGCTACCTCAGGGACTTACAGGTTCGGTCTGGAGGCTGCTTCCCGCTGCTGTGTCCCAGGGCGGTGATCCAGCGGGCCCGCTCACTCCTGAACAGGCAGACAGTGAGGGTTAGGGCGCTGGGCAGATGGCCAGAGCTCCAGACACCCCGCCACACCCATCCAGAAAAGGGAGGCTGGCCTTCAAAACAAGCAATGTAAGGGCCACAGTCCCAAATAGGCAGAAAATCTCATCATCAAAGGTCCCTCATGGTTCAGCTCTTGTTGGCTAAATGGCATTTCTCAGGTGACAGTCTGCCATTTAGTAAAGGGCTGATGACACCAAGACATCATTACTGACATGGAGCACCCTCCTAAAAGGGTGTTCAGTGTCTCCAAAGGTAAACCTCATGTTTCACAAGGACCTGATGACTTCCAGGTCAAGCCCTGTCCACAGCTTCCCTCCCCTCACACACGACCCCCACCCCAGGGAAACAAGAGTGGACACTCAACATGATATGTTGTGAGTGGGACGGGCAGCTAAGTATGACCCTTTCTGGAATAAAATGGCTTTGACTCTATTTAGACTCTTCTCCAATGCTCTACAAGGATTTCATGAGTACAGGAAAAGAAGGAAAAAAAAAACAAAACACCTAAGACTTTTTAAAATACAGGATGTAGTTATAATTACATGAAATAAAACAATGAACTGACACCGAAAGTTCCCCGTGAGTGAGCCCTGCTCCCTAACAATCAGCCCCAGCTTTGTATTTTGAAAATAAAACCTCAAATCACAACTAATTAAACCACACAAATGCACACTTCAACACCCTTTAAGAAGCACACAATAAACCCACGGGTCAGTGCAGGCACCACTGGCCACATCCCAACGTAGGGGACGTCTAGTGTTCCCTACACCCTCCCAAGAGCCTGGAGAAGGAGGCGCTGGCCAGGTGGAAGTTCTGAGCAACCCTAACTGGGCCAACCTCCAAGGTGACAGTCCTCCTGCTTAGGAAGGGACCGCCGCATGATTGACTGCTTCATGCTCATGCATGGGAAGGCGTTTTCTGACATTACTGCCTGCTTGCCTCTGAGTCTCCTGACACTGCCACCCACCCTCACTCCCCCAAGGGCATCCCCCTGCCGTGCCAGGCAAGCAGCTCACCTAGGGCACCAAGGCGCCCGTCACACCTATCACCGTCTGCTCCTTACTGCAGAGCCCGTTCTTCTCCCTGCAGAACACGACACTGCGCTGTCAGCAGGCCTGGCTCTGACTGCTCACCTAGAGAGGTGAGTACCCGCTCCTAGGTGAGCACCCTGCTCTGGATCCAAGAGGGGGTATGCCCAGCAGGTGCTTGTGAAACAAGGAGGTCACATAAGGACCATCGCTCGCTGACAGATGCTCAATTCAAAGGGAACGGGCTGGGCTCTGCCAGGCTGGCGTATGAAGCTGTAATCCGCAGGCGTTCTACGGACAATGATGGCCTACCCAGCTTGGGAAAGTCTGGCCTCTGTCTGTAGGCAAAGGGCTTCCGGGTGGTTCTACAAGGTCCTACCTGAGAGGACCACTGCCTCCTTCCTCCGCCTGGCCACAGAACCTGGGAGCGACATGAGCCAGCCCCAGCCCCAGCCCTGTGTCCAGTGGCCTCAGCCTGCCACGGGCCCAGACGGCCAGAGGGAACCATCCACTGTGTGGTGTGCTGCCTAGATGCCCACGGCATCTCTTAGACACAGCAGCCCCTCCCAGGGCCCAGGACAGAACAAGACGCTCCTTGTTGCCCTTGCTGAAAGGAGCGGCTTCTTGAAACAGCTCCCAGGCAGTCAGTCCTCCCCCTCAGGGAGGCTGTCGGAGCCATGGACTCCTCAGGCCTTAAAGCCCGCCCAGGAGCTCTCTCCCACCCCACAGGGGGAAGTTCAGCATCCGAGACAGGGCAACCCGCTCGCTGTGAGACCAAACTCCAAGGACAAGAAGAGCAGGCGTGGACTGCTCACTGCCACCTCAGATGTCACATCCACAGTTGGCCAACAGGCACCTGCTTCTCCAGGGACACTGCAAGGATGGCGAGGGTTGTGCTGTTGAGTGCACACCTAGCTGACTTTCCCCTTGAAGCCATGCCGATGCCCGTCCCATCCCAACTGCCACAGCTCCGTCCCATCCATCCCTCCTTCCACCACATGCACCGAGCGCACAGGCCTTGTGCCAGGCTGGGGGCGCCAGCGGAACAAAATGGGGTCTCCTGCTTGTCACAGCCCTCGATATGGGGAAGAGAAAACAACTCATACGGATGCTAATTCCACCCGCAATGTGTGCGACAGAGCCCTCTGCCCAAGGCACGTGCGAGGGGAGGGAGAGGTCGAGTGGAGAAGGGCCTCTTTTAAGGACAGGCGGCACGAGCCTTCCAGCCCGGCCCTGTGTGAAATGTTGTCTCCAGCTTCTGACTCCAGAGTGACCAGCAGAGGCACCTTGTCCAGCCCTGCCAGACCAAGAAGTGCAGCAGGTCTAAACTGAACTGCACGAAGGCAGGAGAGGCAGAGGCCAAGGCCTGACTGCAGACAGGCCTCTGCTAGGAGGATGCACTGGGGAGGTTGGAAGGGGTTCTAGTGACAGAGGCAGGACTGCCCAGAAGGAGCCCAGTACACCGGGGAGTGATGGAGAAGGACGTCCCACCCTAGGCGAGGGCTTCTGCAGAGACCCTGCTGACCCCAGCCTCCCTTTCATCCTCCTACAGCGGCGCTGGTCAGTTATTCCTTGCATTCGTCCTCACAGCTTGTAGGTGAGCTGTGGTTTCCTAGGACACGTCTACAACAGAGGCCTCTGGGGACACGCCCTCTGGAGCACGAGGAGTGGAGCTGGGAAGGTGGCCTCGTCCATTCCTCCACATGCCAACAGCTCCGTGAACTGACCTGGGAAGAACACTCCCAGGTGAACAAGTCACCAGAGACACACCCCACAGAACCGGAGGCAGGCTCACCTTACCACATTTAAACAATCCCACCCAAGCCAATGAGCCTCCCTAGCCACCAAAAGGAGTTCTAGGCTGAGATCTTCGATGTGCTGCATCACTCCCACCAGTCACCCTGGGCTGGGTCAATTACCTATTGGTAAGTGATAAAAACCCTTGCTCCCTCCCAGCAAATGGGAACGAGCAGCCTGGTGTGACACTCTGGATGTGACCAGGAAAACACACTGCCCCCTAAAATGAACACCTTCCATATAAACTGTCTTGTGCATTCTGTGCTTCTTCTTAAAAGACAAAGGAGAGGACTGTGTCTGGCAGAGCACTGACAACTTTACTCCATCCGAGTTGCTTCCTGTTGTTAATTAAGTCATTAGCAGAAGCAGGAAGCTCACAAGACTCCCTGCGAACAATGCCCCTTCATCAGCAGGCGCGGGGTTGGAGGGTGAAGGCCCAGCCACCCTGGCCAGGCTCCGTGCTCTGTGAAAGAGCCCCTGAAGCATCAGCTCTGGTCATGGGTTGAGGCGACAGACCTCAGCTGAAGGAAGCCTGGGTCCCTCTGGAGCCTGTCCTGGGTGCCCATCCCTGCATCCACTGGACCCCAGTGAGATCGTTTCCACCACAGGAAAGGCAGGAAGCCAAGGACGCCACTGTCCACGCCTGTCCCCCTGCCCCCACCCAGGGCAGCCCAGTGGGCTTCCTTTTAATGAAGGCAGACACAGGGGCTCCCACTCCCACATTCCTCCTGAAAAGCCCCGGAAAAGGCAGGACAGTGCAAACAGGCTCCCTTTGTCCTTCTAGGAAGGGTGAGTTGTTTTTTCTCCCCAGACTCCTGTCTCATTAGCAGCACAAAGACTGAGGACTGGGGACAGAGGGCATAACAGCATGCATGGCCTAGCCCCACACACCACAGCCCAGCTGAGGGAGAGGAACAAGTGGCACTGGGGGAAGACTGCTAAGCAACAATAGAAAGGTCAGCACACAGACTGACCACAGGTGGCCACCCTCCTACCTGTCCTAGAGGCAGAAAAGCCAAGTGTGCTAATTTGGGGTCAATTCCAAAAATATGTACTGGGAACCTGCTACATACAGATCAAAAGGGGGGGTGCAGAATGGAGGTGAGACTGGGGATGAGTACGAGAGCAGCCCAACCGGATTACGACAGTGTTCAGCAGGCCTCAGGAGGTCGGAGACAAGAGCCTGGGAAACGGGTGGTGGAAAACGTGGAAAATGTGGCAGAACCCCCCGCCCCCACCTGTGAAGGTGGCCTCGTCCATTCCTTCACGCGCCAACAGCTCCATGAACTGACCTGGGAAGAACACTCCCAGGTGAACACATATAGAAGGACTGGCAGAAATTGACTATGCAAAGAAGCATCAAAAATGGTTCCAAATCTCCAGGCTGGGTAGCTAAGAGCAGGCCAAGGTGTGACATCTGGGGCTGGAATTCCCCCAGAGGCAGGTGCTGTTGGGATGGGGAGAAACTGGGAGGTGACCCTAGCTGGAGGAGCCCTTGCTGGGGGCATGCCTTTGAAGTGTTACTGTATCCTGCCCCATGCTCTTTTTTTCTCTCTTCCTGGCCACCCCTGCTCCCTGCCATGAAGTTCTGCCTCAACACAGTCAGTTACTATGGACTCAAAGCTCTGAAACCATGAGCCAAAACACCTTCCTCCTTTAAGTTGTTTTTCTCAGTTGTTTTGTCACAGTAATGGAAAGCTGACTAACACACAAATGGTCCATTTACAGATGTGTGCGTTAGGGAACAGAATGGGGCTCGGTTTTTTTTTTTTTTTTTAAGGGGTGCTTTAGGCAGTACTGGGGATCAAACTCAGGGCCTCATGTGGACTAGGAAAGTGCTCTGCCACTGAGAGACATATTCATTCCTTCTCATTTCTTATGTTTTCCTTTTTTTTATTGATATTTTTTATATATGTCAGCAGAATGCATTACAATTCATAGTGCACATATAGAGCATAATTTTTCATATCTGTGGTTGTATATAAAGTATATTCTACCAACTGAGCTATATCCCCAGCCCCTTCATTTTTCATTTAAAACAAGGTCTAAGTTGCTGAGGCTGGCCTTGAACTTGTGATCTTGCCTCAGCCTCCCAGGCTGCTGGGACTACTGTGCCTGGCTATATTTCTGGAGGGGAGAAAGGAAAGAAGTGGATGCAGACAGGGAGGTGAGCCATGGGAGCACAGATAAGAAGCTGAGAAAGGGAAATCTTGGTGCGGGGGCATGGAAATGTCTGCTGGTTGGCAGCTTCTCAGTAAGGCTAAGTGCCCTACTAGAGAGCAGGGCCTGCGGGGGCCGCCTGGCACACCCTGTCGCTTACCAAGCGCTGGCCGAGCCTGGTGATGGTGCCTTCACTGCTCACATAAGCAAAGACACTGCACTGTGCCCCAGCTGACCCTCTCAAGGGGCTCAGCTGTCCTGTGCAAACAGCCACAGGACAGGCTGTGGAGATCACACCCCTGCTCATCCCAGGTGCACCCCCCCCCCACCCCCCCCAGAGGACAGTTATTCAAAGGCAAATAGGGAGCTGTGCATCCCATTCCTTTTCAGGCCATGGAATCAGGCCAAAGGGTAAACACTCCACCCTGGAGTTCAGCTGTCACTCCAGCCAGCAGGGTACTGCCAACCTTGCCTTCTCCACCAGGTTGCTGCTAGATGGTATTAATCAAGACGGACCCAGAGGCAGAAACCCTCCAACACACATGCGCATCCACACACCTCACAAGCTGGGAAACATGGAGCACTCCTAGCCAGACCCAGCCTCCTGCTCAAAACCAGGCAGCCCAGACCACAAGCAATGGAAATGTGTGAGGAGATAAGTACACTTGCTCTGACTGAAACATTCTGCAATGTATGCACACAGTGAGCACCACGTGGCGCCCCATGAGCATGGACAATGCTCATGTTTTTATGTTATTAGTTAGAAAAAAAGAAAGATGCAGAACTGGCCTGCCGATGTCTGATCATGACGTACAACTTCCTATGCTTTCAAACAGCACCCCCCTTTTTTTCCCAGAAAAGCACATCTTGGCTGTAATATATTTCCTTTCGCTATCAGAGCCTTTTTTGTGTCTTATAAGCATTTGTTTCTCAACTGCCATTGAGGGTAGAGGAGGGGAGGAGAATGACAGCTCCCCTCCTTTGTACCCAGGGAGACCTCTGCCCCTTCTGGAATGTTCTCTTGCTAGTAATTAAAGAACTTACAAATATGAGTCATAGCCCTGGGCTCACAGATGACATGCTAAATATTCTGAGAGCATGTCTGATTAAGGAAATGAACAAACCACTCCAAAGCGAGACGGCAGAAAATGTGACAATGTCCCAGGAAAGCCAAACTGTCGTAGAAAGGAGCAGACATGCCAGTCACCTCCTCGGAGCAAGCCAAGAAACAAGTGGTGGGATTTCATCCATTATAAATGGGACAGTCAGGCGCACCCTGCCGATGTCAGCGGGGCCTGAATGAAGAACAAAGGGTCCCTGTAAACAGACCCAGGGACTTTCACCATCACCAACTGAGTAGGGGCTTCTCTAGTTCCTGAGAATTCTCTAGAAGGTCCATCCAGTCCTAACCTCCAAAGTGGTTAAGCCTTTTTATCCTCAAAGTCCATAAAATCCAAAGCTCAGATGTTATTAATTCCAATTTTAAAAGAGATTCCCCCAAACAAAGGAAGCCTGGCTCTCTCTCTCCTGGCTAAAGGCTTCAGTCACTTGTGGAGATGAAGCACTGCCCTGGCATGTCCCACACAGGTCACCTAAGGACAAGGAGCAGCACAGTGGCTCTCACAGTTCCTGGGGAAGAGCCCGGGGACCCCAGGAAAGACGTGTGTGCTCTGTAAGGAAGCCTGTCGGGGAGAGGCTCCTCCTCAAGCCTGCCTCAAGTGCATGGGGAATCTCCTTCAGCCCTGCCTCAGCCTGAACCCCCGGTTTTCTCCACCCTAGAAGTTAACTCCTACTGCCAACAGTAAGGAAACGACCATGTAACATTGTATGTGGACGCCTTGTGATTTTCACTTTCCTAATGTCTCTCTTTCATACTCAGGAACACGGTAAGACCTCTCTCAAGAGTGGAGATCTCTCTGAGATAACCCTAGTCTGCTAGTCTCAGCCTGTCGCCGACCAGCTGACCATCCACTCCACCCACCCCACCTGGGGGCCCTGGCAGAGGTGGGAACCTGAGAGAACAAAGGAGGGAGGGAGCTCCTCCTCAGCTGCACCTGACCCTCCTTGACACCTGCCCTGGAGGACTTCTGCAGGGAGGCTTCCTCCCAGGCAAATGAACTGGTTGGCTGTCCCTCAAGGGGCCAAATCGCCAGGTGGACCAAATCGCCAGGGCTGGGTGGGCCGCATGGTAAACTGGTGACATAGAACACCCCTGTGGCTCTGCCTCTCTACACAGGGTCCACAGGCCCTTTCCACCCCGGTGCCTCTCCTGACAGAAGAGCTGGACATTCTGTGGACCAAAGCCAGGTGACAGGAAAGACTTCAGCACCAGGAAAAAGACTTACAGTGTGGACTAAACTACCACTGAGCACGATTCCCTAAGCCTGAGGCTTCATACTTTCATCAATAAAAAAATGATTTTAAAACCCACTATAGACATAAAATCCACACCAACTAAAAAGCACAATGTATCTGCTGGAACTTACAGGGGCAAAAATAACATCCCTCCTTTGACATACTGAGAGGATCACAAAGGGGAAATGTCTCCAGTGCCACACTTGCACACAGTAGGTACTCAATGACACAACAGGTGCCATGTTCACACATGGTAGGGACTCAACAACATAATGGGTCTGTGCTTGCACATAGTAGGTACTCTACAACGTAGCAGGTGCCCTCCTCACATAGCACACAGTAGGTACTTGACAAAATAACAGGTGCCCTCCTCACATAGCACACACTAGGTACTCAACAATGTAATGGGTGTCCCGCTCACACACAGTAGGTACTCAGCTGAAGACACAACAGGAGCTCCCTTTCCAGCTGACCTCCCGGCATATACTCACTGTGTCTCGGCTCCCAGCAGCATTTCCACTTTCTCATTTGCGTGGTTACTCAGGACCGTCAGGGTGAAGAGGTGACTAGCGGAGCTCTGTCGTGAATACAGCATGGTGGAACTGTTCTTCCCTGGAGAGGAATTGAGGTCTTCATTGTCACAACATTCCACCAACAGCTGATCTCTTAAGGAATAATCGTTGACGTTGTAACTTTCCTCACTATAAGGAAATGGGAAAAGGACGTGTTGATTACGCTGGACGAGGCGGTGATGCTGTCAGCTTCCCAATCACATTTTGGGAGGAGGAGAAGGAGAAAGACCTAATTTACAGTGTGAGTTGGAACCTCAATAATATCTGCTGATTGTGAGCCAAGGTGATCCCCCTTAATTAAGCCTCTTAGTTATTACTGTAATTATAACAGTCTAAATGGCCTCTGGGGTGTAAGGGCAGTGTTTAGAGTCTCAAATGCTCTAGGTGTCATCAGATGTCATCCTGGAACTGTCTTGCGAATGAGATCACCATGCCTCCTGGTCACGCTCCACCGCGCACTCCCCCCAGGATGAAGAGGAGCCACGGGCCTGGCAGGCACTCTACCTCCCAAGGACAGAGGAGGGAAGCAGAACCTCAGAGGCCTGCCTGCTCCTGGCCCAATGCCCATCCCTGCTCTCCCACCCTCCCCGCCCTGGCACCTGCTTCAAAAGCCACGGGGTTAACCCGGCCATGCCCTGAACTTGCTCACCCCAGCACCCCAGGGTCCTCCATTCTGGGACTCTCTTCCCACCCACTGTGAACCTGCCTAGTCCAGCGCCCACTCCCTCAGCAGCTAGGCTGCTCCGAGCACCTCCCATGGTGTCCTCTGGGAGTGCCCTTCCTTGAGGAATTGGTGACAGCTCCCGACTCCTCAGCATCTTCCCTAAGTGCAGTTCTCTGGTGGGCGCTGCACCCCCACCGCTCTCTGCAGCCTGCTTTCCTCCTGGCTTCTAGACAGCGATCGCTCCTCCTCCGGAAAAGACCTCAGCTCTGATGCTGCTGCCACCCCCACGACCCGAGTCCCTCCCCACGAGTGTGGTGTCACGGCCTCCTTCCTGCACAACAGAGCACTACCTACATCATCCCTGAATTTCCATGCAGAGGGCCCTACTGTCACCTGGTCTCTTAGTTCCTTACTTCATCATCCCAATGACCTTGTCCTCTGCTCTACATCAGTCACCTTGTCACCGCCAACTGCAACCTCTCCCTCCAGCACACAGTCTTCCCCACTCACCCCTGTCCTAACCCCCAGTTCCACAACCCGCTGCCTGCCACTGTTCCCCTCCTCAGATCCCCTGTGTCCTCTGATCAAACACAGTGACCGAGTTCTTGTAACCCAGCCATAATCACTCCTTGCACACGTGCATGTCCCCACGCTGTGCGTGCCTGGTGAATCCTGGTTGCACACTGCTCTCCTTCCATTCTGCATCCTGGCAGCTGGATGTGGGAAAGCTCAACAGATAGCTGTCAAATATAAGGATAGATTCAAAACATTCTGACCCTCTTCTCAGAACACTGAATCATTACTTTACTTAATAACAAATGCAAATACATGAACTCACGGAAGCTGAGGGAAAATAAAATTCCTTGTGCCTGATCAAATGTACTAGGAATTCCAGAACAAGCCTCTTTGTTCAAGAGATTTTGGAATTTCTTTTATTCCATGAGGGTACCTACCAACCACTCCCTTGCAACTCTCTTTGAAAAAAGCTATCTTTTCTAAAATTTAGATAGACCATCCCCTCACAAAACAGCAAATGCCGTCATCATCTATAAAAGCCAAAGACTGCCTTCTGATGAAGACTATTGTTGCTCAGGTAACAAGTGATATAATGGGAACTTCCCGTGGCATCTCGTGTCCAGAGCCCTCCTCAGCCCTCCCACACCGGACACACACTTCCCATACCCAGAACCAGGTGCATCTGGCACACAGATGCTTCTAGGAGAAGAACAGGCCACATGGACAAACACTCATGGCTGCATTTCTCAAGGATCTCCTTCACCAGAAGCAAAGTAGGTGATGTGAAGTTTGTAACGTCCTGAGGATTTAACAGACAGGATTCGACAGCTCAAGACACAGGGTAAAAACCGAAAAGAAAAAAGGCTTTAAAAATTAGCAAAATCTCAGCAACAATAACATCAAAAGCAAGTGAGAAAGAGGAGGAATGGGGGTTTTCTTGCGACTGTCCTCTCTCTGCACCTCCAAATTATGCCTCTGCCCCAATTCACAAATTAAGAGAGAGGGCCAATGGGTCAAAAGCGTGAATTTCCCTTCAGACAGAGCAACTGAGGGCCTAACACTGTGATATGGGCATCTAGGTAGGCCCTGGACACCACTGCATGGCATCACAGGCACTTCCAAAGAAATAAGATCAAAGAGATGAACTAGCTGTCTTTCAAGATGACTGGAGTCCAAGAGCTCAGCATCAGGGGGCAGCACCTGTTAGACCACAGGCTGAAGGCAAGACCAGGAGCTCGCCGAGGGAACCAGGGGAACGAGTCCCAAGCTTTCACTCCTCCTCTTGGTTGTCAGAGCTCCCGTTACCCCCAGTGTTTGCTCAATGCAAACCCAGCTGGCCTATTTCATCAAGCTGTGGATCCCTGTCTCGCAGGGACAGAGTCAGAAGAAGGTAAATTTAAGAAATGTTTCCCCACTGTCCTTTTGAGCAGTGAGAAGGACCGTGCCACTAACACAGACCAGGTCTCTGTCCTGGCCCTCTCAGACGTCCAGTCTGGAGCTCATCTCCAGCCTCAGTTTCCCCACCTGCAAAGCATGTCCTTGGATAAGTCCTTGGAACTCTGCCCAGTTTGACTTCTGGATCCCAAACAGGATGCAAGGAACATGTTTGCCTGTCTATGTTTTAACTGACCTACCATCAATCCTCCAATACCACCATTTTATCCAGGCCAGTCAGCTTCTGTAGCGTATAATAAATACTGTAGGGATTTACAAGCCCTTTGCTACATTCTTAGTGAGTTTAATATAAAAATAAAATCTTGATTCCATTCAAAAGTAGTAAATTGGTTATTTTTCCTGGTCTGCTACCGTCCAATGGAACTCAATGGAACACCCGGTGAAAAGGAATCGGCTCTGGCCAGCTCCTGTGTGTTCTCTCTCCCACAGGCTCATGCCCACAGCCTCCCGAAGGTTCACGTGGGACTGGGATGGAGAGCCTTGTCCTGAGGCCAGCCAGCACCTGCCACTCCTCTGTCACAGTGCATAAGGACAGCTGTGTTGGGACAGGAGCTTGAGGAGGCTGAGCAGGTCCAGGGCCGGATGCCACCATGCAGCGCCCATTTTCCTCCTCCTCTTACTCAGGTCCAGAAGGTACCGGGCAGCCTGTGCTGGGCTGGGTGAGAAGCCCCTTGCCTTGGGGAAGCTGATGGGAATCAGACTTCCCGTCTGTGGCTGTCATTTAACAAACATATGGTTTACACAGGCTCTGCAACAATCAGGACCACGGAATTAGGAAGTCAGATTGCTCAGGGAAAAAGCAAATGGAAAAACCACCTTTCCTTATAGGAGACGTTTACGGGGACACTTCCTTTCATTGTCTCATCTGTGCTCCAAGTTGGCAGCTGCTCCTCCAGGCTGGTTGGGGGGAGGGGCAGGCGGCAGCCCCCATCAGCCCCCATCAAACATACAGAAGCCTGAGGCTCTGTGCACAAACAGGGGTGGTGTCCCTGCTGAAACACCGTCCAGCTACTGATAGTTAAGGTTTCTTTTTTAACAAAATGAAGAACTGTGGATAGAGAGCAGTGTATTATGACAAACACACCATTCAATTTAGTTCCCACTGGGAAGAACTCTGTCAGGCAGCTCAGAGGAGGTTTGGTTCTGTTATATGCAACGGAAGTGATCCTTGCCTTACTGTAAACAGCTGCGTTCTTAAGCAGAGTGCTACGAACTTCTACAGAGGGATTTTCCCATTGGGTGTACACTTATTACCTTTAAGTCAGGAAAATCTTCAAAGACCATGTAACACAAATGCACCTTGAAAACACCCAAATGACTTATCTATGTGCAGTGTGATCACAGGGACAGACATCATCTTCCGCACATGAATCTTACCTGGGAGAAGGAGGATGAGGGAAGAGGGTGGAGGGATTCCAGGTCATCGACAGTATTTTATATCTATTCTGTTGTTTTAAAGGAGGGCATGTAATGTTGCCACGGGGGAAAAAATGGTATCTGTCAAATCTGGATAGAGCTCTTAGCAGCTGATGATTTCCTGCAGGCTTGAACTATTTCATAAGTAAAAGATCTAAAATTCACAGATGCACAGATGTGAAGGCCACCATCACTCAGGGGTCTCCAGGTGCTGGAGGAATAGCGGAGGGCCCTCTGGGTGAGAGACGGTCCTTTCCATCCTAATGGCTACATGCAGGCAGCACCACTGGCTGCGATCCACAGACTGAGATGTGAGCTCAGAGTGATAAGTGGTGGGTGAGACCCAAATGAGGGCTTTCCTAGATAAAATGACTCTGTCTTATTAATAAATACCCACACAACATTTAGGATCAAACTGAATGGTTCCTGCTATGTGAACAAAGAAGGGGTATTCAATGTGACAGAGGTATTTATTCTTGTTAAATCAATCTATAATTCTAACACAACTCAAATTTTTTTGAGGGGGGTGGCAGGGAGGGGGAGTAACTGAGCTGATTTTAAAATAATGGGAAAAACTGATGTGAAGAAATGGCCAGAAGGATGGAAAGAGGTGGGCGTGAACTGGCCCTATGACATACTACGACACACTATAATGCAACAGCAGATGGGCAAGAGCCGGCAGAGGGACTGAGGAGGGGGGCATCGAGGGCTCACCCACTGCGACACAAGCATAGCTGGGGACTTGGTCTATGACAGAGGTGGTTCTTCCAACCCACAGGGAATTGACAGTTTTTCAATAAACAACACTAAGAGGATTGGGGAAGCCTCTAAAGGTAACTGGCCCCTCCTCAGCCATTTCCTTGACCAAGCCCTGGTGTGGGGGAGTCACAGGCCAACTGGGTGACCAGCCTGTCCTGCCTGTGGTGGGACAAGCCTTTCAACACGTGGGTCCCTGGGGAGGGCCCGCCTAAGGCTTGTTGGCCAATGTCTTGGCACATACTGGGCATGAGTGATAAAGTGGAAAGTGGTCCCTGGAGGGGGAAGGCAGGTGGGCTGGAGGCTGGGCAGAGCCGGTCTGCAAAGGCCAGCACTCCGCTGCTCTGCCCGGAGCTGGTCGCACACACCTTAGTGCTCTGGACCCCTCCATGGCCTGGGTCTGATAGATGAAAACCCAAGTCACACCTCCATCTTCCCTTTATAAACTGAAAGGAAAAGATGCTGGGGAGAAGGATCCAAACAAGACAGACACACTGCCCTCCGCCCACTCGGAGGCTCCCTTGCCATAGGCTGCTCAGCATGAGCACACTCCGTCCTGAAGAAGACCCTTCCCAGGTGCTGGAGGAAAGCAAAGGTCATGAGTGGGCAGCTGCCTGCCTTCCCTCCCACTCCCATGCTCCACCAGGTCCCAGCCCTGGGCTCCACGGTTCTCCTCTGGAGTCTGCAGGACTCAGACGTCAGTGAGCATCTGCGACACTGGAACTACCTGCAGCTGATGCTTCGGGGACAGCTGTGTGTCACCCTTCAGAGCCATCCTGCACACCCTCCTGCTTCTCCTCAGGGACGCCAGGACCTGCCAATCTCCCAGGACTGGTGGCCCAGGAGTGCGTGGGGGAGCTCTTCCTTGTGTCATTTGGCACAAGCATGCACGAGAGCTCTCCCTCTGCAGATTTCAACTTGCTTCCCTTCCCCTTCAAAAAACATGGCTTTAAACCCCCACGCTTGATCCTGGGCTTAAGGGGAATGAAAATTCCGTAGACCAACACTACTGCGCTCAAGGACGCTGGACTACGCTGACATTTATGTCAAGTTATGGGATTAAAACACTTTTCCACCTGACTGAGATTGGACTTCAGTTTGAAAGCCTGGTTTAGAACTATACCAACAAGTTTTTAGTGGAATAGTATACAATTCTACATAATGAAGTATTCAGCGAGCATGTAAAGGCACAGATTTGATTCAGAGTGTCTGATGAGAATCCCAATTTTGTCACTTATTTGATTTGTGAACTTGAGCAAGTTACTGATCTTTTCTGTGCTTCACTCCATCTTTAAAGTGGGGGTAAAAATACCAACACTGCTAGATTTGTCAACATTCTTATCTCCGTGTGTACAGCTCTCACAATGCTGCCTGGCTTACAGCAAACACCCAGTCACTGCTGGTTATGACTTTTTACTTTTGTAAAATAGTATCATCCATTTAAACTGTTCGGACTTTTGAGGAAGGCCTGGCTTTGCAGCCCAGCAGGTCCACACTGCCAGGGATGCTCTACACCCATCATCCTGGACAAAGAAAGAGACGGGCAGTTCAGAGAGGCCGTGAGCACTCTGGGGATGCCACTGGGGTGGCCAGGATGGAGCACAGGATGGGCCACAGGCAGCTTCCCAAGTGGGTAATGAGGTCACTTCAGTTGTGGATAAGTCCCTCCACGGGTTTCAGCCTGACTGCCACTACTGCCTTCAGAACAGGAAAACTCACCCTCATCCCTTGGGGTCATTGAGAGGGTAGATCAGGACCCCAGATGCCAAGAGGTGTGCGTGCTCATGTTCCTCATGTAAAGGGACACATTCCACATCACCCTCACCCCTACACCCATATCCTTGCTCAGTTACCTGCCACACCCAAGACAATGCAGGTGCCGTGTGGACTGTGGTTGTGCCACACTGTTTAAGGAACAATGACAAGAAAAAGCTCTGGGAATGTTCAGTGCAGACACCACTCGTTTGGTTTGGTTTCCCCGTATTTTCCATCCAGCCCTGGTGGAAGGCTTGGACATGGAGGGCCAGCCGTGACATGACTGTCATCAGGGGTCAGGGACGCTGTGAGAAGTCATTACTATAAAAGTGATTTTATAAAGAATAAAGTAGAACGGCAGGTACCACTCACCCATGTGCCATCTGTTGTGCTAATTGGAGAAGAAGACACAAATAAAGGTGTTTATTCCTAAATTCTGTTGATTTTGAAAGCCATAAGCCCAGTTCTGGGTCTAGAGAGTGCCATGCCTTTGGATGTACACCAATGGCAGATTTAGATCGCAATTTTTAGACAATAAAATACACTAGCAGGGCAACAATTTGATTCATAGCAAGATCTTTAGGGAGAGAAGCACAATACTGAAGATCAAATTGACAGTATGTATCAATTACTTACTTAGCAGGGACCATTCATAGTGTGAAAAGCCTAATAGGCATCACCTGATTTAATGTTCCTGGACTCCATGATAAAGATATCACTATGGTCCCAATTTACAGACGAGAACACGGAGGCACTGAGAGATGGAGTCCAGGGTCACATGCCCAGGTTGTCTGACCCCAGGCATCATGTCGTGCTTCTCATGAGTGGCAGCTTCAACAATGAATAGCAAAGTCAACTCTCCACACAGACTCAGAGGAAGTCACATCTCACCATGTCACAGAACTCCAGAGTGCTGGCACAGTGACACAGACAAAGGAAGAGGAGGAAGAACTGACACTCCTCCTCCACTGCCACCTCACCACGTGAAGTTGGAACCAAATGCTCTGACAGTCAGAAACACCGCAATCTAATGTTCCAGGAGGAAAAGGGCTTTAAATTAGTTTTGCTGCTTTCCCTTTATCCAAGATTCTCTTCACTTCCCAAGGAAGGAGTTTATTCTGCAAAGGAAGACAGGCGACACCAGGGGACTTTGGTTTTCTACGATGGAAAGAACGTTTTCACAGAAAACCTCAAAGCAGAACCGGACCAGGTCACGACCCTTGCAGGGAGCCTGCAGGGCTGTAAGCCTCCTGCATTCAAGCTCCTCAGAAAATGCAAGCTCTGATTGAAGTCCCTGGGCTCGCAAGGATGGCCTGGTGGCACTCTATTACAGAAAATCCTTTTATTAAGCCTGCGGACTGGTTAACGAGTCACAGAGCTCAAGTTCTATCGACACACACTGTGATCATGGAACAGGCACCAGGAAGTGGGAATCCACTGTCCTGGAGGTTGGCAGGAAGGAAATGTTACAAAAGGAGACTTCCCCAGAGTCCCATGCTAGATGAGCCAAAGGTACACAAAATCTGGCAAGTACAAGTTGGTGCCAATTCCCCTTTCCTGCAACTGGCAGAACTATAGAATATCAAAACCTTGCATTGAAAATGGTGCTTCTCAAAGCAAACAAAAAAAGTGTAAGTTTCTAGGCATTTTTCCCAGTGATAATATGGAATGAGGAAAAATACTCCAGATGCACAAACCCAAAAAGTAACAAACACAAAGAAATTGAGAGTTAAATTAGACCCTGCAAGGCTGAGACACCTGGAGTACCACTGACCCAAAATGCCTGGGATCAAAAGTGTGCTGGGTTTCTTCTTATTATTATTTTTAGATTTTGGAGTATCTGCATATATGTAATGATGAATCTTGAAGAGGGAGCCAAGTCTAACCCTGAGATTCATTTCCGTTTCATGCACACCTTATACACATAGCCTGGAGGTAATTTTACATGGTACCTCAAATATCTTTGTGCATGAAATTAAGTTGCCCAGTGTGAAATTTTCCACTTTTCATTTCAGCACTCAATGTATTAGATCCTGGAGCGTTTCTGATTTCAGATTCTAGGGTCAGGGATGCTCCACCTGAACTCGCTCAGAGCCCTCATCTGTAGCGTGGGAACAGTCCTGGGTACTGTGATGAGCCACCCACGCAGGGCACATACTCTGAACAGTGGGCAGGGCACACCCCGCACATTCTCCAATCCTGGGCTCTTGCCGCCTTCACCGTCACTGACTGGTGTGACGGGAAACAGTGCCTGAGAACATCATGGCTAGATCATCAGGAGGCAGAGGGCTGAAAAGATGAACAGAAACCAGTCAGAGAGGACTCTACCTGCTGCGATAGGGAACGTGGCGCGACGAGATTCTGGCCTCTTCTGCTCTGTGCCCAGTGATCTGCCTCCCACGCACCTTTGTGAGGCAAAGTCCTCTTCAAGCTTTAGGCTTTAGATTGACTGACACCTCCTCTGGGAGCTTCCATCCATCTCTCTGCACGGGGATGATGTCTGCTGCTCTGTAGTCCTGCACACCCACGCACCTCCCTCTCTACAACACTTGGAGTCAACTGTGTGTCCATGTCTGTTTCACTGACCTTTGCTTCCTCAGTATGCAGCAAAGCACCCAGTGTGGGAGGGTCTTTTTTTGGGGAGGGTGGGTAACTAGGGATTGAACTCAGGGGCATTGGACCACTGAGCCACATCCCCAGCCCCATTTTGTATTTTATTTAGAGACAGGGTCTCAATGAGTTGCTTAGAGCCTCGATGTTGCTGAGGCTGGCTGTGAACTCATGATCCTCCTGCCTCAGCCTTCCGAGCCGCTGGGATTACAGGCGTCCTGCCCCATGCATGAGGACCATTCGACAAACACTTGCAGAACATGGACCCACAGGGTGGGTGCTGGAAGGTAAGCCATTCAAATGAAAGCGTTGTTCAGCGGGCAGATGCCCCCTCCCTTTTACCTCCATGCTGAAATTTCCTTCAACTCTCTTTTAATTTTAGAAGACATGCAATTTTTGTATTTTACTCTTCTATTCTTGTTATATATTCACTTTTAAGTAAAGGGTTTTTTAGGCTGAAGACAATGAGCACTTATTGTCAGCCAACCAAGCTCCGCTTGGATAATTCCCGTGTTTGGCGGCAACATGCACAGCTTCTCATCCAGAGCCAGCTGAGCTCACGATTTCTTCTCCTGCAGGCCTGTGTGATCTGGTGTCCACTCCCGAGCCACTGGGATTACAAGCATCAGAGTCTGTGTGATCTGGTGTCCACTGCTCTTGAGGGCCATAGTGAGCACAGGTGCAAGGCCTGCTATCTCAGACTCAGGGATCGGGTGAGCCAGAAGGAGGCAAGGTGGTCCGGCTTCTTTCTTCTGGGGACGCTCTTCCAAGGGCACATGGGTGACACGTGGAACGCAGTTGGGCAACCACCAGGAGGTGGGGATGTGTGGCTCTTCTCCCTGTGTCTGCAAGTGCCTTCCCTCACCGTCTTCCTGCAACTGGGAGCCTTTGACCTGGACAGAGCTGTGGGCCGGGCAGGCACAGCCGTCTTCACTTCTGGTGCCACCTTCATGAAATGGTAAATGAACATTTTTGGTTACTTAACTTTGGCCAGAACAAATCTGGAGCGTAGCTGATCAGGTGGTTCCTCACTGCACTGAAATGTGACCTGCAGATCTCTCCAGAAACAACACAGCCTCAAGGTAAAGAGCGCGTTAGGCCGGATTTGCGAAGCTGCTCAATAGAGGAAGCTCTTTTTACTGGCTTCTGGTTTGTATTCCTGGATCAACTAACTTTTAGGCAGCACGCGTTCTCAGACAAAAGGTTTAAGCAATAAAAATGTTGAATTATCTCCCTTTGTCTAGTTGAGCGGGTCTGGGAAGCCCCACAGATACTTTTTCCCCCTGGGAGAGACGCTGCTGGAGTTCCCGAGGTTTGGAAAGACTTCTCAGGCGAGGGCGGCTGACATGGGACAGTCCCTTCTGCAGCACAGAAGCTGGGAGAGCAGTACAGACTCAGTGGGTCGTACCCAGTGCCTTTCTGTTCTGCAGCTGCTCTGCACTCACCCTGGCCCCAGGCACAGGCATCAGGACGCAGGAAGGACCACAGGTGAGCAGCAGAGGCTGCCCAGGAGCTGTCTTCGAGTGGCTCTTCTTTTCCATCAGCAGAGACAAACGTCCCAGAGAGTCCTCAGAAGACTTCCCATGTCTTACATTCATTCTTGGGTCACAAGACTCCTTGTCACAGGCAGGCTGGGAAAGGAAGAGAGCAGCCACACTCGTCCTGGGTCAGTCAAGATGCACCCGGGCCTGGGCACGAGGGCTTGACGGCAAGAAGCAGGACAGGGTGGCAAAGCTAGACAGATACTAATAGCTCCAGCCGTGACCGCAGAGCCCCTTCTGCACAGATGTCCATCTCCAACAGCCTGGGAAGCAGGAAGAGCTCTGGGAGCACCGGCCCTTGGCCTTCAGGATGAACAGGGTGACACGCGCACTCACTTCAAAGGAAACAGCTGCCGCTGCAGGCCTGCAGCCCACTTCCCTTGGTCAGTGTCAGTCCTCCTGCTGCGGTCAGTGAGCAAGCGACCTGCAGGCAGAGCCTCCAGGCTCCAGGCGCACTCTTCAGAGCAGGCCTCGGCTGGGTGCTGCTGGCGGTGAGGAACTGCCCAAGGCAGAGGTGGCCTGAAGCTTTCCTACAAAAGGCCAGCTAAGACCGCCAGGCAGTTTCGCCAGGGACAGACGAGTAGATCTATGTTTTTTAAATTTATTTGGGATGCCGGAGATTAAACCCAGGGCCTTCACATGTTAGCCAAGCACTCCACCACTGAGCACATACAGCTTCAGCCCCTTTTATTTTATTTTGAGAAAGGATCTTGCTCAGTTGCCCAGGCTAGTCTCTGAGACTGTAGGTGTGCACTGCCGCACGAGGCTAGGTTTGTCTTCTAAATTGGTTCCCTGGCCGTGGGATGTAAAATGGATGAGGGTGGCACCATGAATCCAGTTGGGTGTGTCTCATAGGAAGAGTTCAAGGGGCCGGGACCAGGGTGGTGGCAACAGATGGAGAAAAGCTATTTCATGAGCCATTTGTAAGAATGGTGTGACTAGGCAAGGGTCACAGTGACAGGACAAAGTCGGGCTGTCTTCCAGGGTTACTGTGGAGCAACGAGGTGGACAGAGATGCCTTTCACTACAGAAGGAACAAACCCCAGAGAAGGAATGAGTTTAATGGAGAAGATGTGGACAGAAAGCAATCTGAGAGACCTCAGATGGAGGTGTATATACTCAGTGGTGGAGTGCTTGCCTAACATGTGAAGGCCCTGGGTTTAATCTCTGGCATCCCAAATAAATTAATTAATTTAAAAAAATATAGATCTACCTTGCATGTTACCTTCCATGGAGATGAGGTCTTTGCAGATGTCATCAAGTTAAGGCCATACTGTTACAGGGGGCCTACACTACTGGTAATACCTGGTGTCCTTAGAAGAGGAGGCAGATTTAGAGGCACAGAGACACTGGAGAGACAAAGGCCACATGGAGACATGGACGGAGAGCAGAGGGAGGGTCTACAAGTCAGGGGATGACAGAAGCCCTTAGCCTGATTCTTATCTAGCCTTCGGAGGGGCTGGGGACACTGCCAACATCTTAATCTGGGACTTCTGGCCTACTGAACTGTGAGAGAGGCAAATATTGTCTTAAACTGCACTCTGTGGGTCTCTGAAAGAGCAATTGCAGGACTCTAACAAGCACCAGGACAAAAGTTTGCCTCTGGCTTCAGACAAAACTGGGAAGGAAGACCTGTTATGGTCTAGATGTGACGGGTCCCCAGAAGCTCACAGGTGAGACAACAAGAGCTTTAACCCAATCAATGAATTCATCCCCTGATAGGGATTGACTGAGTGGAACTGGAGGCAGGTGGGGAGTGGCTGGAGGAGGTGGGAACTGGAGGCACGGCTTGGGGTGTGTATTTTGTACCTGGAGAGTAGAGTGTCTTTCTGCTTCTTCATCATCCTGTGAGCTGCTTGCCTCTGCCACACTCTTCTGCTATCATGTTCTGCCTCACCTTGAGCCCCAAGGAATGGAGCTGGTCTTCTATGGCCTAAGACCTCTGAAACCATGAGCCCCCAGATAAACTTTTCCTCCTCTACAGTTTTTCTGGTAGGGTCTCTTGGTCACGGTGGTGAAAAATCGGATTAAAACAAGACGAAAGCCAGATATAAGGCACTGGATGAGAAGAGTAACGAGATAGTCAACTGCCTTGCAAAACTTACCTGTTGGGAGTACGAACCACTTGAGGTCTCAGATTCAGTTTTTAACTACACGATAAGGACAACAGGATCTAACCCATTAGGCTGTACACGTGGCTGCAGTCTGTAATCAGGTTGTTATAATAAGTCACTGGGCACAAGCTGGGTTGTACATCAAGCTAGTATTTATGCATTTTTATGATACAGCCTCACTATTACTGCAGGGCCAGGCCTGTGCACCTTACCGACCCAAGGAGAAGCTGATTTTGTTTGCCACTGCTCTAAGAGTGGTTCTAGGAGATGCTCTCAGCTGTCACAACTAGGGGTAGGGTGCCACCAGTCAACAGTGAGCAGAGACCATGGATGCTTTCGAACATCCCCTGGGCACAGGGCATCTCAAACAGAGCATCATCAGGCCCAATCGGCAGTGGTACCGAGCTGAACCATCTGCTCTTGTGATGCCCTGGATAGCTTCCAGTCACAGCTGCAAAAACCAAAGAGTTCACCTTCTCGTGGACGGCAGTCAGACCGAACTTGCACTCTTTAGAAAAAGTAAAACACATCCTTAAAGCCAAGGGCCACACACCTAGCAATCTCTGAATGCACTCAGCATAAACCACCTGCCAGTCTGAAGGGAGGAGGGGGAGAAATGTCCTCCTGAAGAGCCATGCCTTGCAGCTAGAAGCTTCCTTCCATGCCTGGTAGCTGGAAGCCACTGGAGGCCCTGCGGCTAAGCCCTGGGCTGCACCTGGGACTGCACTCAGCAGGGGGTGGGTGGACCCTTCCTCAGCTGGCACAGGCAGTGACTCCTTATCTCTAGCTCATGGCCACGTCTCACGTATGGCCCTCCTCAAAGCTGCTGTATCTCCGCTGCTGCCATCTCTGGCATGCAAAGCATTTGCAGTTGCCTCTTGGAAGCAATTGTGTAAATACGGCTGTGCATACTGTACATTTTTAACCAGCCTGTTCATCAAGAGTCTATGGTCTCTTGTCACCTTTCACCACATCTCCGGCCATAAGCAAGCAGAGCCTCTGATGCTACTCCCTCAGTGAGAGCACCTTAGAAACGCGATGAGCTCACTGGGAGGCCAGGAGACCCCAGGTAGAGTAAAAGCAAAGGCAGGTTCTCGGCTGCCCTCTCCAGTGGAGCTGAATATCTTGCTCCGAATACAAGTTCAAACACACCTGAGCAAACGAAGGTGGGGTGGTTTGGGTGGCAATATTAAATACAACGGCTAACCCACCCGTGTTGGCGGATGCAGTAGGCCAATGGGGGCAGTGCAGAACTTAGTCCTAATGACCAGAAGTCTGTACAGATTAGAAAATAAGTTACACAGTGATGTTTCAAATACCCTCAGGATTTTCTTCGAGCTTCTGAAGTCATCAAAATCAAAATGGCATTACTATTTAAGACTGGCTCTATACTATTTTATTTAAGTCATATTTAAGTCAAGAGATTAATTAAAGCTTTTGATCCATTGAGATGGAACAAATATTTCAACAAATGGAAAATGTTCAAAGGTCAAGAATTCTGGCATTTGAAGAGAATGTATAATCACCCTCGCCTAAAAGCAAAACATTGCATAGCCAAAGAAACATGCTATCTCATGGGAGAGCCATATAAAATACAAGAATTCAAAAATTTAATTTCTCTCCAATCTTTATTTATGGAATTTACTTAGCTACTATAAGTTTAGACTGCCTCAGCTCATAGAAATAACCTTTCCTTGCAGATATGGAAACACTGTTTTCATAAAATAAAAACTGGCATATTTACACATTTGTCTCAGTCACAGAATGGCTTTTCAAAGTAAACAATATTAAAGTTTTCCTTTGCCTATACAGCCAAATAGCTGAGTAATTCATAATATGATCTGATAAAGAAGAAAAGCTTGCAGGACATGGTGGCTCATGCCTGTAATCCCAGAGGTTCAGGAGGCTGAGGCAGGAGGACAACAAGTTCAAAGCCAGCCTCAGCAACTTAGTGAGTCACTAAGCAACTCAGTGAGACCCTGTCTCCAAAAAAACAAATAGAGGTAAAGCTCAATCTGTGTTTCAATTTAGTTCAAATTATCAAGCTACAAAGTAAGCACCTGAGAAGCAGCACTGAAATTGATATTTCATGATAAATCTGGACATTTATTTCCTATTCTCATAGGGTTGTTTATGTCACTCTCCACGCTGCTTAGTTTTACCCTGTGAACCAGCCTAGCCTGTCACATGCCACCAGTTCAGAACATCCTTATTTCCTCCATACATGGAAATACACCACTGAGTCACATTTTTGTAAAATCCAAGTCCAGATTCTAGGGAAGATAAAATACTAGTACAGAATAAGCAGGAAAATACTTCACTGGGCACATTTATAAAAAACGTTCCCAGAGCCAAGGAGGGTGTGGAGTGTGTGCCTGTGCGTGTCTTGGGGGGATAGTCTGTGACGTGACTATAGCAGAGGCTCCAGGGCACTCCTCCTGGCCACTTCCCAGGGGCCAGACGTGAGCACACCAGCAGAGGCGAGCCACAGCTGGCCACCCACTAATGAGCTCTGTGCCTCGTAAAGGGAGTATGGTTTGCACAACCAGGTCATGGGCAAGCCTTGAAATCAGCAGTCATCAGGAACAGCGGACTTCAAAGTATGCCACGAGGGGCACTGGTACTGTCCCTTAGCCATGTGATCTGTTTTATACAGAAGCCCTGTGACTGGAGTTTGAAAGACACTGAATGGGAGCCATGAGAGTGCCCACCCAGGGCTGTGGAGGACCGACTGCCACACAGGGTGAAAGCTCAGGAGTGTGGCCTGCACCCCGTGCAAGCCCCACCGAGGTCGGCTAGATGGCTCACCCCGTTACCAGAGGCCATCTAAGGAGAACGATGTGCAGACACAACCACGACCCATTGTGCAGAAGCCGAGTCTCCCCTCCCCGGGTTTGCAAGGGCGGTCACCCCAGCAGGCCAGTGGGTCCAGCACTCCTGGGCCGGGGGTCTGGTGGCAGCGGCTCACCAAGGCTCACCTCTTCTTCTTGGTGATGATGAGCACGTCGTTGAAGAGGAAGAAGTAGACCTGCTGCCTGGAGGTCCTCCTGGAGAAGAGCACCGTGTCCTCCACGAAGGCCGTCAGCTCCCCCCTCTTCACCAGCCACCGGGACGAGGACACCAAGGGGAAGGGCTGCAGAGACAGCACAGGGCCAAGCCCAGTCACGGTCACGGTTTCAGCCATGGCCAAACACGAGAAGCGCTTTCACACAATGAGGGGCATCAGCCACGCGCCATCTCAGTGCGGCACAGGCGCAGTGCAACTGGAGAATCACTGAGTGCATGCTCCAGGAGAAAGGGAGACACCTTGGTCCCTGGTATAGAAACCCCATAGTCAGTGAGAAAATGTCACTGGATCATAACTGAAAGGGTAAGCTAAAGAGGAGTCACTTAAGATTGAAAAACCAGGTAATGAAATCTATCCTTACCAACAGTAGGCATTAATCAATATGTAATAGTGATGTGTACAGACGGCTTCACATGTGGGTGCCCCCGTTCACCACTCTCTTTGAAAGCCTGGTTGAGTTATATCACATTATTTTGTAACAATGTATGTTTCATATAATGCTATGATTTATTGAATCATTCTCTTTGATAGACATTGAGACTATGTCCAATCTTCTGGCTGTTACAAATACTACAGTAACTATTTATTTCATTTTATACACACAAAGTACAGAATGACGTCTCAGAAGTACAGCTGTTGGGTGGTAGTAAGTTGCACTTGTAATTTTGATGGTATTTTCCGAACTGCTCACCACTGGGGTGGTAACAATCTTTTCTACCAGCAACATGCAAAAATTCCCCTTTCCTACAACCTCATCAATAACATGTGTTCTCAAACCTTTGGATCATGTATAAAGCTAAAGGCTGGAATTCTTTATCCTAATTTCAAATGGCGATTTTCTCCTCAGTGAAGTAAAGCATCTTTGCGTTCTAACTTGTAATTTTCTAATATACCTATCACTTGCATCTTACATAACGGGGACATTATCTCTTTCACTTGTATGTGAGTTACAACTGTTTCTTCCCAGTTTGCTACCTACCTTACTACCTTTTTATGCTTTTTATTTTTCCCTTCACAGTGAAATTTCAGATAGATGAAATGAGCACCTTTTCTTTTAATATGTCTGGATTTGGAGTGAGCTGGTGGGCCTTTCCCACAGCGCTGAGGCTGTCCTGCTGAACCACATCGCCCTGGGTCCCTTCTTTAATGAGAACTTTCCCGTGACTCCCGAGTGGCCCCTGTACAGCTCCTACTGCTCAGGAAATCTGCTATGAGGATCTGAGCAAATCACCTGGCCTCTCTGAACCTATTTTCTCATCTTGAAAATGAACTTGGTAGAAATAGCTTTTATCCCTGAGGTGTGACAAGGTCCTCAGATGTTGTATTTCTAATCAGTACTCCCCAGTGTTTCCAAGCGGTCTGAGCTAACCCTTCATCTCCCTTTGTAAGCCAGGTTTCTGCATCCCCGTCACTGCCGTCAGGGGGTTAGAACAGAAAAGTTCACTCCAACCTACCACTCAGGGCACCTGGACTCGGCTCCTGAATCTCCCACCACTCACCTAGTGACTTTGCTGACAGTTACTTACTCTCCAGCTTCATTTTCCTCATTGATAAAATTTAAATGGTGTGACTATAAAAAAGAGTGGTCCTAAAACTCAGGATGTGGCAGAGAACCTTCTTTCTGTAGAACACCATGAAATTCTGATCCCTCTAATTCCAATGCATGAGTTAGAAACACTTTTTCTAGGAAAACATCTGGGCAGTCATTGTAAGTTGCTTAATCAGAACCACAATCACGAGCCCTCTCTCCCATTCAGAACTCACTGGGAGCCAACAAAGAATGGCCCTGACCTACATTTGCCATTAACTGTCACTTTCCTCTTTGTTCACCCTGCCATCCATTCAAGAGCAGCATCAGACAGGCCGTGACAGCAGCACACGTCCAGAAAAAGTTGTGGAAAAAAATGAACTTAAAAATAAAAAGTTTCCATTAACAATGTTTGTTACAAAGATTAAAAAAAAAAAAAAAAAAAAAAGCCCTTATTTGATTTAGGGGAACACCCTGGCCCAGCTCATGGGGTACCACTGTGTGCAGGACATTTTGAAAATATTAGACAAATGTATTTTTTCAACTCTAAAATTCTACTGTTTTAACTACCTCCTTCCCTCAAGTTTGGTGTCCTAGGACAGGAACAAGGGGTTGGAGGTACACCTTAGATAACAGAGCTCCTGGCCAGCAAGGTGCTTCTGTCTGGAGAGGCAGGGTCAGAATTGCTTCAGCTGAGGCTCTCTTACCAATTGAGGGCCCTTCTTTGAAAAGCAAATTCCTATTCACTTGGCTGCCCTCAACTGTCCCTATTTTGATAAGATTTAAGCAAAAGGAATAATTAACATAGGCACAAGGATACCTTAATTTTAAATTCCAGCTGGGAGTTAATGGTGTACATCATCTCCGTCCTCTCCATCTTCCGGGCTCCTTCATTGCACAGTCGAACCAGCTGGAACAGAAGCAGAAGGTTAGGAGGGCCAGGCAGAAGCCTCACTTCTACTGCAGGTCCCGCAGGACTGACAGCACCTAGGAAGGCCCAGGACTCACCCCCATGGGTAAAGAACTCTCAGTTTTACACAGTTAAGATGCTCTACTAAGTTAGAAGCAGTGTGGCCAGACGGGAGGAAAAGAAGGTCCTCAGCAAGTGCAGTGGTACCCTGTAATCCTACCTACTCAGGAGGCTGAGGCAGGAGGATGGCCAGTTCAAGTCCAGCCAGGTCTACTTGGCAAGAACTTCTCTAAAAACAAAAAAATAAAAAAGGCTGGGAGTGTAGTTCTGTGGTAGAGTGCTCCTGGGTTCAATTCCAAGTACCACCACCAAAAAAAAAAAAAAAAAAGTCCTGAGAAATTTCAAGCGCACACAGGCTCTGTCTGCAACACCCTGACACTCAGGTGTTCCCCAACACCATGCTCTCCACCCATCCCGCCCTTTCCTGTCCCCTGCTCCCATCTCTATGCTGGGAACCCCACTCAACCTCCTCAGCTGCACCCGTGCCCACTTCCAGACCAGAGCAGCAGGAATCAGACCACCAAACTTCAGAGGCGGAATCTAGGCTGTGTGCAGCATGGGATCAAAAATGGGGTGCAGAAAGAGGAGGTCTTGGGGGGCCTGATGGCCAACGGACCCCAAGGATGGCCATGCTAAGGAAGTCAGTTAAATTGCAGCCCTGAATCCTCCACCACAGGCTTCTGCCAAGTACTTAATATATACTTGACTCTCTGGTCAATATCAAAACAAACTTAATTTCTAACTTTTTATTAACTAGAAAATCTGGAAAAAAAAATGTCCACAAAAGGGTCACTGGCCATGAAGATGAATATGATTGTTAATAATAAAGGTTGGAAATTTTATTTTAATGCTACTGATTTGTTAGATAAAATAATATGTGCACATTACAATAAAATAAAATGCTGATTATAACACAGAACTAAATGAATAGAACCCAAGGAGGGGCCTTCTGCAATAGGAGCCCACAAATACAGAAATAGATGCCCTTATCAATATATCATTCATTGAAAAAGAGCAGTTAACTTAGCACCTCCTGTTTTAGGTGCTAGGGTTATAATACAATCAGAGGACACACCCACTCATACTCACACACACCAATCACACTGAGGTCAGAAAGGGTGCTCTAGCACTAAGCTACATCCCCAGTCCTTTTGAGACAGGGTCTCACTAAATTGCTTAGTGCCTTGCTAAACCGCTGAGGCTGGCCTTGAACTTATGATCCTCCTGCCTCAGCCTGAGCCACTGGGATTACAGGTGTGCACCACCAGGCCCAGCATCACTTTTTAAATGTAAGAAAATGACATTATTAAGTGTGGATCACCATCTTATTCCTCAAACTTCCCAACAGCAAATCCATTAGCAAAAGATGGAATTGTCCCACGAGGGGGATTCTGAGGAACCCAGGTAGCCCCCCCAGGGTAGGTTAGAAAGGGAGAAGCTCCCCAGGCGTCCTGAGCAATGAAGTCACTGATGGTGTGCAGCAGAGCAGCACCAACCCCTTCAGATACGGGTGCCACGGGCATGAAAAGACCTCTCGCCAGGGCATCGTGGCATCACAGTGAGAGACCTCTGAGTCCTGGCTCATCATCCCGAAGGCTCAGGAGGCAGAGGCAGGAGGACCACAATTCCAGGCTAGCCTCGGTGAGTTCGTGAGACTCTTGTCTCAAATAAAATATAAAAAGGGCCGGGGTGGTACAGCACCTCAGGGTTCAATCCCAGCCTGCTCCTCCCACCCCAGCTCCCAACTCCCCATCCTTCCCGTCCCGAGGATTCCTAAACCCACATCCATCTGGGCCTCTCCTCTGAAGTCCAGGCTTGTTTCTCCAGCCACCTGTGTGTTTCATGGATTCTCAATCGCAACATGTGCAAAGTGGGACTCACAGCACCTGCCTCTGTCCTGTGAGAGGGCGAGTGAGCTGCCCAGCCAGAGACCATCTGCCTTGACCTCTGACCCTACCATGCTCACCACACCCACCTCCAGCCCACCCGCAGGTCTGCTCCCCTCCTCCCTGGCATTCGCCTCCTGCCGAATCAAGGATACCTGAACTCCACACCTGGGTTCTCCCTGGTCCTGTCCCCACTGTCACCTTCACACAATACCCTGTGACTTCTTACACCAGCTCAGGACAAAGTCACTGACCCCCACGCCAGCCCCCTGCCCACTGCCCTCTCCTGGCCTGGGTTCCTCAGGCTTCCCATCACTCGCTGGCCTTGGGTCCCTCCACTCTCTGAGCCCTGGCTGGAGGCTGTCCTCATGCTCACCCTCAGCTAGCATCTCCCTGTCACTCGCCACCGTCTCTGTTTACTGCCCGACCTCCTCTTTACACTGCACACATCACGAGTGATGCCACCACATTGGTCCTATTCATCGCCATATTTTTGGCGGCTGGCATCATGCCCAGCCCAGTAGTTGATACTCAATAAATATTTGTTGAAGGAGAGGTCGGATCAGCAGCTATTCACCACCAGGAGCGGACGAGACAGCTCAGCCATGACCCAGGACCGTCTGGAGCAGGGAGAACCAATTTCACTTGCACACAGCAAACATTCCTGTTTTCCAGCTAAGTGGAGAACGCAGGGCAAGGGGGCGAGCACGGCTGACCCACAGAAACACGAGGCTCCTTCTGGGACCGCGGCGGGGCCACCGTGGACCACTGTGGGGCCACGGGGGACCACTGGGGCGCAAGGGCCACCGGGACCGGCGCTCACCTTGCTCACTTCCTTCAGGGCCCTCTTGCAGGCCTCGTACTTGGGAGAGTCCCTCAGGGTTTTCTGGCAGATGGTCTGCAATAAAGAAGAAACAACATGGTGGACTGACTCACCCAGGAAAATACACCACGCTCATCCACATCCTCTCACTCACAGAACATGGCATGCTGCACCAACATGATGCACAAGGACGACATTAAAACCCAACTGAAAAAGCTGGGAAACGATCTTTACACCCACGGTCCAGGGAATGGCCACGTAAGCGGACAGACTCCAGCCTGGTTCCAAACCCCAGGAACCACAGGTTGGCCCTGTGCTAGTTACATGACCTTGGGCAAGTCACCAGTCAGTACTGGCCTCAGTTTCTTCATCTGTCAGACTGGAATAATGTCAATATTACATAATAGGTTGCTGCAAGGGTTAAACAATAATTCACGTAAAGTTCTCATTTAAGCACCTGGCATACAGCACAAGTTAGTTCTAAGGTAAAACTGGGCTTGAAGAGGGTCAACTCAAGGTAAACTGAATTACAAATTGACCGTGCCTAATCTGAAAATCTGAAATCCTAAATGCTCCAACATCCACAAAAGTTTGAGTATCAACAGGACACCAGAATGGAAAATTCCACACTATGAAACTTTGTTCCATGCATGAAATTTTTAAAAATATTGTATAAAATTATCTTCAGTCTTTGTGCAGAAGGTGTGCATAAAGCATAAATAGATGTCCTGTTTACCCATGGGCCCTTCCCCAAAGTAACCTCAGGGCACATATGCAACTGTTCCAAAATCCAAAAAAAAAAAAAAAACAAATTCCAGTATCTGAAACATCTCATCCCAAGAATTCTGAATAGGAGATATTCACTCTGTACTTATAACTTTTGAAATGATACACAAAGCCCAGGGAACCATGTTAATTATTGAAAATGGTCCTTTTGGTTAACAAATTTAATTAAACTTCCAAATGAAAAATTTTAAAAATTAAAAAGATAATATTTTAAGTACATCTAGATTCTGCCCAGATGGCCTGATTCCCGCACATGGCAGAAAGAAGAGGTCTGCAGCATCAGGCAGGGGTGGAAGGTATGGTAACCCACAAGCCATCAGGACCTGAAATTTGAGTACCAGAAAGTCAGGCTTCAGACTGTTCCACGTGAGAAGCACAGAATGTACCACAGTGGGTTTACGTGAGTGTTCTCCCGTTATTTTACCATGATCCACTCACGGTAAGAAATAAATTTATATTGCAACCAGCACACATGTGCACATAAACGAAACAAGACTATTCAATGAAATAACATTTAAACATATCATGAGACATGTGCACATCATGCTCTTCATATTCCACTCTACTTCATTTTTCAAAAACTGCTGTGATTTGAAAATCAATTGTATGACCCATTAATAGCTACAAAAGCAACATGAAACATCCTGGTTGTGTCCCTGTGGGCAGGCACCCCATGGTGGAGCCTAGGCACACAAGTTTATATAAAAATCTGTTCACGTATGAATTTTCTAGGAATGAAAACTATAGATTTACTCAGAATCCCAAAGGGGTCTGTGACCCAGAAAAGCTCAGACCCACCAGGCAATCTTGGCTTAAACAGCCAGCACTGGACAAAAATGGTTCTTTTGATTCTGGAGTCCCATTCTGTTCAAGCAATAGTCTCAAAGTTTCATTTTGATAACCCAGTTATATTCTGTCCTTAAACATGATGGACACCCATCTGAGAACAAGCAATGTGGTTTTCACAACTTCAGGTTTTGCAGTTCAATCACCTGCTACATAACAATCCCTGGGTAATCCCTTAGAATAAGACGCTGCCTGGCCCACTGGCAGGGTGAGACCTGTGTGGAGCTGGCTGTCCTCCACTGCCCACCCTGCCCCTGCTATCTGCTGCAGTTTGGCACACCTGGCATGCAGGCCTCTGCCCCGAGCCAGGTGCTCTCCAGCTGCAGGGTGTGCCAGGCAGCCTCTGCTCACTGCCCAGCATGCACAGCTCTGCTCCCAGAGGGACTCTGACTGACATACTCAGGATGCTAAGCTTCCAAAACCAGTGTGCCCTGCATAGCAAGCCCAGGTTTGTGTCCTGTAATGCCTCCCATGGGAAAGAGAAGCCTTAGAGCACCCTGGAACACCCAAATGGGAGGGGTCCTAATGACCAGGCTGAGCAAACTGAGGCTCACACAGAGTGGTGAGTTGCCCAGGGTCCTACCTTCAGCTCAGCCAGAAGAGAAACCAGGGCTCTGTCCTTGAGAAAGCCAATACACTTCCCACTTCAACAATGTCGGGTGGGTGGGAAACGTGATCAAGCTCCACCGGAGGGGTGGCACAGGCATAAACTGAAGATAAATTCCAGAGACATCCAACACAGGAAGACTTTCCAACAAAGAGCACTTTCTCGTGGGATTAGGGTTTTACAGAAGGAATATGCCTCAGTGTAAGTGGAATAAGGCTAATTTGCTTATCAGGTTTACAGTAGCACGGCTACCCAGGGGACAGGCCACAGATCAGGTCTTACATCCATCAGCAGAGGAAGGCGGGTCACCCTCTGCATGGGGAGGATGAGAAAAGAGATCATGGGCAGGTTCCTACAGTCTTCATGGGACTCGATCCGTGACAGTACTTCCTTGAAGGCGGGGTTGGTGGCTCTGAGGGGAAACAAAGCAAAGAGAAACTTCAAAATATTTCCTTATCCAGCTAAGCAGCAAGAGAAACTGTACCAGGGAACACCGAGGGCGCTCACCCCTTCTCAACGATTTTGAAACACATGAAAACAACATCAACCCAGGAAACAGAAATGGCCCTTCCGCTTCTCATGTTTCAAGGCTGAAGATCAGATGTGGTGTCATGTGACAATGTTAGCAATACTATTAATACTGTTACTAGAACTGGGACATAAACAGAGGAAGAGGACTGGGTGGTGTGACGATGAACGTGTCAGGTATAAATTAGTATTCAGACTAGCTGCCCCTCTGGATCCCTGGAGCCACACCACCATCACTGAAACATGCTGCAGCCCCTGCCCTGGCCCTGGCCCACCACCTAGGAAAGACATATTGTTGGGGCTGGAATTGGCACCAAGAGGCATCTGGCCCTTTGTTAAGGTCCTCTTTCTCATACCAAAAGCCAGCACACCTCTCCTCCTCTGCTGATGAAGAACAAGATGATCGGGCCACGGTGTTTTTATAGCTACTCCCAAGGACACCACTCTGAAGATCCATGCACTTGACTTTTACAGGCCAAACAGGAGCCCAGGAAAAGAATGGGGATTAGAGGTATCTGATTCCACCCCTAGGAGACCTGGGGCCTGAAAAGAACCAAAGTAAGACCTCCCAGGTCTGCTGACTAGCCCATGCACCTGTGCCACCTCCCCCTCCCCTTGAGCCCCCTGTGGAAGTCTGCGGCCTCCAGTGCACCTGCCTTTCCCAGGGGAGGGGCAGGGGGTGCCAGGGAGCACAACTGGACTCCCATGCCTTGAAAAAAGCAAGAAAAAGAACCAGGAAGCAGGATGGGGCAATGACTAAAAGTAAATAAATAAAAACACTGCCAGGAGCGGTGGCGCACACCTGTAATCCCAGCGGCTCAGGGGACTGAGGCAGAAAGATCCCAAGTTCAAAGACAGCCTCAGCAACTTAGCCAGGCCCTGTCTCAAACTGGAAAAATAAAAAGGGCTGGGGATGTGGCTCAGTGGTTTAGAGCCCCTGGGTTTAATCCTCAGTACCAAAAATTATAAAAAAAAAAAAGAAAGAAAAAAGTTTGAAAATTAGATGATTTGGATCAAGGCTACAAAAAGTAAAAACATAGAATGACAAATAACAGAAATGTTTTATTTTCATTTTCTCAAATTGAGAAGTTTTACATGTCCTTTCCCTGATAGTTTTGAGAAGATTCAGGATGCTAAAAGCAAACTCCATGTTGGTGGCACACTGGGATCACTCAGGTCTCAGTCCCTCCTCCTGCTCCAAGGGTTCAGACTGAATGGTCTGAGATGGATTTGGCACTGTCTACTTGGTTTCAAAGATTCCCAGCATTTCTAGTGTCCCTAAGAGTCACTGCTCTAACCTCGATGCACATCAACTACACAAAGCCCTGAAAACACAGCTAACAATGACCTCCAAGAGAATGTCCCCATGAGGGGAGCAGTCAGGAGACTTAGACAGGATCTTTATTTTGGAGTCAACTAACTTGTAGCAGCAACTATTCACATTTTTTTAAATCCCGCAAAACCAAATGCAAACTAAAGTTAGCTCTGGTTCAGGGCTTTGCTTTCCAACATGAACTTGCATTCTCCAGCAGTTCCACGGCAACCAGAGAAGCAGGGATTAGGGAAGTAAAGGGTGTGACTTTGCCCCCTAGGGCAACTTCCATCACTTCTGGAGACATTTTTGGAATCTTCTGGACAGAGGGCAGGGATGCTGTTACACATCCTACAGTGCACAGGACAGCTCCGGGACAAGGACTTACAGCCCCAAATGTCCATCATGCAAACCCTTCTTTATACCAGAGACCTCATCAGCAGCTGGCAACATTGCAGCCTGCCCCCACGAACTTCTCAGCAAGGTGAGGGGAGAGGGCATGATCAATCCTGGTAGCCAACGTGGGGCTCTGGCTACTGCTCCATGCAGCCACCAGGGCCATCACCAGCCCCACCCTCCAGAGAGACCTCAGCACCCACCCCACAGAGCTGGCTAGAGCTCCCTGATGGTCACCACCACTGCAGCAAGCAAGATGCAACCTTCAGAGGCCCCAAGCTGGGTGAGAGCAAAATACATCTGCCTTCTAATGCCAAAAGCTGCTCATGATCAAGAGGAACCCTAAAAATAAAACCCACGACGCTGCTGAAGCTCCAGGGTGGCTTGTCCCACACCAAAGCTCAGGCAGCTCAGAAGGTCAGAAAGAAAAGGTTGGCGGGAAAGTTAATGTTGGACTCCTGTTTGCAGCATAATTAAATCATCAAGAACAGTTTTTCCTATTTCATTCTTTAGGCCCTCCCTCCTCTCCTCAGCACAGGTACAAAGGTGGAAGGAACTCTGAAGCCCCTATGAAGCACTTACTCCAGTGGTCAACAGAGAGAGTGCCCACAGGCAGAGAAGCCCAGAGCCCTGTTTCCATCCTACTCACTTAAGAACCCGCTCTGGGCCCCAGGCAAACAATATATTGCCAGTTACTGGGTTAGAAAACTGAGGGGTGAGTGCAGATCACCCCTGTACCTTTTAACAACTAAGGAAAACAAAAGGAAACCAAACCCAAGGACAGCAGCAAACCATAAAGTCATGTGTTTCGGAGAAAAGCTCCCCACAGACTAGACTTCATCTATGAACATCCAAAATTAATCCTCTTAAATATTTCTCCCTGGAAAACGGCTCACCAGGAAGCATTTCTAAATATCATTTAGGGATCAATTCATTCTGATCCATGAGCACAAGCTACCGGATGACCCAAACCGTGGCTTACAGCAGCTTCTGCAGCGTCCGCTGCTGGTAGACCTCATTGGTGCAGTACTTCACATAGGGGTCAAAGGTGGACGCCGTGTGCTTCTCCACAATGTCACTGATGTCATCGATGAAGATGTTATTCTGGTGTCTTGCTTCCAACTCTGTAAAGAATCTGAAAAATCAATGAAAACTGTTTATACTTCTTCCAGATCGCCTCATGTAATGCTATCATACAGGATTTAAAAACACCCGCAGTACACAGAACCAACTCAGAAGGTGCTAAAAGGAAAAGAAAAGAAAAGAAAAAAACCCAAATGCAAGTATTTTGTTTCAATTTAAATATGTCATATGAACAGCTTTATTGTTTCAAGTATATGGCTTTAAAACATCGATAATCCCAGGCATTTCTGCACCTTCAGGTACGATTCGGAATTGTAGATTTCACTATTTTTCAAGAATCCAACAAATAGGAGAGCAGGGAGTTCATGCTTCTGTATTTTATTATACTGAAAAGCACGTGAGCAAAACACCAAATTAAATGCCTAAAAAACAGTCTTAAATATGCCTAATTCATGTGTCCTTTCTCTCAAAGTAAATAAGATCATCTTTTTAAAAATATGTGTTTTCTGATGGGTGGATGCTGATCCGTAGTGGCGAGGGGTGGGGGGGATGGGAATAGGAAAGATGGTGGAATGAGATGGACATCTTTACCCTAGGTACATGTATGGCTGCACAACAATGCGACTCGACATCGTGTACAACCAGAGAATGAAAAGTTGTGCTCCATTTGTGTACAATGAATCAAAATGCATTCTGCTGTCATGTATAACTAATTGGAACAAATTTAAAAATATGTGGATTCTAACCCACAATAAGGGAATGGAAGATTAGAAGTTCACTTGACTAGACAAAGGAAAATGAAGGGGGGAGGGAGATGGGAATAGAAAAGAAGGTAGAATGAACTGGACATGCCTTTCCTACCTTTATATATGAACGTGTGACCAATAACACCACGTCAAACACAACCGCAACAACGGGATCCTAATTGAACAAGTCATACTTACTCTATGTGTGTATAATATGTCAAAATATACCTACCGTCATGTATATCTAGAAAGAGCATATAAAATACATATGCATGATATTTAGAAGTCTTCGCAGTGTATTTAGGCTGAAATGTAGGGTTATGACATTTGGTGTAAAGATGGCAATTTAGGCCCCCAGATTTAGTATGTGTGTTGTCATGCACAGGATACAGATCACATAGGCAGCCACTGCACATTCACCTGTGGACGGCACAGGAGGTGTCACTGCTGGACTGATGCACATAAAGCCACCATGAACTTTATCCTGTAGCTACCTGTTCATGTCTGTTTCCAAATCTCTGGGGCAGAAGCTAAAGATGGAGCCGCCCCTGCATGGAGTGTGTAAGCAAGGGTCCTCGCACCAGGACAGGACGGTGAACCCAAGGGCCAGGCAGGGGAGCTGATCCGAAACCAGGAAATGAATTCACTAGGTGGAAGGCAGGTGAGAAATGACACTTTTCCTGGGACACACAGTCAGGCGCTGCAGAGGCCTGGAGCCATTTATAGCTCAGGATGTCACTGAGATGCAGCACAGCAATTTCAGCAAATTTTGTTATTCTTCCTTTGAAATGTCCAGAAATAAGGAGTCTTGTATGATAAGGAGATGTCGGGGGACCCCGAACAGCTTCAGGTGAGGTAGGCAACCAGGAAGACCAGGCCCTCACTATGGGGTTGAAGATCCCAGCCCGTCCCCTCACCCCACAAAATGGGAGAGGTCTGCAGGTTGCCTGCAGTCACCCTGCCTGTGTGATGGCTCTCCTGGCTGGCTGTCCCCGAGGTACAGCCTTTATGATCTGACAGCAAAGGCAAGCAAAATGCCCTCCTGCCTCCTGGGAGTGCTTCCAGCAAATCCGGGAAGGGAGGCGGATGGGGACCCTGACTTTGAAGTGAGGCGGGACAGACTCACGGGCAACCTGGGAACCCAGCGTCTGCAACTGACGTCTGAAGGGATGGCAGTCTGTGGACGAAGTCTGGCACCCACGGAGTGTGCCTAGACTGGGTACCCAGCACCAGAACAGGAAGGGACCGCTGGACACCCGGGCACCAGTAGAGCTGTTGGAGGGTGGGCCTGAGGTGTCTGAAGCTCAGGAAGTAGAAGCAGCTCCAGAGGCAATATGAGAAGGCTCCAGAGAGCACAGAACACAGTGTGGTAGGGTCCCAGGCCCAGGAGCCAGGATGGAGCAATGGGAGCAGAGTAGGGCAGACGGGGAGCACATGGCACAGGACGGATCTCCTCGAAGAATTGGCTGAGGTGTAGACTGCAGGAGGGACGGGCACAAAAGAAGCCTGCAGAGCTGCGATGGCTGGGCTTTAGAGGTTTTGCTGACAAGGAGAAACTCTGGAGGCACGAAGTCCCCACCAGAGGAGAGAGCTGGGACAGGGAGGGTTGGGTAGATGAGACAGATGGCAGGCAGGCCCATGGGATGGCTGATCTGGGATGGTGACAAGGAAGCCTGCAGTGGGGGATCAAGGAGAGGGGATGAAGGCTGGGCGAGAGTTTGGAGGTCACATAACAAACTGTGAGGCACTCCGTGGGAAGTCCAGGGAGGTCCTTGGCTTCTCAAGCCTACCCCTCCAGGCCACAGGGGGCCACTGAGCCACTCCTAAGGCAGGGACTGAGGAGGAGGAAGCTGCAGGAAGGAATCAGTTTGCCTGGGAGATGTTAATGGACAGCTGAAAACACACATCTGCCAGAAGCCAGAGGCCCTGAAATTCTAGGGACTATGTAACCAGGACTAGTTCGTCTTAGCTGATTTTTGTAAAAATGCAAAATACTTGAAACTTCTTTTAATTTCAACTGGTTTCTTAAATGCAAATTCTAAGAGAATGTTCAAAGAAAACCGAAAACAGAAGAAAACATAAGGTCGTCATTATGTAATTCTGGGACATAAATGTCTTGGAGGCGAGTGTCCTCTGCAGAGGCTGTCCTGTAGCTGGCTGCTGACAGTGTGAAGGAACGCAGCTACACGACCAAGAACAACAGTAACGCGGCTTTTTCCAACCAAAAGGAAAATTTCATTTATCACTGTACAGGGTTTGCCAAAGTCCTAGACTAAAAACAAGGCACCAACCAAGCATCCGTCTGTGCTGCGACCTCAGCACGGCCTGAGCCAAGCCACCTAGCCTTTATGTTGACATTAGCAAAATTAAGACAAAATTCAGGGCTGTCTATGTTAAATGACCTCCTAGTTATTTTGGCAAATTTGCATACTTCACTAAGGAAGCTGAAGGCACTTCTGAAGCGTGAGGTGTTGTTATCTCAGGGGCCCAGCAAGCTGGGGCACTGAATCAAATCTGAAGCAAAGCGTTGTTCCTGAGCGGACCCCCAGAAGAGTCTAGGAGGTGACAGGGATTATTTGGGGGCAACTTTTAAGGGAAGTAGATGTTTTGGCTCTGTGCGTTTTCTTGGGGAACAGTGCTGTGTTCTGTCCCCTCTGTAGCACTACCAAGGGGTTCAGACCACCAGGGCCACACAACCTCTCCCTCTTTTTTCTAAGTTCTAACCTCATCGCTAACGTCTGGACCTTGAAGGCCTACCGAGGACCAGTAAAGGCTGCTTGGAAACACAGCGTCCCTGTCACCTGTCATCCTGCAGGCTCACCTCTTCAGCTCCTATGCCCACTCCCACAACAAGAGGATGCCTGCCAGGACTGCAGCCTGCCCAGGCCAGGGCTCTCCAGGGCAGCGCCACTGGGAGGTAGGGCTTCAGGAGGACCCAGCTCCAGGCCCCTTGGAGAAGGCAATGGAGGCAAGTCCCTTCCCATTGCCTGAGCACAGGCTCTCCGCAGTTGTTCATCCAGGGGCTCCTTAAATGTGGAGCTGCACTTTGAGGGAAACAGAAAGTGGCCAGCAAGGCAGGTCTTCTGATGGCGGCACTCAGGGCTGGTGCCCAGTAGTTGGCTTTCACACTGGGCGGCAGGTAGAAGAGACCTACGGGTGTGGTGCAATCGCGGCCCCCAGACCAGGACCCAGAACCTCCCCTCAACCATCTGTTACTAGAGCCCGCCTGAGCCATCTCGACGGTTCAGCTCTTGAGAAGGTGGAGAGTAGGCCCACCTGTTTAGAAAGCAGCTGAAAACACAATGCAGACAAAAACAAGACAGGATCTCCTCCCCTGCCCAGCAAGGACTTGGGGGGTGTCAGGAAGCTCACGCTGGACCAGCCTGACCACCACCGGCCCCTGCCCTGCACCACGTGCTTCCCAGGCCCAGCCTCCTCCCACCCCATCCTCCAGCCTGCTTCAGGGGATGGCCACTGTACCCACTTTACAGACAAGAAAACCACAAGGAGAACAGCACTAGTCCAAACTCTCATAACCAAGCCTCCCCACGAACCCAGAGTCATAGTTTCCCAGCCCAGAGCCTGCGCTCTGCTGCCCCAGCTGCCCCTACTGCCCTGGCTCTCACTGGGGAGCCGACCCTGCCCACCTGTCACCAGGCCAAACCTCCACCTAGACTACAGAGAGGAGGATAACAGCTGCAGCCCCAAAGAAGGCCACCTGTGGAGTCATCTCAGCAAGGAGGTCATGTGAATCAGCCTGGGGACCCGCACAGGAGGGTCAGGCCATGGCAGAAGAGTCCACAACCACGTAGGGCGCAGCCTCCCGGCAAGGGACCAGGAGAGCTGTGGCCCACAAGGTGCACTGGTCCTGGCTGACATGACGCGATAGAAGGTCAGCTAGCAATGGAAGGTTGGCACACCATGCCCGGGGAACCCTCAGGAGCCATTCATTCTGGTCTTCCTGCCCCTGCCACCCCCCCTTCCTAAGGAAGGCCTGCTCCTCCTCCTAGTCCTAGGGTCCACCTCCTTTCCTCCAGAAACCCTCGCTAACCTTTCTGGGTTGAACTGGACTCAGGTTCCATGACTTCAGACACCCCCTCCCTCAACTTCTTCAGGGTCCCTTTGGATCACCATTAAATCTTGATGGATTTTGTTTATTTGTGTGTCTCAACAACCTCTGGAGGATGGGAGCCCTGTGTTTGCTCACCTCTGCACACCCAGGACCCGACCACAGCACCTGGAATGTAGGACACAGTCGAATATTTCATAAGAAAAAGCACAAGTGAATAAATCAAATTTTCTGTTTGAAACAGAAAAAATATAAAAATGAAACCTGCTCAGAAATCTCTGTTTCACTATGATTTTGCCAAGAATGCAATACTCACAGACCGGCCCGCCCCCACAGGGCTTTCCTCAGTGGTTCACCAAGTAAGACATCAGTTACTTAATAACCATAGGTTGGGCTCCTACCCCTACCCAGTCACGGCGAGGGCCACCAGTGAAGACATGAGCTTGGCCAGCACATCCAGGGTCACTGAAAGGAGCCCAAGATCACACACAGCAAACTCACAGCACCCTGAGACTTGGTCCTCACGGAAGGTGCCATCTGTGAGCCTAGACGGCCACAGCACCCTGCCAAACACGAAGGCTGGACACATGTAACCTCTCGTGGGTCCAGGCTGCCTTACACAGTATAAACGGAAACATTCAGGAAAGCGCTGCTGGCAATCCTAACCGAACAGCAGCAGAACACTCTGTGCTCTACCAAAACGAACTTACGTTCCGCTGTGCGTAAGTGAGACTTGGGGCGTGTTCACTGGGGGGGGGGTTCTCTGGTGGTCATGTTGACTCTGATAAGCATCAGTTTATTTCCTGCTCGGGATCAGGGGTAGCAAGCACATGGCAAGACCCCCACTACCAACCCACATGGGCCTCGTGAACCCACCAAGGCACTCTGCTCTGGGCAGGATTTGCACCCGGGAAGCCAGGACCCATCAATCAAAACCAATGATGAACAGGATGGAGTTCGCCTAGGATCCTTCGCCAGACTAACACTGGTAAGAAACATGTTGATTCCATAACAACACAGCTGCTCCTTCTCAGCCAGAACATCCCACACCCTGCCCTGGGAAGGTCTCGAGAGGTTTCTTCCTCAGCAGCCTGTCTTCTCACATCTGACTTCATCCTTTCCTTCTGAAATGACCTCTCTGGGTTGATAATAAAAGGACAGGGTTGAAATTAAAAGTGGTTTAGGATATCAGAAAAATCGTTCTAAACAAAAATGTCCAGATAGCTCCCATTCCTAGCTCCCATTCCTATTTTGCTTTTTAAAATCTCTAGGATGGTCAGTGTTAAAAATGGTTATCATTCTGTTGAAACCTTTAAAAATCTGCCTGACTACGTGGGAGAAGAGACTAAGGCAGAACAGCTAATAAGCTAACGCTATTTCCAGGACTGTGAATCAAAGGCTTTTCTTGCCTGTGATACCTCACAATAAAAAGTTTAGATTTCAGTCCAGCTCCACACAGGCACCCAGCAAAGCCCAAAGGCCAGCTGAGGGGACAGAAAGCCTGGAAACCAAAGGCCTCTCCTGCCCCTGCCCCATCAGTGAAGGCTCCAAGTAACTTGGTCCTTCTCAGGATGATGAACCCCGCTAGAAGGAACACAAACAGGACTGTACAGATGCAGGAGAACGGCATTAAAAGGCCCTGACACTTTAACACCATTAGACTGAGTGTTTGCTTTACGTTGTGAATTCAAAGTCTCTGTCATCTGAACCTGCTTCACAGAAAAGAAGTAAAGGGGCTTGTTCCCAGGAAACCTCTGCACACCTGATTCTTCTGCTTCGTGCCACTCATTTGCAGTCATCGTACTTTAATTTCTCCCAGAAACAAGACAAACTATAAGAATGACAAAAGGCACCTACCAGCATGCTCATGGACAAGTCCTTGGGAGACATGGAAGTCTGGGTATGCATGACCTGTGGGCTCAGGGTTACTGTGAGCACTTTCACAATTCATAATTGTGTGTGCTGATTCTCATCTAATGGGAAAATCCTGCCTTCCCTGTGAGCTTTACATACGACCATGAAGACTGACACCAGGCATGCCTGGTTCCTGCTGGATGCCCAGGGCCTGTCCAGGAACAGGCACTCAGTAAGTATGTCATACAAGTCAGTGCCAGATCCCCATTACTCCTCCTTGCCCCACTGCCAAAATGCCACCCTCCAAGGATGGGGACTGAGGACGAGACGATGCAGCATCCACCAGGTGTAACCAATGACCACATAATCACTGGGGACCACTATGGTCCTTGGGCTGGGCCCTGAAGGGAGGGTGAATGCCACAGCAGGTGTTCCTGCTCCCAGCATCTGTGACACCAGCCTCGGGGGCTTGACACCTCAAGAAGTCCCCCAGACACTGCCTGGACGAAATTCTTGGAAATCTCAAGATCTGGGCAAGGTTTGCGACTTCTGAGGGATGGCTTCCTTCCAGGGGGTGGGATTCCAACCAGGCCCACGGCCATTGCACCTGGGTGGCCCAGAGGGCACTATGTGTTCCACCCTCCCTCGACCACATGGGCCCTCTTTGCCGGGACCCTGTGCACACATCTTTCACTCAAAGTTGCCTTGAACCTTTCAGAGACACAGTTGACATATAAATTATAAATTAAAAACAAACTAGGAAAATGTAGATTCCCGCTTGCTGCTTGGAAACAGCACTAAGAATGCATTTACAGAGAGCTGGAACAAGGTCAAGTTCAACAGAGAAGCCTTTCCATGCCAAAGCCCCCCTCTCCCACCATGGAACAGTCGCCCTGGGATAAAAATGAGTACAGGAAAGCATGCGTTTCTCTTCGGGCACTGTTGCAAGAACCTTCCAGGGAGTACCATGATCTTTCAAGTCAGAACCTGGTCAACAGGCAAAACCCCCAAATCTTTGCTCCCTCAGATTTTCTTTAAATATACTCCTCAAAGTGGTCCTGAAGAAAGAAAGGAATGCTTTCTACGGCTCTCATCAGTGTCCTTAAGAAAAGGGGAAAAAGGAACCAAGACACGTAACCTTGACCATCCTAAGGTCAGGTTCCTCCACTACCCACTAAGAGGAATACTGCAGTCTGCATGAGGGCGACGGAACTCGGTTCTCTGCGTTTCCAACCCTTATATACATTACCCCGTCAGGCTGTGGGCAGCGTCTGCAAGCTGCCTTAACAGCCCTCCCCTCCAGCTTTTACCAAGGCCTTTAGGAGACAGCTGTTAGCCCTGGTCAGCAAAGCATCACAAGAATGGGATCTTGGGGTAAGCATGTTCCTGCAGTGACCTGAGAAAAGTGATAAACCCCATTTCTTCTTTTATTAAAGCAGAACAAGTAATGGAGTGCCGAGGACAGGACCCACTTTCCATCTCCCCACATGTGGTGGAAAGACCACGGCAACCAGGTGAGGAGGGGACTTGGCAGGAGGGACAGAAAGACCCTGGGAGCTGCAACAGGGCAGGGGAAGCTGTGGAGAGCGGAAGCGCAATGACCAAGGCCCCACACTCCTCCTCGGCCCAGGGCCAGGCTTTCTGCTGTGTCTCTCCACCTGCACGCCTTCCTTTCCCTTTGATACTGGTGAGCGTAGTGGACCCCTTAATGACCCCTGTAAGTGACTGCGCTTCTGGAAAAGTCATTCCCCAGCTCTCCACACTGTGCGCACTGCAGCAGGCCGACCTTGCACCTTGCCCATCCCACCTTTGGAAAACCAGTGTTCCGGAGGCAGGCTCTGGGCAGCTGCCTGGGAATGAGTGTGGTGTGCGCTCACGAGGCTCTCAACAACAAAATGAGTCTAAACATTTTAAGTACTTAGAACATGGCCTGGATGGTGGCACATGCGAAGTGCAACAAGATCCACGTGAACTCATGATTTGCACGCCTTTCAAAGGGTGTGCTAGCAAGTCTTCCTCCTGTCCCAGTCCTCTCCGTCCCGGGACGGCAGGCCTGTGTTTTCCCCAGGGAAGTCTGGGTGGCAAAAGCCACCTAATGCTGCCCCAGCCTGGATCCCTCAACATCCCAGGCGTCCACTCTCACCACTGTCAAAGATGCGACGCAGTGGGTGCTCAGTCTCAACGGAATCAGGAGGGTCCAGCTTGGGCCTGGAGGTCCTGTGCCTCCTTGGTGAGTCACAAATGGGTGAGCTACCAATCAGGGAAGGCGAGTGATTCTCCACGGGGAGTCACAGCAGAACATTCACTGCGCATGAACAGTGATCCTGGTCCCGGCCTCCTGATCACTGTAGGAAGCAATCATGTCCCAGTTAAGAGCCCTGAGCCAGGTCCAGCAGGGACACAGATCCCTATTTCTCTTCACAGCCTCTGTGGCCAGCTTAACAGTGGCCCTCTGAGGTGTCCCCCTCCTGTGAACATGTTACCTTATGTGGCAAGTGACACTGAGTTAATTACCCTGGATTATCCAAGTGGTCACAGAGTGTCACCAAAGTCCACATCAGAGGGAAGCAGGAGGCAGAGATGCCAGCACAGAAGCAGAAATCCAACAGGAGAGGAGACCGCCACTGGCTCCGAAGTCAAGAGTCATAAGGCAGAGAAGCAAGAGACCTCCAGAAGCCGGAAACTGGTCCCCGACTTCTGACCCCAGAATCGCAGGGGAGTAGGCTTGGGTTGTTTTACACCACTGCATTTGTGGTAATCTGTCACCATAGCAAGAGGAAACAAACACATACCCTTAGTTCATTTTAGAAACTTCTAACCGCCTGTTCCCGCCCCAATGTCCAACGGACACTAGGATCACTTGTGATCCCTACTTTACAGGTCCTCCCATCCCAGAACGCCTCCCCTACGTGCTCATTCAGGGTCCAGGTAACTGATGCCCACTCTGAGCCAGCTCCACTTCAGGAGCACAAGGTACACCCTGGACAATTCCAGCTCCCACCTCTGAGGTGCTCACATCCTCGCTCCCAGGAAGGCCAGCTTCTGTCCCCTTCCCTCTGTTCCCCAGCCCATTGCAGGCCAGCATCGACAATGACCAGCGCAGACATGAAACTTCTGTTCCGGGTCCTCCAAGGACCTAACACAAATGATCACATTAGGCAGCCACCAAGGAGGAGCAGGGAGGAAGGAAGGAGGGAGGGGACGAGGGAGCCCAGGAGAGGGATAATAGGAAGAGAACTCTGGTTGTGCCCAGGAACACCAAGGCTGGTCAAGGGGCTGCAGAGCAACCAGAATCCTTGGGACCTGCATGCCAGGTTGCTGTGCCAGCACAATTAGGCATGCATTTTTTTAAGGAAGTAAGAAATCAATGACTCCCAGAAGACTTTCACTGAGGTCCATGTTACAAAGAGTTGAAGAAGCATGGCCTATATAACCAAACGCCCAGCTCTGAACCCTGTAGGGAAACCAGGAAATCTCTGGGGATGAAATCCAAGAGCAGTCTGGACCTGCACTGCCCACTCAGCATGTCAGGATCAGCAGCTTCAATGTCTCTGCTCAGGGACAGGACCCCATGGCTTCTGGAGTTTTACAAGGGAAAGCTGGAGGCAGCAGGGTGAGGGGTGGGAAGCACAGCGGGGGGCTAAAGTGAGGTACAAAGGAGAGCATAGCCAGGCTGGCATAGCTACAGGGCCAGGCACCTGGAGGCCAGCCACAGCCACACGGCCAGGTACCAGAAGACTTGCCACAGCTATAGTGCCCAGGTACTAGGAGACCAGCCACAGCCACAGGGCCAGGTACTAGGAGACTGGCTACAGCTAGAGCGCTCAGGTACTAGGAGACCAGTCATAGGGAAACTGATGGAGGCGAGAGTTCAATGCTAACTGTGTTCGTGCACAGAGCTCTCTTCCTGTCCCTCTGGATAGCACCTCTAGGATGTGCTTCATCCCTTTTTTCAAGTGACTCTTTTTAAAAAGTCCCAAGCAAAGCTGCTGTTTTAGTCAGCTTTCTCACTGCTATGACTAAAAGACCTGACCAGAACAACTTAGAGGAGGAAAAGTTTATTGGGAGGCTGGTGGTTTCAGAGGTCTCAGTCCATAAACCATTGACTCCATTCCTAATGGCTCGAGGTGAGGCAGAATATCCTAGTGGAAGAGTGTGGTGGAGGGAAGCAGCTCACATGATGATCAGAAAACAGAGAGAGACTCCACTCTCCAGATAAAAATATACACCCCAAAGCCACACACCAATGACCCGCCTTCTCCAGCTACACCCCACCTGCCTCCAGTGCCCACCTGGTTAATCTCATCAGCAATTCGCTGATTGGGTTAAGACTCTCACAACCCCATCACCCCCTCTGAATCCTTTTGCACTCACACATGAGCTTTTGGGGACACCTCACATCCATACCATAATAGCTGCTCTGCTTAAGGCAGGGTCGAGGGCCCAGCTGCTCGGCTCCCTGACACCCAAACTGGCAGGCACGAAACTGGCTCTGGGCCCACGGAACTCGATCAACAGCCAGTCTACACAGCCCAAGGCGAACAAAACCAGGAATGTTAAGCCTCTCTGTAGGGTCGGTAGGGTCGGTGACAGAACGGCCAGCCAGAATGCCCTGGGTCACACAGGAGGCTAGAGACAGCACGTCCTCGGCAAAGCCAGCCTGACCCCACTCACAGCCCTGAGCCAGGTCCCGACTGCATCCTTCCCCCTCACCACAAGACACCACCACAGGAATGCAGGTCTTCCAGGCAGCTGAGCAAGGCCTGCTTTTCACCCCTCCCAAGACCCTCCAGAGGCCCCATGGAGGGCGATTTACTCCAGAAGGGGAAAAATGTTCAGAAAGTCTCTCTCCTGTCCCCAAATCTTACCTACCGTTGGAGCCTCTAACTTTCTTTAGTAATGGTGAATGATTACAAATGTGCCATCTGTCACTTTAGATAATTTCTACAGTATGTGGACGCTTCAATCTGCACGTCTCATGCCAGTCAGTGATCCAAGAGCCATGCCCAGCCTCCCTCCCCCGGCGTTTGCCTTCTGTCTGCACATCCCTTCTCTCTCTCACTCCTCTGCTTGAGCCCTGGCCCCAGAGCACACAGCTTCTGCATCAGGCTGCTCCTGGTCTCCCCGCCCGTTTCTTTTCCTGCTTCAACCCACGTTTACAGAACCTACCAAAACCTCCTCTGAAAACTCTGGGGACATCGCCTTCCTTCTCTGAAACAAGAGAATCCAGCTTCCCCAACCAAACTGCTAACCACACAGCATCTTCTAAGCAAACCCCTGACGCACACCTTCCTGGAATCCTCCCCAGCCCCTGCAGGTAGTGTCTGGGCCTGTGTGGGGACTTTGGAACGATGGTGTCACAATGGGATCTTCCTTACCTCTTGCTTCACCCACGACTGTGCCACTCACCAGGACACACTGTGCCTGTTCATAGCCAGGAGATCCCCCAGGGCTGGCAGAGACTTTGCCAATTCCAGTTTCCTTTCCTTAGAGAGGAAATGGGTAGTGTGCATAGGACACACACATACACACACATTCATACTGAGGTCACTTCTCCAAGAGTAACTCCAAGAGTAACTTCCCGCCTCACCATCAGCCACAGGGGCAGAGCCAGCTCCCAGCTAGCAGCAGAAACTGGAGAAAGAAGAAAGAAGCCGTGTGTCTGTCATGTCCTCTGGGGAGGGAGGCCCACCTGTGGGAGGAAGATGGTGCAGCTGGACAGCCCTGCCTGGCACATGGTGACAGGAGCTGTCTGCAGATGTTCTTGTTGCTCCTGAGCAAGAAACTGAAAGTGCCCTGGCACCAATGCTAACAAAGCCAACATGGGCTTCAGCTGCAGAGGACAGCACTGTAAGAAACCAAGCAGAGACAGAAGCCAGGTGCAGAGACAAAGAGGCAGAACAGCAGGAGGGCAGATAGCCCTTGTCCAAGCTGCCAGCCTTATTTATATCAATAGGTTACAACAGGTCACAGGCATCAGTAGTACATACTGCTCATTGTGTCACCAGGCAGGTTACAGAGTTAGCAACATCATGCAGCTTATTCCTCAGTTGCAGTGTGCAATATTAGGAGCTTTGTGTAGCACTCAAGAAAGTCCATTGTTTAAAGTGACCTTATGTGGACAGGTTCAGGCTCAGTGGAGCTTGGTGAAACATTGTGGTTGTCTAACCAGAGAGTTCCTTTATTCCCAGAAGCCGAGTGCCTGAGATCAAGGTCAAGGCTGATGAGACTCTAGCTCAAATCGTCCTCATGCAGGGCATTCCTACAGCAGCTAGGCACTGCACATGTATTAGATATTTAACTAGTTCCTGGGAGAAACTGCAGAATATTCCAATTATGGGGAAAAAGGGCACCTGTGACCCACCCCAACCTCCTCCCTCCCCAGTCTGCTCACCAGCAGAACACTGCCCCATACATTTCCACAGCCAGGATCCTTACACAGCATCTGCTATCTGCCATCATACCTGGTGGCAGAACGGTACCTTCTACAATGCTGTGTACTTCCAAGTGGTTTTGCCCATCTTTCCAATAAACATGATGCCATTTCCAAGCGCTTTCCTCAGAACTCAATACAGATATGCAAAACAGACACTCACGGGTACGTTTTAGTCACCTTTTTCACTGCTGTGACTAAAGGACCCAACCAGAACAACTATAGAGAAGGAAAGGTTTATTTAGGGACCACAGTTTCAGAGGTCTTAGTCCACAGAAGGCCAGCTCCATTCCTGGGGTCTCAAGGTGAGGCTGAACATCCTAGTAGAAGAGTGTGGCAGAGGAAAGCAGCTCACATGGTTATCAGGAAGCAGAGAGAGACTCCACTCTCCAGACAAAATACATTCCCCACAGCCACACTCCCAATGAACCACCTCCTCCAGCCACACCCCACCTGCCTCCAGTCACCACTCAGTTAATCCATCAGGGATTAATTCATTGATCAGGTTAAGGCTATAGCCCAATCATTTCTTCTTCAAATCTTCTTGCCTTGTCTCACAAATGAGATTTTTGGGGACACCTCACATCCAAATCATAACAACTGGCTTCTTGCTTAAAAAAAAATATATATGTATGTATATGTGTGTGTGTGTGTGTATAGTTTTTTATACATATAAATAGTTTTATATATATAATAGGTTTTTTTATATATATAATAGTTTTCTTTGGTGGGGTTGGAGACTAAAAACCCTAGTTCAGTTACAGAGAACTGTACTGGGGGAAGCATATTTGAACAAAGAAAATCCTTTATAGATCTATCGGTCTTCTTTCTGGTTTTTGTCAGTGATACAACCCTCAACCAGAGGCAAGTTACCTTCCTTGAAAGGGATGGAGAATTTATCTTCAGAGAACTACCTGTATGTATTGTAAAAGATCTCAAGATTTTTGAAAAATAGAATCCATAAGGTTTGCTTTTCTTTTACGAATCCCCAGGCTTCTGTACACTAATTCCTTGAGGAACTTTGTTTCTGGAGGTTCACTTGAAGGTTAGCGGGAGAAAAGGAAAGGAAATGTGCCCCCCCCCCAGGGAGTTAAGAGACACCTCAGTTGCAAGACAAGAGGGGCCACGGCCTCTCCAGCAGCAGAAAGAGCCCTGGCCCAGGTATGCTGCTCTGCACTGGGCTGCAGACGCAGAGCCAGGGTCAACGTCTAACCATGGCAACATATAGACAACTTGAGAAATGGGTGAAAGCAATGTCATCACCTTTTCCCGAGTTCAAGGCCTGAACTTAACCCTCTCTCTACTCTTAAGACACAGGGGCAAATTTAATTTCTTTTTTTAACAAAATAGAGGCATGATATGGATGAGACCCTCCCCTGGGAAACTGTACTAGATGCTCAGGGCACATCTGTGGTGTCCAGGACCCTCAAAGACTAACACGGGATGGTCCCCTTCGCCACTTTCTTCCCAGTGTGTTCACAGGTGGGTTCCTCTCATCCACGTATTTTCCAGCGCTGAGCTTTTCTCAGTGTTCTCTGTAGCTGCCTTGCCTTCTTGCCAGAGCTACCCAAATTTCTTAAGTCAGGAGGAAAATCCAGTATATATAAATACTCATGTGGTCAGACCGATAATATACCTGATCCCTTAGTTGCTCCAATATTAAAAATAAATCTAAAAAGGAATATTATTTAAATGTTGTCCATCTGATTTTAATGTGGGGTGGGGGTGAAGAAACGCTAAGCACCCCACATTTTTGAAAGCTACACAACTGTGTTTTGTTAATGCCTCAAATTACCCATATCACAGATAGGTGTATGTGAAAGTTCTTCTGTTGAACTTCCCCTAAAATGTGGTGACATCATTTACCCTAATATATGAAGACATATTTTCCTTTATTCATTCCAAGCCTGGCTAAATTTGCAGAGGAGGTCCCAGGGAGCTTGGGACATAACCTTGTTCCCAGGCCAAGTCCCGCCCACCTGATCAGGCTAATTCAAACCAAATGATCAATGTGCAGTGTGCAGCTCAGCTCTCAAACAGGTGGCTGTGCACGGCAACTGTGCTAACATGGGCAAACGCACGTATGTTTAAATCTGAATCAGTTTCCAGCATTTAGAAATTAAGAGCACACCCACACATCCGGTTCCCCCACTTTTCCCAAAACACATGAAGATCTGCAATACTGAGCTCACACTTGAGCCACTATAGCCAGCGTGGTTGGACCTGCCTGACACCACAGTTCCTGATGTCCCCACCACTCAGAAGAACCCCAACCCAACCCCACCCCTCGCAGCCATAGGGCCTCACTGGTTATCACCTGCAGAGGACTCCGGCATCAGATCCCGTCTGAAGTCTGGCTTATCAATAAGCACTGGAGTACTTAGCACCTGGGTACAACTTACTTAATCTCTTTCTCATCTGCTAAGAAAGAAAAGCCTTCTCCTGTATGCATTGGGACAGGGATTAAATAACAAAGCATTAACCAACCAGTTAGATACATGGTGGTAGACATTGCTTTTATTATCATCATCAAATCACAAGGCACATAAGGGATACCTGAGACGACTTCCACTGAAGCCAAAATTGTTACTGAAATCTATTTCAACCTCCCAAATTTATGTTTTATGTAGAAACAAACTGAGATGTTAGGGATCAATTAAACTTGCTTTTGCTTGTCAGGAATCTACAAGCCCATTTCCCCACACAAATGGAACCTCTACAACCTCTGGTTTTCATTCAGTTGCTAAGAAAAGTAACACACTGTTTATCTGAAATAGTTTGATATGTTTATCAATCAATCTGTCCCAGACCCCTGAAAAGTGTCTCATGTTAATATAAAAATAGGAACCCCAGAATATAAACTTTCATTAACCTGCAAAATGGTATTTAACTGTGAGGAAAAATTAATTGCTGCAATTACCATCAAATTTTGACAAATGTGTGGCTGTAAAACATATGTCTTTGATTATAAAGGCTTTAGAGTTTGCAAATTGCCATCACTGATCCCTCTTAAGAATTGTAATTAATCAGGAACTCTTACAGCTCAATTACAGAAGGAGTAAATGGAAGAGAGATTAAACCCAGCCATCTCTTTGGATTCTCAATGCAGTCTTGGTGAATTACAATCAGCAGAAAAATCTTGTCAATTTTCATTCATGATCTGAGCCAGGATAAACCATATCAGACGCTAAGTCCAACTATTAAACCAAGCTGGCAAAAGTCCAAGGCAGTGACGGTGGATTTGCAGGGGCTGGAAGGGGGCTATGGAGGAAAGTCACCGATAAACCTCTGGAGGTACAGACAGGTGCTGATAGCCCTGGCCAACACACCACCCCTGAAAGTCAACTGCAGCAAAGCCTTCATTCCTCAAATGCCCTCGTTCACTACTTGTGTGTGAAATTGGCAGAGACAAGGCTCCGTAATGACATGCGCTAACTGGCTTCACTTCCATGACGACCAGAGAAGCAGGTCCTGCTTCCCTCTCCCTTTGCACACGTGAATCTAGGGCAGGAAGATGACAGCTCACCCAGGCCACACAGGGCGGGAGATCAAGGACAGGTGACCCTCAGTGACCACCCTACACTGTCAACAATGCCACTCCCATCAAATTCTCCAAGTCTCAATCTTGACGACACCTGAAACATGCAATTCAAGTGTAACTGCAGGTTCTCGTGGCCCTTAGTTATTTTGTTACTTCAAACCATTTTTTCTTACACCTAAACTAAATCTTCTTGCTGTACCTTAGGGCATAACGAGAGAAAAAGACCTAACTAGAAGTAGCAGGGAGCGGGCAACGTCCAGGTCCATGTTTATTTCTAATTTCCATTATTCACAGTAGTCAGGCTCTGTGAATGCCCTGTGAATGCCAACTGATGAACACTGAGCAACACGTCACTCCTACTGAAACCCAGGGCTAGGTTCCTAAAAGCATCCAGGAACAACATTTCCATCAGCCCATCAACGTGCAAGGCTGCACTATGCTTTTGTCTAAAGACACCTTGTCACACACACACGTATATATGCTTCTTTGAGACTGGCCCCGAGCCCACGGCCTGCAGCATTGCAACTAGAACTCGTGAGAGCACCTTGAGCACATCTGGCACGTGCATTTGCTCTGCACGGCATAGCACTACATTCTTGCACTTGGGAGACTGCACAGCACCTCAGCTGGGGGACAGCTTTAAACAGCAGAATCACCACCATAACACAAAGTGCAAAGAGCGTGGCACTCAGTGACCATGAGAAGGACGCCTGATTACAACATGGGCATGGAAACAGAAAGGCGGGCGCTGCTTCCCCTCAACAGGACAAGAGCCTGGAAGGGTGGCCCACAGAGCCAGGAGGAGCAGCTGAGGCCCACTAGGGCCCTGCAGGGATAAATTAACAGCAGGGGAGAGCTAGCCTGGTCCAGCCGAAGAACCAGTGGCCAAGCAGCAGACAGGTGTTACCATTGCTACTTCCTATTTCAAATTAGTGACCTGGAGGGTCTAAGGCAAAATTGCAATCCTGAGTTACAGGAGGCCTAACAAAACTGAGCACTACCTGAGACTTGGTGTCCTGGAGCTTCTAGTGTACCTAAGTGGACATCAGACTCTTCCTCAAGCTAGACAGATCAACTGGACCAAATCCCCCAGAGCATAACTTGTTCAGAACAAGAAAACTGAAAAAGAATGCCTGCAAACTAGAAGCATGCTTATTATTTTGAAATGTGACATATCCAGGACCGACTTTTCTTTAGATGAAAACACTCACGTTGTAGCTAACTGATCAGTTTAAGTGCGACAGAAATGTTGGCTTATCACGGGCTCCACGGATCCCAGATGCCCATTCAATGGTTACTTGCAAACATAAACATAAAATAGCTAACAAGCCTAGTCCGGCATTGCTAAATACAGCTAAGGCCATTAATCTTCTGACATTATTCTGATGAGGAAAGAAGAGAAAGTGAGGGGCATGAAAGGGCCACTTCCCTGGGTCCTTGGTGCAGGTCCCACTTGGACAGGCGCCTGCCCCTCACATTTACCCCACCAAATCACAAAGATGGATCATGTTGGTCCTGTTGACTCTTCTGTCTTCAGCACCTAGAACACAGTAGGGGCTCAATAAATAATCCACAAACAAAAACTCAACTTAAAATATTTTATCAAAGAGCAAGACGTAATGCTCCAAATATCCCATATTCAGAGAATTGGCTATTACCTTAAGAAAATAAACTTCATAGCTCCTGTGGAGCTATTCATTTGAAGTTTCTGAGGGAAAAAACTGGATAGAGGAAGGGTGGGCTCATTCAGAGAGGGAGCAGAGGAAGAGGGAGAGGAGGATGCCCAGTGTCACTCTTCATGTGAAATTCTGGCCACTTGATAGACAAGTGGTGGGGAGTAACGGCACAGGCAGTAGACCACTGTCAGGTTAAAAACTGAGTTTGGACATGCAGGCGCCACCTTTGGTACTGCCCCAGACCAGCTGCACAGGGCACGGACCTGTCACTGCACACGCTGGCACCACCTGACTTTTCTCCATGTGTGTTCATCTGAGTATGGTGGGCAGACCTCTCAACCATCGGCCACCTTTCTGGGATCTGTGACACGGGGCGGCGACCTCCAGGCAGACAACGCTACCCCATCCCTGCCAAGGACCCACACAGCTCACAAGGAAAAGGCAAGCTTGCAGACGAACCAAGAGTCGTGCTGAACCATCTTTACTTCCTTTAAAAAGTCCTTCCACATTAATAAAAAAAAAAAAAAATCCTGCAGCCACACACACTATCCCCCAAGGCTTTCGCCAACCAGATCCAGACTTCAGTGAGACTTCTGAGCCCTAGGTGGACTGCAAGGCTTGCCCTCTGCCAGACTATCTGAACCCCATTCCAGAGGGAAGATGCACTGCCTCACAAAGGACTGGGAGGAAGAAGCTCATTCCTAGGGGCAGGCGGTAACATATCTGCAGCAAGCCGGGACCCAAGACCCTGGTCTTAGATTCCTCAGTTATTCCAAGAAACATCAGTTCCTTGCTGATGGGAAGCTCACTTAGCAGCTGGCATGCAGAGAGGAAGTGACCTGCGGAAGGACAGATGAAGATTCCCTGCTCCCTTCTCAGGTACATGAAATATGATCAACAAAAACTAGTTAAGGCTGGAAATTAGCTCATGCTGAGACCACCTGAGATACAACAGGCAAAAGTAAGCATGAGCTTCTCCAGCTTGAATATCTGACTTTCCAAATGCCAAGGCCTCTAAGGAGTCTAGAAGACTGTTCTGTTCAATAGCATAGCACTCCAGGGAGGAGGGTTAGGGTCTAAGTAACTACTCATTTTCCCCCTCTCTTGGAAAGGACGTTTCATGAGTAACAGAAAATCACCTCCTATGTGCTCCCAGAAGTATTAATAAAATGACATCTTGATCTCTAAATTTACCAATAAATGGTAAAAAGATATTCTGATATTCTAAATTAATAAAATTATATTCTGATCACAAAAGTAGTTTTGTGCAAGAAAACTGGATATTGGCCAGAAAGATAGGGGGGAAAGGAGGGAAGAAAAAGAAGCTTAAGGTCCAACCAGGAGGCCTTTAAACACAGCAACAATAGGGGCACAAATACCAAGAGGAGACAAAGGCTTCCCTTAAGCCAAACACTGTCAAAACTGCAAAATGCGGACCTCAATGACTACATCAGATGCTCTGGAAATGATACGGATTTAGATAAATCTATATGTAGAGTTTAAAAACCAGTCCTCCTAAAGATCTTTCCTTCTCTTTTTTGGTACCAGGAATTAAACCCAGAGGAGCTTAACCACTGAACCACATTCCCAGCCCTGTTTTATTTTTTATTTTGAGACAGGGCATCACTATGTTGCTTAACAGCCTCACTAAGTTGCTGAGGCTGGCCTTGAACCTCAACCCTCCTGCCCCAGCCTCCTGTGCCACTGGGATTATAGGTAGGCTCCACCACACCTGGCTGTCCTCCTAAAAATCTTTAACTCAAGGCTACTTAGCAAAATCCACTTAGCCATTCCTGCGTCCTTTTCAACAGAACGGACTTAAGTAAAATCTCATCTTGTGAGAATGGGCCAAGGAGGGTGTCCTGGAAAACATCCATTTACAGCACGCGGGTATCAGCCATGCACAGCCAAAGGGTGTGCATCGCACACACAAGATGCAGAACAGAGGGAGGGTAGCGCAGCAGTGAGCACAAGCCTTGCCTTTGTGCCCGGTCCTGGTGGTTCAGATAACCCTCATCTGCTGGAGAAGAAATTCCAATGAACTCCCAATACAGAGACAGATTTTCTGGTTACAAAGGGACCTTTGTTTGAATCCCCCACAAGTGACAAGGTCAATCTTAGCCAATCTTGACATTTTCATGGAACTTTTCCACCAGATTTTTTTCCAAGTCCAAATCATTTCCCGAAACTTTTTTGAAATCCAAAGAAAACACTGTATAGATAAAGTCTCCGTTATATTCTTTAACAAATACCATCCATCATGAACACATGGTCTTCAGGATATTTTTCTACAAATATACTTCTAAAATCCAAAAACATAAGCTGTATGATTTAATCCACATTCTTAAAAAACATGACAGAACATAGTAATAATATACTGAATTAATATTTAAAGCAGTATTCACCCAACTTTTGGGAATACAGAAACAAGTGACTTCAAAATTTATCAAGAAAATTCTATCTTTGCAGCATTTTACACAGTTGACATTCTAAATAATTAAAATAAATTTTGATATGAACTGCTCAGTGTTTACACTACCACCTAAGGGACAAAGAAGACCTTTACTTCCTAAGACAGACTTACAAAATTTTCTACAAGAGTTTATTTTGGAAACATCACATTTTTCAGACCTAGAAGCAAAATAACTATACTCTGAATGAAGTCAGCACTTTCCAAACGTACATTTTCTTTTCTTCCTCAGCTCAATCTAGAAGTACTTTAAGGAATTTAACAGAAGTTATTCAGGCATCTTTTTAACCTGATGATACGTGAACCCCAGGACACTCCTGTAATCATTTGCTTACCTCTAGAGCACCCTGCAACCCTGCAACAGTGGGGACACATGCATACATTGTTTGAGATGGAAACACAACAGCCCTTACTGGAGGGTCAGGGATGGCACCTGAGGGAAGGACAGGGTGGTGACATCCACAGCAAGCCACAGAGCTATTGTAGGAAATAAGATGTGCTTGGCTTTTAAGGTCCTTCTATTTTAAGAGGTCAAGGATGTTCCTGTGGAAAATAAAACTATTGTCTCCCTGTCAAGCTCCCTGGGTTGTGTACATCAAAAGGAGCGATTCCCAAAGATGTTCCGGATATGTGATCCTTAGAGACCTAAACCAAAAGTTATTTTCTAGACTAAACTCCCAATTGCACTTAAAATGCTGTACATATACCAGGTGAGGAGGTACACGCCTGTAGTCTCAGCAGCTTGGGAGGCCAAGGCAGGAGGATCACAAAGTTCAAAGCCAGCTTTAGCAACTTAGCAAGGCCCTAAACAACAAAGTGAAACCCTGTCTCAAAATAAAAATAAAAAGGGCTGGGGATATGGCTCTGTGGTTAAGTGCCCTTGAGTTCAATCTCTGGTACCAAAAAAATAAATTAATCAAAAAATTTAAAAATACCTTATGTGTGTATTTTCGCACAAGTGAAGAAGCAAAGCACCCACTAGTTTCAATCCCATTTAAGCAAAAGACTTTAGGCAGATTAATATAATTAATTTGTGCCTCAATATCCAGATCAGCAAAAGGGAAATGATGGTACTTCACACATCCTATAAAAGATGAAATCAGATGAAATAAGTACCGGAGGAAAAAAGTCAATGCTCAAATGCTAACAGTGTATGCAGAAGAAGCAGCCGCACCATGAGCAACGAACACTCATGGGAGTTTGCTCTCGAAACAATCCACCAACCATCTCTCGGTGAGCTTAAATCAAGTGCAGGATTTGACTTGGCTGGATCACAAAGTTTACATTAAGATCTTTCCCTCAGCCAGAAAAACTGTGTGGTCCTGCTTGTTCCACTCACAACTGGCAGAATCCAACATCCATGTAATGGTTCAAAGTCCACAGCTGTAAATGCAATGCAGACCAAACACTGCAACCAAACCCCAGCCACTGTGGCTCTTTCCAGAGTCCCACTCTAGCTTAAGATGGAGAGCAGCTAGTGACTAGGCCTGTGAACAGCCCCTGCCAGGAAGTTATCCAAGCCGAAATCTCCATGGGACAACTCAGAACCCATGGGCTCCTGGAGCTGGGCAAAGAGGCAAAGACCAAGACGTGAACCCAAAGGTCTGCCCAGTCTACCCAGGAGAGTGATTGGCAGCCGAGGCAGGCCCAGGCTTGCTCTGAAACACTGTCCACAGAAAATCTCTCTCTCTCTCTCTCAGAAAACACCAGGCTGGCAGAAAGCAACGACTCAAGACTTTAGTTCTTGCCTAAGGCACAACGAAATTATGCTACTTATGATTATGTAAGAATCCATTTACTTTAACTTCATTCAACAAATAACACATCAGTGCTAGAATGTTGTAATACTGTGTCATAACCATCTTTAAAAACAAACTCATGTAAATCACTGCACTAAATTCTGTTTAGAAAAGCTGTTCTTTAACCTAGCTAGATCAATGATGGCAGGGACAAAGATGATGTCCACTCAGACGTCAATAAATGCAAAACCCAAGACACTGTAGAGGATCAGGCACAGATGATCAGCATGAGGGCACCATCAACTGAGTATCTGCCTTTGGAGAGCTCACCTAGTGTCGGGTTAAACACGTTACCTGTGTGCTCTCCTTTCATTCTCAAAACCACCTAGTAAGGTTGGATAAACCATCCTCCCCTTAGAAGAAAAAGCTGGATTTACAGTCAATAAGTACTTCTCCATGTTGTTACTAAAATGGATACACTGTTAAAGGTTGAGGATTTACACATGGGTGTTGTAAACTTCAACTTGTTGCCTCCTATAAAACTTGATGATAATAATAACGTGATAACTGAATGTAAATACCACTGATAAAACCTACAAAATGCTGTTTAACCCATACAGTGCCAATCATCCTCTGATGAACAAGGGCAAAGGCTAGCAGAGTTCCAAAGGAACAGAAAGCTCCAGGCATCTCTGTCATTCTGTCCTTGTCACCTGTTTGGTATCTGCCACCCTACCATGTGGGCCTGGATTCCTGGGTCTAGTGGTAGAAAGGGGCACTGCCCAGCTCCCCAGAGTAATCTGGGTCTGATGACATCTCAAACAGACTTTCTCAAAGGGCCTGTCTTTGGTCAGAGATTCATCCCAACTCCATCAATCTCTGCACCTTGGAGAGGCTCTGAGAATTCAATCTGCTTATTTGCTGGTTTTAATGTAAACATTCTTTAAACAACTTCCTGAAATAGTTTCTGAACTTCCAGGTTCCAAAAAACTGTTGCTATTGTCTCTGTTTTTGTTTGTTTCTTTCTTTCTTTTTGCAATGCTGAGGATCAAAAGCAGAGCTAAACACACACCAGGCAAGCATTCTGCCACTGAGCTACATCCTTAACGCTTTTCAAATTTTATTTTGAGAAGGGGGTCTCACTAAATAATTGAGTCTGGCCTCAAATTTGTGTTCCTCCTGCCTTGGCCTCCCAAGTCCCCGGGTCTCACAGGCATGCCCCCTGGTACCTTTCCTTATTTTCTTTATCCTTGTGAACTTGGCACTGACTTTCTGGTTATTTCTCCTGGGATTTCAGAAGAGAGCAAAGGTCAGTGCAGGTCTCTAATCAGTCATCTTTGACTGACAGTGTCTCCTGCTCAACTTTACAAAGACTTCAGACCACTTGCAATGCTTTTCTTTATTCTTATGACATCTACAGTCCTTATATCTCTACTTAAAATGAGACACAAATCTCCACTTATTTTTTTTTCACTATTACGTCAGATGCTGGTTACTGACCGGGACTGAGCAAACAGGCCAGTACAGCCATGTTTCTGTGGGATGCCTACAGGTAATCTCAAAGGCACGCTGACCACTCATCCCAGGACAGAGACAGCGTCAAAAACAGTCAGCAGGAGCAGCTTCTGGGTGTTACTGTCTTTCAACCATCAGCTGAAGAAACAGGTTTTAGAATGAATAAGGTTTGTCTGTTAAATTAAGGGAGCTGGGAAAGGGCTCTATGACAGTCAGGTGACATTGTGAGCTCCATACAGAGGGAACCCAGCCTGGCGGGAAACTCCACCCACAGCCACACTCTAGGCAAAAGCTAAACAGGTTCCACAACTTGAATTCCACACTCTCTGGCCTGGTTAAATGTAAATGTTTTCCTTTAAAATTTAGTTTTATGAGTTAGGAAGGATGACAGGCTAATTAATTCTATTAAAGACTTTTGAAAGTTTACTGGTATTTGGTTAATGCACTGAGGAGGTTAGAATTTTAATGACTAAATAGAAAGCATATTTCATGATGCAGATACACTGAGCCATTATTGAAGAAAATGCCACTTTTGGTAACATCCAGTCACGTCATAAAGCATGTGTGCTTAAAACAGTGTTTTACGTCTTGTGATGTTTCAATTTTACTATACTCTGATTAAAATCAGGCCAAAAAAATTCCTGTGGAGAAGCAAGTGCTGGGTAAGTGCTGTTCCCATTCGACATTTGTCTTTTACTCTGCTTTACTCTCCTACACAAAGCAGGAACTGGAGAAGTTGGCATCGGCTGCTCATTATATGTTGGGAACAAGTTCAGCTCCACGGGACACAAAAGCACATTGATGGATATTTTTATTTTAGTCTACAAAAACTGAAGACAAGCATAGTTTGAGCTTCAAGTGGCTTCCCAAAGAAACACTCATGTTTTAATTTTTAATGGAAAAAAGAGAAACTAGAATCCTTGCAAAGTTCCTCAGCAGCCAATTTTATAAGGTACAAATAACAGCACAAAACACTATTGCATCACTGAGAAGGAGGCGTGAACACCCAGAATTCAGGGTAGAAATATGTCATTTTACAAAATATCAAAGTCACCTAATTTTCCTTCTTAGAAAACATTCTAACACAGAAGACCCTGCCTAGACCTTAGAGCTTCTAAACAGAACAGCAGGGTTAATATTCAGTTTTGTGCAACAGACCATTTCTCTTCCTGATAGTATTCATCTTTCATGAGGGGCACATCTTAAATTCAAAAACAACTGGAATTATTATATCCTGCTGCAAATTAATATAGGTTAATCACACTTGTAGATCTTTTCCACTAATTCGGCAATTATCTGTAAATTATTCTGAGTGCACGTATATTCGTGAAGGAATAATCACACACACAAAAAAGCAGCTGGGCGTGGTGCTACATGTCCGTCATTCCAGCAGCTTGGGAGGCTGAGGCAGGAGGATCACAAGTTCAAAGCCAGCCTCAGCAACTTAGTGGAGGACCTAAGCAACCTAGTGAGACCCTGTCTCAATATAAAAAAAATAAAAGGGCTGGGGATGTGGCTTAGTGGTTAAGCGCCCCTGGGTTCAATCTCTGATATAAAAAAAAAAAAAAAAAAAAACAAGAAAAGAAAAAGAAAAGTAAACAAAGACACAAAGCATCTGACTTGTGGGGTGTACAGGTAGGAAGAAAGTCTCCTCACTTCTAAGGGGGAAGAAGCCACCTCATTCCTGTTTCCAGGGGTTGACCAGCCTTTTAGGACATTACTGGCCCTTAAAAGATAGGCAGATCAGGAATCAAGGAGAGTTCATGAACTTGAAGCAGCAGTTGAGGTGGAAGAAAGCAGCCCAAAGTCAGGAGGTCAATGGCTCTGCCCCGGCACTGACCAGAAGCCATACTGGTATTACCTGAACTTACAGGACCTCACTTTGGCATCCCATGAAAAAGAAAGCTTAACAAATAGAACCAAGAGTAAAAATTTGTTCCCATGATGTAGGCTCCCTATTTACCTCTCTTATTGTTTCTCTTGCTGAGAAAAAACTTCTTAGTTTGAGTAAGTCCCATTTGTTGATTCTTGTTATTAACTCTTGTGCTATGGATGTCCTATTAAGGAATTTGGAGCCCGACCCCACAATATGTAGATTGGAGCCAACTTTTTCTTCTATCAGACGCAGAGCCTCTGATTTGATATCAAGCTCCTTGATCCATTTTGAGTTAACTCTTGTGCATGGCGAGAGGAGGGGATTCAGTTTCATTTTGTTGCATATGGATTTCCAGTTTTCCCAGCACCATTTGTTGAAGATGCTATCCTTCCTCCATTGCATGCTTTTAGCCCCTTTATCAAATATAAGATAGTTGTAACTTTGTGGATTAGTCTCTGTGTCCTCTATTCTGTACCTTTGGTCCACCTGCCTGTTTTGGTACCAGTACCATGCTGTTTTTGTTACTATTGCTCTGTAATATAGTCTGAAATCTGATATCGCTATGCCACCTGATTCACACTTCCTGCTTAGAGTTGCTTTTGCTATTCTGGGTCTTTTATTTTTCCATATGAATTTCATGATTGCTTTCTCTATTTCTACAAGAAATGCCGTTGGGATTTTGATTGGCATTGCATTAAACCTATAGAGAACTTTTGGTAATGTCGCCATTTTGATGATGTTAGTTCTGCCTATCCATGAACAGGGTATATTTTTCCATCTTCTAAGATCTTCTTCTATTTCTCTCTTTAGGGTTCTGTAGTTTTCATTGTACAAATCTTTCACCTCTTTTGTTAGGTTGATTCCCAAGTATTTTATTTTTTTTGAGGATATTGTGAATGGGGTGTTTTTCCTCATTTCCGTTTCAGAAGTTTTATCGCTGATATACAGAAATGCCTTTGATTTATGTGTGCTGATTTTATATCCTGCCACTTTGCTGAATTCATTTATTAGTTCTAGTAGTTTTTTTGTAGACCCTTTTGGGTCTTCTAGGTATAGAATCACGTCTTCCGCAAATAGTGATAATTTAAGTTCTTCTTTTCCTATTTTTATGCCTTTAATTTCTTTCATCTAATTGCTCTGGCCAGTGTTTCGAGAACTATATTGAATAGAAGTGGTGATAGAGGGCATCCCTGTTTTGTTCCAGATTTTAGAGGGAATGCCTTCAATTTTTCTCCATTCAGAATGATGCTGGCCTGAGGCTTGGCATCTAGATAGCTTTTACAATGTTGAGGTAAGTTCCTGTTATCCCTAGTTTTTCTAGAGTTTTGAACATAAAGGGATGCTGTACTTTGTCGAATGCTTTTTCTGTGTCTATCGAGATGATCATATGGTTCTTATCTTTAAGTCTATTGATGTGGTGAATAACATTTATTGATTTCCGTATATTGAACCATCCTTGCATCCCAGGGATGAATCCTACTTGATCATGGTGCACAATTTTTTTGATGTGTTTTTGTATTTGATTCGCCAGAATTTTATTGAGGATTTTTGCATCTAGGTTCATTAGAGATATTGGTCTGTAGTTTTCTTTCTTTGAGGTGTCTTTGTCTGGTTTCAGAATCAGGGTGATGCTGGCCTCATAGAATGAATTTGGAAGAGCTCCCTCTTTTTCTATTTCCTGAAATAACTTGAAAAGTATTGGTATTAATTCTTCTTTAAAGGTTTTTTAAAACTCTGCTGTATACCCATCCGGTCCTGGGCTTTTCTTGGTTGGTAGTCTTTTGATTGTTTCTTCTATTTCATCCATTGATATTGGTCTGTTCAAATTGTGAGTATCCTCCTGACTCAGTCTGGGCAAATCATATGACTTAAGAAATTTATCGATGTCTTCACTATCTTCTATTTTATTGGAATATAGGTTTTCAAAATAATTCCTAATTATCTTCTGTATTTCTGTAGTATCTATTGTGATGTTGCCTCTTTCATCCCGTATGTTAGTAATTTGAGTTCTCTCTCTTCTTCTCTTCGTTAGCATGGCTAAGGGTCTGTCGATCTTATTTAATTTTTCGAAGAACCAACTTTTAGTTTTGTCAATTTTTTCAATAGTTTCTTTTGTTTCCATTTCGTTGATTTCCACTCTGATTTTAATTATTTCTTGCCTTTTACTCCTCACACTTCAGATAGAGCCCTAATATCCAGAGTATACAAAGAACTCAAAAAATTAAACAATAAGATAACAAATAACCCAATCAACAAACGGGCCAAGGACCTGAACAGACACTTCTCAGAGGAGGACATACAATCAATCAACAAGTACATGAAAAAATGCTCACCATCTCTAGCAGTCAGAGAAATGCAAATCAAAACCACCCTAAGATACCATCTCACTCCAGTAAGATTGGCAGCCATTATGAAGTCAAACAACAACAAGTGCTGGCGAGGATGTGGGGAAAAGTACACTTATACATTGCTGGTGGGACTGCAAATTGGTGCGGCCAATTTGGAAAGCAGTATGGAGATTCCTGGGAAATCTGGGAATGGAACCACCATTTGACCCAGCTATTGCCCTTCTCTGACTATTCCCTGAAGACCTTAAAAGAGCGTACTACAGGGATACTGCCACATCGATGTTCATAGCAGCACAATTCACAATAGCTAGACTGTGGAACCAACCCAGACTCCCTTCAATAGATGAATGGATAAAAAAATGTGGCATTTATACACAATGGAGTATTACACAGCACTAAAAAAAATGACAAAATCATGGAATTTGCAGGGTAATGGATGGTATTAGAGCAGATTATGCTAAGTGAAGCTAGCCAATCCCTAAATAACAAATGCCAAATGTCTTCTTTGATATAATGAGAGCAACTAAGAACAGAGCAGGGAGGAAGTGCAGGAGGAAAAGATTAACATTAAACAGAGACATGAGGTGGGAGGGAAAGGTAGAGAAAAAGGAAATTGCATGGAAATGGAAGGAGACCCTCATTGTTACACAAAATTACATATAAGAGGTTATGAGGGGAATGGGAAAAAAAAAACAAGGAGAGAAATGAATTACAGTAGATGGGGTAGAGAGAGAAGATGGGAGGGGGGAGGGGGGATAGTTGAGGATAGGAAAGGTAGCAGAATACAACAGTTACTAATAGGGCATTATGTAAAAATGTGGATGTGTAACCGATGTGATTCTGCAATCTGTGTTTGGGGTAAAAATGGGAGTTCATTACCCACTTGAATCTAATGTATGAAATATGATATGTCAAGAGTTTTGTAATGTTTTGAACAACCAATAAAAAACAAACAAACAAATAGAACCAAGAACCAAATTTAAAAGTGGGATGGCATCCAATTAAAATGCTTCTGCAGAGCAAAGGAAACAACTGAGAGTGTGAAGAGTCTGCAGAGTGGGAACAATCCTAGCAAGCTGCGTCTGACACAGGATTAATACCCAGAAAATATATATATATATATATAAACACCAAAAAACCAATAAGCCAATCAATAAATGGGCAAAAAAAAACCAAAGAGATATTCCTTGAAAGAAACACAAATGGTCAACAGATGTAAGGAGAAATGCTCAACATCCCTAGTAATCAAGGAAATGCAGATCAAAACTATACTAAAATGTCATCTCACTCCAGTCAGAATGGCAGCCATTAAGAATACAGGTCACAGTAAATGCTGGCAAGGATGTGGGGGAAAGGTACACTTGTACATGGCTGCTGGGACTGCAGACTAGGTACCATGCTGGAAAGCAGTACGGAGGTTCCTCAAAAGACTAAGAATGGAACCACCATGTGACCCAGATGTCCCACTCCTTGGTGTTTATCCAAAAGAACTAAAATCAGCATGCTGTAGTGATACAGACACATGAATGTGTACAGCAGTGCAACCACATAGTTAAGTCATGCAACCAGTCCAGGTGCCCATCGACAGACCAATGGGTTGATCACTGTGATGCATATACACAACGGAGTTTTATTCAGCCATAACGAAGAATGAAATCTTGGCATTTGCTAGTAAATGGATAGAGCTGGAGACCATCGTGCTAAGTGAAATAAGGCAGACTTGGAAAGCTGAAGGTCGAATGTCTTCTCTCCTATGTGGACGCTAAACAAAAATAAGAAAAAAGACTAGTTGGAGGGAATCTCAGGAAAATAGAAGGGAGATCAGTGGAGCGGAGAAAAGGGATGGGGGACAGGTGGCAGAGGGAAAAGGAGGAAGAATGGAATGAAACTGAGCAAATCATGCTCCGTACACATACGAACACACCATGGTGACTGCCACCTCCGTGTGTCTCTATAAAGCACTGATTAAAAACAATAAATAGAAGGAAGAGGTAGAGCAGAGGACCAGAACAGAAGAGTGAGGAGGGGAGGGAGAGTGGACATACTAGATGCTGATGGGGCCAGTTCTAGTTTATGCATGGGCATGTCCCAATGAACCCCACAATTAATGTATAACTATGACGCATGAATAAAAGTATTTCTTAAAAAGAATGGCACCCTCCCTGGGAGGGGACGTGGGCAGGATCAGTAGGTGATGTCCCCATAGACACCTATTAAAGACAGCAGAATGTAAACAGTTGCCAGGCCCCAGCACCAAGGGAGCAGGAGGCGGGGCAAACCCTACCACCAAGGGACTGCAGAAAGGGCCACTTACCCTAGTTACTGTACTTCTGTCCCAACTCAAGGCTCCTGAGATGCTTCCATGCCCAAACCTTGACCTTGACCTTCTCTTTACGCCCCCTGTTCATTTCAAGGGCACTACAGGAATCTGGGAGGGATCACTCATGTTTGCCTGGGACTTCCACCAACTGTAGAACCCTGGGACCCCAGCCCTCACTGACTAATGCCAGCACAGCCCCCATGTCACTGGGGGAACCAAAAAGCACATTTCCGAATAGCCCTGGGGGTTAAAACCACCACCGGTTAAACACTGCTACCTCATCTAAAATCTCATTTAAAGCCACAGCGAGAGAGCCACCCCAGGGGCTCCAATCTGCGTCACTACTGCAGCCCTTTCTAGAGTTCTCTTCCGTTTTTCTCTGTTCATCTATATATCTCCCCCTCTCACTCTAGCCACTAGAACTTAGCATGCCACCAGTGATTCCCTTATCTCCCCTGCAAAGCCCCAACCTCCTCCTCCTCCATCCTGGCTAACACAACCTCACCAGTCAACCGGGCAGAGACCTCAAGGCAAGCTGACCCCTGCCTTTCCCACCTGGTGCAAACGAGTCCAGGTCTAAGTATCTGGAGTCCTCCCCGCAACCCACCACTGCGACTGCCTCCAATCTTATCATCCTCAATCCCTCCACAGTAACCCCACTCTGCTCTCCCCAGTGCAGCCACACCAGCCTCTACCTAGCATCTACAAGGCTCCACATCAGCAATGCTGAGGTTCCTCAGCCAAGACTGGAAACTCCTCAGACACACAAAGGCCTCCCCCAGGCTCCCCAAGGGCCCTACATCCACAACCTCCAGTGAGACCCAAACTTGCCCATTTTGGGGGGAAGTGCCCCGTACTGGGGTGCCTCTGCACACAGGCCAGGATCCTCCCCCAGCCACCCCTGGCCCAGATGACCTCCAGCTGCAGGACAGACGGGACCAGCTAACATGCTCTGCAACCCAGGAGCCTTCAGAGGAAGAGGCTCAGAGTGCTGACCACACGGGAGGGACACACCTGATGAACAGCATCAGCCAGAACCTGAGTGGACTTTGTCCCTTCCTGCCTGTTTTCAGGCCGTGTCAGCTCACACAGAAGGGACTCCTGGTATTAATCACTGGCAACAGTGAAGAACGGGGACCTCTACAAAGGGCACAGACCACACTGTGAACTTGGCTCTTGAGGATTTTCTGACCTCCACCTCCACTCAACATGCCGTCACCTGCAGCCAACCTCCCCCAGGTGAGGAAGGAGCAACCTGGGCAGCCTGGCTGTGATCACCAAGAGCACGGCTGAACCCGGCTCCTGCTATCACCGCAGACACTGATCACGTGCTTCTGGGAGATTTTTAATTCACATTTCCTCGGGACTAGACAGTCTCCCCTGGTGGCACACTAATATTAGGGAACACCTTGGAGTCCTTCTTGAAGTCCCACCAGTAGGCAGAGCACCATGGAGTGAGCTCTGAACGTGACGAAGGCGGTGTGGGACTGCAAGGGAACCAGCGCCTCAAGGTGGATCACACCAGCCGTGGTGCTGTCAGTCACCTCAGAGCCTGGGTGTCATGTGACAGTCACACTTCACTTGGGCACATATCACCCACTCAAACGCTGCAGCAGTTCAAGTGAAAACAGAGCGAAAATGTCAAGGATGAGGGTATCTCGGTCTTTCTCCTTTAATGGAGGCTGAGAAGTTGGCGTTTTTTTATTAGTGCATATTAATCACACAGAACAAGGGTTCCGCTGTAGTCAACTGGTGCACGCACAGAACATGCCACGGCCCTCGCCTTCCCCTTCGCCCCAGACTCTCCCCTCCCCGATCCCATCCTCTTCTCAAGTTCAAACCAGCTATTTACTATAAGCTACAATATTAATGAAAACTTTTCAATAAAATCATGAAGGATCTGAATTTTGCAAATGATTAAAATTAAGACAGAATTTAATCAACGGTTTAAGCACAACGAGGTAATTCAGGATTAACTTGTTGTGATTTGTCAGGCACTGACCTGTCCAGCTTCCTCCCCTGTTTTGTCTTGGCTCCTATCTCTTACTATTTTTCCTTTTCTATGTCAACACCATATGTGTTGTACATGCTGAGACTACAGAAAAACACGAAGAAATTTAAAAGATTCACAATTCTATCAACCTTTACGTTCTGATAAGTTGCCTTCCCCATTATTAAAATCTAATAAAATTTAAAATCCAGTCTTTGGACCTGCTATAGAATCTGAAATATAAAAATTTTATCATATTATCAATCCATTAAGCCCCCAGTTTTCAATTCTGTGAATGTGATAAATATTTAAATATTATTTCAAAGTTAAAACAAGTGGTATATTTGTTTCTCAGTTTGAGTTATTACAGGTGTTGTGCATCAGGGATGATGGGATAAAATGGGTTAAATAATTCTCTAAATATTTTTATTGGTTGTATAATTGTTCATTATGTAGATATGCATGACATAAACCATCACTGTACATTTCTCAATCCTTCTAGAATCTCCTACCCTTGTTTTTTCACCCACTGGGAGTGATGAGGTCCACATGCTTCCTGACCACAAGCTCACACTGACACGCACTGCTTGACTCTTCGGGGCCACAGTGGACTGAGCATAGGAAGTGTCCCATGAGAATATAGGGGAGCTGACCCACTCTCACGGCCTCGTGACCCACAGCTATGGTGAAGCTGCAGTGCCCTAGGCTGCTCTAGGTTGACACTGGTGGCAGAACCTAACCTCATGGCCGCCTGGCTTGTGTGCATATGCTACCACCCTTGCAATTCCTCCTGAGACTCCAAGAACCCTTCTCACTAGCAAGCTGCATCAGCACACTCTGTTGCAAAGGCTTGAAACAAATCGCAAGCACCCTATACCAAATAACTCAAATCATCACCAAACAAATGAAGGCACAGGCACACACCCTTCAAGCTTAAGGGAGTACCTTGCACTTTAATGCTTTGGTGTCTGATGGATTCAAGTTACCTTCATCATTTCCACTTGCCACGTGATTCTGTCAACTTCTCACACAAGATGTCTGTACTGGCCTCTCTCTTTCTGAGCAGGAGAATGCTAACACATTTGCCTCTCCTTGTTAAGCAGGTGATTCCCTGGGATTCACTAAGTTGACTTTGCACATCCACCTGCTGAGCCAGACTCAAAAATATTCTTGGATTTCAGCAAGAAGAAAACTCCTTCCTTTCCCTGCTTTTGGTGATGTAAGCACTTCTCTCAAATTCTAATTAATTTCAACATCACAGAGAAATAACAGCACCGCTAATAATTACTGAACATATATCTCAAATGGCTCTTATTTACCTGAAAAACTTGTAAGAGAAATACAAACTGAAACATTACTCAGACAATCTTTCTTGCCCATTAAGTTGACAAAAACCTAGAGTTCTCCTGGCATTCTCTGCTGGAAAGGCTGTGGGAAGGAGGTGCTTGTCTGCTCCAGAGCCCTGCAAAATGGCACCACTGTGATGAGCAGAAATTTACAAAAAATAATAAACTGTTATATGCCTTTATACTTACACCTAGCAATTCCACTTCTAGGAAACCACCCCTAAGACAAAATAATAACAATGCAGAATGATAGAAGAACAAAGCAGGAACCTTGTAATAGTGAGACCAAAGATACCCTAAAGCCCAGAAAGTGGGTGGGAGGAACAGAGTTTAATCCACTTCTAAAGGCAGAGTCACACTTACATCTACTGGGAAGGAACAGCTGTCCCCACACTCCAGCTGGGGAACCTTCACATCTGCCAGGAAGGAACACCTCTCTCTGGCTATGTACTAAACAGTGGAAAACCACTCAGCACTGAGCACCTGGGGCACTCCCTTGAAGTCTTAAAACACTATTTCACACCAAGACACCAGGGAAGATGGCCAATTCCACGCCAGAGGGAAGAAGTGAAACCATGATCCTCTAGCTCCTAACGCTCCAGACAGCAAAGAACATGATCCAAGATTGCTAAGGTAAAAGTGGAGAAGGATCAATAAATATATAACTTGAATTTTCCCCCTAGGAACATTAGGTGGATGTACATTGTTCTTTACAGAAATAGTCCAGCTAGTAAATGAATAAGGAGCAATAAATTAGATGACATCAACATTTAATCAGATAATAAATTAGAAAGCATTAGTGCAATAAATTAACAGAGCTGATGACGATCGCCAGCCACACGTCACGTGCCTCCTGGGAAGTATTGCAGGACCAATAGCCTGCTTTCCTCAGTTAAAACTTGGAAGGGAAAATTGTGGAAATGGATAGAGAAATTCTAGGGTAGATTCGTAATGATCTCCAAGATTCAGGTGAAAAAAGCAAGCAGCGGAACATGTTTACAGTGCGCTATGATTTAAACAAACACAAGGCAAAAAGACATTTCCATAAAGAATCATAAACGAGTTCTAAAAACATGCACCAAAAGAGTGGTGCTTTTCTTATCTCTCAGGTGGCCAGGGAACCACAGCACAGGAGGGACATCTGACTGGAGAGCCTTGTATATTATGGATTTTTAAGGTATGTGAACCTATTATTTATATTTTAAAAAAAGAATAAAATAAGTGAAAAATGAGCAATGATGGGTATGATCATAATACTCTAATTTATGCAAAAAAATGTTCTTAAATACTGAAGTAGTTATAAATAAAACACTCTCTGTAAACTTGTAAATACTTAACCAAAAAGAAAAGATAAACAAATATGGAAAATTCTTAAGCTCGTAGCTTTGAGAGTGTGAAAATCACGCAACTTCATCTACTTTTCATGACAAAAAGTAAAGCAAAAAACATTAAATAAAATAAAACTAAAACAATGTTCCATTGTAGCCAGACAAGCCCACAGAAGATGGGAGCGTGAGTCTACTCTTTCTTTATTTCTAAAATACAAGAGCTCCTACTGGCAACGAACCAAGACTGTCCGTGTGATCAGAAGCGACAGAGGCAACCTACGTGGGGAGACAGGAGTGAAGGGACCCTCGCGGCTGCCTGCTGGGAGTCTGTCTACCCACCAGCCACTTGAAACAAAGCCTAAAACCTGTTCAAGGAATGCAGACAGAGGCCTATGGCAGGAGCCAAGGGTACACAGGACGCCTTCTGAGGCACAGGGCGTCCACAGGCCAGCCACGCCTGGCCTGCAGTGCCAAGGGAAGCACACTCACTTTTTGCTGGCCTCACACACGTCCGTGATGTTGGAGAAGAGGTGGTGTCTCTCAGTCTTCGTCATCGTATCGCTCAGTTCTTTAGAATTTTTAAACATTCGTATCAAGATCTCCAAGCTGAGTAAATACGAATGTTCGGAGGATATGACTTCAAAGATGGCCTAGTAAGAGTGAAAAAGAACTATTTTACTAATTAGTTTAACTGAAGGACAAATATAGCTTTTTATCCTGCTGTAAAAATGGCCTGATGTCTTAAAATGCACAAAAAAGACAGCACCGGGAAACGCTCAAGGCGCAGGTCCCAGTCCTGTCTTTCTGTAAGGTCCAAATACCCAAATCCTGAGACAGCCTCTGTGCACAGTGGGAATCAGGAGGGACTGTGCCCTGAGGCCATGCCTCTGCAGAGGCTGGAATCTGGGAGGAAGCCAGGGTGTCATAAAATCTCAGTGGGACATTAATTAACCTTGGGGTCATCCCCTCCAGCACTGCTTTCAAAGCATGCTGCTTCAGGGACAGGAAGAATTTATGGCTATCCCTTGGGATTCAGAAATCCCTTCCTCCACATCCCTCCCCTCCCCTCCCCTCAGTGTGTGCTCTTTCTCTCCCTTATTTTTTTTAATTTTTTAATTGATTTTTAAAAAATAAACAACTAGTCAATAACAATAGCAAATATTCCAGCATGATTGCACCTATCTTCAAAAGGTTCTTATCAGCCACAGGAATTCTTTCATACAAACTCACATAATTGAGAGTAACTATGTTCAACAAGCCACCCACTCTTTCTACTCTCCTCACTGTCTCAAGAAGGAGCAAAGGACTCTCTGCAGAACTCTTGATGTCAGGCACGCTCTGGTTTTCCTGATAAGTGTGGGTGATGGACATGCCAACCCCACCTGTGCATATTCAACAACACCCTGTGGAGGAATCCAGCAGCTCCTCCGCAGGGTCAATTACAGAGCCTCCAAGGTCCATGACACAGGGGGAGGTCCTCCTTGGAGGGATGGTGAACATCCTGCAGGCCAGAGACTAACCTCCTTCCTGGCAACCTCACCACCCTCACCTCTAGCCCCCTCCCCTCAGGCCCCTGTCCCAAGGAGTATGGCCTGGGGGTAGGGTGGGAGCTGGCAGCCCAGGCTGCAGTGTGCACATAGGTTCCTGGGCTAATCTTGGTGTTCACCTCCCTCTTGAGCATCCAACAAGGCCTTAGAGCCTTAGATCTTACTTCGAGTGTGCTGGTGGAGCCCAGGCTGTGCTCTGGGGAATGAAGTGATGTTACTATCTTAAGAGTAAGAACATCACTTAACCTATCTATTACATCACTACTCCATCAATACAATTATCCCCAAGAACTATAAGGCACTAAAGAAAATTCCCTTCCTGGCCAAAAATAATGGCTGGATATGGTGCTCAGAACGACTTCAGACACTATCAACAGCAAAGGATTGTGTAGTCAGATCCAAAACACAAAGACTGAAGCAAGAACATATAATCAACTACACAGAATAGATCACAGCAAAGGGGAAAAGCACTAGCTTAATAAAGTTAATGCAATAATTGCTAAAATATCCTGCAACCAAGTCTAACTAGCCAATTAAGTTACACCTACTAAAAATACCTATTTAGAATATGAAAGAAACCACAAAGTTAGGTTTGGGACTATTGGGGTTTTCCTGTTGCTGTGTGTGTGTGTGTGTGTGTGTGTGTGTCTGTGTTATTTTCTCTCGTTTTGGTGGCAATGGTGCTAGGGACTGACTGGGGTGCTCTACCACTGAGCTTCATCCCCAGCCCATTTTATTTTGAGAGAGGGTCTCACCAAGTTACTGAGGCTGGCTTCCAACTTGCAATTCTGCTTCAGGTATTTGAATAGCTGGGATTACAAGCATGGCCACCAAACCAGCTGTCATTACTTTTTTATGTCATAAATCCGAACAGACATTTTCAGATTATAATAGAAATAGATAAAGTCAAATGAATAAGATTTAAAAGACAAAGAATGTTCTAATGGAATTAGGACTTTGGAGAAGCTCTTCAATTTGTCTACTAGGTGAGAGAAACTCCTTATGGCACATGTTAACAAGAGAGGGGGAAAGTCTGTAACACCCACTTGTCCATCATTAGGAAAATAGATAAAATTTTGAAAAGGTGGTATTCCCAGAGTGGAATACTACATAGTAGCCAGAATGAATGATTCAGATTAATATACATTTAACAGATGATTCTCAAAAACAATGTTAAGTGTAAAACGCAAGTAACTGAAAAATATGTACAGATTTATATCATTTTTTAAAACACGAGTACTCACAAATGTACATGTAATGCATGATTTTAAAACACAGATTGGTTGGAAAATTATGCACTAATTCATGATAGTTGTCTCTGGGGAGACAAAGGGAATGGGGTTATCAAGAGAATGCAGGACTTCTATTTTGTCAAAAGTTTTATTTTCTTTTAAAAAATATAAAGGAAAATTTTAAATGTAATACATTTGTTGATTCTCGGTGGTGGGTACACGGAAGTTCTGTACTCTGGTCCGCTTTCTTTAAGCTTAAATAGTCAATACACTGGACCTTTCTTTGGCTTTATTTTATTCCAGTGAAATAAACATTCCTGTGTCTTTGGAGGAATGAGTCTGTGTTCACATCTGTATGTGTACAAACAAACACGCCTGAGACAGAGGAATGACATTCTTAAGAATGTCACAGTTTTACCTCAATGAGCAGTTTTCTTTTTTTTTTTTTTTAAGCTGCACTGATTTAAACTTCAAGTTGTAAAACCCTATTATCTTAGTTTTCATTGAATAAGCTTTGCATTCTGTTGTTCTTTTTGAGTTACAGAAAACTGCCAGAGAGCTCAGAGCCTCACATAAGCCTTCCTCTGCTGACATTAACACCCAGGGTCCCTTTGTCTACAGATCAGCGTGTACTCTTCATTCGGACCTTGCCAGTGTTTCCACCAACCTGCCTGTCAATTCTAGACTGTTCCATTTTTCAAAATATTTCTTCCACTTTAAACTCCTAGACTAGGTACTTTGTTGCTTAAAGGCAAATGGTGTTAAAATACATAAAACTTTTCTTTTAGGAGGGCTCTGTGTGGGTAGCTTTATTTAACAATGGCCACATGTTGTTTTTGTAAAACAAAGAAAAAACAAACAAACGTGTTTTCAGAGAATAATACCACAGAGTGCACAGGAGCCACCCCCCACACCCCAGCTCAAGCACCTATTCTGGAAGCGTACCTCTTGTCTCTTTCTTTCTTCCTGGCTGACTGTCTGGGACAACCCATTTCTTTTTACCTAGGAGAGAAAGCAAAATAGAGTTGAACTCATTTACTTTGACAATTTCTTTATTACATAAAGCATAACTCTGCCCTCAAAAATCCATTCTGCAGCTAGGTGTGGTGGTGCAGACCTGTAACCCCAGCAACTCGGGAGGCTGAGGCAGGAAGACTGCAAGTTCCCAGCCAGCCTCAGCCACTTGGTGAGGCCCTAGGCAATTTAGCATGACCCTGTCTCAAAATAAAAAGGCCTGGGGGTGTGGCTCTGTGGTTAAGTGTTCCTTGTTTCAATCACCAGCATAAAAAAAAAAAAAAAAAAAAAAAAAATCTGCAAAATGTCAAATTAGGAGCTCTCAAATCCTCAGAGTTTAGTCACAATAATAAATGTGCATTGTTCAGCATTAAAGAACTAAGAAGTATGTACAACACAATTCTTTCAGGTTGAGCATTTTTGTTCCACTCTTGGTTCTGGATATTTTTAAAGTAAGTTATCTAATTAATCTCCCAAATCATAAATGAGAAAATCAGATAGAAAATGAGCAGCTGCTCTGGGCATGAACTGAGTCCACAGCTGACAGGAGTAGACAGGGTCTGCATCCAGGCCTGACAGCCCTAGGCCGAGGGCCCAAGGCCCCTGCTCTCAAGATAGCACCCCATCTCTGGTGAGGTACCAGCACCAAGACCCCTTTTCATGCCAGCTCTGGGTCCCCCCTGACTTTGGATGGGAAGCCACACTCTTACCCCCCAGCAAATTTTCCATTTGTTATTTTTTTTTGTCCACACATATCATGGAATGTCCTCAGCCTCACCCACCATCCTGACCCTGGGTCAACCTGTCAGCAGGAATTCACGGCAAAAGCCTTCCACACACTCTTAATAAGGGGGGAGGCTAGCAAACAGAATGAAACCCTACAGAGCTGCCTTTGCTGACCCCGGTGAGGACTGCACAGGATTTCCTGCTTGACACAACTTTGACACAGGGACCTGCAGACACCGTGTCCACAAGATCCACAGGTGAGGTCACAGCAAGGACTTCTGTGCCACTGGCATCTCCGTCCAGATGCAGCTCATTCCTGAAACTCTTCAGGGGAGGAGGATGAAGCACCTGGACTCAGACACCTGCTAGGCACCAGCCCTGTGCTGAGGTGTAAGAGTCTGGCCCCCCCATCCAAAGTCAGGGGGGACCCAGAGCTCAAGTAGTTGATATTTTGGGGGAGAAGTCATTTGCAGAAGGTAAAGCGCTAGTGCACACAACCGTCACCGTCTTTAATACTAACATGACAAATTGCAAAACACCCTTTCAGCCACACAGTCCCACTAACATCCCAGCAACCCACACAAAACTACCGACCCTCATTAAAAAAAAAAAAAAAAAAAAAGACTCCAGGAAGCGTTTTTTAATTATGATTTGGCAGCTGAACTGGAGCATATGTGGGGAGTCTGGGAGTTTGCTCTGGAGGGTTATGACAAAGCAGTCCCTCCTGGCTGGCTGCCGGGACACTGCCCGGGCCTGTCCTCCCCGTCTGCCCTCTTGGCCTGGACCTTCCACACTGTGCACAGGACAAAGAAAGAGGACTCATTCTGTCCTCCTGAGGCCCCTGAGAGCAGGTGTCTGGGAGCTCCAGATTATGAGCAGGCCGGATGCCTTCAGAGGATGGGGCTTGTGTGGAGATAGAGGATCCAGGAGAAAAAGACAGTCCTGGAAGGGGGCCTTGGGGACAGAACAGAAGGCAGAGAAAGCCAGAGGAGGAGGTAGCCACAGGGGACAACGTCAAGTAGAGACAGACAGGGCGGGAAGGAGGGCAAGGGCCAGAAGAGAACAGGAGTTATTACCTGAGAAACACCCTCGGAAACCTCCCAACTGGGAACAGGGACCTTCTCAGTAAACCTGAGTCAGGACCACTGGAGGCCCAGGCTTCTTATGCATTATTTTTAAAGGTGTGTGTAAACGTGTTTGCACCTACGTAGTCTTAAAATGCAAATGCTTTCTGCAGTTTGCAAGTCTTTGCTAAGAGAATCTAAAGTACTGTCAAGTTTAACATGGCCCAGATTTTCTGTGGAAAACTTCTAACCAGCTTCTAACTCCTACCAGGCCTGTTGTGGTACCAAAAAGTGAAAGAAATTAAAATTCTTCAGAATAAGCTCACAGTATGAGCTTCACTGTCTACCATGTTTGAAAAATGGGATTCAGACCTGAGGCCAAACACAGCCTCCTATCCCCAAGCTGAAAGCTGAACTCTTCCCCTCAATGCTTGCTGAACTGGCCTCCCAGACAAGCCCAGAGGCCACAGGGCAAGCCTCCCACACAGGGAAGCCAAGCCGATGCAGGTGGTGTGCACCTGTAAGCCCAGCTACTCTAGAGGCTGAGGTGGGAGGAAGGCTTATGCCTGTGACCTTGAAGCCAGCAAGGGCCATACCCTGAGACCTATTCAGAAAAACAAAAACAAAAAAATCATATTGGAAGCTCCAACTGCATACAGATAGGACCACCCAGCTAGCCAAGCAACTCACTTGATCTTTCCTATTCCTTGATGGTGTAAGGTGATTTAGGTACGTCCGCAACAAGCAAAATTGCAGAAACAGTCTATAAGCTCTAAGAACTCCTTGGCTTTGGCATGATCTAATCAACCTATCAAGCCGTTCTAATCTAGCCATGGCAGACTCTAGACAAAGTTGAACACATGTCAGTATCTCAACGTTTAAACATTAATTTAAATAAAAGAACAGAATTTGCCAGACTACTCTTCTAATCTGTTAAAAAATAGGAAGACATATCTGAGGCTTTTCAAGAGAATGAATGCAGAGAACTCATTGATGATGTCAAAGTTCTAAATTCTTAATTGTAAGATATACATTTGCTGTTGCAATCAATATTAAAATTTTTCATCCATGATATTTGAAACCTATGTATTTTGCATATTCAAATGAGACAGAAATTAACAACTGACTACAGTTAAATAACTATTAGACCCTTCATCTAAAACTCATGCTAACTTCCTTCTTGACATCTCGTCGTATGGTCTGAATGTTTGTGTCTCCCCAGAATTCACATTCAAATCCCAGACCCTAGGTGATATTATTAGGCCACAGCATCTTTGAGGAGGTGATTGGATCATGAAAGTAGTGTCCCAGCAAATGGAATTAGCACCTTTATGCTTGCTGATTTGTTTTGCTGGTACCAGAGATTGATCCGGGGTGCTCTAGCACTGAGCCACATCTTCAGCCCTTTTTATTTCAAGACAGGGTCTCACTAAGTTGCTTAAGGCCTTGCTAAATTAGGAAACTGGCCTTGAACTTGTAATCCTCCTGCCTCAGTCTTCTGTGTCATTGGGATTATAGGCGTGTGCCACCAGGCCAGCTTGATTACTGCCTTTATAAAAATAGGCCCCAGAGAGACCCCTGGCCCTGCCACCATGTGAACACATGGCAGGAAGGAGCTTTGTATGAGCCAGAAAACAGCCCCTCACCACGGGCCAAGTCAGCCTGACTGTGCTCAGACTCCAGAACTGCAGGAGGAAGTCTCTGTTGTTCACAGTGACCCAGTTCATGGCAGCTGTGGCAGCAGCCCACACTAGGGCATCTGCCAGTCTGAGCTTCACACATGACTGTCCCAGGAAGGGACCGACAGCCTCAGCCAGAGGCTCCATTAGCGCACCGGCCAGTCACTCTAAACCTCTTTGTCTTGCAGTGAACCAGGTCAGGAGATCCACACACTGCTCAGTGTTCTCTGGCCCAGACAGAAAAAGGTGACAAAGCCAAGCTCAGCCCCACACAGAATACCAACACCCTCTGCACCCAGCCTGTCTGTGCATAGAGTCAGTCCCATCTCTATGGAGAGTGAGAAGAACAGAACCTCTTGGTGGATCAGATCATCATTTTCTGTGTGGAGAACAGGGCCATGTGCTGGGGCATCTCCGTAACTTGATGCCCTTTCCCAAGAAGATAGGTGTTGGTATTCCCCAACAGCCGGGAAAAGAGCATTCATGGGAGGACCCCCAGAGACTGAACAACCAGACTCAGAGACACAGCCAGTTATAACTGACACCGGCTGTATACAATGCAGGACCACTCGGGGCTCCATACAGCACTCACTCACACTGGATACCCTTTTAAAATAAGCCCTCTCAATGTGCCTGGTTCACCCACTTGCTGAACATGAGCTGCTATTCCTGGGTGATGCTCCATGATGGAACCTCTTCACCCCAGAGTTCAAGGGGAAGAGACTGCAAAGTAAAATTATACCCCCGGGCCCATCTTCAGACTCAACACAACCAGACTCACCCCTGAGTTACAGAAGATCTAGAGGTTATCACTGCAATTAACTTGGAGACAGCAACCATGAGAGTCTGTTTAATGTCCCCCAAATGAACAATCTGTCAGGGTCCAGAAATAGGGTCCTCTGTAACCAGACCCCACAGGCTTGCTCTAGCCCCACTTCATCCACAGGGAAAGATCCTCAGATACCACACGTGACCTAAGCTACGCTCCCAGAGAACATCACGGGTCAGAGAGCTGTGTACACAAAGGTCAGACAAGGTCAAGATGGGGAGGGCATCATTCTTTCAAAGAATAAAATGTAAATACAGAAAAAAATACATTAAAATAAAATATATATATATATATATATATATATATATATATATATATATATATATATAGATAGATACACAGGAATGAACCAAGGAAAGTAGAAACACGGGCACATTTCACAAACTGTGCCCAGTGACATGCCTGGTTCATTTGTTCAAGAAGACTCTGAAGTCTGATCTTCTGTTGATCAGCTTAATTCTCCAACCCTACTGAAGTTCTTGGATTTCAAGAAACAGCAAGCCCTTGGCTGCAGCGGGCACCATCAGGCCTAGCAGAACAAAGGTGAGCCAGGCAGAGCAGGCCAGCGCTCCCGGGTAGCCACACAGATGCGAGCCAAGAGCACACACCACAAATGCGAAGGAAATTAAACGTATGAGAACCTCAGCTGTGTGCGTGACGAAGGTGACAAGACTAGAGCCTTCATCTGCAGCCAGCTCCACCTGTAGCCAATTCCCCATCCAGAGTACCTGATGGCCTGAATTCACCTCCACACTACCATTCAACCATAGGCTTCCCGTGCACCAGATACGGTTCTTTCCAAGCCTCTGAGCCTCAGAACCCTGCAAGGAGAGTGTTACTGTGCCCGGTTACAAGTGAAGAACATGGACACAGCCAAGTCGGCTGCTCAGACCAGCCTGTCTGGCCCTGCCAGGCCTGAGCTCCTCACTACAGAAGCACGCTGACCTCTGAAACGCTGGTATAAACTTCTGAGTTATCATCTGCAGCTCCTCTTGCCCTGAATCAAGTCCCCTTGAGGCACACCCCCAAAACCGTGTCTCAGTGCACTCCTGGTTCCCGCAGCAGGGGGGACGCTCTGCTGGCAGCAGGGCCCCCGGGGATCTAACTTTCAGGTTGGTCCTCAAATGTCTCCTACTAAATGAATTCATCTCTCTGACTCTCTGGGCTACTGAACTTGAGCCTGGGTTTATTCATTCTCCATCTCTAAATGAGCACAAGAAGCGGCTCTCACAGACCCACAGCAGTCAGCTGGGGAATCGAGGTTCACATGCGCAAAGTCAATGCCAAGAAGCAAACAGGGTGACAGTGAATGGCTGTGGGCAGGAGGCAAGTCCATGAGGTTACGTGATAAAAGATGAACAGTTCCAAAAAGCGTAGTATTTAATAAACCACGGAGGTGCAGGCCAGCCTGAGGGCAGCTACAGCCGAGAGACTGGGAACGGGCAGAGGCTAGCACTGCCAGCCTGCCTGCTGTCAGGTCCCCCTGCTGAGTGGGCATCTGCATCACCACCGGCATGCAGACACCATTACTTAAAGAACTCAATCAGCTCTTCTAAAGAACTTCAAAAGATAAACAAGCTTCTGACTAACATCAGTGAAATCCTTAAAAGAATCAAGTGCCCACTTACATGATAAAAGGGTATGTGCACTTTAAAAAGGTGAGGAAGGAAGTTCAGCAACACCGGAAGTCATCCACAACACTGTGCGGAGAACAAACAGACAGAACTTCAGGTGAAGACACTCCATAGGAAAACCAGGCAATAAAACTGTCCCTGAACTACTAAATTTTTGCTTTAAAAAAAAAAAAAGGGCAATCTCTATTAAAAAAAGAAAGAGAGAGAGAGAGAAAGAGAGAAAGAGAGAAGGAAGGAAGGAAGGAACAAATAGACAAAATAGACAATCTCTATTTTGGAAAAACAAAACAAAACAAATCTAAAAGGTCATTTACCCAACTGTCAATAGTGATTGGATCAAAGTAGGGATTTCAACTCATTTTAATTTTCTTCTTTTTCTTTACTGGTAGTTTCTGATTTTCCTATAATAAATATGTCTTGGCTTTGAAATAAAAGGGTCATTTAAATGACAAAAACTAAAGTGTTTCTACATCCTCTCTTAAAAACAATTAGATAAAGAGGGCACAGAGTGGAGCCGGGTGAGAACGTCAGCAGCACCTGTGCTTCTTTGCTGTCACCCAGGGGGAAGCTGGGAACAGCGAGGTGACCGCCACAGACAGAAGGAATACAGCAAAGGCAAAGGGAGGTGACGAGAGAGAGATTCTGAGACAGGTCCAGACCAGGCAAGGGCTTCAGAGGCAGTGCTGAGAATGACGGGTGACAGGCAGCAGAGCAGAGTGGGGACAGAGCCCAGGAGAGGGACGGAGCCCAGGAGACGCCTGAACACACACTCAGGCCTGAGTCAACAGGGGCTGAGGTCCTGCTCTGGCAGAGACCACCTGTGGGCAAAGGTGGGACGGGACCGCAGGACGCTCTGGCTCCCATCTGGTTTTGTCTGTTACTTTCACAAAGCGGCAGATGCACAGAAATGACAGAATCCAAAACAAGGAGTGATGGAGAACAGCATTGCCAGTGAAGTCACTTTCTCAGGTTTGCAGTAAAAACCAACCTGAGCTAAACCTTGTTTCAGAAAAACAAGGGAGAAGGAACTTTCCATTAGCTGCATAAGGCATGGAGGTCTCACTGGACAGGAATCACCTCACTGTCTGCAGCCCTAGACAGCAACTCAGAACCGTCCTGTCTGCTCCTCTTAGGACGCGCTGTGCTTTGGTTCCCGGCTTCTCCTCTGCCTGTCTGGCCCATCTGCTTTGCTGCACGTTCCTGGCCGACAGCTCCCGACCCTCCCTGCTCTCTCGGAGCTCTGCCCCGTTCCCTCTGTCACTCTGCCCCACAGTCTTCCAAAACCCTCCATAGGCACTTCACCCCTGTTGTCTTCTGGACCACATTCTAAGTTCATGGCGTTCAGCGGGTTTCAGGTTTGTGTCACCTGCCCATCCACCACAAGGCAGCAGAATACAAGCGAGGTTCAAAGTCAGATACTAGCACTCTTCAAACTAAATAACAGTCGGATCCCCGACTGTTATTTCTTCAAAAGTAGCAAAACAGAAAGCCTAGAACACAAAATATCATGATGCATTCCAAGTATCGACAGTAATTTCTGTTGGCCAAACTTTTGTTGAACACACACATAAGCATGCACCCACATACACATTAGGACCCACATACACATTAGAACCCACATACACATTAGAACCCACATACGGGGGACACGAGATAAAATGTATTCCTCATTCTAAGCCACTGATGTAGACCAGGTTGCAACACCCATGCCTTGATGTGCAAACGCCGACCAGTCTTGGTCACTTAGCATAGTCCCACAGACCTCTGCAACAAAAGCTGCTTGTTCACACTTATACAAAAGAACCTGCCCACAGCTACCACGTGCCACACCACAGTGCATCATGGAGGCCCAAGCCACCCAGAACAGAGCAGTACCTGGCCCAAGGACAACACATTTTTAGTGACCTCCTAAGTGGGGAAGTGGCTGAGCCAATAATCCTCTCTCTCATGAGGAAAGTGGGTCGTTTAATATGGACAATTCAAGAAGACAGTTCAAGAGACAGGGAGGGCCCTGTTTGTTGACCTCAAGTCTAAGTGGTAGAAAGTCAAACTAGTGCATAAGAGCTCTCAGAAGGAAGACCAGACACACAGAAAAGGGAAAGAAGTCAATTCACGAGAAGGCAGAGAGTCACTGAGGGCAACAGTGCCTGCCCTCCTGAGACCTCAGCACATGTGTCCACTCTCTGAGGAATCTTCAGAGGCTCTTCTCCAGGTCATCTTAGGACCTTAAGACAGCAGGACAAGCAAGACAGCGGTCAGGCGTAACATCCCAGAGTCTCAGCTGCCTTGATACAAAGCAGAGACGAGCACCTGCCCTCGCACACTAATCCTGAGGCTGAAAAAACGGTTATGTACGATCTCCAGCATGCGATGAGTCCTCTGCAAAGACCAGGTCAATCATTTAACTGTCAGCAAACCAATCGATCCTTGATGACCCCAGCAGGTCCCCCAGCTTGCACCCTCCTGCAGGCCAGTCCCTGCCTGCCTGCTCAGAGACTCTGACCCCATGGACAGAAGGGCTCCCTGTTGCTCTGCTGGGCAGACAGAAACCTGCTCCTTTGGCCACCACTACCAGAAGAAGGGTCCCCCCTGCCACACAGAGTAAGAGTGGCTCCATGGCTGTTGCCACAGCCGGGCTGAGGGCAGGGAATCGCCAGCATTAAGGGGGTGAAGCTGTAAGTTTGTTCCTGGCACTAACACTTGCCACCGTCCACTTACCTCACCCTTCTTAGTGTCTCAAACAACAGAAATACAGGGAACAAATATCCTAATAATCTAAAAGCAGTACAGACTCATCACCTAGAACATCAGCAGGCTATAATTCTTCCAAATAAAACGCCAAAATTCAAGTAACAAATTTTTAAAGACTAATTCCATATTTAAAGGTTCCTTAGCCATTTTCATGCCACTGATGCTCTCCCACCATTATGAGGCCAGCCGGGTGCACAGGAGGCCCTGAGAATCAGTACCATCATTGGACAAAGGGAGGAGACCCAGGGAGAGGCCACTTTAAGGTCAAGAGGGCAAACACACCCGAAAGATGGAAGCCACGATCCAAGGCTCCGTGTTTTGGGGCCCTTCTTGGCCACTGGGAGCTCCTGAAGCACCCGGGCCTGCTCTGTGGGTATCTGAACACGCTGTTCTCTTGCCGACTGGGCTGCTTTTGGTTTCCACTGCATCCTGTCCCCCTGCTCAAGAGGTAAATCTAGGTAGACTGAGTCCACAGTTCAATTTGATTTCACAGTAAGAGGTTGGGGGAGTCACAGGCGTGTATTGACAGCCACAGGCTGAGGAGATGACAGGTGCAGATCATAGAACCTGGTGGAGGACAGAGCTTGGACCATCCACTGTCCAGAAATGAGAGGAACAGGGGAGCTCCCATGGGCATCCAGCTGTAGGAGCCAACCTTACTCCAGCTCCTCCCACCCACTGTCCCCGCTGAGGGCTGGTGCACACGGCATCTCAGCCTAGGAGTTCTCCATCTGGACACCTCAGGTGGCCGATGACGTCCTTCTTTTGACACTGACAGCACCTTTCCCAGACAGGTGCTCCTCCCCACAGGACCTTACGGCAGCACCTGCATGTCCCTCCCAGTGCTCCTGTAGCTGTAGCTCTGCCTCTGCTCATGACAGGTGATGTCTGAGTCACCACTCCTGACAGCAAGGTGAGCCAGTCCTTCAGTCTCCAGTGCCCAGCACAGGGCTTTGGGCAGCAGGCCCTGAATGGAGACTTGAAGAGTGACGAAGTCACTCGCAAATCACTCAGACACACAGCCCATCTCTCAGATGATCTGTAATGTGAGTCCTATGTGTGCTGCCCTTAAAAACTGAGTCCAATCAGAGTTGTTTTGTTCTTGATCTCTGTTTTTCAGACAGATATGTAAAATTCAATGCTGCTGTGATTGAGATTAAGAAAAAAACTTTTCTTTTTGGTGCTGGGGATTGAACCCAGGCCTCATGCATGTGAAGCAGGTACTCACCACTGAGTTACAGTCCAAAGAAAACTTTTCAAGATGGTATGAACATCAAAGACTGCACCCAACACATACAGCTATGGTAAAGGGATTCTGGTACTTGGAGATGAAGTCAAGAAAAAAAATAACCGCAGACTGAAACTAAACAAATAAATACATATATTTATGTGAACTTTGTTTTTAAAAAAAAGGTGCATGGTTCATATTTTGAGTCTCAAAGCCTATATAACCACCCCCACAAAAGAAAGATGACTAAGTACACCCATCAAACAGGAAAGTGCACAATTATAACACTGTAGCTCAGACAAAGACCCGAAAAAGCAAGTGCTGAGCCAGGCGTGGTGGCTGTAAGACCAGCAATGCAGGAAGCTGAGCAGGAGGATTGCAAGTTCAAGGCCAGCCTGGGCAACTCAGTCAGCCCTATCTTAGAATAAAAACATATTTTAGAATGATTGTGAATAAGCTCAGTGGTAGAACGCCCCTGGGTTCAATCCCCAAAACTGGAAAAAAAGTTATGTATAATAAATGATCTGTACATTACTTATATAAATACATGAATTTACATTTTTTTCTTAAGTACACATATGTGAATTTTGAGGAGACTGATGTAGAGGTAGGGCGGGATGGTAGTCGGGATGACAGGAGGCTTTAGTCTTATCCGAATTATTTGAATTCTTCTCCACATGGAGGACACAGCCTGTTTTGTTACTTAAGTCAAAGTTAATTCTCAAAGATGTTAAGAGAATAGCATAATCTAATTACATTGAAAAGGCAAAACCACACAGAGCCTGGCACCTGGCCCAGAGCTGGCCGTCCTCTTTCTTCACCTTTCAGCCAGAAAGGACCTCGGTTAGGGCCTCAGGTCTAGGCACGAAGACTCCATTGCTATGGATAAGCCAAGCATTTCCCAAGTCCCACGTCCAGCCTGAAAGTGTGGGCTGAAAGTTCAGCCCAACTGCTTAAACCACGAGTCTAAAAGTAGGCCAGACATGGAAAATGAGAACATTTTCTATATTTTAAACACAAAGGATATAATAAAAGGCATTAATCACCACCTAAAATGGAAAAAAAAATAGCTTTGTGAGATTGCTGTGTTGTAAGACTGTAAATGAAAATTTTTATTACTGCAGAAGTAACTACTTTAAACAACAAGACAATGAACAAGTAAATATTCAGACAAGAGTGAAAATTTAGGAAAAAAAAAAAATGAAAGTTTTCTATGACCTCTAAGTGCATTCAGCATTTCTGCAAAGGGAATGATATTCAGGTTGGTTACATTTGTCAAGCTCTGATTTTTTTAGCAAAACTGTGCCTTTCACAGAGTAGAATTTCTAAAATAAATGCCATCAGATTGAACTGCAAGACTCCAAAGTGTATGTTTTATTTTGAGCTGAGTGGAATTATATTCCCGTGTTTTAAAATTCTTCCTTTCTCATTCTGCAAGTTCCAGAAATGTTCCCAAAGGTAAATTCTGTGCCTTGAAGAGCTGAGTTCAGGATGCAAGAGACCAGGGGGCTTGTTCCAGATCTCACACGACACCCTCAGCCATGCTATGTTCGGCTCCTAGGTGCTGATGAAAATATATACTGCCCCCCCCCCCCCACACACACACGGAGGAGTCCAAAATCTACAGTCAGCTGAAGAACCCTTCGAGATGATTTAAGATCGCCCACGAAGCCCACGTCAGCAAGTGCCCCAGGATGGGAGGGGATGACTATATTAGGTGTGGAAAGTGTGCCCGCGTCTCTGCCGGGGCCTCTGGAGCCTGGACACCCTCTCCAAAGGTACCCGGCATTTCAAGGTGACAGAAAGTACACAAACACGCCCCATGGCAAATAACCATGGTTAGGGCACAACTGAGTGAGCCTGCACCTGGCACTGCCACTGAGAACCAGCAAACACGGGCTTTAGGACAGCATTTCTCAGTGGGGGGGATGGGACAAGGAAACCACAAAGAAAGCTCTCCAGGCAAAATCTTCCCACGTGAAGAGGACGATCTCCACACTTCTGGGTCCCTTCAGAGGATGGGCTCTGGGAACCTGAAGCTCACTTGTCACCCAGGTCCCCGCTGGCTGAACACCTGGCGGCACTGGGGCAGCGCCCAGTGTTCCAGCCCTGGCGAACACAATCGAGACTTTTCTTTAAACCCACAAGCTTCTCCCAGAGGTCCAAGAACTGCTGGCTTAGTCCCCATGTGCTGATTTAGGTGAGTCACTGGGCGATTCACCTGTGCGGCAGGTTCCTTGGGTCCAGGCACAATGCCAGGTAATCATTTTCCGAGGTAAAAAAATGACTTCTCAAGTTCAAAACCTCAAATCCCTTCCACAATCACCCAGCCACAACCCAGGAGCCAGGACCACGCCAGGAATGTCAAACACCCCTGTGTTGCCCGAGGCCCAGAGCACAGCGCACGGAGCTGCCTTCCCCGCGGGAAAGGACGTCCTGGCTTCCAAGACTAGATCTATATGCTTTGGCAATCGTGTGGCAAAGAGAGAGCCTGTCCCCATCCAGTGAGATCTGGGAGCCCAGGGTGCTCTCCTGATCACAAGAGAACATCCCACCTCTACCTGGAGGGTCTGCTGGCAGAGACACAGCATGACAGAGTCCCCATGATCCTATCCACTCCATGATCCTATCCACTCCAGAATAGCGATCCTATCTACTCCAGAACTCTGCTGAGGCCCCATGAAATGCCTCTCTGACACAGCTACTCCTCCCTTCCTCCTAGATGACCACGACAGTTAAACCTGTTGCAACACTGTAAATGGGAACCGTCTGTCACCTGTGTGGCTGGTCCCTGCCCTACCTGGCACTGTCCAATGAAACCAAAGGAGACATATAAACAAACAGCTAAGTTACACAACAAAAGGAAGGCTTCAGGACCTTATGTAACAGCCATAACATCAAGAGTCTCTAGAGGGGTGAAGCTTCTTACAGTCAACTGATAGGAAGGTGTTTGCAATAAAGACAAGAGATTTTTTAGAAAATAATCAACCGTGGCTAATGTACACTTGCTGTCACCCACTCCTGACCAAGCAGGAAGTCAAGATGTGCAGAAACCTCTTGTCCTACTCTCTTTGTGGGGCATGGCCTTACTCAAAAAAGAGTTCTGTATTAAAGCAACACATAAAAGATTAACCCTAGCTGGGCACAATACCCCATTCCTATAATCCCTGTGGCTCGGGAGGCTGAGGCAGGAGGATCTCGAGTTCAAAGCCAGCCTCAGCAACTTAGTGAGGCACTAAGCAACTCAGCAAAACCCTGTCTCTAAATAAAATATAAAAAGGGCTGGGGATGTGGCTCTGTGATTAAGTACCCCTGTGTTCAATCCTCAGTACAAAAAAAAAAAAAAGATTAACCCTAACCCCACCAATTTGATATATTAAAAGTAAAGCATGGAAGGGTAGAAGGGTGATGCAGAAACACATGGACAGCAGAAGCCTTCTGAGGCCAGCTCTCAATGCTGCAGGTCCTCTCCATGGAGGGATCAGGGAATCAGCTCAGGCAGGAAGGTGGAGGTGCTGATCGCGTGTAAGGCACAGCTGGGGTTGTTAATCATTTGCCAAGCGGCCTCTCTTTAGGGCCCTAACTGCAACCTGCACACTTACTAATGGACAGCTGTATTTGGGCATTAAAGTATCTACTATCCTAACACCGAGAGCTGGTTGCACCTTCTTGGTGGACAGAAAAACCATATGGGAAGGACAGAGGAGAACTCCAGTATGGTGATTCCCTCTGGGAAGGCAAAGAGGAGGAAAGGAGAGAGGAGCATGGGCTGCTAAGCTGGTCTGTCTAAAACCCCGGTGGAGCCCAAAGAAAACAGGTTAAACTGTGAGGATGTGTTCAACCTGGGGGGTGAGTACAGCCATCGATGACCTCTACTTATTACTTTTTACCTTTATTTATTACTTTTCTGTATATGTCAAATACCTGATAACAAACTAAGGTAAAATTTATGTGAAAGGAGATGTAAAAAACACAAAGGAAATGCAGGTAGATACTTCAGCAATGTTAGGTGACAAAGTCCAATCACACTGCTTTGATGAAACGAAGTGCCAAAACAACACAACAAACACTAGAATCCAATTGGGAACACTCAAATCCAAGGTACATGTGTACCCATGGGACGGCCTGCTTTGTCATTTTACACTTTACCTTGAGAGAGCTCCTTGAAACCAACTTTGTCCTCAGAAGGCACATCAGCTGGTTGGCCCTTTCCCAAGTGAAAACACACGCCCACAGGACAGGCTCCTCTGTCCAGCTGCACCGCACGTGCTTACTAAAGAACAGCAGACTCCAGGAGGCATACCCGTGCCAGCCTCGCTGTCAGTGCTGCAGCTAGGCCGGCCCAGAGTGCAGCTGCCACTCAAAGGCCGATGCTAACACACTCAGCTGCTGCCAGAGAAGGCAAGAGAGCAGCCCTGTCCATGTCCTCTACAAGATGCGCCACACAGACCATGACTGTCCGCTTTGAGCTGCCTAATACACCAATTCTGTGGATAGGTGTTACCACCTCACCACAAACAAATCATAAAACACCACAGAAACTGCAAAATCTTAGCAAAGAGCCAAGTCTGCAAACTCTTAGCAAAGAGCCAAGACATTTTGCTATGTTCACACAACATTTCTTTAAAACCTGGAAGCAGATACTCATCAAAGTACAGATTTCTGGGCCCGAAGACCTAGCAACATGGCTCCCCAGTATGGACCTAGGCTGAGCTAGGCAGGAGCTGCTGGATTTATGCAAGGCCTGCCCACCGCAGCCCTATGGCTCTCAGGACCCCACACCACAGCACCACTCATCCATACGCCTGCTACCTTGGGGGCACCAGACTCTTCTTAGAACAAAATTGGGAGGTAGGAGGGAGATAGGACTTGGTTTATACAATTTTCAATACTAATATCAGTTGGAAGAGGGATGGCGGATGGAACAAGAAGCTGTCCCCACCATTAGTATTGACGCATGGTCACGGCCCTGGCTGTACGGCTTAAGACATGAGTCCTCTTCCTATACTGGTGGGTTCCCTAAGTACATGAGATTCCTGGTGGTGAGCGACCGTCACTGCAGCTCAGGAGAGCATGGTCTCTGCCAGGACAGTGCCTGAGGACTCTGGGGGTGAGCAGGCTTGTTTCTGATGCCATGTTCCCACGGCCCAAGCCAGCCAAGCACTATCAACTTGCAAATGCATTAGATCTCCACAAATGCTTTGCCCAAACCCATCAGATGAATCAGGCATCACACTGCCACATTCTGTAAGCTAGGAGGAAAATAAATTATGGCAAAAAGGCAAAAAGATGTTTGATGCAAAAAGGAGAAATTACTCATCAACCCAAAAGTAAGTGTCAGATACACACACACACACACACACGATGAAACATTCAGCCAGGTGTGGTAGCGGACACCGCTAACTTCAGCAGCTCAGAGGCTGAGGCAGGAGGATAACGAGTTCAAAGCCAGCCTCAGCAACTTAGCAAGGCCCTAAGCAACTCAGCAAGCCCCTGTCTTTAAATAAAACATAGGGCTGGGGATGTGGCTCAGCAGCTGAGTGCCCCTGGGTTAATCTCTAGTACCAAAGGCAGAGAAAAACAAAGATGGAACATTCATTAATTAACCTTAAGAAAATATAGATGTGTCTATTTCAAATGAGATGTCCAAGGAAGAACTGTAATAAGTATCCTATTTTGCATAGGTAATTCATATACATACATACAGCTACGCAACACACATGTATACAAGTATAGACAAGCATACATGCAGATGCACATACACATGAGGACAGCCATGATTATGACAAAGCTCAGGAAGCACTGAATTATCACCACATATACACTGCACAGAAACAAGGAAGAAAAGATACAGTGTAGAAAGCTTCCAGAGTCCACAGAACCCTAGTCCTGAGGCTCCTCGCCTTATCAAGACCTAATTTTCCTGTTCAAAGTTCGCATTCTCACTATCGCCTGTGGAGTTTCGAGAGACATTTCCCAATCTGCAAGGTCCTTCTCCTTAGAGATCTGGGATCACGGACAGGCAGAGTAAAGGCCATGCCGCTGCAAATCTCCACAATGGTTTCCCCCTCTCAGAAGGGACAGCAGATGGACACTTACCGCAGAGAGCTGGCTCCAGGTGGACCTCAGTGGCTTATGGTGAATCACAAGCCTCTCCTCCGACTTCTGTTCTCGGGGCTCCGACTCTTCATCAGAATCAATGTCCAGAGCCTTCTCTTTGTAGTTCTGATACAGGACCGCATTTTCTACAAGAAAAAAAGCCCGAAGTGTCACTGCTGCCCCAATCACTACTACTGTTCTAAACAAACCTCCAAATTTCACACCACTTGGTCTCTGGTCTAATCAACAACAGATAAAAAAAAAAAAAAGCCGATTTGTCACTGAAGAAAAATATATGACATTCCAACTGAAGCCAGTTTCCATATCCCTGTCCACGACTCATGGAAAACAGTCTCTTAGGTCACTTTACTCATGTCAGGTTGATGCGTGAACCGTGCATTCTCCAAGGTCCACCACCGTTCATTCACCTGCTCACTGTCATCTACCCAGCACTGGGGTCTGATGGTAAAATGGAAAACAAGACGCCCAGGTGAGCTGATTTAGTAAGAAAACAGTCCTGTTCACTCATGCATCTACACACTCAACTGGCATTTACACAAGGCCCACGGGCACCAGCAACTGGCAGGTCTACAACAAGGAACAAAGATTTCTTCAAAAATCTCAATCTTCATGGAGCTGACATTAAAGTGAGAGAGCCCTGCAATGCTCAAGCAAGTAACTGCTACAGGATTTCTGAAGTAGTTGTCATGCAGAAAAATAAAACATGAAAGGGGGTAGGAAATGCTGGGAAAACAATATGCAGATTTTAAGTAAGGTGGTTTAGGAAGGCCTCACACAGGTGACATTTAATCCAAGGCATAAAAGAGAGAGAAAGCAAGCCACACTACAGCTGGGAAAGAGCATCTCACCAGAGGAAACGCAAGGACAAAGGCTCTGGGGTGAGTCTGCTTGGTAGGTCAGCATGCGGGAGGAGCAGGGAGGCCAGGCTCTGGAGCAAGAGGAAACAACACCTCAAAATCACTAAAGGGGGTCACTAAGATGCTTGCCTAGGAGTCACACTGTGCAAGGAGGGTTTACAGAGACCAGCCAAACAGTCCAAATCATGCAGGGCTTTACAGCAGTGTCAGAGAGCTGGGTTTGACCCAGAGTACAAAAGGACCGAGTTTCTTTCACACTGTGTGGAATACAATGGAGCCGCTGGAGGAAAGCCTGCTTAGACTGCAGAGCAGCACTGACTACCCCAGAGACTAGCCAGGATGCTTTAGGGGTATCACTGCTGATGGCGACCTGGGCTGTGTGGTCAAGAAGAATGGGTGATAGCCTGGACATGGGACACAGAAAGGGAGGCATCAAGGACATTCCTAGGTCTTCAGGTCCCACGACTGGGACGCAGGAGATGGGAACACCAGAAGAGATTCAAGTTCAGTGGGGATGACTGTGAGTGTGGCTTGGGGCCCAGGGAATTTGAAAGGCTTTCTTTTCTACCAAGTCAAGCAAATACCTGCCTCTTCTCCTACCAACTGCAGACAGCCCCCAGGCACTGTCTTAAGTAGCTGGGGTCTAAGCAAGATTTTAGTTTCAGTCTTCTGCACAGGAGAAACAGGTATGTAAAACTGGTTCCCCCCGCCAGGCTTGAAAGCACTTAGTGGCTGGCAGAGGGTCTGTGCCTAGCCTTGTTGATGGGAGTCCCATTCCTTCTCACTCAACATGACAACAGGAATCTTACACTCAATTCACACAGGATGAAACTGGGGCTCAGTGAGGATAAGGTTCTCATTCAGTGTCACTCAACTGATGAGCAGAAGCAGGAGGACAGAAACCCAGTGTCACAGGTTCTCAAGCTGGAGCACACCACCTCCTGATCTGCAGACTGGCTCCTAATTAACTGTTGAGAATCCTGCATTCTTTGTGTGCGCATATGAGAAGTGGCAAGAAACAGCTTTTTGTGAAAGGAAATAGGATAAAGCTGGTGACAATGATGATCTGCCCTCTGATTTTTAAAAACCTCAAAAAATGGAGCTGAGGCAAAGATCACACCATCAATATCAAATTTCAGAAGATGTGAAGCCCCTCCCTGGGTAGGTGTTGGACAGGAGCCCTGCTCACCTCGTATCCGCAGTGGTACAAGAGGCAGAACCTGCTACCTAGTACTGGCTACTACCAGCTGTGGCATAGGGCACAAGCTGATAAATCTCTGCGTCTCCAGTTTCCTCAATTATGAAATCAGAGAAATGAACTTTTACTAGCTAATACACTATACCTAGGTTTCTTCTCCACATAGCAATTGTTCTCTAATAAGACTGGTACGATGAGAAGACTTTATAAATTAGTCCTTTTTAAATGTTACAATGTCAAACCCAACTTTCTAGAAAGTATACAGGCTGCTGGGCACAGTGGCACATGCCTGTAATTCCAGTGACTGGGGAGGCTGAGGCAGGAGGATTGCAAGTTCCAGGCCAGCCAGGGCAATGTAGTGAGGACCTGTCTCAAAATAAAAAAATAAAGAAGGCTGGAAATGTAGGTAGCTTAGTGCTAGAGTGCACCTGGGTTCAATCCCCAGTATCTCTCTCTCTCTCTCTCACACACACACACACACACACACACAAACATACAAAAGAAAAAATTACATAAGGAGAATGTTCTGTAATCACCCAAGCTCATCCACTTACAACTCTGGGTGGTATACACGAACTTCCAGGCAGAGCCTTCCTCTCTGTTTTAGATGCTGGGCACACTCAGCATTCAAGGCATGACAGAAGATAAGTGGTCTCACTATCTCCAGGACCCTTGTGCCCCATGAGGGCCGTGCTGGATCTGATCTGCTCAAGCCCTGCCAGTTGGCTGACACCGGACCCACCTATTTACAGAAAGAACCCTAATCTGATTAGGATTTGAACACCTGGCTCAAGCCGCTTTTGTTTCTGAAATCCTTAAAAAAAAAAATACTATATGGGTTACAAATTCTTAATAATACATTTTGACAGCCAGGAGAGTTAGATGTTCCCAAATGAAAACTTTAATAAGGAAACAGGAAGTCAGAAATGAAAATAAAATGTGGAAATATGGGGGGAAAGACTATTGAGCCAAAGGAAATGTGACCAAAGGAAATATGGCTTCAGATGTCAATGCCAACCTCAGAATTTCTAACTAAAAAGCCAGAGCTTGATCTTAATTTCTGTTTTTTCAGAGAGATGAACTGGAATCAAATTAGAGAAAAACTGCAAGACATTTACTGAAAAAGTCATCACTTTATTAAAAATGTCAATAATTTCATTCACCACTGTTATTACTAGATAAAAATTAAAGCTTGGTGCAGAACTCTATATAATCTGGAAAGGAGCTGGCCATCTTTCTCATCTCGAGTGTTTTTGTTCCTACAGTTGGATTTCAACTTATAATTGAGATTCCACATTGAAACAGCTATAAAGTCTGGAAAATTACATGCTTACTTACCTTCCCCATCAAATGTTCCTTGTCCTTTCAGCATTTTTTTCTAAGAGAAAAGAAAAGGAAGAAAAAAAAACAGCAAACTATGTATGAATAAGCCAAATAGAAAATACAGCTATTTTAAGTAAAAGTACTCTCTTGTTGCAATCATTAGATTTCCAAAAGCACACAGCAGAAGATACCTAGAGCAATTTACTCAAATGAGAACTACAGTTCAGTCAAACAGTAGAAGAAATGAATATAATGTCCCCCACACCCCGTCAAAACAGAGGGAGACTCCTCCAAGGACCGGCAGCTCAGCTCATTTCACTACTGGTGATTCACTGTACTGTTGACCAGAACCCTGCTATACTCACACAGTTGGACAACAAAACCCAGAGAAGGCTATGTGATGTCTTTTCCGTAAGACCACGGACTATAAAACAAAACAGGCTTGCTTATGATTACATATGTGACATTTATATAGACTGGGCCCAGTCTATATAAAAATGTGTCTGTCAAAAGGAATCTCCACCCTATTACTGAGATGGGTCTTGTTTCTGGGAAGGCAGCACACACTCCAAAATATTCTTCTCTAGTTTCCCTATGTCTTTACATCCCAGTAGACCCTCCGTTACTAACTGCAACTCCCAGGCCTACATCAGGGAGCAATCCCACACACCCAAATCTCAGGTTTGGGGCTACCCATGTGTTAAATGCACTCAAGGATTCATGAGCTTAAAATAGGAATTAAACACAATTAAAGACAGTAATGACAAAAATGAGCAACAAAAAAGGTAACAAACTGTGTCTTTCATGGTTTTAGTGATAGACTTTGGAATTCACATTTTAACTGATGTCAAGTATATGGTCACCATCCACAAAACAAGTAAAAGAAGAAAAATAATCAACTATCTCAAGAGAATTAGCATTTCCCATTATGGGCTGTGACCGTCACCTCTAAAGGGATACCACATAGCTGGGCCACAGGCAAGAGTAGTACTCCCCACCCTCTTTGGCATTAAAAGGGCTCAGAACTTTGGGGTCAATATTTAATTAGCAGTATTTTTTTTTCCTTCCCTCAATTTTTGCCAGAGTTTAAAAAGTGACTGGGCTTCACTTCTACCCACAAAACTGCATGGAACTGCATTCCGTGCCTGCCAGCAGCACAAAGGCAAGCCAAAGATGTGCACAGGTTACCACAGCAGAAACAGAACCGAAAAGGCACGATCACTCTGGTTTCCTCCCACCGACACCTTCACTTTTGGCATGATGAATGACAGAGACGCTCGCCGCTCTTACCTTGATCCTTCCCAGGCTGGAAAACTTCTCCCTGTCTTCCATCACTGCTTTCAAAACAGGCTGGGACATTCTGTTCTTCTTCTTTGAGTTGGTAGGGCTGTCAAAGTCAAAGCCACTGACCACGGCCCTGCGATAGGAGGTGGACCGCAGGCCCCTCCGCAGAGAGCCCGGGCTGTCCACGTCGTTCTCCACCTCGCTCTCCTCCCCCGCGTGGCTCAGGGGCGCTCCGATGCCCTCCACCATGCTGCGCACCTTGAGCAGCCTCTTGTGCGGTTCCACGTTCTGACTGTTGGATTTACTTAGTTTAATTTCCGAGGCCAAGCTTTTGGGGATGATCTGCTGCTTACCCACTTTGAGGGCAGCGGGGCTGTTTGTGCTCAAGACCACCGAGGGGTTCTCGGGGAGCTCGTTCTCCTGGGAGGGCAGCCTTTGGAGAGGGAGTTTTTGTTCTGAGGACTTTTTCTGGGGCACAGGAGAGAGTTTCGAGGGCCCCCGGTCGGGGTCCTTAACTGGCGGACTGGACTGCGAGCCGGAGCCAGGAGAGTTGTGCTTGGGCACATGGCCATTGGAAGTGGGCGAGGGCACTACGCGGGCGCTCCAGCCTGCGGGGCTCCGCTCGGGGCCGGGGCCGGGGCCGGGGGCGCTCGACGTGCGCGGCTGTGGCGCGGGAGAGGCAGCCACGCCATTTGCTGCGGGTTTCGGGTAGCCGCCCGCCGCCGATTTGGGGACCTGGGGCGACTCTGGTCGATGGAGTCGAGGAGAGGCGGCTCTGAGGTCCGGGGAGACCGTCCGCGCCTTCCCGTGGGTGCATGGCTGCAGCGGGCTCCGGGGCGCCGTCCCGCCGGCCGGGACGGGGGGCGCCATGCGTTCCTCCAGCGGGAAGTCGGTGATCAGAAGCCCGCTGGGGCTCTGGTAGGACTGGGGCCTCGGCTTGCTGCGGGCCAGCAGCTGGGGCGGAGGGGTCGAGCGCCTCCGCCACAAAGGGGTCAAACCGTTGCTGGAAAACTCCACCTCACTCTCGCCGTCCATGGCGGGGCCTCGCGGTCAGCCCTGGGGGCCGACCCCCGGCTGGGCCGGCCCAAGAAGACACAAACTGCGGAGTTTTTCCTCCAGGCGGCTGGCAGGTCCCTCTGGCGGGCCAGTCCCGGCGCGCGGGGACCCCGCGGAGGCGCGGACGCAGCGCCCACCGCTCCTTCCCGGGCGAAAGCGGCGCCCGCCACCGCGCGCCCCCGGGAAAAACCGGCTGCCGCCCAGGCGGAGGGATCCCGTCGCCTCCGCGTCCCTCCCGCGCCCAAGGACCACCCGCACGGAACGCGCCTCCACCAATCGCCGGGATCGAGCCAAGGCACGAGCAACTTGGGGTGAGTTCAGCCTTCTCGAGAAACTCTCCGCGGGACGCTCCCCTCCGCCGCCATCCGGCCGTCCGCTCCCGCCGAGGGTTCCCAGCGTCCAAGCGGCCCGGACTTGCCTTCGGGCACTTGCGGGACCGAGGCCGAGCGGCGACCACCGCCTGGTGGGTGGCCCGAGTCAAGGACCGAGCGCTGCAGCGGCCGCAGCCAGAGCTTCACTGCCGCCGCGGCGCAGGTCCCGCCTCCGAGTTTGGCCCCTCCCCGGGACCGCCCCGCCCCGCCCCGCCCCGCCCACTCTGTGTCCACCCGGCTCCGCCTGAGTCTTCCGGCCCGCGCGCGCTGCGTCCGCCCGCCTCGGGGTAGCCAATGTGCGCACCTGAGCGCGGTGCAGCCGGTGGCTGGGGACGACCAGCAGGTGGCCAGAAGCGGCGCCCGCAGCGGCAGGCAACCAGCAGGAGGGCGGGTCGTGACAGGGAGCACAGAATGAGGACCCGCGGGGGCCCTGTCGCGGTGCAGTTCACCGAGCCCTGCGTCGCTCCCAGAGGGTCTCCACGGAGGAATCTTGAACTGACCGCTTAATAGGATTTGTGAAATGAGAGTCTCAGCTTGAAAATCTTGAAAATCGGAGCTCTGGGAGAGCCCTGCCCCTCTTGGCATTCGGATGGACATAGAACACAAATCTGATTCTTTAGCTTCCTGCTTTAAATTCCTTGGACCATAGACTGATTTGCTTGTTCGTACCCAGAGTAGTTCTGGAGGGACACACACTGGCAGCTGTGGGCAGGGTAACTGGGTGGCGAGGAAACCTGCAGAAGAGAGAGTTTGCATTTACTACTTTTTGGACCTTTCATGCTTTTATCCTTGAAAGTTATCAAGGAAAATTAAACGTAATTTAAAATACAAAGAAGTGTTGGTTTCCAACTGTCTGTACATAGTATAAAATTCAAAATCCACAGATAGAATAAAATAATTATACATAGAATAATATTTGAAATCCTTACCATAGGTTCAGAGGCCCTGCGGGAGCCTACACCTCCAGCCTAGCCTGCCCTGCTCTCTTTCTCTTCCTTCTTTGGCCACATGCACTTAAAACTTGACAGCCTCAGCTCCTTCACTTTTGTTTCCTCTTGTCCTTGTGATTCGGCACTCCATGGCCTTTGCAGGCCTTCCTGATCTTGGGTGACACTGCTGCCCCACTGCCTTCCCAACCACCTGTTTTCTTCCTTTTCCAGATTTAGAGAAATTTATCAATTTACTTATGTGATTATGATTCTCTTATCACTATAATCCACAGAGAGGGCAAGGGCGGCATTTATTTCCCCCTAAGTATTACAGGCACACAGTCTATGCTTCATGAAGGTTTGTTGAATACGTGAATGAATGAATGAATAAGAGGAATGAATTGAGGACACCCACCCACAGTGCTTGGTTGCTGAATAGTAGAGAGTTGGTGGTGTCCTGGCCAAAGGCCTGCTGTGTGAGGACAACAAGGCAAACTTGAGAAGACAAGTGGCTGTAAACCTCAGATCTGTATAATCAGTTCTGTTAACAAGGCTCATGGGCCTGTGTCCAAGTTCTCTCCCAGCATCACCCATTCAGCCTGATGGAGTTTCAGTTATGCTGCTTGTTTCTGCCCAAAAATGTTAGCAGGCAATCCCTACTTCTCCATACTTACCAAAAACTGCACAATGAACACATATTACTTTGATCTGAGACTTTTTTTTAAAACTAGAAGAAATGGCAAAAAGACATTTAGGAGAAAAATTTTTTAAAGAAATTCACCAAATATTTTTATTGAAAGAAATGTGGCTAGTTAGATATTCATATATGGACACTTTTTTATTTTTATTTTTTTAAAATTTTTAGTTGATTTTTTAAGAATAAATGACAGTGGAATGCATTATGATTCTTATTACACATATACAGCACAATTTTTCATATCTCTGGTTGTATATAAAGTATGTTCACACCAATTTGTGCCTTCATACATGTACTTTGGATAATGATGATGGATACTTTTTTAAATAGAGGATTTTCTAAACCAAATTGTATTAGTTTTACATTGGAAAAATACAGTAAGTTTATTTTTAAAAAATGCTTAACTAATGACAAATGGAGTGTTTAATGCAAATGCATTTTTCAGCTTGGGTTACAAACTTAAAATGGTGATGTGAGAAACCGGCTGCTATTCAGATTATGTTGGTTCTATAAACAAGTGTCCCTGATGTTTGTGAAGAAATCACAGGGTCTGCCTACCTCCTTCCTGAGCAGCAACACAATGCCCAGCAAAACAGCAACAGTATTAGAATTCAAGTTCTGTTCCCCCTCTAAGGGACATTTGGAAACTCAACCCAAGGCCTATCTTAACCTCCATTCAGTTTGTCAGAGGTTCTCAAACCTCAGACATTTTCATTGGTATGTCCCACAAAGAAAGGAAAGACTTGCTAATTAAACTATGTCTCTGTATGGTTTCATATAGGATCTTCATATTTACTGAAAGAGTGCTTCTACATACACATAGACATAGATACTTTAATAGCATGCATATATAGAAAAGGAAAAGACAAGCAAGATAAACTGATTGTAGTTCTGTACATCAAGCCTAATCCTTTAGAATCCCTTCCCATGCAGAGCATTAGAGAGAGCGGGGAGATAGACACACTGGCAGTTGTGGGCAACTGGGTGACTAGGAAACCTGCAGAAGAGAGAGTTTGCATTTACTAATTTTTGAACCTTTCATGCTTTGATCCTTGAAAGTTATCAAGGAAAATTAAACGTGTGTATATGCATGTTCACACAATATTGTCAATAGTACAGCATTTCTTAAAAGGCTGTTTCAGGCTTGTCTCTGGGATTTTCTTCCAGTTTTTGACAATTATTCCGCAAAACTGATGCCATCACTTTCCTAATTGATTAAAATGTAGTTTTCTTATTCAACTGAATCATGCATTTCCAAAAGCCACAAAGTCTTTCTATCCATGACCAGGAGGAGGTTCCTAAAAAATTGCAGCTCCGGGCTGGGATTGTAGCTAAGCAGTAGAGCACTCGCCTAATACCCGTGAAACCCTGGGTTCGATCCCTAGCACCACATAAAAATAAATAAGATAAAGGTATTGTATCCAACTACAACTAAAAACATAAATAAATATTTTTTAAAAATTGCAGCTCCATGCCTTAACCATTAGTCCTGCAGGTACATTAGCTGGCTATCTCAGCCTCTCATCGCTTTAGAGTTCTTTCACCTGATGTGACTCATGTCGAAATTTCTTGTGTTTTCACTGGCATTTTTTGGCATATGCCTTTGATGTATGTAGGATTAAATTGCATAGAATTCAATAGAAATGTTTACAATGCAAGAGTCATCACCATGTTCACAAATACAGATGCAATGCCAGATTTATGGGCACTTCACCTGGCCAATGGCTATTTGGTCATAAGATACAGGGTGTTAAAAGGTGGGACTAGATACTCCTTAAAATTGGAAAACTCAAGTGTATTGAATTATTAGGAACATACTGGTGTGTACTTATAGTAATATTTAACTGCTGGAATATCAAATGGCATAATGCATGATATATTGCTTACATTTACAGAACCAATTATATGTCTTGCATAATAATCAGGCTAACTTAAGTGCAATTTGTTAGTCTTATTACCAGTGCTGTTATGTCTCATTCATCTTTTGATTCTTTTATTTTTGTACCTTTTACAAATACTTAGTATATTTAAATGTGAAGCAATGGGCCAGGCCTCCCTAAAGCTTATAACTTGGCTCATTAAACATTTCTGGAATATTAAAATAATGACCTAAGACACTCAACTTGAGTAACACACATGGTTAAGCTGCCAGTTCTGTGGGAGCCTTTGTGATGGGGATAGAGCTGAGCCCAAATATTTCAAGGTGGAAAAGAAGAGAAGGGCATCCCAGAGCTAGGTCCCAATGTGAGCAAAACCGTGGGGAGGTTAGTTACTGAGGAACTTACTGACTCCAGCTGTGGGTTAAGCCCACCTATCCACTACCCACGGTTTAATCTCACACTAGTCCTGATCCCACTAAAATATGAAGAAGCCAGCACCTGAAAAGCTCCTCTCACACTATTGGAAGTGGTTGACTCAGAATCCTAACTTGCTTTTCAGATACGACACTCAGAGCCCGGACACTGAGACACATGAGAAGCAGCTTGCTAGAACAAGTTGGCATCAAAAGGCTGTGGGATGTCACTTTTGCTGAACATGGTGACACTACATTGTGTTGTAGGACACAGACAAAAGTATCTGGATTCTGCCTGGATAACATCTGGCACTCCCCGAAGGGTTTTCAACTTTGCTATTCTTTAGAAATTGAATCTGATGGCACCAGCATCAGAGATTTTAAAAAACAAGATTGACAGATTTGACAATTTTAAAATATAACCATTATGCAAGAATGTACAAAAGCACACAAATTTGAGGGTTATTTCTTAAAGAGAAATTAGAGAAAAAGTTTATATAGATATTAAAAATGATAGAAAATAATTAATAGGTATTTCAACATAAATATGTATGTTCAAATCAATAAGGTAAAGGTAATAATGAAACTGAGCCAAATGTGGAAAATTGTTTTGAGAAGACACAACTCTCCACTCATCAAAATATCCTCAACCTCAACAATTAGCAAAATCAAAAAGTAACCAGATGAGCCAGGCGTGGTGGCACCTGCCTGTAATTCCAGTGACTTGGGAGTCTGAGGCAGGACGATCATAAGTTCGAGGCCAGCCTCAGCCACTTAGCAAGACTCTAAGCAACTTAGTGAGACCTGTCTCAAAATAAAGTATAAAAAGGGCTGAGGATGTGGCTCAGTGGTTAAGTGCCCCTGAGTTCAATCCCCAGTACCAGGGTACCAAAAAAAAAAAAGGTAATGAGATGATAGTTTTTCATTCAGTAGACTGGCAGTTTTTTGTGTTTTTTTTTTTAAGGCAATATCCATTTTTAATAAAAGTGCAAACAAAAGAGAACTCTGAATTATTCACAGTAAGAATATAAATGCTACAACTTTCTAGAGAGCAAACTGATACTTAACCAAAACTAGTAATTGTAAGATCTAATTCTGTGGCAATAATCCATGTGTGCAAAACAGTATGTTCAAGGATGTTCATCAAACCATTTCTATGGTGGGAAAAACCTAGAAACCAATTAGGTATCTATGGTAGGGGACTAGTTAATAGAAATGATATGCAACACAACCACCAAAAATTAGGTTCTAGATACAACATTATTCATTTACAAATTCAACCTATGTTGTTAAATGATCAAAAGCTGCTTTTAAACCTGTTATACAGAATGTCCCAGCTTGAGTTTTACATAACGCAAAGTAGGACATTCTGTGTAATGCCCAGATCTGTGAATAGGAGAAGCAAGAGGGTGCATCCAAGGAAGAAGAGAACCCCAGAGCCCAAGGAAGGAAGAATTTCTGCAGGGGGAGATAAGTGTTCTTATAGCCACCTTAAATGGGTTCAGCTCTTTCTTGGTGCCAGGCCTGGGTTGGTTTTAAATGCACTGGTGGAGAAATACATTTGACCCTTGCCATGGTGTGCAGGAAAGACCAACATGGACAGTGTCTAATCCCAACAAGGCTGCTTGTATCTAATGCCTTGGTGGGCTTGGAGTCCTGCTTGCAGGGCTTGTGGAGAAAGCAGTTAGAAAACAGGCCAGGCCTTAGCTGCAAGTTTGGGAATTGTGACACTAAAAGGGAGGAGGGAAATGGAGCAGTAGCTGGAGGAGAGGTTAGAAATAAGTGGCTTTCATTTCAAGATCAAGGACACTAAACTGGAGGTCAGGAAGCTGTGTGCTTGCTACTTTCCTACTGTGGGAATGAGGACAAGTCATTTAATCCCTATGACTGTAGTTTCTTTAACCACAAAATGAAGCTGTTCCTCCTACCCGCACAGTTTGGGGAGCACTGGCACAGATTATAATAATTTGGATGTGGCTGGTCCAGTGGGCGGAGGAAAGCGGAACACAGAAGGAGAAAGCAGGACAGAGCAATGGCGGGACCAGGCTAAGTAATTGCCAAGTATTTTCTAATTAACTTTTCCCTTGACTTGAACAGCAAATAATTAACATAAACTTCTGTTATTTCTAACTCCAGGGTAAAGAAAAAAGACCATAATGAGTAAAGGATAGGACTCCTTCAAGTGGCCCATAGCACTCCTTGGGGCTGTACCTAAGGGAAGTCACAGGAACGCTGGATTTGGGTGTAGGGGTCCTGTTTCCAGCCCTTCCAGGCAACATCTAGCGACCAAAGTGAGAATGATTGGAGCCTGACCTACTGGACCTTTAGGGGCACCAAGCTGTGTTTCCCGTGAGGCTGGCTTTCAGTAAGATGTAACGACAGGCACACACGTGAACAGGCGCTAAGCAGAGCTCTGGTCCTTTGGGGACACTGCTGCCATGGCTGTCACGCTTCTTTGGTGGTTATTTTCCAGTGCCTGTTCCCCTCTTCTGTCCTTTCTTGGATCCTGCTCTTTCTCTGGATTAACCAAACAGCATTAGAATCATACCTCCTATTCTGTGAACTTTGATAAGTAATTTGTATAAAACAGTCTCTTAAGAGGCCACACTGTTCCCTTCATGGGAGGAATTTGGTATTTGCAAAAGAACTCAAGATGAAAAACTTGTGTGCACTCCATTTTCCAGGTGGAATTGTATCAGGAGTCATGTGGGGACACTCAAGACCGGCCGGCACTTTCAAGTTGTCTCCTGCCCAGATTTGTTTGGAAGACGTCCAGTCTTGCCTATCTCAAAACTCCAGCAGGGAAAAATACCTGAAATAAATTAAGCCCTGTGATGACTTGGTTCTGTGTTTCCCTAGACATTCTGGCATTTGGCTCAAAAGACCAAGTGCATTAGACTTGTTATTTATGCTTTTGCCATAGATCTTTAAATTGAAAGAAAAGAAACAGAGTAAAATGCTCGTAATCACATACATTTGGGCTCAGTACCAAGCTCGTCTCACACAGCCGTGCTAATAGAATGTGGAAAATGCTTTCCAGAGTGCAGAAGTGCCACCTAGCAACCACTTTGAAATCTTCCTGCAGTGTGGCCCAAGGCTACTCCAAATGCCCGGTGTTGAAATTGGTGGGATGTTGTGCTGGGTATGGGCCACCACCATGGGAGGGAGGACTAGATCTTTGTTTTAGTGCAAAGATATGCAAATTAGGAAGACTGTTTAATTTAACCCATTTTGGAGTAGAACTGGCAGATTAAATAAGGATGTGGATATACTACACTAAAAAATGATTTGTTGTTAACCCGAAATCCAAATTCAGCTGTGCAGACTGCATTGCTATTCATTAAATCTGGCTACCCTACTTTGGAGAGGTTTTTTGTAGTGCAGGGGAAAGGAGAGTGTGTGGAATACGTTTCAGACCCGTTTATTGGTGCCCCTCGAGGTCACGGACCTGTGGAGCTAGCTCACCATTCTCAGAACACTGGCTGTGGGGCCTGTGAAGTAGTCTGAGGCCTGAGACCACAATATGGGCAGGGATACCAGAGGGGACAAGAAATCCCTCCAAGGTTGGCCCCCAGGAAAGCAAAACTGAGGAGAAGCAAAGAAGAAAGGGGTTGAGCATGCAGGGGCAGGGATGTCCCTTAGGGGACATGTGTAATGAGGAGAGAGCTGCTCAGAAACCCAGCAGAAAGTGGGAGGGACATGACATAACTGTTGTCTTATTTCTGAGGTGGAGGAGGGAGGCAGAGCCCTCTCTATAAATGTCCTCTCTGAAGCCTTGGGCAGGTGGGAGGGTGTGGCCTGGGACTGCTGGAGGGCATTGGCACCACCACTCACAGCCACCCAGTCCTCAACCAGCCTGCGCCAGTGTGGGAGCTGGCCTGGAATCCAGAGGCTCTGTCAAGGCCCTGCCTGGCCAGCAGTACTGGGCCCAGCTCCCCTACTTTGCGGTCAGCCTGAATCCCAGCCCCCCAGCCCCAGGTCTGCAGCCCTCCTCCTTAACTTAACCCAGCAGGTTAGTTGTGTACCAACATGGTACAGAACTCAGAGTGAACATCAACAAAGATAAGCAGAAGGCCTTTATCAAGGATGCTACTGATTTGTCAATGATTTCAGAAGCAAATTTTGTATAAAATGCATCAAAATGTCATACCAGCATCTTGAGTATACAGATAATACAACAACCATGTTGTTTTCATACATAGTCACCCCAAAACTCAAAATATAAGTTGAATAGAAACCAAATAAGGGTCTCTCTCTCTCTCTCTCTTACACAATTTGAAATAAAAGCAATATTTAAAAATAAAAGTAACATTGAGCCTCCTCTTTTAAACTCCAGTAAGATCAAAGTTTGTCTGTATCAATGAATCTCTAGAAACTAAGGCAGTTCTTAACAATATTAGGTGCTTGGTAAATGTTTTCAAATGAAGGAATAGAAGACTACTGTAAAAATTCAAATATCATATAAAAGTCTGGTAGAAAATGTCTAATGTCTCGTTGTCTCCTTTATCCAAATAATCACTTTAGTTTATTAAAATGAAAGAACAAAACATTTATTTCTTGAGGAACAAAAGTTTCCTAATAACTATGTTTTTTTAAAAATAATGCATTGGCCAAGCACAGTGGCACATGACTGTAATCCAAGCAGCTCAGGAGGCTGAGGTAGGAGTGTCACAAGTTTAAAATGAGATGCTCAGCAACTGAGCAAGAATGTAATTCAAAATTTAAAAATACAATTTAAAAAAGGCTGGCAGGTGTGGTGGTACACACCTGTAATCTCAGTGGCTCGAGAAGCTAAGGCAGGAGGATTGCAAGTTCAAAGCCAGCCTCAGCAATTTTCGAGACCCTAAGGAACTTAGTGGGACCCAGTCTCAAAATACAAGATAAAAAAAAAGCTGGGGAGGTGGCTTAATGATCAAGCATCCTTGGAGTCAACACTTGGTATCACAAAAAGGGCTGGGGATATGGCTCATCCCTGGGATCAATCCTCAGTACCAAAATAATCAATAAAAATAACAATAGTAATAATATTACACCAGAGAGAATGAAAGGACAAGGAACAAGATGGAAGAAAATGTGTGGGACACATATGATGGACAAAGGACTAGTATCTAAACTACATAAAGAGCTCATTGCAGTTGATAGGAAAACTGGCCAACCTCCTGGGCACGGTGCATAGGACAGGGAAATCTAATAGCCAGAAATCATGTCCACAGAGCTGCATCTTATTGATCATAAGAGAAGTGAAAATTAGAAGCACGCAGTCAACAAATTGGAAAAAAACACTCAAGTTTTACAATTCAATGTCAGTGGGATGAGCTACAGCCACTCTCCTGCTGCCTGTGAGAGTAACTGGTTTAACCACCAAGGCTACATTCTGGCATCATCTTTAAGGCTGAATATATAGCAATACTTCTCTTAGCCATGCAACAGAAATTTATTAAAATAGCAGCAATATTTGTAGCGTGCCCAAATTGGACACTACCCAATTATCCGCCAATAGAAGAATGGATTGAAAAGTACTGTACATAGGGTGCTGGGGTTGTGGCTCAGCGGTAGAGTGCTCGCCGAGCATGTGTGAGTCCTGGGTTCTATCCTCAGCACCACATAAAAAAATCAAAGGTATTGACAACTACAACTAAAAAATAAAATAATAATAATAATAATTAAAAATAAAAATAAAAGTACTGTATATAGCCCACGTGGAATTCCATGCAGCTAGGAGCACACAGCATCTTCAGCCAGTGGGCGAATCTCACCAAGGTACAGCTGTCATGGGGTGTGGTCAAGGTTTCCCTGGGGATGGACATTTCAGTGGACAGGTTTTCGGCAGTTCAGAAATGTCCCAGTGCTGGGTTAGTTCCCATGGGAACAGTGAGCTCCATCTGGGGATGAGGCATCATGGTGTCCAAGGGAGAGGTACACATACAAAGGCCATGATGGGTCTGTAGATGAGGGAGGAAGGGAAGGTACAGGAGCATTCAGATCCCAACAGGGAGTCCCTGGCTTAGGGAGCAGAGGGCAAATATGAAACTGGAGCTTCTAGAACCAAGCCTGGGGTCTTGATGCCGGGACTCCCAGGCCAGGCTGTGGGTAGATTCAGAAGAATCTGGATAGAAAGCTTCTGCAGGACCCGCAGTGCCTCAAGCAGAGGAGCCTGTGGAGGCAGAAGCTGTGAGAGATGTGGTCACTTCCTTGTCTGTCCTGAGGTCGCTGTCATTGTTCTGCCTGCTGCTACTGCTAGACAGTGTTCAGCTCAGGGGTCCTGAAGCATACCTGAACTCCGTGTCAGGGTGTCACTCAGCTATTCATGGCGGTGACCGAGAGACTTGACAAGACACAACTCAAAGGAGGAAAAGTTGTGTTGGCTCATGGTTTCAGAGGCCAAGTGTGTGGTCAAGCTGAATCCCTTGCTCGGGGCCTGAGGTGAGGCAGAGCCTCGTGGTGGAAGGGCGTGGAATTATTAATCCATCCAATGGCTAATCCACTAAGTAGGTTGCAACTCTTCTTATCTAATCATTTCACCTCTGAACCTTCCTAGATGGTCTCACAAAGGAGCTTTCAGGGGACAACCCATATCTAAACTGAGTTCCACCATTTTCAGGGGATTCTTTGAGCAAGTTCCTAAATCACCCTGAATTTTATGACCTTATTTTTGGGAGGACTAGGGATTGAACCCAGTGTCACTTTAACCCTGAGCCACATCCCAGCTCTTTTTATATTTTATTTTGAGACAGGATCTCACTTAGTTGCTCAGGGCCTCAGTAAGTTTCCGAGGTTGGCCTTAATCCTCCTGCCTCAGACTCCCAAACCACTGGGATTACAGGCATGTGCCACTGCCCCCAGCTTATGCCTCTATCTTTAAAGTGCAGCTAATTCTTCCAGCTCATGTAGTCTCCCAGGATACATGAGCATGAATTAGAAAGTGCTGTGGAAAGCACCTTATAGACTAACTATACAAAACATGGATTCTCAAAGTCAGGGGCACACTTGGATGGTCTCAGAAGCATTTCAGAGCACTGGAGGTTACTGCCTGCCTAGACCATCCTGGTCCTCAACTTTCAGATTTTCAATATGTGGTCTAGGGTGGGGCCCATGAATCTGCATTTTATAAAATACTTAGGTGATTTTGATGCATATGGCCCTAGGTCCTTACTTTAAGAACACTTGAGGTTCACTTTGGGTAACATTAACAGTCTCATGTGTAGATGTTACTCATTCAAAGAAGCCTTTAGTATTTCCACACGAACAGAGGGGATGTGAATATCGAGTATCAAGCCAGGGATGTTGAAGGATTTCTCTGGGAAGACTAGCAAGTTTTCCTGAGAACATGATAAATAGAATTTGAATAAACAAAAAAGAAAGATTTTTTTTTCTGGCCAAAGCTCTGATGTGTGCATGTGTGTATGTATAAATTCATCAAGCATGAATTGTTTATATCCTTCCTGTGTTTTTGTTTTAGGTATTTGATGCTTTTTCAATTTGGTATGAGCACCTTAAGTATTGGGGAAAATAGTCCCTTGCTCATTACACATTTTGCAAATATTTTTCATTTTGTTGTCTGTTATTCTCTTTAGTGCTCCTTATTATACAGATCTACAGCAAATGGTTTGGTATTTTCTTCTATGTCATACTTTGAAAGGCATTTCCTATTTTGATTATTTTCAAAAATTTCCCAAATTTTCTTCTGGGACATTTACAGTGAGAGGGTATGTCTCACAGTAGGCATTTTACCACTTAGAATAGGGACATATTGCTACCTTCCTATCTTTCTTGTTACCGGTTGTAATCACGGAATCTGTTGCATACTTTATGTTGACTCTATCGGTCTTAACCACCTCAGTGGGTATTGCAGTCTGTACTTCACCATGAGACCTAGAGAAGTTTTCTTTATGCTCAGAAACAGTTTAAACAGCATAAGACTCAACTGATTTTTGAAAGTTGAAAAAACAGTTAGAACCACATGAAGCAAGCTTTTCTGGAGGATAGTTCTTGAATTTCTCCTGTGGCTTTGCTCTGTGGAACTTGCTGGAAATCCTCTAGGATGCCAGGGAGAGCTGTAAACAGGTAGGTGTCTCACCACTGCAAAAGTGCCCAGAGGGGCTCCTGGGGCAGCTCTTTACCACCTGCCACCACTGTCCATTGGGGCACAAGAAGCAAGCCCAGGAGACAGAGCTTCCCTCTGGAACTGGGGAAGATGCAGGCAGCAGGAGGCAAGCTCTGCACCCCCCGCCCCGCCATAGGTGTTGCCAGCTGTCATGAACTGCAGAAGCTCAATCCCTCACGGGCTGCAAATGCTGAGGGAGCTGGGGCTGGAGAGAGTCCACTGCAGCAGCCAGAGCCAGGGAGCTGCAGGAATTTCTTTCTTACTGCAGGGTCTCTCCAGCACACTCACGGGAGGATGCTTCAGTGCCTCCAGCAAACAGAAACTCTTGAAAGGACCCAGAGAGCAATCACAAAGGGTGAATTTCACCAGACGCTGTGGCACACACCTGTAATCTCAGCAGCTCAGGAGGCTGAGGCAGGAAGATCACAAGTTCAAAGCCAGCCTCAGCAACTTAGTGAGGCCCTAAGCAACTCAATGAGACCCTATCTCTAAATAAAATGTAAAAAAGGGCAGGGGATGTGGCTCAGTGTTTAAGCATCCCTGGGTTCAATCCCCAGTACCAAAAAAAAAAAGTGTGAATTTGGAACTGAGAGTAAATTAATGAATAACAGGTGCACATGTTTTCATTAATTCTTACTGAATAACAAACATTAGAAGTTACATGTCTTTCTGAGAACAGTTGTGTGCACTTCTTAAATTCAGATACGTTGTGCTCCATACAGGCTGCTGCTCTTACGAGTCTGCTATTAATGCTTTGCTTTCTATGACTCAATAGTTGCATATGTTTTATTTTTAATTAATAAGTGGACTTTCATTTTGTGTTTCTCTGCACTTTGCTGCTGTACAATTATTTGCTTTAACAAGGTCGCGGTTGGAGTGTGCTTTTACCAGTTGGACTATTTGGACTCTATTAAGATTTTCTTTACTACATTCCATAAAATGCTTCATGGATCTTTTTTTAAGAAAAACATAATGCCTGTGCTGCAGAAAACTCCATGCATACACTAAGCTTTTAAATTACATAATGCATGACTTGTTAACTTGCTCTGGAGAAGACTGGAGCAGACTCATGTCAGTTCCTTCCAATCTGTTGTGATACTTTCTGGCAGACTTTATTACATATATTTTTATGCTTTTTAATACTTAAACACTCCCTAGAAGACCAGACTCCAGCTTTCACCTCAGTTGGTTTGCCTACATGCTTGTCACGTGGTAGAAATTTAATAAATATACATTTAATGAAGGCCTTAAACAGTTTACACACCATTCTGTGTGCTTTTTGTTTATTAGCATCAATATAATATGATTTATGTTGTGTGGACTAGTCTTTAAAATATGTTAACCAGGAGTAAGTATATGGTGGAGATGACACAGGACGGGCAAGAAAGCTGATGATGACCAAAGCTGGATGGTGATACATGAGGATTAATAACATTCTTCTTTTTTGTTTGTTTATGCTTGAAAGTTTTTATAATAAAAATAAAAGATATATATGTACATATATGTATATGTGTGTATATATACATACACATATATATTCTCCCCCTTACAGAAGAAATACATTATTTATTCTGTAAATGATGTATTTACAGAATATAGTTTAATAATATAGTTTCAGGTTATTATCATTTGTAAATGTAATAAAATTATTTTAATTTCTGTATGTTTTCTTTAAAGAACTGCTGCTCTTCTGGTCTTTATAATTTTTGTAGATTATGCCCCAAAATATTGAAGATATTGAGACATTACTGCTTTGTTTTTATTTTTTGTTTATTTTCATATTGGTGATTGAACCCAGGGGCACTTAACCACCAATGCACATCCCCAGCCCTTTTTTGTATTTTATTTAGACAGGATTTTGCTGAATTATTTAGGACCTCTCGAAGTTGCTGAGGCTGGCTTTGAACTCGCGGTCCTCCTGCCTCAGCCTTGCAAGCTGCTGGGTTTAGAAGCATGCACCACCACACCCAGCAAGACATTATTTCTAAGTAACGTGGCAGAAGCATCTGGAGTCCAGGACTGGTCAAGTTAACGGTGCCAGCAATGCAGTGGGATGCCTGCCACCCCACAGGAACCGTGGGAACACGGCCCTGGGTCCATTGGCCCAGATAAACCACATCCACCTGAGGGAGCCGGAAATGCATCATGTCCACTGGAACCTCAAGCTGACCACAGCCCCTGAGGACACCTTCATGGGAGCCGAGGGAGGCTCAGAGCCAGCTGACCCACCAGTGGGCCTTCACATAACCCTTATAGGATAAATGTCATTTTAAATCACCAAGTTTTGAGGTGATTTGTTACACATGTGTAGGTGACTCATATACAGCGCTGGATCTGCTTTCAATAGGCCTTGCTGTATTCAAATCTCCCTGAGTCGAAGCAACTCATGTCTGCCTTTGAAAACCAGATCCCCAACTGGTGTAAGTGCTTACCGGTGTTTTGTTTAATGCTATTTTGATCCTGTTTTTAACTAGTGAATCAACTGTCACATTCATTTGGGTGCTTTTTATCAGAGATAATGTATGAGTGTGACACATTCTGTCAGAACCACAGAATGTATCTCTCATATATTATTTCTGGAGCATTTTCATGTACAATATGCAGTTAGAAATGCCTTTCAATTCATGACTCTGTGGTGTATGTATCACGAGCACACACACACACACCAAATTTACTCACACTTAATACATCCTAGGTACTTTCACATCGCCATTTTATTTTGTTCTTTTAGACTAAAGGTAAATGCTGGTAACAACTCAGTTGATTCCATGATTCACAAATGGGCCAACATTTCAAAACTATAACAGTAAGATCTGTTCCTTTTAAAAATGATTTTTGCATTTTCAATGTCAGAAAATATTCAAAAGTTGATATGTTTTATTTCCCCACCCCTTTAGAAGTGTTAACTACTTGTCTTCACCTATTTTTCTTAATCCTTTGAATTAATTTAATTTCCCAGTTCTCTGTCTGTCCTTTCAGTTTGAAGAATGATGTATTTTCTGAGTTCATTGATATTTCTCCCACTTACTCAATTGTAAATCCAGTGTATTCTCTATTTTCTTCTAGTTTCAGGTCCTTCTGCTTTAAGGAATGGGTCAGTTTTTTGAACAACCTTCTAAATCACTGCTTTTGTTTTCTATTAGATGCCAACAGATTTTTCATTATTCCCCCTGTGTTTTAAAATGTGATGCTGCTTTGGAATCTCTACAGAACTGTTTCTACCGTCTGAATGTACCATAAGTGCTTGCAAAACCCATATCTGATAAAGGACCTTTATTCAGAATATATAAATTACTCAATATATAAAGAGACCTCATAAAAGTGGACAGCTGATATGAATAGATACTTAATCAAAAAAGATGTACAGAAACACAAGAAAAATCAGTCTACATCATTCGTCATAGGGAAATGCAAATTAAAAACACAATGACACACTACTATATACCCAACTGGAATCGCTAAACTTACAAAATCTGATAATACCAGGTGTCGATAAGACTGTGAGTGAACAAAACTCTCATAAATCATCACTGGAGAACAGTTTGGCAGTTTCTTATAAAGTTCAGTACACACTTACTCTATCATCCAACAATATCCTTCCTAAGTATTTAATCAAGAGAAATGAAAGGGGTTGGGGATGTGGCTCAAGCGGTAGCGCGCTCGCCTGGCATGCGTGCGGCCCGGGTTCGATCCTCAGCACCACATACAAACAAAGATGTTGTGTCCGCTGAAAACTAAAAAATAAATATTAAAATTCTCTCTCTCTCTCTCTCTCTCTCTCTCTCTCTCTCTCTCAAAATGAAATGAAAAAACATGTTCCTACAAGGGCCTGTAAGTGAACATCGTGCTAATTAACTTTCCATCACTGCAACAAAACACCTGAGAAAAACAACCCAAAGGAGAAAAGATTTATCTGGACTCACAGTTTCAGAGTGTTCAGTCCAAGTTTGGTCCTGAGGTGAACATCATGGTGGTAGGCGCATAAGTCAGGAAGCTGTTCCCCTCAAGGCAATCAGGAAGCAGAGAAAAAGTGGGTGGGAGGCTGGGGACAAGAGATGCCCTTCAAAGTCATGCCCACTCCCTCACCCCACCCCTGTGACCCACCTCTTCCTACTAGGCCCCACCTCATAGAGTCTCTGGGGACCAAGACATGGCCTTTGGAGGACATTTCAGTCAGGAACTATAGTAAATGTTTATTAAAAAAAATGTCTTCATAGTAACCCTTTAAATGGAAACGATTAAAAAATTACCATCAACTGGTGAATGGCCGGAAAAAATCACGGTGCCTGAATTCACACAAGGAAGTAGAACAAGCTGCTTAGATATGCAAAAAGTTGACAAAACTCAAAAGCATTCTCCCTAGTGAAGGAAGCCCAACACACGAGCAAATACTGTGGAGAAGGCAAAACTACAGCCATAGAAACAAGATAAATGGTTTCCAGGGGTCTCTGGCAGGGCTGGGGGAGGGAGGGAACAGTGTGGGTGGTCACATTTTCTTTGACTGTGGAGGTTCCCCAATTCACGGAGACCATCCATAGAGAAAGGGGGAGTTTTACGCTATGTAAATCACACCTCCCTAAGCCTGACTTCAAAAACAGATAGAGATAACTTGACAGTTACTCCTCCAACGGGTTCACCTTCTTTCTGACCTCAGGATGCACCCACTTCATAGAAACAAGGCCGCTTTCACCCTTGCAGAGACTATGATCTAGAAGTCTGCTTCTTGGAGTCAATGTCCTCCTGGAAGACTTGTTATGACCCTTTAGAATCCTCTCTTCCATTGGTACTTTAATTTCCCATTTGACTATAGTTCTTTCTAGTCAGACCTAGTGAGTCCAGGATTAGAACTTGCTAATTAAAAGTTATTTTACTTAACTTTTTAGTCTCTAATGAAGGGGCAGGAGGAATTTTCCATACTCTTAGTCTCATGTGCTGCATTGAGCGTTTGGTACACCCTGCAGATGGAGTTTCTGGGAAGTTGCTCTTGACTAAGCAGTTACTTCTTAGCCACAATTTACAGCTTTTTTTCTTTGTGCACTCTGGAGTCCAGGGTCAGTCCTGGGTGAGCTCAATTGTTACCATATTGAGGCTGGTGGGTAGGTAGGTTCATGACGATGTCCTCAGAGGATGGTTGCAGCCTGCGGAGTCTGCAAGGGCCCAGGGGTAACCTATGTGTGCAGAGTGGTCCAGGGAGGTCTGCAGAAACCTGGGACACACATGTGCTGTCTGTTCTTCGCTCTGGTCTATTACTGCCATGTGAGAATGTGGGCCTGGCACTGCCAGAGGGAGCTTCTGATTCAAGAGAAGCCAGAAATCCAGATTTTTCATGAAGAGTCTCTCGATTTTTAAAATGTTGGCAAACGAGTGAAAATTTTAAAAAAACATTTTGTGCACCAACAATGTGTGGTCCTAACAAAATCCATCTGTGTCCTACCAGTTTGTGACCTCTACTCAAAGAGTTGTTCTGGAGGGGATCAGACATTTGGAAAGGATGGAGGTAAGTCCAGGTTTATTCCCTCAGAATCTAGATTAATTTGTGAACTATTCAATGATTTCAACATTCATCAAAGTGGTTAGTTTGAGACAAGCACAAATGTGTTCTGAAGTCACTGGGTGATTACTATAATAATGTCCTCTATATCTGATGCTCCTCACTTAAAAAGTGTAATAACCAGGTGGCTTGGGTGGGACACATTCCTCTCCCCCATACCCATTTCTAGAGATGTTGACCCAGGCCTAAGGCAATCACCAGTAACAGTTTGTAGACACACGAATCAGACCATAGTGACTCTTCTGGCTAGGTTGCTAGAACTGTAAGAGATGCTCAAATGAAACCAGTCAGTGTACTTACCTTCAAATGGGGAAATGAAGACTCAAAGAGGTGAATGATTTGGTCAAGGTCATGTAGATGAGAGCCAGGTCTCCTTAATCTATACTCCTTATTTAAACTGATTACATTGCCTTTAAAAACAAACAACTTTCTTAGAGGGGTTTTGCATTGTTCATTCTCCTGCAATCACTATGTTTTACCATTACTTGCTTTACAATGGGTTTCTTAGTTTTTACAAAGTCCTGATAAATAACAGTTAATGTTTATAGATGCCAGACTTAAAGTGATTGCTGGGGAAAAGTGCAAATTGGTTTAAACTCCTTGAATATCACAATATATATATGTCCTTTGACTCAACTCCCATCTCAGAGTATACCCTACAAAAATATTTTTCCATAGACTTTGGCATAAGCTGCTAATTGCTGTTATAAATAGTAAAAAATGGAAATGACCTAAGTGTCTCACAGGCTAAGACTGGTGAGATACAAACAAAAGGTCACATCGCAGCCATTGAAAATGCTGTTCCAAAAAAGCTTTCAGGGGAATAGGACTCTGTTTGTAATATACTGTTACGTCAGAAAACAATTCCCAAAGTGGTTTGATATTAACTACTTTATATTAGGTAGTTATTAATATAACTACCTTATATTAATGTGTCTTAATATAACTACGTTCTATTAATGTGTCTTACTCTGTTAGACACATTATGGTTTCTTCTTTTTTGATACCACCGCATTCCAATCTACTGTATTAGGCTCCATTCTAGCCCCTTATTTAAAAAATGAGGACTGCAGCCAATTAACCACACCCCATGAATGCTCCAATGCCTGCTGTCAACAGATGCTCAATAAATTTCTGCTCTTGTTCCTGCCATTGTTAGTACTGAGAGTAGTACTAAGTTACTAGGAGTTAGTACTAAGAGTAGCACTAAGTTACTAGGAGTTAGTACTAGAAGTACCAGTAAGATGGTACTGAAAGGAGGTGGATGAGGGCAAAGCCCTTTAAAAATGGGAAGTCAGTGGTAGACTCACCTTACTTGGTTCTTTCCACATGCTTCAGAGTGTGGAATTGCTCATAAGCATAGGGAGAATTGCACAATTGTCATGGACACAGCATATCTAAAAAATCAGCTGGGTTTATTTCGTAGTCATGATAAACTCCCTGGAGTGGAGGCAGCAAGGCTAGAACTTTGAGGAGGCCACCCCTGCTGAACTACACAAGCTGACAAACCTCAGAGGTCTTAGGACTCTTCGTCTTAGGGGATAGAAATCCAAAGGAGGCTTAGAGGGAAAAGGAGCATCTATGGGCTTATATACTGAAAGATTCAGGGGTAAGTATCAGGTATTGTTGGATCCAGGTGCTAAAAAGAAGTCCTCAGAAAGCTATTCTTTGTTACTAACTTTTGGTTATGTTTTACGACACTGGCTTCGGCCAGGTGCCTGCCTCCTTAATTGTGGCCTTTGGCAATTTCAGCTCCAAATCTAAAAAAAATTCTCCCCTGCCAAGTTCCAACAGAATTCACAGACCTGGCTTTCTTCACCTCACATGGTTCTCTACCCCATGGCTCCAGCAAAAGGACATATTGCTGAGATGGCCAGCGACTCCAGAGCCATGTGAAAGAAACCACGTGGGTTACCACAGGTCACCAGGATGCTGCGACAAGTGTGCTGAGGCCCAGAGCAGGGCCATGTGGGTGCACAAAATCCAGTGCCCACAGTAGGTAGTGAGAGTCCAGAGCCAGAGAACAGAAGCCCATGAAGGCAGACACCTGGTCCCAAAAATCCACATACAGTGAGTGGTCATAAGGGACCAAAGTCCAGCTGAAGCATGGACAAACACGGAGCTACAATAACAAAAGAACCAGACCTACAGCAACCTTATCTTCTTCACCAGGCCAGTGAGCTCAGGGGGATCTAGTCAGCGTCCTCCATGGTGAAATGAGGAAAGAAGATCTAGAACGAGGTAGTGAACCAGAGAGCATGAACTCAGTGAATTAAAGACTGATCCAGGCAGTCCTGGGGGCGGGGAGAAGCAGCTCGGGGAGACAGAGGCCGCACAGTAGACAGGGATGAGGCCAGAGTTCAACGTGGCTGTGTTTACCCAAAACTCACCATCAGGATCTTTGCCTGAAAAATTTCCCCCCTATTTTCCTGGCCAGTAAATCCCTAACCATGCTTCAGCTGTCAAGATTTATTATGCATTTCCAGGTCCCATGATGCTTAACTTGCAGTACCACTGAAGAGTCTTTTAACAGGAGGCACTAATTAGTCAACATGCATGCAGACATATACTGCACGAGGATTTGGTCACCATGGACCACAGGAGATGACGATGGCTATTGCCACACAGCCTAGACGTGTAGTGGGCCATCCTCTGAGGCTGGTGTACCTTCTAAGATGTTCACACAACAATGACCTTCCCAGCAACTCATCTCAGAACACGTCCTTGTCACTGAGCTACGCATGACCATACCTGTCAATGGCCTTTAAACTTTGATTCTGCATTCCTAATGGCTAAAATCCTCAGGAATGCCTCCTCTAAATCATTCCACTTATTTATGCATATATACTTTTATCACATAGATGCACTCTTGCCCATTTATAATACTAATGTTAGTATCAATGTTAGATGGTAAGCCCATTTAGAGCAATGGCTGATTGATCTTTATGAAGCACTTAGCGCAGGAACTGATACTTAGCCGCAACCATGAAATCCGCTGAAAAGAAAACTTCATATATATTCGATACATTATGAATGTAATGGTCCATTATAGCGAAATACTTGCTGCATGTTTTTCCAGAGAATATAATTGTCATATGAACATGGCATTGTAGGTACGATCTATCCCATTTTACAGATGAGGAATCTGAATTACAGGGAAATTAAGAGTGCTTAAATTCACACAATAGGTGGCAAAACTTGTCCTAATCCAAGTCTTGAGAACTCTTAAAGGTGTTACAGCTGAGCACTATTTGAGCACATAAAGTGATATTAAGGCAAAATATTTTGAAATGATGTTGTTCTGGAGAACCTAGAGCACAGGCTACTGTTGCCAGTTAAATAGCCTGTGTGTTAGGAACTGGTCCCCAGCCTTGTGCTTGTCTCCATAACTAGACTGTAAAGTTCTTGTGTGCGTGTTAACTTTTTTCCTACCCGGCCCTGTGTCGCTCAGTGCTTGGGATTGGGCTGTTTTTGAGAAAGGAAGGAGTAAGTGGGGGAGGAGCATGGGGTGAAGAGGCCCCAGGGTGGGCGTGGTGTGCAGAGCATGGACAACCGCCAGCCTGCAGCCCACGCGCACAGCGCCCCCAACAGGCTACTGAGCAGGACAGGAGCCTGGTCAACACAGCTCAGGACTGCTAGGTTGACAGAACAGGACACCTGAGAGAAAACAGAAAACCCTGCAGAATATCAAGCACTGAGATGTCAAAACTCCACTATTCAGCAGCAAGCATAGCACAGACGTGATCCTCTGAGTTACAGGATTTTTTTAATTCCTTAAGTTTAATTACTTAAGTAAAAAGTTGAAAGTGAATATAAATGGAAAGAAACCAGCAAGAGAATGATGTCTGCAGTGCAGGCTAGCAGTTATGCATTAAAAACCCCCTAAAGAAACGAAGTTTAAAAACGAGAATACATTATCCCATTTTAAATGCTACCATGTAATCAACATGACCCGAGAGCCAGAGAAAAATCAGAAAACGTCAAATGGGCTGAGGTTTTCCCTCCATCAAACCATCAGCAAAGTTTTGCACCTTCTTGGAAACGCACTCACACATCTGTTGCATTTGAAGGGTGAAGTGATGGCATGAACTCCTTTTGGATATAAAACTGAAGACATTTCCATCCATGGACATGTCGAGAACGACCCAGCTGTGCCCTCTAGTGATCGCTTCTTTCTGTGACTTTATCAGGAGTCTTGAAAAATTGGGCTCACCCATATCCTCGGTGCATCTCTGTCTTAGAAATGAGCTTTCTGTGGATGTTTGCAATTCTGAAAACAGGGAAAGTGAATATAAAACAAATAGCCCTTTATTTTTGTTTTTGGAGCTTCATTTTTCTTCACTTATGAATTCTGCTATAAATGTACTTTGTTGAGCCATTGTATAAGACTGATGCCTTCAATTCCTAGTCAGCTACTGGAGAATTGGATCTAAGCATGAATAATTCTTCATAGATCCAATACTGCACATAAGTTGGATCAAGGCAGAGTATTTGTGTTTTTTTCAATACTTTTAGTTGCAGATGGACACAATATCTTTTATTTATTTATTTTTATGTGGTTCTGAGGCTCGAACCCAGTTCCTCACACGTGGGAGGCAAGCACTCTACCACTGAGCTGAAACCCCAGCCCCCAGAGTAATTATTTTTAAGGGGCATTAAACTTTCTTAATAATATTGTGATATATTGAATGGCAAAACCTCTGTTATTTTCAGTCAAATCTGGTTCTTGGTTCTGTTGATCTACCAGGGATATAAGTTTGCATGTCTCAACTTCCTTGCTGAGTTATAAGTTCCTTGTATGGAAGTGTAAAATCTTCTAGAGCATGGTATCTAGACCATATCTCAAAATATGTCTCATACACAGGAAGTTGAAAATAATTTTTCTACAATCACAAACTTGTGGAGAAGTTGCCAAGTACAAGGAACATCTTTTTTCTCTGGATCGTTTAAGAGCAGATTTGCAGATATGATGTCCTGAGTACTCTGAGTATTTTAATGTGTATTTCCTAACTGCTATATCACTATCACCTAAACCCCAGACTCCACAAAACCAGAATATCTTTGTCAATCGTACCAATAATGTCATTTATTGCAAAATATAAACTTCACAATCATGTGCTGCATTTAGTGGCCACATCACTTTAGTCACCTTCTCTCAGGACCATTTTCCAGTCTTTTTTCCGCTTTCATCACCTTGATATTTTGGAAGATGACCAGCTAGTTGTTTTGCAGAATGTTCCTTGGGTCCAGTTCGTCTGTTTTCTCATGGTCAGGCTCAGGGTACACATCGCTGGTGGTATTATCACAGAAGTGTACTCTTCTTGTTGTGGCTGATCAGGTGACACATGTCTCCAATGTGCCCCTTGTTCAGGATTTTCCTTGTCACCATTTAGTCGAGATGGTGATTGCCAAGTTCCTCCACTGTAAAGTTAATCTGCTACTTTCTAATTTTATAAATATTTTACTGGGAGTTAAGACTTAATTCTTTAACATCTTTTAAGTCTTTAAGATTATGAGTGTATCTTGTTCTTTCTCATTTTTCAATGTGTTCATTTACTCCCATTTCTTTGGATTCATAGTTTTTGTTTGATTCAATGAGCTATCATTTATTAATGGCATTTTTACTTATTTACTTATTTACTTGGGAGTACTGGGGATTGAACTCAGGGGCATATCACCACGGAGCCACATCCCCAGCCCTATTTTGTATTTTATTTAAAGACAGGGTCTCACTGAATGCTTAGCGCCTTGCCATTGCTGAAGCTGGCTTTGAACTTGTGATCCTCCTGCCTCGGCCTCCCAAGCTGCTGGGATTACAGGCGTGCGCCACCATACCTGGTGTATTATTTATTTTGATGTCCAAAATTTCTCCAGTTTGGACAGTGGAGCCCCTGCAAGTTGATTATCTGTGTTCTTTGGACCCATTTCTATAGTATTTTGAGTACTTTGAATGAGTGAATGAATTAGTGAATGAACAGTGTGTTTGGCTCTTCGTGCAGAAGCAGCAAATTGCCAAAAAATGGGTGATTTTAGACAAATTGAAAAAATTGATTGTATTTTCCCTGACCCAGTCCTGCAATTTGCCATTTTCACAAGAAGTCTGTTTCCTTTCAATAGAGAAAAATAGTTAGAAACAAAGACATGGGCATTAGGTATTCCTGTTGCCTTCTCAGGGAACTGAGCTAAAATGTGTGGTGTGTGTGTGTGTGCGCGCGTGCGCGCGCACGTTTATATCCATATTCATTTCTGCATATTATTTATATTTAAAGGATGAATCTCACACCAATACCTCTTCTAATTCCAGTCTATTGCAGTTTATTCTCCTCCTTTTTAAATTATATTTTTTGAGAGTGGAAAACTTGGCCTATTTTCCTTAGTGTAAGGTTGTCCCTCACTGTCCCCAGAAGAGTGGTTTCAGAGCCTCCCCACCACCACACACAAATACTAATATCCAAGGATGCTCAAGTCCCTCATATAACATTATGCTGTCCTCGCACCTCTCCTGTACATGCCTTCCGGTATATTTAGATGATCTCTAGATTAATTATGATACCTACTACAATGTAAGTACTGTGTAAATGAGTGTTGTGTTTTATTGGGAATAATGACAAAATAAAAGTTCAGGGAATAATGACAAAATAAAAAGTCTGCACATGTTTAGTATGGATGCAATCTTTTCTTTTTTAAACTATTTTTGATCCTCTCTTGGTCAAAGCCATGGATGCGGACCTTGTAGACATGGTGTCTATCTAATCCTTGTGCCTGGGTGTTGCCTGTGCACACCTTCCCTACCACCCATCCAGGTCTGACCCTCTGCATCTGTTGCTCCAGTGCATGTCCCCCTCTCACTCTAGACCTGACACCTCATTCAGGGTCCCCTGGGTGGCTAGCTTCTTCACCCTGGTGGGACTCTCATCCCCAGAGCCTGCTCTGCTTGCTTCCCATGCCATTACTTCCTGGCTCCACTTGGGGATTCCAGTACCTGGGGCTGGTAGGGAACAGTCGTGGGCCCCAGAGCTTTAGGACTGAAATTCAGGAAAGGAAGGAGAGAAGCAATGGAAATAGCTTTAAAAAAAAAAAAACAACTGTGTGTGGCTGAGTGTATGAATTAGTGAATGAATAGCGTGTTTGGCTCTCGTGCAGCTGCAGCAAATTGCCAAAAACTGGGTGATTTTAGACAATGGAGCTCTGACTCTAGCTCTGAGGCTCCATGTTCAAAGTCGGGGCGGGACAGACCCTGCTGTCTGAAAGGAGGGAGGCCCTTCCTCGTGTCGCACCCCCTCACTTCTGCTGGTTGCCAGCCATCCTGGGTGGCCCTTTGCTTCTGGCCGCTTCACCCTGGTCCCTGCCTCTGCTGCCATGTGTCATGCTCTTTCATGTCTGTGTCTCTTCTTGCAAGAACACCAGTGGCTTCAGACTAAGGATCTACACTGCTTCTTGACTTAACTAATTACATCTCATTAACTGATGAGTGAATGGCATTAGAAACCAAGATCTGGGTGCTTGACACTCCTGTTGCTTGGCCACCTTTAACAAAAGTCTCCTCTGCTTGACTTGTAGATGCTTGGGTTCCTCCGGCCCCTGTCCTGGGTCCTCATTCTCTTGACCTCAAACTCTCTTGCCCATTCCCAGGGTTTCCTATAACATCCACGCCCCTCCTGGCAGCACCAGGCCCATCCAAACCCTGCCCCAGCCTCAGGCTTCATGTCACATGCTAGGTAGCCCCACTTGGCTGGTTCTTGTGTTCAGAGCTCAATTTGTTGCTCACCTCTTATCCCCCAAATTACACCTTCTCCCATGGTTCCAGCCAGGGCAGCTCAAGCCAGACACTTGACTGTCAGACTTGAACTTGACCTTCTTTCAGACACTTTTTCCAGTCCAGCACCACCATTTCACATCGTTTGCTTACTCTTCTCCTCTTCTCTCCGTCTCGGCTGCCACCATCCTACTCCAAACCACCTGTCTGTCCCTGGTCCCCGCAGCTGCCCCCAACAGCCAGTCCCTTGTTAATTCTGCTCCTTCCAATCCTTTCTCCACAACAGAGCCAGATTGATTCTATATATGCAAACAACTTTTTGTTCTCAAAACATTTTAACCATACCCAAAGGCAGAAAAAATAGCATAATGACTTCCACGTACTCATGGACCAGATCCAGCAATTGCCAGCACCTGGCTATGCCACCTGCTTGCTTAATCGATGCCTGCTTTCTTCCTTCTTTTTTCCCCTTTTCTCTCTCCCTTCCATCCATTTACCCCTCTCTCTGTTATGGTTTGAATGTGAGGTGTTCCCCAAAAGCTCACGTGCAACAATGCAAGAAGTTTCAAAGGAGAAATGATTGGGTTGTGAGAGCTTCAACCAATCAGTGAATTCACCCCCTGATGGGATTAACTGATGGTGACTGAAGTGGTCACGTGTGGCTGCAGCAGGTGGGCATTGTGGGGTGTGGCTTTGGGGGTGTATATTTGTATCTGACAAGTGGAGGTCTTCTCTCTTCTTTCTGATCATGATGTGAGCTGCCTCCCTCTGCCATACTCTTCCACCATGATGTTCTGTTCTGCCTCACCTTGAGCTCTGAGGAATGGAGCCAGCCTTCTATGGACTAAGAACTCTGAAACTATGAGCCCCCAGATAAATTTCTCCTCCTGTACCATTGTTTTGGTTGGGTCTTTTAGCCACAGCAGTGAAAAAGCTGACTAAAAACACCTTCCCTTCCTTCTATTCTCCTTCCCTCCTTCCCTTCCTCTTAGAATTTGGCACTCTGAACTCTGGTGAGTCTGAAAGTGATTTTCTTCTTTGCTTAGAAATGCAAGTGAAATAGTCTGGCTATGTGCACAATTCTAGATTTTCTGTAAGTGCTTGAGATAAAACTGCCTGCTTTTTAGCTTCTGTTGGTGATAAATCAAATTACTTCTCTTTTTTGTAGGTAGTTAGTCTTTTCTCTACACATTTTTAAGGTTTTTTTTTTTTAAATCTCTTTGACACACATGGATGTGCTGCTGCAGATGAATGTTTCCCCACTCTGTTAATACTCAGCGTTTTCCATCAGAGGACTCTTGTTTTTCTGCAACTCCAGAAACGTTTTGGGCAATGTACTTGAAGGATTTCTGCTCCATGAATCTTTCTCATCATTCTTTCTGGAATTTCCATTACATTGGGTGCTCTCCATCTAATATTTCTTTCTCTTAACTACTCTTCGTGTTTAGAAAAAACCAGATTCTTCCCTCCAGTACTGTATTCTGGGTGAATGCTTTAAGTACTACTTTTTAAATTTAACAATTCTCTATTTTACTATAACCATTATGTGGAATAAGCAATCTATTGAGCTTTTATTTTAGAGACTATGTTTTTATTGGCAATATTTCTAATTGCTCTTTTCCCGTCGCCCTGTCTTGCCCCATTCATCTGCTTTTACTTCAGAGTTTCTTGTTTATTTAAAATGATGTCATTCCTTTATTACTTTGAAAATCCTGAACAAGGTTTCAGACAGTTCTGTGCAGTTCATCTTATTGAATTCATGCTCTGCTTATTGATCCTGTTGCTGGTGCTTCTTAGCACTAAAATTCTTCAAGCATTTTGGAATTTGGATCCACAGGCTCAATTGGAGTAAGCAGTTTTATTATGTAGTTGTTTTCCAGTTCTTTCCTTTAACCGAGGTCTTACACAGCTCGGCAAATTTTTGAATTCTCCCTTTCCGTGGAAGGGGACCCCATCCATGGCAGAAATTCAGGCAGTGAGCCTGGCTCTGGCTGCTTTACCCATAATTCATCACTCATGCCAAGGTTTGAAGTCACCATTTTCCTGTAGAAGCCTAACTCCCAGCAGCCCCTGCCTGCCCCTGTCCTGGGAGCCCAGGTCCTAGCCACATTCGCCACCAGAGACAGATGTAAAGGGGAAAACACTGTAGAGAAGGGTATCGAGGTCTTTGGAGTGAGGCTGGGGGACATGAGTTTTGTCATTAACTACCTGTGTGCATCTCTGGGTGTGGCACTTTCTTCTAATCCCATTTTCTCAGTTTTCAAATGAGACATGATTAGATTCTAGGTTCTAAAGTAGAAGCTACAATTAAAAAAAAATGATGGGGGCTGGGGATGTGGCTCAAGTGGTAGCGCGCTTGCCTGGCATGCGTGCGGCCTGGGTTCGATCCTCAGCACCACATACAAACAAAGATGTTGTGTCATACAAAGATGTTGTGTCTGCCGATAACTAATAAAATAAAATAAATATTTAAAAAAAAACAAGCAAAAAAAAAAACTTTAAAAAAAAATGAAACGGCATTTTATAAGAGTTTGAACCAACTGTCAATATTGATATGTTTCAGTTGACTATGAACCTGGACTTCTGGCTTCTCTTGGAAGAATATCTAGGAATGCAAGCTTCTGACAGGCATGAGCTGGACTCTGAGCAGCAGCTAGGGTGATCTCCAGCCAGGTCCTCCCTCCCCGCCCTGTCCTGCAGGTTTACTTCAATCATATCCAATATATCTCTGATTGCTATAGTTTGGGTTTAATGTCCCCTAAAGGCCCTTGTGTTGAAGGCTCAATCCCCGGCCCCAGCATTATTGGGAAACGGTGGAACCTTTAAGGGCCAGGCCTAGAGGAGGGAAGTCTGGTCACTGGGGTGTGCATTTGAGGGGACGTTGGGGCCTGTCCTTTCCTCTCCTCTGCTTCCAGATGCTATGAGCTGAACAGCTTCCTCCTGTGCTCCCCCACCATGAACTGTGCTGCCACAGCCCCAAGTCACAGGCCAAGTGAGCATGACTGAAACCTCACTGATCTGTGGGCCAGTGAGCCTGTCCTCCTTTATCACGGGCACTTGGCCACAACTGTGGAAAGCTGACCAACACACCCAAAAGCGTTTGAATATCTTTAGCCTCGACTTAGTTGATTTTCAAGTTTCTTTTATTTGTAAGTCTTGTGAATTTACAATTCTCACATGTATACTTCATAAAAAATGTAGGGGGGATGGGGACAGGACTGGGTAGATTTATTAAGAGCTTGTTTTGGCTGGGCATGATGGACATGGCTTTAATCTCAGCACCTCCAGAAACCCAAGGCAGGATTGCAAGTTCTAGGCCAATCTGGACAACTTAGCAAGACCATGAATCAAAAATGGGGGAAAAAAAAAAGACTGAGTATGTAGCTCAGTGGCATAGTGCCCCTGGGTTAAATCCCCAGAACCAAACAAACTAAAAAGTTGTACACTGTTGTTCTAAGTGCTTTGCATGTATTATCTAATTTAATCTTTATTATAATCCCTTATCTATCTATCATCTATCATCTATCGATCTACCTACCTACCTATCTCTCATTTTTATCCCCTTCTCACGAGGCCCGGGAGGCTAATCTGATTGAAGTCATGTGGGGATTAAGTGGTAGAGTCAAGATTTGAACCTGATAGTGACTTAAGAATCATCTCTTCTAGTCATAGGGCTTCATTTGCGATGAAGTGAATTTTGGAGAAAGACTCATTGCAGTTTGGTGGGAGGATGGTAGGGCATTGTTGTGACCATGAAGGGGATGGAGATGGTCAGGGTGCCTGCTCTCCTGTGCAGAGCGGGGGGATCCTCAGCTGTGGTAACCCCTCGTGTTAGACCACTGACAAAGACACCCAGCCTTGCCCCAGTGTGACGAAGCATTAAGGGAAGGTGTGAGAAAAGCTTTGAAAAGGATGGAAAGAACTCAATGAGAAGGGAAGCCGGAGCGACTGCTAGGGTCAGGGAGGATAGCATGGTGAAGCCAGAGGAGCAGCCTACGCCTTCCACCGTGAGCCATGAGTGCAAGCTCAGCTTGATCCAGGCAGGTGCGGGGTCACATTCATCAGATTAGGTTTGCAAACTGCAAGGAGCAACCTGTCCTGAGAGGTTATCTAGACCACCCCTGGGCAGTGGAGCTAGGAGGAGAGCTAATGACTATTGAAAATTGCCAGTTTATTGACTATGGAGATCTAAAATGTGTGTTTTCAAAAAACATGGAAAATGTACAAAAGTCTTCAAGAACTTACATTACATGAAAAAGCTTAAATATAAAACTGTAAGTGGCATATTTTTCCTAAAACATAATTATGAAATTATTAATCATATAATTAATGAAATTATATGATCAATAAGAGACAAATGGAGCACAGGTAGAAATGGAAAGGAGAGGGCCAGTTGAGGTGACATGGGGTAGAGAAACGACTTGCCTACTAATGATGTTTTCATAAGAGTTGGTAAACTCAGTTCAGAACTCGGTTTCATTTAGGAAGCGTTTGTTGAGCACCTGTTTTACACTGGTACCTGGACAGGAGGCAGAGGGAAAATAATCTGGATGAGATTTAAGTATAAGCTTCAAGGAATTTATAACTTGCTCCAGCTAACTGACCGCTTGGCTATTCTGAGATGGACAGTGGTCTGCTCTAAGGTGTGAACGGACCCTCACTCACACAGAATCCCTGCCTTATTTACCAGATGCTATGGGCCACGTGGCGGGGTGGGATCAGGGGAGAGAACGGAGGCCCAGGCTGATCTCCAGTCTCATGTGTCAAGCTTTCGCTCTCCTTCCATGGTGGAGAAAATATCTGTAAGTTATAATATTAAAATTCTGCTTTTCTAATCAATTCTTAAAGTGGAAAATGGTTGAGCCAGCTCTGCATGAACTGGCCCTACCTTCCACTTCTGTTAAAGTTGCTTTTGTAGGGTGTTTGAGGGCAGTACTCCTGGTGGGGGTGACTGTGTTTATTTCAGGAAAAGTCTAGGACAACTGTGACTCGGGGTGGGAAGGCAGGAACTGTGACAAAGTGAAAGTCAATTTTGGATGAACTCCTTAGGCCAAATACTACCCCTTTTTAAAAGTACAATAATCCATTGATGTGTCAAGGGGTGGCTTGGCCAGGTTTCCATTCTTGTTTCCACAGAGTATGTTTTCTGTCAAAGCTATGTAAGAACAATGGGTTTGCTATGCAAATGAAGCCACACAAAAGCCCCACAGGGCAGGCTCCCTTCCAGCAGAATGTCTCCTCTGAGCACCCTTACATGCAAGTTCTGAAGCAAACACCAAAATAAATTTCATTTCATGCCTGGATTTGGCCCGCCCCCAGCCTGTTCCGGCTACCATGAGAGCCATTCTGGGATAAATAAAACTCTTTTAACAAGTAAGTCCTCCTGCAAGGATTAAATCAATGCACCATGGAGGAGGGATTGTTTTAACCAATATGGCTGGGCAAACAAGAAAGGGTTGGCATTTGGATGATGGAAAAGAAAGATTATGAGTCTATGCACACTATCTGGAGTGCTGTTCTAGTGAGGGCCTGCATGTCACAGGATGGAACGGGACCAAGACGTCAGGATATGTTTCTGTCATTTCAGAATTTGGGGTGGAGGTAATAGTAAACCCAGGATGGCTGCCTCCTCAGATTACAAATTTCTCCTATAGGGCACACAAGCTCCTTCATTAACTTTACACACACAGGAAAGTCACTCAACACATCTTGGCATTGGTCTTGCCAGAACTATTTCCTCATGTGCAAAGTGGAGGCCTGTGACCTCTTGGTCTCTACATCTGGAGCTTCTTCCACGTCCACAGTCGGGGTTTCTAGGCAGGTCCTCTGCAGTTGAGTGTGGTCCGGGGAGGCCAGTGGTACCCAGCGCCAGAAGTCTGCACTGTTTCCATTTGTCGCAGATGATAAAGTGCTGTCCTGGTGAAAGAATGAGCGAAGGAGGCTGGCTGGACATTCCTAGCTCTGAGCTGGTTTAAGGTGCCCACAGCAGGTGGGCTTCTCTATTTCACACAGCACCTTCAGGTACACAGGACTGGCAAATTGTGGGGAACTCATTACAAGGGTCAAAGAAAGTGTGGGTTTGCTGGCTGGGGAAGCAGCTCGGTGTTGGAGTACTTGCCTGGAGGCACAAGGCCCTGTCCTGAACGGAACACAGGAAGGAAGGGAGGAAGGAAGGAAGGAAGGAAGGAAGGAAGGAAGGAAGGAAGGAAGGAAGGAAGGCCCACAATTTAAGCCTTATGATGTTTAAGTTTGACTTACTTTGTTGTTTTTTTTTTATTTTTTATTTTTATTTTCAGAAACAATAACAAAATGGTAGCTTTTAAAATCTTATTATTTTAAAGTAGAGCTTTTAAAATCATTCATATAGGCACATCTTCTTTAAAATTTTGAGATATAAGAAGTTTCATACTTAAAATCCTGAAAATCAACGGGGCTGAAGCTGCTTATTTACGCATCTGAAACATTTCTGTGCTCCAGTTCTGCTAAATCGAGGACATGTAACCAATGTAAGAATATGGCCAGTGGGGTGGAGAAGGAAATACTTTATAAATTTTAGAGTCACTGTAATTAATAGAAGGAAACATACACGCCGTCCTCATGTAATCGGATGCATATGGACAGTTCCCACTTGCATCATGGGTGTGAGCTCAAGGAAACAAGAGTAGGGAAAGAGCCAATTTTAAAGCCATTTATTATTTCTGCGTATGGAGAACATGTGGGAACAACTATATAGGGACATAGATCTGAAAATTAAATAACTACATCAACCAGTTAATATTCAACCATTTGAGGGCAGACAGAGTTTTTTTCTTATTATTTCAATTATTTCCAACAGTGCTTGTTACACAAGGAATGTGGGAGCTTTTGAGAGAGAGAAGTCTTCCTTCATGACACAGTTGGGGGAAGACTGACTTTTGCTTGAATCCAAGGAAGAGCTAGTCATTTTCAAAAAAAGGCAGTACTGATACACAAATGAAAACCCAACACTTTATCGAGTTACATTTGAAGTTACTCTTTTAACCGGTATTGACTCTCCTACTGCAGTGGGCTGGGTGACATACCTGGGCTAAGATGGCTAGAAGAGAAGTAAGAGGCTCCCTGCCCTGGGGAGAGCTCGATCAAGTGAGCAAATGGTACAACAGACAGAGTGGGGCACAGAAGTGTTTGAGGGAGGTGCTGCTTTGGCTGGTGGCCTTTGCCGAGTCACCACTGTGTGCTTCAGGAATCACCTCTCCCAAGGTGGACACTCCGGTACCTGCTTCATGGTGATGAGACTGATGCTCGGAAGGGTGTGTGCGCTCTGAGGGGCCCAGGGTGGGGATTTGCCTCCCAGCCCCACCCTCTTGTAATTGCATAATGCCTTCCAGGATCCGAGCATAAAAAATAATAGAAAGGACTGGGGGTGTAGCTCAGTGGTAAAGCATCCCTAGGATGCTCAATACCCATTACCCCCCCCAAAAAAAAAAATAAAAGGAAAAGAAAAAAGTGGCCACTGTCGATGTGGGAGATGCATACTGGGAACTCTGGTCCACCATGCCTCATGCTTCTTGCAAGATGCTGGACCACAGCAGAGAAATGCAAGCACTCTGCCAATAAGAGCGGGGGTGAGAAAGAAAGGATGGGAGAGTGCATGAGGGCACTGTTTCTGGTTTCCTCAGCCCTCGCGCCTCCCCTGACACAGGGAATACCTCAGTGTCCTTCCAGTCCATGACTACCTGAGCTCCAGTTTGTCTTTCCATCTCTCTCTCTTCTTCCTTCCTTCCTTCCTTCCTTCCTTCCTTCCTTTCTTCTTCTTCTTTTTTTTTTTTTTTGTGTGTGTGTGGTGCTGGGGATGGAACCCAGGGCCTTGAGCGTGCTGGGCAAACACTCTACCACTGAACTACATCCTCAGCTCCTGTTTTTCCATCTCTGGCAAATAAAAAATGAGTGAAATGATGAGGTGGCCTTTCACGGCAAAGTGCATGAGGTGGAATGAAAGAAGGAAAGGGGGAATGTAGACCATTCGGTCTGAGTTTCCCAGAAGCAGAGCCAGGGCAAGCGTGTGCAAGGACCCACCTCCACGAGACCAGGGAGTGCACTCCTGGGGCTGGACGGGGAGGGCGTGGACAGCAGGAGGGTGTATAATCCATGACAGGGGCTGGCCACCACTCAAGGTCAGTGCAAAGGGCTTCTGTAACTTCTGAGGGGAAGGATGTGGCCCGAGTCTTCTCTTATTGGTGGAAGCTTTGTCTGTGGGCAGGACTTCTCTGCTCTTCTAAGCTGCACTGAGTGGTTGGTACAGGACTCAGTACCAGCACCAACAGGAAGGCCTCGGTAGAGAGAAGTGGGGAGAGTAAAGCTGCAGGGAGCCAGGAGACCCCAAGGAGCTCTGCAGAGAGTTGGCAAGAACAGTACTGACCCCATGGCTGAGAGAGCCAAGTGTCAAAATAGGCGGAGAACCTAGAACAGTGGCGTGGGCTGCTAGTTGTCACTGGCATTCAGTCGACATCAGCTGGTGTTGGTGTAGTGGCTACTGCTGTTACTATTGCCACCGCTCAAGGTCTTAGCAAAGAGTAATGGCACCATGACCACACTAGCTGTAGGTTAAGTGGGGGAGAGTGGAGGTGGGGAGACTGGCTAGGTAGGCACACACCAGAGTGTGTTGAATGTGGTGCCCAGAAGGCCACTGAACTAGCTCAGGAGAACAGGCAAACAAAGCAGCTTTGCTTACTTTAAAAAATCATGGGCTGGGGATGTGGCTCAAGTGGTAGCGCGCTCGCCTGGCATGCATGCAGCCCGGGTTCGATCCTCAGCACCACATACAAAGATGTTGTGTCCGCCTAGAACTAAAAAATAAATATTAAAAAAAAAATTCTCAGTCTCTCTTTAAAAAAAAAAAATCATGTAGGCCAGATGCAGTGGCTACACCTGTAATCCCAAATAGCTCGGGAGCCTAAGGCAAGAGGATCCAGAGTTCAAAGCCAGGCTCAACAATATCGAGGAGCTTAGCAACTCAGTGAGACCCTATCTCTAAATAAAATACAGAATAGGGCTGGGAATGTGGCTCAGTAGTCGAGTGCCCCTGAGTTCAATCCCTGGTTCCCCCCTGCCACCCCCCTCAAAAAATAATGTAACTCTCTGATTTCTTTCTTTCTTTCTTTCTTCCTTTCTTTCTTTCTTTCTTTCTTTCTTTCTTTCTTTCTTTCTTTCTTTCTTTCTTTCTTTCTTCCTTCCTTCCTTCCTTCCTTCCTTCCTTCCTTTCTTTCTCCCTTTCTTTCTTTCTTTTCTTTCCCTCCTCTTCTTCCTCCTCCTCCTTGTAAAAAATAAAAACAAAAAATTCAAAACAAAAACATGGGCATAGAAAAATAGTTATATACCAAAAGAAAATCGGCTACTGACAGCAGGTCTTGGTGTCGGGGAGATGGTAGGGAGCAGTGGGGATGGAGGTAAAGGAGATGGCTGCCTTCTGCACGGGACCAACACTTGCCCAGCAGCAGTTAGTCAACACACCTACGATACTGGGAGAACTGCTGCTAGACCTCCTGATTTTTGAAGAGCAACTGAAATCCTGAGATTTGTATGAAACCACCCACATTTTAAAATATTGGTTCAATTTGTTCTTAAATATTGTGGGAGCCAAAGACAACACGTGTGAGACCTCTTCTGAGCCATGCTTGCTGACTTGCAGTCTCAGAGAGTAGAGAGAGGGCTCAGGAGCTGGGTTATAAGGTGCAGGGTGTAGGGCCACATCTTAATGGCTTTTCTGTGAGAAGGATTCCTATAGCCTCACTGGCCCAGGCATGAGCACAGTGACCCTCTGATGACCAGGAGAGAGAGAGACACATGAACATAACAGCCTGTACGTGCAGTGACAGAGAGTATCCCAAGCCACTGTGAGAATGCAGCAATGACAACAGCCTATCTCCAACAAGGGACACTGGTCAGTATTTAAAATATCCAGGACGATCAGGCATACATTTGTATCAGTGTTCAACAATCATTGAGAGGAGTTAAAACATGTTGATTTAAAGAAACGTAAGGTAAATCTGTACCCTATTCAGTTTCATGGTATGAAAAACAAGAAATGTATTAATATTTCCACTTAGGAGGAAAATGTTTGGAGAATCACAGAAAGATGGTTCGCCAAATAATGTACTTTTTTATTTCCTTAATAAAATACCCACAGCATCAGACAGAAAAAAATGATTTTGAGGTTGCAAGATGGCCTGTTAGGCTAATCTTCGATGGTATCTTGACATTGTATTTATTCTCTTATTTGCTTTGCAGCCTTGGCAAGTGTGGTTGGTCTTTATGATCAGATACAACTGCCTTTTCTTTTGCAGAAGACAGATTTTATCTGCAGGAGACAATAGAGAACTTTTATGTGCATATTTTAGCCGTGAGCTGATTACATCTTTTAGAAATACCCTTGCACATCTTTCAGATGTCTGGCGGCCTGTGAAGATCCTCAAGATCTTTTTGAGGTCTGAAATTCTATTTTCCTTTCCTTTTGGGTGACAAAGGTAGTATTTGGTTCTTGACACAGATTGAGCCTGTTAGGAAGAAAGCTGAATAAACGTGTGATCACAAATGCTGGGTTGTTTTACTTAATCAATCACGTATGCAGCTAAGCATGTGCACTACCACTGAGCTACAGACCAGCCCGTTAGTTCTGTTCCCCCTTCCTTTTTTTTTCTTTCAATACAAGTTGTAAGAGAGCAATATTTTAAAAAGGGAATACTTGTCTCCATGGAGAAACGGTCTTCGAAACAAGGAATATGCCCAGCATACCTCCACCATTCATATAAATCTGACTCCACAGAGTAATTCCTGGTACCATAAAATGTTAATTATTCTGGCTTGGGCTAATCATAATTTATAATAACCAGATGGGCCATGGGGTAAAATTTGTTTTTGAATCACTTAAGGAAGGGTGAAAGGATTTTAAAGCAGCTTAATGTTATAAATGGGTCTGCAGATGAGATGTTTCAGATGATAAAAAAAAAAAGTACAAGCTGTTCTCAGGCGCTTCAGAAGTAAGGACTTAAATAAACAGATGAGCCATGGGTGAATTATTTAAAGCTATTCTCAATCGTTGACTTAGAAGGAACCTGCAAGATGATTCAGTGGCATTCTATTCTCATCACATCACACAGCTTTATTTGAAGATGCTTTGCTTAAATTGTCATTAGTAAGTAAAGCACCATATAATGTCTACTGCTCTTTCTAGAAAAGAGGTGAAATCAGCATTTTCAAAATAATATCTGTAGGTTATTTTTGAATAACTCTATTAATCCTCTTAGTAGATTTTCTCTCTTTCTACACATATGATTTTGAGGATTTTTTTTTTTTTTTTTTTTAGAAATCTAACAGATCCTGGATCAAGTCTGACAGCACACAACAAAGTGGAATAGAGGAGAAAGTGGAGTTGGAGCCAGAACTGTGTCCTGGCCGGGGACAGACCTGCCCTTGGGACTGATGGGCAAGTTAGGGAGGGCCTTCTGGGAGGGCCTTCTGGGAGATTCACAGGGCTGAATAATAGAAATTCAAGTGATGTTTGATGGACAGACACCTAGAATGTTGGCTTTCGAGAATGTGGTCATAGACTCCAGGGCTCAGATTCCCCACAGGAGGTGGGAGAGCACCATAGATCTTTTGCTAGACAGTATGTTGGGAAGGCAGGGAACTAAGGTAAAAGACTGAGGAAATGCCACCAAGGCGGGAAGTGCAGAGTGACAGGGCTGGGAGACAGGTGTGGAGGCCCTTGTCCATGCTCCCAGCCTCCGTTCCCTCCTCTCTCACCACAGTCTCCTCTATAAGCCTCCCACGCAGAGATCATTGGGTTGATCCACCCCAGCTCCTAGAGTGAGCCCTGAGTGACTTACACTAAGTGGCACCTGGCCCGAGACCTAAGCTGCATCAAGCACAGCAGGCATCTGGACTCTGACTAGGACTGCTTATGCTCTAGTCCCTACTGGGCACTGTGACAGCCAATTTTGGGAACCATTTTGAGTAAAAAGCTGATATCAAAAGATGGGAAGAACTGGAAATTGGTAGAGTTGAGGACACAGCCCTAAGAATGAAGTAAACCTTGCACGGGTGGTACCCACAGAGGCATCAGCCTGGACTTCTTAGTTGCTGGACTAATGCATTCTTTTTTACTTGCAGCCATTGGGTTCCACTTTCTGTCACTTGTTTCTGAAAGCAACTGATACATTTGATGTTGGCCATGAACAACAAAGAAGCCCAGTTGCTAGAAGATGATTCGTGGTGGGCCCTCGGGTCTCAGGAATGAGACCAAACCTGGTTATTTGAGGTGCTTGAGGTTAGAGGTAACTTCATGTTAAATCCCAAAATACTGGGCAAGAACAATTCAGATTTCTTAGGCAACTGGAATAGATCCTGAAGGGGACATTCTGGGAAACTATGCAGGAAATCCTGCCTCAGGGTGGCTCCATGGGACCTACCATGTCTCATGCTCTGCTGGGATAGGACTGATTTTTATTCCTGGAGGTCAGCTCACCCATACTGTGTCTGTGCCTGACTGTGCTGATACAAGCTCACCGGGGAGAGAAAGCCTTCAAATGGAGAAATGGGTGGAGGTGTGGGCCGAACTAAGTCATCTCCAAGCTCTGCCTTCTTGGCTTGCCTGCCAATCGAGAACCGCTGGCTGTCCACATACTGCTCCGGGATTGTCATGTGGACACTGTGAGAGAGAGCAGACTATCTTTCCTTTGAACTCAACTGATGAGAAGGATAGAAACCCAAGGTTGTCTGCAGCCAGGAGGAAAAATCCACCGCAGGAGGAAGGAAGCGAGGTATGCGGAAAGGACCAAGATGGGAGGAGAGTCACAGGCTCTGAGACAGTCGCTCCCTAAGCTGATTTGGCTGCTCTTGTGGGGAAGGTCCCTGATCTGCCAGGGCCCCGAGGAAAGTCATTTTCTGCCACTCCTTCATGCCCCAGGATTTTTCTTTGTGTATGTTAATTGCATTATCTCACATCCAAAATGTATTAACGTACACATTTGCACATATATAAATGCATGTGTGTGCGGATACATTCCACAATGTGCCACATCATTGGTTGACACAAAGCAACCATTACTTTCTAAGAGGCTGAGAATCCTAAAAGGAACCTCACATGCCTCGTCTACACTAAAGGAAAAGTAACAGCTGGAAAAAAAATCATTATCTCTGCTGTAGGAAAAATTAAAAAAAAAAATAAGACAAACCCTGTGTGGTCTGCAGAAGAGCAGAATCTCCTTAAAAGACCTTGAGTCTGGAGCACACAGGTGGCTTCATGCATGAGTTTCATTTCGGGCATCAAAACACACAGGGCTGTGGCAGCGGGAGTCCCTCAAGAGGAGCTGTGCCCCCCCGGCTCCCGAATGTTCTCCTAGACATTTACAGAAGTTATTTTATTATGTACTTATTATCTTAATTATTAAGGAGTACTTCAAATGACATCTAAAAATAAATACACTTTCATCCTCTCCTTTTTGCCTCCATGACCAGAAACAAGTTTAAAAAGCAAATAACTCAATAACATTGTTGCCTACTTTACAAGCCTTTTTTATTTCTCTTCTTTTATTAAGTAAAAAATCCCTATACTACTCTCAGTTTGCTTCTGTAAACCTCTGTTTATTTACTGCTTAATTTTTTTATTTGCTATTTTCATGACACAGTCAAATTTTTTAAACAAGTTTCAAATGATTGTTTGTTTTTATATACACCATCCAGGGTATGCTTTCAAATAAAAAATAACTGTTCGGTTGTTTGAGAAAGCATAAAAATGTTGAATTTTTGTTAAGTTCTAATGAGAAACTAACTGTATTAGTTAACACAATTAAATAGATTTTGAGTGAATTATGTTGGCCTGGGATTGTACTAGACCCAGAATGATGGACGGCAATATCCAGGTCTCACGTGGGACCTGGGAGATGATTCTTGTTATTGAAGTACAACTAAGAGATTCTCATGAGACTGAGCTCCCTTTTCAGCAGCTGAGTTCTGAGCAGGGAAATCTGCTTCTCTGGGGTGTCAACAGGAATAGACCTGAGAGCTCCAAGGAGCCACTAGAAACCAGATGTCATCTACAAATCCAGTGACTAAAAATCACACCATGAACACAACCCATCACTGGATTCACAGTCTGCCAGATTACTTGTGGAATCAACCTATATTCCCATCGGACATTCCTGCTCACTGTGTACAGGCGTCCAGAGGCAACGTGTGAGTTGGTCCCTCAAGAGTTGCTGTCATCAGCCCTCTGTGTGTTTAGTGATCAATATTAAAAAGTCTCACCCCCTCCTGAGCAGCCTGGCTGAGAACCACGTGACATAGATAAGGGTGGGAACTGGCATGTAGAAGAGTTAATGGGACCATTACCTTGCCCCTGGGTGCTTCCTAACCCTCATCCCCAAAGTCAAGACCACTTCATGAGGTGACGGGGAGGAGTGGCTGTGGTGTGTGCAGTGGTGGCCACTCTGTCATGACTTTGCCATGGTGTCCACCCAGCAGTGAAGGGCCATCCTGAGTTTCTTCCCTGACTGTGCTAAGGGACAATGGTCACCAACTTACGCATCAGGCATCAAGAACACAAAAGGGTCTTTGTTGTTCACAATGTGGCAATGCCACACCACCTAAGGCATTCATGAGGAAAAAAAGATTGGATGGGAGAGGAGGGAAGAGAAGACGATCTCCTTCATGATTTCACAAAAAGTACAAACGGCTAAAGATACTGTCTTTTCTCAGGTTCACATCATTGGCTTGAGAAAATTCTTATCATAATTTTCTAAGATTAAAAAATAAAATGGAGAAAGTGTTATTAAAGTCACTTATTATATACACATAGGATAATGTCCATGGGTTCATATGATTGTCCATGGGTTCATAAATGCTAGGGCTTTAGGAGTAAGCTGAAATGGCAGGTGCTGTCATTGGGATCAGTGGAAGCCAATCCTGAATCCTGTGGAAGCAAAAGTATGATGCCAAATCAATGTATTTAAAAAATAGACCCCCAAATATGAATAGTTATAATTTTAAGGGATAACTGAGCATCCATACCAAATACACAATTATAATTTTAAGAAAAGATGGCATATTGTGCTTGCAGTGATTCAATACTCAGGACTAAATAGATGAAGTTGATTCTATTTTTGAGACAAGATTGTGAACAAGACAACAGTTTTGCCAGGCACAGTGGTCCACGCCTGTAATCCTAGAGTCTCAGGAGGCTGAGGCAGAGGATTGCAAGTTCAACGCCAGCCTCAGCAGTTTAGTGAGGCCCTAAGCAACTCAACGAGACCATATCTCAAAATAAAAAATAAAAAAAAGGCTGGGGATGTGGCTCAAGTGGTTAAGCAGCCCTGGGTTCAGTCTTTGGTACAAAAACAACAAAGGCCACACTTTTTATTTGACACCTACTGTGTGAAAGGACAAAGTAATTAAGTAACTTGGGGTAAACTAGCATAAAAAGTGACCTGCTGTTTATGCTGATTTTTTGAATATTGCTTCCTAAATAACTTGAAAAATACATCATACTGGACAATGATAGACATAACCTGAAACTTCATTCCCCTGTATCTGCTCCACTGATCTTTCTTCTATTCCAGCCCTCACCTTATTTTGGATTAGTTTTCATGCATCAGGGAAAACATTCGACCTTTGACTTTTTGGGACTGGCTTATTTCCCTTAGCTTGAAAGTCTTCAGTTCAAATGCTATAATATCATTCTTGTTTATGGATGAGTAATACTCCATTGTGTGTGTGTGTGTGTGTGTGTGAATATATATATCACATTTTCTTTATCCATTCATCTGTTGAAGGGCACCTAAGTTTGTTCCATAGCTTGGCGATTATGAGTTGAGTTGCTATAAACATTGATGCGGCCGTGCCACTGTAGCATACTGATTTTAAATCCTTTGCATATGCACTGAGAATTGGATAGTTGGGTCATGAAGGTTATTCTTTCCCTAGTTTTTTGAGGAATCTCCATACTGCTTTCCAGAGTGGTTGCACTAATTTGTAGTCCCACCAACAATGTACAAGTGTACCATTTCCCTCACATCTTCACCAACAATGATTGTTACTTGTAATTTTGATAATTGACGTTCTGCCTGGAGTGAGAGGAAATCTCAATGTAATTTTAATTTGCATTTCTCTAATTGTTAGAGATGTTGAACATTGTTCCATATACTTTCTGACCATTTGTATTCTTTTTTTTTTTTTTGAGAAGTGTCTGTTTAATTCCTTTGCCTATATATTGATTGGATTATTTGTTTTTTGGCATTAAGTTTTTTGAGTTATTTGTATATCCTGGATATTAATGCTGTGTTGAGGTATAGGTGGTAAAGATTTTCTCCCATTCTATAGGCTCTCTCTTCATGCTATAAATTGTACCCTTTGCTGTGAACAAGTTTTGTAATTTGATTCCATTCTACTTATTGATTTTTTATTTTACTTCTTGTACTTTAGGGGTCTTTTAAGGAAGTCAGTCCCTGAGCCCACATGTTGGAGTGTTGGGCCTATGTTTTCTTCTAGTAGGTGCAGGGTTTTTGGTCTAAATCCTATGTTTTTGATCCACTTTGAGTTGTCTTTTAGGAGGGGTAAGAGACAGGGGTTAAGTTTCATTCTACTATGTATGGATTTCCAGTTTTCCTAGCACCATTTGTGTAAAAAGGCCATCTTTCCTCCAACATATGTTTTGGGCATCTTTGTCTAGTACCAGTTAACTATATTTATGAGGGTGTGTCTCTGTGTCTTCTGTTCTGTTCTATTCCATTGGTCTTCGTGCCTGTTTGGGTGCTGATACCATGATGGTTTTGTTACTCTTACTTTACAGTATAAGGTGAAGTCTGCTATGGTGATACCTCCTGTTTGCTGTTCTCATACATTGCTTTGGCTCTTCTGGATCACTTATTTTTCCAAATGAACCTCAGAACTGCTTTTTCTAGTTCTGTGAAGAATCTCATTGGAATTTTAATGGGGATTGTGCTGAATATGTATAGCAGTTTTGGTTGCATGGCCATTTTGATAATATTAATTCTGCCTATCCAAGGACATGGGAGATCTTTCCATCTTTTAGGATCTTCTTCAATTTCTTTCTTTAATGTTCTGTAGTTCTCATTGTAGAGGTCCTTCACCTGTCTTGTTAGATTGATTCCCAAGTGTTTTATTTTATTATTTTTTTAGGCTACTGTGAATGGGACAGTTTCCCTAATTTCTTTGTTAGCAGATTCATCATTGGAGTATAGGAATATGATTGATTTATTATTGTTGATCTTGTATCCTGCTACTTTGCAGAATTCATTTATGAGCTTTAGAAGTCTTCTGGTGGATTTTTTTGGGGTCTTCTAAATATAGGATCATGTTGTCGGCAGAGATAATTTGAGCTCTTCTTTTCCTATTTGTATTCCTTGAATTTCCTTTTCTTGCCTGATTGCTCTGGCTAGATTTTCAAGGACTACGTTGAATAGTAGTGGTGAAAGTGGACATCCTTGTCTTGTTCCTGTTTTTGAAGGAAATGCTTTGAGGTTTTTTCCATTCAGTGTAATGTTTACCTTGGATTTGTCTATACAGCCTGTATAATGTTGAGGTAAGTTGTTTCTATCCCTAGTTTTTCTAGTGTTTTAAAAATGAATGGGCGTGGTACTTTGCCAAATGCCTTTTCTGTTATCTTTTGAGACAATCATGTGATTCTTGTCTTTAAGTTCTATTTATGTGATTAATTATGTTTATTGATTTCCATATACTGAATCAACCCTGCATCCCTGGAATGAACCCCACTTGATCATGGTATACTATCTTTTTAATGTGTTTTTGCATTCAGTGTGCCAATATTTTGTTAAGAATTTTTGCATCTCTGTTCAGCAAGGATGTTGGTCTGAAGTTTTCTTTCCTTGATATGTTTTTGGTTTTGGTATCAGGGTGATATTGGCTTTGTAAGATGAGTTTGTCAGTGTCCCCTCCTTTTCTATTTCATCAAATAGAAATAATTTGAAGAGGATTGGTATTAATTCTTTAAAGGTCTAGTACAACTTGGCTGAGAATCCATCTGGTCCTGTGATTTTCTTTGTTGGAAAGGTTTTGATAGCTTCAATTTCATTTACTTGATATTGATCTGTTTAAGTTTTCTATATCCTCATGGAAACCACGGCTTCTAAAGTATGGGATGATACACAGACCAATCACTAAGCTTGGTGGTAGGGAAGTAGGATTCAGGTTGGTTCTGACATTTTTTAATTAAGTGAATTTTGTAATTCACCTAATTCTAGTTTCTCTGTTTATAAAATGAGGTAGTGGATTTCAGCCTATTTACCTACCTATGGGGAACTCTCTTCTGGAACCTCAAGAAATAAAACATATACAATTGTGAGTCACTGGAGCAGCCCTGGGTTTTCTCATTCCTATCTCTAACACAGCCACAAAGTGGGCAGAGCCTGGGTGCTAAGCAAGTCCTTGGAATGCATGAGTGGAAGGAGAGCCCGTCTTTCGGATGCACAGCATGGAGGCTGGGCCCCTCTTGCTTGGTCTTCCCCTTCTTCTCACCCATCTTGGTGGTCTCACTGAGGACCTCCAGGGTTTGCTAGAACATGATCTGAATGTCATTGACTAAGTGATCTCTAGGACCATTCCAGTTGTATAGTCCAACCAAGTGACTCTCTGTTGTGACAGTGGGGGAGTGCATGATTATTCCACCAGAATGTACCATGTGACTTTTCAACTGATTATTTTAACTCCACTGAGACATTTTCTGTCCTATTTATCAATTAATTCCTTCTATTGCTTAATCAAGTACTATTTTAGTTAATCACTATTTAATTGAACTAGTAATAGTTTTAATATATATTGACCAATGATATTTATGGCATACAAAATGATATTAAGATTTTTGAATACAGTATGGAATGAACAAATCACACCAGCCAACCCACCCATCACTTCAAACATTTGACATCTTCTCTGAAAAAAACATGCGAGACTGATCTTCTCAGAGACATTGAAATGTACAGTTCTCAGTATTGACTCTACTCACCACGTAGTACAAGAGATTAGGCCCTTCTTTTGTGTTTTCCCTCTTTGATTATAATCTCCCCAGCCTGCCAGTCCTGCTCTTTGGTATTACCTGAAATATTTGAAACTGGTATGCTGAAGAGATGTCTGCATGTCCATATTCATTGTAGTGCTATTTGCAAAAAAATGGCCAAATTATGGAGCCAGCTGAGCATCTATCCATGGAGACACGGATAAAGAAAATGTGAGATAAATAAACAAATAAATACACACACACATATGCACACATTCTGTAGAAAAAGAAGCTCTGTCATTTAACAACACAGAGGGAAGCAGAGAATATTATACCAAGTGAAATAATTCACACACAAAAATGATAAATACTGCATGTTATCACTTATATGAGGAATATAATGGAATTCAAGATGATTCAACTCACAGAAGCAGGAAGTAGAATAGTAATTGTGTTTGTCAGTCAGTTTTCTATCTCTTCCTCACTATCTAAATAGTGAGATGATCCAATTATAAACAGAAAAGGTATTATTTTGGCTCACAGTTTTAGAGAGGTTTCATTCTGTGGCCAGTTGTCCCCGCTGCTTTGGGGCCAATAGTGCAATAGCACGTTTTTGCAGGATGATGTGATGGAACAAAACTACTCGCCTCATAGCTGAAATCCAAAATCCAGAGGAAGGATCCCACAATCCCCTTCAGGGATACACACCCAAGGACCTAAAGAACTCCCTCAGGCACCACCTCTCCTCCATGCAGAATAAGCCTCCAAAACATGGGCCCTCGAGGGATATTTAAGATCTAAATGATAGAACTGGTCATTTCTCTGAAAAGCCTTCTTGCCCTGGCGTCTCCTGATGTCCAGTGGTAGAGCATGGAAACACAAGACACAGGGCAGGTAGGGTTCCTTCTCCGGGGGCTTCCATTAGACTTTCCCTGAGAACTGTCAACATTCTGATGTCTTGGATTTCACTCCTGAGAATCTGACCTCAAAATAAGAATGCATGAGCTCACAACAGATGCTGCCATTTGTTAAATAACTGAATAAATTGGTCCTTGCAAAAAGGCTTATTTGAAACGAGTTGAGTTGTCTATTTCTGGTCCATTGGCTATATTTTCTCTATAGGAGTCCATCATTAGGGGTCCAAGCCTATGGTAACTGTGCAGTTAACCCATACTTTCTCTTAATCAAAACACATTCCTTTCTGGGCTTGCAGGGGAGTAACTCTGTGACAAGGAGGTCATCCCTGGGACCACTCTCTCCTTCCTGCCTGAAGGAAGGTCAGGGATGTGCGAGGGCGTGTGTGGGGAGAAGATGGGGGCTGGGAGAAGGGGTCTGAAGAGAGTAAGGGCCTCTCAGACCCCTCAGCAGAAACGGTTTCTGCCATGAGGTCCACAATGGGGAAACCCCTTGAGGTCTTGGGAAGGTGGAGAGACCAGCACAGCTGTGAAATCCAGGACTCTCGATCCTGATTTAATCCTTCCCTGAGGTAAGAAGTACACCTCTGTACTGTGAAGTCTAAAGAAAATAAAACCAGTCTCTCTGCTAGTCTTGAAGGATGGGAATCCTAGTTTAGGAGACTCTCAAAGTTCTTCCTGCTGGAACCAATATTGGTATTTAAACTTACTCGAAAAATAACATTTTTTTTGTAAACAGAATTTAAAACACTCAGAAAACCTGCTGCTATTTTCAAAATTGGTATTTTATCTTTGTTGCAGTGAAATTTTAGATGCAGGCAGAAGCTGGGTGGTACTGGTGCCTCTTGCCTCTGTGGATTTCTTCTAGGGCTCCACTGAGCTGCCATTTTCCCCCAAGAGGTCTGCTCTGATCCTGTCCCCACAAAGGAAATATGCTTGACAGTCATAAACATGTAGGGTAGTCACTGTTCCATTATGTATTATTTTTAACTGTAAAATTCGACTTTATCAGTGCAGACTCCCAGAGGCAGGACTTGGTCTGTTTCATTTCTTCCCCATCAGGCCAAACATGATCCTTTGGCATCACAGATCCTCATAAAAGGTCGGTCGAAGCCGATAGCTTTGTTTCCTCTCCCTAACCCTATAGTGGGTGATACTATGACACAATCCTTTTTTGTTCTGGCTCTGCTCATAAGAAGTGACCACAACAAATTCTTCTACAAACCTCACCATTAGATGTGGCCGGTTCCAGTGTGCAGCCTCTAAAACCAAATCAGGAAAGGACATTATGTATTGATGTTGGAAATCCACACATGCTTTGGTTGCAAATACTTTCCACTGCTTTTTTTCCCTTTTACTAAATGAAATCTTTTCATGTTTCAGCTCTAAGAGAGATTAAGCACATTCAATCTAATTATGCAACCGGCTGGCAAGCGCAGTCTCAGTGTGAAAGCCTCTGCTGGTTGTGTTTCACAGTTGCCATTGGAAACAGAGGCAAGTTTGGAAAACTGCAAAGTCAAGTCAGAGCCTTGGCACAGCCATGCCTGGGAGGGGAGGCATTTCCTGGGCCTGCTCTCTCTCTCTCTTTCACTCTTTGTATGCCTGCTGCCTGTGTCCAGTCGGCTTCTAGAAAGAGCTGGAAAAGAGTGCATCAAGGTGGGAACCTAATAGATATTTTAAAATGAAGACATGCTCTAAAAGTTATGCGAAACAGACCACAGACAAAGCCCAACTTGCCAGGGAGTCTGAGACTTCCTATTTCCTGCAGATAAAGCATGAGACGTGTGATGTTGCCAATACCAGTTGTCATGACCATTTTAAAAGTTCCCAACTCCGAAGCTCCTTCGAAGTCCCTTGGGCTAATAGTTCAACCTTGGGACTGTAGTGGCTGCCTGAACATCTCATTTCTCAGCCCTGGTAGCACCATATAGTCAGATATAGGAGAGTCATTTCACTGTTTTCAAAACAAGTTTCTTAATTATTTTTATTTTATTTGGGTTAAAAGATGAAACCGTGTGTTCTTTCTAAAAATATTTTTGCCGCTTCCTTTTGAATTATAGACTGGGTTTACATGACAGTTCCAAAACATTTTGGAAGTAGAAAAAAGCATGCTGATACCCGTGGAGGGAATATTGCAACGTACAAAGTACAAAGCAGTCTCCCTGAAGCGAGTGCACTGGTGTGACCAGGTTGTCTTCCCTCTTTCCTGCAGGCTCCCAAGTGCGCCGTCTGATTGCAAGGTCTTTACAGCTGATGGATAGCTGTGGCGAAGGCTGCTCCAGAGCTCGCTGCAGAACCTGAGCTCTGGTTAACCTCTCTGCCCAGGCTGAGCACCCACGTGTTCATAGGAGCTGGGACGTTTTGCAGAGCTCCAGCCCCATGGTAGGGCCTGCCCCAAAGTGCCACGTGGGCTGCCAGGTCTTTTCCTTCACTGCTGGCCAACGTGGAGGGGCCCAGCCTGCCTTGAGGCGCGGCCCACCCAAGGGATGCCTTGAACAGCCTCTTAATTGGCGCGAATCTTGAAGTCATTAAGGTTTGGTTTCTGCATTCCATTTCGGTCTCCCCCTGGACTGTCAGCCTCCGCCCGGGACCTCCCAGCTGGGGCGCGCTTTCCCTGCTTGGCACAGGATGGCATATTTCTGGCCCCCCTCACCCCCACCACCTAGCAAACGTGTTGTCATCGCATGCCAGCCAACAATCGCAGCTGGGGACACCGCAGGCCTGTTCCCGTGGCTCTCACGGTTTCTGGAGGGAAGGGATAGCAGCCAGTTAATTGAACCCAATGAATTAAAAATAGGAAATGAGAAACGTGGTATGAAGGAAAGTTACACAGCCTCAGAGAGCACGCTGCGGTGGGGAGGAGACAGGAAGGTTTTCTCCAGCTCCTCTGCCCTGTGAGCTGGCCTGTGCGTCGTGCCTGGGTTCTGATCCCAGGCTAAGAAAAGATTGAGGCTTAAAGCACAGCAGTGAGGCGCCCTGACCTAGGGTTATTTTTCTAAACCATTTTTAAAATTTGTTCCAATTAGTTATCCATGATGGTAGAATGCACTTTAACATAAATGGAGAATGACTTCTCATTGTTGTGGTTGTACATGATGCAGAGTCACACTGGTCATGTAGTCATATATGTATATAAGGTAATAATGTCCCATTCATTCTACTAACCTCCCTACCTCTATACCCTTCCCCTCCCTTCACTCCACTCAACCTAATCCAAAGTAACTCTCTTCTTCCCTAGCCTCCCCCTACCTATTGTGAATTAGTGTCTGCATATAAGAGAAAACATTCAGCCTTTGGGTTTTTTGGGGGATTGGTTTATTTTGCTTAGCATGATATTCTCCAGCTCCCTCCATTACCAGCAAATGCCATAATTTTATTCTTCTTTATGGCTAAGTAATATTCCATTGTGTATATACATCTCATTTTCTTTATCCATTCATCTGTTGAAGGGCACCTAAGTCGGTTCCATAGTTTAGCTATTGTGAGTTGAGCTGCTGTAAATATTGATGTGACTGCATCACTGTAGTATGCTGATTTTAAGTCCTTTGGGTATAAACCTAAGAGTGGGATGAACTAGGTCAAATTATGGGTCCATTCCAAGTTTTCTGAGGAATCTCTATACTGCTTTCCAACGTGGTTGCACCAATTTGTAGTCCCACTAGCAATGTATGAGTGTATCTTTATCCCATATCCTTGCCAACATTTATTGTTGCTTGCATTCTTGATAATTGTTGTTCTGACTAGAGTGAAATGAAATTAATTTTGATTTGCTTTTCTCTAATCACTAGAAATGTTGAACATTTTTTTCATATATTTGTTGATTGATTGTGTTTCTTTTTCTGTGAAGTGTTTGTTCAGTTCCTTAGCCCATTTATTGATTGGGATTTTTTTTTTTTTTTTTTTTTTGGTGTTAAGTTTTTTTTAGTTCTTTGTATATCCTGGAGATTTATGCTCTATCTGAGCTGCATGTGGTAAAGATTTTCTCCCACTCTTTCTTCACATGATTGTTTTCTTTTCTGAAAAGAAGCTTTGTCTTGTTAAGGAAGTCAGATGCTAGGCCAACACGGTGGAGATCTGGGACTACTTTTTCTTTTATTAGGCTCAGGGTCTCTATTCTAGTGCTTAAGTTTTGATCCACTTTGAGTTGAGTTTTGTGCAGGGTGAGAGATAAGAGGTTTAATTTCATTTTGTTGCATATGGATTTCCAACTTTCCCAGCACCATTTGTTGAAGAGGCTATCTTTTCTCCAATGTTTTTGGCACCTTTATCTAGTATGAGATAACTGTATTTATGTGGGTTGATCTCTGTGTCTTCTGTTCTGTACCATTGGTCTACGTGTCTGTTTGGGTGACATACAGTTATTTTTAAAGATCAGTTGGCTACTAAGTAGAAAACAGGTTATATATAGCCAAGGTAGAAGTGAGTGGTTCACTGTAACCTGGTGCAGAGAGGTTCCTGGTGGAGGGTCCAGAGCAGCAGCGGAAGATCTGAAGGATTTTCCAAGGTGCATCCTTTGGACATAGCAATGCATTGCATATGGAATGTGAAGGAAAGATCCTGGGACTGCAGGACTTTCTGACTGCTAGTTATTGACAGGGAGGGGGAACGCAGGAAGAGGGTCCCATTTAAGGAGACCATTAGGGCAGTTGTGGAGATTCTGAGTTTGAGACATTTATTTTAACTGGAGACATCCAGGCAGGCAGCACTCGAGTATTTAGATGTAAGATTCAGAAGATGGTTTGAGCTGAAACCATGATCCACAAATTGTACCCATAAGTGTAGAAGAGCTCTCTGGAGACTGTGGAGGGAGAAACAGGGCCTAGGACCATGGCCATCGCATTCCAATATTAAATGGTCTAACAGAAGAAAATGAAATGATCCGTTGAGAGGCACTGCCAGACAATTAGGGAGAAAACTTGGAGAGAAGAGTGGCTCCTTCTTTAGTCTGCCCACTCTTCCCCAAGCCTTCTGCCCCGGGAAGCTAGTTTCTATGAACTCTGTCCCCCAGGCTTCCTTGCCTCTGGCTGGAAGCTGCTCATCTGCCGCAGTCTGGCTGGGCACAAATCACGAGCCACTCAAGCAGGAACAAACTTTATTTCTGAACTCCACCAGCACACTCCACACACGCTCCCCAAGAACTCTCTCCGAACCACCCACGGGGCTCCTCCAGGAACCACCAACCGGAAATCCCTCCTCCAGCACTTCCCCAACCAATGTGAACTCTCCAGGAATCCCTGCGAGAACGCCAAAGTAGCGGGGCCGAGGCGGACAGTAAAGGTCTAATATACAATTGAATCAATCCAGCATCATCTTAATGGCTCGCCTCTCAACCAATACTATTGGCAAAATGCCAGGGGCCATTCCGACTCGGCTGTGGCTCTCAGCACTCATTGATGCCACAGATCAGGTGCATATTGCCCAGGGCCTCCATGTTAGGCTGTAGCTCAGCAGCAGATTCCTTCTTTCAACACCTACAGCTTCTATATTAAAGTAACTAGCTGAAGAGTTAAAGAGTATATGAAATACCAAATAAATAAATAAATAAATAAAAGGAGGAAGCAGATGGTCTTGGGAGATATTCTATGTGGTGTTAGGCAGAAGAAAGCAGCACTGTGCAACCCAGCCAAGTAGAGTGGGCTCAACATCTCCCTTCATGTGGAATGTCTGTGGGACACATGCACATTGTTTCTTTGTCCATCTCTGCATCTCCCACGCTCTCTTCACCTTGCTGTGGTCTGGCCACTTACCAACATTTTGCACACAGCCAAAGAAACAGGAAAGAAGCTGGAGGTGCTTAGGGCTCAGGGGAGAGTTCCAAAGCAGAGAGCCTCAGGGTAGCATATGGTGGACTTGAGAACTGGGTTAGTTGCCACAGGTCTTGTTGACCTCTCTGGGCAGCATTCTCATGATAAAAACATTTAAATAGGCTCATTTAGCCCTGATAACTATCTGCACCAATGGCTGGAGGATTTTGAACTGGAGAAGCTTGAGCAGCAAAACCAAAATTTACTGAGATGACTAAGCCCATCTTTTGACATGAGAACTATGTATTCTGGAGGTAATAACGTGAATAATGAACCAATCCTGAAATTAGCACCCACATCTTCCCGTTGCAGCTACTGCTGGCTCTTTTAACCAGGCTGACTTGAAGACTTATTTCTGATCTGCTCTTCATTCCCTGAGTTGTCGGCTCTGGTCCGCCCACCTCCTGTCCTGTGCTTCTCTATGCTGGGCAACTTATAGCCTGGAGTCTGGACTTTAGTTACCCATTAGGGAAGGGGTTTTTAAGAAGCCTACCCCACTCTGAGTTCACTAAAATTCTGGAAGCACTGTCGACTGTCCTTCTAGGAGCAGGCTCCCAGCCAGTGCTTCCTGTTAAGTGCCTCTGCTTATTCTATTCTTCCCTTGGAAGTGGCTTCTCTTTCCACTTGCTAGATGGCAGCTTTGGCTTCTTCTGGAACATTTGGTCTATGGCTTCAGTATTCTCCATGCATGCAGCAGTGCAAGAGGCTTTATTTCACTGACTTTGTGATGGGAAAGTAATTTGTGGTTGGAGTTGAACTGAAAAAGATCTCTTGTTGAGCCTGAACAGTAACACCATGGTGGCCATTCCTGTTTGAGTCTGTTCAACTTGCTTCCCGTGTGTAGACACTTAGGAGTTTGTCCAACTGTTTTGGAATCAATATCATGTGGGCGATGCACACACCCACGTCAGACATATACCAACGAGTTGGCACAAGTTAGGGTGAAATGGAGTTTAAAACTGGGTTGAGAATTCAAAATCTGACAGTCTAATCCCAATTTTTTAATTCCCCAAGTATTTTATGCTATTCATACCAATTTGTTCTATATTATTCTATATTACTTTATTTATTCTATACTATGCTGTTTTATAAAGTTATCCCAGTAATTATTCTTTTGAATAATAATGGTGAAAGGCTGAGGACTCAAGCACACTGTTTACACAGAAGGGAAACAAAATAGTGTGTAGATCAAGTGTAGCAATTGTGTTCTGGCTCACCCTGTGTCTGCCTCCTGACTGCTGACATCCCAGGGTTCTACTCCTCGACTACCCCAAAGGCCCAGTCTGGGTCTTTCCCAGTCCAACAGAGCCTCACCATACACTGTTTGACACTTATAAGGAGACCACATGACTTCATGAGGAGGCATGGGGTTTGGATGCAATGACACGGTGCCTTGGGACATTAAGACAGATTAGTAATTACGATTGTTACTATTAATAGTGGTTGTCATGTGATTCTACCCTCCCCACTTAAAGACATAACTCCAGGAGCTTTCTGCATAAACATTCAGTTTTTCTAGTTGTTATCTGGGGTAGATTGGTACAAAATAAATTGATTAGTCATTGCTGTAAGTGAAACTTTAAACAAATAAACAATAAAAAATAATTAAACTGTTCAGACATTGAATCTGCAATGAACATACCCACATTTTAACATTCTAAAATAAATATTTAAATTTGAAATTAATGTTTAATATCGATCAATTGTTTGGTTACATGTTTTTTGTTAAAGTAGAAGAGATGAGCCCAGTGCCAATTGGATTTGTCATTTTCCAAACAGTTTTCCAAAGTGCATATGCAGAGGATGATAAATAAAACAATTTGGAGGAAAAGAGCTATGAGAAGGCAAATATTTTCAGATGTTAATGTATTTTCAGGAAGTAAATATGTAAAATTACTAAAATACTTCACATTGGTGTGACTGACCAGTGAAACTGTGAGTAATAAAACATATGCATTGCTCATTTTCTACATGATTTTTTTTCCATAATAAAAGAAAGATAATTTTTTGGATAGAATAATATGTAGGTGATTTTTAGAGATTTTTATTATATTATCTCAAGAGGCAAATGATGCTAAGTGTCTCCTTATTGGTGATGCTGTTGACTCCCTACTTATGTTGGTGATTGCCAGCTTTTCCCATTGAGAAGGTGTATTCTTTCTGTAGTTATTAAGGAATCTCTGGGGACGATGCTTTGAGATTTATGAACATAGTCCTTCACCCAATTACATTTACACACCAGGACTTACACAACAAAATGAGTTACCAGTCCTGTAGTTCCCTCTGTTCATTTGTGTTCTTTACACAAGTGTCACTCCCCTTCCACGCACACCTTTTCCAGTGTCCCAGAGGGTGTCCTCCTCCCTGTCACTCCGTGAGAAGTCTGGTGCTGTGGAATCTGGTTGCCACATACTCCCCACAGGACACTTTTAACAAGAAGCCCCCCCCCCGAATAGTATGGCCACCATGACAGTTGTGAAGAGGACCAGCTAGGGTCCAAACCTCCAACCCCCAGGTGAAGGAGAAGTGGACCACTGACTGGTGAAGAGCACAGAAGGTGGACTCCAGTTTTCAAGGTAAACTGCAATAAGCAATATATTTGGAGACAGCATCATTTCCTTTATTGGCTTCTGCTTGGAGTCCAGCCACTCTCTCTTCGAAAAGCTCTTTGCTTGAGCCTTACTTTCCTTTCATGTGTAATAAAGTTCTCGTGCATGCTGAGACAATGTGACGGACTCATTTGGACACTGTCTGAAGCTCAGTGCATCTTCAAAAGGTCAGGCAAGCGGTTACTGACAAGGAGGGCTTCCAGACCAGAGGCTGCTTTGCTGTGCTATTCTGACTCCATCACAATAGCACTGGTTGTTCTCTCTGCAAAATGGGGATGTATTCTGAGGTCACTGAGGGACAAATAAGCGATATCTATTTGTGCATGAATGGTATTCCAGTGTGTTCATGCAAACCTTGCTTCATTATCCTTTATTGCATGTTAAATTATCCCCGAACACTGTAGCTTCAGACAATACAATTTTACACATGCCATACCTTTGTGGTTTGGGAATTGAGGCATGTGGCTGTGTGGTTCTTCTGCTCCATACGGATTTGAGTGGATTTTCTCAGTGTGATGTGGCTGGTGGCTGGTCTGCCTGGGGCCTTAGTAAGCATGGCTGGAAGACCATGCTCATTTGGCCCCTCTCTTCAGGGACCTCAGGGCTTTCCAGCGGGTCTTTCCATCAGGGTGTCTAAAGGAGTCTCCTAGAGAAAGGAAGCCGAAGCTGTCAGTCTCTCAAGACAAAATGTGGGCCAGAAATTGCCCCAGCATCACTTCATCACATGCAAAGCCGCCACAGGACCTGCACACACTCGAGGGCTGGGAACAGGATCCAACCTCCTCATAAGAGAAGGACCAGAGAATTTGAGGCCATCTCTAATCTGCCCAAGACCCGCTGGGAAGGAAAGTGCACAGGGGTTGGGGTTTGAATTTGCATTTTCCTGTACTGATTTGGGGATAAGGGGATCACATTATGCTGCAGGACTGAGGAGACCGTTCACTTAGTCAACCAAGTGTGAAGATTCTTCTTTATCTTTGGGATAAAAAGGCCAAGTATAAAAGCTGTCAGGGCCTGTTTAAAGAAATCACTAGTGGGAGAACAGCTGTGGCAGGGCAAAACAACAAGGCATAGCATTTTAGGGCAGAAAGTGTTTAAGGTTAAAATAGTCTGTTAGTGTGGCTTGAGAAATTACTAGCTGTCAAGTAAATACTGTGAGGAAAGATGGAGGAAAGAACATGCAAGTGTCCTCTGCAAAAAGTGGGGCTGTGGTCACCACTGAGAAAGGAAGATGAGTTAGCAAATGCTCTTGATGACCATGGGAAGAAGGGACGAGGTGGGGAGAGCTGGCCTGTGGCTGGGAGCAGAAAATGGGAGGCCAAGTGAAACTGAGTGGGTAGGAGCTGTAACAGCTACCAACTGAATACACAGAAGGTGAAAAATGGTGGACATCTGTAGGTCTGGCTTCAGGAATGACTGCAGGTAAGTTATAGATGTTGGAACAGATGTGGAGGAAGTAAAGGTGGACCCTATGTGAGGCATGGCAAGAAAAGAGGAAGGCAGCTCTCGAGGAGCAAAGGAGCCAGTAGAACGTGGCTGGTGGAGAGAGGGGGAAGAAGAGGGAGGAAAGTCTAGATGAACCACGGGGTGGAAAGACCAAAATGCAGGAGGCCAGCAGTCCTGCAGTGTTCTGCACAAAGGGCCTGGAAGTAGGTCCACTGGAGGAAGCGAAGGGCCAAGGAGATCACAGCAGTGACATTACCATGCCATCCTTACTATTTTGCTTGGTGTTGTTTTGTTATTATTGCTTCTCAAGAACATTCCAGAACAGCTATTTCAAGGCTTCTCCACCTGCTCTGCTCCAGTCTCATTCATAGCCAGTGACACTGTGACCTGCTCTGTGGAGAACAGGGAGACAAGTGATATGGATCCCACTAACTTCTTATTTCACATCAAAATTCCTGTGTACTTATTCTCATTTTAAAATGCCCCTCTTCTCAAGGTATCCCTCCACAGTCACTTCCTCTGTCTCTCCTAGAAACAGCTCTCCATCCACTTCCTCCTCACACATCCAGGGCCTGCAACTGTAGTGACCTCCCTCCTCCTCAGGAGGCCTTCCCTCTTTTCTCTTCTGCTGAACTCATCTTAGTCCCTATTTGCTATTATAGTGAACTATATGTCTTATTTCTCTCATTTTACTACTAAACTTCTTGCACAAGAAGTCTACGTCTTTTCAACCCACCGGTTAAATATTTAAAGTTTTAAAGCAGGAAGAAAATCTGTCTTATGCAGAAGAGGAGGCAGAACAGTTTACTGTCCCATGGCCATAGATGGAGTTGGTAGAGCCAGGTATGGGCGGAGGGTGAAGAAAGTGCAGCTAAGGACAGGGGAAGGGTACAAGGGGTGTTTGTAAAAGGCTCATGAGGATTCTATCCCCAAGAAAGAGAAACAGGCAGTGGGGAGAGTCGCAGTCATGGGGAGGAAGACCATACTGAATATGATAGTGTGGAAAGTAAAAAGTATATAAAAAGCAACACTCATGCATGTGCGCGCACACGCGAGAAACAGGCTAAGGGAATTGTGGGCCTGTGTGTGCGTACCTTTAGGTGTGTGTGCAGATGTGTACAAAAATGACACTAGTTGTGAAATTGTTCTCAGTTTGAAAGAAATTATAAATATAGACCATATATAATAAATATTGTATCACTTAATTTCCTCCAAGTCTGCTCCAACCCTGACCTGGTTTCCCTGTTTTGAGAAGCAGAGGAGAAGTGCAGGGTTCATCTCCATGCCCAGTCTTTCCCCTGCTAGCACGACATGGAAGTCTGGAAGGTGAACCTGTGTGCAGAAAGTGAAGCAGGGTCTCAGATCTCTAGACCACCGTGGTTTTCTCTCATGACATAAGCACGTACGGACTCTTGGAATCGTGGGCAGCAGGGCTCCTCCGAGGGCTTGCCGCCCACCCTGGGCATCACCCGGGAGCAGCACACAGATTTTCTAAAATTTGTTTCCTCTCCAACTTGCCCAAGACAATTCATGTCCCACTCCCCCAGACAGACACAAACTCACATGTGCCCCCAAGGAGCTCCAGGATGACGGGCGTCGCATCTCTAAGGACTAGCGACACTTCCCAGCAGGTTTAGCTTCTGGCCCTACAAACATCCTTGAGCGTTCTGACCAGACAAGGGAGTCTGGCTGGGCTGGAGGGAGGGTGGGACCTGTGAACCCGACTGTCCCTGTGAAGCAGCAACAACCAGGACAGAAACACTTGCAGACAAGGGCTACGTGGGTTCCCCCTGTCTCCCTCGAATCTGGCAGAGGTACCCCAGGTACCTCTTGGGAGCCCATGAGGAGCCAGATGTCTGCCAGGCTAGAGATACTCCTGCCTTTTATATTTCCAGCCACACCAACACCCAGGAAGAGCATACCCCCACCAACACCCAGGAAGAGCGCACCCCCACGGAAGGACCACTTCCTTTCTAGAAAGCCATGTGAACCAGACCAAAAAATTTGGGTTCCAGGACTCGATATAGTTGCTCTATATACTTGGGGACAGTCCTTATCTGAGTTTCTCATTTAAGTCTGCTCAGGGCTTTCTGTGGTCAGGTCTGGCTGGCAGTGGCCACCACAGGGAGGGGAGGACATGAAAAAGATGCCTTCTTGGGAAGGGGGGAGGGAAAATACAGAAGAAACACACATTAATATGGCAGGAGCTTCTGCCAAACATATGCAAATATCCTTTATGATGGAGTGGGAGTAAATTGGACCAGGCATGTGGACACATCCTGACAAATGGACCATGGCCCTTGGACATGTTTGATTTCTGCTTTTCAAATTATAGTTTCCAAATATCCTGAGTGAGGTTTAGGACAAAGACACAACTTCCATTCAGACAGTTGGATTTACAGAAATTTCTTTTACTCCTCTATTTCAGGAATTCATTTCTGGCATAATATAACGTCTTATCCTGAGACTGAGTTTTGCTCACTAAAGGAAATATTGTTTAAAAGCATAATAAACTGGAATTGTATACTGGGATATTGGCTACAATCATCACTCAATTAATATCATGTTTTTTTTTTCTTTGAAAACAGCAAAGTGTGATATATGAGATCTCTGTAGGACCTTTCTCCTGGAACATTTAAGGAAATAATCAGTAGAGATCAGTTGCCAAACTCAAATATTTATCTACAGGCAAAGTGGTTATTGCTAGCACCCTTCTGTAATTAAAACACTTCTTTTCACTTGTAATAAAGCAACAATCATTTATAATATAGCCTATGGGAAGATGGTTTAACGTATTCCCTGTTCTCAGGAAGGGATGGTTCAGAGTCCCCTCTAAGAGGTTATGGGCCAGGCTATATAGGCAATGACCAAATAGACTCCATTTTACCCTAAGACTCCATATCATGTAAGAAATGCTTCTCCCATGGGAAAGCCCCACTTCTATACCCATTAATAGCATAGCATACTTGGCAACATAAAGTATAAAATCTTATACAATGTAAAATTGTTCTCTTTGGTTTCCATTTTTCTTGGGCAATGTACCTTGTCAGAGACTGATTGTCTAGATGTTAGTATCCATTTTCTAATTCCTTATCAACTAGGGCCATTTTGACCCACTTCCCTTCTGCTTGCTTGCTGCCATGCCAATCTGGAAAGTCCCCTGTAGGCCAGTAGTAGACTTCTCAACAGCAGTGATAGGTCCAGGGAATGGTGTAAAAATATGTTTAAACTGTTGAGAAAAATAAATGTCAACCTATAATTGTTAACTTTGCTAAATTTTCAAGGGATGAATATTAAAAAACCTTTCAGACATTAAAAACCAAAAATAAATTTGTGATCACTAGCTAAATTATAAAAAATATTGTAATATTGAGGAGAGGGTCATACAACTCTGAATATATTGAAAACCATTGAATTATATACTTATTGTGTATAAACATGGGAATTACAGTATGTAAAGAGAGTTGAAAACTGCAACCCCCCCACCTGGAACCCTAGAATGTGACCTCAGTTAGAAACAGGGTCTTTGTAGATGTAATTAGGTCAAGATCTCAATATGAAATCCTTCTGGATTTGCGGTGGACCTTAAACTCATAAAAGAATAGGACATGGAGAGACACAGAGAGAGAACCATATGAGGAAGGAGGCAGCCTCGGAGAGATGCAGCCACAAGCCAAGGAGTGCCAGAAGTTACTGGAAGCTGAACGAGGCCAACAAGGGTCCTCTCTTAGAGCCTTCAGAGGGAACACAACCCTGCCAAGGCCTTGATTCCAGACTTCCAATTATTCTCTGCAAATGTGAGAGAATTATTTCTATTGTTTTAAGTAACCAGTTTTGTAGCAATTTGTTATAATATTCCTAGAAAACTAATATATGCATCTGAACTATATCTCAATAAAGTTAACATATATGAATCCTGAATAAGAATGCAAGTTGTCCAAAAGTAAATTCCAAGATGCAAAAAGGGTTGGTGAGTAAGAAATCTGGAAAAATCATAGGTAAATCTGGAAAAAAAAGGATGATATAAATCTGATTTGAATGATTAAATTAAGACAGAACACAAATATTTAGAAAAATTAGCATGTGAGAACAAGGATGTGATAGTAGCTAAATGTTCTAAAATATTTGTGTTTGTGAGGAAGAATAAGATAGTGAAAATTTTAGGAGCTAATGTAAATTCTCATGTAAAGATTGTAAGGTTAATCATGAAATGGATAGAATTGAATATGCAAGTTTCAGAACTGTAACAGAAGATAATAATTAAAAGTTAAACTTAACAAAAGAAGAAAGAGGGAAAAAAAGTCTAAAGTTTCCAGTTAGATGACACCCACTTGGATTAAAAAAGCAAAAAAAGATCTATCATATTCTCTTCAGGAGAAATCTCCAAAACAAAAAGCACAAAGAGTTAAAATGAAAAGATAGAAATAGCCATAGAGTGACTTACTGCTCTAGTTTTAAGTATGCTTGATTATGTTTGAAAATGTTCATAATAAAATGCCCAAGTCAAGGGAAGCAACAGCACTGCAGAGTTGATTGGCAGATATTTAAATCATCGCGAGAGTCCTCTGGAAACAAATTTATGCCAGGGAATAAAGAGCGATAGATAATTTTCTAGAAAAACATAACAGTAAAACCCAGTCAAGTGTGAGAATCCTTAAGAGTCACATGGCTTCTGAGGAAATTACAACCCCAGACAAAATAGCCTCACAAAGGAAACACAAGACACGAACATATTTATTAGTGAGTCCCATTAAGCCTTTTTGGAGGAGTTGGTTCCAATTTTTTAAAACTTTCCTGGAGAATACATAAAGTGATTACTTTTCAACTTGTATACGGCCAAGAGGCTCTGAAACTAAAATCAGACCGGGAGACTACAATAAAAGGAAATTACAGGGCAGTCTGTTTCTCACATAAGGACACATATTCAAAATATCCCCAACAAAATACTAACAGAATCCAACAAAGTAAAAATGGTAGTGTCAAGATACAAGAGCATATTCAAGTTGTGTATGTCCCAGAGAATAGCCTGTGCTCAAAACTGGGCTCCTGGAGTTTCCAATCTGTCGTCGGAGCCCTCAAGGCCACCAAGGCTGTCTGGTTTCTCTCTCTGCTTATGCTTTTGCTGGGAAAGTCCCTCTGTTTGGATGAGCTCTTTGTGCCCAGCTCATGCCAGGAGTAGAAATGAAGAGAAGAAACAGCTGGAGAGGGTAGTCGGCATTTCCGCAGGGGAAAGCACTCTTGTGTGTCTGGGATTTTTAGTTCGTACCATTCTCCATTTGTGCTGCTTCTTGGAATTCACCTGGATGAGGGCATTACTACTTACTCATACATGTCTTCAGTGGACATTGTTTTCAGTATTTAGCTATTATAAATAATGTCACTGTGAATACTTGGTGCCTGTCTCCTGACGTACATGTTGGGGACATGCCTAGGAGTGGAATTTCTGAGAGGTAGGATGTATGTATTTTAACCTGGGTGATGTCAAACGGTTTTCCAAATTGTTGACAAATTTATATTCCTGTAAGTCTTGATGGTGCCCGAAATTCCAGTGGCTCAGGAAGCTGAGTCAGGAAGATCCCGAGTTCAAAGTCAGCCTCAGCAACTGCAAGAAGCTAAGCAACTCAGTGACACCCTGTCTCTAAATAAAATACAAAATAGGGCTGGGATGTGGCTCAGAGGTTGAGTACCTCTGAGTTCAATCCCTGGTAGCCCCCATCTCCAAAATCATATTCCCACTGGCAGAATGTGACATTTTTTTTGTTGTTTTAATTTTACCCATTCCTATAAATGCACTCATTATGGCTCTAATTTGCATTTCCTTGACTATAGTGATGCTGGGAATCTTTTCTATTTACAGGATGTTTGGATTTTTTTTTTTTTTAACTTCTTCTTCAAGCCCCCTTTCCATTTTTCTGTAGCCATCTCTTTTAAATTGTTTAATGGGGGCGTGGCTGTGGCTCAGCGGGAGAGTGCTCGCCTCACACTTGTGAGACCCTGGTGTTCAAGCCTCAGCACCACATAAAAATAAATAAGTAAAATAAAGGTATTGTGTCCAACTACAACTAAAAAAATAAATATTAAAAAAATTGTTTAATGGAAGCTTTTCATGTAGTCTTGATGTGAACCCTTGGCTAGATTTGTATTTTCTTTCATTCTATAACTTGTGCTTGTATTCTTTGATGGTGTTATTGATTAAGTGAATTTCTTCGTTATAATTCACTTGATCACTTTTAACCTTTTTAGAGTTTCCTTCTTCATTGAACTAGTTGAAAAATGTTGAATAGAACAGGGACAGCAGACATCCTTGTGTTGCTCTCAATTTCTAAAGGAAAACTTAATATTCTACTGTTACCTACCGTGTTTGTTCTACACAATGTTCCCCAAGTGAGGTTAAGAATCTGGGGGCCCTTTCTCCAGAGATACGAAGTCAGCAAGGATGACGTGATGCACCTCAAACCTGAAGAAATTTTGGTCTAAAGAATCAGTTTTCTCCTTGAAGCATGGAAATGCGCAGTTAGTATCCAAGCTTGAAAAGCACTTCCTCTCTGACCTTGCAGATGTGTGGCCCCGTGATGATCCTCCTCTAGCAACCACTTCCTAGGCCCCTTTGAAATTTGGCAAATTTCTATGGAAAAAGCCCCCCTTTCTCAGGCCCCATTTGTCCCCCTCTCTCGTTGAGGATGGGCTCATTCACATTCACGATTTCTTATTCACACAGTGCTGGAAATGCACTCTGGAGCAGCAATGAATGTATTCAAACATCTGATCCCAAGTAGAGATTACACCAGAGAGGGCTCATGGGCTTGTGCTTACTTCTCTTGCCCTGTGATATTAAGATGCTCTCCAGCTGTGTTCAATCAGTATTTATTTCTTTTTGCATTTGAATGTAGTCCCAACTTGGAGACAAAGGGCTAAGAAGTGTTTTCTAAAATTGATCAGGGGGAGAATTTACTAACTAATCTCATGGCTCCTGTCCTTGGACCTGTTCTCCAGGCCATTGCAGTAATCCACAAATTCTTGCTACCACCTGATACTCAAGTATAAAGCATTAAAGTGTTGATTGCAAAGTTTTTGTTTTTCAGGGGTCATGGAAGGGTTAGGACATCCTGGATCTGGATTTCATTCTTTTCTGGACTTCCTGTGTAATTCTATGCTTCTCCGTCTGCGCTTAGGGCGCCCATAGAATAAAGGAGAGATTTAGTTGCTTGCTTTCTTTGAGATGTGGCTGTGTTTCTCACAGCAATTGTCCAGTAGCGGTGAGCAGGTGCCCATGTGAAGACAGTTCCTTCCCACCACACCAGGATGGGTTTGGAACAAGCTATTTAGGAGAGCATGCTTTGCAAGCAAGCACACCTTCAACTTAGAAGCAAGCAAGTCTTACCCCGGAAGATTCTGTGATATTTACTCTGCAAGTCTTTTGAACTAAAGTATCTGCTTCTGGAGGATGAGGATGGGAGCTTAACCGTGAGGTGTTGTTTTTCACTGTCCAACAAGGGTTCCCCCGTGTCCCTCCCAACTTCATAGAACAGACCCTTCTTTATACGTCCCAATCTCTGAGAATAGGAATGAGGCTTTGTCTTGGCAATGGAAGCCCCTGAATCCACTCCCCCATGTTCCTCTGAACAGAGATTGTTTCAGAGGGAGCTTAATGACATCGGTAGACAAATGAGGCTCCTCAGGATATTTCTATTGAGACTAGGATAGAAAGCTGTGTTTTGACTTTGTGGGCCCCCTGCTGGAAGGACATGGATGTGAGCTGTCCAGCAGTCATCTTCCTTGGGAAGCGGAGGGACTGCTGGAGATGGGGAGAAGGAGGTCCTGCTCAGAGCGAAGTGTCTCCATGCCCTGGTCCTCGGTATACCATGATCAAGGATGGGACTGTTCATTTCCTTTCCAGATATATCCCAGTAGATTTATTAACTTGTTTATTTTACCTTTAGCTAGTTGAATTTGGATCTGTGTTCTTTGAAACTGAAAACTTCCTCATTAAAATAAGCATCAACAACAACAAATAGAAGAAATGGAGATTTTATAAATCATACAAAAACTTAGCCATCCTTTAAACTATGTAAAGGAATCTTCTGGAGATTCTGCAGGCCAAGGCAATTCTCTTTCCCCGTGGTTTCCTGTCAACACCCCTTCAGTCCTGATGTAGCTAATACTGATGAATTGTTATTTCTTGAACAGGGAAATAAGGGGGTCATTGCTGGGAGCCATTAGCCAAGTAGGTATGACAATTTCCTTGCCAGCGTACCCCATGTTGCAGTGACATTGTATGTACGTGACCTTGCTCAAGGACCAAGGCAGATTAGGGTGTTCCCGGTTTTAAGATAATCGTGTTTAGGGCGTTCCCAGTTTAGGTTCCAGGTTTAAGGTTTAAGATTATTCCTGCTGGGAATAGGGCGTATCCTGCTGCCTGAGTTCCCCTTGAGTTCTCATGGGATTCAGACAATATATTTTGGAGATAGAAGCCCAGTGGAGGTGGATTTGGGCAGAGAACGTGGATTTCCCCAGAACGTGATTGTAGACGGCTGGTGTGAGTTCGGGAATAAAGAGTTGCTGTTTGAATCTACAAGCTGTGTGGTGGATCGTGATTTTGTGCCCAGCCAGACTGCGGCATTTGTGCCCAGCCAGACTGTGGCATTTGGCGGCCTGTGCGGGGAACTTCTGAAGCTTGGAGGTAAGTGAAATTGCTCGCCCCTGAGGAAAAGCGAAAGAATGGGTGACCAACTCAAAAAACAATGTGTTATTGTTTTGATTTATCTTGTTTTTGTTTCAAGCTGCCTATCCCTAGAAATTTCTCAGGCAAACTGGAAAAAATGGTTGACTAAAGGTTTGAAGTTTGTCGGCCCTAAGGAAGAGAAAATTGATACAACGATTTTTTATTCCGTTTTTGTTTCATTCAGTTTCGGCTTTGTTTTGTGCTATCTTATTGGGTTGCGTTATCTTTATAATAGATTAGAAATTAGTAAAAAACAAACCGAAAAGATGTTAAGTAAATTGTTAGAGGTTCAGACCATGGAGAAAGACATTTTAGATCAAGCAAAAGAGAAGGTCTCTCGAGCTAGTCAGACAGAGGAAGAAAATTTAAAGGAAAAGGGGTTGTTAGGAAAAAGGCCACAACAGGAGGCTTTTAGTAACTCCATTTTATCACAAGAGGGCAAAATTCAACCAACAGCCCCACCGATGGAGACAGCTGAGTGGCCCTCAAACCCCGTAGTTGATAAATGGGATCCTGAGACAGGACCTCAAAGATTAGCATGCCCTGTACTTGAACAGGCAGGAGGGCAGTGAATTCACCGTGCTTTAGATTTTAAAACAGTGAAGCAGTTAAAGGAGGCTGTAACAACCTATGGCCCCCAAGCTCCCTTCACGGTAAGCATGGTCGAGTCCATTACTAACTTGGACATGATGCCAGCAGATTGGGCTAGCATGTGTAAATCTGTACTAAATGGAGGACAATATTTGTTATGGAAGGTTGCCAAAGAGGAATTTTGCGCGGAGACAGCTAGGCGAAATGCAGCAGCTGGTTACCCTCAAAGAAATCTAGATATGTTGTTAGGAAAAGGACCTTATGAGGGTCAACGGCAACAAATTGAATATGATCCTGCTATATATGCACAAATTGCTGCAGACGCAGTTAGGGCATGGAAGACTTTACAAGGACATGGAGATTTACAAGGTCAGCTATCTAAGGTAATACAGAGAGCTAATGAACCTTACGCTGACTTTGTAGATAGGCTAATTCAAACGGCTGCCAAAATTTTTGGGGATACAGAACAAGCAATGCCATTAATAAAACAACTGGCTTATGACCAAGCAAATCGTTGCTGCAGAGAGGTTATTAGACCATGGAGACATGAAGATTTAAACACATATATTAAATTGTGTAGAGATATTAATGAACAAGGGCAAGTCTTGGCAGCTGCAGTACAACAGGCTTTAGATGCCAGGCCAAAAACATGCTATGATTGTGAACAAACAGGACATTTTAAAAGGAATTGCCCCATAGGAGGAGGGTTTAACAAAAGTAGGTATCAAAGGAATAGAATACCGGGTATTTGCCCACGATGCCGTAGAGGGAGACATTGGGCTAATGAATGCCGTTCTCAAACCACCATAGAAGGTACTCCCTTATCAAAAAATGGACAAAGACCAGGTATTTATCCACGATATCGTGGAGAAAGGCATCAGGCTCCATTGCCAAAAAACGGACAGGGGGGCCCAATGCTCCGGGGCCCACAACCACAAATATACGGGGCAGTGGAGGATCCCAGCAACACCATCAGGCTAGTGCCCAGGACACATTGTCCATTAAATCCCTCATCAGACAAACCCGAGGGAGCGCAGGGTTGGACATCTGTGCCTCTGCCAGAGCAGTATTAACTCCAGAGATGGGAGTTCAAATCATTCCCACAGGAGTAAAAGGACCTCTTCCCCAAGGAACAGTAGGCTTATTATTGGGACGTAGTTCATCTACATTAAAAGGACTTATGATAAGTCCTGGGGTAATTGATCCCGATTATGTAGGTGAAATAAAAATTATAGCTAGTTCTCCAAGAGGTATATCAGTAATTTCACCTGGAGATAGAATAGCACAGTTGTTAATAATACCCAGCCTACATAATAAATTTCCTAGTCATAGTGTAGAAAGAGGTTCCAGGGGATTAGGCTCCACAGGTGTAGATTGGGCTATGTTGTCTTTAAATTTAGATTCTCGCCCAATGCTAAAACTAAATATTCAAGGTCATGAGTTTAATGGGCTACTGAACACAGGAGCTGACCTTAGCATCATATCTCGTCAAGAATGGCCAAAACATTGGCCATTACAACAAGCCACTCAAACACTTCAAGGCCTAGGAGTGGCGACTAATCCCCATAGAAGTTCTATGATATTAGATTGGAAGGATCCTGAAGGATGTGAAGGAACTATACAGCCATATGTATTGGATCATCTTCCTATAAATTTATGGGGACGAGATGTCCTAGATCAATTAGGTTTGACGTTAACAAATAACATCAATCCTAATGCGCCCACTACTAGGGCTAGACAAGGCTTTAGGAAAGAAAAAAGATTAGGAAAACAAGGGCAAGTTATAGCAGCACCAGTACAAATAGATCAAGGAACAGACAGACATGGGTTGGATTTTCAGAAAGGGCCACTGAGACAATCAAAATTACTTGGAAATCAGAAAGACCAGTGTGGGTTCCTCAGTGGCCCCTGACTAAAGAAAAGACACAAGTAGCCCATGATCTGGTCAAACAACAATTAGCGGAAGGACATATACAACCTTCCATATCTCCCCATAATACTCCCATTTTTGTCATCAAAAAGAAATCTGGTAAATGGAGATTATTGCAAGATTTAAGAGCCATTAATAATGAGATGGTTATTATGGGACCTGCTCAATCAGGGATTCCTCAATTGTCTGCTTTGCCAAAAACTTGGCATGTTTTAGCTATAGATATTAAAGATTGTTTTTTTTCAATTCCAATTCATCCCAAGGATAGTCCACGTTTTGCATTTACTATCCCTGCATTAAATCATGAAGGTCCTGATCAGAGATATGAATGGAAAGTACTCCCTCAAGGGATGGCTAACAGTCCAACTATGTGTCAAATATATGTTAACAAAGCAATCCAGCCACTTAGAAATCAAAATCCTGAACTACAAATATTTCACTATATGGATGATGTATTATTGGCACATAAAGATAAAAACATATTGCTGGAATGTTATGCCACACTTACAAACTTATTAAAAAATTATAATCTAGAGATAGCAATAGATAAAGTACAATTAAATTTTCCAATTAATTATTTAGGAGTTCTATTATCCTCAACCATGGTCCGTCCACCAAAAATTCAAATACGAGTAGATCAACTCAAATCACTTAACGACTTTCAAAAGTTATTAGGAGACATAAATTGGATAAGGCCTTATCTAGGTATACCAACAGGAGAATTGGGACCTTTATTTGATATTCTAAAAGGTCCATCAGATCCAAATTCACCCCGCATGTTAACTCCTAAAGCAAGAAAGGCATTAAAAATTATTGAAACATATATGGAAAATATGCATTTGGATAGAATTGATATAAGTTTGCCTTTATTATTTATTGTACTACCAACAAAAAATATTCCTACAGGAGTATTTTGGCAAGAAGGTCCATTATTGTGGATACATTTATCTTATTCTCCTAACACTATTCTTACTAGGTATCCTGAGGCTGTAGGACAATTAATACTCAAAGGAATAAAAGCAGCGAAGGGAGTGTTTGGAATTTCTCCCAATAAAATTATTACTCCATATACTATGGATCAAATTGATGAGTTAGCTAATGAGTTAAATACTTGGGCAATAATCATGTGTAAATCTAATGTTTCATTTGATAATCATTTACCATCTAATCCTTTGTTGTCTTTTTGGTCTAAGCATCCTGTAGTTTTTCCTAAAATGACAAGAAAAACACCTATCATGTATGCTCCAAATATATTCACTGATGGGTCAAATAATGGTACAGCAGCAGTAGTTACCCCTGATCAAACTTTTACATTTTTAGTACCCAAACAATCAGCTCAAAAGGTAGAGCTTAATGCAGTTTTACAAGCTTTTTTGATGTTTAAAGATTCTGTATTTAATTTATTTTCTGATAGTCAGTATGTAGTTAATGCTATAGTATCTCTTGAAGATGCTGGTAGGATTTCCCCTTCTTCTACTGTTTTCTCTTTGTTTTCCACTATACAAAGTCTAATCTGGGACAGAAAAGATCCATTCTTTATAGGACATATTAGGGCACATACAGGATTGCCTGGAGCCCTTAGTTTAGGCAATGATTTAGCAGATAAAACTACACATGACATACATATTTTCTCTACATTTGAAGAAGCTACAAATTTTCATAAAAGGTTTCATGTTAATGCTAATACTTTACAAAAGTGTTTTAAAATAACTAAGGAACAAGCCAGACATATAATAAAACAATGTCAAAATTGTGTGACATTTTTACCACAAGTTAATCTTGGAGTCAATCCTAGAGGACTGATACCTAACCATATTTGGCAGATGGACGTCACACACTTGCCAGAATTTGGAAAATTAAAATATTTACATGTTACAGTCGATACTTCTTCTGGATTTTTGATGGGCTCCCTTCATGCCGGAGAAAAAACTAAAGATGTTATAGCTCATTGCTTACAAAATTTTGCCACTGTGGGCGTTCCTAAACAGTTAAAAACCGATAATGGTCCTGGCTATACCTCTACCTCTTTTAAACAATTTTGCTCATCATTTGGTATTACTCATATAACAGGAATCCCATACAATCCACAGGGACAAGGCATAGTTGAAAGAGCTCATCAAACTATTAAAACATACTTATTAAAGCAAAAAGAGGGAATTGGAAGGGGGTATATATCCCCCAAAGATAAAATAACGCTTTTTACTCTAAACTTTTTAAATTTGGATTCATCAGGACTTAGTGCTGCGGAAAGGCATATGTATCCAAAAAATTTACATAAGCCTAAAGTACTTTGGACAGATATTCTAACAGGACAATGGAAAGGTCCTGACCCAGTGATTGTCTGGAGTCGGGGGTCTGTTTGTGTTTTTCCACAGGGAGAACAGCAGCCCATTTGGATTCCAGAGAGATTAACTAAAACAGTTTCTACAGATCGAAAAGAAGATGATTTGACTCAAATCCATAACAGCTGATATCCAGAACTCCAGCTTGGCCATTCTTACATCTGCGACAGTGATTAACCAGGATGCTTTTTTCAATAGCTATTTTATTATTGCATTTTTCCACATCATAAGGTTCTATTTTTATTTTTTGAGCTCATACAAACCTAGGTTAATGTTTTTCTGATCAGTTTTATTTTTTGACTGTGGAGTTTTTAAACATTGCAATGGAGATTTCACCTAGGTAAAGCTACAAGGCCTTTACTATTTTCTTATGTGTTGTACGTTTGTGTACACTCTTGTGTTTTGTGTTGTATGTCTGTATGTGCGTATGTCCATATTTCTTATATGAGGAGCGCTCATGAAAAAATGGATCCGAATTATTATTATTTTTTTATTCACGTGATTTAAATGGTTTAATTTAAATTATGTAAACAGCTGTTAAGGATTGTTTTTAAAGGTGGTTAACAGATCTGTTTGTTTACTAATTTAAATTAGGTAAAAAGCTGTTAAGGATTGTTTTTAAAGTAGGTTAACAGATCTGTTTGTTTACTTTCACCTTTCCTTTTCATTATATTTAATAATTCTTTTCAGGATAATGTCTCTTTAGCATCATTGCCAGAATTCCTATCTCCATCCCAGTGCCGGTGAAGAACTCAACAAGTAATGCTCAAAGAGTCAACTTACTTTGGGAGGAAACGGATTTTGGGAGGAAATGGACATATTGATAGATTCCTCTGCTTTGAATTGCTTGCAGAACTTGCCTGGACTATGTAACTATCGTTTGGTGCAGCGAATTGTGGTAATGCTGGCATATCTTTGCTGATGGTGTCACCAGTGATGCAATTTTTCCCAAGGAGCCGTCAATTGGCTTGGTGTCGTGGCATTTCTGTATCCTCCTCCCTTCTGCTAGTGATGGTCTAAAATTTGGGGGCCAATGGCTTATGCTGGACCGGTAGTCAGTGACGGGTATGATCCAATTGCAGTGGTATCAACCTAAGACAGGAGGCTGACGCCTAAAGGTCAGTTTTCCGATGACGGGTAAGAACCATATGTTGAATTGGACAACCTACCAGGCACGGTCCATAAGCCACATTAACCTCACTCCCCCACTGGCACCAAGGCCAAATTTGGGGGCCAACAGAGGTGAGGCAAAGAACCTCACCCCCCCACTGGTGCATAGACCTATCCACAAGTATGGCTGTATGCTGGACCGGTAGTCAGTGACGGGTATGATTCAATTGCAGTGGTATCAACCTAAGACAGGAGGCTGACGCCTAAAGGTCAGTTTTCCGATGACGGGTAAGAACCATATGTTGAATTGGACAACCTACCAGGCACGGTCCTTAAGCCACATTGCTTGTTGTTTAATTAATCAGAAGGGGGGAGATGCTGGGAGCCATTAGCCAAGTAGGTATGACAATTTCCTTGCCAGCGTACCCCATGTTGCAGTGACATTGAATGTACGTGACCTTGCTCAAGGACCAAGGCAGATTAGGGTGTTCCCGGTTTTAAGATAATCGTGTTTAGGGCGTTCCCAGTTTAGGTTCCAGGTTTAAGGTTTAAGATTATTCCTGCTGGGAATAGGGCGTATCCTGCTGCCTGAGTTCCCCTTGAGTTCTCATGGGATTCAGACAATATATTTTGGAGATAGAAGCCCAGTGGAGGTGGATTTGGGCAGAGAACGTGGATTTCCCCAGAACGTGATTGTAGACGGCTGGTGTGAGTTCGGGAATAAAGAGTTGCTGTTTGAATCTACAAGCTGTGTGGTGGCTCGTGATTTTGTGCCCAGCCAGACTGCGGCAGGTCATCCTATTGTTGAGGGAGATCCCAGAAAGACAGTCTTTCCAAAGTCTTCTATAACTTGGCTACACTGTTGTGTTAAACATAGGAAGCAAAAAATCAGTATGGAGATGGGAAGATCTTTCTTTCTTAAGGGGGAGAATTCCAGAGTAGTCAAATCAATTTTTTTTTCTTTCAGTTTTGGACAACCATGATTCCTCCCTTAATTTTTAACACTTCAGGAGGAATTTTGCAATTAACATCAGAGAGGCTATTTCACTGACTATAAGTCAAACTGGTAAGGGCACGGTGCTGCTTGTCATATGTCCTGGGACACTGTTGGGAATGAAAAGGGGGCTTCCATTAGTAGCTAGACCTGGAACCACCGGCGTACACCAAGAACTTGGTGGGGAGAGGTGATGCGTGGTCAGCTAGCCAGAGATGACAGACTCTTTCTCGACTTGTGTTTTTTTTTTTTTAAAAAAAACTGCTTCCACATTGAGTTGCCTGGGAAACTTTTTAAAAATGCAGAAACTATGTCTCCGCATTCAGAGATTATGATCAAATTGTCTGGAGTTGGATCTTGGAATTTTACTTATAAAACAAGAATCCTTCTGGTGATTCTAATGTGGACCCAGGTTTGAGGACACTGACGCCGTCTGTTGAGTTTTACTGGTTCAGTTTGTACACCACTCTGAAAACCTGAGACTCAAAGGCTAAGATCTGGTCTCTCTTCTTTCATTAGAGAAGTATGTGATTTTAAACAAAAAAAAATTGTGATTTTCTTTTGAAAAGAGAGGCTTAGTCTAAAATAGCCCTGAGACCTGTTGAACTCCAATATTCAATAAACCTGATCCTTTTGAAGAATTCTTCTTTCAAGGGATTAAAAACTCCTGGAACCAGAACCTACTTCCCCAGTATTAGGTCATGCCAGGACATGGCTCAGAGGAAGGATAAACCAAGTTCCTTTCTTAAAAGCCAAGGTTTGTGGTATAAAGACATGAGAGAACACACCCACACACTAATTTCAGTGCCCTGGAGAGTCTCTGGGTGCTGTCTTGCCAGCTGGGAGGGTGGGAGGCCGCAGCCCGCAGGGCGATTATGTCATGGTCCAGTCGAATCCGGCTCAGCTCCCACTACCAGAATGCTGAAGGACGGGGTTACTCTCCCCAGAAAGAATTTTTATGGTAGCTTACAGTGAGGAGGCCTGCATGGGGCGTCTTGTTAGTGATCTAAGTCAGTGTGCTCCTCTGTCTGTAGAAGGAGGCCCAAGGACATGCAGCTCCTCTGAAACAGACGGCTCAGGCAGACTGGTGAGTAGTTTGTCAGGTCATTTTACAATGTGATTTCTCATTCCCTTTATGGATAAGCTCCTTTAAGGCCTCGATGGATGCTGGCATCCTCTCCTCTGTGTGCTCTTCTTGCTCCTGCAGCAGGTGGAGGGTTGGACCTGCCCCTTCCACACCACTCCAAGGCACCTTCTCCTCAGGCTCACCAGTAGCAATCCTGCCTTCCTCTTCCTCCACAGAGAAGTCCCCAACAAATGAAGATGGGAGGGGCCACCTCTGGACTCAGAGCTCATCTTGGATAGCCTCTCTGTCCCAAACTGATTTTAGTTCCTACTGGATCTTCACAATCCCTCAAGATTCATAGTGCCCAAGTGTCCCTTTTCTCTGAATCTCAGCCTGTGAGATCCCTCCAAAGGGATCCATGTTGCAAAATAATGTTCTGTGTAGATTTGTCATGTTATATATAATATATCCACATACACAATAGAATATTACTCTGCCATAAATAAGAATGAAATTATGGCATTTGCCGGCAAATGAATTGGAACTGGAAACTATCATGCTAAGTGAAATAAGCCAGTTCCCCCCCAAACCAAGAGCTGAATGTTCTCTGTAGTATGTGGATACTAACACACAATAAAGGGAGAAGAGAAAATAGAAGTTCATTGGATAGACAGAGGAATGAAGGGAAGAGAGGTGGGGATGGCACAGAAAAGACAGTGGAATGAATCACCACTTCCCTATGTTCATATATGAATACCCGACCAAAGAAACTCCACATCATGTACCACCACGAGGATGGGAAGTTCCACTCAGGTATGTATAGTATGTCAAGGCACTCTACTGTCAGGAATACGTAAAAGGAACAAGTAGAAAAATTAAAAAGAGGCCATTTGATGAAATAAAGGTGGTTTAAATAAGCCAGAGATTTCCAAGTTTTCGAAGCCCAAAGGGAAATGTACTAAGCAAGAACCAAGAAGCTGATGGATGTTGGCTGGGCTCTGCCATCTTCCCTGCAGACTTCTGCAGATGCCACAGCTGTTCCCTGCAGCTCGTGACAGACACTCTGAAGGTGCACATCAGCACCGAGCCCCAAGCTGCACACTTGTTAGAGGTTCAGGGACTGGGGGCCCTTTGTGCCAGTACCTTTTCTTTTTCTTTAAAGGAAGTGCAAATTCCGATTTGTTGTTGTTGTTGTTGTTGGAAGTAGTGATAAAGTGCATTTGTTATCATTTTGTAGGCAAATGTTCAGCTTTTAAAATTATTTTTTGCAGGTTTCCTAGGATGATTTCAATTTAAGCAAGATGGTTCAGGAATCCCGTCACTTCCAGCCCACTCCCATTCTCCTGCCTACCCACCCATTTCCACCACTATTTCCAGAAAGGAGGCAGGGGGAGGATCCGGCAAAGGCTGGACCTCAGTGTACCGGAGACTGGACAGAGAAAGAAGCATTTCTGGATCTGGGATGGAAGAGGAGGTGATTTATTGAATTACTTTTTCTTTTGTTTCCCTACTCCCTTGGTTTGGAAAATGAACGGCTCTAGTGGGTGTGGAATTTGAGAGGACCAGAGAGGAAGGCCAGCATGCTCACTGAGGTGCCTTCCTGGGTGGCTAGAAACGGAGGCTCCTCACTGTCTCTGCAGAGGTTTAATCGGGGAATATCCAGCCAACCTTTTCTTACCATTTGGACACTGCATCTCCTTTTCTTTCTCTGTTTTCCTTGCAGTGCTGGGGAGTGAATCCAGGACCTGGTACACGCAGGGCAAGGGGCTCTGCCTCTGAGCTACCCCCAGCCCCTGAGGATGCATTGTGACAGGCACAACCCTGGACTGGCATCTCTTGGGCTACAGCCCCACAGGGTGGGGCTTCATCTCTTCATCTGGTTACAGGAATTAACTGTGTTAAATAAAAGCGCAAAGACAAAAAGGCCTTTGGTGCTCCTGTTTTTCTCGCATGTTTTCAGCATCTTGATGAATCTCTGTTTAAAGCTGTAAAATATCTTCCCTTCCTTTAATATTGTTGTTTTTTTTTTTGTCTAAACTCCAAACATTTTGTGAACATCAAGCAACTCATATTCTCTGAGCATTCCTGGAAACAATCTTCCATTGTAAAAGTAACACAATCGTGTTGGAGAATATTCATACAAATAGATGGCTCCATGACAGCGTGTGCTCCAACACAGGCCACCACCACCGAGCACGGTGCTCCTTCCCCCATCACTATGCTAAGCACTACCCCAGGGAAAGACGCAGAGCCCCCAACATAGGGGCCTGTGACGGAGCATGTGACCCTTAGTAGCTATTTCTCTACTTTAGGACTGTGTGTCAGGATCAGACTGTCAAGTAGGTTCTTGTTAATATCTGTTAAATTCTTTTTTTTTAAGAGAGAGAGAAAGAGAGAGAGAGAATTTTAATATTTATTTTTTGGTTTTCGGCAGACACAACATCTTTGTTTGTATGTGGTGCTGAGGATTGAACCCGGGCCGCACGCATGCCAGGCGAGCGTGCTACTGCTTGAGCCACATCTCCAGCCCCGTTAAATTCTTAAATAGATTTTTTTTTTAACCCAGGGATGCTTAACACTGAGCCACATCTTCAGTCCTTTTTATTTATCGATTTATTTTTATTTTGAGACAGGACCTTGCTCAGTTGCTGACATTGGCCTTGAACCTGTGACCCTCCTGCCACAGCCTCTTGAGTCACCAGATTACAGGCATGAGCCACCACACTTGGCTAAAATCTGTTAAATTCTGGAAGTTCAGGGACAAACTAAATTTATAACTAGGAAAAAAATGCTAATTTGTAGGGTACTAATTAAAAGTTTTAAGTGAAATGCCATTCTGATGTTCCTGTTTGAGCTTGTGTTGCTGAGTGTCTGCCCCCTACAGTCCTGTCAGTGCAACAGGCTGGGGTGCCAATGCACAGGTCAGGAGGTCTCTGTATCACCATGTAGGCAAAGGTTTTGGAGAAGGCAGAGAAAGCCTTTTTTACTCTTTCTGGGGCAAATTTCCTCATTCAAAAAAATGCAATTGAAGTAGATGTTGGTTGTATTCTGGCCACACCTTCTGTAGAGTTGAGAATTTTTGGTTCTCTTCACTTAGCATGGAGTTATTCTTAGAAGTGCCTTTGGGGCTGATAAGATACATTGTGTATGGCTGTGGTCTTCTGAACTTTTCCTTACACATCTGGAAAGAGTTTTGAAAAACTATATATCCTCTTGCACATTTAAAACTTATCATAATTATACTAATAATAAAAAATTTAATTTTCAGTATAAACATTGCTGTTTTAAAGTGCAGCTTATAAAATTGCATTCAATATAGCAGTGAGTTCCTTCCTATACTTCATTCAAAAATATGCAACCAAAATTTTCAAACCAGGTATTTCACTGGTATCTTTGTTTTTGTATTTTCATTCTTACTACAGAAATGTACCCTAATTTAACAAATCTTATTCTTAAATCATTTATTAATTATATTATTACTTAGCAGTAAAATGTGTACCATTTTGGAAAATAATTTTTGAATATTTATACGTGTAGGGTCTCCTATTCAAACTTGTCTTTTAGATTGAGTTCGTTGGAGTCATTAGTACAAAAGTGATTGAAATGGCATAAATGTAAGTTTTGATAATCATTAAATGAATGTATGTTTTGTGGGGACAGGTGGAAACTAGCAATCAGCTCGCATAGCCATGGATGAACACTACTTATTGCTAGAAGGGTTGGGCATTAATTCTTCATTACTTCTCATCTTTCCAGATCAAAAGATGGTGTTCACTCAAATAAGTAGGTAGGAATGGAAGCTCAGTGATAGCCACGTCACTGTTCTTTGGCCATCTTGAGTCATATGCAAAACAGCGTATGAAAAACAGTACATATATATATATATATCTATATCTATATCTATCTATCTATCTATCTATCTATCTCTCTCTCTCTCTCTCTCTCTCTATATATATATATATATATATATATATATATATATATATATATATTCTCTGTAATGGTTGAGTTGTGTGTCAAGCCAACAGGCTGTGGTGCGCACTCTTTTGGTCAGTCACTAGCGTAGACATTGCTGTGAACATATCTGTGGAGTGATTAACACACCAGTAGCCTTTGGGTTGAGCAGATCACCTTCCACAATGTGAGTGGCCTCGTCCATCAGGTGAAGGCCATCAGACCAGCGACAGGATCCTGAGGAGAAGCAATTCTCCTGAACACTGTAATATCAAAACAGAAATCTCACCTGGGTTTCCAGCCTGCTGACCCGTTCCACAGGTTTTGCATTAAAGACTGCAGTATCAGCCCTTCCTGAATTTCTAGCCTACTAGCCAGCATTAGGAAATTTGGGCTTATCAGTGCCATTGCTTGAGCCAATTCCTTACAATAAATCTCTAGGTCTATGTCTAAGTCTATGTCTATGTCTATTTTGTTCCAGATCTAGCTCCTATTAGCTCTATTTCTCTGTATGACCCTAATCAACATAATTTGTTATCAAAAGTATTTGAATAATGTATCATTGGACAATAGCATTACTCTTTAGTTTTTTTAAAGAAGAAATCAAGTACTCCCTGATAGCAGAACATGATTTGCTATCTCGTCTTAACTTTCTTAACACCTATGCCAACATTTCAAATAGTGTCATGCGTCCTTCAGCAGTTTTTATATCCCTAAGGCAATTTTCTTTCATGAAGCAGAAAGAGGACAATTGTGAAAGGGAATCATTTTAAATGGATTTAACTCTTTAAAACTATCTTTGTTCCAATAGCCCTTGGTAAGTGTTAGGAAGCCTCAGGTCTGTAACCCAGTTTTAAAACTGCTATTATAAATCATCTTGCTGTATATACCTAAATACTTTTGATTGATATTTATTTATTAATGCATTTTAACTATGGGGGAAATAAAATGCTTTAAATGACTGAACTCAGAAATAAGGAAAACTATCAATGATGATCAATCATTTGGATACTGGGTTATCCAAATGATACTAAATTATGGATTGATTCTATTGATATTCAATCAAATACATTTCAACAAAACTAGAGCACTTTGGTCCTTAGGGTGCATTTGTAGCTAAATCATACATGTGCATATATTTCTATTTAATCTGTCAATCTCAAAAGAGTGATGCTCAATATTTATTGTTACTAAGAGATTGTACCAAGCTTTGATTTGGAATGAGTGATTTGGAACAGTATCTAATACTCTCTTCTAGGTCTTGCTGGGAAAAAGGGGTAAAATTTCATGACACTTAGTCCAAGTACGTCTATGCCCAGGGCTCCTTCCAAACTAGGCATAGTGCTTGGTGGATGATAGGGACTTTGTTATTGAATTGATTGAGTGTCCAAAAATGTGGTTATATTTAAAAGTGAGCAATGTATTTCATCAACATAAATATTTTTATAGATTGTTGAGAAGGGTGATAGAACATGATGGGACACAGGTTGAGTAAAAGGGCCCACCATTAGCAGAAGATTGACACTACTCAGCCCTTCTATTTCATTTAGATCATTTAATTGTACCAATATTGCAGGCTATTCCTATTAGTAAGACATATTGCTAATAAACTTTAAGAAATGGAATCTAGATGGTTCTGTGTGAATGAGCATGTGGGTGTTCAGCCGGTCCCATCTGCAGGACACTTATTCCCCCTTAGCTCAACTCACTCTTCCGGAAGGAGGAACTGACCTCTTTACGAAATTCCGTGGCAGTGTCAGTCAAGGTGACCTTGCCAGTCAACGTTTGAGGCAACACCTGAAATTTCCTCATTATTAAAATACAATATTTAAAACTGAATATTCTTTTGAGGTTTGGTGTGGTGAGTAGAAAATTTTTAACAGTTTCCTGTGTGTGTGTGTTTGTGTGTGTGTGTGTGTGTGTGTTTGGTATAGTGCATAAAACCAAAAAGAATAAAATTTGTCAATTTTCAGAAAATGATATCTTATTTCATAGACTTGAATAGCAATTATATGATACTATAAGTTGGGAAGGATGAGGTTTCACACCCTCTAGTTTCACCATGTACAGGGCCCATTTCTAGGTTGGGAGAAAATGCCAATAAAATCTCTTCTCCTACTCAAAAGCCATACAAAGCTTTTTAGAGTCACCTCAGTTGGGAGGGCAGTGGAATGACATTCCTCACATCTGTAGAGCTGCTGCCTGCTTTACAATGAAAAACAAACAAACAAACACAAACCTCTCTTTGTGACATTACTGTTGAATTTCTGGAACTCAGCTTGACAAACTCTTCTCAGGCTGAACAGAGAGGGCTGGTAAGGGTCATGATCTCACATTAAGACAGATCACACCAACACAGAGACCTACTTATCCTGCAGATCCTCCAGGAACTGTTTTCAAAGGCCCTTGAAATGTATCTTTAAAATCTGTTTTTATGCAGTGATTGCTCAATACTGTGTGGTCGATGTTTTCTTGTGCCATTCTAGCCGAACATCTCTGTCTCTGAGATTTGATGGTGACACAGGATGACACTGATGAAAGACAAAGGACAACTGAACAGAACATGAAGAATCATTTGCCATGAATCATACACCTTAAGCTGCACAATCAGATGAGCAAGACACAAACGCTGTCCTAGTGCATGGCTGTTGCTCAAAAGCGTTCCCCTCCTCGTGGGCATACTGGCCCACCCTGGCTTGGGGACAGGCTCAGGAATGTTCAGAGATCGTGATGAGAGAGGAGGCCAGTTCAACATCAACTAGCCCCACTACCTGCATGTTCTTTCTCTGGGAAAGTTCGTGTGGTTTGGGGTGAAAAGTCCAGCAATTAATGTCCAAATGGCTATTAAAATTCACTATAAAATTGCTGCAAATCAACTATGCTACATTTTTGGAAGAAGAAGATGAAGTCTGGACAAAGGAATGTTTTGTAGAAAATTTATGAACTGGTTTTAGAACATCCAGTTCTAGATTTCCTCTCCAATAGAAAACATGTCCTCTGAAAGTGAGCAACTGGCTAATATCTCAAATGAGGGCTCTACCTACAACTGAGCAGCCGCCTATTTTTAAGGGGGAATTTTCTTTTAAGATTTTCCCTTACATTTCAAGAAACTAACCCAAATAGGCAATGTTTCTTGGCAAAGCAAGAGAATTGTAGTGCCATTCTGCTGGTAAAGAAGTAGCTCCGGGGCACTCTGCTGCAAATGCTGCCACTTATATTACAAGGTTCTCAATTGTACTGAATGTATGCTCACACACAGGGAAGTAGAGTCACCGTCCCTAGTGGTCCTGTGTTTTGCACACATTTACCTTTTGAGTAGTTATGTGAATAGGACCAACTAAGGTATGACTGAGCAGAAATTAGCATCTGTTGCCCTACATACCATTACAATGCAACACCGAGATTTCTCTCTTCTGCCCCAAAGTTCGCATTAAAAGTTACTGAATTTGGAGATTCCTAAGACTGAAGAAAAACAGAGCCCAGGAGTCTCCCACAAAGCTAACTTAAGGGTATTTGTGAGAACTAGGCCATATTTCTTTTCACTTACATAATATTTTCCCCACACAGTCAACCATGCAGCCCTGTGTTGCAAAACATCCTGTAGCACAATGTCCTCTCTTACCACTGTGCCAGATGGTGGGATAGAGTGCCACAGGAAACTTATGTAATTTTACTTTTTAATATACTACTTTGCAGCTTTGGCAGGGGGAAAAACCCATATAATTATTATTAGTGAACTGTTTGCTCATAACTGTAGCATGTGTTCAAATTTGTTGCATTTCATTCTGATCAATGAGAACATCCATGCCATGTCAATTACTGCTTCTCAATAGGGAATGTCTTTTTTCCTCTCTGTAGGATTTTCAGATCCTTTTTAACATCCTGAAATTTCACCATGATGAGGCCAGGGAATGGATCTTTTCCATTTATTCTACTCCACACTTGAAATAGTTCTGTCTTTTTTAGGTTCTGAAATAAAACAGAATCAAGTGTGGAAAGCCACTGGTGAAATGTGAGTGGACCAGACTGGCACCAAAGCCACTGAGTGGGCAGATCTGGTGTCTGGGAATTCCAGTGGCCCTCCTGCTGCTAACCCTAACCCTAACCCTTGCAAGTGAACTCCCACCCAGCTCTGCCCAAAGGTCCCGCGCAACACAGGAGATGGCTGATCTGCTAGGAGCCAAACAGCCTGCCTACCTCCACCCATGTCTGTTCCTCCTGAAGAAGCAAGCACCCAGTCAGGACTCTTCCGGCACTGAAACCTCATACTACCAACCCCCTTTGATCTGTACCACTATAAATAAAGCAAGCACAGACTCCATCTTTGTTAGAAGCTGCACCTGTCTGGTCAGCTTGGCCCCTCGCTGACCCTGCTCTGAAACTCTATTTCTGTGTTCTGTGGTTATTTCGTAGTACTATTTGCTTAGCTTATTTCTCAGCCAGCCCATCCCTCCAGAGGGGAACCCTTTCCCTTGCCCACACAGTATGTGTGTGAGATTGGAGGATTTCCCCTTCTGCTTTATTTGCAATCCCAGTGAAGTTTTTGAAACATTTCAATCTACTCTCTTTATTGGGCCTTTGGTGCTATATTCCGAGTGAGATATTAAAGCAGTGTGGGTGTCTAATTAAACCACAGATGACTATCATCCAGTCTCAAGAACTATTGTTTTCTATTTGTTTTATCTGTTTTTACACACTCTCTGTACATCTCTCTATATATACAGGTAGCATATATGTGCCTGTGTTTGTGTGTGCATTTTTCTTATGTGTGTTCCAATTTCTGTTCTTTAGCCAGTGAAACTTTGTCACTACTGGAATGACACCGGGCATCCCCAATGGCTTCCTTGCTCTCCAGCGTGGCAATGTGCTCTGGGCTTGTCGAGCGTAGTCTCTGACCCAGACTTACAACTGGATATTTTAAAAGGAAACCTGGTTCCTCTCTGGGGGAAAAGATCCTTAGAGAACACAATCTGGTACTAAAAATTTTCATTGCCATTGGGTTGTCATTGCTTCTGTGCCTTTTAAATAAAGCTAGGAAATACTACTACAATTCAAAGGAGCTTAATGAGTGGACATTTTTTTGCAGAATATTACAAGGTACTTATTTAATTTTCTTTTCTATTCCACTAATATCTTAACTGTTAATGACACTAGCATAAATTATTTGCTTTTCCTATTATATACATATATACAAAAATGCAAATATTATTGCTAAAAGATGCATATTTGTATTGTTATTTTGGAAAAAAAATACATTTTATAATGAATCTGTTATTTTTCATAAAAGTACTATAATTTCATATCTTCTAAGCATGCTATACTTCATTTAAAATTCTCTTTTTTTTGTCCTACCAGCTCACTTTACTCACTTTATCGCATGTTATTTATCATTTATTCTACTTCTTTTTGGTGCCTGACTTCCATGACTTTTTTCTTTTAAGTTGCTGTCTTTACTTGAGACTTCCCTTTCTCCCTAGGTCTAAGCCTGTGCTGCTGAGGTTGGTCTGTCTGCCATTGGGAGGCAGAGGCAGGGCACCCTGCAGGGTACCACTAGCTACCAAGGCCTCCTGGTTCCTCCCGGGCTTGGTGGACACCTGGGTTTCCGCATTGTCTCTGCCACCTGCAGGCTCTGCTGCTGCCTGTGCTCTGGAGCTTACAGTCCTGTATGTGATACAAGCGAGACCCGGGGTGGAGAGCCGCAGGCTGTCTCCCCTGCAGCCCCCAGTCTACCACTCTGGCCATCGACCCAGAGTTTGCCACAGCCTGGATGCACACAGTGATTCTTAAGCCACCTGCTTTTTTGCCTTGGTCTCCTACAAACCAGCAAAGACCTGCTGCAGGAGGTGCTTTCCTGTCAATCACACCTACCTCTGCCTTTTAGGAACTCATGATTTCCGGCCCCTCAGCACTTCTCACCATCGTTTCTTTGGACACTTTTAAAACACAATTTGAAATCCACGTTACATTTCAACACATGTGCCGTCATACAGGAATGCACATTACGTAGAAATACAAAATGGCATATGGAAAATATTGTATACTCTCTCGTGGAAACTTTAGCATATATTTAAAAATTATCAAAATTTTGCCTGTGTTTGTGTGTGCGTTTTTCTTATGTGTGTTCCAATTTCTGTTCTTTAGCCAGTGAAACTTTGTCACTACTGGAATGACACCGGGCATCCCCAATGGCTTCCTTGCTCTCCAACTTTTTTTCTGGAAAAATTTTCTAGAAAATTGTATGCAGAGCAATTCACCTTTTCTGTCCATATCTGTTCAACCTGGATCAAGTGATGGGGTTGGCAGCCACTGTTACCCAAAATATCCTTCTCTTTTCCACAAGATTTAAACATGAATCCAGACACTCATTTGGGCTGAGAGACAAACTCAAAGGATAGTCCCATGCCATCCTTTTTGGTAAAGGACACTTTCCTGTTAGGTCCATGTACAAGCTTCAATTGAGGTGTAACAAATTACAACAAAATTAACAAACTGAAACAACCCATTTAATATCTCACAGTCTTAAGACCTGGGCAGGCTTGGCTGGGTTCTCTGTTGGGTCTCTCAAGACCAAGATAAGGTGTCAGGGCAAAGGGCTCTCAGCTGAAGTAGAGGAAGAGCCAGTTTCCAAGATCATCCAGGTTGTAGGCAGCGTCTACTACACTGCGACTGTAGGACCCAGGTCCAACAATCCCTTGGTGGCCGTAGGACCTAGTCCACATTCCTTTGGTGGCCGTAGTACCCAGGACCACATTCCCTTGGTGGCCATAGGACCCAGGTCCAACAATATCTTGGTGGCCGCAGGACCCAGGTCCACATTCCCTTGGTGGCTGTAGGACCCAGGTCCATATTCCCTTGGTGGCCGCAGGACCCAGGTCCACATTCCATTGTTGGCTGTAGCACCCAGGACCACATTCCCTTGGTGGCCATAGGACTCAGGTCCAACAATATCTTGGTGGCCGCAGGACCCAGGTCCATATTCCCTTGGTGGCTGTAGGACCCAGGACCACATTCCCTTGGTGGCTGTAGGACCCAGGACCACATTTCCTTGGTGGCTGTAGGACCCAGGTCCATATTCCCTTGGTGGCTGTAGGACCCAGGACCACATTCCCTTGGTGGCTGTAGGACCCAGGACCACATTCCCTTGGTGGCTGTAGGACCCAGGACCACATTCCCTTGGTGGCTGTAGGACCCAGGACCACATTCCCTTGGTGGCTGTAGGACCCAGGACCACATTCCCTTGGTGGCTGTAGTACCTAGGTCCACATTCCCTTGGTGGCTGTAGGACCCAGGTCCATATTCCCTTGGTGGCTGTAGGACCCAGGACCACATTTCCTTGGTGGCTGTAGTACCCAGGACCACATTCCCTTGGTGGCCATAAGACCCAGGTCTAACAATCCCTTGGTGGCTGTAGTACCTAGGTTCACATTCCCTTGATGGATGTAGGACCCAGGTCCACATTCCCTTGGTGGCTGTAGGACCCAGGACCACATTTCCTTGGTGGCTGTTCTCCTCTGCCTGGGTCCAATCCTTGGCCCTGGTCCTCTCCATCCTCCAGCCAGCTGTGGTGCCTCCAATCCCTCCTGAGCTCTGAACCTGTGCTCCTTTTCTTCCACTAGCTGGACTACCCTCTTGTCTTTACCGGTTCACGTGAATAGGCTAGGCCTGCCTGGCTGACCTCACATCTGATGAACTCAGTCGCCTGGTTAGTCACTTCACTTCTACAAAAGCCCTTCGCCATGTGGGACACGCATCAGGAACATCACAGCCCACCCCGTTCGGGACGTGTCCAAGGGCCACCCTAGAGTCATCCCTCCCACAGTCCTCCTCCTTGTACTGCACTTGGCCTGCTTTTGGATGCATTCATTAGCTCTTAAAACTCTTCCAAGAGCAGGCCTCTGGGGACCTTGCCCTCTGGCTGGAAGCTTAAATCAGATGAACTCGAATTTCAAACTAAGCTTTGGGTGAGATGTAACTTGGTGTAAAAAAAAAGGTCAGGCCCCACCCAGCAGCGCTTCCGGAGTTGACGTAGTTCTTCCCTAGGAGGAATGTTTGTGTCCCTGCGCCTTCCCCGGGGGCAAGAGCACTGGTGCATAAGGGAGGGCTGTTTTTGGAAGAAAGCTCAAATGATTGCTGAAAGTACTTTCAGAACAGAATTTTCTAAATCCCTTCTTTAGAAATTGCTAGCAATTCTTAAGAAATGAAAGGTCCTGTTAATTCTTTTGGCATTTAAATCAGCACCTTGAAGGTGATTAATCGACTTGGCATTTAATACACCACCATACTCACATTCCACTATCATTAAATGGAAATACTGATTTGGAGACAGAGTATTAAAGCAATTATTAATTGATTGTAATTGTGCTAATCTCTGCATTTAATTCTGTGTCATCAGTTTAATGGCATGAGGTAACTTGGCTTTTTGTGACCCACTTTGCATTTTAGGTTGTATTATTGCAAGACAAAGAAAGGTTCACAGATAGTCTTATGATATAGATGATGTAAAAATACCAACCGTTTCCAACATGAAAATTATATGATCATTTTGTGTTCAAAGGAGGAAAGTTTTACAAAGTAGTGTTTTCAGTGGCAGAAACTGGACGCTTACCTCCTGGCTGTCCAGAGATGGCTTGTGCTCCTGTGTGATTTGCTTCCTATTCTCCACATCAGGAGGAAGAAAGCAGGTGACTGTTAGATGGAAGGTTGGCCCTGCATTGACCCTGGATCTCCCAAGAACCTTTGCTTCCCTTGCCCTTGGTCTTGGGCAGGGTTGCTTCGGCTGTGATGGCATCACTGTGTGACGGAGCTTGCCTTTGCCCAACATCCGGGCTGCTGGCTGTGCTTGGGGGTCCCTCTCAGGCCTTTGCTGGAACTCTGGCTTCCCCCAGTCCAGAATGATTTCTTCTTGGTCCTGAGACTCTGGAGATACAGTCTATTAATTTAATTTTTACTGCCAAGAACTCTGGAGCTTCCCAGGTCCCTGTCCTTCCTGATACTTGTTCTGCAGCTTCCCTTTCAATGTTTTGACATTATAGACATCTAGTATGTTTCTGTCTTCCCTCCAAGTCACCAAGAGTGACCTTCTGTTCCCTGCTGCCAGAGAAACCTAATGAAGGTAATCATTTAAGTGTGTAGAAATTCAATTCTGTAGCCACTACAGTTATCCTGTATTTATCAATATCTGTCATGTGATTATCGTCATAGACCCCAGGGGTTCCAGGCAGTAAGAAGAAATTGGATGTAGTTGCTAAGCTCCTCCCACCCCAATTTTGGTAATCAGTCAATGGCTGAAATGCTAACATGTACAGAACATTCAATAAAATCTTCTCATGTTAGTGAAATCCTGGACATTTGATTTGAACAACAAAAGGATACGGAGATCAGCTCCATGATTTTTTTGGTACATTAACCATGTTTGGAGGGACTCATGAAATCATTGGGCAGGTCAAAGAACCTTTGAGAGTCAGGGAGCCTTGCCAAGCTAGCCCTAGGAAGGGGTGTTGGAAAAAGGGGACAGGCAGGGCTTCTCACCGTGGCATCTCTTGGATGTTTGCCCATGGGTGACTTTAGTTTTCACATATTCACACCACACTGGTGATTTCCTAAGACTACTTTCAGAAACTCATAACTACTTTTTTTGTGCTATAAATTGTAGAGAGATTTTATGTGAAATTTCAGTCAGTTTGAAAAAAAATCTTTTCTTTGATTACTAGAAGATACTCATAATTTATCATAAATACATTGTGCTATTTCTATGATATATAAAATTATATTTCATAGCCCAAAGGGACGTACTTTACGGATGTTAACAGGGCTTATAACTAAAAAGAATGGCATGAAAGCAAGGCCAATTCACAGGGGTGCATAATATGAACAAAAGAGGAAAAGAAGAGCATTAGAAAGAAAAGAGAAATAAGTGGTCATGGGAAAGAGCTAGTAAGTAGGCCATGAACACTGGCCATCATCACCACTGCCTACACTTGATGTGATTGCCATAGATCTCTTGCTGGCCTGGTTTGTTTGTTTTACATCTGGATTTTTTTTCTTGCTCCTGAAACCTTAATGCCAAACATTACCTACTTGCCAAATTTCCTGTCCCCATGATGTCACCTCTTGCTCTCTGCTGGAGGTTTGCCTAATTGCCTTCTGGGAATCCAGGAATCTGTACATTCTACTCATTTTCAACATTCCAATTTAATCTTGAGCAACATTAAGTACAATGAAAATCGAAGAAAATAGGCAATGGTATTTTTGTGGCTGTTAAGTACAGATGTTCAAAATTTTAATTTCATCGGACTAAATGCGATAATCAAGAAATAAAATTAGATAAAAGATCACAGAATAGATGAATGAAGGCCGAAGACATGGAGGTCAGGTAGAAGAAGGCCTGGAATCAGCAGCTGGTGCTGAGAGCCTGAGGTTGGCCCGGTCCTGAGTGCAGTGGATATTGATGAAATCTGTAGAGGAAGCAGAGGGGAAAGCATGGGGGTGGATGAGGGTGGATGATGCCCAGGAGAGAAAGAGATGGGAAAACATGTGGCGAGGCCCAGCTGGACAGCAAGGCTAGGCAAGCAAGGTTTGTTTCCCACATCTTAGAGACATTTTTTGAGGCAACTCAGAAACATTTTTAGTGAACTAGGTTTTGATGTTGTTTGTGTCCTTATAAAATAAAATCTATCAAATAACATGTTCCTCAATATTGACTCCATGCTGTTCCCACTATATTGGAGAATTTCAGATATAAAAAAGATTATTGAATCCAAGGAAGGTTTTCGGTCCACAAATGCAGCATTGTAATAACATGCCTTCAAAACAACTTTTAAAACAGATCTGAAAGTTTCCTTCTTCCGTTTTCATGATTTGAGATTGTTGCCATCTCCCACTGAGTGTGTTAGTGTTTATAACATATCTTCTGGTCAAAAGGTGTAGACATAAAGCAAAACGAATAATATAAACTGCTAATTGGGAGATTTGAATTGTACAATTGGCTCTAACACTAATATGACATATGAATTTATATGTCACTTAATGTCTCAAAGCTCAGCTTACACATCTGAAAACCTGATTGTAGAGCAATCATTTTATTAATTTCTTGGTAAGAAATGATGTGATTATAAATTATGACTAAACTCATATAACCTCATAGTAATAAAGTCAAATAGTGCCAAAGGTTGCAAAGGGAAAATGTTTCATTATTTCCTTTAATCCCCGATTCTCACCAATAGTGATGCTTCTTACCAGTACTTTGCCGACTTTGAAGTTTTAATGCATATGCAAGGGCTGGAGTTCTGCAGCCTGAGAGAGAGCACAAAGGAGGGCCCGTGCAGTGCCTGTGCCTGCCTGGCACGCGGCTTCAGTAAAGATCTGTGGGACAACTGAGGGCAGAGGCTGGACGCCGGCTCTGCCCCACCCCACGCCCCATCCTGTGCCTAGTCTTTGCTCCATTCCTTTCCTCCTGTGTCCTGGCTTAGTCTATGGTTGGGGCTCTGCTGACCCCCGAAGGATCTTTCTAAGCTAAGCGCTGCTTTGAGTGCAGGGGCTCCTCTGGGCGTCCTCGCCAACCTGCCCCGCACAGGGGCTGCCTCCTCCGAGGGCAGCCACTGTGTTCTAGAGAAAACACCTAACGGCGTGGCTCTTTTTAGGTCCGTGGTGTTTTCTGCCTGTTGTTCAGTTGACCTTAGATGAGGACCTGCAGCCAGGACCATCATCTGGGGAGCGTGACGTACGGACACTGGGGCTGCAATGTATTGGCTCTGAGTTTTGCCAGCATGACCTGAAACTATGACCGAGGTCTTTGTTTACAAAAGGGATGTAGCTGACAGACTGATGTCTCCTGCAGGTTCTCGCGCAGGTGACCAAGAGGGCCGCAGGTATACCGCGAGGGGTGCTCTGTGGACTGCGCACCCTGCGGTATCTGTGGTCCTCCAAACTCAACTTTCCCAGAGGCCAGACTTGTGTCTCAGCCAGTCTGCGTGCCTGAGGGGTTGTTGTCATAAACACACAGGGCCACGAAGGTCGCTTTTGCCATTTTTGGTTCCAACTTAAAATTTACTTAAATGTTGTAAAAAGACTGAACCTGATAGACTAAAATAAAGAGCACAACTAGGTGTTCCAATCAAAAAGCAAATGGTACATAGAAAAATCTCTAAGAAAACGATTGTCTTCCTTGTAGACTCTTTTTTTTTTTTTTTTGTACTGGGATTGAATTCAGGGGCACTCGACCACTGAGCCACATTCCAGCCCTATTTTGTATTTTATTTAGAAACAGGGTCTCACTGAGTTGCTTAGTGTCTCTCTTTTGCTGAGGCTGGCTTTGAACTCAAGATCCTCCTGCCTCAGCCTCCTGAGCTGCTGGAATGACAGGTGTGCATTACCACACCTGTCTAGGCATTTTATGTAATTACTTATTGTAAAAAATTTTTATTACAACAACAACAATGGAAATTAAGATTTCAGACAGATTTTCTGAGGTGAAGGCGATGTAGTTCAGTATAAGAGCAGTGCCTAGCATGTGTGAGGCCCTGGGCTTGCAAAAACAAAGACTAAAAGACTATGATCAATAAAGTAGAAAATGTTTTCTCAATAACTGTTTACATTTTCTTATAGTCTTTGAAAATTCTCACTACTATATAAGTTCTCCATATTTTAATTTTTGGTGTGTTTCAGATGTAGAGAAGAATATTATTTATTGACATATACACATAATTTTAACAAATCTTAAGATATTGCCATATTTTCTTCAGCTATTCTTCCCTTAAAGACAAAAATAAAGACATTAAACATCAGAGTTGAATCCCCTTTCCCCTAAAATTAGAGTTTCTGATTTTATTTCCCTTCTTGGAATTTATTGTTTATTTCCTTCATGCATGATTTTGTGTTTTTACTATGTATTTAGTCAACTTGGAATATTTTCATGGTTTTAGACTTCATATAAATGGCCTTATGTTTAGTGTTATTCTTTGTAATTTGTAATTTTTCCCTCTGCATTGTGTGTTAGACATTGATTTGTGTTGATACAGAGAGCTTCTGTTCACTCCTTTAAACCCCACCTAGCAGTCCATTATGAAAGTATACTGCAACATTTATGCACTCTCACTGAGCTGTGAGCATAGTTATTGCTTCATACTACCCGCTATTGGAGTGTTTTGTTACATAGCTGTATCACATTAATTACCAACTAGTACACACAGTGTGTAAAGTGCCAACTTTATTAGATTTTGCCAAGTGCTCCTCAAGGTGTGTGTATCAATTTTATAGTCCAATGATTGCTCTTTAACTTACCAAACCTTGGTACTGACAGATTAGCATGTATGTGTTTAATTTGATGGGTGGAGAATGGTATCTTACTATTTTTATTTATGTTCTTGTTCTTTAAAGTCAGTTCAATTCACTTTTCACATATTTGTTAGCTACTCAGATTTCCTGTTCTTTGACTTCAGTATTTTCCAATGCTTTACTTATTTTTAAAAATTTATTCATTTATTCTAATTTGTTATAGATGACAGCAGAATGCATTTCCATTCATAGTACACTTATAGAGCACAATTTTTCAAGTCACTGATTGTACACAAAGTAGAGTCCCACCTTTTGTGTCTTCATACATGCACTTAGGGTAACGATGTCCATCTCATTCCACCGTCTTTCATACCCCCTTCCCCCTCCCTCCCTTCCCTCCTTTTTGCCCTATCTAAAGTTCCTCCATCCCTCTCATGCTCCCCCTCCCCATTGCTTTACCTGTTTTTAAATCTAATTCTTAATATTTCTTATTCACTGTTAGGAACTCTGGCATTTATTCCAGGTACTCACCCTTCATCAGTAATACATGTTGCAAAGAACTTCTCCTAGTCTTTGGCCTCTGCTGCACTGACATTTCCATGAGTATTGAATTTATCAATAGTTTCCTCTGTGACCAGTGCAATTTGTATTGTTTAAGGCCATAACAATATTCTATTTCCTTTTTCAAATGCCTACAAATTTTATTTTAACATTTTGGTTTTCTTCCTTTGGGGTTTATTTTGGTGTGTGGTGTAGGGTGCACGTGTGGTCTAACTTTTTACCACTGGATTACCAGTTTCCTGCCTGCATTTATTGAGCTCCTGCATGCCACCTTGTACACAGCAAGTCTACAAAGCTCCGTGTCTGTCTTCTGGATGCTATTCTGTTCCTAGTCTGACAGTTTATTCCTGTCAATGTTCTCCCAGCTTGAATGGGAATAATTTAAAATAATCACCTTAGCATTGGCTTTTAGTTTTTTGCTCATTAATTTTTATTTATTATTCTTTATTTGTGATCTTTCATTTGCTTTTAGGATCTGCATGCCAAGTTGGATGAAAGGTTCTATTGTGATTTTGACTGAAATTTATGTATTAAATTTCAGACATTTGACATTTTTAGTCTTGAGTCCTATCACCCCTAAATATAATCTCACTACTTTTCAACAGATCTTTAATAATGCCTTCCAAATGCTCCATAAGTTCTCAACGTTTTTGGTAGTTTTATTTTTGGATGACATTTAGATTTAATTGCTATAGTGAATGGCATCTTTTCCATTACATTTTCTATTTGCTTATTAATGGTAATAAAAAGGAAGTTTTTATGTATTGACTTCATATTCAGCAACCCTTCTGAAGTCTCATTAATTTGAATGACGTGTCTGAGAATCCTCTTGACTTTCCTCTGTGAATAATCATGCTGTCAGCAAATAAGAGTGGTTTTGTGTATTGCTTTCCTTTTTACTTTGTTTTCCTGGGTCTTCCAAAGCTTGTTGAATGGAAGTGGGCATGTGTGTTCTTGTCTGTTTCTGGCTTATCGGGCTTGTTGGTAAGCATCCTTTAGCAGGTATGCAGGTTGTCTGTCTCTTCGCTCTCAGATTTTTGCCATTTTCCTGCCAACTACATTTCCCAGACCCTCCAGCTGGGTTTGGGCTGTGTTTAGTGATGTGGTGCATCTAGAGGAGACTGGAGTGAAAGAAAGGGAGCGGTCAGGTGGCTTCCACCCCAGTCTTGGTACTTGTGTACTTGGTACTTGTGTACTTGGTACTTGTGTAGCTCACTTCCTTGACATCAGCTCCTTCTAGACAGTCCCTTGTGTCATGGTCCTAGCCATAGCAGGCAGCATCTGTCCTCACCCAACTCCTGCCTCGTGGCCTTGGGTCTTGGTGTCTCCTCCCCTCATTCTTCCATAGGGACAGAGAGCTGCATTCCTGTCACCTTTTTGGCTTTAAGCTCCCTTTATATCTTTTTGACTACTTCCTTCAACAGGACTCTATGGTATGGGCGCCATTTTCCTGACTGGACCCTCAATAATATAATAGGTTAGAAAAGTTCCAGTCCATTGTTTACTAGTAGTTTTTTATTTTAATACAGTGAGATTATATCTGCCACATGATGTTTGGTCTTCCTTCACTATATCTAACTATTTCTAAATTTCCCTTTTTTTTTTCTATTAAAGTGGTACATTAAATTTAATAGATTTCCTGAAGACAAACCATTTTTGCATTCCTCGTTTGAATCATTTGCTTGTGAGCTACTTTTTAAATCAGAGTGCTGAATCTGTTTTGCTATATTTTAAGAAAGATTTTTGTATCTGTATTCATAAGTGTAATTGTTCTATAATTTTTTTCTTTTTTCCTATTGCGTTTATTTAGTTTAGCAATGTAATTTCCATGTTTACTGTGAGTTTAACTGTGTTCCTTTGAAAGGCAATCTGTTATTTGCTTTAGATTTTATAAATACAGCTTCATCCTTGATGACTGCAGTTTCACTGTGATTTCACCCCATTTTTTGCATTATTATCTCTTTAAAAATTACTTCTGCTTGTTTCTTTCCACAGTTTTCCTCTACTCTATTTCTATGAGATTTACACGGAGAATGCTATCACTTGTCTTTCTAAAATTTAATTTCTCTGTTTATGTAAAATCAGGTTTTTATATTTCCAAGTTTAATTTCTTAATGTTTAATTCTTTTATGGATATGATTTATCACTTTAAATAATATATTGATGTGTTGTTTTTCAATTTATTTATGAGATTAATTTCACCTTGAATAGATTGATATTTTGGTTTCAGGTTCTGGTGTCTCAAGGAAATTAGATGTTGCCATAGTGTTATGGTTTGCAGCTTTGTGACATGGCAGCCTGCCCCTGCCATCTCCTTCCTTCTGGGCTTGCTCCTTTCTGATGAAGGGGTCTTTCCCCTTCACCTAGGCCAATGTCCACGGGGAGCTACCTGATGTGTTTCTGTGCCTCTGCGCTGAGACCACTGTGGTGCTATTGTCTAAGCCAATGTTTGGCTTCCTTCTTCTCCCAGACTTGAGCCTGCATCTGTGTGCTGCTGCTGCCTCACCAACTGTGGGGACATCAGGGCTCTCAAAAATGTCCCCATCCTAATCCTCAGAACTTGTTAATTCTCCATCCTGTGTGGTGAAAGAGGCTTTGCAGATGCGATCAAGGTTTAGGGCCTTAATGTAAGAATGTTGTCCAAGTGGCTCAATCCAATCACAAGGATCCTTAGCCAGAGGGTCTTCCCCAGCCATGATCAGAGAGAATGTGATGCTCTTAAAGAGGGCCAGGGAGCTGCTGGCCCTGAAGGTGGAGGAAGGGGTGGAGGGCCCAGGATGGCAAGTGATCTCTAGGAGAGGAAAAGGTGGAGGATTCTCCCCTGGGCCCTACAGAAGGGAAAGATCCCGCGATTGTGTTGTTAAGCTCCCTTGTGGTGTGGTGATTTGTGACAGTACAACGGAACACTACGGAACACTAGTAACATTTCAATTTATAAGCCAGTTGTGAACTCTACTCTCACAAGTTTGGTTTCATTTTTGTCAAGTATTTTTTAAAATTTCATTTTATTTCTTCTAGTACATTTTTAGTGTCACCTGTTTTCCATTTATTTATTTTCTATTTATTTCCTGGGACTTTCCAGATGTCATTTAGTTTTATTCTGGCTGGCATTGTCTCTTACGAAAAGTCGTGGGTTATTCTTATCATTGTTCCTATGGATATATTGGGACTTTTTCCTCTGGGTCCTCTGACTACTTTATCTCTGTTACTTGGCACTTTAAGTCAGCTATGTGTAGAAGTGGTTTCTTTTTTTTTTTTTAAATTTTTTATTGTTGGTTGTTCAAAAAGAAGTGGTTTCTGTTAAAATGTTTATTGTGCTTGAGATTTTCTAAACCTCCTGAATCTTAAGGTTTTGTCCATCAAATTTGCAAAATTTGTGATTTTTCTCCAGATATTTTTCTAATCTGTTCTAGTTCATTTCTGCAATTTTGCATGTGGGTTATGACACTTAAATATTTCTTAAGGAACACAAATTTTTTATTTTTTTTTCAAACTATCTTTGTTTTCTTCTTCAGTTCACACAGTTCTCTCTTTTTTAATATATATTTTTGGTTGTAATTGGACATTTATTTATTTATTTTTATGTGGTGCTGAGGATGGAACCCAGTGCCTCGCACATGCCAAATGAGTGCTCTACCACTGAGCCCCAGCCCCAGTTCACATAGTTTTTATTGGCTAGAGTCCAAGTTCATGTGTTCTTTCATGGATAGTGTTTAATTTGCTCATAGCCTCTTCTAATGAATTCTGATATTTAAAATATATTTTGTTTGATTACACAATTTTATGTAGTGCTTTTCTCTTAAAATAGTCTACCTGTTTACATACTATGCCATTCTTTAATATGTTTACATTAATTATTTAAAAACCCTGTCTTTTCTTCAGTTATCTGGGTCATCGTTAGTTCTGCTTCTGTTGAATGTTTGTGCTCTAGACACTGATAAAAATAACAGCGGAGGCCTTGTCTCTCAAAGGTGGTTGATGGCTCAGATTCCTCTTAGAGTTGTCTTGTTCCTGATTGGACATGGCTTCAGTTAGATTGAGTTCATCATGATTACCCATTTCCTAGCATCTGATTCAATTGCCCTTTGGATTTTATGTGGGTTTGAATTGGGAAGGGGTGAGATGTGGTTTTGACTTTTTTTTTGACTTTAGATTGACCATAACTAGGTTTAAGAAAGTTTATGGTTCAAGGAGATTGTTCAAGGACTATGGTTCCAGACCTCCTTCCTCTGGCCTTATTGCCGCAGTCCGGCTGCAGCAAAATAACAGGGGGGTGACGAACAACTTGTGTGCATTGATACAGCATGAGTGGGAGCCATTTATTGCAGGACAGGAGCAGTATTTATACATTCCACAGAGCTTATCTAATTAGCATAAACTAGATACATCAGTCAACCAATAAGGAATCTCCACACTTAATGGCTCGCTTTTGTTACTTCTCAAACCACTCCCTCTGGCATTTTGCCAGGCACCATCCAGACTTGTTTACGAACTCTAACATTCCCCTGGCAAAATGCCAGGTGTTATTTTTGACTTGTTTACAGACTCTAACACCTTATGATTGAGTGAGAGAAGATGGATTTTGGGGCCAGGTCCTTTTTTTCTATGTGACCATTAAGTTATGATTGAAATTTTAATTTCTAATGGCTGCTTCTCCTAATCAGATTCCTTCCTTCTTCCTCTTGACAAAATCTCTACCATCCTTGATTCATTGTTCTTCTGGGGAGGGATTTGGCTGAAATTTCTTCACCAGATCATAGATAAGCCATAATTAATTTGTTCTAATTATTTTAATTTATATTTGAGTTTTCTCTAGGTGGATTGTCTTTATTGCATTTTTAGAAATTATACTTTCTGTAAAACATAGAGTGAGCTTTATCCTGCTGACAGAGTTAAAATTCAGTGTGTTTCATGATCTTGCCCTCTGCTTTATCACTGCTCAGAAAATGAGATACTTCTTCAACTGGCTCCATGAGTTTTACTGGTGTGAAAAATTTTAGAGAAGTTATTTTATAAAGTATCTCAAAGACTCAGTATACATTATAGGAATTCTATAGAAATAGTGAAATTTATTATCATTTTTTAATCATCAAAAAATTCCCTGAATACAAGTGTATTCAAAGAACTGCCATTACACTGACCAAGCTGCAAATAATTAAGGATGTGCACTGATTCCTGTATCATGTCCTGAAAGCCTTCTCTATTTGTATTTCTTCCAGGTGTGTCCAGCCATGTATTCCCTTTAAACAATACTACTCAGTAATAGATATGATCACTGTATGTGAGGACTACCTTTTCTGCAATGCAGGAAAATGATCCGCATTGGCTTTCTACCTGCCCCTTCTTACACATCCCCACTCTCCTCCATGTCTGAACGCTGCTTGGCCTCATGTGGGAGCGACCCTCTCCCTGCCTCATGGTGTGTGGGGCTTAGGCTGGTCTCAGCAGGGCTCCCCGTCACAGAGTCTGACTCTGCTGGGCCCCAGGACTTCTGTTTGGAGAGACGCTGCAGATCCATAAGCTAGCCCTTTGGTCGGGTCCTGTTGCTCTCCCTACCCACTGCAGGGAATGGCTCCCTAGAGGCCTCCGCAGTACTGATGCCCTGACTTTGGCTGATGGGTGGGAAAGCCCCGGGCAGGACAGCTGGGTTTGACTCCATGGACCTGTCTGCTCTCTGTCCCCACATTGGCTGAGACTGCCGTCCCTGCCACCACAGTGGAGGTGGAAACTCTCCACATCTTGAGGATCTCAGAGCCATGGCGTATACCCCTGTGCACCTGCCATCTTTTTCTTCTCCCTCTGGGTCATTGGCAAGGATGCCTACTTTCTAACAAGAGCTGGAGGGTTAGTCTTCCTTGAGAAACCAACACCAGCCTGACCAGAGTGCAGATTCATATTTTGAAAAGACAAACCGGGGAAAAGTGTGTCGTGGGTTGTTGAGAGCCAGAGCTGAGTAGGGATGGCGCCTGGCATTTTGCCAGAAGGAATGGTTGAGAGGTGACGCCAGCGAGCCACTAAGATGATGATAATTAAGTTAAGCTGTGTATAATTGCTGTGACTAGATGATGCTGGAAACAGACTGTGTATTCAGTTGTATATAGACCCCTGCTGTCCGGCAATAGGGTGGCTCCTGCTGCCTCGGGGGCTTGCTACTTTTGAGTTCTCCCGGAGTTCCCCGTTGAGTTCCCTTTGAGTTCGTTGAGAGCGGGGATAGTTGGGGGGCGGAGTGCACATGGAGTGCTGGTGGAGTTCGGGCAATAAAGTAGTTCCTGTTTGAACCTACAAGTGCCTCCTGGAAGCTCGGTTATTTTGTGCCCAGCCAGACTGCGGCAGTGGGTTACAGGTATGGAGGTTTAGGGCTTGAGTTCCATTCTGGAAGATTCCAGGAAGAAAGATTAGAGTGGTCTGTGCTAGGAATACTGGAGGAGGGGGATAAGTTCGGGTCTTAGGAATTGCCACCCAGTGGAGCCTGAACAGCGGTTCTCAGCAGGGCTGTGCTGCCCCCCCAGGGGGTGTTTCTGAAATTGATGGCAGAAGCTCTAGTTGACAGAGGAGGTCTGAAAGATGCAGGCCATGCCTAGCCATCGTCTTCCGCCATGCAGGGTGGCCTTGTACAAGAGTTTTCTAAGTCCTGAATGATTTTCAGATACTCCAGGTGGACACTCAGGAAGGTGAAATGCCTACTTTAAATCCTGTAAGTGAGGAACCTATTTTACATATTAATACTAAATATTTTCACAAGATTTTATTATATGCCAAGTTTTTCAGGAATCCAGCTACCATATTAATGCAGTGAAAATTATGCTTTTGGAAACTTCAACACGAATTACTCACCATTCCAGAAAATTTATTCATGGTTAGTAACAGTGCTCATGGTGTGTAAACCACAAAAATCACAAATCCGGACAACTTTGTCACTGTAACACTCATGAGCAAAAGAGAAAAGAGATTTTTTTGAACAGGCTTAGAATCAAATATCGTGGAATGCGGTCGCGTGAAGCATAACGGTCTCACTGAATTTCAAATGGGCTGTTCCTCATATGAGTTCCATGTCATAGTCATGCCCTGTGCTGATTTTGAATGTGTGGTATAGTGGTAAATACTACACCCACCCTGAAGACCTCAGGTGAAGTTAGTCTTGTTTCTGGGCCACCTGCTGCTGTTTGCTGTCAGTCTGGTGTGGTCTCTGGACACCTAGCATGCTGGGTCTCTTCACTCTTTTACATTGAAGTTCCTTTTAGAAACCATTCTGCATTCTCCATCTCCCTCTGAAAGCCTTCAATGTCTAGAGGATTGTAAAATCTGAGACAAACTGTTTCAACACGTGGGGAGATCTTGGGGGGGGGGAATGATGGCATTTTTACTGTGTCATTCTGTGTCATAACACCGATTATTCCTGCACTGTGCTTATTTGGGAGAACGTCCTGCTTCTCCTCATGTCTTCCACACCGATGGTGGGCAGCTGATACTGACGTTCCTTCCTATTTGGTCCAACTTTGTTTGCCTTATACAAATAGTTCTTGCCTTCTACTTACCCTAACAGGTTTTCCTAGAATTAATTATTCATGCTGTTGCCTCTTTTCTTTTTTCCAACATTGTTGGCTTCTTATCTTCTTTCTTTTCTTAAATCTGAATGAGTTTTTTTGTGAATAGATGAAGCAGCTGACCTCAAGATAGCTTCTATTGAAGAGGTATCCAAGATTTTACATAGAGAAATACAGAGGATTTCATCACAAAATTGCTTATTTTTCTTTCCTCTGGGGGTTATGACATTAAACTGATTATTTTGAAACTGCTGTAGAGTGAATCACGTACCTTTAACAAAGCCACGTGTTGAAGTTCTAACCTCAACATAAACGGAAATGTGACTGTACTTGGGACCTTTCATGAGGTCATCAGGGTTAAATGACATCATAAAGGTGGGGGCCCAAGTCCATTATGACTAATGATTCTCCCTAGAAGAGGTCTATCTCTGTGTGGGATAGACCCACACAGAGAGATGGCTATGTGAGGACATAATGAGAGGGTGGCCCACTACGGGCTACAGGAGAGACCCCACAGAGAAACCAGAGGTTGAGCTTGGACTTCACACTGAACGACTGTAACAAAATACATTTTTGCTGTTTAAGTCAACCAGTCTGTGGTATTTTGTCATAGCAGCCCTAGAAAATGAATATAGATATGATACCTGTAGGGAGGCTAAATCATGATCATCTTTTTCAAGCAAACTAAGAGGGTATTGCAAAACATTTGTTATTGAAGGGGTTTTTGAAGTCACTGAGTGATCACAGACAGCTGCATGCTTCATATTCTCCATCCGCTGGCTGCGTGGAACCACGGGGCTAGTGTGGAGCTGTGGACCATAACATGGGGCCAGTGTGGAGCTATGGACCGTAAGCAGAAACACTCTGTTCCTTCCTGAGCCAGAGACAGGATGCAGCTTCCAGCTTCTCGTCCATTTGCTGCAGCCGTCAGCAAAGCCCTGAGTCCAGATGGTGGAGCTTAGGAAGGTCTCTGAGACAGTTGCTCTTGAGGTCTGAAAATCTCACAGCGGACATTGTATGAGTGAGAGGCGCAGCTTTCTCTTGGCCACGTGGCTAATGCGTTGAGACAGCAGAACTCGTGGCTGCCCTGAGTGTCCACAGGTTGGTACAGGAAGAGGGAGGCTGCCATAGCAAACACCAAAAAATGCGTGCTATGGCCACAGAGTCAGGGTGGCAAGGACACTGAAAGCAGAGGGATCTATGTTGTGCAGACTCAAAATGCGCTGAAATGTCATCCTTGGAGATATGGCAGGCTGTGATGTAGGAGGAAGGAAGAGATTAGAGAAGGGGACATTGATGGTGTGTGCTGGGTGCCATCGTGCCATCCAGCAAGACACCATCAAGAGTCAGCTGAGTAAGCAGTCGGGTGCTCGGAGGGCTCTGTGGGCTGGCCGTGTGGGACAGGCCAACTGTTCTGCCACCCTAAACATCAGAGGGGGTTAGACAAGGCCTCAGACCAAAGCCTCGGAGAACTCTTAGGGATCGAAACACCCAAGGAGAAAATGGCTGGGAACTGGGTCTTCCCACAGTGGACCCACAGCGCTGGACCCGCAGCGCAGGCCCAAGTTGAAAGAACAATCAAGGCTTGCCGTGGGAGAAAATGCCTGTTTATTGAGGAACAGCTCTGCATATTTATAGAGCGAGGGGGGGTGGTTTGACAGTTAATGACAGTTTAATAGTTGAATGGTTTGACAGTTGTCTGGGGTGCTTTCTGATTGGTGGGTAAGGATCATGTGAGCCAGCAGGGCTCACCATTGGATGGCAGGATCATGTGAGCCAGCAGGGCTCACCGTGGGCCGGCTCTTTTTTGGGGGATGGGGAAGTTAGTCTTTGGAGGGGGGGGGGGCTCCCAACACAAGTCACAAAGTCAAAAGCAACAAGGAAGCAGCAGCGAGAACACAGAGCCCAAACCTCAAGAAGAGAGGGTGGGGGTACAGCCGGATGGTGTCTCAAAAAGGGCTGAGTTCCTAAAAGAAGCAGGTAGCTGGAAGATCCAACCATTTGCTTGAAGAGTTAGACCACCCGTGAAACAAGAGCTTGCGGTGAAGAATCCGTGGGCAGTGGCCATTGCAGACTCACAGGCTTACCCTGACAGATTTAAAATTTTTTTTTGGTTCTCATGAACCCTAATCTGATGCACATCAGCACATCTCCCAGGGCGCTGTCTCCTGTGGCCTCTGCAATCCAGGCTGCTCCCACCCGAGCTGCTTGCACTCTGAGCGCTGGCTCCAGGATCTCAGCTGGGTGGGAGAGGAGCAGGAGGCTCAGCCAGGACCTCAGTGCTCTAGTCAGGAAGCAACATAACAATTTATGGGGTACGTTGGGAAGGGTGTGTTGAGGTTTTATTTTCCTTATGTTTTCCAGATTACTGTTGAGAGGTTGAGCATCTCTGCATTTATTGGCCACTTGAATTTCCTCTTTCATATATGAGCTGTTTTTTTTTTTTTTTCTTTTTGCTCATTTTCTTCTTGGGTATTTAAATTCTTAATCTTTAGTCTTTACATGGGCTCCAAATATTTCCCAGCACTTACTTCTTTCTTAATGCTGACTTTTTTTTTTTAAATATAAAAATTGTACTGTTTCCTGTTCTTCAAATCTATCTATCCTTTCTTACAGAAAGCACTGGTTTTCTTGTCTCATTGGGCTGGGCCCTCTGGAACCATGTCAGAGGGCAGTATAACAGGCGCCACTGCCTCGTTCCTGATTTAGTTGGAATGTTTTCAGTGTTTCTCTGTAAACTAGTGTATTGACTGTAGGGCCAAGGGGCTTTGAGACTTAGATGTGCTTCTTGACACACATCTGTAATCAGTGCCTCCTATTTATTTATTATTTGGCAAAGCACTTACACCTTTTCTTCCAAGCCTTCCTCCTTGTAACATGGGATCTTTCCAGCACATTAAGTGGTGAAATGCCAAGACACATTTTCAAGGTCTCGTCTCTTTTCATCAGCCTAAGTGCACAGTAATCTTACCTGTGAATTAAGACACATCTGCACAAAGACACACTGACACATAAGCACAAGGAAGTCCCAGTCATCTCAGGAACTCATCTCTAGATATGTAAAGTAGATCAGGGCAAAAGATGATATCGATCGTGACATATTCCTAGTAACTCAACAAAGTTGTTTGGCCATTTTGATTACAGGAAAAGAATAAAGTTGACAGGAAATTAAAGTGGTTCACTGGTTGAGAAATCACCAGTGAACATGGCAACACCCAGCTTCAGAAGCTGGCTGTAACTGAATCAGGGTTGGAGTAAAGCAAGTGTAATTCTTCTTGCAATTCCCAGCTCCAGTGGGGTAGAGGTTCAACGTCTGGGAGGTGGAGGAGGAGAGAGCCTCAAGATGGGAAAGAATGATGCCCTATCTCTCACAAACAGGACACGGGTGGCAGAGAGGAGGCGAGGGTGGCAGAGAGCAGGCGAGGGCTCCAGGGGCTGAGCAACTGGAAGCCCTGAAGAATGAGAACTGAGAAGCTACAGGCACTGCTGTGGGCAGCAGCAACGGCTCAAGTAATTGGCAGGGGTCAGAAGAGATGCAGCCCCTGGGAAAACACAGAGGGACTGGAGTGAGTCAGACTTTCTAGAAGGAGTCACAGCAGAGGGAGCAAGACTGCCAGCTCCCGCCAGGATGGCGTGGGCGTGAGCGGAGCAGTGAGAAACCAGAACCCAGGAGCTGCAAGATACAAATTTAAAGCCAGCTGGGGAACTCTGGGGACTGGGGTTGGTGAGCAGAGTTACAGAGAGCAGACTGTGGGTGCAAATCCCCCAGCTAGTCAGAAGGCATTCGTCATGTGAAACTCCTCAGGAGCCACTGCGAGACATAGTGGGGTTCAGAGCAGAAGCAGACCAGGCTAAGAGGGGCGGGACGGTGGGCAGCGGGGAAAAGCAGCTCCTGTGGTGTTATTTGTGCAGACGGAGCAAGATCACAATGGACACCCATGTCTAGCATGGTGAAATACTTGAAAGGTAATGAACTCAGCTCCAAACTGTTAAATAAAATGCCGTGCCCACCTGTCTTGACAATATACCCTCATAAAGACCTCGAAGGCAAGAGTCACCTTTACGATTTTTGGATTTCCTGGAGTTAGCCAGAGGCAGCTCTATTTGGGGAGCTGGCCTGTGTTCCCATGGCCTTGGCTTCTACCTCTGCCATCCACCCTTTGTCTTCCAACCCTTGTTCTGTCCTGCACCAGGAGCATCCGGCTCTCTCTGGATGTGTGGGCACCCCCAGCTTGTACACCCACTCTAATCCCACTCCTCTCATGGTGCCATATTCCAGTGATTGCCCTGGTCACACTCTGCAGCCCTATGTAGAAGACAGAGCAGACATGGGAAAGGCATGTACATCCTTGGAAGCCTGTCTGTTTCTGCAGGAATTCCAGTCCTGGCTGTGGGCAGGTGCGTAGTCCTACTGGCCCTCTTGGTTCCTCATCCCCTTGGAGTGGGGATCATCAGAGGAGAGCAGTGGGCGCCTCTAGAACATGGGGATCATGGGGAGGTCTTCTGGTCTGGGCCTGAAGGTCATTCTTAGTTCTGAACCTTGTAAAATAAAACCGGGGGTGGGGGGCGTTATTATGAAGGGGAATAAAGAGCTTTTTATTAGAGCAAAGCTCTTCCGTGGAGAGTGCAGTGACTGTGCTCATTAACTCCTAAGTGACCAGTTTTGGCCTGTGTTCGCTTGCCAGGCTTGCTTTCTCTGTGTCCATGATTGACCATCAGGTTCAGCATTGTTTCTAGAAGTGAGAAGGGACCAATTATGGACACGCCACCCCCGTCTTTCAAAAGGGGCACCGTGTGTACTCTGACATGCACAGAGCCCGGGGGGCAGTGCTATCCAGTGCCTGAAGGTATGACCCAGGCCATTTAACCCACATTTGGCCATTTTCCTCTGGTTGGGGTTAGCTGTTGCTCAATCTCAGCTCTCTGCTGTTAATTTGAACTTGCCACTTCCCTCCTTGAGGACATTCTCATTTGGGAAACATTTCTCAGCTCAGGATGATGGAGGCTGTGAGCGCTGGACACTGTGCAGCCTGAGAGTTTTGTCCATTAGCTGATCATGAACACCCAGCTGAGGCAGAGGAGCTGGGAAGGGCAGATGTACTCAGAGGTGGGCCCTTTAGCCACCATATCTTTTGAAATGACAGCATTATTTAGGTCACCCAAGAGTTCATGGGGCAAATGTGTCTTCCCAGATCAAGAGTTGGCCTTAAACTGAGAGTTTTGCTCTTTTGCACATTTGCAGAAAGTGCAAAGTTTGGATTCTAGTTATCATCAGTCCTTGGCGCACAGGTGGACTGGTCTGCAGGTGTCTCAGGTCTCTTCGGGGAACGTGAAATGCAGGATAAAGAAAGCGGTAGCTCGGTTTGGCAGAGTTCTATTTTAAACACCTTTTCAAGTGAGCTTTTTCATTTCTGAACAAAATCAAAATGGAGGAAAGACTTTGAACTGGTTTTCAACGAGCTTGAGTTTAAATTTAGGCCCATGAAGCATGGAGGCCCACAGCCCGACAAAGAATAAAGCCTTCCCGCCCAGATCAGTTGGCTTGGGTCCCTGCTGGCGTGGGTCATGCTGGGGCCCGTTACTTACAGCTCCAGGCTTCATGGCCTCAGCATGACGGGACGGCACTTTAGGCTGAATGATTCTTTGAGCTCCTCTGTGCAGGGGGGATGCTGAGCAGCACCCCTGGCCTCTGCTCACTAGACACCATTCTCCTGCTCTCTGCCTGCCCAGTTGTGACAACAAAAGATGTCCCCAGACCTTGCAGTGATCAGGGGTCAAAAAGACCTTGATGGAGAATTTCCTAGCATCCTGTTCCTCTTCTCCTGTCTCTAGGCATCTCAGGCAGGAAGCTGGAGATAAAGTCCGCAGAAGGTGAGATGCAGGCTGATTTTGGCTTCCGGAAGACAGGGGAAGGACAGAGCTTTCTTAGGAGCATCTGGTGTCAATAGATGCACTGTTTTGTGCTTTTGCATACATTTGAGTTTCTCAAATTAGAATGTGAACCAAAAGGTAAACATTATAGCCTCAATTTTATTCCATAGGAAATACTTTAAAACTTTTATTTTTATTTAAACTCTATGTAAAAGGAGTAGAACACAAAGTATATATTAATAATTAATATTGAAATTAAAGTAATAACTTACAAATAAGTTTTGCACATGGGTTGAGGCACTTAGGACTGGCCCTGTCCCCAGGATCTCCATAGGTAAGGATCACATGCTCAGCCGCTGTGGCCTTTGGTGGAAGACCTGGGGACACAATAGATGCTAACAGAGGTGCCTTTCTGTGAACTAGGTAGGGATACTCTTCCTTATTCTGCTTCCCTGTTTTTATTTTATTTGATAAAGAAACTAAGTCCTAGAGAGGTCAAGTCACCCATCCCAGCTCACACAGTTACTGTACATCTACCACTTGAATTTTGGAAAGTCTTCTTTCAAATTTTATAGTCTTTTTAAAAATGATTTTCTGATACTTTAAAAGACAGGGTGAGCTCTGGGAAATTTTTTTTTAAAGGTGAAAATTTTGTCTTTTCTTTCTGGCCCATCGTTATCCTGTATCCTTGTAACCCTCTTCCTAGAAACTCAAGAGGCTGGACTCTTGCTCTGTCCAGATAGGCGCACTCAGGAGTGTGCCTGCTGACCATCCCAGACCTGTTTACTTGTTGGCTGGAGGAAATGGCTGGTACTTCAGGTAGTGCCAGGGGCTGTCCATTGGTGGAGATGGACGGTGGAGATGGAGGAGCCCATTTATGCCAAAGGCTTACCTGAAGCAGTGGTGTTGAGGCTGGCCTCCAGTGGAGGCTGCAGAGGGCTCATTTTTAAAACTACTTATCCCTCTCCAGAGCTTGCATGAGGGCTCATTTTTAAAACTACTTATCCCTCTCCAGAGCTTGCAGGAGGGTTCATTTTTAAAACTACTTTATATTTTTCCATGCTACAGAAACCAACCTTTTTTTAAGACAGACAGCATGTTGTTATACTCATTTTCAGAAAGTAAATATTCTCTTACACTGAAATGTTTCTTAAATATATGTTAATTGTTAACTGACTTCTTTAATATATTAGTTACCTCTTGATTGTTATCTTCAGCAAACACATGCAATGTTTTCAGCTCATTTTATTTTGGGGATATAACCATGATATACCTTGTGTATTGCAAGCAGCCAAGCTGTGATGCAGGTCCACAGTAGAGCACTTGCCTAGTAAGCATGCCCTGAGTTCCACCCCCAGCCCTGCAGGGGGAAAAGCAACCACATTCTCATTCTCCCTGTCAATAGGTTTTAACTTAATTCAGTAAATCCCTTCTGCATTCCATATCCACAGAAGTGCAGAGGTACTATATGCCCTGGTCTGAGCTCTCAGCTGAATTCCTTATCTCTTTTGTTTTAAACTCAATTTTTCTTTGCTATTTTTAATGAGTCATAAGATGCTTTATATTATTTTATGGAAGTGGAAATGCATGGAAAACAGTAGATTTTTGTTCTGAGGCGTCAGACCAGTGATTTGGGGGTGCTTCCTGGTAGAATCAGGAGGAAATATCTGTCCTTTATTTTTTTCCACATAGTGTCCTGTTCATATTTTTGAGCATTTCATGGAAACAATTACCAAAGGCAGGGAACCCCAGCTGCCATGAGGTGGCTTCTGAAGAATGACAGAGTTTTGACTTAGAATTCAATTCTGAATTGCTCTTAAAGGCAGGAGAAGGGAGAGAGGGAATAATAAGAAATAAAAGTGAAGCTAAGAGCAGGCTGAGATTTGTGCTTATGTTATGCAGACAAAGTTATTTGAAAAGCACAATTCTCAATTAAAATATTTCCCTTTAAAGTACTGAGATGGGTTTTGCACCTGCCTATTTAACTGATGAGACAAGAATGGAGATAATATGATGGAATGGCTTTAAGTGTTGATTCCTTGAGTCCCGTGAGCAGGGATTGCAGCAGCCAACTTCTGTCAGGTTTGCTTGCCAAGTTTTGGACAGATTTTACAAAGTGGGGGATTTGAGAACCATATACGACTTAGGTTGCAATGACCTAATTTTCCACTAGAAGGAGCTATTTATCTTATTTTTAAGAGGGCAGGCTTTGCAAGAGAATTGGAGCAAAGGAAGAGGGAAAACTAGATAATATCTTTGATGAAATGGACAGTCTTGAAGAATGCATCTTGTGCCCTCTTACTGCTGGTGGTACATAATTTCCAGGTTGGTCAGTGTCACTGTCACATGGGAATATGCAACTCACGTCTTGAAGTTTTTACCCATCACCAGGAAGCTTTCAATAAGTGATAAAGAATAATCGGGGTATATTATGTAATTTGCTCATTCTTTTGTATTATAGTAGCTAAAGTCAGAGTGACTTCTAAGTTCTAAGCTATTTCTGGAAATTTCTTGGTAAATTAATTCTCTATTTTTTGCTATGAAAACAGTCTTTTTCTATGAGAACAGTCTATTTTATAGGCACAAATTATGAAACTTTTAAGAGTGCTCTGCTATCATATATGTTATATTTTATTTGCACAATTATTTTGTACAAAGATGTGGCACATGTTGAAGAATTTTAAATTACAAGCATCCAAACAGTTCATCCTGAACCCAGTCTGCAAAGCCTTGAACTCTTCAGTCTGATGTTAGAACCCTGGTATTCGGCTTCTTCTGAGGAGGGGCATGGCCAGAGATCCCATCTGTAGGTCCTGAAGATTAAGCACTTGTGCCACTCCTGCTCCTCCTGGTACCCACTCCACAGTTGCCCACATGGTTATCCTCAGAGTTTGGTGCTTGACCAGCAGCATCAGACCCTTGAGGCTTCTGAGCCATGCAGGTTTCTGGGCCCCACCCTTGACTTTCAGAATCAGCACCCGTGGGGGTGGAGTGCTGTAATCTATACTAAGTCTTCAAGGTGATTCTGAAGCAGGCAGATATTTGAGATTCACTTCCAAATGAGGGAGATCAAATTGGGGGAGAGAAAAAAGGATAGGTATGAAAAAAACAGTCCTTGGAGTAGTAGAGAACATCTAAGGGGCCATATGGAAGACAATCCTAAGGGGCTCCTGGGAATCACATATATGCAAATACTTAGTTAAAATAGTTAAATCAATTAAAATTTTATATAAAGTATAATTCAATTGGTGAAAATAAAAGTCAATAGAAAAGTTTGAGGATAAAGTTGTCCAAAATGCCTATAAAGAAAAAAAAAAAACACCAAAGAGATGGGAAGGAGAGACTAGATTAAAAAGTGCAAAAGTATTAATCCAAGGCCTCAGGATCTGCTTCACAGTGTCACAGAGCTGGGGCCTCCTGGGAAACTGAAGCTGAGCAATGACCCCCCCACCCCCGCCTCCAACCTGATACTTGTGATCAAGACAAAGATTTCAGTCAGTGTCGCTGCCGCTCATAGCAACAGGCATGAATTTATTGAAGGGATAGGAAAAGGCGACAATCTCAAGGGAGAAATTGGGTTCTGTCAGACAGGAGCCCCTCCTACATTCCAGTTTTATTGGGGTCCCAGAGAAATTTCCAGAGAGTCCTGTCCGGTCACCTCTTGACTTTTGCTTAACAGCAGGATGACATCTGACTTTCAAGTCCCCATTACCATGACAGCTCTAGGTCACTTTGGAATTCTTATAGATTTTATGATTAGGAGGAATTATGGTTACCTCTCTGAATTTCGGGATCTAGACTGTGAAAAAGCACACAGAAGTCTACCTGTTCAGGGTAACTTGGGTTCCTCTTATCAACATTTTTTCAGGCTTGCATTTCTTTTACCGATAACAGGTAGTTTGCTGAGGAATGTGACATATCCTGTCCAATTAGGCCAGGTACGGCTGCAGGTGAATTGCTTCTTGGAAAAGAAAGCATGTGGGGGTCAGCATAGTGGGCCCAGTTCATAGAATTATTCCCTTAACCTGTGTCCCCACCATCCTCATCTGTCTGTTCCCATTCCAAGAGAGTTTCTACTGAGATATAGGGAAAAATTACCAAATGGACAATATAAAGTTTTTCTCAGGGTGAAATGTATGAGTTCCTTAACTGAAATGGTCACTCAGTGCCCAGTCGTGAGAAAAGGTCCCTCAGTGAGGCACCTCATGCGGAAGGTCAGAATACGTGTTGAAAGAGAGGATCCATCTGAGCAAAGTAACTCAAGGTGCCAAAAGATGTGCAGGAACCCAAGGAAGAATAAGGACTCAGTGTGCACCAAAAACATAAAAAGCAGAAGTCACTGGGACAGGGAGAATATTGAGCAAAGAAAGTTAAGAGGAAAAAAGTTGAATGGTTAGTTTAATGATAAGTTCTAGTATAATGTCTGCCACGAGTATAAAAGCGAGTTCTGTAAGTCATGATGTGGGTGTGACGAAGGGAAGGACACTTAGAACTTTCTGGTTTGTCTTCAGAAGCCCACAAGAGGGGCATCGCTGGGGTCTGAGACTTAATAGTTATATGTGGGGGGGGCAAACAAATGTTTCCTCCACTGCAGAATAAAGCCCTGAAATTAAATAAAATCCAGGGAGTTGGAAAACCAAAAGGAAAAGGAAAACCAAAATGGTACCCACATTCTCACTAGCAACCTTACCAGCTAGAATACAGTGCATAGCCCTCAAAAATTCAAGTAAAAATCAATGCATATCTAAATTTTGTGCCCAGCTCATCAAGAACACTGGCTTCTCTCACGTGCACTGGCTTCCAATGTTACCTTGTCTTCTCCTTTCTTATGAGTGGCCAGGGTTAGCTTCACAGAGCAAGAGTAATCAAGAACCAGGAAGATATGGTGTCAGGGAACAGTGGACCCAGCACGGAACATGACCTGGGGAGTTCTGGAATAGCAATTGTGTAGAAAATTGCCTGTCAGACTGTTGGGCAGGAAGATGGACTAGGGTCTCTGCCACAGTCTGGCTGGGCACAATTCAGGAGCCACTTGTCAAAAGAAACGAACTTTATTTTTAGAACACACACTGCACCACACAGCTCTTCAGGAAAACCCTCAGAGCCCAACTGCCACCACCGGCTTCCCACAAGCCTCTCAACCCCCCACTCCTCCTGCTCTTGAGGCCGATTGGCTGGGTCGCATGGGCAGAGCCAAATAAAGTCCCCCAATGAGCAGCTCCGTGGTCTGAAAGGGTGGGGAAACAACCCAATGAGCATCACCGCAGAGGAGCCAATCAGTTGGCAGCTAGAAGTTTGCTGGGGCCGCTGTGAGCCAATCATCAGCTGGCACCTAGAAGTTTGCTGGGGCCTCTTCTGCTGGGGCCACTGTGAGACAATCATCAGCTGGCAGCTGGTGCTGGTAGCTGGAAGTTTGCTGGGGCCCCTTAGGCTGTGGCTCTCAACAGAAAACGGAACCATTTGATCAGCCCAAGTGATTGATTGTTTGAGAAATATTGTCAATGAACAGTTGAAGGGTCTGTGACTTTAGTGACAGGTCACAGAAGACCAAGAGTTCAATATGAGACAAGTGTTACCTTGGGGAGAAAACAAACCCTTATGTGGAGGAAGCGCAATACAGTGCTTGACTCCCCAAGGCACAGCATATCCCATCAGGCCTACTTATACCCTCACTTACTCTTGAACACAGCAGCAGCCGCCTCCAAAGGGTGATTGACAGATTACATTGTGTCAGAATGAAATCACATTAAAAAGAGGAAGTTTTAAAAATACTGTGAATTAATTGCACAAGGGTTGTTGGTTCCATATGCAGCAGTTCATCCAGCTTCAGGGTCGAGTCAGCCAAGAGCACAGCTGAGGTGATCAAGCAGGTCAGGAGCCACCACGGGAGTTTCTTGACTTCCGGGTGATTCTCCAAGTATGGTCCCTGGGCCAGCGGCATGGTCACCACCTGGGAACCTGTTAGAAATGCAAGTTTGAGGGGCTTACCAAGACCTAGTGAATAAGATACTTGTGTTTGGAGCCCAGCAATCTGTTTATTACACGGCTTCCTTCCAGGTGTTTCTGATGCATGGCGAAGTTTGAGAAATATAGATTTATGAAAACTTGTTCCCTACTGAGGCTGCAAAACACTATCCACAATCGATCAGGATTTCAGAATTGTTGAAGTCACAAAATGAAATACATTCAGGTAGCAGGAGTCAACTGGCACCTGAGTCGTATTTTCTCTGCTGTATAACCCAACTTATTTTTCACTGGCCTCTCTCTTCCAGGGCAGATGATTTAATCCCTGCTAGATGAGGATGTGGGAAAACTGCCTCAGCCCCTGACGGCTATTTGCCAATCTTCTGCTAGGACACATGATGTATCAGACTGACCTATGGGAAAACAGGGCATTGCCCTACCAGGGACAGAAGCTCTTAATTCTGAATGTTCTCTTTTGCCTTTTTTGGCAGAAGTGATAATTTCACTAATGGTTTCGATTCTCCTAAAGCGCCATGTTTATAATTTGATAGTATTTATACTGGGCAAGGTGACTCTCCTAGTGATATCCCCAACGGAACTTCTCTGTGAAAACCCTCCCACCCTCTCATCTTTCCTACCCCAATAATTAGAACCCCATCTGACCCATTGGTCAGTCAGTCATGTGTTTTCCTGGTAATTCATTCAGTAAGTGCCGAATACTGCTATATCCCAGCCACTGCTGTAGGAGCAGGGGATATGGCCGTGAGGGGACTAGACCACAATCCCTGTCTCAAGGAGCTGTGTCTGAGTAGTGGGCGACAGGTAGTATGATTGTATGTGATTAGTATTAAGGAGAAATTTTGGGACTATTCACAGGAGGTTGAATTTATAGTGGTATGGCCAGAGGAGGCCCCACTCAAACAGTGGTATTTTAACAGATGTTTGACGAACTCAGAGTGTGCACCATGCCATCACCTGGGCAGCGTGGTGACCAGAGAGCAATGGCTCTGAGGCCCTGGCAGGTGGGGAGAGTGAGCTTGGGGATGCAATGGTGAGGGCCAAGCATGTGCCAGCCAAGCCATAGGTGTCACCAGGCCCTGCTGCCCATAGTGAGGACTGTGGCTTCCACTTTGAGGGAGGTGAGATCCACTGTAGGTTTGTTTCTCTTTTTAATCTTTTTATAATTGTGGATGGACAGCATGCCTTTATTTTGTTTGTTTATTTTTATGTGGTGCTGAGGGTGGAGCCCAGTGCCTCACATGCGCTAGGCAAGCTCTCCTCCGCTGAGCCCCAGCCCCAGCCTCCACTGTGGGGCTTTGAGCTGAGGAAGGACATGGCCTGGGTCATCTGAGGAGAAGGACAGTCCCACTGTCTGGCCCTCAGTGACCACAGCCCTGTCCCTGTTCCTGCCTGGCTCTGTCTGGCCGACATGGCTGTGGGCGCTGGTTCAGGAAGGCGGTTTCTTCTTTGAGCTATTCTCACAGCTTCGTGGCGCACCTCCCTGCTTCCTACCCCCCTTCTCAGTCTCTCCTCAGGGATTTGCACCCTTAATCAAAGGATCAGAAGCCTCTTCACTTATTCATCCTGCAGTAGCTCCTAGAATCTCCAGCATGACTCTCGGGGTTTGTCCCCAGTTGTTGGCTCCCTGTGTCCCCGTCCTCTGTCTTACGTGATGCGTTCTGATCATACTGGATTTATGTTCCTCTAGTACTTAGTTCTCTGCTGCTTCAGAATCCTTGAGGCCCAGTTAGACCAGGGAACCTAAGGAAGGAGCTGGACTGGTCACCCTCCCCCTGCTCCTATCCGCCTGCCACTTCCCTACAGAACGTACCACTCTTTGTCCACGTCTGTCCTTATTTCCCATCCATGACTCAGGTGTGGTGAGGACGAACTTGTTCACTTCTTGGCAGTGTTGCACTGTCTGTGACACAGAAGGCCTTCTGCACCCGGGGTGGATGACGGGTGGATGCCCCAATTGTAGCTGGAACTCTTCGAGGACACTGGTGGTTCTTTCTGTCACAGCCAGGAGACATTCAGATATTTGTTGAAGACATGAGAGGAGGGGCAAATGAGGAAAAGAGGATTCTTTGTGTTTTTCTCACTTCCCCATTGTTCCCACGCCCTTGGGTGGTGGTGGTAGTACTGCCGCCCACAGGTGCCAAGTGCGTGCACACACATGTGCAGCAGGTGACAGCTTGTGGGTGTGACCTTCCCCACTCCAGCCTTGGGAGCAGCATGTGGGCTGCACTTTCTTTGTCAGCTTTGAGACCGTGATCAGGCTCCCAATTACAACCAGAGGGCCATACTGAGTCACGTCTGTGGCAGTAACTAGTCACTTCCAAGTCCCATCCCCAGGCTTCTGTGAGCCAGAGAGAAAGAGGTCATGCAGTTTTTCATAGCGAACCTGTTGGACTCCTCCCCAAATCACCACAACCTACTAATGAAACAAACCAGATCTCTGAGTGCTCACAGAATTCGAGGAGAATGGCCCCCACTTACCATCCGGCAGCATCTGGAGGAAGCAGGTCAAGAGGGCTCTGATTTAGGGGTGTTGGGTCTGAGATCGAGTGTGTAAGACTGGAGTGATGAGCAAGTGTATGCCTAGGCGAGCCGGTTCTTGCCTTTGAGGATTGATCTGTGGGAAGTGAGTTTTTAAGAACTTGTTTATGCCTATCGTTCCCAAGCCGAGGTCCCAGGAACAGATGACTGAGGCATGTTGACACAGCTGGTCTGTGTTGTTCCTTGAGTCACATCAACACATTTGGTCTCAGAATTGCCTTGGCTCTTGGACTCCTCGAGGTATTTACCTGTCTGGATGGCCTCCCCGGCAGAGAGAAGAGGGCAGAAGACATGAGGAGGGAGAAAGCACTCCTGAAGGGAACAGTGACTGGCACTGAGAAAATCAGGGGGACCAAAATCAACTTCCGTGCAGTTCTGTTGGAGGTTAGTCTCCACCTGAAGGATCATGGAACCCAGATCCCTCCTGTGGTGACTGCACCTGTCAAATGGAACTCGCCTTTCAGTCATTGTGATGGGGATCACCTGCCTCACTCTACCTCCTGCAATCTAGGGTCCACTTCTAGGAGGGGACAGCCCGTATGCGCATTGGGCTGCAGGATGGCTTCTCCCCTGCTCTCCTTCCACACACCAGGCATGTTCGTTGTGGTGATGAGTGCAGAGCCCCATGGGGAGATGGTGATGTGGTACCTTGGCAAGACAGTAAAGTGTGCTGATATCCAAGTAGCTGTGGGTGGTTGACTGAGCCGTGCTCAGTCGCTTCCTCTCGATGCAGCTTCTGAGAATACTCTCATCTACTGATTAGACATGGCTCAGTTCGAAGCAACTGTGGTCATTTGTGAGTTTGTGGATTACAGCAATGGATAGCCCAAGCTCAAGTGTGAGATGGAATGGTGATGAGTCCTGACACTGTGACGTGTTAGTTTTGTGATCTTAGGCAAGTTGCTGCTTAGTTTCAACCTGGTCTTTTATGTATAGGTCTCAGTCCCATTTTTTTCCTTATATAAAATAGACACGGAAGGGCAGCAGAATAAAATAGACACTAGTATTGCTCTACGTATAACCAATGTGATTCTGCAACCTGTACACTTGGAAAAATGAGAATTCATACCCCATTTGATTCAAATGTATGATATGTCAAGATCATTGTATTGTCATGAGCAACTAATAAAAATAAATAAATAAATAAATATTCTGAAAGTGTTAAATAATTGAAACTTAAAATAATAAAAAAAATAAAATGGACAGGTTAATAGTGAATGGCAGATTGTGGCACATGATAACCGCCGAGTGAAGCTCTCAGTGTAGTTCATAGTACGAACTCAGGATCTGCCAGCCAGTGTTACTGGGGGTATTATTAGAGAGTCAAACAAACCTTGCTGCTCATTTGAAGATGGGAAAGGGAAGCCTGGGCCCACAGGGCAGTGGATTTGGGAGGAGCACAGGGTTGCTCTGATCTAGCACCTCTGTTTTACAGAACAGGAAGCTGAGCACCAAAGGGAGCAAAAAATGCCCACAGGGAGATGCCAATTAGGGGAGCCCTGTGCCTGTTCCCAGGGCTTCCCCTGCAGGCCCCAGCTGGCCTGTAAAGAGCACATGGGAGACACACTTGTGGGTTCTGGTGATGACTCCCCCGGGCCTCGTTCATCACGGCGGAGGCAGGACCTGGTCTAACTCAGGATATTTTGGTGGAGAACAGGAAGCGGCCAGGCATAGTTTTGACTCCTGGATCTCAGATCTGGAAGGCTTCTGAGCAGAGTTTCATCACTTGACAATAACCAGTATCTTTAAAGTGTGCGGCAAACATTTAAGATTAATAAATCCTGTCAGTGCCGAGCGCCCGGCACACATTCTTCCCATACTGGGCAGGTGCCCCTGGCCACTTCTCTTGTCAACGAAATGCCATCGCTTGTTGAAAGAAAACACAGTTGCAATTATGGTAACCTGAATTTTAAACAGATTTCCAAAATAAATGACTGGAAAACCTAGAAACTGATTTTACTGTGAAGTCAAACTAATCTTTAAGCAGTTAATTTTTTTCAAGTTCTAAATCAAGGAGACTTTATGGAGCAGGGCTCTGCAGGTGACTTAATGCAACAGTTTCGCTTTAGAGGCGCTGACGATGTAGTTGGAAAGATGAAACCTAAGTGAATTCATCCAAAGGTAAGTCATGGCTCTGTGACACTTGAGGACCAACGCCAGAGAACTCGGGCAGGCAGAGCCCCAGGAGTTGACAAACGGGGCGCAAGGCCCTTTGCCAGTGCGTTTGCCTTCTGTCAGTGACGGGCTGACCCAGGCCGTGCAGGAAGCTTTTCCTTGCAGACTTGGACTGTAAATCAAGGGTAGCCACATCTCCCCAGTCAAGGAGTGATCCTGGGGACCTGGCCATGCCCAGGGTGACTTCCATTGTGGCTCGAAGGATTGGGAACTCCAGCTGCAGCTGATGACGTTATTAACCCATCTGCCTGGTCTGCTTACTGAGCTCCAAACACCTGGCCTCCTGGTCAGGTCCCGTGCTCTGGCTCCTCCGTATTCTCGGAATAAACTCCTTTTCTGCACGAGCCTGTTGGGCTGGTGTATGTGGCGGTGGCAGGTAGAGGGGAAGGACAAACATCTGGAAGGAAGAGGGCAGGCGACATCCCAGTGGGACTTGGAGAGGGGACTCTGCTTTGGGGCGTGTGGGACTTGCACCATGGCTGCCTATTACTTCTAGTTCTGAGCATGATTGAAGCCACACACAGAAGGAGTGAGATGAGGCTTGTTCACAGACCTGAGCAGTTAATGCTTTGCTAATGTAGTCACCAAAGGGAGCAAATGGGGTGGAAAATACTTACACCTTAGGTTAAAAATATGAGAAAGACTGTAAGCCGATCGGGCAACAGAGGCGACTACAGAGAAGACAGTATTCCATCCTGGAAGCAGCTTTGGGGGGGTCTCTCTCTGTTCTAACTGGGCTTCAAGTCTCTTTTTACCTTGGCTCTGTGCCAATTAATTGTTTTTGTTTTGTTTTCAATGATCCGCTTTTAATAGGTAAGTTCATTCTTGAGTTGATCGAGATTCAGCAAATGTCATCGATGCTTTCTTCACTAAGACAGACAGGGTGTTGGAAATCATATCATCCCCATTTGACAGTTCTTATTAATATTTGAACCACATATGGTGCTTGTTAAAAGCTCTCAGGCTCTAGTGAATAGATTTTTGCAGATTCACTTTACATGCAAAACACTTACATTCCTTGATTAAATAATGTGGATTAAATTCTGTCTGGAGATACACATGTGCTTCCTAAGTTGGTAAGAGGTACATAGCAATATCTTGGGCTAGAACCTGGTCCAATTTCCACTCTAAACAAACAGTTTTATTGTTGGAAAATGCTCGTGTGGTGAAGACCTGGGGCCAGGACCCCGGGGAGATGACCACTCATTCATCTTCCTCCTTTATCTTCCAACTGTACCTTTTTAGGTTAAGCTCTCTTTAAATTGCAGAGGAGGACAATGTTTTTGTCAGTGTGATTTTTGAGGCAGGAGGATGGGTGTGCATGTGGACTTCTGCTTGTGGAATTAAAACATTTCTGACCTTGACTTTTTATAGCTAACTAGAAATGCCGACGTTTGGATTTCTGGCAGCTCCAGAACATATCACTATACTTGTTTGCATTTATTTCTTATTGGTTGGACAAATTTTTAAAACATGAGGTAATCAAATGAGAAGATTAAAATCAGATGGTTTTGCCTGGACTGCTAGTAACTAGGAGTATAACTGGCATGTTTTTTTCCGCTTGCTTATGTAATTCTACATTTTATACCTGTTTTTAAAGGGCAAACTAGAAGAGTTGTAAAGTATTGCTGATGTCCAAAGGGAAAGAATTTCTTCATTATTTTTATAGCGAATTTTCAAAATGCCCATAGCTAATGTGTGCAGGAGCATGATCAGGTAGGTTTTTCTTTCCTCAAAGCATTTTTCAGAATGTGTCTGTGGCAGAGGCTCCTCATTTAGCGTATCTACGGGAGATGGTTGGGAATCTCACCCTGTCTGTTCATGTTGCCATGGGAATGTCCATTATTATTGTCAGAGCATCTCTTCAGAGCGCTGGGGCCCAGGGGCAGGGGCTGTGCAGTCAGGGAATGAGGCGTCCATCTCTGGCCTCACCCCTGCAAGTTGGGTGACTGTGGATAAGAGAGGCAAGTGCTCTGGACTTCAAGGTTTTGTTTTTTTCTTTTTTTATTATTAAAGGAAATTGGAATAATTCTCATCTTAAAGGGCTGTTATGATCATTAGAAGTTATATATTATATGCACATACTGAGTGCATCAGAAGGCACTTAGTAAATAATAGCCATTATTATTGTTAATGTGGCCATGTGTAGGGAGCCATTCTGGAATACACACCCTTAAGTCCTGAGCAAGAGATACTGAACAATTATTGTGCCCTGTAATAACTTGGGCTTTACCTCCACTATGATAATGAGGTGTGGCTCCAGGAATAGGTGTCACCCCTGGGATTGAGTTACACTCACCTGTTCCTTTGTAATCCTACCCCTTTGCCCTTTTTGGGATAGAATGTTCCATGGAATCTCCCCTTCTGTGTCCCCTATATCAGAATAAAGAATTCAAGTGGCTCTCTTTCTTTCCACGCACCCCGAAGGTCAGAGAGCCATCTTGGATTTTGAAAAGGTACTTCTGTGTGTTTGCGTGCTTTCTTTGCCGTTTTCTTAAGTTATTGGAATAGTCAGATTTTGTGAACCCAGTATAGGTCACCAGCTCTGAGAGATGACAATAGCTGTGATATCTTAACATGCACCTATTTCCCACCTGGCTCTGCTGACCTCTTTCTTAGAGAGCGCGCTGTCTTTGTAGGTTCACTCCCTGGAGCTCTCTGTGAAGTAAAAATTGGAGAAAAAAAACTGCTAGCGAAGGAGATGATCTGAAAAGTGGAAGAAAAAGGGCCAGGGCTGAGACGAGGTGCCCGCCACTGCATTGCCAAGAGCTAGGAGTCGAGGGGACAGGCCGCTCGCAGGTGGTGTCAGGAAGGGTGGTGGGTTGCTTGAAGTCGGGTGCAGAGTAGCACTGTCTGAGGGGCTTCTGCAATTCCAGAGTCACCCAGGTCTGCCCTCTCACCAGCTGCACATGCTGCTGAGTTCCTGAATGTGGCTTGTGACAGGAATTTTAAATTTTGTTTCATTTTAATTAATTGAAATTTAACTAGCCACATATGGCTGGTGGCTACTTCTTTGGACACACCACAACTCCAGAAAACTGAGGGCAAATGAGAGACTAAGAGAAGGAAGGAAAACACAGGAGAGTTTAGCAGATGTCACCATAGGCCGAGAGTGAGGTCCTCTCTGTGTTTCTTAAGGTATGTAACTGAAAGATAGAGACTTATTTGAAATTAGTCTTGATAGCTGGATGGCAAACACTCTGTGTGTGTGTGTGTGTGTGTGTGCTTGTGTGTGTGCGCGTGCATGTGTGTCACAGATAAGGATAGGACACATGGACCCTGATTACTATTATGGTTAATGGATAGTAATAAGTCTCCTTTCATTAACATGGTAAAAGTTGAGTTTTATGAAAATTCATAGGGAGAAGATGTTACTTATATAATTTATTTTCATTTTAAACACACCTACATAGCTATATTCCTCATCTGGAACTCAGCATGGTAAATAAGTATTATTTTAGAAATTTGTTTGAGAAAATGGAATTAAATTAGAACTAATGCTCTATAGGTTTTATTTTGTATACCAGAAGATCAGAATTTCTTTCTCAATACCAGCTATCATCTACATCAAGGTTCATTTTCTTTCTAGTGCTCTAAGAGGTGGACCAAGGGCTTCAACTTTACTCAGAAGTGAAAGCAAATGTGTGTGTGTTGTGTGTGGGGTGTTTGCTGGGAACTGTCTGACCTTCCTTACAGACTTGGGACTGGATATTTATGGGTTTTGTTTTCTTTGCCTAGTATCTGATAGCCTTCCCACTGTAGGAGGGGAAACACAGGACAAATGTTCTCCTACCACACCCCACTGGTGTCTGAACACTGTCCCTTATTTTACCTGCATCACAACTGGAAACTAGAGGCCCAGACATGAGGGGCACTCTAATGGTGGTGACGGTCACAGCAAGGTAAGACTGGGGGCCATAAGAACTGCTGACTGCGGTCTTGCCCCATGCCCAGGGATGGACAGCTGAGTAGTGAAGCCTCAGGAGGGATACTCAGGGATGGCCCCAGGAGTGTCCTCCCTGTAACTGATTCTGAGAAATCTTTGGACATAGCTCCTATTGGCCTAATCATAAAAGTGATTCTTTGCTGTGCCAGACAATTTGATGAAGCGCTCCCTCTATCTTTGGCTAATCAATATCCTGCTTGAATTAGGCAGCATTGACATTTGTTGTTTGCAACTAAGTCACTGACTGACACAGACACTCAAAGCGGTCTGGGACCCCAATAGCTAAAGATTGTCCCAGAAAACCTCAGTTATTATAACTGCATGATCATCTCAAGGGATATGATTAAGAATAGAAATAAAAAATCCAGAGATAAAACTGGACCCACCCAGGGACAGCATTTGCTAGAGAGTAAAACCCACATAAAAACAGAGACAGGAATGGCATCCTGACAAGATCCTTGGTTTGGGAAGAATATTAAGATCCGAGACCTCTCCACTGTAGTGAGCAACTTAACAAGAGAAGCCTTTTCCGTCTTCAGCATCACGGGCCCTGGGGGAAACGCCAGAGGTAGTGACACCTTCCCCTTCCATCCTGCTGTCCAAGTTGATATCAGTGGTGTTTCTAGGCAACATTATGACACTGTTATCTAAAAATTCACACACATATTAATCTCAATGTGTAATCTGACCATGCCTCTGAATTTGTAGAAACTAGTATAAAAATATAGTTAGAGGACTTGTTCTTGAAAATTGATATGCCATCAGTGAATTATGAAAGGTACAATTTCCCCTGCATGTTTTAATGAATGTTTCAGTTGAAAAGAAGATGGGGCTAGAATTTTAATGATGCTGGACAGTTTCATCTTGAGGCTCGATGTCTGAGATACAATCCCTTCTTCACGAACAGAATGATGACATTTTATTAGAGGAAATGTAGTCTTCCGTCATTTGCTCTGTATTTACACAACATTAGCATCGATGAGTAGCAGCCATGCACATCTGGGAAGGCACAATGAGCATTTCTTTCTTTTCACATAATGGAAGTCCCAAATTGCCACCTACTTCTTATTTAATTATGAACAGATTCAAAGGTGTGTGTTACATCTATAACCAAACCATTCTGCACACACGCTCAAACACACTGCAAAGCCTGTCCTGTTCCTATTCTTTCCTGGAATGGGAAGGAAAAACACCATGAAGCTTGGAACATGAATATTTAAATAAAAATTTATTACGAAAAATTTCAAACATACAAAAAAGTAGAGCGAGTCACTCCAGGTACCTGTGCGCTTATAATGTGGTTTTTGTGATCATCAGCACTCATCTCTGTTTATTTCATCTCCTTTTCCCACTTCTGCCACCTTACTCCATCTTTTCTTATTTTTGCCTGGAATAATTTAAAACAAATACAAAACATCACGTCATCTCCTGCCTAGCTACATTAGCATGCATTTCCAAAAATATTAGGACACTGTCTAATATAGCTGCAATAGCCGTATTGTGCTTAATAAAATTAGTAAATAGTTTCCTAATATCACTTAATCCCTATTCCATACTCAATTTTTGCCTGCTTTCTTAAAGATGCCCTTTTGGGGTGCATTTAAAGGTAGTCTGGCATGTCTAGGGCTCTTCCTCTTCCCCACACCCCTGCAACCCAGTGATGTCTAGAGCGCTGGCATTTAGCAGGAGTGGGGTCCCTGCATCTGAGTGGGGTCTCACTGGGGGTTTGACTTCACCTCTTCGTGGTTCTCTTAACAGGCAGTTTTTTCTCGTGAGTCCTGGGACCCTTTCACTGCCCAGTGTTCCTCCGGCGTTTACCCTAATCATTTTGGCAGGTATGGCTGGCCCCTGTCTGAACAAGTGTCTTACCGAGGGTTCCCACACCTTGATTTTGCAATTCTTCTGTTGCTTTTGTTAGATGGGCCTCTTCTCCACACCACCTCCCTTTGTCTGTTAATTCTATATGGTTCCTCAGCCAGTTCATTTGAAGAGGCAGAGTAAGTGCTAGGATTTGTCTATTTAGTAGTTTTCAGAGAAAGCAGCTGGGGTCAGAGGTTAGTGCTGGGTGCCTCAAGGTCCTCTCCTGTGGTTTTTGGGGAGTTGGAAGTGCTGCAAAGGGCTGGATACTCTTGGGAATGGGATGCAGAAGGAGCTGGTGGGGTCCAGTTGTGTCACCACTTTCTTGGGGATAGCTGGTCCAATGGTGGTTACTTGGATGGAGCGGGGACCAAGTTCTGATCTCCTCACTTCAAATTGTGCCAAACTAAGAGGCCCTCTCGCTTCCTATATGAATAATATCTCAGCATCACAATAAACTAAACATCTGATTCAATAAAGAATAATAAATTAGAATTTCATGTGTAATTTTATTTGCAAAAATGTTCTAGGGCTAAAATAATTTTGAAAGCCACTGATAAAGGGCATAGGTGCTTGTCAACTGTTAACAAAAAATATTCAGTTAAAAAAACATGTCCTTTATTGACTTGAAAAATAGCAAATATTTTAAAGATTTCTGTCCAAAAATGGCTCCAGGATGTAATGGAATCAAACTAAATACTATTATAAATGCAAACTAGTATTTTCATAAAATATTTAAATACACTATAGTATTTTAATATACATAGCATTGAGTTGTGCTGAGAGCCACAGCCGAGTTGGTATGGCCCCTGGCATTTTGCCAACAGTATTGGTTGACAGGCGAGGCATTACTATCCGCCTCAGCCGCTACTTTTGAGTTCTCGTGGGTATTCCCTGAGAGTTCCCATTGGTTGGGGAAGTGCAGGAGGAGGGATTTCCGGAGGAGATATTTCCGGTGGCTGGTTCCTGGACTAGCCGTGTGGCATTCGGGAGGAGTTGCTGGTGGAGTTCAAAAATAAAGTTTGTTCCTGCTTCAGTGGCTCGTGATTTGTGCCCAGCCAGACTGTGGCAGAGTTGATAGAATATTCTGGGTTGGAAAATCATAGCAACTGGTGTCCATTGTTAAGTTCCCTCAGAGTTTCTCATTGATTGTAGAAAACATGATACATTTCCTATTTAGCATCAAATTTTCCCTTTCATCTTTTTCAAAGAAACCCTGCCTTGGTCATGACCATGAATCCTTCCCATTCAATACACCAGGGACAGACCTTGGCTGGTGTAGGTGATGATGGGTACACAGAATGTGCCTAAATGACTTTCACTGGTGCACGTGTCTTGGGTTTCCTGAAGTCATCAAGGTGAACAGCTTTAGCTTTTCAGTTAAGAGAGATCTTTTCTTTGCTTTTACTGTATGTGAAGCCCACTGCCCTGCTTTCTGCAGGACATTACTTAGGACCACAAGGTGGACCAGCCTCAGAGAGGAGGGAAAAACAGGAGAGAAAGATGGGAAGCTTGCCCCCTTGCTGGCATCACTGGCCTGCAGGGTCTTCTAGACTTGCCTTACGCGATGTATATTGTTTCCTAATGGTTTAACCAAGTCTGAATTAGGGTTTCTTTTATTTTCAGCACCCTCCAAAAATATCCCCACCCAAACAAAAATAAAAACAAATAAACAAACAAACAAATACCAGTCCAAATGGTGTTGTAGAACTCCAGGGCAGCCATGGAGTTGGAGACAGTGTTGACAGAAAGAAGCAGACATTGACACAGGACAGTAGAGCCCTGCCGGTGCCCGTCAGCCCTGTCGTCTGCTTGGTTTCCTGATGTTCACACCCTTGACTTTCCAGTCCTTACGTCTGCTCAGTTCTTTGCATTGGCTGCTTTTATTAAAATTGGTCCCACCAGCAAGACGCAGCTCTTTTGCATGCCGGGTTTCTTTCTTCTTCATGTTTTACTTTGTTTTGACGACTCCATGGTTTTAAGGCATGAATTGGTTTTTTGTACCAGAGGGGTGCCAGAGACGTGGGGGGGCAGATGCAGAGTGTGACAGCAATAGGCAGGGCTGTTTGCTGTAGGTCAACACTAATGGGAGGGATAACTCTGAGGACGCCTGGTGGGGGGGGAGAATGACGTAACAGAATGCAGCTGTGGAGCTGAGAAGGGACTGCTTCTCTAGGACGTTCATTCACTGATTCTAGTTCAGGGAAGTTTGTATAATCTTGTTGCGACCAGAGAATATGTCTCCTTTTTCCTGAGGAAGCCTATTCAGGAAGCTGTTGGCAGGCAGTGACCCTCCCAGTCTCAATGCTCAGGATGTGGTGTCCCTCTGCGTCCTCCGTGTGTCCTCAACAACTCCCAAGACTTCAAAGCCTCTCAGAGGCTGAGGACTCCAAATCTTAGCTTTACCCAAGGTGATCCCCCAGCTCAAGGTGTCCTCGTCCACCCGCCTGCTGGGCCTCCTCTCCAGAAGTTCCACAGGTCCAAACCCTGGCCCTCTCAGAAACCAGTGCTGCTTCCTAAGCAAATACTTCATGAGGTGCAGGTGTGCCAGGCTCTGTCCCATCAGCTCCATTCCCACGGTCCACGGTGTGGTGGGGAGAGGGCTGGGACCAGGACACACTGCTGGGCAGTGCAGGGCCAGCACAGGAGGAGGACATGCGAGTTGGGAGCTTCCGGTGACATCTATGTCCCTTCTTCTGCACAACAGAGACAACAAGTTCTCCTTTGAGAGTTAACAAGAGGGTTAATTTGTTAGGGTCTGCAAACAAGTCAAGATGGTGCCTGGCATTTTGCCAGAGGGAGTGGTTTGTGAAGTAACGCCAGCGAGCCATTAAGTGTGGAGATTCCTTATTGGTTGACTGCTGTATCTAGTTTATGTTAATTAAGATAAGCTGTGTGGAATGTATATAAACCTCTCCTGCTGTCCTACAATAAACGGCTCCCACTCCTGCTGTTATCAATGTACACAAGTTGTTCGTCACCATCCCCCGCCCCCCCCCCCGCCCCCGCTATTTTGCTGCAGCCAGACTGCGGCATTAATTAAACGACAGTGTGGATTGCACTAAGCATTCTAGAACTATCTAAGATTGTCGTCATTATTAACGTTAGTTACAGCATACAGAAGCTTGAAATTCAGCCTTAAACATGGTGTTCAGTGGTGAAAAACTACAGCCACACTCTCATAGCTACTATTTAGAATATTTCTGGAAGTACTTGTTGATATGAATAAATAAGAAAAAGATGAAAAACAAAAACTGAAAGGAAAATGACAAATGTCAACTATTTGCAGATTATTTAAATATATATTTAGTTATATTAAATTATAAATTATATATTCAATGTATATTTGATTATAAATTATTATTTATAAATTAAAATTAATTGGAATATATTGGTGTACATATCCCAAATAATCAGCTGATAAAATAACAGAAGCAATAGGTAAGAACTCCTTAAAATAGCTGACAGCAATATTAATATGCAAAAATCAATAGTTGCACAATATGTGGAAAACATAAAACATAATGGAAAGGCTACATTTACAATAACAACTTTGTAAAATCCATGTGAAAGTAACTTTCATTCGCTTCTCAGAGTCTGAGACAATTTGCCCAAGGGTAGTGACAAATAGACCTTGTTCTTGGAGATAAAGGCCTTATTGTAAAGATGATAATACTACATAATTTAGTCTATATGTGTAGTATGAACTCTTTGAAAGTGGAGCATATTTATCTTTGAACTAACTTATTCTAAAGTTCTCATGGAAAATAAACAGAAGATAACCAGGAAAATTCAGAAAACAACGTAAAACAAAGCAGTGTGTTTTACCAGACATTAAAATGTGCTTATTTTATTTAGTAAATGCTGGATCATGTTTACCATGTTTACTACATGCCAGAGATGTGAAAATACTATACATGTGTTAACTATTATGTAATAACCCTATACTAAACCTACTAATAGGGCATTATTGTCACCCCCATTTTATACCTAAGGAAATGAGGCACAGATAGGCCCAAGACTCACTACAGGAAGTGGGGAAACAGGCTTGGCACCCAGGCAGGCTGGCTCCTTGTTTCTGTTCTTAACTAGTACTTTATGCTGCGGTAAGTAGAACAGTTGTTATGAGCCCAGAAAACAAAAACAAAAACAAAAAAACAACTAAGCTGGATGAACCGCCAGAGTCCAGAAGTAGACACAAATACACACGAAAATTAAGTATGCAACAAAGGTACACTAATTGCCCTAAAAAAAAAAAGATGGATCATTCAAAAACTTGAGTTCAAAGAATTGTAAAAAAGTAAATCTCTGCTGTTTTTTTTTTTCATCAAATTCCATGTTGATGAAAATTTAAATTACATTGACACCCGTATAAAAATTATAAGATGCTGTCAAGTGTATCTAAAAAGAACAAATGAAAAAAATATATAAGAAAAAATATAGAGGAACTAAAAAAAATCTTTGAGTGGTAAGACTTTCTAAGCAGTATACAAAATCCAGAAATCATTAAAGAAAATTTTGATAAATTTCATTCTATGAAACTTATACACTCAAGTTGGGCTTCTCAGTGTTGTGAATGCTGACACAGTAGGAGACCACCTCCCTCAGATTTGTTCTTAGATATTTTGGCTGAGTGTAGAATTGTAGATTTGCAATTCAGTTTTTCCCTCCCTCCTTCCCTCCCTTTCTTCCTCCCCTCCCACCCTCCTCCTCCCCTCCCTCCCTCCTCCCCTTCCCTCCCCTCCCCTCCCCTCCCCCTCCCTCCCTCCCTCCCTCCCTCCCTTCCTTCCTCCCTTCCTTCCTTCCTTCCTTCCTTCCTTTCTGGAGGACCTGTATCTTTATTTTAAAATGACACTTGTCAGTAATCAGTATCAGAACACCTGCACTATTGGCTTCTCTTTGTCCCAGCTGTTCCAAGGAGACCACAACAAAGTGGGTTATAACTGCGGGAAATACACACACACACACACACACACACACACACACACACACACATATATATCCCAGCCAACTCCACAGAAACTCAGCCAAAAGTGGGGATGGGAAAAAGGATCCAAAGACCAGCACCCTGCCAGCCTCACTCTGTAGAGAGCTTTCAGCCGGATGGGATGGCCACGATGCCCCAACCACAAACAAAATTTCAAAATTATACCAAACTTAAAAAGTCATGTACACAAGGATCCAAATCTCTCCAGCTTGACTGGTACAGGCACCGTGAGCTGGCACGTTCTGAGACCCAGAAACGGGTGAGCAGATGTTTCACGTGGCAAAGTCAGAGGCAAAAACACAGTTCTCTTTTCACTGGGGCAGCAGAACAATGAAGTGGGCCATCAACACGAGGGGCCCCTTCTGTGAATAGTTCGGAGGGGTAGAGATGGGGCCCACTTTCGACCTTATGGGTCCTGCTACCTTAACTTGGTTGCTGCTGGTGAAAGAAATAAAAAAATTTAGAAAAAGTTGTCCAGGGCTGGGGTTGTGGCTCAGTGATAGAGTACTTGCCCAGCATGTGTGAAGCACTGGGTTCGATCCCGGGCAACACATAAGAATAAAAACAAATAAAATAAAGGTATTGTGTCCATCTACAACTAAAAAAAAAAAGTTGTCCAAAGATACCCAAGGCTGGACACGTGAGCTGTAGTTTTGGTCTTTGGATTTGGCTGGCTTCTGCAATCTCCTTTCTGATGTGGTGAGTGCTGCATGCAGAGCCCTGAGCGTTCCCTGGTGGAGTCTCCCAGGGCTCTGCTTGGATCTGAGTCTGGCAGCCCACACACCTTCTCCCCTGTGGAGAGGCCAGTGTGCTTAGGCTGAAAATTACCTTCCAGAAGTGGGAGGAGCTGGGGAATTATTTGGAATGTTTTATAAATGGTTGCCACAAAACAACCAAAGGTGTGCAAAGTGTGTACATCATGGCCTGCCTCAAAGACACTTAATGTCATCTCATTCCCTTGAATGCTCCCAAAGATGCTTAGCTCTCGCCTAGTGGGAGTCTGGGAAAAAGCAGAGACAGGTTGGGGAAAAGACGTGGGTGGAGTGGGTGAGAGGAGAAAGAAGCCTTCCAGGAAAGACTGGCCCTCGGAATTAAGGTCAGTGTGAGGCAGGCTGGCTTGGAGCTGAGCTGGGTCAGAGGGCAGGTGGTGCAGACACAGGGCAGGACTGAGGAGCTCTCCATTTCTGTCAGACTATGCAGAGGCCAGTCCAGCTCCTTGGCGGGCAGAAGTACTCCTCTTTGGTGCATTTCATTTATCTTCCAAATCTTCAGTTGTCTTTTCCAGTTCAGCTACAGATCTCTCAGCTGACTTGGTCACCCCCCCTGGGGCTTACCAGTAATGATCTTTATCCTTCCTTCTGTTGTCCTTCCTTTGAGAGAGCTTGTCTTCAGCAACATTCAGCTGCTTTGGGTTCAATCCACGGGTTAGATCTGCTCCTCCACCTCTCGAACTCTGCCAGCTGGGGTCACTATCCTGGGCACCAGGTCTCCTTCAATACTCACCCCCCTGCAGGCACTCTTCATGCTTCCTGCCTCTTCTGCAAACTGCTTAGCTTTTCTGAGTTGGTTTTTCTGTGAGTTGTTCATTTTTCCCTTGGTGTTGAACATTAAATCTGGGGCCTCACACAGGCCCTGGTAAGTGCTCCTCCACTGAGCTGCACCCCTGCCCTATTTTTGAGTTGAATTTCCTGGAGCTCCATCTTGTCTTCACCTTTCAGGGCCTGGTTTTCAATAACCTTCGTTCTTCTCTCACTCTTAGCAGTAGCTCATTCTGCTTCCTCTGCATTTGAAGGACAGAGAAGTGCTTCTGAGCATAGGCTGGCTCCTTCTTGAGCTGCAGGGTTCTCTGATAAGGAGACCAGCTCAGCCTCTCCCTGTCCTGAACTGCCTTTCTTCCTCCACTTCCCACCACAGCCTCTCAGGCCTCTCCTTGGCATCCTCTATGCTCCTGTGGAAAATGGATCCTGTGCTTCACCTTGGGCTGGTTGTGGGTCCAGCCTGCAGTCCACACAGCTGTTTCTCGGGAGCTCTTGCCTCCTGTGCTTGGCATCAAATGCACTTCTATAATTCCTTTCTTTTTGCATACCTGTAATCCCAGCCACTCAGGAGACTGAGGCAGGGGATCATAAGTTTGAGACCAACCTCAGTAACTTAATGAGACCCGGACTCAAAATAAAAGACAAAAAAGGGCTGGGAATGTCACTTAGTGATACAGCACCCTGGGTTCAATCTCCATTAACACACACACACACACACACACACACACACACACATACACACAGAGCATTTCATTATCTTCTGGTTTCCATTGTTCTTCATAAAAAGATGGCTATCAAATCTCGATTCCGTTGAAAGTAATTTTTCCTTTTTCTATTTCTATTTATTTATTATTATATTATGCTGTGCAAGAAATGAGCACAAACTTATTGCCTTAAACAACATATGTTTATAATTTCACAGTTTATAATGTGGGGTCAAGCACAGCATCATAGCTGGGGCTGGATCACATTGGAGCTTAAGGGGCCTCTCCACGGTCAGTTAGGTTGTTTGCATAATTCAGTTCCAAGTGGTTGTAGGACTGGGGTCCCTGTTTTCTTGTGGGCTGTTGGTGATGGCTGGTTGCCAGCTCCTAGAGACTGGCCCTTGGCCATTTCCAGGTGGGCAGCTTCCTCCTTCAGATGCAGCAGAAGTCTGCAGCTGGCACCTATGAGACCTGTGATTTCAGGTCATCTAGCAGTGGCTGTTCCTACCTTCCATGTCTAATGTCACCCAGTGGAGGGAGGAATATCCCATCATCTCTCAGGTCCTTTGCACAGGAGGGGGTTATGTAGGGTCTGCTTCTGAGAAGATCAGAATCTCAGGAGGCTCTCAAAATTCTGCCTATCACAGCTACATCAAGATTTTTTCCTAGCCGGGCATGGCGGCACATGCCTCTAATCCCAGTGGCTCAGGAGGCTGAGGCAGGAGGATCATGAGTTCAAAGCCAGCCTCAGCAAAGGCGAGGCACTAAGCAACTCAGTGAGACCCTGTCTCTAAAATACAAAATAAGGTTGGGGATGTGGCTCAGTGGTCGAATGCCCCTGGGTTTCAATCCCCAGTACCAAAGGTAAAAAAAAAAAAAAAAGATTTCTTCCTTGTCTGTTATTTTCATTGGCTTTGTTATGATGCCTCCAGATGTGAATTCTTGTTTGTTTATTCAATTTAGAGTTTATTGGTCTTTAATTTGTGGATCTAACAGTTTAATTAACTTGAAAATTTCTTGGGCATTTTTATCTCCCAATTTTCTGACTCATTCAGTTTTTGCTTTCCTTTAATTTAATTAATCACTAATATTTGCCTAATGGACAACTAAATTTATTACTCCACTTATAATTCCAAATATTCCTTATTTTTGTTTATATTTGAAAATACTTAACTAAAATGGGAATATGTTATTTAGGTTAACTGAGGAATTAGTACCAGAAAATAATGAAAATGTGTTAATCTCTCATTAACAGCTAGATGAATGCTTATGCCGGGGACTGAGGACCTACACCTGATGTTTTACTCACATTTTTTCCCCTTCAGTTTCATGAAGGAATGACAAGCTGAAGAGTCTCAGAAAGTGTTCATATGGTTTGTATATAAGTGTCTCCCGAATGTGCTGAAGGCTTTGTCCCCAGTGTAGTGCTGTTCAAAAGTGGGGCTCTTGGGGAGGGTCTGGATGGGGAGGGCTCTGATCTCATCTGTGGATAGCGATTTGAAGGCATCATTGGGAACTGCAAGAGGTGGGACCTGGCTGAAGGAAGTGGGTCACTGGGGTGTGTCCTGGGGATTATCTATTTCCCTTGGTCCATTCCTCTCTGTCTGCTTTCCGGTTGCCATGAGCCAAGCAGCCCTCACCACACCTTTCCACCATGATGTTCTGCCTCACCTCAGGCCTAGGGCGAGGGAGCAGCCAGCTGTAGACTGGAACCTCTGAAGCCATGAGCCTAACTACTCTTGTCCTTTAAGTGTTTTTCTCAGACATTTGTCACTTGCTGAACGCTGACGACACAGTGTCGCTATTCTTTCAACATTCCTGTAGACATGGAGGCAGCTTTCAAACTTGATGTCCCAGGTACAAAAATAAGGACCATCCACATTTTAGCTCAATATTCTATTTAATTGATTTTTAACTATTTTTAGTTGTAGATGGACATAACACCTTTATTATTTATTTATTTATTTATTTTTATGTGATGCTGAGGATTGAACCCAGTGCTTTGTACATGCAAGGCAAATGCTCTGCCACTGAGCCACAATCCCAAGCCCTATTTGATCGACTTTTATCAGAATGAACATCTTTGTGTTTCTCTTCTATTGTTACTTTACACAAAAAATTAATTTGAAGAGAAAAAAATTGGGGAGTAATAACAAAATTTGATTTGAATAGTTTAGGTCCAATAGTTTTGTATGGCTGTCTCTGTGGGTATTTTTGTGAAAATGAAAAGAAAGCCCAATTAGCTTTATAAAATTTCAATTTCAAACACTCTAATCTTATTACATAAGGATTACTATGTAAAATGCCATTATGTGGTTTAAGACTTACATTAAATAGATATGCTTCACCCAGGGTTGTCTCTGTGTATGTATGTGTGTGTGTGTGTGTGTGTGTGTGTGTGTGTGTGTGGTGTGGTGTATGCATACCCATGTGCGCCTCTATATGCAGGAGGAGGTGGTGCACATGGTGAGGAAGACCTGCTCATGGAATATGGCTTAGGGGCCAGGGATAGCTGCAGATATAAAATATTCTTCTTTGTGACAGGATAATTCACAACTCTGAGATCCTGAAATTTACTGAAGTGACTGAATTTAGCTTTGGTGGTAATGTATTTTCTCTGCTGTCCTGAACTCTTACACACTGCTCACAGTGGTTTACGTCGTACCTGGGCGCTCAGCTTCATTGTTTGTGTTGACTGTCTCAGGAAGTTACGTGACCTCTCTGTGCCTGGGTTTTCTCCTTTGTAAAATGTCAATAGTAATAGTGCTTGTTTCAAAGAATTCTTGGAAGATTGAGTCAGGCAGTTTTTTTTTTTTTTTGTCTGTTTGTTTTGTTTCATTTTTCCATCTTTTCCTGAGCATTGGAGATTGACCTCGGGGCCTTACCCATGTTGACCATGTGATCTGTCACTGAGCTACACCCTGGCCCTTATATGTCTGGGTGTTTTTTTTAATACTTATTTTTTAGTTTTAGGTGGACACAATATCTTTATTTTAAATTTATGCGGTGCTGAGGATCGAACCCAGTGCCTCATGCATGCTAGGTGAGCACTCCACCACTGAGCCACAACCCCAGCCCCTCTGGATGTGTTTTAATGGGGAGGGCACTGTGCTAAATGTTAAGATGGACAAAAAAGGTGACATCATACCTCAGAAGTTCTGTAAAGAGTGGAGAAGGCAGCAGAATGTCCTCAGGGCACCACTGGTTCCCTCAGGCCTGTCACTGCCTGTGGTGCTGTGGTCTCTCTCCTGGGCTTCCTTCCAGGTACTGGAGGACCGCCTGACCGTTTAATGTTCCGCTCTGCACCATCTTGCTGTTTCCTGACTCCTACCTCAACTCAATTAAATTTTTTTTTCTAATTTCTTGTTACAAAGGAGCTTGCAACATGGAAATTTAAGAGAGCTATTCCAAAGCAAGACTCCAGGTATTTGGAAGAGTTCCATACTCTTTAATACGTTTCCATATTGTAGGACCTGGATTTAAACTCTTCCATCACTGATTCACCTGCCTCAGAGGTGCATATTTTGTGCCCCAAAAACCAGTGGTATGGAAAATTCTACAAAAAAACCCCTTTCCTTTCCCTTCCTTCTTTTTTTTTGGTCAAGTAGTTCCTAAAAGAATGACCTAGAATTTCTTCTCTTGCTGTTTTTTCCCCCTCATTTACTTTGTACATTTCAACAATTTCTAAGCTGGCTACAGACCTTGAACTAGCAATTGGCAACACTTTTATAAGTCTCAGTTAAGAGCTCATGAGCCATTATGCAGCTCAGCAAGGAAGCGTGTGACTGAGAGGTACAATTACCTTTCCATTGGAGCTGCATTGCCATCCTCCCTACCTGCAGGTGAAGGCAAAGGGCACTTGAGGTCATCTCATCAAAGAACGTTCTGTCTCTCAAAGAAGAGATTCATATGTTTTCAGCAAACCAAAACGTTCTGATGAGAGCCCTTCCGGTAAAACTGGCATGAACATGTTGCAGCCAGGTTTCATGTTTGGTTTGGTTTGTTCTTTTCTGCACAAGGCTGGGGAGGCCAACCTGCTGAGCTGGGAAAGCGAGAGCCCCTGCTGGAACCACACTGAAAACCTGCCGGGTAATGACGCTGTTTCCCTTTTATTTCTGTTTGAGCGGCAATAAAGCTGGCACTTTCAAAACACAAAAGCCAGGTTCCCGCTGTGCCTTCTCAAAGTGCTTCTCAAAATACCCATGCAGCAGGTGACACATAGAAACATATTCATGAGTGTCTGCACGGCTGCCCGGGCCTGTAGGGAGCACTCAGACCCAGTTTTGAGGCGGGTTGGATGGATGATGCCCTGTGAAGAGAAGTGATTCCCAAGTGTCCTGAAGTTGTTCAAGGAGCCAGGCATGTCCCTAGGAAAATCCACGGCTGGCTGGGGATTGCTGCCCAATCAGCTAACAGGGAGGTGGGCAGTCCTCAGAAACCATTGAGGTCCGGGGTTCCAGTACAACTCTGTTACTGGGCTGATGTTCAGTGCTGATCTTCTATTAGATGTCAGATCCCATCTGTGAAATGAGCAGGTGAGATGATAGGGTAAGTGTGCAAGCATAATGTGAGTGCAGAGGCCCAGCTAGAAGCCTGTCTGTTGGAGGCCAAAGCCATCTGGGCACCCAGGTTGTATTCAGGTCAAGCTTCTAACACTTGCCACAACCTGAAGAAGTCTTTCAGATGAACCTTGGAATACATCACAAGGGTTAGTTGAAAATGAGTGATGACCATGTATAAGTTATAGTTCTGTTAATGAACATAGACACAATTATTTTTGACGTCTTGGGTAGTTTGAATAACCATTTTCAATTTACCTTCTATGAAGAGTGGATGTTAAAGAAACTAGACCCCAATTTTTCTGATCCTTCTGGAACCTAAACCACTTCTGGGTTTCTGACAGAAGTTTTGTTCAAAGCTATTCTGAAACGAGGCAGCACATTTGGAAGCTTTCCTTCCTTTTTTTTAAAAAAATAATTCTAATTATTAGCATGAAAAAAAATTCACACCATACATTATCACTCAAAAATTTCTCCAAATACCAAGTTTTGTTATGGGAATTTCTAAATAAAAACTGCAACATGCCAACTACCTGCATCCTACTTTTAGCCCCTGAATGTCTTCATTTTCTGTACTGGGCTGCTAATGTTTCTGCTAACAGTTAATGTTTGCTGGGCTCCTGGGCCAGGCATTGGGCAGAGTGTCTTCAGCTGTCACTTTGCTTCATGATCACAATTACATGAACCAAGTAGGATATCATCCCCATTTTATAGATATGCAAATGATACCGCCAGTTATCGGTGACGAGTCCTGCTTCCCCACATATTGAAGTTTGAACATTAGAGAAGCATGCCCAGGCAAGCATATAAAGCAGGGCTTATTTAAAAAGGGTAACATAGACTTCTCCCGGGAAGGAGAAGGGGGCTATAGCTGGTGTACTGGTATCCCAAGAAGTGAGGTGTTCTACCCTCTTATATGTCCTAGGCTTCCTTTGTTCTCCTGCCCTCTTCCCCTTATCTTTCTCCTTCCTGTGTACGTGACTAGGCCTGGGAATGTTCTGCTCAAAGGTGGGAAACAGGTGGGCTGAAGGGAGAAGGGCAGGATGGTGCATCCCAGAACACATTAATCAACAACCTTATAGCTCCCTGTAGGGAGGGGCAGTTCCTGGGACAGATTACCTTAACCACAGGTTGGAGCAGGGACAGGTTCTTGATAATGGTGGAGGAAGGGCTCTGAAGGAATTAACATTTCAGTCCCTCAGGGGGCAGTCTCCAACTTGCCAGACTCACTCAAAATTGGACTCCTTGATCCGACCTGACATGATTTACCTGTCTCCACTGACTGTCTGTCTGATTCTGGCTTCACACACAGCCTCAAACCTGCTGAGCGCCTGAGCTCAGTCTTGCAGCTGGAATGTGACTTAGAGGTTGGATTCTGGACCCAACAGGCTGAACTCTTCCTGCAATAAGCTATGGTCTTTTAAGCTCCCATTGTTTCTTCCTGGGGGTCTGTCTGACCCCTTTACTTTCTGAGAGCAGTTGTGAGGATAATGACCTCACTCCTTTGGGTGGGACAAACAGCTTCCTGATTCGGGAACCAACTGGATAGAATCTCCCTGTTGATGGTCCACAGCAGCCATGATGCTGTCCATGGACCACCACAAGCTCTGGTCCCTTGCTGTAGCCACAGGTTGGGATGCTGCTACTGGACCTGTCAACACTGATGGACATGAAAGCAAGAAGGTCAGCAACACATGTCACACATCCTTACAGTGCACTAATTCTCAAAGTAGAAACAGATCCTACTAAGGGCTTTCCATTATATATTGCTTTTTGTTTTACAGGCACCAAGAACACTACAGTTTCTGATAAGGCTTTGAATTAGAAACGTCCTCTGGGTTGAGTTCCTGTAACTAATAGTAGTGTTGGGTAAAAAAGGTTTGTTGGGTTTCTGTTCCCAACTAAAAGGCTCAGGGGTCACTCCAGTTAAATTGGGCTAATTGGGCTGTGCAAAATAACCACACGAGAGACACAAATACCTTTTTCTTTGGGGTCACTGTGACGGCTGGCTCCTCTGACCTTAAGGGTCTGCAGGAAGAGAGAGAGCGAGAGCACGCGCTGACCCCTTTTATTGAGGAGAAACTATTAAAATGAGGCAAGAGGTCAGATTTCAGGGGGCTGAGTATCTTCATGATGTCCACTGTCAGCAGGTTGACTGACTCCTGGGTAGGCCACACGGGGCACAGTAAGGGAAGGGGACACACACAAGGCACTTCCATGGAAGATTCTATCCTAAACAGGGCAAGGGGTCATATTACAAAGGAACAGGTGAGCATAGCTTCACCCATGGGGCTGTAGCAAGACACACCCATGCACGAGACACTGACCCTTGAACCCAAGAAGGGTGGGGAAAGCTCTGCCACAGTTCTGTGAATGAGCGCCTCAGCACCCAGCCAGGGAGTGTGACTCAGTCAAGTGCAAGGTTGGTCTCCTACAAAGGTTGAGATCCCCAGGTATGTAGCAAAAATTCTCATCACCCTCAGCTTGAAATGCAGACACTTACATAGCCTGCAAGGAGAGTCTATTTAATTACGGGGCTGTACGGCACAGTGCCAAAACTCCAGGGTATTTGGAAGAGCCCACAAAATGTGTTTGTGACTAGAGAAAGCAAATAATCACTCCAAACTATGAAAAAAAGAGAAAAACCCTCCAAATGGAAAAGAGTAAATATTGAAGTTGTGTATACACTGTAACAAATAAGCCTCATTAGTTCTTAAATTTAGTATTGAGAAGCAGCTCATCACTTGTAAAAACAATTGGTAGGTTAGATTTTTTTGCATACTATCAGCCTTCTTTTGCTAGAATGTGGGTTCTATGGAAACTTTTCCTGTTTTCGTTTTTTTTTTTTTTTAAGTTGCACTGCCTAGATTGTGTCTAGCATATTATTATAGATACTCAGGAAATACTTGTTCATGAATGGAAGGAACACACACACCCAGACACACTGAGCAGTCACTGAGGCATCCTGGCTTAGAGGCAGGAGGGATGATGACTGCTTAAGTGGATTTTCTCTTCTGAGGACAGAAAGACCGAAACAAAAACAAAAACCAGACTTGAGACAGAAGAGAAATTCTGGCACCCTCTTCTCTTCTGGTCCTGCTGCCCAGGCAGGACTCTCGCCCACTCAGAGTGCCCACACCGCTCAGGGCGGAGGGAACCTGATTGACAGCCAGAAGTTTCTTCCCGGAACCTGGAGGATGCAGGTGAAAAGAAGGCGCCCACCCTGCAGCTGCCAGCTCCAGACCTGAGGAGCAGGACGCTGCCCCTTGGCCAGGTGGGTGACTAAGGGACAGAAAAATAACCACAGAGACACGGAGAGTTGGAATCTGAACATAAAATAAGAAACTTCATCCTGGAGCAGCGTCAGGTGGTTGCTTGCTGAGGGGCACAGCGGGCAGAGGGGAGCGCAGGGGAGATTGGCAGGGAGCCTGGGAGTTGGGAGGGTCCCTGAAGTGTCCCAGACGACCAGGGTCAACTGCAGAGTGAGGCGCCCCCAGGTGGAGGGTCCAGACCAGAACGCCAGCGGGGTCCACTTACCAGCTGGGGAGTGGGCAGAGAGTCCCCTGGTTGCTCTAGGGCTTGCAGGCTGGGATGCCAAGGGCAGAGAGTCCCCTGGGTGCTTGTGTCCCATAAGTGCATGGGAAGATGCCAGTGAGCAGCCAGCCAGGAGAATCTGTGCTTAGGGCTGGTTGTGGGAAATTCACAGCCGTGAGGTGACTGCGTGAGGCCTGTGGAGGGTTGGATTCCACACCCCAATAGTGGAATTTGTGGGAACCCCTGAGACCCAGCTGTTTAGCAGAGATCAGCCAGTGTCCAGCAACAGGGGCTGTGGACCCATCTCAAATGCCCACTGACAGAGTTCCGCAGGTCGGCAATACCCAGCCGCAACTCCTGGAGCTTCTAATAGAGAACTCTGCCCAGCTGGCTGCGGGGTATGTCACATGCCAGCCCCTGTCTGTCCCATCCTGTGCTGGGAGCTGGAAGCTGAGAGTTACCACAACCAGCTCCGGCCCCTGCCCACCACGGCTGGCAGGTTGCATAAAGAATGGGACTTGACAAGCCCCAGCCCTTGGTCCCAGGGTTACACAGCCCAAAACAAAACAAAACAAACAAAACAAAACTTAAGTTTATTTGTTTATTTATTTTTAATTTTCTATTTTTAACTTTTTCCCAATTTTCCTGATTATATGATAAGTATGTGTTTAATATAGATTTTTTTCATGTAATTTATCTTTTATTTTAATTGCTCACTTCATCACCTGTTTATTATTTGGCTTTGGTTTGACTTTGGTGGGGGGTAAAATTTTAGTTGGTTTTAATTGGTTTTGATCTTATATTTGTACCTTGGTTTTGGTTCCTCTTCTTGCTCCTTCTTCACTCTCTTCCTCCACTAATAGTCAAATGTTCTTGTTCTATTTTCCTCTCCTTCTTTATTACTTTCAGTTACTTTTTACTCCTCCATCTTTATAGCCATCATCTGCTACCTCTTTCCTGCCTCTCCTCTGTTCACTTTTTAAACATTTCAAACTATCTCTTGTCTTCATACCCTATTTTCTCTTCACTCGAGAAGCTGTAATTCCAATATCTGACAGAATTATGTAGTTGATGTAATTTCTACCCATTTGTGCTGTGATTATTAATACAGTGGACTGCACAGGAGACACCTACTGTCTAATTCATGATCTAGTTCATGGTTGATAGTGTTGGTGCTGATGTTGACTGCTGACCCCACCATTCCTCTAGAGGTGGAGTTAGTGTCATAGATGTCAAAGTAGACACCAGAAATTTATTATAAGTCTGTACATGGATTGCTAACATTATTGCTATTCCTTGCTCCTCTTTCTTGAGGAGGGCCTGGGAAGTGATAGGGGGAAACTTCAAATTCACAGAGTAGAGACCTGGCTACTGAGCAACACTCACAACTCAACCAAGGAACAGTGAAGCTCACTCCATACACAAACTAGGCCCACTGAAGCCTCAACAATACTTTAATACACAGAATAGGGGAGATGAAAACCCCACACCAATGACCAGGCCCCAGTAGGAACAACCAGAGGAGGGCTTCAGGTCCATCCCCTGGACATCCACTCTTACACCAAAAGCAGAGAAAAGGTCCCAGATCAAAAAAGCTAACTATACACCAAGGTCATATACAAAAGAGGAACAGGAACTCATTTCAATTGATGAACAAATTCAAGACCTCTGAAACCATGAGGAAACAGGCAAACAAATCTCTCCCCCAAATTTATAATTTTTCAACAAAGGAAACCAAATCATATACATGGAAGTGGGTGAAATTCCAGAGAAAGACTACAGAAAACTGATTCTTAAGGTATCCAATGAACTAAAAGAAGGTCAAAGGAGTTAATAAAGAGAGAAAATATGGGAGATGAAACATCATTTCAATAAAGAAATAGAGATATTGAAAATAAACCAGTCAGAACCCCTGGAAATTAAAGAAACAATGAATCAAATTAAAAATTCACTTTAAAGTATCACTAATAGAATAGAGTGCAGAAAAAATAGAACTGCAGGTCTCAAAGATAGAACTTCAGGCCTAAAAGAAAGGTCATATGAATTTGAATACTCAGTATGCAAAAAAGGAAAAAATAAAATAGAAAACCATGTTAAGAATATACAAAAACTGGGACAACACTACAAACCCAAACTGGAGAGTTACTGGGATAGAAGAGAACGTGGAGATACAGACTAAATGCATTAAGAATCTCTTCAGTGAGAAATAAAAAAAACTTTCCTCATCTTAGAAATCAGATGTCCACGTACAGGATGCATACAGAACCCCAAACAGACAATATCAAAGAACCACCTCCCAACAAACATCATAATCAAAATGCCTAATCCAGATAATAAGGAAGATTATGAAACACTAAAAGGGAAAATGTCAGGTCACATTTACGGGCAAACCAGTAAGATTCATTTCTGACTTTTCAACTCAGACCATAAAATCAGGGAGGGCCTGGAATGAGATATTCCAAGCTCTAAAAGAAAACAATTGCCATCCAAGATTGTTATATCCTGCAAAGCTATCTTTCAGGATTGATGGAGAAAGAAAAACTTTCCGTGATAAGGATAAAGTAAAAGAATTCATGACCATTAGCCAGCTCTACAAAGAATGCTTAATGATATACTGAACAAAGAACTCAAAAGCAAATGCCAAAGCTCCCAAATAAATGAAGTACATTGGAAGAGCAATTAACAAAATGGAAATTAATAAATTAAATGTAGGAAGCAGACAAAAAATGGCAGAAAATATCAAACATCTATTCATAATAACACTGATATAAACAATCTCAAATTCCCAATTAAAAGATAGACTGGGAGAGTGGATTTAAAAGCAAGATCCAACTATGTGCTGTTTGCAAGAGACTCATAGGTGAAGAGAATGACAAGTTGAAAGTAAAAGGATGGAAAAAACATTACATGCAAATGGAGTCTGAAAACAAGAAGTAGAAGCTATTCTCACATCTAACAAAGCAGATTTCATGCAAAATTTAATTAGAAGAGAAAGAATGCCACTACTTCCTAGTAAAGGGATCAATTCAGCAAGAATATATAATGATAGTAAATATGTATGTCCCAATGTCAGGCCACTCAATTACATTAAAAAATACTTCTTGACATTAAATCTGAAATAGATCCCCAAATAATAATAGTAGGTAATTTCAACACACCCTCATCATGAATATACAGGTCATCAAACCATACATCAATAAAGATATTTCCAAGCTAAATAATAATATAATTCAAATGGACTTAATATACATCCATAGAATATTGCACCCCCAAACAACTGAATTTATCTTTTCTCAGCAGCTCATGAAAAATTTTCAAAATAAACCATATTCTAGGTCACAATGTAAGTCTCAGCAAATACAAAAAATCCATATAATCCTGTGTACTCTATCAGATCATAATGGAATGAAATTAGAAATCAACAGCAAGAAAATGGAAGAACCACATAAACAAGTGGAGATTGAATAATATTCTTATAAGTGAGGAATGGATCAGAGAAGAAATGAGAGAAGAAGTCAAGAAATTTTTAAAAACAAATGAGAACACAGATACAACATATCAACATATCTCCCAGTGACTCAGAGACTGAGGCAGGAGGATCATGAGTTCAAAGCCAGCCTCAGCAAAAGTGAGGCACTAAGCAACTCAGTGAGACCCTGTCTTTAAATAAAATACAAATTAGGGCTGGGGATATGGCTCAGTAGCCAAGTGTCCCTGAGTTCAATTCCTGGTACCAAAAAGAAAAAAAAAATCTATGGGGCAGTAAGAAAGCAGTTCTAAGAGGAAAATTTATAGCCTTAAGTGTCTACATTAAATAATACAAGGGGGAGAAATGAATGACAGTAGAGGGGGTAGAGAGAGAAGAGGGGAGGGGAGGGGAGGGGGGATAGTAGAGGATAGGAAAGGCAGCAGAATACAACAGACACTAGTATGGCAATATGTAAATCAATGGATGTGTAACTGATGTGCTTCTGCAATGTGTATACAGGGTAAAAATGGGAGTTCATAACCCACTTGAATCAAAGTGTGAAATATGATATATCAAGAACTATGTAATGTTTTGAACAACCAAGAATAAAAAAATTAAAAAAAAATAGAACAATTCCAAATAAATAAGTTTGTGTTCTACCTCAAGACCTTAGAGAAGGAAGAATAAACTAATTTCAAAATCAGTAGAAGATAGGAAATCCTAGAGATCAGAGCTGAAATTAATGCAATTGAGAATGAAACAAAATCCACTGGATCAATGCAAAAAAGAGTTGGTTCTTTGAAAAGATTGATCAAACCAGAAGAAAGAGAGAAGATCCAAATTAACAAACTTAAAGATGAAAAAGGTGGTATTACCACAGACATTTTTTAAACTCCAGAGGGTCATTGGAAACTATTTTGAAAACCTGTACTCCAATAAACTGGAAAATGTAGAAGATATTGACAAATTTTTACGCATATGACCTGCCAACACTGAACCAGAAAGATAGAGAAAACCTATATGAAGATCAATATTGAGTAATGAAATTGAAGTAGTCAGTAAAAGCCTTCCAACAAAGAAAATCCCAGGACCAGATGTATTCTGAGCTGAGTTATATCAGAACTTAAAAAAAACAAAAAACACTTGTCTTCCTCAAAATATTACACAAAATTGAAAGGGAGGGACCACTCTCAAACATTCTTTGAAGCCACTGTAATACTTATACCAAAACCAAATAGAGACACATCAAGGAAAAAAAAAACTATCAATATTTTTAAGGAACAAAGATACAAAAAAATTTCAATAAAATATCAGGAAACTGGGCTGGAGTTGTGGCTCAGTGGTAGAGTGCTTGCCTAGAACATGTGAGGCCCTGGGTTCGATCCTCAGTACCACATATAAATAAATAAACAAAATAAAGGTATTGTGTCCAACTGAAAAAATAAATATTAAAAAAATCAGCAAACTGCATTCAAAAGCGCATTAAGAAGATACTATACCATGATCAAGTGGGTTTCATTACAGGGATATAATTTTGGTTCAACATATTCAAATCAAACGTATTCATCATATAAATAGAATCAAGAACAAGAATCAAATGGCTACCTCAATAGATGTAGAAAAGGCCTTTGATAAAATCCTGCACTCATTCATGTTTAAAATGCTGGAGAAACTTAGGAATAAATTAAAGAATCTTACTTCAGCATTATAGAGGCTGTATGTGACAAACCCAAAGCCAACATCATACCAAATGGAGAAAAGCTGAAAGCATTTCCTCTAAAATTAGGAAAAAAACCAAGGATGTCAACTCTCACTACACTTATTCAATATAGGTCTTGAAACTCTAACTAGAACAATCAGGCAAGATAAAGATATCAAGGGTATGCAAATAGGAAAAGAAAAGCTCAAATTATCTCTGTTTGCTGATGACATGATCCTATATCTAGAAGACCCTAAAGATTACACCAGAAGATTTCAGAGCTGATAAGTAAATTTAACAAAGTAGCAGGATACAAGATCAAATCCATAAATTAATAGCTTTCCTATACTCCAATAGTGATTCTGCTGAGAAAGAAATCAGGGAAACTATCCATTCCATTCACAACAGCCTTAAGCCAAACCAAACAGAAAACCCCAACAACTTGAGAATATATCTAAGCAAGGAATTGAAAGACCCCTACAATGAAAATGAAAACTATAGAACATGAAGAAAGAAATTGAAGACCTCAAAAGATGAAAAGACCTTCCATGTTTTTCAATAGGTAGAATCAATATTGTCCAAATCACTATAGTACCAAATGAAATATACAGATTTGATGCAATTTCCATCAGATACCAATGACATTATTGACAGAACTAGATTAAAAAAGTCCTGACAATTCACTTGGAAGATTAAAAGACCCATAATGGCCAAAGCAATTCTGCAGGAGCATTCACAAAATCTGACATCAAATTATACCACAGGACCATAGTAATAAAAACAGCCTGGTATTGGCATCAAACTAGACATGAAGACAATGGAACAGAAGACACAGAGACCAACCCACATACTTATAGGTGTCTGATACTTGACAGAGGTGCCAAAAATATGTATTGCAGAAAATATTTTTTTCAACAAATGGTGCTGGGAAAACTGAGTACCCACATGTAGAAGAGTGAAACTAGATTCCTGTGTATCAGTGTTTGGATCATTCAGGACCATAATATATTTTTGCTAAACTATGTATCAACATCCTTTCTGTGAAAATGGCATGGTACTATGCAGAGGTCATATAGGGGTTTTGGTAACAATGTCTTGATGACAGGCAATGATGGAGTGGTGCTGGATCTACTTTACACTAGATCCTGTGCTAGGTTCAGAGGATACAGAAGTACAGTTTCTAGTTTCAGGGAATCTGGATAATTGCCAGTATAAAAATATGCCAGAAACTTCCATCAGCCAAGTTAAAATGACTTTCTGACAGACCTGAGGTCTTAATATTAGTTTGACCAGTTTGCTTGTTCCCATGGTTACTGTGTGTCCCTCAGGCGGCTCCGCCCACAAGACCCAGGGCAGAGAAACCGAGGGACAGTGGGATTAGACAGGTAAGGGGTGTCACCCTGAGCCAATTGGGATGGGCACTGGTCTCTGTGTCTCATCCTGGGGACTCCAGCATGTTTCCGAGTTGTTCCTTTACAGTCCTGGACATACACAAGCCTGGAACTCTCCCAGTTCCTGGAATGATGCCCGCAGCCTCAGGTGGCTGTGTAGACTTAACTCAGGGTGCACAACCCAGCTACTCCCGTGGCTTTTCCTGCCTTCACCTGCTCTGCCTCTGGTCCAGACAGGGGATGCTCAAGTCTTGTCATCAGTTTCCAGGGATAACAGGTGGTGATGGAATGGGAGAAACTTGTTAACAAAATTTTACATGCCCAAATGACTGACTGGGGAAATTTGCCAGTTAATTGTATCGAAATGTCCAACAGCTGTCTAAATGCTTTCCTTCCTCTTCTTCCCTACTCATCACTGAAGCCTGTATAGGTTTCTAGGTGTTTATTTGGTGATATCATTCTTACACAGTCTTTGAAAAAGATATCCACTTCTGCTAAAAGACCAATACCTTTGACTCACTCGATTTATCCCCAAAAGAAATGTGATCTGATAAGGGGCTCCTATTTCTACTAAGAGGCAGAGGTTTATCATATTCATTCATGAATTCGCCACAATGTGGCACTCTAGTAATTCCTATGTCTATGGACACTCTCTAGTTGATGCCTTCAGAGTACTGGACTGGTAGAGTTCTCTGTCTGAAAATGTGACCCTCCTAGAAGGTCCCCTCTTGTGGAGCTGTGGAGGGTCCAGTTAATGATTGTGCGTGCTCTGCTCACACAGACCTTTCCCTTGGCTTTGCTTAAAACATAAAAGCAGGAGCAAAATTCAGTTTTTAAGATTTCCTAATCACTATTGTTTCTATTTTTTTCTGAAAGGTAGTCCAGTGAAAACCAAAATCATATTGTAGTGACCATGAAACAAAGGTAAAAATTAATAGGTATATGAATATGGGGGGTGGAGCAAACCTTCTGGTTTGTGAATGATACTAAAGTGTGTATCAGAAAAGAGTATTTCAAATACAGGAAGAGGCAGCAATATAACCCTAGGAATTTTGATGGGTTCTCAACAGGCCCCTTGATTTCCTGTGCATATGCAGGTTCAGAGTGGTGGCCTGTCATGACCTACGGACTCAGTGCCATCAACGCTTCTATGGAGGATTAGTCCTAAGCAGCATGTGAGTTCTGCTGACACTTTGATGGCCGGTGTCCTACATGATCCTGGAGTGAAGGCCATTGTGAACATGCGGGGCCCTGATTCTAATTCAGGACCCATTTCACTCAGGAATTAAGATTCCTCAGAAGCAAGGAGGAGCCAACGAGTTGGTTTCCTGACACTGTGACCTTCACTGCAAAGGAATTTCTGATCCTCCCCTCTGACTTATCTGTTTCTGCACAGCTAAAAATAGTAGGAAGAGAGGAGATAGGGAAGGATCTGAGAAGGAGGAAAATTCAGAGTATTTTGTCTTGGTTTGTGGAAGTTCAGCCTCATCTCCATTTGTAGTTATAAATCTGAAGAAGAATGAAATGTCCAGTATTTGCCAAATTAGGACAGTGACTAAGCATTTCCCAAACTCTGCATTTACAGGAGGAGCTGTTACCCAAGATCTGGAAACAAAACAGCAAACCAGAATGAACGAGGTACATGGGTTTGCAGATCAAATGCCAGGAGGCTGAGCCTGCAGCGTGCCCTGTGTGCCCTTTCCCATCCCTTCCCTGTAGGCGACCCTCCAGGGCAGTGCCCCTGTTCCTCTCCCACGAAGCCAGGAGCTGCTCTGAGGTTGCCGGCTTATGCTCCTGGGTTTACCACCAGCATCTGTGACTGATGGTATGCCTGTGCTGCTCTCTATGGTCTGGTTTAAAAACCTGCACAGTGTTCTCTGAGAGTTTGGATATTCACCTGCTACCCACCACTTGGCCACCCTCCCTGCTCTTGAGTCTTCTACTCCCAGACTCCAACCTTCAATCCCAGCTTCATCTCCCCTGTCCTGCTGTGGCTTCTCTTCATACTAACTATGGCCTCTGGTCCTCCAGTGTACTCTTGTTTTCCAGTTTGTGCCCCAATGATGTTTTTTTTTCCTTCTGAGCTAGACCTGGAAGAGAGTTCTCCCTGGATTGACTGTGGCCTTCAGCCTTCCATCCTGTCTTCTGCTCTGGCGTCCCTGCCCTAAATGTCCATTTCTTCCAGCAGAGTGTTAGGGAAAGCACAGGGTCACTGATGTCAGGGGGACTTGAATTGAATTCAGCCACTAACCTAACCAGCTCTTCACCTTCAAACTCATGATTTAACTTCTGCACCTGTCATCTAAAACGTGAAGATTAATAACACCCTCTTCACAGTGGTTGTGTGGTTGTATGAGAAGGCACATAGAGTGCTCTCACTTTGAGTCCTCTTCTACTTTGGAGTTGGTGGACGTTGGTAGAGAAGGTTCAGATTCAAGTCCCCTGTAAATTCTTGCTGTCTACCCACACGTTAGACTATGGTGCATTTCTTCTACTCTTGCTTTAGTCAGAGCTTTTGATTTCCAGCAACAGAATCAACTCCACTCTCTCTCCCTCCCTCCCTTACTTCCTCCCTCGTGTTCTTCTTCCCTTCCTCTCTCTCTTCTCTTCTTACCTCTCCTCCTACATCTTTCCTCTCTCCCTTTCTTTTTGCTAGCTTGAGACAGCATGAATGTCAGCTTACCCTCTGCGTCCAGCATCCCAGTCGTGATACAGATCATCTCCATCAGCCCAGGGCCTACTCCTTGCTCTGCTCCCAGCACTCCCCTGCTAGTCACTCTGACTCCTATCACCAGATATGAGTTTCATCTGGTCTTGAACTTCATGCATGTGGACTCACGTGGTAAGTGCTCTTCGCTTCTGACTTATGGTGCTCAACAATGTTGGTGACATTCTTCCATGTTATGTGTTAGTTTTTTTTCCTTCATTTGTGTGTTGTAGTCCATTGAATTTATTACATTCATTTTTTTATGGACATTTTGAGCTTCAGCTATGAATAGAGCTGCCATAAACACTTTTTTGTCTTGGTGGATTTACCTGTGTTCATTTTAATCGTGTACACCCTTAAGAACGAAATGTTTGGACCCTAGGATAGGTATATTTTAAGCTTAGTAGATAATCCCACTCCAGTTTGACTAGGAAGGAATTTATGGTGGGGCATCAGTTCACAGATTTGATGGGTGAGCAGTTCCTAAGGCTGTTTTCAGGGACATCTTCCCGAACCACTCTGGCAAGGCTGTTGTTGCCCCAGCTGATCAGAACCATGCTGCCTCTGGTGTCACAGGAAGCCCTCAGGGTCATGCACTCTGGAGACCTTGGCTGGGTTCAGGAGGAGGGTCACTTTGCTGCCATGAGGCAGAGGATCTCAGAGGCCAGCACCTGTGTGAGAGGACTTGCAGCCAACCTTCTTCACAGTCCCGTACCTGCGTATATGGCTGTTGGTGTTCCTGAGACTCGCTGTAATGCGACATTGCCGTGCCTCCTGTTTTTAGCATCCCAAGAGCATGCTTCAACTTTCTGTCACCACCGTCCATCTTCTCACGGGCTTCCAAGTATTTGTCAAGCTCTCTGAAGTTCTCTTTAGATCTCTTCCACAAAGTTAAGTGGAAGAGATCTTTTGTTTTATTCTGTCATTGTCCTTGGGTGAGTATTCAGGACAGAAATATTTTGAGCACAGGTCACCTTTTAAGGCAGAATCTACTTTTTACATTTTTCCAGCATGCTGTTCTTGTTGTTTTTGTGTTACTAACCATTAGAGTCAGAACTGTAGGCTGGCCATCTGGTGTCATCCAGAATATAGAATAAATGTCAGAGAGGGAGTTTGCAGTAAGCATAACCTCAGTTCAGAGGGGTGTAAAGACAGAGACTACTCATGGTGTGAGACACTGAGCTCATGGGCTGGGAACGTACAGGACCCCTGGGGGCACGGAAAGCTCGCGTGTACACTCTTCTGCAACCAGTAGCTTGCAGGTATGTGTCTGTGCTGTGCGATGTGATCATAAGCACTCGTACACATGTATGTGAGTTTTACATGAATGTGTCAGTGACTAATAGCAGTATAACCTCAGCCTCTGTTGAACAGAATGTGCTGGAATTATCTTTCATTTCTCCATTTCCACTGTTTGCTTTGATTTTGCTCTTAAAAATACTCAGGTTGTCTCTATACCTAAATAATTTTTTTTTACCTTTATTCTTATACATTTTTCCTTTTTAAATTTAAACATCTCCAAATTAAAGAAAAATGGTCTTCATAGCTATAATCCATGCTCCTTGACTCTGTGGAATTAGTTTTCACCTCTTACCACTTTCCCTTCCCTTCCCTAATGCTATCACTGGGCCCCTAACCTTGCTGTTCGTTGTTGTTGTCTTCGGCATTGTTCTTCTTTCTGGAAGTGTCTGGCACTCTTGTCCTTCCTCCCCTGTGTACAGATCTTGGTTTGCTCATCTTTCATTGCATGTGAGTGCCTTAGTTTTCCTACCTTCTGCATCTGTAAGGATATTTCCCCTTGTTCTTTCAAACACAAGTCTTTCTCTATCCCCCTTCTCTCCCGTGCACTCTCCAGAGCCCCTGCCCTGTTCTTTGTGCATTGAGCTGCACTCCACCCTCTCGCCTGCAACTCCTGCCTTGTGTGAGCATCACCACCTGTCCCGATCTCTCCTGGGGAGCTCCATGTGGTCTTTCCACTTGGCTGATGGACTCTTCACTCAGCCGTCATACCCTGTGTCTCTGCCCTGCGTCTGAAATGAAGTTCCTGTTGATCCTACACACAGATTGATCTTCTGGACTTCCCTTTTGAGTGCCCATTCTATGAAATTCTGTTATTCTTGTCTCTTCCCTTTCTTGCTGTCCTTACATAACCAGGTGCTGAGATCCTGTGGGTTTTACATTTCTAATGTCTCTACATTCATATCTCTTCTTGCACCCTTATTGAACTCTCATGTTCTTCTGTTCAGACTTCAACAAAAGATTGTTTCTTAACTGGTCTTTTTTTTTTTTTCCTGGTACCAGAGATTGAACTCAGGGGCACTCAAATACTGACTCACATCCCCAGCCCTATTTTGTATTTTATTTAGAGACAGGGTCTCACTGAGTTGCTTAGTGCCTCACCATTGCTGAGGCTGACTTTGAACTTGCCATCCTCCTGTCTTGGCCTCCTGAACTGCGGGGGATTACAGGCATGCACCACTGCACCAGGCTTAACTGGTCTTCTTGCCTCTCCTGGCACATGAATTTCAAATAGTTCAGTTAAACTATTAAGCACAGTTTATAAATTATAACTAAAAGCACAGTTACAAGTGTTACCTCTCCTAAAGCTTCTGTTTTAGTTAACATATCCAAATGGTGAGGAATAGAAGCCTTGATATAACTACCCTAAATAATGGTGTCATGTCTCACCATCACAGTGAGGAGATAGAAGAGTTATGAGTTTGATGTTCAGCAATGGAGTTGAGCATCCTTTTCTCTCCGACCTCTCTCTGCTGTCCTTGACCTAGACACCTCGATCATCACAGACTGGACAGCTCCTTGGTTCAGTTATGTAGCACAAGCAGAGGAACCAAATGCTTCCAAATGTTTGCCTTTTTACAAGTGTGACAAGACCTTTGCAACGTCGATCCCCAGCATAGTTCTGCTCCTGCATCACTGGCCAGAGAGGCATCAAAGGTGGACAACTGAGCAGCTGATTGGCAAGGGCTGAATTACAGTAATTGGTTTAGAATAATCAAGATTTATCCAAAGATTCCTATGGAATGCCTAGTTATTTTTACTTTTTTTGCTGTTGTTAAAGAGAGAGATGAGTGTAGGAAATGTTGGCTAAGAAGCCAACAGGCCTGACTACGACCTCCACCTCTTTTTATTTTCCTGCTCTTTCTTATTCTTCCTTTTTCTGTACTATCTACATTATTTTTACCTTCTCATTTTACTTTTCTCTTTCTAAAGTCTGTACTTGATAGTAACTTCTGGTGACATCCAGGTTTATGAGGTTTCTGATCCATGAGTGGATCAGATCCCTTGAGCTGCCTGGGCCACAGGATGCCCAGATATCAGATTCAGTGTTATTTCCAGGTGTGCCTGTGAGGGTGTTCCTGAAGGAGGTCAGCATATGAGTTAGCAGAGAGTCCTCCCCAACGAGGGTGGCCTCAGCTGATCCACTGAGGGACTCAAAGAGCCAGAAGGTGCAGAAAGGTAGTTTGCTCGGCCTGACTGCTTGAGCTGGGGCACTATTTTTGTCCTGCCCTTCACACTCAGTTCTCAAGCTTCAAAGCTAGGCTGCAATCTACATCACTGGCTCTCTGGCTACACCATGGGCCTTCCAGGGTCTCCACTTGCAGACAGCTGATCATAAGACTTCTCAGGCCGTAATTGTATGAGCCAACCCCTTATCATAAACCAGTCTGTTTCTCTGTCCCTATACACACATCTCCTACTGATTCCGTTTCTCTGTTGTGTCTCTGCCATTCTAGGATGTGTTTTTCTACTATCCAATAGATTAGCTGGTACCACATTCTTATTGACTGTCTTCTGCCATAGGGAAAAGAGAGTGGAGTGTGACAAGACCCTGAGTGTAAGGTTGTAGGGGGCCTACACAGTTTACAGTGGAACACGTCACCTGGCAGTATCCTTGGATGCCTTTATAACAGATTTTTGACATCCAAATGGACTGTATAAAACTTGACCCTTTCAGAGTGGCAGTAAGTGATGGCAAAATTGATATCTGTGAGGCAATCAGTCTGTGTCCCTTAAGAATAAAAGGAGACAAATATGTAAAGACTCTTCCAGGGGAAAAAAGATGCCAGGAGAGTTCCTGGGGGGTGGGGGGTGGTCACAGAATCCAGCACTATGGCTGGGTGACAAGTGTGGGAAGAAGGTGGGAGGTGAGCCTTCCCCAGGGGCAGAGGACCAAAGGTGTTTCGAGACCAAAGGATGAGCAGGGGTGGTGTTTGTGTGTCTCTGGAGTAAACACCCCTTATTTTCCCAAATCGGAAGTACAGTCTATGTGCATATTTGATAGGGAAAACCCAGGATTCCCACCTGTGGGCAGATGTAGAACAGGAGCCACAGGGAGGAGGGCAAGATGAGACCAATGGGTTCATCCAGAGCCGGAAGTTGAATCCAAGTCAGGGCACTGGAACACCAGATCAGAACTGTCCTGGAGAAGACAGTGGATGACACACTGGCCTTCCTGCAATGTGTGGGATAAAGAACACTGGGAAGTTTTAAAAAATATTTCTCAAAAGGTATAATGACCTTACTGATATCGGGGTTAGATGAGCACCCAATTAATTGGAAAAAAAGAACCTCTCTAGAGCTGACAGAAAGAAAAACATTTGGCAAATGTCATTTCTCTCCTCTTTTGCCATAATGTCTGAGGGGGAATGTGTCAAAATCCAAAGCAGACAGAAAGGCCCCTGCTTCTTGGGCTGAAGCATGAAATGGTCTTCGCACTGTCTCTGAATCAGTAGGTGGAATTTGGCAAATTTCCTACTGTTCAGAGCTTTATTTTCCTCCTGGGTGAAGTAATAATAATAATATCTGCCTTGCAAGGTTGTACAGGGCACAACATCTGGAAGATAATAAGTTCTTAATTAATCGCAACTGTTGTCATCATTATTTCTACTAATAAAAGGGAATAGGCATCATGTACTTACTCTGTACTGGCATTGCGTCTAGTGTTTTGATCTGTTATTATCTCATTTAATACTTACAGAGACCTCAGGAGGCAAGTTAAAATACCTCTGTTTTGCAGAGAGGAAAATAGAAACATGGTTGGCAGCTTTCCCAAGGTCACATTAGAGTCCAACTGAGGACACAAAAGCAGGTAGAGGCTGCTCTCCCAGCCCAGGTCTAAAGATCACCAGGGTGGACTTCCCTGCTAAGGTGGGCTTCAGCCTGTCATAGAAGGATCTGGAAGGTTTGCTGAGTCACACTTGACTTCTAATCAAATGTGGAGAGGCAGGAATTCCTGTGGTGATCAGTGGGAGTGAGGTGGAAAGGTGACGAGGCCTCAGGCAGGAGGTTGGTATGTGCACAGGTGGTCAGGATGGAGACGGCTAGGATTCCAACTTGCACAGCATCGTCAGGCTGTGGGCATGTCGGGTGACCAACTGATTGACTGAAATTCGCTAAAAGTGGGGTCCTTTTGGGTCTCAGGAGGACAATCCTTGGAGGTTGGATGATCGAAGGTTGTGCAAACCAAGCTGCTTTTCCTGAGGACTTACATCAGGACCCCAGGCAGTCAGCTGGAAGCAATGTAGAGCAAAGACTTGGCGGTGCAAGTCGTTCTTCCTGTGCCTCAGCAAGAGCAGAACCAGTGCAACCAAGGGCTGTGGCATAGGGCAGCCGTGCACAGTTCTGCATCTCCAGCTCTGCCTTCGTTCCGCCGGCCAACCTTCTTTCTGCCCATGGCTCCTTTTCTTGTTTGGACTGTGTGGGGCATCAGGTCAGATCACTTGTGTCCTTCTCCACACAGTCTTGGCGGCATTCTTGGTAACATGAAGCACTGAGGCATACACTGTCCACTACTACTGTGGGCCAAGCCTTAGGAGCTGCATAAGGGAGACCAGCATGTGCCTCTGTCCCCATTTCCAGAAGAAATCATGGACCACATCCAGGCTGCTTGTTGGACTTGGTGCCCCTATCTATGATCTCATTGATCTGATTCTGAGCTGAATCGTAATGAAAAAGAAGGCTGTGTTTCTGCTGTGTGTTGGCGTTCTCTCTTAATCTGGCTGTTTGTGGGTTGCCACTGCCCAGCTCAGCACACTGTGACCCATGGAAGAGGCCTGGTAGCTCCTCTCTGGATGGGTAATACAGTTAGTTACACTAAGAGAAGCTGCATAAGTGAATAGAGGGTTCTTCAGAAATACTCCCAACCTGACTGACCAGTTGTCTAGCTCAAGTTGTACTATTGATTGCTTAGGATTATCTTCTCTCACTCTTTCTCATGTCTTGATTTCACTTATGTACTTAAAATTCATTTATACCAAATCTCTGCTTTTTAAATTGCAAGTGGCTTTTGCTGCATCATTACACCAGGAAATATTGGTGGCTTGGGATCCAGCAGTGTAAAACATAGCAGTGGCACCACAGGGTACAAGCTGAGTTTTCAGAGTGTGTCCTATTGAATTAATTATTTAGAAAGCCAAAACAAGAGCGATGACAATTATTAAATTAATTATTTAGAAAGCTATAACAATAGCACTGATAATTATTAAAGTATGACTTTTCCTCTTCCTAAAAGAATCATTTTCTTTGACAAAAGGATCTGAACTCTCAGGGGTGCCCTACACCTGTGGCTGGAGGGGACTTCAAGGTGATTTAGTCCTATGAAGATGAGTCTTGGTTTTTCTCCTTCCTGTTAAAATTCTATTCTGATGTCTAATGATTAAGCAAATGCTAAGTCAATATTTCATGAAAAAAAATAAGATTGATCTTACAGGGTTACATGGTGCATTGATAGAATGTTACGGGATTAAGAATTACATGATGGTTTTTCTATCCCAAGAATTGCTGCTTTCTCTCCCTAACGTTACTAGAAATAGGGTATTAAATTAGAAATTATTCTTCACCCAAATGTGTCTAGCTTAATTTTGAAACACTGAATTTTTCTTTTTAAGTGTGATTATAGATGAAATGATAGATGAGCGAGTTTTCTTTTTTTTTCTCACTCTCTCTGACAAGCCACATACATCAAGTGCTGAGTTCAGAGCCCATCACACCTAAAGAGAGAGTTATATCAGCCATGAATGCTCAAGCTAGTCACCTGGAGCAGGTGCACATGCAGGTGAGGCCATCTCAGCCCTCGGAAGGCTCCGTGCTGTGGCCGCTGCCCGCTGAGCCCCATCACTTCTCAGCCAGCTTGCAGAATCTCCTGGCTCATTCCAGCGTCCTACAGGCCCAGGGACTGACCTGCAGCTTCGTTCTTTCTCAGGTCTGCCCTGGGGTTTCCCTTCTCTCTAAATGTATTGTAAGGGAGTCACAGTTTTGTAATTTCTCTCCTTTTTTCTTTTATTCACTGCTGTGTAAAATGCAGATCTCCATAATATTAAACACCTGTTATTTAAAAGGAAAGAGATAGAGCCATTCACTCTCTCTCTCTCTCTCTCTCTCTCTCTCTCTCTCTCTCTCTCACACACACACACACACACACACACACACTCACATGCACTCTTGGTCATTGAGATGAATATGAGAAAGAGTAACTTTCAAGGTACCTGCCAAATCCAAGACTTTATAAAATTGTAAAGCAAGGCTGATTAAATTTGTTTTGCTATTTGAGGCATGAAAACATTAAATCTAATTATCACACAAATAGGATCAATCTGGTTAAACAGTTTATGTTCAGTAATAATTAAAGGAGTTCTTTAATTCTGGATTTGTAAAAGAAAAGGATTTGTTAAGAATAAATTCACACCCTGTAATGAGAATTGTATACTGTTTAATAATTATGGTCAGACTGAGTTGTCAAGGGCTTATTTGGTAATAATAATAATTTAATACATTTTTATTATTGCAGGGATTATACTAAGTGATAATGATCTTGTACATAATCACCTGAGACCACAATGTCCCCAACTCTTAGTAGATGACCTGGCCACATTCCACACAGAGAAAATAGGAGCCACCTTGATTTCTTGCCACTGACTCTACTTATTTCTTGTGAATCTTCATTCACTTTTCTTTGTTCCTTCTTCTTGCGGTTGGGATGATGTCCCTTCTATGAAGGTCAATCTAGTCGTATCCTAATAAATGTTAAACAACAAGCTTTCTGAAAAAGGAAACAAAACATACCTGATTTGTAGAATTTGCTGGTCTCCACAGCGTAGGTACCAGTAAGACCTCACTGAACAATGCATAGACATGTCTGTGCGTGTAAGTTTGCACACCAACCACACCACCTCCAGCACACCATTGGGCCCATCTCTTGTTTCCCAAAGAAGCAGTAGGGGATTTAGTCTAGGGGCAGACTTGCTCAAGTTTCTACCCTGATTTGACCCCTTAAGGTGACCAAGGTTTTGGATAAGTCACAACCTTTCTTATCCTCAGTTTCCAAATTGCTAAAATGGTGATTAGTAGGTAATAGCCAATGAAATATAATAACATTATCCTCAGATCCATAACCAAAAGATAAAATGTTTTTGAGAAAGAGTGTAGTATTATTAACCCCATAGTATAAATGAGGACGACAAGACATTTTCCCTTCAAGCGAGTGATCTTTGTTAAGAATGAATTCACTTTCCTTTTATTTAGCCAGATTTTACTGCATTTCCCCCTCCTACCTAATCCTCAATGCATTGGCAAGCATTACGTGGATAGTGTTGGCTGTTAGAAATAACCTTTTGTCTTAGGTTGGATTTTTTGGAAACAGACATTAAATGTTTTGTCTGTACGAATTTTATTGGATGGTGCTTTTAGGAAAATTACAGAGGCACAAGGTAAGCAGGAGTGGGAATAAGAATTTAATGTGTCTGCAGCAGCAGCCCTTGCAGATCTAGCAGGAACCTGGGCTGAGGTGGTCCAGTAGAGCTGTTCTGAGCTGAGCCTGTGGGGCAGGCCCTTTCTTTACTGTTTTAACCAGTCATGGAAATCCTAGCAGCCGACAGACCCATCAGTCCGCAGGGGAATGACTGCATCTTCTAGAAACAGCTGGATCCGTCGTCTGCTCAGACCCATTGCTCCATGTGATAAGTTCATCACACTGGTGAATAATTTCTCCAAAATTCACAGAGGTCTCTTCTCTTGAGAAAATGTACAAGATGAACGTCAGTAGGGTGAACTATGGCTTCAGTTGCTGGGTGTGGTTTGAGAACACAATTTATTTTCATTATTTCCTCCTTAACACCCAAGGTACCCCATCAAAGTCAGTTGGCCCTTTTCAGACTGTGGTTTCTGGTTATTGAACTTATCCATTTGCATTGTCCATTCAAAGTTGGGCAGGAGAGTACAAAGAGCTATCGCAGCCTATCACCTGGGGGACAAACATTTTCCCTTTCTCTAGTAGCCGTGCCTCCTTCTGTGATTAGAATCAGTTATTTTGTCTGAGGGTAACTCTTTTCCTTACCTGCTGTGCACACAGGACAACAGCTACGGGTGCAAGGAGGGAAGACACAGCAGGATTTCCACTTAACACTGGTTAACACTGACCAGGTAGAGACTGTAACTCAGTGTTAAGTGGAAATCCTGCTGGGTCTTCCTTCCTTGCACCCCTAGCTGCTGTCCTGTGTGCACAGCACTATGTCACCATGTGGTAGGATGCCTGGTCTATCCTGGAGGAGTGTGCCCCATCCTTACTGGGCCTCATCTTCATGTGGTGCCTCTGTGGCACTTGGCAAGACTGTTCTGTTGTCCCATCAGGCTGACAGGTCCTGGTTGGTATGCATGGTATAGGTGCAGCGAGGTGATACTATATGGTGTTTATGGCCAGTGGACAGTGCTTTGAAAGACCTAGGGAGTAGGTCTTGTGAGCAGAAAAGGAAAACCTGTACCCAAAGTATGTGCCAAGCCCAGCCAAGATGAACTTCTGCTAACTTCAGAGTAGATGGAGTCCAAATTAACTTGCCATCAAGTGGACGAAGAGGTGAGGCTGTATTGGGACTCACTCTTGGTTTGTGCTGTGGCAAGTTGAACTTTCTGTAGTGGGATAAGCTAGATTATTCTTGATGAATTGAAGCCTGTGCTGTTGGATCCACTTGGAGGCCCTGTGCCTGCTGTCATGGCTACTCCACTCATGAGCCATTGAACATAGCCAGGTGGCCACAAGAGGAGGCTGGCCGGCATCACGAACCTGGGACGTTTTCCTCTAGTGCTCAAGCTCTTGTCTAAGGCTCTTTGGTGGCTGTTAATGTGATAAAGAAACCAAACTGCTGATCAGTGTCTTCTGGTACCCCAAAAGTTGAAAAATCACGGATCCAGATGAAATCTGAGACGTGGCTTCCTGAGGACCAGCACCCATATCACAAAACAAAGTGAAGGTGGTGGGTTCGGGGTTGAGACACATCTCAACACAGCTGGAGCTGACAAGGACAACTCTGTGCCTTTCCCTTCCTTACCAGTGCGTTAGTGGCCGTTCTTATTCACTATGATATTGTTTTTGGTGAGTGACACTGGTCTGGGTAGGGAATCAATTTCCACATGGCCTTGGCCACTCTTGCAGCTCTTAACCCCATGTGTCAACAAAGTGAGGTGGGGCGTCTGCAGCCTCCAGGTGTGTTCTTTCTGATCCCACATTGACATGCTGGGTAAGTGATCATGAGCAGAGTGGACCTGCTCTCACCCATCCATAGGCCAGGACCCCTCTCCTTGGTGGCTTTCCTGCATCCCTGCTCTAACCTGAAGAGGGGGATCGTGCTTTGGGCTCCTAGAGACTACTGTCAACTTACCTCTTAGAACATTCTCAAAAGATCCCAAGGTGTGGCTGCTCAGCTAAACGGACTGAAGAGCCTGTGGAGAAGGACTAAGGATGATTCTTAACTTATAGCCTTGGTGTAAATTAACAGGCCCTTTCTCATGAGAACTCCACCTCTTTCGTCAATGGGTTCCAGGCCTAGGGTCTGGCTTGGACATGGAAACCGAGTGCGGCGGCACTGCTGTTTGGACTCATCTGTCTTCACTCTGTTCCTCCTTATCATATCTGTATTCTCTGGGTTGTTGCACTAAACAATGTTGTTGTTAATTTTCATCTGTCTTTCCACTGGAGACCCACGTTCTATTAAACAGCTCCATAGTCTTCTGTGGTACAAGATGCCCTGGACCTTTGTCACTCATCCCAATAATGATATCTATTTCTGACAACTAGCTCCTGTTATCTTGGGATCCTATTATCCTCAATTTTTTAAACAGCATTTACTACCTTCAACCCTGTCTTCCACAGGACAGTGACCCCTGAGCTTCTCAATCATACCACCTCTGTCACCAGCAAGTTCTTTGTTTCCTCAGTAAACCAAATCTCCTCTGGGTCTCCCAGGGCCATAGCCAGTTGATGGGTTTTCTGGAGTAAATAGCACATTCACTGTGGCCTGGCCCCTTCTCTGAGCCTCTCTGCCATTGGCTGCTCTGGTAGTGCGGGCATTTCACTGTCTCAGCACTGTCTCTTGGGGTGTTTTCCAGCTTGCTGAATTTTGTATCACAAGGGAGGGCTGGACTTTCTTTCATTATTCCACGATCCTCTGACTGGCTTCCCTCTGTCTAACTCTGCAGCCTAGGAACATGGAAGTTGTCCTGGATAAACACCCTCTTTCATTACCCTTATCAATTTCTGAGTTCTGTCAATTGTGCCTTTCAAATATTTCCTGAACCTATCCTCCTTTCTTCTCCAACACGGGACGTGCCCAGTCTAAGTGGCACCATCTCTACAGGACTGCTGCCTCCGCCTCCTCCTGACTTCTTGGGTCCACTCTTGCTCACTCAAATTGCATCACTCCACAGCAGACAGGTGACCTTCCAAAAGCTGGATTCTGATTCTGATTTTGTTGCTCTCTTACTTGAAACACTTCTATGGCTTCTTGCTACCCCATGGTGATCTCCTGCTTTATCTCGCCACGCACCTGGCTCCTGTGTCAACTGTGACCTTCAGTTCCTGGACAGTGTCCTTCTCCTTCTGACCACTGCCTTGTGCATACTGGCTCTGGAGGACTTGTCCACCTGCAGCCTCCTCCTCTTAGTCCTTAGTCACATCTAATATCAACACAACCTCACTCCCTCCCGGAACGGTTGTCATCGAGCACATTGACAGAAGAGGCGTGGTAGGCCTCGAAGCATGAAGAATTGCTTCCTCTTGAGTTGACTGACAGTGGATTTTCTTTGGTGGGGTCTCCTCTTGGCTCTTGCTTGTGTTACACACTGAGCATCTCCAGGTAACCCTTCGGAAGGTCATTAATAATTAGAAACCCATCCTACAGTGCCAGCCAAGAAGCAGTTCTTACTAATATTTACTTCATATGGCAAAAGTGCCACATATTCTTATGTGGATAAAGTTCTCGCCAATGCTTATCCCAAGGAGCTTGGGTGAAGCAGTCTTGCTTTTCCTGCCCTTCCTTTCCTTCATAGTGAGCTCTGGTTAAACATAAACACCGGAGGTCAGGTCCCCATGCTTGATGTGATTTGCTTGGCCTGCTGGGACGCTCTCTTTTCTGAGCCCCTCTGTTCACCCCTCTGCACACCCCAGCTGTGCATACGTCCTGGGTTCTCCATCCTATCCAACTCTGCTTTCTCAGTGGAGTTTTTTTCTTATTCCCTGTTGCAAGCTTCCTCTCGTTTCAGTAACCTCCTGTCTTGAAGCTCATGATCTTTGCATCTCTCTGGGGACTGGGTTGTGTGCCCTTCTTTGTACCTGAGTCTTCTGTATGTGCCTTATGTTGAATCCTGCTGGACTGAGGCTGCTTCTTTGTATGCTGTCTTTCTCTGGGACCTCAAGAGTTTCTGAGGGGCAGCTACATCCCCATTCTCCCTGGAGCAGTTGAGGTTCATTATACTGAGAGACCCTTGGGCAGATCTGTCTGATTTTTAATTATTCCTCATTCTACCTGTTATAGTACTTTGCTCAAAGAAGATAATTAATAAATATTTGTTGAATAAATAATTCAATGTATTGATTGAAAATTTTGGTGACCAGTGAGGAACCAGGGGCTACATAGGAGCCAGGGGTAAATCAATCAATCAATCAACCAATCAATCAATCAACTAACAGATTAAAAGTCAGATAACAGACCCAAGCAGCAGAGAACAGAGAAACCACTTCAGAGAAGGAGCTGTTGCAACTAAAGCTTAGCCTTTGATGATTCAGTTGAAGGAGTTGGAACTACAAGAATTCCAGATCAGGGCGAGGGAGGTGACTGGTGTGTTGAGTCATGAAAACGTCAGTGCTTAAAAGAAGGGTGCTGGTTGCCATGAATTGTGTTATTTTAGGTGGTTTTCCTTTCCTAATATAAAGTCAAAGGAAGAACACAGCATCTCACATGAGAAGAAGAGGAGACATTCCAGTCCTGAAACCATCTGGGAGGTGGAATGATAGGTGGAAGAGAGAACAGGCAGAGAGAGGACTCAGCTTCTCCAGGTGAGGGGGGCTGTAGCTGCCCTTCAGAAACCCTGAGGTCCCAGAGAAAGAGCACGTACAAAGAAAGCAGCCTCAGTCCAGTGGGATTCAACATGATCCCAGCCAGTCCAAAGGGTAGGGACAATGAGAAATTAGACACAAGTTTTCTGCAAAGCTCTGGGATTTATATTTTCTTATTCTTCATGTGTATTTCTGGTATAATGTAGTAAAAAATTTCTGGTTGGCTGGATTCAATTTTCATCCTGATGTTTTGATATTATGTAGATGCAGCTTAAAAATCTGCTGAAAATAAGACCAAATATATCTTTTAAGAGCACAGACTGATTTTTCTGTTTTCTTTTGATTATAGGAGTCATTTTGAATGAAAGATATCAAAAGTCAGGAAATTCAGACTTCAGATGACTCTACCCATATAATTCAATCTTGCTGTCCTTGCATTCAGAGTGGGAGAGATAGAGATCCTTATTTGACATCAAGGCAGGCCGCCGTTCAATACCTCAGTTCACACTCACACAGTTGCTGCATGAGCTCATCTCTTCTTTCACAGCATATGCATTCTTGGTGCTTGTAAAAGTTTCTCAACACAAGACTCACTGTACTGTATCACTGTCACATTCTAGATTGCCAGCACCCAAATAGTAATGATCTCACAGTTGATGAATCAAGTCTCAGATGTAGTATGAAAAGGACAGATTATTGCCAGGAGAATCAGGGACATAAAATGCAATGATGTTTTGGATTTTGAATTATACATGCATAAACAAAGAGAAGCTCAATTTTGTGCAATGCCCATGATTGCACCTAGGAATGTCTTTCCTTTGCCTTGAAGGCAGTCTTAATAGCATGCATGTGATTTACTTATTATAGTAAAAATTAAAAGCATTAAAAATAAGGTAACAGTTTCAGTGATTATTGGAAAAAAGAGTATGTTAAGTTGGAAAATATTTTTCAAGAAACAAGAGAGCTTTGGTTGTAGCTCGGCATTCAGGATCGCTGGGTAGAATGATGTATGGATTTTTTAAATGTCAGAGGAAAGTAAAAATAGCTCTAGCAAATACTTTTCTTGGTCTATAATGTGCGTACTGTTTTTCCATAGTGTTTATAAACTTCCTGTTACCTAATATAAAAAAAAATTTATTCATCTTTTCTGTCACTAATAATCTAAGGATATATCTGTTTTTTTTCCTCTCTCTTTTTTTCTTTTCGTTTTAAATGTATAGGCAAAAGAGCTGACATAAACAGCAGATTATAGTGCCAACACAAATGATTTCCAGAGTTATCTGAGGCTTGTCGGAGAAATAATTTCTCAGTATCTGTGATGTTGAAGTCTCATGGAATTGGTGGGGCTGTCATGACATACAGTACGTGCTTTTCACTAGGTGTAAAGACTGTGTGAATTAGTCATTTTGGAGACTTGTTGTAACCGTGGGTTAGTGGGAGGGCTGAACGCATAGGGGCAGCACCTTGTCCAGGATTGCTGAATGACTTATGTTTTATGAGTGATTTCTGTATTTTGCAGGCCCAAATAATTTCTTTTTTTTCCAAAATTACATGTGCACATAATTTGAGTTCAAGAGTTGTACCAGGCTGGTTACCAAAACAGCAATGTCAATCCTCCTTCTTTCTTTTTCTCTGTCCTCTGGAGGCCACCAGTTTGACCTCCTGTAGGTGTTATTTGTGTCTAAATATATTTTTAATTGTTACTTCCTGATCCCTCCCACCCCCGCATTATCTATTGAATTCCCATTATGCATGACAAAGATTGAGCCCCTCATGCCCCCAGCTCCCTAAATATTGTAATTTTGCTTAGCTGAGTAGTCAACATTTTTATCATCATAACCATAAAATGCAGCTCCCAGCCGAGGCATGCGGCCAACTATGTTTTCCTTTTTTAAACAAGTTTTTGTTTTTGGTGGAGTCATTTATCATCCTTTATCTTTTGCACATTAGTTTTCTAATGTGTTTACTGATATTTCAACCTCAAATATTTTTGGCAAACTTTTTCTAAAAAGAGCTATAAATCTTCCAGGCTTTTAATCCTTTAGATCTTGTGGTTCCGTCTCGCTCTTCAGCTCTGCTGTTGTCAGCTAGGCTCCAGGCTGTGGCTCGCAGACCTCATCTGGGAACCATTCTCAAAGGTGTTCTGCTGCTTTTTTCCAGAGAGACTTCCAGGCTTAGGCTGCCATCTGCATTGTCATCCTGGGTCCCCTTCCCTGTGAGGGGGTTTCTCTGGGGATTTTCTGTGCCTCTTTTGGATTTCCTGTCTCTTCTTTTGGATTTCCTGGTTTCTGTTCCCCATCTTTCTCTTTCTTGGATAATGCCCTCATTTGGGTGGAAACTCTTTTTCTGGGAGGTTTTAGATAAAGGGTGCATGTGAGATCATGCAAATTCTTTCTTCACGAGGTTTTCCAAGAACTCACTATGACATGAGATGTTTTGTTTGCTTCTTGCTTTTTTTTTTTTTTTTTTTGGTCACACTTTCCACTGAACTCAGAATTTGACTAAGAAAAACTAATAAAATCTCAGTGAACTTAGGCACAAACTTATTTTGCTTATTTCTAATAAGATCTAGAAACCCAAAGAGACCAACAGATGTCTGGGGCTTATGACTATTCTTTAAATAAAACCATCTAGGAGAGCAGGGTGGCCTGCTGGCAGGGACCATCCAGATGAGAAAGTGCAAAAGCTGGGATGGAGTTGAGTCCCAGGGATTTGTCCTCCCGTGGCCCTCTCATAGCTCCAGTGTGAGCTTCACTGCAGGTCCCATGATGATGAGCAATGAATGGTCCAGGGCACGCTGTGCCACGAGGTCTCTGGGACTCCTCCTGACACCTTGCAAAAATGTTTCCCTGAGCAGAGTGGGTTGGCTGTGCATTCTGAGGTATTTCTTAAGAAAGATGGGATTTTATGAAATTGAAATTTGTTTATAGCACAATAATTGATTATAATATTGAATATGTTTTAAAGCATTTGATTTTCTACCAATAAGACAAGCAAATACTTAAAATATATGAAACTAAAAGTGAATTAAATTATAGGTTTGTGGAAATTTGCTGGAAAGACCAACTGGGGGACTTACAGATCCTTGGTTCTGGGGGAGCCTGGTCTGGGATGTGTGTTTTAAGAAGACAGCCCTGCCACTCCAGGGACCTGGTGGAGGTCTGCTCGCGGTGACACTGGGTTGGGCGTGAATGAGTGTGAATAAGCATACTTGTGAACCGCACTCTTGAGTATTAACACACTTGGTGGCTTATTTAGACGAAGAAGCAAGGAGAGACATGGAACTCTGAGGTTGATTGATGGCTCCGGCTTTGACCTTGGGAGGCATCTCTTACTGTGGTGTCCTGGAATCACAGCCTGGCAATCGCTGGGCATCAGCAAAACCAACCCAAACACTGTGCCTGCGAGTCAGACCCAGCTTTCACTGGCATTTTGCCTGAGGTGGTTTGAATTCCTGGGTGAGGCTAGAAGCTCATGGAAGCCTTGCTTTTCAGAGTAGGCCTTCCACTTTCTGATTCTCTCTGTGGAAAACTTCTTGGGAAAGACTATTTTTAATTCTATTATTCTTTTAGATCTTAGTAATATAATCCCTTGGCTTTACTTTAGAAAGCTATTGAATGCATTATACTCAGTAAACTAGGAGTCTTTAAAAATAATAGTTGGAACTACTTTGGGGCAAAAAATAGCTCTTATTTTTTGGCAAATTGTGGATAAAATTGGATCTTGTTTTTTAAAGAAGGTGTCATTGCCTTATGAGGCTGAGTCACATCAAATGTATTGATAATACTCCCATGTTTTAAAGCTGTGGCTTAGAGAAACTCAGCCCACCCCCAGGTGTGGAGATATGTGAAGACCTCTTGAATGGGAAGAGGAGGAGGCTACTGATTCAGCATGTGCTATGCTAAGGAGTCCGTCACCAGCACTCGTGTTTGGCAGAACCCCAGAGGCAGGCAAAGGAGTGGGAAAGATTTAAGGTGGGGAAAGGGACGCTGCAGGTGGGCTCTGATGGGAGGCTGTGGACAGGGCAGCAGGAGGCTGCTCACTGAAAGAGGGCATCCAGTGAGATTGGTTAGCAGAGTATTTTCTTTTCCTCTATCGATTGTCTATTGAGAGTGGTGTTCGTCAGCTTTCCACCACTATAACAAGATGTCAGAGATGATCCACTTATCAGGATAGAAGGTTTACTCTGGCTCATGATCAGCTGGCCCTGTGTTTAGGGATTGTAGCAAGGCAGCGCCTTCTGGTGGAAGCACATGGTGAAGTACAGCTGCTCACTTCATGGCCAGGAAACAAGAGAAAGGAAGAGGAAGGGGAAGGGCAGAGGAAGGGCCTGGGGTCCTACCATTCCCCAAAAGGCACCTCCCAGTGACCTAACAACCTTCTACTAGATCCCATGTCCCAAAGATCCCACCAGCTCCCAAGGCTCCATCCCATAGGCCGAGCCCTTAACACCTGGACTTCCATGAGACATTGAAGATCCAAACTACAGAAGTGGAGCCCACAGTTAGCAGAGCCACCAGTTCTTGGTCGAGTCCCCTGTTGTTGGGCTGTTGTTACAGACATGGCAGGGCCTGGCTGCAGGTTGCTGGTTTGGTTATTACTGGAATATGTGGACTAGCCATCATGTGTCTGTCCCTTCAGCCTCTCCCAGGGAATCAGAAATGTCAGTCTTCATATGGAAAATTACAAACAGTTCGCAAGAACTACCTTAAGTTCAGGGTAATTTTTCAATCATCAGATTGTTTTAGGTGTTTTTATTCTTGTCAGTGAAATAAAGCAGAGTTGATTTGCCTCTTTATCAGTTAAGGAGGATTCTTGGCAATGAGCTTAAGTAATGATACAGCAGAACTCAATTTTTGATTCAGTGAAATCATGAACCTGTGAAATGATTTAATCACAGAAGACTTTTACTTTGCTTCTGAGAAAGAAGAGAGAGGACCCTTCTCTCACTTGTTCAAGGCTTATGAACACAGTATGCTCTAAGTTCCAGTTCTAACATTTTACCTTCTTGTTACCAATGTAGTTTTGCAAATCACAAATGTATTTACAACCTAAAAATATCCCTCAAATGCTACATTTTTATTGCTGGATCCAAACTATGGACAAATAAGGAAATAGTATAAAAGAAAATAAAAATGGTGTTTACAGGCAAAGTACCCACCATGGATAATTCCACTTCCTTGAAATAGAACCCTCTGACATGGTGGTTAACAGTGATTAATATGTGATAAACACAACAATAAAACTTTAGTCTGCCGGGAACCTTGCCAGACTCCTGATGTTGCTGTGACCCTCGCCCATCAGTCAGGAACTGGATAGCCGTTCCTATCTCTATGCCTGCAAGACAGTGGCATGCTGTGAATACTATAGGGCTCCAGGACTATAGAGAGGTGGGAATAGCCTCAGGGCAGGAACCGACAGCCCAAGAGAAGATGCTTCTATAATTCTTGTGCCCTAGTGCTATTTGCACCTCTTTACAACAATGTGTGATCCAGATTTCATCCTCAAGGGAGGATGGCTCAAGGGAGATACAGTATATAAATTCTACAATTACTCCATTGTATATTTTAAACTGGAAGAATATGCTAAGTATGCAATCTCTTAATTTTTTCATGAATATTTATTTAGGCAGCTCGTGACTACAAAGGAGATCAGCAGCTACATTAGCTTAGTAGCCTCTCATTTTGACGATGAAGAACGTGTGTTAGTTTACTTACCGTTCTCTCTATGTAAATTATTAGCAATGAGAAATGATCAATACATTCTGCCTAGTATGATGTGGGTGATCAATATTTAAAATGAAGAAGAGAACTTTCCAGTGTATTTTTGAGATGTTGCTGAGTTAAAATCTTCCGACAGAATCATTTCATTTAGAATGTGGCAAATTCACATCGAAGACACGACATATGTTTTTGGCATTAGCTCCCAACTCTGAACTTTTGCAGTAAACAGAGACAAGGTGCTAATTAACAGAACTGCCAATCCAAGTGAATAATGGAGTTCTGTAGACGCGTGGGCGAGGGTGTGACCTTCTGCATCAGAGGTGCTCAGATGCTGAGGTCTCAGTTTTGGAACTATGACTATCAAATAATGAGAATCGGAGAAGGAAAAAAGATAGTGAAATTTCCATTAACTCATCTAGGTATTCCTAATTAGTTTTCAAAAATGGCCAGGCAATGTTGAATGGAAGACTTTTGAGAATGTGAAATAAATAAAGGTCACAGGCCACTGTATTCCTTCAACTCAGAAGGGTGCCAATCAAATGTTCAGTGAGGAAAGATACTTTGTGAAACCCGTGGAGAGAATCTGCATCAGGCAGCATCATAGAACCACAGTCTCTACTCCAGGACATCCAGACACCTCAGTCCAGGGGATTGGAGTAGGGTGGAAAAGTGGGGAGGTGTGCAGGAGGTGGTGTCCCTGGTCAGTCTAAAGACAGCTCCCTTTGATGTGAATGGACTGCAGTGAGGTGGGTGGAGACAGCTGGCCATTCCCTTCATCCCCGAGAAAGGTTAAGACTTGAATAACATGCCCTGAAGAAACTGGAGCCACAGTTTCCTGATGACCTGCTATGGATGAGCGTCAGGGTAAGTCCAAATTAAACCATTGTGACAACTTTCTTTATTGCAAGCATTTTTCAAATGAGGAAACTGAGGCATGAGAGGTAATTTGTCCCCAAACACTATCATATCTGAGTGGCTAGTATTAGGCATTAATCTTGGTGCCCAGGATCTCACGGGAACCCACTGTGGTCACTTTTGTCAACTGCTCCAGACACTGTGGCTCTGGTTTCTTCAGGGCATGTTATTCAAGTCCTAGCCTTTCTAGAGGATGAAGGGAATGGCTAGCTGTCTCCATTCGGCTCCAGCACACCTGTGTGACAAACTGGGCAGTCCCTTGCCCAGACTGTCAAGGCAGAAGCACATTTATTATAATCAGGAATAAAGCAGGATTTTTCTCCATTTTGGGTCTCAGGATACAGGTTTTTGTAAGTGGACACACTCTCCAAGTTGGTTGTTGCCTCCATCTGTTTGGAGAATCTGTTTTGAGAATACTTGAGGCTGGATCACTTACAAAGAACAGACATTTTTGGTCAGAGCCTGGGAAGTCCAAGATAAAGGGGCTGGCATCTGGTGAGAGCTGTCTTGCTGGGTCATGTCCTGAGAGAAGGCTGAAGGGGGAGAGAGAGAGAGGGAGAGAGGGAGAGAGGGAGAGGGGGAGGGGGGGAGAGGGAGGGGGCACACCCAGTGAGGTTTCTGCTACCAGGCCCCATCCCACATGGCAGAGGTCACCTCTCTTCTCACTTAAATAAGTCCTGCTCCTTTACTCTTCCTTTCTGTGTAAACTCAATAACCGAGATGGAGGGGACCTCAGGGGACTCAGCGATGCCCTCTTATTAAGCTGAGGAGTCAATCAGGCATCAGAAGGGTGCATTTCTAGGATAGATAATGGCCCCAGGTTGCAGAAGGGGTGTGTTTCATAGTTTAGGATGAGGGTGGCTTGATCACTGGAGACTGAAGCAGAAAAGTTGGTTTGGACAGTCAGAAAAAAAGTTGTGAAAAGCCCGAGACTCATTGTTGCTGGGACGGGATGCATGCTCAGAGCCAGCACTCCTTGCTTATCTTCTTCCTGGGGACCCACTGCTACCCAGAGCCTCACTGTGTGCTCTTCTCCACCCAGGACTCACAGACGGTGGGAAAGGGCAAAAGTCCAGGGCCCAGGGCCCAGTGTCCTCCAGGACCCAATGTCACTGGGGAGGGTGAACATCTGCCTTCTTCCCCCTCCCTCCTCCCAGGCACACTGCCCTCCTTCCTTCCTGGGGACTGTCTTGGGGATGTTATTTCCCATGTCCTTCAGTTGTCTGTGGATTTTGTTCTTCTAATTTTGCGAGACGAGAACCCAGAAGGAAATGAGTGAAGTGGGGAATCTGGTCTCATCTCAGAACTCTGGAAACTTGGAGACCCACTTCCCCACAGTTTTCTATGTCTGTAGTGTACTTTATATCTATGACTCCCAGTGAAAACATGGTACCCAGTCGAATAGGACTCTCAGAGAAGGTCAGATCTAAACGGGCATCATACATTGGTGTATGCGGCAGCTGAACCCTGGGGCTACTGTGGGCAGCTTCTTGCTGGGTCTGCCCTCCTGTTTAGCGTAGGATAATTTAATAATACCAGAAGCTAATGATACTTTTTATTAGTGCATCTTGAATTTACAGAGTAATGGGCTTCACGTGGCCTGTTCACACATGCCCACCACATACTTTGACCATCTCTGTCCCTTTCCCTGCCCTCCCTTCTCCTGTCTCCTGTCCTCTCCTCTTCTCTAATATTCTCCCTTCTACTTCCAGGTCATCATTTCCCCCACCCTAGATTCCACATATGAGAGAGAACACTCAATATCAGTCTGAGTCTGAAGCTAAAAGGTTTTGTTAAATCCACAGATGACTTTAACTCATTTATTTAAAACTACATATCTAAACCAATTTTATTCAGCATTTTAATCAAAATATGTTTAGTGTGATTCTCATGGTTTCTTTCCTCAGGGTCAAATAATCACGATAGCTTTTAGGAATTTTCCCATACCACTTGGGATTAAGATATCCCATAAAGAAAAATTTCCTTGGGCACCCAGACTTAAATTTCACTTTTCATTGAACTCTTGCTGAAGTATATTTCACAATGCCTTCTCTGTTGAAGGTGATACACTCGACAGGACTTCCTCTGGAGAATTTAGTGTCATTATTATTAATGTAAATGATTTTGATTTTTAATATGCCATAGAACCCTAAGGTCCAGTGGTGTGGGGGCCACTTTTCCTGTGTATAAGTGATCTGACCTTGCGATGCTCTTGAAGCGTCCACATGCTGCTTTGTGTTGTCCTCTCTGCACACCCCTGGGAGATGCAGCTCATCAACTCCTATCTAAAGAGCTGGGATGCTCGTGCACAGACGCAAGTGTGTCTGCTCTGTGCCACTGTTTTCCCTGTACTACTCCAGAGACCCACCTGTGCTGCCAGGTCTACGCCTTGTTCTTTACAGATGACTTTAGGTACGTGAAGTGCAGCTCTGTCTCTATCAGTCTTGCTTCCCAAGATGTGTTCCATGCAAGACACAAGTTCTATAAAATATCAATTGATGCCTCAAGAAAAATAGATGATTTAAAGTTTGGTAGACAGTGGGCTAAAAGAATTACACCTATAAAAAGTTAAGTTTACCTTTTCAGGCATTTTCACATGACCACAAGGATTAAAAAGCCTTAGGTACTGAACATGGTAAATAGCAAATTTTGATCTTATATGGACATGAAGTCACTTTTGTGGAAGAGCTTGCTGTATACTTTGTGAAGTTCCATTGTGTCTTGGGATTGCTGTGTTGGCATGAGAGGTGTATGCAGAAATGGAATCTTAAGCATTGCAAAAGTTCCTTTCTAGAAACTTGGGGATAGGAGGAATGACATGTGGTAAAATGATCTGTAACCAGAATAAGTGAATGTCCTGTATACATTCAAGTCATTGCTCTTTGGAGATCCTTCTTTGAATAATAGATAAAAGTGTATAAACCTGCAGGTCATTAAGTGGGGAACAGGTTTCTGCTTTAGAAGTGAGTTACATTAATGAATGCTAGTGCACTAAACAGAAGTAACCTGTCTAGGTTTAGAACTCATAAAATATAAGAGTGCCTTCCTGCTCTCTGGAGGAAGAAGATGAGATGATAAAACTAAAGACTAAGTAGAAGTCAGTATCTTAAAAGAAACTTTAAGAAATAGGCCAAATGATAAACTTTTGAAACTATCCCTTTTTATGTCCTTCTAAAAGGACATAAAATATATTTAAGATGAATATTAAAATCATGTTTATGCTACTGCTCTGCCACTTTTGAAAGTCATTCCTATTAACTCTTTTTTTTTTAAATTGGTCATGTAATTTATTCAGCAGAACACTAAGATATCTTAGTTTATTGATTTTTGTTATAGAATATGATTTCATCATCTACTCCTATTAACTCTTGAGAGAAAGGAGCATTACATTTGTTGAAAAAAAAGCACTATTTGGCTTAAATACATATGCATTTCCTTTGCCCAAACATACACACATGAATATATTTGTATTAATTCTGCTATAAAATATTTGATCATAGGCAACAGTGCCCTCTGCTCTTTGTTCTGTCTCAAGGCTTAGCATCCATGATAAATTAGAATTTAGATGTTTAATCTAATCTGTGTTTAGACACTTGTTGCAAAGAAAAATCCATAACTGCCTGCAGCTGTTTTGGTGCATGCTGGACTGTGCGTCTCAGGGATCTGCATGGCAGATTCATTTTAATAATAACAGCTACCATATGTCATACATGCTCCTCAAGTGTTTTATGTGGATTTTTTAAATTCCCATAGCAGTGTGAGGTGGATACGACTTTCACTGTACAGATGAGAAAACCAGGGCATGCTTGCCCAAGGTCACATAGGTGTAAGTAGCAGAGCCAAGGTCTGAACACAACTAGTCTGATTCCAGTGGCTGCTCTTGATAACCAGGAGGAATGGAGAGATAGCAGTGATACCAAGGATACTCCATGAAATTCTGATCCTGAACCTCCAGGAGCTTCCCATTGATTGTGTGTGTGTGTGTGTGTGCGTGTGTGTGTGTGTGTGTGTGTGTGTGTAAGTATGGTGCTAGGCATTGAACCCAGGGCCTGGTGCATGTGAGGAAAACACTCTACCACCTGAGCTATATGCCCAGACCCCCACTGATTTTTATAAGGCAAAAAACCATTGAAATGAGTCTTACCTTCTTCAAGAAGATAAATAGATGAGGTATGTTATCTCCATTAAGAATAGTAAAGAAATTCGCTTCCTCTATTCCCTAGTTTCATACTGGTAGTGCCCACCATGCTCCATCATTCTCCCCCAGTGTCATTGGGCAAATTGCACTTTAGAAATGCCACAGTGTAGTCAACTTTGTGTCATTACAATACCTGAGATAATCAACTTAGGAAGAGAAAAGGTTTATTTTGGCTCACAGTTTTAGAGGTTTCAGTCCATGATCTGTTGGCCTGCATTGCTTAGGGCTGTGGTTGGGGCATGAGTTAAGTAGCCTTGCTTAACTTATGGCTAGAAAGCAAAAGAGAGGAAGAGGAAGGGTCTGGGTTCCTATATCCCCTTCAAGGTTATGCTCCAAAGACCTAAAGCCCACCTCCTAAAGTGTTCACCACATCCATATTATATCAAGCTGGGACCAAGCTATTAACAACCCATGGAACTTTGGGGGTTAATTCAGGCCCAAATTGTAGTGCCAACTTATCAGAATTTATGATACTAGTAACCCAAATATTGGTGTCACCAATGCTTGGAAATAAGAAAAACAGTAATTATATAAAGTTATGCAAGGTTATATTTCAAATTCAGTTGTGGTCATCTGGGTAGCAGACATTTTAGAGAAAAATTAACACAATTAATCTACCACTTCAAGGTAAGAGTAGTGCTTTCAAATTATGAGAAACTAATGGACCTTTTTTTTTAAGTTACCCATGCTACAGACAGAGTACTTGGAAAACAGTTATATGATTTTCATGGCTCTTAGTCATTAGTTGCTTAGTTATTACTTTCCAAAATTTACCTGAATGTCACCTGTGCATGTGTAATATAAACCTAGTAGGAGCATCAAGGTCAATATACTAATTAAACTCAAATAGCAAATTCCTTCTTTAAAATAAATAAATGCAACATCTAGTATCTACTTCTTATTTCTTATAGCAATAATTTGCTCTCACTCTTGTACATTCTACTTCAGAGAAAGCCATCTGGGGTCTAAAGGATATAATCACTATTAATATTTGAGTTATTGAACATTATATTTTAAAAAATATTCTCTACTCTTTGGAAAATAAATTCATTTGGTGAAATTAAAGACCTAGTTTTTAAAAAAGAATGTTATCAAGACAATTATTTTTGATGCAAGCAAAGAATCATTCATGTTTTCAATTCTCTTTTCTGCTATTTGTTATTACTTATTACTAGTTATTTGTAATCTACATATAGATTACAGCTTATATTAATCAGCTTCTCATAAGTGTAATACATATCTGAGGAAAACAACTTAGAGAAATTTTTTTTTTTTTGCTTATGGTTTTAGAGGTTACAGTCCATAGATGGATGGTTCCATTACTTTGGGTCTAAGGTGAGGAAGAAGATGATGATGACAGAAGGTCATGGTGGAGGAAAGCTGTTCCCTTAGATCTGGTAAGGGGGTGAGGGGGTGAGATAAGGTGTAGTCCTCAAGGAGTCCCTTCGACTACTTCCCACCTCCTACACTTTCTACCATCTCCTAATAGGTCATGCAAACTATGAATTTCTCAATGTAGTAATCCACTATAAGATCAGAGCCATCATGATTCAGTGAAAATTCAAGGGCCCCACCTCTGAACAGTGCTATATTTGGGACCAAGCTTTCAGCACAGGAGTCTTTGGAGCGCAATCCAGATCCAAATCTTAATATGACTATTTCTTTTGTTGTATTTGACTTCAGATAACAAAGTTTTCAAATCAATTTGCTATTTTCATTTTTTAAGAGACTCAAGTTACCTTTTAAATTCATATGTTTTATCTCTCATAAATATCATGATAAATATTTCAAGTTTTGACCTAGCAAGATGCTTCCATCTCCTCTTCCAAAGCTTCTGAGGGAACGAGAAGAGGAAGCTATATAATTGACAGTTGGTTGTAAGATTTTAAATGGTCAGAATAACTTGAAAACAGATTAGTTTTACAGTCTGTTCATAAACATACTCACAAATGGACCATGGCAAGGGGCTTGTTTCTTGCAAGCCTCTGCATAAATTGGATCTTCCTGTAAGAACATTTTTCTGTAAAATTGGGGTTGGGAAGTAGTTCAGGGAGATACCACATAAAACATGTTCCACAGTTAAAAGTGAGATTGTTAGCAAGTGAGGTTGATCTGAAATGTTTTCTGAAGAACTCAAACTCACTTTTTTCCTTAAATATTTATCTAAAACATGTCTATGAGAAATAAAGATCTCTTGGAAGATAAAAAAAAGAATAGTAAAGGGAGCTGGGGTTGTGGCTCAGAGGTAGAGCACTCGCCTAGCATGTGTGAGGCACTGGGTTTGATCCTTAGCACCACATAAAAATAAAATAAAGATATTGTGTCCACCGAAAACTAAAAAATAAATATTAAAAAAAAAGAATAGTGAAGGGGCCTGGGCAATTTAGGGAGACCCTACCTCAAAATAAATTAAAAAGGGCTGGGGATGTAGCATAGTGGATTGAGCACCCCTGGGTTCAATCCCCAGTCTCAACAAAACGGAAAGAATAGTGAAGGGTCTGTTGGTAGGACTGTATGTTCGTATAGCCACTATGGAAACCAGCATGGTGGGTCCTCAAAAGACTTAAAGTTAACAACCATATTATCCAGTTAGACCTCTCCTCAGTGTCTCTCCAAAAGAACTAAAGTCAGTGTCTGTTAGGGACACGTGCACACCCATGCTTACCCCAGCCCCATTCACAATAGCCACACTGTGGAAACAGCCTGGTGTCTGTCAACAGATGGATGGTAGCGAAAGCATGGTGTATAGACACAATGGAATTTTATTCAGCCATCAAGAACAAAATTCTGTTATTTGTAGGAAAATGGATGGAACTAGAGAACGTCATGTAATACAACATAAGCCTGAAAAGACAGGTGTCATGTTTTCTGACCTATGTGGAAGCCAGAGGGGAAAAAGAAAGAGGTCCCATGAAAGTAGAAGGTGGACTGTTAGGATATTGGCAGGGTATTATTGGGGAGGAAGGAAGGGAGGGCAGGAGAAGTTATCAGGGAGTGAAATTGATCGAATTATGTTATATGCATGTATGAATATGCCAAGGAAACCCACATTCTGTATAATTGATATGCATCCAAAGTATCAGGAAGAAAAAGAATTGTGAAGTGTCAACTTTGTAGCCAAATCCTTCCTTATCTGGAGCAAGAGCAAAATGTTCTCCTAAACTTGGAAGAATTTCAGCTTTGTCCCAGTCCTCTTCAATATCCCACAGTGCTGAACTCCAGAGCCTGGTGCTTAGTAATTGTTCAGCAAACACTTGCTGAAGGTTTTCTACTTTACTGAAATTGAAACTCAAGGAATTGGAAGCCTTGACGAAGGCCTGCTAGCAAGTGGCAGGAACCCCACCCCCACCCCTACCCCGAGGGCTACAGGACTACTACCCTTGTCACTCAGCTACGTTGGCACTCAGTGTGCATTTCTTGAGTTAGCAATTGATAGAAATGTCAAATCATTGGAATTAATGACAAGCAAGTTGATGCCAAGCCCATGTCAATCACATTAGAATACACATACCCATCTAATAGTAAGTGGGAGAGCTGGTCTTGCTGGTGGTTATTAAAGCAAACGACTCCTGATTTATTAGGACCAAGTTTCCATTTCACTTTTTGAGTTCCTCATGGGTCACTCTTACCTTAGTGGGGACTAGACAGACACCCTTGAAGCCATCGCTAGCAAAGTCTCAAGTATCCATAAACCAGTGCTTCTCCTACCTACTTGTCCTCTGATAAAGCTGCTCAACTGTGATGAACTCTTTAGGGTTAAGGGGCTCACGCATTCTGTCCCATTCTGTCCCCTGATGGTTCTTTGAAAAGTTCTTGCTTCTAAACAAGAACTCTTTATATAGGCAGCTTCTATTAAAAATTAAACAGAGGAACATTAACAATTTTAAAGAAAGTGCAGTGACTTATAAACTGAGCAGCTCAAAATCATGGCTGATACTTTGTAGCTCCACCAAAGGGTCCTGAAGGAAAGACTCAGACATGGTGAATGAGGAAGCAAAGCAAAGAGAAAGTTGCAGTCAGGTCAAGGCGCAGTTAGGTCACGGCGGCAGTCAGGTCATTGCTGCTGGGCTGCCCAACTTCATTGTGGGATCAGAGGTCAGTGGCAGTTTCTGGTTGGCTACACTTGGTTTTCACTTCCCTCTGAGTTAGTTAGTTTCTAGAAACACACCGGAGTTAGAGTTCAGCTTCCTTTTGGAGGCACCCAGGGCATTACACCACTTCAGTCTAGCGGTCTTGTACCTAATTATCTTGAATCTTCCTACATGTCTTGTCAACCTGTATGGTGACGGGTGGCTTTCCTTTTGCTCTCCTTTGCCTACTCACTGTTACCCATGTCTATGCACATTTTCTTCTGTCTGTCTACCACCTGCCCATCGTCTGCCCATCTATGTTTGCATTTACCTTTGGCCGATGTTTTAACAGGTGTCTCTTCTTTGATTTCTCTGAGTCCTCTTCATCCTAATATTAGAAAGGTGAAACTGTAGCATCACACTGTCATACATTTCATAATTAATAATGGAATTAGAAGAGAAATTCTTGCCTTTCCCTCTTCTAGGAGGAAAAATGCACAAAAACGTTTCTTCTAATTTCTGGCATGGACCAGGTACAATGAGAGGTTTAGTGTTGCTAACTTTGCAGTTAGACTAAACTTGGATTAGAATTCTGGCTCTGGTAATTACCATGTGACGTGGGACAACTTACCTAACTATTCTGTTCCTTAGTTCCTTGTCTGCAATGTGGTACTGATAATCAATTTTATTTATCGGAGCTGTGAGTGTAAGTAGGATCAAGCCTGCAAAATGCTCAGCTTGATACCAGCTGTACTTGGAATCAGTGTTGGTCACTTACATCTTCCACGCTGACTGATAAAGGGAGTAGATCTTTTCATGTCTTCTGCCTGGGAAGCAGGCTGTGGGCCCAGAAGTCTCATAACAGAGCAAAATACTGGAAAGCAAATCTATAGGAATCGTGTAAGTGTGTAAATGCATGTCGGTGGCACTGAAGAGCCTGTTCTGGGTGACACGCACACTCACACTCACCGGAGAGAGGAGGAAGCTGCTGTTTGAGCAGTGATCGCTCAGTGACCGCACTAAGGAAGACCACGAAGTTCTGCCTCACTGTGGTTGGGGAACAGGTGTCTCCATGATCATGCGTCCTTAGGTGCGATTTGGGCCCTTGGTTCCACTTGGCATGTTAAATGCGGCCTTTGTAATTCTACTTGTTAACACGAATACAGAATTCCGTCTCAGTGGCTGAAATCGTATGTTCATTCGTAAATTTTCCATGATGAGATTCAATTGTGAAGGCGAGAAGTGACTTTTACCTGGGTACAGAAAGCAGCTTGTAGGAGGAACAGGTTCCTTGTCCCTTGTTTTTCCTAGTGTGTGTTTGACACAAAGCTGAAGGTGGCACTTACGTCTGTTCCACCCCCAGCTTCTCTATCCTTTATTTTCCTCAAAAATATATCCCATTTTGATCATTGTGCTTGGGTGTACACAGACATTTTTAAGGCTTTTATTTTTTTTCAGAACTAATCACCCCCCCCAAAAAAAAATCCAAACAACAACAACAACAAAACATTAGGCAATTACCCAGTCAGGAAAAAAACAAAAATGATACCAGGCAGCGTAGATGCCACAGATCCAGTCCCCTGACCTGTGTCCTCAGGTTCCTAGTGGCCTAGTGGAGAAGTTGGTTCTCAAAGGCTCTAAAAGCCTTGGACCTTGAAGAGCCCCTTTCTCCTAGATGGGGTGGCCACACTTCCCAAACCAAAGTTAGTAATTATAGCTACATAACAGTGCTGCTTCTGGATGTGGTGAGCAGCCCAGAGGTGTATAGGGGACACTGGACACACTTTCTCACTTCACAGAAGTGTTTCTGAACCCGTTTTGGGGGATGATGGGTCTGAGGCAGACCACCAAAGGCTGCGTGTGGAGTGGGAAGCTGCCAGGCTGCCAGGGGCCCTGCCACCCAGCTCCTTCGCCTTCTCAGAGAATATATAGCCTTGGTTGTCATCATTGTCACATGTGCTGGGGTTGACTTTTAAGAATTGAGATTCACATGACTTAAATTCAGTCTGTTCCAGAGTAGGATTCAATGGGTTTTAGTGTGTTCACAAGGCTGTGCTGTGACCACCATCATTCCAATCTGGACCTTTCCATCAACCCCACATGACATCTGTGCCCAAGTATTCACTTCCCATCCTCCTCCCCACCTGCTTCTGAATCCACCTCTGGTCTCTATGGTTTCCTATTCTGTGCTTTTGGTGAAAGTGGAATTAGGTGATGTGCAGCCCTCACGCCAACTCCTTCCGCCCAGTACCCCATTTCAGATTCGCCCAGGCTGGGGTCCCCGCCATGGTACCTTGTTCCTGTGTGGCTGTGCCCACTCCTGATTCCCCAGACGTCAGTGATGGACGGGTCAGCTCTTTCTACACTTTGGCTGTCAGGAGCCGCTGTTCTGAACCTGAGTGTAAATGGACGTGTGCTCGGTTTTCCTGGGTAAGCCTAGGACTGCAAGGCTGGGTCGACTGCAGCTCTGCTGGGCTTTCTCAGGAATGGCCAAGCTGCTTTCCGCAGTGGCTGCTCATGTTGCCTTCCTGCTTGCAACAGATGGTGAACTGAGGGTCAACAAGTTTGGGGATAGGAGGGGTCCAGTGAAAAAATCCCAATTCCTGTGTTAAAAGAGGAAATTGTTTGAAACCAGAGTGATGCAGTGATCATCCCCAGGACTGGTATTTAGCAGGTCCTCTTTGTCATCTGGGCCTCTCCACAGTCCTGATGCCTTCAGTGCTGCCTATGATCGTCTTCGCTGTACAGACCGAGAATGGCAATCTCATCCCAGGGGTAGCTCAGGAGCCTGCCCTTTCTCTCTGTCCCAGGGCTGTCCTCTTCTCCCGACCTCTGTGAACATCGCTCATCTCCTTTCATTACCAGGCTCAACTGGGTTGTCATCAGGGTCTCCTGACTCTGGCTAGGCGGGACTCGTGCCACCTGGCACAGGCCTTCCCAGTGGTCTCGTCTGAACTGCATGGCGGCAACAGTGTTGCTCATGAGCATATGCTTTGTCTGTAGCCCCTGAGACAGCAGCACCTGTGATATTTCTTTTGCTTTTCCAAAGTATGTTTCTGATGCTTTGATTCTCAGTTGTTCAGTAGATAACCAGATGACTGATTTACCAAAAGACTCTTGGGCAGTAGACAGTGAATAACCATTTCCTAGTACCTCTTATATGCTGGGTTCTAAGGTAGAGGAATTATAGGTTAATCCTTGTTATGATCCTATACACGGTATTTTCTCGTTCTTTTGGAGAAATTGCAGCTTAGGCATCAAATCACAAGGCCAGTAAATGACAGAGGTGAGATTTGAGCCCAGATCAGGCTCCAACCTATGAATTCACTAAATTTTAAAGATTCTAAGACACTATTTAGAAAAGCTCTTTAAAAACACAGTAAATTCTTCTGCATCTGGAATTGGTTACATATGGGAGTTCCTACAAGCAGGAGACAGAATCTCAGTCTTTGAGGCTCTTTGTAGTCTTTAGAATCTGATTTTAATAGGTGATGCTAAATTTTCTTTTTCCTTAGCAGAAGCTACTTAAGAAATTCTGATTTAAGAATGATGATGTACTTACATTTTAAAATACTTTTTATTTCCTTTATAAATTTTGGATTGGTGTTTATGAATTTCCCTGGCATACTGTAGGGTCTGTCTGCTCTCTACTACAGTATGATCCCTATGGCCAGGATGATTTTCCTGTTACAGAAAGTGTACCTACACGGCCTTACACCCCACCTTTGGTTTATAACCATGACTCATCAAAGTCTGGACGTGTGAATACAGTATATCAACAGAACTCACATATCCACAATGTTGAAAGAACAAAGAAAGCATCCTGGTGTCTTGGAAACAGCCCTGTACTTAGAGGAGGGAGACCTGAGTCTGTGCTCACGATGCTGCAGGGCAGGTGGGTAGGTCTGAGTAGCCCTTCCATCTCTCTAGAGCACAGCTCTTTAGTTATAAAACTGTAGGTTTGGACCAGGTGACCCTTCCAATTCCAAGGTCAATAACTATCATAATGAGTTAACCCTGGAGAACAAACGCCACACTAACGAGGTTTTTCATGCTCTGGGCTGCCTTTAAGAAAGTCGGCGTGGGCATTAAATCAATAAGGAGCCAGAGGGCAGAGCAACAATGTGCAAATTGAAATGCTTCTTGGTCTTAATTTTTGGGCGTGTTTCTGGCACTTCAGGATGGTTTAAATGGCGCTGGGTGTCCTCATGCCACACAAAGCTCGTATCACTCTAATCATTATGAATCCTTCACAGATGTGCACTGGAAAGATTTTCCATGGAAGTTGGAAAAATGAAGCTGTAAGTGCCTTCCAGCTGGCCTGTGTGGCTGTTCTTCATCCCATCGGAGACGCGTGCAGGTTAATTTCAGCTGATGACTGATGGCTCATCCAATGTTACTCAAGATAATGGGAAGCAATTTTTTTTTCTCCTAGCGATGAACTCTGATAAGAGGGAAATTATTGAAAAACAAGTAACTAATGTTTCTGAGTTGAAAAAAAATGATATCATTACTACAAAACAAAATGAAATTATATCATCTCTTAAAAAGAAGAAAAAGACTCAAGGTCTCGGGATGTGGAAAGCATAAGGCTAATTGCACACGCGCATATGGTGTGCAGCCTAGTGGAGGATGGAGGAGTTAACACCTTCCTGCCTGGTTGGTGGAGATCCTGCTGTAACACCCTGCTGGGCTGCCTGCTGGGGCCCAGTGCCAGTGCCAGCGCCAGCCCACGTGGCAACACGGCAGTATTAACTTAGAACAATAACGGTGTCTCAGGAGTTGGCACACCCGATGGTTAGGACGTGCCTTCCTGTGCGCCTCGTCCTAATTCCTTTACAGTTGTGGTTGGGCATCGCTACTGGCTGCATCATAGCTGTGTGATAGGAATGCAAAACAGTCAAAGCCTGGTGACAAAACCACGTGTCCTGGAGTCTGTGCTCTTCACCTGGGATGAGTTCCTTCTTGAAATGATAGCTGCTCTTTATAGATAGCAGGATTTCGGAGAGGAACAATAGAGGGATGGTGAGCTACTGTATGAACACATAGAAGTCACCAAAAAAAGGAGAGCTAAAAATAATGGGATCAGAGTTCTTCTGACCACCCTCTGAAGAACAGCAGCTGAGACAGAGCTGTTGGAGCACTTACTTGCTCGGAGGCACGTGGCTGTGGATAGGATGGTCCTACAGTGCAGGCCCACAGGCTTCCATTCCAGTACTTTTTTGAACATCCCTGTCATATGTTGATAGAGCTAAAATAACATCCCAAAGTAAAGATGCTCAGCTGAGGAACTGTTTTAGTAGGTAACAGTGAGCCGACTCAGGGCTTCATGATTAAAAACACTGTTTTTTTAACAAACAAAATGTACGTTTTGAGGAAAAATTGAACCCTTCTTAAATATTTCATTTTTTAATCAAATTAGATGCCCTAATGACTTCACTTATCAAAAATTTTGGTCTTGGTTTCATAGTCAACAAATTCTCCTCCATTCACAGTAAAAACAGCATATCTACAGGGCCTGATAGGTGGTTTCCTCTTCTGTAAACTGGGCCTAAGTGATTCACAGGTCCTTTGGACTCTGACAGACCTGTTCATAGTGAAACCAAGGACTCAAAACAAAGAGCCCATCAAATTTTTTTCTCATGAAAAAAATTGTGTGGAGTTTGGTTGGGTTTTCAAGCGCCTTTTAAAGCTGTGATCATTTGGCTTGAAGGTAGTTCCAGATTTACTTTTTGCTTATTTTAAAAAAGGACTCACTATAGTGTTAAGATTAACTTTTTGTTAAAGAAAGTCTTGTACCTCATGTTATACCTAGGCATTTCATTTTCAACATAAACACTCAGAAACTCCTCCCTCTATGTGTGATTTCCTGCCACTCACACTGGGATGAGTGGAATTGCAAGGTCTTCCTGGCTATGGTGCTGGGAGGACTTTTCACAAGTCTTTGAGAATGCCTTGGACAATTTAATCTCTCTCTGTTTTTATATTTAAACTCCACGATTAAAACCAATTTCAGATATAAGAGAAGCAGGAGAACAGGTAATCAAAATGAACAGACATAGCCCCAACTAGGACAACTTTTAGTAATAAAGCAGAGTGAAAAGTTGAGCTTAGAAGCCTAAACTAACTTAACAAGCAAGAAGTGTTTTTGTTATTCAAGTTTGATTTAATTGGAAACTACTCAAGGACTTCAAAGGAGAAATGACTATTAAAGAGCACATTAGATATTATGAAAATTTATCATGGAATTTCAGAAGTCATGGCTCATGTCAATTTTCGCCAAGCCTCTTGACCATGGTAGGACAACTGTTCCATTTATTCCAGTGCAGACTTAGCAATGCTACTGGTAATATGGAAAAGGATTGGGTCATGAAAATAAAGGACTTTTGTTCTCTAACACCATTCTCCAATAAAAAGAACCAGGGCCCTTTGAAGAACTGATTCTAGGGTGGGACAAGGAACATACAAGAAGAGGCTATAGCATCTTGGTGTCCTGGAAACTAAAGAAGTACTCAACAAACAAGACCCCGGGGTCAACCAGAGGGACAGAGAAGCTCCACTCCATGGGGGTCCTGGGACCCAAACTAAACAATCTGAGCCGTACAGTGAATGGTGGCCTTGGATTTACAGCCCAGTGATAAAGCAGATATCCACGAGTTACATTTCTATAAATAAATAAGTAAGTACATCAGATAGAGACAAGTCTGCACAAAAGAATTCAAAATGATTTGTGGAGCTGCTCTCCTGTCAAGCAGAGGGGTCTCAGAGGGTCCCAGTCTCTTTATGTTTTATGCTGTGCTTGCCTCCAGAGAAAAGGGAATGGAGAGGGTAAAAAATGTAGTCATGCAGCGAAGGGACCTGGCAGGCGTGGTCTCAGGTGAGCACCCTGGTCCCGGGAGAAGCCCCGTGGACAGCACCTACCTCCCATGGCGAATCAGAAGTGGGACATCACTTCCCTGGCCTTTCTCCGAAGACCTGCAATTTCCACCTAAGACAGAAAACAGGAAGGAAACCCAAGCAGGGAAAGTCTAAGGGACCTTCAAGGACGAGAAGCCAGGATGGCCACCTGCAGTGTGTACCTGGGCTGGGTCCTGCCACCCAGGGAAGGGGGGCCATGAATGAGCACAAATTAAGTCTGGAGCTTAGTCAGCAATGAGGCATCAGCATTGTTTTGTTAGTTGTGACAAAAGAATGACATTGACATCAGAGGCAGACAAGGAGGGAACTGTGCGTCACCTCTCTGCCAATTTAGAGCCATCCTAAATCTAAAGATGCCTTGAAGAAGAGGCACTGGGTGGCTTCCTGCTCTAAGGTTTCCAAAAGTTCCGCTGCTTGTTCTGTGTGGCCTTTGCTCTCTGATTAGCTCTTCTTTGTGAAGATTGGGGGATAACTGGGGAGTAGAAGACCTGTATCATGACAGCAACTCATCTGAGTAGCACATAGAGAAATAAATTGTTTCAGATTGTTCTGCCCTCTGCCACGAAGCTCACAGCGCTTTATAGATTTATGACTCATCCTCCAATGTGATAAAACTTAGGAAAGTACGTAGTAAATCGCAAAATGACGCAGTCTGGCTGGGCACAAAATCACGAGCCACTCAAGCAGGAACAAACTTTATTTTTTGAAACTGCCGCCAATGTCCAGTATGCGCTGGGGAAGATTTTCGATCCACCCACGTGGCCTCCTCCCAGAACCGCCAGAGTGAGTTCCTCCCCCAGAACTCCCTCCTACTGTACTTCCCCAACCAATGGGAACTCTCCAGGAGTCCCGTAGCAGGCCGAGGTGAACAGCAGGATTCCAATATCCATATGAATGCAAATCTTAACATAATCATATCATCTCAATGGCTAGCTGGCGTCACCTTTCAACCAAAAATGCCATGCATCATATACTTGGCTCTTAGCAGCAAAAGACTATAAAACCTGTGCCATCATTAGTTTTATTTCACAGTTACTATTGTCATTATTCCTGAGTACTCAATAATGTATTGGTTGCTAGAGGGAATTTCTGTAGGTTAGAGAACGTGTATCCTCGTAAAATATTAAAGATGATCTCATTTATCCCCATAAAGGAACACTAATGGTAATTTTGATGATATAGACATGACCTTAGGAAAACTAGGCATGATTGTCTCATTTGATTGTTTCTCTTGCCTTGCTTAACCCAGGGTTTCATATGTTGAGCCCTGTCGTTTCTCTGTGATGAGCTGTTTTAATAAAGAAAGCCAACAAGACTGACAGTACCCATCACAAGCCTGTGATTGAGCCTTGGCTCGTCCACGCACTCACAGATGCAACTCCTGAAGGCAAAGCTGCAAAAGCTAAGGTATCTGTTTACCCAAGTACATGCTTTCTGAGTCTGTGTGTATTAAAACTTTATAAAAAATGTATTTGGACTGTAGCCATCTTTGGAGATAAATCAGTGATCGAGGTGAGAAGAAAACCAAAGCCAAAAGGCCAATGCACTGCTAGACAGATTGACAGCCGCCTAAACTGCTATGAGCTTTCATGGCAGACTAAAGGAAAGCGTTTATTTAATTGATATATAATAGATGGGAAAGGCAGCGAAGCACAACAGACACTAGTATGGCAATATGTAAATCAATGGATGTGTAACTGATGTGATTCTGCAATCTGTGTATGGGGTGAAGGTGGGAGTTCATAACCCACTTGAATCAAAGTGTGGAATATGATATGTCAAGAAATTTGTAATATTTTGAACAACCCACAGTAAAAAATTAAAAAAAAATAATAGACCACACATACTTAAAGTGGACAGTTTTCTGACATGTTTATACAACCATGATGAAATGGCACCCCCTTTCTTCACAGAAAAGCCCTCTTCACCATGGCTGATTTTAGGACTTTCAGCAAAAGAGTCTCTGCAAAAGAGTTCAATGTGGATAAACGTCCTATTTTCGTGTCACACTGTTTACTTGGCCACTGGCCGGGAAGATACCAGCACTCCAGGTGCTGGACACCCCCTTACTAGTTTTTCAAAAACGTATCCAGTATAGTACTTTGTAGAACTGTGCAAACAAGGCCTCTGGCCTTGAGCTGGGCTTCACAGAGATGTCTACATTTTTAAGATAAGTTACAAATGGGCTCCATGGTAACAGCTGGCAGGGGGAGGAAAGAAAGGGAAGAAGAAGCTCTCCCCTTCTCAGGTGTTGTCCTTGAAGAGTTAACTTGCCCAGAACAGTGAAAGAAAAAGCTGCTTTTATGTGAACTTCTGCAGACTGTGAACTTCTGAGCCCCTCCCCTTACATGGTGGGTATAAAACTCTGAAACTCCCTGAACTCGGGGTTCAGGGGATTAATTGATTACAGCAAAAGCTGTGCCCTCTGAACCTGGCTGCAGCCAAATAAAACTGTTTCCTGCTATCTTCGGTGCCTTGCCTCGTTTGTCCCTACAACAGTGAAACAATCATCATTGTGCAAACCATGAATCTGTCTGTCACCCCAAAGTTTCCTTGTGAAATTTCTTCCTCCTTCCCCACCCCCACACAATCTCCTTTCATTTGATTCCCCAGATTGATTGAGGTATAATTGTCAAAAAATTATATAAGTTTAAGGTACATGACATGATGCTTTGATGAACATATTCACTGTGGAATGATTACCAGGCTGCAGTTGGCTAGTATGTCCATCACCTGACCATGTGTCCACGGGTGCATTCTTGGCCTGGGATAAGCAGATATGTTTTGGGTTACTCTACATTATTTGCATTTTTGGGGAGGAAGGGTACTAGTATTGAACTCAGGGGCACTCAACCACTGAGACACGACCCCAGCTCTATTTTGTATTTTATTTAGAGACAGGATCTCACTGAGTTGCTTAGTACCTTGATGTTGCTGAGGCTGGCTTTGAACTTGCAATCCTTCTGCCTCAGCCTCCTGAACATCTGGGATACAGGCATGTGCCACTATGCACGGCTGATTATTTGCATTTTCAAGAGTTTTATTCACAAGGAATCATACCGGGTTTATTCTTTTTCATGTGGCTTCTTTCACATTGCATTATGATTTTGAGCTTTACCTGTGCTGGAGCAGGTGCCAACCCTCTATTCCTTTCATCCCACGACTTGCACATTTGTTCACCTCTGTGTGGTCCTCTGGGCTGTTTCCAGTCTTTAGCTGTTACAGGTGAAGCTGCCATGGACAATGCTAAATGCTTGGTTGATAAGCATTTTGCTACTCTTCTTTTGGGTAAAGGCCTGTGAGTGGATCAGGATCTTATGCAGAATGGATGCTTGACTCCTTATAGATGGCCAAGCTGCCTCCACAGCAGGCATATCATTGCACACTACCTCCTGCAGGGCACTGTGACCCACCTCCTTCACATCCTTGCCAACATGTGTTTTGAAACTTAGGCATTCTTATGAGTATATAGTAACATCTCATTGTGTTTTAATATGCTTTTCCCTAACAACTAAGGATGCTGAACATATTTTCATAAGCTTATTTATTACCAGTATGTCTTTTTTGGCCAAGTATCTATTCAAATCCTTTGCAGATGTCTTTTTGTTGTTGTTGTATATTTATATATTTGTTGCTCAATTTGTTGTTGTTACTGGGGATTGAAGCCAGGGGCATTCGACCACTGAGCCACATCCCCAGTCCTTTTTTTCTTTGAGATGGGATCTCACTAAGTTGCCCAGACTGGCCTTGAATTGGTGATCCACCTGCCTTACCGTCCGGAGTCACTGGGATTGTAGGTGTGTGTCACTGTGCCCAGCTATAGTTTACAATGCTCATTATTCACCTATTACTTTTCTCAAAAGAATAGAACTCTAAAATGTAATATTTATTTCAAAGTTACCATAGTGTATTTTATATATTTGTTGCTCAATTTAAGTTTTTCATAGGTGTCCTACATGTAGGGTGATGAAACACAATGGATTTAACCTGATTAAACATGTCTGTCTCCCCAGACATTTATTATTCGTTATGGTGAAAATATTCAAACTTCTTTCTCCTAGATTTCTTAAATATTTTGGGCATTCTTGCTCTCTGTAGCCATCTACTGTGCAGGTAGCACATTGGAATGTCTTACTCCTGGTTCTTTATAACTTAAAGAACTTTATAACTTAAAGAAGAACTTTATAACTTAAAGTTATAAGAACTTTATTGCCGCAGTCCGGCTGCAGCAAAATAACTGGGGGGTGACGAGAGCAACTTGTGTACATTGATACAGCAGGAGTGGGAGCCATTTATTGTAGGACAGGAGGGGTATATATACATTCCACACAGCTTATCTTAATTAACATAAACTAGATACAGCAGTCAACCAATAAGGAATCTCCACACTTAATGGCTCGCTGGCTTTACTTCACAAACCACTCCCTCTGGCAAAATGCCAGGTGCCATCTTGACTTGTTTACAGACCCTAACACTTTATAACTTAAAGTTATATAAAGAACTTTATAACTTAAAGAAGTGGGAAAGGAAGTACAGTCAAGGTAAATCCATGGGTACCATACCATGGATTTACCTTGACTGTACTTCCTTCCCCACTTCTTTCCCTAGCTTCTGAAAACCACCATTCTACCTCACATTCCAGTAGATCAACTTTTGCAGGTTCTTTATATGAGTGGGATCATGCAGTGGGTGTCTTTCTGTGCCTGTCTCATTTCACTTAACATCACGATCTCCAGTTCTACCAACCATGTGGCAAATATCAGGATTTTGTTTTTTTGTGTGTGTGGCTGAATCGTATTCCACTGTGTAGATGTGCACATTTTCCTTATCCACTCATCAGCTTATGGACACTAAGGTTGTTTCCATTTCTTGGCTATTGTGAATAGCACTGCAAAATTCATGGGGGTGTAGATGGCTCTTCCGAATGACGATTTTATCTCCTTTAGAGGTATCCTTAGTAGCAGGATGGCTGGATTATAGGGGAATCCTATTTTTAATATTTTGAGGGCATTTCAAGTGAACTTCTGTGTGTGAAGGGGGAAGTTCCTATCTGCATATAAATTTATAATTTATAATTGTTCTATGGTAAAGACTCTCTGTTGTCAACGGAATCCTCTTTGTACCGAGTCAGAAACCAGGTGTCTGCTCAGTCTGGCCTGTTCCTGGGATTTCTGTTGGATTGGCCTACTTTTTGCTGTGGGTTCCAGCATCACACTCCTTGGTTATGGCAGCTCCTTAAGGAGCCCTGGAGGTGGGTACTGTTAACCTTTCCACCTTGCTTCAAAGTTGTTTTGAAACAGCAAAAACAAAAGGCCTAGATCCTTTACATTTCTGTATGATTTTTACAATAACTCTGCCTATTGCTACAAAAATGACCGACATTGTATATACTCTTAGTTTAATTGGGAGGTGATTGACTTTGAACCAATATTGAGTCTTCTTTCTTCCTGTGAACACATCGTATATGTATCTGCTCCGGTCTTCAGCTTTCCTCTGTGGTGTTTCGGAGTGTGCAGGCTTGCTCCTCTTTGCAGATGTATACCAAATTCCTGTTCACTCTGTGCAGGTAGGATCAGGGGATCATGTCCTGCTGTTTGCCGAAGTCATGGGTGCTGTTGCATTTTTCAATAGTAAATCACCCTTTCATTGTCAGGATAAAACTTACTTGGTCAGAATTTATTCTCCTTTCAGTATACTACTGGGTGTAGTTTGTTGAACTCTTATGTAGTATTTTTCTATCTATGTTCATGAAGAATAGGGATAGTGGCTTGTAGTTTTTCTTTTTCTTGTAACATTTGTCTGGTTTTGGTACCAGGGTGATGCTGGCTTCATGGAATGAGTTGGCAAATAGTTATTCCTGCACAATTTCCTGGAAGAGTTTGTATAGAATTGCCATTATTTCTCCCTTAAATATTTGATAGAATTTACCAGAGGATATATGGGCCTGGAGTTTTCTCTATGAGAAAGTTTTCAAATGAGAATTTCAACTTCCCTTATGAATGTAGGGTTGTTCAGATTATCTATTTCTTTTTAAGTGATTTTTGGTATTTATGTGTCTAAGTCCTACCCACTGTGATATTTTGCTTTGATTGAAACATACCCATGAAGGAAATCCAGACTCATACAATATGATTTTGGAAAAGGGAGGAGTGTTTTATAATCTATTCCAATAATAGTGGATATTCCTGTTTAAATTCTCTACCACATATAAACAAGTTACAGTCTACTAAAAATAAATTACTGAATCTGAAAGCAGGTTAATGAACTTCTCATACTCTCTTAACATTAAAATCCATTGGATTATCTTGTATGTTGAATGGACTTTCCCTCTGCAGATGTTACACAATTGATTTTTTGATATAATCACTTAGAAAATATTGCTTCATGAGTCAAGAACATCTCTTGGCATAGTTTGGATCTTTAATGTCACATGGAAATCTCCAATGTCAGTGCAGGAATGTTTGGAGGTGAGATGATTGGATTATGAGCAATATAGCTCCATAAGTGGATTAATCCATATTGATAGGCTAATAATTTGAATGAACTACTGTATGGTAATTGAAATCTATGGGCATGGCTGGAGGAAGTTGATGGGGTGAGGGGCTTGCCCTTGGGAATAATACTGACTCAAGCTCCTCATTCATGGCTTTCCTCCCCCACACCCCTTGCTCTGGTGCTCTGTCTTGCCTCAGGATAGAGAAATAGAGTCAGCCAACCAATGGACTGAACTCTGAAACCATGAGCCAAAAATGAACTTTTCCTCCTCTCAATTGTTCTTGTCAGGTATTTTAATGAAAGCAACACATCTCCTATTGTGAACATTGTTTTTAATTGCACAATGTAAAAAAAATTAATACAGTTGCTAATATCACCACTGATCTCATCAGTGAAATCTTTCAATATTGGGAAGCAATCAAGACCACAATGGTGAATTCATGTTTTACAAAATTCTAATTTTTGTTGACATCAAATGTTTAGTTTTTTCCCTTAGAGTGAGGGATTCTGCTAATTTTCTGGAGATGATTAACCCATATCCAAGTACTAATAGCCATAATTTGTCCATCATTATTGCTCACTATGTCATTCTTTAAAAAAGTGGCTTGTTCACCTGGTAGCACAAATAATCCAGAGGTGCTCTTTCCTGAGAAAGCCATCACACTTCAGTATTCAATGGAGTGCTTGATTTATACCTACTGTTTTGTCACCCAGAATATGGAAGCCGTGAGTATGTGGTTGAGACATATGCTCCAGCTGCACACCCATTACAGTATGTGGCTCCTGTCCTTCCTTACACTGTGGGACCCAAGGTCCCACCAGGGAGTGGGCACAGAATTCCCTAGTATCAGAAGTATTCTTATCAGTGGTAATACAGGTTGAGCATTCCTTGTCTGAAATACATGGGATTGGAAGTGTTTGAAACTCATGCACTGCTGGTGGGACTGCAGATTGGTGCAACCACCCTGGAAATCGAAATGGAGGTTCCTCAGAAAATGGAATGGAACCACTATTTGACCTAAAGATAATTTTATACAGTATGTTTTAGTAATTTTTTGCATAAAACAAAGTTTCATGGTAAGGAATTTTCTACTTGTGGTATCATATCAGCACTTAAAATTTTTCAGATTTTGGAGCATTTTGAATTTGGGATTTTATAATAAGGATATTCAATCTGCACTAATATTAGTGCTAATATGCACTGGCATAAGTATTAATAATGTTATGAAAATATTTTTGACCTACAGATTCCTTGCAAAACCCTTGATCATCAGGGGTCTGTGGGTATGCATTAGAAGCCATTGCCCCAGGTACTGTGTTAGATTGACCCCCAGGCTCCCGAGGGGTCACAGGGAGTGGACCTGCTCATCATCTTAGATGCTCCTGTGGGACTATTAAGTGAAAGGGGAATGACTTTCTGGGCTCTCCGAGGTCACTGGATTATTGCCTTGCCTCTTTGATATCGCATTCTGGCCATGCTTCACGTGATACAGAGGTCTTTAGGGCTTTATTTGTTCTTCTCATCTGGAATATTGTCTTTTTGTTGTGCAGTTCTTATAATTAACTCTGTTGAGCCCCTGGACCACCATGTCCAGGGTGGCAGTCTGGGGGATCATGACATAGCTCTCTGGATGCTCCGTGTCTTGGTCCATCCTCACACCAAGGAGACTTCCTGCTTATTTAGCGTGTCCAGTAGCCCATCTCCTTCTCCCCATCAGAGCCTGAGGCAGCCCTTCGGGAACAGTACCCTGAGGTACTCAGGGTCTGTCTTCTGGTTCCAAGAGATCTGGAGGTTCTGCACACAAATAAGACTTGGGGAGGTTTGTTTTGACATCCCAAATTTCTGGGGTCAGTGTATCATCAATCTCCCACATTTATCCTAGCTTAACTGGTCAGGTGTTTTGATGTTAATAACTGAACTTTAAAAAAAAAAGACGCTCAGTTGACATGGCTTAGTGTAGTGGTGTCTGATGGAAAGGCCTGTGGATACGGGAGGCCGCAGCGGAAGGCATCCTGGATGTTAGATTGTTTCTACAGATATATCGAAGTAATGTGTATGTAATACACTTAATGCAAACTGATGCATATCGATGAATAATCTGAAACTGCTTTTGTACTTCAGATTATGACATAGGTAATACTTTGTGAATTCCCTAGGTACTTGGCCTATTCCTAAGTTAAAGTTATATATATATCTAGTATAAAAGTATATTTATAGCTCTCAGTGATTTGTTTTGGATAATAATCTGGAAAAGCATTTAAAAAATAATGTCCTTCTCTGTTGTCATTGAGACTTGTCTTGAGACTATTGAGACTCTTTTCACCCCAAGTTTCCCCGAGTTCACTGCCCTTGGCACGGGTTCAATCCATGTGGTTTTGTGCAGTGTGTCATTCCCTGCCTGAAGACTGTGGTGGTGACAGCTGCTCAAGACTTCCCAGATGTGAACAAATTTTTACTCCTCACACTTCAGATAGAGCCCTAATATCCAGAGTATACAAAGAACTCAAAAAATTAGACAATAACATAACAAATAACCCAATCAACAAATGGGCCAAGGACCTGAACAGACACTTCTCAGAGGAGGACATACAATCAATCAACAAGTACATGAAAAAATGCTCACCATCTCTAGCAGTCAGAGAAATGCAAATCAAAACCACCCTAAGACACCATCTCACTCCAGTAAGATTGGCAGCCATTATGAAGTCAAACAACAACAAGTGCCGGCAAGGATGTGGGGAAAAGGGTACACTTGTACATTGCTGGTGGGACTGCAAATTGGTGCGGCCAATTTGGAAAGCAGTATAAAAAAAAAATCAGGATTTAAAAAAAAGAATGATAAAAATACTTCCAAAATATAACCAAATATCTAATCAGTGTTCATAGTTTCCTGAGTGTCTCATAATTTTTTTATTTATTTCTAAATAAAATGAATGCATTATAAAAAAAAAAAAAGACTTCCCAGATGCCAATAAACTTCACCTGTGTGCTCTTCTGGTCAACCTGGCTGCCTTTGTTCACTTATAACCATTACTATGGTGTTAGAACATCCTCTTAAATTTTGTTGATTATATCATTATAATGATAACTTTAATTTTATTGCTTCTAATTTGTCTATTTTTAAAGGTTTTGATTTATAAATAATAACTATATATATTTATGGGTACAATGTGACATTTATGCATCATATATCTATATACACATATATATTATAGATCAATGAACTCAGGCTTGTTAACAAATCTATCACCCCCACATACTTATCTTTTGTGGTGAGAACATTTGAAATGAACTGTCTTCACAATTTTGAAATATATAACATATCATCATTATCTATAGTTGCATGTCATACAACACCTCAAAACTCTACCCTTTTGTCTAACCGGAACCTATACCCTTTAATCAACTTTTCTCCAAAGTATGATTCAATTCAGGGGATGATGATTCCTCTGTGTCTCAGTAGGTAAGTTTTCTATTTTGGTTATCTCCAGGATGCAAATTACCCCCTTTCTCCCTGCCTTCTTCAGGTATTGTAGTTGAATAACAATCAGCACGGGGTGGGGGGGGGACCCAGCATAACCCTAAAATCTTCAGATTACTGGAACCCTTTGATGTGGATTCTGAACACAGTTAAAGGTATTCAGTGGTTAATTTACAATAGATTAAAGAGGTTGGTGATATACCAACATGAGTGAGGGAAAGGGAAACAAATCTGTGGATTTTCACAATATAGGAGACTGATATGCCTATTGATATTATAGTGATATGTCCCAGATTTACTGAGGAAGCTTCATTTTAATAAATGAGTTTCACAGGCTGCAATCTTAGAGTATAAAGATAACAAAGGCCCGTGAAGTTCTTTCCAATCCCTGCCTTTGGTTCTGCTCCACTTTCCCAACACGCCGCGAGTCCTCAGGGGAGTTAGTGGGCTCTACTCATCTTCACTGTGCATTTCACAAGCGGCGATATTTTCTGTTAACAAAGGCCTTCAAACAAGCACAAAAACTCCACCAATTCACTCGCAGCTTCTGTCTCTCTTTAGAGGTGCTTCTATAGGATGGATGAAGTCAGGATTTCCAGGCTCACACAGCAAAAAAATAAAAATAAAATAAAAAATAAATAAAAATAAAAAAAATTTCCAGCTCTATTGATGTACAACTGACAAAAATCATATGTATTTATAGGGCACAGTTTGAGGACATATGCATAAACTGCAAAACGATTGCCATAATGAAATAAAATACATTATTAACTCTGAGCAAGTGAAGGCAGTCTGGTGGCATGGCCACATGACCTGCTTGTGGTTACAAATTGCTTATCATAATGGTTAATTAAAAGTCTAATCATGAAATAAAAACAGCCTACAGATTATGAGGGAAGAGCCTCTCATTTGTATGCACAGAGGACTCATTGAATAAGTGGACATAAACACTAATGGTGCAGTGTGGGAATGGTTGAGTTAGTTCTGTTTACAGAAATCTTTCAGGATATTCTTTGACTTGCTACTTCCCCTTCCTTGTCCCTTCTATGTCCCCCAATCAGGATCCAAAGTATCACCTTATTCTGTGATATTTGGTTCTAGAACCATCAAGATTCCTAGAACAAGAAGTCATGTCTCATGTTATAGTAGATATCAAGGAACACAATTTCTCCCACAGAAGCTTAAACATTGCCTTTAGACATATATGAAATATTTCACCCATCAATGAGTGATACACCTTCTTCTCAGCAGCACATGGATCCTTCTCTAAAGTAGACCATATCTTATGCCACAAAAAAACTCTTAGCCAATACAAAAAAATAGAGGTAATACCCTGCATTCTCTCAGATCATAATGGGATGAATTTAGAAATCAATAATAACATAAAAAGTAGAAGCTAGTCTAACACCTGGAGACTAAATCATACACTATTGAATGATGAATGGATAGCAATCCATTTATCAGGGATGAAATTTAAAAAAAAATACTTGGAGGAAAATGAGAGCATAGATAAAATGTATCAAAATCTCTAGGACACTATGAAGGTAGTGCTAAGAGGAAAGTTCATTGCATTGATATAATTCATTAAAAGATCAGAAAGTCAACAAATAAATGACCTAACATTATGTCTCAAAGCCCTAGAGAAAGAACAAACCCACATCAACAGCAGTAGAAGATAGGAAATAATTAAAATAGAGCTTAAATCAATGAAATTGGAGCAAAAGAAACAATTTTAAAAATTGACAAAACAAAGAGTTGGTTCCTTGAAAAAATAAACAAAATTGATAAACCCTTAACTATGCTAATGAAGAGAAAGAGAGAAAAAACCCAGATTACTAAAATTTAGGATGAAAAAGGAAATATCATGGTAGATACTACTGAAATACAGAAGATAACCAGAAACTATTTTGAAAATTTATATTTCAATAAAATAGAAAATCTTGAAGACATTACAAATTTCTAGAGACATAGACCTACTGAAACTGAATCAGGAGACATACACAATTTAAACAGATCAATTTCAAGCAATGAAATAGAAGACACCATGAAAAACTTAACAATTAAGAAAAGCCCAGGACCAGATGGATTTCAGCCGAGTTCTACAAGACTTTCAAAGAGGATGGAAGCTAGCTCATTGAACAAACCAGGAGAAGAAAAGTATCTTGGTGTGATATTTTTAACTTATCTCTTGCAGATAATCTTTAATCACTCTTTTTGAGCAATTCACCATATTTTCATACTTCATAGGTAATTTCAAATATCTCTCTGACTATTGCCTTCAGTAAATATTTGGCAACACAGTCTATAATGGAAAATAAAATAATAAAAAAAATCCTTGATAGAACATTTCTGATAAGTCAAGACACATAAGGTAATCCTATTAACTTCATGCCATGTTTCAAAATAAATATCAAGTAAATCAAATTAACAGTGTGTGTACACATAAATAACCATATAAGTCAATATGTATGTGTAATTGGAAACCTGCTAAAATGTAATGAATTGAATTTCAGTTCTAAGAAAGGAAATTTTAATATATGTGACATACAAAAATATTAGAAGAGAAAAATCAATAGATTTTACTAAAAACTTAAATTGTTCCTTACAGCAAATTTTAAAAGGCAAAAGATTGCTATTTATTTGTGAGAGTGATTCTATGCATTAATGTGACTGGGCACAGACAATTGATCCAGTATCACTGGGTGTGTCCAGATGAGGTTGACATCACCTTTGGATATCTTTGGAAGACTCAGTGATGCAGATTGCCTCCCTAACTATTGTTAGTACACATTTGAGAGAAGTTTTTGCTAGAGAGTCTCTAAAGACATCATGTGAACATGGGGATTAGGGTGCTGTGCTGTCAGGAAGGGACTCTGCCTTCCTCCTGCCTCCATGGAGAAGGGCTGTCTACTCCCGTTCCCAGAAGGAAGCACAAGAGCTATCCTGGAAGCTTCTCTCATGATTTTCACTCTCTTGGGGGGGGGGAGGAGCGAGTCCCCTGAGGAGCATTTGAGAGAGGGACCGTGCATACTTAGTCTCTTCTTCTTTTTTTTTCTTTTTTTTAAATTTGTTTTAATTAGTTACACATTGACAGTTCAATGATCTTGACATATCATACATTTGAATCAGATGGGATATAATTTCTCATTTTTCTGAGTGTACAGGTTGCAGAATTACATTGGTAATGCAATCACGTTTTTATACCCACAGCAATAATAATGTCTATTTTATTCTGCTAGAGGGGAAGGGGGGAATGGAAGTTCAGTCTCTTCGTTTTAATTCCTGAACCTATCTGTCTTCTGGCGATCTGAACTCTTTTGTGGCTCCACAGAAAACTGGTCCATGGTTCTGAAGGCTAACAAATCCAAGATAGATAATGCGTGCGGGGGCAAGAGAAGGTAAGAGACAGAGGTATAGATAGGAGACATACACACACACACACACACACACACACACACGGTGAAAGAGAGAGAGAGAGAGAGGTCACCCTTGTATGAAGAGCCTACTGCCATGGTAATAGCCTAGAACCACTCTGAGGACAGAGCCCTGTGGCTAATGTCCTCTCCTTAGGCCGCCTTTCCCAACATCCCGGACTGCTTCCAACACAGGCTCACATGCTTTTTGGAGGACACATTCCAGCCCCAGTGATTGGCACCCAGAATCTTCATCCTCAACAACATCATTGCAACAGACACAGTAAGGAGTTTTCAGGGAGCTTTCTAATAATGTACCAGAGAAGACGTGGTGCTGTTGAGGTATTGAGATGGCCGTGTGAGAGGATGCAGGAAGGTAGGCATGCTTCGCAAGGTCACCTTCTCATTAAGGTGTCCATGTGGTTGGATTTGTGTTGCAGAAGGCTCTCTGGAGGTGGAGTGTAGCATGCGCTAGAGCCGATAACACTGACCGTGGCTAGGATTTGGGTTGCAGTGGGGTCCTAGCAAGCACCAGTAGGGAAGAGGAGTGAGCCAGCGAGCAGAGAGAGGTGGGATGTCAACAGAGGCTATACCCAGGAGCAGGTTGCCTTTGTGCGCCACTGGGGCTCAGGCCCCATGGGGGACTCTGGGACCCCAGGGAACATGCTCCAGATGATCTGGGAGGAAGCTTCAGGGTGGAGTGGTGGAGGGCCGCCCCTGGAGCAGCTCCTGCAGCACAGATGGCGTCAGCAGCCACTCTCACCGTGTTGAACAGGAGCGCTGAACAGGAACAAGGACCTCTCAGGGCTGTGGCTTGTCTTGGGCTCCCCCTGCACTTCCACAGGCCTCAGGAAACTCTTGTCAACCTGCAGTAAGATCCTCTGTCAGGAAATCTCTTTTCCCAGTTTCTTTTCAAAGTACTTTCCTCCCCTTTTAATCCTTTTTTGATTTTAAAAAGGAGCCCAGATCAGCTTCATCTAGGTTTCCTCTCCAGGTTAACTGATAACACTCAAATAAATATGTTACCATTAAAACTGAGGCTCAAGTTACACCACATTCCTGCAGAAGTAAACCCCTCAAGCTAAAAATGTATGTTAAGGTGAACTATGTGATTAAAAATAGAACCATTGACCATTTTTGAATAAAACAATTGTTTGAAATGCAATACTTACAATCTTCAATGTATGACTGGATCATGACATTGTTCCCATGTATAAAAATAATATAGAAAGGAATTGCTATTGTTTTTGAAGTTGAAATCTGTGGCTTTAAATTAGCACTTTACTTTCTCCCCGAAAACTGAAAAATGGGATATGTCTGCAGGCAGAGTAAATTCTGAAAGTGAGCTACTCTCAATTCATGGAAGAGGGTAAGATGCTCTCCCCAGAAGGAGGCCAGGATGGGTCCACACATTGCTCATTCTTTCAAAAAAGTTCATGTTAGGATCCAAGGATTTGTGATGGATACAACAAAGATGTTATCTGAGACACTGTGACCAATTCCTAGAAAATGTGGAGTTTCATAGAAATGGGAAGTCTCAGCCCAGGCTGCCATGACAGAGCCCTGGACCGGGTGGCTCAGATGCCAGGCCTTCATCTTCTGCCAGGTCTGGGGCCTCTGAATGGAGATCAGGATGATGGTGTTCAGGCTCTGGTGAGGCATCTCTTCTGTTTCATGGAGGAGTCTTTCTCTCGGTGTCCTCCCAAGGCAGTAGAGGAGGACGACGGGGTGCAGAGGAGGGGAAGGGGAAACTGGGGAGAAGGTCTGGTCAGCCCACCCTCCTAGCCTCCTCTGAATCTAACTGCATTCCGAGGACCCATCTCCACCCATTCATCTGTGAACTTGGCTCAACACAGGACTTGGGACCAGGTGGGGTGTTCAGCTCAGCCCACAGCTGTGGTGGGACAACAGCATTCAGAATGCATCCAGCAGAGTGAGCAAAGCTGTTAGGGTGAAAGGACCGAAGGAAAAGTCAGGTGCATTTCCAACCCCATGGTGGGAGCATCACCTCTGGTGCCTCTTTCTCCTCAGTGCAAGCAGTTCAAGCAGAATACCTTTTAGTCCTCAGCCTTCAGACAGAGGATAAATCTTCTCGTTGAAATCAAGCAATCCGTGGTTACTGTTTATGTATTCCTTGCTCTGGGCATCTGTTTGGCAAGGTGCCATGAAGCGTCGCATGCAGGGGGATCGTGGGCATGGGCTGCCCTGAGTTTGATGTTGGGATTCCTCTGTGTATCCACAGGTCACACCTGTGCCAGGGAATGAAAAGCAGGGTCCTAGCACATAGCCAGTCCATCAGCTTGGATGGGACCCACCTGGTACTTCCAGCTTCTGCACCGTTAGCTACAAAACAAGGCAACATAAAACCCCCAGTTCGACTACTCCGACTTCCCTACTGTGAGCTGATTATTTGGGAACTTATTTCCACGTTTCACATTTTATGTTTGTACTACTCTTTATTAAACTTACAATTTTAGGCTTTATCAATTGCCTTTCTATCCTGGAAGATGAGAAAAGTGTCTCTCTCCTCACTGTGTGCAGAAGTCTTTCCCAGCAACCTGTTCTTCTAATTGTCAGACTGTAGTTTCTGCTAGATCAGTGTGATGGGTTTACTTCTTTGACTTCATTTTTTCTTTTTAGAAAGATGCCGAAAGTCCATCAGCCTAATCCATGTTGCTTGCTGTCAATTTCCTAATTCTCTGTGGGCTCCATGATGGCCAGCGACCCAGATGGCTAGTGCAGGAAGAGCCAGACCATCCACTCAAGGCGTATTTTGCTTCCACTTCCAAAAGAAAGCAGCCCCTCATTATCACTATTGATTTTGTAAACATGTCGCTGATGGTGACTACCTTCCTGACAATCTGCCTAATGAATCCTGGAGGGAAACGACAAGCTTGTCATTAACCTTTAGAACAAGCGATGATGTTAGGATCAAAATGGACCGTTTACAAAAACTGCCTGTGTGTGTTTTATGGATTATTTATCTAAGAGATCACTTTTAATGAAGTGGGTTTGAACCTTGAAGAGTTTACCCTTCTGTAGGTAAGTTGCTAGCATAATTACAAATCATTAATTCTAATACTGGAAAAGAGGCACAAATACTTGAAATTGCCATTTCAGAGCCTTTCCAAGGGCCCAAAGTCTGGGACCCACAGCAACAATGAAAAAACATCATCCCAACTGTGCAGAGGAACCACGAGGAGAGGGACAGGACCCTGTTTGTTCATCTGTTATGTTAGTGAGGCACTTCTTGAAAAACCTCTCATTCATTACCTTCTTCCAAAGTAGCCAAAGGAGTTTGCTGCTTCCCTTTTCTTGTAGTAAAATAAAAAGGAGAGGAAGGTGTCACGACTGGTCATCTGGATTGGCTCAGCCCCTTCCTAATGACTGAAACCTAAGTAAGAGGCAGTGCACCCTGAGGTCCCAAAGGCCTCAGAGATGTTTCATGTGACTACGTGTCTAATTGTCACAGCCTGCTCAGCACTTTCAAGCCCCTCCATGACTCTTGGCCTTTCAAGACTTTAAAAGCTTGCCAGATGATCCGATGTGTAGCCAGAACTGAGGACCAGGGGCAGTGCTTCCTAACTGCTCCCTGTAAATACTTCTGGTTAGCCGGCGATCCTGTGAGAACTCTAAGACTCTGGCCTCCGCCTGGGGCTTCTTGGGATCCTGTCTTTGGCCTGGGCCTTGAAGTCTGTTTTTAAGAAGGCCCCTCCTGTATATTCAGGGCTACTTCCAAGGCTAATGTAGTCTTTTCTTCACATCCAAGGACTTCTAAGCACAAATGAGGGTCCCTGGAGCTGGTCTACAGTAATAGGCTTATTATCAAGATTTGCTTAATGCTTATGCTTAAGATTGGCCCCTACTTGCTCAAGTCTTTGAGATCACAGACCAGTTAATTTCTTCATCAGGGAAGGTGTCACTCCAACTTTTTGATTGCAATATTAGCTTGTTGAGAATTCTAGAAATTTAATTATTTTTGAAAAAATTTTTAAAGTTGAAAGGATTTAAAAATTTAGCAAAATAGAGAGCCGCCCCCTCCCCCTGCGCCCGCAAGGTAGAGGGAACTGTGACCACCCACAGAGCAGGCCCAGCGGCCTGCTGAGGGACAGAGCCGCCCCCCACCCCCCGTGCCTGCCAGGTAGGCAGAACTGTGACCACCGACAGAAAAGGCCCAGTGGCCCGTGGAGGGGCAGAGCTTCCAATCACTCCTGCAAGGTAGGCGGGCCTGTGACCCACCAGCAGAACAGGTGCAGCGACCTGCTGAGAGGCAGAGCCTCCCCCTCCCCCTGCGCCTGCAAGGTAAATGGAACTGTGACCACCAACAGAACAGGCCAGACCTGCAACCAACAGACGGAACAGGCCCAGTGGCCTGAGGAAGGGTAGAGCCACCCCCCCCGTGCCTGCAAGGTAGGCGGCCCTGTGACCCACTGGCAGAACAGCCCCAGAGGCCTGCAGAGGGGCAGTGCCGCTGCCTGCGCCTGCAGAGTAGGCAGAACTGCGACCACCAACAGAACAAGCCTAGCGGCCCGCAGAGGGACAGAGCTGCCGCCCGTGCCTGCAAGGTAGGCGGACCTGCTACCGACCCGCAGAGCAGGCCCAGCGGCCTGCCGGCGTGGTAGGCACATTGCCCCAATTGGAGGAGGGGCAGAGCCGCCGCCTGCGCCTGTGAAGGAGACTTTGCAACTATACAAGACCAATATAAATATATAGGGGGAAAATTCAATAGCACAACAGTTTCACCAAGTAGAAAGGAACGCGAACAGTATGAAGAGACAAGGAAAGAAAGGACCACAAGCAATGTAGGTCAACTCAATGTTAGAAGAGGTAATAGCTGCAGCAGATGGAATGTCAGATAAAGAATTCAGGATATACATGCTTCAGATGATCTGGAGTCACAAGGAAGACATCAGACAGCAAAATCAGACAATGAAAGATCACTTCAACAATGAATTACATAAACAAATCCAAGAAGCAAAAGATCAACTATACAGGAAGATAGAGGTTATAAAAAACAAACAAACAGAAGTCCTAGAAATGCAGGAAGCAATAAACCAACTTAAAAACTCAATTGAGAATACTACCACCAGAGTAGAACACTTAGAAGATAGAACATCAGACAATGAAGATAAAGTATTTCAACTTGAAAAGAACATAGACAGCTCAGCAAGACTGTTAAGAAACCATGAGCAGAACATCCAAGAAATATGGGATAACATCAAAAGACCAAATTTAAGAGTCATTGGGATACAGGAAGGGACAGAGTTTCAAACGAAAGGAATGAGCAATCTATTCAATGAAATAATACGAGAAAACTTCCCAGACTTGAAGAATGAGACAGAATCCCAAATCCTAGAAGCCTACAGGACGCCGAATGTGCAAAGTCATAAGAGACCCACACCTAGACACATTATAATGAAGATGCCCAACATACAGAATAAGGAGAGAATTTTAAAAGCTACAAGAGAAAGGAAGCAGATCACATTTAGGGGTAAGCCAATCAGGATAACAGCTGATCTTTCAACACAGACTCTGAAAGCTAGAAGATCCTGGAATAACATATTTCAAACACTGAAAGAAAATGGGTTCCAACCAAGAATTGTGTTTCCAGCGAAATTAAGATTCAGGATGGAAGATGAAATTAAAACCTTCCACGATAAACAAAAGTTTAAAGAATTCACAGCTAGAAAACCATCTCTTCTAAACATACTTGGCAAAACATTACAGGAAGAGGAAATGGAAAATAACAATGAAATCCAACAGTGGGAGGTAAGACAGTAAAGGGGGGAAAAATAATCAAAGAGGAAAACAAACCATGTTTAGTAACATAAATAAACAAATATGGCTGGAACAACAACCCATATCTCAATAATAACCCTAAATGTTTATGGCTTAAACTCACCAATCAAGAGACACAGGCTAGTAGAATGGATCACAAAACAAGACCCAACAATATGCTGCCTACAGGAGACGCATTTGATAGGAAAAGACATACATAGGCTGAAGGTGAAAGGTTGGGAAAAATCATATCACTCATATGGACTTCGGAAACAAGCAGGAGTGTCCATACTCATATCAAATAAAATAGATTTCAAGCCAAAGTTAATCAAAAGGGATAAAGAGGGACACTACATACTCCTTAAGGGAACCATACACCAACAAGACATAACAATCATAAATATATATGCCCCAAACAATGGTGCAGCTATGTTCATCAAACAAACTCTTCTCAAGTTCAAGAGTCTAATAGACCACCATACAATAATCATGGGAGACTTCAACACACCTCTCTCGCCACTGGACAGATCTTCCAAACAAAAGTTGAATAAGGAAACTATAGAACTCAATAACACAATTAATAACCTAGACTTAATAGACATATATAGAATATCCCACCCAACATCAAGCAGTTACACTTTTTTTCTCAGCAGCACATGGATCCTTCTCAAAAATAGATCATATATTATGTCACAGGGAAACTCTTAGACAATACAAAGGAGTAGAGATAATACCATGCATCCTATCTGATCATAATGGAATGGAACTGAAAATCAACGATAAAAGAAGGAAGGAAAAAGAATACATCACTTGGAGAATGAACAATAGGTTACTGAATGATCAATGGGTTATAGAAGACATCAAGGAGGAAATTAAAAAATTCTTAGAGATTAATGAAAACACTGACACAACATATCGGAATCTATGGGACACATTGAAAGCAGTTCTAAGAGGAAAATTCATTGCTTGGAGTTCATTCCTTAAAAAAAGAAAAAACCAACAAATAAATGATCTCATACTTCATCTCAAAATCCTTGAAAAAGAAGAGCAAAACAACAGCAAAAGAAGTAGAAGGCAAGAAATAATTAAAATCAGAGCTGAAATTAATGAAATCGAAACAAAAGAAACAATTGAAAAAATTGACAAAACTAAAAGTTGGTTCTTTGAAAAAATAAACAAAATCGACAGACCCTTAGCGATGCTAGCGAAGAGAAGAAGAGAGAGAACTCAAATTACTAGCATACGGGATGAAAAAGGCAATATCACAACAGACACCTCAGATATACAGAAGATAATCAAAAATTATTTTGAATCCTTATACTCCAATAAATTAGAAGATAGTGAAGGCATCGATAAATTTCTTAAGTCATATGATCTGCCCAGATTGAGTCAGGAGGATATAGACAACCTAAACAGACCAATATCAATTGAGGAAATAGAAGAAACCATCAAAAGACTACCAACTAAGAAAAGCCCAGGACAGGATGGGTATACAGCAGAGTTTTACAAAACCTTTAAAGAGGAACTAATACCAATACTTTTCAAGCTACTTCAGGAAATAGAAAAAGAGGGAGAACTTCCAAATTCATTCTACGAGGCCAACATCACCCTGATACCTAAACCAGACAAAGACACTTCAAAGAAAGAAAACTACAGACCAATATCTCTAATGAACCTAGATGCAAAAATCCTCAATAAAATTCTGGTGAATCGGATACAAAAACATATCAAAAAAATTGTGCACCATGATCAAGTAGGATTCATCCCAGGGATGCAAGGCTGGTTCAATATACGGAAATCAATAAATGTTATTCACCACATTAATAGACTTAAAAATAAGAACCATATGATCATCTCGATAGATGCGGAAAAAGCATTCGACAAAGTACAGCATCCCTTTATGTTCAAAACTCTAGAAAAACTAGGGATAACAGGAACATACCTCAATATTGTAAAAGCAATCTATGCTAAGCCTCAGGCTAGCATCATTCTGAATGGAGAAAAATTGAAGGCATTCCCTCTAAAATCTGGAACAAGACAGGGATGCCCTCTCTCACCACTTCTGTTCAACATAGTTCTTGAAACACTGGCCAGAGCAATTAGACAGACGAAAGAAATTAAAGGCATCAAAATAGGAAAGGAAGAACTTAAATTATCACTATTTGCAGATGACATGATTCTATACCTAGCAGACCCAAAAGGCTCTACAAAGAAACTATTAGAGCTAATAAATGAATTCAGCAAAGTGGCAGGATATAAAATCAACACGCATAAATCAAAGGCATTCCTGTATATCAGCGACAAATCCTCTGAAATGGAAATGAGGACAACCACTCCATTCACAATATCTTCAAAAAAAATAAAATACTTGGGAATCAACCTAACAAAAGAGGTGAAAGACTTATACAATGAAAACTACAGAACCCTAAAGAGAGAAATAGAAGAAGATCTTAGAAGATGGAAAAATATACCCTGTTCATGGATAGGCAGAACTAACATCATCAAAATGGCGATATTACCAAAAGTTCTCTATAGGTTTAATGCAATGCCAATCAAAATCCCAACGGCATTTCTTGTAGAGATAGAGAAAGCAATCATGAAATTCATATGGAAAAATAAAAGACCCAGAATAGCAAAAACAATGCTAAGCAGGAAGTGTGAATCAAGCGGTATAGCGATACCAGACTTCAAACTATACTACAGAGCAATAGTAACAAAAACAGCATGGTACTGGTACCAAAACAGGCGGGTGGACCAATGGTACAGAATAGAGGACACAGAAACCAATCCACAAAACTACAACTACCTTATATTTGATAAAGGGGCTAAAAGCATGCAATGGGGGAAGGATAGCATCTTCAACAAATGGTGCTGGGAAAACTGGAAATCCATATGCAACAAAATGAAACTGAATCCCTTTCTCTCACCATGCACAAAAGTGAATTCAAAATGGATCAAGGAGCTTGATATCAAATCAGAGACACGCCGTCTGATAGAAGAAAAAGTTGGCTACGATCTACATACTGTGGGGTCGGGCTCCAAATTCCTCAATAGGGCACCCATAGCACAAAAGTTAATAACTAGAATCAACAAATGGGACTTACTCAAACTAAAAAGTTTTTTCTCAGCAAAAGAAACAATAAGAGAGGTAAATAGGGAGCCTACATCCTGGGAACAAATCTTTACTCCTCACACTTCAGATAGAGCCCTAATATCCAGAGTATACAACGAACTCAAAAAATTAGACAATAAGAGAACAAACAACCCAATCAACAAATGGGCCAAGGACCTGAACAGACACTTCTCAGAGGAGGACATACAATCAATCAACAAGTACATGAAAAAATGCTCACCATCTCTAGTTGTCAGAGAAATGCAAATCAAAACCACCCTAAGATACCATCTCACTCCAGTTAGATTGGCAGCCATTAGGAAGTCAAACAACAACAAGTGCTGGCGAGGATGTGGGGAAAAGGGTACACTTGTACATTGCTGGTGGGACTGCAGATTGGTGCAGCCAATTTGGAAAGCAGTATGGAGATTTCTTGGAAAGCTGGGAATGGAGCCACCATTTGACCCAGCTATTCCCTTTCTCGGTCTATTCCCTGAAGACCTAAAAAGAGCATGCTACAGGGACACTGCTACATCGATGTTCATAGCAGCACAATTCACAATAGCAAGACTGTGGAACCAACCTAGATGCCCTTCAATAGATGAATGGATAAAAAAATGTGGCATTTATACACAATGGATTATTACTCTGCATTAAAAAATGACAAAATCATAGAATTTACAGGGAAATGGATGGCATTAGAGCAGATTATGCTAAGTGAAGCTAGCCAATCCCTAAAAAACAAATGCCAAATGTCTTCTTTGATATAAGGAGAGTAACTAAGAACAGAGTAGGGTCGAATAGCATGAGAAGAAGATTAACATTAAACAGGGATGAGAGGTGGGAGGGAAAGGGAGAGAGAAGGGAAATTGCATGGAAATGGAAGGAGACCCTCAGAGTTATACAAAAGTACATACAAGAGGAAGTGAGGGGAAAGGGTAAAATAATACAAGGGGGACAAATGAACGTCAGTAGAGGGGGCAGAGAGAGAAGAGGGGAGGGGAGGGGAGGGGAGGGGGGATAGTAGAGGATAGGAAAGGCTGCAGAACAGAACAGACAATATCAATTGAGGAAATAGAAGAAACCATCAAAAGACTATCAACTAAGAAAAGCCCAGGAAAATCAATGGGTGTGTAACTGATGTGATTCTGCAATCTGTATATGGGGTAAAAATTGGAGCTCATAACCCACTTGAATCAAAGTGTGAAATATGATATATCAAGAACTATGTAATGTTTTGAATAACCAACAATAAAAAAATTTAAAAAAAAATTTAGCAAAATAGTCTCATGAACAGCTAGTTGGGCATAACTTGGGACACTCATTTTAGACAGCGGCCCCTTCTTAGGAAAGCTGGAAGAGCCTGCTGGGCTTCTATAGCAGGGTGTGCTGCCTCCTGCCACGGGGTAGGTTCTGGGTGCCAGCTGTCTCCAGCTCAGTTTCTCCCCAGTGCTTGAGTTGGTATGCACCCTGACTGTCCCTGGGGGAGTCAGTCCTGGCACTGCTGCTTCCTAATCCTGGCAAGAGTCCCCGGCACTGGCATGGGTCATGTAGTTCCTTTTTTGTGGTGGCACTTATCAAGTGTCCTTCCAGAGACAGCTGCTACGTACAGCGCTGCAGAGAGGCAGGTTGAGCAGGCCACTGATGACCCCTCACACCAGTGTACTTAGGAAGTAGGGATATTTCTCTATTGAATGTTTTATGCAGGTTTGGGACATAATGAAAGGTAGTTTATGAATTTAAAATACTACCTACTGCCTACTGATATTTACTATGTAATAAGTATTACGCTAAACATTTCAAACCCAGTCTCTCCTATTCTCAAGAACACTCAAGGTAGATAATATTGGCTGTCTCCACCTGTGTGACCGTTAATTCAGAAACCGGCGAGGGGCAAGGGGGGATTAAAAAAAGACACAAACATTTAGAGACAAAGCTGGGGTCAGGTGGGTGCTGTCCTCTCATAGACGCAAGAAATTATCTTGATAAGTAAGAGAAAATTAATGTTTTAAGAAATCCTTGTTATTTTAACACTTAGAGAGTTAAACTGTGGTTTATATTGGGACATTAATATTTGATTTATGTCTGGGGAAAGGGTCAGTTCCCCTTTCCTCTCTCAGTCTTTTTTCGGAAGTTTAATTAACCATGAGTCCCTACCTTTTGTATTGTAAATAACTGTCCTAGAAGTCTGACTGTTTTCTTTTGAAATGGAACAGAAGTCTATGAAAAGAACAGTTTTTTTTTTTAAATCTATTTTTGTAAGCATGTTCCATGCCAGAAACCCACACAAGGCCAGCCTCCTAGATTAGGAACTTTCTTTATAAAAGAGGAAAATGTCTTAAACAACTTTAGCAATTATGTTAATTATACATAATCAATTTAATTACTTCCCTTTTGAAATTTATCCTCCATAAATTTTTTGTTACTTAGATATTTTGCAAACTTTTTTAACTAGACAAAAGCCTTTTTATCCAAAAATATATTTTTTTTACTTTTTATATTAAAATATATTTCTATACCTAAACCCTTTTATCTCCCTTTTTCTTTTAGCTGTTGATCCCCTTTTAAATATACATTTTGAAACAGTCCTTATGAAATTTTTGAATCTGGAAAAATTACTCCACTTTAATAAGAGAACCACTGCCGCAGCCTGGCTGGCTGGGCAAACTAACCGGGGGGTGACGAGGAACTTGTGTAGATTGATACAGCAGGAGTGGGAGCCATTTATTGTAGGACAGGAGGGGTATATATACATTACACACAGCTTATCTTAATTAACATAAACTAGATACAGCAGTCAACCAATAAGGAATCTCCACACTTAATGGCTCACTGGCATTACTTCACAAACCACTCCCTCTGGCAAAATGCCAGGCGCCATCTTGACTTGTTTACAGACCCTAACAAACCACTTTTGTTTTTATAGTACTTTAATTGAAATGTGACTAAATCCTCTTACACTCTTAAATAAATCACACCTGACAGAATCTTAACTCCCAGTACCTTCATTTTTAACGAAGACACAGAAACAAAGCAATCTTAGACCTTTTTAATTTACCAATTTAAAAAACACATATAACATTTAAATATATTTTGGTTAAGAGTGCTTGAATTTATATTTAGTAGTCGATGTATTAACACTTTAATTTTATAAATTAATCAGATGGGGCTGGGGATGTGGCTCAAGCGGTAGCACGCTCGCCTAGCATGCGTGCGGCCCGGGTTCGATCCTCAGCACCATATACAAACAACGATGTTGTGTCCGCCGAAAACTAAAAAAAATAAATATTAAAAAAAAAATTCTGTCTCTCTTTAAAAAAAATAAATTAATCAGATGTCTCTTTTAACAAACATATTTATGAAAATTAATCTAATTAATTTTATGTTAAATCTAATTTACTTATTTTTAACTGTAAAAACCAAGATGTGAAACAAATGTAGTTTACAGTATTAACCATCTCTTTTTTGTTAAAAAAACTTAGAATCAATGTATATAACATCTTAGACAGTTTATAGAAACCAATACTTTATTGTCTGACCAGCTAGAAAAACCTGCAATTTGGTAATTTTAAAGACATCTTTATTTTTATCTGTTTACCCAATCCAAACTGTACCTATTTTTTTAACTAATTTTTTTTCAGTTGTTGATGACCTTTATTCATTTATTTATATGCAGTGCTTAGAATTGAACCCAGTGCCTCACACATGTGAGGTAAGCACTCTACCGCTGAGCCACAACCCCAGCCTTGAACTTTTCTTTTTTTAAGTCACTTAAAGTAAAAAATATTTGAATATTCATTAAATATTAATTTATGAGTCATCATTTATCTATATGCTCATTTTCATACCATGTACATGAATATTGACACAAGCACATATTTAGACACAACAGCACAATACACAGGTGTGCGCACACACACAAAACAGAAAGGAAACAATGATTTTGTAACTTCCTCTAAGTGGAGCGCCATAGTTAAGAGGCAGTGTTACAGACGTTTATTAAAGCCTCTATTAGATTTAGTTTGTTAGAAATTAAAATAGAACCCATCAGACTTTTACATCATGACTTAAATATAGGGCAGGCCTGCAGAATTGGAAATGCTAGGTGTAAAATCTAGTAGCCATGATGGACACTGAAAACAAATGTTCAGATAGCTGGCCATTTGTCCTTGATGCCTGTAAGATCTACCCCCAATATCACCATGTCTATTTTACTTTTAGGATTTAGTGAAAATAATTTGATTAAATGTATTTGACAATTAACCCTAGAAAAATTGGTCTCTAAACAAAGAGGGTGTAAAATCCTTTATAGTTAGATAAAATAAGACTGATCAGGAAAATACATTAATTTAGGTACGTGAGATCAAATGTGAATTCACTATAAAATTATGAGCTCAAAAATATAGAATTTTAAAAAACAGGAGTTCCAGAAAAAAATTACATAGCCATAATACTTTAGTAAAAGAGCTTGTAGAGCATCTTTATCAAATCAAACTGCTCTTTTAGCCAAGATTAAAGTCAGCTCATTCCATTTTTCCCTTTTTGTACTATAGCATTTAGGGAGAAATTTGTTAAGAAAGCAGCATGGCCGAGTTCCAGATTTAAAAGGGATATTTCTTTTGCCTAAACTGTTTTTTATAAGGTTTATAAATCTTGCATGATTTTCTGAAAATATGGTGCTATAGTTTATGTCTTTTCTGGAAACCCTATTGTACTGGTGACAATATTGCTGAGCTGGGTACTTATACTGTTAATTTTGGCCTGATTAGCCCTATCCACCTTTAATTTTTGTTTAGTCTCAGGAGGCAAGGGCTCTGGTCGGGGAGGGAGAGGTGCTGTCAGCAAAGGACTTGTTGTTAATTGTTTACACTTTTTTGGGAGGAGGGTACCAGGGATTGAACCCAGGGGCACTTGACCACTGAGCCACATCCCAAGCCCTATTTTATATTTTATTTGTATTGATTTAGAGACAGGGTCTCACTGAGTTGTTTTTTTTTTTTTTTTCACTGAGGCTGGTTTTGAACTCACAATACTAATTCTTTAGTACATGGCCAGGTATGTGCCACCGTGACTGGCCTACAATCTTTAATGGTACTTTTAAAGCCAGGAATCATGTCAGAAGCCAACCATTTTACACTTTTATGAGATGGGTTGAGACAATCTTCTACCAAGGACCACAAAGGGAAGGTATCCACGGGGATCGTATTCAGCTCCTCGGCTACACAGCTAGCTTGCAGCTGTTTACCAAGTCTCTCCCATATCTACATTTTACTGCTGCTCCCTCGTTAGGAAACCAAGAGTCAGTTTTAGTAACAAATTTGAAAACTGTGACAACTGTGCCTTCCTTGATTTAAGCAAAGTCTTAAGGGAAGCAACATAAAAATCCCTTTCTTTGGATCCTGTGTGTCCTGTATTTTACCTGATATATGCTTGCCCTCCTAACCTTTATTTAAATGACCATGTCCACCAGGAGTTTCCCCTGATTTAATCATCAGAGAGAAGTTCCCCTGCGTCTGGGTCTCTGTCCAGGTGCCAACTGTCGTGATCTGTATGACCGTTAATTCAGAAACTGGTAGGGAAGTGGGGGATTGAGAAAAGCACACAAACATTTATAAAGCTGGGGTCAGGTAGTGCTGTCCTCTGATGCAAGAACAGTGGCCCCAAGCTGGCTCCACATGTTTATTATATAGATTTTATCATCAGAAGGTCATTTATGAGGAGGTTTCTGGACAGCAGGCAGACAGGAAGGTCGCAGCAGGGTGAGGTGTTATGGTCGTCTTGCTGATTCGTCTTCAGAATCTTCTGGCCCTAGAAGTCGGTGTCTGGGGTTTAAGATTAAAACTGAAATCTCTGGATGTTTTCCCAGAGAGACCAGGGCCTGTGTGCATAGCAACTGGGGAGGTTAGCTCTGTACTTTTGCACAGGGGAATCCCTGTACACCACAGCCACCAGGTAACCAGACACCTTGATTACAAGACACCTTAAAAATAAGGAACCAGAGACAGAGTTGAGGACAATGTTGCCCAGGAGAGTGAGTGAAGCTGAGTTCTAATTCAGACATGTGCCCAGTAGTTTATAGTACAGCACCCACACACCCACCTCCACTTTCGCACTACTTTAATACAATGCTGTGTAACGCGGCCTTGTCCACGTAGGAGGCGTGAGGGGACCTGGCATCAGCTTGACAGGACTTTGATCGTTTGCAATGTGAACTTGGGCAAATTCCTAAATCATGGTGAACTTAGGTTTCTTCACTTACAAGATTAGGTTGTTTGAGGATTGAATGAGAACATAGGTGCCAAAGCCCCACCAGCAGGGTCCTCTCTGGGATCTTCACTCTTGTCCAGTTGTGGCACTGACCAGCTCCATGTTGTTATTTCACAGAAACCCAGAGTGGTGAATAAACCTCACAGCTCCCAGTGCAAATTTAGGTTAAATTGAGAAGAACCTGTCTGGGCTTCCAGTTGTCCTAAGAAAGTCAATAGCTATGAATCTCAGCAGCCTCCTGGTCTACAGAAGGACAGATGCCCCGTCCTCAGCAGTGTGTAGCAGCTCACTGCAGCCCACGCCACAGGAAGGACGTGCTCTCTTCCTCCTGTCTTTCAGAAAACCTTCATCATCACTTTACCTGAACAAGGCTGGGACACACACATAGATGAGAATCACACTCACCCGCAGGGGAGAAAGCACATCTCAGGAGTTCCTCACTTCACGTTTCCCCTGACATTCTTTGCCCTTCGTTCACCCGCACAGTTCTGAGAACATGGGGATATGCTTGGAAGATGGTTGAAAGGAATACTGGAACCGAATGAAAAAGAAGCACAGGCAAAACTGTCTTCATAAGATGAAAATGTCCAGAGCTTAAGATCATTCCTCTGGGGTCACGGCAGGAGCATGCCTGGCCTCAGAGGGTTGGTCTCAGGTGCAGAAATCACTACTGCTTCACCTGTGAGCCTTTGCTCTTCCAATGCCCCAAGAAAATTCATATCCACATGAAGGACAGGTTCTTAGGCTCCATTGAAACCAGCTTTGTAAGGAAGCCTTTGGGATCCATGTAGAGGACAGTGGCTGCAGGGACCGCGTGGGTGTGGCTAAGCAGTGCACTCCAGAGGCAGGATGCCTGGCTCTGGCTCGGCCCAGCTCTGCCCCTTGCTGTGTGGTGTTGGGAGGGCTCTTAGCTCTCTGTGCTGCTGCTGCCTCCTCACAGGTGAAATGAGACTCCCCTGAGCACCCTGCTTTGTGCCTTGTGAGGGTGAAAACACTGGGACCATACGAGGTGAACTCCTGGGGCCATGAGATGCAGCCTTGCACACTCTGAGCAGTTTTCAGGGTCACCATCTCACTATCTGGCCTTGACTGGATCGTTTGTCTTGGTCTGATTTTTTAACATCTTAGAATAGGAGATATATAGCACCCAGCCGCAGCAGGTCTCTGAAACATGGCTACGTGTAGCCTGTAGAGTTGCTTATTGCTTTGTGGCTTCTCTTTGCATTGTAGCTATCTTTCTGCGCTTTCTCTGTCTCTTCTGTCACCTTCTGCTTCATGATATAATTGTGTGTGCCTGCATATCTGTGAAGGTGTGTATGCATACAGACCTCTATCTGTGTCCTATTCTAGATTCCTTGAGAAATGGAAGAGCCATATTTACAGTCCATGGCTCCCCCGTCAGTATGTTGATTTGATGGACACTCAAAAGTTGTTTATTGGCTAACAGGAAAAATCTGGTTAAATTTTAGAACTTTAGGGGACATTAAGTTCTATGTTAGTCCTCTTAGCTTTGCATTATGAATCGTAAAATATTCTCCAATAACCTGGGAAATCAGCATAGCAATATTTTCGGGAAATGGAGTAGAAGTTTGCAAAACAAAAATACTGAAAACTATATTTTTCCTGGGGTGATTTTTCCATCATTTTTCCCTTTCTTATACTCACAAGTCCCAGAGACCACATGTATTGTATCCAGACTTAAGATATAACTAATCCATGTCAGTTTCAGATATTTCCTCAGGTAACTGAGCTGATTACACAAATGAGAAGCCTCTTCTGACACTCCAGTCAGCTTCCTGAGTCCAAGTTGTTCTGGGGTTACTTTTCTTATATATGGACATATTATACAGGAAAGGGGTAGCTGGGGAAGAATATATTCGGCCTGAACGTATTCTCAGTTACCCTAGTCAAAAGGCTTACCTATTCCTTCTAAAACCAGCATGTGGACTAAACACAAGGCATCACTTCATGTAGATCATATTAGCTTTCCGTTGCTCTAACACAACACTTGAGAAAACCATCTTTAAAAAAAGGATTATCCGATTTGTTCACTCATGCATCCTAGAGCAGTGCTGGGCACAAGGAAGGACACAGTATTTGCTGCATGAGCTGCAGCAGGGAGGCATGGCAAGATTTGGCATGGTGTGGGGGGCATGGGGAATGACATGGACCGGGGCAGGGCTGCCCTCCTCATTGCTTAGAGAGCAGACATTAAATAGATGGTGCTGAGCTTGGTGGCACATGCCTGTAATCCCAGTGGCTCAGGAGGCTGAGGCAGGAGGATCACAAGTTCAAAGCCTGCCTCAGCAATTTAGCGTGGCACTAAGCAACTCAGTGAGACCCTGTCTCTAAATAAAATACAAAATAGGGCTGGGATGTGGCTCAGTGGTCGAGGGTCCCTGAGTTCAATCCTCGGCACTCCCCCTCCCCTCCAAAAAAGATAGTGTTCTTCGAAGCCCTCTCCATATCTATCCTGGTCTCACTGTCCTGCAGCTTTTACTAAGGTATTTTTATCATACTCTCCACGCTGGGGCCTTGACATGTGTCCTAAACATTTTCCATAGGTCCTACTTTTGGAAATATGTTCAGCAGAGGGTCTATGATCCTTTCCACTTTCCCTGATCTGTGCAGCCCTGGTCAGTGGGTGACCATGGCTGTGACTGTGCCATATGGTGAGCTCCTAGAAGGATTACTAATGAAGAATGCATAAAAGTAGTAAATAATAATAATAATAATAATAATAATAATAATAATAATAATAATAAATAACTGTATAATAGCAATTTTCTAATTCATCTTCCATGATGAAGTTGTGTTTTCCTTCTTTGTTTTTTCTTTTTGTTTTCTGCTTTCTTCTCTCCCTCTGTTCTGTGAATTTTCACTAAAACACACAGAGTGTCTGTGTCCTGACACCTGCTGGCTTGCCGAGTAGTGGAGTAGTGGGTTCTTGTCAGGGACTCTCAGTCTAATAGAGGAAATGACCCATGGGCTGCATGGAGGCAGGTGGAGGGGAGGTGTGAGCACAGGACAGTCAGACCCTCCAGGAGGCCAGGGGAGGCATGGTAGTTCAGACAGTCAGTCTGCCCCTGGTGCGCCACACCCTGGGGGTTTCATCTAAATAGAGGTAATGATATGGGTGACCAGTCCTGCTCCCTCACATGTTGAGGTTTGAACATTAGAGAAACACACCGAGGCAAGCATATGAAGCAGGGCTTATTTAAAAAGGGGTAACACGGATTTCTTCCAGGAGGTATCCTGGTATACTAAGAAGTGAGGGTGTTTTGCCTTTTTATGTCCTAGGCTTCCTTTGTTCTCCTGCCCTCTTCCCCTTATCTCTCTCCTTCCTGTGTACATGACTAGGTCCAGGAGATGCCCAGTAGGATGGCCAAGAGGTGAGAAGCAGATGGATGGGGGGAGGGCCAGATGGAGCAGCCTTGGACACATTAATTAACAACTTTATGGCTCCCTGTAGGGAGGGGCAATTTCTGGGACAGGTTACCTTTGCAACAGGTTGGAGCAGGGGCAGGTTCTAGATAAGGGTGGAGGAAGGGCTCTGAAGGGATTATCATTTCAGTCCCTCAGGGGACAGCCTCAAATCCACCTTCTCCATCCGACCTGACTCAATTTACCTGTCTACACTGGCTGCCTGTCTAACTCTGGCTTCAGTAACAGCTCCTCTGACATTGTTGTGGTGGGTTTAGGAAAGGCTATGTGACTCATTCTGGCCTCAGCGAGATGGCAGGAAATTTGCAGTGTGGATTGTGGGACTTCCCATGAGAGCCGGGAAGGGTCTCTTTTGGCTTTTACATGGTGCATAGCAGGATGTGAAATTTGGAACTGGAAGGACGTTTGCCACCATGGGAGACAGAGTGGAGGAAAAAGCCACACCTCTGGGACTGACGCTGGACTGTGACTTAACCATTCTTGGGACCACCAGCTGGAGCTGACTCTGGTTTCTTTCTTTTCTTTTTTTTGTTTTGAGTATTTATTTTTAGTTTCAGGTGGACACAATATCTTTATTTTACATTTACGTGGTGCTGAGGATGGAACCTAGTGCCTCCTGCATGGTAGGCGAGTGCTCCACCACTGAGCCCAACCCCAGCCCCTCTGGTTTCTTTTTCTACCTGGCAGTAAATCACTTCATTTGATAAGTGGTTGAATAATGATTCTAACAGCCAGGTCTCAGAGACACGCATTATCATAACTTCACTTTCTGCCTGCTATGTTAAGGGCGTGACCAGTGTTTTCTGGGATCTCTATCATTTTGATGGTTTTGAAATGAGTAGTTAAGGGTAAGTAAACCTCTATTTTGTCAGGGCTGAGGAGGCAGCGCAGGGCCACCTCTCTGTAATATGTAATATGCTTATGTCTTTTTAATCTTTTAAGGTCTGTTTTCTAAGACCACAGTGACACTTTGGAGGGATTCAGGACTGTTGGCTTAGAGAATGTTCCACAGTTTTTTGGGTCTGTCTGACTAGTCTGCTTTCACCATCAGATTCGGGTTAAACAGTGTGGCAAGCACACCACTTAAGTAACACGTGCTCTCACTGCACAGCACTGGGACGCCATGCTGCTAGCACTGGGGACACTTGGAACCCTTGGGGAAGATGGCTTCCCAGATCTCCCAATTGCCAAGGGCGCTCTTGTGCTTTGATACACAGCACGCGGAGAAGCACTACAACTACAGGAGCATCCCGCTCTCCAACTGTTTGCACCTGCCCTTAGAGCACCCTCAGATCCTGACATCAGTCCGTTCACAGGCAGCTACAGCCTTGCGAATTGGGTGCCCTTGGCCTTGACTAGCTGCCTCTTTTCTACAGGGCTGTACCTTTCCCGCTGTGCTTTGGATGCAGTGGAACCCCAGCCTCCATCGACCTGGACCTCCTGCTCTCCATGTGCAGCCTAAGATTGTAGTATGTGACTTTCCCAATCAGGCCATGTAGTTTGCTTCTCAAAGAATAAGCCGTAGTTCCATTTGAACACATAGTTTTAAACCATGCACGGTATATTAGTGCACCAAAGTGTGAGAATTGATTAGAACTGTTCATATAATTTGCAGGGGAGCTTGCTGTTAGTTTAGCTTCCTGACTTAGATCTTATATTTTCAAAGCTCTCTGTGGACGTCATGCGTCCTGCAGGCCTCTTGGTACTTCCCACCAGACGTAGATCTCATTTCCGTCACTGGACAGCAGATAAAAGTGACTACAGAATGTTTATGGACATTATTGTAATACTGTCCATGGGCAAAGTCCACTGCCAGTGAACTTGTGTAATCACATCAGTTCTGCATGTTAACATGTCAGGGCATGAATGTTTTTATTGCGTGCTAAAATTAAATGAGAATTATAAACCCCAAACATAGGAACCAGATGATACAATATTGCAACTTCTCTGTAGAAAACCCTTGAGATACTGTTAATATTTAAGCATATTAATTAGGCAGAAAATGGACTAAATAGTTGGAAATTAGGATCATCTGGCCTCCTCTTCAAAGAATACAACACAGACTGGAGAAACTAACAATCGTTTATTTTGAAGGACATGCTGATTGGTTTTTTGTTTGGTTTGGTTTGGTTCATAAAATCCCATGAATTCCTGGACTGGTGTTTCTCTCAGGAGTGTAATTATTTCTCAAGCACGCTTACAGATGAAGCAGCTGTGGCTTTTCTTCCCACGAAGACTGTGCGGCCGTCGCACTTCAACATGTATCTCAGCTGCATCTTCAGAACTGCAATTTGGCATTGGCTTTTAATTTATCAAATTGAAAGAAACATAAGGCAAAAATTATGAGTAATTTTTCTCGTTAGGGTACTGATTACACAGATTCAGCCTGAACAAGACAGATGCTAATTTGTGCATACAGCATATTCCTTTTCACAGGAAAATATCCATAAGTTGTGGTTGGAGAAAGACAACGAAGAGCTGCTGAGGACCATTTCTGGATGTGTGTGGAAAGTTTCCAGAGGAAGACAGGAGCCCTTGCTATATCACATTGACAGTAATTCCTGCACACAGAGTGTCAGGAAAGACACCCAAACAAAACTCTTTCCATGGAGCCAGGTGGCCCCGTGACTGGAATCCTTCAACACTGGCAAATCCAAGAAGAGCAAGAAGCTGGGCATGATAGCAAGGAGGTGGTTGGCTCCACTGCAGTCTCAATTTCCGATGCCACTCTGCGGTTATAAAAAAAATCCCCGTGTGACCTTCGGCAATTCTGTTGGCTTCTTTAAGGTTTTTCTCATTTCTAAATTCAAGCTGTTTGGGTTTCATGATGGCTTGTGTACCTTTTAGCTATAACATTTGATATATGGATTCTATTTATTGAACTATGGAGAATGAGTTTGTGATCTAAGTGTCTGTGAGCAGACATAAATTTGTAGTCAAATAACCCCCATGACAGCTGGATTTCCCCCCAACCCCATTATAAACGAGAAAAGTTGGTGTTAAAAGCAACTTATTTCCTGATAACTTTCTAAGTATATAAGTGCCATAAATTCAAGACCCAGTCAGTAGGGCAAGATTTCTATCTGCCAAGAGTGATGGCAAGACTGGGTTTTAGAAGAGCAGAAGATTGAAGTTTAGGATGGAAGATGGATTTCTCTTATTTAACTGTAAAAACGTCATCCCTCCTTCCCCAATACCCAGTCAAAACACTGCTGATCCTGTATGGACAGCCCAGGACTTTGGGTGGCTCAGTCTATGGTGTGTTGTCTTCATGCTGATGTGAACACATAATGAAAAACATTAGGAAAAACATAATCATTGTTTTTCATTTTCAATAAAATTCTCAATAAATTTCATGAGATGTTCAACAATCAACTATAACATGACTTTGTGTTAAATGATTTTGTTCAACTCTAGGCTAATGCACATATGGATGTGCTGAAGGTAGATGAGGCTGAGCTTTGGGCTCAGTGGTTAGTGTATTAAGTGGATTTTCAGATTATAGCATTTTCTATTCATGGTAAGTTCATTAGGACGGAACCCCACTGGAAATTGGAAGGCAACTGTAAATTCTTCTCAATCATCGCCCTGCCATCTTGTTTCCCAATCTGTTTCCTTATTGTTATTTTCTTTGTCCCTCTTTTTGTTTTCTGTTTAAACTCCCTATTTCAATGTTCCTTCCCACCACTGTGTAAGTTTCTTGAGACTTCAGATACTACTCTTTCATTTTGTGTTCATTCTTCTCTCCTTTATCTATTCTATCTCCCAGATCAGACCACATGGTCTAAATATAGTACACATTCAATATTTATTTGCCAAATTGGATGTTATTTCAAATGACAATTGTACATACACATAACAGAGCCTCAAAATAATCAAATCTGCACTGTTTCTGGATGCCAATGACTAAGTTTGCCAGTTGTTTCAGTGTTTCTGCAGATGTAATATCTGAGTACTGGCCCCATAACGCAAAGTAAATGTCCCCCACAATTGTAGGAGCCTATGCCTCTTTGTTGCAGTTGCTATTCATTAATAATTACTGATAAGACTTTTCCACTCTCTGTACTCATTATGATTATGAACACTTAAGTAACAATCAATCTCTGGCATACACATAATAAGATTTACGTGACTGAGCTTCTTGAAGTCAAGGACCATATCTTCTCCAGCTCTGCACTTCCAGCATCTGGCACAACATCTGTTACTTAGTACATTTTTTAATTGATGCTTGTTGACTGGAACAGTCCTGATCTAGGAGTTGATCAGGATGTGGTAAAAACTGAATAGTGAAAACAATAGGTCAAAATTTCCTGGATGAATTCAAAAGAGGAGAGACTTATGAGAAAACTGATAAGGTATTATAGATCTCTGTGAATTATAATGTTCATAGTATTCTCATGGTAACTACTAACTAGTCTCAGTTTAATAACACGACTCCTTTATCAATTGACATCAAGCATGTGTGATAATCACTGGGGTACGAGTGTGCTACTTTCATAGTGAATCATTAACTTGACCATTTATACTTTTAATCTCATTTTTATATTTGTCTGGGATGTTGAAAAATTACTTTATAGTTCTTTTTTTCTTCTTTCTAGCAACTGAAGAAAACTTTAAACTTTTATTGTTTAATGACCCAGTTTGTTAGGAATTTCTTTCATCATGTATTTTCTAATTTATAACATTCATTCTTAGGAGTTCCCAATAAATGCTTATAAAACAAAGAAAGAAGCATTACTTCTCATTGCAGAATGAAATTAGAGGACCTTGAACCTCACCAATAAAATCTGGGCAAACATTGCTGAAGTCAAGAAGTTGGATAAAGTCAATAGTGTAAAATGATGATTAATTTATTTTTCTACCTGTCCTCCAGGTTCATGGACTGGAGTGGGACTACCAACCGGTAGAAGAATTTCTACCAACCTATTTCTTTTCCATAAAATGGATATCAGCTGTATTCTCCACCTAAATAGTATCTAAATTATAGGCAGCACTTGAGAGGAGATGTGGTAAACTAGACTGCTAGTATCCATCTGCCAAAAGTGTCCAGTAGAGCAATGATATTTGTGGCAATTTTGAAGATATTCAGTGTATTAATTGCTCACATTTTCCTATTGAGTGATCTGTATGGAAGAACAGAGAGAACATTATTGACTTTATATTCTATATGATAAGAATATAGAAAAACCTTCCCTGTGAATGTCCTGAGCATGAAGAACTCTGTAGTCAGATCAGCATAGGAAATGCTATGCACCAAGTGCTTCTTCTGGACATTGTTAATACACATCAGTTTACCATGAACCCTTGAGGGATTGTTTACTTTGCTCTCCCAGCAGTTCCTAAGCTTATTTGATCTTGTGTGTCCTCTTTCTCCTTCTTCCTCTCCCTCCCTGCCAGTCTTGCTTTGCCTTCTTGTTTTGGCAGAATCTCTACTATTAAACTGACAGTTGAACTTCTGATGCACCCTTTGGGAAAAACTCCTCAAGACAGGTTAGCCTTTGTTTTGAATAAAGCCAGACTTAACAGACATCTCTGTCTGTGTGTTTAGACTGCATGATCTTGATGGCTGGTTCCCACCGATTGCTTTTTGGGGCTAAATCTATTGTACGTTTATTCCAGGAATGTTGTTTGAGGATGTTGTTATTGTCCTGCTTCTGGAGTTCCACTTGAAAACATTTCTAAGAAAAATTCCTGTTAATTACCAGAGAAACTTGCCTTCTCCTAAAGAACTGATATTTATCTCTCCTAGACTATTAGTGTTAACTCTTACACCATCTCCAACTATTAAAGCATTAGTAAAAGCATATCTCAGTTAACAGGACAGCAAGAGAGAGTTTGGCTTAAAGTATGGTTAATTCTGCAGCTCAATGACATTCTTAACTTTCTGTTTTTTTTTAGCCCTGCCACCTCTGTGTCAAGGATATTGTCAGACTAACTCAGGGGTAGTTGTAGAGAGCTGCAGCACTAGCAGGAGTGAAATCCTCACTCAGTGACATGAAAAAGAATAGAACATGCCAATCTTTTTCAGTGTACTTGTTAATTTCAAAGAAACATTTATTCAGAAACACCTCCCGCCCCGTAATTCCCTACCATCTCACTGGCCAGGGCTACACTAGGTACCCACCCAGATAAACCACACTAGCATGACAGCTACTAGCAGAAGGGATGACGTTGTCATGTGTCTTAGTTGTTCCAAGCTGCTGTAACAAATATTGAAGAGTGGGTGGCTGAAACAGAAATATATTTCTAACATTTCTGGAGTCTGGGAAGTCCCCTGCCACAGCACTGGCAGATCTGGTTTTGCTTAAGGCATGCCTTCTTGGTACAGATGGCAGTTTCCTTGGGCCCTTGCTTTCTGGACTCTACCATGCATGGCAGAGTCCAGAGAATGAGGGAAACTTGCATCTGTCCCTATAAAGGCATTAATCCCACACATAAAGAGGAAGGATAACTTCATATCCACCTCCCAGAGGCTCCTCCAGATGCCATCACATTTGAGATTAGACTTCAACAGAAGAATTTTTAGACATTCAGTCCATAGCACCATGACTGGGTTAAATTAATCATAATTTAACCCCAATTGATGCCATTGCCTGAACAAGATAGGGTTTTATTAATTATAGAGAGGATAGCCAAATTTTGGAATAAAAAGCAATAAACAGGATCTATGCAACAAAAAATTGGTTCTTCAAACATAAATAAGATTGATAAACCCTTAGCCAAACTAACCAAAAAAAATAAAATAGGAGATGAAAATAGAAGTCACCACAGATGAGATGAACCTTCTCAAATCCAGAGGATCATTAGAAGCTATTTAGTCTCAGTATAAACTGGAAAGTCTAGAAAACATTGACAAATTTCTAGACACATGTGTCCTTCCCAATTAAGCCAGGATGATATAGAAAACCTAACCAGATAAAATAATGAAATGGAAGACTATTAAAAGTCTTCAAACAAAGAAAAGCCTGCTGCCATATGGATTTTTAGCTGAGTTCTACCAGACTTTAAAAGAAGAACTAAGACCAGTCTTTCTCAATTTTTCCCCATGAAATTGAAATGGAGGGAGCACTCCCACTTCCAAGTCCATTCTATAAAGCCAGTATAACCATGTCAAAGACAAATCAAGGGAAAAAACACTATAGATGAATATCCTAGATGAACACAGAAGCAAATTTAGTAAAATATTAGTAAATCACATTCAAAAACATATCAAGAAGATAATCTTTTATTATATACACCACAATCAAGTGGGTTTTATCCTAGGAATACAAAGTGGGTTCAGCATATGCAAATCAATAAATGTAATTCACTACATAAATAGAATTAAGGAGAAGAATCATAAGATCATCTAATATATGGAGAAAATGTCTTTGGTAAAATCTAGCACCCATTCATGTTAAAAATGCTGCAGGTAGAAAGAAAAAAAAAATATATATATATATACACACACACACACTATATATATATATATATATATATATATATATATATATATATATATATATATGACATACCCAAAGCCAACCTCACATTGAAGGAAGAAAAACTGAAAACATTTCATCTACAATCAGGAATAAGACAAGAATGTCAACTCTCACCACTCCTATTCAATATAGTTCTTGAAATGCTAGCCAGAGCAATCAGGCAAGAGAAGGAAATTAAAGAGAAAGAAATTGAAGATCTTAGAAGATGGAAAGTTCCTCCCATGTTCTTGGATAGGCAGAATTAATATTGTCAGAATGACCATAACACCAAAATCAATCTACAGATTCAATGCAATCCTCATCAAAATTCCAAAGCTATTCTTCACAGAACTAGAAAAAAACAGTCCTGAAATTCATTTGGAAAAATAAAAGTACCCAGAATAGTGGAAACAATACTGAGCAAGAAGAGTGAAATTGGAAGTATCAGGAAACCTGATCTCAGATTACACTGAAGAGCCATAGTAACAAACAAACAAACAGCAACAACAACAACAAAACAGGCTGCCAATGACATCAAGATAGAGATGGAGATAAGTGGAACAGAATAGAAGACACAGAAACAATTCCACATAGTTGCAGTCATCTGATACTTAACAAAGGTGCCAAAAACATATGTTGGAGATAAGACAGCCATTTTAACAAATAGTGCTGGGAAAACTGGATATCCATAGGTAGAAGGGTGAAACTAGATCCTCTCTCACTCTGCACAAAAGTTAAATCAATGTCAGTCAAAAACTTAGGAATTAGACCAGAAGCTTTGCAACTGTTAGAAGAAACATAAGGTCAACACTCGATCATATAGATGCAGGCACTGACTTCTTCAACTAGACCCTAAATCTGAAGAAATAGGATGAGAAGTCAATAAGTGGGATGCCATCAAATTAAAAAACTTCTCCAAGAAAAGAAAACAATTAATAATTTGAGGGGAGAGCCTACAGAATGGAAGAAAATCTACCAGCTATTCCTCTGACAGGGGATTAATATCCATAATACACTGAGAACTTAAAAAGCTTAACACTAAATACCAAAAAAAAGCAAGCAAGCAAATAAACAGAAAATAATCCAATTAATACATGGGCAAAAGAACTAAACAGCTGTTTCTTAAAAAAATAAACACAAATTATGGCCAACAAATATATGAAAAATATTTAGCAATTAGGGAAATACAAATCAAAACTATATTGCAGTTTCATCTCACTCCAGTCAGAAGGGCAATTATCAACACAAAGAACAATAAATTCTAGCAAGAATGTGGGAGAAAGGTACACTTATACATCGTTGTTGGGATTGCAAATTGGTACAATAACTCTGGAAAGCAGTATGAAAGTTCCTCAAAAAAACTAGGAGGTGCAATGGGTGAATAGATTTTTAAAATGTGGTATACATACACAATGGAGTTTTACTCAGCCATAAAGAAGAAGAAAATTATGTCATTTGCTGGTGAATGGATGGAAATAGAGAACATCATGCTAAATGAAATAAGCCAGACTCAAAATCAAGGGACAAATGTTTTCTCTTACATGCATAAGCTAGAGAAAAATAAGGGGAAAGGTGAGGATGGGAGTCAGGTATCATAAAGTGTAGGGAAGATCAGTGGAGTAGAAGAAGGAGATGGAGAGGGAGGGAGGAGGGATGGGAAAGGGGAGGAAACGTGGAATGAATTTAACAAAATTATGCTATGTGCATATATGTCGATATACCACAGTGCATTCCACCTTTATTTATTTGTAGAAAGCACCAATCAAAAATAAATAAACATATGAGTGAAAGGAAGATTGTTAGAGTAGAGGAAGGAGAATAAGGAGAGGGAGGAAGGTAGGAAAGGAGAGAGAACAATTACTGAAATGGAGTAAATCAAATTCCCTGCACGTATGATTTTTGTCAAAATAAACCCAACTACTATGTAATGCTCTAATAAAAATAAAAGAAAAAAATAAATTTGCTTTTTCCTGATCATTATGTTTTGAAAACTATTTTGACTTGTATCTCTGATGTTCTTATACCTCTGCATGTTTTTCAAAATGATGCATAATATATGAAAATTACAGCTAATGTGTCAGATACTCAGCTAGGGGCTAGAAGGCAGCAAGGTAACAGCTCTGGGCTTGGACATTCAGGATTCATTGATATTCCAGAAGAATAATTAGATCTTGTCAGTTCAAAGTGACTTTGGCCCAAGCCTTCAAAAACATGGCTGTAGTAATCGACTTCCCAGGCATGGTAACACTGAATATTCTCAAATAATTAACATTTCTAATTTACAGACAAGCAGTGGTGGCAGTTCCTGTCGCAGGTAGAATTTAATTAGCCAAGACAAATAGATGAGGATTCGCACTTCCATCAGGATGGTGGAATTGCCGAGGCTGGCCTAGAAACTTCAACCACTGAAGACTCCATTTGACCTCTTGAGGAAATTAGTTTTGCCAATGCCATTCTGAAAATCGTGGTTATATTAAGCCATATCAGGGTTGTTGACTTATTTATCATAGTGGATGCCATGTAGGCTGCTTCCTTGGGATTCTTGAAGATCCTTCTATTTTCTTTTTTTCTTAATGCATGAGAAGTGGGGTGGGAGGCATCTCAGGGCTGTAGGGAGGAGAGACAGATGTACAGGATAACCAGACAGACTCCAAAGACTTGCTTCACTCTTGTCATATGGAGAAACCCAATTACAGTGTCTTTTGTACAAGTCTTGTAAGATAAAGAATGCATAGTTAAAAGTAATTGAAATGTGGTAATGGGACATATTGAAAAACAGAATCATTGAGAAGACAAACAAACTCTTTTTGCCTGGAAATAAGTAAATAATGGAAAGCATAGAACAGTATGAGTGGCAATAGTGATCTGGAGTTAAATGGTTAAATAATAGATGATAAGTGTGGTAAGAGGATTTGTAGTAAAAGAGATACGGCTAATAATGTGCTTTTGAAAAATTGGGAACAATTTTTGTGCTTGGTAGCCTGAAACCAAACATATTGAATTAGTCCAATAACAAGTTGAAAGTACGAAGAACATGTCGGAATCAGAAAGAACCGGCAGCACAGACATAATGAAGAGGAAAAGAGAAATTTATATTTTTATATCCAGAAGAGAGGAAGAGAACAGGGGACCCGCGGGTGGAGCAGGCAGCTGGAGTGTGCCATGCGGCTGTTCCTGGGTCACATGTAACGCGTGTTTCCCTAGATCCCCAGGGAAAGGGGTGATGAGGGCTGAGTCCTACAGTCAGTTTGGTTCAGTGATGCTGGGAGGACAGACACCAGTGAGTCTCCTTGGGTGAGCTTTTCTCTGTAAGCAGATTCATTCTGCTTCCTTCTTTGGAAGGAGCTAGTTCCCTTTGCCTCACTCTCCACTGCAGAGTTCCAGAAGTGCCCCCAGCCTGGTTCTGCTTCTCCTGAGCTCCAGCACATGCTTCCCTCTCCCCACAGAGTGGATGCTGGCTCAAGGGAAAAGGGGCTTCTTGGCTTTTGCCTGAGGGGACATGACCCAGGTAGGGGAATCGTGGGGAGTGAGGCGGAGAGACAGAGCTCAGAAGATGGGCACCACTGCAGTGTTGTCATTGACTTTGTGATTTGTCTTAGCTCTGTCCCTGATCTTGGTTGCCTCCTGTGAGCTCTTGGGGCATCCCTGGTGACTCTTAGAATGTGTGCTCATGGGTCTGCCTGTGCTTTCTGCCTGTTGATGTGTGTGTGTGTGTGTGTACAGGTGTGTGCATTTTAAACAATAACTCCCCTGTTTCCAACTTTCTTCCAGAAAGTTTGCTTCTAAGAATGGTCTCTTGTTTTGTGACTCAAATTTGCTTGTTTTTATTTCAGTTGGCTTTTGAAAGGGAAGGGGAGCCTCTTTTATTTTATTTATTTATATGTGGTGCTGAGAATGAAACCCAGTGCCTTGCACAAACCAGCCACCTTTGACCCTAGTCTGTGGTTACTGTGCTGCACTTAAAATGCCTGTGCTCAGTGTGCACCCTGAGAGCACCGCAGGGACCTTGAGAGCTAATGACACTATAACAGATGAAGTTTTCACATAGCAAGCTTCCAAGCTAAGGAAAACATTCATTTGGCTCAGGAAAGCTCTGGAAATAACCTGACATATACCCATTTGTATATAATCCAACTCTCACACAGTTCTTGCTTTGGCTGAAGACATTAGCTTAAAACGAGACTGTGATTTATGAACAGTGTCAACTGGCCGGTCATTCCCTCATGACCTGGGCCAGAGTGCAGGAAGCACCAAAGGTACAGGGTGGTGAGGCCGAGCTGGTGCTTGGCTTCAGCCTCGGAACAGATTTTTAAAAAATATTTTTTAGTTGTGAATGGATCTTTACTGAGAATGGAACCCGGTGCCTCGCACATGATAGACAAGCACTCTACCACTCAGCCCCAGCCCCAGCCAATCATGGAACAGATTTTGAGCTTAGAATTAAAAGACCTTTTCTCTTGAATGTCACTTTAACCAGGCAGTCCCCTGTTCTCCTGCTTTTCTCCTCTGAGTGTCTTCCATTGTGAACTAGGAATCCCTCCACCCCACACTGTCCTAGCATTTAGCGAGAACTCAGTAAATGCACTATAAGTCCACCATTACCACTGGAGTCTTCCTCCCTCCCTTGCTGACCCTCTTCCTCCTTTCCTACTGCCCAGTTGTCCCTTGTGTGTGCAGAATTCATGACCTTGTGTCCTTGTCTCTCTTCTTACAGTCGGTCCTATCCATCTTTTCCTTGTCTAATTGATAAATATTAAATAAATCTGAAATCCATAATTGTATTCCTTTGATATTTTGATTCTTTTCTGTTCAAATCCCTAAACCATGCTTTTTGTGCCCCAACTTCCGCAGCACATGGCACATGGCCCAGATGGAAATGCTGGGTAACAGGGCACAACTCAGACAAAACCTTCCTAGTATTTAAGTGACTCTTTGAAAAGACATTAAACTTAATGTTCTAAATACTCAGAAACAAATAAATGTAGTATGATATTAATTTAAATCAAAAGTCATTTCAATTGCTCACTTTAAGTCGAAGTTGAAGGCTGTTCTCCAATGAGCCACATGTTACAAGTCCATAAAATTCTAAATTTGCACAGAATCCTTCTTAAAGCCTACCCAGAGCTAGACAAAGTTGACAGTTAGAAAGAACAGTTCACATGAGACAGAATTTCAGACTCCTGCTGCAAGCTTGGGGTGTACCACCCTCCCTCAGTAAACTGGCTACAAATTTGGAGAGTCCCATAGTCACCCTTGGGTTTAATAATTTTCTAAAGGTATTTGTAGAAATTACTGAAAGCTATTTTACTTACAAATAGTATCTAGAGAATGGGTGCAGATTAACATCAGCTAGGAGGAAGGACATGCAGGGTGGAGTCTGGGAGTGGCTCAAACACGGGGCGCCTGGAAGTCCTGTCCCCTCCCCATGGAGTCTTGAATGAGATTTCTTCTTCCTGGCCCCTGGCAAGCGAAGACATTGCTACCTGGCAGGACATTCCAGGACCTAGGTGTCGCTTCTTTGGGGCTAAGGGAATTTCTGTTCTCAAACAGTGTTTATCTTAGACTATTCCAAACAGTTCTAAGCTGGTTCTAAATTGTCATGGGATTGAAAGATCCTACCCACTATGGAAGGTAGTTACCCTTTCAGCAATGGAGATTATATTCCCGTAAACTCTTGAGCAAGTATGAGCTCAGGAGCTATGAATATTCTAGGCAATTCTCCCTAAAACAACTAGGATTGTTGGCTTCATCTCTCAGAACAACACCCTAGACTTGGGTCACATCTGTGAGCTGGCTGGATTAATATTTGGCAGAGCACCTGAGCTCCACAGGTAAAGGGTTCTTGTTGAGAAAACTGTCCTGGGTCCTGCTGGATGGCCCATAATATCAATCTTATGTTAGTAGGCTTTTAATGAGCACAACGGGACATTTTCATTTTGCTTCAGTAACTATCTGTGTGAATTCATTCCAAGCCTTCTTAGCAGTTGCACTTTGGACATAAAGAATATTAATAATGCTTTGAGGCAGTTTTGCAACATAATAGGAATCATCCATTTAGGATGCTCTGTTTTTAAAAAAGCACAGAGATTTGTTCCTAAAAGCCATGGTGATAGCATGCAGCTGTTATCATGTGCTGAAAACAAAGGGAAATCACTCTGTTTGTGTAGCCTTTGGAAGCAGCACCTAAGCACACGTTTGGGCCAGAGCGCCAGATGGCTGCACAGCACCATTCATGGTGTTTCTTGTCAATAAGTAGAGCACACTGACGCTGGGAGAGCTGTGCCTTCACGGGAAGGGCTCCTATTATGCTCTTGGCCCTTTACACTTCAGACGCCAGTCATAGCACATCTGGTTATGTCCCAGGTTTGCACAGACCTCTCTTCTTCCCTAGAAAAATATTTCTCTAAGATGGAAGGGTGAGGCTTTGGAGAGGCAATCTTTCTATTATTCATTTACTCTCATCCCTAACAATAATTGCCATTGTCAGAGATGAGCTTGGGTGTGGTGACAAGTAGGGGTCACTGTCACCATCCTGATGTTAGCACATGATGTTGTAATGGAAGGACACCCAGGTGTGCAAAAATGACATAGGATTTAAAGGTAAGAACAACTAGATACCTAGTAATGCTTATATCCATCAGGCGAAAGGCATAGAGTAACAAAGGAGCCAAGTTATTTGGTAACACACACATCAAGAGAACCCCTAAATTTGTAAAAAAAAATATATATATATATATAGTTACTATAAAAGCATTAATTAATAAGATCAGCAGTGGGTCTAGCAGTTTTCCTATTTGCTAAGTGGCCATGAACATTAAACCATATGTGCAACAATTATAAAGTGACAAAGGCAGAAATACTACTATTAATATTATGCTAATAAATAATGGAAATGCTACATTTTCCTTAGATATCTGTGAGAATGAAGATACAGTATTTTTTTCCCATCCAAGTTCAAAGAACCCCCTGATTATCCTGGGCTAAAAATTCCAACCTTAGAAGATGCCTGGGATCCTGTATGTGTGTGTATGTGTGTGTGTGTACGTGTGTTTGTGTGTGTGTGTGTGTGTGTATGAGAGAGAGAGAGAGAGAGAGGTATGCTGTTGGCCGTAGGCCGATTCTGGGTAATTGGATGTGTCTGATTCTGGGTAATTAGAGGCGTCTTTCTGCACAGCTGTCTGAATGGACTTTGAGAGTGACTAGCACTTTGCAGTTTTTCCCACCTCATCTTTCACTTTTCTCTGTCCATTTCCTTACCCACAACCTTGGCGTGGAGAGAATCTAAGGGGTGGACAGGATGGTGGCAGCCTCCCAGGGAAAAGGCTTTTATTGAAGGAATGGAACTTGGAGAGCTGGTCCTGGAAGGTGAACAGAGGGAAGGCTGAAGGGGCCTGACAACACTGAGGGTTCAGTGATGATTCTCGAATGCCAGAAATCACCAGGTACAGGAGTGTCATCCATCATGGAAACAGTGTATGTTTGAGAATGTGCCTGTGATTGTGTCTGTTTACCTGGCTGGGCGTCAATACTTGTTTGATGTTTATAAGAACCTATACTTTGTACATAGTCCCTCCCATTTTATAGATAAGGAAATGGAGGGGCAGAGATATCAAATGATCACCAAGGGGATGGATATAGTATGCAACAGAGCCAAGCTTACAGTCTAAAGCTTATGTAAACACTTTTCCAGGTGACGCAGGTGACACCTGTAGGCCTCAGGTTGATTAAATCGATCAAATCTGGATTGCACCAAAGTGTTTATATGAGTCTTCCAAAATTTACTGAAATGTATTTTTTGGTCTATTAATTTTTCACCAGCATACCAGTTTTTTTTTAATGTTATGTTGCACTTAAAACCAAACACTTGACATATGAACTTTTCCTGAAGTTATCAAATGTATAATTTCCCCCTTTGCTAATATTTCACAAGCTTTTGAACTCTAAATCTTTCCAAAACAAAGTGAGAAGATGACTCTAGCAATCCTGGGCTTCTTCAATTACCTGCTCAGCTTCACTTAGAACTGAATGCCTGAGCTAGCAGGGCGTGAGGAAGTTCATTACAGAAAGGAATTGGATTTGATTAATTTTTTTCTAAACACTGATTGACTCAGACAGTCCATTTTGCTAACATTTATATTGCAGTAAAGTTTAATTATGGATTATTTTGCCACAAGGCAAACTAGACTGACATAAAACAGAGAGTTAAAATTTACAATGTAGTATAAATATCTATTTCTAATTTTCTACTAATTGCTTTTCTATTTTATTTATGGTTTTAGGCACATGCTTTTGCAAGTAAACAGGATTGTGTCCTCAGAATAACACACAGAAAAATTCATGAAGACACAGAGATAGATCATAAGAAATATAAACACAATATGCAATATACCAATTTATTTATATACACATTAATTTTTCTCTGTTGATTTGACTTTAATGGTTAAGTCACTCAAAAAATAGATAAACAAATGTGCCGTGTGATGTGGCTGTTTTGGAATGGTGATTTTGCTCTTGCACATCATTAGTGGGGTTTCTGATAGACCTTTTCCAACTGCAGGACACTAGCCTAATGTATTCTGCCAGCAGAATGTTTTTTTCTTCTTTTTATTTGCAAATGCCTATACTAATTTGCTCCTTAAAGTGATTAAAGGATTATAGATTCTTCTTTGGAATTAGTCAGGCTGGTACAAGATAATTCCCATTAGAGAACACATTTTTAGCTTGTAAAGGAGCTCTGTATGTAAAAGAGATTGGGTGGTGAAAAGAGGGCTCTGAGGGGAGATATTTGGATGCAGGGGCAAAAGCCCAAGTTTTAATTGTGTGTCCACATAGGTTGGTTTTGACACATTTATTTGGATGGATGTGCCAGTCATAAGAAAAGATAGACAAGCACATGTCTATTTGGATGAATGTGCCTATGGAGATTAGTAGCTAAAAAATTTTCTTGTTTTGCTGACCTACTTTGCTTACTGGATGATGCTGGTATTATTAAATTGTAAATCCAACATTATCAAATTTAATTAAAACATGGGTCTTACTTGTTCACCAAGAACCTACCCCCTCCCAATGATTTAAGACATTTGAGAATAGTCAGTAGGTTCAGTCATCATAATTAGCAACTGGATCTAAAGCTCCAGCAAAAGAATTCTAGTTCATAGACAGAACAAGGAACTGACCAACCAGCCTTGCTCAAAAGAGTCAGTTCACATCTGTGTCACATAGCAGCTGCAGTGAGTAGTGTGCTTGGATTTCTACTGTGATTGCTAGTTAGAGCCCCACCAAGCCTACAAATATTTGTGAAACTGCATGGAGGGTTGTTCTTTACAAGATAACAAGAGGAATAGTGGGAACAATTAAACCCACAGTATGGAAATTAACTACAGCTGGAAATCCATGAACTAAACACAGAAAATAAATAGATAATCAAAATGCCCACACGGGATGCGCTATGCTCAAATTCCAATCTCTCTCTTTTAAGGAATGGTTAAAAAATGGGAAGAACTCACCTCAACATTGTAATGGAGATATATGACAAACCGATGGCCAAAAATATACTTAATGGAGCAAAACTAAATGCATTTTTTTTTTCTAAAATCAGAAACAACATAAGGATGCCCACTTTCACCACTCTTATTCAACATAGTCCTTAAAACTCTAGCCAGAGCAATCAGGCAAGAAAAAGAAATTAAAGGGATTCAAATAGGAAAAGAAGAAGTCAAATGATCTCTGTTTGCTAATTACATGATCTTATCTCTAGAAGATCCAAAAGTTCTACCAGAAGACTTCTGGAGCTGATAAATGAATTCAGCAAATTAGTAGGATACAAGATTAATAGCTTTCCTATACCCCAATAGTGATTCTGCTAAGAAAGAAATCAGGGAAACTATCCCATGCACAGTAGCCAAAAACAAAACAAAACAAATAAACAAAAAACCACCTTGGGAATAAATATAACCAAGGAGGTGAAAGACTTCTACAATGAAGAAAGAAATTGAAGAAGACCTTAGAAGATGGAAAGACCTCCCATGTTCTTAGATAGGCAGAATTAATATTGTCAGAATGGCCATAGTACCAAAATCAATCCACAGATTCCACACAATCCCCATCAAAATAGCAGTGACATTCTTCACAGAACTAGGGGGAAAAAGTGGTCTTAAATTAATTTGGAAAAATAAGAGACCCAGAATAGACAAAGAAATACTGAAGAAGAAGAGCAAAACTGGAGGCATCACAATACCTGATCTCAAATTGCAGTACAGAGCTGTAGTAACAAAAAACATGGTTTTGGCACCAGAAAGAGTTATAAAGACCAGTGGAACAGAGACAAACCTGCAGAAATGCAATCATCTAATACTTGACAAAGTTGCCAAAAAATGTATGTTGGAGAAAGACAACCTTTTTAACAAATGGTGCTGGGAAAACTGGAAATTCATGTGTAGGAGAATGAAAGTAGATCTCTACCTCTTGCCCTGCCCCAAAATCAAATCAAAGTGCATTATTGACCTAAGAATTAGACCAGAAACTTTGTAATTACTAGGAGAAAACATACTGGAATAGGCACCGACTTCCTTAAGAAAACCTTGAAAGCTCAAGAAATAAAGCCAAGAATCAATAAATGAAGTGGCATCAAATTAAAAAGCTTTGACATTATAATGGAAATAATTAAGATTGTGAAGAGAGAGCCTATGGAATGGGAGAAAAAATTTTGCCTATTAATTTGCCATCAGAGGATTAATAATCCAGAATAAAGAATTCAAAAAAGTTATCCTTTTCCCCCAAAATATAAAATCCCCAATGAAAAAGGGGAAAAACAACTAAATAGACATTTCTCAAATGACTAACAAATATATGGAAAAATGTCCAACATCTCTAGCAATTAGGGAAAGGCAAATCAAAACTAAATTGCAATTTCATTTCATTCCATTTAGAATGTCAATCATCAAGAATACAAATAATAATAAATACTGGTGAGGATGTAGGGAAAAAATGGAAAACTCAGACATTGTTGTTGGGACTGCAAATTAGTACAACCAATTTGGAAAACGGGAGATTCCTCAAGTGACTAGGAATAGGACCACTATATGATTCAAGCATTCCAGTCCTTGGTATTTATCCAAAAGAACTTAAATTAGCATGCTGTAGGAATACAGCCACATCACTGTGCAGTGCAATTCACAATAGCCAAGTAACAGAACCAGCTTAGGTGCCCATCAATAGACAAATGGGTAAAGAAAATGTGGTATATATACACAAACAAGTTTTTTCAGGCATAAAGAAGAATGGAAAGGTGGCATTGGCTGGTAGGTGGATGGAACTGCAGATCGTCATGTTAAGTGAAATATGCCAGCATCAAAAAGTCAGGGGTTGAATGTTTTCCCTCATATGTGGAAGCTAGAGCAAAATAAGGCAGACAGTAGGGTAGATCCCACAAAAATAGAGGGGAGATCAGTGGAATAGAGGAAGGGGATCCAGGAGGTGAGAGGAGGCACAGGGAAAGGGAGGACCTGCGTAATGAGATAGACCAAATTATGATGTGTGCAAATATCACAGTGCATTCCACCTTATGTGCACCTTATAAAGCACCCAATTGAAACAAATGGAAAGAAGACCAGCAGAGTAAAGAAAAGAGGACCAGGAGGAGAGAAAGGGGAAGCACTGGGGCCCGAAATGGAGCAAATTATATGCCATGCATGTATTATTGTCAAAATGAACCCCACTGTTACATGTAACTATAATTAATGCTTTAATTAAAACATTTTTAAAAGAAAGAAGCCATGAGCTCACTTTCCTGACCTCCATTCTTATCCTTTTAGTTGGTTCCACCTGCCACGTCTTCCCCATCAGCATAGTGACTCTGTGAATATGCCTTTACCAGCAATGGAGACAAATTTCCAGTTTTCTGTGTGTAATTGCTCTCAGATCAAATGAGGTAAAATGTGTGCAAAATTCATCCATAGTGCCAGATCTCTTTGTTCTTTTTTTGTGTGTGCAGAACTTGAAAATAATCCTTACCTCCTTCCACATTCTTTGCACAATGTCTGTAATGATTGCTTATTCCCTGTAACAGGTGTTGTCTAAACTGTATAAAGTCTTTGCTTTTGTATGCTCATAGCTCAGGACAGGAGATGAGGAGAGTTTTCTATGACCCTGTGCACTGTCTTTCTGGCAGGAAGACATCAATGGGCAGAGTAAGAATAGCTAATGGAAGGAAAGCCTCTGGAGCTTGCATCTTTGATTCTGTGGTGATGCTTTGTAGATATCTGCACAAGACCATCTCTTACCAAGCACAGTTGATTGTTTTGCCTAATTCATTATCATTTTTCAGCTAAAGAAAAATCTAAATCGTGGGACCAACAAAGATGGCATAGAAGGAAAGTTGTCACTTTTGTTCTCTTTCACTCTTTTCTTTTGAGGATAGGTTGTCAATGATCAGACCAGAGTCTTTCAAGGCACACTAAATAAAGATTCAGCAGGAACACTCACAAATTTTATTCTGTTTATCATTATTTTATAACCCAACAAGTACTTGTTGGCTTTAGAATAAAATTTAAATATGTAAATGAAATCAAAATGAAGAGGAATAAACACCTATAATCCCTTCTCTTGCCTTCTTTGCCCTAAGATTACTACATTAATATTTGGGTCTCTGTTCCCCAGCAGTATTTAAGTGTATATGTGATTCCAGACAAACACATATTATTTCTGATGTAAAAATTCTATTTACACATTTCAGAAACAAACATAAAAAATTAAATCTTTTAGATCTTTAGCTCAAACAGACTGTCTGATTTTCTTGCCATTCTTTCTCTCACTCTTTAATCTAGCCTAAAACAAATTCACAATTAAGCTTATTAGTCATCTAATTGTAGGTAAACATGTTTCTTTTTCAAAAATGATACCTGCCCATCAAAATCCCAATGGCATTTCTTATAGAAATAGAGAAAGCAATCATGAAATTCATATGGAAAAATAAAAGACCCAGAATAGCAAAAACAATGCTAAGCAGGAAGTGTGAATCAGGCGGTATAGTGATACCAGACTTCAAACTATACTACAGAGCAATAGTAACAAAAACAGCATGGTACTGGTACCAAAACAGGCGGGTGGACCAATGGTACAGAATAGAGGACACAGAAACCAATCCACAAAACTACAACTATCTTATATTTGATAAAGGAGCTAAAAGCATGCAATGGAGGAAGGATAGCATCTTCAACAAATGGTGCTGGGAAAACTGGAAATCCATATGCAACAAAATGAAACTGAATCCCTTTCTCTCGCCATGCACAAAAGTGAATTCAAAATGGATCAAGGAGCTTGATATCAAATCAGAGACACGCCGTCTGATAGAAGAAAAAGTAGGCTACGATCTACATTCGGTGGGGTCGGGCTCCAAATTCCTCAATAGGACACCCATAGCACAAAAGTTCATAACTAGAATCAACAAATGGGACTTACTCAAACTAAAAAGTTTTTCTCAGCAAAAGAAACAATAAGAGAGGTAAATAGGGAGCCTACACCCTGGGAACAAATCTTTACTCCTCACACTTCAGATAGAGCCCTAATATCCAGAGTATACAAAGAACTCAAATATTAGACAATAAGAGAACAAACAACCCAATCAACAAATGGGCCAAGGACCTGAACAGACACTTCTCAGAGGAGGACATACAGTCAATCAACAAGTACATGAAAAAATGCTCACCATCTCTAGCTGTCAGAGAAATGCAAATCAAAACCACCCTAAGATACCATCTCACTCCAGTAAGATTGGCAGCCATTATGAAGTCAAACAACAACAAGTGCTGGTGAGGATGTGGGGAAAAGGGTACACTTGTACATTGCTGGTGGGACTGCAGATTGGTGCAGCCAATTTGGAAAGCAGTATGGAGATTTCTTGGAAAGCTGGGAATGGAGCCACCATTTGACCCAGCTATTCCCCTTCTCGGTCTCTTCCCTAAAGACCTAAAAAGAGCATGCTACAGGGACACTGCTACATCGATGTTCATAGCAGCACAATTCACAATAGCAAGACTGTGGAACCAACCTAGATGCCCTTCAATAGACGAATGGATAAAAAAAATGTGGCATTTATACACAATGGAGTATTACTCTGCATTAAAAAATGACAAAATCATAGAATTTGCAGGGAAATGGATGGCATTAGAGCAGATTATGCTAAGTGAAGCTAGCCAATCCCTAAAAAACAAATGCCAAATGTCTTCTTTGATATAAGGAGAGTAACTAAGATCAGAGTAGGGACTAAGAGCAGGAGAAGAAGATTAACATTTAACAGGGATGAGAGGTGGGAGGGAAAGGGAGAGAGAAGGGAAATTGCATGGAAATGGAAGGAGACCCTCAGGGTTATACAGTGGAGGGGGTAGAGAGAGAGGAGGGGAGGGGAGGGGAGAGGTGGGGAGGGGGGAGGGTGGATGATGGGAAAGGCAGCGGAGCACAACAGACACTAGTATGGCAATATGTAAATCAATGGATGTGTAACTGATGTGATTCTGCAATCTGTGTATGGGGTGAAGGTGGGAGTTCATAACCCACTTGAATCAAAGTGTGGAATATGATATGTCAAGAAATTTGTAATGTTTTGAACAACCAACAATAAAAAATTAAAAAAAAAAATGATACCTGCCAATTTCCCCTACCCTGAGTTTACATTAGTTTAGAGCTATGCATCAAATGCTTACACATCCAGAAATAAGCTAGGGACTGAGAGTGGCATCAAAGTGTATGTAGTGATCACTGTCTTTAAGGTGAGTCTCTTTAAGGGTTACTAAGCAAACAGGGCGAATGGATTGGTAAGCAAGGGCCAAGGGTCCACGGTGGGAATTGAGTAAGTCTCCCAAATGGTTTCAAGAGCTCGAAAGAGCTGCTACCCTGAGAAATTTCAGAGTGGGAAGGAGGGGAAAATCATTTCGGGCAGAGAAAGCAACACAAGTCAAGTCCTAGATTTGAGAGAGATCTTGGAATGATTGACTTTCATAAAGTAGAGGATGAACAGTGGGAAGAGGTGGCAGTGAAATCTGAGGGAGTTGGCTACAGAACCAATGGCATCATTACTGGTCAATAACATTTTGACTTGAGTGCGTATTTTGTCCATCTAAATGATATGATCATGACTTATTGAAAGACTTTGCAAAGATACATGTTGGCCTTCATCTTCTCCGTACTCCCAGATGCAGATGTTCAAGAGCTTGCTGATATCTCTGAGAGCTTTTGAGTCAGTATGTCCCACACTGTTCCCATGATCTTGTCTCTACTGAACTACAGCAAACTTAAGCTGAACTTGTCACAGCAAGGGAGGACATCAGCCTGCGGGAGTCGTAGGATTTCACAATTGGAAGTCAAGGGAGACTATTCAAAACTGTGGCTCTTTCCTACATTCAAGTATGTTAATGTGGGTCCCTAAAGATAGTAGCTAATTGGGACTTCATAAATTCTCCTGAAGGAAGTCTTGATAAGCAAACTTTTGTTTGGTAAATAGGCTGTTTTCCCAGGTGAACAGACTCACTTATAATTTCTTTGGTGGAAATTTTGGTTGGTGGGGTTTTCCCCCAACTCCGGACAAAATTTCCTGAAACAAAGACTTAAGTCCCATGGATGGAGGAGGTCAGCAGGCTAGTCTGAATCCCATGGACAGAGGTGGTCAGTAGACTTAAGGGCTGTGCACACAGATGGCTTTCACCCCCCTACACCAGATCCAGCTCAGGTGTTTTCTGCCTTAGTCACTGTAACACCAGTCATGGTCTACTCTTCAGGGGAAGGAACATGTCATTTCAACATCCTTGGCTCCTAGTTCAGGCTCTCCACCTTGGCTCTAATACCATGCAACTGTGTGGCAAATGCTCTGTTGGCATCTCTTCCATTTCCTTTCTTTCACAGAAAGATTAGTCTTATTTCTGAAATAAATAACCAGATATTCACCTTCTCTCCTAGTTGACGTCCTGTAGTTGCCAATAACTAAGAATGAAGACCCAACTTATTACCACTGACAAGACCCTCTTAGGCTCCCCCCCACCTTTCTCTTCCTTTTTCCTTTCTAGCTTCTGCATATGAAAAAAACATATGACCCTTGACCTTCTGAGTTTGACTGATTTCACTTAACAGAATGGCCTCAAGTGCCATCCATTTTCCTGTAAATGATGCAATTTCATTCTTCATGGTTCAATAAAACTCCAGTTACCTATTTTAACAGATCTGCTGTCTCCCACTTGGTGGCTTCACAGTTGACATTGCTTTTCCTTAGCTCCCTTCTCTGATTCAGAGGCAAACCCAGTGGCCATGCATACTTCCTTGGGATTCCTGCAGCTACCTCTGATTAACATGCTCAAGTCCAAGCTGTTCCCCTCCTGTGATTCTACAACACCATCAACACCTGAAAAAAAAAAGCCTGGGTGCTCCCTCTGTTCCCCTCACTTCCTTGCCAATGTCACTTCCTTAGAATTATGCTGAACTGCGTCACCATCTCCATCCTTCCACGGTTGCCATAGAACATGTTTTATGTTTTCTTGCCTGAAATTTTGTGACAACCTCCTAACTGCTCTGTCAAATACAAAACTTTGTTTCCAAATGAAATTCCCTGGATCCATCTGTGTTCCTAAAAAGCAAAATTGTTGTTACTTTGAACTCTTCAATGAGGGAGCCCACAAATTTAAGGTCAAACTTCTTCATGGCAGTATAACACCTTCATAAAATCTGGTCCCTCGGAATCTTTCCTGCCATATCTGCCTTGCGTTCTGCTACTTTGCCTTCCAGTGATTATGATTTCTAAGTGTTTGCCTTGGAGATGATGTGTATGATGTTTCCTTTAACTGTAGTTTATATGTTTTCCAGTTATCCTGAATAACTGTTGTTCTTCAAGATCCCACTGAGACATCTTTCTAAAGTAAGCTATCTATCTTCCTAAGGAAGTCATCTTGTCTCTTCCTGTTTGTATCCTCATAGCACCAATGATACACTGTTGCATACATTATAGTAAAAATGTTTGTTATCAGTCACCCTTGGTGAATTCTTCAGGACTTGGGCCATGTCTTGTTTTTTTTTTTTTATTTCATTTAATTCTTACAAACATTCAGCATGGTAGGTACAGTTAGTAATATTATCGCTTTACAAGGGTGAATTTGAAGTTTATGGAAGTTTAGTATTTTTGCCAACGTTGTATACATTTAGCAAGTAATGGGTTCTGAACTTGAACCCAGATGTACTTGGCTTGTAACTATTGGTGCTGCAGTGAGATGTTTTAGTGGGATTAGCTCAAAGTCTGTAAAATTTAGATGCTTACTGCTCTTCTCTATTACTATTAACAAAATACATGTATTTTTGGTATTCCTAGTGCATAGTCTAAGTTCTGGATTCATTTATTTCCTTGAAATGACAATTGTCTATCTTATCCTAAGTTGAATTAATAAGTTCTTTAGGTCTCTTTCCAAAAATCACTCTGTCTTTAATCTACAAAGTGCTAATTTGAGTTGCATCATTCTGAGTTGTTTAAATGTTAGTTCCTCATATAAACCTGAGACCAGAGTATGTGTACCATCTGGGTTATTTGTCCACATACTTTCCATGTTATCTTTGCACCCCATGGTGTTCAAGAATTTTAGTGAGGTTAGATCATTGAGGCATAATTTATGCCCTACAGACACGTGGATCTCAAGTGTACAATGATGATAAATGCACATGCCAGTAAGATCCAGAACATCATCCTCACTTCCAAAGTGTCTTTGTTCCCCTTTCTGGGCATTTCATGGCCCAATCACAATGCCACACTCTTCTGATTCTCATCATCATAGATTAATTTTGTCCTGTTTAGAACTATTTGTAGTAGAATTGCATGGTATATAAGATTTTGTATTTGATTTTCTTGAGCTTTATCCATATTTTTTGCATTAGTAGTTTGAACATTTCATTACTGAATAGCATTTCCTTTTAATAATATGTAACAATTGGTTTATCTTCTTATTGGTGGACATTTTATTTCCATTCTGGAGCTATTATTAACAAAGCTGTTTTGAACACTTTGTATCAGTCTGCTTTTCATCGTTTTGACTAAAAGACCTGAGAAGAACAATTCAAAGGAAAGAAAGTTTATTTTAGCTCATTATGTTGGAGATTTAATTCCTGGTTGGCTGACTGTGGGTCTAAGGCGAGAACATCATGGTGAAGGTATGTTAGAGGGAAGCCACTCCCTTCTGGCAGTAGAGAGAGGGGAAGGGGCCACAGGGACATAATTCTTCCAGGACACACCTCCAATGACCCACCTCCTACGGTTACCACCCACTAAATCCATTCAAATTAGGCTGGCCTGATGAGGTGACAGCCCTCACAACCAGTCATTTCACCTCTGAACATCCCTTCATAAACACAGGAGCTTTGGGGATACTTCACATCCAAACCCTAACACACTCTAATGTAAGATTAATAAAAACATACATTTTTATTTCTTTGGGATAAAAAGAAAAAGAAGATATATCTTTCAGAGGCATGTTTAATTTTATGAGAAACTGCCAGATCAGCTTCTAAATTATTTGTATTTTATTCCTCTACCACCAACATAGGAGAATTTCAGCATCTCTTCATGTTTTCCAACATTTCATACTTTCAGGTTGTTTTTTTTTTTTTAATTTTATCCAATCTGGGGGGTGTTTGGGTATCTCATTGTGGCTTTTATTTGCACTCTCTGGTAATAAATGGCGTCAGGCATGTTTTCATGAGTTTATTGTGCGTTTGTGTGTGTGTTGTAAGTGCCTGTTAAAGTATGATACCCCTTGTTTATTGGGCTGTTTGTCTTCTCATTCTGAATATAGGTCCTTGGTCAATAAATGCATTGCAAATATTTTCTTGCAGACTGTAGCTTTCTTTTTCTTTTTTAATTGTGCATTTTGACAAACAAAACTTTAAGTCATTTTTTGTATTTTTTTCTTTTGTGATTATTGTTTTCTGGATCCTTCATAAGAAATCTTTGGCAACCTCAGATTTATAATATTTTTTTACTCTTGCTTCCAGAATCTTTATAGATGACTTTATTTAGGTCTATGAGCTACCCTAAGTTACTTTCACATATGAATTAGAATAGGGATTGAGGATTATTTTTCCCATAAGGATGTACAGTTTTTCTAGTAGCATTGGATAAAAAGACTTTCCTTTACATATTGAATCACTGTGACTTCATTATCAAAATCAATCTGTTTTAGAAGATTGTGTCTATTTTGGACTTTTTATTATGTTTAAGTGATATAGTTTTCTAATAACATGCCAATAGTGTACACTTAATTACTGTAGTTTTATCAGCAAATTAGATGGTGATATCCTCCTTATTTATTTTTTCAATTTTCTATTTTGGATATTTACATTTCTACAGAGATTACAGAAAATTAGCTTGCTAGTTCTACAAAAGACCCTCCTGATGCTTTAAGATTTCATTGAAATTAGCAATTAGTTGGGAGAGAATTGACCACTTAAAACAATATTGTCAAATCCATGAACATGGTATAATTCTCCATTTGTTAAGGTTGAAATTTTTTCTCAGAAGTGCTATATAGTTTTCAATGTAGAGATATCATACAAATGTAATTAAGTTTATTTCAAAGGGCTATGAATATTGAGGCTATTATAAATGGTATGACTTAAAATTTTATTTTTCAGTTTCTTGTTGCTAATTATATGTTGAAAGTTTTCATAGACCCCCTTTTATTATTTTCAGGAAACTTCCATTTATTTTTAGTTTTCTGATTTTTAAAATCATATAGGAATTGGATTTTTTAAATTGTTTCTTGGGCATTTTGTGGACCCAGTTATATGACTTGGGGCTTTTATTCTGTGAATTTGACAAATTGCATTGTTTAATTTTTAAATCATATTGCTTTTCCTGAGATTCCTTCTTCAAAATATATTTGTTAAACTTTATTGAATTAAGCTGTTATTTTGTAAGGAATTTTGTGTCTATGTTAACAAGAAATATTGATCTGTACTGTATTTTAACAAGAAATAATGATCTGTATTTTTCTTTCCTCTGTAATATCTTTGTCTACTTTTAGTATTACAGTTATTCTGGACTCATTAACTGAGTCTGCTATTCCCATTACAATGCTATTCTCAAATACAACCTGATGTTACTTCCATTACCTCTTTGTGTTTCTCTGAGTCAACAAGGCGTATGTTCACAGATTTCCATGGGGCATTTTTTTAATAGCAAAATCCTGAAAACCTATTTATCTATTAACAGAGAATTTGAATAAATTATAATACATTCCCTCAATGAACTAGGGCAAATACCTTTTTGGTGAATTAGTTGGGGCACAGACATACTAGAAAAATGTAAATAATTATACATATACGTGTTGTCATTTTAACATAATGTTATGAAAAATAAATGCTTATTTGACATTATCTATTTTGAATTTTAAATTTTATGTTACATAATGCTCTTATTTAAACAAAAACAATAAGGCTAGTTAATTTTTGTTTTTTCACTCTCTTCTCTCTTTTGCCAGGACTTTCATAAGGTAATTTGTGCTTTTAAGAATTATGTCCTTTTCATTTAACTTATTGCACTTATTGGCATAATATTGTTTGTATCCTTTAATATTTATCATTTTAAATTTTGCAAAATCTCTAATGATGTCTTCTCCTTACTTTTTGAAGGTGGTAATTTCTGTTTTATCTCCTTTTGGTCAGTATAGCTAGAGATTCTAAAACTACTGTTGCTTTTATTAAACAACTATTTGGCTCTATTCATTTTTTTCTGTTTTCTACTATAATGATTTCTGCTTTAATTTTCTAATTATTTTTTAACTTCACCTTACTATGGGTTTACTCTACCTAAATTTTTAAAATGGATGCACATGATTAATTTAAATCTTAGTTTTTGTTTTAAATTGGCCTATGATCTTCTAATTAATGCCTAGTGAGCTTACCAATTCATTTCAGGCTCCATATGTCATATTCTTGACACTTTCATTGTATGCTTAATGACTATTACCCTGATCATCTGTGCTATAGGAAAACTGAGGTACAGAGTGTAAAGTTATTAGATAATAGTATGAGATAGACTTGTGATGTTTTTATTTAAAAATATTTGCCAGGTGTGGTGGTGTACATCTATAATTCCAGTGCTCGGGAGGCTGAGGCAGGATGAATGAGAGTTCAAAGCCAGCCTTAGCAATGGCGAGGCACTAAGCAACTCAGTGAGAACCCCATCTCTAAATAAAATACAAAATAGGACTGGGGATATGGCTCACGGGTTGAGCGCCCTTGAGTTCAATCTCTGGAATCTGCCTCCAAATAGTTGTGTGCTTTTATGAATATGCATTAATTTTACAGATTAACCACTAATCAAATCCAGTCTTGTTTTACCCATCTTATTACCCGCTCCCCTTCCCAGCCTCTAGCTATTCTACATTAAGTTCCACATATGAGAAAGAACACGTGGTACTTGTCTTTCTGTGTCTAATTTATTTTGCTCAACATAATGTACTCTTTATCTGTTCAACTGCTGACAGGGACCTAGGCCAATTCCATAGCTTAGCTATTGTGAATGGTCCTGCAATAAATATGGGCATCTTTGGTAGAATGATTTCATTTCCTTTGGCTATATACTCAGAAGTGGGATAGCTGAATTATGTGGTAGATCTAATTTTAATTTTTTGAAAGAACTTCCATACTGTCCTTATTACTGCATGTAATAATTCAGATTCTTATCAAAAAGTTTGAAAGTTGCTTTTTCTATACACCCTTGTCTGCATTTGTAATTGGCTTGCTATTTATTTATTTTTAGATGGTAGAATTCTAAGGGGGTAAAATTATATCTCATTGTAGTCTCAGTTTGCATTTGCCTGATATCAAAAGGTTTTGAAGATTTTTCTTTTGAGAAGTGTCTATTGAGATCACATGCACATTTTCTAATTGAATTGTTTTTTTAATACCCTGTATATTTTGGATGTTAGTCCTCTGTCAAATGAATAGATGGTGAACACTTTCTCCTGGTCTGCTGGCTGTTTCTTTACTTGGATGATTAGTCCCTTGGCTGTGCAGAAGCTTCTCTTTGATTTGCTTATTTTTGCATTTCTTTCCTCTGCTTTTGGGGTTATAGCAAAAAATTATTTCCGATACCAATATCTTAAAGTGTTTTTCCTATGTTTTCTTCTAGTAGTTTCATGTCTTACATTTAGGCATTTGATATATTTTGGGTTGACTTTTGTACAGAGTGAGATAGGGGTCAAGTTTCAGTCCTCCACGTGTGGATGTTCAGTTATCCCAGCAGCATTTGTTGTAGATGCTGTTTTTTCTCCAAAGTTGGCTGAGGACGCATGATTTCTTTCTATGATCTCTCTTTCTCTTCCAGAGGTCTATGTGTTGATTTTTATGCCAGTACTACACTATTTTGGTTACTGTGGCTCTGCAATTCTTGAAATATATTATTATAATAATTCCAGATTTGTTCTTTTTGTTCAAGAATGCTTTGGCTATTTGGTGAATGTGAGTGTGTATGTGTGTGTGTGTCTGTGTGTGTGTATGCACATACTTTCATTGAGTTTTAGGACATGTTTTTTCCTAGCTTTGTGAAGAATGCTATTGGTATTTTCATGGAGATTGCACTGAATCTGTAAATTGCTGTGAATAATATGGACATTTTAACAATATTAATTCTTCCAACCCATGACTATGGGAGGCCTTTCCATTTTTTGTATCTTCTTCACTGTTTTTCGTCAGCAGTTACTGGTGCATAAAGGTGCTACTGATGTTTGCTTTGGTTTGTTTTTGCAGTGCTAGGGCTTGTCCACAGGCCTCAATCATGCTAAGAAAACCTTCTTTCACAGAACTACATCCCCTGTCCAGCTAGTGGTTTTTGTATGCTGATGTTATATCCCACAACTTTACTGAATGCATTCATTTATTAGTTCTAATAGTCACTTGGTGAACTCTTTGGGTTTTCCTACACATAGTATAGATCATCCACAGACAGGGATAATTTGACTTCCTGTCTTCCTGTTTTTAGCCTTTTGTTTCTTCTTCTGCCAAGTTTTAAAACCATGAATTTCCCTCTACTTAGTTAATTTCACAAATTCTGACATGCTGTCTTTTCAATAAAATTTAATTTAAATACTTTTTTATCACTCTTGTGACCTATTTTTTTTTAGTATATGGGTTATAAAAGTATTTTTGATTCACTTCCTACTATTTGGATTTATAGATGTATTGTTATTGATTTCTATTTTAATGTTATTTTGATCAGAGAATATGCTTTGAATAACTTTAATAATTTAAACTTAATAGGTTTCTGTGGTATAGAAAGATGATTTATTTGTTAAATATTTCACACACCCTTGTCAAGAATGTTATTGGGTTAATGATCTGTAAATGTCAATTTGGTCAAGCTGGTTGATAGGCATGCTCGAATCCTTACTGATTTTCTATTTCATCTTTTATCAATTACTGAAAAGAAGAACTGAAGTACTAATTTAATTGTAGACTCAGCAATTTCTCCATTTCTGTTAGTTTTTGCTTCTTTGAAGGTTTATAATTATTTTCATCAACAATTAAGATGATTCCATATATTTAATGGATTGACCCTATTATATGAAATGTCATCTTTATTTTATGTTTAATAAAATCCTTTTCCTAAACTCTACTTTCTCTGGTATTAATAATCATTCCAGTTTTCTTATGATTAGTGCTACATAATATATCATTCACTTTTATTCTACCTGCATTTCTGTATCTCAAAATTGGATCTTGTTGTTTTTAATCTAGCCTGACAATCTCTGCATTTCAATTTGCATATTTAGTTCATTCCTATGTAAGGTAATTTTTGGTGTACCTGAATTTGCCTATCATCTTACTATCACTTTTCTTCTTGTCCCAGAAAACCATTTTATTTTTTTCCAATTAAGACTGATTTTAGACCTATTTATTTTCCATTATTTTACTTCCTCCACTGGTTTTTAGCTGTGTCTCTTTATAATATTTTTAAATGACTACTCTGGGATTTACATTGAGCCTCCGTAGCTTACTGCAGTCTACCTTCAAATAACATCGTATGCGCACATCCAACTTAGAGACTTTGAGGCAGACCTCCTCTGAATGCCCTGAAGGTACAGACAGACCCTCCATGACTGGTTAGAACTCCAGGGTCTCAGTGTCTTACTGCTTTGGTGGCTTTTCTACCCCCTGGGGGTCCTTCTTTGCCCAGCTTCATGTGGTCTGCCCTGCACACGTATACCTTAATATTCAACCAGATTTAAGGGGATGCTTAGGTTGATTTCTGGAACTTTCTATAGCTTTCTCTTTTCCCCTCAACTTTCAGCCTCTTCCCCCTTGTCTCTCATCTCAGTCTCCTGACCTCATTGAGACCCCCTGTGCTCTGCTTCATTTCTACCTTAAACATCCCAAGGAAGCCTTCTGGGTTAATCTGGGTCAATCGTAGGGTCTCCTCTGGTTTGTTTTCCTTTTCTGACAGGACTTGACCTAATCCCTGTGATGCCTGTCAGTAAGCATCTGAAAACTTTTGTTTGATAAACTTGGGTCCATTTTCTAGTTGTTACAGAGGGATAATTCAGGGATAACCATGGATGAAGTTGGGTTAAAATTAGTTTTTAGATCATAAAAGGGAATTATTGCTGAAGTTACAAATTTGTGGGCTAAAGAGAAATTTGTGGTGGGTTCTCAAATCAAAGTCGTATTTATTGAAAGCATGTTTTAAGGAGAAATTGACTGCTTCTTCACTACCATTTAATATTTTTTAAAATAGCAGTCATTTGTTCTGTTCTCTCTTTTCATAAACATTTCAACTTCCACTGTGTCTATTTTTTGCTCTTGTATGTGAGTTGCTCTTTGACACCAAAGCTACTGAAGAACGTTGCTCACTGATGAGGAGCTGGCTCTCTGCAGCATTTGTTCATGCTGAACCTACTCTTATTATTCATGAAAAAAATAGTTCATGCATTAAAAACTACCAGAGAGAGTAGATTTGGGGGCTATTGATGGACAGGACCGATCTTGCTAAATGCATCCAGCCCGCTGAGCTGTGATCTGCACATCCTTTCATCTGGATGAATGAGCACATGGTGTGCTTCATTTAAAAACCAAAACAATTCTTCAAAATGCATAATAGTGGGAAGCCATAGTGAAAGGGTATCCTTTTGACAATGAGCATGTCCATAGAAAGGGCTGGGGTGAGCCAAGGAGGACCTTCTGTGGGTTTGAAATGCTGGTGTTGCAGAGGCACCTTGGCAGGTCATTTCCCACTCTTCTGCCTCTCTTCAGGAAATGAGAAGGCAGCCATGAAGCCAAATGTGTGGCAGAGAAAGTGAAAAACCTGTAATATTTACTCTGCATTCTGATCCTTAGCAAGGGTTTTATGATTGAGGCAAAACCCTCTTCTGACTCAGGAAAAAAATGGAGCAGTAAAAAATTCTTAAAACATAGTCTATGAGGGTAGATTTGATGGTCCAAGGTTATTTGGAAACTGGATGCCTTAGAGAGGAATAAAGCTTAGATTGTACTCTATGGGCTTGGGGATTGGATGATGGACATTATGAACAGGCAAATGAATGTTTGCAAAGCCCTCTATATATCAGAATACAGAGGTGAGATCCTGAATTTGTACAAAAAGAAAACTTCCGTTACTTTTCAAATGTGCCTGTGACCCCTTATAACAGGCTTTTGAGTAGACAAATTATTCCCAACCATTGAAGCAAAGGGAAAGTGGAATGATTCTTGGAATCTTTTTCTGCACCCAGTGTTGTGCTGGTAACTGGCTCTCCTGGGCAGTGGAAAGCAGGAGATATGAAGCCTTTGCTGATTTCCATGGTGAAAATATTCCATGGCCAAGTTCAAATGAGCCTGTTTTAACAACTGGCTTGCAACATTGCTGGTATTTACAGTTCTCCTGGGCCTGCAGGAGCTGCTCCAGCATAGAGATGCTACACTACATCTTGCAGTGCTGGAGGGATCGTGTTGCTCCTATTTGTACCAACGGAGTTGGTCCTACTTGCCGCAGTCCGGCTGGGCAAAATAACCAGGAGGTGACAAGCAACTTGAAGGTCGAAGCGGGAACTGCTTTATTGCGGGGAAACTCAGCGGGAACTGAGCGAGAACTCAAGGTAGCGGGCACCCAAGGTAGCAGGAGCCCAAGGTAGCGGGAGCCGCTTTATTGTGGAACAGCAGAGGTATATATACCTAACTGATTACACACAGCTTGACTCAATTAGCATCATTTAGATACAGCAGTCAGCCAATAAGGAATCCCCATCATCTTAATGGCTCGGTGGCATTGCCTCACAAACCACTCCTCCTGGCAAACTGCCAGGCACCGTCTTGACTTGATTTGTGGTCCCCAACACCTACTGTAGACAGCAAGGTTGTGTTTGTCCTCCTTGAGAATTCTAACCCTATTTTTTGTGAAGTCTGACCTTGGGAGGATCACCTGGCTAAATCCAATAATCTGTGATTTCTTAATATTACACAAATTGCTGTGAAAATTTAAAAAAGATTATGATTAAGTGCTTAACATAATTCCTGAAGCATAATAAGCATTCAATAGTTGGCAGCTGTCGCTCACTATATGTTGATTTAAGATATTCTGCTGCAGTTACATGAGTGTAATTGCTTTTTAATCTGATAATTGAGAAAATAGATTGTAAAACTACTATGAATTCTATACATATTTTTGGGGTGGTATGGGGGATTGAACCCAGGGCCTCATGCATGCTAGGCAAATACTCTACCTGAATTACACCACCAGGCTGGAATTTTGTAATTTTTGGAAAAATAATTTCATTTCAATCATAGTAGTTTCCATCTACATTTGAAAAATTATTTTGTATGACAAACTACTTACTCTGACTACAGGCAGTACTTGTATACTATGGAGTTTTAGACATGTTTAAAGAAATTAATGGCTTCCCGGTGTTTGAAAACCCATAGTTTGGAGCCCTTATACTCGTAATTTTGCCATAGAAAGTGGTGTGAGCATAATCAGTCAAAGCAGAGGTGGATAACAAAGCACATTGACAGACCCGGGGAGTCACTCCCCTGTTCCCAGATGCACTTCTCCACTCTACTCGTCCCAGCACTTCTGTGGCCTTGATAATGGAATTTCAAGCCAAAGCAAATTGTATGTAAATTAGGTGGAACCAACCACATTGTTCAAAGGTGGTGCTATGATTTCATAAAGAATAAGTGCTCTTTTATTTTTCAGAGCCCCGTGTGTTTGAGGAAGATATCAACATATTGTGACTCATGAGGGAAATGCTGATAGGAAATTGGGTGATGTAGTGGTTTTCTTAGGATGAAAATATCTTTTTTGTCAGAACCCTTCTGGAGCTTTTGAATTGTGAAATTTTCTCAGTAATTACCGTTAGATATTGTGTTCATGTAAGGTCCAACTGAAAGATTTCTCTTTGAATCTTTAACTCTGAAGAGCTAATGTTTTATTCTCTTAATACTGAAAATAACATGAAAAATTTATAAAACATATTTGAAGAGGTAGCATGAGAGTATTTGTGTGAGTGTGTGTAGAATGCCAAGATCATTTTTTTATGCCATTGTGAGAACTTATTGAAGCACATACACTTCTGTGTTGTCACTCATATTTAACAAATGGGTGTGATTCTATCTGGATTCAAGTCCTTCCGTGGTAATAAGACAGCAGCTACCATAGTTCAGAACAATGTAGACCAATGTTGGTAGATTTCTCTAGCCTTCCAGTTTTGTGTGATCTTAAAGCTTCCCAATTGTACTAGTGGAAAGTCAGTGAAAAATGCAAATGGATGAGAGGTTGTCAGGTAGTCATGTACACTGGCTGGAATAATCACATGGGCGGTCCTGTAATCACTGAGCATACAGAAGCTGACACCTAAGGTAAAAGAGGTACCTGGCAGTGTGCTTCCAACACAGGTGAGACGCCTCCCCCAGCTGGCCTCTCAGCCTCCAGACTCCTTGTGGCCTGCTGACTTGAGAAAGCCGGAGTGCTAGTGAAGACGGAGCTAGGTATTCCCTCAATCAGCCCGGTCAACTGGCCTCTCAGCAGGGAGCAAACACTAGCCAGAGCCTCCCACTGAAAGTGGTTTGAGTCCGCCTGCCTTACGTTGTCTGGACGTCATCCGAGGAGTCACCAGGCTGATGCCCTCTGCAAAGCCCTGATTAATTGGGGAGCCAGGTGCAGGACCTGCAGGGCTGCATATCTGGCTCATTTTTCAGAGTTCCTGACATTAGTGGAGTGAGTCTTATGTCTTAAGGGACAAAGGGAAGAAATATCACGAGGGCCAGAGAAGGTTCTTGCAGTCTGTCCACTTGGCTAGGCTCCCAATTTTTCTACTTCTATATTTGACTTTTTCCCCCTGAAAGGACCCATATTAGCTTCTTATGGCTACCAGAACAAAGCACTACAACCTGGGCAACTCAAAACAACAGAAATTTATCCCTTTGCTGTTTGGGAGGCTGGATGCCAGGTGTTGCAGGGCCCTGCTCCCTCCAAGTCTCTCTGAGGGGTGCTTCCTTGCCCCTTTCAGCTGCCAGTATTCCTGGTGTTCTTTGACTGTGTCCTTATGACTTCATCCTCTGTCTCTGTCTTTACATGGCCCATACGTCTCTGTGTCTATTCAACTTGACCTCTTATGGACAAAAAAGTCAGACTGGATTAGGACCCCACATAACAAACTCATCTTAACTTGATTATATCTGCAATCAAATGTGGCCCCATTCATAGGTACCATGGGCTCAGGGTTCAACACATCTTTATTTGGGGGGGAGGGGGTTCAATCCATTAAAGGACCAAAGAAGATAAATCACTTCTTCTGACACTATTCATGGCTTCCAGGTCTTTGGGGAAATGGGAGTTGGAATAGTTGCCCTGAGTGAGAGGAAGAGGACGGAGCAGTTGGAGGAGACTGAGGTGGTCATTCCAGGGATAGGGGGAGGGTGGCTTCAGGGTCTTTACTGCTTTGTTTTCTAGATTGTTCCACTGGTCTAGGTTGGAGCCTGGTGCACAGCAAGTTCTCAGGGTATCTGCTGAAGGAGACCCAAGTGGATTTGAGGCTGGGACCTGTCTGTTTGAGGAGTGGAGTTCCCTGTTCCTTACTGTCTAAGCTTGAGTGTCATCATACAAGTTGAAGTCAGTTTAGCAGACTCAGAAAGGTGTACTGGATTCAGGACTATGAGACAATGGGAAGAACCGGAGCCTTTTCTCTATGACAACCTCCTCAGGAGAAACCGCATCTCTTCCTGCCAGCGTCTGGGAAAGCTCACCCGCCTCCGTGCATCCTGCCTTCCTCAAAGCAGCTGTGGCAGGTGGACAGTGACTGGACAGTGACTTGTCAGAGGGCTGTCATTTCCTTTTAAGAAATTTATCCACATTAGGAAGAGATTTATCATGAAATGGGGGCAGTGACTCCAGGTACAGAAGCAGTGTTGCCCTTAGAGGTAAAGGTGTGCATCTTACCTGCATCCTGGGGACCAAATGGCTTAAGTCCGTCTTTACAACTTTTGCCACCAGTGACAGAAATTTGACCCGTAGGTTGACAATATTTATTTCCACCAATATTGTTAAGTTCGGTAACTCAACATCCAATGCTGCAGCTAATAGAACATTTATATTCTTGTACCACATGGGTTTTGGTGCTATTATGTGAGCTTCCTTTGAAATGCTTGGATTTATTTTGGGATTGAGAAAAGCAGAATCTTTTGGCACTACTCATTCTTGATAATTATTTAATAACTTTTGACTTGCAGAAAAACATCTATTCAAACTATTCCAGGAGCACAAATGTACTCACGCCATCACTTTCTGCATTCTTGCCGTTCCTTTGTCTAGCTTGTTTTCATCCCTTCTTTCTAACAGAAATCAAAGTCTTTTTTTGACAATCTGTTTACAAATGATAGCACTTTATTTTCCAGATAGCATTATTAGGAAAAGATAACAAATATTTCATATTTTAAAAGGAAATACTAGTTCATTCCACAAAATTGGGAAATTCTCCATAAGATGAAAGATACCATTGATGATAAAATACTCTGCATATAACTGCCAAATAGGTTCCATTATGAGGACCACGTTCTCCTATCATAATAGATTTTATTTGGCAGTTTAGAAAAATGCTATTCATCACCCAGAGTGATCGGCTTTTAGAATTTTCAGTTTGGTTTGTTTCTACTGAGGAATGACTTGTGCGTGAAACGCGTCCCAGAATAGAGCCTAATGTGCCCTGAATGGCTTGAATGTAAGTGGCTCATTACTGGCTGAGTGATAATTAATTCATTTTCATCATTCATCAGTTCATTTCAACTTTGGTTAGGCAAATTAACCACCTGAGGTGCACCTGTTTGAATGCGTGTGCATATAAACTAACTATAGGAAAAAACTATCCAGTTTCTCCAACACACGAGGACAAGCACAAGGGACTGCGTTGTGGCCAGTGTTTGGTGGACAGTGACTGGAGAGATGAAGAGTGGGTCCCATCTTCACTCTTCCTCATTTTGGGAAAAGCACATATCTCTACCACATATTTTCCTCCTTTACTTTCATGCTGGCAAATGGCTCTGGCATTGCAACAGCTTTGCTAGAATTGTCTTCCCATGAGGGTCTGTTGTGTATTTCATGTGGATGTTGTCTTCAAGTATTTCACTTAATGACCAGAAACTTGGCTCCTTTAGCTATAGAAAATCAAACTTCAAAGTTCCAGTGGCTGTAGCATCTAGGATCCTCTGTGATCTGGTCTCTGGTTCTGCATCTCCAAGGTCAGAACAGAGCAGTGGTCCTGGACTGTTCCAGAAGAATATTAAAAAGAGCCTCAGAATAGCTATTGCAGCTACTTACTTTCTATATACAGGATGGACCTCTACCCCAAGATGTATTCAGATGTTAATGGCATACATACACCCAAGAGAAAGACTCAGCACTAACTTCCTAAATTACTTGAGAGAGCAGGAAAAGAAGATTGGCCTGGAGGTTTTTTGTTTGGTTTTGTTTTTTAAATATATATTTTAGTTGTAGTTGGACACAATGCCTTCATTTTATTTATTTGTCTGTGGTGCTGAGGATCGAACCCAGGGCCTCGCACATGCTAGGTGAGCGCTCTATTGCTGAGCCCCAGCCCCAGCCCTGCCTGGAGTTTTGATAGCAGTTAAGAGATGAGCCCAAAGTAAATGCTCCTTCACGACTTCCCCTTCCTGCTGGCACCAAAGGAAGGACACTGGGGCTTTCTCATCAGCGTGAACATGCAGAAGGGTGCAGGGGGACAAGGGAATGGTGGAACTTAGAAAGTCCCCATAGTCACATATCACAAATAGCAACAGACATTAATAAAGACATCATGGGAAAAAATCAGATTTTTATTTTCAGGGACAAATGGGAGCTCTAGTCTTATATTTTTTAATGGTCTATTTCATGGTGCATGGAAGTCATTTCCTTGACAGTTCAGGTCTAACGGTTTTAACTGGCCCTGGGTCACAACTCACCTTCTTCCCTTTCTTTTCTGCTTTTCCTTTCTTGGAACCCATCCTGAGGCCAGTGGATGCCTGGGCTCAGCCCTCCAGCTGCACATGGCCACGCATTCCCAGCCCTTGTCCTGGAGCCTTCTGTCCTCTCGTTGTGAAGGTGCTGCATCCATTCTTTATGTCCTGTGCAAAGGCTTGAAACTTTTTCCAGTTAGAGTCCCATAGAACATCGCTTCCCCTCTGGTTGCACTTGTCTTGTCCAGCTAGTCTCTGAAAGTGCCTGTGGCTTAGAATCCAAGTGAATGACTTTTACATCTTCCATGTTATCTTTCCCATAGGATTTCAGGTCCAAGAGGGCAGGCTCTTTTGTACTATCTTTTTTTTTTTTTTTAACAGAGTCTAGCATAGAGTAGGTGCTTACTAGGTAGTTTTTGGTAAATAAATAATAGAAAAGTATTTGTGAAATTAATGAGAGCTAATTTTTAAAAGGCAATCTGATTTAAACATCATATTTTAAGTTTCTACTTAATGCAATGCACAAATAAAAGATGAATGCATATTTTATCGAGAGTTTACCATTTCAACAGGTTGATTGGCAGTTAAACTAATTTAGAGTGGAATCAATCCTGGAACAGGCATACACAGAGGGACATTCTTTGAGGAATATTCTTTGGCTGGAATATTCTTCTGACAAGTGCCTGTTGTATATTTCATGTGGCTGTTGTCTTCAGGGGACATTCTTTATAATGGACAATGTAGCATTTTCAGAAATTAGGACCAACTAATTAAAACAGGGAGTATCAAATAACTGGCCAATCACTGTGGAGGTACCTGACAAATGCAGACTTTTTTCTTTTGCCCTGTTTCTGGTTTTCAGAGCTTTGTGCTAAATCTGTTCTTCTCTTATCACAGCTGCAGCAAAATTAGCAGGTGGTGAAAGACTGTCTTCATCGGGCTGTGCACACACTGTCCTTGGCTGAACTTGTGGACGCAGCATTGACTAGAGGTCAGCCTAAGACAGGGATAAAACCAAGAGTGAGGCCAGTTACTCATTCTTGTCAACATATTAGGTGGCTCAGGCTGAGTGAGGGAGGTCTCAAGAGAAAAGATAAACTAAGAAACTTCCAGAGACAAAGTTTTTGCCCCAATTCTCAAGGTCTTGCTCTTTTCCAAGTGAATGTAAATCACACAGTCTGCAAATATCTGCAGTATCTGAGCTCAGATATGCACTCTGTAAGTGGAATATCAAAATTTAGCATCAAAAAGTTTTAGCTAAACCAACTTTTAACTGATGGTTAAAAGAATTTAAAAAGCGGCGACGGGGGGGGGGGGGGCTCCTTGATTTTCTGTTTCTCTGAGTCTGTTTGTATTTAAGAACTTGTCCTCATTCTTGGATTACAGATGCTTCTGGAGAAGGGACTGGGGGGAGAGAAGGATAGGTGATTAGAAGGGTATGATCAATAGCTACGAGAGACCTAATCAGTGGGTCACTGAGCAGCCTGGGGCAGGTCTCCCACCTCTGGAGTCCAGGTTGGCCTGGTGATCTGAAGGGTGGGAAGTGACACTGGGTGTACGTCAGAGACCAGGCACCAAAGGCCTTAGTGCTTCTACCTGTGCCCTCTGGGGTGCTGCCCTGAAGCTTCCATCTAAGAAGCCAGCCTAGTTGCAAGGCCCCTGCAGGACTGAGATACTCAGCCAACAGCCAGCACTCACCCTCTGACATTGTAGAGAGGCCATCTTGGCCTTTGGGTTCCCCTGAATGCGGCTGAGTGGGCGTCTCAAGAGAGACCTCAGAGGAAGCCAGCTAATTCACAGACACATGAGGGATGATAAACTGTGCTGAGAAGCCTAAGGTTTAGATGACTTATTAGGTGGCTACAGGTGACTGATGCACATCTCGATAGTGAGTTTTACGTTTACTTAGCCTATTGGCAAGTCTTCACTATTCTTTCCACTTTGTAACTAAACAATACAACAGCATCTGTAACTATAGTATCCTGAAGTGTCATTAATTTGTTCATTTGTTTCTCAGTGTGATGACGCTAGAGTATTGTGTCTGTGTTAGGAAGTAGTGAGACCTCAGAGGCAGGCAGGCCCACACATGACCAGAGCTTTCCAAATCAGTCTGGGCTATGCATGGAAAAATGAAATAATTAAATAGAATTGAATAGAAATCAGCATAGTGATTATTAAATGTAAGTTACTCAAATGTGCAAAATTACTGATCCATTTTGTAAGTGTTTCTGTGGCAATAGGCCCTTATTTTAAAGAGTGTGAGAGCCACTGGGTTAGTAATGAAGAGCTGTATATGCTACCCTAAAAATGCTTGGGTTTTCACCCATGTCTGAGCTGAACTTAAGATTGTAGGCATGGTCAGATTGTATTAGTGCTATGATGAGGTGATCTATTTGATGGTTTGATGAAGTGATTAGGGAGAGAAGTCTAGGTAGGAACTGGAACAGGCAGAGACACTTTCTTTTAATAAGGTTTTGCTAGATTGGAGAAAAAGGAGTAGACTTGAAAAATATTTAACAATTTAAAGCAGAAAAACTCTCAAGTCAGAGTGGGGGGGAAGGAGAGTTTGAGCAGCGGATGCCAGCAGGTCCTGATGGATTTTACGTGGGAGGTTAAGGTTAAAGGAGGCATCAAGGATGATCTGTAGATGTCTCCTTTTGAGTGGCATGATCATCACTAGGAAGAAATAATGTAGAATGAGAACAGCTTTGTTCTAGGGACTCTGTTGATCTGCTTTTGGGGGTGACAAGACTATGCCCCCTGCAGACATTCAGCAGTCAGCCTGCCTGATGGATGGGTGAAGCTGGAGGAGCATGAGCCATCCCTGGGAGGTAGACAGGTAGAGACGCTAGAGACTGTGCAGAGAGAACCGGGCTGCAGGACGGAGCCCTCATGGCCTAACAAAAACCTCTAGTGGCACCGTAAACTCAACTCTCAGTGGTGGTAGAGGAAGAGGCTGGAATTCATGGGGTCCCCGAGTCGGAAGAAAGCCTGTTCTCAAGGAGGCTGGACTAAGTAGTGTCAAATGAACAAGAGGTCTACACTTGGGAGGAGCACACGCAGCAGCAGGTGAGCACTGTTTCTCTAGGAATTAACCTGAAGGCCCAGGAGCCTGGTGGAGACGGAGCTCCGTGTAGGGCAGTTGGATCTAGATCTGAATTCCAGCTCGAGCACTTAGGATATTTGTGAATTTAGGGACTTATTTAACATCTTTGCAGGTCTTAGTTTTTCCATGTGAAATATAGCAGTTGGGGGGTTTCTATGTGGGTCAAATGCTGTCGGGCCCGGGATCCTGGGAAAACATCTTTCCCCCAGAGTTAGCTCTCCTCGATCTTTGCATATGGCCCAGATATATTAGAGTATCTTTTCAGGGTTTACCAGAATAGGGACCACAGAATTACAGTTATATAATTATAACTATATTTATGTATTTGAAACTTAATTTTACTGTTTATAAAAAGGGAAGTTGATTCATAGAAGCAAGTGGATTGATTACATGTTTTATCATGAAAAAATTTCAGACGTATTTCAAACTTAATCATCTCCCATAATTAATCATCAAGAGTTTGCATACTTGCTGTATTGATTTCTTTTTGCGAAGTATTTGAAAGCATACATATTATGCACAACCCAAGATGCATCCCTAAAAATATGGGTGTATTGCTACATAACTAAAATGCATTATCATCCCAAATAACACCCAGTGAATATTCATGTCTCCAATGATAACAGCTTCATATATATTTAGTACTGTTCATGTTTTAAGAATTTTGTAAATAAATTCATTTAAATCAGCACACAAAGTAACGGTTTATTATTTTCAAATGTATGTATAATTTTAACAGTATTAGAAAAATAGCATCATCCAGTAAGGTTCACTTCTGCTTTAAAAATTAGAAGACATTTGTGTGAGTTAATTCGATTCACATAAAAACTCCTGCCAAAGCTGATGATGACAGCTTAAACTAGGAACATCCATGCTAATGCAAAAATAGCCATTGTTCCCATAAGGGGAGGCTTCAAAATATTATCAGCAGGCTATCTTTGCTTGTACTCTTTGCAAAAATTTCTGTTTCATTTGAATTAAAAGCCATTAACATTGAATTCAGTGATAGCAGAGGGAGCAGGAAGAAAGGAGGAAGAAGATGTGTATATCTTCTCTTTTTAGTGAAGTTACTGGAGGGCATTGGCTTTCTTCATAAATTAGACACACAAATAACAAGGGCTTATTGTTGAAATTGTTTTTATGCAAGTGTAACAAACCACTCAATTCAAAAATGTCTTTATCCTTGAAACTGACCTTATCCTAGTCATGGATTGCTGGCATTTAATATTCAAGCTTCCTAATTCTTCTTTGAAAGGCTGTCACTGGAGAATTGCATGTAGAATATATAATGATTTATTTAGTCTCACAGTCCCTTGTATCTGGAAACCAAAGAAGAGAGAAAGAAAATAAGCTGATTCTTCCCTAATAATGGTGACAATTGCCTGTGGATGGATTTTAAGTGGTTGATAGTAGAAAATTAAAAATAACAGAGGTATGTGATATAGTTTAGAAATATTTTTGCTATTTGTACCATCTACCCATATTTGAAGCATCTGTATTTTAAGTGCTTCAAGGTAGGATGCTCAGAGCTTTGAGCTATTTCTATGAAATTAGATTCACCCATCCAACACCGAAACCTCAGAATTCATTCATTCTCCACAGTGAATTTCAGTGAGTTTATCTCAGGAAACCAATCACAAACTGGAGAGTGTTGTGAAATAAAAGGATCATAATAGTGCAGGACTTGAAGGTCATTTATCCTATAAGTCTAATGAAGCAAAGCAAATAACCCCACATCTACATATTTAAATATTTAAAAATTAGTCAAAGGACTGATTTTTTTTTAAACAGGAAGAAAAGAGATTCTTTAACTTTAGAAATTTATCAGTTAAATTCCATCTCATTTGGCCTGAAAGTTGTGGTAATCTATGCGGTAGGTGGATCTGTCCTCCGGAGTGGGTGGGATAAGAAAGCTGGGTAAGAAAGGAAGGCCAGACACATTCCCCCGTATCCCAGCATCAATTTGGTGCCTGGGAAATGGGTCTGAACTTGGCACCTTAAGCCGTTAACCACAGCAGTGTCCACGAGAAGCTAGTGCTACCCCAAGACAGGCCTGTCTCTGAGAGAGAGAGAAGATTTGGGCAGGAAAAGGCCAGAAGGCTGATTTGCTTCTCCCTTAGGATGCCCAGGCTAGCCTCAGACTTGTTCAGTCCTGAACTCATCTCTGCATTTGCTCCTCCATAGTTTTCTCTACCCCAGCTGCACAGGAGAAGAAGCTCCCACTCTTCCCACCCCCCTCAGGCCCCCGCCCTGCCCCTACAGCCCATTTCTGGGATGTGAAATGAGCCTGGGTACAGGCTCTACCTTCGAATTGCACCCACAATCCAGCTGTCTCATCATCTGCAACACCCTCACATGTCCAGGCCCCTCTTCTCTCCTCTGGTTTGTTGCTGTAGGTGCCTAATTCCTGCATGTCTCACCCTGGTCTCTCTGCAGTCTGGTCTTACACAACAGCCATGATGAATGTTCAGTCTGTTCAGTTTTTGTTTTTGTTTTTCAGAAATGGGGATTGAACTGAGGGGGGCTCTACCTGTGAGGTACATCCTCAGCCATTTTTATTTGGAGACAAGGCCTCGCTAGTTTGCTGAGGCTGCCCTCGAACTTGTGATCCTCCTGCCCCAGCCTCTCAAGTGGCTGGGATTACAGGGTGCACGTCTGCACCCTGCTAGAAATACCCCAAAGTCTCCCCTCCCGCTCTCTCTGGGCGGTGGTGTCTGTATTGCGGCCTGCACGAGACACCCAAGCTGGCTGCTGCCCCTCTCCTGCACGCTTCTCCCCACCTACCTCCTGGCTGTTCCCTGAACTGCTCGCTGCTTCTCCAGGGTATTCGCACTCGCTGGTCTCTACCTAGAACCACTTTCCCTGACTACACACATGGCCAACGCTCTCTCCTTCCATCCTTTGCTCCATCTTACCTTCTTAGGGTGCACTCCTGGCCTCTCCTCATTTCAAATCTACATGGTGGCATTCCTGACCCTTCCTCAGCTTCTCTGCCTCAGCAGCAGCACTGCCACCAAGGCCTGGGTATGTTTCACTTATTTATCTGCTTTTCATTATCTGTCTCCTCATTGGAGTATCAGCTCCCCGAGGGACAGGAAGTTTGGGCAGCTGTGCGTCTTACTGCTCCATCCCTTGTGTGGGAGAGATCCTGGGACACAGGAGGGGGAGAGTATGTGTGGGAGAAAGGACACGAATGAGCAGGGCACTAAAGAGCTGTTTAGTACAATTCCCTGTTATGTGTGTTGTGAAGACGTGCCACTACGCCATCAGATGACCCCTGGGTGACACAGTCCTTCAGCTCCACCCTCCAGTTCAGTTCATGCCTCCTTCTGAAAGATCTAAGCAACCTCATTCTACTTGGGACCTCATTTTGCTCTTAAACTTAACCTCTGACCTACTGCAGTCCTAAAGTCAGGAAAATATCACAGAAAAACTCTGTGGAAACAGTTCTCTGAAAAGCAGCAGATGGTGATCACCTAAGACAGGCCAAGATATCGAAATATCTGAAATTCCAGATGCCCCCCACCTAGGTGTGGTGACCAATATCTAAACTAGAAGCCCTGCAGCTTGGCACGTACCCCCCTTGCGACTTACTCATGGTTTAAACCAATCAATTTTAAGTGCTTCAACCCCTTGAACTAACCAATAATCCTTTCCAGATTCTTTCCCGACACTTGATATGCTAATCATGTTTTAGAGTTGTTGTTTGATTTTCCTGCAGTATGTGATGATTTGCTAAGAGATGCTATGATGTATGTGGGGGTCCCTGCCTTCTCCAAAGAATATATAAAACTGCTGCAAACCCTGAGCCTCTTAGCGTCACCAGTTGCTGTGTACGCGTGGAGGACCGAGCTAGCTCGCAATAAACACCTCTTTGTTGCTTACATCGATCTTGGTCTCTGGTGGTCTTTTGGGGGTCCCAAATTCGAGCATAACACTTCCTCTACCTCACACCCACCTTCCCACCCTCACCCCCTTGTGGCTCTCGGGCTTCAGCACCACAGACATGGCGGCCACACACAGGCTGTGCCACCAGCCCCAGAGCTTCGTGAGGTCAAGTCCCTAACATTTCATAAGAACAGGTTGTGTGTGTGTGTATAAAGTATGTATGTATACACACTTTATATGCATCCTATGTTTTTATATATGCGAATGTACATTTATGTATCATATGTGTCTTATACATACATATACTTTATATATCCATTATATATCTGACATATATATTTATACATATACTAATAACTCTACTCTACTGGTGAAATACTGATTGACATAGGTAGCTATTAAGAAACAAATTTGCTGCTGTCACGGTGGCACATATCTATAATCCCAGCAGTTTGGGAGGCACAGGCAGGAGGATTGTGAATTCAAAGCCAGCCTCAGCAAAAGTGAGGCATTAAGCAACTCAGTGAGACCCTGTCTCTAAATAAAATACAAAACAGATCTGGGGATGTGCTCAGTGGTCGAGTGCCCCTGAGTTCAGTCCCGAGTACACCCCTCCTTCCCCAAAGAAACAAATTTGCTAGGTCATAGGATAGATTAAAGTCTGATCTTCCTTCCATGAAATGTTGGAAGCATTTCCCCAGGGATCTGTAAAGTGTGGCTTGGTTCCATTTGCTTGTACCTTAGTGACCTTGGGCAGGTATTGGAGTGTGTGTGTGTGTGTGTGTGCTGGGAAGGTGCCCAAAGAGGGAACCAGGGAAGGCAACGGAGAGTAGTATGAGAACAGCTGCCGTCCTCCGCACAGCTGGCCTCAGTTAATAGGACCACTGTGAATCGATTTACATTTTAAATACTCCTTTTGTAATGCCAGAAATCAAAAACATAATTTCAACATAATAAAATCTTATTTTTTTTCTTCTGTCATGAAAGGTTATTTGTGAACAAAAGCAATTTTCCTCAATGTGTGCCTTCCTCCTCTTGGCAGATGTTGGACAGATGTTTGTACTATTGACACATGGGGACGTTCAGGGAAAACACCCTCCTAATTACTCAAAGCAGCCAAAAAATGTGTTATATAACTCAGTGATGGAATTTTAAGAACATCTTGCGGCTTAAAACATTCATATTAAGACCCTGTGATGGTCTGCTGTTCCTTTGAGCCATCCATCTCCTAGGAGTGAGCTCCTTAGACCTTTCTGCTTACAGGGGCCAGAAAGAGAATTTAATCTCTTTTAATTTTGAGACAAGGCTTTGCTAATTTGCTGATGCTGCCCTCAAACTTGTGATCCTCCTGCCCCAGCCTCCAGAGTGGCTGGGATTACAGGGTTCTGGAAGATATGGTCTTCTTTAAATTCCCTAATTCTTCTTTAGCATAAGAATTTCTATCAAATCACCCATAAAGACGTCAATAACAAAATAACAAAATTCCCACCAGTTCCTCTTGGGGGAAGTGTGTGGGGAGGGGTGGCTGGAGCAGCAGAGCCTCCCCTGCCTGTAACATCACTGCTGCCAGGACATGCTTTACAGTGGAAGAGTGACGGTAGCTGGCCCTACTCTCAATGGTAGGACTGGACTCTCCTGAGGATGTTGGATCCATCAACGAAGGAGAGCAAATTCTTGTGTGATTTATAATTTGCTTTGCAAGATCTGGATACACCCAGTCTCTCAGTGGAGGGTTAACAGCTATCTCCTCCTTGAAAGCTGAGCCCCTGCAACAAAGCTCAGGGCTCCCTGGGGAGCAACTCCTCTGTCCTCTGTGGCAGCCAGCGCCTGGGCACAGCTGGGGAAGAGCAGGAATTCAAGTGGCTCTGAGGCTCTGTAGTGAGATGGGGATTCAGGTTCCCACTTATATTGCAAAGGGCTTCTATTATGTCCTTGGAATCCAGGAACACACTCCAGCCTCCTCAGTTGGAGACCAGGGCTCATGCAAGCTATGGAATAGCTTTGCAGAACAATTTGCAAAAGGTCTGCCCTGCTCTCATTCCTAGTAAACAGATCTTGGAAACAGGTCCTTTTATTTCTTATTAATTCTTTTTCTTTTAAAAACAACATCGAAGCTCACTAAAGTTGAGAAACACCTACTTTTCACAGCAGTTTTGGTCTGTGGTCTGAGATTTTTCCTTCTGTTCTGCTAACATTTCTGCGAGCAGTGCTGCACTCTGCACAGCCTTCCCAGGTGGCCAGAACAGGACCTCACATTGCAGCCTCTTTGTTCAGTTCTCTTGAGCAGAAGAGAAGTGCATTTCCCAGCCCGGAGTCTGAGACCACTTCTTCCCAGCTCCATCCCACCAGAGGTCGAATCCTGGGGAGCTGTGAGCAGGCTTAGGAGGAGTCAGATGTCATGCACACTGAACATGCAATTTTTAAGTGGCCCTGGCCCATGCTGGGCCATAGGCACAGTAGCAATCTCAGTGGGCATCTGCTATCAACCAGCTCATTCCATCCACCCTCCTCACAGCACCACAAACACAAGAGTACCCTGACAAAAAGTTCCGTGCCACCTTCCTATACCTAACTTTCTCCTTTCGGTGTCTCACACTGGAGAGAGACATAGACCCAAGTGTGGTCATCGGCAGACCTGGGTCTATGTCTCTCAGGGGTAGACAGCAGGATCTCAGAGCTTGGCTGAGCTGGGTCTGGAGGGGCCCTTCACTTATAGATTGTGTCATCTCAGCAAATGGCTTAATCTCTCTGGGTATCAATTTTCTCGTATGCAGAATTGGGATATAAATAATATATTTACCATATACTGTTGGTGGCAGTGTTGAGTGAGCTAATATACATGCCTGCTTCTATATTAAGTGTTTGCAATTATGTCCTGAAATATTTGAAATGCTTCAGCGTACCAAGGTATTTTTCTTGTTAAAGGGCAATTCTGATTTATTGATTTATAAAAGTTGAATGTATGTTTGGGCTCCTTAACTCTCTGTTCCTTTCTCTCTGTGCAGCACAGAATAAGGCCCTGCTGCCAACTCAGGGCACTTGGGGATCTTTGCCCACAGGAGTGGGGTGTCTCCTGATGCTGTCCCCTCATGTAGCAGTACACGCAGAGCAGCGCTCACTGTGAGCCGACCCTGGGTCCCTGGGTAGAAATGCCCTCCATCCCCTTACAAAGGTAACCTTTACCTTTAGGAATATGATGGTCGATGCCACACGAATCAGCCAAAGGAGGGCCACGGGGAGGAGACATGGGGGACGGAAGGGCGAGGTGGGGGACAGCGTCTGTGTTGTCTTATACCTCGTGGAGAGAGGAGAATTTTAGCTCTTTCTTCTGGCCTTTGGTGTTATACATAAGCACAGTGTGAATTTCTGTCCCCCAATATTGTTTTGCAGTTTTGTGTGTTATCTCATGGCTTCAGCTCCTGGGGGGCGAGGACTCCTCTCTCTGGTAGCTCTCCTTCATTATGGAGTTGGCAGCGATTTTTGCCCACTTTTCTGTGCATTGATCATTCTCATGCCCCGGGATGTCCTCAGAGACATCAGGTTTCAGCCCTACCTTTGCTCAGGCACTCTCATTATCCCTATGTCCCTCACTGTCACCATGAGGAAGCTGCTGCTGTGCTTCTCCTCTTATTGGACTTGTTTCTTGAACCCACATCTTCTCCTACTAGTGAAGCCAGAATTAGACAGGCAGACAGGCAAGGGGTCAGATCCAGAGAATGGAGGCATTGAAATGTTCATTGCTTCAGAGCCCTTCCTCCACCCTCATCAAGATAACCTGCCTAGCTCCAATCCCATGAGAGGGTAACCTGTCTGGGGAATTGCCCCTCCCTACAGGGAGTTGTTAATTATGCCCCCTTCCTGCCCAGATCACTCCAACTGGGTTCCTCCAGCCCATCTGCTTCTCACCTCTTGACCATCCCACTGAGCATCTCCTGGGCCTAGTCACCTATGCAGAAAGGAGAGAGATAAGGTGAAGAGGGCAGGAGAACAAAGAAAGCCTAGGACATGTAAAAAGGCAAAACACTTGGTACCCCTCGGTTGGTGGGATACCAGGATACCAGCTATGGCTCCCTTCTCCCTCCTGGGAGAAATCTGTGTTACCCCTTTTTAAATCAACCCTGCTTTATATGCTTGCCTCGGTGTATTTCTCTAATGTTATGTCTCAACATGTGAGGAAGCAGCACTGGTCACAGGTAACCAGTGATACCAGTGGTATCACTTGGTCACGTGGAGCATATGGTCAGCCAGACCCAGGTGAGAGGACACAAGAGTCAGTTTTTGAGGCTCCTCATGTGTCCAGAGCCGTTATTAGCTGTATTCATACCTATACCTGAGGTCATTTTATTACATCCATTTTATTAATAAGAAAAGTGAGGTCTGAAGAGATTTTAAAAATCTGCCTGACTCACATAGCAACCATGAAATAGAACTGAGAAAGGCATCGGCAAGCTGTGTGAGTGTGTGTGTCTCCGTGTCTCTGACTGTAAGTCTGCGAAATGCAACTCTGCCAACACACAGATAGACACATGAAATGCAGACTGGGCTAGCATCATTTATCACTAATTCATTTCATCTTCACAGAGACAAATTTTAGAAAATTAACCTGAGACTGAGTATAAATTCTTCTTTCGCTCATTTAATCTTTCCCCCCTTTCTAATTTTGCTGCCAAATTAATTTTTTTACTCTTTTTAAATGCTAATACTAGATTTTGAAAATGTCATTTTCTGTAATTAGGGTATCAGATTGAATATCAAAAGATGGTCATCAATGAAGAGACATTACAGATATAAAAATTAAATGTGACTATATAAACCACATAAATGTTGATTTGGAAACTTAAGATATTTTTTCGTGGATATCATACAAACAGAACAGGACCACTGGGATTTATAACTGTTAGCTGAGAAATTAGACAACTTATCTCAGAGTTGCCAACTATATTAGAGAAACTCCATCTTCAATGTTTTGTGGAATTATTCGACAAAATTGGGCCTGAAGTCTGGGCAATGACCTAGATGACCTTGTGTGGTTTCCTGCACCCTGACATGTTAAAACGTCCTCGTCTAAACATAGAGCACTAGTAACAGGTGGATGTCTAGTTTCTCTGTAGCTGAGATGGACTAGATGACTGTGCCCCTTCACATCCCCACATTGAAGCCCTAACCTGCACGGTAGCAGGGTTCAGAGGTAAGGCTTTCATGACAGAATTAGGTTCAGATGAGGTCATGAGGGTTGGTCTCTCATGATGAAATTGATGTCTTTACATGAAAAGAGAGTCCAGAGTTACTTCTCTCTCCTGCTACCATGTAAGGACAGAGAGAAGGTGGCCTTCTGAAAGCCTGGAAAAAGCCAGAATGACCCGACCTTAACCTTGAACTTCCCAGCCCTGTGAGAAACCAGTGTCTGTTGGTTAAGTCAAACAGGCTATGATATTTTGTTACAGCAGCTCAATCGGACTAAGACAATAACCCATGTGTTACGAAAGTGCACAGGGAGCGTCATGGAGAAAACACTTCCCGCTGGAGTATGCCAAGAGAGGCACACTAGAACCCAGAGCCAACTCCTTTCTGCTCAAGTTTCATGAGTGCCCTCGGACAAGGCTGAACACTGTGTCAGCCAGCACAAGAGAAATATTTGCAAGGCCCCATTCTGTTATCACAGAGCCTGCAGGAAGGCTGGATTTGCAGCTGAGCTGTAATATATCAACAAACAATGCCGTGTCACAATCAGAAATACACGTAACAAGGAAATCATGAAATCCCAACAGCTCATCCAGTGTGCCTGGCACCGTGCATCCTGGAGAGACCAAGCATAGTAATCTCTGATAGGGTGACACATGCCATAGGCACAACTTTGGTACCTGGCTTCCAAAGGGCAATTTAAAATCTGTCCTCAGAGAACTTTACCTATGGCTGAAGAAGCAAGAGAACCACACGAGGAGCAATAAGCAACAAACAGCACGCACTGTCCGGTTTAAATTGGTTGTACATTTTTTACCAAGAGGCTATCAGATTTTTTTTCCCTATTGTTTTTATATTCTTATTGGCCCCAGATTCTCTACAGGCATTTGATCTGCCTCTGTTTAAGCATTTATTCCATTCCATAACACATTAGTGTATTGCCCTACAAGCTTTAAAAACCATAAATAAATACTATTTTAAAATCATATAAAATGGCCCACGTTCACAAATTCTGAATTTCTTGTTGCCTGAGGATCACTACTCTATAGCATGCCCAGGAGTTTTCTTTTGGGGTAAATCCTGAGAGCCATAACCGTCTGAATGATGAATGGCATTTTTGCCAGAACAGAATGGTTGAGAGGTGACGCCAGCAAGCCATTGAGATGATAATGGTTATGTTAAGCTGTGTATATTAGACCCCTGCTGTCCGCCTCCTCGGCCTGCTACTTTGGAGTTCTCGCTACTTTGGAGTTCTCGCGTGGATTCCCAGAGAATTCCCATTGGTTGGGGAAGTGCCGAAGGCGGGATTTCCGGTTGGTGTGTGGTGTGTCCGGAGAAAAGGCCGCGTGCGTGGCGTTGGTGGAGTGCAGAGAATAAAGGAGTTCCTGTTTTGAACCTACAAGGCTGTGTGGCGGCTCGGTTATTTTGTGCCCAGCCAGACTGCGGCAGGTAAATGAATATTCTTTTTTTCCATCACAGTAACCTCTTACTGGCTACAGATTTGACTTGTGTTTCTCCTCGTTCCTCTTAAGAAATCCATCTTGATAAGGAAGAGAACATGGTGGCTGAGGCCCTCTCTGCCATCTGTTCCTTTGTGGGCTTGGCCAGTGTTACGGTTGTGTCTGGACCCTCCCCCAGAGTCCCATGTGTTGAAGGCTTGGTCCCTGGCTTGGGGCTCTTGGGAGGTGGGTAACACTTTTAAGAGATGGGGCTTGTGGGAGGTCTTGGGTTGTTGCAGGCAAGCCCTTGAAGGGAACTATGGGACGCCATTTTCTTCCTTTTTCTCTCTTTTCCCGCCATGAGGACCAAGGCTTTGCTCTACCACAGGCTCCCTCCAGGCTGTGATGCCACTAGACCAAGCACTGGCACTAACTGGTCATGGACTGAGGCTGCCAAAAATATGAGCAAATAAGCCTCTCTCTTCCCAAGGTGAGCACCCAGCATTGACTACAGTTGCAGAAAACCGGTTGGAACTCCCTGAGTACCTGTCCTAGGTGCTTCAATTTCTTCACCTGGGAAAGGAGATGAAAAAGACACCTGCTACCTGCCGCAGTCTGTCTGGGCACAAATCACGAGCCACTCAAGCAGGAACAAACTTTATTTCCAAACTCCACCAACACACTCCCTGGGAACTCTCCCAAATGCCACCCACGCGGCTCCTCCAGGAACACACCACACACCAACCGGAACTCCCACCACCGGAACTTCACCAACCAACATGAACTCTTCAGGAATCCCGGGACCGGAACTCAACTGGAACTTCGTGAGAACTCAAAAGTCATCATCTTAATGGCTCGCTGGCGTCACCTCCCAACCACTACTTCTGGCAAAAATGCCATGCATCATTCCGACTCGGCTGTGGCCCTCAACATCTACCAAATTCTGTGAGGGTTCAACATTACATAGCCTAGGTGCACACCTGTGTGCGTCTGTAGCCTCAGCATGTCGTTGGCCCTGGAGACACCAGGCCTTGCTCACAAGATCAGCTGGGAAGGGAAAGCACAGAAACCCACGTTTGTTTTCTAGATGGTGATATCCATGGTGTGGGAATAAAGCAGAGGCACTTGTGATGTGTGCTTGTTGTGCCTCCCTGGACTCGAGACACTGTTAGCCAGTGCCCGGTGAACAACCCCACGGTAAAGATCTATGAAATACCGCTCTTCTGTTGGACACTTGGAAGGTTAGCTTCACAAAGGTCTCTAGGGAGGGAGTTATTTCCCTTCAGAACTTTAAGTCATTTCACCATCGTCTTCTGGTGATTATTATTTTTGAGAAGTCCAAGGTCACTTTAATTCTTTTGCTTTGTACATAATCTGCTTAATATTTCCTTTTTAGAAGGTTTTGGGATCTTTTTGCCTCTGTGTTCTGAATTACGATGACGTCCCTTCTGTGGCACTTCCCCCTTGTTCTGGACACTCGGTGAGTACTTTCAAACAGAAGACAAGGTGCTGATCTTTAAATTTGGGAACATTTTCTTAGTTTGTTTTTTCTGTTTCTCTGTGTGGACCTCCTGCCTGGAGTCAGGTTTTATGGATCGCTCTTTCCCTTTCTTTCCTCTCTGGATGCATTTTGCATGCCTTGGCACTTTGCTACATTGGTTCTAGGGAGTTTCCTCTACCTCCCACCTTCTTTGGAAGTTTCCGTTTGTACTCTGTTTTTTAATTTTGGAGAATGCCTGTTGTTGCCTTCCAGTTGTTCCTTTGTTGAACATCTTTCTCTTCCTATAAAATGTCTCTCTTCTGCATCTGGCTTTGGTCTCTGTTCTCGTTTGAATGTGACCAAGGGGTTGGAACTCCAAGGCCAGGATGAAGGTACCGACAGGGGACCCATGAGTGGGACTAGTGCAGAACTTGATAGAGGGAGGTCTCGCCTTCTGTCCCGCCTTCTGTACCAGGAGGACACAGCATTTCCCTCCTCTGGAGGCCGCAGAATCAAGGTGATGTGAAGGAAGGGAAAGGCACACTCACAAAGCCACCCACCTGCTGGGGCCTTGTCAGGCTTCTGCCCCCAGAGCTGTGAGAAAGTAAATTTCTGTTCTTTATAAACTGTCCAGGTTCAAAGATTTCGTTGCAACAGTGCAGAGCAGACTCAGACACCCTGTGCACTTCACCTGTGAGTTTCTCCTCAAAAGGCTTGACAGTCTCCTGTTTCAGAAAGGAGCCCTAAAAAGTTGATTTTAAATTCAAACCATCTATTTTCTTTTTCATTTTGGAAGGTTTTAAGGTTTTTCCCTCTAATTTGAGTTATCATGTTAAGGATCATGGTGATGTCTTGGACTTGGCCTTTTTCCTTTTGTTGGTTAACCTTGTCCAATTTTAAAGGATGTAAGTTAAGTTAGCTATGGTGTTTTACTGAGGCAAAGAAAATTGATTGACACCTTCCTCTCAGAATACAGGTCTATGACATTCCAGGAGTTGAATGAAATAGGGAGCTGAAGAATTTCAGGCTTCAATCTCTACACTTTTATTTCCTTTGGGGTCTGATTTCCTCATTTGAGCCTTATTGTTTTCATCATATATGTATTTTTCAGCCATCACATCATGCAATTGACTAAAATAAATATGGAGCTTCAGTGCATTATGTATACTTTATGTCGTTCAAATCACTTACAGTTTAAACTTCTCCTACATTGAACTCAGACTATTCAACTTAATTTGACAAGTATTTATGGTGCCTTCAACATTTGTCAAGCTGTATGTGAAGTATTAATTCAACAAAATCCCTACATGTTGTAATATGTACCAGGATTTTGTTTTATGTAGGCATGATTTAGGGAAAGACCTAGAGACTATGCACTTGAAAGAAGAGTTTATTACTTACAGTTCCGCAGGAGCCTCACAGGGCCACATGGGGGAGCATCAGAGAGAGTCAGCAGGCAGAAGGAGCAAGGTACAGAAGAGGGACAGAAGGAGCGAAGGACAGTCAACTGAGATTTTTGTGGCAAAGAAAAGGGAGGCCAGGTGGCAAGTTAAGTTGGAATAGCAATAGCGTGGATGATTTCAGTGGCCTCTGGGCTATGAGGATGGTGCCGAGTGGTTTGTTGCTTGACTTTGTGGTGATTTGGGAGAGAGTGATAGTTACTTGACTATAGTGGCCTGAACATGGGAAGTGGATGAGGACATAGGGTTGAGATTGGTTGGTTTCCATATTAAAGGTAACACACAGGTGCACAGGTAAGCTATTTCCTGTCTCTAGGAGTTACCAGCCCTGTGAAGGGCAATCTCTTCTAGGTCAGCAAGGCTGCACATGCCAGAGAACCAAGAATACAAAAGAAGAAAAGGCAGTAAACATGCACCCCGAGAGGAACTCTCAGCTAGCAAGGGAGAATCAACTATCAGCCAATGGTTTAAAAGAAGTGTTATGATGGAGTTTCATTCATCCATGAAAATGAAATCCCGTCATTTGTGGTAACATAGATGGAACTGGAGATCGCTATGTTAAAAGTCCAGGCACAGAGAGGCAAGCACCCCAGTGTGTGGAAGATGTGAGGCAGAGCTCACTCCGACTAGAGGTGACCATGCTACCATGTATTTTGAAGCAACATGATACATGATACAGGCAGGCAGTTTTACTGTCAAATAAATTGAAAAATTTGGAAAAAGAAGTGTGAGTTGTGTGATAGTAGATGTAGGTACAAGGTAAGGGAAGTGCACAGGGGAGGAAAACGGTGGGTTGGGGAGCAAGAAGGTGGGGAGAGGTGGCAGCACAGGAGCAAGGTCGAAGAGAAGCTGGCTTTTGGAGGGTGGAATGAGAAGTGTAAGATGGCCCAAGAGGAGAGCCCAGTGGAGCAAAGGCACCCAGGCTTGTGGGGCAGAGCATTGTGTTGGAGAAACTGTAGGATCCCTGTGCTTTGAAAGGAAAGCACAAAAGAAGGAGCATTGGAATGTGAGGAGAAAAAGTTTAAAAGGTGAACTTTAAAACATTGATAGCCCATATTCATTGGTCTGTTTATTTAAACATACTGCATTATTTCAAAGTCACCAACTTACCTGTGAGAAAAAAGCACAGCTGTAGATTTGAAGCCAGCAAACCCGGACAGCACAGAGAGAACCATGCAGGTATTCACAGGTTGAATTCTTGCTTAAAGCTAAAAAGTAAAAGTTTATTAGAAGATCTCTTTTTTCTGATAGAATTTTAGGAAAACTATGAATATTTTTTGTGCATATGTATGGTGTGTATGTGTGTGTGTAAAATGACTATCTAGACTTAAGTAATACTTTTATATAATGTTTGATAGGATTGTTAGCATTGTTAAAGGACGTGCAGCTTATTCATAATTTTCCCCATTCTATTAGGATACTGGCATTATTTTCCTTCTTTTTCATTGTCCACAGAGAGGGAATATTTTTCTTTTCTTCTTTTCAACAATTTTAAGTAATTTTATAATATTCTTAGCATTACTGGAATCTTCAAGGAATCATAAAATTATGATCTTGTTAACTAAATCACTTTGCCAATCTACTAACTTTTCTGCTAAATCTGATGTGAGGTTGCCTGCCCTATGCGCCACAGTCTTTCTGATCGCTCACATCGCAGAGTCAGCTGTGTGGCTTCCTCAGTCCACAGGTGATAGTAGATCCTCAGGGAAGCAAGGCTCCACCTAGCACTTGGCTCTACAGGAAGTACCACGCAATGGGCCTTCCTAAATGGAACTGGAGTGGACGCTGTGGAAATATATCTAATGACATTTCTAAAACAGATGGAGTGATGGGCTCACATGCCTGCTCCAGGTTCTTCCTTCCAAAGACTGTGGCTGAACAGAAATAACTATGTAGGTCATTCTACATAGAACACGACAACCATCTCTAGAAGCTTCTTCACAGCCTCTGTAGTCCTTCCCTCGTGCTTCTTTGCTCACCCATCTCCCCAGACAACTGTTTTCTGTAACTTTGGATTGTCTTGAATTTCTAAAGAATTGTATGCAAAGACAATCTCCTGTATGTATTCTTTAAAAATATCTGGCTTCTCTCACTATGTATAATTACTTCGAGATTTTATATGGTTAGCAGGTATCAATGGCTTATTAATCTTCCCTGCTGAGTAGTATTCTTTTGTATGATGTATATCTCAATTTACTTACCCATTCTCCTGCTGATATATATATATATATATATATATATATATATATATGGATTGGTTTTTGTTTTTGCCTATGACAATAAAAATTTCTTTGAAAATTCATACATTCATATACAAGTCTATGTGGACTTGGGTAAATGCATAGGAGTGGAATGGCCAAATATCACAGTAGGTATTAAGTGCTACTCTTTAAGAAACTATCAAATGTTTTCCAATGTGTTTGAAGTATTTTACATTTCTACCAGCAGTGTATGAGAACTTGAGTTCCTCCATGTCCTGTAAAACACTTGGTATAGTCACATTTCAATTGTAACCATTTTGAAGATGTTTAATAGTAGTTTATTATGACTCTAATTTGACTTTCTCTAATGACTAATTATGTTGAGTGTATTTATACTTATTTAATTTCCATTTGTTTATATTCTCTGGTAAAGCATCTATGCATTTTTTAAAATTATGAGTTGGTACAGTTCTTTTTGTACTCTAGATATGAGAACTTTATCAGATATGTGATTTGTGAATATTTTTTATCCAACCTTTGGTTTGTTTTTATCAATTTGTTCTTTTTTGGATTTTCTTTAGTTATTGGATCTAAGAAATCTTTGACTAACCTAACTTCACAAAAGATTTCTGTGCTCTTCAAGAAGTTTTGTTTTTAGATTTTACATTTAGGCATATATTTAATTTTGAGTTAACTTTGTTATGTAGTGAGACATATGAGTGAAAATTCATTGTTGCTTTTGTATTCAGATATCTAGTTTTGCCAGAATTATTTTGTGAAGAGGTATTCTTTCCTCCAATGAATTGAATTTACTCTTTGTTGAAAGAAAATTAATTGAATGTTAATGTATATGTTTATTTATTGACTCTGTATTAAGTTCCATTAATAAACCTGAGGACATGGCAGTGGAAATGATTCAAAGAGAAAATAAGAAAGAAAAATGAATAAAAAAGAAATAATCACATCAATAATGAGCAAATGATATAGAGAGACATTTATCAAGACAATAAATGCAAATGGTCAGCAAATAAATGAAAAATTGTTCAACAATCTTAGCAATCAGGAAAATGCAAATCAAAACAATATTAAGATTACATCTCACTCCAATTAGAATGGCAATCATCAAGAATACAAATAACAATAAATCCTAGTGAGCATGTGGGGGAGAATAAATCAGTACAACCACTTTTGAAAGCATTATGGAATTCCTCAAAAGACTGGGAATGGAACCACCATATGACCACCAGCTCTCCCATCCTCTTTGTTTATCCAAAAGAACTAAAATCAGAATACTATAGTGATACATGGATACTACTGTTTATAGCAGCACAATTCACAATAGCCAAATTATGGAACCAGCCCAGGTGCCCTTGGTAGACAAATAGATAAAAAAAAATGTGGCATATATGCATAATGGAGTTCTACTCCACCATAAATAAGAAATAAATTATGTCATTTGTTGGTAAATGCATGGAATTGGATAACATCATGCTAAGTGACATAAACCAGATACAGAAAGTCAAGGGTCACATGTCTTATCACATATGCAGAAGCTAGGGAGAAATAATACATCTTTTTTTAAAAAAAAAGAGTACCTCATAAAAATAGAAAGAAAAACAGTGGAGTTTGATGAAAGGGATCAAGAAAGAGAGAGAAGAGATGGAAAGAGAAGGAACTGAGGAATGAAAATGAACAAATTACACTATGTGCAAGTATGAACAGATCACAGTGAATTTCACTTTCATAGGACTGAGGATGTGTCTCAGTGGTAGAGTGTTTACCTAGCATACGTGGGACCCTGAGCTCAATCCCCAGTACTGAAAATGGAAATAAAAAAAAGAATTCTACTTTTATGTATGACTATAATGTACCAATTAAAAAGTAAATTCACAGTATGAAGACCAATAGAGTAGAGGCAGTGAATAAGGACGAGGGATGATGGGAAGAAAAGGGTAGCAATGGGAATTAAAATGGAGCAAATTATGTTTTATGCATTCAAGAATATATCAAAATGAACCCCAGAATTATGTAAAACCATAATGCACTAATTAAAGCACAAATAAAAATAAATAAATAAAAAAGATCCTTTGGGCTTCTGAACAATTTCAAGCAGCCAAACACACTTGTAATTAGAATCTCCTGAATAAATAAAGAGAAGGGGACAAGAAACAAAATATTTGGAGAAACAAGAAAGAATTTTGTCCAAATTTCATGAAAATTACAAACCTACAAAACATTAATTATACCAAGAACCAGGAAGATCCCTGAGTAAATGGAGAAAAACCATCAATAAAAGCCAACCCAAGATGGCAGAGATCTCAGAACAGCCTTGATACATGGTCCCAGGCACAGCACAGAACATACATGAGGGTCTCAAAGAAGAAAGAGAAATTATTAAAAAAAAATAGAGGATATAAAGAATAAGTAAATGGGAATTTTAAAACAGAAAAATACAATGATCAAGGTCAAAAGCCCAGCAGAAGATCATAGTGGAGAAAACAGAGGGAAGTGTTTGTGAATGGCAAGAGAGACAATGACATGGGAACAACAGAGAGAAGAGGATTGAACAAAAATCAAACAGCTCCAAAAGAGAAAAGCCAAAGAAATGCTCAAGGACCCCTGGAACAGTGACAAAAGGTCTCATATTCATGTCAACAGATTTTCAGAAGGAGAAAGGGGCAGGGACTTAAAAAGTATGCAAAGAAATAATGACTGAAAACTTTCTGTTTGTTAAAAGATAAACCCACAGGTAGCTGAGTGAATCCCAGACAGGATAAGCTTAAAGAAACCTATGCCAAGACATATCACAATTAAATATATGAGCTCTAAAGACAAAGGAATGTTGGAAAGGTAAAAGAGAACCTCTAAAGGTAAAACAGCTCAAGTGAAAGCAGATTTTTTTTTTTTTAAATCAAAACCTATGGAGGACAGAGGAACTGCCCAATTGCAATATTTTTCAATGCTTAAGGAAAATAAAAGTCAACCCAGAAGCCTGTGTCTAATGAGGATGTTCTTCAGAAAGAAGGGGAAATAAAAATGAAAGAAAAAGAAAATGAAAGAAAAACAAGACAATCTGTCACTACCATACCTAACCTAAAAGAATGACCACAGGAAGTCCTTTCAGCAGAAGGGAAATGATGAGAAGGACTCTTGGAACTTCAAGCACCATCAGACATCCATGGTCCCTTCCCAAACCCAGCAGGCCTCTGTTTCATGCCAGGGTGTTCACTGATGGAGGCAGCAATTGGAGTCTTGTGATTAAACAGATGACATCAACTGACATACAACGTTGTCATTCTGTAGTTATGCTGAAAACAGATGGGGAGGGGATTGAGTTGACCTGTGTTGAGGCAGGTCAGTTATGAGGCTGTTACTGCAATACAGGTGTTGAATCAAAGAACATGGCACACAAAAACAGGGCACCTTCTCCTCTTGAGTTTCCCAGAATGTGTGTGGTAGCTCAGACAAAAGTTACAGCACTGCCCACTGTCGTTCTAAATGCATGTATAGGAAATGTTTAAGACAATTATATGATGTGTGAGGGAGGGTAAATGGACCTCAAGTGAAGTAAGGGTTGAACGGTCTTCTTTTACTAGTAAAAAGACAACTTTAGTTCTCTGCAACAAGTTTCTGACATAAAATGAAACACCCAGAACAATCATTAAGCAACACATGGAAATGGACTCAAAACACTATACATAAATAAAAGCAGAATTCCAAAGGGATTCAAGTAACCCAGAGGACAGCGTTACATTAGTCAGCTTTTTGTTCCTGTGTCCAAGATACCTGACAAGAATAACTTAAAGGAGGAAAAGTTTATCTGGGGCTCACAATTTCAGAGATTCTGTCCATGGTTGGCCAATTCCATTGCCCTGGGCCTGAGGCAGAAGGGTATGACAGAGGAGAATAGCTTACCTCATGGCAGCCAGAATGGAGAGAACGGGAAGAGAGAGAGAGAGGGAGGAGGGGACATGAGACTAGATAAACCGTCCCAGGCATGTCCCCAGTGATCTACTTCTTCCAGCTAGGTCCCACCTTCCAGTAGTCTAGTCAGCCATCAAAGGATTGATCCACCAAATGGATTAATCTACTGATGGGGTCAGATCCCTGTTCATTGTCTAAAATTGTCACCTTTGGCTGCACTGGGGACCAGGCTTCCAACACATGAGCTTTTGGGGACATTCCAGTTCCGAACCATAATAAGCATGAAAAAGATAAGAGATAAAAACAAATGGTAAGTGGAGAACAAATACAAGAGAAAAATACAATGGTAGACTTCAGTCATATTAATGACTACACTAAATGTCAAGGGTGTAAATATATCAATTAAAAGACAAATCGGCAGAGTGGATTGGAAAAGATGACCCAACCATGATGCTGTCTACAAGAAACTCACTTCAAATATAACAATAAAGCCAGATTGAAGGGTGGAGAATGGTAAAAGCACACAAAAATTAATTAAAGCAAAGTAGGAGCAGTTTTATTAATTTTGTATCAAGTGACATCAGGGCAAAGAATATTACCAGAGAAAAGGACATTAACCAGTGATAAAACCATTCACTAAGAAGATAAGTGGTCTTTATTTTTTAAACTTTATTTATTTATTTATGGCAGTGCTCAGGATTGAACCCAGGACCTCATTCATGATAGGCAAATGCTCTACCACTGAGCTACCTCCCCAGTGCATCAAGATGAGTAGTCTAACGTGTAACAAAGAATTGCAAAATACGTAAAACAAATACTGACAGAACAGCCAACAATTATTATGATGGCCTTCAATACTCCTCTCCCCATAGTCGATAAAACAATGAAACAGAAAACCAGCAAGTACAATAATGTCATCATCCAGCAGAAGCTAATCAACATTCATAGAATTATCCACAGGAGAATACTTATATTTCAAGTGCCCATGGAACATATATTGGGACATAAAAAAAAAGCCCCGAGAAATTTAAAATAATTGAAATAGTTCAGAATGTGTTCTTTGATCAAAAGCCAGAATCAATAACAGAATGGTAGCAAAAAAATCTCTAAACATTTGGAAATGGAACAATACCCTTCTTCTTCTTCTTTTTTTTAAACAATACCCTTCTTAGTACTCCATGGGTCAGATGGGAGGTCTTAATGGAGAAAACCCAGCACTGAATTGAATGAAAATGAAAACACAATATATTCAAGTTTGTGAGGTACAATTAAAGCAGTATTGATGGGGGGTTTAATATGTTCATCAATGAAGAGAACAGAAAAGAGAAAAAAATTCAATAACTTATTTCCCACTTTAAGAACACAGTAAAAGAAGAGCAAAATAAATTCAAAGCAAGCAGAACTCAGTGAAATTGAAAGCAGAAAAATGATGGAGAATAGCAATGAAACAAAAAGATAATTCTCTGAAAAGATCAGTAAAATTGGCCAAGTTCTGGGAGGACGAGCAGAAAGAGACAAGGGGGATCCCAGTCACCAATATCTGGAAGGAAACAGGGTCTGAGTACTGACCCTGCAGATACCCAAGGAAATAAAGAGAGATCACAAACAGTTCTCCACACAAAGACCCGACAACTTTGACAAAATAGTCTGATCTCTGTAAAATTAAAACCACCACAGCTCACCCAGTACAAACAGAACATTTGAATAGCCCTACAACTTTTAAGAAAATTGAATTTATAATTTAACAACTTCCCATAAGCCTGGGATGAAGCTCAGTGGGAGAGCACTTGCCTCCTGTGGGCGAGGCCCTGGCTCCATCCCCAGTGCCCCAAGCAAACAGAAAAACCACAGCAGAATTCCATAGAACTCCCCAGGCCACAGTCTCCTGGCTAACATCACACTAGTGGTGGAAGATCAAGTGATTCCCTCCTGAAGCCAGGAACAAAGCCCGGAGGGCCACCCTTCTCTCTATTCAACACCGATCTCAAAGAAAGAATAAGGGAGGAAGAAACCCTTCCGATTTGTGAGATGACACAGTCGTCTGTGTATGGAATCCTCAGGAGTTTGCAGAAGAACACTGCCCCAGCTAGTAGGGGAGATCAGCAAGGCCACAGCTGACAAAACAAGCTTGCAGAATTCCACTGTGTTTTTGTCACATAACAAGGAGCACATGAAGTACGCAATTAAAATGAGCATTGGCCATCACTGGACAGAGAGAGGGAGAAGGCTGTTAACAAGAGGCAAGAGCCACTCAGTGGAAGGGTGGAGGGGAGATGGTGCTGGGCAGAGGGACTTTAAGAATAGAGAGAGGAGGAGGAGGGGAAGAAGAGGAAGGAGAAGAAAAGGAAGAGGGAGAGAGAGAAGGAGAAGGAGAAAACTGACATCTTTCTTCTACCTTATACAAAAATAAACTTTAGGAGGACCACAGGGTTAACAGTAAAATGTAAAACTCTAAAACTCTAAGGAAAAGATAACCTAGGGAAAGTCTTCCCAGATTTAAGGATAAATGTTTTTAGACTTAAAACAAAATATGATAACAAATCATAATAACCCACTAAAGAAAAAAAATTAAAATTGTATTTCATCAAAAGTGTATAACTCTATAAAATAATCCTGATAAGAACTGGGTGCAGTGGTGCATGCCTGTAATCCCAGTGGCTCAGGAGACTGAGGCAGGAGGATGGTGAGTCCAAAGCCAGCCTCAGCAAAGGCGAGGTGCTAAGCAACTCAGTGAGACCCTGTCTCTAAATAAAATACAAAATAGGGCTGGGGATGTGTCTCAGTGGTGGAGTGCCCCTGAGTTCAATCCCCAGTATCACCACCCCCCCAAAAAAAAATCCTGATAAGCAAACTAGATGAGAAACCATAGACTGGGAGAAGATATTTGAAAATGCCTATCCAACAAATGATACTACCTAACAATATAAGGAATTTCAAAATTAGCTATAAAATGGGATTAATTCAACTAGAAATAGACAAAAGTAGGATCAAATATTTCATTGATGGGATATATATCAGCAAATCAGCACATGAAATTGTGTTCAACATCATTAACCAATGAGATACCCTGGCAAATCTATCAGAATGCCTCAAAGGAAAAATAATAGTATCAGCAAGTGCTGGTAGAGAAAATAGATCCCTCATACATTTCTCAAAAACCTAAACTTGGAATTATCATGCAAACCAGCAATTACACTCATATAAGCATTTATCACAGAGAAATTATGAGTTATGTTTATTCCAAAACCTACACATGAATATTTATAGACCCAAACTAAAAATAACCCAGATGTCATTCAACATCTTAATGGTTAAAGAAACCATCATAGACAACGGTGGGATATTGATCAACAATAAAATGAATGACTGTTAACACATGTAATAATCCAGATGAATTTCTAGGAAATTCTGCTGAATGAGAAAAGCCAATCCAAGAAGTCTGCATCGTGTATAACTGCATTGATATAACATTTTGGAGATAAAATTAAAGAAATGGAGAACAAATTAGTGATTGACAGTGTTTAGGAGGGGTTGTTGGTTGGGGAAGAAGTGAGTAGTGAGGGTTCTAAAGTTCAGCCGATCAGACCTGGGTAGGACCACAGTGTACCACAGCTTGTGGTCTGCAAAGATGGTTCCGCCAGGTGCTTCCATTGTGGACAACTGGGCCCAGAGTTTAGAGGGTATCTCTGTATTATTTTTGTTTGTGATTCTATGGTTATTTCAGAATACAAAATGTAATTTAAATACTATGATTAAAATATGAGAAAATAGCAAATTTATCTTATGTTGTATGTCAACACATAAATGTGCAGTATATGTACTTCTGTATGTACATATTGAATATAAGTTAGTACATACATATTCATTGTCATATATTCGTGTTTCTGTGAACAAGTCTAAGTAAAGCTCTGCACCACACAGTGTGTCAGCCCAACCAACCTCCTGCGCTGCCAGTCATAACTGCACAGCACCTTCAAGTAAAGCACAGAGCACAGTACTTGATAATGATTGTCAACTACCCTTTAAGGTGGGAATACCAAAATTGTCTACAGGCATTGCCAAATGGAGACAGTTTTCCTGCATAGAGGAAAAATTCCCTGTTTTATATATTTACCATATTTTATTTTTTTCATTATTTCAGAGTTTACTCCTTCTACTTTCAAAAATAGTTTGCAGTGAAAGTGTCTGCTGTGTTCCTTCTGGCAGCTGCCCCAGCCTTCTTCCCTTTGTTGTCTCTGCTGACTGCTCTGGGATGATGGGGAGAGACACTCCCACACCATGCAGGTTTGTGTGTATACACTTTGTGATTTGGGCACAAAGACAAAATTGCCCAGCAATGTGCTTCTCAGAACATGTTCTATCATTAACATTGCTATAGTTACTGTTTGTATATTTAGGAAAAAAACGACAGGTATTTTTTTCCATGATGTTGAAGATTCCACCAGGACTTAGGATATTCAGGGCATGTAGAAATTTTGTTTTTCCAATTCATGGATTTTATCAGTATGTTGCAATTCTTGTGTGTGTTAGCAAGTCATCTGCCAAGTCATTGAGCACTCACAACTCAGTTTTATGCTCTGTCACTCCACATCTTTTATATTGCATACATTCCATATTTTATATTCTGCACTTTTTATATTATTTAGTGTATAAGCTTTTCTTCCTTCTGGAAAAATAGCCATTGCATAAGAAAAAGATGCTAATAAAAATGTACTTAATTTTCAGTGTTAGGGTACACAGACAAGTGTTGATAAGGCAGAAAGTCAAGAGTTCATAAAATATTTTTGTATTTTTTTAAATTTGAAAAAATCATCAAAGTATTGGGGTACAACCTTTTTTTGAGAAAATTAATGCTGCAAAAAAAGAAATACATTAAAGGAATTTAAATTACATGTGAAATAATTTTAATAGACGAACATGTAGTAGAACACAGAACATGGGATAGAATAGAACATGTAGTAGAATGAGGATTTCTGCCAATGCAAAGCTAATAGATTTGCAAAGTTTTTAAATTATAAATGTCAAATTTGTTTTGCAATAGACATTATATTTTATTACTTTTCCACATTTTTTATTGATGCACTGCAGTTGTACCTAATGCTGGAATTTGTCATTACATATTTGTACATGCACATAATATAACAATATAATTTGGCCCAAATCCCCTGCCAGCATGTTCTCCCTCTAAGGTTTCATTTAACACAACTAAGTGAGCCAGTGATACCAAGGCTATAAAGACCACATCACGGGGAAGGCCTTGTCTGAGACATGATTTCTGTACAGATGTTTAGCATTTTCTCACTTTTTCTTTATCCTTTGTGTAGTTTATTTCTTTATTTATTTGAGAGGTTATAGTTTTAAGTACAGATCAAAAAATTTCTTTCAGTTGTAGGCGATCATGATTTTAAGCACATCTGCTGTCAGAAGCCCTCTGTCTCCCCTCCCAATTCATAATAAATAATATTTTAATACTTTGTAGCAGGAAGTAGTATTGAGTATTACTAAAAAACACTGGCAAAACTACTCTATATTTTTCAGCCATTTAAGTTGGAATAATGCAGATGCTTTAAAAAACATCTAAACGATAAAGGAAAATGTTATGTATTCTTACATTTTCTTTTACTCTTTAAGTGAATTTAGTACTTTATCCTTTTTTTAAGCATGTATGGATTCCAATTCCATTGAGTTTGGTTATTATAAATATCCCATTTGGAAAACAATTTTTTTCAGACTGCTTTTTCTTGCTTCAAAGTTTTGTGCAATTTTCCTTTCAAATTGTGTCTACTTTGCTCACCTTTCAGGAAAGCATATGGTGCCACCGCATTGTTCCATGAGTTCTTGTAGCTTACTGAGGTATTGCTGAGTGCGGGCCTGTGCCCTGAGGGTTTGTGCTGTGTTCACGTACCATGCTGCACCCAGGCATGAATGAGGGGAGCTTTCCATTCAACCCGTCAGAACTTTGTGTGACTTAAAATTCTCAAGTAAATTTTGGAAAACCGTGAGAATAATTTCTAGAACTTTCTGTTTCCTTCAGGAAACAGTTAAATAGTGAGCTATTTAGGATTCCAGAGTAAAGTTCCCTAACTTTTGACAGAGTTCATAAGTGGGAATTCCCTTTGTCTTGAAGTTAAGTTAGCTAACATTTTATTTATCAGGAAAGGGTTTCAGTCTTTAAGGAGAGTTAGAGAAAGAAGGGTGTAGTGATACAGACTACAGCATTAATTTTGTATTAATTGCTTCAGTATGAGAAACCTCAGCTGAGGTTTTATTTTTTTAATTTTTATTTATTTTTTAATCATTTGTCCAACAGAAACATAGAGCTCCTACAGGAGCTATGGTTACTTGTATGCCTCTCTTACACCCCCATGTAGAAGGGTAGGAAAACCACTGGTTCTGTAGTCCATGAAACACAAAAGACACCCTTGGTCTAACTCTCGTGCTTAGTCCAAAAGGGACAACTTCACTCATTGCAAGACAGGAAGGTTCAGGTCTTTCTTGCCCAATGAGAGCTGTGCAAACCTGCAAAATGTTTGGGATTGTTGTCATGTCACTCAACTAGAAGACAGTCTGATTTTCATTACTTTCCCTTTACAAGTGGTCAAATGTGCTATGTACACCTACAAATTATGTTAAGCTAAATTTATTCATGCTTACCTAGGGAATTTATCAGTTCTTGTGAAAACTGATGGTGATTGTGGATTAGTCTGTTATTTCCTTGTAAACATGATTTCCCCTCCTACACTGGGCTGTACAGTTAAGTGCACGATGGCTCACTGTTACTTCAAGCCGTGAGCACCTGTGTGTAATAATGCCTCAGTGCTGTGTTCTATTGGATCTCATGGTAGCACAGCCTTTTGTGGTTAGCATCATTTTTTATTCTTCTATTTTAAAATTTCCAGTACCATTAAGTCCTAAATATGACTTTATAAATGCCTGAATTTATTTATTTATGTTCAATTTGAGAATACATGCCTTTAACCGAGTTTCTTTCACCTATATTGAAAGTGATTTATTTTTGGTATTCTTTTGTGCTTATGTGGGTCCTTAACTTCTTTTAGTTACCTTCTTCGGGTTGCATTACTATCCCCCCTTTCTTCTACTGGTTTCAGTTCTGAATCTGAATTTGAATCATCATTTTAAAATAATGGCAGACATGCCATTTTGGGTTGGATAATTCCTCAATGTGAGGTCTGGCCTGTGTGTTTTAAGAGGACAGTAACCCATTCCTGTCCTTTAAGGTGGGGCAACCAAAATTGTCTACAGACATTGCCAAATGGAGAAGTTTCCCTGCATAGAGGAGAAGTCAACCCCACCGGGAACCACTGTTAGAAAGATTTCCTGGATACTGCTGCTACATGGATGTTACTGATGTTTGATATCAAGATGCACCGATATGCTGCTCAGAGATGAGTAGGGTCTTCAAACACTATATCAGAACCCCTTCAACTTCCTGTATGGTGAAGCACTTTCTTCTGAAATGGTTATTTCTGTGGCATGCCATCTCTTAGTGTGTGTATCTGAAAACACGTTGATTTTATCCTTGCTCTCAAGGGAACATGAGTTGGGAGCTAGAAGGCACTGCTGTATTGGGTTCAGCGAGGAGTGCTGTTCCCAGAGCAGCTGAGGGTCTGGTGGTCATCACTGGGAAGGGATCTGAATTCTCCAAAGTCTTCACTGTTTTCTCATCATCTTTGATGTTCTGTCACTTTATCATGATATGACTAGTTTCCATGTGGATTTGTTTTTAAATTTTCCTCCTCTGGATTGAACAGGAGTTTTTAATCTGGGTATTCATATTTTCTTCAACTCTGGAAAATTCTTCCACATGATCTCTTCAAGTCTTGCTTTTCCCTCATTTTTTTGGAATTCTTCCTGGAACAGTATTAGAAATAAATTGGACCTTCTCATCATCTGTTTATCAACTTTCACATTTTCTACTCAATATATCTGGCTATGCTACATTCTCAGAGATTTCTTTATTCCTATCTATGATTTCCTCCTTAGCCTGTTCAATATAATTGCTTAAATTTTGGGAGTTTTTGAATGTTAATGCAATCCATTGTTTAACTTTAGAATTTGCACTTTCTTTTTCATATCTGACTCCTCTTGTTTCATATATTTATGTTTTTTTCCCTTAAATTTTGGTTACATGACCTTCAGCACTGAATATGTTTAAACTTGTTTTTAAATATCTCCTGTAGATTTGTCTGAAGGGGATGGTATCTGACTCTTCCCATGTCTGCAGCTGCAGCTCCAGGGGAGGCAGCTGATTTCTTTTGTGAATGCTGAAGCTTGCATTATAGCCTGGTGATCCCTGGGAGCTATTTTTCTGTTGCAGGACCGAGTGGCCCACCTGGTGAGGGTGTGCTTCCAGGTTTTAGGTGAATGACTTGACTTCATGCCCCCCGACTGAGTATGCTTGCAAGCTCAGACATGGTGTCACAAGCTTTTTTTTTTTTTTTTTTTCCTGTTTCCCTCAGGTCACAGTGACTGGTGGAGGTCACATGCCCTTGGGCTCATGTCCCAAGGCCACAGGCAGTCTCATCTTTCGGAATAGGCAAGATAACTCTTGCAGATTTTCCTCTCTAATTGGGGAGCTCAGTTCCACCTCCACACACTAGGACAGTGATCATCACAAGCATCTTGACAAAATTGTCCAAACTCCAGCCATTCAGACATGTCCAGTTCAGACCCTGGTAGAATATTTCAGTTCTTACTCAATAATTTCTTTAAGTTTTCTCCTATATTCTAGCACCAGAGATCTCTCATTTTTTACTTTTAAGCTTCTCCTTGAATTGAAATGTGATTGGCTACATTTTATCAGCAAAATATTAATATAGACATTTTTAAAGAAGAGAAGTTGCTCACACCCACAGGATTTCCACAGTGACTAGAAATCATTTGATTTTCTAGCCTGTCAGTTTTACAGGCCACTACTTTTACTACTATCCCTTCGGTTATTTTTGAATCATTCTTTCTTGATCACGGAGGGAACTCTGCTTACCTCTCAGTTTTGTTTTTCTCTAATAAGCCTCTGCTGTTTCATAGTGATGGATTCTTTCAAATTCTGCTGAGAATGCCAAAGACATTTTAAAATGCACTTGCGATTCGTATAGTAAATACTTTTCAGAAGAAGTCTGCTCTGCCCTCACCCAGGCCCCCTTAGGATAGAGTTCTCTCCTCCTGCAGGAGAGTGTTCATTGGCCCTGCACTGGGCCCTTTCCTGATGGACCCTCTAGAACCCACAGTGTGCCTGATAGGGCTCGCACGTGTGGACCCTGCCAGCAAGCTGGAGAACCTTCCAGCTCAGGGTGGCTGGGAGGCAGGAGGACAGTGAGGTGGCAGTATTTACATCCTGGGTCCATTGCCAGCTCCTGGCTTGCCTTGTGATGGACCCTCTCACCTTGCTACCCTCTCTGGATTCCCAGGACCATTCTTTCTCTGTCCCTTGCAGACATCAGGCAGAAGGGCTCCCTGCAGAGGTGATGCCATCTTCTCCTGGCTTCCCAACCCTGCCAGGCCTGGGTAAGCAATGCCTTTATTGAATTATTATTATTTTTAAGAAGATTTTTTTAGTCGTAGATGGACACAAAATCTTTATTTTATTTATTTTTATGTGGTGCTGAGGATCGAGCCCAGTGCCCCACATATGTGAGGCAAGTGCTCTGCTACTGAGCTACAACCCCAGCCCCTTTATCGAATTATTTTTTTTTGTATTCAGTTTGATTATTTATTAGTTGTTTCTTTCTATTATTTAGTGAATCTTGAATAAATAAAAAATTCACTTTGGATTTTATTTTTCCTCCTTCTTAGACCAGCCAAAGGGTGTTGGGGTGTCCGTGATTGTAACTGTTATAACATGTGGGTCTGTTCTGTTTTTCAGGTTGCTAGCTTGAATTTATTGCATTCATTTTATTTTAATTTATTAGATTCAAGGGGGGATTTTTTTTGCTGTCCTATTGCCTGGTTCTTCAAAACTTTTCTCGGCAACACCCAACACCAGTTGTGAAGCACGTGTTTGGTTAGCCATGTGACCTCTTATGTCAGAAGGGCATCATGGGGCTTACTTGGATTCAGAAAGTGTTCTGCTCACATCTGCATGTCATGAACACAGTCACTCAGAAAGCTACTGCCTCTGACTGCAAGGTCAGAACCAGGAGAAGGGCTAGAAGCTGAAACAGGCAGAGGACAAAAGGACTTGCTGACACGTTCTTCTTCTCCAGCTCTGAGTAGGTCTACCAGGCCAGACCTTCTGGGGCTGATAGATTGGAAACCACCAACCCTTGAAAAAAAATAGGAAGAGAACCACCCACTTATGACATTGGCGAGTGAGGAAAAGGAGGTAGACCTGGAGGGAGATGGCACTGGAGGAAGGAGCAGCCTGGTAAGGTCCCCTTCCCCAAACTCCTAGCAGGGGAACAGGCTCCAGCTTGCACCTCCAGCAGCAGATAAAAACTCTAATGGAAAACCTGAAACTTTGCACATCTGGAGATCCAGAAGAGGGGTCAGCAAGCCAGTGCAGCCACTGAAAATGGAGGGGGGACATGAGAAAAGGGGAAAGTTTTTATAGATCAGGGGAGCACAGATTCGGTGTATGAACTCTGCCCAAATCTCCAAATCAGGAGGAAGGACTGTAGAGGAGAGGGCAGGGGAATGGGTAGGTGGGGCGGGGTAGAGGGGAGGACAGACCTGAGAGAGCCTGCCCCTCCCCAGGAAAGAAGGTTGTGGGGACCCCCCACAGACCTCGCAGTGACTCTGCCAAAGAACTGTGCTGAGGTTTGAGGCATTGTCCAAGCAAGGGAAGCTGTATTTTGCAGCTAGTGTTCAAACTAACTGGTTGCATTAAAGAGTAGTATTAATAAAATAAATAAGAGAAAAAAGCCCATCAGCAGCTCCTCATTGAACTCCACCGCAGCGCAGGGCAAGGCTTCCTTATGCAGGGAGGCTTCCTGCCCTCTGTTCTGCTCCTTCTCCTCTCTGTCTTCCTCTCCAATCCTTGACAGGGTTTCTTGAATCCTGATTCACCTTCCACAGTTCAGATAGATCCCCATGTCTCTTCCCGCCTCGTGCCACACTCAATCCTGACTGGCAAATAGCAAAAACCCACTGAAAGAAAAGTCCCTGGGTCTACAAAGGGAAGACCTCTCTCCTGAAGCTCCACGCACTCAGCTTGTGCCCCTCTCTGCACATGGTCCGGTGTTGCAATCCTGAGCAGAGGCCTCCACCCTGAGTCCACATGACCACTTGGCCTGCACAGTGACATGACTCATGCTCTGAGACCAGTTTCCAGGAAAAATAAAATAATAAAAAACAAGGGAAAGCCCTTCATGTCCTGGCCGGCTTTGATCTTTGGAGATTCTGGGACTGGCAGATGGTGCTGGCAGCAGTGGCTGGTGAGATGCACACGGGTGGGGCGGCTGAAGGGAGAGGAAGAGGAGTTACAGGTCCCCGAAGCAGGACTCCAGGCTGTGAGCCTTCCAAGAGGGCAGGCACACTGCACCTCAAATCAATAATTGGTGATGCTTGGGTCAGCACTTAGTAAAAATAGCTAACCTACTTTCAATGTGGGGATACTACCAGGAGACTTATTAAACCCAAACTACTTTATTTTCCATCTTTAAAAGAAGAGTGGGATGGACCAAGGTAATTTTGACCACCATGGGTCAAAATTAGGGTATGAGGGCTGGGAATGTGGCTCTATCAATAACACGCTTGCCTGGCATGCACAGAGCGCTGGGTTCGATCCTCAGCACCCGATAGAAATAAAATAAAGATGTTGTGTCCACTGAAAACTGAAAAATAAATATTAAAAATATTCTCTCTCTCTCTCTCTCTCTCTCTTCTCTCTCTCTCTTTAAAAAAATTAGGATATGAGTTCCTTTATTTTTAAAATTCATATACTGTGATTTGATTGATTGACTTAATTTCTAATGATGGTAACAGATCCATAGTGAGATATATTATGATTAAATAAATACTTCCTTTTTATTCTATCTAGAATCTCTCAAAAATACTTCTGTGAATTTTACCAGATAGATAGATAAATAGAAAAATTCACATACTTTGTCTTTTGGGGAGAGGTGTTTACATGCAGGAAAATAAGGGAAGAAGTATTTCAAAATTTAATGATTGTTTTCAGAAATAAGATTTGTGAGTCATTTTTCTTTCATTTAAAAAAACATGTTAAGTATTCTACGATTAATTAGTATTGACGTAAGAATAGAAAATTTTAACTTTGTAAAAGTGATTCTAAGTGCACAAGGGAAAATATTTTTGTAAATGCAAACTGTAGGTAGAAGTAAGTGATTTAAATTATATGAGCATCTCAGTATAGATGAGAAAAGTGCAGAAGTGAAAATCAGACCAAGTTAGACAGCGTGCTGGGACATAGATAAACCTGAGTTACAGTAGAGAAGTAGTGAGAAATCAAGGTCGTCAGAAGAGACAATGAAGGAAAGCTGGAGGCAGACTTTGAAACACACCTTTGCGCACCTGCAGTGGAGGTGCGGATGAAAACTGCTTCTGCGACAGAGAGCGCAGGCGCTGTTGAGAGGCAAGCTGTTCTTTCCACTGGTGATGTGTGTGTTCAGGAAGCTCTCAGTGGCTGACAGGATGATCAAAATGGGAACACAAGTAAAGAAGAGCAATCATGATTTGGTTACTTAAAGATCATTCAGATGTGTTTTTTATCTTTTCTCTGTGAAGGACTTAGGGCACGAACAGGCTGGCATTTAATCAAGGTTTGTAACCACCACAAGACCCTCTATCCCACTCCTCGGCATTTATCCAAAAGAGCCCAAACCAGCATACTACAGTGACACAGGAACATCCATGTTTCTAGCAGTGCCACTCACAGCAGCCAAGTAGTGGAACCAGCCTAGGTTCCCGTCACTGATGGATCAAGAAATTGTGGTATATACACACAATGGAGTGTTATTCGGCCATAAAGAAGACTGAAATTATGGCATTTGCCAGTTAATGGATGGAACTGGAGAACATCATGCTCAGTGAACTAAGTCAGAAAGTCAAAGGTCAAATGCTTTCTCTTACATGGAACCTAGAGCAAAGTTAAGGAGGAAAATGGAGGAAGGAATCCCATGGAAATAGAGGGGAGATCAGTGGAGCAGAGGAAGGGGATCAAGAGGAAGTAGGGAAGGATGAAAAAGGGAGGAGCAGTTAATAAAACTGAGCAAAGTAAGCCAAGTACATATTTGAACATTGTAAAGTGAATTCCATATTTATATCTACAAAGCACCAATTGGAAAACAATAAAGAGGAAGAAAACCAGTAGAGTAGGGTAGGGTAGGGGAACAGGGGGAAGGAGGAAGGAAGGGAAAGTGGAAGGATCAGGGACGGAGATGGAGTGAGTTCTCTTCGATGTGTGCATGATTGTGTCAGAATGAGACCCACTATTATGTATAACTGTAATGCATTAATTAAAATATTGAAAAGAGAAATACAAAATATTTATTAGTTATTTTTAGTTAAGCAAAAAAATTAAAATATAGAGAGCTTCATATTAAAGTAAGTCGATTGAAATTACATGAGATTATGTCTTTCATTCCATTGTTAAAATCTCCTTTCTCAAGAAAGAAAAAAAGTCTCTTTATCTTATAAAATGATATACATAACAGATGGTTGTTTATTTTTAATGTATTTTCAGCAAAAAGAAAATCTGAAAATGATTCGTAATCCTGAATTCACAACTAAGATCCAAGAGTCAGAACCCAAGCTTCGGAGCATTGTCTTTGTGCACGTCCTTTAGGAGGACGTCCATTTGAGCAGGAGGACACGTACCACCAACAAGAACAGCACCAGGCACTGTGTGACCATGTAACCCAGAGCACAGTGTCAGGGGAGTCCTCTGGGTAGAGGTGAGACCACCCTGGCACCTTCACAAGTGAGGTTTTAAGTGACGATCGTGGAGATCAGGGTGCACTGAGCAGAGCCATCAGGAGACTGAATTCAGAACACCCAGGAAGGCTCAGGTCACAGGCGGAGTTGGTTTATGTGTTGGACTAGGAAGGAAACTATGGCGAGATGGACAGGCTTGGTCCAATTTGAGAAAAGCCATGCACCCAGGGGGATGTTTAGTTGTTGTCTGTTAAGGAATGATAATCATTCAGCTATTTTAAAGAGAGGTGGAAGACCATTTGAAGTTATTATTGTGAAATTATTCTTGTCTTTGGTGTTCTTCTGTTTCAGCTCGATATCTAGGTTTGCATTAATAATTCACATTCTGTCCAAGATGTGGTGGTCTTCTTGGTCTGACTTTGTGTTTGTCTTCAGTTTGGGATACTGTCAGCCATTCAAACATCTTTTGCCATTTTCTTTACACCTCCTGTCTACACCTCTTAGAGACATGGCTTTGAGCATGTCACTGAGTGCTTTGTGTCTTTGACAGTATCTGGCCTTGCTCTACTCCAGGCTTAAGGCATGGCGGCCTTGCTCAAGGGTCCCACATGCAGTGCTCAGCCCAATTCAAAGCCTCCTGTCCTTGGTCTTCTCTGATGTTGCTGGTGTCACAACTTCTGTGTTTTCTTTAGTTCCCGGGGTTGCTCTCCATGGACGACTGGGTTGTTATATATCCACTGTCCCGAAGCTTAGCAGCATACCAGGAAGGAAGGCACATTTGGGGGTCTAAGCGTGGCTCCATCTGCATCACTGCAGGTACCTGGTGTACTCAGGGTGTGGGGTCTTTGAGTCTTTCTACCTTGAAAGTTCTTCCCCAAGTATCAAGCAACTCTTCCTTACCTCTGCTGAGTCTTTGTTCAAATTTCAGTCAGTGGGAATGCTGGTTGACATCTTATTTAAAATTGCAGTTATTGTGTATGTCAATCTCTTTGTTTGGCAGGTAGTCAAAACTTGAACCCTGAACTTCATGAGGTGCAGCGCTGTGGTTTGGGGAGTTTTCAACGACCCTCATGCTAATGGAGACACACGTCCCTGTTACCTTCCATTGATGGTAGCTGGAGTGTCCTGGCCTCTCTTTTATGGAGGACATGGCCTTTAGGGTAGCATATTAACTTGGCAGTGTGGCAGACCGAGAGCTTAAACAACAGAAATTTATTTTCTCACGGTTCTGGAGACTGGAAGTCTCCCATCAAGGTACAGGTGGTTTGGCTTCTCCTTCGGCCTCTCTCCTGCCTGTAGGTGTCCACCTTTCCCCATGAGGTCTCTCCTCTGGGTGAGCCTGAATTTCTTTTCCTGTGCCTTTTTTCTTTTTGTAAAGACATCGGTCAAGCTGGAGTAGGGCCACCCCAAGGACTTCATTTTCACCTCTTTATAGGTCCTGTTTCCAAATGCATGCACACTCAGAAGGACCGACATTAGGGCCTCAATGTTTGCATCTGTGGGTATGTGCTGCAACCCATAAAAGGGAGGGAGAGTCTCAACCCTGTCTGGACTCTGTTTTCTAACCCTGTCTTAGGTGAACACTTCGCCTTGTTTCTTGGTAGGGCCTGGGATAAAAACCTCAAACCCATGTTAGTACCAACCCAGCCCCAGACACCACGCCTCAGCTCACTGCCTGCCACTCTGGTTTGCAGATAGCTCTTCATTTTAGGCTTCTGGGGATTTTTTTCCTTTTATTCCTATGATTTTCCCCTGTGTATTTATAAGGATATTCATTATATATTTTTTTTCTCACAATTATAGGTGTTTTATAAGAAAAATGATTATAAAAAATTCCATCTACCTCATTGCTGAAAATGGAAATGAAAATTAGTGCATTAAAATATTAATTGATGGTAATACAAAGCAAGATAGCAAAGAATAGACAGATAAAAAGTCTGTGACACAGCAGTCAGAGACTAGTGCAATGAACATTTTCTCCATAACAGTTTTAATGAAGAAATGAAGCTGAAACAGGAGTAGTGTGGGGTGGGCACCTGAGGGGAGGGAGTCAGCCTATGACCCAAGAAAGCCACTGTGGCAGAGTGAAAGCATTTTGGACAAGCTTACAGGATTAAGAACTGATTAAGATCTCCTACAATAACCTGCTTGGATGGGATCTGTCTACATATATAAACATTAACTAAAATCATACTTAATATTTTATGGGAAAACCCAACAAGTTACAGTATTAAGAAAATATGGCACATCCCAGGGCAACTCCCAGGGCAGCAGGAACTAGGTTAGGGAGAGCAAGGAGCCCCTGACCTGTGAGGAGAGGATGGTGCCTGAGTCGAGCCAAAGCTTGTAGTGCGTGTTTTCAGGAACACAATTTCATGTCCATGCTCACAGCTTTGCTATTCATCCCATTTTTACCAGGTGATTTCATGCCTTAAGTCACCAAGGGGATGCGGATAACTTGGGGGTATTTGTTTCCCAAGTGCTGACTGCACGAGGGGGTTTAGATCATGTGACAGATATTTAAGGGAAAGCTTTACAATTTCAGAGTTGCAAAGTGAAGTGGAAGAGATCTATTTTCTAAAAAAAAAAAATATCTAGCTCCTGTTGGATCACTTATTTAAAAATAGAAGCTGCTTTCATGAAACAATAAATAAATAAACACCGTCATAGCATGTCACTGAAAGCTCAGGAAACACTAGAAGTCAAGAGGGAGGTGGATTTCCCCTTGACTTTTCCTTCCTATGCTGATCAACAAGGGACTTAAATTGTTAGCATGTGACATGTGAATACACTGCTAAAGCCATTAAAGAGCCATTAATTATTAAAGTATCATGACTCTGGAGGACCACATACCTACCTCTCTTTACACACTTTTTTGGGAAACCTTCAATTTCCTCTCCTTTTTTTCTGATTCAGGTTATAAATAACTCCCATAATAATTTGGGACTTCAGATTTTGACTATATTGGAGGAACTGGATAAACATTCTCACCAAGGACAACCAGAAGATGGATTCAACCGCACATGCATACTCAAACCTGACCTGTCTGAAGTTGTTTGCTGTAGTGATTCTCAGAAACCCAGCCCTGGCCCGAGGTCTTCAGAGATGACAGTGTCATGAGGAGAGCCCACTACTCTGCACACCACGGGACTCCCAAGCATGTGCCAGTTCTGGGTGGAGCAAGAGGCTGAGCTCAAAGCCTAAGGGACAGAGAAGCCAGTAGGAGTTCCCTCCATCCATGGCTTGGCTTGGAGCCAACACAAGGCATAAGTAGAGACTTGTGAGGTCCAAGAGTTTGAGACAGTGAGGTTCAGGGAGTGTCTTGGAAGTGGTCACAGAGAAGGGGGCTATTTCCCCACCAGGTACTAGTTGATTGGTAAACTGCCCAAAGCAAGAGATCTCAATGTACAGTGAAGGTCAAGCAAGGATCTCAGCAGTCTCACTTCTTCACTGTGGAGACGAAAGTTAACATGAAGGATGTCCCAGAAAGGGAGGCCTGGCCCTACCCTGTGCTGGAGATTCTCCACACTTAGTATCTGAAACAGACCAATGTAAATGGCATCAAGTCAGAGACCACCAGCCTGCATTCTGCTGAAGAGGAGATGGGTGGACCCTGCAGGATCATCACCCGGAGCCTCTCAGAGTTGACATTCACAGAGACAAGAATTCATAGACCATCACCAGCCGAACCAGGAAACCTCTCCAAGGGGGAGACATGGAGGGATGAGCCTCCAGGCTGAAGCAGACTGTTCCTGGAGACCAACCAAGAATTACCTGCAGGTGCTGTGTTCAGGACGAGCCAGGGAGACCGACTTTACAAGCTACAATCAGAAATTGCAGAACTAGAGGGATAGGGCCAAGGTCAGAGGACGTGTCCACCAGGGTTCATAGCAAGGGAGACGGGAGCATAGAAAGCTGAAGAATGGGCGATAGGAACCATCGTGAATGACACACGGCCCGGCAACATGTCCTATGTATGTAACTGAAGTAAAGAGGAAGATAGAGATGATAGCAGAAGCCACGTTCAAAGGCAAATTGTGGATGATGTTTCAAAACAGATCAGAGACTCCAAGCTGGAGCTTGGAGTGAAGACCTGGAACCTAACAGGGATAAATGAGAAATATGAGCAAATATAAAATCACCATGACAGTAAAAAAACACCATGATAAGAGAATAAAATATGCAGAACAGAGCAGCTGAGGCAAAAACATATCTCAACCTTTGCAATATCAGTGGTAAAATGAATGACTGACTTTTCAAGAGGCCTCACAGAAGTGAGGCAAGGGGCAGAGTCAGCGGCTTGCAGCCTTGAAAGAAAGTGAGGGCTGACCCAGAATCCTTCACTTGGTGAAAACCTTCAAAAGTACAGGTGAATCAAACATATTTGCAGGCAAAGATCCTGAGAATAATTTACCAGGAAGCCCTCACTCTAGAAAATACTAATGGGAATTGTTCAAGGAGGAGGAGGGAAACCACCCCAGACAGGAGCAGAGACGTGGAGGAGGGACGGAGAACTTGGACATGGTAATATGTGTGTCACTTAATAAAGAGACAATACTGATTTCCCAGGAAGCTTGGGAAGTTTTTAATCAAAGCAGTCCTCTTTAGAAGTTTATCTTTCCTTTCCAACTTTGAGGTAATGGTTCTTCTCCCTTGCTTTAAAAAGTTTTCCACGTTGAGGTGAGTTTTGTGTAGGGGTTATATTCCATTCTGCTACATATGGATCTCCAGTTCTCCCAGCACCATTTGTCTAAGAGGCTATCTTTTCTCCAATGTATGTTTATGGCACTTTTGTCTAGCATGAGGTAACTGTATTAGACCAGAAACCCTACTAGAAGATCACAGGCACAACTCTCCAACACATTGGCTCAGGAACTGACTTCCTTAATAAGACTCCTAAATTGCAAGAAATACAATCAATGATGGATAAATGGGATGGCATCAAACTAAAAAGCTTCTTCACAGCGAAGGAAACAATAGCATGAAGAGGGAGCCTACAGAATGGGAGAAAATCTTTGCCACCTGCACCTCAGATAGAGCATTAATCTTCAGTATATAAAAAGAACTCAAAAAAAAAAACCAAAAAAACTTAACAACCAAAACCAAGTAACCCACTCAATAAATGGGCAAAGGAACTGAACAGGTAAGTCACAGAAGAAGAAATATGAATGGTCAACAAATATATGAAAAAATGTTCAGTATCTTTAACAATTAGAGAAGTGCAAATCAAAACTACTTTAAAACTTCATCTCACTCCAGTAGGAATGGCAATTATCAAGAATACAAGTAACAATAAATGTTGGTGAGGATGTTGGGGGGAAAAGGTACACTCATACATTGCTGGTGGAACTATAAATTGGTGCAACCACTATGGAAAGCAGTATGGAGATTCCTCAGAAAACTTGGAATGGAACCAACATTTGGCCCAGCTTTCCCACTCCTCAGTGTATACCCAAAAGGATTTGAAATCAGCATACTACAGTGACAGAGCCACAATCAATGTTTATAGCAGCTCAACTCACCATAGCTAAGCTATGAAACCAACCTAGGTGCCCTCCAACAGATGAATGGATAAAGAAATTGTAGTATATATACACAATGGAGTATTACTGAGCTATAAAGAAGAATGACTTCATGACTTTTGCCAGTAAATAGATGGGTCTGGAAACGCTAATGCTAAATGAAATAAGTCAGTCCCCAAAAGCCAAATGTCAAATGCTTTCTCTGATATGTGGAAGCAAACCCATAATAAGGTGGGGGAGGGGTAAGGGGAAGGATAGAAGTACAGTAGATTAGACAATGGGGAATAGGGGAGTGGGGAATGGGGGATAGGAAAAGTGGAATAAATCTGACATAGTTTTCTCATGTACATATATGAAAACAACATAGTGAATCTCACCTCCATGTACATCCATAAGAATGGGATTCTAACTAGAATAAGATATACTCCATGCTTGTATGATCATATCAAATGGATTCTGCTGCCGTATATAACTAAACAGAACCAATACATTTTTAAAGGAGTTTTCCACTTCTAACAGTTGAAGTCTGGGTCCTCACATGAGCCTACTTTGTTTTGGCTAACAGGTATGGTGCCTGCAGTGTCCTGCCCCTTCCCAGTCCCCATGAACACTGGGAGGACCCTTGGTCAGGCCCACATTTGTGAGGCTGCTATGGTACAGAGTGGACCTTGTCTTAATGATGGCACCTGCTTTGTCCTTCTGTCCTGGTTTTATTTTTAGTGTTGAGATTGCTCTGCCCAAATGCCATGGCTCCCAAGGTAAGTTCTGAGAACTCTTCTCTTTCTGCCCTTGCATTTCTGCTTGTTTTATCCATACCTCAGGATAAAATTTGCTAACACCTTTATCATGTATGAACCCAAGTGCTTCCACACTTGTAAATTTGAATGACAAGTTTCAGAAATACTTCCTATGTAAGAAAGAGAATATTTTATTGGATTTATAGCCAGAGCAACCCCAGGATTTCTGAATTAGACACTGATACTGAATTTAAGACACAGTCTTAGTGTTTTATCAATCTTAAATATCTATCATCTATCTACCTATCAATCATCTATCTACCTATCTGCCTATTTACCTATCTACCTATCAATCATCTATCTATGTATCTATCTATGTATCTATCATATATCTCCAGCTGTAACCTCTAAGCTAGTTCAGCAGGTTTGGACATACCTAATAAATACACAGAGTCTGCTTGGAACATTAGGATTGCATTGCTATCCTGACTAACAACATATTGCCGTTTTAAATAGGTGTTCTTTAAATATTTATTTGACATTTATTTAGTGTGGACAAGAAGAGACATAACTTCTAAATTAATGATCTACCTATCTATTTATTTATATTCAAACTATGCAATTTATCTTGGGTACTGAACACAATACTTTACTTCTTAGAGTCCTGCTGTTCCTGGCTGGTGCAGTGTTAGTTGCTCTCAATCATGAAGGTAGAGGATTCTTGGAATAATTACAGACTTGTTCAAAATACCTTGAAAAGTCCTTGTACTCATTTTCATGGTGGAAAAAAACCTCCCCTCCTTCTCTATGGCCATAGTTCTGTTTACTTTTGAAAGTTCCTGACCAGCTGCCTTTCTGGAAGGGACATGAAATGTTTCAAACTTAATGATAAAACCTGCCACTCACTCCGGGTTGTTGCTCAGTGCACGTGGTTCTGTGCAGACCTAGTGCTGACCCGACTGCTGGGGCTGGCTGGCCGTCAGCTGGCTGGGCATAGTGGAGGAGGCTTGCAGCAGCCGCCATGTGCACACAGCAAACTTATGGTGTGACTTGGAGCCACTCAAGCTAGAGAGGCAGGTGCCAAGGAGGGGCGTTTTGAAGCCAGCATCCACTGGAGGGCACTGTCCACTTCAGTGGGAGCATAACCAAGTGAAGTTTCAGCAGTTTCCTAAGGAAAGCCCAGTCACCTGGTGCCAGTGTCTAAGTCATGGCATTAACACTTTAGCTTCCCTAGGGGTGTGGTCTCAGGTGGCTTCCAAGGGCCCACCATTCAGCTGTGGCTTTCAGTTTGACCTTCTTGCCACTGTGACTAGAACTCTCACCCATCTCTTGGAACATATTCTGGAAGCTTTGTTTTCTGTGATCTCGAGTGCTTTGTCATTTAGCATATCTCCATGAATATTTTAAATCCGATGAGAAGTGACTTGGAGCACATCTCCATGTAAGTAAGTTAGGCTTGCCTAGAATGGCATTCCAGGGCTGGTGCCCTTGCTCATGTCCCCAGCACAGGGCTGTCCCTTCTGAACAAGCAAAGCTCAACAAGCCTCTGAGCTGCATTTCAAGGTCAAATCCCCAAACAAGTGGAAAAAGTTGAATGTGTACAGATTTATGGTTTATAAGGGGCTTTTCCATGGTGGAACCAGTCTGGCCCCATGAATGGATGCAGGGGGTGGAATATGGGTGTTAGTTGGTTTCTCCTTAAGTATATAAGATAAATTACACTTTGCCAAACAGATTAATTTATGTATTTGCTCATCTAGTTCACATAAGAAATGTACCTCCTTCCTAGGGGTGGATGTACTCTGAGTATATGTCTGAGCACACTCAAAATAGCCACTTGAGCTGTGATGAGTTTAGGATCCATTATGTTGCCTTTCTGCATTGTGCTACATCTTAGTACTTCTTGGAATTCAGTGAAAATATGTAGTGTTATCCCTGTGACTGCCTCTTTCTAATGCCCAGAACATTCCCTTGACCACAGAGATGGCAGTAGAACCAGATAGAAAGGAATAAGTTTCAGTGCACTGCAAAGAAATTTAATATGTTTAAAGATTATCTACATAAATGCCTATCAAAGGTACAGCATTTTGTAAAATGAGATTGTCATTGTTTATTTCTTCCTCCATTTTATCTGTTTTTGAACATTTGAAGTGCTGGGAATGTAGCTTAGTGGTAGAACGCTTGCTTGCCTAGCATGCAGGAGGCCTGGGTTCTACCCCAAGTCCTGCAAAAATAAATCAAATAAATAAAGACTAATTTGAAATAGTTAATATTTGAGGAGTTAAAGATGTTTCAGGTTGGAAATCCATATGCAACAAAACGAAACTATAACCCTATCTCTCACCATGCACAAAACTCAACTCAAAATGGATCAAGGACTTAGGAATAAAATCAGAGACCCTACATCTAATAGAAGAAAAAGTAGGCCCTAATCTACATCGTGTGGGATTAGGCCCTAACTTCATTAATAAGACTCCAGTAGCACAAGAATTAAAATCAAGAATCAATAAATGGGATGGACTCAAACTAAATAGTTTCTTCTCAGCAAAAGAAACAATCTGTGAGTACATAGAGAGCCTACATCTTGGGAGCAAATCTTTACTCTTCACACATCAGATAGAGCACTAATCTCTAGGGTATATAAAGAATCAAACAACTAAACACCAAAAAAACAAATAACCAAACAAATAACTTGTCCATGGGTCAAGGACATGAACAGAGATGTCTCAGAAGACGATATACAATCAATCAACAAACATATGAAAAAATGTTCATCATCGCTAGCAATTAGAGAAATGCAAATCAAAACCACTCTAAGATTTCATCTCACTCCAGTCAGAATGGCAGCTATTATGAAGACAAACAACAATAAGTGTTGGCGAGGATGTGGGGAAAAAGGCACACACATACATTGCTAGTGAGACTGCAAATTGGTGCAGTCAATATGGAAAGCAGTATGGAGATTCCTTGGAAAATTGGGAGTGGAACCACCATTTGACCCAGCTATCCCTCTCCTCTGTCTATACCCAAAGGACTTAAAAACAGCATACTGCAGGGACACAGCCACATCAATGTTTATAAGCAGCACAATTCATAATAGCTAAACTGTGGAACCAACCTAGATGCCCTTCAATAGATGAATGGATAAAAAAAATGTGGCATATATACAAAATGGAATATTTCTCATCAATAAAAGAGAATAAAATCATGGCATTTGCAGATAAATGGATGGAGTTAGAGAAGATAATGCTAAGTGAAGTTAGACAATTTCAAAAAACCGAATGCCAAATGTTTTCTCTGATGTAAGAAGGCTGATTCATACTGGGGTAGGGAGGGGGAGCATGGGAGAAATAGAGGAACTCTAGATATGGCAGAGGGGTGGGAGGGGTAGGGAGGGGGCATGGGGTTAGAAATGCTGGTGGAATGTGATGGACATTGTTATCCAAAGCACATGTATGAAGACACAAATTAGTGTGGATATACTTTGTATACAACCAGAGATATAAAAAATTGTGCTCTCTATGTGTAATAATGCATTCTGCTGTCATATATAAATAAAAAATAATTAAAAATAAAATTTAAAAAAAGATGTTTTAGGTCCATAGCATGTAAAATTAAAGTAAAACGTTTTCAATATATCTATATCATGGAGAAATACTTGGTCAAGAAACACAACATAATTCGTAGAACAGTCCATAAGTAAAGTGTATCAAGACTGCACATCACAGATTGTACTATGAATCTGGTATTACTGACAGAAATTAACTAACCTTTTTAATTGAATAAAGTTTTCTTTTGCTTACTAATTTGATGATAACACATTATAAATGAATAAAATATTAAATAAAGCCAATAAAGAAAAGATTTCCATCCTTCCCGTATATCCCAAAATTGATATATAAAATTAAAATAAAAGTATTTTAAGAACTGAAAATTTATTATACTTTATTTCCCCCAAAATGTAAGATGTAAAAAATAGATTATTTAGTATATGTAAACACAGTGGATAAGGTTTGAATAGTTAGAAAACTCCTTTCAGGAAAATGGTTTTAGGTAAAAATAACTTTAGGAAGAAAGGTCGATTCCTATGACTATAACATTAACATTTCTAAATTTAACATAAAATTTATTCACCTACATGTGAATGATGTACAAAAATATTTGGAAACATGTCCTTCCTCTCCAACATATTTCTAAGTATTTATACTGTGATGAATGCATATATTTATGTGTGTGTAAATACCACCTGAACACACAGATATCACACAGTGAAGTCACATGACAGCCACAATTCTTTAAAGTCTCACGGCAATGCAGTATCTACCACTCTGTCTCATCATAATTGCTCTGGTTGAGCTTCTTCATGCATCTTCAGGCAGCTGGGGTGACCAGGTGGCTCTGCTGGGGTCAGGTGGGCTCACAGCATCTTCAGGATGGACTGGTGCTGGTGTGGTGTGGTCTTGGACGGACCGGCTGGGTCCATGCAGTCTTGTTCCAAGTGTTTCACAGCACTGGCAGGCTGACCTGGCTGTGTTCATAGAGCAAGGGATGGGGCAGACACACAGGTGCTTTCTTCTTAAGTCCTGTGTGTGCCCCCCACAGCTGACATCCCTCTGATGAAAGTGGGTCATGTAGCTGAATTCAAAATGAAGAGGTCAGAAATATATTCCACCAATTTGGAGAAAAGTCATATGGATCAAGACAGAGGTGAAAAACTACAGAAATTAATATCATCAATCTATTCTAACTTTGGAGTTTAGATATTTAAATAAGACATTAAAGGGAATAAGAATTTTGATGGGCTAGAACTCAGACAATTAAAACAAGTGGTCTTGAAATTTCTGTGACTTTAAAGAGAGAGAGAGAGAGAGACTCCCTAATGATAAGGGAACTTAGTTTTGCCATGACAGACATTTTAATACCAATTTTTTAAAATTATAAATAAGTCAGATGCAATTAATGAAGATGGAAATGTCAATATACTAAAAGGATTTAAAGTGGAGACAAATGATAAAATAATGCAATGCGAGTGACAGCTCTGACATTTCCGTGACATCACTGTTCCCTCTCTCGGCTTGTAACATGCCTTGTATTTCTCCTCTTCCCAACTTCAGACCCCAGAGAAACACTAACGGTTCTCAGGTTGCACCAGGCCAAGGAAAACAAATGAATGAGCTAAAACTGGAGGAGTGCACTTCCAGGTTCAGAGCAGGAGTCTGGGGAGGAGGCCAAGGGCTGGAAATGCATCCTGGCAGTAGCGGTGACAGGGTGCTGCAGGGGCATTTTAGGCCCACCTCAAACACACTGAAGAAGGAGAGAATGAAGAGCACAGACCAGGTGCACAATCTCCACCATCACATTGCAGAGGTGGGATGTAATGAGGGAGCTGAATCAAGTCAGGAGAGGCTTCATGTCTCAGGACAGCGGAGCCCAAGCCCCACCCTCCACCACAGGTCATTTCCCAATGTTTGTCCTTTGTCCAGTGATGCAGGGATTACACCTGCCAGTTTTTATAGCCACTCTTTTGTAGTACTTTGGACACCTCATAGGCTGCAGTTGCTTCCCCCTGGAAAAGCATGATTTCTTTAATGCTAACTTGAGAAAGAAGAAGGCTAAGAGGACTTAAAGAGGAAGTATTTAAAATTTATCTGAAATATGATTTCATTTATGAAAAACACTCTTAAAGAAGGTCATTCAAAAACACAAGACAGAAAACAAATTGCTATTAAAAACAAAGGAGAAGGCTTCTATAAATTGTAAACATGTAGAATTATCTGAAAAGTTCAGTTCCGACTGCTAGAATACTTGACACTCAAACTGTCTCCATGAGAAACAGTTTCTAATTAATTGGTCTGAATCATTTATGCTTGGCATTGTTCTTAGGTTGAAGCTGCTATTTCAGGAAAGAGGGAAAGTTCAAGGATCGAGAGATAACAGTATAAATCTGAATTTGCCAGCACATGCTTTTAAAATTCAATGCTCTAATCATAAAAACTACCTCCCAAAGCTGGGTAGACAATCCATTCTACTATCATGGTCCTTACAGTGTTTGAGATCAAGGTCACTCTGAAGGTTGATGTGAACCCTCCTCCCATAGAAACTTCAGAGATCAGAGTTTTTGAAATTCATTGTAGAAAGAAATGATTTTTAGAACCAATAATTTTTAGTTCAATTAAAAAACAGTGTAACTCTGTTGGATTTAAAAATTTAAAAGCCATTCATCGTGAGATAATCAAATGGACCATTTTTTTTTCTTTTTGTGATGCTGGGAATTGAACCCAGGGACTCGTGCATGCGAGGCAAGCACTCTACCAACCCAGCCCCTCAAAAGGAGCATTTTTACCACTTGGCAATATTAACAGTAATACTAATAAATTGGTATAATGCCTTCAAAGCATTTTAAGGTACATTCTGTAGGTTGATTATTAAACCAACACTGTGAAGTAGACATGACTATTATTATTTTGTTTATCATCATTATTGTTGCAACTATTATCACTACTTTATAATTAAAAGTACTGAAACTTCAGTTTAATCTTAAATGACAAAGTTGCAATGTGAATCTAGCTTTCTGTTTCATGGACTAATATTGATGACCTCTTCCATAGGCATTCAAGTACTTAATTTTCGTCATTTTAAAAAATGTGTTTAATGTTGGTACTACTTCATAAAGAAGGGAAGAGAGTCAAGACAATAAATATAGAGTACTTAGAATAATGCATGGCTTAGAGCAAAAGCTTGACAAATGTAAGTTATTACAGCCGAGATATATTTAACCAGAATACAGACTGCAATGGTTATATAATCAGAAATTTGATACACAAAAAAGTACAGAGACTGAGCTTATTTTAAAAACGAAGAAATTTCCAGTTTGCCTTGAATTAGCTAATATTTATTCTGGTAACTTCTACATAAACATTATTTTAAAGACCAACAGTAATTGAGGCTTGGAATCAGCAAACATCAATTTAATTTGATGTTTGATTGAAGATTCAGTTGTATTTAAATACACTGAGTGCATTTTAGGAAACTCGTGAGCCACTGAGTCTTGGAGCCCTAATAAATTGAAATTTCTTTTCCCTAAGGGCTTGAAGACAATCCACAGGAGAGTGTTTTCAGAGCCTAACCAACTGGGTTCCAGAAAGCTCATGTCCGTGGGGCTGGCTCACCCTCTTGTACACCTGGCACTGGGTTCAGTTTCTGAGAAAGTGGACCATGGGGACCAGCGATGTCCAGGCTCTGCCACAAAGGTCAGAGCCTCAGTGGGCCCCGGGCCTCTTTCTTTCCTGATGATCTAAAGGGAACAGGACCGCTATAACTCTAGCTTCGTATATCACACTGCCCCTCAGCTTTGACGAACACCAGAGCCCTCCTGGATTTCCTGCAGATGAGACACATCCTTCTCCTTACTCTCAGAAAGAGACCCCACAAGGAAAGAGTCCTGCTGGGGTTTATAAGTTTCACATTTGTTCTGCAACCATAATTTCTGCAATTGTTTAGCCTGAGTCCTGGAGTTCAAGGAAATCACTATTTATCGCTAGCCTTTTTTTGAACGATGTCTCTGGTTATTTCATGGGTGGCTGAAGTTTACTTAAGTCGTTTTTTGAGGAGCATCTGAGGAGCACTGTAAGCCCCAGCTCTTGCATGTTTAAAAATGCTTGCTGCCTTTCTCCTGTGCTAGAATTCGGGTGGATATAAAATACTGTCACGCTTTTTTCCTTGAGAATGCTGCAGGCATCCCTCCCGTCTTTAGCGTCCTGTGGCACTTTGGGAGACCTGCTGATGTTTTGCAGCTCATGAGTATCTTGATGCTTAGGCTTGTGCAGGGGACTTTCTGCCTGTCTTTGAGATCCAGTGATTTTATTATTCTCAGTGTTGATTATTCCATCTCCATTTCCCCCTGGGATGTGCTGTGCTCTATTTATACATTTGTCTGTTAAAATCTTTTTAAAAATCCTGGCAAATTTTCTTACATTTTATTTTAAAATGATTTTTTGACGATGGCTGTTTTGACCGTCTCTGCTCAGTAGCTTTCTCTGGTGTCCCTCATCCTCCCGCCTGGCTCCTTAGCTTCACTCCCGCTGTTCTCTGGCTGCCCTCCAGGTCCCCGGCAGTTTTTCCTGGGTGACTTTGCCCATCCATCCTCACTTTGATGGCTTCTCTACCTCAGTTCTTCCTGAGCTCTTGCAGTTCATATTCCACTCCTTTGGTTATGCAGACCCATGTTCCCCGACATTCTCTACCTTTTCTCTGAGTGATGGCTTTAAACAGTCAGTTCACTAAATGTTTTTTAATCAATGATGATATTTTGACCCTCTGTTCTATGGCCAGGTTGTGACATTTTCTGTTCTCTTTCCTGTTTCCTCCTCCCTCGAGTGATGGTGCTGCTCAGTGTCTGACTATTATCTATGGTGAGCTGCTCCTCCCTCCTCTGTCCTTGGTTATAGGCTGGCAATAGGGCTGGGTGTGGTGCCCTGACAGGCTGGTGGTTTCCTGGGCTCTGCCTTCATCCACCGTGCTCTCTGGGAACGCAGCTCCGCTCAGCCTCTCCAGCCCTGGCTCCAGCTGCTGCAGTGGTAGTGAGCACAGCCATGGTTGCCCACGTGCCCTGGTGCCCTGGTCAATAGGAGAGGGCTGGTACCCCCCAAGAGAGGCTGCAATCCAAGAGAGGCTGCACAGGCACCTCCCCCCATTCATTTTCCATAGTTACCATCTCTGAATTTGGACTCTGACTCACATTATTTTTATTTTGACTCTCAGAGGCATTTCTCAGGTTGATCAAAAATAGTTTTCTTTTTTTTAAAATTTTTATTGTTGGTTGTTCAAAACATTACATAGTTCTTGATATATCATATTTCACACTTTGATTCAAGTGGGTTATGAACTCCCATTTTTACCCTGTATACAGATTGCAGAATCACATCAGTAAATAGTTTTCTTTATGTTTCTTATTCCCTTTATTTCCTGGGATAGTGTCTTCTTTACTGTGTTTTTTTCAAAACCAGGGGTATAGGCATGTGATTTTTTAAAAACAATTTTAAAGGCAGTATCCAAAAGCACTGTGAAGCCATAAAAATTTGAATTAATTGCTCAGCATAATGACATTATTTCTACTATTAAACACATAAGTCTTCTGTGATGGGAAATGCTACAAAGCATACTTGTAAAACATAAGCCCCTACATAATCGCTCAAATCCACTTGTTCATTTGATAAAGGAGAAATATCTCTAGCAGGCTTTGAAGAGATTATGAAACTGAAACAAATTAAGAATCTCATGTCATTTTTCCTAATATGGCCATCAGTGGGAGAATCTTCTCATTAATTAGCCTGGCTGGAGTCAGACATCCAGTGTTTCCGAGGCAGCTCCTGGTTGGGGGCTTTCTTCTGATGGGTGGATGGTGATTTCCTGCACTTTTCCAACGGGCTGAAAAGCAACAGTCCATTTTTGTAGGTGAGGAAATAGTGGATTTTCTTCAACATCGTTCTTGCCCATGATTCTATTAAAATGTTTTGGAGATAAATTTGTAAAGATAAATGTAGAGGCGATCTTAGAGGTGAACATATGTCTTCAGAGGAATGAAATGCAAGTCCATAGCACACCTGGAAGCTGCCTTGAGGGTGAGACTCCACCCTCTAGGTTCCCAAAGTCCAGGGTCAGGGTTGGTTTGAATTCCTGCTCCTCTTTGTAGAAAGCTTGCAGCTGCCTATTAGATGCTTTCTCCAACACTTGGAGGCCACAATTGTGAAACACATCATGTGCCATAATCCGAAAACATACTGTAACTGTGTCCAGAGTGTTCTTTGGTTCAACCATAAACTTTTCTATAACAGTCTGGTGATCACTGGCCTAGTTTTAAACTGATTAAGAAATACATTTGCTGAGACTAAAATGAACAATTAAGCTTGTTTTTTAAAGAGACACCTTTATAGAAGGAGACTCAAATAGACAGGATTTTCACAGTGACCCTGGGCCCAGCAGTCTGACCTCCTCATGGATCTGAAACATTGTTTGGTGATTCTAGGTTTTGCCTTGTCAAGAATTTCACGCTGTCTGAGTTAATTTTGCTGTTCTATGTTTTTCACATTTAATATGTTATCTTATATTTCAGAAAGGCGACTAATGCAGTGTTTCTCCAATGTTCAGGTACCTCTTTATTCTAAAAAGACATTTTTTTTTAGGTTATTCAGTGGCTTAATATTGCTCTCAATGAGATAGAGATGAAAAGTTGCTAGAAGAGTGCTTGGATATTTAATAACAGCAACAAAACCCCCAACTATTTATATGTAAGACCTATAGATCTTAAGAACACTTTTTCTTTCCTACTTTTTGAATTTCATGTTCCCTGACCTTAACTTCCACAAGATCTTATTTTCTTTCTTTACTAATTTTTTATAGTCTGCCCTACTTTACCACTTTACCGTGCTTTCTTGTCCGGGAGCACTTTACCACTTTACCGTGCTTTCTTGTCCGGGAGCTCCTCAGAGCCTCAAGCCAGTTTAGCCTCACCACAAGACTGAGAGGAACAGTGCCTGTCATCTGTACCTCTATGGTCTTTAGAGTAGCATGGGTTTCAGACAGCACTTTATGAACGTGGATGTGCTTTTGATCACCCACTCATAGCTCTTTTTTTTGGTGGGAGGTACTGGGGATTGAACTCAGGGGCACTTGGCCACTGAGCCCCATCCCCAGCCCTACTTTGTATTTTATTAAGAGACAGGGTCTCACTGAGTTGCTTAGCAGCTTGCTTTTACTGAGACTGGCTTTGAAATCATGATTCTCCTGCCTCAGCCTCCTGGGATTACAGGCGTGTGCCACTGTGTCCAGCTGAATCATAGCTTTCTAAGTGATGGAGACCTGCAATGGGCTCCTGATCTGATAGGTTTTCTTGATTTATATTTATAATGTATATAAATACATTATTTTATAATTTATAAAGTAATGTGTGAAGGAGATGGTCTGGAATGAACCAGGCCTTCTTTCCTCTCCTCCTTTCCTCTGCCAGTGGGTGGTGGAGATCTCCCAGTGCGTCACCAACTCCAAAGCAGCATGGTGGCCAACCACACCCCTCTGCTGCACTACAGATATGGTCTGGAGCTGCAGGTCTAGGATCTTGGCCTCTGTGCCTAGGGAGCTACCCCATGCTTGATGATGGCTTGCTGCAGTCACCCACACGATGGGGCCGTTCCATTGCTGCAGAAGAGGGCCTCACTGTAGGGAATGCCTTGTGGTTACCCTTGGTCTTTGACGCTGTTAGGCTTCACTTGCTCTTTTATTGCAGTCTGTTTGATTTCAATTGAAGCAGCCTTCGCAGTGTGGAACCAGCCTTCGCAGTGTGGAACCAGCCTCTGCAACCTGGCTTAGCGGCCTCGCTGAGTAGTAAGCACCAGGCTAAGCTAAGTTGCCTGACAACTGGCCAATCTCAGTCTAATTCTGTGTCAGAATGTAACTGTACCAAAAGCCTCGAGTTTAAATATAACTTGACCTTCAATTCAACTACCATGGAGATAATATGAAGTTATGAAAATGAGAAATTTACCACCCAGTTCTAAGGACAAATGATGAAGCACCGTTTTTCTCAATTATTTTTCTATTTGTGCATCCTCCTCATCTAGGATACAGGAAGTGAGTCAAGGTGTTTACCACCTTAAGGCTCATCTGTGCTCAGTAGGGAACTGAGAATAGGGAATATGGCGTTGGTGCTGAGGTGCCCATTAGCTCTGTAGGCCTTTGAAAGACAGTAGGGTTGCCAGAGCTCCATCCCAGTATCAGTGACAAAGTCTGTTAGTTTGACCCATGGTGGACGATGGGTTCACATAAATGCCTTTATGTGCACTAAAGAGAAAGTTGAGTAAATTTGCTGATAACCACGTAGAGAAAAAGAGGACAGGGCTCAAATACCCGTAAGAAAGAATGCCGACCACATGCCGATGACACTAGCAATTGGGACATAAACAACCACAGGACAAACATCAATGCCACTTTTTCTTGCCTGTGTTTATTTAAGAATTAGATCATCATCCATATTGTTTCAGCAGTCATCCCTGGATAAGTCAGAGGAGAAGAAAAAAGCTTTCAGGGTTTTTTTTCTAAGCCATCTAAGATCACTGACACACCCCAGGCTGATGGAGGAGGTGGGTGCCAGCCCTCTGCATAATGCCTTATGTCAATAATTGTCATTGATAACCATGCTTCCTAAGACATATGGGACTCAGGGACAATTATGGGAGTGGACATAGGCTTTCGACTTTTGATTATGTAATTACAGAGAGTTAAATTTGTATGGTATTTAATTAGGCTGCTAGTTCATGGGAGGTATCAAGTATACTATGATTTAGTAAGTTTGAAAAATTACTTTTAGAGTTAAATGGGTGTCTTATTTGGGGGTTTTTCAGTGTTTTTTATATAGAAAAGGTCTGAGTGACAAAGAGAGACTTTGTGAGCTAGGAGATGGTTTGCCTGCATGAAATAGACACCCAGTTTCTCTGGCTCAAATAAAGAGAAATTATTTTCTTTTTCATATGAACAGAAGTCTGGGGGAAGGAGGTTGGGGGGGGATGGCTCACTAAGGGGCTTGTCTGAGCTCCTTCAGTCTTTCTTCCCAGCTGCTGTGCTTAGGTGATGTTCAGCCTGAAGTCCCCAAGCAGGCTCTGGGGCTGCAGTGCAGAGGTTCCACAAAGGCTTCCCCGACAGGTGGTCATTTACATTTCATGGCCAGAGCTAGGTCACACTCTCCTAGGAAGCCTGTAGTCCATGGAAGTGAGATTCTAAACCAGGAACAGCTTCACTCCAACCCAAATCAGGACTCCACAGGTCAGGAGGCGGTGGGCAGGTGGAAAGGGACATACCAGTTTTGTCACTTGGCATTCTCTGCCTTGTTTTCTCACTCACTCTCTTCTGCCCCTCTTCTTAATGTCCTTCTAAGGGGACATACAGGACGGACAGGTTCTAGTTCAGCTCTGATACACAGTAGAATAAGTGAAATCCAGATACACAAAAAGATTTGGCTTAAGAGTATGTATTTCTATTGGTTTTATTTTCAACAGAATTACAGAGAATTTGAAGTAAATGTTCAGGAAAATAGCAAGTAGTTAAAAATATTTATTGGCCTCCAAAGGTTTGTGAGCATTTCTTTGAGATGTTGTACTGTTAGCCATTTTAGAATCGTCTCTATTCTCTTTCAGAAACAATTCTGAGTTTAAAAATTATCTTAGCATTTATCTTCATTTGCAGATTGAGAGGCTTAGTTATTAAGATCATCATAAAAAGGAGCAATTTTAGAACTTTGAGCAGGCCTTTTTAATGTGGGCCATTTGTCTCTTGGTATCAATTTTATCTGATTACTTGATTTCATATGCATACTGCAAGTGACAGATAGTTTTAATATCACCATGATTAATGGAATATTTTTGTAGGTTCTCCTGCAGAGAAGAATACCACAATGAAATATTGATAAAGTTCTTCCAAGAACAGCAAAATTGTTATTGTACTTAAGGAAGTCTTTAAAAAACTAAGGTTGCATTTTGTTTGACTAAACAGATAAGGTATTTTACAGCTGAAGCATTAAATAGTTTATTGATTTTGTTCTGGGAAAATCAGGAGATTTTTGTGTTTACCAAAAGTCATTCTGATGACCTTGGTCCTCTGATTGAATAAGACAAGATTTGTCAATGACATCAAATTTGGAGATTAGAAATTTAGCAATTGATATTATAATCAAAACTTCTGCAGTCAATTGAAAAGAAAAGGCATGTCTGGAGTCCACTCAATAGAGACAGACGGGGCCCTCGACACAGGGGAGAAAACCTGGCAGGAAAGTCAATACCAGGTTGCACCTGATATCATTTCTTAATTGTTCTATACAGCTTTATCCTCATTCTCACAGAGAAAATAATAAGGTGAGTCTGCTTAAAGAGTGGTTTAATAAATATCCTAGAATTGTACATGCATATATTCAAACTGTTTATCAAGTGACAGCTATTGTCAGTCACATCACTGTACATATACCAGAGAAGACAGAGTCAACAGAAATGATGAATCCCTATCCTCTAGGATTTTAAGTGCAACCAGGAAATGCAAGTACTGTGCAAATCAATGTATCAGTGACCAGTGGTATGAAATAAAAGCAAGCAGGGTAAAGAAATGTTCTGTGATCCAGCTCTGGGAATGGGTAGAGGAAGGTTAGTTGACCGGGCTGCCACCTCCAGTGGCTCCAGTTGACTGTGACTGACCTTATGTGCATGGATCAACTGATAGACATCTTCCATGTTTAGCCTAGAACATCACTGTTCTAATTGGCCTGTTCTTCCATAGAAAAAATTTAATGGATCAGAGTGGGACTTGGGGATGTAGTTTAGTGGGTGAGCACTTGCCTTGCATGCTTGGGGGTCCCATCCACCCCAGCTCTTCAAAACAATGTAACTAAGTAAAAAAAATGGCAATTTATCAAAGAAGATTAGGGTTCCTTAATTATCTTAGGTTTTATCTCTAAAATTACTTTGTGCAATTTTATCAAAAATTAAGTGACAATATGTATTAAAAGCTTATAAACAGAAAAAGTCCTATTCAAATATATTTACCCCATTTCCTCTGGGGCAAAAAATGTTCTTTCACTCATCCATTCACATTAACGCTCCCTAAACACTCATCGATTTGGGTGGACACGATTCCTATCTTTGAAGATTCTTCAAGGGCAAAACAAGTGAACAAACAAACAAACTGGTGTCTTTTATTGTAAGGGGAAAAGGAATCATGAGGGTGAGCTGGCGAGAATAGGGATACTCCCTGTCATTTTCTGTCTTGGGACACCTACCACTGTCCCTCCCCTTCAGCCCACCCCAAAGCAAGAACATGGCCACCCAAGCAGAAGAGCCTGTGTACAGCTGGAGGAACTTTTCTTCTTTCAGATTCCAGGGGGACTGAGCCTGCAGGCCTCGGGGTAGGAGTGGCAATTCACAGGGAGAGGAGGGACAGAGGGACGCAGAAGCACCACCTTGGTCCCTGTATCAGGGAAAGCATGCAGGAGAGGAGACAGGAAAGGTCAAACTTCTGTGAATAAAAGAACTGGACAGAATTGTGTATTAACTGTCACTTTTACAGTAAATTCTTGATCTTATCTTTCCTTTAACCTATGGAATATTTGCAAAGTCTCTTCTGTAATTTTTCTCTAAGTGTGTGTATGTGTGTGTGTGTGTGTACACGCGTGCACGTGCACGCACATATTCTTTAGTATAATTGTGGAAATTGTGACAAGTTTAAACTTTGGTTTCTATTTAAGAAGGCTTTCGCCAACCTGAGAAACCCACCACCTAACAGAAATGATCACTTCCCCTCTTAGTATTTACTAAGATTCTTACACTTTATATACACGTTTTCTTTCTAAGTCACAAATCTAGGAAACAAGTCTCAGTTACATAATGTCAACAACTAGAAAACACTTTCCAGAAAGACTCTGAGTAAACACACATGGATCTCATTGCCTCTTCGCAGGTAACACCCGCACAACACTGTCTTCTTCAATGAAATACAGCAAATAGAATTTTTACATTTATGCAAATTTGCTGCAATGAAATCCACCATTCTATATAAATAACATACATCAATAAAAAATAAAACAACTCCCCCTCCACTGAACTTTTGCATGTCCCTCACGCAGCTGCCACCTGCTTGCTGGTCCACATTGAGAGGCCCCCGGGAACAAACATTTCACTCTCTTTAAATGGAATTCAGTCCTCTTCCAAAACTTGATCTCCATTCTCCGCTTTCTTGGAATGTTAGTCCTGGTTACAGGCCTTGGCCTAGTCTTTTCCCCGTCTTTCCCTCTCATCCAGGAGCAATGCCCCCATGCTGTTCTGTGTGGTACTGGCCAGCCACCCTCTGTGCATGCTGACTCCCACGCTCTCGCTATTTCCACAAAGACCGCAGCCTCTCTGTGTCCCCCTCACCTGCCAGTGTGGTTCTGAGACATATGCCCCATTAATCACCCTCAGAAGCTGCCAAAGCCTTCACCCTGTCCCCAGCCCTGGTTCTCAGCATCGTGCTGCCCGTGGTCAATCATGCACTTGGCAATGATAATCAACAACAAAAGTTCTAAATGTATTCACTTCTGTAAAAAGTTCGGATAATCTAAAATGATCTACAGTGATGTCGTTCACATTTACTTGTGTTTCAATATTCTGCCTTGAGTGGGGACAGGAAGGTTAAAACATCCAGGGTCACACAAGCATTAGCCATGACCCACCCACTGGAGTATCACAATGTGATTGTCCTTGTCCATGCAGGATGGGGTCTTGTCCTCCGCTCACACTGTGAGCCTTACGGGCTGCACTACTGGGCCAGCCCTATAGCTTGCTAGCCTCGTCTCCTATATTTGCGTGCAATGTTCCTGCTCTCTGCTCTCCCTATGCCTGGGGCCATGCTGCAGTGCAGAAGGGAGCTACCACAGCAGTCCCCTTCTAGAGGACTCTTTCCTAGAAAGCTCCTGGTTTCCGTGCTCACCTCCAGGTATTTGCAGTCACTGGCGAGGACAGAAACAGGTGATTTTGGATTGCCTCCCTTCCACGCCCTGCCCTGGTCTAGCAACACACTTGGAAATTTTAGAGAGGCTGGCACCTATTTTCTTAGGGATATCGAAATTAAGGCAAGGACTGGGGATGTGGCTCAAGCGGTAGCGTGCTCGCCTGGTATGCACGTGGCCCGGGTTCGATCCTCAGCACCACATACAAACAAAGATGTTGTGTCCGCCAAAAACTAAGAAATAAATATTAAAATTCTCTCTCTCTCTCTAAAAAAAGAAATTAAGGCAAATACAGTTTCATTTTAATATCTTCTTATACTATAAATTATAGAGGGGTCAAATTTTCCTGTGATTTCTAAATGCCAGGCTGTGAATACTCATCTATTTTATAATAACTGGGTTGCTGTTAGGGTCCGTAACAAGTCAGGATGGCGCCTGGCATTTTGCCAGAGGGAGTGGTTTGTGAAGTAGCCAGCGAGCCATTAAGTGTGGAGATTCCTTATTGGTTGACTGCTGTATCTAGTTTATGTTAATTAAGATAAGCTGTGTGTAATGTATATATACCGCTCCTGTCCTACAATAAACGGCTCCCACTCCTGCTGTATCAATGTACACAAGTTCCTCGTCACCCCCGGGTTATTTTGCTGCAGCCGGACTGCAGCAGATGGTGGCCTGTACCGGGAGCCCTGGGACACTCGGGGGTAAGTTGACGAAAAAAAAGCTGCCCGTCCCTAGATAGGACGGGAGTAAATCTGCTCGTCCCTAGGCAGATAGGGCGAGAGGAAAAATGGCCATTTTGAGAAAATGGAGAAGATTGATACAGTATGTTTGTGTCTTGTTTTGTCTTGAAATGTTGTATTGTCTTTGTGACGAAAATATGGAAGGGGTGAGAAGTAAATTACTAAGGGAAGAAGGCACCCCAGTGGAACCAAGAATAGTTAGGGCATGTGTTGATGGAAGCCCAGGAACTCTAGTCAGAAAGAAAAAGAAAGTTCAGAAGAAGCAGGATTATCAGGAAAAAAGTTGCAGCAAAAGGCTATCACTGAATACTTTTTGTTCCCAGAGGGTATGTGGATCAGCGCTGCGGCTGCCACGTGCGCGAGCCGGTCATGGCCCAGCAAGGACTTTCCAAGCGGAGGCAGCCGGCTCTTCCCCACCCCCAGCCTGGGGAGCGGGACGCCAACTTGAGAGCCCAAATCCAGACCTGACCCGGAGGCACAGTCTCGCAGGCTCTTGCTCCCTGTGCCTGGTGGCAGTTTGAGTCCCGGACACTCCCCGTCTGGGGCTGCCTGAGGTCGCTGCAGCTGGGCGGAGGACACACATGGCACATGGCGCCCCTGAAGTTTGGTCATTTTCAATGCCAATATCTAAGCTACAATGGTTCTCCCACACCTGGAGGCTGATGAGTAATGAGCACTATTAAGGCTTATTTCAAATGTAAAAAAAAAACCTTGAGATAATGTACTAAATTGTTCAGAAGATTGTTTTCTTAGTGGAATGCTACAGGATTTTCTTTAGCCAGCATTGCCGGAGTTCCTGCCTTAGTCCCAATGCCTGTGAGGACGAGGGTGGAAGAATTTCCAGTGTTGCTGAGAACCAGAGGAAACTTTGGCTGAGAAACGGACGAGACTTCGGAGCTGTTGCTGTTTCTGTTGCTACAGCTTAGGCTAGCTGCCTGCAGAACTTACCTGGACTGTGATTTACCTGGACTGTGAGTTAATCTATTGAGACACTGCTTTACCTGGACTGAGACAACAAACTGTAATCTACAACAAATTGTAACTAAGTATCTTTGCTAATGGTGTCATTGCTGGTATAATTTTTCCAAGGGCTTCTTGCATGGAGCCATCAATTGGCTTGGTATTGTGGCATTTTGTATTCTCCCCTTCTGCTTGTAGCAGATTATTTATGGTGTTTGTGTAAAAACCACTATTGTACTTATTTAAATTAAATAAAAGGGGGAAATGTTAGGGTCTGTAAACAAGTCAAGATGGCGCCTGGCATTTTGCAAGAATGTTAGGGTCTATAAACAAGTCAAGATGGCACCTGGCATTTTGCCAGAGGGAGTGGTTTGTGAAGTAATGCCAGCGAGCCATTAAGTGTGGAGATTCCTTATTGGTTGACTGCTGTATCTAGTTTATGTTAATTAAAATAAGCTGTGTGGAATGTATGTATACCCTTCCTGTGCTACAATAAACGGCTCCCACTCCTGCTGTATCAATCCACACAAGTTGCTCGTCACCCCCCGGCTATTTTGCCCAGCCAGCCAGACTGCGGCAGGTTGCTGGGACAAATTTTCCCTCTGATCCTTGTGTTTGGCTTAAATGAGACGTTCTTAGATTTATTTTCTTTTGGAGACTTCAGCTATGCCACTGTGCATCAAAAAAGCTAACTACTACCCTTTCCAAGTCCTGCTTAAAACATTAAGCCCTGTCAGGGAACTTGTATTTCTGGAGGATCCCACCATTTCAGAACTTGTAAGAGTGGCTCATGAAAACCAAGCCTTAACCCAAAGTGGTCTATAACGAATCCCTGCTTCCCTCTGGGATTGTGTAAGTCAGGTCTGTACTAGGAGGAAGCTTTACAAATAAAATCTCTTGGTTCTGAGCCTCAACCAAGCACCTCTGGTTGGTGACATTTCTCGTGTCTTCACAGCTCATGTTTGGGGGAGTTAGTCACGTCCTGTATGACTGACTGCACTGAGGTAAGGCCAGTGGAGCTTGCCCCTGGTCTCCCTGAGTCCTGCCCAGCTCCTTCTCCCTTCATTCACCTTCCAAGTATCCTTTTGCTCTAACAAACCTTGTGCATTAGAATGATCAAATTCTGAGTCCTGCAAGTCCTCCTGCTAAATCACAGAACCTCCCCCAACACAACCGCCATTCCTCTGAAGGTCATAGAGTTCTTTCTGGAACAATCAGGAGTGTGGCCTTATTTTCTCAAATATTTAAAATCATTTTCAATTGAAGATGGAGTAATTGAAGATGGATTTAAAGCACCATAGGTTTCACCTCCTCAGCCATGAAGGTTCCTCCACAGCAGGTGACCAACTCACTTCCTCTCTTGAACTCACCGTAAGTAGATACTGCTGGCTTCTCTCTCTGCAGTGAAGAATTCAACTTTGTGCAAAGAGAGATCTGGCTTTTGCCTTTGGCTGCAGGGAGATAATCATGGTAGCAGTTTGTTTTAGACAGGTTCCTTCATGTCAGAAAGAACAACCCTGTAATTTAGGAATGGAGCTTTGAATCAGATGGCATTAGTCGATCTGGAGTCCGAGTCCAACCTAAGGGTAATCAATCAATCATCCATCATGACTGTGTAATAAAGCCCTGGTAAAAACACTGGACCTCAGAGCTTGAGTGAGCTTTTGTGGTCTGCGATATTCTTTGGGAATGGCCTATCTGGCTCCCAAGAGGAGATAACAGAAGCTTCTTGTCTGAAACTCCTAGCCTGCTCTGTGTCTCTTTCTTTGACTGATTTTGATTTGCGTTCTTTCCTTGTTATAAACTGCAACTGCACAACAGTATTTGGTGAGCTCTGTGAGTTCCTTTTGGCACTTAGGAAAGCCCCACTTCTCCTCTAGCAAATTCTCAGACCCTGAACTTGCAGCTGGTGTCAACAGTGAGGGGCATCTGGGGACAGAGACTGAGACAGAGACCTTGCAATCAGGTCAGCTCTGACGACTCTTCCTCCTCCTTCCCTGTCCTTGCTGGGCTAATTGTCAGGATCCCCTCAGTGTCAAGTGCTGAGGCCAGTTTTGTCTACTTACCTTGTTTTGAGTATTTCATGTGTGATCCAGTTCCCCTGGAACTAAGACTAGAAAATAGTGAGCAGGGTGAGTTTGAGATGCCATCAGGAGAAGCTTGTGAACACGCATCAGTAACTGGCTACTAGCAGGGGGCAAAGTCAGGCTCTGAATTAATCCAGCCCTCAGGTCACAGGTGTGTCCCAACCACCAAGTGCCAGCCCTGGGATGGAAAGTAGCTCTAGAAACATTGCTCCAAACTTTATATTGCATCTGACATATTTTCTGGCTTTTCCAATGTCCTAATAAAAGTGGACTCTCATGTACCTGGAACATTTTGGTTTATCTATGGCAGAGGAAAAATCCAGAATCCTAAGGGCAAATTTTTGAATATCCCATATTATCCAACAAACAATAGCTTGCTTCCCCTTGGCCTCCTTGGAGTGAGCTGTGTCAGCTTTGAGTGCAGTGTTATATGCCCAAGGCAGCAGCCCATTAGTACACTGACCTGAGGACGTCGGTGAAGCAGTCTTACTAGTATCGTGTCTTGGATAAAAATCATTTGAAGTTATGTGGGATGGAAAGAATATGAGCCCTTTCCCCCAGAGAAAGTTCTATTTGTCCCAAACCTAAATACATTTATGAAAATTTTATTTTCTAAGGAAAACATCTAAGTAGGATTTCTTACCAAAAATGTACAGAAGCCTAGAATGTGAAACCTATAATTTGCTTCCCCATCATCTCTCCAAATATTTGGAAGGGGAGGAATTTCATAAACTGTTTCTGTCCACATTGAAGAAATAAGTAGGGGAGTCTATCTATATCCTACCTTAAGGTGACAAAGTCAGGCTCTGAATTAATAACAGGAGACAATTATTTCCAAGCACCTCTGTTTACACTGAGTTCCAGCTTCTGCGTGGGTCCCTTCATCATCCCCACCATATTGAACACTCCTCTAGAGGTCTGACTGTGTGTACAAGAGGACATCAGAGGATGACCTCCAAGGAAATGATGACTTCTTTCTCTAGATTTTTAAGAAAAAGGTTTATGGGCAGAAGGAGAAAGAAGAGAGAAAAAGTGAGGAGACATTTTTCCTTATGTTAGTATAACTAGAAGCACTTCCTTCTGTCCAGATAAACGATATAAATTTCTGACAAGCTAGTTGGGCCAATTCCATTTCATGGGTTACCTTCATCTTCTAGATGGCTGCTGTGATTCGTGAGATGATTGTTGTTATAGACAGCTTCCTTCTCTCTTCCCACTTGACCTCACCATGGCAGGGGGAAAGCAGAGGATGCCAGCAGGTTTGTCTAAGCTCATTCAACTCTCGTAGGCGCTCCTTGCTTTGGCTCTTAGGAAAGCCCCACTTCTCCTCCCACCTCTTGCCCTGGCTTTCCCAGACTTGCCTGAGCCACCCCTCAGTCTTGCGCTGCTGGCTGTACATACCCGCTGGGTGTTTCCCATTCTCACCTTCCACTCATCATGCCCATGTCAACAGCATACTGGCTCCCGGAGCTGGTCATATTTTCAGTGCCTAGAACAGTATTTGGCATATGATAGAAACCCAGTTTTTGAGTGTATTGAAATTGTAAGTTTTCCATCATAATTTAATAATTTAAAAAAATAAGGCTAATGTATCTGATCTTCATGATGATAGGCAAAGAGATTATGACCATGGCCATTGCATACTGTAAGTAGTAAGATGTCAGAGAATGGGGCTCTATTAGAATGTTATTTATGAGTACGACTTTATAAAAGCACCTTGTATTGAGTGGATGCCATGATCTAAATCTAATTAATGAGGTGGAGGCATCCCTGAGAGAGAGACTTTCTCCAAGACACATTTTTCAAAACCACTTCTTTTGCTTACAGTTCTCCCACTAATTTAAGACAAACTTCTTACCTCACTACTAAAAAGGTGGATGGATTGGAATGAAGCATCAGATGTTCTTGGTGCATTCTAATAGGCTACCAAACAATAAACATGGTTATACTTTAAATATAGATGTGTGGGATCACCAGGCGGGGCCCGTGCCTTGGCACGATGGGATGCCCTCCTGAGACTGGGCATCACGAGGCTGCGGCACTTCCCTTTCTCTGGGGAAAAATATGGTATTAATAAGCTGTGACTAATAACCAAGCTGCAAAAAGGCTGCTGGGCCCTTTTCCCATTCATTTCCCACAAGATAAATTATACATACTGTAACAAGGACAGAAGACAAATTGCACACGTCGCCAATTCCTGTGAGAAATACCTTTGTCTGGCAATTACACAGATCTTCTGCTTGAGGTTTCTTTTATAGAATAGGAAAAAAAAAGCATTGTCCTTTGGTTCTCAAATGAAGTTAGAAGTTAGGAATGTTGTTATTCAACGTCACCACTGACCCTGCCTCAAATGAACTAAGGACCCCAATTGGATGTCACCTGGGGACCTCCTTTTCTGCTCCAGGCAAGGTAATAAAATAAGATAGGATTTATTTACCATTGACATAATTGCTTGGTAATGCTCCATAAGCTCATCTGTGAATGTGAGGCAGAGCCCTCTGTGTGTGCCCAGGACCACGTGAACTAGAGGAACTTGGCTGTCCTAGACATTGGAAATCTTGTCCCCTACATTTTTTTTTTAAATTTTTTATTGTGGGTTGTTCAAAACATTACAAATTTCTTGACATATCATATTCCACACTTTGATTCAAGTGGGTTATGAACTCCCACCTTCACCCCATACACAGATTGCAGAATCACATCAGTTACACATCCATTGATTTATAAATTGCCATACTAGTGTCTGTTGTGCTCCGCTGCCTTTCCCATCCTCCACCATCCCCCCTCCCCACCTCTCCCCTCCCCTCCCCTCCTCTCTCTCTACCTCCTCCACTGTATAACCCTGAGGGTCTCCTTCCATTTCAATGCAATTTCCCTTCTCTCTCCCTTTCCCTCCCACCTCTCATCCCTGTTAAATGTTAATCTTCTTCTCCTGCTCTTAGTCCCTACTCTGTTCTTAGTTACTCTCCTTATATCAAAGAAGACATTTGGCATTTGTTTTTTTAGGGATTGGCTAGCTTCACTTAGCATAATCTGCTCTAATGCCATCCATTTCCCTGTAAATTCTATGATTTTGTCATTTTTTAATGCAGAGTAATACTCCATTGTGTATAAATGCCACATTTTTTTTATCCATTCGTCTATTGAAGGGCATCTAGGTTGGTTCCACAGTCTTGCTATTGTGAATTGTGCTGCTATGAACATCGATGTAGCAGTGTCCCTGTAGCATTCTCTTTTTAGGTCTTTAGGGAATAGACCGAGAAGGGGAATAGCTGGGTCAAATGGTGGCTCCATTCCCAGCTTTCCAAGAAATCTCCATACTGCTTTCCAAATTGGCTGCACCAATCTGCAGTCCCACCAGCAATGTACAAGTGTACCTTTTCCCCACATCCTCGCCAGCACTTGTTGTTGTTTGACTTCCTAATGGCTGCCAATCTTACTGGAGTGAGATGGTATCTTAGGGTGGTTTTGATTTGCATTTCTCTGACAGCTAGAGATGTTGAGCATTTTTTCATGTACTTGTTGATTGACTGTATGTCCTCCTCTGTGAAGTGTCTGTTCAGGTCCTTGGCCCATTTGTTGATTGGGTTGTTTGTTCTCTTATTGTCTAATTTTTTGAGTTCTTTGTATACTCTGGATATTAGGGCTCTATCTGAAGTGTGAGGAGTAAAGATTTGTTCCCAGGATGTAGGCTCCCTATTTACCTCTCTTATTGTTTCTTTTGCTGAGAAAAAACTTTTTAGTTTGAGTAAGTCCCATTTGTTGATTCTAGTTATTAACTTTTGTGCTATGGGTGTCCTATTGAGGAATTTGGAGCCCGACTCCACCGACTGTAGATCGTAGCCAACTTTTTCTTCTATCAGACGGCGCGTCTCTGATTTGATATCAAGCTCCTTGATCCATTTTGAATTCACTTTTGTGCATGGCGAGAGAAAGGGATTCAGTTTCATTTTGTTGCATATGGATTTCCAGTTTTCCCAGCACCATTTGTTGAAGATGCTATCCTTCCTCCATTGCATGCTTTTAGCCCCTTTATCAAATATAAGATAGTTGTAGTTTTGTGGATTGGTTTCTGTGTCCTCTATTCTGTACCATTGGTCCACACGCCTGTTTTGGTACCAGTACCATGCTGTTTTTGTTACTATTGCTCTGTAGTATAGTTTGAAGTCTGGTATCGCTATACCGCCTGATTCACACTTCTTGCTTAGCATTGTTTTTGCTATTCTGGGTCTTTTGTTTTTCCATATGAATTTCATGATTGCTTTATCTATTTCTACAAGAAATGCCATTGGGATTTTGATTGGCATTGCATTAAACCTATAGAGAACTTTTGGTAATATCGCCATTTTGATGATGTTAGTTCTGCCTATCCATGAACAGGGTATATTTTTCCATCTTCTAAGATCTTCTTCTATTTCTCTCTTTAGGGTTCTGTAGTTTTCATTGTATAAGTCTTTCACCTCTTTTGTTAGGTTGATTCCCAAGTATTTTATTTTTTTTGAAGATATTTTGAATGGAGTGGTTGTCCTCATTTCCATTTCAGAGGATTTGTCGCTGATATACAGGAATGCCTTTGATTTATGCGTGTTGATTTTAAATCCTGCCACTTTGCTGAATTCATTTATTAGCTCTAATAGTTTCTTTGTAGAGCCTTTTGGGTCTGCTAGATATAGAATCATATCATCTGCAAATAGTGATAATTTAATTTCTTCTTTTCCTATTTTTATGCCTTTAATTTCTTTCGTCTGTCTAATTGCTCTGGCCAGTGTTTCGAGAACTATGTTGAAGAGAAGTGGAGAGAGAGGGCATCCCTGTCTTGTTCCAGATTTTAGAGGGAATGCCTTCAGTTTTTCTCCATTCAGAATAATGCTAGCCTGAGGCTTAGCATAGATTGCTTTTACAATATTGAGGTATGTTCCTGTTATCCCTAGTTTTTCTAGAGTTTTGAACATAAAGGGATGCTGTACTTTGTCAAATGCTTTTTCCGCATCTATCGAGATGATCATATGGTTCTTATTTTTAAGTCTATTGATGTGGTGAATAACATTTATTGATTTCCGTATATTGAACCAGCCTTGCATCCCAGGGATGAATCCTACTTGATCATGGTGTACAATTTTTTTTATATGTTTTTGTATCCGATTCGCCAGAATTTTATTGAGGATTTTTGCATCTAGGTTCATTAGAGATATTGGTCTGTAGTTTTCTTTCTTTGAAGTGTCTTTGTCTGGTTTAGGTATCAGGGTGATGTTGGCCTCATAGAATGAATTTGGAAGTTCTCCCTCCTTTTCTATTTCCTGAAGTAGCTTGAAAAGTATTGGTATTAGTTCTTCTTTAAAGGTTTTGTAAAATTCTGCTGTATACCCATCGGACCTGGGCTTTTCTTAGTTGGTAGTCTTTTGATGGTTTCTTCTATCTCCTCAATTGATATTGGTCTGTTTAGGTTTTCTATATCCTCCTGACTCAATCTGGGCAGATCATATGACTTAAGAAATTTATCTATGCCTTCACTATCTTCTAATTTATTGGAGTATAAGGATTCAAAATAGTTTTTGATTATCTTCTGTATTTCTGAAGTGTCTGTTGTGATATTGCCTTTTTCATCCCGTATGCTAGTAATTTGAGTTCTCTCTCTTCTTCTCTTCACTAGCATCGCTAAGGGTCTGTCGATTTTGTTTATTTTTTCAAAGAACCAACTTTTAGTTTTGTCAATTTTTTCAATTGTTTCTTTTGTTTCGATTTCATTAATTTCAGCTCTGATTTTAATTATTTCTTGCCTTCTACTTCTTTTGCTGTTGTTTTGCTCTTCTTTTTCAAGGATTTTGAGATGAAGTATGAGATCATTTATTTGTTGGTTTTTTTCTTTTTTTAAGGAATGAACTCCAAGCAATGAATTTTCCTCTTAGAACTGCTTTCAATGTGTCCCATAGATTCCGATATGTTGTGTCTGTGTTTTCATTTATCTCTAAGAATTTTTTAATTTCCTCCTTGATGTCTTCTATAACCCATTGATCATTCAGTAACCTATTGTTCATTCTCCAAGTGATGTATGCTTTTTCCTTCCTTCTTTTATCGTTGATTTTCAGTTTCATTCCATTATGATCAGATAAGATGCATGGTAATATCTCTACTCCTTTATATTGTCTAAGAGTTGCCCTGTGACATAATATATGATCTATTTTTGAGAAGGATCCATGTGCTGCTGAGAAAAAAGTGTAACTGCTTGATGTTGGGTGGTATACTCTATATATGTCAATTAGGTCTAGGTTATTAATAGTGTTATTGAGTTCTATAGTTTCCTTATTCAACTTTTGTTTGGAAGATCTGTCCAGTGGCGAGAGAGGTGTGTTGAAGTCTCCCATGATTATGGTGTGGTGGTCTATTAGACTCTTGAACTTGAGAAGAGTTTGTTTGACGAACATAGCTGCACCATTGTTTGGGGCATAAATATTTATGATTGTTATGTCTTGTTGGTGTATGGTTCCCTTAAGCAGTATGTAGTGTCCCTCTTTATCTCTTTTGATTAACTTTGGCTTGAAATCTATTTTATTTGATATGAGTATGGACACGCCTGCTTGTTTCCGAAGTCCATATGAGTGATATGATTTTTCCCAACCTTTCACCTTCAGCCTATGTATGTCTTTTCCTATCAAATGCGTCTCCTGTAGGCAGCATATTGTTGGGTCTTGTTTTGTGATCCATTCTACTAGCCTGTGTCTCTTAATTGGTGAGTTTAAGCCATTAACATTTAGGGTTATTATTGAGATATGGGTTGTTCTTCCAGCCATATTTGTTTATTTCTGTTACTAAACATTGTTTGTTTTCCTCTTTGATTGTTTCCCCCCCCCCTTTACTGTCCTACCTCCCACTGTTGGTTTTCATTGTTATTTTCCATTTCCTCTTCCTGTAATACTTTGGCTAGGATGTTTTGAAGAGATGGTTTTCTAGCTGCGAATTCTTTAAACTTTTGTTTATCGTGGAAGGTTTTAATTTCATTCTCCATCCTGAAGCTTAATTTCGCTGGATACACAATTCTTGGTTGGAACCCATTATCTTTCAGTGTTTGAAATATGTTATTCCAGGATCTTCTAGCTTTCAGAGTCTGTGTTGAAAGATCAGCTGTTATCCTGATTGGCTTGCCCCTAAATGTAATCTGCTTCCTTTCTCTTGTAGCTTTTAAAATTCTCTCCTTATTCTGTATGTTGGGCATCTTCATTATAATGTGTCTAGGTGTGGATCTCTTATGATTTTGCACATTCGGCGTCCTGTAGGCTTCTAGGATTTGGGATTCTGTCTCATTCTTCAAGTCTGGGAAGTTTTCTTGTATTATTTCATTGAATAGACTGCTCATTCCTTTGGTTTGGAGCTCTGTACCTTCCTGTATCCCAATGACTCTTAAGTTTGGTCTCTTAATGTTATCCCATATTTCTTGGATGTTCTGCTCATGGTTTCTTAACAGTCTTGCTGAGCTGTCTATGTTCTTTTCCAGTTGAAATACTTTGTCTTCATTGTCTGATGTTCTATCTTCTAAGTGTTCTACTCTGTTGGTAGTATTCTCCATTGAGTTTTTAAGTTGGTTTATTGCTTCCTGCATTTCTAGGATTTCTGATTGCTTGTTTTTTATAACCTCTATCTCCCTGTATAGTTGATCCTTTGCTTCCTGGATTTGTTTGCGTAATTCGTTGTCGAAGTGATCTTTCATTGTCTGATTTTGCTGTTTAATGTCTTCCTTGATACTCCAGATCATCTGAAGCATGTATATCCTGAATTCTTTATCTGACATTCCATCTGCTGCAGCTGTTACCTCTTCTAAAGTTGCATTGACCTGCATTGCTTGTGGTCCTTTCTTTCCTTGTCTTTTCATACTGCTTGCGTATCTTTCCTGCAGGTGCGGGCGGCGGCTCTGCTCTCTCCTTATTCCAATTGGGGTGTCGTGGCTACCACGCCGGCAGGTCACTGGGCCTGTTCTGGGAGCTGGTGGCGGCTCTGTTCTGCCCCTACTCCAATTGGGGTGACGTGTCTGTCGTACCAGCAGGCCACTGGGCCTGTCCTGCTGGTCGGTCGCAGATCTGCCCACCTTTCGGGCACGGGTGGAGGCTCTGCTTTGCCCCTACTCCAATTGGGGTGTCGTGACTACCCCGCCTGCAGGATGCTGGGTCTGTTCCTGGCACGGGAGGCGACTCTGCTCTGTCACTACTCCAATTAGGGTGGTGTTTGTACCACCCCGGCAGGCTCCTGGGCCTGATCCGCGGGTCTGTTGTAGGTCTGCCTACCTTGAAGGCGCGGGCGGCGGATCTGCCCTGCCCCTCCTACCACGCCTGCGGACCCCTGGGCCTGATCTGCAGGTTGATCACTGGTCTGCTCACCCTGCGGGCACGGGTGGCGGTTCCGCTCCACCCCCACTCCAATTGGGGTCACGTGACCACCACACCGGCAGGGCCTGATCCGGGCGTGGGATAAGGATCTGCTCTGCCCCTACTCGAGTTGGGGTGACGTGTGTACCACACTGGCAGGCCACTGGGCCTGACCCGCCAGGCTGTCACAGGTCTGTTTACCTTGCAAGCGCGAAGGGCGGCTCTGCCCTGCCCCTCCTACCACGCCCATGTACTACTGGGTCGTGGGTCTGCCCACCTGGCGGGTGTGGGTGGCGGCTCCGCTCCGCCCCCTCTCCAATTGGGGTCACGCGGTCACCACGCTGGCGAGCCGCTGGGCCTGCTCCGGGGGCTGGCGGCGGCCCGGCTCCTTCCCTCTGGCTCGAGGACAAATTGAGGAGACTCGGGTGACTGAGCCTCACCCCCCTTACCAGGAGACCAACTGCTTATGTCACCGCTGGTATTGATGAAGATCTCTCCTCCGCCGCTTTCTGCTGACATCAGATCTCTGCCATGTTGGTATCCTATGCGAATGGCAGCATTTCGTTCCCCTTGCCGGGCAACCAAAGCAACGGGTGAGTCCTGACCTGCCCTCAGCAGGACCCGGACCGAGACGCAGTTTCCGCGGGCTCCTAGCCCCGGTCCAGGGAAGTTCCGGGAGCCGGAACTCGGCCGCTCCGTGCTCGGTGTAAGCTCCTATAAGTGTAAGCTCCAAGAAGCAGTCCCCGCGGGCTCAGTTCCGGGAGCCGGAATTCAGCTGCTTAGTGCTTGGTGTATGCTCTGATAGTAGCAGGGTCCAAGAAGCAGCCTCCGCAGGCTCCGCAGCCCTGAGCCAGGGCGGTTCCGGGACGGTTCCGGGAGCCGGAACTCGGCCGCCCCGCGCTCGATGTTCGCTCTGATAAGATCAGATTCTAAGAAGCACCCAGGCGCTGAACCCTAGCAATCTGTCTGCAAGCCGCAGGCGAATTGCAGCCTGAAATTACCTGTTCTATGGCTGAATGAGCTGCGGTCAGTTGAAAACAGGGAAGGTGACGTCAGTTTACCAACATGGTGGCTGCTGGCCTCCTCTGTGGTCTGACCGGTGTGGAGAACCGAGATGGACCGCTTCCTTCCCCCGTCTCGAACCCAGAATTCAGCCCTGAGTACGGTGCTTGCGCGGCTGGCAGAAACTGCAGCGCTGTAACCTCCCCTACATTTTTTAATTGATGCATTATAGTTGTACATAATAGTGGGATTTGTTACATATTTGTACATGCACACAATTTAACAATCTAATTTGGCCAGTATCACTCCCCAGCACTTCCCCCCTCTCTCTCTGCCTCCACCTCTTGGTCCCTTTCCTCTGTTGATGTCCCTTTGATTTTCATGATATCCCTGACCTCACCTTTCTTCCTTTCTCCTCTCTAGCTTCCACATATGAGAGAAAACATATGACCCTTGACCTTTTGAGTTTGGCTTATTTCACTGAACATAATATTGTCAAGTTCCATCCATGTTCCTGCAAATAACATAATTTCATTTTTTCCTTTATGACTGAATAAAACTCCACTGTGTATATATACTACCATTTCTTTATCCATTCTTCCATTGATGGACACCTAGGCTGGTTCCACAGTTTGGCTGTTATGCATCGTGCTGCTATCAACTTGGGTGTGCATGTGTCACTCTAGTGTGACAACTTTAATTCTTTAGGATAAACACTGAGGAGTATCTGGGTCCTAGGATGGTTCCATGCCTAGTCTTTTTGGAAAACTCCTTACTGATTTCCATAGTGGTTGTACTAATTCACACTCCAACCAGCAGTGTGAGAGTATTCCTGTTCCTGCGCACCCTCTCCAGCATACTGTTGTTATATTCTTGATGGCTGCCATTCTGACTAGAGTGAGATGAACTCTCAGTGTAATTTTCATGTGCATTCTTCTTGCTATAGAGGTTGCACATTTTTCCACATATTTATTCACCATTTGTATTTCTTCTTTTGACAACTTTCTGTTTAGTTCATTTGCCTGTTTATTAATTGACCTAATTGGGTTTAATTTTTTTTTTTTTGGTATTTTTGAATTCTTTACCTCTTCTAAATGTTAATCCTCTGTAAGAAGAGTAGATAGCAAAGATTTCTCCCATTTTGATTGGTTCTCTCTTCACATTCCCTGTTATTTCCTTTGCTGTGCTGAAACTTTTTTATTTGATGCTATCCCATTTATTAACTTTTGTCATTATTTCCTGAACCTTAGGGGTCCTATTGAGAAAGTCATTGCCTGTGCCTGTGTGTGGGAGTGTTGACCTCTGTTGTCTTCTAGTTTCCAGTCTAATTCTTAGGTCTTTGATTCATTTTGAGTTGATTTTTGTGCAGGGTGAGAGACAGGGGTCTAGTTTAATTCTTCTATATGTGGAGAACTAATTTTTCTAGGACCATGTGTTATAAAAGCAGACTTTTCTCCAGTGTATGTTTTTGGCACATTCATCAAGAACCTGATGACTGTGTCTGTATGGATTTGGCTTTGTCTTCTATTCTGTGCCATTGGTCTGTGTGTCTGTTTTTATGCCAGTACCCTGCAGGTTTTGTTATTACAGCTCTGAAGTATAATTTGAAGTCAGGTATTGTGGTGCCTCCCACACTGCTTTTTTGGCTTAGAATTGCTTTGGCTATTTCAGGTCTTTTCTCTTCCAAATGAATTCTAGGACTTTTTTTTTTTCTAGTTCCATGAAGAATACCATTGGTATTTGGATGGTTATTGCAATGAATCTGTATATTGCTTTTGGCAGTATAGCCATTTTAACAGTATAGCTATTTTCTTTGTTGAGGCTTTTTATTTCATTATTAATTCTGCCTACCCATGAATATGAACATGAGAGGTCTTTCCATCTTCTGAGTCCTCTTCAAATTTTTTCTTCAGTGTTCCATAGTTTGTAGGGTTCTTCCCTTCTTGATTAGATACATTCCTGTTTTTGGTTTTGGGGGGCTATTGTGAATGGAATTATTTTCCTGATTTTTTTCTTAGCAGCTTCATTGTTTTTATATAGGAAAGCTATTGACTTTTGCATGTTAATTTTGTAACCTGCTACTCTGACAAATTTGTTTATTAGCTCTAGCACTCTTTGGGTGGAATTTCTGGACATTCCAAGTGTAGGATCATCTTATCTACAAACAGTCATAATTTGACTTCTTACTTTCCTATTTTTAACCCTTTTATTTTTTTATCTTGCCTAATTGCTCTGTCTAGAATTTCTACCACTGTGTTATATAGTAGTGGAAAGAGTGGATATTCTTGTCCTGTCCCAAATTTTAAAAAAAAATTCTTTCCCCAGTTTTTTCCCATTGACTATGAGGTTGGCCTTGAGGTTTTCATGTATAGCCTTCATGATGTTGAGGTAGGTTTCTTCTATCCCTAGTTCCTTCTGTGTTTTTATAATGAATGTGTGCTGAATTTTATTGAAGGCCTTCTTGGTATCTATTGAGATGATTGAGTGATTTTTGTCCTTAATTCTATTTATGTGATGAAATTATGTGTATTGATTTGCATATATTAAACTATCCTGTATCTCTGGAATGAAACTAAATTGGTCAGAACGTATAATCTTCTTAATATGTTGCTGAACACAATTTGCTAAAATTTAATCAAGTATTTTTGCATCTAAGTTCCTCAGGGATATTGGCCTGCATCTTTCTTTCCTTCATGTGTCCTTATCTGGTTCTGAGATGAGTGTGATACTGGCTTCATAGAATGAATTAGGAAGTATTCCATCCCTTACTATTTCATGGAATAATTTGAGGAGTATTGACATCAGTTCTTCTTTAAAGGTCTGGTAGAATTCAGCTGAGAATCCATCTGGTCCTGGGATTTTCTTTGTTGAGATGTTTTATTTCTGCTTCTGTCTCAAAGATAGTTATTGATATATTTAGGTTTTCTATGTCTTCTTCATTCAGCTTTGGCAGGTCATATTTGTCTAGAAACGTATCCATTTTTTTAGGTTTCCCAATTTATTGGAGTATAATTTTCAAAGTGGTCCTTAATGATCTGATGGATTTCTATGATGTTTTTCATGATTTCTCTTTTTTAATCTCTAATTTTACTAATTGGACTTTTCTCTCATTTTCTGGGTTAAGCTTGGCTAAGAGGTTATCAATCTTGTTAATCTTTTCAAAGAACCAACTATTTTTCACTGATCTTTTTTTTTATTCTCAATTTCATTGATTTGGGCTCCAATCTTAAATATTTACTTCTTTCTATTGGTTTTGAAATTCATTTGTTCTTATTTTTCAGGGCCTTGAGATGCATCATTATGTTTTTTATTTGGGATCTTTCTGATATTCTTATGGAGGCACTCATAGCTGTAAACTTTCCCTTAAAATTGTGATCTTAGTGTCCTAGGGATTCTGGCATATTGGATCATCATTTTCATTTGAGTCTAAAAAGTTTAAATTTCTCTCTTGATTTCTTCTATCACCCATTCATCATTCAAAAGTGTATTGTTTAATCTCCAGGTATTTTAATAGTTTCTGTAGGATTTTGTCATGTTGATTTCTAATTTCACTCCATTATAACATGATAAGATGTAAGAAATTATATAAGCTGTTTTGTATTTGCTAAAAGTTGCTTTATGGTAAAAAAAATATGACCTATTTTGAAGAAGGTTCCATGAGCCACTGAGAGAAAAGTATATTCATCTGTGTTGGCTGAGAAAGTCTATAGGTGTTTGTTAAATCCATTTGATTTATAATATTTCTCATTTCTAAAATGTCTTTACTACATTTATGTCTAGATTTATGTTTGTTTATTTTTCTGATCATGGTTACTTATTTTCTTTTCTGTAATGCTGTCTGAATGTTCAATGCTGGGCACTTTGTCTTCCAGTTCTGAAATTCTATTGTCAGCATGGTCAACTCTATTAGAAAGACTTTCAGCTGAATATGTTATTTGATTTATTGTGCCTTTTATTTCCAAGATTTCTATTTGTTTCTTTTTTCAATATTTCTACCTTCTTATTGAATTTATCATTCATATCCTATCTAATGGTGTCTAATTCATAACCGATCTAATGGTGAGAGAAGTGCATTGACAGCCAGTATTATTGTATTGTGTTCTACGTGAGGCTTCAGTTTGAGAAGGTTCTCTTTTATGTAATTCATTGCATTCATGTTTGGGGCATAAATACTTGTTATTGTTACATTGTTATATTATTGTTATATTGATGATTCATTCTTTTTACCAGTAAGAAAAGACCTCTCTGTCTCTTCTGATCAATTTTGTTTTGAAGTCTGGTTTGTCTTATTTTGAAGGCTGTTTTGTCAGATATGAGAGTAGCTACTCCTGCTTGTCTTCAGCCTCCATTTGTATAATGTATCAATTTCCATTCTTTCACTTTTAGTCTCTGGCTGTCTTTGCCTGTAAGCTGTGTCTCTCTCTTTTTTTTTTTTTTTCTCTTGCAAAAAACATATAGTTTGGTCTTATTTTTTAATCTGTTCTTCAAGCCTGTGTCTTTTAATTAAAAGGTTGGAACCATTTTTATTATTATAGAGAGATGTTTATCATTTGCTTAGCTACCCTTCAAATGAGATTTTTTCATTTGTCGGCTCTGGGGTTTGTTTTTTATTTCCTCTGCATGGAATATTTATTTAAGTTCAGTAGTGCCCGTTTAGTAGTCATGAATTCTTTTAGTTTCTACTTATCTTGGAAGGTTTTTATTTCCTTTTCAATTTTGAAGGATAGCTTTGCTGGATATAACTTCTTGGTTGACAGTTCTTTTCTTTCAGGTCTTGGAACACATCATTCCAAGAGCTTTTGACTTTTAAGTGCTTGTGCTTAAAAACTGGAAGTGATTTTGATAGGCTTGCCTCTAAATGTAACCTGAAACTCTTCTCTTGAGGTTTTTAGAATTCTATTCTTATTCTATATGTTAGGTGTTATCATGGAGAGGTTCTTTTTTGAGCTTGTCTACTTGGGGTTCTGAATGATTCCTGTATGGGAATGTCCATCTCATTTTCAAGATTTGGAAAAATTTATGTTATTATTTCCCTAATGGGGTTATCAATTCCATTAGCTTGCATCTCACAACCCTCTTCAATTTCAGTGATTCTTAAATTTGGTCTCATTGTTGTCCCAGAGTTTTTGTATATTCTGATCATGGTTACTTATTTTCTTTTCTGTAATGCTGTCTGAATGTTCAATGCTGGCCACTTTGTCTTACAGTTCTGAAATTCTATTGTCAGCATGGTCAACTCTATTAGAGAGACTTTCAGCTGAATATATTATTTGATTTATTGTGCCTTTTATTTCCAAGATTTCTGTTTGTTTCTTTTTTCAATATTTCTATCTTTTTATTGAATTTCTCATTGATATCCTGTACTGGCTTCCTTAATTCATTCTTAATTCATTCAAGTTGTTTTTCTGTGTTCTCTTGGCATTCATTGATCATTTTTATAATGATTCTTCTGAATTCTTTGTTTGACATTTCATCTACTTCAATAACTTTGGGGTGAGTTTTTGGTAAATTATGAGCTTTATGAGGTGTTGTGCTACCTTGTTTTTTCATATTTCTTGTATTTCTGTGTTGGGTTTTATGTATCCATTGGGAGGAATTTTTCTTGGTCTTATTATTTGGCTTTCTTAAGGCTCAGTCTTCACTTTCTACAGTGTCCTACAGGGATCTAGATTGAGACCTCCTTGTAGGAGTGGTAACCACAGCCTCTGTCTTAATTCTCTGTTGGCTATATTAGTGGTTGTCTATAGACAGGACTGGGGGAGCCCACCCATATACATTTCTATTTGGTGCCTGGTCATTTGGGTTTTTGTCTCTTGTATTCTTTGTACTGAAGTATAGCTGAAGATCGGGTGTCATCAATTTGTGTGTGGAGCAAGGTGTGATGTCTTTTGGTTGACTTTAATTCATCAGCAGAGTCTCTACCCTGTGTGTACCTGTAGGCTCCCAGAACCTCACAGAAGAGGGAAAAACAAACAGCAGCTACAGCCAATGCATATAATATACAGTACTAGAGCAAATACCCTATTTCTACTATGACACCATAATATTAAATATCACAAAAAGCATGAATGGTGGGGTCAACAATTATCAACAGTAAAAATGATGACCACAGATTAAATCTGGCTTTAAAGCAAACAGCAGGTGTCACCTCTGTCACCCACAGCAGTTATGATTGTAGTAGCATTCATGGTGGTGGCAAGAGTTGTATAAACCAGTGAGTTCCAAGGTATGAAAAAAATTAAACTAGTGAAGAGAAAAGAGAATGTGCTGTGAAGGCAGAGAAGAGTCTACAATTTCAAAAAGTGAACAGAGAGGATGCAGAAGAGATGGAGCAGGTGACGGATATGAGAAAGGAGGCTAAAAATAGTAGAAACAGAGTAAAGGGAGAGACGAAGACAGGACAGTATAATTGGACTATTAGTCAGAGAGGAAAAGAGAAAAAGAAGAGGAGAAACAAACCAGGGCTGGGCTGGGGCTCAGTGGTAGAGCACTCACCTTCGCATGCGTGAAGCCCTGGGTTGGATCCTCAGCACCATATAAACATAAATAAAATAAAGGTGTCGTGTCCATCTACAACTAAAAAATATATAGTAGAAAAAGAGACAAACAAACCAATAATAAAAAGAATACAAAAAAACCCCCCAAAATATACAAACCCCAAACCCCCAACCATCAAAGAGCAAGGTAAGGAAAAATAACTGTTAAAAAATGTTAAAATTGATAAAAATTTGGAAAAAAAAGAAACAAATATGTATATCTTGGCACACACATATTATATATAAATATATATTTTATATGCCCTTGAACCAATCAGCACAGAAAATTCTCTCTCTCTCTTTCTCTCTCTCTCTCTCTCTCTCTCTCTCTCACACACACACACACACACACACCACATGAAAGAAAGAAAAAAAAAAGAGAAAAAGTTTTTAAATGAAAAATGAAGGAATCCTTTCCACTGAAGTTGTCAACATGGTCTATGAGAGTGGGTGGTCACTGTCTGTGTCCACTGTCTTTCTCCCATTTCTTCTTCAGCCGTGTATGGAGAGGCAGACAAGGGCTTGGTGTTGTTAGCCACTTCTCCTGGCATTGCTCTGCACACTGCCTGTTGGATGGCCTAACACTGAAGCCGGTTGAAATACGTCTCAGCTTCCTTCTCCCCGCTGTGAGGTAGGTTGAAGTGGGAAGTACTGTCAGCTAGAGTTTTCTGCACAGACCAGATGGATGTACACCTGGGGGAACCACTGTGGAGTTCTGTGAGTGAGGTTCTGGCAGGCTTAGGTCTAAACAGGTCCAGGGCCTTTGCTGGTGGTTTCGGCTCTGGAGAGGTTAGATCGACCCACTCCGAGTGCCCAGCAGTTGCTGACCTCCTCTGGGAGTCTGCATCTCAGGAGCCTCCCTAGGATTCTACTTCTGGGGTAGGAGATCCACTTCTCCATACACTCTGCTGCCCAGGAACACAGCCTTCCCAGGCTTGGTCCTGAGCTCACACCTGCCTTCTTTGAGTCCCAGCCCACTTCAGCTGGTCATGTGGGCTGCCAGACTTAAAGAAGTGAGTTGGGCTCTCTTTGCTTTTCTGACTTGAACCCCCCTGAATAGAATCTTATCTGTGCTTGTTTCACTCCTGTTCTACTAGACACGCCCTAGGCCACACAGTAGTGCTTGCTGGGATACACAGCAGTGTTGCTGTGATCTCCTGTCTCTGAAGCAGCAGCTGCAGCATGGCCACCTGAAGAAGGCTTTGTCTCAGTTCTCCACGGCCAACTGGAAAACACAGAGCACTTCTGAGCGCCAGTGCACAGTGAAGCCTCTGGATCAGCCAAATTCAGGCGTCTTCTCTGGTCTCAGGCATTTCCATACAAATCTGTGTTTCTTTCTGTGTGAACCAGCACTGCTCGAGCTGCTGCTGCCCACATTGGTTCGTTCTAATGTTGTCTTTTTTGTTTGTTTGTTCAATGCACCCAGATTTCTGAGTCTCTAAGGCACTCTGACTGTCCCTTACTGAATTGTAGTGAGATCCCTTTTCACCCATCTTGCTGAGAACCAGTATCCCCACTGCTCCAATCCTGAGCTATGGAGCAGCTAGGAATGCAGCCTTCCTGTTGCCCCCACCTTGAATCTCCTGCAGTTTGGACTCTGAAGCAACAGCACATTTACCTGTTGCTTAGGGTTTTCTTGATTAGGAAATAAAGGAATAGTGAGACTTCTTTGAATGGTCTGTCAATGTCCTAACAGTTTGGTTCTACTCTAATGAAGCTAAATAAAGCATGATCTGATGAGAAAAATGTCAGCCCCTGTGCGTAGACCCTCGGATGTCAAAAGAGGCATCCCTTTGCCTGGCACGTCAGGTGTGCACAGTGGAGCACACCTGTGCAGTAGGAACCAGGTGCTGTCCTGGATCCTGGGCTGCCTGTTCCATACATCTACATGGAGACATCTCAATTGTACCACATCTAAAGTGAAAGGTTTTGAGAGTGTTATCCATTAACAGTGCTCATTTGTCTTCTAGATGTTGGATTCTTATGACATATTAAGTTACCCAATGCAAAGGCATAAAGGTATTTTATTGTATTTTCTTAATAGAGTTTGCTAATTGTATTTTTAACATGAGTTTAGTTCCCATATAGTCTGAGGTTTGGGCTTATAGTACTATATTTGCTTCATGATTATGCCTTTTATTATAATATATTATGTTTCTGTCCTACTTAGTTCCTTATCCCTATGTTTTTATCTGGAATAATATTACTGCCTCTCCTGATTTTTTAAATTTACATCTCTTTGCCTCCCTTTGGCCATCTATATATTAAACAGGTCTATTCATCACATTAAATTAACTATGCTTATTATAAATATCAGATAACTCTTTTTAGCCCAATTTGACATCCTGTCCTTCTATAAGTGTATTAAATTAATTAATATACTTGACTTAACCCCTTTTAACTTCTGTAATAATACTATTTAGTTTCTTAGGTTTTTAAAGACACTTTGTCTTTTGGGGGTGTGATAAAGCATTGCAGAATACGTCACAGATGTTTCTGAGCCATGCTAAGGGTGGCACCTGTCTTCTTCATACTATTCCAGGGTTGATACATAGGCTCCAAAGGATCCAGGGTCAAGTGTCTTAGTGCTTCTTTTCCAAATGCAGACCTTCATCTTCCTTCCATAGCGGTTCTGAGCTTCTCAAGCCAGGAACCTGGGAGTCAGCTCATTCCTACCTCTTCCTCACAGCCATTTCTAACATTTTAACAAGTTTTCTGTTTCATTTCCAGAATATCTGCAGACCTGTCCCCATATCCACAGTTTCCAATCCAGTCTGAGCAGTGGTCACCTTCCACCTCGTAACTGATCCCCTATTTCAGATAAAGAAAGAGAACACTTGGAAAAATATTGCACAAGTTCCTCTTTGTATTGGTATTGTTCCCCACCAACACATTCTCCACGCCTTTAAAAAATATGCATCCTGATCACGTTGCCTTCTCTGCTCAATTTTTCAACAGTTTCTCCTTCCATCTGTGATGAAATCTCAAATCCTCCATTGATGGCTCTCACCCATATTGGCTTCATTGTGACAAAACAATAACATTTTTTTTTTCCTGAGTTGAGAAAGCAACTCTGTGACTGCAACATTTATGATTGGGAAAGGGAGGCTTACAAGAAAATTTACGGCTAACAGCTTTTTTTTTTAATAGAAGAAAAGGCAATATTACCTAACACTTAAAAGATTTATCACTTGAGAAGTAGTTGACTTTACACTTAATGTAGCTGATGAAAAATTGAGAACTAACTCAGCAAGATGAGAAATGACACAAGTTTGACTTACAGCTAATCCATGTCCAACTCTCTTCTGTCTCCTGCCCACAAAGTAAGAGGAAAAGTCAAGTGTTTAACATCCTAGTACACTTGTAATTACAGGGGTCTGCATGGCAGTTTTAGCTGATAAAACCAAAGTGCAAATCTGCTGGGTGGTTTTGGGAAAGCATCTTTTTTTTTTTCTGATAAAAATATCGGTTACCAGCAGCCAATGGTAGAACTCTCACCCAACTGCTACTACTATGAGCTGACATGGGTGGCCAGCAGCAGAGGAAGCTGTCTTGCATTTGACCAGAAGACTGAACCCACACTGGCATTGAAGGGAACCAAATCTACTCCAGAGCCTGCCTCACTCCAAGCATCTTGTTATGTGAAAAAATGTCCATGATTTTAAGCCACTGTTTCTTCTTCTTTTATATGCACCAAAACATTTCTCACTGTAACATGAGAATGCAAGTGAAATTAGGTTTCTAATAAACAGATCTCAGCATTCAGATGCAGATTCAACTTTATACATATTTAGCACACTCCAAAGATTTCCATGTGGCTTAAAGTTTAATGTGTCAATTTATACATATAGGTACTACAAGCTTACAAATAAGAAAATTTGAGACAGTAGATTACTACATTGAATTAGAAGAACTAAAGCAAACAATTAAAATGAGGAGTCTATTAATCAAAAGCCATAAATAAATAGATATATATGGAATTGAAACATAGTTAAGGTTTCAAATGCTTTTATAAATCAGTATTGTTCATGCTTCTGAAATTATTAGTCAGTTTCATGTTACTATACCAATGTACCTGAGGTAACTAATTAACTATTTTATAGAGAGAAAAGGTTTATTTAGCTTACAGTTTTGTAGGCTCACAAACACATGGCCTCCTACAGGCTCTGGAAAGGCTGCACCTTGACTGCATTCGTTGTTCACAGTGCGCAGAGAGGTTGTCAGAGCAAAATGCTAACATTGTTTAATTGAAGGTGAGACAGAGGGAGAAAGGGCTGGCTGGGGTTCATGGAGGGCATGCCAGAATGGCCTCAGGACCTCTCACTAGACCCCAACCCCCCTAGGTTTGGCCAATCCTCTACAAGAGAACATCTGGGGGACACTTTTCCCACGCACAGCAGGTGTTAAAACCCTAACCTTCCCAGCGCTGCGCTAAGAGGTGGAGGAGGCGCTGTTCCCACGCTGAAGCCTTAGTGCTAGGTGCAGATGCCCACGTGGCACACTGCGTTACAGGGTGATTCGAACACCGCACCACAGGGCCCGCAATTCCCAGGCCTGGGGTTGCACTGGAGTGGGGCTGGGTTTGGGCGCTGGCTTTAGAACGCCATTCCCCGTGATCCCACCGTCCACCAGAGGCCAGCATGGTTGATTTGGGGGATGGACATTTATATCCACCTTGAACTAAACCCAGGAGCAACGCGTTCCCACAGGACTTCAATGAAACAGGGCAGAACCGAGCGTTTGGTGACCAGCCCATCACTGGACGCAGCAGCTCTTTGCCTTGAGGACTCAAAGCGCTGATGAATGTGGGGCAAGGTCCACCAGGCGCGAGTCAAGACCCTCCGTGTAAGCGGTGGGGAGCCCTTTCCCGGTCTTGTTCAGAATCATCTGAGATGTGCTGGTCCACACAACGCTGTCCCTGACAAGCCCTGTCCTGGAAGGACAATGACATGGGACCCGACAAGTCAGCCTGGTTTCTGGCTTACTTCTTAGCTTATGCGCTTCCATTTCTAAAATTGGAGCTCAGAGCGGCTCAGGACTTTGGTTAGCTCATGTATTTGAAGTCGTTTCCTGCGTTGCATTATGTGGCTGAGCAGGAAATACAAAGGCACGCATTAAAAAGTGTGTCATATTCAGTCTTCTCCTCCAGGTATGCAGAAGAGAGGGGCGCAGGGAGTGGAGGGGCCCATTTGCAGTGGCTACCTGGGGAGTGTTGGTGCAGTAAGTACCCAGAGTGGGTCTCCAGAGTCCAGAATCCCAGGAACACAGTGCAGAGACACAGATGGCTCCTCTGCTGGGAGCTCATCATCCAATAGAGTAATGCTGTTTGGTTGGAATGATTTGCTTAAAATACATAATTTCTCAATAAATTATATTTCAGATAGTCCTTAGATTTTTTTATGCTTGTAGATGGACAGCATGCCTTTATTGGTTTAGTTTTTCATGTGGGACTGAGGATGGAACCCAGTGCCTCACACATGCGAGGCAAGTGCTCTGCCACTGAGCTGCAGCCCCAGCTCCAGTTTTTAGATTTTTAATGAGTGGTTTTATTTTTTTGACAGAACTTTTTTTTTCCCCCCAAAAAAACAATAAGGATTTTTATTTGAAGTTTTTTTCATTTTGAGGCAAAGTGGCCTATATTTTCTGATTGTTAAAGAAAAGTTAAGATACCAGTAAGCACAAAGACAAGTTTAAACTGAAAAAACTCAAAGTCCAAAAATTAATGATGGGTAATGTTTTGAAATATTTTCCAGAAATTTTTCTGTTCACATAAATACTCATTTCAGAAAATGTAATCTATTTCTATAAAGTAGGTTAACACATTTACAATTTTAAGTATGCATTCGTAGTCAAGTACTATTTTTGGCACAACAATCATATCAAGATATTTTAAAAATAAATCTTTTTAAAGCAACATTCTTGTGAGGAGGACCAGAAACTAACTCAGGCTACAGTTAAAGCTAAGAATTTATTTGAGGTCGGTGTGTTGCAATAGGAACTGGAAATCCCTGTGCTTGGGAGCTGAAGGTCTCTAGGTTTCAGCCTCACTGCAGAGATGAGGAATTGGACACTCCTTCAGTGCGGTTCAGATTCCCTTGCCTTGTTCTCCATCCTGGTCTTCTTACATCCCTGCCTGCTTCTAACACAACTGTTCTTCCCTAGCCACACACACCTGCTGTGACACTGCCCTTCCACCCCATAACACTACAGAGACCAAGTTATTCTCACATGCTAAGAGCCACAGCCAAGTAATATGATGCATGGCATTTTTGGTTGAAAGGTGATGCCAGCAAGCCATTGAGATGATACGATTATGTTAAGATCTGTATTCATATGGATATTGGACTCCTGCTGTCCACCTTGGCCTGCTATAGGACTGCTGGAGAGTTCCCACTGGTTGGGGAAGTGCGGTAGGAGGGAATTCCGGAGGAGGGACTTCCTGTTGGGGTCCATGAGAACTCTGCGTGGGTCGGTTGGCAATCTTCCCGGGAGCATACGGGGCATTGGCGGGAGTTTCAAAAATAAAGTTTGTTCCTGCTTGAGTGGCTCGTGATTTTGTGCCCAGCCAGACTGTGGCACTCACACACACACACACACACACACACACTCACACTCTCACACACTTCCCCTCCATTTGATCACACTCTTTTGTTCTCAGTCAGTAGAAACTAGTTCTATTCCACAGACAGGACTTTCAACCCTGACCCAGCGAGTTTTCTTCTTCATAGACCCTCAAAATAAGAATAAGTGGATTCTGCAAACTGAGGTTTCCAACTTCTGGTTGCAACAGTTGGAAATTGCTGTTCATATTTCTATTCATAGTTCAACCCTTAATGGCCAATAAGGTGTGAATAGAAAATGAAAACTTGCAGACTGCTTGAGACGCTTTCAAGGGCATGGGCAAGAAGGAGATGCTTGAGACACCTTCAAGGATGTGGCCAAGAAGGGAGAGACCATCTGGAATTAGGGGGTGGATGGCTGGATGTCTTTTGTCTTAGGCTCCAGTTGCCTCTTGTCACCACAACTCCACAACTAGAGGAACTCACAGCAGGAGGCAGGTCATGAGGTCAGGTGATTGCCAATATTTGATAAGAGCCACACCGAGATAAACCAGGGATCCTTCATGATGGACCGTATATAGACTTTCCTGGGGCACAGTTTTAGAAAGACTCAGGGTACAGGGTCTCATGGGTACAGGTTCCTGAAACCCACCCGGCCTGAGTGACGTCAATTCTTTTTCTTTCACGATTGTCTTTGTCTGACTTTGATGCCCTCTCCCACAACTGAAACTCTTTAAGGGCTTTAATAGTCTGAAATAACAGGAAAACATAGAAGAACAGTATCCTTAAGTGTTCTTCAATCAGGACATCCTAAGGTAAGCCTTATCTTTCCCTTCTTAGTTCACTTACTGTGCCAAGCAGGGTTCTAGGGTGACTCCAGGTCCCATCTCTGAGGTTCAAGCCTCACCCCTGAGGCAAATGTGATGAGATGGCAGCCCACCCACCTTACATTATGTAGGACCAGCAGACTGGAGGGAGAGAGTCTCCCTTGGCTTTGGGGACAAGAGCTGTCACATAATTTCTCAATAATTATTTCTCAATAATTATGTGAGGGCTGAGGACAAAGAATTGAAGAGGCTTCCAGGATTGAGAGTGGGTCCTGGATGGTGGCCAGAAATAAAGTCCTAATGCTGGGAGGAACAGGAGTCTGCAAGGAATCACCTGGGAAGTGGAGGCTGAGGTTCAGAATGTACCCAGTGGGATTCCTGCAGCCCTGTGACCAGAAAACAAGGTTGAATCAGACAGGACTTATGAGCTACAGAAACTGCCAGGGGAGAAAGGAACTGGTTCCCAGATACCACGTCTGTGCTCCTTCATCCTTCTGCACAGAAAACCATTGCGGTATCCAGCCAGTATCTATTGAGCACACCTGTCCTCGGCTCCAAGGTGCAGCCTTTACTGACACTTGACAAAAATCCCTGCCTTCAAGGGGCTGAACTATAAAGGAGATTAAAATGTAAACTATCTAGCATGTTAGAGGTCATTGCTGAGCTGAAAAAGTTAAGTAGGAAAATGGAAAATGAATGACGGGAAGGGCAGGACTTGAGAGAGGGAGGCACTGAGGCTTCAGCCTCCCAGAGAAAGAGCAGCATCTCTGAAGAAAGGAGGGAACTATCATGTTGAGGGAGAGTGTTTCCAGGCAGAGGGGCAACCAGCAAGCAGGCTCTGGGAGAGGGGGTGCATCTCCAAAGGAGAATGGCAGAGGGCTGGTCCAGGGGAGTGGAGGAGAACCAGAGCAAGCGCTGAGGTCGGAGCCACCAAGGGAAAGCACGGGGAGCGTCCAAGGTCCTGCTGAGGTGTCAGGCTTTCCTGAGAGATGGGAAGCCACTGGGAATTTTAAACAGCGGAGCGATTTGACTTTTAACAGATCACCACCCCTGTTACATAAAGTGGGTGCAGATGCAGGGAAGCAAGGGTAGACGCAGGGAGACCACTGAAGAGCCCATGCATCTTTCTGGTAAGCAGGGAGGTCGCTGGATCCGGAGCTGGCAGGTCAAGAGAACCAGCCAAGTTTGCATCTTTTCAACATCATTGAAACCAGATGTTGTTGATAGACAATAAGACTCTGTCATTCCTTCTGGTTATTTTGGCAAAGAATGTTCCATGTTCCCAAGAACTTAATCATTAAAAATTGAATGTGTAAAATAGACTGGATGCGGAAATCCAATCCTATTCTAACAACAAGTGATATCCATGGAGTGATTAAAACATGTCCAGTTATCTCATTAGGAGAGATTCTTTTTTGTGCTTCATATTTTTATCAAAAATTAATATATTTTATTATAAGTATGTTACCGATAGTTATAACAAGTCAATTCATAAAAAAGTATTTTAACATACAAAGCATTAAATTTACAGGATATTGAAATCCCATTTTATATATTTTTGCAGAAAATAATGATAGAATACTAGTAACAGGCCTCCAAGGACATACATATTCACTAGGAATATTATATTAAAATATACATCTTTGGGAAAGTAGAGCAGAATTTTGAGTACAAAGACTGAAGGGAACAATAAGTTTTTACTCTTAAGAAAAATGTGATTTTTAACACATAAATAACAGTGCTCACTTTAGCCTTTCCACAATGTGTACATATTTCATAACAACCAGTTGTACATGATAAATATATACATTTTTTATTTATCATATAAGTAAATAAAATGTTTAAAAGTGGAAAAGGGTGAGCATCAAATCACTCTGATGTTGAGACTTACTAGATACCTTCAGACTGGTCTGACCCCAAGCATGAGCCAGTGTAGACTGGGACCTAGACAAGCCTAAGCTTAAGTTACAGATCAGGCCAACAAACTGGTAAAGAAGAGTGTTCTCAGGTGGCAGGAAAAATGTGGAAAGTTTTGGAGTTTTTAAATCTGAAAATTGGCAAAATATTAATGAATACTAGATTTATTTATTAGCATGTGTGTTTGGGTGTTCTGTTGGTGAACTGTGTGGAGTACACAAAAAAATAAAGACATATGCTTTATTTTTGTTCTTCCATAATTTAATTTTTGCCTCTACTTAGTGAATAATTATGCTGTCATAACCAAAAATGTCTATTTTATTAACAATAATAACTAAGAGGATTAAAACAAATTAGGGTTGTAATCAAAGCACCAAATTTGTAAATATGTTTATAAAGATTTACAATAAATGCAAAAATAATAAAAACCTTTAAGTGTTTTTAAACAAAGCTACTTTTACTAAAATATTCAAAATTATTCTTTCAAATTAGAGAGTATATAAGTTATAAGCAACAAGCATTAAACTTTTACATTAAAACTACTTAATTGTGGAATAATGGATAAAACATGACTAAATATATTTATAAAAGGAAAATTACTTCCAGTTCTACCATTCAATTTCCATCTAGTTGCCAGTACATGAAATGGTGTAGATATTCTATATACAAATATATGAGTTTTATGAATTGTTACTGATAGAAATTTCCAGCTACTATGTATACATCTTGCAAGTTCCATTCTAATCAGAATCCAGAGAGGCAAGGAAACAGGCATTCAGCCTTCAGAAACTGTTACTCTGTTACCACAAGAATATTCTGGACCCATGCCATCTGGTACAGGGATTTGAGTTAATTAATTGATCAATTTCTTCAGCACTTCAAATCTACCCTTCCCTCAGAAGGAGTGTCTGACTCAGAGAGAGCACAGTCTATTAATGACATTTAAATGTAGGTGTGTGTGTGTGTGTGTGTGTGTGTGTGTGTGTGTATGAAGGACAAGGCAGGAGATGTGGAAAAACGATTAGCTGGGATTTGAATGGAGTTAGTATTGAAAAGAGGAGTTTAGAGTTATAGGTCTTTCTCTATGAGCGTTAAATGCCAGATAGTGAGGGAGGGTCCTCAGTGTTTATAAAATGTTTTTAAATGTTTATAAGATTTTATAAAATAAAATGTAGCTTCAGGATGTGCAGGTTCCTCTTTCTCAGGTCTAATGATTCTACTTTATTTAAAAGATTTTAAATTTCAAAACTCAATATTTATTAATGTCAGAAAAATGTATCCTTTGCAAGTATTTAAATTCACAATCAAAATTGTAAGTTGCAATTTAAATTGGGCCATAAGATACAAAGATACAAAATTTCCAAAATTATTTTAGAACTAATAGAGTTTAAAAAAAAAAAGGTTTAAGGTGGGGCCCAATAGCACATACCTATAATCTCAGTGACCCAGGAGCCTGAGGCAGGAAGAACACAAGTTCAGGGCCAGCCTAAGCAACTTAGTGAATCTCTATCTTAAAGTTAAAAGCAAACAAACCAAAAAGCCTGAAGATGTAGCCCAGCACCAGAGCACTTGCCTACCACGGGCAAGGGCCAGGGTTCAATCCCCAGTACTACGAGCAAAAGAAGACAAAACCCACGAGGAGTCAGATGTCTGCCATAGCTCTGCCACCAACTCTGGAGGATGACACTGGACAAGTTGCTCAGCCTGTCTGTCCATCTCACTGGCTATTATTATTGGATATTATCAGGAATATACTATTACCATTCCTGAAAATATTGTGAGGATTAAATGAGAGGGTCATTGTCAGTCACTTTGAAAATCTGAATAGTGCCTGATATAAGTTAGAGTTAAGAATCCAATCTGTAATTTGATTTAAAAATAACACTAAAATTTCTAATTTCTAGAAAGCTCTTCTAATTTCTAGACTTTGTGATTTCCAGTTATCTAATGTTCGATTTTCTTAAAACTAGTTAGTATGATGATTAAGAGGTTTCTTACAGCCATCTCATGTGAGCATGTATTTTTTGATGTAACATATGAGGCAGCAGAATTATCAATTAGTCTGCATCTCTGGAGGGAGGGTGGGGTGTTCATGGCACACACAACCAGAAACTTAACTCATCTTTCCACCACTTCTGGAAAGGATTATCGACTTTTAAAAAATGACTTTGTACATCTTGTACAGTTTTATCTTTTAGAAAGTATTTTCATTAAGACTACAGAAAAGCAATAAACATAAAATGCAATGTGTTCCTAGAATAGCTAAAACTACACCCTCCTTTGCCAACATTACCAATAACTCCTATTCCCCCAGGAATCATCTGAGTGGCATACATTGGGCAATGAATGGGCTCCAGTCCATTTAATATTCACATGGATGCCCCATGAAGACGGCAACAGTGTGAGTGCTGTACAATACAGTGGAGCGAGTCCCACATTTAAATTTAAAGTGAAAGACATGCATGTTTAGCAGAGTAATACCAGACACCACATGGTTCACTTATCAGCACTGATTTCCAAGAAGGCCGGGTAGAGTTATTACTCAATAGACTTATTTTATGACCCAAAGAGGGGAATTAAACATATTTTAGTCCTGCTAAGCTAGTATTTTAATTTGTGAAAAACAAAAAAAAAATCCCTCATATTTCTTTTTTTAAAAAATTTTATTTATTTTTTATTTTTATATGACAGCGGAATGCATTACAATTCTTATTACACATATAGAGCACAATTTTTCATATCTCTGGTTGTATACACAGTATATTCACATCAATTTGTGTCTTCATACCTGTACTTTGGATAGTAATGATCATCATATTCCACCATCATTAATTACCGCATGTCCCCTCCCTTCCCCTCCCACTCCTCTGCCCTATTTAGAGTTCGTCTAATCCTCCCATGCTCCCCCTCCCTACCCCACTAAGAATGACCATCCTTATATCAGAGAAAACATCCCTCATATTTCTAAACCATAGAAGACATCACATAGTTTTTGTGCATATGTGCCTACACTCACACACACATAGACACACACACTTTAAAAGCCAGGTTGCAAACTATCTTTCTATTATGAATTTTATAGAATAATTTTTTTTTTCTAAAAAGATTTCTAAAATGACTGTTCATAGTATATTACTTTATTGAAACTCAAGAAACAATTACTAGACATTTTTTAAAAATCCAAGCATATGAGGCAGAAGAAAATTATTTTGGAAATCCTGGTTTGAGTTGTAGCTACTCCACAGCCACTAGGAATCTGGCTTATAAATGTAGATATTTACTATAGTTTTTATTCTCTGTGTAAAGGTTTGTACCCAGTTATTGCATTTCAGATCCCTATCAAATAATATAATAATTTTTAGTTATAAGTACACAGTAAGGGAGATAAATATTTAGCAAATGCTCAGAGAGACAGAGAAAATTTGAATTATCTTGACATAAGGTAGCACAGCATACTAAAATCTTATTTCAGAATTTGGGACAACTAGACATGGCCCTGATCTTTGAGCAACAAAAAGGGGGCTTGCTTCTTACTCTGCAGTTGGCAATCCTGAGTCTCTTGAAAGGAACGTGATACCAAAACTTAAAGAGCCTGGTTTCACAGAGGACTGGAAACAGAGTTGACTCCTAACACAAAGGTGGATTCCTACTGCTTCTCATCAAGTTATTATTATTATCATTATTTACAAATATAAATAATGATGATGATAATAATAATAATAATATTTTGGAATCGCCAACTCATACAGAAGGACTGTCTTTCAGCCCTCTTTGAATCAATATGAAATGCCAACAGCCTGTGCTCAATATCCATGCATAGAATGAACGAAGGAACACAGCTGACTGGATGCACATCACCTGGGGTCTAGGGGGGTCCTGGAGACTGCAGCTTGTGGTTCTATCTGGGCCACAGCTGGTTTTGTAAATAACGTTTTCTTGGGGCGTAGCTGTTCCCCCTTGTTTATGTACTGTCTTTGCTTTGGTGCTGGGTGGGAGGGTCGAGCAGTCCCAATAGAGGCTGTGTAGTTTGCAAAGCCTGAAACACTATCAGCCTTTGCAGAAGAGAGCCTGATGCGCCTGCTCTATGGAGAATTTTCCTTCTATGCCTGTGGATCAGATAGAAGCCTCCTAGCTCAGCACAGGGCAAGCTGGGTGGCAGAAGGAGGGATGGTGTGAGCTGACACTTTCCCAGCCTCTCCTATGATGGAAATATTTGGAAAAGGCTAACATTTTATCCCTAACATTTCACCTTGAAGGAGCTCAATATATTGCTCTGGATTTCTGAGAGGTCCAGGATGGTGAGGCCACAGGAACACTGTGTGTGACATTTATCCTTGGAGAGGAGGGGATGGGTAGGAACTTGGGGTGGGGAGTACAGGGAGGGATGCAGAGGAGGAAAAAGTGGAGGAAGGCCACCACTTCACCAGAGATGAGCCTTCCTGCTCTACAGTGCTGCTCTAGGCGGACCCTCCCTCACTAGGGCTTAGACACACCTTGCATTTGGAGGCCATACTGCACCCCCTTGGAGCTAACTGAAACCTGCCAGGACCTGGATCAAATGAGCTCCTCTAGGTAGCTAGGTTAGCAGGCATGTGTCCTGGTAAACGGGAAGGAGTGTTGTGTGCCATTCTATAAGAAAAAGTATGGCAGAAATGTGCTCAGATAATAAAAGGGTTCTAAAAAACAAGTATTTCCATTCGAAAATATAACACTGTTTCTGGAACTCTAGGAATACAAATTTGTGAAAAACCTTTCTTAAACAAATATTCTGAATGTTTTCCCATGTCAAATAATAGGGACTTTATAGAATGAACAATGTTGGTATTTTTGAGAAATTAAAATGGAGCAAAAAGCCAAAATAACAATAAAACTCAAATATTTTGAAATCAACATCTAGGAAAATGTGGGGCTACCTCTACATGGAAAGAGTTACCATGCAGGTTTGTCGTCCTTCTATTCACCAGAGGAACTGGGTGGGAAGTAGCTTGGAGACTAGTTCAGTCTAACAGTTTGAATTTGCTTAACCTTTAGTCTCTGGCAAAACATACACAGTGGCTTTAACCGTCAGAGGCAGCAGCATGACGCTGGGTCTGTCTGCACTTTTCCTTCTTTTTGCACTTTGTATGTTAATATGCCCTTTAATTCTTTCCATTTCCCACTGACAGAGTATGTTTGTTGTAGAAAGAGACTTAGCACAACTTGAAATCTAAAATTATTTTCCCAAATTAGCTAATTTAGGAAGATATTTGAAGAGCCTCTATCCTGTCAACCTCCAAGGCTATTATATTATTATTATTATTATTATTATTATTATTATTATTATTATTATTTTAGCAAAGGAAATTAAAGCTGATCAAGTGTAGGTTTACTGTTTTAAGTTTACTCCACAGTGTACCTGACAAAAGAATGAAAATTCTGTTTAGGATTCAAATTATTTTCAAGTTCAATGCTATATTTATGCCTAAAAATGGGGAAAAGATCTAGTTGTAGGGATTCTTACCTGCAGTGATTTTCAGTCTCAATCATCAGGAATATACCTAAACCTAAGAATAAATGATAGTAAAAATTATAATAGAAAAGTGAATTACCTGCATTGTGTATTAAGGGAGTCACATCCAGAATTTATATTAAAAAAAATCAATAATCTTCAAGAAAAGGCAACAAAACCAATGGAAAATTGGCAAAGAGAAAGGCCAGTTCCCTGAGTGAGAATCCAAATAACCATGGAACACATGAAAAGATGCTCATCCTCGATGACAGTCAAGGAAATACAAGGAGAACACCAACCATTTCATGCTTTCAAACTGAAAGCATGCAATATTTTACTGAATGAATTGGTCTATGAGGGAAAGGCGACCACGACAAACTGGCTCTTTGAGTGGACACAGTTGTCACCTTGAACAGCACCAGGTAATTCCCAGTGGAGTTTAAGATATGCAAACTGGCGCAATCCTAGGTGCACATTCCAGAGACTCCTGGGCACATGCGCAAGGAGGCAGGGCTGCAGACATCCAGGGCAGCTCTGAACATGTACAAAATATTGGAAACAAGCAGGTGGTGAGGAGAAGGAGAATCAGAAATTAGACTGTGTAGTTGTTCACACTTGGTGGACTGAACGATGTAAAGTTTATAGTGTAAGGTAAATGAACTAGGTCTAGGTCAGATGGAGAGCTCTACAAAATAACATTTAGCTAAAAAATAAATTACATAGGGATAGTTGTCTGGGAATAAAGAGAACCTGTTTGGGAAGGACCAAGTTGAAATGCAAGTAAATAAAATAATATTTACTATAGTGTTTCTTTTATTTTAAAAATTCTAATTTGGTAAGTAAAATTAGTATATTATTTTTGCTTAAAATTACAGGTATTTGTTTTTAATGAGATCAAACCATTTTCATGTGTGAACAGGACCTCTGTGTGGAAAACCTATGGCTTGGCTCTGCTGGCTTTGATAATTTTACTAGTGATGTATCTGCAGACCTTCACAAAACTGTCAGCTAAAAAATACTACATAGAGTTTTTAGAAACCTCCTTTTATACTTCATTAAATTCTGAGGCTATAACTGTAACTCTCTTGGTGAATAAATTTACTCAAATGCACTTGGGACTTTATTAACTCTTCTAGGGCCCTAAGATTCTCTCTAGAAAAGATTTCAGATATAGCATTTTGAGTTAATACCACTCACAAATACCTAAATCTATTCCAGATGTAGATAAATCACCATGCCTCTATGCATAAGCCTCTCAGAAAGATCTCTTAATTATAGAAGCTACCTATGCCTCGAGTTTGTGAGTAAACTAAAGATTAAGGTCAGACTTAACAAAAATTGCAATGATTCTCTTGCTCAAGAGTGGCATAGATCTTAGTCTGAGAGAAGGCATTTCAGGTGTAATTTTTTTCTATAAAAAAGTCAATTACATAAAAATAACAGTAACACTTGTTTCTCCAAAGTAATGTGCTATTTATCACAGTGTTTCCTTAATATTTCTATCATTTTTTTTTCTCTTTTTATGAACAATCAATGCATGCTTGTTGGAAATATTCAAGGAACAACTTTTGGGCTTTCAGATCTTATGAAGGTAGGGAATAAGACCGGACTGCTTATTCCTCAGGCTCTATCCTAGAAAAATGGTAGAAATGTCGAGAAAGTATGGATTTTAGGAATAGGCAGGAAAAACCAGGGACTTTGGAAGAGACTGCAGAGTATCTAAAATTATTGTATAGTTAATGATCACCAGAAATGTTTACCATAGCCTATCTTTAATTACATTATTTTGTTTATGTTTTCTTTGGTTAAATTTTATCTTTAAGTAGTTATTATTGCCATTTGTTATTTAGTTGTCAATGGACAGGTTTATTGGTGCTATATCTTTTAGTTTTGGTACCTTTGAAATTGTCCTTCACTTTTGTACTTAAAAGATAAGTTGGCTGGGTATAAAGTTCTTGGTTGCATTAGTTACTCTCTTTGTGCTTTCTCTTCTCTAATATCGATTCTCCCTCTCTACCCTCACGTGTGCCCTAGAGGTAGACCTCTATAGACAGCAGTACCCCAGATTTTTGCTTTGTGGCTTCTGATCGAATTTGTCCAATGAGAGGTTCCAGAAGAACACTGGAGGGTAGGAAGAGAAAGGAGTCGAGGTATCTGTTCCCTCTTCTTATCCCTTCATCTGCCACTTATCAGCTAGGATGTTGCTTTAAAAGTGTTTGTGTCTTTCCATGGCCACAGTACCTCTCAGGTGTCCTTCAATGGGCTAAGTGGCTTTCTACCTCTTTTTGTGGAAATTAGAGACAGTAATGGCTTCCTATTATTGTTATTTCCAGTGGGATACTTGAACCCCTTTCGCACCTCTATAAGTAATACTTTCATTACAATTTTTGATTGAACTCCTTATGTTTCATGTGTTTTCTACTGTCTCTCCTCTGTCATACTTGAGACTGACAAAATCCTGGCTCATTCTTTACTTACCCTCAGCACTTGTAGACATTATTCTATTGCCTTCTGACTTGAATGTTGCTGAGGAGAAACTTTCTGCCAACCTGACTCCCCTTGATTCTGCCTCCTCCCTCAAACCTTTGTTAACACTGTAATATTTCTATGTACCTAAGTAATAGTTTATTCTAGAACTCCACTAACTCTGAGATATGCTCCAGTGTTGATACTTTAGATCATTTTTATTGCAATTTTTTAAAAATTTTCAACTTCAGTTCTTCCTTTCAGAAAAATTGCCCTCTTACAACATTGCATACATTTTCTGTACTGTTAATAATCTTCTTAACTTCAAATCATTACTCTTGAGTTCTGTTATCATTGCTCTTTCAGCATATCTATTATGTTTCTCAAAGAGAAATTTACCACTGTTATTTTCCTCAGCCTGACCATACCTGTCTTGAGCCCTTTCCTTCATGCATCCAGTTAAGTCTCAGCCATGACTGTGCTTTTTGCCTCTGTTAATTTATGCATTCGTCTCCTAGGACAGCAGCGTTCTGTCCTCGGTTGACTTACTTAGTGCTGCATTAGTCATCACATTCTGTTGGTATAATGTCTCATTCTGTTTCATCAGTTTTGTTTTCTTTTTTCTGTAAAAAATATATACTATGAAATATTTTCTTTTCCATAATTGAGTTTGTCTCATAGAATAGAACTACTTTTCTTCAATTTTCTATCTGAAAATTTACACAGTTATGATGCTTTTTCTTTTTGTCATACCATATTTACAGATCTATTCAAACCTTTTCTTTGCCCAGGTATAGCCTGGCTGACCTTTTCAGGTATAACCTGGCTGATCTTTTCTGGACCCCGTTCCTTATCTGGGATCAGTTAGTGAATGCCCCTCATGTGTTATTTGAGGGAATGGTGACAGAGGGGGATTCAGGTGGGCTGTGGGCAGCTAGTGATGGTGGACCCGGTCTGTAACGTGTTTGGTAATTGTGCTGAAAGCCTTGCACCATCTTTTATTCCACCACAAAGGTGTCCTCCTGTTTCTGCAGGGGTGCTATATCACTCGGCTCAACCACAAGGAGGTACATATATGTCTGTACTTGGCCTTGTGCAGGTGGCTATGAACTCTGCAAGGCTGTTTTCTTCACATCTGATGCTAGAACTTGGAGTGTTCAGAGCCATCAGCTGAAAAAGAAAGGTGACTGTAAATTGGGGGAGAGTAAGAGCAAACTGAACTCAAGAGTAAGCATGAGCTGAAACTCAGCAGGAAAAGAACTGAGACCTATGCAAACTTGTTCTGCTGCTGGTGTTGGTGACGTGGATGTCTTGCAGAAAACCAGGGCCTTGCTCCAAGAACTGAGCACATGCATGCAGCCAATGGTAACAGAAACTAGAGGACATCAGAGGGGAGGATAGAGCAGCCATACCCTCTGTTGCTACTTTGCATCACGATGAGTCAGCAAACCAGCAACAGCACATCTGAGCCACAAAATGCTGTGTCCCCTCCAACCTCTGAATCTGAAGACTCTCCCTGGTGGACCATCTCAACTGCAAATGCTAGGGAAGGGGTACTAGGAAGCACAGTTCAGCCTGGCCAAGTGCACAAGGTACAGTGGCACCCTTGGATTTTGGATTGCTACTCTCAGAGAGTGTGGAACGTTTCCCTAAGACTCTGATTTTGATTAGACCCACGTTTTACTTCCTGTTTTATTTGCTTCTTTTCTGAAGCCCAATCAAAAAGGCGAGAAAAAGTAAGCAACTGCATTACAAATTAAAGTCATGTTTGCATTTACAATGAGAAAATAAAGAGAATAACAGCTCTTATGATTCATTGCACACTGTACTTTAATCTGATATTCAGATTCATATAAATTCACTCCAACAACATTTCGTTCAGGACTCGGCACAACTAGCCTTGATCCAGCTGTCTTTCCCACATGCAAAGCCAAGTGAAGCAAAAAGGAGGGAGGTAGCCAAGCTTGGCTTCCTGAACCTCTTTCCCTCTCGCCTTTGTGTCATTTTCAACTGCAAAGTCCTTCTCAAAGAGCTTTCCTGGAATTACCTTAGTGACCAAAGGCACTCGGACTCAATGAAGAGCTTGGAAATGACGCCGCTTCGTTAGACTGCTGCTTCCAAAGCCACCATTAACATCCATCGTGGAAAAACACAGCAGTGACTTCAAATGAAATTCAACTCGTGATGTGAAAACATCAGCAAAACCTCATAATGAAGAAAAGAACTGCTGCCAAATGGCCAAGCTGTAAAGCCACCCAAACTCCTTACTGAGTTTATGGCTGAAAAACATTCATTCTTCTGTCAAGAGCCAAAACTCGCTTCCATGGCAAATCTACAAATTGGAAACCCAAACACACAAACTGAGCATCTAGAATTGCCCAATGTTTTCTCTGTTTGTAGATTTGGCGTTAGCTGAATTTGCACAGCAAATAAAACCATCTAGGGATTTAATGTGCCTTAAATCTTGGTCTTGTCATTGTGAAGCTTGTCTGTGAATGAGCTGCCTAGTTCCTAACTCAGCAATGGCGTGACACTTCTTTCTATCCGTTAGAGCAGCCTAGTCATGTTTTCTGCACTGTTCACCCTGCGCAGTGGCCAAGTCCCATCAGAATCACCTGATACACAGGATGTGTCCAGATATGGCATTGGGCCTTTGTTTCCTTCCTTGTTCTAAAATGAGGATGATATTTCTAATACCTGATAACTCTAGAGATTGTCGGAGTTCCCCAAAGTGATATAGTTTAAACTGCTCTGTAAAAGTGAGGAGTGGGTGTTAGTGGAGCACCAAGGCCGCGTCTGGGGTTGAGGACATTCTGGAAACTTTGAGAGACCCACAGTGCTCTTTACAACTTAAGTCGTCATCTCTCTTCTGAGAAAGGGAGGTTTGAATTTGTATCTTCAGAGACTCGACTGAATTAATAAATGAAATCCTAAGAGATAGAGGGGGATACCCTGAAAATAAGTGATTTCCTGGCAGTCATCCCCCAAATTATAAGGAAATGAAACCTTACTTTTTAAAGTCAAGTTGATAATTTGGGACAGTCAAGTATTGTTCAGCAGGGGAACTGTGTTTTACTCTGCATATTCTTCCTCTGCCACTGAGGTAAATTGTCACGGTCATAACCTTTTAGATTGTCATTTTAGAGTATCTAAGTCCCTGTATCTGTTCCAGTACTGAAAAGCAAGTTCTTCATTCCTGTTATTGAATGAGGGTTAAACAGTTCTTGTTAAGGGGAATGGGCACCAACTGTTCAGACATCATTTTCAAAAGATTTGGAACCATGGTGCTTACAAAAAATAAAGTGAGCAGATGTTAGAAAAAATATATTTAGATCATTAATATTATTTAACTCCTCAATTAATAAGGGAACCAATAAAACTGATTCAACTGAGCTGAGGACATAACTCCATGCTGGGGTCCTCACCTAGCATGTGATAGGCCCTGGGTCAGAGCCCCCACCCCGAAAAACAAAGCAAAATACAGATTCAACTGGCCATCTAGGAGACAAACTCTTTTCATCAGCTTTTTATCACTATGACCAAAAGATATGACAAGGACAACTTAGAGGAGAAAAGATTCCTTTGGCTCACAGTGTCAAAGGTTCAGTTCATGGTTGGTCAACTCCATAGCTCTGGATCCAAGGTGAGGCAGGTCATCTTGGCAGAAGGGTGTGACAGAGGTTCAGGACAGTCATAAGCAGAGAGAGCTCCGCTCATCAAGGACTAATTATAGACCCCAAAGTCACACCTCAGGGATCTGCTTCCTCCAGCCCTACTCTACCTGCCTACAATGATCACTCAGTTAATCCATCAGTGGATTAATCCACTGACTAGGTCACTCCTCTCATAATCAAATCTTTTCACCTCTGAATATTCTTGCATTTGTCTCACATATGACTTTTTTTGGGGAACACCACATAACCAACCCGTAATACAAACAAAAGCCCTAATTTACAGAGTCTCCTGATTTTAGGGCCACTGGCACTGCCACCATGGCTGATTTTAAGCTGCCAACATAAAAACAACTAGTTATTATGAGCCAGTCTGAGCTGAGCAGCACACCCCTGACAATGGATACGAGCACTTTAATAAAGGAATCTTCAGATAAGCTATACTGAGTATGAAACTGGTTAACGTCTCAGGGAGAAATCAACTTTCTCTGGACAGGCATTGGTATGTGTCTCTGTAGCACAGCCTCTTTCTGCCAGTGTAAGTTTTAAATATCTGGTCAATAGAAATTAAGTCCATCACTTAACTGACAGAACACTAAATAATCTCCTTCGTCTTTTCCAAATTATGAATCATTTTCTGACAGAACAGATTGTCAAATTCCTAATGACTTTCATGTTCCACTGACTCGTTTTAAAAACTGAGATTCCCCTATTAATCTGTGAATTAGTTTTAGTCTTTGTTTCCTCAGCTCTTACCGAGTCTCCAGGACCCATAGCTACTCAGTGAATGTTTGGTAAGTGCTGTATGGGGAAAGTGTAAGCGAATTCTTCAAAATAAACCATTTCTCTCCTCAATTTCTCTCTATTTTTAGGTGCCTGAAAGAACTATATCCACGCCCACTGACAGGCAGTTCTTGATGCTCGTCTCAAGAGAAATTCAGAGGCAGAAAATGCCCGGACTAACGGAAGAGACCAGGTGGTCACAGGTGATGTGACCCTTTAAACTCATCGTTGAAACAGTTCTTTGAATTTTGACCTTCGTGTATTCCAAGGATATCATGCAAGTGAGATAAAGTAGACATGGTCTTTCCTAGTGGGACAAGGCATTGCCAGGCCTGGTGCTGAGACCTAATGCCAGGAGGCTCACTGTAACTGCAACTAACACAAGGTCACCGAGAGGAGGGGCACCAAGCTGAGGGGCACGTGCAGGGGTTTCAGGAGGGCAAATGTGGCCGGTCAGCTCTGTCCGGTGCAGTTAGTAGGGTGGACAAGAGAGGCCTGGAAGTGAAGAAGTGGAGTTTAGCACAAGGGGTCCTCAGTGAACTGACCACACACCTGTGTGGCTGAGTGGTGAATGCCAGCTTGGAATGAGTTCAAGGGAAGTGGAAGGAGTAGCGGACGGGAGATGGCTTGGAAGGTGGCTTTGAACTGAAACAGAGAAAATTAAGGTGCCCTGGTTGTGGGCAGCTGTGACGCTTGACTAGACTCCGGGACCTGTGGGCAACAAAACTTCTTTCTTACCATCCTAGAGGATGGGCCATCCAAGGCCAAGGGGCCAGAAGACCCAGTGTCTGCCCAGGAGCTGCTCCTCCTGGATGGTGCCTTCTCTGTGTCCTCCATGGGTCCCTGATGGCATCATCAAAGCCCTTCTTAATGCTGTCACATTGGGCATTAAGTTCTAACACAAATTTTGAAAAATACAACATTCAGACTATACCAATGAGTTTTGTTTTCTGGTTATTTTTCATGAAAGGAGGAAATGTTACCTGTTTGGATTATCAAGGAGAATGACCCACCCCCACAGAGATAAAAGACAAAAAGCAGGAGGAAAAGCAGCAAAGGCCATGAAAAGGTGGGAGAGGCTGGGATATGGTGCACGACTCAAGCCCTTGGCCTCCAGACCTTCGAACGCCTGTGTGATCCAAGTGACCATTGTGCACACAGTGACCAGTGTGCATACAAGTGACCAGTATGCATACAGGTGAATTGCTGACAAACTGTCAGGTCCAGATGTAGAACACTGGAGGCAACCAGACCCCCCACAGGCTCCTTCCTGAGCACAGTCCTTCTTGCTTTCTGTCCTCCCAGAGAGCACACTCCCAGCTTCATGGAGATCCTCATGATTATTTACAGCTCTGCTGCCAAGTAGGTATTTTTTTTTTATGTTTTTAATAAATGAAATCTAACACACATTCTTTATGTAAGGTTTCTCAGGCTCACTTCGTGTTTTTGAGATTCATCTTCTATTTCTGTAGAAGGTTCATCTGCATTGCTTTCTAGTACCCCATGGGGTTGTGGACCATAAATGCCTCCTACTAACAAAGCTGTGTACAGGTTTCTTTTTAGGAATGGTCTGTGGATTTGTCTCCTGAAACAGGTGTCGTGTTGGGGGAGTGGGTGTCGAGGTGTTGAGCTCTGGGCCGTAGAACTTAGTTTCTCTCCTTTGGTGGACAGTGCCTAGTGTCGTCCCCAATGCTTCCACCAGTCCCCCACTCTCCTGGGTGACATCGAGTCCCTGCCATTCCACACCTTCACAGAGCTTCGCATCATGACTCCTAAAAGTAAGAGGGTCTTGGTGGATGATAATGGAAGATCCACATGATTTTAATTTCCCCTTTCCTGATTATTGGGGTCTGTAAACAAGTCAGGATGGCGCCTGGCATTTTGCCAGAGGGAGTGGTTTGTGAAGTAACGCCAGCGAGCCATTAAGTATGGAGATTCCTTATTGGTTGACTGCTGTATCTAGTTTAGATAAGATAAGTTGTGTGGAATGTAAATATACCCCTCCTGTCCTACAATAAACAGCTCCCATTCCTGCTGTATCAATGTACACAAGTTGCTCGTCACCCCCCCCCTCCAGTGTCACCCCCTGGTTATTTTGCTGCAGCCAGACTGCGGCACTTGATGATTAGGGAAGCACCTTTCCCCATGTTTATTGTCCTCTCCCCCTTGATGGACACTATTTTATGTCTTAAAAGTCCGGTGTATAAAGAAACTTATAGTTTGCATGCAGTGCAACCCATGTGCCTTTTCCTCTCTGATGCATTCTTCCTGCGTCTAGGGAAGCCTGTTCTACCCAGGGGCCACTGAGGGTGTCCTCTCCACTGCCCACCGGAGCTTCCTTGTTCTGCCCTTCACTCTTCAGTTTTCAGCCCTTCTGGAATGTGAAGATACATTGATAGCACGTACTCTGTGACAAATATCTGTCAAGTTTCATTGTTTTTTCTATGCAGACATTCAATGAACTAAATATCATTTGTTATCTTTCCTGCTGATCTTTACCTCTCTGCAGGGACGTTTTGTCATGAACTGAGTAGTGCTTCTAAGTGCAGATGTACGTCCAGCTTCCTATCTGGTTCCACCCAGCTGTTCATCAGTTCTTCCACAGAAATCATAACTGAGTAGTCATTGGAGCTTTACAGTAAATCTTGATATTTACCATGGAACCTCCCATCAACTTATTTATACTGTATATTTATTTATTTAAATGTTCATTTATTTAAATATCTTGACTATTGCTTCCTAAATGAAGAATCTCTTACTTCTCTGCTATCCTCACAGGCCACCGACTACTGCAGACATCTGAGCGTACATAGCCACGGCCAGCTTTTCTGGTCACTGTCAACATAGAGATTGGTCCTGTTCTGTGTTAATCAACTTTTTGCTACTATGAGGGATACCTGAGAAAAATAATTTAGAGGAGGAAAAGATTTATTTTGGCTCACCTTTTCAGAAGGATTGTAGGAAAATACCATGAATTTGGTGATTTGCCCCCAAAGTCTTCCCCGTGGTTTCTGTTTAGCCCCCTTCTGTCTCCGTGCCTCCTGCCACCGAGCACATCTGTCAGCATTTCCCTGGTTCTTCCCTGTTTGCTCCCGACTGCTCTTTTCTCACTGCTCTCAGCTGTGGTGCTGCCAGGGTCAGAATGTGCTGCATGCCTGGCACTCATCCCTCAGGTCCAGCCCTTGAACTTGGACCTTTGCCTCTTACTCTGAGTGCAGTAATGGTGCAGAAGTGGTGCCCGTGGCCTCCGCAAGCTCTCTCTCCACGTACATCCTATGGATTTGGCCAATCCCAGCACTGATATATGGTACAATATATCTAAAATAGGAGCACACCCACTCTGAGTGCGTCCCATGTGGATGTTCCTCAGGTAAGGGAGTGGAGCTTGTGTTACCTTTCAGCAGGTCAGCAGCCATTGGCTTTGCCTGAGTGTTGGCTGTTTGAGGGTACTGGTGGCTGGTCTCTGAGTAAGTGCTAACATGTTAGAAGTTCATCCATATCTCATGGCTCTAAAAGTACTCACTTGTAAACCAAGAAAGCAAATAGGGATCAATCAATAGATATTCCTAATCACAGAAGTAGGTATCCAGGAGAAACCTTTTTAAGTTTAAAATTTAAAAAAAAATATTTAAAATTTAAAAAAATCACTGTCTTGGCAATCCTTTGCATTTGAAGTTTGAACAAGTATATGAACTATTTCAAAGCCTGTTTCTAATGATTGTTTCAAAACACAATTTAATCTCGAAAGACTTATTGGAACTAAATTATTTTACTTGTTTAGGAATAAACCTATCAAATTAAAGTGATAATATTTTTAGAAGAAAAAACCTGAATTCATCAGAAATTAGCCTACCTCAACCAATGTTCATATGTGGCATGCCACTCAATTTTTATTTCCTTAATTTTCATTAGGTTATCCTGTCGATTCCAAAGGATGAACTTAAACCAGGACACTAACATCTCCTTGGTATTTATATGTGAGGGTATTTGAAAGTGGTCAGAACTCAGGGTTTTCAGGTGCAGGTCTTAAAGAAGTAAGAATATATACACCAAAACACACACACACACACACACACACACACACTGGCTTTTTAATTTCTATTTATTTATTTTTGACACTGTGAATTGAACTCTGGGAGGTTTTTCCACTGAGCCATATACCCAGCCCTTTTTATTTTATTTTGATACAGGGTTTCACTAAGTTGTATAGAGTCTGGGTAAGTTGCTGAGGCTGGCCTTGAACTTGAGATTCTCCTTCCTCAGCCTCCAGAGTCACTGGGTTTACAGGTGTATGCCTCCGTGCCCAGCAGCATGCTGGCTTTACAAGTTTCCACCCATGGCCTCATGTAATATTAGCACCCTCTACTTCACATCACCCTCTCATAAAAGTTTACTTCCTTCTCTGATGTCATTTGTTTCCAGAATCATCAGAAAATGATATTTTCCTTTTAGGGTTTGAAAAGAAACCAGATATGATATTGTTATGACTGAGATGTGGTTATTATTTAATTTGAAAAGGAGCTGAAACTTGCAAAAGAAAATGTCTAAGCCCCCCACCCCCACCCCTCAAAGCTGAAGGATCTAAGTCTATTGTAATGCGAAGGAAACCAGTTTAGTTGGAAGAAAATATCTCATCTTGAGAGTCCCGTTTCCCTGAAAGCTTCAGTTTTCTGTGCTGCAGTGTAGGTTACTCCCGTGTCATACAAAGAGCACAAGGTGATAGCATAATAAAGTGCTTTAAGCAGAGAAGCAAGGACATGTTTTCTACAAGTGAATTTAGCAAACATGTTTGAGAATGAGCCATGCTTCCAGCAGGGAGTCTAGAAGAAAGATGCTCTACTGGCCTCTGAGAAGCCGTCCAGTGCAAGGCCATTGAGACTCAAGTGGTTCCTGTTTGTGATACAACAATACCCCCTGCCTGGAAGCCAAGCATCGACCTACTTCCTTGTATTTCCTGTCATCCTTGCAGTTAGGCAGAGGCTGGTTCTACCTGACAGCGATGGTGGTGATGAACTGGGATACTCAGGGCTGAAGCAGGAAAAGCCCAAGTAAAATTTTCCAGTTCCCCTTGGCAAGGCGACTTAGTCTCAGATGGTGCAGCTATTACCCAACCTGGGTATCCTCCGCCGCCTGGGTCCTGTCTAGCAACGTGAACATGGAATAGAGTGGACGTGTGGTGTGAGCAGGAGATGACCTCTGTTCTGCTAGCCCACTGGGGTTTAAGGCTTGGTATTATTGTGGTAGAAAGCCACCTATACGAGCAATACCCTGGTCTAGCATGGCTGCATTTTCAAGTAAATTTTCCTTTAGGAGTTGTTAAGTGTACCCATTGGATTTTAGACTCAAACACACTGGAATGTCTAGATTAACAAAATTATGGAATAATTATTCAGGATTATCCTGAATACAGTGAGGATAGCTTTCATATGCTATGAACATACTCAAGGTCAGTGAAAATGAGGGAGAAGGTCAGGAAGCCTCTGAGCATATAGAACTGAAACCTGCACACAAACACTGACAAATTAGCCTGAGGGCTGAAATTCATAATAATTATGTTTTGAGCCTGCATAGTGTTTTGTGAGGTGCCTGTCCACTCCTCATGCTCAGACGCAAGCCTGGATCTGGCAATGCTGAGCCCAAGGACAGACACGGCTCAGAGGAGCACATTGAACTGTAAGTGGCCTCGAGTGTCAGCCATAAGCAGTTAGAATCCTCTGTATGGAAGCAAAAGGGCCCTTGGAACGCCCTTCTTATTATGGAGGATTAGATTTCCATCACTGCCTAAGGAAGGTTTCTGGAGGGGAGACACTCAATGAAGGTGCTTATATAAAGTAGGAAAGAACTATGTGTCACCATTTTTCAGGCTAATAAAATGCAGGGGTCAGTTACTTGTTCACTGGGAGATAATTAATGAAGTAGGATGCAGAGGCTGTTATTCTCTAGAAAATGACCCACCCCATGGGGACTTAGAGCAGGTCTCTAGACACTTGCAGCACTAAGGCTGAGACCACTGACCTGCAGCAGAGGCTCGACCCCAAGCCCAGCCCTCACCACCTGCATGTATGAGAGTTGGAATCAACCGCCCTAAAGTGGCCAGTGGTTTGCAGTTTAGACAAGTTTACTTATGTGTACACAAGAATGATCTTATCTCTAAAGATAACATAAGAAATACATGACAATGTAGGCAAGTCATGTCACATAGCAATCAAACCATTCTTGACAAATAAAAAATGGTAAACAATAAGTGTAGCATTCTTCCTTAATCATTTATTGCATTAAGAGAGGTAATGAGTCCACTTCGGACAATGCAGAAAACATCAAAGCCAACGCTGTAATTACATCCAACAGGTAGCCCTCAACTGATGTGTCTCTGAATGTACTCTTGGACTATTTATTTAGCAAATAGTTCTATTTAAATCCTTTACTTTTACCTTTACATCTATACCAGAAAATTGGAACCAAGCTAGTCACTTTCAAAGTACTGAGGATTCAGAGTGACTCCTCATTTAAAAATCGTCACCACAAATATCTTGTATAACTCCCCTTTTGCTTAAAAATACTACATTATGGACTCAAGGTACATACCGAAAGCATCCTAGAAGTCAAACTTTATGCTAAATTTGGTGTGATTTTGTCTTTGACACTGACATTTGGGATTGATTAGTATGCTGGAATGTGGAAGGAAAGAACATTATTGTTAATTTTTTTTTGACAGAAACCATTTACTTTTAGTAACAATACGTTGAGTAAAATAGTACAGAGACATCTTCTCTCATGCTTGGGGTGTCTGAAGGCTATGTACACAGTTGACATTGTAGTCTTTATTTAAAGGGACATTCTTGATTTCTTGTTTTTCTGGGGCAAAATCTACTGCCTTCATGCCTATTTTTATGAAAATTGGTTTTTGTTTTGTTTTTATAGTCTCCATGACATACATCAGAATTAAAAACTCCTTAATATAAAAATTCCACATTGCAAAGGAAGATTACAGGCTAAGCTAATTTATAATGAAGTGTTGTAATTAATGTCTCCTCTCTCCTCTGTGGCCTCCTGTCTAATCACACACCCATTCTGGCCAACCCTCAAACTCCCCCCTTCCTTTCGATACACTATAATTTTCTAATATCATTCTTTATTCAATCTGTAAACACAAAGCAAAGCCACTCCAAACAATACAGACCCCAGAGGTCATCTGCTTCAGACTTGTTTTGTACATTATGAAATTGGTCCAAACACCAGCAGCCAATGGAAGGCACCACTGGGATGTGAACTGTTTTGATTTTTGGAGAAATAAACACAAACCATTTACAGTGCAACTACATTTTTTTGTTAAAAGGCCTATATCACTTGGAAAATCTAGTGTGTGGGGACTGAGCATTAAGCATGAGCATTAAGCATTAAATGAGATCCTACCATCTCTCTCATGCTGATGGTACTCTGCCCTCCATGCAGATTTGAGAAATACCAAAAAATGGAGATGGCCCATACTGCATGTGCTGATGTCATCTCCTCTAACAATCAGGTCCATTCTGGTTCTCCTATGCTTTCAGTGGAACTTGATGAGGGATATGAGGGATATGCCAATCAGCAGCAATGGTTTGCTTGAGGCATATGGGTCAAACTGATGACTTAGTCCCTTATATGCTTCATGTGAAATTTTGTGAGCACTCAGCTGAGTGCAGAAGTGTCTGTTGGACTAGTGGATTCTGCAGCCTTCCTAGCTCCCCAGGAAACCTGCTTGAATATTCAAAAGTTGTTTCTCAAGACTGAGAGCGCCTTGCAAAGAGTTTATGTCTAACATTTGGCAAATTTTATGAGACACTAATCTGGAGAATAGCCCTAATTTAGCCTTCAAATCTCCAATACTGCTTGCAATTCTAGTCTTCTAATACTCCAAGCTAAACTGTCAGATTAGACTGTCTATGACAGGAGGCAATCTTCTGACCTCAAGGTAGAGCTGACCTTATAGTGTGGGGTGTGAGATTCCAATAATAGGTTGTTAGAAACTTTGGCCTACATTTAAAAAATTGAGAATCTTGTTCTCCAGTAAAGTAGTTTTCAATATTAAAAAAGAAGATATTCATTAGCAAACAAAGCTAATAAATGAGATCAAGCTACGTAAATGAGTTCAATATTGGCAGTGAAAGGTTTTATTGAAACCCCACAATGCACTCGGGCAATCTGAAACACAAATAATGCATTTAAAAAATAAAACATTATTTTCCTTCCATGAGGATCCTTTTGTAACAATATTTTTTTCACAGTGTTTTTATTTTAATTTATTACTCTAATATAATCTAGAAAAAAGTTACATAACCTAAAATGTCAGGCAAACAGATAAATGTGAAGTTGATTAGGTCTATCAAACCATCACACTGGGTTTCATCATGGCCAACCACGTCTGTGACCTTCAGTAAGAAAGATAACTTCTGTCACAGCAACATTCACACGCACACACACACACACACACACGTGAGCTCTCTGGCTGCAACTGAAATAAAACGTCAGAAAATGAACACTTTCACTATTTCAAAATTTTCCAGGTGTGTCCATCTTATTTCATTTAAAAATGATGGTTGGTATAAACATTCATGTGCAGTTTTAGTGCCACATGAGCTCTCAGTTCTTGAGAATCGACAGGGAGCACGATTGCTGGTTTGTACGTTACAGCAGGTTTGGTTTTGTAAGAAACTGCCAGACTCACCCACATTGGCTGCACCTTCTTGCATTCCCAGCAGGAACAAGTGAGCAAGAATTTCTGCTGCCCTACAAACTTGATGTCATTTCCCATTTGTCTACGTTCTGGATTTTGGCCATTCTCAGAGGTGTTCAGGAATCTCGCCATTGTTTCAATTTGTGTTTCTCCAATAGCATGTGATATGCACTATCTTTGCATATAATTATTTGCCACTTATATATATTCTTCCATGAAGCATCTTTTGAGGATTTTTTGGTTCATTTTTAAATTAGGTTGCTTTCTTAGTAAATTTTAAGAATTCTTTGTATATTTTGGATAACAGATACGGCTTTTGCAAACATTTTCTCCAGGTCTATGGCTTGTCTTTTCATTCTCTTTACAGAGCAGAATACTTTAGTTGCAGTGAAGCTCACCTGTCAATCTTTCCTTTCATGAATCATGCCTCTTGTACTGTCTTCAAAGCCATCGTCAAAACCTAGGTCCACAAGATATTCTCCTATGTTATCTTCTAGAGCTTTGTGATTTAGCATCTTCCTTTTAGGCTTTTGGCCCTCTGGGTGAACTTGTATGAAGGGTGTAAGGGTGTAAGGTCTGCAGCCTGAGGAACAGAGAAAAATAAAACGCCTGCTACTGAAGCCCCTCAGTCTGTGGTCTCTGCTGCGGCAGGCCAGCCCCAGGGAGACACCACGCGTCCTCCTGCCCTCTCTCATGCTCTCTATCCCATGACACCTGACCTAACCTATCTCTACTTACTCTCTTCTCCACCAAAGTTTTCTACTCTAGCTCCAGAGCCCCTACTCCACACTGCAAAAGCCCTAGAATGGCTAACCCCTTTTTCCATGGGACAAAACTTTTCTCTTCTTGCCCTAACTGAATCCTTGGGGAACTCAAAGGCTCCAGAGGACTCAGGACTAGTTCTCTCTGCCACGGCTTGTGGTAAGCTGAATTGTCCTTCTAGAAAAGTTCTCGGCCTAATCCCAGCACCTGTGGCTATGTCACCCCGTGGTGAAAGAGACTCTGCAGAGGTATTAAGTTATGATCTTGGCTGGGAGACTATCCTGGGTTTTATTTTTAGGTTTATTTATTTTGATTTATGTGATCACAGGGTCCTTATGTCACAGGGAGCCAGGAAGATAAGCATCAGGGAGAAGGAAGCAAGGAAAGCAGCAGAGGTCAGAGAGGAGAAAAGATGGGGGAAAGGACCATGGGCTGAGAAGTGCATGCGGCTCCAGGAGGTGAAGTGCCAGAGACAGATTTTCCTAAAGCCTGCGGAAGGACTTCAGACCTGTTGACACCTTCATTTTGTTCCAGTGAGGCAGATTTTGAATTTTTGATCACAAGCACTGTAACATAAACTTGTGTTGTTTAAGCCACTACATTTCTGTGACTGGTGACAGCATGAGTAGGAAACTATTGGTGCATTACTCACCCATCCTCATGAACAAAGAGTTCCCATCCTCAGCCTCCCAATCCTCCTTCCACCACAGGAAGCACTGACCCCTGGCTATTCTACATCCTTACTCTTCCATCACCCCAAGCCCCCACTTTTGCTCTACTCTATGACTTTGCTTCTCTCTTGCTTTTCTTTATCACTCATCCTAACTCCACTAGGTGACTTCTAGTGTTGAGAGCCACAGCCGAAGGGGCCCCAGCAAACTTCTAGCTGCCAGCAAACTTCCAGCTGCCGGCTGATGATTGGCTCACAGCGGCCCCAGCAACATCTAGCTGATTGGCTCCTCGGCCCCAGCAACATCTAGCTGATTGGCTCCTCTGCGGTGATGCTCATTGGGCTGTTTCCCTGCCCTTTCAGACCACGGAGCTGCTCATTGGGGGACTTTTTGGCTCCGCCCATGTGACCCAGCCAATCGGCCTCAAGAGCAGGAGGATTGTGGGAGGTGGAGAGAAGCTTGTGTGGGAGAGAGAGGCTTGTGGAAAGCCGGTCGTGGCAGTTGAGGCTCTGAGGGTTTTCCCTGAGAGGCTGTTTTGTTTGGCGTGTGTGGTTCTAAAAATAAAGTTAGTTTCTTTTGACAAGTGGCTCCTGATTGTGCCCAGCCAGACTGCGGCATTTGGTGGCTCGCACGGGGAGCGACTGAGGGTAAGTGAACTGCTCGCCCCTGAGGGCAGGGCGAGAGGATGGGTAGCCATTTTAAGATTCTTCTTTTGTTATTTTGTTTCACTTTTGTTTTAAGTTGCCTGTCCCTGGAGATGTGTAAGATGGAAGAAAAACCGCTCACATCTGAGGAACAGATAGGGAGAAAGGACGGATGGACATTTCAGGAGGCTATTATAATGATTTTGTGTTGTTCCAATTTTGTTTCACTCAGTTTCAGTTTTGTTAGGTGTCATCTTGTTGGGTTGTATTATAGTAGAAATACGGGATCAGAAATTAGTAAAAAACAAACTGAAAGAGTGTTAAGTAAATTGTTAGAGGAAGGAGGCATCTCAGTAAAATCAAGAACAATCAGGGCATACGTTGATACAATACAAAAATGTAGCCCATGGCTTTTTAAGGAGGAGTTGTTAAATATATCACAATGGAACCATCATGGTGAAGATTTAAAAAGAATAGAAAAGAAAAGCCCAGGGACTCTGCCAGTTGGCACATTGCCATTGTGGATGTTCATATCTTGTTTGCTTAGTCCAAAGCCTTCAGTTCAGACAATGGTAGAGGAAGAAGAAGACATAATGATTCAAGTAAAAGAGAAGGTCTCTCAAGTTAGTCAGACAGAGGAAAAGATTCAAGTAAAAGAGAAGGCCTCTCAAGCTAGTCAGACAGAGAAAGAAAGTGTAAAACAGAAAAAGCCATCAGGGGGAAAGTTACAACAGGAGACTGCTACTAACACCTTTCTATCACCAGAGGGTGTAAGTGTCCAACCAACAGCACCACCTCTACAGGAGACTGCTACTAACACCTTTCTATCACCAGAGGACGTAAGTGTCCAACTAACAAGGCCACCTCCGTATGCTGGGAGGTCCCCAACCCCCGCAGTTGATAGTTGGGATCCTGAGACAAGATCTCAAATATTAACATGCCCTGTATTTGAGGCAGGAGGGCAGCAATTTTACCAAGTTTTAAATTTCAAAACAGTGAAGCAGCTAAAAGAGGCTGTAACAACCTATGGTCCTCAAGCACCCTTCACTGTAAGCATGGTCGAATCCTTTAACAACTTGAACATGACGCCAGCAGATTGGGCTAATATGTGTAAAGCTGTGCTAAATGGAGGACAATACCTGTTATGGAAGGTTGCCAATGAGGAATTTTGCAAGGAGATGGCTAGGCGAAATGCAGCAGCTGGTTATCCTCAGAGAAATCTAGATATGTTGTTAGGAAAGGGACCTTATGAGGATCAGCAGCAACAAATTGCATATGATCCTGGCGTATACGCACAAATTGCTGCAGATGCAATTAAGGCATGGAAGACTTTACAAGGGCATGGAGGTTTACAAGGTCAATTATCTAAGGTAATACAAGGAGCTAATGAACCTTATGCTGAATTTGTAGATAGGCTTATTCAAACAGCTACCAGAGTTTTTGGGAATACAGAACAAGCAATGCCATTACTAAAACACCTGGCTTATGAGCAAGCGAATCGTTGGTGCAGAGATATCATTAGACCATGGAAACATGAAGATTTAAACACATATATTAAATTATGTAGAGACATTAATGAACAAGAGCAAGTCGTGGCAGCTGCAGTAAAACAGGCTTTAGATGCCAGAGACATTAATGAACAAGGGCAAATTGTGGCAGCTGCAGTAAAACAGGCTTTAGATGCCAGGCCAAGAACATGCTACAATTGTGAACAAACAGGACATTTTAAAAGGAATTGCCCATTGGAGGAGGGTTTAACAAAACTAGGTATCAAAGGAGTAGAATACCAGGTATTTGCCCACGATGCCATAGAGGGAGACATTGGGCTAATGAATGCCGTTCTCAAACCACCATAGAGGGTACTTCATTATCAAAAAATGAAAAAGGACCAGGTGTTTATCCACGATATCGTGGAGAAAGGCATCGGGCTCCATTGCCAAAAAATGGACAGGAGGGCCCAATGCTCCGGGGCCCAAAACCAAAAATATACGGAGCACTGGAGGAACCCAGCAACCCCATCAGGGTAGTGCCCAGGACACATTGTCCATCAGATCCCTCATCAGACAAACCAGAGGGAGCGCAGGGTTGGACATCTGCGCCTCCGCCAGAGCAGTACTAACTCCAGAGATGGGAGTTCAAATCATTCCCACAGGGGTGAAAGGACCTCTTCCCAAAGGAACAGTAGGCTTATTATTGGGACACAGCTCTTCTACTCTAAAAGGACTTATGATAAGTCCTGGGGTAATTGATCCCGATTATGAAGGTGAAATAAAAATTATAGCCAGTTCTCCAAAGGGTATATCAGTAATTTCACCAGGAGATAGAATAGCACAGTTACTAATAATACCCAGCCTACATGATAAATTTTCCAGTCGTACTGTAGAAAGAGTTTCCAAGGGATTAGGCTCCACAGGTGTAGATTGGGCTATGCTTTCTTTAAATTTAGATTCTCGCCCCATGCTAAAACTAAATATTCAAGGACATGAATTTAATGGACTACTGGATACAGATGCAGACCTTAGCATCATCTCTCGTCAAGAATGGCCAAAACATTGGCCATTACAACAAGCCACTCAAACGCTTCGAGGCCTAGGAGTGGCAACTAATCCCCATAGAAGTGCAATGGTATTAGATTGGAAGGATCCTGAAGGATGTGAAGGAACTATACAGCCATATGTATTGGATCATCTTCCCGTAAATTTATGGGGACGAGATGTCCTAGATCAATTAGGTTTGACATTAACAAATAACATCAACCAAAATGCACCCACTATTATGACTAGACAAGGTTTTAGGAAAGGAAAAAGATTAGAAAAACAAGAACAAGGTATAGCAGCACCAATACAAATAGATCAAGGAACAGACAGACATGGGTTGGATTTTCAGAAAGGGCCACTGAGACAATAAAAATTACTTGGAAATCAGAAAGACCAGTATGGGTTCCTCAGTGGCCTCTGACTAAAGAAAAGATACAAGCAGCCCATGACCTGGTCAAACAACAATTAGCAGAAGGACATATACAACCTTCTGTATCTCCCCATAATACTCCCATTTTTGTCATCAAAAAGAAATCTGGTAAATGGAGATTATTGCAAGATTTAAGAGCCATTAATAATGAGATGGTTATTATGGGACTTGCTCAATCAGGGATTCCTCAGTTGTCTGCTTTGCCAAAAACCTGGTATGTTTTAGTTATAGATATTAAAGATTGTTTTTTTTTTCAATTCCAATTCATCCTGAGGATAGTCCACGTTTTGCATTTACTATCCCTGCACTGAATCATGAAGGTCCTGATCAGAGATATGAATGGAAAGTACTCCCTCAAGGGATGGCTAACAGCCCAACTATGTGTCAAATTTATGTTAACAAAGTAATTCAGCCACTTAGAAATCAAAATCCTGAACTACAAATATTTCACTATATGGATGATGTATTATTAGCACACAAAGATAAAAACACATTGCTAGAATGTTATGCCACACTTACAAACTTATTAAAAAATTATAATCTAGAGATAGCAATAGATAAAGTACAATTAAATTTTCCAATTAATTATTTAGGAGTTCTATTATCCTCAACCATGGTCCGTCCACCAAAAATTCAAATACGAGTAGATCAACTCAAATCACTTAATGACTTTCAAAAGTTATTAGGAGACATAAATTGGATAAGGCCTTATTTAGGTATACCAACAGGAGAGTTGGGACCTTTATTTGATATCCTAAAAGGTCCATCAGATCCAAATTCACCCCGCATGTTAACGCCTGAAGCAAGAAAGGCATTAAAAATCATTGAAACATATATGGAAAATATGCATTTGGATAGAATTGATATAAGTTTGCCTTTATTATTTATTGTACTACCAACAAAAAAATATTCCTACAGGAGTATTTTGGCAAGAAGGTCCATTATTATGGATACATTTATCTTATTCTCCTAACACTATTCTTACTAGGTATCCTGAGGCTGTAGGACAATTAATACTCAAAGGAATAAAAGCAGCAAAGGGAGTGTTTGGAATTTCTCCCAATAAAATTATTACTCCATATACTATGAATCAAATTGATGAGTTAGCTAATGAGTTAAATACTTGGGCAATAATCGTGTGCAAATCTAATGTTTCATTTGATAACCACTTACCATCTAATACTTTATTGTCTTTTTGGTCATTGCATCCTGTAATTTTTCCAAAAATGACAAGAAAAACACCTATCATGAATGTTCCAAATATATTCACTGATGGGTCAAATAATGGCACAGCAGCAGTAGTTACCCCTGATCAAACTTTTACATTTTTAGTACCCAAACAATCAGCTCAAAAGGTAGAGCTTAATGCAGTTTTACAAGCTTTTGTGATGTTTAAAGATTCTGTATTTAATTTATTTTCTGATAGTCAGTATGTAGTTAATGCTATAGTATCTCTTGAAGATGCTGGTAGGATTTCCCCTTCTTCTACTGTTTTCTCTTTGCTTTCCACTATACAAAGTCTAATCTGGGACAGAAAAGATCCATTCTTTATAGGACATATCAGGGCACATACAGGATTGCCTGGAGCCCTTAGTTTGGGCAATGATTTAGCAGATAAAACTACACATGACATACATATTTTCTCTACACTAGAAGAAGCTATAAATTTTCATAAAAAGTTCCATGTCAATGCTAATACTTTACAAAAGCGTTTTAAAATAACTAAGGAACAAGCTAGACAAATAATAAAACAATGTCAAAATTGTGTGACCTTTTTACCACAAGTTAATCTTGGAGTCAATCCTAGAGGATTGATACCTAACCATATTTGGCAGATGGACGTCACACACTTGCCACAATTTGGAAAATTAAAATATTTGCATGTTACAGTTGATACTTCTTCTGGATTTTTGATGGGCTCCCTTCATGCCAGAGAAAAAACTAAAGATGTTATAGCTCATTGCTTACAAAATTTTGCCACTGTGGGTGTTCCAAAACAGTTAAAAACAGATAATGCCCCTGGTTATACTTCTACCTCTTTTAAACAATTTTGCTCAACATTTGGCATTACTCATATAACAGGAATCCCATACAATCCACAGGGACAAGGCATAGTTGAAAGAGCTCATCAAACTATTAAAATGTACTTATTAAAGCAAAAAGAAGGAATTGGGAAGGGGTATATATTCCCCAAAGATAAACTTAAAATAACCCTTTTTACTCTAAAGTTTTTAAATTTGGATTCATCAGGACTTAGTGCTGCGAAAAGGCATATGTGTCCAAAAAATGTGCATAAGCCCAAGGTACTTTGGAAGGATATTCTAACAGGACAATGGAAAGGTCCTGACCCAGTAATTGTCTGGAGTCGAGGGTCTGTTTGTGTGTTTCCACAGGGAGAACAGCAGCCGATTTGGATTCCAGAGAGATTAACCAAGGTCCTGACCCAGTGATTGTCTGGAGTCGGGGGTCTGTTTATGTGTTTCCACAGGGAGAACAGCAGCCGATTTGGATTCCAGAAAGATTAACTAAAGCGATTTCTACAGACCAAAAAGAAGATGATTTGGCTCAAATCCATAACAACTGATATCCAAAACTCCAGTTTGGCTATTCTTACATCTGCAACAGAACCAGGATGCTTTTGTCAATATCTATTTTATTATTGCCCTTTGCCATATCATGAAGTTCTATTTTGTTTTTTGAGCTCATACAGACCTAGGTTAATGTTTTGCTGATCAGTTCTATTTTTTGACTATAGAGTTTTTAAACATTGCAATGGAGATTTCACCTGTAAAAAGTTATAAGGCCTTTACTATAATGTTATGTGTTGTATGTATTATATTATGTGTGCACACTTGTGTTTTGTGTTATATGTTTGAATGTATGTATGTCCATATATCATATATGATGAGCGCTCATGATAAAATGGATCCAAATATTTTTTTTTCACGTGATTTATATGGTTTAATTTAAATTGGGTAAACAACTGTTGAGGATTGTTTTAATATGCAAACAAAAAAGAAGGTTAACAGATCTGTTTGTTTACTTTCACCTTTCCTTTTCATTATATTTAATAATTCTCTTAAAGATAATGTAAATTGTTAAGAAAATTGTTTTCTTTTAGTGCCTTCTGTAATGTTACATAATTTTTTCTTTAGCCATTATTGCCAGAATTCCTATCTTCATCCCAGTGCTGGTGAAGTCAAAGATAAAACCAATCTACAGCTTCTACAATAGCCATCACTGAACTGCTTGCAGAACTTGCCTGGACACATTGTGAGCTCACCTGTATGCATTGTGAACTATCTGTTGGTGCAGCGACTTGTGGTCTTATTGGGGTATTTTTGCTGATGATGTCATTGGTGGTACAATTTTTCCAAAAGGAGCCATCAGTTGGCTTGGTGTATCTTCCTCCCTTCTGCTTGTCATGATCGTCCAGCTAAAATTTGGGGGCCAACAGAGGTGAGGCAAAGAACCTCACCCCCCCGCTGGTACAAAGACCTCTCCACAGGTGTGGCTGTATACTGGACCGGTAGTCAGGCACAGTCCTGAGGCAGGCACAGTCCCTAAGCCACATGCTTGTTGTTTAAACAGAGAGGGGGAGATGTTGAGAGCCACAGCCGAAGGGGCCCCAGCAAACTTCTAGCTGCCAGCAAACTTCCAGCTGCCGGCTGATGATTGGCTCACAGCGGCCCCAGCAACATCTAGCTGATTGGCTCCTCGGCCCCAGCAACATCTAGCTGATTGGCTCCTCTGCGGTGATGCTCATTGGGCTGTTTCCCTGCCCTTTCAGACCACGGAGCTGCTCATTGGGGGACTTTTTGGCTCCGCCCATGTGACCCAGCCAATCGGCCTCAAGAGCAGGAGGATTGTGGGAGGTGGAGAGAAGCTTGTGTGGGAGAGAGAGGCTTGTGGAAAGCCGGTCGTGGCAGTTGAGGCTCTGAGGGTTTTCCCTGAGAGGCTGTTTTGTTTGGCGTGTGTGGTTCTAAAAATAAAGTTAGTTTCTTTTGACAAGTGGCTCCTGATTGTGCCCAGCCAGACTGCGGCATTCTAGAACTGGTAAATGGATTTGGCAAAGGAACAGGATATAAGATCAACACTCAGAAATCAATAGCTTTTCAATACTCTAATAACAATTCAGTTGAGAAATAAATCAGAAAAAAAAATTCCCTTCTCAATATCCTCAATAAAGTAAAATAAAGTACCTGGGAATTAATCTAACCAAAGAAATAAAAGATCTCTACAATGAAAACTATAGAACACCAAAGAAAGAAATGGAAGACCTTAGAAGATATTGAAGACCTCAGAAGATCCATGTTCTTGGATAGGCAGAGCTACTATTGTCAAAATGGCCATCTCGCCAAAAACAATATAAAGATTCAATTCAATCTCCATCAAAATAAATGACATTCTTCAGGGAACTAGGGAAAAAAATCAATCTTTAAATTCATTTGGAAGAATAAAAGACCCAGAATTCCCAAAGCAATTTTTAATACATGAAGCAGGAGGCATCACAATACCTGATCTCAAATTTTGCTACAGAGCTGTAATGACAAAGCATGGTGTTGGCATCAAAGCAGACAGAGGACCAGTGGAATGGAACAGAAGACACAGGGACAAGCCATGTACTTACAGGAATCTGACACTTGACAAAGGTGCCAAAAATATATGTTGGAGAAAAGACAGCCTTTTTAACAAATGGTTCTGGGATAACTGGATATATATATGTAGAAGAATTAAATTCAATCTTCATATTTTACTCTGAACAAAAACTAAAGTGGATCATAGACTTCGGAATTAGTCCAGAAAACTTGCAATTGCTGGAAGAAAACAAAGGGTCAACACTCCATCATATGGGTGCAGGCACAGACATTCTCAACAAGACCCCTAAACTCAAAAAATAAAACCACCAATCAACAAATGGGATGCCATCAAATTAAAAACTTCTACATAGCAATAGAAATGATTAAGAGAATAAAGAGAAAGCTTACAGAATGGGGAAAATCTTTGCCAGCTATTCCTCTGACAGTGGGTTAATATTCAGAATAAATATAAAGAAATTAAAAAAAAAAACCTCAATGCCAAAAAATACAAATAACCTAATGAAAAAAATGGGCAAAAGAACTAAACAGAAATTTCTCAAAAGAAGAAACACAAAAAGCCAACAAATTCACGAACAAATTTTCAATATCCCTAGCATTCATGGGAATGCAAATCAAAACTACATTAAGATTTCATCTCACTCCAGTCAGAATGGCAGTTATCAAGAATAAATGCTGGTGAGTTGTAGGGGAAAAGGCACACTGTACATTGTTGGTGGGACTGTAGACTAGTGCAAACCACTTTATAAAGGAGTATGGAGATTCCTCAAAAACCTAGCAATGGGACCAGCATGTGACCCAGCCATCCCACTCTTTGGCATTTTCCTCAAAGATCTAAAATCAGCATACTACAGTGATGCAGCCACATCATTGTTAATAGCAGCACAATACAAAATGGCCAAATTATGGAACCAGCTGAGATGCTGTCAATAGATGAACCAAGTAAGAAAATGTGGTATATATACACAGTGGAGTTTTACGTAGACACAAAGAAGAATGAAAGGATGGTATTTGCCAGTAAATGGTTGGGAATGTAGAACATCATGCTAAGTGAAATAAGCCAGACTCAGAAAATCGAGGATTGAATGTTTTTTCCAAGATGTGGAAGCTAAAGCAAAAGGAAGGGGGAAAGACAGTGTGGGAGGGGATGAGGTATCATAAAGACACAGAGAAGATCAGCAGAGTAGAATTAAGAGATTGAGAGGGATGGGGGAGGGAAAGGAAAGGGAAAGGAATGTGGAGTCAATCTAACAGGATCATGTTATGTATCTATATAAATGTTCCAAAGGGAACATCTCCTCTATGTATGTGTATATACTAAGCAAAAATGAATGGGGGCTGGGAATGTGGCTCAGCAGTAGAGCGCTCGCCTAGCGTGGGCGGGACCCGGGTTCAATCCTCAGCACCACATAAAAATAAAGGCATTGTGTTGTGTCTATCTACACCTAAAATTTTTTTTTTAAACGAATGATTGAAGGTTTTATAGAAAGATTGGTAGAGGAGAGGGGAGAGAAAAGGGGGGAGGGAGGAGGAGAGGAAGGGAGACTGAAATCAACCTCTTGTATGTATAATTATGTCAAAAGGAACCCAGATACTATGAACAAATACAGTGCTCTAAAAAAAAAAAAAAAAGGAAAAAAAGCAACAATGGAGCTTGTTAGGTACTGTGCTTACAAAGATTTGGAATTGCATTTGGAGAGAGTCTTTTGTGTATTTATTTATTATCTGCCAGTGCACAAGAAGATTCTCCCAGGACTCATCATTGTCTTCTCCTACAGGGTCCTGCAGGTCTGGGAATCAGACCTTCATGCTCTTTATTATATAATGAGCCATTTCTGGTTAATTCCATATCTCCTACCACTGGATGAGGGTATCAGTTGTCATTACAATGTACATAGTAAACTAATAGATATCTCCTTGCCTTTGAAGAGTTGATTTAACTTATTAATGCTGGGCATGTCATCTGTTTTGCCACTCAAGAATATGAGCTTCCAAAAGACTCTCTTAAAGGTTGTCACTGTTGGTAATAATCACAAATCCCAGTCTTAGAGTAATTAGTTTCCTGATGCTTTGAATGTGTCACCTACAAAATTCAGGTGTTAAGACTCTATGGCCACTATGGTGATACTGAGGTGAGAACTCTAAGTAGTGACTGGGGTATGGCAGCCCCTCCATCAACACTAGGATTGAGGCTCTGAAGCTGTGAAGCTATGGGTGGCGTCATATATGAGGCATGAAAGGGTCCACACTTCATTCACACTCGGACCCTTCCACATCTTGCCACATGAGGACACAGAGTTCTTCCTGTCTGGAAGATGTGGCAATAGGTGACATACAGGAAGAAGGCAGTAGCCCTTACCAGACTCTGAACCTGCAATCGGCTTCATTGGCCTTCCTCTTGGACTTCCAAGCTTTCAGAATTCTAAAAAATGAACATCTGTTTTATGGTGTGAATTACCCAGACTCTGAAATTTTGTTATAGCAGAACAGATAAAACAAGATATCTGTTCATGTTAAATGTACTGTTTAGAACCTTTTAACATAGAGAATTAGATATCTTCCAAGACAATCTTAACTTTTTTTTGGCGGGGGGTGTGGTGCTGGAGATTGAACCCAGGGCCTTGTGCATGTGAAGCAAGCACTCTACCAACTGAGCTATATTCCCAGCTCTTACCTTGAACTTTTTAAGTCTGTAATCAATGCATTCCAAGGATTGAACTTTTTCAGGGATAACCACTCCCCTGATTTCCACATGTTATCACAAGTGGGGAGGATATAGGAATGACTTATGTAAGGCAAGTAGAACATTCCATTTCATGTGAGACTCTCCATCCCTCTCTCAGTACAGCTCAGTACCAATCAAAGTGTGTCAGTCAGCTTTTCATCTCTGTGGCCAAAATACCTGACACAAACAAAGGAAGAAAAGGTTTATTTTGGCTCATGGTTTCTGAGGTTCAGTTCATGGTCAGTTGGTTCCAATGAAGAAATATCAAGGCAGAAGGGTGTGGTGGAGGAAATTGGCTCAGCTCATGGCAGCTGGGCAGGAGAGAGAGAGAGAGAGAGGGTGGGGAGAGGGAGGGAAAGAGAGAGAGGCCAGAGGGAAGGTAAAGCCTTCTTCCGGGGCATACTGCCAAAGACCTACCTCCTTCAACTAGGCGCCACTTCCCAACAGTCCATCAATGGATTAATCCACCGATGAGGTCAGATGCCTCATGATCCAATCATCACCTAAAATTCCCACCTCTGAACCTTGCCACATTGGGGATCATGCTTCCAGATCTAAACTATAACACAAGGAGTCACAGTGTCTCTGTGTCAACGAGAGCAAGCGAAGCACTGATTGGAAGTGCCCTTGTTATTCAGGAGCAAGGATCAGGAAGTTATTAAGGAGATAGGAGTGGTCATCTCCCAAGACTTCCCGAAACATGGCACAGATCCTATGGAGAGGGGTGACTTCTCTGAGAGTCATCAACATAAGACACAGAGCCTACTGCAACCCTGCTGCCACCCTCGCAGCCCTGGGTGGCTAATTGATGAAGCTACAGGCAGAATCCTAAGCAGGACATCAAAGAGTCCGTGGCTCATCTGAAGTGTTGATGATGGACCATCACTGTTGGAAGCCAGAGCCTTGAACCTGTCCTGTGTCTGATGTGGTGTCACCAGAAATTATCGGGACAGTGCCATTGTCACAGCCATTCTGACCTAGTCCCATAGAAGAAAAGCAGTAGCCAGAGGGCAAGAGCAGTCTGCTTATTGAGCCACCCTCCTGAAACTGAAACTAATGACAAGGCACAGGACATCACTGCAGGCATGAGTCTCAAAGCTCTCAGGGGCATTTGCAGATACCATGGGAGTTGTCCAGTGTCAGAGAACAAGATCCAGGGTCCCATCCCCTAAGGTTACCACATCTCCCACACCAGGTATTCAAGTGGACCCAGACCATTTCCTGTTGGCCAGAAATGGAGTGGAATTTGGTTCAGTCCCACGATACCCAGCTGCCCTTGGTTAATCCCAGTATTTGAGAAGGACTCAGAGCCACTCAGGTAGAAGAAGCAAAAACTGCAGCCAGTGGAGGAAAAAATGTAGACAGTGCAGGGAAACGTGGGCGTGGACTTCTCTTCCCAGAGAGAGTTTAGGAAGAAAGAGAAGCAGGAAGAGCGGTGCTGAGCGATCTGTGACTGGAAGAGAGTTCAGCATGGGCACAGCAAGAGAAAGGATGTCAGGACCACAGCAAAGGGGAGGCCATTGGAGGGAGGTTCAGTGGGGGGGGCACAGAGGGAGCAGTCAGTGATGGTGGGAAAGGGATGCCTCACCCTTGACCTTGGTGGAGCAGTTAGGAGGATGGGAAGGAGGAAATGAGCACTGGAGGAAGTATCACCATCAGACTGAGCAGGGGGAAGTACCATGCTGGGCCTCTGCGGATCCCAAACTTACACGGTTGTGGTTCTGGCCAGTTACTGGTGACCGACTCCTTAGACGTGATGCTGTGGCCGCTCTGCTCCTGGAGCGAGATCACTTCTCCCACCTCTGGGATACCACTTCTTTTACACCCCCTTTGGTTTTCTTCATGGTATTCTTCTTCTAAAATGTTGGACGTCTGCATTTCTCCATTTGCTACTTCAGTTTCTTCTCCTGCCTAAGAAATGAACACAAATTCAGTTTAAAATAACTCCCATCTGTTATCTCACAGTTTTGTAGGTCAGAGTCTGGGTTGGCTGGGTCCTCTCAGGTCTATGGGGTAAAATCAAGGAGTTGCAGGCTTGGCTTTTCTTACCCACCTTTTGGGAATCCAAGGAAGAGGATCCAATTTATCAGGTTGTGGCAGAATTCAGTTCTTGTGGCTATAGGAAGGAGCTTCCGGTGCCTGCCTGATGTCAGCGGGGCCATGTGCAGCTCCCAGAGATTGTCTGCATTCCCACCCCGTGGCCCCCTCTGTCTCAAAGCCAGCATTAGAGCATCTCCCTCCCATTGGCTCTCTCTAAGGGATCCCGGATTCACTTATAATCTACTTGAAGAATCCCCCGTTTTAAAATCAATACCTCTGTAAAATCCACTTCCCCATGCAACATGATCACTAGAGTAACAGGTCACCACAGCCACAGGCTTCTGCCACACTCAGTGACAGAGGATTGCCAGACCACGCTGCTCTTCCACATGCAGTGTTCTTCTTGAGAGGGTTCCAGTCACTGCCCACAACCTGAGGAGTCCAACTCTGTGTCCCTAGCCTTGAGGTCCCCACAGACCGTCAGGTTTCCAAATGCCTTCAGATGCCAGCTCTATCACTCGCAAATCCCATAACCACCTTAAATCCAGCGTGATCTAAAACGGGTGCCTTCTGTTCCTCTTTCATCATCTAATTCTCCTATATTTGCTGTCTCATTTAATTTGTCAAGTCACTGAAGCCAGAAATCTTAGTGTTTTGGAGACACTTTGTTGCTATTTACCCCACATGCTCAATTACAGCACTAAAAAAAAAAAAAAAAAAAACGAATTTAACGGCTGCAGTGATTTTCTCCAACCAACCCTCTCACATATCTACAGCCACTGTCCTTCTCAGGTTCTCATCACCAGTCACCTTGAATCTTAGGGGACCTTTTCCTTCAGCCTGGCTTCCATCTATAACTCATCAGTGCCCTGGAGCTTTCAGGCTTACCATTTTAACCTACCCCCTTTCTCTGCACAGTCCTGGGGGGAAGCTCCTTTCATGATTTGTGGTAGTTATAGCTCCTCTCCTCCCTCTTCCCTCCGTCCTTTGCTTCCTTCTTTCTTTTCCACCTTTGTTTACTCCTCCCTTCCTTCTTTCCTTTCGTCTTTTCTTATTTCCTGCTTTTACAAAAAAAAAAAATCATTTTATTGAGATGGCATTTACGTGCAAAAGTGTTCTCCCATTTTGACTGCATGTTGGTTATATTTCACAAGTGAATTAATCCACATCACTACCACTGCAACCAAGACGCAAAATAGTTCCAACACCTTACTAAGGTCTCTTGTTCCCTGGCAGTGAATCTGTGCTCTCTCCAGGACCCAGGAAAGCCTCCTTTTGCTTTCTTCCATTATATAATAGCTGTGTATGTTCAAGAATTTCATGAAAATTGAATCATACAGTGTGTGCTCTTCTGTGTTTGACTTCTTTCAGTGATTATCACTTTGAGAGATTTGTTCATGTTTTGCACTCATTGATAGTTGGTTTCCTTTTATTATTGAAGAGTATTCCATTGAATAAATACGAAAAAAAATTGTTAATATGCCTACTGATGGACATTTGGATTGTTTCTGGTTTGATGCTATTAGGGATAAAATTGCTATAAGCATTCACATTCAAGAGTTTTTGTGGGCATGTATTTTTATCCCTCTTGGGCAATACCAAGGAGTGAAATTGCTATTTCATTTGGTAAATACAGTCATCCCTTGATACTCCCAGGGAATTGGTTTCAGAAGGGATATCAATAGTCTGCAGAGGCTCAAGTCCCTTATTAAAAAGTACAATGGTGTGTGTGGGGGGGGTAGGAATAGGAAGGATAGTAGAATAAATTTAACATAATTTTCCTATGTCTACTCATGAAATTATCTAAATTTACCCCCCTCATCATGCCTGCCTACAGAATGGGGTCCTAATTAGAATAAGATATACTCTGTGCTGGTATAATGTTATTAAAATGGATTCTACTGTCCTATTCAACTAAGAAGAACCAGTAAAATAAAATTTAAAAAGAAAAAAGTATAGCATTTGCATATAACCTTCATACATCTTCCCATATATTTTAAATAATCTCTAGATTATTTATAATAACTAATGCAATGCAAATGCTATAAAAATAGTTGTTGTGCTGTATTGTTTTGGGAACAATGACAAGAAAAAATATGTATGCGTTTGGTACAGAAGGATTTTTTTTTTTAAATTTCCCATCAGCAGTTGGTTGAATACTTGGAAGTGAAACCTGTGGATACAGAGGGTTGACTGTATGTGTTGAATTTTATAAGGCATGGTGACACTCTTGCAAGTGTTTGTTTTACCCTCCCAGCAGCAATGTAGAAGAATTCTGGTTGTCTTCTTCACCAGTGACTTCCTGTTGGTTTTTCAAATTTTGCTCCCTCCAGGGACCCTGCAGAGGTCTATCACTCTGATTTTACTTTTCGACTCCCCTAGTGAGCACTGAGACTAACCATCTTTTCCAATGCTTCTTAGCCTTTTCTTTATCCTATTTTGTGAAATATCCCTTAAAAATCCTTTGACAATTTTGAAAAGTTAAGTTTCTTGCCTATTTATTATTGAGTCGTAAAAATTCTGGATATCAGTCCCTTGTCAGACACATTCACTGTGAATAATTTTCACCAACTTGTAATTAATTTTTAATGCTTTAAATGATGTATTTATAGAAGCAGATATTTTTAATTTGGGTAATGCCAGCTGACCACATTTCCCTTTTATGGTTAGTGTTCTCTAAATTCTAAGAAATATTTGCCTCAATAAAGCACAGCATATTTTTCTTCTGAGTTTTCTTTCAAAGCTTTGTGTTTTAGATCTATGTAATATATTTTGAGGATTTTTTTTTCTGTGTGATGTGAGCTAAGGGTTGAATTAGTTATTAGTTTCCTAAGGGATGTCCAGTTATTCCTACATCATTTGTGAAAAGTTGTCCTTTGCTGTCGGTTTCCCTCAATATCTCTGTTGAACATCAGTGGAGGTGTATGAGGGGTGCCCTGGACAGCTAGTGGCTTTCTATTTGTCCATACATCTCTCTTACGCTGCATGGTCTGGTCTCCTCCATCACTACACCTTTTATAGTAAGCCTTCCAATCAGGTAGCATCAGTTCAACGCTATTCTTCTTTTCTAAAACAGTTGTGTCTACTTTAGATTCTTTTCATTCCCATAAAAATTATAGATCTAGTTTATTAATTTCCATATGAAAAAGCCTACTGAGATTTTGTTTCAAATTGTATAAAAGTTGGAGACTACTTTGGAGCAAATTAGCATCTTAATTAAGTTTAGCTTTCTAATCCATGTGCATGACACATTTATTCATTTATGTAGGTCTTCTTTCTTTTCAGCCATGTGTGGTAGTTTACAGTGTATAATTTTGTATGTATTTTGTTAAAAATTCCTGGGCATTTTATGTTTTTGATGCTTGTGTCATGTAACTTGTCAAATCCACTTATTAGTTCTAGTAGTTTCTTTTTTCCTTTGGATTCCTTGGGATTTTCTACAGAGGAGATCGTATCTCCTGTAATTAAAGATTGCTTTGCAGACTATGTTCCAATCTTCATGACGGCCCTGCTGGTCTCACCTCTCTGCCCTGGAAAGGACTTTTAGTACAATATTAATTAGAAGAGATTAAAGCAGTCTCCCTTGCCAGTTTCTGGATCTCATGGGAGAGATGTTCATATTTTAGCCATTAAAGGTGACAGTAGCTGGAGGTTTTTCGCAGGTGTGGTAGAGGTCTTCAAGGAGGCTGGAGCACCTCGCTACAAACTGGGTGGCTTAAACCAACAGGAACTGTTGCCCAAGAGCCTAGAGCCTAGAAGTCTGGGCCACACTCTCTCTGAAAGCCCCTGAGACATCTCTCCTCCTGTCTTGGGGCTTTGGTGCCTGCTGGCAGCCGTCACCCACCCTGTGAAGTAGCTGCAGTGTTGCAAGGTTGCCCATCTTCTCGGGACCTTCTTTCCTGGACACCACACTAGTCACTGGGTTTAGGTCCTCTCCCGTCCATTATGACCTCATCTTGACTTCGGTGCTTTCATATACAAACACCCTCGTTTAGAATAAGGTCACATCACAGGCACCAGACCTAAGGGTTTCAGCACGTCTTTGTGGGGACACAATCAAACCCACAAGTGCTGTTAATTAGGATGATGAGGTTCCTTTCCATCCAAAATGTGCAGAAATTTTATATTACACACATTGTTAAATACCTTATCTGAATTGACTGAAATTGTCACATCAATTTTCCTTTATTTTTTAATATAAAGTACATTGATTAATATTTTACAGCATATTGTGATGGATATTTTAAAACGATCATCAGAGTTGAAATCACTTTACAGGGAATATAGTTATACTCACTACCTGCATTCTATCATTACTATTTTACTGTATTTGCTTTATTACCTACTCAGTTCACTACCTATTCCTCTCCTTTCCATCAATTCATCTTTTTTGATGCATTTCAAAGTAGTTTTCAGACACCAGTATGTTTCTTTTTTTTAAATTTTTTATTAGTTGCTCAAAACATTACAATGATCTTGACATATCAGATGTTTCTTTATAAATAATCCAAAATGCATTTCATTCCTAAATTTCAACATTTATTTAATTTTTTGCTTTTGTGGAAGAATTTTAATGTGCAAAAATCAATTCCAAGAAGATTATGGATCTAGAGGTGAAAGGTAAATGTATCATTTCTAGAAGTAACGTGAGCATACCTTTCTGATATTGGAATAAGAATGATTTCTTCAACATGACACAGCAAGCCTTTCATCTAATAGAAGAGGATTAAATTTATTAGTAAAGATTTTATTCTAATAATTAAAAGATGCTATGAAAGAAGTTCAAAACGAGAGAGTGGAAGAAGATATTTGTAGTACATATATGCTCTATAAAGAGTTTGTCTCCCAACATCACCAGGATTCCTACTAGCCCTAAGAAAAAGAAACACAGACTTGGGACAGGCCTTCCACAAAATGGAATAGCCAATGACAAAATGAAAGTATTAAAATATGCCCAATACCACTAATAATGAAAACTATATGGAGAAATGGATGAAAACCCCTCAGCATGACAAGAATTAAAAATAATGACTACACTAAAAATCATAAAGGTGTAGGACAATGAGAACTCTCACATGGCCGGTGGTCATGGTGTGTGTAACAACTCATATACTCTCTCATACCACTAATCAAAGTATACATTTTTATAAACTCCTTGAAAAACTATTTGGCATTATCCAATGCCATCAAACTATGTGTACCTTGTGACACAGATGTTTCACTACTTGGTACATATCCAACAGAATGTATGCAAAAGTTATATTAAAAATGTTCATATGAGCAAATGATGTGACATGAACATTTGCTCCAAACTTGAAAAACCCATATGTTCACCGACAGCAAGAAACTGTATATTTTCATACAATAGAATACTGAACATCAGTGGAAGTGACATAATTAGAGCTGTAGGAAGGAACACAGCTCAGTGAAAGGAATCTTACACAAAATAATGCATACTGTGTAATTCCTTTCCTAAAATGGCAAAGCCAGGCAGAGGTGATCAATGGTGTTTGAGAAGTGGGGGGGGGGGGGTTCAGGACTGGGATCCAGCACAGGAGCAACTTTTCTGGGTGCTGGGAATGTTCTATTCTTCAATCTGGTGGTGACTGCATTGTTAACCTTCCCATAATTCATTGAGTTTTCCCAGATGATTTAGGCAGTTTTTTGTAGCTATTTAATTCTATAAAAACATATTTTTTTTAAAAAAAAATACTGGTTACATAATGCCATTATTTCTTGTGTTCACCACCCTGAACTTCCCTGCATCCTACAGTGAGTACCTCCTTTTTCAATACTTCTCTCTCTGTCCTCTATGCTCCAGCCACAGTGGTCCTCCCCTCTCCTTGAACCTCCCAAGATTCTCTACTGTCTTGGTTCATTTTTTCCCCCTCTTCCTTCAAATACCCTCTTAAAAGCCATTCTTAAAACCCCATCTCCAAGGCCACATCTCATCCAACCTGTTTCTGGTTCCTCCATTACAGCCTGATCTTTTCTTTCTCAGAAATCCCATGGTATTTTCTATTGGTCATTATATTTCATTTTTTTTTTTTTTTTAATTTTTTTTTATTGGTTGTTCAAAACATTATAAAGCTCTTCACATATCATATTTCATACATTAGATTCAAGTTGGTTATGAACTCCCAATTTTACCCCAAATACAGATTGCAGAATCACATCGGTTACACATCCACATTTTTACATAATGCCCTATTAGTAACTGTTGTATTCTGCTACCTTTCCTATCCTCTACCATCCCCCCTCCCTCCCCTCCCATCTTCTCTCTCTGCCTCATCCACTGTAATTCATATCTCTCCTTGTTTATTTTCCCATTCCCCTCACAACCTCTTATATGTAATTTTGTATAACAATGAGGGTCTCCCTCCATTACCATGCAATTTCCCTTTTCTCTCCCTTTCCATCCCACCTCATGTATCTGTTTAATGTTAATCTTTTCTTCCTGCTCTTCCTCCCTGCTCTGTTCTTAGTTGCTCTCATTATATCAAAGAAGACATTTGGTATTTGTTTTTTAGGGATTGGCTAGCTTCACTAAGCATAATCTGCTCTAGTGCCATCCATTTCCCTGCAAATTCTATGATTTTGTCATTTTTTAGTGCTGCGTAATACTCCATGGTGTATAAATGCCACATTTTTTTTATCCATTCATCTATTGAAGGGCATCTGGGTTGGTTCCACAGTCTAGCAATTGTGAATTGTGCTGCTATGAACATCGATGTAGCAGTATCCCTGTAGTATGCTCTTTTAAGGTCTTCAGGGAAAAGTCCAAGAAGGGCAATAGCTGGGTCAAATGGTGGTTCCATTCCCAGCTTTCCCAGGAGTCTCCATACTGTTTTCCAGATTGGCCGCACCAGTTTGCAGTCCCACCAGCAATGTACAAGAGTACCCTTTTCCCCACATCCTCTCCAGCACTTGTTGTTGTTTGTCTTCATAATGGCTGCCAATCTTACTGGAGTGAGATGGTATCTTAGGGTGGTTTTGATTTGCATTTCTCTGACTGCTAGAGATGGTGAGCATTTTTTCATGTACTTGTTGATTGATTGTATGTCCTCCTCTGAGAAGTGTCTGTTCAGGTCTTTGGCCCATTTGTTGATTGGGTTATTTGTTTTCTTATTGTTTAATTTTTTGAGTTCTTTGTATACTCTGGATATTAGGGCTCTATCTGAAGTGTGAGGAGTAAAAATTTGTTCCCATGATGTAGGCTCCCTATTTACCTCTTTTATTGTTTCTCTTGCTGAGAGAAAACTTTTCAGTTTAAGTAAGTCCCATTTGTTGATTTTTGTTATCAACTTTTGTGCTATGGGTGTCCTATTAAGGAATTTGGAGCCCGACCCTACAATATGTAGATCGGAGCCAACTTTTTCTTCTATCAGACGCAGAGTCTCTGATTTGATATCTAGCTCCTTGATCCACTTTGAGTTAACTTTTGTGCATGGCGAGAGGAGGGGATTCAGTTTCATTTTGTTGCATATGGATTTCCAGTTTTCCCAGCACCATTTGTTGAAGATGCTATCCTCCCTCCATTGCATGCTTTTAGCTCCTTTATCAAATATAAGATAGTTGTAGCTTTGTGGATTAGTCTCTGTGTCCTCTATTCTGTACCATTGGTCCACCCTCCTGTTTTGGTACCAGTACCATGCTGTTTTTGTTACTATTGCTCTGTAATATAGTTTTAAGTCTGGTATCGCTATACCGCCTGATTCACACTTCCTGCTTAGAATTGCTTTTGCTATTCTGGGTCTTTTATTTTTCCATATGAATTTCATGATTGCTTTATCCATTTCTACAAGAAATGCCGTTGGGATTTTGATTGGCATTGCATTAAACCTATAGAGAACTTTTGGTAATATCGCCATTTTGATGATGTTAGTTCTGCCTATCCATGAACAGGGTATATTTTTCCATCTTCTAAGATCTTCTTCTACTTCTCTTTTTAGGGTTTTGTAGTTTTCATTATATAAATCTTTCACCTCTCTTGTTAGGTTGATTCCCAAGTATTTTATTTTTTTTGAGGATATTGTGAATGGAGTGTTTTTCCTCATTTCCGTTTCAGAAGTTTTGTCGCTGATATACAGAAATGCCTTTGATTTATGCGTGTTGATTTTATATCCTGCCACTTTGCTGAATTCATTTATTAGTTCTAGTAGTTTTTTTGTAGACCCTTTTGGGTCTTCTAGGTATAGAATCATGTCATCTGCAAATAGTGATAATTTAAGTTCTTCCTTTCCTATTTTTATGCCTTTAATTTCTTTCGTCTGTCTAATTGCTCTGGCCAGTGTTTCGAGAACTATATTGAATAGAAGTGGTGATAGAGGGCATCCCTGTCTTGTTCCAGATTTTAGGGGGAATGCCTTCAATTTTTCTCCATTGAGAATGATGCTAGCCTGAGGCTTAGCATAGATAGCTTTTACAATGTCGAGGTAAGTTCCTGTTATCCCTAGTTTTTCTAATGTTTTGAACATAAAGGGATGCTGTACTTTGTCGAATGCTTTTTCTGCGTCTATTGAGATGATCATATGGTTCTTATTTTTAAGTCTATTGATGTGGTGAATAACATTTATTGATTTCCGTATATTGAACCATCCTTGCATCCCAGGGATGAATCCTACTTGATCATGGTGCACAATTTTTTTGATGTGCCTTTGTATCCGGTTCGCCAGAATTTTATTGAGGATTTTTGCATCTATGTTCATCAGAGATATTGGTCTGTAGTTTTCTTTCTTTGAGGTGTCTTTGTCTGGTTTCGGAATCAGGGTGATGTTGGCCTCATAGAATGAATTTGGCAGAGCTCCTTCTTTTTCTATTTCCTGAAATAACTTGAAAAGTATTGGTATTAATTCTTCCTTAAAGGTTTTGTAAAACTCCGCTGTATACCCATCCGGTCCTGGGCTTTTCTTGGTTGGAAGTCTTTTGATTGCTTCTTCTATTTCATCTATTGTTATTGGTCTGTTTAAGTTGTGAGTATCCTCCTGACTCAGTCTGGGCAAATCATATGACTTAAGGAATTTATCAATGTCTTCACTATCTTCTATTTTATTGGAATATAGGTTTTCAAAATAATTTCTAATTGTCTTCTGTATTTCTGTAGTGTCTGTTGTGATATTGCCTTTTTCATCCCGTATGTTAGTGATTTGAGTTCTCTCTCTTCTTCTCTTCGTTAGCATGGCTAAGGGTCTGTCGATCTTATTTATTTTTTCAAAGAACCAACTTTTAGTTTTGTTAATTTTTTCAATAGTTTCTTTTGTTTCAATTTCATTGATTTCCGCTCTGATTTTAATTATTTCTTGCCTTCTGCTACATTTGCTGTTGTTTTGCTCTTCCTTTTCTAGGGCTTTGAGATGAAGTGTGAGCTCATTTATTTGTTGGTTTTTCCTTTTTTTGAGGAATGACCTCCAAGCGATGAATTTCCCTCTTAAAACTGCTTTCATTGTGTCCCATAGATTCCGATATGTTGTGTCTGTATTTTCATTTATCTCTAAGAATTTTTTGATTTCTTCCTTTATGTCTTCTGTAACCCATTGATCATTCAGTAACATATTGTTCATTTTCCATGTGATGTAGGATTTTTCCTTCCTTCTTTTATCATTGATTTCCAGTTTCATTCCATTATGATCAGATAAAATGCATGGTATTATCTCCACCCCTGTATATTTACTGAGGGTTGCCCTATGGCATAATATATGGTCTATTTTTGAGGAGGATCCATGTGCTGCTGAGAAAAAAGTATATCCACTTGATGATGGTTGATATATTCTATATATGTCAGTTAAGTCTAGGTTGTTGATTGTGATATTGAGTTCTATAGTTTCTTTATTCAGCTTTTGTTTGGAGGATCTGTCCAATTGTGAGAGAGGTGTGTTGAAGTCACCCATAATTATTGTGTTGTGGTCTATTTGATTCTTGAACTTGAGGAGAATTTGTTTTATGAACGTCGCAGCACCATTATTTGGTGCATAAATATTGATAATTGTTATGTCTTGTTGGTAAATGGTTCCTTTTAACAGTATATAATGTCCTTCCTTATCCCTTTTGATTAATTTAGTCTTGAAGTCAATTTTATTCGATATGAGGATGGCCACCCCTGCTTGCTTACGAGGACCGTGTGCATGGTATATTTTTTCCCAACCTTTCACCTTCAGCCTGTGTATGTCTTTTCCAATCAGATGTGTCTCCTGGAGGCAGCATATTGTTGGATTTGTTTTTTTAATCCATGTTACCAGCCTATGTCGCTTTATTGGAGAGTTTAAGCCATTAATGTTTAGAGTTACTATTGATATATGGTTTGTACTTCCAGCCATGTTTGATTATTTATCTTCTTTTTTTTTTTTTTAATTTAGTTTGTTTCTCCATGGTTAGCTTTCCCCCCACCCTCTGTCTTTATAGAGGCACTTCCCACTGATGGTTTTGGTTATTGTTTTTCATTTCTTCCTCGTGTAGTGTTTTGCTCAAGATGCTTTGCAATGCTGGTTTTCTGGCTGCAAATTCTTTTAGCTTTTGTTTATCATGAAAGATTTTTATTTCGTTATCGTACCTGAAGCTTAATTTTGCTGGATACAGAATTCTTGGTTGGCATCCATTGTCTTTCAGTGTTTGAAATACGTTGTTCCAGGATCTTCTCGCTTTCAGCGTCTGTGATGAAAAATCTGTTGTTAACCTTATTGGTTTACCCCTGAATGTAATCTGCCTCCTTTCTCTTGTAGCTTTTAGTATTTTCTCTTTGTTCTGTATATTGGATATCTTCATAACAATGTGTCTTGGCGTTGGTCTACTGTGATTTTGTGTGCTCGGTGTCCTGTATGCATCTACAATTTGTATATCCATTTCCTTTTTTATTTCTGGAAAGTTTTCTGTAATTATTTCTTTCAGCAGGTTACTCATTCCCTTGGTTTGAATCTCTGTACCTTCTTCTATCCCGATGACTCGTAGGTTTGGTTTCTTTATGTTATCCCATATCTCTTGGATGTTTTTCTCGTGGTTTTTAACCAGCCTTTCTGAGTTGGCTAGGCTCTTTTCAAGATGATATATTTTGTCTTCATTATCTGATGTTCTGGCTTCTACTTGCTCCACTCTGTTAGTGATACTCTCAATTGAGTTTTTAATTTGGTTTATCGTTTCCTTCATTTCTAGAATTATTGTTTGGTTTTTTTTAATAATCTCAATCTCCTGATAAAGATGCTTAACTTCTTCTTTTATCTGTCTATGTAATTCATTTTCAAAGTGTTCTTTCACTGTTTGGATTTGCTGTCTCGTATCTTCTTTAAGGTTCCATTCCATCTGTCTAAGGTGTTCCTTGAGTTCTTTATATGACCATTTTTCTGCTGACTCTAGGTCCTCCTGAATATTTAGGCTGTCCTTCATTGTTTGTACTCCTTTTCTTCCTTGCTTTTTTATGCTGCTCATGTTACTTCTTGTTCTGTTTGACTGCTGAGTTACTGTTTACTCTTATAGATTTATTTGATGCTTGAGAGGAAAGATATTAGAAGGGAAGGGAAGAAGTCACTAAAGAGAATGAGAGTAGGCAGGTAGAATTCAAGGAAGGGGGAATAAGAAGATTGAAAAGAAATGAAAAGACAAAAGAAACAAGAATAATAAAGATTAGATAATAAAAAAAGAAAGAAAAGACGGAAAAAAAAATTTTAACAAAAATAATAGTGATAATAAAAAATGAAAATTAAAATTAAAAAAAAATAATAATAAAATAAAAAAAAATTAAAAAAAATAGAAACATTGAAAAAAAATTAAAGAACAACAACAAATAAAAATTGAAAATGAAAGAAAAAGAAGAAAGAAAAAAAAAAGAAAAAGAAAAGAAAAAAAATGATAATAATAATAATAATAAATGCAGTCCTAGAGTTCTATTAACTTCTCTTCCAGTAGGTGGAGCTGTGCCCACTGGGCCAAGCTTCTCCTCTCAATAGGTGGGAACCATTCACTGTGCAGCAGCTCTTTCTCCTAGACTGGGCGGGTCTCCAATCCTGAGTGTCTAGGGCCTTGTCTTGTGTTTCCTCAAGCCAGGCCGTGCTCACCTGTGGCGCTCACCACAATACTGTCTACACGCCAGGTCTGCTGCTCCTGGGAGCCCTGTTTTCATGAACACCTGGGCTCACTCTCCCTGTTTGCCTCCCTCAGACCCTAAGTTTGTAGAGCTTGGGGCTGAGATCCCCCAGCGAATTTGCTTGCCCTCCTGTAGCCACGCCCCCGGTAGCTGGTGCAAGAGACCTCAGTTGTCAGCACTGGTGGGAGCGGTAGCCGGGAGTTCCGCGCCGCGAGTCCTGCGCCACTCCTGGTTCCCTCGGTCTGGTTATTGCGTTCACAGGAGAGCTGGGAGTGGCCCTTAAGGTTTCCCCGCTGTGTGGAGAGAGATGGCTAGGGGATTACACACCTGTCGCGCTGGTTTCACTGCAGTTATCTCCTCCGCCCATGACGCCATTTCTCTGCCATGGTGATATCCCATGCAAATGGTGACCGTTTGTTCCCTTTGCCGGATGACCAATGCAACGGGTGGGTCCTGCCTGTCTCTCCCAATCCCCGTTTCAGTCCTGTGGCCACTGCCTATGAAGGCTCGGTTGGCTTTTACCTCTGTAAGTTCCTAAGGGCCGGCCAATTATTTCAGCGGGATCGTTAGTGCTGAGTCACACGAAGCAGGCGAACCGGAGCTTAATTGCCTCCGATTCGGGCTCTGTGTGTGTGTTCTGAGGGGCCCAGCCTGTACACCCCAGATCCACGTCAGCTCAGCATTGCCTAGTGATCCTGAGCAAACAGCATTTAGACAGTTTACGGCTCCCTATGCCCTCACAGTTGAAGATGTCAGAGACTTGATCTCTCTGCGCCTGCCACCATGTTACATCTCCTCAGTAATATTCATGTTGCCCTTACAGCTTCCTGGTATAAGCAAGTTCTTGGGATTATACAAACTGCTGCTTCTGTTTCCAGTCCAGATTTCTAGAAATGAAACTCTGGGCCGCGCTGACGAGCGTCCGCGCTTGTCTGCGACCGTAGCAGAGCCGCCCTGGCAAGCGTCCGCGCTTGTCTGCGCCCGTAGCAGAGCCGCCCTGGCCTCCGCAGCTCTTCAGCCCGGTGCCAGGCCCCAGGGGCCCAAGCGGCTGCCGCCGCGGCTCTCCGTCCCCCTCCTCCGGAGCACGGGTCCCCTGGCAGGGGGTTGCAGAACGACCCCAGAGCAGGCTCTGCCCGAAGGTGCAGCAGCGAACAGGCCACAGAGACGCTCGAGGCTGCAGTCCAGCCTTCGGAGGACAGGGCTCGGCACGCAGCCCAGCTGCAACCTCTAGGTGCGGCTGCCGGACAGTGTATACGGAGCCATCAAGACAGCAAGCAGAAAGCAAATGGCGGCTCCCGCGGAGTGGATTTTCGGCACAGAAACCACAGCCCCGCCAGCAATCCCAATCCACAAACTCTCCCTGTATAAAAAATATTCAAAAAAAAAGAAAAAAAAAAGGCGGGGCGCACTGAGCTTTCTTTGCCTCGGGTACTTACAATCCACTGCTGATTGCACATTCAGCTTCTCCGCCCGGAGCGAAGCGAAAGAGGAAGCAGATGGGAGCAAAGCGCCCGCGGCTCTGAGCAGCCAAGCGTCTCTTTTTCGATTTCTTTGTTCTTCCTGCTCCTTGGCAAAGTGGTCCACTACAGATTAACGGTGAAAGGAGCTTTAACAGACTGTGCGAAATCTCTATTAAAGCCGCTGCTTTGAGCACCACGCTCAGCACTTCAGCAACCCCCGTACGCAGCGGCCATCTTCCTCTTCGTATTATATTTCATTTTTAATGACAACAATTTGAGTATCTGTCCTATTTTATTGTCCAACCAAACCCAGTTAAAGTTGAAAAGGTAGAAAACTAATGTGTGAAATTAAAAAGTGTATGGATTTGGGATTTATGCTGTATTTTTATTAATTTTTATTATTTTATGTGGTGCCAAGGATCAAAACCAGTGCCTCACACATACAAAGCAAGTGCTCTACCACTGAGCTACAACCCCGACCCCTGTGCTGTATTTTAATGGAAATTTATTATGGAAAATTTCAAGCACACAACAAAGCAGAAAGAGTAGTTTAGTAAGTCAGTAAGCACACAGCCCATCCTCTGACTCAGTTTCCTTATTAACTGAGGGATCATGAGACCGTGAGATGCAAACTGAGATGCTGGTGACAGGATGGATATAAGATATGGAGAAACAGCATAACACTGCACCTGGGCATGGGTACATGCTCAGTAACCTCTTCTTGGTTGCATACGTGAATTTTCACTCTGTATATTTCTACCTGTAATATTATTGTTAACAATTTGTTCTCACAATTTCCAATCCTCCCTCACAGGTGAGAATCCAGATGGTTCAACCAAGACTCAATGGGATGAAGCAATGATGTGGGTGCTATTTTAGGGTTGCATAAGTTTCAGCCTCCTCTCTACCTCACCCTTACCTACAGCCTCACATCTGCCTGCCTTCCAAAGTGTTTCATGGGGGTTTATTTTTATAGCACTCAATTTTGAGAAATAGAACATCTAAGTAATTTAATACACATTAGAAATATTTGAACTTCAGAACAATAAAGTGAGTCCCCACCACCACATTCTCTTGTGTTAAATGGACTTACGTATTGAACAGCAGGTACAAAATATGTATTGCAAGAGCAGAAAACAGCCATCATGATCATTATGGTCCACCGACACTAATATTAAAATTTCTATGAAAATACAATTTTACTTCCTTACCATATTGAAGATTCTTTCCAGTGTAGATAATCAATTAAAAAACATATGAGCTTAGCACTAAGGAGTTCAGAACATACCAGAATGGACAGAGATCACTCAGTCTTTTGGGGAGGAGGGCAGTATTCAAAAGTTTTCCACATCTTTAAATGTCTTCATTCAGGAAGTTAAAACACAGCTGGAAAACAAGACTTTTAATAAACTGATGATGTTAGTTCTTAATTTTTTTCTATGAAATAAACAGAATATTAAATCTGAAAATGAAAAGAGAAAATAAAACAGGCACCCACCATCCTCTACCACATCTATTACTGAAGAAATGCACAAAAACATCATTTTCATGTTTCCTGCAGTGAGAACTTTTCCATTAAGATGGCAACACTTACACCCACACAAACACAAACCGTGCAAAAAATTTAAGTCAACAGCAAGCTATCTAACAAACTCCTTGGGAAATAAATAAGTTTAATTTGAAGCGATTAGCTCCTTTTAGAATCTTAAGAGTGAATTTTCTAGAGTTTTGTGGGGGAGAGTGAAGGGGAGACGGCTGAATAAAGAGCTAATAATGTATTTTCCACCATCTGTGCGTTCCCCAGCAGAACCCTGGTCTTCAGAAGTGTTAAATCACATTCTGGGCAGGTTGGGGTCGGCACAGAAACACAGAGGAGAAAGGGCTCATTGCTGTTATTCAGTTCACATAGTGAAGCTGCCTTTCAAAGCCTTTGCAGCACAACATGTATTTTTTTTCTCCTTCAAATTATTTCCATTTTCTGCTGGACGTGCTGAGGAAGTTGACATTCTGTGCCCCGGAGCCGGCTGCCTATTCTCACACTGGCCCACGGAGCAGCGCCCCCGCCCCTCGCAAGGGCTACTCTGGCCGCTTCCAGGATTGACCAGCGCCTGCCCACTTCCATCTGCAGCACCGCAGAGGCATTTGCCAAATCATGTTAACAACCAAATTGCAGATCATAAAGAAGGAACACAAATATTAAGGCCGTATATGTTCCAGAGCAGCAGAGGATCTTAATGTTACATTGTTGCTAGGCAAAGACGAGCTAGGGAGGCGGGGAGCTGAGAGCTAGACCGTGCTTTGGAAGCTTTGGAAAGAGCAGCTTTGAAAACATGAGACAGGATCCTTCCTGTCCTTCACCTGTCCTGGCTTGGGCTCATCACTGCTGACGTCCTATGGTGTTTCAAGGTTTATTTACTGGATTGCATGATAATTAAGTGAAAATGTTATCCTGCCATCTTTAAGAGAAAATAACACTTAAAATGACATGGAAACAAAAGAATCTTGTTTTAATATTACATTAAAAGCATATGCTTGCTTCCCCTAGAGATTTACACTCAATTTGTACAGTTTCTTTTCCTCTTTTGTTGTGAAGATGGGTTTGAATGCATTGTGTACCCCAGACTCTCCAACAGTACAGTTGTTATTTAAATGAACTTCCAAAATTTGGAGTCAGGAATTCATGATTTTTGGCTTTCTAGCCCTCACTGGTCTAGCAAAGCAAGATTATAGACTATATTGGACTCCATTCGGTTTTACCCCTCCAGGCCCCTTCTCTTTTTCGGCATTAGTACGTTTTTGGAACACATCAAGCTGATAGTGGCTTACTACATAAACTAACCATTTTGATCACTATAATCCATTTGTGCTTTATTCTATGCCTTTATTTGAATGCAACCAGTGGAGTCTATCCATTGCATGCTCATTTTGTTTTGATAATTCCTATTATTTAGTGAGTACATGCTACATCTCCTTTCAGGTACCCACAGCATTTTAAATAAGCACTTTCATCAGCAGGTCCTTAAGTCAGTCGAAATGGCAATGTTTCTTATAAGATTATGGAGGACATTTTATTGGGCTTATTTTTCCCCCCAAATAATAGCAACATGCTGTCACTTCTACAACGAAGAAATTCAATCATATACCACATTCTTCTTGAAAAGAAATACCCAAAAAATGTGCACCTTCAAATTGCTGTTGAGTTTCATCAGCTGTCTCATGGACACCCATGTGGGAGGGGCCATGACTGAACAGTTTCCTATTTGGAACACTCTGCCTAGAAGTCCAGTGATCTTGAGAGGGACCATAGTACAATATCCCTGTCCTCTTAACCCCAGTCCTGGGCACACTTCAGAAGCACAGTACAGCTGAATAGAATATGAAGGGCCTTGTTATGTTCATAACAGTTAACTTAATGAGCCACTAGACAATTGATCATTATGCATCACCTCTGGTCATTTTGACAGAAGACATATTTCACCATACATGGCCATTTTATTTCAACAGTGCAGAAACCAACAGCCTAATTTTATCATTCACTCCCTCTATTTTTGTCAACTTGACTTCTCAAGTAAAGGAAGTTAACATAATATTGCACTTACCTAGTATTAATTGCTATTCATCAGTGTAGATAAGTAAGGTACGATTTGGTAAGAGTGTAATTAAGAGGACAGATTCATTTGATATTTTTGTCACACCTTATCCTTCTAAACAAAGGGAAATAAAACTTTCCACTGAAAGAAATCCCAGAAGGATCTCAACTCAAGGTGGAAGAGACATGCTTTCCAGTCCAATGAAGCGTGGGCAGCCTGGGGGTCCAAAGGTGAAATGGAAGGTCAACCCCTTAGGTACCAGCTCCAGATCACCCCCAATACCATGCATAAGAATAAAACCAGGCCATTCAAAACATGATAAAAATGAAACCAGAACCATTCCAGCCTGTCTTGGAAGTGCAAATGATGAAGAGGGAGAGGAAATTTGGATGAAAAACTGCCCTTGGAAAAGGAATGAACAATTAGAACTCGAATCACATCCGAAAAGAGTCCTCCAAGTGAGACTGGCCTTCTCCAGCTACCCTCATACGATGCACTCATTTCTTCATTATGTGCAATCAGTTTATATCATTTTCAATATATTCATTTATACTCTAACCATAAGTAAAAGCGCTATTCATTATTGCAACTGTCCCAAGAGATTGCTATCCAGTTAGCCAGCTCTCTCCATATTTCAGAGAAGCTTTCAAAATGCTGTTCTTTCTTCATAAGGGCTTTCCGTTGAGTGAAAGGTGAATTGCAAGCTTAGCCCCAGATGGGGACCTGTTCCAAATGTTTTGTACCAAATTCAAGCAAATGTATTTCATAATCCAATTGGCAAGAACTATGGTTTCAACTCTTAATGGAATATTTTTGCAAATATTATTGCATCTTGCTGAATTCAGGCACTCCTGTGCCCTCTTATTGGGGGAGAGAACTAGTGTGAAGAAAACAGGAGCTTCAGGATCAGGTTGTCTCGGGTTCAAATTCTGGATCACAATTCACTAAGGAATTTCATTTCTCTAACTTCTTACATTTTCCCTGCACTATCTTTGATTCATATTTTCTTATCCCCAGCTAAATCATGTTTTATGCTTGCATTATGCTGAACATTTTAAACAAATTTCCTCATTTAAATCTCACAACAACCCTATGAGGTAGGTATTATCATTATCTCTGTTTGTGGAGGAGAAAACTTATACCCAGATGCTAAATGGCAGAGTTGGGATTTTAATTAAGCCCTCTGTAAGGATGCGGTTGCAGGAAAGGAATGATGTGATATAAAAGACCTGTATGCTCCCATTCAGAGCTCAGCTGGGTCCTGATTGCCCTAAATCTCCAACTACTTCCTCTAGGACTCCAGTTCCTACCAAAGCCCTTTCTAAGTACTCTCTACCTTTCCCAGCCAAGGACTCCTCATGTCCTCTGTCATTCTGAAGTCAGCTAATAGCACCAGCAACTTCTCTCTGACTCTCAGGGTTGGTTGCCCAATCCAGTTCATCTCTTAAGCCCTTCCTTTCAATGGTTTCTCTTTTAAAGTCACCAAAATCTTATTTTTGCCCCCTTTCCTCTAAGTTCAACTGACATATCTTATACTTCTGAATCCCAGTGGTGGATAAAATATAGTTCAAGGAAATCCTCAACTGGGAAAAGGTCTGCTAGCTCACTGCAAACCAAAATTTTCAAACTGATATGTGTAGGGAGACACACCAGGAGATACACTGGATGTAACTAAATCTCAATATTTAGCAAGTCAGGACTATGATACACATGCATGCTAATCAGGTCACAGTGAAGCACTGGAATTGGCTAACACGGGCTCAGGAAATTGCTGGATTTTCCAAAATTTTGCAAGCTAGTTGTTAAACCCTCAATAGCTTAATAGCAGTCATGAGGGGACTAAAGCTTCCATGGGAATCGGCCATGCTACAGATCAGGGCTCCCCCACGCACCCTTCTCAGCCCAGAAGTGCTGGTCATTAAACACTTCCCAGCATACCTCTGTGCCTCCATCTTATTTCATGGAGTGCCCATGGAATGAAGGGTGGGAGGTGCTCCAGACTCTCTTCAGCAAAGAGGGATGTTGAATGTTGAAGTAGGACTAATGAGGAAGGATCCATCCATTGGCAAATCCAGCTGAGGAATTTCTGAGCATCTGCCCCTTCTGTCTTCTGTTAGCTGTGTCCTTTGCCTTCTGATTCTTGTCATTACAGGGTAAAAACGTAGGTGTTTTCTGATTCACTTTACAAGTCAGTTGACAAAAAAGAAATAGAGAAAGAAAGGGAAGGAAGGAAGGAAGGGAGGAAGGGAAAAAGTCTGAAATCAAGGATACCAATTTTGTGGCTTGATTTCAGCAGCTAAGACTTTATAAGCTTTTTTTTTTCCTATGTAAAAATTATCAGTTAATGTCAGAGAAGTGAAGAGCCCCACATGCCTTATTTCAGTTTTGTTGCTTTGTGGGTTTGGAGCTGTGATTCTCAACCCTGCCCACAGTTTAGAGTCACCTGGGGATCTGGAAGAATATTTCATTGTGAGGGGCCCTCCCCAGATCAAGCAATCCAGACTTTGGAGGTGGGTCAGTGCTACAGTTTGTATCTGAAATGTTGCCCAAGGCTTGGTCGACAGCCCATGTGCTGTCAGGTGTGCGGAACCTTTAAAAAGTGGGGCCCAGTTGGAGGCAGTTGGTATTTGGGGGTACACTCATGCAGGGGCTTGAGGAACCTAGCCCCTCACCATGTGCTCCCATTATAGTGTACCACAGGTATAAAGCAATGGGCCCCATTGACCATGGACTGATACTTCTGAACCCTTGAGCCAAAACAAACCTTTCCTTGTCTTAAGTTGACTGCCTCAGGTATTTTCCCACAGGGACAGAAAGCTAACACTAACAATCACTGGCTGCCTTTTGAAAAGTTCTCCTGGTGATTCCAGTGGGTATCCCTGCTCAGATTTTGCTGTGTAGAGGTTGGGCCTTGGAATTCCCCCTCAAGATTAAAGACCATAAGAAATTTAAAGCAGTGCCCGGTAGTTTCTCTGAGGTGATTTTATTTTCAGAAGATGATCACAGAACCATTAAGTAGTTTGGATTTGATTTCGTTGCTTTTGAATATTTTTATAAGAGACAGCTTACTACCTGCACGCCTTGAAGTTGTGGTCAGGACATTCATGTAAAACACTTGAGAGAGACTGGAAAGTTCAGGCAATCATTTACCTTGCATATTTACTTGTTGAGTGCAAAAATAAATACCAAGTGAGGAGGGAAATAACACCCTGGTTATTTCTCCTTTTCAGTGATTTCTATTCATTTGCAGAGATTGATGCTTGGAGACTGTAAAGTCATGCCCAGTTCTATGTTTTCCTTGATGCAAAGTTTCTATTTGCAAGTGTCTTCTCTAATTGCATTGTAGAGTCACCAACATCATACTGTTGTTGGGAAGCACAGTTAAGCAGGCCTGAGGAGGCCCCTTCTTGGCCCTAGAAGTATTGGTTGTGGGGAGATGATGGCATTCCCTCCCCAAATAAATATGTTTAAATTTTTTAATAACCCAAACTTCAAGTGTGAATATATCCAAAGAAGTTCTGATCTTTTCCATGAGTTGAACCCCCTTTTAAGAACAAATATAAAACTCTTTCAACAGCATTTTCTGTGCGAACTCCAGTGCACAGGCTGCCCACCAAGTACAGAGCAACACCAAGTTCAAAACAATGCTTTGGTATTTGTTAACTTCTTTCTCAGATATTTATTAACCATAAAGTCCTAACTTTCAGTAAGAAGATTCAGTGACTCAGATTATAGGCTGAACATGACAAATGATCACATAAACATGATGGATTTTGAAAGGAAAAGCATGAAAAACCAGAATGATATTAGAATTCTGGTCCAGATGACAAACGCTGCAATAAGAAGCAGCTTTGCCTGTTAATCATATTTATTGAAAAAGCCATGGAAACGTCAAAATCCACTTCATTATAAAAACAATCTATTTTGTATCTTAACAATTACTTGACATTAATTTACATGAGATCTCAGCAGTTTTCCTTCCAAGAGTATATTGAGTTTCTATTTGATGAGCTTTCCCTAGAACTGACCCTTGTTTGCATTTTTTCCCACATATGGAAGAATACCAGTTAATTGGCAAAAACAGAAGATGCTCGTAATAATGCTTTATTATAAAAGCAAACGTATTTTAGTGCAATTATCACATTCACTTCATACAGACTAAAGGGGATAAAGCCAATTTAGCTTGATAGTTTCTAAGATTAAGTGGTTTTTCTGTTAAGAAATTGGAAAGTTACATTAAAATTCGGTCGCATTGAGAGGAGAAAGGGGTCAAGAGAGTAGTTTTCTAGATACGACGTAAAAGTATTCTTAGGTTGATAGAATGTGATTTTCAAAGTTTTTTGTAATGAACATTAATAAATGTAAATGATGTGTTGAGAGGATGTGGGGGGATAGCTTTGATACCTGCAGATTTCCTGTAGTGCTCCATTCCTGAAGTCATCTGGAATGTGAATAATTAGTTTATTCCAGAATTCATCTTGAATGTGTATATGAAAAGTTTTATCTTACAAAGTTATTTAGCAAGGTTGACAATCATGTGACAGTTATGTGCCTAAAGATTCATTCTTCTAGAAGGACAAAGAAATCCCAAAGCCTGAGTAATAATCAAGAGCACTCAGGATTCTCAGAAGGTAGTTCACAGGTAGCATGGGACCACATTTGGAAGCCTGAAGTACCTAAGAATATGTCTGATAAATTTCAGGTATTTTAATTCATGCATAACATAAACGCAAATGGTAAATAAATCACATGTGTATGTATCTTGATGAAATTATGTGAAATGGACACACCTGTGTGACTGACTACCACCCAGATTAGGGGAAATTTACTGGTATCCAGGAGTATCACTCATCCCCAAAAGATAGTTGCTATCTTGACTTCTCTCACCATTGACTTGGTTTGCCAGTTTGGGGCCTTTATTTAAATGAAAGCATATGGCCTGTGGTTGTCTGTGTTTACTTTTTGCTGAACACTTTTTCTATCAGATGCATTTGAATTCATGCACGCAGTGGCCTGCTCTGTTTGGATGCCGTACAGTATTCTCCTGGAGGAGCAGACCACAGATTTATTTATCACTTCTAATTATAGACACGTGGGTTGTTTCCAGCTTTTTTTGCTGTATTAGTTAATGCTGCTCTGAACATTTTTGTCTGCATTTGGTTCACAGATATACACACTACTATTGAGTGTATGGCTGGAGATGGGATGCTGAGCCATAACTTAGGTAGTTATACATTCGGCTTTTCAAGATACACACACAATTTTTCCAAATGAGTTGTATTAATTTATACTCATGCTGCCAATGTGGGGGTGAGTTCCAGTAACGAAGTCAGGAAAAACCAGTGTGTGGGTGGCCAGAGTCAACCTTCCATGTTTCACTGAAGTAATCGTGAGATAATGGGCACAGGACTGGGATTGGAAATGCAGATTTGAAATATGGATTCTCTTCGGGTCGGAAGCCAGGAAGGTGAGGAAACCTGTAGGAAATGCCGCAATTCAGGGGCAAGTAGAAGAAAGGCAGAGAAGACAGAGATGCCAGGGTTAGAGCAGAGAGCCCCAGTGCTGAATTGGCTACAGAGTGAATCGCCAGTCCCACTATGACGTGGACCAAAGACTGAAATGAGAGCGCCTTCAGATTTGGCTTTGACAGTCGGGGCTCCTGGGCGCATTAAAAGAAACAGCAGAAAAAGTGAAAGGGGCAGAAGCCTAGTGCAGTGGAACAGAGTGAGGGACATGGAAGGGAGAGGTGCAGTTCCAGAAAGACTGAGGAGCTGCAGAGACGGAGAGGGCTCAGATGGCCTGATGGATGAGGAGGAGAAAGAGGCAGGCCTTAAGAACCACAGTGCAGTCGGTTCTGGAGAGACCTGAGGGGCAACCCATGTGTCCGGTCCACTGTGTCCTTTGGCCAGGGTCCCTAATAGGATGGGATGAAAAAAATATTTTGCTCTGCGGAGTTTAGTAAAGACCCTCCTCCTGCTGCAAAGGGTATTTTAAGAATATAGTCTTTAAGAAGGGACCTATTTGAAATTCAGTGAACATGTACATGGGCTTCTCAGGAGACCACAGAGCCATTCCAATGGCCCCAGGCCTCCCTTCAAGAAGCCTCCTACCTAGTTCTCATCTTCATTGTCCTCTACCTTTCGCCAGAGTCTCTCGGCAGCAGAGTCATTGACATTTTGTCCCCCTGAGGGGCGGGCCTGACCTGTGCCCTTAGGCTCTTGGCAGCACCCTCAGCCTGGACTCACCAGGTGCCCAGGCCCTCCTTTTCCTTTTCTTTCCCTCAGAAAAGCTGAGTGAAGAGGCTGGATTTACACAGGGCTTGGGGAGCACAGGGCCCCCCACTGGCAGATTTCAGAAGCAGAATGTGTCCAGGGAGAAGCTGGCTTTGGTGTGGCCGCAACGTCGTCACCCGGGCTGCTGATGGTAAGACGGAGCCCTTCTTGCTCTGTAGCTGGCTCTGCTGTCACTTGTTACAGCCCCAGAACTATCCCCCATTTCCCAGCAGGGTTGGGATTTTTTTCATTTTCCACAGTATTACGTCCTCCAGTTTATGAAGAGACTTCAAAGGACAGAATTCACATTTCACCTCATAATCTTCAGGGTTCTGAAAGTCTGCTCTGCGTGACATCGATGGCCTGGTGTCTCCCCAAGTCACTCCTGAATTTTCATTTTAAATAAATGTAGCGGTTTTACAGCAACGGCCTTATCAAACTGCTCATTGGGTTACTCAATATTCAAAGACATTATGGAATTACTTATAAAAAAAGAATATCTGACCATCTTAATGGTCTAATTGTACGTGAAACCTGCTCTTAATTCTATTCTGATTCAAGTCAGCATCATGCACAAGGCAATAGAATTAAATGAATTTCCTTTTTTCCTCTTTTCTTCTTTGATGTTGACTATTTTATCTTCTGACACGCCATGTGCATTAAAATAATCAAATGGGAAGGGTGTTTCAAGTTTCTCTTTCCTCTGACTTATCTATGTTGGGCTGCATCACATTTTAATGATAAGGAATATTTTCATTTTTAAGTAGATGTCTGCTTCATGGAGCAGGTGGGGAGAGGTGTATGTCAAACTCTGTCTTGGGCAACAAGGGGCAATTAGACGTCATTTTTTGGCACAAACTTTTCTCAGACAAAAGAGATCGTGTGTTCCTTGCTTCTGCTAGCATTTCTTAAAATGTGGTTCTACTCCCAGCTGCATTGGTGTCACCTGGCCACATGTTTAGAGGTGGATCTCCAGTCTGACGGCTCCTTCATATACCCCCAAGAAGCTCCATGCAGACGAACCTGATGCATGCTACAGTTTGAAGACTATGGCCAGATGCAGTGAAGTCAAAGGTATTTATTTTATTTCTTTCTTCTTTTTCTTCTATTTCTTTAGCCCTGTCTACACAGGGCACCAAGAGGTGCAGATTCAGTTTAGATGATTTCATAACTATACCATGCTCAGTTCCCACAATCTGTCTCCACCCCTGTATTTCCACAAAGCTTAATTTAATTGATTTCTTCCCATCTCTGCAGGAGCTCAGGATGCAGCTTCCCATCTCAAGGAGGAGACCAAATCTCAGAAGGATGATTACAGTAAAGTCTGAGCGTGAGACCCGGCCAGCTGGGGAGAACACGATCAGACAGCAGCCTCTCAGCCCAGGGCCTCCTGGCATGCCACAGTCCAGCTGCAGCAAATTAACCAGGGGGTGATGAGCAACTTGTGTAGATTGATACAGCAGGAGTGGGAGCCGTTTATTGTAGGACAGGAGGGGTATATATACATTCCACACAGCTTATCTTAATTAACATAAACTAGATACAGCAGTCAACCAATAAGGAATCTCCACACTTAATGGCTCGCTGGCATTACTTCACAAACCACTCCCTCTGGCAAAATGCCAGGCACCATCTTAACTTCTTTATAGACCCTAACACTGGCAATATCAGTTAAAAAGCAGCTTCAATATATGTTGGGGGGAGACACTTCATAGCAATCGTTTTAAAGAGATGTCTCTCTTTTTTTGATCTTTACTGAGCAATAGTTTTGAAGTCCTAAACACGGAATGGGCAGTCAATTAAGTCGGCTGGTTAATTGATATCCTTACACTGTGTGCCATAGATGGCCCTATATTTTAAAACATTGGATAAAAGCTTTGCTATAAGTTTGGACACATTGCCTCTTTAAGATTTCTTGAGAATTTGCTTACTTGTCTTTTAGTTCATGGTGTCAAGGGGAGTCTTTGGAAGGGAAGAAAGTGGCTTTGTCCCTCAGGCGGTGATTAGGGCACCCTCCTCTAAATGGCTGACATACTTGAAATTGAAGGAGGGTACCTGGAGGTTTGCTGACTTAATCTAAAGTGATGGCTCCTTCCTAAGCCTTATAGGGTCTAACCCTGTTCCTGGCAAAACTTTCAACAACTAAAGCAAAAGTCAATCAAAGATCATTTAGTTATAAACACTATGTGCCAGGTTAGCCCCACTACACAGGTAACTAGCTTTCAGAAAACCTGAAAGTTAAAAAAAAAAAAATCTCTATTTGACTAGGGACTGGTTAAATGATGGACCTATTTTTGGTCTATGGACCAACCCATACTAAATTGAAAGAAAAACACGAAAGTCAATAAAATAAAATAAAAGTCTACAAAGAATCTTTCCTCTATAGTCAAAGGAACATAAATTTCTTCTTCTACCTGCTTCTGTATTTCAGGAGAAAAACACAAGCTCATTCTTTGTGCTCCAGCTCATCATGTAACAGAAGGACTATTACTGTCCCTTGAAAAATGAGCTATGGATCCCTGGACAGAAATCTTTTTAAAATCCTACCTAATTAATACGGAATCTTGGCATTTTCTTAAAAGGCTTTGCCAGATTTATTTATTTATTTACTTACTTACTTATATCTATCCATCTGTCAATCTATTTGCCCTTTTTGTGTGTGTGTGTGTGTGGAACTGGTGACTGAACCCAGGGTTGGTGTACCCCTGAGCCACACCCCCAGACCTTTTATTTATTTATTTATTTTTGAGACAGGGTCTTGTTAAATTGCCCAGGCTGGCCTTGAACTTGCCTCCCTAGTTGCTGATTGACTTTGTTGGTGCGAAAGCTCCTGAGAACTGGGCGAGTCCCATTTCCTCAGGGAGACACTGTAGCCTGTGGTCTGGCAGGATTTCCACACCTGCCACCCACGAAGCCTGATTTTAGTTGTCTTCCTGGATGCCACAGATCAGTGGTTTATAACAGCAGTCTTTTTCTCCTTTTATAAGCATTTTATTTTAAAATAAATTTAGATTTACAGAAGTGTTACAAAGATAGTACAGAGATTTTCTGTATTTGCTTTGTTCCTTAATGTTAAGATTTTGCATTACAATGGTATATTTACTAAATTTAAGAAATTAATGTTGGTACTGCTAACTAGGCTCTGGGTTTGGTTTGGCTGTTTTAGTTAGCTTTCCTTTACCACAGGGTATCTGAAGCAATTAACTTATACAGAGAGAAAATTTATTGAGCTCACAGTTCTGGAAATTCCGGCTCGACACTGACAGTCTCTTCTCCTAAGCCAAAGTGCATATTCCAGAAGATACATATTACCATAAATGCTTATGAACTATCCTATTAATGCAGGCTCAAACGTCCATGAATGTCCAGAAGAATGTTGTAGAACACTAGCGGGGTTATCCAGGAGTCCAGGTGGCATCGTGTCTGCATTACTTGTTCTCTTTTCCCACACCACCCACTTCCTCTCCAGAGTGAAATCGTCACCCATTCCCACGGGCCCTGACAAGCCTGCTGAGCAGCAGCCCTCTCACAGCATAAGGAGGCCTGTGCCGAGCTGCCTGCCCCTGTCGCCTCTGACGGACAAAGCCCCAGCACTGGCTTCATAGGATTTGATTGGTGTCCTTGCAGGGTCCCTGACTATCTTTGTAGTTATAACTAACCATGACAATCACCTTCTCCATGTCACAGACCTTTGCAGCCCCTATGCGCCATAGATTACAAGAAAGCTATTGCCACCTGTACCCCTCACTCCTCATCCTGTCCCCACCCCTCTTGGAGCTCAATAGGACTCCAGCCAGGATGAGTGGAACAGGGGAGGGGCTGGACTTGAGGATACATCTTAGCAGTGGACAGGATGCCCTATGCAGAGTCTCTGTTTCCTCACTACAAAGACACACTATTAAGTGTATTGTACCTGCTGTTCTTTGCTCGGGGCCTCCTCCTGTATGTAGTCCTCTGGTGAGCTGACCTAGTAACTCCAGGCATGTCCAGAAGAGCTGAGGATTTTACAAAGTACTGGGTGGAGAGGCAGCACCCAGTAGATGGATGTGGGGTGACTGGCAGGTGGAGCAAGATTAGGATGACACAGCACTTATAAGCTTTAGATAGAATTGCTGGAAACCTTAAGGACACTCTGTGTCTCTACACCCGCTTTAAAGACCAGGGGTCAAAACTGGGTGATGGCTCTGCTTCCTTGCAAGGCAGGATGGATGGGAGGGATGGGAAGGGTGGTGTATCAGAGCTTGGCAATGCACACCGACTGCTTGTCCTCACCCATGTCACAGGTCAATGGCTTCATGGGAACATAATGAAGTTCATGACAGAAGAACTTTTTGATTAGTGAGGACTCTTGCTCTTCAGAAGCTTAAGAAAAAAAAATACAACAAACAAACAGAGAATGGTATAAATACCAAACCCTGGATGGTGTAGCCCAGAAGCCTGCAAACCCAGTGCCTCCAGGTCCTACACTGGTCATTCAGATGAGTGAGCTGGGCAAGCTGGGACCCCAGCAGGAGCAGCAGGGACCATGCAAATGTCCAGAAGAATGTTGTAGAACACTAGCAGAACTTGGTTGAAGGTCAATTCCAGCTTGTCTTTGCATGTGGGAATGTGCTTTCCTTAAGTCCATAGATATCAGTTATTCTGGAGAAGCCAAAAAATCAAACTTTTGCTAGGACAGTACTAGCTTAATTTTGCAATACAGTAAACAGACCACAACAAAACTCTTCTGTGACTGCTTTAAGCCTGTGACTCTTGCTTGTGGTCTCTGGAGGAGGGCTGTTTGAATCTTGTCCCTCTGGATATGGAACACAGGAAGCTCCTTGTACAGAGAGGTTAGCTGGGAAGACCTAAGGGGAAAACACCAACATTTGGGGTGGGCCTATGGAAAGGGCTAAGGAGGAGTAGGATTCATCTCTGGTGGTCAAGGTTAGGAGGGAGGGGCAGGGGCTCCTGCCTGAACCAGTCCCTTTTTCTTTGTGTAAATCTACCAACTCATGGAAAGATTTCAGCAGGGGCCGCTCCTTAGTCCATGCAGAGCAGAGAGTAGGGTGGGGTGCAAGCCAGGAGTCTGGGTTGACTACCTGGACATGAATAGGGCTCCTGGCAGAAGGTCCCAAACCAAACCAACACAAAAGTGGCTTCCAAGGCCTTATGTGACAATTGATCTCCAAGTAGGGGACAAGTGTTCAGTCAAAGACAAGTCATTCCACTTCTACTAGGTATGGAAAGAAGGATCATTTTAAAAAATATTCCAAAGTTTGGATTATGGGATGTGAATTCTGGTTTGGGTTTCCAATCCATTTTTTTCTCTATAATAAAAATTAAAATGATATTTATGTAGTTACTGAGTTCCCTGCATGTGCCATCTTGAGTGGTCCTCACCTTTGGCATATTCCAGAGTAGTTGGGCTCTGGCAGCTGCAGTCACTTGCTCAGGGATCCATGCTGAGAAGTGGCAGGGTCACTTGCTGGGGCCAGCCTGGGTCAACTTCATGCATGTGCTCTGCTCTGCAAATATCCCCCATTGATTCAACCACAGCACTTCCCCAACTGTGAGCTGCAAAAATCAAATGTGATGATAACACGTGACGAATATTTTTATAAACTGTGAGACGGTTGCTTTACTTGGTATTTACCAAGCATCTACAAAGCTCTAGACGTTTCACTATGGATGGCTGTCACTATCATTTTGTATAGCTGCTCCTCATATGAAAATCCCCCTGTTAATTGGCTCCCTCTTCACACAAAAGGAAGGGTTCTTTGCCAGATTGTCTGTGCCCAGTCACTGTTTTCATCCTTAGGTGCCTGTTTTAACCTGTCATGCGGGGTCCTGGACCAGCCAATGGGAGAGGGGAAGAGATTCAGCCCACTGGATGCTCCTGTTTGCTCCATGATGATTTTCTGCAGCTTCATGAGCCCAGTGCTGGGGAACTTTTCCTCCCAGTATTTTCCCCACTGGCTCTTAAAGTAAAAAATCATGACCCACTGCTGAGAGTATTTCCAGACGCAGTTAGTTGAAACCCCAGCAAGAACTATTACAGGGCGTGAAAAACTCTGTCCTGACACAATTTCACTGGAGATTTTATATTCTTTGACTCTCTAGGGAAGAAATAGAAAGGAAACAGAAACAAACAAAAGAATGTGGACGGGCGTGAGGAGGAGCCCTGCCCTGCAGCAGTCACTCAGAGGGGGAAGCTGTCTCCACCCGTCCAAAGAAACCCTGTCACAGGCTCAGGAATGGTGGAGGTGGATCCAGAGACAAGCACATGGCATCATGGAAGATGAACCAAGGGAGAGGGGAAAAGTAGGCCATATATTCTTCTTCTTCTTCTTTTTTTTTTTTTTGGAGAGAGAGAGAGAATTTTTAAACATTTTTTAATATTTATTTTTTAGTTTTCGGTGGACACAACATCTTTTATTTTATTTTATTTTTATGCTGAGGATCAAACCCAGCGCCCCGCGCATGCCAGGTGAGTGTGCTACTGCTTGAGCCACATCCCCAGCCCCCATATATTCTTTTCTTTTCTTTTTTTTTTTTTGGAGAGGGTACCAGAGATTGAACTCAGGGGCACTCGACCACTGAACCACATCCCCAGCCCTATTTTGTATTTTATTTAGAGACAGGGTCTCACTGAGTTGCTTAGCACTTCACTTTTGCTGAGGCTGGCTTTGAACTCACAATCCTCCTGCCTCAGCCTCCCGAGCTGCTGGGATTACAGGCGTGCACCATCCCACCTGGCTGGGCCATATATTCTCCTTCCTCAGTGGCTTGATAACTATGTCCAGTGGGCAAAGAAAATTGCTTCTTTGTGTCAGTCTGTACAGTGACAGCAGGTGACCACGAACACTCCCCTCATCCTTTCCATCTTCTTTCTCCCATGTTTAGGAAGAAAAAATTGACGCCAGGGAAAAAAGAAGCAGCAGAGAAGATTGCCTGAAGCAGCAAAGAGCTATTTCTCTTGAGTCTCACTTTGTGCTAGACTATTAAGTGGCTTCGGAATCACTTGGCAGATTTATACCTGAATGATGGAAACAGTTCAGTACCTCAGACTCAGGCAAGGCTGGGCCTGGGGTGGATCTCATAATTAATAACATGCAGGCAGAAGAAGTATAAATTATTTAAGTATGGCGGGTGGCATTTTTTTGATTGTATTGCTTTGCATCAATTAGTCATATCTTTAAAACAAAGGGCAACTTGAATATGAAATACAGGAATCAAATTCGGTGTCCTCTCTTCAGTGCTTATTATACATAAGGTGCAGTGTTAGGTATGGACTTCAGACTGGGCCAGCTGTTGCCACGTGTCAGTGGCTTTCCATTGAAGGCAGAATGAATTGCATGCTCTTGTCCCTATCGCCAGGGTCCATGTGCTGTGGCCTCCTCTTCTCCCCAGCCACACCCTTCAAACCTCAGCTTCATGGCCAATCCTCAGACCTTCCCTAGTTCATCTTTTGAAAACTCCACCCAAATATTCACCCCAATGTCATGGACAGCTCTTCCCCAACGTCCCTCAGCTTCCTTCACAGGAATTGTCACTGTCTGTCTTCCTGTTTACTTCTATGTTTCCCTCCCCTGGCTCATGCACAGGTTTCATAAGGGCAGGGACCTAGTCCCACTTAATTTCCATGGTGCCAGGTCCTGTAACGGTGCCAAGCATGTTTACCAAATGAATAAATCGCTGCAGGCACGTGGGATGCAGACTTCGACATGCATAGAGCCCTACCGTGTGCCACGCATGTGCTGAGTGTGGTTATCATGGGGTAAGCAGTGTTGTCTTCAACTCACTGATGAGAAAATGGGAACTTGGGTCTTTGGTGCTGCATGGCTCTGAAGGAGCCCCCTCTTAGTACAGCCATAGACCTGCTGTGTAGCAGGTCCGATTGTGTGTCCTTCCACAACAGCATGCAGAAAGCTCCTCTGGCACACGTAAGCTAAGTGGTTGGGTTTACTCTGCTCTTCACACCTGTGGTGAATTATGCGTGCCTCTGTGGGTGTGAACATGTCTTTATGAAATTAACAGATTTTTGGAGAGCAGATACTGTCTCATCTTCATTAAAGTGAAATGTCGATTCTGTCAAAGCTTGTGATCCTTTAGTGATGATTCTTTACATTTGTGCAGCTCTTTTGCAGAGCATTCCCATCAGGAGAGCTCCTTACCTGCCTTTGGTGTCCCCAGGAGGCCAGGGCAGGTGCTCTTTATCCTCACCCTCCTGCTGCAGAGGTGCTGCAAGGAGCTGCCTAGCCCAGCAGAAGGTCCATCAAGGTCATACAGCTGGTTCCTGGTGGAGAGCCTCTTGACCTTGACAATGCCCTTGCTCCCACATCTCTGAAATCTCCCTCTCCCTACTTCTGCCCATTCCACCCCCCTTCCCTTTCTCTTGTTTGAGAATTTTCTGAAAGTGGGAACCATGACATTCTGAGGGCTCTACCTGAGGGTCAGGATCAAGGGGGCTTGGCTGGGAAAGCAGCTGAATGTGCAGAGGTGTCTCTGCCATCTATGTCTCTTCCTAGTCCCTCCCCCTCTTCTACAGAAATACAGAGGATGCCTCCAAGGGGCTTTAGAGTACAGCTCCTGGGTGATATTTTAATAGGTGACAGTGAAGACATCAGTATTCCTATCTGGACCATTTGACTAGATATGTTAATGAAGCAAGCCCAAGAGGTCTCCGCAATGGTTCCCTCTCCTCCGTCCCCAGGTGCCTAGTATGGCTTCAGTCACCATTCCTGCTCCCCCTTGTTTTCCAATCCTTCTAACTTGCCCCCTTTCCCCAGCCTGGCTGTCATCCAGCAGTCTACGCCGCGGATGGAGCATCCACTTTAGGACACAGGTGCTATCCATAAGCAGTCGGTAGAAGTCCAAGCACTTGAGACCTAGAGCCCTTGACAACTGAGTCCTTTGCTGTCCTTCCTGCTATACCCATTGCTCTTGTCTCAGTAGAACTGCTGTGTCCTAGGCACGGTTTTGAGCTCCCACCCTGTGCCTCTGCATGGAGCGCCCACCTCCTGCTGCACCCCTCTCTGCATCCCCATGATTCAGATCCAACACAATTTCCCACCTGAAGCTTTCCAGCCTTCTCCTCTACCACCCACCTCCAAAGTGAAGGTCATTTTTCTTCCAGCTTTGCTCCCTTGGAGATTTGCTTAGGCATCCATCAGGGCTAGAGTGACCTTACTGTTTTCAACATTGTGAAAATATGGTTTGGCATCAGAACAGAATAATTTAAGTGCTAATGATATCTAATGCCTCGTGATAGTAGCAGGTTAGGGGTGTTTGTTGGATTCAAGGTTTCCTTGCACATTTCTCTTTTACTTTAGTCCTCTGAGGCAACTGTTTTGCAGATAAGGAAACTGAGGTTGAAGGGAATTCTCCCCCAAAGTGGGTAGCATTGGTATTGCTGTCTCAGCCTGACTCTTAACGTGAGCTGTTTTCCATTACATCTCCTTGTACAACTTGATCACATATGAAATGCCATTTTCCTTTAATATGTAGAAAATGTTGTGTCTTGTAAGAACTACCAAAGCTTCGACAGAAATTAAATAAAATGATTGAACATGAAAGCCAGGAAAGGAGATGGCAGGAGAGGCGTTTGCTTGGGGGCAATGAGATTGGCAGAGACGCCGTTGCCCACATTAGCAGGGCTGCACAGGGGGAGGGAAACTAGGTCCAGGGCTCACTGAGGTTGCTTTATGTTGCCTAAGGGAAAATGTTCCTCCAGTAAGATAACTGGGTTGCAATGCATACTGGATGAAAAAGATGCACAGCTTTTTTAAAAGGGCTTAGCACCAGGTAACCCTTCAGAGTCGTCATTCTGGTGGCAAGACTGGCAAAGACGGCCGCCTTCCAGTCTCCTGAGCCTTTGCCTGGTTGGATTCTACAATCTCCAAATCATGCACCATTCAGCAAATTCAACAAGAAAATATGGGCACAATTACAGCATTTCCCACCGAACATCTGGATGGATCTTATTTGGCAGTAGGAAGTGCAAGAAAAAAATCAGGTGAGACCTGGGCTGAGAGGTCACAAAACCCCCTAATAAATTCCCTGACAGACTGACCTTGTTAGAAAAGGTTATTGTGAGTACTTCCGGGTTGCCTTGTGGCTTTTCAGAATTTTCAGAATTTCAAAGAGAACAATGCATTTCCTTTTTTCATGAAGGACATTTCTGCCTGAGGAAGCTGGGGTGACCCAGTGTTCCGGAGATGAGAGAGAAAGGTGCTCACACGTTTCCCAATCACTTTAGGAAAATGGATGAGGAATGGGGACCAGTGCTGAGTTCCCCCTTGAGAATGGTCACAAATCGAGTGGAAAAGCCCTGTGTCTTTAAAGGAAGCAAATTAGCAGCAGGCAGCCTCAGACAAGTTGAAGAAACATCTGGATAGGCTGATAATAGCTGACTTCCTGAAACGCGGGTCTGACTAGGATGACTTCAGACCAGAAGCTGAAACTTCTTATCACAATGCTGGAAAAATATGTAAAATTATAAAGTAAAGCAGTTTAATTGCCCACAGAACTGTAATTCTCTAATAAACAGTAACTTGTATTGAGTTACAGAGGTTTAAAATTGTTATCTTCAGGAAGATCTAAAAGCCATTAAACATTTAATCTTCTTTTCTCTTTCATGGGGAAATTAAAAAAAAAAATACATTTACTTGTGTCTATGAAGTCCCCTGGAGAGACCCTCTTCTTTAAATTACTATACCCTGGAGGCAGTTTTATTAAAAATGAACTTTAATTTCTCCAAAACCAGATTATTGATATGGAAAAAGTTTTGACTGATCAAACTGAAAGCACTAACTAAGGAGAAGAATTTCCAACCACCAAAGAAATCAACCACGTTGCCAGCTGTTGGCCTTTCTTAGTCTTTAAAGCAGAACTAAAGAATAATCCTGGGAGCTAGCAAATACATGTGAAATACTTTTAGATTTTAAGCATGATGTAATTGACAATGAAAGACATACATAAATGTGTCATGTAAGTCAGGCCAGCCTTTCAGGAGGTAAAGGAGACCCTTCAGTTGTCTTATTCCCCTATGGCAAACACTTTGTGAGTCTCCAGTATTTCAACCAGTGCCCAACTTAGGAGGAAGTGGTTTTCTTTTGTTTTTAAAAGAATGCAAATATTTTAAATGCTTACATCTGAGTATTCTTTGGGGCTTTAGGTAGGCCATTTCTGCGCACTTGACATCATAAAACAGCTTAATGTTCATGTTGAAGCCATGAGTCATCCCTTAGGTCCTCTTTGTCAGGCCGCACACCCAGATCTTGAATTCAGAAAAGTCACAGTTTTTTATTCCAGAGTTAATGAGGAAGGTGCTTTTACATGAATGCCTAGAAGGCAAAGTCCGTTTAAACATGCTTGTGCATAAATGCTTTTGAGGCTAAGAAAAAATTCATGAATACTTTTAGCCACTATGTTTTGTTACATTTTTAAAAGAAAACCTAAACCTCAGTTTTCACTCGAGTGCAGCTATTCTAGCTTGTCTACACCTGTTTTCCTATGTCCAGCTCAGGGAACTTGCCAATAGTCTGCTGACAGGACCTGATGTCTGGGTTGAATTTCCTTGTTTCTGCATCTTTCCCATCTTTGCAGGACTGACCTGCTCAAATGCAGCTTCCTGTTTGAAAATGCACCCAGCACCTCCTGAGTGATGAGTCAGTCCATCTTCCTTCAATTGAGAATCTCCTCTTTTGCTCAGTGCACTTAATTCAGAAAACACTCACTGCTAGACTTTGCAAGGTGCTAGCCTATGTCCTAAGGGGATTAGGAGGTAAGAAAATGACCTGTCCTCCAAAAATGGAAGAGGAAATAAGGTGTGTTCAGCAGAACCCTATCCTGCAGACTGATATTTAATATCTATATCTACCTTGTTGGAATTGAAAGATCTGAAGCTCACACCCATGCACACAGATGCACATATGCACATGTAGAGTGTGAAGCAGAGGCCCCCGGGGTGATGAGAAGGAACTTTAATGGCATTCATAGATTTTTATGGTATCTGTGCTGGTACCCAGCAGGGGAGCCATTCATTTGTTTAGATCTGAAATGATTCTTTGGCTCTAAGGGAATTTTTACAAAATGTTTGATATGCCCTTTATTACAATGCAAAGTAATGCATATTTATTATAAAATGATTTAAATAGTGGAGGTTTTTAATTTAGAAAGTGAAATTTGTTTTATTCTCATTTTTATTCTTTGAAGGTTTTGTATATCTTTCTGTGTGTGTACATAAAGCAGTGTGTATTGTATCAATGTGAGAACACAACAAGATATTAGTGCACACGCACACACACACACACACACACACACACACTGCACTGACCCCACGCCTATGTTTCAGTGTGCAGGGATGGATTTAAGCCTGGGAGGTCTGGCCCAAGGTGCATGCTCCTAATAGCTGCTTTAATGGTCTCCTGTGTCAGGGATTCCATATTTCCTACCTAGAGCTTAGACTGTTCTCGTTAACAAATTTCTATCATTTAGAAATCCTTTGGTCCCTTCAATAAAATTCTGAGATGTTCCACCTAAAAAGCAAAACAAAAGTAATCTGTTGAGAAATTCACCTTGTATTTTCCCTCCTTATGTTCTATACAAATAAGTAGATATCTTATATTTAAACTTATATACACAAAATCTATCCTCTGGCAGAAATAGATAACCAAGACTGCATACAGCCTCTGCCCCTCTCTGGACGTGCACATGCCCGCTCCACACTGCTGTCTGAGTGCCGTGGTCCTAATGCTGGAAGCATGGGCAATATCCCATGAGGGACTCCTCCAGGGGTTCTTTGCCTTCCCAACTCCAGAAGTGAGAGCCACAGGTGAGCCAGCTTCTGCTCTGAACTATTTTATGCAGAATCACATCATGTGCAACTTCTCTCCCCTGCAGAGGGGGTCAAGGTGTCAGAGACTGTGGGCAGGGCCACTGCTGGAATGCAGAATCTTCCCACAGGTGAGCCTTGCCCCACAGGTGGTTAATACCCTGGAGCTGTAATGGTCCCTGGCTCACAGGTCACAGTCACCAAAGCACTTCACAACTCTGAAAGCTTCCTATCGATGGCCACTGTGTTTCAAGATACAAACAATGGATCTCACCCAAAGCTGTGGAATCAGCCCTAAGTCTGGAAGAGCCTGTATCCAGATAAAGTCACTGTATCAGTAATCCACAAACAAATCAAGTGAAGGCACGAATTATAGACACAGTATCATTTTACAGATTTTCATAGTCAAAGGAATGTAAAACATTGGATTTTATGTTCAGATACCCCCAAATATATTTGTAAAGGAAGTTCTTGAATTCTGACGGATTTTTAAGCGAGGCAGAAAAAAGGGCTTTTCAGACCATTAGTTACAGAGAAACCAAATGCCAGGGTGGGTAAAGGAATAAAATGTAAGTAAATGTCTAAGGCACTTGACCTCATGCCTCAGTTTCTTCATCTCTAAAATGGGGACAATTTATGGAGTTACCATGTGGATTTAATGAGTCAGGTACCTGGACCACGTACAGCACCAGGTGCATAGTAATTAGGCTCCTGCTCATTTTCATTAGCACTGATGGATCCTCACAAACCCTAACAGATAGACAGACTGTACAGGAGGCTGCTTTAGACACCAGAGGTCATCTCAAATGCATTTGCCATTGTTAACTGCCTCATCAGCTGGACATTTCCTTTTGGAGGTGGAGAAAATGTTCTAAACTTAGATGGTGCACAACCAGATACTAAAACCAGTGAACTGATACCTAAAATGGACGAGTTGTGTGCTATGTGAATTATGTTTCAATAAATGCCTTAATGTAGAAGGTCTGACACTCAAAACTTTTGTCCAGACACTATGGGAATTTGCCATTTTCAAAGACAAATCAGGATGGCACTCTTAAAGATTTTTCAAAGGTATGTTGTTATTTGTAAAACAATACATGCAAATTGTGCACCTGTGCCTAATAACAAGACCCTGTACCAGCTTCCCAAATTGGTTAACCAATCATGTATCTGTACAACTTTAGTGTTAGACACTTACAAATCAAGGCCCTCATCAAGAGCTCTAGGCTGGTGTTTCCAGTGTTAATGGTTGCTGTCCAAGTGCTTAGTTTAATAGCACTTGGACAGCAACCATTAACCAACCTTGGCATCACTCATTTTCTGAAGGCACAGACAGGAAGACTGACCTGTGACCACCATGATCTCCTTCATCTTCCTTTAAAAAGTAAGAGATTCCATTTGGTGCTCCTCAACACAGTCAGGGGGTGAGAAAATACAATGGAACATTTCAGATGACTATAACTTTGGGTCTGAAGATGAAACCTCCTGTCTTGGCTTCAGTGAATGTGCAATCTTACTTTTATCATCTACTGGTAACAGCTGGGCATGGCACGAGCCCAGCCCTCCCCTGGTGTTGGCTCTCCAGCTTTGTGTCCTCAGGGAGGCTGGCACTGCCTCGGGAGAGATGCCAGGAAGGCTAGTGCTGGTCTTCTGTGAGGGAACTTGTGGAAAACTAGACTTCAGACTCTATTTCCTGTTTTTAACCTTGCTTAGGTTTTTTAGTAGTTCCTCAGTTTTTAAGTCTTACAGGAACCTAACATTGTTTCCTGTAAAAACAGCCTCTTTGGACAGTTTGAAAGTCAAAGATGATGGGGCCTAAGTAATAATAAGAGAATCCAATGGTGGCCCATTGAATTCAATGAACGAATTCAGAATATCTCAAGGATGCAGGTGATGACAAGCAAGTTCAGCTTATGGTTACAAATCAAGACAACTGGCTATGGAAGTACCATTAGCCAGCCTCTGTCCAAATCAACCCTATCCCCTGATTTGTCCCAAACAACAACTATGACTTATGTTACTATTACCGAACAAGCTGCTTCTTACTATAATGCAGTCACTGTGCTGGGAGAAAGGCATACCTGTCTGGGTTCATTCCACTTAAGACAATGTTCATCAATTATTGTTTAAAATAGTGTTTAGTTTGTATTATTGTGGCTTTTAAATATTCTCCATGAAAGAATCATGTGTCTATGGTTGCTATAGTAATTCTTCCTTTTGCCTCTATTTTCAATTTTTTCCTGGAGTTAGTAATTGTCTTTGATTTAGGTTGCTTGTTTACCTTTCCATTTACCTGACACTTAAACTTACTTTTTGATTAAAACTGAAGCTAAAACTGATTAAAATTGATTTTGGAAGGTTCAGATATCATCTGTGTGCCATTCTTGTTACCTGTGACCTGGTTTTAAAAACTCTATGGCTTCTCCTAGGATCATTTCATTATTCCCGATCTTTGGAAATTTCGTAGTGAAATGAGTCTTAAAATTATCTCCCTTTAAATCATAAATTTACATATTCTGATTTTTGTGATATTTTTTCACCCTATTCTTGGATAAAGTCTACAATGTATTTCTTATAGTATTTACTGGATGAAATCTTCACTTCCACGTTTTTTTAATTTCTTTTTCTGTTATTTCTCTGCCCCTTCTTGGGTTGCCCATCTTTGCCCTTGGCTGCTTTCTGGGAGATTCTCTTTACCTCCCTCCTTTCCTCCTGCATGTATTTCTACCATATTTTTAATTTTAAGATCTTTTTCTAAGTTGTCCAACTGCTCCCCTCTTAGCAGCTTGTTTGACACTTCCTCCTGTTTCTTGGGCAAACACATTTCCCTTCCTTCATGAGCACCTCAGTTATGGGGTGGAACCTTCTTCTGTTTCTTGCCTTGTCTTACTACTCCAGCTAGTTTTTTTCTCTGCCTCCTGTTTTTATTTTGAAGTTTTCTCAGATGCCTGGTGATTCTTTTCCAGAGGGCTGCATTTAAGAGGAGGCTCTCAAATCCTGGGTGGACACTCTGTGTCCCCAGAGAAGGTGGTGATGGTGGGTGCCTGGATGGCAATCAGCTGAGACCTGGCCAGTTCATAATTGAGAAATTCTCAAATATCAGCATTTGACTGGTTTTACTCGTGGATGAGGTCGATTTCCCTAGACTCTCTCAGTATCTTTTCCTGTTTCTTCTGGGAGTCGAGGGAGGGAAGGACCTGCATTCACTGTATGGATGGTCCCCTGATGGCTGTTTCACGTGCAGTGTCTCGTCCTCACCATGTGGCCACCTCCAGAGAGCAGGCATGCACCCTTCTGGCTGGGTGGAGAGGCCCAGCAGAAGGGTGCCACCCGCCTGTACTTGCCAACTCAGCTCACACCCCACATTCAGAAGTGGGTGAGGACTGCGGTTCCTGAACCTCTGGGATGTTCTGAGTAATGGATCAGCTTGCTTCTTTTTTGTTTCATTTCCTGTTCACCTCAGCAGCACACAGGCAGCTACTACTCCTGCATCTGCTTTTCTGCTTCCCAAACTTTATTCTTACGTCTTACTTGTGGTGATCTTGTCTCCCATAGTGCTTGACCTTGTTGATTTATGTCTCTTTAAAATTCCCTGTCATTATAGTGGAGTTTGGGGACACAGTAGAAATAGGTGCAGGTGCTCAAACTGCCACATTTAACTGGAAGCTCAGAATTCAGTTCTATTAAATGTAATCTTGGTGGTGCTGGCCATCAGTCTAACTTGTCCAGCTCTTCCAAACTCCAGTATTGTCATCCATCAAACAGTTTATGTCACTAAGCTTTGTGCAACTATATCTTTCTAGAGGGTCCAGGACAGCTAGTTCTCAGCAGCTCTGTGGCCCTCCTACAGGTGGGCTGCCCTGTGTAGAACTCCACCTGGGCTGGAGGGTAGCTCAGTGGTGGAGCACTGGCCTGGCAGGCCAGTGGCCCTGGCTTTCGCCCTCAGTATTGCAAAGCTGAACTCCATCCGTCAGTGAAGATTACCTTTTGTTCTTGAGTTGTTGCCAGCGCTTCTTAGAAGTTTATCAGGGTGTTTGAAGCAGGTGTCATGCCCCATCTCCTGCACAGGTGCCTTGGGGGGTCATCATCTGTCCATGATTGAAGACATCTTCCACTCTGGATTTTAAACAGCACCTCAGAGCTGTGACCCTCCTGTGATGCCTCATCAAAATGTGAGCAGCTGGTAACTTGATAGAGGGTCTGCCTCACTCTTTTGAGATCCTTGTGTCATAAACCTTCTGACAACATCTATTTACCAGGCATGAAGGTGACCCCATAAGGCACACAGTGTTTGTAGGTTTACTTTGATTTTTACTGGGACTTTGATTTTTACTGGGAAGGGGCTTAAATCAATTGGATCAAAGATGCCAGAATTTTCTAGAAAGACTCAAGACGTCCCTATGAATGGAAGAAACACCAAACTGGAAAAAAAAGGGTCACTGTCAGATTCCAAGCTGTTTAGATATCTAAGATGGAGTTACAGAAGATCCAAAAGCTGTCTTTAGAACATAATTGTATGTTTTCCACTTTAAAGACAAAATATTTCTCTGAATTTGTGGACTTATAAGCAGTCAGTTTTCTTATAATTGTTTAATTTTGAGTTATCCCAACCTGTACCTGTTTCAGTGTTGGTATTCTGAGTTCTCTTGATTGTCCTTGAGCTCAGCATTGTACATATTCTATCTGTGTTCCTACCCGGTTAGTGGCGACTAATTGTTTATTCTTAGGAATGCCCAACACCTGATAAGTGAGTATCATGAATGCTCACAACTTTGGGCTTTTACTTTCAAATCACAAAGAAAAATACCAGTTAAATTATATACTAAAAGATTACAGTCTCCTTTTTGAATTATCTACTTTTTGAATCCATCCAAGCTAGTTTGTTTTTTAAACAGCAATCATGCATCTTTGCTTTAATTCAAGAAATCAGACTTTTTAAAATAATAAGTAAGTTGATTTGGATAAAAACAAAAGCTGGAAAAAAGTCCAGAAAGATTCAAAACAGTCTTGTGGTAGAAATAGTGGTGTTGGAGGGAAAGTGAACTGTACCACATGGACTCAAATAGCTGTGAAAGCAATTAGACCCACGCACAGAGTGACTTCAGACTGTGTTAGTTTTGGTAAATCTTTCCTAAAATAGAGTCTGGAAGCCCCACCAGGCAGCGGCCTGCTCTCAGTCCCCAGGAGGGCAGCCCGCCCTGCTGGCGATGAGGGGTTTCTCTGAGCAGGCAACTCTGCCTCGTGACATTAGCTCATCTCTTCTCTCGGACTTCAGCCAAGACGACCCATCCCCGTGGCATCGGATCAGAAGCACATGCGGATGCTTCTACAGTACAGCCCAGAGGCCGAGTGAGGCTCATCAGAACCCTTGGCAGGGCACTGGAGACTGTGGTCTGGCCATCGCTGCTGTTGTTCAAAGCCTTGCCTCCCTGTCTGAACAGAGGTGGTTTCCGAAAGGCAGAAAGAAATACCATTCTGTCAAACCCCGTGAGCGGCGTTAGGTACTTAGACCCATGTAGCATTATTAAAATAAAACAGTTCTAATTGTATAGCAGCCTGTAGTGACATATTGCAGTTAGGCTAGGGCCGTTCAGTTCAGCGGTTGTTCATTATTTCACTAATGCATCTTTGTTTTACACACACACACATATATTTGTGTATTCTAGAGGGAACTCTTCAATAGTCGCAGGGGAGGTGGAGAGGGGAAGAAATCCCTGACAATTTTTCTTTGATAAAACAATTTAAATACACAAAAGATTTTTTGCAGCAAATCTTAAAATGGAGGTTAGCACTGCTGGATTAGGCTAATCTGCATTGAAGTATTTACGCAGCTCCTGCAATTACTATTGGTGCAGTAACCAAGAACAGTGAGTACTGGGGGAACGCAGTAAATGTGTACTGTACTTTGAAAGATATTATGAACCTAGACATAAAGGACTTCCCCCTCCTTGTGTGCCATAATAACTGGGTTATGTTAAAGTGCACGATGTAACATTTTTAGAAACAATCCCAAAAGATGGCATTGTATTTTTAAGTGCCTGGAGGCCGAGAACAGAGGAGGGGCTGAGTTTGGGAGGACTTGAGGGAGCGCTCTGCCTTGGGAGTGGAGGTGGGTCACTCCTTGTAAGGGAGCCAGATGGCTGGGGCACCCCACTGTCCTTGCATCTGATGAGTCCCTTCCTGCTGTCCTTTGGGGGGGGGGGTATATTCACGAGAGCATCCCAGACACGTCCACACCCACTGCACAGATCTTAGACAGCGGTACCCATGTGACTGTTCTTCAGCTTGTTGAGGTTTCCCATGCAAAATTGTCCCCCAGCCACAGACTCTTCTGCGTGGGGTCAGTGGAATTCGATGTAGCTGTAAAACCATTTTGAAGCCTCTGATTTTTGTTTTGTTTTGTTTTCTTTTATATCATCATTGTTTGTGTTTCTCAAAAGAAGTTTTAAACATCAACAGCAGTAGACAAGAAAGTGTTTATGTCCCGTGAAATTCTGATTTAGGTAATTTTTAAAGAGATTCTATTTTCCTAGGGTGGGTAGGAAGGTCTCCTCCTCCTTGGCCTTGTCCGGTCAGATGTGAAAACTGGAATGTGCATGTTTTATAAATACAGGGAGAGTTTTTGTTTTAACTTTCTTAACAACTCTTATAAAATCACCATCAGAGTCACTGAATTATATGATTATTTGTTGGGACTGCAGGGCCATCTGGATACCTGTATTCAATCAGTAAATTAGGGGTCTGTGATTCTGGGCCACAAGGTGAAAGGTAAAAGCAATTTCCCAGAATGCAGAGCACAGAGTGGGTTGAACTGCAGGTAGGAGGGCACCCCGCCATAGTGACTGTGCTGAAGAATCCAGGTGGGATGAAGGGAGAACGGGGCATGCTGTGACCACAGGGGCTCAAGGCCAGTGCCAAAGAGGGCAGTTACCCCTGCCCAGGCCGGGACTCCCTGGTGGGTCTCCAGGGGCAGACGCTGCCTCATGTCTCACTGGGTGTCTCCAGGGGTTCTGAGATCAGTCCAGCCAATGATGCTTTTGCTATAGTTAGACTCTTCATTAAAAGAGCGACACAATTGAGTCAGTTACTATTCATTTCACTATCGTTGCTTAAATTCTTATCAAGCTGCCCCAGAAACATTTTCAAGAAATAGAAACATCAGTGTATACTTCATCAAAAGTCAACTGTCGTTAATTACTTCTGTGATCTATGGGCCCTTGTGATATTCTGAAAAATGTACTCAAACCTAGAGCCATTTATACTAGGAAAGAAGGGGGGGAGAAGGGGGAGGAGGCAGGAGGTGGAAAGAACTGAACAGGAAACTCGTTTGAAATTTTAATAAAATGCTGCTTCTTTTTATTATGGAAAATGCCAAATGGGCCTTCTGCTCCCTGGTCCCAGAGCCCCTTCTACAATCACAGCTGCTCTCTTCTGTCCTCCTATGGCACAGTCCTTAGGTTGTGTGACTCTCTAGCTGGTGACATCCAGTGTACGTTCTCCTTCTGAATCACGAGTGATTTGGGATATTTCCTTCCAAGGTCATTGGTATTCTCGACGTTCCTAGGACTTCAGTGATCCAGGTTTCCGAGGATGTCAGTGGGTTTGGAACCCTGCATGACCTAAAGCAACCTCTGCTTGACACACTTCAGGGGACAGCAACTTTGATTTGGCTTCCCTTCTTCATCTGCTCACGGATTAGTCTTTAAAAGCCAAGAACTTGGAGATTCTCTATCATTTTCCTACCAGAAATATTAGTCCTAACTTTTATTTTTCTCTTTTACAGTTGTAACGTGAAACCTTGAGGAAAAACTATGGCACTATCGCATATCTACAAGAGGTATACAACCTTGCATATTTCCACTTTTCTGGAAAATACATGGACTCTTCTCTTACTTTTTCATGAGGTGTCATTTATACCAGCCAAGTTTATAGAGTTGCATGTGATTTGTTGACAAAGACATTCAGGGGATTTTCTTGTTGCTTCCTCTAACTCATAAGACAGGGCCTTATCCTGATCTTTGTATTCTTAGGCCCAAACATGGAGCCCATAGGGCCCCAGTAGCGCTTATGAATATGTTTAAAGTTCAAATGTGAATGCCTTTAAGCAAAACCAAGTGGAGCCTTTCTGATGTGTACTCCTGAAGTTATTTCCAGCACTGGTTCCTTCCCAGTATTTGGGAAAGGATTGGGCTGTCCATCTCTGATTTCACTGTAGCTCTGAGGACTTTGCTGGTATCAGGAGTCCTCAAATGCCCCACGCCTCTAACACAGAGTAGTTTTCAGTTCTGCAACATGGAGAAAGTGCATGCCTAGTGTATGGATGACCTATTTATCAGGAAGGTTAAGGTACGTGGGATATTTTGTGTTGGTTTTCTTTAGTCTTTCGGTGATTTGACTAAGGTACATTGGAACAGGCGGCACCTGTCTGATGAGCCCTTCAATGGTGATATTTGGAAATTGCAGGTCAACTTCCCTCTATGTCAAACCCTTGTACAACATCATTTTAGTAGCACTCAGTTAAACAGAATGCACAACAATGTTGACAGCCAAGATAGTAAAGTGCAGAGCTAAAATGAGCATTGTACTTCCAATTTACTTCCTCCCGCTGCCTCAACACATTTAGAAGAAGCCACACTGAGCCATCCATCACCTACTGATCTGTATCCGTAGATATCATCTACTTCTTCATAGTCAGGCCTGGACTTGAATCCCAGTTCCATGACTTTGAAATTTGGTTCACCACTCTCAGCCAGCTGCCTCCATCTATAATACGGGAAAAATACTTAACTCATAGGGCGATTATGGAGTAAAATATGGATCTTCTAGTGCAGTTCCTGGCAAGGTATGCTCATTTAAAAATATTAGATTCTCCCCTCCTTAAATACACCTGCCATTGTTCTTACAACTTGCAGTGTTCAAAATTAAGACGGGGAAGAAAATGAAAACTTCATCTATTTTTTGTTGATCTTTGATGAATCATTTAAAGTGCTATGCATATTAAGTAATTTGACTTCTAGAAGTTTAAAGTGAATGAAAGTGAGAGCTTTGTTTGTGAAATATCATGATAACATAGTGAGGGAAGTTCTGTGGGAGTGGGAAGACTGGTGTTGTAGCTCCATCTCCAACCAGAACTGTGCAGGAGAGACTCGCGTCCCTGTGTTCCTCTCTCCATGAGGCACTCTTGCCCACATGAGACATCACGAGGTTGTTTGTCCTCCTGCTGAGTCTTATGAGTCATTATTTTTTGCTGTTTCTTGCTTCACTGTGGCTTTGGAATCCACTCCACCCTTCAGATTCCCACTGTTAGGCCCTTATCCTACCTCTCATTTACACACAATCACAGTATCTCCTAATTCAGCCCCTTGTTCCATATTTTTACTCAAAAAAAATGAAAGAAAGAAAGAAAAGAGAAAGAAATTGATTTCTCCTAGTAATTTTTTTACCTGTATTACTAAAACTCAAATGTCTTTATAAGTAGGTGCTCATTTCCCCCAAATGTCTGATTAGAACCATCATATTAAACACCTCAAGCATGACTGTGAACTGCAGTGTCTTTAGCAGTGTCTGGAACCGGGCCTGTGTGGCTTCACATTAGAGTCCTATCTATGATATGGCTAAATCAATCATCCAAACCATTCTTGGCCTTATGACCCTTTACTGACTTTCATTGTCCACGTCATGAAATCCATGGTATCAGTGATGAGCCTGAGGTCTGCCATCTTCACCGTGTGTGCACCACAGGCTTCCCACCCTGTTCCCCACTGTGTCCTGATGAGAATCTGCCAGACTGGCCTTCCATGACTCCCACCCAGCACAGACCAATGGAGGGGCATCTATGGCACACAGATGGGAACTGTCAGCAAAGGAGGAATCCAGAAATGGTTAGGCACAGACTACATAGTTTGAGGATGTGCCAAACCAAGGGGAAAAGTTATAGATGATACTAATTGGGGACTAAGGGCCTAATGCCAAAAATTTGATTGGGTTACCATACCATAACTCCATTAGCTCAGAAAGGCCAATGACAGGCAGATTCTTTCAGCATTTTGATGAGAATCTCCTTAAACATGAGAGGGGAAACTGGCATTTTTACTGTTAAATACTTGAAGAAAGAAAGTCAAAACCCTAGCCCCATGATTTAAGTCCTATAAATGACCATTGAGAATACACAAGGCACATTAAGTAAAATAGGAACCACATTTTCAAAAGGATGAGAAAAAATAATTCGTCGACTTTGTTGCCAGGGTCACCATAATTAATTCAGCCTGTTTGTAGTCACAGAAAAAGAAAGTTATTATTGCAATTAAAACAATCCAGAGCTCTGCAATCAGCACGGGAGGCTCTTTGTTAACCCGTCTTCTGTCGTGCTAGTCCTCTGTCGCCTTATGCTCAGCCTCATATTCTTGTCAAAATGAAGGCAAAAGAATTTCAGGTCTCAGACGGTGTGCTGGGAGATTAATGAGACACATTCTGGAACAGAGGGAGGGCCGAAAAAAATCACACCGAGGCTCCTGCGTCTGTTCTGTGAGCTGACGCAGATCTTCCTCCTGCAGCTAAACTCTCCTTTCCCACTTCAGGATGGCTCTCCCATCCTGCTGCACCCGGCAGAGGAGCTGCTCAGCCTCCGTGGTACCTAGTACACAGATAGTAATGCTGCTGAGAACAACACTGGCGGACCCTGGAGCCTGAGGCATATGCAGGATAGAAGGGAGGGTCCACTCAGCGTGTACAGTATTCACCTAGGACTTTCATGTGCACTATAAGCTTCTTATTAAAATTTCATTAGACATCAATCATGTACTGCATGGTGGTGCTAGCTATGACTTTAACTCACACTTCGAAGAAGAAGGAGATCAACAAGATGCAAGTGCAAAAGAAAAAGAAAAAGAAAATAATCAAACCTTTATGAAATAAACAAAGGGATAGTATTTTAGCCACTGCTGCTGCATGGGGTGGATAATTTCCAGGGTGACTCAGAGAGGATCCAGAGAACAGGGTGGGGCAGCCTTTCAGTTCATGCTCCTGCTCAGGTTAAGAAGAGATGTTTATGAAACTCACACCATGACCGAAGCACAGAGATCAAAGAATTTCCCCCAGAAGCAGTCGGCTACAGCGAATGTCTTGTGGAATTAGAGGATAATTGAATTGCAGCCTTTGCACAGATCTGTGATGTGGTAAAGAGGAGCAGGAGCGTCTAGAACTGAAGAAGTCCCTGCAGTTTAGAGCTTCCGTGTTCTCCGTGCACCCCCCCCCCAGGGGCTCTCTCCTTGTCATTGTCAGCTCTGAGCCACAGGAGGACAGTCCAGCCTGCACTGACAATGGATTTCAGAAAGGGAGAAAGCTGGGAGGAGGCCCACAGTCTCTGGAAGCCAGCTAGGGTTTTTCTCTGGCTGGTGGGGTTATGAACACCATAAGGCCGTGGGGTGAGGAGTAAAGGTCATCTCATTGGGAAGGACTGTGGAATTTCATTATGTTTATGATTAAGGTTTTTTTTTGTTTTCACTTAAAATTTTCATGAAAAAGGATCTGGGGACAAAGAATTCCTTAATTTGTCTGCATCTGGACTCTGACCACCTCAGATCATTGACTTGGGATTTCATTTGAAGATGGAAAGAGAGGACAGAAAGCCCCATTTGCAGAATATGGCATCTATTCTTTCTGGACACAGTGGTAGCCTGTTAGATTTTAACAACATATATATTGTGTCGGGGGGCGGGGGGCATGAAAGGAATTCTGTTATGTGAATATCTAACCCTTCTCTGTACAGCAATATAACCTTAGATTCATACCTACACCTAAATATGAAACATGTATAAACATGTAAATAGATGCATCCACTAGAACATGTCGTACCATGTTAATAAAACACTCCCGTGTATTCCATCTTGCCTTTTGGGGTTACTTCTTTAATTTTCTCTCAGAATAATCTTTGAATAGAGCACATTGCTCCTTAGACCTGCCACATCTGTGCAGCAATTAGAAACTGCAACAGGTATATCTTTTGAGGATATAGATCCTTACGTAAAAGTCAGAAAGAAAAACAAGATCTGGCTAAAGGTAAAATCGATGGTATGGACACCATGAAGTTTTTTATTGGTTCATTTGTTCACTCACAGAATACTTATAAAGTGCCTACACTGACTAGGCAGGCTGCCTTCTGGGCCCAGAGATGGGGTGCGAGAGAAATGATGAATAGGAGATATACTGGAAGGGGTTGTGACCCCTGGAGAAAAGACAGATAAAATGGATAGCAAGAACTTGTTATGTTACAAGCAATCAGGAAGACCTGTCCATGAAGGTTCTTGGAGGTAATGGCTGGGTGGGAAGGAAGGACAGCGAGGTGAGGACCAGCACAAAAGGCTCAGAGGGTGCACGGGCCTGGCATGATCAGGTGCCAGAGGCGCTGCATGCACTTGTTTTTTTTTTTTTTTACAATAATTTTTGCAACAGGGCTTTGTTCTAAGGTAGACAAGACTGTGTCATGTGAGAGGCCGTGGAGCACAGCAGAATAGAATTGAATTAAGATCTGGCTTGCACTCCAAACTTTTGACAACATTCTGTAATTTTGGAAGAAGTCCAGAATCCTTATTTTGGTCAATCTGTCCACTATTTTTTTCTTTTCCTTTAATTTAAATTACATGTGTTTTCAAAACTCATATATAAAACATAAACTTATTCGTATTATTTGAGCACCTGTGATGATTTTATTTAGAGAGAGAGAGAGAGAGAGAACTTTAATATTTATTTTTTAGTTTTTGGCGGACACAACATCTTTGTTTGTATGTGGTGCTGAGATTGAACCTAGGCCGGCATGCCAGGCAAGCGCGCTACCACTTGAGCCACATCCCCAGTCCACCTGTGATGTTTCAATGTGTGTCTATATCGTGTAATGCTCAAAAAAGTTAATCTACCGGTCTGCTCATTTATCATTTCTTTATGGCAAAAGATTTTTAATTCTTTCTGGTAGCTTTTTGAAATGAATAGTAAACAGTTATTCTCTACAGCTACCCTGCTGTGCCGAGGCACACACCAGAACCATCTAACCTTAACTTGGCACAAGGGATCGACCTGCAGCTGTCTCCCGCTCCTCTGTCTAGAGTCTAGTGACCACCCTTCTGCTCTCAGCTTCTGTGGGTCGACTTTTTAATATTCCACATGAGTGAGGCCGCATACTGCTTATTTACTCACCCCGGGATCTGCAGTTCCATCCGGGTTGTCCTGGATGACAGGATTTGGAGTAGCATCCATTGTGCACATGAACACACTTTCCATGTCCACTCATCAGTTCATGGGCACTAAGGCTGTCCCGTTCTTTGGCTATTGTGCAGAGTGAGGGTGTCTCTTTGACACACCTGTTTCACTTCCTCTGGACACACATGCCCGGCAGTGGGATTGCTGGATTATGTGGTCCTTCTATTCATACTTGTGAGGAAGCTCTGTGGGTTTCTACAATGTCCTAACTTTGCACTCCTACCCACAGGGTTCCAGAGTCCTCCTTCTCTCATCCTAGCCAGCACCTTCTTTGTTATCTTTTGTAGCAATTCTTGATGGAATGAGATACTATCTCATTGTGGTTTGGGTTTGCATTTCTCTGATGATTTGCAAGGTAATTAACTGTATTCTTCCTAATTTTGTGTCTACTTAACATGTCAATAATTGAGATTTGTTTTTTTTTTTTTAGATTATATTATTTTTTTTTTAATTTTTTTTATTGGTTGTTCAAAACATTATAAAGCTCTTGACATATCATATTTCATACATTAGATTCAAGTTGGTTATGAACTCCCAATTTTACCCCAAATACAGATTGCAGAATCACATCGGTTACACATCCACATTTTTACATAATGCCCTATTAGTAACTGTTGTATTCTGCTACCTTTCCTATCCTCTACCATCCCCCCTCCCTCCCCTCCCATCTTCTCTCTCTACCCCATCCACTGTAATTCATATCTCTCCTTGTTTATTTTCCCATTCCCCTCACAACCTCTTATATGTAATTTTGTATAACAATGAGGGTCTCCCTCCATTACCATGCAATTTCCCTTTTCTCTCCCTTTCCATCCCACCTCATGTCTCTGTTTAATGTTAATCTTTTCTTCCTGCTCTTCCTCCCTGCACTGTTCTTAGTTGCTCTCATTATATCAAAGAAGACATTTGGTATTTGTTTTTTAGGGATTGGCTAGCTTCACTAAGCATAATCTGCTCTAGTGCCATCCATTTCCCTGCAAATTCTATGATTTTGTCATTTTTTAGTGCTGCGTAATACTCCATGATGTATAAATGCCACATTTTTTTATCCATTCATCTATTGAAGGGCATCTGGGTTGGTTCCACAGTCTAGCAATTGTGAATTGTGCTGCTATGAACATCGATGTAGCAGTATCCCTGTAGTACGCTCTTTTAAGGTCTTCAGGGAAAAGTCCAAGAAGGGCAATAGCTGGGTCAAATGGTGGTTCCATTCCCAGCTTTCCCAGGAGTCTCCATACTGTTTTCCAGATTGGCCGCACCAGTTTGCAGTCCCACCAGCAATGTACAAGAGTACCCTTTTCCCCACATCCTCTCCAGCACTTGTTGTTGTTTGACTTCATAATGGCTGCCAATCTTACTGGAGTGAGATGGTATCTTAGGGTGGTTTTGATTTGCATTTCTCTGACTGCTAGAGATGGTGAGCATTTTTTCATGTACTTGTTGATTGATTGTATGTCCTCCTCTGAGAAGTGTCTGTTCAGGTCTTTGGCCCATTTGTTGATTGGGTTATTTGTTTTCTTATTGTTTAATTTTTTGAGTTCTTTGTATACTCTGGATATTAGGGCTCTATCTGAAGTGTGAGGAGTAAAAATTTGTTCCCATGATGTAGGCTCCCTATTTACCTCTTTTATTGTTTCTCTTGCTGAGAGAAAACTTTTCAGTTTAAGTAAGTCCCATTTTTTGATTTTTGTTATCAACTTTTGTGCTATGGGTGTCCTATTAAGGAATTTGGAGCCCGACCCTACAATATGTAGATCGGAGCCAACTTTTTCTTCTATCAGACGCAGAGTCTCTGATTTGATATCTAGCTCCTTGATCCACTTTGAGTTAACTTTTGTGCATGGCGAGAGGAGGGGATTCAGTTTCATTTTGTTGCATATGGATTTCCAGTTTTCCCAGCACCATTTGTTGAAGATGCTATCCTCCCTCCATTGCATGCTTTTAGCTCCTTTATCAAATATAAGATAGTTGTAGCTTTGTGGATTAGTCTCTGTGTCCTCTATTCTGTACCATTGGTCCACCCTCCTGTTTTGGTACCAGTACCATGCTGTTTTTGTTACTATTGCTCTGTAATATAGTTTTAAGTCTGGTATTGCTATACCGCCTGATTCACACTTCCTGCTTAGAATTGCTTTTGCTATTCTGGGTCTTTTATTTTTCCATATGAATTTCATGATTGCTTTATCCATTTCTACAAGAAATGCCGTTGGGATTTTGATTGGCATTGCATTAAACCTATAGAGAACTTTTGGTAATATCGCCATTTTGATGATGTTAGTTCTGCCTATCCATGAACAGGGTATATTTTTCCATCTTCTAAGATCTTCTTCTACTTCTCTTTTTAGGGTTTTGTAGTTTTCATTATATAAATCTTTCACCTCTTTTGTTAGGTTGATTCCCAAGTATTTTATTTTTTTTGAGGATATTGTGAATGGAGTGTTTTTCCTCATTTCCGTTTCAGAAGTTTTGTCGCTGATATACAGAAATGCCTTTGATTTATGCGTGTTGATTTTATATCCTGCCACTTTGCTGAATTCATTTATTAGTTCTAGTAGTTTTTTTGTAGACCCTTTTGGGTCTTCTAGGTATAGAATCATGTCATCTGCAAATAGTGATAATTTAAGTTCTTCCTTTCCTATTTTTATGCCTTTAATTTCTTTCGTCTGTCTAATTGCTCTGGCCAGTGTTTCGAGAACTATATTGAATAGAAGTGGTGATAGAGGGCATCCCTGTCTTGTTCCAGATTTTAGGGGGAATGCCTTCAATTTTTCTCCATTGAGAATGATGCTAGCCTGAGGCTTAGCATAGATAGCTTTTACAATGTCGAGGTAAGTTCCTGTTATCCCTAGTTTTTCTAATGTTTTGAACATAAAGGGATGCTGTACTTTGTCGAATGCTTTTTCTGCGTCTATTGAGATGATCATATGGTTCTTATTTTTAAGTCTATTGATGTGGTGAATAACATTTATTGATTTCCGTATATTGAACCATCCTTGCATCCCAGGGATGAATCCTACTTGATCATGGTGCACAATTTTTTTGATGTGCCTTTGTATCCGATTCGCCAGAATTTTATTGAGGATTTTTGCATCTATGTTCATCAGAGATATTGGTCTGTAGTTTTCTTTCTTTGAGGTGTCTTTGTCTGGTTTCGGAATCAGGGTGATGTTGGCCTCATAGAATGAATTTGGCAGAGCTCCTTCTTTTTCTATTTCCTGAAATAACTTGAAAAGTATTGGTATTAATTCTTCCTTAAAGGTTTTGTAAAACCTCAGTTGTTAGCACTGGTGGGAGCGGTAGCCGGGAGTTCCGCGCCGCGAGTCCCGCGCCACTCCTGATTCCCTCGGTCTGGTTATTGCGTTCACAGGAGAGCTGGGAGTGGCCCTTAAGGTTTCCCCGCTGTGTGGAGAGAGATGGCTAGGGGATTACACACCTGTCGCGCTAGTTTCAATGCAGTTATCTCCTCTGCCCGTGACGCCATTTCTCTGCCATGGTGATATCCCATGCAAATGGTGACCGTTTGTTCCCTTTGCCGGATGACCAATGCAACGGGTGGGTCCTGACTGTCTCTCCCAATCCCCGTTTCAGTCCTGTGGCCACTGCCTATGAAGGCTCGGTTGGCTTTTACCTCTGTAAGTTCCTAAGGGCCGGCCAATTATTTCAGCGGGATCGTTAGTGCTGAGTCACACGAAGCAGGCAAACCGGAGCTTAATTGCCTCCGATTCGGGCTCTGTGTGTGTGTTCTGAGGGGCCCAGCCTGTACACCCCAGATCCACGTCAGCTCAGCATTGCCTACTGATCCTGAGCAAACAGCATTTAGACAGTTTACGGCTCCCTATGCCCGCGCAGTTGAAGATGTCAGAGACTTGATCTCTCTGTGCCTGCCACCATGTTACATCTCCTCAGTGATATTCATGTTGCCCTTACAGCTTCCTGGTATAAGCAGGTTCTTGGGATTATACAAACTGCTGCTTCTGTTTCCAGTCCAGATTTCTAGAAATGAAACTCTGGGCCGCGCTGACGAGCGTCCGCGCTTGTCTGCGACCGTAGCAGAGCCGCCCTGGCCTCCGCAGCTCTTCAGCCCGGTGCCAGGCCCCAGGGGCCCAAGCGGCTGCCGCCGCGGCTCTCCGTCCCCCTCCTCCGGAGCACGGGTCCCCTGGCAGGGGGGTGCAGAACGACCCCAGAGCAGGCTCTGCCCGAAGGTGCAGCGGCGAACAGGCCACAGAGATGCTCAAGGCTGCAGTCCAGCCTTCGGAGGACAGGGCTCGGCACGCAGCCCAGCTCCAACCTCGAGGTGCGGCTGCCGGACAGTGTATACAGAGCCATCAAGACAGCAAGCAGAAAGCAAATGGCGGCTCCCGCGGAGTGGATTTTCGGCACAGAACCCACAGCCCCGCCAGTAATCCCAATCCACAAACTCTCCCTGTATAAAAAATATTCAAAAAAAAAAAAAGAAAAAAGAAAAAAAAAAAAGGTGGGGCGCACTGAGCTTTCTTTGCCTCGGGTACTTACAATCCACTGCTGATTACACATTCAGCTTCTCCGCCAGGAGCGAAGCGAAAGAGAGAATAATTGAGATTTGTATTTGTATTGAGTGATACACCAATATATACTTGTATTTATATATATTTTTTTTAAAAAAACCTATAACTATTTGTACATATAACTTAATATTTGCGGTGCTATGACAACTTATTCTCTAATTAAAATTGAACCTTTATAATCTATCACTGTATCACAGTTAACCTTATCTCTTTTTTTAAAGAGAGAGAAAGAGAGAATTTTAATATTTATTTTTTAGTTTTCGGCGGACACAACATCTTTGTTTGTATGTGGTGCTGACTATCGAACCTGGGCCGCACGCATGCCAGGCGAGCGCGCTACCGCTTGAGCCACATCCCCAGGCCTAACCTTATCTTTTATGATGAGTGTTGCCTTACAGTCTATTTTGTTTGATATCACAAGGCCAAAGGCAATCTTTCCAGTGTTGTTATTCTTAATATTTTCCTTTAAACATCTTTTCAGAGATGTAATTGGCATCCAGTAAAAGGTACACGTTTAAATGCCCGGTCTGACAGGGTTGACATCTGTATGCAGTCTGGAATCAAATCATCTGCACAATCAAAAAGATGGGAGGGGAGGGGAGGGGAGGGGGGATAGTAGAGGATAGGAAAGGCAGCAGAATACAACAGACACTAGTATGGCAATATGTAAAAACGTGGATGTGTAACCGATGTGATTCTGCAATCTGTACACGGGGTAAAAATGGGAGTTCATAACCCACTTGAATCAAATGTATGAAATATGATATGTCAAGAGCTATGTAATGTTTTGAACAACTAATAATAAAAAATTTAAAAAAAGAGACACACATCCTCGGCCCCCAAAGTCTCCTAATGCATTTCCCCATCTTTCTCTCTCAACAGTTAGATCCTCTATCTTATTGAGATGCTCTCAGAAACAGCACATAGCCGCATTCCCTAGGTCTGACTTTCTACTCTCCTTCTCTTTTCATCGATGATGGTCGATACTTTTCTTCTGAAGTACTTATATCCTAAAGTACTATTCCATATGAGGGTGTGTTAATGGAAACCCCTCTGTTTTGTTTATACGAAATGGATTTATTTTGTTCTCCTGTGCAGGATGGAGGACCCTAGGCTGAGGGTTCTTTGTCTCCATTTTGCTTCCATTCTTTTCATTTGGGGTGGTTTCTCTCAAATGTTAATTGTCCCCTTTTGTCCTTTGTTCTTCTTTTGCAAATCCTATTTGAGTGTTAGGACTTGTGCTGGATTTCCTGTCTCTTAACCTCTCAGTTCATCCTTCAAGGATGTCTAAGCTGATATTTTACCCCACATTAGTTTTTTTTCTTTTTTTTTTTCAAAGTTTACAGTTTCTAAAAGTTCTATTTGTCATTTTCCAGATCCACGTGGACAATTTTAACACAGTCCTGTAATTCTACCCCCATTAAAGTATCAGAAATAGTTACTCTGTAGTCTGCATTTTGGTGTCTTAGAATTTAATACCTGGAGTGAATGGAGGGGGGGACTTCCCTCAGGGCAGCTTGAACTCTTTGTCCCCAGGGGGAACTTCGCAGGCCTCTGCTTGGAGCTTGGAGGTGCTGAGATCTGGCACCACTTGGCTGTCTTGATTATTCTACTCCACAGGGTCATATCAGGTCCGGTTTTCTCTGGGGTTGCAGTCTGAGGGTCCCTCTGTTAATTCCAGAGCTGTGGTTGTTCCTGGCCCCTCATTTCCTCCTGGGGAAAACTGGGATCCCTGTTCCCTCACCATCAAGGTCTGTGTCAGCCAGGGTCTGGTTTTGTTTCCACTTTCCCTCCTTGGAGAGGTTCTAGGCTACCTCAGGATACCAGCAACTCTCTGTAAAACCTATAAGGTACCAAAGCATCCATCTGCTATATTTTCTGGAATTTATTTATTTATTTTTGTTTTGAGAGGAAACTTTAGCCTGTATCATTATCCACATTTTAGATGTGGAGGCCCCATCACTTTACGATTAATCTCTCTTTCCTTTAATTATAAAAATGTATTTCAGCAATAGCACATAGCAGTACTGATTTTTTAAAATATAGTATGTAAATCTATTTTTGAAGGAACGACTTAATCTACTTCTACATGTTTATTATATTTGGATTTGATTCTACTTGCCTGTTCAGTGTTTTCTCTTTACCTTTTTTGGGCTTCTTTTTATTTTATATCTTTTAGGAGATTGTTTTGAGTTACTTATTGTTTAATTTTTGCCTCTGGTTTGGATTTAATTGTGTTTTATTTTATTGGTAGTTACTAAATTTATAATATGTACCTGAAGTCTTAAATTGGAATTTCTACTTTCCTCTTGAATGTATTTAGAAACTACATAGCTTTTGTTCTTACCTACGGCCTCCAATTATCTCTGTTATTGTTCACCAGGAACAGATATTGCTGCACACCAAACTGCCCCCAAACACAGTGGCTTCGAACAACAGTCCTTTGTTGGTATTTTATGAAGTGCGGCTCAGTGGTGTGGAGCTGCTGACTGGGCCACGTGGGGCTGACAGTGGACCCCTTAGGAGCCTGCATCCAGCCACCAGTCATCTGAGCAGCTCTCCAGGCAGCTCGCCAGGCTTTGCTCAGCCTTAGCCACACACTCTGGCAGTTGGCCCAACAGGACTGGGGTGCAGAGAGGCTGTTCCACGTGTCTAACATGTAACAGACCAGACCAGCTGGCTCATGTGGCAGCAGCAGGGTTGCATGGGAGCAGGTGAAAGCAGGCATGTCCTGTGGTGGGAACTGAGGTCCATCACCACACCCTGTGGCCAACAAGGGACAAGGCAGCTCAGAGTCACAGGTTGGGGAAGGCATTCCTGATAGGTGACCAGCATCTGTTCTTGTGATCACACTGCTATTCCAGTTCCACCTGATCTCAAGTCCAACTCAAGAACTAAACTCTAAAAATATTGAATGAATAAACACATGCATACCTCATCACACCTCTGTCACATCTTTGTTTATTACCCTCATATTTTTCATTCTTTCTGAAGCACATCTTCTATTCTCTCAGTTAGGGTCTTTAGATAGTATATTCTAAATTTTCATAAATAATTCTTGTGTATTACTTTAAAATGTCAGCTTAGTTGTGTTAAAAATTTGATGTTGCATTTTTTCCCAAAATATTTTAAAGGCATTCTATTGTGTTCTGGAATTTCCTTCTGCTAATAAGTCAGGTTCATTCTTTGGGGGTAATCTACATTTTTCTTTTTGGTTGGATGCTTTTATTATCTTTCCATTAGCTTTTATGGATTATTGTTTCCCTACAATGTTTCTAAGCATGGATTTATTTGTGCATGCATGCTTTGTTTTGCTCTGCATTTATTGAGCTTTATTAAGATGACAGCTCACATTTTAATCCTTGCCCTGTTGATTGAACCTTCATGGTCTCATTTAGCAAGTTCATCTCTCCCCTGTATTTTCTATAAATTCCAATTAGATTGCAACTTAATGCCATCAAATAAATATTCCATTACTGGAGGAGAAAGTCTACTTTGTAGAATATGATACATATTTCATTAGAAATGCATCATGTTTGGTTACATATAATATATATTTGTTTTATTTTAGTAGCCACTGAGGGTCATCCTTGATGCATTAATTCACCAGGAATTACAAAACATTTTACTTCTATCATTCCTAATTTTTTATTGAGTAGGATATTTTTATTAAAAGAATCTGCTTCATCACCTGTCTGAGTTGCCTTGAGGTACAGTTGGCATAGGAGAGGTGACTTATTTTTTGCTCATGTGTTTTTAAGATGAGGTCTTGCTATCTTATACTGGCTGACCTCATACTCCTGCTCCAGATGCCCAAACAGCTGGGATACAGGCACTCACCACTGCACCCAGCTGGGAAGACCATTTAAATGTTCTCTCTTTCTCTAAATGATTGATTCATTTTCTAGCCTCTTTCAAAATTCACAAATGTAGCCTTTGTTTTCCTTCTTGTTTGCCCAAGCTATACCAGCTTTGGCCAGTGGGAGGCTATGAGAGAAGTTCTTGAGTTGGTCCCCAACCCCATGATATAATTGTCTTCACCAGCTTTTTTCATTCCAGATATGGCAAGAGGTTTCAGAATCAACTTTCAGTTTCTCTTCCCATTTCAGGGATTAGCAAATATACCAAGTGATAGGGAGCAGACAGATGAGAATGCTGGAAACATGAGTTAAAGGGAATAGTTCTATAAAGTGGGCCCATCGGGCTGGCACCCACATGCTTTCTTTTCCAAGAAGCAATTGACCTGCAGCCCCACTTGACCTCAGTGGACAGGATATGTATGTCATGTTATTGAGGTTCAGCAAACTACCTGTTCATTGCAGGAAGAATACAGGCCCCATATAATGTTGATGAGACGAACCCAAGTTACCCTGAAGGAGGAGAGTTCTGGGACCCTTTTCACAGACCAGATCCCAGAACTCAGGGAAGAGCTAAGGATAGTTCCTCCTAACCATAAAATCTGTAAGAATTTGTGGTTGAGAATCCAATTAGAACTGGTCATCATGGGCCAAGGTAGAGTTGTCATGGCAGTGGGGACTTGAAAGTCAGATTTCATCCTGCTGTCAGTCAAAAGTCAAGAGGTGGCCTGGGCAGGACTCTCTGGTAACTTCTCTAGGACCCCAGTAAAACAGGAGTGTAGAGGCACACTGTCCCTCTCCTCTCTGAGAGGACCCTCTCTCTCCCTTGAGAGTGTCTCCTTTCCTTTTCCCATCCATTCAATAAACTCATGCCTGTTACCCTGAGCAACATGTCTGAAATATTTCTGACTTGATCACAAAAATCAGGGTTTGAAGTGGGGGTTGCTGGGTTGAGGAGGTCTTCATGCTGCCTCAGTTTCCCAGAAAGCCTCAGCCCTAAAAGACAAGGACCCCTATTTTCTTCACTCGGAAATCACAATCAAAACACTAAATATATGCATTGCTATGGGTTTATTCATTGTCTTCAGACTTTTTCCATGTGTAAGCTGGGAATTTTTTCACATAAAATACATTTATACATTTATTCTAATAATTTAAATTCAAATGTAAGGCAATTTGCAGATTTTAGATAAACTCATGATCTTACATTTGTGTTTCCTTCTCATTGAAAATCTCTGTTTTCAAAACAATTACTCATTTCCCTTATCTTCAGTTCACATACAATAGTCTCAGAACAACAATACAGACACTAACACCAACAGAATGAGTTCTGAGAGTCTTGAAACAATTTTTTCAGTTCTTTTGCTTCTTTAAGTATATGCCTCCAGAGACACAGATTGCTATAATTTAAAGTCATCCAGAAAACTTATTTCATGTATACTTATGTTATCAGGGAATACATATTTAAAGTTACTTTTTAAAAAAATTTTACTCTCTCCTTTAGGAGTCACTTTGTACCTTATTTGAGCTGCTCTCAAGCTGCCTCTCTACACTCTCTCATGGCCACCTCTTGGTGATTGGGCACCTTCTGTTTCCATGTTACCACACAGCCACGCTCTTCCAAGGCAAATTTTTTTCCTGTGTAGATTCGTGTGTGTGTGTGTGTGTGTGTGTGTGTGTGTGGTGTTTGTTTAATTGCATACACTATCTTGGTTTGTCTTTTCCCACTGGTGTGGGTAATTACACCATCTCCTGGATTAGTATAAATGCATAATTTTCCAAGCTCCATCTAGTCTTAGAAGCCTGGAGTCTATGACCCCTCAACAGTAATGAGGACATCCAGATCTACACTGTGGCTTCTGATTACTGTTCTCCAAGAGAAGCAGCCAAGGGTGCTCAGGGACCCACAGTGCTCAGGGCTGCAGTCTCGGTATTTTAAGCTCATGCTTCCTTCCAAATTCATGGGGATCATATCATGGAGTGCTCAGAGGATGGGGGAGGGGTCAACAAGGACCTGCAGCTGGTACCAATGAGTGTCAGTGACCAAATGTGGAAGGATTTAAGAAGCAATAAATAATAACAGTATTGCACTATACCCAGAGAATAATCTCCTATAAATACCCTTGAGCTCATGCTGATGTAAACTAAATGGTTTAACTGGGCATGGTGGATAATTGTAATCCTAGTGACTTGGGAGGCTGAGGCAGGAGGATCACAGGAGCCTCAGCAATTTAGCCAGGCCCTAAGCAGCCCACAGGGAGCCTGTCTCAACATAAAAACATAAAAAGGGCTGTGGATGTGGCTCAGTTGGTTAAGCACCCCTGGGTTCAATCCCTGGTTCTCAATAAATAAATAAGAGTTGAATACATAAATGTGAGCAGAGAATGAGCAGCTCTTCCTTACAGAATTCTAGTTAATAAATGATAATAATAAATATTGAACGAATGATTGGAATAAAAATATCACCATTAGAACAGAAAAGTCAATATTATGGTATCATAATACTAATTTATGTTAGGATTAATGTGTAATAATTGAAGAAGGAAAAAATAGTAACTTTGTAACAAAAAAATAACAATTTAATGCATGAATTGAAGTTGATGTTACCAGGGAGGAGATGGATAGACACCATGTGCCCTTGATAGGATAAAGTATACTAATTCTGTGGTCTTTTACCAGAAATGATTAAACTCAACCCAGCATGAAGCAACACATTTCTTTTCCAAATGGAGGAACATTCCTCAAAGTAGCTGGCCAGCACTCTCTCAGAGTCAAGATTGTAAAAACAAAGGAGCCCTGCAGAGCTATCATAGATCAGAGGAGACCCACATACAGGAAAACTAAGCACAAAGGGATTTTGGACCCCAGAACAGAGAAAGGGAACCAGTGGAAAAACTACTGAAATCTAATAAAATGTGTATATTAATTAATAGTATTCTACCAAAGTGAATTTTTAGTCTCTATGATTATATTGCAGCCATGAAACATGTGAACACTAGAAGAGGGTGTTTGGAAATTCTCTACTGATTTTGCAATTTTTTTCTAAGTGTAAAATTATTTCAAAATACAAAGTTAAAAAATAAAAGATGTAAAGCCAACCTGGGCCACTACTGCAAACCAAACTTGCCCCTTGGTACTTATTCAGACAAGATTGGGCGCGTTGAGGGTGGTATGGCTGTAGACCCCCTTGGTACTTATTCAATTGCTATTTAGTTTTTCATTTCCACAAGTGTATTTGATTGTTTTTGAGCTACTTATTACCCTTGGGTTGACTTTTTCTGTCATTTTAATTTTATTCTTTCTGCATCGTGCATTATTCTCCAGTTTTACCTTCCCAGCAGTCTTTATTGGTGGTGTGGGATCGCGCTCACTCCTGTCGTATCTACTGGTTCTCTTTTATGGTGTTTGGCTTCCTTCTCCAGGCTGCAGTCTGGGTATTTTAAGCTCATGCTCCCTTTCAAATTCATGGGGATCAATTGTTCCCCAAATAGTAGTGAATAGGAGAGTTGATTTTGCTTCGCTGAGGCCCTAGAGGTTTCCATGCTTCCTGTCCGTTCTTTCGTAATTGCCCTGGCTCATGTTCCAGGCCCATACTTTGCATGTTTGGACACTTACCCCTGGACCCTACAGGAAGAGTCAGTGGGAGGAGTTTCCAGCTTCCCTCTGGTAGGTGAGGGGCTTTCTGATCCAGCCCCCCCCACCGACCTTCCGGGGCCTAAGATAAAGTGTGATGTCCCTATGCAGGACCTGGAGGCCAGCGCCTGGCCCCTCACCTGCACTGGGCTCCAGAATCCCTCTGGTGGCCACAGCCTCAGACCTGGAGGTAAGTCAGGCTTCCATGTCTCTCTTCATTTCTGTCACCTGAGAGTTTCCCTTTATTTTTAAGCTTTGTTCATTCTTGGGGGTGGAGGAGGTCAGGTCTGAACCATCATTTTTGTGTTTAGAGGTGAAGGGTAGTTTTGTGACATTTTAAATTGCCAGGAATCTTTCAATTTAGTTTTTAAACTGGTCTACCTATATTTTCTGAGGTTTTTAAACATGTTTTCCTATATTATTTTATTATTTTAGTTTTGGTGCTGAGGATGGACCTTGGTGCCTTGCACGTGCCAGATAAATGCTTTGCTGAGGATCTCCACCCCCAGCCTCAACATATGATTTTAGAAAAAATAATTCAGTGTGTTACTCAAAACTATAGATGTTTCTCTACATGAATAGATAAGTTATAAAAGCATATCTATGATTGCAGCAAAATGTAAATTTCCTTGGAAATCATTCCAAGTAATATTTAAAAGACAATTTTTGCAGAGCATATCTGTGTGAGCACAGAGATTCTCACATCCTCAGGCTCCTTCCTATAATTTGGGGGAAGAGGGGAACATTAGCTCTTCTGTTTGATAATAGAGTCTTTCCCTCTTCCATCACACATTTAAAATTTCTTTTGGCAAATGGGAAAATGGCACTTTTTCTATTGCCATAAAAGTCAGGAAATGCACCATTTTATTCTAAAACAAGTAGTTACATTAGGTCACATGTTCATAAATTGATTTTCTCAGAGCTTTCCTGCAGTGAAAATGCTTTTTGTGTATGTGTGGTATGCATGTGTGGTATGCATGTGTGTGTGTAAGTGTATGTGTATTGTGGGGTAAGGGGATTCGGGTGCCAGCACATACTCCCAGGAGGGAATTAGCTCCCTCATTCCTGGGAGGAAAGCCAGTTTCCTGAAGCAGGTGTGGTGAGATTCTGTCAGCTGAACACCAAGGAGCTGAGCACTATCTCACAAACAAGTTCCTGCTTCGCAGGTCTCCATGTGGGCTAGGCCTCGTCCCCATAGGCAGAGATGTGGGGACCTTGGCTTGCTTGGGTTGCTGGGCTGCTGGTCCAGCTCTGGGGTGTGCACACAGCGCAGGTGCTGGGCACGGGGGCGGGGGGGGGCTGGAGTCACCTTTCACAGTCTCAGCATGAATATCCAACCAATTGGTCTTAGGAAACTTTTCTTCTTATCAATGGAAAAACACAAATCCTCCAGATAATGGTGATTGTGCCTGCCAGACCCAGCTTAAGGAATCAAGTTAGCCAGTGGCGAAGGAGTTTGCCTGTCACAAAGAATTCCAGTGACAGGACCTGAAATTATGTCCTCAGTCCAACAAGAGGCTGAAAAACTGCCACACAGGGACTCGAGTTAGAAACAAGCAGAGCGTGGGAAGTTGGAAGAATGCTGGGATTCAACAATAATTTATCCAAAACCACAAAATAAAATATTGCCTTAAAAGGTACCTAAACTAATAAGCTACTTTTATTTCTACAATCCACATTTAAAAACACAGACACTAGGAAAAATAAATTCAAATTCTTAACCACCAAGCAATAATTCTTAAAAGGATCCTTATTCATGTTAATGGAAAAAGAAACAAGTTAGAGTATAGAGTATGTTTTTTTTTTCCTCACCTCTTGTGTTAATTAAGTGGCTAAGTATGCAGAGGCTTGAGGGGTACATGTGCTTGGGACAGGAAAGGGGGAGAAACAGTCTTGTATTTTATATACGTGTGTGTACATACATACACTTATATACTCACACATATGGCTCTAACTCAACTGTGCAAGGAAGGAACTACCATTATTTCTCTCTTTTACAGGCAGGGAAACTGAGGCACACAATGGTATAAACACCAGGTCCCCTGTGGACAATGGAGCCAGAGTGTAGCTCTCCAGTATTTGGTGTTCGAGTAGGCACAGAGCCAGGTCTGGCTGATTAGTGTCACACAGCTTCCTAAGTGGCCCCTGAAGTTGTAGTCAGGGATTTTTCTAGTGAAGTATAAAGACGCCAATACAGAGGGGCCTTTCCCCTCCTGTAACTTTCCCCTCCCCCTTCCTCATGCTGCCAGTCCCAGTGATTGACCAGGGGGAACATGAGCAAGCCTCATTGTGTCCTTTCACATTGGCCGTCCTCTCATAGCCAAGAACTGGGGTCATTTAAAACTGAGCAGGTCCCTTGTACCTGTACTTGGGCCATGCTGCAAATCAGAACACAGGCATTTAGTCTTTGATCTGCTGCCCTCGACCTCTCCCTATGGCAAAGGTCTCTTTATGATCAAACCTGCTTTCTAAAATCATATGTGAACTTTATATTTTGTCCTAATAAGGACTAAGAATGATTCTCCCGACTCACTACGAAATATTTTTCCATCTAATTAACTCTGGCTTTGCATTTTCTCTGTGACAAAAGCAATTCCAGGCTTGTCTTCTCTCTCTTCAGCAGGGACACTGTGTAACAGCTGTAATCTAGCCTTTGATTTGGTTTACAGGCATTCCCTGATCACAAGAAGTTTCATTTCCTTTCTTTTTTTTTTTTTAACAACAATGCTTAGGTCATTGTTTTCTCATTGAGTTGAAATCTCTCAACCATTTCCATTCTGTCTGTTAGTGTGGCCCCAGGATCCCTGTCAGGTCTGGGTGGCCTTTCCTAGCCCAGTTAGGTGTTCGCAGTCAGCTGTCAGGGAATGTCTCACTGCTTAGCTCCGTGTTTTCAAGAAAATCCCTAGTTTTTTCCAATCACTCTTCAGGATGCGGTCTTCCTGCCTGCTCAGGACCTTTACTCCCTCTTAGTTTGTCCTACTTTAGCGGCAGCTGCCAGGTGCTTCTGCAGGTCGGGTCTGACCAGCCAAAGTGCACAGAGGTGAAACCGCCCTCCAGGTTTCCTTTCTCCTGGGGCATTTAACTGAAGGTGGCTGATAGGACCATTTCTGCAAGAAAAACATGCTAGGGAGACCTCATAGGCAGGTAGAGTTAGAAATGGCTTCAATATATATATTTTTTTCTATTTCTTTTCTTATTATTTGAGAAGGCCAGAATGAAGAAACTGGTCATCTAGGAACCAGACATCAAAGACACACATTTCTGTGATTCTTATCTGATAGAATGATCTCTACCTTTCCCATCAATTTGGCAAACACCTGCTTATCACTCTGGTCCTCCTATGTGATACCTGCTTGCGCCTGTGAAGTCAGTCTTCCCTGAGCATAGCCCTGAAGGGGACAGTGACGCGCCTGCAGTCATGGCAGTTGGGCAGGGGTGGACACCTTTTTTAAAGATGTGTCTGTGTGGCCGCTCATCAAGCCAAGTGAGGCCTGGTGGCCTTCTTTGGGAGACTAAGCAACAGACTAGCCAGGTCGGGGGCTCCGTGGGAGTGACACTGCCCACCTGCATAGTCCCACTGGGGCCTGATGTGTACCTCCCTGATGACACCTGCTACCCCTCCTGGCTGGATGTCAAGCTTCCTATTGGTGCCTATTTCTCGGTATAACAGACCTTCATTGTGTGCATTTGTTATTAGATAAAAGGGCATTGTAGAATTCTGGATTCTAGATTATGATTCATTGCCTGCCTTTATTGGGTGTTGGTTTTGTTTTTTGCATTCCTACAAAAATCATTGCACTTTGTTCTGGAAGGTGGTACTTGGACATAGTTTGACCCTGCAGAGCCTTACATTTAGGTGGAACCAGAATAGTGCTCAGTGCAGGGCTGATCAGTGCCCATTCTGAGGACTCAATTGTTGCCTGCAAATGATGAGACTGTTCCAACCTGACTGAGGAAGCAGGCCCCAAGGCTGGCCCTGTGTGTCTGTCACTATGTTCCCACTCTGTTCCTTCAGATGCTTCTGATCTTGGTGCAAAGTTCTATTCTTTCTTTGCATCTGTGCGCTACCCGTTCTCTGCTTACCCTCTGACAATCCTGAGCCCTCTACCCAGCCCCCTCTCCTCTTCAGGGTCCTGTGCTGCAGATACCCCCTGCCTTGGTCTCCCTGTGCTGTCTGTCAGCTAGGAGCGTCCAGTTCCTGTCTCTGGATGCTCCCTGCCCAGCAGCCTGGACACTGCTCCCCAGCAGAACTGGAACAGTCGTTAGACACATCCTGCCGGTTTGCAATTTCTGGGCTTATCCTCTTTCATTTCCTCCCACCTAGAGTCTTTTTTTTTTAAAGAAAGCATTAAGGTAACTTTCCCAAATATACATTTTTGTCTGATTGTTATTTCATCGTTTGAGGTAAGAGGATAAATTTGGTCTTTGTAATTCCATTTTGGCTGGAAGCTAAATTTTGACTTCCTGTTCCTATGAAAGTTTGGTAAGAGATGTGGTTGGTGTACCTATCTATATTTTATCCCTTTGGAGGATTTTCTCTAATTTTCTTAGGCTGTTAGGCAAAGGGAAGTATGTCATGCTGCCCGTTTGCAGCAGACCTCTGACATGAACTTAACCCGTGCTCGATCTTTGGTCTGGTTGCTGCTCAAGTTAAAGGCAATGAGTTAATAACAGATGAAGATGCTTTCACATTTCCTTTAGAAGAAATCCATTCCAGTGAACCAGTTGAGTAAAAATAGTTTCCCAAGAGGAACTTAATTCTGGAAAGATAATTATCTGCTGCAGATGCCTGTAATTTTCAATTACGTTTGCTTAGCTTCTGAATTGTGTGGACGGGGAGCACTGCAAGTCTTAGAAAGTGAGTTGATGCGTAATTCATGCAATTCTTTTCTAAAGCTCAGGAGAGCCAGACTGACTGAGGAAGAGAGCGCCAGCCTGCAATCAGGAAAGCCTCGCAGACACATGCATGGGCAGCTCTGAGCGCCTGCAGCTGCCCAGGAACGACCAGGACCAGTAGAGTCGACCACATGATGACCAGTGTACTAGTGTTGCACCCGCACTTTCTCTGAAGACAGGGGAATGACAAAGTTATGTTGACCTTCCCCAAGAAGATCATCTGCAAGGTACCAAAGGAAAGGAATTCTTCTTACCTTTGGTTTATGCCTATGACGGAAGCCCAAAGCCTCACAGTTCTTAAGCAGGGGCAGCACCATGGCCAGGCACAGTAAGCCCTTCCAGGCAAGCGCAGTCACGAGGCTCTCCTATGGATAAAGCAGAAGCCCACACTCCTTACACCCTTGGCTAGGAATGCTAGTGCAGTGGGAAGGAACAGCTCAGGCAACTACCCTTACATACGAGAAAAGCCCAGGGTTTGGCAAATGGTAAACAGAAACTACTTCTGAAAATGAACAGGGCTTTTGATCACAAACAACCCAACTCTTTCTTCCCCGAGGACCAGAGTTGGTGGTGATCTGAGTCATCAGCCTCTGCTGAGTCTTGCTCTCCTCATCCCGTGGTGGGTCTCTGCTCTGAGCATCACAGATGTTATAGCTTTCCTAGGGCTATCAGATTTAAAATGCAAAACAAAGCAAAAACACTAAAACTTTTGGAAGTATGATTTATTTCTTTTTTTTAACTCATGAACTAAAAAGTGATTACACTTGTAAAATATTTCAGAGCTATATCTCCTTTCTTGAGGCTCAGAAATGAAAACTCAGGTCCTTTACTATAAAAGGCACCATGTAGGGGTCAGTTAGAGCCCCAGAATGTGTACTTAGACACCAGCATGTACCCTCAGACACCAGCATGTGTACTTATTTATGATCCGGGAACCACAAAGGCCAGCCACACGGGGTGGTGGGGCTGGCCAGCCATATGTTCTTTCCTGTGGACTCAGAGGAGTTGGCCAGCCATATGTTCTTTCCTGTGGACTCAGAAGCCAAGGAATAATTTGCTCATGGGGAGCAGAATCAAGGGGATGGGGCGAGGATCTTTGTTGAGGGGCTAGGGACTTTGCTAACCAGTGTATACTTGGACTTGAAGAGTTCTGGCCATGGGCAGGAGAATAAGCGGCAAGGTCACAAACCAGGAGAGGGATGGTGAGAGAATTCTGCTGTTTTTGTCAGATTATAAGATTGAAAATGTGTGTTGCTGCCGCAATCCGGCTGCAGCAAAATAACCGGGGGGTGACGAGCAACTTGTGTAGATTGATACAGCAGGAGTGGGAGCCGTTTATTGTAGGACAGGAGGGGTATATATACATTCCACACAGCTTATCTTAATTAACATAAACTAGATACAGCAGTCAACCAATAAGGAATTTCCACACTCAATGGCTCGCTGGCGTTACTTCACAAACCACTCCCTCTGGCAAAATGCCAGGCACCATCCTGACTTGTTTACAGACCCTAACATGTTGCAAAACATACTGGTGTGTGCTGAAGGTGGCCCTAAGCACCTAGATCTGTCTGGGGCTCCATGTGATAAAGGACTGTTCTTGCTGTGCACCAGCCGGAAAGGGCTGTATCTTCAGTCTTCCCCGAGGGCTGGAGGTGGTTCTCCATGGTGGATGGTGGCCACCATGTGGTCGACTCTGCTGGTCTTGGTCAAGGTGGCTGTCATCTGGCTTCTAAAGCCTGCTTCTCACTGCTTCATCTCCAGGCATGGATGCCTGAATTTCCCATCTGGAGCATCCTTCTGAATCTGAACGTTATTGGACATGCCAACCTTCAAACCTCACTTTATCCTGCGAATGTTTCGTCATGGTAATCCTACGTTTACACTGGCTTGGACAATTCTGTGGGGAGAGGGACTGACAGAACTGATTGTCACATGCCTGGTCTCCTGCTGCTAAAGGCCAGTATCGCCCTGTCCTTGTGAGAAGCAAACACACCCTCACATATCTTTAGATGCTGGATGCCCATCAAGTACAGTATCCTGTGGTACTTCAGCCTGCGCCTCTCATCCGCGGCCTGTTCTCTGACTTCCAAACCCCTGGAGGAGATCGCTGGCTTTCTTTCTGAACCCCAGGATTTTGCCTTGGGTGCATGATTTTCTCTCCCTGAACTTGCTGTCCTGCCACAGGCATCCAGTTTTCTAAACCTATTATTCGCAATCACATAGGACTTCATAATAATGTTTTTAATTTTTGTTAATATTCAGAAGGGACTAATGTTCACTGTGTCATGCGGTTTGTTTGATTTACTTGTTGAAGTCAGAACCAATAACCCTCATGATTTTGAAGGACTCTAAATATTCCTCTGAATTGGTCAGCACTGTTACATTGAAAATATTTATCTGTGAAGAAAATTTGTGTACGTGTGTGTGTAGGTATATAGAGAGATAAATAAACATAATAAAAATACATATTGGCTTGCAAGGACATTTGAGTCTAGAGTATAATAGGCTCATTCTCAAGAGGAAGGAAAAAAGTTAGGACTTTAATTTTATAAAGAAAAATGTCCACAGGAGGACACAGTCCTTTCCTTGGTCCATTCATGAGCACACATGTAGGAGAAACTTCACATGCAGCAACTGGGAAGCGAGTGGACTAAAACAGAATTGGAAATAGATCCTGATGGAGCTTTTGTCTTTTACAATGCACAGTATACCCCCATATCCTGATCTGCACTCCATAAAAGGAGCTCCAGGCAGGCTGGAGCACTGAGATTATACGTGGGGAAACACTACTCGTTCCAACATTTTCCTAAACAGACCAAGGATATTCTGTTTGAATTGATTAACTTGATTCCACCAATGCCACATTTCACCACCTTCCTTTTCTCCTAAGCCTTTGTGTATCTTATTGAAAAGATTGAAAATTCTTGGTTGTGAGTAATAAATAAAGCTGGGGTCTGAATGTAGGCTCCAGACTGGCATCCAGTAATCTACCCAGTTACCCTAGTTATAACTGAGATTAAAGGGCCAGAGAGACTGAAGGGTTTATTCACTGCTCTTTAGTGGAGCGATAATTAATCTCCATGAGAGGAAAGGTTTTATAGTAATGGACGAAGATAGGAATAGACCAAGGCTGTGAGCCTGCCAAAACATCTTGAACTGCCTGTGTTCACCTTTCAGGGCACCTTCAATCCTGAGAGCTGTACTTGGCAAAGACATGAGCTAATCAACCACTTCTACCCAATGTGGGTGCAGAACACTGCTCTCTGATGAAGCTGAATGGTGACTTTGAGTGTGTTTATAATATCTCATTTTAGATTTCAAGGAATGGCAGGCACGCAGTGGCTGAACCAACTAACAACCATATTCTGTAGATGTGTTTATATTTTTTGCATCCACTGGGCTACCTGGGTAGGAAAGCTTGCCAAGCATTGAGCTAGAAGATCCCAAAGTACATTTCCTGATAAACAATAAGTGCTTCTATGTGAAGCCAGTTGGGTAAGATGAGAGCCTGTATTTCATCCAATCAAATCCATTTGGTCTTGCAGAGTGAAAAAGGTACAATGAAACCAAAATAAAATCAATGAAAATAATCATGGCATTTTATCTATAGACAATTGTGTTCAAGCAGCAGTGCTTTCAGTTACATCTATTTAAAAACCTCCTGCTCACTGTGGTAGAATGCTACATCTAGAGTGTGTCTTGTTATCTTGACTTCTCTGTCATCCTGCCAATGGCTCACCTTGAGCTAACGGATGCTCTGGCTCCAAGTATCCATCTGTAACATTAGAAGTGACATTTTGCCTACCTGTCTCCTCAAGATACAGTGAACAGTAAACTTATCCCATGTTGGGCTTTGACCTGTAACAGCAGCAGAATTATTTGCTTAGTGCATGTAACAACTGACAAGATATGAGTTTTAAAAGTGTGAGCTTTTTACTATGTATAACATTCCATAGAGGAGGAACTATTGACAAGTCTATGTGTGCTATTCAATTTTCCATTGTTATTTATAAAGACAATCTGTTAAAAAAAAAAGATTGAAGAATGAATGTTTTATCATTTGGGAATATCTGACTGAAATGAAATGAATACTAGAGTGCAATGGTCTTTTTTATTTAATTACAATGTGTCAGTAAGAATTTCAAAGCATTCTAAGATGTGATTGTGTGTCAAAAAAAAATGCTTCTGTTACTTCTGAGTACATCAAAGTTCTCTTTTTGCCCCCCAGGCAGGAAGTGATTTCATCTCCCGATTTTTGCTAATTTTACTTACTACTAATAAAGATAAAAAAGTTGCATTTTGGAAGCAAACTTAGATACTTTCTGTGAAAGTAGAAGACAGAGTATACTACATTTGAAGTTTCCTTCTCTTAATTATTAACTCAAGAACTAAAATTTATATTCAGTTTATGCATAGACTTAGCCTTAAATTTTTAAGTTACCTATTAATGCACTTATGTGATTATTTTGATCATACAAAACATATTGCCTTTATTCCTTTAGCATTAACAATTCCTACAAGATTCTTTTGACAAAGTGACACATTTTTCATCTTGTCATGACTTAAGTAAAGTAAATCATATAAAATTAAGTATATGTGATTGCTTTGGAAAACACCAAAATTTCTCTCAGAAGTTTGGTTCTTACTTTTCTTGAATGTTGTGTCTCTGAAATTGAGTGTCAGGTTTTTCTCAAATGACTGCTATTTGACATTCATGTCAGGATAGTACATTTCTGAGCCTGAATAGGAAGTTCTCTCAGCTAACTCTGTCACAAAGGAGCATCTCCCCGACTACATTGTCTAACTGGAGTGTTCCCTTTTGACTCCAGTCACAAGAAAGGTCATGCGATGAGCATATGGAAATGAGCTTTGAAGGCCTAGTGCAAAGTCACAGATGCAGAATACCTAGATAAATCATGCGGCAATGACCCCAGTGAAACTGGCTCCTTTAAATCATGAGGTCGCATGGCTACCCAATACCAGAGACCTCCAGAAGCTCATATAAAAGCTGCCAGTGCCTCTCAGGTCACTAATACATTATGTGAGTTACTGAACTTCAGGACATTAAGAACTGAAATGATAAAATATCTCGCCTCGGCAACTAACATGCATGGATAGAGTGCTGGAGGGTAAGAGGGACTGTGCTTAGTTTCCTTTGATCCAATATGAGCAAGCACTGTTTCAATGCCTTGGTCAATCCTACCCGAGGTCTATCCCCCAGTTCTCTGAACCCCAAGGAGTATTCTTCTCAACCTCAGTGCACCTGACATTTGGGGCCAGAGAATTCCTTGTTGGGGGCTGTGCAGTGCATGGGGGAATGTTCAATGTCTCTGGGCTCTGTGCACAGGTGCCAGTAACTGATCTCCCTGCCACCCTGACCCAGGAAAAAACCAACGCACTTGTGAACATTGCCATCTTCCCCTGGGAAGCCACATCATTCACTCCCGTAGTGCCAGGAAGGAAGGGAGCACTTTCTTCCATCTCCTTCTCTTTCAGACCTCTTGGCAGAGACCCCTCATGATCACATGGCACCTATGTTGTTACCCAGACGGGTCACAATTCATGCTCCTAGAAAATATAGTTAAATTTACTGAGGGCTCAGGAATGAAAATTTCTCTCTTGGGATAACATCTAACACTTTTGCATTGAAAACTATTAATGCATTTATAGTTTTGATTTTACACAAGAACTAAATTTTTCAATGGAGGATAGTACTTCTCTTTATCTGTACAGAAGGAAAATGGATTACTGCTCAAAAGCTTAGCTGTTTGAGTTTAAAATATTTAGGGACGTTAGAAACAATGTGTGTACATTTAAAATTTTTCTTCTGCTAGGTATTGTGATATTGTGAGCAGCTATTTGTCTTGCAGTTTCTTTAGTTTTCCGTGTGTGTGTCAGATAAGAATGTGTGCTTGCAGGTGGCAGAACTCCCAGCGTGGCAGTCACAAGTGAAGGCCAGCTTGGCTCTGGTGTAACTCAATGCAAGGGGGTAGAGCAGCTGCCAGACCCTATTTCCAGTCTTACCTGGGCAGGGCGAAAGGTATGCTGTTGGCTTCCTTTCCAGACAGGCTTTCCGGTCACCTTTGCCAGTGGACTGTAACTGAGTGGCTGAGTCTGGTGATAGTCTCCCAAATCCAGGTTGCAGGAGTATCCCTTAATGCTGGGAGCCACGGCCGAGTCTGTATGGCCCCTGGCATTTTGCCAACAGTATTGATTGACAGGCGAGGCATTACTATCGGCCTCTGCCGCAACTTTTGAGTTCTCGCACTATTTTGGAGTTCTCGTGGGGATTTCCAGGGATTCCCCGAGAGTTCCCATTGGTTGGGGAAGTGCAGGAGGAGGGATTTCCGGGAGAGATATTTCCAGCTGGGGGTTCCTGGACAAGCCTCGTGGCGTTCGGGAGGATTCCCCGGGAGCTGTGTGAAGTGTTTTCCTGCAGTTTAAAAATAAAGTTTGTTCCTGCTTCAGTGGCTCGTGATTTGTGCCCAGCCAGACTGCGGCACCTTAAGAACCTTGAAGGCCTACTGCTTGCCGGAGAAAAGTTCAGAGATTTTCAAGTTCAAAAATAGCACGTGATCATGTCTAGGTGTGTTGAGAACAGACACCACATCTTACACCTTATCTGAGTCCCTTTGGGACCTTCATGCTTTGAACTCGGTAGACATACAATATGGAATTTGTAAGTTAATAAGGGCTTGTAAATCGTACACCTTTTTTTCACAAAGAGATCAAAGGATTTTTTATGTTAAAAATAAGGCACAATTCTCATCTGGGGAATAGGAGGACTGGGGAGAAGGACACCCGCTATTTTAAAGAGATTGCATGGTGCCATAATCATCCCAGTAGCTTACCTGCGGTCCTGGATAACAACCTGGTAACATTTCCCCACGCATAATGTCTTTCTGAGGCAAGGCAGATCAAAGAGTAGCCTCCAAGTAAGGGGCCAACATAATGTAATATGTATTATTATTGCTGAAGTTTCTTTCCATTAAGTTTAGTTCTACGTGCTACAAAACCAAAAAGAGTGGCTTCGTGAATTTTGAAATTCTAAGATACAGAAAAAAAAGATTGATGTATCCACAATCAGACTAAGTAAAGAAAAGTAGAGCTGATTTACTACATCACATTTGCTTTGAGGTTTGTTTAGATGAAAAAAATAATCTTAAGAAATATTCACTCTAACTTCAGATCCAGTTAGATAAATTTGGAAGCAACATTATTTTTTAATATGGCCCCCCAAATAAATAAATAAAAACAGTCACCTAATGCCTCATCAAGAGTCCTGGTTTTGATCAATACCATGCTTCATTCACCCCAAAGAGTGATAGCAAGGTGTCCTATCAAGCTTCCTAATGACACATCTCTGTATGTGAGAAATAATTATCATTTCACAAAATGCAGAGCACATTATGTTAGATGAAGTCTGATATTTCCACATATTTAAGAGAAAGCAGGAACAATCTCATTTGCACAACAAATGTGCCTAGTTTTAAAAACAATGATTTCTTCTAGTGCAATGAAGATGGGATTTAAAGTAATTAATACTGAAAGCTGCAGGTTTTTATATTTGTGGAAAACAGCATAATTCTAAATTACTTATGTAAATATGTTCAGCTGTCTCTCTACACACATATCCAATGTGATTCATTGAAAACAATACACTAAATTTTTTGCCAACTCAAATAACAATAAATCCAATGCTGTAATATTTCATAAGAATTCCTTTTTCAAGTTGAAGATGATTGCATGTTTATAACTTAGAGAAGCAGATACTAATTTACATACAGAAACAATTTAAAGAACAAACATCCTATCAGACATGTCAGCAGAAAGCACTGTAGAAGCACCTCTTGTACCTTTTAAATAGGTTTGATTTTTGGTGAATGAAATGTGTTCTGGTAAACCATTTTGTAACAGATATTGTTAATGATCCGAGGAAGCTTTATTTGCAAAGATGATCCCTGTGTTGAGTTCGGGTTTGTACAATCTGGGCTATGTGGGTAATCAATAAAAGAGTCACAAGTTCCTTAAGGAAGTATATAGCATTTACTTTCTGAGCTAAGTTGGTGATCTCCAAATGTTCAGGGCCAGGGTAAATGTAATTCTGGCTATTAACTACTTTTTACTTAAATTACTAAATTTTTTTATTTTCTAAAAAGATCAAATAAAGGGGAGGTTTGTTATTGTTTGACATTTTTGATACTTATAAACAATTGAAAGTTATTTGACTTCTGATCCTTGTTTCCTAGACAGTAAAGTCGAGGTAATGATAGTTACTTATGGAATTGTTCAGGGGATTATATGAGAAAAGGAATAGGAAGGAGTTGAGTGCAGTCACTGGGACACTGGAACCTCTGTGCCCCTTTCCCTTTCAACCTCTAACCCATCACTACACCCTCTGGTTACCTCCAACTTCTGCTTTGAATTTGCTCCTCACAGCCCAAAACTTCCAAGACCTCCTCTTGGAATTATCTCTGATTGTACTTTAGATCCAAGGTCTCAATGAAAGATGGTAGACTCTCTGAGGAAAACCATAGGGATTAGAACCTAGGTAGGAAGAGATGTTGGGCTGTCCTTGACCTTCTTATTAAGTAAGTAAGTAAACTAGACACTGGCCGGATTTCTTTTGGATTTGGTCTACCTGTTGAGGGTTACAGCAGCAGCAACTATTGCAGCAACTATGCTCAGGTCCCTGAGAACACTGCAGACAGAACCACAGCTTAAGATAACCTTGAAGAAGTGGTCCAGACCTTAGAAGAGAGCACATACTTGCTAGACCGGGTTCACTGAATTCCTCTGTTGGCCATAAAACAAATTTACTCTCTTACCTTGAAACCCCCAAGTTGTGGTGGGAGGGCAGGGAAGCTGTGGACATGGTTTCTCTGCTTCCTCCCTAGGACACTGGAGACTGTGGGAAATCTGTATAGCAAATAGGGCAGAAAACTTCTTGTCCACCCTCCTAGTGTCCATCAAACGCTTCCCAAAGGGAAGACCCTGCTGATTTATCCTGCTATTCCATCGCATATGCTTTCCTTGGAGTGGACCCAATGTTAGCCCGGAGCTTGGTGTCCTATGACCCCCACTGGTGTGACGAAGAGCTTCATTGCCTCTGAAGTTACCTCTGCCACCAGAAAACTATCAAATCCTATTCCAAAAGCCCCTTGGGAGGAATACTGACAGCAGGAGAGATTTAGAAAAGCTCCCCCAGGCATGGACTGTGGTGGAAACAGCATGGACTTTGAAATCAAATGGACCTATGTTGAATTCTTGTACCGCTTGGTCTGAGAGTTTGCAGACCGCCACTTGAGACAAATCACTTAATTACTCTTGAGTGTTTGTTTGTTTATTCATAAAGAATTGGGAAATTTATACAACCATGCAATTTCTTGGCAGTGATTGAATAAGTAATGTAGACTGAACACTTGGACACCCGTAGAATTTCAAGAGGTGTTAATTGACCCTTTGAGTCATTTTTGATTCAGTAAAAGCGACATCATTAGATTCTCTCAGCGTAAAGAATCCCAGGCCACTTTTTCGTTTTTCTCTTCACAGTGTTGACCAACCTCAATTCCTAATGGACATCTTCCTTGTCCATATTTTGTTGTCCTAAGGGGAATAAAATAAAGATGAAGTGACTTGTAGAGAAATTCCATGTTCCTGTCTTTCTCTTACTACCTCCTCGGGCATCCTTTATTTTCAATTCCAGCTTCAATGACATTAGGACTACTATGAAACTCTTGTCCCTAAAGGAGAAAAACATCTCCAGTGCCATTACACTTTCATTTCTGCCCATTAATTTCTCCATGGTTGGTACTGCTCTGATTACTGGATGTAATTGTTTTAAATCACCAGAATCAAGAATTTCAGGGATACATAAATGAGGCAATATTTTCTCAATCTTCAGTTTTTTATTTCTTTGAGTGAAATTTTGCATAATACTAATTAACTTTGATACATGAATTATATTAGATTCTATATTAGAGGAATTTAATACTAGTTGATCCTAGCTCATGAAACGTTCCAAGTCTCCCCTTTTCTTCCTCCCCAGCCCCACTCCCCCGATCACACCATCTATCCTACCACCTTCTTCTATTTCCATTTTGAATATGATGATTATTCACAGGTTTTATATTCATGAAGAGGCTGTGAACTCTTCGGGGCCATACGTTGTTTGGTTTTCTGGATCTCCCATGAGTTTGAGCTAGTACACAGTAATAGAGACTGACTAGATGCATGTAAACTGAGGACATCAAAATTTCCTAGAACTTTCACATATTATAAACTTAAAATTCTTAGAGCAGCATTTTTCCTGAAACAAACTATTCTCGATTTATAAGTGATTTTTTCCCCCAGGAAACTGCTTATAATTTGGTTGTGGAATTTATAACTTTTCTTATTACAAGAATATTTAAAATGGTGCTTATATTCTCAAAACATCTCTTTAAAAACCCTGTCATTGTATAATATATGTGGAACAGGAGAGCAAACACCCTCCAATGTGACTTCTGAAGCCTGCTCAGAGTTCCTCTCTTTCCTTTCCTTTTCACTGCCTCAGTGCAGAAGGAAGTTTTAATGTTAATTTGGTGGGGGTTATACGAATAGATTGGGGGACGGGCATCAGTGATATGTTAGTATCATGTAGTTCCTGAAATAAAGCCATCGTAATTGAATTACGTAGTTCTCCAAAAGAAGAACGTTATGGGGAAAGATAGAAGGAAAGGAAGTTACACATGTACCTATGTATAGAACTTTGGAAATGCTCATGGGATTTCTGTAAATCCTAACACTCTATAAATGTTTCTTTGGTTATTTATAAGAGTATTCATAATATTTTCTGATATGATCACAACAATGATCACAAGGAAGGCTAATTAAGAGCTTCTCATTATTGAAAGGGGGAGCCCCACAGAATCAGCTGTTATTTAGAACTTGAAAATAATCTTCATCGTGGAGAACACAAACCAAATATCTACAGCTGCTTATATAGGTTTTATAGGTAGGTGGCCATGACCTTTAGCAGGAACTAGTCAAAAAGTAGATTACAGGTATATTGAATTTTCAATGGTCAAAAAAAATTAGAATGAGTAGTATATATTGATTGTTTAATGACGAATGTTTTCATACAACAGGGCACCAAAATCATTTTTAAGGTTATCTAAATACTTAATGAAAATAAAATGGAAATATAGGAAAATACTCATTTGACCTCAAAGAGAAACTATTTCCTGGATATTAGGGCTTATTGTTTTCAGTGAATTTGGTAAAAAGTTTGGTTTTTCTAATTACTAAACATGATGGCATACCATTCACAATTATGTATGTGTTGTCCAGTTAACATATAACTGGACAGAAGAAAACTCTACATGGTTATTGCACAAAACGTACAGCTAGAAAGAATATTGGAAAATCTTCCTTTACTTCATGTCTAAGGCCCTCCGAGGAATCAACAGAAAAAGATTCATATTACCCAGGGTCCATGTGAGCCCAGGGGCACAAACAAAGTTTGATCTGTGGATACCTCTGCATTTCTAACCTTCCATGGTAAGAGCAAGTGAGTGAACTAGACTTCCAAGTTGAAAAGAAACAGGAAAACTGAAAATCTTAAGGCCATCTTTATTACCTCTAATGCTTTGACAAAATTGACTACCAAATTCTTAAACATACATATATATGTATATGATAACCAAAGGAAACAAAAGATGCAAGGTAGAACACTTGAAAAATATAATAATGAAAAGAAATAAGGTCAGCAGGGAGACTAAGATGAAAATGCTCTATTTTCAGACAGTGGAGAGCCAGCCGCATTACCTTTTGGGATTTCACCAAATGGGATTCAGAACTACTGTTTGTTTACAAAGAAGGAAAAGCAAAATGGAAAGTGGAAATAAATGCTCCAAGGCTGTATAGAAGAAAATTATTGTATTTTCTCGAAAGTGTGTGTGTGTGTGTATCAGCTAGAGAGAAAAATACACTGTGAATTTCTCAAGAGCTCATTTCTCCCCTCATAGGAACACAGGTGAGCAGGATGGATGTAAAAATAACATATTCAGTTAGAAAAGTAATGCTGAGAATAACAGCGAGTGCTCTTTCTCTCGGCCACCCCCCAACCACAGCTGCTAACAGAATGTCAGAATGCCCAGGCTTGGGGCAGTTTCACTGTGAGCTGTAGGGACAAAGACTTCTGGCAGCAGCTACTGTGCTGGAGGTCACCGGCACCGGGGGCTGTGGTGATGGGCATGAGTGAAAGGAGGCGAAAGTTATCACCTAAATTTAGCTAATAAATGGGGAGGTGGACAAAAAGGTGAACAGAGTCTAGAATGACACCCTGGGCCCTGCTTTGAGCAGAAACCAGCTCTGCCTGGTGGATTGACAGCAGCCACTCAGCAACATGCGGTGCGCTCCTTGGGGTCAATGTTGACCCACCTGTGCGTAAATCGAGGAGCCAGGCGATGCTTCCTCTTGGTCTCTTGGCTTGTGTGAAACACACTTGACATATGGACATTTCCTAGGATTCTCACCAGTGCTCAAGCTCTTTCAAGAGGCAATACTTAGAACGGGCGGGTGGAGGAGTAGGCACAGTAGTGGACTTCCAGGGTAGTGGAGCAACTCGGCTGATAGCGCACACCACAGTGGAGGACACAAGTCGTCAAGCATCTGTCCAAGCCTGCAGAAGGCACAGCTCCAAGAGTGAACCCAAGGCAAACTATGGACTGGGGATCCCAGAGGTCCATCCCTTGTAATAAACATCCTGACCTGTGGGCATGTCGGCCTTGTGCTTGGCTGTGCATTTGAGTGCGGGGTGGGGGTGTGTGGGGGACCCTGTCCTTCCCACTCCATGTTGCTCAGCACCTAAGAATGCTCTAAAAAGAAACCTTAGGTGAGAGAGTGCCTGCTGCTCAACTGGAACTGATGCAGGTGTGCCACAGTCTGGCTGGGCACAAAATCACGAGCCACCACACAGCTTGTAGATTCAAACAGCAACTCTTTATTCCCGAACTCACACCAGCCGTCTACAATCACGTTCTGGGGAAATCCACGTTCTCTGCCCAAATCCACCACCACTGGGCTTCTGTCTCCCAAAAAATACTGTCTGAATCCCAGGGGAACTCAGGCAGCAGGATACGCCCTATTCCCAGCAGGAATAACCTTAAAACCTGGAACACCCTAAACCCGGATCCGCCCTGGTCCTTGAGCAAGGTCACCTTAGATGCAATGTCACTGCAAAATGTCCTATTTCCACGAGTCCTTCCACTAAGCAACATGGGGTATGCTGGCAAGGAAATTGTCATACCTACTTGGCTAATGGCTCCCAGCACAGGTGGGTATCCAGGAAAGCCTGTGAAGCTGGTGTCTTCAACCCATGTAAGGGCAGGCGTAAGGAGCCGGCATGAGGGAACAGTCCATGGCATGTGTTGGGAACTGTGATGATGGCTCCACATTCAGAGCAAAAAATGCTGTTTAGGGATCAGAGAAAAGAGCAATGCTTAAGAAGAACCCCAGGGAGAATCTGAACACCATGAGTTGCTGTTGTGCCTCTGAGTATCCAGGGTTTGCAGCTTTCCCCCAGAGAGGCACCCTAGTTCCCATGTTCCAGGGAATCTCAAGAGCCTTCCAGCACTGGCTGATCCATTGCAGGGTATTTAGGATTTGTCATCTTTTTAAAAAGTTTTTTTCTAAATTCCCAGAAGGTTTTGCATATAGGCTGGAATGTGTATATGAGGAGCAGATTCTCTATTCTGAATCCCTGTGGAAGAATCTCTAGAATTGAAAGCAGTTCATTCAACACACTTTTAACTGAGCACTTATTGTGAGCCAGGCACTGATTTTCGTGGCAGATAAATTAGAAACAAAATAATATCTCTGCCTTTGTGGACTTCTCATTCAGGGTAAGGAAAAGAGAGAAAATAAATGTGCCACTAAGCAAGAAAATTATACATCACTAAGATGAGGTCTAGACGTGTAGGAAAGCAGGAGATGGGGTGAAGGCTGGTCGGAGAGGGAGGGGCAGGGACGGGTTGGTGAGCGTGATCCTGTGAACCCTGGGGAGAGGGCTCCTGGCTCAGTCAACAGCAGTGTGAGCGTGGCAGGCTGAGGAGGGAAAGCTGCAGAGGTGAGGGAGGTGTCAGCGTCCAGGTCATCCAGGGCTTTCATGCTCTGTTACCTACGGATGCTAACAAATCACCAAAGCCTGGTGGGCTAAGACAGCGCCTTGCTCCCCACAGGTCAGTGGGCTGAGGGGGCGGCTTGCTGGTCTCACCTGGCTTCCTCTTGGGGCAGCTTCTGGCAGCTCAGTGCAGCACGTGGCCCAGGAGGCCCTCATTCACCCACCCAGGGTCTCAGCAGAGATGGTTTCCTTCTTGGGCTGCTTCATACAGTGGCACAAGAACCCCAGGGACTGAGAGTCCAGGTTCAGCCTCCTGAGATCCAAGTTCATTCCAAGCTTGCTCAAGTCCCTTCAGACAACTAATAATCAAAGGAACCTGCCCTGCCAGCCGGGATTCCAGGGGTGAGGAAAGAGACTCTTCCTCTCGATGGACTGAGCACCGAGGCATTTGGGTCCTCTTAAGAAAACACTTCCCAGGGCTGGGATGCCGCTCAGCCGTGAAACCCTTGTCTAGCATTTGCAAGGACCCGGGTTAAAAATAAATAAATAAAGTAATGGTAATAAAATGATAAAAAATGGAAAGTACTAAAAAGCAAAGACCACCATACAGGCTGCATCAGAGGCTTTAAATTCTACCACAAGAGTCCTGAGAAGTGAAGTGAGGGTTTCAAATAGGAAAGTCACTGAGCAGATATGTTCATCAAGACCTCACTGGTGCAGTAGGAAGAGGAAAGGAGACCAGTTAGGTCACATTGAAGAGAGTCCCCCTGTCATCCATTCCAACTCCAGAAGGAAGCTGACAGCTCTTCATAGACCAAGTCGTTGGGTTGGAATCCAAGGCTTCTCTCTGGTTGGCTTGCAGCAAGGTGGTCTAAATAAAATAGGATGTAAAAATAAAGGTTTTTCCTCCCCCTGCCAGATGACAAATTCCTTCACGCCTACGTTCCCACCACATAGAAATTGCATTAGGTTCTCCTCGCTTCCCTCGCCTTGTTTAAAACAGGAGATCCCAGTGATCTCACGCGAGGAGCTGACACTGTGTCTTTCTCGAAAGTGCTCTGCTTTGTTGGCGTCCTCTGTATGGAAACAGTCAATTCACTACTCACCATGGAGTCCTGGCCTGAGGTCAGGGTGCGTCTCATGAATGCCTCCATTACAGGAAATCACGCCTGACACTCCTCTTCACAGATCTCGGGGTTGGGGACAGTTGTCGTTTCCTGAGTTTGTCTTCATTCTCATGCTGCTGTAATGGCAGCGGATCTCCCCACGCTCATCTGGGACCGGGTTCTGGCTTGGAGAGAGGCGAGACCCTTGGACCTCTCTGGAGGCTGCACCCATGCCCCGGGTTCTCAGAGCTGAAGGACCCCACTGATGGGTTACTTGTTGTATTTCACCTCTGATGCATTTTACTTTTTGTTGAATTTAGTCCCCAACATTCCCACAATCACGAGGTTTCATGTGCATCTCTGTTTTGTGGCCTTCTTGGAAACTCAGGACGTCCTAGGACCCAGCTCTTCCCCACCCTGTCCCGCCAGCCCTGCCGCCCTGGTCTTCACCTCCAGCTTGAAACTGGGCAATATTTTCTTGCAACCTCTGGACCACAAGACTTCGTGGTGGAAATGAGACCAGACGCTCATCCTGTGTTCCTTCTAGCCCTTTCTTCTTCACCTTTCTTTGTGATTGGAGTTTTACTGATGTTTTTTCAGGCGATAAATATCCATTAAAATTCCGCTTTGTCCTCCAAGTGCAATAAAGACATTTGTGAATAGATATCTTAACAAAGCCACTTCCCACCTCTTTAAATTAAAAAAAAAATGACTTATGGCAGAAAATGCAGGCAGGCCACATGAGGGTGGGGACAATGGGGTCCACCTGCTGACAGTGACAGGGGCTGAGCCAGCCCTCCAAACCAAGAGGTAGGGTGAGAGGGGTTCAGGCAGAAGGGAAGCTGTTAGAAACTCACATAACGACCATATCACTCACGTTTTGCTTCAGATGCCGCTCATTAGCAAGCACCACGTCCTTTAGCCCTTTATGAATAAACTATAAAAAACACGGGCCTCCTGCTTGTGGAGGAGAGCAGGCCATGCCGAACAATCAGGCTCCCGCTGCCAAGCAACCAACCTGAGCAAACAGCAGCCGTCCACTGGGGTCTAACAGGCCTCTCCAAAACCATCAGGTTTGATAATGTCAGCTAATGCCTCCCGGACACACAGGGCTCACTGTGGACTTGCAAACGTAAGGCTCCTTAGTAGGCTTCAGACCGTCTTGGATATATTTCCATGGGAGGCTCACCATCTTATCCCTTGAACTTTCTTATTTTGAATGACACATGTTCATCTCAGTCAGGCCACCCTGCATGAGTGGTGGTTGGCGATTCCACGTCTTTGACTGGGGCCTGTGTGAAACAGGGTAAAACGGCAGATTTACTGCATGCACCGTGGAGAGGGAACCTGCAAACAGTGTGTTCCATGTAGCACCTGAAGCATTAGCTGCCTGCATCTCATGTTAGCATGGTGAGCCCTGTGGAGTACCATGGCATGATCATGGTTAAATGACTGTCTTCTATTTCTCCAGAAAAATCACTCCAAGCACTTAAGAACCATTAAGGCCGCATTATTGACCAATAAGAGTAGTCAGTGCCTAAGAGATGTAGTCAGTATGTATTCCAACAAAAATGCTCGCCACTTCATTGAAATTCATCCCCCTCTAAACAATGTTAGAATTAAAATGCTGTCAATCTTTGCTTTCTTGCTGTAATTGAGGGGACTAATGGCTTGTAAACATCTGTCTCAGAGGATGTCTGAGATGCCTTTGGACAGTTACTTGTTTTAATTGAAGTCCTAAGTGGCGTATAATCAGACTAGATTTCCCTGGAGACCACACCCTGGAGCCTCCCTCACCTACCCTCACTGACCGCCAGACACCAAGCCAGTAGTCACCTTCTGAGACCTGCTGTCTCCTTCTCCCTCTGAAGCATTGGTTACTAAATCAGCATCTATGTGGCTGGCAGAGTCGCGCCTTCATTGCAAGCCCTCTGAGCTGGCAGGAAGTGTGCCTGAACATCAGCAGGGGGAGGGACGCAGGTCCTGCCTAGGAAGGCGCTGTGCTCCCCTGTGGTTGCAAAGGCCCCCTGAACTGCCCCTATGCCTTGTAAAGCTTGTCTTCATTTCTCTGCCCCAACCAAGCGGCCCTGCCCACCGCAGCCCGGTGCGTCTCATCTTCCCTGTTTCTCGGGCACCACCTGAAACCCCACCCTGTCATCTGCACTCCACTTTTGCTCCCAGTTCAAGATGTGCCTCGCGTCCCTCACATTTTGTTTATGAGGTCTCCCTCTGGGCCATCCAGCTGATATCAGCAGCATCAGTTCTGTGCTTGAGCCTCAAAGGCGGCTTTGTTCCAGGGGAAGATGCCACACTGCACTGGCACGGAATGCCTGGAATACTATGTGCACTTGACAAGGGGCTCTATCTCCAAAGACAAAGAGAGTGGAGGTGAAGCAGGTGGCCAGAGGCTGACAGAAGAAGGACTGCATGTATCAGAGTAGAGTGGACAGGTGGCGCAGGCTGGGAGCTTAGTAAGAATAGGACATGCAGGACAAGGGCAGATTCTAAAGTGAGAGGGGAGAACTGCTGGGGGCTTCAGCTGGAGGTGAGTAGGACTCCACTTAGGGAGTCAGTGGGCTTCCCGGAGGGTACAGTTCTATCCTCGGTCAGCAGGGAACACGGCACTGGAAATCAGGTCCAATTCCTTTTCTGACTCAGAGATTCTCATCCTCTACCCCAAGCCTGCAATGCCGCTGTCTGTCCCTTAGAATACTCTCCAAGTTTTAACTAGACTGGATAGCGCTCTTATTCACATTTACATGGCCTCCTCTGTAATGGACTTGGATGTAGCAGGTGCTCAAACACCACATCCGTTTTCTCTATTTTCTCTAAAAGTCTGTCCTGGGAAAGCAGAGATCACATCTTGCTGGAGTTTCGCCCCCACTGTGCCCAGCACCACGGTGTTGAGTGGTGAGTGGTAGCGTGGTGGCCCCAGGCCAGTGCAGCACATGGCCCAGGCAGGTGGCACCGGGCACCGTCCTCCTGGGCTTCCCTAGTCACCTGCTCTCCTCGATCTACACCTTTTTTTGAGTTCTTTATGTATTCTGCTATTAATCCTCTGCAGATAACAGCTGGAGAATACTTTCTCCATTCTTCAGGTTGTCTCATTCTTAATTAATTTTTTATTTATATGTGACAGCGGAATGCATTACAATTCTTATTACACATATACAGCACAATTTTTCATATCTCTGGTTGTATACAAAGTTGCTGTCTTTGTTCGCAGAAGAGTTTTAATCTGATGTGATTTCATTGGTTAATTCTTGCTATTATTTTCTGAGTTCCTGAAGTCCCATTTTAGATATCATTGCCTGTGCTGATATCTTGAATTGTTTCCCCTGTTTTCTGTTAGTGATTTCAAAGTTGTCGGTGTTACATAAAAGGTCTTTGATTCATTTTGAGTTGAATTTAGAGCAGGGTGAGAAATGGGGGTCTAGTTTCAATCTTCTACAGGCAGATGTCTAGTTTTACACCACAATTTGTTGAAGAGGCTGTCTTTTCTCCAGTGTGTGTTTTTGGCTCTGTAGTTGAGGGCTGGATGGTTGTAGGTGCTTGAGTTTGCTCCTGAGTCCTCTCTTCTACTGTGTTGGTCTCTGTGCCGGTTTTTATTACTATGGTTAAAGAGTGTATTTTGAAATCAGATCTTGTGATGCCACTAGCATTACCCTTTTTCCTCAGGATTGTTCAGCTTTCCAGAATCTTTTGTTCTTGCATATGAACTGTAAGATTATTTCTTCTAGTTCTATGAAGAATGTTATTGGCATTTTGATCATATCACGTTGAATTTGTTGATTGCTTTCTGCAGCATGGCCTTTTTAACATATTAATTCTGATCTGATCAATATTAATTGCACATCATGCTACCTGTTTTTTGTTGTTATCAAGACACTTGGTATGGTAGAAAGAACAAAGAATGAAGTTATGGACTGAATATCATGTCCCACCCCACTGTGTTCTTTAAAAAAGGAGCCAGAAGGCTCCCTCCTTCTCCGGCTGCATGTGGATTCAATGAGAAAATGGCCACCTGCAAACCGGAAGAGGCCCTGCCAGCACACAGCACCTTGACCTTAGACTTCTCAGCCTCCAGAATGGGGAGAAATAAAAGTCTGAGCCACCCAAGTCTGCAATATTCGGTCACAGTGACACCAAGCCCAACTCTATGCTGCACAGCAACGAGGAGATGCTCCTACAGGTGTCAAATCAAATGGCTGGTGGTCATAAACGTTGTGTCTCTTGTTTTATCTCTTTTATTGCAGGTGTCCTAGAGGAAGCCTGAGAGGCAAGTATTACTCACCCCCATTTTATAGGTGAGAATCTGAGCCTCAGAAAAGCCACTGTGTTCAAAGCCATGTAGCTAGTAACAACCAAGCTGGGATTTGACTAAAAGCATATTTGACATCAAAGGCTTCTGAAAGAAAGAACCAGAGCACACTACGTGGATTATTAGCAGGAAAGTGTCGTCCTACATGCTCTGGTTGGCTACCAACTGTAAAGAGGTGACTGGCAGAAACTGATCTCCAAGAGCCAAAGGACAAGTCTCAGAAACAAATTGTGCTACAGAAATTATGCTTCAAAGCCCCAGTAATGGGCTGGTTCATTTAGGCTGAACGCTGGCCAAGGAAACATCTTGAACAGCTCTGCTAAGGGGCCTTGGGTATATCAATGATATGGTCAAAACATTCGCCTGAACACTTGACATATTGTTTCAGAAGCAAAAATCCAACTGGCTTATCCTGTGATATTGCCTGTCACAAGCATTTTCCATTCTCATATTTTGAATTATAGCATATAAAGTGTAGTGAACTGTCTTTCAGAACTGTCTTCCTTGTTCTTAACTACTTATGAAAAAGCCGAGATGGACCCATTCTTTATCAAATGATGGAGAAAATCAACTTGGAATGTCGTCCTTTAGTTCTTCCTGGAGGATCCTGCTCTCAGCCTCCTGGCAGTTCCTGCACTTCCTTGGACAGAGCCCTCCCTACTCTGGATTGCAGGCTACCACTTCTCCCTGTGTGCATCCATGACCCCAAAACCCCAGTCAACTGTCGCATCTGCCTACAGTAGCCCTCACCCCAGAATTACTATCTGTGCCAACCTTCTCTGGAGCTGTTGGGGCCAGCTCAATAAGAAGAATTTATGTTCAGATTAATGCTAAACTGTGTGGTATGAACAATAAACAGCAACCAATGTGTGTCTTCCAAGCACATGAGCAACCAGAGAAGAAATGTCAGGGGTGTGTGGAATGATCTTCAGACACCCTATTATAGTTTAAAATGCAAGAAGATTTAGAGCTGAAATAATTGGATCATGAGAACCTTAACCTAATCCACTTTAATGGACTGAGTGCTAACCATAGGCAGGAGGGTGTGGCTGGAGGAAGTGGGTTGCCAGGGGTCTGGTTTTGCTTTTGGGGTATATAGTTGTCTTGGGTAAGCTGAGCCTAGTCTCTCTCTACTTCTTGATCGCCATGTCCTGAGCTGTCATATCTCTCTGCATGACATGCTGTCTCACCTCTGGCCTAAACAGTGAGTTGGCCATCTATGGACTGAGACCTCTGAAACCGTGAGCCCCAAATAAACATTTCCTCCTCTAAAACTGTTCTTGTCAGTCTTTTTGTCACAGCAGGGAAGAAGCTGACTATGCCATACCCATGACGGAGCGCCCACTCTGGTAGGAGGGTGCCGCAGTCTGGCTGGGCACAAATCACGAGCCACTGAAGCAGGAACAAACTTTATTTCTGAACTCCACCAGCACACTCCACACACGCTCCCCGGGGACTCTCCCTAATGCCACTCGGCTCCTCCAGGAACCACCAAAGGGAAATCCCTCCTTCTGGAAATCCCTCCTCTCGCACTTCCCTAACCAATGGGAACTCTCCGGGAATCCCCACGAACTCCAAAGTAGCAGGCCGAAGTGGACAGTAAAGGTCTAATATACAACGGAATCAATCCAGCATCATCTTAATGGCTTGCCTCTCAACCAATACTTTTGGCAAAATGCCAGGGGCCATTCCGAATCAGCTGTGGTTCTCAGCAGGAGGGAAATGCTTTGATGATGGTGGGTGGTCCATGGATCACAAAGAGAAAGAGAGGAGGTAGCAGCCCCTGATGTGATTTTGCTAGCACTACGTGTGAGAGAGGAGGCTGAGGAAGACAGATTTGGAAATCTGAAATGTGTGGACCAGTGATCTCATTGTTCTCCACTCCAGGTTACGTGTCTCCAAGGAAGCCCTGGAGAGGCAGGCAAGGAATCCCACAGCAGGGCCACTGCAGCTGCACCTCAGCCCGTGATGATTTCCCCTCCACTCCCCCTCTGCCTGGAAGGACCTTCCATGCAAGGAAATCTGCTCACCCCCCAGCTGCCCATGTCTGTCTTTCTAATATCTGCCCTTGCCCTATAGCACCCGGTAAGTTGGCCTCATTAGAGGAACTGTTTTCTTGTTACTGCAAAATGGTAGCTTCCAGAGTCTACGATGACTGATTTTTAAGCCAGAGAAAATCAGAACTCCAGGGTGATTTTAAAGGAACGGCAGTGACTTTACATGATGCTGGGCCATGCTTCCCCATGGCTGTGCCAGCTCCAGGAAATTGCTGCACCATTGTGCTGTGGATGGGGAGGGGAGGCCACTTTGATTGGCTTACCCAACTCAGCCTCTCATTTTAAAGCCTCTTGCAAGGTCAAATACTTAAATGTGTAGAAAACCCCCAACACTCCACCAGTCACTTAGATTCCCTGTGCTGCACAGCCCACAATGCACACAGACTCCAGGAAGACAGTATACAGCTACCAAGGGCTCTTCTCATGCCATGTGTACCCCCTTAAGAAGCACCCGCTGTCTGCGGGCTTTGACAGGCAGCCAGTCCTGGGCCGCTCATGATGCCCCTGGCTTCTGGATGCGCTGGAATCTTCTGTCAGCTGGATTAATTTACATTCCGACTGACAAGGTTCTGGTCTCAGAGTCTTTGTTTTATGCTGTGTTGGCTGTTCAAATTAACAGTGAGCTCAGTTGTGCTCCTCTGACCAAGGGTCACATTCTCCTCTGGTGACTTGCTCTGAGTGAGTACAAATTGCATTGCCACAAAAGCCATGGCCGTTAATGCCCTGTCATCACTCGAGAAAGCCAGAGTCTGCTTTAGGCATAAAAATGATTCCATTGATGTAAGTTTGTGGACAGCGACTTTATTCTGTTTTCATCATTATGAACCTTCCCCCTTTTTATTCTTATTGTTAGAGTTAAAAATTTTATGCCAAGGTGTGGGGCCACTGGAAGCTTGACATTTTATGTGGTTTCTTTAAAAGACAACCTTTGCAAGTGTTGGCATTATACTTTACCTGATCCACATTACTTGTAAATTGCAATGCAGATGATTATGATTCTCCCTGTGGAATAATGGCTCTGAGATGTTCTGGTGGCCTCATAACTTGTACCACCTTTTACAGAATAGGCACATGTGACAGGCATGTGTCAGGTAGAAACTTGATGATTCTGGGTTCTTGGGGGTGAGGGCTGAGAGTGCAAGAGGGTACTAAGATGTCACATGGGTAACTCACTAATATTGGTGAGACTTTTAGGTCCCTTAACACCAAAACCTACTTTGAACCTCAAATGTATAACTTGATCCTTTTGAAAGGGGCCAATGTATTTGGGGTAAAATTGGGAGTTCATAACCAACTTGAATCTAATGTATGAAATATGCTATGTCAAGAGCTTTATAATGTTTTGAACAACCAATAAAAACAAAAACAAATTTACTTTTAACATTTTTTCTTTAAAATTAATATTTTAAATTTAAATTTTAATTGTTTTAAATTAACACGTTTGATGTAGGTCCCTATAAAATAATTTCATTTGTAGGAAAAAAAAAAAAGAAAGGGGCCAATGCATTTGCATATTAACAGAAGAAATTTCTCATGTTTAAAAATTTTGACTTACAATAAAAAAGAGTATTAAACCTAGAAACCTTCTAGAATTTTAGTGCTTTCAAAAGTATTTTTATTTTTAAAAATTCCTTAGTTAGATGGTGTTATATCTATTCCATTTCCACTCATCTATTTTTGAAATCTTTATTATCTTTTTAATCCTACCGTTTCTTTTGCCAAGACACAGTGTCATAGGGGCCAAATTCACAAACATGGTGTTTTCTTTGAAAGGAGCCAGTGGATAAGACAGATATGGATGTTACTACACAGATCACATGCAGGGCACAGCTCACGGTGGTCGTATCAATCAGTAAATGAGTTGGGACAAACTGCCAGGCCACATACCTGAACCTGCCTCGCGCTGGGTACATCTGCAACACTTGGTTTACAATGAACAAAAGTGACATGCTCCATTTGAGTCCCGTGAAGAAGGAAGTGTGCCTTTTCTTCTTTTCTGGTTGGGAGCTGGTAGCAGGTGGCATTGCTGAGGCCCTGGGAACAGCAGAGCCACAGAGTGGAAGGCGCAAGTTTCCCTAGTAACTGAGTGAGGGAGGTCCTCTTCGCTACCCAGCTCCGCCATCTCGGACTGTTAGATGAATCAGAAATTATTTTCTGTTGAGTTTAAACTACTACATGTTTTGGAATTTGTCCCATATGTCAAGCATTTTGTATAAATTTTCTCAGTTAATCTTCCTGTAAACCTCTTTTGACATTGATACTATTAATAGTCCCGGTTTTTAGCTGACCATGGATTTTCAGTGATAATAAGGCCATGAGTAAGAGCTGGAATTTTGTCTTATTATAGCATATAACAGCTTTATACTTCAAACCTTTGGCCATTAAAATCTGAAAATGTTTCCATACTTAGAACCTTGTTTAATGTTTATCGAAGGCTTTGTTTTGCTTCACTGGGTAAATTCTTTTGGCAAAAATTAACAAATTTTTTAAAATGACAAATCTTCAGTTGACATTATTATTATTATAGGAACTTCTTTATCTTATGTAATTTTTCAATATTTTTCTTTCGTATTTCACAGAATTCTGAAGATGCTTGAGGATATCCATAAAAAGGCATATGATGAGTTATTTTCTATTGGTTCCACTTATCTCCAGTTCAGTAATCATGAAAACCACCAGATTTGGTTAAGTTTGATGAGATATAAGACAAAAAACATACGTTTTCAAAGCATTGGAAAGTCATTTCCTTCCTTCCTTCCCCTCCCTCCCTCCCTCCCTCTCTTTCTTTCTTTCTTTCTTTCTTTCTTTCTTTCTTTCTTTCTTTCTTTCTTTCTTTCTTTCTCAATTTAGAGTGTCTAGGGAGGCCATTCTGAAGCTACTTGACGTGCACCAGGCTCTACTTCACACTACCCATACAGTGGCCCTCTCCAGTCTTTGCTGAGTGACCGCTTTAATCTCCCTTTGCTGAGGGGAAGCTCGCCCTCTCATCTCTGAGTCTGCCTGCCTGTGTGGACAGATCTTTGCTGGTACTCCAACCTTGCAGGCTTCATGGAACCCCAATCTGCAGGCCTCATGGTACCCCAACCTTGCAGGCCTCGTAGCACTCCAATCTTGCAAGCCTGATGGTGCTCCAACCTGCAGGCTTCAGGAGTCTGTGGTTGGGTTAAAGGTTCATGATCAACTCTGGGAACCACTGTGCTCCGTCCCACCAACCATGGAGCTGGGTTCACAAAGAGCCAGGCACCCTGCTGGACCCAACGACACTCGGTTTGAGGCCTGTTGGCCCCACTAGCACAGCATTCTCTTTCTGCCAGTTGTACACCTGCAGTTGCTAGGGGAGCCTGTGAAATGTGCTACTATGTGCAAAGTTGGTGCAGTGGAGCAGAACTGAAAGACCACCAGAGGACCAGCCCTCATGGCATGTTTGCACTGTGCCTGGGCCAGGGATGTCTCCAGACTAGACTGGGCTTTAGTCATTTTGGATCAGATTCTTGGAAAGAAAAGAGTGAACGCAATGTGGGTGTATCCTGTGCAACACACCCTGTCTCTAGTACCATGATCATAATTCTAAGTGCTTGTCATAAATATTTTAAATCTGCAAAGTAAGTTCCCCAGAGGAGATGGGAGGATTTAGAAAATACAGAATTAGTTCAACTCAGAATTTCTTGATATAAATTATCTCCCTGGTACCTCTTGACTCCTTCCAATTTAATTATTGGGGTACAACATTTCTTTTTATCCAGAACTTTCACCCCAATTGATCTCTGATTTTACCTATAAGTAAAATAATCTATAATACATTACATGTTTATAACCCAGAATCCTATAGCCACTGATTCAGGTGATGACAACCTTCAGTCTTTCTGTACAAATGCAGAAATTGTAAAAGAACTTATAAAAAGTTCTATATTACACTATAAGGTAATGGAGAAATATCTGCTAAAATAAAATGGCATTTTTGAGGGTACTTGGATAGTTTCCAACATTCAGCTCATCACTGAATAAATGAAAAAAAAAAGCAGCCTTCTGGATGTTTCAAAAAGCTTAATTGTTTTCAATCAGCTTCATTTTATTCAAACAAAAAGTTCACTCTAGGCATGAATTTGACAAAGATTTTATTTATTTATTTACCCTGTTACAGGCTCATCACAAAAATAAAACCAGCCATAATTCAGCATTGTAACTTTAAATATTTCATACCTTTATGAATTAATAGATTTATATATAAAAATATAATTTTTAAGCTTGTTATTTGCCATGAGAACTTCTAATGTTTTGAAAATGACTTTAAACTAAAAACTAAGTGCTCTTGGAATTCTATTTGAGGATAATAGTTTAAATAATTATAACAGAAAATGTTATTTGGAGAACTTTTTAAATGTTAAGAGATGAATGATAGGAAGACAAGTTTGGATTTAAAATGCAAAATATGGAACAAAAATTTTTAAGTAACTAGGGGAAATTCAACTTCTTGAAACAATGGTGCAGAATCTTAGAACTGTCCAATCAGATAATTGCTATCTTCTGTTAGTGTCTATAATAACCTTGTTGTTAATGTACATGATCTTCCTAGTTAAACATCAATATATAAAAGTGCATTTTTTTTGTCTTGACCAATTCCTGTTTCAGAACATATATATTTATACATGTTGGCCTACTCATTAAGAAGTGAACATTATTTTCATCATACATAATTTTTGATGACATATAAAATCTCTTAGCAATACCCAAAACTCATTATGCAATACTAAATGTCATATTACCACAATACTTAGAGATGTTTGGAATTCATGCCTATACAGGAATATTTGATTCCATGTATATATATATATATATATATATATATATATATATATATATATATATATTTCTTACATACATGACAATAGTGGAATGCATTACAATAATAATTATCCATTCACAACACCATTTTTCGTAACTCTGTATATAAAGTATGTTCACTCCAAATTATGCCATTATACATGAGCTCTCATTATTATTATTATTATTATTGCATTAAAATTCTTAATACACCTTTATACCACAATTTTTATTAGGTAATTTTTTAAGGGTAATTTCCAAGGCAGATATTCTAAAATCTCAGGAACACATATTTTATGTTAACATATAAAAAACAAGTATGTATCTGATTTAATCAAGCCTTAAGTTGTAAGAAGCCAAAATTCACTTAAAATAAGCTTCAGTGAAAGAGTTTATTAGCATATTAGACCTAGATGATGATAAAACTATTGAGTTGGAAAATCCATCTTGTAAAGTATGCTTGATAGGACCCAGAGAAGAGAGAGAAATGATATTAGGAAACAAAGGATGGAGCTAGGCAATCTAATGCACACCTAAACACAGTGAAGGAAGGAGACACAGTGGAGCGGAGGAGACATTGGAAATGCAACACCTCAGGTTATTCCAGAACTAATGGAAGCAACATTTTAAAACTCAAGAAGGAATAGTGAAAATTTATAAGACAACCAAGAGTAGGTCTTAAGGGGCTCAGGGAGGGGGATTGCTGTAATCCCTGAGGTCACCCATTTCATATGATTCTGCAGCCAGGGCTCTGGCCTTTCTAACTTCCCAGGATTGGCATTTTCAGATACTTCTAGGAGAACTCTGAAGCACCTCATAGAAGAAGTTCATGCGTTACTCAGGAGAGAATCTGTCAGGTGTTTAAAGACAGTAAACAATTACCGCCATAATTCTTCCCTTTTAAAATTTTATCATACATTTCAATCATCCCACAAATGGTACGGTTTTGAGGACCTGCCATCAATCTTTGTCATCTTTTCGCTGAATATTCTATGTCTTCTCAGCCCCCAGCATCTCGGTGAGCTCTGAACAGGGTCGTATGCAGAGGGGGGATTGTCTTCTTTGTTCCGACCCTTCTACTTTTATTAAAGCCATCCAAAAGGGGGAGCTGTGTTGTAGCATCCACCTCACACTTGAGACGCACATTTAGCTAATAGACATTAAAAGATCAAACACACTTTCCACATATGCCGTTAAGTGTTACTTTTGACATTTGGCATTCCCTTTGGGGATGCAAGTGAGAATTCTACGTTAATCTCTGTTAAATATTCTTTTGTTATATTTGATCTTGTTTAACACAAACCTCGTTGGTTGGTAGTTTCTTGAAATGAATGCACTAATATTTTTTTACACAGGATTAAAAGGACATAACTCAGTGACAGATATTTGGAAATTACTGTTATAGACATCATTACTGCCACTTGGCACTCTGCTCATTGATTTTTGTAATGCTCCTTCACTACCATGTGTAGTAGGTAATTGTTATGATTTGTATATGAGGTATCCCAGAAAAGCTCTCCTGGCAATGCAAGAATGTTCACAGGTGAAATGATTAGATTATGAGAGCTGGGACCTCATCCATGGGTTTATCCATGGGATGGATGAATCATTTGAATGGATTACTGGCTGGTAATTATGGGCAGGTGGGACATGGCTGGAGGAAGTGGGTCACTGCGAATGTCTCTTTAGGGGTTATATTTTGTACTTGGCTCCCCTCTCTCTTTTGCTCCTTCCTGGATATCATGTCCTGAGCTGCTGTCCTCTGCCACACCCTTCCACCATGACACTCTGCCTCACCTCAGGCTCAGAGCAATAGACTTGACTGACCTAGGTAGAGACTTCTGAAACTGTGAGTCCCCAAAAAGCTTTTCCTCCTCAGTCATCACAGTCACAGCAACAGAAAGCTGACTAATGTAGAAATGTCGCCTTAGATTTATAAATGGAGGAAATGGAGCTCAGAATGTCTAACAGAACATACCAGTGAGTGGTAGACCTGGGATCAGAAGCTACTACCTGCTTTGGTTTCAGTATGGTGTGTCCCTTCTGAAACTCATGTTGATATTTTATCTCCACAATAGGTGTTAAGACCGGGGACCAGGTATCTTTAAGAGGTGATTGTGCTTATCTTCCTTCACAAGTGGATTAATCCACTCAGGTGATTAATGGATCACTGTGTAAATGGCTTATCTTGAGAATGGATCTGCCATAAAAAGCCAGTTTATCTAGGTCTCTCTCATACTCCCTATCTCTCACCATGTGGTCCCTGAGCCTCAAAGCTAAGCCAGCATAAAGGTCATTACCAGATGCAGTCCTGGGACCAGAACTCTGAGCCAAAATAAGCCTCTTTTATTTATAAATTACCGGGTCTCTTGTATTAATGTTACCACCAACAGAAAACGGACTAAGGTGGCCACCATGACCCTTCTGATATATTTGCTTCATTCAGACTATTAATTATTCCTTTCAGCTTTGTACTGAATTTATTTGGCAAACAAGATTTCAAAAATGAGAGTTTTTAGTCATTAAACTATCTTGAAATTTTCCAACATGGAGAGCAGAATCCCAATCTCTTCCTTTCAGCTACTACCCATTGCAATGATTCCCATCAGGTCTAAGTGTGTCTCCACATGGCAGAGTGAGGGCTGGTACCCAGAAAACACAGCTGAACTTCAGCGAAGCAGCAGCCCACAGTAGTTCACAGCATTCTTGAAAACTGTCCATCCAAATGACAATCAGACACATTCTACAAAGAATAATGATATTATTTGGAAATGGCAGAGCGTTGCAATGGGAATTCTTGTTCCATGGTAAAGTCTGAGTGAATTCCAGGAGATGGAGGCAAGGGGTGGGGCTAAAGTAAAAGAGGCAGAAATTCATGTAAGCTAGTTAGACACAGAGTTCATTGGTCTTGGGGGCCTGAGCTGGGAATGGGCATCTCTCCATTAGTGGAGATGCCCTTGTGGGTAAGCACTCTGTAGACACCACCCTGTGAGAGCTGCTACTGTCTTTAAGTGTTAAAGATAAGCTTTGTTGCAGAAATATGTGCATGCATACAAGATACACAGAACATGGAGTGCTTGTACATCTGGAAAGTGTTTCTTTGGAATCTTTAGATATTCCTCAGGAACATATTATCTCAGGCAGCATGAGTCCTCTTCCCTCCTAATTTCCTGGTTTTCACTTTATCAGGATTTCATCTTGGTATCATCAACTTTCACTCAGACACTTTAAAATCTTCTCTGAGATTAAGCTCTCTGGTTGATAGTGGATAGAAGTTCACTATCCTACACGATCTCTGACAATTTCTGGAGAGACCTTCACATTGTCAACTGGAGATTCCTTTTATTGCAATGAGACGGGAAAGGAGATTCAAACTCACTAAACCTTAGCTTATAACATGTCCTTTATGATTCTTAACACTATATATTTGAGAGGTTTCTCAGAGTGAGTTAAGGGGGGATTTAAAAAATCAAGCAAATATTAATGAGTATAACTAAGAAAGCATTCCTCACGGGTTTGTAACAAGCTTACTGCCTGCTGTGGTTGATAGATTCTAGGACTGTCCTCAGGATGCTGTCTTCTGATGCCCTGTGCAATTCTCCCCCAGTGAGTATGGGGGTAATCTGTGACATGATCAACCCTAGAGTGCAGCTAGGGTTACAGAAGTCACTTCTACAATGACATTGCAGAGGACCCTAGCTTCACTCTTGCAAGGAAAGCTCTCCTTTGCTTGCAGTTAGGAAACACACTCCTGCCATGCGTAGTCTTGATGGAGAGGGTTGCATGACAAGAAGTCCAAGGGCTTCAGCCTGAGAACTGCCACCAACTCAGTGCTGCCCATGCCAGGCACACTTGGGAGCAGATCTGCTGAGTGGCAAGTGTAACTGCAGTTGCTGCTGATGTTGACACAGATCTGCTTGTGAGACCCTGAGGCAGAGGGCTTCATGAGGCAGACTCAGGCTCCTGGCCACAGGAGTGCTGAGGTCATTCCCAAGTGTCGTTCTAAGCCACCGAGCTCATGTTATGCAGCAGGAGATAACTACTACACTTGCTCTTCTAAGAAGCAGCTCTTGTGCCATAAGGAATGACACTCCCCAGCAGGATGGCAGCAGTGGACAGGCATTGTCTTCAGAGCAGCCTAGCAAAGGTTTCTTTCTAAAGGCATCACATTCTTCCAGTTTATTCAAAACTGAAAATTGAGGAAAATTTTAAAATTCTGACACATCCTGACACCCTGTATGGCATGTTGCCCAACAATGCCCTCTTAGGTGTGGGTATATTCAAGGGTAGGATTGGATATGTGAGATTCTTACCAAGCTGCCATACTTCTCCAGATACAGGGTAGAAACAGAAGGAATCAAATGCCTATTCCAAAATGTGCCACATCCTACAAATTAGTTGAGATTAAAGTTCAAGGCAACATCATGGTCAAAGACACTCTGTTCTTTACCCAGTGGGCCACTGTCACTCAGACGGCACTGATCTCTTAAAGTCACCAGTAACAACTCTGTACAGACATTCAGTGTGGAAGGATGGAATTTTCAAAATTGGTCCATTTAGTAAGGTCTCAAATCTTGGCCCTCTAAAAGAGGCTCTGATGAATTTTCGTTTAGTAGTTTTGATCAGTTGAACTCTGTTTTAAGACTTGGATCGACAGTTAGTATGCACAGGGGCACAGCCTATTCAAATGGGACTCTAAAGTCACACTTGTTAGTTCTTCGATGTTGTTCATTAAAGGATTTGAACAGTTCCTGGATGGTAAGACACAAAATTTTCTAGAATCCATTTAAAAAATGCAAATGGCACATGACATGGATGCGTTAATCCTTGGTGCAAGTTTCTAATTCCCGAAACTAATTAAATTAAAAGAGACCTGTCTCCATGTTGAGGCATCCAACTTGCACAGGTTAACTTCCCAGCATGGGTATAAATGCCACCCAGGCACGGGGTCCAAGGGATTTATGAAAAAAAGGAGAGGAGGGCTCTCTCAGTTGCAGAGGTACTTATTGTCAAATTAATTAGAGAAAGGAGCAATATTTTTCTGAAATGTCAGTGGTTTCAAATATTTCTAGGTGAATAAGAAAAGGGAAGGGAGGAAAAATGGAGTAAACGGAAGAGAAGAACATTTGAGTTCGGCCATGTTACCCATCCATTATTAGAATGTCAGGTGAGACATAGTAACCATCATCATGTTGCCCCCTTAATTTCCATGGGGGCCAATTAAATGTCCCCAAGGCTTTGGGTCAAAACAGGAAAACCACAGCTACATTCCGCCTGCAGGAGCAGGGAGGGTGCATCTCCTCTGAGGACCCTTGCTTTGATCTCGTGGTGACTGCTCACCCTATTTCTCTTTTATTTCTCTCGGGAAAGAACATTTACGGATGGACTGTACTTCATGGAAGGCTTAGTTTTAGGTCTCTTATCCATCTATTATAATAGTGAGTCCTTTGTAAAGCAGAAATCATATTGCAATAAATCACATCTGTGATTTGAACCTAAGGTTTGGGCCTGGGCACTGCAGCTCTTTCTGGAGACCCAGAGTTTGTTTTGTCCCTGAAGTTGTGACATAATGGCCTATACCATTTTCATTTAAAGTTTCTGATTCCTCAAGGTGCCCTCACTTGCCCTCCCTTCCTGTTACAATCTCCTGATACACGTTTGCCCCCTCCCCAGATCACCTCTGACCCTTCTTGTATAGTCAACCTTGAAGATTTTGGCCTCCCCATCCACTTGGGAACAAGAAATATTGGTATGAGAAGTGTATGAAAGGGGACAGAAAAATACCCCTGAGAGCACCATCAGTTCATCACTATTACCTAGAAAACAACACTCAGGTGTTCCTGCCTGTTCTGTTCACAGAGTACCCCTAACACTTAGCCACACCTTCCTGCTAGGCTATCAATTTACAATGACGACTCCCTCTATAAGCAAATAATCTTCACTAACGATGATTTATTCAGGAAATAACATAATTATTACCTTTTATCATAAAGTAACACCATTATTAAATAGTATGAGAGAAATTTGCTAACGGAAAGGAGTGGAGAAGTGGTCACCTGGAAAAGGCCTGAATATGAAATGTTATTAATACAAAAAGCAAGCCTCTCACACACCATTCCTAGATGACCCAAAGCAAAATTAGCACATGGCTTATTTCCTTGCATCCTGAGGCCTCTGAACCTGGAGTTATACTTGAAAAGATTTGCTTAGCAAAACTGTATTTCAAATTAAGAGCATTTTCTGTTTCGTAACACATAAAGAATCCACTCTGAGGCTAAGAGCATACTTCTTAATTCTTAAGGAGAATATTCTGAGTGAGTGCACAGTTCTGTGCTTTGTTTTTCTGAACATATATGCATTTCTTTTTTCCTGCACTTTTCAGAATTATTTGGAAAAAATGAAGTCCCTAAAGTCTGCAACCATCACCTCTGGTTTCTTCAGTAGACAAGAAATGCATATGATTATTGTTCCATCTGGGATTCACGTGGGCATGTTTGCACTGTTGCAGACAGCAGGGGTGGGGGCAGGGGGTTTCCATCAAATTTCATTGACATCTTGTCCAAAATCATCTGCTGTTGGCAGCAATAAGATACCATGTGAATGATCTGCAACAAACTTTGAGGCACATACTCCTGAAAAAAACAACAAATTCATTATGGTAAATAACTAACACTTATACATTGATTTTCAATCATTTTTAATTTCATCTTAATTGTGATAATTTCAAAAGTAAGAAAGTATGTCCTTGGCGTGTTAAGAAGTCATTGATAAAACTGTCATTCTATTTTGTTTTTTCTATTTCATTGGCTAAATGGTGAAACTGAGTGAAAATTTGAAGTCATCAAAATGATTTTCTATCTATTTTCATTTTCTCACCTCTGCTATTCTGTGGATCTGATGGCTGTGACAGGTTCATTGTTTAATATATTAGTTATGAAGAGCTGATGCCTGAGTTATTATTTATGAAGGCTTATTATTATTCAGACATTGGATTAATAATATATATTTCTCAAAAATAATATACTTAAAATTGGACTATCTATAAGGGAAATGCAAATTAGTTCATAATTAATGATTTTAAAAGGGTTTGCCAATACATTCATCACAGGCTTAGTGATTTATGTAAGTTTAATCAATGAAGGGTGTAATAGATGATGTTAAGCACTGAATTCTGCACTTACATGCCTTCTCAAAGAAAATTAATGGACTTCAGGTGGCCATTCTGTTGGTGAGTCTATTCAGCACACACATTAGGAATCATGGAAATGAAGGTGAGGGTCTCATGTTTGACCTCTGCTGTGAGCCAGAGGACTGGAGGTTGCTGATCTGCCAGGTTAGTGATTTGGCCTAGTACTGCCTCTGCAGTCCTTGTCAAGGTTTTTCCCCAGTTGCCACCTAAAAGATCTGCTGGTGTTTGGGAACATCTGTCATTTCCAATGCCTCTCAACTCTCACATCAAACACTTCTGCCCATACAGCTGTGCAGCCTTCTTGCTTTTGAGCTTCACTCTGCTCCCATCGACGACAGTTATGTTGATAGAAGTTAGTGCAGAAGGCAACTGAAGTCCACCTCAGGGCTTCCTTCCTGGTGAAATGTTCCAAGACTAAACTCACAGCGAGGATAGTAGAGCCAAGTGTCTTACACCTTGGATTCTGGAAACAGGCCCTGAACGATTTAAACCCTAGGGTGACTTCTTCCAACTAAAGCTGATGTGAGGTCTCCAAGTCTCAGCTTCCTTCTTTTTAAGAGCAAATATGACAATGGTAAAAATAAAAACAACATAATTGATTAACAGGTACAAATTTCAGAGAAGCAAGGAATATTGTCGTAGGATAAGTGTCACTTGGAATAGACTTTTATTGCGTGGTTACATGGGACATGTTTATGCTGAAACTTTATCTGAAATTCAAATTGAACAGAGTGTCTTTGTATTTATTTGCTAAATCTGGCCAACCTGCTTCTCAAACATGTGTGACGGCCCTGGTGGTGGAAGGCTGGAAACTCTAAACTAGGTATCTGCATTGGAAAGACCGTTGCAGAGCAACCCCTGAGTTTAGAAGGGCAGTGAAATGTTCAGCAGGGCGTTTCACGGTCAGCCGTGGCTTTTCCATGCACTGTGTATTTTGTAAGCCACTGGAACATCTTTTTGACAAATTGGACTCTATTCTTGGTTGTGTGGGTCACTACTTTAATGCAGTAGTTTTATAAGGGTGATTATGCATAAAGAAATACCAACAAAAACATGAGAATTTACATAACAATTTAAAAAGCTGTGTTCTGAATTCATCAAGCATTTCAATTTTCCACTATTTCTATAACAACCCCCCAAACAGTTTGCAAATATGATACTCTTTGATTATAGAAGTTATCGCTAAGTAAATGTAAGCCTTCTGCCTATTTTAAACTTATGTATCTTTAAAACATGAGTGATGTTCATATAAAAGTTATTTATATAAAAGTTATTTCATGTGAGTCTTTTTATCTATTCTCAATGTCTTACTTTTTAAATTATACTGTATTTGATATATTGCAACAAAAAAGGTGTTTTATTTTCACGGCATGGTGAAATATTGCAAAGGAAAGGATTCTGATTTTCACACTTGAGAGACATTTCTGCCCCTCTTTCTCTATCACACGTTAAGCTAAAGATAAGACATGCCTCACACACCATGTGGAAGTTATTCTCCAAAATGTCATAGTTGAACATTAACATTCTGTGTCTTTATCTGTGAAATCATCTGTGAGCATGAATATCAGTCTACTTAGATACTTTTCTATATTATTTATTGTCATGGGATTACTGTTTTAATATTGCATTAATTTGGTAAAGAAAACTAATTGTAAATCAAGTGAAAACATTTTTTCTTCTAAATAATGGTGAAATTTTACATAGTTAAAAAAAATTGACAATGTGACATTTGCCATTATCACTCCCAAGTTTCCTTTTTTGAAAACAAGTAACATTTGTGGAATTCTCAAATCAATTCTGTTCTCATTCATTTGCATAAGTAAGAGGAACAAGGCACAGAGAGTAGGCTGGTGACACCCTCCACACATCCATGGCCTCGCTCACCCTCTCTGACACTTCTTGGACACCCAGGGAAGAATGGACAAATGCATGTGTAAGCAATCAGGTGGTCACTACAGAGACTGTGACTATCAAGGGGACTAGCCATACACAAATATTCTTTTCTATGACAACTGTCCAGGATGAACCAAAAGGAAGGGACCAACTATTCATAACTGCACCATCTCAGTCACCTTTCAAAAGCTTGTAGCAGAAAACAGTTCTCCAAATATTGTAGGCTCTGTTGAGATTTATTTTTTTAATTATTTTATTGATGCTTGAAGCAATATCATGGCAGTGTTGACAGTTATCCTATCTACAAATTGTCTGGAATTTTGTGGTTCCTAAGAATTTTTATAAATTGATTTGGAAGAATTATTAGCCAAAACTCAAGAAAAACTGTCCTCTCCTGGTGAGACCATGAATTAATCAACTTTTTGTTTGCTCTGTTTTTACAATTATTTAAAAAGATAGAAAATGAAAGATTTAGAATTCCAAGGAACATGCAGGCAGCTTGAAAATTGTCTTGGTTTTCAGACTGAGTTTATAGTTTCTCCAATATATTACTGATTAATAATGAAACATTATCATCAGCCTTCTTCTGGGATCTGTTACTTTTGTTTCAAAAAATGTGAACGGTGAAAAACTCCTCTTCCTGGCCCTTACTGGGAAAGAGGATAAAAGAGCAAAGCAAGAGGATTCCAGCCATAGGTACAACCTCTTTTATGACATCCGTTAAAAGAAACTCAGACCAACTAAATTTGGCAAAATCAAATTAAACAAAAAAAGGGCTCTGGAACACAGCATTTGAGACTAAAAATGATTCAGAATACCTCCCTCTGACCACTCCATGTATAGATTAAATTTACCACCAGAAAAGAAGAAGTGACATACAGAACCTGCCCGATTGACTGTAGTAGGTCAATTTGCTTCATATGGTCATAGTCTGATGAGCTGGCAGGCTGTGATTGGTTACAAGAAGTCCACTCTAGGTTAAGTTACAGTCTGTTTACACACCAAGCTAGGGTTTAGTTCACTAAGTATGGAAGCTACATTGGGTCTAACTTCATTACTTATGTGCAAAAAGTTTGGGGGCAAGTTTATTTCCGCTTAATGCACCTGGCCACCACTTCAAGGGAAAATGAGAAATGGTGACAAAAACTTTGTCTCTTATGTCCTGGGCAACCAATAAAAAATATATTCAATTATAAATTTATCATTTGTGAGTCATTTAGAAATGTCTTCCCTTAACTCTAACAGAAAAATTGCAAAGGAGTGCTTAATTTCTCAAATAAAAAGATTAAAAAAATGTTTATAGAATATCTCAAAGCTCTTTTATTTTAAAATATACAAAATATCTTTGGGGAATGGAGTAGCTCAGTATGTGCAGAACTCTGCCCTAAAACACTAATGACATTTATCAAGGTCAACTTTCCACAACACAGAAAAATTTGTCACATAAAAGTAGCCTAAAAGTATTTGAACTAAAAGTACAAATTTTTCCAGAAATTCCCTAGAACACTCAGTGTAGTTCCTGAACCAATAAAATCAGCAATGCCTAGGAACTTTTTAGAAATGTAGAGATTTTTCTTTGAAAAGTTCTACCCCGGACTTACTGAATTATGAACTGCATTTTAACAAACGTGGAAGTGATTCATATGCACTTTAAATTTTGAGAAGTATTGTCAATGCAAAACCACAGTTTTTAATTAAAGCTTCACAACAAGCCCATCAGACATATTGTTATTGTCTTTAGTAAGATTAAGAAGAAACAGAGACATTGAGATGTTAATCAAGATAGTCTCTAAAACAAATTTCTCCAGAGTGTAGCCTTTGTATAATAATCATAACTACATAAACAATAATTAAGAAGACTTTTAGCAGCAGCACATGGTAGTTAGGGATGCTGGTTCTGGGATCACAGACTCTAGGTTTAAATCCTAACTCTACCATTTACCAAAGTGCAAAATGTTGTCAAGTAGTTTAATATGTATGTGCTTCAGTTTTCTCAGCAGTTAGGATAGATTTGAAAGGACCCATAGGTCGGAGGGAGGGGAGATTAAATGAGCAAGTTCAACTATAATGCCTAGAGTCTCACATGCATGTCAGGTGGTAGCAATGGCAGGAGTAATAACAATTGCATAGCAGCATTTTTCTAGCACTTACTACACCTGATTCCATCGTCTGACTCAGTCCTCCCTCTTTCACCTCTGTCTTGTGGTGGGTGAACTCCAAAGACATGTAGCTCTGCCCAGAGTCACATAGCTGGTGAATATGAGGCTGACTTTCAAACCCCCAGACTCAAGCTGCACATTGCAACTCCCTGCTCTGGAGGTGGAGTGGGTTTGGTTTAGGCCTTCTGAATGCAAGTGCTCTGTTTTTCTATGGGACTGCACTTCTCTCCAACCATGACTGAGAAGAGCATTTTCAGATGACAGATGACTCATTAATGCTCTCTGAGTCAGAGCACAATTACCAAAGCTTTCGATCTGCTTCTCCGTGTTGCTCCGGGTCCTGTTCCTTTCCTCTTCGCTCTGGCCCTAGAGAGCACTCTGTCATTCTCTGCTTGCCTCCAAGCCAGGAGACTTTCAAATCAGCATCAAAACACTCTCAGAAGGTAATGGAATCCTGAGCCCAGCAATCCAGCTTCCCAGGATTCTGCCTAATAAATAGCCTCTTAGCCTGATGTGTCTTAGCCCTCTGAGGCCGATTTGCATTTTGATGGAGAACTTCTCAAGATGAAAAGCCTGAACTTACAGAAAGACTATCTAATGATAGCATATCAGGTACAAGAGGGCAGTGCACTCTAGGGTAAAGCAGGATTAAAGGGGAAGAAAGTCTCTCTAGAGAGCCCCTTCTATCATCCAGGAGGCATGCGGTGTCCCCAATAGCAACACCCTGTGTTAGTGTCTGTACCGAGCAGCCAAGGAGACCTTGTGTGGTTTAGGAGATGGCAATTCTGATCCTCAAGTCAACCTCATGAGTGGCTTTTTATAACTAAACTTGGAAAAAAATACCTGTGATTCTCTATTAAGACAAAAATTCCCTGTCTACCCCTTCATGGGCTTGAGCATGGATGGCCTGGAGTGTGACAGGAGAATGGTCAGTGGGTGGAGGACACAGGACACAGGAGTTGGATGCTTTTACTCTTCTCTGTCTCAAAGGAAAGGCTATTGCCACAGTAGTGTGAGTGATAAAGGCAATTTTCCCAGAACCTAACAGGGTTTCAGGGCACAGATGTCCAACTTTGCAGAATCTGGACTAATTGGCATCGTGGAAACATACATACCTGGAAGCTCTTTCCTACTGGTACCTCACAGTAGGGCTGCTAGGTCCAGGGAAGTCACAGCTGATCTTAGTGGGTACACGTGTAAAGAGTGCTAGGATATGTTGGAGGATCAGCTCAAGGATTTATGGAGTACTATTGGAGTACAACACTCTATGATCCCAATTCATCAAGATCTTGGACAAGAATAAAATTCTAAGTCTTTGAACAAAATAGAAAAATATCAATTTAATCTCAAAAAAATACATATAAAAGTCATCCACCACCCGGATCCTTTGTTGCTTGAAATGATGAGAAATGGATGAGACTAGAGGCTTAGAGGTCTCTTCCCTTCCATTGGGTAAAGGCAAAAGAGATGGAGCAGGTTGGTTCATAACAGAAAGACATTGACCTGTGATGAAAAAAAAAAAAACTACTGTGTGTGTAGGAGACGGTGTTCAGCAAGGTCTATGGCAGAAAGGTCTGTACAATTTCTATAGAAACAAAGAAAAAGAGAGGATGAAAATCTACAATATACCCAAATCAAAAGAAAACAGGACAATGAGTTCAAGAGAATGCGCTGAAGGGATCATCCGGCTTCGTCTGCCAGCTCAAAATTTGGAACGCCCAAGTAGCATGCCTGGTTTTGCTTCTGTTCTCTTGCTTTTAACTCAACATGTTTTGTCATTATTTCTTTTGCAGAAGTGAGTGGGATGTGACATAGAGGTTGCTATAGTTACTCATTTCTAATGAGTTTGGAGACTGTTACCCAACCAAACAAATAGCTGTCTCTCACACTCGATCAAGAACGTTAGAGGGTAATGGAGGGGAAATCTGTGGCTGAAAAAAAGAAGAGATAAAAAAATAGTTAAGGAACAGAATTATACTTTATTAACAAGGGTTTTTGCTCAGAATCTCTCTCGTCCAGTATGTGATTTGAGGGAATGTAGATAACACTTGGTTGAGTAAAATCTGACTAATTCCTCGCAAACTGATTTGTTGTTGGTGTTGTGAATTCATGACATAGGAGACCTGTTAATAATTGGGAAACTATGAGAGCAAAAAAAAAAATCAAATATGATCTTAAAAATCAAAATGTACTGTCACTTTAAAAAAGGAGAAATGATTTTTTAATATTGAGCCCTAACGTGTTTTAAGCCACCTTTCACAATACAAATAAATAAATAATGGCTTAAGTGTTCTATGCTTACAAAGGGGACTACATGCTTTTTGGTATAGAAGACAGTGAAGGGTGTCAGGAGATAGTGCCCAAATCTGATTTTGGGGGAGAAAGAGATAAAGGGGACATCATTCCAGCTAAAGGTGATTTAAAATCTCTTTCATGCTGATGATGAGGACATCCAGTATCGGAGACCAGAAGAAACGTTACCTAGAAAAACAGAAATGTGGCCAGGCCTGTTGGAAATATTCCTGACTACAGACAGCAGCTTTCAAGGTGTACTCCCAAGTCAACCAGCACAAGTCCTTTTGATTATCCCTCCTCTGAAGGGAGCCCCCTGTGTGCAGCCACGACTACCTCATGGCTGAGGCAGAGAACATTTCCACGTCTGTATTAGTGTGACTTAGAAATACCCACATAAATATGACATGCTTCAAATGGTTCTGAAAATAAGGAAAGGCTAAAAATCACGTTTAGGCTTTTTAGCCTTTATTCAGTCAAGAATATATTCTAAAACAAATTTTGGTATATGAACTTAGAATTTAATAATTACAGGGAAAAAAAGAACTCATCTTTTACTAACTCATCTTTTACTAATATCCTAAAGCTAATAATAATAACAATAACAATAATAATAATAATAAAAATAATATAAATCATCTAAAGTTCTCCTATATTTTGATACAAAAGAGGCTGGAGAGCAAAGTATTGCTTTTAGAGGAGAGAATGCGATTTGCAGAGTGAAGATGTTAATTTGATATGTACCTTTTTTCCTGCCTCAGAAAGATCAGCTTACTTCTGAGGCCAGAACTGTCCAATCCGGTAGTCATACACTGCAGGGGTGGGCTAGTCTGAATGACAAAGTGCTCTAAGTATAAACTCCACACCACATTTCAGTAACTTAATGCAAATTAAAAAATAATAATAATAATATAAAAATCTCATTAACAATTTTGATATTAATTCATTTTGACTTGGTAATATTTTGGATGTTTTGGATTAAATAACATTACTATCATTGATATCATCGGTGTCTTTTTGTTTTCTCACATAAGCTGCTAAACTTTGAAATTGCTTATGTAGCTCACTTCATGTTTCTATTGGGCAGTGCCAACTTAGGATATGGAGCCCCTTGACTAAGAAATTACTTGTTGGCAAGGTTAGCTATTTACCCTTTATCTTTCTTCTGACACAAAAAATATTACTTTACGCAGTTTCTAGAGTTGGCAGATTAATTAGCCCACATTGCACTTGAATTATAGTATTCCATGTAACCACCATAGTATAGTGTATCAAATTGTTTCTACTGGGGAAAACAATAATTCCAGCTACCAACACTGGCACTCATGGTCCCAGGCTGCACCTGTTTGAGTGATGGATTTGTGTGCGTGATTGTGCACATGTGGGCCATGCACACGTGTGAGGTGTGACTAGAAAAATAATGTGTGAAAAGAGACTTGTACCAAAATCATCAAAGGCAGTAGCTTTTACCTTCTATGGGTTTTATGAGAAAGCCAGGCTTCATACCACCATTTGGCAGATGCACATCCAATCTTCTAAGAAGGAGGCAAAGGGGAGATCCCATAGGCAAGGATCCACTGGCAGAATGTACTAGATCCCCTCTTCCTAATGCTTGAAAATATGTGACTCATTCATAAATTCATCATTACTCCTGCCTTACCTGCCCTGGGCTGATGAAGAATCACTTAAAAACCATTTTCAGGTTGGCAACTATTTACTCCAGTTCTTTGACCCATGGTTGAATAGCAAGAGTCAAAACTTCAAGGAATTATAAAATGCTGATTGGGTTAAAGGCAATATAATATTTAAAACAGGACATTTACATTTCTAATTGTAACTACAGGAGATAGTAGTAAAGTTCACTAACAGTCTCTAATCTAGGGGCAATCTCTAAATTGGTGTTCTCAATCACTGCATGTCCATATTGGCTGGAGGACTTCTCAAAGCCCTGGATGCTGGGACCCATCTCTAAAGCTTCTGGTTCACAGGTCCCAGGTGGGCCTGAGAAACTGCATTTTTTAACTTCCCATGTGATGTAGCACCTGGTTCTGTTTTTGGTTATGGAAACCTCGTTTTGAGAACCATTGGTCTAATTTTTTATCAGTGATCCAAAAACATGGCAGTAAAAAAAGTTTTCCCATAAATCTACCAATTTTTACAATTTCACATAAAGGAATTATATTCAGAAAACTTACATGAACATTGGCCACTCCAAAGCTATGCATCATTCCAAGAAAATCATTTTTGTGTAAACAATTAATCTCTCAAAAAATATATCAGTCTTTTTCTCAGTAATCAACTTGACTTTTTTCCTTTAAAAGCTTCTTTTTATTTCTAACAATATTAGGATAATAAATTAACTCTACTTTTCACAGAACAAAATTAGTTTTTAATGTCCCATACCAAGTCCATTTATGATTGTATCATCATTTGAAGAGATGAAATTTCCTAGAACAAAAGAAAAAAATCAATATATTTCAGAGCCATTTTCTCAATTTATAACTGAGACTAATGACATTTTTCCCTTCAGGACTGCATTACCACTTCCTCGTAAGAAACTAAAGTTTTTTCGTTAGCTTAATAGTCATGTGATAAAAGCCTTAAATTTCTAAAACATGTAAACAAAATAAATCTGTCATCTTGAACATCAAATTCATGGAAGTTACAATATTATGCATTGTAAATACATTTCCACTGAATAAAATTTATCTTCCTTGTAGAAAATGCTATCAGGAAACAATTTTGGATTCCTTGTAGTTTAGACCGCTAATAAGGATCATTTGGACAATTATCCCATCAATACCTAGTTTCAATGTTCAATATTGTATTGTGCATCTTTTTAGGCCTCATAACTGTGATATCTGAGCTATTTTCTGGCTAACATATACTTTAAACTCAAAATCCTTTGTTTTTCAAGTTTCATAAAATCTAACCCTAATCCATTTGTTCATAAGTTATTTCCTCAACACAAACGTTTGGTAAAACTTTCTTCTTAGAAATCCCTGCATTTCCTGTTTTCTTGCCTTGGCCTCCAATTGGGATTCCTTACTTTCTTCTCTCTTGCCATGTAAATCCTGCTACTCGCCTACCTATAGAAAGTCTTTACTAAATCACCTCTCATTGGACATTTGACTCTTTCTACTCCCGTGTTAAGAAGGAGAACTCAAATGCAGTTACACAGCCATTAAGTAGCAGAGTGGAAATTCTATTCGGATTCTCCAAGTCTTGTAAAGTTGTGTGCATAGAGTTCACTACCTTGAACTGCATGGCATCCCTCAAATTGTTAATAGGCTGTGATATTTTAATGCCTGAGCAGTGTTTTAGCATACAGAAATGAATATGGTTACTTGTGCTTTGATTGGAATTCAGCTTCAGTTGTATATTTTAAAGAGGTGCCTAATTTTTCTTAAGCTTTAAAGCTTAAATCACTAAGCCTCTATTTTGTTTCTTATGAATCTAGTCATTTTGTGTTTAAATTTTTAAAAAATCACTTTTGCTTCAGTAAATGCCTGATTAATTAATAAACTGGACAGATTTAATTTCCCTATGTATTTAACACATTTACAAATAAGATTAATTTCTTTAGACTTTTCAAACTACAGGCCAGATTTATCTGCTTTTTTTTTCCCCTGAGGCTCTTTCGACTATTAACAAGGCAGATTTGTAAATCTATATGCTTATATCTTTTTAAGCACGGAAACAACCCTTGAAAATATAACAAACTTGGAAATTCAGTATATCATATTCCCCCAAGTGAATGTAACATGTTAATATAAAACCATAAACAAAACATTCTTAAAATTTAAAATGATTACTACATGAACTTCACCACCCTCACATTCATTCTTTCACCTATCCCATTTTTCATCATCATTAATTTTCAAGCTTTTTGAAGGTAGCAATATTATTTATGGAGATAGCAACTTACCAACAAGTTGGGAATGAGAAGGCAGAATTACTGCCTCGGCAGATGCAGGATCACTTGGTCAATACTCAGAGCTAGGAAAGCGTCATTTATCCTTTAGAAATGAATGACTGAGACATGGATGCAGGAGGAATCTTTCAGGACTATTTGAGTTAGGTTAGCATTTATTGAATTCTACCTCTCTTTCTTTTTTTTTTTTTAAATAAATAAGCATCTTAAAACTCCCTCCCTGCTGACTTTTCCTGTGTTATTTTCTCAGGTTATTCACCGCTTTTGACTATTCTTTCAACCATCATACCTTTGATAGATTTTTTATTACATAATTTGAGTTGAGATTCTGTATCACCAAATCACATTGCAATACTGCTCCTATGTCTTTTCTGAGATTTTGCCTTAGGGGAGTCTGCAGCCTAGGTGTTGCTTTCTCATGTTTAGAAACTCATTTTTGCCTTTTCTTTGGCACATCTCCTAGAATTTGCCATGATTGCACAAAATCAATGTTGGATTATCACAATGTAGCTAATGAGAATCTGGGTAGCTGATCTTGTTATTGCTGTATGGCAGCAAAATGTTCTGAAACTCTTTTGATTTTTATTGCACAAAATCAGCTTTTCTCCAAAGCTCTTGTTCTTTTTAGTGAAGAAGGGCATTCAAGGATAGCAGGTGGCCCCTGTAAGGAATAGTAGTGAGGATGGTTTTAGGCCAGGTAACACCAGAGGTAGTCCACATTAGTATCAGAGCTGAAGAAGGGCAAGCATTTTACTGTTTATATGTACAGTCAAATTTTCCAAACTTTTTTCAAGTCATATATTATATCAAAAACTCATTTGCTTTTCCTCTTTCAGGGCTAGAATCTTCTTCATTCGTTTTTTTTAACCAACTTTAATATACCATGCCACTTAAATCTCCCATGAAAGTATATGCTTGGTCTAAACTCTTGTCCAGCCTGCCCATGACATGTCCTAACTGGTCACACATGGCTCTAACTCTCATGTGTCTTAAGCACCGTTCTTTAGAAACATTATTGGCAAGATGATTCAAACAAAGGATTTTTTAAGTAGTTGTTTGCAGTTTAACTGATTTTTCCAAAGAAAGAAATTGCTTTATGATGGAGAAGATTCCAGATAGTTTTTGGAAGTCTGTTTAACCGCCAGTGCTGCTCACCTGTACACTGGAAATAGAAGAGTTTCTCCCCCTTCTCTTAGGTAAAGCAATGATCTTGAACACAGTTTTATATTCTGATAATGCTTTGGCATTGCAGAACCTTCAATAACTTACTTACGCATTCAACAAGTACCTGTTAAGCCTCTTTCTCAATACACCTCCAGGTTATGAAATAGAACATCGCCAATATCACATTCTTCTTTACTTTCACTCTTGAATGTGTCGCCTTACCTGTTTCCTCCCAAATTAACCATTATCCTGAATTTGGAATTTAATATTTTATTGTTCATATGTATATTTCCCTAAAACTTATTTTATTTTGAATATTTTTATTTCTTATTAATGGAACAATGCTCTATGTGTTCTACAGTTATTTACTTTTATTGCTTAACATTGCATTTGTGCAATTCATCCACGTTGACCCATGTAACTACTTTATTTATATTCCCCATTGTATAATTTTCTATTATGTGACTAAAGCACAATTTATCTGCTTTCCTATTGGCAGATATTTTGTTCAATTTTGTTTTATTCTATTATTTTTTTCCATTTAAACAATGCTCATGGAGACAATTTTGAAGTCCCCTGGAGACGTGCACAAGGGTTTCTTTAGAAGACAGATTTAGGGAGTGATTGCGGGAACAGAAAGGCCTGTCTCTGGCTTCACTGCTTTACAGCCAGGGGCTTTCCTTGTCTTCAACCTATTTTTCTACTAGTTTGTTCATAATTTTTCCTTTTGTATGATTTCTTTATATACTAATCTTTTCAATATGATTGTGTTTTGAAAATACCTTCTCCTAGTTTTTAACATACCTGGTCACTTTCTTCACCAGTCTTTTGATTGACAATGTTATTAATTTTAATAACATCAATTTTAGCAAGGCTTTATTTTATAGGTTATGATTAATGGCTTTTGTTGTTGTTGATGATGTTGTTGTTCATTTTGTTTTTTGTTAGAGCCTATTCCCTATCCTAAAGAATTAACTTATCCTCTCTTTTTAAGTTATAAAGTTTTAAGTCTCATGTTTAGTTCCTTAATCCACTTGGGACTAATTTTTTTGCATATGTTTGTAAGTAGAAATTTACTTTATTTTTCCATTTTGATAGCTAATTGGTTTCACATAATTTATTCAACAGTCTTGTGTTTTTCCACTGATCTTCTCTCACATGTTAAACTCAGGATGCATGAAACTCTTGCTATTTTATTCTTTCTATTCCTGACTATTCTATTCAAAAGGGGTCTCTCTCTGTCATTGTACCGATATTACATTGTCATCAATTTTACAGCTTGTGTAAATTTTTTTAGTATCTGGTAGTATAAATTTCTCATTCTTTTACAAGAGAGTCTTGATTATTCTTTCATACAATTTTTTAAGTTACCTTGTTGGGTTATCATGAAATAACACTGGCATTTTTATTGTATATACTTTCCAGATCCATTGGTGGAGAATTGGCTTCTCAGTATTATGGAACCTTCCTCCTAAGTGTTATCCCAAACAGTGAACAATCACCAGAGCTAAGCATCAGCCCATCTCTTGGTGCCAGAAAAATCAAGATCCACAGTGTGGTGATGAATTGGCAGCATCATGGCCAGGCACGCTCGATGAAAGTCATCTCTGTTCCTGTCCATAGTCAAGGTAAATTTGTGAGGCCTCAAAAGTAGATTTCATATCTTTATATTTATTTTCAACTTATTAAATACTCAATTTTCCATTCTCTAGCTATGTATGTATGTCCTATGCATGTTAACCTAAACTTTTTCATTAGTGCACGTCTTCTTTTGTAAACTTAAGCAAATTCTTAAAAATATCCCAAGTACATGTGTATGTGTGTGTGTGTACCATTCAACAACAAGTACTGCCTAGTACTTAAGTATTTCTTATACATCTAACAAATATGATTATTCCGAATTCTTTGATATGTTCCAATGTTTCATATACTTATTTCAAATTAGATTCTGAAGTTCAAACTACCTAGAAACTACCTAGAAACAATTGCATTAGAGTCACAATGTTGACCTGTCACTGAGAGATGATCTTAAAACATAAAATAGCAGACATATGTTATGCCTATAGTATAAAATATTAATATATTGGTTTTGATTCATTGAAAAGTTTATTAATTGTGAACCACTCAGATATTAAAAGATGCTGACACCTTAGGGAAGCTGGTGAGCTACATCAGAACTCACAATATAACTTACTGTAAATCTCCCCCTTTTTGTCCTATGTGATTTGGTATCAAGAATATGTTCAGGAGGGAGGATAGTAGGGGATAGGAAAGGTAGCAGAATACAAGAGTCACTAATATGGCATTATGTAAAAATGTGAATGTGTAACGGATGTGATTCTGCAATTTGTATTTGGGGTAAAAATGGGAGTTCATAACCCACTTGAATCAAATGTATGAAAGATGATATGTCATGAGCTTTGTAATGTTTTGAACAACCAATAAAAAAAAGAATATGTTCACTTTGGATATAAAGGAGGACAAGTTGGGGGACACCCTGAAAATAGGAGGGAGATCAGTGGACTGGAGGGGGGAGGTTGAGGGGAGTGGGAGGGACAGGAAAAGGGAGACACAGCACAGTGAGGTTGACCAAATTCAGCTATGTGCATGTGTGAAGGTGCTATGGTGAATTCCACCTTCCTGGGATATCTATAAAGTGTCAATTTATACAAACAATAAACAGATGAGGGGAAGGCCCGTGGATTATCGGAGGGAAGATGCAGGGAGAGAGGAATGAGGTGCTGGGGCCTGGAATGGAGCAAATTCTGTTCCATGTACATGTAGTTATGTCAAGATGAAGCCCACGATTATGTATAGCTATAATGAATTAATAAAAGCATTTAAAAACTATGCATATCTTGTAAAAGGAGTTTGGAGGTTAATCTCTATTTCTCGAAAAATTTTATATAATATTAATATAATCTGTTTTTTTAATATTTGGTATAAGTCATTTGTGAAACTGGTCTAGGCCAGATAATTTCTTCCTACAAAGATTTTAAATACTAAATGAGTCAGCGATTTAATGATCTTCATGAGAAGTATTCAGACTGGATGTACTACATCAAAATTTATGTTCTTTATGTTCATAACATGAACAGTTTTTTTTCTCTTAGGCAATATGTCCAGTTCATAATGATTATCAATTTACCAATTGTTTCCATTTCAAACTGCCAACTTTTAAATTTTTTTACCCTCTGTTTTACTTTAATTTTCTATTTCAATCACTTTTACTCTGATACTTCTTTTTTTTCATACTTTCTTGGGGGATTATTTTGTTCTTTTTCTCATCTGTTAAAGTTGGAACATTAACTCATTAAATTTCATCTTTTTGACTTTGCTAATGTCATGGTTTGGATCTGGAAAGTTCCCTTAAAAACTGTTGAGACATGGGACATGGTCCCAAGGCAGCCAGGTTCAGAGGTGGGGTGTCAGGCCGTGAGCAGGTCCAGTGATAGCTAAATGGGAGGTACGGTACGACCAGGTCTGGGCCCTGGAAGGATTTATCTCCCCCCCCCGCCCTGCCTCTTCCTTTGTTTCCCTCTGTTTCCTGGCTGCCAGGAGCTGAGCAGCTTTCCTCCACCATGCCCTTCCACCATGATGTTCTCCCTTCCCTCCGGCCCAGCATGGGAGTCAGCTGACCACACACTGAAACCATGAGCCACAATAAACTTTTTATCTTCTAGGCTGTTCTCGTCAGGTATTTTGGTCACAGTGACACAAAACTAATACACTAATCTAAGCCATTAAGGTGACACATTTCTATCTAAACATCTATTTCATTGTATTCCATGGATTCGGATATTACTTATTATATTATTTTACACTGCTTAAAATTCATTGTGACTTCGTCTTTGAGGCCTGAGTCATATGGAAGTATGACTTTTTCTTAAAACATCCAAATACCTGTATTGTCTCATTTTCTATGTTTCACAGGTTTCTAACTGAATCACATGACAGAAAATGTGCTCCACAATTCTCTGTAACTTATTATGATATATTGACAATTATTCTATTCCATTGTAGGTGGCCACTTTTCAAAGATGTTCCATACCTGATTACAAATAATGTTTACTCAATGAGTGGAAACCAAATTCTCTGTGTGTCCATTAGAATAGGACTCTAAAAGAAGATGAGTAGTCCTTTTGTTTGGGCAGAGAAAGACTGGTAACTTTTTATGCTTGTATTTATTTTGTCCTAACAGTAAGCACAAAATTTCTGGGCTGATTATTTACTAAACTGCAGCCAAAGAGAAATACAGCCAGCCATGTGAAAAGAGACTTTAGTTGGTAACTGCTAGCAGTGGAGGAAAGCACCCTTCCAGTTTGTGCAGAGGCCAGGAGCTTTAAAGGGAGCACTGGGGACGAGCAGGAGCAGGGCTCAGCAGAGCAGCACCGTGAAATCTCCCCAGGGCTGTGCGTGTGGGTACAGTGAGGCCAGGTGTGCTTGCTCCCTGGAAGCTACCAAGGTCAGGACTGGGAGAGGAGGCCCTGTCCTTCCCTGAGATTACATTTCAAAGGAATGGCTCTCAGGTGCTTGGGAAAGACACTTCTGAGTTGGAAGAGAAACAGTCACAGTTGCAAGTCCCTTACACAATGAAACAAGCAGGGGAGGTCAGGCCTCTGTTGGATGTGACTAAAACCAAGGTGAGTTCTCCTGGAGGTACTGAGTTTTCTCAGGGAGACATGTTATTCGTGGCTGCAGTCATCCTGGGGACACAGACCCTCGATGCCACCAGCCATGCTTGGTGGTGTCTTAGTGGGGTGGTCTGCATGGTCCTTCTGTGCTCTGTTCTGCAGTTCTCAGCAGCAGTCACAGGTGCTGGTCCCCCGTCCCATTTTCCTCTCCTTAGGCACTAAGGAGAAGTCCTGTGTCATCCTTCAGGTAAAGGGGTTTGCCCTAGAAAAGGACCTAAAATTAGGAATCTTAAAGCTTATACAGGAAGTGCTGCAGAGATGCTTCTCCTGTTCCTCTTTAATGCAGATAAATCCCTGAGAAGGGAAGAGAAGGTCCCTGAGTCATTACCACCCCTTGCATTGTAAACAAGTGGTCCTAAGAGAGAGAGTCTGCAAACCTCTCCAGGACACTTCAAGATCTTAAATACCCAATGCTTATTTTACCTTCACTTACCCTTTAACCGAGGCTACCATCACTGTGTGCGCAGAACGCCCTGACAGCATAGAAATATGGAAACAGCTTGGTCTCCCAATACAGGAACTGGCCCTCCCCTCAGATCATCTGTGACACCTGAAATCAGGTGGAGCAGTGACCCCAATTCCAAGTCACAGGCAATGTCCCTGTGCCCTGTCATTGGTGACAGCTGGACAGTACAGTCCTAGAGGCTCAGGTACAACTGGTTCGGAGGCTAGCACTCCCCTCTCCTGCCCCTAATCCACACAAAGCATCTGGCCTCCACCTGCTGACGAGGGCAACGGGGCTATATTCCTCCAATTGCAGTGCACTTGGGCACACTCACACCTTTTCCTGCCAAAATACCTCCCTCCGTGCTTCAGAGGGTGACCATAACTGTGAAAAATGAAAACAAAGTTTAATGATACATCTGATTTTAACTACACAAAGTAAAATTAAATGAGCCACATAAATATTTGAATTGATGAAGCCACATTTTATGTTAGCATTTCTTTTTTATGACACCTTTTTAATGTGTGTTTCTTCCCCTCTGTGGACACTAAGATAATAAATGCAAACTCGATACAAAGTGAACTGGAATGCACAGACTTAGACAATGTGCATGGGGATATTCAGTGATTAATGTTCAAGACAAGGGAGCTACAACTCGGAGAACCAGAGAAAATGAATATTCTGTGAGTAAATGAAAGCAACCAAACATAGTTTTATTACATTAACACAAAATGGACTTTCCTCTGTTGTCTACATTCATAACAATAACAATAAAGATGCATAATAACAAAAAAAATGCAAAATACTAATTTCATGGTATTCCAAGCTACACAAATAAAATTCCAAGTGATCTACGCAATTGAATTGTATAAATTAAAATTTTATGTTATAAAACCTTCAAAAATAACTTGGAAATTTTTATATTTTCATTTTTTCTACTATATATTCATGGAATACATATTTAAAATAAGCAAACTAAAATGTTTGAGATTTTAGTGATCTTTTTTAACATATAGAAAAATATTTATAATTTGAAAATCGCAACAGCTTAATTATAGCTCAGGTTATTCTTTAGTTTGGGGGAATTACAAAACCGATTGATTTTTGGTTTTGTTTTTTAAAAATGTATTGATGGTCATCAATATATAAATAATCTACTCTTCTTAGTTATAAATCAGGTATATTTGATGTTTTTTGCTTGATGTATCTTTTTCCCCTATTTTCCAAATGGTGCCTCACAGTTGTGCATATGGTGGGATTTGTGGTTACCTATTCATGTGTATACATAATGTAACGATATAACATCTCCAGACTTTATACTGGATTTTGGCACAAGGCATTCATTTGCAATTAAAGTTTTTGTAGGTATTAAATTAAATTTTAGCTTGTGCTCAACAGATCTCTAATTAAGCTAAGGTATGTAATGAGCTTGAGGCCTTAGGCAATAGTTCTTCCAGTCTACAGTGTACTTGGTTATAAAACAACAGGGAAATCACCGCTACCTTAGGTTAGAACTTTATGAAAGTAAATGCTGAAAAATGTGTTGTGTCATAGGTGTCTCTTTCTCTCTCTCTCTCTCTCTCTCTCTCTCTCTCTCTCTCTCTCTCTCTCTCTCTCTTTGCCAACCAGTTCAGAATCCTTAGATTTCGCTATTTATGATATCACTAAGTTAAAATAATTTATGTTCCTACACTTTGAAGACCCTAAAAGGTCCACCAGAAGACTGGAGAGCTGATAAATTCAGTCAAGTAGCAGTATCCAAAATCAACATGCAAAGATCAATAGCTCTTTGGTACACCAATAATGAATCTGCTATACAAGAAATCAGGAAAACAATTCCATTCACAATAGCTTAAAAAAACCCACTAAAAATAAAACTAACCAAGGAGATGAAAAGCTTTGATAATAAAAATTACAGAACACTGAAGGAAGAAACTAAAGAAGACACTAAATTAGGGAAGCCCTCCCATGTCCATACATAGGCACAATGAGTTGTTTTCTACACTTAAAATGACCATACTACCAAAACCAATCTACAGATTCAATACAATTGTCATCAAAATACCAATGACATTCTTCTCAGGACTAGAAAAAAAAGTCCTAAAATTCATATGGAAGGAGAAGATACCCAGAATAGCCAAAATAATACTGAACAAAAAGAGGAGGTATCATAACACCCAATTTCACATTACAGTGCAGAGCTGTAGTAACTAAAACAGCATGGTACTGACATGTGGACAGACGCGCAGACCAATGGTACAGAACAGAAGACACAGAGATAAACCCACACAAGTATGGCCATCGGATCCTTGATAAAGGAAACAAAAACATAATTTGGAGAAAAAGAACCTTTTTTAACAAATGGTGCTGGGAAAACTGAATATTCATATGTAGCAGAATGAAACTAGATTCCTATCCATCACCCTTAACAAAGGTCAGTTCCAAGTGAATCCAAGACCTTACTCTAAGATCAGAAACTGTACCACTGTTAGAAGAAAAAGTAGAGAAAACACTTCGACAAATAGGTGCAGGGAAGGACTTCCTGAATAGGATGCCTGTCACTCAGGAAATGAGAGCAAGAATCAATAAATGGGATGACATCAAATTAAAAGTTTCTTTTGCACAGCAAAAGAAACACTTAGCAGAGAGAAGTGACACCCTACAGAATGGGAGAAATTATTTGCCAGCTGTTCCTTCAACAGAGGACTAACATCCAGAATAGGTAAAGAACTCAAAAAGCTCAACATTGCAAAAATGAAGGATCCAATCAACAAATTCAAAATGAACTGGATAAGGAAAATATGATATATATACACCTTGGAGTTTTATATGGTTATAAAGAAGAATGAAGGCTGGGTTGTAGCTCAGTGGTAGAGCACTTCCATAGCAAATGTGAGGCACTGGGTTTGATCCTCAGCATCACATAAAAATAAATAAAATAAAGGAACTGTATCCATCTACAACTAAAAATATTTAAAAAATAAAATAATGGAATTATGCCATTAGCAGTAAAATAGATGGAACTAGGGACCTTAGATTTTGAGCAAAATAATTCAAACTTAGAAAAGTATCATATTGGTTTTTTTCTTATACATGATAGATATAAGTAAAATTGGGAGGGGGACCATATGAAATTAGAAGGAATAAGTAGAGGAAGAGATCAAGAGAAAGGCACCAAAGAGAGGCTTTGAGGAGTGAAATGATCAAATTGTGCGTGAATATACCACTATGAGCACAGTGGAGCCAACCATTCTGGGTAATTAATATGTACCAAAAATAATTTATCACTGAGTGGTATTTCAGGGGAAGGTCAGTGACTCACTGTAAGCAGTAATACCACCTCACCCCAATTTCTTTGCTTGTGCAATAACGTTTTAATAATGCAGTGTACTCGGGCCCTTCATGTACATACAGAATGTATGTAAATATTCAAGCTATCAACTATTCCAGAGGTTTACAGCAGAGCAGATCAATTATTCTCAAGCTTGCATGAGAATCATCAGAAAGTTTCATATAGATCCCCTACAAGGTACTATTTTAACTGTATGTTATGTGCGTGGAAGGATGGTGTGAACTGGCAAATATCCCTGTATAAAGTATCAGAATCATCAATAGAAAATTAAATGCTAATCAAACTCTACAATTAAAAATGCTGGGAGCCAGTATTTATAGGCTGTGGCAACAGTTATATAAATCTAGCAACTGCATTGTTTTTCCATTGGCGTGGGTTTTTGTTTGAGAAGTGTGCACCTGTCATGTTGTTAAACTCTGATGAGTCTAGAGAAACTGTTCCTTCTGTTTCATTTTGATTGACTTGATACCCATAAGGACACCTGAGGATGGTGGATGTTTATTTTTCATTGATAAACCGATGGCTGTGTCAGTGATTGCTGCCTAGTGGGCCTCATCCTTTTAAACCCTTCCTGTAGGTGTGATGCCTCTTTTGGGTGTGTGTAGACATAATCTAATAATGTTCTTTTTTCCCCCTCTTGTTCTTCTGAGGGTAAATTATGACAGAGTAAATATATTGATGAATTTCCAAATTATTTAATAAGATAATTTAAAAAATCATATCAGTATCAACTGTCATTTTATAATTAGCCTGAGGAAAACATGCTGTCTCTGGCTTGCTGCAGATCAGATACAACATTGTGAAAGAACTGAACAAGCACAATAATGAGAAAAGATGGCAAAATAATGAAGACGGAAAACAAATAATTCGTGCATTGATATGTAAATTTAATCTATGTTCTTTTCACACTTTAGCTTAAAGTTACTATAGTAACCTGATGATTATAAATGGATCCTGAAGAAACAATTGGAGAGTCTATCAACTAGCGGTGGTCTAAATGGGAAAATTGGGCCTGCCTCCACATCAGATCAAGGAATGGGCTCGGAAACAAGATGGGTCTAAGATGTAAAAAAATTAAAGATTTGTCAGAACTTGCAATGGTGACGCTATAGAAGATGTCCCTGAGATGACCTAAACTCGGCAGAGTTCTGCCAAGGACAGCTTACTGCTCATTTCCCTAGTGGCACAGCGTCAAAGCTTCCCATCTCGGGTGCCTTGGTGCACCTTAGGGCTTCAAATGGTTACAGAGGCAGCATGACATTGGTCTCTTCAGCCTGGGAGGGGTTGTATGCGTATTACCTAGATTCAGAAGCCATCTCTGTCAATATTGAACAGACCCTACCATTGATCTCAAGATACCTAAACACTTCCTATTTTCTATGTCTGTGATAAGAAAATGGCAGATGAGTTGATTCCTTGAAGTCTTTCTCTTGTATGCAAGCCAGTCTCCCTGCTGTCTTCCACCTTGCCCATTCCTGCTTCTCGGGCTCCCACTACGCAGAGCGCCTCACAAGAAATGGGGACCATGATGGAAAAGACTTCTAGAACTGTTGTTCACTGAAAGACACCACGGACAGTGAGAAGATAAGCTGTGTGGGGGGGAGTATATGTGATTCTCTTTAAAAAAATAATTTCCAAAAGTGGACAAACAAGTGATCTCTAGCATTTAAAATGAAATATATTCAAATGATCATATAACACTGATACAATGAAAAATAAAAAAGCAAGCGGGATATTTTATGTTCTTCATGACACTATTTCTGCAAAAATTTGAAACTCCCTACACGTATACTTTAGGAATATAAAACATGCACTAAAACTGCATAATTGTATATGGGAAAGCACACCAGGTTCATGGTGGTGCTCTCTTGGGAGGAAAGGGGTGCAAGGAGGGGCTGGACTGAAGCATTTAATTAATTTCTTTTAAAGAAATCATATATATATATATATATATATATATATACATATACATATATATGTATATATATGCAAAAAGTTAACATCTATTTATTTTCCTTGGTAGCATATTATTCCTAGATCATATTCTATAACATTCCAAGTTTAAAATGTTTCATAACTTGGGCTGGGGATGTGGCTCAAGCGGTAGCACGCTCGCCTGGAATGCGCGGGGCGCTGGGTTCGATCCTCAGTACCACATAAAAATAAAATAAAGATGTTGTGTCCACTGAAAACTAAAAAATAAATATTAAAAAGAATTCTCTCTTTTTTAAAAAAAGTTTCATAACTTACACATTTTAATTGGTTTAATTCTTAATAAAATCTTAGTTGAATTTTTTATGTGCGGAGCACTTTATCATTTCCTCAATTTGATTAGTATTTGTTAGTTTAATTTTCCCACCAAATTATATGTCATGTTATATTTAAGGATATGGATGTGATTTCCATTTTTTCCTGTCCTCTTCAGCAACAGGAACCTCACTAAGGGTCTAGGATACAAGTAACTAGTGACCGTCCCTGATGACAGAAGCATGTTTCTTATCTGTCTCTGTGGATGTCCTCAGAGATTGTGCACAGATTAAGTACAGAGCACGGTCCACTTGCCAGGTCCCAAAGAAGCTAATGTGTTTCTTTTGAGCAAAGATTTTTTTTTCTAATTTTTCCCCTTCATCTTGTCTTTGCTTCTTTCTCCCTCTCCTTTAACCACCCGGCCCTTCTTTTCCCCACATCATTCTTCCCAACCCACATCAATCAAACAGTTTCCTCACAAAAAGAGATGAGTTATTACAGTTCTGTTTCCCCCCTCAGCCTAGTGAGGACTTCAAAGCTCTTGGGAGGAGCCCTGAGGTTTTGGCTCAGTTATGTCAGATCCAACCAGATGCCTTGGGCAGGGGGAAACAGTGGTGAGGAAACACACCCCCAATTAAGCATCTAATTGTCCATTTATGGAAGTTCAACAGTCAGGGCTTATCTAAGATAAATGATTTTGAAAAAAAATTACAGAAGGTCAAAGGTATCTGTATAGATTTAACATCTGGCTGATTGATTTTCAAATCTTCATTTAATCCATCCAATTCAATCCATCAATGTTTGCATGGGTTTCATTTCAAATTATTTTTTATTGGCAAGAGCTGATTCTATTTTATTTTAAATAGTTTTATTCACTTACATGTCTGTTGAGAGCCACAGCCAAGGGGCCCCAGCAAACTTCCAGCTGCAGGCTGATGATTGGCTCACAGGGCCCCAGCAACATCTAGCTGATTGGCTCCTCTGCGGTGATGCTCATTGGGCTGTTTCCCTGCCCTTTCAGACCACGGAGCTGCTCATTGGGGGACTTTTTTGGCTCCACCCACGTGACCCAGCCAATCGGCCTCAAGAGCAGGAGGATTGTGGGAGGTGGAGAAAAGCTGGGGTTGGAGAGAGAGGCTTGTGGGAAGCCGGTGGTGGCAGTTGAGGCTCTGAGGGTTTTTCCTGAGAGGCTGTTTTGTTTGGCATGTGTGGTTCTAAAAATAAAGTTAGTTTCTTTTGACAAGTGGCTCCTGATTGTGCCCAGCCAGACTGCAGCACATGTCACTATTATTTTAAATAGTTGATGAGTTAGTTTACATAGAACAGGCTAAAACTTTTGGTAGACTAAGAGTCAGTTTGGGAATCCTACAGTTTCTCTGATGTTATCTCCAGAAAAACCTTCAGGGACAAAAATACACAAATGTTCCTTTAATTTCAAGGAGGTGGTTGGCCTGTGAAGCTCTTCTTTGGGTCCCTCATCATTCCATTAGATTCCAGGTTAAAATAACTGCCCGAAACAGTTCCATATTTTTCCTAAACAGTCCCAGTGGGAGGGTGGTGCCTAGCAACAATCTAAAATCATGATTTCTTATTACTGGATAAGAACTTATTTAATGGGACTTAAATGAATTCATTGATGATTATTTCAGAAATGCTTCTCATTCTTTTAAGATTAGCCTGAAGTTTTAAAATATATATAGTCCTACACACACAATTCTGCACAATTTAAGTGGAGAAGAAGCCTGATTCTTTCAACTACATTTCTGATTTTTAGAACTTCATTTCTGTTTACTATTAAGACAATTTTGCCAAAACAGAAATCCAGGGTGCTGAATTCTTTTAGGCTCATTGCCTGCTTTTACTTAGACTTGAGATGCATGATAATTAGCAATAATGAATTTTAATGGAACCAGCATAAAGGAAAATAACCACTTTTGAATCATAATGCCACTGTTTCCTTGGTTGAAGTCACTAATTAATGCAACTCTATTATCTATCTCTGTACTGGAAACAAACAGCTCTTCCTGGGCTTGGACACTTTCTGTGCTCCTCTGGCTCACCATCCTCCAGAGAACCTCTCTCACCTAGCACCATCCCTCACCCCCTGCTAAGAGGGAGACCCCAATCTTCACTGTCTTCCACAGGCATCTCTGGCTTCCCAATCACTTGACTGTACACTTTTAGCTCCCTGGACTCTTATTCAACTTAATCTGAGGCTCAATCACTTGATTTGCTCCGTTCAATTAACTCAGGTGGCTTTTGACCAGTGAGTGGCTGGGGCACATCTCTAACCTTGGACTTGTACATGTAGCACAATCCATTTAAAAGCCCAGATCTTTTCTGCTATAACGATTAAAGTAAAAGATTAAGAATTTAACATGGGGAGAAACACAGACCACGTGGCTGGTATCTGCAAGTAACTGAGGTCTGTATCATAGACAATGTGAAAAGGCAAAGGAAACCTGCTACTGCCATGAGTATAAAACTCCAATACCTGACAACGCTTTCTATTAGCCTCTGAACACTATTATCACACGTGTCATCATTGATCTCTCCTCAGCAGCGGCCACCCGTCCAGGATGAAGGCGACGATGTAGATAATGATGACTAACACTTACTGGGTATTACATGCTAAGTGCTTTCTGAGCTGCTTCTGTTCCCCCCTTCTCAACAGTTCTATAGGAGACTGTAAAATTCTCACTTTTACCTATGCTCAAGGTCAAAAAATCAATTCGTGAAGAAACTGATTTGCATGCAAACATTCTGGCCACAAGTTCATGTTCTTGGTCTCCCAGCCTATGGTATTCCACGTGGGAATCAAATCCAACAGTTCCCTCACTTAGTCCTCTCCCGTTTGCCGTGAGCCATGACCTCATCCATAACCCACCCAGTCTTATGGATTTTAATTCCATCTATACTCCACGATCCCAAGATGGCTTCTTCAACAGATGTGCCCTTGAGCTCTAGACTCCTGAATGGAAAATTCCAATTGAATTTCTAAGAGTCATTTCATATTGTTTATATATAAAACCAAACTATTGTTTACTCATTCAATCCCTCTTCTGCAGATTTCCCAGCCTGATGAAATAGCAACACTCTTCATATAGTTGTTTGAGCTAAAATATCAGGATCATATGTGGGCAAGCCCTTCTTTTACACCTTGCTCAGTAATTCATCAGAATGCACCTGGAATCTCCCAGGCTACCGACCCATCCCAGTACCATTATCTCTTGCTTGATTAACTGCAGTGGCCTCTTAAGCCATACCTCTGTGCCACTGATTATGCCCAACTGTGGTATATAGAAGCCAGGGAGAGTCTTTTAAACAAGGTATATGATTCTCTTTGAAACAATACAGGGCTTCCTGTCTCATTCATACCTGGAACCTGGCACCAAGTATCCCCCATCCTTCTTCCACTTGGCTACCTGGTCCTTCCTGAATCCAACTGGTGCATTCTGTCTAGAGTGTTCTCTCTCCAACAGCTGCATGGCAGTTTCTTCTTTCATGGCTCTGCCTAATGTCAGACTTTGCCTAACACAGTAATGTAATAAAACTCCCTCCCACACTCGGATACCCTTCATTTCCTTTAAACTGCTTTGCTTTTTTTTTCCCCCCCACAGAATAAAGTACCACCTTCTACTCTATAAGGGCTTCCTTCTCCTTAATTAAAATGCAGGTTCCATGCATGCAGGGATTCTGGTTCACTTTTGTATCCCCAGTGCCTAGACCCACGCTAGGCATGTAGGTTGAATGAGTTAATGGTCTTACACTTTCAGAGTAGTGCAGCAAGTGTGCCTATCACCAGAGCATTTCCAGGAACATGCATGTTCATGTCATCTTTATTTAAAACATGAAAAGTAATTCACTACAGAAAGCAATTCTCTGTATAAAAGCAGCATAGTCAGATAAATATTTAAAATGACTTTTGTTTTTATTTTTGACCCAACAGTAAACACACAGCACTCTCCCAATCAGTACAGTGACCTAAAATGCAAAGAAATGAAGGCATATGATCCTTTTTCAAAATTCAGCCTCCCTTTGGCCTCTAATGAGGTAACCTGCTGCTCTTTACAGTTCTGCCTGATGGCCTCTGGGTGCTGCCATGGCCAAAGCAGCACAGCTCTATCTAGGGACTGGGTCTGCCCGTCTGATACAGGTTTGCAAAGGAGCCTCTATTCAGATCCTCCTGGAGCCTTCTCTCCTTTTCAATAAAACAGGAGTCTTCCCCAGAAGAGTAAAGGGAATAGAGAAGGCACAGTGCAGAAGAAGCCCATATCCTGAGTTCAGAAAGAGCTTCACCCGTCACCAACTCTTTGGCATGGGAAGATCAGAGAAACTTCTTGTTTTCTTCTTGAGGTGTCCAGCCTTCGTGGTTGTGAAGGAGAAGGGAAGGTAGCACGTCGAGTAGGAGTTTACCAACTGCAAAGTCAGGCCCTATTGGAAAAGCTGTAAGTGCTATATGATCAGATCACTCTGCTAATATTCTAATTCTTCAGCCCTGTGCTAGGCACTGGGACGAGGAGCGCTTCCTTGTGCACCATGGTCTAGCAGGAGAGATAAAGCAAACCACAAACTTATGCATTAGATTAATATTAACATTAGTCACATTGAGACACAGGAGGGTAAATATTGGCTTCACCATTAAAGTAAGCCGTAAGGGCTGTATAATGTGAAATTCTAAACTAGAGGGATTTGGCTCATAAAATCTATCTGCAAGTTATAGTTGACACATTGGTGAACAGATATTCAAGTAGGGTGCATAAAAGAAGTGATTAGACCACTCCTTGGATCTTTAGTGGGCCTACAAAGAACCAGAGCAAGGAGAGAGGGGGACACTGTGGACATTGTCCTGTTAGGAAGGAGCTTCTTGGTCTGAACATGGCCTCCTCTGGGCGTGTTTCTCTTCTCTGTCCTGGTATCCTCTTGTTTTGGCTCATGATGCTAATCATAATAGTCACAGTATGCCTATTAAGGTGCATGTTGGACACACGTAACACTTGTCATCTACTAGCTGCTTTGTTTGTTTGCCCTGACCTGTGCTCACACCACCAACCTCTTGCAGGCAGGCACACCACAGCCTTGTCCCTTTGGATCTCCTCCACAGAGAACAGGGCTTGGCATGTAGTTGATGTGTAAAGGATATTTGTTCAATGGATGAGGTGTCCAGCCTTCGTAGCTTATGTTTAAAGAAATTCCCACAGTTGTTTAAAAATAAATTATAAAACAAGATTCTTATGTCAGTTTCTATTGTGTGTATATTTTACTGAACATGTGCCAAGAGTTCCAAATCATTTATGTAGCTATTTTGCCCACAAGTAGGTGTGGCCTGACTCTCTACCTGGGAAATGTAGGGAGGTTCCCTTAGAGTAAAATTGTGGGAATGACCCTTTCCCTCTGGGATTTCCTCAAGACCTATGATCCTAGTGGATCCCTAAGGAAAATGCCAAACTCAACTGTAGGACCTTCTGCAAAATCCCTGAACAGCACTCCTCAAGCTTTCAAGATCTTCCGAACCAGGAATATGAGAAATTCTAACACATGACAAGCAAATGTCATGTGATGACCTGGATATGGTGACCCGGGGGGGACTCTGGGACAGAAAAAAGAGAGTAGGTAAAAATAAGGCAATTTGAGTAAGGAATGGGCTTCAGTTGCTATTATATGGGTTATCTGTTGATCATGACAAATGTGATATTAATTATGGGAAACTTAGGACTCCATATGTAAATTTTCTGCATATCTGCAACTGTTCTAAAATTTTTAAATGTTAAATGTTTTATTATATAATAAAGTGTTTCGATTTAGTCTTAAAAAAATGAAGTGCAGGTGACTTCAAGCTATTCTTTTCATATAAATCATGATGTACAAAGAGAATTCATAGAGCATCCACGGGCAAATGCCCATCTCCTGCACTTAACTGGTACTTGAGAACAATCAGTACCTTTATAGCATCTATTGGTGAAAATAATTCTTTGTGTTTTAAACTGCACATTAGAAAAAAGAAATCCACATTTTCAAAATTATCAGCCACAGTCCTTATAAACAGATTTTATGTTTATCAAAATATTGTCTTTCCTGCAAATTATCTTGAAAGCAGTAACTTTGATCACTGTGCCCCATATCAAAAGGATGCAAAAGTGAGAGAGAGGAAGAGATTCAAACTCTGATTTTTCTGCTTCTTAGAGAGCGTGCACCCTTAGACGTGAAGTGCGCAGTTGGAAAATTGTGGTGAACGTAGGAGGATCCATCAGAAAATGCCATGGACTGGGCTCAGTGATTCTGGACCCTTTCTTGGGTGTTCAGATTTCACATGGTCACGGATGCTCCCAATCTTCTGTCCCTGCACACGGCAGGCCCAGGCGGGTGAGCCTGGAGGTGTGCCTTGGATCATCAGTCAGCAGCCATGGTGGACACACAGCTGCGGAAGCTCTGCATCCAGCAACCCTGCCTGGCTCAGGGGTGCTGTGACATTGCCTCAATGAGGTAAGGTGAGGTACAGGGGTGACAAGAAGATTGCAGTCATTTGACAAGAAAATACCAATTTTTCTCCTTTTAGTACATTTGATACAGTTTAAGATATAGCTTATAAACTTGACTATTCATTTTTTTTAAAGAGAGAGAGAGAGAGAGAGAAGATTTTCATATTTATTTTTCAGTTTTTGGCGGACACAACATCTTTGTTTGTATGTGGTGCTGAGGATCGAACCCGGGCCGCACGCATGCCAGGCGAGCGCACTACCGCTTGAGCCACATCCCCAGCCCCAACTATTCATTTTTTAAAAAGAAATTTTTATTCAGAGTGACATATGTAAGGATCCCTTATATCAGTAGTTTGCCTAGCTTATGTCTAAAGAAATTCCCACAGTTGTTTAAATATAAGATTTTATTCATGTAGGTTACCAAGACCCACCCCGCCCCATTGTGTAAACTTGTTTTTAAGAGTAAAATAATATATGCATTATTTTTAATGTCATGGACCTAATTTTGGTCCAAAGCATCTACATCACTTTGTGCCCATTTTCCTGAAAACGTTTTGTTTTAAAAGACTTTTAAACAAATTCAGAAATGTTTTTAGCAGCTGCTTGTTCATGGCAGCAAAAAAAAAAAAAAAAAAAAACCTTCACCAGAAATTAGCCCAAATATTCATCATTAGAGCAGATGAAGTAATTGTGATCGCACATACGATCTGATACTCTACAACAGTGACCACAATCAGGAAGCACGGCTTAGACATAAAATTTTATGGAAAAAGTCACACAGTATGACATTCTGTAGGTAAAGCGCACTCCCAGATACCAGCGGTGCATTGCGTAGAGATGCAGAGATATCAGTAGCACAACAGAGAAAGGAAGGGAATCATTAACACACTTTTCTGGACACTGGCTCCCTGGGAGAGCAAAAGGGGTTTCTGTGGCCTGGAACTGTCCTGCTGCTTAAGCTTCGTGGTAGGAATAAGGCAGCCTACTCCATCACCATCCTTAACACGCTATCTACACATTGCATTCCTAAAAAATGATGCTGTAATTCACAATGAGAAATGAAAGGAAAAGAAACACATTTATTGAGGGCAAACTAAAAACCACGAAAGCAAAAGTGAACTTGACACTCTGAACTTGAACAGATGATACAAAGGCCTCGGGACACCACAAACATGAAACAAAATGTCTCGCTGAACCCTGACAGTTTGTTTATTCATGTGGGTTAAGCCACCAGAATAAATAGCACCAAGCTGCCAGGTGAGGGAACGCATAGGGTGGCTTGTTTGCAAGTCTAATAAGCGGAACTAAGGCCCTGACAACTCCCACCTGGCTGCAGAGATGGAAGAGTCTGCCCCACATTCTGGCCTTCAGTTCACTGGCAAGGCTGCTGAGAGGTAGCCAAAGCCGAAGACTAAGTTGCAAATACATTGCTACTGATGCTTACAAATCTCTTCAATCACAGGTGCCCTTTGTTAGGTCCAGTGTAAGAACAATCGAGGAGCAGATCTGACTTCCATGTTCCATTCAGCAGTTTGGCCGTGGAAAAGAACAGCAAGTTTTCCAGAACCATTCAGTAAGTGCTTTGGCAATGCTGAATAATTGCTTTCAAACTGTTCAGAATGAAAACATATTCATTGAACTTTTATTTTGTCCATTAGTCCTTGTCTCTTCCATTATCCTTCTCATAGTTTTTTATTATTCTTTCATTACTTTTTGTAGCAGTCTCTATGACTCTTATTTGCGTCTCAGTTACACACACCAGAAAGATTCGCTTTTGCTTTCTTGATTTGTTTTTTTTTTTTTTTTTTTTGAGAGGAAAGATGATTACTAAGTGACCCTGAAGTTAAGCATCCTTTCTTCTTAATTTCAATGTTTGGTAATGGGGACTGAAGCTAGGGGTGCGCTACTACTGCAGCTACTGTCACAGCCCTTTTTTAAAATTTTGAGACAGATTTTGACTAAGTTGCTGAGTCTGGCTTCAGACTTGAGATTCCCCCTCCCTCAGCCTCACATCCCAGCCTATCTCTGAGATAACAGGTTTGTTCCTGGCTTGAGAATAAAATATCTGTCATTAAACTGATGGGTGTGATCAATACATTTAGAGTAAAAAAACAGCTAAGTTTATAGTTCTTGCTTCAGTATTTACTAGCTGTATGTTCCTGTGCAAACTTCTTTTAGCTGCCATGAGAAATCATGTTAAATATTATGAGCATTAAATTAGATGAAGCATAAAAACATATTTTTAAGCCTTTATAATTTTGAATAGCTGTAAGTTAAAACTTTCTTAAGAACAACTACATTTCTCACCCACTTGAGGGTCTAGATCAGGAGCACTCCTAGATTATTTCTTATACAAAACATTACACATGAGATTACCGAGGTGAGACAAAACTCTCATGCTACAGAAATGTAAAACATTGACTGCAGGTCAAGATGCCTCCTTCCTTGTGAATTATGGAAGCTGTGCTGTTTGATAGTTGGGCTTCTTGCTGTCTTATACACAAACTTTGAAATCTTAATAGATCTCTCCAGAGTTCTCAATACCAACAGATGCCAACATTTTACCCTTCCTATTCATGTTCAAAGTGGTTCTTGCTGTAAAGTTAGAATTTTTTCTAACTGGATGTTGATGAAGAGTCACTCAATCAGGTAGGAAGTATGGTGTATCCAACAGAATTCCTCAATTTTCATTTTCTTTTGATAGCATTATCCCAGTGAATGAAATACTTCAGCCTGGTACCAAAATGTCACGACACTAAGCCAACTGAGGGCTCCTTTGAAAAACTGTACCACCGGTGACACCATCAGCAACGATACTCCAGCACTACCACAATTCGTTGCACCAACAGATAGTTCACAATGCATACAAGTGATACATAGTCCAGGCAAGTTCTGCAAGCAGTTCAAAGCAGAGGAATCCATCAATATGTCCATTTCCTCCCATAGTAAATCAACTTCTTGATTGAGAATCACTTGTTGAGTTATTATTCATTGATGCATCAGTTTATACAGTTTGTTGTGATAACTATCAAAGAAGCTATAGTTTGGTTTTTATCTTTGTCTTCACCGGCACTGGGATGAAGATAGGAATTCTGGCAATGATGCTAAAAAAAAATTATGTAACATTGCAACAGGTACTAAGAAAACAATTTTCTGAACAATTTACATTATCCTGAACAGAATTATTAAATATAATGAAAAGGAAAGGTGAAAGTAAACAAACAGATCTGTTAACCTCCTTATTTGTTCACATATTAAAACAATCCTCAACAGCTGTTTACCCAATTTAAATTAAACCATTAAAATCACGTGAATAAAAAAAAATTCGGATCCATTTTTTCATGAGCGCTCCTCATATATAATATATGGACATATGCACACACAGACATACAACACCAAACACAAGTGTGCACACAAACGTACAACACATAAGACAATAGTGAAGGCCTTGTAGCTTTACACAGGTAATATCTCCATTGCAATGTTTAAAACTCCACAGTCAAAACTGATCAGAAAAACATTAACCTAGGTCTGTATGAGCTCAAAAAATAAAATAGAACTTTATGATGTGGGAAAAGGCAATAATAAAATAGATATTGAAAAAAGCATCCTGGTTAATCACTGTCGCAGATGTAAGAATAGCCAAGCTGGAGCTCTGGATATCAGCTGTTATGGATTTGAATCAAATCATCTTCTTTTTGGTCTGTAGAAATCGCTTTGGTTAGTCTCTCTGGAATCCAAATCGGCTGTTGTTCTCCCTGTGGAAACACACAAACAGAACCCCGACTCCAGACAATCACTGGGTCAGGACCTTTCCATTGTCCTGTTAGAATATCCTTCCAAAGTACCTTAGGCTTATGTACATTTTTTGGACACATATGCCTTTCCGCAGCACTAAGCCCTGATGAATCCAAATTTAAAAACTTTAGAGTAAAAAGGGTTATTTTAAGTTTATCTTTGGGGGATATATACCCCTTTCCAATTCCCTCTTTTTGCTTTAATAAGTACATTTTAATAGTTTGATGACCTCTTTCAACTATTCCTTGTCCCTGAGGATTGTATGGTATTCCTGTTATGTGAGTAATGCCAAATGATGAGAAAAATTGTTTTAAAGAGGTAGAAGTATAACCAGGACCATTATCTGTTTTTAACTGTTTTGGAACTCCCACAGTGGCAAAATTTTGTAAGCAATGAGCTATAACATCTTTAGTTTTTTCTCCAGCATGAAGGGAGCCCATCAAAAATCCGGAAGAAGTATCAACTGTAACATGCAAATATTTTAATTTTCCAAATTGTGGCAAGTGTGTGACATCCATCTGCCAAATATGGTTAGGTATCAATCCTCTAGGATTGACTCCAAGATTAACTTGTGGTAAAATGGTCACACAATTTTGACATTGTTTTATTATTTGTCTAGCTTGTTCCTTAGTTATCTTAAAATGCTTTTGTAAAGTATTAGCATTGACATGGAACCTTTTATGAAAATTTGTAGCTTCTTCTAGTGTAGAGAAAATATGTATGTCATGTGTAGTTTTATCTGCTAAATCATTGCCCAAACTAAGGGCTCCAGGCAATCCTGTATGTGCTCTGATATGTCCTAAAAAGAATGGATCTTTTCTGTCCCAGATTAGACTTTGTATAGTGGAAAAAAAGAGAAAACAGTAGAGGAAGGAGAAATCCTACCAGCATCTTCAAGGGATACTATAGCATTAACTATATACTGACTATCAGAAAATAAATTAAATACAGAATCTTTAAACATCACAAAAGCTTGTAAAACTGCATTAAGCTCTACCTTTTGAGCTGATTGTTTGGTACTAAAAATGTAAAAGTTTGATCAGTGGTAACTAGTGCTGTACCATTATTTGACCCATCAGTGAATACATTTGGAGCATTCATGATAGGGGTTTTTCTTGTCATTTTTGGAAAAACTACAGGATGCTTAGACCAAAAAGACAACAAAGGATTAGATGGTAAGTGATTATCAAATGAAACATTAGATTTACACATGATTATTGCCCAAGTATTTAACTCATTAGCAAACTCATCAATTTGATCCATAGTATATGATTAATAATTTTATTGGGAGAAATTCCAAACACTCCCTTTGCTGCTTTTATTCCTTTGAGTATTAATTGTCCTACAGCCTCAGGATACCTAGTAAGAATAGTGTTAGGAGAATAAGATAAATGTATCCACAATAATGGACCTTCTTGCCAAAATACTTCTGTAGGAATACTTTTTGTTGGTATTACAATAAATAATAAAGACAAACTTATATCAATTCTATCCAAATGCATATTTTCCATATATGTTTCAATAATTTTTAATGCCTTTCTTGCTTTAGGAGTTAACATGCGGGGTGAATTTGGATCTGATGGACCTTTTAGGATATCAAATAAAGGTCCCAACTCTACTGTTGGTATGCCTAGATAAGGCCTTATCCAATTTATGTCTCCTAATAACTTTTGAAAGTCGTTAAGTGATTTGAGTTGATCTACTCGTATTTGAATTTTTGGTGGATGGACCATGGTTGAGGATAATAGAACTCCTAAATAATTAATTGGAAAATTTAATTGTACTTTATCTATTGCTATCTCTAGATTATAATTTTTTAATAAATTTGTAAGTGTGGCATAACATTCTAGCAATGTGTTTTTATCTTTGTGTGCTAACAATACATCATCCATATAGTGAAATATTTGTAGTTCAGGATATTGATTTCTAAGTGGCTGGATTGCTTTGTTAACATAAAGTTGACACATAGTTGGGCTGTTAGCCATCCCTTGAGGGAGTACTTTCCATTCATATCTCTGATCAGGACCTTCATGATTCAGTGCAGGGATAGTAAATGCAAAACGTGGATTATCCTCAGGATGAATTGGAATTGAAAAAAAAACAATCTTTAATATCTATAACTAAAACATGCCAGGTTTTTGGCAAAGCAGACAATTGAGGAATCCCTGATTGAGCAGGTCCCATAATAACCATCTCATTATTAATGGCTCTTAAATCTTGCAATAATCTCCATTTACCAGATTTCTTTTTAATGACAAAAATGGGAGTATTATAGGGAGATATGGAAGGTTGTATATGTCCCTCCGCTAATTGTTGTTTGACCAGGTCATGGGCTGCTTGTATCTTTTCTTTAGTCAGGGGCCACTGAAGAACCCATACTGGTCTATCTGATTTCTAAGTAATTTTTATTGCCTCAGTGACCCCTTCTGAAAACCCAGTCCATGTCTATTTATTCCTTGATCTATTTGAATTGGTGCTGCTATACCTTGTTCTCCTAATCTTTTTTCTTTCCTGAAACCTTGTCTAGCCCTAATAGTGGGCGCATTTGGATTGATGTTATTTGTTAATGTCAAACCTAATTGTTCTAGGACATCTCGTCCCCATAAATTTATAGGAAGATGATCCAATACATATGGCTGTATAGTTCCTTCACATCCCTCAGGATCCTTCCAATCTAATACCATTGCCCTTCTATGGGGATTAGTCGCCACTCCTAGGCCTTGAAGTGTTTGAGTGGCTTGTTGTAACGGCCAATGTTTTGGCCATTCTTGACGACATATGATGCTAAGGTCTGTACCTGTATCCAGTAGCCCATTAAATTCATGTCCTTGAATATTTAGTTTTAGCATGGAGCAAGAATCTAAATTTAAAGACAGCATAGCCCAATCTACACCTGTGGAGCCTAATCCCCTGGAACCTCTTTCTATACTACTACTGGAAAATTTATCATGTAGGCTGGGTATTATTAATAAGTGTGCTATTCTATCTCCTGGTGAAATTACTGATATATCCGTTGGAGAACTAGCTATAATTTTTATTTCACCTTCATAATTGGGATCAATTACCCCGGGACTTATCATAAGACCTTTTAGAGTAGAAGAACTGCATCCTAACAATAAGCCTACTGTTCCTTGGGGAAGAGGTCCTTTTACTCCTGTGGGAATTATTTGAACTCCCATCTCTGGAGTTAGTACTTCTCTGGCGGAGGCGCAGTTGTCCAACCCTGCACTCCCTCTGGTTCGTCTGATGAGAGATCTGATGGATAATGTGTCCTGGGCACTACCCTGATGGTGTTGCTGGGTTCCTCCATGGTTTTTCTGGGTTCCTCCAGTGCCCCGTATATTTGCGGTTGTGGGCCCCAGAGCATTGGGCCCCCTGTCCGTTTTTTGGCAATGGAGCCCGATGCCTTTCTCCACGATATCATGGGTAAACACCTGGTCCTTGTCCATTTTTTGATAATGGAGTACCCTCTATGGTGGTTTGAGAATGGCATTCATCACCCCAATTTCTCCCTCTATGTCATCGTGGGCAAATACCCGGTATTCTACTCCTTTGATACCCAGCTTTGTTAAACCCTCCTCCTATGGGGAAATTCCTTTTAAAATGTCCTGTTTGTTCACAATTGTAGCATGCTTTTGGCCTGGCATCTAAAGCCTGTTGTACTGCAGCTGCCAAGACTTGCCCTTGTTCATTAATGTCTCTACATAATTTAATATATGTGTTTAAATCTCCATGTTTCCATGGTCTAATGACCTCTCTGCACCAACGATTTGTTTGGTCATAAGCCAGTTATTTAGTTAATGGCATTACTTGTTCTGTATCCCCCAAAACTCTGGTAGCTGTTTGAATAAGCCTATCTACAAATTCAGCGTAAGGTTCATTAGCTCTCTGTATTACCTTAGATAATTGACCTTGTAAATCTCCATGTCCCTGTAAAGTCTTCCATGCCCTAACTGCATCTGCAGAAATTTGTGCATATATAGCAGGATCATATTCAATTTGTTGTCGTTGACCCTCATAAGGTACTTTTCCTAACAACATATCTAGATTTCTTTGAGGGTAACTGGCTGATGCATTTTGCCTAGCCGTCTCCATGCAAAATTCCTCATTGGCAACCTTCCATAACAAATATTGTCCTCTATTTAGCACAGATTTACACATACTAGCCCAATCTGCTGGCGTCATGTCCAAGTTGGTAATGGATTCGACCATGCTTACAGTGAAGGGTGCTTGAGGAACATAGGTTGTTACAGCCTCCTTTAACTGCTTCACTGTTTTGAAATCTAAAGCACGGTGAATTCGCTGCCCTCCTGCCTGCTCAAGTACAGGGCATGCTAATCTTTGAGGTCCTGTCTCAGGAACCCATCTATCAACTACGGGGTTTGAGGGCCACTCAGCTGTCTCCATAGGTGGAGCTGTTGGTTGAATTACGCCCTCTGGTGATAGAACGGTGTTAGTAGCAGCCTCCTGTTGTGGCTTTTTCCCTAATAGCTGTTTCTCCTCTAAGCTTTCTTCCTTTAAATTTTCTTCCTCTGTCTGACTAGCTCAAGAGACCTTCTCTTTTGCTTGATCTAAAATGTCTTTCTCCGTGGTCTGAACCTCTAACAATTTACTTAACACTCTTTCAGTTTGTTTTTTACTAATTTCTAATCTATTATAAAGATAATGCAACCCAATAAGATAACACAAAACAAAACTGAAACAGAATGAAACAAAAACGGAACAAAAAATCATTGTATCAATTTTCCTATTTTCTTGACATGTGCATTTGTGGTCTATTTCTATCTCTTCCTCAGGGGTGAACAACTTCAAACCTTGATCCAACCATTTTTCCCAGTTTGCCTGAGAAATTTCTAGGGATAGGCAGCTTGAAACAAAAACAAAACAAATCAAAACAAGAACACATTGTTTTTTAAAATGGTCACCCATTCTCTCGCCTTTCCTTAGGGGCGAGCAATTTCACTTACCCCCAAGCTTCAGGCACTCCCCGCACGGGCCGCCAAATGCCACAGTCTGGCTGGGCACAAATCACAAGCCACTGAATCAGGAACAAACTTTATTTTTGAACTCCACCAGCAACTCCTCCTGAACGCCATGTGGCTCATCCAGGAACCAGCCACCGGAAATATCTCCTCCGGAAATCCCTCCTCCTGCACTTTTCCAATCAATGGGAACTCCTGGGGAATCCCCTGGAATCCCCATGAGAACTCCAAAGTAGCTGGAGAACTCAAAAGTAGCAGCCGAGGAGGATAGTAATGCCTCACCTGTCAATCAATACTGTTGGCAAAATGCCAGGGTCCATACAGACTCGGCCATGGCTCTCAGCACTTATTTTTTGTAACCTCTGCTGGAACTGACAGGAATAAAATTACACCAAACATTTGGGATAACTGATGTCAGAAACTATCTGAAAAAACTTACCACCTCTTAAGCTCTTTTTTTGCATAGTTTCTAAAACTTTAACTTTTAAATTTTCCAGTATAGTTCCTGAGAAATCTAAAGCTTCAAAATAAACCTATGACCCATCAATAAAATCAGTAATTGCAACTATTCTGTTTCAAATTTTATTCTACAATATAGTTAAATAAGTTCTCATTAATTTAAAAAGGGCACACATTGAAAAAATAACAATAAATTACAGGGATAGATTCAACTTACTATAGCCAATGAGTAATAAAATGTAAATTAAATGTATACATAATGTTAGGCATCTGCACAGCCTGTTTATTGTATGCTAATTACAAATGATTCTCATTTATTAAGCAAAAAATACAACACAGAATAAAGCAACTCAAGCACATAGGAAGCCTATTCCAGGTGCATGTGATTCCTGACAATGGGATTGTGAGAAATGCTGAATATTCTAAAATTTGTTTTTTAATGCTTTGCTAATACTAATGGTATTAGCCTTAATTAACCAGAATTATTTTTACTGTAGCAATGATTAAGTGAGATCAAAACTATAACAAAAACAATCCAAAGGAAACTGCATGTAGCACAGCAATGTTTTGACATAGTAACTACTGGTATTTTTTTTATGATTTTAAGTCTTTCCTCCCTCAAGCAGGAAGAAGTAACAATACTTGGTATTCACTGTCCTCTGAGTCTGGGGAAACAACAAAGGAGAATTCACAGCAGGTGAGGAAAATTCCTGGCTTTTCAAACTAGAACTCAAAAGATAGGATAAGAGGATACCACCTAGAAAAATCCTAATCAAGCCAAGTCCATTTTCATTGAGACCAAATAAACTTGCCAAAGACGGTGGAGAAGAGATTGGGGTGGAACAAGGGCAGCAATGTTGATGGAAAGTGTCCTGTCCCTGTCCCCGTCTCTGGACAAACTGCAGGACTGGATGCAGAGAGGGTAGAAGCTCGGCTGGGTTGGGCCCCAGCACGAGGGCAAGACCCACAGGACCCCTCAAGCACAGCCAGGCAGGAAGCTCAGAGGAGAGATGGCTCAAGGGTCCCCTCTGACTGCCTGAGAGCCTCAGAGGTCACTGGTAACCCAAGTGAGAGGAAGAGTAGCAGAGTTCTTCCCCCTGTAGTCAGGAGCAGCTCAGACATGGTCCTGGCAACCAGTGAGGACAGGCAAACACTAACATGGCCTAGGTTTTGATATGCTCATTGTCTGGTAGAACCAGGGTGTCCATGGGTAAAATCTCTGGCTATGTCTTTTTATTTATGGCAATTTTATTTTAAAAAAAAAGACCAAACTCTTCTCTAACTCTTCCTTCCAACACTGTCCTCCCCTGATGTCCCAGAACCTCTAATTCTTTTTATTTATTTATTTATACATGACAGCAGAATGCATTACAATTCTAATTACACATATAGAGCACAATTTTTCATATCTCTGGTTGTATACTAATGGGATTGAATGAAAGAACCTCCCCAAGGACCCAGAGGGTTTCAGAAGTCAATAAATGATTCAAGAAAACATGAAAGCTTATACACTATTCCTTGTGATTCGGAATGCTGCAAACCAACACACTGAAAAATTCAAATTAAATTGAATTTAAAAATAGGCTTTACATGAAAAATCACAACATGCTGGCTCCCTCCAATCAAGTGGGCTATTTATAGCAACTGAGGAGCAGGTGGGGGGACAAATGCAACTGCCACTCCATGCACCTGAATAGGAGCAAGACACTTGCCATGTGGATGGCCGATATACATAAGATGTACACACACATACACATATGTACATCATTAATTGTGAGAAAAATCAACTTTCCTGTCTTCATCCAAACTTTCTGAAGAAATAAAAGGCTGAGTCCTTTAAATCAGTTCCCAAGGACAGGAGCTGACATGCAGCTCATGTCTGACTTTCCCTATATGCTCTGAAATCTTTCCAATGGTCAAAGTAGAATGATCTTATTTATTTCCACTGTGAAATAACAACAAGCACACCTTGGAGGTCACTTCTGAAATATGTGCTTTGTGTAAACAGTTGTATGGTGAAGATAATCATTAGTATTAACAGTTTGGGAGAGGGTTCAGATAGATATACTATCTTTTGGGGGGGGCTACTTTACCAAATAATCTCTGGAATTCAGATAGCTCAATAATTAAGGAATCATGATTGGAGTCTCTGTTCACCCATTTTCCCTCTGCTTCCTAGAGAGGTACTGAATCAAGAGAAGAAGGACATGAACCAAGACTGAAAGATGAGGCTGACTGAGCCATTATGCTTGCAGTGGTATTGTAGTCAAGGGCAAAAGCATGTTGTATGCTGGTCCATTTCTATAAACCTGAGTATTTTGACAGGACCATCTTTGCAAATTCTTTGTGTAATAAAACACCAAGGTTTTAGGTTCTATTCAGAGCATGGATCATATAAATTTAACAATCTTGTGTGGATAGCTCCTCTGAATCCTGCCCATCAGATGACAGTGGCAGGTGGAATGGCAGACCATATGGCTACCAACTTCAGATGTGTGTTTAAAATTCTGCAGAAAAGACCTGTGGCAGGCACAGGATGCAGGAGAGACGGCAACGTATTTGCACACCACATGAAAGGTCAATGTTCGGATTCACACAGAACAATTAACAGATATTTGACTTCCAAAAAGGAATCAAAGATAGCTCCTACTTGGCAGGAAATGTAACAAGCGAACATTTTGGAAAGATCAAATAAAATATTTTGCTATTGAAACATCTTTTGAGGATTCAATAATCTGATCTCTCTCATTCTTCATTTTTTTCCCGTGAACAGTCTGGAAAGAATATTCCTTTTATTCTTAAATAAAGGCAGAAACTTCTTCAGATGCCCTCTATGATTTGAAATTTATTTTTACTTTTTTGGTGTTCATATGTCCAGCCTTTATTTTCTTAAAGCAAAGTACATATGTCATTAAAAATTGAAAACTGATCCTTAAATTTTTTTCATTCATAAGAAGGGGATTTTTAAAAGCCGTGTTTTTTCTGTGTAGTAATTCCAAGAAAAATGTAAAAATGTTGATTGGACAGGAATACTAAAAATAATCTATCATGGTAATTTTACTAATATAGCAGTATTTGTCTTGTTACATATGGATTACATTTGTGTTTTAAAATTTCCTGTTGCATATTAAAGATTAAGAGAATTTTTTTTTTTTTTTGCACTGGGGATTAAACTCAGGAGCACTTCGCCACTGAGCCATATCCCCCAGCCCTATTCTGTATTTTATTTAGAGACAGGGTCTCACTGAGTTGCTTAGCACCTCGCTTTTAACACTGAGGCTGGCTTTGAACTCGGAATTCTCCTTCCTCAGCCTCCCAAACCACTGGGATTGCAGGCATGCACCACTACACCCAGCAAGACAAATATTTTTAAAGACCAATGGCCCAAGTGTGTGTGTGTGATCAGCCTTAATGCGTGCTCTGATTTAGCTAAAGTCAAGTCTAATGATGACTTCTCTCTTAGCAAGAGATATTCACAAAACCTCTGTAACAAATATTAAACATGACAGAGATGGTTGATTCGTATCTATTATGGTTAAGAGCAAGAGAAAGGCTGCTGTGAACACTGCTGATCAGTGTTGTCTTGGGGGTCAAAGGCAATGCAGTAACACATGGAAACAGATAAGGAATACAACAGTTAGAAGGTGTATCCATTATGGTTGGTCTCCTCCATGCAGATAGAACACCTGACACTACCTTAAATAAGACAGAAGCCTCTCTGTCAGCAGGAGGGAGAGTGAACGTGTGGGAGCAGACCTTCAGGACTGGTATGGCAGCTGCAGTGTGATCCAGTCCCTATGCTCACTGCTCGATGTTAAACCAATTCTTCTTCAGGTGGCCTCATAGCTCACCATTGGCAAAATGAGCTCACTTCTTCCCCGCTTGAGGAGCCTTTCCTGAGAGCCACACAGAGCTTTGCTGACATCTCAGCAATCAGGTGGAGATCATGTGGTCCCACCTAGCTGCAAAATTGCCTGGGAAATGCAGTCTTGTAGAAGAGTGGTAGTGTGCTCAGCTCAAAATTGGCATTTGAGTTAGATAATCGGAAACCTCTACCAATGCGCGCGCGCACACACACACACACACACACACAGTCATTATTTTTAGATACTTTTGCTAACATTTGGTAATATGAAAAATGGAAATATCTTAATGTTTTCCTTTAGAAGAGTGAGTAAATGATTACCTATTCTCCGTTTATGGAATCAAATACTTGGTGATAGTTAAAATGAGTGAAGTAGGTGTACTTGTAATAGCATGGTTAAGTCAAAAACATTGCTCATTTATCTATATCATTTATTTCCTAAAGAGAAAGGGCAAAAAAAATCTGAAAGAGTTGCAAAATATTAACACCTTAAATCTAGATGGTAGATCTTCTTTTCATAATATTGTTTTACAGTTTTTCTGTGTGTATGAAAGATTTAATAAAAAGTGATTTTTAGAGAGTAATGAGAAAGAGAGAGAGAGGCAGAGAACTTTCCAATTTGCCTTGGAAGTTAGAAAAATAACCTAGTGCCTGAGCTCTCAAGTCGTATATGCATAGGTTTAGGTCCCCACCTGTGACCTGGGACAGGTTGCCTAATCTCTTTCATCTGTAGAATGGAGTGGTGATCCACAGTTCCATCTGAACTGTGGAAAGCAGGCAAACTCCTCAGCACAGGTGCCTGGTGCAGGGTGAAGCTGAAGGCATGGTGCATATTCTCACTGTTCCCTAGCATACCTGCATTTAGGTGCTCTATGGCACATGGGAATGCCCTAGATTTTTGTCCTCACTCACAAAGCTTTTCCATGGGCTTCTTACAGCAAGTTTTCAAAATATTTTGAGCAAAGACACAAAGCGTGAATTATTTGAACAGGTAAACAAACCTAGGGAAGTAAGAATTAACGAAAAGCTACAAATGTATTTCATTTGAGTTGAGACAAAAGGACAGGGAAATTTGTCCCATCTGAGGAAGCTCTTAAACTCCTATCTAAAAATGCAATCACATCGAGAATTAAGACTTCAGCTCATGAACTGGGGGAGGCCAGCGTAAGTCAGTCCATACAAATGAAACAGATTATAAACTGCTGAGCCCAGGACCGTCCCTGGTACTGAACCCCTTATATGCCTGGCTTCTTGTACATTGTAGCTAAATACCACCCCCTTTATTAGCTCCAGTTTAAATTGGAAGAAACTGAGATTCAGAGACACTAATGAATTTGCTCAAGGTCATGTACCACAAAGAGAATCAAATCCATCCTGCCTGTTCTTAGAAACCCTAAAATAGACAAAGCAGGAAGTTGGATTTAGCTCTACTTTTCTGACATGGCCATCAACTTCAGTATCCATACCAAAATGGCCCTCTGACTTCCTAAACTGAATAAATCTGAAGACCAGAGTAGCTTAATAAAACTTCAGAATGGTTAAGAACTTTAAAAGTTTGTGAGAAATAGCAGGAATAGTATAACCAGTTTGGCTGGAAATGTAAAAGGTAGAGATTGTTTGGAGAAACAGCGTTTAATAGGAAGTTCTTTCTACAGAGACACAGTGGCAAGAGGCCATGAAAGTGCCAGTGTAAAGGCTCAGTAGGCAGAGAAGCTGGCTGAAGGGGGAATCCACCTTTCTTTCAACTTGCAAAGCCAACACTGTTTTCTCTTGGATGAAAGAGCTCGTGAGTAAAGAGGAGAAGCAGCTGAATGTCAAGGGAAATGTAGAACATCTGGATCCCAATCAGCTTCTGCGGACCACACGCCTGCAGCTGCGCTCCTGCAGGACTTCTCTGAGCAGGCTTAGAGACCCTGAGGCAGTCCACAGGCTGCTCCAAACCCAACAGGGCAAAACCAAACGGACAAGACTGTGAGCCCCTCTGCGGAAGGACTGCACCACTCATTTCTATTTCCCTAAGATCTGGTTCAAAGCCAGACCTCAAGCAGGCACTCAATAATTAACTGCATAAGCAAATGAACAGACCATAATCCAGCTACCTCCATACCCAGCTCGCTGACTGCTTATGCTGGTGTGACTACAGATCACCTGGACCTTCCCATCTGTGAAGCTGGGCCATTAAAAGTTATTCTTGACTTTTTCAGACCCCCAGCTGACACCTTGTATCAGCAAAGTCCTCTCGAATCTTTCCTCTCCCATGGACCCCCATAAACCACAGTTTACTTTGGGAATTCTTTGCCCAGAATGATTGTCATGTGGTCCTGTGGGATTTTTTACCCTTCATCCTCTGCATACCCGTTCATCCCCACAGTGGCAGGAGGAATTGTTAATACATATGATGCCCCGTGTCCACTGCAGAAGGTTCTTCTCTCCAGTATGGTGGCATCCAAGCACGGGGGCCTTCTTAGCACTAGCTGCTCTTCTGTGGGACTGTCCCTGTCCTCCAGCTAGCAAACCCCATCTGGTCTTCCAAGCTCAAAAGAGGACAAGCCCTCTCCTAGCCCTCCAGATGGCTCCTTCTCCCCCCACCAACCACTTTCTATGAACTTCCATTGAAGTAGTATTCAGATTGTGAACAGGCTAATTTTAAAACACTGTGGAATGGCTAAGGGAAAAAATTAAAGATGGATGGGAGGTGTCTATTTCCCATTAATGAGATAAGGCTGAATATGAATATTGATTTGATTGACAGGTTATGGCAGAGGGGATTCTGTACCCACTTGAACTCAACATCTAAGGGAAAGGCAATTCCGATTTGGTCTCTTGGAATCCTAAGCCACCCTATAAGATGTTTGATGACCCTAAGAGCACCAGGCCATGACAGAGTCTAGGCCAGCACTTCGAGAAACTAGGTAGAGGACACCAAGACTCTAGATATGTGCCAGCTATTTCCATTTATTTGTGCCTCCTTAGCTGAGGTCCCAGACATAACAAACAGTTCTTGCTCTATCCTGTGAATCAGGGAATCATAGAATCACAGACATAAAAGGCTGTTGATTGCTATGGAGCAACAGATAATTAGACAGCCTTCAGCATTGATAGATGTTCTCCTAGCTTCCCTCCCACTTCATCCCAGTGAGATACCTCACGCACCTTTCTCATTATCTAAACGTGATGGCTGGAGTTTCCAAGCCTTGTCTGTCTGCACTCATATCCTAGAGAAGTTTCCTTCTGAATTAAGGCTTTAAAGACCACTCAGACAGCAAATTGCTCATGGTACATTTTTTTACCCCATCTTATTCCAAAACTGAGTAAAAATTAAAAAATAGAAGACTGGGGATGTAGCTCAGTGGTACAGCACTTGCCCAGCATGTGTGACACCTTGGGTTTGATCCTCAGTACTGCAATAAACAAGTAAAATAAATACATTCTTGGACTTACGGTTCTCTAATTCTTTTCTGTTTTAAAGTCTGATAGGCATCTCCAACTTAGCACATTCAAGCTGAAGTCCTGATCCCCTTACTGAGGCAGCAACTCTTGGTGTGTTCCTCTTCTCAGTACAAGATGCCCAGAGTCAAGGCATTGCTCAGAAAGCATCCTAGGTGTTACCCCAGATCCCAGTGTTCTCCTTACCGCAATCCCTGGGCAAGCACTGACTCTACCTACCTTAATCACCCATCCCCAGGTGAGTGGTCCCAGAAAGTGAAAGTTAGGTGAGGGCAGCATCTGCATTCCACCACTCGACCTGCCCTCCCCCACTCCACCTGCCCTCCCCCACTCCACTGTTCACCTGTGCATGCCGAATCAGAGTCCTCGTCATGATGCTGCATGATCCAGCTCCTGGAGACTTCACCCCACCGATCTGCCCCCCTGATCACTCTGTTCTGTTCCTATCTGTCCTTTCAATGGGCTCATCCTAAGCAGATTCCCACCTTGGATCTAGAACTCTCTTTTCTGGGTGTTTTCCATGATCATTCATGAAAGCCATTCAGATCTTAGTGGAAATGTCACAAAGATGGCCACGTCCTACCTGTCAGCCTGATGGGCAGGAGCCCCCTCCACCTGCCACACTCCTCCATGGGGGCTCTGCTTTTCATTGTTGTGTTTCCATCACCTGGAAGAACATGTTCCCAGCCCATGTTAATTGCCAGCTCTGTTATGATAAATAAGAGCCTGAGGCCAGCTGCTTTATCTTGCTCAGGACAACAACTGGGTCCTGGAACGTGCCTGTGGGTGGTATGTACTGGTGGGCTCCTTAAGACGGAGGAGTGTATTTGTCTTTGGGTTCTTCCACATGTGGCTTTGAGTATTTCTTGGTATAAATCAGATAGTCCAGGAATATTTGTGAAAGTGCTATCACCAAGTCTGGAAGTCACTCTTAACAGCTTCTGAAGATGTCTTCTGTTGACTGATGTCTTCATTCAGGCTGTTGGTGAAGATGACTTTCCATGGCTTCTGTGTTTCCGACGTGAGTCTTCTCAAGTGCTCAGCCATTCTGAGTGTTTAAAGGTCACATTGCTAATGGGCTTCTGGAAAGAGGTTTGCTTTGTTTTTAAAAATGTGCAAAAAATGTGATAGTTGACTATCTTTCTTTCTTTCTTTAATGAGCCATTTGGGAAGATGTGGGGACTATGCATGGCAGTGTTCTAAGGGAGCCAGTCATACGATTTAGAGGCAGATCTGGGTTGTAAGAACAATGGGCAAAAAGGTGTCCTCTTGAGACACACATGAGGACCTCATCTATTGGTGATACGAGGCACATTTCTAATCATCATATCACAGAATGTTTGTGAAAAGTTGTGTGTTTTGAATATCAAGAAAATGAAATTCTCAAACCTTAGCCGGACCTCTATATGCCTCTTTTGTGCCCTGTTTTTTATTTGATTTCTAGACAAAGGAGTCTGGTTCCAGGGATTTCTTAGTATTCAGCTGACCTGGGGGAGACTGTGACAGTGCTCAGACACTTGGATCCTTACTTTGCACTGATAGAAAACTCATCTTAACTATGTCCACGTCCTCTTTGTATTTCAATTTTACTACAATATTAACTACTCCAGGAGCGACAGGGCTGACTTCTCACACACCTCTTTCATGTGCTTCCTCTTATTTTCCCAAACAAATGATTCACTAAATTCTGTGTGGGCCTCACTAATCCTCAGTGCTGTGGCTCTAATTTTTTTTCCCTTTGGAGGTAAAATGCCCATGCTGTATTTCTAAATAAAGCCCTTTTTGGCGGCTCATTGTGGCCTCTCCTGGAGGTGTATAATTGGATTCTTCAGTCATATGTCTCAAAATATGCACCTCCAGCCGAGCTGGGAAAATGTAGCATCCCTAAGTTTAAATATAACAATTCTGTGCATTCAGATAGAATATTCCACTGAGGAGATGCATTATCTTAGTTCACCAGAAAAGCCACTTCAGTGCTTCAGACAGCAAATTGCTCATGGTACATTTTCTACCCCAACCTATTCCAGAACTGAGTAAAAATAAAAAGGTACAATTTCGATTGCTATCACTAACAATTTGCTTCTTTTTATGGCCCATTTTAGATTTTCTGACTGTGGGTGATTTCCTTTCACTAAGTACATTTTGTCCTAGTGTCTCCTGTGCCTAACCCATCACGCAACGTTTAATGAAGAGATGCCAAGGAGAACAGCCCCCCCCGCCCCCGCCCCGGCTTTGCATGCACGGGTGGTGGTAGGTTGTGGTGGAAAGTTCTCGGAGGCAGTGTTGCATGTGGCAAGAGCAGAGCCCTTGCCACCAGACAGCTGGGGTTCCCCTTCAGCTCTGCAACCACCCTGCGCCTCAGTGGCCCCCTCAGTGAAGTGGACAGTAACCCCACCAGGATGCGTTGAGCCTCACGTGATCACTAGATAAGTAAAAGTGAACTTGGTTTCTAGTAACTCATTCTGTATTCAACACAGTACTAGTCGAATGCTAACTGTGTCTCTGCTCTAAGCGGGGACATCAGGGCTGCAACCCAGTCAGAGAGACGTGGTCTGCATATTTTCTAGATGTGCAATTGACATAGAAGCTGGGCAAGAAAGACAAGGTCATGTCCCTGAAGACTTCTCACCATCGCCCCATTCCACCACATCTTGCCTCCAAAGTGGACCCCGCTTCCCTCCAATCCTTCATTCTATGCTGAGTGCAGCAACCAAAGGAATCTGCTTGATCCATTAGTCTGATCATGTTGCACCTCTGGTCAAAACTGAGCAATGGCTCCCATTAAAACCTCCCAGTGACGTTCTCTCCTTCTTCATACCCATCACTTTTCTGCTCCAGCTACCCAGGTTCCTTGCTACGCCCCAACCCACAGACCTTGCCGTGATGTACACACTGCACTAGCTCTTTTCTCTTCCGGACACCCTCATGCCCTCAAGATTCACATGACTCATCTCCTTATCTCCCTCAAATTTTTGCAAAAATAATAACTTCTTAAACCTATCATGACCACTATATTTAAAACTGCAATCTGCTCTCACCCCCAATATCAACATGTTGCTTTTACTCTTCCCTCAAGCACATACCACATTCCAACATAACACTAATTTTTATTATCATTCTATTTATTTTGGTCTCCTGCCAGAAGGTAAGCCCCACAAGGGTAGGGGTTTGCTTTGTGGTTGTGTCCCAAGAACTCAGAATAATGTCTGACACTTAGGTGCATGTAAATCCAAGTCTTCTGTCTATGGCCACTCTACCCTGAACATGTCCAATCTTGCCTGAGATAAATGAAAGTTTTTAACAAATGTGCTGGGTCAGAGTATTTAAACTTAACAAAATGTTCTTTTCAAAATAAACAGGGCAGAGGAGAAAGAAGAGAATGGAGTTTTATATGCTCATGCCAAAGTGTGCATTACTTACAATAACGTCACATTTGAATCTTCTGGACACACTTTCTCAGCCTATGTTGATTCTTTTTACTCTCTTTATAGTCAATGAGAATGGACCTTTTTATTGATGATTTTATTATTTGGGGATAGAAAAAAGTTAATATGGTAAGTGAACAAATGGGTCAAACAATTTTTATTTAAGAAAAAAATAGAAGAGATGTGACATCAAGGCACAAATTGGCTTGGGCCACTGGGGAGACGGCAGGTGCAAGACCCTGTTGTCAGTGGAAAGAGTACACGGGGTGCCCACCCCAGCAAAACCTGACCATGCTTATTTAGATTCAGTTCCTGTTAACTTGAAAAGCAATGTGGTTCTCTACTGTTGCCCAGCAGAGTGGTATGAAGAGGAAGCAGCTTGCTGAATTAGCTTCAAACATTCCAATGTTTGTGGGGGAGCACCTTTGGGAGCATCCTGTCTACACTCCTCATCTTATAAAGGAAAGTACTGGGGGTCAGGGGACATAAGTGCTCTTTAAAAGCCCACACTGTCTGTAAGGGACAGAATAGAGGCAAAGCCATGCTCCCTCTGGGTCTGCTTTCCCACCCAATGCAACATTCCCTAGGACACTTCTCAATGAAAGACACCTACAATTTTGGGCTCAAAATTGTAATTGGCCAGAGCAACAGGAGAAGTGTGATGAGCAGTGTCTCATTTCTGAAATGCTAGGCAAGGCCATCCTTCATTACAAGCAGAATAAAAAACAGAAAAAGAATCCAAATACATCCACACACCCTGCAAAGCCTCCTGGACTCTGACTTGAGATACTCCAGCTCGGAAGACAGGGAACTCAGGGCGTGGCTTCTCAGAATTCCCCTGGAGGTGATGTTTTGGGGTGCTGTTCCTGAAAAAGATGAAGCTCAGACCACGAGTCTGACTTCCTGATACTTGAGATTGTCCACAGAGAATCAAAGGTGTTATATCCCACTTTGATTTTGGCACCCTTGAGGAAAAGAACTAGGGGTTTCTTGCTTCCTGACACTCAGGCCTATCACTTCCTGACCTCCCCAAGTGCCTGATAATTACTTGTGGTGTAAGGAAGGGGTAGGTTGCCTCGGACTGCTTTAAACCCTCTGTGTTGTGGGCCTTCTCCATAGGGAGAGCTCTGCCCTAGATGCCAGGGGTGCAGCTCACCATTGGTGCTTCCCAACAGCTGCCGGTTTCACCCTGCTCTAAGCTTCTGTGACAAGGAACTCCAACACACCATAGTCCACACTTTAAAATAATAAATTGTGGGTGGGTGTGTAAATAATTGTTCCTCAAATATATTTTCCAGATGATTCATTTAAAAATGTGTTTCATGTGATGGCGTGTGAATCAGAGTGCCTAGCCCTCAGGCAGGCCCCAAAGTATTCCAACCTACATTCTCAATAAGCACCTGGGATTTGGAGAGTCATTCCCTCCTAAGGGATTTGGTATGTCTGATCTAATGCACATCTATTTAAGGAGGTGGCTATCGTCTCAAGCCCTTTACTCCATTCTCTTTGTGGCATCAAGCCTTCCGATCTAATTGAAAGCTCTCTTCCTTGACAACAATGTAATCAAAACTGCTTAAGAGCTCATAGCCAGCTGTTAGGTTTTAGAAAATAAATATACAAATCCAAGTTCAATTACATTAAGGAAAAAAAAACTGTGTTAATGCTTCTATTAAAATGGTTATCAGAGAGAGTTGACCTCAGAAGTCAGGATGTTATCAATGAAAATCGACAAATGGTCCCTCAAGAAAACACAAGAGCCACAAGGAGAGAAAGCCTGGACATACCTGTCCCCAAGTTCAAGTGAGGTTTCCTGAAGCAGGCAATAATGCTTCTACTGTGAAAAGATAATCAGGGATCAGCTTGTGCACTGTAGAATGAAATAATTTTCTTGGACAATTGAGCTTTTCTGGACAAATTTATGTGTCAATAAGTACCACATGCAAATTCTATGGGAAGGATTAGCACAGGACTTTTAAAACTAAATCTTACCTGTCTTGAGATTTAAAAACATATATTTTGGTCGAAAGCACTCTTTTGATATTCTTGTTGACACTTCTGACATTGCTGATATTAATCATTGTTTCTGATATTGTACTGAACACCATTCTTTACATTTTTCCTGGGTACTTAAGATAATTTAGTGAACTTTTATAACTCTAGAGTATAATGAAATTTGTGATAACTAATAGCTTGTATTTCATGAATATAAAATATCACCCTAAAGGAAAATGAGAACAGGTGAAATAGTACATATGAGTTTTGAGTTCTTCAGGGAAAAAAAAAAGACATTAGAATTAATTCCAAGCTTTGCAGGTATTAAATGACAAAAATAATATATTAAAGAATTATGTGAAAAATAGCAAAGTGTAGTCAACATTAATCCTGAGCAAATTTCTACAATTTTTTCAAAAAATATTTTATTTTATTTTTTGCTCATTATACAAGGAAAATGAGCTCAGTAGAAGGCAGCAGGGAGCTAACATAGCTGAGTGTCATCTTTTGCTTTCGTTTTTGTTGCTAATATTATCATCAGAGTAAGAGAAACTGAGAGCAGAAGGGTGCCTTGATTTCAACTTGAAAACATTTGTCATTTATCCATCTGAACATGACAGAGGATTGACAGTAGCAGACTTAGGTGCATTCATAACTGATTAAAGAACCTCACATTTAAGACTTTGCCTAATTAGTCAACGTGAATTCTGAAGGAAGTCTCTAGAAATAGTCCACTGGGCTCTGGCGCAGGCTGACTAGCAAATCACAGAAAATGGAAGTGGGTTTCTCATCCATTCATTGACAGAATCGGAAACCAATGATTTTCAATGGTATAAAACAATAGGCAAGATTTAATACCTTGAAATGTAGAGGATAATACAAAGATTTCTATTTGAAACCAAACTTCACTCCCAAAAGAACAGAAAGCAGATGTCATTTAAGCATGATGTGCACAGGCACACAGGAGGTGGCTGAGCAGTTCCACAGGAGCCAGTGGAGCTCTCGTTTGCACTGAGGGAAGTACGAGGGAGGAGTGGGTCTTGCTACACCCTAATGTCACAGAACTTCCCCTCCCATGCACTCTGCTCACTGCCTACCCCAACCCGGGGGGAAGAAATCTCAGCCCAGCACATGCAAATGTGAATGGCAGGATGGACGCTGAAGCCCTTCACCCTGTGAACCCCTGAAAGAAATGAGGATGTTTAGGTGGAAACAAACGAGGTTACTCAGCTTTGCCTCACTGTGACCAAAGTACCGACAAGAACAAGTAAGAGGAGGTGAAGTGTCTTGTTGGCTCACAGTTCCAAAGGTTCAGTCCACAGTTGGCTGAGTCACTGCTCCAAGCCTCAGGTGAGGCAGCCCACCTTGGGGAGGGGGTGTGGTGGAGAAGCCCTGCCCCCTTCATGGCTGCCAGAAAGCAGGGTGGGGGTACAAGGAAGAGGCACCCTACCAGGGCAGCCCCAGGCACACCCATCTCCTCCAGGTATACTCCACTTGCCTACAGGGACCAACCAGTCTGTCCATTCAGACTAGAAGAACTAATCCAATCATGTCACCTCTGACTACTGCACATTTACAGGAGCTCTGGGAAAGACCTCATGTCCAAACCATGAGGAGAGTGAGACAGAAAATGTGGGGGGTGACTTCTTTAATTTTTCTCTAGCAGTATGCAGAAACGGGGCTCAAGAGAAGATTCCAGTTCAATCCAAGCTAGAGTTTGTAAAGGCTTGTAAAGGCTTTGATGTACAAGCATACACGACTACAGCAAAGACTGAACTCTAAATGGGTGAAGATGGTACTGAAAAACCCATCAAATAAGCCTATCGTTTGTTCCTGAGTTTTAAGCTGGCTCTGTGGAGCACTGCGCTTTCTCTCTGGAAGTGGCAGAGATGGCAGAGGTTAGGATGTGCCGAGTGGAGAAACATCTGTGTCTCACAGTCACCTTCTGTTTGTTTGGATTTTGGTTCATTGTAGAATTTTTTTTTCCCTGTAAGCTAAAATGTCCATGGCAAGAACAACAAAAACAAGGGAAAAAGTCTATAGCAACTTGTAAAAGATACCTTCTTTTAAGACAGTTTTAGGAAATCATATTCCCTAGTATGTATGTATACTTTTATATCCAAATCTCTCTCTCTCTCTCTCTCTCTCTCTCACACACACACACACACACACACACATTTTAAGCACTGCATTACTTAGTGCTACGCTAGTGACTTTGTAGATTGTGTGAAGTGTCCATTACTCATGATTCTGATCCTCATAGTTTAAAGAAAACGAGTCAAAAGAGCATTCTTGTAGCTCAAAGATGGAGGTGCACTTGGCATGCAATCATGCTAAATATGTCAAATGCCCAATTTCACCTTCAGCTTAGCAAGGGCTTCTTCCTACAACCCTCAGGCTAGTTCCAGGTCACCTGTGTGAGCCATCCAGGAGGGACTCAGGTGAGCTCACAACTCAGACCAATGTCTTCCGGGTGGAGACAGTATGTGAGCACACACTTCTACACTTCAAAACTAAATACTATATTCAAGTATATATTTTATAATATTCTGTCTACAATTCAATCACCAAACATTACACAGGATTATTAAAAATAGGAGCAAGACATTGAAGATCATACCAGCACTAAATGTGCATTCTCTCAACAAATCCCTGCTAAGCACCCTGGACCAGCTGTGATGAGGAGGTTGTGTAGAGAGAGTGACTGTGTCTTTGAGAGACAATTGGATAAGGATACAAACAGTCTGTTTAAACAAGATTGATGCTTGAACTAGAAAACAGATTCTTCGAAGGTGCTACTAGGTTCAGGATGGACACCGAAGTCCATAGACAGTTTTCCCAACTTTTTAATGAAGGAGACTGTGTGCCCCTTCTCTCTATCGCTCTCTGCCCTAGGCTCTCTTGCTAAGTGCTTTTGACTACAGTGTCTCCACCCTGCGAGCATGAATTATTTGGATTATTAAGCATCCAACAAAGATGAAAGGGCCAAGTGATGAGACGTCATTGAGCTTTTCATTCTATTTCCAGGCACGACCCAGGAATGCTTTCCGGGGTGGACTTAAAGATCTCCTGGTGGCTGTAATTTTTAAGGCTTAATTCAAATGTTTTCTGTTATTGTCATTAGCTTATTACTAGGACTATTTTTACTGACACCTAAACATTTCACAGTTTCAGATTCATTCTGTATCTTCATGATAGTGTCTTTGGAAGGTTAACATACAAACTATATTAGATCTTAATATAATTAAATCTAAATATATTATATCGAAACGATATTAGGTCATAAATTACATACATGTAGACTGTATTCTCAAAGAGCTTTATATTATTTGTACTCGTAAAGTAGTTGACCTTGACTTTATTCTAACTAAATATGGATGCAAGCAGCAGATTGGAGTATAAAAAGAATCACTGGGTTAAAAGCCACTTGAGAGGCCAACATACTGAGATGAAAAGAGCTCAGAAAAATAAATGAAATAAAAATTGTTCATGGACTCAAGGCTGGTAGTGTTGTTGAGGTAGCTCAGACCATTCCAGCAACTCACTGAGACCCTGGAAACACACACCCTGAGGCTGTCAATCAAGGATGACTGTGCAGCTGCCTCCCAGACCAAGTGGCAGCATTAGACCCCAGAGAAATGGAGACTGCCTGCCCTTCCTGAAGGCATTCAGTTCAAAATGTTGAAACACAGTGATCAGTGCTGTATGCCTTTTAGCACCAATATTCTCAAAAGCAATCAACATTCATTTATCAATTGCCTACAGTGTAACAGCCTTTCATGGCCTGAGAAGGACAACCTAAGCCTATGAGAAATGGCTTCACCTGTGAGGCATACAACGTAGCTAGATATAAAGCAGAGAGGACAATGGGATAAAAAGTGAGCACTACAGCAGCACAGGAAACCATGGTGGGTATTAAACACACATAGCTTTGCTCCCTCTAAAAACAGTGGGTGAGTCCCCCACTGCTGTAGTCATTGGGGAACAGCAATGGCCTCTAATATGAGGGATGGAGGAAAGGTTTCACTGGAGAGGTGACGCTCAAGTCCACAGGTTCAAATGTGGAATCTGGACTGGAACAGAATGGGCTACCAGTAGAGAGGTTGTTAGCTCCTGGGAGATGGTGGTGGGCAAGTCACAGAGCTGGCTTCTCTGGTTGTTGTTATTTGTTCCTTAGTCTTTGTTGGTGGAGGATACGTGCTGGGAAAAGGAGTAAGAAAAGTGCCAATTAGACTCTTCGAAGTGCTCCGGATGTTTTCTGGTATCAGCCCAACATTTGGTTTTGCTGCAGACATTTAAATGTTGGAGCTGGAAGGTTTTGCACAGATTTTTCTTAGTGAATAAATACTTACATTGGATCACAAGGAAATAAATCTATCACCATTGTATTTGCATTTTTATCCCTCTGAGCATCTGTTTCCCCACCCTATTATCTCTGGTTACAATCTTTCTTTAGCAGAACATCTTTCACCGATGTCCCCAAATGCTACAAAATGGAGGATCCTGAAGCAAGCTGGATCCCAGTGGATGGCTTATTAATAATGAATGCTAGAAGGATGGTTTTAACTTTACAAGCATTTTCACATGTATTTCCTTTTAATATCCAGAGTGTAGGCTTAATTATTCTTTATTATATAGTGAAGAAAAGAAAGATTAAAAAGAAAAGCTACTTCACTGCCCCGGAGAGTATGATTAACACAGTCATAGCACACAGTAGGACTGCTATGTAAACCAGAATTAGACCCAGAAGATGGCACAGTCGATACTCCTATGTCATTCATTTAGTAGCTACTTGTTGAGCACCTGCAATGTGCCAGGCACAGTTCTAAGTCACGGCACACAGTAGAAAATGACAAGTTGCCTTGCACATATACAAAGGAGATCTTCCCACGGTTTTCAGATCCTTGCTTCAGGATCCTCCATTTTGTAGCATTTGGGGACATCGGTGAAAGATGTTCTGCTAAAACATCAGGACCCAGATCATCCGATTTCTAATCTGTGTTCTTTCTTACTATCCTGACTCTCAGTCCACAGAGTGTTGGCTTGAATATTTGTAATAGCAGCTCAGGCATCTGCTTTGATCCAGAGCAGATGAAAAATGCCCCTCTAGAGAAGTGAAACCTTTGAAATGTGCTTAGATAAGAGGAAGGCCACCTGGACGTCCATGCCAGGAAGCATGCTCAGGGTGATTCCCATCGCCCAGAATGGATCCCGTTTGTTTCCACAGTTGTGTGGCTAAAGAACTGTGTTCTCAGCTGCGTTTTGCTCTAACCCAGTCTCCTATTATGTTCTGTCTTCAAGAAAGAAAGGTAGACTTCATGAGTTAAGGGACTGCACTCAAGCAACTTGAAAATGTAAGAAAAGAAGGGACTTGCATGGACACATAGATGCAGGTGTTTAGTAGGAGGGGACTTACACACATACACACACACACATGTGTTTGTACACATGCGCACATATGTACATAAATGTATTTGTTTATAAACAAATATATATGCATGTTTATATTTGCATACATAAGCTCTTACACAATATTCTAGAAAAACATCCTTGTGATCATTCACTACAGTAAATGTGCTGGGAGGTGATCATTATTATTCAAAAATAAATGACTAAGTCCTCCTAAATATAACTAAGGCTCTCTTAGGGATTATTCCTGATGATGAAGCATGTAGAAGAAACACTTTGCTACTTCAATTACTCTGGCAAGACCACACCTGCTGCTGGATGCATGGTTCAAGAACCTGGGTGCCTGAGTCTGGCAGCTGGGTTATTAATCATGGGTGTCAAGTTCTTTCTGCTAATTAACCTTAATTGAGCTCTCCGTTATGGAAGCACCATTTCCAGTGAAGCAACTTAACAACTATAGCAAAATAACGGAGCATGCACACCCTCGGATGAACATTACTCCCTGTGGCTGAACACCAACACCTAATGCACTTTGCTGTAATTCAAAATTTTATATTTTCCCTCAAAGTTTTAAAAACACCCAGAGCAAAAATTGGTAGAATCGTGTATAAAATTTGCATAATAAAATGATTCAGGGAAGCAGTTTTGCTACAACATATGTGTCCTCATTTTGTATTTATTTAAAAATAACTAGAATATACCCTTTATAATAAAAATATGATGATGTTTCACAGATTTAAAGATGAAAATTTCACAGTATCCATCAGTTATCATGATTCTGAACTTAGTCATGCTTGAATCCAAATCTTTATTTCATTTATGTTCGGTATTATTTCCAATAGTACCACAAAAATGTCCATTAGGGCAGAATTCTATTGAAATAGGTAGCTTCAATAATCTGCCAGCAGAAATGTAGTGCAATTAATTCTAAATTTGGTAACTTGCAAACCCTTCAAATGTTCAATAGGTTATTTATTAAAAAGCAAATTGAGAAAAAATAAGTTAGTGCTGATGAACAGAATACTTGGATTTTAAAATGGCCAGAGGGCTACTGATATTAATAAGCTTTGTCAAATTCACTTTCAGAAATGCAAGGAGGAGTGTGTAGTATTTTTCTGTTCATGTCACAATCTCTGTCAAGAGGAGAGCTCAGATACCTTGGAGACTGCTTCCTGATGTGGAAATTCCTGAAAATAAAAAGGCAAAGACAGTCAGTCATTCAGCAGATTTGCAAGGGAAAGGAAACCCCTGAAGAATTTTTAGATGAACTAAAGTGATAAATATGAATGTATTAGGAAAAGGTTTACCCATTGATGTAAGTTTTGGGGGAAAAATACAAAATTGGTGATAAAGTACTAGCCAGTGTGGATAAGGTTTTACCTGGTATGAACAAGGCAAGACAAGCCTTGTGTTTTACTGAGGATTCATCTATGCAAATGCTCAACAAGGGGCCCCACTGCATTGTCTACTGTCAGCACCCTGGCTCTGGGGATGTAAGGGAGTATGATATAAAGAACATTACTCTAGGCAGCTAAAACATGAGTCCACCTACTAGTTTTGCCACTTAACAGCTGTGGGAATAAGGACAAATTACTGAAGAACCCTCCCCAGTAGAACTTTGTGTGATGGTCTACATATTCTATATTTGTGTTGTCCAAAATTTAGCCACTATTTACATATGGTTATTGAGCACTTGACATCTGCCTGGTGCAACTGAGGAACTGAAGTTTTAGTTTTTTTAATCAATTTTAATTTAAATAGCACTATAATGAGGAGAGTAGGGGGAAAGGGGGGGATGGGAAAAGGTACAGAGTTACAGTTAGCTAGGAGCAAGAAGTTCTGGTCTGCAGTTGCACAGCAGGGTGACTATAACTAGCAATATCGTACCGTGCATTTCAAAGAGCTGGAAGGAGGGATTTTGAAAGTTTTTACCATAAGAAAATATAAATGTTTGCAGAGACAGGTCTGAAAAGATATAAACTTTTCAAGATATATACATGCATTGAATCATCATGCGGTATCCCATTAATGTGTATAATTTTTTATGCTTTTATATGTATCATTTAAAATGCATTTAAAAATTAAAAATAAAAATATTTAAATTAATCAATTAAAACAGCGATGTGCGGCTAATAGTGCCGCCCGGGCAAGGCAGCACAGCCTCACACGATTTCTTCTTCTAGGATGTCAATTGCACTGGAGACACTCAAAACCCAGTTCAGAATGTAACTAATAAAGGGAACGTGTCAGCTCATGTTTACTCAAAAGCTCAGACGCAGGAAGTAAGGGCCTGGTGCCATCAGGGCTCTCTAGGTTTCCCTCTGGACTCTTGCTACTTCCTTGGGGCTCTTGCTCCTCACTGACCTCTAGCAGGACTGAAGGAGCAGGGCATTGCTCCCAACACCTCTGAACGAGAGGCCTGAGCTTGGCTCCCACAAGATCAGAGGAGAGAAGCAAGGGCAGGGAGAAAGCTGGGCCTGCAGGGCCAACTCTCAAGCTAGTTATGTGGGCAAGTGAAAGGAGATTTTTGATGAATGATAGAACTTAGGAGAGAAGACGTGTCCTCCCAGGAAAACCTAGAAATCGATTCAAAGTTAAAAGATAAGGAGCAGAGGCTGAGGAGGTAATTGGTAATTTTCATCTGCTTTTCTCAAAGGATTATGGGAATTCAGTCAATGATGTCATGTGCAGCAAAGCAGAAAGCCCTGGTGCTACCTTAACTCTCCATTGGATAGATGGGTGACCACACAGCATGGGGGTTCTCTGTAACTGATCAGGGGAAGTGGCCTTGGCATGGGTCTCCATGGGCAAAGAGAAGTGCTGTGCCACATTCTCAGCCTCCCTGCAGCCCAGCCACCTTCAGGCTGATCACCACCTCCAGGCAGAACAGATAATAAAGAAAGCTTTTCTGGCCTTCTGGCTCAAAGGCCTCACCCATTCACCTGAAACCCACTCCCAGTTGCTGAAGTTTAATTCTGCCAAGCTCCAGCATCTGGACAAGTGGTTTTAAGACATGGCTAGAGTTGAAAATGCTGCAGCCGTGACTTTCAGCTAAACAGGAAGTGAAATTGGACGAATATACCACACAATCTGGTGTAAAGTCGAAGGCCATGATAACCGTGCCACTTAGTCATGAAGCACAAACCTCCCGGTTAAACAGGCCCCCATGTGCCAGAAGAAATACACGATCTTTAATACACGATACTCTGTGAATAGTGAATTGTATCCTTCCAAATTTATTCTATCACAAGGATAACCAAAACACATACCCAACAAATAAACAAACAAATAAATAAATAAAAAATAACAAACACAAAACAAGAAAGAAGGAAAAGCGAAGTCCACGGCTTCTCATTGTATTGTATGTCCATTCACCTAGGCAGAGAAACAACCCTGAGGAAGGGTTGTTGGACAGACAGAAAAAACCCAGAACTTTTAGCAAAAAAAAAAAAAAAAAAAAAAATTAAGCTAAAATATTAGGTCACTGAAGATAGTGATGCATTTGTTTTATTTTTAGTTGTAGATGGACACAAAGTCTTTATTTTATTTGTTTATTTTTATGGGGTGCCTAGGATGGAACCCATTGCCTCATACATGCTAGGCAAGCACTCTACCACTGAGCCACAACCCCAGCACCCAATGATGCATTTTTAACTTTGTTGTAAAGGGGGATTTCATCTAGAAATTATATTCACACATTTTCAAATTGGCAAGGACTCCCTAATAGAGATTCCAGAGAAACAGAACCAGTACCTATGTATGTTTATAAATAGGCAATTGTACGGGTGCACATATGTATATCTTCTCTCTCCCTCTCTCTCATATATATATATATATATATATATATATATATATATATATATATATATATATATATATATATATGTGTGTGTGTGTGTGTGTGTTCTTGAATTTTTCAAAGTTCTTGAATACTTACATTGTTTTCATTATTTCTTTTCTTTTTTTTTTTTTGGTGTGGGTGTGTGTGTGTGTGATTTTTGAAACCAAGAAGTACCACCATCTGACTTCAAGCTGGAGACCCAGGAAAGTCAGTGGAGTAATCTAGTCCGAGTCCAAAGGCCTAAGAATCAGGAGCTCAGCTGTTCAAGGGAAGGAAAAGCTCCAGGAGAAAGAGAAGAAATTCACCCCACTTTGTTCTTCTAGAACCTTCTGCAGACTGGATGATGCCCTCTTCATTGGTGAGGGCAGATCTACTGATCTAAATGCTAATCTCTTCCGAAGACAGGCTATCGTATATGTTCAGAAATAACATTTTACCAGCTATCTGAACATCTAAAGTTGATGCTCAACATTAACCAACACAGACCCACACACAGGGATTATCCATGCACACTTTTGTGTAAAAATTAAAGATGTACTTTGTCTAGAGAGAAAACTCACAAAAATAGAATTAAGCTTAAAGTAAGTTCTATAATCAAGGACAGGAGAAAAGATAGTTATAGACATTTTGCATGGCTTTTTGTTCGGGCTAAAAAGTATTTCCTCTACTTTAACATTTTAATGTAATTATTTATTTATCGACATTTTTGCCAGTTCATCATCATTGACTCTGTCCTGTTGTCCTTAGGATTTTTTTGTGTGTTCTTGAATTTTTCAAAGTTCTTGAATACTTACATTGTTTTCATTATTTCTATTCTTTTCTTTTCTTTTTTTTTTTTGGTGTTAACTATTAGTCTTATCTCAAAGGCCGACGGATATACTTTCACCATTGTTCTTTACTAAACACATTGCATGATATTTTAATTATCCTTTGAATCTCTGATTCATTAAGGGAGAGTTTTTAAATTTTTTTAATGTTTTCAAGTGGTTTTCCCACCTCTTGTCTTTATTTATTTCCACATGTATTCGTCTGTGATCTGAGAACTTGTCTCTGTTTGTGTAGACTATATTAGAAGAGCTAATTGAAAGTAGCTTCAACAATAACAATGTATGAGCTCACTTTGGTTCAGGAGCAGAGATTTCCAGAGCTGGTTCTTTGGTTTGATGTTGTAGCCAAGACTGTGCACTCTTTCCCTCCTCACGTTCTGCTCACCTCCTGTGAGCACTCTCTGCCCTTGCCAACCCACGATGGTTGGCTTGAAGCAATCCAGCTGCCATTTTATCACAAGACAAGGATTCATACCATGCTGCTTTTAAAGATGTCCAAATTGGTTTTCTGTCAACCAGAAAGAGGGGTGAATTATTCCCCGGGTGGCTGTCAACCACCAATATCTTCCTCACAACACGCTTAAGTGGACGAATAGAAAATGTTCTGAAAATACACATGCAAGTATGTTAGCCATCATTACCACTGTGGGGAAGAGTGAAAATAAGAGAAGTAGTAGGGAGATATCACATTTGATTCTACATTGTTTTGTTATTTACAATGGCAATACAGTCGGACAATTTTTTAAATATGATTTTGAAGCCTATCTGGAAGAATAATATGTAAAACCAGTGAAAAGAATTCTGAAAATAAAGAGCAATGTGATAGCAAGATTTTTCCCTACTATGTATTAAAGTATTATGTCTGACAAAGATATTAAGTAATTCGGTTAATGAGGTCATTGAAAGACTCAACTGTTCATGTCAGTTTAGCCAATGGATAAGGGAGGAATTTAAATTTTTGATAAGATATTATTTAATAAATAGTATTAATAAAAGTAAAATCAGTTTGAAACAATTGATCCCTCTCCGTCACCACACACAAAAGCAAAATCTGGGAGTGTCAAGTATTTGATAACAAATCAGTAGAAGGAAGTACAGCTCATTACTGTAATGATTTGTGGTTTGGAATGGTCTTTCTCAATATGAAATTCAAGCCAGAAACCAGAACAACAGCCTCAAAAATGACATGCTTCAACCATAGACCAACAAAGACATTGTGCATGGAAAATAACCAAATGCAGGCTATTCATTTGAAGATGTAAAACAGAGTCCTTTAAAGTGTTCACAGTGCATAGTGTAGACTCAACCCACATCACACAGGACTCTCACCAGTTAATGACCGGCCACTGGGGTGTGGTGCAGGCTGTGCCCCGCTGTATCCTCTCTGATTGCGGATTCCAGGGCTGTGTGCTCTTGGAGCCCCAGGCGCAACGGCCCCCACCCCAAGACCCAATTCATACTTTCCCTGTACCCTTGCTCCAGTGCCCAGCAGGTAGCTCTGACACCTGTGGGGAAAGAGAAGCCCAGTTACCTTCTTGTAAGTTTTTGTAAGAGGTATGTAAATATTGATGCTACTTCCATTTCTAAGGAAGAGCATGCTACTCTGCAGAGGCTTCTCTTAACAATAGAGCTTGAGGGCTCTTGCCACACCAGCATACCCTCAGACTTTCCTAAGAGCTGCATTATTTTCATGGAGTGAATGAAAGGTACCCTATGAAATCCCTGCATATGGAAGAACACTTGGGCATTTACAGTTCTTGTCTCCGAAAACACCTCGTATCTGCATCTTTGTACACACGTGGGCATAATCCATGAAATGCAGTCCTACTGGTGTCGTTGAAAAATAATGAAAGGTCCTTCACATTTTACAGAAAACTTCACCATGCTTTTCACAAATGATTTATCAATATATAGTCTTATGAATATTCCTACACATCTTTTGCAATATTTAGATCACTTTTATTAATATATATCACTTTCATTGTCATTCTGAAATTTAAATCACATTTCTCTCATTTCCAATATAAGTATGTATGGTGATACACTTTTTTCTTCTGTGAAATGTATGTTCATATCCTTTACTCAATAGAATATATTTCTATTGATTTTTTTTTTTTTTTGTACTGGGGATTGAACTCAGAAGAGCTCAACCACTGAGCTATGTTCCTAGTCCACAGGGGTAGGCCACTGGACCTGACTCAGACATTTTTTCCCCTTAATGCTTATTAGAATTCCTTGTATTTTCTGGATTTTGGTCCTGTTTGTGTCCAGTATGCTATACATACTTTTCATTCTCAAGAACTTTCAATGGTAACAAACAGCTGTGTACTATTTACTAGGTGTCAGGGAATGTCCCAGGTACTTCATATATTAATTCATTTTCTGCTCACAAAGATTCTGTACAGAAGCTGATACTGTTGTCTTAATTTTAGAGATAAAAATCTAAGTGAGGCATGGAGCAATTACATCGCCTATTCAGTGCCACATAGTGACCTGGAAAAATCAGAATTTAACTCAGGAACTCTAGATCGACGTGGGTATTTTTAGCCATCAATTATCCTCACAATATCTATTACAAAAATTGAAAAGTATTTATAAACATAAATCAATCTGTTTCCCTTTATAGCTTCTAGGTTTTGTATATTATAGGAAAGTTTCACCACATAAAATTTATAAAAGTTACAACATTTTTCACTAATACTTTTTATAATTTTAGGTTATTTTAATGCTTACCTATTTAAATTATCTAGAATTTGATGAACTCTGGAAATGACACCATTTTAAGTAGTTAGCTACTTGTTCAAGACAACTTGCAGAGTAGGCTCTTCCCCTGATTGCCTTTATTAGATACCAACAATCCACCTACACACTCCTCTACTCTCCATTCTGAACCTCTGCTATATTTACATATTCCTGCACTAGAATTAAACAATTTTTATTACTTAGCTGATGGTACACTTGACCCCTTGCCATAATTATCTCTTTAAAAACTTTCTTTGGAGGCTGGGATTGTGGCTCCTTTGTAGAACATTCACTTATCATGAGTGAGACACTGGGTTCAATCCTCAGCACCATATAACAATCAATAAATAAATTAAATAACGTTTTTTTTAAAGAATGCTTTAAAATAAAAAATTAAAAACATTTCTTGGTTATCCATATATATATTCTTTCTTATTTTGATTTACCTTATAAAATTTCATTTGAAACATTATCCCATTCTGATATTTGGAGAAATGCACAGACTATATTCATTAATTTGTAGAGAATTATTCATTAGATATTCCTGATAACATCTGGTATAAATTTCTTCTTTTTAGTTTATGTCCTTCAGAAAAGGTTTATAAATGCAGCTATTCACATTTTTGTTGGCTTTATTGCTTAGTATCTATGATTTTATTGTTATTGTTATTGGGATTTTTTCTTATTATAGTGAGATCCTCATTTTCCTCAATATAATTTCAAGCTGACTTCTGTTAATATTTGGGTAAGGTATGCTTTTTATGTTTACCTATTTTATAGTACCAAAAGCATTATACTTTTTCTCTTGGATTTTCTATATAAATTGCTATATGAAATTAATGACAGGTTTGTCTCTTCCTTTCAAATGTTAAATGTATTATTTCTCTACTTTAGTTTTATTGTATTAACTGGAATTGTACTAGATCACTGAATATTATCAGTGATACCAAATGTTCCCTTCACATTTCTAACCTTCATGGGAATGTTTCTAAGGTGTAAAATTATTAGCAATGAAATTTAAAGTACAAATTCTCATATAAAAATGTCTCATGCATCAAAATTAAGCATGCTTGTCCTTTATATTTCTAGAAAAACACTCTTTATTGGGTGAAGGAAGTTTCATATATATGAAACTTTATTAGATAGACTGATTGAAGTAAACTGTTTAGTGAATGTATCCCAAATTTGACTACCACATGTTTTTTCTTAATCTCTTCACATAATACATTATAATAGTGTATTTCCAATGTTGAGTTACATTCATTTCTGGAATAAACCATTCATTCATTAGTAGGGTGCATTATTATTTCAATACCTACCTGATTACGTTTTTTCATCTTTTGTTTAGAATTTTTTACATTTGTTTATAATGAAGTTACGATATTGATTTCCATTTTCATTTACTAGGTTGGAATATTTGGTGACTTCAATTATATAGGATAAAGTTTATAAATCTCAGTTCATGGGAGGGTATTATCCAAGCTTAGCATAGCTCATAATTCATTAATTTTATTAATATGTTTTTCCTTTTTTTCCCCTCTTCATAATCATATTTTATTTATGTATCTGATTACTTATAAAGTGAATACTAAGTTGTTTTTAAATTTAAATAAAACTTCCTTTTCTCTAAGTCTTTTTAAATCTTTTGTTAAGTCTTATGATGCTATCAATGATAATGGCTTATGTAACTCTTTTTGTACAACTTAATTTTTTTTAAAGATCTGTCTATCCATATAATTCATTTCTTTGGGCATTTCATAGTATTATATGATTGCATTTAACATATCTTACTTATTTTATTCTACACCAGTGAAAATCTGGCTGGGCATGGTGACACGTATCTGTAATCCCCACAACTCAGGAGGCTGGGGCAAGAGGATAGCAAGTTTGACGCAGCCTTAGCAACTTAGTGAGATCCTAAGCAACTTAGCAAGACATCATCTCAAAATAATAATAAAAAAAGTTCTGTGGATGTGACTCAGTGGAAAGCACCCTTGGGTTAAATCCCCAAGGAAGGAAGGAAGGAAGGAAGGAAGGAAGGAAGGAAGGAAGGAATTTGGGGGGTATATTACTGTTTTATAGTGAATTTCCTCAAAATTAGTAACTTAGATGCCTTTATTTTAAATCTTGGGTTTCCATGGATCTGGCGTCTGGTAGAGGGGCAGGTAGGTGGTTTCTGCCTAGGATCTCTGTAAATCTGCAGTCCAGATGTTGGCTGGACCCTGGGTTTGCTAGTCAGGCTGAGGAACTTACTCACATGGATCTTGTCCAGAGCCGTCAGTTCTTTGGCATGTGGTCCTCTCCTCAGGTGCTCTCTGACTCAGCAGGATTCCCCAAAGTGGGGAGTGATCCGAGCCAGCTATGGGAGAGTGGCGGAGATGGAAGCTGCTGGACCCGAGAGCCTCCTCCAATGACTGAGCACCACTTCAGCCGTGTTCCTGGGTCTCACAGACCAACCACCACGGCACTCAGGCGTTTTAGTCAGCTTTTTGACACAGTGACCAAAAGACCTAACAAGAGCAATTAGAGGAGAGGAAGTTTTTCTGGGGGCTCACTGTTACAGAGGTCTCAGTCCATAGACAGCCAACACTACAGCTCAGGGCCAGGTGAGGCAGAATATCATGGCAGAAGGGTGTGAAGGCAGAAAGCAGCTCAGGACAGGACAACAGGAAGCAGAGAATGCTCCATTCACCAGGGACAAAATATAAACTCCAAAAGCAAGTCCCCAGTGATCAACCTCCACCGGCCACACCCTACCTGCCTACAGTTACCACCCAGTCAATCCTCACCCCAGGATGAGTGCTCTGATTAGGTCAAGGCTCTCAGAGCACAGTCATGTTACCTCTAAACTTTCTTGCACGGTCTCACCCATGAGCTTTTGTAAGATGTCTCATATCTAAACCATAGCACAGGGTAATCTGCCAGGGTTTGAAGTATTCCTCAGTGTTTAAAATGTGACTTGTAGGTTACACATTTTAAGTCTGGGTAAGTCTCAAGCACGCCTAGGAAGCTGGTCATCTTACCTGGTACAATGTGGGAGATAAGATCAATAAATAACTCAATAACAGGGAGAAGAAACCAGATGCCATCTTGGAAGGTGAAAATCATAACAGGTCCTTAATTATATACAAAGCGTTTCAAAACTTACTTCCAGATTGGCTGCAATAGTTTTACACTCCCACCAGTTATACCTGAGGGCTCAGGACTGATTTTATTTTCTTCAGGTTATCTCAGAAAGAATGAAACTTCTGGATTGTTATCTGTTAACTTTTATCACACATCATTCATCTCTTTGTTCATCCGATACATTCTGGGAGAAATTCTCTTCTTTCTGTTCCAGATTAAGAATTCACTCTTAATTTGTGTATTTTGTGCTGTTTAGACATTCTTTTGCACAAAGATGTAGCAAAACTTACAATTTTGACTATTTTCAAAGTATAATATATACAATATTTTATCATGATTTAGAATTACAAGCCAGATGGCATTAACATTAACAATGGGAGGGAACAGGAGTGGAGTAAACTTTGAAAACCTATGTGAGCAAATAAATACTGGAAATATGTAACTTGAGCTATTCTTTCAAGAGGTTAGAAAAAGAAGAGGAATAAGCCCAAGTAAACAAGGGAGATAATCCATTATGATAAAGATAATGGAAGAAATCATTGATACAAAGCTCAGAAACAGAAGGAAAAAAAGAGAGGGGGGTGAGGGGGAGTTGGGGAGGAGAAGGGAGAGAGAGGGAGGACTGTGTATCAGAGAGAAACAACAATGGGTTTTGTTTGTTTTAATTCATTCTCCTTTGTGCCTCTTAGACACATTGACTCCAAACCCATGGCAAGCATTCTAGAAACTAGAATTCTCTGTGTGTCTATATATATCCTGCAGAACCTCCACAATTTGTCAATCCATATCACCAGTCATCTCCTCTTCCACATAAACCGGTGCATAAAAATTCTCACACAGTCCACTATAGATACCCCCTCCGGCTCTATCTATCTATCTATCTATCTATCTATATGTATCCATCCATCCATCTCTATCTCTGTGAAAGGGGGTAGACACCCAGAAATATAACTGTTGGATCAGGGATTTAGAAGTGCTGACCTGGCCCTCTAAGGCCACCCTGCCCTCCAGAAGGCTCCAGCCTGCACTTCCATCCAGTGCTTGGGGTCCACATCTCTTCTATTCTTGGCAACATTTGGTGAAAGCAAATGAAAGAGATAGTAAAAAAAAAAAAAAAAAAAAAAAAAAAAAAAAAAACAACAACAACAAAAAAAAAAAAAACAGAGACAGACCTCAACAGATCAGCAATGCTTGACTAAGCAGCGGAGGGGCACATTCTCAGGAGGAAAATGGCAACTGGCTACTATGGGGCCTGAGTTTTATAGGGTTCGTAGGACTGAATCACAGCAAAATGTGTCAGTTGGGAGCCAGGGAACAGCTATAGCTATGGGAGATTTGAAGGTTCAGAGCCCACCGTCTTCCTTCTCTCTCTGGGATCCCACTGGTCTTTTCTCTGCAGGGTTTTTTTTTTTCCATATCCTTCACTTATCATTGACCAGTTTTTGTCAACCTAACAGCTAAAAACTAATAGACCATTCTAAATTAATTTACACTTCTGTGATTATTAGTGATGTCAAACATCTCTTTACATATTTATTTCTTTTTTTATATATTCTAAGCTTTTTTTGTAAATTGAAGATACTGAATAGCACAAAAGTCTGGCAAAACTGATGAGACAAGATTATAGTAAAAAAAAAAATTAAAGGTACAATCATTGGAAAGAACCCAGAAAATTATAAAAGTTTCCAGAGAGATTTTAAAAGGAACTTGTCAAGAACAAAACAAAACAGAAAAAAAAATGAATAAAAAACAAAAATCAGAGTTTCAGAAAGATGAAAAAAAATCAGAATTTCAGATTTGCCATTATCAATGCCAAATGCTAGAAAAACAGTGTAGCAAAATATTCAATATATTTAGGAAAAATAACTTTGAATCTAGAATTCTATTCTTAGTCTAATTGTCTTTCCATTTTGAAGGGGGAAATAAAGACATTTTCAGACAGGGAAAACCTGAAAAGATTCACTATTCACATAACTTTACTAAAAGAATAACTTATGACAGTATCTCATAGCCCCCATATAACTGAATAGAAGGAAAGAAGAAAGAAAGAAAGGAATAAGGGAAGAGACAGAAAGGAAGAGGAAGGGAGGAAGGTAGGGAGGAAGGAGTTTCTTGTTTCAGATCTTTGACTTGCTAAATTAATACTACTGAATAGGCCACATTGGAACGGAATCTCCTCTAGGATGCTCCACACAGCAGAATGTTAATGAATGTTACAGAGGTTTTTATTTTTTTTAAAAGCAAAGTTTTGGGTTTGGCAAAGCCAAAGAAACTTCTTTTCTGAAGGACTTCTCAATCTTTGCTATATTTGTTCACAATATGAGTTCCTTCCAAGACTGGACTAACCCCTGCAGCACAGCGTTGGCCAGTGGGTCTCACCACAGAGCACCGGCAGAATCAGTGCCTTGAAGATTACTTTGGTGCAGGAGCCATGATTCATGCACCACCAGGGCTTTGAAAACTACCCTGTAAAATGATCTATAAGGTTCAATGTCAAAACACAAAATCTCCATGCTTTGTTCCCCACCAAAGCTTAGGAAACAGTATATGTGCAAACAATATTTTTCAATGAAAGAACAAGTGAATGAAGACATTCACTGTTGTAAAACTACTCTAGAAGGTGAAAGTCTCTGGAAGTCATTACTTCTATTTATTCTGGAATGTGATTTCACCAAGAAACTGAATTTAAAAGAAAAAAAAAAGTGCCAGGCCACTTCTACCTGGATAACATTGCTGCCTAGGAAACAAAATTCATGAAAAGCTCTCATCTTGCACATTTGATAAGCATCCTCAGCTGTAGGTGTAGTTTTGGTTACAACTGGGGTTCGTCCTCAATTAGCTTCAGTTACTCTGAGCCTGGATCCTTGTGCCTGATCTGCAAAGCAATCCCTGTTTCGTTTCAGTTTCCTGAACTCGTAGCATCTTAGTCTAGGAGGCAGGAGACCAGACCTACATTTGTGTAATGGTTCATTTTTTGAGCCTTAAATGCATTTACAATCATGGGTTTGACCTACCTCAACACTTATATTTGATGTCCTTACAGGACAATATCACACATTCCATTTGTTCTCTACCTTAATTGTTTTATTCCTCAAGTTCCAGGTGCATTTTTTTAAATGCTCATATTTGCATTGTTTAAAGGAGATAAATAAATGTTATGATCATATGTAAAATAGAAATATAATAAATAGAAGGGATGTGGTAAGATTTAGAGAGTGATTGAGAAAAACTTCTTGCCACATCCAGTTGAAAAAATAAAACTCCTTGTCATGTGACCATCAAAATATCTACTTTGTTTTATAAGAAATAATAATAAAAATAAATTAACAAGAAAAAAATACAAGAATTTTCTTTCTGCAATGCCTCCCTTTCCAAAACACTAGAAACTTGCTTCTCTCATCAGCAGGTGGTACGGGATCCCATAGAACTGACTTTAAGAGTTTTATACTAGCAACTTGAGAAAAAGAGTCATCTTCTTTCTTTGTACAAATGTGCACATTGCCACCCACCCCCTCAGGCTGACATAAATAAGGATCACACAGATAAAGCAGAGTGCATAGCAGCATGGGAATTCTGCAATTATTCCTTCCCCCGGTATCCCACACATCCTTCCCTGTTGTGCCTCCTCTAAAACAACTTCTTCACAGAATGTCTACTATTGATTTTGAAAGGTAGCTTCCTTTCCTCTAAAGAAATCTTTATATGCACACAACTTTCTTTTTTCAGTTTTTTTCCTATGATTGGAACTATATTTAGATGGAAGGATTCTTACATAACTTACCTTGTGTTTTCCATCAGACTTCAACAGAAGTCACCTCAACCTTTTATTGTATTTTATTTGCAGTTCGAACAAGCTCGGTGTTCACAAAGGATTTGGCATCCTGATAATGGAGCTAAAAGTTAGACAGTGGCTATTTTCAAATAGTCTCATTTCAGTCTCGGTTTCTAAAGATGATTTCTCCAGTCTTTCTTTCCTGAAACAATTGAATGCTTACCAAAGTGCACTTCATCTTAGTAAATTAGATTTTGATAAGTAGAAAAAAATTGCAGCTAAGAAAGTTTTTCATTTCCTTCCGATTAGTGAAAGATTGTCACTTTGACATGAGGTTTTCTAGAGCATGTAGTCCTGGTGTTTTGAATTATTCTGCCCAATTTCAGCTCAGCACCTCCAATGACTGAAAATTCAGGGGTCAAAAATGAAAATTCAGGGAGCAGGAGATACAGTAAAGGAAGAAATGGGTGACAGGGGATAAGGAGAGCTTTTCTGCTCAGAACCACATAAATGACCAAACAGGTATCACTCTTTGTACGTGTAGGAAAATGAAGGGCCTCTGTGCTCTCTGCACCCAACTTTGGATGGATGAAGACATTTCCCTTTAGGAAAGCCACAAACCATCTTTCTTCCCAGTAAGGGTCTTTGCAAAAATATTTCTCTGCAATTGTTCAGTTTTCAAAATGGAAATCTCTGGAATGTCAGTTCCTTTTTTAGTTGGAAAAAATAACTGTGTGAAGCCCCCTTTAAAGCACTTCTCCAGTGCAAGCATTTTAAATAATTTCTCAAAAAAAGTACTATATTCTGACTGAATAGCGTGACGTGAGGAACCACATCTAACATAAGATTTTGCTTCCACAAACCTGTCAATGCTCTTCAGTTCGACTGTGATGAAATGAGAATCGTGTAAGCTTGGAAGAAATATCTTTCTCACCCTGATCCTCTTTATTAGCTGTGGAATTGTACTATTTTCTTCACCATGGCAACAACAGCACGCAGTCGAGTTAGCTCTCACCTCCCCTGCGGAAGGTGAGGGGGAGAAACAGCAACAAAGAGAAAGGAGGCGAATGAAGGTCCCAGGAAGACAGGGCTGAGAAGCCCAGGGCAGTGTGAGCTCCGTGATCAGCATCAGGAGCACTTTCCAGCAGATTTTACTAGACCAGGTAGCAGGACCCGGAGAAAAGACTTCCAATTTACGCTCGCTTAAGTCTTAGAATGGGTGACTTTTCATATCAGCCAGTCAACTGAAAAACCAACTTAAATGATCTCATTTTAGAGTAAAGCTAATGTCAGTAGAAAACAGATTGACCAGTAATCTTGAAATGAGATTCAGAATTACTCATACACACCATCATTAAAAAGCAAAGGAAATTTGTTCTCATCAGCAACTTGTTCACTTAGTAATTTTTAAAGAATCAATGCTGATTTGTACTAGGAAACATTCTAGCCATATTTTCTTTTTCCAGAAAATGGTTTGATTTAAGATGTCATATATTCTATATTCTGTTCAATTGACATTGTTCAAAATATTCAAGGCTATCCATCATCTGCTGGCAGTCTGAGGTTTGTAATAGGTTGTCTCCCACTAGGACATGCTAGTATAGCAAACCTACCAGATCGGGGGCTAAATGGTTATTTCCTTTCAGGGAAAAAGGAAAAGAAATCATATCAGAGTTTTTATTTTGTAATCTGAGAAGCAATGAAAAATTAATAAAAGAAACAAATACTAGCTAAATAGAAATCAAAATCATTTCATTAGTCAGAAAGCCCGGGAAAAAATATTGAAACAAATTATGGGATTTGACTCATGTGAGATTTTCAAGATTAAAAAAAGAAGAAGAAAGCAAGCAAGAAGCCAATCTGGTCATAAATCTTAAATATATAAAAGTGACAAATATCAAAGTTTCAAAAAAGTACATTAGAAATAGAAAAAATAATTTGGGAGGACTTTAGATGAGGAAAGGAATCTCTAATTAACTGCCATCTTTGATGCCCAGTAAAATTAAGGAAAATAGCCAAAAAGAGCAACAAATATACCATTAACAGTAAAACTACACAGTGGTGCCAGTGCAGTACTCTCTGAATGTTGAGATCCAACAATCAGTTAACGATATAATATGGAGCAGACGGAGTGTGCACATCAAATCTGGTACCAGCACAAAGACAAAGGTCTCGCAAACAGAAGTCAGTGTGGCATCTGGGGATTTGGTGAACGCTGACAACCACGGCAATGCTCATGAGCCCCACTGCACCGGGCACCCCAAGTAAAGGCTTCAGCTGGGACACTTCGGTGATGCTGTCTCTAAGGTGGTTTTGTTCCCATCTTGCCCACAGTCACAAAGCTACATGGCTAATAAGTGGGTGAGTTGGGAGGTTAACACAGGTGTTTTAGTTGTTTGTTTTTGTTGTGTTTTGCTTTTAAACTTCTGCCTGAGTGACCTAGCTGCACGGTCTTGCAAGGAGGCCATTCTGGTTGCCCTACTCCTCGCCCTTAACTTGTGAGGAGAGAGTTGGATGCTGCACACAGTGGCAGAAAGAGTCCTTGGGGGCTTAAGGGTGCAGGGGGCAGAGAAGGCTTTAGCAACTTGGGGATGGGAAGAAGAGGGCAGAGGTATGCTTTTGTTTCAGTTTCCTTCATTAGCATCTTCATCTAGGAAGCAGGAGACCAGACCTGGGGCTGGCAACTCCAGGCTGGGGAGATGCAGTCTGATAGGCCAGAACTCACTTCTAAGCCATAGACTGAAGTGATCTCTGGAGAGAGAAAACAAGAACCGAGCAGGGGCACTTAGGACGGCTGAGCTGCGACCTGGAGAAGACGGGCCACTCCCACTGGTGGCTGGCCCGCTCAGAACTCCAGAGGAGTGGACAGGAGGGGAGCCCCACAGATGAGCTCATTTCCCTCTCCTGGTGGAGATGGCTTTGGCAGAAGAGTGTGGGCAGAGAACACAGGAAAGGGCTGCTACATGTTGGTTGTTGCCTTAATTCAGACCCCAGGTCTAGAGGTATCAGGCTCTGGACTCTCTTGCAGCAGTAGGTCCTATGAGGCCCAAGGTAGTTTCTTCTTTAAGAGAAGGACATGAGGAGTTTCTGCCCAGAATTAGGGTGACAAAAATTCACATACTGCCACGCTTACACCACTGATCTAGGCCCCATTTTCACACCTGGAATATAAGTAAGTTACTTTTAGGCTTCAGGCCCCTTTCTAATTCAGAAGTTCCATGAACCCCTAGGACTGCTGAGTAGTTTATCAGACCCTTGGGACAACTTGAATAATTGCCCCTTCAGGAAATCCTGAAGATGAGAAGGACCGGAGCAGATAGGAATAGCGGGTGCAGGTTGGAGATGTGAATCGTGTCTAGGCATGCCAGTCCTGAGGGCTGCTGCACATGCCCAGTCACTCGTAGCTCCTCCTTAACTTGCACTCACTAGAGAGTGTAAAAGTAAATAAAATACAAATGTCTCTGCTTATAAAAGTTGTGCAAGTTTACTGTTCAATATCTAAAAAGAAATAAGTTGAATGAAAAAAAATATGAATTGCTGAGCAATATCTCTTGATAACCACACTGATGTTTTGCTTTGTTTTTATACAGTTTTTGTACTTCCTGGTATCTCCCACTTAACAGTATGGCTCTTTAGTACAGGATTGTGGGATTGTGTTTCCTGGTCTTGATTTCCTGAACTTGACATAAATAGGTGCTTTTGTGTGTGTGTGTGTGGGTGTGTATATATATATATATATATATATATATATATATATATATATATGCTTTCTTCATATAGTAACTTGGCATAAGTTAAGTGCAACTGTTTAATAGTATAGACCTTCTTCATGTAGCAGTAGTGAATATTGATTTATGAAAAGCTCTTTCCAGGAGTTATAATGTTACAATGTCATCTGCCCCTCACAGTGGCTTCCTGAATACATCTGAATTCTGGCCCTGCCACCTGTCTTGGTCACACAATGCGAATGTAAGGGTATGAATTTATTAATATGAATACCATAAAGGGGGGTGGAGTATCACCTGCTTTCGCTATCTTAGGAGGCAGCTAGTTGGGGTGAAATGCATTGTCATTTTTCCATTACATTTAATGAGAATATTTTTAATGTAATGGCTTTTCGTTTAGTGGAAAATTTTATCAGGTATGAATTCAGGTGGACCTGTGAGCACTCAAATTAATGAGTTCTATCTGTAGGAGCCTGGTCTAGCTGAGGTTTGGGCATGTTGGTTCTGAGGGGTTGGTTGCACCCAGGCACATGTGTGCCTGAGAGGATGTTCCTGGCAGAAGCACAGCCTGCAGGAGGAAATGTTAGCAAGACTGTGCTCTTGAGGGATGAAGCTCATGGACAGAGAAGGAATCTCATTGAATGAATCCAGCACAGTCCTGTGATAAGCAAAAGGAGAAGCTGAAGGACTGTGGGGACTTTGCTGAACGTCTCTGGGGTGTGTCAACGTCTTTATTTTAGGCCCACAAGACCTATTTTGCACTCCTGACCTGCATAGTTATGAAGAAACTGGATTTGCTTTATTTTAAATCAATAAGTGTGTGGTGATTTGCCACCATCACAACAGGAAACCAACACAGCTTGCAACAACAGAGGTACATGGGGTGGTCAGCAGGCACAGAGGTGTCTGTGGGGCTTGGTGGTAGGACTGGAAGGGCCTACAGGGAAGGACGTCTGGGAGGTCCTCAGGGATGCCTAGAGAGCCTTGGGTGGGGAGATTTTGCAGAGGCTGAGACCCTGTGGTACAATCAGGGACAGAGATCCTTCAAGACGGGAAAGTTATTAATCATCTAGCCTTATATTTGACCATGGTCAGTGAAGCCTAGGGACAGTCCAGCTGCAGAATGATTCAAACAGACCAACTTGCAAATAGACTTACCTGAGTCGCAAGGCTTCAGCTCAAAATGCCCACCTGTCGTGAATGGGATGGATGTGTCATGGGGCAGCCACCACTCCTTCTCACCCTGTGGGCTGCCTCCAGAGTTAATCACCCATCCAGGGACAAATGGGACCTGGAAAGCCAAGGGCAGGCAAGATCAGTGCCTCATTGTAGAGAAGGCAGGTGGGCTTCTACAGTATTGCTTGTTTGAGGGGTACTGGGGTTCTGCACCCAAGAGGAACCTTTCTAGATGAGTATTATGTTCCCAACAGCTGGACTCCATCCAGTGTATATAGGGAGGGATGAAGTGGGAGGAGGCACATGGCCCTTGGTTGTCACTGATAATTATAACTCTGCCTTCCAATGCTAACAGCAACTGGGAAAAGGTTAGCCAACTACAGAATCTTTTCATGAGAACTGCCTATGACTCAGAAATCACTGCGATATCTTATTACTGTAAACAGACATGCCATAATTTTCAAGAGATAGGATTATACTTATGAATGTGATAACTCTTTGAATTACAAAACTTTGCAGATGGACTCCTCACTACTCTAGAATACATACTGATAATTTAATAACTATCACCACTGTGCTGAAAAAAGGACTTCAATGACTAGCTGCACTTTATTTGCTATGAATTCACAGGCCAGAGAGACCATACAGTTGCAATCATAAGAGTATTCATAAACCTCCCAAAATTATTAAGCATATTTAGAAAAAAATGTTAGTCACATGTTGAGAAAAGTGACAGAGAATGAGAGGGCAGTGCCTGAGATTGGGTCTTTGATGACCTCATGGCTCTGGCATGCTTAGTGCCTGGTAATGTTCCTCTGTAAGGGTGTAGGATGCCTAGCTTTGGCATAGCTTTTTGCTATGACAATGGCTGGCATGAGAAGGCTCTGTGGCAGAGTCTTATCATCCTCAACCTTAATCTCAGGCACATAGTTCCTGGGAATGGAGTAGCTATCCTGCTAGATAACCACAATGTTTCACCAACTCCATTACTTCCAAAGCTGCCTGCTTAACAGTAACTTTACATAGTGGACTTTCTTGAGAGCTACACAAAGCTCCTAACATTGCACATTGCAATGGTAAACTGCAACTACAGAAAAGCTACATAAATATTTCTAGCCCTGTAACTTTCTAAGTACCAGCAATAATGCTTGCATAGTCTTTAACCTAATAATGAGACATATATAAATAAAGATGGCTGGTGTAACTGTTTAGATCTGCTTCTCCATCAGAGAGCAGCATTCCACCTGATCCCAGCTATTTTATTTTCAAAATATGGGTGTGTGAGTCTTTATTTTTCTAGTCCCCCATTGCCCCTCACAGGAACCTGCTAGTTTGGTTACACTGGTCACAGCAGTCACACAAACTATTTCACATGTAATTATAATAAAAGTCTCTAACATTTGCTATATTGTGCAGCCAAAGAATAGCCCATTAGAGCAATCAGTGACTGACTTGATGTGCTACAAATTCCTCTTACTTGACCCAAGATACCACAAACACCTGCAATAACATTTTCAGATTAAAATAAATTCTATTTCTATTTGCCTTATAATTTAAAGGCTAAATTTTTAATTTAGCTTTCCTTCACATTTTTTTCACTGACACACATCAATTGAACATATTAGTAGAATTCAGAGTGAGATCTCCATGCATACATACAGTATGCACTGATCATATCCTGCTATCTTCCCCACCCCACCTTCCTAATCCCTGGTAACCACTATTCTTCTTGCAGGAGGACTGTGTATGAGAGAGAACATGCAGTACTTTTCTTTCTGCATCTGGCTTATTTAATTAAAATAATTTCCTCCAGTTTCATCCATTTTTCTATAAATGACAGTATTTCCTTCTTTATGGTTGAAGAAGAGTCTATTGTGTGCATGTACCACTTTCTTAATCTGTTCCTGTGTGGACAGACACCAAGGCTGGTTCCATAACTTAGCTATTGTGAATGGTTCTGCAATAACATGGGCACACAGGTGTCACTTTGATGGGATGATTTCATTTTCTTCAGACATTCCCATGAGTGTTCTACCTGGATTATGTGGAAGTTCTGTTTTTGGTTTTGGAGTCCCTCCATACTGTTATCCACAGTGGCTGTACCAATTTACATTCCCACCAACAGTGCATGAGCTCCTTTTCCTCCACAGGCAGCATTTGTTATTTTTTATTTTCCTGATAATCGCTCTTCTAGCTGGGTGAAATGGTTTCTCTACTTTTGATATACATTTCTCTGATGGCTAATGATATTTAACATTTTTCATAGATTTTGTTGCTATTTCTATTTCTTATTTTGAGAAGTGTCTATGCAGGTCATTTGCACATTTATTAATAAGAGACTACTTGTTTTGTGTTGTTAATTCTTTGCATTCTTTCTATTTTCTGAATATTAACTCTCTGTCAGATGAAGAATTGGCACATATCTGGCCACATTCTGTAGGTTCTCTTCACACTGTTGATTGCCTTCTTTGCTGGGCAGAAACTTTTAAATTTGATATAATCCCATTTGTCAGTTTTTGCTTTTGTTGCCTGTGCTTTGGGGCTCCTATCCAGAAAATCACTGCCTGTACTGATGTCTTGAAGAATTGCCCTTCTGTTTCTTCCCGCTAGTTTCAGATTAATTAGTTTTTTTTCTATAAAAGTGCATGGATGGACTTTAGTACAGGAACCAATAATAACAAATAAAGTACAATTAAGGTTAACATTTACTTTGGACTAAAATAAATCTGGACCTAGTTTCTCTTTTTATTTTTTCACCACAAACACCTGCAATATCAAGTGGCACTGGACATTGCAGCAACACAAGTGCATTGATACCCTTGTAAGTCCTGGTGGGGACCTGGAGATGTGACAGTCACACTGTGAGCAAAACCTGAATTGCCAGACAACATCATGCTACACACGTCTGTAAGGTAGGTATAAAACTTCTCCCCTTTTCTCTGAGTGACACTCCAGTGAGATTCCATCATGGTTCATTTTTACAATAATACAGCCACATGCCACCTAATGGGGTTTAGAGAGTGGATCATATATACAAGGGGGGCCCCATAAGTTATAGTGGAGCTAAAAATTCCCACCACCCAGTGATCCTGTAGCCATCCTAACATCCTAGCTCACCACATGGCTCATGTGCTTGTTGTGATCCTGGTGAAAGAAACCCAATTCACTGCCAGGTCTGTGAAAATATGGCATACACAATGAAGCATGGGACAGGCCTAACACTTGGTCATGATGACTGGCAACTGTAGGCCTTTGCTATACAATACTCTGCACTGTCATTTTAGAGTGTGTCATATATATATGATAAACATTCACTGCAAAGCAGTGTGCTCTAGCATGCCAGCAGCCACACAACTGTGTTTACTGCATGTCTTGATTGAATCATATTTATTGTGTGATTTGATCTCATGTTTTGTTCATTATGACCCTAGGAACAATACACTGTAGTATACACACTCACACACATACACATACACACACACACGCACAGGCCCACACCATAAACCACAGAGCCTAGGTATATAGTACACTATACCATCCAGGTTTGTGTAAGTGTACCCTGTGATGGTTGTATAATGACAAAATCACCTGGTGACACATTTCTCAGACTGCATCCCCTTTGTTCAGCGACCCATGACCATACCTCTCTCTGCTCCCTGGATTTCCTGGAGGTCCACCTGGGTTTTTTCATATGCCCGCTCAATGAAAGCAAGGGGCCCTGGCAGGTCAGTAGCACATCGCTTAGCTATACCTGGCTTGATATATGTGTGTTGAGTGAATGAATAAATGATTGAACAAATATACAGATACAAAAATAAACAGTGAATTGGCTTCCTTTCCAAACATTGTCCGACCATGTTCTGACTTTCCCCCCTTGCATCAACTTTTAACATTATTCTACTGCCCAGACAATCCAATCATACTATAGCTGGATGCATGATTGTGTGTGTGTGTGTACATATAAAGTATAAAACATATAAGTATTCCATATGTGTTATGCATAGCATATATATGCTAATATAGTTGTACATATATGCAAATGTACTTGTATATATTAAGTGTTTAATTATAATGCATGCATAAGTTGGATAAGAGTGAAGAAGAGTGCATCTACCTCCTTTCAAGACAGAGATACACTGAGCTATGAAGAAACATAAGCTTTGAGGTCAGACAGCCTTGGGTTTGAATCCGCTGTGTCCCTAATCCATAACATGGGCACATTCTTATGTTTCAGAGTCTCAACTTCCTTGCCTATACAGTGGTGATAATAAGATATACCTTCAAGAAAGTGTATTCAAGACCTTATTTATAGATCAGTCCTAAAACTAGTAATTAGTCCTGCACAGAAGCAGGTCCTTCCCAAAGTTATGGAGGATGGGGGAACAGGTAAAATGATTGCCACTGGCAAATGATATCATTTTATCATGCACATGTGTGAATATGAATGAACCCATCATTATGTATAATTATGGGGCACCAAAAAAAAAACATGGGAAAAAAGTGTAGGACATATATTCCTTAGAGAAACAACTTACTGAGAGCAGGCATGGGGCAGAGGATATGGAAGGAAGCCCCACATCACCACTGGAGCTACTGAAAACTGTGAGCAGGGGCTGGGAACCCTGTTCTGTACATAAGTAAGGATAATCTTGGGCTGATGAGAAGATTCACTGGTAGAACCAAAATGAAGAACAAGGTTCTGTAGAGCTCGCCCAAAAGGAGCCAGCAATTCTGACGAAGACAGAACAAACTAGCTCCTTAATCCCATTTGGGAAAGGTTTTATTGATATCAAATAAGGAAGCATAAAAATATCAGAGCACCAGTTACTGATACTACCTCCAGAACTGCTGCTCCACAGGAAAGCATGAGAATGCCTCTGGATTTATTTGGGCCAAGTTTCCCCCAACCCCCAGCTGCAAAAATAAGATTCTTCCTCTTACAATTTTCCAGTTTGATTGTAGCTCTGGTGTCTCCAGATGTGGCAGCCATTCCAAAGGCACAGAGAAGATGATTTATGTCTTATGTAGGCACTCTCTTTTGTCAAGACCAGCTTTTGCCCTGAAAGGTGGGGAAGGGTCTGTTGTCACCAAGTGTGTGTTCATTCCAACCCCATCCTTCCAGACTCTATTAGCATCAGCACTCAGTTATTGAGGTGATGGTGATGAACCTGCAGCTCTCCGCAATTCTACGCACTGGGGCAGTTAGTCCACAGCAGCAGTGATTCTCAACAAGAACTGATTTAATTTGCTCTCTCCCAGGAATTTTGGCAATATATAGAGACATTTTTTTTCATTTGCATTACTGGGCCATTGCTTCTGGCATTTAGTGGGTAGAGTTCAAAGATGCTTCTAAATGTCCTATAGTGCCCCCAAACAATTCCCCACAACAAAGATCATCTGGCCCAAGATATCAGTGGTGCCAATTTGGGAAACATTACATTATAGTGACACGGTGCGTTTAATCTGCAGTAGTCTGTGGTTAGGAGACACCACTACACAAATGATGCCAGAGTGGTGGTACAGCTCAGTGGTGGGGCACTTACCACATGTAAGGCCTGGGGCCCATCTATACCACCTCAAAAAAGGAAAGAAAATTGTGCCTTAGGATGTGACTTCCCTAACTTCTCATAGGAATGGCACATATGTAGATTATAGAGATTCTCAAAGACCAGATAATTCTCAGGACTCTCTCAATTTAGAAATAGGCTTACAGTGAATTTTGTTCTGTGGCACAATAATTTTTATATGATCTTCCAAACATGCAAACATTATATCAGAACTTTCATAATTTTTTTAAATGACCCCAAGATTCAGAATGTAGTCCCAAAGGGATCTGCTTGTAATCCTGGGAAAGTCTCTTAGCATCCATGATCTTCAAATCTGCATTTGCTATATTTACTCATTTACAGATATGTCAATCTCATTTGAGATTTTAAGCAAAAAGAGAAAAAAAGTAAATTATGCCTGTAAATTACTTTTGGAAGTGTAAAAAAAAAACACAAGGTATTACTGAAGCTTCATTAATATAAAGTTGATTTAAAATAAACAAGTAATTGATTTTGTAATCTTTTATTTGGTGTGTGAAGAACAATAATGCCAATTTTTCAGATAATTGAAAATCCCTATGTCTTTCTAAATTAAATACCACATTCCTTAGGATCCCAGCCCATACCACTGATTCTACATTAGTAAAAAGAAAACAGAAAGGCAAATTTTAAACTAAATCTAATGCAGCAAATCTTTTAAGTACACTGTAATTTAAGTAAATAGATGGCAACCTAGATTTTATGCACCATTTTATATTCATTTGCTTATTTGTTTTAAACTTTAATCCCAAAATCATATCAAATTTAATGTACCAGAAAAGATGGATATTTTTTAAGACTTTAAGCTAAGAATCTTTTCTTATTGTACAATCACAAATACCAATGAGAGGATTAAATTTGCAATCATAGCATGCAGTTAAAAGAAATAATGATAAGTAAATATTATTCACTGAAGAGAGGTGAGTTGTCACACTAAATTAGAAGTCACACACTCACATGCCTGCAGGGGACCAGGAAGATCACTTAAATAAGTGAAGCCAATGAAAACAACAGAGAGACTAGTACTTTAGGCACCCTCTTTCCAGCTACTGTGACCAAAAGACCTGACAAAAACAATTAGTGGAGGAAAAGTTTTTTGGGGGGCTATGGTTTCAGAGGTCTCAGTCCATAGATGGCTGAGTTCATTCTTTGGGGCCCAAGGTGAAGCAGAACATCACAGTGGCAGAATGTGGCAGAGGTAAGCAAGTCAAGACATGGCCTGAGAGAGAGAGAGAGAGAGAGAGAGAGTGAGAGCCCGCGCTCCATTTGACAAGGACAAAATATATACCCAAAGGCACACCGCTATGGACCTGTCCCCTCCAGCCATGCCCTACCTGCCTCTGGTTACCACACAGTTAATCCCTATCAAGGGATCAATATGTTGATTAGTTTAAGACTCTCATAACCCAACCATTTCACCTTTAAAACTTCTTACATTGTTTCACACATGAGGTTTTTGGGGACATTTTGGGGGACACCTCACAACTAGACCATAACAGCTGGGGAGGGCACAGCTGCTCCCTTCCAAGCCAAGCCTACGTAAACAACTGGAAGGCAGCAGCACGCTTACCCCACAATCCCAACCTTTGAAAAAGAAAGAAAAAAAGTTTGACCAATGATCATTTCTATTGTTCCTGGGCACAGACTAGAGAAACTATGAGAATATTCCGTGGCCAGTGTGACCCAGATTGCTCCTGAAGTGTCATGAGGCCAAGGCCCTCCTTTCCTGGCAGCCTCCCAGGAGATCTGAAATCATTTGCTTTGCAATGGCATCCCCTGTGTAGGACAAACCCCTCAGTCCAAGCCCTGTTGACTCCAGAATCATTAATCCTTTTTAAACACTTTGACTCTGAAATGAACTTAAGCAGACAGATGCTGCTGTGGGGTGAGATGAAACATTGCAAAGTTAGAGCAAACACTTCAGCAAGGATGCTCGAATAGTCTCAGAATGCCTCGGTACTCTTACCATATGCATATGTGCATAATTCTGATAATTTGCTGTGATTTTCCTAATAAACATGCATTTTCTGTGTAATGTCTTACATTCCACTCTTAGCACCTCTAATAGTTCATGATATATTCAACAATTGAACCACCCAATACTCAACCAGAATTGTAGAAATACAATTTGGATTTTAATAATAATGATGAATTTTCTACAGTGCAGTCATTGCCATGAAGTTCTCATTGGCTAATATTAAAAGCACTGTCTCCTAGCTTAATATTCAAACAGTCTTTGAAATATAACATCACTTTTCTACAGTCTAGGATTTAAAATTTCCCAAGAATATTCGTTGCATTAGGCTGACCTGAGAAGTTTCCATTGGCAAACCTGTTCCTTTAAAACTCTGAGGTGGGGGCTGGGGCTACGGCTCAGTGGCAGAGCCCTTGCCTAGTATGTGTGAGACACTGGGTTCCTTCCATCCTCAGTACTGCATATAAATCAACAAACACAATAAAGGCAGACTGTCCATCTATAACTCCAAAAAATTTAACAAAACGAAACTCTGAGGCGAGTGGATCCAAGACCCATAGAAACATACACTTAAAAAACTTAAGGATCTTCTGTGTCAACCATTCATCTCAGAGTTGGAGAAACAGAGAACCAAGGACATTAAATGATTTAACCAAAGCCATTCAAATAACAGACACATTTAGGCCAGGATGTAAGTCTCCTGACCTCCACAGGCCCATTTTGCCTGAAGTTCAGAGGCCTTTCACCCAGACAGTGGGATTTCTCACACATTCTGATGTCTCATTAACCCCTTCAGACTATGAAAGCCCTGAGGGCAGAGAGGGTCAGATCCACTGTGTCATGGGACCCTTAGCATCTAGGGCAGCCAACCCATGTAAGAACTGCAGAGCAGAGGACCAAAGCATGCAGAGGGTTTTCTGTGCCTAATCCCCACCTTCAAATCTGAATTTGGGTGCATTTGATGGGGCGTCCCCACCTTTCTATTTCACTTGTGAGAGGCAATTGACACACTCACATGCCCCACGGGGCATCGACTCTTTGAGACACTGAATAAATGCCACGAGAGTGATCAACGAGCACATCCTCAGAGGTTCTCCTTAGATTAGGCAGTAGGTGACCAATTCTCCTGGTTCTCCCAAGGCCGTCCTGCTTTAAGAAGTGAAATAGCTACATTCTGTGACACCCCTCATGCCTGGGCAAATTAGAACAGCTGGCTACTCTTGACTGGCCACTTTGCCTCCAGGTAAAAAATAAAAATTATCAAAACAATAGTAAAGTACTAACAATTTATATTCCTGTCTCTCTGATACAGCAAAGAATAATTCTCAGATAATGGCAGCACCTTGGTAGAAGGTGGACAGGAAACTTGAGAAGTGACCAGGGCGACTGCATCGTGCCCTGGGGTCACATCTTCATCTTTCAGAGCGCTCAACAATGCTATCTTTTCTTGAGAGTGGGTGGTTATGCTTCCTTTGGCCCCAGGAATACTCCAGTTCTTTGGATCTTGAGTACCTCAAGTTATGTCTGTAACTGCCATCCAGCCCCTCTCCATGAACAAAGTGGGATCCCTCCAGAGCCCGTCTAGTAAACATGCCTTTCTGACCCAGTGCTGCCCTGGGAGTAGCTGCCAGGGATTCTCTTCCAGGTCCTGCCTCCTCCAGAATCCTCCCCCCACCACCACCCAAACCCTTACTCTCTAAAAGGAGAACCAGTGGATGCCATAACTTGTTACTTTTGTCTTAATAAAGGTGCAGTGACTCTAGCCACAACCTCTTCTCCCCAAGATTCCAGAATATCAGGCACTCAGAGGGTAGCTGGGAGGACATGCAGTGGATCATCCCCCTGTGGCTGCTCCAGCCCCTTCTCCTTCCCATCTCCCAGCTGCTTCTGCTCTTAGTGGACCTTTGGTTCCCCCAGTGAGTCTTTGCCTATCTTTCTTTCTGCATTAAACATCTCCAGGGCTGAGGGTGTGGCTCAGTGGTACAGCACTTGCCTAGCATGTGGGAGGCACTGGGTTCGATTCTCAGCACCTCATATTAATAAATAAATAAAACAAAGATCCATCAACAACTAATAGATGATTTTAAAAAAATCTCAAAACACACTTAAGTTGAGAAAACTGATTTTTTTTTAGAAATTTTGCTTTTTACCCTAAAAAAAAGAATACCCACTCTGAGGATGGGATTTGAAAGAATTAAATATTGTGGGTATAGGAACTACACCCGAAGGGGGCTTAGAGGAGGCGCAGGGGACAGGGAGTGAGAGAGAGGCAAGACCAGGAAGGAGGAGAACTCTTATCTCCTTGCTCTCCGCTCTGTCTCTGCAGATGTCCCTGACTGTCCATCTGCTTCTCCATTGGAAATATTCTCAAGTCTCCTGTAGACTTGGGCAATCCAGTCTTGCCCAGTTTATTCATAACAGTAGTCACTTATCTCATATCTGATTTGAGGCAAAATTGGCTTTTAAATACCATCTTTATTTTGTGTGCCATTCTCTATTAGGATGAGACACAACAGCAAGGATTTATATTAATTAATTATACCTCTTTTAAGTATTTGCAGATAGGGCTTCCAAATTATAATGTAAATTTATGCAACAGATGCAAATCAGAAATTTCTCAGGTTTGATGTCATAAAATCTGCTACTCTTGCAAGAAGCTCCTACGATTTTTCCTCCAGCTTCACTGAAAGATGAAAGGGCCACACACTGTCTTTTTCGGCCCTTCCCCTTGGAATTCCTGTCACTCTTATTTATCATACCTTATTTCTTCATGGAAACAGCAGTGTTTAGTTTATTAAAAATTCATGGGACACAATTTTCTCTTGAGTACATAGGGCCTAAGGCTTTCAACCATGTCTATATTATTGCCTAAAAACTTACTTATATTTAAAAGATTCATGAATTTAGAGTTATTATTGACTGTGTCAGCAATGCCTTTTTTAGAGTTATAGGAACACAGGATTAGAATAAGCCAGAAGAGGCCACTGATCCAATATACTTGTAGAAAGACTTGCCTTATATAAATAAAAACAGATAAATAAGTAATTTGATCCTTAAGAACGGTCGGTGCTCACCTTGGTACAAAGGGGAAAGGGCTTATTCCCCATGGAATGACATCTTCATTGCAATACCATCTTTATTTTGTGTGCCATTTCTCCTTACCAGATAGATGGGGTTTCAAAGTGGCCTCTGAGCTTCAAAAACACCTGCTTTCCACATGCTCATGGTAACCCATGGTGACCATCCCCAAGGTTTCCATATTGCTCTTAAATTAGAAACCTGATCATATCACACTTCTCTGCTCCCACAGTGGGCGGCATGTTTCATTCCTCTGGCACTGTTGCTTGTTCTAGAGCCTTAGCACCATAGCACAGGGACTTCAAGTCTCTAAATGTTAAAGGTCACTGACCTCAAAAACTGAAGATCCACAAAAGGAGCCCATCAGAATTCAGAGCCTGAAAGTGTTCCTTTGGAGCTGAAGCGCCAATTGCTCCAGTAAGTGCCGCAGTCTGGCTGGGCACAAAATCACGAGCCACTCAAGCACGAACAAACTTTATTTTTGAAACTGCCGCCAATGCCCTGGATGCTCCCGGGAAAATTGCCCACCGACCCACCTGGTGTTCTCCCCGACCCCAACAGGAAGTCCCTCCTCTGGAATTCCCTCCTACCGCACTTCCCCAACCAATGGGAACTCTCCAGGAGTCCTGTAGCAGGCCCAGGTGAACAGCAGGAATCTAATATCCATAAGAATGCAGATCTTAACATAATCATATCATCTCAATGGCTTGCTGGCGTCACCTTTCAACCAAAAATGCCATGCATCATATTACTTGGCTGTGGCTCTTAGCAAGTAAGAGCTACATTTTGTAATTGGATCTCTTCTGCTATTGGAGAGTCGAGGACCCGGCTCGTCATTCATTGGTGCTGCTCAATGGGTCTTAGTACCATGACTACCAAGAGCTAGTCGCTATTACCTACCTCCCAACCATCTCTCAGAATTACCCATTGGACTGTTGTCTGGCTCACCCCGTCAGAGCTACAAGCTGTGTGGAAGAGGACACATTGATTGACAAAGCAGAGATTTTTATCCATGTCTAACGACATGAAAAGAGTTGTGGATGACCTTTTGGGCATAAGCACCTTGAACAGTACTGATAGCAATACTCATCTATGAAGCATGTCCGGTGTGCCAGGGCTGGGTTGAAACACTCTGCAGACAACTCCTAAAGCAGTCCTCAAAGCTTTATTGAGGAGCGATTCCCCTCCATGCGACACCTGAGAAGGATTAAATGTCTCATTCAAATCTCCACAGCTGGACAATGGCTCAAGTAAGATGGAGCTCACTGTGATTTCAAAGCCTCCGTGTTTCCCAAATTCACGACCTCAAACTCCCTTGTTAATACTGATGGGAAGTGAAGATTTATAAAACCATAACAATGAAACTAGAAAACACCTGCCTTTTAAAACCCTGAGGGCAGGAAGGCATCAGTTAAATCAGAGAGGGCGACTTGACTCAGAGCACTCAGAGGGAGGCTCCCAGTGCTCCTCCACCCTCAGACCACTCTCTGTCATAACACAGCTCACTGAGGATTTCCGTTTATGTATTATCATATATACTGTCTTTTCCATATTACATACTTATGCCTACTATTTACATTTATGTCTATTATATTATTATTTACACATATGTCTGAAAAAGACTGCATACATTTTTCCTTTTTAAAAAATTGTGCTAAAACACATAACATGAAATGCAGCATCGTACCCACCTCCAGGTGTGCAGTTCAGTGGCACTGTGTATTTCGGCACTGTTTTGTAACCACTCTCAGGACTTTTACATTTTGCAAAACTGACACAGTATCCAGTAACTATAACCCCACTTCCTGCGCCTGACATATTCTACTTTCTATTTCTGTTAATTTGCTAACTAGAGGCCTCACATAAATGGAATAACACAGTAGGTGCCTTTTCGAGACTGGCATGTCCCTGTCACCATACTCTCCTCCAGGTCCACCCATGCTGCAGCATCTGGTTTCCTTCCATTTTGAAAGCTGATCCCACCATGTGCAGGCACCGCATTTTGCATATTCAAATGTCAACACACATTTAGGTGGATTTCACCTTTTGGCTATTGTGAATAATACTGTTAGGAACTAGCTGTGCACATGTCTCTCATAAACCCTACTTTCAATTCTATATGCTCAGAAGTGGAATTGCCAGGTCACGGGGTAATTGTGTTCTCGATTTTTGAAGAAGCACCATGCTACAGCCTTCCACATTCCTGCCAACAGATGCTGGGCTTCCCATTTCCCCACAATCCTGTCAACACTTGTTATTTTCTGTTTTGCTGTTATTTTGATAGTAGCTGTCCTGATAGGAGAGAGATAGTATATCACTACAGTTTTTACTTAGATTTCGTTTCCAATGACTAGCCATGTCGAGTCTTTTTCATATGATATGTCCATATCATCTTTGAGAAATGTCTATTCAAATTCTTTGCCCACTTTTAAATTGGATTATTTGTTTTCTTGTTGTTGGGTTGCAGAAGCCAACTTTACTGTTACCACAGTATCCTTCTTTCCATTTTGGCGTCTGTCAGCCTTCAGGTAGGAATGAGCTCTCTTGTGGCCTAACACAAAATGTAGAACCACAGGATATGTGTACCCTCTTCCCACACTATGTCGGAACACAAGAGAATGTTTTTTTTAGACTGCTTTATACTACATAAACATTTGGTAAAACTCCAGAAGGGTACACTTCATTTAATTGTTATTAAGATTAATATTCAAAGTAGAATAGAGTTTAGATATCACTTAATCCAAGTCCATTTTACAGATAAGAAAACATTGAAGAAAGAAGGCCATTTGCTACATAGTTAATAATGAAAGCTGCTGTTCCTGGGGGTTGGGGTTATAGCTCAATGGCAGAGAGCTTGCCTCACACAGATGAGGCACTGAGTTAGATCCTTAGCATCATATAAAAATAAATAAAAATATAAAATAAAGTTGCTGTCCCAGAAGGGGACATCCAGTGTACACTTCCTCCACTGCGGTCACCAAGTTGAACAGAGCTGAGGGTATTGTCTTTGGAATTTACTGGATCTGGATCTCAAACACCCAGGAAACATTCCTACTGTTACTGACTAGTCGTATGGTCCTTAGACAGTCTCTATTAGTAACAGGTGCATAACCACTGAGCCACACCCCCAGCCCTTTTTTATTATTTGAGACAGGGTCTTGCTACATTGCTCAGGGCCTCACTAAATTGCTGAGCTTGGCTTGGAACTTGTGAGCCTCCTGCCTTAGCCTTCTGAGCTACTGGGTTTACAGACACCGTACCTAGCCTAATATTAGTCTTTTGATGTTTAAATGGGATAAAATATCAAAGCAATCTGAAAATGAATAGTTTTATGCAAATATGAGAATTTATTACTATTAACATGATTTTGTGAAAACATATATCAGAATGAAGAGAAAAGTTATTTGAGAATCTGGATATATATTTGAATTTTAATAATATTTTTTCTAAATACTTGTATATTGTATATTTTCTAAATACTTGTATATAAAATGACTAATTTTGTTTGATACACATCAAAACTCCATCAATTCTTCCCTTTTCTGTTTGTGGATTTCAGTCATCTCTTCTCCAAAGCCAGACAGGCTGCACTGGATGGTTGCTACAACCCAACCATGCTGTCCCATAACATGTCGCACCTAGGTCCCTTATCACCAAAGTCTTCTGAGCCTATTAAGTATTACTCTGGGTCACACTACTAAGCAAATGGCCATAATCTCAGCATTGTCCTTGTGTTCTGCATCTGGACAAACAGATACCTCTATTTTAGAAAGCTCTGCTTACTGCTTCTCTGAGCTTCAGAATTTTTTCCTCAAAAGTCAACTGTTCCCAAATCTATAGGTAGAATAGAGATTTCTCTCATGGAGAGATTTCCCCCAAGGAAACAACTCCTCTCAAGAACATATGCTATGGAGGTCATCTGCTGTTCTTGGTATGTGTGGAGAAGGACTCACTCCCCTTGGATCTCAGTTCTACACATGCATAGAATGCGAATATCACTCCTTCCTTCTATAGTCATGGCCGGGACTGAGTGAGATACTATTTGGGGACCTGGTGCAAAGCCAGAAAGAGAGCACATGCATATTAAATCTTAATTTCCTTCCTTCCTTTCCCACATAGCCACCATTAGGGAAATTGGTCCCCAAATCAGGCTGGACTCCTCAAAGTAAGTGTGTTCCTCATTAGGACTGCTCTGGGAGGAAGACCAGCCCATATCCAGGGATTATTCTTACTTTCCTATGGCAGGGCTTAAGCTACAGGTTTCTTCTGACTGATGAGCCAGGAAAATTCCAAGGCGAAGATCAAGTCACATAGACACCTCGAATGGGGATGTTAAAGAAGAAGTGAGGCTGGAGCTGTAGCTCAGTTGGAGAGTGCCTGCCTTGCATGCACAAGGCCCTGGGTTTGATCCCAGCACCAAAATAATAATAATAATAATAATAATAATAATAATAATAATAATAATGTGAGAAAAGAACAGGAGTGCAAGTTGAGCAATAAGTTTCTTGGGAGACCAAGAAAAATGAATCTTGGCTTGTCTTATGTTAGCAAGGTCTGGAAATTCCCAGTCTTAATTTTCAGAAGGTAGTTAATCATGAGTCTTATTTTCTTTTTTTTTTTTTTTTTGAGAAGCAGGTACGTCTGCCATGGCTGAGGACATTCTTTAAAGGAGTTAATCTGGATATAAACAAAATAGTCAAGAGATAGTAAATATAAAATTTTCGAGCAGGTAGACAGGCCAGTCATGTTCATGGGTAGCTGCTTCATGAGCACATGTCTCTATTAAAGTGTAAGTGGAGTCTGACCTGTATCCATAGTTCTGTCTCCATCTTCCTCTCTGGCTAATAGATTAATGATTATTTCAAATTGTACTTCATTCACTGAATCCTTCCTGGATTGAATTCTTCTTGATCAAGATGATTAAATTTGTGGAATATTCATATTGGAACCAGGACCCAGGCTGACAGGGTTCCCAGACCCTCTGTCTGCTCTAGATTGGTCTTCTAAATCCATCTTTCAGTCTCCAGCCAATGATCATTTCCACTCTGTATTAGGATTTCTCAACTTCAGCTCTGTAAGATTTAGACTGGATAATTCTTTGTTAGGCTGTCCTGTCCATTATAGGACCACCCCAGGTCTCCAAACATGGGATACCAGTAGCACCCTTCCCCTCACTTGTGACAATCAAAAATATCTCCTGACATCATCAAACATCTCCTAGGTTGGGCAAACCATCCCAGATTGAGAACCACAGGCTTAGCAGAAAGATGTACTCATTTCCAGGCATAAAATCTAATTATCTGAGTGTCCATTGTCCTATGAAAGACCTTCAGTTGAAAACAAGAGACATGTAAAAGGAGAAAAAAAAACAAGTTAAAAAGAAAACCCAGACATCGGAGCCAGATCTGGATATGATACAGATGTTGGGGCTTTAAAACGGTGTCTCAGTCCATGCCTGCTGCCATAACAAAATGCCTTCTATGGTAATTTATAGTCAGCACACATTTCCTCTCAAGTTACAGAGACTGAGATCTCCTAGATCAAGAAACTGGTAGGTTCTGCTTCCAAAATCGAGAAAGTAGAAATCAAGCAAAATCAAATGAGTAATCTCAGCAGAAAGATGGAAACTATAGGAAGAATCATAAGGAAATGCTAGCGTTCAAAAGCAAAAATAAAGAATGGGCACACTAGTCAAGTCGATACAACTATGGAAACAATCCCTGATCTTGAAGGTATGTCACCAAAGACCACCCATGATGAAAAGTAAATTGGGACAAATTGTTTTTTTCTTAGATTTTCCACTATAAGAACAATTTTCTAAGTGCTAATTCTCTTTTGATTGTTTTAATTTCCTGTGGTCCTTCTAGGCTGTTATATGACTTTGATAGGATCCTTACTAATAATTTTTTATAACATGGTGTTTTTAGTGGTTGACATTTTTATTTTCTGTTTTAGTATTTTTTTAATTTACTTCTACACACTTAACTGATAAAAGTCTGGGTCCAAAAGTTTTTTATAGGGGATTTTAAATCTTTCAAAGATGTTTTTGGGAAAATTAATATCATTCTGATTCTCTTCTATTATGGGTCAGCTGTTTATTTTGGGTCAACTGTTTATCTTTTCCAGAAACTCTCAGAATTTGTTTTTCTTTTTCCCTGAGAGTATAAGTTCATCAGGAGTTGATGAGGTATAGGTAGTTTGGTCTTAAATCTTATAACACCTTCCCTTCAGTTCAAAGATTGTACATTTCTTGCACAGTGGGAGTGAGTCTGTGATTTGACAAGGCTTATTTATTTTGTACATCATTTTATTTCTCTACCATGGCTGTCATCTTCTTGGACTATCTCAGAGGGGCCTTTTCTAATCCTAGGTCTACTTTCAGAGTCTCTTAACTTCTATTTTCAGTAACTTTTTATTTGTCTTTACATGTTAGGAGATTTATTTTCTAGATCACATAGTTGGCCATTAGGTATATTCAGTCTATTATTTACATGATCCATTAAATTTACCAATTCAGTGATCACTTTTAAAATTTCAGATGTTTCTTCTCTAATCTTCAGAAAGAGACTATTTTTCTGTATTCTTCCTTATTCATAGGAGTATTTTCTTGTTTCACTATTGATGAAAATTCTATCAAATCTCTAGAAGTATATTAATCAGAAAACTTTGAAGGTTCTCTTCTGTTTTCTAATTAATCCCCCCTCCCCTGTTCCCATATCAATTCTTTGGTAATTTCTAATTTTACTACTTTTATGTTTTGGTTTTGACTATGATCTTTGTATTGTTTTAAACTTTCTACACTAAAATATTTTTTAAGTCTTGAAGATCATTCAGAACAGGAGGGAGGAATGCAGTCAGATCCCTCAAGAGAAGGCCCCATGTAGGGGTGGAAAGCTCCCTGCATTCTGTCACCCTGTGTGTGGTGGCCCCATCACTGAACAGATTATGGTGGTGTCACGGGAAAGCAGGGAGTTGAAACTCCATCCTTCAGTTCTTGTGTTCTGACGACAGAAGATTTAAAGTCAGACACCAAAAGTCATGCAGGAAAACTTTATTAGAAGAGAAAGTGAACTGGAAATAAAGTAAAAGAAAAGTGAGGCTTAAGCAGAAAGCACTTTCAAGAAGAAAGTGGGCCTTCTCCAGGCAGAGAACCACACAGAAGACAACGCTGTCCCCAATTTTATTACTGTTTGATTTTTACCAGGAGAACTGGGGACACCTTCTGTACTCTTTGCTCTTTGTTCATCTCCCCCTTCACCTTGGGTGGTGCAGTTTTCTACCTTAGTTGATCCTCTCTGGAACTGTCAGGGTGGCCATCCTATTCAGGGGAGCTTCATCTACAAGTCAACCCATGTTAGTGTGGGCATTGGGGTCATTCTGGTAAGAAGTTACCTTAGTGACCTGTGCTATTAAAGAAATCTTCCTTCCTGGACAAGTGGAACCACCTTTAGCCATAATTTCTAGCTTCACACCATGTTGATGGACCCTGTCAAGAGTTTGTCCCATGAATCTTTTCCTCTTGGGCATCTTCCCATTAGCTCCTTTGCTTCTGTATATTTTCTACAAATTAACTACCACACTTTGCCTTCTCTCTACTGTGGAAGTAGTTTAAAGAAGGACCCTTGAGTCATTTAAAGAATGCATGTGACCTTCCCTGCGATCCACTGTTCATGGCTAGCTGCTACCTAACATCTGCATGGTCCCAACGGGGGCGGGGGACTGGGTGGCGCCCTGCACCGCAGCTCCCCATGCGCAGCCGCAGAGATTCGGCCCATTCTCTGGCCTGGGTCCCCAGACCTCCCTTGAGTCGGGAGTGAGCCACAGCCCAACCAACACAGCCCTTCTTGCTTAAGACTCCCTCTGACAGGGCACCTTTTCCCAAGCGTGGCTAACCTTCCTCTCCTGATGGAAGAAAGGAAGCGCTGCTGCTTAAAGCAGGACTCTGGAAACCATGGGGCCCCTTCTCCAGAGGAGGGATGCCCCTTCTTCTGGGAGTGCGAGGCCCTGTGGAGGGGAGCCTTCCCAGGCCTGGGGTGCTGGAGGCAGGGTCCCTGTGTTTGGCAAAGTGAGGGGAACTTCACCTGGGAGGGGGACGTTCAGTCAACCTCCTCTCCCTTCCCCTCTTCCTGGTCCGTGTCTACTGTGGGTCTGACCTTGGCCCACACTCCCTCTCTTCTTCAGTGTTTGCTCCCCGCGCACCCCGGCCATTACTTACAGGATAACCGCCAATGGCAAGGACTCCAGCAGCCCAGGAGTTGAGAAGCTGGTTCTTTTTTTTTCCTTGTATGAATTAAATCTGAACCTGTAGCTCTCTGGTGTCTTACCCTGTGGCTTCCTCTGTTACAACTTCATCACCAATTCATTCCTCCTGCTTTTATTTTAGACAGTGTTTTAAAACATTCCGAGTTGATGCTACTTCTTGTTTTTCAGAACAGGCATAGCTTAGTATTGCTATTATCATGATTATGATTGGATTTTCCACAGTCCAGTGGGAATGTGGGATAAAGAAAGGAGGAATGAGTGTTCTCAGTCCCCATCCTCTCTTGCCATTCATGGAATTTCCATCCTTCACTGAATATTCTAAGCCAATGATTCCCAATTCTGGCTGCTCCTTGGGGAGTCCTTTTAAAATATCAGTGCCTGAGCCTCAGTCACAAAGATGATGATTTATTTAGTCTGGAATGGAACCCGGGCACCAGCCATTTTTAAAAGCTCCCTAGATAGTTGTAATGTGGAGTCAAGGTTGAGAATGATTCTTCTAAGCCAACCTGTAACAGTGCTTAAATGCAGAAGTGAATTCTAAAACTTCAGTGTCTATAAGAATACTCAGAGGAGATTCTTTATTTTCTTCCTGTTATTAGTGCATTACAGTTACACATAATAGTTGGGTCCCTTTTGACAAAATTGTACATTCATGGAATTTAATTTACTCCATCTCCGTCCTTGGTCCCCACACTATTTCCCACCCACCCCTCTTCTCTCCCCCTACTCTCTTTCTTGTAGTCAACTGGTCTTCATTTCACTCATTTTTTAATTTATTTTTGATTGGCACTTTATAGATAATATGTGAAGGTGGAATTTGTTGTCATCTATTTATAAATGCACAAAGCATAATTTTCTCAAATTCATTCCACATTTCCTCCCCTTTCTGCTCCCTCCTCCCAATCAATCTCCTTCTTATACTCCACTGAACTTCCCTAAATCTTTATGATATACAGTTCACCTGGGATTATAGCTGTGCATCACTAAGCCCGGAATTATTTGTATTCTTGACAATTTACATTATAACTGGAGTGAGATGAAATCTTAGGGTTATTTTGATTTGCATTTCCTTGGTTGGTAGAGATGTTGAACATTTTTAAAAAATATATTTGTTGACCATTTGTGTCTTGTCTTTTGAGAAATTTCTGTTCTTTTGCTCTTTTATTGATTGGATTATTTGTCTTTTGGTATTAAGCTTTTTGATTTTTTTATATATTTTGGATTTTAATTTCAACATGGGAGTATCTGGAAAATATTTTCTCCCATTTTATAAACTCTTTACACTCTTGTTTCCTTGCTGTGCAGAAGTTTTTTAATTTGATGTCCTCTTACTTGTTAATTCATGGTTTTATTTCTTGAGTTGAGTCTTGCTAAGGAAGCTGGTGCCTGTTCCAATATGTTGGAGTGCTGATCCTGTGTTTTCTTGTAGACACTGAAAAGTTATGGTTTAATTTCTGAGTCTTTGATCCACTTGATTTGACTTTTGGCCAGGGTGAGAGAGAGGAGTGAAGTTTAATTCTTCTACAGATGGATATTCAGTTTTCTTTGCGTCATTTGCTAGAAAGTCTGTTTTTCCTTCAAGATATGTTTTTGTCACCTTTGTCAAGTTATCAGAGGACTGTAATTATGTGGGTTTGTCTTGGTGTCTTCTATTTCATTTGTGTTCTTATCTACTTTCATGCTAGTGCCATGCTGTTTTGGTTACCATCACTCTGCGGAATAAGCTGAGATCAGGTATTGGGATGCCTCCGCATCACTCTTCTTGCTCAGGACTGCTTTGGCTGTTCTGGGTCTCTTATTCTTTTTTTTTTTATTTTTTAGCATTTGGCAGACACAACATCTTTGTTTGTATGTGGTGCTGAGGATCGAACCCAGGCCCCACGCATGCCAGGCGAGCGCGCTACCACTTGAGCCACATCCCCAGCCCCTGGGTCTCTTATTCTTCCAAATGAATTTTTGGACTGTTTTCTCTAGTTGTATACAGAATGTCACTGGTGTTGTGATGGGGATTGTACTGAATCTGTACAGTGCTTTTGGTAGTATGGCCATTTTGACAATATTAATTCTGCCTACCCAAGATGGAAAGAGGTCTTTCCATCTTCTGATGTCTTCTTCAATTTCTTGGTTTGGTATTCTGTAGTTTTTATTGTAGAGATCTTTCACCTCCTTGGTTAGATTAATTCCCAAGGATTTTGTTTTATTTTATTTTTTAAAAGTTATTGTGAATTGGGGTAGTTTTTTTCTGTCTTTATCAGCAGAATAACTATTGGAGTGTAGGAAAGCTATTGATTTATGAATTTAATCTTGTATCCTGCCACTTTGCTGAATTCATTTCTCTGTTTTTTGAAGTCTTCTGGTAGGGTGGTTTGTGTCTTCTAGATATAGGATCATGTCATCAGCAAAGAGAGACAATTTTATTTCTTGTTTTCCCATTTGTATCCCTTTCTTCTCCTTCAATTGTCTGATTGGACTGGTTAGAGTTTCAAAATCTATATTGAATAGGAGTGGTGAACATGAACAACCTTGTCTCATTCCTGATTTAAAAGGAAATGCTGGGTAGAAAGAATCAGAACTTTCCTACGTTCATATATAAAAACATGACCAGTGTAAGCCCACATTATATGCAACCACAAGAATGGGGGAAACAATGAAAATGGAAGTAAAATTATATTAATATATGAATGTTAATCATAATTTTTATATAAATATTAATTTTATGAATATATATGTATTATTCAAACCCATACGAACACACACACACACACACAAAATCATGCAGAATGGAAAAAAGTATAAAATAGAATAAAATAAAATAAAGTTTAAAAAAAGTTAAAGTTTAAAAAGCTAAAAAAATGGGTGAGAATAGAGAAAGAAAAGGCAACAATTCTTAATGAGAAATAAAGGGCATGTTTCTGCTAAGGTGATTAAAACTATTGGTAAGAATGTATTTTCATTGCTATGCTCTTGTGCCAGTGTATTTATCTGGCAGGGATGTGGGGGGCTCTGTAACTCTCATGCCGAGAGCTGGGTTATTAAACCCAATGTCTTTGTTCTCAATGAGCTGCCAGCCACTGTGGTCCAGAGCCAGAGCTGGTTGTAATAGTTTTCAGCCTCCTTGTCCAGGTGTGGGGCGGACAGCCAGGCAGTGCTGACAGAGGACAAGGTGTGGGTTCTTGCAACAGGGCTGGTGCAGGTCTAACCAGAAGTTCCCACTGTTGGGATTCAGTCTTGGCTGATCTTTGGAATTCTTTCAGGGGCATTTGAGATTTGATCCACACCCTCTGTTACGGGAGATGGGATCTCTGTTGGATGTCTGGCTCAAGGGCTTCCTCTGAGTTCCACTTTTAGGATGTGGTCTAAACCTCACAGGTCTCACATCCACTGCGAGATTACCCAGGATCAGACCTGGAGTACAGAAGGTGTCATCCCAATAACAACAAAGGAAGCTCTGTCTCCTGGGAATCCCAAGCACGGATCACTCTAGGGATAATTCTCTCTGGGCCTTTTTTTAGTCATGTTGGTAGCAGCATAATCTGGGGCCCACAATAGGTGACCACTGGGTCAGCTTGTCACTTCCTGTATGAGTTCCCAATATCCTACCTCTGCTTGCAGTCACCTGGCTCTTACAGGTGGCAACCCTGGTTCTTGCCAGAGTCTGCCCTGGGCTTAGCAATTTTAATCATTTTTCATTCAAGAATTTCCCACTGGGTCAGTTAAATCAGCCTCCCTCTCTATTCCACAGATTCCCCAAGACTATATATGTATAGTTGCATAGTCTGCTTTTTGGCCAGTGTGACTAAATATATATATAGTCAGATTTGGGCCAGTGTAATTAAAGGATCTGACCAAAACAATTGTAGAGGAGGAAGAGTCTATTTGAGAGCTCATGGTTTCAGAGGTCTTGGTCCGTAGATAGAAGCCAGCTCCATTCCTCGGGGCTCCAGATGAGGCTGAACATCATGGTGGAAGAGTGGGGCAGAGGGAAACAGCTCACATCACAGTGACCAGGAAGTAGAGAGAGACTCCACTTTCCAGATACAAATATATACGCCAAGTCCTCGCCCCAATTCCCACCTTGTCTGGCCACACCCCACCACTTCAGTTACCACTCAGTTAATACCTCTCAGGGGAGTAATTCGCTGATTGGATTTAGACTGTTGTAACCCAATCATTTCTCCTCTGGGCCTTCTTGCATTATCTAACATGTGAGTTTCTGGGGACCCCTGACATCCTAACCATATTTGAATTTCTGTGTCTCCTGGTTTAATCCACTATCTAGTGTTGAACTTGAGGACATTCCCTTAGTTACCCACCTCACTGAGGAGCAGTCTTCCTGCTACTTAAGTCTTGAGCTAGGGAACTGCTGGGACTTGCACCCATGGTTTGAAGAGTGTCCCTAAAGGCTTGTATGTTAAAGACTGGGTCCCCAGCCTGGGGAACTAAGGAGATGGTGCAATGTTTCAGAGGCGGGCTCGCCTCCTGGTCCTGAGGGCATGCCCTGGTAGGGGTCTGGCTCCAGCCCTTCTTCTTCTCCTTCACAAACCAGCCATAGTGAGCACCTGGGCTCCACCACACACTCCCCACACACCTGCTGCCTTACCACAGGCCCAAAGCAGTGGAGCCTGCTGACCTGGGAACCATGAGCCAAAGAAAGTTTACCTCTTAATACTTTATCTGTCACATTTCTGTTTCTTATAGTAATGGAAGGCTGACTAATACAGACCTAAAATTTCTTTCAGCAATTCAGGAACATTTCTGTCTCTGACTTTGTGCAGTTGGAAGGCCCTCATTCTTATACTTGACAATGGCAGGAGAAAGATAATTTGCCACAAATTGGGCACAGTGGTGAATGCTTGTAATTCCAGTGACCTGGGAGGCTGAGGCAGGAGGACCACAGGTTCAAGGCCAGCAACTTAGCAAGGAGGCCCTAAGCAACTTAGTAAGACCCTCTTTCAAAATAAAAATAAAAAGGAAGATGGGATGTGGCTCAGTGGTTAAGCACCCCTGAGTTCAATTCCCCATACCCCCCATAAATATAGTCTAATATCGCTTCAAAATCTCCAATGTTGTAAATCAGAAAGAAGGTACCCACCAATGTTAATTTGACATGTGATACGCACCCCGTATGCTATCTGCAAACTGGCTCCTCCCAAATATTCTCAGATGCAACTGGTTCATCCTCAGAACCACCCTATTGACTTGTTGTGAGGCTTCTCATTTTTCAAAGGTTGTCAGTTTGTCAGACTTTCAAGTACAGTGATATATAAAATAGTAGTGACAACTATAGACATAATTGTCATCAAGAAATATACTCAGGCATTCCTCTGCACATGAACAGCATCGACATCATAACATTTTGCCATGTTTTCTTCAGGATAAAAGTCATGAAGGGACTCAATTTGTCACTCTTTACAGAGAATAGGAATTGTTCAAGGTCAGAAGAAAGAGCACTGGTCTCCATGTTTTTATATGTCATAACTGAGCTTAGTATTTCCCTAAAACCAGAATATATTTGGAAGCCTCAAAGACTTTTTTAGAGGATGTGAGAGGGTATAGCAGCAAATCATCCTTTATCCATTCTGGCATTGGAGGAAAGGGCTTTCAAATTGCCTGCCAAACTAGAAAGTCAAATATTTTCAAATTTTATAACAAATTACAGAAATGTTAAATTTAATGTTTAAAATCTAAGGATGTATTTCTACAAACTAAAATTCTAATTTTGTCTAAGCCAGTTTAAATCACATCAACATAAATTCAGGAGAACCAAAGTAAGTTTAAAATTTTGAATAAAAAAATGTTGCAGTGTTTAAATTAGCATTATTATGAAAAATTGGAATATGTCTTACCCCATCAGAAGCATGCATTCATGTTTCACCAAACAATGTGCAGTTCTTTTTAATTATAATCTACTTAACACAACAGCACATCTAATTTATTAACTCTTAATTATATATTACAGAAGCTGTACAAAAAAACTCTCTGTTTATTACTGGAAAATTTCCTATGGAGAGCAGTGGAATGCAGACTGTTTTGAAAGTGTATAATTAAGAAATCAGTATCTAAAATTTCACTTAAATAAAATGTAAGGCAAAAGCATGTGTTTATATTCTTCCTACAAGCTGCATAAAATCCTGGCTGGAAATCCCTGCCAGGAGCGGCAAAGTGGGAAATCCAGATGAATCTAATTTGCATCATAAAAACTAGATGAAAACAGTGTTTCAAAAAAAAGGTGAAAGTGACTAAAAGATTGGACACTAATACATGAAGGAAGAACCCATCTTAATCTCTAAGGATAACCTGTGTCCACGGCATAAATACAGGTTTGGAAGAGAAACTCAATGCAGGGCTGTCATTCATTGATTCAGGCAGATCCAAGGGCTTCTGGCTGCCCGGCTAGTGCACCAGACACCAGAGGCACAGTGGAGAGTTACAGAGGAAAGTCTTTTCCCTCCTGGGCAACACACACACGTGAAAGCAACAACCACAAGATCCATGTGCAAGTACAAGCTGTGCTAAGTTCTGTGAAGGGACCAGGTTTTATAATGGTGCAGGATGCAACGGATTATGAAGAAAGAACTCTTTATAAAAGACAGTAACAGGGGCTGGGGTTGTGGTTCAGTGGTAGAGCGCTCGTCTAGCACATGTGGGACCCTGGGTTCTATCCTCAGCACCACATAAAAATAAATAAACAAAATAAAGGTATTGTGTCCAACTACTTCTAAAAAGTACATATTAGTTTAAAAAAACAGCAACAATGTTGCTGTAAAAAAGAAAGAAATTCAGTAAAAAATTCAAATTGTCAAAATATTCTACCAATAGCATGACTTATTTTTTGTAATGAATTAAGGAAGAAAAATCGTAGAAGTTTTTTAGAATCTAACCACAACCAACTGTGGTTAGCACATATATTGGTGTGGAAATGGTGTAAACATAAACATTTGCTACTGACCCTAGAACTGGCCTCTGAAAGGATTTCTTTATTTGAAGTTGAGACTTTTAGACCTATATCAATTCAAAGAGGAAGAGAGTGAGAGAGTGTGAGAGACAGAGAGAGAGAGAGAGAGAGAGAGAGAGAGAGAGAGAGAGAGAAGGGAGAAAGAGAGAGCTTGATAAGGATGCAATAATGAAAAACAACATGTCATTTGGGGCAAGAACTCTTATTTATTTATTTATTTGTTACTAGGGATTGAACCCAGAGGTGCTTAACCACTGAGCCACATACCAAATACCCATCCCCTGACTTTTTTTTTTTTTTTTTACTTTTTCTCGCTAAATTACTAAGCTTAGCTTTGAACTTGTGATCTTCCTCCCTCAGCCTCCCAAGCCACTGGGATTTTCTGTATCTCCATGCCCTACCAGAGTACTTCTTTTCTTGAGGATTTAAAAGATTCACCTTCTGACAAATTTACTAATTCTTTGAAGGCCGAATCCCACCACGCCTGGCTAGGAACTCTTAAAACAGAAGAAAAAGATGACCATAAGCTTCTGGTTAGTTGTGGTAGTTACCAGGCTGATGCATTTCTGATTCATTCATTTCCAAAGTGTAGATGAAGTTGGATTAAATAATGCATATCTGTTCTCCACAGTGGGAGCAAGTATATGATGCACAATAAAAATCAAAACTACTCATATTTATCATTATTCTTAAGTTAAATTACCAATGGAATTCATTAACATGAGCTTCTAACATTTTACTATATTATATGGACATCTTGAAACCTACCAAAAATGAAGATTTCAGGTTAGACCAAAAGGATCAAGATATAAATTCAATAGTAATACTTGTTCTTAGATAACCACTTTCTCAACTTATTTCTAGAACTTAAAGGAAATCAATGAACAGCTCCCCCTAGTCATGTAATGCATTAATGATATAAATTAACAAACTAAAACAATAAATAATGATATGTACATGAAGGCATTTGCTTCACAATTTTCTTATCCAAATTCTTAAAACACAGTTTCATGTCTTAGTTCTCAAGGCAGTGAACAAATATCATTCTTGCTCACAAATAAAAGACCCTCTCTACATGAATTATCAAAAAGGCAAGAACAGGAACTCTTTAAAAAGTACCTCCCCGCCAAAAATTAAACAATACCAATCTTCTGAATTTTCATTAGCAGTTACTCCCTGTGGCTAATACAGATGAAATAGAATCTGACCTTCCTACCAAATACCTCAATTTCTTTAACCCACTAGTTACTTTAACATAGTCAGAATCACGGGATTTTGATGTGCACATATGCAATATATTTATATATCTTTTCTCATTTAGAAGGTATAAACCTGATCCAGGGAAAGTATGAGTTGTCTCATCATATGTATTTGCTTTAATTTTAAGTTCACAGAAAAGGTGAGATTATGCAATTCAATCCTGGGATTTATCTATTTTTAAATTCATGAGAAGAACATTTCAGTGAAAATGCAAAAACATGGAGCAGACAATATTCCCAGAAACTCAGCAGGTTGGAAAGTGCCTCAGACAGAGCGTGAGAAGCAAATCCATTTTTGTCCAATTGACTAAATATTACAAAACTGTAATTATTGTGATTCTAATGTAGGAACACAAATATCTGTCTTATATTCACACATGTAAAATCAAAAAATTAAATCAGAATATTTGCCTTAAATGACTCAGACATTATTTTACTAGATAAAAATTTGCATAATATTTGTAAAGTTACGTAAGTATTTTGAGTGAGTGTATTTAGGTATTAGCTATGAATTCTCAATAAAGTCTACCAAGTAGTCAGTCCAGCATGCCTTGTTATATGAGGAAAAAATAAATTCCAAAATTTAAGCATTAATAAACCTTATACTTTTACCTTAATGAGAAAAACATTTACAATGTTAAGTATAAAATGTATACTTAAGGACTATATTTTATATTTCTGTTTGACAGCAAATTTCTGGAAATATTCAACTGTAACCCATCAAGAAATGATAAAACAATGTAACAAGGAAAATAAGAAGAAATTGCTGAGTTGGAATAAGTACTAAAATTGATCAGCTCTCTCAGTCTAAGGCAGAGCAAATAAAGAGTACAATGCCTGAAAATATCCTGATAATGATATTCTATTTTTTAAAAATTAACCTTTATAAAAAAAAGAAGTAAATTATAATAGGACATGTTAATTCTGGCCATAAATTATATTGCAAAGCACATGGGAAATACCTGGTGATTGATCCCAGGGTGCTTTACCACTCAGCCCCATCCCCAGCCATTTTATTTTGAAACAGCATCTCTCTAAGTTGCCTAGGGCCTTGCTAAATTGCTGAGGCTGGCCTTGAATTTGGGCTCCTTCTGCCTCAGCCTCCTGAGCTGTTGGGATTACAGGCATGAGCCATCATGCCCAGATGTTCTTTTTTTTTTCTTAATACAAATAAAATAAAGAAATATCATCAGGGTGAATCAAAGGAAAGAAGGAGATGGATACACATGCATACAGAGATGGCGACAGCAAATGGATAATCATGGCAGAGAAGAAGAAAGGAGAGGACTGCTTAGATCGGAGGACAGACACCATAACACTGCCACATGGAATTATGTGAAATTAGGCTGAAAAAAATGAAATAGAGAGTTCTCTAAGTAAAATTGATTCAAGAAAGAATATGTTTGGAAAGAAACAGGAAATGACTAAAAACTATTTTCACTAATAGAAAAGTAAAATTTAGTCAAAAAAGAAAATCTATATACCCATTTGGAAGTAAAATGAAAACTCTCATTCATAAAGACAATAAAAATATTTCAAAAGAAATCAAAATCAAAGTATGATGAATCTATTTAAAGAAAAATACAAATTTTTCTGTTCAATATAAAAAGCTTTTAAATAAATAGGAAGTATTTCCACCTGGGAAGCCTCAAAATTATATTTATTTTCACCTTTTCAAAATTGATAACAATATATAATATAAACACATAAATTGTATTATGATGTTAGAGAACTTGAGCATATGAAGTCAAAGTTCATCTTGGTAGGGGATGACAGACCTGGGTGGTGGGAAGAGGTTAAGGGAATTACTTTATAAACTGGACCCACTATGCTGCTGACCCCCACATACTTTCTCTTTTAAAAAGAAATTCACCTGCAGCCTTGCCTGCATTAAGTGGTCAGAAGATGTCACATCCTTAGGCAACTACCTGTTATATGTGGGAGAAAGACAGACCCAAAGTACTGTCGATATGAGGAACACAGTTTCCCTAAAGGACCCTTACAAAAACCAGATCCCAGATCTCGGAGATGCAGATAATTACCACTAACCACGAAATCTGTAAGAACAAATTTCAGTTAGAACCAGTCAGGCCCGAGAGACCCAGAGTTGTCATGGCAGTGGGGACTTTGAAGTCCAATGGCATCCTGCAGTCAGTCAAAAGTCAAGAAGTGATCTGGGCAGGATTCTCTGGAAACTTCCCTGAGACACCCAGTAAAACTGGACAGCAGAAGGGGTGCACTGTTTCTCTCCTCTCTGAGAGGACCCACTCTCTCCCTTAAGAGAGTCCTTTTTTCCCATTTCCAGCCCTTCTAATAAACTCATTGCTTGTTACTCTGGAGTGACTTATCTGAAATCTTTCTGCCTGGATCACAAATATTGGGGTCTGAAGTCTCCTTGCTGCCTCAGTTCTCTATTAGACCCCCATCCTGTGACAATCCGAAGAAATGACAAGAGCCAGGGAAGTCTTAGGACAGGAAAGTGAGTTAAAAGAGAACAACTGTTATGTCATATATTTATAGTCTATTACTAAGCTATATAATTTAATAGTGTAGAACTTGTGGATGAAAAATAAAGTTGTAATGAAAAACTCATAATGAAATAAAACAGAAATTCCAGAAACATACCCAAATAAAGGTCAAAATTTTAATTTTTAATGGTTAACATATCAAAGGTAGTAGCCATTCTCATCAGTGATAAATTAAGGAAAAATTAAAGTAAATCTCTATCTTATATTGCAAATCAAAATTCATTCTAGTTAAAACAAAGATTAAACATTAAAAACAGTATAACATTTAATAACATCATTATTCAATATTCTTTATATTAAAAACATGAAAAACTAAGCTAACAAAATTTGACATAATAGGAAAAAAAAACTTGCAACAAATATACCAAACTATTATCCTTAATATACAAAAAGCTCACATAAGCCATTCTAAACCATGTTCAAAACTCCAATAGAAAAATGGCCCAACCCTTCATATGCGATTTGTAAAGGGAACAACAACAAATGGTCAAAACCACAGGCAGAAATGGACAGAATCCTGCTGACCTCACAAGTTGTCTTCATCTCTTTGATAAATGCTTCCTCACTTCCTATAACTTGATGGGAGCCACGTGGCCCTGACCACAGTGTGCATCGTGTGACCTGTCTATTACAATCCACCCTCTCCCAGCCAGGAATTGTCATTGAGAGTGGTGACATACACGGTGAGTAGTAATTGAAGTCAAATCCTTTGATGGCCGCCACAGGAGAAGAGAAAGCCTGCAGTTGCAGGCTGCTTTTCTATCTCAAATTCCACCAGCTGTCCAGCAACCCTCCAATAAACTCCATTTCATTATAGTTGTGGGTAGAATATGTTTCTTGAAATCAAAGTACCTTTAGTGATACAAACCATTACATCTTGCTAGTGAACAAAAAAAGTAAATTCAAACAACTAAATATCAATCTTTGGCCGCAGATGCAATAAATATTCAAATAAATGGTAATAGGCAAAAGTTTTTATGAGTATGAAAAAGAACTTCTCTCAATGATATCACATATATTTAATACTTTACACTTTGTTGTTTTTTTAAGAAATCAAATCGTAAACAGAATGAAAAAAGTGGAAAATAAAAAGAATCTGATTCTATTCTTTCCTCAGACTGAATACTATTTTCTTCATTAATTTTGTAAGGATAACATAATGATCATATTTTTTTAAAGTCTGGCAAAGATGATATATCAGTCAGGTGACCTCAAGAAAAAGACAGGTAACCCAAATTGGATAATTTGAGAAGACCTATAAAAATATGCAGAGCATAGAAAACCAATGGGGGATAATGCAGTTCCCTGAGGCTCATAACACCTGGAAGTCAACAGATGGTGGAGGGAGAGTTCTAGAAGTGTGGAGATAATAGCTGTTTGGAGATCTGGCCAAACACCTTCAGTGTGGGGAAATGGTATTATGGTGGAAATAGTCAAAAACATCCATTATTTGTTGTTAGAACTCTGTGAAAGCAGAGTCTCACTAATTCCTCAAAATAATCCTTGGAGGCAGATGATGTTATAAATTTCCATCTTATTAAAGAGGATCTCCTTCTAGTATGCTGATTTTAAGTCCCTTGGGTATAGATCGAGGAGTGGGATAGCTGGGTCACATGGTGGTTCCATTCTAAGTTTTCTAGTGGTTGCACCAATTTGCAGTCCCACCAGCAATCTATGTGAGTATCTTTTTCCCACATCCTCACCAACATCTGTTGTTGCTTGTATTCTTGATAATTGCCATTCTGACTGGAGTGAGATGAAATCTTAGAGTAGTTTTGATTTGCATTTCTCTAATTACTAGAGATGTTGAACATTTTTTCATATATTTGTTGATCAATTGTATATCTTCTGAGAAGTGTCTGTTCAGTTCTTTATCCCATTGACTGGGTTATTTAAATGCATTCTGCTATCATATATAACTAATTAAAACAAATTAAAAAAAAAAAGAGGAGACTAATGCCTATAGAGTTTAAAGAATTTACCTGTGAGCTCCTGGTTAAGCCTATTGGGCCAGATAGATCCAACTCTTAATCTTCACATGATGCACGTTGGTTTGATACATTGAATCATCAAATGTGGGTGAAATGATGAGAAAATTGTCTACAGAGTTTAACAAAGGGCAAAATATAAAGCACATACAGAAACATGAGACTGGCCTTGCACTTGAGATCCTGCTGCCTCCACTCTGAAGTTCCCACCATCACAGGTAGGTGCCACCATGCCTAGCATAGCAGTAACCCCGCATTGCTCCAATGATGGGTGACGACCTGAGTACCTGGTACACTTTTCATCACAACTCTTTAGCCTTCAAGAAATGGCATTCATTTATGAAAACAAAATTAAAAAATCCCATCAAGGAACAAAGAACATGCCATGGCTGCTTTATTCTGGGGAACATTATAAGAACATACATTCAGGAAAATACTACTATGAATAAAAGGTCAGTTTTTGTTTGGTTTTGATTGCTGCTGAAAAAAATGGAAATATATATACATGTATATGTTTTACTGTTTTTACTTTTCTGTTTGTTGTCTTCACTGTGGTTACTATTTTTGGTGTGGGTTAGTATGTATCTTTCTGGTCTTTACCAAGGTAACCTAGAAAAATTCTAAGTAGATATTATTCTCATATTACAGAGTCTTGAAGAGGTGGAAATCTTAAAATTTTACATAGATAAAAGGGGATGGAGAAACATTAATTAGCAAAATCAAGATTTAAACCCCTGCATTTTAGTCAGATTTGTCTTGCTTTTCAACACTCTCTAGGTAAAACTAGTAGTTATGCTTTAAATGTCATTAAAAATATTGGCTTTCTGGCCCTGCTGTAGAAACTAGGCCACTACAGTCGATGGGGCTGTTCACGCAGGCCCTCATCAGTGACAACCAGACTGCCTAAGCACTTGAGAGGCGTGAAGAGGATGTGTGTGCACAGCCATACCCAGATCGGCTCACCCCCAGCCTGCGAAGATGAGGCTGGGCATGATAGGCCGAGCACTTCAGGAATCCCTGGCCCACATCAGTCCCAAGCAGGTATGCTCCCATGGTCTTCCCCTTTAACAGGAAGGTCTCCCAAGACTGCACCCCCACTTCCTAGGGACTCTCCTATCTTGAAACAACAGTGCTTGAGAGCTTAGTGACCTTCCAGGAATCACTGTGTAAAGGAATGAGCAGCCACCAGATATTTTCACAAAAATCTACAGTCTTCAAATGATACTAACATCACATTGTCTTAAATCTTGTACTTTAAAGCCTTTAAATTTGTACTAACTTATACCAGTGAGTCTTCCAGAAATTTTTCTTTGCAAAGTTCTCTTTGACATTCTGGGTCCTTTGTATTTCTATATGAATTTTGGAATTAGTTTGGCAATTCTACCCTAAAATCCCCTTCTGATATTTTGATTGAAATCACGTTGACTCCAGAGATTAATTTGTTAAAAATTGACATCTCAATTAAGTTAAAGGACCCATGTACATAGCATATCTCCCCACTCATTTGGGTTTCCAAATTTTGCTTAAACATATAATTTACTAAGAGGATGTTTATCCACTGGTCCGGTCTGAAGCAGTTTTCATAGGTAAGCTTTTTTGCCGACTCATTCATCTTTATTGATTTTAACCCTGGCTAGCCACCACCACCCTGTTCAACTTATTTATCTTTACCATTTCAGTCCAGCCCATTTTCCTGGGACCACCCTTTGGGCTGGTGTCTTCTGAGAGGCTACCTTAAGCTGCTCTTCGCTCTCAGCTATTATTCTCTTGTTATCATCTCTTTATGAGGAGTTCTTCTCTGGAATTTTATGGAGGGAACACTAAAAAGTAAGTTATGGCTAGAATCTGCAAGTTCATAGAGTTTGTGTATAAAAACATGTTTAACTTTTATCTAATAGTGTCAGCTCCAACACAACCTCATTCCTGGGGCACTGTGACATTTCTCATTACAGGGGAAGGCCAAATTTATTAAGGAATTTAAAACAAACAGGTTAGTTATGAATGCTTCAGGCCCTTTCTTGGAATTCAGTGGGCATGTGAGAATTCTAACGCTGAGAATCAGAAGCCAATTTGAACAAAATGTATACAAATCCTTTTCAGCCACTGGGTACACTACAGTGACTTTTAAAAAATGAAGCTTAATTGTTCTTCATTAGTATACAACAGAACTACATTATGATTTGTCAAAACACATAAGCTATTTGAGGACATTCTGTTTAGCAAAAATGCATGAGAAAGTCAAGGAGAGTGCTGCTATCTCATAGAGAACTCAGTTCTTCCTTACTTGAAGGTTTCTTTTTTCTTTCTCCTCATGTCCCAGCTGGTTCTTCTTTAACACTTGGCCACTATTGCTTGAAGCAGAAGTTTAAAGCTGGAGTTATTCCTTTCATTTTAATTTGTTTTTAATAACTCTTGTTTAACCTTCTTGTCCACAGTGTTTATCTTTTGGTTCAATGTAAATACTGTGTGTTTTTTCTGTGTGCAAATGAGCAACTTATTCATCATAACAAGCCCTTTTGGCTGAGAAATACTGAGAATCTGGTTCTATTTCTGAATGTAATTTTATATTATTGAACAAAAAATTTGGAATTTAAAAAGAATAGAGTTACATTTCATACTGATCACTGATATTGTTATATTTGTGCTGTGGAAGGTGACATTCAGCTCTTTCATAGGGTTTGTGCCACAGAGCCAGGGCCCTCTCTGAACCTGAGGCAGCTGGGGTCCTTGGTACCTGAGTTCTTGAGATCATCCTGGAGATAGATCCGACATGCTGCTCAGAGTGGCAGGCATGAGTTTAACACAAGGGGTTGGAAAAAGAGAAAATGGGGACGGTCTTGGGGAGAGAGAGGGTCCTTTTGGTACACTCCTCTGCCCTCCTGTTCTATTGGACTCCAAAGGAATTTTTCAGAGAGTCCTGCCCAGGTCCACCTCTCGAGTTTTGACTGACAGCAGGATTCATCAGCTTTCAAGTCCCCACTGCACATGTTCTTATCCCACAGAGGGGAGATTTTACTGTTTTATTAACATGATAAAGATCCAGGGCAACTCTGGGTCATTTGGGCCCATACTGATCTTTTATAGTTGGATCTTCTTCTTACATGTTTCATGGTTAGGGGGCTGTGCTTTTAGTTATCACAAAGTTCCCCTTCTTAGAGGAACTTGTTTCTTCCTATGGGCAGAGAGGGACCTTTCAGGCCTGCATTTCTCCTGCAGATAACAAGTATTTTGTTGAGGAATGTAACATTCCCCCATTGACTCAAGCTAGGTAGGATTGCAGGTAAATTTGTTTTTATAAGAAAGCATACAGGGGTCAGCCCAGTACACCCAATTCATAGAATTATCTCATTAACCACATGTTCCCACCATTCACATCTGTTACCTATCAGTTTGGCTCAATTAAGTAAAAATTTAAAGAATTTTCCTAAAAAAATGAATAATGATTCTATTTTCTATAGAAGTATTTCTTTTGATGGCCTGGGATGCCAGAATATATGAAAGTATGATAGACACTCATGCATCTAATAAAGATAAAAAAAATTCATGATATGGATCCTATGTGAAGTTCTGATGATAAGCCAAATGTTGAACAAAATACTTTTACCTATAGCATTTGGATAAAAGTCCTACTGAAGAAAAACTTAGTTTTGTTGACCCATTATGATTTTGCATTTCTATGACTGGACCATCTTCTTTTTGTAAGTTGTTTTTCTAAGAAAAAGTATTGCAAGAAGAATAAATCCCCACACTGCACGCTTGATCTATACTTGCATGCAGAATTCAATCCCTATTAATGAAAACACTCTACTCAACAGAGCAGGAAGTAATCCTCCGTAAATAAGATAATCTTCATCCACATTGCCATTATAGCTATCTTAAAACTCTATTATAATAAGAAGGGAAAGCTAAGAAAGGTAAATGGGTATTGGGGAGTCTGTGTTTTGTGTGTTCTCTCTGTGTTCCTTCTACATGAAGAAGATAAACGATTTAAGCGAATAATTATATCATAAGGACAGTTTGAATTCAAAGATATTTGGGGGAAAGGTTAGAATTTTTATGAGAAAGCTTACCTGTCATTAGGGAAATCCTTAGTGGATGGTGTCCTCTATGACATCAGTGTCAGACTTTCAGCTGAAACATCCAGAAACATAGGGCCTGTGAATTAAACAAATGATATGCAGGGGGAAAAAATCCCTCTCTCTGCTTTCTTTTTGCTTTTTTATGTGTGTGTGTGTGGGGGGGATGATTATAAGAAAGCATATGGGGGTCAGCCCAGTAGACCCAATTCATAGACTCCAGGGTTGTAGGCGACAGGGCAGAGACTTTGGTTCCTAGGCCACGCACATGCCCTGTCACTGGATGCAGGTGGAAGCGGCCCTGGTGGGCCGTTCAGGTCAGTGGGCAGCTAGGGTTCTGCACCTCTGAGGTCACCATGAAAGTGGAGCTGCTCCCACAAGGCGGAAAAATAAAAATAAAAGTGTCTAGAAGGAAGAAGAAAAAAGAAATGGATGAGAGGAGATGAAATAGATTCACCAGGGGAAAAAGGAAAGAGTGATTAGAAAAGCAAGCCTCAGGGACCGATCCTCCCACGCTGGGAAAGGACGTGGTGTGCAAGGCGCGGAAGGAAGAGCCAGGCTGGGCAGCAAGAAGCCTGGCTGGACTGAGGGGCCCGAGCCCGAGGTCCCTAAGTAGCTGCAGTGGTTCCTGGGCAGAGTCTGAGGGCTGGGGCAGGGGATGAGGAACTCGGACTCCAGTAGCAGCAGGTGCCATTCAGAAAGTGCTCCTCCCAAAGAGGAGCAGCAGCAGCTTGATCAGGGTGGGGACAAGGCCACCCTCTCGTAGGGTATCCTACTAGGACCTGAAGTAGGTGTCCTGAACACTGGCAGGCCCCGCCAGCTTAGAGCTGCCATTCTAAGTGGAGAGTCTAAGTAGGTAAAGGCAGAAACTTGAGAAAGTGTGCCACCCCTCAAGACGGACAACAAAGTGAAAACTTAAACTAGGAAGACGATGGTGACCGTGAATTAAATGTTTTCAATTCCGTTCAATAACATCGTTATTGTGTGATTTAAGTTACCAAATCCCAGTCCTAAAATATCCAGTGCTGCATGTTCCAGGTGAATTGAAGCCACTCGCCTGGCAGGGCTATGTACATTTCCTTGAAAGCTGTTGAAAAAAAATTGTAATATGTTAAGTCATTTTCTCATTTAACAATATGGTGAATACTGTGTTATGAGACTATGGGACCTATTAAAAATCTTTTGGAGAATATTAAATTATTTTGTCTTAGCAAGTAATTAACCTGGTTGGAATCAAGCTGCAAGTCTGTGGGCTGCGGTTCTGACACCAGTTCGGTTTTCAGTCTGCAGGGTCATTCTGGCTGACCTCTTAGGAGTATCACCTGGGAGACACTGTGGAGCCAATTAGAGACCTGTGCTGGGAATTCACTCTCAGAGCATTTGCTATGTCCTCTGCAGCCAGGTTCCTACCCAGGCAGCTCACCCGTGAGCTTTGGGGTTCACATCACATTTAAAGATTCCTTTCCACCGTTCCCTGTTCTCTGTGAATTCTCTCCCCCTCTACAGGCCTCAGAATCCCCTTTCCCTGATGCTAAGGACTTCAAGGGCCATCAAAGCTCCACTGGAAATTGAGAAGTAAGAACAGCCTTTAGGGGCTATCATAATCCGGAATGGCTAGATAATTGTCAAGACCCATTTCAAAACAAACATGTGGCATCATTTGTTCAAAAATATTCATAATTTCAAGATAGCAACAGCTGAGCATTTAACCAGCTGTGGGTGCTTCTGAGCGTGGGGTTCTGTGCAACTTCACTAACAGCACACCCTGAAGTTGTCACTGGCCTCAGCCCTGCTGGAGGTCACAGCCCATCCAGAGAAGCTTGCCATTATGGGAATGTGAACCATTGGTGTAAATGCCTTTGCCATGAGAGTATTGTCATATATATTCAATACTAAATGTGAGATTTACCTTTCTTACAATATGCATCCATATTTTTATAACTACAGTGAAACCTTCATTACTTGTAGATTCCATAATTTTGAATTTTCCAACTTACTAAAATTGGTTCATAGGGCTAGGGATATAGCTCAGTGGTAGAACATTTGCCTAGCATGCACAAGGCCCTAGGTTCAATCCCCAGCACCACGAAAACAAACAACCAAACAAAAATAAAATAAAATTAATTCCTAGTCCCAACATCAATGCTTGTGGGTGGTGTTTTATGGTATTTTGCAGAAACGTGCAGAGTAGTAAAAAAATGCGAGTGGCCCAACATGCACATTCTCAGCTGAAGTCAAACAAAGTCACTCGCTGCCTTCTTATTTCAGCTCTTATACTATAAACAAGGGTTGGTTCTTTTTATGGTTAATTCAGTGCCACATTTTTAAAAAATTTTTGTGGGTGATTTCAACTGTTTAAAATGGCCCCTCCACACACAGCCAAAGTGCTGTTTAGGGTTCCTAAGTGCAGGAGGTCTGCAGTGTCCTTGACAGAGAGACAACATGTGGGGTCAGCCCCACTCAGGCCTGAGTCACGGTGCTGTCCACTGTGAGTTCAACAGCCATGAACCAACAGTGTACATGCAGTAAGATGTGTTTTAAAAGAAACACACTTGAAGCAAAGTTGTTATGGTTAGAATATGAGGTGTTCTCCAAGAGCTTCTGAAAATGCAGGAATATTTGGAGGTAAAACTATTAGTTTATGAAAGCTGTCACCTAATCAGTCGGTCCTAGTTGGAGTGATGGTGGTAACTATAGGTGGAAGGGGTGTGACTGGAGGATGGATCAAGGGCAGGCCCTGGAAGGGTGTGTCTTCTCTAAGATCCTTCCCTACCCCTGCTTCCTGACCCTGCCTTGAATCTAGCAGCGTTCCTCTGCTGGGCCCCCCACCATGGTAAGCCTTACCATAGGCCAGAGCAATGGAGTCAGCCATCTATGGACTGAGACCTCTGAAACCATGAGCCCTAAATAAACTCTCCCTCCTCTAAGTTATTCTTTGAGTGTTTGGGTCACAGCGATGCAAAGCTGACTCACAGTGATGTGTTGACTAGTTGGTGACTGTGTGGCCAGAACCCTCCAGGAGTGTTTGGGTCACAGCGATGCAAAGCTGACTCACAGTGATGTGTTGACTAGTTGGTGACTGTGTGGCCAGAACCCTCCAGGAACCCAAAGCTTTTTTCCTTGGGAGTAGTGGTCCTTTTTGTTTGTTTGTTTGCTTGCTAATTCGGTGTTCACAGCAACTTTATAGACCAAAACTACCATAAATAACAAGAACCATCTACATGTGTACAATGTCTAGAGTCTCAACAAGGATGGGCGCTTGGTGATATAAACATATTTGAAGATGTCATCTTTCTACAAAAGGGAGTAAATGACTCACAGGCTCATTACTTATTCTGTGCCAGATATTTTTATATACATTTCCTATATTTACTTTACATTCATTATGTTAGTCAAGTCTTACATAAGCATTGTTATTCCTATTCTACAGCTGCTGAAAGGGATCCAAGATCTGGCTCGTCTCATATCACATAGCTAGTCCCTAGTAAAACCAAGATTTGACTCTAATGTGTGTGTATGGGTAACCTGGCCATCTCTGTCATTCTCTTGGTCATGTCCTTGAGTCTCTGTGGACATAATTACTATGATAGACAGTCCTCTATGGTAGGTGAACTGGAAGATGGTCAGGGACTAAGAATGAGCAGGGCCAGGAAAAACAGACAGTCTGTGCTGGGGGAAGCCCCACTCCCATGTGCATGGGAAAGTGTAACATCATGTTCACACCTAGTGTGAAAATCATCTGCACACTCAACGGAGCCTGGTCTTCCCAGCCATGGGATCCCAGGTGCAGGGAGAGGTGGATCAGCACTTCTCTCTCAGGGAGGGCATAAATTATGGCTCTAGAGAGTTTCCTCTGGACGTGACGTGATCCAGTCAATGGAGACTTGGAAAACAGTTTTCCTCCATCTCTGTGATAAAGTGCATGACAAAGGGGAGCACAAGAAACAATGACGATTGTTTGAGTTTAGCACACAGGACCACCAAGGAGTCATGGAGGAAAGCTGGCCATAAGGTAAGGTTTGGGATGAAGACAGGTGGATGCTGTGTACACACAATTCTTCCTGCTGGTCAGACAGGTATTCTCCCACACGTGGGCTTGGTCAGGTTATGTGACCATGCACAGCAGGAGAGAACCCGTGCATTTGAAGTCTGTTATCCATTGCCCCTCGCAGCAGCACAGATTGTTCCAAAATCCAGGACTCATTTTGGGAGCTAGGTTAAAAATATAACTAAGAAACAATAAAGAGTAACTTACAAGGTAAAGACATCGCATCGTGAGTGTTACCCAGTAGGATGGCGCCTCATACCCCCACATCATAGTAACTCATGTGATCATAGAAAGCCCACCCACGATTTCCTCAGAAGTGTCAAATAAGGGAAGGATGCTTTTGAAAAAAAATATCATGACAACCATAATTTTCTCCCCCTTTCAGTGGAACACAGAACTGAATAGGGATAGTGAAGTGCTCTCCTGATCTCAACCTGAGGTCCTTGGACTCATGGCATGGCCAGGAGCCAGACACTGTGTCCTGGCCTTTGCTCTGAGGCCTATTCCATTTCCCACCACTCCAGAGTCACCTGTAGCATGGCGACTTTCCCATGCAAAAGTAAAAGCAATACACCTGTGTCGCTGTGTTTGGATTTTTTTGTGTTGTTGTTAAGGAATACACGAAAGGGAGATACAGCATGCAGATGCTCAGTTGCCAGCAACACAGATGGGCTTGGGAACAGCGTGATCCAGATGGGCAGGACCAGAGCTATCTGTGGGAGGCTTGGGCAGAAGATCTGGGCAGGAGCTGGTGAAGAGCTGCTGAATGCTACTGATAGATGAGCTGGTTCCTGAGCCCACTCGCCCTCGAGTGAAGACATTTTGATCTCCCAAGCTAAGCTAGTTTTGAAAGAAGTGGCCTGCCACACAAACACTGGCTCCCAAGGAGGAAAAGTATCATCTGATACACCAGAAGTCTCTCCTATTTCATTCACTTGCTGCTTATGTATTTAATATTTCCATTTAATTGGATATTTCTTAATTCAGTGGAAGGTGTGTGGGCCCCCTGTGACCAGCCAGAACACCACATTTCACAGGGAGACAGGTAAGTGACTGAGCCTGTTTCCTTCCTGTTCCTCCTGCCCCTCCTCCACTCTAGTGCCAAACTGCGCTTCAGAACTTTCTTCCCATTTCTCTCATTTTCTCTCCTGTCCACCGCAGCTCTCTGATGCTCAGTCCACCTGCTCTTTACTTCCCGTATGCCTACAGTGGGTAAATGCTCACTGGCCTCCGTTCTGAGAGACTGCATGTATGGTGCAAAGCAGCCAGGCCCTCTCTAGGTACACATTCCATCCCTCAATATGCAGCAGCCAGCCCAAGAAGCCAACCACAGCCCTGTCACAATGGCTCCAGCGGTCAGTACCTGACTGATAACAGCTTCCCTAACTCCTGTCCCCACCACCACCTGCTTGCAACCAGGGACCGTGTGGAAAAAGCCAGTCAGCCTCCCTACGCCCCCATCAGATGCTGCTGCTGATAGGCCAGCCCGCTTCCAGCCCCCCTGCCCACCACCCCAGATGGGGCTCACCTGAGCCCTGCCCTTCGCCCACGAGTCTCTGCAGGTGTAAGTCACCTGGATGGATTCCTTACCCTGCAAGATCTGGGAGTGAACAGCCGTGGCTCCTTCTCGTGGATGGCTTCCCTTATCTCAGTCCTTCCATGGCACGGGCCAGCTCGCCGTCCATAGGCCCCTGGCCATAGATGCCTGGCCTGAGTCTTTCAGAAGCCCTGAGTCTTCACTCCATGTGTCTTCCAGATGCGCACTACCTTCTAGGGACCTTTAATATGAGCCTAATTTTGCTTTCTTTTCTTTTTTTTTTTAATCCATATATTTTCTCTGACTGAAAACTATGAAGTATTATTGGAACTGGGTGTGCATCAACCGTGGCTCCTAAGAGAAATAATAAAATCATCAATTTGTTTCCATAAGTATAATGGGACATTTAATCCAATATAATATCCTCATTATGCCTATTAATGAACATATTCTATGCAGTCATCTGGTCTACTGCCAAATAGAACCTATAAAATGTAATGGGCTTTGTGTCTGCAACTCTTACGTAAGACCGTAAAGGTTTCTCCTAATTCAGTTCTTTCTCATTCTATTCACGTTTTAGTTGAAATAAAAGGCAAAAGAAAATAACCTTGTATATGCATATTAGAACTCTAACAGGTAAGGGTTTCCATGGATACTTTTATGCAGCTGAAGAGTTTGTGTGTGGAGAAAGGCATTCATTTCTACTTCTGAAAGATTCTGTTCTGGAAAAAAAAAAACTGCCAATCATCTCCTATGTCTCCACTTTCTAAAAGAATAAAATATATATCATGCATGCTATGTTGTATGTTATAGGATAGATAGGTCTATCTAAATAACCTTTTCAATCATCTGACTTATTGTAGTCATGTCTTGAAATGTTGTTAAAGCTTGAAAATTGTATCAGGATTTAAATAAGAAAATATTAATGGGTTTAAAAATATTGCTTTCTAATTGTATAAAACATCTTTCCTCTTGTTTTATTTTTTGACATCATTTCGGCAGTTTAAATTAGCCAATTACCTTATGCTGGCATAAAGACTTAGTTTTTACTTAAAATAGATTTTGAAACAATTGAATCTTCAATTTTATCTTGACTTGAAACATTTCAGGTATCTTTTATTGAATATTATTTCCTGACATCCCACCCAAATAATATTCTGCAAGTTTTCTTTTTATCTTCCCATGAAATATGCCAAAAAAGATGCAAGACTTCGGATCATGGTCATATCTTAAGCCATATATAGTTTTATGAGGAGCTCAAGGAGGTTTCTGTGACATTCTGATGAATAAATTCACTTGTTTTTGATATATCTGTTTTTATACTGTCATGTGCCTAAGCAATAATCAAACATTAATATGGTCTAAAGCATTAAATAAATAGTAGTTAATAAATAAATAATCTAAAAAATAAATTTATCTCATTCTAATGTAAGACTTTAGCTCTCGAATATACTTTATTTTAGCTACTTAACTGGTACAAATAGTACCAAAGTCTAAATTGTCGTCAGAATAACAAAAATAAAATAAAATAAAAATAAAAGAATAAGAAAAATATCACTCAATCTACAAATTGATCAAATAATACTTAAAAAATTTTTTTTATTTATTCTAATTTGTTATACATGACAGCAGAATGCATTTCAACTCGTAGTACACATATAGAGTACAATTTTTCATGTCTCTGGTGGTACACAAAGTAGAGTCACACCATTAGTGTCTTCATACATGTACTTAGGGTGATGATGTCCCTCTCATTCCACAGTCCCAACCACATACTCCACACCTATTACCTAACACCAATTATTTAAATAGCATCTGAAAGGCAGTCCCTTTCAAGCAGAGCACAGTGCACTGAGCTGTGGGTCAAGGAATCACCTTCTACACGCATATCCTTGGTCGTCATCGAGATGGCACTTTGATTGTGACTGGGCCAAAAACCAATGTTAGGAAATGGTACATTTTTATGGTGGAATTTTATGATGTGCATTTTCAAGCCCATTGGTTCTGTGGCTTTTCTACTGGGGACCACTGCTGGGGTACATTGAAGTATTCTAACGTAAGATAAACGGCAGCCAAAAATACAAGCTATAATATGAGAAGAAGATAGAAGTGCAAGTTATATTTAGACCTAACATTGGTTTTGGCCCAGTCACAATCAAGATGACATCTCGATGATGATCAAGGATGTGTTTATAGAAGGTGATTCCTTGACCCACAGCTCAGTGCACTGTGCTCTGCTTGAAAGGGACCGCCTTTTAGGTGCTACTTTAAAGGATTGGTATTTGGTAATAGGTGTGGAGTAAGTAAGTGGTTAGGACTGTACAGAGGTTATTTCAATACATGATTTATACTCAGCATCAAATCATAGAAACTTCTGGCCTGAGACATCATGAAGTAACTTTTTGAGGATGATTTACTTTGGCAATATAGGATGTCCCTTTCTGCATTTTCTTCCCTGCCATCTCAGTGAATATTGTTATTTTTCACAGGTCTTGATGGATCTTCTTCTTGGTTTACACTCTCCCTTAACAATTTGTCCATTCTGATGACTGTAATTACAAGCTTTTCACCCCAAAAAATATGTATCCCCCACTCAGATTTACAAATCACTAGTTCCTACCCACACATTTCTCCCCAGTTTCTGACGAAAGTATGGAACTGTTGACCCGAGAGCTCAGTCTGGGTCTGTATCCTGAACCCAGCAGGTTTTATCCTCGGACTCAGCAACTGGCCCAAACATCAGTTCTACCTCCGAGATGGGCCTGGGCACGATGCCGACCTCGACCTCTACCTCATTCAGGAGCCACCTTGAACAGGCTTACAGTCCCAGGAGGGGCTGTGTCCCAAGGCCCTGTTAATGGGCCCCTCCCAGACAGCTCCATTGCAGTTTTCCTGAATTCACACACTCATCCATGTAGATCTGGTCATGACGAGGGCATCTTGTGAATTCACTCCCCAGAGCTTTCACACATACAGTCCTCTCTGGCCTGCTGTTCTTTATTGTGCCCAGCTCCTCCCTGCGTCCACACACAGCAGGTTCTAGTGTTTTGCCTCAATAGTCCTTCTGGCCCACCTCACCTGCACTCCATTTCCCAATATCCACCCATCACACACCTCTTCAGTGAGGAAGACGGGGCAGCATTCATCTGTGGGGCCCCCAACGGAGCAAGAAGCCCTTGATTCTGCACTTAATACTCAGCCATCATTCATCTGGCACAACAGGCGTCCCATTGGATTATGGTATTTTCTGGTGTGCCAATTTTGCAACCGAAAACTCATATCACCATAAGGAAAGGACCAGAATGGCAACAAGGTTTTACAGTCCCTCATTGTGTGGCTTCAGAGCTGCCAGTGTTTACTCTATAAAGCAAGGGACCAGGATCAGAAGAGAACTAAAATTCCCCCAGCCTCTCACAGTGCTGTAATTCTGTGGTGTCCACATGTATGTGCAATAGCATTGATGAAAACATGTGAACGTGTAGACCCCCCTCAGCTCCCTGCCTCAGAATGTGCTAGACTGCAGAAGGAAGTCTCGATTTGCCATCCTGGCTTGAGAGGATTAGATCTATTTAAAACTACCTTTCTCAATGTAAGCAAACCAAACAGAAAAATGTAGAGAAAAATGCTCCATAAACTATAAGTACTATGTTTTTACCATTGAAAATGTAACAAATTTGTCTCATATGTTGTGTGTCAAAAAGCCAAGCTATTTGCTCCAGGGTTCTCATCAACTGTGAAAACCCGGGTTTGCAGAAATCCACGAGTTTCCATGAGGCAAGCCTGTTGATGTGGTTTTATTTATTTCTCACGGCAAGATGTCTGAAGAAATCTAATTAGTTAACTTGTAATCTTTGTGAAGCACGTGGCCCTTCAGATTTCCATGAAATCTAAAGTGTGTGTGTGTGTGTGTGTGTGTGTGGTATGCGTGTAGCTGGGCTCCTAGTGTTACATACTTACGTAATCTGCTTTTTTGTTTGGCTTTTGTTTATCTAATAAGCACATTTTATTGACTTTCTGTATAGTGTTTTATTGGCACTGGGAACACAACAAGTCTTACAAGTTCTGAATCTAGAGCAAGCAATCCAATCCAATCCAATCCCAGACAAATCAGCTCTTTTTGTACCCATCCTGTCCTTCTTTCCCTCAATCTGTCCTTCCTTGCACCAGGAAAACTACTAACACTAATAATGAGGAAAGCAGTAATAGCATTTAACATGTCACATTTGCAGTGTGCCAAGTAGTTCATATCAATTATAGTACAGATCTCTAGTCATATGATCATATAGTTCATACCACTAATCAATTATAATAAATTGAGCATCAGCTTTTCCATGAAGACTCCTTTAGGACTCACTGCAGCAGCTGAGTTGGCTCTCTGTCACTTCGCACACCCATGGCTTGTGGAACACACCTCTAGAACCGCAGCCGCCACAGGGGTAGGGATTGTTACTATAGAGGAGGAAACAAGACACAGGAATGATAAATAAGTTGTGTGATCTTACACAACTAAGAAGTGGTGCCACTGGAATGTAAGCCCAGGGAGTCTAAAGCCAGTGCTCTGAACACTGCATTAAAGGTTTATATTGGGGAAATTAGACAGAGAAATCACAGAAGACTACATGATGCTTTGAGAGGGATTTTGAGTCTACAGAGCCAGGAAAGCTCTGTCTGAAGATGTGCAGATTTATGGGCCAATTAGATGCAGACTGTTGAGCCTCGGGTCCTTTTAGCTCCAGTCAATGAAACTGCTTCTCTTTTCTGAGTTGCACCTGGCACCTGGAGCTATAGGCACTTGGGATCTTGAAATGAATCAATCCCTCTGCCGGGATTTGCGCTGGCCCAGTAACGCCAACTCCACTTGCAGGGAGCATAAAGAACTCCTAACAATCAATGGTTAGTGCCCTGGAGGAGCACACAAACTAATAGAGAAAACTCAGAGAAGCGTGCGTGGAAATTAAACCACATGCAGCCAGGAGTCTGGAACACCACCCCAGGCATAGGGAGCGCCTCCACTATTCAGAGGAGGAGAAATCCTGTTTTTGCTATATGACCAAGAGAAAAACAGGCCACAGGCGCCACCTGTAATGTCCCCTGCACTAACCAATCTGCAGCATGATGACATTCTGGTCAAAGAAACAATGAAAGTAAAGTTGTGGCATGAAGATGTGCTTTGCATTCTCAGCAGAGGGTTCTGTATGTTGTGTTAATAGAAGCTCTTTGCAGTGGTGCCACTTGGGTCAGAATGGCTCAAGACCAGCTATAACCTGTTTAACAAAAGTGTGGCGCTCCCAGCACTTCCACCTTGCAGGGCTGCAAATAGTTCTATCTAGGTCTGGAAACACCAGCCTGTCCAAATGGACGCAGCAATTAGAACAGAGGCCCTTCTCCTCCCATGAGCCATAAGAGTTAGGATGCCTGCTGACCTGTCCTCACAGTGAGGAGCCTGTCTGTCCCTTGCTTGTAACTCACTCACTTTGAGAAAGATTTCAACAACCTGATTCACTTAGACCTCAGTGTTCTGGAGAAGGGGCGTGGATGTATAAGAAAAAATGTTTTGCATATTTTTCTTTAACTGGAAAAATATATTGACATCTGCAGATCTTTGCTTCTATTAAAAATCACCATGTGGGCTGGGGATGTGGCTCAAGTGGTAACGCGCTCGCCTGGCATGCGCGGGGCTCTGGGTTCGATTCTCAGCATCACATAACAATAAAATAAAGATGTTGTGTCCACTGAAAACTAAAAATAAACATTAAAAAAATTCTCTTTCTCTCTCTCTCTCTCCCCACCCCTTTAAAAAAAAATCACCATGTATTTTCAATGGATATTTTATGGATTGAAACACGTTCAAATGATGTAGGAAAACACACACACACAGAGATTTTTTTTAAAACTTGCTCTTAGTTCCACTATGAAATAAATGCCATCATAAATATCTCATGCATGTCATCATCCTTTCCTTAGGTCGGTCATTGGTTGGTGATTGGCCTGTTTATTTCATGACAATTTCTAGTGAGATTATGGCGTCACCATGTCACTACTCCCTTTTGCCTTCTGCTGGGAGGTCATGGGAAGGTCACTTGTCTGACGTTGTGCACCAGTGACTTTTCTTACTCCTCACTGTTCTCCCTCTCCCCCAGGGCCCTCCTCTGAGGGACAGTGTGACAAGCTCTGAGTGCCCTTCATGGGAAGGGCGCTTCGGGAAGAAGATCTGAGGTGAGAGGACACGCAGGTTCTGACCACTCTCCTGAGGTTTGGATCCATGTTCTGGACAGGATCTTCTAGGTTTGATTGGATGTGCCCTCATTCCCATGGGGGTGAGGGGTCAGGAAGAGGATACCTTTCTACTTTGGGTAATTTTCCAGATTCAGGATGTAACTGTGGCGATTTTGCATCTGAGAGCAACAACCTACAACTTTCAGCAGCAGTTTCTACTGTGACCTTGTGAAATCTGAAAAGCTGAGGTTTAATGAGGGTCGGCTTCTCTGCATAATGGCAAAGTCTTGAGATACCCAGATTCAGTCAGCTCCAGCCTGACCTCCCGATTGGGGAGCTGTCTGAACTCCACATGTGCTTTCCTTCCTTTCTAGAAGTTTCCACTTCTTTATAGACCTTCAGTTTCTTTCCTTGATTGTGAATGCAGAAGCTAACACTGCAGGATTCGCTCCCTTCCTCGATGCATAGTTAAGGACCTTGCCCATTTGCTAGGTGTTGAGAAAGGAGATCTGCTAACTCACCCCAGAAGTCTGAAGTCTGGTGATAACTGTTATCCCCAAAGTGCCCATGAACTTCTGTTGCAGCAAGATCCGTTCCAGCTTCTCATTTCTCTTAATCTGTTCTTCCAGTAATATCAAATAGAGAAACTGTCCTCGCTTGAGCCACATTCAGAAATGGGAGCAGCCTGAGGTGGCACAAGTCCTAAGGTTGTTTTTTTTTCTCCTTCCAAGACTACTTAAGACATCCACTTATTGAATAGCTCTCTCTCCGAAGACCCTTGACTTAAGTCATTTTCCTGGGGAACACTTTAGCAAACAGCATCCTGACAAATGTCTATTGTCTGCCATGTCTAACCACAGGAGACATTATAGCTGGTCATTGTCTCACTTACTTTGATGAATATGTTTAAGAAATCTTCATGTCTAGATCTAGAGTGATGTGACATAGACAACCTACATCATGTTATGACACCCAGCAGAGGAATTATGAAGGAGCGTGTATTATAAATGAAAAGTGTGACCGGCAGAGTGACTTAGAGGTGCTAAGCAGAGCACACCATGACTGCTAGGGAATAGAGCTACTTATTTGTGCATTTAAATGGTGAAAACCAAATAATAGAAACAGTCTAACAGCCCAACAACAATGAAATATTTAAGCAAACTTTGGAATGTCCACATAATGGAACTGTATATAGTCACTAATAGTTGGATCTTTAGAGATACTTATTTATATAATGAAATGTTCACAATATAAGTTGAGATGAATCAGGCTACATAATTATGTATATATTATGGCTTCAATTGTGGAAATATCTATATATCTGAATTCTGAAAAAAAACTGGAAAGGTTTATACTAACATTTTGGAGTGTTTATTTCTAGATTGTGGGCTTTAGGGTAATATATTCATTTTTGTGCTGTTATATTTAATGAGCATACATTGTGCTTAAAAGAAAAAGATGCATTTAATATCAATTTCCAATAATGAAGCATTAATGTTAGAAGTCATATTTATTAGAAGTTTTAGAAGAAATCTGGGTAAAGATCAAGAAGCACTTTCAATGTGAAAATGGCAGACAGTTTTGCCAGGAGGTCAGGGATAAAGAGAGACCAAAGAATAGAGCTTTTATGTCACGGGCATCTTCGTGGATGAGAGGAAAGGAGACATTTCTATGTCTAGAGTGCAGGGCTGAGGTTTAACTGACATCAGAGGGAGATGACTGAGTTCTGGTGAAAGAAACTTAAACCATCCCAGAAGTTCAGACCTAGTTAACAGCTCATCCTACCCAACCCTCAGGAAAGCTCTACTCCACACCCGGTAACTGGTGGTCCTGTTTCTGCCTGAACCCTCCAGGGAGAAGGTGACCCAGCACCAGCCGGGATCTCCACTGGGCTGTGCCACAGTCCTACCTGGTAGGAATTCCTCCTGTGTGGGATTGAATCTGGAGCTCTGGAACTTCCATTTCTCCATCTAATCAAGATGAGAAGAATCGTGAATGGAAGGGAAGGAATTTTAATCAGCTCAACTATGACTACGTCTCTACTGACGCTGGGAGAGAACATAGCAGAGAATGGACTCTCATTCCTCACCTGCATAAAAGTGTTTCTGATACTCGATGAGATGCCTCCTTTAAATCCTCTCCTCCCAGCAATGCCTGCCTTCAGTTCTGTAAGGCATGGCTCCCGAAACCCTAACAATCCAGGCAATTCTTCAGGAAGTCATGCTAAATGATGCTCTCTGGGAACTATGTCATCCATCATCCCCCTTCTTATTTGGTTCTGAGTTAGAGCTGCTGTAAGAAGAACTGGCATAAAACCTGGAAGGATGAGGAAGAGATCATTACTCTGAAGGTCTCCACAGGCGACAACAGTAGGTGGAGGCCCTTGAAGGACTTCAGCTTGTCCTCACTCTGCTCTGCTCTTCTCCACATCCAGATCTCCTCCCATCTGCTGCCTGCTCCTGAGGACCCCCCAGCCCACCTCAGACACTTGAGGAAAGACTCACTTAGGTGGTACCACATAGTGGCGACCACCATAGACACAATATAAAATTAATGTGGAAAAAGAGGCTACATGGATTTTAACAATATTATTTTGTCCAACCCATATTTAAACTTTCATCATTTCAACATATCATCAGTGTAAAAAATGTTTAATGAAGCAGGAAAGAGGTCAGTGTGGCTGAAACGGAGTGAGCAAGGAGGGTGGCAGGAGCTAAGGGAAGTAAGGCAACAAAGTACCAAACCCCACAGGGCACACAGATGCTGGAACAGAGTGGATTTCTTTCCCTCATAATGTGATGGACCCTGGAGCCGAGGAACAGTGTGACTTGACCATGCTGTGGAAGCTCCGGCTGCTCAGAGCAGAGCAAGTGGCAGAGCAACACATATTGGAAGTGCAGGCTGTTGGGAGCCTCTCCAATCCCAGGAGGAGAGAGGTGGGACTTGGACTCGGGTTACACATGAGAGGGGTAAGATATGGGAACTGTGAGATATATTTTGAAGATAGAACTGACAACTTTGCCTGTAGTTAGGTGCACAGTGTGAGGAAAAGCAGATAGACCCAGGGACAGTGTCTGCCATTGTGGATCAGGCTGCTGGGAAAGAGTGCCATTACCATGAGGAGGGAGACAAAGAAAGAGCGTGGGTTTTTTTTTTCGGGCCAAGCACACAATATGATTTTAAATAATTATTCTTTCATCCTCATTTTGTTAAGCATATCTTCATTTAAATCCCAGAAACTAATAATATTAGTTCCTGAACCTAATACCCAGGCATTGACATTACACTCAGTACAGAGTTAATTTACCTTCCTCCATTACTCAATATCAGAAATACATTCATACACCTTATCTGCAAGTATGAAATTCACTTAGTCTCATGTTTCATTAATGGGATTAATTGATCTCCCAAATTAGTAGCCATTTCTTGTTTCCCTGCTTACTTGGGCTGGATTACCAATTCAATGAATTCTTGCCTATGCCCTCCTATTCCCCAACCCCTTGTCCTTCCAACCCATCTGAGCTATCAGTCCCTAACCTATGATTAATTCCACCATCTGCTTGCTCAACAGAAACTCCTAAGCTGCCAGACACTGCTGGAGGAAGACTGCATAACTGTACAGCTTGGACTTACTGCATCTTTACCCTTTCCAGCCTCCACCTGGGTCTCAGTGCTACTTGACTATCCTTCTATTTCTACCCAGATAAATTCCCTCTCACTAAGGTGACTGCTTATGTTTCCCCACTTCTGGTTCAGTTTTCACTTCTGTATCCAAACAAAATAAGTGCAGGTGATTGATTCATTCAAATTTCCTCCCCAGACTCCATCACTTTGTATATTAACATCCACCACGCTAACTTGTCATGTTTTCCTCTCCAAACATCTCTTCCAGATCCTGCTCAATTATCAATATCTCCCTCTTCATGAGTATCTTTCTTTTCCTCAACAAGTGTGCCTAAATCTCCTTGTGTCCTGAAGGTAACCTTTTGTTCCTGGTCCCTCTTAAGCTGGAAATCCTGTCTCTGTTCTTCTTTTACTGTGTGTTTCTTTAGAGGGTTTCAGAGCCTGCTGTAATCACATCCCTCTGCTCAGCCTGGTGTATCCAAAGTCATCAGGGCCCCAACCAGTCTTAAATTCAATGACCCATTTCACATCTTTATCCCATGTATAGTCTCTGAAGGATTTAACAGTCTTGCTTACAGTCTCTTGCTTGAATGTCTCCACTCTGAGATACTGGCCTGATTCCCCTGATAACTTCTAGAGTGTTAAGACGGGTTGACTTGCCTTCAATCCCATTATGTGGTCCTTCAAGAGTCCTGCCTATGTCCTTTCTCATATTCATTCCTTTCCTGAGGAATTTCATTCCACTTATTATTCCAGTGATTGTGGCAACCATGGAAATGTTCTGCTCAAATTTCCTGCCGTGGGAGCATAGCTGACTGACAGCCTCAGCTGCTGCCCTTAGGGGTCAACCACTCCATTTGCACCTAAACCATGCCTGCCCTGGGTGGCTTCAGACAATGACTGAGTGCAGTGGAGATTCTCATCCAGGCCACTCTGTGGATGTCTTTCACCTTCAAGAAAATATTCCTGAGACTGTGCTGCAGTCTGACCCTCTTCCCATATGAACCTCCTTCCCCATTTCTCCTTTCACAAGCCTGCGACCCACCTGTGGTCTGAAGAATCTTCCTACCCACCCCTGCTTGCTCCTCTTCCTCTTCATGGGTGTTTCCCTTTTAAGTCTCTTGCACACTTAACCCCATCTTTACAGCTACTTCTTGGAGCACCATATTTAACACATCTACATACTGACAGATAAAAAATATATCTCCAATACCTTGAGCTTAGAGTATGGATGAGGTAAGAGTAAACTGCTTTTTAAATAACTCTTTCTCATTGGACCAAACATCTCTCAAATTAAACATATCTTTTACAAAGTTTTTGTTGCTTACTATTTTCCAGAAATTCTTGCCTTAGATAATAGGACCACATGCATTCCACTTCTCTCCTGCACCATTCCCTCTCCCAGGGCCTCAGTTCAGACATGCATTAAACGCTGGGACTTGTGCTACATTGATTATGTGGCCCTGCCCCAAGAGATGCTCTATTCACAAAAGGCTCTCACAAACTAGTTCCCCATAGCATTCATAGTCCTCTCCTTTACCTATCAGCCCGAATGTCCTCCACTCACTAGATAAATCCCAGGCCCACTCATAGCTCTCAGCCTTTACAAGTGCTATTCATCATCTTGTACCATCTCGGTCACTTTGACATCAAGTTGAGTCAAAGCTCAACTCGAATGCCTTTTCCTCAGCAAAGCCCCTTTCCTATGCCAGAGACCATTGGCAAAAGTGACAATTCACTCCTCTTTGTCGTCTTCATAAATTGTACACACCGAAAATTCAACACTGTTCTTATTCTGTGAATAATTTTCATCTGCCTCTGAATTCTCTCTGCCCAATTTCTTAGTTTCTCCCTCATAATAGATGATCAATAAATATCTGTGAAATTAATTGAAGCAGAAATGCAATTAAATTATGTTGCTTATACTTTTTATCAGAAATACAATAACAACTGCTGATTAATTATCACTGTTTTTTAAATGCTTCAAAATAATCCGCTTACCTGTTTTTGCTCGGCTCATCAAAATAGATATGAAGGTATCAAGGTTTGAGACCACCACTCAAACTTTGCCTGTGACTAAAATCTATTGTTCTCTTTTACAAAAATTCTAATACAATATAGACTTGTGGAGAAGAGCTTGCTTTGAGGTATAATGGTGACAGAAGCAAAATGATGATGAAATGATGACGCCATTCTTAGAAACATGCTTTGTCTTGGGAACCAAGGAGCATTTGCAGTGGTTACAGAAGTAGAAAGGTGTCCCACTTGAGAGTTGTGCTTACTTTTGTGGAGTTCAATGGGTTGCCTGTCACCTATCAGCTGACTTTCAAAGAATGTGATTGTTACTCATTGATTGACTTTCTAGGATTAGATTCAGAAAAATTAAAATAATACATGTGTATCCTAAGTGCCACTTCCTGGTGTCACGTAATGCCCTCCGCAGGCTTGGATGTTACTGTGGTCTGGATACGAGGAGTCCCCCAAAGCTCCTGTTAATGCAGGAACATTGAGAGGTGAGGTGACTGGATTGAGAGCTGTAACTTCATCCATCATGGTAGTTTGAATAGACAGAAAGGGTGACATGAGGGGAGGAGGGTCACTGGGGGGGCATGCCCTCGAAGGCATATCTTCCCTGTGGTCTCTTCCCTGTCTCTGTCTTTGCTTTCTGATCTCCATGATCCTCTTCCGGGCCTTCCCTCATACTGTGCTGCCTCCCCTGGGGCCCAAAGAAGTGAAGTTGACTGTGTACAGACTGAGACCTCGGAAACCATCAGCCCAAATGAACCTCCCATCTCTAGGTTGTTGTTATTGGGCATTTTTGTCACAGTGATGCAAAGCTGTCTAAAATAGAAGTGTAAACCAATAAAAATATGAACACAAGGCACTCTCTTCACTGGAGACTCTCTGTACCACTGCTTTTGCATTTCAGGTCACACCATCCCGGAGAGCTCTGGCATGGGGTCATGTTTGCTGAGACAGTGTCTTTGAAACTTGTGCTAAATGAAGCACAGAGAGCAGAAAAGATGTTAGCTGATGCTCATTTGACCTGTGTCTTCATCACTTTTTCTATATTATTAATTAATCTTCAAAACAACCAATAAGATAGGTGCTTTTATGTTCATTATTCTGAAATGACTGGTTTTTAAATGGATTAAGTAAATTTTTCAATGTCATAAAGCTACTAAGTATCAAAACTAGAATTCAAACCCAGGTCATAGCCAAAGATGTTTTGCTCGTGCTTGTCCTAAGGAAAAACCAGAGCATTCCACTTTGAAAAAAAATCTATCTGAAGAGAGAGAATGCGATGGAAATTTGAGCAAATCTGTATCAGTATTTTTAATGTGAAAATAAGCTGGACTTGAACATGTACTATTTCTGAACCTCTTCCCCACTGCAGGGGGTTCACACAGCTACTCAGAGAACCCGAGTGTCAAGTCTTCTTACATCAAATTTTATTCTTTCTCATGTTTTAAGTTTCTGTCGGTGCATCCTGACTATGCACAGCAGTGGGTTCTTCGTCCAGGTGAGGACGATATAGGACCTGCACAGTGCCAGCCCTTCTCACTCAGGCTGTGCTGTGCAGAAACCACCCAATGGAAGAGTGCAGTGTAATTAGGTTCTAGTGGGGACCGATTAACAGTCACTTCAACATGTTTCCATAGAAAGAAGAGAATATGACTCAATGATTCTATCCACCCCATGGGTTTTTTCAAAATGACTGAAATAAACATAGAAGTTTCCACAAAACACATCAAAAACTAACCAAAAAATCTAGCCATCTTGCATGCACTGAGGCTTCTGCAGGAGCCCGTGCACCATCAAGCCCTTGACTTAAAACAAGGACAGGTGTAAAATGCAGAGAAGAGTCCGTCGTTTATTTTTCAAGTGAACATCATCAAGTGTTCAGCAACCAACTTTGGACAGATGGCAAATTTGACTCTAGTTATTTTAGATTCTCTTTAAGAACAAGCATTTTATTTTGCTTTGAATACAATAGCAATTCAGATTGACTTTTCTTATATTACAAAGGTTTCACTGCCAAAGAGGAAAGATAAGTATATATATATATATATATATATATATATATATGTGTGTGTGTGTGTGTGTGTGTGTGTGTGTGTGTTCAACTCATATATATATATATATATATATATATATATATATATATATATCACTTTTTCTATATTATTAACTAATCTTAATATATGTATGAGTTGAAACCAAATCAGATCATCAGGAGAAGTATTGTTTTTCTTAATACTAAGCCAATAAATTGATGTTGTTTGTAAATATTCAGAAATATAGCCTATGTATGGACCTTAAAAGTGACCCTGAGAAGACTCGATTCCATATTTTCATTAGATTGTACCCCAGAGCTTCTGTCCAACATCCAGGTGTCCCAAATACTTCAACATAGTGACATCAATGAGTGACAAATATTGCATGACCATATTTAGGATAATAAATAAGAATTCAGTTTTGAGATCATTTTCTTTATTTTTGAATAGGTAACAGAAGTAACAACGTAAAACATAGAGCAGGCTGACAGTGTCACAGATCCCAGTGGGTAGGAGCTCAACTTTAAAGCTGTAATTCAAAGAAAGTTCTATGAAAGAAAGGAAGACCTGGTTCTATATATTGAGTGGATCCATCTTTTATCTCAAAAAATTAAAAAAAAAAATCAATGCAGGACAATCAATTAGAAAACACATCCTCATAAAATTATAGAACTTTAAAAATAAAGAAAAGATCCCTCTGGGTTTCCATGCAGAATCAGAAAGTTAATTACAAAGAAAAGAAAATCAGGCTGGCCTCCCGCTTCTTGTAAGCAGCCATCAAAGCCAGACAGAGATGCAACAGCACCCTCCACACTTGAAGAGGCATCACGACCAGCCAGGCTGCTCCTCAGAGGCTGAGGACACCCAGGAGTCCTTCCTGCAGAACCCACAAGAGCGTGAACTTCATTTAGCAAGGAGATGATTAAGGAATTTAATGAAAGAGCTAGTAAAAAGGATTAAATATACTTACTTAAAGCTATCTGGCTGTTACATAGGTGGGAATGGGAAAGAAAAAAAAATAGTAGACAAATATCCTTTGCTCTGTCAAAGTCAAAGTAACAAAACAAAAAAAAGACAAGTAAAACAGAATACAAAGTATACACTCATTGATTGCTGCAAAAGTAATAGGGAGAAGCAAAAGAAAAATTGACAAAATCGTTGACACCAAATGACTAAGAACATTAATTGAAAGTACTAAAATAAGGTAATAAATTGTTATATACATCTCCAAAATCACAGAAATTATTACAAAATAAAAGAAGTTCAGCAAAGAAAAAAAGGAAAAAAGGTTACCAAATTAGATACAGAATGTATAATTCCATATTATTTTTTAAAAACTCAAATCTAGCACAATTTTTCTGTAAATGTGTAATAAGCACTGTAATGCATTCTGCTGTTGCTGAGAGCCATAGCCAAGTCCGAATGACTCATGGCACTTTTGCCAGAATGGAGTGGTTGAGAGGTGACACCAGCAAGCCATTGAGATGATAATGGTTATGTTAAGCTGTGTATATTAGACCCCTGCTGTCTGCCTCCTCGGCCTGCTACTTTGGAGTTCTCCTGGGATTCCTGGAGAGTTCCCATTGGTTGGGGAAGTGCCGGAGGAGGGATTTCCGGTTGGTGTGTGGCGTGTCCAGAGAGAAGGCAGTGTGCAAGGCGCTCGAGGGAATGCAGAGAATAAAGGAGTTCCTGTTTTGAACCTACAAGGCTGTGTGGCGGCTGGGTTATTTTGGGCCCAACCAGACTGCAGCCTGCTGTCCTGTATTTAAAAAATAAAATAAAATCAATTAAATAAAAAACAAACTCAAATCTATCCATCAAATTGATAAATATAAATAGACTCACTTACTCATTGAAGAAAACTTTCATATTGACTTACAAATAAAGTAAATAAAGACAATTGTTATTTCTTCCAAGTCATTATCCTTCCTCTGAATTTTCCCATCTGACCCATTTGTCAGTATCAGCTTTGTTCCTGTTTATACCATGCACTTGTCAAACAAGTGTTTATCCCTGAAATCTTGCTGTTCCAAATTCAGATCTTCTGAAGCACTTTAGTGTTGGTTTATTAATGCAGAGAAAAAAATGAGCAAAAAAAAAAAAATCCATTCTATTATGCATTTTATTTTTAAATGCTAAATGGTTCCAGGCTTTCTTTTCCCATTTCTTACTGAATTGCTTTAGCTTTTTAAGACTGAGTACAAAAGAACAACACACCATCATCAACAACAACAACAAAAAAAAAAAATGAACAATTTGAGACAAGGTGTTTACTTAACAATAATTATGCAACAGTCCCTCTATTTCCTTGTGATGTAATCATAGGCAAATCCTTAACAACCTCTTCTAAGACTTTTTGCCCTCCCACATTGCAGAGGGTAAAAATTAATTTATTTTAAGAGATATTTATAAGTGATATAGATTGTGGTTACTTTCAAACATTTTCACTGACTTTTAGATTAAACTATAGCTCCATGTGGAAAAATTATAATATATAAATGACAAAAAGAAACAATTAATATTAAGTGGCCAAAATTCTACCAGCTTAGCTCCTCACCACCAATGGAAAGAACCATACACACCTGACACTCACCTGTGGGAAGCCTGTGGTCCCTTCCCCTCGCTCTGGAGTGTGAGTGGAGATGAGCAACAGGGTGGAAAGGACTTCAGGAGGTGGACAAAGTCACAGCTCGGTCACCTTGTAGGCATCTGGGTACACAGTCCAGCTGTCACCAGGCAAGAGAGTGCAACAGAAGGGTGAAGACAACAAGGAAGTAGTGTTCTCAGACAAACCGTGTCTACCTAGACCCTTAATAAGAAGTCATGTGTCATCTCTTCATTTTCTTTGATATCAGAGAATTGGAAGCAAAACTACAGTTCCCTAAATACTAATATGTACAATTTTCAATTTACAAAAATTTATGTTCAATTTAAAAAAAAATGATGTGAAAAAGTACAAAAAAAAGAGTATTAAGAACTTGCACCTATTTTATCACCAAACATTTTGGATATGGTGTTTTTTACATTAACAAGCCTTTTCAATATTTTTTTTGTCAGCCAACAGAACTGACACTTAACTGTGAAGATCAGGCTATTCCTGTAGAGGAAACAGACCAGTACCTGTCATTCTTTCTCTCTGTCCCCTTCTTAGTGACACTCAGCCACTCTTGGTCCTTAAGCACAGATCAATCACAATTATATCCTGTAATTAAGTAAGAAATTTAATTATCCCAACTTAAAGTGAATGCTGATGGATATAAGAATCCACTGGAAGCTAAATAACTAGTTTTTACCATTCTAAATCTTTCCTACCTCCACACATTTCTGTTCAGATCTGATTGGATGATCCTTCAATTTCCTTCTGGCACTAAAATGTGGTAATTCTCTGAAAAGTAAAATAGAAAGAAACTAGGACATGCATTTGTAAGTTAGTTTTTTTGGTGAAATTTTCTTAAAGTTATCTAAAAATCAATCCAGACCATCTCGTCTAATGCATCTTGACATCTGCCCTTCCAGCATGAAGTTAGTTGCCAGGCAAAAGCAGGTTCTTAATAATTTATGCTGTTTACTTTGTGATTACTTCATGGAGGCTGGCGAAATGAATCAATACTTTTTTAGCATCCCCAAAATAAATCGGAGATAATTGTTAAAGTCATACACATTAATTTAGCCTGCCAAATTAATTTCCTAACACTCCTTATACTACAAGAGTCTTAATTAAGAAACAACTAAGATTGCCTTTTCTTTTTATAGACACTGCTGAGCTACCGGCTCTGAACAAAGCCGTTTAACTCCTTTGATGTATGTGATTTAAAGAACAGAGAAAATCTACAAAGCATTAGCTATAGCTTGAATTGTAAAAGGCTTTTTACAGTTTGCAAAGCGATTCCATGTTCTGTTCTGCAAACTGTTTTCTGTTCTGCAAGATGTAATCGAGATCTCTTGTGAAGCCCTTTCAATACTGTGAGGAGTGTCCTGTCCCAGGCGCCACATTTTCAGAGGCTCTATCATGAATTAGTGGCTCCAAGAGAGAAAAGTAAGAATAAAATCTGTTGAAATTATAGTAAGAAGGAGGTTTGAAGGATCTGAAAATATTTAACCAAAACCTCAGATGTAATATCTTAATAATTTAGGGGACCCTCTCTGTCCGGCATGTCTCATGTTGAAGAGGACCTGATTTAATCTCTTGTTCCAGATGCAGAGTCGGCGCTGATGATGAATAATTACAAGGAGGCAGAGACCGTGTCACTTTAGAGTCCTTTTATGATAGAAAAACCTTCTTGGTGAGAAAGCATTCCATGTGGTGAAATGAGGGACAGTCCTGCAAGGCCACAGTCTCAGGCTTTCAATGAGTCCAAGTTTCAACGAATAAAATTCATTCAAGGAGCAGCCTCATATCCCTGGTCCAGCCCCTACCTTGACCCTTGTTACAACTGTGAGATGGACATTTCAAAACTTTAAGGACAGGAAATTATCAAAATGCCTGCCTGTCCCGTATGGCATGCCACGCCAGGCTTGGGTGCTACCAATTACCATGTTATAGAGCTGGCTACTATATAGGTATTAGCTGGACTGTGTGAGACCAAGGGCATCATGCATCCTTCCAGAAGCTTGGGAAGGGCACTACTGCTCATGCACAACCTGCTAGACTCTGTCAATCAATCTCCCCTAGCACTTACTTCATGATACTTAGTTATAATACCCTGATATGATGAGCTCTGAGAGAGCAGAAAGCATTCCATTTATCTCTATAACTCCATGGCTTATCCAAATGTCAGCATTTATAAGATATTCAGTACATGCTTAATCAGGTATAAATGCATTTCATTCCAAATAAGCATTACATCCATGCAGGCACTCTATCAACAGCAAGATTAAGTTAATATAAGACACTGTCCCTACCCTTATAGAGGGTGAGTGAGTGAGGGTGCATGTAAGGGGGAGTTCTGCGTTTTAAGATTTCTTTCAACTTGAAGGATCTATAAATCCAGGTTTCTTTCATCAATTAAAATATCTCAGATTCAAAGGCAAGAAAAATGGCCATGCTACATTAGGATTTTCATAGGCTTTTAATCTACGAGGGGTAACATAATTGATGAGCTTCTAGAAAATCAAATAATTCAAATAATCTATATGGGGTTCTTTTAGTGAAAATGGTTTTCTTTTAGTTAATTTAAAGAGGGACGAGATCTCAGTAGAAATTTGTGTCAAATCCATACAAAGTGTACTTTTCTCATATTAAGAAAAAAAAGGGCCCTAGAATTTAAAGTATATGGTGATTTTCTCTACATATTAACTGAAGAATCCATGCTATTAAATTTATATTAAAAAAGAATAATAGACACTATGTTTACTCCCCACCAAACACAGGTTCCCAGATTACACCTCTTGAATGAGATGTGGTTACCTTTATTACGAGCCTCCTTTTACAAAGCATGAGACCAGGCTTAGAGGCTGTCATTTTCCCTATATCAGGAATAGGAAGTAGTGGAGCCAGAAAGTTGAGAACCAGGTTCGAGGCTCACAATCCCTTCCTTAGATGGCCTTGTAGAATGATCTTCTCTTACATCATGATAGGAATTTTGTTTCTTACATTATATTTTCATTCTTTTTTCAGGAGTCACATAAAATAAAGTTAGTGATCCATGATTCTGATGTAGTCGAGACCAAAGCCATGCACAGGATTTGAGTGCAGAGGTGCAAAACAATATGGTACCCTTTAGTAGGAAAAGAGGGGTCAAGTACCCCAGCCCTTTATTCCACTTCTCTGCATTATACATTCAAATCAATTTAGTGGCTATCCTTTCCACCCCATCCCTCATATTCAGGTTCAAAAGGACTCAGTTGTATTAAATAAATGCTTATTTGATTAAATGCAAATATATTATGGTACACATTCACATATGTGCAAGACAAGTGGTCAACTGCATTCCAAAGGCATTTTAACTTGCTGAGAGCTAAGATGCTTGCTTATATAAAGCTATGTGCACTTTATTTTGGACCTGAATGATCTTTCCTTGACTTAGTTTTGCATATATTCTGTTTTTCACTTTGTACTCTAAATAGTTAGTTAATTGGGACTATTAAGCAGATTGTAGATGTTGCTGCTGGGAGTCATTGTATCTCAACAATAACTGAAGGAATTTCTACTTAATTTGCTCATTGGTTCCAGGTTTGCTAGAGAAGGACCTTGCCCCCTGCAGTTGGATTCAAAGAGTTGAGAAGAGGCTGAAGTGCTCTGCTGTGGGAGGCCATTCATTTCATGTGCAAGTCATTCATATTCTTTTGTAAACAAATTAATGGAGAGTTGCCAGTGTGTTTTCATCCCACCAAATCACCTTAGCAACATGGCTATAAAAGCAGCATGAATCTGCCTGCAGAGGCTCAGTCGTTCTGAGAACAAGGATTCAGCAACAAATGGGATAGCAAAATTCTCCATTTATTTTAATCCTTTACAGTGAGTGTTGGAGTTTTCATGGAACATTTTAGACCCCAAAGGTAAAATAGGAAGGAGCTGAATTCCTCATATATAGTATATAAAATGATTAGTAAATTCTCAACCGGCTGTATTCGCTACCTTTTCTGACATGACAGAAAATACAACGGACCTTTTGCTCCACAAAGTTAATGTAGCACAAAAAGAAATGGAAGAGATATCTCCAAGAACCAGGTGAGGCTAATTTGAATAGTGGACCCTTTGGTTGCAAGTTACATTGCTTTACTCTTCTGTGTGAGGAATATGATCCCTGGACACTGAGAACTCTAGACCTAGAGCCCAAGGAAGGCCTGGGATGGGGCTCACCAGAATCTCCACGGGCATCTTTTCCATCTCAGTCACATCCAGAAGACACCACTGTCTGTAGGGGACATGGTCCCTGCCTTTCCTCGTGGGATGCAATATTATTTTTGACTTTTGATATTGATAGAGATGGGCAATCTCACGCCCAGAGCTCTCAATCCACAGGCCTAGGACTGGATACTGGGGCTGTCACCGTCACCTTGCCACAGTTGTCCTTTTGTGGCCTGCCAGACTGGAATGTGGTCCTAGTGTGTGAAGCAGACTGGCTTTAGGTCTGCGTCTGCTACTTGGCCCCTCCCTATCACTATGCTGACACAGGGGACTCTGTGACGCTTTAGGTCCCTGGATACTAGTGTTATCTCCAGTCCTATGATCAGGAGTCATTAAACGTCTGGGTCTCCTGCTCCCCACTGTGAGGCCACCAATAGGCTGTCACAGGCCTCTTCAAGGAACAAGCCAGGGAATCCTTACCACATCTACTTGCAGTGGTGCCTGGGCCTGTCCTAATGGGTGCCTAGTCTGTCACTCAGTGAGTGACTTCTGGGTCAGAAAACTGATTCCGGCTTAAAAAGAGGGTGGAGAGACATGACCTCTCAATGGAACAGCTTCCTGCCTCAGGATCCTGATCATCTGCCCTTGACTTCTGCTGCAGTCTAGCTGGGCACAAATCACGGAGCCGCCACAAAGCACTTGTATCTATAAACAGGAAACTTTATTGCCTGAACTCCAACAGCATTCCACGCACACTCTCCGGGAAGTCACCGGAACGCCCAAGCGGCTCCTCCAGGAACCACCAACCGGAATCCCTCCTCCAGCACTTCCCCAACCAATGAACTCTCCAGGAATCCCGGGGAGAACTCCAAAGTAGCAGGCCTAGGCGGACAGCAGGGGTCTATATACAATTGAATCAATCCAGCATCATCTTAATGGCTCGCCTCTCAACCATTACTTCTGGCAAAATGCCAGGGGCCATTCCCACTTGGCTGTTGCTCTCAACAGACTTCTTCCATGGGACACATTCAGTGCTGCCTTGCTGACCACCCATCCCTCTTGCCCCAGAGACATATGTTCTGTGAACCACTCCACAGCTCCACGTGGCCAGGTCCCTGCCACCCCACCACATGCTGTGCTGCATTAAGTGCCACCACTCGCCTTTTTTACGTTAGGATCTAACCACGCCCTCATCATCAGGGAGCCAACATTAGCAGGTCTCCCATGGAAGGACACTACTGAGTCCTCAGAGGACCAGCATGTTTTTTCGGGTATTGGAAACAGCATGTCTCTGGGCGTCCACAGCACAGTTGGCCGACTCTTCAGCATGATCCCTGCTCCAACACCTATTTGCATGGAAATTCCAGAATTTCTAGGCCACAGGTGCAGGACCAGGGAAATCAGGAGAGCCTGAACAGACAAGGGCTCTGGAATGGGTCACATCGATGTCCCCTTCTCAAGTTTGTTGCTTTCTCCCCAGGCCCTGGCCTTAGCTTAACAGACGTGACGGGCAGGGGTAGCGCATCCAACTTTTCAAATGATCCACTACTTTTTAAGTCAGTTCTTCAAAAGTTTCTGCTCTTTCACAACAGGAAACAAAGTTGTTGTTGTTGTTGTTGTTGTTGTTTTAAGCTTTTTGCCATGAAAACTAAGTTTCATATTTTTTTTTTAATTTTTTATTGTTGGCTGTTCAAAACATTACATAGTTCTTGATATATCATATTTCACAATTTGATTCAAGTGGGTTATGAGCTCCCATTTTTACCCCATATACAGATTGCAGAATCACATCAGTTACACATCCATTGATTTACATATTGCCATACTAGTGTCTGTTGTATTCTGCTGCCTTTCCTATCCTCTACTTCCCCCCCCCCCCCCCCCCTCCCCGCCCTTCCCCCCCCCTCTTCTCTCTCTGCTCCCTCTACTGACATTCGTTTGTCCCCCTTATATTATTTTTCCCCTTCCCCTCACTTCCTCTTGTATGTACTTTTGTATAACTCTGAGGGTCTCCTTCCATTTCCATGCATTTTCCCTTCTCTCTCCCTTTCCCTCCCACCTCTCATCCTTGTTTAATGTTAATCTTCTTCTCATGCTCTTCGACCCTACTGTGTTCTTAGTTACTCTCCTTATATCAAAGAAGACATTTGGCATTTGTTTTTTAGGGATTGGCTAGCTTCACTTAGCATAATCTGCTCTAATGCCATCCATTTCCCTGTAAATTCTATGATTTTGTCATTTTTTAATGCAGAGTAATACTCCATTGTGTATAAATGCCACATTTTTTTTATCCATTCATCCATTGAAGGGCATCTAGGTTGGTTCCACAGTCTAGCTATTGTGAATTGTGCTGCTATGAACATCGGTGTAGCAGTGTCCCTGTAGCATGCTCTTTTTAGGTCTTTAGGGAATAGACCGAGAAGGGGAATAGCTGGGTCAAATGGTGGCTCCATTCCCAGCTTTCCAAGAAATCTCCATACTGCTTTCCAAATTGGCTGCACCAATTTGCAGTCCCACCAGCAATGTACAAGTGTACCCTTTTCCCCACATCCTCGCCAGCACTTGTTGTTGTTTGACTTCATAATGGCTGCCAATCTAACTGGAGTGAGATGAATAAGGAAACCATAGAACTCAATAACACAATTAATAACCTAGACTTAATTGACATATATAGAGTATACCACCCAACATCAAGCAGTTACACTTTTTTCTCAGCAGCACATGGATCCTTCTCAAAAATAGATCATATATTATGTCACAGGGAAACTCTTAGACAATATAAAGGAGTAGAGATAATACCATGCATCCTATCTGATCATAATGGAATGGAACTGAAAATCAACGATAAAAGAAGGAAGGGAAAAGAATACATCACTTGGAGAATGAACAATAGGTTACTGAATGATCAATGGGTTATAGAAGACATCAAGGAAGAAATTAAAAAATTCTTAGAGATTAATGAAAACACAGACACAACATATCGGAATCTATGGGACACATTGAAAGCAGTTCTAAGAGGAAAATTCATTGCTTGGAGTTCATTCCTTAAAAAAAGAAAAAACCAAGAAATAAATGATCTCATACTTCATCTCAAAATCCTAGAAAAAGAAGAGCAAAACAACAGCAAAAGAAGTAGAAGGCAAGAAATAATTAAAATCAGAGCTGAAATTAATGAAATCGAAACAAAAGAAACAATTGAAAAAATTGACAAAACTAAAAGTTGGTTCTTTGAAAAAATAAACAAAATCGACAGACCCTTAGCCATGCTAGCGAAGAGAAGAAGAGAGAGAACTCAAATTACTAACATACGGGATGAAAGAGGCAATATCACAACAGACACTTCAGAAATACAGAAGATAATCAAAAATTATTTTGAATCCTTATACTCCAATAAATTAGAAGATAGTGAAGGCATAGATAAATTTCTTAAGTCATATGATCTGCCCAGATTGAGTCAGGAGGATATAGACAACCTAAACAGACCAATATCAACTGAGGAAATAAGTTTCATATTTTGACTTAAATTGGTTTTTCATTTTCCTGTGATGATTGAGCCGTCAGTTTCCCTTTCTCTCATTAGTGCTCTTCCTGCTCACCTTCCCATGTCTGTGCTGTTTCACCTGCCTGCTCCTGTGTCAGGGCATCACCTAGAAGAATTTTGACAATCGCAGGCCAGGTGCTAGCCACGTGCCTGGCCACATCTACCTACCACTGACAGGACCCCTCCTCCCAGCCAGCTGGCAGGCAATATGGCTCTACGATCATCAGCCTCCTGAGACCACTACTGGCATCGGTGGTCTTAGATTGAATTCCAAAGGAACCCTGGGATAGAGAACGGCGTCCAGTGCCCTAGTGGCAATAGTCCAAGGGAGGACTGTGGGAGAGAAAGGAATGGGGCTGGGGGAGGAGGAATTAAATGGAAATGTGTCTGCTGGTCACTTAGGGAGCTCTGAAGCTGGAAAGCCTCTTGAGGGGGGAGAGAGAGATGGGCTTTGTGACTTCCTTCCTTGGGGTCCTTGGGAGTCGGTGGCTGATGGGGAGGGTTGAGAACAGTGGAAGTGGCAGCTCCTTTTACACAAGGGAAATTTCTGGGGACATCAGCTGTCAGCCAGCCACAGCACTGCAGCCAGAGGCAAGTGCCCTGTCCTGAGGACTGAGCCATGCGCCAGACACCTTCCTTCTGGTGTGGACTACCTGTGCTCTGGAGGCACCATAGATAACTAACTTTTACTAAGTTGGTATTTTTAACACTGATACCTACCTGAACAACCCAAACGACATGAACAGAGATGATCTAGAACTATTTGAGGCAAAAGGAAAAAATAAAACTACACTTAACAAGCTACCGAAAACTCCGAAGTACAGCACCCACACACCCAAGTAATCAAGAACTGTGTGTTGAGGAGTGTACAAGTGCCCTTGTGTTGAGAGCAGAGTTTCTTACTCTGTGGGTATCCAGAAACAGATCTCTACAGCAAGAGGGAAAGGAGCTGTCTTCTCATCTGACATTCTTTAGAGGTCAGCGTGAAGTACGAGCTCACAGTGTGATTCTTTTGCAGTAAAGAAAAAGAAAACGCCAGACTACTGGAGAATTACAAGTTTCCACAATCTCTGTACCATACTTGAATGTGTGCGTGAGTGTGTGTGTGCGTGTGTGTGTGTACCCGTAAGCCTGTGTTACCATTATTGGTCAATGGTCAGCAATAAGTAGACTGCAGTAATGAATTAGGGAGGTTGGAGTTGTGATCCTTGGTTACAATAATGGAACAAAAAACAAAGAGAACCATCTTTGTAACCAAACAAATGACCCAAGTGACAAAGATAAAGTAGATTTGAGAATGAGAACTTGTGTCCATGGATGGCTGGTTAGCTTTGATTTTCTCAAGTGGCATTAAAGGCAATATGGGGGGACATGAGGACACTCAGATCATCCATTCTTTAGGTACAAATCATATAATCAGTTTTTTTTAATGAAATGAATTAAATGTGAGCTAAAAATAATTATCAAAATTCATTTAATAGTAAAATAATTCAGAACTGCTTGAGCTGGCCACATGGCTGGTCTTCTTACTCAGATATCTGTGTGTCCACAACACTAATGATATTTAAATGCATAAAAGTGAACCATGTCACCAAGGTATTCATTTCCTTCTCATCCTTCTCTTACTTACTGTGTTTCAGATATTGCCAGGTGCAAGGGATAAAAGAAGCAATTCTTGTCCTCAAGATCTCACAGCTTTCCAGGCAGACAGATACATAAGCATATATGACATAGCTACAGAACAATATACAGAAGAGAGCAAGTCGTTACATGGCACATGTATTGACTACATATCATGTTCCAGGTTCCGATATTCAAAAGGTAGGAATAAAGCATGTTCTCAGTGCACTCGGGGAGGGAGGGAATGCTCCACCTGGGTAGACTTGTGTTTCAACATGAAGACAAACAATTCATCATAATACTAGGGCTATGGGTGAGTAATTGCAATGTTTTAAGCTCGTGTTTAAGTGTTGCAAGTGCCCAAGTGAAGTAGGAGGGCTCTAGGTGCTCTCAGAGAGCTGACAGGGTGTGTGTATGTTGCGAGGTGGGTGGGGGTCCTCAAGCAATAACCAACCCCCTGGGTGTCGGGCATGGGGCTGAGAAGAGAAATTCAGCCCTGAAGATGGGAAATGCAGGCTGAGCTGAGGGTACAGAGACAGGAAAGGGCTTGTGAGCTGAGAGGGTCAGCAAGAGTGGCTCGGCTTCGTGGACGGTCATGTTTCTGTACCAGAATGCCATGCCCCATACAGCATAGCGACTGTTGAAATTGCCTCCCCAAGAGGCTGATGAGAACAGGCAGGGGTGAAGTAGAATCTGGAATGATGTGAAGTTCCAGCTTGAGGGTGAGACCCTGAGGTTTGGTATTTCGAAGGAGGAGCCTGCTAAATGGGAAAAGCAGCAGAGTTCAGCAGTCAGTGAATTGAGAAGGTCAAGAGCACAGAGGTCGTGTATCCACAGTTGCAAGTGGGCAGATGGTGGTGGTACTGGGATGGGGAGGAAGGTGGTGAGCCACTGTTATCGCTCATGGAAGGATGGCCACTGCTCAGGAACTCATGTGTCCTGCCCAGGAAGTGCATTTCCTTCCCTGGCCAGAGGGATGGAAGGAAGGGAATGGGAATCACACCCCAGCAGGTCCGTTTTACCTTGATCCCTACATCCCTGTTAGAAGGTTCCCAGGTTTCTAAATGGGCATCACAGAGGGATAATTTACCTCTGGACACAAGGACTGGGAGTTAGCGACTTTAAAGCTCTTTTTACTTTATTGGGTTAAAATTTCTCCTTAAAAAGAGTATTCTGCCTGACTGCTTCCTAATTAGAATGATGTGGGGAAACAGAAAACTCACTGTTCAGGGTCTCAAAAAAAAAATCTTTATTGACCTAGTTCTTTATCCTGGATTAGTTGTCTTTTATTCTTTACCTTTAGTTGGGGAAGAAGAGCATTTGGGAAAAACCTGAGATGGGAAGAAATATACTTGCTAGAGAAATGGAAAGAAACCATTGAAGTTGGAAGAGACAGTGAGGGCTGAGACAGTCAAATGAGTAGCAGATGGGAAGTCCCCAAGACACCTGCCGGATAGCATCATTGTGATCTTATTTTTTTTTCCTTTTATTTTTTTCTTTAACTAGAAAAAGAGAAGTTGAGTCACTTTAAGATTCCTATCATTCAAGATAGAGCCAAGAAAACACAAGCTTCTCTAAGACTTTCAAAAAGATGGATCTGGTTACACAGCTTCCCGTCTTACGATTCCCCACCAAGGACAGCGTGAGATGGGGATCCCTGTGTGTCTGAGGATGGGTATTTTAGGAAGAGCTGGTGAGGGAGGGAGCAAAGCAAGGCTGTGGCTTAAGTTGAGCTCAGTGTTTTTGCTTGATCCACAGGGGAAGGAACTAGGATGCATCACAAAATTGTCTCCTCCCTGGTGCAAGAGAACCACATTTTATAACCTGAATTATTGTTATAATTACAGCTGCCACAGGCTGGTCTTGGTGGAGGAGGCCAGTTCTGGGTCCTTAGCAGTATTAAGTTCATAGCAGGGGTTGTTGAGTGCATGGATCCAGTAAGATCTAGACAGCTAGAGCATCTTCTGGGCAGCTGAAGGGAAGAACAGAGAAGAGGTGATGGATGGCGAAGCCCCCTGGGGTGCAGCAACGGCCAGAATTAGCACCCCTAGGCCTTGGAAAAACAATAAGACCCCCCCACTCCCCCACCCCACCTTGACATCTTGGCATTGGCCAGAGGGAGTTGGGACCACAGAAAGAGGGTGCCTTGCAGAAATTGGAATTATGGAAGAAGTGTTGCTGGAGGCCCTGAAAACCTAAGGAAAAGGAAGAGGAGGAGGAAGAAGAGGAGGAGGAGAAGGAGGAGGAGGAACACATCACTGCTATCTCCCCATCCCTGACCTCAACCTTGCCTCCAGTGGTGTGAAACTTCCAGAGAGCACAAGAGCCTGAGGAAGATAGAGACCTGCCAGGCAGAGCCCAGGAAGGCATGGGAAGAGATCAGATGCCACCTTCAAGTTAACGAGCTCCCCCTAGAGAAACCGAGGCCGTTGCCCTTAGAAGGCTGAACCCCATTGTCTGATGACAGTGTTCAGTATACAATTTCTAGGTGGTCGGATTGTCTGAATTTGTGGCTCTTAGAGTTTGTGAAAGGAAAGCTGTTAAGATGCTGGGTCTCTGAAGCTGCCCAAGGCATTTCAGGGCCCCATGGCCACTTTCAGCCCCTATGGTTGCCATATAAAGGAGTAGACCCCCTTTGCATTTTGAAGTATATAAGGTGCAATTCTTAACAATAATGTCTGGTGCGTGCTCTGAGTTTACAGATGCATGTTCTGAGCATGTGTACCTTTCTTCTTTCTAAAGGAGTAAAACTCTATTTAGAGCAAATGGGCTGGGTAGGACTCCAAGACTCAGTCAGCTTTAGGAAAGAGAGACTTGCAGTGCTACTCCTGGCCTTAAAGTGCAATGTGAGATCCACAACTGTGGCACCAGCAGAGACGAATCCCTGGGGAATGGAAATGGAGCTGATAGTTCGGTTAAAACATTACAGAAAGCAAAACAGAGCAAGAGAACACACAGGTTTTAGGAAAAACTTACCTTTTTATCTTTCACTCCCTGCTTAAAATAGATTTCTGTATTTTTACATCTATTAATTTTTTTGGTCACTCTGATTTATTTTATTGATCACGCTCTTCAGTGTGACCATGAGATGTGCACTGTGTGACCTGTAGGACACCCCCCCTGCTCCTACAAGTGACCTAGTATAATTTTGATGAAATGCTCTCTCCCAGTCCCATGCGTGGGCCCTGGTATTGCACAGGATCATTTGCAGGAAGGTTCCTGTGTTTAAATCGCTAATTTCTAACTTGGTAATAGCATAGACAAGCATTTCCTTGTCTTGGGACTCAGGTATCTTAACTGAATTGAGAACATCATTATTTGAGTCTCCTGAAGTATTTGTGGGCAAGCGTTTCTCTGCCTATGAATGAGGATGAAAGGGTTCTGGAGGCGGAAAGCTCTGGCGCATGCAGAAGGCACGTCCTGTCCCTGTGAGGAGCCTACAGGGAGCAAGCGCGTGTTTTCATGCGAGAACTTGAAGTGCTCAGAGCAACTGCTGAGGCATCTGGGAGGCCTGGTGGCTTCAAGGGTCCTTCCTGAGAAATCCTAAATGTTAGCTTGCCAAGAATGTGTGATCATAGGAGAAAGGGAAAGAGTGTGCTTGGTAGCATGCCCCCAAGGAGGCAAGGACCTTGCCTGCGGGAGAAGCATGGTCTGCTTTTAACTTTAGAAATTCTTCTTTTGTGTCCCTACAGGGTTGATCATCTTCGTGTCTTAATATTGCTTGATCGGGTAAGTGACAAGAAATAGAACCCTGGAAACTCAAGTGGCCGCGATGGGTAGGGACTGTATTTGAGACCCACTGGCAAGGGGCAGCCTCCAGCTACCATATGTGGGCAGTGGGCAGTGGGCAGAGAGCTGTGCTGTGCTCTCTCTCCCATCCATTAAGCAAAATTACACCAGATGTCAGACAAAACCCAGGAAACTTGTAAGAAACCCCTTAAAATATTACATAAATTCTAGTAAACTATTCAACATATGGCCACCCCATCTCTATGGTCACAACAGCTCCAAGTAGACAGTTGGATTTGTACAAGTTACCAAAAAAAAAAAAAACCAAGAAAGTTCTCTTGGTCACGTATCATCATCCCAGCGAGATGGAGACTTTTCTAGAGTAACTTAGTCTAGGTGTATGGCTTCCCTCCACCACCGCCTCACACATTTTAGTCCCCAAGTTCCAGAGGTTTCATAGACCACACAGATTCATTGGGCTCCCACCTGGAGGGACAGACACTGCATTGTTCTGCAGAGGGTCCAAAAGGAAGGGAGCTACTTCTGACATCCAGAAGGTGCCCACTTACTGCCTCCCTCAAATTTCCATGATGTGATGATCCTCCTTCAAGATTGAGTGCTTTCCGGCTCTCTATGAGCTCCCTATGCACAATTGTGTTTTCTGAGTGTCTCTGACTTTCTGGAATCAGAAACTACTAAAATAAGGGGACAGAGTGGCTGCAGGCTAGAGTGGCTGGGAGAGCCTTCTGAAATGAGAAGGTGTGAAGGATCAGCCTGTCAGTCAGAGTGGATCTGCAGGAGGGTGGAGGACAAGTGATGAGGGCCCTCCAAAGACTCAGGTCCTGCTCCTATTAAACCAAGGCTGAAACGCTGGATCACACAGATCAGTGGCTCTCAAACTTCAGGTCAGTTCTGTCCAGGGTAAATGTAAAGCAAGCCAAACACATAATTTCTAGCAGGTATGCTAAATAAGTAAAACATAAAGGTGACATTCATTATAATGGTGTATTTTGTTTAATGCAGAATGTATTATCATTTGGCATGGAATTAATTTAAAATATCACATATGTGATTTTTAAATTTCTATTTTTGAATGAGGCCTTTGAAAGGCAGAGCATCTTTATATATAGCACATCTCAGTTTGGATTAGATGTTCTGTGATAAAGCCACATGTAGCCAAAGGCTACTATGTTGAGCAGCGCAGGTTGGAAATACATCCAGACTCTACTGCTGTATACCAAGGAGTGAATCAAGCTAATTTTTTAATACAATAAAACAGCAAGCACACACTAACATGCCTACAAAGGCCGTGGGAGGAAGGAAACCAAAGCAGGGTGAGGAGAGTAATGCCAGCAGTAAATCCATAAGCACATACTGTCTAAATCACAAGGCTGCATTGATTACACTTGTCAGGCCTGATCTCCAGGGGGCAGTCCTGTCCTGTTATTGTCCCCAATTCGTGTCCCCTCCTCTTGCTCCTACACTCTCCCTTCCCAGGCCAGACTAGGCACTTTCCTCAATACTCTTATCCTTTAGGAAATAGGCTCTTCCTGAGCCTCCATCAGGTGAAAATTTGGCAAATGAGTTCTCTGGATCTTAGGGTCAGCTAAAACCATGAACCATGCCAGCCAAGGTCAGCAGCTCATGAAGAAGCATCTCCAGTCTTCAGGCTGAAAACGGGGTCAGCTTGGGTGGCTCTCAGACATAAATGCACGAAGAAGACAGGGATTTCAAGACCTTGGGTCACAGTGTCTATCAAGTGCCACGGGCACACACTCTCTGAGGGCAGAGATGGATTGTTGCCAATATGCCACAGAACGTAGGTCATAACAAGGCAATGGAGATAAGCCACAATAATAACTGACGCTCGTGGTAAGGGATGCCCACGGCACATCACCTGGTCTATGGAATTTGCCTGTCCCACCAATCAGTAACCAACAGAAACAGCTGAAGAGGTCCTGGCAGGCAGAGGTCAGCATGTGTTTAAATCAGCTATTCCTGTTGATGGCAGTTTCTTTCTATGTCAGAGTTAGCAGAGCGTCCACAGCCTGCTCATAGAAACCTTGATAAGATTCTTAACAAGGTTTGACACTAAGCTGCCATTACTGTTGGCACAGGAAGAGATGTCTCTGGAAGGGTCCCAGCAGTTCCCAGAGGGGAGGGGACATTGGGCTCAGGACCAACAGGGTTCTCACTTAACAATCTCAGCTCACGCCAGGCAAAGGCATAGACCAAGGTTTATTTAGGGACTAGATACACATTGAGGAGAGGATAGGAGCCATCCCAAGAGAGCCGCCATTGGGGTGGAGGAAGGACTGAATATTCAAGGGAAAGTGGAGTTATCTGTAAAGGGAGAGACTGCAGTCGCAGTCTGCAGTGTGGGGTGGGGTGCTAACACTTACAGTGGGCTGGTCCTCAGGCTGCAGAGAGTGCGCCAGGTAGAGGGTGCGGTTTCATGCCAATCTTCCCTGCGCACACGCATGCCCTCCTATTCCAAGGGCATGGCTAGGGGCGCGTTCTTCAGGACCTGCTCCTGAGCACCCTCTGCATCTCAATACGTCTCTTTGTCCTCAATCCCACCTCACCTTCACTCCATCCTAGATTCCTTTTCTCCCTCCTATATTTTCTTCCCATTCCCTTAACATCTCCTTTTTTAAAAAAAATCCATATTCATTAAAAACATTCCCACCAAGTCCATTAACAAATTTCTGAGCCCCATTAGCAATTAAATTGTGTCCTTGAGCCTAATTTTAAATCTGAAGAGTCTCATTTCTTTTTACAACTTGTCCCTTGAAATTACTTAATCAATATTGCTCTGGGCCAGAGATTCTATTTTCCTAAAATAAATTTATCCCATTCCCAGATCCATGATCAGGATGCTACAGAGTGCCACCCACTGTCTTCTAGGCAATCCCATGACTTCCACACTCGCTTAACCACATTTCTGACATCGAATGTGTGGATTTTCTGCACCAGAACTAACTCTCTCTGGATACCAGTGAGGTGTCCCATGTCTTAATTCAATTCTGAGGCTAACCACCTGGAGTTAGAACAGACTTTATAGATCAGGAGTCAATCTTGCATGCCTGCCCCATTCAGGCAAGTAGTACTGTGCAAGGAGTGAGTCCCCAGATTATCCACATTGGTACTTGACGTGGCTACAAACTGGGGGTCTCTCCTTTTTGAATAATTTGCTGTGACATCCCACTGAGCTCAGGGAAACACTTTATCTACATTTACTGGTTTATTGTAAAGAAATAAAATTAACGAACAGGTGGCGAGATACATAGGACCACATCCAGAAGGGTCCAGAGTATAGGAGCTTCTGTCCCTGTGGGGCTGAGAAAACTTTCAGCTCTGATCATTACTCAGTCTTTTGGGGATCAGCCCCAACTAGAGGCTATTTAGGGGTCCCCAGCCAGCAGTCATCTGTTAGCATACAAAAAGACACTCATCACTCTGGAGATTGTAAGGATTTAGAAGTTCCTATGTCAGAAACCAAGAACCAAGAGCAAATATTGTTTTTAAAAGTGCTCCTAGTACCTCTATCACTCTGGAAACTATAAGCTCTAGACTAGAAACTGAACAAACTATATATTCTTACAATATTTTTTGCCTTGTTCGCTGATTAAGAATAGGCAATTGCTGTATTGTAATTTCTGATTATTCACAGTCATTGAATCTTGGTTCAAAACAAAAGGCTTTGAGATACTTATTAACACTGTCATCCTAACTTTTTGGATTTAAAGCTTAAAATACACAATTAGTGAACAAGTTCAGTATTTTAAATGGTGTGAATAAAAATGGTTCATCAAGCAGCTGGGGTTGTAGCTCAGTGGTAAAGCGCTTGCATAGCATGTGAGAGGCACTGGGTTTATTTCTCAGCACCACATTAAAAAAAATTAAATAAAGGTCCATCAACAGCTAGGGAAAAAAAAAAGGTTCATCAAGCCTTTCCAGGCAGAAGTAATTCAGAACATTTAACTTGTGAAATTAATGAAACTGAAGTTTCAAAACCCTCATTTCTGAGACTCCAGAATAGAATAGAGTCAGCATCTATTTGAAGGACATCTTTAGGTGTTGATGTTCTTGTTATAACTCACATAAATCTTATGGTTCTTGTGCGAAGAAACTCAGCAAATATTTCTCCATCCGAGGAAGGCCTGATTGGATTTCTTCAAGGTGCTGTGCTGTGTAAGCTTGGGAAAGGCGTTCATCAGAGCTTGCATTTCTGGAAAAGATTGTTCTTGCTAGTATGCTGAGTAGGCGTTGGAACATTCATTCTGGGTAAACTCCTTACAATGGAATCTGCCAGAAAACAGCTACTGCAGATACAATACCCATAGTCTCCTTTAATTAGCATTTTCGGAAACTTCTAAGAGAACTCTTGCACAGATCAGCACTCATGAATATTAAACACCAAGGATAAAAATCTTACAAGTAATCGCTGCCCTGTAAGTGCTCACTTGGTTAAGCAAATCTTTTGTATTTATCAACTAATTCTTGACTGGATCTTAATTCTTTTCAAATGAGCTAGCTTCCTACTTGGGTCTCATGCAGATCACAGCTTGGTTTTGAACCTACGCAGCAAAATTAAGCCACACAAATATCACTCCACAACATGGCGCCCTCAGAAAGACCTGGTCTCACACTGCAGTACAGGAGTGCAGGCTGGAAGCCCTCGGTGGATCCACCCTCCTCAATTATGCTGCAAGTCTTGGCTGATCTGTGAGGGGAAAAGGAAAGAAATTGGTGGAGAAAATTTTGATTCAAAAGGTAGAGATCTCTTACTAATAGGTAGATTTTCATCAGAAGCCTAACTACAACACTTGGTATTTAGGACTCCAAACACAAAGGAAAAATCATAATGGAAATAATTTTCAAATATTTTTGCTAGTCCCATAATGAATATTTTATTCTATTAGATATTGAGAAAGAAAAATGTCACTCTACAGTGAGTAGCTGATTTTTATCAATAAGCTTCAATGTCAGATCTAATTGTTAGTGTTAAATGGCTGATGTGTAGTATATGCTTAGTAACTATGTGTTGTATAGAATTTAACTTCAGAAAATTTGATGGCATTCTATGAACTGTACAGGATTAATGGAGGTGTTAAACTGTATACCTAATGCCACGACTTCTGAATTGGCTTGTGAACCTTCAATCCTCAAATAACCTCTTTGGACAGAAGCTAAATTTGTATCTGAAGAAAAAATAACTCTTCAGAGGGAGCTGTCTATTGACTATTAAAAAAATCAGAAGTTATTTAGACAATGGAGAAAAATAAGCTGTATGCATTATATTAGTGAGTACCACTAAACAACTTTATGGAATCCTCTAATAGATTCTGATGATCTAAATGTTACAAAATGGCCTAAAATTGAAGCTTTTGCTTTAATATTATCATTTTGCATCTGTGCCCTTAGAACCTGACTAGTATTATTTGTTTAAATTAACAATTATTATCTTTTCAAAGTATGATAACCGATGCTAAAAATTTGAAAAATACAAGAATATGGAAAAAATTTTAAGCCACCGTCCCTCTTCCACTCAAGGAAAATATCAGCATTTTAGTTATCATCTTTTAATGGTTTTTGAATGCAGAGACCCTCAGGGATAAGGCTGACTAAGTCAGAATTCCTCTAGGGAGGCCTCATAGAGATGTCTCAGGGCCTCTCTGTCACCTGAGAAGAATATAAATACAGGTGTGCTCTAGAAGCACTGGTTCTGACAGAAAAAGAGTGTAAACTCTTGATTATAAATGTGCGTGTGTGAATGTGGGTGTGAACAGTGCTGCTGGGATTATTTAAAAGAATTGTATTTGTGTATTGCCACAAAGGGAAAACTTTTTAAATGTCAAATGATAAAACCTGGGAGTGATTTCAACTGAAAAAGTAAAAATATGGTACCACCTTTCATATGTTTCTCTTTGCCTTGGCTACTATAACATTCAAGACTCATTTTTTATATCTAACTGTAGTATCAAACTCAATTCAAATCTCATCGTTTAAAAAAAAATGTGGTTCGACTCCTCAGTCCCGGCTTGGCTATCACCTTTACATGAGTTTTTGGTGTGGATTATTTTTATTATAATTTGCTCCAATGACTATTTTTTTCAGTTTTGTATTGGTTTTGAGAAATAAATGGGACATAATTTGATTAAAAGTTAAACACAAGGCCTGGGGGGAGGGGGAAATCCAAACTTCCTACAGCTAGCAAAAATGAAGCCAGCCAACCCGTTGCTCAGGTGATAACTCTGAGCACTCAGTGCAGAATTTAAGCTGTATTTCACCTGTGACTCACCCTCAGCCACTGTCCTGCCTGCTCTTGCAGAATACTTCCTTCCTCCTGTACCTCCTCTTCCCTCTCCCTCCTCCCTGGCCTGCCCCAGGTGCAGCTAGGCTATCCAGGAGCTGCTTGACAGGCAGGTGCTGGGCACAAACTTCCATTTCCACCAGGGGCTCTTGCTGCTGTGTGTCCACCCCTTCTTCTGGGCACTCTGGCTTCTATGGGCAGATGCAGGGCTTCCTCTAAGAATGTTCCTGCCCTGTTCTCCTCAAGCACAGCTGTCTGTCTTGCGGGTTGGCCACTGTGCCCTTGTGCCCACTGGTTCCCATCTTGCTCACCTCTGAAGCCTACTGCACAGAGCTGCCTGCGTGACTCATGGTGAGGACAAGCGAGGCTCCGTGCTATTCCCAAAAATGTGTGGGAGCCATCTGTGGGAGCCATTTGGTGGTGTACCCCACAAAACCTGTGGGACCCGATATCTTAAGCAGCTTCCCAGATCACGATATCTTCTCCTTCTGATGACTAAGCTTCTCCTCTAGGATATTTCTTTCTTTTTTCCCTACATTTTTTTTATTCATGCGCTGCAGTGGTGCACAGTGCTGGGGTTTGTTGTCACGTCTTCACACACGCGTACAGCACAGCAATATGGTCTGGCCAGTGTCCCTCCCCAGCACTCCCCCCTCCTGCTCTTCCATCCTTTTCTTTTACTGATCTTTCATTGATTTTCATGAGATTCCCCCCCCATACACATACACCTTTCTTTCCTTTTCCTGTCTAGCTTCTGCCTATGAGAGGAAACGTATATCCCTCCATCTTCTGAGTTGGACTTACTTCACTTAACATAAAAGTTTCTAGCTCCATCCATTTTCCCGCAAACGCCACAGTTTCCTTTCCTCTGGGACATGGAGGTGTAAGGAGGGGAGGGAGGGACTTTGTCAGCGCCCTACTCAGTGCCCTCCGCCTGACTGCGCCCATGGCCAGGCATTTGTCACAGATCTGCTTGGTGCCTGATGCCCCGTCTCCCATCGGGCAGTTCTCCTGCAGCAGGTGCTTTATTCTCTTGTGCAATGGAGCCTTGGGGGGCTGCCCCTACCAATCCCTAGGCACCACCACTCCTGCAGAATCCCCAGCTGCGCCTGGCTTGGGCTCAGGCTGAAAACGCCACCAGAGGTCTGAATAGCTATGAAATAAGCCATATCATATCCAGAGCAAGGAGACAGATGTTATTTACAAGATCTATTTTTTTTCTGAATGAAAATAATTCTAGCCAATCAGTTTAGGAGGCATCAAATAAGTTCACCACACTTTTTTAAAAAAACTCATATTTTATTATTTTAACTGGTATATAAAAGCATCAAAATTCTGCGTGTATATGGTGTGATGCTTCTGTAATGTATATGTTGGTTAATCCTCAGATCAAACGTTTCCGTCTCCACCAACATGGGTTATTTCTTTATGGTGAAAGCATTTGGAACTCTTTCTTCTAGCTTTGTGAAACGTGTAGAGCATCACTGTGATTCTAGTTGCTCAATTGTGCAAGCAGGACTTTTTGCTTTTATCTAACTTAGTACCCATTGAGCAGCCTTTCTTCATTTCTTACCCCCTGACACATGCGCTCCACAGCCTCCACCATCTACTCTCACATCTGTGGAACCAGCTGTTGGATATTCGATATACGAATGACACCATGCAGTTCTTGTCTTCCTGTGCCTGACTGACTTTACCTACCACAATGATCTCCAGTTCCACCCATGTTATCACAAAGGGCAAGATTTCTTTCTTTTTATGGCTGAGTAGTATTCTACGTGTAAATGTATCACATTTTCTTTACTGATTCATTGGTTAACATGCACACACAGGTTGTGTCCATTTTCTTGGCTGTTGTTGATAGTACCACAACAAACATGGGAGAGTGCGTGCCTCTTCAGCATACTTATTTTATTTCCTTTGAATGTGTATCTGGGAGTGAAATTGCTGGATCACACAGTAGTTCTATTTTTTTATTTTTTTTAGGACCCTCCATACTATTTTCTAAATGGCTGACCTAATTTACACCCCCACCCGTGGTGTGCAAGCGTTCCCTGTTCTCCACCTCTCACCAGCTCTTGCTGTCTCTAGTCTAGTTCTAGCGAGCCGCCATTCTTGTTGGTGAGGTGATTTCTCACTGTAGTTTGATCTTTTTATATATCTGGTTATTTGAATGCCCTCTCCTGCAATATGTCTACATAGGTCTATTTCCCCCTTTTCACGCAGGGTATTTGGATTTTTTTCTATTGAATTCTTTGAGTTTCTGTGATATTTCTTAGTTCATCGGTCCAAATATAGCCATCAATAAGTGAGGTTTACAAAGACAACATGCTTAGAAAAGAAGCAAGTGGATGTTTTCTGACTCAGAAAAGGATCTTTCACAATCCTATTAAAAGTCAAACAAGAAGTAGCATTTTCAAGAAATAAAATTTGCTTAAACTTATTGGAAAGCCATGGGGTAAACCCATATTTATGTACTTTTGGAAATACCCTTAGCCACATAGAATCCAAAGTCATTAACACACTAATGAAGAGGTGTTAAAATGTCAAAGAGGGACATAGTGCTTTTGTCAGTTTTTATGGATGGGCAGTTGATCTTTTCCAATAATCCATTGGAATAATACGCTCACTTTTTCATGGTGAGGACATGCCATTAAAAAAGAAAAAAAAATCAACTGCTAGTTTCGTGTTTAAAAATGAAGGAGTTTAATTAACTGCAGAATTGAAAACTAGCATGTATAACCTTTTTAAAAATTATCAGAAGCCCTGTGCTTGATGTTAGACTGACATTTTCCCCTTTGGTTGGTCAAAAATAACATCAAGGATGGAGAGAGTACTTTCTTGCAAAGAAAGCAAGGAAGTTAAGGAAGTTGCCTTTTGAGAAATTGTCCCTCTCCAGGTCCCTCTGCAGGGATAAAGGTGGCGGGTTCATGCGGCTTGCTCATGAACAGAGAGCCCTGTGTGCAGTAAATGACAAGCCCACCTGCAACCAGCCCTCAGCCCCACATACTCCCATCCACACCTCCTGCAAAAAAAGGCCCTCCCAACTCTTAATAGGCCACAGGAAAATTTAAATCCAGCCACCAATAGCCCTGTGGCAAAGGCGTTTTAGCCAGCAGTTAAACAGGACACAGGATCCCAAGAGACTCTCCCACCTGGGAATAAGAACTGGGGATCTGGAGATGGTGATAATAGCTCCTTTCACCATTTCTGCCTTTATAGAATTAGTGCCTATTAAGTCCCAGCTGTGAAAAGGCCTCAAGGCTGGTACCAGGAAACCAATACTGAGTAAGCTCCACCCGGGCCCTGCCTAAGGACGCTCATGTTCTGTCTGGGGTTAGCACTAACCCACTCACTCCCCACAGTTAAGTGATTGTGAGGATTATTCCAGAGTGGTTTCGGGGATGCTGTGGAAGTGTGGAACGGTGACTCTGGAGACCAATATGCTTCCTGGAGGCCATGGATCTGAGTTCTGAAGAAGCAGCAAGAACAAACAAGGCTGGAACAGAAGGAAGAACATTCTGGAAGAAGTGATGGATCATTCCTCCAAGATCCTAACTTGGAAAGAACATACCAATCATTGTTGCAAGAGAAAAGACCAAGAACACGATGTGCATAGATTAGGCCTTTTGGGGAATGGTTTCAGTCCCTCTCCCCCAGGAAGACCCTGGGCAGCGGTCTCTGGGCCCATGGCTATGCTCCCCTTGAGTGAAGTTTGCCTTAGCAACCTTAAAAAAAGTTAGACCATGTGAAGGTGCTTCGTAACCGTACAACTGTGCGAGTTAGAAACCTCATTTTGTCTGTAGGGAGGGGAGAATGTGACATAGAAAACTGTTTGGTTCAAATTTCTCACATTCTCTTATGTAATAACGAACACAAAGCCCTGGAGATTCTAGCTTGTCCTGCATAGAAATGACTCTCCTAGAGAGTAGTACAGTGTTGTATCCTACATAAGGCTCCCTGGGGGCTTCATCTGAAAGCCATTCTAGGTTCCTTCAGAGATAGAGAGGCCCATTCCCCTGGCCTGATGTGGAGCCACTTAACAGTGTTGGGCAGTCAGCAGACTGCACCCCAGCCTGGCTTCTCTTTCCTCCAACCCTCCTGCATAACAGTCACTCGCCCAGGCGGACCCAGACCAGTGCCACCAAGTTCATGCCAACTTGCGTCTCACAACCTGCTTCCCAGGGTACCCCATATGTTGCAGATCACGAATAAATAAAATAATTCTATTATCTCCACTTTTATTAAGCATCTACTGAAGGTCATTATCAATGCAAAAAGATAAGAAAAAAAAGGAAAGATCAAGGTTGCACAGGAGGAAAGAAAGCTCTAGATGGCTGTATGCTCTATTTGCACACAGACAGCAGGAGTGTATGCAGGAAACTGTAAATGTTCTATTAATAAAGTATCAGAATCAGTTTTTAAAATTAGCAATATTTCTGGAAACTTTTTTTATACATTCTAACCCAAAAATAATTTAAGTTTTTAAAAATATGTCATTTATGATAGCATAAAATAAGATGCCTAAGAATAAATTTAGTCAGTGGTTTTCAAGACATTCACACAGAAAACCAGAAATTATGATTGAGAATAAATTAAAGAAGACCTAAATGAACAAAAGGAAATGCCAAGATTGTGCCCTGGAAAACTCAGAACGTTGCAAAGATGTCAGGGCCACTCAGGTTGATTTATGGAGTAAATGCAATCCTGATTTTATCAGCAAGCAGTCACGATGACAAACTGTGGATCAAGCCATCCTCACAGTCACTGCTGCACAGCCGAGGTCATCTGTTTCTCATGGGTCCGTGGTGAGGGGTTGCCCACATGAGCCGTGGCCAGTGGGCTCCAAGAAGAAGGCCGATGCAGGGGTGCCCTGTGTGCCTTGGTTGCTAGGGACCAGTGGATGCCAGAGGTGTATTTTCTTATGTAAGGAGAGAGATTCAAAAATTAAACCCAACAGAGCAAGCCCATTGCAAGCTGCTTCCCACATCTGTCCACAAACTCCATGTCATTGCCAAAGCCATTCATGCTGCCAAGCCTCCCATCAATAGAAGAAGAAGCATCCTTCTTTTACAAGGGTTCCTGGAGAAAATGAGTGAACATTTGCAAACCACAATTAAATCTTCCACATCCGTTAAGCTGAACACCATTATGTACTTTTCTATGTGTACATGATGGTAAAAAATGAAAGAGAAAATTTGACAAAAATATTTTAATCTGTATGACATTGAACAATACGGTCTACAAAGGGTTTAATGCACAGCAAATAGATCACATGTAACTTTTCATTTAATAAACTTTTCTTGAATTGTTACTTTATGCCTCAAACTGTTGAGCACCATGGGTGACACTGTGTGCTGTAACAGACTGTGTGCTGCCTCTCAGGAGTCAAAAATACTCAGAATGACTAATCTGAATAAAGAGAGGGTATTTTAAATAAATACATGGGAATAATTTATTTTAACATATTTTTTTTGGATATGGCAAAGAAGATATTCCCACAAGCTAGAAGTGCCAACTACCTTATTATATACCCTTCCCAAATCCTTTTAGATTTAGATAGAATATTTCTATCTTTGGAAATCTTTATGACCAGAGTAAATATACTATCATGTGTTTCATTCTTTCCTTTCTCATTTATGAATGGTCTTCCTTGTATTCAATTATTCCACATTTGTGGCTCCCAAATGACATCCTAGGATCCACTAGTACTTCTAGATCATTCCATTTATGAAGCCAGTTCTCTAGATCTGACTTATTTTCAAATTTTCGTTCTCGAGATTTTCTATTTTCAAAAGTATGTGCTTACATTGTGTGTGTGTGTGTTCTTATTCTGACTTATTTTCTCAGTGTGTTTTTTAAATAAACATTTTATTTTAAAGAAAATTTCAATGTTACAAACAAAAGGAATCAACCTCCTCAGTAAGGGCGTCCCTCCTCACAGCGCTGGAGACCTGGGGGGTACACACCCAGCACAGGGCTCTGTGCTCTCTCTGGCCTCCAGAGCTTCATGGAAATCCTGAATATCTCACGTTGTGATTTTATTACAACCTTTAAGGCTTGAATTTTCAAGATTATCCAAATGAATTTTTCTTTCCTGGATATGATTTAACCAATCATATTTGTTAGAATAACGAGAGTCAGTGAAGAAAATAAATTAAATAGGAGTAGCTTTGATTGAGTGTCTACTAAGCGCTGTCTTCACAACTTGTCTGTGTTCTGTCATTTAATCCCAACAACAACTCAGAAGTGTTGGGACATGATACCTCTTCAGACAAAGGCTGTCCAAAGTACCTGGCTTGTAAACCAGAGAACACATTGAATTTGTTTAACTGCAAAGTAGACCATAGTTCTAACCCAACCTGAACGCAGTTCCAAACCACATCACAGTTAATAATTATATTTCATTATTTTCTAAATACACACACCATCCCTTGAACACACAAACACATGTATGAAAGAAACTAAAACTATTGGAGGCTATTATAGGTCCAAACTTTGGGGAACCTGTGTTTATTTGTCCCCCAAGTCCTCCAATAAGCTTAAGGCACACACACATTTTTTGCCATTATGAGAGCTGATTTGCACACCTCACATGTTTTGTTATTCTCAACAAAGACAGATCTGCTCATAAATATTTTATGAAACCTTCATGGGCTTTAGCAGAGTTTAATTTTCATATATATTAGAATTCAACTGGAACAAAGCATTTTGATATTTGGGCTTTATATTTACAAAGGCATATGATGACTCATCTCCTTAAAATGGACTTTAATGTTTCTTGAGAATAAAGACGCAGTCCACAGGATAACTGAGAGCCTGAGTTAGCAAGAGAGGCAGGAGTGTGTTCCTTTCATCTCTTGCAGTCCATACTTGGTCTTCCTAAATTTCACAGGTGGAAATGCCCATGGATTCTGCTGGAGGCTTTATTCATAAATGCCTCCATTTGACAGCTTAATGTTTTAGCAACATCACGACTTTATCTGAAAACCATAACAGAAGAACTGCAAAGGACAGTTGCTAGAACCTCAGGAAGAAAAACCATGCTCCTCAATTGGATGTGGAGCCCAGGTTGGGCCTGCTGGGGAGATGGGCTGGGACTGGACACAGGCTTTTCTCTCTTACCATGGAATGGGGTTGAAAGGAGTGAAAAGCATAAGGCTCGAATCCTCTTGATCCCCATGGAATGCCCTTAAGGCCTTAACGCCCAAGTCTACCCAGGAACACCAGCCTCTGGTGGATTAAATTCTTCTCTCACTTCTTCCTACCCTCTCTCTACCCAAGCAGGGTCTAGTCAAGGCTCAAAGGAGCCTCTTTCTTTTGACAGCGAGATGAGTGATAATTTAATTTGGAACTTTGAGGGCTGTTTCAATTCAAGGTTCAGCTCAGCTTTTATACACATGCAAAGACATCCAATCCCGAGGATCTCTCTCTGGGGTGGGTAGGTAGGTTGCAAAGAGGCTCCAGCAGCCCCACAACCCCTCTGTGCAAACACTTACCCCCTCTCCACTTGAGTCAGGACTGGCCTTGTAACAGGCTTTGACAACAAATGCCAGAGATGACTTTGGAGGTTTCTGAGCCCAGGTTTCAATACTACTGATAGTCTTTTCATCTATATCCAAGATGCTTTCTTTTAAGACCTAGGAGTACCTCAGTGGAAGCACAAGCAGCCCCAGGAAGGTTCCATAGATAGGAGAACCATGGCCAAAGAACCACAACTGCGGCTCAGCACCCACCAGGTGTCCAGCTCCCACCCGTGTCCACACTATGTGGACATCTTAGATTTTCTAGTCATCCCATCACTCGACACTATGTAAAACAAAATGTCAAAGAATCTTTAAGAAGAGTAAATTATTTATTTCAGTTACTACATTTTTTATGCAGCAACATATAGCTGAAACACACCCATACAATTTATTAATCTTAATCTATAACAGTGTTTCATGACATTATAGTCCAGAAACATATGGAGAAAGACCAGGAGAAATAAAAATTTAAGGCGAAGGACAAAATTTTAAATATCATTCAATTCTTCAAAAGAATTTTCATTCATATGAACCAGAAAGTGAAAAAGACTATATTATTACCAAAATGGGATCATACTTTAAATACTATTTGATAATCTTATGTTATCATTAAAAAATATATTTCCATTTAAGCAATTATAAATCATAATTACACTCAAGGATGCTGCAAACTATTCTATTGTGTGAATGAATTCCTATAAATTCCTCTATTTTGCCTCTGTAGTCTCAATATGAAATATCATTATTGTAAACACAATGCTAACATAATAAATAAGTTATATAATCTTTTATCTTCTTATTTCATTGAAAAATTGATGAGTCAAGGATCATGAATATTTCTCAGCTTTTGCATATGCATTTCCAAATCGCCCTTCCTGGAAGTGTCTAACAATCCATGCCCTCAACTGCAGAGTGTAGATATCCTATTTTCTCACTCGACATCCTTCTGTGACATAAATTAATGTGTAAATACATAATTATCCATGATTTTTATCTGAAATGAGTGTGAGGCATTACCATTCTTCTTACCTCCTGTTCAAGCTGACATCTGGGAGATATGAATTGCATAAGTTTGCTCAAATATGAATGGATTGTCTTAAATACATGCCACTCAAACTGCTTCTCAAGACATACACAATTCCCGGGACTCGGTTGCAGGCAGAGCCGTGAGTCTTCCTGTCAGGGCTCGGCAGCCGCCCAAGCAAGTGCTGGGGAAGCTGTCCTCTCCTTGCCGCTACGCCCCCACCCCCGCCCCGCTTTGATCTGCAAAATTCCTAAACCTGATTTGACATGAAATGTATCCTCATGAGGTGCAATGAGAATTTTTAAAGCACAGTTGAAGGGGAATAAAGACATAAAATGACTTGTTAATATGCACTTCATCCAGAAGCTGGGGTTCCAAACATCACATTTGGGGCCCCATCAGGTAAGGGTAGGGTAGAGGTGTGAGTAATTAATTATGCCTGCATTTTCTTATTTTTATATCCCTTATCTTAGATTTTCCACAGATCTCCTTACTACCAAATTAGAGTCTCCTTAAGCAGATTTTGTTTTGTAAGATTCTCTTTCATTTTTCCCCCCTTTAAGTTTCTTCTTTTAAACTGAGATTTTCCCAGTTTGGACTTGCTGGTGAATTTTTTTCGTATGTTTGACAGTTAAGACCTTTCTCTGATGCTGGAAAAAAACAAAATAGAAACTGAGAATGAACTTTGCAAAAAAAGGTTAGGACATAGTGATAAAGAAACTAGGACAAGGGGACAAGTTAAAATATTAAGAACAGCAAAATCCCCTTAATCTTATGTTACTTCTTTGAAATTTCTCCCTAATGAAGTAAGGTAAACTTTTAAATGGAGCAAACACAGATGACCTTTTATAAATCAAGAAGTGAAACGTTACAGGCAGAATATTCTGGTCACAGGCAGAGGGAGTCAGGAACTCGAGGTTCCCTGCGTCCCCAGCACTGGAGGGACCCTGGGAGCCCAGGAGAAAGACAACCCCAACCCCAGGGGCTAGATCTTTTCTCTTACAGCATCAAGATGATTTTCAGTTAACTGTATCCACCTGGAAACCTTTCCATAATGGACCCACAGAGCTCCATGGGCAGTTCATTGTCACCCTAGAGATAGAGAAGCTAAAACACCATTGAAAATCTCCATCATCCAGAGACAGAAGCACCCAGGACCCCCCACCCCTCCCCCCACCATCATCCCAGGTCTCTGAAAATTTGAAAGCTAGAGTTTCTCTTCTTTGCTAAGAAAAATACGGAAAGAAAGGAATATTTGTGCCCAACTGGAGCCTTCAATTCAAATGACACAACAGTCTCAAAGGACATAATTTATTTTCTTCATTGGAAGTAAATTTTCTAGTTTTCACTCTGGTTTGCTTGTGCTAATGCTTGTGTTTTTCCCCATCCCAATGTCTTGTCAAAAATTGGTAAATTCACCTTAGGGGTGGAATTTTGAGATTTTCCAAAAAAATATGTAATTAAAAATATTTATCAAAGTTATTATTTATAGTCTCATAGCTCGATTTAACCTGACCCCGACTAGTTGTTCAATTCATCTCCTCTCACTCTTCTACTCCATAGAAACTTCTGTGCCACCAACATTTCAAGCTCTTTCCTGATTTAGGATTTTGAGGGCCCTGGTCTATCTGCTCGGAGGACTCAGTCCCCAGCTGCTGTCTCACTGTTTAGATTTGAGATCAAATGAGAAAAGTTCTCATTCATCCTCTGGTCAAATTATAGTCAAAAAGTTAAAATCACAACTCTCAGCTTAATGCTAAAAGAATACTGATTTTTTTTAAGCTTCTTAATAAGAGAACTGGAAAGTTAACTTTCCTTTTTCCAAGAAGAAAGAACAAATGTTCATATCAGTTGAGAAAGGTATACTGAAATAACTTTGCTATCTCAGAGACAAAATAAGTTATATCCTATGGAATAATAAAAGTGAAATTTGGAGTGATCTTCTCTGCCTGATAGAATGCATTACTGGGCAAAAATCTTTGTATTGCCTGGTGTGGTGTCTCACACCTGTAATCCAGTATCTGGGGAAGCTAAGGCAAGAGGATCACAAGTTCAAAGCCAGCCTCAGCAACTTAGCAAGACCCTGTCTCAAAATAAAAAGAGCTAGGGTGTGGCTCAGTGGTTAAGCACCTCTGGGTTGAATCCCTGGTACCAAAATCATCATCATCTCCTCCTCCTCCTCCTCCTCCTCCTCCTCCTCCTTCTTCATAATCTTTTTATTATAGAACTTTGCAGAGTCCAGATCCTCATTATTAGTAAATACTAAGTCAAAGTTACAGCCCTAGAAAATTAAATAATTGTTGGGTGGCTCTGATAGATAGTGTTCTAGGGTGGCCCTAAAAGGGCAAGCACAGCCAAGTGGGAGGAACTGAAGGGCTTTCTGTGGAGGGAAGTAGGCCAGACAGAAAGACGAGTACCAAGGTTCCTTGTATGTGGACATTAAAAAAAAAGTCATTCTGAGTGTGGAATAGTGACTACTAGATGGAGGGGGGGTGGGTAAAGGGAGGCTGGATTTGACCCATGCGCACTGCCTGCATGTACTGAAATATCACACCAAACCCCATTAATATGTATGATTCAAGCATTTTATCAAAAAAAATTCAAAAATTAAAAACATAAATTCGTGTAGTTTTTCTTAAAAAGCAGGAAAGAAAGTTCTCACCTCCTGGTACTCTGATTCATCTCACCTTCCTTTAATGAGTTACTTTTCATTAGGCTTGTTGCTCTATGAAGTCATCGTCTCTTCCTTTGTTGTTTGATTTATTCTCTATTGCCCACCTCTCCCCTGTCACATAAGCCACCAGGATGGAGTATTGGTCTTCCCTGTGCTTATAGGCTGAGCCCTCACAGCAATGCCTGTTGTGAACAGGTGCTCAGGAAGTGCACGGTGGATGAGAGGGTGTCCCCTGCTTCTTCAGCTACCGGGGACAAGAATCAAAGAGCAAAGGAAATGGGGTCTCTGACTGGTTGAGAAGGACAAAGCATGCACAAAAAAAGAAAAGAGAAAGGTAGAGGCAAGATAGAGGAGTGCTGAGTTACAGGGTACTTTAGAAGGACTGTGAGGACAGTGGCTGTGCAGGGGGACATTGCTACTCCCAGATTTTGAAAAGACGAGGGCTGCACCAGAACCCAATCAGAGGCTAGAAAAGTTCTGTGGTTTTATTTTAATAAATAAAATATGGAATAAAAAGAGTTAGGAGAGACAATCAAGATTTTTTTTTTAAAAAAATATTGGATGACACGCACCTGTAATCCCAGCGACTCAGGAGGCTGAGGCAGAGGATGGAATGTTCCAGGCCAGCCTCAGCAACTTAGTGAGGCCCTGTCTCAAAATAAAAAATAAAAGGGGTTGAGGTTAAGCTCAGTGGTAGAGCACTCCTGGGTTCAATCCTTAGTATCAAAAGAAAAGGAAAAGAATATATACATATACACACGTATTTATATGTGTTTTTAAACATATTTGAAAAGTAGTATGTTTAGAAATAAGTATGTTACAGTTGATCTAAAGTAAATGGGTTATACATAAGATCAGGCCAAACCAAAAAGGAAATTAGAAAACTGGAAAATGGATTTGGTGACAGGATACTTGCTGTGAAACCAAAGCTGGGTAAGGGAGATCAGGAGGGAAGGAGGGCTGGGTGCGATTTTGAGAGGTGTCACAGAGGCAGAGGTGAGGGAGCCAGCCGCATAGGTGACTGGGTAACCATGTTCCAGACAATAGGAGCAGCCATTGGTTGAAAGGCAAACCAAACCAACACACGTCACTCTGGAATTCCTGACACTGAGGATAAAATAAGGATCAAAGAAGTTCCAGAGAAAAACTGTCACCAAGTCCACAGAATCATAATGACTTTCTCGATAGCAGCATTAAATATTAAAAAAATCTGTAAGTAAAGCTTTCAAAATTCAAAAGAAAAGTTTTATAGCATTCTATACAAACTAAACCAACTCTGAAAACATTTCAGAGAAGCAAAGGTCCAACATCTCCCTCACTCCCTCCCTTTCCCTGAAGCCTTTGTGAAAGGTAATGCACCCAGATGAAGAGCTAAACCAGCAAGGAGACAGTCCTGGTATGGAGTAGGGGTGGTGTGCCCCGAGGGAACCCCAAGCGTGGTGCAGAGGGAGGGTTCCCAGGGATGTGCCAAAGAGGGGGAGCCCCAGGGTAGTGGGAGTCAGCTTCCTGGCTCCGGAAGGAACTTTTTCTTCCAGAGGCAAAACCACAAGAATTCCAAGCACATCTTGAGAATTCCAGGCACATGTCTTAAGAAGAGATCTAGGAAACCAGAAAGGGGTTGAGCTGTATTATGTGTAAGTACATATAAAACCCAGAAATGAAAGGAAAGAAGGCAAACACTGAAAGGTTGTATGGAAGGGCAGTTGGTCATGGTCCCTACCTGCCTCCCTTCTGAACAGGCCTCCTACCCGTCTGAGGATACAGAGACTTTCTGGAATGGGAAGTGATCCCAGGGGACTGGAATGAAGTCAAGAGAGAGTGGTCGGGACTGAAATATCAAAAAGCCACACAAAAGCATGTTATTGGGGGACAAGGTTGTCAATACCTACAAAATCAGCCTCCTAAAAGAGGTGAAGAGGCCTGAGAAGGCTGGGACTGCAGAGGCCATAGAGAAGAGGAAGTTTTTCCTAATCAACTCGAGAGCTAGGGGAGTGCTTTCCAAGAAAATAAAATGAGAGTTGCATATGTAAGTGCAAATGTTATGGTAGCCACATTTAAGGAAAAGTTAATATATATTTAATATCTCAGGATTCTTTGCAGGTCAGGAATCCAGACACAGCTTAGCTGGGATCCTGCAGATATAGGTCTCTCATGAAGCTGCGGCTGAAGTGCTGACCGGGTCTGCAGACCCCCCAGGTCCCACAGGGAGGCTGCATTTCCAAACCCAGTCATGCACTGTCATCTAGAGCCACCAGCCCTATCTGACTGCCTGGGCCTCTGCATTGGGCTCCTCACAACATGGCAACTTGCCTTCTGCAGAATGAGGGCTCAGCAGGGTGGGAGCAGGCCAACAGGATGGAAGCCAAAGTGATATATGACAGTCCCCCAGGTTACCCCTCTCATCACATTGTGGGACGCTGTTCACTAGCAGCCAGTCCCTAGGTCCAGCCCACACTGAAAGAGAGATTGCCCAAAGGTGTGGCTAACAGGAGCAGAGGTTCTAGGGCCATCTGGAGACTGTCTTCACCATGACATACAGTGCCTTACTCTTGGAAAGATGCAGTCACTTCTTCCAACAATTGTTACTGAGTTTATGCCAGGCCCAGGAAATCTCCACAGCCAAACAGATGTCCTCACAGCCTTCAAAATGTGTCCTCGAAACTAAACCCTTAAATGATTTTGATCGGAAGAATAAAGTACTTCAAACACCAAGAAATCACATGTCAGGACCTTTCTGACTTACTAATTGCTTTTCTGAAATGCTACTCTTATAAATCAAATACTGATGACCTTTTCAGGAATTAAATCAAAAAGAGGAATTACCCTGGTCTCTCTAGGTCACAGTGCTGTCACAGGCCCTGGTTGGGTGTGTGGACTTCCCTGCTCTCTTCAGGCCTGCAGGGTTTTCTTTCATTTTCTGCACTGACAATACACCCTGAGGCCCCCAGAGGAGAGGCTGGAACTCACCCAGCCACGGAAAAAGAGGCTGACTGTGAATTTGGTGTCTTGTCCCTCTAGAACCAAGAACTGACAGAAATCTGGGAAGCCGGTAAAGCCCTATTCAGATTCCATGACCACGCTTGGTCCTTGAATGGTAAACTTGAAATTTTTTGACAAGAATTAAAAACAGGATGATTGCAATTTCAAAGTCAATCAACAAATGAACAATGATTGAAAGGGCCTCACATTTTATTTCCCATAATTCCAGAGGTTCTTCCTGTTGGCCTTATCAGACTCTCCACTTAGTGAGCAGGCCATACACTTCTGAGTGTCCTACTCTGGTCCATTTTCAAGAGAGCATATTTCAAGAGGGTTCTATTTTCTTTTCAGAGGTCATAACACCTTCAGGCTTTTTTAGCCACTAATTTGAGTAGATAAACAATAGCTTCACACACAGACGTACACACACACACACACACACACACACGCCTATATATATACCCCTCCTTGCTCATCCAATAGAGGTTTCATTTTCTACTTATTTGGGCTTAGATAATCTAAGCATTCCAAGGCAGCAGAAAGAAACATCTCAAATGCATCATCACAAACTAAAACAGGTGATTAAGTTCATGGAATAATATCAACGTGTCCATGTGAAGCAAGTTCATGCTTCAAATCTCTTCATTTAATTGCAGATAAGAATGCTGCCTCATCTAATAAAAATATGTCTTATCTTTGTAATGTAAATGTTTTCTAGAAGAACATAGATCAGACCTCTATGCATCTAGACCTCATAAAATTCACTAAGGCTTGAGAATCCACCTGTCTCAGACTCTCAGACTCCTGCAGCAGCTCCCATCATAAATGACTTAACACGTTCCCACTGAATTACATCTTTAAGAATCATCATCAGAATAATAGCCTGTACCCACTCATACCTTGGCAAATCACTTTTATCATCAAGCTGTGAACGACAATCTCTGCTACTTGGTCAGTTTAAAATATTTTCCTCCACTTTAATAACAAGTGTGACTCAAGGACACACACATCTTTTCCCCAGGTAGTTGAGACATAATCTCATTCAGAAGATGTACTGATTGATTCAAAATACAAGAATTCAGTTTATTCTGATTTGTTAATTAAATATGATATAAAAATATGATCAAAAAATCATTTCACCCATTTTTTCAAAGTAACAGTTGGGTATTTCATTAATAAAAGCATTTGTAGAAATGTAAGTTTCAGAACAAAGACTTTTGAACTACAGAATATTAGAAAAATATATATATAACCTGAGAAGATGGGGAATCCTTGGAGTTTATTTGGTAACTACCTGGTGTTGGTAAGTTGGGAAATATCTGTATATAGAAGCCAAAATGATTTCATTAATTTAAAATTAAATAAATGCATGATCAATAATTGAAAAAAACCTGCACATTCTATTTCTAGGACTCTATCTTTAACTCTATCTCCCATAGAAATTTGAACACTGCACAAAGGTACCCGTATAAACATATTTCTTGGTATATTATTTACAAATACAAGAGCAAAAAGTGAAAACCTTGAAAGAAACAAACTTCTATCAGTAGGAAACTAATTATAATTCATGAGAAACTCTTGCTACAAAATATTTTGCTGCTCTTAAAGAATGTGAAGTAGAACTGTATCAATGACCAAGAATATAGTAAATACAGAAAAAAACATACTGCAGAATAACATGCATAAGCATATCATTTTAAAGATAAAAATAATACAGTTTGTCTTATTCAAACAAGTAAGGACTATTACAATATGATCTCATAGCAAAAAGTTTTAGATACACACAGCTATTAAGAGTAGCTACCTAAAGAATAGAATTAAAGCAGAGGACAAGGGGGGTACTTTCTCGTTTTCATTTTTTATCCATCTATGTTGCTTGGTCCAGTATGATTTTATATACTATGAAGGTAGGATATGCTGTTACTTAGAAGATCATGCTCTCTGTGGCTTCCAAGCCTTGACTCTTTATATACTGGGAAACCATAGTTCGTTGTTCAGTTGTTCACGTGTGTAATGAATCACAGACATGTTGACACATAGCTTGTCAGTCTCAGTGACAGCAAATGGCAGTGTGACGAGAGCTGTAGTGCACAATACATGTTAGGTACGGGTTATTTCGCTTATGCAGTATTCGTGAGGCTGTGAGCTTGTCTTCAAGAGCCAGTGGCTGTGGCTCACTAACCTGTAAGCAGGAGGCTTGTTCCAAAGCTGCCACCAGCCTTTGTTTTATCTATGTCTCCATCCTTAACATTCCACAGTCCCAGGCCTGTGTGGTTTCACGGAGTGTCTCAGGAAAGCAGTGGATAAAGTGTCAATGCCTCAGGTTAATTGTTACTGTGTCTATAGGCATCACATTGCAAATAGGACAGAACCTGAGGAACTACCCCAGGATTCGAAAATTCGTCTGACTCCCCAAAGTTGCTTATGTCATTGACGATAAAGTGAAGTTCCACCATAAATCTTCAATATTTTACTTTCATCTGACTCATTAACAGAAGCAAAAAGATTAATATCCACGCAGCTCCATCACAACCCTGGGTTAACCATGGGGAGAGCTTGGCCAAAGCCAGAGAGAACTGATTGGCTACAAGGATTTCACAACAATAAATCTTGTATATTTCATTAACATTTGTAAATTCTGAGCTTCACATCCTTCATAGTTTCCTCTCTCTCTCTCTCTCTCTCTCTCTCTCTCTCTCTCTCTCTCTCACACACACACACACACACACACACACACACACACACACACACACGCAAACCCATTTTCCCCAGCAGGTTGCTGAGCATTGGCCAGCACACTGCCGCAGAGCGTTAAGGGAGAGGAAAATACCATCAGCAAACACGGTTGATTGATCTGTTCAGGTGAGCTCATGCACTATGCCTGACCAAATTGGCACAGGTGCATTCAGAACAGAAAGAACAGAGCAAAAGGTCACCTTTGAAGCCAGGCACAAACTTTCCTGTGTACTTTTTTAGGAGGAGCTGTTTCAAATCTAACTGCTTTATGGAGACTGTGAATAAACATCCTTGATAGGAGTTAATTACAATTGCATACCTAGCTACCAAAACTGTTCTGAAAATAAGCCTGAGGAAAACAGATTGGATTTAAAAAAATCATCACAACTTATTTCATGTTAGAGAAATTAACTTTATTTTAATTAACTTAGGCTCAAACTTTTGAAAAAAAAAAATTTAACAAACACATTGCCATACAAAAGGTATCATGACCCTGGAGAAACTGGGGAATAAGAAAGGAGTCTGGTAAAGCATATTCATTTTACATGGCAATGCAAATTTGAAGTAATGAAATCATTGGAAGTTAGAGATTTCATCCATCACAACAAAATAGCTTGGTTTTAACTTTTAAAGGTTAAGTAAGTCACAATACATTTATTAAATAATCTCATTACTTTGCATGGTTTTAATTTTAGAAGATTCTATAATTCTTTTTGTCTGTATCCCATTCAGTATTCTTATAAACACACACACACACACACACACACACACTCACACACACGTGGTTGAGAGAAAATGGAGATGTGTACCATCAACAATAACAACAGTGAAAGAGCTCAATTGCCTGATAACATTTAATGCACAGCCTGCTTTTGCACAATACTCAGTGCAGGCTTCTACGTGAGACCAGCCAGGAGCTTGCTAAGTGTCTCTCACATATAAATTTCAAAGGCTCAGCTTGAGCAGCAGGCCCCAGTCACAAGCTGGGCCTGCCGGTCCTTTTGCCTTTAGCTACTGTTTAACACCAGCTGTTCTTTCTGGGCCTCCCCCTTCTGTACCTCCTCCAGGTATCATTTTTAAAAACCTACCCCACAGATACCCAACTCAGTCCTTTTGGGTTGCCTTGGCAACTCTCAAGACAGGATAGCTCCCAGCTTCCCGGCCTCGTCCCACCACTTCCCTCCTTGCACTACGGTAACGCAAGCCTTTTCTGAACAGTCAGCTGTTCCTCAGAACCTCAGTCCAGGATGGAGCTCACCTTCATTACCTTTACAGGTCTCCAGGGGGCATTTCCTTTGCGGATCCCCAGGGCATCTCTTGCTCCAAGGTCCCTTTCTCTGACACTAGAAAGCAGGGCAGAAGCTGTACATCTCCTCTTCCTTCTTCCCTCCATAGTCAACCTTACCTTGAACATTTACTTCTATAGATTGTCATTTGACAGGGTCCCTTGGTGGGCAGTAATTACTGGCTTTCCAAGCTTTCTATGGTCCTCAGATGAGAATCAAAATGTTCGTGTTCTAAGCAAAATATCCCTGTGTATGCAGTGCTTGCGAAGCACACAGGGATAGGTCATTGTTTGTAGGTTGAGAGAAGCAAGTCACCTCTGGCCACTCTTTCACCCAAGACTTCCTCCCACACAGAGGTGGCACGACTGCCAAACAAGATCAATTCAAGTCACTTAGCCTGGCTGAGGAGACTCTCCAGAGGGACTTACCTGCTTCTTCATGTCTGAAGAAAGCTGTGTTTACTTAGAAAAAATTAGGCAATGACAAATTCTTGTCATTAGAATTAGACAGGTTCTCTTTTAAAAATCTACCTGTAGTCATAGAATCCATGTAACACAATAAGACATGGAGCAGCTAAGCATTTTTTTAATTAATTGCATAAAATGTATGAATTAATTAAGCAGTTAACACAACTCTAAAGAGGGCAGAAGGTAAGAAGACACAATTTTGAACTGACTTCACTGTCTTCCATAAGGAAATTGAATTTGATTTGTAATGAGTAATTTATGCAAAATTAAGCCAATAGTTTGCTTATTTTATATTTACAATGAATGTAAAAGCAAGGCAATAGACATAAAATTGAGATCAAGAAATAATTCACACATGCAGCGTGATGAAGGAGAAGGATTCCACAAGCACTGATTCAATTTGGAAGGGCCACTCTTGGGCTCATGCACCATCATGACAGCTGAGTTTGCCTCTCCCACTACCAGGGACTTGTGAATTCACATGGTTAAACAAATTTGTTTCCATACTGACCTGGCAAATGAGCATAGAGGAAAACTGAAACCACTGTCTGTAGCAATAGTTCCAGCTGCTGGGAGCATTTTGCAGTGAAAAACTAGTTTCTCTCTTGTATTTCTCTTCCTTCAAAATATGTGTACACTACACATTTATACCAGGCTGAGCAAAAGTGGTCCAATCAATGTTGACTGCTTACAATAACTTTAGAGAAAAGCAACCAAACCCACAATTTGTTAGCCTTTGAAGAACTGAACACTTCATAATTTGGTCACACTCTTAACAACCCAAAAAGAACGCAACTAAGATGGGTTCCACCAAAAGCTGTTCTCACACAGTGTTTGCTCACTTGTTTTTAAATCCAGAAGCCCATGACCAGGTAGATAAAGTTTTAAAGTATGTCCCTGGTCTGAGAGGTGGACATACAGCCAAAAGTCATGAACCTGAGAAAATAATTAAACATGGACCTTGACCATAAAGACTGTCCAGTCCATATGCTAACTCAAAACACATACTTCAATCTATTGCCTTAATCATTCAAAGCTTACGGTGTTGCTGGAATTTCCCTAGATAGTAAACAGCCTCCGCATGCTACTGCATTTTTTGGTGTGTGTTTTCTGTGTGCAGATGGTGCTGGGGAACCTACCCAGGGCCTCAGAAATCCTTAGCCAACACTGCCAGGAAACTACATATTCAGCCTATGCACCACCATAGACTCTTGCAAGAGATCTGACAGCCTGCAACCGTGGTCCTAGAGCCACTCAGCATTGCTGAAGAACATTTGGTTGTATTTTTTAGGTAAATATAATTATCCCCTATTCCTCTTTTATGCAGTTGTAATTATCAGAACAGATTTCTGTGGAAATAAAAAATAAACTTGATTGTTTCTTTATCAGCTGCCTCATAAATGTCTCATTATAATCTGAAGTCTACCTACTTGTTCATAAGACTGATTTACTGCCCCAAACTCTTCTCTGGGTCCCACTCCAGTCACTGGGTCCATAATTTTTCCTTGATAGGCTTCCAGCGAGGGGGGTGGTGTTTGTCTCTGGGGCAGCTCAGCAGGAACACTCAGCCTTCACTTTGAAAGGTGGTGAGAAGCCTCGCTGCTCCCACTGGTGCTTCTGGGAAGGAAAAGAGTTTTATTAAATAAAAAAAAAATAAGTAGACTCTTTTGTATTTATTGAAAACACTATCTAATTTAGCCTGGAACAGCTCGTGGAGGACATACACAAAAGACTTTGAAACTTTATGATGTTAAGAGATATAAGTCTATATCATTATGAACTAATATTGTCCTCACTTATGTACCGAAACTCATAAAAATCCTTGCAGACAGTGGCAAAAATATACACGTCTGTCTCACAGTGCTTCAGTGAAGGCACTTATGTAATTCAACACTGAAATTCTGGTGGGATTTCTCTTATCAAAGTAAATTAACCTTACAAAACAGTCTTCCGGGACTTGGGCGACGCCCCAGTTCTGCTAATGAGACCATGTCTTCGCATTTACACAGAGTTGCTTTCATCTTGTCTTCCCACCTCTGCGTCTCTGGAGAGCCACAGTCCTTGCTCCATCTTCTTGCAGTCCCAGATCAGATTGCACAGCAAGAACCATCACCTGTCCTGCTCGCAGCCTGAGGGACCTCTTCTCATCAGCTCACTTTCCCTTCCTGGCTGGTGGCAGCAGCTACTCTGCACTGCTGTGTGTCCAAGGCCTCCTGTGCACATGGTTCACCTGGCACTCAGAGGAATCCTAAAAATTGTCAACCAGGTCATGACATTTCCTCTGCTGGAGACCCACCAAGGGCCTCCTTTCCACTTTAGAACAAACTCCAAGTTCTGGCCCATGGTCATCCAAGCCTGGCTCTGCCCGCCTCTCCAACTCGCCTCTTACCCACCCAGGGTGCTTGGGAGGCTCAGGCACAGGGGATTTCCTACTGTTCCTCTCTGGCTAGGAACTCCTGGGCCTCAGGACCCTTACCCTGATCCTCTCTCAGCCAGGAAAGGCTCTACCCTATAGCTTCTCATGGCCACACCTCTTCATTCATGTCTCAGCTCAAATGTCACCTTCTAGGAGTTCTTGAACACCTTCTGTATCTCCCCTTGATCACCCTGATGAACTTCTCACATAACACTGGTTATTATAAATGTTATCTCTTGTTCTCATCGCATGCTTCCTCACTGAAATGGCCAGTTACTGAGCACTTGGACTTTGCTTTTTCCACTGCTGTATTCTTTCTTCTCAGTGTTTGCTACATAGAAAGCATTCAAGGAATGTTTATTGATTGAATAAGTGAATGGAAAGTACTTACTCTTTCAGAGATGGATTCTGTTCTTAAAGTCCCATTAACTAATGTTTACTGTTCACTAATATTTTCTCTTATCTACCTTATCTTTATTTATTAAGGGGAAAAATGTTACTTTGATTTTCTCTGAAACCCTTGTTGGAAATAATGAAAGAATTCAGAAAAACCTACTTAATTCATACTATGTTACCAACTATTGCAGAATCATAAAGCTACCTAAAAAACAAATCATAAAATTTCTCAAGTAATAGGTTAATTTCCATGTGCAAATAAGTCTGCAGGTTCAAAGTTCCCACTAATAGGAAAGAGTTTGCAAATATCTTCCTTTGATACTGGCTTTCCAGCCCTTCCCCTCTTTAGTAGTTTAAAATCAATAATTATGTCATTTGTCATCACTAAGAATGTTCTTAACCAGGACTCTATTAGTCATAAGCCCATCTAAAAACTGATGAATTTCAGTCACCAACAATTCTGGTGACATTTTTCTGCACTGCTCTCAGCAGGGACCATCTATAAGTCCTAGAGGTCTCAGGAAGCCCCAGGTGACTACTGTATTTCCCTGATGACAAAAAGCTGATCAGAGTTCTAGGCAGCTGAAGGCTTATTTTTCCTTCATCTGAATTGATCCGTCAGTTATTGTGAACTTAAATCAAAGCACTTTTAATGGGGTTTCCAACATAGTCACTATTGTAGACAGAATATACAGAAAACGATCTGGGGTAGCTTAATAACTGAAGTATATACGATCTTATGGACCTCGAATGCTTAAATTAAGAATCTAGGTTGTGGGTCTGGGGGTGTAGCTCAGTGGCAGTGGGCTTGCCTGGTATCCTAGTAGGCAGGAGGCCCTGAGTTCCATTCCCACTATTGAAAAAAGAAGAAGAATTAAATTGTGATAATAATAATGACAATAAGCTAGAGTGATGCTAGTTTACTTGGGGTGCTACTAGGAGGCAAATGTATTAATTTAGTGCTCAAGTGCTTCCTTCTTCCTTATCACATTTTTGCCCCTTGGTCACATTGATGAGTAAGTATCCCTGATGTCTAGAAATATATTCTTTTTCACCAGTGCATTCCAGCATGAAAACATAGATAATCACTTCCCCAAATGTGTTCTGCGGAATGCCACCTCAGAACGTCAAAAGTCACTTTGCTAATAATGATAATAATAATGACAGCAGAAATGTTTTGGTCAGTAAACTAAGAATTATCAGTCTAATAAAAATTTAACTCCTTTATGGAAAGACTTCTGGAGCCGTAGCTGTACTGAAGTGAACCATACGTCTCCAAGAAGAATTCAGTATAAGTACTGAATCCTCTGACCTTGAACCATTACTTTAAGGAGTGTCTTTTGGACAAGAATTCTGGGAAAAGCTTCTGCAGTTGCCTTCAGCAATGCCCATATCTGCAGTTTCTCTTTTCATGGCTGGTTACCTGTGCTCAACCACAAGTCAAAAATGGTGAACAGAAAATTCCAGAAGTAAACAATTCAAAAGTTTTTAAATTGTGCACTCTTCTGAGTGCTGGGATGAACTCTCTCCCTGGCCAACTCTGGCCCTCCTGGGACATGAGTCATCCTCTTCCCAGTGTACCCACAGTGTGTATGCCACCCACTCATTACTCTCGTTTTGCCTGCTGGTTCATTAGATCGACTGTCACAGTGTCACGGTGCTTGTGTTCAAGTAAACCTCATATTACTTAATAATGGCCCTGGAGAGCAAGAGTAGAGATGCTGGCAGTTGGAGTTGTGCCAGAGGAGCCATACGGTGCTGTCTCCCCCAAAGTGAAAAGGGGAAAGTGAAGCAAGATGTTGAGAGAGCGAGGGCAGCACTGGCATAATTCATTGCAACATCTTGATAGGATGGTCCTATTTCATTATTAGTTATTGTTTCTGTTACCACCTAATTCATAAATTAAGCTGTATCACAGATGTGTACCTATAGGATAAAGCATAGAATACATAGGGTCCATCCTATCTGCAGTTTCAGGAATGCCCTGGGGGTCTTGGAACATACCTCTGTGGATAAGGTGGACACTGTCTGTGTCTGCAAACTTTTGAGCTTTGCTTTGACCCTCCCTTTAGGGCAGACCACACAGCTTTCCTGTAGACTTAATGGACAAATTTCTCAGCAGAAATGCTGTGGTCAAGCTCATCTCTTCTGTCTTCTGCTTGAACTTGGAAATTTCAAAGCTTAATGTTCACGTTCATTGTTCAACACTTTCCGTTATTAACCAGTAACTCAGCTTTGTGGACCTGTGACCTTAGTGTGAAAATCCAGAGGACCTTTGTGCATTTACCCCTTCAATCTCTTTGGGGGCACTTGATGCTTTTGATCCCTCAGTTCTGATCTGAAGTTCTTAAATGTCTGATTGCTCCACCACCTCATCTCTTATTTTTCAGTCCCCAGTGCAATCCCTTTTCTCTGCTCACTCCTCATGTTTTTCCCATATTTTTTTGTTAGCCTTCTTTTCTTCCTTAAATCCTGTCTGTTTTATCTCATCATACTTGTGGCTTCAAATGGTGTGAGAGACCAATGGCTCACGAAGCTACAACTTTAACTGAGTTTTCCATGACAACCAAGTGTCAACAAAATCTCTCTGCTTGAGTGTGTAACCTCCAGTTAGTTATCTGCCCTCTTCACTCCAGTGTCCACAGGTACCTCAAATTCAATTTGCCAAAAACAATGTATTGATTATCTCCACACTTTCCTCTAAACATCCTGCTTCCTGGTAGTCCCTATCCTCACTCCGTGTTGAGTCACAGAAATGATCATGGTTGACAGTGTGATGTGTTGGGAAAGCACTCAGCTCAGAGGCTGATTAAGAGAGTGTGCGCTGTGTGGCTACATGACCAGCACTCACAGGTGTGCAAGCCTGGGAGGTTCAGCTCACTGTTCTGGACCTTCGATCCCTCCTGTCCAAGGCACGAGCTCAGCCTATGCTGCTTTGTTACAGGCTTTTACTATGTGCTATGTCCCTCCATTCAGTGAAGACGTTATGCCTAGGACATTGGTGGTTTCTCCTTCCTCCAACTCTGCCCTTAGTGCATTAATCCACTTGAATTACCTTTCCCACATCCTTGCCACTCAATTCTTGGAATTCCTGTGCTCCAGTTGTCATGTCCTTTGTACCTCATCAGCCACTGGCTCTCATGATCAAATCTTAGATCTTGTTCCTACAAAGGAAGCAACCCCCTGAACCCTCCATTCCAAGTCCTCCTTCAAGCATCTCACCCCCTCAATCCTCAACTACACCAGATGTACACTCAACTACACAGTCCACTGATGGATACCTGCACTCTGACTCTCCACTCTCCCCTGCCATCACTTACCTACATCTCACCTGAAAAGGTTCAATTCCATGGCCAAGTCTAATGGTACTCCCTTGCTACACCCTCAAACTTTTTTACCCTGACTTCTTTTACTCACTAGGGAAAACACCCACTCTGTTTAAATCCCAACCCATAGCAGTTTTAAATATATGTGGGAATGGCTGGAGGAAAAGTACAATTATACAATACGTTAATTGTCGGCCAGATGTGGTGGTGCACACCTGTAATCCCAGTTACTTGGGAGGCTGACATAGGAGAATTGCAAGTTCAAGGTCAGTCTGGGAAATTTAGCAAGACACTGTCTCGAATTAAAAAATAAAAATTGAATAAACATATATATCACATATCACATATATATGTATATATCATATATCATCCCTCACAGGAATGTTAGCCTCAGAAAGGCAAAGTTTCCTTTTTCTCTTTCATTTACTAATATGTCCCCAGTACCTAAGGCAGCTCCTGTCATATAGCAAGTGCTTAATAAATGTTTGTTGCACCAGTAATGAAGCATATGTTCTTATAGTTCCCACATAATTTCATTGGCTCCACTCGCGAATATGATTCCCATTTCTTCCACTAAAAAGAACCCATGCATTATGGAAGAAGCTGGCCCAACTTTCAAAATGATAAATTAACAAACACTTCATGTTTATCTTTTTGGCAGCCCTTAGTGTATTTGCAAATTATTAAATCCAAAGTTAATATTTTCACTTTGACTATGGAGCTTTTATATAAAATGTGATGATTTGGAGGAACCGTGGCATTTTCCTGCCTTGAAGCTTTGAAATAATTATATCTTTAACTAATTCATTATTGCAAAAAGGGAAGTTTAGACTGGAGTGTTACAATGTTGGTGTTTTAATGATGAGAAAGGGCCAGCAAGGCTCCAGTATCCATAGCAACACAAAGTTCTTCTTTTCATCTTTTAAGTGACCAAGATGACTATTTCTTCTTATTATATTACTAGATCACAGTTTATCACACAGGAAAAGAGTGCATGCCGGCTTCCAAGTGCAGGGCGATAATTATTGCCAAAGCACATCCAACTACCACCCAACACCCCAGGAAACTAGCCTCACCCCAAATAAGGAAATTTCCAGCTCCTACTACACAGAAATGCAGGGATTAAGAGCAAGACCTAAAGTACATCACCAATGTTCAAATAAAACTTTCAGCCAGATTGAGAAGAATCACAACTATGATATGTAAATTTATGATTTAAAAGTGCCATCAGATCTTGGGCCACTGGATGAGTAGCAGTGAGACCTAGGCAAGTCTAGAAATAAAGCCCCATTGAGATAAGACAGAAGTTCTTTAGGTGTCAAGATTTACAAAATGAGAAATTATACCCCATTTGATTCAAATGTATGATATGTCAAGATCATTGTACTGTCATGTGTAACTAATAAAAATAAATAAATAAACAAATAAATAAATAAAAGATTTACAAATGGACAGTAAGAGAGAGAGAGATGACCATGACAGAGGTGGAGAAAGATCTAAGGACAATATAGCAAAATACCAGGCTACGGGTGATAGGATAAAAAAGGTTGTACTATTCCCAATATTTCTCTGCACACCTGCAGTATCACAGAATTAAAATAACATTAAGATTAAAAAGAGAGATATCATAAGATGGACTTAGAGAAATGAGATGATAAATTGAAAACTTAAGTGCTTAAAAATAACCTAATTTCTTCTTGAACCATCTTTGCAGAGTGTGATTTGGTTTTTTAACTGACAAATGATTGGGGAAAAATTCTTCAAGTAACCCAGCCTTCAAGTGCTATTTTCTTCTAAAATTTATGTTCGCCTATTTATAAACTTCATTTATCTATGACTCAACTAGTTCTTTGGTATTATTGGCCTTATACTGTGGACAACTATGTCTGATTTTCTAGGAACTGGTAGTAGATTGATTTTTATTTTATTCCAAGAGAAGACTCATCAAACTTGCAGTTTCCTTCTGCCAAAATAATAATAGTATCAACAATAATTATAATAATAGCCGCTGCCACACATGCTAAGTGCTATCCTAATTATATTTTAATTTACTTGATCCTCATGTCAAACTTAAAACTAGATACTGTTAACATCTTCTTTTTTTTTTTTTTACCAATAATAACACTTAGTTACAGAGACATTAGGAATGTATCCAGGGGCATAGCAACCCCAGGATTTGTGCCCTTAAATGTGACTCCACACCACCTCTTGATCTTGGCTTTCAGAAGCCAAGGAGTTTCTATTAATCGTAAGCTGTGATTTGCTCATGCTGAAAATAGCTCTCCTTTGGAGTTTAGGGAACAAAGTAGGTTCCATCCCTAATGCTGGGAAAAGAGGTGGTTGAATAACTAGACTCAAGATAAGCAAAGGAATTCATATAATTAATCCAGGGTAAAAAATTAGTACAGTTTTTATTTTACATTAAAAATATGTATCTCGGTGATCATTTCCCACAGTTTCTGGGTTTTGAGTAAATGAGGTATTCTGGTGAAGATTACATTATGCAGTGTCACCCAAACAAAGGTGTCCAGATAGCAAGTGCTCCTGAAATGCTTTAAGATCTGAGGTCTCTTCACGATTATTGTGACATTGTTGCAAAAAATAAATTGTTGATGTTGTAATTTCCTGTTTCTGTGCTTTTTGAAAAGGCAGTTTGTAAACATTCATGTACAGTTTACCTGAACACACATCTTCTATTGACAAGTCTTGTTGTTATTGTTGTTGTTATTGTCACACATGAGCTTTTCTCCTATCCTTGTTTGACAGTAGCAGAAGGCCACCTGCTTCCTTTGTGCTTCGTCTTCAATAGCTTTCCCCACCTCAACCTGTCCTGATTTTAAATTATTCCCTTTGAACTCGCTGTTGTGAAATTCAGATTCTCTCTAAAGTTACCATAGAATAAAAAAAAAATGAGAGAAGGCAAAAAATAATAGATGGGAAAAAAACTCCAAAAAAATTAGTATCCGAAGAAAAATAGAAAGGGTTAATAAAGTGAAAAACATGTTAAGTACAGTCAACTCTTCTTGTAACAGAGCAAGAATAATTCAAAAATTCCAAAAGTCTTCGGGGTAGTGCCATTTGCCACAATTATTTCCTGAATATGAACACATGTGCTAACAGCCGGACTCCTAGTATTAATAAGGTTAGATTCTTCCCACTTCCCTCTCAGAAATCACCCAAAACCACAAGGAGAACAAGTAACAACATGCAAACTCCACGTCTGATATGAGTGGAAGGGCAACCAGAAACTGTGAAGGTCAAACAGGCCCAGAGAGGAGGAAGATTTCTACAGGCGCAGGAAACGGTGGCAGAGGAAGGGTACTCATAAAGACAAAAGTGGCTGTGGTTTCAAACAAACACATTGAGGAGGTCATGACATCAGAAACAGGGCAGGGGTCAGGTGTGGATGCTTCTGTACCCTCAGTGTGGCTCTGGGGAGCACATGGAGCAGGGAGGAGTGACATGGCATATCTGCGGGAGATTCACCACTTGTAAGCGGAGAACAGCAGAGACAGGCTTGCTGCCAGCCCTGCCCTGCTAATCCTGGTTGGGCCTTTAGGGGGAAAGCACCAAAAGAATTCACATGCGCCAATACTAAGATATTCAGACAGTTTCTCCTGCCATGAAATAATGGTTTGGCCCCTCCCTTGTATGACTTTCTTGCAAAACCTGAGGTAGGAAGAAATCACTTAATTTCACGATAAATAAAAATTAGAAAGGATCCAACACAGACATTATACAAAATAATGTACGAAAACCAGAAGGACAGGAACATCAAAAATAAATACAACATAAAGAAATTAGAAAAAGTATATATACTTGTAGGAAACAGATTAAAAATGTAACCATCTATTTCTCCCATGCTCCCCATCCCTACCCCTACTTATTGATATAAGTCAGCCTCCTTATATCAATTTGATAGACATCATCATCCAAAGTACATGTATGAAGGCACAAATTGGTGTCAACATACTTTATATACCACCAGAGATATGAAAAATTGTGCTGTATACATGTAATAAGAATTGTAATGCATTCTGCTGTCATTTATTTAAAAAATTTTTTTAAAAAAATCTCAACAAAGGGGGAAAAGTATTGTTTGCTAATAAACAATAATGACTTTGGGGGATAAAATGTAACCAAACTAATTGGTGCAATCATTCTTTTAAGTTAGAGAGACAAAAAGAGATGACACATGAGCTGGCAGAATGCAAGATAGAAAAGATGAAAACACTACAGAAATTGCACCAGGAAACATATAGGGAATCGGGGGCAGACCCAGGAAAGCCATTAGGAACAGGACCAAGGAGAGCAAAATACATACAGAGAACAGAGATTCAAAACACTTCAGGGGTTGGGAGTGTCATTCGGTGGTAATGCCTTTGTCTGACATGCGTGAAGCTGTGGGTTCCAACTCCACCATCCCCAAAAACAAATAAACAAACAAAACTACTTTTGAAGGAAAAGGGTGAATATGGGGAATAGGGACATAGGCATGCTGTATGCAGAACTGGTGTTCTCAGAAAAAGTAAACAGTGAAAGACAACAAATCATGGTTTAAGAAAACATTTCAGAAGGGTAAGTTTCTAACTGAACAGAAACACTGTACCCCAACTCAAAACAAAAGGCACAGAATAGAAAACTTTGAGATATAATCTAGTCAAGTGTTGGGATTCTAAAACGAAGGCCCCCCCCCCTTGAACCTCCAAGTATAATAATTAACCACCTCCTCCTAATGAGAAATAAGCAGGCTGGCCACACATACTACAAAACACATTTCATTTTTTAGTAACATTGGAGAAGTACCTTCAAAGGCCCCAAAGAGAATGTGACCCAAACACTCTGTTCTTAGCCTTCTAGAATGTTCTGCAAGTATCAAGGTCAATAGGAAAAATCTGAATACACAAGAACCCAGAGAACCCACTTCCCATCCCAAGACACACCACAACCAACCTGGAGAGGTCCCGAAGCCTTGTGGACAACTGATCAGCAATGAGTTTCAGTTGTCTCATCCGTCAGACTAAAACAAACAAAAAGTGGGGGTGACGGCTGCCCCAAAATGTGAAAAACAAAACAAAAACAGCAGGAGCTGGAATTGAAAAAGAAGGGAAGTGAAAGTGCCCTGATTCCCTCGCTCTAAATATCACATCAAGATAAGAGAACCGCATGGATTCAGCATCATGTCATATTAAATGTCAAACATTGGAGATTAAAAACATTTATATTTTACTTAGTAAAATGGCCAAGGGATATATAGAGCAAAATTTGTATTCCCCAATTTATATCCAGAGTCAACTAATATTTATCAGACTTCCATCATGGCTAGACTTTGATGCATAATGTCCCCTGAATTCCTCCGAGATGTGCATCTTAACATCTGTTACTCAGATTGTGTAACTTCTGTGAGCATACATACTACCAAAAAAATTCCATTTTTAGTAACATTGCAGAAGTACCTTCAAAGGCATTATATAGTTGTAGTTCTTGTAATTCTCTGACATATAATTTTCTAAGTATGTTCCCCCTTCCCCCCAAAAAAAATCACCTAGTGGCAACTATTTTTAACAGTTTAGTGTCTTTCCAAAACTTTTCTATGCTTCTGTTTCCCGTAGTTGCAATCAAATTATATCATATTTTATATCATATCATGTAATTTTTCCAAGTTACTTGAATCCTTTTTTATTTTTATTGATTTTTTTGGTACTGGGGATTGAACCTAGGGGTACTTAACCACTGAACCACATCCCCAGCCCTTTTTTATATTTTATTTATAGACAGGGTTTCACTAAGTTGCTTAGGGCCTTGCTAAGTTGCTGAAGCTGTCCTTGAACTTGCAATCCTCCTGCCTTATGCTGGGATTACAGGCATGTGCCACTGTGCCCAGCACTTGAATCCTTCTTAAATATCACTTAATAGCTTCATAAAAGCCCAGCCTATAAATGTGTTATCACATCTAAATATTTGAGGTAATGAATACCTCTTAAAATTAAGTGCTTTTCTATATTTGTAATTATTTATCCTTTTAGAACCTCAGGGATAAGAATATTTGGCCATGATTAATATTTTTAATGCTTTAATACATATTTTCATATTGTTATGTGATAAACTACATAAAGTATGTAGAATACTTCTAGAAGCTTATAAACTCTAAAATAATTTCATATGATAGACTAACTTTTGATCCATCTCTTTGTTTTAAGTACTTCTCTGTTATGAATTGTCCTATGTGTTTATGCATATACATATATATACACACAAGTTCATATATAAACCCATAAATGCATATATATATATATATATATATATATATATATATATATATATATATAGGTAGTCTCTTTTTAAATGTACAATGTTCCATTTTAATCACATCTATTGACACTTGTGATTTTAATTTCTTTTAATACTTTCCATCTAATGAAATCTTTCCCAGCTAGATAACTAATATTTTCTATTTCTTCATTTAATATTGTTAAACCATCAGCCTTATAGTACTTTTTAATCTCACACACATTAGCTACATTTATCTCTCACATTCTACTTACATTAATGAGATTTACGATCTAGATGAAACATTGAAGTTATCGAAATTGGTTCAGGATTCTTCAAAATTTGATGCATCTGCCTCAAAGCAAAAACATTGGAAGAAGTTGCTGGGAGTCAGAGCTGCACCTCCTGGTTGCTGACTCTCAGTTTTGTGTTTTCAATTTTTATTTATTTATTTTTCTGCTCAGCTAAACAATGTCCACCAGGACCACAAGAGAGAACCCTCAGGCAACAGGAAGAGCTTAGGTGGCTCTCAGAGGCTGCAGCTTCAGCGCTGCATGGGAGACCCACTCGCTGCTCAGGGATAGCGGGTGAGGTCTTAGGTTCTTTGTCCCATTGGCTGAAGAACAGCCTTGGTAGGAATTAGGAACTCAGAGCATCTCCCGAGCTCCCCTCTCCAGCCATCCACTGTTCCTCTGGGGTTGTCCACAGTCAGGTCCAAGTGCAGTGCCCAGAAACTTCACAGAAAAGGAAACTTCTGTATCTCCAAACGAAGCCCCCAAGTCAGCATTTCCTGAATTAATAGAGGAAGCTGAGAGACAGCCACTGTTGTTACAGGGTGAACTGGCATGGCGACCACAGAGTCCAGGGAGGCAAGCCGGGCTGGAAGGGTGACAACGGAGCCTCTAGAGTCGAGGTGGTTTGCGGGTCTTACCCTACTCTATCACGATTTTGTCAGATATGTGTGGAACTGTGGTTAATTTATCTGGAAAACACTTGTCTTTTATTTCCAAAAAATCCTACATTTAAATGGAGAGTTGGCTGAGCTTAGCTATGTGGTAGAGGCCCCAAGTTCAATCCCCAGAGCACGCACATGTGTGCATACACACACATACACACACACACACAGGATGAAGAAAAGAAAAAGAAATAGTGATTTCTAATAACTTTTCTATGCTCTTGGGCAACAATGCTTTTAGAATTCAAATTAGATCCTCTTTCTAGAAACCACAGTGCAATAGTCAGCACTTCAGAATCAATAGGCATCCATGTGTATATTCTAATGAATAATATTTATACGGATATAGTTAAAATTAGCAACCAAAAACCTTGAGCATGGTCTCCGTTGCTTGAGAGCACCACGCTGACCATATTTTATCTAGGTTCTATTACATGAGACTACTTAACTCATTTATTAAACAAACACTTGCTGAGCATGCACAGTGGGTCATGGATTCCAACCACATCACTGAATAAACAAACAAAGCGTTTGCCCTCCATCCTCGCAAAGGAACTGCTCTGTGTTTTTACTGTGGTGTTGGTCACATGAATGACTCTTGAGATAAAACTCCATGCAACAAAAACACACGGAGGAGAGCCTGTAAATCCAGTGAACCTGCGTAGCCTGGATGGACTCCATCAAGGTCAGCCTTCTGCTTATGATATCACACTAAGGTGCTGTAAGGTGTTACTGCCAGGGAACAGTGGGGGATGGAAGAGTAGGACTTGTTTACATGACAACCACCTGTGAATAAACCACATGTGAATCAACAACCATCTAAAAATGAAATTTTAATAATAATAATAAAAATCCCTCCCACCTGGCTGGCAGAATTTCAGGGTAAACCACGTTCAATCTGCCTGTGGGAAAAGTGTGGAGAGCAAACAGCCATTGCAAAGTTTGGAGACAGAAAGGGGCTTGGGGCAGAGGAGTCTGAGGGGCCAGGGCCTGGAGCAGAGGGGGCGGAAAAGTGGTTGCCGGCCATGAGGTCACCCAATGGTGGAAGATCCTGGGGGCCATTGTGTAAGGCCTGGCTTCTTCCCTGAGCAGGAAGCCATGGGTGGGTTTTGAGCAGAGTGACGTGTTTCAGAAGGGTTACTCCAGCTCCCATGTGGAAGAGATGCCTCTGGAGGCTATAGCTTCAGAAAGAGAGCAGCAGCCGGCGCAGCAATGGCACTGAGAATAGACCAAACTTACCAGTTTACCAGTGGGTGCAGTTACTCTCACACCTGTGCCTGAGACGACCAGGACAAATCCCACCAACTCACGATGATGTATTTCAAGGAGAAATGTTTGGAAGTAGATCTTCCAGTGCATGACCTCTATAGATTACTGAGTAATGGGAAATCAGAAACACCCATTTGTAAGTGATGCCTTTTTAAATGAAACATCAAAACACTTAATAATTTTTTTTTCCCTATCTGATTCACATAACTTCTGCTCCTCTGGCGGCTGTGTGCCAATTGCTTGACGGTGAGGGAGGCTCCCTGGCAGCATCCCTCCCGCAGGTCTGATCTAAGCATCTGAGGTCAGGACCCTGGCTGGGTCACTCTGGCTCCCTCTGCTGACTTCACCAGAGGCCCAACAAGAAACCAGATTCACTAGCCCGAGGTAATTAAGAAGAAAACCCTCCAAAGACTTTGGCCTCTCTTTGGTATCCAAGTGTGGTGAAAGCCAAGAGAAGCAAATGTGGACTTTTGAAGAACAGACACGCACCTTGCCTATTGTTCAGAAACCGGACGTTCTCACAACCCGAAGCACAGACACAGGCCATTCATGCTGCAGGGTCTGTTCCCTCACTCTGACTTTATCTCATGTACTTCGCTGTTCCCATGATCCCCACATGAGACCTCTTTAAACTCACACGTGGCCTGGCTTGCTACAGCAGCAGGTGAAATTCAGAAACAAGTCAATCTCTTTCGTAATTGAAGCAGTGATTCTTCTGTGAACCTGCCAGCCAGGTGGGTTGTTTGGGGACAACTTAGCCTGACTGACGCTGGAGCAGAAGACATGGTCAATGCTGTCCTCGAAAGCAACCAAAGAAGCTGCACATGAAAACGCTGACAATCATCGCTGTTTCTTTTGGGGACAGCAGGAGATTGACAACAAAGGCGTTGATTCATCTGATCTCCGATATGAAAATAATGATGACCTCAGCGCTACTGTTTCTAGGACGACCTCCACATTTGCCACTCTGGGCTGTGCATCCTGTTTCTCTGTTTCCAGACACCCCAGCAAGGAGAGCGGCCTCCTATGCCAGTGTGTCCCTCAATAAAGGGGTGCTGCATGTGATGGCTGTCTTCATGCTTTCCAGCAGCCATAAAGCTTACCAGGAAAGCTGAATGAATATTTTAAATTCGATTCCTATTTGTGTACAAAATAGCCTTTAAAGGTAGAGCATAAGTCTGATTTAAGGAGACAATCACATTTATGTTTCAAAAATGTAGACTCCATAAACCCAGTGCTTTTAGACATTAAAAATCAACTTGGATATGCATCGTTTGTTTAATTGCACATTAGTTTTGTAAGTTATTTATTAATTTAAAATGGCATCATATGACATCATGGTAAGAGTGGTATATACTAAGGCTTTAAATTTAGAACACAAAACAACCTTTAGCCACATTCATTACATTTTACATATTGTCAATAAATCTTCTAATTATTGACATCAATTATATTTTTAAAGAAATTATACTTTAAAAGAATTTTATTCATCACCTGGTATTTATGGCAGAATTAGCCCTTTTTCAGTTTTTAAATAATCAGAGAGAGAAGAAAATAATGTTACTACTTTCTTTTTCTATTAATTTTATTTCCTACCCATGTAGAAAACATGCCTTATTACATTTACATCTGATTAAGTCTCTCACAATTAAGTGATCCCCAGCTGGGCGCTGTGGTGCACATCTGTAATCCCAGCAATTTAGGAGGCAGAAGTAGGAGGATTGCAAGTTCAAGACCAACCTCAGCAACTTAGTGAGACCCTGTCTCAAAATAAAAAATAAAAAGGGTATAATTCAGTGGTAGAACACTTGCCTAACACACATGAGCTGGGTTCAATTTCCAATACTGAAAGAAAAAAATCTCCAAACTGTAATTTCACTCAGTTGCAGAAGAAATGATTCTTTCATTCCTGCAATTCAATCTGTATTTCCCTGTCCTGCTCACACCCTTTATGCTGGTCTGTGTGAGTGTGAAAACTTTATATCACACTGTTTCTAATGCTCCCACTGCCAGCTGCATTTCAACAGAATGAATTGCTGCACGTCCCTCTGCTGTCTGTCCCCCTTCCTGTTGTCCTTAGCATCACATGACACAAGTCACACTTGCCGTCCCTGAAGTGACTCAGCATTTCAAAATGCAATTTCTACATGGGGGCCATAACCAGTGCTTCTTTTGCAGATGATCTCATAACTTCCTCTCTTCACTTTAGAAACATCTCTGCTACTATGTTATATGAATTTCCCAATTTGCACATGTACCCACATACTCTTTGCTTCCTATTTGATTCAATTTAATCTCAAACTACTTCTTATTGTCACTTACTTTAGAGAAACACAATATTAACAATGAAGGTGATCATTCATTTGATTCTTTTTTTTTAGCATACTACAGGAACTTTAATATTGTAGTAAATATAAAGATGTTATAATATAGTATTATAACACAGGTACTGTTCTGAGTGTCGATGCCATGCTAGGTAAGAACTGTTGCTGACTTCATGTCTTCGGAATCCCTGGAACTCTATCATGCACAAAATGAACTTAGGTTGAAGGGTGGTGTGGGGTGTATCTGCCAGCTCACCACACTCCAGCCATCAGTCATGTTCTCCTATGATCATCGCTGTCGCGATTTTCTTATACCTTCTCTAATCCAAAGAACATACCCACACAAGCACGTGCACACACACACACACATTTTTAAAATGCCATTTAACCTTATTTTCAAGGCCCTGCACAATCAGTTCCTTGATGACTAATGTGACCTCATCTCTTTTCACATCGCTACACAAATCAGCAGCCCCAATAGCAGGCAAAGGACAGTGGCTTTTCTCCCCTTCCAAGTCCCAGGTTTCAGAATTTTAAGACTTCTTTTTTCTTAATTTGTTCTGATTAGTTATCCATGATAGCAGAATGCATTTCGATTCATTGTAAACAAATGGAGCACAACTTTTCATGTCTCCTGTTGTACAGGATGTAGTCACACTACACGTGCAGTCATGCATGTACCTAGGGTAATGATGTCCTTGTCATTCCACCATCGTTCCTGCCCCATGCCTCCTCCCCTCCCCTGCCTCCCCTTTACCCAATCTTAAGACTGCTTTATAAACAGTAAAGCCAGAGAACTCAGGACAGAACAATGTGGAGAAAATATTCCAAGGTTCTTTATCCAAAAGTCACTCTAGCCAAAAGCAACAAAAAAGCAACAAGTTAACAGTGCCTAGAAATTCTCCTCTGCCTTTGACACAAACCACCTGGAAGGGAGAGTTTATAAACTACAAAGTTACATCTAAGGCTTATTTACTTATTTACATTTAAGCTTGTTGCCACAGGACAGGATCCTACTGACCGGGCCAAGAGGTAAATGTGAAAGGCAGTTTTGGCAAAGACTTAACTAGTCCTGGTCAAAACCCCAGTATCTCTTGGCTACAGTCACTGGCTGGAAAGCAGGCCAGGCCAGAGTTCTGTGTGCTCACACCATCATGTGCGTCTCTGTGCCCAGGAGGTCTGGCTGGTCTAGCCATTTTCCCCGTGAAGTCAGGAGCCCAGCCCCTCTTTATTCCTGCTGGCTGAACTGGATGCCTTCACCTCACTTTATGCAGCACATTCACATTCTGATAACAATATCCCACCCAACACCTGTGTTAATCCAGGTCCTCCAAAGAACACACACACACACACACACGCACATGCACACACGCACATGCACACACATACAAGCACTTACTAGAGATGTCTGCAGTCAGCGAGCTGGGACCCTAGCTCCACTGTAAGCTCTAAAGCCTGAGAAGCAGAAAGTCTATGGCTTAAATTCTAGTGTGAGTCCAGATCTTAAGCCAGGGGAAGATCTGCCTCATCTCAAAGACAGTCAGAGGCAGCAACCCCCCTGAGTCAGTACCCATGCTGTGTCCAGGCCACGCACAGGGAGGGTGAAGCCCACCCACAGGTGCACAAGCTGCCACTTCCTGATTTTTGTGACTATTTCTCAACCACACCCAAACAACCCATTGGCATTCTTTTGTCCTTTAAAGCTTTGCAGCACTGACGTGCACACACATGTACGCGAACACAGAAAAGGGGACATACGCTAGAAGACGGCAGATGCATATGAATATTAAATTAAGTAATTACTATGTATACACTCTCTAGACTGAGCCAACTGGAGGACATCAGGTGAGAACAGGTCGACATAAATATTTAAGGCACAGTCCTCACCTCTGTATCATCTCTCAGAATCACCCTTTTCCCCAAAGGTACACATTTTGATGCTACCTAGGCATTTCCATGTCTCTACATATGACACACTGGGCCAGGGCCTCTGGACCTGAGGACCACAGACTCAGCTCAGGTAGCTGTCCAGCAAATACTGTTTGTGACATTCTCAAGAGGTACAGGGCTCTGATCATATTCTCAAGAGTCCATGACCCCAGGAACTAGCCTTGTTGGTCATTTTCACAATGACATCTGTGGACATGAAATATTTCTCTTCTAGTATTTTTAATGAGTAAGTTTAAAAACAAAGCATGTAGAATTTGTTGTATTGGTATGGAATGCTTTTCTATTTTAAGGATCAGTTTCAATTAAACTCTGTCTGCGGGAAGTGGCAGTTAACTGCCTTCTCCCGAGGCATTGCTGTGTCATAGCCACACAGCCTGAGATGCTTAGGACCAGAAGCTTTCTTGTACTCAGGAATCTGCGAGTCCCTGGGAAAGCTCTGTCCACAAGCCTCACATGGCCTGGGACCTCACATGCCCTGGGTGTGCTCTCCCGGGCAATGGCAGAGGACAGGAGAGCCAGCCCTGTGTGTAAGCACCGTTCAAGCCTCTGCCTATGTTAAGTCGGCCAGCAACTCAGAGCCAAAGTCACATGGCCAGGTTCAAAGTCCATGAAAGGTGCATGTATATCCACCTTTAGAGGAAAAAAACTGCCAAGCTCCAAAGCAGATGGGTAGAGGAAGGGATTAAGAGTTAAGGTTGAATCAAACTACCTTATTTTCTAACACAGTCACTAACAAAATGTTTCACAGAAAATAATAAAAGTAGGTTCAATTTCGAGGTTGAGAGTTCTGCACCTCACCTACAGCATCTCATTTAATCCATATGAACTTTTAAAGTGAACTTTATATCCTATGACACATGGCAAGCGGGAGTTCAGAGACTCTAAAAGACTTGCCCAAGGATACATGAGCTAGTATGGGAGTGAAGAAGGTTCTAGAAATAAAATGTTATGATGCTACTACAGATCAGTTTATTCTCAAATGCCAAAAAAAAAAAAAAAAAAAAACTTTAGGGGAAAAAATAGCAGAGGGAAGGGATTTCTAGCTGCATTTGAAAAGGTGGACAAGATGGGACCGGGGCTGTGGCTCAGTGGTGGAACACTCGCCTAGCACGTGTGAGGCACTCCCTGGGCTTGATCCTCAGCACCACATAAAAAATAAATACATAAAATAAAGGTATTGTGTTCATCTACAATAAAAAAAAATTTAAAAAGGTGGACAAGAGGGGCAGAGCTCCCTCTCAGCTCCCCAGGAGCCTGCATCCCATGCTCCCTGCACCAGGCACTCCCTGTGCAGGTAGGATTCCTTCTTCTAAACAGGCTCTTCTCAGAAGTAGGAGCCCTACCTTGTGGAAGCCCCTGTTTACCTGTGACCAAAGAGGAAACACCTTCTTCACCTGTGACCAAAGAGGAAACAACTTCCCCACATCTTCAACCACGGAAACTCTGTAGAAAGATCACCTGGCTGGATGGAGTCACACAGATCCACCCTAACTCATCCCTGGTGTCCAGCAGGGAGGAAACTGTGATCAATGCAGCCTGAGAGGACCTAAGCATCACCTACTATGGCCCGGCAGCCAGGCTCAGAGATGACACAATCACCTAGGGGTGTTAGTTAGAAAAGGACAGACAGAACAATTCTCAGTGATGCTGAATTACAATAATTTCAGAATGTTCTCCAGTGCTCGATTTAATTGTTTCTCTTCCAATTTAAAAAATTATTCTTTTTATTCTTTTTAAAACCTTGTTCCAAATGTTCATTTAAGCAAGTCAGTAAGATTCTGTCTCTAAATAAAATACAAAATAGAGCTTGGAATGTGACTCAGTGGTCGAGTGCCCCTGAGTTCAATCCCCGGTACTCTACCCTGAAAAAAAGAGCAATGATTTCTTTGTCAACTGTCATAATTTCAACCTGTTTCTGAATGTTCCACTAATCAATTCTATATTTGCAGAGTGAATCAAGTATTCTTTTACCTAATTATCTTTCCTGCAATAAAACATAACATAGTCACTGAAAACAGAAATAATGAAAATCAATTCTGTCAGGAATGAGCTTCATCAGTGTGATGGCAGCAAAAATAAATAAATAAAATAAGAGAGCAGTAGGGAAAAGAACAAAATTTAAAACGATTGTTACTTTATCTCAGCAAGTCACATGTACTATAGAGTCTAAGACATAATTTCAGCAAAACCAAAGGAAGATAATTTTATGTTGGTCAGATAAGAGATCATTTTTCTCTGAGAAGACGTGGATTGGGTCCAGTGAACCCCATGACCAATCTCCCCAGCTTTACATACTTAGTAAAATAAGTTTATCTGTGATGAACTAAACTTCAAGTTGTGCTGTTTCTGAGGTGAAGTAAAATTTTCAAATAATTCACTTATCAAAGTTTTCATTTCAATTGATGATTAAAATGAACTTATGTAATATTTGAATATGTATAGCAATGTGACCTGATATTTTGAGGACGCTAGTACTTTGGTACATATCACAATCCGTGAGTCTCAGATTCTATACAAGAATGCTGCTAATGTCTTTCAAGAAAACCACCAACTTCCTCTGGCCAGCCGCGTTCCTCTAGGTGGGGACCCAGTATCTGGATTCCATGATACTCATATGCAGTCTCTCAATGCAGCCATCAGAGTGTGTCAGTGCAGACTCCTAGGGTTAGGACAGGTTGGCGTGTTCATAGGTAGAAGGGAGGGAAACTGGAGAGAGAGAGAGAGAGAGAGAGAGAGAGAGAGAAGGTAGGATTGCCCTGTGTGCAAGCACTGTTCAAGCCTCTGCCTATGTTAAGTCAGCCAACAAAGTCACATGGGGCCAAAGTCACATGGCCAGGTTCAAAGTCCATGAAAGGTGCAAGTATATCCACCTTTAGAGGAAAAAACTGCCAAGCTCCAAAGCAGATGGGTAGAGGAAGAGAGAGAGAGAGAGAGAGAGAGAGAGAGAGAGAGAGAGAGAGAGCCCTTTCAGGAGGAGGATCCGTTTCCTGGAGTAAGGTGTTAGGTGTGTTTTATTCACCTTGCACTGATAAGCTTGTGTTGGCCCAAACTCTTGGAGGTACATGGAGCAAGACAGGAATGGAGGGATTTAGGGGACTGATTGGTCTCATTCTGTTTGCTACTTATAGTTTCTTCTTCTTGATGGTCTCATCCTCAAGCTACCTGCCCTGTAGGGGAGGCTGCTAGTTATCCCAAGTTCACGACCCCAGAGCAATAGAGACTGTGTGTCCTGGTATTCACACACCGAGCTCCATGGAAAGGCCCTGGTTGAGTTGCCTGGCTCCCGTCCCTGCCCTTAGGTTCCCCTCCGAGTTCCAGCAAGTAAACAGAGTAACAGAGGAGTGATTTCTCCAAGGCACATTTACCTGTGGACGGGAGTCACTCTCAGCATGTTATGAACACTTAATTATGTGTGTTTCCCTGATAGCCTCTGAGACTGGAATGAGTTGTATTTTGACTCATGTCTCTGTGTTCAGTTATTAATAGAGGACTTCACTTTAGTGACGCCCGGTGATGCCTGTGAAATCAGCAGGACGTCAGCAAGGTAAATGACTCCCCAGGGACTGGAGACAGAGAAGAGATGGCTCTGCCAGGAGGCCTGAGGCACATCAGAGTATGCAGGGCTCCCCTGCATTGGGGAGGGGACCAGACGCCCCAAGAGTAAGTAGCTCTTAACCTTTAAATCACTTGGAGGGTGTTCCTAAGAGGGTAACAGCCCACTCGGCTGACATCAAACACAGCTAGGCTGCATTTAAATCTCAACACTTCACTTTTAATAACAGATAAGAACGCTCAGAGGATGATTAAATTAGTAACACATTCTTATGGTTTTGTGTGAACTCTGTCATGGAATCCCTGATGGTTCTACTAAGAGATAGGAACCTGAGGCCACCTGGTATTTGTGGTCAAAGCCAGAAGCCTCACCAGCTTTCTGCCAGCTTCTCACCAGCTTAACCTTCAAGTCATTTGATGGTGGAAGGGTTCAAAGAGCAGAAAGCCCCAGAGATCCCTAAGCCATTTCTATTACACACTAGTGTTACGTGTCTCCACCCCTGAGTGTTGTTCTCCTAAGGGTGAGCTAGAGGCTGCGGGAATGTGCCATGTTAAGCCGGGGATGGTGCAATGACACGATTGCTAAGTGGTCCAGCAATCATGAGCAGGGTCATGTCTCAGTGTCCAGGGAAAACAGTTTCAAGGAAGGGCCAGTATGGTCGGCGTCAACAGGAGCTCAGAGGCTGTATGCTTGAGTACACAGGAGAACCTGAGAGATTGTGTTCTGGTCTGAATGTGTGACCCTCCAAAAATCACACTGGAACTTAAGCCCCTCAGGTAGCACTTAAGCCCCTCAGGTAGGAGGGGATTAAGTCATGAGTCACCCTCATGAAGGAGATAGCACCCTCGTGAGAGAGCAGGAGTGGAAGGGCACACCAGCTTCCCCTCTGCACAGGGGAGCAGAGCAGCAAGGTACCCAAATGCAGAGCAGCCACACACAAGGCTGTGCCTCCAATGAGGATGTCCCTCCCCAGAAATGCAGGAGGAAAGACTCTGTGTTGTAATCGACACCGTCCCTAGTAGTTTGATACAGTAGCACCAACAGCCTGAGATGGAGTCTTTTGGTAAGAGATGTTTGGCAGGCAGGGGGAGTTTTCAAGACATTAGGTAGTAAAACAAACGTAAAGGAAACAGAAAGAGTGGTGGGGTTTTTGTTTGCTTGCTTGCTTTTATGAATAAGGAAAGGTTGGTACTGTTTGGAGGAAGAAAAGTCAGTCAAGAGAGCCCACCATGTCTGGAGAAGGAGCTATTTCCTGGAGGAAAGTCCAGGTGAGGTAAAGGCACTATGTCACTGAGGGAAGTTCCACAGGTGAGGAAAGACAGCAGCCAAGGTATGCCCCTCATTAACAGTCAGGTCATGTTATTTGTAGAAGATGCAATAGTTGGATAATTGTCTTATCCAACCTTATTTCAGGCAGCACTAAACAAGTATGTTTCATTGATTTCCTTTTCTTCTTATTAAAAAGTCTCAGATTAGAACAAAAAAATAAAATAATAAAAATTGTTCCTTCTACTTAGAACATCATACAGTAGAAAAGGTTATATAAATCTAAAGTACATACACTGAGAAAAATCAAACATATTAAAAATTAGGAAAATAAAATCAGGAGATCACTCAAAAGCAGACTAATTCAGAATACTTGCCTATTCGGAATCTGATGTTCCAAGAAACAAAAATATACTTGTTAGTTATTGTGCAATGAGAAAGAAAATGTCTGAAATAGCTTAGTACCTGTGTTAGAAGTGTATGCCTGATGCACAAAGAAATTTTAAAAATCAGAAAAATACTTTTGGTGTTATAAAAAACAGTGCATATATACCAATTAAAAAAGAGAAGAGAGAAAGGAGAGAGTAAAAAAATCAGTCATTTGCCCTGAGAAATGATACATCATTTCTTTGAGGTCACTTGTGTCTTTTTCAAATTAACTTATTCAGGACACCAGTTAAAGCCCTTTTCAATGCAAACAGTAAATCATGAAAAACAAAAATGAGGGCAGTAGTTGACCTTTAGTCCTCATTATGATGAAGCAAAGTACATTTAGGATAATTCTCTGACAACCAGCAAAATATAAAGTCATCCTAGAAAAAAAATAATGTAAACCTACTTATGCACGTATCTCAGTCTGTCTTCTCTCTGTGCTGGGAAAGGGTTTAGTTACCTAATAAATCAGACAGACATGATCCTGTTAAAGGGAGTGCATGAGCTAATCAGTCAAAACTGCAGGTTGGTATTGTGAAACGGGCTCCACACCTGGCAGCAAACTTAGTCACCCTCATCTTGTCATCACCATGGGAATTTTTGAACGACTGCCACACACAGGAGCCACAGGATTTCAAAAGACCGAGATTCAGGCAGATAGATTGCTAACCTCTACTTCTTGGTTCGGGTTTCTGCATTTCTTTGGTCCGTTAAACTTGGGGAAGCAGCTTAAGATTCCCTCTGATGGAATCTTCCCAGAGGTGCCAAACTCCTCTTCCCTGTCACCAGCCCTCTGGTCCCAGGTGTGCCGTGCCTTTCTTGTGCACAGCGGGGCAGACCTTGTCTTGTCCTCACTCTCTGTTGAGGATCAACAAATATTTTCTTCACTCCAGCATTCCTGAAAGTGAAAGGAGTCTTTAGTTAATAGCAACCACAAGACAGGAGGTTAAATAGGGACTGTCCCAGACAAACTGGGACAAGTGTCCTCCTTCACATGCTGCTCTGCTCCTGCAGGTCCTCAAGCAGTGCGCCTGCTTTCCAGTTCCTCGCCAGCCCTTAGGGTAAAGCGGACTCTCCAGCTTCTTCCTTTTCTTCATAGAACTCAGACTCATCCATGGGACTGGGCTAAGGGGCAGGCAGAGTGTCTTCTCTGTTGTCCACCTACCTGACCTGGCTGCCCACACACCAGCCTCCATTTTAGAGGTCCTCCCTCCTCCAAGACTCTTCCAGGCCAAGATGCCCCAAAACAAAACCTAAGGTAAGACTCCACAGAATAGCAAGCCAGCCTCAGCTCATAACTAACACACCATCCCACAGCGGGAGAAGAGGAGAGGACAACCTTTTCTTTGCCAAGGTCATTTAATAAGTTTGCTTGTTATGAATGTGCGTAAATAAAGCTTGACTATCGCCCTTCTCTTTTCCATTAACTATCGATAATTGCATCTGCCCTATATCTCCAAATATACATGACAAAGCAATATTCGTGAAATTGAAATCAAGTCTATAAAGCATTATCGATCCCTTAGAAAAGGAAATCACATTAATAGTAATAATAGTGTTGTCTTCCAAAGAGATTAAATAGGAAATAGCACATTTCTAGCAGAAAGGCATCCATGCAATTTATTTAACATGGATTATTTAACATGAATATATGAGCTACACTGTTGGCATCCACTGGCTGTGGGGAATCTATAAAGAAGGAATGATCACAGGCTAATTTAAGTGTGTATGTTCCACAAGAGACATGAAGCCTTTGAACAGAGTTTTTAATAATGGACTACACAACAATCATATGAAACATAAATCTCTGGAGAAAAATCATGACATAATTATATGCACGACTTAAAAGAAAAATAGTTTTAGCGCAGGCCTTAACAAGGATCTTTGCTTCCTATTAGCAGGCAACATGAGAACATGATATTCAGTTAAATGTTAAACACCCAGGCTGCCAAGCTTGGGTCTGTTCCACTCATCTAGCCGGCCTCCAGTAGCCTACAAGACGACAAACTTGGGCAAACACAAAACAACATACTTTGCACATGCTGGCTGCTCAATGGCCATTTGTTGATTTGATGACCTTGAATTGTTCCCAACGTGAGAAGTGTCACAAGTCTGGAGGAAGAATCCTGGCTGTAAGCTAAATCCTGAGGATACTATTGTTGAGGGGGAGGAGTGGGGGAAGAAGGGCTAAGTGACAGGTAACTGGAGTCCCAGGATAAGGCAACAGCTCAGGACACTACATCACCAAAGACCTTAATATGAGCTTCCCTGAGGTCACTGGAAAGGGCAAGGTTACTCAGACCTACACTGAACTAGGCTCTCCTCCTCTCCATCACTTTCTTGACTTTCTCAGTACTTGAAGTCCCACCATGACAGGATCACAAAAGATCATAAAATCTTTTCAGTCTTTGCCAGGCGTGGTGACACATGCCTATAATCCCAACAGCTCAGGAGGCTGAAGCAGGAGGATTGCGGGTTCAAAGCCAGCCTCAGCAATTTAAGGAGGCCATAAAGACCCTGTATCTAAATAAAATATATTTCAAAAAGACTGGGGGTGAGGCTCAGGGGTTGAGAACCTCTGGGTGTCTTTTTGGTCTTAGAGAATCTCTCATAAAAATTAAAATCATCACTGAGAAGTTAAGATATTTAGTACAACTTTTCCAGAAAATATAGACTTCTCATCCTTAGAGATTCTTCATGAAAAAAAAAAGTTACTCTTTTAATATTCACAATGACAAAGATTATATTAAATAAAGGCTCTAAAATACATTAAAGAAAAAAGCGCCTTATCATGTATAATCACTTAACCCAATGCTTGTAAGATTTTGGAATACTTTTAGGCATCCAAAACCCCATAGTTTCAACACGCAGTGACACCTGGGTGTCTGGGGACACAAGCCACAGGATCAGTAGCGAGGAGCCTGGAGCATCCCTGGGAGCCTGGAGCTGTGCCATTGCAGATACTCATGGGATTGCTAGTTACTGAATAATGGCAACACTGTCAGTGTTTTCTGCAATTTTAGCCCCATAGAGAAGCACATAACCCGATCCACACTTCACAATGGATCATATCCTTTATTAGAGAAATAAGATAGGCACAGGTGAAAAGCTGATGAACAAGGAAGTATTGAACTGAATGATGAATGTTGAAGTTTGGGAGACCTCTCTAGCCTGGGTGTCGGGGGAGCTCTGACAGGTGAGGGAGGAAGGAGAGTGTTACGGATAAGGACACAATGAGAGCAGAGGACAGGAGGTGGTCCCCAGAACAGCTGTCAGAGAAACAATCCTACTGCCAAGAGGGGCACCCAGAACCACTGCAGGGAGGGACCCAGCTGTGAGGGGTTCCTGAGGCCAGCTTGGGGCTCATCAAGGGCCTGCCTTCATACAGTCTTTCTTAGTGGACAGGAGCAGCTGCCCCTAATGCACCCTGAGAACTGGATAGGAACCTGGTGCCTGCACACAAGCCTACCAGGAAGCTGCCTCTGACCAGCCAGTGCCAAAAGGAACCACCAGAACTAGGACCTGTGAACACACCGGGCTGATGTTGCTTTGTTACTCAAGATGCTAGGCCTCCAAGATCTCCCAGGAACCCCTGCAACTGTGTTGGCCTTTAACTAGTGGTGGCTCTGAGAACATGCTGCTCAGATGATCTGCTGCTGGGAACACGGCTGATGGAGGGCCCAGGTGCTGACCCTCTGGCCACAGGCCACTCTCAGGCTCAGGTGCTCTCAGCCGAGGCAGAGCCTACAGAGGGCACTCCTGCAGGTGTTCCTGGCATGGGGGGCTCTTCTGGTGGGCAACTTTGGTGTAAGCTTTGCCAATGACTTGGCCAAACAATTCTTGGAAATGTGCTGCCACCAATCAGACTCTTCCAACCCAAGCTTCCTTCCTGTGTAGGTGTCCTGCATTGATGTTCGACCATTACTACGGTCTGAGGGTGCCCTGCCTTCTCCGCCTCTTCTCCTTTAACCTCTCCACCATTTTTCCTGCACATCTGATACCAGTCCAGCCCTTATGTCTCAACAAACTGTACCACAGATTGCCAAGTGTGACACAGTCCATGCTGAGGTCACATTCTGTCATGCTTTTAGGTGAAGTCTATCTCCCAGAAGCACCCCGACCTCTGCAGTGAGGCAGATCAGGAGGACTGTCCATTTCCCATCAACACTGTAGCCTCAGCCTTGAGTACTGGACCCAAAGTTGTCCTTCCTCCTAAGGGAGGTTCAATTTGGAGATGATAAGCATTTGATAATTGAAAAGGAAACAAAGTTAACACTGGGAAAATGAGCACCCAAATAAATGGATTGGAGACCGTCATGCCAAATGGGAAAAAAATTAAATAAAAGCACATCCTGAAGAGCCTAATTAAAGGTACTACTGATTTTTCAATTGGCACAGAGTTACTATTTTTCTATACTTGGTATATTATGTCCCTAGGGGTACCTATCAAAGTACCCCAAACTAGATAGCTTCAAACACAAGAAACATACTCTCTCATGGTTCTGGACCTAAAAAGTCTCAAATCAAGTCATGAATGTGGTCAGGCTCTGTCCACGGTCCCCAGTGGAGAATCTGTCCCTCATCACCCTCTGCTGTGGCCCACAGTACTTGGTTCCATTGCTGCTTCTATGGCCACATAGGACTCTCTTTGAGCACCTCTTCCCTTCTCAAGGAGACACCAGTCTTAGAGGCTTTGGGCCAACCCTGTGGCGTCCTGTTAGCATGACCACACCTGCATTAATAACATGGACCCTTTTCCACATAGGACCACATGCACAGGTGCCAGGCACTAGAGTCTTCGTGGTGAGACACAACACAAACACATGGGTAGAGGCCTTTCTAAAATGGTAGTTGGAAAGCTGCCTGCCCAAACATTTCCTACGTAAGACAACAAACAGTTCTACTTTTTAGCCAGAGATTGCAATGCGACTTATATGTCTGAGATGTCCACATTCCTCACACCTTCAGATTTAGTTGACATTTAGCACTTTGGGTCACCACTTGACTTTGCTGGATGAGAATATAATGAAACCAGTTTGAATCTTCTAAATGTTGGCTTGTGGACAATGTGAATTGATAGGCATATTTACCACAACTGATAAAAGCACTGCTGGTTTGAAGCGGTGACCTTTCTAGCTGAAATTAATTGGGTCTCTTCACTGACACTACTTGTACATGAATACACTTTTCTCATCTAGAGAAAAGAGAATAAAGAACACCCAAAGCAATCAGCCAAAAAGGATTTCAATGAGGCACTTTTGAAAAAATAAACCACAGCATTCTAAGACGTCACATGACTGAACATTTTTAGCAGCTTCCAAATTCCTGCCCCTTTTACAGGAAAGTCACTGAACTGAATGGAAACATAGCCAATGCAGCTGATGGGCTATTCACAAACCACTCTGACCACACTTTTCCCTTGCCTGACTCTTAAATACAGCCGTAAATATTAAAAACTTTGAACTTCTAGCCTCTTGTGTAATGATTCTGGCCAATAATATGTGAGTCACTCCAGAGGGCAACCCTCTCAGTAAAGAGAAAGCCTGCCTCTTTAAGAGGAGTGTGCTTTCCTCTAGGACTTGCTCACTGGCCACCTTCCTGCCAGGACTGTGTATGTGGTGCCTAGAGATACAGGAGCCACACTGCCACCAGACGCCCAAGTGCCTCTGTAAGCACAGTGGAGGAGGATCGGTGGAGGTGGCACGGTGTACTGGATTTGGAATCAGGAAGATAACCTTTAATAATATTTAATCTTCCATTAAGTGAACTTGAACTTTCCTTTTATGGTAGTGATTATTGACAAGGGTCAGTTTTGCCTGCCATCTTCCCAGGTGACATTTGATAATGTCTGAAGCCTTTTTTGGTCATGACTGCATGGGAGCACATCTAGTGACATTAAAGGTATATGCTGGACACCCCACAGCCCAAGGGTCACTCCCCACTATGAGGAATGATTGATGCATAACATCTGTGGAGCTGAGGCTTCTCTGTTTCTTCAGTGTCAGACAGGCAATGTTTAAATGAGGACATTTATGATCACATTTATGATTCCTTATAAAAATGACAAGGAACACCTGAGTGATAGCCTGCCCGCCTCATAGCAGCTTAAAGTATCTTTAAAATGTTGGTTAAAAAGATTAACAGTAGCAAAAGGTTCATATTTATTTTAAAAATCAATATACAAAAGGGCAGGCATCAAAATGGTTATTGCCATTTAAAAAGAAAGCAAATAAAAATGACGAAACCAAAGGAGCAATTGGTGGTCATTGTATTGAGGACTTCGTGTGCGTTTGTTCCTCCCTGCTTTGCAAAGTCACTCAATGGGACGTGCTGTTTTCATAGTTAGGACAATGATTTTTGAATAATGAATGGGAAGAAAAATTAATATGTCCCTTCAGAGTTTGTTTATGAAACATTCTTGAAATTTCTTCTTAGCCTTTCAAAAATACCATATAGACTATCATACTGAGATATTTTATGCAGTCTAATACAATTTATTTTAATCTATCATGTCAGAAACTTTCCTTTTCTAGTCTCCGTACATATCTCCCCACATGTGGAATTCTCAGAGTTCAACTTACAGAAATTTTTCTTCTCCAGTTTCTTCATGAAAGTATCAGAATTACCTGCAACACTAAACTGATTGTGTGAAAGATTCTTGCTGAAATATTTATATTTGCTTGGGATTCCTGTGGCTGATACATCAAATTATCACACTGGGTGGCTTAAAGTAACATAAATACATCCTCTGACAGCTCGGGAGTCCTGGTGTCCAAGTCAGCACCATGGGCCAGATTCAAGGTGGCAGCAGGCGGCACTCTCTGCAGGCTCTGGGGACCCCTGCCCCACCTGTCTGGCTCCCAGAGAGGTAGGTGTTCTTTAGCTTGTGGGCCTTTTATGCCAAGCTCTGCTTTGCTTCCTGTGACCTTCTCTGCCTGTTTATCATGCATGCTCTCAGCCTCTCTCCTGTCAAGGTACCATGAAGATATTTAGGGCCCATAAAACAATCCTGGATAGGTTCCCTGGGATGGTGTCAACTGACAGTGCTGATAATTTCTGGTTATTTCTTCTCATGGTCACATGAATGACTCTCCGTGCTTCAGGAGGCCTGAGCCCACACCTCTTTGGCTGAAACCTAGGTGGTCTGGCCTTTGATTTGATGACTGGGCTGGGTGGGGTGTGCTGTGAGGGTGTTTCCAGAGGAGAGGGGCAGAGAGTCAGTGCTCAGTGGGGAAGACCCGCCCTCCACGTGGGCTGGCGCCATTTCGATGGCTAGGGTCCCAGATGGAACACAAAGGTGCAGGAAAGGCCAATTCATCCTCATGCTGTCTTTGGAGCCAGGATGCCCTTCATTTCCAGGGTTGACCCTAAGAATTCCAGGTTCCCAGGTCTCTGAACTCTGGGACCTGCACAGCGGCACCCTGGGCCTCAGACCGAGGTCACAACACCAGTTTGGATTGGACTGAGCCTCACCACTGGCTTCTCCAGCTCCTCAGCTTGTAGATGGACTGTGAGAGGACTTGTGGGCCTCCATAGGCCACAGGGCAATTCCTTTGACTAAACCCCGCCCCATCTCAAAACTCCTAATTTTCCATCACAGGTCCAAAGATGCTTTTTCCAAAAAAGGTAAATGGGAGATTCCAAAGGGTAGGACCTGACATCTTTAGGATCCCGTTACAACATTATGTAAAGAAAATGTATATTCAATTACTAATCTTATCTGAAAATATTAAGTTCTATTTGTACCCAGGTAAGACTTAAAGTGTAGCAGGATCATTCAGGTTCTTAATCCTAGGATGGTGGGATGGGATGAAAGACCCTCTTAATATCCCTACTAAATAAGTGAAGCACAAAATGGTAACCTTTGAGGAAACTAACTCTTCCAAAACACACCAATGTAAAGTGTTTTTATTTTATTATGAATCAACCAACAAAATTTGCTTTTCCTATATCAAAATATACACAGAAATTTAGTATTATTTTATCATATTTCAACAGCTATGAAGTGTTCTGGAAACCAATTTGAGAATTTAACCTTGACAGCACAGTTCAGTAAACAGAAGCCTATGAAATTATGAAAAAAAACAGGATTGTACTTCTTTTACTCGAGTTGACTAAAAAGCTGAGAATATATTAATTAACTCTTCAATTAAAGATATTTTAGGAAAATTTTAGGAGTACACAAATAATTAAAATCCTAAAGCTTTCATTTCTATTCCAAATTTGGTTAGTTTAATACTTCTGATTTAATTTCAGAATAACCCTGTTAAAGGCTTAGAAGCAGGGTTATCTACATGAGAGAACTGTTTTTGTATTTCTATATTTTTGGACAAAAATACTTCCAAGTCTAAACTCTGATTCCTGTATTACTTGGAATATATTTAACCATGGAGTTTAAGAGTCTTTAAAGTTACTTCTTTAGATGCCACTAGCCAGTAAAACCCATTCCAGTTATTTCCAAAGCCAATCTTTTTGGAAGCTAACAACTGAGCTTTAAACAAATCAATAAAATTATTTCCTGACTTAGACAAGTCATGATCTCCCTGAGACTGCCTCCTGCCATTGTGCCCTTGACACAGATAACCTTGTAAAACTCCTTTGAACCCAGCATTTAAAGGGACTAAATGAATGCACTTCAAAACAGAGGGTATTTGACATTTGCTCTCCATAAAATAGAGGAATTAGAAGTTTAAGAATAATCTGTCCAATCTTTTAAGTGGCAGTGGACCATAAACACCTCCTGACTCTATCTCCAACTTTCTCTTTGCTCTTTGGGGGTCTCTGCACACCAGGGCTCCTACTCTCATTCCAGTAGCTGAAATCGGACTCTGTCTGCCCATCCCTCTCTTACACAGACTTAAATTCTGTTACGCAAGCATCACCACCATCCTTGGCAGAACATTTTTGTTTTTCCCCAACTGAAGCTCTGTACCCATTAAACAACAACCCCTTCCTCCGTACTCCCAGCCTTAGCAGCCACCATTCACTTTGTCTCTCTGAGTTTGACAATTCTGAGTACCATGTATAAGAGAAATGATGTGATATTTGTTCTTCTGGGTCCAACTTACTTCACTTAGCACATCACTTGCAAAGGGTTATCTGTGTTTGAAACATGTGTCATAATTTTCTTCCTTTTTAAAGCTGAGCAAAATTCCATTGTAAGTTTATACTACATTTTATTCAGTCATTTTAAAAAATATTTTTTTAGTTGTATTTTATTTGATTATTTTTACGTGGTGCCTGGAATCGAACTCAGTGCCTCATGCATGCTAGGCAAGCACTCTGCCTCTGAGCCACAACTCTGGCCCAATATTCAGTCATTTTTAAATTATGAAGGAAGCGCCAAGTCTTTTGCCCTGGTAGCTGTGCTATTCCCATCAGCAAAGCTCCAGTCTGCCAGTTTCTCCACATCCTCACCAAACCTTGGTATTTTCTAATTTTTTGGTAATAGTCATCCCAGGAGGTGTAAAGTGGCCATTGCACTGTGGTATTGAGCATCTTTTCACGTGCTTATTGGCCACTTATATATCTTTTTAGGGAAATAACCATTGAAGTTATTTGTCCACATTTTGATTATTTCTTGTCATTGTTGTCCGGTTGTAGGAGTTCTTTATATGCTCTGGGTAGTGATCCCCTTTCAGGTATGTGACTTGCATATGTTTTTCTCTCATTCCATGGGTTGCTTGTCACTGTTGATGGTATCCTTTGATGCACTCAAGTTAAATGACACTATATTAAGCACAACCTAATTAATCCTCAAAACAACTCTATGAGGTAGGTGTGAAACTGAGGCATGAAAGGTAAGAATAATGCATCTGCATCCCATGGACCCTGCAGAACCTAGGCACTGCCTCATAGTCACCTGTTACAAGGCCCATCAGTGTTCTGACTACTAAATCCAATTGCCATGTCTCGGTCTTCATACCTTTTTCTCTAGTATTTCAAATTATGGCTCCTTTCTTTGTGAAATTCTCCTGCCCTTTGCTACCACACTTTTCTTAGTTCTCCCTACTCCCCTGGATATGGTCACCTCTCACTCTTCCGTTGTTGGAACCTTCTCATTCTCACAACTTCAATGTCTTACTTCAGCCCCCTTCTTTGCCTACTCTAAGCTCCCCGGGAAGCACTTCATCCCCTCTGTCCTGGGTTGCACTGTGCCTTGCAAAGAGACATGGAAGTCTTCATTCAGAGCTCCTGTGAGTATTTGGAAACAGGGTCTTTACCTATGATAGAGTTAAGATGAGGTCCTTGGGGAAGATCAAAATCTAATATGGTTGTGTCTTTAGAAAAGGGGGAAATCTGGACACCGAGGAAATTTGGACATGTGTACAGGGAAGATGGTGTGAAGACATAGGGAGAATGCCATCTTCAAGCCAAGGAATGCCTGAGGCTGCCAGAAGCCCAGAGACACAGGGAGCAGGTTTTCAATGAAAAGCCTCCCACCCTGATTTAGGACTTGGTAAGCATCCAGACTGTAAAAACCGCCATTCCGTTGGGTTTTTTTGGTGCTTTGTTACCACATCCCCAGGAAATTAATACACTTTGTGAAGGCTTGGAGGCAACTGTTCCTGGCAGTTTCTAACACCCTCCCCGTCCACTGTCCTTCTCAGCCGCCTCCTGTTGCTCCAACAGCATCAGTGACCGCCTGGCCCTCCTCCCGCCTCTCCAGAATCTTGCTCTCCTCCTATTGCTCATCCTTCTCAGCTTCCACTCTGGCACTGAAACATTGTAAATCAAGTACGTGTCGCCCTAACCCCCCTGGAAAACCACAAAGTCCCCTTCGAGTCCTCATTTTTCACCCATTTGAAGCAGTCTCCATTTCTACAATTTAAGAACCCTGTGTGACCCATTCATTTAAGAGATGAGTTTCAAGTTCCAGTCTTGGCGGTCCCTCTGATCCCAGGGCCAGGGCCAGGGCCCCATCTCTGGCTAAATTCTACTCATTAGCCAAAAGGATTGAAGGCACCATAGGCCAAGTTTCAAGATACAGAATATGGAACTCTGGCTATGCGATGAGCCCATACCAGGGCACTGGACTGGTTTCCTTCTTGTTGAACCAGTGAGCCTCATTCCCTGATATCCAGAGATCTAACAGGTGAGCGCATTCCCCCTTCTCCAAAAGCTGGAAGTGGCTTAAGAAGGTTCAGAACAGCAAAAGCAGTCCCATAAAGGTGTATGCAAGTTTCTAAAGTACTTTAAGTACATAGCACATGTAACATTCTTGCAAAGAAGACAAAAGTCTCTTCAGAGGAAGTTTCAAGAATGATATGAGACTCATGCCATGCCAATGTAATTGCAAGGGAAGAGGCCAAGCTGTTTACTGTTGAATAAATGACTACTTAGGACTCATTTCTCCCCCATTTTTTTGTCCACTTTTCCATTTCAAGATGGCAAATGTTAATTTTTCGTTAATCTTTCTTTGTAATGCTGGAAGACAGCAGGGGAGCTTTTTGTTACCATGACCTGCTTTGGGCTTAAGATGCTGGACCTGGGAGGGACAGCTCTGTGGTGAAAACGTGCACTCTGCAGTAAGGCTGCATCCTGTCTCCACCATCATTAGCTGTGACCTTGAGCAAGTTACTAAACCTCCCTAGGTCTTATTTTCCTCACTGTAAAATGGAGCTATGAATAGTAAACTTGTCTCTGAGTGTTGTTGGAAGGATTAAATAATTAATAAAAGTGAAGTGCCTAGAATAGCATTTTCCTGTAGAACCTGCTGTTCAACTGTGGGTTATTATATATGTGCAGGAATGAGCAAGTAGCACATGCAAGTCCCCAGGGGAATCATTACTGCATGATAGTCCGAGGAAATTTAAAAATAAAGACTTCAGAAATCTCACTCTATTGGTTATCATTGAATGCCTCTATACCCTTTTCCCATTCAATGAATGTAAATTATTAGTTTTTATGTAAGACAATCTTTTCAACCTAATAAATATGTATGACCCATCCAGTGTTCATTAGAAGACATCAGCCACTGACTTGGACACAGTGCAAGCAAACACTGCTGCAGAAGAAGTAGTTGGTTGTTAAGAAAGAAGTTGGCAATGGGTGCAGGGTCAGAGTAGTCCTTACAAGACGAAGTGAAGTCCAGTTATGGTCCATCACCAATGACCTGAGTACCTTTGTTAACGAGGAAAAGATCTGGGATGAGTTAGACCTTCCTGGGCTCCCACTGCATTTTCTTAAAACTTAAAGTATGAGTTAATTAGTACAGAAGCCAAGACAATAAAAAACAGTGACTGCAAAATTGAAACATATCTCATCCTTCTGAGTTATTTCTTTACAAAGAAAAAATTCTTTGCTATTATAGCACCAGGATCTATATACGCCTAGTAATATTACAGACACAGAACTATATTTATTTTTAATTCTAAATACTTACTAATTTTTCTAAAACCTGACCATTCTAATGAACTATACTACTTGTCTGAATTATGATGAAACTTAAAAAAATGAAAATCTTTACATAGGAAGTTATGATATATAAATAAAGCTGATGATTGTATTATCCTGCAAATATGATATAGGAGCATGGTTGAAGAAAAGCAAGAGACAGAACAAATTAATTCATATATAAGTTTGGGAAAAGGAGAGCTATAGTCTTTTTTGTAGTACTCCAGTATATCCACTTTAAAACTTGCAAATGAAAATGAGTTTGTCATTATGTCAAATTGTACAGAGCTTCCTGACAAGGGAAATACATATAAATACATAAAGATCAGTTAAAAGAATTTAATTAAAGAGAGAAACAAGGTAACATTGATCCAAAATAACTTCATTGTCTTAAGGAATTATTTTCCAAGTCTTCCTCATGATCTTTAGCTACAGAATGTTCCAATGCTCCTGAGCACTCTGGTCATCTTGGGAAAGGCTGATTTCACTTGTTCTTTTTGGATTTAAAAAGCCAGATTAAATGTCCAATGGCAAGACTCCTGTCTTGATAAACTCTTCTTTATCTGCACACTTGCCTTTCTTCCAATGGCCATTGACTCCAAGAACCCTGAAGATAGCAGCTGGGCCATCTGATAGAAGATAAACCTTCCTGAAGGAAACCTTTCAATTTGCGTCTTGGGTTGGAAGATACTTACCACACGATCTTCAGTTGCCAGAATTCAGAAAGTGGGCCATGGCAGCCACTGCTGGAATCTAGCCTTTCTCTTATTATTTGATAAGGGAAAAAGGAAAGAAAAAAAAAAGATCACAATGAGTATTGAACTGAATTTTAATGCACTTAACTAGAAAAATTCCACAATCCCTTCTGCAGGAATTTATTCAAACTACAGGGCCAATCAAGCTATTTGAAGGTTCCAGATCATGGCATAGAACCCAGGACGGTTCTCATTCCACCCAGGTGCTTAAAAGTCGCAGGTGTCAGCATAGTCTCTAAGCCAACTTCACACAAAGCAGAGTTTACTTTTGAAAAATCAATCTAAAGGAGACCCAAAGCACAATCCCAAGTTAAACCAACATTCTCAAATTAATCAAAGGTTTTAAAATGTATGTCGTATCACAAGAATTGTTGTCCAAAAAATTATTACACTCATATCTAAAAGTGCTTAAGGGGATGTTTTATTCATTGTCCCCAAGTGTGTGAACTCCCAGGGTGTGTTGGCCTCAGCTAGACAACCTCTTGAAGCAGAGAACAACAGCCAGTGCTTTTCTCCAGTTCTGGTCCCTGCTCCAAATGTCCCTGGGTCCCTGTCCTGCTCCCCCTTCTCTTCCCACTCACCATATCCAGGCTCTGCTGGCTTGAGGCAGCAGACTAACCTTCTAATCAATAAATCCATGCTGATCTCTGAAGGGGACCCAGGAAATACAAATCCAAATGGGCTCTTTCTAAACTGAATTCTTCACGGTCTATTGAATCTGCTTGTTTCCTAAATATGTACTTCCCCAGATGGACACTCAGTGAGTCTTTCATGTTGAGTTCACTGGTGACCAGCAACATTTAGTATTTTTTACCCCAGAATCTTAAAAGCCTTGGTCTCCTTCCTCTATTAACACTTAGTTAATATTCATGAAGTCTGAATAATACATAAGTAATATGCAAGATGTTCTGTGATGGCAGGGACCATGTCTAGTTTTCGTTTGGCTTCTAGGGGTGTCATAGTCTCTAGGTTGTGAGCACCTGTTTTAGACTCATGTTAAAATTGGTTTGTAATTCCTGCAGTGGAAAGATAAAGTCAGCCCATAATCTTTGGTTTAGTAGAATGAATAAAACCCAGTTTTAGAAAGTTGCTGTAATACACAGATGATCTTGACTCCCTACTTCTCAAATTCAAGAAATATTGTGAAAATCAAAGGAATAAAGAAAAAGAAGAAAATTAGAAAAAGAAGCAAATTAATTAATTATTCACTAATGAATAACCATTTGTAAATATCTAATGAGTTTTTCTTCTATTGTTTATAGTTTTTTTTTCATATTTTGATAGAAAATCAGTTTGAGTGGGTCTAATAGGTTCAGAGTTTTCCAAGGAGAAATCAAAGAAGATTTTATTTTGAAAATTTTATGTTTATATATTTTTTTGTTATTTATTCATTTACTTCTGGGGTCAAGATTGGACCCAGGGCCTTGCACATTCTGGGAAAGTGTTCTACCACTGAGCTCACCCCGGCACTCAGAGAACTTCTGAGATTTTATCTTCCTGACCAACATGTGATGAATTGCGAACATTTATTTTGGAATAAAAACTGCCTAACTCCTTTGAATTTGATTAATTTATTTAATTCTAAGTAACCCATCTCAGAGTGTTATCTCCTCCCAGTTATGGTACATCAGGAAATATGGAGGATCAGGTGCCAATTCTCAGATGACACAATGCACTCCAAGTATGGCAGCCTTCTTGTCCCCATGCCCTCAGACCTGAGGGCTTACCTGGGGACCTGGGAATACCAGAGATGGCAGTGAGCCTAGGCATTCAGAAAGTCAAGAAACTCATGGCCCTTGAAGGATTCGACAGGGTGATTGGGAAACTTTGGGGAAATGCTCCCACTGTTATGGAAACCACCTCTGAAATGACAGGACTGAGCCAGGAAGCTGTCCTCTGGTGACGGTCCCCTCTGCTCCAAAGTGGCATCCATTTATTTTTTCCCAGGTCAAATGCCTTCGCTGCCTTTATGATAGCCAGAAACGACACCCATCCAAAAGCCTCTTGAGCTAACAAGGAAATATATGCTCCTAAAAGTGAGAATACCTCTGGGGGGTACATTGAACATCATTCTTAGGAACATTCTATGTTGCTGACTCCACTCGGACCGGCAAGTAGGAAAGGATACTTACGAAGATGAAGAAAACACAACCTGGCTCACCCCAAACCAGAAACTGAGAGCAAAGAAAGGTATGTCAACAAAGAGGCACACGGTGATGTGTTACGTAGTATGATAAGAGCCCATCATGATCTTTTACAAAATGAGCCCTTGGGGGTGTTAGCAAAGTCCGGTCTATGAATGGGACTGGACTGTCTTTAGAGCAAGATTGTGGAGGTTCATCTGAAGGTCCCCAGTCATAGCAGAGGGGTTAGAATGTTCCACAGAATGGAGTGGTCCACACAGGGGCAAAGAAGTATTTGGCCTGAGCACAGGGTGTACAGTGGGTGTGAGGAGCCCCAGAGCTGATAGGAACAAGATGCAGAGGGGTCGATGACGGCCAGATTACCAAGGGCCTGAGGAGCTCTGTTTAAGAGAGTCTGCTGCATCTTTCAGTCAAAGAAAAGGCATGAAAATGTGGGAACAGGGGTGACAGGTCCAGACATGTATTTTCAAACATAATCCTAACAGTGGCAGTTTTTAATGAATCATATTTGCTTCTTTTTTTAAGAACTAGCTGGGAAACTACACCCAAAAAATAGAAAAGGAAGGAAGAGAAGGTTGGACCCATTTGGCACAGGATTCTGTGGGGTGGCGTGGTCCTGCAGGGAGCTGTAGAGGAAAGAGAGTGACCGGGAAGAGCAGGGCACGTGAGCAAGGTGGGTGGGAAGCACCAGCAATGATGGTGAACTTGAACTTAAGCCTGGGTTGCTTTAAAGCAGAGTTGGTAAACTATGCCCATACGCAGTTATTTGATGAAACGTGAACTAAAAATGTCTCCAGGTTTGTAAGTGTTTTGGGGAAATCCAACAACAAAAAAAAAAATACTCATTGCAAATAAAAATTCTAACACATCCAAATTTCAGAGTCCAATAATAGAGTTTTATTCTAACACAGTTGGAATGAAGCTGCCTTTGCTCTACAGCAGCAGAGTTGGATGTTTGTGACAGAGACTGCATGACTTGGAAAGTCTCAAATTTTTACTATCTGGCCCCTTACCAAAGAAAACCATGAGTCTAGATATGGCAAGTCAGCCTCTTGCTTCCTCCTGCCCCAGGTCAGAAGGTCTATGGGCCTGGACACTAGGTAACTGTGCCCTCTACTGTGCCGCAAAGGATTTGCAAAGCCAGGAAGCCTTGCTATCTCCTCTTATTTGGGTACTCAAGGATGGACATCCCTCTGCCAACTCTACTTCCTCTTCCGGTCTCCGGCACCAAAGATCCAGGAGCAGAATCCAGAGCTTTGATTATAATTGGTATAATTGAGCTATTTTTAAGATGAATTTTAAAAGGTATCTGGTAGGCTAATTTGGAACCCTTAGGGAAATGTTCACCCTAATGTGAAAGCAGACTTCTGAAAAACAGTCTCTTGGTGAATCGCAGACCTGCAATGATGACTTGAGGTATGGTGCAATTTTCATTCATGTGGTTGAGCCTAAATTGAAGTGACCTCCCAGCATTGAGGCTCATAAAGGACGACTTGGTTTGGAGGTGTGCCAGCCAAGCCTTCCTGAGTACTGCACACTGACTACTTCAGATTATTGCTGGGAAACTAGGGAGTGAGGCAGACAGGATGTGGCACTGGAGATTAATTTTATGAACTGGAATTTATCACTGACTTTGGATTGTGTCTGAGGAAGAAAAGATGTTAGAGTGAAGATTACAGAGGGTGCAGAATGGTTCATGGCAATTTTAAGCATATTTACTATTTTTCATACAGAGCCACTCTGCAAAATTTTTTCAGGCTTAAATATTAGGTCCAACATTTTATAGAATTTTGCTTTTCTTCCATTGTAGAAACATCCAGTACTTTTGAGGTCCCTGTTCCATTCAAGTCCTAGGGATCTCTCTCCTCAAATAATTTGCTCTTACAGAGAAAACATCATGAAGGTCAATTACAAATAAATAGAAATTAAAAAGTAATAAAAATTGTTCAATAAAATGAAATTCTGTTTTAGTTCAGTTATGACACTAGGGAGGAGTCATTTCAAGGTCATTATGTTAATACCTGGAGCTTTGTGATGGAGAAGTTCTAAAAAAATACAAAATTATCTAAGACCAAATGGGCTCCATTTAAAATTCTATTCTCAATGGAAAAGACTTGATATACATTTGGGTCATTGATCCTGGGGTTCCAAAGGCAATTTTTATTCAAGTTAAGCTTGTACAGTTCAGTGGTCAAAATTATAACTTAATTAGCCCAGCATCCCCAGAAGTGAACATCATAGATACACACAAAAAGGCTAAATACATGCTTATTGAACAAATGAATGGCACTACTTTTTGTGAACCTGGATTTTGAATGTGTTTGGAATATATAATTCTGAAACTGGTTTTAGGAAATTCATCCCAGAGTCACAGGGTATCATTTTAGTTACCCTGAGTCATAAAACAGTGAGGTAAGAAGTTCACCCCAGGCAATTACGAGCCTTCCACGTAGAGCAGAACAGGAGGAGGAAAGTCCCCAAACTCAACCCACCACTTGAGTTTATTATTCTTCACCACTCTGATAAGCCTAGTGTGATATTCTGAGACTCTCAATCTTCCCAAAAGTAACTATTTTAAAATATTCAGCATGGGGTGCTGGAGCTCAAGGGTAGAGCGCTTGCCTCACAGTGCCTTACTGGGTTCCATCCTCAGCACCACATAAGAATAAATAAAGATATTGTATCTATCTACAACTAAAAAATCAGCATGACTGTTACTCTCTGTAAAATAAAGCTAACAGAAATATAGTTACAATAATAATAATAATGATAGTAATAATAATAAATTCTCCCTAATATAATATAATAATAGGCTAAGTACAACACAAGGCAACGTTGTAACAAGACATACAGTGGGAAGTTTAAATGTGTCCTATTTTCCCAGTGCAATGCATTGTAGCTTGTTATCCACAATTACTGGGAAGAACTATAGTGCAAATAAATCAAAACTATTTCTTTTTTAATTTCAGAATTAGTTGCATACAGTTCCATCCAGCAATCGACTTTCTTTCCTCTAAATCTGTCCTTGTTTTGATTTTTGTTTACTCATCCACTCATAAATGTGTTCAATAAAAACTGTTCATTAGAGCAAACACGGAGTGGTTTAATCAATGCTCTCATGCCCCTGTTTCTTTAGGACTACCCTGGAAATCCTAATACATCTTGATCCCTCCCCCTCAAGATCACAGGGAAGCCAGACCAGAAAATCAGAGATGAGGGTGTCTGTCCTGATACAGGCATTGGGGGGATGGGGGGGTGCCAAGCTTTCAGTCCACAATTCAGTGTTAACAAAAACTCCCCTTGATGGAATTAGAGCAAATTATATTGCATGTTTGAAAAATTATGTTAAAATGAACCCTAATACTGTGTATAACTAAAAAGAACTAGTCAAACAAAACTCTCTCTCTCTCTCTCTCTCTCTCTCTCTCTCTCTCTCTCTCTCACACACACACACACACACACACACACACACACACACACACTTCCTTTACAGAGGTGATCCTGGGCATAACTTCAAGGAATTAATCAAACCTACTAGGTAAGGGAGATGGACAACAGAATCCTTGCAGGTGGAGGAATCGGGGGAACAGGTAACACTTTTCAAAACCTGCATGTAGTTCTGCTTGGGCTGACACAGAATACATAGTAGGGCTCTTATTTGGCTTCATCAAAATCAGGAGCAGTGGCCAGGATTCAAGAGTGAACAGTTGACTGGTGAGGAAGCCCTGGGGAGGTGGTGGGAAATGACGCTGAGAAAGGAGACGCAGCCACAAAGGGCATTTCATCAGGCCTGTCTCTAGCCACTGTGGGAAATGGGACTTGGCTGCACTGGAGAATTCTGGGAATCATCTCATCCAGGCTAAGGGAACTGGAGTCGGAACTTACCCGACTTTGTCACTCATCAGTTGGTGACTGCTGGGAAAGAAAGGCTTCAGGCAAGCGGAAGTCAGTCTCCCTGGGACAGACAGGCCCAGGCTGGGCCCCAGAGGCAGGCAGCACTGGCAGCTTTGCGGGGGCCTTATCCTGTGGCCACCTGCAAGGCTGGACCTGAATCAGAAGGAGAGAGCAATGGGGCTTTGGTGTTAAGCAAAGAGGACTGTGGCTTATTCTAAATGTTACCAGGGGCTTTTAAAATATTTTTGAAATGGGTAAGAAACGTAGGTTTGGTTTTATAAAGTCTGCTCTCTATTTGGAAGATGAACTAGGAGGGGCCAGATTGGGGTATGAATCTCTAATTTAGAAGATGCTGTATTTTTGACAAAAAATCATGCTGGTCTGTGCTATCTCTTTGCAGTGTGTGTGTGTGTGTGTGTGTGTGTGTGTGTGTGTAAGGAGAGAGAAGGGGTCAAAGGACAATCCACATTTTAATCTTGGAAAATGAGACAGTTCCTTTCACCCAGAGTGAGAATTCAAGAAAAGAAAATAGCATTTAGGGGGTGGGGTGCTTAGACCAAGGGTGTTTAACTACTGACCCACAATGCCAGCCAGCACCCCTGCTTCATTGTATTTTAATTTTGAGACAGGGTCTTGCTAAGTTACTTAGAGCTTCCTTAAGGCTGGCTTTGAACTTGTGATCCTTCTGTCTCAGCCTCCTGAGCCACTGGGATTACAGGCATGCCCCAAAGTGCTGACAGGAAGTAGCATTTTTGAGGGAGAAATCATTAAGATAAAATTTGGAAATTCTGACTCTGCATCCTGCTATATAAACCCAGAAATCGAGAGACATTTCCTGAGCTGGAGACAGCTTTGAGAGTTGTCTGTATGTGAATGGTGTTTGAAGCCATGTGCTAAAGAGGTTCTAGGTTCCTGGAGGGTGAAAAAGTCAGACTGATAAAGAAGAGGCAGGAGGGCTCTCACGCCAGGTGGATGTATGGGCACAAAAAGCCACAGGGAGAGTGAGCCCTCCAGGTGTAGCCAGAGGAAACTAACAAGGAGTCTCTGGGCTGAGCATCAAGGATGAGTTGATGTTCATTAAGTGGATACATGCAGGTGGGGGTGCAGCTTCTAGGTAGAAGAACAGGTATAAAGACAGAATACAGAGGGCAGAGGATGGAGCTGGTGCTAAGCTGATGTAAAACTGCTCAAGTTTACTTTTTCATTGTCTTTGAAGAAAAGTGCACCCTGAGAATTCCTGGGAGCCCCTGAGTGCCAGAAATATCATTCCACCCCGTACGTAGCACATGTCAGGTGCTCAATACAAGTTGGTTGACATGGTAGGTGTGCTGAAGGAGATATCAAATTATGGCATCGTATCATTTCAGGAAAGACTACTTAATGAAAGGGTAGAAGAACTTGTGATCAGGCCATTTATTTACTCAGTAACTATTTACTCCAACTGCTGCCCAAGTTGCAAGCTTGAAGGTCAATTTTTTAAGGCTGAACCCATAAGAATGCCAGACCAAAACAATATTGAGTAAACTGTCCCTGGTAGAGAAAGACAATTGTCCATAAATTTTTAAAAAAAAGGCATCTTGAGTCAGGCTTTCTGCTTGTTTGAAGAACCTCTTCCCAGCTCTGTCCTGAGTGGGGAGGACCTATCACAAGTCGCTCTATCTAACCAGTTTGCCTGATGGCTGCCCTGGCTTTGGGCACCCCTGGTGTTATTTCCCTAGCACCTAACAGCACTGACTCAGAATGCTGGCAAGCCAATAAGTAATTGTTTACCCACTCTCAGGAATTAGTTAATTTCTAAATAAAATGAGTAATTTTTCCTTCCAGTGGTTTCTAAGGTTTTCTGTATCATCATTAGCCTGTTTTGGGCTGCACAGAAATCCTCCATCTGGGTGTAAAATGTCCCTGCTGTTTCTCCTTGGAGACCTACCTAGACATAGTCCTGGTTATAATCTGGAAGGAGTCTCTCAGTTTTACTCCCTCCCCTGTCTAAGATCTGAGCACAAGCCCAGCTAGACAAAGCTGATGCTTTTTAAATGTAATTTGAAATTTGAATACAATGACACAGGAACTGAATAAGGCCAGAACTTGCTGCTAACAGTGCTGGAAGGTATTCTACATGTTTTTTCCTAAGTGAGTGTGATCCACTCTACTCATCCTAGTACACTTGTTCAGCTCAATTATCCAAAGTTAGATGGTGTTGCTTATAATCAAAGAATTGTAATGATACGCAGTTCTCAGATTCTAGAAAATTTGGGGTGAAGAGCAAGAAGAAGAGAAAGTAGAAAATGTCATAGAAGTATGCTGATGGAGACACATTAAAATACATGATGCTTACCAAAGATGGGCTGCATACTTTTTAACTAAGAAATGTGAGCCTAAGGTCAGTGGCTGTCAGTTTTAATAAGCTTAAGAGTCACCCAAGATGCTTCTTTAAATGCACATTTCCAGGCTCTTCTCCCAGAGGTTCTGATTTGGCAAAGCTGTAAATGCCTGGGGATCTGCATAATGTACAAGCTTCTCACCTAATTCCCAGCCCATGCTTTGATAAACGCTGCTCTCAGACCTGATATACACTGAAAATGGCAATTAGTCAGATCTATGAGCACAGCAAAACCTTCCTGCTTCCTACCATCTTGCAAAGCAATGACAAACGTCTAGTACAATAACTGTTTTATAGAATATCATAGTTTTGCCAATAACAGTGTGACCTATTTAGTAAATTGTAAGACATATTTACATATAAAAAAACAACAAAGACTCATTTCAACTTTTCATTTCATTGAGCAAGGGTCAATGAGATTACAAAAGGGAATATTTAGAAAATGAAGACTACCAACTTTGTTTTACAATCCGCGTTTTGTAATTTTATAGAAAAGCAGATTTTATATGGGTGTAATTTTATTCTTTACAGGTCTTCTGTATGTATTATGTTCATTGCAAATACCACTGTCTTCATGAGAAGAACACCTGTCTCATAAGGGTTGAAGATTCATTGTGAAGGCATTTTCCTTAAGATGGAGGTGAAGTGTTCCTGATGCAGAGGAGGAAGATGCAGAGGAAACCAGAGTCTCCAGGACTAAGTTAATAAAATGTGTAAATTCGTTTCTACACCAGTTCCACAGGCAGACTTATCTCCAGGACAAATACATATCCCGTGACATCTCATTTCCTCAGATATCTGAAAACTGACTCTACTTTTTCAAGAGCTAACATAACAGAAAGAAAGGAATCCCGTATAGAGTTTTCTCAGCATTTTTCCACAAGGAAAACTTCCAAACACTTATTTCTTCTTTAATATGATTGATGCTTTTCCAGATGCTTCTTCATACAGAAACTATAAGACAAATATATTCCAGGAAATCATCAAAGTTCAACAGTTTGTATGCAGTGCTCAGCACTACACTGACATTCTGCTTGACTATCTTTATATCGTTCAGGAGTTTTTGTGCAAAATTTTCATACTGAAAACAAAGCATAAATTTTAAATTTTTGAATCCCTTTCAACATGACTCAACAATTGTTTTGTTGAGTACAAAAAGACACTCAGGACTCTACTAGATCCTGAGAAGGATGTGTGATGGGCAAGATTTCATAACAGAACTATAAAAACAAGAGGTTAAGAGAGAGATTCTAAAAGCCAGAGGTTGGGAAAAACATCACCTAGAGGCACACGGGCCTGGCTGCAGATGGGCCAAGCACACTAGCCTCAGGAAGGCCCAGTGAGTGGGCAGAGGACCAGGTTGTGCCTGACTTGCCACACGTGACACTCTCGGGTGTGCAAGAGGGGGGAAGATGCAGAGGAAACCAGAGTCTCCAGGACTAATATCCACAAGTTAGTCACGGGCTGGGAGAAGTGGCTTTCATTATTCATATATAAGTTCACTAGAAAAAAAAAACAAAGAAATGGTATTGAATAGACACAGAACCCTTTTATTAGAACTCTAGGCTCCAAATAATTTATTTTTAATAAAAGCTATTTTGCTCTATGCTGCTGGTGCATGTGATAATCACAGGATACCACGTGTGCTGCAGGGTCTGCCAGACATTCTGCAGCACGCAGGCCCAGGTTCAAGGGCATCATTCTTCATATATTTTGCACTGGTTTTTGGCTTTTCCTCCTCTGTAATCTTTTGTTGTTGGTGGTGGTGGTAATGTTGTTGTATTTTTTATAACTTTGTTGTATTTATTTATATGTGGTGCTGAGGATGGAACCCAGTGCCTCACACAGGCTAGGCGAGGGCTCACCACTGAGCCACCACCCAGCCCCTCCACTGTAATCTTCGTTTACTTGATAACCATCACTTCTAAAGATGGTCCCACACGTAGAGACTTTGCTTCCCTGATAAGCTCCAGGAAAGTTTTAATGTAATTCAGTGACTCGGCAATTGGTTGTTTTGTGTTTAATTTTATTTTTTGTTATTTATTTATTTTAACTGAGAAGCGAAAATTGTGGCATATATTTATGGGGTACAATGTGACATTTCAGTACATGTGCAAATCATAATGCCAAAATCAGAGTAAGGATACATCTCTTCAAGTATTTATAATTCCTTTATGGAAATTTATAATTTTCTTGAAGCAAATATTACATTATCATTTTCTTAGTCACCCTGAAGTGCTATAGAAAGCCAGACCTGATCTCTCCCATCTAACCATAACTTAGTATCTGTTGGTCAACATTTCCCCTTAATTCTCTTCCTATCTTGCCAATCTCTGGTAACCACTATTCTACTGCCAATTTTTTTTTTTTTGAACTCTCCAAATCAATGAGATCATGTGGCATTTGTCTTGTGTGCATAAGTCATTTCACTTAGCATAAAGACTTCCAATTCCATCCACAGCGCCACACATTACCATTGTTATTCTTTTGTATGCCTGAAAGGTATTTGATTGTGTATATTTACCACATTTTCTTTATGCCTTCCTCAACTGAAGGACACTAAGATTATTTCATTGTGTCAGTGAGCAAGGAGTGCAGATGTCCCTTTGACACATGATCTCACTTGCTTTATACCCGGTGGTGGGATTGCAGGATTGCACGGTGGCAGCACATCTGTGCTCTTTTCCATAATGTCCATACTACTTTGCATTGCCACCAACCCCGCACAAGGGCTCTCTTTTCCCCATAGCTTCACCAGCACTTGTGATCTTTTGTCTTTTTTTGGTAATATCCATTCTAATTGAAGTAGGGTGAAATCTCATTGCGGTTTTGATTTGCATGTTGCTAAGTATTATGGTTTTGAGCCCTTTTCATATTTCTGTTATACATGTCTTTTGAGAGTGTCTATTTAGGACTATTGTTCATTTGTTAACCAGATTATTTATTTGCTATTGAGTTCTTTATATGAGTTCTTTATATAATATAATATATAATTTAATCCCTTGAGAGATGTGGTTTGTAATTATTTTCTCCCTTTCTGTAGGTTGTTTCTCCACTCCATGTACTGTTTCCTTTGTGGGACAGAATCTTTTTGGCTTTCTGGAATCCCGTTTGTCCATTTTTGGTTTAACGATTGTTGACTGGACATCCACTGGATATTGGATATTGGGAAGGACGCAGAAGATAAAGAGCATGTTCCCCACTCTCTAGGAGCTATAGAACCTCCTCAGAGGTCAAGTAAACAAGCAGTAGACGAAGTCCCATAGATGACAGGGAAGATGGGTTGATGTACATAGCAGTATGTGACTGTCCACCTGTTGCAACATGTCAAGGGAACACAGAATGAATATGCTTAAGAAAACCAAGAAATTCTGCAGAGTAGCAATGTGCACAATATAAATTAGTGGTTGTGTCCCTCAGATATAGGAAAGTTGGCTAGTAGGGAGCAGGCAAGGATGTTAAAGCAGAATTCCATCCCTGTTGGAGTGCACATCTGGAAGATTTACCTGTTGAGGAACTGTGATCCTCAGAGTCTTGTAAATGTAAAGGAACTTTAAATAAAAGTAACATGATTGGACACCTCAAAGTAAACCCAACCAGAGTCACATAGAATTTTCAGTAATGAGGCTGGGGATGTAGCTTAATGTTTGCCTAGGCCCTGGGTTCAATCCCCAGTACAGAAAAAAAAAATTATAAGAATTATCTATAATGAGTAACAAACAGAAATTAAATTTGAAGGCAAGTATAAAGTGGGATTGAGCTCAGGGAAGCAATTATTTCCTGCATTTGGAAGCCATCACAGGATCATGTCCACTCTGGACTTTGTCTTTTGCAATGTTGTCATTGTTCTGCTAAAAGCAATTGACTATTTACGGGTAAAGTTTAGTTTTGTATTTTATGTATAACACTGCTCTCTCTCGTGTGTCTCAGTTACAACCACAAACATGTAGACTTTTATAAATTAATTTTATTCACGGTTGTGTGAAAACCTCTTGGGTTCTAATATACAGCGCTATAGAGCTTGACAGTGGACGGCCCTTTGGTGGAGCTTGTAAGTCAGCTGGATCTGCTGCCTTAAAGGCAGGTCATTGGACAATGCTTTGCAGGTAAAGATCCCACAGAAGTTTACTCTATAAGAGGCAGGGAGTACTTTCAGACCAATTAGTGGTCAAGATAAAGGTTATTTTCTAAAAACGACCAGGAATTATTTTATCTAGAAAGCAAGTTGTAATGAGTTGCTGAGGCAGGAGAACTGGTTAGAAAAAATAAGTCCTCTTTGCTTAGAGCCCAGGATCTCCTCCTGCTCATGCATTTCCATTTATGGCCTTTTCTGTGTGCATTGTAATAACACAGGTTCCCAGATAGCAGACTGGGGCCTAACCACCGGTCCAGCCTTGGTAAATTATTCAAAGATTTGCTTGGAGCACCCTCCTTGCTCCAGCCTGCTCCAGCTCTGTGCATCTATCTGGCAGTTTATGGGGTGTCCAGTGAAAAGGAGATGCAGGTGGCAGCTTGGTCCAGGCTCGCAGGAAACTTCTAAATCCCTCCCTAGGACCTGAGCCAGGGCCTTTCCATCCCCATCCCCTAAATCCAGCCATATAAGCACAGCTACAGAAGCCCAACTCCTGTCAATGACCTTCGACTCCTCATTATGTCAGTGTAACGCCAGTGTGTGGCCAGGAGTACAGCAGACAAGGTGGAGTGCCGCACAGGAGAGCAGGCTCTCAGGTGGCTTCAGGACATCAGGCCCTCTTTCCCTATGAACTTCCCCTGTCAAAAAGTATCAAGACTGGTGTTAGTATTTCAGTTAACATTTTATAAACTAAATTAACACATCATGATCATAATTTTTGATATAGCCACCCTCATTCCTAAGTTGATTTGATTTGGAAAATATCAGAATTACAGAGTGGGTGAAGGCAAGATGTCACTCCTCTTAACCGTTCTTCCCAAACTCAGCCATACCATGATGCTCACAAAATCCCAGCCCGGCCCATGAAGGCAGGAAAGGCTGAAGATGGGCTGGCTAGGCTCCAGGGCCTCAGGGACAAGGGAACTGTATCTCAGCTTCCCTGGGAACCATTCCTGCAGGACACGTGGACACTTGGATCTAAGAATTTGATTGTGTTTATTTCACACCCGAAAGTAACTCAGATGCTTTCCCAGCCACTGTCCCTCTTTCACAGTTTGAAATGGCTATAGGAAGGAATCTCTTCTACTGCCGGGACAGCACAGGTGTCATGAAGAAAGATCCTTGAGAAGTACTGAGCAAGCCTTTACCAGATCCATCTCCTTTGTTTGACAAATGAGGAAGCCAGGCGCAGAGTTCACACACAGGAGCTGGTGGCAGGAAGTTGTGAAAGCAGATGGAGGTGAGATTTCTTCACTTCCACTTCTGGGCTCTTTGCACCACACAGGGTCTCTCAGCTGGAGTCCTCAATTGGCAGCGTCAGCACCAACCCAGGACTGAGCTGGCCAGCTGTGTTTTAACAAGGCCTCGAGCAGTCCTGACGCACGTTCAGGTTTGAGAACCACTGCACTACCATGTTGCTCTGTCCCAAAGGCAGGCAGGGCTCAAGTGGGTCAAGGTCTTGCCTGTGCAGTCACCAAGCCAAGCTCTGAGCTGCCATACCCGATACTGTGATGTTGGTGCCCTCTGACTTTGGGGTTGAAGCGGTTAATAGAGGGAGGTCTGAGTGGAGGACTGAAATAGAAACAAGTAGTGCCGCCAGACCTGGCCAGACACAGTGACGCACACCTGTAATCCCAGCCACTCGGGAGCCTGAGGCAGGAGGAGCACAAATTGAGTTCAGCCTCAGCAACTTAGCAGGGCTCCTGAGCAACTTAGTGAGACCCCGTCTCAAAATAAAAATAAACAAATAAATAAATAAATAGGGCTGGAGATGTGGCTCAGTGACTAGGTACTCCTGGGGCTCAGTGATTAGGTGCTCCTGGGTTTAACCCCTGGTATCTCCCCCGCCCCACCAAAAAAGTTCTACTCTTATAGAGGGGAAAAAAAAAAAAACAGAAAAATTGTTTTACTTTTCAAAGTACACTTTGTTGCTTTTTGTGTTAAAGACAGTTGTTTTGAAAATGACAAACCTCTGTAGATTTGGTTTATGTAGTATGTGGAAGATTAAAGGGGAGCGAGAAAAATACTCCTTAAAGAAGAGGCCAGGTTGGGTTTGCCTATTCCACATGACCACTGTTCAATTCTTTTGCCCTGACAAACACTCAAGTTTATTTTCTATATGACTCACCACCCAATTTCTAGTCCTTAGAAGTGGGTTCTATCCTGTGCAGATCAGGGATATTAAATTACCAAAATATGAGAAAGAAAATGCACAGTTTATACTTTAATCCAAAAAATCATTCTATCATAAGGAACTAAACAAGCAGAAATTTCTCTTCCTGATTGAAAAACTCATGTTAAGCTGAGCAATATTAATAGCATTAAAATACTTTTGAGTTCTATCCTTAGGGCATCCTTGAATAATAGCAACAAACACTGTGGCTATTAGCTAGAGTTGGTTCATAGGATCTTATAAACATTCCTAAAGGAGAAGAGGGATACACCGACTTTCACTCACTGCCTTGTATCCTCTCTAGCCTTTCTCATATTTGTGGACAATGCCTTTTAAATTCTTTATCAAATATTAAGTCGGTAAATATCAACTACCACAGAGAAACACAACTCTGTGGACTCCTCAGACCAAAATATTCAAGGTCATCATCAGAGCCAAGTTCTCAATTTGTCAGATTCATGTCTTTTAGCACTGATGATAACGTCCAATCAGGAGAGGTGTAAGTACAGAGAGAGAGAGGCAGAATTTTTTTTTTTTTTCATTTCAGTACTGGGGCTTGAACCCAGGAATGCTTTACCACTGAGCTACATCCCCAGTCCTACTTTTTATTTTGAGACAGGGTCACACTAAATTGTAAAAGCTGGCCTTGAACTTGTGGTCCTCTTGCCTCGGCCTCCTGAGTGGCTGGAATTATAGGCCTGTGCCACCACAGCTGGTCTAAAGTCAGAATTTTGTGAGGAGTTACTGTGAAAGAAAATGAAAACTTAGTAAAAAGTCAATATTATTATTTAAGAATGTTTATTCTGTTCTTCATGTCATTTCTTTGCAAAGTAGATTTATTTTTAGCTGTGCAAATGTAACTAGGAACCCAGAATTTTAAGCTCCCAAAACTGTGGGAAAAAATACCACTGGACTCAGTCTCCCAACCAGCACAATACAGTGGAGCCAAGTATGTGATCGATTGTTTGCCAGAAATGTAGAACCTCAGACATTGGCCAAGTGGTGCTAGTATGTTTGCTGAGATGATTCTCAAAACTTAAAAAGACTCAAGTAGTTTTTTAAATGCACTAACACATTCCACATTCACAAATGTCCTGGTGGGAAATACAGAATGTGTCATTGTATATTGAGGGTAACCTGTACAGATATTAAAAAAAAATGACTATTATTTTCTTCCTTGAAGTGTAAATATAGGGATTAATTTTTTAAGCCGTCTGCTTAAAAAAAGTAATTATCATTTTGAGCGTTCACCCAGTTTTCACAGATAAAGGGAAAGTTTAATTGTGTGAACAAAATAAAAACACTGAAAAAAAAATCATCTAATTTTCTAGTGCCTCACAGTGTCCACTTTATGGCTCAGTGTCTTGCCTCTAGTGAATGCATACCATGAGAGCCTTGGTTTTCTGAGAGACCTAACTACCGACCCATGAGCAGTGTAAATCACTTCATGGTACAACCAAATCCATTGCAACTTCCCTACCAGAGCCCTAGAATCATGTTTATATTGTTATAATCAGTGCTGAAGAGAAGAAAATGCATTTTAGTAATTTCTCTCCCATTGCAACATTCTAGTAATGTTTTCATGTCTCCAAAATAGTAAGTTAATCTCAAATAGATTCCAAAAACAATGAGCTGATTCTCCTCATGGACAGCAGACTGCTTCTTCCACAAGGTCATCTCATTTCTCATTCTCCTGCCTGCTCTGCCTCCTCCTTAGTATTTCTCCGGTGCTGAAAAATGATGAGACACTTAATTAATGATTCTAGAGGCCCATCATTCCATTCTGTTATTGCTAGGGGAAAAAAAAAAAACTGGAAAGAGGAAGAGAATCCACATCTGTGGGGACTCTTGGTCTTAAACACAAGTTGGAGAGTCTTCACACACAAGCCTTCTGAGTGCTACAATCCCTAGAAGTGGGTGGTTTTGTGCCATCACACACAGGAGTAAATCAAGGCCCAGAGAAGTCACTTGGCAACGGACCTTAAGATAGAAAGGGACAGGCATCATATTTGAACTTGGTTCCATGTAACTGTAAAGCTCAGGCTCTTTGCAAATTGAATAAAATATTTCCTCTGGAATATTTACTTAACATTATGGTTCTTACCTTCGTTTAATGGCTAAGTATCAACCATTGTCCCATTTCAAGGCTCGTGGGGGTGGGAAAAGTGTGAAAGTGTAGATGAAGCACAATATCTAGTGTGAAACAAGTGCTTGCTTGGAAGTGTCCTCACCCCGGCGTAGAAGCTGCAGCTGCCTTAGTTCCCTCTTGGCATTTTCTCGGAGGATCAAGCCCTTTCATACAGCTCAAGCCAGAGTTACAAAACCCCATATTCCACCTCCATTTGTGTGCAGTAGGGCAGGCAGGGCAGGAAGGGCTACTCTCACAGACGGGTCAGCCTGGAGGGCAGCGTCCTGTCCCTGGAATCAGGGACCACCCCCCATGGCACCTGGGCACAGTGCAGGGATGCTCCTACAGTGGCACTGGGAGCCTTGGCCTCTCTCAAGCAGGTTGGGGAGTGCCCTGAAGAGGCGAGCTGCTGTGGCAGCAGGGACGGGGGCTCTGGTGACCCACAGCCTGCTTCCGGTTGCCTTCTGTGGTGTCCTCCTGCTCTCCTGACAGTAAGCAGAGAAGAGCTCCCGTATCGGTGACTCACAGTGAGACAGGAAATCTCGAGCAGGCCCGCCCTTCCTTCCTGCCCTGGTGAGGAGCTGAGCTGCAGAACCACAGGCCACAGCTGCCCTGAGTCCTGACCAGAAGAGCTGCTGGGTGGGGCCTGCATGGGGCTAGGGTGCTCTTTGCCCAGGAGAATAGGGTTTCCATTGAGATTTCTCTTCAGCCTGCGCTCAGTACCTTGCTGGCATATTCTGGGCTTTGTATCATTTTTTAAATGTGAAAACCATAGACTTGACATCATTCCACTACATTGTCCTCAATGAGGCCTCATTCAGCAAACTTTCAAGAGACTTCAAAGCCGCCTGTTGCCCCAGCTCACCTGCAGACTGAGGCAGGAGCCTGGCTTCCGTCTGGGGGTTCCAGGCCAGCCTGGGCAACATAGTGAGACCCAGGGAGAGGGAGAGAAAGGGAAAGAAGGGAGCAAAGAAAAGGCCTTGGTCATCAGCAGCACCACTGCACCGTGGTAAGACGTAACTACGTTCACTGTCGAGTTCTGAACACAGCATGAAAATCCTTCAGCAAAATCCCACCATGAGCAGCAAAGGGTGATAAAGGTGGGAGAGGCCACCCGCGTGCCCCAGGACAGCTCAGGCACTTGTGCACTTGATGTCATTTAAGTCTCACCAATGCCCCGGACAGATTTACAGATGAGGAAGCTGCCAGAATGAAGGCCTCTTCACTGCCCCCAAAACTGTTCCTAAACCTCACACACAGTAAATAAAGCCCAAACAAAAAGCCAAGCCAAACAATAGATACATATATCTCTCATAAATGCTGCTGCTGCTTGCAGTGATTTATCTTAAGAGTCAAAAGAATAATGACACCAAACGATGCTCTATCTATGTGTTTGCCTCATTTAGCCAAATTGAGTAATGTGTTTTGAATTCATTCATAAAACTGTAAAAGAATTATCCTTACGAAAAGCCAAAGCCAAAATTCGAAAAGGGGATTGACTATATTGCTATCTTTTGTCAAGTGTATTATCTTCTCTTCCTGAAGGGCACAGAAAAAAAGCCCTGTATTCAAAGACATAAGGCAACTCACAAGTGCCTCAGAAGCATTTGGCCCGGCTGGAACCCAGTGAGTAAGTGGAGTTTAGGGCCTCACTAAGTTGCCCAGGCTGGCCTCGAATTTGCCATCCTCCTCCTTCAGCCTCCATAGTCACTGATTACAGGCATGTGCCACTGCATCTGGCTACAGCACTGTGTTGATTCTAGTGTAGAAAGAGAGAAAAGCAAGAAAGAAAACAAAGAGTGCAGGAAGGAGGGAAAGGAGGAAGAGAGGAAGGAAAAGGAGCAAGAAAAGAAGGAGGAGAAAAATGGAAGGAAGGAAAAGAGGGATGGAGGGAGGGAGGCAGACACATTTATGCTTCTAAGCTTTTATTTTTTAGCTTTACACAGAGTCATTTGACATCCAGTGAGGAGGTAGGTGTCCAGGGGCCAGCTCCTCAAGCCGAGCTCTGAATAGCAAGGAGCTCATAATGCAAAAGCAGGTGAGAGGCCACTGTTCCACGCAGTCAGGCCGCGAGAGCAAGGCAGGGCTCTCAAAGGAAGGGGAGAGGCCAGCAGGATGGAGGTGGGTCAGGAGCCAGGTCCTGCCAGCTCTGTGAGCCCAGGTAGTAGTGTAAAGAGAAAACTTAAAGCAGAGGACAGGTGTGATCCCATCTGTTAATACACTGCTCTGGCTACTGAGTGCACGCTGCATTTTTGGAGGGCAAGTGTACAAGCCAGAAGATGTTTCAGGACACAGTCCCATGAGTTAAGCCAGCTCTTCCTCCTCTTTCTTCTCTGGGCTCCGGCAATGCTTAGTAAACACTCAATATTAACATTAACTGTCCTTCAAAAACCTATTTATGTCGTTTCTCTTTTACTTAGATAATAAGACCCTTGAAGGCAGAAGTGAACCATTAATTATTACACAACAAACAATCCCGAAATGAATAAATCAAGGAGAGAATGCATGACTAAACCAAGGCCTCTGATCTCCAAGAGCTTGACGTCTATGAACCATAGACATGCTCTCGGATAGTGGATGGCGACAGGGGTCATTTACAGCACAGAGGACAGAAGCACTGCATCCCCGGCAGAGCCGAAGCCCGGGCCCACTAGGGACCCACTTAGAGCACAAAGGGGTCCTGGTTCTCACCGCAGCTCAAGTTAGAAGCAGGGCAGGAGTGAGGCAGAGGACACGCTGAGAAGGCTCGGTTTGGGTGTCCCTCAGTTTCAGATAAGGGCTGCTTGAAGCCTCAGAGTGCTGGGTCAAGGGGAATCTCAAATGAGTCTTCAAGAAATGATCTCTGCTGGCTCCCTAGTGCCAAAAGTGCGTGTAGGGCCTTTGGCATTGTTCAGAGTGCTGCAAACTCTGGCCTCGGGGACATGTTTCCCCAGAAGCTAAAACGGTCGGTGTGCAGAAGAGTGGACTTAGATGCTGGGATTCCCCTGCTCCCCCTCTGCACTCGGGGCTCCCCTGGCTCTCCGCAGACATTCAGGACGTGAGCTGCACAAAGGGCACGTATATATAATATGTCAAAATACACTCCACTGTCATGTATATCTAAAAAGAACAAGGAAATAGAGCTAATTAGAAATTTTCAAATGCCTGAAAGGATGGCTAAAGAAATCATGGTCTAAATATAAAACAAACTAGGATACAGTGTGATATTTAATACATTGGAGGAGAGAATCAACTTGACCTTGACACTGGAGGTATCTTCTTCAAGTAGAACGGTTTCTGAACACTGGGTTATGTGTCCTTTTTTTTAATGGTCCAATCATTCTATTTCCTGCTTTGATAATATTCCCATTATTATAGTCATACAAAATCTTTTTACTTAAAAACATTTAATCAACGTATTGGCAAAGGAAAGAATCATCAGTGGTTGAGAACAGAGCCCAAGTGATGGAATTGTGGAGAATGTGGAGAGTTGGGATGGGTGGAGGGAACGCACGGGATGGAGGGAAGCATGTGGGTTATTAATTCTCGCCTTTCAGGTGATTATGAATCCAGATTTCTGAAGCTGACAGATGAGGAAAGAAATGTTATTTTTTTTTATTGGTTGTTCAAAACATTATAAAGCTCTTGACATATCATATTTCATACATTAGGTTCAAGTTGGTTATGAACTCCCAATTTTACCCCAAATACAGATTGCAGAATCATATCGGTTACACATCCACATTTTTACATAATGCCCTATTAGTAACTGTTGTATTCTGCTACCTTTCCTATCCTCTACCATCCCCCCTCCCTCCCCTCCCGTTATTTAAAGATATAAAGAGAACCAACCCCTCAGTGGTTCAATTTTGTTTCTTGAAAAAAAATGGGTTGAACATGTATGGCGTTGTATCTCACCACAGCTTTGTCAAATACTAGGAAAGTTCATGTGGAAATGACAGCAGCATTAGAAAATAGTGTTTTATCCTCAAAGTGTACAGCTCCCACAGAAGCCCGACCGTTTGCTTGCATATTCCAACTGCAACCCTCAGAGCAGAATGCACCCAGCTACTCCCCAGGTGTCCTCTGTGCACAGCTCCTGTGGAACCCCTCCCAGGGAATCATAGGACTTTCAGGTTCAAAGGAAAGGCCTGTGGAGGTACCCCCCCTCATTCCACCGGTGAAGAAACCAAGGCCATGTGAAGGTTAGTGACTGATGAAATCAAACAACTTTTAAATGACAGAGGTGGTCTAGAATCCATCCTAAATTCTAGGACAATGGTCTTCTGTGGACACACACATACACACACACACACACACATACACCTGGATCATAAGGGCTGTGGAATAGGACAATAAATGAAGTAAATGTATCTCCACCTTGTATAGGTTGACTCATACCTTGCATGCATTTGTCATTAGGTCAGTACAGAAGATTCGTTTGACTGCTTTAAATGCTACTGTAGTCTCTTGACTAGATTTTACAATTCTAACATGTGGTTTGAAGTCTCTTGGCTTTTCAGGGTAAAACCCACAAAGTTTTCCTTTCCCTGTTCAGCCAAGCAGCTGAATAACTGGCAATATGGACTGATTATGAAGGCAAGCTTGCTGGGCATGGTGGTGGGCATCTGTAATCCAGCTGAAGGCTGGAGTAAGAGGATCACAAGTTCAAAGCCAGCCTCAGCAACTTAGCAAGGTCCTAAGAAACTTAGCAAGGCCCTGTCTCAAAATAAATCATAAAAAGGGCTGTAGAGGTGGCTTAGTGGGTAAGCACCCCTAGCTTCAATCCCTGGTACTTAAAAAAAAAAAAACAAAACTATACAGCCTTAAAAGAATTATAATTGCAAGGACAGTAGAAAGAACACCCAATTATGCTGTTTTACCCAGATTAACTAAGTTTTAATGCTTTCACTCTATATTATACATATCATAAATTTTTAAAATATACACTTTTTTCAAACTATGTGAGTTGCACAAATCATGCTTCTTTATCCCTTAATATTTCAGTTTGTATTTCCTATGACAAGATGTTTTTTTCTTTTAGACAGTCATAGTTATACTTATCAAATTCAGAATTTTCCATTAATATCAAACTTTAAAGTCCATTTTCATCTCCTCAGTTGTGAATGTGGTTTCCTCCCAGGGCTTGAGTTTGGGCCCTGCCCAGGTCAGTCCCACTGGGCCTGCAGCAGCTAATGGCCATCCCTGGCTCCCCAGGCTGGCCTCCTTGAGGGATGCAGGTGGCTATTCCTTGAGGGTGTCTGCAAAGGTGCAGTCCCCTCTGTTCTTCTTAATGATCAGGCAGAGACGGAGCCGAGTCAGTGCTGGGTGGGTTGCTCAGGAGTGGTGTGGCTTGCTCCATCAAGAGGCCTGTGGTTTCCCCTGCCTCTGGTGGGTGATGTGACTGGTGATCTCCTTGTTTAAACCAGATGTTATCCCATTTCCACATTCTGCACTATTTCCCCTTTCACAATTATTAAGCCATTTGTGAAGAAATAACTTGAGACTGTGCAAAGCCTTTCTCTCAGGCAATCCCTCTGCTCAACTGGGTATCTGCTGAACTTTCTAGCTGCAATCAGTCCACTGGGTGTTTGCAAAATGGTCCTGTTCTCACTGCATCTGTCTCTATTGGCCTCTTCTTTCCACCAGCCAGAAGGTTCTTCTACTTCCTTGTTTATTTATTATCAGTTTGGATCTACAAATCCTTGCTTTATTATAACCCATTAATCTCCCCACCCCACCCCACTCTAGTTCTCCTGCTGCAATTAACCCAGCCTGGGCCTGCTGGCTGCTGTTCTGCTGATGTCTGTCCGTTCCTCCTGGCCCCAGTCCCGTGGTGTACCCCACTGCCACCACTCTGGACCCAGGTTTTCTCCAGAACCCACTGCTCCTTATTTAGGCTGATTGATCTGTAAAGCCGCCATCATGAAAGTTAATCCCATCTTTCTACATCACAACTGCTAGTTCAGTAGGCAGCAGAATCCGGAACTAAAAACGTCTTATTCAGCATGGAAATATTCTGGGCTTATTTTTAAAGTTATTTTTCCAGGATAAGGAAGTATGTGAGAAAAGAATCCATATCAATGAACAGTACTGAACTATCCATAAAGGCAGTTATCTTAATTACCACATAAAATTAGCCTATGAAACAAATCTACTCAATTAAAACTCTTGTATTTTAAGTGACTTGATAATCATAGTTCCCCTTTATAGTACAAACGAAGACATAAATTATATCATAGAGTTCTTTAAGGATTCAAATGACTTCAGCTTGAAAGTAGTATATAAATCGAAGTGCCGAGTATTATTTTAAATATACAAATATGAAGTATACAATATGAAGTTCAAAATTCTTAAAGTGCGCATATTGTAGGCGGTAATGTTATAAAAAATAGATTTATGAGAAAGATAGCCACTCATCACTGTGTGTTCAAATGAAAATATTTGCATGTCTGATTGTCATTAATAGAACACCACATGAGTGGCCAATGTCCAATTTCGATTTCTTTAAAAATGTGACTTTCTTTCTTTCTTTCTCTCTCTCTTTCTCTCTCTTTTTAAGAGTCATCTGAGAAAGCAACACACAGATGAAAGAGTGTCTGAAATCCATGTTGTCTTTACCCAAGAAAAGCCTGCCAGCCCGGCCACTGCACCCTGTGGTAGCCTTTCATTGTGAAACTGGTTGCAGCAATGCTGTCTCTGCAGCCCCGAGGCAATTAACTATCTAAGAAGGGACAGTCCTCCAGTTACTTCACCAGCGTTCACCCAGCACCAGAGCATGTTGCAACTCACCACATGTTGTCATTAAATGTAGGAACTCATACTTCCGAGAGTGGCTGTAAAGACTTCAGATTGCGGTGGGAGGCTGTGACTTCGGCAAGGGTAGCCACCGTGAGGTCAGGTAGTGGTGCACAGAGACGCACTGGCTTCTCACACTGACGCCCGTGTCCTCGTACAATCCTTGCTTTATTTCAGATTCCTCGGGCTTCTCAGCTGCCACATTTGTAAGAGTGAGAAAGAAACTGAGATCAAAAGAGACCACAGCGCAGGACAGGAGTCCAGCAGCACGACTGGACTCGAGTTTCCAGGTCCTGCTGTTTTCTTTCAAGTAATGGAATAAATGATCACAAAAAAAAGGAGGCCAGGTGAGAGAACAGAGAGGAGGCTGGGCTAGAAGCAGCAATAAGACACCAGCTGGAAGGATCAAGGTCAGCTGTGCCAGCCCCCGCTGTCCTGCTCATTTGGAGGGCGGTGTTGCCTTTTGGTGAAAGTATAGAACTGTAGAGCGGGGGGAATTGTTCTCCTGCTCAGATATGCAACATACTCCAGGGAAAATATTGCAATGGATAAAAGTGTTCCCCCAGCAAACGGCATTGGCTGGAAGAGCCATACATTGAGTGGACATCCTGGGAGTGACACCTCCCACCTGTCATTAGACAAGCATCACCTGAGAAAGTGGCCCTGCTGGGCAAACACTAATTGCATCTTGAAGACAGTGAGGAGCAGCCAGCCTGGAGGACACTGGCTCCCGACTCTGTACCTGTGACGTGGAGGTCACTGGCTGACTGCCCGCTGCATTCCCAGGAGGCCAGAGTGACTCAGGATGAGGAGGAGCCCAGCAGCAGGCCCTGTGGTCTGCCTATCCTTCCACAATCTAGCAGATACCAGTCTGAAGACACAGGGGGCTCCCTGTGGGTGGAAGGCAGTGGAGAGAGATGAAGTAATCCCTTGGTTCTGTGACTAGGGAGACGAGCTTGGGAGACTTCCACTTATTATTTGACTTGACTCCCTAAGAAAGAGAACAAGGTGGCGTTGTCCTGTCCCTGAGGCCAGGTTACATGTCTCAGTGTCCTGCTCTCTGCCCCTGCCTCTGATCACAGCCCGAGAGAGCCTGACGAAGCTGGTTAACATCAGCTTATATGTTTCTCATATAGTGTAGCACGTTCTTGAAATACAGAAATGTGTCCTACACACCACCTTCTCTCCTCACCACCCTCGACTCCATCTTCCCCTTGTGGGAAAAAAAAAACAACAACAACAACAAAAAACAAGTTAACAAGTGATAGGAAACATTCCTTTTATCAAATTACTTGCAGGGTATTATAGACTGAAGGCCGTTTCAGTCCATTTCCTCTATTTTTTATAACTACAATGTCATTATCATTGATGTTCAAAATGTACTTCTATACCACTGCAAATTCTACATCCTGAAAGGCTAAATTACGTTCATTGTAGAAGTCTTGCTATTCTTTTTATTGCATTCAAGTTTTTGACAATCCATGTGTAACATATTTGGCAGAAGTGATAATAAAATAGAAAAACTCATTCTTCAAGGAAGCTTCCAGAATCAGTTACTGACAGGAACAGGGAAGGACTCCTTGGGGAAGGCTATTTTCACAAACAGGATGGGTTCAGAGCAACTCTTCTTGTTTGTGCAAACAAGATGAAAAGAAAGGCCAGAATTCTGATTCCATCTCTGAATCTCTAATTGTACAGGAAATTTTGAGATAAATCATTGTAAAACTACCATTCAAAAGCTCAGTCTTCCCTATAAGGATAAGCCTCAATTTTTGCTGGTGTTATTTATTGCTATGCACACTGTCATGAGATATGGGCATGCTCAGGGATGAACATGGGCATCTGAAAATAGGTGAATAGCTCTATTTTAAAAGGAAGGGAAGGGCAAAGTTGCTGATTATCTGCATTAAGTGGTATATGAAAACTGTGTTGAACTGTAAAGATAATGATTGGCATTGGCATCTGAAAACACTAAAATTTGATATGAGCCCTATACATATCAGAGACCTGTTGTTTCTTTACATAGGCTGAGCGGTTGATCATATTAAAACTTTGAAAGACTCTCTAAGCCAATTTGTATTCACAAAATTAGTGATGATAGCTAGCTCAGCTTTTAGTTTTTCTCGGAATCTTGTGTATCTACAGACTTAATAGCAGAAAAACATTTGAACTGTTCTGGATGTCAGCATGTGAAGAAGCATGAGTTTTAGCTAATCTAACCAGGCTACAAGCAGATGTAGACTTTCAGAGGCAAATATTTTAGGGTTGCTTAAAAGTCAATGGTAAGATTTTTCCTTCCTGTAATTTACTATTGTTAGAAAAACCGTAATGTGATATTTAAAATTTGACAGTAGAATGGAGAAGATTGGTTCCAATGCTAGCTGGGGCGTGCTGTTCAAAACAGCTTTTGCTGCCTGTGCGCTTCACACATTTTGACAGGAGGCTCACTCAGCCTAGTGTTGGCCACAGAGTCAAGGCAGGTGAATCTTGTCCACCACTGACAAGAGACCCCTAACATCACCATCCAGAGGGACCTATCACCACCTTGCCTGTCTTCAGTGGAGCTTAGAGAGACTGAAAATCAAATCCAGTCCCCAGATGGAAGAAGCCCAGGACACTATTTAACCTAATAATTCATGGAAATAACAGTTCAGTAGGCACTATTAGTACAGCATAAATCCATTTTCACTAAGATATCGTTAGTGTTACTGTTTACAACTAAGTATCCAACATTTCAAAAACTGAGGATTTAAAAAACTCTTTTAGAAATGAGTTCTTAGAAACTGCATACACCTTAAAACTGCTCACAATTTTATTCTGAACTTTTTTTTTAAACTGCATTTTGCCTCCCTAATTAATAGCAGCTGATTTTTCAAAGTACAAATTTAATGAAGGCAGCTTTAAAATATTGGTCCTAAAAGCAGCCAGTTAGAAACATGACATTAAAGGGCAAATCTCATTTTGTTGAAAAAGATATACAGTGTCTGGAAACAGTATATTTTAAAAACAAGACCTCAAAAGAATCTGAATCTTGAATCAAAACTAGAATGAAGCCAAGTTGACTGTAATAGAAACCAAACGTGTATCTGCTTGGGTTTGGATAAGTATCCCCCAAGTCCCACGAGTTAGAGGTTTGGTTCCCAGTCTGTAGCACTATTGGATGTGGTGGACCCTCTAAGTGGTGGAGCTCCATGTCTCAGGTCACTGGAAACGCATCCATAGAGGGAACCCTGGGACCTGATCCTCCCTGTCTCTTGTGCTTCCCAGTTTTGCTGTGCTACATGCTACCATCATGATGTCCTGCCTCACCATATGTCCAAAAGCAATGGGGCTGATCAATCTTGGATTGAAAGCTCCAAAACTCTGAGCCCAAAGTAACCTTTTCTCTTTATGAGTTGATTCGTCTCAGGCTTTTGTTATAGTAATGGGAAGCTGACTAACACTATGTCCATAATTATGCGATTTGTCTCATCTTTTTAAAGGGAAAATTAAAGAAAAGGAAGTCATTTTTATTATCATCTCTCTGCAAGGCATTAAACATTTAATTTACAAGCTGAAATAATTGATTCTTCACAGTGACTGTGTAGTATGTCATTCTTTATTTTTCAGATAAAGCAAACCAGTCCCAGGGAGCTTAGGGAACTAGATCAAGTTACCAAATGGATGCAAGCAGAGCTAGAATTTTAATGAACTTGTTCTGACTTTCGAGACAAACTGAATCTATAAATTTCTTATAACTACAAAAACGAGCAGGCAGGATGTGATCTGAAGTAGCAATACTAGGTAAGTACACTGATAATTCACTAGATAAGTGTCTTGTTTGAAACTCTTTATTCCTCAACCACTTATTTTACCAAAATAACCAAAAAAAAAAAAATAGAAGATACTTGAGTAATTGATATTGGCCTCTCCTGCCCCATTGGTAGATAATGTCTCAGGAGTCATCAAACTTAGAACGTGCTGTATCAGGAAGGGTGCTAAGGCCAAAGCTTGCAGCTAACTCAGAAATAAGAGACATGTCCAAGAGAAATGGAAGCTGTTCCACGGGAAAACTGCATAAAGAACTGTTAAGATCTTTGCTTTCATTAGTACTTCCTTTTGACATGTACTGCAACTTAAAAGGCTGAGATTTATAAGACATTGAAACTGAAAACAAATTTAAGCTTCAACAATACAAGTTTGCAATAATTAAAAAATATTATATTAGAATTTTAAAACACAAATAAATTCCAGACCCCTATCCAGCCATGACCCTTTAACTCCAGCTATCTCCATTAACCAGGAGTCAATTTCCTTTGGCTACTAAACAATTTTGACAAAAAAATCTATTCCCTCAGTGGAGCCTAAATTTCTTATTTCAAAATAGCATGTAATATGCTATTCTAAAAATAGCATATCTCTCAGTTTTATGCTGATTTTCATATAGGTTGTATAAAAAAACTAGAATTTTGTTTTTATTTCAGAAATATATTCAAAATGTATTTCCATTGTATGATAAAGAAATAGAGGAAAATATCTTTATATATATATATCACATTACAAATAAACATTTAAAAGTTGCAATGATATCCAAACGAGAGTTGGCCGTGTGAGAGAAGGGAGGAAAGGAGGAATTCTGGATGCTGTCCCAAGAGCCTTCGATCTCTTCTCCCTTCATCAGTAACAATCCCACAATCAGGCCAGAGGATTCAGTCCCCTTCCCTTGCACACCACACTTCCAGCAGTGTGATGTCACTGGTCCTTGATTTTTTTGTTGCTGAGGTAGGTCTTATTGGTTGGGAAGGCATTGAACATCCCAGATCCTGGGGTTCTGAGGATCAGGGAACCCCTTCCTCAGCTCCTACAATAAATTCAGATAAAGCAGAATACCAGCGCATGTGTTTCCTTGACCTGTAAGTGGACAGTGGGGCCCTGGTTGTCAATCACTAAACTAGCTGCTCGCTACACCTCCTAGCATGCCTGAGGCCCTGGGTTCCATCCCATCACAAGTACAAAGCAAGAAGGTAGGAAACTGAGCCATGGAGTGATGAGTGACTCCCTCCAGATCATGCAAGGAACGATTAATTTTTTACTTGATCTTTGTACATATCTAGAGAGGAATTCTGATTCATAAGCAGACACTAAGTTACTGAAGTGCTTTTTTCACAGGTGAAATTGTTTGTTTTTCTTTCTTTATTTATTTTTTACTGGAGTTTGAACCCAGAGGCTCAACCACTAAATCTCTTCCCAAGCTCTTTTTATTTATTTATTTATTTATTTTTAATTTTGAGACAGATTCCCACTAATTTGCTTAGGACCTTGCTAAGATGCTGAGGCTGGCTTTGAACTTGTGATGCTCCTGCCTTAGCCTCCCAAATTGCTGGGATTACAGGCATGTTCCTCTGCACCCCGCTCAAAATGCCTTTGAACAGAAATGCTCACCTCCTTGACAGTGAGTCAAAAAGTAGAAAAGCATGTATGATGGTAACGTTTACTTAAGCAATTCATATCAAATATTTGTAAACAATATTCTGCTATATCATTCCCAGAGTGAGATCTGTTAACCACTGGAGGTCTTGGACAAAGACGGTCTTGGGCAAAGATGGGCAAAGTCACTTCAAGAAAAATAACCAGCAATACATGTTACCAATGATAAAATCAAAGCTTTCAAGAAAAGAAGGAAAAATTCTTAGAGTGAAGAGTGTTTTCTTTCTTGAGTATATTAATACCAATATTATTTCTATATACTTTATTCTCTGGACTATTTTTATGTCTAATGAATCACAAGTAAATATTAAAGAGTTTGAAAAAAAATTAAAGCCATATTACTATAGACTCAGTTTTTAAGAATATCAATCCATACAATTTTATTTTGTTGTATGTTTTTCTAGAGCAAATACATTGTATCAGCTGTTTTCAGCCTACTTAAAAAATAATACAGATTCATGTTCTCAAAAATATTATACATTGTCATAATTGTAAATATCCTTCCTTCCTATATTTTCACTGTTTTTTACTAAATGATCTTGATTTATTGACATTGAAGAAAAACATGAAAAAACATGGTCCTCCTAGGTAGTAGTCGTGCAAATATAGCACAGAATAATGAAACTTACATATCACAGGAATGTGATATGCTGCTGTTAGAGATCACATTTATTTTTGTAGATGAAAACGAAAAGCAAATATAAAACTTAGCTTATAATTTTTTTCTCTTATAGTCAAATGTTTCAGTGTTATGGTAGAGAATATCTGAGCTCATCTTGTCCTTCTCACATTTTTTATTCTAATGTTTCAGAAAACTTTCAGAAGTGCATCTGCACTCTCTCTTTTGGCAACCATACCTTGTGCCACAGAGATGGTAAGCTGGTTCTTGGGAGAGACTGTCACTTTTTTCTCATGTTTGTGAGAGCTCTGTCCTACCACCTTTCATAAGAGATTAATAATTCGTCCTTCCGTGGCTGATGAGCTGGGGGAAGTGAAGGTTAAATTACAGTGATGACTGTGTTGTTGGGATGGTTTCTCTCTAAAATAAGCCACCAACAAAAAGGAGATGCTCCTGGGAGCTATAGAATCGTCCCCCAATCATGAAATTCAAGAGAGACCTGATCACAGAAGCACAATAGCTTCAGAGTAGCTATCTCCTGGAACCCCACGTAGGCATCAGGACATTTTACGTTTCCAATTGCATAAATTAGCATTCGAGCCAAAGCCTAACCTACAGAATATATAGGTAGAATTTTTTAAAAGCAAACATTTTAAGTTCTTTATTCTTAAAATCACTTATTTTCACTCATTTTTCCTTTCATATTCTTTTTTGTTTTGTTTTGTTTTAATTAGTTACACATAACAGTACAATGACCTTGACATATCATACAATTCTATCTCTATTGAACTCTTCAAGTATAATTTTAAAAGTAACGTGACATGCATTGCTCTATCAACATCCTACACACTGCAGTGAAACCATGTTCGAATACTAACATCAGCACAGGTTAAAGAAAAGTCGTCATGTCAAATGTCCTATCAGATCCATGTTGCAGGCAGGATTTTGCTTGCCCAGCACCCCTCTAGGGCCCCACTCTCATCCAGATCTGAATCTATGTTCTTCTTGGGTGGAGACATCCAACGTGAGCCCAAGGAAGGCATGTCCATCCCCAATCCCAGCAGTGGTAGGAATGACTACCCAAAGTGACTTGCTCAGGCTGAGCCAATCAGAATGAATCCCAGACTTAGGCTGGAGTTTTGAGAAAGAGCCTTAACCAGCAAGATGTGAGACCACTGTTGAATAAAGCCAGCAACGAGTGCAATGTTGGCCAGTGTAGACAAAGGGAAACCGAATCCTGCACATTATTTGACACCCTGGATCCATCACTATCCAAATCCAGATAACCTCTAAACTGTCAATCTTCTCTTTTGTTTGGAGGGGCTTCAATTGGTTCTTACTGCTGGCATGGAAAGTATCTTTCTACAGCAATGCACCTCTTCAATTACATAAAGAAGAGTAAAAACCTCACCTCACCCTCCGATTCCTCAAATATCGTGGGAGATTGTGAATTGTTTTAAAGATTTGAAAAAAAAATAAAGATTTGGAGAGCAAGATGAATGGGATGAACTTCACACCATGCCCTAATATTTTGCTGAAGGGTACAATAAGACAGGTGAAAACATGTTAACTGCAGTGTTATATATGTCCTCAAAAATTAAATGTAACTTAAGTCTTAACTATACGACAAAGGCTGAGTACAAGACACTATGTCAATATCATATTATGCATCCCCCAGATTATTGAAAGGCAAATATTTATGATATAATAATATGTGGAAAATATTAAAACAGTGTTGCATTTCTTATGATAATTATAGCTATATTAAGTGATAGATACGTGGAGACAAGCAGTTTCAGATTTGGTTGCATATTAGAATCTCCTGGAAAGTGTTGTAAAAAAATGTAAAAGAAACATTAATACTTCAAAAATTCTCCTTTAATTCTCACTTAATTGGTTTGGGGTAGAGTTCAGGCATTGATATTTTTCTAAAGCTCCCAGGTGATGCTAATGTACAGACATAAACCAAAGCTTTAGAATTATGAAAAAGTGAAGCCTCTTATAATAAATCAACAGATATTTCATTTTTACATATTCAAACGTTGGCATTTTAGCATATTCAAATATTCACTTATTTGGCATATTCACGTAGTCCTAAATTCTTCATGTATTGGCAGGAAATACATTTCATCCATACTTAAGCCTCAAAATACTACAGGTGTCGATGGTCTTATACCTGAGACAAATCAGTAGTTTATACCCTGAAGTAGAGAAGAGAATGAGGATTTGGAGACATTTTTTTCAGGTATGAATTTTAACTCCTGGGTACACCCCAACTTGGAATGTCCCAGTCTCTTGTTTTGATGTGAATGATTCTGACATAACATTTGCAACTTGAACTTTCTAGCAGGTCTCCATCTCAGCCTTAATGAATGTTAAATATGTGCTTACCCATTGTCTATCATCCCCGATCTCCATAAATAGACCCTCCTTCTCTAGATGATGAAGAAACCTGGAGCTCACACAGGTACCTAGATTGTCTATGCAAATATGGATCTCAACTATCCAGCTCCAAGCTTGACCTCTTCTGAGTTCCAAACTTACAACGGCTTCCTCAACACCTCTACATGGTCACCAGGAAGCATCTGGATTTTAACCAAAATGAACTGAATTTTTGCACCTAGGCTTGATCCTTCCCTAGTGTTCCCCATTTCAACAAATGATATTCTCATTCACTGTCTGAACCAACCCTCAGATGTTAGAGTCTGTAAACAAGTAAAGATGGCGCCTGGCATTTTGCCAGAGGGAGTGGTTTGTGAAGTAACACCAGCCAGCCATTAAGTGTGGAGATTCCTTATTGGTTGACTGCTGTATCTAGTTAATGTTAATTAAGATAAGCTGTGTGGAATGTATATATACCCCTCCGGTCCTACAATAAACGGCTCCCACTCCTGCTGTATCTGTCTTCACAAGTTGCTCGTCACCCCCGGGTTATTTTGCTGCAGCCGGACTGCGGCACTCAGAAACATTCTTGAGTGTCAGTTTTAACCCATGCACATTTTATCAGCAAATCTATTTACATGTATCTTCAAATTATATCTTGGGCTCAACTCATTCCCATCAATTTCAATGCATTCTTTCTTCCAAGAAATCAGGATCTCAAGCAGAATCCTATACTCATCTTCCTAAGGGAACCCTGCTTTCCTGCTTGTCCCCCATGGTCTAAGTTTTGTGGTCATTTCTATCCTAGCTCATAATCCTCCAGTGCCTTTCTATCACAGGAAACCCAGCTCTTTGGAACCTGCCATCTGGCTCTACTTGTCTTCTTAGTGTTCTCCCTTCCCTCTGAGCACCAGACTCACAGCCCTCCCTGACCTCCCTCAACAGGACCCAGTGTACCTTCCTAGCAGGACCTCTCCTCCTCGTTGGTTTCCTGTGATTGCTCTCACCTTAGATCCCATGTCTCAGTCCCACCGTGCGTCTCTCCAGGGCCTTCAAATTCCCCCTCCTTGGAGATACTTTCTTGAAAGTCTATTCCAAAAGAGCACTCCCCTCGCTACCCATATTACTCCCCATCTCTTTAAGATGTTTCACTTTTCTTCATAGTACTTATCTTACCTGATGTTATATATGTGCTTACCCATTGTCTATCATCCCCCGATCTCCATGAATGTAAGGTTTAATCAGTTTTGTTCCTTACAGAATTTCTAATCTTTAAAGCAATGTCTTTGTGTTAGTCAACTTTTTGTCATTGTGGCAAAAATAACTGCCAGAAACAACTTAGAGGAGGGAAAACTTATTTGGGGCTCATGGTTTCAGAGGTTCAGTCCATGGTTGGCTGATTCCATTGATCCGTGCCTGAGAGGAGGCAAACATCATGGAGGAAGGGCATCAGGGAGGAAAGCTGCTCAGCTCAGGGCGGCCAAGAAGCAAAGAGAGAAGCAAGACACAGGGACAAGGGCATGCCCCCAGTGATCCACTTCCTCCAGTCATGTCCTTCCTGCCGACAGTCACCACCCAGGAGTTCATTCAAACTACTAGTCCATCAAATGGATTAATCCACTAGTAAGGTTACACCTCACATCACTGCCTAAAAGCCCCAACTCTGAACTTTGAGTATTGGAGATCATGCTTCCAAAACATGAGTCTTTTTTTTTTTTTTTGGTAAGGTAGGTCGGGGCATTTCTAGATTCAAACCACAGTAGCCTGGGTACACAGTTGGTGGTCTATAAGTGTCTGTGGAATATTTGAATGATTAAATCAAGTATATAATTATTTTTGTTTTTAGAGAAGTTTTAGGCTGACAGTAGAAAGAGTGGAATGTAGAGATTTCATGCATTCATGCAACCCTGCCCCTGCCAGTGCAGAGCCTGCCCTCAGCCAACATCACGCAGCAGTGCTGTCTGTTATAGCAAGAAACCTACCTTGACCCAGCCTCATCATCCAAAGCACGTACTTCCTTTTAGGGTTCCCTCTTGGTGTGTGGACTATGGGCTTTGCCACATGATCGTGCCATGTGTCCACCATTGTAATGTGATACAGGGTGGATCCACTGCCCTAAAAAAATCCTCCATGCTCCACTCATTCATGTCTTCCCTCCTCTTAACTCCTAGCACTGGCTGATCTAAAATAATTTTTCCTTTTTCAGGTTGTTTTATATTTGAAATAGTCAAGTATTATGCTTTTGACTTTTGGTTTATTTATTGTTATGGCTTGGATATGAAGTGACCTCCAAAACTCCTGTGCTGAAGGCCTGGTCCCCAGTGCAGCAAGGTTCAGATGTGGGCTTTGGGACGTGACTGGATCATGAGTGCTTGGACCTCATCAGTGGGTTAATCCATCCATCGTTGAATGGACTACCGGGAGGTGGTAGAAACTGTCGAGAGATGGGGGACATGGTTGGAGGAAGTCCCCACTGACTTTGGGGACTATATCCCTGGACACACACCTATCCCCCACCCACGCTTCCTGGCTGCCATGAGCGGAGCAGCTTTCCTCTACCACTCCCCTCCTCCACGCTATTCTGCCCCACCTCCAACCCAGGCAAGGGAACCAGTCAATCATGGCCTAAAACTTCTAGCATTGTGAACCAAAATAAATCTTTCCTTCTTGAAGTTGTTCTTGTGAGGTATTTGGTCACAGTGATGAAAAGCTGACGGGACATATTTGTTTGCAGGTGGCTAACTTAGATTGAGGTGCTCTTCTAATGTCCTGGGAATGTAGACGAGGCACTCACCTGGAAATTACTAATTTTATTCACTTATAAATTAGTGATAACAATAAAATTAATCTCAGTGAATGTCTTCACTGAAAGACTCAGGGAGTGGCTCTTTTCTGACCGCCCAGCTCAGGTCATTGCCTTGGTTTCAGAAAGGCCCTCAGCATTCAGCTTAGAGTCCACAACTGAGGCAGGGCGCTCCTCACTGCAGTGGGACTGGAGGACTGCATCCGAGCTCAGCAAGTTCTCCCCTGCGGGCTTGGAGGCTATCTTCAGACCCTCACCCCATGGCTTCGACCCTTTCTACCCGCCCCTTCAACAGCTTCCTAACTATCTCCCTGCTTCCTCAGTGACCTCTCAGGTCCACCCTCCACACTAAGCAAATATGTGACTATGCTACCCTAACTGAAAACTTTCCTGAGTCCTAGCACCCTAAGACATTGTTACTTGTCCCACCCAGGACCCCTCACTATGCCCTTCAGATAGAGTCAAGGCTGATCTTCCCTCACAAAGGAAGGCCGGGCTGAGTGCCTGCTTTGAAGAGCCGTCTTATCTGTCATGGCACCTACACAGCCCCCAAAGTGCCAATAGAAACTTAGGGGTATTCATGGCTTTCATAATATTTAATATGTATTAACAGCAGAGGCCCTTGAGCTAGGAACTTTGGGATCAGATCTTCCCCTTGGTATTTGTATACCTTTGGACAAAGCATTTAATGTCTCAAGCTTCTGTTTCCCCCTCTGTAATACAGATATGATTCTGTACCTGGATCTCACAGAGTCATGCTGGCTAAATGAGAGGTTCAGGACAGTCAGTGCCTGGCACTTAAGGAACACTCCCCACGTGTCAGTGGTTATCACTATTATATCCCCCTCGGCTTCCAAGTTATGTCTGGGCTTTGACTGGGTGACATGATCAATTTTCAGTATGTTCAAATTCCCCTTCGGTGCTTCTAGTTTAGAAGCTTTTACTCTCACATTGGATTGTAATGTAGTAAAAGCTCAAACAAGGAAATTATTGAAGCTGAAATCTCAATTCTAATCGTGACTACTATTTTTCAGGTTCTAAAACATGCCTATATTCATTTTCTAGGGCTGCCAGGACAGTACCACAGACGGGGTGGCTTCAAGAAGGGAGATTAATGTGCTAACAACTCTGGAGCCTGGAAGTCTGGGATGGGGTGTCAGCGGGCTGGCTTCCTCAAGCCTCGCTCCTCTCTTGGTGTCTTTGGTCTTCTCTCTCTAGTCTCTGTGCCCTAATTTCTTATAAGGACCTGGAATTGGATTAGGGCCTACCCCACTGACCTGATTTTAACTTAATTACCTCTGTGAAGACTCAGTCTCCAAATACAGTGACATTCTGAGATCCCAGGAGTTCTGACTTTAATGTATGAATTTGGGGGTGGGACATAATTCAGTCCATAAAATATGTCACATCATTTATTTCTAACCATTTTTCTGTAAAGCTGGGGTAAATTATTGATATCTAAATATATAAAATCTATCATAATTATAAGTCAATGAAATGAATGAATATTCTTGGGAAATATGATTATTGATAATTCCATATGAAAAGAAGTCTTCCTCATATTAAATAAAATAGAATCTCAAGTCACAGCTTAACTGTAATGATGAAAAATAGACTCAGTTATGTGTGGTGGCTCATGCCTGTAGTTTCCGATACTGAGAGGGGGTTGTGAGCTCCCAATCAGCCAGGGCAATTTATAGAGAACTTGTCTCAAAACAAAACAAAACAAAACAAAAAAATGAATCCTTGGTTATCCTTTCTCTATTTCACAGAGAGAATGCAGTATTCAAAGAAAAAGTTCATTAGCAAACTATCAGTGACGATGTGGTTGAACAACCAAAAAGGAATCAAAGATGAAGTCAAATGTTTCTTATAAAAGTGAACTTAAAAAACAGTGACTTAAAAACTAATAAAACTTGAAAATGCAATACATACAGTACTAAGGACAATTATTCAATTTTAAATTTTAGTTTGAATGAAGAAATGTTTAACTTTTTTAGAGTTAATATCATTACTTTATAAACCAAGTCAAATTTTTCTTCTTGCTATTATCATCCATCTGCCAGTTTGCATATGAGCTAACCCTGAATCTTTGCCTATGTCTGTGCCCTGGGAAGCAATTGAACCCAAGTCATCAATGGGACGTTAAGGGTTATAGGATTTAATTTTAGGTTCTAAAAAAACATATTCACTTAATATTTTAAAAAACAAAACAATAGGACTATGTGGAAAAAAAAATGAATCCAGGTGGGTATTTTAAACTTTAGAAAAGGTTTTTCCCGGAGTAAATAAATTTGTTTGGGAATTAGGATTAAATAAGCTATTTGGTAGAAAATCATCTTAAAACAAAAATTAGGTTTGAGTACCCCCTAATCCTCTATTGTTTGTTCCCTAGCATTAAAAAACAAAGATCATCTGTTATTTTTTTTTTTTTTTTGCTTTTAGTGATTACTACAAAATATAGGTAACAAATTAGCTTTCCTAAATTCCTTATTCTCTGCCACTACAAAAATATTTGCAGACAAAACTCCATAATTTTTAAAGCACAGGTGACTTAGATATGAGGCAAGGCTTTAAGAATTTTTGAATGAAAATGTTTAATGCTATAGGAGTTATTGATGTGTTATTTAATCTGCAACTAAAGCGAAAGAGATGAATTCTGAAGTGCCAGTCCTAGTTATTCACCATGAAATGCCTTGTTTAATGCTTCTTTAATGAAATCAAACAGTTAAGATAATGAAAATAAAGAGAAAGGTCAAGTCGCTGAGGATAAGCCACTTAACCTTATTTCTTATTGCATGTAACAGCACGAAGCTGGAAGCCAATCTTCATAAATTGAATTTATTTCATATTCCTAATGCTTATGAATAAATCATCTTTGGTAATTAAATAATGTGTGCTGCTTTTCTGAGAACCCTCCTGTCAATTGTGCGAGTTGGCTTGTGTCTTCCAGATGTGCTACGTGTCTGCTGGAGACTCCCCGAGGAGCCAAAGCAGCGGACAGACCCGTGGGCACTCGCCGTTCTATCTTATTTGAGAAACCATGGGAGAAAGAGAAGCTAATGAAGACTCATGTACTCAAAGAGCTCCAGATCATTTTCTCAGCTCTCCGAATTCACGATTAATGACATCTCACTCCTAACAGAAGGAAGCAGAGGGAGGCCTCTGCACTGTCCCAGCCTGACCACAGCAGCCACCTCCCAGGAGCTGGTCTAGAAGTTGCACGTTGAGGGTTGGTGGGCACACACCATCGATGCACAGGAAAAGGCCCATCTCTTTGTTTTTGATCCAGATAACTATTTTTTTCTATTTTGTAATAAAACTCTCCCTAAATTCTAAAATATATTTGAAAGGAAGGAATTCAAAACTAAGGATAATATTTCATTTTATCTTTTAGCAGCTTGCTTAAAGTATTTTTGAAAATCATCTTCATTCTCCTGGAAATTTGCTGATTTTTCATCTAAGAAATGTGTGTGTGTGTGTGTGTGTGTGTATGTCTTTTCTTTTACTCAAGGTTCAATCTTCATCCTTTATTCATCCAAAGCCAAATGTGGATGGTGTAAGTCTATTTAGAGTAACTAAAAATAAATCAAATGGAGAAGGCAAGCATGCATTTTCCCACGTAAGAATCACCCCAGTTCCTATTGTTTTCTGCAGGGTAGGCCACACTAAGTATAAAAGCAACTGTCACTGTGGCCATAAGTCCTATAAGAGCAGCAATCAGGTTTTATCCTGCAGAAACCCCCATGAGCAGTGGTGCTCACGCAGCAGGACACACTCCTAAGCGTACCAGGGGAATGTCCATGCTTTCTGGATTCTTCTTTTCCAATGTGATGCTCTATCAGGACACAAGAGAATGAGAACCTGGCTGCGGTCATAAAGGTCATAAAAAGCCAGCCTTGGGGCAATAGCTCAGTGGTAAAGCACTTGCCTAGCACACGTGAGGCCCTGGGTTCTATCCCCAGCACCACATAAAAATAATTAAATGAAATAAAGGTATTGTGTCCATCTACAACCAAAGGAAAAAAATTAATAAAAAAAGGCCAGCCTTGCACATACTATGTTTGGTTAAGAATGTAACATTCCTATTGGTAAATAATAGTAGACACATGGATACATTGTATTCCCTCAGTGGAGAGTCACATTTTAGATTTTTATCAGATAAGATTTCCCTGGGTATACTTAATGTCAAAAACCAGTCCCCATATTTTTATTCCTATTAAATATTTCTTCACACACACGTTAGTGCTCTTAAACCTGTATCCCGGTGCTGAACCTAACAAGATGCATTCTGTGTCGTATTTCCCTGAATTCAAGACTGCAACACTCATCTCACTGTCATTTCCGGGTTAAACCCTTTGCACAGCACTCTTCTAAAATCATCTCACTTTGACACCAATTACTTAAAAATCAGAAATGCTTGAATGGATTGAGTTCTTAAGATTAATATTTTATAAGCGATGTCCTACTACTCTTTTAAACCTAAAGCATAACTGACTGGTGGTGTGCTCTAATTAAAACACTGCACACTGTAGTTTGATTCAACAGAATAAATGAACAGTCCCCTTCAATAAAATGAAAGTCTCCATCACATTCACAAACATCTACAAAGTGTTTAATTCAAAACAAGACTTTTATCTTTTGATTCTAGCTAAGGAGCACATTTGCTCATGATGGTTAGGCACCCCACGTTATTTTTAGAAAAAGTTTGAGTTAACAGCATTTACAAATGGAGGCCCCAATGCACTGAAATGATAGCTGCAAACTAATCAATCACAGAAGGAAACAGTTTCTAAATAAAAGAAAAAAAAAAAAAAAGCCCTGTTAATAAGTGCCAAAGAAGTCACTTCCTCTACAGCTAAAGCTAAGCAACTTTAAAGGTAGCGTGAAAATAAGGACATCTTATCTAAGCAAATCTGTGACAATCCTGACTTCCTTTGGCAAGCATGGGCATGCCAGACAAAAGGAGTGGGGAATAAAACCAGACCAGAGGAGCATGTCTGGGGTGCATTAACAGGTGCAGTCTTCAGAACAGCGTTGACAAAACCCAGTTTTACTTTCCCTCCTTCACCACCACTTGAGGGTCACTCCATGTTTACAAAGCAGAAGCAACTTCTGAGAAAGTGTTTTAGGCATGACCTGAGTCACGCGTATTTGAAAAAGATTTATATGAGCATGTGGGAAAATTTCTGGGGGTGGAGGGATGAGAGAAAAGCCTTCCTGAATAAGTGACTTGTGTGCTTCAAAATTTATGTGAGAGTTACCATCACGTGTTGTCTTCATAAAGTAATTGATAGGAAGAAATGAATCCATTTTGTATTTCCCAGCTATTGCAAAATAGCTGGCAGAGTTTTACAAAAAGTTTTGTTCATTGAAACAGTATGTGACAAGCTAGGGTTGGCTTTTAAATGGGGGCAAATGGGCTGTAAAAATCCACAGCAGAGGTGAGGGGCTCTGCCCATCACAATCTCTTCTCCTCTACCCTCTCTCTCTTCTCACACCTAGTTTTGTTTTGTTATGTTTGGTTTGGTTTGGTACCAGGAATTCAACCCAGGGACACTTACCCACTGAACCACATCCCCAGCTCTTTTTATTTTTATATTTTCATTTAGAGACAGGGTCACAGTAAGTTGCTTATAGCCTCACTAAGTTGCTGAGGCTGCCTTTGAACCTGCAATCCTCCTGCCTCAGCCTCCCAAGCCACTGGGATTGCAGGTGTGTGCCACCATGTCTGGCCTCATACCTAGTTTTATAAATGAACAGGACAAACGTGCTTTATCCACAGACAGTACTGAAGAAGAAACTGTAGAAACAAAAGAGTATGAAAAATTTAGCTTCAACGTAATACTTTCATTTGAAAAATTAAGCTTTAAATCAATCTATTTACTAATGTTTAAATTATTTTTTATATGAAACATTTATTCTTATCATAGTAAAAAGCCAGGCAATATCATCATGAAGAAATGCCAGTAACTGTATCCAAGATGGAGATGGAGAGAGGCTGTCATGCTTACCTTTAATGCACTATGAACTTGGATTTGCATTTTTAAAACAGTTATTATGATTGTCATCTAATGAGAAAATAGCTTAAATGCCTTTAATTAACAAGGAAACCAACAGGATGGGAAATTAAAAAGTAATCACAATGTATCAACCATTTGGTATCAGAAAATAACTATTTCTTAACAATAACAACATGAATCACAGTTATAACGCTGCAGACAAATTTTGAAATTAGTTGGCATTTTGGAGGCAGCAGTGTAGGAGACTTGTGAGACTAAAAGCATGATCTTTGAAGACAGAGTGGGTGTAAGGAAACCATCTTGGGCTTTTTTATCTGAACAGCCTTGTAAACTACTTAAATTCTCTGGGTTTGAAAAGAAGGACAGTTATCCACATTAGGATTATGCTGAGGATTCTATGAGATTATATGTATAAAACGCTCAGATTATAAAATGCCCAGCAAATATTAAGTTTTTACAATTGATCTTTAAAGTTGATAGATAAAGGTGACTCTCAATTGGCCCAAAAATACAGCAGAAAACCTTGTGGATGATGGGAACAGCCAGCACAGGGGAACACCCAGAATTTGAGTGACATGCAAAACATCTTTTCCACCAATAACAACCAAGAATTAATGTATGACAGAAAGCAATACAGATGTGATATAATTCATTTTTTAAAAATAAATCTACACTATTGAGATGTATTTTTTTTTCAATCACAAACATTCAAGTAACTACATGAGCAATCAAAAGCTTTACAAATTAACCTCAAATGGAATACAAAATTTATGTTATATACTAATGAGATTTATTTTTCTAGTACTCTGTCAAAGTCAAATATTTTCCCCTGAGAATGTAATAAAGAGTATATTGTAGGCCATCTACACCACTCCTCAGTATCTGTGCAAAAGAATTAAAGTCAGCAGACAAGAGCAATATATACAGGCCACGTTTTCAGCACTCCACTCACAATAGCTCAGTTATGAACCCAGCCTCACTGGTTAATGGAAACAGAAAATGTTGCATATACACACTGGAGCTTCAGTCAGCCATAGAGAACAAAATTATGTCCTCCACAGGAAAATGGATGAAACTGGAGAGCATTGTGTTAAGCAAAATAAACCAGACTCAGAAACACAATGTCACATGTTTTCTCTCTCTCATGTGTGGAAGCTAGAGAGAAGGGAAGAGAGAGACAGAAAGAGAAGGGGAAGGGAGAAGGAGAGAGGTTTCATAAAAATAGAAAGAGAGACTATTAAAAGAGAGGATCAGGATAATCCCCATTATTCTGTATAATTAATAAGCACCAATAATTTTTTAAAAGTGTATTATTTAGACTTCATAAATTTAAGCAACTATGGAAAATAGTTATTATTAAATATAATTGCCTTGATGGAAATCCTAAGTGCCCTATTTTAGTCTTTATACATTGTATACACATACTAGATTATTACATTGTACCTCACAGATGTGCAATTCTTATGTATTAATTCTTAAGTATCAACACAAAACAAAAAGTTTAAATAAAAAATATAACTTCATCAATTACAAAATGTTTTAAATTTGTTCTCTAAATTTTAGAGTTTATGTTAACTATGAATGGAAATCACCATATTGTACTAGCATAAATTGTTTAATATTAACAATGATCAAAATACTACCTTTGGGGCAGGGAATGTAGATCAACGATACAGCACTTGCCTAGCACATGTGACACCCTGGGTCCCATCCCCTGCATTATAAAAAGAAGAGAAAAGAAAAGAAAAAAGTAATCTTCACCTTTAAAGTTAACTGCAGAATCTTTCTGATATTGTCTTCATCTAAGTGGCCACATGGATATGAACAGGATGATTCAAATGACTTAATGCCAGCTGCCTTTTGGTCTACAATTTAATTACAAATTGAATGCAGGATGTGCCATTCTCTAACTGGGGCTCCAAATCTCCTGTTCTCATTTTCCCAAATATATATTTATTAAGAGAAAACAAAATACTGAGCAATATAAATGGAATTGACCCAGGGCATTTTTAGTTGATATTAAGACTCTTAACCTATAACTACTAAAATCACACTGATATTCATAATTGATTTTGAATGACTTTGAATTTCAAATCCCTGACATTAATTTTGAAATGAGAACTGCAGAATTCAGTCAAAAGGAATCATTAGGAATCAGACACATTTTCAAACTTCTTAATTTAAGAGAGCTGCCAAATTTCCAACTTTAGTATCTTCTTTCACTTATTTGAAACACACACACACACACACACACACCACAAAACCTCCTGCAAATCTCCAATACTTCAACTTGAAGAACAATTCATTTAAAGTTTATTTCCCTGGAATCAACTTTTTTTTCTATAATGAAAGCCATGAACTCCATAGAAATTACTTAATCTTAATAAGTTGTCTGCTTGCAAGTCAAAAAACCTAGTAAGAGAACAAGATGCCTCACTGTAACTACAGGCTGTTTTGCAAACACCCTCGGGAGCCAAAGGGATTCCACAGCCAGTGAGGTCCATTAGCAGCCTCACAGAGCTCCTGAGAAAGGCAGAATCTCAGACCTGCTCAATCACAACTGGCCCTGCAGTGGGATCCCGGGGGGTGTCTTACATGTGAATCAGACTTTGAGCTGCAATGGGTAAAGTGATCTGATGCCCTAATATTAGCATCATCTGATTTTTGTATCTTAATAATGACTTTATGACAAAGTTACTCTAAATACTTAAAATCTAGGAAATTCCATCTGAAAGGCACTTCAAAACCATCATTTCCCCTAAACCTCCACCCACGGGAGAAGTCAATAGGAAGGGAAATCTATTAGATGCCCATTTCATCCTTAGTCTACGCTCTCTTTTCCCTCTTACTCAGCCATCACTTTTCATTTCTATTTAGAGCCTAAGAAGCCAATTTCAGGAAACTGAGCTAAATTGCATTAGAAAGCAGCTTTCTACCAAAGTGGGATTATTGAAGGCATAAAAACTCTATTTTTAAAGAGATCATGCGATTTTTTTGGCTTCATTTCACAGAGGGCAGAAAGTTTATGCCATTTCTAGCAATACAATATAGGTACACAAAACAAATGTTTTCATGTAATTCTAAGAATGCTATATTTGGAGACAAAACAAAGTGGTTGTATTCAGGATGAAAGCAATAAATGGTCACACAAATTACTCAAGAAAGCAATATTGAGTTTTTGTCTTTTTTTTTAAAGCATGGATGATTACTTGAAGTTCTAGAGAACCAGAAATAGTTCACACTGAGCCCCACGGGAAGTGGAGATAAGGCTCATCATGTCTTGCCCAAGAGAATCTGAACAGCTGCTCTTTAATTTGGGAGACTGGCTGAAGACTGTGACAAGCAAAAGTACCTAAGATTTAACTGTGTTGGAGTCTGAATATTTTCTATACCCTACTTGACAAAGTGGGAGAAAGGAGACATGAACTATAAGGAAAAAGAGGCTGGAAACAGAGATATTTCTTCTATATTTTATAGGAAAACATTGATTCAGTGGTAGGAAATTTGAATATATAATGCAAATATCATATGTCATGTATTTATTACATATACATGTGTATATGTATGTATACGTGAACTAAGTACAAAAACATGCTCTCATTCCTTGATGGGCCATTACTCATTATAGGATGAAGCAAACCAGCCCTCCAATACCCACAAGGAATCACCTGTCCACCCAAGATCTCAGCTGGCTGCTACTTCTCTTCCTCATTTCTAGTTCTTCCTCGGTCCTAACCTTCGGGTAAACAGAGTGGTTTCTTGCAAGATGTGATTTAAAATGAAAGCAATTAAAACTACATTTTGAAATTATCAAAGGGAGTCATAATATAATTCAGAATGTATTATTTTCATGCATGTCCAATTTTTCCACATTATCATTTGAAATGCAATTACATGATTTGTGCTGAAGGGTCTCAGTTTTTCATGCAATCGTTCAAGAATGCAAAGTAGATTAATTAAATTTGGGGGAAATCTATCTTTATCACCATTCAAAAAGAGATTAATATATTTTCTCTAATTTACAGAATTAGAGGACTTAATCATGGATTTATGGATAAAGCACGCATACTTCTGAAATAGAAGCAATTATCAGCCAAAAAAAAAAAAAATCACAGCATATTATCTCCATTATTTTTCTCCAAGGATATATTTTAATTCCTTGTTCTCAACAAACATGGTAAGTTCTTTGTTAATGCCACAATCCATCATCTAACAGAGAGGTACTTCCATAATAGAGGATCTTTCAAATTGTCTTTTAAAAATGATATTGTGATAACATGTATTACTTTCCTATACAGATTAATCTCCAGACACAAAGAAGGATGTTTGGTGGTTCACAATTACTTTGCAAATTTCAGAAACATGATTAATTTTGGACTAAGAAGTTGAAATGCAATGTAAGCAAGAGCCAGATGAAACATCAAGTTTTCCATTCCTTACTCCTACAGGTATTAGAATCACCATGAGATCAAGTAGGTATCCATTTTTCAGGGTGTCACAAGGCAGACTAAAGTAGAATTGAATGGAGAACACAGTTTTATTTCCAGCTTAGCCATCACCTAACTTTGTCAAGGAGCAAATCACATTTCTGGGTATCAGCACTATCATCTCTAACTTGAAGCTACTGACTCTATAAATGATTCTCAGATGTTGAGTGTTTGGACAAATAGCATCATCACCAGCTGGAAACTTGTTAGAAATACTACTTTCCATGGCCCAGTACTAACTGAACCAAAAACTCTGGAGTTTTAGTCAGATGCCCACGTGTTTCTGATACAGCCTCCAGTGTGAAGAGCAACAGACTGCATGGTCTCCTAGCATGAGTATCAAGTGAACTGCCTCTTTATGAGCTCGTGAGATTGAGGATTGTGCCTTATTTGTCCAGCACCTAGAATTCCTCAATGAATGAATGTGTGATTGGAGGTATCATCTCCATAGCAATCTCTTTCCCTTGAATTCCTAATATCCTTTATCCATGACCATTTCATGGCACATGTGTCTCCTTTATCATTGTCACCCTGTTGTTACTGTCATTTATGTAATAGGTCTTTATCTTGTTTATGAAACAGTCACCCTCTGTAGTAACTTTTCTTCTTATATTCCATAAAATAGTGGTTCCCAAGCTTCACAATGAATGAAAGCACCTAGAGGGGACAGATTATCAGGCAATACCATCTGTGTTTCTAACTGAGCAGGTCATCTGGTCAGCATATTCATATGGAAAACAAAAGATTCTGAATACCCAAAGCACTCCTGAGCAAAAAGATCAATACTGGAGGCATTAAAATATCTGATTTCAAAATATACTATAGATCCGTAGTAACAAAAATAGCATGGTACTGTCATAAAAACATCCATGGAGACCCATAGAACAGAAGACTGAGAAATAAACCCATGAATCTATAACCATCTGATTTTTAACAAAGGTGCCCAAAAACATACATTATAGAAAAGACAGCCTCTTCAACGAATAATGGTGGGAAAATTAGAAATCTATAGGTAGAAGATGGAAACTAGATCTCTACTATCATCCTGCAAAAAAAAAAAAAAAAAAAATCAATTCAAACCAGGTGGAGTAGCTCACACCTATAATCTCAGTTACTTAGAAGACTGAGGCAGGAGGATCCCAAGTTTGAGGTCAGCCTGGGCAACTTAAAGAAATCCTGTTTCAAAATAAAAAATAAAAAGAACTGGGGATGTAGCACAGTTGCATAATGCCGCTGGACTCAATCCCCAGTACCAAACCAAACCAAACAACAAATAAACACACAACTCAAAATGAATCCAAGACCTTAAGACCTGAGACTGAAACTACTAGAGAAAAATAGGGGAAATACTTCACCATATTGGTAAAAGTAATGATTTCCTGAATAGGACTTTAATTGCTCAGGAATTAATAGCAATAATTGATAAATGGAATTATATTAAATTAAAAATATTTTTCACAGAACAAAGGAAAGAATCAAGAAAGTAAACAGACAACCTATAGAATGGGAGGAAATCTTTGCCAGCTGTTCATCTGACAGATTAATATTCCAAATATATAAAGTACTCAAAAAAGTCAACACCAAAAGAATAGATAATCCCATTAATAGGTAAAGGATCTGAGCAGACTTCTCAAAACATACTCCTCCAAAAAAGCATCAGGAATAACCAATACATATGGGAGAAAATGCTCAACCTCTTTAGTCATCAAAGAAGTGAAATTAAAACTACATTGGGATTCCCTCTCACCCCAGTTGGAATGGCTTTATCAAAAATAATAAAATAGGGGCTGGGGTTGTGGCTCAGCGGTAGAGCACTCATCTGGCACATGTGAGGCCCCTGGGTTTGATTCTCAGTACCACAAAAAATATAAATAAATAAAACAAAGGTATTGTGTCCAACTACACCTAAAAAAATAAATATTTTTTAAAAATAAAATAATAAAATAAATGCTGTTGAGGATGTAGAGGAAAAGGAACCCTTATACACTCCTGATGGGATTGCTAATCAGTACAGCCACTGTGGAAAGCAACGTGGAGCTTCCGCACAGAACAAAAAATCAGACCACTATATGATCCAGTTCTGCCATTCCTGGGTCTGTGGCCAAAGGCACAAAGTCAGCAAGCAGAAGAGAGACCTGCGTGCCCATGTTCACTGTGGCATGACCATAATAGCCACATCACAGATGAGCCCAGGTGCCCGTCTACAGTGCAGAGGAAAGAAATGTGGTGTGTGTGCCGCAATGCAGCATTATCCAGCCACAAAGAATCAATTGTGTCATTTGCAGAAAAATCAATGGAACTGGAGGACATTGTGTTAAGTGAAAATGAACTACAAAAGGATGAGTATTGCATGCTTTCTCTCCTATGTGGACAGTTTTTAGTTAAAACAAACAAACTAAGGATGAACCCCAAATAGAAAAGGAACTGTTAGGAAAAGGTGAAGGGGAATGGGGGAGGGACGAAGGGACATGGTCAAAGCATGAGATATGCATGTGTGGAAATGTTACAGAGAGATCCATAAAACTGCACAATTAAGATACAGTAGTAACATACTTTTAAGATAGAAAAAGGAAAAAGAAATTTCAATATAACATAAATTCAAAAGGTTACCTAATAGTTTTTTCCTTCTTAACATAATGGATCTGTTCTTAAATGATTCAAAAGTGTGTTTATTAAATAGTAATTTTCTTAACTATATATTAAATGATTTAATTTTTGTACAGAGCTTTTTTAAGAATCATTCTGCCTCAGCCAACACAAACCTGAATTCGGAAAGCCAGTGTATAGGAGGCACAGGTGGGTAAGATACTAATTTCTCCCAATATCCTGAAACAATTTCAACCTTGCTTTTGACAACTTGACATAACATTTAAGTTCATTAACACTACAATAGCTCTGCCATTCCAATCTATAATTCATCAGAATTGAAAAATTAAAAACGTGCCCACAGCTTTTTACTTTGTAAGAATAGTTGCATGAAGTTGATGTAGAATTTGATAGTCTATTTTTTTTCCTGCTAATTGTGGTCTATTATTTTAGCATTGTAGTTAAAAAATTATTTCTCTTTATAACCATTTGTTCATTTATTTGTTCAACTAATAATACTAATTTGCATTGGCACTGTTTTGCATTCTGGGAAACAAGGATGAGCTACAGTTCCAGTTCTTGCCAATACAGGCTCACCTTCTAGTGGGAGAAACTAATAGTAAGAGTCACTAAACATCTGTCTTATGACTTAAGGAACTTATTCATGCACGCTGTCCATCATGAATTCAAGTGTGCCTGTTACCATAATTTTTCCTAACTGCAAACATGGTAAAATATGGTTGAAATCCTAAGTAAATACTTCTACTACTCAGCAAATCCCTGTTTTCAATCTGCAGGTTCTATGAGCACCCTATTGCTCCCCACCTTCCTCTACCTTCTCTTCCTGGAAACTATACACTAAATCCAAGAAAAGACCAAAGTTAATTAGAGTGGCATTGTATGTATTCAGCATGGTACGAAACAAAAAGTTATGTAAGAGAGTAAATTATGGTTGCTATGGGAACCAGAACTTAAGAGTGTATTTTGGACAAAAGCTTTAACACTATTCAGGCAAATTATGTTATAAAAAAATAACACCAAGAGAAAAGTATTCTGAAGGATCCAGTTTTTAAGATAACAAATTTCATACAGAGCTCATCCTTGCTCTAAGATGTACATAAAGATTAGCCAAGAAAATATCTGGTTCACAAACTTAAATAAGGAAATCAAATTTCAGTTTGATGTCAACAGTAATCACAAGCTCACTTTATCAACTATCTCCTGATTATTTTTGATAAAATATTCTACTTCTTAAGGAATCCAGAATCTATAAAAAGCTTTCATTCTAATACTAAAAATGTAAAAATCAGGTTCCTGTAAACTATGTAAGTTCTCATACACAATACTTTAAACTCTTCTCGGAATTCATTGCAGACAACAAAATCTATTGATAACCTCTGACCAAAAACATTAAAATAAAAAAATTTTTAAAAAACCTTATCTATAGTTTAAGTGTTGGACTTGAGGAGTAAAAATAAAGATAATTTAGGTGGTGCATTTCACTATCTTACCATAACTGATCATTTTCATCATATAATTTTTTAACTGCATATTAAGTGATTAAATCAAAGTACTTTCTAGGCTATCTTATTTATTTATTTATTTATTTTTGCTATATTATCATCTCTATTCATTATTCAGAATTGTTACTCCACTCCCACTCTATAGGCAGTTTGGATACTTCCCCACAAGATAGTACAAAACAACTCTATTACTTGTAATTAAGATGATATACATCTTGCCAAAATCACCTCTACCATGATGAATCCAAATTATAACTTTGGGTAATTAATATACATTTTTCTTTTATTCAGAAAATGCCACGCTACTGAGATTTTTTTAAAAAAAGGTTAAATAAGAAAATGGGAATTTTGCTACAAAATGTAAACTAGGAAAAGTTTATGATAGTACTTAAAAATAATTACTGATTTTTAAAAATAATAATAAAATGGTTACATCACAGGGTGAATTTGTTTTCTACTGAAAGCATTGAATTGAAAATCATTTTCATGTCATAAAATACAAATACAAATAATAATATTGCAAAACATTCTATATAATGAATTTATTCATTTAAAATTATGAATACATATATTTTCTTGACTACTGGACACAGTGATTCATAACTCATTATTTTCCTTTGCTATAGATTTTTTTTAATTATAAAGAACAACATTCCCCAATGCCAATAAAACCAAAGAAAAAAGTTGTGAAATAGCACAGATAAATGATTATAAAGTGGGAAGACAGGTAAAAATAAAACAGGAAATTTTGTTATATCAAATGTTTTTTTTCCAATCTTAATTGAAATCACATTATCAATTACATTCAAGCTTTCCATTTTCAATTCAATAAAAAGACACTATGAAAAATAAAAATGTTTTTATCATTACAATCCATTCTACTACAAAATTATTCTTAAATTTGAGAAGGAAGTTTAAGCTACTCAAATCACTTATGAGGCAGGTGCGGCAGTGCATGCCTATAAATCCTAGCAGCTGGGAAGTTTGAGGCAAGAAGATCCCAAGTTCAAAGCCAGCCTCAGCAACTTAGCAAGATCCTATCTCAAAATAAAACATTAAAAGAGCTGTAGATATGGCTCAGTGGTAAAACAACCCTGGGTTCAATCCCCAGTAGTCCTCCCCAATAAACCAACTCATGCCCACATTGTTTATATAGACCCTTCCAGCTTGGTAGCATTTTTCAGGGTGCTTGGAGATCACTCTGGTTATTACAAAACTGTGACATTCCCTGTGCATAGGAATGTTTGATTTCAAAATGCACGCCCTATGCAATGTGGAGCATTGTCCCAACAAGTAAAGTGCCTAAAGATCTGGTTGCTTAAAGTTTTTACGGGTATATCACACAGGTTTTGAAACACCTACTTCATTTAAAACCTGAAGACAAAAGCGATCCTGCTTCTTCAGAGTCAAGATTTGAGGTCATTGAGTTAATACCACATGAATGAACTTGCTGACAGGATACTTCATGCTGAATTCCAGGTTTTGGCAGTCACAGTCCATGTACTAAATAGAGGCTGTCAGATTCCAGAGGCACTTCCTTACCATGCACTCCCCACTGCCCATGCTGCGCTGTTCCTGGGGCCACCCTGCGGGTTTGGGCGCAGGGAGGTGTGTGCAGAGGAAAGGGAGATGCTGATGGTAAAGATGAACATCCACAGGGAAAGGACGTCCTTTCTATCCAAAGCCAGGAGGCCAGGCTCGGAATAGGGTCCTGGCCTCTGTCTCAAGGGCTGTGAGGTACACTAGGGGGAAATGTGTAAAAGCCAGATGCCTTTAGGCTGTCTCCCAATAAAGACTGAAGGGCCAGGACCTAAGCTGCAGGAGTGCCTTCAAGCTCCCAAGTTCCAGTTCACCTGATGGGTGGTCAGCTGCCCTGAAGCCCGTGTCTATCAGTTCATCATCCAACTGGAATGCACTCTTCTTTGTAGTAGCCTCCTCTCCAGATAACCAAACCTGACAAATACGGCTGCACTGTCTCCCCCAGGCGTGGACTTCCCAGAGTGGCCGAGGGGGTGTCTACAGCACCAGAGGAGCCACTGGTGCTTGTTTTAAAAGGAAAGCGCTCACCACAGTGCTCAGGAGCAAGGGGTGTCCTACCTGCTCTCAGACCAGTTGAGACTCAGCCTCCCCCTCTGGGCTAGCCTCCTCCATCCCCAGGAGGTTAGGCTGAGAGCGGTGGTTCTCAAGCTGGGCCCATGGTGCCCTTGACAGGCAATGGCTGCCAACATCTTGACTGTCACCACCGGGGTGGGAGGATGCTCCTGGCATTTTGCAGGTAGAGATCAGGGCTGCTGCTGAGCACCCTGGAGACAGACATGGTCTGGCCCTACCTGTTCCTAGGGCTGAGGCTGACAGATCCCCAGTGCATTTATGACAGCACCAGGATGCTCCAGCCCATAGGAGAGCGCTAGGTCCTCGCAGCTTCCAAGTTGCGACTTCCTAATGGAGCACAACTTTGCACAGAAGGAATCCTCTAGAGTTAGAGGGACAGGGGAGTGGGGATGTGGCCAAATAGTGACTCCTCTTCCTGTTCCAGGTACTCCTCTACCTAGCAACAGGAGCGCTGGGGCCACCTGCTCAAAGCTACCAACATGATGAAGAGACATCAGTCCCCGACCACCATCCAGGCTCCCTCAGTGACCCAGGGAAAGCTGGGCTGCACGGACACGCAGGGAAACAGGTCTGCTTTCAGGTGGCTTGGTGACCACTGGTACCACCCTTCATAAAGCCATGATCTCTGGGGCTAGTTCTAAATTTTGTGCTGGGTCTAGTTCTAAATTTTTGGCCTCAGCACAGGACTAGTGAAGAAGAAGAAATGGTCTGGAAATATTTTTTGACAATTCTAAAAACGTGGAAATAAATATTCCTACAAACTAATTCATTTTTTTAAAAAAAACTTTTATCAGTTTTAAAAACAAAACACAGAGGTTGTACCCAAGGCAATACCTGTTGAATGGGCAATCTTCTCTGACTGCAAATAGAGTGGGAAAATGTTCTATTATGTGAATACCACATTTACACAGCCATCCATTAAACAGCGCTTCCGGCTTTTATCAATTAGTGTGGATTAGGGACAGAGAAAACCATTTGTTTAAGCAAAGATGTGATGAATGAAATGATACACAAAAGGAAAAATAAGAGGTAATATGACTCAGAAAAGCTAAAATAACTAAACTCAATTCCAAACTCAAGAGTTTCTCTAGTAAGAGATGAATAATGTTAAAATTAAACTTAGAAATAGTCTTGTAATGCTATTACCTACTTACAGTGTAGAATTTAAAACTACCTAGAATATATTTTAATACATACACAAATGCACATTATAATATATAAAATGCATTTCTAAACATTCTTATGGAATTATGCTGGTACAGATGTCTAGAGGCTCTTTTCTTTCTTTTTTTAGTTGTAGATGGATATAATATCTTTATTTTTAGTTATTTATTTTTATGTGGATCAAACCCAGGGCCTCACATATGTGAGGTAAGCGCTTCTACCACTGAGCTACAGCCCCAGGCTGAGCCTCTTTTCTTGAATGAGATATAACTCAATAAAACATTGCCTCTAAAGGGAATACTTTATTATGTTAATATTAATAAGCATATTAGTGTTAGAATATTTTGAGTCTGTGGCTAAAACCAAAGTTTGAAAACTTTATAAATGGTCAGAGAGCATAAAAAATAATGAAATCCTTGATTCAAGCTATAAAACTAAGTAATAAATCTGTATTTCATAAATGATCCTATAGCAATCAGATTTTTCAAAAAATCAATTAAGGACCCTTCCTTTAACTCTTTTGCTACTTCTACAATTTGGAATTAGTCACTAGAAATCATTTTACAAACCACAGGAGATTAATAATCACAACTCCACCCTTCAATTCACACATTTTTGTTGCACTATTTTTACCTCTTACAACTTGGTACCCAACATCTCTTTCTCTGAGCTGGTTGCCTTCTTCCAACAAGCTCTAAAATCATGAGAGGAGCTTTTATATAAAATATTATTAGCTTAGCAGACTTGAAATGTCGGCTTCGTTCTTTGGCACATTCATTTTTATAAGATTATCTCTTTCCAAAAAAATACCCTGCCCTGAGTCTTCTTTACATGAAGAACCCCAAAAGACTATGCTTATATTATTTCTTTCCTGGAAAATAGAACCTAAGTTGTTCTCTCCTGTTTGTTTTCTCATTTAAAAAAAAAAAAAAAGTGAATAAATTTCAAACTTTTCCCCCTTTTCCCTTTGACTTGAACAGATTATGTTCAACTTTAGAGAAACTCAAAAAGGAAAGTGGAAATGATGCACAAATACATGAAACCACAGTAGTTTTATCACACAGTACCACATACAACAAAACAATTGTTTCTGAATCTTCATGGGATCCAATTTTATTTACAACATCCTCATGCCTTTCTGAGGATAGGTCCAGTTTTCAAAAAAATTATCTACTTTATTGCCTGCCAGACAGACCTACAGCATTATAACTGATACCAGTACTAATGCATGCTATTCTCATAGCCACTAGGGAAAGAAGCATAAGATTGTTGCTCTTGAAACATTAAAGTTAAACATTAGTCTTTGCCCACAGGTAATAGTATGTGCTCAATAAATGTTTGTGGAATAAAAAAGGAATCCATTTCAGCCAGTTGACTACAAATAAATGAACCACACATTTTTCAAAGCTCTAACAAACTTAGCCTTACATAATCCTGCAAGAAAATTTATTTCAAAGAGTAAGTATTGTCAACTGAGCAAGAAACAACACAAAGAGATATTCCCTCCAAGTTATAAAACCCATGGACACTCAGGATTCCCTAAGCAACAAGGCCATTTTGCTTTTCCCATCTATCCATTCCGGACATCTATTTCTGCTTCTCAGAAATTAAGACTTACTGATTAAGACTTTAGAACTCCTCATCCATTATTCTTTCACTCTCTTAAGATAGTTGAGTTCTAATGAATAAACTATTAAATAATTCAGATTGTCTTAGAAATGGTAATCAGGATGCTGTTAAAATATATTATTCCAAAACCAATATCACCTTGAAATGTGAACAGCTTAATAAAATCAAGTAGTAATCCAAAGTAATGGCAGTAGAAATCAACATAAAAGTCAAGATAAAAATAGACTAACACTGCTAGACTTTCACTACACTAGCACTAGCTGATGATAGAGCTCTCTAACACTTCACAAGGCTCAAACTGTCAGCCATAAATGTTTTAAAGTAAAATGTAGCCTCGGAATAACATATACCAATTTCTTTTAACAGATGGCAAACTAGACTTTAAAAAAAAAAAAAAAAAAAAACCACAAAAATTTTATTTTATGTGTAGTTGAAATGGAAGACATAGTTCCAAAGACTATCATGACAAACCTAGCATCAATAGAGAAGACAAAAACCTACCATTCTCTAGTCATGGTGCAGCTTCTATTGAGTAGTTTCAGACTTTTTAAATATTCCATATTCCCTTCATTCTGCAAATAGTTACTAAGCAAAGACAGTGAGCCCAAGACTGCCGTGCTACAGAAAGGAGAACAGTCAACAAGAAGGTGAACAAGAAATATTTTTGCCAGAAACATTTATTAACATCATCATTATTAGGGTAAAAGCAAGCAAATACCCCAAGTCCAGAAAATACTAAAGATGTAAAGGAGTTCTGAGTAAGGTCCCTTCTTCACACCCAAACATGAACAACAGCTTTTACTCTTTCAGCTTATCAACTCCACCCAGCTCTGAAATCTGAGAAGAGCAACTCCATTATTTATAAGATCTCAACACACTATTTTTTCCCCCCTTTTTGGTGCTGGGGATCAAACCCAGAGCCTCATGAAAGCTACACATGGGCTCTACCACTGAGCTATATCCTCAGGCCTCAGCCCACAATTTCTTAAGCCCTGACACTACCTTTAATTCCCAGACCTTTACCCTGGAGTCCTGGGAACTTCCTTGGGTGTTAAGATGCATAATGAGACAAGACACAGCCCCAGTTGGGTTGAATGCATTTTCCAGACTGGGTAACAACAGAACTGAGACTGAATTAATTAACTAGCACCTGGACCTTTGAGAAGACACACATACACACAGTGATCACTACAACCTGAAAATTAAAATTCTCTAACAATTTATTTTTAGAATCCTTGCTAGGAAGCAGGAAAAATTAAAATGCTTGCCTTTTTTATTTCAAGGGAAAAAGAAGACAAATATTTTATTATTTCCTTTATTATTTATTTATTCATTTAATTTATTTACTTATTTTGCAGTGCTGGGGATGGAACCCAGGGCTTCAAGTACTGAACTATATACCTGCAGCCCTGAGAAGACAAATTAGCTTAAAGCAGTTTGCCAAAGACTCTCTTTTCAAAAACATGGGGGTGGGTGGGGATGAGAGGGCGGTTGATTGCAACCATTGATTCTAATCATTGAAGCTATGTCCCTGATCACTTTTTTGTTTAGAGTCAACCAAATTAACATTAAAACCACAGCCAAGTTGCTCAGAGAAGGTGACAATGATCAAAAGCCCCGTCTGCAATGTGTCTGCCCTGTCCTACTCACAGGACAATCTGACAATCCAAGTGTGAATGGTGGGTGTCTTCTGGAGCAGTGGATTTCTATGGAGGTTTTCTACAACTGGTAGAAAGCAGGCTACAAGAGTGCCCAGGTCTTCCATCTGTGTCTCTATACAAGAGGCTCTCAGGAGAGTACCCTTCTGGAGTTTGGACTAGGTCATTTGTTCTCAAAGTATGGTCCCTGGACCAACAACATCACAATCACCTGGAAACTTGTTAGAAATTAAAATGACAAAAGTCCTAACCCAAATCCACTGAATTAAACAAAAAACCGGAAGAGGGGTCCAACAATGTTTTAACCTTCAATTCATTTTGGTTTATGGTCCTTTGAGAACCTCTGGTAAATCTCTATAGCCTTTTCAAGCCACCAAAATCCTACTGTGAGTAGATCAACACTCATCTAGAACTAGGGTTCCATCTGATTAAACTCATCTAATCATGCCTAACATCAATAAAACCAGCTACATTTTCATAAATTTATGTTAGCCAGCTTTTCCGGATTAAGCAGACAATGTGAAAAAAATATCTGATGTCATTTTAACTAAAAGTGGTGATCTCCAGATAAAATCTTGGTTCCCTTCACATTTACAATGTAGAAACTCATTCTAGCTGTCATGCAAAACAAATCTATGTTTCTATGACAGTTAAGGTGCAGGAACTGGCATCTCTCTTTGCCATCCCTTCCCACCAGAACTCACTTAAGAGTGCCACCAGGAAACCTCAACAGATGGGGCGTTTTAGGGTTCCCACCCACAGGAAATATTAACTAACCAGAAGGCATGAAGTCTCACACACAGAGAACTCTAACATCATACAGATCTGGTTCCAAAATCTGGTTCAATGAAGTCCATGTCAGCAGCTAACATGGAAAACAGGACCCAAAATCCACAGCACTCAAAGCTGAAGGTGTTAAGATTACACAGATACTTCAACTTTCCTGAGGTGGTCACAAAGGAGGAGAAAAATAATCCTTTGAAATGACATAAAACTGGGATGGCTGTCAGAGGCCAAAAAAGAAAGCTGTTAAAAAACAGCAGGGGTCAAGTTTAATAGCCAGCCAGGCTCCTCAAGAAGCCTCCTTTCCCAAACTCCTCCCTTCCTCCCTCCCTCCCTGCTCTACTTCCTTCACACTCCAAGTCAGCCTGACTTTGTCATTCAAACAAATGCTCTTATCTCTTCACACCACAATACCAGAAGCGGTTCCTCCTAGCCAAATAAACATTGTAAAAACGTTTTTTTAAGAAAAAAGTAGAAATGTCCCTAAATTTCTCTCAATTTTGTCCAGAAAATAACAGAGAAAACCAAAACAGCACAGAACTATTTTTCCTGCTCCAGTACACATAAAATTGCTTTGAGAACTCAAAAAGCATTTATTTTACAGTATTCAGTAAAAACATGTTAAACTCTTCTGCTCTGCCACCCTAGACCTATACAGAATTTAGTCATGCAAGTGACTAAACCCTGCGGGAAGGTGATTAATGCACCCAGCAATCTATTCCATTTCCAAATTCCCATTTTCAAATATTTCCTGTCAGGATTATATAATTTCTTAAATTATATACCTACTAGCTTTTTTGTCAAAGGCTTTCCAATTAATAATAAAAATTAAGAATGACAGAATCATCAAATACCTTGTTTTTTACAAATCCTTCAGAGTACTTGACACATCTTCAGAATTTTCAACACTTTGGATTGAATTAAGTAACCAAATTTACTCAAATGCAAGAACAAATCCTTGCAATACATCAATTTGGACAGTTTCTCTCAGTTTCTACAATTGCTTTCTAATTGTGTTTGATTATCAACCTAAGTGGGATCAGTGGGGAAAAGGGGGGGGGGGGCAGGCCTATGTATCACAATCAAAATAAATAATTCCTCTGCCACAAAGGAATACTGAAATGCCTCCCAGGCAAACCAACAACAACAACAAAAAAAAAAAAAAAAAAAAAAAAAAACACATATTTTAAGGCAAGATATGTTAATATAGCTTTAAAGAAACCTATAGCCTCTAATTTCTTTTGGCTTTGTTAGGGGAATAAATCCCTTTTGTTTGAAGACTCACCACACTTCAACTATACTTAAAACCTAAGATGTATCAAGTATTCTAAAAGACATAGACACTTTCTTTTATTCTGTAGAGGCTATTTTACAGATTAAAGACCTCCTTAAGAAAAATAAAAATAAAAAATAAAAAAGCTTACACTGCCTCCTACTGTCAGAAGGAAGAATGTATGAGGTCAAATATGGTCCACACACAGCACAGTGCAACAAGATCAAGGGAACAGATCTGTTTCCAAATGAAACTGCTGAAATACTGTCTATGACAGGTTCAGATACAGTGCAAAACACACCACATGGCATGATGTCAGCATGAGAAATCATCCCCAAACGGGCTTTCAACTTGATGCACAACATAAACACAACAGGATGAAGGACCCAAAGTGCCACCCTACTTGGCTGAGGGTGAAGTTCCCAGCTCTAAGTCAGCATTAGCAGTTGGTGCCCCTCCCACCCCCCACCCCCCACCCCCCACACCACTACCCAGAGCAAGCCAATGGCTCCATCTCAGAATACAACCAGGATGCCTCCTCATCTTTTAGTCAGCAGGTATGGCCAGGGCTTCCTAAGCCTGAGGACTTTCTCCACATTTAAGAAGTTGGAAGGAATGTCACACCCAACTTGTCACAGAGATACATCTGTTATCTTCAAAATTTGACAGCTCTGCTTCCTGCCCCTGCCTACCTCAGCCATGATACTGCATTACCACTGATGCTGTACATCACAGAATATGAAACACAGAAACACAAACAATACTTTTGGGCTTGTTTCTTTAAAAATGGCATTTTGTATTAAAAGTCTTAAAATGAAGAGACAATGATTAAACGAGTGGAATTAAAATTACAATTAGAACTTGATACATCATAACAGTGAAATCTTGCTCTTGCTTCTGAAGGTACACCCTATAACAGAAAATCAAAACATTTAAAAAATAATATGTAAGGGGAGCTAAATACCTGAAAATTGAACAAAATGAAGCAAAAAAAGGGGGGGGGGGAGGGACAACCCATTACAAGACATAGACATTACATTTTAAAGGCTGAAAATAATAAATTCACCGAACAACAGGCCCTTTTGTCCTGGCTCCTTCAGGAAGATTACTGAAAGGAAACTGGTAAGTGGTTTGGGGAATAGCAGATTCTGGTACTGGTGGGAAATTCACCGGTTGGCAGCGGCTGAACAGCTGAGTTTTGAAGGCACTCTGCAGACACAGGGGTGCTGGGGGCCCTGAATCACATTTACAAAGTCTTTGTATTATATTTTTAAAAGCTAGTCATTAAAATCTGTTGCTGCCAACCAAAAGAATTTTTTTTAAAAAAAAAAAAAAAAAGCTAAACTTAAAACACACACACACACACCATAGTACACACAAAAATGTGCAGGATCTGTAACATTTTTTTTTCACAGCTGATAAAAAAAAATACTACCATTCTCCCAAGGCTCCCCTTTGATACAGTAGGTAAACAAAATAGATTTTTTTTTTCCACAAATATCAGCAGACACTTTCTGGCACCCCACACTGTATTGGCATCAGTGTTAACAGTCCCAGTTCAGATGTGCAATACTTCAGATTGGATACAATGTAACAAGAATCCAACTTTGCATAGACATCCTCAGAATCACAACCAGTCACGAGGGGTTGCCCTTCCAAGCTGGCAGGAAAGGAACCCGATCTAAATTTCCAGCTACTCCTGGAAAACAAGGAAAAAACAAGAGTTTCTTCCTCTCCTTCTGCTCCTTCATATGGGTTTCCCGGACTGGACTGGACTTCCATGTATTTAAAACTCGGAACTAGAAAAGAGTCATTAACAAAAGAGAGAGAGGGACAGAGGGAGAGAAAGAGAGAGAGAAGACCCCCCCCTTCCACCTTCTCCCCCTCCACTTCCTCCACCTCCCCACCCCCATTTATTTCCAGGCTGAAACTTTTGCTTGCCGGGTGTCGAGCTGCCAATACAGCACCCTAACGGCCACTTAAACGGGGGAATATGCGTCAACCGAAATCAATGAGAAACGTACATGCTGCAAAGAGCCACATTTCCACCAGGGTCTCGGATGGTCAGGACGGGGCACCCCTCGGACACGGGGCGAAGGCAAGGGATGCGGGCCCCGGAAGCCAGCCGGGCTCCCGGGACACCCCGGCCAATGCAAAGTCGTCTCCAATCTCAAAGCAAGAAAGGAAATCACATTTAGAGAGTCGGATGCGTTTGGCTTTTGTGCGCAGAGCAAGGCCGGCGCCTGGCGGCCGCGGGCGCCTCAGAGGATCACGCAGGCCGAGCAGCAGCCCTCGTCGCCGTTGGGCTGAGCCGCGTAGTTCATCTGCCGCACGATCTCGGCGAAGAGCTCATCCACAGAGGCTTTGTTTTTGGCCGATGTCTCCATGAACGGGCAGCTCCACTCCTCGGCCAGGGCCTTGCCCTCACCGTAAGAGACCTCGCGTTCCCCCTCCAGGTCCACCTTGTTGCCCACCAGGATCATGGGCACGCGCTCGTACCGCTTCACGCGGATGATCTGGTCCCGCATGGGCTTGATGTCCTGGAAGCTCTGCTGGTTCACCAGGCTGTAGACTAGGATGAAGCCCTGGCCGTTCTTGATGTACAGGTCCCGCATGGACGCGAACTGCTCGGTGCCCGCCGTGTCCAGGATCTCCAGCACCGACGGCGACGAGTCCACTTCGATCTCCTTGCGGTAGAAGTCCTCGATGGTCGGGTCGTACTTCTCGATGAAGGAGCCCGTCACGAACTGCACGGTGAGCGCGGACTTGCCCACGCCGCCCGAGCCCAGCACCACCACTTTGTACTCTCTCATGGCTCCGTCGGCGCTCGCACCACGCCTGCCGCGGCCCCGTCGGGGCTGCGCGCCGCTGAAGGCTGGGCTTGGCGACTAGACTTCTTCCCTTCCTCAGCTCCACAGCAAAAACCCACGCGAGCGCGGCCCGGAGCGTAGGGTGTGGAGATCGCGGGCCGGCTCCGGGCCGACCTGAGGCGGCGGCGGCGCGTCCCTGGGGCGCGGGTCCGGGGCCCCGCTGCAGTCCGCGGCGGCGGCGGCGGACCGGAGGACAATGCAGGCAGCTGAGCGAGGCGACGGCTGGAGTTCCTCACGGCGGCAGCCCAGGAGGGCGGGGAGGCGGCGGCACCGGGCTGCAGAGGCGGCTGCTAATTGCGCGTCGGGCCGGGACACGTAGGGCATGAGTCCCCGCGGAACGTGCGCCCACCGCCGAGGCCCATCGCGCTCTCTCCTGCAGCCTCCGTGGGGCGAGGGCTTCCTACTCGCCGCGCGCAACCCGGCCCTCCCCGCGCGGGCGAGCATGCCCAGTGCGCCTCCGGTCGCCCGCCCGACTTCCGCGCCCGGTTTTCTGCTGGGTCGGGCGGAGGCGGGGTTAGAGGCGGGGCTCTGGATTTGAGTCTCGGGAAGCGGATTCGGGAGCCAAGCAAGTCCAGGAACTAGATAAGTGTGTGCGCTGCGGGAGAAAGGTGTGTCTACGTGTGTAAGAGGAGCTGGGAAAGCTCGGACCGGAGGATGGAGGTCACCTTCTTTTGTGGCTCTGGGGTTGTGCAGAGGGCGGCGGCCCTGCGAGAAGCGTGGAGCGCGGCGGGCGGGACCTGGGATGGGGTGGTTCTTGCTCTGGACTGCCCGTTATCAAAAATCCGAAGATGCTACTCCCAGAGCCCCAGGCCATTGTATGTCTCGGGCAACGGAAGGCAGCGGCGGTAGTGGACGATCCCTACTGCCATTGCGCAATGCTTTCTCAACTGTTCGCAGGAAGAGCGCTCCCCCGCGAAGCCGGCCCTCAATTCCTGCACTGCAGCCCTCCAACAAAGAAAACAGGAGGAATCGGGCCGGAGACTCAGTCCTGACTCAGGATGGGGCAGCCGGTGGCGCCTGGAGCTCCCTTCCTGCAGGGATGGGGCGGGCCCGAGTCCCACCCTCAATTGGTGGGTCCCACCCACCTACCCACACTGCAGTGGCCAAAACCCGGAAAAACGGGCCCCATCCCAATCCCGAAGCCTGGCGGCACCCGCAGTTTAGGGCATGCTCAGTCGGCAGAGCTGGTCCTTGGGCTTGGAAGTAGGAAGCTTTTGCACCGCACGCCCACACTCCAGCTCAAATTACCTCTCCTGGACTCCGCATTCATTGGTCCCAGGGCGCGAGTCTCACACCCTCCAGTCTTCTGCCATTGGCCACCGCCAAGGTTTTATCAGTTTGGGTTGCTTCATTGGCTGAAAAGTAGCCTCCCTTCGCGATTGGTTATTTATAGAGATTGAGTTGGGAGGCGGAGGCACAGCTGTTCTTTCTCCGCTATTCCCCTGCCCCCTTCCTCCCACTTTCCCAACCCAGTCGTTTTGCAGTGATGAGTGAAAAAATAAGAATTTAGGCGGAGAGCTCAGAACTAAATATAGTCCTTTGTTGGTGTTTTAGAGGGAGTCTGACTCTCGGTGCCCAGTCACGACTGTCCCCTGTAGGGAGCTGATAGGGCTGATTACAATTCTTGGTCTGCAGGAAACAGCAAAGTTTCCAAGTTTTTCTGTAGGGAGGGGGGAGGGTGTTAGGATGAGAAATGAGCCACTTGGAACTCGTTTCACCCGGAGAGGCGCGGGGAATGTCCAGGCTTGCTTGTTCGGAAACGTCTGTGCTATTGGGCAGGCAGTCGCTAGACTTGGCTCGGCTCGCTTTCCCTGGAGGCGCGAGGAAGATGCCCAGACTTGTTCTGAGTATCTCTCATCCTTGCAAGGAGAGGTGTCAAGACCTGTCTGCAAACATCACTGGCTGGTAGCGTGAGCCCCAGGGCGAAGGGGATGGGGAAGGACAACCCTGACCCGGCATCCTGCCTCTCTCATCCTTTGCCATTGCTCTCTGGTTTAACCGTCTGCACAGGAAGGATGAGCCAGGAGGGGTGCTGACGCTTGGTTTCAGTTCCTAGTCCCGCCATGACTCACGGCCACGTTAGCAAGTTAACCTTCTTCAAACCCGGGCTCCAGTGCGAGTCCGCAGCAGGAAGTCCTCGGGCAAACTCTGGGCACTGGGCGGAATAAGGGCAGCAGCCTACGCCTGGGGTGCGGTGGCTGGCGCTCCCGCCGCGTCCAGAGCCTTCTATTTAGTGGAGAGAGGGCTTTCACCTTTGGCTGTCAGAGTACTTGCATATAATTATGCTTATATAAGTCTCCAGAAAAATCTCTGAAACAAATTCTTCTAATATAGCTGGATAGAATCCTGCCAGTCTTTGCCCAATGTTGAATATCTGCCTATTATTGTACCCCTTTTAAAGAAGAAACCTAGGCCATGAGATGTTGGGTAACTTGCTAGAGATTTCACAGCGGAATGTAGCAAAGCTTAGATTCCAACGGAAGCTGCAGAGTCTGGTCTAACCACTAGACAGCACTGCCTTCTCACAAGAAAATTCCTAGTTTTTGCTCTTTCTTAGGTTAGGTTGAATTTAGATTCAATGTGAACAAACTTTCTCCCCACCCCTTGGTGCGAGGGATCAAGTCCACATCACCACCGTGCCAGGTAAGCACTCTTCTGCTGAGCTACATCCAGGGCCTTCAAACTGGCTTTTAAAAAGCCAGGCAAGAGGAACCTCTGTCCATGCCACATCCCACCTCTCCTCTGGCAGTGCCCCCACCCACAGGGTCAAGCTAATGATCCATCTGGCTGCAGAACCCTTTTCTAGACCAGGCTCCAGCTAGTCAGAACACTTGAGTGCCTTGTCCACATGGTGCCAAAACCACTTCCAGCATCTGTTTGGGATTCTGAGCAATGACTATTCAATTGAGTGTGTACTTGGGCCCTTTTCATGTGGTAGAGTATTGGTGGGGTCAGTTTTATCTTCCCTGGCACTTTCCAGCCCTTGGTGGGTTCCAAGAATTCCTAATTGACACTTGGTTATCCAGGTCCTTGCAAAGAGGTATTCGTTAAGATATTTTAGCACTTTGTTGTCTTGAGTGGTAACTTAAATCCTTCAATTAGTGCTATGTGGGTTTCTATGTGTACTGTTGCCCACAGAGGTGGTTCTTAGTCTGATGTAGAAGAAATGGTTTGTCCTTACAGGTGTGGTGTCTAATCTCAAGGATTAGATCTGGTTATCACCTGGGGCCTTGTGCAAGTCCCTGACCTTCTTGACCTGAGTTTCTTTATCTGTAAAATGATGACAGTAAAATGTGCCCCACCCATCTAGCTGCACAAGGAGCCTTGCAGAGGACCTAGTTACTAAAGCCTTCGTTTTTCAGCAAGAGAGCTGAGCAGAATCAGAGCTCTGGTGTTCTGGCTGCGCTTTCTATGGTGCCAGGCATTCCATAGATAAGACCTAACAGGTGGTGGATGGAAGTGTGCTTTTAAAGCTGTAGCACTTCATACAGGATCTAGCTACTGCTCACACAGCTTGATAATCCCACCTGGAAGAGGCCATCCACAGGTACCCTTGTGGATGGATGATGGCTTCTTAAGTACCAGAAAAATGGCTCAGCTTGAATACTTTCTATTAGGTATTCTTCGCTAGCAATTTTTTAATATACTCAGATTTTTTCCCACAGAAAGATTTATATTGGGGTATTGAGATTCAAAATGGAGGGAAGAAAATTGCTATTGTACAAATTTTAAGGTTGGTTGCTCTCTCCTATGAAGTGCATTAAGATGTTTTTGATACTCCCACTTATAGCAGGAATCATTATCCTAGGGCCATTATAATTTACATACCTAAGTCTGGTATTCTAAACACCCTGTGAATTACTTGAGGTCAGGGTCCATGTCTGGTTTCCCATTAGAGCCTCCTCTGTCTCTCACGATTTTAGTACAGTAAACTGAGTATGCAACCCCCACCCTTCCTTAGCCCTTCCTTTGGGGATGGTTATTTGGTGCCTTTTCCCTTTACTTCCTCTTGTTGTTTTTCGATTTGAAACCTGCACCTAGCCCATGCCCAATCCTCTTGAAGGCAGAAGATGACACTCTTAGCAACTACTGTGTGACCCAATCACTGTACCCCAAACAGGCAGCTTGTAGACCAGAGACCCTATTAGATTTAGGCAGCACAGCACAGGGCTATAAAAACCTTCTCCTGCCACCCACCCCCTCCTCTTTTTCTCTGGTAGATCAGACACTGTCACAATAGCAATAAAGATCTCTTGGTCACTTTGAGTGTCATGGTCACTTTCCTTTCATGAGTATTGATGAATATGTGAATGGTATTTTATTCCTTTTCTGAGCTACATTTTGGTAAAGGTAATATCAGCCTCTGGTGAGACATAACATTTCCAAGATCCAAACAAAAATGTCTGCTCCATTTGGAGTCTCCCTGAGCCATAAAGATGCTGAAGTAATGAAAGCACACTAAGTTGGATAGAAACACTAAATTCATTCTCTCTTGGGGAAAGACACCAAAGCATCCTATGGATGAATGTTTTCTATGAAGAAGACTTAACATTTACAGTTACCATGTAAAGTATTTCTGGAAAATAACCTAAAAGTAATATCTACCAGATAAGGTCGGCTTACCCTTTGAAGGATGCAGAAACAGATCCCATCCTTGACCTTTGTTCTCAAGAGGTATTGCTGAGCTCTGCCTAAGATGCTGGGTTTGGGCCTTCCAAGAATAAGGAAGTTTGTTAAAATGTAAATCTTTTAACTCCTCAAGAAAAGAAGTACTAGAGCCGGGCACAGTAGTGCTTGTAATCTCAGCGGTTTAGGAGGCTGACACAGGAATATCGTAAGTTTGAGGCCTGCTTTAGCAATTTAGCAAGGGTCTAAGCCACTTACTGAGAGCCTGTCTCAAAAAATAAAAAGGTCTGGGGTTGTGGCACAATGGTTAAGCATCCCTGGGTTCAGTCCCTGGTACAGAAGAAGGAGGAGGAGGAAGAGGAGAAGACGAAATGGTACTCACCTGTCCTTCTAATTTATACATAAGAAAGTAGAAGTTGATTTCATGATGTTCATATGCTATAAGTGAACAAATAATTCTAGAGAAATTCTTCTAATTTTGAAAATACCAAGCACAAGTTTATGGTAACCATGTATCCTTATTTTAAAGTAGCAGTATAAGCATAAGATAAACTGCCTTACAGAGTGGTCAGTGAATATTTGTTAAGTTATGTCATAACATGGCTGATTGGTCCTTTTCAAATAACCTCTATCAATAACTCTAAAAATATTTTATAAGTAGAACAAATCATCGTCATTGTCTCATACTGTCCATAGAGTTTAGGTGACACTTTGGGTAGCCAACACATCACTACACCCTGTTTCGTGCCACTTCATGCTACTTACGTTAAACTTTGAGCAAGTCCTGCAAAAACATGACTTGAACTATTTAAAGATTTTGTATCTCTGTATCTTAAAAGCATCATAAAATCCAATCAGGATAAAGAGAGACAAAGATCTGATTAGATTTATAATTTCAGTGTCTGCCTCTATCACTTGTACTCTGGTTTCTTTTTCTTATTTTAATTATTCTTCAAAAGTGTCTGTGTGGGAATGACTTAAATTTTAAATTAAGTAACCTCTGAAAACTGTTCAGCTTTCTGCAATCTTTTTGATGAGCCAAATACACACATGTGCGCGCACGCACACACACACACATACACACAATGGAACTAGTTATTGTCTCAAGACTGTTTTATCAGCTTAGTATTGAATAATGATGTCAGCCTAGAAACTGATACGCTGAGTTATTTGGGTCAAGAAGATCATACTTGACTCCATAAAGAGGTTCCCTGGGCTGAAGTGCCAACAGGGCACAGGCTAATACCACAGTAGTTACTCAGGAGGGTTGAGATCTATCATAAGCTCTTACTGATGGCTTGGCATCTTTTAATTTTTTTAACTGATTTTAGAAATAAACAGAAAAAAAAATAAAGTCTCTCCTTTTATAAGATCGATGATCTGACCTTTCCCATGAGGTCTCAGATTTACCTGACACCTTGATCTCTAGAGGAAACAGCATCCTCCACTTATGGCATGACTTTTATATGATGAACGCACCCTCACTCAAGGGAAATTTTAGAGAGATTTCATTGATCCCAGTTTTCTCTGTTGAAAGCTCAATTTCAAATCCAAGTCTGTTTAAGATTTCTCTCCTCAGAACCTTCTGTTCCAGAGAACCAAATATAGAAAGAATAGGAGAAATTGCTTAGCTCCATTACAAAGAATTAGCTTCTTGCTTTCTTATTTCTCACCAAGCACCAAAGCAGCCCTCTTCCCCTTTAGGAGGGATAGTCCACCACTTCCCCTGAGGCACACTTGAAGCCTGTCAGACTCTGGTTTTGATGGGGGCAGTGCCAGTCTACACTGGGGGAAGGAAGTTTCCTTTGTGAATTACTGTCAGCACAGGGCTGGCTTAAGGAAATCTGCCTGATGGGAGTTCTGTTTTGCTGGCAGTTACATAATCTAGCAATCAGGATCTGTGACTGTGGTTTGATTCAGGGAGATACCACACAAAACTGCAGAATTGTGTCTCTTTAAATAATTTTTTGATTGTTATATACAATTCCAGCACACATGGGTAACGTGTTATTGTTCAACTTTTGTAATATGGATGTATTTTAAAAATCAAATCCTTTCTGTTAAGGAATTTGTATCCTGAGAAAATGTTCATTGCTTTGTAGAATATAACTTTATGGAATTAAAAGGAGTGATCATGGAAAATGAATCCTCTGTTTTTCATGTGAGCTAAATATTCTACACAAGTGGATTGAACTTTCTCTCTGAAAAGGGCCAGGTGATAACTGTTTCTGATTTCCAGGCCCATGCTGTCTCTTTTGCAGCTTCTCAGTTCTGTTCCTGTACCATGAGAGCAGCCTGAGACAGCATGCAAGTAAATTGGCATGGCTGGTTTCCAGCAATACTTTCCGTGTAGAAACAGGTGGCAGAGTGCATTTGGTCTGCAGGCCCATAACTTGTCAATTTCTTAACCATGTATTAAGGAGGAAAAACAAAGTCATTTCTTGCTGGAATTTCTTTTGATCTAAATAAGCTACTAATCTGTCAATAGATGTGGTTGCAACTCTTGGCCATAAGCTATAGTAAAATGCCACTCAAATGGCAAATATGTATCAAGTATGACTGATTCTGTATAATTTATAAAATGTTCATGTTTCTATTTTTGCACAGACTGTAAAATTTCTTCTCAATAGTAAGATAGCCACCATATTTTGTTGGACTTATCGTGTGTTTTGTATTGAATTGTATTGTTTTTATTATGGATTTTGATTATGTTATAAGGAGACATATGTCAGTCATATGCCTTGAAAATAACTTTGTTAGTTTTTTATTAGCCTTTGATTTGTTTATGCTTTTTTGTTTTAATTGAGCTTCAAAATAAATGTCTTCATTCTAAACTTAGTGATCTTTTCCTTCATAGGCTTCTTTTGTGGATTCCATGCCACAAATAGGAAGACATCTTACATTTCACCATGTTTTATACAGCTAGTGTTTTCTTCTAGTATTTTTATGGTTTCATTTTTTTGATGGTTACATTTGGGCTTGTTTTTCATCTGATAGGAGAGCATCAGCAAACATGGAGAGGTGGAAATGCAGGCAGGGGATGAGCATTGAATGGGAGCTTCTGAGGAAAGGCCAAGAGTCAGAAAACCTTGGTGAGGAGAAGGAAGCATTTTTCCTCTCCACCAGGAAAGAAGAGCCCAGAGGCCTGAGCACATGGCTGCCGAGGCAAGCCCCTGCTGGGGAAGGGAAGCCAGGTGCAGGCTTGAAAAGTGGCCAGGCTGGTAAGTTTGGTTTCCATAAGTTGGTGAAGATGCCAGTTCAGCTTTTACCTTTTTAAGAAGGCTATTGATAATTCTCAAAAAATCTCAGATCAGATTTGTTAAAATAGCTGAAGGCTTTTTTTTTTCTCAATGTGTACAAATAAATAATTACAAAATGAGCTGTCTATCTCCCCTATGCCCATACCTATAATGAATGGGCACACATACACGCATGCACACACACACACACACTCCTGTGACTTACATAATTAAAAATTCCATTACTAATGGGAAATTAAATGAACTCAGAAAAACCGTCTTACCTACCTAGTCCCTTGAGCTTCTCTTTCTAGCGCATGACAAATTGCAAAGAAGAAAAGAAAAAAAAAAAAATCTCTGACTACCTAATCTCTCAGAGGGTGAGTCATTTTGAGTAGCTGATTATTTTGGACCACAAAATATTGCTGTTGTCTGAAGTGTTTTGTCACAACAAGAAAAATATTTATATCCCTCTCATTAGATAAGTAGTATATTTTTATTGTAACATGGGACACTTAGAAAAGCAGGTGAATAAAATGAAAATAAATCATCTAAAACCAGAAACAGCATTTTGGTTGGCAGTCTTTTTTTTTTTTAAATCATAGATATTATATATATACACACACACTACTGATTGGAAAGAAGGAAGTTAAATGAATGATACCTGATATCCATGGTGAATAATTTTCCTTTTACCTGATAATTTTTGATGAGAGGTTTGAATCTCTTATGTTGAAGTTATTGCAATGTTGCTGAGATCAAAACTTGCTGAGAAGCTTTAATGACAGAGCCCCTGGTGCAGCCTGGTTTGGGTTAGCCTGGGCCTATTCTTGCCAATGTGGGGTAAAGCTCATGCAAGTTCCTGATCTCTGGGCCACAGAAATGGCTGCCTGTCTGCACAGTCAGCTGGGAGGCAGGGGCTTTGGCCACATTTCCCCAAAAGGTTTTGTCTCTCCCCAGAAATTATCTTCCTCTCTGTTGCCCACAGTGTCCTGTGCTGCGTCAGCAATAGCCAAAGCGCAGCAGTGACTTCTCATCACTCACACTCTCTGCTTTCTTTTGTCCCTCTGTACCCAGGCTTCTGTCTATTTTCCATAAGTTTTTCCAGAGGCTTAAAAGAAATCTGCCCCTCACTCTTTGCAAAGTGTGTCCCAGTGTGTTTGGGAAATGACTTATTCTCAAGTCTGCAAATTCCTCCTAAGAAAAAAATAATAGGTACTTTTGCTCATGTGGTTTCAGACCAAATTTTTTTCTAAACCATTCTTAGAGTTTAACTTGAATAGGATTCCAGGCATAAGCAATATTTAAAATTATATATTCATTACAAGGATAGAATGAGAGTTTCTAAATAGTACATGCCTGATAAATCTAGTTTTTTATTAAATCTCATATCCAATAAAATTTCTTATCTCAAATAACTTTTTTTTTCTATAGACTGACCCAGAAAATTAATATTTTGTGATTGAAAGACACAAATAATGTTTGCAGATACCACTATGCTTCCTCTGGTGAGCTGAATGATTGTGTAGAAACAGGGTAGTTATCCTCAGAGAAGCCTATGGTTCTGGAAAGATCCTTCATTAAATGTGAGTAAAAATGATGGGAGGAGGAGAGGTGTGACAATAGAGGCTGTCTTGGACTTCTAAAGCATTATTTGTCCTCTGTAAGCCACAGGTTATGCTCTACCACACTCAAGGACCATGCAATTTCCCAAATATTAAACTGTCAGCTGATTCTTATTCTGTTTATTTTTTTTTTTTTTAAAGAGAGAGTGAGAGAGAGGGAGAGAGAATTTTTTTAATATTTACTTTTTAGTTTTTGGCAACACAACATCTTTGTATATGGTGCTGAGAATCGAACCCGGGCCGCACGCATGCCAGGCGAGCGCGCTACCGCTTGAACCACATCCCCAGCCCTCTTATTTTGTTTAATTCAGATAAGCTACAATTTAAATTAGACTGACTTTATGTGACTTTTCCGTATCAAGGATTATTACTGCAACCTCAAGGTGGTTTCTTTCTAAGATGCTGGTGAGCCAGAGAAAGAGGGGCTAGAACCAGTATGTAAATCAAGCCAGTAAATGCACAATCCTCTAAGGGCTCATGACACCACCTGGGAGGTAAAAGAAGAGAGGATTAAGGCTCACAAATGTAATTCAAGTACAGCAGAAGTCATCAAAGAGAAAGGGAGATGTCTGTCTTACACAGATACCCTAGATTCCCCGTAGGGATTGCTGTGGTGAACGTGCCATTGAGCTCATGAGGTACCAGCTTCCACATGCTTGATGTCAGAAATCTGCCACCCGGGTAGCTAGGAGACTCAGGCAAAATGAGGATCATAAGATACAGGATTGTGGCTGTCTTACTCCTCAGCCAGCATGATGTAGGGAATTAATTTACATGGGCAATTGTTTGGAAATATATGCTGCAAAACTTCTGCTATACTTTCTGTCCCTGTAGGTTTTGCTGGCTTTATTTTGATGCCTTCTACTGTTATCCCACACTGAAAGAACTGGGAATACTTAGATGGCACTGAGCAGGAAACCCTGAGCAGGGGACCTGGAACTAAACAAAGAAATGTTTATTTATCACATAACAAGGAGTCTGTAACTGCAGTGCTTCCAATTTGATTCAGCAGCTCAGTGAGGAGAAATGCTGCCCCAGAAATCCAGTCTGCTCTTGTGTCTGGAAAAAGTTGGGCCAGGAAAGTGGGGTGAAGGCTGTACAGGAGGGCCTGCTGTTTTATCAGAAGCCATAGGTCCTGGCCACCCCGCTCTATTACTTGGCTAGTACTGCATGGAGAGTCCCTTTAGCTGCAAAGGATGCTGAGAAAACCCAGTTTTTCACTTTTCCTTCTTCTTTGATGGAGGGAGACTGACCAGGGAGGAATAAATGGAGCAGAGTGCTGGGTAATCCAGCCCACAGCATGGACCCCAAACACCAAGCCACTCTAAGAAACTCAAAAATTTTCTTTCCATTGAATTTGCACATAAATTTTCCTTGCCTATTCAAAAGTTTTGGCTGAGAGTTAGGTATCATTTCTTATCTCCCCATTGAATATTACATGTTAGAGGTCTTATTTGTTTTCAAGTTTAGTTGCTCACATCATAGAGTCTTATGTAATCTAACTTCTGTTTTCACAAAAACTTGCCAAAGATTAACTTTTTAAAACCATTTTTTGGTTTCTTGATATTCAACAACTCACATAAAGTAGCGAGAACACTGGACTTTTCGTCTGACAGACTTGCTCTTAAAATTTGACTTTCTGATGTAAAATACGGATGATTTATTCAGTTTCCACGCCAGCTGGTCCCTGAGACAGCCCTGCTGGCCCCCCTCCCAGTGTTCACACGCTTGGTCCCCGCCCACGGCTTGCCAGGCTTGGTCTGAATGATCAATGGAACAGGGACAGAAGTGATGGCAGGCTGTAGCTTCTGTCTCTCTTGAATTGCTCACCTGGAAGGAAGCCAGCTGCCACCTCCCCAGGACATCCAGGTGACCCTAGGGGTGAGCCATGTGAACAAGTCCCTGCTTCCAGCCTTGGAGAATAGCTGAGGACTCCCAGCAGCCCAGGAAACTCAGGCTGACTTGAATCCTCCGGTGGTGGCATTGCCACTTGTCTACCTAGCCTCAGATCACCTCTGCCATCTTTGTTTTTACCGTTTAAAAGTTACTTTCTTATTTTCCATTACTTGTCTTATACTTCTATACCTCAATGCTTTCATGTCCAGAGAGTGTATGAATATATAAGTATGTATCTATGCACACACATTTATTTATATGTGTATATTCTGTCCAGTTACAACACTCCTGTTTTTCTTGGCCAACTACCATGATGGGAATGGTTTTTGGTTCACCGAACAGTCTCCGCTATCATTTGTTGCTACATGCTCAAGGCCTGCTTCTCTGCCCAAGGCAAAGCTTTTTGGTTCCTGATGCTCTTGGTTTATTTTTACATGTTTTTCTGCATCTGAAGTAGATCTGACAGTTCAAGCAGCCTGAAATACTGGTCTTTCTTTCTTTTTTTTTTTTTTTTTTTTTTGTGGTACTGAAGACTGAAACCAGGGCCTTTCACATACAAATCACACACTGTACCACTGAGCTACAACCTAGCCCTGAAATAATGGTTTCTGGAGAGCAGTGATGTTTTCCCTGGTACTATTTATGGGTCCCAGGTTCTCACATGGTGATTGCCAACTAGCCCATTCTCTTTCCTCTCTTACCTGGCCTCTTGGATTCTACCTGGTCTTGCTTTTACCCGTACACCTGTCAATCCTGTGCAATGCTAATAGATAAAGCTCATTATGCATATAACTGAGAAAATGAATGAATCACAATATGGTTAACTCTTGAAGACATAATGTTGAGTGGAAAAACCCAGACACCACAGAATACACATTGTATGATTCTATTGGCACATACAATTTAACATTCATAAAAGGCAGAATTGCACTATTTTTTCCAGATATGTATAATTAGAGAGTAGACTATAAAGATGCAGAGAATAATGGCTAGCACTAGGGGATAACTGCACATTTAGTTATTATAGAATGAGGGTTGGGTGGGAAAGGCCACATAGTTTGTGAGGCTCGATGCCAAATGAAAATGCTAGATCCCTTGTTCAAACACTAGCAAGAATTTCAAGATGGTGGCCTCGGAGCATGAAGCCAGGTAGAGAACCTTCTCAGGACCAGGCTCAAGGCAGCTGTTCCAGTTGCACACACAAGATGCAGCCCCAATTTGAGGCCTTCGAGGATTCCTCTTATGCTCTATTTTTTCACTCAGGAGGAAGGGAGTCATATAAGCATTTGCTTCAGAAAAATCCTGAAAAAAATCCTGAAGTTAAACATTTACAACAAATGTGATTTTTTGTAACTTTATAACTTTTTTTTTATGTGAAACAAAAAAACAAATTGCAATGGACCAGTACACTCCCTGCTCAAAACCTATGGACTGGTTTCCAGGGACCCCTGCATGATCATCTGTTGGGACCCAGCTCAAATGCCAGCTCATCTGTGATACAGCCTAGATTCCTCTCTTCTCCCTAACACCACTGGCCTTGACCATAGTTCTTCACTTTTCTTATTAAAACCAGAACTCTTCGAGTTTGATTTTCCTGAAGGACATGAAATCTTGGGAAAATATTTCAATCTTTTTTGTATCCTATTCAGGGGCCTACAAGGACTTAAGCAATTGTTAAATTTAACTGGGGTGATATTCAAAGATCGTAATAACCCATTATTAAACCTAAAAGGCCCACATCTCTACACTTTGCAAGTCCTTAAACTCTGCTGTGTGTAAGGTAACAATGGTGAAGATGTCCATGCAAACTGAGACATGCTTGTTCACTCGGAGGAAGTTAGAAGTAGGCACCAAATGCTTTACCACATCATCCAACATTTTTGTTTCATATATGAGATGAATCTCGCAAACATCTTTCTCAGGACCATTATAACATCATAAATGTAATATGATGGGAAGTGCTTTTAGGCTAACAGATATTCTAGATGTCATTTTCACCAGAAACACATTTTAAAGCACTATTACCATTTATTTTCTTATTTTACTAATGCTTTTTTTTTCTTGGCATATTTTAGCTTTTACTAATGCTTTGGGTTCTTTTAATAAACAAATGACTTGTACATTTTCCTACAACAGACAGATGGGTGAGTTCTCTGGGTATTCTTTTTAAAATGAAGAAAATGTTCCCTGTACCAGCATCTGGGTAAAATTTGGCAATCTGTCACAGACTTAAAATATGGACAGAAGGAACCATCTCTCTTCTGCAGAAGGTGACTCTGCAAGTCAACTTTTTCTTTTTCTACATTTTTTTTCCTATGTCAGGCTTTGAAATCACAAATGAAATATGGGTTTAGAAAAACCACTACACAAAATAGTATCTAGACATTTCTTTTCATGGCTTTTGTGGATGCTTCCAATCACATTGCCCAGATGGCCGTTTTACACGCCTGTGGTAGAAAACACCCTTCTCTCTGTATAAGTAAAACACTGGTGTGTAGATTTCTAAATGTATATATAAATAAGAATGTTTTATTCATCTTCATACATAATTTCACTGTACAAATTCTACCCAGATAAATCATGACATTTGGTTGGCAAACATATGGTTCCACTCTCCATGACATGGACATATGGTGAAATCATCCAACGAAAAATGTCTACCATTTCTACAGGATAATTCATTTTAATCAACTCTGTGAGTTTAAATGATTCTTCTCTTACTCTGCCAAGTACTGTACATGTTGGGGAGAAATCAACCTATCATCCTTGCCAGTGCTAATGACAGTAGAAGAATATGAAATCTCATTAAAGCATTTTAAGCCCTATTTATGTCCTCTGTCTGTAACACTTTCCACCTAATTAATGCCCTAGATCAATGCCCCCACACAACAAGCCATATATCTCTAAAGGTCTTTCAGATCAAATGTTTTATTCCTTAATAAGCCTTCAACACACCACAAGGGATCCCCAGGATCCTGGCTGCTTCTGGGTCTTTCTATTTGCTCTTTTTCAGCCTGGGGGCTTCTTCTCCCAGCTCCTCCACAGCTGGCTTCTTGTCCATAAAGATGTCACATTGCTGTTGCTGAGGGGGGTAGAAGCTAGGGTCTTGAGTGTGCTAATCACATACTGCACTGCTGAGCTCCACCCCAACCCAGATGTTCCTCTCTAGAGAAGAAACATCAGCCTCTAAATTAACTGCACCTCCTTTTCCCAGAGCCTCAGAGCCAGGAGCTAGTGTAGAGGGCATGTCCCAGACCAAATCTGACCCTCTGTTCTCCTGTGGCCCATGAGCCAAGAATGGTTTTAACTTCCTTTTCCTCCTTCCTCTTCCTCCCCCAACTCCTACCACTAAGCTATACCCCTAAGCTGCTTGTGGACATTAATTTCTGCTCGGGTGATCTAACTTCTAGATGGCTCTTTTAGCCCCTGGAGTGTGATGGTTCCAGGTCCAGCAGAAGCTGGGCAATTCCACTGTGGTTTCTCTTCCGGGTCAGAGGCAAGCTCCCATGGAATGGCACACCTCTTAAGTCTCACGCCCCACACAGTCCCTTCCCCACAGTAATGCTTTCCACCTATTTACCTTTCTATGCTCTTGGAGGCCAGACTCCCACACTTGCTTTATTATTTGGAGCTGATCTGACATATGGTAAAGTCAGAGGCCTTGAGTTCCTACCCAGTAGCAACTAAGCCCTAGTACCTAGCTGTAGTCAGGGGCACCTGTGTGCACTTATCAACCCTAATTAAGATTCTAGAGATACACTGCACAGACCAGTTCTCCAAACCCCCTTCCTCCTGTTTTTAATGAGAATGAGGTAGCATACGTGGCAATAAGAGAGTTGCCAGCACTGTTCCATGCCCACACATGGTGCGCACAACGACCTGGCTCTTGTTGAGCCACAGAGTTCCAGAGAGAAGATTGATCTCTGTGTAAAGGGAAATTTTTCTTCCGGAACCAGAAAGCAGGGTCTCAAGAGCCGTTGTTTGGTGAGAAGACTCACGAGATGAACATGGAGTTCTCCCTGCTCTGGTGAAATCTGACTGAAGGGCTGCGCTTTCTGATCTGGAGTTTTGTTGGGGAGCGTCCATGCTGAAGGAAGACTAGAACCTGGTAACCCGCACTGATTTGTTTAAATTCATTAAAACATCTGAAAGTGAATAATTAAAACATCTGGATTGCTAGTGGATCTACCAGGGCTCAGACACATTGGCTATTGTTTAATAAATGACTTCTTAACAGCTCCTGCTGAGCTTCACTGCCTGTTTCTGAATTTTTTTTTGTACATAGCAATATTTTAGTTCAAAAAGTGTGTGTGTCTCCAGTGTTCAATCAGGGAAGGCAAGTTCACCATTGAGCTAAGAGCTGACTGTCTGTAAATTTGAATAATCCTTAGGAGACTTAGTTTCAACTTCAGGTATACATATAACAGAAACCAGACGATCCCAAATAGATTCTCCATATTTTGTAAAGGAATTCTGGCCAGTCATTTTTGTAGAGTAACTCGGAGAAGCTTTGATTTGCTTATGTGTATTCCATGACCTGAGAGTTTTATAACCTACAGCTCATAAAAAAGACACGTGTGAACACTCAGGGTGGGGTCACTTCTGTCACCCCACTTCAGATGTTCACAAGTCAGCTGTGTGATTTGTGAGATCTCCAGTCCTGAGGACTCTGGGTTTGATTTTAGGGATGGGGGAGGGCTATCACCCTGCACATTGTAACCTCACCTCAAGGTGCTGGTCTGCTTTCTCTTTGTGGGACACTGGGAATCACATTTCCTCCTTTTCAGTGGCCTCCTGGAATTCAATTCCCAACTCCATTTTAGTTCCGAATATTGAAGTTGTTGGGGTATGAAGGACAGCTTGTCCTATCTGGGTTCCAACTTTTCCTCTTGAGTGTCCTGGAGAGTGGGCAGATGCCTCCATCTTCATAGGCCTCAGGGTTCTCATTAGTTAGATAAAAATGTTGGGAAATTTTTGATGGTTTTCTAACTGTTGTGGAGTAATATGCCAAGGGCCTGTGCTGGAGGACAGAACTTCAGGCTGAGGATCACACCGAAGCTCTTCCTCATCAACGTCACCGTAAGAGCAAGGACAACATCACTTGAGCTAGTTTGCAACTTTGAAAAAGACTTCCTTGGAACAATATGTTTGTAAAGCTTGGAAATTCCTGTGCTCCATAATTTCTGTGTCCTGTAACTTTTGGACACTAAGGTGAGCAATCCAAAGATTGGAATTCTAATTCAGGCTCCTCCACAAGCTTGGTGAATGATAATCTTAGAAGCCATGCTTCCTGTGTGGGCCTTCTTTTTCTTCTTAATCCACAAATCCTGGGAGTTGGACACAGTGATACGAAGCTGGCTTCTACTTTAGAATGTCACATCTGTTCTTGCTCATCAGACTTTCCCAGGTGTCCGCTGTCTTCTAAAGCAGCTTCAGGTAGAGAGACAAATGGGATTCGAAGAGAAAAAGACTACACTGCTTCCTCCTCTGTCTCATTTTCTGTCACTCTGCATCCTGGCTGAATCCATCTTTAAGAGAGTAAGTAAAAGAGCCGGTGAGTGGAGGGCTGGCCAAGCAGAGTGGAACACTTCAATATGGCGCCCTGTAAAACTGTTGTATTTGCTCAAGGAAAGATTCATGAGGGTTTGATGAAGACTGAGTCAAACAAGGATTGCCTCACAACATTGTAATCTCAGCTGTTTATAGCCACCCCGGCTGCTGACCTGAGGGAACACATTGGGGATTTTCCTCTCTGCCAGCTTCCACCTGGGCGAGGCCTAGTTATGCTTTCCTGGCCATGGTTTCTGAGACCGGCTGCTTTATCAGGAGAAATGGGTAGGGCAGTTTCACCAAGGTTCTGTGTGACAGCTTCCTGTAATACAATTCATACACTGTATCCTTGGGCAACACTCTTATGAAGTATAACATGGGAGCAAAGTGATGTCCCAAATGGCATAACTTGCAGTTCCATGTATTCTATTCCTGCCAAAGCAAGGAGGAGGGAAATATTTTGGCCCCAGTCAGAGTGTAGGACTTAAAAAGGGAAGGTGATTAACTCAAGGACTTTCCTGAGGGCCCCAGTGGTGCCTGATACACACACTGACCTAGACAAGTGGCCAAGGGTTGAGGAGCTGATCTGTAACAATAGCTCCTGTTGGCTGTCACCTGGTCCACTCATATCCCACACCCATTGGCAAAGAGGAAGCCACCCAAAGGGAGGAAAAAAAAACCAAAACTTTGTACATATATTTGTAAAATATTTTCCCCTTCACTGCTTACATGAAGTTGTTAACTGGCCAACACAGACTTCTAGGTATTCAATATGAAAATCACTTAAACCATTATGTTAAATGATTGCCATCATAGTTTTTATTTGTTTCGAGGAAAGGACCCAGAACTTTTCCTTGTTAGACCTCTGTCCGCAGGATTTTTCAATGGCCCTAGCATCCATCAGTGGATACTGGTGTAGATGGCAGTTTATAGATCTGCTTCCTAAAAGAATTTTCTGAATTGAAAGGGAAAGCCTGCTTAGACAACAGACATGGAGAGGCACTTTGAAAAGACAAGTTGGTGAACGGTCCCTCGCACTGGGACATATTACCACACTTAGCCCTGTTGCTGGTCCTGAAAGGTACTCGATAACAAGTGCTCATCAAACAGACATTGACCAATGGATTGGCTCACTGAAGCTGGCAAGGTCTATCAACTCTTAAATTATCACATTTCCTCCAATATTTCTCCCGCCCTTTTCCTACTGATTTATCCCTCCAGTATATCTTCAACAACTGTCTCTGTCGTCCACGTTAGCAGCCATTGGTTTCCTAAGCACACTCCTTCCCTGTTGCTCCCAACTATTTTTGGACCTCGACCCTAGATTTTCCTCTCTGCCAGGAGGCTCGGTTCCTCTCCCCTGAAATTCTATTAAAGTACCTTGGGAGACCTACGATCTATAAGGTAAGGAGCTAGGTCAAGAGCAAGACAAAGGTCAAAAGGCACTTTTAATGCACATAATTTTTTTGTTTGCAGTGTAGCTAAAATCCACATACTATGGATGAGGTTACCTTATAATGGAAAATTTCCCAGAATGATCTACTCTACAATGGAATTTGCATCTGAGTAAGACTAAAGCACTTTCCTAGATGAGATCAGGTTGAGCCAATTAAAATACAACCATCTCATCTAGGGAAACAGAGTTGAGTTCACTCTGGGCCACGGGATTGCCTGGAGGCGGCACCAGGAAACCTTCTGGGCCTGGACATGCTCTATTCTCCAACCAGGTGATGGTCACGTGGGCACGTGTAAACCCACCAACCTTTGCACCTAAGATCATAAAGAAGCTTTATCACAGTGAAGAGTAAATAAGAGTGTAATTGACATACCATGAGTTGTGAACCCAGAAACCTAAACAATCCTGACAGTCCCTCTGAAAGAGCAATGGCCAGCGAGCATTAAAGATGCCAATAACCAAGGAGAAGCATGCACCCAAGAATGTAGCAGAAACAGCCTGAGACCAAGAGTTGGGTGGCATCCCCTAGCAATCCCTGAGGTGCAACATGGTATGACACCTAAGGCAGAGAGGGAGGGGCACCTCCCAGCTTTCCCTGTGAGGATCTTACTGTTTTTATTGCCCAAGCAACATTCTTGCCCTTCGTCCTAAATTAATACATTAGTTTCCAGGTAGATAGGACTCTTTTGAGTCCAAATTGGCTTCCTGAGTCAATTTTCTAAGTCAGCTTCCCACTTTTGGAAGTCATCAAAGACATGGGTTAACTGGGGTAATCATGATTCCTGGGCCCCCGATGGTCCCACCAACCTGCCGTCCCATCGTCCTCAGCCTTCTTACTGTAAATGCCAATAATCAAATTCCCTGGTTGAGGGACTGTGAAGAAAGGGGTAAGGCAGGGGTGTGTATAATGTCAAGTCTTCTATCACTCAAAGAGAAGAAAAATAAAAATAATTAGTGTTTGTTAAGAATATAACTCACCTGCCAGGTATGGTTTTGTATACCTGTAATCCCAGCTCCTCAGGAGGCTGAAACATGAGGATCACATGTCTGAGGCCAGCCTGAGCCACTTTGTGAGACTGTCTCACTAAGGGCTGGGGGTATAGCTCAGTTGTAGAGTGTCCCTGGGTGCAATTCTAGTTCCAGAGGGGAGCGGAAAAAGCAACTCTATAAATCCATATTTTTGCTTTTACAAAGTAATTTTGCTACAGATACTAAAAATATTTCAAAACACTAACTGCACAACGTTTGGGGGATTGGTGTTGCTCACGGACGGGAACATAAAGAAAGGCACTGGAGATATGTGACAATGGACTTCATTTCAACATGTGTAAAATGCAATGGCAATCAGATAACAATTTTAAGGGATTTGTGAAAACAGTACTTTTAATTGATTCAATGTGTTTTTCCTAGAATTATTTCATTTATGGGATTCATGAGGAAAATACATTTGAAACATATAATCTAGTGCCCCAAATAACAGAAGAGCCCCTAGAACAACTCAGCAAGCAAAGCAAAACAAGAATCACTGACAGGAGGCCTCAGGAAATCATTTAAAGTGTGGACTTAAATTACTCCAGGTCCCAGTAGAACCAGAACCCAATGGGAAGACCACCCCAAGTGGGACTTTGTTCACACTGCGTGTGATAGCCAGTGAGTGTGGCAAGGTCAAGGTGAAATTGTCCTCCTCTGTTGCCATGGCCGTTTGTTACCACACATGCAGATCATGCTTTTTATGAGCAATGACAATGTTTTAGATTTATTTTTTCTGTGCCTAAAGAAACATTGCCCCCATTTAATTCATTGTGTTGAATGGTGCAGCCCTCTTCGCAGTTTTTAGAAAACATCAAGAGAGTATTCTAGTCATTCACTTACTTAGTGAAAACTGGGCCACACGCCGGCACTCCACATATCTGCTGACTGGCCAAAGGGACATAGACTTTTGAATGACGTTGTGATGTGCCTGGGAAATGGAAAACGCTCACCCCTGTGTGACCTCAGCAGTCATCTATGTTTAAGAAGCTGATGTTCGTGAGAAAAATTGTGCCAAATTTCTTATCTGTACTAAGTTTTTGTTTGCTTGCTTTTTGTACTATATATTGAACCCAGGGGTGCTTTACCACTAAGCTACATAAGCCATATTGCCAATCTTTCTTTTTTTTCTTTCTTTATTTTATTTTATTTTGAGACAGGATCTTGTTAATTTGCTGAGGATGGCCTTGAATTTGCAATCCTCCTGCCTCGACCTGCAGAGACTCTGGGATTATAGGTATGCTCCACAGCGCCTGGCTTCCCAAATTTCATAGGCTTTGGAAAAGACCAAATTCTGAAAAACAGATATTTGTGATTTTAAAAATTTTCTTTGCTCTTCTCTTTCAGGAAAGACATTCTGAAAACATACATAAGAATTAATAAAGAATGTTTTAAAATAGTTCACATCTCAAATGTAAAATAGAAGCAAAACCCTCATGATATATTTTTCTCTAGCACACTTCGGTCACTTTGCAGGCATCTTTGATATCCCAAAATGACTAGAGATGGAACGTGAGACAGACAGAGGCTGAGACAGCCTTCAGCACTGCCCTCAATCACAGGGAAGCCAGAGCTCAAGGAAACTGCAGCAAAGGGTCCAAGTGACTCAAGTATGTTGCAGCTTTATGTTTCCCAAAATTCATCTGTGATGTCACAGGGCAAGTAGAGGCTCCTCCTGAGCTGAGCTTTCTCTATTTGTGGAGTCTGACAGCTCTCATCTGTCTGGCAAACCTATTTAACATACAAGTGTTTATCACTAAAGTTTTGTGGCCTCTAAGACCATGCAATAGGAACTGTGGAAAAAGATGTAAAGGGGCTGACATGAAGCTCAGGTGGCAAACCTCCTTCCTTAGCACTAGGAAAAAAAAAAAAAAGAGCCATGGATACCGTGAAGAGCCTAGGTGGGGAATTAAAAATGTGTTTCTTGTAGTGTCTTAAAAATTGAGATCTACCCCAAGCCTTCAACCTTATTGGAGGAATATTCACTTCGAGGTACTTATCAAAGTGGCAGACCATCAGGTGGCTTTTATTGATGGCATATTCCCACTGGGTCACCAGTAGACACCTCTCTGTTAAAAAGTTGTGACTGGGCTGGGGATGTGGCTCAAGTGGTGGCGCGTTCGCCTGGCATGCGTGCGGCCCGGGTTTGATCCTCAGCACCACATACAAGCAGGGATGTTGTGTCCACTGAAAACTGAAAAATAAATATTAAAACTTAAAAAAAAAAAAGTTGTGACTCCTTGCTAACGTCAGGGCGACAGCAGACTTGACCCTCACACAGCTTTTTCAACAAAGCAACATTTTTACGTGTGTCTAAACAGTACAATCTTTTCTTCAGAAAAAGAAAATCTAGACATCTTCAAAATCAATTTACCATGTTTTCACTGGGCTTCAGGAAATGTTGATTTTAAGATTTTCAGAATGGGCAAGTGTTTTGGAGTTGTTTCTACAGAGTCCTACCAGTGGGATAACAAAATACAACTCTGTAAAAAGGCTGAGAATTTTAACTCTATACAATAGTGTTTTATAAAAATTTGCTATCTAAAATAAATTCTGAAGCAAAGCTCCTCAGTACCAACTCCTCTAAAAACATCCCATGCCTCCACATGTCATTTTTTGGACACAGGATCCTTAAAGAATACCACGTTGCTAGGAGCTCTTATTATTTCAAATAAATGTAATATCTATCATTTAAAAAAACATCTGTGTCTCCAGAGTTCCATAAAGAAGTAGAATTTCCTAAGATTAACATGAAAATGCAGGGAGTTGAAGACACTTGTGAAGTCAAAGCTTTTCACTGTCCTCAGGCATTGGGCACACTGTCGTCTCCTAGCTAAGAGGAGACTTTTGACAGGCATGTTCTTTGTGATATTCCTAAGATCTGAAAGGACGTTTTCTCATCATCCACAGCGATTCAATAATCAAAGACTATGCCAAATAAACACTGTGAAGTCAGGTGGAGAAATCTTGTGTGGGAACTGCAGAAATGATAAAACGCCTTGCTAAACCAAGAGAATGGGCTTGTGCCAATTGTTTCAACAAATCTTTGTCACTCTGAACAAGGGTGTGGCCAGACATTCTTGCCAATGAGAAGTCAATATTTGACCAGTGTTTCGGCTCAGCACCTGCCCAAGGAGAGCAGGACTCTCACTTCACATTTCTGCCAGCTCCTTAATCTCCTCCAGGCTCCACCTATTCCACTCCTTAATATGCACCTGGGCTCACCAATTTGTACCCTTTATTTTCTCTGGCAATGTTTTCTAGTCATTGATTTCCAAACAGGGCTATCGATTGAAATTGTAAAGAGGCTACCACGGAAGAAAACTGATGAAGCAAATAATTACTCACATCCTGTTGTTAAAAGTAACATGCAGCTCATGGGATGACATCGGCAGTTTAATACACATTATGACATTAGAATGTGTCACTGGGGAGTCAAGGCAAATCGACCTTTTCAGACCAGTGGGGACAGATGAGATAAAATACACATCCTGCCTCCCATTCATTTTGAGTGAAACTGTCCATGTTATTTATTGTCATTTCTTTGGTCTTCCTGGGCACTTCTTACAACAACTTCTCATGTTTTCAGGGCTGAAGAAGAATAGACTCAGCACAAAACTAGGCTGTGTTGCCTGGGGGAAGGAGCCTGGGGTGATCCGTTTCTCTAATTTTTTCTTAGCAGCCAGCTAACAGGGCAAGTTAGGACTGCTCAGTAGCCAGTTTCCCTCTTCAAGTCAAATGAGGGTGACATTGCCTGGCTTGCACTCCTCCCAGTGTGGCCATGAGAATCTGAAGAGATGATAGATGGGAAAAGATTCCAAAGCTAAAATCTGCAAGTTGAAAAATCCAATCTCTAGTTTTTATAGAAGGGGAAACTCTGACCCAAAAAATAGTGAAGTGTGCAGATAACTTCCGAAATTTAAGATAGTGATAATAATTGGGAACTTGCTCTGGGCCAGACAGTGTGCTGACTGCTTTACAAGCATTACCTCATTTAATCTTTTCAGTGTCTCCATTAGATAGGGCTGAAGCTTGGGACACTGGCCTGCCTGCAGTGCAGAACTAGTAACGGGCAGGGCCTGCATGCCAAGTGCCAATGCCCAGACTCTTAGCCACCTAATGCTAACAAGCACTGCAACCAAACTTCTTTCTTCTGTCTTTGACCTTGATCAGGGAGAAGCCACATCCCTGACAGAAAGGTGGCAGAAGTGTTTATAAGTCTGTTTGTAATGGACTTCGCCTAGGACAGGACTATGTTCTGTTTGTTAAGAATGAGCCACCTGAGACTGGGGGTATAGCTCAGTTGGTAGAGTGCTTGTCTCAGAAGCACAAGGCCCTGGGTTCAATCCCCAGAACCAAAAAAAAAAAAAAAAAGAATGAGCCACCTGTCTTAGAGAGCCTTATCTTTAGGATTCTAAAAGACTACCTTGGTTTTTTAAACAAATGCTATGGTATACAAACAACATTAATTTGCTTATTTGCAGTCTGTAAGTCTAATGTAAAACATATGCCATTGAAAATGGGAAACTTTGATAGAGGAAGGTCCCCATGCCTCTTCACTGCTGATGTGGTAGCCAGTCTCACAATCCGCGTAGGTCTGACCTCGGAAACCAATAGCACATTGCAGAAACAATGGGGTCTGGCTTCACTTCACATTCGCCTAAGTGGGGATATCAATTCCAACATTTTCTTGGGGGATTTCCAGAGTTACTGTGGACTGGCAGCCCCTCTCATGTCCCCAGGTTCCTCTAGAGTGGTGTTCCTGTGCTGGCCCCACCTTGCGTGACACGTCTGCATGTGGAGCAGGCCTTCCGACAGTGGAGGAAACTCATGCTCAAGAGGCTGCACCCGGGGAGTTACACCTGTGGGGCCCCATCAAGCACTTAGATCTGACTTACATGACAAGATCTCGGACTATGAGCTAATGGGATGAGACATATTGGGGTCTTAGTAGGAGTGAAGATACTTTTGCTTGTCACAGGAATATGAATCATTAAAGACCAGGGAATGGTGGTAGCCAGCATCCAGTTCCTCCAGTGCATCTCATTTCCTATGACTCATGCCCTGGGGAGTCCACCTCTATAGTGAATAATGCTGACCAGCATCAACAGGTTGCTGTGTAAATGGCAGACTGTGACTTTCAGGACGAGATCATAAAAGTCATTGCAGTTTCCTCTTTGCTCTCCACGGGGTCACTTGCTGGGGAAGGAGTAGCTGCATTACTAAGACGCTGAAGAAACCCCGTGGGGAGTTCTGTGGACAGGAACGAGGGCTCCCCTCCAACAGGCAGCGTTGGTTTGGGACCATGTCACCTAGCAGTCCTTGAGGAAGGCACTCCAGGCCCAGTGAAGCCTGCAGATGCCCACAGTCAGAGCCGGGATCCTGTCCCAGTCTGTGAGATACTCAGCCTTTCTCCAGCTAAGCCACCTCTGAATTCCAGACCCTGTAGGACATAATTCTGTTTTATTGTTTTAGAGATAGTTTGTTACAGAGAAACAGATGTGGCAGAATATCGAAAAATGCCTATCACCTCAGAAATAATTTTTCAATCACAGTTTTAGGATTGAAGAAGCTACAATGGCGGTGGGAGTGCTCACTGTCAATGCAAGTGTGTGTGAACAGACTGGTCACTTGAACAGATTGGTCACTTGTTGATTGAATTTTAATGCGATGATCATTGCGATGATCTCTTTCCTGCCAGTTTCTCCCTGAAGTGACTGGGAAGAAGCCCAGTGACTTAACTGCAGGAAGCTCTCCAGCCAGAACCCTTACAGGGACAGGGACAGAAGCCACCTGGGAGGAGGACAAGATTAGGATTCAGCCCAAAGCCCTGCAGGGGTTTCTGAGCAAAGATTTTTTTTTTTTCACTTCCTTGTTCTTGAGAGAAGTGAAGATCCATGACACCCCATGCTTCACGTCAGGATTCCAGAGGCAGAATTAAGGGAAGACACAGCCGCTGGTACTAGTTGGGGCTTTTTCTAGTGCCTTCCTAGCCCCGCCCCTCAATTTTGTAAAAGATCCAGAGCATTATCCACCCTGGTATCAGGAATTTTCAAGACCAATGGAGTTTTGTGGTTTTTTTCCTTTTGAAAATGCTTTGTTGCCTCTGAAGTAGGATCCTAAACTCCTTCAAACTCCTTCAAGCAAGGTTACTGACATGGGTAAGAAGAGATTGATTTTGTTTTGGGGTAAAAGATCCTTAAATTCATAAAATATGCTCAACACATCTCAGAGATTCTGAGATCCCCAAGCACATGCAGGAAAAAGAGCAGGGTCAATGAAGCAAGACAGAAGGTTATGAGAATTTTTTAAACAAAATAATTAAAGGGGGTTTCTGATATTCTTTTCCCAAGCAGTTTCAAAAATTGCTCGTAGGTGATAATATTCATTCTTTAATTTTTTTCCAACCTGATGCCTATTCTACTTCCTGTATTGAAAAAAAAAACAACCCAAAATTCTGCCCTAAACTTTTACATTTGCTGTACATAAAGATGCACAGAATCTAATTAGACTTTAAGTGCAGAACAAATCAGAATTCAAGTTTTCAGGGTCTTGTGCTGGGGCTCTACTTTTTTGCTTTTTAAGGAATGGATGAATGACTGCACCAAGAAAAAGAGAATAAGTTTTCTGTTGCCAAAGAGTGAGTGTGGAGAAGGAAAGGAAGGTGAGGAGAAGGAACAGACAGCGCAGGATGTGATATTACTCAGTATAAATGTCTAATGTTTCCCAAGATGGAATTTGAACAAAGAAGAAAATCAATTTCACTTTAACAGATTCTACTTTAGGATAGGACATAATAAATATCTATACAAATATAACAAACTCTTAGTCAAATATTACTTATTGGTGTTAAATAAAAATCAATGTTTTTGGTTTCATTTTTGTTCTTTGGTAATAGGGATCAAAATCAGGGCTTTACAGATGTTAGGCAAGATCTCTACCATGGAGCTATACCACCAGCCCTTGAATTGGAATAATACATCCCTGTGATTCTACTTGTCTGATTTTCATTAGAAATTCTGAAGATTTTTTTTTTTTGGTTAAATTTTAAAATCAATTTATTCTTGGCAGATAAATAATCATCATCGTACATATATATGAAGTACAACGTGATAACTTATATAGTGCCGTGGTTAGGTTATAAGGTGTCGCTCAGAATGTCCTATGTTAGAGTAGGAATGTTCAGAGATGGGAGCTGGGACCTCATCAGTCCTTCCTAGTTTGAATGGACTGACGGGGTGGTACCTGAGGGCTGGTGGGGCGTGGCTGGAGGAGGTGGGTCCCTGGGGGAATGCCTGGAAGGGGCCACTTCCCTGTGGACCCCACCCCCTTCCAGACCCCACCATAAGCTGGGCAGCTTTCAGCCTCCACTGTGCCCTTTCCCCCAGGATATCTGCCTCACCAGGGGCCTAGACCAATGGAGTTGCCATCTAAGGACCGAGACCTCTGAAACCATGAGACCCAAGTAAACTTTCCCTCCTTTAAGTTGTTCTTTTTTTTTTTTTTTTAATGACAATTTTTTTTTATTTTAATATTTATTTTTTAGTTTTTTCGGCAGACACAACATCTTTGTTTGTATGTGGTGCTGAGGATCGAACCCGGGCCGCAAGCATGCCAGGCGAGCGCGCTACCATTTGAGCCACATCCCCAGCCCCAAGTTGTTCTTATTGGGTATTTTGGTTACAGGGAGGCAAAGCTGACTAAAACATATAGAAAGATGGAATTATTTATGGAAAAGGATTGAATCAAGCTTATTAATATGTTCATCACCTCACCAATTTACCATTCTCTCTCTGGTGAGAACATGAAAATCTACTTTTCAGCAATGTTGAAATATACAATATTATTATTATTAACTGGGGTCAACTTGCAGTGTAATAGCTCAGTTAAACGTTTCACTCTAGTCTAATTGAAGCTTAGTACCCTACTGTCTACAAGATCGACTATTTTAGCTTCCACAAATTAGTGAGATCATTTAGGATTTGTTTTGCTAGGCCTGGCTTATTTCATTATTTCATTTAGCATAATGTTCTTTTACTTGAATTCACATTAACAAATTACTGAACTTCCTTTTTATTTATTTATTTATTCTATATGATTATATGCACATTGCTTTATTTCTTTAACTGTTGATGGACACTTAGGTTGATTCCAAACCTTGGCTATTGCTAAATTGTCTATGGAGGTGCAGATATCCTTCTGACATATGGATTTTAATTTCTTTGAGTATATTCAAGAAGTGGGATTGCAGGATCATATGGAAATTCTATTGTGGAAATAGGTATATATAAATGTATAGTTACCCATACACATACATACATACACATATACACACTTTATTGAAGTATGTAACATATAGATTAAAGGGCATAAATCTTAGATGTACATTAGGAGAAATGCACAGGCAATTCCTATGCATAAGACTACAATTCAAGCAAGGTTTAGTGAGAACCTCTTGCTAGCTCCTTCCCAGTAACTAGCCGCCTTTACCAATAATTAATAATCATGTTCTTCCAGAAAAGATTAGTTTTCCACGAGCACTTTTAAAAATGAAATATCATGGGCAGGGGTTGTGGCTCAGTGGTAGAATGCTCACCTAGCATGCATGAGGCACTGGGTTTAATCCTCAGCACCCCCATATAAATAAATAAATAAATAAATAAATAAATAAATAAATAAATATAGTGTCCACCTAAAACTAAAAAATAAATACATATTTTTTTTAAAAAAAATAAAATATCAGAATCTCACAAAAATCCTTTTTATTTGTTGCTTTCCAGGAAGGGGTCCCCTGGGGAGCAGTGATTACCAGCTCCTGCCCCTGTAGGGTGCTGCTCCTGGTTGTGCTGAGGACCCAAGGAGAGCAGCAAAGACTGTGAAAGTCCACACCATCACAGGTGCGAAACGCACATCTTCTCAAAGTGCCCTTTTATGTGCTTTGAGAGTTTACCCTGCCCCGTGGATGATATTTTAACCTTATAAATAGTTTTTATTCATTTTTCACACATCCTTTTTCAAATCATGCTGGATAAAAAAACAAAACTGTCCTGCATAGTCCCAACGGGTTGTGTGTTTTCTTCTAATAAGAACAAATCTGAAATCCAGACACGAACACTTATGAGGAGGAACACCAAAACACTGTATTTTTTAGAAAAAAATCTAAACACTATTAAGAGTCTTTTGTTATTTAGACCCTCCTCGCAGACCCTCCTTGCGCAGGTTGACGGGGCCTGTGTGTGGTGTGGCCGGAACAAATTTGGGTGCTTGCTTGGGTGGGAGGGCTGTCATTGCTGGTGCAAGAAACTTATTTGGAAAAATTCACCAGATATAAAGGAAATCCATTTTGTGCTATTGCTGGGGAAAAGAAGGGTTAAAAATAAAACACTCAGTAAAGACTTGTGTTTCACCTAAGCCTTTGTGAATAGCCTGCAACTTAGAGACAGTGAATTAAGAATTCCATGTTGAATTAGAAATTAAAAATAGATGCAGTAGTGAGAGATGTATTTAAGGCCCTGCCTACACTGCAGCAAAGTCGTGTTCACAAAAACTAGGAATGATTCTTGCTAGCCTGCTGTCAACACAATTTCTCTGGCCAGGAAAAATAAAAATGTGGCAGATATTTCTGGTTTAGTATTATGAAAAATTATTAATTTTCTAGCTGTTTTAAATGCTGATGCAATTAGTATGTATTCACCTCTTTGTCTTGCAAAGAACTAGGTAGAAAAGCACATGCAGTAGTAACATTTAAAATATGTACGATATTTTAAAAGAGTATATATAATCTTGCATCAATCTGTTTGAGCTCAATTTTCTTGATCAGCTTTATATACAAAAGCAATTCTTGTGAAATCATGAATAAGGGCTTGGTCATATTACTGTCCCATTGTCCAGGGAGAACATGGATACATGGTCATATGCACACATACATAAGCAGGTGTGAGCTTGGAAAAAACATTAATTGATAAAGGAACCACTTCTCAAAGAACACATGACCAGGAATGACAAATTCTCCGACTTCCCAGTATCATAAAGGTAAAAATTGTTCATGAACATGAGTGGGATCATGTTTTGCCAGGAGAGCTCAGATAACCAAATTTTATTAGATTGAACATAGTTAATATCTCATCGTATTCCAGACTGGGAAATTCCTTGACTCTATTGGAACAAATTTAAGCAGGTATGTTTATAATTTCATAAATTTCTTTAACCTCTCAGAGGAGCTTTCATTATTTATAACTCCAAAGACAGCAAAGGCAATACCTCAACAATCCATCGGTTAGTCCACAGTGGAAGTTCTAAGTTTGCAACATGGTTCTCCACCTGCCATCTCCAAAGCCAAGAAGTGTCCCCCAACCTGAGAGTGACACTGGGTTCCTCTTCCCTTTTCTTTCTTCTCACAGAGGTGTTCCGGGGAAGCTGTGGTCTTCTACCTTCCTATGGCCCTCGAAACCCAGTGAATTCCACTCTGGGATTTATTATGCAAATGCAGTTGCTGCCTCAGTTTTATTCCAATTCTTTCTTTTTTAACTCAGTAATAACTTCTCATTTCTCTCTTTCTGATGTTCTCCGCTTCCCCTTTGTAATCTAAAAGATAAAGATAAGGTTAATCATGGGTGATGAGCCCATACTCCTACAGTGGAACAAAAAGTTATAAGTTTTTAAAGCAAGATTAAATATAATATAGAACTATTTCATTTGATTTCTAAAGCTCTTGATGGTACCCAGAAGTTCCCATTGGATGTTTTACAAATCTCCACCTAATTCTAAGTCTTCTTTTAATAAAACCAGCTTTTCTTCAAATATCAGCACCAAGACGAGGATCAGGCCTGTCTCAGTGGTGCCTGTAGAGCTGTAAACCCAGCTGCTGTGAGGCTGAGGCAGGAGGGTCCCTTGAGTCCAGGGGTTCAAGGCCCCTGCCTGGGCAGTGGAGCAAGACCCTGTCTAAAAAAAAACAAGAGGAATGATGAGAAGTTGTAATGAATATTATTGCTTTTCTGTTTTATTTCATTACCATTATAGAAATGAAGCTCCTTTTCCTTTCCTTGTATGTGAGACCTGTCAGTCGTATTGTGGTGTAAAGGGGTGTCCTAGGCCTCCCCATTCATTCCTGGTCTTTTGCCTGGAGAAACAGCACCCCACCGCCTTCCCCCAGCTTGCTTCCTGCCTCTGTCTTTGCCTGTCCAGTAGCCAGAGTGATGGTCAAAGGTATAACCAGGAGCAGTCACCTGCCTGGTCTCAAGGGTACCAAAGATGCAGGATGTGATACAAAGACCCAATAAAGTCTACGCATATCAGACCCTGAAAAAGTGTGGCCACAGTCGTGTCCCAGGCTTCTGTCTCCCCATCCTATCTCTCTCCACACTTCAAACTGAGCTGTTTGCTCTTCTTCCAAGACACCAAGTTTGTTCCCTTTCCCTAAATGTCTCCCTCCAGATTTGCTCCGATCTGGTCTCATATGTCACTCCAAGCTGGTTAAAATGTTAGGTGATACTGGAGTGGCCTGGAATTATGTGACAGGAGTCTGATCCAAAGACAGAGAAACTCGCAGATCACCAGCGAGCAGACCAGACAGCATGGGCCTCTGTGTTCCCAGGCAAGTTGACTTACCTAGTGAACAGGACCTGCTGGGAACGCACCCAGAACTAAGCAACCTGCAAGAGAGGGGACCAGTGAGAAGGTTCAAGAGCCAGTGTTGGTGACTATCCATGATGTGAGAACTACCAAACAGGGTAGGTGAGTGATAGGGTCCAAGGTGACCTGTTGCAGAGTGTGATGATCAAGACGGAGCCACTCTTGGCTGGGATACTGCATTGCTTCTTGTGGAGAATGACTTTCGTCTTTCAAAGATCTTGCTCAACTCAAGAATTTTTTTTTTTTTTTTTTAAGAATGAGGATTGAACCCAGGAGTGCTCAAGCACTGAGCCACATCCCCAGCCCTTTTTTATATTTTATTTAGAGATGGAGTCTCTCTGAGTTGCTAAGTGCCTTGCTGAGTTGCTGAGGCTGGCTCTCAACTCACAATCCTCCTGCTTCAGCCTCCTGAGCCACTGGGATTTCAGGCTCAACTCATGAATTTTTGAGAATCTTTATATTTAGGGAGCAAGTTTTCTGTATACCCCATGCATACAGACCTATGCATAACCACACTGGTTTTTAAAATGTAGGTGTGATCAGACAAATAATCCAAGTTTTGTGGGGGATTTTCTTTTTAAATTTTTACAAAAACCATTGTGATGATTCTTATGTGTTTTTTTTTCTTTTTCTTTCTTACTTTTCTTTTTTTCCCTCTGGATTGAACCCAGAGGCAATTTACCACTCAGCCATATCCCTACTCCTTTTTATGTATTATTTAGAGACAATGGTCTCACTAAGTTGCTTAAAGCCTTGTTTAGCTACTAAAGATGGCCTTGAACTTTCTATCCTCCCATCTCAGCCTCTCAAGTCATTGGGATTGCAGGCATGCGCCACTGTGCCCTGTTTTATATGTTCTTGATTCTGTGTGCATAGTAAGAGTTTATCCAGAATCCCTCTGACTCCTGAAGGTTTCTGTGAAATTGGTGCTTATAAAAAATAGAAACCACAATATTGAGGAATTTTGGCTTACAAGGAGACAGTCACAGAATAAGATGCAAGTCAAAAATAAACATAGTTGCCTACTTGAAGTTCCAATATTTTCTCAATCTTTGTATGCTTTAATTTACACATTTATGGAGCTAGGTTAATGCGACCTACATTGCCATATAACCCCTCTTGGGCTGTTATTGAAGAAATGGCACACCTGTTAGTACTATCAGTATCAGAAAAGTCCTAAACTAGGCAAAGTTATAATTATATGTAATTAACTTTTCCATTTTCAGCTAATTAAGTTAAAGGAATACCTACAAAATATCACCTCTGTAACAGATGCCAAAGCTTGAAAGTTGGAAGATTTAGTAGAAATGCATCTCTTCTGGCTTCCTCTTTTCCCTCTCCTTGCAAAAGCCCACTGCCTCGAGAAGAGAAAAGCCATGTTCAGAAATTACATAGTATAAGGTTGAGTATAAATTTACTGCTATATTTAACATTATTAAATTTAGATCTCAAGAGATCTAAGGCAGTCCAATTTGTAAACTGAAAATGATAAAATTAATACAAAATGATTCAAAGAATCAAAATAAGGCAGAAGATAAATCTTCTGAATAACAAAGAAATGAAGATGTGTTATATCCTTTCCAGTTGACAGAATTCAGTCTCATATATATGTGCGCGCACACACACACACACACACACACACACTCTCTGTCTCTCTCATAAAATTTAACCCATACTGTGTGAAGAACCAAATTAACTTTCAAATGTTGCTAATGTCAGAATTACAGACGATGAAGTCTATATTTAAATAGAGAAACATGAAAATATTTGGAGAATTTTACCTTTTTTTGTTCAATTCTATAAATAATTGACTTCTTCATGGTGATGGAGATGGATCCCAGGGCTTTGCATATTAACTATACACTGCCTTACCACTGAGCTGTAGACCCAGCCCTGGGACAATACCTTTAATAGGGACTTTACTTACAAAATGTAAATTAAAGGTGATCATGTATCTGATCACCTTTAGAAGGAAGGATCATTGCTGCACAAAAAGTGCTTTTCTATAGAAAAGAGTCTACAAAAGTAACATCTATTATTATTATTTATTACATTTTAATCCTTTAGAATATAAGGATAAAGGGTGTCATTGCTCCTCCCCCACCTTTTTTTTTTCTTAAACAGAGAGGAAGGTAGGTAGGCTGAACCAAAATATTCACTCTATAAAAATCTATAAAGTAATGCAGAACATAAGAAGTAGTAAGAAAAAGAACAAAAAGCACCAATATAATCCATCTTATAAGAAATATATTAAAATTTTACTGTTAAACATAGCATGTAGATACACTAGTATGTCACTATTCTCATTCCTATATTTCTGTAGCAGTCAGAGCATATTTGACGTTATCAGAAACTACAGAACAATTTTTTTACCCATCTTAAATACAGGAAGAATAATTATATGTCATGAACCTGATGTACATTGGAGCAACAAGATATGGGGAATAAAGGATGCTTTGAAGACAGTAGGTAATTACTATTTTTAACATAGGTATAATTTCTACTTCCCTACTTAACAAGTTTAATTAATCGTTGGGCTCAGTGGGCCCTCTGATATGTAGGATATATAATGGCTGTGGAATTGCCAGTTGCTTTTTGAAAAAAAAAATGCTATTTGAAGTTTCGGGTTTTATCCCACTGAGTGCAGAGCCTGGTGAAGGACTGACGTACAGGGTGGGATACTAGGCCTTCTGAGTCCCGTGGTTGGGTGCCTTGACATCATGCTGGAGTCTGCTCCCTGCTCCACCTGGCTGCTGTCAAGGAGACGGACCTTGTGTGCCAGACACTGTGCTGAGGCTGACAGATGCAGCCTGAGGAGGAATGAGGTTTAGCCTTGCCCTTACCACACAGGCCCCAGGAGGCCATCCCTGCTGCTCAGGGTGCAGTTAAGAGGAGTCAGATTCCTCTACCTGGGACTACCATTCTGTTACCTTAAATGTCTACAGAACACTGTACATTTCTGTGCATAATGGCACTAGTTTTTAAAATGTAGGTGCCATCAGACAAATAACCCAAGCTTTGTGGGGGATTTTCTTTTTAAATTTTTACAAAACAGAAATAAGGATTGCTATTTGTAGCATTTTCCTCTCTTCTTTTGGAAACTTGGGTTGGGTCCCTAGAGTCCAGATTGGGTGAGGGAAAAATTTTTAAAAATAAAATAAAAAATCACCCAGAAGTGATAGAATTAAACCATAGAGCTCAGATTATAGGTATGAAAACAAAAGTTCTCAGCGATGTCAACTTTCCCGAGTTCATGGTTATTTTGTAAGTATATTGAGCAAATGTAAAGCAAACTAGGACCCTGCAGAATTTAACTCCCTCTCAGGAAAGTATTTGGTAACAGTGCAGCCCTCGTAAACCATGAACTTCCTGACAGCTTGTTTATGGACGTTTAATAATTCTTACACTGTCTTGTAAAAAGTAGGTATTTGAGAAGCATTTGTTGGTTCAAATAGAATATAATAATAATTAACAAGGAGCTAACCTGTGTGTCAAAGACTTTGTTAGTCCAGGAGTAGAGAAAGGGTATTGTGTGAGGTGCAGAAATCACTTTGGGGCTTTGATTCATGAGGCACACCTCCGCAGGGCCCAGGGTGGGTCTGGCTCAAAAATAACCCTTCCGGGCTGGGGATGTGGCTCAAGTGGTAGCTCGCTCGCCTGGCATGCGTGCGGCCAGGGTTCGATCCTCAACACCACATACAAACAGAGATGTTGTGTCCGCCAATAACTAAAAAATAAATATTAAAAAAAATAACCCTTCCTCAGCCCCTTGAGTGAGGGCTCATGGGGGTCCTCCAGGCTGGCCTTGAACTCCTAGCCTCAAGCAATGCTCCTGCCTCAGCCTCCCAAGTAGCTTTGTTACCGCTGTTGACTGGTGACAGTTCTTGCTTCCCCAATGTTGAAGAATAACACCAAAGAAGCACGCCGAGGCAAGGTCAGAGTAGAAATTAGAAGTTTATTAAAGGACAGCAGAAAAGACTTCTCCCGGAGGAAGAAGGGGACCCAAGAGGTGGAATCCGTGGAAGGGATGTTGTCTTCCCTTTTTATAGTTCTTTCAGTGATGGAATGTAGGTGGGAAGGACCGAGGGGTGGGACACAGGTGGGCCAAAGAAGTAATCTGGTCAGGAAGGACTTCTGAGTCAGCACCTTTTTGCTGGGGGCTGTTCATTAACATTTCTTTGAGGTGGACTTTGGCCTAGGGCCTTTTCGGGACTTCCATGAGTTGTCCTGTGTTTTCCCTGAGTCATTCTCCGCATGGTCTCCATTTTAGATTTCACTCGATATTAGACCCCGATTTATCTAACTACACTGACTACCTAACTTTAAATCTGGCTTCAGCTTCAACTACAGTTGCACACCACCATTCTGGCTTCTTTTTGTACCTTTATACAACTTTCCAAATTCCCTGCAGCTGAAGTCTCTGATTAGCTAAGGCACCCCAATTAGGCTGGGGTGTGGCTCAGGGGTGTGTGCTTGCCTAGCATGCAGCACGGCTCCCATCCCAGCACCACCAGAAGAGAAGGGGGAAAAAAGCATTTTTAGGATTAGTGTGTCATTAGTCACATGAAGAAGGAGCAACATAAATGGGTAGTTTTCCATTTAAACAGAAGCTGAAATCAGCCTCATGTGTAAAGGTGAGTGGATTTTACAATTGGTTCAGAAATGGGGATCATTTTAAGTGGCAATATGGGAATTAGTCCTGATAAACTGGGAGAACAATCAACCCAGAGGGGCCTGGAGTGGGGACCCAGAGGACTGGAGTCTTAAGACCAGGCAGGGTGAACTAAGATCCTGTTCTGAGACCCAGCAGCAGGGCAACACCTGGGAGCTTGCTAGAAATGCAGAATTTCAGGCTCCATTCTGAGCCTAATGAATCGGAATCTGCATTTGAACAAAACTCCCCATGATTTCTGAGCTCACTAAAACTCCAGATATCCTGCTGTAAATAAACATTCTTCATTTCCAAATTACACCCCAGAAGCTCCATGACTAAGAAAGCTGAGCAGTACTTCCGCCCTCCTGCTTCTGCTGCAAATGACTTCCAGCTTCTAGGAGGAGGATCCAGGTATGTGCCATCAATAATGTGTTTACATTTTGTTTTGGATTAAGTAGGCTTTGAAACTGGCCTAGGAGCCCATAATGTAATATCCACAGGGAAATGCCTTCTGACTTACACAGCTAACCTCCGAGTAAGCTGTTAGAACCCAATTCCTTTATAAATCTGGACTGCCCTCCTGATCCCCACAAAAGAACTATTCTTAGTCCAGGAGACAAAACTGGATTTTGGCATTTCAACATATAAATAGCATAGTTAATAATATAAGAGTTTCCATATTCAAATATCTGTGACAGTGAGAAAAAAAACCTAAGCAAAAAAAAAAAATAATAACGTCTCGATATCATAAATTTAAATATCACAAATCATGCTTTTAAAACCCCATTGATTTGACTTCCAACTGAATGAAGAAATCAAAACACAGCCAATGAATGGAGAAAAGGATTTCTTTCAAGATTTCTTGGGGCTTAAAGACAGAGCCATATTGAGAATGAACTCATGAACAGATCAGTTCCTAGCACAAAGCCAGGTGTAATGTCTATTCTAAGAAAATGTATATCAAATCCACAAAAACAAAAAAGATACGAAATCAAAAGAATGGATTAATAGAGGAAGATGATTCGGGGTAAATATCACATGTATACTAAATTAAAAGGCATATATTCTATTACTGAGGAGAAAAAACTTTTAAATGACATTTAATAATTGCACCTGTTAATTTAGATACAATAAAACAACCTATGGAAAAGAGAGGAAAAACTTGTAAAATGTTACTAAAGTGAATTAATTTTCTTTGCAAACCTTCAAGTCTAGGTAATTACTCATTTGAGGAGTGCTGCCATTTGTGTTCATTGGCAAACTGTTAACCTCTAAAAATATAAGAAACTAAAAAATAACTCCCTGATTAATATGTATCTTGGATATTATTCTCTAAGTCATATCCTCCAGTATGTAACTATAGAATTAATATACAACGAAGTTAAACTAAGTGTTATATCTCAGCATTAATTTTATAGAGTTTTAATAAATCATTCTTCCATGCAAAATCAAATCCCTGAAATGTAAAATGTTTCTTAAACATTTAGTTTTAATCAAGTTCAAACCAAGTCAAAAACTTTTGCCACAGTCTGGCTGGGCACAAAATAACTGAGCCACCACACAGCCTTGTAGATTCAAACAGCAACTCTTTTTTCCCAACTCTCCCCAGCTCTACACGCATGTTCTGGGAAAATATACTCCCTTCACTGGGCTCTGTGTACCAATTCTCTCAGAACCCCCTCGAGAACTCAAGGAGCGGGAGCCTGAGGCAGCAGGATATGCCCTATTCCCAGCAGGATCCACCCTAAACCTGGAGCCACCCTAATCCATGAGCAGGGTCACCTTAACCAAAAATGCCATGTCATTCCTACTTGGCTATGGCTCTCAGCATCTCCCCCCTTCTGATTAATTAAACAACAAGCAATGTTGCTTAGGGACCGTGCCTGTTAGGTAGTCCAATTCCACATATGGTTCTTATTCGTCATCGGATGAGCTGACCTCTAGGCGTCAGCCTCCTGTCTTAGGTTGGTACCACTGCAATTGGATCATACCCGTCACTGACTACCAGTCCAGCATACAGTACAGCCATACTTGTGGATAGGCCTATGCACCAGTGGGGGGTGAGGTTCTTTGCCTCACCTCTGTTGGCCCCCAAATTTTAGACCATCACTAGTAGAAGGGAGGAGGATACAGAAATGCCACGACACCAAGCCAATTGACAGCTCCTTTGGAAAAATTGTATCACCGGTGACACCATCAGCAAAGATACTTCAGCATTACCACAATTCGCTGCACCAAACGATAGTTCACAATGTATACAAGTGATACATAGTCCAGGCAAGTTCTGTAAACAGTTCAAAGCGGAGGAATCTATCAATATGTCCATTTCCTCCCAAAGGAAATCGACTTCTTGAGTGAGCATTACTTGTTGAGTTATTGTTCATTGATGCATCAGTTTATACAGTTTACTGTGATAGCTATCAAAGAAGCTATAGTTTGGTTTTATCTTTGTCTTCACCAGCACGGGGATGAAGATAGGAATTCTGGCAATGATGCTAAAAAAAAATATGTAACATTCCAACAGGTACTAAGAAAACAATTTTCTGAACAATTTACATTATCCTGAACAGAATTATTAAATATAATGAAAAGGAAAGGTGAAAGTAAACAAACAGATCTGTTAACCACCTTTTAAAACAATCCTTAACAGCTGTTTACCTAATTTAAATTACGTGAATAAAAAATATTCGGATCCATTATTTCATGAGCACTCCTCATATATGATATATGGACATACGCACACACAGACATACAACACAAAACAGAAGTGTGCACACATAATATACAACACATAAGACAATAGTAAAGGCCTTGTAGATTTACCTAGGTGAAATCTCCATTGCAATGTTTAAAAACTCCACAGTCAAAAAATAAAACTGATCAGAAAAACATTAACCTAGGTCTGTATGAGCTCAAAAAATAAAATAGAATTTTATGATGTGGGAAAAGGCAATAATAAAATAGATATTGAAAAAAGCATCCTGGTTAATCACTGTCGCAGATGTAAGAATAGCCAAGCTGGAGCTCTGGATATCAGCTGTTATGGATTTGAGTCAAATCATCTTATTTTGGGTCTGTAGAAATTGCTTTGGTTAGTCTCTCTGGAATCCAAATTGGCTGCTGTTCTCCTTGTGGAAACACACAAACAGAACCCCGACTCCAGACAATCACTGGGTCAGGACCTTTCCATTGTCCTATTAGAATATCTTTCCAAAGTACCTTAGGCTTATGTACATTTTTTGGATACATATGCCTTTCTGCAGCACTAAGCCCTGATGAATCCAAATTTAAAAAGTTTAGAGTAAAAAGGGTTATTTTAAGTTTATCTTTGGGGGATATATACCCCTTTCCAATTCCCTCTTTTTGCTTTAATAAGTACATTTTAATAGTTTGATGAGCTCTTTCAACTATGCCTTGTCCTTGTGGATTGTATGGGATTCCTGTCATATGAGTAATGCCAAATGATGAGCAAAATTGTTTAAAAGAGGTAGAAGTATAACCAGGACCATTATCTGTTTTTAACTGTTTTGGAACGCCCACAGTGGCAAAATTTTGTAAGCAATGAGCTATAACATCTTTAGTTTTTTCTCCGGCTTAAAGGAAGCCCATCAAAAATCCGGAAGAAGTATCAACTGTAACATGCAAATATTTTAATTTTGCAAATTCTGGCAAGTGTGTGACGTCCATCTGCCAAATATGGTTAGGTATCAGTCCTCTAGGATTAACTCCAATATTAACTTGTGGTAAAAAGGTCACACAATTTTGACATTTTATTATTATATGTCTGGCTTGTTCCTTAGTTATTTTAAAATGCTTTTGTAAAGTATTAGCATTGACATGGAACCTTTTATGAAAATTTGTAGCTTCTTCTAGTGTAAAGAAAATATGTATGTCATGTGTAGTTTTATCTGCTAAATCATTGCCCAAACTAAGGGCTCCAGGCAATCCTGTATGTGCCCTGATATGTCCTATAAAGAATGGATCTTTTCTGTCCCAGATTAGACTTTGTATAGTGGAAAACAAAGAGAAAACAGTAGAGGAAGGAGAAATCCTACCAGCATCTTCAAGGGATACTATAGCATTAACTATATACTGACTATCAGAAAATAAATTAAATACAGAATCTTTAAACATCACAAAAGCTTGTAAAACTGCATTAAGCTCTACCTTTTGAACTGATTGTTTGGGTACTAAAAATGTAAAAGTTTGATCAGGGGTAACTACTGCTGCTGTACCATTATTTGACCCATCAGTGAATATATTTGGAGCATTCATGATAGGGGTTTTCTTGTCATTTTTGGAAAAACTACAGGATGCTTAGACCAAAAAGACAACAAAGGATTAGATGGTGATTATCAAATGAAACATTAGATTTACACATGATTATTGCCCAAGTATTTAACTCATTAGCTAACTCATCAATTTGATCCATAGTATATGGAGTAATAATTTTACTGGGAGAAATTCCAAACACTCCCTTTGCTGCTTTTATTCCTTTGAGTATTAATTGTCCTACAGCCTCAGGATACCTAGTAAGAATAGTGTTAGGAGAATAAGATAAATGTATCCACAATAATGGACCTTCTTGCCAAAATACTCCTGTAGGAATATTTTTGTTGGTAGTACAATAAATAATAAAGGCAAACTTATATCAATTCTATCCAAATGCATATTTTCCATATATGTTTCAATAATTGTTAATGCCTTTCTTGCTTTAGGAGTTATCATGCAGGGTGAATTTGGATCTGATGGACCTTTTAGGATATCAATAAAGGTCCCAACTCTCCTGTTGGTATGCCTAGATAAGGCCTTATCTAATTTATGTCTCCCAATAACTATTGAAAGTCGTTAAGTGATTTGAGTCGATCTACTCGTATTTGAATTTTTGGTGGACAGACCATGGTTGAGGATAATAGAACTCCTAAATAATTAATTGGAAAATTTTATTGTACTTTATCTATTGCTATCTCTGGATTATAATTTTTTAATAAGTTTGTAAGTGTGGCATAACATTCCAGCAATGTGTTTTTATCTTTATGTGCTAGTAATACATCATCCATATAGTGAAATATTTGTAGTTTAGGATTTTGATTTCTAAGTGGCTGGATTGCTTTGTTAACATAGATTTGACACATAGTTGGACTGTTAGCCATCCCTTGAAGGAGTACTTTCCATTCATATCTCTGATCAGGACCTTCGTGATTTAGTGTAGGGATAGTGAATGCAAAACGCGGACTATCCTCGGGATGAATTGGAATTGAAAAAAAAACAATCTTTAATATCTATAGCTAAAACATGCCAGGTTTTTGGCAAAGCAGACAATTGAGGAATCCCTGATTGAGCAGGTCCCATAATAACCATCTCATTATTAATGGCTCTTAAATCTGGCAATAATCTCCATTTACCAGATTTCTTTTTGATGACAAAAATGGGAGTATTATGGGGAGATACGGAAGGTTGTATATGTCCTTCCGCTAATTGTTGTTTGACCAGGTCATGGGCTACTTGTATCTTTTCTTTAGTCAGGGGCCACTGAGGAACCCATACTGGTCTATCTGATTTCCAAGTAATTTTGATTGCCTCAGTGGCCCCTTCTGAAAACCCAGTCCATGTCTATTTATTCCTTGATCTATTTGAATTGGTGCTGCTATACCTTGTTCTTGTTCTCCTAATCTTTTTTCTTTCCTAAAACCTTGTCTAGCCCGAGTAGTGGGCGCATTAGGATTGATGTTATTTGTTAACGTCAAACCTAATTGATCTAGGACATCTCGTCCCCATAAATTTATAGGAAGATTATCCAATACATATGGCTGTATAGTTCCTTCACATCCTTCAGGATTCTTCCAATCTAATACCATTGCAGTTCTATGGGGATTAGTCGCCACTCTTAGGCCTCGAAGCATTTGAGTGGCTTGTTGTAATGGCCAATGTTTTGGCCATTCTTGACGAGATATGATGCTAAGGTCAGCACCTGTGTCCAGTAGCCCATTAAATTCATGTCCTTGAATATTTAGTTTTAGCATTGGGCGAGAATCTAAATTTAAAGACAGCATAGCCCAATCTAGACCTGTGGAGCCTAATCCCCTAGAACCTCTTTCTATACTACTACTAGAAAATTTATTATGCAGGCTGGGTATTATTAATAACTGTGCTATTCTATCTCCTGGTGAAATTACTGATATACCTCTTGGAGAACTAGCTATAATTTTTATTTCACCTACATAATTGGGATCAATTACCTCAGGACTTAACATAAGTCCTTTTAGTGTAGAAGAACTGCGTCCCAATAATAAGCCTACTGTTCCTTGGGGAAGAGGTCCTTTTACTCCTGTGGGAATGATTTGAACTCCCATCTCTGGAGTTAGTACTGCTCTGGCAGAGGCGCAGATGTCCAACCCTGCACTCCCTCTGGTTTGTCTGATGAGGGATTTAATGGACAATGTGTCCTGGGCACTACCCTTATGGTGTTGCTGGGTTCCTCCACTGCCCCGTATATTTGTGGTTGTGGGCCCCGGAGCATTGGGCCCCCCAGTCCGTTATTTGGCAATGGAGCCTGATGCCGTTCTCCACAATATCGTGGGTAAATACCTGGTCCTTGTCCGTTTTTTGATAAGGGAGTACCCTCTATGGTGGTTTGAGTATGGCATTCATTAGCCCAATGTCTCCCTCTACGGCATCATGGGCAAATACTGGTATTCTATTCCTTTGATACCTAGTTTTGTTAAACCCTTTTCCTATGGGGCAATTCCTTTTAAAATGTCCTGTTTGTTCACAATTGTAGCATGTTTTTGGCCTGGCATCTAAAGCCTGTTGTACTATAGCTGCCAAGACTTGCCCTTGTTCATTAATGTCTCTACATAATTTAATATATGTGTTTAAATCTTCATGTCTCCATGGTCTAATGACCTCTCTGCAGCAACGATTTGCTTGGTCATAAGCCAGTTGTTTTATTAATGGCATTGCTTGTTCTGTATCCCCCAAAATTCTGGCAGCTGTTTGAATAAGCCTATCTACAAATTCAGCGTAAGGTTCATTAGCTCTCTGTATTACCTTAGATAACTGGCCTTGTAAATCTCCATGTCCTTGTAAAGTCTTCCATGCCCTAACTGCGTCTGCAGCAATTTGTGCATATATAGCAGGATCATATTCAATTTGTTGCCGTTGACCCTCATAAGGTCCTTTTCCTAACAACATATCTAGATTTCTTTCAGGGTAACCGGCTGCTGCATTTCGCCTAGCTGTCTCCGTGCAAAATTCTTCATTGGCAACCTTCCATAACAAATATTGTCCTCCATTTAGCACAGATTTACATATGCTAGCCCAATCTGCTGGCATCATGTCCATGTTGGTAATGGATTCGACCATGCTTACCGTGAAGGGTGCTTGGGGACCATAGGTTGTTATAGCCTCCTTTAACTGCTTCACTGTTTTGAAATATAAAGCACGGTGAATTTGCTGCCTTCCTGCCTGCTCAAGTACAGGGCATGCTAATCTTTGAGGTCCTGTCTCAGGATCCCATTTATAAACTATGGGGGTTGAGGGCCACTCAGCTGTCTCCATAGGTGAAGCTGTTGTTTGAATTACACCCTCTGGTGATAGAACGGAGTTAGTAGCAGCCTCCTGTTGTAGCTTCCCCCCTGATAGCTCTTTCTCCTCTAAGCTTTTTTCCTTTAAATTTTCTTCCTCTATCTGACTAGCTGGAGAGACCTTCTCTTTTGCTTGATCTAACATGTTTTCTACCATAGTCTGGACCTCTAACAATTTACTTAACACTCTTTCAGTTTGTTTTTTACTAATTTCTAATCTACTATAAAGATAACGCAACCCAATAAGATAACACAAAACAAAACCAAAACTGAATGAAACAAAAACGGAATAAAAAATCGTTGTATCAATTTTCTCTTCCTCAGGGCCAAAAAACTTCAAACCTTGAGCCAACCATTTTTCCCAGTTTGCCTGAGAAAGTTCTAGGGATAGGCAGCTTGAAACAAAAACAAAATAAATCAAAACAAGAACACATTGTTTTTTGAAATGGTCACCCATTCTGTCGCCTTCCCTCAGGGGCGAGCAATTTCACTTACCTCTAAGCTTCAGACTTTCCCCGCACGGGCTGCCAAATGCCGCAGTCTGGCTGGGCACAAAATAACCAAGCCACCACACAGCCTCGTAGATTCAAACAGCAACTCTTTTTTCCCAACTCTCCCCGGCTCTACATGCATGTTCTGGGAAAATACACTCCCTTCACCGGGCTCTGTGTACCAATTCTCTCAGAACCCCAGGAGAACTCAAGGAACTCAAGGAACGGGCACCTGAGGCAGCAGGATACGCCCTATTCCCAGCAGGATCCACCCTAAACCAGGAGCCACCCTAATCCAGCAGGATCCACCCTAAACCTGGAGCCACCCTAATCCATGAGCAGGGTCACCTTAACCAAAAATGCTATGTCATTCCTACTTGGCTATGGCTCTCAGCAAACTTTCAAGCTAGTAGTTTCTATGAATGAATTGAAACAATATACTTCAACTGTAACCGGCATATAAGGACAAGAAGGAATTTTCTGGTTAATTTTTCTTAAAATTGAATTCAGAAATGAAGTTGTACCTGTACATAATAAGCATTTATTTTCAAAGAAGAATCCAACACCTAAAGCTTCCCAGTATTTACTTTTAGGGGCAGAATAGATCCTTGCTAGGGCTCAGTCTAAATGCTTTAAACCTATAGGTTCAACTACTTTTTATTGGTCTCAATCTTATTTGTTTTAAAACTGCCACTTTTGGGGCTGGAATTGTGCCTCAGCGGTAGAGCGCTCCCTTAGCAAGGGCAGGACCCGGGTTCGATTCTCAGCACCACATAAAAATAAAGGCATTGTGTTGTGTCCATCTACAAAAAAAAAAAAGGATTTTCTCTCTCTCTCTCCCTCCTTTAAAAAAAAAAAAAAAAAAAAAAAAGCACTTTTAAAAGTGCTTCTCTTAAGCCTAATACAGTACAAGTGTGTGGCCGAAAAGTTCAGAGTCATGTTCATGTTAAGGTCATTTTGAAAATACAAGCTTTTTATCTCACTTTAGCTTTTTTCTTCCCAAAGTAGATGGTAGTGATATTTTTCGTTTTTCAACCTTTACCATATCTTTGTAATGCTGCCCCCTTCCTTCTGTAGTGTGTGTGTGTGTGTGTGTGTGTGTGTGTGTGTGTGAAAGAGCATGCTTTATTGGGGAGCAGAGAGGGGCACAGTGACCAGCAGATGAAGTCCACCCAATAGGCATCTTACACGTCCCACTCTAAAGGACACCCAGGATGTTCTGCTGGTCAAGATAGCCTTGAGCATGGTTCCCCTGGGTATCTTCCCCTTCAGAGATTGGGAGTGTCCCTGCCATCTTCCTGAAGATAGCTGTGCTCACTAGAGGTACAGCCCCTCAGGTGCCTTCTCGCTTTTTATAAAGAACATTTTCTTTAGGTTTTTTGAGGTCTTCATTTGCTTCTTTCATTATAGATTCTCTCAAGGACATGGTCAGCTTCTGTACAGATGGCTTTGGCATGAGCACCTGAGTGGCCACTCTTTGCCATGATCAAGTCATCCAGGCTATGTCATTGGCCAGCATTGTCTGCTAGTATGACCTTGAAGGATGCCCTTGCTCATCTTTTCATCAGGCTGTAGGAACTTGGATTTCCTGGCAGTGTGACCTGGTCAGAGAAGGGCCGGATCCAAAGCTTCTGTTTGATTTTGACTGTGATGACTTTTCCAGTCTTCCCCTGAATCACATCCTTCTCCCTAGGCCCATAGTCCCAGCAGTGCCTGCTCAATTCTCTCTCCACCAATGTTTGAATCATGTCATATCATCCCTGTGGCTTCTGATTTATCAATGAACACAAGAGATGGTGCATATTCTTCATAAACTTGAAAAAATTGCTGGAGGAGTTTGAGCCCTGTTCCTTGGTACTTGTAAATAAGTTTGGAGCCATCTACTCTCAAAAACGGGGCAAGAACTTGGTTTGCTCTCACTGGAACAAGATTTTGTCTGTGTTGGGTGGAGCATAGAGAATGACTCCCTTAGGGACTTAACACCCATCTCTCAATTATTTAGGACAGGTGAGGGGAAGGTCCACGGCTTCCTTAATTCCCTGGACTTGACTGTCCAACCCCCATATCAGCATAGGTCTCCTGGGGGCCTCTTTCTCCCTCATTGCTGAGGGGATGCCCCCTCACCACTGAGGCACCTCGTGGTGAGCATCTGGGATAAGGACATTTCAGAAGAGAGGTCATCTAATGCATCTAATGGGGACAAGCTTTGCAAGCTGACAGAGCAAAGAGGGCAAGAAGGCAGCAGTTAGTCACAAGAGCAGAGGGGTCGGGTATCTAGATCACACAGGGCCTCGTAGGCAAAGGTAGAAGACCTTGAGTTATTGTCTAACTGAATAGGAAATCTTTGAAATCTTTTAAACACAAGGGATGGCATAATCAGATTTAGGACTTAAAAAGATAGCACTGGCAGCCAGGTGCAGTGCGCGCACCTGTAATCCCAGCAACTCAGGGACCTGAGCTACCTATGAAACGGAAGGTTCACAGCTTTGTGCAAGGGTATGTTTGTTTCCTTTTGAATGTCAGGATACCATGAACTTCTATTGACCTTTATAGACCACACCAGTTATAAAGATCAAGGTCTCACAGAAAGGCCTCTGTAGATGCTTCCCATTCCTTTCTCCTCTCCCTCTGGGAAATGAGAAAACTCCTAACTCACCACCTCTCTGAGCCATTGGAATGTTTTTATAAAATGCATGATTTGCTGTTTACCTCTGAGCTTTTTAAAGGCAGGGACAGTGTTAAATTTGTCTCACCTGAGCTCAGCATAGAGGGCACAGCAGATTCCTGATGACGGCATACACCAGAAATGAATAAATGCTCCCAATGCTCAATTTCACTTGTCCTTCTTCTCCTATGAAAGTGTAAGCACTCCTTAAAATGATTCCCATTTGTTGATCTGCCCCTTGGAAGATACTTTGTTTCAAAATAACTTACATTAACTTCTACATTGAAGTTGTTTGATAATGAAACATTTTGTTTTAAAGATATTTAATTAAATTAACTCAGTATCAGTCTGTGAATAAATACTTACATTTTCAATTAGTTTTCTGGAATTACCATGCAAATCCTGCAGACTAGGTACAGCGTAGACAATGGAAATTCATTTTCGCACTTCCGGAGCAGACAGTCCAAGATCCATGAAACCCCTTGCCCTTTCCTCCATAGCTGCTCCTGCTTGTCTCTTCCACGAGGCTGTTCTTGAGTTGCATTCTTATTATAAACTTGTAAGTTTTAAAGAGTGTTGAACTTGAGAAGGGTATCTTGGGAACCCTGATTTGCAACCACGTTGGCAGAAGTGCAGGTAACGTGGGGACTTATTACTGCAGTGGCTGGAGTGGGGCAGTCTTGTGGGACTCTGGGTTCAATTGTAGGACACCCCCGTTGTGTCTACAGAGAACTGGAGAATTGCTGGTATGGAAAAGCTGCACCTCGGTGTTAGAAATGTTGTGGATATGGAAAGAGAATTTAAGGGGCTAGGGGTACCTCCATGCCAGAGTGCTTGCCTGGCATGTGTGAGGCTCTAGTTTGAACCCCAGAACCATTGAAGAAATTGTGCAAAGAAATGTGTCTGTTCTTGTGCTCCTCACGAGAACACATGCACGCAGCAGCCCCAGCTCAGTAAGGTGAATGGTGCTCCTCACTCCTGACAAAACTGAGCACGAGAGGAGTCAGATGATTTGGCAATGACGGTGACTTTGTCACAGAGCAAAGGTCCTCTGGGGAGCTGAGGCAATGTAGTGGTCCGAGGTCTCTGGTTCTGACAATCTCTACCAGAAAGATCTCAGAGTGTTGCTCAGAGAGGCAGGTATGGACTTATTAGAAGGGATAGTAAAGGGAGGAGAGGACACTCGCAGGAGAGAGTGGGTCTTCTCAGAGGGGAGAAGGATGATGTCCCTTCCTCCCTCCTGTGTGACAGAGAGCTCCAGGGAAGTGTTCAGAGTCCCACCCAGGTCTCCCTTCTGACTGGCAGGATAGCAGCAGACTTCTGAATCCCCATTGGGCATCGTTGTGCCACATGGAGAGGAGAGCTGACAATCATAATGACCTGCTAAGTGCCAAGGCAACCCTGGGCCTCCGTGAATTCTGGAATCTGGTCTGTATGAAGGTCACAAAGGTCCCCATTCAAGGGTAACTTGAATCTTTACGGATAGGGAGGGGCCTTGGGGCCTGCATTTCTCCTGTAGATAACAAGTGTTTGCTGACCAATGGGGCATGTCCTATGGACTTAAGCCAGGCAGGGCTGCAGGAAAATAGCTTAAAAAAAAAAAAAGCATGTGGGGTCAGTGCAGCTGGGGATCATCATAGAATGATCCCCTTATCCCTATGGCCAGACCCCTGATGTCTGTCTGTTGCCTGTTAACGGCTGGAGGGGTAAGACTGGAACGTAGGTCTTGATGACTCAGAGACGTGGACTTTAGCAGCTCCATATTGTTGCCATCCCTAATGGGATTATGGTGAATGTATTTAATAAAGGAGTGCATGCAGAAGTACTGGCCACGGGCCTGACCACAGCATGACTCAGCAATGGTCAACTGGCTTCCCCTGACACCGAGGGCTTAAAGCACAATCGTTTCCAGCCACTCCTTTCTGGCCCTGCTAGTTTTCCTGGAATGCCAGTTAGGAATGTACTTCTTCAGAGGACTGGTTATAATGGTCACTTCTGTCCACTCAGTATCAAGTCCTGCTCACCATCTCAGCACATGCCTCTGTGTACCCAGGAATTCATAAGAGCAAGATAATGAAAGTGCTTTTAAATTTAAAAATAGATTTCACAATTCTAATGCTTAGCAACTAGCATTAAAAAGGGAAAGAACAGCACAGTGACATTCTTTTTCCTTTAAAGCTCATCTTGTTTATAAAACCAGCTCTATCTCTGAGTGCTTTGTACCAGCAAGAATTAAAGGAACAGGTTTAAAACCCCAAGATTAACATAGCAGCAATTAACTAAGACCTCCACCATGAATAGTATTTACCAATTCACACTGATAAAGGTCAGTGGTAAAAGGAAATGCACACAGTAAAGTGAAAATTAACTCTCTAAACCAGGCAAATGCCCAGCAGCTTTAGAGATTCAATCAGAGATGACTCTAAACAGTTCCTTTTATCATTTCACCAGTTATTGCTATAAATGTAGTCTCAAGATGCTTAATAGCAATAATAGTCAAGTCTTGGTTGTGAAGTGTCTAATCTATTTTTAAATGCTTCAGTAAAAAAAACAATAAACTATCAGAGATGTGACTGTTAGCTTCAGCTTCAAATCAAAGGCCCGTCAATGATTTTTTGGGAATTTCAGAGATGGTCAGCAAGAGATTTATTAGAACATGCCTGTCTTTGGGGGTAACCTGTACAGGCACTTCAGCTTTCTGCATCTCAACACCTGAGTCTTGGCTAATTAGCATAGCAAATGTCAGGAGCGGGTTTTATCTGGGGAAACTCATGGTTTATTTATAGGCATGATGCATGTTAGAAATGGGCCCTCATTGGTGAGTCTAAAGGCATTCGTGGATTGCTAAGGTATTTAGAAATTTTCTCTGCTTGTGTGAATCCCAGGAAACCTAAAGCCTGTGCAGGAGGGAGGGGACCCAGGCCAGACTCCTAGAGGATTTTGCACCTGTTCATTGGGTCTGAGGCTTATCAGCTGACAAGGCAGACCACAGAATCCTCCTGTGGGTTATTGTTCCTTTATCTTGAGCAAACTCTCCTGCAGAACACCCGCAGAGCGGAGAGCCAGTACTCTCCAAAGCAGGTTGTAAGATCTGGTTTTGAACATACTCTTTAATGGTGATTTGTTAAATAAATGTCTATTTGTAAGGAAGATTGGGTCTGAGGTTTACTTTCTTATAAGATCTTTGTTGGGGTGGAGGCAGATCTTTCCCACCTGAGGTCTCTGGGGGCCCAAGAGAAGTTAATAATTGCGTCTAATCAAAGGGGCTTATGTCATCTCTGCAGCATTTTAGGGGATTCCTTAATTTTAATGTTTAATCTTCTACGGAAATGTTAAGATGAGTCACAGACAAAATAAAGCACGTGGATCTTATTCATCAAGCAGTTCCCAATAGGCCCTTAGCAACAATAACCAAAAGATCACTCAAACATTTTCTTAATTTCTTAGTTTTCAATTAATATCCTTGTCCACCTCCCTAAGAAACAAGAGATAAAAGCACAAAAAGCAAACATGACAATCTAAATATTATACATTGAGAAAATACTATAAATTCTTTGTTCTTGAAGACAAAAGAGAGAGGAAGCAGGAACTACTACCTTGGAGTTAGTTAAATTTCATAAACCATTTTGCTTAGCTCACTGGGTTTGGCAGAACACAAAATGCTTTTGCCAAACTCTTTTTCCCTCATTATTTAAGGCCACATGTTCTATGGAGGGGATTCAGTGCATATGTTGCAAATATTTTCTAAAAATAAATTTTACTAGCAGAGATTTCTGCATTAAGGTAACGAAGCCTGAGCATTAGTCCATTAGAATACAAGCTGAGGGATTGTTTTAATTAATCAGCCACTTGCCTAAGGTATGATGGAATGGAATTTACCTGCAGAGGAAATGGATTTTAGTTGAACCAGGAGGAATTGAGGTTGAATATATTTATCACCAGTGAGATTTATTAAACCTTATAGCATGTGGAAGGCTAAGGAATGTAGCATAGAATCAGTCGACAAATAAAACTGCAGAGTTGGAAGGGGATTTTGGCAAGTTGCAACCTCAACTGGACTTAGTTCTGCTTCTGTAAAACTTAAGATTGTTGAGTATTGCTGACTCCCAATCTATTTGTATTAAGGAACACTTTTTTTTCCCACTCACTCACCATGGGCCCTATATTTCAAAAATTTTGCTCACCAAACTGTATCTAATGAATAATAAATCCCTTCTCAGACTTTTATTAATGAAATGAAAATCACTGCCTTTGATCAGCATAAAATATGCAGGTTTACCACACTGGGCAGACCTAATGTTGGCTGAAGCCAAAGAAATTTGATATTTTAGTTAGCCTGGGCAAGATGGCTGGTTAAATTTATTATTTCCATCAGGCATTTTAAAATGCCAGGCAATGTCGATCATAGGAGAGTAATCTGTTCCAGAAAAGGACCATTTAAAGTAGGTCCATGTAAAACAGGGGTCACTGCCTTGAACATTTACATTCAGGAGTAGGAAAATAAGTTTTTTTCATTTATAATCACAACCAAGGGTTTATCTGTACCTGAAGATAACACAGAGTGTGAAAGTCTCAGAATGTTGTTTGGTTACATTTTAGTGTGTTTTTCCCACAGACTTTGATCTCACATTTAATTGTCTGTACAAATTTGCAGAGAAAAGGTGGTGCAGCAGTGGAGAGAGGGGCACAGAATGGTGAAGGCCTGAAGACCTACTTTATCTCTGATAGTCAAGTCTATCTCCTCTGCAGCCCTGGGCTCCATACCCAGGAACCTTTGACTTCACTTGAGTTCCCTGCTGTATGGGTGTTGTGTGGTTGAGAGAGCACCGGTGTCAAGCAGCCACCAAAGAAGTTGATGCCAGAGATGAATTCAGAGCTCGTGCCAACATGGGTAAAGCTGAGGCTAGTTCCTTAACACAGTCCATTCATAGATAATATATATATATATATATATATATATATATATATATATATATATATATATATAAAAATATTACAATTACCTTGTAACCTGATGTCTTTTGCAAGGGGTCACCATCCAAGGATTCATGGGTAAAATTATGAGGGGTTTCCTGAAAGAGAAATAGCTCATTGTCTACTATGTATTGAAAAAGACTCACCAACTTGGCTGGCCCAGGAACTCCATGCTGGTCTCATTAGGGTCCGCCTGTCCCAAATGGTCTGCATGTTTGGTTACACACATATATACTCTTTTCTTCTGATGTGGAAATTCAGTGTCTGACTGAAGGGTTGTTATTTTTCTGGAGGTCTTACAGTCAACCACTGGTCGAAGTGTCAGGGGAAAAATACAGGAGGATGGTGGGAACACGAGGTTTAGGGAGCAATTCTATAAAATGAGCCCATTGTACTGACTCCCCACAAGCTTTGTTTACCAAAAAGCCATCCGCCTGCAGCCCCACCTGGCCTGAGGGGAGAGGAAATAACACATTCTTTAACAAACCAAGGCTGGGGGAGGAAGGCCTGGCAGGCAGTGTAGATAAGGAATGATGGGGGTACAGAGAGAATGATGGCAGGTTATCTCTGCTGACAGCTCATCTCTGGGATCACACTTTCTAGCTCAAGGGTTTGCTAACATCTCTGGGGATCCTACTTCCCAACACAAGTGATTAACCCTTACACTGCTCCTTCCCACCCCTAGGCCCCTACAGGGAGAAGAAAAGAGAAGTGGGGGGCTCTGGGGTTCTCTGAAAGAGCAAGGCACATCCAGTCCCGGGCACACAGCTCTCAGCCCACTTTGCTGCGGAGATGTCTGTCTCTCTCTCTTTCTTAAATAAAACTTGCTTTCTGCACTTGCCTCCGTGTCCCTCGGGTGTTTAATCTTCAACACCTGGGGAATGAGGGCCTGTTCCTGATCTCCAAGACTAGTATCAAAAGTAGGTCTATCTAGAATCTTTTCCAGGAAGGGGGGTTGCTAGGCATTGAACTTGGAGTCCCACTCATGCTAACTAGGTGTTCTACCACTGAGCTGCTTCCCCAGACACAGCTCTAGAATCTTGATTCTTGACTTTTTTTTTTTTTTGCATAATTTACAATAACATTTTGTAGTTGCAACTGTTTATGATTTCACTAATCCAATTTAGGCTTTATGTTTAAGCTCTAAGTTATTACAATTTGATTAAGTAAAGATGTAAAATATTAAAAACAACAACAGTTTCTTTCTTAGGAAATCTAATGGATTTTACAGAGGTATATATATATATATATATATATTTAAATTTATATTCCTGATAATAATAAAATCTTTTTAGTCCCGAGATCAAAATTCAGCTGAAACTTTAGGCACTGAGACATCAGAAGAGCATAATTTAGCACAGTACAACCAAAGGAATTCTGTTTGCTAAAATAGTACAAAGACATGGGGGCATGTGACCTCAGTTAAGAGAAGGCCTTACACAGCGCACTGTTAGGTGGTCATCTGGGGTGTGGCCAAGGGAGAGGATCCTCAAGCTCCCACATTGGAGCCAGGTGAGGAGGATGAGTTGAGTGTTAGAACTTGGAATGAGCATCAGTATTGCTGGTCTTCCAAGATTTTAACATATACGATTTGGATTCAACCTAAACTATGGACTCTTTCCCCTATAAATTGATTGATTCTATTTTAGAATTAGAGGGAGAAATCACCAATGTATGTGGAAAAAAGGAAAGCTCTCTGTAGCTTTACATTACTGGAGTCTGGTATATATATATTCCAGATCTGCTGTGTAAAAAAAAAGGCATAACTACAAACCTGGTCTATAAAAAAAGGCATAAGTACAAATTTCTCTAAATGTGTGAAGCATGTGAGCACCAAATGTGAGACAGGGCCTGCTGAGGCTGGGGAAGAAGTTCAGAGTTGATGGTAGATAAGAAATGGCCACAGCTCCAGAACCTGAAGGTTTCATGAAATGCAGCCCCTTCTCTAGCAGCCTGCAATAGAGCAAGCTCTCAAGCTGGGTCCTCAGACCAGAGTCAGCATCGTCTGAGAACCAGGCAGAAATGGAGATTCTCAGGTCCCACCCACACCTACAGAATCAGAGACTCTGGGACCAGACTCAGAAATCTGCATATTTACAAAGATTCTGTGTTAAAGTTTATGAACACTGGAATAGAAAGGTTATGGGGAGACTGAAGAAGTTCCCCATGAGAGATTCAAGATGGCGGATTGGAGGAAGGCAAATTTTCCAATTGTTCCAGGGCTCAGGATTCCAAGCAGCAGGAGTACTGCCTCTCAGTGAGGTGAGTAAAAAAAAAGGGAATTCCTTGAAATTCAATATCAAACAGTCAGAGTCTCATAGAAACTCAGACAGTTGGGTGCATTGAACAAAGGACAAGAAAGGGTACACTGGAGCCAAGCTGGTTGGGGCAACGGTAGCCATGGTGACTCACTGCAGAGGGGAGGGATAGCTCAAACAGGAAACGTGGGGAAACCTGAAGAGCAGAAAAAACAGGCTGAACTTAGCAGATCCAGGGGCTGCACGGTAAACTGGTATTTGAAAAGTGCTCTGTGTCTCAAGTGGCAGGCAGGAGCCATCTCTAGGGGGCTATGCTGTCACTTGCTGTTTCAGGAGCTACGGAGAGCATAGTAAACATCGCCGTATGTCCTGGCATGGACCTAACAGATGGTCTAGGGTGTACCTAGCAGAACGTGAGTGAGATAGGCACAGAGAAGATTGTTCCCAGGGGGATTGAAGTCACAGATATGTTGGGGAGTGCAACTCCCTCACCTTTGAGTCTGGTGGCTCCTGTGACAGCTGAAGAGGCCCAGGAAAATGAGGTAGGCGTGAATACACTCAGTAACTGAGGCTGAGCAGACCCTATTTGTGGACTATGGAGTGTGTGGGACCCATGGAGGGCGACTCCCCTGCCGGAGGAGTAGAATTCTTAGAAAGCTTCTAAGGTCCAGATTCCCAGCAGAGATTGGAATCTTCCAGACCCTAGGGGGCTGTTGACTGAATCTCTCCAGAGCAGATGGCACCCAGCAAAGCCCCTAAGGCCTGATTAGACCCAAGCCCCAGGGAAACTGCCTTCATAGAACCCTGCAGCAGTCCCAACCTGGTCTGTGCTGAGGACACTCCAGTGGCCAGGACTTCCCACTCCATCCTACCTTATGCTGGGGGAAAGGGAAGTTCAGGCCCCTCCAACCAGCCTCAGGCTTGGGCCACTCCAGCTGGTGGCTCAGTGAGAACACACAAGAGGAAGGACTGAACAGCTCTTAGTCTTTGCTTTCTCAAGGGTACACAGCCCAATAAGAAATGGAGAGAAGGACAGTCAGGCATAGGCAGTGACCATCTCTCCTGTCAATAGTTTTGACCACTTCAGTGAAGACAATTTTCTCATTTTTCACTAAGAATCTCTCTCCCTCTTTCCCGCTCTCTCTACAGTGTTCTTACTGTGCAGCTTGGTTCATGGAGATACACACACACAGAGCACACATTTCTTTCTTTTTTAGCATTTTTTATGATTGCTATTTTTCTTTGTCTTGTCTTTTGTTAGGGTTTTCTGTTTATTTTGGTTTTGTTTTATTTGTTTCTCTTTCTCTCCTATCTTCTCCCTCTAATAGTCAAATTATTTTGTTTTCTCTCCTTCATTTCTTTTCCCTTTGATGCGGAGTATCAGGGATTGAACTCAGGGGCAGTCGACCACTGAGCCACATCCTCAGCCCTATCTTGTATTTTATTTAGAGACAGGGTCTCACTGAGTTGCTTAGCACCTCACTTTTGCTGAGGCTGGCACTGAACTCGTGATCCCCGAGCCTCAGCCTCCCGAGCTGCTGGGATTACAGGCCAGTGCCACCGCATCTGGCCCTTACTTTGTTTCTTTTTTTTTCTTTTTTTAAAATTTTTATTGTTGGTTGTTCAAAACATTACATAGTTCTTGATATATCATATTTCACACTTTGATTCAAGTGGATTATGAACTCCCATTTTTACCCCGTATACAGATTGCAGAATCACATCAGTTACACATCCATTGATTTACATATTGCCATACTAGTGTCTGTTGTATTCTGCTGCCTTTCCTATCCTCTACTATCCCCCCTCCCCTCCTAGGGTCATCAGTTGCTACATCTCTTCTGCATTTTCTCTGCTTGCATTTTGAACATTCTAAACTTTCTTCTATCTTTCTATTACATTTTCTTTTCGCTTAACAAGCTGCATTTTTACTGTGTTTTAGTACTATTTGGTTTATATAAGTCTTGTCCCGTTTATGTTGTTGCAGTTGTTAGTACTGTGGATGGCATAGTGGACACCTGCTGATTACTTGAATGTCTGACCTAGCTCATGGATATTCAATGTTTTTGCTTTTGGCAAAAACATCATCTGTTTTTGTGGCAATTGTTATTGTAGCTGTTTATTTTAATGCTGTGTATTTGCTTCTGTGGTTGCTGCTCCGTGCTTTCCCCTTTTCTATGAGGTGCTGGGAATCTCCTGGGACGCTACAGGTTCATAGTGTGGAGACCCTGCTGCTGAGCTAAACCCAGTCAAGAGACGGTGCACCTTGCTACAGATGCAGACTAATCACATTCAGTCTTCAATAGCACTTTAATACAAAGACTAGAAAAGTCAAAATCTCAAATTAACAACCAGGACCTCATGACTAGGAGGCCTTCAGATCCCACTCATGGACATCCAATCCTACAGAAAAAACAGATAATTAACACAAAGGATTTGGACACCATACCTATGAGATATAACCTAGATCACTCCCATACCCCTTTAGAATTTCCACAGAGATGTTAAGTTGACAAGAGCAATCACCAAGGGTGTACCCCACATAATCTACTGAATACAACAAATCTGCAAGATCTACAAGAAAGATTGCACTTTTTTGAGACCTATAGGAAAAGTGGAATCCTGAAGCTGAGACACAATACACACTGTATCAAAATATACAAATCATCACAAAAAAACTAGCAGGGAAACTATACCACAAAACCTACTTGAAAATATATTAAACAATTTAGAGCAACCTATATCCAAGAACACTTTAACAAGAGATGTCCATGCCCTAAAAAGATCCACACACAAGAGAGGAAGAGAATTCCATGCCAACAGATGCAAAAAATCCAGCACAAGAATACAAAAAAATATCACACACAAAAAAACAAGGTAATAGGATATCTCCTAAAGTTCATGATTCACTAACCACTGACTCCAAAGATATAGAAATGGATGAAATGCCAGCTAAAGAATTCAAAGAAAAGCCGAGGACCAGATGGATTCTCAGCTGAATTCTACCAGACCTTTAATAAAGAACTAGTACCAACACTCATCATATTATTCCATGAAATAAAAAGGGATGGAATACTTACTTCCAAATTCATTCTGTGAAGTCAGTATTGCTCTCATACCAAAGCAGATAAGGACATATCAAGGAAAGAAAACTAACAACAAATATCACTAATGAACTGAGATGCAAAATTCGTAATAAAATATTAGCAAATTGTATTCAACAACATATTAAGAAGATTGTACATCATAACCAAGTTGGTTTTATTCCAGATTTGCAAGGATGGATTGACATATGCAATTCAATAAATGCAATTCACCACATAAATCGAATTAAGGACAAAAATCGCATAGTCATCTAAAGAGAAGCAGAGAAAGCCTTAAACAAAATTTAGCACCCATTCATTCTGAAGACTCTGAAGAAACAAGGGCTAGAAGGAACTTAATCAACATGATGAAGATTATATATAACAAACCTGAGGTCCAAATCATAGTGAATGGAGAATATGAAAGCGTTTGTTTTTGAATTCAGAACAAGACAAGGATGTCTACTGTCACCATTCTTGTTCAATATAGTACTCGAAATTGTCACCAGAGCAATTAAAATAGGAAAGATAAAAATAAGAAATAAAAAGTTCAGTTATTATTATTTGCAGATGATATGAGCCTATGTTTAGAAGGCCAAAAGCTCCACCTTAAGTCTTTTAGAGCTAATAAACAAATTCAGCAACATAGTAGGTTTCAAGTCAACACACAAAAATCAGTAGCTTTCCTATACATCAATAATGAATCTGCTGAGAAAGAAGTCAGGAAAACAATCCCATTCACAATAGCCTAAAAAATAATACCTAGGACTAAATCTAACCAAGGGGGTGAAATGTATCTATAATAAAAATTACAGAACGCTAAAGAAAGAAATTGAAGAAGACACAAGAAAATGGAAAGACCTCCTATGTTCAAGAAAAGGCAGAGTTAATATTATTAAAATGGCCATACCACTGAATATACAGACTCAATCCAACCCCCATCAAAATGCCAAATGACATTCTTCACATAACTAGAAAAATTAATCCTATAATTCATTTGGAAGAATCAAAGATCTAGGATAGCCAAAGCAATTTTAAGCTAAAAAAGCCCTGCTAGAGGCATCACAATATCTGGATTCAAATTATAATACAGAGCTTTAGCAACAAAAACTATGTGGTACTGGCATAAACACACACACACACAGACCAATGGAGCAGATTAGAAGCTCAGAGGCAAACACACAGAGATACAGCCATTTAATCTTTGATAAAAGTGCCAAAGACATACACCAAAGAAAAGACAATCTTTTAAACAAATGGTGCTGGGAATTCTTGATATTCAAATGTAGAAGAATGAGACTAGATCCTTACTTCTCACCCTGCATAAAAGTCCACTCAAAGTGAATCAAAGACCTAGGAATTAGATCAGAAACTATGCAACTCCTAGGAGAAAACATAGGGTCAATTACAGCATATTGGGGCAGGGAAAAAACTTTCTCAAAAGGATCCCTAAAGCTCAGAAAATTGTGCCAAGAATTAATAAATGGGATGGCATCATATTAAAAAGTTTCTGTGTGGCAAAGGAAACAATTAAGAATGTGAAGGAATAATGTACAAAAAATTAGAAAATTCTTTGCTAGCTATTCTTCTAATAGAGGAATCTATCCAGAACATATAAAGAACTCAAAAACCTTTACACCAAAAAACCAAATACCCCAATTAATAAATGAGCACAACAACAACAATAAACTTAAACAGACCCTTAAAATAAGAAATACAAATGACCAACAAATACATGAAAAAAATGTCAAAATCATTAGCAATTAGAGAAATGCAAATCAAAACTACACAGAGATTTCAACTCTAGTCAAAAGGGCAGCCATTGAGAATATAAATAATAATAGAAGCTGGAAAAGATGTGGGGAAAAATAAACATTCTATACTGTTGGTGGGATTGAAAATTAGAACCACTATGGAAATTGGTATGGAGGTTCCTCAAAAGACTAGTCATGGAACCCCCATATGGACCAGCCATAGCACTCTTCGGTATTTATCCTAATGAATTAAAGTCATCACACTACAATGATATATAATATCCATGTTTACAGCAGCACAATTCACAATAGCCAAACTGTGGAACCAGCCTAGGTGTCCACCAATGGATAAAGGATAAAGAGAATATGGTACATATACATGATGGAGTTTTATTCAGCTCTAAAGAAGAATGAAATTGTGGCATTTGCTGGTAAATGAATGGGACTTGAGAACATCATCTTAAGCAAAGTAAGCTGAACTTAAAATTTAAGATTCAGATCTCTTCTCTCATATGTGGAAGCCAAAGAGGAAAAAGGAGAAGAAAGATGGGAGGTGGATATCATGAAAGTCTAAAGATCAGTGGAGTACAGGAGAGGATCCCGGGGTGGGAGGAGGGAGAGGAAGGTGAAGTACTGGGGAATGATACTGACCATATTGCTACATTCTGTATGTGAATGAATGTAACAACGAAGATCGCCATTATGTGTAATAAAAATGCAGCAGTAAAAATGTGAAAAGAGAAAAGGAAAATCTTCCTACAGGAATCTAATTCTGATAGTCACCTTCATTTTTTCCAGAGGTTGAAAAACAAATTTCATCAGAAAGGCAAGAGTAAGAGGTTTTATTTTGACATTATTTATTTATTTATAGACAAAAAGCCCCGGTTGTCTTGATAAATAGGCAATCAAAATTGCTTAACCCTGTCTTAACAGAAACCAAAATGCTTGAGAAATCAAATACTGTTTTCTGGAGGGCTTTTGTGTATCAGTGGTTCTGCATTTGGCTAAAGAGAAGTTATTTGCTTTTCTTTCTGTTTCATACTCTCTTACAAGCCCCAAAGAAATTTGCATATACCAGGCCTGTCTTTATTTTTGATGCTGACCTGGTATAAGCACTGATAAATGTTTTTCAGATTATCTAATTAATCGAGCCAAATGCTGGTTACTCAGGAATAATTGGACACTGAATTAATATAGAAATGACAAGAACCAACATTTTAGTTCCCATTTACAATCTTAAAAGTAATTTTTAAAAGCTGGCAAAAGAATTGTGGTTTTGAGCAGGCACAATCTTTTAAAGTGAGGAAAATACAGTGTTTTGATTATAGTGATATCAGCAGATTTTTATGTTTAAAGTGGCAGTTAAAATTAACTGCTTTCCAAGTATGCATGTCATAACCCTTAGCAAAATTATTTATATTTCCATGACATGACATTGAAAATCACATGGAAAATCTGCATCTCCCTTTCAGTCTCGTGGTATGATGAACTGAAAACATTTTTTATAATTAAAGAGGTATTTTATTTTTTTATTGATAAATGTGAACTATTATTTTAAAACCTAGGAGGATGAGAGTACTAAAGAGGAAAGAAAATATAAGGCACGTGAGTGCCGTTGGGCAAGGATGCTGGAGAAACACTAAGCTTACCGCCTTCCGTGGAACAGGATTGGCACCCGCAGGCGTGGGTTCTCAGAAGTGCACAGCTGAGGGCCAGATGGTGACAGTCTGGGGAGAAGCGAGGCTGTCAGCACCAGGAACATTCGGGCTGCATGCAGATGTTCTGAGTGGGCTGCAGCAGAGGGAGCTCTCCTGAACCAAGAGAGCAGCTTGGTGCAGGATTTACTTAGGAAGAGTTCACCTGAACGGCGGGAGGTGGGGGAGAGAAGATGCCATTTTCCTAACAGGTGATTACTACATGGAGCTATAGAATAGAGGAAAAAAGAGTCTGAGACCTCCGAGGTCACAGTTCTTGAAACTCTATTCAGTGGAATAAGGAAGGTCTTGTTTTAAGCATCTAAGTGGAATGGAATAGAGCTGAGGGTCTCGGTGTTATGGTATGGAGCAGATGTGTTCCCCAAAAGCCCATGTGTGAGATGATGCAAAAAGGTTTTCAGGTGAAATGATTGGGTTATGAGAAGCTCAAACTAATCAGTGCATCAACCTGATGATAGGGATGAATTGGGTAGTGATGGTAGGCAGGTAGGGTGTGACTGGAGGAGGGGGTCAATGGGGGGATGCCTTCAGGGTTTATATTTTGTCCATGATGAGGGGAGCTCACGCTCTCTCTCTGTTTCCTGGTGCCATGTCCTGAGTCACTTTCTTCCACCACACCCTTCTGCCATGATGTCCTGCCTCCCCTTGGGCCATGAGGTATGGCCATCTGTAAACTAAAACCTCTGAAACTGTGAGTGCCAAATAAATTTTCCTCTTCTAAAATTATTCTTATCGGGTCTTTTGGTAACAACAGCCAAAAAGCTGACTAGCACGCACAGGTTGGAAAGGAATGGAGCTCTACTCTCTATTCCTGCCCTCACTGGATTCCATTCTGTGATGCAGCCAGGGGCTCTCTGAGCCCCTGACAGTGATGTGCTCTCTCTGAGGGACAGCTGCTGGGTGCAACACCTTGTCCAGACTGCTCAGTGTCTTCTATTTGCTGCTGCAGCCTTGATTTTGCTCTTCTGTTTAAACATTGATTTCCCCCCCACCCCCAGAGGCTGAACATCCTACTACTCAAGCTGAAGTGTTCTGAAAAAAGAAGGGAGATGGGAGAAAAGAAGACAGCACTGGAAGCAAACAGGACAGGGATAATCAAAGCATAGAAATAGAAATAGAAAGTAGAAGGAGCCAAGGCTGGAAGAAAATTCCAGGAAAATCCCTAGGAAGTCATAGTTATCTTGGTTCAAATCATTCTTTAATAATATTCTGTATAGACGGTTATGCTAGTAGAAATCTCTGGGCCTGGAAAGGTCATCTATTTCATTCTTATGTATAAATGTGGATTCCAACTTTAATTAAATTTCTGAATTACATCTTGTGCTGTCCAGACTATAGCAAGGACCATGACCTCATGTACTGAGCTTGAGAAAAGAAAGTGGCTTTCATTCTTCTATGGACGCACTGTGAGAGACCTGGTGTTTGTAATTCTATGTCCATTGGCAGAATGGCTTTGTTCCTTCACAGTACCAGAATGGAGGTGCCATCTTTCTTGCATTCAAAGGCAAGTGGGATCGGCTGGACTGTGGGTCATCGAAAGCACCCGCTACTCCTTTGACATGCCAAGGGTGGTGAGAAGAAATGAGAAGGAAAACACACTGTCTAAAGGACAAGGGTCCTTGTATCCTTTGTTTTTGAATGCAACCAGTAGGTTACACTTACACTGACACCTAGGCATCGATATTAAAGAAACTTGGAGCGCTGCTGTGCATGAGAAGCTGAGGCCCTGTAGCTATTTCATGGGAGACTTCAGAAAGAAAGGCAAAGCTTTTGACTTACTGCCCATGGTGCTGAGTCCTCAGGGTGAGGCATGCCCAGGCTTTGCAGCATAGAAGGAATACAGGCATCTAACATTGGCTGTCTGCTACCCTTGCTCTTGATCCACAACAGGTGTACAAGCCAACCAGTTTACAGCATTCTCATCTTTGAAGGCAGGAGGGGGGCCAATCCCACCCAACCCAGAGACTGAGAGTAGAGGGAATCGAGACACTCTTATCCTGTTTTAATCAGATTTTTCATCACTGTGACCAAAAGAACTGACAACAACAATTTTAGTGGATGAAAGTACATCTGGGCTCATGGTTTCAGAGGTCTCAGTCCACAGGCAGCCAACTCCATTGCTTTGAGCCCAAGTGAAACAGCATAACTGGGTGGAAAGGTATAGGGGAGGACAGGCACTGGGAACATGGCAGCAAGGAACCAGAGAGACCTATAGTTGGTCAGAGACAGAATATAAACCCCAAGGCATGCTCCAGGCACCCTACCTGCCTACAGTTACCACCAGTTAATCCATTCAAGTGGAATAATGCATTGATTATGTTAAGGCTTTCAGAAGCCAATCTTGCCACCTTTAAACTTTCTTGCAGAGTCTCACATGTGAGTTTTTGGGGGACACTAGATCTAAGCCATAACATATCCAAAGAACGGAGAGTCCATACTGTGTGAACAGCGAGCACGGCAGATACTGGATGGCCCCTGCAGTACGTTTGGATTTAACAGTCGTTCCTGATTAAGCTTCTCATCTTTAAAGCTGGAACTTTTCAAACCCTGTCCCCAGACATTATCTCATTTTGTCCTCACTCTTGGTGCTGTTTGAAGGGACTGACAGAGGACTCCTTTGAAGCACAAAGTTGCGGCCAGTGTTCAAATCCTGTCAAACAGCACATCTATCCTGTGGTGAGTTACTTCACCCCTGTACCAGGTCCTCCACGCCCTGAAAAATGAGGACACTGTTAGCAATCTCTTAACAGGTTGTTGGGAAGGGCATCTAATAGTATCTTTTACAAAACTGTCAAAAAGTGTTGATTCTTAGGAGGTAACTGAGGCTCTGAGAGGTTAAGTCATCTAGAAAGGCTAAATTTCACCAAAATGTAAGGTCGAGACCAGAAACACAGTAAGAGACGGGGTCAGGACTGGGATGCTGTTTATTGATGTCAACTCTGGAACAATTTTCAGCACTATATTATACAGATATTTAAACACACACACACACACACCCCTCCCTGAAAGAATCCAAGAAGAGAGGAGAGGAAAGCCCTCTGCATTTGCACACAATCATAACATACCTCATGGGTGATGTGATTAGGTATCAATGTTTTTGTTTGTAATCATGAGTGTTTTCTGGGGACAGGAGCTTCCATTTATTTATTTATTTATTTTTTAAACTGGAATCAGGTGTGCAAGGAGCCTGCCCATTTGTATTGATGTTGTGGGATGAACAGTTAAAGTATAATTAAATGAATCAATGATCTACTGAGCATGTGTTATTAATGATTAAGGAAACATTATAAATCTCGTAAGTGAAAACAAATGGTTTGGAAAGGGTAAAGTATAAATCTGCATAAATCCCAATGATTCTTCTATTTACCTAGCATCCTTGGTGGGGAATGAGCAGCTATGCTTTAATAACCATCTAACTTCTGATTCCATTTTCTGACTCCTGGATCACTCAGATCTCGGTTCTGTCTGCCAACAGACAAGAAGGCTTTTTGTGACCCAACCCCAGTGCCACCTATTTCCTACCATGCTATGGCTGGCTACTTGGTGGTTTAGTCACTGGAAACAAAGATTTGAACTCAATTCAAGTGAGCAATCTAAAAGTAAAATCTGTATGCACCCCACAGAGTCCCCTAAGCATGCATTTCCTTAATCCAATTCCTGTTGTAATTATACACCACCCTGAACAACATTTCTATACCAAAGAGATGGCGTGGAGCCCCTTAGCGTCATACTTATGTACATTATATTACTATGAATTATACATTGGCTAATTTCTCCTAATTTTAGGTTTCTAAATTAATTTCATTAGTTCTCCCCATAAACCCTGATAACTGAATTTCTGCAACAATCTGCCCTAACCCAAATACTCTGGGGCTTAACTTTTGCCCCTTACTTGAGAAAGCAAGATTTTAAGTTATAATCCAGACTCTCATTGTCATGCACATATTTAAATAGTATATAGGATACATTTGTAAGATTTATGGTAATGAGCATATGAATGAGCTTTTTGATATAAAATTTTAAAAGTTGGGTAAAAATATGCAACCAACAGTCTGGGGTGCCAGCTATTTATTATAGATTGGAACAACTCTAGCAGAGACCCAGTGAAGATCTGAAGATTTCTCTGATTGGTAATCACAATTCAATCCACTTTTCCCATTACAAATTGGGATTTAGGAGCCTGCCTGAATTGGTATTGGTGGCAAGAATTCAGGATAAGGAATCAGGAGACATAAGTTGGTTCTGTTGTTGGCTTATGTTTGGCTTAAGGCAGCAAGACCACCATGCTCACAAAGGAGGGTGTCCTCTTGCAAAGTGCATCAGGGTGGGGCGCTGGCACTGTCCTCACACAAGGCCACCGTCCTGCTGGTCTGTCACTGAAGCTTGGTCTCTATGTGGTAAGCCTTTCTTTCTCTTTAGGAGAGCAATGCATTTGGAGCCCAAGAGTGCGCCATGCCTCACTAAGCTATGCCTCCAACACTGGGCTCTTGGCTCTAAGACAGCAATGTACACAACACAGGAGAGTGTGTGGGGGGTGACAGGGTAGGGATAAGTCAGGTAGGTTGAGGGAGAAAGCAGAAAGTACTGTTTGAGAACATGAGGAAAAATCGCCCTTTTTCTGTTTTTTAAACTAAGAAATAGGAGAAAAGCTCTGAATCCACAGTGTCATCCCAAGATAGGAGTTAATGGGTGATAACATGTTTAGCAAAGAATGCTTACTGAATACATGGTATCAGTCATCTGAGACCATAAGAAAAATCCTTGCAATATGCTTGTTTTTTAATACCTGACAACATACACACACATGCATGCACACATAGGCATGCACACACACACATGCACACACACAATTTTACAATATAGCATCTTTAATACTGATCCATCTATGCCACCAAGCAAACATGGCAGTTAATATGACACATTTTTTTTAAAACCAGAAGTTATTTCTCCTTCTTAGGTTTTATACTTTGATAAAATGCTCTTACTTTTCAGGTCTTCCAGCAGGACTTGTAGAAGGCAATGACAGGTTGCAATTTTAAATCCACTTAGGTTTCTTTCCTCTGAATAATCCTTTTTGACAGTCTCCCTTATGCCCCTTTTTCTTGACATTAAGTACAGCTTCACTGTAGTCTGAGCTGAAAGTAGATTAATTGTATAGTTCTAGGAACAAATGCCATGTTCTGGGAGATGAGATAGGAATTTCAAAAATGGATCTGTTTATCAGGGAAGAGTAGACTTGGGAGCATCTCTGAGCTGTAAGAGAATAGTCTCTTGTCTATACAAGAGTTAGCGGAATAATACATTTTATGACCTCATCTGTATTAGAAATAGACAGATGTTGAAATCTTTTGGTCAGGATCTCAGGAGTTTTAGCAGAATTCTCTTTCATTTCAAGAAGCTACGAGGATAGGAAATATTTATAATCTCAAAAAGCTGCCATTTTTAATGAAAGATTTAATTTGGTACTGATAAATATTTTATAACTTACATAATTGTGGTATGTGTATGTTCATTCCCGTCAGCTAACATAGAAGCCTATTTTTCATAGGAAAGATTTGTTTTCAATTTCAAATGGAGAGAATATGTTTGAAATGAGTTAGTTGATTTCAACAGGTGTTTGCATTTTAACTACTGCCTCCAAAACAGTCCCATTGAAGCCCTCTAGCATCTCAGGGGTTAGGGAGAGGTTTGCGTGACTCCTGATAGAAAAATGCCAAGTCCATCAAGCCAACAGGCAACAGGGGATTGGAGGATGGAGCTCTGGATTTCCTGCCTCCTGGATGGTAGCAGAGTGGAGTGATCTGTACATGAGCATTTCCAGACAGGAGCATAGACACCATGATGCTTCCAGAGCAAGATTGCCATGCTCTTCCCACAGGGTGGCTGAAGTCTGTGGCCCTCTCTGTGTCTAAGAGTGCACAGGAACATTTTCTGAATTAAACAAGACTATCTATGGGAAAATCGTCGTGGTTTTCACCTGGAACCGTGTTGCCTCTGCAGGTGCTGCAGGTGCTGCCTCTGGGGTTGGCAGCAGGGGACACACGGGAAAGCCCTTGCTCTCCTCCCTGTGGAGGACTGACCCTAACACCCTTGAACTTCTTATTGGCTTTTCCTTTAGCACTGCGGAGCTCTGTGGTGCAGGAGTGACTATCACAAGTGCACAGAAGGAGTCGGGCCCTCCAGGCAGCTGGCCGCTTCCGAGGGACTGGTTCCCTTTCAATCCAATGGCCCCCCCTGTACAAGCAGGCGAGGGCACTTGGGCCTGGGGAGTTGGGGGTGGCTGCGAGGGTGTGTGGAAGGACACCAGAGGCAAGAGGTTGTTCACCTAGAGACGGATAATTGAAGAATACGGGATGGGAAGTAGCAGGCCAAAGAGAATGAAGGATAGTGGGGTTATCCCAATTCTCCACTCTAGAAGTCACCTATCTCGATAGAAATGCAGTGACAAGAGTCCGTTGGCAACACTGGTTCTCAAGGAACACCCAGCAATCTATACACAGGAGCTGTCTCTGTCATCTTTGCCTGAAGACACAGCTCTGGTTATGCAACTTCTGTTAGGTGGCACCTCATTTTCTTTGGTATAAGACACTGCCTCCTGAAAAAGCAACCTGGAGAGAGTCTAAAGCTTTCCTGTGCCTTACAAAGCCCATCCCCCTGCCCCTTAGCAACTCTCCTCTCCCTCCACCCAGGCACACTCCAGGGTGCTTTCTGTACTGCCCTCCATTCCCCTGAGCACACCTCTCACTTCTATTGTTTCCTCATCCGGCTTGCAAATTGTCCCCTGTTTATCTTTTGAGACTCAAATGGGCTTCTATTCCTGTCCCACCCACATCCAATTCACCCTGTGGAACCCACGTGGTTGGTACCTGACTGCTGTGAAATCCCTGTCTTCTGGCTAGACTGTAAGCTCCCAGGTGGGCCTGTGTCTCCTCTCTCAGTCTCCTGAAATAAACAGGGTCCCAGCACTTCAATGCATTTATTGAGCGAATCATAATCAATGTTCTCTGCTCTCTTCTGACTGTCCTCTGACAACAAATCACGGTTGCAGTTTTTTAAGCAGTGAGGAATTTGAGAGAATGGAATGGAAAGTTCTGGGAACTCAAAGTTCAACTCTATTTAGTTGTCATTTTTTTGTCATGCAGTGAAAAAGTCTCTCTGCTTATTATGATAAACTACATTTAAGTCAAGTCCTAGGGCTGTGCTGAATATAAATTCTTTGGAAGAAATTCATTCTTTTTTCCCCACATCTTCTTCAATCCCCAGATAAATATAACACAGGGAAATTTTTATATTTTTATGTGTTTTTTTTTTTTTTTTTTAGTGTGTGTTACTAGGGATTAAACCTAGGACCCTTTGCATGTTAGGGAAGCACTCTTCTCCAGCCTGGGGATTTTTAAAAATAATACAATACTTGGATGAGCACTCTAGGTATTCTGGGTAAACTGGCCTGGGGCAGAGTCTACTAAGTTTAAGCACACCCTTGATTTTAGTACACAACTGGAATTGGGAACCACTGCTTTAAATTAATTTATCCAGAGCTAGCATACCCTCTGTATATTGAAAACTGGCACATTCACAGGTCCAACTTTAGCCTGATGTCAACCCTTCAGAATTCATACTTAAATGCCTCATGGACTGTAGCTAACAGGCATCTCCAGCTAAGCAGCCAACCTCCCAAACTAAATTGCCCCAGATACTGAAGCAATGGGCAAATCCTTCCTTCCCCACAGGGAAGGATGCTTCCTTCCCAAATCCATGGAGTCCTTTGCAAGTGAGGAGATGGAGGAGTACAGCGAATGGTGGTGGAGGAGGAATGAGATAAGTGGGTTGAGAAGTGAGTCAGAGAGAGGTGTGTGGGGGGGTTGTCGGCAGAAGGAAAAGGAACATAGGGAGCCAGCCACAGTGGGACTAAGATTGAGGGACTCATTTATCATTCACCGTTTATCATTTATGAAGTCCTAGAGTGACTTCGTTTGAAAGGGGATAAGAAGGACACAGTAGGAAGGACCCTGGTGTGTTGGCTCCTTTCTCTGGGTCTCTTCTAGGACTCATGTGTTTCTGGAGTGCACTGCTGCTCAAACCTTGGATTGGAGAGATACGTTGGAAGGCATATTACAGAATTTGTAATTGGATGTGGGAGAGGCGAAGGGAGGAGTCGAGAATGGCACCCAGAGCTGCCGGCTCATGGGCGTCTGGCACTTGGCCCTTCACCAAGCTGGAAACCAGGGGCGATCTGGGGAAGAAAGGGGGATGATCTGTTGTAGACATGGTGTGGAATTTATTATTCAACTGTACAACTCTTTACTGCAGCATTTGTTGGTGGCTAGGGGATACAAGGATATAATTCTCATGAATAAGCCATAGCATCTATCTCCAAAAAGCGTGCAAAGTTTTAACGAGGATGCAAACATAACCACAGTAATAGAGAGAGTAAGAGCCACAGGAATTATGCAAAACCTGAAAGTCTGCAGAAAAGGGGAAGATTTTCCCCCCCTTATGTTTGTGAGCTGTTGGAGGTAAGACTTGGGAAGAATTTTAAGGACAGGCTGATGTTTAAGATCAGTCCTGAAGAACTAATGACATTTCCACTGGCAGCAGGATCAGGGAGGGTTTTCCAGGTGGAAAACTTTTCACAACAACACGGAGCTGAGACAGGGCCAGGAAGGTTTGCAAAGGGAGCACCACATGTGTGTCACAAGTACATCTTGGAAGCCGGGCAAGGACTTGGAGCTGGGAAGGGGGCTGGAACAGAGTTCCACCCATAGGTAGCTAACCTAGCGAAAGTTGCTTAACCTCTGTCAGCACTGGATTTATCATTTCTAAAACAGACCTAATCCTGCATTTCCTATGATAGTTTTGAGATATCTGGTCTGTAATGGGTGTTTAGCGAGAGCTAGGAGTTACTATCTCAGAGACCTTGAACCTCAGGGTCCAGAGTCTTTATCTTCTCAGCCAACTAACAGAAGACTTTGGACAAGGTAATCTGCTGGAGGTACATAGGATGGAAGGTAGGGGAGGGAGGGGGCTGAGCTAGGAGGCTCTTAAGTGGTCAGCTAGTAGATCAACCTCTAGTCCTCTGGCCCATGCTGCTTCACGGCCAATTGCTGGTACCAGAGACCTTGTCCTGAGTTCTCAGAATGCAGAGATCCTTTTGATTTCCTGTTTCCATTCTGCTGTTCCAACACTGGCTTTTTTCCCTGTCAGTGTAAAGAAGGAATGTCACGGACCCATCCATCAACTGACCATGACCGTACCATGTGAAAAGGAGCAACTTAACCATCTGTGGTTAGTTAACCCATGAAAGTAAGCAGCCTTGAAAGATTCTCAGGGAGCAGAACACAATTAACCACATGAATGGCATCTGTCTGTGCTGTTTAAATAATTCTCTATTTCCCTTTGCCCCAACAATGCCCCCAAGTCACCCTAACAACTTGTGTATAAATAATTCCAATTTCAGAGATGGGGCAGAGCTCTTCAGAGCCAGCCTTGCCACCGGCCAGCCACAGGACCAGCGACAAGTCACTGAACACATCTCAACATCAGATTCCACGTCTGTAATCTGGGGAGGTAACTTATTCTTTGCCCCATGATCAGAGGTTGTGAGGATCAAATGAGGGAACAAATATAGAAATGTGATGTTTTACAAGCTACAAACTCAGAGGATCATTATGAAGGCAAATCTCCAGCCACAAAAAGAAGGTGCAGTCATTACAAAGAAACTTACTTTTGTCTCTGCCCTCTGAGATTCCGTGGAGTTGCCCTTTCTCTTTGCTTTTCTTTTTAGTTGACAATAATTTTACTCCCACATGGACCACGGTTAACCTCTCATTTTGGGTGAGATTTCCAAAATGGAATTTCCAACTAAGTTGCAAGATTGTCATTCTGACTTCTAACTGTTTGACCTCCTTTGTGTGTGGGGGGGTACGTATGGAAATATTTGGCCTCAGATTTAAATCATTTCATGAAGGACCATTTTGTGAAAAGAGAAATTATTTTTTTACTCATTTAATAAAACAATTTTTTATACAGAAAACTCTCTCATTAAGGACGGTGTTGTAGACTCTAGGGATGATTTAAGACTAAGTCAGCCTCTTCATCTCCTGACACTTTGAAAGATGCGCTAATTCCTCTAGGCAGAGAGAAGGGAAATGGAAAATGAAATCTATTGCCCCTTTATTTGGGCTCATTTTCTGTTTTTCTGCCCCTCCCCCAACAAAATGAAGCAGTTATTTTGAAAATATAGACACACAGATGAGAAAATGTATGTAATAAATTAATAAGGAGGAGACTTGCATACTTAAACTGAAATTCAGTACATCTTTAAGGAAAGGGAGACCATTCCAACTAAGTTCCTGGCAGATAATAATGAAGACAACAAACTGGGAAACAGTTGAGGCTCTAAAGTCACACTTCTGCTGATACATATGGCGTTAATGGGTTTTGAGCTTCCGCCTCCTGGAAAGCAGATGGTTTTAGAGTTGTACTTGAACTAGAGGTTGGATAGATGGGTGGGAAAAAGCAATGGCCTTTCATCTCAAGTTTGGCCTGGGGTCCAACGACTCTTGGTTTGAGCTCTGTAAAGGAAGAAGACAACAAATTGTTCACATGCATGTTCTCACCCTTAATACCCTTTAAGGTACCCAATCAATGATCTCCTAGCTAAAACCAAGAGTGTTTAACAAAGTTTTTATAACAGTTACTTCTCCTGGACAAAAAGTTAAATCAAGTAACAGATATCTCTCATTGGGTTACCTGCTGGAGTCTACAAAGTACAAGCCATCATAGCACATTAAAGATACATCTTAGCTCCTGATGGGTGAACTAGAGAGTTATTTCCTATAAGTAATTACACTGCTGTGGACCTGCAGTAATATACTTCCTAACCTGTGCCTCTCATGTTATTAGAAACAATACTGGACTTATTCCAGACCCTAACAGGCTAATTTGTGTGTTCTATAGTGTGAGGATATATTTTTTAGTCAACTAATCTGTGTCCCATCAGCTCATATATATATATATATATATATATATATATATATATATATATATATATATATATATGTTGAGGAGGGGAGTACTGGGGATTGTACTCCGGGGCACTCAACCACTGAGCCACATCCCCAGCCCTATTTTGTATTTTATTTACAGATAGGGTCTCACTGAGTTGCTTAGGGCCTCACTGTTGCTGAGGCTGGCTTTGAGCTCGTGATTCTCCCGCCTCAGCCTCCCAAGCTGCTGGGATCACAGGCATGCACCACTGCGCCTGACAGCTCATGCATTTTATGAATGGAAGGAGCACTTCTAATGATAGACATGGCTACATGCCCACAAATGCAATTTCAACAACAATAATACTCAGGAAACATGTGTAGCCGTGTAAAGGCTTCTCCGAAGTAGCTTGTTTAGAAAGGAAAAACATTTGCAGACCTCAGCTTCCAAGGTTCTTGTCTGGAAATGACATCTACAGAAGACAGGAAGGGGTTGCTGATGATGTCCTTCTGGAAGGACAGACAGAGGTGCCAGCAGTGGAGTGAGCAGAGGGATGGACTGGAGGCTGGGAGCTTCCCTTGGTAAACATGTTCTCAGCTGTCCCTTGGGTGCCTGGATGCCAGGGCCCAACACCAGGCTGGACTGTGCGAGGACGCCTCGTGATTCCACCCACAGTTTGCTCTTCCTCAGATTGCTCCCCAGAATGTCTGGTAGTGCATAGATTCACTAATTGATGAAATTGCTGAGTAATACTGTTCAGATCAAGAGATGCTTTTGGATGCAAAGCTAAGACGTTAAGAGGGAAAAAAAAACAGATTGCAGAACAGCATATGGAGTATATTCATTAATTTTTGTGAAAATAGCTATGTAAATAAGGATCAGAATGACTACAATGAGACATCAAAAACTTCCATTGATTTTAGGTAGACGGAATGTACATAATTTTTGTTTTCTTTTTACTTACCTGTATTTTCAAACAATCATATGTCACTTTTAGAATAATAAACATTTATTTTAAAAAATCTTGTGGGAAGAAATAATTAATTTGTTATATAAAAAAGGGTTCTTAATTACTATTTCAGGTACTAAATGTCCTGATTTACAAGGAACAGAAAGTAATTAAAATATAGACATAAGGAATATAGAACTCATGCCAGGCACTATGGTACCTCCCTGTAGTCCCAAGTACTCTGGAGGCTGAGACTGGAGGCTCACATATTTGAGGCCAGCCTGGGCAATTTAGTGAGACCCTGTCTCAAAATTAAAAAGACTATATAGGTTTAGCTTAGTGATATAACACTTTCCAAGCATGTGCTAGGCCCTGAGTTCAATCCCTAGTACCAAGAAGAAAAAAAAAAAGAAAAGAAAAGAATATGATATTTATATTTTCTTTTACATTCTGGAACAGTAAATACTTGACAAGTAATATATGTAGTTTGGTGAGACTGTAGATATCTAAGGAGTCCCATTTTATATTGTCTGTTACTATTTAAGAAGAATTTTAACTGAAGACCAATAAGTTAAACAAAATCCAATTCATACAACTATCATATTATATTAGCATTAAAAAAGAAAAGCTAAGCTATAGGTGTCTGAAATGATCCAAGATTTGAACAAAGAGAGGTTGCACAGGTGGAGACGGAGAAGCACTGGGAAAGGGTGCTCTCACATGCTACTGGTGGAAACATATTTTTTGATACTCTAAAGAGCAATCTGGTAATACTCAGCCAGAGCCTTACATGATAGGCTTCTTTACAACAATGATTTTCATTTCTAGTTTATCCTACAGAATGCTTAAGAATGTGAACCCAGTAACAGGGGTTGGGGTTACAGGTCGGTGGTAGGGTACTAACTCAGCTGAGCAGGCCCTAGATCTCTAGCATCAGAACCAGAAACAACAACAACAAAAAAAAAAAAAAAAAAAAAAAACAATGAGGATGTTCACAGAGCATGAAGGTAAATGTCTTACAGAAGAAGAATTTTGGCTTTCAACATTGATTAAATTATAGTGATCTATTGATCACTATAATGTGAACTTCATTCCCATTCCTAAGCATTATCTGTAGGATATTTAGAAAAAAAAAGTATATATATATATATATATATATATATATATATTATATATAGTTTTTTTTTAATCACAATATCAATGTAAACATAGAAGCAGATGTAAACTTGCTATAATAGTGGAGTTAGTTAGAATATACTAATAGTAAGGACCTATAGAAAGGGCTGAAGGACAGCAGTTATGTCTAAAGAATCTGGCTTTTCATAAAACTCTAGTTATGAACCCAAACTTTTCATTCTGGGAGTGTGTGGCATGTGGCTTCCCATTGATGGCAGAGTGTGATGAATCGAATCTAAAGCCAGCTCTGAGGATCGACTCTGCCCTGCAGTTCACTGGCTCCCACGGAGAGCAGTCCTGCTCTCAACTGCCCTCAGCAGAACGGGCTTCATAACACCTCAGCGCCTGTGCCAGAGGCAGTTTGAGGATAAAGATGTCATGGTGTACCAACAGATGCTGGTCCCAGGTGCCATTACAGGGGCAGGTTATAAAAAAGTAAGGGATTAGCTACTCCTTGAAATTTTTGTGAAGTTTGGAAAATGACTTTACCCTTAAGAAGCCTTTGTACATTAAAGAGATTTTAGGATAAGACAGTCCATTTTTTTTTCTAAATTTTGTAGAGCAATTTTACAAAGAAGAAGAAGAAGAAAAAGAACAGAAAATAACATTCTATTTTCATCTTGAGAAAAAAAGGAAAATTTTTACAGATTTAAATTATTTTAAAAAATTGGGTGAGAGCACTAATTCTCTAATCCTTGTGATGGACAGGTGTTTCCTACTAGGGAAGAGAAAGAGAGCACTTCCCTCTGAGGGCACATGTGCCTGGGCTGGTGTTGGGATCAAACGTGTCCCTTCTCACTGTCAGGTGTCTTGGATGTCACATACCCAATCTTGAAGGGTGGCTTGGACAATGCTGAAGAGCTGACTTTAAGGACATTTGGACCTTGTCCTAGCTGGGAACCTTTCCTGTCCTCCCCCACAATACACACCCTGTTTCCATACCTGAGGACTTGGTATTGATGTGGATTCAATGCTTCACAGTGAATTCTGTTTTGAGTTACTACTTTTATTTTGATGTCTATGGTCTCAGGATTCTTTGACCGCAATTTCACCCACTATCCATTTCAGATTAGGTTTGGAAGCATTCGTGGCTCCCCACCTCCTGATACATGGGATCTGATTTAAATGCAGCTGTGCAAACTGAAGGACAGAGACACCTTCCCTGTGAAGTCATAAACTGTGAGTTTGCAGGTTAATGGTGAGCAGGATTGCTGTCTTGATTCTGGGACAAAAACTAAAATGACGGTTGTTTTCTTCTTGAAAATATACACAGGTCATCATTGTAGACATTCAGTAGCGATCTTCCCCCAGGAAGACACACAGTATCGAGGTGTTGGGAAAGTTACAGGCTTGCCCCAAGCCTCACTTTTCTCTGTAAATTATACTGTGTCGTGGGGATGAATGAATGTCAACTGCTTAGAACAGCTCTCAGAACCTAGCACTGGAAGTATTAGCTACAACTGTAACTTTAGTAAGTGTGTTATTCTGTTTTCAGGGGAAAGTAGTTACAGAATGTTGAAGTCAATATGAACAGCAACTAAGATTCAACAGTTTAGTAATAGAACATTGTGTGCTTTACCTTTTTCATATTTTTATTGGTGCATTATAATTGTATAATTGTACATAATTGTGGGATTTGCTGTTACAGATTTATACATGCACACAAAATAACAATATAATTTGGTCAATATCATTTCCCAGTTTTCCCCTATTCCCTCTCCTACTTTATTCATTCATTTATTTATTTAGGTAAAGAGGTCCTGTAAGTTGCCTAAACTGGCCTCAAACCCCTAGGCTGAAGTGATACCCCTAACTCAGTCTCCCCAGTAGCTGGGATTATAGGTCTGTGCCACCACATCCAACCAGAAACATTGTTTCAATAATAGACATGCTGCCTTACCAAAGGTCCCCATTTACCCAAGGAAATCAGATAATAAAAGGAATTGTCTCCTATCAATCATCATACACTGACAATATCCAACTTAGCTAACATTCTGATATACAAATCTTATTGGAATTTGGTTTACCTATTATGCAAATAACAAAAGCATGCATACTATTCTTTATCTTAATCCCATATTTACTATGAAGATGCATGTTTAAATTCACAGACACATATAAGTCATACTTACAACAGGAAAGCTGTGGATGGATTACTCCATAGGATACGTGGGCATTTACCTACTAGGCTCTGGGTGGAAAGAACTGTTCTTTTGTATAGCAGAAAAACACCAAGGGGACCATGGTCCTAAGACAGAGTAGCAAAATAGCTTTTTTCCCAGTTCAACATAATTCTGCAATAAGGTCCCTGTTACAGAAACGATGCATGAATACATTTCAATTTGGATAGTTTTTAAATAAACGCATGTAAAAAGAAACAAAAGGAAGGAAAGAGGCCCTTTTTATAGGTTGTATCAATTATATCATAGTCATATGGAAGTGCATTTCTTACACAGTATTATATGTGTAGAGTTACAAATTAGAAAACTGTGAGCTAAGAGGTAAGTTAGGGAAAGAAGCCATTTGGAGACTCAGGATCTCACTAGAAGTCTTGAAGGTAAGAGCATACCTTTTAGAATGCCAGGTGCCCAAAGTTTAGACTGATTTCAGATGCAATGCAGAATATTTCTTTTCTTTCTTTTTAAAACATGAAAAATAAAAATTTAAAACCTTGTATTCAGAATTCCCTTGAGAAAAAAAGAAAAATCACAAGTTTGTCTTTAGGCTTAACTTTACTGACTTCCACTTCTAGAAGGGCCTCCAGGCAATATCTGCTTCTGAGCCTGGAAGACCAAGGCTAAGCAATGTGACCTTATGCATATTCTAATTGGCCACTTGGAGTCCTTGTTCATGAATCCAAGTTCTGGCTTTCTCTTTTTCTGAATGGATACTGAAATTGTTGTGTCTTCTTCAAAGTGTAATGTGAAACTCAAATTATTAAACAAATAGGAAAATGCTCTAAGTGAGAAAATACTGAACAATGTGCATTTTTTGTTGTTGTATTACAACCTTCAATTCTTGGTAGGTAATGCTAGTTAGTTTCTCAGAAAAGAACTTGAAAAAGGTGCTGCTACTAGACCTTTGGCATTTCAGTGTTACGAAGTTTCAGTTATCTCTAGTCATCAAATAGTATACATTCAATAAAAATACCGTGCATCCGACAATGTAATTACCAAGCAAATTTGTGTTCAGCCTTTCAGAAGCCAATAGAGAGTCTCAGCCTTGGTTATAGACTAAAACGAACAGTGGCAACTATAAACAGTGACAGATTGGATGGCAATCCCTGCACAGTCTCAATTTGCAATTTTGTTTTTGGCAGAACTTATTGGTTTTTATGACCAACCATCTACTGCCAGCCAAGGGAAGAACATGGATGTCTTGTGATCTGTTTTCAAGGGCTGTCTCACAAAATGCTTACTGTGGTTGGCTGACTGCAGAGAACAACTCCTGCCCAGTGGGACCAGGTGGGGACTGTCATTCATATTGTTGCCATTATCATTTTAAAGACAGGGAACAGGTGGAATACTTTGTCTCCCAAAGGGACCAAGATGAAAGCTGTATGTGGCCACATTTTTCCTTAAGAAGGAACCATGGAAGAAAAATTCAATTTTGCAGAGCAGCCTGAGGGTTAAATGATTAACAGAGGTGCAGTTTTCATTCATAAACATGAATGAAAGGCAAGGAAACTGGGATGTCAAATCGTGGCAGATAAGAACTATCAGGAGGCCTCATTTTTAATTGCAACTTTTAACTCCAGAAGAGATGGCTTAGGAATTCTAGTTGAATGTGGAAATGTAAGGATTTATTCTTCCACATTTTAATGATATAAGCTTTAGGTTCACAAGTTATTTTTTTTTTAAATAAAAGATCACTCATTTCACTTTCACTATGTTTCCTGGCATGTTTAGAGTGATAGGCAATCAAGAGTTCAGCCCGTAAATAAATGTAAACAAAATCTACACCAAGATGCCCATTCTCCTGTTTCTCTTTCACTTAATTATTTTTATTTTTCCAGTTCTATTGAAAATATTGGGCATAATTGCTGTGGAAATGTTTTCTATAGAATAAAAGAAACAATTTCTGTGGAAAATTCACAAACTGATAGACAATATCTCAGAGGTAGAATTTACTTCATTTGGGGGGGGGGAATTTGATCTGATTTTTATTTAAAATTATATTAAAAAATATAAATGGCAAGATGAGAGTTTTAACATTCTAAAAAAATGTCATGGAAGCAGGGCGCAGTGGCACACACCTGTAATAACAGCAGCTGGGGAGGTTGAGGCAGGAAGATTCCTGGTTCAAAGCCAGCCTCAGCAACTTAGCAAGGCCCTAAGCAACTTAGTGAGAACCTCTCTCTACATAAAATATAAAAAAGTGGTTGGGGATGTGGCCCAGTGGTTAAGTACCTGTGGGTTCAATCCCCAGGAAAGAAAGAAAGAAAGAAAGAAAGAAAGAAAGAAAGAAAGAAAGAAAGAAAGAAAGAAAGGAAGGAAGGAAGGAAGGAAGGAAGAAAGAAAGGAAGAAAGAAAATATAAGTCATTCATGTAAAACTCAGACAATATTAAAAGTGAGATGTTTTCCTTAATAACACAAATTATTGATTATTCTTAACTCCAAATGATTCCAAGAACCTCTTACTTTTCCTTTTACTCATACTTATTTCATATTAAGAAATCCAAATACCCCACCATCTCTTTACTCTTTACCAGAACATCTCGCTTTATTTTCTGCCTAGCACTTATCACTCTGAGGATGCCGGTGACCTCTCTCCTTGTTAATTAGCAGTTGACTGGCTAGCTGAACTCACAAACACATAACCTGCATTTACCTGGTTTCTACTGTCACAAAAATATGACAATAAGAAAATTAGAATTAAAAGAAACAGTATTGAGGGGTTCTATTTAGATCTCTGTCCTCCAAGAGGGTTTTAGATACAGTTTTTTCTTTTTTTTTTAAATTCTGTCTTTCCTTCATTTACTCTCTCCAATTGGTGAGGGAGGGGGATGTTCTGTCCTAAATGAAAAACTAAAAGAAAAAAAAAAGTTTCTTGTTCTAAAGATTTAACAAGAAGGTCACAGAGGCATGGGCTTTTATTTGTAGATTTTAGAGCCAAGAAAAAATATATATTGACACATTATCTCTAGGGAAAAAAAAATTACTCAACCCTGTATTAGCCAAACCACAGAGGAAAACCTTAGGATCTTGTTCGTGACTTTAAAATACAACTTCAAGTATGACTAAATCCACATTTTTAAAAACAGCTTCATAAGCTGGCTGCTGTCTTTTGAAAGTCCAGGACAGAGGCTGAAACACAGGCTCTGCAGGCCGCTGCCAGAATCTGACCCATGGATTTTCTATTGAAAAACTTTTCATTTAAAACCCTGGGAAAGGGACACAAGCTCTTTGTGCCTAAGTTTGCTCATCTGTAAAATGCAGATAATCATAGAATCTGTTCAGTATCATTGAGGAAGACATGGGTTAATGCATCACAAGTCTCTGTAACAGATGTGGCATGCCCAGGGTGTTTAATAAAAGTACGTGCTTTTGAGAGGCGTTACGTAGTTATTAAGTGGCTTCTTCATATGCTAGTTAAGTACCAGGCTCTAGAACTCAGTGCACCTGCGCACTGCCATTAGCCCACCGAGTGTCAGTCTAACAATCACGGAGACGCGCAGAAGGTACATCTTAAAGGAAGCCAGTCCTGCTCTGGGTTTGACTGGTTTTGACTTCAGCCTGGGCTGGTTTGGTAAAGAGGGGGAAAAGCACAGTGTTGTAAACAGAGGGAGGGAAACATACCAAAGCCTAGTGGCCAGATATACCAGGCTCTGGAAGTGCCAGTAGCTAAGTCCTGGTGTAGGAGAGACTCTAGACTCTCACTGTACAAATGAACCTCGTGAGGAGAAAAAAAAATAAAACAACAACAACAGCAAAAAAAAAAAAAAACAACCCCGAAACAACAAACAAGCAAACAAACAAACAAACAAAACCTATTAGAATCCTCCTAGACCCTCATGTTTACCCAGAGTTTAGTTAGCTGGTCATGGGTGGTGTCCCTGAGCTGGTGTGTTTAAAAGCTTCCTAGGTTTAAAACACAATGTGTGGGTATTTTAAACAGCAATTTATTGAAGCCCTAAGCAACTTAGTGAGACCCTGATGGCCTTGATAGCCAGTGAGACCCTGATAGCCTTGATAGCTAGTGTGACCCTGAAGGTTGTAGGTAAAAAGGAAATGATCTTATCAAACCTTGGAGGTCACAAAAATGATCTCCATTTTAGCCTTTTTCCTTGGGCTGGGGGTGGATTTACTAGGGGTTGAACCCAGGAACACTATACCATTGAGCTGTATCTCCAGGCCTTTATGTTTTTAATTTGAAAACAGGGTCTCAAGACAGTGAGGTGCACTTGGGCCTGGAGAGTCCGGTCAGGAGTCTACTGCACCTATCCAGTCCCTGCCCTGATACCTCAATCGCAGGACCTTTCTTTCAAGAAGCACACAGGCTATCCTTTGGTGCTAAATATCAGGGAAATGCCGAATAGTGAACTCCAGGAACTGTAAGGGCAGTCATTCAAACAGAGGTGTTTCTTGCTCCAGAAGGATTTCAGCAACTTATGGATACCTTGAGATTGTACACAAGAACTGTACCTGTCTATGCTGTGTACTTTTCCAGTGTGAAATTCCATACCTTTATCAAATCAGAAAAGAGCTTAAGACCCCTAGAAGTCAACAGCGCCTGTGTTCGAAGCAGATAGGCCTGGCTGAGGATCAAAGGATCTACTGAGAAATTGGGTCATTTCTAGCTCTAATACAATGTTGTGGGCATTTTAAACCTTGTCTCTTAACTTGAATTCTTTTAGCAGTTTCTGGTTCTGACAAAACATCAGAACCACCTAAAGATATTTAAAAAAGACATTTCCAAATCTCATCTGAGAATTCTTAAATCAGGAGCTATAAAAGAAGACCAACATCTGGGCACAGTGGCACACTCCTGAAATCCCAGTGACTTGGAGGCTGACGCAGGAGGTTTGCAAGATCCAGACCAGCCTCAGCAATTTAGTGAGGCCCTAAGCAACTTAGTGAGACCCTGTCTTAAAATAAAAAAATAAAACAAATAAAAAGGTCTGGGGATGTTGCTCGTGGTTAAGTGCCCCTGGGTTCAATCCCTAGTTTAAAAAAAAAAAAATTCATGTGATCTTAATTATAGGCAGGTGTGAAAGCCATCAAATGACTCCTTTACTTAGAAATACTTACAGTAAATGCATTTCCTTATAGACTCTACTATCTTGCTTTTGTTATTATACATCTTCATTATTTTTGCTGAAAAAATGAAACCAAGTCTTTCTTTTAAAATTATGCACTATCATAAATTTGATAGCTCTCCAAGCAGGGGAACATGTTTGTAATCTGACTTGTAATTCTGGAGAATGTTTTTACTTGGGGATTTTTCTCCCCCCCCCCCATTTCTCTGCTCCCCTCTCTCCTATAAACAATTGCCATTCTGAGCTCTTCTAATAGTTCTGTTTCCACTTAAGCTTTCTGGGCCAAGGTGAAAATCATTCTAAATTGCCTTATCTTGGCACTTGAAGTGAATGGATGCTTTTTTTTTTTTAAAGAAAGAGGCTTCCTGGTTTGGCAAAATTATTTTCATTCTCATCTGAGCCTGGCCCTCCTATGAATAGCCTTCTTATTTTCCTCTCCTTCTGTTATCTGCTCCACATCTGGTATCCAATCCAAGGCAGAAACAGTGCGCCATCAACCACACGAGAAAGGAAACATAAGGCCCTTAGAAATCTTGGATCTGGTTTATTGTACCACTGAAGGCATACTGCGGAGGATCTGAAAAGCTTTCGATGATTAAAAATGAAATATAAGAATGTGTTGTCCTCGACGATTAGGTAGGAAGGAAGAAAGGGAAGCTTTTGTAGATTGCTGGGCGGCAGTCTCGCCAAGGACACTCGGTAGAGCACCAGTGCACCAGGCCGTCCCGCAGGCCCGCTTGTGAGGGAGGGGACAGTAGTGGGTGTTCTTTTCTCTTCTATCAGACTGAATAGTGGAAATTTGACATAAGTAAGTATTCTGAACAACAAAATCACAATTGCTGTTTGGATGAAGACTTTCTAAATGAGAAACGTTTCAGTTGTTCTACAAAAATAATCCATGTGGAGAAAATCAAATTTTTGAGAAAAAGTCTTTTTTGGAGGATTGAGGCTGGAGGACTCTGATGAGATTTCCCTGACCCCTGCCGCGTCCTCCTTAGTGTTTTCTCTCCTGCTTTCTCTCCTGACACTCCTTTCCACATTTCAACCTCACTGTTGTCTGCTTCTCTCTGTCACCATGGTGGGGTCTCCTGGGCACCTGCAGCTTCCTGCAGCTTGAAGGGGGATCTGGGGTGGGAACCAGGGTGTACCCTAGGAAGGGACAGCCAGGAAGGTGTCTGGGGCCAGAGCCTCTGGTGAGCAGTTCCCAGTCCCCTACTTATCATAGACTGCTGTTGTTCCCTCTCATTGTGGGGTTGCCTTTCCATTTTGCAAGATTTTTCTTACAATAATTTCTTATTGCTGGGGTAGTTTACTACATTTCAGGCCCTTTGAGGTGAACCCTCTATTAACACGCTAAAATACTATGAGGTAAAGAAATGAAGTCTGTTTGCTTTTCTCAATGCACTTGGGAGATAAAAAAAATATGCAATGAATATAAGGTTCTGATGCAGAGGAAGTCCTAACTGATAGAAACTACAGATATGTGAGTCAGTAGAAGTGTAGAAACCTCACACTTTCTGACACTTTTTCTTTTGTGTGTAGTATATGTGTGTGTGTGTGTGCGCGCGCGCGGTACTAAGGATAGAACCCTGTAAAAACTCTGCCACTGAGCTATATCCTCTATCCAGAAGTCTGATATTATTTAAATTTTCTTGAATACATGTCCCACCATCAAGCCTCACAGGGCATATCCTGTTTCCCCCATCCGAGTCTGGGATGGCAGGACCTCCTACCTAAGGGAAAATGGTTTCAGGACTATCCACTGCAAAAGACTTTTCTCCAAAGCAGAGCTTCTCGAAGGGCTGATCTTGACTCTCTTGCTCCCAGGACTTTAGACAATACCTGAAAACATTTTTATGGAGGGTGTTCCTGGCGTCCAGAGGCTGGAGGTCAGGGGTGCTGCCAAACACCTCCCTTCCTTCTACTTGGTCCTCTGTGCTAAACAAAGAGTTCTCCACCCCAGTGTCAAAAGTCCTGAGGTGGTAGAGCTCTGGGCCAGATGTCTTCTGTGCCCAGTGAGGGGAAGTGTGTCCATGCCACTGGAAGCTGACACACAGGTGACAATCGTGCAGCCTTTGGGAAAACTGGCTATGCTTGTTAGCTTGACAGGTGCTTGTGTGTCTGCCAAACACTTGGTGTGCAGGAGAGAGTGAAATGGCGTCTGCTGAGCAGAGGCCAGGAGGGAGCAGGGTCCATTCACAGAACCAGGCTGCCTGAGTCAGCAGGTCCGCCTGTCTTCTCCTGGGTTCACGCATCTACCAGGGTCTGAATGGTGACTGCTCCCAGTTGCAGAACCAAACGAAAATAAAAGTGACCTCACTGTCAAATGGAGCTGTTTATCATAGTTGTGACTGGACATCTTGATCTGTAGTTCTTGGAAATTTTTCTCATCAAAAACAAGACTCGATCTTCAAATATCTGCACTTGGATATTGCATGGCATAAGCTTTGCATCCTAGGGAGGCAGGACACCCACTGAGTGCCATTTGAGTGCTGCCCTTGCCCCAGGCTTCTTGTCTAAGCACTTGATTTACTGTCTACCCGGAGGAAGGCCCGTGTTTCACTCCCAGGCATCAACATGGCCAAGGCAAAGTTGGGCACTGTGGCCCTTTAAATCATGACCTCAGTCCTTACCCTGCCCCTCCCATCTCTGAGAACTCCCTGCACAGAAGGGAGCACTGGTCTGACGCATCGCTACCCAGAAGTTTGCAAGAGGACATGAGGAGAAGAAAAGGAAGTGGCTTGAGTAGTTGCTGGCTGCCCTGCACATGCCCTGTCCTGGAAGATGCCACCCAGTTCCAGCTCAGCTGATCCCTGATGGGGAGGGTGGTGTCTGCTCCCTCCCTGAGACAGAGGAGCCTGTTATGCCCAAGTTATTCCCAAGTGACAGAAGACCCGAATCAAAGGGGCTTCAGTAGTGAAATAGAATTGTCAGGTCACAAGATGGCCAAGTGCGGAGGTGCAGGGCCAGGCAGAGCTGGCTCCAGGGACTCTGGTCTCCCATTGTCTGTCTCTCTGTTTCTTCTCCCTGTCTGACTCCTCCCCAGGATCCAGCCTCCCTTCCTCAGGAGCTCACAGCATGCTCTTCTGCACGGATCTCTGTCACAGCAAACCTGGGGTGCACTCTTTCTCTCAGGCTGTCTTCAGGTCACGCTTATAGCTGAACTCACTGCCCGGCACTGGCGGGACCAGGAGGTGCCAGGAAACACCCATCAGCCAGGGCCCATTCCAGGTGCTGCTGGGTCAGAGGTGAAAATGAGCCGTGGACTGAAGGCCTCTGGCTACTGTTGGGTGAAAAAAATGGAAGGTCTCACTGTTGAGATGGTGACTCAAAAGAGCACCAGTAGCTGGAAAAATGACCAAAGGCACAAAGTTTCTAGAACAGAAGTAACTTTTAAGTCAAAAACAAACTTTAAGTTCAAATATCAAATAAACAGAGGATGTTTGCCACAATCCAAGCTACCAATCCTTAATTCCCAGCCAAATTCAGGAAACTCTGGAGATTTTGTATTAGTGATTTAATTTATTATTTGGTGATGTTTTGAAGTTGGCCTGGGTAAGGCATGAAGACTAAGTAAGGGTGCCACCAGCTACTGCTCATAGTAATGGGCACATTTTTCTCATTGACCGTAGAAGTCCTTGGAAGAAGGTAGAAGTCCAGGTCAGACTGGTTCCCTGTATGCAGTCCTCTTGGAATGGAGCAGAAAGAAAAACTCCAGAAGATCTTGGGGTTCATCTATCTCCTTGCCCCCACCAATCTTTCACTGACTTCTAACAATAACTTCATTGGTGTTTAACTATGAAATGTTTCTTTTGATTACATGGCGATTTTGAAGTAATCTGAGTCAATTTTATATGAGTTAAAAATAATGAGGGCAAAACTTTTAAAAAGAAGACAACATTATTATGCCTGATCAAACAGATTTATTTCTCTATAATATGCAAACATATTTGATTAAGAGAATTCACATAGGCCAAAAGAAATTGCCTGAGCAAAATATCTCACTTACCTCGTATAAACAAAAAATATGGAATGTGGACATTAAATGGATTTGTCTTTAAGAAAGAAAGAAACTAAATAAAATTTGGTATGACATGGTAGGATCGTATTAGTTGGATATTCTGGAATTTCTCTATACAGAGATGTATCAGGTAAGAATAAACAGGTGTTTTTTTTTTTTTTATTGTTGTTGTTTGTTTTGTACTGAGAATTTAACCCAGGGGAGATTTATCATTTGGCTATGTTCCCAGCTCTTTTTATTTTTTATCTTGATATAGGGTCTCAGTAAATTGCTTAAGTCCTTGATAAGTTGCTGAGGCTGGCCTCTGAGACCCTCCTGCCTCAGCCTCCCTAGTTGCTGGGATTACAGGCATAGACCACCACACTGGCAAAACAGGTTTCTGACCTGGCACATAACTACTAGTATACCAAAGTAGTCTGTTTACCAACCACCTATCTAAATGGAAAAATGGATCCCCCTTTTAAAAATTCCTTCTCTTTTTTTGCCTGTCCAGTGTCCTAAGGTTGAATAAAATATTGCTTGTGAAGAAATTAGCACAAAAGTTTCAAAGATTCATTTTTGATCTATTTCAGGCTACTAGACCACAAAGGCAAAAGTAATTAACAGCAAAATAAAACTATTCCTTCATGATGTTACCTTCTAAAGCTGAAAACAGAGGAGGGCACTCAATGGATAAATGCTTCATGGGTCTATTTAGAAGCACCACTTGTCACCAGTTGGAGGCGCCAGACTCCAGTCCTGGGCAGTCACCTACAGCTCCCGAGGAGGTCATAGTGTGAGTGACCAAGACACTCACAGGATAGTCACAGATGAGGGACTTCGGTAGTGGAAGGTCTCAAAATGTGGCCATGTGCAGGAATGGCCACCAACGATGGGGGACACATTTGTTGAAGGGACTGGGATGTTGAATTAGAAACTGTAAGACTTCATTTCTTTCCCCAAATAAAAAGGCTCACTTAACAGGAAGAGCTAAGCTTCCCATCCTGTGGCACCAAGGAAAGCCAGATCAGCTGCAGGGGCTGCAGGAACAGGGGCTTTGGGCGGCTGGTGGGAAGAATCTCCAAACAGCCAGAGGCAGCCCAGTGGGGTGTGAAAGATACAAATTATAGTGTTGGAAAGTGCTGGGCTTAAGTACCTGTTCCTCCAGGTACTAATTGTAGAAGCTTGGCCTGTTGTTTAACCTGCCGGAGCCTCAATCTCCCTGTCTGGTAGGTGAGGAGAAGAGCCCTACTTGCAGGTAATGCTAATGATCAGTCCACTGGGGCCAAGTGCTGAGCACAGGCAGGGCACTCACCCACTGGTCCCTTCGCTTGCCATCAATGTCCCCACGGTTACTGTTACTTGTCAGAAGCACCCAACAATAAACATTCCTGGCTTTGGAAACAGTAATTTTAGCCACCATTTGAAGGATTCAAGTAGCTTCTTAAGATGCAAAGGCTACAGGCTTGAAGTCTCCTGGGTTTGAATTTCAGTTCTAAACACCTGCTGTTACAGTGAATGTGATATTTGATTTGTTTGAGCCTGAGTTTTCCTAAGTGAGGGTAATCAAATCTTCCTAAATAAACAAAAACTAAGTTTGCTCCCCTCCCCCAATAATAACATGATAATCAAAACGAGAATCTAGTTCTTGAGCATAATACACTTCATGCCAGCCTTGTTCTAAATGTGTTACAGATGCTCACTCATTGAACTCTACAATTAAATAGGTAGATTGCTATTATTTTCATTTTACAGATAAGCAAACCAAGGTAAACGTGGTCTTGTACCCAAGGCCACTCAGTGTAGCACGCTGGCTCCTGGGGCCATGCTCCTGAGCTCACCTGCGCAGTGCTTGTCACGGAGCACGCAGCACTAACTGTTCACCTCCTCCCCAAGCACTGGACGGCCTCTTAGCCATGATACGCTGACCATCAAGTGGAGAGTCAAGACTCCTGACTTCTCTTTCTTAAACGCAAACCCATGAATGAGGGCCAGATTGCAGTTAAATGAAAAACTGCTTTGAGATGTACAAGTTCCCAGGTTCCCTTTACAAATTACAGGTGAGTCATCTCAGGCCGAGTCTAGAATTGTGCAAATGTGCAGCCCTGCAGGGCTCTCGTGGCCACCTGGGAATTCACGTCTTCCCACCAGAAGTCTCCGGATCTTTAGAGAATTTTCTGCATAAAGCTTGACCCTGGATCTATTTGATTTTCCAGTTTGCAGGCACAGAGTCCTCCGTCCTCTAACTGACTGAGGGAGAGACTCAGGACCAGTGGCACCTGCTGCTACATACACGCTATACAAAAGCTTCACCTGCCTTTCTAGAGGGTGTGTCCTCGATGGGCACTGCCGACCCCTCCCTGGGTGTGCCAGTTCTCTAATAAGTGGAAGAGGGAGATGAAGCAACCCAGAGGGCAAGTTCAAAACCAGAGCACAGGTCCATCCCTCAGCCAGGGGATGTGAAGGATACATAAATAAACACAGATGAGTAAAAATGTCAGGTATGTTCAGCTTGTCAAAGACGGGTGTGGAAAGCCTACCTCCACCTCAGACCTGCAGCACTGTGCTGTGTTCAGGACAAAAGGAGAAAACAGCTGGGTCCAAGAAAAACACTTTCTTTGAACAACATCCTTAATTATAGTTTGTGTCAATCAAGTTTCTGTCACTGTGACAAAATACCTGAGAAAACCAACTTAACATAGGAAAGATTTGTTTTGGTTCATGGTTTCAGTGGTTTTAGTCCATGGTGGGCTGGTTCCCCTGTTTCTGATCCTAAGGTGGACAACAGCTGCTAACCTCATGGCAGTCAGGAAGCGGAGAGGTGGGCCAAGGTAAGACATACACTCCCAGGACCTGTCCCCAGGGACCTAGCTTCTTCAGCTGGGCTCCATCTCCTCGGGGGTTCCACCACCTGCCAGTGATGTCATCAGCTGTGACCCCCCTGAAGGACTAATTCACTGATGAGGTCAGAGCCCCGTGACCAGTGGCCTCCCAAGAGCCCCCCAGGACAGGGCTGCACCAAGACCCAAGCACAGGAGACTTGAGAGACATTCCAGACCCAAGCATGACACAGTCTATGATATAAAAGGCACAATGAACTGAACCAGGGCTTGGTCAAGGTCAAGCACTGTGCCCAGGAGGAAAGGGAACTGCTAGTTAGAAAAGTGGATCAAATACCCTGGGTCAAGTTCTGCAGTCTGAAGAAGAGCACCCTTCCTAAAGATGTGAAGACAGAAGTGACAAAGAAAAAAGATCCCATCTGTGTGTGTCACATGCACATGTACGAACTCACATGAAAACACACGCGCTCACGCTCACACACATGCCCATGTTTTACCTACAAAAATAATTTTAATAAAACATCCGTCTCTTCCTTTTGACTATTTATATGGATAAAGGAATTTTTCAAAGTTTTAGTGCAGACTTTGGAAGGTCAAAAAGAGGTTCGTGATTTTTTTTTTTTAAGTTGGAGTTTGACTCAGAACCAAATTAATTTCTAGTTTTTTTTTTCTTTTGGGGTGTGTGTGTGTGTGTTTCCTTCCTTCCCCATTCAGAGCTTGGGAAATGACAAATCTCTCTTCATGAGAGCAACCAGACATGTTTTGGTTACCTAGATTTTATCGTGGTACGACCATCCAGAGGGGATAGATAGAACTGTATGTAGTGAGCTTCCAGGGTACTAGGAGGCAGGAGTGCAGGCTGAATTTTCCGGATGTTCTTGGACAGCAGGTTGAGGCGCAGTGCTGAGCAGGGAGGGCAGGCTTGGCATTTGGTAGCTAATTCCCAGGAGGAAAGAATGAGTCAAGTGTTTTTAAAGAAGCAGCAGAGTAAGAATCTGAATAAGAAAAATATCAGAATAAGAAAAGGCAAGATAAATAACGTTCATTACATAAGAATAGAAAACGGATTCATTGTGAAGGAAGGTGTTTACAAAATCCTAGTGGACCTTAAAAACTATTTTAAAAATCATACTATGAGTGTTACAGTGTATTGAAAAGAAACTCTGTACATCTTTGCCGAAATAACAGACAAATGAAATAGAAATAGAAACAGAGACCTTGGTCCTTTAAGGTTATGAAGAGTTGCAGTTTTAGTAGGTTCTTAGGGTGCCATCTAGTGCTCAAATAGAGGAAAGCAACTAAGATAGATTTTTTTTTTTTTTCCTCCCATGGAAAAAGAGTTTTGCTATTTTCTACACAGGAAAAACTAGTATAGTGAGATAGTTGGTATAATAATTTTCAGGGATAAGGCACCAATTAGAAATTTATTAGGTAAATGATTTCTCCCGGTATAAAGAAGGTGCTTGGAGACAGCGGGGACCTCAACTTCAGGTTTTGTTTCAACTTCACCATTTGGAGAAGCACCTCTATGTAGATTTGCATGAAACAAAATAAGATAAATGAAGGCAAAATGATATGATTTCAAAGACTATAGATCACATTTATTGACAGTTTTTAAAAGGAAGAAATAACTTTCATAAATAATTCAAATAACAATATTAGAATTTACCCTAAAACATTGTCCTAGTGTAGGTTTTTAAAAATCATGTTAGGAGTTCTTTACAGAGTTGGAAAGGGAATATTGGAAAATCTGGGATATTCAAGTTCTAAAATCTGTGTTCTTGTATTTTATGTGTCGTTTATTTATTTTGCACATTTACAGGGAAAGAGGGAGGAGATTAACATACGTTGTGTATCTCCGATGAGCTAGGTGTATATATCAATTTGTAAATTAATTTATGTAATCTTCACAAAGAAAAAGTTGCAGATTTAGTTCTAGTACTGTGAAGCCCACCTGAGTCTTCTGGCTTTAAATTCCACAAACACCTGAAGGACATGGGTGAATTTCCTTTGTTTATCTGTAGCATTTCCACACTTTGATGTTGTCCCTCCTCTTGTAGAAACAAGAATTGGTTTAGGGTTAGACATGCAACCAATTTCTGGCTCCAAAGATAGATTTTTTCCAAAAAGCTTTACCCTAGATGAAAAGGAGCATAGTAAGAAATGCTTCCTTTTCTGCCTGTTGACACTGGTCTCTGATGATGTGATGCCTGGAACTGCTACAGTCATCTGTGACATGAGGTGAATGAACTTCACATCTAGAATCAAAAATGAGCATTGTGTGTGCAGGGAGGAGGTATATAGTTCAGTGGTAGAGTGCTTGCCTAGCATGCACAAGGCCCTGGGTTCAATCCCTAGTACTGGAAAAAAGAACCAAAAAAACTATATTCAAAAAATGTGCTGAATATTTAAAAAAAATGAGCAGTGGGCATCTATGACATGGTTCAAATGTTGAATCAACCACCAGAGACTGCCCTGCCTTCAGCATAGTATTATATAGACAATAAAGTTTCCTTTTAAAGCTATTCAAAGGTCATGTTCAAAAATATATTAGCTAAAACATTTGATATAAAAAATTATCAGAAATATCAGTTTAAACACTATTGGCAAAGAGATTAGTACAAAATAAATCCTGTGGTTTTTTTTTTTTTAAGAACTAAGAGAGACCATAAAATTTAATCAAATTAATAAACATCATGTTGAAAAAAAGTTCTAGCAAAATATACTTGGTGAATTTTAAGTCGAGACAAATTCCTTCAAAAGAAGAATACAGAAAGATAAGAAAACTGAAACTCTGATTCACACACCACAGATGCCACAATTTAACATGCTCTTAAAAAATAAGCTATAGCAATTTTCTCAAATGTTTTGAGTATAAATGGAAAATATTTAGCCAAACTTCAGTATACAGAATATACGTAGTCTTCAACTTGCTGTCTCCTGAAAGGGATATTCTGTGTTTTTTTTACACGGACGTAAAATATTAATTCAAATTTATTTTTTCTGCTTCAAGGTAGAGTTGTTCCAGCCCAAAGTGAGTTTTCCATATTGAGTTGCAAATTAGAATGACATGGTATGTCTCTTCTATAAAGTGATTGGATTTACTTTTTAGTCCTTTATCTTGACTTTCTGTTAACCATATCAAAATAAATGAAATCAAAACTTTAAATTGAAGTGAAAATTTAAAAATGGAAATAGTGTATTTTTTAATTAAAAGAAAACATGAAGATAATGGAAATGTTTTCTCAGTTGGAGTGTTGGTTTCAGTAATTATGATATTATCTGGTATGAATTTACGCAGAGGTTCTTGGACATCACAGCCGTCTGCATTTCAGCCCTTTCCTGCGTGTGCCCAGCACACAACATAACAGGCAGAAATTCAGCTGCTTTTAAGGTAAGAGTCAGATCACTGTCATTTCCTCTGGAATGATTTTTTTGATAGACCATTTGTAAAATGATCCCTTTATTTTTCTCTTCAGAAAGTAGGAACCGATGGCAGGGATTATGGGTAAGTTATAACACCCTCTGTATCCTGGCCGGCTTTTAGCACTTCTTATAAATCATTAGAGCCACCCCAGTTTCTATCCGATCAACTTTTAATAAATTGAATTTTCCATGCTTCGGACTTGTGGTAGTGCGCTTTGCAATTTGCTATAGCTCGGGGAGGTGGCTCTGTTTCTTTCTTACTGTTTAAAAAACTATTCTGGCCACCATTTCATGATAATTATTCATGTAATGAATTTCAAGTCTGAAAGGATTTATGTGTGAAAACCATCTTTTTCTCACAGCTAAGAGACTTTCTCACAATCTTTTTCTTTTACAGACATTGTCAGCCTATGATAATATGGAATGTGGTCGTTTCACTAATTTCAGATACATTTATTTTACTTCCTCATAATCATGCTGTGAATTACAGCAAATCAAGCAATAAAAATTAGTATGTCTTTCCAACACTCTAGTGAAATAGGTTTATCATTATTCCCACTTTATATATAGAGAGATTGAGGCTGCAGAGACTGACCTATCAGAGATTGTGTAGCTATCAAGTGACAGAACATTATTTAATCCTAGACCAACTGAGTACAAAGAACTCTACCAAATAAACAGTCTCAGTTTCCTTGCTCTGTTGAGATAATGATTCTATTAATTAACTTGTTCAAAATTATGTCAGAAAGTATTACTCATTCATTACTTGTGGGAAAGTCAAAGGGGACAGCCACTTGGTTAAAAAGTTTGGCAGTTTCTTATAAACTACACATGCAAGAGCCAAATGGCCAGACAATTGCACCCTTGGTATTTAGCCCAGACAAATGAAACCTGTGTTCCTGCGAAACTTTGTATGCAACTATTCATAGTAGCTGTCATATTGTATTATATTATTTATAATAGCTCTACCGAGGAAACAACCCAGTTGTTTTTCAGGAGTTGAATGGTCAAGTCAACTGTGGTGCATTCATTCCATAGATAAGTACTTTGAGGTAGAAGGAATGAACTGTTCATCTACACAACAGCTTGACGGGGTCTCCAGGAAGTGATGCTGGTGGAACAAGTCATTCCCCAAGGTTGGGTACTGCTTATGGCTGCATAATGCTATTGAAATGACAAAATTATAGTAATAGAAAATCTATTTTTTTATTTTCATCAAAACAATTCAGTACTTAATTGTGGTTAGGATCTGAGGAAAGTGGGTAGGAAGGAGGCAGATGGGATCATAAAAGGACAAGGCCAGGGATTCGTGTGGTGGTAAAACTGTTCTATTATCACTGTTCTGGTGATAGACACACACATTTACACATGTCATTGGCGAGATAGAACAAATACTCACCTAGACAGACAGACAGATACACACACACACACACACACCTAGCTATAAGTAAAACTTGGGAAAACAATAAAAGATCTATGGATTGTATCAGTGTCAAAATCCTGCTTGAAATATTATAGTGTATTTTCATAAGATGATATTATTGGGAAAAAATACCTAAGGGTTATATGACGGTTTTTTTTTGTATTATTTTTTTTACAACTGCATGTGAATCTACAATTATCTCATAATAAGAAGCTTAATTTAAAAAGATTGAAGGTATTCTGTTTGCAGATGTCATGATTTTATAAATAGAAAATCTTTTAGGACTGATAAAGAAATTCAGTAATCCAAAAATCAATAGCAGTTTCATTGATCAATAATGAACTAGCTGAAAGAGAAATCAAGAAAACAATACCATTTATAATGGCTACTAAAAGATACTCATGAATATATTTAACCAAGAAGGTGAAAACTCTGTTGAGACAAATTGATACTGATGAAAGAAATTGAAAAAAGTACAAAAAAGTGCCAAGACATCCCATGTTCATGGAATGAAAAAAACAATATAATTATAATGTACATACTTGCCAAAGAAATCTACAGATTCAATACAATCCCTTTCAAAATACCAATGACATTCCTCATGGAAATAGGAGGAAAAAAAAAAAAACCTAAAATTCATAGGGAACCAAAGATCCTAAAGTAATCCTGAGAAAAATTAACAGAATTGGGGGCATCATAGATACCTGACTTTAAAACAAAATATAAGACCAAAACAAGATGGTACTGGCACAAAAATCAACATAGATGGACAGAACTGAGAACCCAGAAATAAATCTATGTATTTACAACCAACTGATTTTCAGCAAAGACACCAGAACATACATTGGAGAAGTTACAGTTTCTTTAATAAATGTTCCATATGCAGAAGAATGAAATTAGACTCAGTTGTCTCAACACATTGGAAAAAAAAAAAAAGAACCTTACAAACATAGGAAATGCTTCCCAGTATTGGTCGGCCAAGGAGTTTTTGGATAAGATTCCAAAAGCCTAGGCAACAAAAGCGAAATTGACAAATGGGATTATATCAAACTGTAAAGCTTCCACACAGCAAGTAAATAACCAGCAGTGAGGAGACAACCCACAGAACTGGCGAAAACACTTGCACACTGGCAAAGGGTCAACATGGAGATCATATTCCATAAACTCACACAGCTCAGACAAGTCAACCGCAAATAGAAAATACAAGCCAATCTGATGAAAGAATGGGCATATGGCCTGTTTGGAAATTTCTCGAAAGAAGATAAACAAACGGTCATCAAACATTTCAAAAAATCTTAACAACATAAATCTTTAGGAAAATGCAAATCAAGACCATATCTCCTCAGAGGTCATCTCACCCTATTCAAATGACTGTTACCCAGAAGCCAGTAACAGATGCTGCACAGATAGGGAGGAAGGGGAGTTTTCATACACTGTGGGGAATGCAAGGTACTGTGGGCATCATGGAAAGCAGTGTGGAGTTTCCTAGGGGGAAAACAAGTAAAGAAAGAAACACTAGGGGTCTGGGGATGTGGCTCAAGCGGTAACGCACTCGCCTGGCATGCACAGGGCACTGGGTTCGATCCTCAGCACCACATAAAAATAAAATAAAGATGTTGTGTCCATCAAAAACTGAAAAATAAATATTAAAAAATTCTCTCTCTCTCTTAAAAAAAAAGAAAGAAAGAAACACTAGAAAAACTCACCTTATGATCCAGTGATCAGTATGTCCAAGGGAGATCTGCACTGCACATTTACTGTGGCATTATTCACAGTAGCCAAGATACTAAGTGGCCTGCATGTCCACCAATGGGTGAATGGATAAAGAAAATGCATCTATTTCCATGGGGAATAGTACTCAGCCATAAAAATAGAATTCTGTCATTTGTAGTAATGTAGATGGAACTGGAGGACATTGCATTAAGTAAAATAAGTCAGACACAGAAAGGCAAGTGTTCAATTTGTTCCTTATATATGGAGGCTGGACATTGATCTCAAGACATCAAAGGATAGAATAGTGCTTCCCAAGGTGGAAAGAGGATGGTCCACCATATAGATCACAGTCAGATGGGAGAAAGGACTTCTTATGTTCTAATGCATCATATGCAACTCTGGTTGACAATTAATTGTGTATTTAAGATGGCTGATAAACAGGAGTTTTGAGATCCCCATGCAAAGAAATGATACATGCCTGAGGTGATGGAGATTCCAATGACCTGATCTGACCATTACACATTGTATACATATGTTGAAAGGTCCTGCTGTATCCCAGAAACATACAATTTTATGTGTCAATTTGAAATAAAATTAAATCATTGTAGACAAAGTATTATCCAGATTAATCATGATTATAATTATCTTTCCACTTATGTAGAAAAATGAATTAAAATTTCTATACACATTTTTGTTGCCAAAAATAAAACATTAGGATGAAGTTTTATTCACAAACACAGCCATGCAGGGGCCTTGGTGCCTTGCTTTGCTTGCTTATAGCATGTCTGCAAATGAGCGACTGGGGGAGACTATCTTTGAGCCCTGTGGACATGCATTATACAGTGTTTTCCCGAAGTGTGAAGAGAACTCCCTTCACAGAACAGCTCTCCTTTTGCATCAATTCATGACCCGAGCCTGTGCGGCTTCGTCAGATTTTCACTTTCTTTGTGTGGCTCTTGTCAAAGGCATTGATTTAAAAAAAAAAAAAAACATGTCCTGATTTGTCAAAGCCCACTGATTTTTAAAATATGCCTAATTCAAATCAAATACTTGAAAAAATATATGGCATGATTTTTATCCCACCTCTGGTCTGAACAGGATGGGGGAAATATCTTTGAAAATATGTTGGGACCTCTGATCGCTGCAAAGGCCATGCTCAGGAGTTGAGGCCCATTTACATGGTTGGTCTGTGCTATCTTTCCTTTCCTCCCTCTGTCCATCCCCACCTTCTGCTCCCCAGCTGCCAGGTTTCTGTTCTCGCGACTAAAAGGCTCAGGGGTCACTCTAGTTAAACTGGGCTAACTGGGCTGCACAAAATAACCACACAAGAGACACAAATACCTTTTTTGGGGGGGGTTGCTGTGACGACTCCTCTGACCTTAAGGGTCCGCAGAAAGAGAGAGAGGGAGAGCACGCGCTAACCCCTTTTATTGAGGAGAAGCTACTCAAATGAGGCAAGGGGTCAGGTTTCAGGGGGCTGAGTCTATCTTCATGATGTCCACTGTCAGCAGGTTGACTGACACCTGGGTAGGCCACACCCAAGGGCACAGTAAGAAGAGGGGACACACACAAGGCACTTCCATGGAAGATTCTATCCTAAACAGGGCAAGGGGTTATATTACAAAGGAACAGGTGAGCATAGCTTCACCCATGGGGCTGTAGCAAGACACACCCATTTCTGTGACTGAGCGCCTCAGCACCCAGCTGGGGAGTGTAACTCAGTCACCAGTAAGGTTGGCCTCCCACACCCAGCCATTTGTGTCCAGCCTGTCCCAGCTGCTGGTGCTGATGTACAGCATTTGCTTTATTGTTACCATGGAAACACTGCTTGTTAAAAAAAAGTCTTTCTTCAGAAACGAATCACCATGTTATACATTCATCCAGGTCCTTAAACACATTTCTATACTCTGAGCTTACACATTTAATAATGAAGCCACTCTACAAAAGCAACCTCTGCTATTTACCGTCCACTCCTGCGGCTGTGCCATTTCCCAAGACACACACCAAAGCTGTGCTTATCTCCTTCCAGCACAATCAGCCGAGTGGCCCCTGCACCACCTTCCCAGGTCTACGCCTGCGGTGACTGTCTGCGTCTCAGCCCACTCTTCCCTCTATTCAGACCTTGGGCTGGACGTACTTCAGGAGCTGGTCAGATGCCACGGTGCTCGTGGTAGCCTGAGAGTCGGGGAATTCTCTGCCTGTGTTGTCCTGTGTTTGCACTCTCCCGTCACCTGGGCGAGGAGAGGACCAGAGGCTGCACCATGAACCTGTGACACCTGTGCATCTCCCCTTGCCCCCTGTTCCTTTCCCAGAGCTCAGGGATGAACAGCTGAGCACTTAGTGAAGTGCCTACTCTGTGCCTCGTGCTGGCAGCACAGCAGATGAGACAAATCTCCAGGTTTTCATTTTGTTTGGAGAAAATCAGATCTACTTTATGTACACTCTTCTACTGTTTGATAAAAACTAAACACCACCAAAGCTTTATTTGGGGGGAATTATTCACTTTACCACTCACACTCTGAATACATGGAACGGCATTTATAAAGAGAAAAGTTGAAAAGATATGGAATTACTCAGAAACAGGATCTGTGACACTGATGGAGAAGTGTCACAGGGAGGCAGGTCTGCTGAGCTCTGGGTCCAGAGACCTGGGGTGGGGATATTACTTTTAGCTCCTGCGTTCTAAGAATGGGGGAGCAGAACCTGTCGCTTGCTGGAATAGGGTGCTCCCTGCCCATAAAAGGAAGGGAAAATAGGCCTTTGATCAACAGTGGGAGCTGTGCCTCACCTAGAGTTGCCCAACCTGGGGAAGGTGTAAGAGAGAGCTCACACCCAGGGCCGGTGCCAGCCTGCCCGTCATGCAGCACCTGTACCTGTGTCATCCAGCAACACAGCTGGGCAGGCTCGGGCACCTACCGTGACCTGGCTGTGGACTGGGGTCCCCAGTGTTGTGGGTGGGGCATCACAGGGAGAGGGAAGACTAAAAAAAAGAGTATAAAAAGTAAGCAAAAAACATGAAGGGGGTGGGGAAGCCTCCCATCTAAAGAAGCTTCTGGAAACTATAATCACTCTGAGTGAAATCCAAACAACTCACCTATCTGAAAAAAATAAAACAAATATGCTTAATAATTTTAGCAAGCTTTTGCAGAGAGAAAGTGGAGTAATGATTCTAAGAAAATTGTTTACAAAAAATAAAACACCTGCATGTGAAAAAGAATAGAGTAAAAATTTGTAAATGAAGTTTATTATAGGAAAAAAATTAATCCACAAGAGTCATCCAAGACTAAATGCAGTCAAAGAGAAAATTTTAAAATATTAGGAAAAAGTTATTGAGGGTGCATGCATAATTCAGCACAAGGGCAAGAGATCGAACAATCTGTATGAATGGAGTCGAGAGACATGGACACACTGTGGATAGATTCTGAAACCTCTGGACCAGGAATCCTTGAGAAAGAAAATGAAAGAAATAGGTGAGAAGTCAGAAGATCTAATGGCTTAGCTTTAACTAGAACTGAAAAGAAGACATTTCATGTTGAAATACCGTGCTTAAAACAGAGCAGGATGTATTTTACAATAAACATTTATTTCAGTGAGAAGATTGTTTCAAACAAGCCTTTTGTCTGTTATCAAAATATAAACTTCAAAGGTGTGGGGGACACAGTTGATTGTCTACTTATGGAATTTCTCTAGTCTCACGTATATTTAGACTAAATATTACCTAAGTGTAGTAATTTAGAAATGTTCCTTTTTTTTCCACCACCACTCTTTAAAAAATCATCAACTTCAATATCAGTGTCGTTGGCATTATTAGAACTGCTTTTTTTTTTTTTCTTTGCAGTGCTGGGAATAGAACCAGGGCCTGGTCCCTACTAGGTGGTGTCCCTAGCCCTGCTCTACCTTTAAATAATCATACGGGCCTTGTTCCTTTTGGATTATAGGTGTGATTTTGACAGTGGAGGTTTCCATTAAGAACATCAGGGCAGTTTTAATTTCACATTTATTTTTCCTCAAGGGTCAGATCCCCAAACCTCATAAGGCAGTAACCTTTATTGTTCTCCAGAACACTCTTTAGGAGCCTGTTTGCATGGCCCTTCAATGCTTGTGAGTGTGATGTCCACACCCAGGATCAGTTCTGAAGTTATTAACCTTCTGCGCTTCCTTCTACACTAAGTTTAACAGACGATTTTTATAAACACTGAAACTAGCATTCATTATAGAAAACACATCCCAGGGGAATATCTGGCTAATGTTACTCTCAATAATATTTCGAGATTTACAAAAGTGATCTAGAATGACCAACTTTGTAAGAACTCGAATGTGGTCATTTCTTGTAGTGGGAGTTCTGGAAAAGTCACCTTATATTTAGTTTGTAGTAGGTTGTTTAGTAAGAGGCTCTGATCAGCCTCTTCCTCTCTGCTCCACACAGGTGCTGGCCATGTTGCAGCAAGGAAGACAGACAAGAATCCCAGTCTCCTGGAGTTCACGCGCTAGCACCGTGGTATATCTAATAAGCGAATAAAAAATATCAGGAGGTGAGGAATGATATGGAGGACATTAAAAATGACTTCAAAAACTTAATGAAGTTTAGCAGAGATCCAGATCTTGCAAAGACTCTGAGACCAAAGGGCCCGTGGGCCTGGGTCTCCTGTACAGACCACAGTAAGCCTGGACCCACCACTCTGACTCTAAATCCCATTCGGCTTCTTTATGCCATTCACCTTTTGGTTTAATTTCTTTTAAAGACATTACAAATCCAGAAGCAAGAAGAAGAATTAAATTGCAGAAGATTAAAAGCAAAACAAAACCAGCAAAGTCCCTCTGACATGCAGATGGGCAAAGATCAACCACACACGCAGGGTCTTGGCCACACCTGGAGCGTTCGGGCCCTCAAACCTGCCCAGTGGGGTCTGTGCTTCTCTGCTCACTTGCCTGCCTCTCCCTCCCTCCCTCTCCCCCTTCTTCCCTACCTTCCTAATTTCTATATTTTCTAAAATATTTCTGTTGCCTACGAAATCTGGAAAGAAACACATTATTTTCAGTTTGAACCAGGAGTTCTCAAACATTTGTCCTTTATCATTTAAAATGACCAAAGTGATATTTTTGAAACTTAAATTTGAAACTTCTTATAAAAACATTCTAATGGGTATGTTCCGTTGTTAAATTTGTTGCTCAATTAATAGGTAACTACGTGAGAATATATTGAGTATGACTTCTAAATTTTGATTTTAAATGGTCTTATAGCTCTATAAGTTTATCTGCAAGCGTGGTAAGAATACAAACTATATTCCCTTCATTATGGTAAGTGAATGAAATCCAAGCCATTCCCTCCCATTTCTACCTCACAGTACGTTTTATATTCTTGGGTTAATTTCAGTATGAGGAATTACTGGAGCATGAGATGATACCTGGGTCTTGGAAAGAGGGACCTACCCTTCCCTGGGACTACCTTACTAAAGAACACATTTACTACTTTCCTGAGGCTTTTGCCCTTGAGTACCTGAATGAATTCAATCTAAAATATTGCAAGATAATAGATCCATACTCCCCCCAGACGAAATTTGGCTTGCTCCCCTGGGCTTACATCATCTTATTTGGCTAACAGAGACTCTCAGCAGCTTCTCTTCCCTAGGGGCAGAGAAAGGTTCTTATTTGGAAGATTTTGCTGACCTGACTGATCTTGGTTGATTAGCTGCTCAGTTGGCCCCTTCCAGCCACCTCACTCTCTGCCCGAGACCAGTCACGTCTTCCCTACACCATGACTCATGGGAAGACAAACGCATGCCTTCAACCTAGCTTCATTTGTCCCGGTTGCTAATATTTACATTCAAAAATGTCTCACAATAATACTTCTGGTGACATTTTGTTTTGCAATCAGATGCATCTTTTAGAAGCCTATCAAATTAAAAGGGTGAAAGAGAAATTTGCTCTTTTCATTCAACTCCCGAAGTACAAAATCCAGTACAACGATCTTTTTGGTTTTTGCAAAACCTGTTTTCCAGGCTGGCACATCAGACTGCGTCTTCATCAGACACCTGATAGATGGTTTTGATTGCTTCTGAAAAGCAGGAGCATTTTGACACCCATGTGTGCCCAGCTAGGGGGTGTAAGCAAAGTGCTTCATGAAAAACACCTAGAGATAGGTGAAGTCATGACAGGCGCATTTCTCCAGTGCGCGCGTGCGCACGCGCACACACACACACACACACACACACACACACACACCCTTGCTGTGCTCCACAGGGAGCAAGTCCAAGCAGCTGCTGGTGTGGGTGGAGCAACACAGCTGAAGCGGCTCCTCTGTCTCATGACAGCTGCTGGTAGGAGGAGACCTGCTGGCTGGTGAAGAGCCAGCCCACTGCCTCCTGCCAGGCTTTCTCTGGACAATGGTGGCAACAAGACCATGAATGTCCCCCTTGATGTTAAAATGACAGATGCAGGGCAAGAACTCACAGCGCTTGGACCAGGGCTCATGGGGCTGAGGAACACACAGAAGGCAAAACTTAAGGAGGCGCTTCCTGGTGGGTGCTCACCCTGCTCATGTTGAGGGAGAGGGTGCTGACTTAAATTTTGGGCCCTGCTTGTGCCATCCAAGTCCTTGTCAACTTCTACAATTTTGGGCAAGTTACAAGCTACCTAGGAGCAGATATAAGTCAGGTGACAGGGACTTCTGTTGAGGCAGCACATGCAGTTTTCTTCCATTGGATGCTTCTGGGAGGTATTTGATAATGGACTTGGGAATTCTGAATACCTATGGTTATTAAGCATTTTTTAAAGTACATTTCTCAGACATAAGCATACTCTCAAGAACAAAAGATAAGGGTCTAACATGAGGAAACTGTGTCTTCTACCCTCTTGCTCATATTTTGTCCTGGATTTGTATCCTGAACTGACACAAACTAGGCTGCTTATTTCTGTCCTTGACTTCACCTCTGGTGGGAGAGAGTGCTCTTTCTCTATCTTCAATTGTTTGGAGCTGAACTGTAATAATGCATCTAGATTTACAGCCACCTGTGCTCATGGTCACATGAAGCTTCATGGGGTTCTTCCTGTTCCCAGTGCTGTTCCACGACATTTGCACTGGCTGCTTGTTCTCCTGAGGTCGCCATGTTGGTGGGATACTCTTGGTCTCTGGTCCATCCCTCTCTGGGTTTTCTCTTCCTGTTCTGGATCTTGACAGAGTAACTTCTAGATTACTTTCAATCTGAGCAAACCCTCCACTGCATAGAACTAAGTACTCCAGATCTTCCTTCCTGCTGTGTACCACAGGACCATTTTGTACATTAGTACATAGACTCTCCATACCACCCAGGACCTGCTGTAAGCTCTAGGGGCATGCGTGAGACAGATGTGCAAGGGGAGAGGACCCTGTCCCTCATTTGTGCTTCTGAGCATGGGATGCTGAAGTTCTCTTTCATGTCCTTGGAGCCAAGCTAGCTCTCCAATTGTGAGTTAATTCTCCATCCGAAAAACTTGTCCCCCTCTCCCTTTGCCCTGGCTGCACTTGCCCTTCTTGCTCATTCAGAGCCTGAGGCAGGAGCCGCAGCCTCCAGGCACCAAGGACAGTCAGAACTTGCAGTGAATCACAGGGGAGAGCGGAGGTCTGTGGCAGGCTGCCAGCACAGGGCCTGCAGGAACCCAAGTTCAAGTCCAGGTGCAAATAAGCTGCAGGAGCCACGACTATATAATAGAAACGCTATTCACATGGGGTGTGCACACGCATTGTGTGTGTGAGCCTGACCTGCTCAGAAGAGGGCTTTGTGTGAAAGGATTGCTTGTTGTCAAGTTGTTGTGCACAACACAAATCTCTTAATAAGAATCAATTAAAAATAAAAAATGGGAACAGAAGGAAACCTTTTCACAGCTGATCTAGAAGCTGAGCTGGAGGTGAGCAAGGTGTAAGCCAGAGCTGTCCCAGGACACAGAAGCAGCAGGCTCCACTTTCCAGGAGCAAGAAAACCCTAAAACGAAATCCCAGCAGCCAGCCCAGGAGGACACGCCCATAGCAGCTCCAGGGACATACTCATGTGCACCAGGACATGAGTGAGGAAGCACATTCTCCTACAGTGATGGCCAGAGCACTTCAGACCCCAAGTACAGGGTAAGCCAGGGCAGCGCGAGGCAGTACAGCCCCCGGGAGCCAGAGGGCCTGGCTGTATTCCTGCCTTCCACCTACCCCGTATCCCGAATCACCCAGACTCCCCAACTCTGAGAGCTAAAACACCACCACAGAGCTTTGCTGAGAAAGCCCCTGTATTTCACTTATTTTGAAAAGTAAGACTCAAAAGCTGAAGTGTCCTGAAACCACTCTTCTAAATGAAAGCTTATAAAAGAAAAAAAAATATATTCCTTCATTGTATTTCCCATTATTAGATTTTTGGCATCATTTGTAAAAAAAATACTAGATAGTATGAAAACTTAAAAACACAAGGAAACTGAAGACAGTAATATCAATATTGTAAAACTAAATAATTTAATTGAATAAATATCAACTGCAGTTAAATTCTCTTTAGGCCAACGTCTGAATTTATGTTCTTCAATTAAAATTATACCTACCTTTAACAAAGATGTGGGAGGAAAATGGAAAACAATGAAGACAAATTTATTTGAGAGTTCCATATTTGTTTGTAAAACAAACAAAAACACAGTTGTTCTCAGGCGTTGCTTGAAAATCAACTCTTCCCAGAAAGAGAGTTCAGCACCGGGTAGATACCAGAAACCGTCTGGAGCCACCTTGTGGTCGTCGCCTGTCATTAGATGTGGTTTTTTAAAACAGAATCTTTTAGAGCAGCAAAATGAGATGCTTTATTTCACAAGGTAACTTTCCAAGCATGAATGGCATATTTTTGTTTCAGAACTGCCAAACAAAATAAATTTTAACAGTAATAATGAGAATAATGATCTATCTAGTGCTCCCGGGTACTAGGTGCTGGGCTGTGGATTTGATTTGTTTCCCTACTGAATGGGGACGGTGAGGAACTTGGGGACACATATTAAGGCTAATTTAATTAATTTCCCACAGTCTAGCAGATTTAGGAAATGGTTCAGCTGGGACTTGGAAGGAAGATCCCAATCCAGAACGTACTGACTTGCACCCTTTCAAAAGTGCCCACTACGGGCGGAGCATCGTGCTAAGTACTTCATCTAGTCAGGATAACATTCCAGGGAGATGCTATCACCATATCCGTTATGTAAATGAGGAGATGAGGAAGAGGCTACAACCTGCCCGAGGTTACTTAGCTGCAGCCAACCACGCTAGAATCTGAAACCAGGAGTCCTTCATCCTGCTGCCCAGACTGTCCTATACCATGCTAGTGTCCACTGCACCACCACATCACCTGGCCTCAATGCACATTTTCTCTTGCTCCCTTGTTCGTGATCACATGCAAGCAAGTGTGCACATACACACACACACACACACACACACACTCACACACACATTCATGGAGTGAGGAAAGTGAAGGGGGACATTTGAAGGCACAGTTTGCTGGACTACCGTGTGAATCCATCTGGTTGTTCTGTCTCTCTCGATCACGCGCACACCCCTCTACCCTGGGTCTAACTGCATTTGCGCCTTAGCTGGACTCATACCCTCTCCTTTGACTCTTGGGTAATTCTTATTCTTTGTCCAGAACCAGCGTAGGCATCCATTTCCTGAAGGGCTCATTCCCAGCCTCCCTGCAAGCCTCCACGGACTCTGCCTTCCAGAGCGGGCCCGCACCTCATTGGGACCATCCTGTCCTGGGCCCTCCTTAGACTCCTAGCTCCCTGGTCCCCAGACTGGTTACCGTCAGTGGGTTGCAAGCATTCGACGGAACCTGCTGACCAGGGAATTAAGACCCCCCCAAAGAAATCATGGTCCAAGTCACAGAAACAAGAGCAAATTGTAGCACAGGTGCAGGGCGGGAGACTGAATGGGTAAAGCAGATGCCCAGAAGAGGCAAGGGAAGGATTTCATCTGAGGATGGAGATGGGGTCAAAGGATTCTTCTTAAAGAGATGCCATCTGACCTGTGGAAGGGTAGGTGGAAAAGATGGAGGGCTCATCCTGCAGAATGGGATGTGGGCCTCAAGTCTCAATGCCCTTAAAACTAAATCACAGGGAGCAAATTTAACATGCAGATCCCTGTGTGGAAATACCAGGCACTAGATGTTAGCAGGACTCTGGAATCCCAGCCAACCCCTCCACTGGTTCCAAGGCCGATGGAAATCAAGGCGTGGGGAGTGTGGTAGGTGGAGGCCAAGCCAGGGGCCCACCATCCTGTGGGCTTGTGTTGCAGTGGAGGAGGGCAGGAAGGAAGGGCTCCAAAGTTAATGGAGAGCAGAGTACAGGGAGCCTGAGCGTCAGACCAGGGAATTTAAATTGTAACTCATCCTATTAACAGCAGCACTAAAGAGATCCATGACAGTGAGAAACCCCAGCTCCATAATCTCACCTGTGAGTCACCTAGAAAACAGTCCAACAACTTCAAAAAATAACCAGAATCCAAGAAATGGGTAGTTTCCCTTGGCTTCTCTAATGGGCGGCTCTCTGCACACTGGCCCCAGGCAGCCAGTCCCCATGCAGATGGGATGCTCACCCCCCCACCCCCACCCCCAGCACTCCTGGAAGCCTTGCATATCCCTCTCTGCTCAGCATCTGCAGGGTGCCTTCACACGGAGCCGCCCACCCCACAGCACATACAGCGCTGCTGGCCACTGAACTACACACCCATGGCCTGGGACCCATCTGCTTTTCCGCAGACAAAACAGAACTGATCACAGACAACGATCCCGGGTTGTAACTCTTTCAAACGAGACGCCCATATGTATCTGCTAGGCTTCATTGCTTCAAAAAAATCTCTCTCTTTTCCAGCCATTGAATGATATTACAGAACCCCTCTTCTATTGCTTTAGAACCCCTTCTTCAAGACCTTCTTCATTTAACTCAAATACAGCCGGGACAATCTACTCCAGGGAGTCATCTCTCCCACATGGCCAGCTGTCTGGATGTCAATTCAAACTGGGCTGGAATTCTCCTGCTTCAGACACACCTGGCCCTTGGCTGAATGGAAACAGTGACGGTTCAGAAATGAAGGATCCGCTTCCCTCATCTACGGAGCCTGTAGCTGCTTCTCCCTTGGGTTCTGTCCCTCTTCATCCTTACCAACACCGACGTGCTGTGTGTGCTTCTTCATGCTCGCAGTCTCTGGCTTGGGGGTTTCCACACACCCAGGTAGACTCCCCTTGGTAAATAAGAACTATGTGGGTCTCTTTTTTTGAAAGGCAATACTGAACCATCATTGTGTCAATTAGGATGCTTTTGGTACCAACTAGTGGGAAACCTAAAACTAGGTTCAGCAATGCAAACGATTTATCAGTGCATGTAAAACAAAAAAAAATTAGTTAAGTTCAGCAGCTCAGCAAGGTAATTTGCAATTTTCTGTTATCCTAAAGTGTTTCAATAGCTTTCTTACACTTCCAGGGAACAGACTCATAGCCCGCAGTAAGTAGATTCCCCCCCACTTCCCCCCCCCCCCAGAGGTCTTCAAAGAAAGTGTGGCTTGCTGACTGATCAGTAGAAAAGCCTCCACTGGACAGGTCCTTTGCCTCCCACTCAAACCCAGATCCTCCAAATGGCTCTCTAGTACCTGTCTTTTTCACCAAACCATGCCACTGCATGATGTCCTTCCTGTGGTCACCTCCCTGTGGGACACCCTTACATTTCCTGTCTGTTGCATGGATTCCATGCATCCTTCAAGGTTCAGCTCCAGTCCAACCTCTTCCCAGGTCCTCCCCAAGCAGGTCTGCGTGACTGCACTGTGACTCTCTTGCTCTCATCATTGGGGTCCAGGCATAGCACCTCCTCCTGAGGCTGTGAACATCAAGGGCAGAAATCATTTTCTCTTTAGGTCTATATTCCTATGAGCCCTCGGGGCAAGGGAGAAATGGCTGATAAGTTATTGGCAATGTCAGCTGGGTAAGGTGGGAATTTGTACCATCTGGCTTGAGAGAGCTCTCTGTAAAACACAAGATGTTATCAGTCTGATAAAATTTAATTTCCCAAGAAATTATGAAAACGTGTACAATGGGATGTGCCCTACTTGGGAATGTGGGACTCTGTCACAAACAGCAGGGGTATAAAATTCAGCATGGGACAGATCAAAGAAGATATGCTGTCATCTTCTCAAAATCATTATGCTTTCATACTCTATTTTTCTCTTCTCCTCCTCTCCGTCCTGTGTGCTTGCCCTCTTCCCATCTAGAGACCACCTGATCAAGTCCTCTATAGCTGTGATGGGTGACGTGTGTCTCGACTCTCAGGCCTTCGTACACCATGAAGCCGCTTCTCACTGCTAGGCACCCTTGTACGAGGGGCCTTCAAGAACAGTCTCGGGAATCGAGTTCTACTGTGAAAGTCTTGTGGGTGACTTTGGGGATTCTCAGGATTTTTCAGCCATAGTTCTAGGGATTTCCACGGCCTGCTTTACAAAAGAGTCCTCGTGAAGGTGTTGGAAACTTCGTTCTGCTGCTTGTTCCTGGTGAGGCTACTCTTCTTAGCTATGGAATCTCATTCCTTGGTCTGGATCTTTATATTCATTGGAGAGACAATTTAATGCCTAAAAATGACACAGTGGATATCCAAAGTTGGCGTTTCTCTTAGCCGTGGCCTCGTGAGGGAGAGTCAGGGCTGTGGTGCAGTCGCTGCCCCCCCAGATCTGAGTCACTAGAGGCCAGGACGGAGCAGCCACATGGAGAGAACTGTCAAAAGTGCACCACCCCAGAGAAGAGCATCCTCATGCTGAACATCCCCTCCAACCCTGCGATGTGGTGTGTGTGATTCTATTCTAAATTTTGAACCAATTTAAATATTTTATTGCACAAATGCAAGATACCCACCTCCTTCAATGCTGCACTCCATCTTAACAATTTTTAGCACATATTAAAACCAGAAAATTTGAAATGAACAGATAAAATGGTGTAAAGTTTATAAGCTATTGGTTTTAAAATAGCTTATTTCTTCGTATCAGTCAGTACCTATTAATTCGAAAGCTGCTTTTGTGTTAGAACAACATTTTGAACAGATGAATAAAAATAATGATGGTATTAAGGTAATGAAAAGCAATTTCTAAATGATACTGGTGCCTAATGTTTGTTGAACTGTAAATCTCTTCATTGAAAGAACACATATTCAGTTTACAGTTAAGCTTATTCTAACCTCACAAAACAGTATGTTTTATTGGGTTGTTAATAGGATTGGAAAACACATAAGCCCCAGGAGCCCTGGAATGACTCATTCCCGCACATGGAAAATCCCAACAAAGGTTGAATTCTAGAGTTTGTGATTTCTATACACTTCAGATACTGGTCTTCTGTATTTTCTTTATAATTAAAATATCATTTGCTTGAATTTTGAGCAGGTTGCATGCTTTTATCATTCAAAAATAATAAAGAATTAAAAAGTATACTACAAGAAATATCCTTCTACCACCCCCTGTGTTTCTCAGGTATTCTTCTAAGGAATTTTTCTAAAGTACATAAGAAAAAATATTCTTTTGCTGCCATTTTTTACACAAAGGATCACTCTCTTTACTCAACAGTCTTCCCTTTGCGTTTTTGGTGTTAGGTTCATTGTTGCAACAACATACCTTGGAGATGCCCCCTTTGGTCCTACAACATCTCTATTCTTTCTGCAGGGACCTGGAAATCCTCTGCATGCAACGCAGGATATACTACTGGTCTCCTGTTGACGGAGCACTCGAGAGCTCTGACTTCCTAGAAGTTGTAAGAAACGTGGCAAACACACTTCACTGTGATTTAGAAGTTAATGCCAAACTTCCACAAAAGTGTCACTGATTTATAGCCTCACTACCAATGCATCCCCACAACAGACTCTTTCCCAACTATGACACTTCTGCCAAACGACTAGGTGAGAACCGCACCTCAGCGAGTTTTAACTTGCATTTATTGTATTATGATGGAATCTCTGGGCCAGTTGTGTTTCTTTCCTGTGAGCCATCTGTTCATATTTCTTGTCCATTGTCTACTTATTTTCTATTGGGATATCAGTCCTTGTAGGACCATTTTATATACTTGAGAAATTAACTTTTTAAAGGGGTTTGTGTGGTAACACTTTCTTTTCTTCAATTTGTTGCATGTGTGTTTTTAAAATGAAGACTTTTTCCCCCTGTGGTGATAGAGACTCAACCCAGGGCCTTGCACATGCCAGCAAGCTCTTCACCCACTGATGTACATTGAGGCTCCAGAACCTCTGCACTAAGTCCTCAGAGCCCCTACAGAAAGCAAGAAGCAGGGTCCCACATTAATAGCCAGATCCTCTTCCTCTAGTGTGAGCAAGGGGCACAGAAGCCTACAATTCTTGATTTAGATTAGGATCATGGACACACAAGTCCTAAGCCCCATTCTTTCCAGTCTGTTTACCATTATTCTATTTTCACTTCCAGGAGATTGACTATTTTATTTCCATTTATAAGTGAACACAGGTCGTATTTGCCTTTCTGTACCTGACATTTCACTTACTCTATATCTTCCAGGCTTGACCACATTGCTGAAAATGATAAGATTTCATTCTTTTTTATGTCTGTATAATATTTCATTTCACACACACGCACACACACAGGTGCAACTCTCTTTGGCCAACTAATTTCCTTTCCTTTGGGTTTGTATCTGTTATCAACATTGCTGAATCATATGGTAGTACTGTTCCTAGTTTTTGAGGAGGTACCACACTGTCCTCCATAGTCACTGTGATAATTTGCATTCCCCCCCCAGCAGTGTAAGAGAGTTTCCCTTTATCCACACCCTCACCAGCACTTTTAATTTCTATTTATCTATTCATCTTTTTGGTGGGAGTCTTTTGGGATGAGGTGCTATATGCTTGTGGTTTAGATGGGCCTTTCCAGTTGGTGGGCACGTATGTCTACCATTCGTATGTTTTCTTTTGAGTAGTGTCTTCAGGTCACCTGCCCATTTATTTCATTTTATTTATTTTAATTTGTTATATATGAGAGCAGAATGCATTTCAGTCCATATTACACAAATAGAGCACAATTTTTCATGTCTCTGGTTGTACACAAAATAGAGTCACATCATTCATGTCTGCATACATGTACCTAGGGTAATGATGTCCATCTCATTCCATTGTCTTTCCAACCCCCATGCACCGTGCCTTCCCCTTCATCCCCTTTGCCCTATCTAAAGTCGGTCTATTCCTCCCATGCTGCCCCCCCATCCCCATTATGAATCAGCATCTTTATATCAGAGAAAACATGAGGCATTTGGTTTCTTGGGATTGTCTTACTTCACTTAGCATGATATTCTCCAACTCCATCTATTTACCTGCAAATGCCATGAATTTATTTTCTTTTAATGAGGAGTAATATTCCAGGGTGTGTGTGTGTGTGTGTGTGTCACATTTTCTTTATCCATTCATCTACTGAAGGGCATCTACGTTGGTTCCATAGTTTAGCTATTGTGAATTGTGCTGCTATGAGCATTGATGTGGCTGTGTCCCTGTAGTATGCTGTTTTTAAGTCCTTTGACACCTGCCCATTTTTTAATAGAAGTATTTGCTTTTTGATATTGAGTTGTTTGAGTCCTTCTAGATGCTGGATGTTAATCCCTTCCGTTTGCAACGGTTTCCCGTTTTGTGGGGTTCTGTCAACTGTGTCCATTGTTTCCTTGGATGTTTAATGGTTATTTGGGGTCAGCATACATTCCCTCATACCCACCCCATTAGTTACCAAATAATTAAACTATTTTGTTGTGACTACTGTTGTTTTTACATTCCCCCCAGATATTTTTGTGGTTTTTTTAAACTTTAATATTCTGTTTCATATTTTGAAATTGTTTTAATCCTCTCTCATTTTTTTCTAAATGTCTGACTTGCATGCTGTTTATTTTCATACCTTCTTTTGCATTTATAATTTGTTAATGTAGGTCTATAATATGCTTCCATGATTTTCTTCGAAGCTCTGCTTTGACAGTTTCCTTAGATATGATACATTTAAATTTTTTTTTTTACTTGTCAATGGACCTTTATTTAATTTATTTTTAAGTGGTTCTGAGAGTCAAACCCAGTGCCTCACACATGCCAGGCAAGCGCTCTACCACTGGCCCCAACCCTAGCCCCAGATATGCTACATTTTAATTGCAAATACTTTATAGATCATCCTTATATCTGGTTTGACTTTCTCTCATTTCCTTTTTCTTTTCTTTGTGCTAGTGGGGCTTGAACCCAGGGGTGCTGTACCACTGGGCTACATTCCCAGTCTTTTTAATTTTTTTATTTTGAGGCAGGGTCTTGCTAAGTCACTGAAGCTGGTTATGAACTTGAACTCTTCTGCCTCAGTCTCCCGATCCCTGGATTACAGGCACCAGCCGCTCTGCCCTGGCTTTATTTCTGTTTTACCCACCGCTGGACATCAGTGCTTTAGTTGTACTTTCTTTTTCTTTTTTGCTTTTTATTGCAGTTGAGGTCAGAAAGTATGGCCTGTATCATTTTTAGTTTCTGTAATTCATTGATTTTTTTTTGAAGTTACATTATAGCCAATATTTCTTAAATCTCAAAGAAAAATTAATTCTGTGTTTTCAACATGGTACAAGTGTAACATTTGCATTTACCTTTTTAAAGATGTTATTAGAACATCTTTATACTGACTTATGTTTGTCCATTTGATCTGTCATGTGCTGAAATATCCACTGATAATTTATTTTTAATTTCTTCTTACAATTTCTGTGCTTTTTCTACATATAGTGATTGTGTCAATCAGTTTTTCATGACTGGGGTCAAATACATAAAAGAACGACTTAGAGGAGGAAAAGTTTATTTTCGTTCATGGTTTCAGAGGTCTCAGACCATCGTTGGCAGAGTCCATGGCTCTGGGCTTGAGGTGAGGCAGAACATCATGGCAGAAGGGCAGGGCGGAGCAGAGCTGCTCCAGACTGGCCAGCCAGGAGGCAGAGGGAGAGGGGCAAGGCAGGGACTAGATCAACCTTCCAGGGCCTGGGTCTGTACCGTACTTCCTACCTCCCAGTAGTCCATTCAGCTACCAGTGGATTAATCCAATATGGATTAAGCCACCAATGGGGTTGAACCCTAACCACTACCTCAAACCCTATCCCCCCAACCTTGATACCCTGGGGCCTGGGCTTAGAGAACATTTGTGGACTTAGAGAACATTTCAGATCCCAACCATAATATTGAAATGATGTTATTTGATTAATACTAATTTTTAGTGTTTTAAATTCAAGTGTAACATTTAGAGAAAATTACATGCATCATATGTGACTGATTATTTCAGAATAAACACATTTGAGTAACCATCACACAAATAAATGGTAAAATACTACCAGGCGACCCCTGGGTTTCCCAGTATTTTTCTCCAGTTGAGGTCAACAGCTTCACTGGGTAGAACGTTCTTGTGTGTTGATCATTTTAGATGAGCACTTCACATCAGGGAAGTTTATCTTATTAATGTGTCTTCTGTATTGGTCCCTTTATTTTCTGTTCTACTTTGAGAAGGACATTCATGGATGTGCCGATCTCTTACTATCTTCTACATTATTTTCTTTCTAATTCCTTTCCGCTCTTTGCTCCTGGTTGATTCTGCTCACTTTTTCATCTTTGTCTTCCTTACTCCCGCTGAGTTTTCTGGGGGTTTTCAGCTCAGCGCCTTTCCTTCCAACTTCAGTTACAATTTTTTTTTTCTTTCCTACGACTTTCCTGAAATCTGCCAGATTGTACTTCTTTTCCCATAGCTTCATTTTTGAGTTCTTTCATTTTTTAAAATTTAAGAACCTTTGTTAAGGAACTGATTCGTTAAGCTTTTCATACAATTCACAGTGAGATATGTTATCCTAATTTTCATCTGCTGTGTCGTTTTGTGGGTGATTTCTTGGACACTGTAGTCTCCTCTACCTTGGGGTGGCTTTGTATTACTCCTTTGCCAATGGATGGATTTGTGGGGTTTTCCTGGAGCTGCTGTGTGTATGGGGACACAGAAGGACATGGGCAGTGCTCCAAGCCAGTAGGTTGTCACTGCATGGAGGTGCCGGGGTGCCCCATTGCCATGACCCTTGGTGACAGCTGAGCTTCAGAACTCAGTGCTGGAGCAGGAAACCACGCCATGTTCTGGCAGGGATAGGAAATAGCCCGTGCTTTTGTTCCTTTTTACTCTGTTTTCTTAGTATGTCCTAAAGCATGGGAAGACATGTTTGGTCTCTGTGTGCCGCATCTACAGGGGTGTGTGTGTATGTGTGTGTGTGCGCGCGCGCTCGCTTGCATGTGTTTTTCGGTGTATAGAAGCAGGACAGAGAAAGCAGTGGCACTCTGCCCATTCTGATTGGTCAGAAAGAAGCAGAGAGACCCTCCTTTGTGGTCGAAAGACGCTGGAGGCGAAGGAGGCAGACCTCTGCCCCACCTCACAGTGTATCTCAGTGGTGCCAACACCTAAGGTGGGCACGCTGAGCTCTGTGGTTTTTGAAGTAAGATACAGTAACTGGAATATGCGACGCATTTGAACAAGTATATAGTGCTCACAAGTATGGCTGGAAGTGAACACAGAGAAAACAGATGGCCTTATTAGTATCTGACTCAAGTAATGATAAAATGACTATGTATTTGATTTTTATGGAATAATCTATCTGAATGAGCATATTTAAAAGTATAACTGCCCTTGGTTATGATGTGTTTTATTCTGTAAGCATGAACCAATTGTTCCAACTCAATTTTTTTCTTATTAGGTTCCACAAGTAAGCGGAAACAAAATTATCTACTTATTTATACCGGTAACCGTTTAACCTTAATAAATATATTATGAGTCAAATTGTAGTTTTATTTGAGATCGAGTTAATTGTGAAACACTGTTAAGTGACATAGTACCACAAATATAAATAGTGCTGTCTTTTCTTTCCTGAGCTAATAATTTACTAGGTATGTAACTAAAAATTAGTTGGGTGAAGTATAGGTAATAAAGTCAATGAGAAATGAGTCCTCACTAGGGAGTCAGAGAAGGGTTTGGTTGGGGACATGCGGATGGGGAGAATTAGGTATTGTGGAGTAGACTTAGGAAGAAAGTTCTCTTAAATGACTCTTTAGTTTCGGGTCAGCTGGGGTCTGAGTGGACATAGGATGGCCAGAGAGAGACCGAAGGGGGAGGTCTGTAGCATGGGAGACATCTTGAACTTGAACTTGAATTTGAACTTTGACAGATAGTTATGGTCATTCAGGTCATTTTGCAAATGAAGAAACTGAAGGCTGAATGGATTCCTGTGATGAGTTCTGGCAGTGGACCATGGACACCTGATCTTGGGTTCAAGGCCTTTCCCAGTCACCACACTCCCTCTAGAAGACAGGGGTCAAACTGTAAGCAGTTTGACCTTCATGCAGAAGGCCTTCATACAAGGAGAGAGCACAGAAAGGGCCTTGGAGGAGCAGATCTGTGATCTGGACATCCTGGAAGAGAGGAAGCATAAGCAAGGTTGGTTGGCAAAGCCTGGATGATGGTGGGTGGAGCCGGGCTGGGTTTCACTTGACACCTCAAGATGTCCTGGGCTGCAGTCTCATCTCGTTTGCAGGAGTGCTTTTTACCCTTCTGCTTTAAGGAGCTATCTGACATCCAGGAAAACAAGAGCATGGTTGTCTCTGAATGCATCAGCATCAGTAAGGGAATTGAGACCTGCTTGTCTACCGCAAGTTCAACTTGGCCATCTCCAGGCACTCTGGATATGTCTCATTTGTGGCTTAGACTCTTTGGAGCTTTGTCTGGCCACTGCTCCCAAGGTCACCTTGGAAGAAAAATACCAATCTAAAGCAAATGAGTACTTAATTCAGACACAAAATCAACACACATAATTTAATAATCAGATCGAAACTCACTGCCAGGGGCTTCATTCAATATCAGCATGTAAGTACAGTCTTTCATATTTTATCACTTTTTTTCTCCCTCATCAAGAGCTGAATGTGTTTCAAGTTCATCTTTTGTCTCGCCAATCAATTCTCAAGAAAACTGGCTGTCAAGCCTAGGGCTTGAAGGAAATAAAAGGAGAGGAATATCAATAAGCCTCCTGCTGCTCTGTCCTTTATAAATGGTCAGATTTATGCCTTTGTGCCTGCTCCCCATTTTCTGAAGCTGAGCAGTCAGCCTCGATGGGAGGAAAGTCCAGGAACCCTCCACTTTCAGATCTTGGCATTTACCTCAAGGAGTAGTTAATTGGCTTTTGAGTTTTCTCATTTGAATTAAAGGCAGATTAGAACAAAGAAGAATGATTACATTCAGTGGCACTTTATTTCTGATTTTATTGTTGCTTTAGTCTTGCTGGCTGCTGACTTTAGGTTAACAGGAAGCAGGATGCTCAATTAAGATGAGAGTGATTATGAGAAGGATAATTATTTCATAATTGGGTTTTTTATGCACTCCTAATTATTGTGTACCACAATGGCTATTATTCAAAAATAGCAAAAATAAAGTCCATAGTTAAATGCTTTTGTGATTTTCTATTGGTGGTAGCTTCCTGTTGATTCCAGCCACAGTGAATTTAGCAATAATTAAAATAACTTTGCATTACAATCAAACAATTACCTCAGGGAACTGAGACAAGTCCATAATCCACTTGATTTTTGTCAAGCTCTAAGTAAAAGCTTTTCAAGTTCTTTGAAGCCAGGGAATTCACTCTTACTGAGAGATCAAAATTCGAGGCTTCAGAAAGCACATGTTTTGGTCAGCCACCTAATCTGGAAGTAAATGGAGTCCTTTTGAATTTCAAAGTTTGATAAGCCTGAAAAAAAATGTGAACTCCACTTTGTGATTGATTTCCCAGTAAATTGAATAAAAGAAAATAGATTGTTGTGACTGCATTATCTTCATTCAGACAGTTTAAAGGCATTCAGTATGCAAATCAGATTGTTCCATAGTGGCAGCTTCTCTGTAGATCAATCATTGAAGAAAGTTATGGAAATGTGCATAAGAATAAATTGAGAGAGTTCAAGAAAATGTCATCTTTAAAGACTGTAGAGAGTCAAATACTCCTTGAGTAAGTATTCAGATTTACCAAGAGTCATACACTTTAAGAACTCAGGTTCTGAATAGGAAGAACAAGGAAGGTCACATGATTGCTTCTAATTCTCTCTCATGTCGTCCCTTTGCTTAAAATCTATGTTACCTTGGGTAAGTACTTTAGTTTTAAGCTGGGTGTGCATGCTCATATTCTCAGCTACTCAGTAGGCTGAGGCAGGAGTATGTCAAGTTCAAGACTAACCCGGGCAACTTAGGGAGAGCCTGTCTCAAAATAAAAAGGGTTGGGGTTTTAGCTCAGGGGTGAAGGTCCCCTGGGTTCAATCTCCAGTACAAAAAAAAAAAAAAAAAGAGAGTCTTAGTTTTCAAGTCTAAATCTTAAGAGGGAACCACACTGCTTCTGTGTGGGAATAAAGCCTGGGGACCGTGCCCAGTTGAAAGGAAAGCCGCTCTAATGGTATCACAGAGGGTAAATGGGCCAGTGCTGTGCTCCTGGTCACATCCAAGCTAGCTGTCTCTCGCGGTCCTCTATGTCAAACTCGGGGCTCATGGTTCAGCTTCACCGCTTTGGAGTAGGCTATGAGCATTAATTTTCTTTGCAACTTCATTTGGGCCCAGAAATTTGTTTTTTTTTCAGTTGTTTAATAACAATACAGGAATTGGCAGATCACAGGCAAGGGATCAGATCCATCCTGAGTCTGTGCTACACTTTTAAGGATTGTAAACAAACAAAACCAACAAAAGAATGTGCTGCCAAGACTGCACAGGCTTGCCAACCTCTAGACATTTACCCTCTGGCCCTTTACAAAGTTTGCTGACCTCTGCTCTGGGCTGATGTAACAGACTAGGAGGCTTGAATGGGAAACACTAAATAACACCTTTATCTTTAAGGTGTTGAGTCTGTATTAAGAAGTACCAATGTGATTCTGCAACCTGCACACTCAGAAAAATGAGAAATTATATCCCATCTGATTCAAATGTATGATATGTCAAGGTCATTGTACTGTCATGTGTAACTAATTAAAACAAATAAAAAATTAAAAAAAAAAGTACCTCGTCTCCTTCCCCCTGTGGCTCTCAGAGTTACAGCCACTCATGCTTCAGGAATGCAGGAGGCTGCCATATTATAAGGACGACTCCCTGAACACCAGGTATTTCCAAAGACCAAGGACACTTGTCCTGTTGTGCCTTGAGCTTCCAGCTATTAGATTTGCGCATCTGCCTCTTTGAATGCTCATGGTTTCTCAGTGAATTGCTGGAGTGGCCGTGTGGCCAGGGACACAGAACTTGCATGGTGTGAGGTGGTGTGATTTTAACCAGAGCGAGCTCAGCCTCTCCTCTGATGTAGGTGCTCAGCCAGGTAGCCAACCTCTCCCATCTCGGGTTTCCACCCTTGTCCTGTACAATGGACATCCCCTTCCGGAATTGCATGACTGTTGAATGAGAAATAACAGTTAAAAGTACCTTGCTTATTCCATAGTGTGTCACTCTCAGAACACACCAGAGGGTGCTGAGTCAGAGGTCAGAACAGGAGTTCACAGGCATAACTCCAGGGGACCAGGAAGCACTAACACGAATATGTATTACTTGGCTGGTAACTGTTTCCTTTTCAAATTGAGGTTAATTATTGCCATTTTTTTATACATATTTTAAATGGCCCAAATTTTTAGACATGCCTAATTTTGTGACTTCTATGTGCTTGTCCATATTCTATACTGGCAGAATTTTTACTGCAAAATATTAATTATTATGTAAATGGACTGTCTCATCAGGCATGTTATTTTTAACTGAAAATTCACTTTGTGAGGTGAATATTTAGGTGGATGTATCAATGAATATTTGTGTAAATATAACGTTTGATGCTGGGTTATTGAACATCTCCTAGAAAATATATTTCTTTCCCAATATTTTAAAACCATGACTTCATTTGGGAACATGCCCAAGAGCACCATAGCACTAATGGCTGATGGCTTCCCAATGTCTATTCTCTCTCTAGGAACAGAACACTTAATTTTGCCTTGGGATATTGCTCCCTAAGGGATGATTTCATTCTCTGTTTCACTCGAGGCCAGACGTGGCTGTATTACCAAGCTCTGACCAGTATGAGGTGATGCAGTGAAGACACGGGGTTGGTGTCCTAGCAGCCACAGGAGGACATGAAGATGCAGTTTGCATTGTAGAGAATGGAATCTGAGAACTTCAAGGACACTGGGTTTCTGGGCTCCCCCCCCCCCAGTACTGGGGATTGAGCCCAAGGCCTCACACATTCTAGGCAAATGCTTTACCACTTAGCTACACCCTCACCAGTAGCCCTCATTTAAAATTCTGAGACAGGATCTCTCTGGGTTGCTTGGGGGGTCTGGAACTTTCATCCTTCTGCCTCAGCTATTAGAGCACTTGGGATTGCAGGTGTGCATCACTGTCACCGAGCGTACAATGATTTCTGAGGTTTTGAGAAACTTCCATAAACCCGTACTACTGCCCTTAGGCTTACTGTATATGAGATGGAAATTAAGTTAAATCTTGTTTCAGTTAGTATCATTTGTTATTTTTCTACCATAGATTGTAGAATCCAATCCTGACCTACTTGTATGGATAGCATCAATTTAAACTTATTCAAGTAAAAGAGAAACATCAGTTTATAAAAAAAAAAAGTATTATTTGAAAGTGGGAGCATATTGATTCTGTGGCAAGGATCATAAAAATGCACTTCAATTTTCATTTTGGGATAGTCTTAAAAATTATCAGGAATAACATTAATAACATTATTATGTCTTTGTGTGAAATAGAATACCCAAACTTGATTACCTAAAGTTCTCTAGAGCAATGGATTAACTTGAGGTTCTAGCCTGGTGTCTGGTCTTGGGCAAGACTTTTTTAAAACTCTTTGGTAATTACATTTTTTAAAAAATTTCAATTTGTTATATATGACAACAGAATGCATTAGAATTCATATTACACATATAGAGCACAATTTTTCATATCTCTGGTTGTACACAAAGTAGAATGATACCCTTCGTGTCTTCATACATGTACCTAGGATAATGGTGACCATTGCATTCCACCATCTTTCCTACCCCTATGTCCTTTCCCTTCCCTGCCCTCCCCTTTTCCCCTTTGCCCTATCTAGAGTTCATTTATTAGCCAATCAGACATGTTATATGTATGAAGCAAAAATGAGCATTATCCATGTAACTTTCTTTAACACAAAGCAACTTTATCGTTGAAAAAGCTAAGAAATTCTGTGTCAAAATATGTGAATGGTATTGTTTTGAAAGAAAAGATATGTTTTCCATTGTATTTGCATCTTGTTTCCTTTACTTACAATAACATTTGGAAGGATAATAATAACTCAATAACTGCCCTTTAACAAGGACAGGATATGTCTTCTGTAAGTTGCACGATATAGTTGTGTCTCTGCAAACAAAACCCCTTTCCTGACCATACTGTAATTTTAAATATTTGTTATCTGTGGATTTTCACAAACTGGCTGGGTGGGAAGATGAGAGATCCATAAATAAAATAAGAAAAATAAATGGTGTAATAATGTTCAGAAAATTTTTCTCATGTTTTGTAAGGATTAATGGCCTCAAAGATGAAATGTGAACTACTTATACAAACACTAAAGTAACCAATTATCTTACAATTAATTATCTCAGCACATAAGCATTTGTCTCATGAAAATAGAGAGCAATTCTTCTTTAAATATCAGGAAACAGAAGTGCAGAAAGTTAAATGTCACATTAAGACATTTAAGACGAAAGATCCATATTTCTTCCTTTCCAAGCTGGGGCACCCTTAGATATGCTCAGAGGAACTTTGAAATAATGAATTATTGATGGATGTCATGCTGTTGTTGACTCTTCTAAGCAAGAAATTTAAAATTCAATCCAGGCTTGTACAAAAGCAGTGGAATTAATTATAGACATCTGTCAATTTCTTTGCTCTGTCCTTTGCCCAAGGAGATCATCACCAAGTGTCTGTCACAGCATTGCTATCACATTATGTCCCCAACTGAGTCCCACCGCATACTTATAGGAGCAGACCTATGATTCTCCCACAGACCAGAGGCTGAGGATGACATCAAGTAATGCTGAGAAAAACAGGAACTGAGTTTTAATGATACAACTGGTTTTGGTACTTTGAATCCCCTAGTTCATCAATAGAAATCCTGTGCTTGTTGCTGCAATCCTAAAGACTATGGATACCAGGAGAGATCAAATGCTTCCCCAAAATATCAATATTATCCACTAAGGAAATTATTTATAAAGCAATCAATGATATTAAACCACAGAAAATTGAAAGAGAGAGAAGATACTGAAAAAAAAGTCACACTGCAAATATTTGGACTAGTTATGGCAAACTCAGAATAAAGTACTTAGTATCTAATTTCATGAAGAGGACTGAGGATCTGGGCAGTTTCTTGGTGCTTGCCTCCTCCAGGAGAGCCTACGAAACTAAAGCTACATGATAGACAGGCGTCCAGTGGAAAGTGGCAGCTGCGGACAAGGAGGGACCAAGGGCTGCGCTGCAGGGCGCTGGATCTCTTTACTGCATCGGTCCCTCGACGCAGCTTCACGGCGACTTTCAGAGACTCCTTGACTGGTTTAGTGATCACTGTCTTCATGTTCCATATTTTCTTTTCTCCTGAGGAAAAAATACCCAGACGGGCTGCCTTTGGGAGACGGCCATCGTTGCTGGCCGTGTGTTTCACACGCATAGAACCCACCACAGGGGCAGGGGGAGGGGTGAGCCTTGATTAGGAAGAGCCGGATAAAACCAGCTGAGTGGTGTTTGGGAAACCTACCAGGATCCAGTGCCAGGGAGGGGACACAAATCCTGGGGTGTTCACAGGGAGAAGGACAGGACGCACACTTCAGTGAGTAAGGAATTGCAGCACGTAGTTGGCATGCGGGGAAAGGCTTGCCCAGGGGCCCTCCAGGAGGAAGTACCACAGAGCACTCCTGTGGTCCCCAGGTGTGACAAGGAGCCTTCTGCACCCACATGAGGCTCAGGAAGATCATGATCCCTTGTCAGAGGTGGACAGGAGCCAGATTCCCTGACAGAGTTTCAGAGAGGGGGACTGGGTAGTTAGTGCCTTCTGTAAAGTCTGAGAAGGTTCACAAGGCACAGAGGACGTCCCAGGCTGTTTTCTCTTGCTCTGGCTGATTGCCACTAACTGAGTAATTTATAGAGGATAGAGTTGCATTTGCTCATGGCTCTGGAGGCTGAGCAGTTCAAGACAGGTGGCCGCATCTGGGGCGGTCCTTCTCACTGAGGGCTCTGCAGTGTCCAGGACAAGCCTGCGATCTTGGTCTCTTTTTTTCTCTTCTAAAGCCACTGCGGCAATCATGACATGCCACCCTCATGGCCTGGTCTAATTCTAAATATCACCTCCAGATGGCATTCACACATGACTTTGGGTTACAATTCCAATACATGAGTTCCAGGGTGTACACCCAAGACAGAGCAGATGGGAACTCAGGAATTAGGTCTCATATCACCTTTTTGGTCCACAGAAGTCACTGTCTGTGGAGCAAGCATACCTCAGTGGCAGGGCCGGGACGTCGGCGGGAGAAGCCCAGCCAGAGGCAGAGGTGGAGAAGGAGGCTCATGGTGAGGAGAGCACCCCCCTGCGGAATGTGCGCTAAGCCCTGCTCCAGGCGGAAGAACCCCAGAGCCAAGGGAGCCACAGCTTTCTGCCCTCCTGTGATTGGAGCTTTCCGCTTGGCGCTTGTCTTCCTTCAGTTTTCTTGCGTAGACACGCAACTGCACCCTGTAACTCCCCTTGGAGGTCGCCTGCAGTTCAGTGAGCACTGAATGTAACAGCACTTGGCTCAGAGCCCTGTGTGACAGGGACACAGAGGTCTCTACCCTCAGGTATGAGTAGCTCTCGGTCTCTAAACTAGGGCATCTAGAAATATACTGTTCTTTTTTTCCTATAGCTCCACATACTCTCTGGTTTGAATCGTCCTTTCCGACTGATTGGCAGGGAGAGAAAAGGAAAGAAAATCAAACAACAACCACGGGTGGGGCTTGGCTGGGATATTTGCCTTGCCGGGGAGCAGGGTGGGGTGGGGCCCAGGGAGTCTGGCCCTCATTATCTGGGTCCTTTCTTTTTCTGCCCGATCTGATCTTTGTTATCCGCCCATCAGGGGTTACCCCACTTACCTTCAGATCCTTCGGTCCCCTCCTGTTTCTGTGCCACTCTTGAGGCTTGGGCTTTCTTTGACACAGCAGCCTTTGGTCCTGTGTGCCTTCCAGGCTCACAGCCATTAGCCCCTTGAGTCCTTTCTGTGGGCACTGGGCGCGTTTGGTGTGAAGGGCTGCTCTCCTCCCTCTTTCCTGGTCACCACGACTTTGGTAAATATTTTTTTCAGATTGCTAATAATTCACTTTAAGTTCCAAGGGACTAATAAAATATGCTGAAGTGAGTCTGGCTGTGCTCAGGGTACAGAGAAGACAGAGTTGGTGACTGCTTAAGACCCGGATGGGAAGACATAGGAACAGAATCTGCAAGCCAATCCCAGACATCATTGAGCTTCACGTTCACTTTTAGCAGAGCGCACAGTCCAAGCAGAAGCACGGTCTGTGTTGGCGTGAGTTATCATGTTAGGTTAGGTCAGCCCCACCCGGTCGCCCTAAAGCTGATTTCCCTCCCGGATGCTGCACAAAGGTGCTCGAAAGCCCTCAGGAGCTGCTACTGCTCACCAGGGGCCTTGCTTTGAACATGTTCATAGTGAAACGTGTGGTACAGATTTCAAAGAGAAGAAGGGCAAACTTTCTCCACAATGCCTGCAGGGTTTACCGCTTTTCCCTCAACTTAGGCGCCCAGGTGGAGATGAATTTAAACTATGGACTATATATTTTTAAGTGAACTGGAGCTCCTCTAATTCATCTGGTTACATTTTTCCTCCTGGTTACATGGCAGTCAAAATATCAAAATCACCTTTTTGTTTTGCTTATATTTTGTATTTTAATGTTTTATTAGGAGTCTTGATATTTATGATTCTTTTGTCTATGAACCAGCAGATTTCACTTTAAAGTGACAAAATAAAGAGGCCATTCCTGCTCATGTAGAATATACTAGAATGAGACTAGATTCATTTCCTTTTTAAATTTAAAATTGTTTCTTGGCATAGCTTTTTTTTGTTTTTAGCAAAAGCTCTACTCCAATTAAGAAATTCAGAATTCTTATTTAAGACATTCATAATTCACAAAAGATCTCACTGTAAAATTTTAGATATGCAAAGACACAGGTTGTAGGATATTTACTGAAATAATTTATAACAATAAACTATTAAAAATAATCTGTGTCCATCAGTTAAAGAACAAATAAAACATTATATATGAATGATAGAATATAAAACAAGTTTATATAATTAGGTGAATCTGCATATCATCAAAAACACATCTCAAAAACATAACATTGAGTTATAAATTAAGAAAATAAAATACAACACAATACCATCTATGTAAATTTAAAATGCTACATTGTTCACTGTTGAATCTGACCATATGTTTGTGTGCATGTGTGTCTATGTACATGTGTGAGGGTGCATGTATAAAAATTTATACTACATGCATGTATATTCAAAAGAACACACATGAACTGGGTAAGAAGGTCTACCTGCAGGGATGAAGAGTAGAAACTGGAGTAGACTTGTAAGTAGGGCTCAGAGGAAGTAATAAAGTGAAAACATCAGGCTGAACAGGGGCAAATAAAGGCTGCCTCAAGCTTCTCTCAAGTCCCTGCCCTAGGGGTGCGCTCCCTACTCTGCTCCTGCCCCCTGTCTTGTGGGTGCTCTTTTCCACGTAGAAGTGATGCCATGATGAGTTAGAACCTTTTCAGAAACACCAGCAGGTAACTCAAGAGGGTTCCCTAGAGGGGCTGGCCAGGGAGCTGTGGTCAAGGTGAGGGACTGTAAGGGACACCAAGACCCTAGAAACAGGAGGAGGGCACAAAGGAGGCAGTGTGGTCCTGGGTCTAGAAAGGGACAGGTCCTCGGAAGAAGCAGCGGCCTCAGAGGAACTATGGTGGGCAGGGGCCCAGACTCTTCCGAGATGAAGCAGGAAAGGCGTGACCCACTGCATCTACCCTGGCCCAGGAAGCCTGGGTGCTTCCACAGGCACAGGGCAGGACTGAGGCTGGAGTTGGGGACAGGCAGGCAATCGTTGATTTTGACTGGGTTAAGAGATACCCTCATTTCTGAATGTTTCTGTGTAGGTGTTTCTAAAGAGATGAGCATTTGACTCAGTAGACTGAGTAAAGAATATTGCCCCACCAATGAGGGTGGGCATCACCCAACCCACCGAGGGTCCTCATAGGCAGAGCAACATCAAATCCACCCTCTCTGGAGCTGGCATGTCCATCTTCTCCCGCTCTGGGACAGCAGAGCTCCAGGTTCTCAGGCCTGTAGACCCTAGGACTTACACTGGTGTCCTACCCGCTTTGTGGTTCTCAGGCCTCTGACCTTGGACATGGAGTGACACTATTTTCTTCCTTGGCTCTCAGGACTTTCAGACATTCAGACTCAGACTGAATGATTCCACCAGTGTTTAGACAACATACTGTGGGCCTTGGCCTTTGTCATCTCACCAGCTGTATCTCATAATAAACTCACACACACACACACACATACCTTTATTTATTTTTTTAATGTGGTGCTGAGGATTGAACCCAGTGCTTCACACATGCCAGGCAAGTGCTCTGCCACAAAGCTACAACCCCAGCCCCAATCAACTCTTCTTACATGTCTGTGTATATTTTATTGGTTCTATTTCCCTGGAGAACTCTGATGCATACAAGGGGCAAACATAATAACCAGCATGCATCATATGTAAATATACTTAACAGCATAAATGATTCTATAATAAATAAAATATAGTATATTATCCATTTGTTTATCCTGTATCTGTATTTTCCTGATCAAATATAAGTTCCAAGAGGGCAGAACCTGTTTTACTCACTGATGACTCCCAAGTGCCTAAAAGAGTACCACGTATAAAGCAATCAATCAGTGTTTGGGCAGGGGGTGCCACCAATCAAGGTATATGATCAATATTATTTAAAACTGAGATTAAAAAAAAAGCTTGTTTAGTTTTGGGTCAATGAGGGCATAAGAATATCCCATGGCATTAGAATATTGTCATTTTTATGCTTATGAAGAAAATTTTCTGGACTGAATCAATTTTTGCTTTTCTAGTCAGCACAAGGCAAACAAAATCAATTATCTTAAAGATTCCAGATTAATTCATCAGCATCTCAATCTCACTGTCACTTTTATTTGAGTGGCTGCACTTCCCACATCTCTAGACCTGCTTTTTGGGAACACAGCCCTAGGTAAGAAACCATCAGAGAAAGCCCTGCCGTAGCTCCACAGGTGATTGGGGGGGGGGCGGAGTCCAGATGGGTCTTGTGCTCCAGGAGCATAGGAAGGGCAGAGGAAGACACCTGAGAGCCATCCTCTGTGTCTGAGGCCGGTCACTGTTCTCGTCCTTTCTCAGCTAGTCATCGAGCATCTTCGGCACAGTTTCAAATTGGGAGAAACTGTGTCCATTAAGAATCATTATAGATATAACCTCCTTGAAAGATGTTTCTGGTATGAATTCCCATCCTGAGGGCAGAGAATGTGCATTTTTAATCTGTTTTGGGCTACTATTCTAAATGCTCAGACGTCATGAAAATCATTCTTCTACTTGAATCCTAGTTCTACCTGGTTATTAATATTACAGTGGAGCTAGTTTTACAGTTTGAAAACAAAATTTAAATTTCAAAAAATTTAAAATAATTGTATGGTAATTGAGCAATCGTCATTTTTATATTAAGGATGATTATGAACATAGCATTTAACATCAAATATTCTAAAGTCTTAAACACTTCCCATAAGATACAAGCTTTTTTCTACTCTTAACATTTTTCTCCCCTTGGTACTTATTTTCTTAATTATATGTATATCTATATATAGTTTGCTCATTTGTCTCTGGCACTGGGGACTGAACCCAGGGCCTCACGCATGTCAGTCAAAGGCTCTGGCACTGAGCATCCCAGCTCCTTAATTTTATCTTCTTGAGTTAGAATTGATTCAAAAGTAAAACAGGGTAATGCAAAAATCCTACAAAGTTCTTCAGAATTTTCAAGAATGGTAAACTATGCTTCTCTTCTTTGGACAGTAGGAAAAAATCACAAAACTGGAGATTTTGTTTTGCATCTTCATAAATTGAACTGTGAGGCCCTAATATGGTGAAGTGTGCCCAGTGACTTCCACCTCTGGTCCTGAAATCATTTAGACATTAAAGTAACTTGCATATTGCTCTGTCAGCTGCCTCTGGACAATTTATGGAGTCTCCTTAGGAGATAGTTTTAGGTTCTTCAAGGAAAATGCCAACTCAATCCTTGAGGGAATGGAAGTGCTGACTATGGTGGTTCTAAAAATGGACTTGAAATTCTTTGACACTCCTGCCATTGAGAGGTAGAAGACAGTCTGTAAGCTGTGAGGGCTTTACTAGTAAAGTACAGCGTGACACTGTGACAGTTTCTGGCCCCAAGCCTTAAGACTACCTGGGAGTGGCTAGTGGCTCTTGGGATAGCAGCTCATCTCATTTAGCCACCATACTTTGAGGAAGCCAAGGTAGAATGTCATGACATTCCTGGCTGGCTCTACCCAGGGCCAGGGTCAGCACCCATACACGTGGGGAGGTGAGACTCTGGGTGATTTGAACCCTTAGCCTCTGAAATCAACCTTGCACCCACCACTGGAATCATGCAGGAATTTTATGCATGCAGATGCATGAAGTCCTCCAAGGGGCTTTGTTCTGCAAATTCCTGATGGCTGTAGAAATCTGTCTGGCCTCTCTTCCCCTTGTGGATGTTGGGTTTCTCTGGGTGAGAAAAGCTTTGCTCTGTGTCTCTCATGGAATAGTTGGGAGATGCTAGAAATTTCTTTTTAGATTATCAAAATTAAGATTTGGTTAATGGAAGTATTTTATGAATTAACGCACTTAAGAGCAAATGGTAGAAAAATAATCTAAAGTGCTTTCTGGAGTATTGAGCAGTCTCAGGGACTCTAAGAGATTTTTTAGGGCCTAAGTTTTCAGCCCTCATGTTACCGTCTTCCTCCTTCTCTGCAGAAAGAAATCTTGAGTCATTCATTAGCGTTCCCCAACAACCCTTGGCCTGTGGTCTACATTACTCTATTAGAGTAACTGCCACTTTTAGGTACCGTCCCCAGGCTTTCCCACCCTTCCCACACTGTACTGGTGAAAGCGTGTGTGCTTTGAAGGCACAGGGACTGGCCAGCAAGGCCGGCTGCAGGAGGACTTGCTCCTGGTGGATGCCAAAGCCCACAAGCTGAAACTGTGAATTGGGTAAAGATGACACATTCTCAGGAAGAGTTTGGGTGTTGATACCTAGCTTGTGTCTTAGACACTAGAATATCAATTATTTATTGGGATAAATGACTCACCGGCTAGATATTTCATCACTTCATTTGCTTCCACATTTATTGCACTCTGGAACTTATAGAAACCAAGCAAATCACAACGTCAGTCTAACTAATGGAAGCAGATTAAACCCTCAGGGTTTGCTATTTGTAAAGATTGGTTGCACACAAAATTCTACAAAGTGGAAGGGAACCAGCAAGCATTTCAGTTTTCAACCTTCCAAGTCCCTATTTTATTTGAAATAAATCATTGCGTCTGTGACACTTTGCTTAAATGTTTTTATTCTTTGCATTCACGTTTTCAGATTTTTGTAGCATTATGTAATTGAAAACCATACTCATTTAAGTTACTTATGTAACTTAAATTTGCTTTCTTTTTAAGAAAAATTATAAAAATCATACTGTAGAAAGCCCAAACAGTAAATAAAAATATGCTTTTAACTACCAACCCTCCACCTATGAAATCTTTTCTAATATGTTGTATTCCCCCTTATTCCTGCTTGCTGCCTGGGTAACCACCTGCCAAATTAGAGCTTCACTGTGGGAAAACTCATAATTTATGAATAATTTTTCATCACCCTTTGACATTTCCAAAAAAACAAAAAACAAAACAAAACATGGCATTGAGAGTCAACGTTTATTTTATTTTATAATTGCATGCTTTGTAATGCATGAGATTAATTGTCATATCTGGGACTGGACATTGGTGTTGTGTCCTTCCTAACATCAATGTCAACTAAATGTACTGTTCTGATTTGTTTTATGGTGTGATAGTAAAACATCACATTGTCCCTTTATAGTTGTTATATTAAATTGCTTAAGCAATTTGTTTCAAAGAAATAGCACTGCTGTTTTACATATGATAAATTGGGATCTTAAAACCTTAAGCCAGTCTTCCACATACATACAGCTAACGCACAGATGTCAGGAACCAGGGTGTTCTGCACCGCCAGCCGGCAGCAATTAAGTGGAAGGCACCATTGGAGAACTCAGGTAAATAACGTTGCTCCCATTCTGTCTGTTGTAATTAAATGCTGCTTCTTATTCACAGAGTAAAACCTGGCCCCTATTGAACTATTTTCCCAAAGAGATCAGAGACAAATGAAGAAAAACCTGAACTGTTATTTTGTTGCAGAGAGCTTTTGTAGGAATTTAACCCTTGGGCATATATTTTAGGACTTCCCTTAGTGATGTAAAAGAGAAGACAGCATTACCAGTGTGGCATTTTTATCACCATTGCCTGTGATGTTCATAATTGTGATAGCTATCAGGGACCCTGCAGGGGAGCAGCAGCCCTGTTCCTAGTGAAGGGTGTGCCATCTTGCAGGGCCAAAGTGGCTGTGGTGCTTTGTGTGGTTCACTCAGCACAGTTTTATTGAGTACCTATTATGCCAGGCACTGGGGTACAGAAGAGAACAAACTAGACCTCATACCAGTAGTCAGAGAATTATCTTCCAGGGTAGGGAAGGAAAAACAAGAGAATCAAATCAACAAACTGGCTCATATGAACAGTGAGAAATTATGGGTGTAAATATGCAGGTATCTTCAACAAACAGGGTGGAGAAATAGAGCAGGAACTTAGATGGGCATATGCAGGAGGCTCTTGAAGGCAACAGCAGAACAGTGTGCAGGGGAGAGCAGACCCTAGGACCCGGGAAAAGCAGGGAGCACTGCGGGGGAGCAGTACCCTACAGTGGTCATGGTACCTTCCCTGTTTGGACCCACATAAGCTCTCCATAAGCCCTTTTCTTTACCAAGTACTCATTTTCTGTCAGAGATTCTATCACTTACAGTGAGCAGAACAGGGTTGATCAAGGAAATGGTAGCCAGGGAAGTTCCCTCTTGCTGGTTGGCTCATGAGTAAATTTGGTTACTGAGCATCCACTGTCCTTAAGAAAAAAGAAGAAAGGAATCACAGAGGGAATTGATGGCAGGGTGGACCTCTGGTCAGTGTTGGAGAAGGACTTAATCAGGTCGGGGAAATCCAAATCAGCCCCAACTAGGACGTCACAGGAAGATTCTCCAGGTTCTCCACAGAGGGCACTGAAAGGCCTCTAGACCATACTTAGACCACAGTGCAGATCAAACCACCAAGCATTCCACTTTCAGTTATCGTTACAAGCACTTTGGGAAATAAATGTGTTGAATTAATATACAAACAAAACCGTCTGCCGAAAGCCTGTGTAGAGTGTACCCTCGCTGTGGATTTAGTTTTGCACCCTGGCTCTTTGGGGACCTTCTCTTTCGTTCTCTCTCCTATGGTTAGAAAACATCCTGCTCTTTCAAGAAGACCCACTGGCCAGCAGCTGGGCCAAGTACCCCACATCCAGGCTCTCACAGCTCTCTGTAGAAGCCTTTCTCTCATCAACAGATCAGTCCGATCAGGCTGCGGCACTGTGAAGCCAGGCCAGGGCCTCATCCTTCGCCCTGGGCCCACGTTCCTGTCACCTGACAGGTGCTCATGGTGTGCTGAATTAGAGTCAGCTATTGTCACTCAACTGCTTGCCATTTCTGGGCACCAAGCCTAACTTAACATTCATTGAAGCTTCCAGAGGAACTTGAGAGGATCCATTTTAAACCATGGAGCCTGTTTAATTGTAGCTTAAAATCCAGAAATTACAAAAATAATTTTTTGATGAGTTTGACAACATATGCATGCCCCCCCCCAACTAACTTTTACATCGTAATAAAGCATCATATGCTTTATTATCATAGGCAAGATACACACTAAAACCCTGGGGAATTATTTATATCCCATACTTCAGACAGAAAGACTAATTTCCTTAGTTTATGAGGCAAAGACAGTGAGAAGAAAAGGACCAATACATACAATAGAAAAGAGGGGACCTGGACAGAGAGTTCACAAAACACAACATCCAAACAACACTTAATCTTACATGAGAAGATGTTCAAAAAAGAGCACTCACTTGTTAAGAAAGCAATATCAAATCCACACTGGAATCTCATTTTTGCACATCAGATTGTCAAAAATCCAAATGTTTGAGGGCACCCTCTCTCATTGGTTGTGGGCAAAGGTTTATTCATATATCACTGGGAGACTTTCGAAATGGTGCTGCCTCTGTGGAAGAATGATTGACAGTGTCTATTGGATTTGCAGTTGTACCTACACTGGCCTTTGGCCTACTTACCATCTTGCCAACAGATGTTGCAACATGTGTAAGAAATTATGTAGGTGATTTAGGTCACTTATTGTGGTGCTATTTTTACTACTAAAAGATAACCAAAATGTTAAAATAAAAATAATAAAACCTAATTTTTTTTAAAGAGAGAGAGAGAATTTTAATATTCATTATTTTTTAGTTTTCGGCGGACACAACATCTTTGTTTGTATGTGGTGCTGAGGATCGAACCCGGGCCACACACATGCCAGGCAAGCGTGCTACCGCTTGAGCCACATCCCTAGCCCCTAACTGTTTTTGAATAGGACATTAGTCAAGTAAATCACTGTCCAACCACATGATGGAATTTTGTGCAACTGTGCTAGAGAAGAGGGGACTGACCCAGGACCTCCAGGACAGCCTGCAAACCATGAAAGGAGCTGAGTACATCTTGGCCCACAGAGTGTAAGAGAGGCAAGGACCACATATTTGCCTTTGCTTGAGTTGAAGAATCATGGAAGCACAAAATGCAAACTAATAAATGCACCTGGAACAGGCAGAGGAAAGAGTATGGAGAAAGGGAAGTAGGGAGGTGGGATTCTTCTGTGTGACTTTATTGTTCTAGTTGTGAATCAGTAAATGTAACTACTAAAATTATGTGTTAAAGAAAGTTCCACCTTCCCCAAGAAGAGCTGTACTGTGGATATCAGCTCTATCTACCTCCCTTATTTATATGTATTTTCATGCAGGTGAGGGAAAAGTTATAGATGCAGGAATTAATGTCACAATATCTGAGTGTGCAAAGAGGAAGGCTTGAAAAAGTGGAAAGAGCATAATTTTTGAAGCAGAGAGATCTGTTTAGTTCCCCCAGGTCATTAGGGCTTTGACCTTGGTTTCTTTCCGTGTTTGCTTCCCTCATCTACAAAATGAGGCTAACAACATCCGCCTTCGAAGGTCATGATAAGAGTCAAAGAAAGGAAGGTATTAATTTAGTTCGCCCAATGCAGCCTCTGGAGCTTGAGCCAGCCTACCTGCCCTCTGCAGCTCTCCTCTTGCCCACACACTTAGTGGGTGACAATGCTGACACCAGGAATAGTCATTGTCTCTTCTGGTCAATGTCTTACTTCCTCTCTGAGGACCTCTTTCCTAGGGATTCAATTTCAGTTTATGGTTAGTATTGCAAACTTAATCAGTTTTATACTTTTATATAGTGATTTAAAACCACAAGATTCCTTTTATTCCTTTCTGTATTCTAAAGTAATAACCAATGCTCTGTATACTTTGGTTTTTCTATATGTCAGAAAGCTTCCATATTAAGAAGTTAGCATAAGTCTAGAATACCAATGATTACATTTTCTTATCTGTGTGCCCTTTAATTCAGACCCTCTTACAGTCTGCTAGATGTAATTAGATTTCTCAGTATATCTAATTCTTGCAATTATTAGATCATTTTAAATGAAAAATAGTATTCCAGGCACCGTATCATTTAGACATTTTCCAATCTGGTGTTCCCTACTATCATAAGTCAGGTAACATCACCAGCAAAACTGACATTTAATTATAAAAATGGCAATTGTTCACAATTTTTATATGGTTACTCTTTAACATATATTTGTTATATCTTAACATTTGCCATTCTAATTTTCCTAGGGTAATACTTAGTCTTTCTGCTGAAAAATAGTATTAAAACTAAGTCAAGGGCAGGTGGATCCCTTGCTGCCTAAGACCCTCTGTCCTGTGACCAGTTCCCAGCTTTGCTATTCTTTCTTATTTGGAATTTAATACTATCATGACTTCTTCTTTGGAAAAGTTGTGGTTTTGTTAGTTTATTTCTACTAGCATAAAACCATAGTACAATTGAGAAAACAGCGGAGAAACAATTTAAAATACCAGATCAATATTCGTTTTGTGTAGTTAATTTTGCTTGACATACCCAATATCAGGATGCAAACTGGCAAATGACAGAGGGGCCCAGACTTCAAACTGCATCCCACGATGCCTATGTTTTAATCATGCATTCACATGCCACAAATATATAAATGTTTTACATGTTTATACATAAAGCTGAATATATCTCATTTGTCTCTTAAACTAGCAGCTATCTTATTTAATATAATAAAACTTCTAGCTATTTTAGATTATTAATAGAGATACAGTTGCATGTATCAATCACCGTATGAAAGATTCTGTGCTCCAACGGGTCCCACAAGATCTCAACTAAATTTCATATCAACCTAGTACCCCATAAAATAAATGCTATTATTATTTTCATCTTTTAGAGTGCCGCAGTCTGGCTGGGCACAAAATCACGAGCCACCACACACCTTGTAGATTCAAACAGCAACTCTTTATTTCCGAACTCACACCGGCACTCTACACACGTTCTGGGGCAATTCACGTTCCAGGCCCAAATCACATTCTGGGCAAAATCCCAAAATACTCTCTGAATCCCAGGAGAACTCAACGGGAACTCAACGAGCAGGCGCGCCTGAGGCAGTAGGATATGCCCTATTCCCTGCAGGGTACACCTTAAACCTGGAACCGCCCTAAACCCGGATTGTCCTAAACCGGGAACACCCTAAACCCCGATCTGCCCTAAACCCGGATCCGCCCTGGTCCTTGAGCAAGGTCACCTTACAAGCAATGACACTGCAAATGACCTGGGCCATGCCATGCGTCATTCTTACTTATCAATGGCCCTCAGCATAGAGATGATAAAATTAAAATGTAGACAGATGAGAAAACTAAGCCGAGGTCTCCCACTTTTAACAATCGATGGAGATAGAGGTCATCTGGCTCCAAGGCCTGGGATCCAGCCAACCAGCTACACCGTCTGACTGAAAGCTGAACATGTTGAGGTTAAAAATATCAAACTCCTAACACTGGCTGCCAAGCAGAGGGTGCATTCAAGGGACCAGGCAGAAGGCAAAGAGGCCAGTTAGGAGCTCACACAATGATCTAGGCCAGAGCTGTGTGGCTTGAGCTGAGAAAGTGGAGGCACGGAAGGTCTGGCTGGATCTGCTGTGTTTCCCTGGCGGAGACCACAATTCTCACTGCCAGGTAGTCACTGTGCTGAAGAAGAGGAAGGGATCAATGGAGTTTGGGCTAAGTAGCTAGGGGAAGGCTCCAGAAGGAGAGGTTTGGAGGAAAGCAAGAGCTCTGCGTTGGCTGTGCGGTTAGGCAGCTGGAAGTCTGAGCCTGGATTTCTGGAATGCATCAGGGCTGGTGATAGGGAGGTGGAAGTCACTGGTAGAGAAACAGTGTTTATAACCTGGGGACTGGATGAACTCACCCAAAGAGAGGGGTAGTAGAGAAGACGGCTTGTCCCACCAAGCGTGGACATCTGGAATAGTCACTGTGGACAGAACTCGGCTTAGACCTGAATGTAGTTTTCAAAATAAATGGTGCTTTGGGGCTGCTGGTATAGTGAGAGCACTTGTCCAGCACGTGAAAGGTCTTGGGCTCGATAATGATATTAATAATAAATAAGTAGAAAAATAATAATAATAAATAAAAATAAATGGTGGTTTTTTAAGGCTTGTGTGGCATTCAGTGTGAATTAGGGGGAAGGAGATGGCCTTGTTTGGTGCTGGGGTATTCCACACCCCTCAGTGAGATGTGGCAAGACTAGCTTTAAAAAGTCAAGCACTTTAGGGAGGCGGGGGTAAAGGCTGGTGGTAGAATGCTTCCTAGCCTACACAGGCCTGGGGCTCCTCCCCCACACTAGGAGAAAAATAAATACATAAAAATAAAAGAAAAATAAAAGATAAAACAACCTTGACTAGCTCTCTTTTCCTTCTCATGTTCTAAACCCTCTTTGTGCACTCAGCTTTCTTCTTAATGCTCTCTGCTGCTCTTTGGGCCCACCACTCCTAAAAAAAATTCATGAAAACATTGAAAAAAATGGTAGTCATACCCGGTAATTTAACAAATTACAATTACAACTATGTTCTCTTAGTATCATCCAGCTCCCCTTCTGGGGGGGAAGATGTTAGAGTCTGTAAACAAGTCAAGATGGCACCTGGCATTTTGCCAGAGGGAGTGGTATGTGAGGTGGAGCCAGCAAGCCATTAAGTGTGGAGATTCCTTATTGGTTGACTGCTGTATCTAGTTTATGTTAATTAGACAAGCTGTGTGGAATGTATAAATACATCTGTTGTCCTACAATAAATGGCTCCCACTCCTGCTGTATCAATGTACACAAGTTGCTTGTCAGCCCCCGGTTATTTTGCTGCAGCCCGATTGGTGGCCCATTATGGGGAGCCCCGGGACACTCGGGGGTAAGTGACGAAAAAAAGCTGCCCGTCCATAGATAGGACGGGAGCAAATCTGCTCGTCCCTAGGCAGATAGGGCGAGAGGAAAAATAGCCATTTCGAAAAAATGGAGAAGATTGATACAGTATGTTTGTGTCTTGTTTTGTCTCAGTGTATTGTATTGTCTTTGTGATGAAAATATGGAAGGGGTGAAAAGTAAATTACTAAGGGAAGAAGGCACCCCAGTGGAACCAAGAATAGTTAGGGCATGTGTTGATAAGAGCCCAGGAACTCTAGTCAGAAAGAAAATGAAAATTCAGAAGAAGAAAGATTATCAGGAAAAAAGTTGCAGCAAAAGGCTATTACTGAATACTTTTCGTTACCGGAGGGTGCATGAAGCGGACAGGCGGCTGCCGAGTGTGCAAGCTGGTCACAGCGCAGCAAGGATTTTCCAAGAGGCGGCGGCGACTGGCCCTTCCCCGCCTCCTGGCCGGGGAGCTGGCTCTTCCACTGCCAGGAGCCCAAATCTAGACCTGACCTGGAGGCACAGTCTCGCAGGCTCTTGCTCCTTGTGCCCAGTAGCAGTTTGAGTCCGGGACACTCCCCAGGGCCATCTGGGGCTGCCCAGGCACTACAGCCAGCAGAAGACGCTACTGGTGTCCCTGATGTTTGGTCATTTTCAATGCCAATAACTAAGCTACAATGGTTCTCCCACACCTGGAAGCTGATGAGTAATGAGCACTATTAATGCTTATTTCAAATGTAAAAAACCTTGAGATAATGTACTAAATTGTTCAGAAGGTTGTTTTCTTAGTGGAATGCTACAAGATTTTCTTTAGCCAGCATTGCCGGAGTTCCTGCCTTCCTCCCAGTGCCAGCGAGGATGAGGGTGGAAGAATTTCCAGTGTTGCTGAAAACCGGACAAGACTTCGGCTGAGAACCGGAGGAGACTTCGGATTAAGCTAGCTGCCTGCAGAACTTACCTGGACTGTGATTTACCTGGACTGTGAGTTAATCTATTGAGACACTGCTTTACCTGGACTGAGACAACAAACTGTAATCTACAACAAATTGTAATTCGGTATCTTTGCTAACGGTGTCATTGCTGGTATAATTTTTCCAAGGGCTTCTTGCATGGAGCCATCAATTGGCTTGGTATTGTGGCATTTTGTATCCTCCCTTTCTGCTCGTAGCAGATTATTTGTGGTGTTTATGTAAAAACCACTATGGTCGTTATTTAAATTAAACAAAAGGGGGAAATGTTAGAGTCTGTAAACAAGTCAAAATAACACCTGGCATTTTGCCAGAGGGAGTGGTTTGTGAGGTGGAGCCAGCAAGCTATTAAGTGTGGAGATTCCTTATTGGTTGACTGCTGTATCTAGTTTATGTTAATTAGATAAGCTGTGTGGAATGTATAAATACATCTGTTGTCCTACAATAAATGGCTCCCACTCCTGCTGTATCAATGTACACAAGTTGCTCGTCACCCCCCGGTTATTTTGCTGCAGCCGGACTGCGGCAGGGAGATAGAATGGAGTTAGTTATAATCAGCAGTTCAGTTGAGAACAGAAACAATGATCTACGACTCACACGAGTTCCATGAAGATGCCATAAAATCAGAGGAAATTCAGGATTTGGTTGTCACATTTCTAAGTGGCTCAAGCAAAGGATGCTTTCATGACTACAAGCATGGTCACTTCATCCACAATCCACTAATTCAACATTGACGGAGGAGCAGCTATGGCTTGAGTACTCCCTGGTAGCCAGCGTGGTTTGGGGACATGACAAAGCCTCCATCTAAGAGGTGCTTCTACCTGGGAAGTTGAATCCGGAGCAAGGCAGGCCCAGGGCTTCCTGTTCCCGTCATTCCTGGAGACTTGTTCTTTTTTGGTGTCCTTCCATGTCCTGATCTCCAGGACAGTGGAAACCAAAAGCACAAGCCCCATCGCTACCCACAGTGACCCACAGAACCCAGGAAAGTTCTCCTCCACGTCCTACACCTCCAGGAACATGGAGACCATTATATGCCCTTGCCCAGGGGACCTAAGGAGAGCCAGCCACGGACGTGGGACCACAGCTGCTGGTGTCACCTATGCTTGTGCCATGGGAGCTGGAGGAGGTAGCTCCAAGAGGGTGACTACCAGCCCCGCAAACCCCAGTGCCACCCTCAGTTGCCTCATGGGACCCACAACCTCTAGTTTGTTACCGGTGACATAAATACCCTATGACCTCTGCTCACCCATGTCAGCTGGGAGGTCCATCTCATCCTGTAGCTCCAGGCTCCATTGCCCAAGGCTCAGGAACCTCATGTACTCATTTTGAGAGTCCTTGGAAGGGCCTCACATCCTGCGACTCGGGGACCATGGCTGCTGGTGCTATTGCACTCCTGTCATCCATGCTTTCCCTGAGGGACTTGGGGACAGTCCTCTCCACATCTTGTACCCCAAGATTATGCAGCTGTGGCCACAAGCCCTGTGTCATCAGGGCTTGATCCTGGAGCCCAAAGATAGGCACTTCAGAAAGCTGACATCTAAGTGCAATCAAAAAACTACCCCATACATGTACCTAGCATATGTACCTAATTAGAATAAAGGAATTAAAAAGAAAAAAACTAACTACCTCACGACTTGCCTCAGTGTAGATGACTGGGACACTCGGATACTGCTGATATTGATCAAAGCCGAAGAGATCACACAGACTACACTGTGGAGCCCTTATAACACCAAAGCCAAAGCACCTGCCCCCCAGACACCCTGCATCCCACCTAAACAAAACCCTCCTTTGCTACTAAAGCTGCTTTGTGAAACTGGAAGAGGTTTGGTGCTGGGGCATTCCAGACCCCTCAGTGAGATGCGGCAAGATTAGCTTTAAAAAAATCAAGCATTTTAGGGAGGCGGGGGTAAAGGTCAGTGGTAGAGTCCTTCTAGCATATAATAATAGACAGCCGTCCTTCCAATGGTAACCTGGAAGAGGTGACCGTTCCACCAGATGCCACACAGGGACCCAGGAAACATGAAAGGAAACTGACCCCTCAGTTCCCAAATTTTGCTCTCAGGCCTGCCATTGACACTGGGAGCTTCACTATGCTTCTGGTGAAGCCCCTGTCTGCTCCAGAGAGCCAGGGTTAATACCTGTCATTTGCAAATAAGGGTTCAGGTTGTTACACGTTATAACTGGAGAACTACAAGACGTAAATCAGACTTATAAAGACTAACTGTATATACATCTCAAAGGGCTATATATCCAGAATTTCTATCCAAGATCATGAAGGCAAATTTCCCTCATTAAATCCTGTACTGATTCAAGACTAGGAGGGAGAAAAACTCTGCTTAGGATCCAATTATTTCTTAGGTTATTTCTATTTTACTGAATTCTAAAATAGCCAGTTCTTTCTTACTGTCCATCTTACCAAGAATGGCAAGCTGGCCTCAAAGATGGGGACACGTGGAACTAATTGGTAAGTCAAGCAAAGTAAATTAGATGCAATGTCTATGCGCTATTAATAGAAACTCTCCCCAGAACCTTGAGGTTATAGAGCTAAGTGCCAAAGAGAATAAAATGTCGAATTGGTCCAATCGTTTCCAATTTGATGACCAAGAAATGAGAACACTTGGGGGAGTCTGCTCACAAACTCAGACTATTTCTAGTTCTCTGTCTCTGTCAGATCTTCAGGGTAGACTCTGGGCTTTCAAAGCCAGAAGTGATAGCAAGTCATTCCAAAATGTGCAGAAATGGAAGCAGGAGGAAGCACAGGCGCCCAGTTTTCTTGTTAGCCTTCTGGGTGGAAAAGATAAAGAAAACAGTTAAAAAAAAGGCAGTATCTTTTTTCCTGCAGCCATAGGCACCTTAGCCTTGTTTTTTTTTTTTTTTTCCTTAAAAGAAAAGAAATGTCACTAGAAGGCATTTGTTCAAGGAGGGGAAAGAAGCATGTTTGTGACTTTTACTGTTAAGTTAGAAATAAGAGAAAAAGAGTTCTGTTTTGCAACTTATCCTGCATGTCAGAAATAACCCTGACTAGGACACATGTTCAGACCCATGGAAGTCACATATTTATGCATCAATTTACAGCTTTTGACATTCTTCCTCAGCCACCATCTTATCTGAAATATTAGTTAACTCTCAAGGGATTCCGTAAAGTTAATGTTCTCTCTATTTTGCAGATGAAGATGCTCAAATCAGAAAAAAACAACTTGGCCTTGAGAAATCCTTCTAAAGAATTCTGGAACCCAGATCAGAAGGAGAATCTTCAAGATTGTGAGGATTTCATAAATTAATGGTAGTTTGCACTATCAAATACAAAGCATTTGATTAAATTTAGAAATAGAAGAATAACTTTGAAAGAGAACAAGTATAATACTGTCAGCCTTGACTCCCTACTTCTGGCTTTGAAGGCCATGTGGCTGATAACTGTGCATGACACAGTTGTGATAAAATGTGGTGCCACCGTCCAAAGAGTTCTGATGAGCACCAGAACAACTCCTCAAAGACCTGTTCTTTGGAGATAACAAGTGAGTTTTAAGTTCACAGGAAGAGAGATTTGAGAAAATTAGGTGGTTATCTATGAGGCTGCCTCTATTCATTTGTTTCCCCAAATATCAAATTGTCAGAAATTATTTCTTTCTTAAGGGAGAAGTGATTTTTAAAAAATCATTAAATGGAATTTGGAACTGAAATTGTATATCATTGTATTGAATTATGGATCAATCATATATATATATATATTTTTTTTGACTAAAATAGCAATAAAACTTCAAAATGCTTCACTGTGTGATGGGTCAGGCTTTACCAAGAGAAGCATACATGGATGCTAAGTCCCAAGGACAGCACGTAGCCAGGCTGTTCCTAGCTGTCGTGATAATAATAGGCAACAGTAACAGCCAGTGTTCCGGGGAGTTTAACACCAACAACTCTGTGCAGTCCCTAGAGCACCCTATTACACTCATGCTGTTGAGAGTCCCATTTTGGAGTCCAAAGAACTGAGGCCCAGAAAAGTCAAGTCAGTCGTCTGAGGTTAAGCAGGCCATATGCTCAGGTCCTGAGCCGCTACTGGGGAGTCCTTGCCCCAGCCTCCAGCTCCCCGTGGACTTCACTGGTGGATTGTGTCAGTGAGGGCACATTCAGCTTTCCTAGGGAGAGGGACGGACAGATGGATGAGCTGTTTGGTATGTGAGATGATTAAACCAAAAGGTTCCTAAGGACTGTGTGCACGACCAGGGCCCTTAGGGGAGACAGCCTGGCCCTCTCTTCCAGGAAGGCCTGGATTTCATTTCTCAGCCCTTAGGGGCATAGGCACAAGGTACGGGCACAGGACCCCACACTGGCTGGAGGTCTGAAGTCTCAGGAAGCCCCTTGGTAGCATCTCCATCAAGGACTCCTCCATCACACAAAGGCAGGGCATCCAGGCTGCTGTGGTGAACAGAAGCAGAGGTTCAAAATCACCTTCACAACCCCTCTTTCTGATGAGAAATGCAAGAGAAAACATGACAAAGACTAGAAAGTATCGTGGTTTTTAAATTAAGTTTTAATTATTATTGTTAAGAAAAACAGAGCCTGAGGAAGATCGTGCAAAAGCAAGACAGCTGAACAAGAGCAGACTGAAGAGCACTGGTGTTCACAGAGTCCCCCTTCCTCTTCACAGGGGATCTCTTCATGTCAGTAAGATTCACAAGGTATCCACAGTGGAAATGGCATTCGTTGAACCATTTGCTATCTGTGCCCTGGAGCCAGCCAGGAAAGACAGTAGGGAGTGACACTGCAGCTCAGGGCTGGGTCAGTGCTCTGTCGGGAATGCTTGTGCAGGACAAACATCAGGGGACCTCTGTCTCCAAGGGAACGGGCCACCTTTTCTTATTTCATATTTATGTATTTGGTGAAGGGATGGGGCCTGGAGGTAAGGGCAGAAGAGGTGAGGATGGGGAGCGGCTTTCCAGGAATTGGGGCTGGGGGCATGGACAACAGGTGATGAGCTAGAGGGAAAAGCGGCTCCATGATCCACTGAATGTGCTCCACTGTCATCCATGGTGCCACCATTGGGGCTCAGTTGTGTGTATGCAACATGTTTTCTTTAACAGTCCATCAGTTGCTGAGAAACAGAAGGGGAAGATGAGTCGGCAGGTAGACAAAAGCAGGAAAGCCAGTTGACACGTCCACTTGGAAACGTCAATGCCAACTACTCAGCTGGTGAGGAGCCCAGGTCGGTGTGGAGAGTGCTGCAGAATGAAGTGGTTCCCGTGTTGAAGTAAATGACAACGTCAAGTCTCGAGAGATTTGGGGCAGCAATGGAGTACTGAGAGGAGGAAATGAAGCCCCAACGCATTTTTCATGAGCATCATGGATCCTTAGGAGAATGTTTACTGCATTTGAGAAAATTACAGGACCCCCCCGCCACTTTACATAAAACATCTTTTATTTTAACTTCAAAAAATATGTGACGCGTGTCCACATATGCACCTGCAGGTGTGTCTATACATGCACAGGTACAGGCACAGGACCCCACACTGGCCTGGGGTCTGAAGTCTCAGGAAGCCCTTTGGGAGTATCTCCATCAAGGACTCCGCCCATCACACAGGGGCAAGGAAACATCCTGCAGACCCCAGATGCTCTGTAAGAGGGGGCAATTTTTTCTTCTTGCTTTCAAAACAAACCCTCTGATTTTCTTTTTTCTTTCCCGTGTGTGTGTGTGTGTGTGTGTGTGTGTATGCACACACACTGCTAGGGATCTGGCCTAGGACCTTGTGCAGGCTAGACAAGCCTCTCTACCACTGAGTTATATTCCCAGTTCAAATGCTGTAATTTTCTGATGTAGACATCAGAATTCTAGTTTCAGCATGCAAGGGGTAAATTTAATTTTGAACTGTAACCTTCCTTGGGAATAGTGGAAAAATAAATGCACATTTTGATTTATGAAGAGAGAAATCTCAGTACTGGGTAATTCTCTTTCCTGTATACGTAAGTCGTGGTGTTATTATGATCTGTATTAAAATATGGCTGAGCATTCAGCTCCTGGGAAAACATTTACATCTGTTCAGAGTATATAGAGTTGATTATAAACTTTTAAACAAAATTCTTTGTAAACCGAAACTTTATGAAAGCCACTTTTATAAATTCAAAGATTTAAAGTTCAGTTAAATAAGGACACAAATGAAAACCAACTTTTAGAAATTAATATTGAAATGTCACTAATGTCAGTTTAGCACTGGTAGAAGATATTAAAAGCTTCTCAAAACTGACATTTTTAATCAAAGTTAATATTTTTAATAATAGTTTCTCTGTGATTGTGGCAGTCACTCCTGTTATTTCAAATCTATTTCTGATACACGTACATAGCTAAGGCTCTAGATGTGGGCGGTGTAGGCAGCACAGAGACAGTCACATAGACAGTGAGATTTGAAGGTTACCCAAAGGACCGTGTTCCCCACATCCATCCAGACAGTCAACAGTGTACGAGGCTAGTCCATGGGGGACTCTATCATTTGAGTACACTGTTCTGTTAGTCTGTCTCCACCACACCAAGCAGGGTGTGGCCCAGATACCTGAAGAGTTTAAGTGACTTTCTCATGAGCATGTAGCTCAGGAGTAACAGCTGGGACTCAGGCCTCTGTTGTCTTCTCATGATCCAGTGTCCCTTTCCACTGTAGCAAAGTCCTTTTGGGTGTCTAAATCCCTCCCACGGAGACCTTCTTTTTGGTGAGTACTGTGGTCCTATAGTATATCCTTGTGCGTGTTCATTTGACTTTGGCCTAATGGATTAAGCCAAAAGGAAGCATTAACTCTTGGAAAGAAAAATCAAGAGTCGAGTGTCACGAGGCAGGATGAAAAATTGGTACTTTTTGATGGTCCCTGGACAGAGCACTGAAGCCCTTGGAGATGTCTGGAGTAGCCAGGCCCCACCACAGGGTGCCCCTGACAGCTGCCACCCACACAGGCTGGAAGCAGAGGGGACTTGGAAGTCATTGCTGGGATCTGAAGGGTAGAGCTGGGGCCTAGAAAGGGCTGAGGCCGTAGGGCCGCATTTCTTGATTAGAAATGACTCATGACTGCTTGTAAGTTACATGGACTGTACCAGTGTATGGGGTGTAAACACATGCAAGGGTCAAATACAGGTAGTCACCACTCCTGTCTTAAACATTGTTTATAAATTTTTAAATAATGTGTAATAATATTTGTACATATTTATTAGGTTCAGTGTGATATTTCTATCTTTTTCTTTTTTTATTTTTGTGGTACTGGGATTGAGCCCAGGGTCACTCCACCACTGAGCCACATTCTTAAATGTTTTTATTTTTTATTTTGAGATGGTCTTTCTAAGTTTCCCAGGCTGGCCTCAAACTCAAAATCCTCCTGCCTCAGCCTCCAGAGTAGCTGAGACTACAGGCATGTGTCACTGTGCTTGATATCTCATTTTATGTATAAAATATATACTGATAAAATCACAGTAATTAAGGCTTCCATCTGCTTATCATTACTTAATGTTTGGAGGCTTCAAGTTCTTCTTCTTTTGTTATTTACAAAATATAGGACAGGCTATTATTAATTATCAGCGTGCTACTCTTCTATAGGAAGCTAGAATTTATTCCTGCTACCTTATTGTGTTTGGGGCTGGCTGGGGTACTATTATCTAGCCTCCAGATATCTCCTTCCCTCCTAACCTCTAGTAATCATTATTGCACATTCTGATGGACTTTAAAAAAGAAAACATCCACATGCAAGAGAGACTATGCAGAATTTTTTCTGGGTTTGACATATTTTACTTAACATATTGCCCTTGTGTCCTTCCATCTTACTAGAGATGATAGGAGATTACTCTTTTCATGGCTAAATAATATTTCACCAAAACAAGTGATTTCTCTGCAAAGTGACACTCTCTCCTTGGGCAATGAAAAATTTTTTCAAAAAGTTCTAATTTTCTGGTGTTAGATTTTTAACTTCTATGATGATGATGATGATGATGATGATGATGATCTGGACACTTCCACCCAAGTCACGCAATAGGGAATGGAAAGGAAAGATCATTTTAAACACGCATCCCTCCCTGCACCGGCACTCGATCCTCTAGACACATCCAGGTCTGGAGGTAGATGTGAGTGTGTTCCTGGGTGGAGGACAGCAGGCGGGAAAGACTCAGACCTGACCCCTGTCCCTCCCTGAGGATTTCAATACCTACCAAATCTGCAGCATAGAGGGCTGTGCTTGTGCACCTGGAGGTCAGTGGAACTTTCTATAGACCACCCCTGGAGGAGCCTGAAAAAGAGACCCAGGTCCAAAGGCAGACACATGGAGGCTGCAGACCTGGTCACCTTCAGCGATCCAGAGCTTGTAGGGAGGCAAAAGAAGAGCTTGGATTTAGTGCCTTGTAACTGCATGGCCAATTAATCCTCATCGTGTGCTTGATACTGGAACCTGTTCCCAGCAAGGTGCCAGCAGCCAGCCCGCAGTCCAGACTAGGTGATGGCTCTTGATTCTTTGTGTCATTGTTTCTAGGAAGCTCTCCTGAGATAAAGTGTAGGTGCAGGAATAAACTATTTTCAGCTTTTGTGCATGTAAAGTATTTTAAAGACTGGTTGACAAAAAAAAAAAAAAAAAACAGGGTTAATGTCTTAATTCCAGTTATTAAGTTTTTATTCTTATTTCTTTTTAAAACAATTTACAACTCATCTAATTTCCAGTAAGAAATTTGATATTTTATATGATACTAAGACCAATATGAAAATGGAGACTTTTAATTTCTATGAATTTGTACCTACTTTTTTTCTGATTCATGGATTCAGCCTTTATTTGGTAATTATATATTGATCATCGTAAAACGTGAAGCATTGTCCTGAGATGTAGGGATGAGTTCGTGGCAGAAAGCAACGAAGCAGATCTCCACTCTTGTGGGTCTCATTTTCTCTCTGTAGGTGATGGAGAGATATGAAAAAAAACAGGGACATTGTACAGAATGCTAGAAAGTGTCAAATGCCTCAGAGAAAAGTGAATCATGACCAGGACAATGAGTGTCAGGAGTAGTGCAGGGTGAGCTGCGGTAAGGAGCAGGAGCATCAGGAAGCCACAGGGAGAGCTGGATGTTTGAGCAAAGATTTAAAAGGAGCAAGAGGACAGTTTACATGGGATGTGGGGTGGAGTGGGGTGGGATGAGGGTTCCAAAGTCAGAAAGCGGCAAGTACCTGGAAAAGAGGCCAGGGATTGCCCGGAAGTTCCAGGGCAAGGCAAGCGGGGCCACTGAGGTGCATGACCCAGGGACAGAGGGTGGGCATAGGCAAAGAGGTGAAAGGTGCCCAAGAGCACCAGGGACTGTGAAGGCCATTGCCAAGGTTTCCATGCTGCATGAAGTGCAGAGTCCTTACAGGTTTTGGAAGGGGACTGACATGCACTGGCTAATGGTCCAGCCACCCCACCCTGGCTGCTGTGCTGAGAATAGACAGCATGGCCACAAGCCAGTGGCCCATTTGGAAAGTCATCGCAATCCTATGGCACAGCCAAGCTGCTGGTCGGCAAGCAGTGGGGAGGCGTCAGATCGGATGCGTTCTGAGCTGACAGGCAATGGAATCTGCTCCAGAATTAAATGTGACCTCCGAGGCAATCCTGGTGACTCCAGGGGCTTTGAGCTGAGTGAGGCAAGGGTAGGAATGTCATTTACAGATGTGGGAAGGACAGTGTGAAAGAAGGGGAGGAGCCCGGCTTGGTGATGTTGATCCTGTAGGGCGTGGTGGAGTCAAGCAGTGGGGGACCATGGGAGTCCAGTGCTGGGCAGAGTCCATGCTGGGGACTGGCATTACATTTGGGGACTGTTGGCCTCTCCGTGTTTGAAGCAACAGGACTGGATGAGATCACAGAAAATCAGAGGTGGAGAGACCAAGTTTGAGTCCTAAATCACTGTGACATTAAGATATTGGGCAAGCACAGAAGCCAGGTCGTCAGCCTGAGATAGACAACCCAGGACCAGGGAGGGAGGACAGAAGGAGAGAGCATAGCCTCCCGGGAGCTGAGGAGAAGCCTCCAGAGGAGGGAGGGGCTGCTGGGTGCAGCAAGATGGCAGCTGGCCCCTGATTCAGTGCTGTGGATTCACGTTCTGGGCCAGAGTCAGGTTTTCTTTCTCTTTGGCTGTTAACCCTTTGGGAGGCAGTCCTGCTTCCTGCTTCTGAAGCCAGAGCCGAGTCACCTTGGAAACAGATGCTGGCAAATTCCTGGCCCTCCCAGGTCCACTGTCTATTTTTCTGGCCTCTTGGAATTCTAAAGCAGCCAGTCTCTCCATAGGGTTTGACCCAACCCTCCCATGTCCTCTGGGTGTTAGAGAAAGGGGCCAGAGAGTCACCTGTCTTCCCAGAGCGTCCACTGTGGCTTACCTAGAGGGAGGCTGTCAAAGAATGTCAAGGAAGGTCAGGGTCATTCTGCCTCAGCGGGGGTGGAGCAGGGCCTTCAACTACTGTCTTAAGAAACAAAAAATTTAGAAAGATGGAGTCCTGAACTTGGGCTTTAAATTATAACTTTGCTCATCATTTACTAGGAAATGAATATCCAATCTAGTCTAATTGTTACTTAGGTACACAAAACACCCCCATTCCCAAAACAATACAAATATGTAAACTTAAGGCCAAAAAAAAAATTTAAAGATATGAAGTAATTTGGCAATTCTTTAAAAATGAAATTCCTTCAGGAGAATAAGGTGCTGTTTCTATTTACAGTGCAAACACAGATAGCTTAAATCTAATAAATCAGTTTGTCCACCAATTTAGAGAGAGTTTTAGTGTATTTTGATTGAAAAAACAAGACGGGAAGATGAATTTCAATTAAATCAGTTAAATTAGAAATTATTTTTTTAATATTTTATTTTTTAGTTGTAGTTGGACATAACACCTTTATTTCACTTATTTATTTTTATGTGGTGCTGAGGATTGAACCCAGTGTCTCGCACGTGGGAGGCGAGCACTTTACCGCTGAGCCACAACCCCAGCCCCGAATTTCACAAATCATTTTGTTATATTTTCCTTTTTGTACAAGTTTCTCTAATTAAAATTTTACTTTATGTAGGGTTTTCATAAGGGAAAATGAATATATGTTTTAAGTGTATTTGAATTTCACAAATCTCTTTGGAGGACTCAATACCAGAACACATTTTCTTAAACTATTGTTACATAAGAAACCAGTTAACAACCTGAAGAACTCAAACTACAGCAGTTTCATTATCTATGAGGTTCTGTGGGTTTTCCGGGTTCCTCTGGGTGTTTGCTATACTCAGCTGAGGGGCTCTTCTGGCCCTGGGGTGGTCAAGGACCCGTCTTTATGATGCTGACTGTGTAGCCACACTGCCCCCGCCCATTGATGGCAGCTGGGAGCTCAGTGTGAGTTCAGGGTGCTCAGTGGGGCCTCTGTGGGGCCTCCACAGTGTTGTGGGGTTCCTACAGACAGGCTGCTGGGGTCAAGGGGCTGAGAGTTGAAACCGTCAGTGCTCTTAGGCCTGGGCCGGGAGGTGCCAGGATGTCATTTCTGCTTCATTCTCTTGGTCAGAACTAGGCACATGTTCTGTGCATATACAAGGGGACAGGAAATAAACTGCCCCCTCTGGCCAGGGAACGGTCTGTGTATTTAAGAAAGGGCAGAACTTGATAAAGACCATCTTTTTCAGCTGCCATCATTTGTCTTCTGGCCCTGCAATGCATGACCCCATATGAAAAACACCTCCACCCCATTGCCCCAAATCCTCCAGATCCTCATCCCATAGGACAAAGCCCAAAGTGCAGAATGTTCTCATCCTAGGTCTGGGTTGGGGTTCCTCAGGTGCAGTTCTTTGCAGAGACCTGCCAGCTAAATGATAACTCATCTAACATCCATTCTCCTAACTCACAACGTTGGTTTGGGACCATTTATCTGCAATAATGAGGGAGAATTCAGGAAGTCCACAGAGGTTACCAGCTCATAGGAACTCCCACGTCCAGCTGGGAGCATGCCAGCTTTTCCTATGACCCTTGAGGTGAGCACTGTTCCTTGTTAGGACAATTGCACTTCCTGGGACTGGGTTCTGTGGTTCTTGGGTCCACCCTGGCCCTTGGGCTCTTCCTGCTGCCTCTCGGTCACCTTCCCCTCTCTGTAATGGCCCACCTGTGGAGTTCAATAGGCTTCTCAGCCTGCTTCCTACCCACAGGAGTTTGGGGGCCCAGAGGCCACTTATTGTGTACCCATTAGTTCAAGTTGTCATCATTCTTTTAGAAATGTGGGGTTTATAAATAAAAATTAAAATCTGCTCCATTAGATGAAAACCACACCTACAGATTTATTTCAGGTGGGGCTCTCTTGGGCTATGGGACATCTTAAGGTTTTCTAGATGGAGGGGCTTTTGCAGGGCCAAAGGTATCAGAAGATACCTGTCTGATTCTTGGGGGCCCAATTTTCTTAACCAAAAGGGTCTACAAGACTCCAAGTGTCTTAGAAATTCTGTTGTCTAGCTGAGCTTCTACAAAGGGCTCCAGTACATTTCTCTGAAGGGCTCTGAAGCCACATCCTGAATCCCTCTTGGCTGGGAGGCTGTGTCTTGTTGGCAGTGCCCAGGCGTTGCATCCAGAGGGAGAGCTCAAGTGTACTTTGTGAGCTGGGAGTTTGGGTTGATAAGGAGTTTTATTCTTATGCAGTAATTCTAAGGTTAGACATGTTCCCTCCATATGCTACTTGAAAACTAAAGTTTTTTCTTCAATTCATCTATCTTTATCTTACCACACACAGTGAAAAAAGAAAACAAACAAATTTAGCTCATTTAAAAACTACTGCCTGGTAATATTTTTAGCCACATCTACATTTCATTAAGTGCACTTTCAATATTACTGAAGGTAAAATCACAAATTTTATTGCTGTGTGACACAGTGACCTTCAGTCTTGGATAGCGGTATCTTTACCATCTGTCTAGCCTCTGGTCACAGTCCCTCTGACACCCTTCTGCCCTGTGCCACACTCATTCTGGAGCCAATGACACTGTTTTAGGGTTCAGTTACGGAAAATACCTTCTTCCAAGCATCAATTCTAATCTCAGTTATAACTGTACCACTAGCAAAACAAAAGCAGGGTATTTAGGAAAAACATCCTTCAAATGAGTAGTACTGAAAACCTAAGATTCATGAACATCCCCGTGGTTCCCTGAGGCTTACTGTGTCTGACCTGGTACACACCCATGAGCCTCAAGCCCTGGGTAAACTGTGTCCTGTCATGGACAATCCTGTAAGATTTGATTGGTCTCAATCAAGCCATCCAAAAATTTCCCTTTAGGAACTTTTGTAAGATTTTTCTGTAAAAGGCCGGACATCCTCCTCTGTCCCCCCCACACCCTTTTTGGGTCCTCTGACTGGTCACACGATGAGCCCTAGATTCTACCTTTGCAAGGTGCTCTGAGAGGGACTCTGAAGCGTGCACACACCCCATGAGAAACTGTGACCACTCACAGAGGCACCTGATGTGCAGGCTTCACATCTGTCTTTCATACACCTTGAGTTAGTTTTCCCTCTGGTCAGGCAGGGTTCTAGTCTTATTCTTCTCAAAGAGAGAATTCAGTTTTCTCAGCACCATTTATTAAAGAGACTGTCTTTTTCTCAATATGCATTTTTTGTGTGCCTTTGTTGAAAGTCAGTCGGCTGTGGACACATGGCTTATTTGAGTTTCTCTCCTCTGCTCCACTGGTCGATTTTACCCCAGTGCCATGCTGTTTGGGGTACTCTAGCTTTGTTGTATATTTTGAAGTCAAATAGCAGGATGTCTCCAGTTTTGTTGTTTTTGCTTAGGATTGTCTAGGCTGTTTTTGGTCTCATATAAACTTTTGGATGCTTTTTTTCTATTTCTTTGAAGAATGGCACTGGTATTTTGATAGATTGTCCTGAATCTCTAAATAATTTTGGGTAGTGTGGTCATAAAATGCCTTCCTAAAAAAATACTTTAAAATGTAAATAGAAAGATGGGAATCCTAGGAACACAAAAGTTTAAAACCATGAGCAAAAACAAAAACTAAAGGTATAATGACAAGGGACGGGGGTGGTGGTGGTAGGGAGTAACCAGAACACAGGCCACTAAGGAGTCAGACATAGTCATTTAAAAACTGACTGAATTGCTCCTTTCTATACAAATAGAAAAAATTTAATTTGGAGTTTCTCAATTTCTAAGTTGATTCTCTTGGTTTTTATGACTCTAGCACATTCAGTGTGAGAATTGTGTCTAAGTCAATTGTGTGCATGTGTACATACCTGGGTGTGTAAGAGGAGAGAGATGTGTGTGGATGTGCACCTGTAATGCGCACTGTGGGGGTATGATTAGACATGCACATGCATCCAACATACATGTACACAGGGATGCTATTCTCTTTATTCCCTTGTGTCATTCATCTTCAGAAAAATACAATTTTATTAACTTATCTAAAAGTATGTATTAAACATGTATTAGGAGCAAAGTTCCCTATAATCACATTGAGAAAATCCAAAGCTAAAGCACCAAACACAATGCCTTGCCCTTCATCCTTTGCTGGGTTTGGTCACTTTAAAGGTCATTTTAAAAGGTGCAGAGCTGGATACTTGCAGACCTGAGATTGACATGGGCAGTCTGACTCCAGAGACTAAAGCGGATCCTAAACTGACTCTTCCATGATTGTATTAAAATGGTATGTTCTTTTTGAATCATAAAAATAATTTCATATAGCAGAAGTGGGCATACACCAGGCTTTGTGGTTCCCCAGGAGGGGCTGAGGCCTACAAATGGTTGCACAGTGAGTGTTGAGCACAATGAGAAAGGATGTTTCAATGGATTGCAGTCGGAGATATGAGAAGAAAGAGCATGACCCTCCAAACAAAGTGGAATGGTCCACTGTAAGGCCTGCAGTGGATGTTCCAAGCTGGGGAAAGGGGTTCAGGCGATGAGTAAGAAGCAGTGAGCAGCTAATTGTGCTGGAGCACACACTGTGTGGTCAGGAAAAATGGAGAATTCAGGTTGGAATATATGTCAGTGCAAACACCAAAGAACTTTCATTTGCTGATGATTAACTGTGTTCTGATAGTAAAAGAAGGACCTGGATGGATGCCTAAAAATCCAGAAATGGGCTTCTAGTATTCTGAGTTTGGCAGCATGTTTAAGAATGTAGATTGATTAAGCTATTTATTAAATATGCAAGGAAGTGCAACCTTGGAATTTGGGTAAACTGCCACCAGGTGGTAGCAGATACACCGACTTTGTGGTCCTGATGACTGGACTATGAGAGACAGCCAGCTGAGCAATGCAGCTCCTAGGGACAGGCTCATGTGGACTGTGTGGAGTCACATCTATGACAGCTCTGTATAGGATGCTATTCTCCAAAAGTGCAGCAGAACCCCTATGTACAGAAAAGCACAGGGTTTGCTTGCCAGACATTTTTCCTAGCAGCAGAATTGCAGGTACAGGGATTTACTCTCCTTCAACGGCAAGGTTAGAAATCATTATTCCAAATATCATTTCAAATAATTAGAAGACATATCATGATTATTTGGCATTCTTGTGGTTCAAGAGTGAAGCTAGTAATTAGATTAAGATTTACAGGGACGAGGAGAGGCCCACATTTGGCTTATTCAGAGAGAATAGGTGGATCTACAAGGACTTCAAACTGCAGACAGATCTGCCTTCCAGACCAGCCATGGTATTCTCCTTTTATGATCCCATTCAATCCTCTCAACCTCCCTGTGAAACATCAAGTATTGTCCGTTTAACTATGAAGGGACAGCAGCTCAAAGGGCTTCGGCAATTATGTAATTTATTTACACAAGTAAGTGACATCTGGAATTTGAATTTATGTTGGGCTTCAACTTGGGCATCTTTCTTTTTAATTTGGTTCTCAGTGAAAGTCAGCATTTCCTCCAGCTTTGCATACAGGTGCCACATCACCAACAGAATGCACACGTTCTGATATCAAATTACAGCCGCCGCACGCATACAAAATCCTGTACACACCCGGGGCGGATCTCAGATACAGCTGGGCCTCCACCTGTGTGGATTCCACATCTGTGAGTTCAATTAACTGGAAATGAAGATATTCAGGAAAAAAAATTTGCATTTGTACTGATCATGTATAAAATACTATGTTCTGGTTTTTTATGTGTCCATGTATGTGTCCAGTCGGCCTTCCCTGACTGTGGGTTTTGCATCTGTAGATTCAACCAAGTGTGGATTAAAAAGAGAAAATGCTTTGGGACAGAACATACATAGATTTTTTTTTACCTTTAGTATTGTCCTCTAAATAGTATGACTATTTAAACAGCATTTATATTATGTTGGATATTATAAGCAATCTAGAGATGATCTAAAGTACCCAAAACGATGTGTGCATGTTGTATGAAAACACTGTGGTATTTTATAGGTGGGACTTGAACATCCATGGATTTTGGTGTCTTCAGGGGGGCCTGGCACCAATCCCACATGGAAGCTAAGGGACAACTGTAAACACACACACACTCAGTGCATGTGTACATGTGTTGGTATATGCACATTATATGTACATACAGGTTCACCCTGATTCATGTCTACTGAATACAGCTGTACTGAGTGCTGAGCATACATAGTAACACATGTGCTGAATTTGCCTGTGTGTGTGCTCAGATGAAAGCATGGGTGCTCCTCACCAATATGCAGACCTGGAGTATGAACAGCACCCCGAAAGGCATCCTCATGCCCCGAAGGCCAACCGCCATTCACAGATAATCATTGTTCGCATCTCTATGTTGGCCTAGTTTTACATGTTTTTGAAATCAACCTGTATAAACCGTGTAACATGTACTTTTCTTCTTCTTCTTCTTCTTTATTTACATATAACAGTGGAATGCATATCTACTTCTTTTGCTCAAACTGAAGTGTAAGTGATTCATCCATATTTATTCATCAGAAGTTGAGTTCTCCAAAAACAGACGCTGGGCCATGGGGCACCCGGAACTAACCTCACCTGAATGCTGTGGGGGGCACCCCAGACTAACCTCACCTGAGTGCTGCAGGCTGCTGCATCCTATTTTGAGTTGAAAGGGCTACACATCATGCTCACCCCACTGCTTCCAGGCCCCCGGTGAGGGCAGCTCTGAGAACAGCAGACCCCAGGCAAGGTCTCTTGCCACAGGGACAGGTGGCAGGAGAAGGGCACCGTGGAGCTGTGGCTGACTGCTACTGGGGACAGGCCATTCAATCCCAGGGTCTGATTAAAGAAAGAAATGAAGGGACATCATATGACAATGGCATTAATATCCCACTACACTGAGATAAGCAAAAGTTTCTCTTTAAAGACTGTCTTTATGAAAGATTTTTTTTCTTTTGTATAATCGAATCTTCGGGGTACATCTTGGTGACACATTATCGCAATTTTGCCTTGTGATATGACATTGTCTAAATATAGCTTTACAATAAGGAGGTCTTGATTTCTGATAGTTTAAGGCCAGGGCTTTATACTTCTTCAAGATCTCCTTTGCTATTTTTGTCTTTGCGTATCTCCACACACAGTTTAGAACTATGTGTTAATTTCCACATGACACACTGGGGGCAGCCGCCAGCAGCCAGAAAGGGCTAACCCAGGGCAGTGTCAGGAGCTGCAGTCCACAATTCCCTGGGCCCAGGGGAACAGCCCAGACCCCTCTGCAGTGCCTCCCGCTTCTCTCAATGACCTCCAGGGCCAAATGTCTTCACTGATTTGCGTTTGTGGGTCATTACAACAGGATTTGGTTTGCATAGTGAATATTTTGCAAATTTAGTTTGGGATAGTGTTGTTTTCACGAATAGAAGTATGCAGATAGGGACAACCTGTATTCTGAAGGAAACCTGTATTGTACATGATTACACATGCTTCTATCTCAGATTTGTATCTTGTGAACAACTTTTTTTGGGAATATACGCTTGCATTTTGTGGGTATTCTGTTAAGTCGCTCTGGTAGAAACTGGGAACAGAAGCCGTCACTACCCCAAACAATAATGAATGCATTTAGCCATTTCATGCCCCAGTGCCTACAGCTAAGCATGTCGTAAGGAAAGTAAATGATGGAGTAGACTTCCCGTGTACTCTGTCATTTCCAGCAGGGGAATGTAATTTTGGTTTAATTGAGTTGAAGCACATTATTATATTAATGTATGCCTCTCAGTTGCAAATAATAAACCAGTGGTAGTTTAATACAGTGAGAAAATCCTCCCAATCTGGACAGAGTAAAAATCAACATGGCAGCCACCATATTTTTAGTTGCAGTTATAGCGGGGAAGAATCTCTGGTGGTGTTAGAAATGATTACAATGTGGACCAGTTTAATATGAAATGTCTGTGAGGCACACAGAATCATGTGGATGATGAGGAGGGAAATGTGGATGAGTTGAAAAGCAGTAGCCAGAGGTACTGCAGACCCTGGCTCCGCTCGGAACCCTAGACGCACTGGTTACACTTGGAGAAGGCCTCGTGGCCTGAGCCTCGGCATGCGGAGGCTGCCCTCCCTGACCTGCCCTGCTCCCTGTGTTGGTCTCACGTGTGTCTCAATGGTGCACCCATTTGCAACTAGTAAGGCTACTGCTTTGGTAGCAGTACTTTCGGTCTTGATTCTAATTTGGGGGGCAACTGGCTTTCAGGTCATGCTTAAAGGAATTCTGAAGCCTCTGTGGGTTTGGTAGGAACGAGCAAGGTAAAGGCTAAGTGGCATCTCCTTTGGGGATGGAAGCAAGACGCGGCACTCAGGGGCACAGGCCATCCTTCCTGCCTTTTCTGTTTCAGACACTACAGTGAGAGTTAGGATTTTTGAAGGGGAAAGTTTAATTACATAAATCAGAGGAAATTAAAACATTATTATTTACTGGGTAACATTAGTATATAAATTGTATTTATAATCTTTGGTTCCTCCTCTTTCCTTTCTGACGTGGATCTGGACCAGAAGATAGATTTACAATGATGGTAACACTGTATCTACTCCCATTTCAAATGAGAGAGCCCTGAACACATTAACTTAGTTGCACAAATTCCTATTATCTATTTTTATCCTGATGCAATTCAGATATTCCATTTTCTTCCTAACAGGGCTAAATGTTCCAAGAGTCCAATTTTTTTTTTCTATACACCAAAAAAAAAAAAAAAAAAAGCCAAACCAAAACAAAGGATCCACAAAACTTTAAATAGCATCTAGCACTTCTTTAATGTCTCTCTAAGCACCAATTGTTCCTTTTGGATCAGATACAAAAATACACAGGTGTAAAGAGCTAGAATTCTCACTGCTGAAGTAGAAGGTTCAATTTCATTAGGCTGAGTAAATACATTTATGCTCTGAAATGCAAACAAAATCTACATTTCCCAACTTTCAACCCCTTGTCCAAAGATGATCTACCATTTCTAACAGTGAACATACAATACATTTTACTCAAAAATGGATATTGGGAATAGGGACTAGGAGAGCTTAACACCCAAATCACAACTGTAAAAAAAGAGCAAAACATGAGGAAATCCAACAACATGCCACATCTGTGGGCTTTCTTTGATCCTAGTGTGGGTATGCCATAGGCTTCACATCCATAGGCATTGCGGTTTTATTGGGTGTACAAAAGGTGTACTCTGAGTTACTGGAGAGGAATTAAAGAGTCAAAAATAAGTTCATCAGGAAGGGAAGATAGCCCAGACTCGATATTTTACAACAAAGTTGGTGTAAATAGTTCCAAATGACTTGTAGATAATAGTGCGTTTAAAACCCATGGGTGTTTTCAGGGATCTGCCAACGTCTTGCACATGTGAGATCATACAATAGAACATGGAGGTTCAAGGCCCATGTCTTGGAAGTAAATCCCATCCTCAGGTGTGGCTCCAACAACTAAGAGCTTTTTTTTTTCTTTTGGCACTGGGGATTGAACTCAGGGGCACATGACCACTGAGCCACATCCCAGCCCTATTTTGTATTTTATTTAGAGACAGGGTCTCATTGAGTTGCTTAGCACCTTGCTTTTGCTGAGGCTGGCTTTGAACTCTCCATCCTCCTGCCTCAACCTCCTGGGCTGCTGGATTAGAGGCCTGCGCCACAGTGCCTAGCAACAAAGAGCTTCTTGACTTTACATTTTTTGAGCCTTTTTCTTCATTTATAAGATAGACATGACAATAGCATCAAATATTTCAGCTTTATGTGTATTAAATGAGATATTGACTAAAACTAGCATCTCCTTGCTGAGAGCCACAGCAGAGTCGGAATGGCTCCTGGCATTTTGCCAATAGTATTGGTTGAGAGGCAAGCCATTAAGATGATGCTGGATTGATTCGGTGGTATATTAGAACTTTACTGTCCGCCTGGCATTTCCTGAGTGTCTACTGTTTGCAAGACACTACTCTGAGACCTGAGCATGACAGTAACAGTAACAAAAAGGCAAAGTCTGCCCTGCTGGAGAGAAGATTCCAGGGAGCTTTGTTACCAACTGTTCATTCTGCAAATATTCACTAAGTGTGTCGTGTCTCAAGAACTGTCTCTGCTTTGGGGGATTTTCTGGGAGGGCACATACCCTGCAAGGAAGCACAGGTGTGTAAGGACAAGTGTGAAAAGGGCGAGAACAAGGTGTTCTGGGTGTTTTAGCACAAAAGTAAAAAATGGCTTTCCCCCCCACAGGGTAACATTTACACTGAATCATTTAAAAAGCATTGTTAAGGGTCAAGATGTGAAAAAAGTGGAAGGAAGAGATTCCAGCAGGAGGAAGAATCCATTGGTCCCTAACTGAGGAAGCACTCGGTGGTCCCAGGAGCCCTCAGGAGATCTGTGTGGCTGAGACACAGCAAATGAGTGAAAGAGTCTGTCGAGGTGGCAGTGGCCAGACGTACTCTTTTCCTATGCTGTGTTCAGAGCCTGGCTTTCATCTGAAATCCCACTGAAGCTACTAGAAGTTTCAAGCAGAGGCACGTGATGTGACCCAGGTGTCCTTCTAGAATTCCAGTCTGGCTGCTGTGTGGGGGGTCCCCTGGAGGAGGCCATTTAGAGTGACACAGAAAGGGGCTCTTACAGAATCCAGGTGACTAGTCGTGGTTGATGGTGGTGGGTGGTAGACTCAAGATGAAGGAGGAGGATGGTTGGAGACTTGTCTTGGAAGTGGACCTGCATGGAGGGTGGCGTGACGTTACATGGGCCATAAGGGTTCAGGTGTGAGAAGGGCCGAAGGGCTTCTGGCTGGATCAATGTGGGCGGTGGTTTCATTCGAATTTTTACTCTTAATTTGGATACAAAATGCTTGCCACAATATCTGACAGATGTTAACTGCTTGATAAGTGTCAGATTTGAAAAGATAATTGAGAGAACACATCTTTAATAAAATCAGTTCTTAGAAATCGTGCTTTCCCTGGCAGTGTGGCACAGGGGCCCATAGACTTACTACTCAAAAGGAGGTCCACAGCAGCAGAGACACTGGGAGTAAGGAATTCAGAATGTCAGGTTCTTCCCAGATGGAAAGAACTAGATTCCGTACTTTATAAGACACCCAGGTGATCCCCATGGCATTCAAGTTTAAAAAGTGCAAGTCTAGAATCCTTGCTCTTTCACCTTCTAGATGCTGGACAGTGAACAAACTATCTGTCTGGAACCGTAGCTTCATACCTAGTAGCACTTACCATGTAAGGTGGCTACTGTAAGAAATAAGTAGTGTAACTCAAGTAAGTTGTCAGGCCTAGAAAACAGTCAACAAGAGTTAGCGGTCTTATTTTTTCTTGGTGTACAACTTGTTCATAAAAATCTCACAAATTTGAAAAGCCAACTGGCCCTTGCCATGCTTATAATGCTTTCTAGAGGACTACTTTGATTTTACATGTCAACTTTTGGCAAAGGGCAGAATGTAGAGCAATTCTGCAGCTCAAATTTTTCCTGTCCGTGGATACCTAGAGAAGTCTTCCAGACGATGTTCGCCTGTTGGCATCCTCTATACGTGTCCGCAAGCAAATGCTATGTTTTCCTGTGGCTATGGAGCCAAGGATGGTGTTCACATTTTTTAAAAGTTTATAAAACCAAACAAAGTAACAAAGCCTTGGTGACAAAAATTGATTGTAGTACAAAGTGACTATCTTGTCCTATACAGGAAAAATTTGCCAAACCTTGTTCTAGATTTAAAAAAAAAAAATCCTTTAAATTTATCTTTTGTATGTTTAAAAAATAAGATTAAGTTATGTTTAAAAGATTGAATTAAAGAAATAAGCATAAGCCTGGAGCTGTGATGCATATCTGTAATCCTAGCAGCTTGGGAGGCTGAGGCAGGAGGACTGCAAGTTCAAAGCCAGCCTCAGCAATTTAGTGAGTCCCTAGGCAATTTAGTGAGACTCTGTCACAAAATAAAAAATAAAAAGGGCTGGGGATGTGGCTCAGTGGTTAACCACCCCTGGGTTCAATCCCTGGTACCAAAAATTAAAAAAAAAAAAATTAAAGAAATAATCACATAGTTAAAACCTATTTTTGTGCTTTGGTGACTCTTTTCTCTTTTGGGTTAGTGCATTTGTGAGATTTATTATTGTGGCTGCCTGCATATGAGTCTGAACATGCATCTCTTTCAGCAGGTCTTTCTCTTAGTAGCATCTCACTCACCAACAATCTGCTTTAGTCTCAAACTACATAATTTCTCCAGTTATTGCTCCAAAGGTGAAATCCATGGCTGATAATTTCGTTTACCTATTATGCAAATTGGTTGGATGTGGGTGAAACCCCACGGGTTTTTAGGTGGCACTCTACTGAGTTTTCATTTCCTAATTAATCCCTCCTTGGGATTTACCAACCTAGAAAGGTGGCTAGAATTCCCAGGGCAACACTCGGATAGATGGGAAGGGAAGGGAGGAGGGAGGGCCCACGGGCCACCTTAGGCACTTTGCTATTGCTCCCGCCATCTGCAGAATCCCATGATGACCTCCTTTTAAGTCTCTCAGGGCTTTGGGTTCAACTCAAGAAGGGATCACACGAGGACAGTTTGCTTGGGTCTCAGAGGACTGGATAAAGGCTTTTGTGAAGACGAATGAACCCATCTTCAGGACACCTGCGGGCTTCTCAATGAGGAGTCTACAGGGATCCGAGTCCCCTCAGGCCTTGTTTCTGTTTTCTTGAGCCTCATTCTGTGCTGATCTGAAACACTCTATTAGTAGAGATAAGCATGCTTGATTTCCTAAGTTGATAGAATTTTACTAAGCATCTGTAAATTTAGAATCATTTGTAAGGAAGCCTATATTTCCTGAGATTAACTCCTGGTAAATATCATATAAATTATCTGGGACTCTTGACCAGTAATCCAAATATCACAATAATTGATAACATTTGACAAATAGTTGTTTTTCAGCTTTTTCACTGCTGTGACTAAAAGACCTGACAAGAACAATTTTGGAGGAGGAAAAGCTTATTTGGGGGCTCACGTTTCAGAAGTCTCACTCCATAGAGAGCTGGCTCCATTCCTTGGGGGGGGGGGTCGAGGTGAGGCTGAACATCATGGTGGAAGAGTGTGGCAGAGGGAAGCAGCTCACAGGATGATCAGAAAGCAGAGAGAAACTCCACTTACCAGACACAAAATATATACCCCAAAGCCAAGCCCCCAATACCCACCTGCTCCAGCCACACCCCACCTGCTTCCAGTTAACCCCACCAGGGGATTAAACTCACTGATTGGGTTAAGGCTTTCAATCCTTTCTCCTCTGAACCTTCTTCCATTGTCTCACACATGAGCTTTTAGGGGATACCTGATACCTAAACCATAACAATAAACAAATGGTATTTTAATCAAATAAATAAAAGTGTATTTTAAAATATTCCTTATTTCTTCTCCACAAATTGCCTGGTAACAGAAGTTGGAGATGCAGTTTTGTCCCGGAGTAGAATAAATAATGAGGAAAATAGAGGGTGAGGAAGACCCTGCCTATGGGAAAGAATTTCTAGAGCTGCATCATCTGAAATGGTAGCCACAGCCGGGCGTGGTGGTGAACAACTGTGATCCCCGTGGCTGGGGAGGCCGAGGCAGGAGGATCACAGACTCAAAGACAGCCTAGCAATTTAGCAAGGCCCTTAGTGAGACCCTGTCTCAAATTAAAAAAATAAAAAGGCCTGGGGATGTGGCTCAGTGGTCATGCGCTCCTGGGTTTAATCCCTGGTACCAAGAAAGAAAGAAAGAAAAATAAAACAGTAGCCATTAGGCACATGGCATTATTAAACTCTTGGATGTGACCAGCTAGACTATGGGACTGAATTTTTAATATTATTGAATTTTAGTTCATTTAAATTTAAGTGGATTCTCAAGTAGTACAAAACATTTAAGTAGATTTGGAACAATTTAATTGTGGGAATCTACTTTTTCAACTGTCAACTTTATGAAATTGAAGTACAGGTCAAATACCTATTAACAATTTAAAAATTTTAAAAATTAATAATTTAAAAAACATTTTGAATTTACATGCTTTGCATTTAAAACATTATTAAAATTAATTTTACCTGTTTTTCCTCATTTTTTAAAATACGATTTCTAAAATCTTAAAATGATTGTACAGTTTGCATTGTTCCTGTGGGTGGCACTTACTGAGACTACTTTAAAGGGAAGAGTGGCCCCCAAAGGCAGTGACATCATCATTGCTGGGCCTGTCCAAGCTATCACTGGACACTGAGTCAGTCTGAATTCTCAGGTCCTGCCCAAGCCCACAGTGATCATGGGTTTTATCCCATGGTCTCGTGTGTTTATTGATCATCTATTGTGTGCCATGCACTCTGCTGTCACTGGTCCCTGACATCAAGCTGAACACAAACCTGGTGAAGATGAAAGGTCACCATCAGCACGTGCACATACGCATGGTGTTAGAAGTGCCAGAGGAGCACCGAGCTCTTCCTGAGTTCTCTCTTGACTCCCACTTGTAGAATAAGTAGGAGTTTGCAGAGAGGGGAGGAGGAGCTCTTGGAAGGAAAGCAGAGGCAACCCTGGTGGGGGGACCTGGAGGTCTTGGGGAGCTGCACCCCACCATGTTGCTCAGACAACAACAGGGCAGGAGGGAGGCTGGAGACCGAGAGGGGCTGTGTCCTCAGGAGCTGCACACATTTTCAGGGACTTTAGGTTTGAGTTTATGGGCAACAAAGAACCAGTTCTAAACAGTGATTCAATCATGAGAACGATGTTTCAGAGAGCTCGTTTGTGGTTCTGAGAATGATGAACAAGAGACACTTCAGGCCAGCAGGGAGAGTTTGCTGAGCTGCTGCAAGGAGCCTAGCAAGTAATGACAAGGACACACGGAGGGCAGATAACTGCTGAGAGAATGAGCCTGGGTGGGATTCATTCAGGGGTCGAGCTCAGGAAGTTGGTTGGATGGACGTGCCCCATCCCAGGGCACGGGGAAGATTTGTTGGGGTGTTGGGGTGCAGTTCAGTTTGGGGCAACTTGAAGCTGAAATGCCTCTTGGCCATGAAGGTAAAGAAGTCTATTTGTCTATTGTCACAATTGTCTATTGTCAAATAAACCAAATAGAAATTCAGGAGAAGGCATACGAATCATTTTTAAACTTTGGCCATCAAATGAAAAACCAAACTGCATGATTTTTATCTTGAAATGAATGGCTTTAAAAATTATATTGTGTACTTTGCCTTACTTTACAATCAAGGAAATTTGGGCAAAGATTTAATCTAATTAATGTTCTGTACAAGCAGGAACGGAGAAAGTTAGTTCTATAATAGGAAGTCACTGGCAGAACCCAACGCACAATGTCAAGGCAGTGGCTGACGAACCAACAGGCGTCTACTTGGGAACATTTCCTGCAGGCTTTGAAAATCATACATTGGAGAATAATCAATGAGTAAAATATTCATGATAGGACATTAGATAAATTTTAAAAAGGCAGACACAAAACTGTATAAACAGCCTGATCTTAATTTTGCCAAAAACACATGTATCCAGTCGTAGAGAAAAAAATGTTTTTCATATCCCTCTCTAGGGAGTAGAATTCTAGGTAATTTTACCTCCTGTTTTTATTTGAGTTTCTAAATGTTTTACACTGAAAATGTATCAAGACATTAGAGAAAAGTGGTTTAAATTTTTTTAAATAAAAACAAGCATTCAGTTCTGTTGAGTTGTTAACAATGGGGTTACTGAAAATCATTCACAATCTCATCTTGGATGTGACTTTGGCTAATGGATGGAGTCTCATTGTTTTTTTTTTGGCAGTAAAAAAGTTCATGTTATCATACAAATTAATCTATGTCCTATTTGCCATTAAGCTCATGACCAAAATGTAGAGTGACATTTAAATATACCTTTCAAACTGGAATAATTTTGAGAATTAAATGGTCTCCGATGATGATGAGTCTGGACACATGGTCACCTACCCCAACAAAGACAACACACAGGACCCACTTAAGATTTCAGGCTTCAGGTTGTGAGTAAAGAGTTGACCTTTAGCTTTATTTCATTTTCTTCTCGTTAAGAGTAAACACGCGGGGACCGCATGCTTGATTGAGCTGAGCTGAACAAGGCACAGGCAGTTCTGTCTGCCCAAACTTGACTTCCTAGGTCGCACCTTTTAAGTTTGAAAATAACCTCTTTGTCCTTTTTATTTTATTGGTTCTTTTTAGTTATATATGACATTAGGATTCATTTTGGTATAATTATAAAAATATAAAAGGTAATTTGTTCTTTCCCTTCCCTGCCTTATTCCCACCCCCTTTTCCTTCCCTCTACTCTTCTGACCTTTCTGCTATTTGCTTAAGAGATTTTTTTTTTAAAAATTAGTGTCTTGTGGATGTACATGATGGTGAGATTCACTGTGGTAGATTCATACACGTACATAGGGAAGTTGGGTCAGATTCATTCCACTGCCTTTCCCTCTCCCATCCCTCCTCCCTTCCCTTCATTCCCCTTCATCTACTCCATTGATCTTTCCTATCTTCCTTTTATTTATTTATTTAATCCTTCCCTACCCCCGCTTTTACATTGGATTGCTTCTGTATATCAGAGAAAATATCTGACCTTTGGTTTGGGGGGATTAGCTTATTTCATTTAACATGTTAGTCTCCAGATCCATCCATTTACTAAAAAATGCTATAAATCCATTCTTTATGGCTGAGTAATATTCTATTATGTATATAGATATATCACAATTTCTTTATCTATTCATCTGCTGAAGGACACCTAGTTTGTCTCAATAGCTTGTTATTGTGAATTTTGCTGCTATAAACATTAAATGTGGCTGCATCACTCAGTATGCTGATTTTAAGTCCTTTGGATATATAAACTGAAGACTGGGATAACTGGGTCAAATGATGGTTCCATTCCTAGTTTTCTGAGGAATCTCCATACTGCTTTCCAGAGTGATTGCACTAATTTACAGCCCCACCAGCAATGGATGAGTGTACCCTTTTCCCCTACATCCTCGCCAACACTTATTGTTACTTGTATTCTTGATAATTGCCATTCTGACAGGAGTGAGATGGAATCTCAGTGTAGTTTTAATCTGCATTTCCCTAATTGCTAGAGATGTCGAACATTTTTTCATATATTTGTTGACCACTATATTTCTTCTTTTGAGAGATGTCTGTTTAGTTCCTTTGCCCACTTGTTGATTGGGTTATTTGTCGGTTTGTTTATTTTGGTGTATTTTTGTATATCCTGGATATTAATCCCCTATCTGTATTACAAGTGGCAAGGATTTTCTCCCATTCTGTACTTTTTCTCTTCACGCTTTTGATAGTTTCCTTTTCTGTGAAGCAGCTTTTTAATTTGATGCTATTCCAATTAATGATTCTTGATTTTACTTCTTACACTTTAGGAAGTCAGTTCCTGAGCCTACATGTTGGGGTGTTGAGCCTACATTTTCTTCTAGCAGGTGCTGGGTCTCTGGTCTAATTCCTAGGTCTTTGATCTGGTCTGAGTTGAGTTTGGTGCAGGTGAGAAATGGGGTTAAATTTCATTCTGATACATATGGATTTCCAGTTTTCCCAGCACCATTTCTTAAAAAGGCTCTCATTTATCCTTGGTGTGCTGATATAGCGAGGTGAAAAAAAAGGAGGAGAATCTGCTTGTTTCTAGAATGTTCCCTTCCAGCTAGGCTCTTCTGCAGGTTTTAAAAGTTTCAATTTAATCTGAAAGACAGGGTGATATATGTTATATTCTTAGTTTTGAATGGCTTTTTTCTTCCGGTTGGTCATTTAGGAGATTTAAAACTTAAAGTCTCCTGTGTGCTAATTAACCCTGTTACAAAGAAGTGATGAAGGAAAGCAAAGCTCGGGGACCCGAAAAGTCACGCACTGAGCTTCACATACAGAACTCTTGTCTCTGAATACAGCCCGGATCACCAACTTCTTAGTTAGCTCTCTGTTATCTAAGGGCATCATCTAAGGACCATCTCAGGGTTTTCTTTTACCAACGTCCTGCATGTGATGGCAGCTGTGTTTATTAAAGTTTCTCTGGAGTTTGGAATGGTGAGTAGGCAGTGCCAGGATTAAGGGATGAAGGGAAACCGGTACTTAGTCACAGCCCAGGCTGTGCCATAAGGGGCCACGTATTCAAAATTTTATAATTTCTGTTAAACATAAAAAAAACACTGAGAGGCAGCTTCACCTAGTAGAAAGCTCCGAATTGAAATATTTAAGAAGAGTTGCTAAGTATTTCAAACCTAGGGATGTGTTTTTAAATAGCATTAGATTATCAGTTCTATTAAAGTATGCAAATATACAGCTGCACAGTGAACATTAATGCACCTTTCAAATGTACTTCTAATTTCTATAAAGACCAAAGGCGGCTAAAAGCTTAAAAGAATCTGTTATATTAACAGAAGAAATAAGTTTTAGGATAACAAGGGAAATAATAATGTTCGGATTCGATAATCGTTTTCCAAACTGAATACCCATGGAAAAGCCCCTACGAAGAATTGACTGATTTGAACACAACATCAAGGCAAGAAAGCCAGTTTTACGTTGGTTTTATAATTTGTAACTTCGTTTAATCTTAAAGCCACAGTAGAATATGAACAGACAGAAGGCTCCCATGTGGGCACCTGGACTGGAGAGGAGGGCCGCAGGGTGAGGCAGGAGCGGTGACTGAGGACATCTGGATCTTTTGGTCATGACCTGTTTTTGGTCATGACCTCCAGGCCTGTTGCTTCTGGTAAATGCTTTCATACCTTTTGTTCTGCATCAAAAATCTGAACATCCCAGGAAAGAACTTACAAATTAAAATGATCACCGAGCACACCGGAAAGTGCCTTAAGGAGATGACGGCACACTGGGGATATTCAGTGCTTTCTGGAATTCACCTGAGCTTTGAAAGCATGTCATTCTACCATGTGTTGGGACTGATTATGGGAAGGCAATCATGGTCTTATTAGTGGGTCCGTGATTCTACTCACCAGGGGAGAGCAATAAAGGTGCACAAACACATTCCAAGAAGCACATGTGCACCTCCCTGAAATAAAGACCTCCCTTGCAGAAAAATGCTCTTTAAAAATAGGCATGAACTAGATGAATTCAGCATCATGCCTAAAACCATATGCATTAGAGGACTGAGGAAATTTCTGAGCTAGTGAACACCTAAGAACTTCAGTGCAGAAGCCAAGTGCTCTTGTCTAGCTCTGTAGCAAGTCACCACGTGGAGAGCACAGGACCGGGTGTCCTCACGGAGCATGTCCTCTGACTGCATCAGGTGGTAGCTCACAAGCCAGGGCTGCAGCCAGTCCCAAGTCCCAGGGCTGCAGTTGGCCCTCCACAGGGTGATAACACCTCTGCCTGTCTCCACTCATTTGCATGCTGTATGTGCCTAATCAGAACCCGTTAATGGACGCTGGGAACCCATTGGACTTAGCTAACCTTCTTGCTATTTCCAAGCTTCCTCACTCTTGGTACATCTCATACCCTTTTTTTCCATTGGTTTGCTCTTGTGGATCCAGTGTCCGAGGTCCCCCCTTATCATCTTAAAATTCGTATTTGACAATCAAAACTTCTGAGATACTTTATCCACCTGGTCCATCTCCTTGCCACCTTTCTCCTGCCTGAGAAGTTAGGCCTTGTTATTTATTTATTTATTGAAAGATGTCTTCATCTCAGATTATTTATTTTTCTGATATGGAGTATAAAGAACGCTATATGAGTGGAGCAGCAGGCACGCTGACCAAATGTCGACCTACCAATGTTTTCCCAACCTTTCTTGAGCAGCATTTCTTGAATAGCAAATGGAGATAGGGTTAGTGTTACAGTTTTGCCCTAAATGAAGTGGGAGATAGTATTTAAAGCATCTGGTACAGGGCTAGATATTTGACTGTCTTCCAACAAGTTGGCGAGCTGACTTCTGCATCTGTACTCTTCTCTCTGGCAGGCAAATTCTAGGGTGCACAAACTTCTTTTCATTTATAGGTAGGAAATTATGAGGAACTCTGTTAAAATACACTGTGTGTAGCGTATAGTGGGTCCTGTTATGTCTTCTATAATATAATCACCTAATACAGAAATGTCTTCATATCTCTGGGAGTTGGTGTAAGCTACAGTGCCCAGACTCAAAGTGATAAATAAATAATTGTGGCAGGATTTTAAATTTTCTGACATATCTGGACTGGACCCACGTGTATCCTGGCCATGGACCAAGTTTGATAAAACTATTTTTATTGATGAATCTGTAATAAAATCAAAGAGGAATGCTCTGGGTTTTTATTAAGTGAGGTGGGAACAAACTCTTCGTGAAGGGCTGTCACCCTGTAATTTCCTGCACATTCAATTGTCATTGTGTTAGAATTAGCATGTATCGTCATCCCCGCTCCCAGCGCGGTGAGGTGAAAACAACCGCCGTGTCTGAATCATTTATCCATTAGTGACAGTGAAATAAACCCTCGCTGAAATAGAATTAAGAAATTAAGTGTTTTAATTCCAACAAAGGCAGAATGACAGATTGATTTTGGAATAGCTCTTGACAAGGCATGGATGTCATGCCTGTGACCGTACCCACATGGCATTTTGTTATTTCCTGACTTTAGAACTAAGTAGATTGGGGAAAAATCCAGCCGTTCTTGCCTTAGTCATAGGAAGGACAAAGGAGTGGACCTCGGGGCTCTTCTTCCTACTGAGTTCCTGTGTCTGCAGGAGATGCAACCGTGGGACACCCTGGAAGCCCCCGGAGGAGATGTGCTTCAGGGGCGGAAAGGGACTTCTTCACCCAAATAGTGCCCTCTCCTTCTCCCTCGTATGCCAGATTGTTCTCACAACAGACCTAAGAACCATACTCTTCTTAGACATAAATGAGAGTCAAGCACTTTTCCAGGAAAAGTCTCTTTGGGTAACATGGTGGCTTCCTAAGAGGTGACACAGGTTGTGTCTGACTTGAGCCAAAGAATGAGCTTCCCTATCTCTTGCTGGGTAAGTCAGGGGGCTACACAGAGCAAACTACAGCAAATCTTCATGCTCTGGGTGTCTTGAAGTACAAACTAGACTCTAAAAAACTAAACTTTGGGCTAGGATCTCTCCCACTGGTGGAGACCTATCACCAAGGATCTTTAAAATAAAAGGCATGAGTCCTCTCCGACAGCCCTCTGAGGCCCAGGGCCAGCTTCTGTACAGCCTGGTCTACAGGTGGCGCAATGATTTCCTAACTAATCTCTACAGCTTCATCCCTGACACTGCTGGTGCCCACCGCACCTGCGCTCCATTCCCACCAGCCACTCACCACTCCTGATGCTCCCCACCCTGGCACTCCCTTTGCCTGGAACAGCCTTCCTCCTCTTCCGGAGAACTATGACTCAACCCTCAAAACCAGCTCAAGAACTGGTGCTGAGATCGCAAGCTTTCTGGGAATTGCTTCTCCCCATCTCAAGCAGAGTCAGGACCCTCCCTTCCGTATTCCTGTAAGCCTTGCCCTTGCCTGTCTGCGACACTGCACATTGTCCTGTACGAAACCTACGAGTCTTAGCAAGTGTCAGTCTATTTCACTTCCTTGAGTGTGTCCATATCCTCTGTTGGCTGGTAAATTCTTTGTGTTCTACCCTCACAACTGAGGGTCTGCAGTATAGCAGCCATTAAGTAAAAACATACGTAAGTGAACAAAAATATTTATTAAGATCCTTGCCATCTCTATGCCCCAAAGTCTAAAGCCTTCACATGCAAATGAACTGCTTTCTGCAAATCTGCTATTCAAGGGAAAAAAAGAAAAATCAAGGTGGGAGGACTGGGGCCCTTGCAGATCCCCCTTCTGTGTGTTTGGTTATTCACGATGAGTCATCGAGGTGCTTTCAGTTTATCAAAAGTGAGTTTATTGAACTTGGCAATGTGATACATTTAGTTATTTCCTCCTATTTCCCAAGCTGACTATTGTATTTTCTCTACATTTAAACTCCTTCCTGAAGGAGTAGACGCTTAGACACACCGTTTGCTAGCTGTCAAGTGGGTTTTGGATTTAGGTTCAGCCACCAGCTGTGAGGGGATCTTGGGGCTCAGTGGTGCTCACGAGGGGCACAGGGAAGCATAAAAATTCACACCTCAGTGGCTCCAAAGGCTCCCTTCGTCCCTAGATCACAGATCCCTGTGGGTTAGGTATGAAGTGACATCATTTGATGCTAGAGAATCAGCATCACTTTTGTCTCCATAGTCGGAATGACTTGAAAGTGGCACAGGCCAGGGAATACTTAGAAGAGATGGGATAGACAAAATTGTGGAAGGAAAGCAGCGTGGTCACCGTCACATGAGGGAGCCAGGATGGGATCCCTGCAAGAAACCCCTCTGCAAATTCACCAGCGGGACCCTGGAGATAATTAAATATGAAAGACGTTCAGAGGCGGAGACTTGATGCCACCTCGGGAGGCCTCTCTTCCTTCAGAGAGTGTGGACCTCTTCAGGAGCAGTGGCTCCAGGGCCCGATGACGGCTTGCCCTGGCTGAAGAGGGCTCTGCGTACCAGAAGCAGGAGGGAGCCACGTGTGGGGCTGAACGGAAGCCGCGGAGAGTGGACATTTCAGACAAAGGCACGGCAGAGACCGTCCCGTGGTCCTCAGTGGTCTAGCTATGCTGGTGGGTGCTGCAGAGGACGGCTGGGCGGGTTGAGGCTGGGGGCAAAGGGGGCCTTTCTGGAGTGTCCTCTGCCCCCAACAGCAAGGGGGTTTCAGGACAGTACTGCCATGACCCGATGCTCAACAGGACCCTCCCTGAGGAGTAAGGACATAATTGCAGGTACGGGACTGTCTTTTTAAAAAAGTCACTGTGTCATTCTCTTTAGATGTCAGAGTTGATAGAGATGATTTTCTGGACATGTTTTGTCTCCTGAAATGCTTATTAAAGTGCACATAACAGTGTTTCCTGACTCCAAGTGTGAGCTCCGCAGGGCGTTCTGGTCATTGGGAGAAGCTGGGTTCCCATGCAACAGGAGGGTGTGGCAGTGCAGAGGTAGAGTCCTTCCCAAGAAATAGGACTCCACAGGACAGGTTGGGACACAAATCTTAGCCGCACAATGGCTGGCTGTGCTCCGTGACGACAGGGACGGAGAAGTCTCACCCAGCAAAGGCCACCAAGCGGTCCAGGAGAGGCTGGGACAGTCCCACCCAGCGGCAGCCGTGTTTGGGAAAGGACCTCAGGCTGCAGAGTGCTCTCCTTCCTTCACTGATGTCACTCATGTAGCCCAGAAAATGGGAGACAGCATTGCTGCCAGCAGCTCCAGCCAAGGATTCCCATAACAAGAGGGTTATTTACTCATCAAAGTTCCCTTTACCGTCATGACAGCGGCACATCAAGCAAAAACAAGGGATTTTAAATCCATCAATCTATTACCTATGTGTCGTCTCCATCGTCCTTCATACATTTCTCCTTGTCCTCCTCCCTCTCCTTCTCCCTCCCTCCTCGTCCCTTCCTCCTCCTCCTCCTCCTCCTCCTCCTCCTCCTCCTCCTTCTTCTTTTGTACCAGGAATTGAACCCAGGGGCTCTCAACCACTGAGCCACACTCAGCCCTTTTTATTTTTTTTTATTTTGAGACAGGGTCTTGCTAAATTGCTGAGGCTGACCTTGAACTTGCCATCCTCTTGCCTCAGCCTCCTGAGCCTCCGGGATTACAGGCGTGCACCACCTTGCATGGCTCTACTTCTTAAAACAGCAAAAGCATAGCTATTCAAATTTATTTCCTCCCTGCCCATCTCCTGCTCTATAGACACACACACACACACACACACACACTCCCATGCAGGCACACACATGCACACTCACACACAAGGGTAGGGAAAGCAGCCATCCCAGAAAGATTTTTAACGGCACATTAGGAAGGGCTTTTTACTCAAGCACAGATAACAGATTCACCTCAGGTAGGTTTAGATGACAAAAACTTGGCCACAAATCATTGCAATAGGAAAAATTATGTTTCTGGTTGTTCAAAACATTACAAAGCTCTTGACATATCATATTTCATACATTAGATTCAAGTGGGTTAAAAAAATAAATAAAAAAAAGAAAAATCATGTTTCTGAATTTATAAAATTCACTGTTATCTCAGAGTTATAAAAATCTTAACTGAGATCTAATTTTTTAGTTTATTTGGTACTGTGACAGAAATGCAAATCAAAACTACACTGAGATTTCATCTCGCTCTTCCCAGAAGGATGCTAAATGCTGGTGAGGATGAGGGGAACAGGCATACACTGCTATACATGTTGGTGCGATTGTAAATTAGTACAACCACTAAGGAAATCACCACAGAGGTTCCTCAAAAGACTAGGAGTAAAAACACCATGTGACCCAGCTATCCCATTCCTTGGTATTTGTCCAAAAAACTCAAATCAGTACACTATAGTGATACATGCAGACCAATATTTAGGAGTGAAATCTTAAAAGTCAAATTATGGAGCCAGCCTAGGTGTCTGTCAACAGATGGGTGGATAAAGAAACACTTGGTCTATGTACATAATGGGGTTTCACTCAGTCACAACAAAGAATGAAATTATGTCATTTGCTGGTAAATGATTGAAACTGAAGGACAAAAATGCTGAGTTAAATAAGAAATAGAAAGTCAAGGGTTATCTATTTTCTCACATTTGTAGAAGAGAGAGAGAGAGGGGAAAAACAAAACAGGAAAATGGAAAGAAGACCAACAGAGTAGAGGAAGAGGATTGAGAGAAAGGGAGGAGGGCAGGGCCTGGGGAAGTCCTGGGGGACAAAACCCACCGATATTCTGTGTCCATGTACAAACACGCCACAACTAATCCCACTTTTATATATAAGTATAACACACCATTTAAAAGTAAGAATAATAGAAGGGAGACAAGTAGAATAGAGAAAGCCAGATAAGGGGTAGGGCGAAGGGAAGAGAAAAGTAATCGGGGATGAAGTTGAGCGAGTTATGTTAAGTACTGGTGTGAATAGGTCACAATTAATTAATTATAGCACACCAATAAAAATCATAAAAATTTCAATAGCAAAAAAAAAATAGGGAAATGTTAGTCACACATCTTATGGACACAGTGATCATGAGGGATTTTTCATGAGTTATCATGCACATGTACACAGAGACAAGGCTTGGATGTCCACTGTTAAATCCTAAATTGGCTCACACATCCTAACCCTGATCTTATAAAAGGGCTTCTTCGTAACCATGGAAATGGCCTTGTTTCTCCATCCAAAAGGAAGTTGGGGAGATGGCTCACCTATCTATATAAAACTTGAAAATACATATTTAAAGCCTAGTTCATGGCGATTGTCACACCTGACTGCCAAGCTCACTGGAGAGGATGAGGGTTTCAAGGAAGGGCAGCAACCAATGCTGGGCATTTTTGCTCACATGGCTGCGCCATCTTTGCTTGTAACAGGAGAAGTGTTGAACAGCCACTAGATGCATGGTCTGTGGACGTGCTGAGCAAGATCTTGCCAACTTGACAGAAGTTAAAACACTGAAACGAGAAAACAGATCCTGGGGAAGTACTCATTAATCTTCCAATGACCCGCATTTCTTGGGGAGCTGAGAGCCACAGCCGAGTTGGAATGGCCCCTGGCATTTTGCCAATAGTATTGGTTGAGAATCGAGCCATTAAGATGATGCTGGATTGATTCAATTGTATATTACACTTTTACTGTCCGCCTGGGGCCCGCTACTTTGGAGTTCTCGCGCTACTTTGGAGTTCTCGCGGAGTTCCCGTTGAGTTCCGGTTGAGCTCTTGCGGGGATTCCTGAAGAGTTCTCATTGGTTGGGGAAGTGCCGGAGGAGGGATTTTCCGGTTGGTGGTTCCTGGAGGCGCCGCATGGCGTTAGGGAGAGTTCCTGGGGAGTGTGTGTGGAGTGTACTGGTAGAGTTCAGAAATACAGTTTGTTCCTGCTACAGTGGCTCATGATTTGTGCCCAGCAAGACTGCGGCATTGGGGGAAACAGTCTAGTCTCTTAGTGCTTTAACTATTTTCCTCACCTTAACTTCTGGGCATTGGGTGGTCTAAGTCAGCCATCATGTAGCATCTTTGTGACTGCAGGATGGATTGCAGATTGAATTGTAGCTACGTGTGGACAATGAGTAGGCCCAGTGCATTTGTATGTGTTAGCAAAGCCAAGAGCCATCATGTGCATTTGAAGCTGAAGAAGTGCAAATCCTGGAGCTGCCATGGGCCATCTAGAAATCAAGGAGGAAAGTTCATCAGACAATGCAGAAAATGCACCTAGGGCACCAAGTTCGAGAGGCAGAGACTTGGCCTTGAAGGAAGACGCATCTAACGCCAGCCTTCCCCTTGGCCTGCTCGTGACACGACTCAACAGATTCCTTCTGTGTGTGCCAGCTTGGCGAGGTTCTAAGCTACTTGCTGTGGAAAGAATCTATCAAAATCAGTGTATCTCCCCTTCATCCAAGCTTCCACTTGGAACTTTGCTTCCTTGGTTAGGACTCCATCAGAAGAGTGATGGTGACTAGTTCCACATCCTGACAGCTGTCAATGGCAGCAAGGGGTCTCATGGTGGTGAGGTGTGTGCGTGTGTGCGTGTGTGTACGCGTGTGTGTTCCATACATATTCTGTATATTAAAACAAGTGTCCTTTGAGCAAATTATTGTTGAAGCAGCAGGAAGATGGAGCTGCTGCTTTTGCTCCCAGCAATCCAAAAAGCTAGGTGAAGAGGAAGATGTGGCTCTAACGTCTCAAGGCCCAGCAGCGGTTTGAAGGGAAGGCTGTAGATTAGTAGAGACCCCTCTAGTGGCCGTAAGCATGGTACAAAGAGGGAATCAAAATCATCTTTTCTCACTGGAACTACTCAAGCATTTCGCTTCTTCCCATACCCTACAGCTCAAATTGTCTTATTTGTCAAAATAATTTCAAATAAAGTTGGGTGATGAAAAATTACAGCCCCTAGGCAAACTGCAGTCTGGAACATTGGCTTGTAGTTTGGAAGCTAACAGGATTGGAGTGGCTCATAGTATACGAGAAAAAAGAAGAGGTCATCTTTATCCTGTGTAATATTCAACAGCATCATGGAACATCTGCTGCAGGAATTGCAACCCTTGTGAAGTCTCAGCAGCCCAGGAGAAGCAGTTTCAGGTGTTCAAGGTTTCCCTAGATGCAGTTCATTGCAGACTCTCAGTACATGTTATACAATATTAAGAGTAGGAGTGGTATATGAGTTGCTCAGAGGTATTCAGCATTTTGTGTTAATGCAAAAATGTTCAGACATATCTGCTATCAAAATGTAGCAATTAATCTTAGATAGTGAAAAGCAGTAATGAAGAATATGAAGGCAAATAGATAATGAAATATTTTAGTATTCTTCCTTTGTAATATTTTGAGACATAAAATGTCAACAGTCCTCCAAGAGTATTTTGGCATTCCTAAAATATGGTAGCAAATTAATTAACATATTTGCTAGAAAGGAGTCTGGGATGTATTGGAAGAAAATAAGTTATTAGTAGTAATGTATGTACACATTTATTTTAAAGATAATTTTGAGTTTCTGAAAATGAAGCAAGTATTAACTGATCAGAACAAAAATAAAGTTAAGGCTCACTCAGGACAATCCAGATGTAACCATTTGAACTGCTCTGTTCCATGGCAATCCTTCAAGATTAATTTGCCTACATAATATGCTCCTGATGAGAGGCCGACAGGCTTGGCCTTTGGATGCCTAGGTCGATGGACAGAAGATAAAGACCAGCCTGACTTGCTGAGTTTTTAAAGTGTTCCATTCATATTTCCCACAGCCTAATGAGAGACACCCAGTAGCTTTTCTAGATCAAAGATACCTACAGGTTGACAGTCACTTATATAAACCTTCCAAATGCTCCTGTTCCTGCTGGGTTTCACCATCGTTTCCAAATTGAATGCCTCATTACACCCCAGGTATTGTGTGGCAAGATGTCTGCCTGCCAGCTGTTCTATTTTTTTCTAACTTGGAAATATTTGCACTAAGTTTTCTTCCTACCTTCTTGCTGTGAACTACTGGCATCTTATGATGCTTAACATCTGTCTGTAGGAACTAGTGCACCCAGTTACAGTGGACAGATTGGTGCAAAGTATATAACCTAGCATTTCCAATTTCAAACATAAACAGATTAAAAAATGCCAACATAGCATAATTCTGTGAACAGGCCATGGGACCCAATGACATCACCAGAGGGGTGTTGGCTATCTCTGGAAGCTCCAGGATACAAAGGACTACAACCTTGACTGGTGATTTGGGTAATTTCAGAACAAAAACCACATCTTAAGTGAAGGGTCCAGCTTAATCCCACCAATTTTTATGTGTATAGTTGAGAAGATTGAGATTTTAGCAGTTGAAAGATCCTGCTCAACTCATACAGGTAAGAACTGTAGAAATCAGGATTTCAACCCAGCCAGTCTCACCCCAGAGATCTCCCACTTGACTCCCATTCCTTACAACATTGACACATGCACTGCCAATGTGCACCGAGGGGACAGTCTTACTCCAGAAATCCAGAGTAGCCTAGAGGACACGGTCTATGAGGGAGATTATCCAACAAAATGTAAAAATAATTAGGTTTGAGGCTGCCCACCATGTAAATCTCCATTTAGAATCTGTGCTCTAAAGTCACATTCTCGGGCTGGGGATGTGGCTCAAGCGGTAGCGCGCTCGCCTGGCATGCGTGCAGCCCGGGTTCAATCCTCAGCACCACATACAAACAAAGATGTTGTGTCCGCCAAAAAATAAATAAATAAATATTTAAAAAAAAATAAATAAAGTCACATTCTCTTCAGAAAATTCTTCATAATGCTACTTAAAGTTACCTAGCATGACGGTACCCATGCATTCATCTGATTGTATTTACAGAGTGTCTTCAATGGAGCCAGGCTGTCTTCTAGATTCTGTGGGTAAAGCAGAGAACAAGACAAGAAGGTCAATATTCCTAACCTCGTGAAGCACATGTTCCTGTTGGGGAGACAGAAAACAAACACAGGAAACAGCTCCTCATGCAGTAAATCATACAGATAGAAGAGGGTTGGAACTACAAGAAACAAAGCCTGTTGTTTAGAGTTGAGCTTCTAGGGTAGCGGGTTGATTCAAGCAGGGTAGACAGTGTAGACACCACAGAGAAGAGGACACACCAGCAAATTCTGAAGGAGGCCAGGAGAAGAGCCACAGAGCCGTGTAGCGGGTGGAAGAGCAGGATGGATGGAGGAGAGAGCCAGAGCAGAGATTCCCAAGCGGGAAATACGCCCCAATGTGTTTGAAGAACAGGAGGAAGGTCTAGGTGTTGGGGGTGAAGAAAATGAAGAAGGCAGTATCTGGAGTCAGGTGGGCTCCTACAGGCCTCGTGGGGTGTTATGTTTCAGTGACATAAGCTGCCAAGGGGTTTTGAGCGCAAGTGTGACATATCTGAGTGTTTCTATAGGACTGTCTGGAGAAGAGATGGCAGGATGGAAAGGTTTCATGTAGGTTACTGCACCTGGGGGTTGGTGCTCCTGGGATGGCCGTGCTAGGAGTTGAGATGACAAATGGCATGATTCTAGATATGTGTAGGAGGCAGAGCCAACGGGGCTTCTGACACAGAGATGAAAGAAGGAGACAAGAATGACAACAGGTTTTGGCCTGAGCGGTAGAAGTTCAGAGCTGCCCTTTACTCAGACGTTGAGGCTGTGTGCGGCGCAGGTTTGGGAGTAATTAGATGAGTCTGGTGTTCAGGGAGATCTTCCCTGAGATTTGATTTAGGAGACATCTATTTAAAGCCACGAGACTGAATGCATAATGGGAAATAGATAAACATATTTTGTATGTTAAGCAATTTGCCAGACTGAGTATTCAGAGAAAGGCCTCTCGGTTCAGAACACCTAAAATTCTCGATAAACTATAATAAACTCTAAGTAAATAAGTCTGAGCTCTCCTAAGAGAAACAATCAGAGGCCAGAAGAAAAAATAAGACATGAGTGGAGCGGTGAGCCGAAGCTGGACTTTGTTTTTATCCAAGGCCATCTGTCGATTTCTGATGGCTCGGTGCCTAGATTGTAACAGGCCACACATGTTTGGATCTGGAAACAAAGCTTTAAGCCCTGGGAATATGGGGGTCACTTTAGAAATTCCTCAGGAAAGCAGGGAATTCCAAGCTGCGATTTCTGTAGGTGTGTTAGGGCAAGTCACCCGGCATGTCACCCGGAGATGCTTGCTACAGACAGCAGCTGGTGGAAGGCCACGCTTCGGGGGTTGCAGGATGGAGCTGTCCACACCTGTGTGGCTTGTGGAAAACCTCAATCTGAAGATCCAGCTTTCAACATAGTCCTGGGTTGTCAGTGACATCAGGGATAAAGCCTAACACCTTCCTCTCTTGAGGAGGTGGCTTTATTACTTAAGTGAGTTTTTTCCCCCTCTGTTCCCAGGTCCTATGTTCACGAGGACCTTCTTTCCATTGTCTCCGTTGTCCTTTATCCTCTCCAATTTGGAGTCCATTCTTATCAGGTTCCTCAGGGTAGAGCTCCCTCTTGGGCCAGTCTTCAGAGTCCACAGACGCTGGTACTGCTGTCCCTTTCCACCAACAGCTCCTGTGTGTCAACCTGTCGCTGCAGTGGGCGGGACCCCCTGGCAATTTCAGCTGCTGGTCCATGGTGGCCTACTGCCTGTCTGGGTGGATGGACACTTGGGGCTCTTTCATGAGCCTTCTCTTCGTGGGTGACGAGTTGCTGCCTCTTGCACAGCTGCTGCTAGCATGCGGGTCACGTGCTATTGGTGACTTTTCCCCATTTGCTTGTCTTTTTTGGCTCCATGGAAAGGACTCATCTCCTGCCTACTCTAAATACTATCTTTGGGTTTTGGTTTCGCTGTCAATTTCTCAGTCCATTTTCTCATGGAGATTACAGAAGCGTCAGAAACTGTGCTCACGATGTTTACTGCCTTCTAGACTACCCATGATAGATGAGGACCCAGTTTATGTGCATATGTGCGAGTGTGCATGTGTGTGAGCACATGGACATGAAAATGAGTGCATTTACTTAGAATAATGGTACATGAAGAAAGAGCAAGCAGAAACAGTTAGATAGTGAGATACATCATTGGAAATAATTATAATATGTGATGATCAGGCCAGTCTTGGGAAAAACCACCAATAGAGTTTTTCTTTGGTGTGTATGAGGGGAGGGCCTCCTGGTTCTATCTTGGCCAGTCCTTTTTTGGCATGACACACCTGCCTCCCCCAGCCTCCTGGGTTTGTCCCACTTATGGGATATCAGCATCTTCTCTTTGATTCTTATTTCCCATTCAACCACCATTCCATGATAAAAATATTAACTAGTACTTTGGAAAAAAAAAAACACTAAGTCGAATAGAAATCTCAGCTTAGCCATTTGTTGGCTGTATCAACTTTGGTAAACCAGTTTTTCTCTTAATTTTATAGATGTGTGTATGCAATTATATATAAATTACATAAATGCAGAAAAAATAAAACCCAAACCCTTCAATGCAATTACAAGAAGATGCATGATATTTGTATAAGGTTGAAGTTTGAGGCTTGGACAGTCTGTTTCACATTCTTTTATATCTTGTTTCCAAACTTAGATTGAGCTAGAGATCATGATTTGAAAAGCAAATGAATGGCTCTCAGGAACCACATGAATCCTCCAGGGACCAAACATTTTCTGAGCCCCAAGTCCAGCTACCTGATTCGGGTCAGTGTGGACGACAGTTCCCACCATGGACAGGGTGCTTGGAGCTGGTGTGGGCTGTCTGAGCTGGAGACAGAGCCTCCTCCACCTGCGGCATGGGCCACCTGGCTGCCTCCTACAGAGCTCATTCTGCAGAGATGGGGTCCTGTCCTTAGTTCCCACCATTCCCCTGAGGCTTCAGCTCTGCCCTGCTCCAGCTTTCCTGGCTCCCACTTTCCTAGGAGAGTTATCCATCACGGGAACACAAGGGCCTTGACACTTAGAAGTGACATTAAACCACGTGTCAGCCTTCATCCTACAAGGACACGGTGCTCAGAGACACAACACTCAAACATGACTCTATCTTATAAAGGGAATAAAAATCATGATGAAAATGTCAAATTATTTTAGAAGGCCGTTTCAGGGTGGAAAACAAAGATGTTGGGGTGTTTGAGCCTCAAAGTCCTTTCCAATTCTGAAAACACGTGTCCTGTGTTTCCTCAAGGCTGATTGCTTTGCCACAGGGATCAGCCGAGGCAGGCTCATAGGATGAGTTCTTATATTTTGTTCTTGTTAAAGAAGACAGGGAAGATCAAAAGTGTGTTCCGGAACCTGCTGAGCCCTTCTGCTTCGGGATCTAGGAGGCCCCTTGTTTGGGAGGCCAACGAGGTACTTTTCAACCCTGGGACTGGCACTGCCAAAGACGGGCAAGGTCTTGGGGTTACCACACAAACCCCAGATTCTTACAGCTCCTCATACCCACAAGGCGCACACACCAAGGACCCTCTCCCCCAGGCCCTTCACACAGGTCATTTTCTCTGCCTGTGATATCCATACAAAGTCACCGATGGGCAGCTCCAACTCCCTATGACGTCTCTGAACTTCCTTCTTCCACAGTTTTCTTCATGACTTTTTGGCTTCTTTTATAAAAGTTATCATACTTTCTAATTCTCTTTTTTTTAATATTAAATTTTTTAATTGTAGTTGGACACAACACCTTTGTTTTATTTATTTATTTTTTTTATGTGGTGCTGAGCATCAAACCTAGGGCTTCACACATACTCTACCACTGAGCCACAGCCCTCATATTTTCTAATTCTCCCGTGTGTTTGTGCATTTGCATTTGGTCTGCCCCTACACTAGAATGTAAGGGCTGTGATAGAGAAGGCTATGCCTGTCATTTTGAATAATGTGTCTCCAGTGCCCACCATGGTTCCTGGAGCACGGTGACTCTCAGAAGTTTTGTAGGTATCAATGCAAAGTGGATGAGTGGATGTATGGGTTATGGGGGCAGAACATTCCAGGGGACAGGGGTGTGATATTTAAAAGTGTACACAAGAAGCAGAAATAAGTGCTATTCAACAAGTGCAGTGGTTCTACATTCAACCTAAAGAATAAAGGCTATCCAGGAGGCATGAAGCAGACTGGAGACAGCTAGAAGAGAAAACCATGTAGAGGCAGACTTGAAAGAGTTACTCAGGAGGAAAACAGAGAGCTCTCAGAAAACAGAGAGATGACTCAATCTGGTTACTTGGCTAAGTAAAATAAGTTAATAAAATTACGTATTAGTTGAAGTAAATTCTGTTATTTAAAAGGTTAATGGCAATGTAAGCCAAGCTAAAGCTGGTAAAAAATAAGTCAGAATTAAAAATTACAGGGCTATGTCACAACAAAAGAGAGACTGAAGGGAATATACAAAGATCCATTTTTGGTGGAGAATTTGAAAGGTGCTGTAGGGAATGCCACCGAAAGTAACATGGCTGTCAGCACTAAAAAGACTTGTTATAATGAGTAGTGGAAATGTCACCTAAAATATTCTGAGAGGTTGTTAATCAAGTAATAAGTTTGAGGAGAAATTCGAGGCTGATGATTTCTTGCATAACTCTCTAGTTCAGTATCAACAAAGTCAGTGGAAATTGTTTCATGATCACAGCACAAACACCAGAAAATATACCCGATGGGACATTGGAGTAGTCAGGGTTCCCTAGAGGAACCAACAGGACACGCATATTGGTGATTGCAAGAGGGGATTTATTAGGAGTGTTTATAGGATCAGAAGCTGGAGATTCCTACAGTGGCCATCTCCAGGACGAACCAGGCTGCCCAGTCCTAGAAACTGGAGCCTCAGAACAAGAGGCACCAATGGTGCAGCCCCAGGCCTGGACACTCCCCAAAGAGTACCTGGAGAGTCCACACTGAAGGTGTGAAGGAGCTGGAGTCTGATGTTTCCAGATGATGACCCAGCAGTGGACACTCCGACTCAAGGATAAAGTAGCTTGTGTCTGGCTCTGCCCTGCTCCAACTTTCCTGGCTCCCACTTTCCTAGGAGAGCTACCCATCAGGGGCCTTGACACTTAGAAGTGACATTAAACCATGTGTCAGCATTCATCCTACAAGGACACAGTGCTCCCTCAGTCTCTTGTTCCACCCTGATTCCAACCTATTGGAGTGTGCTGCTCACATAAGGGGAAGGTCTCTCCCTCAGTTTGCTGTCCCACATGTCAATCATCTCTGGAAACACCCTCACAGACACACCTGGAAGTCTCTTTGTCCTTGGTGTCTCTCAGTTTTATCATGATGACAATCCAGATTAACCATTGCAGATGTGTTTTATTAAAATATAGTAAGTTCAGTTATAATGAATTGACAATGTGGGGAGTCCAGGCCCCAAAGACAGGAGAACCGAGGAGGATGGGAGGGAGAGATGGAGGGACAGATTCTGGATATGAGGATGGACACATTAGTGAGTCATCCTTCATAAGAATAGGTTAAGCCATATAAACTAACCATCAACAAAAAAGACAACTAAATAACGAACCAAGTCAAGTTCTTAGAGATGGGGGTCTGGATCTGGCTCCTATGAATTTCATCTCTCTGACCTCCAGCCATTTCCCTGTATCGAGGAGAAACAGAATTGCATGCCATTTCCCACAGGATGCACACCTGCCTCTGTGGGAGTCAATATGGTGACCAAAGAGTAACTGAGTGTAGATAAGCTCCAATAACTGCTCCAAAAGACATTCTGGGTCAAGTACGTCCACTCTGAATTACTGGAGATTATTGATGATCACCAGACACAGTCTTTCAAAAACGGGGTTACTGTCACATCTGAGGGGAAAATGGCATGTGCTGATATCCCTTCCAGCTTTGGGCAAAGTCAATCTCTAGGGATTTTCCTGAAACCTGCAAAACGTTTTGAGGGAGATTTCATGAAGGTTTTATTTAAGAACCGAATCTTCCACATCTGAAATTCAAACAGTAGCAATAATAAAACTCAGAGACGATATGAGATTGAAGATCTACTTTTGAGCCATTTATTCTAAGTGGATAACTTGAGGGGTTTTTCATATCTATCTCTTCAACAACTACATGCAATGATGATCCCTCTACTCAGCACTGCTAGGAAACTGGTCCACATAGAAGAATTTTCCAGATAACTGAAGCATGCACGTTTTGCATTAACATTATAAAATATGGGATACATGGACTGCCTTGCCCTCAGAGGATGATGACCATTACCACCCTTCTCTCCCTTACAGGATGGCTTGGGACCAGAACCATTATAAGGTGCACTTAAAGATTTTCCCCCGATTGAGTAGACTCAGCATGCTCTGCTTCTGTATCAGACTTTAAGAAATCTATCAACATTTGTTTCTCTTCTATGTCTAATTTGTTGACTTCTTCTTCCTGGGATTTTCCACTTGAAAGCTGTGTCGCTTCTATAAACTGCTTTGGCTGTATGAGAACTGCTTACCTCGTAGCAGCTTTCTCCTCTCAAAAGCATTTTGTTGTTTAGGCTCATCATTGAGGTCTAAATGATGGTCTAGCTGTGTAAAATTTCACACCTAAATTAGTCATAACGAATTATTTTACAGTGAGTAACTTGAAGGAAAGATAAACTTCTGTATTCTTGGAAGTTCAACATGTAGAATTTCAAGTCCAATCGTACAAACATGACCGCGGATGAGAGGCAGAAGCTGCAGTATTGTACGTAAATGCAATTCCATGTTTCCAGGCTGAGCACAGAGAGACTCTATAGCAGGGACCCCCTCCTCCTCCCCCATTTCTTTTCTGTAAAGCTTTGCCAGCTGCTCTGAAGCTTATAATGTATATGTCACAATGTAACCAGAGAGGCTCAGTTTCCAGGGTGAGTTATACATAATGCATATGAACTTGATTGGAATCTGCAATGTTAAAAAGGATTCCAAACAGATTGATCCAAATGACAAATTTCATTAAGGAAATCAAGATCTTGGCTTTATGTTCTTGTATCTCTCCCACTCTTCCAGAATCTGTTCTTTCAGAGAGCAGGAAGAGAGGAAAGACAAGTCTAAGGATTCTAGTGCTTGAGGCTTCCAAGCTGCCTTCACAGATCAGAGTCTCTGTGGGGAGAAATGCAGACAGTGTGAAGCAAAACAAATTTCATCCAAACCTGAGCAGCCAGCAATGCTCTGGAAGTGGCCCAGAAGGTTATGCAACAGTGAGAAATCCAGGTCCTCTGCACTTCCATCGGACCCTCTCTTGGGCCTCCTCCCCCTTCCCCCTTCCCCCTGTGAGATCATTCCCCTATTTATCCCTTGACTCCTTTGAATGTCACTGTACCATCAGCTCCTCTTGCACCTCATCCTCATACAAAATCCCTTTCCCAAGGAGGACAGAAGCTCTGAAAAGATTTCTTTGAGAGAAAGGTTATTCAGAAAGAGTCTTGGAACTCTATCATTATTTTCCCCCAAATAGCTGAGGATTGAATAATAGTCCAGTGGGAACTGAAGCAAAAATCAGGTCATCTCCTCGCCTCTCATCTCCTGCCATAGGTACACAGGTGTCCAGAGGCGGAGATGATTATGCAGCTCTAACCTGGTGTGCTTCACAAAAGGTCCCCAAGAGTCATTTGTGCCTTACATAAAGCTGCTTAAAACATAAAAATATAAACCAGAACAAAAAAAAAACATATCAGTACCTACTTTCACACCATACCTATCTTATAATCATATATCTGGCAAAGAGCAGGTAAGAATATAGTAGAAAACCATGAAGCACATACAAGAGGTGTAGCTAATGTATTTTAATGAGGAGAGGCCCTGTGTTTCTATCAATGTTTGTTTGTTTCTATTGATGAAATTATTTTCTACATTAATAATAATACAAATTAAAGCTTTCCTACTACATATATTTCAAGTATTTTCTCCTGTTACCTAATGATACATTTAAAAAATATTTTTGCATTGTTACATATAAATTTGACATTGTAAATAAATTTATATTTTTCACATTGCCAAGCTGCCCATTTTTTTACTTTATGTTTTCTGCTTTGGTTGTGAGTGGCTAATCCTTCACCAATTTCATATAATTGTTCTCCTAAATGCATTCTCCTCTTTTCTTTATGGATTTGGATTTTTTACATTTACTTTGAAGATCATCTGAAATCTTTTTAGTACATGGTAATGATATGTTAATTTTTTAAAATGGTTAAACACATCAGCATCAATTATCAAACAATCCATTCTTTTCTTCCTAATTAGGAAAGTTGCCTTTCTAATATACTGATAATACCCCCCTACACACACACACACAAACAAAACCCACAAACAGAAATTTTGAGTATGCTGCACCCTCTTGGTTGCAGTTTTAGGGTCAATTCTTGTTGAGTGAATCAGGGGACTTAAATTCTTTTGATAGAACAACAATTTCCTTAAGGTTAGGAAACCTTCCCAAAGGAGATGTCATTGTTTCTGTGAATTTAAGATTTGCTTATTAAAATTGACAAAATAGATATTGGAGCAGAGATAAACACTTTGGAAATCATGGATCTGTAGATCAACAATTATGAAGTCCAGTGTCTATGGGGTACTATTGCTAAGTCGACAAAATAAATGAGCAAAGTGAATGTTAAAGGACGAATTCCAAAGACCCTGAAGAAAAGAAAGAGTTTAAAAGTGGGCAATAGACCTACACAGACATTTCTCAAAAGAAGACACACAAAAAGCTGATAGGTACATAAAAAACTGCTCGCATCACTAATTACCCATGAAATGCAAATCAAAGCCACAATAAAATACCACCTCACCCCAGAAGAATGGCTAATATAAAAAATAGTAGAATAACAGGTGCTAATGAGAATGTGGAGAGAGGAACCTTCACATTGTGGAGAGAATGTAAATCAGAATAGCCGTTAGGGAAAACAGTATGGAGTTCCTCCCAAAATTCAAAGTACAGCCACTGTGTGATCCAGCAGTCCCACCAGTGGGTACGCATGGAGAGGAAATGAAGCCAGCATGTCATGAGACACCTGCATCCCAGGCTTGTTGCAGCACTGCTCCTAAAGACCAAGGAATGGAAACAGCCTACGTGTCCATCCGCTGATGAGTGGATGAAGAAAATGTGGTGCCGATGCACAATGGAATACCACTCAATCCTAGAATGAATGAAATTCTCTCTTGACTGACAACACAGTGGAACCCAAGATCATTCTGTTAAGTTAACTCAGTTGGGGTACAGAGAGAGGTACTGCATGAGCTCATGTCGATCCCAAGAAGTTGATCCCATGGATGTTGAGAGTAGAATGGTGGTTCCAGGAGGCTGGGGAGCCCCGGGAGAATGGGGGGGGGTGTGGTTTAAGGGACTGAGAAAGGTTAAGTACTAACTGGGTACTAAGTTACAGGTGAATGGGAGCAAGAACTCCTTGTGTGTCGTTGCACAGCAGGTGTAGCAGTGATGTACTGGACACTGCAAAGCCAGAAGCAAGGGCTTTACAGTTTTTACCATAAATGATGAATGTTTTGAGGAAGTAGAAATGTTAAACTTGACTTGAACATTATACAACATAGGCATCCACTGAAGCATCACGTTACACTACTAATATGTATAAATTTTATGATTTTATGTACCAGCTAACAATTAAATTTAATTACAAAAATGAAAGGAATTCTGGGCAGAGTATGTCCCGGGCAGCAGGAACTGCTTACTCCCCCCAGTTCCAGTAGATCATTGACGTGGGACCGTGGGCCCAGAACTGCCAGCTTTTTTTTTTTAAGAGAAATTAGACACCTGGAACATGGATTTTAATATGAGCTCTTCCAATCCTTACCTACTTCAAGATTTTTTAAAAACACTTCTGAGCCCAGAGATTCAGTCTGCTGTCCACATGGAGTCAATGGAATTGATGGTAACACAAATCAGGCACCTGACTGAAATTCCTAGACAAGGAATCTAGAGTGTGAGATGATGAAACTCCCCAAACATGAAACTGAAGAGAAAACTCGTCTTTTTAGCAGTAACAGAGTAAAAATAACAAGAACACCCATCTCTATAGGTCCCCAGTCGCTCAGGTCTGTACAGCCCTTGTCACCACCCAGCCATCATTTCCAGTCTCCACCAACTCCAAACCTCTGGCTCTCACCCTCATGCCGACCATCTCTCTCTGGGCTGTTGCTTTTATCTTATGGCTTATGTAGAGAGGAGGACCCATCAGACAGAGATTCCTCCACCCTGATTCTGCATTAGACCCCCTCTGCCAAGGCCACCCTTTCCTTCTCTCCACCTGTCACATGATCACAGCTGCCCAGAGCAACTTCTCCTGCAGGGCAGGCTCTCGGGGCCACCTATGCCATGTTCAGACTCTCCATCCTCCCAAGGCTTCAAAATGAGCTCAAGCCTCTTCCACTAACAAGAATAAAAACTGAGATGCCCACTCTCGGCAGTGCAAGCTTCTTGACTGGCTCAGTCCACTCTTCTTTTCAGGTCAAACTTGAAAGACTTGGATAAACACCCAATCTCCAGTGCCCTTCCTCCACGCACTCTTCAGGGTATCTGATCTGGCTTCTGCTTCAAGACTCTGCCTTGCTCTCTGTTCAGCTCATTATGTCATTCAATCCATGGAGCATTTCTAGAACTTTCCTTTCTTGTTCTCGGCATCACTTGACCCTGTTGGCCACTCTCGGCTCCATGACCCAAGCCCTCCCTGGCTTGTGATATCTGGCTCTCCTGGGCTTCCTCCTACTCCTTAGATCACATCTTAATTCCCACTGTTCCTGGGAACCCTGCTTTAGTGGGCCATGAACACTCTCCATTATAACACTTTTCACTGTGACATTTTCTATGTGTGCTCTTCCCACATGTAGGCTGAAGAGAGGGAGAGAGCATATGTTTTCATCATCATATACACTGTCCCAAGTTCAAGTACCAAGTCCAAGACCAGGGGCTCAAGAGCTATTCGTGTAGTGAGTGAGTGACTAAGTACTTGATAGCAGGTGAATCTAGTGCCTGAAACCACAGAGGATGCAGGTGGTCTCACCTGCTCCATGCATGAGGCACTGACTAGAAAACAAGTTTGTTTAAAACCATTTTATGTTTATTTCTTAATCTTTATTAATGACACACCAAATATATTTGGGGCTTTGTAAAAAATATTTTTAGTTATAGATGGACACAATACTTTTATTTATTCGTATGCAGCACTGAGGATCACACCCAGTGCCTTGCACGTGCTAAGGAAGCGCTCTACCACTGAGCCCCAGCCCCAGTCCTATTTGGGACATTTTTTAAAGCAGAGTTGTTCCAATGTGTTGCATTTGGGGTCATTTTTGGTTTTTATTCTTCAACGTTCATTTCACATTTAATATAACCTCTAAGTAGAAAGACATCAAAATCAATAAGGTATTGTTCTTAGCCTATTTTTCTTCCTTCTCTGTACTAAAACTTAAAAGGGAAACAAAATTTGGACACCCATTCATTAAAATCTCCACAGAGGCAGAGGATGACTGTCAGAACAACGAGAAACCAAAGAGGAGAGGAGAAACTCTGAAAAAGCTCATTGAAATGAGTTTTTAGAAGTTGCCCCAAAGTATCCATGCATCATCAATATCAGGATCTGAGGCTCAGAGGGGAAAAAGGATCTGTTTTCAGACCCAAAGAATGAGCACTTCACAGTTCCTCCCAGTGATAAGCAGCTCTGCTCACCCACCATCATGGGCGCTCGCCTTGCCCCAAGGTGGCCAAGTCTTCCCTGCAGGGGGCCTGGCCCTGACAGGAGAAGGTGGCTTGTGAGCATGTGCACTGGGGGAGAGCAGACAGGAATTACTCCAGGAGTTCTGAATGGGGGCCACCTACGTGCAACTAAAGCACACCCATACTACGCCTATAGTGAGCAGCAGAGGGTGACGTTAGTATCATCTGCGTGTAGCTGACATATAAGTGCAGGCTGGGAGGACCCGACAGTGTCGATGATATGAACAGGTGAGGCCCCAGGGTCAGTAGAGACCACTGGCTTGTCCAGTTAAATATGCATAAAGGCTAGCCAAGGAGATTAGAGTCACAGACAGATTTTTTGTGGGAACTCAATGTGTCAAATCAGCTTGATCTGTTAGACAGCCTGGCTCAAGTCCCAGTGTCGTCACCTTTGATAACAGACATCAGCCACATCACTTAACCCTGCACAGCCTCCAGAGCTTCTTGTCTATAAAGTGGAGATGGCAACACTTACTGTCTAGTGTCTGCAGCAGGAGTGGATAAGGTGCTCCGTGCAAGGGCCTCTCCTACAGCAAGGACCAAGTACACAGTACCAATAGGGCTGGGAAAACAGTGACAGAGTCACTCTCAGCTTGCAAGAGGGTCAGGGCAGGTAGGGACAGCCAGGGAACTGGTTCAGCACAGGCCTGAGAGTCTAAGGCCCAGCACATAGAGAGAGGGGCTTGCTGCATGGAGCTATGCGTCTTCTACCATTTGGATGGAAACTGAACCCAGGGCTAGAGTGGTGTTTGAGTTCCATGCGTCCATTAGCTCCCCATGGAACAGGAGGTGGGGTTCACGGGCAGGGTCTTCATGGGGACATTAGTACTGGTCAGACTGACATAAAATACAAGACATCATCCTGCATCAAAACCAAGTGGCCCCACCGGGCAGGGGCAGCTGCTCTCCTCCTGCACCACCACTGCCCACTTGTTTGATTTATTGGCAGCAACCTCACATCTTCACTGAATGGGAAAGTTCTCTACTTGAAAATAAAACTGGGGGCTGGGCATGGTGGTGCACGCCTGTAATCCCAGCATCTCTGGGACAGGAGGATCACAAGTTCGAAGATAGCCTCAGCTACAGCAAGGTGCTAAGCAACTCAGTGAGACCCTGTCTCTGAATAAAACACAAAATAGGGCTAGGGCTAGTGATGTGGCTCAGTGGTCGAGTGCCCCTGAGTTCAATCCCTGGTACCAAAAATAAAGCAAAACTGGGGGCCAGCAGGAGCCTTCCTAAGACAAACTGGGTTTTTAGAACAGACAATAAAGTGGGCAATTAGTAGCATCCCCAAGGCATTATTCCATTAAGAAAGTAATTACCTACAGAAATCTTTAAATGGTGACAGTCTATAAACATTTCACTTACTCTCCACTTTTGAACTCCACCTGGAATGAAGCAGAGACACTGGGAAGTGTATCTTCATGGCTTTCAGAGCAGCGTTGGTGGCTGATGGGACCCACTCCCATCTGTTCTTGTGATGATTAAGAGTTACTTTGAGATGACTGGTTAGAACCAAAAATGAAAATGGCAACTCTACGTATAATTAATATTCCTAATCCTGAACTCACTATCACCAGCTCAAACAAAAAGCTGGGAGACTCTAAACATTGGAACAAGACTTCCTGTGACATCAGTAGCCAAAGCATGCAATTAACCCAGATGCCCATCAGTAAATGAATGCACCAAGAAAATGTAGTCTATGTATACAGTGGAGTTTTCCTCAGCCAAAAGAGGATTGGAAGTATGGCACTTGAGAATATCAAGCTAAATGAAATAAGCCAGACTCAGAAAATGCAGGTGGAACGCTTTCTGTCCTAGGTGAAGCTAGAGCAGAATAATGGAAAGAAGGTGGTGGGAATCATGAAGATTGAGAAGGAGATCAGGAGGGAGGGAGGGAGACAGGAAAGGGGAGGAAATTTGGAGCGAATTTAACAAAATCACTTTATATGCAAATATTAACATGCCACAGGAATTTCATCTTTACGTGTATATGTGGATGGAACCAATCAAAAGTAAAATGATAAATGAGTCAAAGGTAAATCAACAGAGTAGAGGAAGGAGAACAGCGAGAGGGAGGAGGGGAAGAAAAGTGAGGGGAATGGGTATTGAAATAAAATTCCGAGCATGTGTGATTTTGTCATAATGTATTCAACTACTACATATAATTAATGCTCTCACAAAACAGAAATCATAAAGAATTTTAAGATAAAATATTTTTTAAAAAAAGTTAGGGGGACACACTGTCTTGGGGAAGGTGGTTTGGAAGGATCTTCTTTGTCTTGAGATTTAGGAAGAGGAAAGCAGTAATGCCTCAGAGGAAAAAGCTGATGAGGTACAGAAGGGTTAACTTAGAAAAAATGTTAGATTCATGTCTCAAAAAAAAAAAAAAGTTCACACACCCCACAATGTTTGGTAAAAATTTGGAAAGAATGTGGCCATTTCTCTCTCATACTTCTTGCTTTTGTTATTTTCTAATTGCATCTTTGTGCTTTTATCAAATAAAAATCTTGTGGACTCTCCTTTGTTGTTGCTTCATTCTTTGTTTTGTTTTTGCAAATTTAGCCACACAATTATATTTTTACCTCCAAGAGATAATCTGCTTTATATTTCACACTAAGATCTTAGACAAACACGAAAACAAAATCTTCTTATTAGTATTCTAACTTACACAGTTTCTCAGCAGGTTGGCCTGGTGTACAAATTTTTCATCAAAAGGATTTTTTTTTGATGATTATACAATCATCCATACTAAATCTCCCTTTTTGGTTTCCTCTTCCTATTGGTGTATTTAATAATTGCACATCTCCTGCAGAGGGACAAATTTGATCAGAAACTATTTCCGAAAGTTTCTCAGGAGATAGGAAACAACTTTCCAAAGAGAATTTGACTTGAAATAACTGTTTGGACTTTGGGGATTTTCAGTTATTATCAGAAACCCAACTGGCAAGGGCAGCGGTATTGGGATGCTTCATTGAGTCTGACATCGTGTACAACGTGTATTGATTGGAATGTGCCACCTCCAGGCATACTATCATCTTGCTACGTTTAACATAACTGTCACTTGAAGATTTGATTACAAAGTAGTACACTAGGTCTAATCCCACTGACAAAGAAATAGATTACTTACTTTCAAAAACATGTTTTAGGTTCTCAATCTGCCAATTCAAAAAGAGAAGTTGTCATTTTCTACATGAAAAGATTCACTGTCAGGGATTTTAGAGGTGAAAGAGAAGATACAAAGGAGCTAAGGTTAATGGGCTGTCCGCCATGCTAAGCGTCCTTCTTTCCTTGAGCATCCCAACAACCCAGCGAGGCAGGAATTGCCTCCAGCCTGCTGATGCTGAGGTAGGTCAGGATTCTGGCCGTGAATCACTGGGCCTTAGGTGGTGGCTCTGGATCTGGAGTCCAGGCTTCTCTAATTTCAAAGTCCAAGGTCATTCCACCATATTATGACCAGCTCAAGGTTGTCAGTGCAGCAAATGTAAGGAGATGAGTTTCTGAAAAAAATTCTTCAAAACAAGACCTCATCTCATCTGAGATTTAGACAATTGCTTTTCCCACCTCCTAAGTTATCTCAAACCTTCCTCCATTCCTATGGCTCTTGTCTCAATTTTCGGCCTCATCAACTCTTACCTGGTATTTTTACAATCACATATTAATTTATCTTCCTGAATTTGGTTTTTCCTCCCCAAGACATTATCCATATTGATATTTTAAACACAAAGATCTGATTGTCAATCTCTATTGAAACCTTTCTCTGGCTCATCTCCAGTGGGATAAGGTCACAATCCCTTAGCACCATCTTTAAAGCACTCCACTATGTGGCTGGAACCTGGAACGTCCCCCCAAAACTCACACATCCGGCAATGCAGCTCATTCAGAGATGAACAGATTGGATCACGAGGCTCTGATCTCATGGGTGGATTAACTCACTTGATGGATTAATAACTCAAGTGGACTTACTGGGAGGTGGTGAAAGTGATGGGCAGGTGGGGTGTGGCTGGAGAAGGTATGTCCCTGGCCCCTCTGTCTCCCCCTGTCTACTTCCCAGCTGAGTAGCTTCTCTCCACTACACTCTTCCATGCTGCTGCTCTCCCTCGCCTGAGCTCAGAGCCAAGAAGCTGAGGACAAGCCTCTAAAACCATGGCTAAAATCAATCTTTCCACCTTTAAGTTAAAGGGACACTGGTTACAGTGACGGACAGCTAACAGGGCCATCTTGCCCCTCCTACCTCTTCAGCGTCTAGGGAGGTGTCTCGTGGCCATTTGTCCAGGCCTGTGGAATTACCTGAGTTTCCCTGACAGTAGGTGCTTCTGCCTGTGTCCCTTCCTTGGTGCCACTCCCATCCCCCAAGAGTGTGTACTTTTAAGGTCGTCATGGTCACGGGTGCCCTTTTCAGTGACATCTTCCTGTGCTTTAGGCACCAAATCACTCTTTCTGTTTTATAAGAACAGTGCTGTGCTGAACTTATTTCTTTGTATTCTGTTTCTCCTTTACAGATTTTGACATCTTTGTGAGCAGGGACTATGTCTAAATGTTTAGTAACTCTTTCTAAATAAATCAATCTATTTAAGCATTTCTAGTTAGCTTCCTGTTTTTGATGAAATATCTTTAAATGGCACAACTTCAGGAACCTAACTCATTACACTAAGGCTCTGGGAACACTGCCACTTGATCTTACTCTTGGAATCTTCTAAACTAGTCATGGCATGCCAGAGAGAGGGGGGAGGGAGAGAGAGAGAGGGAGGGAGAGAGGGAGAGAAAGGGAGAGAGAGGGAGGGAGAGACAGGGGAGAGAGAGGGAGAGAGAGGGAGGGAGAGAGAGAAGGGGAGGGACAGGGAAAGAGGGGGGAGAGGTAGAGGAAGAGAGAGGGATAGAGAGGGAGGTAGAGAGGGGGGAGAGAGGGAGGGAGAGGGAGAGGGAGAGAGAGGGGGGAGAGAGGGAGGGAGAGAAACAGGGAGGGAGAGAGAGAGGGAGAAGGAAAGAGGGAAGGAGGGAGAGAGAGGGAAAGAGATGGGCAGAAGGGGAGAGAGGGAGAGAGAAGGGGAGAGAAAAAGAGAGAAAGGGAGGGAGATAAAGGGAGAGAGAGGAAGGAAGAGAGAGGGAGGGAGAGAGAATTTCCACTCACCTTAGTAAAGCTTGGGAAGAGGACTCAAGAGGGAAGGAGTGAGTAGACTAGTGATCAATAATGAAGAAGGAAAATGTAAGAAGCAGAGAGGAAAATGAGAACACAGCACCCAGAGAATAAACCTAGGTGTCCCAGAGTTGAGAGAGCCCAAATCTGAATACAAAGTACAAAGGAAGCTTCAGAGAACCTCGGAGGTAGGTTCTGGGTTCTGACTTCCACAACATGGAGTGGGTGAGGGCAGGTCAGGGACTGAGGGGCGGTGAGGACAGAGGGCTGAAGAAGTCGGAGAGACATGTGTGTCCTGTTGAGTCCCCTCTGTGTGTCCCCTAATCTCGGCCAGGTGCTGAGCTGCTACGTGGATCTCACCATGGGTCCCAGGGGCTTTCTACCCACAGCTTTCTGTCCTCTGCCATAAGAGGGATGGGAGAGTGCATGCAGCTGGGATTGGCTGAACAACCCCAAACAATGTTGAAGCAAACAAGAGTGTGTCTTTCCTTTGCAGCTAGACACCGGCCACATGGACTTCCTGTCTTCAAGGCCAGGGATGTAGAGGGGTCAGGCAGTGCAAATGTCAGAATGGATCACAGCAAGTGGCCATGGCAGAGCAGGAGATGAGCACCCAGCAGGAGGGCCAGTTCATTGGGGTTGAAGTCGATGGTGGGAAAGGTGAACAGCCATCCCTAATTCACCTCTCCATTTATTAATTCAAAGGAAGGATACCTGTGCTTTCCCTGGCACATGTGAAAAGTTTGTGAGAGCTCACGCTTGACTCCATGCAGCATGGAGCTGCCCACAGGTGCCATCGCAGGCCTCTCCAGCCCCCAGTCTCCATGTCTCTGGCTGCTCAGCCTGTGCTGTCCAGTGAGGAACCACCTGCCACCTGTGGCTACTTAGGTGTCAACTTAAATTAATCACAATTGGATTAATTAAAAAGTCAGTTTCTCTCTCACACTGGACGTATTTCAGGTGCCCAGGAGCCACATGTTATTGGCGGCCCGGTTCTAGAATCTTCCCACCACTGCAGAGTATGCTATTGGGAAGCTCCACACACCTGACCAGCTCTCATCTCCCTGCTGAGCTGAGCCTTTTCATTTCCTTGCACAGAAACTCCCTGCGGGTGCCTCCCTGCCACCAAGACTCCTCCTGGGGACCTTATCCAAATGCTGTCTCTGACCTGGGGACCTTGTCCAAATGCTGTCTCTGTGCAGCGAGGCCACAGTGGGTGCCAGGAGTGGGTGTGATGGCACTGACTCCCAGGTGACACTGACGCTGTTCCTTCAGCTGTATTTGGTTGCCGTGGCATTCAGACTGTTCCCACTCCATCTCCATCCCTTCTTGGCGTCCACAGGCTCCCAGAGAAAACCCTCGTTTGGTCCAGTGTGAAGCCTGCTCAGGTGGTCATTCCCAGGTGCTGTCTCCACGTGCAGCCAGGTCCCTGTCTCCTGAAGGCCCTCCCAAGGGCTCCAGCCTGCTGGATCATTTGCGTACAGTTTGCTTTTAAATCTAGCAATGAGGGTCATGTCAAGGAAGGTGGGCAGCTTGCACGACTCAGGCCCCACCCCAGGGGTTTCCAGGCATTGGGTTGGAGGTGGGGCCCCTTCACCCACATTACCAGCAGACTGCAGGAGACTCTAATTCCAGTGTTTTCCTAGCCGAACCCCCAGACATACTGTTGTGTGGGGCTGGAGGTGCAGCTCAGCGGCAAAGCACTTGACAAGCATGCAAAAGTCCCCAGATTATGTGCCCACCCAACAGCGTGCGCTCACATACACACACACACACACACACTGCCATAGTGAACATAACTGACGACACTCGCAAAACTCACAGATAACATTTCTCTGACATTCAACTGCTTGTATTGTTTTTGATTGACTGCAAAATAGAGTATGAGCTGCCTGTTCTTATCTTAAAATGTCTAGATTCATAGACTTCAGCCTTGACCGAGTGTAGAAATTCCTCGAATCCCTTGAGGAAGATTTAAAAATCTTACAAAGTGGGCCTAGCCCCAGAGATTCTGACTTAATTGATGGGGCAATGGCCTTGTGTTTTGGCTTTGCTTTGCTTTGCTTTGCAGAGGTCTATATTAGTCTCCTGGGCTGACATAACAAAGGACTGTAAACTCAGCAGCTTAAAAATGACAGAAGTGCATTCCATGCCCATCCTGCAGTGAGCTGAGATCAAGGATTTGGCAGGGCCGTGGTGCCTCCGAAGACCCTGGGGAAGGCTCCATCTCATGCTCTTTCTCAGAAGCTGGTGGTCTGGTCGCTGTGGTCCTTAGCTATCCTGGTTCATGGCTAAATTGCTCCAGTTCATGCCTCCTGTGTCAGACCTTCCTCCTGAGTCTGTCTCAGTCTCCTTCTAAGGACACCAGTTACTGAATATAGGGCCCATACCCTCCTCTCAACTTTCCATCTGCAAAATCACTTTTTCCAAATGAGGCTGTGTTCACAGGTATGGGGCTGAATGCTGCGACACATCTTTTGCAGTACATGATTCAACCCACAAGCTCCCCAAGCACTTCTAACATCAGCCAGGTTGGGGGAAGGATGGGTCAATGGTTCTGACTCTTGACATGCATCACAATCCCCAAGAGATATTGGATACCCATGGGTTAGTGGATCCCGCTCGGTAGATTTGGTCTGGACCCAGGAATTTGCATTTTTCCTCACACATTTGGAAACAATCAATCAAGAAAGAAGGAGAATAAAATGAGGCCTGTCCTCCGATGCCCTGGAGGGTCAGCATCGGCCTCCTGACAGCTGGACAAAAATGTACAATGTGGGTTAGAAATGACATTACAGCAAGATTTCCAGGGAATTCGAGCATTCGTTATATTATTGGAGGTACTGTTGCATACCATGCAAAAGTAAAATTGTTCTTAAATAGCTTGTGAAATGAGCTATTGAGAAAAATGGATGAATAAAGAAACAAATAAGGTGCTGGGCTGTGGCTCAGCTGTAGAGCACTCGCCTAGCCCGTGAGAGGCCCTGGGCTCGATCCTCAGCACCACATAAAAAAATAAATAAATAAAATAAAGGTATGTGTCCTACTACAACTAAAAAATAACTATTAAAAAAAAAAAAGAAACAAGAAAATGAGCCACGAGGCAGATTCCCCAGTGGCCTATCTCCCTGAAGGCAGGAAGGGGCCTTCTGAATCTTCTGGCCAAAGAGATGTCCCAGCAACTGTGAAGAAAGTGGCTGTCACCACGGTGGCTGAAGATACTCTGCCTGCTGGCTCTTCAGCCACCACGACTCCTCGCTACGATCTGCCTGTCTAGGCTCAGACCCAGAAATCCCAAACTTTTCCTGTCTCTGCTCCTTCTCAAATGATTCCAAATAACTCTCCATGGCCAAAGCTGGGAACAGGAGGAAGCCTGGGAAACACAGACCAGCACACCACAGAGCTAGCCCTGACCTGGCGCAGGGCCAAACAAGTAGCAGGTAAGTCTCAGAGTCGGTGGCTGAGAACCAAAGAAACCTTCCCGAAAGCTTACAGCCAAGTCCAAACATGCCGTATATGATTTTCTTTTGGCAGATACAGTGTAAAGTAAGAGCAGACCAAATTCCCCAGGTAATCGTAATTGACCTATAAATGTCATTATTGATAGATTGTATTTCTGGAAATGTTGTTCTAGCACTAAAGTGCTCCTGTGAATCTGAGAAGGGAATTTAGAATTAGACGGAGCCTTTTCCATCTCTCTCTCCAACTAACTTCACGTTTCCTCTTGAAGAGCTGCACTTTTCCCCTTTCCTTCTTCTTCAAAACATATCACAGATGCAAGCAGTCACAGACATTGATGTCCAGAAGGTCCATGGTTCATTGGGGACAATTACTTTGGGGAGGACCATTTGCTGGCATTGCTTCCCAGAGCCGTTCTCGCTCAGACCGAAGGAGTTCTCATCAGGTTAGCTTTTTTAACTTGTCAATTTTAAGGACTGATACTATATTTTAATAAAATGGGTATTGTTTGGGGAGGTTTGAACGCTTCTGTCTCTTCTAAAATTCACGTTGACAATCTCTAACGCGACTCATTGTGAGGTGTGGCTTTTAGGGGCCCATCAGGCTAGGAGGCTCTTCTCTCATGGATGGAACTAGGACCCTCCTGAAAGGGCTCCTTCCCTTTCCTGCCTTCTGCTGTGTGAGGACATAGTGATTGTCCCCTCTAGAGGGCGCAGAAACAAGTGGTCATTTCAGTGGCAGGCAGCAGCCCTTGCCAGACACCAGCCTCTGGGGCCTTGATCTCGGGCTGCCCAGCCTCCTGAACTGTGAGCAGCACATTCCTGCAGCTCACATGGGACCCCGTCTGCGATCTTTTGTTACAGCAGCACAAAGGGAGAGAGACAGTACGGTGTGACGTCAGGGGTCGATGCCCCTCAGGTGTGGCACTTCTCTGCACAGCTTGTCTCAAGTGTCCTTTCCGCTGTGCGTCCTCGTGCTCTTCTGTGAAACAGGATTGACAGAATGCCATCTTTCTCAGATGGCTATTAGATGTAAACAGGACACATTTCTTCCTCAAAAATGTCCCCCATATCTTCAGTCATGTAATAGGGATATCTTCTGTAAACACCTATTTTATTTGACCTTTGGCACGAACTTATGAAATCAGCTTCCACATTCTCCAAATTCAAATTGGCAAACAGGATTTTTTTCCCCTGAAATTAGTCCATTGCATTCATTAGTAGAACTTCAGAATAAAGAATAGAATTAACAACTCTAGGTCTCTATTCATCCACAACAAATAATATCCCTTAATCAAACTCCACATGGAAAATCCTCCTGTGCCTCTTGCATTCTCTGCTGATAAACTGCTGAGTCACTGCGTGTGGCAGCCAAGTTCATCTCTGAAGCATGCCTCTTTGAGTTGACAGGGGCACCCAAGGTCCTTCTGCTATTTCTAGATAATAGAAAGAGACCAGCAGCCTGATGCATACTCTGAGTAGCTGTGTGTGTGTGTGCCTGTGTGTGTGTGTGTGTTCATCTGTGTGTGTTCTGTTGCCTTTGCCCTTACTAAGGCTGGCAGAGACTTGTCATGCACATCGCAGGTTGAGCAATTCCTGTATGATGTAGGCACCTTGAGAAATCATGTAATGAGACTCTAAACTGTAGCATGACAAATATAGATAACCGTGGCCACCCATCAGAAGAGTTGGATGTGAGCTCATTGGCTCAGGATGGTATATTGTAACTTGTTTATCAAGATTAGCAAGGGGAAATTTTAAATAATTAAGAATTTTCTTATCTTGCATTTAAAAATAAGCCATAGACCCTAGATTAAGTCTAACTTGGTTAGTTCTTACTGGCAATAGAAGCAATATTCTGCTGTTAACATGGCAGCCATTTCTTGTGCTATGACTTAGCACCACTTTCCTCTTCTCCAAATTAGGAAAAAAAAGACACTTTAATCTGACTTTGAAAACATATTTTGTAATCCCTAATTGTTACTCATTTGAACTTCATATTCTAACACAGCCAAGGGCTGAGGAGCACCCCTAACACTGGAAGAGGTTGTAGAGATGAAGAGAGCTCTTCCACGAGAGAAGCCGGCTGTAGCTCTGGAGATGGCTGGTCTTGATTGCCTCGGATACTGTTAACCTTCTCTGAGCATCAGTTTCTTCTATGTAATAAAAGAATAATAAAAGCACCCTACCATAGAGGTGTTGTCAGGATGACCCACAGAACATTTTTGTGCTCTGGTGCCCGATTTGCTGAAAACATCTGTGGACTTTATCCGGAGTGTAAACCATAAGGGTTTGTCCAGTTTCCTGACTTATGTTAAAACACTCTCTGGTTGAATGGTTCTTAGATACCTCTACCCAGCTGCATCTTCAAGTCTATTGATTATGCAGAAATTCCGTGCACACTTTGTATTTGTTATAATGGATTTTTAATCCAGCCTATTTAGACCTCTAGTATTTGTTTCATTTTAATTGTTGTTTATTACTGAATGTTCCTTTTAAATGACCTATTACAATCTTTAAACTCATTTCCTCTGGTTTATGTTCCTTTCTCTCTCTCTCTCTAATATCTCTCTCTCTCTCTCTCTCTCTCTCTCTCTCTCATATATTGCCATCAATTGATGACTAAGTGATTTTTAGAATTTTTCTTATTTTATTAATATAAAATTGAAATCGACCTTCCTCAGACTTGTAATTGTTAGTTGGAGAAATGACTACATCATAAAAACTTAGAAGGTACTATTTTAGCAGGGAAACTTTTTTAGGAACTGTTCTATGAACTTATATATGGAAAAGAGGAAAGTTTTTGCAGTGTGGAAATAACTAAGGCAATTTTCTGTATTATTTAGGGAGAAAATTTTACTTTTTCTTAAATTGCATGAAGACTCCAAGTTAAAATGTCCCTTCATCTGATACCTTTGAAAGTCCATTTTAATTACTGAAATAAAAACTCCCTGATGTTAGAGAGATTCTACATACATTAAAGCAATCAAATTATATGTTCCCACTACCTTCTGTTTGCTTTAATTAGACCTAAGGGTACAAGTCTCAAGATGTTACTGTTGACTTATTTAGAAAGTATTTTAAATCTCTCAAAAATCTCTGGAGGCCCTGCAGATCAAATAGGCTAAACATATACTATGAAAATCGGTTGGCTTATAAATGTTAGCACAAAATTTTTTCCATTATTTGTTTCAACCTACCTGTCTTCTTATATTTGAAGTGAGTTATTGCAGACTTTGTTTAGCTGACTTAGCCTATCAATCCATGTCTTTCAATTGGTTTATGTAGTTAATTTATATTTTAAACAATCATTGATATAAATGTATATAGGGCTTACATTTGCCATTTTCTTCATTTTTTCTGTTTTCTCTGGTTTATGTTCCTCTGTTTCTCTCTCTCTCTCTAATATCTTGCCATCATTGATGACTTAAATGATTTTTAGAATTTTTCTTATTTTATTTATAATGTTTTAAGAGTGTCACTTAAATAGTTTTCTTGGTTAATGTAGGCATTAAAATATTTATACATAGCTTATCAGACATACTAGTGTTAAAATTTTACCACCTCTGGTGAAATGCTAATAATTCATTTTCATTTAAACCCTTTGTCTTTTCACTTAAAACAAAATGTTGCAAACATTTCCGCAAACACTGAGCACCACAGCAGATGGTGGTGTAATTTTAGCTTCAAGCAAAGAGCATGATTTCAGGAATTCATGGAGAAAAGGATGGCCTATCGTATATATTTACTCCCAATTTGACCCAGTCTGTGGCCCTTTCCTTTCTGAAGTATTAATCCTGCTTCTCTTATCATTTCCTTTCTGGTCTATGAGCTTCCTTGAGCTATTAAGGGCAGATCTGTTAGAGAAAAAATTCTCTTAGTTCTTCTTTTCCTCAGAATGTGTTTGTTTCCGAAAAGCAGTTTCACCGGACCTAGAATTCAGCATTGACCATCCTTGTCCTTCAGCACAGAAATCCACTCTTTCCTGGATTCCGTGGCCTCGTGAGGAATTTACCAACCTGGGTATGGGGGCCCCTGTAGAACCCCTGCTTAGCTAAGCTTCCTTTTAAGAATTTTTCTTGAGGATGTGGCTCAAGCGATAGCATGCTCGCCTGGCATGCGTGTGGCCCAGGTTCAATCCTCAGCACCACATACAAACAAAGATGTTGTGTCCGCCGAAAACTAAAAAAAAATATATATATATATATTAAAATACTCTCTCTCTCTCTCTTTAAAAAAAAGAATTTTTCTTTGTCTCAGTTTTCAGAAGTTTAATCATGATGTCTTTGCATGGATTGAGTAATTCCTGTAGATCTATCCTGGAGGCCCCTGACTCTTTCTGCTGTCCTTTCCATCCTACAATGAGCCTATCCTGTGAGTTTAGTTGTTGTGGTGGTGATATTTTTTCAGCTTTATAATTTCCATTTTTTTTTTTTTGCTAAAATCTACTAGTTTCCATGGATTTGTAATATGGTTGCTTTCAAATCTTTTCCTTACACCTACACCTGATTTCTTTCAGTATTGGCCTTAAAGATGGAGAGCCTCACTCCTGGTCCATCCTCTGGCTACCCAGAGTGCCACCAGGAGACAGAGGCAACCCACGTGGGTCCTTCCACCACCGCGCATGCCTGGAACTGTGGGCTGTGGCTTACCTTCCACTGTCAGTGGAGGGCTGTTCTGGATCTTCTTCCAACCAGCCGGAGGGCAAGGAGAAGGTGGACTTGACTACCTTCTGTCAGAAGGTGGAGGGCCAGGAGATTCCTAGCTGGATCTTCTGCTGATAGCTGGAGGGCTGGGAGTTACTGTCTGGATGGCTTAGTGTGTTGCAGTGCAGATTTGAAGGTAGTGGCCATTGGTAGCCTCTGGGTGGAGAGCTGGGGGGCACCAGGCTTGCTGGTGTCCCCAGTGCTAGTGGAGGAGGGGGCTATTTCTGTCAGTGAGTGCGAGACATAGGTGGACACATGTGTTTTAATACCACTGACGGGCCACTTTCCCTCCACAAAGCCCAGACACTCACGTTCTCAGTGACATTCTTCCTGGCTTGACCTTCTGCTTATTAACGTGACCTTCTATTTATTAACTGTTGTACAAAACCTACTCCCTTTTGTATCGATGCCACTAGTTAGGGTCCTTTTGATGTCATGGGCACTGTCGTCATCTCCCAGTGACAATATTGGCATTATAAGAAAAGAGAAAACATTAAGAACACAGCCACTGCTGGGTGGTAAACTGACAGACTAAAGAGAAGAATCGCTTTGAGTTTCTTGGGATGATAATAGACTTAATTGATTAGATTTGTTGTTATGCCAAAAAGCAAAAAAATAATTGTTGCAATAAAATGCCCTCACAACGCTAGCTGCTTATCCCTCAAACTAATTTAATTATTAAAGCCAGTATTAGTTTTAGGACCTTATAACTTGACCAATGGCCAAATAATTGGTTCGGCAAAAATTAATTCATCAAATATTGATAGATTACCCGCCATTCGCTAGGAGTCCACTTGCTTTGAGAAAGGCAGGCTTTCCTCTGTGTGAATGAGCCTTCTACTCCATCCTCTCTCCTTCCTCTCAGTTTTCCCTTGATAGCAGAAACAGCCTGTTTAATCTTGTTAGATCTCATATGAGCTGTGGCATCTCAGTTTTTTTCCTAACAGAAAATCAGGGTCAAGTGCTTCAGAGATGAGACATAGTGGCAGGTGTACGAGTGCCCAGGAGCCCACACAGCTGGAGGGGCTGCAGTGGGACACCCAGCCAGAGCACACCCTCGAGATCCTGGAGTCCAGGAAGCAGGAGGGTGTATCGGACCAATTAGCAGCCATGCCAGCTGCCATTTCACCACCACACCCCTCCGTGTCTGAGCTTTATCTGGAGCAGCTGCTGTTTAATCAGAATTCTTAGTTATGAAATCATTAAGGTTTTACTTTTAAGAAACAGCACCCACCCTTGTATATCAGAAAACCATTCTGAGGGGCCAAGACCGCACATGCCTTCACATCGGGAGGCCTCTGCTGGGTGGAGATGCTGCCACATCTAATGTGTTTAATAGAAGCTCTGGGTTTGCGTCTAAATGGTGATGGCTACACTGCATGTGCTGTGCAGTGGTCAGTCTGCAGGATTGATAGCTCCAAACTGGAATTGAATGAGGAGAAGTAGCTGATTAGTCCAATACAAAGCTTGTAGCTTCCACAAATCTCTTGGACTGCCTGGGATGGATGCTTCTGGAACACCAAATCCTATTTCTCTTTGTTCTGTTTTGGCTCTAAGCCAAGACGAGCTTCTTCCTGGGGAGGATCTGGAGCACCCTGCAATTAGACCTTCATCAACAGCAGCAGGCTGAGCTTCAAACTCCAGCAGCTTCAACTCCTGGACATGGCTCCTGCTCCCTAGTATCCTCTGTCCCCAAACTCATTCTTTAGACTCAGAGTTTCAAGGGAAAACGTGGCCCTAATAACAGAATCTGTATCCCTCATTCCTTTCTTTCTCACTGACACTAAATTCGACTTAGAGGTAGATTCAAGCCACAGTAAGTAACCCACTGTTAACAGTTCCTTAGGTCCACCTGCAAGAAGGTAAGGAATCAAAGTAAGCCATTATTGAGATTGGGCTGTAGAGCACAGGAGTGGCTGGATAGATACTGACAAACTTTGTTGTGGGCCCAAGGAAAGCCATCTCACATAAACACACACCTACATACGTTTTTGCTTCTCCTCCTTCTGTGCCCCCCTAAGATTTTTAAAGTAGGTGTGTTAGTCAACTTTTCATTGACCTGACCAAAATATCTGACTAGAACAACTGAGAGGACACAAAGGTATTTTGAGCTCACAGTTTCAAAGGTTCAGTCTATAGTCAGCTGATTCCATGGCTCTGGGCTTGAGATGAGGCAAAACATCATGGCGGAAGGGTGGAGCAGAGGAAAGCCACAGGAAGGAGAGAGAGAAAGGGAGTGTGCATACATGAAGAGCCAGGGACAAAATATAAAATCCCAGTGTACACCCCCAGTGACCTACTTTTTCTAGCTACGCTCACCTGCCTACAATTGCCACCCAGTAATACATTTGAATTATCAATTCATCAAATGGATTAATCCACTGATTAGGTCACAACTCTCATAATGTAGTCATTCAACCTCTGAACATACACTGTTCATAAGCTGCATATATTTTCAATGCATGAGATTTTCAGAGGACACTTCATATGCAAACCTCCCTGTTGGGAGGTATTGCCTTAAATAGAAGGGTCACACCACTTGTTAATTGCCTTACCCCCCTCCCCATGGTCTAGAATCTAGAAAATTCAGAGACCTATAGGAGTCAGCAAATGATCCATGCTGGTCTGGCAGCATTTGTGGTGAGCCTCATAGTATAACGTGCCCCTAAGAAGAGTGCTTACTGCTAGGGAAGACCAACTGTACAGTTGACCCTCAACAGATAGGGTTTCCAGAGAGCAGGATTCCCAGTGCTAAGACTAGAAACTCCTGGGAAACTGGATGAGATGGGCCACCTCGCCCCTGCGCGGTATACCAGTTGTTGCTTTATTTGAGCTTCTTTCTTTCATTCCATCCTCTTTATCCCTTATGCAAAAGCCTATGAATTTTTAAAGGCTGGGAATTAATTTCAAATTTAAAAATAGTTTATGGATCAAAACATAGTCCAGATTTGATGCGTAGCCTCCACATCTGTGATCCATTTTTTAAGAGATTAGAGTATGGATGGGCCTTGGAGAAAAGTCACATAGATGGTCTTGCTGTGTTCTCCTAGTCTGGTGCTGAGAGCCACGGCCGAGTCTGTATGGCCCCTGGCATTTTGCCAACAGTATTGATTGACAGGCGAGGCATTACTATCCGCCTCTGCCGCAACTTTTGAGTTCTCGCACTATTTTGGAGTTCTCATGGGGATTTCCGGGGATTCCCCGAGAGTTCCCATTGGTTGGGGAAGTGCAGGAGGAGGGATTTCCCGGAGAGATATTTCCGGCTGGGGGTTCCTGGACAAGCCTCGTGGCGTTCGGGAGGTTTCCCCGGGAGCTGTGTGAAGTGTTTTCCTGCAGTTTAAAAATAAAGTTTGTTCCTGCTTCAGTGGCTCGTGATTTGTGCCCAGCCAGACTGCGGCAGTCTGGGTCTTCAGTCAGAGTCAAAGTGAACCATGATGGCTCCCCAACGCGTCCCAGCTCACAGATGCTCGTGGTCACAGCACAAACCACCACCTGTGCATGAGACTCAAAGCCACACCTGCATCTCCAACCTCCTCTGGATTTGTCATTCATCATATGTGGTACCTCATGCAAATCTGTGCCTGAATGTTCTAGAATCCTGAGAAGATAGCATGTGCACAGCAGACCTTGTCCTCCAGCCCCTTGTATTCCTTGTGTAGTTATGAGAACTCATTCAGTTGCCCCCAGCAACCTGTGAATCCTCTCAGAGCCTTTTTGACCTTACTCCTCACATGCAATTTTTATGAGTTAAATTGGATCCTTGAAGACTCAGGTACTGACATCATGAGATCCACGGGAAATGGCCATAAGGGAGAAAGGGAGGGAGAGGGAGCAGGAGTAGACAGGAAGTATTCCAGAGGGTGATGCAGCTCTGGCATCTGTGGAGGTCAGGGGAGATGCTGAAGTCCCCTGGCTGCTCTAACAGGACATATAGACTGGCATCTATGAAAACAGACCTTCTCTTCTCAGTGTCTTGGAGGCTAGGAAATCCAAAGTCAAGGTGCCTGCAGATGGCTTCTCTGGGGTCATGGATGAATAACCATCTTCTTTCCATGTCCTCACATGGCCAAAGGGGCAAGAGATCTTTCTGAAGTCTCTTCTGAGGACTCTATCCTCATGGGCTAACCACCTTCCAAAGGGCCCAAGTAAATGCCCTCATATTGGGGTTTGGGATGTCAAAATATGGATTTGAGGAGGAGCATGAGCATTTCATCTCTTCTGATCCTTCTGAAAGAAGGAACAAGGATTGGGTAGGTAGACAAGAAAGTTTCACACAGGCAAATGGGGAGTTGAAGCCGAGTCTCTGGTTATAGGAGTCCTGTGCCCCATGGGAGTCGGGCATCCTGTAAGAATGGCTGGCTCAGTTCCCACCAGGATCCTCTGCTGACTGAACAGCCCATCAGAGGCATGACCCCATCATGAGTGAAATGATGGAGGCGGAGGAACAGAAACTGCACCCCTGGTCAGATGTGTTCCCCCTCCTGGGGACCTGAAGGCTGTGTTGGGAAACCCTATTGAACCTCTCTACTGGCCAGTGGGACCTTCTTTCTGACCCATGTCCTAAGCTGGACTGGCATCTCTTCTCTGGAACATTAACTGTTCCCCCTGCCCTTGGCTTTGTCTGCCTCTCACTTCAGTTCATTTCCAAATTGTTGCCAAAAAATGTTCCTTTTCACATGCAAATCCAATCCAGTAACTCCCCAGCAACCAGATTCCAGTCTTTCACTGGGGACCCTCAGGATCCAAGCCAAGCTTCTCAGGGTGGCAAGAGTACTAGCCAAATATTCCACTGGGCGGGTCTGTCCCCATGTTCCCCATCCCTCTCCAGAAATGTGTGGAGTTGCCCATCAACTTCAGATACTTCTTCCTTCATCTCATACCTGGTCCTTTGCTCATAATGTCCACACTGTAACTGTCCCCTCCGGCCCCATCATCCAATAACTGCTACACAGACAATGGGATATTTTTTCTAAGTCAGTGGTTTTCATACTGATTGTGCAGGGCTGGGGAGATTAAAAAACAAAACATGGATGCTTGGGTCCTGTGCCCAAAGGTTCAGACTGAGCTAGCCTGGGGTTTGGCAGGACATTAGGATTTCTTAAGGGACTTTACTGTGCATCCACAGCACAACTGAGAAACGCTGATTTCTAGATATTTTTCACCCAGGATCGTCCAACTCCTAGGGAGAGTTTGGAACTCCTGCTCTCAGCAGCGTCTGGCACCCTCTGCCTATGCAAGTATAGGCTCTGAGTGGCCTGGTGCAGACTGGCCTCACCTCGTTGGCAAACAAGAACAATTCCCTTCACCATAGCAAAGAAACAATGCCACGAAAAAAAGAAGGAAAAAGACTCCACACACGAGATTCTTGTGTTAAAAAGACAAACTGCTTCGATCAAATATCCCATCATATAACAGATGCAACCATGCTACTTTTGCCTTGTTTTCCAAGCCTATAAATTTATTCCTTTACTTTTGTTCAAAGTCCTATGATAAAGAAAGACAAAAACAAACTGGGAGATTGTGTGATGTTAAAAAAACAATTGCTTTTTGTCAATATTCCAGGCAAAAATGTGTTAGATCTGCAATTAAAGTCTTTTTTAAAGCAAGATAAATAAATAAAAGCAATTTTCTTGTTTATTATTATATTATTATTTTCAAATCTGACTTGGAAGTCTATCTAGGAAGGAGAAATCAAATACCAGTTATTGTTAGAAGTCTATTCTCATTGCCCCCACTCCAGATCTGGATAACTATAGAAGAGGATTGATAGAATTTGAATAGAAGAATTTGAGGTTTGGGGGCCCTGTGCTCAAAACCTGGTGAAGATGAACAGAACTTTTCAAGTAGGGAGGGAAAATTATTTTCCAATTTTTCAGGAATGAGGAACAAAATAGAAATTAACATTGCAATGTACTGTCCTACCGTGTTTTTATCATTCTATTTACTGGGTTGAGGAATGCAAGGCCGGAGAACTCAGGTTCTAGTGCTGGGTATTTCTGCTCCACCATCCCAAGGGCAGGCACATAGCAGCCTCAGTAAATTGTTCTTTACTGTCCTTTATTTTCCACTCATCATGTTTTTGACATTAATCAACTTTCATTTTCTTTACATTCACAAATAGATTTTATTCTGAATCAGTTAAATTATCACCTTTGCTACTTAGAAATAATTGCAAAAGTCTACAAATCCTATTGTGAAACACAAAGTTGAGTAGCTATGTAATAGCTGTGTTTATGTGACAAATCTGTAAAGTCAAGTGCTCATAATATAACCAATCTAGAAATCATCAACAAGCAAGGGAGAATAAACATTAGGTATAAATTCTTCACTCTTTTGGGGCCATAAGTATTTGCTAGATTAAAAGTTTATTTTCCTAATGAGAATTATCTATGTAGTGTTTTTATTGAAAAAAAAATTATATATACTTTACACTTTGCCTTTATATTTATATCTTTCTTCAGAAACCAGAATGGCAATGTCATGAAGAAAATTATTTCATCCATTTTTTCTATTTGTTTATTCATCTCCTAGGAAAGTGCATAGTAAATAGTAGGTGCTGAATGTTTGCTGAAGAAAGACATATTTTTAAGCAGTGAGACACATTAATAAGTAACATGGCAGACATGGGAATTAATCAAGAAAATGGAAATCAGAATTCTGAACCTAAAGACTTACATGCACTCAATAGAATAAAACAAATTACTTCCATTTTTATTTTTAGAAATCTGATTGTTAAAAACACTAATTTGCAATGTATGATTGTAAAATTTAAGCAAATTATAAATTTAAAATTATAATTTTAAATTATCAATGTAGTTTGAACTCATTTAAGTACACATCTGCACACATATATAACCACATTAAAATTGGACTTAACTAACATATTAACTTATATGAAGTATCATTGGCTGATTAAAATAACACCTTTGATAGTAAGAACCTTTGTCTATAAGTCCAAATTGTGGAAAAAACAAAGTAGTCTTTAATCATGGACTGACAGTACCTAAAGAGATGTTTCTATAGTTTTTTCTATAATTTTGTTTCTATAATTGATGAGAATATATTGAGGTAGGGTAGTTTCTATAGTACTATTACTTAATACTCTATGTTTAAACCATTTGTAAAACAAACAACTGATGAACAAAATTGACAAAACTTGAGCTAGAGTAACTAAGAAATAAGAGAGAAGGCTCAAATCTGAAAGAAAGGGAAGACATTGCAATTGATACCATAGAAATGAAAGAGATTCTAAGAGACGACTATGAACAATTATGTGCCAACAAATTGGATCACCTATAGTAAGTAAATTTCTAGACACATACACACTGCCAACTGAATTGGAAGGATTAGGGGATTGAATCTGTACAAAGCCCAGGGCCTGACGGCTTCACTGCTAACTTCCACCAACATTTAAAGAAGAACCAAGGCCAGTCCTTCTCAAATTCTCTCAAAAAACTTAAGAAGCAGGACCACTTACAAACTTATTTTATGAGGCCACCATTACTCTGACACCAAGCCAGACAAGGACACAAGAAAAAAGAATTACAAGCCAAAATTCCTAATGAACACAGATGCGAAAATCCTCAACAAAATATTAGTGAACCAGATTCAACATCGTACTGAAGGGATCATTCTCTGTGATCAAGGGAGACCACCCCAGGAATGCAAGGTTGTCTCAACACATCAAATCCACAAGAGCCATAAACAGCATCCACAGAACCAAGAGTGAAACCATGGGATCATCAAGAAAGAAAAAGTTAAACATTAGTGAAGATGAGTTGTCTGAACAGGCTGGTGCTGTTTAGTAAGTGAATAAACTTAGTTGTTTGAATTCACCTGATTATTTTAAACAACCGATTATCTTTCTGAACTTTTCAAAAATTTGGACATTTTTGTGAAAAGATATCATGTACACAAAACAACAAAACTTAGTTGTTTGAATTCACCTGATTATTTTAAACAACCAATTATCTTTCTGAACTTTTCAAAAATTTGGACATTTTTGTGAAAAGATATCATGTACACAAAACAACAAAAAGCTCTAAAATATTTTCTATACAACATATAGTATATTACATGTGTTGTATATAATGCAAGTATGCATAATATGAATAATATATTATAACTAATGATGATATATCAATAAAATTGATAATTAATGATGGTCTATTAATAAAATGTGCATAATATGAATAATATATTAATAATTAATGAGGGTCTATTGATAAAATTATAATATATTAATAATTAATGATGGTCTATTAATAAAATTAATGATGGCCTTTTGAAGCACTAAATTCTGGATAGGAAAAATCTGAGGTGGTAAACTTAGTTTTGGACACTAGGAAACCAAGATGAACCCCAACATAATGGGTAAGTGCCACAGTCTAGCTGGGCACAAATCACTGAGCCGCCACAAAGCACTTGTATCTACAAACAGAAAACTTTCTTGCCTGAACTCCAACAGCATTCCATGCACACTCCCCGGGAACTCTCCCGAATGCCACGCCGCTCCTCCCGGAACCGCCAACTGGAAAATCCCTCCTCTGGGACTTCCCCAACCAATGCGAACTCTTCAGGAATCCCCGAGAGACTCAAAAGTAGCACCAGAACTCCAAAGTAGAGGGCCTAGGCGGACACTAAAGGTCTAATATACAATTGAAACAATTCAGCATCATCTTAATGGTTCGCCTCTCAACCACTACTATTGGCAAAATGCCAGGGGCCATTCCGACTCAGCTGTGGCTCTCGGCAGGCAGGCCACCTCAAGCCTAGGTCAGCATGACCCCGTCGGAGAGGAAGAAGGCAGATGGGAGTTTGTGGGTGATCAGAGTGGGAGTCCTCGGAGTGGAGGAGCAAGTCCCGGGTACAGCTTTAAGCCCTTCGTAGACAGTTACTGTCCGTGTGGTAAACTGGAAGGGCTGGACACTGGAAGCTGCTCCTGAGTAGGAAACCAAAACAGCTGACAGAACAACAGGACTGGGAATCATGAGCAAGGGCTGCCTTCAGGATGGAGCAAGAGCACGGCTGGTTTCTTCAGTGACCATTAAAACCTCAGGAAACCTTCTGAGGAATAAAGGGAAACAGTCTTAAAAGCACACAGACATAAAAAACAAGACACCCCTGAAAGAAAAGAAGTTAACTTGGCCTGAGAAATCTACACTAGCAGGAAATAAAGCAGCATCTTTATCATCAGGAAGGAAGGTGGCCGCGCCTGGAACATGGGCTTTTATATATGGTATGAAAAGATACTTTCAAATCTGCAGAGTTTCCAAAAACAGTCTAGTCACTCGCACTAATTAAAAGATAGAAACAAAAACACCAAAGCCAAACTGCTTGATATGTGTAGCCAATTAAAGGGTGAGTAAATCTAAGAATGTGGGAAAGTGAAATATAAAAGATTGCTGGTAAACATCAATGTTAATTAAATATAGAACTAGGCCAACAGAGAGGGGGCCACACAGGAAAAGATAATTTATGCAGATTTCTTTCTGTCTCTATAGTGAGAACAAAACAAAACAAATAGGCATGCATAAAGAGACTCCCTGCAAAGTGTCAGATGTCTGTAAGGATTTGTATGTGTCCTCTAATCTCTTTTTCTAGGCTAAAAAAACCCATCTGAGATATCCATCAGGAGATTCTTCACATCTTCCTCATTATAGTAAAAATCTCAACCTAAATATTAAACAGTTGCAGAATGAAATGAAAGCCCCCTGACATGGTGGACTTTTGTACCATTATTAAGAATATTATTTTAAAAATTTAATGAAAAGTAAGATGTGAGATATCCTGAATAGTGAGAAAACAATGTAGTATATGCACGGGTCTAACACTGAACATTAAGCAGATAACCCAAACTCTTGCACACTAACAAAATTCCATTAGGGATTTAGATAATTTTCATTTTACTCTTTATATTCTGGATCACTTATATTTCCAATAAGGAATGTACATGACTTTTTTAAAACATTTTTTTTAGTTAGTTAGACACAATACCTTTGTTTATTTATTTTTATGTGGTGATGAGGATTGAACTCCGCACCTCACATGTGCTAGGCGAGTGCTCTACCGCTGAGCCCCAACCCCAGCCCCAAGAATGTGCATGATTTTATGAAGAGGAAAATATTAAATTTTAAAATACTGAATGAGATTTTGTTTATTTGCTAAAGTGGATAAATATATAGACCATGTGGTTTATTCCACAAGTTATTTTAACGGAAGATAGATTTTTTTTTTCTTTTTGGAAACAATGCAAAGTTTCATAGAAACTCTAGTACAAATTACAGAAATGCCAAAGAGTAAAGACATTAATATAAATTTCTTGGATTTAAATCTTAATTGTACCTTTAAGCAACTGTTGAATCCCCCACAAAATTAAATTACATCTGCTGACTCAGATTCCTCTGTAATTCAGAAGTCATGAGACCTGCCCTGTAGGTTGTCGAGGACTGAATCATACATGACCTGAGGAGTGCACCTAACTGAAGTGATTTGCTTATAATTTGATTCACAATAACTATTAGCTCCCAGTAAAGATAAACTCTCAGGAGCAGAGAACCTTGGAGCTTTGAGCAGCTTGCCTACACTTAGGTCTAAATAATAGTAACACTACTACTGATAATTACAAAACTAACATTCAATGTTTTATATGCTATCAGGTCCTTATATATTAAGAGATGCATGTGAACTTAAGAATCTTCATTGCAATATTGTTAGGTACTATCAAAACTACTCTTTTTCTATTGAAAACCGAGGCACAGTCCCTTAAATAGGCAAGTGTAAATGGTTCAAACAGGATTTGCACCAGGATGTCTGTATATAGACTGCAATTTGGTATTTATTTATTTGTTTGTTTATTTATTCATTTATTGTTTTAAAAATATTTTATTGCTGCATTTTAATAGTACATGATGGTGGAATTTGTTGTCATGTATTTATTCTTGCACACAACACAATGATGTAATTTGGCCAATATCATTCCCCAGTATTTACCCTTTCCTTCCCCTCCTCCCTCCTTCTGTTCTCTTTTCTCTATTTCACCGATTTCCCTTCAATTTTCATGAGATCCACTCCCACCTTTCTTTTCCTTTTTTCTTCTTTATCTTCCACATGAGAAAACATACAACCCTTGAGATTCAGAGATTAACTTATTTTGTTTAACATAATAATCAGAACTTCCATCCATTTTCTTGCAAATGCTATAATTTCATTTTTCTTTATGGCTGAATAAAACTCCATTGTGCATATACATCACATTTTCTTTGTGCGTTCATCTGCTGACAGACCTGGGCTGGTCCTGACGGGGCTCTCTGTGTGCTTCTCTTTATCTTTTCTGAAGAATAGTCAAGAAAAGAGAAGGGGCTCAGCCAGACAAGGCTGTGGCCACTCCTTGGATTTTACAAAAATACTCACCCCCTCCACTCCCCTGGCATTGGGGATTGAACCCAGGGGCTCTTTACCACTGGCTACATCCCTAACCCTATTTATGTTTTAATTTTGAGACAGGTGTCCCTAAGTGTCTGAGGGTCTCACTGAGTATGCCAGACTAGTGTTGAACTTGTCGTCCTGCCTCAGCCTCCCAAATTGCTGGGATTACAGGCAGGTGCTACCATGCCATGGGGGGTGTTACAAAATCTACTGATTTATACAAAAGTTTATTAAAATCTACACAGTTTAAAGATTCACTTAGCAATACTAACTAATTCTGATAATTTAAAACCCAGATGTCATATTAAAACTTTTGCTTGACATCTCAATTTATTTTATATAATTCTAATTAATAGATTAGAGAGTTTAGAAAAGAAATTGAATTCATCCAGCGATGCTTTGTCTATACTCCTATTCATATTCATAGTATTTCAATAATTCAACTTTATGGCTTTAAGCATAAAACATGATTTTATATCATCATTTTTATACTTGGAATGGAACTACCATTTGACCCAGTTATCCCACTCCTTGGTTTATACCCAAAGGACTTAAAATCAGAACCCAAATTTTTCAACACCATTTATTCCTGTATTATTTTATTGAGTAATGCAAGCTATGAAACGATACAGTTAAATTGTCTTAAGGACCAAGAAGGGAATATTTCAATCAGGAAACCTGGTGGAGACATCCAAGTACATCTAGTTGACCTGGACACTACAGGATGGAGAGAATGTGAAGGATGAAAACAGGATCTAGACCTGTACCTTCCAGTAGCCATCAGCCCCATGTGAAAATTTAGATTAATTAAAATTAAATAAAATAAAGAAGTGAGTTCCTCTGTTGCGCTGGTCACATGTCGATGATCTGACAACGGCATGTGGTTTCTGGCTACCATATTGGTCAGTGCACAACTGTAGAACATTTCCACTTCACAAAGTTCTCCTGGAGAGTGCTCTTCTGGACATCTACAGTGAGAAGACAATGAAGACAGCAAGGGGGTAAAGCAAGGGGGTAAAGTTCAAGTCTGTTCAGAGAAGATTGTGGTGTTTAGCTTGTGAGAGTTTGGGGTCAATGCGCAGTTTTAAAAGAATAACTTCATTGGTTTCACATCATTTCTCAAGAAGGCTACTACCGAAAAAGTCTATAACAGGAAAAAACCTCAGATTGTTGCATAATTTTTTTTTTTGATATTTATGAGAGGCCGACAATACCCTTGGGAGTATGTAGAAAGAGTAATCAGAAACTTTAAGTTAGGATTCCCTTAAGAGTCACTCTACAGTTTTATACATGATCCAAACTGTTGGTAGAAATGATCAGCCCAGCAGGGCATGACGAGCAACCACCAGATATATTCTGAATAGCCTTCAATACCACCAAGCCGAGTTATGTTAACTTGGTCAGCAACGAGAACCATGAATGACTTCTTGTCTGGGAAGTGATGTTATTTGAAATGACTTAGGAAGTGGTTCACAGAGATAGAGTTCATGGTTGAGAAACCGTTATGAGACCTAGAGCTTGGAATTGAAAAATCTGAGAAGTGAGAGTTTTGAAATGGAGCCCACAGGCCTTGACATCATTTAAAGAAAGGGGAAGAGAAGTCTGAGGAAGAGGATTAGTGGTCGTGGCGTGGTCAGAAATGCAGAAGTCCGAGAAGGATGTTTCTTCTGTGGAAGGAAAGAAAGCTCCGTTTTGGACAGATTGATCTTCACGTTTCTTGAAATATTTATCTGAAGATGTCCATGAAGCATGAGGGAAAGTTTCAAAGTCCTCTCCTGTTTTCCCCCAAAATGTCAACTGCTGGCCTGTGAGCCTGGGATTCACTGAGATTAAGGGAGTGGTCACTGGTAGAGGGACCAATATATAAAGGGTGACTGTGCCCAAGTCAGGAGTGACAGCAGCAGATACTAAAATTAATGTGAAAAGCCAAGAGTTGGGGCTCAGGCTGAAACCATGTTATTTATAGCTTACAGCTTTGGGATATTGCGCAGTTTTAAAAGAATAACTTCATTGGTTTCACATCATTTCTCAAGAAGGCTACTACCGAAAAAGTCTATAACAGGAAAAAACCTCAGATTGTTGCATAATTTTTTTTTTGATATTTATGAGAGGCCGACAATACCCTTGGGAGTATGTAGAAAGAGTAATCAGAAACTTTAAGTTAGGATTCCCTTAAGAGTCACTCTACAGTTTTATACATGATCCAAACTGTTGGTAGAAATGATCAGCCCAGCAGGTTCAACCATCGCAGAGAATCACAGTGCTCCTTTACCTGTGGTATCCAAGAAAATTCCAAGATCCCTGAAGTCATTCTCTTTTATGCATTTTTTTTCTCCTGTTCTCCTCCAGTGTCATTGGTAGAGGAGGCACAGAACCAGCAGTGTCATTTAAAAGATAAAGCGAACCCAGATGGTAAGATAGAGTTCTGTGTTTTGGCCTAACTTCATGAGAGGAGACAGGAAAAAACAAAGATTCTATCTTGCAAGAGATATGCTAGTCTTTGACACAAATTAAGACAAGGTACCAGTAGGTCTTCCAGAGAACAAAACAAAGTAAGATGAAAAGATTGGTGCTAACTCAAAATTTTGCGATTTGATACAGAGGTAACCTGAATGTGCAGAAGTACTTCCACCAGGACTCATCCTATATTGAGGAACTACAAATGCTGCTTTTGTGCAGTGATTTAGTTCTTTGAAAGGGTTAAATGTTCGTAATTTATACACTTACCAAGCCTGAAATTACTAAAACCCCTTGAAATGTATTCAGTTCAAGAATTTCTCATGAGTCCATTCAGAAGCCGCCTATAAGATGTCTTAAATTCAAAGGAAACAAAACAGCACAGGGAACAATCCACAGTAGAATCAGGATTGAAATCCACACCTCTCCAATCTCAGTGGCAGTTCACATTACCCACAGAGAACAGGGTGGACTTGACAGAGAATTGATAAACATCCATGCCAAGGGGTGGAGAAGGTGGCCAAAGGCTCCGGCAAATGACCACCACTGCCAGAACTTATATTTGCACAAGCTACCATTACTTAGTAAGAGGTGCTTGCTTGTCTCCAGCAGTTGTGGTGATGTGTCAGGAAAGCCACAGGTCAGCTAAGATACAGGGAAAGTGCGTCGTCCTCTGGCCTCCTGTGCCCCAGGGCACAAGCCTCCCACCACAGTCTCCGCTGGTGCCAACAGCTGCCATTCCACCCCAACATCCCAAGGAAAGTGACGTGGTACACTCTCCTCCACGGGTTTCCAGCCTGGTGTGGAATACCTGGTGCCCAAATGGGTGGTCCCTTTTTCACTTATATGTGGAAACTGGAATTCCTCTCACTGTAAGATCTGTGCCTGAGGAAGGACTTTCCTTTTCTTCCTTTAATTCTGGGAACACAGTTAAGACTGGAAACTAAAGTTTGCAGAATCACTGTGCGGTGAACTGTGCTTTGCCCCTGGCACAGGCTGTAATTGAAAGGTTGTAGTCTTTAAAAAGTTTTATTGGTGCCTCATAATTATACAGAATTGTGGGTGTCGTTGTGGCATATTCACACATGCACAAAACAAAATTCAACCCACCTCCTGCCCTTCCTGACCTCCTTCCTAAACCCTGATGTTTTCCTCCCATTTTCATAAGATCCCAAATGTTGTATTCTTAACTATGAACTCATCATTATATAAATAATAGACAATTATGAATATGTTACAAAAGTAGACCTATATAATTACAATAATAAGGGAACTTTAGTTGAGGGTTGAGAGTTCATGGCATGATAATTCTTACAGGTAATATGTTCTAAGCATTTTATAGAAAAAATAGAAACAATTCTACATTTCATAATTTATTTTATCAGCTATAGGTGAGTAAATGCAATAATTGATACATCTTGAGGTTCTTCTGTTTTTGTCTACTTCAATTAAAGATAATCAGATAATCTACCTTTGAGTTTCTCCAATATATGATTTCAGCTATGTTGACAAATGAAAATTTATTAGGAATTTGGATAAGTTGTTTATTGTGATATCAGATGTAACTACCTGTGTAAGCTGTTGTAATAATGGTCTTGACTTTATAAAAGGATGTTTTTGTGTAGAGGTGGAAAGAGCATTATTGAGAAGGCGGCCTGGTTTGAATTCCGGTCCCTTATCTACTAGAAGTGAAACCATAGACAGGTCACTTAACATTGCATCTGCTTTTCTACTCATAAAATGAGAAAAACTCATAAAGTTTTTGTAGCAGATTATTTAATATTTTTAAAGTCCTTAGGCTGATGCTTATCATAATAACAATAAAAGTCTTATTTTATTATGGGTCTTATATCATTTATAACTAGACTATGTGGGCATCAAATGCAGGAGAAATATTGTGAGAGGTTAAACTTTGAAAATAAAATAATTCCATTAACCATGCATTTTTAAAATATTAACACTTTAAGAATACTCTCCTCTTTTAAAAGGAGCACCATAGCTAATCATTCAAATAACTTATTAAGAAACCAACTCCTTTCTTTAAATGCCTGTTAATTATGCAGCTTTTCTTGTTGTGTTAGAAATTTTCACATTTAAAACCTATGGAGACTAAGCTGACTTACTTGGGAACTTCTCTGATATTATAAAGTCAGTCAAATGAATTATGTAAAAGACTTCTGTAAATAAAGTCCTGAATAATATCCAAACTTTTAATTAGCTGTGAAAATTGGGAAAATGTGCTCTGGATAATTAGTGTTCACAGAAAATAGTGAAAGCTCATTTTATTTAAGTCTCTTCATTTTCGAGTTTTTAATTTATTTTTGGTTGGAACTCCAAACTTAAAAACGAAGAGATTTCTCTGTTAGGCACTTTTCTATATTTCCTTTTCAATGAACACAGAAACAGACAAACTCAGGAAGTAAAGCTACACGAGGTTTCAGTGGTTTATCGCAACAGAATGATCTGCGAAGAGTTCCAGGTTGGTTTCTGAGAACACAAAACACAGGCTGCTACATACTTCAGACTGAGGCTTAGCTATGGCAGCTACCAGCTAGTCCTTTTAAAAAGGTAAATACTTTAAGCCTTAGTTTCCTACAATGTCTAATAAAATTAATACTATTTACTTATTATGATATTTGAAATTTAAATTAGATAATTCATAAAATATCTGGCATGGTTCTTGGAATATAACATTTATTAAATAAATGTGGGAAGCTCTAGTGAGTTGAGATGGTGATGGTGATGATGATGATGGTCATGGTGATAGTGATGATGGTGATACAATGGTGGTGGTGATGGTGATGCTGATGATGGTGTTGATAATGGTTGTGGTGGTGAATAATGATTGTCATGATGGTGTTGATAATGGTTGTGGTGTTGATGATGATGATGGTGATGGTGTTAATAATGGTGGTTCTAGTGATGATGATGGTGGTGATGATGTTGGTATCTATTGGTTTTACCCCATTCATCTTTGTCTTTAATCACTGATAATTTAACCTATTCCAATGTTCTGTGTCTATAGTTCTTTTCTCCCACACAGGGATGCTTTACTGTGCTTTCCAAGTGAATGTTCCTCAAGGATCTAACTGGTTTCAATTTGACTTCTCATATGACTATGTCTCCTAATCTTCACTTCTGTACATTTGACTAGTCCTTGTAACTCACGGTAATAAGGCACTATCTCTGATTCCAAAGTGTCTCCTGACTCCCTGGTATATTGACAAACTTCTCAGAAATGACCCACCCATCTCCTCAACCAGCGATGTACTGGTAATTCTGATAGTGTCCATTCTCTCACTGTGGTCTGTCCCAACCTGACCTCACTGCATGCAGAATTGGGTGGCCATCACACATGCTGATCTGAGCATACTGCTGAACTTCCCACAACTCATAGTGCCCCAAGCAAAACCTCATTATCTTTGCTGCCTTACTAGTTAAGGAGACATTGTTGCCGTATTTCTCCAGGCTAGAAGCATCTCAGTAGTCCTGATGGCCTTGGAGGACTGTTCAAGTGGCCCTTCCCCCATGCCTGTGCCTTGGCTTCGCCAGCTGCTTCTGCCCAGGGGGTCTCCCCCGCATCCTTGCTGTGGGGGTCCCTCAAGCTTCAGCTCCAATGTCGAATCCTTTGATGTGCCCTCCTCGCTCTGCTCTCCAATTAGAAGTAATCACTTTGTACTCGAGCTAGGCATTTGTCTAAAAATAGAAGCATCTGCAGTTGCTACATCAAAAGTAAACCCAGCTTTCTCAAGGTGAGGAGAGAAGGGAAAGTTCCACTGGGGTGTGAACATGGACTGGACAGTTCTGAGGTCTGACCTGCAGTCGCTCTCCCTCCTCTCATGAGCATCTCTTGTGGGTTGCAACCAACAGTATGGGGACCTCGGAGGGACCTTCTCCCTTTGATCTTGTGGTCTGAGGGTGGATTTTTCAAGTCTCCACTAATTCTGGCAACAGTTCAATAAAGGCTGAGATTGTAAAATAAAGCATTCAAAGAAACTCAAGAAAAACAGGAAGGAAATAACAAAGAAGTGCAAACTGATAATGTGAATCACTCTCATATAAGGGTTTAAGTTTGTTATTTACTTTATTTTTATTAAGACCATTGCACATCATAAAATTTACAAAATCAAAAGAGTATCCAATATACTTTCAGGTAGATATCATTCACACCAAGCAAATAAGCATGTATTCTTATTTCTCCTTGTTTAAGACTTTGTTTTTAGAACAGCTCAGGTTCATAGCAACATGGTTAGACAGAGAATTTCCCATATACCTCCAGCTCCTGAACATACCCAGCCTCTCCAGTTATCAGCCTCCTTCAGCAGAGGGGTGCATTTGTCACGGTTGATGAACATACATTGTCAGATCAGAAGCACCCAAAGTCTATCATTAGGGTTCACTCATGTACGCTTTAGGAATGTGGACGAATGTTTAATGACGTGTGATACACAACCCACCATTATGGTCGCATTGTCCTGAAGATCTTCTGTCCCCTACTTATTTTTTCTAACCCACAATGTTTGGCAACCCCGAGTAGAAATTACCTATTTGAGTCCTTGTTGTGCTGTGTTCCTTACCCAAGATTCGAAGCTCCTTGTGTGCAGGGACAGAGTTCTACTGACCTCTAGATTACCCTTTCTGACTGGCACTGTGTCATGTGTTCAGCAAAATTCAACCATCTGTGAACAGAATTATTGACATGAGAACTTTGGCTCCAAGGTTTAGCTTTAGAAGATTATAACAGGCTGCACAATAGTTAAAAAACCATCATAAACATTACAGTGGTTGTGTCACTGTAGTATGCTTATTTTAGGTCTTTTGGATAAATCCTCAAGTGTGGGATATCTGGGTCAAATGGAGATTCCATTCCTAGACTTTTGAGGAATCTCCATACTGCTTTCCTGAGTGGTTGTACAAATTTGTGATCCAACCAACAATGTATGAGTGTTCCTTTTTCCCTGCTAATAAAATAAACATACAGATATTGACATAGAGATCATCATATGTCACCATCACCATATGTGTTCTTTTATATGTGAATCCTTGTGACTTCATTTGACCTTAAATATCACATAATAAATAATGACTTCCTCTTTCTTTCTATATCTCTTCTAAGACAAGAGAAAAGTGCATTATCTGAATCCTGCAGTGCTTCATTACTTGGAGACGTCTTTTAGCTTTTCTTTGTTCTTTAGAAAGAGTAATGGAGAATGGTGCCTTCACAGGCAGTTACTTCTGAAGAGTCCAGCCTCAGAATGACTTTAGAATTGTGGAAGGAATGTCTTATTTCAAAGCATTTGACGGTGCCAGTGGTGTTTGATTTCTTCTTAGTTGTGGAACTTTGAACTTTTGGTAAAAAGAGGAAGAGAGATTGTGGCAAGGACTGTGAGTAAACTTGACCTAGAAGACAACTAGCCAGGCCGGGGTGGATGCGCTCAGCGTGAGCCCTGTTCAGGCTTGCTGGGCATTGCACAATGTTCCCATTCTGGCCACCAGACCTCCATTTCCCTTTGTGGAGTTCAGTGAATCACAAACCTTGAGTCAGCCACCATGATCTTTACACTCTCTTCTGCTTTGTCTTTGATTTCCTTATCCTTGTCCCCTGCTGGTTTTCTCCCAACTCATGTCATCATCTACCAGGTATCTGGATAGGAAAATACATCTTAAAGGAGATTTCAAAGGAAGAGTTATTTTGGAAATAAGTGGGCTAGATTTCAGGAGATCTGGTTGCTTTTAGCTAGCTCTCTGTCCTTGAAAGAATCTCATTAGGATTCCAGACAGCATTTACAAAATTATGAATTGGAATGAATAGCATTCATGACAATTTACTATGCTCATACTTGATGATTCTGTATAGGGGTGCTTATATTTACTGGAAGATAAGCTTTACTAAATATATACAGAATGTACTAAGTCCAGAGTAGGTGTGCAAGGACAATAACGTGACAGTACAGTTCCAAGGAAGTAACAACATCCAAACAACTAATAGGAAAAGAGAAAAACAGGAAAGAAGATACAAATCTGAGTATAGTAATGGGTGGCCTTGACCTCCAGACTCATAATGCAAAATTTATATGGTACAAATTTTAAAGGACAGAATTATTATAATGGGCAATTATTGTGTTGCTTAATCATAGATACTGATTATTATTTTACACTGACAATATCTGCATGGATGTTTTACTAGTTTACTGTTTACTTATGATTTGTTTCTTTATAACTGGAAATTTTTAAAACTTAAAATAAAAAGAATCCAACAATCACATTCATTGCCCAGAATCATTTTAGCACCTTTTAGAAGTTACATTCTTTATTTTCATGTTTGCATTATTTGTACATGTTGTGCATATTGGTTTGAGTTCTTCCAAAAGTTGTTTCTAAGATGAGGGTTTCAATGCAAACAGGTTATTTCAGATGAGTGGGGGACAGAAAGCAGGGTGGTTGGATAAGGGGGCTGGGAAGGAAAGGAATCACAGTATTTAGCCCATTTCTGTAGTGGCTAACTGGAGCTAACATCATGGAGAAAGTCTGGGATGGTACAGAACACAGAATGATCTCACCTGGATTTCCAGGTGAGGGGGTTTGTGTTTCATGCGTCTGAAGGTGGATGTCCATTTCTCATACTCCTGGACAACTTTCAGCATGCAGGGACACAGCAAGCCCCCATGGACAACTGTCAGCATGCAGGGACATAGAAAGCCCCCATGGCCTGGCAAGGAGAGCCCTGGGCAATGTGGTGGGTCAGATGTGAGGTGTTCCTCAGAAGCTGGTGTGGGAGACAATGTGAGGACATTCAGAGGTGAGGTCAGTGGGTTATGAGAGCTGTGACCTGATCTGTGGCTCCATCCTCTGATACAGATTAACTGGGTAGTTACTGTAGGTGGGTAGGATGTGGCTGAGGAGGTGGGACACTGGGGCTGCCTTTGGGGTTCATGTTTTGTCCCCACTGTGTGGAGCCCTCTCTGCCTTGGTGGCACATACTGAGTGCCTTCCTCCACCTCAACCTTCCACCATGGTGCCTCACGCTGGCCCAGGGCCATGGAGTTGGCCGCCCCTGAACCGAGACCTCCAAAACCCTGAGTCAAGTAAACTCTTCCTCCTCTAATTGTTCTTGTTGGGTCTTTTGGTCACAGAGATGGAAAAGCTGACCAAAGAGGTGGACTCTGAACACTGGCTGTCAGGAGTCACATGGAGGCCACAGAGAGGCTGGGGGGGAGGTGGTGGACAGACAATGTCCACTTTAATATTCCACATAGATTTTAGGAAAATCAGTCTTTCTCTTGTAAAACAGAACATGTTTGCCATAAACATTTAAATGTGAGAAAAGTAAATAATGACATCAGTGTGAAAATCCCCCCATATTTGGCCAGGTGGTAGCTGTAAGGGCTTCCTTCAGGGGAACGCCAGTCCCTCGTGTGCATGTCAGCTTTTAGTGGTCTCCTTGATACTTTCCCTTTTAAAATTTATTTCTGCAATTATGTTTATAGCATTATTTTGCTCTCTTCTATCTATAAATGCCCTAGTTTCTTATATTTTTATTGTTTATCGCATTATCGTTGAGCTTGAATGTGTGTGCTTATTAAAGCTCCCTAGGGTACCATGGTGACAAATAGCCTTGCCCTTCCAGAATGCTTTCCTCTCCATTGGGGTCTTCATCTTCCCTCTGATGGGCCATTCTTTCTGGTTTTCTTCCTCTTCCTTAATATTTTGCTTTTAGCCTTTCTCCCTTGCTTTCTTCCTCTTCTTCCCTTCACATCCTGTTTTATTGTTGGGATAGATTTACACATTTCCCATGGAATTCCCACCCATGTTGCTTGTAATTGAAGAGTTCTATCCATTCTTTTTTGATGACATAGTGTGAATACATTCATGAATCTTTCCAGGAAAACATAAGAATAAATTTTGTCTTGGCGTTCTCGTTACTATTAGAGAGATGCTTTGCTTTCTGTCCATTTCCAGTAGATAGAAAGAATGGAAAGGGCCGGATGAGATGCTGTGCACTCTTTGGGTCTATCATCTGAGATTTTGCAAATATCCTATGGAAGAAGTCAGACCCCTTAGTTCAGTGTGTTACATTATCATGGGGCTTTACTTGGGTTTCATCCTATTTCCTCCGTTCGGTATGTTGGCCTTACTTTTGTGGTGTAATAATAACTCAGCTTCCTGTCTTCAAAACAAAAGTAGTCAGTTGTCTACTTTACTATTCCTTAAAACCAAAAAAGACTGTCACTGAAGTTTTCCAAGCTGAATACCCAAGAGTCTGCTGTGATCATCAACTCAGAACAAGGTGAGATTCCAGATATGTGACTTAGGACGACAGATCTTTATTTGTATCTAGCCTTATGATTGAGGAGCACTAATAAATTATATAACTATGGTTTTAAACATCTCTTGCAACTCACAGAAAAGAATTCCCATATTGGAGCAGAAGCTAAGCAACCTAGATATTTTGGTGATTTCCAGTTAATTTTTCTTATATTAAGTCGCTATATTATATACCTAAATAGCTATATATACCTATATAGCTATATTATATCTTATAAATCTTATATACCTAAATAGCTATATTATAATCTTATAAATGTAACTTGGAGGCAGGAAAAATTCAGAGGACCATTGAAAGTACTAACAAATTAGCAAAGCATGTAAGTGAATTGAAGGCATCTGGATTGGTCAGAACCCAAGACAGAAAAACTGTTTCGCGTAGTATTAAATAAAAAGGCCAGGGAGTCAGCCAGGGATTGGGAAGCACCCTGACTCAGGGACGGATACATATGACAGTGTTAGCATCCTGAACCTGGAAGGCAAAGGAGAAAGCAGGCTGCAGAATCAGGAAAGAGCTTCTCCTGAGAGGGGTCACGTCCACGGCCCACAGGAAGGGCAAGAACAAGGCAAGAAGACTGGAGTCCCTTCTCCCCCAGCCTCCTGTCCTCCAGTAGTGCATCCCACAGGCCAAACCCAGCTGAAGCAGAAGGCAAGAGATGCTGTGCAAAGAGCAAGGTCAATGTTCTGGGGCATAGAAGACACGGAAGAGCGGAGAGTGAACCTGGAGGAACAAACGGAGGCCGGCCAGTCCTGCCTCTTACCCAACATTCCTTTCTCATATTATTTCCCCAGCCATTGAGCAAAGTTCAGGGATGAACTCTTTACAGAAATAAAGGGAATATTTTTCTGCATTTAAATAAACTTAGGAGATCAATTATGAATCAAGTGTGTCACAAAGTCACTCTGTGCCCATCACCAACACAAGAGCACCCCATTCACAATAGCCTCAAAAAAAATGCTTGGGAATCAATTCAACAAAAGAGGTGAAAGACGTCTACAATGAAAACTGCAGAACATAAAGAAAGGAATTGAAGAAGACCTTAGAAGAGGAAAGATCTCCCATGTTCTGGTAGGCAGAATTAATATTGTCAAAATGGCCATATTACCCAAAGCGTTATACAGATTTAATGCAGTTCCTATTCAAATCCCAACATCATTCCTTATAGAAATAGAAAAAGCAATTGCGAAATTCATTTGGAAAAATGAGAGACTGAGAATAGCCAAAACAATCCTTATGAAGAAGAATGAAGCAGGTGGCATCACAATACCAGACCTTAAACTATACTATAAAGCTATAGGGACAAAAATGGCATGGTATTGGCAGCAAAATAGACATGTAGATAAATGGTACAGAATAGGAGACACAGAGACAAACCCACATAAATAGTTATCTCATACTAGACAAAGACACCAAAAACACACATTGGAGAAAAGATATCTTCTTCAACAAATGGTGCTGGGAAAACTGGAAATCCATATGCAGCAAAATGAAATTAAACCCCTATCTCTCACCTTACACAAAACTCAACTCAAAGTAGATCAAGGACCAGAGACCTTACACCTAATAGAAGAAAAAGTAGACCCAAATCTCCATCATGTCGGATTAGGCCCCGACTTCCTTAACAAGACCTCTAAAGCACAATAAATAAAATGAATAATTAATAAATGGGATGAATTCAAACTAAAAAGCTTCTTCACAGCAAAAGAAACAATCAGTGAAGTGAAGAGAGAGCCTACAGAATGAGAGCAAATTTTCGCCACATGCACATCAGATAGAGCACTAACCTTCAGGATATATAAAGAAGTAAAAAAATTTAACACCAAAAAAAAAACCAAAACAAACAAACAAAAAACAACCCAATCAATAAATGGGTTAAGGAGCTAAACAGACACTTCTCAGAAAAAGATATATAATCAATCAATTACATGAAAAAATGTTCAACATCTATAGTAATTACAGAAATGCAAATTAAAAGTACTCTAAGATTTCATCTCACTCCAATCAGAATGCCAATTATCAAGAAAACAAACAACAATAAGTATTGGCAAGGATGTGGGAAAAAGGTACACTCATACATTGCTGGTGGGACTGCAAATTGGTGCAGCCAATATGGAAAGAAGTATGGAGATTCCTCAGAAAACTTGGAATGGAATCACCATTTGACCCAGCTGTCCCTCTCCTTGGTCTATACCAAAAGGACTTAAAATCAGCATACTACAGGGACACAGCCATATCAATGTTCATAGCAGCTCAATTCACAATAGCCAAACTGTGGAACCAACCTAGATGCCTTTCAATAGATGAATGGATAAAGAAACTGTGGTATATATATATACAAAGGTGTATTATTCTGTAACAAAAGAGAATAAAATTTTGGCATTTGCAGATAAATGGATGGAGTCAGAGAATATCATGCTAAGTTATGTAAGCGAATCCCCAAAAAATCAAAGGCCAAATGTTTTCTCTGGTAAGTGGGTGCTAATCCATAATAGAAGGGGTGCATGCGATGAGTGGAGGAACTTTGGATGGGGCAAATGGGAGGTGGAGAAGGGTCAAGAGGGTAAGAAAGATGGTTAAATGAGATGAGCATCATTACCCTAGGTACATGTATGATTGCACAAATGTGGGACCCTACTTTGGGTACAACCAGAAAAGCCAAAAATTGTAGTCCACTTGTGTATAATGAATGGAAGAGCATTCTGCTGTCATGTATAACTGATAAGAACACAAAAATAAATTAAAATTAAAAAATAAAAAGAGGCAGAGCTAAGATTCTGGATTCAGTGTCTTGCTGCACAGCATCTACCCCTAGGTTGTCCCATATGAAGTCAAAACTACTAAATACAGGTGTTTCCAGTTGCTTGATTTTGGAGTCCTGCGAATTTCTAGTGCCTCTTTTATTATACCTGAGTGATTATTACCCAATAGGAAAATAAACAAGGTCTTAAACAGAGGAGCCACTTGCAAATTCTGCACATCTGAGAATCATCATCCAAGAGGCCGGGTGCTGGGACCTGGCCAAGTGTCTCTCCAGTTGTAAGTGGGCCAGTCGCACCCCTCTGTAACCTCATTAGCATCTTGCTGATTCACTCACCAGATCAGACGGAACTGTTTTGTAACCTTTAAAACCATCCTTCTGGAATGCAGCACAGCTCCTTGGTTCACCATCTCCCTGCAAAGATATTTTGCGTCAGGTATGATTCTAATAGGAATTTATGGTAGTTCTCTCAAGAGGGAAAAAAAATCTAAGTTTCTTCTTATGCCACAAAACAAACATATTGAGATTTTTGTAACAGAAGTCATGATTTCAGTAGATTTTGAGAATAACACTAGGAAATAAGCACAGTATTATAGAATTGATCTCTAATTTAGTTGAAGATCGATTTGTAAAAGTACTTTTTCCTCTTGACTATTCTGAATTTTAGTATATCCAAGAGCAATTTTATCACCACCATTTAGTGTCTAAAATTAAACCCAAGGATGTTACAAATGTTATGCCCATTCTGTAAACCAAAGTACATGTTAATTTTATAGAATGGGCATAACATTTGTTAGCTATCTTATCATGTCTAAGACAGATTGGAAATGATGCTGTAAGGACAATCAGTGTTTCTCCTAACTGTTGCCCCTTCTGCAGTTGATGCAAATCCAGATGTCTATGGTAACTGAGGTGGTAGAGAGAGGCCAAGGGTATCTTGGGTCTCTTGCTTTGGGGCCTCTGTGCTGTTGGCTGAGGATAGCGAGTCAAGGAGTGACTGACTGAGTGCACTAGTGTCCTCAGCAAGGTACAGAGTCGGGGAGTCCAATCCATTCATGATGCCCACCACCCTCACAGGAGTCACCTACATCACCCCCTGTCCAGGCTTGTGAGGTCCTCTGCTACTTCTTGCCACTCTGAGTTTCTTTGTGGATAAGTTTTTAAGGAGATTTCTCAGAAGCGCTGACGTCTGGGTGGGGAAAGTCATGCTGGTTGAAGGGGACAGGGTTGCTTGGGCCCCAGGAGTTCTTAAGGCAGCTTACCCCCCTAAGATGGCCGGCTGGCAAAGACACTTAGCAGCATGGACAGAGTGCATTTCTACTAGTCAGTGTGCCTTTCACTTATATCTTGTATGATTTTTTTCTAATTCATTAGATTTCAGTGAACTTATTTGTAAAATGATAATATTATCTAATGCAAAATATTGTGTTACATTGTCACAAATATGTGTGTATGCATGACTGCATCTCTCTATAGAAAGAAGTCCTTTTACAGGTGACTACTTAATAAATATTATTATAATAATGTCATTATTAATAATATTAATATTATTATTACCTCCAATTTGAAGTTTCAAATTCCTGTTTAAACATACTTGAATAGGTATTTTCATCAATGGCCCACAGTAGTCAAAGTTCTTTGTATTTTTAAAAGAGCAACACCAAGAAAATATTTGATGGTATAGCAGAAATAGCAAAATTGACTTATATAATTGGATCAGACAGTAAATTTTTCCAGGTTGATATGTGTATGTTTGTGTATACATATGTGTGTGTCTTATCTAACTTCTTTAATGAGAAAAAAATGACTATTTTTTGAACCATGAGAACACATCTGTTATTCTGCTGCTATCTAAAAAAAAATCAAATGATTTGGATTTCAATATTGTAAATACATTCATAAGAATAAAATGGGTAGCATATGTCTATAATCCCCGCAGCTTGGGAGACTAAGGCAGGATTATGAGTTCAAAGCCAGCCTCAGCAAAGTCGAGGTGCTAAGCAACTCAGTGAGACCCTGTCTCAAAAAAGGGGGCTGGGGATGTGGCTCCGTGCTCATGCTCCTGAATTCAATCCCCAGTAGCTCCCCCCCCCCACCAAAAAAAGAACAAAATGGGTCATCCTGTCTCCTGTTTCACATAGCTCCAGGTCACTCTTCTTCACCTGGAGGAAGCTGTGCATTTGAATACTAATGAGACCCCAGTGGCAGCTTGTGCTGTCACCATTTGTCAGTGGATTGGACAATCTGCTTCACAGTGCTACTTGAATCATCTAATTTGACCATGTGACTATCAAAATGACATTTGCAGTAACAGTGCACACGATTGATACTGCAAGATTGTCATTCATTATAAGAACAGATTCAAAATTACAATTTTTAAAACAATTGCAAACAGAAAATTAGGAAGTGATTGAATAATAAACTTCTTTTTTCTGAACCTTACACCAGAATACTGAGGAGTGTATTTCTTACAAACAAGGATATTTTTCTATGCAAGCACAATATAATCATTGAAACCAAGAAATTACAACAAACATGCTACTAACATTTAATCTTCAGAACTATTAAGTTTTCACCAGTTGTTCTAATAATGACCTTGCAACAGAGGACCCTATTGGCCTCTATTCATGGAGCTGTCAGACCTCCTGGGTCTCCTGGGACTGTAAGTCTCCTCAGTCTTTCTTTGACTGCCATGATCTTGGCACCTCAGGAATTTAAAGACCAGCTATTTGGAAGAAAGCTCTGACCTGTGTTTGCCTGACTTCTTTGTGGTTGTGTCTGGGTTGTGCATCTTTGGTCAGCTCTGGAATTGAGGCTGTGTGGCACATCCCCGGCCCCCCATGGTGATAGTCCCATGGCTGAAGAAGCCCATTGGGATCACTGACTAATGCAAAGTCTATGGAACCTCTCAGCTGTAGGGGGAGTTCCCCTTTTCCTTATCAATAAGAACTTGTGGACCTACAGAAAGCTATGTTCCTATCCCAGTTCTCTTCAAACTTTCAATAAATTCATTTAATTGTATCTGAAAGGACCTGTGGTTTCCATGTGACTAAGTGGACCTCAGTTCTTCACCGTCTTATTGCCTATTTGAAGGTCTGTATTGTCCCTGACTGTGTCATATGGGAAGATACCCCTTGGACACTCTTCTTGTCCTGGTCAGGCTCTGACACCCATGCTGCATTGCCCTGGCAGATGCCTCTCAGCTCACCAGGGCTCTGACACCCTGTAGAGGCCACCAAAGCTCCCCAGGCCCACACTGAGGCCTACCTGGACCTGCTCCTCCTGATGGCTTTAGGACTAGAATATTCAGAAAGGGGAAGGGAAAGGGAGGAGTAGATAAAAGAGTGAAGAGAAGGAAAACGACAGGGAAAGGAAGAGAGACATGGAGAGAGAAGAAAAAAGACCCCAATTAGTAAAATATAATGTTGAAATTCTGCAACTTAAAAGATCATTTTTTTCCCATATTTTCTCAATTTCATCTAAGAAAGCCATCCAGGCATTCTTAGGCCACTCACAGCTCTTACAAATCCTTTTCAAATGTTTAGAACGTAAACGGTCTTCATGGTTGCCCGAGTGCCTTCCTCGTCCACAGCACAAAAGCTGAGGGAGGGCCTAGTCATGCCGAGAGAGAACTGGTGATGGATTTCTGAAAGGATTCTTTCAGAAGCCTTACAAGTATGCAATTTCAAATGTCTGCTCACTAAAGATAAAATAATAGAGTATGGAATAAATCAAAGTTCTTTTTTATTATGGAGGAAAAAAAAACATTGCCTTTTAAGGTTATAAAACAAAACTGGTAAAATTGGCTTGGGACTTCTGTATCTTCTACTCTTGGAATATAAACTTTAACCTTGATCTGACCTCAGTGAGCTGCATGCTGTTGAAGAAACCTGTCTGCACTCTTCTTGAAAATGTGCAGACAGGAGGGAGACCATGAAATGAACTCAGCCCCGAGGCTTCAGTGCACGGGATGAACTGCGGTATTCCCCAGCATTCAGACCCCCCACCTTGGACTGCCTTGAGACAGCTCTTCTACCACTACCTATATCAATCCTCGGGTTGGAAACATTTTATGACTCTACTTTGCTTCATTAGCTAGGTTGTAAACAATTGGGTTATCCAGACCAACCTTTTGATGGTGATTTTGCTGTCTTCTTCTTGCTATCATCCCGAATGGCAATAATCACCAAATTGTCAAATGGTTAGATGGATGGGTGGATTAATCAATGAACCAATCAATTATTTCAAGAACCTGGCATTAACCATGCTTTAAAACTCTCTTTCAACCCTAAAACCCTTTGGATTGGCTTTCCAGGAGAGAGAGAGAAAAACAACAACAAAACAAAATTTAAAAAAACTCTTGCTTTTAATGATCACAGTTGTACTTAAGATTCTGTGACTTAAAAAAAAAGAAAAAAAGACCTGTCATATTTATATTGTAATGTAAGAAAACTGTGGGATTCTTAGGCAATTCCTACTTCTATGTACACACACTGTAACTTGCTGGAGCAGATGAGCGATTACTCCTTATTTATAAAAGTCAAGGAATGATTTTAAAATCTAATATTTATGCCCTGCCCCAAAGAAAATGCTTCAGCATCATCAGCAATTTTTCACCATTACTGGGAAATCTTCATTGATGTCTTGAGGCAAATCCACAGCTTCACCAATCATACAATTTTCTGGGCTTCTCCCTTGTTTTAGCTCTCCTAGTTATCTCTCTAACTAGGAGTATAACAAATCTTTACCTGTTGGTACAGAGGTGACACATAAACATCTCTTCAGAACATGAGTTACAAGACAGCATCCAGAGTCAGTTATGCCATTTTGAGACAGTGCTACCTTCTTTCTGAAGGCCAGGTCTTGACACCCTGAGAAAACGCTAATGACACACAGTAGAAAAAATTCTCCAACTTAGAAACAGCCTGATGGTGAGACAGTTACACAAAGCATTGGAAATATAATTGCAAATATTTTGCCCTATTCTTTCTTTCTGAATTACTGTTTTTCTACCCCTGACTACTTACTAATAATAGCAATTGTACCTGAAGATGACTTGTGGGTTTAACATAGGAAGCAGAACACCTCTCCCCTCAGCCCTCTGTCTAGACCCCTTCCCCTCCCGCTGTGCACAGTGGCTGTAGCATCCTGTCCATGGCTCATATCTTACTGAACCCTCCATCTCTTGGTGTCCAGCCACTATGACCTTCTGGCTTCCCCTGCAAGAGCCAAGCCAGTTCCTGACTTTGTGTCTTTGTTTCTGTTATTCTCCCCACCTGAGGGACTGGCAGTCCAATGACATGTGGCTTGGTGGATAAGGGGCTGCACTCGGCCACCATTTTGTATCTGCCTTTCTCACCTCAAGTAAATATACAGTGTAAGTCAACAGAGTATGTTTTCTATGTAAATGTTCACCAAATAAAGCACCCCCAACTTCCTCCCACCAGACTGCTATCCTACACAGGAAGTCTGGGGTCCACTGTCTGAAGGTCTCCCTCAGATCTCCACATGGTATTCTCCTCCTTCTGCAAGACTCCACCCACAGGCCGGCCCTTTGGATGGGTGGAGTGTCACAGGGTTCTCACTTTCTTGGATTAGTTTATCTTCATCATTTACACTCTTTTCACCATTCATATTCCCCCAGGAGATTGTAAGCACTTTGAGAAAAGGAACTGTGTCTGTCTTGACTCCAACTGTACCCCAACTTTTGACCCCCACCATATCCCAAGTCTATCTGTCAGGTACATAAAATAGGATTTCTTTGCTTAACAAAATTGGATATGTGGCCCAATTTTAAAACACATGACTTCAGAAATCATATTTAGCCGTCTTAAGATGATTTTGGCTGCCCTCTAAAAACAGTATTTCTTCAGTATATTTAAATGCTGCTCTTCATACATGTTGGCATTTCTAAATATAAGCAAATGAAATAGGTCAAAAATACAAAATTATATTATTAGAGCTCCAATATGAGGCCCAATGAAGCAAAAGAGAAAGTCATGAATTCTCCCATTTTCCCAGACCTAGCAAATGGACCCACCAGTCACCCGGTCCATTGCTCAAGCAGGAATGTGGAAATTGTTGGAGACTGGACGGCTCCCTCTACCTTGTCCCCTCCCCATTCAATGAATCCAATTGACCTTGTTCCCTACGTATCTTTAATTGGCATTCACAATGGTGCTAATTCAAATTTCCATCCCATTAGGTCTCAACTAACATGCACAAAATACATTTTGTTAGGTTTGGACTATTCCCTATATTTTCTTTAAAAATCAAAATTTTCTTACTTTGACATGTAACTTAAATCTCTCATTTTTTTTCAATATTTTAAAGAAAGAACCTTTTTAAAAAAATCACAAATATTCTAGATGTCATTGTTGAAAATGTCCAGGTCTTTAGGCAAATAGATGTCAAGTGTAATTTTCGATTTTTTAGGGAATATATTTTATTTTTCCTCAAGGTCAATGGGATCTTTGAGATACATTAATGTTCAGACCATTTGATGGAATTTTTCTAACTAGTGTCAAATATAATTGTGATAAAATTAAAAATATAACTTGAGCTTTCTTATTTGTTATAGATTTGGAAACTGAAGTTGTTTCCTTGATTGATACAGTTTGTTCTGAAGAAAATGTTCTGGTGCTGTTGGGTTGCAATGTAATATTTTAAGGATAATTTTTCTTTATAAAACAATTTAAGAGAGAAAATTACATGAGAGTACTTTTCATGACAAGGGCAGACTAAATTTTAAACAACATTAAAAGACAAAGTAGCAGTAATTTTGAGTTAAATGTATTGTGAGAAACTCATTATTCAAATGGCATAATAAGGCATTTTAATAGTGCTCTCCCTTGTATACAATTGTGACCAACTGAAGTTTTACCCCAAATTATTTATTTTCATGCAAAGAAAGCAGTTTTGTGACTTCTGGATATTTGTTGAATTACAATTATTATCATTTTTTATTTATTTGCACTTTTGGCAGATCCCAAAAAGGGCTTGATATTTCCATTGTGACTATATAGCAAGGAACAGATTATCTAATAAACTTCATAAATTTACTTTCAAAGAAGTCGAACAACCCATTATTATTTCAGTTGCTTGTGAAGCATGGAAGAAAGGTTTTGAAATAATTAAACATCCAGGGAAGTGATAATATTTTCATTATATTAAAAAAAAAACTCTTAATCTAAGTGTAAAAAAAAAAAAGTTGGTTTCCAGCAGTTGATTTTAAAACCAAGTTGAGATGAAAAGAAACTCTAGAGTCCTGAAGTGAAGATTTGTTGTGCCACATAATGGGATTTGACAAGGCTGAGAAGGCTTGAGTCCTAATGAGCGCTGTGGAGGCTAACAGGAATACCGTGGGGACGGCCGCGCAGGCCAGAATTGGATTTGGAAGCAGCAGGAGGGATACATCCTGGCAACCAGGGGCTGCTTGTTCTCTCGGAGTTGGAGACTTCAACAACAACGACGACGACATAAACACAGGCGCACACGTCAGCATGCTTTAGAGTCAACGCATGTTGTCACCGCAGAACAGCCAGTTCCTTCCATCTGGCCTGAGAAAAAAGGGCTCCCTTCTCCTTCACTCCATCTCGCTGAGCGCAGGGTGACAGGTCACAGGCTCATTGTCTTGCCTCATTTGGTTCTGCCCAGCACTGACCACTACTCCTTCTGGAGTTCTGACACTGCCCATGTTCCTTCATCCTTCTTTGTTTTCCTGGTCATTCTGTCCTGGTTTCCTCAGCTGAGACTTTACTTTGACTCCAACCCTCTTAAATTTCCTGCTTCCTCTAGTTGATGCCACTGACCTCCCTCAACAGCTGCCCGACCCCTCGTTTTGGCCTCCCACACTGGCGTTCACCCTCAACAACCTCCTTTAATTGAGCACTAGTTAGTGCCAGGAAGTTTATAAAGAGCGTCACTTAAGTCCTCTCATTTACACCTCATGAGGACCTCATGGGGCAGGGATTGTTGAGCCCAGTTTTGAGGACTGAGAAAACTGCAGCCCAGAAAGGTCAGCTGTCTTTCCTAATTTCTCCTGGGTTTGAATCCAGCTCATCGGAGTCTTGAACACTGCAGAATGTTACCCTTCCGCTCTGCTATGCCACATGACAAGACCCACTCTGACCTTGTAGTAGGATTCTCTGTTTCCGCTCCCTTCACAGACGGTCTCCATTTAGTGCTGCCCATTTGGGGCCGGGCGCTCTGTCTGAGTTCACATGTGGTCATGCACTGACTCCTCTTCCTATTGGCATAGTAGAGGGAGATCAGGGCAAGTCAGGCAGGAGAAGAATAGCAAATTCTCATCTTTGTTTGCAATTATAAGAAAGACTACAGAGAGCTCCTATGCACCTTTTATTCTGTTTTGCCTAATAACAGCTTGTAAAACTATAATACAACATGACAAACAGGATTCCCCACATTGATAGAGTCAAGGTAGTCTCCTGACTCTCATCACAAGATTCCCTGAGGTTGTCCTTGCTTAGATATATCCACCTCCCACCCTCCTGCACCACCCCCAATGCCTAGCTGGTCCACTCACCTGGTATTCATTTCTGTGATGTGCTCATGGCTAGAGCATCATGTGAGAGGATGCTAGAGTGGCTGCGTCCTTTGGGATCTCCCTTACCCCAACTTAGCATGGTCCTCTGGAGATTTGTCCAGGTTATTGGCTGTATCAATAGTGTGTTTCTTTTTATTGCTGAGTATTATTCCATGATATAATTGCACCACTTATTGAACCAACCTTCTACTGGCAGATATCTGGGTTACTTCCAATTTTTGCCCATTACAACTAAAGATTGGAAACATTTTGCACAGGTTTTATGTGAATACAGATTTTCATTTCTCTGTAATAAGTGTTCAGAGCACAATTTATGGGCCGTATTGTAGTTGCATGCTTAAAGGGAAGAAAAAAAAAAAAAAACCTGCCAAACTGTTTTCCAGAGTAACTGTGCCATTTTACATTCCTACCATCAATGTCATGAGCCAATGTGATGATCCAGTTTCCCATCCCATCACTAGTATTTGGTCTTGTGACTATTTTTGTTTTAGCTATTTTGATGGGTGTGTAGTAATGTCTCATGGGAACTTGCAGTTCCTTAGCTGATGATGCTGAACATCTTTGTTTTTTGCCACCTATATACACCCATGCCTTGCGCCCACTGTCAACATGGACTATTTGTGATTTTACTAATGAATTTTGAGAGTTTTTAATATATTCTAAATATAAGTCCTTTTTCAGATATGACATTTGTAAATATTTTCTTCCAAACTACAGCATATCTTTTCCTCCTCTTAGCAGGATCTTTCCCAGAGAAAATATTTTAACATTAGTGAAATCCAATTTGTCAATTTTCCTTTTGGATGACATGCTTTTGGTATTTCCTAGAAGTTTCTCCTGGTCCTACATTCTGAATATAACCTGTGATTTTTCTATGGTTCTGTGGTTTTACATTTAAGTGCATGCTTCATTGTTAATTAAATTTTTCCATAACGTATGAGGTTTAGATCAATGATTTTAGAGTTTGTTTTGTGGTTTGTTTAAGGATATTTAATTGCTTTGGCACCGCTTGTTGAAAAGGCTCTCTTCTGTTTAATTGCTTTTGTACCTTTGTCAAAAATCAGTTGGGTATTTTTCTGTAGGTCTAGTTCAGGGTTCTCTAATATGCCGCATCCATATATGTGTATATTCCCCTGTCAATATCACACAATCTTGGTTACTATAGCTACATAATTGAGCAGTTTTGATTACTTTCAAAACTGTTTAGTTATTTTAGCTTTTGCTTTTATTTGTAAATTTTAGAATAATCATATTTATATCTACAAAAAATCTTACAGGAATTTTAATAGTTACAATAAATCTATGTATCAATTTGGGAAACATTAGCACCTTTTCTGGGGTGGGGGGGCTGCCAGGGATTGAACTCATGGGCACATCCCCAGCCCTATTTTGTATCTTTATTTATGGACAAGATCTCGCTGAGTTACTTAGTGCCTCACCATTGCTGAAGCTGGCTTTGAATTCACAATCCTCCTGCCTCAGCCTCCTGAGCCACTGGGATTACAGGTGAAAAATTAGAATCTGTATTTTATTGAGTCTTCTAATCCACTAATATGGTATGCCTAACCAGCTTGATTTATTTCATCAGCATTATATAATTTAAACCTATAAGTCCTGTATGTGTCCTGATAGATTTACAACTAATTACTATACTTCATTTTAGAGTTTATGTAAATGGTGTTGCATTTTTGATTTCAGCATCCATGTGTTCATTGTTAGTGTATAAAAAATCCAGTTGATACTTGTATGTTTAACTTGTATCCTGTGACCTTGTTGAACTCAGTAGTTTTAGAACTTTTATTTTGATGATTCCTTGGGATTTTTTCCTACCAGCACTATTACTCTTTAAATGACCTGCTTAGAGTCACAATGTCCGGTCAGGTCTCACTGCCCAGGCTCCCACCAAATCCCATATAATGCTCTTTCCTGATTTGAACTTTCCGTGGCTCTCTGCTGCCTACTGCAATGAGCACAAGCCTCTTTGCTTGTTCCTTAGAGTGTGTTTTTATTCTGCCCAAATTACTTTCTTTCACACACTAAGCTGCAGTGAATCTATTTTCTTCCTTCTTCTATACAAGTCCATTCTCTTTCCATTAATTTGCTCTTTATTTCTTCTCTTAGCCAAATAAAAAGAAAGGCTATAGTGCCTTTCATTCTTATCCCCCAATATTAAATCCTGTCTTACCTTTACAGCCAACTGAATAACAATTCCCTCCATGGATACACTTTCACAGTCTATTCAAGTCCAACCAAAATCACCTCCTCTGTGGAATTCTTTTGCCATTACATATTGATACAGTTCACTCTGAACTTTTCTACATTTTTGAATAACTTTGTACTAATTGAAATGCCTACTACATCTCTGGCACTCTTGAAGGCAGGGGTTATAATTGAAATATTTAGCAATGGTTAGGCGCTACCTTTAATCAATCTGTATATAGTTGAATGTTAGCCCTGGTTGGGGACTTAGACTATATAGTTCTTAACTCAACCCCATCCTTGGCGTCAGCCTTACCCCCTCACATCTGCATGAGAACAAAAGAAAGCAATAACATTGACAGTATCACCATATCTTCAGCCTCAATTACAGTCTGCTTAGGCTGCTCCAGTTGTTTATCGTCCTGTAATAAACTACCCCAAAACTCAGTGGCATGAAATAGCCACAATGTTATTTTTCTCATAGGTTTCTTGGGTTTGACATTTACACAAATCTCTGCAAGGCGGGTTTGTCTTTGTTCCATGGTTTGTAAGGCTCAGCTGAGAAGACTCATGCAGCTGTGGGTGACAAGTCTGGATCACTTTTCTTCACTCATGTCTGATGCCTGGCTGGTATGATCTGAATGATCCTTGGTATTCTCTCCCCCCTCCCCCTCTCTCTCCCTTTCCTTCTTCCTCTCCCCCTCCCTCTCCCTCTCCCTCTCTCATGCACACAGGTTTCCAGGCCCTCTATAGATAATTCATCTCTCTCTGTGACTTTTGCAGCATGTAGGATCAGAGTGGTCAGCTTCTTGTGTGGTAGTTCAGGGCTCCAAAGACAAAATTCCAAACAAGCTAGGCTGCATGACCTTTGACGACTTAGTCTCATAGTCACAATACACCCCTTCTGCCACAATCTGTTATTCAATTTAGTCACAGGCCCTCTCAGATTCAAGAGGAGGTAACATAGTCTCCAAGTCTTCCTGGGGAGAAGGCCAGTGAATTTAAAGTCATGTCTTAGAACTACTGCAAAAGCCTCAAGCCCTGCCTGAGGATGATCGTTCCTATCCCTGACTCCATCCATCAGAAGGCACCATCTGCCTGCATTAGGGGAAGTCTTAATTCCAAAGTTCTTGTGAAATATCAATGATTTCCGCCCTGGGATCTTTCTAAACCTGCCTCTTTTCTCCCCGTGATTTAGTGAGGCATTCTTGCTACAAGTTTGCTTCTAACCAGCTATCGCTTCTTCTCTGTCCAGTCCATTTCTTCTCTTCCGACTTCCTGATTTGTATCTGTCTCCTGACAGCATGTCTTGCCCTTTCTTTATATATGTTCTGGAGACATAACTCCCCAAAGGAGATTTCTGTTTTCTTCACTTCTTCTTCTTTTTTTTTTTTAAAAAAAAAAACCCAAAACCTGCCCAAAATGCCCCAGTGAAGTGTTCCCCTCCCTGTTTTTCCCAGAAAACAGCACTTTGCTATCTGGTAACCCAGGCTTGCCAGGAAAGGGATAGCCATCCCGGCTCTCCACTACTCCTTGTAATTCTCCACCCACCAACTGTCCCTTTACTCAGTGTTCTCAGTCACCAAACTTGAAATCAATCTTCTCATACAACTTCCATGATCTTCCTGCCTCAAAGCAATACCCTAGACTCACAGTGGTTGGCCCTCCTCTGCTCGGTGGCCTTTCCTGCCCTTCATCCTCAATAGCCACAGTTGTCCTAGATGAGCCCTTCCCCTATGTCCTGGTGGTACCCTCCACCCACCTGCTTTCACCTGGAGCTTGATTCCTCTAGCGTCTTTAAGAAATCCCTCTGTTTACCACCTCTTCTCTTTCTGATGTCTTTGCTTCAAGCTGTAAGTGATACAGAATTACCTCTTGGTCAAAATTCTCTTCTAAAGCTAATGTCCTCATGGGCTGCCTTAGAACTTCTGTAACTCCATTACCCCCCACACCCACCTCCAGTGTCCTCCTCTGTCCATCTTTGCTAGTGATGCTCCCCTCCTCCCCTGCTGCCTCTCTGCTCCTGTCTGCATATACTCCCTGGTGACTCCACCTACTTGATTGGTTACAGCTACCGTTCCCACCTAGATAACTCTCACATCTCTTGCTATGACCCTGCCATAAACTCTGGAGTGGCATTTGCAATGACAGATTGCACCTTTGCAACCAGATGTCCCATATGTATCTCCAGCCTCAGGAGCACCGCAGCCCTTCCTATCATCCCCCTCCTCCCATCCTCCCCAGGTAGAGCACATTTTTAAAACTTAGCTTCCATGCCAAGAAGTAATGATGGTGATAACTAATTTTTAAAAAATAATCAAATGTGAAATTTCACTCCATGTGCTGCTTAGCTGTCTGCAGCAGGCAGAGTGCAGGACACACTGATGGTCAAGTAAAGACAGATGCTGATTAGCATAACCAGTATCTCAGGGATGGGCAATTCTTTTAGCTGTCCTTACTGGAAATGCTTTTCAAGAATATCTCCAATTTTGTTCTTATTTTAAGCTCTGCAGGCATCTTTCTGATAACATAATTAGATCTACCTTGAACAAAAGGCAGATGTCTGTTATTGTGACTGGGATATAGCCACTGTATACTTGAAATTGGCAATCTAGCTGGTAAATGATTCTCTTGTCAGTTTGCTTGGTGTGAGTCAGTCCCTCAGCATTGGTGAACTCTAGATGAACTGTTGAGATCAAGTTTCTGGATCTGCAAAACCAGAGACCAGACTGTGGGACTGAAAATAAACCATGAACCTGAGAGGTGAGGCCCAGCAAAGGAGGTCGGCAAAAACTTCTTGTTCATATAGTTTAGCTGGATTCACTTTGTCTCCTGCATCTTTGTTCCCCTGGGCATGTGCCCTAGTGCAAATCAACAAAAAGTCGAACGCTTGACTATGTGAAGTTCAGTGGGGCACCCCAAGGAATAATATTAAATGCACCCAAGAGACCACTTAGTTCCACAACATGAATCTCTAGGAGACCAGCAAAGCCTCCACAGCATGAAAGAAGATGACAGAAGTCTAGAACAAGCACAAATAGCACAAGAAGTGGCAGAATTCTCAGTGGCCACAAAAAGTGCATGCCTGCCCCTCCTGAGTGGGAGCTGCACAGAGTACCATGTGCTCTATTTCACTTAACTCCTCCAACACCCTGTGTGTGGTGTACCCTTGTGCCCATTTTGTAGCAGGGGAACTCACAGCCAAGAGGGTTTAAATAATTTCCCAGGGCACACAAGTTGCAAGTGGTAAAGTGGGTTCAAGCCCAAGGATTCTTATCGTAAAGCTGATGTTATTAAGCCCAAGTGGAGATTTACTGTGTTGCTGTTAATTGTTCAAACATACTAAGAAACAGTATGAAGTGGTAAGTCATCGGCATTTACATAAATCCGAATTTCAATTAAAACATCTTTTAACTGCCAACAACCATCCTGAAAGGTAGGCTATGCTGCTTCAATAATTTCTGTGGGAATTCTAAATGGAACGTTTAGAAGCAAATGGCACTAAAAGAAAGAATGGGACAAGTACATGTACAAAATTAGCAATTACCATTGTACTTACTTAAGAACAGTTTTGAAAAACAACTTCTCTTCTCCTATTCCTTTAACTTCATGCCACCTGTTACTAAATGAGTAATGGAGAATTTTCAAAATTTTTTTAACCATGATAAGATAAAAAATAAAGTGTCCACTGAAACCTAGGACACAAGTGTGTGTATATAGATTTATATGCATATATATGTATATGTATCTGTAAAGTTGTGTGTCTGTCTGAAATTAAAATGGCAAAGCATTTCCAGGTTACAGCCTCTGGACTATTCCATTTTGTTTTGGTTAGGAGCATTAATCACAACCCAATGCACTGATAGACATTCTTTGCTAGATCCACCTTTGAATGAAAGCTTTGTTCTATCTGCAAACCAAGGTGACAGAATTAACTGGATCATTTCCAAGGTCTCTATTGCTTTAGTCCATCATCAAGGACTTCCCACCTCCACAGAGGTGATTTTCTCTCCCCACAGGTCATCTAGAAACACAGTGCTTTTCTATCTTTGCAGTGCCAATGACCCCCATGAGCCTCTCTTGCCACTGCCCCTACCCAGTTCTCCCAGCTGCTCAGACCGGGGGCCTGGCTCCATCCACAGCTGCTGTTCTGGACTGTCCATCCCAGTGGCCATGCTGGCTGGAGATGGCAGTCCCTAGGGGCCAGCCCAAAGCGTTCTAACCCTGCAGGCTTCAGCAAGCATGGCATTAACATTAGCATGGACTTCCAGTGACATCCGCTGTGTCTATAATGCCCCATCCCATCCGATCTCTGGACCATAAGACTCTACTTTGAATTTAGGAAAAGCATTTTACATCTGGCAATGGAAGCTCTGGTCATATTGGGGGCAAAATTCTAAATCTCCCAAAAAGAATCTAAACTCTCCAGTTCTTTATGGCAAGAGAGGGGGAATCAAAAGCACATTGACTTCTGGAGAGACAGAGCTCTCCAACTCTAGCCCCAAAGTGATTTAGAAGATCAAAAGTTGTTCAAAGCTTTAGAGTAAATTCTTCTTCAATCAGAAAGATAATTGCATAATTTCTATTTATGTACCACACACACACTACTACCCTCACACACTACACTTGATGTTAATAAGTAAGGCTTCCCAAATAGTGAACTCTGGACAGCACATCTAATGGAGGAGCTGGCAGCGACTGACATGCATCCTAAGGGCGGCAAGGGTGCTAGGTTTTCCACACACAGGCTTTTGTTACAGGGCCCCCTATTTCAGCAGACACCAGGAAACCTAACGCAGGACCATCGTTCACCTACCTTCTCCACTGAGATAGAAAGAGGGGATGTTTTAAGATGCTTCATTCCATCATCTGCATTACCTCTGCAGCACAGTGAACACATCTGCGAGATGCAAGCAAAGTAGGTGAACAGACAGCAACCACAATGGACTATCATTAGCATGATGACGTCCATGGATCACAAGTCAGATGCAGGAAGATGAGAGTCAGTGCTTTAAACCCACATGGGAAGTACGTATTAGGGCAATGCTGTCTTTTGCTTTAAATAATTAAATCACACCCTTGTTGACAATGAAAGATCCAATAATGATGATATTAGGAATCACCTTGCATCTGGATGCTTCCCTTAGCATGTAGTTTCACAGCCCAGTTTTCACCTTGAGAAATACCCAAGTTAGTTCAACACACCCACAGGACTTGTCTGTATGTAGTGTATCAATTCAGGAAAACTTGTGCATGATAATACTGTAATAACATAGAAGCCAGAAGCCACGTTTTATGGTTTTATTGAGTCTTTTTCAGTTTTAATTGTCTATGGTGAGTACAATTCTAGTGACTCTCATTATGAACCTCTGCTGCTGCTATAAATAGTGGGTACAAAGTTGGCTGTCATGCCTTAGCCACACACACACACACACACACACACACACACAGATTCTGCATACTCCTGCATGCAACAGTACTATGCTATTATAGGAAATATATACTCCTTTTATTAAAAACACAATTATACACAATTAGTCTGGATATCGTTAAGCTACCGCCTATTGAGATAAACCTGAGAAGGCTCAAAATGTCAAGTAACACTGTTTCATACCACCCATTCAATGGCACTATTAATCACAAAGAAATCTTGTTCAATTCTCTATATTAAAATCACAGATAATATAAAAATAAACATTTTTGCAAAAACACTAAAACATAATTCAAATTCACAAAGCTTGATATGTAACATATATTCACCTTCATGTTAATGTGTGATGTGTACACGACAAGGTACATGAGAATTTGAAACTGTCACAGAAATCAGCAGCCCAATAAGAGAATGAGTCTCCAAATCCTGCTGTTAAAGCTACCCACCGAACAATGAAGACATTAAAATCAATAGCAATGTTGAACTTGCTGATAGTGTTACTTAAAAATTCCATCTCAAAGAAATTAAGATTATACAATTTCACTTTAAGAAGAAACACAATGCAGAATCTTCAGTACTAAGCAATAACAGGTGATAATATCAGCTGATTTTTTTTTCCCATCTCCCTGAGGCCTGTCAATAAAGTCAAATGTTGGTCCTATAATGCACATTCCAAAAGACAAACACAGAAGTGACCAACTTGATGTAAGAGAAGCATTTTGCCTTTGGGAGTGGATACTCTGATCACAGTGGGGAGCAAAATTCTAAATCTCCTGAAAAGACAACATGTATTTTTCTATAATATATATAAAATGTAGATAGACAGAGCCAGTCTGGCTAAAGTACTTCCTATTTTGACTATTGATTTTATGATAATCTGACACCAGATTGTGTCTACACAGAAGAACTCTGAAAAGGCTAACACGCAAATCCATTTAAAGGGAAAATTAGTCACTTGCATTGCGAAACAGATTTTCATATTTTAGACACACAGAAAACCAAAGACGAACATTTCAAGAAACTGCTATTCGAAAAGAGCATCGTGATATATAATTGTCATTGTGTCTATGCATCATATATTATGTTAAGTACACCAGTGTGACATAATAATATACATTGTAATAAATACCATTTACATCATGATATTGGATCTTTCAAGAAAGTTTTTCAGTCTGTACAAATGAAGGACTGTGAGCTTCCTCAATAAATACTATTACGATAGGTACAATTTAACCAGCAATGCTGAAGCTTCAGTAGATCTAACTAGGATCACCTTTAAGTACTGTCACTAGTTGAAGCGCAGCTGCTGTAAGCACTGATATCTGATGTATCCAAAGGTTATCAATCAGTGTCCTGTCTGAGGAGACAGAGAAGACTTGCAGGGTATGACCTGCCCATCACAACCTCTGGACCTTGTAAACTTGTGAGTCCAGCACTGGACTGCAGAGTCCTAGAAAACACAGTAGCAGATTTCTTGCACAGTCCAGTTTTCAAGCTTTGCCAAATCCCTTACAGCATCAGCAAATGATGTCAGAAAATCCTTTCTAATCCACGAAGAATGGTCTTCAAAGGGTCAAGAGTCCCACAGCTGGCCCAGCGGCAACTTTATGGGCTTAACTCTGAATTCTGACTTGCAGGCTACATTTCTTCTTAGCTTATCTTTCTATTTCAATGTAAATACAAATTGATGTTCAAAGAGTCAAAGATATCCATTTATACAATCAATAAGAATACTTGAACGTGGCATTAAAATATTTTTGTAAAACTTAGTTAACTGCTAAGTTCTATAATTGTAGCAGCTTTTTCATCCAAATGCCAACAGATTGCTGCCTCTACTATTCAAATACTTACTCATTTCCTCATGTGGCATGAATCAGCTTTTCAGCCAATAGATCACTATTTCATCCTGACCCTCTGTTATGTTTTTCACCATTAGGACGGATCTTCCCAGAGACTTCTGTTGGCCTGGAAGGAGTTGGCAAGATCATTCTTGTTACTAGGTGGCATGCATTCACATGTCATTGTTGGCATGAAGCAAAGAAGAAACACTTTGGAAAAAAAACATGCCAATTAGTAAAAGGACATTTCTAGCCACTGTCCACCTTCTGGCTGGATCTGCTCTTACAGAAAGTTCTCTGGAACCTGAAACAATGTATTTAACACATCCCCCCAAGGAGTCTGGGTATCCTGAGACCTGAAAGGAAGAAAACCTAATTAAAAAAGAGAGAAAAATATTACAGAAATGTGTACCAGTGGGCTGCAAGTTCAAGTATAATACAGGCAGTGGAACTGTGGTCAGTTTAATAATGTTGATATTGTTTGAAAGGGTCAATACCCTAAAAAAAAAATTAAGTAGATTTTGTCTTAGGATTTTAAAACTGACAATGTTGTATGAGCCTCATGAAGTGAAAATGCTGCAAACCCTCATTGCTCAAAAGGAGGAAGTACAATAGGTTTCTTCTTGACTTCATTTCCATAATCCTATGCATTAAGATGCACTTGTGAACAAAAGCACTACCCAGAACGGCTAAACACAGCTTTTCTTCATTGATCTTAATGGCTGGAGTTGGGTAAACTGAAGCAACTCCGAAAGTCTCACAATTCTCAATCCATCTGGGCATTGCAAGTACTGACACCAATTTCTGAATTCCCTGTCACACTGTTTCATAGGGCACTGAGCTTCCTTCCTGATTTAACATACAGCCCTACATGACTCCACTTATGAGGTGCTTCTAAATGTGTCCTCCACCCTCAGCCTGCACTCTGTGCTGTCAGCTGGATGGGGTCAAGTTTTACAGCTGGAAACTCCTTGGATGTTGGGTTTATTTGTGGTTGTTATATTTTCTCATCATTCCCACGATACAACATTTGAGCATTTCAAGGGCTAGAAATGTAGTAATTCAGTATTCACTGAAAATTATTATTTAAGTTGTTGAACTATTTTACAAAATTTTCATTAAAGCCTGGCAGAATAAGAAAACACTGCCAGGCCCTCTTCATTCTATAGTTTGCTTTGGATTTTTTTTTTCTTTCTTTTTTTTGGTACCAGGGATTGAACCCAGGCACTTAACCACTGGGCATATCATATCCCAGTCCTTCATTCTACAGTTTGATTAGTACTTTCTACAGTTTGCTTTTCAGTGCAATGATACCTTAGATGCTTCAATTTAATTTCCCATACTTCTCTTTCCACATGTTTCATTTTCCTTTAAATGTTAGGATGTAAGATTCAGGAAGACTTTAGCTTCCTATTCCATCAATACAACCCATACAAATTCTGCCTACTTCTCCTTTTCATATTGCATTTAAAGTTTTCAAACACTCTGAAGAAGCAAAAAGAACCTTTCCACCATGGTTTTATAGTCCTTGTTCTAGAAGTTCTTTTCCCACCCTCACTTGCCTCCTGTTTAAGAGTATAATTGTAGCCTCTGCATTGTGGGCGACCCTCAACCACCCACTTCTGAAAACACTGCCCCCATCCCTCAATTTGCTAACCATTCTTCAATTGCACTCAAACTTTACTCTGTAATTTTACTGTGATTTTTGTAAACTTGTTTTCACAGATGTGAGTGAGCACTTGTCCTGGAACACAAACAAAGTCCTAAGACACTGCCCAGCAGTGTGCAAGTAAACTCATTATCTCAGGAAGTCTAGCAGGGCTCATGGTGTTTACAAGGAAAATACATGCACTTTGATTACTTCAAATGCATTTTTCCAGTAAGATAATATATGCAGACCTCTACCATCAGACATTTAGTATCCAGGGTGTCTTAAGCAGTTTTCCAGAAATAACTGAAAAATAAACACTTTTCAGGTTTTTATGTTCATTGACTTTACTTTTCTATTCAATTCCCCAAAGAAATTCAGTCAGCTGTGTTCATTCTTTACTGGACGAACTCAGTTAAGGACTCTTAAACTATTCTAAGTATGTTTGAGGATATGGATTTTCAATTTGTTCATGCCATGGGTTATTAAAAACAATAAACCAGGATAAGTCACAAACTCAAGTTTCAGGTGGCTAGTTTTCCTGGAGAAATTATTAATATTAAATAGCTCTACTTCTCATGTGCACACACACTTTAACTAGAAAAGCTTGTAAATTTTAAAGGCAGACAAGAAAGTAAAAGTTTAACTAGGTAGTGTTGTTTTATTATATAGACTACTAGTCGGTAAGAAGGGGGACTGAAAAGAAACCTGAATGAGCTAAGCGCAGAGGAGGGCATTTCAATCCCCCTCCCCCTTTAACTCACTACATTCTTTGAATTTTCTCTTAACTAGAAACTTAAAGGGGAGAAAGCAGTTGGCTGTGTTAAGCATCCTACCATGTTACAAAAGTGAGGTGTTTGGGGATTCTGGTGCCTTCACAGGCTCCTATCTCCATTTTGCTTGAACTCCGATAAAATATTGAGGGTCATGTCCTCGCTCTTGGATTGCAAATTTGCCTCACTTCTTCTGGAAGCTTTCCTGGTCGCTCGGGAGAGCCTCCTTCTGAAAGTATCTCCAGCCAAGAAATAGAGGATGGGGTCCACACAGCTGTTGAGACTGGCTAGACCTCTTGTCACCTGATAAGTGGCATACACCCTGTCATTGAAAGCACACATTTCTGGGGTTTGAAAATCCAGCCGGGCCCTCAAGTTCATCGTCTTCATCACATGGAAAGGGATGTAAGACACAGCAAAAACGGTGAGCACGATAATCACCAGGTAAATCGATTTCCTCCTCAGAGGCGAGTTGTCCAGGTCATTGTAAATCAAAGCTCTCACGATTAATCCGTAACAGCCCAGGATCAGCACCAACGGGACACAGAACATGGCCACGGTCGTGCACATGCTGTAAATGAAGTAACTTCGTAGGTACTCATCGGAGGTGGTGTCATAGCAGGTGACGGTTTTGTTCTTCCGGACCCCGGTGCCGGAGTAGAAGAGGATGGGCGAGATGGCGGCCACCACGATGAGCCACACCAGCACGCTGATGTAGACGGCGTTCTTCTTCTTGAGCCTGCCCAGGGACTTGAGCGGGTACACCACGCCGCTGTACCTGTGCGCGCTGATGCACGTCAGGAACAGGATGCTGCCATAAAGGTTCACGTGGAAAATGAACCTCTGCAGTTTGCACATGGCATCCCCGAAGATCCAGTCGGTCTTGTTGAAGTAGTAGAAGATGAGCGCGGGCAGAGTCAGCACGTACAGAAAGTCGGCTAGCGCCAAGTTGAACATGTACACGGAGATGCCACTCCACGGCTTCATGTGGAACACGAACATCCAGATGGCCCCGCTGTTGCCCAGGAAGCCGGTGATGAACACCAAGATGTAGACGGCCGGCAGGTAGTAGAACTGGAAGCCCGTCTTGGTCAGGGCACATTTAAAGGAGGTGGTGACGGCGGCGACGGAGGCGACCGTGCTGTTTCCCCAAGGCGAGCCCGGGTCGGTCAGAAAGGCAGCGTCCGTCCCGTTGGGGACAGCCGGCCACAGCACCTCTGTCATTCTCTTCTCCCCGACTTAGGCGGCAGCTTCGAGGGGGAAGCGGCGGCGAGAGGGCGGAGGTGGCAAAGGGCGCAGGGAGCATCGGCAAAGCCCGCGAGCGGAAGGGATCGCGCGCGCGGGGTCCCCGCAGAAGGGTGCGCGCGGGGGCTCGCCCACGCCGGCTGCAGCCGCGCGTCCCCCCGGGGCCATGAAATCGGCCCGGGGCAGCGCCTGAACCCGGCGGCTGGGCGGGCCGACAACTTCCCCGTCCGGCTGGCGGCGCCGAGGTTACACAACAGGGCGCACAGGGCACCGCCGCCGCCAACTTTCCAACTGCGCTTTCCCGAGGGTCCGCGGGTCCGCGCTGCCGAGCACGCCTGGTGCGCAGGCACGTCAGGCCGAACTCGCTCGGCTGAGGTCCGGCGTAGGGAGGGCGCACCCCAGCCTCCTTCTCCCAGGGATCAACTTCGCTCGGGCATCTTCCTCCTCCCTACCTTGGAGGCGAGGAGCTAGGCTTCAGGGCGCCGCGCCGCTCCGTCCGGCCCCCCTCACCCTGCGCACGGCCGCTGGGGTCATCGGTGCACGCGAGGCCGCCGACCCGTGCCCTTCTGGGTCGCGTCCTGTTCGCGGTCCGTGCAGGTCGGGGCCCTTCCCGAGGCCCGGCTCAGTCCCGAGTGCAGAGGGCAGGCGGGAGAGCCGAGCTCCCGGCGCGGTGGGCGGAGTCCGCGCTCGCGGGGAGGCGAGGGGCGTGCCTGCGCCCGGCCGCCCGCGCTCTCGGGGGCGCCGCCGGGGCGGTCGTCTAGGGCGAGAGGGTCTCTGCAGCGCCCGGGTGCGTTCAGTCCCCGCCCGGCCGCCGCCACCCGAGTCGGCCGCGAGAGCGAGGGGCGCACTGGGTCAGAGGCGGCTGCTGGCCAGCGACTACCCGCGCGCGCTCCTCCGCGAAGTGAAGTTGCTGACACACAGGAAACCCTCCGGACCGCCGAGCCCCGCGCCGCTGGCGCCCGAGCTGGCGTCCTGGAGCACAAGTGTCCGGGGCCCAGCCCAGGTGCTCGCAGGCTCCCGCAGCTCGCGGTCCCCAACCGGGAACGCCCCGGCTGAGCCTGGCACGTGTAGGAACCTGCTGCTGGGACGGCGTGAGCCTCCGCGGAAGCAGAGGGGGCTGGGAGGGGCGTGCCAGCCTCCAGGCGTTCTCGGGGGTTTGTTTTTGTTTTTCCCCTTTTTATTACAGTACTTTTTTTCTCCTCTTAATTAAGCAAATAAACCGACGTCACGAGTCACGTCAGTGTGAGAAGTCAAAAGGAGCCTGGTGAAAATTCCCGGAGTTGATTTACACGCTGCTTCAGTTAACACCCCCTAGACAAGCCAGCTCGCCAAATCCTCCCTGGAGCACGTCTAACCAAAAGATCAGAAACTCCAGTGAAAGAAAGAAAAAAAAAATCAAAATTAAACCTTTTGGAAGTAATTTGAATATTAAATCAGCTTTATGTAAATAAATGTAAAGAACAAAGTGATTCAGGTAAGGTTTGGGGCTTTATTACCGATCATATTTTTCTTTAACTTTTCTTTAACGGGATTACTTATAAATACCTCTAGTAAGTATCTTAAAAATTAAGGACATCCTTAATCACTGCATCTGTTGAGAAACTAATTTTTTAATTTTATTTGAAAGTATCCAAATTTTCGACAATGCATTTCAAAAATGTGCGTAAGCTCAATTGAAATGTAAATGGACCCATACAGGAACGGAATCAAACAGCACTTCTTGACAATTTACTAATTAATAATGCGTTATTTTTGTGACTTATTATCAAAGGCTATTTATTCTCTAAGAGGAATAAAGTCCAAGAATAAAATGCATTTCTCGCCCCTAATGTTATATGGTGGTGCCCCTTAAAAAATACTCAAGAGGAAAACCACAAACTCCTGGCTTCAGTACCAGAAAGGATAATCCACAGAGCCCGGGATGGTCCTTTAGAGGAACATGTGAAAGCTCCACTCCCCCGCACAGGGGAAGGGACTAGCTGGTATGGTGAGTTGCCCTGAAAGGAATAGCATGAAAATAACTTGACAAAAACAGAGTCATATCCCAAGTAAAGTGTCAAAATGTTGCTGTTCTGATGGCTATCTTGGTTATCTTGTATGTTTCCTTCCGGTCTTCAAATTAAATGATCCCATAATTCTGAGCTTTGATGTGAAACATCTTTCTGTTGTTTGATGAGCACAGTACTAGCTGGGATGGATGGAGAGTCTATTAAGAGGGAAACGGAGAAGCTCAGCTGCTCTGAAGGCTGAGGCAAGAGGATCCTAAGTTCCAGGCCAGCCTCAACAACTTAAGGAAACCCTATCTTGAAATTTAAATTTTTTTCAAAAAAGGGCTGAGGATGCAGCTTAGTGGCAGGGCACTTCTCTTACCTATGTGAGGCCTTGAGTTCAATCCCCAGCACCACAAAAGAAGGAAAAGGAAGCAAAGAAAACCATTAAGAGTGCTCCATAGGTATTAACTCCCCACTCTTTCTCATTTTTCATTTGCAAACTAAGCAATATGTAAGCTCACTCAGAAGCCTGTTGCAAGTGCATTAAGTCATAATGTGAGTGCTCTGAAATGTACACTTTAGTCCAAGCACCATTAAGTACTTTCAGAAAACGTATATCTTAGTATGAATATGGGGGAGGTAGTTATCCCTAACTACACTGTGGACTTTTTAAAACTCTTTTTTAAAATATTAAAGTATTTTAAATATTTAAAATTTAAAATATTAAATCTTTTAAAAAATATTTTAAAAGATTAGATTATTGTAAATACTGCTTTTTACCTTCAGCATATTCAACTTCATGTTTATAATGCAGAAGTTCAATTTAATTCAAAATTGTGCTTTATGAGAATAAGTTATGTGTAACTTCAATAATCATTTGTTCATAACTTTCTATTGGTAAAACATTGAGCAAGATTTAATGAAGGAAAAATAATAAAATGTCATCCAAGACCTAACAACAACCTATCAGTATTCATATTGAGTACCAATTAGAGATACCTTAAGGTATCTATAAAGATCTAACAAATGTGCTCTGTGTCTTTGGATATTTATCTCCAACATTCCGTGTTAATTTGCTTTTTATTTGAATAGCAATGTGTTGGGGCTCAGATACCCTAACGTGTGACCCTCTGCTGGGCTGAATACTCTGAGCTGGAGGAGACTGGAAGGTTTCAGATGCAGTCAGTCTCTCTCTGACCCTCTCCTGCCTATCTGTCTCTCCCTCTTCTTTCTCTCCTAAAACCAGAAATTCTCTTCCCCAAGGTTGGTCTAGATTCTAGAGCTCTTCTCCCCCAAAGCCAGCCCTAAGACCCAGAAAGTGACTGTCTCCCTTCTCCCTGAAGACTCTCGATGCCCCACAGCTGGGAGAAAGAAGTGCTGCAGGCCAAGGCAAGAATCATCCCCAGGAGACCTGCGGGGTTTCCCTCCTCCAGTTACCCCTAGATAATGCCTCTTTAATCCAGTCACCTTTCTGTGGACTGTCAACGGTCTCCATCAAACCTAAGCATAAAAACAGTTTTCCCTGGGTCCTTGGGTCTTCATGTCTGAAGGCTCCCATGACGTATAAAACTTTGTTTAAAAAATTATGTTCTTCTCATGTTAACCTGCCTTTGTTATAGGTGGCTGGACCCTGACCCTTATGATGGCAGAGGAAGGTCGTCCTACCTTTCCATCTCTACAGATGTAAGTTTCCTGCCTTCGAGGTATTTATAATTTAGCTGGAAATGCAGACGGTACACAGTTAACCACAGTAACAGTGTGGAAGACCGCAACAACAAAAGACCTCGCCTTCATATTCAGTACTATGCACACCCAAGGAACGCCATCTGCTTTATTCTTTAAACTATCCTGTGACAGTAGTTGGCTGTTGTAGCCCTATTTTATAAGTGACGAAACTCAGGGACAGAGAGGTTCCTGAGCAACCCATGAACACACGGCAACCTAAACAAACTTAGGCCACCTCTCTCTAAAAACCCATGCTCTTATTCACTATCCTGGGATGAGATGCAGACAAATGAAGGACACCGTTGGGGGGCTGAACTTTCAGTGGCCAGGACAGGCAGGGTCTAGAGAGGCTGCTCACAGAATCCTTGTACCAAGAGGGAACACTCAGAGCCAGATCTTGAAGGCAAAGAGTGATTAAGATGCTTCCCAAATATTCTAGTTTTCCATATAGGTTTTATAAAACTAGCCAATAATTTATATATAATCCAAAAAAAGATTGACAATTATTAGAAGTCAACAGTCGCTCTCTTCAGCCTTAGACTCATGAACAGAAAGGCTGCCTTCTGGGGTCTATGCAAATTTTTAATACATCTTTAGCAAATCTCTTCTTTTTCCTTCTTCAACGTCACAAGAAGTCCACTGATCACTGGTGATGAAAACATTGAAAAATTATGACTGAGGGCTTGGACTACATCTATTTTAATTAAGACCCCCCCCCCCATACGTCTCCTTCCCCTTCCCTCTCCCCATCTCCTGCTCCCTTTCCTCTGTTGATCTTTCTGCCATTTACCAATAGTATTTTTTTTCTTTTTCTTTCTTTTTTTTTTTTTTCCGTATTGGAGATTAAACACTCAGGGGCACTGGACCACTGAGCCACACCCCCAGCCCTATTTTGTATTTTGTTTAGAGACAGGGTCTCACTGAGTTGCTTAGAGGCTCACTTTTTGCTGAAGCTGACTTTGAACTTGTGGTCCTCCTGTCTCAGCCTCCCAAGCTGCTGGGATTATAGACATGCACCACCCACCTGGCCTCTAATAGTTATTTTTATTTATTATTTTTTCAATTAATTTCTGTGGATGTACACAATGGTGATATTCACTGTGGTGAATTCATATATACACATAGGAAAGTTAAGTCAGATTCATTCTACTTCTCTCCCTTTCCTATCCCCTTCCCTTCCCTTCATTCCCCTTTATCAAATCCAGTGAACTTCTATTCTTCCCTCCCTTCACTTATTGTGGATTAGCATTCACATGTCGAAGAAAACATTGGTCCTTTGGTTTGGGGGATTGGCTTTTTCACTTAATCTGATTGTCCCCAGATCCATCCATTTACTGGCAATAGTCATAAAGTCATTCTTCTTTATAGCTGAATAATATTCCATTGTGTATATATATACCACATTTTCTTTATCTATTCATCTATGCCATTTATTGATCAGCATCTAGGTTGGCTCCATAGCTCAGCTATTATGAATGGTGTTGCCTTAAACATTGATGTGGTTGTCACTGTAATGTGCTGATTTTAAGTCCTTTGGGTATATATCAAGGAGTGGAATAACTGGATCAAATGGTGGTTACTTTCTTAGTTGTTTGAGGAGCTCCATTATGCTTTCAGAATGGTTGCACAAATTTGTAGGTCCACCAACAATGTGTGGGTGTACCCTTTTCACCACACCCTTGCCGACACTTATTATTGCTTGTATTCTTGATATTACATTTTTGGCTGGAATGAGGTGAAATCTCAGTATATTTTCAATTTGCATTTCCCTAACTACTAGTGATGCTGAACATTTTTTTTCATATATTTGTTGACTGATTGTGTTTCTTCTTTTAAGAAGTGTCTGTTCCGTTCCTTTGCCCATTTATTGTTTGGATTCATTTTTTAAATTTTATTTATTTATTTATTTATTTATTGTGTGTGTGTGTGTGTGTGTGTGTGTGTGTTAAGCTTTATGAGTTCTTTTTATATCCTGGAAATTGACACCCTATATGAGGTGCAGGTGGCAAAGATTTTCTCCCATTCTGTAGGCTGTCTCTTCATGCCCTTGATTATTTCCTTTGCTGTGAAAAAGCTTTTTAGTTTGATGCTATGCCATTTATTGATTTTTGATTTTACTTCTTGCACTTTAGGAGTCTTAAGAAAGTCTGTTCCTGAGCTGACATGTTGGAGTGTTGGGCCTACATTTTCTTCAAGCGGGTGCAGGGTTTCTGGCTTAATTTCTAGGTCTTTGGTCCACTTTGAGTTAAGCTTTGTGCAGGTGAGAGGGGGGGGGGTTAAAATTCACTCTGATGCATAAGGATTTCCAGTTGAAGAGGCTGCTGTCTTTTCTGTAGTGTATGTTTATGGCGCCTCTGACTAGTAGGAGATAACTCTTATCTATGTGGGTTCATCTCTCTCTTCTGTTCTGTCCTGTTGGTCTTCATGCCCATTTCAGTGCCAATACGATGCTGTTCTAGTTATGATATCTCTGTAGAACTTCTGTGAATATAAAATTTCCTGACCTTAAGGCTGAGACCAACAAGCATGGAACTTGACTAAATAAATACCACAAATACTAACCCCAATGCTGGTGGCAATATGAACAAGGGAGAGCCCATGGACAGGAAGGTTATTGTGATTTTGCAGGTGAGAGACAAGGACACCCTGATTTAAGAGACAGGAGATACTTAGGGGATTCCTTTAAATATAAGGTATGATAACATTTTAGGGTCCATCTTAGGAAAAATAGACCCTTCCCTTTCCCAAGAAGAAAACAGGAAAAAGAAGTCTAGGGAATTCCCAGGATGTCCTCTAATGAAGGAGGAGGAGAGGTGGCTAACGCAGAGAGGACTGGAGACAGGACCTCCTGAGCCAGAAGGAGAGGCCTGTCCTCTGCCAGGAGGGCCCAGCTGCTCCAATAAATCACCCCCTCGTCATGCTTCCCATCAGAAGCCTTCCTGAAATTTATTTCATTAGGAAATGCATCAGGGTGTAGGACACGGAATACAGATGGGAAGGTGGATCCAAGGTCAGAATGAAGGGAAGAAGGGAAAAGAGCAAGAGATCAGGGGTAAGAAGGATCAGAGAAAGGAAGGAGAGGGGGAGATGATGGAGGTGGAGGAGAGGGAGTGCTGGAGGGAGCAGTGCCCTGCTCAGAGGAGGGGAGAGCCAGGATTGCACGGGGGAGAGGGAGGAGACCCCTAGAGGTCCCAGGGAGCAAGCCCTGTCCAGTATTGAGGGCTCTGTCCAGGTGATGTGCAGAGAGGCGGGGTCTACCAGGTGGTGAGAGGACACAGGCTATGTGATCCTGTGGTCAGTCATGTCCCTGTTGAGTATCTGACCCTCAGCAGATAACCCCAAGCCAGGTTTCCTATCTGTGCCCTGTCACTGTACAGAACTGGAAAATGCCAGGCCACGTAAACCTTTGACTCTCAGGAACCTTCTTGGCCCCCAAAATTAAAGAAGTACTGGAGGGGACTGCTTTTTAAGTTCCCCTTTAAAGGACATGCTCCCCTTTCTTTGTAGACGTCAGCTCTAGTATTTCCAGTTCCGGGCCTTTCCTAGGACCTTCAAAACCATTCTGTTAAATCAAGAATAGAAGACTCCAGCCCTGGCTTGAGTACCAGCTTTTGTCTAGTCAAGCTTGTCTGATAAATATTTCCTTTGCTTTTTGTCTCTGACCTCCTGTTTACACAAAGGCCTGTCTTAGAAAATTTATGATGAAAAGATTAGAAATTCCATGTTATATGCCAGTTCTCCTCCGTTTCTTCATATGCTTTGTTTAAGAAATATTCATAAAGCCTGTGGGTACACAAACATCTCTAAAGCCAGATATTCAAAATCGGAGATCACACGCTATAATCATGACCCATGGGTTTTCCATGAAGAATGAGAGTTATTTGTCATCAATATCATATCCATAATAAGTAATTAGTGACTTTGGATACACCTATATTCTGAGTACATGAGCTAAATTCCAATTAAGCAAATGAAAATTATGTGTAAAAGTAAATACCCCCACTTTCCTTATGTAAGTCTCCTCTTCCACCGGCTTAATTCCTGGTGTGTTAATCTCAATTATATCCTGAGTTTTTCACACTTACCAAGATGAAAGCGAAAAGCAGTTGGAGTCACATTTCCGGTTCTGAAATTTGGCTCTCTGAAGAGCTGGTACCCAGGTTTTCCCAGTAGCACCAAAAGTGTGAAACAACTTTAAATAGATGAATATTGTATCAGTTGTTATAAATGATTCTGATGCTCCCTTTAGTTTGATGTTCAGGAAGTCTGGCAGGAGGAGTCTCCTGTGACACGCAGACTGTAGGCACCCTCCTGAAACCCATCTGGGTAGCCAAGAAGAGTTCCCACAGGCTCTGCCTGGTAAAGGGAAACAGTGCTTTCATTTGTCTATAGAGTCAAATAAAATAAAAATCAGTATACAAACAGTTACTTTTAGTTGGAAAAGAACCAAAATAGAGACTAAGTAATTTCAGGCTGAGAAATCATCAGCTTCTTCTTGACACATTCTCATGGTTTCAGCCATAAAGCTCAGCAAAACCTTGGTCTCAAATTGGTTTTGCTTTTCTTTGTCTTTCATCCTTACTTCTAGATACTGGATACTCTAGCTAGATAGTTCACTGAGAGGTGTGTCACGGTGATAATAACTATATAAATAAAACAGCATCTTACCCTGCAGTACCAATTTTGGATTTCTTAGCACAGATTCTTAAACTGGAGTATTCTTACAGATCATCAGGTGGAATCTCCCTACCCTATAATTGTAAGCATGGTGCAACCTGCCCAAAGCTTTGCATTTCTATCAAATCCCCTGTGACGTCCAAGCTCCCCAATCCACCACTACCCTCTGAGTAGTGGGGATTTCTGTGAACCCGCTTGACACTGTTTAGCTATGTCAATTTAGAGACGCTGTAGCTGCTCCTGTCCAAAAACTGATGCAACTTAATGATGTAAGAATCTTGAACTGTGACATAAACGTGCCATGAACTGTTTAGAATGCTTTTCCTGTAAGGCTCATGGCACATACGTGAGAACAAGGGCTTGGGGAAGAAGACAGAACTGGCTCCACTCAGAAGCCGTGTAACTGGACACATTGCCAAATCTGTTGTGTGTCAACGTGCCTATCAAATAACTCTTGTATCACAAGATAGCTCTGAGAAGGGGCTTAGGCATAAGTATGTTAGACTGTGCTTGGCACATAATAAGTGCAGAATAAACTATTGCTCTTATGATGACGGATATGATTGCTAGTTGTAATATGCTTGCTTTGCTTTGAGAGATATATCTTGATAAGGGGGCATTTGGATGAAAGAAATAACAAAATTCATCAAACCCAGTTTGTGCAAATAACATGACTTCATTGGAGTATGAGTTTCACAAGAAAATGGGCAGAGGAACTTAAAATCTGGGGTTTTGCCTATCTCTCTACTTCTCCATAGACAAAGGATCTTTGTTCTGCCCTTCTCTGTTCAGCTGCTTGCTTTTCTCCTTCCTCCCTTCCCTTTCCCCTTCTGCTTATCAGTTTTCTCCTCTTCTGCAGGAACATAACTCTACGTGGCTACTGAAAGCCCGGCATCATCTCCCCTGATAAATCCCTGAGGGAAGAAAAGGGGAGGGCCAAGCAATCAGAGCCTCCTCCAGGGCCAAGAAAAGAGGAGTGAGCTGTTTCTCCTGGAAGGGGTACCCAGGCAGAGGGGATGCACCCAGCTAGTGGTGGTTATCATCCAAGGCACAGAAGGCCAAGGATGGGGCTGGAAGGGAGGAGAGGAGGACAGGAAGAGAGTCAAGGAATTCCACAGGACAAACCCACCCCAAGGTCTGGAGACAGAGGATTGTCCTATGGCCACAGAGAGAAGAGTGTTCCTGGAGAGACGGAAGCAGGCCAGGCGCCCAGGGCATTCGGCTGCCTCACCCTGGTTCAGAGGCTGGTGGGAATTCCCTGCCAGCGAATGCACCCAAGCAGAGATCTACAGAGCAAATGAAAGAACTGAGCAAAACGAAGGAACACAGGCAGAACAATAGTATTGTCTACTCATCTGTTTTGTCTTTGCTCAGGATGAGAGGTGCAAAATATGAAAGAAAGGGAGAAAAGAATCTTTGCTTTCCCTCTAGGTAAATGGAAGATTCCCTTCAATCAAAGATAAGTTACGAGGTTTTGCTTCCGTCACAGAAACCAGTGCTGGGGCATGTAATGCTATTGGGACCCTAATTATTAATTTGGTTGGGTGGAACCCCAGGGACATATTTACAGTAATTTTAGTCCCTGGAAATACGGAGTTTGACATGAGTTTTAGATCAGCAGAGTAATTGAATTTGGTTTAGAGAATGAATGACTCAGGAGAAAGTGGGAAGCGAGACTGGAAAACTGTGTGATTGCATTACCCAAGGTCTGCTCCTCCTGCTCAGGAACAAAACGTGGCTGTGAGAGACACTGTGTGCCACAAGAAGGTACCATGGGAGATTAGCATTGCTAACAACCAGGCCAGCACTTGGAATTCTGTGCGGGAAGGATGGCAGTGGCCAGGGGAAGCTAGCTTACTATTGGCCAAATCGTTTCTGTTTAGAGATAGGCAAAGGCTGTCACCAACACAGGGACCTCAGAGATGTGCGAAGACAAACTGGTTTACAAGGAAAGCAAAAATTATGCATAATTGTGCTGAAAGAAGGTCACCATTATCATATCCACCAAGAGCAAATTATAATCAATGAAGTGGGAAATGAAAGAAGCAAGCTGGTGAGGTCTGCTCCAGATGAGCTCAGGAAAAAGATGCAGGCTCGGAGGGGAAGGGAAAGGTCCAGAGCAGGTGGGCTGGAGCGGTGGGGACTTAGACACGGAAGGGAAAGGCCAGTGGAGGGCTGGAGGGAGACACAGTGCAGGACGGGCCTGTAGGTTAGCTGGGCACCAGGAGAGGAAGGAGCTCCCCTACCTCAGAAAAGGTCATTTTGGCCAGAAGCATGTGAGGGACGAGAAGAGAAGGAAAAAATGCATGAGAAGAGAAGGAAAGCCATTTCTTGTTTCTCATGGGAGAAGACAGGAGAGAATTCTATGGCATCCTGAAGACGTAAAACAGCAGTATTTAATAAATGAAGTGGAAAAGGCTATCCGAGGAGATTGGTATGAGCAGACTACAGTGCAGTTTCAGATGAAGAGGTGCATGAGGAAATGGGGGGTAATGTTGGGCAATGAGGGGGGGCCAAGAAAAAAAGGGAGGTGGCAGGAGTGGGTGGTACAAGGGAAGTCTGTGATCCAAGGACCCTTTAAGGACCGTTAAACCTCCTACAGGTGTGGACAAAGCAGAACGGAAAGGCTCAGGATGACATTGATTCTGTGTGATTGCAGTACCCAAGGTCTGTTCCTCAGGTAATGATTGATTTATGCCTCTTGATTCATGCCTTTGAAGACTGACTCTAGCACCCTGAAATGAAAACCACACACATCATGTGTGCACGTGTGTGTGTGTGTGTGTGTGTGTGTTATAAAAAGAAGCAGGATCAAGAAGGAAGGGGGCTGACTCTTCACTAAGAGGAATATCGCCAGCTGACTTCACCCTGCAGGAACGATGGTGTTTTCAGGGAGGAGAGTGTTCCCAGCAAATGGCATCAACTCCACATGAGCTCAGGAAAAAGGTGCAGGCTCGAATTGGAAGGGAAACAAAGAATCCCTGGGTCCTTTGTAGACTATCCTGACTGACTTCTTTTCTTTATTGTTAGCTGATAGGAAACTGCTATGGGATCAGTAGGATGAAAATAAGTTCACCCATCATGTCAGAAGTGAATCTCATTCCTAATAACAGTGACTCAGCTGGTTACTCAAGAACAGGGTTAGGGTGGGAAGATCATAACCACTGCAGGTAAGTCACACCTGCATGCACACAGGCACCCATACCTGTGCATGCACTTAAATACAGGAAGACACAAACAAGACCCCAGACCCTGCCACAGCCAGACCTCCACTCATCCGGAGAGTGCCTTCTAGACAATTACTGTGCACTCATGCTTATGTGTCTGTTATGGATTGGGCACACATATGGCTTCACCCTACCTTCTTGCCGATTTATGTACAGATCTTACATTTTCTTAATACCAGTAGGACAAAGGAAAACCAGAGTCTAATGGCCTTACTGCTAGGAAGGAATGACAGCTTGATTTGAAATGTACACAAAAAAGACACATAAAGGGATAAGGGGGCTAGATTTCTGTAAGACATACCACAGTGTATCAGTGAAGTTTACATTATGAATTTGAATCAGATAAGCCATGATTTTCTTTCTAATACATAGACTAAGTTCTTACCTTTTAAGTTACTCCAAAAACTTTATATCTTAACCTTCCCTGCTCAGAAGTTATTAGAAACGAATAGACATGGCAGATAGCATGCATACGTAGCATTTAAATGTGGAACTAGGTTAAGTTTAGAAAAATCAAAAGAATTAGTATGTAAGTTATAAAAGCAAAAGATATTTATTCTGAATTATTTAAAAACACAAATGATAATGGGGGGAAGGAACAGGTATTTAAAAAAGAATCACTAACCTATGCAAGAAATGGTAAGAAGAGCCATTAAATCAAAAAGAAGAGCAAAAATCTTATTTATATGGAAAGTGCAAAGAAGATCAAAAGACAAATTAGAAATCAGATACAGGAAAGTGAGCATGATGAGAAATTATAAATAGTTGTTCTTGAAAATAACCAAAGCTAAATGATTAAGGGTGTAGCAGTTATTACAAAATATAAGAGCAAATATTTAGTGCATTTTACTGAATGAAGTCCACAGCACTTTACATTTTTTATAATTTAACCTTTAGGAATAATGAAAAGGTACTTTTCTGCTGAATATTTGGGGTTTATAGAAATGGAAAGCAGAGACTATAAGGTAAAATAAAGGCATTTAGACAAAGGAAGATAAAACAAGTACAAGGAAATGTGGAAGTAAATCAATATCTACAAGTTAGAAGCTGTTAAGTTTGAGGAGGAGGATATGAAAAAAACTCATCAAGGGACTGCAAGAAATAAAACTAGAGCAAAATGAAGACGTTGTGCAGCAAGTTCTGCAAGCACCCCCAAAGTCCTAATTGAAACCAGGGTAGGAAAACATGGCGTCTCTCCAAAAGAAGCATCTGAGGATGAAGTACCTCCTAATAATGGGATGCATTGTAGCCAGAGGTTTGGGCCCAGATGGTTGAGATTAGCTGGAAGAGGCTCAGGAAGGGCCCTGGGAGGGGCAGACAAGATGGAGATTTAAAGGAGAACTCATCGGGTATCGTTAAAAAGGAAAGAAAGAATCCCAAAGTCCTGATCGTGGGGATAGGTCCTCCTGGGAGAGCAGAAATGGGGAAATCTATAAGTGAGTGAGGGAGGAAGGAGGACGTGCCAAGTGGGGGAACCACATTACAGAAAAGGCGGGGAAACCACATCATAGGCGAGGAGGGAGAGGGAGTGGAGGGCAAAGAAAATGTAAGACATTGATTTTCAAAGCCATGCAAATTGTTGGTTAGGGGCGGAGTAGAAAATGCGTAAGTAGTATTTCCAAGTGCCATTTATGACAGTGAATACATAAGGACAAAATATTACATATGGAAAATAAACCTTAAGACACAAATTGGACTCCCTTTGCTAAATTCTAGATTTAACATGAAGGGGATCCATCAGGCTCAAGAGACAGAAGGGGTGAGGGTCACTCATGTGGCTTCCTTAAGGAGACTAGGAGGGGATGCTCAGCTGGTTGGGCCCTTGTCCTTCCTGGGGAGCACAGAGCCACCTCAGATGCAGTGACCATGTCTGTTCCAGCTGGGGTCAGCACCTCAGCACTCTGCATGTGAAGCTTGCTCCTTCTCAGTAGTGGAATGTCTATAGTAAGTATTTTTGTGATTTATGGTGGTTAAAAAAATCAGGACTTCCTAGTTAATGTAAAACTCTGAAAATGATTAAAGCCTCCCTTTATCCACAGTGGAAGAGAGTATGCCAAAGATGACCTAATAATTCCCGTTCTTACCCAGCGACCCTTAAACTTTGCTTCTCTAAACTCAGCAATTTAATTTCTCAGTATAGTTCATAACTCTCAGATCTTTTCTCCTATGAAATTATTATGTTAAATAGAGGGAGTTAACAAGATAAGGTATTTTAATATAAATTTAGATTATTTTTCAGGAATGATAGAATAGATATTATCTAGAACTCAAAACCCTTGGCACACCAATACCATAAGGTTACAGAAGGTAGACTCAGGCCTAGATTCCAGTATGGCTTCCATCAGCCTAGCAAAGAGCACTCAGCCTCCTGATGCAGGCTCCTTTGGCTGTAAATGGAGAGTATTAATTTCTATATCTATTTCGTCTCTTGAAGAATTCTGAGAATGGTATAATGGACTTCCACCTTCAGCTAATTGGAAAAACAAGACTACACAAATTTAAGGGAGTGTTGTTTTAAAATCTCTGCTTTGCAACAAAGCTGTGGAGATTATTTGAGACTCTGTGGTCAGTCAGTTTTGAACTTTTATGTCACGTCTGTGATGAAAGTGTTCCCTGAGTTCTTGTTACGACTATTCACTGCATAAATACTTAATAACGTGGAATCTAGATTGTTCTGTTACAGACTATTTCTTTCAATAAAAATAAGAAAACAGATAATATGAACCTGTATACAACAGATACATTTTTAATTCTTTCTTTTTTCCGATAAAGGGACTGTCATCATGTTTTCTGTGCTAAGAAAACTTAGATTTTGTTCCTATTTCATTAAAATGTTTTCAAGGCTCTTTCTAACAGCCCCAAGACTCCCTTTCCACACCTTACCCTTCTGTCAAGATATCATAATCTCTTCCCCACGTATCCTGTGGTCTTCTGGCCTCTCCATCTTTCTTCATGCTATTTATCATCATCGTTATACTTTTTTGTCTTTTCAGCTTAATTCATCCTCCAAAATAAAATATATGACACATTGAAAGAATTTATATATGCTTATTCACAGCTGATATTCTATATTCAAGTATACTAAGATCTTCATTTATATGTTTTGACTTCCCCGTAATATTCAAAGCTCTCACTTTCCTGAGATTGCTTCTTTTTAAGTGCTCAAATGCTTCTCCAGCCTTGTCTGATATGAAACGCTCTGCTTAACAGTCCGCATGTCTGGGAACCCTCCAGCGTGAGGAAGAAGAGGAGGCAGTGGGCGCAGCATCAGCTGCCTTGCATTCCTTCACATGCTACATGGCAACCTTCTCAATGCCCCCATCACCATGGGAATGAGTGGAAAAAAGGCTCTGAGGGTGGAACTGCAGCTTCTGCATAGACTTATTCTACTGCTTCCCCGATAATCTATGGAATTTACATGTGTGACGGATCGTGGACTCTACTTCCTGTCCAACCAGAGCAGTAAAAAACTGTGCTCCATTTGTGTACCGTGAATCATTCTGCATTCTGCTATCCTGTGTTAGAACAAATAAATAAATAAATAAATAGAATTTATGGAGTTTTCAATGCCAATAAGAAAAGTTTATGATAAGGAAAATTCAAAATGAGATGTTTATCATAGGCACACATCTTCATTTGGTTTCCATTGATGTATCCAACAGATATTTATGAATACAGTATTATGTAAGAAATTAAGTAGGAACTGGGGTTGTGGCTCAGTGGTAAAACACTTGCCTTGCACATGTGAGGTCCTGGGTTCAATCCTCAGCACCACATATAAATAAACAAATAAGATAAAGGCATTGTGTCCATTTACACCTAAAAAAATTTTTTTAGAAAGAAATTAAGTAGACCATGCATACATATTTTGGACTTTAATGAATTGTTAAAATACTAATGCCCATTTTTAAATGAAAATAAAATCTTCAAATAACTTATTTTTAAATAATTTCATAAAGATAATGAAAGCAGCATAATAATATATTCAGAAGAATATTATAAAAATTAGATTACACAATTTGAAAGTCTATAGAAATTAGCAATTGAATCAATAATTAAAAATCTCCCAAAACAGAAAGCGTCAGACTCAGACACATTTACTAATGAAAAATACCAAATATTATACCAGTTCTCTACAATCTCCTTTAGAACCTAGAAGCAGAAAGAATTCTTTCTTACCTATCTATGAAGCCAGCATTACTAAATATGAAAACAAGACAAAGATATTATAAGAGAAGAAAAATACTGATAAATATTTCTCATGAATCTACATGCAAAATATTAGCAAGTAATATGCAACAATGTGTAAAAAAATATATGCCACAATACTGGGATTTATTCAGGCATGCTAAACTAGATCAGCATACAAAAAAATCAATAATCCTAATCCATCACAGCCAACCAGCTAAAGAAGAAAGGACACATGATTATATGAACAGGTGCAGAAACGGCATTTGACAAAATCCTCTACCCATTCGGGATTAAAAATTCAGCCAACCAGGAATAGGTTAAATAAATTTGATTACCTGTGAACAAAGACAGTTTTACCTCTTCTTTCCTAATATGTGCACTGTTTGTTTCCTTTTCTTGGCTAATTGCATTACCAATGCAGTAATACAACATCTTTGTTCAGAGATGACATGATCATCTATATAGAAAAAAAATACCCTCCTGGAACAAGTATGTGTTTAGTACGAGGTTACAGGATATAAAGTTCACACGCAAAAGTCAACTGGTTACCAGTATACAAGAAAGAACAAGTGAAATTTGAAATTAAAAGCGTAAGACCTTTTAACTTAGCCCCTCCCCCAAATGAAATACTTAGGTACAAATCTGACAAAATAAGTGCAAAACCTCTATGAGGAAAACTGATGAAATTCTGATGAAAGAAATAAAAGGATTCAGTACAAATAGACAGTCCTCGTTCATGAATAAGAAGATGCAATGTTGTCAATGTGTCTGTCAGTTGTTCCCAACTTGATCTATTGATGGAATGCAATCCTAATCAAAATCCTAGCAGAGAATATTAATGACACCAATAGATTAAATCCTTGTGAGGAAGCAGAGATTCCAGAATATGTTAACACGTGAGACAAAGTGCTACAACTTCAGCGCTTCCTTTAAGTCCTGATATTGAAAACAGCCTGGCCCTGGTGGAAAGAGCAACAGGTGGATGAAAAGCCCGTGGAACCAGCCGGTTATGAGATGAGTGAAGGTTTGAAAGAAGGATCCCCAGGTCCTTGGTGCTGATGTCACAGGAGTTAGAAAGCACTTTCCACAATCGCTGCCATGCTCGCATAATGACGTGTAGGTTGAGGAGGGACCCGGGCCTGCGTGGTCCCCGAGAGCTGTACTCTGTCACACTGCAGCATCGCCACCTTGGTTTGTTAAGTGTGCTCTGTGGTGTCCACACCCAGACTTGCCTCATGATTCATTTCTCAAAGGGCCTACCACCAGTGAGTATGCCTGGTTGAAAGTAGGAATCAAGCACGTTTTTTCAGTCTATTGATGCCAAGGGGAAGATTTGGACACAGCAGAACTGGAGACACAGGGAAGGAGGATTGCTTGCACAATATAAAGAAAGAGATGAGGAATTGATTTTAAACCATGCTATACCTTGTTTGTGAGGAGAAGAACATGGATGTGGCACAGGGTGGTACTAAAAGGTAAATCTTCAACAAATGAAAATAATTTTAATTACAGTTTAAAAATCAGCTCCATGAGCATAACTAAATATTGAAAAAAATTAAAGAGCTAAACAAATTGGATGTTGTTCCCCCTGGGGAGGACTTAGGGTTTGATAGATTTGATGGAGGATGGCTGTTTGGCTCAAGTCTCTTAGTGCTGGGTTTGATGTCCTAGCTTTCATAAGTGGCTCTGGTAAAAAGGAAAAAAGTAAGATCAATTTTTTTTTAAATTGAAATCTTTAGTTAATTTTTTCAGGCAACGTCATTATACAACTTAGAGAATATAATTTTGTTTCTGATGATTCAATACTCAACAGTGATCCAGGGTCAGTCTTTGTGAATGTCAACCTTGGTTTTATAAATAGAAACTGGATAAGAGAGTATAATGGATATGTATCTAAACTAGGGCATAAGTTAAGAAAAAAAAAGGCCATAGTTTTTTTATTAGTTGGTCATCTATTTTTACATTTTCATATTGCAAAAAAGGTAAAATTAGTGGAAATAGTTTTGAATTAATTTAGCTATAGAGCATCTAAGTTAAGAGACTCATTTTGATATTTCTAAGAATAGAATCAGTTTTTTTATTATAAATTATTATATTGCTACTGACTCTTACTAATTATTTGCATAAAGTGTTTTGAAGATTGTGTCTGTAGCCATCGATACATGGTTGACTCCTATTTTAATCAGACACTGTTTTGTTTTTTTACTCTTCTATTTAATACACAAAGTTTTGTACTTAATTGTGAGTCGAGGGGGAATTAAATTCTGTAGATTATGTCTGCATGAGTATTTCTTGGGTGATTAGTGATTTTTCATTTATCATTTGAAGTCTTTTCTTATATAAGCTTTCATCTTTCATCAGAGAAAAATGGGTAATTAAACTGGGTCTCTAAGTCCCAAGTGAAACAAGCCAGGAAATGCAGCAGAGATCTCCAAGAACACCCAAGTTCATGTTTCAAGAAGCCACCTGGTAGCAAAGCTGGTAAGTTATAGCTGCAGTGTTCAATTGTCCAGTGGTCACCATACACAGAATTGAGAATTGATGCATTATTTCTCAGCATTTAATAAAAGCAATAATTTCTGCCAGCTAATGAGAGAATAAGAAATCACAGTCATATGGGGACTAAGCTGAGTTAGGTTTAGTTCCATTAGGATATAAAATAATCTTCAGTTAAGCAATTGATAAGCAATCACTATTTCTAACTACTTTGGGTCTCCTATTTCCTGACAAAGTGATTATAAATTAGTAAAAATATACTCTTTTATCTTTACAAGAGTGGAGCCCATTCAATTATACCAAGGGCTCTCTCACTGTTGCTGTTGTTGCTGTACTGGGATCAAACCCAGGGCCTCACGCAAGCAAAGGATGTGTCCTGCCACTAAGCTGCATCCTCAGCCCTTTTTTTAAAAAAATAAATTTTGAGACAGGGTCTCACTAAGTTGTTGAGGCTGGCCTTGAACTTGGTATCCTCCTGCCTCCACCTCCCCAGTTGCTGGGATTACAGGTGTGAGCCACTGCACCAGGACTGTACCAAACACAGCTGAGTCATTGATTGGCCTGGTTCTGTGCTTTTGAGCTTTCTCCCTTTCTTTAGACAATGGCTTCTCGTAACCACCGATGTACTTAGATAATAAATCAGATCAATATGCAATCATATTTTGACAGAAAAAAATGGATTTTTATATTATTTACTGTTACCAACAGGAATAACCTCAAATGGAAGACAGAGCACAAGACTTGGGAGGAGCAGGAGTTGCTATTTGCTGGTCCTGGCTATCCGATATATTCTGCAAAGCAGCTACTACATCAGAAAATCAAATTATCTGGGGAGATTAAGAGCTGCCTGTGAGTGACTGGTTATAACTCACAATTTCAAGCAAATTTTAAGACCATCATATTTATATCTTGGACATTTCTACCACTCCATTATTTCCACTTGGAACAATCATCTCTTTAAAGTCATGAGGAAATAATGCCTAACAAGACTGTCCTACCAAACCTGCAGGTCCATCTCTGAATTCTTTCTCCTGCTCTTTGCTAATGTGGAACACACACAACCCTTCCCCTTCACTTCATCCTAATAACATCACAGAAACCAAAGCCTGCATCAAACTGTGGACTTAATTTTTTAATGCAGTATCAGTTCTTCGCACAGATGATGGCTGCTCTGGGCTGCTGGTAAGCGCAGATGCAGGGCTGGTGGCGGGGGGAGGTGATTTTCTCTGCTTACTCTGGGATTTGAAGACAGTGATAGGGAAGCATTCCCTAAAGGAATTCTTAAACAGTTGTTTAAGGTCAGAGAAAAGATAGGACCAGTTAAAGCAATATTTTATTCATAAGAAAACACAGCTCAGGGCTGAATAACATGTCTGAATACTTGGGTTATGAAAAATCCATAACAAAATTTGGCAAAGGGGCCCCTAGCTGAATAGGGCCGAAATCCTGCTCGCCTAGATTCATCCTCTCCCTTCAGATTTGTCTTTCCAGTTTTCTGCCTAATAATTTTTTGGCCATTTATAATATTTACTGGTTGTAATCTTATCTCTCCAGTGTATGAGGTGTGGTGGTGGATGTGGTCTCTAATAGTGCTGACTTAGTGAAGTCCACATTACCAGTTACACCACTACTGGCCTGTGCTACTTTAAAAAAAATATATCTAATATCTCAAATCTAAAATTGGTGTCCAAATGGAGCACTTTCAAATGATAAAAGTCATGTCCAGCCTGGTTTCAGAGGAGCTGCTCCTGTCATTAGACTGGAAAGACAGGGCAAAGGGTGGCTTGTGGTCTGTGCAGAGGGCATGAGATGCCCCAGAGCAGCTACCCCTGGCACCCCCTCTTTTGCCCTGTTGTTCTCTTCCCCGTTTTCTCTCCTCCTTTCTCTGCTTCTGCATCACATCTGCATCTCTATATGGCTTCTGGCTTTCTTACTTCCTCAGGTTTTCCCTTTGCAGATGGTAGATGGCTCCAGACCCACATCCTGTAAGGTCCATCCTTGTGGGAAGACGTCTGGCTCTTCCCAGGATTCCTGGTGAGTGCTGACTTTTGCTGCTGTTTGGGTGACGTAAGCCACTGCGTAACTGTCCATGATGGTGGGTGGAAGAGTGGGGGTACACTCTTCAGCTCAGAGCCGGGTCTCTAGTTCATCCCTGGACCCACCTGTATTCGTTTTCCTGTGGCTGCCTTAAAGCATTACCTTCGTGGCTAAAAGAACACACATTCATTCTCTGAAAGTTCTGGAAGTCTGAAGTGTGAAATCAGTTTCCTGGGACATAATGCAGGTGTCAGAAAGACTCTGCTCTCTTTAGAGGTTCTGGGGAGAATCTGTGGCTTGCAAAGCTTTCCTACTTTTCAAGGGGCATTCCTGGCTCTTGCTTCCTTTCTCCAGCTCCGAGTCCAGCAACATAACCTCTGGCATTGAGGTTTGCATTATACAAAAAAATGCCAAAAAAAAAGTTCCCTCATAGAAGGAACTTTGTATTGCCCTTAGGGACCACCCAGATATGGCGGGGTAGTCTACCCATAACAAGAGCCTTAAGCACAACTGAAACCACTTTCTCCACATAAAATAACATTTGCGATTCCAGGGATTGGGATCTGGATATCCTGGAAGATCATTTTTCAGCCTACCACACCCCAGCCAAGCATAAAAACCGAGATGAGGAGGGAGAGAAGCCAGCCTATGTGGGGAGAAAGAATAACAAACACCCACGCGATGCGAGATGCATCTTGGAGGGTACTTTTGTTCTTGGTTGTTGGTCTCCTGTATTATATTTCTAAAGCAAGGGTCCTCTTTATGCTTCTGCTTATAACTAACCTTTGAAGGTCAAATGATGAAGTGTTGTATAGAAAATAGGAGTGAGTCATGGGGAGATGAAGATCCAATTATTACCTGAACTTGGCATGGCATAAAACAATCCGTTTCAAGGACAGTTTGGACGTTAGAAGTTAGTTCAAATTATGGTATTGGTATCTTTCTGTGTCTTGAAGATAGAATTCTGCATTACTCATCTCTTAAGAAAGTAAACCAAACAAGATGTCTGGTCCCTGTGCAATAAAATAGTTGTGAAATAGATCAGCTGAAAATGAGCATGTTTTCTACTCTAATAGAAACAGGAGAGGTGAAATTAGCCTTAATCACATCCTGATATTAATTAATGCATAGTTTATAAAATAACTCACATTGCCCAAATGCTGTGCTTTTCAGCCTCAACATGCATGGAAAATTCTTACACTGGGTTGTTCAGTCTACCTCCTTTTCTGGGTGATGGTATTAATTGCTTTACCCCTGTTTCCCAAAGTACAATGGAATGATAACATTCTCTCCTCAATTTCAGGATCTCAGAGGAAGTTGGGACAGGTTCCATTGGGTTGGGATGAAAACTGTCTTCCTTTATGCTCCCATGGTCTCTGAGTGCTCTGCTTGAACAAATGAATCAAGTAAATTATGAAGAGATGAATTATATTGTGGATGAGAATCAAAATATCTGGGTTTAAGTCTTGAATTGAGATAATATGAGCTGCAAGAACTTAACCAAGTCTCTACACTTCTCTGACCCTCTGCTTCCTTATCCACAAAATGGTTAGATAATAGTTAACTCTTTGGGGGTTACTGTCACGATTGAATGTGCAGTGCCCATAGGCAGTTCTAAAAATAGTTTCTCTTTCATTCTATCACTTGGAAAATTTTTAATATGTCATTTTAGTCAATGCTTTGAAGGAACTAATGTGTCAGTTAATAACAACTTAGTGATCAATTCCACCCTGCACATCCCCGAAGCAGGGCTGTAGGTCTCTGAGAAGACAGTACTGCATCAAAGTCTGTTTACCAGTCCTTACCACAGCACATGTAAATATGTTTGAAATAGGGTCAGCCACTATCTTAAACAAGTGAATATATTTAAAATGATTTATTAAAGTACCATTAGATGCTTCTCAGTGACTAAAAAGGCCTCTCAATTTTGACATGTTTGACAACTTTTAGTTCAGAAGCGAGATGGTACTGTCTTACAGAGGGGCAGGCAGGTGAACTTATCGGTGTAGCAGAGGCTCATACAGGTACCACTTCAAAGACTTCTACATCCCTGTGACTCTCATTTTTGTATGCAAAGATTGGTCTTGGGCTCATCTTCAGACACCAGGAATCACATGAAAATGGCTACACAAGGAGAAATTGTGCTGATGAAGCAAGCCATGGCCTCGTCACAATACCAGCTGTGGCCTGGGTCTGTGCCCTGGCTTGGTAGGTGTGACTCACTGATGCTTAGAGTTAGAATGTACGATTTTTTAAAAGTTAACTTTAAGACATAGGTTCTTATTTATATTTTTTTCTCTTTCTCTTCCAACTTTGACTCTATAAATAAAAAAGAAAAGGTGAAAATCTCAACGCTGGAAATCAAAATAGTTTTGACTATCAAATAAACATCAAAAAACTTACCTTTATCTTAAACTAGCACATACACCTAGCACATACACCAAAATGTTTTAATAGAATAATGAAAAAAAAATATGTGATTAATACTTCAGTCCCTGTTTTATTATCCTTTCGTGAAAAGACTGTGAAGAGACCAATTTTGATTAATAATCCTAAAATATACAAAAGTTATTCAAATTTCAGAGTTACTTGAATTACAGTGACGTAATATAGCATTCAGAGACCCCCTATGACAGCCCCCAATAGCCCTTCTTCTATTACTTTATAACATGCCCTAAGCCTTTAATGAATAAAGATGTGACTTTCTAAAATAACTAATGCTTTTAATTTAAAAATAAAAATGAAAACATCTCGCTGGCATTTTTCCATAACGATTACAGTATTCTAAAATTATATAAAAGAAGACAAGCTCAAATTAAATTATTAGTCCCAGGTGGAAGTTGAATGATACCTACATAGGTAACTCTTTTTTTAGAAGCACAATTTTCTACTTAATAATTTGTTATTCCTAAGATCCGTAATTATTTGAACAGTTTTTGTAAAAGAGCCACTTGTATGGGAATAGGCTGACACTTAGACAAAGAGATTAATGCTTCTTGTCCACAGGGGAGGGATTTTTGCCATTTCAAAGAGAAGGAAAAGAGTCCAACAAGACCATCCATCTTCCATAACAATGCCCCTCTGCAGTTATTAACAGCCACGGGAGATTGGGCCACAGTCTGAATTTTCTCTTGAATTTTGTGTATGTAATTCAGGGTGTGAAAAGGGTAAATCAGGGATCTAGTTAGGTTAATTTTAGCCCATTAAGTCTTTTAAAGCAGCTCAGTGAGAGCTAAGCAACATGGGTATCGATTTTTCCTGACCCAAACTGGGAGGATAAATCAGAGGCAGCCCAAGTTCGTCCTGAAGTCAACAGTGGTCTTCCTATGAGGCTATCTGTGGTTCAATATTTTTATGACTAAGGTGGAAATATAGATGCCAGATCAAATTGAGACAGGGTAGGAAGAGATGAACATTTTTCTAATGGAAATCCTGGTTGGCTCAAGTTTGTTCAGCTACTGGATCAGGAAAGTGTCTCATGCCACATTCACTGTAGCATCTGACACTCAGCTGCTGCCCCAGCTGCAGAGATGGATGAACACAGGAGGGTAGGAGGTAGATATTCTGATAGAAGAACTGAGATTTAATTAATCTCATTTGTAAATACAATACAATTGCTTTGAACATGCATTATCTCATTTAGATCTATCTGTATTGCCAGCATTAAATGTTTTTCTATTATTTTGGCCTGATTATTATACTTTCTTTCAGTTGTGTATCGATAGCTTGGGTCAGGCATTATTGTACGTGCTGAGCACACAGGGGCAAAGAAGACAGGAGAGGTTCTTGTCCACTTCAAGATAGCAAGTGTATTAACAATTTAATGAATTAATGCAGGTTGGCATCAGTTCTACCAGGAAAATAATGAGGTCCCTAAGACAGGGAGGAGTTGGGAGGATTCCTGTGGGAAGGATGGTCAGGGAAGGCCTCTGAAATCACGGCCCCATTATGAGAGGAGAAATTAAAAGAGGGTGGGCCCAAGTGAAGACCTAAACTCTTTCCTTCCTGGATCAGGGAGCAGGAATGTCCTGAAGTGGAAAGCCTCTGGGTAAGAATGAGGAAGAGGCAAGATGGAGAGAAGATGGAGGTTGGGGGGAACTGGCATTAACATGAAGAGGCATCCAGGGGTGAAAGCCTTGTTGGCCCGAGTTATTCCAAGAATGTTTATTATGGAACCAATATTTTAGGACATATATATTTTAGGACAATATTCTGCTTAGAGTCCATAGTAAAACGTTTTAAAAATCTGCTTCAGAATTTATCAAGTAGGTGATGATAGGCCTATTTTTTGACCTATTTTATTTTTTACTTTAAGAACTTTAAAAATGAAATTACTCAGCAATAGCGTTTGTGAGGAAAACTCAGGAGAACATTGGACTTCCCGGGGCACACACCCCACATGGAGAGGGTAGTTATTGGAGGAAAGGGAAGAGAGAGGAGATGGATAGAGCCTTAGGATTGACAAACCCCGGGTTCTCCTCTCCATCTCTTCACCGTCACGACTCACAGACAGAGAGAGCAGCTTAGCTGGACGCAGAGCTTTCAAAACCCAGCTTCTGTGTAAGAAGCGGGACCTCGTTCACTTCTCAGCATGCACAGGCAGGGACGGTGGCACCCCACAGCCTGACACACAAACAGGGCTCATGGGTTTTCCACCAGAGCCTAAGGTACCTGAGCCCCGAGGTTCTCAGAACTCAGTGGACAGGCTGCCAGCTTCACATCCACACAGGCAGGGAGATGCTTCCTCCCTGGGATTAATGTGCAGAAGCACAGGGAGCAGGCCCAGGAGTTTTCAAACAGGGAATGCAGAGTTAGTGGAGATGGGTGCTTATATTTCCCTACAGTTACTAAAGAAAATGATGCTGACTGAAGATCGAATAAGATATCTTAGGGGAATAAGGTGTTGGCATGACTTATCAGCTGGGGCGTCTCAAAGTGGTTTTACACAGGTTTCTACATAGGCTGGGCATTGTTATTTAAGCTAAGGCAGAACTACAGAATGAAGCATTGTCTACATTTGAGGTCTAATCAATTTCTGTTTTCAATTTTTCAATATTTTGTTTTTCTATTAAAACAGCTCATCTTCTTTTATATTTTTATTACTTAAATTTTGGTGAATATAATTGCTCTAAATGAATGTCTTCTACTTTTATAATTGCATTAAAATGTAGTAATATGTTAAAGCGAGTTAAATATTTGAGGTAAAATGTGCAATCTTATCTATTAATAGGTTTCTGGAATAATATACATTCGATTTTAGGATTGAAAATTTGTTCACATTGGTAGCACAATTTTCAGTGTAATTTCCTAGAAAGGTTGGTCAATAGGTAACATGAATTTATTGATACTTGGCTGATCTTTTCCTTTATCCCTGCCAATAAAGATACTTGGCTGATCTTTTCCTTTATCCCTGCCACTTTCCTACATGTTCCCTATCACCGTATGATGAAATGTTCATCCCTCCTGGAATAATCATGTGGACATCACAGGCATGGTGCTCTCACCTTAGTGGACAGGGGAGGGAGGATCCACAGCACTGGTCTGCATGTAGCATGTCCATGGCCCCAGAGGTACAGCACGATTCCCTGGGCACTATGCAGGCCTTCAGAGAGCTCAAGGAGTTGGAATTCCAGATCCTCAGTGTCCACATGAGCTGATCCTCAGTCTGATTGTGTTGGAAACATCCCTGATGTTGTGGGAGACTGCCTTACAACTCCTGTAACATCAGCACCAAGGACCTGGTGATCCCTCTTCCAGACCTCCGCTCCTCTCATAACCCGCTGATACCACAGGCTTTTCATCCACAGGTCTGTCTTTCCCCCAGGGCCACGCTGTTTTCAATACCAGGGCTTTAGGGGAGCGGTTGAAGTTGGGCGGTGTCAGTCCTCTGACTTGGTCTTGCATGTTAATATATTCTGAGATCTCTGCTTCCTCATGGGGACTTTAATGTATTGGTGCCAAAAATCTCTGCTAGGATTTTGATTAGGATCACATTCCATCAATAGATCAAGCTGGGAACAACTGACAGACTCATTGACAACATTGCATCTTCTTACTCATGAACGAGGGCTGTCCATTTGTACTTAATCCTTTTATTTCTTTTGTCAGTTTTCCTCATAGAGGTTTTGCACTTGTTTTGTTAGATCTGTACCTAAGTAATTCATTGTGGGAAGAGGCTCAGGTGAAGGTCTCATGCTATTGATTTCAAATTTGGTTTGTACACTGAAAACCAACTGACTTTTGCATTTGGACTTAGGACTTCCCTCCACTTGAGTCTATGCCTCTCTCATGGACCTTTGCATACACCTTAAGCCATATGGTGAACGTCACCCAAGGAAACAAACCTCTGACTGGCCAAAGGGATATTGTTCTGTTTTACCTTTTGTGCCGAGATGGTGAATTTCTCTGAAAGACAGTTTTGAAAATCCATTTGTAATGGGAGTTTTTTACCAGTTGAGTTTTCCAACAAACTTGAGGGAAAATCAAATAAACCACCCACTGCCAGATCATGAGAAATGTTTATGACATACCACTATGTGATTTTTGGCATATAATTCCAAAAGAATTCAAAGATTTGAGAAACACTGACCTAACAAAGTCTTTGCATTCTATTGTGCTCAATGTATACAAGTGAATTTCTCTTAATTTGTCTCCTTTCCCTCAAAAAAATTGAAAAAAAAAAAAAGGAATTCAACTGATTCTGAAAGTGGCACATTTAAGAAGCAATTTATTTATCTCAAAATATTTGCAATAAAATTGTACTTTATGTTGAATATCAGACTATCAAAATGTATTTCCCACTTGTGTTGTTTTCATTATATAGTTTTACAATAAATTGAAATTATTTCAAAGTAATAATTTAATAGTTTTGTAAACAAACTCATTCTGAACATACATTTTAATACTTGGGGCATTATGGTAAGGAGTGACAATAGCAATGAGATGGTGAAAGTTAATGATGATGATAAACTCCTATATTCATTAAAGTATCTATAATATTTAATGTATTGAAATCTACTAAGATGAGATCAGTAGAATATTTTAATGCACACATTTTTACTACCTAAAGATGAAATCCTCCAGGGTATGTGGAATGACACAGCAATTCCAGAAGATTAAGAAGTCATGTATAATTTTTGACTGTTAGCTTATTCATGTATCATTTATGGGGACGATGATGGTCACAAATTGCCAAGGCATTAGGCATCCACTACCTTTGAAAGAGTAATGTAATAGCAGGTTTTAAATATTTACCATATCCCAGAAGTCATATCCTTGAAACTATTTAAAATAATTATGAAAAAGTTTAGAAGTCAAGTTAAATATATGTATAGCAGTATAAAGTGTTTCAAAATTCTCTTTAAAAGAACGTGAGCGAACTTTTTTTTTTTTGAGAAAATAAACATCTAGTGGGCAAAAACTATGAAACTCCCTTCAGAAGAGTGAAGAGCAGTTCTCAGTGCAGGCACGTGCAGCCCAGGAGCTGAAAGCCATGTCCTCACACTGCTGGCAGTGTCCTCCACCCTGTCCCTGTCCTTCCTGTCCAACTGTCCTTCCTCTGACCCAGTCCCGTAGTTGCACGGTGCTCTTGCTTGCTCCTGAGACAGGGAGGAAGGCCCTGCCTCTGCCTTTGGCAAGCTCCCTCCTCTACCTGGAAGAGCCTTCCCCCATCGTCCTCAGGTCACACTCTGTCACCTCCTTCAAGTCCTTGTCACCCCTCAGTGAGACCTGTCCCTGTCATCCACATGGAATCTCACTGCTTTTCTGCCCCTGTCCCACGGCCTGCATGGTGGCATTCTCTGGGGTGCGCCTGGTCTCCCCCTCTGGCCCGCAGTCCCATGAAGGCAGATGCTTTGGTTTATGTTGCTCGTTGCTGTGTCCCCACGACCGAGTAGAGAACCTGGAGATCGGGAGGTTCTCATCAAAGACAGACCATTGCTTAGAAGAATAGGAAAGTCACTTCTAGATTCACGCCTTGCATTTCAAAAGTTTCTTCACAAGAAAATGATAAAAGTCTCCTAGGTATTAAATTTTCCACCTTTTTTTCTCTTCACTGTCTGAAGGGAAAATGGAGCCTACCATGGATTGAGGCAATGAAACTTCCTGTTCTTGGAAGGCCACTTATTAAAGATACACCTAGTCTTACTACAAGCAGGACTGTGGAGATGGGTGTGGCCACCTCTCTACTGTTCTGTAACCAGTCACAGCACATTCATTCAATGCCTGTGGTTACTGGATTCCTGGTGCTAAGATAAGTAGCAACCGCCCCTGTCCCCGTGGCACAAAAGAGAAATATAGGCACTTTTCTCTCAAGCTCATATTTCTTCAAAAGAGTTTTAATTAAATAAACAATATAGTTCTACACACATTCCTTAGTTAATCCAATGTATCTGCCCACAGGAATTTAATGAGGCATAATGTAATAGAATGGCATGAAAAAACAAAAGCCCTAGAATAACCACTTTTTTTTTTGAAGAGAGAGAAGAATCCGTTGATGAACCCTGTATATAATTTCTAAAGCTATCGTAATTGAAAGTATGTATTGAAAAAGGAAACAAATATAATGAAACATAATGGAAATCCTGGTAATTGTACATATGATGAAAATAGCATTATACTACATGGCTAGCTCATTAGAATGTTATGTAACATTTTGTTCTTATAAGTAAACAAAATTCTCTATCCCTGAACTCACATAAAGAAATTCCAGATGACCCGAAGATCCAAATCCAAGAGCAAAAAATTTGGTAATATGTAAAAGAAAATTTGGGTGTGTATATTTATGATCTTAGGGTATGGGAGATATTTTTTAGAAAGGATTAGGAAAAATCATAACAAAAAGAATTGATTGCCAGGCACAGTGGCACACGACTGTAATCCCAGTGGCTCGGGAGGCTGAGGCAGGAGGATCACGAGTTCAAAGCCAGCCTCAGGAATGGTGAGGTACTAAACAACTCAGTGAGACCCCATCTCTAAATAAAATACAAAATAAGGCTGGGGATGTGGTTCGGTGGTTGAGTGCCCCTGAGTTCAATCCTCTGTACCAAAAAAAAAAAAAAAGAATTGATTTACTTTATCAAAGATGTAAATAATATAAAATCAATGTAGAAGTTAAGCATAAAATGGAAAGATAAACTTTCTTAATACGTAATAAAGACTATTAGTTGTAATATGTAGCCTATATAATAAATTAATAAGGAAAACACAAGCCACCAAATCAATAAATGGACAAAGCCCATGAAATTCAGAGACTAGGGTATCCAAGTGACTAATACATGAAAACTTGCTTACTGTTGTAAGGGAACAGAAATATTCAAGTTAAAATGATACTGATAGCATTTTATATTCTTTAGATTGTCAAATAATAATAATAATAATAATAATAATGGCAAGTTTTGTAGAGCATGAGGAATAGATATCACAAAATGTTGATTGGGGGACATGTTGGCTGAATAACTAAGGAGGGCAGTTTGGAGAACGTGGTAAGTCAAACAGGCTCCCCTGCTTGGATTTGGCCATTTCCAAGTACGTGCTTTAGACTCACGCATGGGTACACAAGGAACCACATGCAGCGTGCTCAGTGTAGCTTCTCAATACAAGAAATATGCAAGGATTAGGAACAACCTAAGAGTCCATCACAAAGAGACTGGGTAAAGGACAGCCTATTTCACATGAAATATCATAAAGCACTTAAATAAATGAATTGGTTCTGTACATCAAAGCGATGAAATCAGGGAGAGAATAATAGGGTGGGTCACAGGCACAGCATGATGTCCTTTATACAAGGCCACAAACAACCTGAGGCTGTGGGTGGCTTACAGTCAGAGATGCAGAGAGCAGCGGTGGGTGCGTGGAGCCTGCTCCCGAGCTCTCCCACTCTCCCCATCCCGTTAACACCTCATACGTACTTTCTATTACATATGTTTGTATTTCTGGGTAATTTGATCAAATCATTATGGTGCTTGGATACAAGGGACAAGGATGTAATTAGCCATCCTCCACCTGAGAAAGTCTTCCCGCGTCAGGGGTCCATCAGTTCTGGGACTGAGCCCTTGGCCCCGTCTCCTGGATGGCTCCTTTGGATGTGAGCAGTCACATGTTGCAATAATTCCCTGGATATGTCTTCCTGCATGGCCCCAGGCCCGAAAGAAAGTTTAACCCCAAATAAACCCCAAGGCATCTCCTTCCCAGTCCTCACTCCCTGTATCTCCATTAGTAGAATTGCTGTCATGTGACAGTTGTCCCAGGCAAAGGGGAGCGTCCTTCTCCTTTCTCTCCTGCAGGCCTTGGGCCTAACTAGCCCAGCATTCCTAGTCCCACTTTCCCTGCCTTTGCTGCAGGCTCCCTCTTCTCTATTCCCTCTGTGAGTCCTTGCCCTGGCTTCATGTCTCCAGGCCAGATTACCACCACCACTTCCCAACTACTTGTCTGCACACTGCAGCGCAGCTAAAAAGCAAATCCAGCTATCGAAATTCCAAGGTGCAATGCCTTCCGTGTGCAAGTCTGCCCTTGAAATGTCCCTGCTGAAAAGTTTTGCAGCAGTTCCCAGTGTCCCTGAAGCAAGCATCCTCAAGATGCTTGCAAGGTTCTCTGTGCTGCCAGCTTCATTCCCTGCTGAGAGCCACAGCTGAGTTGAATGGCATTTGCCAGAGGGAATGTTTGAAAGGTGAACCATTGAGATGATGATTTGAGTTAAGCTATATATAATTACTGTGATGTTGGATTGATTGTATTGTATATTTGACCTTTACTGTCAGGCAATGGGGTGCTCTTGCTGCCTCCGGCACCTGCTGCTTTGGAGTTCTCTGGCTACTTTGGAGTTCTCAAGGGGATTCCTGGGGAGTTCGCCCGTTGGTTGGGGAAGGGCAGGAGGAGGGATTTCAGGAGGAGGGATTTCCGGTTGGTGGGTGGTGAGTCCCAGGAGAAGGCTGCGTGCGTGGCTTTTGCGGGAGTGCTGAGAATAAAGGAGTTCCTGTTTTGAACCTACAAGGCTGTGTGGCTGCTCAGTTATTTTGTGCCCGGCCAGACTGGGGCAGTTCCCTCTCTCCCACTCAGCCCTGGAGCTGATGTGACCTTTCTTCTTTTTGTTCATCCGATTCTTACTCACTGTCCCTCCTGCACCTTGATCCAGCTAACCTCTGCCCACTACCTGTGTTGCTTCTTCTAATTTCCAAGTCTGGGTCACATGAGCCTCTTTGGCTCTTTTCTCCAGGCTGCCATGCCAGTGTGCACAGGCCGAGCACTGCTCAGAGGTGGGAGAGCTATCCACATGGTGGTCTTCTTGGGAAGTGTGCCTGGAGCTGGGTAATATGGCAGCCACATCTGCACTATCTCTAACACGGAGATAACTGTGTTGTGATATAATTGCTGGCTGACCTCTCTTAGTAGGTCACTTAGTAGGCAAGGAACACCAGAAGTCACCAGACAGAAACTCTGTCTTCACTGCTGTTGTGGGGCCATGTAAGCAGGTACCCTCTACTTAAATACCAGGAGGGCCTCTTAGGGAGAGAAGCAGAGAAGGAATGGGGGGGGGGGTCACCTAAGAAAGTGCTTTTACCCAAGAAAAAAAATGCTTCCCAAAATGTGTTAGATCTAGTACACCAACAGGGGACTCTGAGCAGCAGGAAGGCGGATTGTTCTGCTTCATCCTTGGCTGTCCCCTTCCCCAGGAGAGTCTCACTCATCGTGAGGATGGACTCAGACTATGCATAAGTACTGAGGACCTTGAGGGAGATCTGAGCAGAGCCTGGCAGGCATGTCCAATGCCTGCGGTTTTAGATTAGTCAGCACGTGAAGAACTTTGGTTCTTGAGTAGCAGGAAGCTTTGTAAAGTTCTTCCAGGGACAGGGCATGCACTGTGGGCTTCCTGGCTCTTTAGTGAGTGACATTTGTCTAGCACTGCACAGAACCTGATAGGCCATTTTCTCCTCTGCTCTTCACCAGGAGAGATGGAGATGGAGCCTCCAGACCTTCCTGTCAAGATAATTCACCTCTCCACCCTAAACAGAACTCCTTTTAAACGTTCCTTTGTATCTTAAAGGTCATAAAAGTTAATCATCACAAAGTTTAATCTCTCAATTGTGTTTACTTTATTTTCAAGGAAGTTTTCTGTCAGAGGAAAAAAAAAGAAAAAAGAAACTTTTATAGAACTGGGTTCCTAGGTTAAGATTTCCTTCTTTCCCACATCACCCTGGGATTCCATGAAAAGGTGCCGATGACCATGGACCTATTAACCAAGAAGGCTTCTGTCTAGAGATCTTCAGTGACAATTAGGATTTCTTTTGTATTTCCTTTTGAAAAATACCACTGAATCTAGCCTTTCCTTTTTTTCCACAGCTCTACACTACAGATTTAAGCTCACAGATCTATTCCAAAACACACAAGAAATCCACACCAAAACGATAACAGAATAATAAAACTTCTCGGTCAACTTTCTAGTTTTAAATATTTGAACTGTGTAAGTTTAAAACACTGGAAAGCTCTTTGGTTGGCTTCTCCCTTTTCTGCCATCTATATTGGCCATGTGTGTCACTTACCATTAAGTAGAAGTCATTTTATGTATAAACTTGAGGAATGGATTTCTTTCAAGTGGAGCATACTCTATCGAGAGTTCAGTGACGGATTGCATGTTTGGAGAAATATGATCTTCCCGGTTCCACCATCATTTAGTTCCTATTCAGTAATATTTCACTCAGTTTATTCGATCTTGGCATACGTTTGCAGAGATAAGTGAGATAAATATATGTTTCAATGCCAGTTTAAACAAATTCTATTGATATTTATTTTCTCCCTCTGGCAAAATGTGTCCCATGACTAAGTGATAAGATGTTTGTGTCAGAGTAGGTTTTATGCCTTTTAAATTGTGCCAGCCCAGATCAACCGATGCCTTTCATACAGAATTCAGGGCTCTGATCATGGCACATTAATTCTTAATGAAATTGGGCCATGTCACCATCTCCTGATTGATATAAGTAGATCCATGCTTCACTATTGACCCTAATGGTGATAAGTGAAAGTATGCTTATTTTTTCTAGCTTCTACTGAAAAGTTGCAAACTGTTATTGAAATGGACACGTGCTTCCTTAACGCATCCCTTCTATGAGTCATCATAATGGAGTCATTTCTAAAACTGTGCCTAGCTATCACTCCAGCTGCTTTTGCTGACAGATTTTTACAGCAAATCTGATATCTGATCTTCAATTTCTACAGAGCACATCTCCTTGCAAGGTTGATTTGGCCGTCAGCACAACTAAAGCTCAAATTAGCAATCTCCCAGATGCATGTTGTTTTCAGCTATTGAAAACAGAGTACAACTTCTTACTGGAAGTTGCCATCATGTGGCAGCTACACTTGATGGCATTTGAAAGTGGATTCATTTTCCTCCAATACCAGAAGACCTTCATCACAGTCCTCAACAGGGTCCTCCACCCAGTTCGCCTCCAGCATGCAAATACATTCAGAAGGAAGCCAAGGACCCAGCAGCCCCTGGCTCTGAAGAGGCAAAGCTGCAGGATGTGAAGAACACATGTGCCTCCAGTATTTGGAGCAGCCAGTGATAGTGAAGGGAGGACCGAAGAGAGAGCTCTGGGAGGACCCAGAGTAGCCACTGCATGTTTCTGTTCTCATCTTCAGCAGCAGTTTGAGCTTGGTTGGGGAAGGAAGGAGAGAACAAGAGAGCTTAACAGATAAGCAGTGAAGGAATTCTTTTATTTGCCTTCCATTTCAGGTCAGTTGAATTAAAAGGCAATGGTTATTCAACTAATTGAAGATGTAAAGAATTAAATGCGTGTGGACGACTTCCTCTAGCCACAGTTGACACCTGGAGACCATTCACACTGTTGCAAAGGTTGCTGATTATGGCCGAGGTGCTACCTGCCATGGAAAGCCTATGTCCTTTTTATAAATACAACCAGGATCTCTTTGTGAATTCTCTGCTCAAAGTCACACTATTCGTGAAGTGTTTAGATAAATTCTGTTTTGATATTGAATCTCTCCTAAAAGCTCCATAATATTTTGTGAAATAACTTTTAGAAAAGAAACGGTCAAACAAAGATTTTTGGTTCTGGTTCTGCAAGTTTAGCAGGAACAAAATCAAATTCATGATTGAATGGCTCAAAGTTAGTGTTATAAAAAAGCCCTAACTATTTAAACATCTGTACAGTCTAAAAACTAATAATTTCAAAGCTCTAACTAGTAAGAGACACTCTTAGGGCATCCAGAGCTTTCTTCTGAGTATCTTGTACTGATTTGTCACAATGGTTTCCTCACGGTGAAGAGATGGGAAAAGGTAGCTCTCCAGAGAGGGAGATATCTTGCAATGAATGGTTCAAACTTGACCACTGACCTATATTCTTATATTTACTTCTTATTTTGAAATGAGGGTCTCAGCCAATTACTGTAAGTTTTGCTAAATTGCTAAGACTGGCCTTGAACTTGCAATTCTCCTGCCTCAGCTTCCCAATTGCTGGTGGTTTAGCTATTGATTCAAATTGATCACAGTCACATAATTCATTTTCTCTTTCATTCACTAAGCATGTTCTGAATGACCTGTTATCTACTTTTTTCCAGAACAGTGAAAATACTGAACATCAAAAGACAAACAAGAATGTTATTGTTGCTCAAGTGAACAAATAAATCAGGAGGGTAGGCATGTAAGTAAAACTTACGTGAAAAAGTACTGATGGAGGAATGAGTAAGCAAACGGATTCTTTTAGCAAATGTGCAAATTCTGATAATTTCGATCTTACCTCATGGTTTGGGAGGAGTTTGGGAGAGTGCTGGATTTTGTATTAGTTGTGTGATAGTAGAAGCAAATGTGACTCCATTTTGTTTTATGACTTCATCCTATAAAACAACCATGCCAAGTAGAAGAGTCATGACTGGGGCAAACTGTTCTTTTCCTTTTGCTATAGAAACCTTTAAGAACACAAAAGTACCTAATGGGGTATTGTTTCTGTAACTAGGGTAACGGGGCTCTGTTTCTGTAACTGGGGTGACTGGGCTAACTGTGATTGGTTAGGCTTCCCTCCGTTTGACTGCACTGTCCTGCTTCTGTAACCTGGCTTGCTTGCATTGGCTAGACCCCCCTGAACATCCCTTTTGGGTTTTCTGGCTTATAAGGAGTGCCCTTGCAATTGTTCGGGGCTGATCAGGGGAACAGCTTTATGTTCTGGTCAGCTGCCACCGGTGTGCTTCAATAAAGGCTTGATTCGATTACACGTGAGTGGTCTGGAAGTCAGTTTATGAAACCCTGGGACGAAGCTTTAACTATAACAGTTGAGGTAGTAAAGGAAAGGAGTGGACCAATGACATCTGGCCTTTTACATTAACTAAGATCTTGGTACTCTACGCTATAAACCCTTCTTTCTCAAAGTGAATTCCACTGACCGTCAGTGGTCTAAGCGAGTAAAGTGATCCAGGAACTGTTGGATTATTTTACAAAGTGAGGTAATAAACAATTTCATTTACACACATATCAGAAATTTGGAACATAAAATGTTTTTAGAAAACATATGGTTGTTATGATATTATATTTTCATCAAGTATGCATGTATTACAGAGATTTAAAATTAAAGTTCCTGTGAGGACCAGGCAAGTCCTATGTATAAAGACGTCCTCTATAACATGCTTTTCAAGGTTAGGGAGAAATGAGGAAGGAAAGAACTGCAGACCCAGGGAGCAGGTTCTCTCTAAAGAGGGAAGATGCTCTGCAGTCTTGTGAATTATTGCCACATAAGAATTCAAGCAATATCATGTCATATATTTTAACATGAAAAATATTTATTAATAATATATATTATATTTGACACATAGTTGACTATATTTTATTATATAACATATATTATTATAACATATCCATGTATATTTTTAAAGAATAGCCATAAGTCTGGCTTTCTAGGCATTTTTCTTATATATATACATATATAAAGAAATATATAAATTATATATAATATATATACACACACACATATATATACACACACATGTGATTCAAATTTAAAACATGTGAGCAAATACTATGTGGTCACACAGATCATATACTTGTGGGCCAGGTTTGACCCCATCTCAACATTGCATGGATTATTTTAGTTCATCCCTCTTTTCTGATACTTGGTTAATGAGGGAAAGAAAATGAGGTTTCACCAGCTACATTATTATTATGTCTTGCCTATTATTTACCATTTAAAATGTTTTATATACTTGTATTTTAATATTTATTAGATATATAGCAAAATATAGAGATAATGTATTTATTATGAAATATATGTTTCATTATATTTTGAAACAGATTCCAGCTGACCCCAAAAGGTCAATGGTTCACAATTTGTTCATTGAAGAAAATAAGTGTTGAAAGAAAAAATATATCTTTCAAAGTAAAAATGGAATGTAAATCTGTGTGTGCTCAGAGCAACGTGATAGGAGAAAGTCACTCAGTACATTTGCCATGTGACTTTCTAATGTCACATCAACGTCATAAACCAAGTTTGCATATCTTCAAAGTGCTTGACACTTCCTGGAGCAGTAGTGCACACCTGCAATCCCAGCTACAAGGGAGAGGAGGGAGGAGGATCCCAAGTTCAAATCCAGCCTCAGCAACTTAGAAGGCCCTAAGAAACTTGGTGAAGCCCTGTCTTAAATAAAAAATAATAAGGGCTGGGGATATGGCTCGGTGTTAAAGCTCCTCTGGGTTCAATCCCCAGTACCCCCCCCCAAAAAAAATGCTTAATAATATGATAATCATGGAATTATATTAAAGTTGAAGCACTGAAGCTTGTTTTTATTATCAAAATTGCTATATTCTTATAAACATTTTTTTCTTATCTTAAATAGTCTTATAAACATTTTGGAAGAAATCCATATTTATCACAAGATAATCTCCATAATCAAATATGTACCTTTTAGAAAGTAAACTGGAGAAATTAATAGAAATGAATAATAAAGACATTTCTATCCCTTGGTTCTTGATGATAATGGCATGGCAATGCCTCTTAATGCCAGCTGCTCTGCTAGCCCTTTCCAATTCGCACACCATCTCTCATTCCTAGAACTCCTTAAGGAAATCACTATCATCCCCACTTCACCCAGGTGAGAATAACTGAGCCCCTCTGAACTCTGCAGTCAGTGGAAGTTCTTGTAACCAGTTTCCATTAATGATGGTGCGCTACAGAAGAGGTGAAGCCAGAATCTTACCCACGATTTTCTTGAATTCTAAACCAAGATCTTTCCTCTGCTTAATTCATGTAACTCTGTGCCTATGGCATACTAAGTAACAGAATGGAAATAATTGTTTTTAGTTTGATGTTTTTAAAACTTATCAGTGAAGGAGCTGAAATCAAATCACTGTGGCATCTTGACTCTCTTCAGTTAAATCTCTTGAAAACCTGCAGGTGCAAGAAGATCATTCTGACTTCCTTTCCATTACTTAAGGCAGGAGGTATGGAAGGCCCCCCCCTCCGCCCCCCCCCCCCCCCCCCCCCCCCCCCGCCGGCTAGAAGGAAAGCCACCTGCCTCTCATCAAGGGCAGGAAGTTAAGGCCAAGAGAATTCTGTGCCAACCTTGTTAAAATCATTCTCACCTGTAAGCTTTCCCCTGCGGATCAGACAAACTTCACATAACCATGACCAGAAACTTTCAAAATACACAGACAATATTTTCAAAGTATCAGACTTAATTTTGTGTCTCTGGTGATAAATTTCATAAGTTATTTTCTTCTATCATTTCTCCTGGAAGTAGCCAGTAGATTTAAACCAGTAGAGACTATTTTTCCTCTATGCTCCTATACTCAATTATTGAGAATTTAACTGACAATATATAAATTCACAGGAAAAGACAACAAAAACGAAGTTAATTCATGTACATATGGAGACAGAAAATGAATGGCCATGTCAAGGCTAACGGTCAGGGCATCCTTGGCTGGCTTAGCGTAAAGGGAGGGCAGAGGAGGCTTCCGTGGGAGGAAGTGGGCTGGAGTCTTGGAGAGCTATGGGAAGGAAATCGAGAACGCCTGTGGTGACACTTGTTTATGGGAGTGAGTCATCCTCTCTATTCTGTGTTTTTCTTCCAAGTTCATGAGACAGGGGATCGTGACAGCCTCGTTCTGATAAGTGAAAGGAGGGAAGCTGGAGTTCTCTTTCTGCTTCTGTTGAATCTCAAGTGTCATCCATTCACAGTGATTGTCATGCTAACTCTGGGTTCCTGCTGGGTCCCTGGAATCTTACCAGCAAAGGGAAATCTCCCTAGAAATGAACATTTCCTCTGACATTTGCCCATCTGAACCTTTCCAGCAATTTCAAAGCACACTCACAGAACCTAATAGAATTGCTCTCTAAATAATATGCTAACACAGTTTAGCTCAGAATTTCTTAGCATCACTTGAGAAGCCAAGCAAGATGACCCGGGCAAGCACGTGCAGCCTCAAAGCCTTGCCTGGGAATGAGGATTTGAGGAAGGGACAAACAGTAGCACCTGTGGCCTGAAAGTATAGCGAAGTCAGTGTGTTTATCAAGTGTCTTCCTCAAAAGGCAAAACAAGAACAAGGCTGACGGGCTAGAGTAGATGGTCACCCCATTGTCTTGTGGTCATTACGCAGGTTAATGCAGACAAAAAGTGATTTGCCACCACTGTGAGGCACAGAAGGACAATCTCCATGATTCCATAGTGCTCTTTTAAAAATAAATGGCCAGGACAAGTAAGTAAATTGTACTGTTTCTAAACATGACCTACAAATAATTAACCACGGCATTTCTGTTAAAATATGAAGCATTCAATTTTTCTGTCTACTAAATTCATCGTCTTTCCTTCCCAGAAAGAAAAACTCTTTCCTAATTTCCCATTTTAGATAATGATACCATTGTTGGTTCAGACTTTCTTAGATCAGTGATGAACTTATCTCTACTGTGGTCAAATACATTCCTCATTAGATTTTTAGTTTAATTTAATATTACAAATTAAGAGTGAACAATTGTTTAATTAGCAAGAAGATTATAAAATCAGTAATTTTTTTTAGAAGCACTCATTTTCCTTTTGGTATTTAAAAATATCAAAAGGAATTAACTAATAAGTAGTTACATATTTCTGAAAATCTATAGAATTATTTAATAAGTAAGTATAATAAATATTATATATATATATATTAGACCTTTTTCCTGAAAAATATTATTAAAATTATGTTAAGACATTTGTAGGCTATAAATTGGTGCAAACTAAATCATACAAGGAAAACATTTTATCCAAAGTCAGAAAAGTATAGGAGGTAAAAATTGAGTAAAATTCAGAATTCCTCACTGTAGCTCTATGTTTATGCTATGGGACCAGTAAAAGGTATATCATTGTCCTGAAGATTTCTGCTCAGCTTGGAGTCTTCAATTCTTTCTTCTTTTGTTGTATCATTAAAAATGATAACAAAAAAGCCAAATAAAGCATGTGACAGAAAGTTAGCAATGCGCTCATTAACATGTTTGGGATTTAGTCTTAAATTTTTAAGGTAAAAATACAATGCGATCTTTCCAAAATTAAAAGCCAATGTGTTCTGAGATAGAAAGTATTTGGATTTCCTTCCTCCCTAATTTAATAAAGAGAAAAATCACCAAGGGATCATGGAAAGGAGCATGCTAGAACAGTACTACTTCCTAAATACACTCAATCCATTTTCAAGATCCAGGACATTTGTGGAATTCCAAATGCTCATCTGCTACAGGGAGCTCTGGCTACATCCAGACTCATCTCTTAAAGACCCATGTCTCCAGAGTTCACCAACGGAGTTGGATGTGGGAAGCAGTATATTTTAAAAGTTATTATACAAGAATCTATGATGTGGCAGGGTGCAGTGGCACACACCTATAATCCCAGTGGCTGGGGAAGCTGAGACAGGAGGATCATGAGTTCAAAGGCAGCCTCAGCAAAGGCCAGGTGCTAAGCAACTCAGTGAAACCCTGTCTCTAATAAAATACAAAATAGGGCTGGGGATGCGGCTCGATGGTTGAGTGCCATTAAGTTCAATCCCCAGTACCAAAAAAAAAAAAAAAAAAAAAAGAATCTATGACATAGACAAGGAGCAACAGAAAATATCTCTGTCCTTATGGGACTTTTAACAAGTTCTTTCAGAGGAGTCAAATTTATCAAGAGAAAAGTGATTCTCAAAATGTGTCAGCTTGAAGGATTCACTAATTTAACGTTTATGTATTGATTGCCATGTTTATCCTGAGGTTGTATAAGCAAAATAAAATATAAGATATTGTTCCAATTCCCCAGAGGCTTATAATGAGGATATAAATAAACACAACAATAGTTAGTACAAAGTATATGATAGACTCTTCCAAAGAAGAGCATCTGAGAACTCACTCAGAAAGAGTACTTGCGGGTGGGGTACTTAGGAAGGCTTCCTATTGGAGCCAAATTCTAAAAGGCAAGGTGGCATTTGGATCCATACACATACAAAAGTGGAATTGCTGGCTGATGAGATTGCGTAAACCAAAGCAAAATAGGTGGATGAGATCAGAATATAAAAAGAGGCTCATCACCAAATGGGACTTCAGCACAATCAGTGGGCAGTGTGGGTTGCATCTGTCAACAGAGAGTGGATCTGTAGTGAGGTTAGGGGTTAATAATATGCCAAATGCAATGGGCCACAGAGAATGAGGACCAATCAATGTCTTCAAAATGGGAAGAGGATGTATTTGCTCTTGCTGCTTTGAAAATGTCATTGCTGAAGAGGTCCCTGACCTGAAATGTTTGAGAGCCACCATTATGAAACATGATTCCGTATCATTTATAAATATCATTTGTTGGACCAAATCGATGCAACATAAAATTCATGAATTAGGCTGGTTTTGTTCTCTCCTTTGCAATGGTGTGGGAGCATGGTGGTTCTCAGTAATATCTGTTTCCAGGGAAATCTCAGGTCCCAGTAGTCTCTTCCTAAGATGAGAAAATCGAAACTCGACATGGTCCAGCGGATTTTCTGGGCAGCTTGGAATACATCAAGTGCTATTCAAAGATGATCTCATGAGACACACAGTGTTTAGAGGGCAGCACATGGGAAGGGAGTCTCAGCATCAAACACCAAAAACCACACCAAAAAAAGTCACTGACTGGTCCTCACCCTCTATCTAATTGTGTCTGTAGACTTATCAACATCTGAGAAAACTTCTGGGAAAAAAGTCTTTAAGATTCTTACCCATTTCCAATCCAATGGCAGAATGGTGTTAACTCTGAATTATTCCAATCTAATGAGGTTATTTAGTGTTTACCACATTAGCCAAGAAAAATGATAAAAATAATTACATGTAAAAATGATGCACTAATATTTAAAATACCTTTAAAAGCCAGGGTGTAAAATTTAAATACACATTTATAACTGCATATTTTCATTTTTTATGAATTTATACATTCATGATATTTTGAATTCATACATGCATGTACACTATTTTGATGATACCTGTTAAGCACATTTATTGACCACTGAGGTGGTGTTTTATATGTAATATCACAAGGGCTTGAAATGCTATTGCATGCTAGCCATTTTTAACTTGTTCTATAGATGAGGAAACTAATCCAGAGAGCTGATTGGTACAAGGTCTGAACACTGCAGAAGACAGCTGAGATCTGAGAGTTCTCTGGTGCTATTTCAGAGGCACTGCTTATGGAATGCTCTTGCTTGTCCTAACATTTCTCATGTTGATTTCATCTAATTCTCACAAAACCCCTAAATACTATAACTCTTTTCCTCTAAAGTGGAAGCCCAGAAAGTTGTCCACACTCATAGAGAGTGAGCAGAGGCATCTGCTGTGTGGTTTAATCGGCAGAGTCATAAATGTGGTGTTCTATATGCAACACAGAATCCACTTGTTTCCTGAACTAGTTTAACTCAACACCATTATCACTCTTATAACGTGACTTTTCCATGCTTTGGGATCTATGAATTACTGCTGCCAGTAGTCTCTGGCCTTCAGTGGATATATTTCTTTTTATTTTATGCTGTCTCTATTTTGAAAACTTCTTTTTAAATTCTGTGGTTCACTGCAATACACTCTAGGAGAAAAGAAAAGCCCAATAGAGGTCAGTTATTAAACTAGGACAGAATAAATATAATGCACTATTTTCCAACCACCTGCTAATCTGCCTATGGTTTATAATATCACATATTAGAAATATTGATTCTCTGTTCATTTAAAAATATTAAAATACCTAACCTTAATTCAATGTATTTAGATGAAACTGAACAGATCTATCAACGTACAAATGCCTTGTTTTTCTCAAGAACTACCTAAGCTTAGTAATTGCACAGTTCCTGATCAGTCACTACCTATAAGTCAGCACATTGATTACTGTCTCTGCCCCTCCCTCTCTGACTCATTGAAAGAAAGGAAAATAAGTGCTTGAGGTTTTTCCACTTTATTCACTTCGATTAAATGTTTCAATAAGATGTTTTAAGCTGGATATTGAGGTTGTGCTAATTTCCTTTTCTACATGCAAAAATACCTGCTTTTTTGAAAAATTTAAAATATGATAGTCCACTGGACTTTGAGAAGCCAGTGGGTGAACCCGGTGCCCAGTGGAAAGGACACAGTGGCATCTCCTTCCCTTGGTGTGATGCCCTTATGGCTGGTCATTTCAGAGGAGAACTGTCTTCAGTCCTGCCTGACGCTGTCAGCGACTGCCTCATCGTGGCCCTCTCGGGAACCACCAGACGTCTTACTTGTGGTGCCACATGCGGACAGCTTACCTACAGGGAACTTGGATTTTGGCACTCCAAATAATATCCCTCCTCTCCCAGTGTGTTCCTACCCTTTTCCTTTACACACAGCTTGTAGCTGATGGTTGCCTTGTCTGGTCCTCTGGCAGCTAGCCTAAGACGGGACCAGGTGAGCTCCTTTTGCTCAGATACTCCATGCAGTTTTGCCACTGTTTCTATAATATAAAGCTAGGCCAGAAGTCCAGAGAGGAAATGCTCTTTTATTGGTGACCAGAGATCTTTGCAATTTGGAAACAGGAGGCAACTTACACGCAAATCAACTCCTTCCTTTCTCAAGGAGAACCTTGACCCCAGAGAGGTGGAGGGGTGCTCTGCACCACGCAGAGTCAGGCGCTCAGCTGGAGCTGGCCTCCTGGCTTCTTGAGCCACAGTGTCCTTTCCTCCCCAGTCCAGCTGCTTCTCGCTGTATGTGTGAGGTCATGAGGGAAGAATGTCCAGAACTGGCAGTCGCCCCTTCCTCCTCCTTCCCAAGTCACCGTGACAATTCAGGGAAAAGTGGGCACCACTGAGGGCCTGAGATGTGCAGGGTGGAGGCGCCCTCTCCTCCACTTCTGTTTCCCATGGTGCCAAGTGGCCCTGGCTCTTCCCAGGTCAGGAACCGCCTGAGCGGCAGCAGGGGACAGACTGCCGCTGCTCACTGTCCATCCTGCTCTGACGGTTAGGACATGTAGGAGTCCTTCTGAATTTAATACTAGATTGAAATCCGAGAGCAGAAGAACACTTTTCCAGATGAGACTGTCTGTAATTAGACGGTGAAGCCAATCTAATTCTGACATGTGACAGCTAAACTCTGTGATATTGAAAGGTGATTCATGAAGTAAAACATTTATTAAAAATAGCCATAAAGGCAAAACTCAGATGTTACTTTTGACGGTGATGGACAGCAGTATTGTGGTATCCAGTCCGCAGCGGTTATAATCGCCATTTCACTGACACCAACTTTATCACTTTAGCTTTCTCAATACTTAGAAAATGGTATTAGACTAGAACATTCCATGGCTGATTGAAGGAAACAAATTATACCAAAAAATATCTTTTTTTTTTTAAGTTTGATCAGAGTGTTGCATAGAAAAAAATTAAAGATATTGTGATGAGTTTAAAACAAAAAAAACACATTGTTATAATTGTGAAATATTTATTTATTCATTACCCTATGGTTGTTTTAATGTGCATTTTGTCTGCTTAGTATTTTGTCTTTCTATATCAGCATTTTTACAGCAACATCTATGCTAAGTATAAAAAGAAAGCAATATTAATTTACATAGTAGGATGTGCTATTCGTTTCTTATTATGGGTAATTTTCAGATAAATAAAAATTAGAGCAAGGAGACCTCGTTTGATATCTGAAACTTCCAGAATCTCTTCTGGCTAGTAACTGTTATACTTCAAAACTGGTGATTTAATTGTTAAGTCCTTAGCAGTTGCTCAGAACATGAAAAGCTCAGTATTCTTTAGCCCATTTTAACCCTCTCTTTCAGTCTCTGCTAAAATGTATACATGTGCAAGTGTTTATTGCAAGGTTCTTTATGATATTAAAAAGCTGGGATTGCTAAATGGCAGTTGGGGAACTGGTTAAACACGGCAGAGCAGCTGTGGTCCTAGAGTTGTTAAAATGCAGGTGTAAAGACTCTTACTGATGGAAGACACCCCACATTACTGTGTTGGAGTGTGGATGTGGGCTGTTCTTCCAAGTCTGTTTGTTGAAGCAGGTGGAGAAAAACTGAAGGGAAAGTGGAAACAGGAGGTGATTGATGGATGTTGTGCGGCCCGAGGTTGCTGTCCTCCTGGGGTTTGGCTCAGTGTGTCATGTGAGGGCTCTAGGAACACAGTCAAGATGGAAGGTCTGAGCAAACGTCAACATGTCAGAAAAAACATCAGGAGTTTCTCTAAGAAATAAAGCGGATCTAAGTGATCACTTCCAAAGTTATGGAAGACAAAATAAATCCCCCTGAGAAGAAAAACAACATGTGGAAAGTCATAAGTTTAAAAAGTAAAAAGTGAGTGGGCCAAGGAACAGCTGATGCAATATCTTGAGTTTCTCAGAATGCTCCTGACACTTTTATAGGTGGACAGTGATAATATTTACATGGTTTCCAAACAGACACTTGCATATTGGATTTATGTGTGAAATTAATTTCTCTCTCCTGAAGTCATTTCAGAAAAGTTCTTTGACATAAACCATCTGGCTAACCCTTAGGTTATTACAACACCAGCATATATGACATTACTTTTTTTGTGTGTGTCCCTTTGATGCTGGGGCTGAACTCAGGGGTGCTTTACCACTGAGCTACCTCCCTAGCCCTTTGTATTTTTGAGACAAGTTCTTTCTAAGTTGCCTAGGCTGACCTTGAACTTACAGTCTTCCTGCCTCAGCTTCCCAAGTTGTTGAGATGACAATATGTACCACTGTGCCCTGCTAAAGATGAAAATGTCCCAAGTACTTACAATGAAGCATTAACAAATCTATTTAACAAATTAGCAATTTAAGTCAGTGTGGGAACATATACTTAGTAATCTTTTTCTTTGAGAAAACTACTTGAGAATTTGTTGTGATTAAGATTTGGTTAGAGAAAAGTATTTACTTATGTCCATTACATATTTCAAGTAAGCATTAGTGTAACACATTGCATCTCTACCTCAGCTAGGTTGCCTTAAAAACTGAGTTAAGTGCAAAGCAACGTTCTAAGATAATTTTTTAAGGAAAATTCCAGGAGATTTTTTTGGAGCTCAAGAATAAACAGAACACATGCATTTCTTCTGGAGTAGACATTCAACAGGAGGGTCAAAATCCAAAGAGGAGGTAACTGTAGGTTATGTCTAGCCACATGGGGCCTTGGATAGTACAGATTTTTGGCCCTAGGGGCTGTAGAATGTGAGTGTAGAAGATGCCTAGGAATGGCAAATGAGAAATAAGGAAAGCAGCAGCCAGCCCGAAGGAGCCATGAGACCAGGGCACTTTCTGGTAGCCCCTGGGGACTGATGTTCCAAACAGCCCGCAGATGCCTGTGAAGATGCTGATTCCAGCAGACAGTTCCTGGACTCAGAGAGTAGTCTACCCCTCAGTCCCCACAGTACTCCACAGGACAAGCACAAGGAGAAGGAGAAGGGATCCTCAAATTGCCTGAGGCTCAGTTCGTGCCACCATGACAGTGCGCAGCAAATATCCACTGAGTGAATGAAACACACAGATATCCTTTCTCACTTGGAGGAGTTGATCCAACCTGCTCTTAGCTAGAGGAAAGTTTCTGGCAAAATTCTCATAAAATCTAGAATATAGTACTTAAAAAAAGAAAAGATTGTGATTCCCTTTTTAGAGACTTATATGAATAAAGGGAAAGAAGCAAGGGAGAAACTGTTCTAACAACAAGTACGACACAGAAATGAGAACAGAAAGCCAAAGTTAGAACAAAAGCAACCCATGATCAAAGACAGAAAAAGCAAAACAGGAAGAGACGTGGAGAAGGTCAAGTGTGTCAAAGCCTAAACAACAGAAAGGACCTCCAAAGAGATGAATGTGTTTAGGAAAGGACAATGATGAACCAGGTGGGGCAGTGTTTAGGGGCAAACGAGGAAGATCCCATGAAACATCTCAGATCAATCGTCTTTGGCTGCAAGAATCAATAAAAAAGATGGGGCCCATCCAAGGCGAGACAGCAGATGTTGGGCACACAACCTTGCACAAGTGGGTTTTTTGTGTGTGTGTGTAAAGCTGAGGGGGACTTTGCACAGTTGTGGTTCTGCAGGTGCTTTGTGAGAGCTCGTGTTATCAGGCACTTGTGTGTGACAACCCTTCTTCATGACCTTCCAGTTTTATTTGTTATTATTTTCTTTCATTAAGATTTTGACAAAAGTGACTCTATTTTGATTCTGACAACTTGCACAGATAAAAATCTAACTTCTTACTCTTCATCATCATGAAATTATATTAATATTCCACGGACAAAGCTAAATTCAACAACAATTGGGAATATTTTTCTTCCTACCAGCATCCTCATTCAAACTCCAGAGTCTCAGTGAGAACATGGATTATGAAGAACAGATTGAGAGTCTCTGATGTGCTCGGCAGACAGGCCGAGCTCACTGTTTCCAGACTTTCAAATGATGCAAGTCACCTGGAGACCATGTCCAAGGCACAGATTCCCAGGCCCTCGCTGAGGATTATGATTTAGTGCAAGTGAAAAGTGTCTGGGAATTTGTACTTTTAGCAAACGCCAAGTACCACAGGTGATCCTTATCATGAAGAAATCTGGGGAAATGTGGATTCTGATCCAGCTTCACTTCCTCAGACAGGAGGGAGGGCTGCCTCAGAGGCTGCATACAGGAGTCAGCCCAGAGGGGCTGACTAACTTCTTGATGTCCTTCAGTCATGATCTCACTGAGAGTTCTGGATGGTTTCAATGACGAGACAAGACAGACTATAAGGGATACATAAAACCAATGATAGAGAACCCTGGCTGGGGCTGGGGCTCTAAGGTAGAGCACTTGCCTAGCATGTGTGAGGCACTGGGTTTGACCCTCAGCACCACATATAAATAAATAAAATAAATGTCTATTGACGACTAAAAATACATATTTTAAAAAAGAAAATCTATTTATATTTCATTGACAACCATCCACGCTGTAGTGCGCTACTTACGTAACTCTGTTGTATCATATGATAATAAAAAAATTTAATTAAAAGTACACATGTATTCAAATACATCTAGTTCAAACAGGCATCTGAATTGCTTGGTGTTAGTTCTTCCTAGAGTTTCGTGGGGCTTAACTATGTAGCAGTAAAGTGGGGGTATGGAAAACATGAGGTTTAGAAGAAGCAAACTGGGCATCCCTGCTGCCCTGGTTTCCCACGGTGCCACTTTTATATGTTTTATATATAAAGAGTTTTGTAGCCACAACTAGTCAGGGACCATTGCATTGTAGCTAGGTTACCCACACAGAGACAGATATTTTGATTTTCAATAGTTAAGTGACAAACAAATTTCCTTCCTTATAAGTGCAAACAGAAGGGATATAATCATATCCTGCCCAAATTAGCATGTTTGAATACAGGATTTTCATCTAAGAAGAATGAGAAAAATCAACACCAAAATAAAAAATAAAAGCCAATCTAATCTCACATCCATTACTCTATCCACACACATGTCCAACACCCATCTCTTAATTCCTGGAATTTGTTGGGCAGAGAATGATGAAGCAGGGCTCTTGGGGTCTATTTCCTTCAATCTGTGCAGCAGACCACTACACCAGTAGGCACTATATGATAGCGGGTTCTGGGAGACCGTATACGGCTTCCCTCCTGCACAGCACAACTTAATGGCCACATGGGGGTTGGGATGGTGGCTGGCGCAGTGAGCTTACATCCAACACAAAGCCAAGTCCCACCTTTTAGTCAAATAGCCTTTATGACCTTAAAACCAAAGCCAACCTTCTAAGATGTGGATGTTTTTGTGTCTCTAACATAGCAGAGGTTCTAGCATGGTGGCCTGGGCTGCCTGTTTGGATCATACTTCTGTTTTTTTGTTATACTGTTACTTTTTAATCTCACCCTCCCCCCAGGGTTCTTAAGGCTTACTGTCAATTAGCTTCAAGAATTATAACGAAGGTTCTACAAGAGAAGAGTGACAGTGCTAATTATTAGCCACAGTTTGGATTTCTAGTTGCCTTGTCAGATCTTACAGTGCCATCTTAAATGACAATCATCTCCAGGCCTATATGGTGACTTTGAAAATCAAACTAATTACTGCAGACTTGATTCTTTATGCAACATAATGCCAGGTAGTTTTTTTTGTTTGTTTGTTTGTTTTGTTTTGTCTTGATGCTGGGGATTGAACTTAGGGGTGCTTTACATCTGAGATACATACCCGGTAGTCCTCCTGTGTGTGTGTGTGTGTGTTGGGTTTTTTTGTGTGTGTGGGGGGGTTTTTTTTTTCCTTTAGGCAAGGTCTTCCTATATGGCTGAGACTGGCTCCTGTTTCAGACTCCCAAGTTGCTGGGATCACAGATATACACCACTGTGCCCTGCTGCTAGGTAGTTTTAGAGCAGGACCATAAGCAGAAACCCACCAGTTTCTGGTTGCAAACAATAGAAAATGACTAAAAGGTCTAATCTCTTTTAATAAGTTTCCCATCAAACCTTAAATGCATAATGAGTGCTAATCATGAGTTACTTCTTCATAAATGAAATTAAAATTTAATACATTTAATATTGTTATTTCAAGAATTCTGTCTAAGGCTAGTGGTGTAACTCAATGGTAGAAGGCTTTCTAAACACTCACAAGGCCCTGGATTTGATCCCCATGTCTAGAAAAAAGATAAAAAGAAAAAAAAATATTTTCTTAACCTTAGAATTCCAGGGAATAATATTGATTTGCAAAATGCATACTACTTTTCATAATTTCTGAACTGCTCCACCATAAATAAATTGACATATTACTCTGGAAAAAAGATGGACTACAAAGTCTAAATCAAGAGCAACAGAGGGTCTGTGACAGGGTCCAGCCAATGGCTGTGTTTCCTTGCTCTGTGCTGTCTTCCCATTGGTGGGAGAAGAGTGACTCTAAATTGGAGAGGGGTGACTTACTGTGGGACTTGAAGAATGGAAGATATGTCAGGAGGTGGCTTCTCGGTGGACACAAGAAGACACTCCTGTCACAGTGTTTAGGGACAATGGTGGGTAGTGGGGCTGCAGTAAGTTTTTGTTGAGGGGTGAAATTAGAGGTAAGTCCACAGATTCTGGCGTCACAATTAAGCCACAAGGGAATTTATTGGAAGAATGTCATGGATTCTCATAGAATGGTAGCGATATTGGAAAGAGGCTTAGAAACGGCCTGGAACCAGGAAGAGTTGGACACAAGAAATAAAAACCATTTAAAAAAAAAAGAAGAACCCTGCCCTTAGGAAGATGCTGGCACCCCAAACTCCTTCTGCTGGTGACCCTGCTGGTCTCTGAACTAGAAGGCCCTGATTGTAATTTCTAAATGACCTCTGCCTTCTTACATCACTTGCTCAGTAGCCAGAGTGGCAGCAGAAAATCCACCCAGTGGGTCACACACCTGCTGCATAGCTTTTGGGAGCAGAGAAGGGACTGTCTTTCCATATGTTCTCCAGGGGCACAGCAACGTGACTCCTGCTCAGAGTCACGGATGTGAGATTCCCCACAGAACAGGAATCCGAAAGCAGGTTGCCGTGTCTGTCACAGGAGCTACAGCAACTCGTGGAGAGGGCTTTATCTACAGTACATAAAGGAGAAGATATGGGTGGCACAGCATATGGTTGGGAAACTCTCACTGTGCTGAGGTAACTGGAGTGTGCAAGTATCCCTGGCACCACCAAGCCCCCTTGGCCCTGGTGCTGCTGGGCGGCCTGTCCTCGTTTTCCCTGACCAGGAATGTTGTAGCAGTGTCCTGGTGCTTAGTGGTGCTCCTGAGTGGTGACTTCACCTGGTCATTTAAAACCCTAGTTTTCCTCCTGATCAGGCCTCAGTGGAAAGAAAGGCCCAGAAGAAGGGGATGCGCAGCACTTTGCTCCTTTGGCCTCTGTTGGTGGGAACCTGAAGGTGTTTTCTCCCGGTTTAGACGTGTGCATGGCGCCCACCAGAAACTCAGGCCTTCTAAGCCCCAGATCCTACTTTCAACTATGAAGATAAGGACTATGAGGAGCCAGCACTTCAACACCCACACACACCACGCAAGGGGACTTCCAAGCTCATTGTCAGCTCTGATCTGTCCATCTTTGTTAAGAATTGACATGTTATTAAAACCAAAATTAGACCCAGAATCTGCATCCTGATGGCCTCTTCCCCCTCCCGCCTTTTGCAGTGTGGGGATCAAACCTGGGGTCTGGCTGGTACCCCCCACTGACCTGCGCCCCCAGCACGGGGCCTTCTTTTCTTTTACTTTGTTCTTTCTATTGTGACAGTAGCTTAGGACATACTGAAGTGAAGTGTGAGGCATCACAGCTGGACCTGAATGTAGTTCTGATTTTGAAAATCTAGGCCAGATCTTACATCTCACTCTCTTTAAAAGAGATATATATTTTTTGCACATGACATTGTCCCTGGCATTAAGCATCTCAGTCCTTGATGAATTTTAGGAGAGTATTAGGAAAAGTATGACATGGATTTCCAAGACATTTTATTTTGAAAGTATTCATTAATTTATTATGCTGAGGCCTCCCGTAGAGTATAAAAGACAAGTGCTCACATTGATGTCACCACGTCCAAGTTTCTGAATCTCTGATGTTTCACGATGAAACCTCCGTGCTCAGCATGATACCACATTTGGGGCTGGTTATGTGTAAAGCATAAAAATTATTTATAAAGATGACAGCTTATATTTATTGAATTTAAATATGCACGTCTAATCCTTTACCAATGAGATTTAATTGCATTATTTCATTTAATTATCTTCAGAATGACCTCATGAGAAAGCTGCTATTATTACCGTCTTCATCTTAGAGATGAGGAAGCCTGGGGAAGGGTAGTTCAAGGAACTGACCCATCACGTTGCACAGCAAATAAACCCTGTTTCCTGAGATTTGTTAGACCACACACCTAACTGCTCCAAACACTCATCTAGACAAGGAAATTGCCTTTGTCACTGCCCTTGTGGATACTGTCAACACTCTGATTTTATTTTAGGATGTGTTATCAATACTTCTATGCAATTTTTCTCACACACTTCACCATATCTTGACCTCTGCAATGGCCATGCTAAAGGGAAATTCCTCCAGGAAGAAAATTACTGATTATTTGTCTTATCATACAAATTGTTCTAACTAATTTTCAATAAATGAATCTTGGTAGTTCAGCACATGTTTCAAAATAATCATTTTAGCTTGGGTCCCGTGCAAATCTCAGAGTGCCGACCTAATTGAGCTGCTTTTGGGTCACACAACACACGGCTCCCGCCATTGGAGTGCAGATTAGCGGTAAATCACTCTTCACACAGTGAAAGTGGAGTTTCTCCGCAGTGCAGAGAGAACATGAAAGGGGCAGTGGAAAGCCCAGGCCACTAAAGTAGCTAATGCCTTTATTTCTAACAAAATCTACAATTACACTCATTCTTATTTGAAGGGGGAAAAAAAAGTCTTTTATTTTTAAATCCAGGGATTTGTGAGGGGGCTAATTCTTAAGCACAAAGAGCACTAAATGTGACAATTTTGAACTCAGCTCCTGTATTTTCCTGAGTTTATTCAAAACTTATTGCAAGCATCTGGAAAAACCTAGGAAAACTCTCGCCTGGTGAGGCCTCAGCTAATCCATCCCCATGACAAAAGGAGGAAGCAGAAGGCAGTGTACCTGCTCCTGGCCCCAAATTTCCTTTACGGAGCAGTATGTCCCCAACCTGTCACTTGTTCATTTCATCTTTAAACAAGTTTTAGCACATTCTCTTGATATACAGAATGTTTAAATTTATTCATAAAATAATAGACATTTTTCAAGTCATGACAGATCATAAAACATGCACAAATATAGAATTTTAAAAGGATGAGATAAACCAATAATAAATCATTATTTATTTTAGTTTTAATGGCACCAAAAGAAAAGAGAAAAAAAAAAAAAACCTTTGCTTGTCATGAAAAATCACTTCTTGATGCTCAGATGTAAAATGTGTGCCAATTAAGTTGTCCGCTTATGGTCAGCAGCTGAGGTGGAAGACAGGGGTGTGCTCAGGAGGAGGGTCTTCATTAACGATGCAGGATCAGAACTCCTGTTTCAATAGTCTCCCTGACACCTTGACACATATCATTGGGTTATCCCTGTTACTTCTGAGCACGGTTCAGACCGCGCCTGCACAAAGAGCAGGAACATCAAGTCTGCCATGTTCTTGGGCTGTGCTCTTGCTTTGGATAACAGGGTTTTCTCCACTTGCACCTTTATTGCAGCAAGCTCCTGGGACCGCCTGTCCACTTGGGTAAGAGTTAGCTCAGTTGAAACATCTTAGCACCATCTTCAGATTCGTGTTATCAGGCACATGAACATCAATTCACCATCTAAAAGAGACCAGGTAAGGTGTAGTCTTCTGTTGTCTATGTTTTTGGCTTGCTGCCTTCTGACCTTAGGATCCTGTGCGTATGTGACTGTTACTTTCCCCGGGGACCTAGAGAGCTTGCTGGTGTCCATCCATATTAATAAGTAGACAAAAGTAATACATTTGACTACATATTAAGAGCTTTGTATTTCCTTAATGTTTTTACAAATAAATACTGCTGATCAAATTTCTAACTTCCTCTTTGATGACCCCAAGAGAACCAGTGTGGCAGAGAGCACATCTTTTTCTGTGAAACACACAGAACCTGGGTCACCTGTGACACTCATCTATCTTTTCAGGGCTCAGAGACAAGACGGGGAAGGGGGCTCACTCCTGAGGATTCTTCTGCTTTTAAAAAACTAATGAAATGTAAACAAAAAAGGGTGGTTAACTGAAAGAGAAAGGGAACGTTTGGTTTCTGCAATGGTGGCAGTGGAGCGAGCCGCAGCCTGCCCGGGCTTTCTCACGGCGTGTTTGGGTGCAAGATGACTCAGGTCTCTGGGCAGGTTCATCTGGCCACAGAAGAGGAGCTGTCCCTCTCTCCCTCCTTTAGTTTCCTTCAGCCAGTCTAAGCAGTCCTAGATGACCGAGGCAGCAACCAAAATACCAAAGATGATCAAATATTAATTGTGGACAGCACAAGGTTGGTAAGGGAGAGTGAAGAAAGACCCTGGCCACAGGACCCAGAGCACAGCAGGTCCATGTCCTGGAACTCTCATAGCCTGCTCTACCTGGAATCCACGCAGCTGAAGACCCCAGCCTGTCTTTCCTAAGAATAAAACACTCCTTAGCTTCAGACTAAAGTGAGACCAAGAAACGCTGACATGGCCAATGTCATAGCTTGGGAGGAGTGACAATGGAATGTGACCCAGGCAGTCTCCTTCCAAAGTCCCCAACCAAAGTACCACAGAATTAGGATGTAGTATCTGTTTTGTAAAATAATTATGAAAGTAAAATAATCAGCATATAGAGATAATCTGCTTCGCACAGTGTTTGGCTTACTGTACACAATCACACTCCGGAGTTTTCACCACTGGAGAGAGAATGGAGAAGAAGGCAGATTTCGCCATCAAGCGGGCCCGTCTGTGGCACTAGCCCTGCTGCTCATTAGCTGCCCGACTTCGAGCAAACTCCTTATACAACCTCTTCTGCAATGCAGGAATGATATATCTTACATGCTGAGTGCAGGAAGTATAAAGTAAGCTAAAATATAAGAAATGCCTGGTGAGTATAAAAATTATAGAAATTATTATGGTTATTAATGAAGATTGACATAACTCAAAGGATTTATATTTTAGTGGTTTTTTTTTTTACACAGAATATGCTTTGAATTGTAGGAATCAGTTAATAGCAAGAATTTATCTTTTCAAAAATCAATAATTCATTGCCTATTTAGCTTTCGAGATCAGACGAGATCCGGCACTTTCAGGGTGGTATGGCCGTAGGTCACTGCCTATTTAGAAAAAAATAGATTATATATGTTCAGTATGATAGAGCTGAAATCATAAAAGCATTCTCCTAGGTACTAAAATATCTCAAAGTAAATTTTGGACTATCCAAAGAAGCAGTTTTGATTTCTCTGTTCAATGTACATTTTGTGCCTCTTGGTGTATACCAGGCACAACTCTGGGCTCTGAGTGTGCAGCATTAAGCAGTAAAGGAACTCACTGTCCCTAGTGTGGGGGCGGGAGCTACAAATAATAGTCACCAGACATAGGAGACAGCAGCGGAGATAAAGAAGGAAGACGATTCCCTGCATGAGGAATGGAGAGTATCCACATTTTAAAGAGAATTCTCAGGAAATGTCTCTCTGAGAAGTTAATTTTTTGAATAATGACCTGAAGTTGAAGGAGTAAGATCCAGAATTCTCTGGAAGTAGTGCTGGGAGGCCAGGGGGTTGGGACTCTGCAGGGAGCTTCCTGGCTGCAGAGCAGCCAGAGCAGAGTGGTGGAGGGAGGAGTGGATGGAGTCAGAGAAGACTCTGCAGGAGAACCTGGGTCAGCTAGCCCTGCTGATGTCCATGTGGAACACAAGGGGAGGTGGATTAGGTCTGGGGGAGGGGAACCTCAGCTGGGGACAGATTGGCTGGAGATGCCCACCATATATCCAAGGAAGCACATCAGTTTGGCAGTCGGTTAAGTATTTGGAGAGGTCCCAAGGGAAACACGGTGTGTTAAACATTGTTAAATACTGGATGTATTTCACTTTAATACTATGAAATTGCTCAGCATGACAGATTAATGGTATAGCAACTCTTCCTTATACATAATGGCACATTAAACATAACACCACTGACTCTCCAGTTTGGATAAATCATGAAACTAACAACAAAAAACCCACAAAACACCTGTCTCACAATTCATATATGAAATTCAGCCAATATTTGAGAATGAAATTGTTATGCTCTACTTTTCCTTGTTTGATGCTTAGAACAAGTGAAAGGGGTACTCTGGGGTGCAACTCCAGAATAACAGATCAAAGACATGGATGAATCCATCAAATGCTGAAGAAAGAGCCATAAATCCAATTAAAAATTGGAAAAGCAAGAAAAGCAACAATATTCAGGTAACGGTTTGGTTAATATTTAGCAGGTTAATGATAGACTGACTGAGACACCAAAACATTAAGCCTGATTCTGTGACTTGCTGTGCGTGTGTGTGCATGGGAGAATCTATTCATGTGTGCAAACTAGTATCATGCGATCCTCAAAGCGGAGGTTGCATCCTGCTATTTCAATGATCCCATTCAATGGAATTTTTTAAAGTCCATAAACACATATTAACCTGCATAGGTGTCTGTGGTCATATATTTTCAGCTATTAGAATGTCTGTCTCCAGGTGACTCCACATATTATGATTTTGCTCATTCTTCGGACTGCTTTCCTTTCATGCATTCTTTCCAAAACTTCCTAAATGCCCACAATATCTTTGATCCTCCATAGCCTTTGAACTTTTTGAAATGCTCTGGTCAGGGTACCTGACAAGTGCTGGGCAAAGGGAGGGCCCTCAAATGATACTTCTTGAATGGGTGAACAAAATAAATAATATTTTGAAAGCATACTCTATTTTCTCTCTGCAATTAACAATGAGTAGTTTTGTATAAATGCTCTGAGAAACCCTACAGAAGGAACATGCATTTAGCTTTGCTTTCCCTAAGCCTTAACCTCCTCCTCCTTTACTCTCCTGCTTTACACAGTCTTTCTGGAAAGTATACTTTTGAGGATTTGCAAAATGGGCTAGTAATGCACTAAAAAAACTTATATTTTAAAAATATTGGCCACTTGTAGTTTCATTTTGTTTTGTACATTCATCTTTATTTTGTTTAATCACAATAATGATGGTTCCGTTTTTGCTTTTGCTATATTCTGTATATCATCATGAAAATATTTGTTTACATGAACATGGTGCATTAGTTGTATGTGATAAGAAGAGGATATGCATTTCTTTGTCCTGTTGTGGGGGTGATTCCTGTGTGGCAAAGCAGCAGTCATTAGAAGTGATTAAGAGGAGCCAAATAGGAACTGGTCTGTCTATAATCAGAGCAAGACAAATGCTAACAACTATTATTCAATTTTATCTAAGATGTAAAGATAGCAGAAACTATAGCTGTCTCAAGACGATGATGATTCATTTCTTTTGGCTTTTTCAGTGAGATTTCCTTGGTAAACTAAAAGTTTGTATTGCTCTGTTCTACAATTGAATAAAAAAAGGATTCAGGAAAAATGGGAAAAAAAAAGAAATAGAAGTAAGAGCATTTGCCCTGCTTTCCCGTATCCTTATTCCTCTAGTGCAGAAAGCCAGCAAGCTACTTCTGCAAAGATCCCGACAGCAAATATTTGAGCTTAGCCCCCCAAAAGGTCTCTGTCGCAGGTACTTGACTCTGCCATCGTGGCACAAAAGCAGCCAGCGCACTACAGATGGAAAGGACTGTGCTCCTGCAAAATGCCATCCATCAAAACAGGCAGCTGGCAGGATTCCATCCTCGAATACTAGTGTGCTGACCCCTGCTACAGAGGACAAAAGGTCCACATGCTGCAGCAGTAATGCTGTGTGACAGAGCGGTGTGGCCTTTAGCATTTTGGAACTGAAGAGGTTCCTGTGAGTAGAGTATTTTCTTCTATTGGATCAACTTGGTGTTTTAAGTTCTCCTTATGGTATCATTACCTTAGCAGCTTCTTTGTTCTAACACATTTCCAGGAAGACTCTTCTTCTTTTTTTTAAAAGGAGAGAGAGAGAGAAAGAGAGAGAGAGAGAGGGCTTTATTCTTATTTTTTTTTAAATGTGATGCTGAGAATCAAACCCAGTGGTCCCGCTCGTGCTAAGTGAGCGCTCTACCGCTGAGCCACAATCCCAGCCCAAAGATTCTTCTTAATTAGAGAAATACAAATCAAAATGATACAAAGATTCCATCTCACTCCAGTCACAATGGCAACAATCAAGAATACAAGCAACAATAAATGTTGGCAAGGATGTGGGGGGAAAAGGTACTCATACATTGCTGGTGGGACTGCAAATTGGAGCCATCAATCTTGAAAGAAGTATGGAGATTCCTCAGAAAACTTGAAATGGAACCACCATTTGACCCAGCTAGGTTTATACACTCCTAGGTTTATACACAAAGGACTTAAAATCAGCATACTACAGTGACTCAGCCACATTAATGTTTATAACAGTTCAATTCACAATAGCTAAACTATGAAACCAAAGTAGGTGCCCTTCAACAGATGAATGCATAAAGAAAATGTGGTATATATATGCAGTGGAATATCACTGAGCTACAAATAAGAATGAAATTATGGCATTTGCGGGTAAATGGATGGAGTTGGAGAATATCATGCTAAGCAAAATAAGCCAATCCCCCCCCAAACCAAAGGCCAAATATTATCTCTGATATGATAATGCTAATATATAATGGGGTGGGGCTAGGGAAGAATACAGCTACTTTAGGTAGAGGAGAAGAAAGGGAGGGGAGGGGGCATGGGTTAGGAAGGATAGAATGAATCAGATATTATTACCTTATGTACATATATGACTGCATGACCGATTTGATTCTACAACATATACAATCAGAAAAATGAGAAATTATACTCCATTTATGTATGGTATACCAAAGTGCATAAATGCATTCTACTGTCAGGTGTAACTAATTAGAACAAGTAAAAATATTAAAAATAAATATTAAGTAAAAATATTAAAAATAAATAATAATAAATGAAAAACTCTGTGGGTAAAAACATAGTAACTTATTAGCACACAGCACTCATTCCTCCATTCACTCCTGCCAGGAGCCTCTCAGGAGATGGTCTGCAGATCATTTTCTTCCTGGAATGTTATAGGGGAAGGTGGACAATGACCTAGATGAGTGGTACTCAGTTCTTCTCAAACTTACAGGCAACTGTGCAAAGAACCAAGTGAGCTAAGAAGAGACAGAGCTTGTCCCACCAAACCCCGCTTGTTGAGAGCCTCTGTTTTGGGTCTTCCCGTGGGATTTGATCTGGCTTGGTGTTGTTTCTGTACCAGGAGCCATGGAACATTGCTTGTAAGGGCATCTTGGGTCTGGACGAGGCAAGGTGTGGAAAGCAAGGACTGATACTCATGGTGTCATCTGGATGCATATTGTCTTACCTTCTATACAGAGGATGCTAAATAAAAGCTCAGCATGTGAATGCTCTCTCACCTCCACTTCAAAAGAGGAAAGAATTCCAAAAAGTAAAGAGGAGAGAAAATCCAAGCCCCTCCCAGCCTCCTGACTCTTCATCTACTCCTATTTCCTGCCTTCTGTTCAATCTGGTTCCTTTATCCTCAAGGCTGGGGGAAAGGAAAGCAATGGCCCCTGGTCATTCTTGAGGGACAGAAAGACAGAGACAAGAAATGGGGCCAGTTTCACTTTCTCCCTTTCTACCTCAACTTCTCTCAGGACATGGGACATAAACACTTTAACCTACAGGGATAAATGACAAACTGACTTTAGAAATCTTAGCCAGTATCACAAGATAATATTTTTTATTTATTCAATTTGAAGGAAAGAAAGCCTCCGATAAAAGGTTAGGATTCATGTCAAAATAGAATTTTCACTCCTATGGAAAGCAAATGAATATCTACTAAAGCACAGAGAGGTCTGAGCTTTGAAGCCTTTGTTTATCTTTTGCTAATGTGTCATAGTCACCCATCATAACAGGATCCATTGTGATATGTTCGTACACGCAGGACGGATCATTTGGCCCTACTCATTCTCTATACCCCTCCCTCCACTCCTCCTCGATCTCCTTTCTCTACTCTACTGATCTCTCTTCTATTTTCTTTAGGTCACTTTTCTTTCCTTTATTCTCTCTCGCTTCCATATATGAGAGAAAACATATGACGCTTGACTTCCTGACTGTGGTGAATTTCAGTACTATTCTCCAGTTCCATCCACTCTCCTGCAAGTGACATAATTTCATTCTTTTTCTGACTGAAAAAAAGTCTGTTGTGTACAAAAAACAATTTCTTTATGCATTCATCCATTGTTGGACACCTAGGCTGATTCCATAGTCTGGCTATTGTGAATTGTGCTGCTGTCAACAGGGGTGTGCATGTGTTTCTGCAGTAAGATGACTTGGAATTCTTTAGGATAAATACATGGAGTGGTGTCTGGATTGCATGAAGGTTCCATGTCTCGTCTTTCAAGGACTCTTCATACTGATCTCCATAGTGGTGGTACTAAATTACAGTCCCACCAACAGTGTACAAATGTACCTTTTCCACAACATCCTTGCCAGCATTTATTATTGTTTGTATTTTTCCATGCCTTTAAATGTCATGATTGTGCAACTAAGATTGTAAATTCTCTTTTAAGAGATACTGGCATTTTATGATCAAAGTGAACTAAATACAGACTTCCATGAACATGTATACTAAGAAGCACAAATTTCTGATATAAATACATATTGTAGCAATTCAAATTCATCTTACCTTATCGAGGAAAACAAAAAGGATGCTCATTGAATAAAATACCATGTAAGAAATATGTCATGTATTTATAAATATTTGGAAAACCAAGTTCTTTGCCCAGCATTTCATACCCAAAATGCATTACAGTGAGCCTGGGTATGATTTATGATATAAGCACAACATAATCTGGAGGGCCAATGAAAATGTGACTCATGATTGTGATGTTTGTCTGCATTTCGAGCACCTCCTGTGTTCTCTAGTGACCTCTAAGGTGCAATACTTACAGCTATAAACAGTTCAATGCAGCCCTCCAAGTTCATAAGTCCAGATTTTCATGGCTAACTGCAAATCCCTTTGCAGATGCGTGCATATGTTTCCATTTTATTTTTAATATTTTTCTCCAGCTTGAGATTTAGGCTTTTTCCTCCCTGATTTTTATACAGGGTAACCCTTACTAATGAACTAACAGTGTTCTTGTACTGAATACAATAGCAGGTCAAAGGAATTATCCTGTGAGGCCCTTGACCTGGGCCGTGACCTGGGGAATGGTCTGCCCTGCAGCTTCCTTCCAGCCCTAGGCCATCAGGAGGACCCCATGGTCCTCTCTCCAGTGGCACAAGAGGGACAGGAGGACAGGAGGGATGGAAAGGGGTCCTCTTGCTCTTCCTTGTCCTGACACAGGAGGCTGATCATCAGACGAATCCCAGAAGTTTCTTCTCCAAGAAAACACAGCCGAAAGGTGCTTGGTGTGTATGTTTAAAGCCGAGAGGGGACACTAATGCAAAATGACCTCCCAAAATCTACCTGCTCCTGATGGCCTCTCGCCAGCAGGACACAGGAGCCTCAACAAGCAGGCTGTGCAGCGCTCCCCTGAGGACCTGATATACCTGTCCAAAAGTGACTATGAGATGGCTCTTCTGTGTCCTGATGCGGGAGCTGGGACACACTGCCCTCCCTGCAGTGGCCTGCGTCCACCCCTGGCCTCACCAGGTCGGTAGCGCTCACTGTGGTCCCCGCATCTCACCCAGCGCTCGGCCTCTCCCCAGCCCCAGGCTGCGGTCTACCCTCGGACCCACTGACGGCCCCAGCCCAGGGCTTCGTGTTTCTCCAACTTCCCCAACGTCACATCTTAGTGATTTCAAGACACACTGTAGGTCAGTGAAGCACTTCACCAGGGTCAGCTTGTCTTTCCAACTAATGGGAATCGCATGGATTCAAGTTCTATCTTGAAGCATACACGGGTGTCCAAGCCATTGTCCTTGTGGTCACAACAGGACGTTTAAGGAGGCGTTGTTAGAAAGGGAAAGAGGATGTGGGTCAAAGAGGAAAATGCTGAGGAATTCCTGGTGTATCGTGGCTCTTCCGTCTGTGCAAATGTTTGGAGGTTTTGTTTTCCTTCTGTGCTTGTGGAGTGTAATTTGTATAAATTTGAATCTTTGTTGTTTAAATTTATGGCAGTTTTCAACATTAATTATATAAATAACTTGATAGTGTTAGATTTACTCTGAACACAAACAGAACTTCCTATTATTATTTCCTAGTTCCTTTTCTAAATTCCCACTGTCTAAAGACTGAATATAAAATTCCTAATAATACACCCATCTCTCTACTAGTGAAGAACCGCAGCTGCAAGACGGATGTTGTCATGGACCTTTCAGTCAAAATACGGAACCATGAGCAACCCGATCTCTCAGGTTTCTGACTTATAGGTCCTGGGATTCGAGTCTGCCTGGCACTGCTTACAGGTACTGTGTGCTCTTATGATTGTTTAAAGTTAAGTCCTAAATTTACAAATATATTAATCTACTTTGCAAAGGACTGCCACTTGTTAACCGGAAGCAAATTCTTTCCTGGAAATAAGCAAATGCTTTTCAGCAGGGTGAGGAGGATTGGTAGGATTGCTCAGCCAGCTGTCCACGAAGCCAGCCAGCCATGCATAGTCCACCGGGCCTTCTGTTTGTTGCTCAAGAGGCCTGAGTTGCTTAGTTGGATTCATGAAGCTACAGAAGCAACTGGTGTGGCACAGTTGATGGTAAAGAGCTTCTCATCTAAAGCACAGAGCTCAGGGCTTTTCACTTTGAAACAGTCATTGCGAACCTACTGGATCCAGAGTAGAGGATCAGCACTGCAAGAGAGGAGCCCATCCCCCCCATCTCCGAATTCAAAGTGCATCCTAGAAAATGCAACCAGAAACCTGAAGGGCAGAAAGCAGCTAAGCATGCAAAGATATGGGGCAGCACTTGTGGTGAGGGTCAGCCCTGGATGCACTCAATGTGCTTGACCAAATGATGGAGCTGAGCATGGCCTGAGCACAGGGAAAGAACACTCAATCGCATACAGAACCATGTTAAAAAGACATACACCATAGTCGAGTAGGGTCCCAGGGACGCAGGGCTGGCTCAACAAGGAAATCAATGTAATTCATCACATCAATAGACTTAAAGACAAGAATCACATGAGCATCTCTGTAGATGTAGACAAAATACAGCACCCCTTCATGCTTAAAACACTAGAAAAACTAGGGATATCAGGAACATACCTCAACATTGTAAGGACTAACTATGCTAAGCCCCAGGCCGGCATTATTCTACATGGAGAAAAACTGAAAGCATTGCCTCTAAAAACTGGAACGAGACAGGGATGTCCTCTTTCACCATTTTGATTCAATACAGTCCTGGAAACTCTATCCAGAGCAATTAGACAGGAAAAAGAAATTAAAGGGATACAAATATAAAGAAAAAAAAAAAGAACTCAAACTATCCCTATTTACCAATGGAATGATTCTATACTTAGAGAACCCAAAATACTCCACTAGAAAACATCTAGGACTCATAAATGAATTCAGCCAAGTAACAGGATATAAAATTAACACCCACAAATCAATTGCATTTCTATACATCAGTGATGAATCAACTGAAATAAATTAGGAAAACTATCCCATTTACAATAGCCTCAAAAAAAAAATGTTTGGTAATCAGTCTAACAAAAGAGGTGAAAGACCTCCACAATGAAAACTACTGAACTCTAAAGAAAGGAATTGAGGAAGACCTTAGAAGTTGGAAAGATCTCTCATGATCTTGAATAGGTAGAATTAATATTGTCAAAATGGCCATACTACCAAAAGTATATACAGATTTAATGCAGTTCCAATTAAGGTTCTGATACCATTTTTCATAGAAATAGAAAAATTAATCATGATCATTTGGAAAAATAAGAGACCCAGAGTAGCCAAAGCAACCCTCAGTGAGAAAAGTGAAGCAGGAGGCATCACAATACCAGAACATAAATTATACTATAGAGATATAGCACCAAAACCAGCATGAAGACCAATGGTACAGAATAGAAGATACAGAGACAAACTCACAGAAATACAGTTATCTCATACTAGACAAATGCACCATAAACATACATTGGAGAAAAGATGGCCTCTTCAACAAATGATGCTGGGAAAACTGAAATCCATATCTAAAAAAATATTATTAGACCCCCATCTCTCATCCCGCACAAAACCCAACTCGAAGTACATCAAGGACCTAGACATTAGACCAGAGACCAGGTACCTACTAGAAGAAGAAGTAGGCCAAAATTTTCATCATGTTGGCTTAGAAACTGACTTCCTCAACAAGACTCCTAAAGTGCATAAAGTAAAATCAAGACTCAATAAATGGGATGGTATCAAACTAAAAAGTGTCTTCACAGCAAAGGAAACAATCAAGAATGTGAAGAGAGAGACTACAGAATGAGAGAAAATCTTTGCTACCTGAACCTCAGAGCATTAATCTCCAGGATATACAAGAACTCAAAAAACTTAACACCAAGAAATGACTAACTCAATCAATAAATGGGCAAAGGAACTGAGCAGACACTTCACAGAAGAAGAAATATGAATGGTCAACAAATACATGGAAAAAGTTCAACATCTCTAGCAATTAGAGAAATGCAAATTAAAACTATAGTGAGATTTCATCTCACTCCAGTCAGAATGGCAGTTATTAAATACATAAGCAACAATAAATAAATGTTGGCGAGGATGTGGGGAAAGGCACACTCTTACATTGCTGGTGGGACTGAAATTGTTGCAACCAATATGGAAAGCAGTATGGAGATTCCTTAGAAAACTGGGAATGCAACCACCATTTGACCCAGGTATTCCATTCCTCAGTATATACCCAAAAGACTTAAAATCAGCATACTACAGTGATGCAGCCACATCAATGTTTACAACAGCTCAATTCACAGTAGCTAAGCTATGGAAACAATGTAGATGTCCTTCAATAGATGAATGGATAAAGAAAATGTGGTACATATACACAATGGAATATTACTTGGCCTTAAAGGATGAAATTATGGCATTTGCCAGAAATGGATGGAACTGGAGACTAACATGTTAAGTGAAATAAGCCAATCCCAAAAGACCAAAGGCCAAATGTTCTCTCTGGTAAGCAGATGCTGACTCACAATAGGGAAGGGGGACTGGAGGTTCAGTGGGTTTAACAGGATATAGTAGAAGGAAGGGAGGGAGGTGGGAGTAGGAAAGACAGTAGAATGAATCAGACATAGCTTCCCTATGTTTATTATGAACACATGGCCAGTGTAACTCTGCGTCATGCTCAACCACCAGAATGGAAAGTTATACTCCAGGTATGAATGATTTGTCAAAATACAGTCTACTGTCATGTATAACTAAACAGAACACAAAATTTATTTTTTAATTAAAAAAATATTTGCCATTTAAAAAGGGTGAGGAACTTTCTATTCAGATTAGAGTGGATGCAGCCAAGGGTGAGGTCAGTGGTAGAGGGGATGTTGGTGACAGAAAAGCGTCACCAGCCATTTCAGAGTAGAAAGACATTTCAAGACAGAGATGAAATAGAAGACATTTTAAAAAGCAAAAGCTCATTAAATGAAAGGTGAGTAGAAGTTCGTCGGGCAAAGGAAGGGAGAAGAGGGTGTTCAGATGTGAGGTGCTGCTGGGCCCAGGTACAGAGACAGGACACAACAAGACACTTGTCCAGAGTGTCAGGCCTGCATCCACGGCTCCAGAATGGGGTGGTGACCAGGGTGGTAGAGCAAGGTGACCCAGGGGTGTATTTAGTACACATGTTGAAGAGAACACAGGCAAAGGGGGTTTAAATGATTAGTAATTTTGTTTCTAACAAAGTTTGTAGCAAACAGCTCTTGACTTTGATCCGGCAGCTTAATTATATGGGGGATGAAGTCCAGTCTCCAGGCCTTCCCCTCATGAGATTGTCATGGCTGTAGTAGCTCCAATCATCTCATCCCAATCCTGTTTAAACGGAGGAGATAAAAGGTTGAGTGGCACAGCAAAGAACATTGTCTCTTAGAGCACTTCTCTCTTAGCAGGAAGAAAAGTTCTTTCTCAGAAACTTCCCCTTAGACCTGAGTATCATTTGTACCATGGGTGATGGATTTAGGTTTCCTGAGATGAAGAAATCTTGGATGGTAAGCCAGAGGGTATGTTGTGGTGGGTGACAGAGACTGCCAGCACAGGAGCTCAGGAGGAGGGCTGTGAACCCTCTGTGCCAGCAGTGCCCCGCTCCTGTTGGCAGAGGCCCTGGCTGAACCTCAGCTGAGTGCCGCTCACAACTTCCCAGAGAAAGCATTTTCTCTGGCATTTGTACACGGCTTTGATTCCCCAAAACCTCCCCCTGTCTCCTTCTGTAGGTTTTGTGGATGTATCGCCTTAATTCTCTTATGAGTTCTTAAGCTAATGCATTTCAAATCCATTATAGAGAATTCAGCAGAATTACACTCCTTCCAAGCAGTTTACAATACAGCTTTCTGGTAGATTTTTTTTCTTGGATCACAAATGGTACATACAAATATTTTCCCTGGAACCTTATTAATCATAAAGTAAACCATGAATCATATACATTAATTTTTCTTTCAAGAAAAGTGATATAGTTCTGGTAGAGAAGATGGAAAATATGAAGATTGCTATCTGATTTTGAAGCAAAATATCTAATGGCATATACTTCTCACAAGAAAGAGATACAAATCTAGCAAGTTTATTGATGATGAAAATAATTTTCCACATTTCAATAGTTTTGCTTTTTTAATGCTACATTAATTAAAGAGTCTAAATAAATTTCTTCATGCTTTGCAAGTTCCTTTCATTTATGCTACAGACAATTTAACTTCCTCTGCTTCCTCATCTGAATGGAAGAGCAGAGGTAGGACATTCTTATTATGAAGGACTCTCTACAATTCCATGCTGATTTACTATTTTCAGCAGTTAAGGTAGTCTGTTTTGAAATATGCACCACAAATGACACCTTCCTTAGTAAGTGAGGCCATGACTAGTTATGTGAATGAGGACCGAAACCGGCTTATTAGGAAGTTCTGGCTTCTGATAGAAACTATAGGAAATAGCTTGGTGATAGTGGGAATCCGGTAACAGCGGTTCAGCCCCTTGGTTACCCAGATCCTGCCAAAGGCTCTGGACTGCCCCACAGGGACTCCGCACTCATGTTCCATGTGACCAGGAATTTTTTTAACTTTCTGGGCATGAGGATTTTCCCTCAGATCCTCACATTCATTTTGCATCAGTGTTCCTCTGGTGCACATGGTGAAGGGAATGCAGAATTAGAGGTTAACCTACACCTAGTAACATCTGTGGACCACGGAATGACCCCTGAGAGTGTAGTCTGTATATCTAGTAATATTGCAAAATGTGTCTCCTGACTCCGGTTTAATGTGAAGGTGGCCATGGGTGATCATCTCCTCTCCCTCCTAAAATCTACAGAAATGGCTTCAAGATGAAAATCAAAACTATAAAAAAATGAAATCAGAGAACAGAAAATATGATATAAAAGTTATTATACTAAACGTGTAGAAAGCAGAATGAAATGGAGAAGGCTGAGTGCCATAGGGGTAAAGGCCCAGCAGAACAGGCCAGAGGAGGACAGAGGGGAGGTGCTCACCCCCGGCCCCCAGAGGCTCTGGGGGGACCCAGGGAACAGGCAAAGTGGGAGTCAGTTTAAAAGCCTACCTGTCTACTGCAGGCTGGTACCAAGAGAAAGAAGAGGTTGATTCAGGATCAGTGACCATTGAACATGCACCATAGGATGAAAACAGGGTGATGAGTTACACCCTGTTTCCCTGCACCACCCATCACCCTTCCCTGCCCTGTTTCTGGAGCCCTTGTTGACTTGTAAATATCTTTTTCTAGAAGGAAATTAAAACATGGTCTGTGGGGAAAAAAGAAATGAAAGGTCCCAGGTAAAATTTATCTAGATATTTAGGAGTTTCCTGACATGTAGACATGTTCCCAAAGTGAAGTCAACTGTAGGATCTTGACTCTCACCCCAGATCCCACCCACCCCATAGACGTCCTGAGATGCCTTGCTCACTTCCATCACGGAGGGATGTGTCCACTGGAGGGGCAGTACATGGGGGAAAGCCTATCCCAGGACAGAAACTGAAAAAAATCAGTGCTAATAAAAATGGGAACTAGTTAGAATAGATAGTTAAAGACACATCTATAAAACAAGAGCAGAAAACCATTTTCAAAAAGCAGAGAAAGACAAGATCTAATAAATTCATATACAGTCCAAATATAATAAGGTCAGGAAAATATGCAACAGCCAAAATGTCTTAGGTGGAAAATTAGGACAAATATATACAAAAATTTGATGAATTTAGGTGGTTTGACATCAAACGAAAAAAAAAAATTGTAGACAAAGAAGAGAAAAAGGAAACAGGAGTTTGTAATGCATCCCACTGTTGTCGTGTATTTAAAAACTAAATTAATTAATTTTAAAAAAAGGAAACAGGAGAGGAAAAAAATCAAAGAAATGGAATAAAAATATCTCCAAACACAAAGGGTGTTTAAGTTGAAAGACCTCACTGAAAGCCCAGAAAATTTAATGTAATAAAACAAAATACATACTAACCTGACTTGGACAGTGAAATTCAAAAGATAGTGCCACGATTGTGCTAACAATTCTGATGGAAAATTAATTTCAGCCTATAATTTTATATTCAGACAATGTATCACTCAACTGTCAGAATTGAACGAAGACATATTTACATGTGCAATAATTTAAAAAGCCTTACCTTCTATTCACCCTTTCTTAGGGATCTATTACAGAATTCAATTAATGAAAAATAAAGCAGGAAAGGGGGGAATAATTTATGTTTCTTTTTAATACATTAATTCATTATTATAACTAACAAGTAAAATTGTATATATATATATATATATATATATATATATATATATATATATATATATATATTTTTGTGTGTGTGTGTGTGTGTGTGTGTGCAACATGCTACCTTTCTGTGTAAGAGGGCAAATTCCCAACAGGATTGTAGAGATTTTATTGAGGGTAAATAAAGCCAGGGGCTTGGGCGTGCTAGGCAAGCACTCTCCCCCTGAGCTACAACCCCAGCTCCCAGCTAGGGCAGCTTTGAGCTATTAAGAGGGACAAGATTTAGGCTGTCTGACCTAAACTTGCTCCTCCTTTCTTCCAACTGTGGCCAAGGAGAAGCCAATCTTTACCTTATCTTTACTATTGCAAATATGGTACATTCCTGAAATAACAGAGTATGTTTATTAGATTTTCATTCTTACACGAGCATTCTTATATGCTTTGACTCCTTCATTATTTTAAAACCTATTTACCTATTAATCACCGTTTCTTTTTTGAAATTTATCTACCAGATCTGCCAGACACCAGGCAGTACTACTCCAAAGGCTCAAATACTTCAGATCCTCCAACTCTTCTCTGGGGCTCCATTCTCGTTTCGTTTGGTTGTTTTGTAAGAACAGCTGCCTCCTATGGATGTGTGTTTCTTGCTTCAGTTTAGACCAACAAACAGGTTTATAGGCCTAAGTCACTTTAGTCACAGTGGATCCCATTTCCCTGCCCTACAAGGGAGACAGGGTTTTCTGCATGTGAATATCCAGCTGCCCCACATCATTTCTTATAAACTGTCCTTCCCCCATCTCGAGTTCTTGGCAACTTCATTGCAGATCAAGTGAATGTAAAGACATGCGTTCGCTTCTGCACTTTCGATTCTGCTCCGTTGTCCTGTGTGTCTGTTTTTAGGCTGGTACCATGCTGTTTTGATGACCACAGTGTATATCAAAGTCAGGTACTGTGATTCCTCTAGAGTTTTGCTCATGATTTCTTTGACAGTTCAGGATCATTGCTGACTTCCTACAAATTTTAGGATTTTAAAAATTTATGTGAAATGGACCATTAGAATTTTCATAAGAACTGCAGTGAATCTGTAGCTTTCTGTGGATTTCTTCAGGTAGCATGGACATTTTAAAAAAGACTTATTTTTTAGTTGTCATTGGACACAATACCTTTGTTTTATTTATTTATTTTTATGTGGTGCTGAGAATCAAACCCAGGGCCTTGCACATGCAAGGTGAGTGCTCTACCACTGAGCCCCAACCCCAGCCCATAGCCTGGACATTTTAATATTGATTCTTCTAATCCACAAGCATGAGATTTCTTTTTATTTATTTGTGTCTGTTCCAGTTTCTTTCAGTAATGTCTTACAGTTTTCACGTATAGGTCTTTCGCCTCTTTGGCTACACTTATTCCTAAGTATTATTAAAGTTTTGGTAGCTATTGAAAATTAGATTTTTCATTTCTTTTTCTGGTAGTTCCTTACTAGTATATAAAAACACTATGGTTTGAGCTTGTTGACTATATACCCTGCAACTTCACTGACTTAATCTATCAGTTCTGATAGATTTGGGTGGGGTCATTAGGGTTTTCTGTATTAAGATGATTTTGTTTACAAATGGGACAACTTATTTGTCTTTTCCAATTCGCATGCCTTTTCTTTCTTTTTCTTGTCCAATTTTTCTGAATAAGACTTCCAGTATCATGTAGAATATAAGACTGGTCATTTTGTTCCTGATCTTAGAGGAAAAACTTTCAACTTTTTACCATAGAGAATGACATTGGCTAGGGGCTCGTCCTGTAGGACCTTCATCGTGGTGACGGAGGTACATTTCTTCTATACCCAGTTTGTTCAAAGTTATTATTATCAAAGGATGTTGGATTTTGTTAAAAGATTGTGGGATTGTGTCTACTGAGATTAAATAAAGTTTCACCCTTCATTCTGTTAAAAAATTTTAATGCTTAAGTGGACAGGTAGGCAGGCTAGCTCTGAAGTCCTCAGGGTTGGGCCGAGAGCCTTGCTCCATGGCAGCAGACCAGGTCAGAGCCACAGGGTTTGCTTGGAGCTTGGTCCCTAAGAGCAGGCCTTGGAGCCCACCTCTGTGGGAGCTTGCCTGAATCCTGCGTCCACAGGGGCTGCACTGGTGGGGCCAGAGCCTGCAGATGCTGAGGCAGGCAATAGCATTAGTCTTGCACCTGGGTCTCCTGGCATGGGGCTAGAGCCTGGCTCCCAGGAAACTGGCCTGACACCAGGTGGCCCTTCAAGCCTGAGTCTGTGGCGCATGCTTGAGTTCTGGGTCTGTGAGGACTGACTTGTCGCCTGGGTTCACAGTGATGTTTCTGCAGCCTCAGTCCAGAGGACATGGCCTGCCACCCAGCTCTGCCAGATTGGGCCTCAGCTCTGATCTGGCAGAATGCACGGCCTCAGGGCCCAGCCTCCTGGACATAGCTGGACCTCTGTCTGTCCTACTATGTTCTTATGTGTCAATGTGATAATGTCTTCTTAAATTTACTAGTAATCATATATTAATAGGAGGTTGCACAGAAATCTACAAGGAAGTATATTTCTGTGCATGTTTTCCCCAGATTCCCTAATGTGAATGTCTTCTACAAATATAGTATAATCTCAATACCAAGAAACTCTCATTTGTACAATCCACAGGGCTTATTCAGATTTTGCCAGTTGGGTGTGCACTTATTTGCGTGTGTACGTATGCAGTTTATTTGAGTCTAGGGGCTGTATAACCACTGTGATGAAGTACTCCACAGCACCATCACAAGACTCTAGTCACCCAGGATAGCCACTGTCATCCCTTCTCCATCCCATCCCCAACCCTGATAGCAGTCGCTATCCTTCTCCACAGCCAGTCATTTCATGATATTCAATGTGGAGTTACCCGGTCTGTGTCACTTTGAGCTTGGCCTCTTTTTATTCAGCATAATTTCCCTGAGGCTCTTGTGACCTGTTGCAGCTAAGAAGCATTCCGTGGTGGATGTAGCACAGTTGGATCAATCATTCATTCATTTACATAGCATTTTAGTAGGCAGTTTGGGGATACCACTAGTAGAGTTCCTATGCATGTTTGTGAGGCAATTCTTGTATGAAAATAAATGTTCATTTCTCTGTGATGCATCATGCCCGAGGGTACAATGGCTGGGGCAGGTGGCAAGTACTTTTTTAGTTCTGATGGGAGCTGCCAAACTGCTTTTCCTAGTGATAGTCCCTCTGCATGTTTCTGTAACCAACGCAGAGGCAGCTCCATGTCTCTGCACCTTAGCAGAGCTTGGTTTTCCCAGCACATTTTCCGTGTGGCCATGGGTGTGTACTGATGGGTCCTTCCAGTTTGCCTTTGCATGTCTCTCAATGCTAATGATGTCAAACTGGTTTTATGTGTTTGTCACCCATGTGTCTTCTTTGGTGAAATGCCTGTGCATGTCTTTTGCTGATTTTCTAATTAAATCGCTTGTTTTTTCACGTTGCGCATTGAGATTAATATTCTACATGCAAGGCCTTGGCTGGATCTGCGATTTGCAAATATTTTGTTCTGGTCTGTAATTTGTCTTCTCACCCTTGGGGTGGAGTCTCTTGCCAAACGCAAGTTTTAATTTCAGGGAGGTCCAGTCTATCAGTTTACCCTTTTACAGATCATGCTTCTGGTGTGAACTGTAAGAACTCTTAGCTTTTCTGAGATTTTGACGAATTTTTCTCCTATGTTCTTTTCTAGAAGTTTTAAGTTTCACGTTAAAGTCCATAACCTCTTTTGAATTATATTTTGAGTAAAAGTGAAGTGCCGGTTAAGATCATTATGATTATTTTTCGAATGATGGTCCAGTTGTCCAATTTACTGAAAAGCCTATCTTTCCTCTGTTAAATGACTTTGACTCCTTTGTCAAAAATGAATTGAAGGTATTGATGTGGGTGTATTTCTGGGGGACCTCTGTTGTCTTGCATTGTTCTGTGTCTGCTTTTCTGTCAGTATCAATTTCTTATTTCTGTGCCAATACATTTTTAATCCTTTAACTGCTTTTTTTTTTCTTTTTTTTTATTGGTTGTTCAAAACATTACAAAGCTCATGACATATCATCTTCCATACATTTGATTCACGTGGGTTATGAACTCCCATTTTTTACCCCAAATACAAGTTGCAGAATCACATCGGTTACACATCCACATTTTTACATAATACCATATTAATGACTGTTGTATTCTGCTAACTGCTTTTTTAATGTTTTTTTTTTTTAAGCAAGGATTCAGCAGACACTGTAAGTAAGTGCACAGGTTTGGTCTGCAATCTCTTATTTTATTTATATATATATATATATATATATATATATATATATATATATATATATAATTGTGTACTATTATATATACATATATATAAAGAGAGAACTACCTGTGGTAAAATGTGTTAGTATTTTCTATTCATGAAGATATTTAATGTATATTTTAGTTTAAAAAGCAGGGTAAGATCTATATACATTTGAAAAGTGACAGGTATGTGGCAAGTGCCAAAATGGCACAGAGTAGTGTCAAGTCCCGGAGGAGATGAGGAGTTTGGGCAGGTGGGAGGTGGGGTTCAGAGGAGGAGGGTCAGAGGAAGTCAGCCCACAGACCGGACCAGAGCTGGACGTTCATTTCAAAATATAGCCCCAAAGACCCCTGAAGAAAGAGGTAAGGAAATCAATTCACCTAGCTGCCTGCAATGACCAGACACAAAACAATGTGTGACATAAAGACACAAGACACTGGGCATCTGGCCCTAAGGACAGTGGTGCCTCAGAATCCAGGAATACCTTGGGGCCTCTGTGGCCTGGAGGAGGCAGCCAGGGGGAGGAGATCCAGGCAGGCCCGGGGTCTGGCTGCTGGAAGAGAATCAGGGGCAACCCGGGTGTGTGCCCTCGGGGGAGGGAACCAGGGAACCGAGAGCCGGAGGGAAAGAAAACTCCAGAAATCTGCAGAGGGCCCTGGAGCTCCATAGACTGCTGACCAACACAGGAGCGCGTCCAAGCGGCGACTAGAGCGCCCAGCACTCGGACCACCTGGAACAGCGCAGCCCTCCCTGGGACAGCCAGCGCCTCCCTGGGACAGCCAGCCCAGGCAAGTGCTCCCTCCAGGGGTGCCTGGTGGTTCAGAGAAACTCGCCTGTCACTGGGGAAAGTATTATCCCCCCACCTAGCAAAGCTGAAAATAAGGGGGACCCAAGGATTAGACTGCTCCCAAGAAACCAGGGGCAGAACAAAGCCAAGAATGACCAGGAGCACAAACTCGCTGGACACCTGAGGGTCAGCATCGCGATGTCTGCCAACCCGACCAGTGAACATCCCTCAACAAGAAAAGGCAACTCATGGGAGAGGGAACCATCCACCGAAGTGGACCCTGGATGAAGAGGGGCGGTAGGACGTGGCTGCCCTGTCTGCCGAGGTCTGAGTGCGGGCAATCGGGGTCCGGTGGGGAGGACGAGGCACAGAAGGGGCAGTGGATGTGGGACTCCGGGACCCTGCAGTGGCCCAGATGCAATCCACACTGGGTTTCCCACCACAACAAGAGGACGCCTTGTTTAAATCCTGAGCATGCAGTAGCCCGGGAAGGGCAGACTGGGGTCCCCAGGTCTATGCTAGCAGGAAGAGCTTTCACCTTAGAAGGGAGCTAGGGAGAGGCTGGGGTCACTGTGCCCGGCATTTGCACAAAGACCCTCCAGGGTGGCTTAGAATTATCTGAAGAATCCCAGGACCCCATCTTCACACCCTGATCAGTACTGGACACAAAGACTTGGTCCTGATGGGTCCAGCACTCAAGCCACTCTTCCTGATTTTTCTCTCTTCGCCCTTGCTTAAGGAACAGAGAGAGAGAAAATAGATTATAAATGTAGGCTCTGCTCTTTCATGACTAGAAAGCCGTAAATAGACATCAGCCTTCTGCTGGGAGACAGAGCCATGTCCCAAACTCCCCACCATCCAGGTTCACTTGGAAACGATGTTTTGAAACTAAAATATATCCCATTAATAAGCCTACCAAGGTTTACAGGGGATTTGACCTTGGCTTTGACTTTGATTTTTGTGTATCTAAGAGGGCCCACTGTCCTTGCTGCTTCGCTTTGTGTGCTTCTACCAGCACTGACCTCCCCACAGGACCCAGCCCCCAGACCCCAGGCCAGACCCCAGACAGCAGCTCCCTGAGGCCATTCAGGACCTGCTGGGAAAGTAAATCAACACAAAATAAAACCAACTATAGAAGCTGATTAATTCCCTTAGTAGGAACCAATCCTTAAACAATTTTCCTTCATTTTAATGTTAATTTCAATTTCTATTAAAGACAGCACACCAGTTGCTGTCTTTCTTTTTTGAAGCTTGAGTTCTGTCCATGATAATAATAAAAATTGCTATTATTTTGAAGGCAGTGAAGCTGAAAGACTGGACTTAATTGATTGCAGCTGGGAATAACGTTTTACCCTTCCCTAAGCAATAGCGGGTGGAGCTGTGAGATCTTGGACAGGTCAAGATCAGCGTGGAGACTAAGCCTGCTGGGCCCTTGCCCTTGCCCACCAATCTGCAGGAGTACAGAGCAATTACAGTCCCCTTCCTGAGAAGCGGTATATAGACAGCCCCTCTCTGAGAGAATAGGATATGACCTTGAAAGGACTATTTTGTGAAGCCACTTCAAGGTCGACAGGTAAACCCAAGAGACCTTGCTGAAAATCCTGCTGAAACACAAACACAAAGCTTCCATTTGCCCAGTGGTGGGGTGGGTTGTGCGTTTGATCACAGTGCATGAGAGCAGAGCCTCCACCAGCTCCTTTCTTAATTTCCTCTCCTAGAAGGTACCTGGCCTCACCTTTAGTTCTGTTGAGCAAATACTTAAGGGGAATCCCTGTGGAGAGGTACACCATACGTACCTGCTTGGTGCGCAGCGCCCTCAAGCTGACCTCCATTCGGGCCTTACCTTGTGCTTCTGCAATTCCAGCCTAGCACTAAAAGGTAGGAATGCTGGCAAGGCAGGAGACAGGCATCTTGTTTAGACAGATGAGGAACTGAGCACACCCGAAGGCTCCCCAGGCAGTGCACAGTGTTTACTTCTCAGGAGGTTCTTTCCACCAGACCTAAGTACCTTCTAACCCCACTGACAAGAGTCAGTAATATCGTCCTGTGCCTCCTGTTAGCACGTTGTTTCACTGCTGTTTGGGGTTGATCTGTAAATTGAGAAATATCTTAGAGTTAAGAAGTCACTGGAGAAGATGGCAAAACCTGCTGAGAGCCACAGCCCAATGGGAATGGCCCCTGGCATTTTGCCAACAGTATTGGTTGACAGGTGAGGCATTACTATCCGCCTGGACCGCTACTTTGGAGTTCTCGAACTACTTTGGAGTTCTCGTGGGGATTCCCAGGGATTCCCGGAGAGTTCCCATTGGTTGGGAAAGTGCAGGAGGAGGGATTTCCGGAGGAGATATTTCTGGTTGCTGGTTCCTGGAGGTGCCCTGTGTCGGTCGGCAGATTTCCCAGGAGCGTGTGTGGAGTGTGCTGGTAGAGTTCAGAAATAATGTTTGTTCCTGCTTCAGTGGCTTGTGATTTGTGCCCAACCATACTGCGGCATTTGGTGGCCCGTACGGGGAGCCCTGGGACACTCCGGGGTAAGTGACGAAAAAAAGCTGCCCATCCCTATATAGGGCGAGAGGAAAAATAGCCATTTTGGAGAAATGGAGAGGATTGATGCAGTATGTTTGTGTCTTGTTTTGTCTCAGTGTATTGTATTGTCTTTGTGATTAAAATATGGAAGGGGTGAGAAGTAAATTACTAAGGGAAAGAGGCACCCCAGTGGAACCAAGAATAGTTAGGGCATGTGTTGATAAAAGCCTAAGAACTCTAGTCAGAAAGAAAAAGAAAGTTCAGAAGAAAAAGGATTATCAGGAGAAAAGTTGCAGTAAAAGGCTATTACTGAATACTTTTCGTTACCGGAGGATGTGTGAAGTGGCGTGGTGGCTGCCACATGCGCAAGCCCGTCATGGCGCAGCAAGGACTTTCCAAGCGGCGGCAGCCGACTCTTCCCTGCCCCCCCGCCTGGGGAGCGGGTCGCCACTTTGAGAGCTCAAATCCAAACCTGACCCGGAGTCACAGTCTCGCAGGCTCTTGCTCCCTGTGCCCGGTGGCAGTTTGAGTCCAGAACACTCCCAGGACTCTCACGCTGCAGGTGGAAGATGGCCCGTGTCCCTGAAGTTTGATCATTTCCAAGGCCAGTAACTACAATGGTTCTCCCACACCTGGAAGCTAATGAGTAGTAATACTTCAGGATTTTCTTTAGCCAGCATTACCGGAGTTCCTGCCTTCGTCCCAGTGCCGGTGAGGACGAGGATGGAAAAATTTCCAGTGTTGCTGAGAACTGGACAAGACTTCGGATCAAGCTAGCTGCCTGCAGAACTTACCTGGACTGTGATCTACCTGGATGTGAGTTAATCTATTGAGACACTGCTTTATCTGAACTGAGACAACAAACTGTATCTTTGCTAACGGTGTCATTGCAGGTATAATTTTTCCAAGGGCTTCTTGCATGGAGCCATCAATTGGCTTGGTATTGTGGCATTTTTGTATCCTCCCCTTCTGCTTGTAGCAGATTATTTATGGTGTTTGTGTAAAAACCACTATGGTCATTATTTAAATCAAACAAAAGGGGGGAAATGTTAAGGTCTGTAAACAAGTCAGGATGGCGCCTGGCATTTTGCCAGAGGGAGTGGTTTGTGAAGTAATGCCAGCGAGCCATTAAGTGTAGAGATTCAATATTGGTTGACTGCTGTATCTAGTTTATGTTAATTAAGATAAGCTGTGTGGAAAGTATATATACCCCTCCTGTCCTACAATAAACGGCTCCCACTCCTGCTGTATCAATCTACACAAGTTCCTTGTCACGCTCCCCCCCCCCCCGTTAGTTTGCTGCAGCCTGACTGCGGCAAAAACCAGATCTTATTTTCTGCGTCAATTGGGGAAATAATAGCTAAAAAATCAACGTCTTAGAGTTCAAGAAGTCTTACTACATCGAAGGTGTTCATCCTCCCACTTGGTGTACAGTCCTAGGGCACCAAGGTCTATATTCTAGGCATCAGCATTGTTCGTGGCACTGGGGAAATAACAAAGAAGAAAACAAAGTCTTGGCCTTGTGAAGATGTCTTTGTGGAGAGGACAGAGAGGGTATTCTATTAATTGTTCCATGTCCACTGACACTGAGGAACGTGGGGAAGGACAGGGGCAGATGAGGAGGGATGAGCTGTTGGGGGAACTTGGTGGAGTTGCTGTTTGATTTTTCATACAGTGACCTGGGAATGGATCACTCAAAAGGGAAGATGAAAGCAGATATTAGTGAGCAGAGATCAGTGAGCAGAGAAGGAAGGAGCATGCATTTATTCAGAGGAAGGATTTCAGGTAAGGAGGTGCAAGCACAGGAACTAGGGCATTGGTGCATTCAGCCAACAGGGGGAGAACCAATGTGTGTCACTGAGGTCATCAGAGCAAGGCGAGAGTCAGGGGAAGAAGCTGGGAGTTGGCAGAGCATCTGAGTGCTCACTGTGGGACTTTTCTCTCTGCTCTGAGAGAGAGGGGTGACCATGGGAGGGTTCTGGGCAGAGGAGTGATGTGACCTGACAAAAGTTTTTGAAGTTTGCTTTCCTTCTGTATGGAGATCACACTGGAGAAGAGGGACAGGAGAGACGCAGAGGCCAGAGAGGAGCTGGAGAAGGAAAGAGGACAGCACCCTGCACTGAGGGGCCAGGGCCTGCATGTGGTCTAGGTGGCTGAGCTGCAGGGCCAAGGGAAGAGGAGGATCAGGAGAGGACAGACCCCAGCAGCAAAGGTGCACTTGCTGCTCACTCCAGTTGGCTCCTGCATCTTAACTAGCCATCTAGTTAAAGGCTCCTGATGAAAATTATATATTTCTGTGGCCAATTCACCTTTAGAAAAAATCTGTGAAATTGTTGCTTAGATAATACTGGAGGAAAAAGAATCTGAAGTGTCTCCTAAAATATAAATGTAAACACATATTTTCATACCTAAAAGGCTTGGGACCACATCAAGCATTATTATTTCCATTATAACTTATAATAAAATAGAGACTGAAATAGAACAAGAAAAAAAATATATAGACCCAAAAGGTAAAAGACACAAGAAGAATTACATGCTTATATGACAATCCAGGGTAAAAGCAACATACAGTTCAAAACAAAAGCAGGCACAGAGATCATACTGAATATAGCATTATGCATGTCTAATTATTTAGTTACAAAGTGGCAAATCGATAAGACTATTCTCCAAGAATTTGTAGCGTGAAGGAATATATTATGATAATAAAAAATAAACAGTAAGTATGGCTAATGATACACCAACAACAAATAATGCTTTTCTCAGAATGCTATTTATGTCAGAAAAACATTGGCACCTCAGTGCACAGACACCTCCCTGGCAGGTACCTTCTCTTCAACATGGAACTTGTTGCTAGAGGGCCAGTTCTAGGTACCACTGTGCTCACCTTCTGTGAAATCCCTTCTGAGACCTGCTACAATTGATTTTATGGCTGAGATGTTATTAGTAATATTCCTTTTGGTAAGCTTCACATTCCAACTCTAAACACTTCAGAAACATTTGATTTGGGTATAAATGTAATAAATTTATGTATTTTCTACATGCAATGAAGTTGCCTTAATATATTTTTATGCTAAAGTACATGAGCGGGTACAACTAAATTTCAGTAATCAATGGTTGTGAACACATTAGATCAAATTTGGGGAAAGATACATTTCTTCAAGAAAGTGAAATGAGTGCTTTTGTATGTTTATGTATGATGCTGTTGTTTCATTTGAGTCAATTTAGGACTAAGGCCTGGTGTGTGCCAATGTCCAGAGGTCGTGGCTGGGGCTTCAATTTCACATTTCCAATTAGGAGTGGAAGAAATTACATCCTGTTTCTTTCTCATTTTCTCAACCTATATGTGCACTGTTGGTGACACAATTTTGGGTGGTCTTAGACAAATCTGTATCACCTCTTGAGGCCATTTGATGTCCAATGACATCTGTCTTACAGTGAATGTGGACCAAAGAGAGATTTCAAGCCAAAATAAAACACACACAGTGTGGCTCTTTGGCAGCTTCTGTAGATGCAAAAGTTGAATATGCATTTTCCGAAGGAGAGCAAGTTTTGTTCCAGGTAATAGTTGCTTTTTCTTGCAATGACCACCACACTGAAAAACAAATTTCTCAGGATGCACCATTGTACTCTTCCAGTAGAAGCAGACTTTTGCCTGATCTGCTTCTGGAACACCTAGGTTTTCAATGGGGAGTGATGCATTCCCTCCCCAGTGTTGGACCACAGCCTCAGCCAAACAATGCAGTATAGAAATCAAGCATGTGTTTACCGTTCTTTGAGAAAAAAAAGACTACCCAAACACATTGTGAGAAATAAAGAAGTCATTGGGGAAGAAGCTAAATAATTTTGCTTGTAGAAACACAGTCAGAACAAATGTTGGCTTATGTTTCAACCTTGAACTTAAAATGGTCATGGTTTTGAAATGACTCTTTTTGTTAACCAGAGGCCAAGTAAAAAGTATGATTCCATGGCTTCCTTTAAATTTCAGAAGGTTTCTGGGGAACTAATAAAAGTGGTCTCTGAATTGATATATGCAAGTTCTCGGAGAAGTAAAAAAAAAGTGGTGTTGCTCACAGCAATGGGTATCATCCATTCTCTTTAAAAGTTTCATGTTCTTAACAGGAAGAATGAACACTCAGAAACAAGCAGCTCTGAGCATCATGTACATCATGGGTGACCTGAGATCAGTAAGGGGACAATGTTCATATCTGTGGCCATTTGGCTTTGACTATTTCCCCAAGGCCAATGCTGGGGGTAGTCCCTAGTCCCCCGCTTGGTGCTGTTGGGAGAGAATAGAACCTTGAAGAGGTGGACCCTGGTGAAGGTCTTAGGTCATTGTAGGAACATGTCTTCAAATGAATGGTGGGACCTAAACCTTCTTCTTTCTTTCTTTCACTTCCAGGCTATGAGGTGAGTGGTTTTACTGTGATGTGCCACTGTGGTGTGCCCCTACTGGGCCCAGGTACCAGTCAGGAGAACTTCTCTTAGCTGAAGGGAGCTGCCCTTCCCCAGGTAACCTGTGGCTGGCCTGTGCCTCCAACAGGGATGTGGCAGCCTCCCCACCAGCCTCCCTGCCAGGCCAACAGGGCAGTGCTGTAGCCCAGATCCAGAACCCTCTGTGTGTCTCTACAGCACTGGGTTTCACCCAAGAACCCATCCTCCCGGTCCCTGTCCCCCAGAGGTTTTCCTGAGGCACCGGCCCTCAGTACAGCCCCTGCACCCAGGCCCGGCTCTTTCCCTGGGGAGCCCAATGCAGACAGTCACCTGTAGCTGAGCTCCTTCCTTTGCTCCTGTAAGCACTCTCTCAGCCAGTTGCATCCCTGTCCAGGGCTCAGCATGGCTCTTGGCCTACATGGGCACCCTTACTTGTCTAGGTCAATAGTCCCTCTACCATGGATGATTTTCATTTTCATGCTTCTTTCTTTTGCTTTCTCCTCCTTTGTCTTTTCTTTGGGCCTCCCTGGTATGGCAATTTAGAAACTCAAGTGGGCATTAAGTCCTTCAGGGAAGAGAACAGTTGATACATAGAGATCATCAGAACTACCAATCCCCTTCCTTCCTGCATTTGACTGGAGTCTCAGGCCTTCTCTGTAGAGAGAGCTTGGGCCACTTGAGACCTTCAATTACCTAGGAATTTGCATTACAATTTGATAGAAAAATTATAAGCACAGAAATTACTTTAAAAATGTTCCTGTTCTGCCAGTATTTATAATGTGCATAAATTTCAATCTAACAGTTTCATTCTTAGGCTATTTTACGAAAAAAAAAAGAGTATTCAATGTGCATAAGAGTCAGATAAAAATGTTTACTGCAGCACTGTTTATATGGTAGAACCGCCCTTAAGACATATGTTCTACTGAAAAATTCGTCACAGAACATCGCAACAGAAATTATGAACCAAATTGTATAAAATAAGAATGTATATTATATAATTGAATATTTATACACCCATAGTCCAAAACACTTACATGTTAAATATGTAGACAAAGATTTGGGTAAAATTAATAAATAAACTTGGTTAGTTTAAATGAAAAGAGTAGAATTTGGACAGTCTGATAAAAGGAAATTTTATTATTTATGTTATATGCTTACATATTCCTTGAATGCTTTTTTTTCTACAAAGAAAATATATTTATACAGTATTTCTTATATGAAAAATACCTTAGGAATCTAGTCATAGGGAAAAAAGTAAAAGGAAAAATCTCACCATATTTAATGAGATATCCATCTCAAATATCACCACTTCGAACAGCCTACCTCTCCCTCCTTTAATTCCTCTGTACCTGAGTGTGTATCTTTCTTATGGTATTTAATCAGTTAAAACATTTACTAAGACTCTACTGAGAGTCAGTTGTGTCCCTACCTTGGGGAATTTATGGATAAAAGAAAGAAATGCATTTAACAGTAAAGAAGCGAGCACAATGCCAGCATTCAGCAAGTGTGAACCAAGTGTTATGGACGTCAAGGAGGTAGAATTCCAAGACAGACCTGAGATTCCCATTTGGTTTTCTCCTGGCCTTGGCCAGTGGGGATCATAGGCAGGAGATGTAGACCAAGAGGAAGGGCTCAGGTATTCTTTCTCCAACTCTGCTCTGCTCAGCCACCCTGCTGGTACGTCTGTCTCAAGGTCAGGGCACTAATCTGAGCCTATTACACATTTTCACCTCAGTTAGTCCACATAACCTACAGTGGAGTGGAAATTACTGTTACTCCCATTCGTAAGATGAGGTTAAGTTAATTGTTGGGAGTCACGGAGAAAAAAAAATGGAGTTCAAATTCTAACTCAGTCAAACCAGAGGCCCAGATCATAGCCACTATCATTTTCTGGACTTAGCCTTACCCAGAATCATCAATCACTTCATGGAGGAAATACAAGCTTCAGCCTTGACTATGCTCCCTGAGTTATTTAAACACTGACGGTGTCATCAATGTTGGATTGGTTCCTTGTCACAGGAGGAAAGAGATCGTAGTATTGGCATACTTTAAAACTTACCCACTGTTGCAATACAAAAGGAAAATTGTGAGAGGGCTCTGTTTTATTCTATTTCCAACTTGTATATCCTTCAGTGGAATATATTTGTATCCTAGCTTCTTACATGGTATTGAAAATTAGTATGTGGTGACAAATTTCACTATAATTTCATTTGATCTAACTATATAAAGCAATCTCAGGGGCTCATAAAACATGCAGTGCTTATCACTGTGAATTGGGAGTTTCTAATTATTTTGATGGAAAGAGTTTCTAATTTCAAACAAAATTAAAAGAAAAATGGTAATATGAAATTTGGTTCTTGAATTCAAGTTCTCTATCTTCAAGGTCCATAGCTGTTTTTTTAGAAAAATAATACAGGTATCTTCCCTCTCGTTGGCATTGCTTAACTTTTTTATTTAACAATTTGTGTTATTTGTTGAAGCTAATTTTCAAAATATTATGCTTTAATAATTGAATTTGTGATATGTATTTGAAAACAAATCACAATTCTGTGGTTTGGATATGGGTCAAAGGCCTGTTAATTAAAAGTGTGAACTGCCCTTTTATGGGCCAACTGGTGATTAAAACAAGCAAGCAGAAAAAAGTTTGGGCTCTCCTGGAATGAGCTCCAGTCTGCTCATTACCCAGATACTATCTCTCATGAGAACAAAATTAGGAGTCACTACTTTCACTTAGGAACCTACTCTATAATGTTGGGCATGACTGACAGTGAGAATAAAAGAAAAAAGTATCACTTATATCACAAGGTCCCTAGTCTCTTGGGGAAGACAATGGGGCATATTATCTGAGTGCCACGGAGAGGAGAGCATACAGACAGAAAAAAAAATGCTTGGAAGCTACAGGGTGAGACCTAATGAAAAAAGTCTGACACCTGTGTTGCATATGGAGCGATCAGTAGGAGTTTTACATTAACTAAAATAAATGTGTTTGACACAGAGGTAACAGCCTATGCAGAGCCAGAGAGCAGCATGGATATGATCCGTTTGGGGAATGGTTAGGATTTCTTCATGATTGGGCTATGGATTGTAAGGAAAGAGGTGAAGAGTCACATGACTGTACAGTCCTGCATCAGAGTGGGAAGAATCTTGCATTAGGCTATTTGAAATTCATCCTGGAAGCACCTGGAACCTTTGGAGAATATTAAATGCTACATGAGTTCTTTCAACTGCTTCATGATAAAAACACTGAAACTGGAAATAAATGAGAACTTCCTCAACTTAATAAAAGACCTAAGAAAAGGATCACACATAAGAGTGAATCCTTCCCTCTAAAGTCAGGAAGAGGACAGGATGTCCATTCTCACCATTTTTATTTAACATCATGTTAGAAGAACTGGCCAGGGAAATTAGGCAAGAAAAATAAATAAAATCTATCTAGATTGGAGAGGAAGTAAATCAGTCTCTAATTACATATGACATTATCTTCTATGCAGAAAATGGTACAAGATTAGTGAATTCAACAAGGTTGCAGGATACAAGAAAAGTACAAAGCAAATCAATGGTATTTCTTTATGCTAGCAATGAATTATCCAGAAGAGAAATTTGGGAACATAATTTCATTTACCATGATATCAAAACTATTACTTAAGAATACATGAAACAAAAGAAACACCAAATTTGTACATTGAAAACTACCAAATATCATTGAAAAAAATTAAAGAAGTATAAATGAATGAAAAGACATTTCATGTTCCTGTATTGGAAAACCTATCACTTCTAAAATAGCAATAAGGAAATAATTCATAACTGTCCTACTGACTCCAGACATTTCCTATCAAAATCCAGGTGACATTTTTGGAGAAATTCAGATCAAAGTGCAAAAGACTCAGAATGGTCAAAATCATCTTTCAAAAGGAGGAAAAATTTGGAGAAAGTCAAAAGTTACTGCAAAGCAATAGTATGCAATAGTAGATTATGCAGTACTAACATAATAGGAATGTAGAACAATGAAGAAGAAAGGAGACACGGCATAAACCAAACATTTATGGGCAATTGATTTTTAACAAGAATGCTGAAATCATACAATGGAAAAAAGCATCTTTTCAATAAATGATCATAGAACAATCAAATAGTCACAATCAAAACAAGGAAGCTGGACTTCATCTCTCGCCATGTACAAAAATTAACTTAAAATGGATCAAAATCTAAAGTAGTTAAAACTATTAAACCCTTAGAAGAAAATGGAGAAGTAAACCTTTTTTTAATCTTTGACTTGGTATTAGTTTCTTAGATGTGACTCTTAAAACAGAATTGGCAGGTTAAAAAATAAAATGAGCATAATCAAAATTTAAAATGTTATGCTCCAAGTGGTGCTCTCCAGAAAGTGAAAAGAACACCCAAGAATGAGAGAAAACTGTTTTCACATCAGGTGATAAAGATCTGACATCCAGATATATAAACAACTCTTACAACCAAGCAATGCAGAGATAAGCCATTTCTTAAAAATAGCCAAACAACTTAAATAGATATTTCTCCAAAGGAACTATATAAGTAGTTGATAAACCCATGAAAAAGATGCTCATTATGATTAGCCTTTAGAAAAACAGAAGTCAAAACCATAATGAAATACATTTTTATTTACATAATGTATGGCTATAATCTAGAAAAACCAGACATCAATATTTATGAGCAGCATAATTCACAATGGCCAAGCTGTAGAACCAACCTAGTTGTCCATCAATAGAGGAACTGATAAAGAAAATATGGTACATAAGTGCAATGCAATGTTACTCAGCCATAAAAAAAAAAAGAATGAAATCATGGCATTTGCCAGTAAATGGACAGAACTAGAGACCATCATGCTGAGGGAGATAAGCCAGACCCAGAAAGTCAAAGGTTGAATGTTTTCTCTGATATGTGAAAGCCAGACCAAAATAAGGGAGGAAAAAGAAAAGAAAAGGGGGATGAGATTCTATCAAAATAGAAGAAAGATCGGTGGACTAGAGAAAGGGTATTAAAGGGGAGGGAGGAAGGGAGGGATAAGGGAATAGCAGTGGAATGAATCTGACCTCACTTTCCTGTGTACATATATGAATCTACCACAGTGACTCGCCATCAGGTACAGCCACAAGACACTAATTTTAAAAAGAGAAAGCAAATAAGTAAATAGCAGAAGATCAGAAAAGTAGAGGGAAGAGAACTGGGGGTGGGAGAAGGAGAGGGAAAATGCAAGTTCTGGGGGCCTGGGGATGTGGCTCAAGCAGTAGCACGCTCGCCTGGCATGCGTGCAGCCCGGGTTCGATCCTCAGCACCACATACAAACAAAGATGTTGTATCTGCCGAAAACTAAAAAATAAATATTAAAAAATTTTCACTCTCTCTCTCTCACTTTAAAAAAAAAGAAAAGAAAATGCAAGTTCTGGGGACTGAATCAGAGAAGATTATATTCCATGCTTTTATAATTATGTCAAAATGAATCCTAATGTTATTTTAACTAAAAAGACAACTTAAAAAAAAAGACAGACAATACCAATGGTTGATGAGTATGCAGAAAAATGAGACCCTCATCCACTGGTAATAGAAATGCAAACTGGGGCACCTGCTTTGGGAACAGCAGGTTGTCCTCAGGAAAACACAGGAGCCACATGCCAACTGCTCCACCTAGCACGCACCCCAGAGACTGAAAATAGGCTGACATCAAAACAGAATATGCCAACAGCAGCTCAATCCACAGTCCAAACAAAGGAAGTGTTCCATGTCCACAACTAATGAATCAATAAAGAAAATGTAATCTATTCACACAGGGGTTGGATTCAGCCATGAAGAAGTGGGGGCCAGCATGGGTTGCAATACACCTAGAAAACATCATCCCACCAAGGAGCCAGACACCAAACACTGCCCATTGCATGATAAGATCTAGATGAAATTTTTGGAATGGGTAAGACCATAACACAGCAGATTGTCAGTGGTTAGGAACCAGGGGACAGGGAGGTAAGGAATAACTGCTCATTGGCTTGTGGTTTCTTTTCAGGGTGACAACATTCTGGAATCACATAGTGACCATTCTCCAGTCTTGTAAAGTATAAAAACCACCCAATTGCACACTGTGAAAGATTAACTTTACGGTGATAGGCTATCTCAATCGAGGAACACATTGTTTCAATTCCACAGGAGTGGTACTGACTTGTAAAGGAGCCATGTGAAGTATGTGCTGATGGACAGTAAAATCTAATTCACAGTAAGTCTGCTTAGTGACAAATTATAGAAAGCCGTAATTCACCAAGTACACGTAGGAATTTAAATTAATCATAAGTAGACTAGATAGGAAAACTGAAAATTAGATTATTTATGTGTATGGCAATAAGTATAGCATTTTAAATCATTTTCTCTGGAAAAGGTATCAAGATGTGTAATTACTAAATATAGTGTTGCCAAAAAATTACTTGCTAAAGGTCATTCACAATGACACTGAGCAAATACCTTAAGATTCCAGTGAAGAACTGCGATTCTTGCAATGATTTCAAGTTAATATAAAATTTTAAAAGGCATTAATCAGCTCTGCTTTGTAGCAAAGAGTGTAATCGTGCTAAGCTCTGACTCGTTCTCCAGCGTATTCAGCACCTGAAATTAATGAAAAGAATCTTTGTCTTTCACCTCTCAGTTAGGACACATATTTTAAAAGTTGGTTGTATTTCATCCGAACTTATTTAGCTAAAGATAGTGATCAATTTTTACTTCATTTAACATGAATATGACATAAAATGGAAACTTAGTAAAGTTTCTCTGGAACTATTTCATTCCTGGTCTCCTAAGTTCCTTTCAAAACTGCTCTATTTGGGGTATGTGTGTATGTGTCCCATCAAACCGGGGTATGCATACAAATTATCAAGTGCATATTTGCTGGTGTATTTTCAAACAATTACCAATTAATCATTCCAGTTATTATATATTTCAGAAGAAAGAAAATAAAATTTTAACCATACATTGAAGGATATGGCTAAAAAGAAAACAAAAAGATACCTATTTTTAGGCTATATGATGCTATTAGCTTAATCAGAGAATATTTCTGTGTTGAAATTCACACATAAGCTTGCTCAAGCTGTGAATATATATTCTAGTTAAGCTTAATGCTCTTGGTGGTGAAAGGTGCATCTTTTTGACCTATGCTAAGCAGCCCTGAGAGGCACCAATCCAATTGCTCTGGCTTAAATCTAATTTCAATACCAATGTCTTGCTTCATGAAGGAGGGAGAACAAATGAGCAGTCCCCATCTCACCGGGCTTTGGTCCTTTGCAGAGTGATTTCTGTAATTCATCTACCGTATTCACCCAGGTGTCTGCCAGATTTGCAAGTCTCCACATCATTTTGAGCTCCTGGGGATGGCATTCATGCTTTCTGTTATGTCTTGCTTTCCTTGGTGACATCCTCACGGTTCAGGAATCACAATCATTAACTGCATGACAGACGGTTTTTACCTAGTCATTTTACTTTCCTACAAAAAAGAAAGAATACAGCCATGCTGCCTTCAGAGGGCCACTGCAGCCTAGACACTAGCTTAACTGGAACAGCAAGAACCCACTGACATACCCATTGGACTTCCTTGGGGCTCTTCGTCAGACCCTTTCATTTCTCACCTCAGCCAAGTGAAGAGCAGGGAGACATGGCCCAGGCCACAGTGGTGGAGCCAGGACGGAGCCTGGGCTCCTGGTATCTTCTCCCTGCCTGTCCTGCCAGAGCAGGGTCCCAAGTGTGTGGCATATCTGTAGCCATCCTCTTAAATGTGCTGATAAGAACACCAGGAAGCTTCCCCTCTTTCCTGAAAGTGTTCCTGGTATTTGAATTTACTTTGTAACAACCTGCGCCTAACTTAAAGAAAGAGATACTTCTCTCACTGTCATGGCAACTAACAAAATCAACTGTTCTCATCTCTCCCTAAACACTTCTAGACTCTGGCAATAAGCAGGCTTCGTAAGTCACATAATTGTCATCTCAATGTGGCCACAGCTTTGACCTCTCTTTTCTTAGTTTAAATAATAGTGCACAGGTACTTTCTATTGACTCACAAAAATTTATATATAAATTTCATATTTCTCTTCTTCAGAGGCTGCCTGTATTTTAATATTCTAACATTCCCGAAATAACTTAGCTATTTTTATATATGGACACTAAGTTCCTTACATTTTTCCATTTAAAAAAATAGTATTGCTATTAATATATTTTGGAGCTCTTCCTTCAATTTTTGCATTATTGCCTGGGCCAATACCCAGATATGCAGTTAAGCAGATGACACTATTTATAGTTTTTATTGTTCTTGATTCTTACTATCACATTGCTTCCCTGAAGGACCCTACCAATTAAAATGCTGATGATAACACATGACCATACCTTTTATTGCATCTTCGCCAACAACGGGAATTATTATTTTTTTTAAAGAGAGAGAGAGAGAGAGAGAGAGAGAGAGAGAGAGAGAGAATTTAATATTTATTTATTTTTTTTAGTTTTCGGAGGACACAACATCTTTGTTTGTATGTGGTGCTGAGGATCAAACCTGGGCCGCACGAATCCAGGTGAGCGCACTACCGCTTGAGCCACATCCCCAGCCCCAACAACGGGTATTACTGAAGACTTTTTTAAATAGTTCTGATGTTTTAATTTATACTTATTTGTTTTGTGTTTCATATTTGCCAGATAAGGTTGATTATTTTTCTGTATGTTTTATGTATTAAGGATTCATTATCTCCTAAATATCATTACCTCTTTCTTGATCCAGTTATAATTATGTATTTATTTTAATATCATGTTAGATTTTCTTTAAAATTTCATTAACCAATCAAATATTGGGCAAATGGTGCACCTATCTGGTCCTATGCTAAGGTGTGAGATTTTACAGCCCTTCCCCCAAAGAGCAAGCATGGGTCATGGAATATAGAGTGTGATTAGGAATCCGGGAAGGGACAGTTGTCACCACTGCTTAGAAAGCTCCTTTTGGGGCAAGCAAGCTAGATGCTGCCTACCTGCAGGAACAGTGGGGTGTGCCTAAGAGCACAGTGCCCAAGATTGGGCACACAGAGAGCCTCCTGGCCTTCTCCTTTGTCCTTTTACAAACCGAGTCACACGTGTTCCAGGGAGAAGAGTCTCGTCTCTACAGGTGTTTGTAGGTGTTTGCTGCTCTTAGGGGCTCCATACCCCAACACTGACCAAGATCCTTGTGCTGCAGAGGAACCCTGGGTGTGTTCATCCACAGCCAGGGCAGGCAGAAAGACTTCAGGCTTGCATACACGGGACCGCTTCATGGATCCTGAGAGGACTCAGTCAGTCGTTGGAGGTCTCTGGGCACAGCGTGGAGCAAGGCAGCCATCAGCAAGCTCCCTCTTCTTTTCTTACTGCATCTTCTTTCTACTGAGATGACGGTTCTCCGTGAGATGCCAACCCTGGCAGAAGGTGGCCACCTGTTGTACGTTGAGAATGAGGAGGCGAGGGAGGGTCTTGAACTGGGGGAGCTGCTTCACACATACTTCAGGTGCACTTCTGTCCTCGGAGTTCCTCCTGAGCTAGTAGCAAGGAGCTGTGCTCAGCCACTTGAATGTTCCCGGTCTCACAGGCCAGGACAACACGCCCAGGTGAGAAGCACTGACACCCTAGTGGTGGAGTGGAAATCAAGCTCTTCTCCTTGCTGAGATGTTGACTTCACATGGCAACTATTTCTGCCTTCATTCATTTCTCAATGAATAAAGTTAAATGACTGACAACTGAAAATGTGTTCACAGTATCCTCAGGTACTCCTAAGACTGGACAGGTCTCCGGAGTGGCCATACATCACAGGAGAGGAAAGAGTAGTTGCTTCTTAAGAGGCCTGGTCTTAATCAAAATTTCATTTAATTGATGAAAGTTTGGAAAGTTTTCAAAATGAAAGTTCTTGGGAAGGAGAACAGAACAAAGATAGCTTGATTATTCAACATGAACAGAGAGAAAAAGAACAACAAATGCAATAATTATATGTTTGGATAATTTTAAGAAGAAAAAAACAAGTATGATTTTAAAAAAACATAAAAATGTTTTTTTTCAAAATTGGAAATTCATATGAGAAATTTGATAATAACAAGGCATAATTATCCACCAACTTCATTAGTCTTGAAGATACATATATTTTATGGCTTGGACCTGGAATGCCCCCCACCCAGGTCTGATGTTGAAAGCATGGTCCCCCAAGCCCCAAGGTGCAGAGGTGGGGCTTTTCAACAGTGGTTGGCTCAGGAGGGCTCTGACTTCATCAGTGGATGAATCCACTGGTAGCTGAATGGACTCCAGGGATGTGGGACCTCCTTGGAGGACGTGGTCACTGCTAGTGTGCTCTGGAAGAGCTTATCTTCTCCCCACCCCCGTCTCCCTCTGTTTCCCAGCTGCCCTGGGCTGAGCGGCTAGCCTCTGCTGCCTGTTCTTCCACTGTGATATTCTGCCTCACCTCGGACCAGACAGAAAAATGGTGCTGGCCTTTTCTAAGTTGTTGTTGTCAGGTGTCATGATCAGAGTGACAAAAAGCTGATGTGTATATGTGTGTGTGTGTGTGTACATGTAATTTTTTTTCAGTGCTGGAGAGTGAGTCTCATTCATGGTAGGTTTGTGTTCTATCATCGAACTACATCCTGGATCTTTCTATGTTTCCCAGACTGGTTTCAAACTTGCAATCCTCCTGCCTCAGACCCCTAAGGAGACGAGATTACAGACATGAGCAGCCATGCCTGGCCACCCCTTATATTTTACCTAGAGTCTGAGATGGTATTTTTATGAGAAGGAGAATGCGATATCTTTAATATTAATTGACGTCTGGTAACTTTGTTACATATAGGACTACACATGTGAAGTCCTCTGCCAACCTCACTTCCTCCCCACCATGTGAGGACACATGCCAGCCAGGAAGGGAGGGCGGCCCCAGAAACCGAATCTGATCAAACCTCATGGTGAACTTTCCAGCCTTCAGAGCCATGAGAAAATTTTTAGAAGCAAAACTGAAGGAAGGTATTTAGAAGACAGCGTTCATCACAGCACGTGACAGAGAAGTCACACTGCACACGGGCACTAAGCTCCAGCAAGTTGGCGGGGTGCTCCTGGAGGTGCCCCTGTGAGCATAGCTAGTCACATAACACCTGCATATCTTGTCACCCTGGGAAAGGAACATTCCTCTTTGTTGAGTCCCATAAGTGAAAACTCAGGTGATGGAGATGAGCTGAACCTTCCCTGTGAATGTCTCTTTAGCTGGGACCCCACAGGGCCTTCAGCGGGAGGAGAGCCAGGGACGCACCTCTCAGCCTTATTTGAAGAACGTTTATACAGTAACACGAGCAGCAAGAAATCTGTTCTGCTCCAGCTGGAAGAGTCACGCTGAGCTGGTCTATTTAATAACGACTGGCTAAATATTTACAACAATGGGTTGCTTTTGTTTTAAAGCTGAGAGTCAAGATATTTAGAAACTAAGATGGGTTTGTTTCCAGTGGTTACATTCATGAGTTACATTCTTGCCTTGAGGGAGAGATAACCTTATATGGTATAACATTTTGTTCTCCTTTTTAATTATTTTATTAGGAGAGAGGTCCTGATTGATTGTGAAATATGGAGTCCTTCTTTGCTAAAGTTTGCCAGAAATTCAAGGAATTCTTTCATGGTTAACTTGCTTAACTCTAAATTATTAGCTGTTCCCTCTAATATGTACTACTGATTAAAAATCTTGAACTAGTGAGCAATCATGTTAGGGCAGCACTGTGGTGCTGTTATAGCCTACTAGCTTAATCAGATTTTATAAGACTGTGATTTGGTTCAATCCAATAGGAAAAAAATGTAAAACTGGGTCTAATCATGTAACTATTTCTGTTTTTTTTTTTTGTTGTATTTTTTTGTTTGCTTGTCTGTTTTTTTCATACTGGGGATTGAACCCGGGGGCATTGAGCCACTGAGCCTCATCCCCAGCCCTTTTATATATTTTATTTAGAGGCAGGGTCGCACTGAGTTAGTTGCTCAGGCCTCGCTAAATTGCTGAGGCTCGCTTTGAACTTGTAATCCTCCGGACTCAGCCTCCCCAGCCACTGGGATTACAGACATGTGCCACCGTGCCCTGGTAACAACTTCAACTACTTCCTACTCCTTCTCCTCCTTCTCTTCTCCTCTTCCTCTCCCCCACCCTCCTCCTCCTCCCCCTTCTTAGTTGTCTTCTTCTCTCTCATGATTTAACTTCTTAAAATGAGATTTTACAGTAAGAAGTACACACTGAAGAGAATACTAAGAAAAAAGAGACTGAGTTCCTTCAAACAGTCTACTCCACGGGACCAGATGGCAATGTGCCTTGGAGCACAGTCACCACATGCTTCAGAGACTGGGCCCTGCACGCCTCTGGCCTTGACTTTCTGGCTGCCCGCTGGCTTCCCTGCACCCAACCACATCTTCCTGCCTGATCCTCCAACAGGAAGCTCCCCTTCCTCCTCAGGGAACTTGGGCCTGAGCTGGCCCATGACATCTCCCTTCATGGCACCCCCAGTGGCTGGCACTTTCAAGTGAGCAGCCTGTGTGAGTGCTCGTGTGTGTGTGTGTGTGTGTGAGTGCTCATGTGTGTGTGTCTGTGTGTGTGTTCGTGTGTGTGTATGAGTGCTCGTGTGTGTGCTCATGTGTGTGTGTGTGAGTGCTTGTGTGTGTGTGAGTGCTCGTGTGTGTGAGTGTGTGTGTGTGTTTGTGTGTGTGGAGGGAGATATTACCTGGAGGACTGCACAAATCCGGAGCACACAGTTTGGCCACGTATGACTGTCATTATTAGTGGTCTCTGCTGATGAACAGAAGCTCTTTTGTTTCAGTGTTTTTTCACTTTGTAATCTCTCTTTCTAGTCAGGGTTTTGTGTTTGGCATTTCATAGACTCGCCCTGGTAGACCTAATGTCTCTGTCCCTACCCCCTGCAGAGTGACAGTATCAGGAGATGGAGCCTGTGGGAGGTGACCAGCTCAGAGACTCTGAGCGCAGAGTCCCATGGTTGGGATTAGTGCCTTCATAAAGAGGCCGCAGAGAGCTCTCTGGGGCCTTCCACGTGAATGGGCAGTGTCTGTGACTCAGGAAGCGGGGTGAGCAAGGGGCAGAATCTGCCAGAGCCTCAACTTTGGGCTCCTCAGCCTCCAAGGATGATGGTTTCTCAGCCATCCAGGCAAAGCGGCTCCTCAGAGCAGCCCAAGCCAACCAAGACAGCCTGAGTGATGTCGGTATTCTTATGTTGCTTTCTCAGCTCCTCTTTGGCCATTTGCAATTGTCCGGGAGTTAATTTTCATATTGGTGCTTTTATCGCTGCCATGAGGTAGGATTCAAGACCCTAGGCTGTGGGGATAGCCCACAGGGCTCCTGATGCCAGGACTTGTCTGATGAGGAGGAGGCTGGAACTGGGAATGGAGCGAGATCAGCACACGGGGCAGTCAGGCCCCGCAGATCCCAGGCCCCACAGATCCCAGGCCCCAGGTAAGCTACTCAACTTCACTGGGAACACTCGAGAACCTACTAGAGGGTTGGGGAAAAGGAGACTGTTTAAATAAGATTTGTGTCTCCAACAGTCACTGGCCACAGTGAGAATCACGACCAAAAGTGCCAAAGTTGGTGCCGGTGGACCGGCTGGGCGGATGCTCTCTTGTCCAGGCGGGAGATGTGGGAACCTGGGCTTGGGGTCTTACAGTGAAGGTAGTGCAACATGGACAGATGTGAGTGGCTTGGACATTAAAGCTAAAGGATTTTCTGATAGATCTGGTGTGGGTCGGAGGACAATATACCCAACATGATTCGAGATGATGACACTTACTGAGGTAGGAGACACTTGGTTAAAGTTGTATCAGCTCAGTAAGTCTCTGCTCCAGACTATGCGGTTCCAGAAGCAGTCCCTCCCACCGGCTTGTACTTGAGAATAAAACGTTACCTTCTATTTGCTAATGACTTCCAAGAGTTAATGTGTAAGCTCATTGTGGTGGTTTGGATCTTAAATGCCCCTCAAAGGTCCACACGCTGAAGGTTGGACACCAGCCTCTGGTGCTATTGGAGTGGGTGAAGCCTTCAGAGGTGGGGCTTGCTGGAACCTCAGCCGCTGTGGCGTATTCTCCAAGGGGGTGCTGGGACCTGGCTCCTCCTACGCTCTGCTTCCCAGCCATAATGATTTTCTGCCTGGCCATCAGCCAAAGCCATGGTCAAGTGCCTATGGACCAAAACCTCTGAGATCACAAGTCAAGCTAAACTTTTTGGTAGTCTGTCATGTGACAGAAAGCTGACTGACATCTTCACTTCTCATTTCTTCAACTGATTGTAATGAATAATTTTTAGTTATTGACCAAGCTCCAGCATCCCCTGAGGAGAGGTTGAACCATGACCCCCACTCCATTTTTCAGCTAAGAAGTAGTAAATGTAACATTTTAATTGGTGGTGAAGTTGGATCTTCAACTAATCCTTTGAGTATAATTTTTGGCTTCTTTCACACATCTCGTGCAACTTCTATAACATCCATATCAATGACTGAACACAAAGGTCCCTCTTAAAATGTTTGCTAATTGGTTTGTAAAGTGGGACACACCTGCTGAGTCTGGGCAGAAGAGACTTTAGTCTTTCTTCCATTCCACTGATTACCCAGGAGGCAAATCCTGGAATTCTATTTCTTCTACTTAATTGCTTTATCTGTTTTTAATTAAGTTTATCTAGAAATACTTAACTTTTAAACCTAAATCTACTTTATAATTAAAGCATATGGACATGCCCTGGTATTGTATCTCCTTGATAGTTTTTCTGAATCTCTTTGTTTGAATTCTCTTTATGGAATAAGTGTGAACTGAATCACAAATAATAAAGAACAAAATGCTGGTTCTTAAAATGCTGAACTTAAAAATGCAACAGAAAGAACCTGTCAGCAGCCATTAGTGCTGAACCCAGATGGTCAGAGGAGCTGGACTGTCACCTGATGTTATTAATCTCTTAAGGGAAATGGTTAATGGTGAGATGGAGTCTTTAGAAATGTACCCCAAATTTGTTATTTTTCCAGCAAGTTAATGTGATTAATTCCAACTGGATTGATTTGAGCACATTATCCTTGTTTATCTAATGAGAAAGAGTAGGTACAATGAGTCCTAGCATGGCGAAGTGAACACCACAAGACAGAACCCTCATATTTAACAGGAATTCAAGCAATAGCCGTTTAAAACCACAAACAGTCCTCTTGGGGCAGGAATCACAATCAGCTTTATGACTAGGCTTGGGATCATTGCTTTATGACTTTAAGCTCTGGTACTTATTCTGGTGTAATGTTCACTACTGTCCTTAATTATATGTGTAGTTTACACTCATTGGGTGCTTGTGGCAGGGACAGTGCTGAATGCTTTGTTATATACAGTGTCCTTTTTGAATTTTTCCTAACAATCTGGAAGTTAGGTGAATTAATTAAAGTTCTTGATGATAAATAAGACAAATGGACTTTGCTAACTTCAGCAAAATAAAGAATGTATTAAAATTGGAGGCTGGAACCAGGGCAATTACAGTGTTGTCCCTGAATCCAACAAGTGCCAGGGTTTGCTCAGACGTCATGAGATATGTCCAAGGTTCATGTTCTTGGGAGGGTCTGTTTGGTCTGCCTTGGATCTTGTTCCTTCCCTTCGCCCAGGTGTTTCAGTCTGTCCAAGCCTTATTCATGGGCTTTGAAGGCGAAACTAAAGGTAGGTGACTTTTCCTGTGACCAACCTGGCATTTACAGAGATAGTACAGTGTGCCAGAGATAAATTAAACCAAGTAGGAGAGTCCATTCTACCTCCCGGATTTCCAGACATGGTAGAGAAAATAAGAGAGGAATCCTAGGTAACATACAAAGGTAAAGAGGAGGGCAGGTGGGTCCTGTCTGCGGGTCCCTGAGGAGCTGGATCCACATCACTCCTGACGGTGAGTCCTGCAGGCTAAAAGGAAAGGGAAAGCTGGGAGCCCATAATGTGCAAGTCCAACCTCTGCCCTGGAGAAAGGGCTCGCCACCCCTGTCCTGGGGTCAGTGTGTGAAGGAAATGCTGATTCCAAGAAAGAGCAGACAGATGTGGGAGGACCCTGGAGGAAGGGAAGCAATAGGATTGGGTAGTGTCATGAATGGGGAGAGGGTGAGCCTTCCATCAGCGTGCAGAGAAAGAGGTGATAAAATTCCTCTCCTCCCTTGCACACTGTGTTTAACCACTAAGAAAATCATTTCTACTTCTCCTGCCTCAGAATCCTGTGAGGACCATCCCTGGGGCAGGTGACTTCAGAAGGGAAGTCAGAGTGGTGCTGATGCCTGGTGGGGTGGGAGTTGACGGAGACGGGTGACACCTGCCAGTCACAGGATCTTACTCTCTGCTGTGTCTCTTCCTGACTTCCAGTGTTGGTGCATTGCTCCCTATGGATCATTTGTGACCAATTCTGCCTTTTCCTGAGCACTTAGGGGCCAGCAGCTGTTGGTCACCTGGTGGCAGTGAACGGTGACCCTGGTTTTCTGTTGACTGCATCTTTCCTCCCTGGGAAATGACTGTTTTTTTTCTCTCTCAGCTTGTTGATTGACACAGACAAGGGTCTGATCTTCAGATCTCCCTTTGTGTTTGTTCCTGACAGAGTGCTGCTAGCCTTCGAGTGATCTATGCTCACAAGCTAAGTTAACTGGAAGCTTATTAAGTAAATCTACTTTGAATATAAAAGAAAAACTGGAAAACCTATGTCATCTGAGACAAAGGCCATCTTTATTATTAACTAATCATGCATCACTCACTCAGGGTGAAACCCAAGCCACTACATTATGAAGTCTAAACAATACCATCAGCTGACATCTAAACCAAGGTGAAGGCCATTACTCCACTGTGGCTGCTTGTCAGGCAGAAATGATGGATGTGAGAAGACACAATGTACACGGTGTCTGCATCGCTGGAGGTTGGTGGGTATGAATACCTCCAATACTTTTCAGAGTCATACAGACCAAGAAGACATATCTGTGCCTTTTATTTTCTTGATGTAACTTTAGGCACTGGCACTGCTGTAGCACATTGTCACAAGCACGGTGGTGACAGAAGGCTATTCTATCCCAGGTCTGGAGGCCAGACTCTGCCATCAGTATGGCTAGGCGGAATCAACGTGCAGGCAGAGCTGTGCTCCCTCTAGAGCTCTGGGGGAGAGTCAAACTCCTGCCTCTCCCAGTTCTGCAGGCTGTGGTGTTCTTTAATTGGTGGCCTCGGCTCTCCAACCTCCAAGGCCAGTGTCTTTAAGGCTCCCTCTGTGCTGTCCTCATGGCCCCTCTAATGTTTGAAACCTCCCTCTGTTTCTCTTTTTTAAGGACACTAGTGACTACATGGGGTCCACCCAGGTAATCCAGGATAATCGCCCCATCTCAGGGTTCTTTATCCAACCACGTGCACCGTTAGTTTAATGTACATTTAATTTAATCACATTGCATTGTATTTAATAGGACCCCTTTTTCTTAGTCACTTAAGGTCAAATTCACAGGTTCCAGAGGTCAAGATATGAGGTGCATCTTCCAGTCTGCACCAGGAACCTGCATAAAATACTCCATTGATAAATATGCTGAATTAAGCCTCTTTCCACTGCCTTCCCGGCTCCCAGGATCTCTGTCATTGACAGTACTCTGCCTCATGCTCACACGCTCTCTTGATATATAGACATGGTATTTGTATGTGTTTTCTCAGCGCTGTTCCTAGTGATCATCTAACAAGAGTGTTTTTAAGCAGTATGGTCCGGAAGAAGATGCCACAAATGTGTTAGAATAGACCCAGATATGGGTCTTAAATTTTGATCCATGATGTAACAGCAAGCAACAGGAAGAGTTCATTTTAATATCTATCATTCTCTAAATCTACACATTTTTCCAGTCATTTCTCTGATGAATAAGTGAGGAAAACATTGAGGACTTTCATGACTTGAAAGAGAGCAGTTTCACAATTCAAAGTTTAAGTTACATAATCAACATGCTGTGAACGCCACCAGGAATATCTTCAGAACAGAGGTTTTCATAGTTGGAGAAATAATGTGGTTATCTCAGAAAAGGTATCCTGAGCATGTGATGCACTAGCATAAGTGTCGGGGGACACTACATAATCATCTCCTGGTGCCAGAGACAATAGTAATTTGCCCTCCGTGTAGAACTGTTCAGAAGCAGATGATGACCTTGTCACGACTTAGTAGTCAAGGGAAAGTTGTAGCCATATTTTCCTGGAAAACTTCAAACCAACTACAAAATAAAGGTGAATAAGCTGATGGACTAGCAAAAATCACAACAGCAATGAAAGAACCTCAAGTTCTTCAGCACTGGGCCTGATACCCCCATTCTCATGGTCTCTGCCAAACAGATAATGAACAACTACAGGTGCCATGCATTCTGTTAGCCTCTAATCTACCAAAGGACTGACAAGAAGATCATAATGGATGTAGGTTGAATTGAGTAACTAGGCTCTGAAGATATTTAAATAAATACAATATTAAGTGAACTAAATGATATTTTTTAATCAAAAATAATGTGATAATATAAATAATAAGGTGAGTAATACAGATAAATTAGGGGTAGTGTACCTTCAAAATTTTATTGACAAAAAAAGGGAAAGAAAACTCAGAAGAAAACTGCACATCTGAAAACAAAAAGCATTCCAGTATTGAGAGGCAACTGAACTTAGTGTGCAGTATTTTCAAGTGACAAGTAGTCTAATCAATAACCATACGTTCCCTTTATCAGGACAAGTTTAAAAGGAAGTTTATATTAATTAATTCCTGCATCAGACTGCACAGCATAAGCCAAGATGCAGAGACCTCATGTGCAATTGAAATACCCATTAAATTACTACCTGAAGGCATGGACTAGCTCAGCTATGGAACGCTGGCCTAGCATGCAGGAGACCGTGGGTCAATCCCCAGTGCAAAGAAAAAACAAATTGCTATCTGAAGAAAAGCAGGTGAAAAGTCGCTCTAGAGAGCAGGTCTGAGTCACCAGATGAACTGATACACAACACGTATGACTCACCCCTATTTCAGGCTCTGAGAGTGACCAGACAGGCACCCCAGAGCCCCACCAAGTGAAATGCTCCTCAGCACTAGAGGTTCACGTCCACATCACCTGGGACCCTGACTGTGTTGTGAGCTGTCTCATTTAGTGTTAATAGAGTTGGAACCCCTTCCAACCTCCAAGCACAAAATCCGCAGGAGGAGCCAAGTGGCTCTCCTAGGTCCAGCTGGTTGAGCTCTGGGTGAGAACTTACTGTCACTGGTTCTGCTGGCTTGGGCCTTTCATTCCCCCTTGGGAACCCGGTTTCTTTCTACATGACTCAGAGACAAGGTCAGAGCTACTAAAGGCACAGATGTGACAGCTGACAGTGAGGAAGGAGTCCAAGAAAACACAGAACAGAAAACCACAGCTGTCCAGAGCAAACTGGCCGGGGCATTTCAGAAATCCCCTGGGCAGGCTGGATGGCAGCACTGCACACGAGGGTCACAGGAGCAGCCTGAGTCATCAAGAAAATGTCAACCTGTGTTCCAGTGTCCCCCTGTTGACCACGATGTGGGAGTTTTCATAAGCTGACTTAGACTGGGAAGTCTTGTCAATCAAGGGAAGGTCAAGCCTCACCCTCAAACCTCACTAGTCAGAGCCTGTGTTTCCTTATAACCCTGGTATCAAGCTTTAAAAAACAGATACCTGTGGAGTGCTCCCAGGTGAAGTCTGCATCCCTAGGAAGCTAAAAGAGCTTTTGGTGAGACCCACAGTGCCCCTAGTTCCAAAGACTACATCCACCATATTATCTGGAACTCACCAAAGGATTTTTAAATCAGCTTAGCGTTCCAGTGTATTTAATAATGACAACAGAAATAATAGCCATCGATACATTAAAGTTAAGCACTATGTTGATTTCCTTGTAGAGTTTGTTCGATTGACTTTCTTGGAACCCTAAAATATTAGACATTATCATAAACTTCAGTGCATTGAAGAAAAATGATGATTTTTTGCCAGGTAGTCCCTGGGCTCACTGCAGAGAGGAGCAGAGGCTGGCCCTACAGATACTGTGAATCTCTGACTTGGTTTTCTACGTCATTATATCAGTTTCGAGTGTGTTTCTAAGTAATATTTCCTTTATAAAATGTGATTGCCATCTCCTAAAATAAGTTGATTCAGAAAATATGTATCTGTAGTTTCAAAGTGAAGTTGAATTTTGTGATGAAAAATATTTAGGAAGTTAAAAAAAAAGCCAGAAGAGAAAAATACATTTAGAATTTTAAAGTACGCTTTTCTCCAGAAGAAAACAATCATTGATGTGTGATTACATGAATTTCATGAAGTGTCACCAAACCTGTAAAATTTCATGTGGCTTTATTCAGTTGCTTTGTTCAATAATAGCCATATTTTTAAAAAATTGCTAATTGGTGGAATGAAGAGTCTAAATCAGGAAATATGTGAACTACTGGGGAAATAGATTTTCATATTAATTACTTTCAAGTGAATATAATACATATGCGCAGTAGGAACACAGCGTTATACGCTTTTTAATAAGATGTTCTGAAGTAAAGATTCCATGTTTTAAAGTTCTCTTTCAAAAAAAAAAAGTTCACAGATTACTGGAGATAGATATTCTTGCAAAGTAGTTTAAAACTGAAATTAGTAGTTTAACTTCTTAGGTGCCCTGCAACTCAATTTCTTCTGCTTGTTTGCTTAGCAAATTCTTATTCAGAGATCTGTCCAATCCAGATTAAATTATCATGTATTATTAATTAGTGGAACCTGATGTTTTATGTTTTACAATTCCTTAAGTCATTATAGGTCTCTTGTTTAATAGACGGTACTGTGTTTGTGCTTTTGAATGTCAAAAAAACAGCGAAGGAGGGTCAAAGAAAGGATCCAGAATTACCTGAACATTTTGTGTTTGTTTGAAGGCTAAAGAAAATTTCAGTGAATGTAATAGCAGAAAATTGCCCACTGATGATTCAGGCTCCTGTTTAGCTTGGTATTTTCAGGAAAACGCAGTTACCTTAGCAACTGGCATATCACATGGGACATGCTGCTGCATGCTGAATGTCTCCAAGTCAAAAGCTTTTCCCTCTGGAAGCAAACACACCACAAATGGGAAAATAAACAAACCAACATCTTCCACATAATGAATTATGTGACTCATCTCCCTGACAGGTAGGAAAAAAAAATTCTATTTACACCAGTTTTTCTTTGCTACAATCCTGTCAAAATGGCAATATGTATGTTTCGTGGATGAGAAAAAAATAAATTGTATATCAAAATTGTAAAAATAATAAATCTTCAGTTGGCTCAATGTCTGAATCTATATGACTGAGTAATCTTTGGGGGGATATTATAGGTAAGATACTCTTAAATTTTTAAGTGGCACATTATTATCATTAAATACCAAGAAATATAAGCATTTTTATTGTGGTGGCAGTAACTCCAGAGTTGCAAAATAATAGTGTGAGCTTTTTGCAAGTCAAAAACAGCCTGTTTGAGTGAAATGTGAAATCAAACTGATTACTATCTGCTTAATCATAGAGACTTAAATCTCACTAATTCAAAGAAAAACAAGGGCCTTAATTTACTTTCATCTTCCATGTGTGGATCTTAGGAGAAACACATATTGGCCATCAGCTTTCCTGGTAGGAGAATTCTCAGCAACGACAGGAAAAAGTGACTAGTTTTGCAGAGTTTATGTTCTAGTTGAGAGAGACGGACAATAAAAAAGACATGAAATAAATAAGTCACATCACAGTAACGACATGAGGAATATGGAACAGAACCCCTCTTCCTCCACCTCGTTCTCTTCCCTCGCCTTCTGGACACTCCAGTCCTAAAACTGTGAGATGGCTCACAGCAAGGTCCAGGCAGGAGCTCAGCCACATGGGGCAGATCATGGGAGCCCCAGCAGGGAGGGTGGCAGAGATGGGACCCTGGCAGGATCCTGGGAGAGGTGGTGCATGAGAGAGAGCGCAGTGAGAACAATGGAAACCAGGGTACTGGCCCTTGGATAAGGGAACTGTGTGTTTAGAAAATGAGAAAGCTGGGATGCATCTTGAATGGTTTGACCAGAATGGAAAACTTTCCCAGTGTGTGTGTAGATGACTATATAAATATAAACATGTAGAACTATATTTTAATAATTCACAAAATAGAGGCTGGGATTGTGGCTCAGTGGTAGAGAGCTCACTTAGCATGTGTGAGACACTGGGTTTGGGCCTCAGCACCACATATAAGTAAATAAATAATAAAAAATTCACAAAATATCTAATATACATAGACATGCTACAATTGTTGCAATTCTATATTGTTGCATATGTTAGAATGCTACATTGCTATATATAATTATATACCACATAACTGTGTATTTTATATGTGTTTGCTGGCTCTTTCCACTGAGCAGGTTCAAGCATTAATACTCCAATATCAGTGAGCACATCTGCAACCTCCACCCCACATCTTGGATTCTAAATGCTATTTTCTACAAAAAGCAAACAGGCTTGTTGAACAGAGGGCTGATTCCAGGGCCGAGGAAGGGAAAGAATAAGATGGGCCCATATCCTGATTGTTCCAGAAGTCAAGGAGACACTCAGACGATGTGGGGAGTGTGTCAGCAGGGAAAAGAAGCCAGCTTGAAGTTCTTCCACTAGCCAAACCTGTGACAATTGGGTTTTCAAATGAATTAAAACACACTGAACAGTGTAGCTACCCAGTGCTTCATGCAGATATAGATAAATAAAAAAATCATCAAAAGTTTGCGCACCATAAAAATGATATTTGTATTTTCAAGGTTCTCCCCCGCCGCCGAATGCTCTCAGTACAATAGGAAATGAGTGACTTTAGAGTAGGGAAGACTGGTAGACACCATCATAACCCAGTGATCAAAGTGAACATCATTTGTGGAGGCTGGAACCAGACCCATGTGACCCCCAGGTGGACCACCCAGAAGCAGCATCCTTGTCTGATGGTTTTGCCAACCATTCATGGCTGAATCCAATCCTAGGGAAATCTCAGAAACCCAATTGAGGGACATTCTAAAATTACTGGCCTGTTATCTTGAAGACTGTGGTTCCAAAAGTCATGAAAGAGGAAAGCTGCCTGATTAGAAGGACTGAGAACAACAAATCACATGTGATTTGAACTGAATATTTTGTTATAAAAATATTGTTGAAATGGCCTGAATGGAGCTGAACAATGTCATGAAGTCATGTGTTAATACCCAGGTCTAAATGGTCAGGTTCTGGTGAAGAACCTCTTCCAACTCACAGAGGGCCACATGTGTGCTTACCTGGCCTATTCCTAGAGATAAAGAGAGAGGGAGAGGGGGAGAGGAGAGAGAGAGAGAGAGAATATTCTATGGCATCTCTTCTTATAATGCCCCTAATTCTATTAATTAGAGACACTACCTCCAAGACCCCCTTCAAATCTAATTGCCTCTCAAAGACCCCACCTCCAAAAAACATAAATTTGGGGATTAGGGTCTCCACACACGGATTTTGGGGAACAAAATATTTGGTTTATAACATGCACTAGACTCATGTTTCATCATTAGTGAAGACTGAATCTCATTCTTTTCAGAACTTCGTTAGTGAAAGTTGGGTCTAGATGGCTCTGGTCTCAGAGTTGCCTGTGTAAGCCGCAGAGCTAGGAGAAGCGTGGCCTCCTGTAAGCTTGCTTTCCCCAAGAGGAGGAGGAGGATAAAAGCTCTCCTGTGTTTGAAGCCATGGTGGGGAGGCCAGAATGGAAGGGTGGGACCTGAGGGGAAAGGCAGACACTGACTGAAATGTTTGTCCCTAGAAATAGCCGAGGAGGGTCCCCAAGGCAGAAGTGACTGTGGCATCTTGAGGCTGGTAGTTTGGCTGAGTGCTGCTTCCAGTGCTCCCTGAGCTACAGCAAAGACATGGAGGCTGCTCCGAGTGTTCATGCAGAGAGGCAGCTGAGTCTGGGTCCCCTCTCCAGACTCAGAGGTGTGTGGGAGTTTGCAGAAAGCGCCACAGTTGCGGGATCCATGTAGGGTGAACCAAAATGCCAGGAGGCTCCAAGAACAGAAAAGGCGAATCCAGACAAGGAGCTGGCAGAAGTCAGTGTTTCCTGGGTGAGTTGAGGGTGGGGTTCATGCACATTGGAGAGAGCAGCTTCTGGGAGACCAGGCAGGAAAGTGACATTTGGGACAGGCGCAGGAGAGAAGCCTGGATTAGCCAGGTTTCTTCCTGATGCTTTGACATCTGGGCTCTTAGAGAATCTGCCCCTCCAAAGACTAGCCAATTTCTCGAGGTGGTAAAGGTTCTACTTGCCTATAGTGTGCCTTTCATAGGCACACCAAGGAATCTGTTGGGTTTAGACATGAAAGGCTCAGGTGTAAGACAATGCAAGAAAGTTGAGAGGTGAAATGACTGGGTTATAAGAGCTTCAACCTAATCATGCATTAGTCCACTGGGAAGAAGTAAGGGGGTAATGTAGGCAGTAGGTACGGCTGGATGAGGTGGGTCACTGGGGGCACAACTGGGGGGTACATATTTTTTGAGCTGAGCCTAGCCTCTCTCTGCTTCCTGGTGGCCAGGTCTTGAGCCACTCTCCTCCACGACACCTCTGCCACCATGATGTTCTGCCTTACCTAGGGCACACAGCAGTGAAGTCCATAGAAGGCCCTCTATGGACTGAGACCTCTGAAACTGTGAGACCCAAATAAACTTTTCCTTCTCTAAAATTGTTTTTGTCAGGTCTTTTGGTCACAGCAATGAAAAAGCTGACCAAAATATAGTCCAAACCCTCCATCTGAACAATGCCTCTAGGGCTATTACCTTCAAGACACGATTCTTTTGCCCTGGTCACGTCATGCAGGTGCCAGATAACTGGACTCAGACTTGCAGTCATCGTCTGCATTCCTAATTCAAACTAGCCAGCCCTAAACTTGCTCAGCCTGCCTGGCTCCTTTCTTCAGCATCATCCAGACTCTTCTGCATGCTTTTCCCCTGAGACCCTCATGCCTCTCCCCCAGCCACCTGTGCAGAGGACAGTTCCCTTCTCTCAGGACTAGTAACAAAGAGTCTTTTCGATGGCACTTGTCTCCTAGCTTATTGGCCCCATCATATCCAAATAAGAATAAAACCTACATTTTACAACAGAGACCAGGAACCAGACACCAACGAACAAGGCAGCATGTCTCTGGACCACCCTGGAGAAGTCTCCTCCTGGAGGAACCATCTCCCTTCTGCATCTGGAGAAGGATGGGGACAGGGAGACCCCTTGAGAGGGGAAAAGATGACAGACCTGTGGATCTACACAATATGTTTTTATGAGACCCCTAAAACCAGGAGGAACTCAGCTGTGCTTATTGGCAAACGTTTAAGCTCCCCTGACCCAGAAACAAACACAGTAGCCACCAATTGAGCAAATGGATTCAAGAGAAGGAGAAGCACAAAATAATATTCTGGCACATCTGAGCTGAATTTTCTACCCTAGTTAAATATCTGTCTTTAACAACTTTTAGAATGAATAGGTTGTGTTCATCAGGATTTATTTGTAATTACAAGACAGTGCATTACCCTTGCAGATGATTTTCTTTGATCAAGCCAAAGAAAAAACACTGTAGTGAGTCTCTCATCACTTTTTGGATGTGTCTCCTGATTTCTTGGTCCCACATATTTATTTTCCACAGACGAATGTAGCATCTGTATGTTGTATTAACATTAACATGCTTTTACCAACAACAGTTATAAGAAAATTAAATGGTCTTACTATTAATGACTTAATTCATTTAATCAATCCCCTGTTGTTGGCTATCTAGATTGTTTCTATAATTTCATATTCTGGATATACTCTGATGGATATTCAGGTACATAAAACTTTGTTGTACATCATTATTATTTTTAATTAGATGAATGTCTGCAATGTTCCACTTTCAATATTTTTTGATCTTTTGCACATAATATTGAATCTTTTTCTCATAATATTGAATTTTCTCCAGCTATATATCAATTTCTACACCAATCAGCAGTAAGATGTTTATTTCTCCCTTGTTTCAAAAATATGCTGTTTTTAAATTTTTATAAAAACTTTACTAAAAGAAAAATTTAGTATCTTATTTTTTTAATATATTTATTTTCTAGTTTTCAGCGGACACAACATCTTTGTTTGTATATGGTGCTGAGGATCGAACCCAGGCCGCACGCATGCCAGGTGAGCGCGCTACCGCTTGAGCCACATCCCCAGCCCAGTATTTTTTTTTTTAATAAAAGCACATTTCCTAATATGTCTATTGGCTAAGATTTTATTTAAATTGTGTATTCGGATGTTTTTCTACCTTTCTTGAGATATTTACCTCTTCCTCACTTTTTGCTAAAAATGTTCCCTCTATTTCTCAGAAAGTCAAGTGTTTATTTTTTTCTCATATATGAAAGATAAAGATAAAATTTTTTTTAAAAAAAGGTATCTCCTAGAAAGAAGACCGTAGAGAAAATATAATATGTCACAATGGATCACATTAATGTATAATCATAATGTACCAATAAAAAATAAATTAATTAAAAAATTAATTTCCCTCTATTTAAAGAATTATTAACCTTGTTTTTCATACATATGGTAATTTTTTTTCCTGGCTTAGCATCACCTTCTAATTCTGTTCTTTTAATTTTTATTGACTGGGATGGGTTTATCCCAGCAAGTTTTCTTTTAATTTGCAATTATTCATAGTACATTTTTAGTGTGCCTTTCTTGGCAGAGAGTGAGGATGCTGTAAATCAGGGAAACAAGTCTAAACACACAGACGTGCCCTGATACTGCCCCCAGGGCTGCCCACATGGGCCCACACAGTCCCCACAAGAGCCTCCAAGAATCACAAGTTCTCCCAATGTGCTGTTCCTGGCTCTTGGGAGAACTGTGAATTCACATTTCAATAACTGTCTGCATCTAGGGTCCTACTGTGCTTTCACAGTATAGTAGTAGGGTCCTACTGTGCTTTTCACAGAGCAGCAGGTATGTCTAGCAGACACTCCTGGCTTTCTCCCACCTTGAATCCTAGGTCTCCTCACAGGATTTCCTTCCCAATGTCAAGAGAAGTTTTAAAATTTATTTCTCTAGATCAATTAGTGGTGACAAGTAAATTCATCCTCTCTGGGGTATTGTGTGAAAAGTGAAAGTTGAATACAGATTGGGATCTTGTAAACCGATGAGATTATTGTCAAGAAGTTTGCTTGATCTCAAAAGTACAGTTACTCTCAGAGCCCATGGGGGTGACTTGTAAGACTCCCACACCAAACCCATGGATGCTCAAGTCCCTGAAGGAATATGGCACAAACTTGACATACAACCTACACAATCTTCTTGCACCCTTTAATCATCTCTTGATTACTTGTAATACCTAATGCAATGCAAATGCTAATTAAATAGTTCTTACACTATATTTTTTGACAAGGAAAAAAAACTGTACCTGGTTCAGTACACATGCAGTTTTTTTCTGAATATTTTTTTCATCTGTGGTTTGTTGAATCTGCAGAAACGGAGGCCCAGCTGTAACCTGAAACAGGTCAAAAATGGGAAACCTCACCTTTCTCATTCTAGAATCCAAAGCCTTACTTAGGAGAGTCCAGGTTGTGATGCTTCAGGTGCTGGCATGTTGGTGCCTGTTCACCAGGGTCACTGCAGGAGCTGGCACCCACAGGGCCAGGGGGTAGAGTATGCAGGGGTTAACCGCTGGCCTTGTCCCTGACTGAAGAAGATCTGTGATTGTCCCTTCTGCCCTTCACACACACGGTTCTGCTCTCCATTTAATCCTGCCTCAGATTCCTGCATGACACTCCCCACTTCTCACATGGCATAGATGTGTTTGGTCCCTTGTCCATCATCTGTGTCCACTGCTGGCATAAGGTTCCAAGACAATGGGGACTGATTTGCTTTAATGTCATACCTTGGTCAGTCCCTAAGGTGATGCCTGGAGCACAGTCAGCACTGACACAGCCTTAGCATAGAATTCATAGGTGAGGACCTAGTGGTGCCAGGTTTTCAGGAAGGGCCCAGGGGTCTCCTGCCCTCTCCTACCTCCGCACCAGGGTTATCTGTCACGCAGATTCTTCTCACCACTGGTCTCAGCCCTGGCCAACCCAGCGTCCTCCTACAACCCTCCACAGTCAGAAAGGTTCTTTGAAAATTAATATTTAAACGATAAAACACTAGTGTGATTATAAAGCACAACAGAGATTATTAAATTACAAAAAATTTCTGTTTTTTTTTTCTATTATACAAAAATTAAGCATTGCCTATAGGAAACAAAATGATATTTCAAATGAACATGGGAGAACTTATTTATATATATCATATATGATGAGATTCCCTTTGAGTCACTGGGATCCCAAATAACAGTGAATTACAAGAGAGAGAAGCTTGTTTCTCTCCTATACACCAGCCTGGAGTCAAGCAGTCTAGGGCTTCCAAAGGGCTTGATACCATCGATTTCCAGGTGTGTGAATTCTACCTTGTCACTCAACTACTTACATGACCTCCCATCCCATGGCCCTCTCGTGAGTCAGAATAGCTACTTTCCCTGTAGCGATTGGGTTGCCTTCCATGCCATAGAAAGGAAAGGGGGACAAGAAGGTAGGGTGCATACTGATATCTGTCAAGGAAGATTCCAGGCTGCCTTGTAGTAATTCTGCTCATATTCAGTAGCCAAATCAAGTGATGTGACCTCAGCTTGCTTGGAGGGAGGGAGGGAGATAAACACAGCCTTCCTTTCATGTGGTCATGGATCCACATGAAACTAGGGCTTCTGCTACATGTAAGAAAGGAAAATGGATACACAGGACAAGTGATAGTTTTTACCACCACCGTGTCCAGTTGAGGTTTTCCTTTTCAGAATTGTCATCCCGGGAGTCTAAGTAAACTTATTCAATAATGCTGTCATTGCCACTATTTTTGAGCTGCCTTCAAAGTCTACAACACATTTTTATACATAGCCTCAGAAGAGTTAAATATTCAATCTAAAAGAGTAAATTTGATCTTTTTAAACATCAAAAAGTAATTTCAGATCAAGTTGTAAGGGTACATACAGTATGCAATAAAATTACTGATGGTATTTGAAGTCAAAAAGTTAGACATGACTTCAAACTATGTCTCTGAAAACAATTCTCGGAGTTCTCACCTATGTTGCTCTTGACCAGCAATACTGACACTCCCCAACACTGCGAGCACCATTAGCACTACCCCTTAGAGAAGACTGGGAACTTTCAAGGATGGTGATATTCCTATGTGAGTCTTTCTCCTTGAAATGTAGCACTCGAGGAAATTCATTTAATGTCTCTGAGCTTTTGTCTAAATAGTATGTTCTAATAGCAGATGGTATATTGTTAAAAATTCTGATTATAAATTATGTTTTTTTTTCCAGAATTAAGAGAACCCTATTTCTAAAATTTGCATAAAAATGCACTAATTAGGATTTTATACTGTAAAAGCTACCTGGGGCTGCTCTAACCACCCTGTGATGTTCTGCTTCCACCAATTCACTGGATGATATCACCCTCTGGAGGCAAAGAGCTAATTATCTGTGCACTTTATTATCAGGCACCTTAAACATATTAAATTTTGTTCTTCCAAAAATTTGAAGTTGAGAAAAATAATAAGTATCAGTTATATTTAAAAGAATTTTCTAGAATTCAATATCAAATTTTTCCTGCTTTTGAATTTTTATCAATTGTTCCAAACCAGGAACATAGTTCTTTCACATCTTTGTAAATTCGACAGCATGTCGTGTCCCCCAGGATCTCTCCTGGAAGGAGGCGTGTCCCTATGTGTCCTTATACATGGCACCATGGTGTTACCTATTCTTCTTGTTCCTCTGTCACCAGACCTGTGCTTTCTTGAAGGCCCAGACTGTGGCATAGGGACCATTTCTGCTTTCGACAACGGGTCTGGAACCTGGCAGACATTTAGTGAATCTTGAACTGCTTTGTAGTCTCCTATCCTAATTTCCAGGGGTCTTTGTACATGTACTTAAATGCTTTCAGCCACGCTTCATTGCAAGTTGCTTAGTAAGGACCCACAGTGAGTTTTCCTGGAATCTGAACTTCCTACCAATGCGAAACCAAGGAATAGTTATTGGAGAAGACAAATTGTAGAAGAGATACTAGTCCTCAGAAATTTGATTCCAAGTGTAGTTATAAATCTTAACATGAATTCTCAGACCCAGATATGTTTTCTTCAATAGGCATGACAATCAAAAAGGCACAGTAGGATTAAGAAGAGTGAGATAATTAAAATATCTGAAAATACTGTGATATAATTGTGATACTCTAGACATTCTGTTAAGCAACATCATGCTAACAGGGAAAATATGTAATGCTTAAACTAGTCCCAAAACCTAATTTGACAATATTCAAAATAAGGATTTTATAAACATCTTTGATAGAAGAAAAATGATATGCTTTAAATAATAATGCTTATTATTGAATACATACCTCTCTCAAACCAAAAGTTAGCAATAATAAGCTTAATGGTGAACCTCTCATAGAGGCACAGCCATTAACTGCCCAAACAAGAGGACGATGCCCTCTAATACCTCCATTACGTACGTTCTTTTGGTGTAATTTAGCAAAAGCAAACATATGAGAAGAAGTGAGACATAAACACTGAAGTGGAGGGGAAAATTACTGATGCTAGTAGATACAAAATTGCATACTCTAATAGCACCCAGAACCAGAAAACTAGACAAATCAATAAGGTGGATAACAAAAAAGTCACATAAAATATTTTTCCATGCAAAGAATAACAAATGTAAAACTATAATGAAAGGAAAATCCATGATTAAGAGAGTATGCAGGGCCAATTTTTTCTGTATAAAACTAAGGTCTTTCACTGATCTACAAATAACTGTCTACAAAAATGTGTGGACAATAGCTTTCATGTAACTTGGGAAAACTAGGATTGGATCAGATGGGGGTTGATCTCTGAAAGTCAACTAGATTAAGAAAAGGATTCCAGTTCTGCAGGATGCACAAAGGAAGTCATAGATAACTAAATGATCACATGGAATAACCGAGAATGAATTCACGACTCCAGTAGAAAATTAAGATATTCTTTGTAGAAGAATGTGTTCCCAGGAATCAAAATGGAGACATAGCTGACCAGAATCCCAGGGTTCCCAAATCGGCCAGAGAATGCTGTCAACAGCAACGGCCTTTGCTCTCCAGTCTGTGGTGGAGTTTTCCTTCTTTGCTTTAAGACCATGTAGTGAGGTTATCTAAGAAGCATATTTTTATACTTCATACCATCATCATTAGATTGTCCACAGATCTATAACCAGCAGTGTTCCATGGACTGAAAACTGTATTTAGTAGTGACCCACATCAAGTAAGACTGATATGAGAGAAATCACTAGCATAGTGCAAGGAAGACACTTATAGTCCTGGATCACTTATAGTCCTGTGCCACCTGGGCACGCTGCCTCTGCACTTCTCACTTCCTAGGGCTCTTTAAGTGACAGATAGAAATTTCCCTCTCTATGATTAATACCCTGGTAAGAAAGCACCACTCTGCTTTACAAGTGTGACATAGTGATCTTTACAGATTGGAAGAGATAGTGGGAGACACCACAGGGGACATAAAGGGACCTCAGTAGGACACAAAGGAATGGGGCCATGCTGGAAGAACCTCAGTGATTCTCAGGTTGGTGTGACAGATCAGTTAGTGACAGCTAATTGATCATAGGATTCCCAGGACCGTCAGGACTCTTTGGGGCTGTGGAACTCATCTGTGAGCAGAGCACCCTGGAGCCCCAACAATAAATCTGCCAGCTTCTCAGAACCAGTCCTGAGATGATTCTCAGACTCAAGAATCCCTGAATGCAGAGCAAGCCTGGTGTTTAAAGAGACAGCCTAAAACAGCACTGGGAATGTGTTCTGTAACATGCCACTTTGCCCTTTTAAAAGATAGCTGGCCATTTGCTAAAGTAAGTGCACACTAGGAAAAAAGAAATGCCCAGGTCTTAGGCACTCTCAGTTAGTTAGCTAACTTAGAATGTCACCCACCAGTGGGACAACCTTTAGAAAGTGGGTGACATATAGGATTTAGGCTTCAGACCATCTCATAGTGGGACTGGGAGATTTATCTATTTATAAACAGTTACCCATCTCATAAACTTGTTTTCTAAGTTTGGAATATATTGCCAAAAATAAGGTCCAGCTTCCTGTGGGTCCCTGCATGCTATCAGGTGTGTGCGGTCATTTAATATTCACAACCACCTTTGAAACAGAACCTGTTGATGTTCCGTTTTACACACAGGAGACTGAGCCAAAGAGTAGTGTAGGTAAGCAGCTTGTCCTAGGTTATATGCCTACTTTGTGGTGCAGATGGAGGTGAGATTTGAATCCAGAATTGGAACTTTACTACAGAATTGAGATAGAGTAAACTCATCCCTCCTCCTTCTCCAAAGATGCCCCCCCACCACACCCACATACACAGAGGCAAACACACACACACACACACACACACACAATTTAGGAATATATGCAAGAGGCAAAATGTATTGGGTACTTTTGATGAGAGTGATGGGGTAGCAGTGAGAAAAAAGCTTTTCAGGTTTCATTTTATAGATTTTTTATATTCCTGATTTTTCTAATCAAGTGGATATTTTAGTCCTGTTTTAATACAGATAGAAATGCAATTGAAATGTGTGCAAAGGCTCTGAGGCAGGAAATAGCATTCTTTGAGAAACAGAAGTTTTCATGACTGATGCATAGAGATAGATCTAGAAAGGAAATGACGGCAGTTTGGAAAAGGAAAGCACAAGTCTTTGTAGACCCTTTTAAATATTTTGGATCTTGTCCTAAAAGTAATGGGAAATCATTTAGAGTGTAAGAATGGAGTAATGCTATCAGATCAATGTTTTTAAAAGATCACTGGGTCCACACTGTGAATAATAGATTTGGAGAAGGCCAGAGGTGGAAGCTGGGGACTCCTCACCAGGGAATTAGGTAGTGCAGAGATGATGGCGGAGACGAGAGGGACCGTGGCAGTGGGAGAAGTGGACAGACTGCACAGTGCCGGGTGGGCAAAGCCAATGCCATCTGGTGATTGACAGGACCTCGAGAGGCAGGGAAGAGGGGAGACAGACCTCCAGAGCTTGGGCTGTGCACCTGGGTGTGATGATGTCATTCACTGTCAGGGAGGAGGACACTGGGAAAGAAAGCAAAAGTGGAGGACGTCTGGAGGACGTCGAGGCCAAGGTGGCCGCTGGAAAGCCCTTAAAGGTATCAAGCAGGTAAGAGGATATAAGATTTGGAGCTCGGGGATAGGTCTCTGTTGGTACAACACTATCATCGTGAGAGTTAAACAAGAACACTAGGGAGAAAGCAGCTCAAGAGCAGAGGGCTAAGACACAGAGCTCTCAGAGGGCCCAGCCAGGAACTGCTGAGTGGCACATGGAGCAGTCAGGACACCCAGAGGTCTACCATGAAGAGTAGGAAGAGTAGGTCTGCCCTGTAAAAGAGAGGGGGTAGTAGTTTACTCAGTGAAAAGAAGCCACAAGACAAGCTTCATCAGTATGAGATGATGAAGGAAGTATTTCAAAAGAATTCTGGTTTATGAGAGATCTGATCTAAACTCCAACACTCTTTACAAATATAATATTGTATAAGTGATAACATTAGTTATAGAATAATTCTAGGATGATGTGAGTTCTAGACTCAATGAAAAATTTCATTTGGGCCAAAATATTCCACTGGAAAATGTAGACTGACATATGATTTTATGATCTTTCACTTATTTAAAAGAATTTAAATGATCAGGTCAGCCAATCTTCAAAACAGATTATTCAATAAAATAAATTTCAATTGAACATAAAATATAATGGGTGTAATTAAGAAGCATCATGGAGCTATGCATGGTGGGGCAGGCCTGTAATCCCAGCAGCTCAGGGGGCTGAGGCAGGAGAATCACATGTTCAAAGCCAGCCTTGGCAACTTAGTGATGTCCAAAGCAACTTAGTGAGATGCTGTCTCTAAATAAAAGATTTTTTAAAAGGTCTAGGGATGTGGCTTAGAGGTTAAGCACCCCTGGGTTCAAGCCCTGGTACAATAAAACAAAAAAGAAAAAAAAAATCATGGACTCAAATAGGCCGAATATGTGACTTAAACATGTGTTAGAATAGAATCCTGCCAGGTATCTCATAAATAATGACCAGTAGATTGATTGAGTCTGTGGTATTTTCATTCTGAAGTTTACTTCTCTAGTATTTCCAGAACATCTACCACTCAACAGTGTTTTAACGCAGAGGATGCCAAGGTGATTTAACACGAAGGCTCTGCTCTTGGGAACTGTGTGTTCTGGTGCAGAGTATTGTGATAATGGTCACTTTTAGCAAAGATACAAATAGGCACTATTACCGAAGAGGTCCAACCCTAGAGAGGTGGCCTGTGGGGTTTGTTTAGGAACTGAATTTGAAGGCCCAGGGGTAGGTGAGCAGATGAGCTGGGAATCAGGTAGACCAGGCAGGAAGGGCAACCTAATCAGAGGAGCAGAAATACAGGAAAAGCTCCCTGTGCAGCAGAAACAAAACCTGCTAATATTACTAGAAGACAACCTGCAGGACTCGCAAAGAAGACACCTCAAACTGCATTGCCAGGCATGGGGCTCGGAGTCATGGAGGCCATGCCAAGAAATAGAGCCTCTACCATGGAGGTGAATAGGACCCCGCTAAGAGCCTTATGTCAACAAGTGATGGCCACACACACACACACACACACAGACACACACACATGCACACACACAGACACACAGAGACACACACATGCAGACACACACACACAGACTCACACACACACAGACACATAGAGACATACACAGACACACACAGAGACACAAACACAGATACACACACAGACTCACATACAGACACACACAGAACAGACACACACAGACACACACCGACACAGACACACACACGCACACACACATGCACGTGCACACACAGTTTGTTTATTTTACTTACATAAAATCAAGCCCCTGTGTTGACAATGAAGTGGAAAGGAAATAACTTGGAGACAGGCCGATGAGAACAGAGGCTCTAATGAATTTGGCAGAACAGAAGTGAAACAGGGGTGGAGAGAAGGAATACATCTGTAGTGGACTTTAATACCTATTGTCTGTAGTTTCTTTTTCTGAGTCTTCTTATAAAACCAGCTTTTCCATTTGGAATTAGGTCCCTGCCCACCTCCAGGCCTTCAGTGTGGTTCTAGCAGGGGCCACTACAGGAGCAGGATGACTCTTCTGGCTCCCCTCCCTCTCCTCCTCTGCTTCACCAAATAGCAGGAACTGGACACGCGGGCCACTAGAGCTCTTCCCAGGTGGAGTCAGAGGAGCAGGGGCCCCTTCCCTGTAGGAGGCTGTGGATCTGGAGGGCCGCAGCCACCGGGAGAGAAGCAGAAGTATGTGTGCGGTGGTATAAGAAGGGGAGCGAGGAATCTAGAAGAACCTGGTGGCATTTATTTCCTATTCCCAAATTGTGTTTCCTCGACTCAGGGTGACACCCATCTAGATAGTTTCCTGTTTGCAAAGGGAAATTGAAATTGGGTTTCATGTCAGTCACTTGGAATCCAAGGTGTCCTCACTTATGCAGAACTCAGGGAGTCTTTAGAAAATAAAATAAGGAAGTCCTCAAGACCAATGCCATGTGGGGACAAGAAAGCAAGAAAACAAGGGTAATGCCAAGACCCCAGTTAGTGGGTCAGAGCGTCCACAGAAGGACAAGCAAGTGTTGAGGAAGGTGGTTGGTTGAGCTTCACACATATCACGCCATCACGAGGACAGTCTGCTGACAGGGAAATGTATCCAAGTCTGAGTCCACTTACATCCAGTTCTGGAAAGTACAAGAGAATGATCATAAAGACGATGGATAAAAACTTCCAAAATGTGAAGAAATAGAAACTCAGGGTGATGGGAATGAAAGTCTAAGGGTTCTAAGTAGAAGATATTAAGCACTTGGTTAAATAAATATCATAAAAATACAACAAGAGACAAGGATTCTCAGTGGCGTATGAACCAAAGAACAACAAATATCGTGAACACCTACAAGGAGGTCCAGTAGGACAGTGTCTGAAACATCGCTATGGCCACTGGACGGCCAGTGGTGATCTTAGAGAAAACTATGTCCATGGAATTGTGAGAAGAAAAGTCACTTCCCGTGGGCTGGGATAGACGGAGAGGTGAGGAAATTAGCTACGACTAATGCAGTTCTTCTCTATTTTTTTTTTTTTTTGTGAATAAAGGACAATAGGACATGGCTAGGAGGGGACCAGGAAATGTTTAAACAGGTTAGGGAAACACCAGTGGGGGGGACACACACACAATGACTAATATGTATTCTGGCCCAGAACTGCTGTGCTTAAACCTTATGGCTTTCTGACCCAGGTCAGTGTGTAGGGCTTCTCTGTTCCTCCTACTGCCGTCTATAAAATGGGATGATAGGATAAGAACAGAGATGATCTATGGAATTCTTGTGAGGATTAAATGAACTAATAGATGGAAACGAACACAGAACCGCTGCAGGTGCTGGAAGCTCTTGGTGAACACTGCTGAGCACCACAGCAAAGGTCCATCTCAGGGAGCTTTGCGCTAGTTGGGAACTCCCAGTGCCGAGAACACCTTAGTCCAGCCCGCAGAACCCAGAGTATTGACTTCTGCCTTCCCTGTCCGTCTTTTTCCTTGTAAGTTATCACTTCCTCTGAAGTGCGGCCCTCAGGTGTGCCTCCACCCAATCGCTAGTGGGTTTTGTGTCTTCCCAGCCCCGTGTGCGGTCCTCTCACCCCAGAGCGCTACTGCATAGCGTCATCGTGGAGACAGAGGCTTCCTTCCTGAGCCAGTGGTCACAGGTGGCACCACCCAGGACTCTCCTGTGGCAACACTGGGAACTCATCCCTTGATGTGTATTAGATACATATTTTATAGGGAATGCAACAGTTCGACATTTATGAAGAACTATAGGGATACAATGTTCACACATTGTAGTCAGAATTAGAACCCAGAAATCCATCTACAGCAAGACTTCCACTTCCCAAATGTCATAGGCATGTGCTCTTGCCCTGCTTGAATGCAGACCAGGCGGAAAAAGAACTGACATCTTGATATCGCCTATGTCTGAGTGGTCTGGTTTTATTTTCTCTATGATTTTACATATATTTGCAATTTTTTTTGTAAGGGAAAGTTCCATTTCATAGAGCTGGATATTTGGAAAGGTTCTTGGCATTCAAAATCTTCCTTCTTTGCCTTTCTCACAGACAAGTTAGCAGAAAACTTAGTGTTCTCAGAGCAGAGGAGTTTTGTGTTCAAAGTGATTGTAAAAGAGTTTCCTCCATTTCTTCTGGTCCTACTCAAAATGGGTCCTATTTGTGACTTTAACATTCTCCATATCGCAGGTATCGGGTGCCTATTAAGTGCAGGGACTAACACGGGTGCTCACCCATTTCCACAAAGGGGTAGTTAACTGCTGTCTCATAATAGAGTAGGCATCACTTAACTGAGGGTGGGTACTGTGGCAGAGGGCATGTGCATTCATTTTCTGCCACATGTTTCGCACCATCAGAGCCCTGAGTAGACTGCTATCTTTTTACCCCTCACTTGACTCCGACCCACTCTGTCCACACCACCCGCTACTTCAGTGACTACACTAGTCTCTCAGAATTCCTGCCGACTCTAATTGCCCAAATGTCTGCATAAGGATGGGGAGTGGCTGGGGTCAGGAAAGGGAAAGATGAAGGAATTTACAAATGTCAAGTTTACTTGCTGTCCCAGGCAATCATCATCGTCTACTAGGAAAGATGATACTAATGGCCTCTCCTAGACGAGGAACCTGGTTCAGTGAGACTCCGCATCACATCGAGGTCTCAGCCAGCAAGTGGCAGAGCTGCCATCTGCACCTCCTCTAACTGACTTCAAGCTGTGCTGCTCACCGGGCTAAGATGCTGCAGTCTGGCCATAGGCAGGGTGAAGAAGGGCGCAGATTAAGGGACCAGCTCAGTGATGACATGATGACAGCCTCAATCCATCCATCCGTCACTAGTCACTTGTTGATCTTGCTCTCATCATCAAGAACAAATTCCTTTCTTAGAAGTTTTTTGTTGTTGTGGTGGTGTTTTTGTTTGTTTGTTTGTTTAATGGGGAGAAAGAAAAGAAGCAACGAGAAGGTGACCTGTCCCCGGCAGTGAGACCTTGATAGGAGCTGGTCAGCCTGCTCTCCTCCCCTCTTTGCCTCTTCCACCTTTCATTTATTATCTATGAATTGACTCTGTGCCTGTCTGTGGCACCCTGGCTGCTGGGTGACTTGATAGATGGAAACAGACGGGAGCTGGAAAGTGGACGGCAGATGAGAGCCACATGAGGAGAAACTGGGGGCTGGTGAGGGACAGAGAGCTCAGCCCAGGAGCTGAGGGGCCCCGGGACTCAACACCTAGGCTGGGGGCGGAGGCACAGAGGCCCACGGGGCTCAGGAACCGTGTGACCAGGGTTTTCCTCCTCATGCTGTCTAAGGATTCTGCCTCCAAGGCCAGCCCCCTACCCCAGCTCAGACCCTCATTTTTAATCAACTTTACTGAGTCACAATTTGATTTAAATACAATAGATGAGTTCTGACAAATGTAAATAGCTATGTATGTCACCAACTCCCTGGTTTCAACCGCACAGAGAGTCTGCCTCTGCCACGGGTGGTCAGTTCCCTCCCTGTGCACACGCACATCTAGTTCCTCACTCTGGATGAGTGTTCCCAGCCGCCTTTCCACCACCCACAGGTGTCCCCTGTGAGGTCTCACTGCTGTGACATTCTCCTGGATTCCTGGTTGCTCCTTGTTTCTCTGAAATGGCAGCCATGAAACCCAGGCAGCTGCAGAAGTGGTCTGCACAGGCGGCTGCAGAGCTCACAGTCATACCCTTCTGGGAGGCTGAGTCCACTGAGCCAGGCCCTGGAGCCGCCCAACACTTCTGGGAATGCAGTTGGGCTGATAGGGAGGGCCCTTGGGTTTCTAGGAATCACAGTCACAGTCGCCCAAGCAGAAACTCCTAGGTCTCCGCAATTCTGTTGGGTATTTATTGTTTTGCTTAAATTCTTGTGAGAACTTTAGCAAAGCACAATTGTAAGCATTTTAACATTCAGGAAATTAGTATTCTCAATGACGCACTGTCTGGGAGTCCCAATACTACAGCCTTCACGTATTTGTGATGGTTACAGGAGATACGTCCGCTTTGGTGAGATAACTGGCAAGCGTATACATTTAGGCACATATTCCCACTTGTTAGGGACCTGTGCTCTAAGTGCTTACCATTCCCATGTCCACCTTCTGTAATGATGCTCGAATGGGGAGGAGACTGGACACCCCTATTTCTTCTAAGACAAGGAGCAGGAAGTTATTCAAAATCCACCAAATTGTATCACTTCTACTCAGTACTCAAGCCTTCACTCCTTTGTGGAATTAACACAAGAATCACAAAGTCAAAGGGAAAAAGTAATAATAAATCTGGAGATATGGGGTCTCGTCAGTTAGAAGTGCTGATAAAATTTTTCCTCTTCCAAGAAATAACGTTTCCTCTCACTACTTTTCTCTGTACATTTATAATTGTGGTTTCTTTCTACTAATCTATAAATCTATAAAACTTTTTAGTATAGAAAACCGAAGTGAACCCTGCACATCCCAATATTGGTAAGCCTATATCCTGATGGTAAAATTAAAATGACCAGAAAGTTAGGGTGCCAGCAATTCTGTGTCTGATTTGCAAGGAAACCAAGGCCCTGCATTTCCAGCCCAACCTTGAACAGAGCACCTCATTTGTCTCTAAGGACATTACATTACAAGTACCATCTGGAAAAACAAAAATGAAGTAAAAGAAGACGGAAACGCAATCAAAGAAATCCCTGGTCTTCCAGAATCTCGCAGCTCAGCCAGTACTAAGGCCCCAAGACATTAGAGCTTCATTCTTTCAGACAGAACACAGCTCTCCTGGGCTCCCCTAGGGCTGTCCCTAAGGCAGCCCATTTGGAAGTGGCTGTTTTTCCTTCCTGGCATAGCTCTGTCCACTCTTGACATTGATTGTTACCATGACAATCAATGAGGAATTCCATTGGGTTCTGACTCCTGACATGATTCTCCCATTCATTAGTGATGTGTTATGCAGTCCAGTGTATGAGGCCCTGTGCTGAAGGTACACTAAAACAAGATGAGGCAATCCTCTTAAAGTTGTTTATATCATGAAAAATATCATTTAATTTAGGTTTTTACTGTGAATTGAACAAGATGACAGTTTTTAAAAAAAACTGAGTAAGCAATGGCATCCTGATTTGATCAGAGTATTAGCCCATTTTCTGTTACTGTGACAAAAATGTCTGAGGCTGGGTGTTTTATAAAGGGAAGAGATACACTTAGCTCACAGTTTGGAGGTGGCAAGTTCAGTCAGCACGGCCCTGACCATGACACATCACAGTGGGTTGTGTCACCATGGGTGTGCATGACAGAGGCAGAGATGACATGGCAAGACAGGAAGCCAGACAGAGGGCAGGGGCCAGACTTGCTCTTTTGTGACAACTCACTCTCACGGGAACTAACTGGGATACCAAGTCCTCCCCAAGGCATCACCCCAGGACCAAGTATCCTGCCGCAGTCTCCACCTCTTACAAGTTCCATGCCCCCAGCACCTCCACATGAGGGTGAGGCCTCCAGCCACAGGCGTCTGGGCACAGACACACCATGTCCAAACCCCAGCAGGCCATCATGAAGGAATGTGTAGAGGGCTGCCCATGAGACCCAAGAGAAGGTTGGTAAATGGAAACGTGGCATTAAGCTCTCTATTGGGCACTTTAACTTTACTGTACTGTCAGTAGGAGGCAATCAGTGTATCATAATAAAAGTCTGGTCCATTAAACAAATCCACGGGCCGGGAGAGATGACAGCGGGCAGCGGGCAGCAGGCAGCAGGCACTGCCAGGCTGCAGGGGTGGAGTCTGCACCCGTGAGTCACCAGTGGAGGGGCTTTGAGCAAACTGCTCTTTCCATGGTTCCCAAGGGTCAGCGGAGTCGAGTGAGAAGTGTTCTCAGCAGTGGTCGGCACCCGTGAGTAGCACTGTCCACTGTAGCCAGCACCGGGGGACCCAGAAGCCCAGCATCCCCTGCCTCCACCTCTCCTCTGCCTCTCTGATCTTCTGTGTTTCACTTCTCTCTCTTTCTCGGACTGCAGATGGAAAGGCAGGTGGGGGAGATGCTGACCGTGAAGAGCTCTGGCTGCAGGGCCAGGGCTCCCCAATTGCCTGCCAGAACTCAAGGAGGCTAAAGCACGTGCAGCACTTGAGTTGCACCTCATCTCATCAAAGTTGCGCTCAAGACCTCTCTGAGCAGGTAAAGCATGAGGTATCTTTTGGATCTTGAAAAGATCATACATAGAAAGTGGAGAGGTTGAGTAAGCAGTTCACTACATCAATCTAAAATTCAGAGGTTGCAGCAATGAATTTGGAAATCAGAGCTTGTCTACTCCTAAACCATGAACCTGAGTGAATTCACCTAAGAAGTAAGAAGCCTGAGAAGCAGCCTCTGTACCAAGCAAGGTACAGAGGTGTGAAGGTGTGGTGTGAAGGTCAATAAAGGAGGTGAGACATGCATCTGCCAGTGAGGTGGGGAGTGAACCAAGGCGTCAGGCCTGTCCTCATGCAGCTGAGATTGCCCTGTAGAATTTTCACATGTGTATGTCCAAGTTAGCAAATAAATAATTTTTAAATGCACAGTGCACATTATTCGGGCAGCCACAGTAAGCCTCATATTCTAATCTTAGAAACCCTGAGGAAGGACTCGAAGGCATCATTCACACCAATCTACGATCACCAGGAAGCAGCTTGGCCGGAGGGGCTGGCCTCCTCCCCGGGCAGTCCCCTGCCTCCTGTGGCCCACTGAAAACCCTGTTGGCTAAGCACAGACGGTGCCAAGGTAGACTGGAGCTGACGGGCGCTCCCTGGGACCCCTTGGCATGTCTGGGCCATCTTGACAGATTTCCAGGTGCTCTCGCTCACCCCCTGAAATGTCCCTTGCAGTTCTCGCTGAGAGTCCCCTCCCTGCAGTGAGCACTCTCTGCCTTTCACACTCAGCCTCAGATCTCTCCCTCCAGACAGCCCTTCCTGCTTTGGCAGAGCAAAAACAGACTTCAGGGAAAGGTTTTCTAGAATTAAACAAACAGATGACATCAGCGTTTCCTGTTGAGAATTAGGGCAAAGCCGGGCCTTTGTCAAGCTGGCCCACATGCCCTCCAGCCGATAGGGGGCTGGCAGCTCTCCCTTGCAGAGAATGCTAGTGGACCCTGTCATTGTCACACTTGGTGGTTGTGATTCTGGGAAAAGCAAACAGGAACTTTTGCAGGCTTCTCTGGTAAGACCTCCATTTCCTTCCCATGCTACTCTCCTGTCCCCACACCCACTTTGGTGCTGCTGGTGAAGGACCGCTGTGCCATGCCCTGCCAGTCTTCTCCCAGTCCCTCCAGTTTTCAAGGTCATTATTCTCATCTTGTTTTTAAGCATGATTTCCTTTTTTTAATTAATTAATTAATTAATTACAATGAGGTATATATGACAGCAGAATGCATTTTGATTCCTTGTGCACAGATGCATCACAACTTTTCATTTCTCTGGTCGTACATGATGTAGAATCACACCATATGTGCAGTCCTCTATGTACCTAGGGTAATGATGTCCATCTCATTCCACCATCTTTCCTGCCCATATGTCCCCTTCCAATCCCCTGAGCACAGGCTGGGCAGGGCTGGGGCAGGCCCACACCATGACTGTAAAGGACCATTATCAATAAACACTCAGAAAGACTGAGTTCACTGTTTCAGAAGGCAGCCTGCACTTGGATGGAGCATCCTGTCCAGACACCTTTCCACCGGGTACCCACGAGGCTCTGCCCAGCTTCTGCTCCCAGCACCGCCTTCAGCGTGGGTAGCCGCGGCCAGTTCTGGAAGACGCCAGAAATCTGCCCATGAGGTACTAGTGCAACGTGCCTGGTTTAAGTTGTGGACATCTGTGTAGATACACTGTGTCCCTGATGTGTCTCCTTAAGGTGTCAATGGTGGTTCTCTCCTGATGATGAGTTGCACTGCAGATGTTTTTTCCTCATTGATTGATTTCTGGTATAATGAACATAATTTAGTTTTGTGGTTTAAAACTCTTATCAAAGTGAACTAACAACTCCCTTGAAAGCTTTCTGTCCTAAGTGCTCACCTGCCACATTCTTGGACCATCACCCTGTGGTTCTGCAAGGCCACCCTCACCAAGAGAATAGGGGACCATCCTGAGGTATGCTCAGTCCCCTCCAGTGGCCACCCATAGAGGATGACACACACACATTCCTTTGGACCATGCACCTTGCACAAAAAAGGAAGGGAAGCAGGCCATGTCCACTTCTACTTTGTAATTTCAAACATCCTCTTTCCATATTTTTGAAATTTCTGGATTTTTAAGGCATATGCATGTGGTAGAGATACTCTCTTGGCACTGGAAAGGAAGCTGTTAGAGCACACAGAAGAATGATTTGTCCATCACTATCCTAGTGCCCAGCAAGTGCTAGAAACTAGGTTAGGATTTACTGGATACATTTTTAAAAATTGAACGAATTCAGGCCCAATTAAGAGGGCCACAGAGAGAGACATACTGTAACACCACCTCAGATGTGGCTGCCCCAGGTCAAAGTTCAGATAAATTCAGATGTGCACTGGTCAGGAGCACAATGTCACACCGTCTTACAGATGCTGATGGAAAGGGACGTCTTTGCACCAGCAGCAACTTAAGAGCTTCTAATTTCTCATATAAATGGCTTTGGACAATGGCTTCTTTTCCACTACAAGCAAGAAAATTAAAGCTTATGGAAAAAAATTCATATTCACGGACTAGTGTTGCAGCCAACTTAAGCACAAAGCCACGGGATGAAAACAGGGCACTTCACAGAAAAGAGAGAGAAGCAAAGCCAACAATGCTATGCAAATCTCAAACTTGCTGCCATTCTTACTTCTAGAAATTATAAATGTAGGGAGCATGCCACAAAGCCCTGCGGTATTTCATACAGCCCAAATAAGCATTAAGGTTGCTAGACATGTTCATAGTGTTTGATACAGAGCTTCCGCCTCAAGGAAATAAACTATGGAAAAATAATCAATGCAAAGATCTATGCACAGAGTTGAACCTTGGGTTGACAGAAGACATTTCTTTTATATGTGAATCACCTACAAATCAAGCTGATGGGAAATTAGATATTAGGCAGGACTTTCTAGAGGAAATAAAAAAACAACAGGGTGTGGAGAGAGAAAGAGAGAGAGAGAGAGAGAGAAATTTTAAGGAGTGGACTCACGCAATTATAGAGGCTGGTAAATCCCAAATCTGCAGGGTGGGCCTGAGTCTGGAGATCCAGGAAGGGGATAGTGCTGCAGCTCACCTGTGGAGGCAGTGCCCTGGCCAAAGCCCTTCTTGGAGAGTCAATGCTTCTCACTAGGACCCTCAGCTGGTCACACATACTGTGGAGAGCTGCCTGTCTCAACCAAAGTTTACCAACTGACATGATTATTGCATCTAAAGAACACCTTTAATGCCACTCCAGATATGCTTGATTAAATACCCAGGCACCCCAGTTTATCCCAATTGACTTAAAATTAACCACCACACTGGCCCACATGGGCATTTGGAAGGATTCTCAGAAAAGTCAACTTGCTGAGCTCATCAGCAAGCAGAACAGTGGAATGTTACTTACTATTGACATCAACCTTTTTCTGAAGTCTGCAAAATGCCCTCAAGAGTTATAGAGCCAAAAGCATCCGACAATATGTTTTCTTCTGCTGCTTTAATTTTAAATACAGAGTGCTCTGACCCTCAACTCATGTTCTGGGGCTGTGCCTAGCATCACCTTGCCCCTGCAGCTCTCCATGCGTCGCTTTCCATATCACAGGTTCCAATACGCACTGTTCTCGGCTGACCCAAGAGTTGTGCTTTAGGAGCTCCATGAGAAAGTTGCGTCAACTAACCTTAAATGGTCATGGCAGTTTAAAAAACGTTAGCTAACCTAAAGTTCTAGACCTGTAGTGAGGACACTGTAAATTACCCTATGCATTGCTAGAGAGAGACAGAGAGAGAGAGAGAGAGAGAGAGAGAGAGAGAGAGAGAGAGAGAGAGAGAGAGAGAGAGAGAGAGAAATATAATCCTCTGATTTTCACTTCTCGCTCTACAAAATAACAGGATCTACTCATAATCTCTAATATGATGTAACTCTGCTGGTAGGCAAAAATTCATAGAAATGCCAAGGTAGTCTCTTCATGAAGGAGATGAAATTTTATAAAGGAATGTGTTACATAGACTCAGGGAGAAACATGGGCTATTGCAGTGAAAGAAAACAGCACCTGAAAACAAAGGGGTGGAAATATCTCAGGTGTGCTAACAGACTGAGCAGAAATGTAGTGAGAAAAGCTACAGGAAATGTGACTGAGAGTAGTGGTGAACTTGAACTTGAAGACAACGTGAATATGGTCCACTTTAAAGGAACAGGGGTATTGTGGATGGGTTTTGAATTGGGGCTTAACATAATTAAAGCGGTATCTCAAGGAGGGGAAAACATTCTGGCCACATGGATTTATTCTCTTTAAACCAGTAAACTTGATGTCTTTCTTCAGTCTCCCCTTCCCCTGTTTTTGTAATCACAGACAGAAAAACCCAGTTTCATGTTAACATTAAGCTGCAAATCCATGAAGTACCAAAAAAATAATTTGGAAGTAATTTTGTCATAAAATTGCTTCAATGCAGCTGTCACAACTAATACCTGTTATTGCATTTGTAAACTATCACTTGTCAGAGCAAAAACTTAAACAGGAAAACGTGGGCTGCAGAGCACCTCATTAAAATGAGCTATGGGTCTAGTATAAAGGGAAGAACAGATTTCAAAATTTAAAAGGAAGAGACACAGGCTGTACCCAGCTGTCACGTTAAATCTTCCAGAGAGGAAGTTAAGATTGGTGGCTTGCAATTTATCTCAAGTGGTAAAGAACTGATTTTTTTTCTTACCAAAAAAAAGCAATAGGTTTTATTTGAGTTTAAATTGGCATAAAATAATTCTACATATTTACGGGGCAGAGTGTGAGGTTTTGATATATACATTGTCTGACGATCAAATTAAAGCATATCTTGATTGTGTTCTAATTCTTTGTGATGAGAACTTTCAAAATCCTCTCTTGTAGTTGTTTTGAAGTACACAATACAGTAAGTATTGCTGTCTGTAGCATCTACTCTGCTCAGGCACACCATGCACGTGCCCCTTAGCTGATCTATTCTCATCATTTGGTCACCCTACATGCAGTCACCTTGGCTTACCACCACCACAGCTCTTCCCTCAATGAGATAACTGGTTTTAGGTTCCACAGAGAGTGTAATCATGCTGTCTTTCTGTGCTTATCTGATTTGCTGAATGCAATTTCCTCCAGGTGCATTTACATTGCCACTAATGGTCAGATTCCAACACAATAAAAGCCATAAACATTAATGAAAGAAATTGATGAGGACACAAAATAAATGGAAAGATAATCCATGTTCATGGATTGGAAGAATTAACATTGTTTAAGTGTCTGTACCACCCAAAAGATCTGCATTGATTTATATATTTTATTAATTTCTATCAAAATATCAGTGGTATTCCTTAGAGAAATAGAAAAAAAAAATCTTAAAACTCATATGAAACCACAAAAGACTCTAAATGGCTAATGTGATCATGAGCAAAAAGGACGGAGCTGGAAGCTGCACACTCCCTGGTTTTGGAATGAAAACAAAGCTATAGTAACCAAAATGGCACCATATGGCATAGACCTAGACACACAGACCAAAGGAACAAAACCGAGAAAATAAACATAAATCCACATGTAGCAGCCAACTGATTTTAGCAAAGATTCTAAGAACACAAACTAGGAAAAGCTGTCATTTCAATAAATAGTGCTGGGAAAACTGAATATTGACTGTCCTCATGGTAAAGAGGATACTCCGTCCCACCACCTCAGCGTAGGCAATAGCTACCTTTGCTTTCTGTTTGTATAGGTTTACTTATTTTAGACATTTCATGTAAATAAAATGTGTTGTTTTGTTTGGGCTTCTTCAAACTGGCCTAATGTTTTTGAGGGTCCTCTCCTATGCAGAATGTTACAGTACACTGTTGCTTTCTATTGCTGAATAATATTCCATTGTGTGGATATACCACATGTTTTCCATTCACCAGTTGATTAATATTTAAATGGCTTTTAAATTTTGGTTATCATGAATAATGCTGCTAGGTACATTCATCTTTGTGTGCATATATTTTTATTTCTTTTGAGTAGATAAACAGAAACAGAGTTTCTGGGCCATATAGTAAGTCTTTGTTTAATTTAATGTTTAAAAACCTGACAAACTGTTTTCCAAAATGATGACAGCATTTAACATTTCCACAAGCAATACCTGGGAGTTTCAGTGTTCCCACGTCTTCACCAATACTTGTTATTTGCTGTCCTCTGGATTCCAGTGATCTCAGTGGATACAAAGTGTAACTCACTGTGGTTCTGATCTGTATTCCCATAGAGATTAACAATTCTGAGCAAATTAGCATTTGTCAATCCATCTACATTCTTTAAAGAACATCTGATCCAATATCTTGTTATATTTAATTTCATGATTCAGTTATAAGTGTTTTCCATAAATTCTGAATACAAGTTCTTTTATGATTTTCAGGTACTTTTCTCCCTATCAATGGATTGAGCTTTACTTTCTTGATCATGTTATTGAAGCACAAAGCTTTCCATCTTGTTTAGGTATACTTTATCAATTTCGGTTTTTTTATTATTAATACTTTTAATGTTATATCTGAGAAGTTATCACTTAACCCAAGATCATGAATACTTACTCCAATTGGCTTTTATTATTTTGCAGGGCTTTTCTATATTAAATAATTTTAGAATAAAGACTGAAAATTTGGATGGGCTGGAAATAAAATTGTATAAATGGCATAAAAGAACACATGCAAACACAGTTAAAACCTGTATCATCTATTTTTTTTTTCTTTTGGTACCAGGGATTGAACTCAGAGGCACTTGACCACTAAGCCACATCCCTAGCCCTATTTTGTATTTTATTTAGAGACAGGGTCTCACTGAGCTGCTTAGTGCCTCTCTTTTTTGAGGCTGGCTTTGAACTTGTGATCCTCCTGCCTATAGCCATGCACCACCGTGCCTGGCCTGTGTTACAATTAATAGGACACAAAACATCCCCTTTCAAGTTACTTGTAGGTAGCAAACTCAAAGCTCAGGAAATCTGAACCAAGAGACTGGGGAAAGAAAAGCTCCCCAGTAAGGAATACTGTCTAGGAGGCCAGGATGTGTCCAGCGCTTGCTTGACCATGGCCGGACTGTCTAATTGGAGAATGCTCAGAGCACACAGTAAGATAGAGAGAAGGCAGGAAAGTGATTTCACCTCCTTAAACACAGTGAACACCAAGGACTTCAGTCATTCTCACCTTCCTGTGAAGTGGGACATGTTTGCGTTCCAGGACCCACAGAAGGGACATGCTTTACCCACCAGGGAAGACTGCCAAGGCCTACTCAGGGTATGTCAGCCCTCCAGCCACGGTTTGTCACAAAATCTGTTTCCACCGCCATCTCCTTGAATCTTACTAATAACTTTCCTATTTCCAAATCTGTATAGTCTTTTATTCTTTGATGAGTAGAAAAATATTATTACTGAGTAGAAAAAGATAACAAGAAATCTGAGACAAGTGTCTGTCAGTAGAGAAGACTGTTGAATTTTGAAGCAAAAAAATGAAGGCTATTTATAGACTAAGTTCTAGAATTTCACAGCTTAAAGGAACATTTGTCAAACAACCTCTTCTTTTTTTTTTTTTTTTTAATTTTTTTTAAAGAGAGAGGGAGAGAGAGAGAGAGAGAGAGAGAGAATTTTAATATTTATTTTTTAGTTCTCGGCGGACACAACATCTTTGTTTGTATGTGGTGCTGAGGATCGAACCCGGGCCGCACGCATGCCAGGCGAGCGCGCTACCGCTTGAGCCACATCCCCAGCCCCCAAACAACCTCTTCTTTATTGGAGCAGAGGGACCTGGAGAGATCGTATAAAGATTAGAATCCAATCTGGTAAGTTAACTGTAGCATCACTTAGTATTCAAAAATGTATGGCCATGAATTAGTCAGGGGTGCTGGGGGCCATATAAGTCCATGTCTCATCCCTGGGCTAGTATCATAAGCTTTTCAGAAGAAGCACTCACTTTTTTTTCTGATTTCTCAGCGTCCAACAGAGTGCTCGGCTCAAAAAACACTTGCTGAGTGTCACCTCTGAAGAGATGTTCAATTCAATCATCACTTGTCATTGTAGTTAGCCACCCTATAAAAGCTCAGCCTGTTTTCCCTTTGGAATTGAAAGATATACATGCAAACTTTTCATTCTTTCTGCTTTTATATCTTTCAACTTTTTTCTCTCTCTTATTGTACCATCTGGTTCCTGGTTGTTGCTGTTTTATTATTTCAGAGATAAACTAAAGAATTATAAAGCTCATTATAACATTATTTTTAAGTAGTATAGGTTAGAACAGGAAGATAATGATTATCTGTGGAAGAATCAAGTAAATTTTCTCGTCAAAAAGAGTACAAGAGATAATGGAAGAATTTAGTACATTCAGCTGTCACTAATTGAACTTTTCTTGTGTTTCACCCCCTAAGGATTTAACGGCAATTATGATATAATCCTCTTTCAAGAAACTCATGTATCAGTAGAAAATCAGGATTGTACAGTGACTTAATGTTAACTGTAACTTTAAAGCAGCCATAATACATATTGAGTACCAAGTCTTTGGTGTATAACACATTTAATCTTCACAATAACTTTATGAGGTAAGCATTTTACAGATGAGGAAACGGAGGCAGGGAGGGGTGAAATGATCAGCTCACATTTTGAAGCAAGTTTACTACAGGCAAAACTAGTACTTAGAGGTCCTGCCTCTTCATTTGCTGAAACTTCTCAGCTTTTAAAAGATTTTAGTTTTATAAGCTATTTTGTCCTTCCTTCCTTCCTTCCTTCCTTCCTTCCTTCCTTCCTTCCTTCCTTCTTTCTTTCTTTCTTTCTTTCTTTCTTAACAAATATAGCTCCAAAATTAGAAATTAAGATTTGTTGCTCATTGGACACTAAATCCACACATGACCTTTGAAAGAATTTGCATTGCAGAAGCAGTTTAAGATGGCAACTGCCTTTATAAATATATGACCTTATTGAAACGACAAAAAAACTATTTAAAAATAATTTGTAAGTTTTTTGGGGGGGGTAAAGTGTTGAAATCATAATGAGAATGCAATACCACCATACTTGATAGCACTATATGCTAACTGCAAAGGAAGGAGGCCAACAGCAGGAGCAGAAGAAAGTCTGCTGAATCGGGAATGAAGCATGTTACCAGCAGAGGTGACAGTGGAGAAGCAGGTGCCGGTTGCACATGCTGCCATGGATGCTGACTGATGGTTTCCATCAGTGTCTTGTCGCTGTTTCCTTTGCACATGGTCCATCTCAGGAGAAGGCAAGGTGGGTGTTCTGCTGGGTGCTGTGTCCTGCTGTGGCTTGCCGGACCATTGTGGTGACTACACTGTGCATTCTATGACTGTCACTGGCAGTGCAAGAGAACATCACGTAAGAATTGCTGATTCCCTGACCTGGCCTGAGACCATCCCCTCTTTACTACTCCTTGTTGGATTTATCCACGTTACAGGGCATGTATTGCTGCAGTCCGGCTGCAGCAAAATAACCCGGGGTGACGAACAACTTGTGTAGATTGATACAGCAGGAGTGGAAGCCATTTATTGTAGGACAACAGAGGTATTTATACATTCCACACAGCTTATCTTAATTAGCATAAACTAGATACATCAGTCAACCAATAAGAAATCTCCACACTTAATGGCTCGCTGGTGTTACTTCACAAACCACTCCCTCTGGCATTTTGCCAGGCACCATCCAGACTTGTTTACAGACTCTAACATTTGCTAGGCACCATCCTGACTTGTTTATAGACTCTAATATTTGCTAGGCGCTATCCTGACTTGTTTACAGACTCTAACAATGTATGGTAGCAGAAGCAGCTTGGAATGGATCACAGTGAGGGAGAACATCATGGCTTTACCAGTCAAAGTATTTCTTAATTTATATTTCTTCTTCCTTTTCTGTTAAACATACTTAATTTCAAATAGAGTTATTGGAATGTAGGCTATATCCTAAAAACTCCTGCTCTCCTTTCTCAGCAACAAGTATCTGCGGGGTCATTTACACATTTCTCTTTGCAAGTCTTTGCAATTTCAGCATGAATGCAAATTTCCTTCTTTCATCTCTATCAACATTAATATGAAATTTAAAATAATACATAATAACTAGTATAGCCTCCATTCCCAATAGCCACAATTTAGGACTGAAGGATTAACTGAACTCCAATATCTTTTAAAGAACAAAACAAAAATAGATATTTTTTTTTAAATGGCACTGCTCCTGATCACAATCAAAAGAAAATATTTTTGTCCAATTCACAAGAAATTCTGTGGATTACACCTACTTATATAGTCAACGTTCATGTTACTATCAAAGCTGTTATTTGATCAGCAAATTGTCTTTCCCAAGGCACCGAAACCAGAGTAAATGGGTAGTATTCTGCAGTATTGTCCTGCTTTGGTCCCAATGAGGAGTGGGGGTTTCTTGTATTTCTGTGCCTTCCATGGCTGTGGGCGTGGTTTACTCATCCTGGTGAAAGTCCCTGCTCCTTCACCTCCTTCTCTGAACAAAGACTGATTTTCATATGAAAAGAGTTAGTGAACATTTTCCCTTGGGCGCTGGAGCTATCATTTCTCAGAGAAGTGGGCTGTTGGTTGCTTTCTGTCATCTTTCATCACAGAAATGTCTTCAAAGGGCAGCAGAAACAGCAATAGTCAAATTGGTCTCTGCTTTCATGTAGCATGTGATAGAAATGAATTTGAAGCAATTTAGCAACAAATGTTTGCTAGCACACGGATCTAGATTCATAGTAATTAAGAGATAGGCACGTTTCCCTAGGATAGTGTAGCAGCCTAGCAGTGTTCCTCCCTCTTGGGTCTGAATGCTCACTGTTGTTTCTGGGCTCCCCTGGCACAGCTGATAATATCAAACACTCAACACCAGCCCTGCGGCTCCCAGCAGCTCAGGTTGAGTGATGTTACTGATGGCTACAAGAGTTAACAGAAATTCCCTGCGCTTGGAATCCCACCTTGGCTTGCTCCACTCTCTTTTGTTTTTATGTAGAAAGTAATTTTGTATCAGTGTGTTACTAATCCCCAGGAATTTTTTTGGAAGGGAACAAAGGATTTTGAACCTTAAAGATATGATGACAAAATGTAGACATGTAAAATTGTATTTGTTGCCTGTTGCAAGCACCTCTGACCTTCCACTGGTCTGTATGTGTGAGCAATAAATTATAGGCATTTTAAATGACTCTTAAGAGCCTGCTTGTATTTTAAATGTGTCGGATTCTTTACCACTCCTAAGAGCTGTGCCTCCTGATTTCTGCATCAGTGTACTCAGCTTGGCTGGTTAATTCCCGTGCAGAGCTGCTGAAAGGAGGGAGGAGAGATTGAGTGAGAGCTTTCCCCTCAGCGCCTCTATGTGTCTTCCCTGCAGATCCTTACCTGGAAGCCTTAGGAAATACAGATGACATGGGAGAAAATGAGACTATGCACCCTAGGGCTCAAATTCACTCCCAGAGTCCCCCCAACCAACCCTAGTCTCAGCAAGTGACCTGACATTTTGCATCATGACCAAAGCAGACAGCTTCTAGGGGGGCTGACTATGAGGCAGCCACACAGTGTAAGATGAAAAAATAAACTTTGAAAATTCTTCATTAAAATATAGCTTTCTAGAACACTTTGGTTTTCCTCTAAAAATTATTAACTAGTAAACATTCAAATGTATCAATTTAAAGCTTTCAATGATAAAATGAATGTCTTGGAAATCTAGTGCACAGCAAGGTGGCTATAGTCAATAATTCTGCATTATTTGCTTCCAGTTCACTAAGAGAATATACTTCAAATGCCCCTCCTTCTCTCTCTCTCTCTCTCTCTCTCTCTCTCTCTCTCTCTCTCTCTCTTTCATACACACACACACACACACATACACACACAATGTGTGTAGTGATGGATATGTTAATTATTTTGATTGTGGCAATCATTTTACAATATAGACCAATACCATATCACAACATGTTGTGCACCTTGAACATATAAATTCTTACTTATCAATTTACCTAAATAAAATGGAAGAGAAAAGATAATATTTTTAAATGCATACATATATGTATATGTGTGTACATGTATGTGTATGTATGTATGTGTGTATGTACATAAGCATATATATATATATATATATATACATATATGAGTGGTGTTAAGATATTTAACTTTATATAACATTTGCATAAAAAAGGAGTACTAAAATGATAATAATGAGGACAGCCAGAAAATATAAAAATCACCTTTTCTTGATGCAATACTGACCCAGCATGAGGCTCATTCCAATTGCCGTGTACACACATTAGAGTTTAACTAGGAAAGAAAAGAAAGAATAAGAAAAAATTGCTCCATCTTAAAAGTGTTTTTCATTAAAAAATACCACCAAGTTAAAATTGTACTACAAATTCCTAGTTGTTCAATATTACTATTTAGAAGGTGTTAAAGGCCATCACACTTCTTTTGGTTCTGATATGATCCCCTGCAGTTGTTCCTTTGTGTCCCCTTCCTTTGAATTTGAATAGTAAATTGATGGACATAATTATATTGCTATACATGAAAACATTAAGAGGAAAATGCAAGACTGAAAACTATATTTATCAATGTTTTACCTTCTTGGGTTGGGCCAGTTTACCGTAGGCAGAGTACTCTGAGCATCTCTCGGGGCAGTGACGAGAGGCATTACCATATCCCAAATCCCTGAGGTCTCTCTCGCCTCCTACAGCAAGGTGCATTAGCCGACTAATAGTATTTCCAGATAGAAAAATGCAAAGGAAAATGCTGAGCGTGACAGAGAGAAGAGCTTAATAGACCTGTGCACATACATTAGCCTTGGATTGAGATTGATCTGCAGGTGCAGTTGCGGCTCCATCTCGGGGAGTCCATCATCAACACTTCCTCTGACCCTTCCCTCCCCTCCCGAAGCTTTCAAGCAGATGTCTTAACTTAATAGAGAATTTAAACAGGTTCAAGACGAACAAAGTTGACCTCATTTTTTTTGGCTGATTTCAGCAATGTCATGTTCAAGCATATTGTTTTCTTTATAGTTCTCTATCTCTGTGCACATGGAGAATCAACTAACTAAATCCTTAAATGGCTAGAGGAACACAGGACAAGGACAATCCCTCCTTTGTGTTTACATAGTAACAAACTACTTTTTAAATCCTTAGTACTTTCATGAGTTTTTAAACAAACAAGTTAGGTACTACTGTGCTAAAATGGACCACATGCACAAAACATAAAACCTAGTGATAAATTGATTTCATTTTGTTATCAAAATTGTTTTGGCCCTTCTCTTGTTTCATGTCATCCATCATCATGGGAACCAGAGATCTGACTGAAAATGAGCTGTTTTCTCTGTGTGAATAAAAAGTTGCTACCTCTCCCTTCCTCCCAACCATGTCCAGAAAGAAAATAGATGAAGATCTCCAAATTTAAACATGGAGATGTGCGTGGTGGTTTCTCATTACCCTTTTGTACTTTCGGAAAGACTGTAAAGGCACCACCTGTGAGAATCATTTCCAAGTGCTTCTGCTGCAGTGTTTTTTGGTGTTGTTGGTAGTGTGTGTGTGGGGGGGGGAGGTGATGAAAAAGCACATAACTGCCAAAGATGACATTAACTACTCAAAAAGAGAAAAGAAATAGGAAACCTATACAGAACACCCCTTGTTCAAAAGTCCTCTGCACTCCAGTGCTATTTAGGAAACAACTGGAGGTCTCATTCAAAACCATCTCCATTAGGATAAAAAACTTAGTATTTAATAATTGATTCACGTTAGCCTTCTCAGGGTTGCCATATGGAGGGTGTGTTCCACTGTTTTATCAACAGTGTCCTGTGCGTGCTCGACTTGGCCTTCTATGTAATCTGAGCCAGGACATTTGGTCCTCCCTCCTGTCCTGTGGGACAGCCTCGGTATCTTGTTCTCAGCCCAGGACACAGCAAGCTCCAACTGCTTCTGTCCAACTGGAACCTCCCTCCTTCACCACCACTCTGGCCAAGGCTGGGAGCACCCAAAACCCCTTGGTCTTTTCTACAGCTCGGCCATCTCACCTACCAGCCCTATCTTAAACCAATCCAGTACCCCAGCTCCTCAGGTTTGGTGGAGAAACCACAGAGCCATGGCAAAAGCCTTGCTCAGATGACACTCCCAGCCCACCAAGCACAGCAGGTGTCCCTACCATTACTCTGTGCTGAGTCAAAACCCCCATTCTGCACCTTCCCTGCTGCCCACCTGGACCTGGATCTGAAAGCAGTGCCCTTTCCTAGCAGCTCTTCTACTTCAGATACCCAGAGAACTTGTCAGGTTTTCCCTTCTGACTTCCAAGGCTCATGCATCTTCCTCCTTTAGACAGACTTTTCAACCTCTCTAAGTTCTTTTAAGAAATATTTAGCAGCCTCTTCTCCCTCTCCTGTGAATTCCCTTGTGTTCTCCCATGACCCCTGCCATTCTGTTGCCTTCAACAAACTGCTTTCTGATTTCTGCCTCCACTCTGCTGAAATTTTCCAGTGCGATCACCTAACATTGCTCCACAAAAACTGCTTTAGTTGACATCTCCCTGCTCTCTGACATGAGGCATGAGCCCATCCTTCCCAGAATTTTCTCCTCTTTCCTCCTCGACCACATGCTTCCATGGATCTCTTGTATTTCCCATCTGTTGGTTCCAGTCTCTGCCCTGATCCTCTTGACCCATTCATTCCCTAAATTGCTTTGACACCCAGGGGAATGAAGTGGTAGAGCCAGGATCTGAGACAGCCAGTAGCCCTCCAAAGTAGCTCTGCAGGGTCCATACTGCCCAGTGGCTCCACCTACTACCTTCACAGTTAGGGAAAAAAAGAGAGAGGGAGAGAGTGGGAAGGGGTGTCCAATACCAGCTCTGCCACATACAGCATGGGGCAAGTAATTTCTCTGAGCACTGCTTTTCTCATTTACAGAATATAGGAAGCAATACCTCCCAGAGGGACTTGGGGCGAGGAGTAACTGATAATAAATGCAAAGTGGTTGTTAAAGGTGTCTGTAAATTGTAGCTCTTCAAAAAAAGAAACCTATTATTCTTTTGGATTTTGCTTCAACAAAGACCTTTGTGCATGAGACAAAACAATGAGGAAGGACGCCTGGATTAAGAAAAAAGAGAGACGCGTTTTTACTGCCATCTGAGCGAGCCATGTAATGCAATCACCAGAGCCGCCCATTGGGGACCTGAGTCTTCATCCAGGTTAAGAAGCTTCCATTCTTTTGAGGGGCACGTTGACTTGAGGCACTTCCCAGGCACTGTTAGCCTGCGGCTGCTCAAGGGGCCTCCATCCGGCACTCTGCAGGGACTCCAGATTGGCACCTCCCAAAGAGCATTCACAGGTCCTCTCATTGCCTCTAAGACCATCTTTGAGTAAGAGAGAGATAAATATTTCACATGAATCTATTCAGAAAGTCATGACTTTTCTGATTTAGTGGAGTTCCTTTACCTACAGGTTTGCCATTCAAAGAAAACACTCGACAGACTGTTGAAAACTCTTGATAAGAGGTTTTCTAAAAAGGGAAAACTAACCCTGTCATACATCTGTAAAGAAAACATGTCAAGGATTTTGCTTAATTTGCTAATTAATCAGAATATACTATATCCATGTCAAAGGAGAATTCCTCCAACAAAAATATAAAGATCCCAGAAAGTGGCAATGAACATGACGTGAAAATGGATGGGCGGCTGCCCATGGACACCTGACCATCACTTCCTAAGCTCCACCACACACACATGTCATCTGCCTTTGTGTGGATAATTGCTTTTGTATCCTTATCAGTTCAAAGGCTAGGAAAGGAAGTGATAACCCCCTACCAGAACACCCAGGAATTTACGGTCCACTGCGATGTTTAACTCTTGAAGCCAGGAAGGGTCCTGACTGCTCATTTTGATTGATACTCTACACAGACCAGCACTACTCAGCCAGCCATGAGACAGACTTAGAATGTGTTTCAGCTCCAAAATAACCCATGTCGTCAGATCCTGAATGGGTGGCAGTACCCCTGATTTCCCTCAGCACTGTGTGTCCCAGTTTCCTTACACGCATCATGATGTTTCCTTTTGACTTGTTTGTTTTCTTTGTGATTCTACTATCTTAGAATAGATGGCAGAATGTACGGAAGGGAGGAGCACCGACTTATCCCTTTGGGCTGTGATAGAACTTCTCTGCTGTACACAACTCCCGTGCCTTCTCCCTCCTATAATTCTGGGCCTCACTGCAGAGCTGGATCTGGCCTCCCCGGTGGGGATGGTGTTGTGAGCCATCATTGCCAGCCTGGCCTGACCACAGCCAGCTCACCAGGCAGCCGCTGCCAGAGCTCCCCTCTGCTTTGATTTCCATGCTGAGCATGAACACAGGCTCATGCCCCACGGCCCACCCAGGGGAGCCCTGGAGAACAGGGAAGGTGACATCAGCTTTGGCATTTGTGGACAGTAGGGAGGTGTCTGGCGAACTGTAGTTATAACAGTAGTTATCGTGTCTGCCTTTCCAACATTTCATCACTTTCACTTTAATAATAATCTAAAAAGAACAGGATTTTAATTCTAGAAACTGCGTGTCAGGCTCTCTCACACACTCCCTGTGCGGCCCCCTAGCACTCCTGCAGAGACCCCATTCTTTCTCCGAGAACAAAGTTCCACCTGAGTTTACCACCACTAAACAACAACGGCAGTGACTGGACAGAATTGTTCACATTTCCCCCGCAAATCTAGTATGTTCCTTCAAAGGAATTACTAACCAGTGTTCCTTTTACAGGCAGACCCACAAGGTATGACTATTTAAAATGAAGTTAGTGCGCTTAAATGCACCATTGGAAAAGAATGAAGTCAGAGTAGGTAGACCTGGCAGAGTTTAAGCTCATTTAAATATCTGTCAGCCAATCCTTCCTCCTTTCATGAAAAATTAAATCCCACCATTTGTATAAAAGTACAGCAGTGCCCCCTTATCTACTCTTTCATTTTCTGCAGCCAACCACCGTTTGTAAATATTACATGGAAATTTCCAGAAATAAACAATTCATAAGTTTTAAATTGCACACCATTCTGAGGGCTTTGATGAAACCTCAGGCTCTCTGCTTCTTCCAGAAGGAACATGAATCATCACTTTGTACAGTGTGAACACGCTGTATATGCTACCAGCCACGAGTCAGGAAGCAGTCCTCTGGGTTAAGAGGTACTGTAATGGGGCGCTGGTGCTTGGGTCCATGGAACCCTTATTTACCAAATAGTGTCCCCAGATGCAAGAGAAGTGATGCTGACAATTCAGATAGGCCAAAGAGAAATCATAAAATGCTTCTTTGAAGTGACGAGGTGAACGCTCCCCACTCAATAAGAGACATGGGAAGAAAGAAGGTGCAGGCAGAGATTGGAAAGAACTGCAGTAAGAACGCACAGGTCAGAAGACATTAATGTAGGTGAGATTCAGCACTCTCCACAGTTCCAGGCCTCCAAAGGGGTCTTGGAACAAATCCCTAGGAGATAAAGGGGGGCTTCATACTATCGCCATTGTTTTTTATTTTTTACTTGTTCTTTTGAAACATAAGCACCTAAGTATTTCATTGAAAAGAAATTCTTCAAAAAATACTGTTTCTGCAAACATGCACACAAACAAATATACACACACAAAACAACTCAAAACAATTTGCATATTTTTTGTTGAATTTTGACAGGAAGAAAAAGAAACATTGGAAAACGATGCAGCTATTGGACGATGAACACAAATGGAAGCTCTCAGATGTGACCCAGCCCAGACCCGAGTCCTCAACCCTTGCACTCAGTTTTAGTTCCATAACCTCAAAGATGATTCTGAAACTTCTCGCTAGTTCTTTCCTCTCATAGTGACAGATAACATGTGATGAGCATTCAAAAAATGCCAATAAATGCTCCGTAAATGTCTTTCACATACATTATTTCTAATCCTTACAACATCTTTAGGAGGCAAGTATTATAATTATCAGGATCCAACCCTTTACATGAAATAGGACATTAAGGACTTTAAAAAAAAATTATTATTTAGTTATACATGGACACATATTTTTATTTTGTTTATTTATTTTTATGTAGTCCTGAGGATGGAACCCAGTGCCTCACATAGGCCAGGCAAGCACTCTGCCACTGAGCCACAACCCCAGCCTGGACATGAAGGACTTGGGAGGTGAGAGCTCCCCACGTCACTGAGGCACGGTGATCCCTTCCTCTGCGTGGTCTGCAGCTCAGTAGCGGGGCCCTGGGACTCCCAGGTGCAGATGACCTGGAAGCCAGGCCTGGCCCTGCGCTTCTCCTTAGGGTTGCCGCCCCGCCAACTGCCTGCTTTCACCATATCTGACTCCCGCTCCCAAGGGCTCCCTATAGACTTCACCTCCAAGGCCTTTCTTTTTTTTTTTAATTTTTTATTGTTGGTTGTTCAAAACATTACATAGTTCTTGATATATCATATTTCACACTTTGATTCAAGTGGGTTATGAACTCCCATTTTTACCCCATATACAGATTGCAGAATCACATCAATTACACATCCATTGATTTACATATTGCCATACTAGTGTCTGTTGTGTTCTGCTGCCTTTCCCATCCTCTACTATCCCCCCTCCCCTCCCCTCTTCTCTCTCTGCCCCCTCTACTGTCATTCATTTCTCCCCCTTGTATTATTTTTCCCTTTCTCCTCACTTCCTCTTGTATGTAATTTTGTATAACCCTGAGGATCTCCTTCCATTTCCATGCAATTTCCCTTCTCTCTCCCTTTCCCTCCCACCTCTCATCCCTGTTTAATGTTAATCTTCTTCTCATGCTCTTCGACCCTACTCTGTTCTTAGTTACTCTCCTTATATCAAAGAAGACATTTGGCATTTGTTTTTTAGGGATTGGCTAGCTTCACTTAGCATAATCTGCTCTAATGCCATCCATTTCCCTGCAAATTCTATGATTTTGTCATTTTTTAATGCAGAGTAATACTCCATTGTGTATAAATGCCACATTTTTTTTTATCCATTCGTCTATTGAAGGGCATCTAGGTTGGTTCCACAGTCTTGCTATTGTGAATTGAGCTGCTATGAACATCGATGTAGCAGTGTCCCTGTAGCATGCTCTTTTTAGGTCTTTAGGGAATAGACCGAGAAGGGGAATAGCTGGGTCAAATGGTGGCTCCATTCCCAGCTTTCCAAGAAATCTCCATACTGCTTTCCAAATTGGCTGCACCAATTTGCAGTCCCACCAGCAATGTACAAGTGTACCCTTTTCCCCACATCCTCGCCAGCACTTGTTGTTGTTTGACTTCATAATGGCTGCCAATCTTACTGGAGTGAGATGGTATCTTAGGGTGGTTTTGATTTGCATTTCTCTGACTGCTAGAGATGGTGAGCATTTTTTCATGTACTTGTTGATTGATTGTATGTCCTCCTCTGAGAAGTGTCTGTTCAAGTCCTTGGCCCATGTGTTGATTGGGTTATTTGTTATCTTATTGTCTAATTTTTTGAGTTCTTTGTATACTCTGGATATTAGGGCTCTATCTGAAGTGTGAGGAGTAAAGATTTGTTCCCGGATGTAGGCTCCCTATTTACCTCTCTTATTGTTTCTTTTGCTGAGAAAAAACTTTTTAGTTTGAGTAAGTCCCATTTGTTGATTCTAGTTATTAACTCTTGTGCTATGGGTGTCCTATTGAGGAATTTGGAGCCCGACCCCACAGTATGTAGATCGTAGCCAACTTTTTCTTCTATCAGATGCCGTGTCTCTGATTTGATATCAAGCTCCTTGATCCCTTTTGAGTTAACTTTTGTGCATGGCGAGAGAAAGGGATTCAGTTTCATTTTGTTGCATATGGATTTCCAGTTTTCCCAGCACCATTTGTTGAAGATGCTATCCTTCCTCCATTGCATGCTTTTAGCCCCTTTATCAAATATAAGATAGTTGTAGTTTTGTGGATTGGTTTCTGTGTCCTCTATTCTGTACCATTGGTCCACCCGCCTGTTTTGGTACCAGTACCATGCTGTTTCTGTTACTATTGCTCTGTAGTATAGTTTGAAGTCTGGTATCGCTATACCACCTGATTCACACTTCCTGCTTAGCATTGTTTTTGCTATTCTGGGTCTTTTATTTTTCCATATGAATTTCATGATTGCTTTCTCTATTTCTACAAGAAATGCCGTTGGGATTTTGATTGGCATTGCATTAAACCTATAGAGAACTTTTGGTAATATCGCCATTTTGATGATGTTAGTTCTGCCTATCCATGAACAGGGTATATTTTTCCATCTTCTAAGATCTTCTTCTATTTCTCTCTTTAGAGTTCTGTAGTTTTCATTGTATAAGTCTTTCACCTCTTTTGTTAGGTTGATTCCCAAGTATTTTATTTTTTTTTTGAGGGTATTGTGAATGGAGTGGTTGTCCTCATTTCCATTTCAGAGGATTTGTCGCTGATATACAGGAATGCCTTTGATTTATGCGTTTTGATTTTATATCCTGCCACTTTGCTGGATTCATTTATTAGCTCTAATAGTTTCTTTGTAGACCCTTTTGGGTCTGCTAGGTATAGAATCATGTCACCTGCAAATAGTGATAATTTAAGTTCTTCTTTTCCTATTTTTATGCCTTTAATTTCTTTCGTCTGTCTAATTGCTCTGGCCAGTGTTTCGAGAACTATGTTGAACAGAAGTGGAGAGAGAGGGCATCCCTGTCTTGTTCCAGATTTTAGAGGGAATGCCTTCGGGCCCTCCTGGTGTTTCTCTCTGTTCCTTCAGCTGCGCATAATTCTTACATAATACCATGCTTTTCTCCTCTGCTATTCCTTTACTTATGGGAAATCATTCCGCCACACCCTGGATGGGTTCAGCAGGGAACGAATTCTACCTCAAGGTGATAAACAGAAGGCTCTTCCAGAGAGCGTGTGTGGCCCTCCTGTTTACTAGCTTTTTATTGTTGCCGGGTAATATTTCAATATTCCATTGTTTAGGTAATGGGGAAGAAAGCCCTCATCATCCCAAACACAAAATTGAAGACCTTTGTATCTCAAGAGGGCGAATCCTCTTCACTCTGTCTCCTTGGCTGTTTACACTCCCAGTGGGAATGAAGGTAACAGGCCATTTCCTCCCAGAAGTGCCTCCGAGGTGTGGGTGGCCCTCCACTGCATTGCACCTGGAGGTGAGGCTTGGTCACCAATGTGCTCTGTAGCCTGGCTTCTCTCTGGTTCAGTAACAAGCTTCAGGACAAGGAAAAGGAACCCTTCCACCATGTTAGAGTCCCTGGGCTAGATGCTACATGTTCGTCAGTACCGGAGACTGAAGCTTCTGTTTGTCACATTCTCACACACACACAAACACATACACACACACACACATACACACTCACCCACACTCACACACACACACACTCACAGTCTCTCACACTCACACACACTCACACACAGTCACACATACACTCACACACTCACACACAATCTCACTCACTCACACACACTCTCTCACACACACACACACATACACACTGCTCCAAGATTTTTATTCATTCTACTCTTCTGCATTAACCTGTTCTGATTCTTCTGTTATCCAGTAAATGATTCTGAGGACTCCCTGTTTGTTCCTTTCTGGTAAGTAAGACTGAGTTCATGTCTTACTTACCAGAAAGATAATCTCCGGCCTTTAAGGAGCACAGTCCAGAAGACAGTGAAACTGACCAGGAATTTCTAAATAACACATGATGGGCATAATATTACTTTTGAAGTATGAAGTGATTCAAGAGCTGGGAAGATTCAGGCAGCCTGGCAGACAGATAGCCAACCGTCCCATTCCTCCCCCATGGGGTCCCGCCTGGACCACAGTCATCATGCTGTTTCCTCCAAATCCAGGGAAACAACTTAGGGGTTCCAGTGTAAAGTGAGCATTTGCTTAGGTGCTAAAGTGGAGAACATCTTCCTCTCACTGTGGTCCTTGTCTCTGTCCTGGTTTTTTACATTTACTACCCAGGGTCACATTCCCCAGCCCAGGGATGCAGGAACTGACCCTCACAGGCATCCGGACCACAGGAAGGACACGTACACGCTGACTCAGCACTCCAGGTCCCCAGACTCCCTCCCACAGCTGCAGGACCTAGGACACCTGGAGCAATGGCACACGTGCCCCTCCAGCCGCACAGGAGCCACCAGGTGTCTCCCCCTCCCATGGGGCTAGCAGCCTTGCCCAGGGACCCTGTCTGGATCCCTGCTAGCTGGATTTGGCTACCTGCCTACATAAGAAATAGGCAAATATGGAAAAAGGAAAAGTGGACTTCATGCAGTTTGATCAAAGGAGGGAGAAGCAGCTGGACTGACTCTCCCCTGGCCCACAGAAGCATTTATGTTATAGAAATAAATCCAGGTGACAGACACATGTAGACTTAGAGGGCCTGAAGAAGGGCAGATGGGACAAAAGGCAGGAAAGGCACACGGGCAGGTTCGGCCGGCCTGTGCGGGCAGGAGGGGGCAGGGTGGATTCCATTGTCAGCTTCCTTAGGCCATGGCAGGGGTGGACTTTAGCTTCCATACTCTGCATGAGAAAGCTACTCTTCATGCCAAAGGAGCCCCCCACATTCCATCTTCCGAGCCCTCAATCCCACCCTGCAGTGGGCAAGTGACCATCAGAGAGCACGACCTTTGTGATGGGACCTGCTCCACCGGGAGTGGGATGCCCATCATGGCACTGCCACCGGGGGTGTTGACAGCCACTGCCCTGCCTGGCCCCAGGATGCCCTGCAGTGTTCACACCTGCCTGGCCCTTTCCCTGCCCCTGCCTCTCCCCACTCCCTTGCCTCCCACACAGGGTGGGAAGGAGAAGATGGAGAAAGTCAGGTGAGCATGGGGAGATGGCTGGTTGAAGGAGCCTGCACGCAGGCCAAGGCCAAGGTCCACTGTGCCCTGCTGCTCAAGGTGAAATCATTGTTTAGAACCTCAAGGCAGCATCCCAGGGGGCATGGAGTCTGGGGAGAGGAGCATTGTAACTCTGCCCCATGTGTCCCAGCTGGCCACCAGTCCAACTCCTCCTCAGCAGTCTCCAAGCCCATGGTGTAGCTGTGGCCACTGATTACCAACAAAGTACGATTTATGAATTGCTTTTTTCTTTTTGGAATTGCAATTCTGTAATTTTGCTGTAATATCTAAGAAATCACGTATAACCCAAGGTCACAACATTTTCTCCTATGAGGTTTATAAATGTATGTTTCTTTTCCTCTGACCTGCACATGTGAGAGAACATTCAGCCTTGATGTCCTGGGTCCAACTCACTTCACTTAGCATGATGTTCTCCAGTTCCACTGAGTAAATACAGCAATTTCAGTCTTCTTTTTGGCTGATTAAACTCCGTTATGTATATATACCACATTTTCTTTATCCATTTGTCTATTTGTGGGCATCTGGCCTGGTCCCATAATTTATCTATTGTGAATTATGCTTTTATAAACATTGGCCACATCCCTACTGTGTGCTTATTTCAGATCTCGTGTGAAAGAGATGAGATAGCTGGGTCATATTTCATTCCATCCCTAATGTTTTTAAAGAATCTCTATTCTGTTTTTTCCAGAGTGTACTAATTTGCAGTTCTATCAACAGTGTATGAGTGGATCTCTTTACCCACATCCTCACCAGCAGTTGTTATTATTTGTATTCTTGGTAACTGCCATTCTGATTGGAGTGAGAAATCTTGGGGTAGTTTAGATTTGCATTTCCCAGAGTGCTGGAGATGTTGAACATATTTTCACATATTTTCTTGCCATTTGTATTTATTCTTTTGAGAAGTGTCTGTTTAGTCCTTTTGCCCACTTATTTGGTTTTGGGTGTTAAATTTACTGAGTTCTTTTTATATTCTGGCTATCAATCCCCTGTTGAAGAGCAGCTGGCAAAGATATTCTCCTGCTCTGTGACCATCCTCTTCATGATCTTAATCCTCTACTTTCCTTTGCAGAAGCTTTGTAATTTCATGCCATCTACTTATTGAGTTTTGGTTTTGTTTACATGTTCATAAGTAGTTTTAAAAGCAGTAAAGTCTCCTACTTCTTTATTAGCTTTTCTAGGTCTTTGAATTTCCATTTGGACTTAGAATCAGCTTATCAATTTCTTTTAAAAGTTTTATTTGTGCTTTGTTTGAGATTTATTTGAGTACATTGGTTTACTTGGGGAAAGTGTATGTTAACAGTGTTGATTATTCAAATCTTTGAATAAATATCTCACTCAATTAATTTAGTTTTTTTAAAATTCTCTAAGCAGCATTTTGTAGTTTTCAATTTACTGATCTTTGTCTGATTTATCCATAAGTATTTATTATTTTGATGTCATTTTAAATGATATTGCATTCTAAATTTTCAGGGAAACTATACATTAGCTATATCACTCACTTTAATTTCCAATGCTTTGTATTCCACTCCTCATTAATTCAAATTTCCTCCCAGACTTTACAAGACATTGTATGGCCCCCTTTTGAAGTTCTAATAAATGTATCAAAGGAAAGTCCCACTTTCCCGCACACAGGAATTCCTGTTCTTCTGATGAGCTAACTATAGTAAAAATTTGGAAAAGGTACTTAAAAAGAAACCAGATGAGATGATTTACTAAATTGATAGATAGCTTTAGGAAATTTCCGCTTTGTGAATTACTAAGGGGAGTTCATCTAACAGTAATGCCCAGGAATGGGGTTTCTTCCAAGGTGGAACAGGAAGTAAGAACATTTTGTTTCAGTTTTCCTCAAGGACAATAATAAAAGGACCCCAAAGAACAAGTGCTTGTTCACCTGTATTACCTTAATTTCTGGAGACCAGAGCCTTACTGGGAAGTGCTTTTCCAGAATGCTGCATGGTGTTTGGGTCTCTGAGGGGACTGAGGTGACCCACACAGGTGACAGTCAACTCACCCCTGGGGACGTTTTCACCTGCCCTCACTTTCCACTGGATTAAGTAAGGAGGGGGCACATTTCTCCCCTATAGGTGTGTCTGTTTGGCATCACTCCTTTGGTAACTTGACAGCGTTTAAGAGACAGAATGAGTTAAGGAAAAGGTTGATTATGGACTTTGGCAGAAGCCGTAAAGCCATTTAGGAAAAGTTCAGAATGTAGTTTATTTCTAAACTACCACAACAAGCTGAATGTGGTCTTAAGACCTACTGGACCACCATCAGAAATGTGGGTCTTGGAAAAGCAGAACTCTATTCAAATTTAACTGGGAATCTGAAAATAGAACCACTTTTGTGTGAATATTTATAAACATATATATTCCTTTGTTCAGTCTTAGAGCCATTTTTACAGACTAGTGACATAAATGTGAAGTAACTTGGTAGTCAATTAAACATTATTTATGAAAATATTGCTTGTGATGATTTTTCTGAATCTCCTAAGAGATGTGTGTGTATGTGTGTGTGTGTACAATATATATATATATATATATATATATATATATATATATATATATATATATATATCACAAATACATATAGATCTCATATATATATTATGACTATACATAACAAGAATATAAATTCTATATGTGCAAGTAGATATATATCTCTGTGTATGCTGTGTGTGTGTGTGTGTGTGTGTATTTTACTGCCACACATATGCATCAGCACAATGACTAGATTGAAACTGCTTGTTTGGAGTGGAGTCCTACTTTCACTATAACTGACAGTTTGATGTTGAACAACCGACCTTCACATTAGTTTTCTTGGTCAACTCCAGCAGGGTACCACAGCAGACTGAGGGGCTTAAGCCACAGTGCTTGTCTTCTCACAGCTGTGGAGGCTGGCATCTGCTGGGGGGTGGAGGGGCTGGTGTCTGCAGAGGCTTCTCTCTCTAATGTGCACGTGGCTGCTCTCTGACTGTGCGTTTCAGTGTTCATCTGTGTGTGCGTGTCCATGGTCTTTCCTGTCTGTGTCCTGACCTCTTCTTATGAAGACATCAGTCATGTTGAACCAGGCCAGCCCTAGGAACCCCATTTTACCTTCATTTCTCTAAGGGCCTCATCCAGGTGAACTTGGGGAGGACACAGTTCAACCCCTCATACCTTTGAAGCTTTTGCTTCTTCATTTGATAAATGTTCGAATTGATTAAAACATGATGAAACTGTTCAAGGTGAGGAAAAGTTGCCATGTCTTTTCTATAACCAAATTTTGTGATTTTCATTGTTCTCAATTGCAAGCATCAGAAAATGAGCTTGGGTAATCAAAGAGATTCATCGACCGACTGGGGGTTCTGAGAGCCAGGAGAGCCCAGGGGTCCTGAGTAGTGAAGAGAAGAGAGCCCGGGAGCAGCAAAGGTGAAGGCCAGGGGCAGGTTCCCCACTGCTCTGCGCCTCCCTGCACACAGGGTGGGTGGCATCTGGCACCAACACTCCAAAACCACACAGTGGGGTCAGGGGTGCAGGGCAGCGCCGGAGGGTGAGGAGTCACAGCAAGATGTGTGAATGACAGAAAAGCCCCCCTCCACAACATGACAGATGCCTGCCCGCGTGTCATGGGAGCATCTTCAATGCTAAAGAAAATGCATTTGGAAGAGCCAAGAAGCAAGGAAGCAGATAGCCTCCTGACGTTTTGAATAGCTCCTGCCCATCACGTTTAACAACAGGTTTCCTAAATAAATTTCAGACTAGAAGTAGAAGTGGAAAGTGCCACATTAGAAAACTACACTTTTTTTTTCATTTAGAATTCTCTCTAAACTTTAGTAATTTTGTCTATAAAATGGGAACAAAATTGTATTAACTGCTTAAAAACAAGATAAATTTAAGATAAATTTGGGGCTTACACCTTATGGCTGTAAGTTTGCGACTACTTACTGAAGACTCATGCTTTCCCTCCATCTCCCCCTGGCTCCAGTATTCAGCTCTCACTGTTTCCAAACGGAAATATGAATTCTCCCAAGAAAGGAAAACTGCTCCTGATAAATTGATGTTGTCATTGATTTCTGTAACCCCAGTGTTTTCACAAATATTCTCTTGTGATCAATTCTGCTATGCATTTTTTCTAACAGTCTTCCTGAGAATTGCTGCTTAGTTATTAAAATGCTAATAATCACATTTACTTGCCTCCTCCTTTGTGGATTTTATTATCTCTCTTTCCTCACTCTGCTCTGAAAAAAAAAGAATGTTGTGTTCTTGTTGTTTTCTTAAATTTTAAAATATGGCCTCTGCTTTTAGCCCAAACCCTACATCCAGAACAAAGTCACTATGACACTCTAGCCTATTCAAAACTTCTCTTTATCCCGAGAATTTCAACTTTTTATCAAACTCAGATTCATAGCTTTTGCATTTCATCTTCAAATATTTTTAACCCTTTAATACTGTCTTATCATACTTATTTTTAGTCAAATAAACCAACACTAGAAACTTGATAGCTGTGTACTTGACCTTTCCTTTCCAGTTCCACTAGAAACGTGCTATCTGAAGTTCCCCTAGAGGGTCCAAGGATTGGTTCCAGGTTCAGCAATGTTCAGAGGCGGGGCTTTGGATTATCCATTGATGGGTTCATAATTGAATAGACTGATGACAGGTGGTGGCAACTGTAGGTGGGCTGGTTGGAGGCAGTAGGTCACTGAGGGCATGTCCAGGAAAGGCACATAGTCTCCCCAGCCTCCCCTCTGCTTCATGACCACCGTGATGTGAACAGCCTCGCTCCACCACAGCTTCCCCACCATGATGTTCTGCTGCCCCACCAGCCCTCAGCAGCAGGCCAAGGAGCCATGTCCTCAATCCTCTGAAACCGCCAGCCAAAATACATCTTACCTCCTTTAAATTTATTTTTTTTCAATCATTTTGACACATGATGAAAAGCTGATTAACACAAAATATATGCTCATTCATTCAACAAATTGTCAACGAGCAACCTCTATGGGTTATTGCTCTAGATACATATAGCAGCTCATTAATATTCCTTCATAAACCAGGATTGCTGTGCTGTTTCTGTGTCTCACTTTTTGGTTACTAAGATTTAGTACTGAAAACAAAACCCTATCTTGTTCTACTGTTTTCAGTTTTTTTTCCAAATAATAACGAAGACCTTTTCTCATCACTTCTTACCCACGAAGAGGAAATTCTTTTAAATCTGAAGAGATCATTAAATCATCTATTTGGAAGAGACCTCATGGAAACTTTGACATCAATCTTTGACATCAGTACTTTCTCCTAGTGAAATCATACCTAGGACTCCAGTTAATGTAAAACAACCAGAATTGATATTTTACTAAGACAAAGATATTGTGTGTATTAAATTTGCAACTTTTAAAATTCTAACATCTTTAAATAGAACAATAAGCCCAGTGTTGCTAAACACAAGAAACTGAAAATTGGAATGATGTCAAGGGTGGTATTTTCAATGACATTAACCCCAGTGTCTCATTTACTTTCGTGCATTTACACACTTTCACAGAGACAGGCATGGCATATCTCGTTTAGCATGGAAGCTGGAAAGAGGAAGTAGTTGGAGGTTGTCACTTACAATACCAACCATCTGCCCACTTTCCTCTTCAAAAATGACAAGTCTGACGAGTAGGCACACAGACATGCTTCAGGTGGACCCAGGAAGGCGCTAAATAGCTCTGTGTCTGTGTTTGCTAATGCATTCTCTTTTAATTGCATATGGCTGTGCACTTTGAGCCTGGCCTGCTGCCCGCTCACCTGCAATTGTGCAAGGGCTGCCTGAGCACAGCAGAGCCAGCCCAGCCCCAACACGAAATTGGACTTGGCACAGGGGTGCTGTGGCAGGGTGCTCACTCCTGCATTTTTATGTGAAAGAACAAGCACAGGCCTGAGTATTTTTTTAAAAAGAAAAGGGACAGAAAACAAACCTCCTTAATCTATGCACATTTGCAAGAAGCTTAAAACTAACAAATACAAGGACTGCCCCCTCCAGAAAGTTCACCCAGAAGAGCCATTTTACAGGTTAGCTGTGTTTCCAGAAACTCCTTCTGCAAGACCTCAGCCCTTAGCACTGCCTTCTCTTCACAGTGAGACACAGAGGGCAGGGTGCTATGCTGTGTCCTTTACTGAGACTCCACATACCTCCAGTCCTAACTGGTGGAACGTGCCAGGTTTGAATAGCCTTTCTCAGACACATGGACTCCGTGGAACATTTCTTCTCCCTCAAATATCCTCTCTCTCCCTCTCTCAACTCACCTTAAGTTTTACATTTTAAATTTTAAATGTTGAAACGCACTTGATGCACTCTCCCAGACCCCTTGTTCTTGGTTGTCGGTGACCCCAGCTGCAGGGGACAGCAGACCTTGCACACTGGGCTCTGATCGAGTGGGGCCCTGGGATGCCTGCTCCACCCGGGCTTACTCACATCACATGGCTCAGAGGGTGCTTGATCCAGTGTAGTCTGCAAACCTTTTCATATTCTTAGAATTCTCCATTTTTCTTCCAAGCTTTCCGTGTTGCAATGTTTTCTCAGCTGCTTTAGATCCTTTTAATCCCATTCTTTTAAAAACATTGATGTTTAAATTGGCAACTTTTACAGTAAGCAAGAAGTGCTACAAGAGATGTAGAAATGTGTCCACAGTGCCCTGTTAGCCTGTGTGCTTTGACTGAATTCTAAAGAAGATTAAACAGCTGACATGAGAACTGTGCTACACAGCTCTGTGTCTGTGTTTCCTAATGCATTAAAATTTTTAATATTTATTTTTTAATATTTATTTTTAATTGCACATGGCTGTGCACTTTCAGAATTCCCTCAAACCAACACAAGATGCCACAGATCTCAGAAAGTCACTGGATCTTTGTGGAAGTTCCGTTTCTATATCAGAGAAGGAGTTTGGCGATCAGCTTTCATCAGGAACTGACATATTTGGAAGTGAAGGGCGGGAAGCAGGACAGGAGTCCCCAGGAGAGGGTTCCTGGTGGCTGTGGCCCATCAGGTTGAGTGTCTACCTGTCTCCATTGTCACCTGATGTGTCCTGCCTGGGAAGGATGTGTTCTCCTGCAAGGTGCTCTCTGTAGATGAGTCCAGCCCAGATAAATTTGACAACTGGGGCATCTTCAGAGGTGGGAAATCCCTCCTTCAGGGTTGATCTGGGTGAACACATATCCATATACCTCTCCCCAAACAAGGACAGAGATTACTTCCTTTAATTGTTTGAGGTTCAAAGACAGAGAAACAGTTGACCACCATCTAACATTCTGTCTCCCTGCGAGGCTTTTGATTCATGAGCCGGTGACTCCATTGGCAGGTATTGGGGACTATTTGTTGTGATTTCACAGCATCGATTACATTCTGGGGTCACAGTTCTACACAGTGAATCCTAGATCACATGACATTGGTCACACCAAAATTCCCAAACCCCTAATGCCAGAGTGTCAGGATTATTCTGTATAATTATAATGTACTATAAAAAATAAATTTAAAAAAGACATCAGCTTTTGAGATAAGTAGAACTGGCTAATTAATGAGACCTCTAGAGGATTTACTCAGTTTCTCTGAGAATATCAACCATTTTGGGGGACTTGGGGATTTATATCATTTTTCTTTGAAATGTGGCAATTATGGCAATGAGAAAGAAATGGTGAAAAATTAAGGTTATAAACCACTTGGAGGAATTTCAAATTAATCTAACTGGTAATGAGTTTGTCCCTAATAACAGTTTCTTGACACCTGTATTTGAATACTGTCAGATGTCAAAGCCTAAATGAGAAAAGTCGACAGGATTTTAATAATTCAAATATCACATTAATTGTGTGGTATTCATCAGTGTAGCTGGAAATTCCTGTTCCAAAGTTCTTCTTGAACATTGCTGACACCACATCGAACAATTTCTTTCTTTGGCTTTTAGCATGTATTTACATTTTAAAATTAGAAGGGTGAATCCTTCACAAAGAGGTAGTTATTGTACGTAAATCATCACCTTACAATAATAATCCTGTTAATCAAAGTTTGGGTTCTTCTTTTCTAATTACCTGTAAGACATTCCTTTGAGAGTTCTCAGTGATGAATGCTCTTGAACCCAAGATCACATGATAACCAAGAAGTGATGAAGGTTTCTCTGGACTGGCCAGAGGGCAACAGGAAGTGACCTTGACCTCCTGACTCACAGCCCTTCCCTGGAGTGAACTTGGAAATAAGGTTCTTTGAGTCATGGGTATTTTCTTGTTCAGGATTCTTTATCTCTTTCCTATCAAGACCCTTTTTTTTTTAAGAGAGAGAAAGAATTTTTTAATATTTATTTTTTTAGTTTTTCGGTGGACACAACATCTTTATTTTATTTGTATGTGGTGCTGAGGATCGAACCCAGCGCCCCTCGCATGCCAGGTGAGCGCGCTACCGCTTGAGCCCAATCAACAAAACCTTTTTAAAAATACATTCTTATGAGCAGATCTTGATATGTGTGATGACAATGTGACTACACACTCTCCAAGCCTAAGATCTCCCTAGGCAGCTTTCCAACTGGTGTTAATCTCACAGGGATTATTCCTTGTCTTATCTTCTGTGTTTAATGATCTTTAAATGAATGAATTTGTGAATAAATTTGTAAATAATAAACAAATGAATAAACATGGCCCTGGTTGTCATCTGGACGATGTGGGATGAACTCATGCACCTATGAACAGTCAACAGTTTTCACCAAAACCCTGCACATCTTCAGAGACATCCAAAATAAATTCCCTATCCTGACCATGAGCTATGCTCAGATGATTGCTCTTGCTTCATCTACAAGCTCAATGTTCTTGAACTTAGAAATTTGAAACACACTTTTTTAAAAAAAATAGGAAGCAGTATTTCAAAGAGAAATGGAAGGAGATTTTTTTAAGTTAAAATATTTCATTGGCTGTATTATTCCATCCTTGTACCTCTAATAAAGCAATTTTAAAACTCCTTTTCCCATTTCAATTTCTGACTTTATTGGTCTGGAGCCATGGTGCCCAGGTAATTTTCTAAAGGAGTGATATTTTGAATATGGTTACAAATATAAATCCTTTGCCTGGGTGAATAGTTGTGTGCATCTGTGTGTATTTATTCTGCTTTATTAAGAAAGAGGATTGAAAGCGAAGACTGAAGAATACAATGACTCACTGAATTGCAGGAAATGCTCAAAGAAAAACTCTTTTAGAAAAAAAAAATATGGCAAAATAGAAAGATCCATTTCAGGCACTGAGGAATGTTGTTGGCCAGGAAGGTCCATGTGTGTTCTGTGACTACAATATAAAGATAAATTGAGCTTCGACAGATATCCAGTCCAGAGAGCAAAGGCACAACCTCAGAGTGGAGTCCATGTGGTGGAACGTTTTGGTTCAGTGTTCTGCACTCCCCAGTTGTGGGATGTGGGTTCACTGCTACAGTGATGGTTAAAGAAGTTTTGGAAAGAAATTTGTAAAAGCAGTAGAGGAGGAAGGGGGGAAACCAATAGAACTCAAGTTTGCTCAGAAGTCCAGGATAGGGCTCTGTCAGTGTGGTAGAAAGGTTGACCCAGAAATTAAAACTTGTCCATTGGGCTTGGTGATGCAGAGATATTGAATGGTAGCCTTTGTTAAAACAATATCAGAGGAGAGAAAAGAAGGAGTTCAGCCTGCACTGAATTTTAGAGAGCGTGGGCAATCAGGAAGAAGAGTAAATAACTAGGAAGTGTTCAATACCATGGATGAGAATGAAAAGAAAGAGTCTGGATAGCCCCCGATGGTAATGAAGAAAAAACCAAATTTATCTGATGAGCAAATGGAAGACAAAGAGCTAGGAAGTAAGGAGGAGCTAACAAGAGGAACGTAATTCAACGCTGGGCTCCGGGCTCAGCCTTAGGATACAAATCTACAGGGCCAGGGCTGGCACCAATAAAACACCGCTTTCTGCTGGACTCCTGGGTGCCCTGTTTCTCTGCGTGAGAATCCAACCACAGTTGGTTCTTCTAAATTTTGTTCTTTGAACACACCTTTATTATCAACTCTCAAAGGAATGTCTTATAGGAATGTCTTACGAATCTTTATTATCATTATTATTATCAATAATAATAAGCCTCTATTATTATTATTATTACTATTGTTACATCCAAACCCATCTTTGTTGTAGCTACTTCCCTTTATAGAATGAGGTCAATCTTTTCTTGTTTCAGGTGAGATCTTGGGTCTTAGACCTTAGATAACTGGAAGGGCTAGAGAAGAAAATCTATGCTCCTTTACCATGTAGAAAAAATGTGAGAAAAAAATAAGGCACCAAAAAAGATTGATTGATGGGTTTCATTATCCAGCTAATAAGAATCCTACAACAAGCAAATCTAAAATAGAATAAAGAACTTTTTTTTTTAAGAAAAAAGGCGAGCCTGGCACTGTGGTCCACACCTACAATCCCAGTCATTCAGGGAGCTGAGACAAGAGGATTGCAAATTCAAGGTCAGCCTCAGTAATTTAACTAGGCCCTAAGCAAGTTAGTGAGAACCTGCATCAAAAATTTAAAAGTGGTAGAGAATCCTGAGTTCAATCCCCAGAAGAAGAAGAAAAAGTAGAAAGGAAATGGAAGTTAGAAATGTTCAGACTAAGAAAAAAAGTTAAGAATTAAAATCAAAAGACTGAATTTTGAAAAAAAGTAGAATATACTATGAAGGTATGGTGGAAATACAATTGAAAAATTCAAATTGATTTATAGTCATAGTAAATCAATTATAATAAATATGAACAGATAAAAATTGCACGTGGATAACTGATTTTGTGTTTGGATTGTTTTAATAGCCAGATGTGGTTCATAAGAGTCATACCTAGAAAGTGAAAAATTAGAACTAAAAAAGTAAATCATACAATTCTGAGCTGAAAAAAAAAAGTTAACGACTCTACTAGTGTCAAAAATTAAGATAACTGAAAGGAATAAAGGCAACTACCACATAATTAAAAAATAAATAATCAAATAAAAATAATCATAACCTTGAATGCACTTGAATAAATAACCTCAAAATGTAGAATCTAAAATAAATCTCTATAATTAAAAGTAAAGTAGGTCTAATGTATAATCACTGTGGAAGCATTTAACTTGACTCTGTTTAAAAGTGAGAGATCAGCAAAGCTAAAATCAGAATATAGAGACTGTGACCAGCAAAATTAGGAAATCTGGGCAAGTGCGGGTGGCATAGGCCTGTAATTCCACCCCTGCAGGGATGCCGAGGTTGGGGATAAGGCCATCCTGGGGAGCAGCAAACAGTGTCCTCATCAGGCCACTCACTGAAATTGATGCAAGAAGAAATAGAAAATATTAATAAATTGGTAGTTAATGAAGAATCCCTCTGCATTTTACTAAGGAACAGACATCATGTATAAAAACAGTAAGCCAGGGCACACGAAAAGGCCACCGCCGTGCCTCTGTTCAAGACCACAGGCAATAAAAAAAGCAAAGGAAACAAAGTATATGAACATTGGAAAGGAAGGGGTAAGACTGTGAATGACTCACTACATTGACTAAAGCTATGAGCTCTACAAACCAGGAGACACCTGAGCATTAAGTACTAACTGAAAAATGCAATAGGAGAAGAGAAAGCAGGTGACAGCAAAATGTGAACAACCTGGGGAAACACAATTTTTCTATATCTAAAGTATTTAGAAGTGAAATTAAAAATAGTCCTTGGGCTGGGGATATAGCTCAGTTGGTAAAGTGCTTGCCTTGCATGCACAAGGCCCTGGGTTCAATCCCCGCACCAAAAAAAAAAAAAAAAAAAAAGTCCTGAAGCAAATAACTTCAAAAGTGAGACAGATAGTATGTTTTAAGCATCATGCTTCATATAAGGCTTAAAAGCATTTGAAGCAATGGTGCTGCGGGTTCCTCTGGGATATGTATGTCTATGGTAAAAGTATCTGGGAAACTGAGAATGTGGAAGATGGGGATGGGAAGGAGAGGGGGGCAGGATTGGGAAGGGGCAGCTGGTTTCTCTGGCAGACACTCCCAGAGCTCCTCCATCACAGGATTGGTGGGAATACAGGAAGGTGTGGTGTTGCTGCCCACAACTTCACATTTATTTCATGCATTTTATAATGTAAACATATTCCTGGGAACGATGTGTTCCTTTCAAAGAGTTTGAAACACAGAAGCAAAAAATATGGTTATTGTAAACATTTTTAAAGTCTAATAGATTGACAGGTTCATTATACTGAACTTTTTTCTTGTACTGCATATTCAAGGCCTAAATTTACTGAGCGTTCAGGTACAACAATACACACCGTTTTATTTATGTCGAATGCATCGATTCTTTGAGTAATACTCACTCTTTCATGGGGGAAAATCACCCCATCTCCTTTAGCACCAACACTCTCAGTCTTGGAGGTGTGCTTCACCCAGCAGCCATGGGGGGTGTCTGATTGTCACTTGGTCTGAAGGGAAGCGTGCAGCCTGTCTAAATGCTCAGGTTGTAGATTTACTGAGGCATTAAGTGCAGCCTGCAAACTTAACTAATGCACAAAACAGTCACTGCAGTAAAACTACCATTGCAACTAAAGATTGGAAAACTGCATTTCCCACTTAAAACTCCCCAGGGAAAGAGGAAGAAATACTGGGAAGGATCAAGCATAATCAAAAGGGTATTTTTTTTTTCCATTTTTGTCTTATTTTTCAAATGTTTGATTTTATAGCACATGGAACAGCCTGGAATCCCACTGCCTGAAGAGCAAGGGATATAAGAAAAACTCTGGTTTTCTAACTCTACCAAAGTGAAAAAAAATATTTATTAGAATAACTTAAAGAATAATTCCCAGTGTTGATTTGAAATATTTGGTATAACAATACATTTCAAGTCACTCATATATTTGTGAAGTTACTTCTAAATCAGTTTGACTATACAACTCTGATTTTAGAAACTTAGCAATCACAGGCTACCCAAAGGGAGTTGGGATTTTGTGTATATAATTCACTCTAGAAAAAGAAATAAAATAAAGGCAGGGGAAAGAACTTAAAGAGGGGAAGATCTCAAGAAAATAGAAGCAAGACCAAAAGAGCAGAGGAAAGGGATTAAGAGGGAGGAGAGAGGAGACATGGGGAAAAACTGGGTAATGAAATCTACCAAACGGTGCCATGTTCACTCACAGATATACCACAGTGAACCCCAGCACAGTTACAGGGCTCTGAACAATACAGAGGAGAGAGCAGTGTGTGCGGCTTGGGGAGGGCAGAGGGGAGGGAGAGGGAAGGTGCTGGGGATGAGATTGACCAAATTACGCTCTGCGTGTGTTCGAGTGTGAAGAATGAATTCTGCTGCTACGAAGAATCATAATGCACCGGGAAACAGGACAGGGGTCCTGCGCTCTCTGCTGTGGTCTCTTGCTGACTTACACAGTGGGGCCCCATGAAGGGAAAGTCCACAAAACACAGGGTGGACAAACTGTAAAGGATGCGGTACTTGGTGCGTCTGGTCTATCAAGATGTAACCAGGAGGCATGTTCTTCACGGTCTTCTTTCACAGAACACTTTTTTAAGCATTGTTCATTCTGGCAATTAATTGCTTCACTCTCTAATTTCAGCATTTATGTCACCCTACATCATTTTCTTGTGGTTGTATGGGCCTCAGTGTTATATCCCCAAATGAGAGCTCCCTGCCAGAGCTCTGCCAAGCCCCTGCATGAATGGACGTGATCAACACCCCACCAACCCAGAGGTGAGCCCTGTCACTGCCCCCACTTCACAGATGAAGACATGGAGCCATCACAAGGTCACTCAACCTGGTAATAAGCACAAGGGCCAGAACTGGAGCTCAGACAGGTTGTCACTACAACAGTGGATGTTGACCACTTCACCAAAGCTAGGACCAGGTGTGTGTGCCTCGGGTCTCTCCCGGCGGGTGCAGAACAGTGGAAGATGTGTGGCTTTGTTTCCAGTCCTGCCTTTCATATATCATGGAATTAAATTCACCGTGAATAACTGCCCCTTCTCACATCACATGGCTGGTAGGTGTCTGAGCTGGGGCCAAACTCAGGTGTGTCGAACGCCAGGTCCAGCGATGATCCCCTACCTCAATGCTACCTGGAAAGCATGACCAGGAAACTGCCCAAGGTCTCGCCTCTTCCTGGGAGCACACGGAGGCTCTGGTCATGGAAGCCAAGTTGAAGGTTAATGCTAAAAACTGTAGAGGGAACAATTTGGGAGAAGAAAATGTTTTTCTCTTCATGTATTTGAGCTGATACATAAAAACACAAAATTGTACCTATTAATTGGCTACCACATGATGTTTTTATACATATATGTATCATGTAATGTTTAAATTGACTTAAACATATCTCCTCAGACATTGATTATCTGTATAATCTGTATATTGATTATCCAAATCTTTTCTTCTAGCTCTTTAAAGTAGACAGTGCATCTTTGCTGTCCACGGTCCCCTTCTGTGCAGTCACCCAGGACCTTTCCTGCTCTCCAGCTGCAAGGTGGCCCCACTGATCAACCTTTCCTAACCCTCTCTCAACATTTTACCAAGCTACATAGAGGACACTTTATTTACATAGTTCTAATTCAGGAAACTGATCTAACGGGTTACGAATATAAAATAGGTGTCAAAGAAAGAATAAGAAAAATAACAAATGAAGAAAAGTCAAGCATTTGACCATCAGTTGCCAACAGTGACCAGAATCTAGGCATGAGGGACAGAGTTTCTTCTCCATAGACATTTCCAAGCTAAGATGTTATATTAGCTCTTTCAAATAACTATAAATACAGCAAGTTTTATTGAACATTGACTGTGTGCCACACCTTGTTGTAAGTAACGTACATGAATTGACTTACCTTTCCTTAATTCTCCAAAGAGCTTTTGAGGTGGGTACTATTATTCTCATGGACTCCAGACAAGCAAAGGAGAGGAAAGCTCAAGGCCTGTGTGAGGTTGCAGAGCTGGTCTGGTGGAGCCAGGGTATCACTGTGAGGGCCAGCTGTTGCCACGGAGGTTAAGGACACTATTGTGCGGCTTTGCTGTGACATCAGCATTGTAAAGTAAAAGGCTCACCCCACTCTGCACACTGGAACATAAGGTCAGCAGTTAGGTAACCTGCCCAAAGTCATCCAGCAAGATTTAGAGCTTATATCAAGAGTCGAACCCAGAGCCACCTCAATTGTAAAGGCTCACTCTGTCCTCTGTACAACCCACCTCCCCACCCTCAAGTCTACCCGGACAAAGGCAGTGATAGCTTGTCACACTCGGCTACTACGGCTGTCCTCATGACATGCACATCCACTGCACAGAGAGGCCACTGACACATGATTTGGGGACTTTTATTTTAAAAACAACCGTCTGTTAAATAATTTAGTTATGCTTTACATTTTGTGGGATTTGATAATATAGGGAAAACATTAGGGTCACACTACAAAAGAAACTATTTCAAAGACAAACTTAGACCCTATTATGGAGATTACTAAGAATATGACAACATCACAAAACCCATGGGAGCAGTGCTATGCCAATCTTGTTCCCAGCAACATAAAATTTGGCATGACGCTTCTGTGTTCCTGGATCTGACTAACTGTCAGGATGCTTCAGTGACATGTGATAAAAAAAGAAAACCCTGAACTCCCTGAGCATCTGTCCTCAGCACTATTAGACTTCTGTTGCTAAGTCCCCTGTTAATACCGATAAAGATAAGAAATAACACTGAATTGCCCATAATATAAATGTCACCAATACGGTCAAGGCTTCCTTGCTATAACCTGGGTTAGAAGTCTGACCAGAGCTGCTCATTGGCACCCTGTATGTGATGGCTAATCTGCATTTTCAACTTGATTGGATTAAGATATGCTGGAGATTAAGAGGCTTCTGGTGGTCTCAATGAGGGTGTTCCTAGGAATGAACTGGAGACCCTTCCTAAGTGTGGACATAACCATGCAATAGGTTGAGGCTTGGATGGAATACAAGTTGGAAGAATAAGGAAGCAGCAGCAGATGCAAGCTCTGTTCTTCTTGAGCAGGTTCTTGATTGCTGCTGCCATTGCCTAAGGACATCAGACACCAGCTCCTTCACTCTTCCAAAGAAGACTCTCCCAGTGACTCTCCAGGAAGATTCCGGGCCTTCAGGCCTGCACTGGGGTGGCATCAAGGATACCTGGTGTTCTGAGGCTCCAGCTTCTTGGACTGAGTAGCTACTTGTTCCCCCAGCTCTGCAGCTCACAGATGGCCACCTTAGAACCATCCAGCTTCTGGTGATGTAAGCCAATCTAAAAATCTCCTTTTATAATCATACCTACATAAATGTCTATATCCTGTTGGTCCTGTTCCTCTAGAGAACCCTGGATAACACACCATCCTTTAAAAATAAAGAGAACTGATGTGGCAATGTAAGTCCATTGTTTTTAACAGAATGCACCCTTCCGGCATTACACAGGGAAAGTTGTATGTGTGTGGGGGAAAGGATATATGGGAATTGTATACTTTCTACTCAATTTTGCTTTGAACCTAATTTTGAAAGAAAATTTAAGCCTATTGAAATATCAAGAAAGAAAAAGAAAAAAAAAATCATAGTACAGGCAATTGACCTGCCACGTACACAACCAAGCTGTCTAAAAGAGAAGGAATCATCTTCAATGAGTAACTTGTGAACTCACCATTGGCCTGTGGGTGGGAACGTCCTTCTGAGACTTCCACATGGAGTGTGGGCTGACTTTTCCACAGGCTGACTTCCAGGTATGAGGCCGCCTTCCTCACCTCACCCCACAGTGAGACTGAGAGTGAGCCTCGGCATTTCTTAATGTTCCAAATTTAAAATAGAGTTAAAAATGAATGAGAGTCCAACACTAGGCAGAGGTGAAGGGAAGGAAACGGAACAGGTTTGCTCAGAGGGCACTGCCCTGGGAGCTGCACCAAGACTGCTTGAAAAATGACAATCTTCAGGTGGAAGAGAAATCCTGGTGGGGACACTAATCACATAATTGCCCTTTTGCAAGCAATCTTACCTCTTTAGGCTACTTTAATTGTACTTTCTAATGAGAAATATTCAGATGATGCTTTTTGTACCACGGTTTATCTGGACTCTGGGGCGGTGAGTTGGATGAGATCGTCTTTGTCAAAGCTCCATGCACAGCTGCGAAAGCCCAGGGTTAAGAAAGATCACAACTCCTTCCTGGTGGTTCTTGTACTTGACTTTCTCTCCCTAATGCTTAATTATGCTTTGCAGAGCTCATCCCTTAGCCATGGCCTGATCCTCAACTTGTGGGCTCAGCAAAAGTGGAGCGAGCTTTTCTCCTCTCCTGTTCTAATTCTAGCTTCTAAGCATTTTCATTTGCTTAACAAAATAAGTAAGTGGCTAACAAAAGATGAATGCTGGGGCTTATTGGTTCTGTCCCTGAAACCACAGGAAACTGGAGACATCGCCGCCAAACATTCAATTTTCAGTTCTTCAAACATTAGGCTGGTCAGAATTCTGATTCTTGCCTCAACCCTTCACAGTCATCCCCCAATTTTTTTTCTTTTAGTCTTACAGTTTCCTGAAATAACTGATGCGACGTGGTGCCCTCTGCACATATGAGGGCTTTGAGTCATTCCTGCAGAAGCCAAACCCTCAGGAGGCTTTTGGATTTTATTTTCGTGGTCTTGCACCTCAAAGACAGTAGATTGAGACCCATTGTTACCACTAAAGGGCCACTTAGAAGTTTCATTGTCACCCTATAGGAACTCCTCAACTCACCCACTCTATCTACAAACTCTCATTTTTATTATCAGGGTTCTGAATCTGGCTTGTAACACCCCTTTGTACATGTAAATGGAGTTTTGAAAATTACTCTTCAGACTGTCTTGTATTTATTTAATTTATAAATTAGTACCAATTTGTATGGTCTTTTTAGTTCTTGGGTTGTTTTCCAGGTTGTCCCATTTTCCAGGTATTACCATTTGGGCCCTAGAGGGCCCATGGCAAAGAGTGTAGAGTAGATAGATAATTATCCTCAGACAGAGAGAGAGAGAGAGGCAGGCACAGGTCTAGATGGAGGAGCCGGGGAAGGTCCTAGGGAATGCAGTTGGTTTGTTCTGGGCACTGCAGGAAAAAAAAAAATCCTTGGTGCTGAGATTTTCTCCTTGCCATTATTAGGAGTAAGGCTCACACTGAGTCATCAAAGCTTCAAGTTCAATGTCAGTAACAGCTTCACTCGTTCCTGAGCTGCACAAAGAGCAAAGTCAGCCTGGTCACAACTTGTCAGAGAGGCAAATTGCTGCTCGGAGAGGTTGATCCACTTGGAACATGACAAGGCATGAACAGGTTGACACCCAGCGACTTCCCACAGCCACCCAAACACAGCCTGGAGCCCACAGCCAGCAGCAGATGTGCTGTTTGAGCAAGACCAAGACGCGCTTTTGCCTGAGATTAACCTAGCCTTGGAGTCTAGGGTGGAGAATCAGATAAACATGCACCAGCTCTCTGCTCCCCCTCCCTCCATCTTCTGCCCCTTTCTCCTCCCCAGTCCAATGATGGTCTCTTCTCTTTTCCTGGGTGGGTTAGGGAGTTTTAGACAAACTTTGAATGGTTCCCTTATTTGATAATTTCGCTCGGGGCTGGTGAGTTCTGCCCTTGGGGGTGCTGGCTCTGTGAATCGCCCCATTGTTTCCAGGGGATAGTGCGCAGCCGGGTGTGTGGGTGTCTGAAGAAAGACTGTGGTTCTTCAGAGCCCGCTTCTCTGCTGCTGCCCCAAGGAACAGGGTCGATCTGTAATCTAATCCGAAAAGGCTGTTAAACATGCACCAACAAAGGGGCCGTTTCACTTGTGCAAAAGGTCGCTTGTCAAAAGACCCATGGAATTTGTATTAATTTGGGTTCGTTCATTTTTTTATTTGGAGACCAGCATTCTAAGCCAATCCGCAATATCTCTCTCTCTCTCTCTCTCTCTCTCTCTCTCTCTCTCTCTCTCTGAGGATAATTATCTACCTACTCCACACTCTTTTCCATGGGCCCTCTAGGACCCAAATGGTAATACCTGGAAAATGGTACAACCTGGAAAACAACCCAAGTACTAAAAAGACCATACAAATTGGTACTAATTTACAAGACAGTCTGATATTAATATTTTTGCTCCTGTGCTTCTTTAATCATACCACAGTCAAGGTCATTCCGGATTCTCTGAACTGAAGGATGCATTTCTTTATTCTATTTGCATTGAATTTGTATCCAAAACTATTGCCGGTGGTCCAGCTATGAGCAAGAAGTCCCCCTGAGAAGGAACTTCAGGAGGGCGTGGCAGCTAGGCGGGACCCCTTCCCACTTCAAGTTTATTCCACTTGCTGGAAATGACAGGAGGTCACTACTGCAGCCTGAAGGACGCCATTAAGTCCAGGGGAGAGCAGACTCGCCAGACACCCCAAAGGGAAGAGGCTTCAGCAGATGCCAACTCTGAGGCAGGCTGCAAGCACCCTGGCACAAAGTCGGAAGGACCACAGCTCCGCGAGGGCCAGCAGCGCCTGGAAGCCCAGAGCAAGCATCAGCAGGGAAGCAGGACAGCCTGGCCCATGCAGGACAGGCTGGCCCACGCTCCACCTTGCATCCCTGCTGTACTCAGAAAGATGCTCTCCACAGACTGAGCCTCTGCAGTGCTGCAGTCAGCCCTGTGGGAGCATCTGCAGCACCGTCTTTAGACAGCGTCCACTCTTTTACCCTTGGCAGGAGTTTCAATCCGTGTCTGCGAATGCAAGTGGTGGACAGCAGTAGCCCCCGGGGGCCCTTAGCCCCTGATCTTCCCCTCAACCCGTTCTTTTCTCTATCTCAGTCTCAGCCTTCTGACTCTCCTGCACCTCCAGGAACGCCCCAGTGACCTTGGCAACAGCCACTTCTGGAAGTGCTACTGTTTGGCCTTCCTGCCTCAGGCCTGCACCACTGTGCCCAGCTAACACGGGCATCTTAGGCATCCTTGCTCCTCAGGTGTTGCTTACATTCTCTGCCAGCTTCACCCACACTCACCTCTTCCTGGGCCACCGCTTCTGTTCTCTGTGCTTTAGTTGCTAAGCACATGGGATGGTTTCAATGACACCTCTCAGTCCAGCTGTACTCAAGGCTCTCCTCCCACAGGCTAGCTCTCTCTCTCCTGGAAGGCCTGCAGGACTACAGAATGGGAATATCCAAAGGGGGCCTCCTCTCCTCCACTTCCAAAGGCTCTCCATCGCCCTGCCTCCTGCCTCACATGGGGTCCTCCCAGCGCTTCCCTTCCTGTCATTCCCGTAGCTAGCCCATCACCACCGTCTTATGAAGCTTGCTCTCTAGGTGTCTTCTGAAGCCATCTGTTCTTTCCGTCCTTTGGCACCGATGCTACCTGAATGGCTGATCTCCGGTTCTCACGCTCAGGGTCCCAGCTGCACAATACATCTTCCACTTGATGGATGGATTTAATAAACATCTAGCATAAGGTCAAGAAATGGATCCCACCAACCTTGGGACAAATTTCCAAATCCTAAACATGCTCCATAAGGCCTGGTGTGGCTTCTCCCCAGCTTCAGTTGGGGACACAGCTATTCCCAGGGGTGATGAGGCACCGCTGGCTTCTCCTGGAGCTGGGTATTTCCAGCTCAGGGCCTCTGATGGGCTGCTCTGTGGTGTAGACAGATTAACTCTTCTACATCCTTCCAGATACAAAGGAAGTCCCAGGTTACCTTGCCAAGAGCTCCATGCGGCCCACAAGGGTCCTTATATTGTGTCCTAGCAGCTTATTCTAAACTCTGTAAAGGAGATTGTGATTTAACACAGTCTGCCCAAGTGACTGAAGGCAAAGAGCCTCAATAAATGTCACCAAAGAAATATATATTACTGAAGAAATAAATTAATGGTTTGTATGTGCTTCTTTGTGTAAAGATGAGTATAACTTATAAACAATTTTAAATGATTTGCTTAACTTTTGGTTAGGAAATAAAGTATGCCTTTGCATTTATTCCTAGAAGGAAGTACTGACATTTGTGTGCTGGCTGCTATTTAAAGGAGATAATAACAGTCCTATTTCCATCATTGTCCTAATATATAGTCATCTATTCTCTGTGAAACACTTTTGTGGTATGTGGAAAGGAAAGACTGAACCCACATGAATTGTGGCAAGATAAAATTTGGACTTTTTATTTCTTTTTTTTTGTTGTTGTTGTTGCCCAACTCATTCTTGTTGTTTGGTATCTCTCCTCTGCAGGAGGCAAAAGGTGCGGACCTCACAGTTATGTGAGCCAGCAACAGAGATACTGGGAGTGAAGGCCAAGGCCAGGGGCCACAGCAGAGGGTAGCTCGGCAGAGGCTGGAGAGGACAAGAGGGCCACAGCAGAGACGCCCTCCATCGGCAGGATCTGCGGATTTCTCTTCACCTAGATTCCAGGCCTGGGAGAAGGAAGGGGGAGTCCTTTCAAGAGAAACAGCTCCGCTGAGAACCTGGACTTGAACCAGTGAGATAAAATCCTGCCTGGACTGAACCCCACCTGAAAGAGACCACCGCAAACAAAGGCACACTTGGCGAGGACACAAGCGAGGACGCTGATCTCATGGCCGAGCAGAAATCACGCTCTGGGAGGAAAACGGGTTTCATTCTGGGGAAGCCAAAGGGCATCACATTCTGATCATCCGAACCAGGATGGTAATTTCGAATCTGATATAATAAGAACACTAAGTATTCCTCAGTGCAATGCTTAGGAGACCCTGCTATCGAATGAAACAGCTGGGCCTCAGCCACCTAATTGACTTGAGAAATTCTCAGTTTCAGATGTGAAATAGTACCCTTTTCAAATGGCCATCTTTGTTAAAATATAAATAAGGGCCATGAAGGGTCTTAAGAAAGCCAATCAAATGCCCACAAGGAAAGGACAGGGTGTCCCCCTGGTCTCCACGGGAGGCATCTGTGTTCATCTGCCTCTTTCCAGTAGATACATCTTCCCTCCTCATGCCCTCAGTCTCGCCTTTGCCTAACTCACTTTAAGAAAATGTATATGGGTAAAAATAAAAAAATAGAAAGAAGGAGGAGGAGGAGGAGGAAGAAAAGGAAATAATGGACAGGTTCAATCCTTTGATATGCTCTTCTAGCCCCAAGGGAACCATCTTCAATACTGTTGCCTGGGCATATATACCATAGGTTGTGACAGGAAGGGATTAAGATAAAATGAGAATCCTACACCAAGTGTAGCTTGGATAAGAGACTCTCCCCTTGCCCACAGAAAGCTGATTGATGCGATTTTCTTTGTCAGTATTTAATATAAACTTAATCAGAACTAAGAAGAGCAGCATGTGGACTAATACTTGTCTGCAAAGCTAAACTCAGGGTTGAAAATGAAACCCTTGCAATTGTCAAGATTGACCAAAAATTTTCAGTGAGGTAAGTTTGTTCCACGGTTAGTAAAGTGGAACCTCCCCTACCCCATCCCGAATGTCAGAATTTCTGGATCAGTCTGTGGCCCTTAGCATCGTGAAAGGCCATGGTAGAGTTTCCTAATAATTTCTTTGAGAATCAATAAACAGTACTTTATTGAAGCAAATATGTAGGGAAACTTAAATGTAATTCTGATCGCTTCATCCCAGAAAAATGCACATTTTCATGTAGCAAAATCTTCATTGCTATTTGCAGCTCCACTGTATGGATATACCATAATTTGATTGCATAATTCCTATTGCTGGATCTTCTCATTATTAAAGTGTTTCAGAAAACCCTGTCTACTCTCCTTATGGTTAAATACTTTGGGTGCATTTATTTTAAAGTAAATGAAAACATATACTTTTGTCCAGAAACCCTACATAAAATAGATTTTAAAGGGAAAGTACTACATGTCATCTACTGGTAATGTCATTTGAGAACATTCTTTATAGAGATGAATACTTGCCTAAGGAAAAAACTTACTCCAGGAGTTTTAACTTTTTAAAAAATATGCATATTTTATGATAAAATAGAAAAGGAGAAATTTGCCGCAGTCTGGCTGGGCACAAAATCACGAGCCACTCACAGCCTTGTAGATTCAAACAGCAATTCTTTATTCCCGAACTCACACCGGCACTCTACAAACACGTTCTGGGCAAATCCACACTCTCCACCGGGCTCTGAATCCCAAATACTCTCTGAATCCTGCGAGAACTCAACGGGAACTCAAGGAGCAGGCGGGCCGCTTGAGGCAGCAGGATACTCCCTATTCCCAGCAGGATACACCCTAAACCTGGACCCACCCTAATCCAGCAGGATCCTCCCTAAACCCGGATCCACCCTGGTCCTTGAGCAGGGTCACCTTACTCAAGCATACATGCAATGTCACTGCAAATGACCTGGGTCCAAAGGCAAGCCCATTTCCACAATGGAGAGTCCTTCCTCTAAGCAACATGGAGTAGGCTGACAAAGAAATTGCCATGCGTCATTCCTACTTGGCAATGGCTCTCAGCAGAAATTATTTTCCTTAAGCATTCAAAATATGTAAACATTGTCTTTTGTAACCTGATCCATTCACCAATGTCAATTTCTAGAAGTAATATCCAAGACAATAAAATTGTAAAGCACAAGAAAGCATCTGAAACATCCTTTCAGAATGAAAAGTTATCTCCTCTCAATGTATTTGTCACCAATCTACAGAATCTAGGTTTAAACTAATTTTAAAAATTAATTTATCAGGTTTACTTTTTATCTTACAGGTAAACTTTTGAAAAACTTGAGTGTTAATCTTTAATATACAATGCTGATTACATGCATATAAGTCTTCCAATTTCTTAAAGCCTCATGATATCTATTTCTCTGATGATTCCAGCAGATCATTGGAAAGGTTAATGAAATGAACTTTAAATACTGAAGACAATGACAATCAAATTGGTTGTTTTTTTTTTAAATAAAAATGAGCAATATCATGAAATTACTTCCTCATTGTTATTTTAGATAAAAATAATTCTGCATACTTTATTCTCTTTTAGCAGGGACATGCTATGGAATCCATAGTAACTATATAAACCTAGCATAAGTGAAGGTTGATTTACTTTCAGTTCAACAGTCATCTCATCATATTGATGGCAAATGCAATCTGGTTACCTGTGTGATGGTGCCGTGTGTAGCATGTAATCACACGAGTTCACAAAATTAAGATGGTATATTCTTCAAGGACAAGCATAAGACTGCAGTTAGCACAATCGAAGCCCTTCAGCCTCTTTCTGAATACCTCAAGGTGCCCACGCAGGGCCTGTGGAAAGTGAAATGGAATTTAACAGGAGGAAACATGGCCTGAATGCAGCAGGCACATTTCAGCAGCTACTGGAATGCACGTCCTCAGGTTCCACCACCCAGACCACCTGGAAGGCCACATAGCTCAACTCCAGGAAGAGGCGCCATGAAGGAGCGGGCTCACCAACGAAGCTGCGGAGCCCAGACTATCAGAAGTGTCTGAAGTCTAGTGCTTAAGACTCAACATGCCTTTTCCTGGAAGGTAGAGATAGGAGTTATGATTTGGAGAAGTTTATATTTTCTAAAAATTAAATACTAATGACAAAGGAAAGGAGGAGTTTGCAGTTGATCCTCTCTGTAATGACACAGTTTGAATGCAGGACTTCGTCCTCAGGCTTCTGTCTAAGAACTGTGCAAGCATTAATACCGTGGTCATCCCAGCTCCCAAACAGACCTGTTTCCGTCAAGGCAGATTTGGAAGGCCTGCAGAGGTGCTGGTAGGCCTCCAGAGCCCCACTTCCGGCAGGGCCAGACAACAGCCACAGTGGCCCAGCTTGTGGTGCTCTGGCTCCTCCACTCTGACCACCAGCCAGGAACTGGGGTGGAAGAGAGAGACAGTACCAATAAAATTGCATCCAACTTTTAGAAAACATAACACTGAAGCTAACCAAAAATATGAGGGTGAGGTGAGGGGTCAGAATAAATGTTACAAATTATATCTTGCATTTGGCAGCAAAATCTCCCAACTGACAGGAAGTTTCAAGAATGCAATGAATATGCCTATTGCTATTTTTTCCCTCCAAAACCTAGTAGTGAGCTTATGCACTTAATAGCTGCTCAGGAAATATTAGCAAGGAATGGATGGCTACAAAGGACTCTTTGCTTGTGGTGTGGCTAAAGGGTAGAGACTTTATTCAGATAAAGGTCACCTTCTTATTTATTTTTCTTCAGGTTGAAAAAATATTACATATTGGCCTTATTTAAAATAAGAGGTTTAAAGTTAGGGATGGGGCTTGCACCTGTATGGGCTCAGCAACATCACTGATTTTGCATTTAAAGGTGAAAAGTTTTGAAACTTCACCTGCACAGTAAATGATGGGGAAGGACATAGGAAAGTTCCTCACAGAAGTTGCTGCAGGGTAGAAAGGTCAAGAGTCCAAGCAGGACTGACCAGCTTCATCCATTATTCACAGACCTTTGCCATTCTGATCTCCACTTTGTGTCAGTAGAGGTTGCAAAGACACAGACATCAACCCTGATCTTTCAGATACTCTGTGGACAGATCTCTGTTTCTTACCATATTTTTTTTTATTGTTCAATTCACTTTCTTCAAATTTCAATTTTTAATAATTAATTATTATTAAACTGAACTGTTATTATTAAACTGTGTTCAGTTCAACTATTAACACCGGTTTATATTTTTACATATTTGTTACAAATATGTAAAATAGGTATGCTATTTACATTTTAATGATTAAACATTTATTTTATTAAGCCCTTTTTGCTATCTTGGTTTTTATTTTTATGCTCAAAAAATAAAAAATAATGACAAAAGAAAGGAGGAGTTTGCAGTTGATCCTCTCTGTGATGACAATTTGAAATTACCAATATGAAATTTCACCCCTAAGACACCTAAACTTTTAAAAAATTTAATATAGTTCTTTTAGAAAGAGACTTTCTACATGTTTTAAATAACATCTTCACATCTAACAAACATAGCAGCAAATTTCTAATATTAGTTTACATCAAAGTGATATTTCAATTTTCCTGTTTGTCACCAAAATGCTTTTTACAACCAGCCGTCTGTTTAACTGTGCACCATAAAATTCCTGCCCAGTTGCCATCTCACATGAGCACACAGTTACACTCAAGGGCCACACTTGCATATGACAATAGATCCTTGTTTGCCTTTAGGCTACAAAACGTAATGATCTTATGAAGTCTGTCCCTCTCTTGCTACTCTCTACGGGGGAACTTCCCCTTAACCCCTGCACTTCTTAGCCTTCCCAGGACAGCACAAAAGATTCAGGTGGTCAGCCTGCTAATCAAAAGCCCATCTCTGAACACACTGTTCTAGTAATCTCTTTTCTGCTCCAAATCCAGGCCTAGGACTTGGAAGGCTCCGGCTATTATAGCAGCTCTCAAAGAAGCACTTGTATAATTCAGAAGAAAACTTCCCTTGAATATTGGCGGTATTTTTGTTCTCAAGGAAGCACACAGGAAGGACAAACAGCTCTCGCTGTTACTGGCACAGATGATGAGAAGCCGGAAGAGTGTCCCCAGAAAGTCCTGCCCTGCTTTCACTCCTGGCCTTCCACAATCCCTTCCCTCCTGACTGTAGTTTCTAGAGCATCCACAGATCCCACAGTGCAGCTGGCTTGCAGAATGCTCCCAGCCATTGAGGAGCTGGGAGGAGGTGAGGTCCCACCCGCAGGGCCACCCTCAGACACAGCCCCACCCAGCCCTCAAGGTACCCCCCAGGACACGCCCAGTTCCTAAAGCGCGTTTCTTTTCCCCATTTCCCTGGAAGTGTTTTGTGAACCGATTTCAATCCTAAGAGGCAGTCTCCAGTGTCAGTGACCAAGTGGAGCAGCTACTGCTTCTGGCACAGCACGCAGCCTGAGGTCTTTGCACCCTGCCCAGCGGAACCCCAGGGGCGCCTCCCCGGGGTCCCCCAAGTGCACATACACACCCCACCCGGTGAGACGTGGAGTGCACAGCCCCGGGAGCACAGGTCACCGGGAGAAGTGGGGAGAACAGGTCCTGCACAGGTGGAGCCCTCCACGGCCCAGCCTCGGAGCACACTCCAACAGCCTGGCTTCGGGCGCACTAGGCTGGAGTCCAGAGCCCCTCTGCCTCCAGGGGTCACCCTGCGGTCCAGGTGAGCCACCTTCTCAGGGCTGTGTGCCGGTCCAGGGTGTCCCATGGGTACTAAAGGACCTCAGCCCAGAGAACACTTCTGCAGCCTCTGGGCACACAGCCTCCCGGGGAAATTGATGGCAATGAAGCTCCTTTACTGGCAGGGGAGGTCCTCTCCCACCAGCAGGTGTCCACCTCGGGGGTGGGGGGTGGGGGGGCAGGTATAGCCCTCCTCGCTGGTCCATGGCTCAGCACGGAGGAGGCCTCGGCCACGCTCGCTGTTCTGTCCCTGAATTCCTAGAGGACTCAGTCCCTGCGTGTTGCCTGCTGTGGAGACACAGAAGTGACCCTCTCGTGCCTGCGCAGCACCGGCAGTGTCCACGGCCTGCTCTGCGGTAGGCTTAACAACTGTTTGCCAAATCCAGGGACATGGAAAGGAAGTGAGGTACTGGACAAGTCCCCCGCCCAGGGAGCAAAGGGGCTCTCTGCATGCTGGGCCTGGCTGACAGCCACCAGGCAAAGATGGTGCCCGTGCCAACCATGCAGACACAGGCCTCTGTGCCAGCTGTGTGCTTCTGAGATGAACAGCAAGGAGGAAAGGCCTCGATGGGGTGTGCTCAGGAGCACGGCAGACCTGCCCCAGCCTCAGGCCTCTCTCTGCGGTCGGGGTGGGAGGCCAGACCTCTCTCTACACTACCTCCCTCTCACACAAGTGCATTCTTTATTTGTGACACAGGAATTAACTTTCCACAACCCTAACCATTGAGAAAGCAGATGGTTCTAGGTCCCTTCAACCTCCTTAAATCTAACTGTCTGGGGTGCAGCAAACCTTAAAGCCTTCAACCTCTTTTCTGTTACATCTTAATGGAGATGATTACATGGAGATGATCTATGTCCCATGCTGTAAGAGCGTAACTCTAGCTAATACACTGAAGTCATTTCAACATGGCAAAACATATTTCAAGCTTTTGGACAAGAGCTTAGAACAAGGAAATAACTCTTGTGAAACAAAACTAAAAAGCACGTTTCTATAATTAAAACCAAACCTCCTGTAACTGGAAGGTTTTCAGAGAGGTTGTAGAGGGAGACATTGCTTGGCCAATTGTCCCCCCAAAATAAATAACCTCAAACCTTGGTTAAGATGAAAATGCAAAATCTGTGTTTTTATTCTTTTTTCCCACCCCTTTAAATCTACGGGCAGTGCAGATGCAGGGCTTAGACACAAAGCTATGGACTGGGGGAAATGTCAGCTCCCTTCCTGTGTGAGTCCAGAGCCTCACAGTTTGGGGTCTGTATTCTTTGAGCTCAGCAACCTCCCATCCCTTAGAACTTAGAGGACATTGCTGTAATTTGGGTCACAATGGACTAAGACTGCACCAAGAAATTCAAAACCCTTTTTCAGTCCCCAGTACTGGGCAATCCTTCCAGGCCCACAGTGATACTCCACCCACTCAGACAGCTTATCTGATTCTAGTCATTCTAAGAAACTCTGGGCACTTAAGGATAGAATGTAACCTATGATAAACCCTGCCTGGGGATTTCAAAACCTCTAGTGACTGCAGGACCCACTAGAAAAGCAGTCAAGCAGGGGGAGCACTCTCCACTGAACAGGTGGGATTATTTTGCATTTCCCAGAGGAGCTACTCTCTTGATGTTTCTTGAAACATGTGATCCTGTTGGCATGGCCTGGCATTTGTTACCCTCCCACTGGGCCAGACATGAACAACAGAGAAACACTTCCAATACTGGAAGGACACTGGTGTGAGGGGATGATTACAACTGCTCCCTTGCCCCAGGCGTGGAAAAGGAATGGGTGGAAACCTGTGGGGGTCCTAGAAAGCCTGGGCCCTGTTCAGCAGTGGCTGGGGCTTCTCAGTCCAGTGAACTGAGAAGTAGGTCAATTCATTGTTACCTTATCTTCCTATTTTTCAAGAAAGATGAAAATCCAGTTTGCAGGTAAAATTTTCCAATTTTAAATTGTTAACTTCTTTGAAACTCATGAGAAAACTCAATCACGGCGCAGTTGTTACAAAGGCTTTGAGACTTCTGGATTTCAATGCATGAGATTAAAGGGACTCCAATTGTTCTTGACATTCACACCAGCTCAGAACAGAAAGCAGTGAGCAGCAGCCTGCGTTCCCATGAGGAAGAATTTGCTTTCACCTGTGATGTAAAATCCTTTGCTATTTTTATTCCCTGAGAATAAAAGAATAAAAATCACCAGTGTCTGTGATTCTCTGACTTATTGCTAATAGCTTTTATTCAGAGTTCAACATTTGTAGCCCATACTTGGGTAGAACATGTTCTATCTTGCCATGTGCTCCCATTCTGGATATGTTTCTGTAGCTACAGAGCACTAGGTGAGAAAGTCCCTCACTGTTCCTCCCCTGGATCAAGAATTCTACCTATGCTGCTAATAGTTGCTACATGAGTTCATGGTAGATGCAGGATGTATATTTAAAAACCAGGACCATACAAGTTGTCAGAAGGTTCATATACCTGTTAAAGATATTTTCTGAAGCCAAAAGCCCAAACTGTGGGTCTCCCAGGGTCACCTTTGTGCATTTCCAGGCAACCTGGATGATGCTATGTTACAAGAAAGAAGTCGATACAGGAGGATCAGTGCTGCATGAGCCCACTTATATGTGGGATCTAAAAATGTCGAACTCGTAGAAGCAGAGAAAAGAACGGTAGGTTTCAGAAGTTAGGAGCTGGAGGGCTAGGGAGTGGAGACAGATTGGTCAAAGGATATAGAGTTTCAGTAAGAATACATTTTGAAGATCTATCGTACATCATGATGATTATGCTAATGTTAATGTTTACTTGGTTACTGCTGAGCGAATAGACATTTTTCTATGTTTCTATTGGTGAATTATACTTAAACTCAATGGAGGGATTTGTTGTTACGTATTCATACATGCACATGATTTAACAATACAACTTGGCCAACATCATTCCCCAGTATTTCCCCCTTCCCTCTCCTCCTCCCCGCCAACCCCATTCTTTCATCTACTCTGCTATTCGCCCTTTGATTTTCATGAGATCCACAATCACCTTTCTTTTCTTTCTTACTCTTTAGCTTCCTACATATGCAAAAAAGCACAGAACATCCTGAGTGGGTCTGATTCACTTAACAATCTCAAGTTCCATCCATTTTCCTGTGAATGACATGATTTCACTCTTCTTTGTGGCTGAGTGATATTCCATTGTGTTTACATATCACATTTTCTTTACCCATTCATCTTTTGAAGAGCACCTAGGTTGGTTCCATAAATGGCTGCCATTCTAACAGGAGTAAGATGAAATTTCAGTGTAGGTTTGATTAACATTTTTCTAATTGCTAAAAAATTATTGAACACTTTTTCATATATTTGTTGGCATTTTGCTTGTCTCCTTTTGAGAAGTGCCTGTTTAGCTCATTGCTCATTTATTAATTGGGTTTTTATTTTTTTCCTGTTAAGTTTTTTGAGTTCTTTATATATCCTGGATATTAATCTTATGTCACAGAAGTAGTTAACAATGATTTTCTCTCATTATGTAGGATCTCTCTTTACATTCTTGTTTCCTTTGCTCTGTAGAAGACTTTTTTTTTTAATTTGATGGCATTCCATTTATTAATTCTTAGTTTTATCTCCTGAGATTTAAGAGTTCTTTTGAGAAAGTCGTTGCCTGTGCCTGCCTGTATGTTGGAATGCTGACCTTGCATTTTCTTCTAGGACTTGCATCATTCCTGATCTCATTCCAGTCTTTGATCCATTTTGAGTTGAGTTTTGTGCAAGGTGAGAGGTCAGGATCAAGTCTCATTATTCTACATATGGATAACCAGTTTTTCCAGAACCACTTGTTTAAAAGGCTTTTTCCAACAAACATTTTTTTTAACCTTTGTCTATAATCAGATGACTGTGTCTTTGTGGGTTTTTCTGTGTCTTCTATTCCATACCTTCGGTCTATGAGTCTGTTTTTACTCCAAGATCATGCAGGTTTTTTATAGAGCTCTGTAGCATAATGTGAAGTCAGATGTTATAATATGATGCCTCTTGTATTTATTTCCTGGTATAGAATTGCTTTGGCTATTCTCCATCTTTTATTCATCCAAATGAATTTGAGGAATTTTTCTAGTTCTGTAAAGAATGTCATTTGGTATTTCCATAGCGATTGCACTGAATCTATATACGGAATCTATCTACGAATATTGTGTTGTCTTCAATTTCTTTCTTCATTGTTCTGTAGTTTACATTGTAAAGGTCTTTCACCTCCTTGATTAGACTTATAGTTTTTAGGTGTTTTTTTTTTGTTTTGAGGCTATTGTGAATGGGATTGTTTTTCTGATTTCTTTCTCAGCAGATTCATTTTTTTGTTGTGTATGAAAGCTATTGAGCTTCATTTGTTGATTTTGTAAACTGCTACTTTGCTAACATTTTTCTGGTGGAGCCTCTCAGATCTTCTAAGTATAGGATCATATGTCATTTGCAACCAGTGATCATTTTACTTCTTCCTTTTCTATTTTTATCTCTTTTATTTCCTTCTCTTGCTTACTTGCTCTGGCTAGAATTTCTCATATTAGGAATTTAATAGGAGTGGTGAGAATAGAGATTCTTTTCTTGTTCCGGATATTAAAGGAAATGCTTTCAGAATTTCCCCTTTCACTTAATGTTGGCTTTGGGTTTGTCTTATATGGCCTTTACGATGTTGACATAAATTCCTTTTATCCCTAGTTTCTTCGGTATTTTTATCATGAGCAAGTGCTGACTTTTGTTAAAGGCTCTCTATCTGTTGACATGACTATGTGATTTTTGTTCTTAATTTTGTTTATGTGGGTGAATTATATGTACTGATTTACATGTAAAACCTTCCTTGTAACCCTGGAATTCAACCAACTTAATCATGATATAAAACATTCTTACTAAGTTGTTTAGCATAATTTGCTAATATTTTGTTAAGGGTATTTTTTTTTTATTTCTTACATTCATGACAATAGTGGAATGCATTACACTCATAGTTATCCGTTCACCACACAATTTTTCGTACCTCTATTTATAAAGAATGTTCACGACAAATTATGCCATTATACATGAGCTCTCTCTTTTTTTTGCATTACAATTCTTAATACACCTTTATACCACCACTTATCATATCTCTGTTTGTATATAAGGTATGTTGACACCAATTCACATCTTCATACATGTATTTTGTATAATGATGACCATCACTTTCTACCATCCTTGCTATTCCCCTTCCCCCTCCCTTTCCCTCCCACCCCTCTTCCCTATCTAGAGGTAATCTTCCTCCCATGCTCTCAATCCCTACCCCACTTTGAGTCACCCCCCGCCCTTATATCAGAGAAAACATTTGTCATTTTTTGGGGGGGTTTGGCTAACTTCACTTAGAGTTCATCAGGGATAATGATATGTAGTTTTCTTTCCTTGATATAGTCCCATCTGGTTTGGGTATCAGGGTGATACTGACTTTATAGAATGAATTTGGAATTGTTGCATTCCTTCTAATTTCATGAAATAGTTTGAGGAGCATTGGCATTAGTTCTTCAAAGGTCTGGTAGAATGCAAGAGAGAATCCATCTGATACTGGCCTTTTCTTTCTTAGAAAGCTATTTATTTCTGTTTCTATCTCATTGCTATTTATTTGATTATTTAGATTTTCTCTATCTTCTTAATTCAATTTATGCCTATAAATGTATCCATTTCTTCTTGGTTTTCCAAATTATTGGAGTAAATCTTTCAGAATAGTCCTTTATGAATCTCTGGATTTCTGTTGTTTCTGTGGTGATTTCTTCTTGTTCATCTCTAATTTTATTAATTTGGGTCTTCTCTTTTTTTCTTTTTGTCAATTTGACTAAGGGCTAAACAATATTCTTATCTTTTTAAAGAACCATCTCTTTGTTTCATTGATCCTTCATATTGTTTTGTTGTTGTTGTTTTTGTGGTTCTCAATTTCATTGCTTTCCATGATTTCTACTCGGATCCTAATTATTTCTTTCCTTCTTTTGATTTTGGAATTGGTTTGTTCTTGTTTTTCAAGGGCCTTGAGATGCTTCATTATGTTATTTACTTGGGATTTTTCTGGGTTTCTTATGTAGGCACTTACAGATATAAACTTTCTTCATAGAACTGCCTTCACAGTATCCCAAAGGGTCTGAGAGTTGTATGACTATTCTTGTTTAATTCTAAGAATTTAAAAATTTTTCCCCTTGATTTTTTTAATCACCCATTCATCATCAAAAGGATATTTTTCAATCCCCATGTGTTTATGTTGTTTCTGTAGATTTTGGGGGGGTGGGGGCAGGGTGTGTTGCTTTCTAATTTCATTCTATAATGGACAGAAAAGATATAAGGAATTATATCAATTATTCTTATATTTGCTAAGAGTTGCTTTATGGCCTAAACTATGGTCTATTTTGGAGTCCATAGTTCAATGAGCATTTGAAAAGAAAGTGAATTAAGCTATCGTTGAATGAAATAGTTTATAGAAGTCTCTTAAAACCATTTGATTTATAATATTGTTTAGGTCTGAAGAGACTTTACTTGAATTTCTGTTGTGGTGACCTATCTATTGGTGAAAGAGATGTGTTGAAATCAATCAATATTATTGTACTGGGATTGATCTGACTCTTCAAGTCAAGTAGTATCTGTTTTAGTTAATTAGGTGGACCAATATTGGGGGCATAAATATTTACTATTATTATATATTCTTGTTGGCTTATTCCCTTTACCAATATGAAGTGACGTTTTTGTTTCTTCTGATTGATTTTGGCTTGAAGTCTGCTTTGTCAGGTATGGGAATAGCTAGTCCTGCTTGTTTATGGGCTCCATTTGCATGGTGTATCAATTTCCATCCTTTTGGTTTCACCCTATACTGTCAGCCTTACAATGTCTTGCCTGCAAGATGAGAGACCCTTGCAATCAACTTACAGTTGGGTTTTGTTGTTTAAAATTCATTCTGCCAGGCTATGTCTTCTAATTGGAGACATGAGATCATTTACATTCAATGTTATTATAGAGAGATGTTGATTAATTCTTGGCATTTTGATTTATTTCTAATGTTTAATTTGGCACTATTTCTCACTTGCCTAGCTACTGTCCAAATAAGGCTTGTCCATTTATAAACTCAGGATTTTGTTCTTCAGTTTATAGAATTTCATGAAGTGTTTTCAGATGTGATAGGCTAGTAGTAATGAATTCTTTTAGTTTTCATTTATCTTGGATGGATTTTATATCTTCTTTGATTCTGAAGGAAAGCTTTTCTGATATAGAATCTTTTTAGTTATTTTCTTTCAGGACTTGAAACATGTCATTCTAAGTTCCCATGGATTTTAGTGTTTGTGCTGATAAATCAGAAATAATTCTGTATGACTTGCTTTTAAATATGATCTGACATTTTTCTCTTGAGGCTTTGAAATTTCTATCCTTGTTATGTATATTAGGCATTTAAATTATAACATTAAATGGAGAGGTTCTTTATTGATTTTGTCTAGCTGGGGTTCTGAATGAATCCTGTATCTGAATGTCCACCTCTTTCTCAAGGTTTGGAATTTTTTCCATTATTATTTCCCTGCAGAAGTTATCCATGCCATTAACCTACATCTCACAACCCTCTTTAATTCCAAAGATTCTTAAATTTGCTCTCTTAATGTTGTTCTAGAGTTCTTGAATATTTTTGGTCACAATTACTTATTTTATTTTCTTTAATACTATCTGAATATTCAAGACTGCCCACCTTATCCCCAGATCTAAGATTTAGTCTTTAACATAGTCTATGGTATTAGAATTATAACAATGGACCATTTTATTTGTCTTTCATTTTCAAGATTTCCATTTGTTTTTTCAATATCTCTGTCTTCTTATGGAATTTCCAATTTATATCCTGTACCAACTTCCTTAACTTATTTGGTTATATTTTGGTGTTCTCTTAGAATTCGTTAATTATTTTCATAACCATCCTTTTGAATTCTTTATCTGATAATTCATTCAATATATTTGAACACACTCAAAGGGGAAGTGAGTTGTACTTCCCTCTGTATGTCTGACTGGGATCCTGGGTACGGTCTTCTGTGTGCCTTTCTCACATGCTGCTGGCCACACCGTGGCACTTGTTGGGACAGTGTGGTGATATTTGTAATGACCTCTGGGCTCCCACAGCACCAGGCTGCAGCAGGGCCTCCTCAAGATGCCCCACCTCAGCCCTCTGGCTGCCCCTTGAGAAACTCGGGGCACTTTTCAAACACCACTCTGCCACACAGCCTCTGGTCAGCTGGGTCAGCTGCTCGTCTGTCCTGCAGGTGCATCCCTGTCGTGTTGGTCTGTTGTTTCTCTCTGTTTTCCCTCCCCTCCATGGTTAACCAACCACTACCATGACTGGCGTGGCTCTCGGTTCTCTTTTTTGTCCTTTTTTCAATGTGCCCAACTTTCTGAATCTCTAAGAGTCTCTGTCCCTTACTGAACTTCAGTGGATTCCTTCCCCTGCCCTCCCTGCTGGGAGGTACTACCCTCTGGGAATCCCAACCAAGGATCAACTGGAAGTGCAGCCCTCCTCTAACCCACCATCTTGAATCTCCTGGTCAAGAGAGCATGTGTTAACTGTCCTCAACACACAAAAAAAGTAAGTATGTAAGTTAATGAATGTGCTAATCAGCCTGATCTAATCATTTTATAATGAGTGCATACGTCATAACGTCACATTGTACACCAGAAAATATAATATTTATTCATAAATTATAAATAAAGCTGGGGAAGAATAAGATATTCCAGCCCAACATACATAATGTTACTGGTGTGAGCCTTGGGCATGAGTTTATCCTGGTCTCCTCCCCTCAGTGGGTGGGCAGAGCCTCCCTGGAGAACCTAAGGGTATAGTTAGCACTCAAGAGGAGGCTGCCCTCCTCCTCATCCTCATTGACTTCCGTTTCCTGTGCAGAGAAATAAACTTTTCTGGGCCGCACCTAATCTCCTCAGCTGTGTTAGAACAAAGAGACAGGGTGATCAGATTCCTATCTGAAACAGAGATCAAGTAGAAAACCTTTCTTCCTAAGTTTTGGCTTGGTACAGGTGAGCAATGGATTCTTCCTTCTTTGGAGTCACTGTCTTTGGTCCTACTTGGACTTCCAAAGGTGGGGACATCTTGAAAAGAGAACACCTCACAATTCACAGTCACAAAGTATCTGAAAGTCCCTCTCTCTGACCTCTTTCTGGCTCTCTGTTCTGCAGAGCTCACTCGCTTCTTGTGTCATATCCTATAATTGCCAACAACACAATGATACAGCACAATGGTGATAATTCTTACTTCATTGGTTTGTGCTAAATAACAGCAAGTTCCTGCGCATGAACCATGTCCTCGGAATCTTCCAGCACTAATTCCTTTCCCCTCTCCCCAGGCACTGACTGACTGCACTGGATTTATCAAGGGAGTCAATTCCAAATAAGTAGCAATTTTTTGAAACTCCAAATCAAAATAAAAAAGTAGCAGGTAATAAGGAAACAAGAGAAAAAAATCCAAAGTTCGCATTTGTTCTTAAGTTTAGTTCAGTGTTTCACATATGGAAAAAATTTTTAGTTGAAAATTCTTCTCGAAGTTTCCAACTTTTAATCCACAAACTTTGTCCAGGCATTTTAAATCTTAACCCTCTCTTTATGAATGACCCAATTTCAGTTTCTTTTCAGGATCCTTCTCCGTGCCCCAAAGGGCATTGTTAGTTGTATAGCCTGACCTCAGAGGGAAAATCCACCAATCTATCACAGAAGTACACCAATCCAGGTTACGTTTTTATTAACTGTTGGCTTTTACCAGCAAATCTGCAAGAACTGGGACCTTGCTAAGTCTTCAAGAGATCCCTTACAACCCGATCCTTCTGCAGATAGGAGTCCAGAAGGGCTGACTCGCAGCCCCTGTCCATGTGCACGTCCAGAGACTCTGGAATGGTTGTTAGCTGTTCAGCTCAGCTGTGCTGACGAGGCGGCTCACACCCATGTCCTAGAGGGAACATCTGTGCACAACGCAAGAGAAGAAGGAGGACAGGGGCAGCAAGGAGCACTCTCTGCCCCGTGATCAGAGGTTGCTGTGTCCTTTCATGAAGGTGCTCCCAGTGTCAAAGTCAGGGTCAGCCCCTGGGAACGCAGCCTTCAGGTGAGACTCAAAAACACCAGGTTTTCTGCTCTTCCTCTGTCAGCCCTGGGGAAAATGATGGGTTCCCACGAGCCACGTAGGACAAGTACTTGGATTATCAGAAAAGAGCTGAGCCATTTGTACTGAGAGGGTGGGCATTGTGCCAGTTGAAACATTCTTGCACAACCTAGCCACTCGGGGTGACTCGTACGTCTTGGAACCAGGCACCGTAAGCAGCTGAAGATACTTAGAGCTGAGAAAGGAAAACAAAGGATGTGGTCTCTCTGTGGCTTCCCGACCTCAGGGATCTGTGTGGCTTCCACAACTATAAATCATCTTGAAAAGAAGTTGAGTTTTAGGTCCAGAGAAATGATTCTAAGCAGCGGGAGCACAATGACCAGAACGCCTTGCCAGAACCTCAGACGGTGCTTGCTTTTGCTTCTTTTCAAATCTTGTTGTTATGTTATTTTTCCTTCTACATGACACCTTTTGGCTTGGCAAAAATGAACTTGCAGACTGTGGAACATCAAGGGAGTGACATGTGAGCCTCCCAGCTGTGTTGCTGCTGTCAACCATTCAATTATAGCAGGGACAGAAGGGGTTCCAGAGCCTACTGGGTAGTGCACATCCCACTCCCAGCGGGAGGGGCATGCCTCAAGAGCTCACTCTGCTCCCACTGATAAGGAAGTGTGCTTCCTGATTCTCTCCAAAGACAAGAAACTTAAAGTAGCATTTCAGCCAGCATCAGAGAGTTCAGACACTTTTACTTCCTAACTTGAGAATTAACTTTTGGTTTTCAAAAAGCAGCCTATAAGACCATGGGCTCTTCTTCAGCTGCTCAGTCTTGCTGTAGAGAAGAGAAAAGAGATTTCTGGTCTCCATCTCTCCCTCACACCAGACTAAGTCCTTGTTGATTATCAGAACTGAGAAGCATTTTACTTTGCTCAGCTAACCAAGGACGACTGCAGAACTATTTTTATAGTAACATGCTTTTACCACAAAGCTGATTTATCACCATGTACAGCCCCTCAGACCTGTAAGGAACTGGGTCATTCTCTCAAGATGACATCCGGCCTCAACCCTCTGTGAGCGTTTAGTAGGACCCAGGGGCTCCTCCCTTTAGAAAAGGAAAAACAAGAGAAAATTGTGTCCCTTGAAGCCAGGTCACACCGAGGGTCTTGGGCTTCGACAATTAGATGCTCTACTAGGGGATTAGAGTACAGAGGATGCAAAGGCCTGCTCATCAGGTTAGGGTGACACAGGCCTCAGTCAGTGTCCACAAGGTGCCTATCAGTCCTAGGAGCTTCGCAGTGTGCCTAGAAAAGGTGGCAGCGGTGATTGTGTAAGACAACTCTGTGTGACTCGATGTCAGGCAGTACAAAGTTGAGCTCAGTTCCTGGGTAATGCCTCCAAGCCAGTCGTTCGGCCCACTGGGGATAAATGATGCTTCTGTTTAAGGGAATAAGTTGATTTCTGTTGCTTACAAGTTGAAATGTTGATGGATTCGCCTCCTCGGCCTCAATCAGAAGCCCTGTGGCAGGCTCCCTCCCCTGTCGCCTCCTCTGGCTGCCCTTCCACCCCAGCCCGCGTGCTCTCCTTACCTCTTCCCTCCCCATTTCCCTTCCTCTCTGCATCCTGTTTCTCTCTCCTCTCTTTCTCTCCTCTTTTCCGCCTCCTACCTCTCCCTCCGCTCTCTTTCACTCCCCTCTCCACCATTATTTCAGCTCTTACTGTCCATCATTTCTAACACTCCTGTCTTGAAAGCGGCTGAAGTGAAATTTCATATTCCCATTGTGCAGTTGATGAACCTGAGACTTGACAGTTTTGAACCCGTTGTCACATACAGCCAGAATTCTGGTGCCTTCCTTCTAATCTACGCTCACAGCACCGCGTCATCACGTTACCAAACAGTACACTTGATGTGTCCCCTGGAGATGACAGGCTATTGATTTTATTTTTACAGAAATAAGGAGAGACTTAAAGTAAAAGGAAACTTATAAAATACATATTTCCATATTTCCCCATTGTCTTAAGAGGGTGGTGGATGGCTATGTGTTTGCATGCTGTCCGTGTTTATTTGACTTGTGTGGTTATGAGACTATGCAAAAAAACTGGGTGGAGACCTGGGAAATCACCTCTGTGGGTTCAGCAGATTAAGGGTATTTGTCCTCCGTATTGGTATTAAAAACAAGAAAAACCATATGCCAGTTCGTACAAACATTTCAAAACAATAAGTGACGCCTTTCTCTATCTTAAGCTCCCCCCCACTACTTTCCACTGCACTTGGACTAGAAACCGAGGCCTAAGCAAGGTGACCCTGTCATTCCTTCTCCACTCCACGATGCTGGGGAGATGAAAGGGTCCCTCTGGTCAGCAACAGGCCCACAGGAGCCAACTGAGACTGGAGCTCAGGAGCAACAGCAGATGCATGGTGACCACCCACACCGCCCGTGCTCTTTCTGAGCATGTCAGGGTCCTTCCAGCGCCACCTCCTTCCAGCAGATTCTGGTGGCCTTCCTTTGCAGCTCATTTCCCCTCCCTTTGATTACCTAAGCTAAAAAGGTCAGAGTCGGTGCAGTTACTATGCCTCTGCCTGGACCTCTCCCTCCCTGTCCCCCTATCTGCCTCCGTGCCATGCTGGCTGAATGCTGCAGTACAGTTGATCTCCCAGGAATGGACCTTCTGACTATTCTAATGTCGCCCACCCCTCCACCTCCCCTTCTAGTTATCTATTATTTGAAATAATTGGATTTACTTAGTGATTTAACTTCTAAATATTTAAACATGAACCTCATGAAAGCCAAAGCCCTGGCTCTCAAGTCCACTTCCTCATCTGAAGGGTCAAGGACAGAGAGAGTGTCCTGCAGCAGGCACACACGTATGTTTGTCAAATGACAGGACCTAGAGCAGAATTTAAAAAAGAACATGATGACCACAGATGTCCCACACCCCACAGCACACAGGAAATCCCTCCAGAGTTGCCTTCACATTAAGGCCAAAGGCACGAGCCTGTTTGAGTTCCATGTGTCACATAGAGCCCAGACCAATGGCATGGAGACAGACTCAGGACCTGGCATCAGCGTTGAGGACTGGAGACTCATATGTGGCTATTGGTGCAGGTCTCTGGTCTTCTTTTTAATATTCATAACTCATAAGTCCCCTGTCCAATAGCACCTGGATCGCTGGGAGTTTACTAGTGTTTGCTGGGCTGAATGGAATTAAATTACAAAAAATATGTCAGTATAATGGAAATATTCCCAAAGCACTTAACCATGCACTTAGGAACAGCCCTAGTCACCTATAAAACAAGCACATGGCCAATGCCATGCTGCTGATTTATAACTTGTCTGGCAAAGTTCAAGACACTGTGCTTTCAGTTGGGCTGAGGGCCCTTGTCTTCCTGTCCCCACTCTGCAGGGGACGTCTCTCTGGGGGCCATATCGCACGCATCCCACAAGCCAGGAGTATCTGGGCCTCCACCGCCCAGATGCTCCTGAGGTTCTCCCTATTTCTGGAGTAGGCTGGGTCAGGACTCAGTCCACTGTGGTTCCTTCTCATGTTTGCATTTCAGTTTTTAAACTTTTCATTATAGAAATTTTTGGACCCTCAAAACTAGAAACATGTCTCATTGAATTTGTATGCCTGCTTGGCGAGGTTCAAAAGCTTCTTTTGTCTACATCATGTACAACAAGAAAAGAGAGAAGTTACACTTCATTTAGGTAGGACGTGTCAAAGTGCATTCTACTGTCAAGAGTAACTAGTGTAACTAATTAGAACAAATTTTTTAAAAAGGAATTTTTTCTTTCTGCTTTTTTTTTTAATCCCTCCCCAAACCTACCCAAATTTATATTTTTCAGAAGACTTTAAGTCTCAGGTAGCATATTATTTTACTTTGTTGCTCCGATGTGCATACCAAATAGGCCACGTGTGCCTCCCAGCATAGACACAGCCCTGTCATCACAGCTAACAAGATCAATAATTCACTAATACCTACTGTATGGACCAGGGGTGGTCGCCTCTAATTATTGGCCACACAATCCCTCACATTCAGGATTCAGCCGACCATGATTTCCATGTGTCTTCATCTCCCCCTGTTTCCTGTAGGTGCATAGTTACCAACTTGGAGAGAGCACTTTGGAGCTCACACTTCTGCTGATATCACAACCCATTTTTTTCCCCATCACCCCAGATGTGGAAGACCTAGAAAACCTTAAGAGGAACACATAATATATAAATTTATAATATCTACTATATAATAAAAACAATCATTAAATTTCAAGCTAATAATTATGATAATACCTATTATTATTAATGATTATCATTATATGTGAGCTCTAGATTATGATTTCCTATTTTAATGCACCTGTATCAATTTTGTTGCAATATTTGCAGAATTAAAAACCTGGAACTTAATGGGTTAAGAAGAGCATAACTCCTGTCTCTCACAACTTTCAGGGGCTGTCATTAGATGTCACTAAGGGTCATCGTGGCCTAAATCTAGGACTTCCCTGGGAAGTTCAGCCTGGGGTGTTGTGAGGCCTGAGGTCTCTCCTTCTTCCCCCAGGAGGCCTTTCTACAGTGATCCAGTGGCCTTAAAATGTGTTCCTTACAGAAAAGGCAGGACTAACCCTTTGGCTTCACTGCAGACAGGAGCTCTCCCAATGTCGGCCAGCAGGAGGGCCTTCCGGTTTGCAGCTGGGTCCCCGACACCTCCCAGTTCCTCTGAAAGTTTCTTCACACTCAGGCACAACATGGTCCAAACTCGCCTTGCACATTTTTTGTTGCAGACCTGAAATCAGCAGTTTTTCAAGGAGCCTTGGACCCTGGTAGCAGGAAATGTAAATCTTTTAAGCCACAGCTGGGCACCAAGAGCACTCGTTGTCTGGTGGTCATCGCTTCTAGATTTTGTAGTAGAACAAGTGAAAAATATGTATTTTTTTTTTAGAAAAACAAACATTATTCCCAAGTTCATGCTCATATTTTAACCAATTCAAATGAAAGATTCTAGTGTTTGACATCCTTGGCTTTTATTAGCTCTTTCCTTTCCCCTGAAAATACCTTGGTTTATGAAAATATTAACCTAACTCCTTATTTGAGATATGTATTTAAAAGTTTCAAAATAACAATAGTCATATTTCCAGTAATAACAAACCTATCCAATACATTTAAAAATATCTTGCGGTTTCTTTTTTGTCCTTAGAATGTACAGCCAAAATATTATGGTTTGAAATTCGTTGAAATGAATTTACCCTTCGTCATTGTCATTGCCACCTGCGTGATGTATAGTATAGCTCACTTGCTTCAGGTGTTTCTAATTATTTTTGCAGGGATTGTTTCTGACATAACTTTTTAATTCGTGTGAAATATAAGCTTGATTTCAAATCGAAACCATAAAACAAGGTGCACCCAGTTTGGGAGAAGTCGAGTTTCCATCTCTTCCCCAGCCTGTTCTCACCCTTCCTCCTGGGTAACATATTTATGAAATTTTAAGTAAATTAAGGCAAAACTAATAAAAATGTGATTAAATTATAAATAAGCAACATACAGAATTAAAACGATATGCCTGTGTCTGTGTATTTCTCCCTTAGTTGCACAAAAAGTAGTCATCTTCCCTCCTTCCTATGGAATTGGCTTTTTTAAAGAAAGTCTCAATTAATAATACCTCCTAGCAGTAACTCCATGGAAATACAGAGAGAGAGAGAGAGAGAGAGAGAGAGAGAGAGAGAGGAGAGAGAGACTCCTCATTTACATAAGGCTGCACAGTATCCACTATTTCAGCACGCTTCATTTATTTCTTTTATCCTGCACTGACGAGTAGCAGGTTGTTTCTGACTGTTTTCTGACAAAGGATGGACCCTTTCAGTTTTCAGACTATGTCTCCCTGAGGAAGCTATTGCTATAGCTTGTTCTGAAGTGTCCCTGAAAGTCCATGTGCTAAAGATTGGCCCGGCTGGACACCCCTGGGAAGGGGTGGAAATGGTAGGAGGCAGAGCCTGGTGTGCGGTCTTCAGGTCACGGGGTGTGCCTTCAGGGCAACTGTAGGACCCCAGTCTCTTCCTCTGCCTTTTGTTTCCCAGCCATGGATGAGGAGCATGGTTTTGCTCCACTGAGGGCTTCCACCAGGATGTGCTGCCTCACGACAGGCACAAAGCAAGGGACCAACTGGTCATGGACTGAAACTTTCTAAACTGTAAGCCAACAATAAACATTTTCTGTTTACAAGCTGGTTTATCTCAGGTGTTTATTATAGTACCATACAGTTGACTAGCAAAGCTAGGGACAGCCAGGCTGTTATAGTCCACTCAGCCAACTGTACTGGGTGCTCCCCACCTGGGATGTCCCAGTGAGGTATGCACATGTTCTTGTGTGGCTCTTGCCTACAGGAATTCCAACTCCAGCTGCAGCAGGGATTCCAGATGCATTTTCACATGTGACTCTACCCCTTAGTGGCTGTGTGACTTCTTGGTGTGTGATCTCAGGCAGAGTCAATAGTGTGGAAGGGTCTATTTTCTTGTCTATGAAAAATGAAAACTAGTATAGACCTCCCAGGAGTGTCAAGAGTATGAATAAGATAACATTTTTAAAACTTCTTAAAACTAATTTTAACTGATTCACAAAACATAATTCTGCATATTCATGAGATGTCAGGAGAGGTTTCAATACATGTATACCTTGCATAATGTTTAAATCATGTTAAAGGTATGTCTCCTTAATCGTGTTAAGTTTCTTTATGATGAAAACATTCATAAAAGAGACAATCCTTCAGAAAGAATCATTCTATGCACATGATAGGTGCCGAATGTCATTGGTAAAGGAATGCAGAGTTCAGATAAAACATGACCAGCAATAGTTAATATCACAATAATTTTTAAGTAATGTGGTAAAATAGGAAGAGCAAGCACTTTGGCATTGGTCAGCCTGGCATAACTACTAACTCCACGACCTCCTCTGGCTGCCTGTACCTGAAACTTCAGCTCCCTCGTGTATTCAACGGGAAGAACACAGTCCATCCAGCTCTGGTTTGGGGACAATCACAAGAAGCTGCACTAAAGACAACTTCTGACACAGAGTAAGCAGATAACAGATATTGCATTGTGCCTGTACCCTACTTTAAAATTCTGCAATACAAAATCTTAAACCTGCCATTAGAATCATGCCAGCATTCCAAATGTGGCCCTGAGCAAAGCATCTGCTTAGGGCAAAGCAGAGGGCACCAGGGTAGTCCTCCTACACAGCCCACAGGGAACCAGGTGTTTTCCCTTTGGAAAGGAGAACATTTCCTAGGATATCTCAGGACCTGTGTCTCTGCAGAGGTGCCCTCTCTTCCTTCCTCCTGATCGAATGCAGCATGTACACTGCTCTGCGGGAGGCTGAAGACTTGGGATCTGATTGACAAGTCAACTCTCAAGGCAAAGTGGCTTTGAGAAAAGGCTCTTGATATGCACATGATATGTGCTGCATGCCATTGCACCTTAGGGCACAGGGGAGCTCTCAGGATCCCACCCCTGGAGTCCCTGTCATTTACCTTTAGGACATGTGTGTTGCCCAGAGGCAGTAGAGCACCTGCAGACCACCCTACTCGACTCCAGGAAGATAACAGAGGGGTCCCTTCGCCATTCACCTAGGGAGCTGTGATCCTTCCCTGTGTGCAGGTCACGGTCCAGCCCGTTCCCCTCCACTCTGCGGCTCGTTTCTGCTCCACAGTGGTGAGGAAGAGATGCTGTGTTGGACCTAGATGATGATGGCCTCCCTTCACTCTGGATGTGCTGTGAGCCCCTAGGCAAGGACTGGAGTAAACGCTGCAGGGGGATGCACCAAGAGGCAGGTGCTCAGGTGTCTCCCAAGCTAAAGGGAGGACACCCAGCCAGCGTTGTCCCTGGTCACCCCAAGTAGGTGTGGGAGTGAGTGCAGCAAAGGCAGTACAGGGGGAGACACTGGCAATAACCCCATGTTATTTAACACCCTGTGAAAACTTTACCAGATAAATACCATTTTATTCCAATTTTACAGATGAACAAGTGAATTACAACCCTGAAATCAAAGAGGTTGCGTCTCAAGTCCAGCTACCCACTCACTAGCTCTGAGCCTCCAGCTCCCCCTAAGATCAATAGCACCTACCTTCAGAGCGCCATGGACAGCCGGCAAGTCCAGCCTACCCTCCCTCGCCCACCTGGGACAAGTTCTTTTCTCCAGATCCAGGAGCTCTCCTAAGTCACACAGAGGCCTTCTATAGGCTACTGGCAGCCAGCCGGCCACGCTGTGTGGCTCACACCTTCGTCAAGATGAGGAGATAACTACAGAGCACCTAGTTCATGGAAGGCGTCTAATTAGTGCCCGATCTCTTAGCTCCCTGCAATAGCTCCACGGTAGATTTTTCTTTCCACAGAAACTGTAAATGGCCGTTAACAAATTGTACTCAAGATGACCCTGGCTGGCTGTGTCCTCTAAGCAGAGATATGTCCAGTCCAGAGTTCTGTCTCTTGGTGGACTCTGATCCTGTGCTAGTAGCAGAGCCTCCCAGGTGCATGGGTCCCCTCATCTTCTGACCACATTACGCTTCATACCTACCTGCCTATTTACAAGGGCAGCTCCTTCTCAGTGAGGTGATATCTTCATTTAAATCTGAAAAACCCCATGACTGCTAATCTCAAGACTCCAACCTGCCACCTGATATATTAGAAATTATCTTTGCCAATTGTCTGCCAAAAATATTAAAATAAAATTGCTGTCCTGCCAATTGTCTGCCAAAAATACTAAAATAAAATTGCCAACTCTATGAGTTCCACAGAACTCACTGTGACCTAAATAAAAGACATGAGCACAACTATAATGTACAGCACCACCATTTACTTTGACTGCACTGAGCTTTGTGTACTGCTCTGTAGATTCAGATGACTTAAGCATATCTTTGCAGCCTACTCAAAGTAAGAGTCACAGGGATAAGAAGTTTGGTCCCATTACAAGGGGCTTGCAGGAAAGACTCTGTTTCCTTTTCTATTAGAAGTGCTTTGTGCCATTGATATTTTAAGTCTGGGTCTCCTAGTCAGCACTCATTTCAGGAGCATAGACAGTAAACATTTAGCAGAAGAGAACAGAACACAGCATAAATATATTTTCTTCTGAACTAGTCAATAGCGTAGCAAGGCTGCAGAATGCCAGCGGCCCTTGGGCTGAGGAACTGGCTGTTCCAGCAATGGTGGAGGCACTGGGAGCTCAGGGATCCCTTGCTTGTGGTAAGGCCAAAGAGCATTACTAAGAGGCTGTTGTCCGCCCTGCTTTCTGGGACCTCCTGCTCCTGCCTGCGAACCTCTCACCTCAGGTTCTCTGGAGTCAGCCACAGCACTTTCTCTTCTTTCTGTCCCCGTTGGGTCTAGTTCATGCAACTGCAAATGTTCTCAGAAAAGGACACCTTTCTCAGATTCTGCACTCTCATTGCTATTCCCCTCAAAGAATAAATACCATGATTTTACCATTTCTCAGTTCAACCCCGTGTTTCCATAGTGTGAGCTCCAGTTGTGTGGGCAGCACAGCAGGCCAGGGGGTATGAGTAGTCCTCTGTGACACAGGACAGAGCTCTGTCCTCTGGAAGCATGGCCGCTTCTCAGGCCCTATTGGAAATACCTGTCACTTAGTCTGTCTCCCACCATGAGACTGTGAGTCAAAGGCAGAAGCAGGACCCCTGAGTCCCCCAGAGCAGGAGAGGAGGGGGTCAGGAGCCTGGAGACGAATGTGGAGAGACTAGTCCCCAGTGGTGCATGAAGTTCAAGCACAACCCTTCACAGCCTCTCAGCCTCTCTGGGACTTTCATCCAGACACCAAGTCACTACCAATGGCCATAGCTACTGAGTCCTTGGTCCAGAATCAGGCTCAGCCAGGCCCAGGTGAGGATTTTCTGAATTGGGAAACTCAAAGCACTTTTCTAAAAATCCATTTCTTGAAATGATGAAAATTAGAAGGAAATTCTTAAGAGTTAGATTTTAAAATCACAAATCTATCTCTGTTCACCTTTGGTTTAATAGAATCTATGATTTACCCCAGATAACTGTTCTTTGTGTACTGTTTAAGATAAGTCCAACAGTTATAACTTTTCAGATAAGTTAAAAAATAAAAAAACTTTGTGTGGAGTAGAATCTCTGGGAGGATGTTTTTCAACACAGACTTCTGGACTCTCCACAGATTGTCTGGTTCAGGAGGCTTAAGCTGAAGTTCCAAGGCTCTGCGTGCCTGGCCAGCTCCCCTGAGATGATGCTCTTACCCTTCAAGGACCCCTTTTGAGAATCATTGCAGTAGACAAATTAGTCCTGTCCATATCTAAAACCTGCACTTCAAAATAAGGACAGAAGTCTATTTCTGAAACTGTTTGAGGGAGTTCAGACCTAAAAGGGAGAATAAAATCACATTTTACTAATAGCTATAATTTCACGGGGTCTATTATGTACATATTGAACTGTTACACTAGCCCTGTGGGTTGTGTAGAATTAATGAGGCATTAATAGCTTCTTTTTACAGAAGTAAGCTGAAACAAGTAAGTCATACAGATGGCCTGATTTCACCTAGCTGGGTCTGGACCCTGCAGTAAAATGCTGGTTACTCAACTGTGATAGCGTTCTACTGAGGGAAAGGTTCAGATCCGCATGTTTAGAAACAGCATTTTCCCCAGTGAAACTGAATAATCAAATGTGGGAGGAGTTGTTATTTCTAGGCTCTGCGGTAATTAAGTGTGGGGAGATGAGCTTGGTCCAGATAAACTCCAGACCCACGGCTCTGGAAATTCACATCACCCTCTGGTTCTCAGTCTCCATGTCTGTGAAAGAAAGGAGTTGCCATCCTCCTAAGGATTCTCACCTGCTGTAAGCAATTGTGGTCTTCAGTGTAGTCACCAACATTCGAATGAACAAATGTGTCCTCATAAAAGTTGCCCAGGAGTTCGAAGGTCCACTACGTTCTCTTTCCACAGGAAGATCTATGCTAAAAGCTGTCTGCATTGGAAACCATTTCATCAGAGCACTGTTGCCAGAACCAAGGGACACATACTATTTTAGTGGAAAGTGTCATCAGGTTGAGATGGAGACTGTTTTTCCCGTGTTCCATGAAACAACAGCATTCAAAGGGCATCATGCTACTTAGTCTGGAGATCTATTTCAGAATCTAATACATTCCACTCCTCATTTCCCCATTGCCTTCTGCTGAGATTATATAATGAAATGCATCTAGTCTTTCATTACATGAAGGTTACGTTTACCCCTTGAAATCAGGGAGATGCTGCCTTCAGGAAGCCACCTGCAAACCAGCCTAGGAGCGGCTCTGTCTCTCTGAGTGGCGACCTTCGCTGAACTTCAGGAATTCACATGGCCCTGTACCCATCACCACCTGCTAGGGCGACACCCTGTCTAGGAACAACAGATTGTTCATACTCACAACACGGAGACTCTGGATCCAGAATCAGACCTTTTCTTCCCAGCCGTCTGCGGCCGAGCCCAGGAGTGTCTCCTGTGCATCATGTTTATGAAGTGACCTTTCACTGTAAAAACAAATGTATTATCCCTGTGACGTGAGGGGGAGGTGTGTTAATCACAGAGTCCAACGCCAACACCATAAATATGGGGAAAGATGGCCTCGGTGCATAGCTTTTCTCATTTAAAAATATCACCTGGACATTTGACTTTAATTCATGTAATATATATATTTTTAAAACTTGCAACCAGCATCCAGGTATTTTATTAGGAATAAGAATTTCAAAGTAGAGTATTTGTAGATTTTTTTTCCTTTCTTTTTTTTTTTGGGGGGGGGGTTGCCGCAGTCTGGCTGGGCACACAATCACGAGCCACCACACAGCTTGTAGATTCAAACAGCAACTCTTTATTCCCGAACTCACACCAGCCATCTACAATCACGTTCTGGGGAAATCCACGTTCTCTGCCCAAATTCACCTCCACTGAGCTTCTATCTCCCCAAAAATACTGTCTGAATCCCGTGAGAACTCAAGGGGAACTCAGGCAGCAGGATACGCCCTATTCCCAGCAGGAATAATCTTAAACCTGGAACGCCCTAAACCCGATTATCCTAAACCGGGAACACCCTAATCCCGGATCAGCCCTGGTCCTTGAGCAAGGTCACCTAGCTGCAATGTCACTGCAAAATGTCCTATTTCCATGAATCCTTCCACTAAGCAACATGGGGTACACTGGCAAGGAAATTGTCATACCTACTTGGCTAATGGCTCCCAGCAGGGGGGTGTTTGTTGGTGGTGGTGTTTTGGTACTAAGGATTGAAAGTAGGTGCACTTGACCACTGAGCCACATCCCCACCCTTTTTCTATTTTATTTAGAGAGAGGGTCTCACCCAGTTGTTGAGGGCCCTGCTAGGTTGCTGAGGATTGTATAATATTTTACACCATGAAAGGTCTGAAAATGTGTGGGGATGGAGGAGGGACATGATATGCCATGTGTTAGGCATTGCCTGGAAATGTGTGGAGTTGACTGAGCTGCCGGATCAGAAATGTAACATGGAATAAAACGAACGGAACCAGAGTAGGAAAAGCTCTCATGTAATAAGATAAACCAACATGTTGTGAAAATTTTGTTTTAGTTATGTGATTACACATGTGTGAGTGTGTGTGTGAGTGTGTATATGTGAGAGTGTGAGTATACATGTGAGTATGTGTTTGTGAGTGTGTGAGTATACATGTGAATGTGTGTATGTGTTTGTGAATATATGTGTGTGAATGTGTGAGTATGTGTGTGAATGTGTTTGTGTTGAGAGCATTAGTGTGTGTATCTGTGTGAGAGTATGTGTTAGTGTTTGTGAGTGTGTGTGTTTGTGTGTGAGAGTGTGTGTGAGTATATGTGAGTGTGTGTATGGGTGTGTGAGTATATGTGAGTGAGTGTGTGTGTGTGTGAGTATGTGAGTGTGAGAATGTATTGTGAGTATATGTGAGTGTGTGTGTGCAAGGGTGTGTGAGTATATGTGAGTATGTGTGTGAGTGTGTGTATGTGAGAGTGTGTGTATGTGTGTGAGTATATTTGTGAGTATGTGTTTGTGTGTGAGTGTGTGAGTATACATGTGAATGTGTGTGAGAGAGTGAGTGTGTGTATGTGTTTGTGAATATACATGTGTGAATGTGTATGTGAGAGTGTGTGAGTGTGTTTGTGTGTGTGTGAGAGGGAGTGTGCGTGACTATATGTGTGTGAGTATGTGTGAGTGTGAGAGTGTGTGTGTGAGTATACGTGAGTGTGTGTGTGAGTATATGTGAGTATGTGTGTGTGTGAGTATATGTGAGTGTGAGTGTGTGAGCATATGTGTGACTGTGTGTGAATATATGTGAGAATATATGTGTGAGTGTGTATGAGAGTGCGTGTGTGTGAGTACATGTGAGTGTGACAATGTGTGTGAGTACATGTGAGTGTTAGAGTGTGTTGAGTATATGAGAATGAGTGTGTGTATGTGTGAGTATATGTGAGTGAGTGTGTGCGTGTGTGCACTAGACTGAACTGTTAGCGCACCCCTGCTGTGGGTGGTGGCCCTCGAGCGTTGCTCTCTTGGACAGCCTGTGTCCTCTCTCAGTGGGACGAGGAGGCTGCGGAGTGGTCCCTGTTTCCCTCTTCATTTGTGGTCTATACCCAGACCCAGCAGGAATTCCGAAAGGGCACACACTAGTCCAAGATCCAAGATCACGCAGGGAATATCGTCTGGAATTTGTATTACACTTTTGGAAACCGTGTGCCCTGGCTTCCAGAGTGAATGGCTGCTCATGCGTGGTTTCAGTGGCCGTTTGTGCTCTGTCCTACAGACAGCTGGTCACCACTGCTCCAGAGACCACTCCTGCAGCCAGGATCACACAGGCATGAGAAGAACCCACGGAGCCAGGAGAGGCCGAACCAGTACAGATTGGTCCAATGGGGTTTGGAGGAAAAAATGCCCAGCTTACCAGGGACAGAGGATGGAAGGAAAGGAGTTATGTGAGCCAAGCAGAGGTGGCCCTGAGAGTGGGCTTACTGGGGAATGGTGAACAAAGACACAGGAATTTTCTTGTTCTGTCTTATTTATGTGACGACAAAGAGGGCATAAATGTCATAAGATGACTTTTAAAGAGAGTTTTGTAAAGTGTTCAGTTTATAAGGATTTTGCCTGCTGTGTGTGGTTAGCCTCTGGGTGGAAAAGCCATAATTAGCATCTGGTTGGGACTGCCCCCTTGCCTGGCCCTGCACTGGATGTCATCTGAGTTATTTCATTTGGTTCTCACCTCTGCAACCTCATAGCATGAGTGATACAATTTCGTTTTTATAGTTAAGAGGTGAGTCTTAGAATACCTAAATAACTTGCTCAATCTCCGCCATTTGAAAGTAAGGGAACTCATCTGGCCCTGAGTACAAATTGCACAGAGGATATCTGTTGGTATTTTTATTAGACTTTTGGAAAATGTGTGCCCTGGCTCCAGAGTGAGCAATCACATGGCCATTTCAATCACTCCACTCTTCTGAAACAACCCTCTTCTCCAAGAGAGAGAGCAGTTGGAAAGTCCCCTGGTTGCCCACTTTTGAGGGCTGAGCTAAAGGTAAGGAGAAGCAATATTTTCTGAAAATAAATTTTTTAATTAAAAAAATAATTTTTTAATTAAAAAAATCCACCTCCATAGGAGTTAGCATCGTTAACCAAGCTCTTTCAGGTACTCCAGGGAGATTTTCCAGGTTGATAATTACCAATGTCAACTAAAGTCACAAATGGAGGGAAAAGTTGGGCAACCACTCTTCTTTATTGAAGAAATTTTGTTAATGGCTACTTTCTCGATGGTCACTCTACTCTTTATTTGAATGACAAATTTTGAAGGGTAGTTAACCCAGGGTTTTAAGATAAGAAATGGATATTTCAAAAACAACTTATTTAGATCAAAATGAAACAGACTTCAAACTATTTGGTCACTGCTTTGGGTTTGTTATTATTCCCACTTAAAGTGATAGATTTTCTGGTTTCACTTAACTGAGAAACCTCTACTTGTCTGAGAGGCTAGGGAGGAGCCTCCTGGGACAGGAGAGCCCCAGCAGGAGACATGGTGTGCTCTCAGTTCAGCTGTGAAAGGAGACAAACGAAAATAACTGTGTTATCTTCCTGGGAATGTTGAACACGATGTGCCTTCACTCGGGTTTCTTCAAAGTCCTCTGGCACCAACAACTATTCCAAATGAAAAGAGGTTTTTCTCTGCAACTTCAACAATTTTATTTAATCACTGCCAACATAACTAATATTTATTACTTCCTTTGTGCCAGATATTGTTTTGGACATAGTTTGTAATTTAAATCCTCTCAGGAATCTTTGAGGCAGATATCCTTATTATTATTTTTTGTTTGTTTGTTTGTTTGTTCAAAAATTTGGAATCACAACAAGATTAAATGATTAATAAGCTAGAAAATGGGATTTGCACCCAGGTCATTTCATTTCAGCACAGAAACTTTGAGGTTGCATCTTTAACATGTTTCCCAAACTGGGTTCCAGGGACATAGTAGCTCTGCATGATATTGGCTCTTATTTTCCAAAATAAGGTTCCAATTTCTAAAAAGAGAAAAAAAAAAGATTCCAATTACTGAGAAATTTGCTAATGCATGAAAATATATTACTCAATTTTGCAAAACCTATAACAAACAATAGGCATTGAAAATCTTCAAGGAAAAATATTGTACAGTGTTTCTAAATATATGTGTTTATATATACAAACACATGTAGCTGCAGGTGCCCTGGATACATGTACATTTATATATATATATATATATATATATATATATATATATATATACACACACACACAAACATGTGTAATCCTATTTGTATTTATATGACTATCATATAAATTATAAATATTTAGGTGTATGTTTTCCACAGTGTATTCATAAGGTAACATGGGTCTGTGTATTTATTGGTGTTCAAAGTAGTAAGATCTTATATTGACTTAAATACTTACTTAGGTCATTTCTATTCCTCCTCTCTACAAAGTCATATAACAAGACTAAGCTCCTAATTTTTTTTAGAATACAGCATAAAGAGAATATTTTGCCATTCCAAAGTCTGCTGCATCAGTTCCATGGGATGTAACGCTCCAGGGTGGGTACCAATGCCCAAGAGTCTACCCAGTGGGAGGCACTGGGATCATAAGATTGCACCTTCTAGTCAACCCTTGACTCTAAGAATTCACAGACATCTTCAAGACAAATGGTTGATATTTTATAAACTTTCAGTAAAAAAAAAAACTTACATAATTTTAATTTTCAAACTCTTCCCTGAGTTACTTTGACCAAGTGTTTCTCTCTTTAAAAAAAAAATTCCTCACCAGTTATTTTTCCCAAGTTATTTCCTTAGAGCAAAGTTTGGAGATCTAAACAGAGTCAGGGAGGATTTAGTCCTAATTCTATCAGTAAAGCATTTTTTAATTTATTTTGAACTGATACACAAAATTGTAAGTGTTACATATTAATGGGGTACCATGTCATATTTGATATATATGTACATCATAAAATGCTTAATTCAATTTAAACACACCTTTTTCTCCAAACATTTATCATTTTTTTATGGTGAAATCTGTCAAATCTGGATTCTAGTTTCTTGAGGTGTGAAGCACACTACTGATATTTAAGTCACTCTGCTATGTGATAGAACACCAAATTACTCATTCCCATCTAACCATAGCTTGGCACTTGTTGGTCAACTGTCTCCTACTCTCCAGCCCACTTTCAACTTCTTTGAGACTGAATTTTTTAGATTGCACGTATGAATGAGATCTTGGGGTACTTGTCTTTCCATGCCTGGCTTCTTTCACTCAACATAATGATCCATCCATGTGGTCACAAATGGCAGGACTCCACTATCTTTATGGTTAAGTAGTTTTCAAATGTGTAGGCACACCAGGCTCTTTTTACACATTCATCAGCTAGTGGACACTAAGGTTGTTTCTGTTTCTTGGCTGTTGTGAATGGTGCAGCAATGGACGTGGGAGGCCAGATGTGTCTTGGACGCACTGATTTTAATTCTTTGGATGTGTATTCTGGAGTGGGACTGCTGAATCATACAGTAGGGCTGTTTGTGACTTTGGAGGAACCCTACACCATTGTGGTAAAGTACAGTCATTGGCTGAGGTAAAGTACAGTCCCACCAACAGTATGCAAGGGCTCCTCCCTCACCCTAACCCGCCAGCACTTGCCATCTGGTGATGCCCATTCTTACTGGGTGAGGTAATCCTGCAGCATGGTTTTGATCTGCCTTCCCTGACTAGCGATGCTGAGCATTTTCTGTGCACCTGTCGGCCATCTGTGTGTCTTCTTTTGAGAAGCATCTACTTAGATCTATTGTCCATTTTTAGTTGGGTTGTTTCATGCTATGGATTTTTTGGATTTACTTCATATTCTGTATTTCAAGCCCCTGTAGGTATATGGTTTGCACATATTGTCCCCATTACATAGGTCATCTCTTCACTGTCAGCTGTTTCCTAGGCTGTGCAGAAGCTTTTTAATTTGATGTCATCCCATTTGTTCATTCTTTCTTTTATTTCCTGTGCTTTGGGGATCTTGTCCAAAAAAAATCCTCTCTCATTCAATGTCGAAATCCCCCTGTGTTTTCTTCCATGTGGTTTCATAGTATCGGGGCTTATGTTTAAGTCTTTATTCCATTTCAAGTTGATCTTGGTAACTGATTAGATAGAGGGTCCAGAAAACTTGTTCTTATAGTGGTTACTATGCTACGAGTTGAGGACAGCATTATAAAATGTACTTCATGACAATAAGAGTAATTATGGTGTCAGATTATATAATCTGCATGCACAGCCACAATGTATGCGCGCACACACACACACACACACACATTCTTGAAGTACAGCAGAAAGCTTAGGTAAGGTGAAACAACAGAAGAGCAAAGCACACACACCTCTTCTGTCTAACCTAACACTTCACTTTTCTCCTTGAAAATATTGTCTCCCCAGAACCTGAGACTGATTATATTATTGTTTTACTGTGTGTGCAGGGAGGACCTCTCTATTTGATTTGTGGTATTTGGAAGTCACTTTAACACATTACTGACAACATCTATTTTAGTAAGAATACACTGACCAACGCCCAGCCGCAGACATCTCCTCCTCGTTCACTCTTCCCTTTCCCTTTAACAATTACAAACATCTTCCACTTATTAAGGGGGAAGAAGGTGAAGTGAAAGACTCTTCAAGTAGAGCTACTAAGAGATAAAAAGGAAGCACAAAGCTAATGAAGACTTTTAAAATTTTACCACTGCATTACATTGTTCATAACATTGGGGTTCGTTTTGACATAGTCATGAATGTGCAGAACAGAGTTTTCTCCATTTCCAACCACTGTACTTCTTCTTGCCCTGCTCTTCTCCCTTCCTGTCACTCCTTCCTCTAATCTACTGTCTTCCCTCTGTTTAGGTTTTAACATTGGTGCATAACAGTCATAACACTGGAATGGACTGGGATATCTTAGTCCATGCACATAGCATGATTTGGCCAACTGGATTTCCTAGTTTGTCTCCTTTCCTCCCTCCCTCCTTTTCTCTTGGTCCCCCATATCTACTTGACTGCTCTCCATTTTATTTTCATAAAATCACTTATTTAAACTCATTTTTCTCTCTAGCTTCTGCATATGAGAGAAACACTTGATCTTGACTTACTGAGTCTGGATTTTTTCATTTAGCATGGTGTTCTCCAGCTCCATCCATTTACCAGCAAATTTCATTCTGAAACCTCATTTCCTTCTTCTTTATGGCTGAGTGGAACTCCATTTGTGTATATATGCCACGTTAAAGAATGGTCTTCTACGTCATAAAGACTATAGATGACGAACTCAAAGCCAACATCACACTGAAGGGAGAAAAACTGAAAGCATTTCCCCTAAAATCAGGAACAAGACAGGAATGTTCATTCTCACCAATCCTTTTCAATACAGTTCTTGAAACTGAATCAGGCAAGAGAAGGAAATTAAAGGATACAAATTGGAAAAAAAATAGATGTTGAATTATCCCTGTTTGCTGATGACATGGTTCTATGCCTAGAAAAAACCCACCCCCACCCCACCCCCTAAAAAAACTCCACCAAAGACTTTTAGATTTGATAAACAAATTTAGCAAAGTAGCAGGATACAAGATCAATATACAAATACCAAAAGCTTTCTTAGACTCTAATAATAAATCTCTTGAGAAAGAAATCAGAAAACTCATCCCATTCACAATAACCCAAAAAAATACTGAGGAATAAATCTAACAAAGGATGTGAAAGACCTCTACAATGAAAATCATAATACCTGGAAAAAAAGTAACTGAAGAAGACATTAGAAGTTGAAACGACATATCATCTTCATAAATAGGTAGAAGTAGTAACATCAAAATGGACATATTACCAAAAGCAATCTAAGGTTCAATGCAAAGCCCATCAAAACACCAACGATATTCTTCACAGGACTAGAAAAGAAGGTCCTAAAATTTATATGGAAGAGTAAAAGGCCCAGAATAGCCATAGCTGAGTGATAAGAGTGAGGCTAGAGGTAACATAATACCTGATCTCAAATTATGCTAGGCAGCTATAGTAACAAAAACCCATGGTATTGGCATTACAAGCAATATAAAGACCAACAAAATAGACTAGAAGACACAAAGACAAATCCACATATATAGAGTCATCTTTTATTCAACAAAGATGCCAAAAGCATAAGTTGGGGGAAAGAACCTTTTTAGCAAATGGTGCTGGGGAAACTGGATATCCATATGTAGAAGAATGAAACTAGATCCCTCTAACCCTGCACAAAAATCAACCGAAAGTGGATCAAAGTAGTAGAAATTAGACCAGAAACTTTGCAACTGTTAGAAGAAAACATAGGGCCAACACTCCAGCACATTGGCACAGGAACTGACTTTCTTAATAAGAACCTGAAAGCTCAAGAAGTAAAACCAAAAATCAGTAAGTGGGATAGCATAACATTAAGTTAAAAACTTCTGCACAGAAAAGGAAACAAGAACCTGAAGAGAGAGCCTACAGAATGGGAGAGAAATTCAGCCAGCTATTCTTCCAACAGGGGATTAATAGCCAGAATATATAAAGAATTCAAAAAACTCAACACCAAAGCAAACCCCTAATAACCCAATCAATAAATGGGTGAAAGATCTAAAGATACATTTCTCAAAAGGAAAAATACAAATGGCCAACCAATATACGGGGAAACGTTCATCATTAGCAATCAGGGAGATACAAGTCAAAAGTACTCTGAGATTTATTTTCACCCCAGTTAGAATTGAAATCAATGATACAGATGAAAATAATTGATGATGAGGATGTGAGAGAAACATAACTTATACATTGCTGGAGGGATTGCAAAATGGTACAACCACTTTGGAAAGCAATATAGAAATTCTTCAGAAGACTAAGAATGGAACCACCATATGACCCAACTTTTCCACTCCTTGGAGTTTATCCAGAAGAACTAAAATCAGCATACTATAGGGATATACAGGCACATCAATGTTTATAGCAGCACAATTCACCACAGCCTAGTTATGGAACGAATCTGTCTGTCAATGTGTGAATGAATAAAAATTAATGGGGAAATTTCAGAAAGAAGTAAAGAGAGGATTAAACTAAAACTCCAAATGTGTTTTACACTTGTGTGTGCTGTGATTGTGTTAGATCTGGAGTTCAGAAAGAAGACACATTGTTGGGGATTAGTTGGAGAACCCCTTAACATGGAGGACAGTAGCTAAGTGTTAATTACACACCACGACTGTGGAATTCTCAGGGTAGGCAGGTATGTCTGCCTCCCACTGAAGCACAGGCTTGTCTTGTGAGGTGGTTTCATTGTCCCACACTACTCCCCTAAACATAGTAGTTTTACACATCAACACTGAGAAGAGAGATTTTCTGCAAAATGATAAAATATGGTGGAAAAAACAAGACAACTCATTATAAATATGACCTATACATTTGTAATCTGTAAATCTGTGGTTTTGTTGAGTTCTAAGCCTTTGAGACCAAGGCCAGTACAATATAAGCTCCAAGAAGCTGTTTTGCGGTTTTCCTCACATCCCCTTCCTGTCTCTTTCCATGTACAATTTCTTTAGAGGACCTAACTGTGCAATCATTTGACTGAGACTCTAAGACCAAAGGAGTTTTGAGAAAACATTTCACATCACAAGTCCTGCTGTGAGAGGGAGAAGAGGAGCATTGTTCAATTTCTTTTCAGGTTGGTTGTTGAATGCCTTGTAAGGAAACTTGAGGGTTCCATTTTCCATATAGGGCTTCCACTTAAATATTCAAATTTTGAAAAAAAAAATAAAGCTGAGTTGATACTTCTAAAGGGGAAGTGTGATGAGATATGCCTAAGAGTACAAGATCAGATTCTTCGAAAGTGGTTTTCTATTCTCTTCCTACTAAGTACAGGTAAGCAGAGCAGCCTTGGAAGAGAACACAATCTAGAGTTCATCAGAAAAGCAATGGCCCAGGGTTTCTATTTCTCCCTATCCTCTTTCTAAAAGATATTGGGACCCTCCCGCCAAACAGGAACCACATGGAGTCAACATCGGTGTTGGCCACCAGGTGGCAGCGGTACCTCAGGAACATGCTAGAGCAGTAAGGCTGGGTTTGCTGAGCTTCTCCTGTCCAGGTCCCTAAGCTCAGGTTTCCTTGTCTGTAACTACTGCTAGTGGAACAGTGAGTCCTGTTTATAGTGTCACTTGTTTCTATCCCCATCTTTAGGCTCTTCATAATTTCTTGTTTGTTTCTTGTCACTGCTTGATTTTTTTCTTCCTTCTGTTCCACTTTTTGCTGTCTCCCTGAGCATTAAGGTCAGCCTTGGATGTCTCTCCTGGATTTTCCTCCTTTCTCTGAGAAGAAAAAGATGAGTTATTTGCTGTTACGGCCCTGTCCTGGATCTGCCAGATCAGGCCCTCTCTCCCACAGAGCAGAAAACGAAGTCAAAGCCACAGAGCACAAATCTCCTATGGCTCTGTCTTCTCTCCACGCCCTCTGCCTACTTGCCTTCAGGGATGTTGAGCTTCACGCATTCCTTCATTGTCTCTTCATCGGGGGCTGGGTGAAGTTCATAGCCAAGGGTACCTCTTTAATCAGATGTTCCTGCCAACAATACCTTCCCATATCAGCTGCCTTAGTTTAAAGGGCTGTGCCTGGGCTGGGGATGTGGCTCAAGCGGTAACGAGCTCGCCTGGCATGCGTGCGGCCCGGGTTCGATCCTCAGAACCACATACAAACAAAGATGTTGTGTCCGCCGAAAACTAAAAAATAAATATTAAAATTCTCTCTCTCTCTCTTAAAAAAAAAAAAAGGACTATGCCTCTCAATTAAAAAAAAAAATCAAGCTACAAAATCACAGAGATACAGCTGAAGTTCACTTGGAAACGATTCTCCCCCAGCATCTGCAAGCTCTGTAGAGGACATGTCCTTGTATATATTCTCCAGAGCCTGCAGGTCAGGCGGGTGGGGTTTGGTGAAGCTTTGCCAAAATCAGTCCAATATTGGGATAGATCTGAAGGGACAGCAGTGGGTTCTGTGACCTTCCCAGCAGAGAGACTGCAGAAGTCATGGGTGCTGGACTCATGAGCAAGGGCAAAGAACCTCTCAGGTGTGACGTTTTAAGTTTCATGAAGAAAGACTGGGTTGTTCCTTATTGTTATTAGCCAATATCCTCTTAGCCAAAAGGTGACTTCTAGAAGTGTTGCACACTCGTCCCGAAGTAATATGTCTAATTATGAAAAGAAAACTCTCAGGGATCGCCCATCTGGACAACTCGAATGTACCTGCATTACGTGTGATATCACATAGAGGACAAGCACCTGTCGCTTCCCTTCTAGCAGTGACAAAGGGCCTCAACACAGGCTCCAGTGAGACACATCCGAGACAGAGCTCCGCTGACCTAGCCAGCTTTACGCTGTTGACTTTCTGAGTTTAGTTTTCCTCCCTGTAAAATGGAGCTAGAATAGTACCTAACTTGTGGGCAAAGTTCTTTTTGGGACTCTATTGGCCAGATCTGCTACACAATGAATCTCAGTACATGATTAAAACTATTGTAAAAGATTTTGGAGTAAAATTGATGAAACAACCCCAAAGGGAGGATTGAGCAGAGCTTTACGACCTATCATTAAATACTCCAGGAATATCATCTATGCACGCTCTTCTCTAGAAGAAATTTTTCTGTAGAAAAAATGAGAGCTGAGTATTCTTTCTATTGTTTTGGCAAGAAGAGACTTGTTTATAAGTGTGATAATGGTTGTTAAATTCAACAGAATTTTCGGTAGTGTTTACTTTTTCCTTTGTGGCACTTATGAACTGAATCTAGGGCCTTGCACTATGCTAGGCAAGGGCTCTACCATTGAGCTATATCCTAGCCCCAGAATTGTTCAACATTCATTTTATAATTTAAAAAAAATTATTGGTTCTTTTTAGTTATAATAACAATGGGATTCATTTTAATATCATTATAAAAGCATGGAATAAAATTTGTTCTAATTCAGTCCCCAGCACTTCCCATTTTCCCCTCTCCTCCTTTCCTGTTTCCTTCCCTTTGTTCTTCTGATCTTTCTGCTACTTATTCATTTATTTATTTTAAATTGGTGTCTTGTGGAGGTACATGATGTTGAGATTCACTGTGGTATATTAGTATATGTATGTAGGACAGATAGGTGAGACTCATTCCACTGTCATTCCCTATCCCATCCTTACTCCCTTCCCTTCATTCACCTTCCTCTCCTCCATTGATCTTTCTTCTATTATTTTATCCCCCTCACCCCCTTATTTTAGATAAGCTTCCATATATCAGAGAAAACATTCAACCTTATATTTTGGGGACTGGCTTATTTCACTTAGCATGATGATCTCCAGTTCCATCAATTTATTAGCAAATGCATCCAGTCATTCTTCTTTAAGGCTAAGTATATCATGTATATACACCACTTTATTTATTCATCTGTTGAAGGGCACCTAGGTCAGCCAGATAGCTTGGCCATTTTTTGTGAATTGTTCTGCTATAGATATTGATGTGGCTGTGTCATTGTAGTATGCTGATTTTAACTCCTTTGGATATATACCAAGAAGTGGGTAGCTGATTCAACTGGTGGTTCCATTCCTAGTTTTTGAGGAATCTCCATACTGCTTTACAGACTGGTTACACTAATTTGTAGTCTCACTAACAATGTATGAGTGTTCCCTTGTCCCGACATCTTCCCAACATTTCTTATTACTTGTATTCTTGATTACTGCCATTCTGACTAGAATGGTGTTGAAATTTTTTCATGTATTTCTTGACCAAATTTTTATTTTGGAGAAAAATTTGATTTATTTGGTTGTTTTGTTTTGGTTTTGGTGTTAAGTTTTTTGAGTTGTTTATATATTCTGGATATTAATGCACTATCTGAGGAACATGTGGCAAAGATTTTCTCACATTCTGTATACTCTCTTCACACTCTTGTTTTCCTTTGATGTGAAGAAGCTTTTTAATTTGAAGCTTTTTAAATTTTATATCTTGCCCTTTAGGAGTTTTTCGAAGATAGGCAGTTCCTGAGCTGATATGTTGGAGTGTTGGGCCTACACTTTCCTCAAGTCGGTGCAGGATTTCTGATCTAATTCCTAGGTCTTTAATCCACTTTGAGTTTTGTGCAGGGTGAGAGATAGGGGTAAATTTTATTCTACTATGTAGGGATTTCCAGTTTTCCAAGCACCATTTGTTATAGAGCCTATCTTTTCTCCAACACATGTTTTTGGTACCTTTGTCTGGTACCAGATAACCATATTTATGTGGGTTTGTCTCTGTGCTTTCTATTCTACTCCATTGGTCTTCGGGCCTGTTTTGGTGCCAGTATCATGTTGTTTTGTTCCTAAAGCTCTGTAGTATAATTTGAGGTTCAGTGTTGTGAGGCCTCCTGCTATCCTTGCTAAAGATCGTTTTGACTATTCTGGTTTTTATTTTTCCAAATGAATTTCAAAACTGCTTATTCTAGTTTTCTGAAGAATATCATTGGAATTTTGATGGGCTTTGCATTGAATCTCTGCAGTACTATTGGTAATATGGCCTTTTTTTTTTTTAACAAAACTGTTGTTTCATTAAGACAGGTACATAAAGGTTAAAAATACCTTCAAACAAAACAATGGTTATCTTGTTTATCATCAATATAAAGTTACAATACACATGAACCCCTTCCCCCAGGCTAGAAAAAAGTCAAGATCATGAGGAAGTGTTAATGAATAGCTATGATTCATACACGAAGAAAATACTGCCTCAGAGAATACAGAGACACAATAAATGTTAATCAAAACAATCTCTGAGCAGAAAGGTCCACCAGTACAAAAATAAAAAGTAAATAGAAGTAACATAGTAAGAACAACTTGGCAATAAGTCTAATTTTTTATAATTGATTTTGCTCTACTTACTAAGTTAACTAAATGTTGGGGGTTAAAAAAAAAGGAAACCTAAGAAAGACTATATAAGTGAGGGAATAGGAAATGAAATGATTTTAGTGCACACATGCACACAGATCTTAACTTTTCTAGAGAACACAATATGTTGAGTAGTAGAAAGGAATTTAATTCCTATAGTGGATGAATGTCATTCACTTAGTATGGAGTTTTCGACATTACAAACAAATTATTAAAGCCTTCAAAAAGAAAGAGTACAACCTAATCTTATAGCATAAAATTAATTCTGCTATATATCTTCATTATCTGTATTTACTAATGGATACATATTACAAAAATAATGATATTCAAAGCTCAAAAAAGCAAGCAATTACTACAATGTCTCTGATAGCACTGGGAGACTTTATCCTTTATGTACTAATTCAAACAAGCTTAATTTTAATCAAATTCCACCCATGCTAACAGAACTATTAGATTCTCAGACTTCTCCAAATGTACATGTCTCCAGAGGGCATGCCTATTTGAAATCCTAAAACCATTTGTTTGCTATTTCTTAATAAAAACTTGTGAAAAACATGTAAACCATACCCTTATCTTTTGGATTACAATGACTAAGTATAAAAACAATTCATTTAACATGTATTAACATTATTAATCTGAACTATAAATCATTGAAGTTACACATAAAAGCACCTACAAAATTTAAAAAAATGAAAGATTCACAGTGCACTGCACCCTGGAACATGTGGTTGGAACATTTAAAAAGTGAATTCAAAGACCTATTTATCTTTCAAATACATGAAACATAGTGAAGCCAACATAGCTACTCTTCTCATTTAGCTTCTTAAAATGCAGCACTCAATAGAAGGAAATTATTGCATATTCAGCATACTACTTTATCATCTGATTTCCTCAAATCATACTTAAGTATCCCAAAAGGAGAAAATCTAGTCCCGTGCTAAGCATGGCCTGTCTCAAGGTAACCTGAACAATGAGAGGGAATAAGTACAACAAACAGGTACATCCAACTTATATATTTTCTGCATAGTTAAGTCACATCATACACGTAAAATTTAACTCATCATTTAACATGTTAACCTCATACTGTCAAGAGAGCCTAAGTTATCATAATCACATACCAACCATTCCCTTAAGTTTGTTCCACAGTGCATTAAATGAAGCAGCACAACAGCAATAACTATTGTAATTAAAGAAAATTTGTTAGTTCTTGAAAATACTCAACCACAGAATCCATACTTCTGATAACTCTGATCTCTTATGCTTTAGTATTGAGAGCTAAAGACTAAACCTATAGGCACCAGAAGGACTGATCAAGCACTCATTTAAAAAGAAAAAAAAAAAGATACACACACACACAAAAAAAAAACACTAAAAATTAAATGGTTTCCAGATGACAGTAAACAAGTGAAAAATGATTCATCTGCCAGGCAAACTGTTTTCACTTCCTTAATGATTTAACAGAAATCTGGAATGCTTGGACCAACTATAAACATGGCTCAAGGAGACCCGAGCAAAGCAGCTGTATTTCTGAAAAGAATAGTAAGAGCTTCCAAATGCAATCATATAATGCATTAAAAAGCAAAGGTCACATAAGGATTCACAAATTAGTCACATTAAAAGATGCAGGATTGTGGATAACCTAATTCTCAAAACACTGCTAGCAACATGAATTCTCCTGCTTAGCACCGAGTGTGACACTTTCATGAATAAATAGAATTTCTCCTTTAAAATCAAGTCACTTAAAATCTAAAGCCAAGTAATAATACAAAGTGAATCCTTACAATAGCCCCCCTTTTAAAAGTTCTACAGGTTAAGCAGAACCTCTAATTAAATAGGCTACCTATACAGAATAAAGATTTCTACAGTAACATTTATAAGCAGAAAATATTTTGTGGATACCACTTGTAAAACAAACAAAAAGATCAAAACCCATATGACAGACACACACGCATAGACTCAAACTGTCCCTCACCCCCACCCCCAAGAATTATCTTCAATGAGGTCAGATGCAGCCAAAATGCATCTCCTACTTAAAGCTCAGGTGATTGTCCTCAGTTACAGCTGAAAATTCTTCTCAAAATGGCTATTGCCATCCTTATTTGGATTTAAGAATCCGAAAGGAGCAAAATACATTCCTAGGAGTGAGTTATGTATGTTACTTTCATGTTCTGATCTTGCCCTAGTGAAATGCTTTATTTGTTCTTGGTAAACTGGACACCCCTTCTGCTTCTGATGCCCATCATTCAGGGGTTTCAGCATGCCAATAAAAGCATTTCACTTTGTTCTACTGAAAATTGGAACCTAATATAACATCAATTTCCATAGATCACACAGATATGCAATGTAAAACTAATGTCAATTTTTCCGTACATGTAATATGGCCCTTTTGACAATACTAATTCTGCCTATCCAAGAACTTGGGGGATCTTTCCATCTTCTAAGGTCTTCTTCAATTTTGTTCTTTAGTGTTCTGTAGTTGTAATCTCAGAGGAATTTCACCACTTTTGTTAGATTGTTTCCAAGTACTTTTGTGTGTGTGTGTGTAGTTGTAGATGGACAGAATGCCTTTATTTTATTTGTTTATTTTTATGTGGTGCTAAGGATCGAACCCAGCACCTCACACATGCTACGCAAGTGCTCTACCACTAAGCTACAGCCCCAACCCTCCAAGTATATTTTTGAAGCTATTGTGACTGGGATAGTTTTCCTAATTCCTTTTTCATCAGATTAATTATTGGAGTATAGAAATGTGATTGATTTATGAGTATTGAATTTGTAACCTACTACTTTGCTGAGCTTGTTTATTAGCCCTAAAAGTCTTCTGGTGGAGATTTTTGGGTCTTCCAACTACAGAATCATGTCATCAGAAAAAAAAATAATGTGTGCTCTTCTTTCCCTATTTGTATTGCTTTAATTTCTTTCTGTTTTCTGATAGCTCTGGCTAGAATTTTAAGGACTGTTTTGAATTGAAGTATGAAAATGGGCATCCTTGCCTTGTTCCTGTTTTTAGAGAAAATGCTTTTGATTTTTCTCCATTCAGAATAATGTTGGGTTTGGGCTTGTCATATATATTATCTTTACAATGTTGAGGTAAGTTCTTTCTACCCCTAATTTTTTTTTTAGCATTTTAAGCATGAATGGGTTCTGTACTTTGTCAAATGCTTTTGCTACATGTATTGAGGTACTCATATGGATATTGTCCTTAAGTTATTTATGTGGTGGATTTATGGATTTCCATCTGTTGAACCAACTTTGTATCCCTGGGATGAAACACACTTGATTATGGTGCACTATCTTTTTAATGTGCTTTTGAATGTGGTTTGGCAATAGTTTATTAAGAATTTTTGTACCTGTATTCATCAAGTATATTGGCTTGAAGTGTCCCCTCCTTTTCTATTTCATGGAATAATATGAGGAGTATTGCTATTAGTTCTTCTTTAAAGGCCTAATAGAACTCAGCTGAGAATCTATCCAGTCCTAGGCTTTTCTTTGTTGGAAGGCTTTTGATAAGTGCTTCAATTTCATTACTTGATATTTATCTGTTTAAGTTTTCTATGGCCTCGTGATTAAACATGGATAGGTCATATGTCTCTAGGAATTTGTCAATATCTTCAAGATTATGTAGCTTATTGGAGTATAAATTTTCAAAATAATTTCTGATGACCCTAGGGATTTTAATAGGGTCATCATTCTGTAATGTTTTGCTTTTCAGAGTTTTTTTTTTTTAATTTAGTTTTTCATTTTCATTTGGTTAGTTTGGCTAAGGGTTTATCAGTTATTTTATACTTTCAAATAAACCAACTCTTTGTTTTGTTGATCTTTTTTGCGTTTTTTTAAAACTCAATTTCATTGATTTCAGCTCTGATTTTAATTAGTTTCTATCATCTGCTGATTTTGGTGTTGGTTTGTCTGTCTTTTCCCAGGGCCTGGAGATGCAGTGTTGGATTATTTATTTGGTATCTTTCTATTGTTATGATTGAGCTCAGGTCTATGAACTTTCCTCTTGGAACTGCCTTCATATTGTCCCAGAGATTTTGATGTGTTGTATCATTATTCTCACTTACTTCTAAGAATTTGTTTTATTTCTCCCCTGATTTCTTCTGCTATCCATTCATCATTTGAAAGTGCATTATTTAATCTCCAGGTGTTAGAATGGCTTCTGGCTTCTGCCTTTTATCTTAGCATTGATTTCTAATTTCATGTCATTATGATCTGATAGAATGCAAGTTATTCTCTCTCTCTCTCTCTCTCTCTCTCTCTCTCTCTCTCTCTCAAATTTGCTAAGATTTGCTTAGAAAATGTTCCATGGACTGCTGAGAACAAAGTAAATTCAGTCTTGATGGATGAAATATTCCATAGCTGTCTGAAAGGTCCATATATTGTATTTTTTAGTTCTGTAGAATCTTTACTTAGTCTTTGTTTGTTTGATCTATCCAGGGGTGAGAGAGGCATATTAATGTCACCCAGTATTATTGTGTTGTAGTCTATTTGATTGAAAAGATTATGTCAGCCTTGGGCTTATATTTCCAAGCCTTCATATATCCCAATTAATCTTAAATTTGGCCTTTTAATGTTATCTGAGTGTCTTGAATATTCTGTTCACGGTCTCAACATCTTTTCTTTATGGTCAACTTTATTTTCAAGATTATACACTTTGTCTTTGAGGCCTGAAAATTCATCTTCAAAATGGCTTAATCTATTGGTGATGCTTTCCATTGAATTTTTAATTTGGTTTATTGAGTCATTTCCAGGATTTCCATTTGGTTCTTTTTTGGAATCTCTATCTCTTTATTGAAATGACCTTTCACCTTCTGTATTTTCTCTCTGATTTCACTCCCTACATCTTCTAGATAATAGAACATTTTAACTATGAACTTGCTACATTTCTCCTCTGACATTTTCTCCACTGTGATGTTAATAAAGTCAGTTGTTGAAGCATTGTAGTTCTTTGGGGTGGTGGGTTTCCTTGATTTTTTTTTTTTTGTAGATTGTAATGTCTACCCATCTATTGGTTTTCAGTTCTTCTTTTAAGCAAAGGACTACATTGTGAGCTTCTTTCCCTTAAGAGCCCTGGGTTGGGTGAAAATCCAGATAATATTTTAAGTCAATGTGTGATCCCAACATCAACACCATTTTAAGAGATACCAGTGAGCCCTATTTACTATAATCACTTAAGAGCCAAGCCTCATTCCATTCAATCGTATATAAGTAAAACAAAACAAAACAAAACAAAAACCTCATTGCTATTATTCTATGAGGTTCCTCAAATCCAGATATAAACCCGTAATAAAGTTCTGGAATAGGTCAAAATATCAATTGTTAAATTTAGTAAACTTACTATAATCTTAAATGAGAACTTAAAGTGGGGAGTCAGAAAGATTGGGTAAAAAGGAGAGGGAAAAATAGAAAGGAAGGAAGAACGAAAGAAGATATAAAAGAATAATTTACACATAGGGAGAAAGGAGAATTCGAGGAATGGTGAGTATTTGAGGCAGTAGCAGATAATGCAAGAGGAAGACTAGTGGGTAAGAAGAGCAAGTATAAACCAGAAGTAGGAAGACAAAGATAAGAAGATTGATTCCAATTAATGTTCTAAGCCATTAGAGGAAGCACATTCACATGTGTTGAAGGTAGGATGTTGGCCGTTGGGTAACAGTTATCATTCAAGTTGAAACTTTATTTATATGTCCAAAGTTGATGTCAGAGTAGTGTATAGTAAACCATGTTAAGGTGAAGAAAGTTCGTAGCGTATGCCCATCTTTGGCTGTGGACCTCTCCTGAGTTGCTGGGCACAGGAGCCAATTCCCTGAATGCCATGAACCTCCTACCAGCAGCTTCTGTTGTGTCAGCTGAGGGTCCGAGGGTGCAGTGTGTGGCTTGCCTGTTTCTGTTGTTTACAGGAGTTCAGGGTGCAGGCTCTGGAGCGTCCCTGGGACTTCTGAGTCACCTTGTCGCTGCTCCCCTCTACAAGGTCCTTTTAGTGGTAGTGAAGATCCTGGTGACTGCTCTGAGTGCAGGGATTCTGGTTGCAGGTTCTCCGTGGGTGTGCTGTCATGCAGAAATATTCCCCTGGCCAATGCTGCTCTCCAGATGTTAGAGTAAAGGGTCTCTGGTGGTTCACCTGGACTCTAGTTTCCACTGCCCAGGTGTGAATGCAGGCATTGATTCCTTCTGTTTACTGAGTCTCATGCTCAGCCCCCCAGGTATCTAGATAAGGCCTTTTTACCCTCTGGTTGTGATCATGGGCCAGGCTTGGTGCCATTTAAGGCTGCGAATACTCACTTTGTGCTCCCTAAGCCCTGGTAATTCTCCACCTTAACTGATCTCCTCTGTCTGCCTGTGGGGGTGCCTCTGCACTAAGTTTCCAGGAATACTCAGGGAACTTAGCTTAGCAGCCTTCTCTCCATGGCTGCCACCATCTAGGAACTGGGTCTCTAGGTCACTGGACATTCAGGCAGTGTCCTTCTGGTATGGCCCCACAATACCAGGACCATCCCTGGGCTTCCCACGGGTCCTGGCCTCCACATCAGTGGTCACTGTGGTCACTGCCTGGTGAAACCGCTTCCCTTTGTTCAGGGCCAAAGCTGCATGCATCTTACTATCTGTCTGATCCAAGCACACGGATGCTGTAGAGGGCGTCCCATCCTGGATGGGTCACTGGCTGAGTGGGGCTGGGGGCACTTCCCTGCACAGGTCCCTACAAGGCCCTCACTCCCTTTGTTCACCATGAGGGGGATGGAGAGAGGGTCTCAGCAATTTTCACCTAGTGGTGGTCCTTCCAGAAGTTCTTTCTGGCCAGATTGTTTTAAGAAGTCCCACTGCAGGGGATTCCCTGTGCCTTAGTTGTTGATAGCTCCCTGGGTGTGGGAAGACACGCGATGGGGTAAGGGGGTCACCTGTGGGCTACAGCTCCACAAGATGTGTGCATACCCAGCTCAGCTTCCTTCTCATAATTTGGTTTTAAGCTTTTTGCTCTGTTTTAAGGATGGTGATGCTGCCATCATGCTTTAGATTTTGTCTGTCTTCCCAGATGTTTCCAAGTGGGTGAGTTTAAGAGATTCCCCTCCCCCTTCTCTCTCTGATGCTCCTCCCACTCCCCATCTGCAGGGTCAGGTGCAGGGCTGGAGTCTGAGTCTGTTTTCTACTCTGGTAACTCATCTTCCGGTCTCTCCAGGCCCCAGACCTTGAGCCTTAGAGCTCTATTTTGTCACCCACCTTTCCTTGGTGTCCACTGTCTGAGTTGGGAGGAGATGAGAACTCATTGACTCCACCATCCTCCCCCCTCCATTCTTTTTTTCTAACTTGTTTTCATTTTATTAATATTTTTAAATGCACTTAAATTCAGTTAAGATTTGATTTTTTGAAAGCAAAATCACAAGTAAGAACACATAACTAAGGACATACATTTTTGTTTAAAATATTTTTTAATTTGGGGATTAAATTTGATATTTTTATGCTTTAGTGCTTAACAGATATATATTATAGATGTACAAAAAATTACTGAAGTTTGCAGTTATAAGGAAAGATATTCAATTAATAGAGTAAGTCCCCAGTAGATTCACTGAATATCCAATATCTGTTAAGGTCATAGCTTAGATACTTTGGTCATTAAGATAATTTCCTTAGACTAGTGACAAAGTAAACAATAAAAATTGATTTGAAGAAAGAAGTGGCCAGGACATGATCAACACATGCAGTCTCAAAAAATTCAAAGAATGTTATTTTATCTTATAGAAAAAAATTAAAATGATACTGAGTTCTAAAGCATAATGCATTTATTACATCTGAAAACTAAATTTATTCTTCCTCATGTTTTTCTCATGTTCAGAATTAAATTATAATCCACTCCATTTTTATCATTCCTTTTAGAGAAATCAGAAGTAAAATTGTGCCCTTAATGTGCCCTCATTGTGGTCAATTGCTATAAGTAATAAAAACTCATTTCAATCACAATACCTCAAAATATATTCTTGTGAATCAACTTGAGGAGGTTTTATCGAAAAGATATGGGTTGTTTAAATCAGAATTAATAGGTAGCTCTGTGACAACAGCTTAAATCTGCTGAACAAAAGAATGTAAATTGCCATTTTTTTTTGCAAACCTCCTGACAACCTGTATATTTAGATACTGTAAAAAGTTAAAGAACAAAGAACATGTTTGAACATGAAATATGTATTGCATTTTATGAGGAAACTAATTTATTCTGTATGTATATGCCTGCTGGTCTTTGAAAAGTAAAAATGCTAAAAGCATACATCTATTCTAGCCTCACAAAAGATTATCTTTTGGTTTCCATAAAGGAAGAATGAATATCCTGAAGTTCAATACAATGGGAATAAAACAGCAAGACAGAAAATAGTTTTCTTATTCATAAAAAACATCCAAGATAATGAGATGTCATTTATAATGGTAGGCATATTTTTGGACTCACACCCACCAAAAATAAAGGAAGTGAGATTTTCAGAGAAGTTTAAGTGAACAATGGGATCCACACTCTAGTTTTCCCATTGCTATGTTTTAGCTGGTTCATCATTCTTTTTACTGAACAAAAATGGGAGGGCTCTACAGCCCCAAGGTTCAGATCAGATTGTCTGCTTCCTCACATGAAGCATTTCCCATATTCAGAAGTCAAAGGCCTTATGAGGAAGTGGTATTAGAAGACAGCCTGCACACAAAAAATGATTTCCTAAATGGGGTTCTCTAACCCTAACCAAGGAGGCAGTGGGGCTCTGTTCCCTTTCAAGGACCAGATGGGATGATGAGGCTCGTGAGAGGAAGATGGCGGGGCAGATGCAGGCAGCAGCCCTCCACCCTCCACAGCCCAGAGGGGAAGTGGGGAAAGAAGGCTGATCAGAAGTGAGTGACACAGCAGACTCTCTGAAACACGACCCGGGACAGCTTGAGACTTGAAGGGACTTGGAATTTGGCTTTTGGAGCAGAAAATATGGACAGAATTCCTTGATCCTGAACCCTGGCCAGAGTGGGGTCAGAGAAGAGGAGTAACAAAGAGAGAAAGAGGAAGCCCAAGACTCAGCCCCGGGCCCTGCACTTGGCACCCAGTCCCTGCCCCTCAAACTGGGTGGGTGTGGAGGGCAGCTCTCGGGGACAGCACACAGGTGCAGGAGCCTGGTGTGTAGAAGCCTGCCACATCAGTCCTTTGCCTTTAGAAATGCTCTGACACTTTCAAGTGGTTTAAGGATGGGATACTTCTCTGTTGCTCTAGCACTCTTAAGACTGAACCCCAACCAAAGATAACCCATTCCATGGGATAGTTGACATTTTCAAGTTCCAGATGCATTTTCATCAAAATACACAGAATCATCTTACCCCCCTTTTTTTTAAAAAAGAGGATATAAATTCTTTTATTTTTAATATTTATTTTTTAGTTTTCGGCAGACACAACATCTTTGTATGTGGTGTTGAGGATTGAACCCGGGCCTCACGCATGCCAGGCGAGCCCGCTACTGCTTGAGCCATATCCCCAGCCCCTTACCCCTTTTTTAATTGATTTAGAAACAAAAGAATAAAAATTAGTATAAATGAAATCATTGTTATGGAAAAAAATTAGCCAAAATATTATCACCAGTACTTCTTTGCTTTGTTGGACTATTTCTTGAAGCAATTTTTTTGTCTCATTGATTTCAAAAAATGACAAAATCATAGAATTTGCAGGGAAATGGATGACATTAGAGCAGATTATGCTAAGTGAAGCTAGCCAATCCCTAAAAAACAAATGCCAAATGTCTTCTTTGATATAAGGAGAGTAACTAAGAACAGAGTAGGGACGAAGAGCATGAGAAGAAGATTAACATTAAACTGGGATGAGAGGTGGGAGGGAAAGGGAGAGAGAAGGGAAATTGCATGGAAATGGAAGGAGACCCTCAGGGTTATACAAAATTACATACAAGAGGAAGTGAGGAGAAAGGGGAAAATAATACAAGGGGGAGAAATGAATGACAGTAGAGGGGGTAGAGAGAGAAGAGGGGAGGGGAGGGGAGGGGAGGGGGGATAGTAGAGGATAGGAAAGGCAGCAGAATACAACAGACACTAGTATGGCAATATGTAAATCAATGGATGTGTAATTGATGTGATTCTGCAATCTGTATACGGGGTAAAAATGGGAGTTCATAACCCACTTGAATCAAAGTGTGAGATATGACATATCAAGAACTATGTAATGTTTTGAACAACCAACAATAAAAAAATTTTAAAAAAAGAGATGTTGTGACGATTACAACACAAAGAATGATTTAGAAAAATGAAGAAAGATTTTTAAAATTGTTGATGGAGTCTCTAAACAATGTAATAAGGATAACTTTAAGTCCAGTTGGAGATCTCACGATGTGGAGGGGTAGAAGTCTGTAAGGTACATCATTGCAGTGTCCCCTTATCCTGAAGGCAGTGTGAAGGTGCTGAATTGCCTCAAGAGCGTGGGAGAAGAAACGCAGCACTCCTGGCTTCTGAGAGCAGATGCACAGATAGATGGAACCCTGAGTCACACCTTCTTCAACCACTTCCAATGACCATGTTTCATGAAGAATGGACCTGGAATGGAAACGTTGCCAACTCTTGGTGTGAATTTGGGAGCTCTTCACGGTGAGTGCAGCTTCTCAGCTCACCTATGGGATGGTGCAATTGGACTGTGAGAGAAATCTGAGGCCACCAAAGAGAGCAGAGTGAATCCTTCCTTGCTGCCCAACAATTCTGTGATCCGCAAGAAATGCCTGGTGCCTTTCAAGCACCATGACTCCTCCCGAAGCATGTGAGCAGAGTGTGTGTTGAATGTTGTGGGACTGAACTTCCTCCTACCATTTACTTATTTTTTTTTATCTTTCATTCCTTTTTTTTTATTATTGTTGGTTGTTCAAAACATTACATAGTTCTTGATATATCATCTTTCACACTTTGCTTCAAGATACCATCTCACTCCAGTAAGATTGGCAGCCATTATGAAGTCAAACAACAACAAGTGCTGGCGAGGATGTGGGGAAAAGGGTACACTTGTACATTGCTGGTGGGACTGCAGATTGGTGCAGCCAATTTGGAAAGCAGTATGGAGATTTCTTGGAAAGCTGGGAATGGAGCCACCATTTGACCCAGCTATTCCCCTTCTCGGTCTATTCCCTAAAGACCTAAAAAGAGCATGCTACAGGGACACTGCTACATCGATGTTCATAGCAGCTCAATTCACAATAGCAAGACTGTGGAACCAACCCAGATGCCCTTCAATAGACGAATGGATTAAAAAAATGTGGCATTTATACACAATGGAGTATTACTCTGCATTAAAAAATGACAAAATCATAGAATTTGCAGGGAAATGGATGGCACTAGAGCAGATTATGCTAAGTGAAGCTAGCTATTTACTTATTAACAAAGGCAGTATTAAGTCTTAGTCCCTTTATCTATTTCTAAGACTGATCTTCAGGTATTGGTTAATATTCTCGTAACTAGAAAAAAAAGCAGAAATAATTTCCATGTACATATTAATTTAAAACTGATTGTAATTAAATTATTTATATTTTTCTACTGATGCCCAAACTTTTCTTTGATGAACTAGTCAATTTCATTAACTTCATAAATAGAAGCAATGTTAAATTTTTTCCGTGAAATAATATAGTAAATGGTACAAGATAATTTTATGTCTTCATTTCTTCTATTTTTATTGAATTTTAAAATTGCTACATTATAGTTATGCATAAAAGTGGAGGTCATTGTGACAGGTCCATACATGTGCACGACACAGTTTGGTTAATTTTATTCTGCTGCCCCTTCTCTTTCCCATTTCTCCAGCCACTCCCGTGTTCTTGGCCAAACTCAGCAAGTCTCAGAACACTTACTGATGTTTAAAATAGGAGAAATGTGTCCATCATAAGCCTGCTGAGAGTTACAGGATTAGGCTAGCTGATGGTATTAATGGTTGGCAACTACAGATGCTGTGGATTGATTTAATCAGACCAAGCCCCTGAGCCAGCTCAGATGTGACAGCTGTCCAGAATAGGGTTCAACAGCACAAAGGCCAGTGGAAAGGGGATGCCCCCACATCCACCATTATTGCAAGGAAGCTTCTGTGTCTGTGCTCAATGTAAGCTTGATTCCTCATCTGTTTAAAGGGAAAAATATGTATATGCATGTGTGTGTGTGTGTGTGTGTGTGTGTGTGTGTGTATAAAATACAGGAGGCTGGGATTGTGGCTCAGTGATAGAGCACTCGCTTAGCACAGGCGGGACCCGGGTTCTCAGCACCACATAAAAATGAAGGCATTGTGTTGTGTCCATCTATACCTAAAAAATAAATATAAAAAAAAGTAAAAAAAAAACTTAAAATAAAGTACAGTAATAAAAATACATATGGTAATGAAGTAATAGTGGATTTTGAGATATATACTTCACCCTTGAGATTTACTTCCAGAGACTAGAAGAAAGTTAAATGAGATCATCAAAGATTATTAGGGATGAGAAGGGAGAGAGTTAATGTCAATGCTACCAGGCATAAATTTGAGACTATGGCAAAGAATATGGGAAGAAACAAAGAGACAGAAATACAATTCAAGTGAGGTGCTGCTCTTCCCAGAGATCAATACCCCAAACCTTCCAGTATCTATATGATTTATGCTCCATTAGGATGATCATGTTTGGCTTTCTTTTATTACAGTAGATGCTCAACTGGCATTTACTGAATATATGACTAAATAAAGTATTAAATAAATGGATGGATATATAGATAGAGAGATGAAAAGTGATCAGGACATATAAATTAGACCCCTAGGAGGTAAATTTTGAAGAAACCTGGAGCATGAAAGAAAGGATGAGGGAAGATTTTAATAATTTCTAGATGAGGGTGAGTATTGATAGGGACCAGGGTCTTCCTCCTAAAGCCAGGGGTCCAAATACCATGGAGAGTCTTCTGAGGGCACCTGTCCATTGCCACATCTTCTCACGCTTGGCCTTTGTGTGTCCCCTCCGCTATTTAGAGGCCCCCTGTGCCAACCCAAACAAGAGCTACTGACACATCTCTCCCAGCCAGGCCACACCTCTCAGTGAAATCCTGACACACCGTGGCATCCCACCACGTTTTCAATTCCAATTTCCCTAAAATGATGTAAAGTATCTTTTCATGTTGGTATTAGCCATTTATGTATCTTCTTTGGAGAAATGTCTAGTCAACTACTTTGAACACTTTTTAATCATTATTTGGCTGTATTGTTGTTGAGTTATAGGAACCTTCTGTCTCTTTTTATTGTCTTTTTTTTTAGGGGGGAGGCTTCTTATAATTAACTTTGTAAGCACTTATATTCTGGATACACAACCTTCATCATACATGTATTTTGTAAGTATTGAAAATATTTTTCCCACTTGGTGACTTTCTCCTAATGGTGTCTTTTTAAGCACACAGTATTTTAAATTTAATTAAGTCAATCTTTGATTTTTTTTATGGAAGATACTGTTGTTTCCATGTCTAAGAATACTTTCTTATGTCAAGGACATGAAGAGTCTCTCCTAGGTTTTGTTCTAGAAGTTTTATAGTTTTTGCCTATACATTTATATCTACAATCTATTTTGAGCTAATTTTTTTTTGGGGGGGGGGTGAAGTCAGCTAAGCTTTTTTTAAAATGTGGATATATCCAGTTACCACAATACCACTAGTTGAAAAGACTACCTTTCCACTCTGTTTTGGTTTTTCTATCTTTTATAAGCAATTATTCTTGAACACTTGATTCTGTTCATACATGTCTTAACCTATATGCCACTCCATATTCTTTAAGTTACCTTTATAACATGCTTTGAAAGTGGGTAGCAGAAATCCTCCAACTCTGTTCTTCCTTTTGAAAAATTTATTTTAATTATTCTAGATTCTTTGATACAAATTTTAGGAACAACCTATTAATTTATGTACAAAAACCTGGGATTTTGACAAAGATTGGTTTAAATCTCTAGCTTAATTAGAGGAAAATTGCTATTTTAACAATAGTCTTCTAATCCATGATCATAGACTGTCTTTATTTTACATTTTCTTTAATTTTTTTAAAGAATGTTTTATAATGTGTAGTTTACAATTATTGTACTTCTTTGGTTAAGTTGTCAGTAGTCTCTTTATCAGAATGAGGAACTTCCTTCTATTCCATGGTTGCTAAGAATTTGTATTACAAATGAACACAGGATTCTGTGACATGCTGCATCTGCATTCATTGGGACAATCATGTGGTTTGGACTGTCAATCATTATTATGGCATATGAAGTTATCTGATTTGCCTATATGAAGCCAACCTTGCATTCCTTGGATAAATCGCACTTGGTCAAAGAATATAATATTTTTTATGTATTACATATTACAAAATTGAGTTTGCTAATAATTATGAAATTTTGCACTCATGTTTTTCCTATTTAATATTTTTGGCTTTAGTATCAGAGTAATGCTGACCTCATAGAGTGAGTTGGCAAGTGTTTCCTCCCTGTTTCCTAAAAGAGTTTCTCTGATTGTTTGATGGGATTCAGCAGTGAAGCTATCTGGGCTGGACTTTCTTTGTAGGAATATTATTAATGACCAATCCAACTTGTTATGTTCAAATATTCTAATTTTAGAATATTCCTTAAGAAGGTTTGATATCCACAGGAAAATTAAGTTTCTTAAACACGGCACAAGTTCTCCCAAATCCAGAGGAAAGGAGAAGGTTCCTAATGAGTGGAGTGTCTGCACGGGTAGTTAATAAAGAGCTCGTCAGTAGATAAACACTAGTGAAAAGGGAGGTATGTGTTACTCAAGACAGTGGGAGATGGCCGCAGACATGTAATAAGGACCAGAGAGTTCAGGCACCATAAAGATGCACAGTTCATAACAGGAATTTCAGAAGTTGCCAGGGTATGAAAGTAATTCCTTACTTTCTCATTTTCTCTGTCAAATAAAATCCTACTTAGACTAGAACTCCAGGAAGAAAGACATATTAGTAAAAAGGGGACTGAGGGCCAAAACAGATGAGGACATCTTCAGATGCCACCTAGCAGCTCATAATGAGTTCAAGTCTCCTATCAGATACATTCCATCCCAGGGGCTAAGGAACCTCACAGATGAAATTGCTGGGCAGCGGCCAATGACCAGGAAACAAGGCCATGCTATCGAATAAACAAGCAGATGCCTGGCAGATCTTGTCCCATTTTCAAAGAGGAAGGAAAGGTGTAAGTGAGCTCCAGGTAAGTGCATTGAGCAAATCATTTAATCGCAAAGGACATAACAGTGAGGCCACCGTAGCTGCAGTAGGAACAGAGTAGTCCAGACAGTTCTCTTTGTGGAGGAGTAACTGGAATCACATTGCAGTAAGCGGTAACTTCTTTCCAAAATCGAGGTTAAATGGACTGTGTTCCTGTAAAAAAAAAACAGGATTAATGACAGTAATAAAAATTTCATTTGAATTTGTTAAATCAGCCATTCTTTTTAAAGTAAAAAGACAGTAGCAGAGGAAAAGAAGAATGCTAGAATTACCATAATGTTATTTAGCTATTTTTTTTCTGAATTCTAGTCTCTTAAATTGTTCAGAAAAATTCTCTGGCCTTCTCTGGTGAGACAGATTCTCTCAGAATATTTATGACTCATAATTTCATTTGGTTCCTTTTTGTAGGTTATATCAAATTTAACTGAGCAATCATGAAGACTCCAGTAAGATGGATGAAGTACAAAATAAATGCATAAATTCAGTAGCATTTGCAAAGTGAAACGGTGGCCATTTAGAATAATACGAATAATTCACAATAGCAACAAATCAAAAAAAAACTCTTATGAATAAATGATCAGAAATGTATGAGACCAATAAGACAATGACTGTCTACTGAAGAACAAATTTATGGAGATGTCATCCTGGTCTAGGAATAGAAAGCAATTCTGTGCTCATGAAAACTGTTCTCCGACTAATCTATATCAGCTTATTCTCATCAGGAATTTCCTTTGCACTTGCCATAAATGATCCAGATTATATTTGGAATAAAAATATTTGAATACTGCTTTAGCCAGAATTTTTGCCACTGCAACTAAAAGACCCAACCAGAACAACTGTAGAGGAGGAAAAGGGTATTTGGGGGCTCATAGTCTCAGAGTCTCAGTCTATAGACAGGTGGCTCCATTCCTCCCGGCTCAAAGTGAGGCAGAACATCATGGCAGAAGAATGCAGAGGAGGGAAGCAGCTCACATGATGATCAGGAAGCAGAGAGAGAGAGAGAGAGAGAGAGAGAGAGGCTCCACTTTCCATATACAAATAAGTACCCAAGGCCACATCCCCAATGCTCACCTCCTTCAGCCACCCCCACCTGCCTTCAATTATCATTCAATTAGTTCTATCAGGTGATTAATCCACTGACTTGGTTTATGCTCTCACACCCAACCATTTCCTCTCTGAGCCCTCTCACATTGTCTCCACATGAGCTTTTGGGGGACCCCTCGCCTCCAAAGCATAACAAATATATAGAGAAAATCCACAAAGAAGTAATGAGAAATTTTCTGCCAACATCAGGTAGTCAGCTGTGTTTTAAAGTATAATATTGAAAAGATATGGATGTTGGTGTCAGAACAGAGATATGGAACAGGTAAAGGTACAGTAGAGCTCGTCTTCTCTGCAGGGTGATCATGATCATGATCATTGTCACCATTATCACTCAACTGCTCAGTATCTACAGTGCACCTGCCACCGTCACAGGGTCCCCTGGGCATCAACACATGAACACTCCCGAGTCCTGAGTCAGCCCTGGTCTTGCTTGTTCCCTCCAATTTTCAGATTGATGATTTGTTCCTGAAGCATGGGGCAAGTGTGCATCTAATGACAGAGATGTATCCAGGGGTCCAATCAAGGAAATAAAGAGCGGGACTGGGTGTTGTTTCAGCAGGAGCTGGAGGGCACAGGTTCCCTCCCTGGGAGAGAACAGGACTCCCCGTGGATCACACGGGAAAATGGGGAAGACAGGGATCTTCCTCAAAAATAGGTCAATGATTAAACACCCAGGGCCACTCCTAGGCTGACCAAAGGGGCAATGGCAGACATCAGTGGGAGCCTTGATATGTGGGGTGGACACATATCAAGGGAGTAGGCTCGGGGCTAGGAGATCTCAGTCTGCGGCCACGGTGTCATGGTGCTCAGCAATTGGAAGAACAGCCTGGGATCCCTCTTCAAAGGCCTGATTCAGGTAGGCAGCTCAAAAATATCTCGATTCATAAGAAGAATACAAATGATTCTATTGGTTTGGAGTCATAGATGATGGCATTCAAGCATCTTTCACTCATTGTCACATCTAGTGCTGGTGGGTTCCTCTGTTCTGTCTGCTGAGGGTCACAGCTCTAACCATTCACCAGTCCTTATCACTGGACTGACTGCCCAGACTCGGCAGTCTGGGAGTTGCTGGCTTGTGGCCAGGGTGAGGCAGGAAGGTTAGGACCAAGGCTCAGAAAACATCTTACATCTTGCGAGGAGAGAGGATTTGTTATGGCTTGTTTTTTCCCAGTTTTTGACTTTCACAGATGGACAATAGGGTCAGAGAAATCAGAACTTCATCCAAAGGTGAGTGGGAGACAATGACCAGAAGGTGTGACTCCCAAGAGTTTCCAGAAATACTTAGACAAACAAACATCCTGACCTTTGAGAAAATGATGATCTCAGGAGGCCAGACACACCAGTGACTCGTGGGATATATAAAAGTGTGTGCAGGTGTGTATGGTGTGTATCCTTCTGAAAGGATGTTTGAAAACCAATCTCATAGTGAAAGTCATTTACTTCCCCTTTTCCTGATCCACACGTCTCCCTCATTCATTCATTTTTTTTCATCCTGGTTAACCATAATCACACATCCATCTACTCCCCAAACATACCATAGTTTCTATATTACTTGCTATTAAATGGCCTCTTTTCCTAAACTCTTAGAGCTGATGTGCCGCAGTCCGGCTGCAGCAAAATAACCGGGGGGGTGATGAACGACTTGTGTAGATCAATACAGCAGGAGTGGAAGCTGTTTATTGTAGGACAGGACGAGTATATATACATTCCACACAGCTTATCCTAATTAACATAAACTAGATACACCAGTCAACCAATAAGGAATCTCCACACTTAATGGCTCGCTGGCGTTACTTCACAAGCCACTCCCTCTGGCAAAATGCCAGGCGCCATCCTGACTTGTTTACAGACTCTAACATTCCCCTGGCAAAATGCCAGGAGCCATCCTGACTTGTTTACAGACTCTAACACTGATGTTGAAACTTCCATCTTGAAAGCATGAGCACAAAAACATGTCTGCAAACACTCGAGTCTGCAGCATTCATAAAGTCAAAACTGGGAACAGTTCAAATGTTTAACAACTCGTGAATAAATAGATTTTTAATGGAGTATGTCCATGCTGTGGAACAAAACTCAGTACTTAAAAAGAAGAAAATCTCTTCACCTCAGCATGAATGAACCTCAGAAATATTAGGATGAGTGAAATATGTCTAATGCAAAATACAACATATTTTATGATCTCATTTATACAAAATGTTTAGAAAAGAAAAACCTCTAGCCATAGAAAGCAGATCAGCAGTTATCTAGGTCTGAGAGGATCAGAAAGTATGGGCTGCAAAGGGGCACACAGGGACCTTCTGCAGTGACAGAAGTGTTTTGAAACTAGATTGTGGTGATTTGTGACCGGAGTCAACGTGTATATTACAATGATTGAGTTGTCCAGTTACAGTTGGCCAATTTTATGTTGTATAAGTTGTGCTTCAATAAAACTGTGTTTTAAGAAGCATGGCGGCCATCTCTCTGGATCCTGTCTGGACTGGGATCCCACCCCCTTTCACAATGACCACAGTAGGATCCTGGATCCTCCGAGGGCTTCAAGATGAAGGCCATGCAGAGAACACCCAATGGCTGGAAGCAGAGCCCTCCATTCTCCCCAAGGCTTGTTAACAATACCTGGCAGGCCCCTGGGCACAGAAAGGCTAATCTGGGTCCAAAATTCTTGGTATGCAAGAATTATCCTCTTCTATTTCTCCATAACCCAAATCAATTTCCATCTGAACTTTCATCTTGCCTGGCTACTGATGTGATTACCCTCAGCTCTTACTGTTCTTTAGGATTGTCACTTCTTGCTCACCCTTGAAGTCAGGCCACAGGCCAAAACATGAATGGAAGGAGTGTCCACTGGTCCTTGGCCTTTAGTTTGCATATTCCCAGGATCCCCACATGCATGACCCCTTCATACCATCATCCCCTGCTCTTCCAGTGCCCCCTCAGGCACAAGAATCTTTGCAGAGATGGCCTGTGGTCCTGCCTAAACCAGAAGTTGCAAATCAATGGTCTGGAGGCCACATCTGGCCTGCAGATGTGCTTTGCTTGGCCCACTCCATGTTTTAAAAATACTTAAGCCAACTTTTAAGTCAAGAGAGTTCACCACCAACTTTTTTTTTTTTTGGCTTCTTTTGAAAATCAGAAGATTCAGCAAAGACCAGCAGCCACCCTTCCACGTGGCCACACCACAGGGCTGAGAGGGGCAGCGGTGTTCCTCTCCTCATTGCCTCCCCAGCACTGAGGCAGTGGGCCAGTCGATGCTGTGTTTGTATTGGCAAGATACTTTCTTTAACCCTGAGTCCCTATCAACTATTTAGTCACCTGCATTAGCCACAGCAGGTGTGTGACCCCAGGTGTAGCAGGACTGTGCACCTTCAACTGCCCCTCCAGTGCCACCCAGTAAATCGAATGCTGTGGGAGGTATGTTTGTGTCCACTGGAATCTCTATGTTGAACCACTAAAGCACAAATGTGATGGCTTAGGAGGTGGAATCCAGAGGGAGTTAGGTCCCTGATGTCAGGGGCCCGGCCTTGGCCACCGGGGTTCCAGGCAGGTGGGCAGTGAGTGCCTGTTGTTTAAGCTCCTGGGCGGTGGTGATTTCCTGCCGGGGTGCTTCCATAGGCCTCTCTCTTAATATGATGGAAGTAGATTCACGTATTCTTCTGTGAGTGGAAAGAAGGAGAAGGGGAAATCCTGAGAGACAGGGAAGGAAGGTGAGGTCTCAAAAGATTAAACTGGAATAACCCGAAGTCAGGTACCCAGGTAGAGGACCTGTCCTTAGAGCCGAATAACCCATCAATTATCAAAAACACTGCACCTTATTTAGCATCAAAACATAATCTGCTGCCTGTGCTTGCAGCCGTGATGTTGCTGAGATGCTAATGCTGGGGGAGGGGCAGCTATGCCACTGAGGGCCAGCAGCGCCCTGAGAAGGGGAGGGGCCCTGCAGTCCAGCTCTTGACCAGGACCTGGCCTTCCCAACCAAAATGAGTCAGGTCATTGTGTCCCCCATTCCTGACCGGCTGCTTGTGGGAGAGCAGGCCCAGCAGGCAGGCAGGACTCCAGGGAGGTCAGAACCCCGGGCAAGGTAAGGCTGCCTGTGGACACTCAGGTCACAGAGGACTTCAGGAGGCCAGTGACAGCAATTGCATTGGAGGCTCAGGGCAGGGGGGCAACAGGCTCTATGGATGGTGCTCCCGCGCGCTGTGAGTTACAGCCAGGAGGGCTGGCCCTGGGCAAGCAGTCACAGAGGCTCAGAGACCCAGAAGCTGCATCCAGTACAGAATGTCATCAAGCCACATGGGCCTGCTGGGCTTGAAACGGTGATCCTGGGGGGACATAGCCCAGGAAGTTATCTAAAACTCATTAATGATGTTCATAGCTCTCACTCCAGAGTTTGGCTTCGGTGATGCTGCCTAAGTCCTTTGGTAAATTTCATTAGTAAAAATAAACAAGTAATAAATGAATAATTAAGCCTCCTCTCAGCTACCTGGAGTGAGACTTCACATCCACCTATGACAGCTAGCATTCTGACCCTCCTTTGGGTCCTGACACCCTGGGTTCAGCTCTGTCCACACTGCCACCAATCACAGACACTAGAGACCAGAGCACCAGCCCCGATCAAGGTGCTATACCAGTAAAACCTGGGTGATAAGCAGACATTGATATGCAGTGATAAGGCTCCAGCCGATCAGCAAACATATTTTTCTCACTTGAGTACAACTGACACAGAAACAAACAAGACAAAAAAAATCACAGTTCCTGGGACAGAAATTGTGTTGAAGACAAAACTGGGAAATTAACAGTGGGGAGAAGCTGGCCCACACCTCCAGGATGGGCATGTCCTGAGGCAGGTCAAGTTGGTGATCTGTGGATGTGAGACACTGCAGGCATCCTGTACTGGCCAGCTACGGTCCCAGTGCAATGGGATTCAGAAGCAAGATCCACCAATCAATCACCCAGTTGACACCAAGCCCACCCACATGCCCCCTGCAATTCTGAGACACTTTTCCCCTTTAGTACTAAAGCTGAAGCTGAGGGTAATGGCCAAGAATCAATCTCCTGGTTTTTATTTTAAAAGGTGGTGGAGGTGGGGCAAGGCAGACCTATTCTTCCAACCTGAAGACATGTCCTCTGCCCAAGGGTGGACACAGGTTCCTTCCAGCTCAGGTGCTGGGGATGGACTGGCTGGGCTGCCTCTGTCCCTGCCTGTGTGTGAACAGTCCCTCAGGTAGGTTTGAAGGCTCTGCTTATTGAATCTCTTGGGTCCTGGTGGAGCACACGAATCCCCTTACAGACCCAAGTTTTGTGGGTGTGTCGGTCCCCAAGGCTGGTGAAGGTGGAGAAGAGCAGGCTCTCCAGCATGGAGCCCGTTCACAACAGGGTCCTGAGCAGGGGAGCCCCACGAGGCTCCCATCCCCCGGGACCCACCTGCTCTGTCACTTGCTGGGCACACAGAACATCAGGGAAGGCTCTGAGGCCCTTGCCCACCCTAGTTCCCTGTTTGTATTTTTCTTTATTTGTCCCTCTTATTCCTTCCCACTGTGGCCTTGTTGTGACATATTAGCCAAACTGTCCTCAGCTGGACCCCTGCCTTCGAGGGTAAAGCAAAGCCCTGGCAAGGTGCTGGCTTAGGCAATCAGGATGGAACAAACCAGCCCACCTCCTCTCCCATCCTGATGGCACCCTGGGCTCCCAGTCTCCTTTGTCCCTGGTCCAGATGGCCCCAGCTCCAGCTCCTGGCATACAAAGGACATCTGGATGGTGCGGTAAATATCATAGCAGTTCCTGGTGCACAAGCTACCCAGGGACCACCAGGGCCGTGATGAAAGCAGAAGGCTGAGGAGGAGGCTGCTGGTGAGCTCACCTGGGGAGCCGGGCAGGATTCCTACCATCCAACAATCACAAGTTCAGTGAGGAAATCTGTGGGGAAAATACAGTCAAAACATAGTCAGGCGAGGTGGCACACACCTGTAATCCTAGTGACTCAGGAGGCTAGGCAGGAGAATCACATGTTCAAGGCCAGCCTCAGCAACTGAGCAAGGCCCTAAGCAACTCAGAGAGGACCTGTGTCAAAATAAAAAATAAAAAGGGCTAGAGACTTGGCTCAGTGGATAAGCACCCAGGGTTCAATCTCCAGTACCAAAATCAAAATAAAACAAAAACATAGAAGATAGGCCCACAGTATCTATCAGCTTGAGAAGCCAGGACCACCTGGGAACTAGAGGTTATTAACTTGATCAACCATTTTTCTGCAACTTATATCACTTGTTATAGAGTTTTATAATTTATACAATTTACACCTGTTCTATCCAATATGTCAGCCACAGCCATCTGTGGCTATTGAAATTTAAATTAAATCAAGGTAAAAATTTAGTTCCTCAGCGGCACAACTCATTCCAGCTACTCACCAGCCACACATGGCTGAGGATGCCCTGTGGGCACAGGCATGCCTAGCATCTCACAAAACTCCCCCCAGAAGTGCCAGTTTAGAGAGTAAAAAGGATGTACATGTTGTTTGTATTTTTCTGCAGCTTTTTATTTCCTTAGCATTGATGAGTATTTTGAACATCCCCTGTGCAGGCTTCTCTTCCAGTGATTTTAAAACGAAGAAACGGATAGCATGTTCTGTTCAATTCAGGAAAAGCAAAGTAATGTCGGTGTGGTGAGGTTCACACAAGTGGGAGGGAGGTGACATTTAATAATACTACGGGCTATAGTAGCACTTCTCAGTTCATAAAAAAAAAAAAAAGGACATAAAATAGTTGTCCCGCCACCTACCAACCTAGCTGAGTTGGGAGCGTGGTGTGGAGCAATATGACGTGGAGACACAGGGCCAGGACTGGCCCCAGGAAGGCTGCATTCCAATCCTTCCTCCACTTTGCAGTTTGGACACGTTCCATCATCTCTTCCTTTCCCTCATTTCCTCTGTGAAATGATGATCATAACAGCGCCCCTCGGTGCTTCTCCCCATAGAGGGGATGTGAGTGCTAATCTTTAACAGGTGAGATCCTTACAAACCTCAAAGGGGGACAATAAATCACCAAGAAGTCTGCGCTATGCAACTGATTGTAAATTTGTTGATTATATTCATCATCTTGCTCCCCAATCACCTGTTATGGGTTTTTCTTCTCCAGATATTTCTGGAAGGCAAGACTCACTTTTAATCTCCATTTTGCCGGGGGCACAGGGTTTCCCAAGATGCAGGACATTCAGTGCTAAAACTGGAAATATCCCAAGCAGACTGGGTGAGTTGGCCACACCATTGGGTGACCCCAATGTCCAATCCCAGTGGTCTGACCCCTTACTTGCCTTGTTCCTGTTGGGACGTGGTAAGTGCTCCTGCCCATTTACAGTTATCACTGGGTACTTGGTTCCCGTCTCTGTCCTCAGTATTGTGACTCATCTGTCTAAATTGGGTCCCCTGCTCTGAATTAATGTTGCATGAGATGCTACATCAAGAGCAGGGATTCTCAGTGTTTTGGTGGCAATACTGCTACAGGCACTGTTGGTGGGCTGGGAAAACCTCCATGGAATCTGCAATCTTTCTGCTGAGAGCTGAGTGCTGCTGTCCACAAGAGCCAGGTGCTTAACACAGGGCACTCTGGTTTTCCCGAAAAGTGGGTCCACGTTTAGGACTCATCATTGTCTCTGTTACTGGAACAGTCAGTCACGCTGAACCAGCCTCGGTGAGAGTGAATCTATGACATTGGCTCACAGGTGATTTCTATTCCTGCCAAAATGGACACAGGCCATAGATTCATTGTATAAATATTGAGGCAACCAAGGCTGAGGCCAGCTGGCTTCCAGAGGACAAGTCAAGCTGACCCTTTGGTTGTTGAGGCCTCCTCATAATGTCCCATTTGAACTTCAGTGTGACATGCCAATAAAAAAAAACAAATCCAGACTTAGATAAGGAGGGATTTTCCTAGGAAGAGTATTAAGCCATTGGTATTCCACTTAGAAATTATGGACCCCAGGACTTTAAAAAAAAAAAGATGCAAAAATGTGTTCCTTATGCTGGAGGGTAATTCTCTAGCATGGCCCAGATCAGTGGATCACTGAAGAAAAAATGTTGCATGGCCCAGGAAACACAACTAGTCATATGTGTGTGTGACTGAAGATGTAGGGCAGGTGCTACTTAAGGCTCACTATGTTATTAGCATGATCCTGTCCAAATAGGGAATCAACACAAAGTTAAGGCAAAATCCATCAAGATTCCCCCAACCTACATTATGATAGAGAAGAGAGTTTGCACCAAGACCCTGAGGCCAAACTGTGGGCACAGACTGCTTGTTATGTAAAGTGGACAGCTCATGTCTGCTTTGTTATCAAGAAAGGAAGAAGGGGGTTGGGGTTGTGGCTCAGTGGCAGAGCGTTCGCCTCACATGTGCCAGGCCCTGGGTTCGATCCTCAGCACCACATAAAATTAAATAAACAAAATAAAGATATTGTGTCCATCTACAATTAAAAGTAAATAAAAAATAAAGGAATAAGGACATATTTCCCAAGGGGCATGCTGACCTGCTGGGCAAAGGGACCACAGCAAAGCTGCTGTAATTGGGCTGACATCTGATTAGATTTCTCCACTCCCCTGATAACAGCCTGTGTCTGACAGGCCAAACAGTGAGCATGCAGGTTTTATTGGTGGGTCTCTGTCCCAGTAATAGCCCAGAACCAGGCAAACGAGCCCAGGTGGATTTCACAGCCCATGGAACTCCCAGTGACAGGGACCAAGGGCTCTCTCCATCCACTGCCAGGCTTCACCTCCTCACTCCCGCAGGGGGCCATGTGGGCACAGACCCACATCCACTGCCCTGGAAACCCAGGCTGCTCTTTCTGGAGTGTGATGGAACCCTCCAAAAACCGTGGAAATAGTGCAAGCACATGTGCTCTGTAGCACCGAGCTCAGTCTGTATCGAGGGATTCGTTTCAATCCTGTGTGTTCTGTGGGCTTATTCTTCTATCTCTATGGTAACACCACATTCCTTAATGCCGTAGCTTCATTAATATTGTATTAGCTGTTAAAGCAATTTTCCTCTTTGGAGATGCCTTGAATATTCTTGACCCTTTACTCTCTAAGTTTTTAAAAAATATTTTTAGTTATTAATATTTTAATATTTTTATTTTAACTTAATATTTTTAAATATTTAATAAATAAAATAAATATTTTATTTATTTACATGTGGTGCTGAGAATTAAACCCAATGCCTCACACGTGCTAGGCAAGTGCTCTACCACTTAGCCACAACCCCAGCCCCTAAGTTTTGAAATCACCTTTAGAAGTTCTGTGAAAAATCTTACTGCAGTTTGGAATGGATGCCTGTCCTGGACAGCCTTCACCTAGATATGGACCAGCACCTTAGGAATATTGGCAGCTACCCAACAGAGACCATCATGGGTGGGGGGAATGAATGACAATTGAAGAGCATCTAGGAATACCTTTCAGACAACTAATTTTTGTCCCTACAATGAAAGTAAACTCTAACATAATACAGATCTTTTGAGAAGAGAGATTGTAAAGGAAAGAATAAGAAGAGAATACATAGCTTGGAAAGAAAGCTAAATGGTGGAAGGATTATATTGCTTTTCTTTGCTATTGAGCAAGGACAATTGGGAAGTGATCACAGATTAAAGGAAGAAATAAGCAGTGAGCAGGAAGGTCAAGACCAGGAGGAAGGGGCAAGGTTGAGACTACAGCAGCCCAGAGCATGGAGGGAGGAGTCAGAGCAGTCCTCCCTCCCTCCCTCCCTCCCTCGCTCTCTCCTCTCTCTCTCTCTCTCTCTCTCTCTCCTCCCTCTCTCTCTCTCTCTCTCTCTCTCTCTCTCTCTCTCCAGTAGGTCACACTCAGAAAACAGAATTTCAAGAGTTCACCATGATAACGGGAAAAAGCAGTTTCAGTGAAACTCAGTCCCAGAGCCTTCTGTGTGCTTGCTCTAATAGAATGGAGAAGAATAATTTGATTTGGGGAGACTGAGGAGCTGTAGAAACACAGAATTATTTCAGCCACCATGACCTATTTTAAAGGAACTTTCTTCAAAGGAATATGCGATGTGACTTGGAAATTAGTAGCCTTGACTCTGGGGAGCATCCAAGTTAGTATTCCCAGCCAGTTCTATGACTTTACCTAATTCCATAAGAGCTACTTAAATTTCAAGCATTTTGGAACAAAATTTCTCCACCACATAATTCAAGGAGAACATTTTCATAATCAGAGTTTGAGTTTCCTCTAAGAAAAAAAATTTCAGAACTGAGCAAACAAAATATTTTATCATTAAATCATTTCTGCTTCAAATGTACACATATTTTTGGAACTTTTAAAATACTGAAAGAAAGTCTCATGGTCAAATGATGTCATAGAGACTCAACAAGGAAAACATACTAAAAAATAAAAGGTGTTTTTTTTTTCAAATTTTATCTAAAAGAACATTGATTTTCATAATGAAGCATAGTCTTAGGAAGCTAGCAATCCACACCCAGTTGTTTTAAACTTATGGTTCATATTTTAACTTTTTATTTGTTAAGTCTGAACAAGTCTCGATCTATGATTCCACAGCTTATAAATTATTTTAACAGTGGCAAGTAATATGATTTAAATAAAAGTGGAGGAGTATTTTTTTTATTATTAGTTGTTCAAAACATTACAAAGCTCTTGACATATCATATTTCATACATTTGATTCAAGCAGATTATAAAAATGGGAGTTCATAATCTGCAGGAGTATTCTTTTATTACATCACTTTAAAAATTGCCAGAAAATGGTGAGGGAATTTCTAATATTATTGCTCAAGCTCACTGTATAGACATAGTCCTTCGTGTTATCTCTTCAATCATCTTTGATTTTCAGTGGCTATAAATGGTCCTTGCTTTTATTTTATTTTGTGTGGGTAATCTCACCCTCCACACACACACACACACACACACACACACACACACACACACATATCATGTGGCTTTTAAGTCATAAAGTTTAAATAAGAACAGCACTAGGCATTTGACTGTGTCCATGATCCATGGAAGTGATTTTTTTCTTTAAGCCATTAGCATTCCACTTAGAAATGATGGTCCCCATACTACGCTGGACACTGAGGACTCCCAGGAATAAGAGGCCAGCAGACCCAGCACTTGCTTCTTCTGTCACATCCAAGTCAGTGGCTGATTCAATGACATAATTCTGTGACAGAGAGGAATGAAATCTTATTCCTGCATTTTATTAATTAATGTGTGAATGGGGAGTTTGAATCAGTTAGTGAGAAGACGGATGTCACTCAGTCACAAAGTTTCAGAACTGACACATCACCTGCTCTCAGCTCTCACAGTGCTGCACTCTAAGGCGGAGCTGCAGTCACACCTGTTAAGACAGAATCCTGTGGTGAACAGGTGGAGGGTGTGGCCCACTAGCTCTGATACTCTAAACTACCATAGGAAAACTATAGCTGACAACAATTAATTGAGTTTTTCCAAATAGCTAGTAGAAGGAATCTTAATGTTCAATGTTAATCTTAATGGTCAATGTGGAGGTGATGGCTATGCTTACCCACCCTGATCTGGCCACTACACCCGTATTGAAATGTCACAGTTTGCCCTACAAATAGGTATACTTATTATTAATCAATTAAAAACTTTTTAAAAAATAAAAAGAAGAAATCATTTCTCCTCTATAAAATGTTCAGAATTGTGAGCATTGATAAATGTAACAAAGTATAAGTTTGAAAAAAGCAGAACCCTAAATGTGAAAGTTGGTATGAGGGCCAATGTTCCCACCAGAGACTTCTCCCCAGCAGAGTGACCTAAATTATTAAAATTATTTAAAGTCACTGGAAATTGTCCTAAGGGAACAGGAAAATGGGTAAAAACACTAAGTCTTGTTAAGAACAGCAGGTCTACGGGGACTGATCCATCAGCCACTCCCTCCTTCCCAGCCACAACCCCTGCCTGCCTCATGGTGAGGAGTCACCAAGAGGAGAGGTGGGGGTGGATAGCCACAAAAGTGGGGTGCAGCCACAAACATGGGGGCCAGCATCGACCATCTAAAACTGGCCTTTAGGACTATGGAAGAAATTACACCAAACCAGCATCCAGTAGAAGAAATGGAATAATAAAGAGTCAAATGTGACACTGAAGATAGCAAATCAAGGAAACAACAGCTGGTTCTTTGAAATAATCAACAATATTTACAAAACTTTAACCAGCCTGACCTGGAAACAAACAGAAAGTTCTCATCAGAAAAGGAGAAAACATATCTACAGACCTTATAGAAATTAAAATACATATAGTTTAAAAATAATATAAATAATTTAATATAAATGAATTAGAAAAATGGACAAATTTTTAGAAAGAAAGAAACCACCAAAACTGACAGAAGAATAACTAGGTAACATTAATAGACCTATAATGAATATAGAGAATGAAATAATTATTTTAAAAACTTCTAACCAAGAGAAGCCCAGAACTATACAGCTTCACTGGCAAATTCTGAAAACTAAAAAAATGAAAATGCCAATTCTTCACACACTCTGTCAAAAAGTAAGAAAGACAGAATAATATTAGCTTATTATATGAAGCCAGTGCTTCCCTAATATCAAAATAAAACAAAAATAATATTAGAAAAGAAAATTGCAAACCAACCAATATATCTTATAAATACAGAGGAAAAAGTCTTCCATGAGATGCCATAAAACCAAATCTTGTGATATATTTATACACACCCACAAACACACCCGCCCCCCACACACACACCATGACTTAATGGAATTCATTCTGGGCAAGCAAGGTTGGTTTAACCTCCAAAAATCATTTAATTCAGTATGTGCTAATCTAGATGACCAAAGGAAAAAAAAAAAAAAAAAAACCTCAAATGCAGAAAATGAAAACATTCAACAAACTTGTAAGAGAATTTCCTCATCTAAAAATGAAATCAGTGAAAAAGCAGAGCTTAACATAGTGAATACTTTCCCCCTATGATCAAAATTAGTAAAAGAACAATTGCTCTCATTCACTTCTTTATTCAACATTGTGTTAAAGGTTCTTGCTAAGATATTTAGATAAAAATAAATAGTGGCATCTACATTGGAAGGAATAAATGTTATTTCCATTTGTAGATAACATTATCTTGCATAGAAAAATATTAATAATTCAATTTGACTAAAACTATTAGAATTAATAAGTGAGTCCATTAAGACATGGGGTATAAATCAACATGCAAAACATGCTTGCATTTCTATAAACTAAGATTGAGATGAAATTAAGAAAATAATTTAGAATTTAATTTTTTAAAGACTCAAACATAATTAAGCAGGTGTAAAATGAATAAAATTGCAACACTTATACACTAGAAACTAAAAAAATGTTGAAAAAAATAGAGTATCTCAATAAATGGAAAACAATTTCATTTTATGGTTTTAAGAGACTTAATAAGGCTAGAAATGAAATCTTTCTAAATTGATGCACTGACTCAACACAATGCCTGTCAAAATGCCTACATTCTATTCTTGCTGACCTTGAAGGTCATGTAGAAATCTAAGGACTCCCACAATAGCTCGAAATTCTTAATGAAAAGAATGAAGGTTTGGTCCCACATTTGCAAACTTCAAAACCTAGTACAAAGCTACAGTGATGAAGAGAAGTGCTGCTGGAGAGACTTGTACATCAATGGAATAGATATAAACATACCTGCATATTGATAATGAAGTGATTTCTAACATGGGTGTTGAGACAACTCAATGAAGAAAGAATAGTCTTTCCACAGAGGGCAAAGGGACACTGGACACCCACGTGCAGAAGAGTTCCACTGGACTCTTCACTTACAACGTGCACACACAAAGTTCAAATGGAAAACAGGTGTGAAAGCAAGAGATAAAACTATAAAACTCATAGAAGAAAAGACAGGAGTAAATCTCCGTGACCTTGCTTCACAAAATTCCCTCGATATGCCACCAAAAGTTTACGCAGCAGGAGGAAAACTTGGCAAGCTGGACTTCAACCAAATGAAAATATTTGCATTTCAAATGAAAGAACTGAGACAGTGAGAAAACAACTAGAAAATGGGAGAAAATAAGTTATACCTCAATATAAAAGAAACAAAAACAGTTGTTAAAACAGAATCGTGATCTGGACACTGGCATATTTTCCCGGAATGTAATACCTAGCAGGACTCCCTCTGTGGACCCTGCAAGGTCTTTCTTCCCTCATTCTTTCTTTCCTTCACTTCATCACTTTCCATAGAGAAAATGACAGAAGCCATTAAACAGGTGGAATCAAGAAAAGTTGCTTTTCTGGTAAACTTGAACTGGGGATGGCTGTCTAGATCACATGAAAAGTGAGAAGAGCTCTAACTCAGAGTGTCCTTGGCCTAAATTGAAACCCCAGGTACACAGTCTATTTCTTTTATGAAACACAGTTGTTCACATTTACTATTTAATGATTCCCCAATATTTGTAGCAAAATAAATTGCTGTGTAATTTTTAAAATCAATACTCCCACCTATTAGTTCCTTAAAAGAAATTTTCTGTATGCTTCCTAGATGTGTCTTTAGATCTGTCTTAAATAGTGAAGTAATAGCTCATGAAACTTTGCCTCCAGATGGTAAATTAACTCTATTCTGGAAATTAGTATTTTAATACTTTACTCACCTTGGAGTAATAAGTGTAGGCTTTAAATATATTTCAAATTTAAACTCTCTCTTCAATTCTCTTACCAGGGTTGCCAATAGTCCCTACAGAACTATTCATTTTCTAATTTGTTCATTTTCATTACTTAATGTACTACTGGGGATACTTTGTCATTGGCTCTGTCTAGACATACAGATGGTTTTGATAAGTTAGGTTGAAAAGAGGCTGAGCTCTGGGAAATGGTCAATTTTTTTTTTAAACTAAGCATATTTTCTTCTAAAGAATTCCACAAAATAACAATGGCCAATTACTCACCTTTCCACTGCTTATTTTGGCACCACATAACCCAGAAACTTCGTGTTCCATCTGGGGGGTCTAGTGTTGAAAACGGGGAGACTGGTGGATCCTGCCCTTCAGGGACTAGGGGGAGACCTGCAGTTAAGGACCCCAGGGTAAATAGTGCCAAACAAACACATCATGATTTTCACAAGCCAAATCCTATCCAAAACCTAAGCAGCATTTTATCCCTAAGGGAAGTAGCCATGGCTGAAGAGGCCACCAAGGAATCAACCTTTAAACTATGCACTGGAACATCTTTAAAGCAGGACATGTAGCAGTCACCTTGACCAAAGATGTGCAGAAAACAATAGTTGATTGCGGCTGCCAAGAGATCAAGGTCAGAACATCACAAGGTTCCCCAACACCTCCGGGGGACCATGTCCTGCTGGTCTCGATGACGTCATCAGACAGGTTCCTGGAGTCTGAACTGAGGCAGGGCGTGCGCTGGCCTTCACCAAAACCCTAGCACAGCCTTGGCAGTCCCTTTCTGCATTCATTTATTCAGCCAACGCAGGAATACGTATTTTTTGAGCATCTAGCATATGGCAGTTCAAAATTAAGTGAACAATATATGGAAACTTTATGTAATTCTCAGGGTAATTCTACGACAGAAGAAACAGACCCCATGAAATTATATAATCTGCCCCAGGCCCCACACGCCTGTGGGCAGCAGAGCTGGGGTGGAGATGTTTTCCTCTGACTGTAAGGACAACTGTCTTCTACTTTGCCAACAGGTCTTCCAAGACATTCTTTTATTTTAATTATGAAATATCATATTCATATACAAAAGAATAAAAACAGCACACTTTCCCACAATCAGATTCAGGAGAAGTTAACACCTCACCACATTGGCATCAGATATTTTTGTGAAGAAGGCATGACATGTTCTCTGGACATGTTGGCTAGCACTCCAACTCTACCTTCTGCTGGGCTGATTCCCTGCCAGTGTCCAGGCCCTGGCGATGCTTGTCACTTTCCCCAGTATGTGGAGGTGATCAGCGCCCCCGCACCTCATGCACACAGCAGTAAGACTGTGCTAGAATTTGCATAAATGGTATGCTGAAAATCTGGAACTCCTTTTTCCTTTTGATACAACTGTCAAGACATCCGTGTTGATATGTGAGCATCTGATATTTCTTCTCTAACCATCAATTATCTTCAATACACATGGAAGAATGTTCAAGGTCCTAACTATAAAAATCTAAAGGCACATTTAGGGCATTAATAAACAAAAATCACTGAAAAGTTTGAGTCCTATCAATAAAAATTGAGATACTTATTCAGGATACATTTCTTGAAAAAAAAAAAAAAGAAAGAAAGACAAGTTTGCTTTTTAAAAACAGTCTGTTTCTCTACCAATACATACACAAACATCTAATTGGGGTTCCTAACTTATTCCAAAGAGAAATGCATCAAAGTACTTAAAAATATAGGAATCTCACTTTTTACACACCCATCAGTCTGTCTATGGTAGAAGATTACATATAAAATAAAAATAAGAATTTTTAAAATGTAAAAATAATATGATGCTAATATCTAATATTCTAATAATCTGGGTGGAAATGTTCAGAGGCAAATTCATAGTTTTAAATAATATCAATATATATCATGAAATAATTAGATTAATTTAGTTATATGTTCAATATTATTAAGCATAGAAAAGCAATAAAAATGTTCAGATACTTTACAAAGCCTTAACATTTATTTCAAACTCTAACAAAAAATCACAAAATCAAAAAGGAAAGCCAATTTAAATACCAAACCAACTATAATAATGTTTTTACCTATTAAACATACATTACATAAGTGGAGTTTATTCTAGGAGTGCAAAGATGATTCACTTCTCAGAAATCTATTACTCATTGAACTAGATAAAGAGATAATAACAGTATCCAAAGATATTAAAAGCTGGTCAAATTTAATATGTTTTGAAGAAAACCGTAAAGGTATATGTTAAAGAATTAAAAACAGGGCTGGGGCTGGGGCTCAGTGGTAGAGCACTTGCCTCACATGCATGAGGCACTGGGTTCAATCCTCAGCACCACATAAAAAATGAATAAATAAATAAAGATATTAGTCTATCTTCAACTAAAAAATATTTTTTCAAAAAAGAAATAGAAACGCCTCTCATGCATATATTTATTCATAGGAATATGTATTTATAGGCATGTATATATTTATGTATGTGTGTTAACACAGAGATATGTTCACCTAATGAATTTCAGTATATGCCATCTCAAATGCCAAGATCATAGTTAAGAGCTAGAGGCTAAAAATATTCCCCCCTTTTTTTGTTGTTTTTGCAGTACTTGGAATCAAACCCAAAACCTCACACATGCTAAGCAAGGGTTCTATCTCCTTTAAAGTTGGGGACAGTGGAAGATAGCCATTGTCACTGATATTTTATAATTCTGATCTAGAGATAGCTTACTTTAAAAATTATATAACTGAAAGGCAAGAAGCATAAAAATAGAAAATGTGAGATTAATTTTTCGTTTTTTAGCACATTCAATTTTATACTTGAAAAAATGTTAATTAAATTGTAAAACATTAAAAACAAACTAAACATTCAATTTTTTGGTTGCTAAGAGAATCAATATAGACACTACAATAGCTTTTCTGCAATCCAGTAGCAACCATTAGAGGATGAAATGGGAGAGAAAATTCTCTTTATGCAGCAAAAAGCATATTAAACCTGTATAAATTAGTCTAAGAGAAGTACGTTAGAATTAAAAATCAATGTTGTTGATACATTTATCCTAATAATGCCAATAAACCAGGCATGATGAAATATCCTGTAGACTACCGTGGTCCCTTACAACTTCCATGAACATTTCCCTGATCCTTTTCATGTGCTTCCATTCAGGATTTATTCGGCCATTGTTCTATTGATCCACCCACCTCTTCCTGCAGTCACTTATACAACAAATGTACATGAAACTACACCTTCCTGGGCTCCAACTCCATAATCTAAGTATAAATAGTATTCATGTGAATTTTTCCTTTGGTTTAGCACACCTCTCTATGTGTGCACAGTGCCTCTCAGCCTGAAGTGGGACATACACATAGAATAACAATGATCAAAGATTATCAAAATGCATCTAGATCCAATCAGAGAATAAGAGTCTGGCAGAAAGAGTCTAATTGCCAAAGCAAATTCCATTTAAGACGGTAAGAAACCAAATCAGAAATTGCCACAGTCCAGCTGCAGCAAAATAACGGGGGGGGGGGGGGGGGTGACGAACAACTTGTGTAGATTGATATAGCAGGAGTGGGAGCCGTTTATTGTAGGACAGGAGCGGTATTCATACATTCCACACAGCTTATCTTAATTAGCATAAACTAGATACATCAGTCAACCAATAAGAAATCTCCACACTTAATGGCTCGCTGGCGTACTTCACAAACCACTCCCTCCGGCATTTTGCCAGGCACCATCCAGACTTGTTTACAGACTCTAACAAGAAATGAAGTAAAAGATTCTGACATGGGAGCCAGACAGCTCATACTCAAAGGCTGTGTCCTTTCTGCTGAAGAGCCCCCCCCATCCCATCCCAACCCAGGGACAGAGCCCTGGATGCCCAGTCCAGCAGTTTAGCCAAAAAGTTGCCCCTTACATCTGCTGAGGAAAAAAAATTGTCAACTGTTATCTATGCAAAGAAAAATGAGTTTTTAAGCTAGTCTCTCTTGCAAAAGTGGGTGGCACGGGGCTCCTGAGCAAGACTCCAGGGCCATTTTGTTCAGGTGTCCTTGGCACTCACTTCCTCCAGTGAGTGACACAGTTCTTCACCTACCTTATCATTCCAGTAAAAATCTTCCTTTTCTCTATTCTAAATATGTCTCCAGTCATCTGGGAACAGACAAGAAACTGTGAGATTTTGGCCAATTTCTTTATTTTGACTGCAAATTATTGCACTAGTTAAAATAATTAATACAACTGCAAAAGAAAAAAACAAAAATCAAGCTATTGGAGACTTAGAACAAGAATTTCTTTCTGTCTTTGCTTCTTATGTCACAGACACAGTCCAGTGTGAATCCAGCAATCTTTCTCTCCCATTTTGGTTATGCATTATTAAATATACTCTATAAATTATGCATAATTTGACACAATGTGAATTTTATGGTGAATTACATATAATTTTTTGTGTATGATAAAATATATTAATATTATCATGTATCATAAAATATATTATACCATCAGGAGCACACAAGGTCCCTGTGGCAGAGGAGAGAGGAACATGTTGGAACCACACTGGCCATTGATGTTCTTCAGCTGGAAGGACCTAGGTCATTTCATGCAGTGGGTGGACTAGAGAACTATGTACCTGGACACACCCTTGCTGAAGGAGTGGGTAGGAAGTCTTGAGCATACCATGGGCATTTGGCAAACACTCATGGCCTTTACCACTCTTGGTTTAGAAGATGAAACTGCAATCAAACCCCTTTCCAGCTTTCTGCGTACCTGACAAGTTACCCTCAGAAGTCCCTGTTGACTTGTGAGAGGTGAATGGCTGTTTCTTCCTCTCTTGGGCAAGTTCCTGCCTTGAAAGCATTAAAAGCTCTCTCCACACCATGTATTTCCCCAGTCAGGCTCCCCCTCAGCCAGTGGCGTATAACTAGCCAAGACTCATTACTAGAATTAACATAGACTAACCACCTAGTCCAGGTGTAGCCTGAATGTAGACTAACTCACAGTGACTGTGGGCGAGAATTGGCTCTGATGGAAGCTGTCAATCACAACATAAGTAAATAAACCAAGGCTTAAAAACTTAATCGATGACCTAATAGTTGTTAGAAGACCTCCGATGGAGGCCTTTTGACCCTGAATCCCAGCCTTCCACCATCCCATGCCTACTAGGCTCAGGACCCTGTAGGCCCACAGCACCACCCTCACATGCTCCTTTCTCTTGGGCTCCTCTGGGAGCTCAGTGCCAGAGAGGAAGGGGCCTCCTACTAGACATGTCTCCACCTGTCCTGTCCTGCCGTGCAGCACACTCAGGGCCAGGCTTCCTCTTGTGACCACCATCAGAATCTTCTGCCCCATGGCCCTGTCCCAATGACCACTGATGGCAGCAGAACACGACACACACAGGCACAAGGACAGAGGCCCGGTGCAGTCAGTCCCCCAAGGACAGATGACAGAACCAGGGGAGGCACGTCACCTGTTACAGTGCATTTGGGGACAGTGACAGCGCAGCCATTTGAGCCACCCGACCATCTCACCAAGCCACGGCTGTCCAAGTTGTCTCTGCAGGGGCACATTCTGAGTGTTAATGGTTATCACATCCCCGTCAAGTCACCGCACTGATGGCTCTAACTGACATCATAATCCATCTTAAAGCACAAGATAAACAGAGTTTTAATTAAATATTTTACATATTCTTTACCAGAGAAAATAAAATTCATGGAACATTTAAATACATGAGTAAAAATAATTTCAAAGAAACTATCAAATATTTAGATTTTATTTCATAGTAAACTCAAAGCAATTGATCTTGGACACATTAGATTCTTCCAGTGTAATTTAGAAACTGATCTTAAGTCATACAAAAGTATTTTTCTTATATTATGCTTTTTAGAAACAGAAATAGCATCATGAAAAAGTTCATTAGATATTAAGTTTTTCTCATTCCTATTATATAACATTTCAATACTGATATCAATAAGTGTTTCCATATTTATCATATGAAAGTTCATCGTTGATATTAGTGAATGTTTCCATATTTATAATTGCCAAGTTGTTCTATATGAGTGACACTTGCATATTAAATTGATACCATTTTGTATAGACCAATGTGCTCTAAAAGCAGCAGATGCTTATTAAAGAATCTATTGCAGTTTGCATTGTTACCATTAGGTGGCAGTGGCTGTCTCTCTGTAATTCACAGAAGTTTAGTTTACTTTAAAAGTCCTTTTGTTACCAGGAATGGTGGCATATGCCTGTAGTTCCAGCTACTCAGGAGGCTGAAGTGGGAGGACAGTTTGAGTCAAGAGGTAGAATCCAACCTGGACAACATAAGGAGACCCCATATTAAAAAAAAAAAAATAGAAGAGGAGGTGTGGATGGGGAAGGAATTGACCAAATTCTGTTTTGTGCATATACAAATGTGTCACAATGTATCCCACTATTATGTCTATTATAAGGCACCAATTTAGAAAAATAATTTTAAAATGTCTTTTTATTTTAATGACAGGCTACAGAAAGAGAAGCAGAGATGTTAAATAGTTGATCCAAAGTAAAACTGACTAGATTGAGGTTTGTAGATACCTCAACTTACTGAAAAGATTATAATATACTTGATTTTTCTCTCTTTATAACTTTAAAAATGGTTAAATTAAAACGTACATGTTACCAGGTATGGTGGCCCACGCCTGTAATCCTAATGGCTCCGGAGACTAAGGCAGGAGGAGCCTAAGTTCAAAGCCAGCCTTAGCAATTCAGCAAGGCCCTAAGCAACTTAGGGAGACCCTAAAAGGGGCTGGGGATGTGGCTCAATGGTAAAGCACCCCTGGGTTCAATCCTTGGTAACATACATACATACATACATACATACATACATACAAAGACTTACAAGTGCATAGATAATAAAATTTTCTCTTTTTCAATTTTCTGGGTGGATTCTTTGAAGTCAAGCCTCCCTCAGTCTCCTGCCATCAGCCTTCCTTGTTTATCTGTTAGTGTGACTTGTGCCCCTCTTTGATCATGCCCAGAGAGTGTTCTTCTGGCACCTGGGTAGTCCGGCTCCAACCCAGAGATGAACACTGCATAATAGCAATCCAAGTTCAAAATCCAAGTTTCTCTAGTTTTTAATTCTGTGCTGGTGTAACAGTGGTCCCTTCACCTTCTGAATGTAGCCCTCATTGCTCTTTTTTCTTTTTTTTATGTTTTTTTTTTTCCTCTCTTCTCCCTTATCCCCTCCTTAACAAGATTAGGGAGCCAGTGTTACCTTTTCTTCCCCTCCTTAACTGACCTTGAACACACCCACTACAGGAAGGGGATGCCCACTGAGGATCTGAGAAGTGAATATCTCCTTTGCTAGCAAAGTAATAAAACTTTTTCTTTATCCTCAAAACCTTGTCCTTATTATTAAATCGGCATTGATTGGCATTGAGGACAGGGACCGAGCTTTCTGTTACAGTGATTAATGCTAATTTTTAACTAAATGTGTTTTTTTTTCTGAAACCAACATGTGTGGGCTCCATTTCTTGTTGTTATTGATTTTTTCATGTAGTAACTGCTAAACTAATAGTAGAACAACTAAGTGTTATGGCATTCTGTTACAATTAGAAAAAAAATTTTTTAGACTCATATGGCCTTATCAAAAATTCAAACACATTCATTATATTCAATATAAAATGTTATGGCTAATATTACTAATTGCTATTTATTAGTAATACTAATAACATACATGTGCTCTTTATTTGACATAAGGAACATTTGTATCTCAGACTCCAGCAAAAATTTGAGATTTTATTCTGGAAAGCAGAGACTATATCTATCTTGTTCCACACTCTGTCCTCTGAGGTTAGGACAGTACCTGGCATATACAGATCCTCAGTATGTGCTTGTGGACAAGCTGCATAGAACATTCTGGGGCCCCTAGTTTCAATGACAGTGTAGAACTTAGAGAATAGACTCTGAACTCAAATGGAACTAGATTGAAAAATCCTAGCTCTGAAACCTACTCTCCCTGGATATTGAGCAAAATATTGGCATTTATTAACTTTTTAGCACCCTAGCATTTATTCTCTATTAGCATTAATTGAGTTTTACTTGCCGAATAGAAAAGATCAGGGGAAATGATGCTTGAGATCACCTGATATAATGGACACTCACCCAGTGACTATTATTCACTCACAATTACTGCAATTTTTTAATCTGAATACTGAAAAGGGGAATTTATGTAGACAATGAGTTTATTTTCCCCCTAAATCAGCATAATCCTAGGATCTGTCAGCATTGCCTTATCCCTTATGTTAAATTATAACATCCTTCAATTATGAGTCTGCAAATCCAAGTTTCAAGCCATGCTTTCCTTGGGACAAGGACAAACACCAGAATTGGGGCTGATAGTTTGCCTCAGTGCACCCATGGTACAAGCTTATTATCTCCCTTTTCCTCTTGTCTTTATAGTAATCAGTAAACAGCAGGCGGGATTTCAAAATGACCCCTGAGATTCACACCCCTGGCATAGAGTCCCGGGCAATCCCCACCCCTGCAGTGTGGGTGGCTCCTAGGAATAGAAGGGTAGCATCCCTTGTTGACTAAGTTATATAAGCTCTTATTTAAGTTATGTCTGTGGTGACAGATGGGAGAGAGAGGCTCCAAGCAGTGGGAGAAGCTCTCCTGTGACCTCAAAGGAATAAACAGTCATCTCATGGGGGCCTTCAATGGCTGGGGCCTCAGACCTGAGACCATAAGGAGCTGATTCTGCAGACGACCGTGAGCTTCCAAGGGGATCCCTCTAAGCCTCAAGCCCCTCCAGCAAATACTATAATTGCAACCTGGCAAAACCCTGAGCAGCAGGCCCTGCCAACCACCCATGCCTGGACTCCTGCAGCATGGAACCTGTGAGACAACCAATTTCTGCTGTTTCCAGCCACTAAGCTTGTGAGAGGTTGTTATGCAGCAGTAATAAACTGATACAGGGATCTAAGAAATTTCTAGATTACTGAATTATGCACCTAGATATTAAAAGGAATTACAGGAAGTGTCTGAGGCTATCAGCATGTCTAACCTAGGGCAAAGTACATGCCAGTACCTTGCAAAACAAATAATGTTTGACCAAAGCCAAATGGTCAAACAACAACAATGAAAATTCTAGAATTAAATAGGATCCTGAGGTCTCCAGCTCTGATGAATGAACAGGAAGGTCAGAGTCTGCTCTGCTCCAAGGAGAGGGCAAGCCTGTGGCTAAAAACACCCCTCACCAGGTTCAGACGTGAACTTTGCAAGCTGAACACTGTCATAATACAACTTCAGATGCAAATCCACCTCCTGGGAAGAAATTACAGTCATCACTGAATTCTGCCATATTTCTCCTTGTAAGAGAATAGAATTCTCTAGAAGCCAAGTCCTCCCTTAGCTTGTGCTACTGGGTTTCATTCACTTGTAGTTTCAAGTGAGGTGACAATATTATTTCATAAGCAAGGTACATGCTTTTTTCCTGTCCACAGCATGTATTTCCTAGCATTTGTATAAAATACTGGGCAAACTGCAGATACGGTTTTCCTGTGAGTGTTCCTCTTACTGTGTACAGCCTGAGGGCCAAGGAGCATCAGGCATTGATCCTGTTCCGATAGTTTGGCACAATTTCATCATTATCTTCTAAATATGCTCAACAAAATGAAAGTGAATGAATTGCCAAACAGTAGTGTCCTACGGTGTAGGAGAACTTTCTATCTTCTTTAGTAACTAATTTGAAGTCTCAAGTACACATGAGTGTTGCCACTGGAAATGCTTAGCAGGGCCGCTGTCCCCAGATGAGCTAAAGCCTACCCAGCCTCTTCCATATGTCAGGTGCCCTGTGAAGCCTTTGCTTACTTAATTCACAAAATACCTTAATTATTTTGGACAACAAATAGGAGAAGAAACTGAGGCATAGAGAGATTTGCACAAACCAACACTTAAAAGTCGTGGAGCCAGGATTTCAAATGCACTATGCACTATGCTGGGTAGTACCTTGCCTAAGAAGACAGCAAACAGGGCACTACCAACAACTAGCCATGGTTTTTTTTTTTTTTTTTTTTTGGCTATTGAGGGATTTTGTCTATGTAATTATCCAGGTTTCTAGAAATAAAATAACAAAGGTATGAGTTTAAAATTGAGTTAAGCAGTGGCCGATGTGAGTTAGAGGACTTGGGCCGATCCTAAGGTGGCAGGGGTCCCTATAGTGCCTTGCTGAGTGACACAGGACAGGCTGCAGGATGGGAAAGCTACTCACAGCAGTAGATCTTCCAGAAGCAATAGGTTGGAGGCAAGCCCAGAAGTGACAGGCCCAGGAGCCCTGGGCCAGAGGGGGTGCAGAGCACCTGCCTGCCCCCGGGGCTGCTCAGCAGCAAGATGGGGAGGCCTGGGCCAGAGGGTTCCCAGGAGCAGCAGGGCTTGGGTGTCCTGTAGCCCCGGTGCTCAGCTGGACAATGGCTCCCAGGTGCTGGGTGGAGGCTAGAGCAGGCGGTCTTGAGTGGCAGGACAATTTGCTCAGTTGGACTGTATGTAAAGTGAGTGGTATGTAAAAGTTGAGTTTGGTGCTGGCAAGATTGGAACTAAGGGCCCCTGCCTTCTGTGAAGAGCATGAGAGGTGCCATCTGTGACCACCGACAGGACACGGATCCTCATGTATGAGATTTGCACACATCTGGGACGTAATGGCCATCCTTACACCCTGTGGTGTTTCTTTTTTTGTTAAATATATATATATGTGCACACACATACATATACATATATATTTTATGGGTGGCTCGGCTCCCTTCTCTGCTTTCTCTACCCCATTTGTCCTCCAGGAAGATGGCCCTTTGTGAGCAGGTTCCTCACCTTCTGGCCTCTGTTTGGCACTAGCTGGAGACCTGGGTGGGAGCCCAGGAAGATGGGGAAGCTGGTGGTCTCTGCCCTTCTGCGTCTGTCCCTGAAGTGGCTGTGCTCTGCAGGTGACAGCCTTTGCCCCTTCAGCACTGTGGGGACGGCCTAGCACCCCGCCCTTCTGAATGGCAGAGGTTTGGCATTTAGCTCTACATGGTCCCTCTGTGCCTCTCTCCTGGGGGGCTTCCCTCCAGGTCCTTCTCCCCCAGGTCCTTCACCACATGGTCTTCTTTTAACCCTCTTTGAGGGAGTGGCTCACACTGGAACTCATCAACTTGGTGATCCGTGTCTCTGAATGGGGGACACATTGCTCTCTCTGAGTATCACAGCTGTGTACTTAGGCTCAAGATATTTGTTAGGTGGATAATAATTCACATGGTCAATTTAAAAAAGGAAAAATTATAAAGGTCAAAAAGTTAAAAATGTCCCTTTTCTCCAAACCTTGTGCTTCATCTAGCCAGAACTTTCCTCCCTTCAACTGGAACTCTCTGTTCTTATGTTGTCAGTGTTTCTAGCATGACATATATTCAAGAAGATACAAGTATAGGTTTTTATCTTCTCTTACTTTACACAAATAGTATATATGCTTTTCTGACTCATGTGGGCTGTATGTATTGTTGTTTACTGTATATGTTCTGGGATCTTTTCTTATAGCTATATAAAATGTCACTGTAAAAATAAATTATGATCTCTTCAGTCACTCCCCACTAGTGGATTTTTAAAAAAATTTTTATTTGTTCTAATTAGTTATACACGCAGTAGAATGCACTTGGACATATCATACATAAATAGAATACAACTTCTCATAGTCGGGTTGTACGTGATGTAGAGTTAGTTGCACAGGTTATGTAATCAGATATGCACATGGGGTCATGATGTCTGATCCACTCTGCTGTCCTACTATCATCCCTACCCACCATGAGTGGATTTTGAGTTGACATGGACCATTTATTATTATGCAAATATGTTATGGAGAATAAATTTTAACCTATGTCATTTAGAGTGCATACAAATATATCTATAAAATATATTGCAAAAAGTAAAATGATTGGGTCAAAGACTATGTTTACAATGCAGATAATCATTGCCAAACTTTCCTCGTAGAGGTCCCACCAACTCACACTTCCTTCAACCGTGAAAGGAGCTGGCCTCCCGTAGCCTCTCCTCAGAGGTGGGTGGTTTCAACTCCTTTCTCCTGCAGATCTCTCTGCAACAGTCTCAGACTCCAGCCAGCGGGACAGGAGGCTCATACAAGATCATACAGGGCAAAAGGAAGATCTCCCAGGTGAACAATGAATTTAGCTTTAATTTACCAGGCTCAATGTAAATGCTAGACACAGAGGGCTGGGGATGTGGCTCAAGCCGTAGCGCGCTCGCCTGGCATGCGTGCACCCCCGGGTTCGATCCTCAGCACCACATACAAACAAAGATGTTGTGTCCGCCGAAAAACTAAAAAATAAATATTAAAAAATAGATACAGAAACATTATCAATCACATCTCCCTTTCAATCATCCCCACTACAGGGGGACTGTCCCATTTACTTCCTGCTTAATTCTGCATCTTTATTTCCCTCACACACAATAACCAGTGTGCCAGAGCAGGAGATGTTCTTTTTGCTGTTTTCTTTCTCTTCTTTTTTCATTACCTTTCTCTCTTCTGATGAGTTATCCAAGCTCAATGGGACAAAAACTTGTTAGCCTTTAGGGAAAAATACAGACAAGTTGCTTTTTCTTGCCTGGATCCCCACAGGGCTGGCCGCAGAACATTCCTTGCCCCAGCTCAGAGCTGCAGTGTGTGGTTGGTGGCACTCCTGTGGGTGGCTCAAGGCACCAACAGAACAAGGGCAATGTCTCCTCTCATCCAGGGGGTGCCTGGTCCCCCTCTGCATGCAGTCATATCAGTGAAACACACCGAAGTGTCCCTGCTCCCATCCGCATCCCGGCCTTTATTAGTGAGCTAACTACTGAGGTGTGTCTGTAAACACACTGTTTTAGTGTTTTTCAGCTTCTGTGGTATAAATATTCCCTCCAGTCTGTTACAGCTACCAAAGTAATGTCACTGAGTGCCACCATCTAGTTTTCCGTCTTCTGGTATTTTCACCCCACAGGTAGGAGAGGAGTGCAAGCTCCACGTAGGTTTCTGTGATGCAGTTCTGGCTCCATACAAATCACCAGACGGACACAAACTCAGTAGCACAGGTAAGAGCACACTTACTTAGTAAAACAGTTAGGAAGCCACCTATTTTAAGTATTCACCATCTTTATTACTAATATAACTATTTCTGTTTGTATTATTTAATTGTGAAATAATGTTTAATTAGCAACTTGCAGAATGCTTAAAATTTTCTCAAAATGGTCTCCTGCAGGCTGGTAAGAGCTGTCTCCAGCATGCTGCTGAAAGGAAATACTACAGCCAGAGGAGAAACAAGTCTCTGAAAGAGGACTGGGTTATTTGTAGTCCTTTAAATAATCATAGTCACAAAAATAACAATGAGAAAGACTGCTTAGTTTTTACCCAAAGCCAAGTTCACCTCCTTTCTTAACAACAGAAGCTCTGTTTTTGCAAGGGTCAGCAATATGCCCCAGCTAAGGTACATTTCCCAATTTCCCTTAAAAAAAAAAAAAAAGAAGGCATGTGACTGAGTTCAGGCCAGTGATATTTGAGCTAAGTTATTGTGGAGGACTCTGTAAAGCTTTAAAATGAATTCAGCTGGCATTCCACCTGTGACACAACCTGCTCCTCTTCCTTCTTTCTATTCTGTAAATGATAAGTAGAGTCATGGCAGCCATCTTGTGAACATGAGGAGGTTCTGAGGATGCAAAATTTTGTAAAGAATAGCAAAGCAAAAAAATTTTTTAAAAAAAACAGAAGTTTTCTAAGATATTGTCAGTGTGAGGAAATCAATATAACAGCCTTATCTCTGGACTCGACTGTACATGAAGAAAAGTTAATGTATTTTTAGATTAATGTATGTTTTAGATGTTTATAACACCAGCTACCATTTCTCAATGACACATAGTTAACATTTATTAAGTATCTATCATGTGCCAGATACCATCTTAAGAAATTCATAAGTGTCACTTCTACAAAGATAATATCATTCTGTGCTTATTCGTTTGTGGTTGTATGACTCATTTGTCCCAGGAAGGATTAACTAAATATAAATGTTCATTCTTTCCCTTCATCAGAAAGTAGGTGTTTTAAGGGTTAGAGCTATTCTTTCATGCCACAAAGGAATTTAACTCAATTTTTGTTCAAAAAAGTGTTAACAAAATAAATAATGGCATTGCATTTGGCTTTTACCTGCTGTGTATCTTCAGCTCACTGTAATAGCAAATATCAGTTCAAAATGACAAGAGTAAAGTATGATTAAATGTAGGAAGCACTGTTCTGAAGTTCTCTGACTTATTAATAAAGATTTTAACTGTGATTCTTTTACATATCTCTGGAGAGTTCCAAAAATTTCCAAAAACTTCATTAAATAAACCTGTATCACCCAGACCTGGGATTCCTGCTTGATTCATAGACTCAAGGAACTTAAACTTCGAGTCCCTTCCAATGAGTCTGTGGCAGCACCTCAAAATATACCACTAAACTTGGCTCCCAGGAGGAGACATTGAGAGTTAGCCTGGAAAATGAAGCCTCTGGACACTTGTCAGTCACCTCTGTTATCCCAGGAGGAGAAGGAGGGTGGTCACGAACAAGGGTGGCCGTGAAGGAGGGACTCTATCAAGGAGCAACCCAGTTTTCCTCTAATCATGTTTTTCTCTAAATTCCACTTTCAAGAAACATGATTCTTCTTTCTTGAGCTAAGAAGGTCTTTCTCAAGTTACTTTACCATGTCCTGTGTTCAGGCTGTACTTCACCTTTTAAAAAATGCTAAAATAGAAAGCGAAGGACCTGGGTTTTTTGGTGTGGTATTCTGGATCCCACAGAAGGACCCGTGAGTAGCCACTGGCACCTGAGAGCCGTTGCCACCTCCGTCTCCACGTCCTCATCTCGCCCGGGACTGCCCTGCACCTCACAGCAGTGACAAAGTTGTCCTGAACAAGGCATGTTCCAAGATTTACACTCCTTCTCAAAAATCTACCGTAAAATGACTTTTAAAAATAATCTTTGCTAAAGTACTTCCATTTATTTCTTCAGTGTAATACCACTGAAGGGAAAACAATCTCGTGAATTAATTAGTTTTCTCCTTTGCTTTGCTCCCTCCCTGAACTATGAGCTCCTAAGGCAATGAGTAGACACCCACAAATACAAGGATCTACTTAATGAGTTTGGCTTCTTTTTCTGATGAAAACACATTTGAAACGTCCCAGGTTTGCGTGAACAGGCTACTCCTTAAAGTGAGGGCTGCAGCTTTCCTGGTGCTGATACAGGAGGGCAGAGTCAGGAGGGTGGAGAGGGCTCCCTGTCTGTCTGTCTGCACACGAGGATCCACCCAGAGCCTGAGTCAGGAACGCATGGTGGATCCTGCTCGTGGAGTCCCCCGAGGTGCCAGGTACTGTCCTGGTGCTAAGAACTGCCTTCTTATTTCACAGGTGAGGAAACGGACACTCCATCAGCACAGCTCACAGGTACCAGAAGGCAGGTATTGACCCCAGGCAGCTTATCTGACCACAGGCCTTTGAAATGGAGTCTGAGAGTCACTTGTGAACATCAGTGCATGCATGGACGGTGCTTGTCTGGGGGTACACCATGGAGCCGAGGGCTGTCATTACCGTGTCCTTTGGAAAGTCTAGCCTGCACTGGGTCCCCTGACCACAGGGGAGCTCGCCTGGCCTCCCACAGCACTGGCAAGGCCCTCATTACTTCAGTGAATGTCTTTAATCTGATGGCTTCCTTTGTACTAATGAGGCACACTCTCCACTAGCTGTTCTGATACAAGGGAAGCAAGACGGTGGGTGAAGAATGCAATGATTTTGGAATAATGTCAGCTCTGTACACGGACAGCCCAGTGCTGAGCGGCAGGCTAGCTCAAGGCAAGGAGCCTAGGGAAGACAAAGTGAGTAGTCACCAAGAGTGTCTTTATTTTCCTTTGTAAGTGTGCCTAAGGCCGTCTTGGCGGAAACAGATCCACATGCTACTGACTCCTATGTGGCTTCTCAGCAACAGATTTACTAGTGCCCTCACCCTCCTGCAGGTTTTGAAGGGTAGAAAATTGTAAGATAATTAAAATGTAATAACAATTCTATGTCTACTAAACCAAAACAATGCTGAAGATCCTCTTTAAGTTGATGATTCGAAATAAACCCCTGGGATCTTTCTATATGCAGTCACCATGGAGAAATCCACTCCAAGCCTTCTGGTTCTCTAAGCTGCTTGAGTTGTCTGGAGATGCTCAGAGCCTGGGCAGCAGGGCAGAGCAGCGACTGCAGGGAACATTGCTGCAGGTCTGTGATGTCAGCAGCTGGACCCCAGGCCTCCTTTGGGAGAGGTCTAGGTGGCTTCCTGGTGTTCCTCTAGCTTCCTGTTGCCTCCTTGATGAGTTACCACAGTAAGATGTCCGCAAAGACCCCAAGTCTGCAGCCCCTTGTTCTCAGGTCAGAAGTCCACAGGGTCCCACAGCTGACATCAGGACCCTGCAGGGTCTTCTTTGCTAGAGGCTGTAGAGAAGAAGCCACTTCCCTGCTTTCCCCAGCTGTTAGAGCTGCCACAGTCATTGGCCCGTGGTGTCCTTGGCCATCTTTGAAGTCTGCATCTCTGCACCTTCCTGTGCTTTCTTCTGTGTCCACAGCTCTGGCAGTAGCTGAGAAGCATCCTGCAATCCTCCCCCAGTGAAACCCAGGGCCTCTGCATTCGAGGCAAGCGCTCTTGCCCTGAGCTGCACCTCAGCACCACAGCCCTGTGCTCAGCTTCTAAGGACTCCTGTGATTAGATGGGGCTCAATTGGATAATCTTGTTTCAAGGTCCTTAAGGGCTGGGGGTGTGGCTCAGTGGTAGAGCATTTGCTTGGCATGAATGAGGCCCTAGGTTTGACCCCACTGAAAAAAGAAAACCCTAAAGCACAGTCAAGGTCATTAAAATTAATCACATCTGTAAAAGTTCCTTTTTGCCAGGTAAGGTAGTGGATGCACAGGTTCCAAAATAGGATATTGTTGAGAGACCATGATTTGCCCACCACACACAGCCTACCTGGGAATATTTTGACTGATACTGCAAGGGTCACCTCCATGGGACAAGCGAGAAAGTCACCATGGTGAGAGCCCAGCAGGACTTCATTCCCAGACAGACACAGAGATTGCTCTGTTCCTGACAGCCTCTGGGCCAGCAAGTTGAAGGACAGCCCAAGCCTGTCAATAGGCTCCAGCCTGGGGGGTTTGGTGGGACTGGGACAAATAAAACTGAACAAAGTGGCTTTGCTGGTTCAACATGAAAAGGGCCCAACATAAATGTGAAACGCTTCTGCTTTGGAGAGACTGGGATGTGTCCAAACAGACACCAAAACCAGTGGTCATCCAGACCTGCTGCAGAGCTGCGGAGCCATGGAGACGCTGACCTGTCCACCCAGGGCAACCATCCACTCCACAGGCTTCTGACTGGGAGGGCACCCAGTACCTGCTGGAGTTCTGTGCTGTCATTGGTTGAAGCTTCCTGCCACTGTGCTGAAATGTGCTCAGCCATCGTCTTTACACACAGCTCAGCTCTCCCACTTGGACCCACAAAAATCTATCCTCAACCCCCATTTCTAAATGGTTTTGGAGGAGACACATAGAGACATACAGGAGAAATTGTAGACCTCTAAGCAGATTGAAGAAGCTGATAAAGCCTTCCTATCTTACAAAGTGAATCAAGAAAACAAAAAGAGAACCCCACTGATGCAAAAGGAATTGGAGAAGAACAGTTAAGAGACAGATGACATTATAGAGACACTCACTGGGTTTTTAATTCATGTCAAATTGTGAGTATTCCAGTTTGTTACATGGAAGAAAAATTGAAAACAAAAACAAAACACTTCCAAATTGGTCTTTCAGCCAGCCAATTTAAACTTGAAATTTATTTCCAAGACACTGAAAGTCACCTCGGTCATTGATACCAAGATTAGAACAACAGGCCTCCATTTTCTTTTCATGAAGTACAATTTGAAATGACACTATTTCAGTTTAAAATCACCTAAAAAAAACATAGCCCATGTTTTCTCCCAAGATTGAGGTTCACCTGACTAATAAAAGAAAGAAATAGAAGATTCAAATTATTAAACAAGCAGAATAGATGAGGGTCAGCCATTCCACGTAGCAGGCAAACCGTACATTTGTATTCAGAGCTTCTGTTTTTAAAAAGCAATTAAGTCATGAGTTTTCTAGTATGCTTCATTTTTGGTCATTCTTTTTCTTTACATGTTTCCAAGATGTTTTAAATCTATACTAGAAAATATGTAATAAATAATTAAGAAAGTTCATTTAAGAGTTTTAAATGTTTTTAGAATTAACAATGAAGAAATTCTGTTTTTTTAAAGTGTGCTGGTTTATGAGAAATCAAGTAAACAAACATACAAAACCCATCAATAGATCCTTTATCAGTGTTTAAAAAATAATACAAAAAAAGCATAGGAAGTCAAAGGAGGGGATAATCTTAACAACAGAAGCCAGAAGCATCAACTTTTTGAAAGGATGTAAAGCAACATGTTCAGAAAGAGCATTTGATTGACAGATAAGAAGCTGCACAAAAGCTCTGGGCGTTTGAACCTGGTGTCTTTTATGAAGTTTTTGAATTATAAAAATAATAAACCAACCACGTTGTTCAGAGATATTTTTTCAATTGAAATACTTCTTGGTTCATTTTTTTTCCTGTTTTGTTAAATATAATTGCTGTTAGATTTTCTTTAAGAGAGATGATGGATGATTTAATCTAAAATTACACTTTGAGACAGAATGCAAGACAGAGGACATTCAAATTTGCCATGAGACTCTGATTCTGCCTGGATCCATCTACTTTAGGTGAAATGATCTTAAACAGGATGTAGTTTCATTGAATCTTCTTTAATTGGTATTCAGGGACAGTTACAATAAATAATAGAAATAATACCAAATTCAATTTTATCGCCAATATTTCCATTATGTTTTCAACTTACAACGTTTTATTTTTGAATATTCACTTTCATGGAACACTTGGACTTGAGTTTGACTCCCTGCCGACCAGATTCTGAGAGGAGATTAGAGTGTTGGTGATCCCCTCCCAGGAATACCTCTGAGTGGAGGCAGACAGCAGCAGAGGAGGAGGCTGGGCTGGGAAGGGCCTGGAGGGCCTGCAGGGGATGACCCAGTGCAGTTGGTGTGCAGGGATGCCCCAGTGCAGTGGGTGTGCAGGGATGCCCCAGTGCAGTGGGTGTGCAGGGGATGCCCCAGTGCAGGGCGTCCAGGGCACGGTGAACCAGGTGATGCTAACTTGACACCTGGAAGAGTCACAGCACCCCTCAGGGAAGTGAGCAACCTCAGGAGGGGCACAGGTACTCAGGAGAAGACCAAATGCTGGTTTTGGTTTTAATATGCCACCTAGGCATCCAAACGGAGGTACTGAGTAGGCAGGTAGTTAACTACGTTGGAGTCCAGCCACAGCATTGGCCCAGTATCTTGTAAGGTAGTTTCCTTCATAGGGAGTGGTGGGTATGGTCTCCTCCTTAGTGCTTCAAAATACAAATGGAATCAGAAAGCTTCAAGATCAACCTCACCTCCACACAAGCCATCACCCCACTTAGCAGCCTTTGGGGGTCTCTCTCCTCTCCTCCTGGCCATCTAGTCTATTTCCCACACATCAGACGGAATCATTATGGAAAATATAAGCAAGTGTGTCTCTTCTTTGCTCAGAACCTTTCAAAAACTTTGGATTCCTCCACAGCACCTCTCCCTGCTCTGTGCCCACTCCTCCCCTCCCCTCACGCTGCTCTGGATGCTCTAGTCTTCCTGCTGTTCCTTGAACACACTCACCGACCCACCTCCTCTCCCCAGGGCCCGTCTGTTTCCCATGCTCTCAGCCTGGAACTCTGTGCAGAGTTGAATATCTGCATGATGGTTTCTCACTTCTGTCTGCTCTCCTGATCAAATTGTGCCTGTCAAAGTAGGATTCCTGCCTTCCCCTGCATTGCTCTCTATCCTCTTTCCCTAACTTATTTACATTTTGATGCTATTTTTATTGCCTTTGCTCTACTGAAATCAAATGTTGTTTTATTATGGCTGTCCATTTTGATGGCCGCTTACTTTGTCTAAAATAAATATCTAACACATACACATTTAGCATGGTAGAAGGACAGAAGTTAAAGATGATGGGGAAAGTAAATTCTGTGGCTTTGCTCAGTGAAAGAAGGTTCTAACAATTAGTGCCATCTGGAAGGAACTGACATGAAGATAAGATTCAATTTCCAGAGGCCATCCACAAGATGCCAAAGAACCACCTACTGGTGCTTATATTTATGACATTAGATTGGGAGTTAGGGTAAAATTCCAAGGTCTCTTATGTATCTGAGTTTGTGCAACTTGGAAGAATTTGAAGACAATGGTATTTCACTGCTGTAGGAATGATTGAAATATTTTAATTTACGTTCAGATTTGACTAGACAATCCATCTCAACATGCTCGTGGTTTGCCATTAAGATGACTTTTGTAAACAAGGCAAAAGACAGATTTGTCTTGAAGCATTCATTATGCATATGAGCACTTGATTAGAAATATGGCAATGGGAAATAAATAATCTCTTGAAAGTTCATTACTGAATGATGCTACCATGTTCCAAATAAGCACAGTGTGAATTTCAGACTGGCTCATTAATCATTAGAAGACAACTCTAATCAGTGGAATGTGACTCTCACTTTTCTTTAGGGCAATTGCACTTGATTGAAACTAGCAGTCAATTAAGGAAAAAAAAAATACAAATGATTGGCAAGAAGAAGAAAAAAACATTAAATCTTAGACATAAGAACTTCATTGATTGCTAAAAATCGAGTTTTTAAAAACTGTCAGATTGTTATAGCTACCCTAAATTAACCTTATACTATGAAGTCTAAGTAGGGTGGAGACAGTGCTCATTCTCTCCTCCCTTACTAACTCAGCCAAAGTGGATGCCGCCATGTTTTCTAGCAATGGATTGGATTCAAAGCCCACCCCTCCTGCACCCGGACAATGGGATGTGATTTCAGGAGTAGGGAACCACTGGGGAAACTGTCCATCAGAGGCTGACTCTGCCAGTGGGTGTTTTCTGACTCTCGCTTCTTCCTTCCCATTACCTGAAAATCAGATTTAATGGTGAAATTCCAGAAGCCAACTGCAAGGTGACTGAAGAGGGAGGCCAGCTAACAGTCAATGGCCCTGGACACCTCTCTCTTTATGTGAGAGAGAGGTAAACTTCAGTCTTATATAAGCCACAGTAGTGTGAGTTTTCAGACTCATGGAACCATGCTGATTATGATACTGTTCAGGTGTTTGATATGTGAAGTCCAATGGGATGACTTTCTGAAACTCAGTGGAGGGAATGTGGGATGCTCATCATGCTTTCTGCCCAGTACCCATTTCTCTTCTTATAACATTATCTCATCTTTTGTGGATCCATGAAGGTTCTCTTGGTAAGACTTTGAAACAAGATGGCAAGAGGTGGGCATGCGGGCCAACCTTAACCAATGGAATTCCATATGCCCTAACATTCACCTTCCAGCACAAAGAAATGAAAAGTCTGGGTTGATTCTTCTCCCATATCCTGAAGAAATTGCCATTTGGTTCAGCAACGAACTCCTACTCATTGTTCTTCCTTAGTCCTAGTTAACTTTCTTTCCAATGCTTTGTTGTGATGATAAACCATATCTTCTTATATATGATAAAAATATATACTTTGTCTTTGCTCTGAGGGGGCCATATTTTCTTTTATATTTGCTTAAGTAAATGAAAGTAGCTGTTGCAACACAAATATACTTAATGTGGGACAAAAGAAGGCCCAATCGTGGGTTTTGCAAACCCAGCACAATTGTTGTTGTTGTCACATGGGCTTAGAGAGCTCTGAACTGGAGGACTTCTGAAAATCTAGCGCTGGCTGCAGGCCTGCACAGAATCTTCATCCACTAATGGGTGACAGCATAGTTTCAATGGGATATGTGTACTGAGAGCAGATTCTTCTATTTTCATCTCTCTGGAATGTACCCTTAGTTTAATCTGGCCATTCCCAGCTGATGCCACTAATCACCAGGAGTGTTTGCAGTGCATAAAGCTTCCCCATTCCTGCAAGAGCACGTCAAGGACCATGAAGCATCAGTGCTAACTTAGTAGTCTCTGGAACTCATTGAGATCAACCCTGACTTAGCACCACAGAACTGAACTGATCTGTATCAGGCATCACTGTAGCAGAGATGGGGCAGATGAAGACATCTCCCCTTTGCATTCCCATCACTGAAAAGCAGGATTGGATGATAAGGCATTCTGAAGGACAGTCTTGCATTCTGCTTATCTCTAGTTTAATTCTCCTAAACTACCAATCTGAAAAATTCTAGCATTTCCGTTTTTTACATGAAATCAACATATAGTATCCTCCATATTTGCTTATAATATTCATGATTCCAGTCGTATCTATTAAATCTTATATGACAGACTTAGTAAACATTTTTGAGTCCAGCTTCAGAAATTTAGCATCCCCTGAATCAAAGTATTCTGGATCGAGTGCTAATAGGAAATCAATTTCAAAGATGTTTCAACAAATTATTTTGTAAGCCATAAATTTGCCTTATGAGATGGAGTAGATTTCTTCATAAATATTGCTAATTCTTTTGTAAAAATTTCATGTAAATTCATACAATGTAACTGCATAAGTATAAAATTTATGTATATATATATATATATATATATTCCATCTCTACTACAAATGAGTTAATGTGAAAATATTAACATATTTGGTACATCAATTTCCTATCAATTACATTGGTATATTCTAGCTGCTCACATAATAAATGAGAGGAACATCTATAGTAAAACTGAATCCCTTATAACACAACATCAGAGCAATTTATTCCTCATAATGTAAAAGGCGATTCCAGACTTAACTCTAGTTTGAACTGTGAAATAGAACAGGTGTTTCATTTTAATAAATAATGTGTTATTTTAATGGGATGGATGGCAATACAAGAATGGCAACAATCAAGAATACAAGCAACAAATAAATGTTGGTGAGGATGTGGGAAAAAAGATCCACTCATCCATTTGCTGGTGGGGCTGAATATTGGGGCAACCAGTCTGGAAAGTACTATGGAGATTCCTCAGAAAACTAGGAGTATCCCACTCCTTGGCATATACCCAAAGGAGTTAAAATCAGGACACTTACAGTGACTCAGCCACATTCATGTTTATAGCAGCTCAACTCACTATAGGTAAGCTAAGGAACCAACCTAGGTGCCCTTCAACAGGTGAATGGATAAAGAAAATGTTGTGTACATACACAATGGAATATTCCTCAGCCATAGAGAATTATTTGAGGATGATTTCTGCTGGTGAATGGATAGAACTGGTGGCTAAGTGAAATAAGCCAGTCCCCAAAACCCAAAGGCTGGATGTTCTCTCTGATATGCAGATACTGACTCACAATAAAGTAGGGAGGGAAGAATAGCAGTTCAAAGGGGAATGAAGGGGTGGGAAGAGGAAAGACAGTGAATGAATCAGACATGACTTTTCCAAGTTCACATATGAATACATGACAGGTGTAACTCCACATCATGTACAACCCCAAGAACAGGAAGTTATACTCCATGTAAGTAAAATATGTCAAAATACACTCTACTGTGATGTATGTCTAAAAGGAAATAATAAAATATATGACACACACACCAATTGTGGCAACACCAATTGTTGACATTCTCCGGCTGTCATAACCTATTTCATCACCACACTGTCACCATTTATCCTCGAATTGCTTACTTCGGCTCCTTGTCTTATTGCCTATTTCATTCTTGAATGTTACAGTCACTGTCAACTGTAAGTAGAGCATCTCATCTTCCCATGACCCTTGGTGGCAAAGATGAGTAGCACAGACTTTGTATTATTCACTGCTTCATGGCACATGGTAGTAATTTATTTAAAAATCTATAAATAGATCATTGAATAAAATATAATAGTGTATCAAATAAACAGGCTAGATGTAACAAGATAAATATTACTTTTTCCATATATATGACACTAAGAAACTAAGAACTATCATTCACAGCTTGTGAATTCATTTGTGGCAGAACCCTTCCTGGGCTTTGTTCTTCTTGCTATTTTCCATCTCTTGCTAATGCTCAACATTTCCCTGACATGTTTCTTGCTTTGCTGATTTTGTCACTTAGCAGAGAAAATATAGCTCAGCATCCATCTTTTAAATTGTGCAGAGAGTAAAACTTCCCTGGTCCAAGACAGACGATGGTAGTTTTTCTTCTGTTTGGCAAGAATGCAACACGATATAAAAATTCTGAGAAGGAATTGGAAATTAGAGTTGAGTGATAGCAGAGATGCTAAGAAAGGGAGAAAATTGACAGCAAATCAAGGAAAGAAAAATGAGACGCTCTGGTTGGGAAATTAGAGAACATTGCGAAATTCACCTTGGGAGTAATGTGCCTATTGAACACTTTGGCATTGAGATTGAAAACAGGATGTAGAACGCCACAGAGAAAATAGAAAAAAAAATGCTTCATTCAACCCCTGAGAACATCTTGGTTGACAAGCAGCTTCTAGTCTGGAAACAGGAGGAGAACACAACCTACACAGCCAGGGTGCCTATAATTAGTGCTGGTCTCCTGTGCTGACCTGACAGTAGGAAAAGAACAGAACTTTGTTGGCAGCATTGATTGTGTAGCTCATCAATTCCTTGGATTCTAGAAGAGAATTCTAATTCTAATACAGGGCAGTCAAGAACCTTGCACAGGTTAAATGACACTGGAAGGTGGATCGAGGGATCTTTAGAGGGATGGAGGAGGGAACAGTCACTTTAAATCTTCCAGCCCAACATCTGGTCCATCTCAAGGGTTCTAGCTGTTGATCTGTTGGTTGTTTCCCTGAGTTTTCCTTTGGTTTATGTATGGTGCATATGTATAGATTTTTATCCTGCATATTTTGATGCTGTGCTAGGAGACTGAACAACCCACTGTAAAATGTTTCTTTTTTAACTACTGTTTTGACAGACAATTAACTTATTAAGGTTCAAAGTGGAAGCTGCCCTATCTCCTGGTGGGTGGACTTCCCAAGTCAGCTGAGTTTTCCAAGCCTTTGCTGTGTTCCTTTGGTTTATCTGCCCCACATAGGACAGCTCAGGGCTGAGCCCAGGGTCTGTCAATTCATACGCAGAGCTGAGGAATCCCATTTTCTCATCTCTCCTCTCTCCACTTTCCCCGGCATCCTTACTTCCAGGGCTCCCCTTTCCTAGTCTTCCGGCTTGGAAGATGGTTTGGGTTTAATTTTGCTTTGGGGGCATTCAGCCCCTGTTGCTGCCGCAGGGTTATGCACATTGGGGCTGTCATTGGAACAAACAGGACACCACCACCACCACCACCACCACCATCCCCCTCCCCCCCACCCCTCTGGCCAGAGAGACAGTTTGTCTCTGAATTTGCAGCCTGCACTACACTATGTACATCACCCCACTCTGCTGCTGCCCTTGGATCAAAGCACAGTGATGGAGGAGAGGAAATAATTGGGAAATTCACACATTATTTGGTCTTCCTTTCCCAAAATTTCTTTCTGCTTTCAGAGTTGTCAGGGAATTTGGGGTTTTTTTTTTTTTTTGTGTGTGTGTGTGTGTGTATGTGATATTGTGTCCAGAGTGTTCAGTTATAATCAGTGGGAAAGATAGCAGTAGGCTTGCTCTATTTTAATTTCCACCAGAAATCCAATATCTGCCCATTTTGCCTAATTTTTTTATGATAAGCACAAGCATTACTTATGTATTTCAAAGTTATATGAAACAGTAAAAATCATCTATGCTTTACATTTTCTAAAATTGCTGAGCAAAAATAGCAATTGAAGGATTTCAGCAGAATTGGAGGACATGTCACCATTCTCCTGTGTATCCCTGTTGTTGAGGCTTTGCCCATGGTTCTCCCCTGGCAAACAGTGCGAGTGACTCTCCTCACCTGCACTCCGCCCTTGGCCTCTGGTGCATATTGGCCAGGTGAACATTCCCTCTCCCAGCGGCCCTTGTTTTATGTCTGTTTCCTCTGTTGCTAGAACAGCTAGCTCTGTCACGATGCAAAGCTCTCTGTGGTTATCTGCTCTGATGTAATTGACCTAGTACTTTTTTCTAAACCCTTCAAAAAAAAATTTGGTAATAAAATAGCAATAAACATACTTTTAGGATATTTCTAAAGAAACTTCCCAAACATAAGAGATAGTGTGCACACTTAGAAAAAACAAATTATCAAGGTCCATTCACATGTGAAATTAAAGATATTCATCAATTTGGTTAAATTTTAACATATTAAATGGACACAGCAATGATACAGTGTATAGTTAGTCCTGTGTACAGTTATCTCATTTGAAAAAGTATTTATTGGACTGGAAAACTTTTAAAAGTAATGACCATAAATATCTAGAAGGATAACTTTTATAGGTGGATTTTTGTTTGTTTGTTATTCTCTTATTTCTACCCATATAAAAATAATAGTAATTTACAAATTAGTTTCTGAAGTTGGAAAACTTGAAGGAGTCCTAAAGTTGCCACTATTATGTAGAGCACAAGATAGTCAATATCTGGCTTCCTGATTTAATAAAATCAATTATTTCTTATTTTGTACAATATTGAAGTTATAAATAATATGGTAAAAGAATGACCCCAGATTCCATCATTCTAACGCAATTATTAATATATCACATTTTCTTGCAATAATTTTTCATAGGCATTTCTTTCTCATTTAACTTTAATCAGTCTATAGACAATTTATATTACATTTTCCTCTTTTTAATAAACTTTTCCATTATGCCACATACTCTTTATAACCTTATTTTTATTTGGTAGTTGATACACCAAGAGAGGATGACACCATGGTTATTACAAAAAAAAATTTGTTTATGTACAATTAGATTTTTCTCAGTTTTTACTCATTAAATAAAACTATAATAAAAATCTGTAACTATAGCAATTTCACATTTTTTTATTATATCCTTAGAGTTCTCGGGGATAGAGTTAATGTTTAAAATTAATATCATTTTAATACTTTTTGAAAAACTTTATTCAGTTGCAATCAAAGTATTATCTTAGTAATTACAAAGTTACTTTCATTACTGTGCTAATTTAATCATTGAGTAGTATCATTTTTGGGGAACTCACTTTAATAAATAACAAATAGCATCTCAGTGTTATTGTGGTGCATTTTTTATTACTAATTAGATTTAATATACATGATTTTTACTGTATTATCTTTTGAAAATTATCTTTTCATGCTCTGTGTCTGTAGAAATCAGCTCTTTATAGATCTCTCTGATGCTAAACAATAATATTTGTAATCATTTTTTAAAAATCAGAACATCTTTTAAAGCTCCATAATCTTATTTTCAGCAAATCTGCTTTTTGCCTGTGTATACCAACTTTTTGTAGGTCTGGTGGCTGACCATCAATGCAGCACAGTAAGGACCAGGTGCATTGCAGGTACTATTTATTTTTGTCAATCCTGTGAAGTAAGTACCATTATTAGTATTACCATTTTAGAGGTGACTGAAGACAAGTTCAGACAAGGTATGTTTTAGTCAGTGTTTTCATAGCTTTAACCAAAAGACCAGACAGAAACAGTTTCAGAGGAGGAAAAGTTTATTTTGGCTCAAGGTTTCAGAGGTCTCAGTCCACAGAAGGCTGACTCCATTGCTCTGGACTTGAAGTGAGGCAGAGCATCTTGGCGGAAGGGTGTGGAGGAGGACAGCAGCTCAGGACAGGGCCATCAGGAAGCAGAGAGAGAGCTGTACCCACCAGGGACAAAATATAAACTCCAAAGGCACGCCCCAGTGACCCACCTCCTCCAGCCACACCCTATCTGCCTACAGTTCTCACCTGTTGATCCTGAGCAGTGGATCAATGCACTGATGAGGTTGTGACACAATATTTCCCCTCTAAACTTTCTTGCATTGTCTCATGACACGTGAGCTTTGGGGGAACACCTCACATCTAAACCATATGGCAAATTGAGAAAGGTCACAGAGCTGATAGGACTGTATTCATCAGAGTTCTCCAGAGGGACAGAACCTACAGGAGGTAAGCGAGAGAGAGGAGAGGCAGAGCTATAGATACAGATAGGTGACAGGGGATTTATCAGGGGACTGCCACATGTGGTTATAGAGGCTGGGCTTCTCCACAGGCTCTCTGCATGCTGTGCAGCTGGTAGTGTGGCTTAGCCCAAGTCCAAAGGCCTCAGAGCCAGGGAGCCACCGAGTGACCCTTGGTCTGAGGCAGAAGCCTTGAGGACCCAGGCAGCCTCTGCTGGAAACTCTGGAGTCTGGTGGCAGGAGACTTGATTCTTATGTGCAGGGGAAGGGGACTAAGTGGCCCAGCTCCAGTAGTGAGGGGGACCACTGTTCCTCAGCCCATTTTTGTTCTGTTGAGGCTCTGCTGATTAGAGGGTGCCCACCAGCATCGAGAGCAGATTTCCCCCTCTTGTCCACCAACTCTCAGGCGTCCCCTCAGGAAGCACCCTCAGGACACACCAGAAAGAATGCTCTGTCAGCCCTCTGGTTCCAACCCAGTCTAGGGAACACCTATACTTAGCCCTCACATCAATGGAGCCAGAACTGCCCCACATACTGCGTGCGCTGCCCACCACACCCGGGCCAGGGAAGGCAGCCAGAGGGGCTGATGCACAACCCCATCACTGAGCCTCAGCCTCAGCTTCGAGTCTTAGCTGAGTTGCTTTAGCGAAGGCACCAAGGATAGGACAGCTTAAACAATAGAATTCAGTAGCTCACAGTTCTGTGGGCAGGGTGGTCCAAGCCCAAGGCACTGCAGCATCTCAAGGTGAGGGCTTTCTTGATGGCTATGGCTGGCTGTCTTCTTGCTGTATCCTCCTTGTGGGAAGAGAGCCTCCAGCCTCTGCCTCTTCCTCCCCTCCTGGGGACACTAATCCCATCACAGGGTGTCTACTCTCGGGATGTCATCTAATCACCTTCCAAAGGCCCACCTTCAAAGACCACCAGATTTGGAATTGGGCTTCAATATCTGAAGGGGGTTGGGCTAGCATTCCGTCCACAGCACCTCGTAAGCAGAAAAATAACAAGAACATAAAGCGAACCCCTCAGTGTGACTCAAGAGCAGTTTCCCGTCATCCATGTGAACCTGCAAAGGAGAGTTTGATGGAGAGAAACCTGGGCCTTCCATTTATCACACTGAGTGACACAAGGGCTCATGGAATCGCTTAAAGTCACAATGTCCCCCTCTTAAAAAATGGGGTTACAGAGCTTTCCTAGGGTTGAATGAGATTATATATGTAATGGCCTGAGAGATGCTCAATAGATAGAGAGTTGCTATTTTTGTGTTTGGTTTCCAAGACTAACTGAATGTGTAATGTGTCAAATGCCTTCAGATGATGTGCTCAGGCTGCTCCTACTGAGAGTCACTAAAGTGCTGAGCTCGTGCCAAGACTTTAATTGGAAGAAAATTAAGCATTATAGAACTTCTAACAAACGCTCATTTGCTGGAAACTTTCCAGTGCAGACTAAATTACTCTTAGTGCATCTATGGACAATTTCATGTCCTCCAACATCACTGTACCTTGACTGTGTTCATTGTGTACATTCCTGAAATAGGCTTGAATAATTGATTGAGGGAAAGAATAAAAACCCATACTGTTAACAAAATTGGATTTTGAGTCCCACAATCCTAATTACAGCTCTGCAAAGTGCCCTCCTGTCTCTTAAAACAATTACCTACAGCCTGGACTTTTATTTCTTCTCATTATCTGTAGATATTATCTTCAAAGTAGGTATAGACAGAGGATTATTACTCTTTAATCCAATATTGTTATAGGCACAGTCATATGACACCAAGATGTCTTTGGAAGTAATTTGCTTTGCAGTTTCCTGATTTTCTTTTAGGAGGTGCCTAATGAAACACATTTCTGGTTTTTATGTTCACTTATCTTTTTTTGCTTCTACAAGTGGATTCTTAGTCATTTGGTCTTTCTCACATAATCATAACTTTCCCATGATATAATTAAAGTTATTGCATTTGCTGTCTAAAAAAACAGTATAATGTTTAAATAATCCCACACTCAGGAGCTAGAATGTCTATATCTATTTGTCTTCATTCACTTAAAGACGCTAGAAAGAATATTTGGGGTAAGCAGGAAAAATGTTAACTAGAAATCCTTAAGTAGCTATTCTTGAATTACACAAAGATTGTATTGTTTAAAAATACTTCTAAGTGCCTCCAGTGAGTATTGATCAAGATTACTGCCTGTTTGGGTTTTAACAACTCAGTGCTCACCTAATTAAAATGGCAGTGCTCATTCTCAAACTGTTTAGTATATTTGTTCCTACTGTGATGGATAAATCATTTGGAGGATATAATCCTTAATAATCTTTAACAAGACCCTAAACTGCAATCCATCAGAATTATCCCCTGAATGTGATTATTCCTTCTGCCTCTGCTGAACATTTATATAGCAATGAGATGTTACTATCGCCTGAGGGAGTTGGCTGGGCTGTAACATATTTCAGAAGGAACAGTTATTTCTCTGAGAGACCAAGATACAAATTGGAGAGTGTATCCAAGGACCTCAACCTCAGAGATTCCTCTAGAAGTGGAATGATCCAGAAAAGCCACTCTGGATAGATTTTTGAAATATAGTCTTTTTAAAAAAGAGTGCACATAGCTGCTGAAGACATAAAAATGACTGGTATGTTCCACTTATCATCTCACAAAATCCACGTCTTTCTTCATGGGCATGTTGTGATTAAATTCCATCTAGTGCATCTGACCTAAATACTTTGCCCTTAGCAAGCTGATGTGACCTTGAACTCCAGAGGGGACAGAGGCAGCCTTGGGCTTTCCACATGCATCAGTGTGCATAGACTTTACCCATTGGTTTTAGCTCATCAGTCAGACTCTGCTCTTGCTGTAATTTTGGTGATAGTGGGAGAACCTGCGTTAATCGCCATCTGTGCTTGCCCAGCAGAGACTCCACGGCCTTCTCTGTAGTTAACGGCTGGGATTTTAAAAGCTTTGCTTGTGTTTAGAAGAAAAAGAAACATTTACTAGGTGCTATTTCAAAAGTGATGATCTTTTTTCTCAGCATGTCCTTAATTTCCAAAAAGACTTTTTAGCCATTTGACTATCACTGCCCCCTTCCTGTACATCTTTGACAGGGGCTCAGGACACATATTTAGATTATTCTGTTCTCTTCTGTCTTTACATTGAGTTTTGAGACCTCTTCCTGTGAGCAGGGTAATAAGTAAGCATCCCCCATAGAAATTCAGCCTAGATCTGAAGTCTCATTGTGTGCATATACGGAAATGTCCCTGTAGAAATGCTTAGGTCTAGAGAGGGAGCTGGACTACACTCACAGTTTGGTTTAAATGCTGATGCTCACACAGCAAGATGGTATGCAAAGTTTTATTACTCACATAAAGAGGCTTTCGCAGGAGAGCAGGGGGCTCCTAAGCAGGTCCAGGAGTGATCTGAAAGAGGTGGAAGTGTTGCCAGCCTAGAGTTTTGATGGTGGCTGGGGACAGGGCTGCAGGGAGAATTCCCCAGTGGCCTGAATGTTCTGCCTGTGCAAAGCAGGGCATGTCTGGCTCTCCCACTAGCATGCCCAGAGGTGGAACAGACAGAAGGAAAAGGGAGGGGGACTCGCAACTGTCAACAAACATCAAAAACAAATCCCCCTCTTTACAGTCCTCTGCCTGAACAACACACAGCACAGGTTTGAATACGCCCACGTAAACAGGCCGCTGCCTCCAGCACAAATTCCCCTAACATTGCCAGCACGGATTCCTGTAAGGTTGCCATGCATTACGAGGACTTGGGTTGCCATGATAACCCCAGTCTCGTAATTCCTGTTCCTTTGTGATTCTCGCATCTTGCCTCCCAAGACTGTGCTTTGTAATTACATTGACACAGAATTCAATCCATGTGTCATGACCAAAATGATAACAGAAACAAAAACATCCCCCTTACATAAGAAATATGCATTTGTGGGGTTGGGGATTTAGCTCAGTGGCACAGTGCTTGCCTAACACAGCCCTGAGTTCGGTTCTCAGCCCTAGGGTGGGACAAGAAATAAGCATTTGTGGCAGGCTATTCCAAAAGTTTGATAATTCAAGGGAAGAGAGCAATGAAGAGATTACTATTACTGTTAATGGGAATTGGCAGAAATGCCTACAAGAATTTGAGTTTTAAATACTAAGACTTTTCCCCTCCTTTCTATATAATATAAACTAAATCATTTGTCTTCTGTCTCCCTGTGATTGTGAGATTAGATATAAATAGTTTAGTTTGCACATGTACACTTAAGTTCATGCGGTTTGCTGATCTTGTGTTTCTCCTTGAAGGTTAAGGAAGAAACGTCTCACAAACTTGTCTTTGACTCGGGAGACTGAGAAATGCTAATGTTCCCCTGAAAAATGAAACTGAAGATCACAAAAGATCTCTTTTAATTAACCTTTTTGTTATTTGTATAAAATGCAAAAAGTGGATACAGAGAGTATTCAAATTTTTCTATTTTCCTCTAACCATATTTTCCCCAATCAAAATACACATTTTAGGGCCAGGCAAGGTGGCCTAGGCCTGCAGTCAAAGCTACTGGGGAAGCTGAGGCAGGAGGAGCACAAGTTCAAGGCCAGTGTCAGCAAGTTAGCGAGGTCCTGTCTCAAAATAAAAAAAAATAAAAAGGGCTGGGGATGTAACTCAGTGATAAAGCACCCCTGAGTTCAATTTCCAGCACCAAAAACAAACAAACAGAAAAGCCCAACACCTCAGAACTAAACCCAGAACAGTTTCTGCTTGTTTTGTTAAGATGTGTGTTTATGCAGGGCGCAGTGGTGCACACCTGCAATCCCAGTGGCTCAGGAGGCTAAGGTGGGAGGATACCAAGTTCCAAGCCAGCCTCAGCAAAAGCGTGGCACTAAACAACTCAGTGAGACCATGTCTCTAAATAAATACAAAATAGGACCGGGGATGGGGCTCAGTGGTCGAGTGTCCCTGAGTTTAATCTGAGGTACCAAAAAAAAAAAAAAAAAAGAAAAGAAATGAAGGAAGGAAGGAAGGAAGGAAGATGTATCTTTGCATGATTGTTTTGCTGAAATACACTTTAGTTTCTCACATTCCCTCATGAATTTGGGACTGAGAGATACATTACTCTTACTACAGTGTCAGCTTGGCACCAGGGTTGGGCGTATTCACAAACACTGATGACAGTGTCATCACTTGTCACTAGCCAATAGCAAGTAGCCTCAGATGGGTGGCCCTGCTCTGGGATGCGTCCTTTTGCCTCTACCTCCTGATGAGATTCCCCCTGAAGAGGCCAGTCTCACAGATGCACCTTCTGGAGCTTGGTCTTGCAAGATTGTTAATAGTTTGGATAAGCCAAATATAACTCTTATTAAGGCTCCCTCTGCCTTCAGATATCAGCACAGACTCCTGGGAAACAGCTTGCCAGGCTTTCATGGAATAAAGTTAGTATTTTGCATGATGTAGGAGTTTCCTAGGGCCATCCAACACCAGAAAACCTTCAAGAATAAGATGCAAGATGAATTTGCCTGACCAATTTAGCTAAAATATTAGGAGGTAGCTTTAGAGAAGAGAAATTAGTTACAAACATCAGTTTTACCTATATTAAATAGAAAGGTCAAAAACATTGCCTTGAATCTAAAATACGATATGTCTACAATGATCTTTTTTATCATTAAATCCTTCATTTTGTCTTTCATCATCCTTAGGAATCAATGCATCTTTATAATTAAACATTTAATTTATTTTTCCCTGAATAAAGAGAAATTGATATTAAAATATAAACCCTGATATATCCCTTAACACAAATTAGTGAAGACTGAACAGACCAATTGCATAATTTTTTATAAATATGTGGGTGGCTTTAAATAATTGTGATTAAATTTACATAAAATAAAATCAGTCCTCTAATCATTAACCAGAGATTCTTTTGAAATGGACTCTCACTATTGCCCAGGCTGGCCTTGAACTTGAGATCCTCCTGTCTCAGACCCCCAAGTAGCTATGATTCAAATGTCACCACCACACATAGCTCCGTTAACCAGAATTTAAAATTGATTAAGTCCAATGACATTTTTCTTGAGAATAACCAGTTGCCTTAAGACCTGTAGATTCAAAAAAACTTCATTTAAATTTTTCCTTAATTATTAATGGTATATTATTAATGGTATTTTTTTTTCAGTGTTTTTATTTTTATTTTTTTTTTATTAAATTTTTTATTGTTGGCTGTTCAAAACATTACATAGTTCTTGATATATCATATTTCACAATTTGATTCAAGTGGGTTATGAGCTCCCATTTTTACCCCATATACAGATTGCAGAATCACATCAGTTACACATCCATTGATTTACATATTGCCATACTAGTGTCTGTTGTATTCTGCTGCCTTTCCTATCCTCTACTATCCCCACTTCCCTCCCCTCCCCTCCCCTCCCCTCCCCTCCCCTCTTCTCTCTCTGCTCCCTCTACTGACATTCGTTTGTCCCCCTTATATTATTTTTCCCCTTCCCCTCACTTCCTCTTGTATGTACTTTTGTATAACTCTGAGGGTGGAAATTTTAAAAAATGCCCACCTAAATACATGAAAATTGATCTAAATTAAATAATTTCCAGAAAGAAGCAGAGCACAGCACCCAATTGGTGGTCATACCTACCATACAATAATTCTCACCGTGGCACTAACACATAGCAACTATAATTACGGTACTATTGTAGTTTTCACTTGATAACAAAACTTCAGGATATTTTCTCTCCACCTCTGCAAGTACACATTCTTCTAAAGCAATAAATCATCTCAATAGCAAGATGACTTTTATATCTGTTCAAATTGTGCACATCTTAACTTTATCTTTTATGCTCATAGTATTCTCTGTCTCTTTAATACTCAGGTTTATGTGATATAAAGAAACTGAAAAGAGAGAGGAGGAGAAGAGAAAAGGAAATAATATCTACTATCTCTGTTTGGAGAAAGTCTTGATTGAGGGACTATATTATTTATGAAGAATTTATGCTATATAGAAGTCATGAATCTTTTATCCTAAGTTATATGCCCAATAAAGCTGGGTTTGAGAAACTTTTCTTCTTAAGAAAAAAACAAAAACTTGTGAATGTTTATCTTGTGGAGGTGATTGATATTATTCTTCAACTTCACTGGATTTTGGACCAATTTTAAGAAACTCACATGGAAGGATTGTAACTTGCCATATCTTTAGGGCTAAGAGGTAGGAGCCCACTTTCCCAGTTAAGATGCATCAGAAAGGGAGGTGATATCAATGATGGGAACTTTTAGCATTGTCTTCAGCCCTTCATCAAGGTATATCAAAGAGTAATTCAGAAAGTGACTGAATAGAAACTAGAACTAGTTCTTCTGCTTCTATTCTTATCCAGACCAGACCAGACTCCCACAGAGCAGGGAGGGAATGGAGGGCATTGGGACATTCCTGCTCTCTGCCCTACTTCCCATCTGTGCCCCAGAGGTAACTGGAATGGCCTTTGGAGCTACATAAGTACTTCTTGGAACACTGAGGGGTGGATCTGAGCTGAGGAGACTGAGCGTTTAGCAGTCCCTTCTGACTCTGATGATCTAGGACCTTGCCACAACCACCCTACCAGCCTGTGTCAAAGAGGCCTGTGAGTGGAGTCAGAACCAGTAGCTTCCAGATGCGCTCAGGTGCCCGGGAAACCAGGGCTCCTCAACAGCCTGAAGAGGGGTGCAGAGTTGGACAGAAAGGGAAGGATACTGGAGCCTGGAAGTCTCAGGTAGGAAGAAAGGCCGCGACAGCAGATAGGAGCAGGCATGGTTGAGGAGGTGGTTAAGTCCAGATGGGCAGTGTGGACTGGAGGGAAGGCCACTGGATTTGAACAGGCTTTTTTGGGGGTGACTAGAATCAGAGGGGTTTTGTGGGCACTTTTGGTGAGTTGGTTTGCAGAATGGGAGCTTTATGTAGACAGAAAATTCTGCTGTAGGAAAAAGCAGAGGTACATTTCTGAACCCCTCATATACCAGGAAGGTTGAGGACAGGTTTAAGGAAGCTACGAAACAGACCTTTTGTTTGAGCCTAGGCACAGGTTCTATACCCTAGAAACAATAATTTTTTCAGACTCGAGGCTTTCAATAATTTAACTCCTGCTGTTGCTGTATGAATTATTTCATCTTTCTAACAAGTTACATGTGTTGATTAATAATTAATAAACATTCTCAGTTTTAAACCAAGGAACCAGAGCTGATTGTCAGCACCAATAACCTCCTTGAGTTCATTTCATTCTCTGGGGCCAGTGAAACTTGTTGGTCTTATGGGAAAGGAGAGATGAGTTCCTGCTGGGGAATTACACAATAAAATCCCAGCCACAAAACCACTAGTGTTGGTCTCCAGTCTGCAAGTGAGGGAGGCCTGCAGGGCACAGGGGTACCAGTGACTCATTCAAGGTCACATAGCTAAGAGATGGTTTGAAAGAGGAGAGGCAGAGAGGGCGGACCACGAAATACAAACTATTAGAATCTTAGCAGAAGAGAACTCAAAACTATGTTTAAAACTTCAGTGAGTTGCTTCACTTATCCAAACATAAGTCAAATAAACTATGAGGCAGGAACCCTCAGTGAGCTGGTTGGCAGGAACACTCTCAATTATGTAAAGCACGACCCTACACCATGGCTCACCAAAAATATTTCTTTTGTGCAAAAATTTAGTTTTCCTTGAGAGACTGATGTGTGTATCTCTTACGTGACTAATTTAACTCAATCTTTCTTTTTTTATGGGAAATGTTCCCAATTTATTTTACATAGCTAACATTTAGCATTTAACATCAGTATTTCATAATTATAGACCCTCACAGAAATTTACATGACAATATAAATACAAAATCTGTAAACAAAAAATTAGCAAATAAATTCAAGGAATATTTTCAAGGACAAAAAGCCATTGACCAAGTGGATTTTTTTAAATTGGTGCATTATAGTTGTACATAATGATGGTATTTGTTATATTTTCATAAATGCATACAACATGACTATATAATTTGGTTGATATCACTTTTCAATACTTCCCTCTTCCTTTCTCTCTTCTCAGCCCCTGGTCCGTTTCCTCTACTGATTTCCCTTTGATTTTCATGAGATCCACTACTCTCCTTTTTTTCCTTTTTCCTCTCTAGCTTCCACATATGAGAGAAAACATACAACCCTTGACCTGAGTCTGACTTATTTCACTTGATATAATGGTTTCAAGATTCATCCATTTTTTCTGCAAATGAAATTTCATTTTTCTTTATGGCTGAATAGAACTCCATTGCATATGCATACCATATTTTCTTTTTTATTAAATTATTTTTTATTAAATGATGGTAGAATGCAATTCATTTTATATTACATATAGAACACAATTTCTCAAGTCACTGATTGTACACAAAATATTTTCACACCATTTGTGTCTTCATACATGTACTTAGGAACTGAACAGACACTTCTCAGAAGAGGATATACAAGGAATCAACAAACATATGAAAAAATGTTCAACATCTCTAGCAATTAGAGAAATGCAAATCAAAACTACACTTTTGGGGTTGGGATTGTGGCTCAGTGGCAGAGCGCTTGCCTAGCACGTGCGAGGCCCTGGGTTCAATCCTCAGGACCACATAAAAATAAAATAAAGCTATTGTGTCCAGCTACAACTAAATAATAAATATTTTTTTTTAAAAAAACTACTCTTTCATCTCACTCCAGTCAGAATGTCATTTATTAAGAATACAAACAACAATAAGTGTTGGTGGAAAGTGGGAGAAAAGCCTTGGTTGAGGAGGTGGTTAAGTCCATCTGTGCCTAGTCTCACTCATCCATTGCTGGCAGGACTGCAAATTGGTGCAGCCAATATGGAAAGCAGTATGGAGATTCCGTGGAAAACTTGGAGTGGAACCACCATGTGACCCAGCTATCCCACTCCTCGGTTTACACCTAAAGGACTTAGAAACAGCATACTACAGGGACACAGTTATATCAATGTTTATAGCAGCACAGTTCACAATAGCTAAATTGTGGAACCAACCCAGATGCCCTTCAGTGGGAAACTTTGGTATATATACACGATGGAACATTACTCAGGATTAAAAGAGAATAAAATCATGGCATTTGCAGGTAAATGGATGAAGTTGGAGAAGATAATGCTAAGTGAAGCAAGCCAATTCCAAAAAACCAAAGGCCCAATGTTTTCTTTGATATGAAGATACTGACTGATAATGGTAATGGGTGGGGAGCAGGGGAGAATTGGAGGAACCTGAACTGAGTCATTCTACTCTGGTTGCTTAGAAAATCAATGTAAGATGTATCTGCTTAGTTAATGAAATTTGATTGTTTTCTTTAAGTCTTGTTTTTCCTATTTCATGTTATTTAACTTTCTAAATCCTATGACCTCAGTGAAATAAATAAAAATATGAGGAGACAGACAATGTGATTTTAATTCACCAGCGTCACAATGAAGGTGACCACCCAATCAACTTGAGAAATAAGGATATGATTCTTACTTTCTCCGTCCACCAAAACATTTTTTTGTTGTTGTTGTTATTTTCAATTTTTACTCGAGCATTATAATTATGTGTAATAGTGGGATTCATTCTGTCATACTTGCACACACACATCTATCTCATTCCCCTTCCCTTCCCTTTTCCTCCCCTCTCCCTCCCCCTGATTTGCTGGCTTTACTTTGCTGATCTCCCCTCTATTAGCATTATTTTAATTAATGCAGTCTAATTATATATAAAAGTGGGATTCATTGCGATATACTTGTGCATGGACATAACATAATTTCACCCAGTGCATTTCCTTCTGAGTCCCTGTTCTCCAGGAGGGAAGAGAGAGGCAAGATTCCTTGCTAAGTGCCCTTTTTAACTGGAATTTTGGCTTCAAGACTAAAATTGACAGAATCTTCAATAACCCTGGCTTTCTCCACGTGGTTGGTGGAAGAGTCCTCACATTCTGCTCCTGGAGACCACCTCCCTCTCGATGTTTGTTTTTTAAACTTGGCCCATGTGAACAAGACACAAAGCGTGGAGCAGAACACAGGGGAGCCCACTGTTTGGGTGTCAGTGTTGAAGGGTTCTCTTTCCTACAGGGTAGAGCCAATTCTGCATGAGGGTCAGGCACTGGCCTGACATAAACAAATGATCAGTTCACATCATTTCTGAGTAAAAATCTGAGAGTCTCTACTTCTTTTGCGTGGCTCTTCATGACTTATGAAGTATAGGAGCTACTAATAATAGGCCTTACATGTATTTCTCCTGTGCATCCTTAGGACCTGTTCATTCCTGTGACAGAACTTGATTCCATAATCATGCCTCTTTAAGGCAGCTAGACCACTCTACTTTTTTGATACCTGATAAATAATACATATATATGTATTATTTATTATATATTATATATATAAATTTTCCTTTTTTTTCTGTGATAAAAACATTGAAATTCAACAAGCCAAATAAGATCATCATTCGAGAAGAGATTCAGAGAGAGGAATAGATAGTGAATATATGTTTTGAGGACCGAAACAGGAATAAATGCAGATAATTAACATAAATCTAGAATCAATTAAATCTCATAGATCCAAGGATAATGCTGAAGCCAAATCTGTTTCCCAGTCTAAAACGATGTATCTCTGAAGATACATTCCCAGAGGGCAGAAATGTTTTTCCACACTTCACAAGAATTAAGGATTTGCATGGTACCCTGCTCATCTTCAGGGAGAGACCTCATGTACAGAGGACTTCTCAGATACATCAACCTCAACACTGATGCCTGCTGGAGACCCACGCTGCCCACCATTTCTGCCAGGCTTCAAAGAAAACAGATGCACAGAACAAAATGATAGAGATTACTAAAAATCATGTTCCTAGTCAAACAAGGATGTGCATTTGGACAATCTCAGGCATTTTTTTTTTTTTTACTGAGAATATTATTTTGTGAAACACATTTTTGGAGATACTCATGGCCATAGATTTATGACTCTGAATTCTAATTTTTTGAATAAATCACACTTAGCATGGCCAAGATGAATGCATTTGATATTTTTACAGCAAAACATAATACATATGTGTGCACATAAGGGATTCAATTAATCTCCTTGTGCTTCATAAATAGTGCGGAAAGTGCTTTCTGGAACAGAAAAGCCTAAATCATTCTGAGACCTTGATTTTCATGGATCTGGAGAGCAGTCTGACAAACGGCTGGCTGCCATGATTTGTGATATTCTGCCCCCTCTCATAAGGTTCCTTTCTGCTGTGACTTGTGCTACTAATTAGGTATTGGGGGAATAGTCAAAATGAAGAATACATTCTGCTCAACTTGTTTGCATATAAATCTTTAGTGCAATCTGATGCAAATATTTCTATACTTTCTTTTCATTCACTACAACTTTTTGGTAAGAGAAAAATTCTGAGGAAAAATTTTTCCTCTTTTTCAGGAAGAAAAAAACCCTATAGTATAATTTAAACTGTTTTCTGTATAAAAACAAAACAAAACAAAAACAACTCCCAACTCCCCAGCTGACTGGCATGAATCTTCCACATTAAGAAATGTTCTCATTTTTCTTCTGAATTTGCTTATCATACTAAGTTCTCACACAGAAACTTCAGGCCACCCTGTTTTTTCTTTCCAGTTCTACATCCACTTACAAGTCCCCTCAGTAGTGGCCAAGCCTCCCCAGTCTCTTTCCAATGCCAAGGAGGCCACAGACAAGCACCTCTCAGGTCTATGACGTGTGCAGGGAGCTTTCTCTCTGGATGTGCCACCATATCCTTGGGAGCCCAGGTCATGTTCCCTGTGGGCTATTATCATCAATGCGCACCATGACAAGATACCAACTCCTTCAATGGCCATTTTGGCTTGGGGACACTCTTAGTCTGGCTGAAACTTCCCTGGAGTTACGCTGTAGTCTGAAATGCTTCCTGTCCTCCTTCCTGCCCCCTGTCCCCTCAGGTACACATCTCTGGGTCTCTTTGACACCTCTTTCCTTTTTCCCTGGCTCTCTTCCCACAAAGTCTCTTGATTTTTAATCCAACTCGGCATCCACTTTCTGAACTCTACTCATCCTCCTCACCTCTCATAACCAAGGGCTGATTCTCCTGCCTCCAGTTTGCCTTCATCTGTCCTCTGCCAGTGGCAACCAAAATGAGCCATCTGTCCACAGCTGTGCTTGGAGGGTGAGATGGTTCACCCTCTGTATTAAGATGGTTCCATGATCCCATTCCAATCTCTCCCTCCAGCTTCTCCATTTGTGCCTCTCAATCTCACACTTTATGTGACAATGATGTCACATCTGTTGACACTTTCCACTCATGCCTTGTACTTGTTTCATCTGTGCCTTAGCTAAGGTCCAGGAGAAGCTCCCACCCCTTTGCCTTGATACAGAATCTCACCTGGTTGGCCTCTCCTCCAGGGGAACTCCCCAGATTACCTCCAGCTAGCTGTGGTGCCGGCTGCACCCACCTCCTGGTGCTCCTGGTCCTCTGTGTGGCTGCCTCAGGACCTGTGCCTCCAATGCAGCTGCCGCCTCCATGAGGCAGGAGCACCTCTGCGGTCACTTCATCTCCATGTGCCCTGTGCTGGCACATGCTCAGCTCAGAGTAAACAATAAATATTTATTTTTATTTTAAAATGTTAAGATCTTATGTCATTAAATTACTATCTTTAGAAACTCTTAAAATAATAATTGATCAGTTTGTTCCAGTGTTGCATAATCAGTGGAGGACAAGCTGTTTGCACTCCAGATGATGCATGAGTAGATGAGTAGATGTACAGAATTACCGTTAATTCAGCATATAGGGTTAGTCTCCAGAAGGTGGACAAAGGAGAAAAACAAGAGCACATAGAATTGTTCCACTCCTCATTGACAGCGCACCTCTGAAGGAAAACAAAACACCCCAAACCAAAATAAGGTTTGAATTTTTTGGAGATGTATTTTTCTAACCCATCCTTACCCATTTCTAAATGAAATAAGACTAATATTAAGCTAATAAACCAGTCTTCTCCCTTGGAGTTTTGGAAAGATGCAATGAGGAAAATATCTTGGTGCCTTTTCTGATAGATATTTTCAAACATTTTCCTCATTTACACATGCATGTGCTGAGTATGCACTTGACATTAGCAAATGAGAAAATATAAAAAGATGTGACATTGTGATAACTCACCCACGAATTCAAAGTAAAGAAAGAGCATCCTCAGAGTTTGTGGGATCAAGGTGTGATGACCCTCACATTCTGACTCAACTAATGAGGTCTGGGTATTATGCAATTGTAGAAGGAACCCAGCAATCCTTATATTTGTGAGCATAATAATGCTTTTAGAAAGTTGCATGAAAACAGAACTGTAGGGGGTAAAGGGTGAGGTTGGGGGAGTTTGTGTCCTGTAACCACAGACCCAGGGGACACCTCCTCAGTTCCTCTGGGGAATCGACAACCTTTCTGTCTTCTTTCTCATGACCTTCTGCACAGTCTTGGAGTGCTGCAACTTGTGGACTAGTCTGTCCTGGGCACTCTTCTTTGGGTTCTTGAGCACTGAGACATATTTGGATTCATGCTGCTGTCTTCCATAGACTGTGTCAAGGATGAGCATTTTGTAAATGTTTACAGAAAAGAGGATAAAGAAGGGTTGAAGGCAGGGATGAAGGGAGAGGATGGAAGGAAGATAAACAATGACGAATTTCAGTCTCTTAAAGTCTTAAAATCTCCTTAATTATAGCATTTATTACCCCTGTTCTATTCAGGGGCTGCTCTTTGCAGGAAACAACTGGGAAAATTGTAGGGGGGCAGACTAGCTTCCCAGACCCTTTTAAATCATATCAAATGAACAATTGTTCAAAGCAGCTTTTCCTAGCAAGGTCCTGCCTGGAGCAGAGAGGGCCTAAAATAGTGATCAAAGATCTGGGCCTTGTGAGATATGTCGAGGGAAGAGGGAAAGAAACCAGTTAAACCGAATAAATGCATTAACTAGCACCCAGACCAGGCGTATGTTCTGCTCGGCAACTGTGTATGTGTTTCCGCTGCAATTGTTATCATTTGTTCCTAAGTAAATGGCCGTGTTCCTCTCTGCTCTGCTGTCCTTGATGATTAACACAGGCCCAAGAAGATGTCTGGGAAAGAAGTACATTCAATAAAAACAGAGCAGCATATGGCCAGGGAAGGCAAATGCATGCAAGGCAACAGACTTTCAAGTGCAGGCTTAGAAATATTTTGAAGGATGTAAAAAGATTATAGAAGTACATTCTCTCTTTTGCCACAGATTCCTTATAAGAAAATGTTCATGTTTCTAACACGTTCCAGAATATTACTTCTTACGTCTCCTTTCAATAGTCAATGAGTTAGGCAATCACATTTTTTTTCCTATGGAAGAAGAGAGGGAAGTTTTAATTAAACACATTCTAAATTACTCTGGTAGAACAGGTAAGGGGATTCCGAGTGGGGTGTGGGCTGGGAAAATAGCAGCTCATTTCTCTAAAAGATGGAAGGCATCCTGAGTCTATCCACAGGTCTAGATACTCCTTGGCAATACTATTTAAACAGCCTGGAAAGTGGAGTTCGGGGGAATGTTCCCAGTCTGCATTTTTAATCAAGGTTGCCTGACACATTTAATTAAAACTCAAGAAAACAACCCATCAACCAGTGCTTCCCAAATACAAAACATGGTGCTGGGCACTGGGTCCAACGTAGATGAGCAGGACTGGCAAGAAAGCATGTCTTTGGAGGGATTTCAAATCCTAAAGGGCACACTTGCAAGGTCCACAGGACAAAATGGGCACTGAGACAAAGGTCAAGGAAGAACTAGAGCAGAGCATGGGGGTGCCATCCTACAGAGTCCAGAGGGTGGAGGCTTCCAGGTGTGTGGGGTTTAACCTGGCAGGAGGCTGAGTCAGCACCAGCAGCAAATATGGCAGCCAGGAGCAAGGCTGGGTCACGTCACTTCAGTGGGGTCACTGCTCAGAGGTCCACTCTTGGACAGCGTCTTCCTTGTGTCCCTGGTTAACACAGCTACCCTGCTGGCCAATCTCCCTGGGCATGATGCACCCAGTTGTCTTTTCTGGGAAAAATCATTATGAATAGAAACTAATACTGATGACTCAGGATACCTTTTGGAGGGAAGGGAGGGTGAGGTGATGACCATCTAAATAAATAGACGAATTAATTAAAGTAGAAATCTGTTCCCTAAAGAAAATGTGTGGGGCTAGGATTGTGGCTCAGCGGTAGAGCGCTCGCCTAGCACAGTCGGGACCCAGCTTCGATCCTCAGCACCACATAAAAATAAAAAAAGATGTTGTGTCCTCGAAAAACTAAAAATAAATATTAAAATTTTCTCTCTCTCTCTCTCTTTCTCTCTCTTTAAAAAATAGAAAATGTGAATGAGGTATCTCACATGGAAACTAGTTATAATTTCAGAGAATTAATACTAAAAATTAAGATTAAGAAGGGTGTTGTTAATGTCCTTTAGCTATTGTTCCCTAAAAAAAACATATATATTTTACTGATTTGGCAAGACATTTTATATAATTTTTCAAATACCATTGATAGGTAAAATACATGTTTTACTAGACATTTTAATATTCTGAATTTGGCAATCTCACTTAAATGGAAAAATGTTCTAAGAAATAAAAATATAAATTAATTCCAAGTAAAAAAAATAAAGAAATAAGATGTGAAGGAACTTAACTATAAGTAGTGAGTGTTTACTAAAAAAATGAATAAATAAAAAATCAGAAATGTTTGAAAACTCAGAAAATTCTATAATCTTACCACTAAAATTACTTTCCTATGTCATTAAGTCATTTTTGAACAAAAAACAATGTGCTTTTCAAATACACAACATTCTGTGAAATTGGTCGTTAACCAATTATTGAAATATAGGCTATTCCTGGTTTTTGCGATTATAAGAAAATGATAACTTAGGAGTAAGAAGGCCAGTTAGACAGGAGCAAACAGCTCTGATATGCTATTGCACAGTAGGGTGACTACAGGTAACAGTAATGTCCTGTATATTTCAAAAGATTAGAAGGCTTTGAAGGTTTTCACCATAAAGGAACGGCAAATGTTTGAAGAGAGAAGTATGTTTAACCTGTTAAACTTTACATAACTTATCCTTGTCAAAACATCATATAGGACCCTGTGGATTTGCATAAATCACTTAAAAAGCAAACTTGATGTCAAAATTGCTATAGTGAATATTCATATGAATCTTTTCAACACTTGGGTTACTTTTTAAGAAAGTTAGGTGATGAGAGGGTAGTCATAGCATTGTATTCAAGAAGAGAGCACTTTTCACTTGTTCTTGTTCTAACTTACTTTGCAGAACAGTTAGAGAGACTGGGTCTGGTATTGGAGGTGGGAAAACCCAGGTCAGTGTGTGGCTAGAGGATATCTGTGTTCTACATATATGTTTTTTGCCACTACATCACAAGCTTCTGGTCATTTGTCTTCACACCCAGCTGTATGGCTAGCAGATTGGAGACCCTTAGTCTATTGAGCTGAATCAGTGCCAATTTAAACATCCAAAATAGCATATGGAAATATATAGTGCAGCTCAAATGTTGTTAGAAATTTTATTCTGACAAATACCATATTTAGAATACATTATATAATTGCACAATTTTCATGACAATTAATGCATCTATTCTATTATTTGATCCTGAGTACAGTTTAAAAATTTAAAAGGGATTCAAATAGTCAAGGTTAAGATATATCGAATGGTTACTTTCAGTTTGACATGGTTTAGGTCAAGCTGGGACAGGAACTAAATGTACAAAGAAAAAACAGTTTTCAGAATGAGTAAAGCAATATTAAATTCTAGTTTTTCAACACTCAGCAGATGGGAAGAAATGAGCAGAACCTGTTGTGGTGTGGTGGTAAGCTCCAGGGAACACAGAATGACAGACAGCCCTGATGGATAAAGGTGGCGTGTACCTGGCTGCTTCAAGGGGATATGTAACCCAGGAACTAGAAGTTAATGATTAAGTAGGGTGATGGGCAAGATGGACAAGACAGTCATTAGAGTTAACATTATTAATGGCTTGCTAAAAGCCGGGCACCTTTTAAGCACTTTTCTCCATAGTCATTAAATCAATGTCCCTGGGTGGTAGGGGAGGAACTGAGTATGGATAATTTTTAAAGATCCTCAAAATAATTCCCATCTGCCGCAAGGTCTGGAACCCACTCTACAGTCCTGCAAGATTGCTGTTCATGTTCCTATTTTATTAGTGTCACAGAGCCACAGAGAGGAGAGGTCCCTGCCCCAATCAGGCTGCTGGAGAGCTGAGGCGTAAAACCCTTGGCCTTCTTGAGCCTTGCTTGTGGTGAGTTTGATTTTCCCAGGACATCTTTACAAAGCATGGCTTTAGGAAGATACTCCTGCTGGGCTCAGTATCCTGAGCATTTGTGGCCCGGACCTCGCTGGGCAGCACCTATCCTTCCCACGCACAAGGCTGGGGACATCAGCCCTGTCTGCCTTTGTGCTCAGCCCTCCACATGCTACCTCACTTTTATCTTCAGAGCCTGTGTGAGCCCATGGCTGGGGACTGGTGCAAGGTGGGGACCCAGTACAGCAAAGCAGGGCACATGTGAGGTCCTTCCTGTCAGCACAGCCCCTTGGTCCTATGGAGATCCCGACTACTAGATGGGAATCGTGAAGAAGGTTCTGGTTCAAGCTCAGCTGCAGTGTGGTCTCCCCTGCTCTCTCCTACCCTCATCCAAGAAGTCATGTGACACTACAGGGCTGGAGGTCTGGGTTTCCTGTTGGGTTTTGCCACTCTCTCACTGCGTGACTGTAGCCAAAGGACTTATAATCTCCACGGGAGGGAACTGTGTGCCACTCCGAATGGACACCGGAGACCCACCTGGCTGAATCCTTGGTTCTGTTACTTTATTGCTTTAAATTCAAGATGGTCTCCTATGAAGACCACTGAAAATGTACCCAGCTCTGACTCCAGGAGGTTCCATGACTGCTGGATTCCAAGTCCATGCAGGCCTTCTCCTGAGAGCAGATCCTGTCGGCCTGGGCCATCCTGGCCACAGCTATCCTGATAGAGGATGAAACCCAATGACGAAACACAACTGCCTTTCACAAGAACTTGGGGTACAGCTGATCATTAGAGCTCTCCTGGCACCTGCACACTCAGTGCCAGAAGAGAATCATCATGGCCCATGAGCTGGGGGAGCCACACAGACCTGGACCTCCCAGCTTTGTTAGGCTCTGATACCCAGGAGACATCCCTGGGACCAATGCCCCAGAGTGGCAGCACTGCTTCCCCTCACAGGAGGTCGGGCTGGTTGCAGATCACAGAAGCCACCCACAGCTGCAATTTGACCCCAGTTCTGAGCTCTTCTAGGCTAGGAGGTCTAACCTTTGACATTCCAGGTGACTGCCACCAGGCAAATGTGGCTCAGAGTGGCTTTTTACATTTACATAACAATCTGGTGGCTCCCAACCACATTTGCTTAGTAAACAAGAACCACGGTTTCAGGTTTATTCCTGATAAAAAGGAAATGCTAGGTTTTGTCAAGATGAAACCCAACTACAAGGAGCAACAGTGACAAAGCATCCCTGGCTTAGGGAAGTCATTTCAGAAGGGCCCAAACAGTCACCACCGGTAACGGATTTTTATCTTTTAGGGTTGTTCTGATCTGCCACTGCTACTTTTTTCCAAAATGATAAGAAAGTCTGTATTTTTTCCCTCACTTTTCAACATTTGCTTAGTAAACAAAAATACATGAACAAAGAACAAGTTTATGCAAAAAAAAAAAAAAAAAAGACAGAGAACTGGAAGTCCTGCACAGTGACCTGGAGTCAGCTTCCTCAAGAGGGGACAAAACAGGGCTCCCTCAGATGCCCCAGACAGAGGGGGATAATGGGGTGTTGGGTGTCCAGGGCAGTGCAGGCAGTGCAGAGGAGGATGGCAGCAGGACATGGGAAGAGCTCCTGCCTCAGGCTCAGGCTGTCTAACACACCTGGGTGTCACCATCCTGGTGATCAGAGCACAGGGCCTGTGAGACTGGGGACCACCTCCTGGGTCGGGGGGGGAGGGAGCTGAGGCCAGTGTGGCCGTGGGCAGCCCTGATAGGTGAGCAGTTCCAGGTTCATCACCACCCCAAGTGCTGCTGCCACCCAGCTCCCTCCAGGGACAGTGGGGGCTGACCATGGAGAAGGGACAAGGCTGGGCCACTGATGGCAAGTGACACAGGAGCCACCTTCAAGTCATTTGAAGTGTGGCATTTTAGTGTTGCTCTGACAGACCCAGGTCACTCAGAGCCAATCCTTCCCCACTTGAGCCTCTACACCTCATATCTGTGTTCCTCTCCATGTCAATACAATGGATTTTAGTCATTTAAAATGGGCCTGTCCTAAGCTTTCGAATACTTCTGAATTCTTGAACAATACTGGAATATCACAGTCTACCCAAGACACGAAGCAGACTGCCTCAAATATTAAAGTGATGTCCCCAGACTCTTCAGGGTGGAGCTACAACAAATGGAAAAATACCCAAATCTTGTCATGTCCTGCAGGCTCTCTGACATGTGACTGTTCACTGTATGCAAGAGCACTATTCAAAGGCAAGCCACTATTCAAAGGTGTGCCTCAGTAAGCTCATAGGCCATTACATGTCACAGACATGCAGCGTCATTCCCAAGAGATCACCAAGGGCCTGTGAAGTAGTGTGAATGCCAATGTTCTGTTCTGTCCCCTGAAGCAGGAGCAGCATGGAGTCCCATCCTGCTCACTGAGGACCCCTAGTGGGCTCTGCAATAATAACTCCTTCTGAATAGTAAGAGTCTTTGGTAGGAAAAAAATCTACACCATTTTTCAGACGCCTGCATCTGTTGTTGTGATTAATAAAATGCAGTTGCATTTAGAGTACTACAAATACTACAATGTCTGTTATAATATTTTTGTTCAATTAGAAGATACTCAAAATACCACCATTGACTCGAGAGAGCTGGTGTCTTTTACTCAGTTGTGAACTCTGCTTTAGAGAACCATGCCCAGGAAAGCCATTCTCTTTTTGATAAATGACATCTGGAATAGTCGGACCTGCTGAGAATAATGCAACCAGTCATAGAACCAACATTATCTAAAAATTTTATCAATTATAAATATTGCCCTTCTTTTTCTTACTAACAGTAAGTTTTAGGGAAAAGGCACCGACTTTCAAAGGAGAATATACAGCCTTTGACTAAATACCAAGTGACAAAATCAAAAGAAAGTAGTATTAAAAGATCAAATGCATATATTTCTTCATATGGAAACTTTGGTCTCTGCTGACTATCTGTAGAAATTGCAACAGGCAAAGTGGGTATGGGATGCCAGGTTTAACTTCAACCATATTTTAATTTATTGCTTAATGAAGTCAGTCACACAGACAGCCGCAGAGACTCAGCAGTCATGGCCCGGCTCAGCTGGATGTACGCATAAACTCAATGCCCTGGATCACGCATTGTTATCTACATCACTGCAAAGTTTCTTACATTGCCTCATTTTCAGTGGTCTGTAGAGAGTGGTGATTTGAATCATAGTCCCTCTGTCTTGTGGCTGTGTTGTGCTGGGAACTTCCTGTGCAAAGGTGCAGGTCAAGATGGCCCAGTTGCTATGGTGATGCCGGCCTGAGGAGGCTCTGTGCAAAGGTGCAGAGCTGTAGTAGTCGGGACCTTGAGCTCAGGCACCAACTCCTGTAGGTGGAGAATTCTGAGCATAACAAGATAACCCTAATGTCTTGTCAGTCCCAAGTCCTTCAGATTGCCTGCTTTGCTGCATCTTTCCCACAAATAACTTCTTGATGAAACCTATGTAATACACAAGAGCTATCTGGGTCACTGATCCTCCATCAGAGGTCAGCGTCCCACCTGGCCCCAGCTCTCTCTCTGCTGTTTATCTTTTCTCAATCCTCCATCACCCCTTGCTGTGGCAGAGAGATGGGGCCGTTACATGGTCAGTGGACCAGTCAGGCAAACAGCATTACTTGATAGAAAGATAGAGATCTGGAACTGGTAAAGTCCTTTTCCTTTACAATTTTCTTCTCTGCCGTCAGCACTTAAAGCATCAGTGCAGAAGAGGGCAAGATTGTTTTCAGAAAACACCCTGGCACAGGATGGCAACACATCCTGATTCGGATTCTCAGTATAAGGGGAAATGGAATTGGCTGAACGTGTATTGTGTGCACATATGAATATGTAACACTGGATCCAACATTATGGACAGTTATAATGCACCAAAAAAAGTGGGAAAAATAAAATAAAGCTGTTTACCTAAATCAGTTAAAAAAATTATCAGTGAGAAAGAAATAAATGCCTTCCTTGAAATCCTCTAAAACCAGATAATGGCCAGGCACAGCAGCATGTGCCTATAATCCCAGTGGCTTGGGAGGCTCAAGTGGGAGGATCCTCAAGATCAAAGCCAGCCTCAGCAACTTAGTGGGGCCCCCAGCAACTCAGTGAGACTATGTCTCAAAATTAAAAAAAAAAAATTAAAAAAGGGCTGGGGATGTGTCTCACTGGTCAAGCATCCCGGGGTTCAATCCTCAAAAGAATAAGAAAAGATAATGAACTTACACACCCACGTGTTGATAAGGAGGTATACGCGTGAGCATATGAAATGCCCAGAAATAACTTGTCACTCAATCTCAGACACACAAAGATACTTAAGAAAGAGAAGTTTTATTAGGGCAATTTCACTTTATTTTTCCATACAGCAAAGTCAACTACTGCAGTAATAATAAAATAAGCATAAAACAAATTGCAGCCCAAGACAAAATACATAATTTTAAGCAACTACAAGCAGAAAGTAAGTTGTGATTACATAATAGTAAAACCAAGCACATGTGTCCTTCAGCAGATGAAAGTGGCGGTTGCCTTAAGTGCAACATTGCGACCCGCGCAGGGGCGGGGGCTTCGATTCATGAACAAGTGCCCATCATTACATTTGGCTTTTTTTGAGTGCTTCTGAGTTGAAAATGAAAACCGTGAAATTTGAATTGTGTTTTATTTTTTCACCTGCTGAAAGAACAGGATCCTACAGCAATTAAAAACAATCACATAACAACTAGAGCTACGGTGTGCTGTTTGGTTTGCCTGTTCATGGTTTAGATTTTGTGAAAGTCGATACTCGTTTTGAAGATTTCTTTTTTGTGAACAATAAACCACTGAAATTGGCAGAAACTGATCTGAACAATTTATGTCCTTAGAATAGTTCCTTCTTTTGTTTTGTCTGTTGAAGTTTTAAACATGCAGTAGTTTTGAAAAATGTACGGAATATCTGATCCATGATTTCACCATGATGGTCGAAGTACCTGCTATTTTTGGTAATGATCTTCAGGCAGATCTGGCCCAATGGAGTTTTCGTCAGTCATGAGATCTTGGAAGGATGGCATATCTTCCCAGCTGAAAAGATCCTGGCAAACTACAAGCTGTCCACAAAAAGCAAAGCAACACGTGTGAAGGGGTGTGGAGCGCTAACTCTGAGCCACTTTTGCAAGCAATTCTGCTCAGTCTGTCATTGATCAGCCTTAACAAAACTCCTTGTAATTATAGACGTTTTTATTCAAAATAAGATCTTACTATTATACAGGTTTCTCTCTTTTGACTATATACAGAAGTGCAAAAAGTCAACCTTCTCTCTAGACATCCCAACATGCTCCATTGCAGCATAATCAACCCTCAAGAGTTTGCACACACGCTATAATTCTCATTACGTAAACTTTGAGTATTTGGATTATCAACAAAAAGTCCCTTGTTCTATTTATTGATTATGCAGCTTATTTATAACAAGGCCTGATATTCAGGGATTTCAAAAATATTAAACAATACTTTAACATTTGAAATGGATACAGTAGAAAATAAATTTTATTCTAATATCTAGGATCTAGATCTTCTTATAATAACTAATTACAAACAAAATAAATCATCAAAATATTACTCAATTGTCTGCCAGGATTGTTGCGATAGCAACAACTTAACTTCTTACTTAGCAATGATTATATATTTATAAGATATCCATATAAAAGATCTTTGTTCTTTTAATGAAAACTAGACAAGAACTAACAATGACTGACATTCTTACACTGTAATATTAAATCAGTAAAATATAAATCATTTAGTTAACAATAATACGAATATTCATATGACACTACATGTAATTCAAAACTGAGTATGTTATGAAGGAAAAACTACTTTAATTTTTTTGTATTTTGAAAAATTCATTGGTAAAATCTAATAAAACAATAGTCTATAAACTGAAATGGTATTCAATTGTTAATAGAAAATGAAAATCTAATAAATGTAGGAAATGAAAAACTACATTTTAACAAGAAAAATAAGTAATATTCTATAATGTCACTAACTACAATAACATGTGAAGTCACCATTACTCTCTTAACACGATTGAAATTACATTGGTATGGGTTCCAACCCGTAATGTAATAATCTAAGGCTTTAATAGATGTACAGTACAATCAGTAAAATCAACACATCAGTCTTATATTAGAAAGCATCTCTCTCAAGCATAAAAACTTGCAGTAAACTTGGAAGTATGGAAAGTTCTACAACTGAACTTTCGCTTCTCCCATTCCACACTAGAACTACCAGTGACCTGGCCCTACTTCAGCAATTGATAGAACTGCTGAACAGAGCAAAAATACCCTTTTACTAGCTGCAACACCCAAACCACAAAAAAGGAATTCCTTTGGATGAATCCATTCTTAAAAACTGAATGCACATCTATTTTTTTTAATTTTGTAAAAGGCTTTCTAAGGCTATAAGCAGTTAATCTGAACAAAACAAAACAAATCACATATAAAATTCACCCATGTACTTAACCCACCCAATTACTAGGTTAATTAAACATTTCCCATTTTCATATTTTGGTTTATCATGCATCTGATGACAGTGCTGCTTTCTTCTTTGTTTAGAGTCACTATTTTCAATGTGACTGTGATGAAGCATTGAAGCAAACGTGAAACCATTTTTGCAAAGCATTTATAGTCTTTTTGACTTTTGACAGAGGCTATAAATAGAAGCAAAAGAATTTCCTCAAACATTTTTTTTGTTATCGTGTCTCAGAAATGGCATATCCCTTTTGAATAAAATGTTATACAATATAGTATGCATAAATATTACACTACAATGCATTAAAATAATTTTATATATATCTATTATATATATCTCCAGTATGTGTGAGTTTATCTGTATTGAGTTTGTGTTGTGCTGTCTATTGTTACTGTAGTTAAATTGGCCATTTCTGAGACAGCTTTGGTTTCCAAAAAAACAAAACAAAAAAAAAGAATGGTGCCCTTTGATTGATTAGTACTAGCAAATAAGCAACAAAACGTGGCTCTGAAAACAATAACACTGAAGAAATAATACTCTAATTTGATGTACAGTCTATGGCACTTCATGAGAATCCTTAACAACATGGTACTTAAAGCCATGATGTGCTTTAAAATATACACAGTTGTGGTTTTTCTTGGCACATTCATCTCTGTCAGATCCCTCCCTCACCACGCCTTACAATCTATTACATTAAAAATATTACTCTTAAACAAAAATGACTGTGCATGCACGCTCTCATCTATAATGGCAATTTTAAATACAAGGTGCACCTTTGTTATTTGTAAACCTTGAAAGAAATAAACTTTTTTTTTTAAAAAATTATATCTTGGTCTACAGACGTACCAATACATAATAGAATCATGGTTACACCATAGTCTGTCTTTTCAAGATGGCATGAATATATAGGAAACTAATTATGTATGCATATTTTAATGCATAACTCTGTGCTAGAAAAGAAAGACAATGTTGTTCTTTTAGACAGGAATATCACCTCAGCACAAATATCAATTAAATGTACAAAGTGTATAGGCAGCAGTGTGCGGTGGATCTCCGTGGTGTCTTTTCTTCTGGTAACATGCAATATGTGGATGTCTTGTGGCTGAGGGGTTTGTGTGTGGCGCTTGACGGTATATACAATATGGCTAATGACCTCATCCTTTACTCTAACCAAGCACACTGTCTTTTCCTCTTTAGTATGATCTACAAGGAAAAAAGAGATAACCTTGGTTAAAACAGATCATCACTGAAAGCAGTTTCCAACACATACTTAACATGAAAATTTCATTTCTTGATTAAACACTCTGTTTCACATGTATGTCATTAAATCTTCAGGTGAAAACAAAAACTTCACCAGTGCAAATGGATAATGTGTCTTTTATCTCCATGTGAATGAAATGAGATGGACAGTTTAAAAAAACTAAGACTTTATTCTAAGATTTCCCATCAGATTTTTTTTTCTAAACACAGAAACAGCAGAACTCTTCTTCTCAGCCTACACACTACAAAGTAATGTGCTTATTCTAAAAATGTGACTATTGTTCAGGACCCTGGGCCTTCTTATCCGAACTGCTTTAAGAGAACCAAGGAAGCCGGCCACACAACTCCACTCATGTGCTAGTGAGCACAGCACAGCCCCAGGAGTGCTGCGGGGAAAGAGTCTCTCCTTTCTGTCCCTGTGGCCCTGGGACTGCCCACGCTTCTTCTGCCACTGGCTCTTGCTATGGATGGTCACTGGCAGGGGCTCCCCGCCCTCCCTTCTCTATGTCCACTGCTTCAGTGTCCAGATTTGTTTGTTTCCTGTCTCTGCTGGAGAGAGCTGCTCTTTCTCCTCTGCTCAGGGAGAAGTCTCCAAACCTCCCTCACACAGAGATGACTCACAGCCTTCCCTCCAGGCCATGGTGATTCACAAAGTAGCACCAAAACCTCACTCATAAATGTGTTAATGACCAAGTAAATGAAGGCAAGGAAGCAACAAAGAACCATCATCCATCTCTTTCACCTGGGTCAGTTTTATGTTGTGGCTTCTTCTAAATGTAAAAATAAGTACCTATCATGCTTCTGGGCATTAGTTGTAACTGGAATGTCCACACGCTAAATAAAATATCCTCTAAGAATGAACACCAGTTGCCTTGGCAAGTATGTAACAGAATGTTTCTGAAGGCAAAACACAAGACTTTCAGACCATTTTCGAGCAATAGCCACATGCTCAGAACGACACGATCCCCCAAGGCTGCAACTGTGAAGGCTCTGGCTGTTCACTGGTGTGGGCGTCATATGTGGGCATGTGCACATGGGGCTGTGTGAAGTCAGACTCACTCCCACTCTAATGGCCCTGTGTACAGTGACATGTGGATGAGGTGGGTACCTATTCTCATCTAGGATTTAGCCAGGTAATAGGAAAAACATAATTAATGACTATCTCTGCTGTGGGCCAAATCCAGCCTACTATCTAGCCTGTAAAAAAAAAAAAATCCAACTTGTCTTGGAACATGGCCACATCCAAGTTCCCTGCTCCAGTGGGGCAGAGTCAATAGCCACAACAGAACTATGGGACCAAGCCGTCCCAGATACCTGCTCTTTGGGCTTCTAAAGAAAAGTTCGCCCCAGTTAGCCCACACCTTCTAATTACTTTTAAGACACATTTTTTGTCTTTCATGCTTGTGCTTACTTCTTATACGAAATAAGAAAATGATTATCCTTCAGTATTTTGTATGTTTAAGTGATAGACATTTTGATTATAAATTTGTATGATAAAATTCTTCATAAACTACCTAAGATAAAAATAGGAGCTCTATATTCATATTTTCTCTTAAGTTTTATACAATTTTAAGTGCACTACAAAACTTCCATCTTAAAAACCCACCACGAATACGTGACTGTACATCAGATAATGCACTTACTGTTCAGTGGTGACAATTCTACATCTGGGTAACGTACTTGTGGCTAGTCAGATGTTCGGCAGATATTATGGGTATCTAGCAAATAAAAGATTATTTAATGAATGATCCATGCAAGCAAGCCAACAACCAAGAGATGAAGACATCTTATTATTAAATTTTTAAAGAACAGTGAGATTCAGCTGCGAGGTGACAGTCCTCATCTGGTCAACATAACAGTACGTTAATGTCAACTTCAATGCCAGAGTAGCGACTCAGTTTGTTTTTTAATTTTTGTGTTAAATACTATTCTATAGATGTTACCAGTTTTTAGGAAGTAAGAGAAGTAAAACTACCAAAAATTCATGCAGAGCAGTAATTGAAAGAAGCCCTTTTTGTTGGCCTACACACACACGCACCCCTGCGGTTTCGGTTATTGAGTAATAATATAGAAATCAGAGAGGAGATGACTTGCCTATTTTTGTGCAACCAAATTTCTAATATTTTCATTCGAATTAGGGCATTTAGCTCCCCCCCCCCAAATTAACGATACCAGGTAAGAATTATAAAGGAGTATGTCAAAAGAACTAGGAGCGCAGGTTTGCCTTAGAGCCATCTTTGAATCTTGATTGCACATCTTACTGTATTTTAAACAGGCAAGAGAACTAGAGAACGTCAGAGAAATACAATAAGAAACCAATATAGGGGTTACTTATTTTAATAGTCCCCAAAGCCAAGAACTTTGAATTTGCGACTTGATTTTCCTCCAAACCCAAATTCAAGGCTCCGAGCCTGGGAGAGGCAGCCCAACAGACTGAGGCTGTCAGAGGCTGGGAGCTTGGGTTCTGACACTCACAATCCGTCTCCTGGCCGTGTGACCTCGTGCAAAGCAACTAATTACTCTAAGCAACTAATTTCTCTAATCTATAAAATGACACGTCCCATTTCAGCAAGGTGGATGGGAGAATAATGAAATCACATACGTGAAGGCATTTTTTTGTTGTTTCGATTTAGACATCCTAGGCTGATTCACCACACTACAACCCACAGTCTGGAGTGCGTATTAATAGGTCCCTATTTTATTTCCATTTCTTAGCTGACATTTTTACACAATTTTACGGCACTGGCAAATGGCACGAAAATGTGCTCCAAGCATAATGAAGCTTCTCATACCATTTTTCCTGCTGCTGCAGGACAGGATGCTGCACCCAACAGTGTAGAAGCATCAAGGATGGGGCTGTCGAAACATACCAAGGACCTTCAACACCAATCGATGCAGATGAAGGGCCAGCTAGAAACCTCTGCATGCATGCAGGCTGCAGTTTGTGGCATCAGCTATTCCCAGCATTGCTAATGTACTGTAGGCATATACATATGTATGTATATGTAGATATAATATATGTGTGTATATATATATCCATTCCCTTTTCTTTTGTTTGGTTGTAAAATAGTATGAAGACCCAAGATTATGCATGAAATGGTCACAGCACAATGCAAAAAGTAAAGTGTCCCCTACAACCCAGGTGGCCAAGGGCATGTTGAAATTGGCTTTGCTATAGTTCTGCTTACACCAGCAATTCTACACTCATGCGTGGGACACACGCGAGAGGTCGGCATCAAAGATCTGGGCCACAGTGGATGGCACTGAATCCATTAAGATATCTCAGCCAAATGCTGCTCACTAACATGCCACATCTGCACCACCCAGCATTCTTGTAAATGAGTCTGATGTGTTAGTGTAAATCCAGGGCTATTTTGACAAGCTTCTGAAAAACTGATGATTCTTTGCCAAGAAATGCTTAAAGCTCGTCTGAAACTTTAAAATAAGTCCATTTTGGTATTATGCTTTTGAAAGTTTTTAATAGCCATACTAATAGCTGAAAGTTCATCAATTTTATATGATGTACTGTAGAAATAGGGGTGGCCATTCCTCAGAGGAGTAACCACAAGTTCAGATGACTCTTCATTGGTCTCTCTTCCAAAGGGGTCACATGTGGAATCTCACCTGACACTGGTCCGTTTGAGACTCATTTGGTACCGTTTAACCTTAGTCGGTGGGTTATCTGAAATTGGGTTTAGCTGTTTTCATATAGTACCAATGCCACTGAACCCTTTCAGCCGAAACATTCTAAATATTCAAAGCCCAGACTTACTTTATATAAACGTGACTTTAACTCAACCAGTATTTTCTAGAACATGTTTATAAATGGGCTTAGGAAACACTGGTGGAATCAGTGGCAGGTTTTGAATTTCAAATGTTTTAAATAATTTTATTTTAAATAGTCACCCTTGTACATCATAACACTTAAATTTCTTAAATAGATTCCTTTCACATAAAAGTATCTTGCATAACTGCTGCCCTACAAACTTGTATGGAACATAGAATGTCTGTCAATTTACCCTACTTGATTTCTTTTATCCTTCATACATCGCTAGCATTTATGCAGGATAATTATAGAAATAACAGCACTTAGCTTTTTTTCTTTTTGCTTAACATAAGAGAATCAAAGCTTAGAGAAGCTGTAATTAAACTTAACTAATTTTGACTATGCAATGTGCTTGTCAAACAAATCAAATTATAATAATTTTATATCAAACTATTTACAAGAGTGGTCATTTGTGGCATATGCAATACATTTAAGGACCTTCCTTTTTATAAGAATTTAGTTAAGAACTGAGGACTGAATATACCAAATGTTTTTCAAAAAAAAAAAAAAAAAAAACCCAAAATCTTAAAACTGTCTTCATTTTTGATTGGTCAAAATGCCTGCACAATCGGCTGAGACCAAATGAGAATTGCTTGTGTAAATATCATTTTAGTAGCTTCAGAAACGGAGCTGCGACAACTTTGGAGCACTTATAAATGGCATAAAAGCATTCTGCTGCTCATCGTAGAGAGAATGTGTAGGCCAACAAGAGGTATCTCTGAAACCCCATGCTTCTCAAAGCACCCTCCACAGCCCTTGCGCACACAGCACCCACCGAGCTCAGCGGGAGATCCGCGTGCGCCAAGGCTGCGGGATGGAGCCCTATTCGAGTTGGTTTTTAAGAAACAAAGCTGTAAATTAGCAAACCTGGTTGGCTGTGGCTGTTGCAGCGAAGGGAACACTTGTGGCAGATGTTGTTGCTGCGGACACAGTGGCTGGCGTAGCACCGTGCACCATGGGAACTTTCGGAGGGAAAATCATATAAGCAAACATACAGAAGAGTGTAGCGATATGGAAACCATGGCAACACGGAGAGGTCATGGGGCATGGTATTTATCAGAGCAAGAAGCCATGTGACAGGACATCATCACCAGCGAGTGACATGCACAGCGCAAAGCAGGACAACATTCCAAGGAGAGAAGGGGAGGGGGATGGAAGAGAAAAAAAAGGGGAAAAAAAGCTTGTTACCATCAAATCAAGAAAATTGACACAAACAGGCTTAATTTGCTAAGTCAAAAACAAGAATTTTATATAGTGTTCAACAGACATTCAAAATCTAAGTCAAAAGTCAAAATACAGGTATTTACTTCATATATTCAGTTATCCGTTTGAGTAAAAGTCTATTTTTATTATTTACTATTACAAAAATATACAGTTTATTACTTTTATGAGATAGATTTTTTTTTTTTTTTTTACACACCAGAACTCATAGTCCAATCAAAATCCACCAAAGGTGATTCAAGGAAACTGTCGTGTGTAAAGAAAACATTGATGTGAGTCCATGTCAATTAAATAGAAAATGGCATTTAATTGACAGGTGTTAGTAAAAGGGAATGGACTTGCCCAATAGATCAAGTTAAACTCAGCAGTGGATTTTGAGGGGCTGTGAGGTGCACCATAGGTTTAAGATAATCAAGAAACAAAGCTGGCACCTACCAACACTTGTAGCGGGTGTCATGCACAATATTGAGCCTGCCCATCATGCATTGCAACAGGAAGGTGGATTTGAAAAGGGAAAAGAATTAAAACATCCCATCACACGTGTAATTAGGAAATTCATTTGAACAAAGAAGAAAAATTGTTATTATGGGACAGTGGCATGTAACTGTCAGCACAATCAAATCATACAACAGCACAGTGATCAATCAGAACTAGTCTCGAGTGAAGAATAAAGGCCGGTTAACTGTGTGCCTGTACACTTTGTTTCTCTTAATTACCGCCTACCAGGAAAGTATTTGGAAAAATTTAAACCTGCTTAATTCTTTTGAAAATAATATTTGAATTGGCTTTTTTTTTTTTTTAATCTGGTTCCTAGCCATCTGGCTGTTTGCTATTTCTGACTTTGACACATGAATGTATTAACGTTTTCTTTAGATTGAACACATGCTAAATAATTTGAGATATTATTTATTATTAAAATGCTAAATATCAATGCACAAAATACTGACTTAACAATGTGACAAGACCAAAACATTTATTTAAATTCCCTGAGCTTTATTCCTCTGTTCATTGCAGCACCAACCACACAGACACAAAGGGGCTGGGGGCATCCATACAGGAATTTTATTTGGAGGGAAATCAAGCAATCAACTATACATAAAAAGAAAGTGAGACTTCTTTATTGCCTTACTTTGGAATTAAAACGAAGAAAAAGCACTAAAGGAGGAACAGACGTTAAGTCTCCAGTGGGTTTACTTGGTAGGGAAAAGAAGCTGGTTTTCATTGCTGGTTTAGAGCCTCAAGATTCCTGGAGTAGCCAATGTTTTACAAAATTTCACACATAAGAAATTGCTAATTAGACTTCAATAAAATCCCTGAGTGGGAAATAATGAAGATGCACGTATCACATACGGAGCGTTAGCATCAATGTTCACAATTGTTTGACCATGATAAGTAAAAATAAATGTTCCACACATAGCTCCTGTTCTTTCTGACATAGAAATATTGGAAATCTATTTATTTTTACCAAGAACAGGGCACTTTCCCATATGGAGATCTACTGTTCTTTCTAGAGATTATTTTAGACTTCTAGGTTTCAAAATATCAAATGATTTTATATTTCTATCTAAATCTTGGCACATCCTTTTTAAATACTAGCAGCATCTGGGATGAACATTTGTTAGGAAAAAAAAAATCTGCCAATTGAGTCTTGTGAGAGGTGGCCTTACAAAACAAAGCTGCCACTGAGGACTCAGCTGAGGCTGGGACTACTTAGTTGGAACCCCTGTCCCAGCTGCCAATTAGTCTGTGTTCACAGTTAGAATGTGGCCACAAGATCAGTGATCAACCTCAGGAGGGTCTAGGGAGGCACCCTTCAGGAGGAGTCATGTGGTATTGACAGGTGTTATTTAAGACACTGAACTATCTCTGTCATTTACTACTACTACTGAATAAAGACTTGTGAAAGACAACAGAAACAAGCCAATAATTATACAGAAGTTAATTTGAGACAGAAGAGCAAGCAAAATTGAATACTGGGTCTAGCTTTTGTGAACCATCTCCCCCTAATGGTAGGGCAAGAGGACTGGGAAAGAAAAGCTGAAGAGTAAGGTGGTATTTTAAGGAATCCTAAAGCCAGTTTAGGTCCTGCGCAGGCTGTTGGTTCTAAATTGACTGTTTGACATTATGCTGCAGTCTGACCACGGTGCTCCAGCCCCTGTGATTAAGCCTACACATGTTGAAAGAAGGTTACCTTACGCCATCTCTCTAGAGCCCTAGAGCTTTTATGAGTTCAGCTTCGGTTTGACTTATCTTCCTCATTACCATCATAACCAGTGCACACAGTTCTGAGAGGGATTTGCGGCAAATAAACATCAGGCAGCAATGAAAATACTAGCCAGGTGCAGAAACTCACAGATACAGAGACATAATGCTGTAGGACCCTCTTACCATGAGCAAAAAGCACTTGTGAAATGACTATAATATCCAACTTTACTTCAAATGGTTTCATTTACTAATAAAGAGGCACAAAGAGCCAATTTAAATTTTTCCTCAGTTTTCAGTACAAGGCAAAATTTAAGTGAATGTATTTGTCAATTTCCAATTTCCCCTACAAAGATATGTGCACAACAGAATGGTGTGTTTCTGTGGAATGTGCTGTTTTAGTTACACGGTGTTTTTAATTAAATTTTTAATTCATCTGTGTGAAGATGCAGGAAAAACAAGAGCAAGCTAATTTAAAATGAAATGTATGCACATTTAAAACTATGTTAAGGAGAAAGGAAAGAAGTAGAAGAGAGAAAAAGAATCGTAATAAGGCTTGGTTGGGAAGTTGAAATTTCCATGCGATAATTCAAGTCTCTTTAGGTTTATTATAAGAATTAAAAGTGATTTTAAATCTTCTAAAATTAATGTCTATCATTTTAGGAGTAAAGTCACAACTGAATTATCAAAACTGATATCCCAAATAAGTGGCACTTTCTTATTTTTATTATAAACTTTTATTGATATGTAATTATGTAAGTATAAATTATTATATTTACATTCACTGATCGTAATAAAAGTGACAAGCTGGATATCTTTTGTCTTCTATGTCCCCCCACCCCACCCTGCACCCCCAACACCTGAAGAAGTCTCCTGGCCTTCAGTCCCTTTTTTCTGGTAGTTGTATATAAGCCAAAGCCCACACGGACTGAAGGAGGTATGCTGGGGAGGGAGAGGACAGATGTGCTTCAGGCAGGCAGATATGGCAATGGAGGACCAGCGGAAAGGTCCTCAAGGCCCTGCGGAGGCCAGTAGCAGCTATGCAGGTGTTCAGGAAGCCCATGCTTTCACAATGGCCCACAGGAGCAGGACCTTGAGGGCAGGGGTGCTCCTACCTATGCAGGTTCAGAGCCCCAGGGACCTGTCTTACAGAGCTCTGGCGGCTTGCAATGATTGCATCACCAATGAGCCCTGGTGGCTGGAGAATGGAGAAGGGAGAGTCAGCTGAGATCATGGGCTGCACAGGCCTCACCCTAAGGTGGGATCAGGAGGGAGGAGGATGTCAGAAGGAGGAGGCCTGTAATGCCTCTTATCTCCCAGGAAGGAAACTTGGAGTTTAGAGTTGTGCTTAATTTAAATTCAAGAAAAAGAAACAATGTAAATAAAATGATATTTCTGACATACTCTCATTACAGGGTGAAATTAAATTCATACCTACATCCTAAGAAGGCCCTGGATTATGCATAATCTGCATCAATAATCAATTTAGTCCTGAAGAGTGATAAAGTTTTAAAAAGAGCAGTATATACCTAAAATCGAAAAAAAAATTCAATGTGAATTTCATCTAATATTTGTCTTTAAATAAAATGGAGGGCATGAGACATTATTCAGGGAGTTAGGTGATCAGTAAGGGCTGGTTCCATTCTCCTGAGTCATTGTGTTGATATTTTCGTCATAAGCTCACAGATACAGAGACTAACCCACGTCCCCTGGCCTGAGTTCAAGTTCTAGCTAAACCTTGTAAATCATTTAACTTGTAGGCAAACTGCTGGGCCTTTGTTGGTCCCAGACTGCTCACTGCTAAAACTGGAGTGTTAAGACAACCTTTTGATATTGCTAGAGGGGAAAACGAGATCATGGAACACAAGTGACTCGGTGTGAGGCGTGACCACTAGATTGGAGAGCCCTGGAACAAAAGTAAGAAACAGCTAGGTCTGAGGACAGAGGAGAGCGGGCTTCTAGCTGGGGTGTCTGTGCCTTGCCTATAGAATGCACATTTAAACTTTCTTTAAACATTTCTGGATCCTAGCGTGTCCCTGAGAACTGAGTTTGCAATCCCTGGGGTAAACGTGGACACAAAGTGTGGCGTAAGACGGGTGTCTGCTGACTGAATGAATGGAAGAATGGATGGATGGATGGAAGAGGGAAAGGTGATGGGAGGGGAGGCCAAAGAGAGGAAAGGGAAGAGGGAGCTAAGGACTGAAGGAGTGCTGGGGGACACACAGGACTTGTGTGTGCAGTGGGTGGACACCACGTAGGACAAGTCTGTTCTTAAAGTCATTGAATCTAGCAATTTTTCTTAGCCAATCGGCTGGGTTGCCATTGAACCCTGATTTTTTTTTTTTTTTTTTTACTTTTAATAGTTTAGTTGTAGACGGACACAATCACTTTATTTTTTTATGTGGTGCCAAGGATAGAACCCAGTGCCTCCCATGCTAGGCAAGCGCTCCACCACTGAGCTATAACCCCAGCTCTGAGCCCTGTCTGTTTTGCCAGCATCCTTCTCCATGTATATAGTCAGCTGCCCTAAGGATTTAGCAACCATGTGTCACTGTGACTCGGATGAAATATGCTTACATATCTCTGTAGAAAATCGATTCAACAGACTACAGACTTTTAAAAATCTGAGATGCAAAAAATAAATGACTTCCTTTTTCTTCCCAGTCTCAACAACACCTTGGGAGGACCCTTCCCAGTTGCTACACAGCGGTCAGAAGTCTACTCAGCTCTGTGCTGCTTCTGGACTATTTGCATACAGATTAACTTAAGATTTTGGAAAATGAACTCACTCATTTACTCCCAGTTATTACACATGAGATCACCTATGAATCCATGGTAGGAGGATTTCCTTTAGTTCTCAGAGGTGTTTTTATAATTGAATTAGTTGTCAAAATGTTTCTAAAATTTTCATATATGAACACACTAACGTCCAGAATCGCTGGGGGAAAATCACTAGATCTGGCAACACTGCACATAAGGGCACAACTCTTGGGTGGGTGTGTGCATCTGGCCAACCCTAGGGGGCGCAGACCTGGCTACCCACCTCTCCCTGTGGTATACACTAGGATGTCAATGGAGACACAGGGGGTCTGCCATGCACACAGGTGCCACCTGCCAGCAGAACTTCCTCCAGGCCACAGGGCTGTGTGAACACTGACCATCCTGAGACTGGCCTGTGCTCTTGGGCGCCTCCCAGACCCCACGGCTCCCTGTGCCCCTCCACTCCTGCTGCTGCCCTCCTGGTTCCGGGTTACGCTGTCCTTTCTGATGGGCCAGCACGGTGCTCTGGCAGAAGTAGGGCTGCACTGTCCATTTTAAAGTCCTCATGTCTTAGGGCTGCTCTCTGGGCACTCAGGCACACAGATAATGATGATAGTATTTTTAAAGACTCACAAGGCAGTTACCTGCTTCTGGTTACGAGACTAATAAATAGGTTAACCTGAAGCCTTAACACTTTAAAACTAGATTGCAACTAAAAGTTATTTAATATGACTCTGGAAATAGTTTTATATTAATTACAACATTTAACTACATATATCCAGAACAGACTATCTCTTTACAAAATGTATCATAAATGAAAAATGCAAATCCATCTTAATTTTTCAAGATACTGTAGCAAATTTTATTTAAATTAGCAATGCTTAACTTTCAGGAACAGAGGGACAATTGAATCTGACTTATGAATGTGTTTGCTGTTTTCCCTCACTTGACTCTTTCCTAACATCCATCTGTACCTTACCACGCTCTGTCCACAGGCTAAAAACTGTCAGGGAGACACTCAGGTCATAAATAAGGGTCATACATATTATAAGACCAATGGCTACACTTAGGAAAGAGTACAGTCAACTGAATATCGTTGCAGAAACAAATGCAAAACTCGTTTGATGAGATGGGTTATTTCCATTTCCTTTAGATAGCATATGGAGGAAGATAAATTTGTTTTTATTTTTAGATTTTAAATAGGGAAACTGTCATTTCTAATGACAATGTTTTATTCAGTGAAGTAAACTGACAAAAATAAATTTTAAAATTTCTTCAAAGAAATTATGATAGTCACCTATAATTCCTTCAAACTTTGTTGAGTGATCTGAGTATACAAAATTTGATGGATTGTTTGTTGGAAACAGCAAAAATCTAGGGACAGGAGAACTTAACAAAAAAGCAAAAAGATTAATTTATGGAGGTTTCCAAAAAACATATGTTGGGAACAAAGGTATAAAACATGAATTTTCCCTCAGAATGCAACAAATATGCCATAAACCAAAATTGTTTCCTTTTTTATTTAACAGGGACAAACTGCAACTGGATAGATGTTATTTCATGAGTATAATGATCATTTTGTCCATTGTGCAGGGAACATGATATTCTAGTTAGCTGACTCTACTACATATGGACAGCCAGTTTTCAAAGATGCACTATGTAAAAGTTGCACTAACCAGAAAAAATAATCTGAGTATATTCTTTTATTCACAAATTAAAAACAAATTTCACATTCTCTCATAGTATTAGAAACCAAATGCACTGTCAATATGGCATAAGGGACTGGATCTTTGACATTAACACCTAGTTACTAATTTAATTAGTAAAATTATTTTATTGAATAAATAAAATTCTACACTGATGGTTTTTTTTTTTTTTTTTTTTTTAAGGAAGGTTAAAAAGTGGAGAGAAAGATGAGATGTAGAGTGCCTGGCTGTTAACTTGCAGATTACTAAGTTTAGCATGGATTTTCTGAAATAAACCCTAAGTGTGTAAAAGCAGCAAAGTTCCCCGAGTGTAAATGAGTTGTCAGCTTGTGTTTTTAACCCTTGGTCCTGTGAATAACTGTAGAGTATGTATGTGTGAGCAAAGTGGAATGTGAACTGGAATCACAGATCTATACCTCAATAATAAATGCAAACATCATTGTCACTTAGAGCTATTTTTTCCATGATAGTGTATGAGCAATAATAATTTTGAGCAACGTATTAATTGCTACTAAGAAAAGCATGTTTTCAGAGCTCTGGAATGATAATTGGTTTTTTATTGCCCACTTTGAAAACAAAAATGCTGAAAAATGATCATATTTGAGTCATTTCACATAATTCAAATGAACTCCTATGTAATCATGAAGGCAAAGGGGTCTTACAGCTGAAAAGAATCATAAGATAGCTTGACAGACATATGACAGTGTTGAGGGAAGAGAAAAAAGAGAAGAGAACCATATTTCAATTCCAAATAACACAAACACAAATCTATAAAACAACACGGACCCTGACTGCAGGTTTCATTAAGCTAAAGCTCTTAGTTTTTAAGGAACATCTTCAGCTAGGTTTCACTGCTGACTACCTTACTGTACCCCTTATCTAGGACGGGGAGCAGAGGGGGTGGGCTACCTCTCTAACTCGGGGCTGCAAGGTTGGCAGGTGCATTGGCCCACGGGCCCCTTACCTGGTGGGAGGAACGCCGTGTGCTGCTGTAACTGCATGTTGGCCAGAGCCTGTTGGTACTGGAAAATGCCAGTGTTAAAGACTGCGGTGGCACCGTTGGTTTTTTCAAGAGCAGGCCTCTTTGGTAATGGGGGAAGTACAGCTTGAGGAATTCCCTGTTTAGTAAATGAGTATAAAAAACAAATACCAGTAAAAAGAGAAAAAGAAAAAAGAGAAATCAGTCGAAGGCTACACTTGTTAGGAAGCCTGAGCAAGCACACAGCAGAGCACTTAACTACCCAGGGGAGTCCAGTACACAAAAAAAAAAAATCAAAGGTACCAAAGCAAGATAAAAGCTTTAAAGGAAGCATTATTTTTGCCCACAACAATCCCCACCGGTAGGACAGCACGCGTTATGGTGTGTTACGGGTTTCACGTCCCATAATGCTTCAGGCTTTCAGGGGGAAGCCACTGATTTGGGGGAAGAAGAAGCTGCACTGCGAGCTCCATGAGCATCGACAGGGACAAGCGATGTTAAGAGTTAATTGTGCAGAGTGACTGCAACAGGGAGTAACACCGACCCCCGCTGTCCCCTCCCGCCTACACATGCAGATGTCCCAGAACATGCAACTGTTTCCCTCAAATACTCAACTAGAAATACTGAAAAGTAGATCATTCTATCACTAAAGCCATGCTAACCAAACAGGTACATAAATACACAGTCAAAAAATACACCCTAAAGTCCTCCAGGTATTTCATTTAGAACATTTACAATGTGGTTAAACTGAATGTGGGCTGCTGGGCTTTCAGTGTCTCCCTGCACGATATCCATCTCTGTACTCAGATTACAGTATTCCACTCATTTTGTCAGGAAACCACACTCAGTTTTCATTGTACTTTGTACTTTACATCTTTATAACAGAAAAAGGAATCTATATATTTTTAAATTGGTAAAAAAAATAAATCAAAAAATCAAAAACTTGTATCTACAATAAAGCTACATGCCAAGCTAAAAGGTGAAAGGTCATAGTACCAGGTCAAAGGTTGCCTCGAGGGGTCGCTTCAGTGATTTGACAGCCGACTGAGTCTTAATTAGCAGGCAGCGAGCACATGATGGCAATGGGCCAGTGGGGTTCAAGCGCATTAACATAAACAGCAAGCAGAGGTGCATCATGGGGGCAGCAGTGCATTGGGTAGGTGAGAAAAAACAAATAAAAAAACAAATCATCGGAATGCCATATACAACGAATAACAAGACTAAGCATGCACAATAAAGGCGCTATTGAGTTGTTATTGGGAGGATAACTCCTCTTTGTAGTTAATTACAAACGAGATACTCTAACAGAAAAAAAAAAAAGAGAGTGAAAGAAGGAGAACAGGAGAGAGTCGGCCTTCTGTATTTTTGCTCAAGTATCCATAACAAACACAGAAAAGATCTCTCCCGCCATCATTTCACTGTGCTATAAAATACTGCACAGTGATATTTTTATGGGCATTTTGGAGATTAAGGCATATATTTATGTAAAAAAAGGACAACATTAAAACAGCTAAGCAAAGAACAAAGAATGGACTCATTAAACTCAGCTATTAGGTCCCATTAAATTCACCTTTGGAGAGTGGTTTAGTATCTACTCTGAGCAGTCTTCTAACTGCTGAGCACAGCTTCCTCCTGTCTGTATAATGGCAGAGTCGAGCTTCTGTAGCTTTATGGTTATGTTTATGCCACAGTATCATTTCTGCCGATCTAGATAGAGCACTATTCCAAATCCTGTAGCTAATTCTGAAAACAATTTGGTGGACACGATTCTCCTAAATAGTTCCAGATTATGTTCTTGTTCACAGTCAGATAATACACTAAAAGGAGGTTTGATGTGCAAAAGAACACACCAAAGGGCAGAGTGGCTGATTGGATGGCACACAGAAATAAGACCGGAAACGGCAATATCGTTCAATTGGAAAGGAGACAGGTGGTTCTTTACAAAGCGGGGATTTCAGAAACCCTACATCCAGAATAAGACAGACATTAAGAGTCAGGCCAAGAGTAGGAGCAATCTCAACCACCGGAGGGGCAAGCCTCACTTCTGCGAGCGGTAACTTCTTTATGTATTGTCTGGGATACCTGAACAAACATATCTTCAGCAAAGATTCAAAAAGGAAAAGGTTAATAAATGAACAGCCTGTAGTCAGATACAGTTGCTCCCTGGGCTCCCGAATGCCCATGGGGAGGGCTGCTGGCCCCACTCACCATGGCAGCTGCGGTTGCTGCAGCCTGTGCTGCTGCAGCCTGGTTGACCTGGTATTGGGCAGCCTTGATCTTGGCTTGCAGATGTGCAGGAGGGTGAAAGTATTTGCACTTTTCCCGAGAGCATCTCCCTTTGATGTAATCCATACAGACGGTGACTGTGTTGTCGTTGGTGTCAATCATCGTACTGTCAGCAGGGTGGGCAAACCGGCAATCATTCTCTCCTCGGTTGCAGTTGCCACGCTGGTACTCTCGACATACCTGGGGGGCATTAAATGCACGGGGTTCAGTCAACATGAACAAGGAGGACCTTTCCAGAGACTGTGCCTTCATGGTCAAAACGGGTGGCAGAAGGCATAGATGACAGGCAAAAGGTGACTGCAAAACAATGCAACAAAATTTCAGTGGTGCCCAGTTTAGTATGCAAATCACAACCCCATTTAGGAAAAATGCCCTGAGAAAGAAAATGCATTCGTGATTCAGCCACGGCAACACTTCATCACATCATGTTGATATTCTTAGCAATTACCAAGGGAATTACGGAGTAACTTCACAGACCTAGCCTGGCAGACACCACTTGACCCAAGTGAACAAAGTTAACATCACCCGTCATGAGACACAAGGACATCATCACGCATCTAACAATGAGAGGGCCACAGCTTCACAACCTAAAATCAACCATGAGGAAACCCCAAACTGTGTGCAGGATATTTTACAAAATAACCAACCAGTGCCCTTCAAACTGTCAAGCTCATAAAACAAAGCAAAACCAAGACCCGGTCAGAGATGAGACAACCTGGGAGCCACAGACAGGACCGGTGGTAGGACAGCTGGTGGAGCCTGATTTGGACCTGAGGATGGGTTAAGGGCAGTGCATCAATGCAGACTTTCTGGTTTTATAAATAGCATGGTGATATAAGATGTTAATATTTAGCTCGGGGGATGAAAGGTAGGTGGAAACTTTGGGATCTGTTTTTGCAACTTTTGTGTAAATATGAAATTATTTCCAAGTGAAAAGTAAACCAAATCTGACGGCTTTTAACTACCTCGTTCCTAGGAGTTATTTCTGATCACTAGAGATTCATGTGGGAGCTACATAAAGCATATGGACAAATCCTTGGCTGTGTTATCATCTGCTTGTTTTATATCTGTTAATTTCTCCACGAGGATGCCATGGAAAAGGTGAAAATGGATCATTTCTTATTGATGGGCTAGATTCGACTCATTACCATCTGCCATCTTCACTGGGGACAGTTTGATGTTTTCACCACCAGGGGGTGCTCTCAATCACAGAAAGGCCTTGGCACCGTTTACATGCTCCTGTTTCAAACTTGCCAAAGCTTTGGAAGCACAGGCTTGCAAGGAAACAGCTCTGTGCTTCAAGATCTTCCACAGAGTGCGCAATGCAGATGGGGCACTTTATTTTGGAGTCAAGCAAGAAAGACAAACTAACTTTGTTACGATTTTAAAAGTAAAGGTTTTCTTTGACTTTCATCAATAAACGACTGCCTTCAAACCTGCTGCTTCCCCCAGCACATTCATATCTTAGTACTGAGGAAAGTGCTTCCTAAGAAGGACTCCACAGGAGCTGGGGCAGGGGCTCAGTGGTAGAGCCCTTACCTCGCACAGGTGAGGCACTGGGTTTGATCCTCAGCACCACAGAAAAATAAATAAAAAAAAAATAAAGAGATTTTTAAAAAATGTTTGGGAAAAAAAAAAAAAAGGAGGACTCCACAGTTTGCACCACACTAGATCCTAAGAACACCAAAAGAATGACAGCCCACACCACCGGGCGATGTCAGCCGGCAGAAGCTTTGTATTCAGCAAGTACGGCCCCGCCAACTCCATTCATCACCTCATTCAATTTATTTAATTTTTCAAAATTTATTGAATAATTTACTACCATGTGCCAGACAGACACTCTTGAGAGCCACTCACGAGTACAGAGAGGACTTAGGAAGTTATAAAAGAGCAACTTTTAGTACTGTATTTATTTTATTGAATAGGAGGGGAAAAAGCATAACCAGGAAGTTCATAATTTAAAAAGCAAAAGTGGCCAAACTGTTTTGCAGCATGAGTGTCCCCTGTCCTCTCTGGCAGAGCCTCAGAATCAGTGGTGGAGCTTTCTTGAACAGATTCCCGGCACCTGACCAGAGCCAAGAGAAGGAGCACCAAATTCAGTGAGAAGCAGCAGCTGACGCCCATATACCAGGCTCATGCTGAGCAAATGCCACAGCATTAAAAAAAAAAAAAAAAAAGCCTCCTTCGCTGTTTATGCATATCCACGCCAAGGAGGCCTCATCCAGCAGGGAACCTGGATGAGGTACGAGGGATCTCTCCCCACTGTCCTGAGCTCTTGGTGATTCCCACCTTCCTGAGTCGCTGGGAGAGGAACCAGAGGCAGCAGATCTCACACTCCAATTTTCAGTTGAACTTACTTTGTGCACACTGACAAGAAAGCCAGAGTGAGTGTGTGTGTGAGTTCTTCACGTGTGTGATTTCTATAGGTTCAGGACTGGTTCATTACAATTTTACACTCTTCACTCCTCGGTAGGATGCATACAGGAAGAAATCAGAAAATAATTAAGCAGACTTAATCATTAGCAATTAGTTTAGAGCATTTCCTAAAATCAAAACCTTTTTTCAGGTTTCAAAGCCAATGATTTTGCAGGATATGCACTTTTGGCTATTTCATATTTTAATTTCTCCCTGATATAAGAAACGGGACAGAAGAAACATACTGAGAGTGCTACTCTCACATTATTTATGTCTTTGAAAAAAATAAAGAAGAAAGAAGAAAGCTCCTGGGAGCTTAGCAACAACAGCATAGCATGAGCATTTAATCATTCTACTAAACATGGTCTGGAGTGACCACCTTGGATGGTGCCTCTAATTCATCCACTAACTCGCACAACACAGGTACCTCAGAGGACACCGAGGTAATTTCCAATATTCCCATACTACAAACAATACCACAAAGAATACATTCCTGAAACAGGAATTTCTGATCATTTCCAAGGATGAATGTGCAGAAATGGCCTTGGTGAGTCAAAAAATAAAAGCACTATCTAAAGTTGCATAAGTGGTTTCCACCTGCCCTGGTGGAAGCCCCAGGGAGCCCTGGGACAGATGGACAGGAGGGGTTTCCAGGTGCTAGACGTCTGTCTGCACTGCTGGGTCCTTCTGCAGATGGAACAGAATTCCTCGAGCTAAAGCACACAGTCCTCCACAGTCTCCATGTATAAACGGATCCACCCCTTGACTGAATAACGGGTTTGGCCTGTTTTCTCTGATAAATTCAAGAACACTTTAGACTGCACCGATGCCCAAAGAAATCATTCAGATGTAGAATTGCATTAGCAAAATATAATTGACAAACAATTTCTACAAATTTACCTTCATAATTCAAATCAGAATAAGAGATTATGGGATCTAGCACACAGGGAATCTGAAACAGAGATGGTAGGGCACATCTAAAAACCCCAATATCATGGTTCTTCTTTCCCCCTGTCTTCTTATCTAGTCTTCCACATGCACATGTTTTTAAAGAGTGTGATTATAGTATACTTAAACTTGGTGGCCTTCTATGGACAACAGCATAGCATGAGCATTTAATCATTCTACTAAACATGGTCTGGAGTGACCACCTTGGATGGTGCCTCTAATTCATGCACTAGCTCGCACAACACAGGTACCTCAGAGGACACCGAGGTTATTTCCAATATTCCCATACTACAAATAATACTACAAAGAATACAATCCTGAAAGAGGAATTTCTGATCATTTCCAAGGATGAATGTGCAGAAATGGCCTTGGTGAGTAAAAAAATAAAAGCACTATCTAAAGTTGCATAAGTGGTTTTCAAATCTAAATTAAAACAATCAGATATATTTAGATAAACATAAGATGTGACTCAATCAAAAAGAATATTGAGTCTTTTATTCAACTGGTATTAAGGCAAGATTTATTTTATAAACCAGGCAAGTTTATCAAGATCAATAGAAAATGGGTAAAAGGTTGCTTTTCAAGTAAAAAAATCAGCATTCCAATAAAGATATTCTCTAAAAACATTTAAGTTCTAAAACATCTATGAAATAATTATACACTTTTAAGAAGTTAATTAAAAAAACAGAAAGGAATAAATCTCTTTTTGTTAAATAAATGGCAGTGATACAGTAGAAAGAAGATAGTTCTGAGTCTAAGATTGTGGGTTCCAATGCTGCCACTTGGCCAGCTATGGAATCTTCAAAATGAGAACACTATTAAGCCCAATTTTAAAAGGTCATGAACACTGTAGGAGATAATACATTCATAGCTTATAACATGCCACACAAGTCCTATGATGACAGACAATTCTGTTATTTGATCTCTTTTTTTTAAGTATCACAAACATGTTTCCAAATGGTCAAAATAATAAGAGGTTTTATAAGGAGTATTCTCCTTATTCTGCAAGTGAGGTGCTGGAGTCTAAGGAAACTAATTCTGCAAGTGAGATGCTGGAGTCTAAGGAAACTAGTGTCAATGTCTGAGTTAATGGACTGACATCTGCATGTTTTTTTTTTTTTCCCTTTCCAGAAGAGATACCTTTGAAGCAACAGTCTTTGTGTTCATTGTATTTGTGTAATCGACTCAGCCATTTTTTCAAGAATAACATCCCAAAACAGGAACAGAGACCTAATTATAACAGAGACTCAGTCTATTTTAATATTTGGGGCAGTCAGTTTTAAACTAAATGACCAATATTAGGGACTTACTGAAAGACATACACATACATGTTCAGCAGGAGGCACAGTGGCCTTCATTTCCAATTAAGCTTGAGCTAACATGACACTTTAAACAGTAATACTGAGAAAAAAGTAATACTGACAACCAGTGATTTTATCAGTGAGTTTAAACTCTAGTTCAAAAACATTTTTTTGTGTGCTTTCAATTTAGAAATGATTAAAATCTCCATGTTCTAAATTTCTGGTGATCAGTGGAAGGGACTTCATTTAATTTACTATATAATAAGGTTTTTATGTATCCAAAGACATGATGCTAGCTTTGGTCAGTTATTCCATAATTGTACAAATCTGATCAATGTTCTCCTCTTGTTAAAAAGGAAGAAAAGGACACCTGCTTTAACTGTCTCTGTTTATGTTAAGATCAAAGGGAAGTTTTCTTTGAAATCTAAAGTGGACCCTATAATTATCATTTATGCTAGAGAACACAGGAACACAGCATACTTCTATATAGTATAATTTATATTTTACATATATATGTGTATATGTGTATGTATATGTATGTATGTGTGTGTGTGTGTGTGTATATATGGTGGGAATTTGTCATTTGACTTCATGAAAATAATCAAATGTTAATATGTAGGGATGACCAACAAAAGAATCACTAAACCTACTTTCCAGGGGTCCAGTTATTCCTGGGTGAAGGGAGAAGCCTGCAAACCCACCGGGATAGGAAAAGAAACCAGCCTTCACCAGATGACTGAACGCTCACCTGCACGGCTGCTTTTACTGTGCTTTCTAGATTGATTCCTGTGCACAAAACTTGTAAGATTTCTCAGTCATTTTCTTGAGAAATTACAATATTACATAAGCAGTAGCCAAACGTTCTCTACAGAAATAGAAAAGCAAAGTAACCCTGCCAATAAGCCTCTCGTGTATCACTGAAAGCTTCTGCTTTTCTAATCTTCTCTGAATAGAAACTCTTACACCTAATCATGCTAAATCCACTGAACTCATGAAAGCTCCGACCTCTCTTCAGCTCTGCGAGGTGAATACTGTCCCCTTACCCTCGGCCCACAGAGGAGCTTTCTGACTCTTCTGGCCACGCACATGCACGGTGGCAGCACACGGCAGCCAGAGGCCTGAGTCGGAGCTGCGTCACCATCACCCAGTAGAGAAAGGCAGCAGCATGAGGGTGATTTTATTTACAAGGAAACTTCAACTGAAAATAGGAGAAACCAAGAGGTTTGCCCGCCTCACCCGGAACAGCTATGTTCTCATGAAGACCCCTGAAGTGAAAAGGAAGCAACTGACCCTAGAGCCACCTAACATCTTCCTAAGCACCCTGGGTTGGTTTGACCACTGCTGTGTGACATCAACTACTCTGATAAGCATCACTGTCTACCTAAAGGCTTCATTAGCTGGGGATTCCATTCGGAGCAGTTTAGCACTACGCAGATGTTTTCTGTCTGGGTGAGGCGGACTTTTCAACCAAGTCACAATAACTGTACGTGAAATAAACAATGAAAAGCTGAGGCACAGGTAACCAGTGCTGGCCCCTCCAGAGGGAGCCTGCAGCAGACATCAGCTGACCTGTGGGAACAAAGAGCCTGAGCCTCAGGACAGACCTACTAGGAAGTCCTCGGAGGAGGCCCTGTGACTCTGGCAATCACTCTAAGTGGTTCCAGTCTCATTGGGCCTGAAGCTACTGCACTGCATCTAGGAGTATGAGCGAGACTTGTAGCTGGTTGCTCAAAATGTAAACGTGACTCCAGGGGCACCTGAGCACATGTTTAAAAATTTCTCTTCAAGTTAAAATTTCATGTTTTGTGACCCTGTGGGATCACGCTAAGCTCTAAACAGGGCATGTATCTTTCTTTTTTTTGGTACTGGGGTTGAACTCGGGGGCATTCAACTACTAAGCCATATCATCAGCCCTATTTTGTATTTTATTTAGAGACAGGGTCTCGATGAGTTGCTTAGGGCCTTGTTAAGTTGCTGAGGCTGGCTTTGAACTCGTGATCCTCCTGCTTCAACCTCCTGAGCTGCTGGGATTACAGGGTGTACTACCATGCCCAGCAGGACGTGGATCTTTCTAGGATGGACTGAAGGGCTGACGGGCTGAAGGACTCCTTCATTCTTTCACATAACCAGTGACTGGACAGCAGTGTAGAGCTGGCACGGTTCTCCCGTGGCCCTTTCCTGAAGACTGGTCAGGGAGATCAGTGGGGGCTTCCCAGGTGTTCCTCAGGTGCTTCTACCTGAAGGAAGCTCAGTCGTTCTCCACTGGATGCTCAGCAGTAATTCATTCATTATCCTTTTGTACCCGAACTTACTATGCTTCTCAAAAGCAAGTCAAACAATGATTTCCCTCAGTACCAGCTCTTTGCTAAGAAGCATGGTAGGACATAAAGACCCAGACTTTTCTAGTAGCTACACACCTTAGTGATTTCCTAAAATAATCACTGAAGTAAAACTTGCTAGGAAGGTCACAAAATGGAATTTTAACAGTCACATTCCAGTGATTGGTATTTACCATCTTCAGAGAAAACCACAAAGTCTTAGGTTGAGAATACAGGAAATGCATGAAGACAGTCTTTAAAAATAATAAAGAAAAAAGGAAGATAGATGAGTGGATAAACAGACACACAGATGGCCTGATCAAGCCATGCATGTGATGTGTGTGTGTGTGTGTGTGTGTGTGTATACACACTTTCAAGTAAATGTTCCAAAACAGCGTGGCTGGTGCTAAAAGCAAAAAAATGGCCTCAATGTCCACAGAATGTTGTAAGTGGAGGTGACCTGAGAGATTATTGGGTGCAACCCCCTCATTTTACATGTTTGAAATGTGAATCTTGGAGTTTTGAGAATCTCAGACCAAGCTCATCTAATTAACAACACCAGAAGCATTAATGCTCAGCTGTCAGTTTTCCAATTTAAAAATTATTTTTTTGTAGCATGGCATAGGGTCCTGTAAACATGTCAATTCTTATAAGCAATTACAAAGAATCAGAAGTTTTTCAAATTTCTTCACTGTGTAATAACTGTATAATAAAAAGAGAAAAGAGAGTGGTAAGAATTAGGTAATATACCAAATGACTTAGGCTAGTCTCACCTCAGGTGAAACAAGAAGTTTAAAATACATATTAAAATAGAGTACGGGTTTCAACTCCAAATAACCAAACATGCGGCCATTAGTGAACCACTGTGTGCCCTCCCGGCCCTTCCTGCGCCCTCCCCCAAGCAGTGTCATTAGCATGCAGGAGACTGTCCACAACAATGCGGCACAGGTCAGAGGACTCTCCTCTGTCACACTCAGCTCCCCAGCAGATGGAGACTGGGACACCGACTCTGATCCAGCTGACCAAGCAGCACAGGACGCTGCTCTACGATCAAGCATTGGGGTACATGGCCCTCAGGCAAAAGAGAGTGACAGCTGATGGGGCAGAAGACACCTGTTACGACCACAGCAAAAGAAAGCGACAAAGCACACAGGTGATATCCACAGAAAACACGACCCAAAGATCAGTCTGCTTCCAATTAAACACCACCAAATGCAGCTGAAGGCCGACGACCTCAAATGGAGGGAGGGTTAGTTTTGGAAGCATTCTGGCCACACAACTCAGCCTTTTGCTGTCTCCATTCTCTCAGTTTTTTAAATATCATCACCGATTAATAATTAATTCATCCATGTTTGGCTCAGACTGCTTATGTCCTCCCATTAATCAATTAACAATCGTGAGTTAAGAACCCAGAGTTTGCTTTAGAAAGGTCAGGTGAAACACAACTGCTTCAAATGGTGAGCACCCAGTGATCTGAAATATTTAAAATTCATTCCATTTTGACCTAACTCATTTGCAAACAGAATTAGTTAATGCATGAGCAAGTACAAGGCTGAATGACAACCCACCTAAAAGTCCAGGTGCATCTCTGTAGCAAAGATAAGTTAGTGCACCTCTCTTCCCCTCACTTCCTTGTAAAATGAAGGTCATGACATCCTCCTAAGATTTTTTTGAGGTGTGAATGTGTGGGGCACCTGTCTGGTATATGGCTGCAAATATGCTGAAAACCGAGACCCTCTTTAACAAAGGAGACAAGAGTCAGTCAGTAGGACTCTGGTGCTTACTAAGTTCCTGCAAACTGACAGACCACTTTCGACTGACAGCCTTCCTCTGCTGCTGCCTCAGCAGTTCACACACGCAGGACTTCTCGGCCTGGGTACTGCCTCAACAGAGAAGGAAGACGAGGTGGTTCAGGGACAGGTCTGTACCTTTCATGAATACTACCAGTTCCCCCATATCTGTAGTTTTCCAGATACATTAATTCAGCCATGCTGAAACTCTGAGCAATCACTTCAAAGTATTATAACTTTAATTTCTTCCTCATGTATCAACAGCAAAGCACATGCACCTGATCAACCTTGACAGGAAGACTGAGAGCACCAAGAAATTTCCTATGAAAAATACTTTTAGAAGAATACATTTCACAAAGGTGCTCTGGGATTTCAACCAAAATATTGTACAGCTTATGAAGAAACTTGCAATAATAAATTTTACAATGTTTAATACACAGTAACTAATGCCTGTTACATCTTCATGAGAACTAAATTTTAGCAGACTGATACAATTTGCTATTTTTGATGGCTATGTCAATAAACAGTACTCCTACAATCCCAGTGGCTTAGGAAGTTGAGGCAGGAAGATCGTGAATCCAAAGCCAGCCTCAGCAACCTCGCGAGGTGCTCAGCAACTCAGGGAGATCCTGTCGCTAAATAAAATATAAAAATGGGCTAGGGATATGGCTCACTGGTTGAGTGCCCCTGAGTTCAATCCCAGGTACCCCCTTCAAAAAAAAAAAAAAAAAGAAAGAAAAAGAAATACTTGCTCAGCACCAGATGTCTTTCTAACTCTCTGAGGCAAATGTCATTATTACTAACATTTTAAAGAGAAGGAAACTGAGGCACAGTGGAGTAACAGGCAGCTCTAGAGCTCAGGCTCTCTGCTGTTATACTGGGGGATGCTGTGGTTTCTATAAACACTGCCTTCATCAAATAAAGCATACCTATTTTCTTCTAAAATGCTACAAACACTAAACCAAATGTTGATTCTGATTTAAAAAAAAAAAACAAAAAAAAAACAATTTTGGCCATGGACACAGTTTGAGGACTAGAATGAAAAACACAAAGACGCGGACACCACATTCCTACCTCCAGTCTGTCTGTGCGCATCAGTTTTTGGGCAGCAGCAGCGGCAGCCGCAGGCACGGGCACTCCGGGATTCCCTGTAACCAACATGGGTGCCGTGGGCAAGATCTCTGCTGGAACCAGGCTGGGGGAGACAGGTCCCAGGTAGGGATTAAAGGCTGCTGATGCATTGGTGGCTAAGCTTGGTGCAACTGAAAACATTGGCTGAAAAGTAAAACAGAAATCCAAGTTCAACGTGCATAAACAACAGTTCAAAGCTGCTGTCTTTCATCTTATCCATCCATCCGTCCACCCATCCATATTCCATTCCTTTTTCTTCCCTCCTTCCCTTTAATCCTGTGTTTATTTACTCTCATTTAGGAGAACAATACTTTGTTAAATAAATATTCATCAAATTAATATTTTTCCCCTAAAATATAATAGGTAAAGTTCATTAAGTCCTCCACAGGGATTTTGAAGTCTGAGGTCCATAGTACTTGGGATTTCCTTTAAGTAATAGATTGTTCAATGCAGAAACTTCCTGTGGTCTCTTATCTACATTGTTGTTCTGATTTAATCCTAGAACCTGTGTAAGACACAGACTTCATAATTGCCATGTTAGATGAGCCTGACAGACCTGTTTACAAGTGCTAACAGGTTTCAAGTGCCCTATTATCTGGCATAAACACAGCAGAAGTCCTGGGGGTGAGAGTCTCACAGCCAATGTAAATTGTAAATGAGTCCCTGGGCTATGTGAAAGGCAGGCACTGAGGAGCTTGCCCTTCACAGCAGAGGAGAAGGTGTGTGGACATTCACTTGATGTGGGTGTTTTTGAGGTCACTGCAAATGTTCTGCCAGCCTGTCACATCCTTGTGAGACATTCAACAATGAATTTATCTCACCAGGGAGGAAAAAAGTCTGAAATGTGAGGTCTGACAGATAATACTTCTAAAGAAATGCTACAGAACGGTTCAAGGAAATCCATACAGCAACCAAGAACAGGTACAACTTCTGTCATACATGTGAGGCTTGTTTCCATCTGTTGATATGCAGATTTGCCTTATCAAATACATTTGTTCTTGCACAGAACTGAACCATTTACCTGAGGTCTAGTTTAACCATTTGCACTTTATTAATGATACACTTTCAGTAGTTCCAATTCTTTAAGTTTAATGCTCTGTATAATTATGTTTGTCTCTGAAACACAAAAACTCATGGACAAAGTGGATCCTGTTGTTTAAGGTAATTTTTAGTGATTAATTAATTTTCTTTACCTGATGAAAAGAAATAGTATCACAGTACTTTCTTGGAATGAAAGTGGCATTAGGTGATATTAGATTACATCTGAATGTAGCTAATTCTTCCCTCTGATATGAGTAAGAAGTTCCATGATGCTACAGTACATGAAGAGAGTTTTGGATTAAAGCTTTGTGCAGTATATAGTGTGGAATTACAAAAGTAATTCTTATAGCACAGAAGATACTGGTTAGAAAATAAAACATCCTTTTTCTAGTCTGGCTGTCAATCATCCCATATGCAGAACAGTAAAACAGAATTCCCTTACTCCCTTTCTCTAGGTCAGTGGTTCTCAACCAGGGATGATACTTCTCAGGGGATGCTTGTCAATACCTGGAGATACCCTGGGTGGCAGCAGCACCCCGGCACCTGATGGCTGGAGCCATACGTTACTTTTCTAATACGTACCCACAATGCACAAGGCTCAAACCCAAAGCTCCCTGGACACTCCCTGTGCCCTGGCATCATCCCACGTGTTTTCCTATCAGGAGGGAGAAGTGGCTGCCTTCACCTGCAGAGGCACAGTGCTGGCACATCATGGGGCTCCTGAGGCCCCAGGACAGTCCTCACAGTGGCACCGTCCAGCCCAAGCCACCTATGCAGGACTGAGGCTACCAGGACACCCACTGTTCTCCTGGCCTCACAAACTGCTTTGGGACAGAATCTTTGCAGTTAGCATACACATTTTTAATAAGAAAATGTGAAACATAGACTATTCAATGCACAGTTTGATTCGCTGGGGAGAAAAAACAACACACCACAAATTCCATGCTACTACTGAGCTGACGTACTTAGGCCTCCAAACATGGTGGTGTGACTGGCATGGCTAGATGATCTGCCAGGTGATGCCTGATGCCTAGGCAACACCTGCAATCCCAGCCCCACCCCTGCCCGGAGAAGCTCCCCTCAGACTACAGGAAACTGCATCACAGACAACCAGCGGCTTGTCAGGGAGGGGCCAGGCATTCTCCGTCCACCCGTACCTGTCTGAGCTGCAGCTGGTTTAACGCTGCTCCACTGTCCCCTGGCTACACAGGCAGCCCTGGACTAGGATGGGGCTGTGTGGTGACTTCATGTTGAACCTGAATTTCTGTTTAAGAACATTCGTGTGAAATGTGCACTGCTACTCACTGTTAGATGCAGTGCGTGAAAACCCAGCCAGAGCAGCACTCTAATTTCTTACTAGATGTTTCAGAATTGTAAGAAATGGCAGAAAAATCGAACTGAGAATAGGAGGAAGAAGCTACTTAGTTATCATTCCACTTTGCATCCGGCTGCTATGAATGACTCTGTGTTTACAGACAGTATATTTTGAATGTTTATTCCAGGGAGTTATTGAGAAGTTTATGTCACTGCCCACAATCTAGTATAATTACTTAAAAGCAAAAATTTGGGGGGGGGGGAGGAAAAAAGCACCCTTATTTTAACCTAATGCCAGAGGGCCAATAAAACCCAGCTTTGTTAAATCTCGTTAAACAAAATACAGTGAAAATCCACAAACGCACACATCACAGCTGCTGCACATTACAGATAATACTTTTATTATATGAGAGTATTGATCCCATTAACTGGCAACAATCTCATGTATGAGTTGTTTCTCCAGATTGTCATGTGAACTGATTTCCTGAATTAATTCAGCAGAACAAATTCAAATCTGAAGATTTTAAGGGCATGGTCCCCAAGTAAAGTCTGTAGCAGCTTTAAAAACTAGAAATATCAACTCTTCAGCAAGCACTATCTCCAATGGCTCCCTCTCAGGTTTAGTAGAGCTAGTTACTGAAGACAACTGGTAACAACAGCTCTGCATTTTGGAACTTAATTCCAAAAGCTGCCATAAATAAAAAAGTACCACATTCCTTCCATTCTTTTCAATTTCTGCAAATTTGCTACACAGCTTTGGTTACATGGAACATGGAGTCGTCCCAGAGCACCTGGTGGAGTCCGGTCATGGTCAAGCCTTGGAAGATGCCCTCCCGGGTGCGGGAAGGCCCTGGACTGCCGGGCTCTGCCCATATTCTGTGAGCTCTCCTACAAAGCTGCAGCAAGAACCGGCCTCGGGCTCCGGGAACATCAAGTGGCACCCAATTTTCTTTAAAGTGCCCATAGGATAACGCAGAACTGTGCAATTGGTATATTTGATACCAACGACACCCCTGTGATAATGATGCACAGTTATCTTCATTCCCAGAAGGCACAGGAAAGTGGCTTGTGACTGCCTTTTCCCTGGGAACACCCTCAGCAGAGAGAAACAAACTGCAAATTTACTAATTTGGGTGCCACTTATGGGTTAATCACTTGTTTGTTTTAAATTAGATATTATACTTCCATTAAGGCAGTCGGGCTCTGTTATAAATAAAAATGTTATTCAGTTTCACATTATAAAACTAGTTAACTATGCAAACATGATTATTAGTATAAATTCCCTATTCGTACTGTGCCAGCATTGGCTAAGTGCTTTACCTGTGGTACTGTATTTAATCCTCATTACCCAGATCCCTGGCAAGTTTCTTTTCCTTTTTGTTTTTCCATTTATTTATTTAGGATGGGGGTGGAGTTGCAGGAGGGGACTGTTCAATTCTCAGCTAAATCCCCAGAATGCAGAACAATGCCAGCATATTGTAGGGACTTAATGGAAATTTGTTGAATGAACACTTGACTGAATGGATGAGTGAATGAATTACAGCACGGTCAGGTGGGTACTTACTCATTTTGTAGATAAAAAGCTCACAAAGATCATGTGCCCAGGGTTACAAATGAGTGGCTGGAAGGCCTACAAGTTGGAGAGGGGTGTGTCTGATTCCAATAGTTCTGGAATCCAGGTTCTCACATAATGGACCAGGTCCCCTTTAACTACCTGAGGACTGCTGATCTGTGAAAGCCCAGGACACCGCTCCTCTGAATCCCTAACAAAATGTACCAGGGAGGAGGTATTTTTTGAAAGCTCCTAGGTGACTACAAGTCCATGCACCGTGTGGTTTTCCACAGAAACAGTTCACTTTTCTGCTTCTCCTGAGGTCTCCCAGGAGACACCTTCTCTTAGGGTTCTCCTCTTTTGAGCATGTGTTTTTTTCCCCTCCACGTTGAATGCTACCACTTCCCAGCCCAACTGGTTAATTCTGAATCATGCTTCAAGAACCAGGACTCTTCTTCTTGAAGTTTCTCTGATCTGATTCCTATCCTCTGTTCTCCAAATGCCTTATCCCTTGAAAGCAGCATTTATCCATATACCACCTGGGTATCATGGAGACTGCCTAGCTCCAACTATACCGTGGACTCCCAGAGGGCAATCTCTTTGCTTACGCTTTGTGCAGTGTGTGTTGTGTGTGTGTGTATGTATTTATACATGCTTATATATATGTATTTATATATATGTGTGTGTGTATGTGTATCTATTCATGTGAGTGTATATATACACATGAATAAATACATATCCGTATCTGCTCTAACTGGCATTTCCACAAGGCCTCTACAATTATTGCTAATGAGTATTTGAGTGGATTTGCTAAATGCTTTTCTTTGCCACAGAAATTAACTAGCAAATGCATTAAATATTTTCAAGAACAGACACCCAAATGTCAAAAAAATGAAGAGATTTAATTAATATTTCCTCTCTTAACATCAAAATTTTTTTAATATTTATTTTTTAGTTGTAGTTGGACACAATACCTTTATTTCACTTATTTATTTTTATACAGTGCTGAGGATCGAACCCAGGGTCTCGCACGTGCGAGGCGAGCGCTCTACTGCTGAGCTACAACCCCAGCCCTTCACCTCAAAATTTAATGGTTACTTTCATGGTGATTTGGAAATCTAATGTGTTTTGCAATTTTTTTTATTAAACTGCCCAAGTTTTGGTAGCTACTATACTGTAATGCTGAAGCTATCATAGGGATTGTTTATTTAAAAACACTATGTGAAACAACATTTGTTTGAAAATATTGCTTGAAATTAGTAATAAAATGAAAAAATTACCAGTAACATATCATCAGCATTACTTGAGACTTATGGAACACAAATCTTACAAGTCAGGTTTTTCTAGATTGTGTGTGTGTGTGCAAGAAGAGAGACTGAGGCATCATCCTGTGCCCACAGCTATCGTGAGTAAACCATTATTTTGAATATAAACAGCACTCAAAGCTAATGGGAGGGATCAACAAATCCACACTGAAAATTCTCCTCTTCCAAGAAGGCAGCCTGGGACTGGAGTGGAGCAGTCAACAGGCCAGAACCCGCCTCTGGCCAGCTGGGCCTGCACAGAAAGGATGAGATGTGTGTGATTCTCAGGGTCACTCTGCCCTTCAGGCCAGTTTTACTGAGACCCTTTAAATAAAGCAGGCTCACTTCAGCCCCCTGTCCACAGGCACATGCTGACCAAGGGCTGGTTCCCACATCGGCACTGCTCTTGGGCTGCCGGCCCGGACTGAGGCAGGTGGACCGGCACCACCTGAAGGCAGCTGAGATGGAAACTCTTCTCAGAAACTCCCTGGGACAAAGAGGCTTCCTCTCAACCCCTGGAGCACCAGCTGGAGAGTAAAGCAGGAAAAAATAGTTCAAGAACTCTGAAAGTTCCTGCAGATGTGACAAATGGCCCACTTCAAAGCGCTCTGCAAATGCCAGCAATGGCAGAGTCGAGGTGACAGGAGCCAAAGACGCTCCTGAAACTGAAGCTAAAGCCGGTGACTGGGAGTCTATCCCCGAAGCATCTCAACTTCATGACACGCATAGGGACTTCTACATGAGTTCCGTGTCTCAAGGAAGCCAGGTCTCTGCACTTGGGGACAGCTGCCAGCAGAATTACAGGGGCCACAGCTAAGCTCTGGGTGCCCAATAAGGGCAGAGGCTGCTAACAGTGAGCTCCTCACTGTGAAGGCTTCCACAGACCTCTTGAGGGCCACGCAGAGAGCCTAGTAGGAGCTGCACCTCTCCTGAGGCCCTCTGGCTGGGCGGGGGGACCCAGGCTCTCCAGGGTGTGAGCCACAGTGCAGGCTGGTGGCCAAACCATGCTGCAGTTTCTCATTTGATTACTTTGCACCTGACAGTGTGCAGCAAAGTCATACTAGAAAAAAGGAACACTGAGAAAGCAGAAATTTCATTATTTTTTATTTGATAACTAAATGTTAGAGGTCTTCTATTTATTTTCAAAGATTATAGGATAAAAAGAAAAAGAAGTGAACTTTTACATTTTTATTAAGAATTTACGAATGCCAACAGAATTAACGCCAATACTTCTATAATTCATTATTAACTTTTAGGAAGTAGACAGATAAATTCTACTGGTCATTTTCAACTACTTTATTCCTCATCTTATGAAATGGGAATAACTGTGTTTGAGGTCTGAGAGTGCCAGGACCTTAGAGGTAATAGATTTCAAATTTTTCACTCTATTTGGGAAAAGGTCAGAGAGCTTAAATGAGTTGCCCAGGACCCAGAGATGTTTGGCCACCTGTCCCCAATACGCAGTTCCCCACACAGACACCGGAGCCCAAACAGGCTGGATTAATGTCTGAAACTTTTTACTCACTAGCTGTGTAGCTGAAGCAAATTACTTAACCTCTCTGAACTTTTGGTTCTTTATCTCTAACGCTGAGGTAATATGACCTGTTTCATAAGATTGAAGATAGAATGTAATATACAAAAAGTGCTGAGTACAGTGAATGCCCCTCAAGTATTGTCTCAAAAATGCCAGTCCTCTCTCTGATTCTCGGTGTGGTGCATTTCTTCAACCTAATAAAGGCTATGAAGGCAGGACCCTGTTCTACAGATCCCTGTCTAACTGAGTTAGTCCAGGCCAGGCTCTGAAAACGGACAGCGCCAGTTTCTCAGGCTCCCACACGGGGTGAGCAGCCACTCCACCTGGTCTGTGGGGGCCTCCGTGACGGGGCTGCTGCTCTGGTGGCAACTTAGGCTCCTCTGGTCTCCCGGGCAGGAGAACTGCCAGGAATCTCTGTCCATGATTTCTGGTGTCGGTGGTACTCCTTCCTCAACCTGCCCTTTTGTTCGTCAAGTGATTATTGATCTGACTCCACAAGGTGCCAGCCACCATTACAGCTGCTTGAGAATTTTACTTTAGACCGTGCACCCCAGCCCTGCTCCTTCCTGCTCCTCCAGCTAACCTGTCTGGCCCTAGAGAGCCAAGGCACTGTCAATGACCTGTCTAAAAACCTTGTCAAAAAACCTGTCACTGCTGGCAGGTGCCCCATGAGGTGGATCTTCTTCACAAGGCTACCTCCTGGTTGGGTCCAAGTTACAGCCACGTCTTCAAGACTCCACCTGACCAGGGCAGCTCCCTTGAGTGTCAGCCCTTCTCATGTGGCCAGCAGGCGGCTCCCGGCTCTGCTGGAGTCCCTATTCCTGGGCCACATTAAGTCCCAGCCCGCAGCTGCTCACAACCATCCCTTTCATTCCTGAGCCTGCCTCTCATCATCCTCATCATCACAGGGCTGGCCTCAAAAACAAAAGAACAGTCTCAGGTGGAGTTCTGAGAGAAACTTTCCTGGACTGAAGGTTTCTCTGAAGCCACTAAAACCCCAAATGCTTCAAAATTGAAAAATTAAAATGATTCCTATACTTACTACGAAAATCTCAATCTGTATGCAGAATACTTTAAGGCTCTGATCCAAGGATGCCTTTAGCAGAGGGGTAACTCCACATTCAAGTGGTCACATGAGGGGAAATTAACACAGAGCCGGAATGTGCTCCAGACTAACACAGCAATGACATCATCAAAGCAGAGAATTTTCTTACAAAAGCAGCAAAAAATGGGGCGAGTGTTCAGATGGTTTCTGAAATCTGTGACTGAGCGGTTTTATAAACAACACATGTGTTACTAGCATTTCAAGAGCAGAACGTCATTTATAATTTGCACTAGGATCTTGTGTGTGTGATAACCCTGGAATGACCTTGAGAGTCAGAACTCAAGGGCTGGGTCAGGAGATGGGCCCAACTTCACACTGAGGAACTCAAGGCTGTGACTCTCCGGTCTTCCTCAATTAGGGAACCTCGCCTGCTGATCTAAGGGGCTTCCTGGGTGGAGAGAGGCCAAACCTGGCAGTAAGTACACTTTAAATGTTTAACTGAAACCAAGTGTCTCACGTCAAGGAGAGATCTTATATCAACTAAAGTAGGAGCCATCCAGATCTTTGAAACTGAATCTGAGGGCCAAGGGAAAGAGAGATTTTTGCCCTATATTGTTTTGTTAGAAAGAATGATAATAAACTTTTAACCAAATAGCAATCTTCCTGCTATCCCAATTCAGACATGAAAAATTAGCAGATGTCACAAAAAATAAACTTAAGATACTACATTTTTTTGGTGCTGGGGTTGTGGCTCAGCAGTAGAGCACTCACCTCGCATGTGCGGGGCCCTGGGTTCGATCCTCAGCGCCACGTAAAAATAAATAAAATAAAGGTATTGTGTCCAACTACAACTAAAAAATAAATATTAAAAAAAAGATACTACATTTTTAACTGAGTCCCCAATAATGAGAAAAAAATAGATCAGGTTAAGACAGATACAGAAATAATTACAATAATTCTCTCACCTCAACTGTATAGTACTGACAACCGTATCATTGAACATGTAATATGGAGGTCCCTCCCACCTCAAATAGACCACCTCCTCTTTTTTGGAATAACTGTTGCTTTAAGCTCTAAGAGAGAATACCAGTTACATTGAGTTCAGGTATTATAATAATGCATCTGGAAAAAAAATAGTTAGCAGTTTTCCGATAAAGATGCCAGAAAAATGGGGGTCTTTACATTCCTATGACCCCATAATAATTAAGATGCAATAATTTAGGTCATAATTTAGATGCAATAGAATATATATATATTTTCCCTGATCACTATAGATTTCATCATATATTTAAAAATAAAACTACTATATCACAATTAACATAAAATAGCTTATCAACCTAATATCAATTATGATGTAAAGAAGATTATTAGAGACACTTATCACCCACATAATCATAAAAATCCAAATGGTTTAATAGATATATATATGTGTGTTCAGAAGCAGGATTGCACACATCTACTACTTGATAGACACTGAACATCTAGGGACACCCAAGGTTTATCAATTTCATTCTTTTTTAACAGCCCTTGGAGTTTCTGTCTCCTTTGATAAGGCTTCCAAATCCAGTATGATGATCACCACTAGTCAGAAGCTGCCTAGCATTTGTGACTATGAAATCACTTCAATTTAAGTTTTCAAAGAAAGAGACCTACAATGCTAGGTGGCACATGCCTGTCATCCCAGCAACTCGGGAGGTGGAGGCAGGAGGATCACAAGTTCAAAGTCAGCCTCAGCAATTCAGCGAGGCCCTAAGCAACTTACTGTCTAAATAAAATGTTAAAAGGGCTGGAGCTATGCTCAGTGGTCAAGTGCCCCTGGGTTTATAGTGTGAAAACTGATCCAGGAATAACTGATACTTATTCACTAGAAAATACCAGCAGCTGATAACTAACCTGTGTTCAGACCATCTACTGCAGCCCCTTCTCCCTAAGCTAAGAGCTGCGCCTACAGCTGGAGAGCAGGCTGGAGGGCTTACCACGGGCTGCAGCGGGGTGCCGGGCATCATGGCGTTGGCTAGTTGCATCTGCTGGGCCAGCATGGCCATGTTCTTCTGCTGAATCAAGTTATTGCGCCCATTGATCTCCAACTGTGTTTTTAAGTGTGGGGGTGGGTGAAGATACTTGCAGTTCTCCCTGGAGCAACGACCCTACAAAGACAAAAGCAAAATTCCATCTTAAGAAAGAATCAGTGAACTGTAAACAGCAATAACCATGTAAATCAAGCCCTGAATCCACCAAGGTTTTCTCCACCAAGTCCCATCCTTTTGCTGCAACTTCAGGGTTCATAACAACTTCACCCAAACAAAAGAGTAAGACATTTGAAGAAGTTCAAACACTTAAAAAATTTCCCTTATTTTAATAATTTTAGTGTAAATGTTTATAGATTCAAGTTTAAAAACAAACTTCCAAGGTAATAATATTAAAACACAGACTGTCAAATAAAGTACATTAGCTCCTGCCATAATATCTTCTTGGTTCACTTCAATAAATCTGAACGAATCTGGAGTTTTATCACCTACTTTTACTTATTGCATTTTTAAGAAATGTGCTTAGGCAGACTGCATCCTCATCCTTTACCATTACCTCCAACACCACCGAGTCCTACTAAGCCAGGCATGAGGAAGTTTACAGATGAAAATTCCCATGTGTTCCCAGTGCCCAGAGGGAATGAGGTGTAGGGAAACACTAGTACAAAATGTAGTTTTTAACCTTTCAAAGATAAATCTAGTCCCCACCAATAAAAACTATTAAAGCACTAAGAAGAATATGTGCCCTCTGAATAACTGATCATGACAACGAAGAAAGAAATAATTTACTATAAAATAAGAAATATAAGTAGACTTTTCCTTTGGAATTATTTTTCATTAAAATATTAGCTGTATAACATGCAACATCAAGTGTGTTACAGTGACTTCTTTCAAGACACTGTCAAGTCATATGGATAATAACAGACCTCATCAACTTCTTTTACCAATAAATCTAATTAGAACTCTGCACAAAAAAATATATTAAGCAATTAACCAACTTGTGGAGCTTTCTTCGATTTTTCAACAAATCAATTTATCTTAATTAGTCATTATATTGTAAAGCAACTTAGAAAACGAATGTTCACGTGTATGATCGAACTCGTCACACTTCTATATGAATACTGTTGCTGCTTTTTTTAAAAAAAGTATCCGTGCAGGATTAATGTCATGGGAGACTATGTTCTAACGAGCTTTATGGCACACTTGAAATCAGGAGGGGTAGAGGACAGGGTGGAGAGCAAGGATCTCAGGACCTGAGACAGATGCCCAGCTTTTGCCCAGAAGCTGTGCGGACATTGTAAGACGCTGACCACTTTAAACCCCAGGCTTTGTAACCAGGAGCTGCTGCAGAATCTATCTCACTCCTGCTGCAACTTCGACCACATATCAAACAAACAAAAAAGGTTGGCAGGAAGGTAATATTTATAGCCTCTCCTGATATGATCACAAATAAACCAATGTTTACATAAATATGACTTTTTCCATGTACAATGCCCATGCTTGTTATACGTTGAGCTCACAGGCACATTATTACAAGCTTACAAGCACCTCAGTGCAAAGCAACCACAAAATAACTTAGAATCACAAGATAAACCACAGGGCAAGGCTGGCCAAAACAAACACGCTCATGAATGACACACGGTCCAATTTCAGGGATCCCCGGTCAAGGCCTCCCAGGGGAAACCTGCCATTTCAGCACAAAGAACAAACTCTGGTCCTCAGTATCTCCACATCATACGTCTCACTGAACTGGATTTATGTGAGTGCAGATAAGCAGGCTTATATCCACCAAAAGGATTAAACTGAATTCACTGGGTCAGTTTCTGGAGTTCCATAAATAGTAAGCGACGGCCCTGGGCCTTAAGCCAGGCCTTGCCAGAACTAAGAGTGGTTGTCCAAAGCAATTCACTCTAGCACCTTCCTTCAACACAGACCACCCAGCCCCTCCCACCTGGACACCACCTGGAGGGGAATCATGGAAAGGAATCAGGAGTGTTTGCCAGGTATCCTGTACTAGTGCATCTCAGGGTTTCTGACAGAAGCTCACATCTCTGGCTTTGCTGTGTATTTACTATATCTACTGAGGGCAGAAAAAGTACCATTTGACTACATTTCTTCCTTATGCTGCCCAGCTGGATGTTACTACATTAGGGCTCACTTTCAAAAAACCTTGTCGTAAAAATCAACAAAGCCAATTTGGTAAAAATGTGTGCAGATTGCTCAACCTCTCCCCATCCATGGCCACAGGTCTACAGGCCCAGGGATCTGCATTTGAGCAAGCATTACAGGTGATTCTGGTACAGGGAAAACACTGCAAAACAGGACGGTGCATCGCCACACTTATTGACAACATGGAAAAAAGTCACATAGTAACCTTTGTTAGCAATAGTGGATAAACTGCTTCTTAGGAACTTCAACACTGGTTTAATGCTGATTGCGCTGCTGAATAATTTTGGTTTCACAAATAGAAAGGTTGAGAATGCATTCGAATAAACATCCTTGTGTTAGAGGACTGCTTAAATCCAGAGATGGCCACCACCAGCACACCTTGGAACCCGGAGGGTCCACACACATTGCTGAGTTCCCAGCACCATGTCTCCATAAGCATCTGCAGAATGGATGCATATCTATTTCTTATTAGATGCTCAAAGATGGATCCTGTTTAACTCTGTAACAGAGACCTCTGTTAAGATATTATTCTATAATTAACATACAATCTACTATCTGTTAAAATAGAACACAAACTAAATTTAATATCAAATCCTGGTTCTGGATTATGACTAATGATGCTTTATTCAGAAACCAGGCATTTAAATGAAAAATAAAGCTTGCCACAATAAAGAAAGAAAGGGTGAGAGAAGGAGATTTGTAGTGCAGCCGGGAGGAAGGAGACCTGCGTGCACCTGTGCTTTGCTTGTGGCATCTTAAGATCGATACACTGACAATAGATTCTGAGAGTAAAAAACAAATTAACTGTCTAGACTTCATGTATTCAAATTTTCATATAGAAGCTGTTACACTAAACCATCCAGAGATTTCACCTTCACGTACATTAAACTGGGCTGCTAGCATTAAGTTAAAAATAGAAAAAGTTTTCATTCTTTTTTCAGAGGTGCCTGTAGTGGCACCCACTGCATAACTGTATAAAGCCTGGCTCAAACAGCAACCTTGTTACTTGCTGTGTGGCCCCATGTAGGGGGAGTGAGGTTCTTGGTGTGGCCACACCTTTTCTGTAGAACAGTGATGACTGCATCCTTCGCACTGGTGACATGTGAGTTTGAGCAAGGGCAAGGGGCACAGGCATAACAGTCAATAACTGCTCGTTATTTTCCTCTTTCCTTACATGCACAAGAACAAGCAGCAGTTGCTCAGCTTAGCACCATATCTGTTAAAGGCACTAAAAATAACACAGGTAGTGACATCCAGTAACAATGCATGTCAATCATCAATAATGTAATACAAAGTTGGTCCTTAATCATCATTCTGTATTTGACACATCCACCGAGGAAAATGTCATTCTAGTACATTTCTCACAGTGTTGTATTTCTGTGCTTTGGTTGTGTTGACTGCATTGCGGTCTTATTGTCAGAGAGCTGTACAACTGCCCAGCAGGCCCTCTGGAATGCCCATGCCCACGATTCCTTAGGCAGCACTCAGGGACCTGCTTAGAGGAGGACCACGAGAGATTCCAAAGACACCACTGTAGCACACATACTATGTATTCTGAACTGATGCACACACTGAGTCTAATACTCACCGAGTCTACTTTTTCTAATATTTTTCTACATCTTTAAAGTAAAATTAACCTGTCCAAAAAGGTGAGATTTCCTGCTGTAGTCATAAAGTCTGCATGAGTCTAATAACAGTGATTTGAAAGATCAAACCCTTGATTTCTGACATTAAATATTGTTCAACTATGAACTGAAGGTTATCATTTGTAATCATAAATAAGGGAAGATATATGTTTAGATTAATCAATCCTCAAAATGAATTAATAAAGCATATTTTTGAAAAATTGTAAATATGTGTATATATGGTAATTTATATAAAATTGTGTGTATGTGATATATTCAGTAAAAGAGAAATTACAGAATATGGTGCAATAAGCCAGAACAAGAGTAAAACTGAATGAAGCTACAGGTGGCAATTTAGAGAACTGAGAAAACGATTTCCTAGCTAAAATAGTAACTACTGACTCAGTTGGATGAACTTTGTAAAGCGAAAAAACATATTCTGATTTTCCATTTTTAATTTTACTTCTCCCACCTAAACTAAAGGAGTCTTGGAATGTGTGCAGTCATGGTCTACAGAGGCCTACAACCCGGCTATGACTGCCAGGAGGATTCTGATCACCAGGGCATCTGAGCACACTCTGGAAATCAAGGGGCAAGGAATGTAGGGGGCACCAATTTAGAAGTCTTTTACAGCTTTCCTGGCAACACTGGTTCCTCATGAGGCTCTTCAAACTAGAACCATTCCTGTCACTTGTTAAAGCCAATATTTCCTTTGGGACAGCTGAGGTATGCAAATGTTTTTGAAGCACTTTCTGGAGACAGTCACTGCTCAGATCTCAGTCAGGAATTAGCTAGGAAATTTGGTAACTGTCTATTGAAAAATTCTCACCATTTTTTTTTCCCAGCTAAGATGCTTTCTTATGGCTTATAATACTGTTTAGTTTTTTATTCTAATGCTATTCTATTAGATATATGTATATATTATCATGTGATACTAACATACAATGATTATTTTTAAATCACTGTATCTAGTGATAAGAAATTCATAGAAGTGTATAAGGTGATTTACTTTAAGAAAAAAAATGTACTTTATACACCCCAAAACATTCAAACAAACATAAATAAAAGACTTATTTTGTTCTCACTTAGGTGGATATGAGTTTTAATGACCTCTAGGAACCACAATCTATTGGCTTTTGCAAGTATAAAAAATAAAAATAAATTACTGAATAACTCAGAATACACTGCACTCTTAACTGCTTATTTCCTTACAACTCACTTATTTCCATGATGAACTTGTGTCAGCTACAAGATCACGCATCCTGAAAAGTGTTTGTTTCCTCAGGCTCATCAGCACTACTGACATCTGGGGCCAGATTTTTTGGGGGGGGAGGGAGGGGAAGAAAAAAATCACTTTTGTGTCACTTTTGTCACAGGAGCTATCCTATGCACTGCTGATGCCCAGCAGCACCCCAGGCCTCCGCCACTAGATGCCCTTAGTGCCCCCATGCCCAGTTTGGGCGAGGGCCACATGACAACATACCACAGACCGGGTGACTTCAGTCATGGAAATTATTTCTCATGATTTTGAGCTACAAGTCCAAGATGGAGATCTACTCAATTCAGTTTCTATTAGTGCTCTCTCCAGGGTCACTTTCACAGGGTGTCCCTACATGGCCTTTCTTCAGCATGCATGAGATGAAACAGAGCAGGCAAGTGAGCCCCAAGCTCTGGTGTTCCTTGGAAGGATGCAACTCCTATCAGGGGAGTCACCCTATTGCTTCCTTCAGTCTTAGCTATTTCCTTAGGGGCCCCATCTCTAAATACACACGTGGACTTAGGTCTCCCACATGTTAATTTTACAGGGACACAAACATTCAATTTACAACAGGGATGAAAAGCAGCTGATGAACAGTTACTGTATATAGATTTAAATATGTTCTCACTTAAATGGTAGGGTCTTTTATTCTGGAGACTTCCTCAAACATGAGAGAACACATCTGTCCTCGAAAGTCTGAATGAAAAGGAGCCTGTGGTTGGCCAGTTGGTCTTTCCAATTTTGTCAAATCACAGATGCCACTTGTAAGGCTCTCAAGGTGTGTATTTTTCTTGCATTTACAAGGAAAACAAATAAAGATTGTAGTATATCAAAGACAGCACATAGTTGAATTTTAAAATCCTATTCATGTCTCTGTTTCCATTTGTTAACTGGAACACTGGAGGTGCTGATTGATCCCCCCCGACCCCCCACCCCTGGCTTTTTTAAGGGAAAATGACAGATTTTGGCTTGCACTTCTCTACAGAAAGTCTTTCCGGGATAAATAAAACTAAAATATGTATAAGAGGCTACCAGAAAAAAGATTAATCAAGTGGACTCAGATGTCAGAAAATAAAAGATATCTGACCACTAACTAGAATTCTAGTAGATGCACTGCATAAAGTTGCTGCTGTTAGGTTGCATGCAAATGTATATCGTGGCCATATTTGTGCATATACACATGCCTGTGTAGCCACCCCAACAATGCACCCATTTCTAAGAGCAGGGAACATATTACACACACAGTGCTTATGCTCCAAACTCAAGAAACCTAGGATACATGACTTAAAATCTGCGCTTTGTGTTTTACTTTAAAAAACACTTACAAACTTTAGAATGCTGTAGAATAAAACCTAAAGGGATGCCAAACTATCATCTGGAGGAAAATTCTAAAGCAGTCAAAACAGAGACACATTTTTTTTTCTTTTAGAAAGCCTCTGTGGATTTCACTGTTTTGATGTTATCGTCTGTTTCATTTCACAAACAATACAGTATGCCACCGAGTGGCCCTGCAGAGTGCCTACTGTGCATAGGCAGGTACGAGGCATGGACTGCAGCACAGCACACTGGGTCTACCACAGGTGGTACACGGGACAGTACCTACAAAGCAGTCACATACTAACCCCAATGCTATGTTCACTTTGTATGCCCAAATCTTCACGAGGCTTTAGCCCAGGAAGTGAGATTTTTCTATTACACCATTTCCTATCTTTACTATCCTAGCTCCTTGTCTTTATTTCATAGTTCTGTCATCTGCAAAGGCAGGAGACAACCCCTGCAGCAAGCATGCCCTGTTTTAGCACCCCACATCTTCAAGAGGATAGCAGGACCAAGCGGGTGCAGAGGGTCAGTTCTCCCCGTTTTTGCCAGGCTGGTAATCCCCAGTCCTGCGCCGGGAGCTTGAGAAGGACAGCAGTCCCAGATGGCACTGTGAGCTTCGCCTTCCAAATGCAGCGACAGTCTCTTCCCCGAGTCCAGGTAACACACACCTGGCAACTGCTCCGGGAATGGGGAGACTCCAGCAGGTGTGCAGCTTCCCACAAATAGTTCACCGCAGGCACAGAGTGGGCTTTCAAGGGAAGCAGGACAGAAGGCTAACTCAGAGCCTTCCCTTTCCTGATGGTGTAAGTTCCCCTTCATACACACGCGTCCCTAGAGCCACAGGCACACACTGGCTTAGTGCTACTGAGGCCAGTAAAGGTGACATGCTTACATGGCCTATCGGGTTTGGACGTGTCACTGGGGCCTGGAAGATTGTGAGAACTGGCTCCATCTAGCAACCAGTACACCTTTCCCCACCAACCTCCAACCTGATCTCACAGGAAAGGTTTGTGGCGGACCTTGCCAGCTATTTAAAGAGCCCTTCCCAGGGTGCCTTGGCTGAACTAGGCACTATTCTACAGAACATTCCTAAGATTGATGGTGAGGATTCTTGGATATTAAAACCAATAGTGACATTTACAACATCCCAAAATACCCTCACTGCTGACGCAATGTCAAGGCAATCTAACTCAAACTCTGGGATACTATGACTTTTTTCCCAGAGAACCTCGGAGCTTTAATTGCACAACTCCCATTAATCATCTTGAAAATGGCGCAGCTGAAACCCACACATCCACCTAAGCCTCACGGAACGCAGGGGCCGGGCTGGCTGCCACCGAAGAGGGGGAGACCAAGGAGGGGTACATCGTGGAACAGGACACGCAGCCCTCTGTTCATGTGTGACCAGCAGCCCTCCCGGGAGGCCACACTCACAGCACTCAGGCAGAAGGGTGCTGTGGGGGCAGGACCCTCACCTCCGCAGGGCCTGGGAGAATGGCTTGGAGCTGCTGAAAAGGGACACTGTCAGAAAAAGCAACCTGGAGTTTTTCTTATGCCCATGGTCTCTCTCCAGAGGGCCCTAAAAATGAGCATGCAGATGTCACCAAGGCTAATGCTATGAAGGGCAGTACTTGGCACCTACTATCGGCCCCTATTCCACAGTCGGCTCCGGCCCCAAAGATGATCTGGCCAACATCCCTGCACCAAATCAGTCTCATGACCTTGTGAAAGTCCAGTGACATTTGTTAGGTGCCAGCATCATTAAGCAGTCCAACAGTAGTTGGCTGCTTTATAGCATCATAAAATTGGAAATGCCAGATCACTGTGTTTCTTTCGTTTTTTTTTTTCAATTGCTTCATTAGTTATTTATGTTTTTGATAGAGCAACTGTCAGACTTCGAAGCTGTTTGTAGCTCAAACATTTCTCAAGTTTTAGGACTCCCAAATCAGACACTCTTCAATCTTGGCTAATAATTAAAACCTCTAACATTTATATGATAAAATTGCAGGGTCTATTTTAGTGTCTGATTTTCAATTGAGAAATTGAAAAAAAAAAGTTTTAGAAACAGCACCCAATAGTTCCTCTTACCATCACAGGTGGATAGGGCCTGACTTTCTCTATATACTCCCAGGGCTCTCCTGAGGATAAGGAGGAGGAAATTTCTTAAGTCAAACACATACAATGTTCCCTTAAAACAATGTCTTTGAAGACATGTTTAGACTGTCCTTATTGACCTGTGTCAGTTCCCAGTTCATCATTAAAGCAGAACCTCTCCATCTCTGAATCTCTCCCCCTCTATATTCTATTGACTAGAACCCAAAAGGTATGTGGGTTTTTGTTTTTGTTTTTGTTTTGGTACCGGGGATTGAACTCAGGGGCACTCAACCACTGAACCACATCCCCAGGCCTATTTTGAGTTTTATTTAGAGACAGGGTCTCACTGAATTGCTTAGCACCTCAACTTGCTGAGGCTGGCTTGGAACTTGTGATCCTCCCGCCTCAGCCTCTCAAGCCACTGGGATTATAGGCGTGTGCCACCATGCCCAGTCCAAGAGGTGTATTTTATTGTGATAAAGGAAGAGTGAAACTTACACGGAGCTCCTGTGCCCCAGGCACTGTTCTGAGCATCTTGTGGGTGCCACTCCACTTGTTCCTCTCAACATCACTGTCACTTTAGAGTCTGTTACCTTGTGCTGAAGGACCATGCTCACAGAGAAACTGCCCAGGACACAGCTGGCTCCCGAGAGCCCTACTGACCATGGCCTGAGGCAGGCCTTCTTTGTACCAGGCATATACCTGTCTCATCTTTAAGGATAAAGGTTCTTGAACCACTGACTGCTCACTAAAAGGCAAATGACCAACCAGCAGGGGTCAGAAGGCAATGCAGGCTCCCACCCCTCTACCTTTTACAAAGGAATAGAAGTCCTGGAGCCAGAGCAACCAGTTTTGAAGAAGATGAACCCATGTGGTGTTTCCAAAGTGTAATGGGAAAAATTAGAGGCTCTTTTAATTTCATTTTATCTGTCATTCTTGCCTTGTTCCCCCCTCAGAGGGACCTCTTATTACAGGATCAACAGTAAAAGAGAAAAAAAAAATTGAGCACCAATGAGTTAAAATGTGGCTTCACAGAGACTCAAGAGGTTATTGGGTGGTTTGTGCATCTGCTGACTGGGCCTCTGTGATTTGAAGGTGTCAGGAGTAATGAAAAAGTGATGTACAGCTATATGTATACGTCAAGTCAGATGTGACATTGGATGGCAGTCTTCAGGGGCAAGTCTCCATCTGAGAATGTGAAAGAATCTAAACACAACCAGAGGTAAACGTTTTGATAAATGGCTGCATTGGTACCAGCTGGATCCCACACATGCCTGCAAATACAGAATAGTAAACCCTGTGTTTACATGCCAAATGTAGTGACATTTATTATTTAAGTTATGATAAATGTCAAAGTACAATGTCATATAATGTGTCCAAAAATTTCGGTCAATATTTCCATGATAAATCTTCAACGTCTACTAGATGTGATGGCATATCTTATGTTATGTGTGTGATCAGTGCTTCAACAGCATCCTGGCTACAACCCAGGCCCGGAGTCTGGGCCTCCGTGGACGGGGAGAAATCGCAACAGCACACTGCTCTCTGATCTTCAGAAACACTTTTGTCCTTGCTTTGCCCTGGTATTTTCCTGTCAGTATTCCCTTTGGCAGCCCGTAGGATTCTCTAACTGAAAACATGCTGTCACTTTCTGTCCTCACAAATCCTGCCTCCAGTCCCACCATTTGACGCGACTGCTCCACATAAATGACAATGACAGAGCAGGAAAAGAAGGCGAGGTATCAAAGGCTCATCATTACCTGCCCTGGTCTCCTGAAGACAGATCCACTCTGCCCCTGAATAGGATGTGCGCCAGGACACCGAATGTCCCCACAGGGGAAACAGCCCCTCCCTGGTCCACAGCAAGGTGCTAAAGCTGCGCCCAGCCATAGCCCTCCCAGACCTGAGGCTGCGGTGAGGACAGGGACAACTGGCTCCTGTGCCCAGAACACACTGCTACTAGGCACTGCCGGCAGCAGCCCAGAAGGAAGGGCAAAGGCCATCTCCTCAGGCAAGCCCTCTGAGCTGGCCACCCTCACCCTAGAGGCCCCTGCTGGCTTTCCTGAACAGGTCCCCAAATACCCAATGAAACCCCTACCTCGGAATGATTGCTGGGAATAAAACAGCATTTTGAGAAATGTTTCATAGATGTGTCTATTATTCTTGTATAGATTTTTTGGGGGGAGGATTCACATTCACAAATCAATAAAAACAAGTAACTGTGAACGACGGAACTTTCCTAACCCATCTGTAGGCCAGGCTCTAAGGCACAGGATGCTGAAATTGTCACGGAGGCTCTTGGGAAGCTCTGCTGCTGGGAGCTGGTGGGTTCTGGACAGCAAGCAGAGCTGCTGCCCAGCCACGGTCGAGAAGAGAAGGTGGAGATGCTGGGCCAGGCAGCAGAGCAGCTCCATCAACCCTGTTTTGCAGACAGCTAGATGTGAGCTTGGAGGAGAGGCCGCCGCGGTCACATGATGTTTTTCTCTTGCTATCCTATCAACCACAGTCAGGCTGCAAGCCCAGATCTGCTCCCTGTCCGGCTGGGGTGCATCCACTGAACACATATCTGCGATTTTTACACACTCTGGCTACAGAAGTGAGCCCCAGCCTCTGCCAAGTCCTGACTGTTCCAGGCGGACATTCTGTGGAGTAAAGCTCCCAAACGTTCCTCACGTACCCCTCCAGGATCCCCGACACCCGCGGGCCTGAGCCCGGTTCGGTTCCTTCACTCACAGGCTCCTTCTCTGCTGTCTCCTCCCATCTGCTCCTGTCCTCAGCTTTCTGGTTACTGTTTTCTAAGCACGATTTTGCATCTCTGCTCCCACCCAACCAGGAAACAGTCACTCACTGGCTGTATCTGCATCCTCAGTTCACAAGTCTGTCCTAGAACACAAGCCTGAGAGGCAGCCCCAAACAGTGTCATGAAAAAACCCACGGAGCCCCAGATCAGTGACTCATATCACATGAACTGGAATCAGAGACAACTTATTCAAATCTCAACTTGGCTGTTAATCAGCAGGGAGACTTCAGGGTCATGACTCAACCTCATTGGACTGCAACTTCCTCCACCATAAAAATGAAGATCAGTGCACCACCCCAGGGATGGAGTGGGACTCAAACGAGGGCACATAGGCAGAAGCTGCCATCGTGGTTAGGAGTGAGCCTCTGTCACTCTCAAGCACATTCTCCCCATCCTGGAACCTTCTGTCAGAGTCCTCCCAGCTGCCTAGCAAGTCTGAGTCTCCTTGGATGAACTAGCTCACTCGATGCCCCAAGTGGCTACAGATGGCTAATCCAGCCCAGTGGGAAGAACACACTTCTAGGGGCCAGGGAAACCTGGAGTCCTGCAGCCCTTCACCCACCAGGTAGGTGACTGCACAGAGCCAGCTCCTCAGCCTCCCGCCCCACCTAGGAATCTGCTAAGCAGCATCCATGTCTGGGAGGCTGGGCCAGAGCCTGTCCAGTGCCCAAAGGAAAAATCAAGTCAAGTCCACATCTCTCACAGCTGAGACACTGCACATGTAACTTACAAGGAGCTTACAGTCATAAAGAACCACCCTCAGGCTACATTTGACTATGAGATGGGGCTAAATGGTCACTTTCTGTGCAAAGTTTCCCTCTCCTTTTCCTCTTCTCAACAGGTGGCAGGCACCCCAGGAGTGACTTCAGCACTGTCAAACTATAGACAGACGTCTTCTCCAAATCTGCACGCAGCCTTAAGGGCAGGACTCACCCTATCTTAGCAAGCTGAGAACTTTTTATGAATGTGTGCAGAATGAACTAGAGATGTCAGGAGACAGGAGGGCAGGCCTGGGCTTCCCAGTGATCGTGTTTCCTAGACCCTCTGTGAGGCCTGTTGTTGGTCCCCCATCATGACTGTAAGTGAAAATTACAAATGAATAACTAGCTCCCATACCCAGCTTCCACCCTCCAGAAATTGTGACTTAGTTGCCTTGGCAAGGCCCCAGGATGGATGTGTTTCAAGTGTCCCCGGCACACACTGGATGAGTCTGACACCTGTATCTGAAGACCAAGGGTCAGTTTCCACTAACACATGTTCTCGCTTATACATCCAAAACACTTTCCAGAGTTCTTTTGAAGCCAGCTTTTATCAATGGCTTCAAGATAATTGCTAATGTTTTCTGTGAGGTAACTAACAAGCGGGTTCCTAGATTGTCCACCTCCTAAAACAGCTTTGTTCAAAGTGAGTGAGTGGGATAAAGAGCATTCAGAGACAAGGGACTGCACAGGAGAGCTGTTCTCCTTGGTTCCCTTGGACACGCCATCCTGGATGAGGTCTCAGGACCAACAATACCTCTGTGACCAGAGAATCACGTCTAAACACCTTCTGAACAGGAAGCAAAAAAAAATTTAAAAAGAGGACAGGTGTATCAACAAGGTACTGGAGAAAGCCCTTCAGTATTCTTTAGGAATGCAAAATATTAGATGGTACTCCTTTACAAATTTAGTTTCTGTATCACCTTAACTGCAACAGGTCTTCAGGAGTTCCTAGGTTAACCTGATAACACTGTTTTTACAATTCAATCTTGAACTGATTAAACTTAAGTTAAAAATTTTCATGTTTATAAAAGTAAACTGGTATATTATAAGTTTCCAGTTAAGCAGATAAGTCTCAAGAGGAAAATTGCTGTTTTCTTTGGAAAACAATTTAAATGGGTAGAATCCTCTCCTTAGTCCCCTGTTCAAAGGTAATTACAGCGCCCTACCATGATCGCTCCACACTCTGCTATTCGCCTCCGGCAATCCCACGAGAAGGCTCTTATCAGCCTCACATCACACCTGAGGTTTCCAGACGTTAAACCCTTCACACAGGACCAAGCCAATGTGAAGGTGTCCAGTCGGGAGAACCCGCCCATCAATGTGAGTATGCAGCCCACCGGGGGCCGTCTGAGGCTAGAGGGCAAATTTAATTTGTTATTTCTGCTTGTTCTTCAGATGAAACAAATTATTTCACTGCTATACTGAGATAGAAAATGTGTGTTTCCCTCTTAAGCAGTCAAAAATTGAACAGGATTAGTCTTTTGTTTTTTCTTGGAATAATATCCACGCATATTGACTCTACAAAATTATTCTAGAAGAATTACATTTCTATCCAGGTTAGAAATATAGTGTGTGTGTAAATACATGCAAGAGAATGCAGAGCAGAACAATTAATTCATTGCTTCTTGATCTAGTCTGACAGAGCAGGCTGGAAAAAATGGAAATAAAGGATGAGAAGAGGGAGGGAAGGATAGAAGGAGGGAGGAAGAGGTCTTGCTTTGAATGTATTTTACACCAAATCTTGATACTGTCTAGAACTCATTCCTACCTTTATTCAAGTACTCCTTGGCAAGCCTGTCACACGCTCAGGGTTGTGGAGGAGAGGAGGCAGGAGGGAGGAAAGACAGCTCCTGGGGTGGGAAGCTAAAGGTGCACACAGATAATGAGGATGTAAGGTCAGAGGGCAAGAGCTGCTAGGGGACTTTCAGATAAAGAGGCTTAATACTTTCAGGGAAAGGGAGCTATTTTTCACATAGAAGAATCAGATAAGAGCTTCAAGAAGTGAAATTTATACAGGAGAAGTTAAAGAGATATCTAGGTACAAGTATTACCATAAATTGAGGCAAAAATGATAAACAATAAGTTTGTAACAAAAGCATTGAGAAATCAATTTGCAAAGCAGCTGAGTGTAGCTTTGGGGAGGCTTCTGTGTGAACAACTATCCACATCCATCTGCAGCCAGGGAGAACCACAGAATGGGGGAGGTGAGGGCCACCATTGCTTCGTGCATTTGCCCAACAGGGGCTCAAGAGGCCTGGGTGGCCGAGAGCCTGGATAGGGGTGACCCAATAGGTGAGTATGTTCACAGCTGCAGCAGGAGGCACCATAGGCTGTGTGCTCCCCAGGCTGCAATTCCAGGTGCACCTGGTCACACTGTCCCACCCGATTGCTGCCGAAGTCTGGCTGGGCACAAATCACAAGCCACTGAAGCAGGAACAAACTTTATTTCTGAACTCTACCAGCACACTCCACACACGCTCCCGGGAAATCTGCCGACCGCCACGCGGCTCCTCCAGCAACCAGCAACCGGAAAAATCCCTCCTCCGGCACTTCCCCAACCAATGGGAACTCTCCAGGAATCCCAACTGGAACTCAACGGGAACTCCATGAGAACTCGCTGGCGTCACCTCTGAACCACTACTTCTGGCAAAAATGCCATGCGTCATCCCGACTCGGCTGTGGCCCTCAACAGATTGCTATCTCAGAGCACAGTCTATGCACACCGGTGCACGCACACACACATTCTTTGCTACCACACAAAACGGAACTGCGCCCAATCCCTTGCACAAGACGTGTCTGTGGCCACACAGATTCAGCTGTTAGAATTCTCAGCAGCCTCCCCTCTCTTGCCTCTGGCTCCTCTCTGTCCTTCTAACTTCTGGTTAGACTTGGGGTCTTGAGTCAGGTCACCTCCTCCCGGAGGCTTACTTTAAGCCATCCAGTCAGAAGCGGCTGCTCCATTGGGCTCTGGGGCATCCCATCCCCTCCAGCAGTTACCTGCTCGGCAGCTCCTGTCCCTGCACAGGTCAGACTCCCTGAGGGCAAGAGGCATGACTGTCGGTTCTTCAGCTGTGTCCCCCAAACCGAGAAGCTCTAGAATAGTGCCAGGTACACAGCAGGTATCATTCATCCAGCGGGTGAATAAAGGAAGCTGACAAAGCACATCATACACCAGACACATAATGTACCGGCGTCATCTGAACACACAGTTGCAATTTTTCAAAGGCCAATGATGCTTTCACAATGCGCTTGCTTGCTAATTAGCCACTGAATTAAGCTCTATTATATTCAAACTTCTTGCAACTTCCATTTTTATTCTACACTTTATTGTTTCCTTTACAGCAAGACCACATACTACAATCACTCAGAAAAGAATATTTTGTCACTGCACTCTGGATTATTCAAACCCCAAGTACTTAGAAGTGTCAAGAGGGTGGATAGCTAGGCAAAATCCCCAAGGGATGCACCAATAAAACGGAGGTAAAGTCGCTTCCTCTTTTCTGTTGTAATATTTCTTGTTAGAACACTTGGTTTACATATTTCTTGTTTCCACAAAAACCAAAAGCAATAAAAAACAATTTATTTTGCTTCATTTTAGTATCTTACAATTAAATTTATTAGCTGATAAAGGCAATTTTAATGTATATTTTCTAGATTGACACATTAAGCTATATTTATAAACAGTAATTGATTACTCAGCCTAAGCAAATCCTACCATTTCATGAACTCAAACATGAAAGGCCCCTTTTACACATTAAAAGGAGTAGTACTAAATGGTATATTAAATGTACTAACATTAAAAAAATATAGTAGATGTGTCCATCTTTTAAATCATGTTTTCTAAAATGGTTTCAAAGAATCATAATTGTGACATTCGAGTTCCAAGTTACTAAAACAGAATACTATCTTTCGGTCTTTCAGAAATTATGTCATTTTTGTACTTAGCATTTACACATCTGCACACCAACATAACTTCATCTGTGATTTTAAAAAGTTGTGGTTCCTAATTTACATTTCTTTGTAATTTTTTTTTTTAATATATTGTGGGCTGGGCGCCCTGGATCCTGCCTATAAACCCAGAGACTCAGAAGGCTGAGGGAAGAGGATTCCAACTTGCAAGGCAGCCTCAGTAAATTAATGTGGCCCTAAGGAACTTAGTGCCCTCCGTCTCAAAATAAAACTAAAAGGGGCTGGGGATATGGCTCAGTGGCAAAGCATCTATGGTTTCAATCCCAGTACTAAAATAAAGAAACAAACAAATAAATAAATGTGGTCTTAATAAACCATTTCATAAGAGAATTTGTTTAAACATTAATATCATGAAATGTAGAAAATTAGCCAATAATCAAAAGGACTACTGTGCAAACAAAGAATAACTTCTTCTCTACCTGCACTGCGCATCATGAGCTGCCAGGGATCTGCTGAAATAAGCTGCAAGTGGGGAAGGTGTAGAAAGGGGGGGTGGGTTCCTTTCCACACATGTGAATTGGGGCAAGTGCTGGAGCTCACGTCACAGGGCCAGAAAAGGTTTATAATGTATTATTGAATAGAATTATTTTAGAGAAAGATCAAACAAGATTACCATGAAAGTACCAAGAATACTTTCAATAGTGGAGCCAACTTTACAAATCATCAATTGCTTTATCACTGTGTCAGTCACCGCAGATAGCACTGGTCTCGGAATGGACCTGCAGCGGAGGCCGTCAGCTCACCAGGTCCTCGCACATCCTATGCCATGGGTTTAAGGTACTGCTGCCCCAGGGTCCCGACTTGCTGGCCAGCCTGCTTCCCGCTGTGGGTATACAGCTCTCAGGCCCTGTTGCTGTCTTCCTGGGGCATGCTTACAACCATGCTGTACCCCAAAGTGCTTTGCTCTAATATATCTAAGTCAGTCCTTTATTAAAAATCATCTGTTAATTCACAAAGGCCATCTCTTATATGCCAGTTTTCACAAAATTAAACATTTCACTCACCTAAATGGGTAGACAGCTCATCAACAAACACAGTTCCCAAACTTTTTTTTTTTTTGAGAATTTCAATCTCTCTTATCCCACAACCTACCCACTCCCCTAAAAAAATCCAAACAAACATGCCAAAAAAAAAAAAAAAACAGATGAAAAAGTGACATGGAGTCCTGGTGAGGCCGATCACAGAGCCCAACACAACTATTTAAGAAGACAGATACTCCATGGAAGGAGATGAGCTCTGCACCATGGTGGGAAGAGGCAGGCAGAGACAGCGGGGCAAGGCACGCTTGGTGCTCTGGCAGGCATTTCCAGGTAAGCTCACCAGGCCCACCTGAGACCCTCCTTGCCCCTTTATGCCCTGAGGATATTAAGGCTCAGAATGGCTAAATGACTCAACCAAGGTCAAAGAATCCCAACCTAAGATTCAAGAGCAGCAAAGAGCTCAGCTCTCAGACATTGGTCTGAGCACTGTCTCCTTACTGGCCCCCAGAATCCAAAGAGCCAGGAGGTCCCCAGGAGCAAAAGGGCCAAGGTAAAATCCCAACACAGGCAGAATGTTCCAGCTGCTGGGGAGGGGGCTGCTCAGAAGAGCTAAGGTGAGCTGTGAGCAGAAGAAACTCCAAGGCCAGGTCAAGGTCACCAAGGAGGAAGGCCCACTGCCATCCTGAGGCCTTGAATTTCAGGAAGATAAGCCAGGAAGATGGCCTAAGGATACAGAAAGCCTGTGCCCATTAAGTAAATTCCAGAGTGAGGACAGTGTCTGGTTGTCTTGTGTCAACTGTTCCGGGCACAAGAGCCTTTCTACCTCACCAAAACAATAAGTCCAGACAGCTGGTCCTGCCCTAGGAAGAGGTGACCCTCACCTGGGGTTACAGGAACCTGGACACAGGAACACCCTGCTACGAAACCATGGACTCGATAAAAAATATTTCTCACAAATAAAAACCACTCACGCATGTTTTATCAACCATGAAACACATTTAAATACAACATAAGAACACTGCGATGACAGGAAGAAAACACTGCCCCAGCCGTCCCTGCTCTTCCATGTCTCTGCCATCCCCCTTTCCTTGATTCAGATGTCACTTCTGTGCTTACCCCTGACTAGCCATGGAAGGCAGGCCCCTGCTTTGCCCTGCTCACAGCATGCCCGGAGCTGAACAGAGGGAACAATGACCCTCACGTGGGCTTCCGACTATTCTGTGGCCTGGGTACCCCTGCCCTCCATGAGCATGCAGAGATCCTGAAAAATTAAATAGTTCCTACAAGGTCACAGAACAATTAAAGTGACAGAGACATCTGCCAGCTTCCCATGTATTGTGTGATCCCGCTTGGCAGGCGGAGCTCAGAACTTAAACAATAATACCACACGGAAACTCAAGCAGCTAGCGCGGTTTAAAAGGCGGCAATTAAGCCAGCAATCTGCAGAAGGCTCTTCACTGCTGGAGGACGCCTCAGCCTGACCCAACAAACACACTGAACTATGGACCTCCACTGTGGCTGTGACAGTTTTGCAAACTGTAGGGTTGTCTGTCTCACCTTTTCATAACACTCGGTTTTGCCCCAAAGAATGAGTGCAGCCATTACAAAGATGGTAATTTGTCTCAGTAGTTGTCGTTTTAGATGAAATCACAAAGACAATTTATCTGACAGTTTTAAAAATGGTAGGTTCACCTTGGAAGATCAGGTAGGATGATCTGAATGCCAGTGATTAAAAACAAATTTTGAATTGTTTACTCTTAACAACTACTAGGAAAGTTCTTTCAGTTAGACACTATTTTCTCAAATTATTTAAAATAATCACATACCACTACTGATAGAGATAATACCTACATAAGGACTCTCTAAGAGAGTAACGATTCTTTTGAGAAAGCAGTTTCTATAAAGAACCAGTGAACTATGTCATATTTAAATAAATTGTGCCAACCACTTCTCATACGTAGGTAAGGCGAAATGTATACCACAAGTTTACCAGTACTCTCGTTTTACATCGACCCATTAATTAACTAGCGTGTGTGTGTGTGTGTGTGTGTGTGTGTGTACAGAATCTGGTAGATTATCATTATGAGGGATAATGGGTGATACAGTATGTGATAATTTATCATCATGCTGGGTAGAAAAAGAAATGTGGAATGCAATTCCACCTGGTAAAGGGAATTAGATGCAGAAGATGTCCATGGAGTCTGACCTCATGAGAAACACTCAAGAAGAAGGAATAAGATGGGCTAAAATGTCTAAAGGGGCCAGGTATGGTGGCACAAACCTGTAATCCCAGCCTCTCAGGAGGCTGAGGCAGGAGGATTATAAATTCAAGCAATTTTACAAGACCCTGTCTAAAAAAACAAAAATAAACAAGTGAAATAAATGGCCTGGGAGGGAGATGTACCCCAGTGATACTCTGAGTACCAAAGACAGAATGGAATGAATGGTATGGAATGGAAAGGAAAATGGCCAAAGGATAGTCAGCCGGGCCTGAGAGCAGGCCGACTTTGCCCTGCTGCTCATTCTCTGAAGAAGGCAAGCAAGTGGCTTCCTTGCCTAGTGACTCAGTCTGGCTCAAGACTTCTAGCTCACTGCTGCCAAATTATGGTAGGCTCAAATCTCAAAAATTAAAGGCCTACTATTTCCACGTCTGTTAGAAGTATTCTGAAGCTTGGGATCAGTCCTGGATGTCAACATTTTCTGTAAGACATTCTAGCTGCAAGGGAATTTGTAATCCTAACCTGCACCACAGATCTGCAGCCACACAACGGCTGCTGGTCCCTTCACTGCTCTCTACTGAGAACACGGTGTCTGTGTTCCAGAGCTCAGAGCAGGGTATGAAGGAGGACTGACAGAAGGCAGGACACAGACAGCCTTGTGTCGCCCTGCCGTGGCATCTAGGCCAGAGATGACGGTGCTCTCAGGGGGCACCCTGAAGCAGTAGGATAGCTCCACTCCAGAAACTGAGGATCAGAACCGCAAACCGCATACTGCACAGCATGCTGGAAGAGTTCAACAGGCTGCCTGCGCAGGCATACTTCCGGTCGAAAACAAAAAGAGGCCTCTGGGATTTTCCACTCGGATGAATTCTCAGGCATATGTTTGCATCTTGTAGGAAGTTTTTATGAAATGATTGCAAAAACGCCAGAGTGGCTGCCTCTCAGAAGAACAGGATGGCACCAGCAGGACACCCTGCAAGCTGCTGTGGCAATGCCTGTCCCCTCTGTGCGTCTCTCTCCTGCCTGAGATCATGGATCACCTCATTTAGGCTACTGCACAACACTGCCAAGGAGGACAAAAATAGAAAGGGGCTGAGAAGAGATGTTAACGCAGATATTTATTATTCAAAAACTAATGGTTAGCACTTTGAACACTTTGTCCTTCTTGCTGTAACTTAACAAAGGCAGAGATTCTGGAGTAGTTGTTTATTCAAAGAGGCATAAGTAGGAGAAGCAGGCTGATTTTCAAAAGCATTCCATTCATTTTTTGAGTTTTGAAACAGCACATGAAATGTAAATATGTACAAAAGGCTCAATCTATTGAACTCCGTCCTCCATTAACACCATTCCCAAAACTTAAGCAGGTTTTCTCAAGTTTCATCTCAGAGACTCTGAAATCTTTAACAAAAGCAGTACACAGCAGCAGATAGTGGAATCCATATCAATGTGGATACAATATTGCCTTAGCAAGGGCTGTACTTTCAAAAAAACAATCAGGCTCATCTTCAGCCACCTCTGGAAAGATTTCTGTTTACACTGCACTATGTGAAGAGTAAAGAAGCCTTTCACCACCACTTTCTATTTATAAACCTAAACAGTCTCTCCATAATGCAAGCATATTTTTTTTTAACACAAAACTACAGGACTTAATGATTCTCCCTCTATTTGTTATCCAGGCTCAGTAAAAGAAACTTTTTTGACTCTTTGCAATTCATTGAGATAACAGAAGCAAAGAGTGCTAATACTTTATTACCAATTCCCTGCAAACTCAGCCTTTCCCACCAAAACAGCAGTGGAATGCATTCATCAGAATTTCCAAAATGTGCTTCCCTGTCAGCCTGTGAGGTGGGGGTGGGACAGGGACAGACAAACAGATCTAGCATACCCCAGGCAACTGCAGCTACTTCTCCCTGCTTCCAATTAGGACGTCAGCACTTTGCTGATCAAATTTGCTTTTTCACCACTCGTGTACACTCTGCTTTTTATTCTGAATTGAGCCAAGGTGTTTTCTACAGAAATGTCACTGCAATATGCCTGAAACATGTTTATCCATACGCTGCAAAAAAACGGAACCCTCCCAGGCAGGAGCTGACTGCAGAGAATCAAGCAGCATGCAGCATTCAGCTCCCAACACTGTCAGCCCTCCTCTGGGTCTTCTGGAACCCAAGTGTTCAGATGCAAGAGGCAAGGTCAAACAAGAAAGGTCTGCAGGTATGGAGAGCTGAAGGAAGGAAAGTGGGAACAAGGTCAGGAATCTGAATGGGAGTGCCCAGAGAGCACGCGCTGAAGCAGTTACGTAATGCGTGCTGCTGGGAAGACTTCTCATTCCAAACTTGGGACTGTCACTGTTCACTCCAGGTAAGGTTCCCATTTCTCCCAGAAGAGCACTTTTACCCCTCACACTGCGCAGCCAAGTCCCCTGAAACTGATAAAGGAGACAAAGCTTACCAGTGGGGGCTCACAAAGCAGAAAGAGATGTCCAGTGTTCAATTCTCAGTCCTGCCCCTTTCCAACCCTGTGGTGTTGGGCATGTCTCTTTACACCCCCTCCCCCAGACCTCAGATTCCTCATCAATAAAACAGGAGTGACTATACTATCTACCTAATTCCCTATGAGATTTACATAAAAATGTGCATAAAGCCCTGGGTCCAATACCCAGCAGCCTAGAGAACATGGGGAGGTTTTTATAAATTTATTTAGATTTGCTGGATCAAAGTTTCCAGTTTCCCTCACACATCAGCACATTTCAAAGGCCAGGACACACTGTTTTGGTTCAGCTGGGCCTTTCCAGGAAGCACTGGCTCCTGCTCTGCAGACTTAGGGACAAGGGCGTCCTTGCCCAGACCTGTGACCCTCCTCCTGTATCAGGTATCTCAGTTTAGGAATGGTGTTTCTGCTCTGCACCTGGCCTCCCCATGATAAGAACAGGAACAGCATCTCACTCCCAAAAGCCTGATCTCAGCCTGCAGCAGAGGACACCACCATTTTTACCCACTACCTGTGTGTGTGTGTGTGTGTGTGTGTGTGTGTGTGTAGGGTGCATGTCTGTGGGTGTACACAGAGAGATAGATATACGCATACATAGGAGTACATTATGGAGATTGGTTCTCATTCAAGGTTTGTGAAATATTTCCTGTGAACAGGGGCAAAGATGAAATGTTAGGTTCCAAATTGGAAAAAGGTTATTATTAAACTTTATTAATACTAGAAAATATTTGTATTTTCTAGTAAACCAGACGCTCCATCACCAACTTCTTTGTTTGCTAGTATTTTAGAGTATAAAAATACTTTATTTTAATTTACCAGTTCATTTACCTGTATTTGTGAGAAAACAATTTACATGGGCTGTCAGGTATACTGAATGCCACTTATGAAGGTTCCAGATGTTTAGCTGTGGCTTTCTCAGCCTCTGAGCCAGGATCACTGGCCGATTTCCAGAAACTGTGTCCTTCTACCCAACCCTTTTCCCAAAGTGGACCTAGACATATATTCTCAAAGTCAGATCCCTTAGATTGGATGTAGTCAGGCAGAAGGAAGAACTGGACGGGACATCTGAAGCCCTCAGGACCAAGGTCCTGCTCTTTGCATAGAAACTGATGGGAACAGAGGGCAGAGGTCAATGGCCCCACTCAACTATGATACAGGACCTATGGGGGTTACCTGGGACTGCAGGGGCCTACAAAAGCCAAAGACCCACCAGCTGTGCCAGCAACCTTCCTTATAGTCATTTTCCAAATTCTGTGAAGACAAAACTGGTATGAAAAGAGCCTTGTTTTTTCAATGCCACATGTCCCCCCGACCTCTATAAATTCCCAAATGGACTAATGATCCTCTACTTCGTCAGTTACTGTTTATATGAACAGTCAACAAAGACAGTTGAGGCTGCCGGCCAGCTGGGTGCCCTCTCCAGCTGACTCATCAGGCAGGCACAGAGTGAAGGGTTCAAATTTCCTCCCAAGCACCTCCATCCATGATGCCAGGGCCCTCTGGGGTTATTCTTGAACACTCAAAACAAAAACCCAAACTAGAAGAACATAAAGGGTCCAGTGAAACCCTGCTGGCCATAAACAATGTTCAGGCCCTACAAGGAGCTACAGGCCACCTCATCTCCATTGCTCCTCCTTTCCCCACTCATTATGGACTGGCCTTTGTAAACCAGCCCATTGCTCTTGAAGTTGATATGCCCTCCGGCCTTTCCCTTGACAACTGGAAAGAAACAGATGCAGAAATGACCAAATCTGCCCAAAGCATCACACACACACACACAGACACACACACACATATCTTGTTTTCTTTATGTCTGATCATAATTCTATGAGAGTCCCAACTGCTCAGGGACCGTGCATGGCTTGGAAGGGCACATGGCCCCACGGGTGACACTACACTATTCAGCCATGAACACTTTCTTACTGTGACTTCTGATGAAAGAACAAAACCCAAAGGCGCAAGGGGAACCAGGCTGTGGATAAGGATGACATGTGAGGAGGGAACACCTTCCCAGAACATCTGCAGCAGTTCAGGATGATGAAACGAGGGGCTGGACACGCCAGTTCTGCAATAAACGGAGTCACAGCTTTTGAAGGAGGAACTGCACCGTTCTGCTTCCTCCTTTCACGTTTTAATTTTTAGAAAACAGGTTCGGGATTAGGATTTCCACTCTTGGACGCAGACGAGATCCTTCTTTCCAAGGACTTACTCTGCCTCCCGCTCCCGACTGCAAAGCGGCCTGCGAGGGGTTCGGGGTTACGTTACTGCAGTGTGACCAAAATAGCCAAGGCCAAGGCGAAAAAGAGCAGACTGGGAGTGAGTGCTGAGAAGCACGCCTCCGACGAAGGTCTCCAGAACCTCAGGAAAGGCACGAGCCCGAGTCTGCAAAATAGTTCTTCCTGCATTACATAATATTAAAACCACCATAGGGATTCATATTTCTCTCTCTCTGGAATACAGACTATTAAAGTTAGCCAGAGTCTCAGAAGGACTTAAAAATCCAAGCTGCATTGTCCTGCTGTGTCTGTGTACTGATCTATTTTTATAACACTGCAGCAGCGGATCCAACTCACCAAATACCTGCTTCCACGTTCTGCAGCACATTGATTTAAGAGAGAAGAAAGCTTTAAACTGTATTTGTTTCAAATAAATCAATCTCCTCTATACTATTAAAGACCATGCCATAAGGAACCAAAAGCCATAGTTAAGCTCTTTTAAAACATCTGAAATGTTGCCAAAAGCATTTTAATTTTTCTCAAACTTTGCAATTTCTTGCCAGGTAAGGCAGTTGACTACTTCTCTTGTATAGAACAAGACAAGGTGCTACTGTCAGTCTGCAGATGTGTCTGCACCAATCCTGGGGGTGTCCTGACACACCAGAGGGTGCATGGTCACAGCACCAGCCCACCCCCACAAGCACACTGCAGCCAAATCTTCTCATAAAGGGAATCCTTGGCCACGACCTCCTTCCACGCCCAAGAATAAGGTCAAATCAAACAGTTTCTGTGTGAAGAATTTCTAACAATTCAATGCACCCAAGAAAAATAGAGTTGAGAGTACTGACAGAATAGGATTTGCCAATTAAAAAATGTTGCCATGGAAACAGGCTGTAATATGTTCCGAGAAAAATATGAACAGGTTATGCTATCTCTTCAGTCATTTACATCTGAACATAAAAATGTGGAAAACACAATTATAGAGAAAGGTGTATCTCTCCCAGGGAGCTTCAGACACATTCTCCTGGTCATTAAAATTTAAACACACACACACAAGTTCCTTTCCTCACCTGAAAATGAACAACATACTGTTTCCTTAGATTTTTCACAGATTCCCTGACTAATCTGTCACTTCACTGTATGCTGTGATTTACTTCCCGACCACTGAGCTTTTCTTTTTTTATTTAACCAAAGTACTCTACTAGATTTATATTTTATAAAAGTCTTCAAACACTGTGTTCTTTGACAAATAACTTTAAAAATATCTTTTGAACTACCCCAGGGGAAGATCATTACAAAGGCTCCTTTGACATTCTAAACATTCTAAATGCCACATGCTAAAAAATATCCCCAGTCTATCACTGAATGTTCCTGACTGTTGACTCAAGGGATTAATATGGGACAGGCTCTGGCCAGATGACCATGCCCAACCACGGGAGAGAAAATAGCAAGCCTCTCTATCACTTTTATTACTGTTTTACTAACACAGTCCACGACAAGAATTCCAGACACAGTGTGTTAGTCTTTGGGTGGTGACCCAGAAGATAAATATTAATGTTTTGTAGAAATTCTATCATGCTGTCTCAGATTATACTCATTTCAAGATCATCTAAAAACCAAGTGACATGTTAACTTTGTTTTTAGAGATGGACGTGGTGACACACACCTGTAATCTCAGCCACTCAGGAGGAGGCTGAGGCAAGAGGATGGTAGGTTCGAGGCCAGCATCAGCAACTTAAACAGTTTCAAAATAAAATGAATAGGACTGGGGGTGCTAGAATGCTCCTGGGTTCAAACCCTAGTCCAACAGAGAATAAAAATAAAATGAAATTCTCCTGACTAAAGGAATAGGTGTTCTTTAGAGATTTATTGCACAGCATGGCACATATGGTCAATGGAAGATTGTATACCAAAATCACTAATTTCAAATGTGCTCACCACAAAAAAAAAAAAAATGTTCTTTGAGGGAGTGGATATGCTAATTAGATTGATTTAATTATTCCATGCTGTGTTCATAGATCCAAACATTACTTTTTACCTTGTAACATTTTGAAATCAAAATCTGGAATTTTAAAAATCAAGTATTCCTCCAGTAGTTGAGGGCAGCAGCACTCCCCATATGGAAAGGCCCCCTCAGAATCCTTCAGCTTCATGAGAAGTGCCCGTGACTGGTCCTCCAGGAATGGTATGACCTGGGGCAGGTGACACCCGCCAAGGTCTCCCTCAGCATACTCTGGATGAATACACGACCACTGCAGGAGAGGCCTGGCCTCTTCCCACAGCCCCCAGGGCCTCCTCCCACTCCCAGGGGAGGGAACGCCCATGTCCTTAAGGCAGCAGAGGCTCTGGAAAGATTGAACCCAGGGAAGGCCAAATACAAAAAGGACTCTCAGGAAAAGACCTATTTTTAAAAGTTACCTCACAAATTCATTTAAAAACACACCTTCAGCTATTTGTCTTTGCAACCATAGCAAACATGGGGTGGGCACATCAAAACTGTCCTTCTACCAAATAGCTTTCTGAGATTTCTACTGGAGATGTGCAATTCCTCCTGCTTTATGTCAAAAGTGCAAGTGTCTCTGAAAAGCACGTAGAGCTCTTTCATCTTCTTCTCAGGCTCAAAGAGTAAATGGTAGTCTCTGATCAACCCTCTCCAAGCACATGCCTACCAAGCGATCCCATGGCATCAGTGCTCCAGTGGAGACCTGGCCATCTCAGGGCCACTATCCCACTACTGAGGGGCCAAGCATGGGGTCATAAACTCCTGGTAGCTCAATCTATCACCATCAGCCATCCCCAAAGCAACCCAGAGAACATCTGCTTCACAGAGCAAGAACGTCCTCTGAAAACCTGATTTTGAAATCATCAGCTGGGAGAGGAAGAGCACCCAGAGCCAGCACCTGCCGGTGAAGGCAGCAAACTCCTCCCCTGCGTCTTCTACACCAGGCCCAGGAAGATGAGCCTGACCGCCATCCCTTCGATACTTAGCTGCTTTCTCTAAGATGTGCTGTTCCAACATTTTGTCATAAAATCCTCACCTAAAGGTTTTGTAATTCTTAAATGGACAAATGGACAACAAAGTTTCTTTTTCTTTTTTCTTTTTGGAAAAATAAATGTAACTTCAGTTTGCATTTAGCTTGGATTCTTTTCAAATTATATACATCTTACTTTCAGTGTTTTTCTGTCATTCGCAGCCAGGCAAAAACAGGAGAGTAATGCCCTTTAGAGATTAAGAAAAGTAACAACATGAAAATGTTTGCCCCTTTATTACCCAAATAAATAACACAGGTTACAAAGTAAAATTCTCATTTCTTCTAAATAAACAACAAATGTAACAAGTTTAATAGTATTCCCCTTTACGTATGATTTACTCAGGTGCTATGAGTATAATAGAGACCAATATCAATATCTATCATCACTATAGATTGACTGGATATCCACCATCACTATAAATTTGCTCAAGATTACCATACAGAAAAGCCATCTGAGGTGAGGGAGAGTGAAACCGCAGACTTTCTGAGTAGACAATTAAGGGTGCACTCTCCAAATTCATCACTTTGTTAGGTGTAGTTTTTCCAAGATGGTAACAACTGGTGAGGGCTTTGAAATGTGTCCCAGCATGCTCATGTTCAGAGCATGTCCTACCAAATAGCTGATGTCTCCCCTCAGCATCATGCCATATAGAGCGTCCAGAGGATTCCAAAATGCCTTCCTGGGAGTTGGTTCCGTGGCAGCTACTCTATGCGGGCAGCTAGGCAACCTGTGTTGATCTTGGGACGGGGACCAGCCCCTCTAGTGCAGTAACATATTCCTGCTTAGCACACAGCGATCCTTTACACCAAAGTTCTCACATCTGCTCTTTGCAGCATACTCCAGCTCTGTACAGTGCAGACCAACAGCTCTTCAGCCGTGGAGAGCCATGACAGATCCCCAAACACTGCAGACTCCCGGAAAGAAGTACACATGTGATCACCCCAAGTTTCAGGGCCTCTGAATACCCCAAGACCTGACTGTCATCTCCTCAGGGGTGGATAGACACTCTAAGAACCGTGGGGTTAAGATGGAATCCCAAACCCCGCCCATGGTCCCCTTGTTAGAGACTAGAGAAAACAGGGCCCGGCCCAAGTGAGCACGCAAGAGCAAGGTGGTTGCACAAGGCCACTCTCTGCTGCAACCGGATGGACAGGCTTCTACCAGGCCATGGAAAGAAGTTTTAGGAAGCACAGTGGAAACATATGTCCAAACATAAGATTGATGCCCCCTTCCAGGGTCCTTTGTCCTACAAGCTCTCGCAGGTCAGAGATGGTACCAAGAGGCTCCTCCCCCATCACTCCGGGTATGAGGACAGAACCTGGCAGAGAACAGGTCCTCCTGTCTGAGGGACATGTGGAAACGCCCCAGTATGAACAGGGGATGCACTAGGCAAAGCAGCACTGCCAGGAGTGCTCAGCCAACACTGAGGGAAGCTCCATACGAGGCTGAGGATATGGCGAGCTGGAATCCCAGGGAGAGAAAACCACAGGAAGGGGAACCCCAAAGCAGTAAGATGCGGTAACAAAACTCACGCAAGCCCAGGCAAAGCAGTTTTCTTCCCACTACTGGAGATGACCACCTTCCAACCAGAGTTAGAGATACAGGAAGCATGCGGTGGCCTGGGATGCACCTGGTGGCCGGGGATGCACACTCACAGTGGTCTGGGACGCACACCACGTGCATGTGTACAAACAAGAGGAACTGCAGGCCTTGACGAACCTCCAGAAGAGCGTGCTTTCCCCGTTCACTTTGCATTATCAAGGTTTTGTTTTCACTTTCAAGATGGAGAGAAGGGCAGGGAAATCAGACTTCCACTTTCTCTGTCATTTCCCTTGCTCATGCAAGGTTGGATGTCCCCATCTCTGGTCCCCTTTAAGCAAAGTAATGTGGCCTGACATCAGGACAAGGGGTGAGGATCCAACCAGATTCACCATGAACTCTTAAGATATTACATTATGACTTTAGGAAGGCAAAGTGTTTCCTCTGCCTTGATCCATGATGTGCGAGCAGCCCTGAGCTTAAGGACCAGGAGGCCCCACAGAAGAGGAGCAGCTAGTTCTCATGTGGCTCCAGTTGTGCCAAGTGGGTTTAAAGTCACATCACTTCCCAGGTATGTCTGCTTGTATGGTTAAACATTACCACCTCTGCTTACTAAACAAGTCTAAATATACCCTCCTTGGGTAACCAAGGAGCATGTTATGGCTACTTAGTTACACAGAGGTTGTTTCCAAATCAATTGACAAATGCACTGAGCACCTGACACGGCTCTGGATTCAAAAAGTAAGATCTGGGCACTGGAGCAGGTAAGGATGTCAAAGAAGCAGATGGAAAGAGAGGAAGAGATGGGTCACATGACTGACATCAGCAACTAACCTCTCCTCACACTCTTTCATGGAGTTGATCATGTGAAATAAAATTGAGTTTTGGGAAAACACAAACTTCAGCCTTTACTTACCCTGAGTTACGAACCTAAACTACATCAACATTTTTTAATCAAAGATTAAAAACAAACCTTTCACAGAAACAGATTCAGAAACTAACGCGAGTGAAAGGAAAACTCACCTATTTGCAAATTAAATGAAGAACAATTTTCATAGAGCTATGAATATAGAAAAAGTAAATAATATGAAGGTTTGCTAACTATGGAATATACCAGATCATCACCAATATGAGCTTTCTAACAAGCAGGTCTCCAGCAAACAACACGAGACCCCTTTACCTCTTCTGCTCAATATCAGGATTTTATTCTGTAGCCATTCATGTGCTTATGTTATATTAAAATTTAAAATAAGCAGTAAATAGAAAAGGACAGTATGCACTTATGAGTGGAATGTTCTTACATTTACTTTCAAGCAAAAAGATACACAGCAGTTCCATACGCCCTGGGGCTTTCTGCTGCAGCCTGCAGCTCCAACAAGGAAGCCCATGAACTTGTGCCACCCTCACAGACACCTGTATCTGCACACCTTTCTCCAAACCAGATGTGCCTATTTTTCAATTCAGGCTTTGTTACATGTAACTTTGAATGTGGTCAGAGTTTAGAGCCCCATATATATAAATGTAATGTACATGTAAATTTGGTATAATGAAAACAATCATTATATAACCCTAGTTTTGGAAAAGATGCATTTTTTTTTGCAATTAAGATTTTTCTAAAAACAAGGAGGAATTTTCTGAAGCAAAGACTGTATTCTATTTCATCCACCACATCCAGTTTTATTCATGAAATATTTCTCAAATACTATAGTGCAAGAACTTGCTATTAAAAGCAAGACAAAAATATCTTCACTTGGGATTGGCTTGTGAATATCAGGATGATTCACAGAATCTGCTTGTGATGGTAAACAAAAACATAAATATTCCGAGGCAAAAAGAGTAAGTCAGTGCTTACAAATACATGTAGAGGAATACACCCGGGTTTGGTGTGCATGAACAGAAATGATTAAAAATAAACACAGTGCAGGGAAACGTGTACAAACTGCACTAAAATATACCATGGTAACTCTCAAAGGAGGAGGTGAGCAGAATGTGCCACCGTATCTGACTCTCACTTCTTTGAGCTCACAGAGCTCTGTGTAGAGTCAGTTCAGGTTTTAGGGATACGGAGCAGGAGGTAAAATCCATGAGAGTTCTCTCAATACCTCTTTAGGCTTATGCCTAGCAATCAAGTAATAATCTGAAAGTCTTTCCAACCATACGTATTTTCAGCAATTATTAAATGTCAATGTTATTTAGAAAAATCTGTGTTCTGATAAACTTAATAAAGGTAATTCTGAGCAATTTGGAAAGGTTCCAGGAAAGGAAACTGTATCTTGCCAAAAATATAAACTTCAATCAAAACAATAATTTGAAGAAACGTTAAAATGGTCTTAACACTTGAACCTCTCAAAGAAGCTGCTACCCACACACAGGTAGCTTCTACGGCAAGGGAAAATGCTGAAATTACCCAATCTTAATGGTCCTTGGTTGACAGAAATTTTTCAAAAATAACCACTTGAAGAATCAGCAGAGAGCTAAACATGCAGGATTCTCACTTCAGTGTAGTTTTTGGCGTCAACGGAAAAACTTAAGTTTAACTATCAGAAACGTCAGTGGCAACCTTACATAACAAGCCATTTTACACTTGTCATAATTTTCAACCTAATTTTAGATTACTCAGTACATGATAAACATGCATAATAAGCATTTTATAAATCAGAGTTAGCTGAGAGGTATCTAGTCCCCTACAGACATGTATTTCATAGGCAAAAGCAATGATACAGGCACATTTTAAAACACTTTTTGCAAAAGGCTATATAGCTATTCCATAAATATCAGGTAGGCATACACTAGTAAACACGGAAACCGATTTAGAGTGGTAACAGTATTAAAACATATTTGCATTTTATTGGATCTATTTCATATAGTAAAATGTGAATTTAGGCATCACAAAACAAAACAATTATAAGAATATGCTACTATCTGACATCTGGATAAATGGAACAAAGATGTGGTATTCTTTCTGTGGGTGTGTATGGTACTAAGGATTTAACCCAGAGGCACTCTGCCATGGATCTACATTCCCAACCTGTTTTTTAATGTTATTTTGAGACAGGGTCCTACAAAGTGGCGAAGGGTCTCAATAAGTAGCTGAGGCTGGCCTGGAACTTGCGATGTTCCTGCCTCAACTTCCCCGGTCACTGGGATTACAGGTGCATGCCACTGCCCTGGCTCACAGATGCAGCATTCCTAACACTCGGCCTTTGTGTCCAACACCGCCAGCCATCCACTACCTCAAACAACAGCTTGACCGATGTGATAGGTCGGTCACAGAAGAAATTGAGGGCACAGCAAATTAACTAATTTGTTCAATGTTGAAGAATTCTACATAAATAAATGCCAGAGATTCAGAACCACAAATGCATGGCCTCCAAATACACGGATGTGCGTCACAATACACATTTAAATTTTATCCATAATCTGTCTGGACGAATGACCACAATGACATTTATTGTCATATGATGTGTTCTAGGGACTGTTCTAAGTGCTTTGCGTGGATTAGCTCATTTAAGACTTTCCACGCCTACGCAGTAGGCACTATTATCTCCCCCAAATAATAGGTAATGGGACAGAAACACAAACAGGAGAATTTGCCAATGCTCTGTGGCCACAAGGCAGTGTCCAAGTTTGAACTTGGAGGTTTCCTGCCCACTCTCTGGGTCCTGAAAATGGTGCGTCCTCTCACTATTGACACGTTCAAGTCTCTGCAGATGGTTGAGTAAAAGGCAGCTCCAAATCCACCAGATGCAAAGGCCCACGTAAGCACAAGGACCAGGACAATCCAACGGAGGACACATTGTGTCTGAGCATAAACTGAATAAATAGAGTGGACTATTATCAAAAACGAAGACACCTTTGAAGAAAGGAACAGCCACAATCCCTGTGGACAGCTGTAACCTGCTCGGACAGCCTTGCTGCCACCGCTGCACTGCCTCACTCCGTGATTAACTGGGGTTTTGTGTTAAAGTAACAAGAAGCTGGCCTGTGAGCCACCAACTGCCAGTCTACTCAAACCACACTGGGGCTCTAAGGGGAGAGGGGGGAACAGGGAGACCAGGGGCAGGAGGCACATCTCCAGGCCAGCAGCAGACACAGAGCTCCCAGAAACAGCAGCCCAGCAGGGACCCCTGCTAGGGGCTGGCAGTAGGCCCAGGACAGGAGGCTTCGCCTGCCCCAGGCGGCCCTCGTCCCAGGAACACATCAACAGCCAATAACACGTCCCTTTGTGTTCCTGGGGCTGTGGCTCTCCTCTTAGCTGGATCCAATACGCGACTGTCCACACACAATTTGACAGTGGACAGCGTCCAAGCGCTGTTAGTCAGCAAGTCCTGTGCGCCAGGCGCCTCGCTCTGCTCCTCCAACGGCCCCACCTCTCTCCCACCCACTCCCAGAAGCGGCACTTCAGAGGATTCCCAACTGAGGACAGTCCAGCTGGGAGGGCAGAAGCCTATCATCACATTAGAGGAACAAATAGAGTGCCATCAGTTCATGGTTATTTCCTCAATATGTGAAAAGATTTTCTAAGACCTCTGAGTCAAACACTTGCATACAACCAGAAACATTAATAGCAAATAGTTTCTTTTCTGGAAAAAAAGCCCTACATTTTACATTTTAAAGATTTCAGTCATTAAGAATTGTTTCTGAAATGTAAAAATCTTTTGTGAAATAAAATTTCATATTATCCCTCAAACTACTGATTTATGAATTGATTAATATGTTCAATAGCTGGAATGACATCTGGGACACTAGTCTGAGGGTGCGATTTGGGCAGAGACACTTCCCAATATAAAAATACATGCAATTTCTCCAGGAAACCAAATATTGGTATCTAAACTTAGGTCATGTGAAGCCTAAAGGAAAAAGAATATGGCTGACATTCCCATCTCAAATATTTTTATTAAGTTATAAACAGTATTAACCAGTTGGAAAATACTTTGTTTGAAATCAAGGAAATATAAGGAAATTTATGAACTAGATCTCTATTATTATAATTATTGTTTATTTTTATGAGTTCATTACACAGGATGCTGTAAATATCTGTATGCATAATTCAGTGGTAATCAGTGGTATTTATCTTGACTAGCATAATCTACAGATTGCAGTGCATTTATGATTTCAATGGAATTAATCTTCAGTCCTCTAAACTCTATTGTGAGAACAGCTATAAACAGGTTGCCAAGAGAGGCCTTTAAAAGTGTCAGTGTATTACATGAGGAAGACAAAAAGTTCCTTTTGGGCAAACCCATATTTATTTACTACTGAATGCAACTGTTCTCAAAAGGGAATGAACGGCCTCAAGTCCTTACAAGGTACACGGCTTAAAAGACAACCTCCTTCTAAACAAAGAAATACAAGAAAAATGTACCCTGGAGTGACATGAAGACATCATCTCCTCCTTGTCCAGTGGGAGTAACCCCCGTCACGAGTCCCCTTCTGACTGACTGACGGTACACAGGCCTGTGGTATGGGGCAGCAGCTGGGGAGTGGCCCTCCTTGGCAGCCTCGGCGACAGCGCCAACATCTCTGAAACCCTCCTCTGCTTCCCAATTATCAACATGTAACTTGCTCCACAGAAGTTTTTTCCATGACTAACACAACAATTTCACTGTCCTGCCCATTTTTCATTCGATTTCCTTCATTTTCCAGTGTCCCTGGCCCCCAAGTTGGCCCATGGCAAGCAAGGGAGGACAGTTCTCAGCAGCCTGAGTTCAAGCCACAGCAGTGCGGCCACTTGAGGGTTTCTCACAGAGCTGGAGAGAGACTTTGCGGCACTTCTGGGAGATGCTGGTGGCTGACACTGATCACAGAGCGCTACTGATGTTCTCCATCAGAAGATGCTCAGAGCATCCTGCTCTCCCTGGGTCACTGCTGGTGGCCACTCCACTAATCTAAAAAACGGCCCATTTCCATCCAAACCTCGCCCCAAAACATGCCTTTTACTAGAATGTTAAACCTCAGATAATCTGCAAATAATACGACAGTGTATACAGTGAATTTAAAATGAGAGCTGAGTTTATAAATGCGCTTGCTATATTATATAGCTAGACTCTTTCTAACTCAAATGTATTGTTATTTCTAAGATTAAATGTTTCTAAACAGAAAAGATAAAGGAGAGACTCATTTTCAAAATAGTCTTTATATGAAAAAGACATTAAGCATTATCCCAAGAAATGTTATGCCATTAGGCTCTCCTTTAAAGTACTCCAGGTCCCCCTCACGCAGAACAGAAAGCAGCAGGAGATGGAAGCAATAAGGCTAATAAATATTGAAAATTGTCAAAACCAGATTACGGTATTCATTTCATTTATGTATATGTTTGAAATTGTTCACTTAAGACTTGTTTTAAAATACAGAAAAGTGCCAAGTTTCATATTAAATCACTACTTCCTCAAACTCACTCACTTAAAATACCAAATAAAGATATGTCTAAGGTATTCTCACCTTGGAATTTAGAACTTGAATTACTTTAAGTAAATATATGACATGTTTTTAATTCCATGACAGCACCATGAACACTGTCATTTTATCATCTTTGTTATATCAAACAACCAATGTCTAACGTTTTGAAAACCATCCCTTCACTGTTGAAGGCAGTTAAGTAAGATGGTATCTAGAGGAAAATCTGCCTTTGTTCTTCATCCAAAATAACTAACATCAGTAAGCAATTAATTTGGAGACACTCATTTCCATAACAATAATAAAACAAAAAAAAAAAAAGATGACTTGACATTCAAAAGTTTGCTCAACCTCCTAATGGGCTGTGATACCTGTTTCTTCATTAGGACCGTGTATTGAAATGGCATTCCTGTGCCTGCTATTAACCTATGCCCCAAAGCATCAGATTGCTGCATTTCCAAAATATAACACTGAACTAAAAAATTCCTTCATTCATCTTCCAATGAGGGCCACTTAAAAGTAAGTGGGGCATTTCAGCCCAATTCAATTAATTTTCCATAGCATCTACACTCAGATGGAAATGTGTCTGGCAGCCTATTAGGTGTGAAGGGATATTACCTTCTCTGCAGCGCTCGGGAAGATGATTCACACAGCAAAATAAGACAAATGGATCGAAATGGAGTGAAATTAAGTGCTGTAAAAACCAACCTGTAAAAGGTGATGAAAGACACATACTTTCTCTAAAAGTTACTTCTTCAAGTCAGAAATGCATTGTCTTTAACTCCAAAAAAAGGACACTTTTAATCGTAATGCAATTCAAGGTTAGAAAGCCATGACCCCATATTCAAACAGCAACGAAACCTCTGGTTATGATGAGCAGCCTGGGTACCGCAATTTAGCTACACAGCCATCTCCAGTTTTCTCTTCATTTTAACCGTGCTGTTAATAGGTCACAGAATCTTAGAGTTAAATAAGGCTTCAAAACAGTAGGAGACAATCATCCCATTCTGTCAGTGAAGAAATGGAGGCTTACGGAACAAGTCTTGTGTTCCTGGCCTCCTTGACCCGCTGCTCCTAACACAGGCTGCTCGGTCAATACTTCTGAAGTTTCCACCTTTATATTTCTGAGTCCAAAAATTAACTTATATAGAGAGATTTACATAGAGGTATATGTGTGTGTGTGTGTATGTGTGTGTGTGTGTGTGTAACTATATATAACTTTTCACTTAATCACTTAGGTAAAATGATTTACAAACTTACAGACATTATTAGAAAGAGGCCACGTATATATTTTACTTTCATGTCTTTTGACAAGACACTGGGAATCTTATTTCAGTATATGTTACAGGTGTTAAGTTCATTAAAGACAAACCTGCGTTTATTTCCAATCTCCAGCACACTTAAATGGTTTCCAAATAAGCCACCCACAACTATTCTGAGTCTGGCTGTAAAAATTATCTGCAGAATTTCCCCAAGGAGGGGTCAGTAATGAAAGATGGGGCTCAGCCTGATGGAAGCCACACCAGTGTCCACATAGATGCAGTAAACATCCACGGAGTAGTGGGCATGTCTGTAACCCCAGTCCCCATATGGCCTGTCCTGGATCTTGACTTAGAACTCCAAAAGTGGTCATGCCAGCAAAAGGCCAGACAAGTCAAAAAATAACAAATTGGATTCCTTTTCTCTGCCGTAATAACAAATTTCCTTTCCATTCTTTTCAGCCTCTCTCTGTGTGTCTGACCTCTTCCCCGACCCCGCAGGTCATAGGCTTTAATTAACACTTGATGTCTCAGGCTGGGGGTGGTAGCTCGGTGGTAGAGTGCTTGACTTGCATATGTGAGGCACAGGGTTCAATCTTCAGCACCACATAAATAAATAAAATAAGGTATTGTGCCCATCTACTACAACAACAAAAACTTCTAGCTTGAAATATTTTTTTTTTGAGAAGCTAAATCATGTTAGCCAGACTGGTTTCACCAAATAGTCTGAAGTGATAATTATATTGCAAATACAATGAGTTAAAGGTAGGTGAATTTTTATCTCCAAATCAAATGTCCTCACCAGGAGTCATAAACGTGCAGCACAGTTCAGAGCACATGTGTGATGAACACATCACCTGGGCTGGCCAGTGAGTTTCAGCATTCACACTGGGTCTGCTGAGGTGGATTTCCAGCCTGAATGCCGGCCTGTTATGAATTTATCCTGACCAACCTCTACATGCTGTCCATGGACTTCCCATGTCAAGCTACACAGGGTTGATCAGCAATTACAAAGGGTGTATTGTCCCTCTGCAAGTGATCTCTTGCTGAGATAACAAAACACAAAGTTATTGTAAGTCACACTATAGCTACATTGTGTACAGATGTCCCTGTCTTAAGGAATGTCAAGCATAAAAAATGGAGGCCCTCCTAAATAAAGACACTATAATTTAGGCTCTGAAAGCCAGAAAGACCATAACTAGAGTCTCTTCTCCACAGCTTAAGTGACCTTATTAACAAAAGAAGAAACTGGATTCCAGGAACTGAGCAGGAAGAAAAAGGCATCTTAAATTTATATATATTATGGGAACAAACCTTCTCTACACCCAATAGACTTTTCCGAAAAAAGCTTTGATGTGCTTGGGCTAGTTACCTGCACAGGTCGCGTTCCCTGGCCATCAGCTCTGTGAGGAATCAATCTCCTTCCTAATTTGGTTCAGAAAGAGTATGAAAACCGATGGCAGGTGAAGGCAGTCTGATCAAGACTGACACCTACAGAAGGGCAGCATTCAGGCTACAGTGTCTCTGCAGAACCCCCTAGAGCCCTGCAGGAGCCTGCCCAGGGCAGAGGGTGAAGAAACAGAGGCAGCATGCGGCCTGGTCTCCAGGTCCGGTAAGAGCCGAGCCGTCTGTCCTCTCTGAGCTGAGGCACCTAAGTCATACTTCTCTCCTCTGGGGCAGGCGGATCCACACTGTGCCTCAGTGGGCCGCCACTTCATAACTGGATGAAACCATGGGCCAGAGAGCCCCTGCCTCACCTCCTGGGAGTGGCTACCAGAAAGAAGGGAAAGGTAGCTTGATGTTGGGCTGAGACAAAACCCGCTACCCTGGGTTTGTGGATCTCCTACCACCTTTGTTCCCTCTGCAGAAGCATACTGGCCTTCCATGGGCTGGTCTTCCTGACAGCTGTGACAACCATATGCCTCTGTTTAACTAGTAATGTGCACAGAGCCCTGCTAATGACTCACCAGACAGTCCTCATCCTACTGGCTGTAATGTGACCTGAACATCCAACTAACGAAATCAGCTCCTGGTGTACCCAGTCTTTAAAAAAGTCCTAACACCTGCAATCCACATCCCTCAATGCCATTTTCATTAATAACTTCTGAAAAGCAAAAAATAGAAATATTAAATTTGTGGGTAAAAATACAACTGTAAACAAATGTATAATATTGTAAACCACAACAGAAAAGGACTATCTGTGGACCATGTTTTCACAGGCTGAGTCCTATGAATAATAATATGCTATTATTATGTAAAAACCTAGAACACTACTGCCATACCATTAACTATTTTATTTAAAACATATTTCTACGGTACAGTTTCATGACTCTCTTCCTTAGTTTTAAAAATATGAAAACTTCACATACATATTAATATAGACAATTCCACGGATATTTTGGATTTCTTCTTTCTATAAAATCATCCCTAACTTTGAGCACTTAACCAAAATACTATATCTATTCCAACATAAATACAGAAGTGAATGGATGCAATCAGCACATGGGAAGGGTAACCGAGCTACCTTTTCCTTTTTTTAAAGAAAAAAAAAAACTCTTACACGTCTACAACTCTGTGCTCAAGCAAGGACATATGGACACGCTGGAGTCGCAGCTGGAGGTCAGGGGAAATGACTGAGGTCAGTAACCAGAGGAGGGCAGGGACGTGGCCTGCCTAGCACTCCAGAGTAAGGAGGGACCCCCCACAACCAAGCCTTATCAGATCCAAAATGCCTACCGTCCTGAGGCTGAGCTCTGGAAAACATGGACATTTAATAACATCATGTCCTTCAGAAATAAAACTGACGCTCTTTCTGGGCTACAACCTTAAAATGTGAATTACACTATCTGACTGTGTGTTAAAAGTCTGCAACTGAGCCAGCTAGGAAGCTTTCCCTGTCTAGTAACTGATCATCTGCACAAGCGACCCCCACTAATGCCACCTCTGTCGGGATCCCTGCAGCCCTGGGTCCTGCAGAAGATCTGCACTGCATCAGCAAAGGGGCGGAAAGGCTGGGAGCACGGGGTTTGTCAGTGCTGCAATCTGCAAGTCAATCAGGCTTAATTGGTCCAATAAACAAAAACATTACATCAATTATAAATTCTGGAGAATCACTGTCATGTTTTCATTGATTAATTCCTACTCATTTACTCAACAGAAAGAGTTTGCAGCAAGAAATAAAACGATTTAAATGACATCCAGTACCCCACAAAGCCAGGTGTCTAATTATAGCAACTCCTCTCTTCTCTCTCAGCAATATTAGCTACAGAGATAAGAGCTCCTTGCTGTGAAATATATGTATTTACATAATTTTATATAAAAAAGATATATATCTACATATTTAATATATTTTTACACATATAATTTTTAGACACCATTTTCCTTAGGAGAAAATATCTAAAAGAAAATAAAGTTCTTAGGTAAGAAAAATTGGCTAAGGCATCTATTACTTGCTTAATTTATTAAATGGCTAATAATTACCTAAATCTGTCTTTGAATCGTTTTTAACATTCGAGTTAGCTCCTATTAAAGATGGGTGCACCCTCCTCAAATCAAAACTATCAAGATTAATCCTTTCCACAGTGTTCTCAGGGTAAGACACTTAAACACAAATCTGCTACAGATCATGGCTCCCCGAGTCATTCAGCTGTATCTGGTAACTGCCCTCAGGAAGCCTGTGCCTGCATCCGCAGCCCTGGACCCTCCCTTCCCCTAGCGCTCCTGAGCCTTGGCACTTCAGCGCAGAAAGCTGTGGCCAGCTTTGGGGACATCCTGCAGTTATTCATGCTTCTTTGACTTGAGGTATAATGACACCTGGGTCTCAAGTGTGGGTTCTCTCTATCTGCCTCATTTACGGCAGACTACCAGCATGATTCGGGAAGACCCCTGCCCCTCTCTCCAGGGCTCCACAGTACCCAGGGTTCTCCATCAGTAAACAGGCCTCTTCCCACATCTCTGTCTCCTATGTCAGGTTAGTTTTTATGGGTAAGCAGATCCACCTGCTCCCACTCAGAACCTCAGGCAGATCCAACACAGAGAATACAGGCTCACACCTGTAAGCACCACTGAATGGGCACATGATGGCACTGTGAATACCTGGGCACAAGGCCCCTCTCTGGGTTCACAGACCACGTGTTCTCTCTCTTCTGATCAACTTATAATCACACACACACACACACACACACACACACACACACTCCTATAGCTAGGCCGTTTGCACTCTGAGACCATCCAGGCTCAGCTTCAGTTTCTGTTACACAATAGCTATTTAATAATTATTTGATGAGTGAATGAATCAAGAAATAAGTCATCAAAAATGGCTGAGTATAATTAATCTAAGGAGAGCAGGATCTGGGCAAAGATGACTAACAAAAAGAAATGTATATATGCCACTCACTTCTTCAATCAGAAAAAAAATTGTGAATAGTATGTGTTTGTGTATATATGTCACACATTAAAAATGTGACAGGGCTGGGGTTTCGCTCAGTGGTAGAGGGCTTGCCTAGCATGTGTGAGGCCTGGGTACAATCCTCAGCATGGCAAAACCAAGTGAAATGATTGGCACAACCGCTTAAATGGCACATGGGTATTTATTATGCTAGTACTGCAATTTGAGGGGAGGGTGAAATTTTTCAAAATAAAATTTTGGGAACAAATACCAATAGTTATAATAAATGTGGAAAAAATTGAATGAAAGGTTAACAGAATTCAGTGGGAGCCGCTATAAGGACAGGAGAAGAAACCTCAATTAGGCCTGGGGGGCAGGGAAAGCTGGTTAGGACAATTCCTGAGATGAGTCTAAAAGGACAGACAAGGGAAGGGAGTGGGCAAGAAGGGATTCATTCATACTGGACTCCTTCAATGAAAAATACTGAAACCTGACTACTGGACGGGCACATGACTTACAGTCATCACTGATCTTAACCACTGGGTTTGGGACGGGGGTGGGGTGCCAGTGGGTATAACAAGAAGCTGCCTCGGCCTCCAGTAAGTGGGGAAGATAAGCTGGGTGAGGAAAGACGAGCAGGACCACTGACCTGATTATCAGGGCAGGCCACAGACCTCCTCAACCCTGTCAGGGGAAGATACCAGAAGAGGACAGAAAAATGACATCAGACCCAAGGCAGAGTTAACCACCAGAAATCATCAGGGCCAGGCCCCGTACTTGGCTGCCACGGAAAAAACGAAGGGATCTACCCAAGACGGGGCAAGCCAGTGTCCTGGAAGATGCCAGACCCAGAGGGAAAAGGCCAGCAGCTTCCAAGGGCAGTAAGGTGAAGACCTTCTGAACCCCCAGTACATTCTGGGTGGTACCCTGGTTCAACTTGCACAGCATGAGGCTGCTAGAACTGCACATGAAGCAGAGGTCGGTTTGTAAGCAGGGATGACTGTCTGAATGTCCATCCAGCTTTTTAAAACACTGTGAGTCACTGAGGAATGTTCTCCGTGAACACAGGAGCTGGAGCAACTATGGTGCATGTGACCATGGCACTCACTAATGCCACCGAGAGATCTCCAGCCGTTCCATGGCTGTCACCTCCCTGTTTCCTCCCTGGGTCCAAGAAATAAACCCCTCTGTAATGTGGACCCTCAAGGGGTTCTGAAGCTAGCTCACACTGGCTGGCAAGAGTGTGGGCAGCCCTTCCCAAGTCCACATCCAGCAGCCTTGCTTTGGCATTCTGAGACCAGTCATGATGGCCAGTCAAGGTGTTCTGCCCTTTCAGAGACAAGGATGTGAACCATCAGATTCCACAGGACCCACCCCACTGGGACAGGCAGGAACCAACCACACACTTCATGATAAACAACATCTGAAATGCTGCCTTGAGTAACACTCTAAACAAAAACTACAGGAAAGATGGAGGCAAAATTATATTTTTAAATTTAGTTCAGCAATCTGCTGGCCATCAAATTGGGTTTGGATGCCTCTTGTAAATCAAATGATTGAAACTTAAAACGTAATTTGTCCTGCCCAAGCAAGTGACTAGGTCAAATATATATATATATATATATATATATATATATATATATATATATATATATATATATATATTGTTCCTGTTAATGTCAGCAAAGACGGAAGCAAAAACCTTTTCTTGCTTATACATGTAGCTGAAGTCAAATGACAGAACAGGTGTGTGAGCCTAAAGGGTGTTGTTCTGAGGGTGCAAGGGTTTGACCTCCAGGGAAATTATTAGTCACTGCTCACAAGTAGCCAAGCTGGTCTTTCAGTGAGTCAAACTGTTTTCCCTTCAAAGGAAATCAATCAAATATACTTGTTAATGTACTTTTAAACAACTGATCTCTTTCTGTAATGTGTATTTATTAGTTTAAGATGGCTTTTATAGAATCAGAGATTAACTGATGTGGAATCTTTAGCTTCCTTGATGGGAAGACTGAGCTCGTGCTTTCTTAGGCAACCCACCACTGGAAAAGGAGCTAAATATGTTTTGTTGTTAGGAATAGAAAGAAAAATAAAAATCAGAATGCTATCACTAAGATATCTCAATTCATTCTCCTTAAGAGCAAAAGAAACAGATTTTAAGGAAAAAAAACAATAGAATGATGATATTTGAAAGTGAATGCAGTATAGACATGTATATAATATATTTCAAATATTGCTTGCCCTCTTTTCTATCCTTTATCCTAATGAGTATTTAAATACTGAAAGGCTGCTAGAACTGCAGCCTTTCTACCCTTCTTCTTTCCTCTTCAATCACTTACTCTTTTTCTACTTTGTAACTCAGGGCTGCACAGTTCCTAAGAAACTATCAATAAATGTGTCTTTAAATACGGACAAATTTTAACCTTAAAAGATATCAGCAATCAAAGATAAAAGACATATGTACAAACAGTGAATAAACTGCTTTTAAATGGTTTTAAGCTCCTCAAATTAAAAATCATTTTTTAAGCTTAAAGACTTGCTTTATGCACCTTTGACTCTACGCTGGATGCCAGAGTTAGCCTACTGATATGGTATATAAAATTTAGCATTCTAGGGCTGCGGCTGTGGCTCAGTGGTAGTGCGCTTGCCTATCACGTGTGAGGCACTGGGTTTGATTCTCAGCACTGCATATACATAAATAAATAAAATAATGGTCCATTGACAACTAAAAAAAATAAATACTCATAAAAAAATTTAGTATTTGAATTCACAAATCCCTTCTCTTTTACTACCACCTTCAAGGATGACATCTCCTGAACCTGCTCTCACAGCCCTGCTGTCTTCATGTCCAACTGCCCTGGTGACTTCTACACCGTGGACCCCACGGGTCCTGCAGCTCGTTTCCATGAGTCCCCGCCCCCCACACTTTGCTCTGCCATCATTCACAGCCTGATGTGCAGATGACACAGGACACAGCCGACCTGGCATGTACCTCTTGGTAGCTCTATGGGGACAGATGAGTGTCCTACCACTGATGTTTGGGTCTCCCTCATCTGAAGCCAGTGTCCTGTGTGCACCAACACATAAACAAGCAAGAATGAGGTGGGAATGTAAGATCCTCGAGGAGCTTGTGTCCCAGACTCTCACCTCACTCACCCACCCAGTGCACACGCACGCTCTGACTGTAGCCACTGCTTACTCCAGCAGTGTGCCCAGCTGTTCCTCCCCGCACACCACGGCTGACATCCCAGCTCCCCCACAGCTCCCTCGCAGAGCTGGGAACCAAGTACCATGAGAGCACGGGAAGACTGCACTGTTCATGTTTACCTAACATCTTCTTCTCTGAAAACCTCAAGATGGGCATTTGAAGTCACTGAGGTGAACTCTCCCTCACTTTAGAGGTAAGAAAACCAGCTCTGAGATGTGAAATGTCTGGTCCAGGGTCACGTAATTAACAGTGGCAATGGTAACTTGACTATAATCATGGGCTTCTGAACGTTAAACCTGGCCTCTGTCCAGGAGCACCATTAGGGACAGTAAATAACAACATGGCTGACCACGGCTGCCACTCCTTAAGTCTTTGCTACGATCTCTTCCAACAGCTTGGAGACCCGCGCAAGGCATATTTTGTAGTTCAGGACTTGAATGCTGTTTAGAAAATGAGAACAGCAAAGCCAGAGGGTCACTCCCATAGTAAGTGGGGAATCTGGGGGATCCGGTCAGTTCTGCTCATTCCTTGGATGCCCTCCTCCCACTGGACCCTGCAGCCAAGGCTGTAAACCCAGAAACAGCACAGGAGCACGAATGGCTTTGAATCAGACACACCTGAGGACCAGTGAGAGCAGACGCACACTTGCACACACACCACACACACACCACACAACACACGCACACACACACACCCCTCCTCTGGCACAGAGAACAGAAGTAATTGTATTTCTATGATTTAAAAAAAATTAAGTCATTTCTACAATAAAGTAAAAGATCTGAAGGCACAGTTACATCACTTTATTCCACAGGAGTAATTTCAATCTGCGGACAGTGTGCAATTGAAGGCCCAGGCCCTGTGGGAGGCCTCCACCTCAGCACATGACGCCATGTACAGGTGGCTTCTCAGCCCTGAGGATTACAGAGGAGCAGTGCAGAGCACAGCGGGAGACACGTGGCCAGGCAAATCAGAACAGTCTTAGGTATGGCTTTTCTAAGCAGCCTCCTCCACTCTGACATATGCTAGGGCCCAGGAAAGTCAGGGGCAGAGACTCAACCAACATCCTGATGAGTCAGTAATGACTGCTCATGACCGTCACTGTTCTCCGGGGCTGCACCGCCAAGCACACCCTTCACATGAGAACAAGAAGCCCTTTCTACGCCACACCAGAACTCCTACTTCTTCCATGAGAAACAAGGTGGTGCAACTGAGGCCAGAAGCCAGTTGCTGCATCTTTCTTTTAAAAAGACAAGCTCTCCTCTCCACCCAGGGGGGCTGCAGGGCAGGGCTGACCACGCCTGTTAAGCTGGAGCCAATCACCAGGCTCTGCAATGCTCCCAAGGCACAGCTCCACACACCAGACGGTGCGTGTTGTGGGAGGACACAAGCCAAAGGTGAGAAAAGCACATGACAGCTCCTGCTATTTCTCTGTAATTTTATCTGCCAGAATACTGGCATTTGCTGGAAAAAGATTAAATAATTGTTGGGCAAAAATCAGATTAAAATTTCAAACTAGTAAATTTTAAAATGCTTACTTTTCAATAGTGTAACAGGTGAATGCCAATATTCAGTATATATCCATCTTTGTTTTGAACTTCATGGAACAACATGATTTAGCCTAGCAGCAGCATATAGAGTACACACTAATTAAAAACTGCATTTTTCTTATTGGATGCTCATTTGACAATGAGAGATAATAAAATTTGGAAGAAATGTTAATTCTATAATCTTATAAAACCTCAATGTTTTTATACTTCCTAATAACTTAAATAACATGCAAATATTTAGACTAAAACTAAAATGCAAATTTAGTGTCAATTTCCTGGGTTATCAAATATATATAATAAACTAAAGTTTAAAATGTTTTACTTCACTTTACTAAATCTCTAGCAAATTTTATAATTACTGATTTTTATTTTAGTTTAAATTTTAAATATTTAATTATGTCCTAATTATATCATCTCTGGGGCTTAAATTTATAAAGCAAAATGAAACTTGGGTGGGACATGACTCTCCAGCATTAGACCACTCATCCACTGGTCCCTATGAGGACAGGGTGAGACACAGGGCAACCACCACTCCCCCAAGGAGGTCCAGGGGCACTTGGACCCAGGCATCAGCTCTGGAGTCCCACACCCACCTAGGCCGCTGCCTGGCCTCTCAGACAGGTGTGCAGGGACTGGGTCTTGTGGGTTTTTACCCATACATTCAGTTAATTATTTTCTCATGGAATGAGTGCACATGGATCCCACAAAAAAGTGCCCACCCTGAAGGGCAAAATAACAATGATCCACTCAGAAAGTAGCGTAAACATTTATAAATGCAGAGACTTGGGGAGAAACATTTAAATACTCTGAATACCAAAGTCCTCACTTACAAAATGGGCATATTAAGTATTTACTTCTAAAAGGAAAGAACCATAAACTATGATTAAGCCTGCTAAGTTGGTATTCATTTCTCTTCCAGCAACAGATGCCCGTTTTATTCTTTATGAACCAAAGGCTTTAGACTTTTTTTCATTTGTTAAAAAATGTAAAGTCAGAGTGAAATACAAAGAATAAAGATATGTGCTTTGAGGTTTTTTTTTCTTTTCTTTTATTTGTTTTAATTAGTTACACATGACAGTACAATGACCTTGACATATCATACTTTTGAATCAGATGGGATATAATTTCTCATTTTCCTGAATGTACATGTTGCAGAATCATATTGGCCATGCAGTCACATATATACACACAGAAATAATTAAAAAGTTGAACATGGAAGTAGACCCTGGTGCTCCCCTCGACCCCTGCCCCAGCCCTGTGTCTGACCTGTATGGCCTCAGACCCAGGAACACAATACTCTAACAGCACATCACTGGCATCTCTGCAGTGCAGCCGTGAAGAATATGAGTTAATCCATTTATCACAGAAGCCTACTACAGAACAGACTGGCAAGATACCATGAGCACAAACTGAATTTCGTGCTCAATCCACCACCTGGGCTCTCAATTACACTTTCATCAGTAATTCTGTTTCCATCTTCATCCCCCAACCAATCTAATATAGGTGTAAGTAGCAACGGATTTACTTAGTCCACAGGGTTTGAGAGACGAAGTCCTAATTTCCTGTAAAAACCTCCTAGTGCTCACCTAAGGCAGAAAAATTTTACATTCTCACCTCTTCTCATACTTCACCCATCCATGGAACACAGACCTGGTGCTCTGAGGCCAGGCGGGATGGGCTGGGGATTCTGGAGGGCAACAGGTGGGCCACAGAGTCTGTCCACACCTGTATTTGTAGGCCAGACTTGTGGTTATACGCTGGTGTGCACTGTGTTGTAACATCTCACAGATTCTCAAACTAGACCAGAACCTCCTCCCCAATGTTAGCATCTCCTGAGATACACTCTTTATTTATTTATTTATTTATTTATTTATTTATTTATTTTTATTTTTTTATTGTGGGTTGTTCAAAACATTACAAATTTCTTGACATATCATATTCCACACTTTGATTCAAGTGGGTTATGAACTCCCACCTTCACCCCATACACAGATTGCAGATTCACATCAGTTACACATCCATTGATTTACTAATTGCCATACTAGTGTCTGTTGTGCTCCGCTGCCTTTCCCATCATCCACCCTCCCCCCTCCCCACCTCTCCCCTCCCATCCCCTCCTCTCTCTCTACCCCCTCCACTGTATAACCCTGAGGGTCTCCTTCCATTACCATGCAATTTCCCTTCTCTCTCCCTTTCCCTCCCACCTCTCATCCCTGTTAAATGTTAATCTTCTTCTCCTGTTCTTCGTCCCTACTCTGTTCTTAGTTACTTTCCTTATATCAAAGAAGACATTTGGCATTTGTTTTTTAGGGATTGGCTAGCTTCACTTAGCATAATCTGCTCTAATGCCATCCATTTCCCTGTAAATTCTATGATTTTATCATTTTTTAATGCAGAGTAATACTCCATTGTGTATAAATGCCACATTTTTTTTATCCATTCGTCTATTGAAGGGCATCTAGGTTGGTTCCACAGTCTTGCTATTGTGAACTGTGCTGCTATGAACATCGATGTAGGAGTGTCCCTGTAGCATGCTCTTTTTAGGTCTTTAGGGAATAGACCAAGAAGGGGAATAGCTGGGTCAAATGGTGGCTCCATTCCCAGCTTTCCAAGAAATCTCCATACTGCTTTCCAAATTGGCTGCACCAATCTGCAGTCCCACCAGCAATGTACAAGTGTACCCTTTTCCCCACATCCTCGCCAGCACTTGTTGTTGTTTGACTTCCTAATGGCTGCCAATCTTACTGGAGTGAGATGGTATCTTAGGGTGGTTTTGATTTGCATTTCTCTGACAGCTAGAGATGTTGAGCATTTTTTCATGTACTTGTTGATTGACTGTATGTCCTCCTCTGAGAAGTGTCTGTTCAGGTCCTTGGCCCATTTGTTGATTGGGTTGTTTGTTCTCTTATTGTCTAATTTTTTGAGTTCTTTGTATACTCTGGATATTAGGGCTCTATCTGAAGTGTGATTTTTTTTTTTTATAATAATGTAATTTATATGGATTGTTATAAACATATAATTCTAGACACTTATAGGAACAAGTATAAAATACCGTAAGAGAGGTAAATAGGGAGCCTACATCCTGAGATACACTCTTTAACAATCAATATGCCTGAATAGGACAGGAACTCCAGGGACGGTTGTGGAGTTAAGTGGGTTTCTCTTGGATTCACACAGGGCTTCTACTTCACTGTAGCCACCTCACCACTCATGTTCTAAAAAGAAAGTGAAAAGGACACACAAAGTGGGCAAGGTGCAGCCTGGCCAGGCCCAGTCGGCCTGAGCACCCTCCAGGACTTGAACCCAGCCTCTGCTGCACTAGCCAAGGGAACCTGAGCACAAACAAAGATCGACTAGAGCAGATGAGACTGGGCCAGTGTCCTTCTCCAGCCCCTCTCTGCGACAGTCTCGGCCGCTCTGCAGGTCAGGGTCTGCAGGAAGGAGGAGCAAACATGGATCAGATGAAGGAGAGCACCGTTGACCTTACAGAAGAAAGAAGAAAGCCCTGTGTGGGCAAAGGCAGAGACGGGGAGCCTCCTTCTAACTCTGACGCTCTAGCATGAAAGAGGAGACTTCCCCTCTGACAGACCTAGTTAAATCTGCCCATGCTTTAATCTTAACAATGACGATATACAGTGTTATTTCTCGATTTTTGTACATTATACATCCTACAGTCAATTTCAGCTTAACTAAAAACAGACTACAGATCTAGACATTATTTATCTGTGTTCCCTCCAATAAACAAGGATGAGACCCACAAGATTTTCAAAAACCACACAGCTATTCATGAATGAGGTCACCCACGCACCTCAAGTGGGCACTGACAGAATGTCTCAGCCAATACCGATGGGGACAGCTACCAGCCACAGTGCCTGCTGCACCTCCAGGACACCGGAGAGTAAGTGCCTCCGACACGGGGCATCCCCCAGGCCAGGGAGCAGGAGGGCGAGAGAGGCCCCAGGGAACTATGCCTGGCCTAGTGCACAATCAAGGAAACCAGGATGGAGAGGCTATGTGAGGTGACCGGACAGGGTGGGCGGAGCATGGATGGGGTGGGCAGAATTGTGCTTGAGGAAGTCCAGGGGCCAGTGAGGCCAGTCTGCACTGAAGAAGGGTGGAAGGGGGCCCAAGAGAAGCGCCTCATTAGACAACTCCATAAAGGACCTCCTGTGCTTTCCAGGAAGCTTCTAGGAGGAATTGTGCAAGTGTCTGTGCAACTGCATACTTGTAACAATCCATGTGTCAAATGAGAAAGACAATCAACAATAAAAACCAGGAAAGATCGCAAGAAGTTGTCTCACCCTGCTATTTTTTCCTTCTCTACTTATTTTGAAGAGAAATAAAACCAAGTGTTTAAAAAGAATAAAACCTAGTGTCTATAATTACAGACTTTATAGCTTTACCTCATTCAGGAATTAAAACAGTTATAATTTTCACTTAAAACATAATACTGAGCCTAAAATAATGAACGTGGTTCGTAGTTTCTATAAAACGTATTTTTTTTTTTTACAAAAGGACTAATAGTCGTTTATGTGAACGATAAAGTGGATTAATGCAACTCAAGCATACACTAGGAGCAGCGGTATGCACTGAGACCTTCTGATCTCTAAAACGTAATCTGGAGACAGTAAGAACACCTAAGAGGGTTCAGCATGCTCTAGAACCTGCTGGCATGTTTTACAGTGCCAACTCCTTTAAATGTCCCCAAACTCACCTCAGGTGAAGACCTCTGATCTATTGGTGAGACACCTCCATTCAGAGAACCTCCCATGTGACTCCATGGCTATTAGTTCCTGAAGCCAGAATTTAAACACCAGTGCTCTTTCAAGCCTCCTCCTTTATGATCCTTCACATTCTATACATAAAAATGTGCCTCCAAAATTGTTATACTATGTATGTATTTCAGGTTAAAAAAAGTGTCAAGATTGGAAAAATACATCCCATGAAATTACACTTTTAATAAAACTGAACAAAATGAATTTATAGAAAAAAAAATCAGTAACACACATTAAGGAAAAGACAATCTATAGTTTTTAATTTTTGCTGAGAGTCATTTTTGCTATGAAAGAAATCAGAAATTTAATTCAACTCTTCTAATTAAAGGATTTGTAACAACCAGAGGTGGATCAGATCAAAGTTAACGTCACAGTCTAATTTATCTGATGGATATAAATAGCAGTTAGCAGCTATTTGTTTTGCAAACTTTTGTCTTATTATATGTATTTTTGTTTTAGTCAAGTGTTTCCGCTGTCTACAATGAATTATGGCTAAAAATTATACACCTGGCTTCAGAAGTAATCAGTCCCGAGCTCTAAGTTACATTTTGTTATATTGAAACTTTCTTTTTTCTTTTCTTTCTTCCTTTTTTTTTTTTTTTGAGAGAGAGAGAGAGAGAAAAAGAAAGAGAAGAGAGAGAGAATTTTTTAATATTTATTTTTTTTCAGTTTTCAGTGGACACAACATCTTTATTTTATTTTTATGTGGTGCTAAGGATCGAACCCAGCACCCCGTGTATGCCAGGCGAGTGCGCTACCGCTTGAGCCACATCCCCAGCCCCTGAAACTTTCTTAACGCGGGGGTTTTAAAGTCTGACAGAATAACCTGTCCCATTTGTTAGGAATGGATTTGTTTCAGGAATGGCTTTTGAAGTCATTGCTGACTTCGGCTTTCACTGCCATAGCTAGGCAGGGCTGCAGAACCCATTGCTGGTGGGATCAGCCTTGCCGGTTACTGAGATACCTACATCATACCAGCAGGGAGCACCTAGATGGCTCCTATGTGGATAAGATGTGCCCTCAAACGCTCACAGTCACAGAGGGAGGTCCTGCTGGCAAAGAAGTTAGACTGCGGGACTTAAGAGCAGTACCTGAGGATGTGGACAAGGCAGCCTACCACCCAGAGCACTGGGATGAGGGACCCCACTGGACAGCTCCTCCCTCACCCGCCTCTCAGGAGGTGTCTAGTCCACCTTCCTTTCAATCCTAAGCTTTCAGGCCCACTTTGCAGACCCCTTCCCAGTTCCTCTGAAGCGGCATTTCAGCCAGGATCCCTGCTTTAATGACCCCCTCTCCCCTCTCCACCGATGGCCGCACCTTTCCTTTGAGGAAAAAGCTGATTCCCCAGCCCTGCAACAGTCCTTGCTTTCTGCTGCTCTCTCCAGAACACCCCTTCTCTTCTCCTTTCTGCTGGACTTCATTAGAGAGCTCTCTGAACCTGCTGGGTCCTCCTGCAGGACTTCCAGCCCATGGGGACTCACCCTCCTGGAATCCAGACTGCTGGCTGCCGTCCTCCTCCCAAGTCTGTCCGGCTGTGCCACCCTCACCCCCCCCACCCCATGCCTTCTCTTGCCCTTTCTTGATCAGGCATCTTTCCCATTCCCACCATCCTTACTCTTGCCCAGACTCTGTCACTCTGATTTCTCTTCTCACTAAGAATCACACAGAGACGCACAAGGACTTGTCCTTAGATCCCTTCTTCTGATGGTACCTTCTTAACAGCATGATCCATCCTAGACAAATGACTTCCTATGTTCTTTTGTAAATTCAATGACTCTGAACCCAAACAGCCTTATTTTTCCTGCTTATACTCCCTTCAAAGAAAGAGCACTTTCTATCCTGGCAGAGGGCAACACTGCATCCCTAATTGTCTAAACTAGGAATCTCGAGGTCGTTTTCCACTAACTCTCCTACCTACACATGAGAAACGCTGATAAAACAGCTGCCTATTACAGAGCATTCACTCTGCCCACTTTTTAAAGTGCTAACATCTTTCATACATCATCTCAATTTTCCTGCCACATTGATGGGTGGGCTGTGACTTTGTTGTTCAAAATGAAAGACTATAATGAAAAGTAGCAAGTAATTCATCTCCTATTACTAAGATGACGAACAGGTTTATCAAAAATGATACCCAGCCTTTCAGGTTCGGTTATTTCCACCCAGATTTATAAAGAGTGAAAACTCTCCAAAGTGTGGACAAAATCACAGGCTATTGATTAGGAAGTCCATGTTCCACTCTTTTTGTTTTCTTTTTTAACATGATAATTCAACCTACATTCAATAAATGTACGTCATTCAACATAATGTTACATTCAGCTATCATTCACAAAATATGCGGAGGCAAGTTTCCCGCTGTTCTGTTCACTAAGTAAAGCCCCTGATGTTTGCCTTTTTTCTTTGATGTTGCTTATGTAGTTTTTTATTTAAAAAAAATTTTAATTTGTTTTAGTTAGTTCTACATGACAGTAGAGTGTACTTTGTAACATCATATATAATGGAGTATAATTTCTCATTGTACATGATGTAGAATCACACTGGTCGTGTAGCTGTACATGCACATAGGGTAATAATGTCTGATTCATTCTCCTGTCCTCCTGCCCTGTACCCCTCCCCTCCCTTCTCCACCTAACCTAAAGTAGCCCTATTCTTCCCTAGCCCTGCAGCGTGTGCTCATGTACTTTTTTTGAACTACAGAACAAGACAGTGTAGGTAACACAAGTCAAAAACCAGCTCTGCAGCGGGCACTCAGATAACGCAATAGCTAGAAATAAGTGCACAGTCACCCCTGCAGAACTCTTGCTCAGGCACGTGGACACACCCACCTAGCCCAAGAACAGGTCTGGCCCTGAGCAGGCTGAGAGCAGCACTCTTGGGGATGTCCTCTCCCTCTCCTCCAAGGCTCTTCCTCCCCCTCAAGTCTCACCTCTGTTCATTTCTGCAACCACTCCTGCTCCCAGGTGGGAGTTAGGTTTACCGTCCTCTCCGAACTTCCTGACTTCCAACAAGCCCTTCTTCAGAGATGACACTTCACCCTCGTTCTCAGCCTTCGCAAGTGGGTGAAAACCTGAGAGGAGAGGGTTGCAGCTGCAGGCGGTGCCTGCCCAGGTCTCCAAGCCTTCCTGCCACATGCAGCCAAACCTTCAAAGCTACTGAGTGCTGGGTCCTCCTTTAGTGACAATCAAACTAAATGAAAATGGCGACAGGAAACACACCCAGTCCTTCTAAACCACTGTAATTTCTGAACCCACTTCTATTTATTTTGTTTAGGATGTGATCACATGGATCAGCGCTTATTTTTGGAATAGTACTAACTGCCCTGTTGATGATTTGTGCTTTCTCATCTCCTTATTCCCCAAAGCTCTGTAAATGTAGGTAATTCAACATTTTCAACCAAAAATTCTGATCCTGCTCTAACAACAGTCTATTACCACAATGGAACATGGGGGATTTCACCCACGTTCTTGCAATAAATTCCTTGTAGTATTTATTGTTTCCTAAAAAAGGGGGAGAAGAATGTGCTACCTACAAAATTTATCCATGTGTTTGTTCACTCATTCATTTTTCACTATCACATACTCATTTCTTAATAAATATACACAGAATTATCCAGGTGTTTGATGAAAAAAAACTGTTTTCTGTTGACATAGTACATTCTACACTCTCTAGTGTTTGTTAAAAATATATTTTCTCCATGAGGAGCAGATGGTACTGTTTTCTGTTCTCTATTTTTCCTCCAATTACATACACTTTCTCACTTGGGAAATATATGTGAAACTATTTTGGACTAAATTTTAAATATCTTCATTTTTAATATCTATGACTTAGCTTGAAGGCAGGGTTTGAACTCTTTCCTCATTCCAGTATTCTTCTAAGTAGATTAAACGTCACATTACAAATTATATTTATAAAAATAATTATGCTTTCAGTTTTAATGCTTGTGAAAGCCACACAGAATTATGGGATTCAGAAGCAGAATTCAGGAAAAGGTTGGCTTTCCATGGTATGCTTTCAAACATCTATTTCCTGTTACTGCTTTTCAGATAAATGAATGAATTCACAAGATAAAGAGTTACAACAGGTGCAAAACTTCTTTAGCCCCATCCAGCCCAGAGAGGCAAGATGGCAGGCATGCTTCAGAGGACACAGGACACACAGGTGACATTGTGCCCAGATGGGAAGCTTATGGAAACCAAGTGACTGGCTCCACTTGCAGGGCTTTGTCCACTGTCCCCTTACATGACTTATAGTCTTCTTTGCTGACTTCCATCAGAAGGGCTAAATACATTAAAAACCTTGGGTGCAAACTGCACTAACCTGACATAAGGGTCAGCCTATTTGAGCTGCAGGCAGAAACTGGCCCTGTCTCACAATTTAATCACAAACCTAAATTTAAAGAATCTTTGAAATGGAAAATCCCAATATAAAAATAGTTAAAAGGATAAATTAACTGAATTTCAGTTTAGTAAAGATTTTTTTTTAAATAAAGCATCAATTAGTACTTTTTAAATCATCAAGTTTTTTTAATGTTACTTTTCAACCTAGCAAAAATATTTTTAAAAATAATTTTGGTTTTAGAATGAAAGTAAATTAAATTCTCCTCTAAGATGTCTTTTTTAAAAGAGATCTGTGTTTGTGCAGCAATCTTAATATAGCAGTTAGTACTGTTCTGTTCATGAAATGTTTGTTTACAAACATGTCAGTGTAGTTCCAAAGTTAAAGTCACACTAAGGAAGCAGGAGCTGTCTCTCAATGGCAGGCTCCACACACGGCCAGGGGTGGGCTGGGGGGTACTGGGTAGACACACTAGGTAACCAGGACAGGACGGCTCTCCAACCTAGGTCAGGAATCATGAAAACTCTGTTATTTCTGTGCTTTTAATTAGAGAAGCTCTGTCCTTTGGTCCCAGGCAGCCCTCACTTTTGATGGAGAAGACAATGGTAGCTTCACATAGCCTGGGCAGACTTCAAAGCTGAACCCCAGGATACACGGCAACACAGGCCTCAAGGAAAACTGACTCTGGAATGAGCCCAGGAAGAGGCCAAGTGGTTGTCCCGGGCCTGGCCAGTGGTGGTCCTCAGTTGGTTCCTAGGATTACAAACACTCCTGAGTTAACCCCCACACATTCTTCTCGGTAGTGATGGGGATGCAGGGAGAAAGTCAAGATGGAAGGGAAACAGTGAATGCGTTCAGACCCCGAGAGTGGCCTGTTCACCCAAAAGGCAAGAATCCTTAAGAAACACAAAGCATAGAAGCCTTAGGTAGATCCTGGTAGGACATTCAACTAAACCACGGAGATGCAGGGCTGATCTGGGGTGGACACAACTGAGGGTCCCCCCCACCCAGTTCCCAGATGGGTACCTCTGCTTCTGTCTTTGGCCAGGCCCCTTCCCCCCTCCATCCCTAAGCTCTGAGCCCCTCACCCCACCACATGGACTTGGCATCTCACATTTGACTTCTTGGTTAAGAAAAACTTCTCCATGCTTTCAGTTTCACCTTTCTCTAGAACTGCTGGTTCTCATCAGCCCTACATCATAAAACGAGGGGCTAAATAGCCACATCTGCTGGGAACAGAAAAAGAAAAGCAAAAAGGAACAACAGCTTTTCAACACTTCGTGGACCTCAGGACTTGTTCTGAGTGGCTTATCTATTCTTTTACCCCCGGAAATGATGCTACGGCTGGCATTATACCCACCATACATGAGAAATCTGGAGCACACAGAGCTCAAATAACTTACCCAAGGGAAGACAATGGGTAAATGGAAGAGCTGGGGTCGGAGCCCAGGCTACCTGGCTGCAGGGCTGACATTCTGAACCAGAAAGCTAAGCCAGCATGCTCACAATTCCACTCAGCCAATGACATCTGAGGTGACCTTGACTTTCACACACATCCCAGGCCGCTTGACAAGACAGTCGACCAGCTAAATAAAACCAGTATTTTTAAATATTTCTTTGCCTTATTCTATGTGTCATTTTTTTTAAATTGCAAGATTCTTTTGAAAACTCCTTCATTGAAAGCAGTTTCCACAGGGGAAATCAGGAGTGATGGTGATCACCAAACACCACTCAGAGCGTCTTCTCCCTTGGCCATGACACCTCTGTTTCTAATGACAAAATTCTCCTCAGGGAGACGATTTTATTTGTACCACTGCCTCTCGTACTTTTTAAAGAGTGAAAGAAAACATATTAAACTGTCAAGAACGCATCTGGGACGAGGGCTGGGAGGAAAAGAGCTAAGTTATTTCAGGTACCTAAATTATTTCACATGGAAAAGATGTTACCATGAGTTCACCTTGGGTTAGTTAAAACATACTGACTGCTTCAGTATCCCAAAATTAGTGCCCAATTAAAATCTGCATAGCAGAGTGCCAAAATTAACAAAAAGCAGGCATTAGGAAATAAGGAATAGGAAAATAAAAACAGTAGGTAAGACGATGTTTCCGAGCCCGGAAAGTATGCTCAGCCCAGCGAGAACTCGGGTACATGCCAGGAAAGCCAAGAATACGGAGAACCATAGAGCTATCATCAGGTAAGTCCTGTTCTTGCAAAAGCCCCTGCCTGTGTGTCTCCCAGATGTGCGCATGTCTGTGGGCACAGCAAGAGCCACAGTGAGAGGCCCACGCAGGGGCACATTTGAAAATAACAAAAGCACAGGTGGCCCCACTTTCTACAAAATGAAGTACCTGGGCTACTCATCATTGTTCTCTTCAAACTCAACCTTCTGTCTACCTTCACATCAATGTGTGGTATTTGTAACACAAATTTTAAATGTGACATAACTTAGCACTTGATTTAAGAATTTGTTCTTGAGATGCCCTGGAAAGTTCCACACTATCTTCATCTCACAGAAGTACATCTGCAACATATGGTCTTTTTCAAAATAAGAAGACACAAACATTCACAGAAACATTTGGTTTGATTTTTACTCTCATCTCAAGTTTTCTAAACCTTCGTCAGGTGCCAGCGCACACTATCCAGGATTTGAACCCAAGAGCACTAACATGTCTAGCTGGAGGACACGTCACAGGAGAGCCCACCGGGCCAACTGCAGTCACCTACTGGAACCAGGGCACTACATTGCCCTCCTTGCTCTGAAGGGCACCTGACTCACCATGCCCAGTGCGATCCGCCAAGAGGACCTGACTCACCATGCCCAGTGCGATCCACCAAGAGGCAACCCTAGCTCCAGAAAGATCCTGAGGGTTTGCTGTGTGGTGCTAGTTGAATCAACACCAAAAGCTTTTTGGTATGTCTTCTATGCATGGCACAGACGTTACCTGAAAAAATGCTCTTACTTTATTATTTAAGAAATCAACATCAAAAGAGTAGCGACATCTATAGTAAAAACCAAACCTCACAATCTCTGCCAAATGGGCCCCACAGGTATGTCAGCCTTCAGACACCACCTGACTACATCATCCACACACTCTTCAAGTGTCCACGTACCACAGGCACAACTTGACAAAGCACAGATTCACAACCCTGCACTGATCACCTCTTTAACACACACAGCAAGATGCATATCTATCAACATATCAGGGACTTATTCACAAATACTTTTTTCCTCAAGCCTTTGGCACCAAAATTGAGTTTCCAGTGCCAGAAATATTTTTCATTGTATGAAAAAAAATGAATCTAAACGGATTCCTATAGCTTTCAATTCTTTAAATATACCATCTACTCACAACATTTTATAGATGATATAGAATGCTTTATTCCTACATTGACAGGCCACGCTGACAATGCTAGTTCTGCCCGATCCCCAAACCCAGTTGTTACAAAGATGAGGTACACTCAGCATCATGGCTTTCTCTATGGTTCCTACTGTTTGTGGAAAAGTGTGTGTGTGTGTGTGTGTGTGTGTGTGCGCGTGCATGTGTGTGTGTGTATGTGCATGCATGTGTGTGTGCACGTGTGTGTGTGCATATGTTTCCATTTTACTTGGTTTTCTAGTCAGACTTGAGTCTGAACTGGGACTCTTATCACTTGCCAGCCGTGTGTCCTGGGAAAGCCATTTACTGGCTGTTTTCTACATCCTCCCCCTGGGCTGCTGAGCAGACTCCATCTCAGTGCATTAACTCTTCCTAAGTCCCTGACAAGGAGATGACACGATGCATGTTTCGGAGAGGGTGAGGCAAGAGTAGGAGGGGACAAAGACTAAACTGACCCAGGCCAACAGCAAGTGGGGCCAGCAGCCCAGAGCTGTGCTGGGAGGTGCAGGAGAGGCTCTTGGTGGCTACAGGAGGTAAGGACCGGGTGCAGGACTGGCACTCTCCACCCAGAGGGACACTGACGGCAAGGACCTTGAGCATGGACTCCGAAGTCACACTCCCTGGCTGAAGTCCAGGTGTGCAGTGGGGCCGGGGCCCGTTCCCCACCTTGGGCCTCGGTTTCTTCATCTGTTAGGGTGAGGTGATAATATATCACCTCAAGGTGTTTTGTGGAGAATAAATCAGACAATAGGGCTGGGATAGCAGGGGTCAGCATACTGCTTAACCCCAGAGGACACCCTGATAATGAACTGATTCAGCTTCTATTCCATATGGAAATGAACAATAAACAGGGATGTCTTGCTCAGAAACGTCAGCATGGAGCCCCCCCGCCCCCCGCCCCCCGAGATGGCCTTCCCATCAGCTGCTCCCCTGGCAGAGAGCTGTCCTGCTCTCTTTCCTACACGGATGTGCCCAATGCGGAAGGGAAACCTTATCTATTAGGACAAAAGAAACAAGCCATTCAAACCCAATTCTCGACATTGCTTCATATGGGCGGTGAGCAGTCAGCTCCTGGTCCCCAGCACAGACAGTGTGGACAGGACACAGGGCCCAGGAGGCCACGGCTGGGAGCTGGACAGGTGGTCACCCTCAGGAATGACCACCGCCTTACTTTGAGAACTAGCACCTACTTTCTAGGTAGACTAAGGACTTCATATTCTTTCTAAAGTATTACAAAACTATTACTGCAAAAGTAATAAAGGCATTCTCTTCAAACTGAACTTCCTAAAAAGTGTTTGCGTTCTCCCAGCAGCTTGGTTTCTCACCCCGAGGAACTGTGAAAGTTCTGCAGGAATCAGAGAGAGAGAGCCCAGAACATGAGACCCCGAGCTGGGACCCTGCCTTGACTTTTTTAAAAAAGAAAAATAAAGTTACATTTTTAAAAACTGTAATCTCATTATAAACATTAGAATAAAAGCATTAAAATTTCACTTTTCTGTTTTTACATATGAAGCCAATTACCCACTTAAATGTTCTATGAAAGTATCAAAACATTCCATTTCCTTATCCTTTGAGTTCTGGAGGGAATAAAACCTGGATATTTCCAAATATAAATAAAGGACTTTGTTGTATATATTTTAATTCTAAAAAAAATAAGCATCCCCTGGCTTATGTGCCCCCACTACCCAGTCCAGGCCTTGGGGACAACAATCTGGGTACAGGCATGGTACTCTCTCTCTAGAGGCGGGGTTGCCAGAACAGCAGGACACTGGCCAGCTACTGCCTGACACTGTCCTACTCTGGCTGCCCAGCACTAGTAGCTTTTGTTGGGATCACTGGCTATGCCAAAGCAGGTAGTGACCAGCCCCTGGCTTCTGGGCCCTGTCCAGTGGCTTAGCAAGCCTGGGTGCTTATCAGCTGCCACAAGACGAAGGAACATTTGGGTTTTCCTAGCTACATTTTGGACCTTGGCATTATGGGAATATGATTCTACTGGATAACATATGCCTGAGGATGTAAGTGTGGATGTCAGTTTGGTGACAGTCACCTGACTTGGAATTAGGTATTCTGAATAGGTCCCATCCATGTATAAAGAACTGCCAAGCTCCAGGCCTCTCCTCTCTTAATGTATTCAAGTAAGAGAAACAAGCATAGCATCTTCACATATTCTCACATTTTGCTTAAAAAGCAGAAGCAACCCTGAACTTGGGGGAAAAAATCAATCATTATTATTACAACACTACAGAGGTCCAGATGGGTACCACAAGAGCTCATTATTCAGTTCAGTCCTTATGTATGGACTCTTCCTCTCCTTCCTCTATGCACAGGTAAAATCTTATGGGAAAAAATGTTGGTTGTCAATATGGCCCTGAAACCTCATGCCCTACTCAGAAAAGCAGCATGAAAAAAAAAAAAATCTATGAGATTTGGAATATGAGGATATCTGTTCTTTTGTCATTTTAGAGTACTGACCTACTTTAGAATTGTTAAATATCAATGAAAATAAGGTTTATTATTAAAACTCATCCTAAATAAATACCACCAAATACAGGTATTTTTCATTCTGTACAGCTATCGGTAAATACTTTTCTTTTTCACTTTTAAATATTAAGTTGCCTCTTAAAGCACTGAAGTTAAGGGTTTCTTTGTGGCATTAAAGTAAAAGCCTTGATTTCCCCACTATAGGGAATCAATTAAGGGATTATATTCATATTGAAAAGAAAGCAAAGACGTTAAAAAAAGAAGAGATAGATCAATAGAACGCCAACAATGATTTGTTATTAGAAAAAGCGTGTTAATGTCACATCACAGATCACTACCTGTGGTCAGAGGCAGAGCAAAGGGGAAGGAGGTGTGCATAGTCACAGCTGGTGCAGAACTGTGACACCAGCAGGGACGCGTTTGCTCACTCTAATGTACATAACCCTGCCCGCTTCTCTGCCCCACACAGGGCCAGCACCCGCCCCTGACCACAGATCCTGCACCCAGGAGATTTATTACCACATGCATGATATTTTTTCCCTAAAAAGCAGGGGTGGGTGGGATAATCCCTTAATAAAATATAAAGTAAAGCCCAAGAGAAAAAAGAGTCCCCGCCTTTAGAATGCCAGGCAGTATTTTTGACAAAGGACGAAAACTTATCCCAGCACCACCAAGATCAGAGCTGCTCTTCCAAATTTCTTTTTAATTCATTAAATTTGGGAATTTATAGATTTTGAGGAATATATTTGTTTACTGTTTTTTTTAAGTATTAATGGAGAAGTTACTAAAATACAAGCATTTGGTAAAATATAAAAATTCTATTTCCATTTTGACCATTTTAAATATCTACAGAATTCTCCTACTAGATACATAATGCAGACTCTGAGACAAAAAGGTGCTTCACAGATTCCAATTCAAAAACTAGAGTAAAATATTTTAAAAATCCATTCAATGCCACATTCAGTATGGAATTTGCAAGTATCCCACACATTTTGTAAAAGTGCTTTTAGTAAGTAACTCCCCCATCTAGGACTCTGTGATCAATTAACAATGTTGGCTCTGTCATCAACACAGGGAATACTCTTTAACCACTAAAATCACTTGCATTCCATCTGGGCTAGGTATTCTAGCTTCTAGAGCAGCTGCCTAGAGAACTGAGAGGCTTACCTTCCCACACCGTCTGCAGGTTTCCTGAGGTCTGGGTCAACAGCCGCGTTCTTCCTGCCCGGGCCTGAGGGCCTGCAGAAATCCCAGCACCTGCTGCTACCCAAGGGCTGAGGCTGGACAGTTTTGCAGGGTGTTGACAGCAGGACCCCCGAGCCACAGCCAAAGCTGGGAAGCCTTAACAGTGGAAGCAAGCACAGAGGACACTGGGGCACCCAGTACGCCCCTCCTGTGCAGCAGGGAGGGAGCACCCACCCTTGAGGGCTGAGGGCAGCCAGCCGGGACCAGACGGGGCCAAGAAGAGAAGCCAGGGCTACGCAGCACAAGACCCAGGGAGAAGGAGAACAGCCAGCATGGGCTCAGTGGCACCTGATGACCAACCCTTCCCGCCCTCCCAGGACACAGGCAGCAAGGAGAACAGCAAGGGATCCTGGGAGAGAGCCACTGGCACATCCCTAAGGGAGCCAGGACTCATGGGGGAAGCGTGTGGAGAGCTCCTTCTAGAAAGGAGTGAGGATGCACTGCAGCACACCTGCTGGGTGGAGACCAAAACAGTGACAGTGACACCAGAGGATGACATCCCGTCATCACAACCTCCACGTCAGAGATTCACCAGTGAAAAACAGGCACCAGGACATGGAGACTAAGAATGGACTTTTCTGGAAGCAGGGAGACAATGGAAAGACTCTGGGCTGTTTTTTAAACTGAAAGAAAACTGAACTTGTTTTGAAAAGCACAACATGTATTTCAGCAAACACAGCACTTGCTACTAAGATCAGATGAGGGTGGCTGGGAGTGATAGGGAAGAGAGTTTGAAGAAAGGGGGCAAATGGACAAGGGGGCAGAGATAAGAAAGGGAAGGGTGGGAGAAAGGGCGGGGAAAGAATCCAGGGGGCGGTGAGGCACTGGCTCTCAGGATTGAGACCCTCATGAGGCTCCTTGCAGAGACCAGAGCTTTCAAAGGCCATTTCCAGCCCTGCAGTGACACACCAGCCTCTGGGAGCCCACCTGGAGCCCACGGAACAGGGAACACCAGGCAGCCACAGGATAGATCCTACTACAATTCTGCTTTGACAAGCTGGATGAAATCAAGTCAGAAACTAAATATACACTCTGACAGGACCTTAATAACCCAAAGCGCATCAAGTGGCAGTGGCAGGCACCACTGAGGGACTCTCACTTCTTCCAGACTAGCAGGGGAGGGGACTGACCACGCAAGGTGCTTCAGACTTGCTTCAAAAACAGGCGAGAAGAAACCCAAACACCCGACAGCAGTCGTGTGTATGGCATCTCGACCTCACGTATCGTATCGACCTGTATTTTCTTCAAATCCAAGGTGACGAAAATAATCTATTTTACCTTGGGGCCAAATTGCTCGAACGATTTCATGATTACTTGAAATAACGGTTTTTTGAGAAAAGTCAGCTTCCTTCCCTCACTTCCAAAATATATGTTGTTAGCCACATATGAGATGGTGAAGCTGCTTCTCGGGCTTCTCCACTTCTGATAACTAAGTTTCAGAGATTGTTACCAAATGAAAGGATCCCTGCACTACAGAATCCCAAATACTGCTTGAACACTTGGTATTTTAAATCTGAAAGAACTGGGATTCTCAAAAAAGGAAAAAACTTTCTCCTTAAAAACAATTTTTTTTTCAATAAATGTATGTGGTTTGGACTAAAATTTTAAATTTTGAAACATTAGCCTATGAACCTATCAGTGACAGGGGAAGATGAGGTGAGCCCTATGGCAGAAATGAACTGGAAGCCACCACTTGTATTATGTAATCATTTGAACTCAAATTTTTTTAAAAAAAATGTAGTTTGTATTTCTGCACCTATGTTCTCATTCCCACTTAGGAAAACCAGTTTTTAGCAAATCTAGACAAAAAATAAAACAAACCTCAAAAATATGTAAATAAATGTTGGTGATCTGAAATGGAGTTCATTCACTGATTTACAAACTCATTAAGACCACACAGCATGTCATTTCATATAAACATAAAAAATCGGGACCAGCTTCTTTTAGATAAAAAATCAAATTGTGAAGAAAATATGTTTCATAAGAGTCGATTATCTAAATGGAAGTCGCCCTAACCACTGTTAAGCTCCCCAAGGGAAGGAACTTTGTAAAGTCGTGCCCAGTTGTATCCTCAGTGCCCAGTTGTATTTGGGCGCCCAGTCTGCCTAGCAACAGGAAGTCCTGCAAATACTCACTAACTGGCTCCACAAGGAGAAGGCGCTCAGAGGAGTGTGTGTGCAGAGGGGCCTATGGTCTGACTAATTCATTAAAAGTTAAAATGAAGTTAAACAAGTCTTCCTGCATAACTTGTCAGAGTCTTTGTTGCTCACTCTAAGTACCCAAACTTAGCTGTCAACGTTTTCATGAAATGTCTATTAATCATAGAACAATTCTTCTAGGAAAATGTGGTATATATCTTCATGGAAAACTTAAAATTCCTATTTCTTCCAATTTTTTAACAAAAGACACACGTAAGCTATAGATTGGTACATATTTGTGTCTGATATAAATCATGAAGATCATCTAAATATGCAGATAGATATTTCTAATCATATATTGTTTTGTCAAAAAAGGGGTCTACTCTGAGAGGAAATTTTAGTGTAAGATCTTTGATAGCTCAAAGTATTCATTTGATTAATAAAAGGAACCTTGAAGATAACCAACTTGTATTGGTACATGAATACATTAGCAATAAAAAGTTAACTGCTAATGTCAAAGGTATATCCTGTGCCATTCTCTAATACAAGTGTATTTCATACTAGTTTGCTTATGTCATCATCTGAATTGAAAACAGTATTCCTGGTAATAGTCATGCATACAAAAGAATCTAATTTAAAATTTTACAATCTACTAATGTGAAAAAAGAATGAGCTCATTTGGAAATGAAGAACAAGTAACTGTTTTCAGATAACAGGCATTTTTTAACTTGTGAGTCTAATATGAAGACAAGAGCAGAGATTGATTACTGACTAAGAAATAACTTGGAAAGGCATCCACTGAAGCAGCCGACAAACTTTAGGGTTAGCATCTTCAAGTAGTGACGCTGGAAGACAGTGGGAACTTCAGTCATGGAACACTTACTCAGGAGTACGGTCACGTCACTAATGTGAAAAATCATGACCCCTCTCTAAAGCAAAGTTCCTGAGGGCAGAGCACCAGAGGCCAGGTTCCCAGGGGCGCCCACCCCAAGGGCATCTGGGCACCCTGGCTCCACACCTGCCTGGTTCACTCACCGGCATCCATCCATCAGCCAATGCAGCAACTGTCTTCCACAGAGAAGATACGGCTTCTTCTGGACCTGGTGCGATGAAGGATGCTGAAGGCTCCCCTCCACCACATTTCCCGAGAACTGCTGAGCACGGGAGTGAAGGACGCGCCAGGTCAGCCACTCTTCCGTCCCAGCAGTATTAGCAGCAGCAGCGGCGGCAGAAGCTGGAGCAGACCACTGAGACCCTCCTCCTGGCAGATGCCAGCCAAAGCATGATGGTTCCCACCTGCATGGAGCTTCCGGTCCCCTGCACCTTCCCACAGGGTGTCAACACCGGAGGTCCCTGGGATCCCACTTAGCTCTGCTCCCCAGTCAAGGTGATGCATATTCCAAATTTCCAGTGCCATGGGAAAGCATGATCTTCAAAGTTTAAAGTTTGCTTTACTGTAAGGCCACCCTGATGCTCTCTTTTAAATTTTTCCTTCACCCTCCCCACTCTCAACAAGCAAATAGATCGCCCCAAATTTTCCTGCTAATCAAAGAAAGGCTAATAAAATGACTGCTGCCAAGCAATTTTGGTCACTTCTTCCATAATAATCTATCTGCCTCCCTGGCATGGAATCTTCTTTCCGCAAATGCTAATGTTTTCCTAATCTTTACAACACTCAGAACAGATGGGGAAATATCAGGTCTCATGATCTACATTTTACAGAACAAGCCATGAACTCTTTGCTCCCACATTTCATTTCCGTTTGACGTTATTGATCCGTTGTTTTTCTTTTCAGTGGCATTCAACTTTAGCAAGGGACCAGAATGTTGCTGGACAGCAGAGCTAAGCTGTAACAACATTAATAAAGCCTGTGCTTCACTTAACTGATTGACCCAGAGTTAAAATCCTACAGATATAAAAAGTACCAAGAAGGGTTTTTTTTCCCATAACTTAAGTAGCTCAACAAAGGATAAGTGAAAAGAAAAAAAAAAAAAGATGAACATTTTCCTAATCATTTATTAGAGAACCCTCAACACCAAGACATGTGTCACCTGCATAGTAAAGAATAATAATCCTCATTAGGAAAACTGAAATCCCTGCGTACACGGATCCCAAGTGTGATGTGTGGCCTTGCAGGAGTCCTTCAAATTGCTCTCATCGTCACCTCTGCAATGAGGAGCAACAGTGCTCACAAGCCCAGCTGCCCAGTGCCCGTACTGCTATCAGGGCTTCACAAACGCTGCCCCATGCAATCTGCACAACACCACTGAAGAGGAGATTGGCCCCATTCTGGAACTCAGGAAACTGAGGCTCCCCTGGGTCGTGTAACCTCCAGGTCACAGAGCTACCAACCCAGGCTGCACAGTTCTGGGAGCTACAAATCCCCTCCTTACAAGTACAGCACTAATTTCGGCTTTCATTTACGTGCTTATTTGAAAGTTTATCTTTGACAAGGCAGATATTACAAAATGACTAGCAGTAAGATTGACTAGCAGTTATTGTGTCGTGTCCTCAAAGTCCACAGGTCCTTTGTGTGTGTTATCTGACTGAAGACTCACAAGAACCCAGCAAGGTAGAGATGCTCCTTTGCATAGGGTGCCTCTGATCAGTCTGAGGCATACAGTGTTAACTAGGTTGTCCAAGGTCACATGATTGACACAGGACAAAGGCAAAATTGGCCTCCAGGGAATGCAGCCCTTAAAGAGTGGCTTTGGACTCCCCCCACACACCCGCCCCTTCCTGCTTCTGGAAAGCTGACCCAGTGTCAGAGCTTTTCAAGAAAGGGGATGAGGAGGGTCAGGCTGCCCGAACCTTGAAGATGCAAACCTAAAATGGCCCCCTCCTTCTCAAAAATTTAAAATACAGAAATCTGTGCATAAGCTTATGGAGGCACATTGCTCTTTTGACGTTTACTAGCTCAAGGAGTCACAAACAATTCACGTGAATCTCAGATTCTGGAACATCAAGGACAAATGCCATTTCCTTGGATTTCCGAACTCTCCAGAGGCACCAACAGGGAAGAAACATCATTACCTTCACAATGCCTGTCATTCCATTTGGGGACTTCCAGTCACACCAACACTTCACTCCCATCTTGGCAAACCAATGTACTGATATGCAGGGCCTAGACAAAAGTCATGTGTTCAGAGAGAGCTTCAGAAGTCCAAGGGTCACCCCTTGAGACACGGTCTGGAACCATCCCTGGACCACAGAACTTCCTTGCATATTCAGCAGCTGAAATGGCCTTCTTTGAAGGGCCCTTTGAGGACACAAAGCCACTGGACAGTTAAATCCAACAGCCAGAGCCCTAAACCTGAGAAGGAGAAGCCAAGGAAGACTGAGAAACCAACCTGTTTCTTTAATTTGGCAGCAAGCCTAACTTTATGGACTAATTTTGTCTATCTTCAGCTATTTTAGGCCTAACAATATAAATCAGCACAAAAAAAAAAAAAAATCAATGAGAGCCTCAGAGAGTATACATACCTATGGCAAAGGCACTTTCCCTGTTAAAATTAAGCCATAGCTTTAAGAAATACAGCCACGTGGTAGCATTTAGCAAAGACCTTATTTAGGTGCCCATGTGGCATAGCTTGAGGTGATGTGTCACTTAGAGTTGATTTACTCTCCATTAGACTTGTAATCAATAGTCACTACAGAAGGAAGGTGCCAATTTTGTACCCAGCCTCTAGATAATTGCAAAGCTGCAGAACTCCCTGGTAGTGGTGCTACACACAGCAGCAACAGAAGCTTGATTTACCTTTTGGCTGACAGCAGATTTAAATCTATCTCCATCTCCAATCTCAAGACTGAATTTACAGTAAAATTATTCGAAAATTCTAAAAAGCCCACATCCTAACATCTTTGGGTGAGAAAATCAAAGTAATCCCATAGGCTTTTACAGAAGATGGATCATAACAAACATTTTTTATGACCTTGGCATTACTAAGTGGTAGACCAGAAAAATTCATGACTCATCCAAGCAGCCATCCAAATACATACGGATAGAGCTACAGACAGAGAAAAGATACAGACATGGATGCAGACAGGCAGGTGGGCTTCTCAATTTATCCTCGGCAACTCCAGTCCTTCCTTGCTAATTCTAATGACAGTGCAATTAACCACACTCAAGTATCTAATAATTTTAAAACTTTACTTTTAAAGTGCTATCAAAGGAACAGTTGTAGATGAGTAACAGCTTCTTATCAGCTCTTACTGGGTCTACTTTTTATTTAATTCCTCAGATATGGCTTTATCTGGAAATACATTAATAAATACAAACTCTAGGCACACTTGGGCACACCAGATGAGGCTGTTCTGTGCTCTGCAGCTTCTCCTGCAGACTAAACTATCCACCAGTCTGGACTAATACTAAGCCATCTAAGAGTGCAAAGCTCTAACAGTGCATCACAATTCCTGAGTCACCCTGTCCTCACAACCTTACGCTTTAAACAAAACTAAAGAAAATCCACAAGTGACTCAATATGACCTAGTGTTTCCAAACCAGGAAAAGGAAGGACTTTCGGTGTTGGAGATAACATTTTTCTGTAGCTTGGAAAATAAACATTTCCCACTCAGTGATGCCTGGGGTGCGGGCAGAGACAGAACAGAAAGAGAGAAATAGAGAAATAGGATTTATCCTCCCAAAGCAGTACTTAGTGTTTGTGTTACCTGGCTATTAATGCAGGAATTAGAATTTACCTAGAAAACTTTGTGAACAAGAGCCATGAAACTGTTGCCATTTAGATCAGAATCAACAATTCTTACTGCCAATGAACTAAACGACACAGAAAGTTATATTCCAGATCTTGGGATCCTAAATTATTTGGATATCTTCATCTTAACATGCATAAGTCATTTTCTACCGCTAAGTGAAGACAGTATATTTTTCTCCTGATACAAAAAGGAGCAGATTTTCTCCTTATATCATGCTTACATAAGCCTAGCATCGTTTACTTTATTTAAAATACATTTTACAAAATCTGTTATTTACCAGAGTTGCTAAAGGAAAGCCAGTAAAAGCTAAGAGCTTTACATCTGCCAGGGGCGGACACAGGTGATCCACCAACGTGACACTGTGGATGACCAAGGCATCCTGAGGGCTTCCTCTGTAATCATGCATTCTCCCACGCACCGGCACCGTTCAGGCTACCAGGTTGCTATCAAGGGCACAAAACCTATATCTTCCACATCAGGCCTGTATACGGGCCCAAGGTTCAGTTCATTCCCACTATGGAGTTCTGAGGCAGGTATTTTAATATTCCCATTTGACCAATGAGAACAGAGTGGAGGAAAATGTGTCCAGCAAAATGTGTTTCATGAATGTCCCTGAGAACCTAAGTAGATCCTGGAGGTTAATGAGACTCCGTGAACACACACACACACACACACACACACACACACCCCATGTGTACCTTCTTATTTTCAGTGACAGGGAACAACATAACTTTTTGTACAATACATAGACTTAAATTCATGTTTCTAAGAATTTACACAAATAATTCTTAAAATACTTGGAAATTGCTACTTCTTCACTTTCAGACGAATGGACTGTATCAGTGAACATCATTCCACCTGAAGAAAGCACACACCCAAGACATCCAGAATGCTCATTTTTATCCAACACTTGAAAATGATGGAACTTCAGCTTATTTTCAAAGAAATATAGCTTCTTTGTTCACGTTTGACAGAGCTGTCTGAGCGAAGCCAAATCAACTCTGTAAAGGAGTAAACATCGTTCTTTTATTTTTTACAGGCTTTCTTAATCCCTGAGAAACTTCTCCATTTTCGTTCTGTTTATTATTAATATAAACTTTATAATTTGATACTAAATACTACTCGTGTTCTTTGTTTAAAGCCAGTTTAGCTCTGATTGAGCTGCCCTCAGCCTCTGGGGACAGGCACTTCCAGGCCACATTCCTGCTGAAAGCACGCCTACCCTCACCCCCTAGTTTTTTCTTTTCCTCCCAGAAATGACTAATCTTCCTGTTATTGGACTCTTCAGTTTTTCCCTTGCGATTCCTTTCATTTGCATAACGTTTACTTTTCAGGGGCTCTTTTTAGAACTTTACTACCATCTCCTTGGTGCTAGCCTTCTGTTTTCAACAGATTAAAATAGTCAATATTTATGCATTAGCAAACTTTTTTGGTCAACTTCTATGCTATTCAGATGAAGGTACTTCCTCAAGTCAAAAATGCAACTACTCTTTCAATGGATATAAATAAATAACCCTTTGTTGATCTTCAAAGTTAAATTCAGACTAATCCTTAGTGTTACCAGATGCCACAATTAAAGGGTTTAGATCTTTCTTCTCCTTTCAAATTTCCTGATAAGGTACTCAGGCAAAGCAAACAGAATACCACTCCTTTTAAAGGCCTCTTTCTTCCCAGCCACTTCTCTGTAACATCATAAAATGTATTACCCTGGTTTTATGAGCACAACCTAAATAAAGCTTTCCTTATTTTCTAATCAATTGTAAAATATAGTATAATTTCATGCCAAGAATTTGTCTTCTCTATAATCCCAAATACTTGTAATGGTTCTGTTATAGCATCTGAACTGGAGTAAGAGCTGTGTCTCTGCTCTTCAGAAAATATTCAGGAGACTTCTAGAATTACAGTGATCAGTTAAATAATGTATCCTAAAATTCACAGCACAGAACCACGTGTAGCAAAACCACAGCATAGACCCCAACCCCAGGCCAACTATACCACTTGGTATTATATTCCTTATCCCATATATTTTATATTATATTCCTTATCCCAGTCACAGGCCTGGGTCAAAAAGGAGCCCTTCCTGCTCACACTGGCCAGCCAATCAAGATGCTCACACACCTGGAAAAAAAATGCATTTTCTGAACAACAACAACAACAAAAAAAAACACAATTAAAAATCTTAACCAAACACACAGAATTTCCTTGGTGTGGTGTGACACATTTTAATCCCAGCAGCTCAGGAGGCTCAGACAGGAGGATCTCAAATTCAAAGTCAGCCTCAGCAACTCTGCAAGGCCCTAAGCAATTAAGCAAGACTCTGACTCAAAAAAAAAAAATAAATGAATAAATAAAAAGGGCTGGGGAAGAGGCTCAGTAGTTAAGTACCCTTGAGTTTAATCCCCATTACCGAAAACAAAAAAAAAAAAACCACTATAATTTGCTTTTTGTCTTGGAGGTGGGAGCACTCCCAATATTCTCCCTTCTAATTCTTACTCTTTGAAATAAATTAATGAAAAATTCCTTTATTGTCATGTAGAGTGCCCTAAAGAATCATCTGATTCTTCTTTGGAATCAGCAAAGAAGAGTTGTTGTATTCTTCAGCAAATAAAATTCAATGTCCAAATCCCCGCTTATGGCCACTAATTTGAAAGTAAGACCTACAACTCTAAAGTCAGTTGAAAATACTGTTAGTTAAAATGTACAGTATCTGATATTAAAGGTCATAGTAAGCAAAATCAGATTCAGAGACAACATGTCCATTTTTTTAAAATCACATCAGGGATATAAAACAAACCAAAAATATGTGTTCTGTGAAAAGGCAGGGTTCATATCTGTACGCCAAGCAATTAATAAATGTCTTTGCACTAACAAAACCCTTCATATAGAGGCATATTATAGTTAAAGAAAAAAGGATGGGAAAATTTCTTGGCACCACGGTAAGTAATGTTATCAAAACACATTAGTCCAAACAATCAACAGGATTAGAAAGAGCAATTGAGAATATTCCCAAGAGAAGAATTTCTAGATACATTAGAATACTCTAAATATATGTGTGGCTTTATTCAGATCTTATATTAGAAATTAATATATGATTCTGAAAGTTGATAAATCTAAAAATCAGGTGTTTTCCTACTTTCTGATTATAAACTACATAATGGAGCAACCAATTAGGAAAGAAAAGTTCTTTCTATAAAGAAAAGTTCTTTATAGAATTTCTGGTAACAAATGCAGAAGAAATGAAGTCATCACTTTGTAATCCCCCCCAAAAAATTTTTAAATCAATGGTGCTAGAAAATGATGGAGAATCTAGTAAAAGCTCTGGGTCTAGGAGACCCCAGGGGCTGGGCCAGGCAACTCCAGCCCCTGACAGACCAGCACCACAGCAAGAGGAATTATTCCTGCTGGCATGTTGTCAAGACACCTGACCTTCCAGGAAGGCTCTCCCAAACCCTAAGAAATAATACCAAAGGTGCACAGAACTCCAGCTCCAAGTTCAGGTACAGAAAACAAGGGTGGTGGAAAGAGACAAAATAAATGACACTACGAAGAAGAAGCAGTCCGCTGAATTCAGAATTTCAGACCTTTTTCAGGACCACAATCTGAATTTTTTAACAAATAATGGCATTAAGAGGAAAACAGAAGCAGGAATTGAGACACAGAAACAAAGAATCTTAAAAGACTTGGTTTAGATGCGGCTGGCCTGAGTGACAGCTGAGAAACACTGCTTTCCCTTCCAGTGCAGGGAGAGAGGCCCGAGAAGTGTACACAGGATATGATGAGAACTGTCGATCTGACAGATCTGGAGAGAGTCACATTTAGACAAGTTCTCATCTGCTGGAAATACTACTGAAGAGTTTACACGGGAAACTGCATGGGGCTGAAATTTACTTTGCCATAATTCAGGGATAAAAGGCATGTGGAGGGAATAAGTGAAATGGGCAAAATGCTGACAGAGGCACGCGGGGACACAGGGACCCCCAAGGCCGGGGAGTGAGCAGCTGCATAGCAGGTGCACACCAGACTTCAGGTGGACATGAAGGTGCTCAGAAGGTCTTTTCTAATTTTACATGTTTAAAAGTTACCATGATGATGGAAAAGTGACCAAAAAATAAAAACAAACAGAAAAATAGAATGAGTTAGTGCCTGGGCAAGTAACAAAGCTATACTTTATATCTGACTTGAAGTCACAAAATGTGCTCTGCTACTGACAGGCTGGTCTGGCTGGCCTAACGCAATGCATTTATATCTGTGAAGAAGAATGTTCACAGGTGTAGCATGGAAATAACTGGTTAATATAAAAAATCTCATGTATATGAAAATGAATGATAAACTAAAAATGTTAAGGTTGTAGGGGTCATTACCATGCCATGTAATGACGTGTTCACCCTTACGTCACACGTGTGTGAATACATTATCTCTTCTCAAACAAGCAGCGAGGTCTCCAGGGGCAAAGTCCAGGTCTTATCCCTTCAACTCCCAGATGGACTACATCTGTTTCTAGTGAGTCCGCCATGTGTCAAGTCTCTGTGACCAAGTGATAAGGACGCAGAAACAGTCCAGCGCAGGCCATGAACTCCAACCTGAGCTGCAGGGAGCTGCTCGAGGTGACTCCAAGCATAGGTAGAGTATGACATGCATGAGCTACAGCAGCAGAGGACACAGCAGGGTGGAGAGGGCAAGGGTGAGGAGGGATGCTCTAAACCAAATCTAAATATGGAGGTTCACCAACTCCCATCAAGAGGGAAATCCAAGGCAGAAAGACATCAGGTGGAACGGCACAGGAAGCCATGTTCCCCAGGCCTGTGTGTCCAACACTATTCCACGTGAGAGGCACTGATTCTCCATAGATGACCCACTGGACTCAGCGAGGGATCAATAAACATATACAGTCATGCCTCCACATCCTCAGGTTCCACCTCCATGCCTTCAACCAACCACAGACAGAAAATATAAACAAAAACAAAACAACCCTGTGTCCACACTGAACATGGATAGGCTTTTTTTTTTTTTTTTTTTTGGTCATGATTCCCTAAATAATACAATAGCATAACTATTTCCTTAGCGTTTGCACGGTGTTAGATAGTGTAAGCAATCTAGAGAAAATTTAAAGCATACAGGAGGGTGAGCTCAGGTTACATGCAAACACTGCAGGATTTTAAATAAGGACCTGAACATCAGAGGTTGTGGCACCCTTAAGGGGTAGGATAAGGGCCCATGAGCAACCCTAAGGGACACCAAGGGGGACTGTGGTAGTCAAGAAACAGGCAGTATTATGAGAGCATTCACTGTGTGCCAGGCCTCTAGACAAGGACACTAAGATTAACCTTTCTAAGACAAACCTCACATCATCCCCCAAGGCAAGTCATCTTCTCCCAGTCTTACAGGTAAGGACACTGAGCCTCAGAGGATGAAGTAACTCACAGGCACTTGGCTGGCAAGTGGTATAATACAGAATGTTCTGAGTGTTTGAGTGTGGGGGAAAAAAATCAAGAAAGAAAACTCTACATGGCTATTCCCATAGAATTATATATTTTTCCCAAGGACAGAGAGAACTGTAAACAGTGAGTGCTAATAGCTGGGCATGATAGCATACACCTGTAATCACAGAGACTCAGGGACTGAGGCAGGAGGATCTCAAGTTCAAGGCCAGACTCGGCAACTTAAATAGAGACTCTGTCTCAAAAAAAAAAAAAAAAAAAAAAAAAAACCATAAAGGACTACGGATGTGACTCAGTGGTAAAGTACCTCTGGGCTCAATTCCCAAAGTACCAAAAAAAAAAAAAAAGTGAGTGCTACTAAAGGTTTAATGGATGGCTGTCTGGAGAGAAAAGGCCCCTGGATGGTAATCTCTGCCAATTTCCCTAGTGTAAATACTCCTCCCATAGCCAACTTGAAGCAGCTGTGTGAGCCAGTTCCTGCACATCTTTCCTATAACCTTCTCTGAATTACTCATGCGGAGTGTGGGACCAACAAGCTGGAAGGGAGGCAGGTAAGCAAAGGAAAGATGCAACTGACATTGTCTGTCATATACAGGACTCTGTAAACAAATACCTGTCAACTTACATCTGAAATTAATGACCTCCTGAGGAATGTAGCTACTGTGCAAAAGACACTGAGGATGAACAAGTAACTCAAAGAAATTCTGCAAGGAAACCTGCCTTCTCTATGAATGACAACTGACACTCAGTAAGTATTCTTTACATATGATCCATGAACTGCGATTAGTAAGTGATTTTTCTGCTAACTATTCCTCCCTCGGGGGCACACTAGAGGATTTATTTCTAACTAGAGACCAAAGCACAGCTGAAAGAAACTAGTTGATATGGGTCAGCAATAAACACGAAGCCAAAATGGGGAATTATTTTTGCATGTCCTATTCAAACCACATGTCATGCAAAAGGTGAATAAATATTGACCAGAAAGGGAAAGGGAACAAATTTCTCCATCCTCCACACATCCCTTTTTAATTGTTTATACTTAATAAATATATATATATAGATATATGTATATGAGGGTACTCACTAATATTAGAATCTTTTCACTATTGCTTTAAAAACATTACTTTAGAATATTCATGCAATAGCACTGAATAAATAAGTATAGCTAAACAAACCATATATGCATAAAAGGGGATTTAGATTTATACATTGATCCTATCACTTTAAAAATTCTTTTATCATTCTATCATTTAATAAGTGTCTAATGAATAATAAATAAGTATATTTAGGTAAAATAGTAATAAGTATATTTAGATAAAAGTTTTAAGTATAGCATCCATCTTTCACAAGGTATGCAAAAATAATGCTAAAGAGAAGCAACCAGAGATGAACAACGTGGAGAAGACAAATTCTACCCCAACTGCTCATGTGTGAAGTGAACCAGCATGTCCCAGCTCCGCCCATGGCTAACCTGTTGAGGAGTCTGGCTCACAAGAACCTGTAGCCCGTTTCTTAAAGAGTCCTGGCTTAACAGGGCCGCAGGGACAAATGTGACTGATCAGCACTGTCCTGTGCTGAGTTCACACGGGTGGTGCAGGGCCTTGTCCCACACGGCATGCTGCTTCCCAGCGTTCTTCTTGTCTCAACAGCAGGGAACAGAAATCTTTTATCAGGTCAATTTAACTATTGATTTCTACTCTTAACGCTTATAAATGGCAGAAAAAAATGTCACTTTTTCAGTCTACTGCCTAGGGGAGAAAAACCCTCAGAATTTGTGATTAAAACTGGAAAAAAAATAATCAATGAATGATACTGCTGTCTAGTACACAAAACAACCAATTTGTTATTCAACGAAATTGACATTTTTCCAGCCAAACAGTTATCAGACTGAGAAGAAAATGTAGACTTTATTTTTTTTATCTTTGTGATATCACGATTAGTTAAAAGTGAAAATAAATTCAAGTCAAACAATTTCAGGATTCTGACGCAATGCTACTTTTCCTGTTTTTGACGTGGTCTTTCGAAAAGGTGATGGCATCCATTTTTAATCAAACGTGTGACCTCATTCACAACAATAATGACTGTAATTAAATGTTTCTCAAACCCAGGGGTGGGGGTGAGGGAGATTTTGGCAAGGTGGGAAGCAGCTGTGTCAGGTGACAGTCCACATTCCCTCCCATTTTAAACCCCATCTGGGTCAAGGAACGTTTGCTGGGGGCCTCCCCTGGGCAATCTCATGGCAGGTAACATCCAAAGATAACCAAGGCATTCGCCTCTGCTTTCAGAAGCTTCCAGAAAGTGCAGCTGGATTTATAAGCCTGATCGCAGTTGTCCAGATGGGCACGGGGCAGAGTTCTACTGTGGCCCTCTGGTCACTGCACTTTTATGCCATAAAATAACTTGGTAGCCATGTGTTCTCATTATTTTTCAAATATCTATACAACAGGATATCACTTGGCTTTTCTAAAATAAGAATGAATCGGCTCTTGGTTAGGGATTAAGAGATCGTATTAGGAGAAAACTGATATGCCCAGATTTTACAGAGAAAGAACAACAGCCACAAAAACCCTCAGGATAAAACAACTACCACTATCTCCTCCAGTGGTTTGGAAAGCAGATCAGACTACATTTTCTTCTGAAATGAATGTGCCAGTGTGCACATACAATTAGGAATCAGGACTGAAATACACCAAAGCAGAGTGACTGATAGGAAGCCCCTGAGAATTCTGATGAAGAACAACACCAGCTCCATCTGCAGTCCTTAGAGTATTCTAATCACTTCCCAACTTGCAAGATTAGAAAATTGGACCAGCCATGAATTACCCACAAGCCAAGAGAAGGCAGTGTGAAGGTTCTCACGCATGCGTCTTTCAAACACCGTGTGAACAAAACACACGAAGTACTGCTCAGGCCAAGTTCTGTAAGTCCGTATTTTCTAAAGATTATTATAAAGCTTCTCTTCTCTGAAAACATGCTGTGTGCAGACAAGCAGGGCTGATCTAAAATAATGGGACAGCAGAACTTACTCTGGAAGCAGATGACTTCTACAATCTGGGAAGCTCCTGACAGAGCCAGGAGTCTATCTTCATGTTCAAGTGCAGATTGTAGCATGTTACCAGCTACACACATAATTACTCCACTCTAACCCTTAATGAGCCTCAAGTACTAAATGTTTAATCCCTCCTGATGATCCTTCTTCAAAGTGGATAAATGTGGGTTTCTCCTCAAACACTTAATTGTCAGTACTGCTGGCACCAATGCATAATCTGGAACATTTTTTTTTAACTCTATAGAACTTTTCACTTCTTTTAAATATAGCTCATATCACAGAGGTCCTAAAATTTGTTGGAGGGAAAAATAATGAGCAGGTGAACAATCGACAGAGTCATGCATTTATACTTTTAGAAGCTCAGATCTCCTTTCTATTTCAGTGTGAAAATTTGCAGCACCATATTCACTTTTGAAAGATAAAACAATTTTTTTTTCCCAAAACTAACAGTGGGGAGAAAGTAAAGTGTAATGGCACTTACATCTTTCTACAAATACCACATATCTTTATTACTATTATTAGTTCTATATTAAAAACAAAGTAATGATGGCAGTCAGGTTTTCAGAGCGTAACTCTCATAATCAACACGGATCTAAGCAAAGCTGCTGTTGATTCTCTCAATAGGGTCAAAACAGACAGCTACAGCTCTATTCACGTTGCTGCCTTGGCCAGGGCGTCCCTCCCCACAGCCCCTGAAGGGGAGGCAAGCCATAGGACACTTCACACAACGAGTTGGCAAAGTTATTAGCACCCCTATGGACTGTGCCCTGCAGAGACCAGTCTACAATTCCTCTGAAACACAGGCTGCAGAAACTAGTCACTGTGTCAGGGAGGCTGGCCAGGCCCCCACGTGCTGCCAGCACAGGGTGACATACAAACGCAGCAGGGGTCCATATCAAGGCCTGCTCCAAATGTGTCCATCCACAGAACACCAGTGACCCTGACTATGGCATGGCAGCATGACTAATGAGGACCACCATGAATGAAGGGTGCTGGAATCCTCAGAGATAGCACGTATGAGGAGTCACACTGCTGTCTGGCCAATGTCCCATCTCCTGAAAAGAAATTCTCTGAAGCTGGATTCAAACACACATAAAATCCATGGGTAATTACTGGTCATGGTCAGGAGGAATCACTGCTTTCAACCCACTCAACACTTAATGAATGCCAAGGATATTCATGACACCATGCATACAGAGGTGATTAATGTAAGCCACCCAGTCTTAAGGAGCTTATGAACCAGAGGGGGAAAACACAAACTGGTCGTAAAATTCAGCATAATATGATTTATTCTATGGGACACAAAAGGCAAGGAAATGTGAAGGAAGAAACCATCCACTTCATGAAGGAGGCCTCGTGTGAGGGCTATCGGAAGGTGAGGGACTCCGGGAGAAGAAGAATCAAACCCTCTGTCCGCTGCAGCCGCAGGGTGGCTAGCAGCAAGACTTGGCCAAGATAAAAGCAGCATTCACTAAGAATCAACTGGCCACATCGATTTTAAAATGGCAGGCATTATATATTTAATCATAATATTAAATTGTGTCCCGAACATCCTTTATATTAAGAAATCTGATAATTAACTTATGATGTATATAAAGGCAAGCTTTCTTCTGAGAACAGCAAAACACAGTGTATGTATTTAAGCCACCCACCAGCAAGGCTTCAGAACAGTCAGGAAAGCTTTCCGCTTGGGACCCTCATCAGTCAGGTGTCTCGGTAATGTGATTTTCATCAAATGAAAATATCCCAATGTCCCAGCAGGTTCCATTTGTTTTCCTTTGACTTAGCAACTGGTCACATATAAAAGGTCCTGCCAACCATGACATTTTTATGAATATCATTAATCCCTACCGTCACCACTCCTTGGTTTCCTAATCTGTAAAATGAAAGCATCACATGACATCATTTCTAAAGTGCCTTCAATTGCAAAACCAAACAGCACATCACTGGAGCTCAATGCTGAACGTGGCAAAGGAAGAAAATCACCTCCAAACACTAAGCCAAACCCTCCGTGGTTACACAAACTGTATTTCAAAATGCAAAGAATAAACAAATCTTGAATGAAGAACAAGAACAAAAAAATGTCAGACTGTTCATGGAACTAAGGCTAACACCTGAGTTTTCACTCTTGACATTTTTATGAAGATTGGATTATCTGGAAGTCCTCCATGGCAGTCACCCTGGTAAAAACCTGAGTGGAACCACAGCTGAACCATCAGTGTCTTTCCGGTCCCTTTGAAAAAGCTACAGACACTTCCAATATGGTAAATAGAAACAAGGCTAGTAAGCTATACAACAAATTCAAAATGTTAACCTGATACTGAAAAAGCACAATAATCAGGGGAACTTAACCAGTCAGAATATTATAATTTGAGAGCTGGTCTGCAGTGTCTGTGAATAACTTTAGGAAGTGTTTTCTAAAAAAAATCTGTATTGATTTTATTTCTACCCTTCACATTGACATAATGCTGGACATGCCTCAGATTTGAGATTTGCAGCCTGTCCTTTCAAGGATCTGTGCAATGATGATAAACCCAGTGGTTCGCATCCATGGAGCTTGAGCTAACTAAGTACCATATATCTGGGTTAAGGGTTGTGCTGGACCATGCATCTTGACCTAGAGTAGAATCTGTAAACCACAAGCAAACAAGTTTTCATCCATCAAGTCCCATCTTAACTCAAATGAAGTTCTGCGCCACACACTGGAATATATTTGCAGTAATTTCATCAACCTAAAACACTGTCTTTATGATGACACAGTGTTACCTGTGCTACTGGAATAAACACACACACACACACACACAATCTCTCTCTCTCTCTCTCTTCTCTCTTCAGGATTAAAAGCTCTAAAGCTCTACCTTGATAGTTGAAATAAAACTTCTAATGGTGCTACAAAATTTGTTGTTTGAGCTTCAAGGCAATAGTCTTTAAGTAAGTAATTCAAAATATATTCTGCAGTATCCTTTTAAGGGTTTTTTGTCTTAAAATACACATACTGAAGTGATCGAATCATTTTCAGAATGCATGTAACTCGAGATCTCTCTTTTTTCTTCCATTGGGGACCTGTTTTTCTCTAGAACAGTTACAAAGAAAAAACATTTTTCAGCTCGTCATAAGGATGACTTCCTTAGAAACCTTTCCTTTGTACTATTAAACAGTCTGGAAAATCGCTTGCCTGACTCATTCATGCTGTCAAAATACACTACAGGCTAATGCCGACCATCAATTTCTCTGTTTCCTAAAACAACACACACATTTATGCATGAAGTTCTAAACTAACAACACTTGCAGTTTTAGACTGCTGTTATGAGCTGATATTTTATAAAACCACATACACACAAGTTAATGTATTAATTTGCTATACTTGAGGACTGCCATTTGTTCTTTAAGAAAACTTATTTAAATCCATTGCAATCAGAAGGTTAAAAAAATCAAATAAATAAAATAATATCTGTCTTTTTTTTTCTTTAACTTCCATGCTACAAATAAGGAATAATTAAAAACTCAAAGAGAAGATATTAAGAGTCATTTGGAGATAAATTCACATACAGTTATTTGTAGATCAAAATGACATAGGTAAAAATATGAATTCTTTACAAAAATAGGGTAGTTATACCAGGTAGTCACTGGAACTCCACATCTGTTGAAAAGTTCTGTAAGAATCGTATAAAAGATAACAGCTCATTTTATCTACTGGCAAACATATCATTGATATCATTGATAGAGAAGATACAGCATTCAATGGAGACGATGAGTATACATCAGGTTCACATTCTAGGGAATGGTCTTTGGAGAACAAATTTTTAATCAAAAACTTAACACAGATACAAAAAGAACTAACTCATTAAGTAGGTAAGAAGGGTAATTTTGTTTTTCAAATCATGTTTTTCAAAGTTACCCACAGTGCTAATAAGAAAAGAAAAGCCAGCTCTATTTCAGACTGGAGCCTATGAAGGTCTCCAGATGGTTTTAGCCTTAGGAGACAAATACTTCCTTCTACGCGGACTGAGAGATCACAGCAAAAATGCTGGGCTCCCTGGCCTGCTTAGACACATTAAATCAAAGGTTGCCAATCAGGAGCATGCTACTCTTAAGAACATCTACCTGGTCACATCTATTGGATTAGCAACTCTAACCAACTATGTGGAGGGGTGGGGCCAGCAACAGGTCCGGAAATAAACACACTGCTCCCCTCCCTGTGCTTCAAGCAGGGCACCTGGAAAAGGGCTCAAGATGCTGCTGAGCACACAGTGGCCACACCACAGAGGCTGCCACTCTTTGGCCACAAGGCAAGGCAAGGTGGGGGTCTAGCAGGTGCCAATAACAATGGGGTCCATGGGCACCAGCACCCACACGCGTGACTGAATGCCAAGCTTTTTTACAGCTGGAGTTCTAAACTGACAGGTCTTTTGAGGCCTGGATTGTAATGGGCATTTAGAAAAAGCCTGTCATGATTATTTATGTTCCCTCCTCCTTCAAAACTCATAAGCTAGCCAAGGAAACCAAGGTGGCAATACCTTGCTAGACGGCATCAAGGTTAGAAGAGGGACAGATCCTCAATTCATCCTGAAGCAAATACTTTTTTGAAAAATCAGTCAAGTTTGGGGACCAACATGTAATTAGAAGGGATTAATAAGGAACAACACCTTTATTAACTTAACCTTATTTTTGATGATCATTATTTCAGCATCTTTTCCTATCTAATAGACCCATAAGAAGTGCCTGCATGAGTCTGAGAAAGAAAGCAAGCGTGTGTGCATGGGCTCCGACTGTTGATAGTATCTACAGAAACTTGTCTGCTGGAAAATGTTTCTTTAACTTTGGTTTTCGCTCCTACCTTAGAGCTGATGGGAAATAAAAACTTTTCCATGGATAAGAGCCAACTGAGAGCTAAAACAAAAGGTGACATTCATTAGTGGAGCAGGGCACCATGATCTCATTCTGACGGTTGATTTTTTGCATTAATTGCAAACTGTCTAAAATTTGAAAAATCAAACTATCAATGTCAAAGAAAATAAGTAAATGTCTGCCTTGCCTTAAATATTATTATGTGAAAAAAACTTAAATTATAAAACACAAAACAAATCTAAGTTAGAATACACTTGATTGCTAATTTTATAATTTAGCTTAGTTTTCTACCTCTGCAATATCCCAAAATGTGAACAGCAGTATATATATATATATATATATATACACACACACACACACACACACACACACACACCTTATTGTACTCACTCACAAATCCAACAGCATGCAGTTTCAATATGAAACCATTCTTAAAGACAAGGGAATCTTTCTCAGGAAAATGGAAGCATCTAATGGTGCTGCTGCCCTCTTTGACTTTTAAAAGAAACAAGAGAGGAAAACTTCTAGGTTTTATGCATCTGCTAACAAAATACCAATTGACTACTTGATTCCAGAAAGGTCTTACTGCACCATTTTTGGCAACTGCCAAAAGGCTGAAAATAAATTTTATATTCCCTGCTCTCAGAGGTCCCCCTGTACTTTCTCCTAATTGTTTCTCAACATGGTAAGAAACTAAAATAGCCACCTCCATTTAAGAGCCCCTCCCCTGCACACACTTGATCCTTCCAGAACAGGAAGTAACACAGTTAACTCACCACCACACACTCATCGCTACCCAGCAGTCCAGAGCGGGCAATAATCAGCCTCTTACGGAGGCAGGGGCATGGCCCAGTCAGCCAACAGAAAATGCACCGCCCATGTTCAGAGCTAGGACGTAACAGCAACCACATTCACGTGAGCGCACAGAAAACCCAGCAGCAGGGACCCGAGGTGGTGTTGTATGATGGTTTTGTTTTGCTTCTGTTCACTTTCTGGGGGCAGCGGGTAGTGGGGAGCAGATTCTCTTTTACCTCTAACCAGTACAAAAGCCCCACACTTGTGAGTTGATAAGCAAACGCATTTAAATCCCTTGGTGCAAAGGGGCCATTTCAATGGGCTAGAAGTGCATCCCCATGAATTGGGGAGTGGCAGCGAGAGGAAGAAAACAGAGGCTGTGAAAGACAGAGCGTCATGGATCTGGAATTTCCTTCTGACCCCAGGGAAGGCAAGAGGCAGAGGTCTGACTGAGAAAGTTCACAGAGGTGAGGGAATCACAGGAGGACAGTAGGAATCTTGAAGAAATGGACTTTGAAATTCAACAGAATTTCTATTCTGTGCAGGTACTCTACTGAAAAAACATCAATTTTTAAAAATGTTTTAGATAAGTCTTTTGGGAAAAAATTTACAAAGATATATATCTCAGTTGAAATATCAAATGCAGATCTATTTATTGTAGAACAGCATAAAGCTAAGAGGCACTAGTTTAAAATGAAATCAAATTTACAACAGATGGTTATAACGACTTTTCCATTCATGGAAAACTGCATTCACTAAATGGGTTTTAGACATAAATAATAGTGCAAATACAGGGTTATTCTGTTGACACTGACCTCGTTACCTCGAGGTCAAGTGATAGACATGTGATGGGATACTCTCTCTTGGTAAGTGGACAGTAATGAGGTAGAGTGTGAGAGAGTGTGTTCAGATACCACCTCCACAGCTATTTCTCATTGTTTCAATCAAATGACCCTTGGACACCTACCATGCAATGTGCAAAATGGTGAGTGACATTCTGAACCAAGGCAGTTTCTCTCTTAGGGGATACACAACCTCCACTGAATTCCGGCACCCAGACAAGAACAATACCAATGGCCACTGCTTACAGGGTATTCACAGAGGGCAAGACAGAACCCAGGTGATTTACAGAACACGGTGGACCTTACAGAATCCTCGCGAACCTTCAGGACAGGTATGGGGCTCACAGAGGAGGGAACCTCTTCTCTTTTCGTGATAAATCACGTCCAGCTGAATCCCAGGTGTGAACTCCTAAGGCAGCCTTGACTCTTTGCCATAAAGAATTTGTTTCTTTGTTACTAGACTTTGCGTAGAGCTTCATGCAACCATCCTTAAGACCCCACTTTGATTAAAATTCCACAGGTAGCAAGAGGACTAACACTCTCATTATTCCTGGCACTAACACTTGCCTCGTGTTTATTGTAAATTTCACCCCAAGGAAAAGAGCAGGGATGCCAATCTAGACCCTCAGAAAACACCAAGAGATAACAAAAATGAAAGGTGACATTAGAGCAGAAAGATGAAGAAACCAAACTGCTCACAAGATAAACTCAAAGGACAAGGACTGCCACTCAGTCCTGGAAACAGTGAATCCCACTCACGCACCAACTTTCAATCCACATAGCAACCAATTTTCTAAAAAAATATTTCCAACTGGCTGTTAGACTAAACTGATACGATCCAGAAAACGGCTAAGCACCCAAGTGTCTTCACTCTCAGGAGAGACCCTCGAACACCAGCTGAAGGGGGCAGGGGCTTTCTGTTCCTGCCAACCATCCAAAAGAATTGCTCCCCGAGAATCACGGTTTCCCAGAGCACTCCAAATCACACCGTGGGCACTAATGTCTAGCCACATCTCTAAGAGTCCAGGATGACAATTTAAACTAACATTTCCTAAGCGTTCGATAAGACCAGGAATTTCATGGATTTCTTAAATCCATGTTTTTTTCTGAGAGCAAACAGGCAACAAAATGCAAACAGTATTCTTACATTTACATAGTCCTTTTTATTTCAATTACATATAGTACAAAAGTCTCAAAAAATGATGTGAGTTCTTTTTAAATACATCATTGAAATTCATACTTAATGTGAAAAAAATTCCACTACCTGGATCTAGATGTCAGTATTATTCACACAGTATTACAGAAACACAAAGAATAAAAATTAATTACTGTGATTTTATTCCCAGCTTATTTTGAAATGCCATATTAGAAATCATAAACATACAATAGGAAGACCTTTAACAAGAATCTCTGTCAAAGAGGCAGAGAAGGCTCACCCTCAGTTAACTTAACAGAGTACAACTAACCAAGTCTTGTTTTTAAGCATACATAATAATATTGGAAATTTTTAAAAGTGCCCAGTAAAACTCACAAAAAAATGAAATTTCAGCATCAAACTAATCCCACAATTACATGCATTAGGTAAACATCAATTATGCTGCTTCCTTGAAAGAAGGAATACTCTATTTTAAGAAAAAAGTCCCATCAGGATAGTCATGAAATGAAAACCCCTTTATCTGCTGCCCTTTCCTTCACTACGAGGCCTCATCCTGCAATCTTGACTCTCGTGGTTTTTTTCCCAGAACAGCCTGTTCCATTTGCTAACATGTTTGTTCTCTGTGCATGGCTTAAATTTTAAAATTCAACTTGACCCAAGGGTTAGACTCTACTCTGTCAGATCCCTAATTTAAAATGTAATGGAAATTCCACATCCTAAATGAGAAAAAAATTTTAAGAAATTATTTGGAGATAGTTTTCTGAATTCAGATAAAGTCTAATTGATCATGATTTTTTAAAATACAGTTATATTCAGGCAATAGTGGTGACTCAACAAATACTTGTGCTACCTAAAACTCAATGTGACTTGGATTTATCTCACTGAATCACAGAATCTGATGGAGGGCCTGGCATAACCCTCTTGTCATATAAAAAAAAAAAAAATCAGGGTTATACCCATTCCAACCCAAACACGCAGATTCTTCTGCAGTACACAGCACTGAAGCTGAGATTCCTCTCTGCTCCTCCTACAGTAACCAGATGATGTTTCCAACCCACTTCAGGACAACCTCAAGCACATATGCAAATATTTAATACCTGCCTGTGTTTTACGTGGGCAAATTTGTTTTCTAGTGGAACATTTTGAAATTAAAGACTTGAGAAGTTTAAAACAATATTTTATTATTCTACAATCATTTTCATCTTCATTGTACTTCTCAATAGCCTGAGAGCTCAGAATAACCATTAGTGTGTCAACACCCAAAGCAGAAGACTATCATTCACCCTACATTAGTCCTGCCAACTGCAATGTCTGAGAGGGTAGCAGGATGGATCATCTTTTAGCAACTGAGATGCAGAGGTGGCAAGTACTTTAAATTATAATGTCCTCAAAATCTTAAATAAACCTTTAGTAGAAAAGCGTGTATTTCCCATGAGATTTCTCCTCCTGTACTATTCAGCCTTAGTAGGAAATTAAAAAGCCAAGAGTAGCAAATAAAGATACTAAAAGCAAAGCAAAATTCATTTTGAATTTATTTGCCTTTCTTATTCTGTATATACTTAAGCCACTATACTATACAGTACATATTAAACTACTATACTTTAATAATCATTTAAAGGTACTAGAGGAGCTATTCAGGTGATCCCAACACAAAACATTTGCAATGGGAGTTGAGGGTTTTTTTTTAATATATTGGGTTTTCATATTTGAACATTTGCTTTCAATTTATTATTATGCTATGATTCATGGGAGGCGATGTCTGGGAGTAAAAGTTCACAGTAGTAAAAAAAAAAAAAAGTTCAATAAATAAAATCATGATGATAATCTTTTCTCAGAGCTAGGTTTGGATTTCATTAGTCTCCACTTAGCCATGAAGAGATATGAGATAATGTGGAGAAAAATAATTCATTCAGAACACAGATCTTTCTCAACGAGATTCTTTATATAAATAATGACTTCTTTAGGTATGTCTTTCTTCATGGTTCATTTCTCGGTTGCCTCCCTTAAAGGAGAACTGTTTTGTGAAAAGCAATGTCGTCTACAAAAAGGAATCTTATTTCAGGAAGGATAAATTTGGCTGTGTTTTTTCTCTAAAACCTTTCTTTCTTTTTTTCCTTTTTTTTTTTTCTTAATTTGGCCCACTTTGCAAGCTAACACTGTTTAGTTATAAAAGCTTCCTGGGACTGGAAGATGTTACTAGACTTATTTTCAGTCTATGGAAGATTTTAGAATATTAGATGAGCAAAGATATCTGAAAGCAAATTGTCTGAATGCAGTACCATGGAAAAGAATGAATTACAGATGTAATTTATCTGTCACAAGCAGATCCTGAACACTGATTGTGTCTGTATTTGTGCAGAAAATTGGAAATGACAGAAAGTTTTCCCAGCTTTCCTAACTTTAATTCTCCATGTTTTCCTTCGTGTAATTTACTGTCGACTGCTAGCTGCAGCTGCTTCCTCCTTACTTGAGTAAAGCCTGGACTTAGGCGTAAGTGTTTCTGTAATCCAGAAGCCTCCACACTAGGTCTGGGTCTTGTGCACAGAGATAAATTCTAACCTAAGACACTGGAGTCCTACAGGGCCTGGAAAGTCCAAGGTCTTGGATCTTTTTTTTATTTCACTTATTTATTTTTATGTGATGCTGAAGATCAATCCCAGGGTCTCGCACATGTGAGGCGAGCACTCTACCATTGAGCCCCAGCCCCAGCCCTGGGTCTTGGGTCTTAATCATTGAGCCTCAAACTCTCATTAGCATCTACTAAAACATAAATAGTGTTAAATAAGCCCAGCAAGCTTCAGAAGAATTCTGCTGGACCCAAAACTGTGATCTAATTTGAAATGTAGGTGGTTCCCGCCTGACCACTGACCACCAGGGCCAGCTACTTCCTGTGGGAAGGGGGCCTCTGTTAATGGGGATTCCCTCCAGTTCTTCTGGCCCCACTTGTGGTCTCAGACTTAGCAGGACTCCCCGCCCCAACTCCTGCCCGGACGCTTCGGGTCCTCCTTCATTACCCCACTCCCTGACACCCTGGTCTCCTGAGGGGGGCCCTGTGTTTTAAAGCCTGCCCCTCCCAAGTCTGACATAGGAAGCACTTGAACTAGTCTTCAAACAGTTGAACACTCACCCCATTGCCTCCTCAATATCCTCTGTGCTCCCATGTGAGTTGATTATGAACCCCTGACTATTTGCCAGAAAGGGGGACAACTGAGCTTGACCTCTCCACCGTCTACCTGTCTGGCCACAGCTACAAGTGACAAGGCTGCTCCCCCACCCCCACCCTCTCTGGTCTGCCCATTTCCAGCCCTGGCCTACGGAAGGCCAGCTGCAGGGAACAGGAGCAGCCCAGAGATGACACCAGAGAACCCCCACACGGGGCTGCAGAGGATACTCCTGGAGCTGGGGAAGCCCCCCACCCACCTGGGCCCAGGTGCCTTTCTGAACCCCAAACTGAAACTTCCAACACTTCTCTCCCACAGAAACACTCTGACGAGAGCACCAGGGTCTGTGGCACTGTGGGACTGAGATGTGTGACAGGCGTGGTTCTTCCCAGGCCTCTCTGGAGGCTCCTGGGCCTCACCAATAAGGGGAGTTTTCAAAGCTGCTTGTTCCAGACAGTAATCCCAGCATCCTCCAGTCACTCTGAGTTCTCAGCCTCGACCTGATGATGGGACCACACTGCTCTGTGGGAAAAGGCCTCCTCAACAGTTACAACTTGGGAACTTGTTGTATCCAGGGAGGGGCAGCTATCTAGTTGAAACAGTGGCTCCTTATCTCAGATGCTCAGCTGAGGCTCTTTCCTTTATGGCCACATATTTGACAACAGATACGTAATCTCTGAGAGCTGGTCTCCTGCTCTCCAGTTCTTGGATTCAATACTTGTTGATTCCTTGTTGACTTAAAGTATAATTGCTTCTAAATACTTACTGCTTGAGGCCCTGGGCTGTAAACTTGCCTGGAATATTCATTTTTACTCCTAAGCATGCTGTGTGACTTGGGTGAACTCCTTAGAATATGTGAATGCAAAGTAATGCTCCCCAGGGAGCAGAAAAGGGCACAAGCTGAGGCTTCCTGTTCATCTCACTAGCAGAACAGAGACCTTCCCAGCCTCCCTGCATTTCACCCACCCATCTCTCAAATGGGAGCAGTGTCAGGAACAAGGTCCAAGGGCTGCTAGAAGGACTGAGTATCACCAAACAGCACAGAGCACTGAACAGGGCGCCCACATGCAGCAACTTAAATATTAAGTCATTTTATTATTGTATTCTATATGGAAGAAAAAAAAGAAGAACATTTTATGGAGGAAGCAGAAATAGAATCATAGTAAGCACAGAATCTCTCGTCATGTACGATCATTTGGGACCCATTTTTATGGTAGGTGTGCCTGTTATACTCAAGTTGCAAATGGGTAAGTAAATATATAATTAGGCACTGCTACAGGAAAATAAAAGTGAAGCTGTTTTATTTTTATGTAAGTAAAAATCAATCCATTTGAGATACACCAGGTTGGCCTGACCCACAGCCAAGACGGAGAAGTGATGACAGATTTGCCGCATGACAAGACACAAGGTTCTCTTCAGAAGTGGCCTCCCTCCGGCCAATCCCACGCCTATCTGCTTTTCTGGGAGGTTTATTTGATTCTAGAAGCTTTTTGGTGGAAAATATCTCTAACTCTTACCCCAGCGACTGGACCCCCAACCATCCTCTCACCTTACCTACCAGAGGTCTCATTTTAATGAAGATAACAAAAGACCACGGTTATGTGAAAGGAATCCTGACTGGAATGGCCTGAGGTCCCTCTGTCTCTTTCCTGTTCCTATTTTCTAGAACAAGGATATGATGGCTGGGGCTGTAGCAGCCTTCTTTCAGGTTTAAAGCAAGCCTGAATTTGGAAGTCAAATGCTCCTCAGAACTAAAGATGAAGGAACCTGAATTCTAATGACAACGGAGTCACCAACAGGCCTAGATAAGGATTATAAACCCCTAATTTGTTTATGCCAAATGCTGGGGAGGGATGAAGTATCTCTCTTACTCAATGCTGAATCTAATACTTTACAAACAACATGTGTAAATGAATTCTGTGTGACTGTGGAGAGGAAAATAAAGAGGGTTCACAACCAACAGTTCTGAGGCTGGACAGCTAGGAGCTGGAAAGGTCTTACAGATAACACAGGAAGAACAGAGGTTAAAGATGGACAAGGTCCAAAGACATCCCGGGGACAGCCTGTCAATCAAACTAAAAGGGATAAGTCAGTTGGACAGTTTAATAACCGCCAGTGATTTTCACAACATAAAATCTTGTACCATAAAAAACAAGAAATGAAATTTTATCTCCGAGTGAAAATCTTCCAAAAATACATCAGAGGGTTAAGGACGATGCTATACGTAAATGTGCACTAGATGATAGCTACGTAAGAAATATGATATTTGGTAAAATTCTGTAGTAGTTTAGTGTACCCTGAGTATTAGATTAAGAAGTCCTCCCTGTAATTAATCTCATTTACAGTGACGTTCACAGAGAAATCACTACTCCAATAACCTCTTACACTTCAACCCAGTAAGTATTTCCATCAAGATTCCAGGGGGTTTCACCTCAGTCAGTTTTCTGTATGCTAACAACTCTCTCTAGTGTCAAGTCACCTAATTACCCATTACTACTGTCTTAATTTTTGGCCTACATGTCAACTTAGGAAACTGTTCCTCTAGCTAAAAACACAGAATGTGTTTCTGTTAAAATTACAAAAAAAAAAAAAAAAAAACTTTTAAGAGCCTTGAATTTTTCAATAGGATCTTTTAAGAAAATAAGCAGCTTTGTCTATGTCTGTGGAAAGGCAGACACTGTCTCAACATGAAAGGTACCTGGTTAGCCATGCTGATAGCCACAATCCTGTGCTTATCCCTGGCAAGGAAAGTGACAGGATCAGCTTCCAAAAAAAGTCCCCAAGTGCCTCTGTGGGGTCTCAGAAACACTCAAGTGTCTCTCCTCTACCCTGGACTGGCCACAGGAGTGTGCTGCTCACAGAACGGACCCTCCTAGCAGTAGCCTGGCTCTGGGACTGTTGTGAGCTCTCCGTGGACTGTTCTGAGCTCTCCGTGGACTGCTCTGAGCTCCCAGTGGACTGTTCTGAGCTCTTCGTGGACTGTTCTACGTTCTCTGTGGACTGCTCTGAGCTCTTGGACCGCTCCGAACTATTCATGGAATCAGACAGACCCTGAGCAGTTTTAGATGTGTGCAAACCCCGAGCACTAACTGCTCAAGTCCTACTACTAACCTGAGCCTAATCACTAAAGTCCTGTGCGTCTTGGGTGGCAACAGCTTAGTACAGCACACACTAAAGCGAGGTTTAAGGAGAAAAGGCAAAGCAGAAGCAGTGGCTCAACTGCAGGGTCTACACTTATCCTGACATAGTGCCATTCAAAACACAGATTTGTTTGTCCGATAACTTTAAAGACATCCATTCACTTAGAAATCTTTTCTCAAAGACTTTCTAACTATAAGAGCATAAACAGCAAATGAACATAGGCCCGAGTCTACTGAAGCAGCTGTAGCCACCGAGGACCTGGCTAAGAAGGCCCCGTCAAAGCCGATGGCCCTGGGCATGTGCACGGCTCTTCAGAGGTGTGAGGATTCTGCTGACCAAGTGTGAGTGGCACTTGTGCACTGAGCACCATGGTGCTCGCCATGCCTCCTAGTGAACTAATCTCCAAAGATATGGGAGACAAGGATCTGCTGTGTCAACCCATCACTGAGAGGCACATTGAACATGTGCCCAAAGAGCCACATGTAACTATGAGAAAAGCTTTAATGTCATGTGGAGACATCACTGGCAAAAACCAAACAAACACAACACTCAGTAACAGCTATTCCAATTAGGCACCTACTGGATGAACATTTTAATTTGAAAGAGGATGTTGTATCTGGAACTCCCAGATACCCTTCTGTCAGGGTTACTGTTAAACTTGGTCACAAATACAGGAAAAGACCGTGTTGAGGCTCAGCAACAGAGGCAATACAGGCAGTCACTGGGCTGAAGAACCCTGTGCAGTAACAGAAGCAACTCCAAGAATTAGCTGAGAACACCTTTGGGACCACTTCCTATCCTCCATATATGCCATCTAGCCCACATGGGACACCCAGAGACTAGGTTCCTTTCTGCACTGAGCTGGTCCTTTACCTAGTGCACGTCTGTGAGCCCCAAAGTCCAACTTCTAGACTTCATATGCTGTCCTAGGTCAATGCCCAGATCCCATGCCACTGTGCAGTGGCATCTGATTTCTGCTGTGTCTACAACAACCTTCTCAGAGGAGGGGGGGGAGAGAGAGACAGACAGACAGAGAGATGATATATCTCATCAAGGGACACAGACAAATCTCATCAGGTGGGGAGGGAAAGAGAGAATCTGATTTCTGCTGTATCTACAACAATCTCCTCGGGGGAGGGAGAGAGAGATTATATAGACAAACAGACACAAAGATGATAGATCTCATCAGGGAAGATAGACAGATCTTGTCAGAGGAGGGAGATAGCTAGATAGATAGACAGACAGACAAACAGATGATAGATCTCATCAAGGGAGACAGACAGATAGTCCTTGTAAGGGGAGGGAGATAAATAGATAAGAAAGATGATAGATCTCATCAGGGGAGATAGATATAGATAGACTACACACAGAGAGACATGTATAATAGCAAAATGAAAGTTTAATTATCTTAAATGAAATTGATTAGTTTGATAAGAGAACAAGTTACTGAAGTTTCAAGAAAAATGAGTTTTGATAGATTTTTTTGAAGACATATAGTTAAACATAAAGGTTTATTCTCCCTCCCTCCCAGCACTGAAAAGTGAATGGATATTTGAAAGAAAACAAGTCAATCAAAAATAAGTCGCCATTTCTGTTGATCATATAATAAAAGTTTAATTTTCAAGAATATAACAAATTCAACATCACATTAAAAAAAACATTTTGTAGGCTCTCTTTACATATACTCCCTAAATTTGAAAGGTCATGACTGAAGAAAATAGGTAACTATAATCAGTTATTATCTAAAATATTGTTTCTTATATATGACATTCTAAAGATGGCTTGTAAGACTGGCATTTTTAATTCCTATTTTTCTTTCTCTTGGTACTTCTTTCATAAGCCATAAGCAGGAAAATTCCTCATCAGCATAAAACAGTACATATTTCAAATGTCCTAGATTTCTGAAGTAAGTAAAACACGCAAAGCTACAGCATGTAAACATGCCGAGCCTCAGATGGAACGTACTCTTTTAAGGACTGTGAACAAGAACTCCAAATCTAAAAGCAAAACTAATGAGAGAAATTAAGTGCTTAAAATACTGGTTGGTATACTACACTCACTGCAACTCATATTATTCTGCTTCACCACACACACACACACACACACACACACACTCTGTATATACATTCCTCATTACCATGTACAACCATTTTACTTAGCAACACATTTATTGTTACAGATTTCTATGTTTTCCCTGTTGTATATTCAATGTTATTTTTTTGCAACTTAAACTCACCAGAATGCCAACTGAAATACCCTCAGCTAACTTTCTTCCTATCATCTTCAGTATCATGCCAACTGATTTTAGATAAATAAATACTTTCTTGTTCTGTTTAACTTGTGTTTTTTAATGAAGCAAATTCTCCTAACAAGAAGTCTGCCGTGGATGTAAGTCAGCCGGGAGCCTGGCCAAAGCCTGCCACGGCACAGCTGAAGGGGACAGCCATTTCACAGGGTCCTCTCAGAGAGTATTTGGTTTGCTTTCCTAACTTTCTAAAAATAGCAGATTACACAGGCCACCTCCATCTCGTGGCTCAAGAACTCACAGAGGCTGGACTATGGACTGCAGGAACACACAGGGCACATTTTGCTGAAGAAGTCGGGATATGCGGAGCTTTCTGAATTCCTTGTGCTCACTGAGACAATGCAAGCCATCTAGTGGTTACTGGCACAGAACCCGCGCCAGGCTCCCAAATTTCAGAACTTCAAGCATGAGTCACAGTTACTTGAACTGTTTTAAAATATGTTTTTGATCTATTTTAGCCACAAAACCAAAGACAGGGAAGCTATCATCTAAAAGGTAGCCTTTTCAACACTGTTTAAAAGATCACACCGTGCATCAGTTATAATGTATATATATGAGACATGGTCTTTCAGGCATGAGCATTTTACTGCATATTCAAAATCGTCCTAATTCACTCTTACTACAGTTATGTCGCCAACATTTAAGGAGCTGCTGTCCTGATGACGAAGCTCCACCATAAATAAACTTATGTTTACTCTCTTCTCCTTTGACTCAAGCCCCCGATATTTTACCAAGTTTTAGACAACATAGATTTCAGTTTCTCTTAGACAAAGGACAAAGTTTATGTTGATTAGCTGCTTACAGTGAATGCATGTCATCAATAAACTTAAAATCTTGAAACCGCCTGTCAGCTAACAGAGCCCCTGATGTGGCAGTTGGATCCCGTCAGTGACACAGTCTGTCATTGAGCGATGCCGCCGCTCAGCTCAAAGGGGAACTGTTCCCTGGCCACAAGTGAGCAGCAACTACAAAAATATTTTCAGATGGAAAAATAGCAACTGAATATTAATGTTTCACAATGTTTCCAGACGCTGTGGAGGGCAGGTCTTCTGCGAAACCACTCAACGTCACAGCCAAATTTAATGTCCTTCCCTTTGCAGCTACAAATGCACCGGCAACCATCTATAGGATTAAAGACTGGATTTACCAGTAATTGGGTCAAAACAGGGTCACTTATGGACACAGCTGGTTATCGAGAAGAGCAATTAGCCCTTTGGCCCTTATTTTACGGGTCCCCATCTCTAATTACACCTGAATTCGGTCAGCATGAATTTAGGAATACGTGTTCAGGAAAGTACAACCACTGTGCCCTTCATCCACGCCTTTCAAAGGAAAGGGAGGAAGGCCCGAGAGTAATTTACAACTTGTGCTTATTGATCTCAGGGCTATGACATTAAGAATAACCTAACATCTCAAGATATTTCTGTGGTTGTTAACGTCTCAATTTTATCCTACTCTGAAGATGATATCCTTGGAATCTTTGGCAAAAACTTTAGCAGAGTAAGCAGCCCAAGGTGGATCAAGAAGCAGTTGACTGAAACAGTTAACTCATAACTCACCCTGATATTGTTTTTAAAAGTATTATTAAAGCACTATTTGTTTTTTAAAAGACAAGCTGGATCTTCGACACTTTCACATCTGTATAAGGGTAGATATGAGACTGATCCCCTCCTCAAACGTTTAATGAATTAACCATTGTTGGCATTAAAAAAACAATCTGATTAAATAGGTTGAGAGTACTAAGAACACATTTCTAGTCTTGATCTTGTGTGTCAAAATAAAGACATGAATGCTACCTTTCACAAGACACATTTCCAAATCTGATACCTGGATTGCAAATCTAATGACATTTTTGAATGTCAAGAAACGCTTAAGTAAATCTTTTAGTATTCCAGGGCCCACAAAAGCTAACTTTTAACATTTCTAACTGAGACTGTTACAAATAAAAGCTAATAAGGATCTAACACAAAATCAACTGCTAAGTTCCTTCAAACTAGAATTTTTGAGGCTGAAAAAAATCCAATGAATAACTGGACTTCTGAGTTTCCACTTATCTATAAAATTCATTATCAACAAAGCTTGTGCCACAAACAAGGTACTGTAGCAAAAGTTCTGGCTCTCACTTCTAGTTATAGTTTCCACAAAATGCAAGACTTCTACCTTAAAATAATATGCCCATAAAATAAAAAGAGAATCCAACTTTTCAAAATAGTAAAAAAAAAAAAAAAGTGAAAAAAAATCTCTATGTAAAATTAACTGATTTAAAATCAACCGTTCTTTGGTTCTTTGACCACAGGGCAGTTCCTATGCCAACACAGGCAAATCATCTCCATTCAGCTATTGTGAGACCCTCATGATATAAGGTCTGCATATGCCAAACACACGTCTCCACATTTACCATCCAGAACAGATACTGTGTTTCCATTAGGAAGTAAACATACATCAACACTTTCTGCTCCAGAAAAAAAGGCATGGAGCTAAAAGGACCGATTAAATAAATAAACAAATAAAATTTAAAAAGTTATTCACAACAGAGTTGGCTAGACAAAGTTTGGCACAAAAATGTGGCAGACTCTTTGACATTGAATTTCCAATCTGATTTGAGCAAAGTTGCCTGGTGCTATCATCTAACAAAGTTCCCAGCCCAACATCATCATAAGAACATCCGTAGGACTATCAACAAAGCAACCCCCAATTCCCAGGTCAGAGGACTGTATTCAATTATTGCATATCCTTAAAATAATAGAATGTTTACTCACTTTCAATGAATCAAAGCAGGCGATTACTCGTCCATTTTCAACTTGGCAGCTTTTCGAAGGATGTGCAAATTTACATTCCGTGTCTGGCCGTGAGCAAGTCCCCCTTTGAAACTCTCTACATACTTCCAGTGTTAGCCATTTTGTGTCCCGAATTGGTGTGACACTAACAGCCATGTTTAGATTTTACAGGTAGTTAAATTTTTCAGTGAAACCAATAAACCCGACCCCCCTGGAAAAAAGAAAAGAAAAAAAAAAAAGCAACAACCCCCCCCCCCAAAAAAAACAATGAACTGATAAAACTGTAAAATGATGATGAAAATTTCCCCTCCAAAATATTTCCCCCACTCCCTGCTTTAAAAGTACATGGAAAACTGTGTTGTCGATATCAAGGAAAAGATCTCCCACGAGAAATTCACAGCACGAAACTGTTAATTCAAAGAGGTTTTGGTTTTCAGAGAAATACTAGGATTGTAAGTAGATGAACGTTTAAAAGTAGGGCCTGGAATCAGCCTTGTGCTCTCGGTTACCCCTTCCCAGTGCCAATTTGGAGCCCAAAATGCAAGCATGAAAACGTGGCAGACCCTTTGACACCGAATTTCCAAGCTGCTTTCAGCAAAGTTGTCTGAAAGGGAATCTCCTCACAGCTGAATTTGCAATGGAGTTGGTGGTGCAATCGGTATTGATTAGTTTGGCATAGACAGATGCAGCAGTTTAGAGCAAAATCGAGAAAATGATTTTGTTTTCCTCCTTGATTTCCTGGCAGAAGATATCTTACTTTTTCAGCAAACTTTTCTTTTAAAACTAAAGCAGCCTAGGGCAATGCCAGATACTTAGAGCTTTTCTCTTGATTATAAGTAGAAATGGGGGTGTCTGGGCAGAGGTGGAGGGTGGATGTGCTGTCGTCACAGTCTAGCTGGCAGCAAGCAAGGCAAAAGCAGAGACTGCTCTAGAAGCGGTTCCAAGCAGCAGAGACGTCAGGAAAGGCACTTCTTAGTACCAACCTGTAGAAAAAAGAGATAGGTTAAGATTTACTAAGTAGCACTTCACTGCTGTCCTACAGTATCACAACCTTGCCATGTGATACCAGGCTAAGTAATTTTCAAACTCTGCCTCTCTCTCCCACACACACACACAAACACACACACACACACAAATACTTACAGTGAGGCATATTGCAGCCAGCCATCGTAGATTTATTAAAAAAAGGGGCCGTTTCCCCTTGTGAAGCAATGCATGATAGAGAGATAACCAATCACAGATAGTGTTGCAGCAATATTCTGGGCAGAAAGCCAATAGTGTGGGTTGTCTTATGAAAGGTCGCGCCTGTCAGACGTTCATTACTATGCTATAAGCACAGAAAATGTCCATCAGATGTGACTTATTCCACTGCAAGAGGACGAGCATGTGGGTTTTGAATTTACCCAACATGCAGTTAGTGGACTAAACCATGTTAGTTTCAAAACAGCTCCTAACGGGAGCCCAAGCCCTTGAAGATCACTACCGGGGATTAAAAGGCAAGGTTTAAAAACTGCAGCTCACTTCCCGGCTGCTCCTCTGCTCTGCGCAGGGAGGGCTGAACAGCCTGCTGCTGCTGTCCTGACACGTGAATAAAAAAGGAAAGGGGTGTTTACAAATGGTACGTTCTCCTGACCTATCCGATTCACTTCCTTCGCAGCCCAGGCCAGCCCCTGCGCTGAAGGCAGCCTCCTACTGTAGAACTATTCCATTCAGCCCGCAGACACTTCGTCCATATATCACAGGAGGCGAGATAGGAACAAAAGCATCCTTTATTCCAACACTTTTAAAGCAGAAGCTGAGGTCATGTGGCGAAAATAAGGAGTGCAGTGTTGTCAGTGCGTCTGGCAAATCCCAAGTCAACTCAGGGGAGAAAGTGATTCCATCGCAGAAACATTAAATATTAGGAGAGCAATCGACCGGGCAGCCAGCACCTCAGCAGCAGTCTAGAGGCACTGGAAGAGGGCAGGGCAGCACCCAGGGTCTGCTCCCTGGACACCTGAGACCACTCCTTAGACAAGGGTATGGATGCCTGACAATTGATTTTCTATTTCAATCAGGATGAAAAACTTTCAGAAAATTTTACTAGTTAGGAAAATAAAAGCTTTTTTTTTTTTAACCTTTCAATGTTGCTAATGAAGAAAATTAGGCTTTAGAAACTAAATCTCACATTCCAAAGCACCGCTTCTTGGGCCAAACAGGTAGACTGGTATTTTGTATATTTATAATTTGGGGAATTAGAACATAAAATATAGAATACATATACATTAAAGTTATGAATATCACTAAACTTCTATTTTTTTAAGATTAATACTTTAGCTCTCAACAGTAACTTTGAAAATATAGTTTAACCTATCTTCCAAAACTACTTGGAAAACACTGTAGCAAGACCAAAACATTTTTACTTTTACTTTTCCATATTTTTATTGGTGCATTAGAGTTGTACATAATGGTGGGATTGTGTTGTATATTTGTACACACATAAATATAACAATATAATTTGGCCAATATCACTCCCCAGTATTTCCCCTTTCCCTCAACAAAAACTTTTGAGAGGGACATAAGAACCAACTCATCCAAGTATTCAGAAATGTTTGTTTTAAAAAAAAAAAAAACATTTTCAGGTCCTAATGCCTGATTCTATAAAATCCAAGTTATTTCCAGTCAAAAGCCCTAAGCTGTGTCTACCTTCCTGAATCTTTGCTGCGCATTTAGCATTACTCAATGACCTGTAGATTAAATAATCAATTACTACATTAGGACTGAGATAACCTGTAGGGCATGAAAATATACATACACGTGTACACTTATGCATAAACACACCCAAGTATGAAAACACACTCTTAAAAACATAGGCACAGGCGAGGCGCGATGATGCACGCCTCTGATCCCAGCAGCTCGGGAGGCTGAGGCAAGAGGACCACGAGTTCAAAGTCAGCAACTTACCTAGGCCCTAAGCAATTCACTGAGATCCTGTCTCTAAATAAAATACAAATATGGGCTGGGAATATGGTTCAGTGGTTGAGTGCCCCTGAGTTCAATCCCCAGTACCAAAAATAAATAAATAAAACAAAAACACAGAACCAGCCTTTATAAATTATTATGCTCCAGGGTCACTTACTTAGACCCTCCCATTGTCTAGGGTTCTTCCCTGGGCCTTGGACAGTTCCCTCTCTCATTCCAAATAGCGACTTTCCTACACCTTCACTCCCAAGGCCCTCTTCATGCTTTCCTCCCTATCAAGGCACACGAGCTCATACATCACAGATGCGTCATGGTCACAACAGCGGCCACTGAGCAGGATTCTCAGTTCTCCAACCTGCTGCTCACCTGACTTGAAACCCTTATCCTGCTTCTCAGCCTCCAGCACTCTCCCCCTCCTGTCCAGGTGACCTTCTGCGAACATCCACCTTGCTGGGTCCTTCTCAGGTACTGTCCTTTCCTCCCCTCACACATGCAGCCCTCTCGGAAGCAGCTCCTTCTCTCCGGCTAAGGGGAAGCTGTCTGGGCTGCACACCCTGCGCTCCCTAGTGCTTTCCACCTATCATGCCCAGTGTCCAAAGTCTTTCTGCTCTTTCATCTCCGGGTCTGACTTCCAGACCCTGAACTTCACTGTTCAGCAAGGCCAACATCCAGAGATGAGGGCAGCCTCTGTCTTTCCTGAACCTCTGAGGCTACCACTTCCACTCTTTGCCTTGGCCCTTTCCCTGGCATGAGCTGACAGGCTACTCTGTGGCTCCTCCCACTGCACCCTTTTCTGGCAGAGGCACAGGGCTGCCCACTACACTCTCCTGGGGCTTCATGTGTGGTTCCGCCCCCTGCAACGAGGCAAATCCCTCCCCCTTGCTTAAGCAGCTATCAGATCCCACCATCTCTGAAGGCTGGGCCTCAATATAAACCTCACTATGTTCAGAACCTGGGCCTCCTCCTATGGCCCCTTGGTGATGATCAACTCCCTGACAACATGTGGACTCCCGCAATAACCCCACTCCCCAGATCCTGGAATACAACAGACCTTTTAACATGTTTGGTAAATGAAGTTTGCTCTGGAATAAACATGAACATGAGGATGTGTCCCCAATTCTGAGGAAATTTTCCATCATGATCCATAGGGTCCAAACAAGCGGTACCAGTAAAGAGACCTACACAGCTGCACTGGTGGCTATATCTAAGTACAATGACAAAACTGCCTTCAAGAGTGCACCATTTCTCCTTTCTGCCACATAACAGGCTACTTGGGGCTTCGGCTCAGCACAAAGCATACTAAAGTTACTAAAATGCTTACAAATTAGTGTTTTGGTTGCTTTTATTTTATGGAATAGAAAAATTCTATTTGAAAAAGTGCTTTTGAAAATATTGTAGACATGTGTTTGTAAGTTCATCATATACTATTTAACTGTAAAAATGATATAAATATAGATGAGAATAAAAATATTTATCATTAGCTGGGCACACACACTGACAGTTAGATCAGACAGTGACCCCTCTGTGTTACTGGTCTTGCTGGATCCCATAATGTGGGCACCCGCCCCTGATGTAAGGCACTTTGCATACAAAATTCAGATTCTATCCTACGAACTGATCTGACTAAACTGCTGATATAGGAATGTTATCTCTTATTCCTTTTCTTTATTCAAAAAAAGAACTTCAGGGAAGACTTGAAATCAGCATTAACTGTTTTAGTAAATTAAGATTTCACAGAATTTAGACCAATATTGAATTCTCAAAGGATTCCTTCAGCTGGTAATGAGCTTTGGTTCCACAGACATAGATGACGTTTTAAAACGTGTGGATAATATCCAGATTGTGACAAGTCTTAACAAACACCTTTTCCCTAAAATTGTTTTATTTTTAGTGATTATTAAAGGAAATATTTCTACTTTACAGATATTGGCTAATAGGTAAATCTATGACCTGTACTTCAACATATTATGATAAACTTCCCCAATCACAAAGAGATTGCTTGAGGAAGTTAACGGTTTTGCAGTGAAAATCAAGCCTTTTTAACAAGCCCTCTTTAACCCCTTATCAAACCCCAAATTCTCAAGTTCCTCACCTTACGTGACACACTCTACAAATACGATATTCTGCCTGGGAACCAAGAACTAATGTCTTCCTGAGAAGTCATATTCGTGTTCTTCTCTAGGAAGGATGTAAGGGGAAACAGAAATGATGACGTGAAATGATGGGGATGGTGAAACACCAAGAAAAAGAGCAAGAATTAAGTAAAAGAGAAAAGAAAATCATGGGGCTCATGGAGAGATACCGTCATGGCCAGTGTCGCACGCTAAAGGGCACTGAGGTGCTGTGCTGGACGGCCTGGTCTGAGCACCTTCCAGACCCACATGCACACAGAGCAGGAGGAGGACAGCACAAGGTCTGCGATGAGATTCTACTTCTGAGAACGGGGTGGCCTCCGTGAGCAAGGTTAGATCTCTTAGTCATGTCGGTTTACTGATTGTTCTTGTCCTTCCAGGCCAAACTCGGGCAGGCTGGTCTAGCTTCCTCCTGAGTAGTTCAGGCAGGAATCTGGGGACCCTTTTCATAAACTCTTGAGGTTGAGACAGGTATGTGTTCAAGAGGGTAACTGGGTACCAATGGGCAGTCTTCCGTGATGACTCTCACCCACTAAGCTTTAATCTAACTGGACAGTGAGGTCAACTTCACCAAGTAAGTCTGGAGGTGGCAAGAAGGGACCCCTTGCCCAAACCCCTAACTTCTCCCGCTGGGTCACTGATGTCAACGAGTCCATAATTAGCAACACAGCCCTTCAGCTAACTAAGTTTGCTCACTCAGCGATTTTGCTCAGGGCTGGTCCCAAATATGAACCAAGATCGCAGGAGGCAAACGCTCCGCTGAGCACTCCTGGGTGCTGGTCCGCCAACACTCTCCCTGCTGAGGTGCTGAATCGGGAACAACCCGGTCAGTTATTTGATGGGAAAAACTGGTCTGTGGTCAAAGTAGCCTTCAGCAGTGTTCAGCGTCCTTTGGCCAAAGAGCTGAGATGGGCGTTTCTTAGTGAGGGGTCAGCGCACTCCCAAGAGGGCCACATGCCTGCAGGTATCATGCAAAGTACACGAGTTTCCCAGACGCCATGGGACGCGAAGAACAGCTCACAGGTTCCGTGACCACATCAGCTCGACGGCTTAGAAAAAAAGCTCAAATTCAATAAAAAGAGCAAGGCTGAGAGCAGGCCCTGGCAGACCACGGAGACTGGGGAGGAGACTGCAGATGACTGGAGTTTTAGAAACACTACTAAGGAAAAGACGGCCTTCGGTCATAAGGTTTTGCAACGACCCAGACGCTGCCACTGTGCTGGGCTGGCAGACTGGCTGCTGTCCAGAGGAAGAAGGTGCATCTACGAACACAGGCAAGTCATCTAAGATCACAAAGTGCGACCCCCTCATAGCCTTGGTTCCCTAAGTCACCAGGGGGCGGTGGATGGTCAGGTGAAGCGCCATGGCCCCAGAGTAGAATTCCAGAGGCCACTAATTGTACTCCACTCAAATCAGAATTTTACATTTGAGACAAAAGGAAACACAAAGCTTCTCTCCAGACAGGGATGGAAGGTGAATTCTAAATGATCCTCCCCCAGGCAACACAAGGAAGCCCCTGAGGTATGGGGGTCACCAGGAGGTAATCCCCACTACAGCAGCTGCTCTGGCATCACATGGGATCCTAGCTGGCCCTCCACAGGCCTTCAGCCAGCCCCTACCGTAAGGGTACCTCCCAGTGGCCTCTCCAGCCACTGTCCAAAGGCTCAACCTTCTGCTCCTCCCAATACCAGTCCAGTCCTGATGAATGACAGAGGCCTAACATCACACCAACAATAACGAGCCACAGGAAGGAGAGACCGCAGAGTACTAACATGCACCTGTCCCGCTACCTGTCCCACTACCTGTCCTGCTCTGCCGTGGCACAAGATCCCTGGAGCACAGGCAGTTGCTAAGCACACAACAGCATCTCACTCACAGAAAGCAAGCCACCCACACCTGGGACATGAGAGGATGTCTGTCCTGGTGTATCTGAAGCCTGGTTTGTACGCCTTAGCTAAGAGTCCTGGTGCCTGGGCACAGTTTATTGAGTTGGCAATGCCACCTTTATAACCAAGAGAATTCACACTGGAAGGCGCTCCCTCGAAAGAGCAGGAGGCAATGAAGTTAAAATAGAACCACATTTAAATACCTCCTGGATTGTGAGTTGAAAGAAGATTTTCTTATCCAGAGAATAATTCAAAACAGTTTTGTGTGGCTTTGCAAATTTGAAACATTTAAATAATTATCTGCAAATTTCTGACAGACCCAGTCTTCATTTCTGGCAAAAGAAGAGAACATTTGCATTTTCCTGATGACATTCAAGCAGGCGGTGTTCAGTGTTGCCCTGAGTCTACGTGGAGAAATAATGAGAGAAAACCACGGTGCTACCCTCACGTGCTTCAGGAGAAACCCTGCTCCCTCGGTGTTTTATTTACTCTCATCTATTACACAACGGCATAATCTTTTGAGCCTCAGGTAGTCATAGCTGATCTTTCCAAAACTAGTAATATTTCAAAATGAAAAACAGTCAGAAATCAAAACACAGACTCACACAGAGTTAACAAAGCTGTTCTGTACTCAAGAGCTAAGTCACAGAAAAGACCAATATCCCCATCCTGGTGATTTTCAGGAAGAATGGAATGGTATGTGGAGGCAGCCACAATCCATCAGAGTGAAAGGTGCCAGAGGAAACCCTGACTGCCCAATGGAATGCCATCGCCATGGTCCTATGCCCCTCACAGTGCCCCTCCCCATCATGGGCTGTGACCCTACAGCTTATCTAGATGAGTTTAGACCCTTGACAACCCGACTAAGGGCTAAAGTCTCACTTTTATGATGCACACCTCTCCATCTGTTGAACAATGTCACCCTGTTTCTCAATGGAGCTGATAACACTTCTACCAGCCCATCTTAGAATGTGTCCCTCACTGCTTGGGGTGGGGGGGTGGCAGCAGAGTCTCTGAGGCTGCCCTAGTGACACCACTGCAGCTCAGGAGTGACCACGGAGGTGCTCCACCAGAGCTGAGGAAAGAGTCCCCAGTCCACAGGCCATCAGTGGAAGCTGCTCCCTTGGTGTCCCTCTGCCCCACTAGTCCAACCTTCCCTCCAAGACAGAAGCCATTCTCACAGCCAGTGGTGGTAAGATCTTCTCCACTATTAGCCTGTTCCTGCTGCCACTGTAGCAGACTCAAGTTGACTGAGATGAAGTAGAAATCACACAGGTGCAGTGGTGCACACCTGTAATCTCAGCTACTCGGATGCTGAGGCAGGAGGATCACAGGTTTAAGGACGGTCTCACCCGGGGAACTTAGCTAGACCTTACACCAAATAAAAACAAAAAATGTAAAGGGCTGGAGACTTAGCTCAGTGGTAAAGCACCCCTTTGGGTTCAATCCCAAGTACCAAAATAAACAATAAAATAAACATAAGAAGAAATGGAAGGTATAATTTTAAAAGCCCTCCCAAAATAGAAATTAATCTCTATCAGGATCAGTTTTTGCCATACTTCATAGAACTTCTAAAAATATAATGTGGCAACTGCTTTCAATACTAAAAACTAAATCTGAGTATAAAAGCTTGACCCTAACAAATAGATCTTGAATTTCTAAAATGTCTGATTTAAAACCTAACATAGTAAACTCAATCAGGAAGAATTTACTGGCTTCTATTAAAGATTACTCAAAATAAGTTGCTTAATTATTAATCATCATGAGAAAAGTATAAAAAATTATTATTAAATACAAAGATCTAAAATAATCATAATGACTAAAACCACTTATGATTGAACATAGTGTAGAATTACTTACAATATGCATCCTTAAAAGATGAATTAGTAGACTTCTCATGAGCCAACACAACACACACACACATTCCCTCCTTTCCACATAATCAGTAAAAGTCTCTGTTATTTCTCTAGCATATTTCTTATTCCGAACTTTTTATAAATACGTAGCCATGCAGGTGCTGCACGGTCTATTTAGCCTGATGGATGGGTGGGCATTTCTACCGACTGACACATCTGATCTAGAAGATCACCTACTCAACAAATGATTTCAAACACACTCGTAATAGTATGCCAATATCAAATGAATTCATTCCAAAACCAAAAGTTCGATGACCAGTTTAACGTGAGCTTTTCTTTAAAAAAAAAATCTCAAATTCACATAACGTTTCCTGACAGCGAATCAGGTGCCAGGTGCGCTTCCCTGGTCTAGAGGAGTAAGGCCTGTCAAGACAGAGAGATACGCTGACCACTTGGGTTTCTTTCCCCAATGCCTTTCCTATTCTTTGGGGAAGGTTCCACACTAACTCCCATGCTTCACTAGGTCTGGAATGTTTAATAATAACAAATCATGTTGCTATTTTACAGTATAAATATAAAACACTCTAATGATCTTTCGATGTCAACAGAAACCTATCAATGTAATTATTTTTTTAACAATTATACATTACTCTATATCTACTTCTTTAACTTAGATATTTTACTATTTTAGGCAATGCTGCATTTGCATATGAAAAATTATGCTTATATATAAATGCTTTTAATAGTATAATCTTAGAACGTCAAGTGTATTCATATATTAACTCTGAACTAGAACAACAAACTTCTTTCAAGAAAATATTTACCAAAATGCTCTCATCAGCAATGAATGATAATACGCTTCACTGTTTTTGTTAAATCTAGGCTTACTTTGAAAAGACACCATCTTTAAATCTACACTGTAAATTTCTCTTGTAGGAATATGCAAAAAAGTATGATGGACCTTTATTTTCTTATAATGAAACTTAAAGCCTATTTGTATTTTGCAAAATCTTTTCAACGGCTAGTTCATATAAGGCAGCTAATCAATGGAAACATTTGTAACATGTTTTTAGACTCCTGTTATTTCAAAGTAAAGCCTTTCTTGCCAAAACAATCAAGCAATTGTATTCCATAATTATTTGCCAAAAAAACAGAAGCTGGAAGTTTGAATAAATTTGGGGGTTGACAGTATCAAAATGGACAATCCATAGCTCACTGTTATTTTCATAATAATAAAAACACTGTGCAGTTCCAGGTGTCTGTGGACATGCTCTACTTGGAAAACCTGACAGCACAGTCACAGGATTAAAGAATGCTTCAACACAGTACTTCTACAAATGCAAGAAAATAGCCCATGCCCCTCTTCCTCCTTTAGATTCTAATAGACTAAAGGAAATGGTTTCTGACAACTGCTGTAAATATAAGTTATTATGAAACTAGCTAAGGCACAACAAAATTCTGGAAGGCTCATGGGTACCCGGACATATCTTCCCACATGTAACTTCCCAAGGCTGGGCGTGCAGAGGCCTCCTTCACAGATCTGCCCTGGGCCCTCCTGAAGCCGCATGCACTTCCAATTAAAGAACCAAGACCCATGCCCAGTGCTCTCTTCTAATTCTCCCGAGCAAATGTCCTGTTAGAAAGTAGAAGCACTCCTCTCTGACTTTGCTCTCCTCTCTCCCAGTGAATAAACAACAGTTCCCAGGATACAGAAGTAGCTCAAAGAGGGTTTTTAAAAGACTTGAAATGGCTGGGTGGCAGGATGTGGGCATTTCCAGGGCTATTATTCCCATTTTGACAAAGTGATTCACCATGTTGTCAGAGTATAAATAAAGTCATGTGTCTTAGGAGATGGGATCAAAGATTTTATTCTTAGGATTTTCTACTTTCTACAAAAGAATACACATATTGAACCAATAGGACAGCTTGAGATTTGTTTCCTTTGCTAAATAAGAAGGAAAAAAAAAGTCCTCTTCCTAATTCTTTCAATAGGTCATAGGTTCTGTGCATCTCAGGAGGGCCGTGACACATGGGGACACATAAAGACTATGCCCTTTTAATGAGACAGTGACTGAGGCGCTATGCCTGTCCCTCAGGATCCTGTGCTCTTGGTCAACAAGTAGCTCTCCACGCCATCAGAGCACCCAGGGCAGCCGCAAGCAAGCTCCTGCCATCGCCCGGCATGGGTCAGCTGCAAGGCCAACCTTCTAGGAGGCTGACCTTCCAGAAAGAGGCCAGGGGAACCTGAATCCTTCCCTTAGGGTTGGCCACTAAAAACATACTCCTGGGACGGACAGCAGACACCCAGAGGCACAAGACTGGGAACTCAGGTTTTTACCAGACTCTAGAGGTCATACTTAACCCCATATAACTCTGACAATCACAGTCAACTAAAGCTAGCACACTCCTGTCACAATTGACTGCTCACTGTGTTCTGACCCCATCATTTCCTTAAAAAAAAAAAAAAAAGTGTTTCTTCTTTGAAAAGATGGCTTGTTTACATATTTAGTGGCATACTATTTGATTATACTCTATCAACTACTTTGGAAAACTAGTACACCTGTAAAATGTTCTGGAAAGTTCTGCCAAGGCTCATCATTAAGTCACGCATGCCCCTCGGCATCACGCTCACATTCTACACACAGTAGAACACCACCCTTCCTGTCTCCTGGCATTTACTTGAGTCCTATCCAACAGTGCACTACAAATGTGGAGGCAAAAGCAACCAGCTATGTACAAAATCCCCCAGTGCATCTTAAAAAATGCATCAGACAAATGAGAGCAGTGCTCATGCAGCAATCCTGAATTTTCCATATTTTCCAATCATTTCAGTATCAAACTATTATACATACTCACATACAGACATGTAAGAGAAATGCTTTACAGAGTGGTATGTAGGCTCCTTATCTATTTATAAAACAATACTGTAAGGGCTGGTGGTAGAGCACCTGTCTAGCATACAAGGCCCTGGATCGAATCCCTGGTACCACCAGACAATAATAATAATTTAGAATAGTAAAATTATTTCACAAAAAGATGAAAAACAATTGAGACACCTACCTATCCAATCACTAAAATATGATTGAATAAATTATCATTATAGATAAAATGTGAAATAAGAATCAATGTATGTGTATGTTTGTGTGTATGTGAAAATTAATGGAATCTTTTCCTTCATATATAACAAAAACCCAGCCCTTTATTTAAATTCAAATAAACCCTCCATATCCAAGTTAGTAGGAAGAAAAAAAAGATTCAGATCATTCTGTAATCTTCTTGCAATAAGAATCATTTTGTTTTGGATAAAACTATTATTAGGTAATAACCTTTAGAGATTAACTTTTGAAAATCATCTTGGAGCCAGGTGCAGTGGTACACATCTATAATCCCAGTTACTTGGGAGGCTGGGGCAGGAGGGTTCCAAGTTCAAGGCCAGCCTCAGCAACTGAGACCTTGTCTCAGAATAAAAAACACAAAAGGGATGGGAATATAGTTCAGCGGTAAAGGGTCCCCAATACTAAAGAGAAAAGTGAGCTCTTGCTGCTCTCTATGTGAGCTCAGGCCTCCCCTTCTGGTCACTGAATTCTGAAGTTGCTAGTGAAGAAGCTAAGCACAGAATTGGGGTTTTCTCCACATAGAACTCATACCTCCTACTGTTGTTCAACACAGCAAATAATATTCTACATACTAGTGTATAATTTATTTTCATCCTCATTCTTTGTTTCTCACAAGTCTCACAGACAGTGATTGCTCATTTGTAAACAAATAAACTGCATGGTTCCAAGACGCTCACCACAGTCCCCTTAGCTAGCTACACGGAGGAGCCAGGATTCAGTGTCAGGTCTTGATGGTTCCAGGTACAAAACCTCATTCACAACAACCCCAGCCATTTCATATCAAAGACCATGGAAATGACAAGGACTATAAATACCACAGATGCCAAAATCAGAGTGAGGTGTGCCCGGGGTCAAGCTGGTGGACCATGACTGGGTGTCTCTCCTGAGGCTTGCTGGGCATGAGATGGGTAAGTGCAGGGACACCTTCAGGTAAGGTTTCCCAGGGAGATGGCATGGTCTCCTTCGTGAGCACAGTGAAGGACACACTGTCCCTGTAATCCACGCTGGGCATCAACACGTACACTTGGGGATGTCGAAATCCAACACCACATCGATTGGCTTCTCCTCACAGGTCACAGGTTCTGCTGACTGGAAGGCTGGCTTCTGAGGAAGAGGCCCCAGGGCCACCTGAATCTTCCTGGGAACAACAGGAGCCTGCGCTTCCTTCAGTGCTTCCCTTGGGAACCTGGGCGTGTGAGAAGAAGTGCCCTACGGGTGAGACCCACACAGGCCAAGGGAGCCCGAGCCAGCCGAGCTCCAAGGGCCACCAGGACGTGGCTGGGAAGCAGGGATGAGGGGGGATGACGGTTCCCAACAGTGAAGCCTGGGCAGCTGTTAAAACTGTAGAGGAGCGCGTGGCGGAGAGAAGCCCCGAGCACTACCTACAGTGACAGTGAGGGCTTTCTTTCTGCATGTGCCAAACCTGCTCCCCATTAGGTGAGTCACCTGGTGGTCCAGGAAAGTAGTCAATGGTATTTTGGTTCAGAAAATTAAAACCCAAAGTGAAAACAACTCAAAAATTACAATCCCGGTTCCAACATCCCCAAATGTCTCTCCTGCTGTTCCTCCAAGGGTGCTTCTTTTCTCCAGTTCTTTTTCTCCTCCTGTCTTAGAGGAATACATATTTCCCAAAATAAATTTAAATGCATTCCATACATTATTAAATGAATAAATGTAAGCATTAATGCTAAAAGCAATACACAGGTAAAATGATGTGTGTGTGCTGACTGTGTTAACCGTATTGATGACCCTCTCTCCGCAGCCTAGGCACAAGGGATAAAACTGGTGGGTTGAAGGAGAAGTCAGAGATGGCGTCGTGATGGTCATCTAGGTGGACCTGGGAAAATGGCTTTTTTTCAGTGCTGGCGACTGAACCTACATCCTAGGCAAGTACTCCACCACGGAGCTGTGCCCCAGCTCCAGAACAGTGCCTTTTACCCACGGAGAGACAAGGAGGGAAGGCAAGCCAGGCTGTGGAAATATGGGCCATAAGGCAGAGAGCTGGGGAAGAGGTGACCATGGGCACAGGGAGTGGTCTCTCGGGTGTGTCCATATGCAATGGGGCTGGCAGGAGAGGAGGCTGGAAGGACCTTGAAAGACAAGCTTTCAGGGGCTGAGCTGGGGCTTAGCGGTAGAGTGCTTGCCTCGCTAGTGGGAAGCCCTGGGTTTGATCCTCAGCGCCACATAAAGATAATGAAACAAAAATACATTTAAAAAAAAAGAATTCTGCTTTCACTTCTTAAGTAATAAGAATTCATCTCTTCCAAGATCTTATTAAAGGGCAAAGTTAGATATTTAAACATCCTAAGAGTTTAACAATAAAACACTATATAGGATATGAAGAACTTTCATTAGATGGATTTTTCTACTTCCTAACATGTTTGCTTCAGTTGCCAGATAGCTGAGAAATTCACCCTCAATTTCATCTGCAATACTTGCTTCCTCTTCTTCCTTCTGATTGACATGCGTTCTCTCTCACAGGTGCCTCTGACGCACATTCAGTGCTATGTAGTCCACTCCTTCTCCTCTCGACAGGGGTTGATGACATACATAAATAAAACTAAAGTAACATTTGCCCTGTTACCAGGACAAAACCAGAGGTAAGAAAACTGAAACTTTCAGAAGAGAAAAGCAAAGCTCACAGCTCTATAAATATTTCAATGAAAGATGACCACAACCAATTAGAATCCCGGCTGCTGCAACCCCAGGGTTCGGGGCCTGTCTCCTCTCCTGACTGTCCAGTTGGACCTTGTCTGGGAATCGGTGCTCTTACTAGGATGCCAAAATGACCTTCTGAAACTCACAAGCTTCCCGGCTGCAGACATTTTCAGCTGCTCAGCCCTGCTGTCACAGCACTCTGCATGTTATGGAGCGGCAAAGCCAGAGCCTCCGTGCTGGCCCTACCTTCCCAACTCACAATATTCTGCGGCCACTCAAACTTGAATTTTCTCTTTCTGGACTACTTTGTGATGCTTTAACTCTTACTTAACTGTAAAGCAGTAATGCTAAGCATAAAATGACGTTTTCCTTTACATGGAAATATTCTGCTTATGCATACATAATACACCTAACATTGGCAGGAGCTTTAAAATAAATATTTCCTGGCATCTATACACAATACTTTTTAATGACCAAAAATTTAATGGCAGGAAGACCTTACAAAACGTCATTCTTTCTTCAATGGCCAATTTAAAACTGGAGAGACGTCTACATTTCCTGATGTACTTACTATTTATGCCTACCCAATGCCTACCACGGTACGTAGAATATAAAAGAACTCAATTGTATATTTCAATAAACATTGTGTAATCTGCACATTTAATATTTCATTTTTCACAGAAATACTGAATTGAAATGTAGGTGCTTACTTTTCCTCACATTAGTACCATACATTAGTACCTTAGCATAGAATCTTTAAACTTATCCATCTCTATGAATGTATCTATCTCTGAAATTTTTTGACATATTAAGGGAAAATATTTGTTATCCATGAATGTCAAGCAATTAGTACGCCAAAAAACTGTTGCTCCAAATACAGGTTAAAACTGAACGCCAGGGCTGGGGCTGGGGCTCAGTGGTAGAGTGCCTGCCTGGCATGGGTGAGGCACTGGGTTTGATCCTCAGCACCACATAAAAATAAATAAAATAAGTAAAGATATTGTGTCCATCTTTAAAAAAATAAATTAAATAGAATAAAGGTATTATGTCCACCTACTACTAAACAAATAATAATAATACATGTTAAAAAAAAACCTGAATGCCAGCAGAAGAAAACCGCAATGGCAATCAATTCATTAAGATGCAGGCTGAGGTCTGAATGACGGCACCTACTTTCCAACCCTTTGACCTCAAGCCTCAGCAAACATGGTCATGAAGAATACACTGAAATTTGCATGTGTCTCTAGAAGTGTTTTTTGTTCTGCTTAGGGTCTGTGGCAGCCTACACTCTCACAAGTCACTCAACACAGAGATTCACAAGATGACATAAAACATGTTTCAGAGCAAATTTATAAACTAGCCCATTAGTTGAAGAATGAATCTGTGGCTTCATATATTTATTCTGTTCCAACTTTAGTTACAATTTATGCAGTACTTCATGATCACTTATGGAATACACTTGGACATATGGATAAAACCCAAAAAATGTGCACACACACACAGACTTGCTGTGATTACTCTGCTAAGGATGTGGGGGTACATAAGAACAATCAACCAAAAATCTCCAAGAGAACACAGAGCTATCAATTCTCGATGGCATGTTTGCTTATTTGAATGCTGGCCACAGATTTGTATTTTTCTAGGATGAGAGAAATGAAATCCATCCCCCTGACCCTGCAATAATGTAGTTGAATAGTGGCAATAGCATTTCCTATGCTCTTTGGGGGCTCAGGACAAACAGAATTTGGCCATGTAGCAAGCCACTCAACAGAGCAATTGGCAGAGTGCTCTGTCACTCAGAAGCGACATCAGAAACTTCACAGGTGGTGATGATTTTGAGTCTAAAAGTAGATTTTGCTGATCCTAGAGAGTGCTAGGGCCGAGGATATCAGGTGGGAGCAGAATACTGTGCAACCATGCCAGCAGATCAGGCCACTTGACACAGGACTCCTTCCTAAGCCAGTGAGACTTCAAAGTCCATTCATGTCTGCTGTTTTATGACGGCAATGCTTCAAAAACTTCCTTTCCCATTTCACTCCCTTCAGTCTTCTCAGAATTAACCTGGAGTCAGCCTCAAATCTGCATTGATCTGGATATTTCTATTCACCATGGAAACCAACAAGCACACCCACAAACAGCAAGACCCCTGGGCTGAGTCTCAGCCCTCAAACACCTGGCTGTACCACCCAAGCAAATCTCCTAACCCAGAAGGTCCCCAAGTCCCATCTCCCAGTGAGTCAGGAGAGCAATCCTAATTTTCAGAGTCCTGTAAGAGCCACACTCACCTAGATAAGTGAACAGGTACTGTGCAGGTGAGAACCCAGTTTTTTAATATCACAATTGGTAATGCTGAGGTCTTGGTGGCTGTTCTGCTTTATATCACTCACGAATGGGCCATTTTCTCTAAGCCATGAACTTCAGAAAATCAGAAATCATATCCCAAATTGCTCTTGAATATTTCAAACACAATCTTAGAGTAAAATTTCTCATGCAGGGGGCTTTAAACAAATATTTAAATTACACCTAGTTTTCTGAAATTAGGAAGCAGCTAGTTTTCTAACCTAGAGGGCAGATGGAGTCCTGGAAACCAGGAACACCTCTCCTGACAAGGACCATGTGCAGCCAAGAAGCTGGCCTGCAGAACACAGTTCTATCTCCTGCACCCAAAGGAGAGTGGGGGCGAAGGCATGGTGCGCACACCCAGGACCCTTTGTAACCAAGCATGTTCACCTCTCGCTTATGGGTTTTCTTTACTGAAAAAGTTGGAGGCTCTGAAACTTGACTGTCAATACAGAGTGTTTGAATCTATCCCTAAATCAGGAGTTAATGTGGAAAAGATTCACAGGAATTAGTTGTCCCCACATTGCTCCATAAGCACCAAAATGAAAAATAAATTAATCTCTTCTGCCTAATTCAGGATAACACTATGGTTAGATTGTGCTTATTTATTAAAAACTTTTTTTAAAACTTCTTTTTAAAAAAAGTTTAAGCAATGAGTCATATCATTTTAGTAAAATTATAGGTGGATTTTGTTTTTTCTAATACAAAATGACTAAAGAGTGAATGCTTCACTGAATGGTTTTAAGCAAATTCCACACTCTGCCCACAAACAGCCTATTCTCGGCTCCTCTGTGCCCACTTTGTTTTGCCCTAACTCACTGGTGAACGTTTCTATCACTATACAGGAAACCACTCTGAGAACAGGCACATCTTCCTCCCCCTTTGCCCAGGTGTGACAGCAGCACACAGTCAACACTGCACCAGAACACTCTGCTCTGATGCCAAGAGCAAGACAACGTTCCTTTTCTGAACCACATCTGACTCTATCTGGGATATGTCCTGATCAGCTCCCCAAGAGAGGCGGCTGCTAGCCAAGGAAAGGTCTCCTACAGAACATGTCCTCAGAAGGGCTCATCCTTTAAAGACATAGCTGAGTCACAGGGGCAGTCACAGACGGCACAGACTGATGGGTGACAAGGGTGCCTTCTGAAAGCACCAGGCACAATCACACCTGTGGGCAGGGCTGGGCCCTGCGGTCCTACCACGTCTTGAGGAAGCTGCATGGTGCCATAACTGCTCCCGCCCTGAGCCGCTGTGGCTCTGTATCTGCAGTCAACCAAACACGGGCTGGAGGCTCTGGAGAAAAACACTGGAGAACCTTCAGTCGGCACAGAACATGTGGACAGTTTTCCCTGCCAGTCTGACAGCCCCGGACATAGCATTTGTACTGTGCTGGGTATTGTGAGTAATCAAGAGGTGATTAGAAATGCAGGCCAAACATGTAGGACATTATATAAGGGACCTGCACAGCCATAATGTCGGGAACCAAGGGGTGTTCTGGAATCCAGTTCTTGGGGATACCGAGAGACAACGGTGCTTTGCCTCTGAACTTCCCAAGTCAGTCCCTCTCTGAGGGGAAGCCCAACGCAAGTGCCAGGGCATGTGCAGAAGGCAGCACATGCTATCAGCCTCATCCTGCCACAAAACAGGAGCCCTATCTTATATGTGTTTCGGTTTTTACAAATCCAAGGAACAAAGATTATAAGCATTTGCCAAACTATATACCGTTTATAATCTCAACACCAAAGCATAAACATGAAAATCTGACAACCATTTAAATTAAATTTGTATTTCCTAGACCTGTGTCCATTGTTATAAGAGTAAAGTTTTTAAATGACTGTCTTGTAAACTTGAACCTTAACCCTCACCCCTGGCAGAATCATACGGGGTGGGAAGGGATGCTAGCTGGGATGCAATAGAAGACCTGACTTCTAGCTGTTACATTAACCTCTCTGAGTCTCAGTGTCCTGGTCAGCACCATGAGCCCATAACTGTGACCACTGCCAGGGTGCTCTCTCCCACCTCGCCTTTCACAGAAAAGAACACAAGCCCATCATGGTTCCCGCAGAGAAGACGCTCAGGGGTGACAGCTTGCTCCATTACATCTGCCCTGTGTGCACCGCTTCCCTCCACATCTGCAAAGAGAGCTGCACCCCCAGACCTTTTTCAGAGGCCTCCACGTAGAGGTCCTGGCCATTCAGTTCCAGAGACTTCCTCTTTGAATTTCCTTCCTTCTTTGAGCTTCCTCCTTTGGTTTTCCTTGTGTGGTCTCCATTGTTAACTCCTGTGTGTTTTTCCCCAACTCAATTATTCATGAGAGAAAGTCAGAAACTGTCACTCAGTTGGAGAGCCTCCTCTCCTGATCTGTTACTCTCTTTTGACTCTAATAGGTGCTCCAAATATGTGTGCTAATTGACTATTTAGCAGAACATAAAAGGTGAATTGACCTTTCTATGGTCTTATTGTTAACATGATAAAGTAACTTTTGAGAGGGAAAGACCTGGGCACTTAGTAGACATTAACCCATTACTTAGAAGTAGATGTAATATTCTTCTTCCTATGTTAATTGCTCCCAATATAATAAATGCTCTTAAAAAATCCCAGTCCTCAAAACTATATTCCTCTGATAGTCATTTCCACTATGCAACATTTAGCAAGTATCCCCCTGCCTCACCAAAGCACTCTGCAGGATTTTCTCTGAGGTATATATTTTTCAATAGTTCGAACTACTACTGTTCTGCACTTTTCAAATTATCTAGTGGAAAGGCAGTGCACTGCCTCAGAGAGACTCTCTATCCCTAGGTCAGAGACTTTCTGGTGTCCTTGCTGTTGCCAACCACTTTGTCCATCTAATCTCTTGAAGACTTTCAGGGAGGTACTTAATACCAAATGCCTCCTAGGAATGCCCCCAAACTGACAGCACAGCTTTCCCTGAATGGTGGAGCAGTAAAACTCAAACAAGGGCTCAAAGTCATTTGGAGTCAATTAGTCTAGTTAAAATCAGTACAATAATAGAGAAGGCCAAGAAGAAGTTCTCATTTCAATACTGTTTTGTCTTAGTTAATTAAAAAGGAAGACTTTCTAAAGCATTCTCTTAATATAACAAAATGATTTTCAATGCATCTGTATAGCACAAGGCAAAGACCAGATACCGTAAAGGCATGTACTCAAAGTTGGCTTCTGCCTCAGTACTAACAGTGCATAGCAAAGGCAAGACAAGACATCACAAGGTTATTCTTTAGCTCCATATAAACATGCTATGTATTTAAAGACATATAAACAGTATGATTCCTATATTACTCTTCTGGATCTAGAGAACCTAAATTAATAATAAATGGTGAGTACTTACAAATATGATCTTTTTCTTTAAAACTGTCTTGGTTTCATGGGGATTTCTCTATATGTGATTGAATACAAGATGATCTATCATTACTGTGACATATTCTGCTTACGCTATGCTAAGTCATTTATATGAACAAGTGGGCAAGAGTCTCCAGTCAAAGGGCTTCTGACAGAAAGCCTTCTGCTGGGATGCAATAGAATCACAGCCATGCGCACAGCCATGAGCCAAATGCAACACTTAGTGATTCCCATAGGCAAATCGCTCTGTTTAGAAGAGTGACTGATCACCGAGGATTTTTATTTCCAGGAAAAAGAATACACAGTTATACTGATACCCTCCCTAAAATAGCCAGGTCTGAGGAGGACAAATGTCAGCCACACTGAGCACATTGCAAACTCGCTTTATCATGCATCTATCTGCTGCCTTATTTATCACTGAGGACAGGTCACACAGGCAGGCCGCGTGGACACTGAGACACTTCCCAGCAAATAGCAACAGACGGTAAAGATCAGGCTGTACTGACTTCAGAAGGGCCAAGTCAGGATGGAGAATTCGGTGGCCTTCTGTAGCCCATCAGGTCCTGAGCATGGCCCAGGCCTGGCACAACCAGTAATGGAACTGATGGTATCGTCGACCCAGTCGAGTTAGAAGCCCTGATGAGACACTCTCTTGCTGATATTTTAAAATATAATTCTTTATTCTAATATAGCAATGATACTCAGGGAAAGCAGTCAAGTTCTCAATAAGGGATTTGATGGATAGGAAGCTTTTTAATTCTTAAGATGCTTTAAATCCTTGGTAGTAAACCAAAGCTTCCCATGCTGGCCTCATCAGCTTCACCTCAGGACCTTGGGCCTGGCACACGTCCCCAGCACACGCAGCCATTAATCCCGTGCCCCTTATTCCTGTCTCCACGTGGTCCCACATTCTGCTTGCCAACCCCAGAATCTGGACTTCATCCATGTGCCCCATCCTTCCTCTGTTCAAAGTCACCAGCGCACAGCTCCATGAGGTCAACTCCCTCGCCAAGGTCAGCTCGTGCTCAGCACCTGCTATACTCTCCCAAGCTCCTCAACGGTGTCCAAAGCCCAGCGCAGCCTCCTTCCACCTGCTCGGCCTCTCCCCAGCCTTGGTGCCCTCTCGCAACTCCCTCCACCCGCCTCCTCTTCGCCCACTCTCTTGGAGCTTCCCAGGTGTGTTTGCAGCAAGTATGACTCCTCAAGTACCCCAAGAGTTCATGCCCTCAACCTCCTATCAGCAGCCAACACAGCATTTTAAAAAATCTGTTTCTATTCTTTCACATAAGAGCATGGGTCCTGAAATGGGACCACCCTGGTTCAACTCCTTGTGCTACTTACTAGGTAAATAACCTTGGGCAAGAAGTAGACCTGTGCCTCAGTTTCCCCATCTGTGAATCCAGGGTACTGGTCATGCCCACCTCATGAAGCCGTCCCAGAGAATACAGGTATGAGTACATCAGCCTCAACCTGACGCACGGGAAATCCTAATGAGCGCAAGTATGCGATTCTTTACATATTAGGGGAGGCCAAAAATCTGGGTTAAAAATTTGGACATGGAAATCAGAAAACAATGAAGCCTCTGATCTATGCACATGACCAAAGAAGCTCCTTGAAGGCCAAGGTCAAGGCCTATTTTACAGCCACAGAAAAAACTAAATGAGACCTTGTAAAGAGATGTACAGCAAGAGGCATTCTGTTAACTTGATCATACTTATTTAGATGTTATAATTTCAGAGATGTAGAAACTAAAGCCATGGGAAGAGCAAACTTTTTCCCTTAAATCTGTTCTTCCTTTCAAGAAATCAACAAAAAATAATAAATATATACAGATACAACAGTAAAATGATGAAAGTCATCTGGCTGTCATCACTTGTATCTACTAAGGAGTTCTGACCTTCCAAATGTGCCATGCCCCATGAGGTCTATTGGGTAGCTCACCTACACTCAATAAACACTGGACTTTGAAAACAAACTGAAATGTTCATAGGAACTGGTGTGCCCTCCCAACTCTGCTTTGTGAAACCAAAATTCAGTCCACACAAATATCAATGAGGGGCCTTTGGAGGGGAATCCTGAGTCCAGCCACCAGCTCAGGGCTGTCCCCAGCAGCAAGCCCTGGCCCCGCCTCTGCTCACCTCCCCTCACTGAATAGCCCGCCTGGTTTCTACTAGAAAATGAAAGAGTATCTCCTCCAACCAAGGGAGCCTGAAATGTTCCCTGAAAGGAAAGTTCTCTTATAATGGGACAAGAGAGAAACAAATAAAATGTTAATGTACTGTTTCTAGTATCATCAGCAATACTGATAAATAGATTATTAAACAGATGATGAAAAAATTTTGATACAATGAACTGTGGACAGTCTGAATGCTGACACTAAGGCAAGCTCAGGAAAACTCTGTGATATTCTCCCAACATGAATACAAAGAATAAGGCCTCATTCTGACCCTGTACTGGTCAGCACAGTACATGCTTCCCATGTACTGGGAAGATTGTAGAAGCCTTTCACTGTTGACTTCCTTACAGTTTCACTGCATATAGAACTTTATCCTGCTTTTAAGAATGTTCTGGAAGAGTCTACTTGGTCACAGAGATTCTAAGTACAAAACTTACAGACATTGCTATAATACTTTTCACAGACAGGGCCCTTAAAGTATCATAAAGGTTTCTGAACACCCATAAAACTGAATTCAAGATAGGACACTCGTACCTATGTCCAAAACCATCAGCCAAACCTTCTGGTCTGGGGTCACTTTTACTCAGTCACGGTAAATTAGATACTTGGGCTGTTTCTGATTCTAACCCTTCAGCCCATGTATTTCTCTCTTTGCTGTTCATTATGCACATTTATTTTCCAAAATTAAATCACTGTTTTTTGGTATGTTTCGGTATCATTTGCAATGATGAACTTTAATATACGAATTCTGGGCACACATTCAAGTTATTATCGTAATCTAGTCTAAGAGTTGGGTTACTTTCAATCAAGCTTCTCCTGGGCAAATTCTCTACATCCACTGCTTGCCTTGGCTACCCACTTTGTTTTTCTGATATGTATGTAACTATAAAAAGCTTTGATTTTATGGTTTTCACTAACACTAATGACGTACTCTATCAACATTCTAGTACAGATCATTGGGAAAAAATACACGTCTGCCAGATAAAAGGCTTAAGAACATGTGGGAAAACCCCGTGTCTAGATGGTACATGCACACATGGGAAATGCAGTCAGATGTCACCAATGCTCCTTAAGAGAACATGATTTTGGTAAAGGTGAAATTAAGTAATGAGAAACCCAAGCATGCTTCATTGCAAAACTATCTGCTCTATTATAGGCACATGGGTCTGAGCTGCATGGACCTACCTTTTCTGTGTGGGGACTTATGTGCCATGTTTCCTAGCCCTAACTCTAAAGTGCTGTTTCTGTTTCATAGCTAGCTCCAAACTTTCATTCCCCTCAGCAGACTGCCAGTAGGGGTGGGAGGGGGATATATGGACTAAATTCGGTAGATTTTCATGAGCTAGTAGGGTATGTCTCACAGTATGTATTCACCTACAAATCAACTTTACATGATAAATTAATATTACAAACCAGCCTTAGACTATTCATTTCACAGGATTAAGCCTATCCCCATAATCCTACAATCTTGTTACTCTTTAAAACAAGTTCATTTTTAGTTAATAGCCTCCAATTTTTAAAAAAATAAAATGTAGAAAAAATCCAGTGTCGAATATAAATTTTTAAAAAATGCCTCCAGAGGGGGTGGAAAATCTCTTTTTAACTAACGAGAGACTAGAATGGAGTTGCCACCTGTATGGCTATCAACAGTGGTCTGTGGATTGTATATTTACCACAATTTTTAATAATAGCATGGCATTTAGCACCGAGTATCCAAACTTACTTCAGCTGCTTTAGCAAAAGTTGCATCTCCACACCCATATTCCCATGCATGCATCTGCCCACCTAAGGAGAGCACACCCCCTGTACCTCCACCAAGTACCTTTGGGGACAGGTAAAAGTCACTCTCTCCATTTCTTGAAACAATGTCAAAAGAAGCAACAGCTGTTCTCCTGGAGCAGACATACTACATGAACCATGTACTCTTCTAGAAACATCTCCACCTTTTTGAAATAACTGACCTCAGTAGAAAAGCAGTTCTATATTCTACCCAACATGTCTACATTTAACCTTGAGAGTAATTATTCCTCTAATGGTTTAAACAAAGAATAGTCACAGCAACCTAGAACAAGATCTCAAAAGTAGTGGGAAAAGTGCCGAATACATGCCCCCTACACCAAGTCTCTCAAAGATTAATTCTGTGAATGTTCCAGGCATGTGTGATAAGATACCTCTTCAGAAACATGAGTGATTATCTGAAAGAGATGTAGTGAATTTCTGTTTTAAAAGACTAAAAATAGGTGTCAACGCACAATCATAGATTTACTAGGTATTTCTGATCTCTTTTCAAGGATATGGCTATATGCTCATATAAATGTACATTTGTGAGTATGAAAAATATTACATAAAAATCAATTTCCTACCTCGAACTTAAAAATAAAAATATGTCCACAGACATTTAATGCTGCATGTCAATAGCTCTTCTTACATCCTCTGCTTTTCAATCAATAACACTCCAGCCATCAGTGAATATGCCCCATGACTCATCAGAAACAATGCAGTTAATGGGATCATCATCCCCCAATCCTCCACGTAACTCCTTGAGGCCTTGCGCTGCAGAAGACAGATTCAAGAGGCCACCAAGCCAGGAAGCAGTCTTCTCCTCGCTCCACGTGGAACCTGTCCTCCTGCCTCCAAGAATGCCCAGTACATCCATCTCTTTTTGACGTCTTTCAAGAAAATACCAGCAAGCATACTTTATATGGTTAGAAAAGAACCACATTTCTCTGGCTCCAGATTCACTGTGCGAGGCACAATGGACTTCAGTGATGAAAGTATCTGAAAGGAATGTCTCTAGGACCTGTGCCATCGTGCTTTGTTTGCAGCCAGACGCTGTCTCCAGACCATGTCTCTGCGCACACGAGTTCTTCCAAGCTGTGACATTACCTCTTTTTACCTTTCCTAACACTTGAACAAGGCCTGAGCCCCTCCTGGTGACAAGCTTTTGCTCCTGTGAATCCTGTATTAACACTAGGTCAAGGGTTGCGTATGCATGTGTTGGGTGTTTTTATTTTCCAAGAAGGAAAGTTAGAGCAGAGGAAAATACATATTAAGTTTCTGGGGATAACTGCTATTTACTGAAAACTCTACTTTAAAATAAATTTTAGTGACTTGTTTATGTTCGGTAACTCCAGGACAATGATAACTACAGTGTCTCTAAAATGTTCCCAAGTAGCAATCATACTCTATTCTGGCCTTTGAGAGGTGTTAAGACTCATCTCCTAATTATAAGCCTTTTCTCTGCTATTACGACCTCACCATTAAATCTCTAAACTAAGTAGTAGTTTTCAGGAAATAAAAATAGATGTAAGGTGGTATGTTTTTTCAAATTTTGGTTACAATGGATAAGAAAAATAAGGCATTTCTATGTATAATAAATTCTTTATCTTGCAAACTAAAAGTCAACTTCATTATGCTGTGACCAGCAAACTCTTTTTCTCAGAATACTGTTTTCCTTCTTTATTCTAGAATGGCACTCTCCAATACAAATATAATGTCAGCCACATTTATTATATTGTTTCCTAGTAGCCACTGTAAAAAAGTAAAATGAAACAGGTGAAATTAACCTAACAAGATCTACTGAGGCCAACAGCCACAACATTATCATTACAACATATAATCAATATAAAGACATTAATCAGATGTTCTGTTTTTTCCTTTGTCTGAAGTCTTCGACATCAGTACACATTTTACCCTACAGGAAGCCTCAATCTGACTAAGCCACATTTCAAGTGCTCTAGGAACATAAGGCTAGTGACTGACAGGATAGCACCTTCTAGATTCCCCAAACCATGGAGCTTTTGGGCTCACTAGGCCAGACACTTCACCATCCTCCTGTGTAACTTCTCTATAGACATGGCATGGCTGTTGGACTTCACACTGAGCCAATCATTCAGTGACATACTTCACCTCCTCCCTCCATGCCCCTGACCCTCAGGTCTTCGGCCCACCTGAATGTCATTTTCTCAGAGCATAAAAATTTCAATCACCTCTTCTTTTCAAACTTATTCCAAGTAGGACCTGAGGTGCTCTCTAGTCTGTACATCTCCAAAAACCCAGCAGAAAGCCAGCAGGTACAGGAAGACTACTGTGTTTCTATAAACAGGTATGTCAAATGCAGGCCTAATGTATGATGGCAGTCACAAATGCAAGAGCAATTTTTTTTTTTTTTGCTTACAATGAAAACAGGAAATTTTATATAACAAAGTCATATACTCTTCCTCAATCAGATATACGATTTTACTCTTTTCTCCCCCAAGAAGAAACCTTGGAAGAATCTCTTCTTGTTCTGGAAGAGAACCCAGTGTTTCATTTCATAGGAATTCTGTGCCCAGTGGAAGAACAGAATGTTGGAATAGAGTTTAATGAATTTGACTTGGAGTCTAAGTTTGCCTCAAATATGGAAGTGTAAACACAGTAATATCATCTCGAACCACACAGAACTTTGGTTTCTCTTTGGCACAAGTGCACAGAGTACCACAGTTGTACATCTACACATAGATTTGTTCTAGTTATATGAGGGAAAAAATCCAACTAGGCACATGTGAGGTTTTGCAGAGTCTCTTAATAATAATAAAACCCGATTATTATGTCTTAAGTGACAGTATAATTACAGACGGATGAACAGGTTTGCTGGCGCTGACCTAACCTGTTCTCTAAAGCACAAAAGGTAACTTTTGTAGTTCTCAGCGAGAAACCCCGCATTAAACTAAGAAGACTGAAAATTATGTCTGCATTTTGAAAGAAGGCCTAACAACATAGCAATAAAAAGAAAATGTAACCCCCAAGCAAATGCACAAAACCAGGGAAAATGGGAACACTTCAGGTTTCCTAAAAGAGTCTGGAACCGCAGTTGTCACCAACTTTAAGGAAGCAAAGACCCAAGTGACAGCAGTGTGCTTTCACAGGCTACAAAATAACTTATTCTGTGTGGGCTATCACTCCACACCCAAGACATTCTAAGTATTGAACTTCATATTCTTGGGATGAATTTTGAAGTTGTTCAACTTTCGTCTTAACTCGCCAGAGTGATATTTTATCTCAACAGCAACAAGGCGAGAAAACACCAGCACTCTGAACCCAGAGAGAGACCGTGGCAGGGCTCAATCCGGCTGCTATAGAATAGTTATGTACTAAATGCCCTCTTTGTATAAACAGACACCGTGTTCAAACCCAAGAGGGAGGAACAGGACGTCCACTGGTGTAGTATTTCAAAGCACGTTGCAGAGGGCCTGCAAATCCAAAGGCATTAATTAAATTATGACTTTTCTCTGGGTTTATTAATTTGTTTAAGAAATTCCTTGGAGTATGGCATTTGAGGATGCATTTGCAACCGACAGTGCCTGCCTGCGCTGGTGGGCACACACGGCCAAGAGAGTGGCAGTCACCTTTCCGGCATCTGCTTCCTCGGTGGTTTTTTTCATGGGGAGGCATACTCCAGGGAAATACACCTCGGAATCCCAGCAGCCGCAGAGGCTCCAGGCCCTGAGACGAAAGAGCACAATTCGTCTTGTATCAACACCCTGTAGTTGTAAAGCGCCCAGAGCGAGCCCAGCCGGGAAGGCACAGCTCCACCATATACCTGCTCGTGTTACAGGCTCTGGAATCAAAGTATTCTCACATGACACATTACTACCAATAACAGATTCCGGCTCCGTTTAAAAAAAAAAAAAGAAAAAAGTGGGTGGAGGGGGGCCACATATTTGTCCTGCTTTTGTCTAAAAACCAGAACCCAAGTACCAACTACTTCTCATTCTTTTCGACCTTTCAAGAAAGCAATGCAATCAACCAATTGCGGCTCCACCCAGAGCGCCTCTTATACTTACTTTTCTTACAGTTTTTGAGTGACGCACTACAAAACGATGAAAAAAAGAAGAAGAAGAAGCAGAAGAAGGAAAAGCAGCAGCAGCAGCCTTCTCATGCAGGGCGTCTTCCGCCCTGCAAACTTGGCAAAAAACAAACTGGACTGAAACACAGCACTCTCCATATAAGGCAGCCCAGCTAAACATGTCATGCGTAATTTATGGGTAGCAGGCAGAGAATTAACCTTTGCGTGCACATATTTGGCCCAGATGGAAACCGGGCTGGACCGCCGCCCGGGAAGAGGGATGCAGAGCGGAGACAGGACCCGCGCTCTCCCCACAGGCCGGCAAGTTGCGCGTCCACTCCACGCACCTGTTCCCCGCCCCCGGCGCCCCGGTGCCCTCGGTGACAGCGCCCGCAGCGCCGCAGACCGGCCGCGGCGCCCCCGTGCCCGCCGCCCCGCCCGGCCGGCGAGCGCCCTCCCGCCGCGGCGGCAGCCCACGGCCCGAACAATGCGCGGGCAGAGGTGGCAGCTCACCTCTCACACGCTCTCGGGGCAGCCAGACTGCCCGGCGGGGGCCCGAGGCATTGTGGGAGTCATGACTCCGGACGCCGCGCGGGGACAGCCAACTTGTCAGCGCCCGTCACGCGAGCATCGCGCGCGCCGCGCCCGCTCAGCCGCAGTGGAAAGGCTGTTGCATGTCGCGGTGCGGCCTCTTATCGCCGGCTGCGCTTCCGCCGTGGCCGCGCGGCCCCTCCCCCGCCGCCCAGCCCCACCAGGAAGCCGGCGGCCTCGCAGCTGCAGCGCGCGCGCGGCGGCGCACGGCGCGGCCCCGCGCGCCCCGCGCCCGCGCCCGGCCCGGCCCCGCGCGCCCCGCCGCCCCCGCGCCCCGCCGCCCTGCCCGGGCGCCCGCTCCCGCGCCCGCGCCCAGCTCCCCGCGCCCCGCGCTCTGCGGACGCGCCGCGCCCTGGCCATCGGCCGCCCCCGGGCACGCGGGCTCGCGGAGCGGCCCGGACGCGGCTTGGCGAGGGCGCCGGCAAGGTTAGTCTGAAGGTTAGCCTCCGCTTAGGCCCCAACCTGAGGCTCCCAGGGCGCTGCCGCCCAAAGACGCACCCACGGTGCTGGAACCCGAAGGCTGGAACGGGCGGGAAAAGCATCCGCAGGACTGCGGGGTGGATCTGTCTCAGAACAGGCTGCGCTTGGTCTGGAAGTCCTCGGTAGAACTGGTTGTCGCACAAGCACAGATACAGACCAGCGTCCCATCGTGTTCATGAATGATAGTTGGGTTGTGAAAACCCCCGAATTGCCTGCTCTGTGCTGTGCGATGTACAGAAAGTAGAGATCCTCCTGTAGAAGAAAATATTCTCCAAGATACTGAAATATTCCAAGGCAAATAAGCCATGCCGTTGCCTAAGCAAAAGAAAAAAGCCTCAAATCATAATTCACTGGCGCCTGAGATGCAGCTTGGCTGCACCTCGAATGGAAAGAACCCTGGGCTGCTGTGAGGGGATAACGTTTTGAAGATTTGGGGACAGGATTTCCTTCAAAATTAAGGAATTTGAGTAACTTGCCCAGGGATGATTCTGAGAATGTTTATTCCAGGTTTGGGACATAATTTGAGACAAAATGTAGGTATGGCACAATGTACCTCCAGAGAGGTCACTGGGCAGTGTAGAAAAGGGAGAGGCCAGTTTAAAAAGAAGAAAGGAAAACATCAGGAACAGTGCTAAAGTACAGAATCTTCTAGAAAGACTAATAACAGAACTGAGGTCTTAACCCTTGGCTACATGCACAAAATATTTGAGTTAATGCTTTGTACTGATCACTTCCAGAATGAAGAAATAAGTTGATTAAACGGTGCCACTTCTCAGTGTTAATCATTAAAAAGTACCCAAGTCCCCACACAGTTGAAACAAAGTAAAAGGACACTGACACTTTCTCAGAGAACAGGGATGGGTACTTTCTATTTGCCAATCAGTAACTACCCAAGCTACAAGCTACTAGGACTTCCTTTCTTCTCAATGAGTATTCATTTCCACAACTACAGCAAATGTCTACTATGCCATAAATGCAAGAATGGATAAGAGAGTTCCTACACTCAAAGACGACACTTCTCAGAGGGAAGAGGCAACCCAATTAATTCTGCCTGAGGGACAGTGCTAGCTGTGGGGGCATGCCAAGGAGGACCCTGGGGAGAGTCAGGAAGGCCTCCTGGAGGAATTCCCCCAACTGGTGCCCTGAAAGGCTATAGAAGATGAAAGGAGGGCTGAGTTCCAATGGAGACAGAGAGCACAGCCAAGCCTCTCCAGACTTTCCAGGAGAAGGGAGGGAGGGTCCCACAGGGAAGTGGCTGCAGTTGAGGCTAAAAGTAGACTGTTGATAATCCAAAAGAGTTGTGGCTTTACTCTGAGAACTGATGAGCTAGAGAGGCCTGTGCAGTCAGGACAGTGAACAGAGTCTGGACTTGCAGAAAGACCTGCGGCAGCAGCCAGGAGGGAGAGTGACTGGAGTGTGGGGTGATGGCAAGGGAAGGGTGCATGGGTGTGGACACAGTGGAGAAGTGACTCATGCAGGGAATGAGGAAGGGAGGCGTCTTGGGAGACTTCCAGGCCCCTGGCCTAGCCTACTGGAGTGCTTGTTGCTTGCCCTTCCGTTTCTTCTGTGGGCGGCCCACTCTTTGTGACAGCAGAGGCCTAACTTCCTGACAGCAGAGCCACCTTTGCATCTGCTGGCAGTTTGCTGCCCCAGGTAGCTCCCATGTCCCTCTCCTAAGGTGCCTGGTGAGCTGCCATGGTCTCATCCACGAGTTAATTTTCCATTGTTCTCAGACCCTGTCAACTTCCAAGTTAGAGCTTTAGTGTTCTTTTTTTATGTGAGTCAGAATTTCACTTTATGCAGCAACATGGTGAAAAGAAGGACTTTGAACCTGAGTATGGTACAAGAAGGGAAATTATTTTTCTACTTCAGCACTACACAATAAAGGAACTGCTGGGAACAAAAGAGAAATTGAAACTGAGACAAAATTTCTGCTCTACCTAATGGAGCACAAAGAAATACAAGAAAGACCCTTGAATGTTTAGAACAGTAAAATAAATACTCTAGCAAAGAACAAGAAAGAAAAAAAATGTTATTTTACATTAGATAAGTAGAAAAGGAATGGCTAAGGAAACAACTCTTAAAACAAAATGGTAAATCGAGAACTCAAAACTGAGCCAAAGTAAATTGTAACATAAAACAATATATCCATTGGCTAAAGCTAATCTATTATCATTTATAATGTAATATGAAGAGTGACATTTAAATTTTTGAAGCACTGCAACAAACACTAGATCATGTCAAAATATTAAATCAGGTTGCCAGCTTTCAACTACCAGTAACATCCTAACCACATTGCAAATTGTGGAAATTACTAAGAAATCATTGCAGTAATAAAAAGTTAATAGTTCCCCATTTAGAACATCACTGATATTTCCTCAGTGCCAGGAGAGTACTCTGGTTTCTCTTACTCTGTAAAGTGTAGCTATAGTCCACAGGCCCATGAGTAAGTACATCCATAAGTACAAAAAGAAGGTCATTTGCGGGCGGAAAGGGAAATTATAGAAAACAATTTCAGATGAAATAAAACTACTTTTTCAGACAGAGGAAAGAGTGTTCAGTACAGGTTCCTGAAATACATCAGTCCAGTGAGTCTTAATTATACCAGTACATCCCTATAGGAATACAGATAAGGGATATGGTTTTTAAAGATAACATCAACTCTGTTTACCAATAATACAGATAAAAGAAATGGTAGCATTTATCTTTTTCAGTCAAATGGAGGTCTTTACCACACCCACATAAATGTGTGTGTGTGTGTGTGTGTGTGTGAGAGAGAGAGACTTTTATCTTTCTGTCCTACACGCCACATTCACAGCTCAACAAGCACTCACTGCCTCGCAAATGTAATTTCCTTTTCTGTCCCCTTCTCCCAAATCATCTAAGTGAAACTATCACACACAAAAAGATACTTTTAAAAATGGAAATGTAAAAAGGTCTTGAATCACTGATCCAGGAATGCCATTTTTATTAGACCAGGATAGAAATAATGAATTGAAACCTGGTGTCAAAACTGGGACTCAACGTCTGGTCCCTCCTTATCATGCTAAAATGTAGACGGTTAAGAGAAGAAACTTACAGAAAGCAATGAAGCATCTCAAATATACTTGTATGGAGAAACAGTTTTAAAGAGATGCATTAAATGTATTTTGTTATACATTTCACAGCAGGGGCAGAGGTGGGATACTCTTTCGTAGCCTGAATTCAAATTGTTCAGCTATATGATTAAGTACACTTGATAGAATTACATGAATTCTGTTTATTTTCAAGGATGTTTGTATATTTCATGTGCAAAATAAGTTCTTTAAATGATGTCCATTATTCAACTGTAAATAACATGTATTCTATTATATAATTCTGTATATATAGTATATAACACAATATACATGCAAAATATATACTACTTATTGTACAAATCACATAAATGTGAAAGTATTATATAAAGTCAATATATTTATCTTAAAATGATATAAAAACTAAAACAGCAAAATATCAATTCCATTATACATTTTTCAAGCTATTTTACCTAAAAGCTGAATCTAATCTTCAATGTAACTACTTGGGGATCCGGCAATGGAGAAAGAGAAAACAAATACAGTTCAGAATTAAAATTTCAGAGCCTAGAGTGTGAGCAGGACAGGATGTGGGTGACCTTCTGGCTCTGTCCCCTGTGAGGCCAGCGAAGAGCATCACATAGGGATGAGTAGACTCTGCACTGATGTCTTCTAACTCTTCAGGTCATTTGTTGTGTCTTTTTCCTGAAAGACAGTGGGGACAACAGGAAGCCCAGAGGTGGGCCTAGCAGCTGTCTATGAACCTGGTCAGTTTTACATCTTTCCTTTTCTCTTTCATTTATTCTTTCTTATCCTTTACCTTTTCTTTTCCTTCTCCTTCTTCTTCTTTCCCTACAGAAACCACTTTTTCACACAATGACTGTATTCACCTCACCGATGTTTACTGAGCATCAACCATAGCCGGTCCCATTCTATATCCTGTGGTTACAGAAGGGAACACAGATCACCTCCCCCAAGGGGTTTACATTCTCCTAGGATGAGACAAGCCCTAAACAAGTGAAGAATAAAGAAGAAGATAAGCTCTGGGCAATTTCAGATGGAGATCAGCACTTGGAAGTAAAATAGGCTGAGAGTTGCTGTCAGGCAGGACATACCAAGATGGAGTAACCACAGGTAGGCAGCTGGGCCCTCCACTGGCAAGAGAGCAATGCCTGGGGAAAGACCAAGCAAAGCAGGAGAATCCTGAGGCCAAGTGTCCAGGGCCTGACTGTAGGGCTGTATGTCCAGGGATGCAGAAAAAGCAAAGGACTACCTAAGCCCAAGGAATTGACAGAGCAGCAAACTAACAAATTCATCAAATGGAAATGTAAGGCTATGATCTTGACCTTGATCTTTGTTAATGGTTATGTTAGAGGAGGTGGTGCTATGGCACATGATCCAAATTTGCTTTTCATAAAGATGATCAGAAAACACTCCCCCGACCCTGACCCCAGTGCTGGGCAAACGTTCTACCTGTGAGCCAAACCCCCAGCCAAACCAGACAGCTCAGCTGCTGTTTGAGGCTGAGGATCTGTTCTCACAGCAAGACCCAGGGTGTGCCACTGCTGGGTGAGGGCAAATCCAAGGAGCAGCTCTGTCCACAAGGGTGAGGAGCAGCAAATTGCTGGAGGCCCAGCACAGAGGGTGACTAAGCTTAGTAGTAGGTCCGGCACACCTTAGAATCTTGCCTCTCAGGGCTGAGGAGGGTCCCTTGGATCGCCACCGCCATGCCTTGTGGCAAGTGAAGTTAGGTGGCAACCCTGTGTGGGGACTGATTTCTCCTTTAGCATCAACACAATATAGAATATTCAGTGTCACTTAAGATGCATACTTTTATGACAATCAGCAGTGATTCCATGTCCCAAAAACTGTTAGTCTGACAGTTTATTTTCTCTGGGCTTTTCCTCACATTTTTATTTATTTATTTTTTTATTTTTTACATAATCGATACTGTACTATGTATGCAATTTAAATTTAAATTTTTAAATTTAATCTTTTAACACAACCTTATGAAATAAATGGCATCCCATATTACTCATTACAATGAGGTAATGGGGCTGGAGAGCTGACCCCTGACCAAAGCCTCACAGCTACTAAGAGACCGAGAGGCCCGCCTCACAGTGTTTCCCAGCCTATATCCCAAGAGCCTAAATTAATCTGCTTAATGTGTAATATACTTCTAAACACTCTATCTAGGATGTAAACAGGACTTCTATGGACTGTTAGTAGGAAAAGAAAATGTCTAGTATTTTAGGGGGGATACCAGGGATTGAACCTCGGGGTGCTTAACCACCAAGCCACATCCCCAGTCCCCTTTTTTCAAATTTTTTTTTGAGACAGGGTCTTGCTAAGTTGCTTAGGATTTCACTGAGTTGCTGAGGCTGTCCTCAAACTTGTGACCCTTCTGCCTAAGTCTCCCAAGCAGCTGGAATTGCAGGTGTGCACCACCATGAAAGGCTATAATGATGGTCTTTTAATAAATAAAACAAAAAAAAATAGATGTAAAACAGATAGCCTGAAGGTCAAAGTATACTATTATCTAGTTTTGCTTATAAAATAGTAATTAAATGCAATATTGTACAACCTTCTCATAAAATTGTGTGTTGTGTGTTGTTGCTTAGCCCCAGAATTCCCACGTAATCTTTTAAAAAATAGTAGTGACAGGTCTTACAGTATTAATGTTATACTGAACTGTTTTATGTACTGTAATCCAAACATTTCTGCACATTAATTTTGATCCATGTAGGGAAACAAGAGCATGAAAAGTATGGTTATCACCTTTTTTATTTCTAAAGGCCAACACATTCCTTTAAGTGCCAGAGGGAGGGTTGATTCTTTGCCCAGTGTCTGTGATATCTGTCTCCTCACTTCATTCTCCAGGCCCCTTTCTTTGATTGTGAGGTGTCCCAGTTCTCTTTCCATTCCATCCTGTGCTCTCTCTGGACTGGTTGTTGGACCTTCTTTCTTTCTTACCAAGCTGGTTTCCTGAAATGACCTTCAAACCATGTTTCAAGAGATGCCCCAAAGGACTTTGAATAAGAATAACTTTGGTCACGCTCATCAGCAGGAGGAGTTCCACACTTGCATCTTCTTCCTATCTTCCCTGTTTGCCTTGTTCACCAGTGTGTAAACTGAATAGTGTACAGTTGAAAATTAACTTTAGGGGCTGGGGATGTGGCTCAAGCAGTAGCATGCTCTCCTGGCATGCGTGCGGCCCGGGTTCGATCCTCAGCACCACATACCAACAAAGATGTTGTGTCCGCCGAAAACTAAAAAATAAATATTAAAAAATTCTCTCTCTCTCTTTAATAAAAAAAAAAGAAAATTAACTTTAATATCTTAACATAGACATAAGTACACTGGCTTTTGCTCCAAATATGTTTAACAAGTATTTATTGAGCACCAACAATATGCCAAGAGCTGTGCTTGGCACCAGGGACGCAGGAATGCCTGAGTGTTCCTTGGGGTGCTCACAGGCTGGTCTAGCGAGGATCACGTTGGACACGAGTGTAGCAAATGTAATAATTCAGTTCAATCCAACAAGCCCTGCACCCTTACCATGTGCCAAGCAGATGGGAAGGAAGGCTGGCTGGGCCAGGCCTTGCTCTTCACCAACCCCCAAGCAGCTGGCAAGTGGTAAAACCATCCCGTGCATGTTAACAACGTCATGGCAGAAAGAAAGTCCCAGAGAAGGCAGCACGGGCCATTAGACACATGCCTTGATCAGAGGACACCTTCAACAAATCACTGCCCCGCTCTGTGAGGGGAAACTTTCCTTTTCAGATGCTTTATGTGCCCTCTTGAAAATTTACCAAGGAATAAGTCCACTTCCGGGAGCCAGAGGCTAGCAGGCAGAGGGATCCCCTGGGCACCTCTGTGAACCCCAGGAGGGCTTTGCAGATTCTCCTCCTTGCCTCCACTAGACCTCCAGCGAATCCACTAGGTGACAGGAGATTATCTGATTATAGTCATTCACACTAAGGTGAGAATGAGGTTTAGTCCATCAGAAGTGTTTGCTTTGACAGAGAACAGCTTGTCAACCCTAATGACCTGCTAATGGGCAGGGAGCCCTTCTCCTCACCTTCCCAGACTTCCCACTGACCTTCCTCCCCTTCCTGGTTCCCCTCCTGGGGTAATGGATGAATGGAACTTGGTGAATTCAGGATTCTTAGGGACTCCAACTTCACACATTCTCTTTGAGCCCTCTTAGGAGGCCTAGGAGGTAATAATTTTGCTAGAAATGAGAACACTGAAACTAGCACAGTGGTTCTCAACTGTGGTTACATTTCAGATCAATAAACTACAATCCAGACCAATTAAACCAATTTCTGGGAGTGGCACCATGTATTGGCTTTTCTTAAGGCCCTCAGGTGGTTTCAGTACGCTGCGGCAAGGTTGCACTGGAGTTGAGAAAATGGAAATTTCTCAGGCTCCTTGGCAATCCGCTGACCTGCTCCATTTCTCCCTCTGGCAAGAAAAGTTTATTTGGTTCGATAGAAACAGTGTTATCTGCAGGAAAATCTGCCTCAAATAGAGTTAGGTTTGGATAAGCTGGTGTCCATAAGCTCCTAGAAACCTGGGAGTTAGAATACTTGTGGGAGCTAAACTGGAGGAGCAAGAAGATATTTTATCATGCACCTAGTTGGAGATGGAGCTTCTCAGGCAACCAGAATACGTAAGCATTCACCATCTTTGGGCTTAAACATAGACTAGGGAAGTGGCCAGGCTCACAGAGGACAAACTGACATATTCTAAAATACACAGATTGCTGTTTGCTTAAAATCCCGTAACCTCATCCCTTGCTGAGAAACTGTAATCATGAACCCCCATGAGAATGTTACAGCCTCCGGGACCCCCAGTGTGTCCTGGACCACTTCTTTTGTGTGTATATTCACATGAAGAAATAGCCAAACACTCTTCTGCAAATTTGACTCTGTTTTATAAGTTCATTTGACAAGTTAACCAAGTTAAATCATAAACACGGACAAATGAAAAAGATGCACCTCATTTGAAATTACTTTGAAGTTGGCACAAAAGTCTTCATTTACAGCCTTTGTGAATTCACCATCATCAGTCCAGGGGAGCCTCCTGGCCACTACTGGGTGGATCTGAATGTCCATATTTTTGCAATGGGATTAGCAATGAGAAGCTGCTAACAGGGCCTGATCCATCCAGCCTGCCCAGTAATAAATGTGGAACATTTAAGCAATGTGGAACATTCTTTCCCTTTTTCAAATTTTTCTGCACATAGGTCACCAGGTCACCAGACACTGTTTCATTTTCATTCCAAACCTTATTGCTATCAACTTTCCTGCCTAGTCCCCAAGTAGCCACTCAACACCGGCATGATTCTGGCCTTTCTGCAGTCTGAAGGCACAGGGTTAGAAAGACTGACCCCGAAGCTGCTTGAGTGTACAGTCTAGCAAGGATAATGAGTCTGAATTAGCAAATTATGATCAGTTCAGTAAATAATCTAAACGTGTAAAATGGAATAAAAGAGAAGATTAAGAGTGTATAAGTGGTGAGTCTACACTCAACAGACAATTATCATTATTTTTCTGATCTCCCCCTTTGTTTGATTGAATTCAGATGCCTAGAATTATAGCCATTGAGAATCATCGAAGTGCTTAGACTACCTGTCTACACTGCCTGGGTTCATCTTCATTTGTAAGGACAGAATTCTGTTACTAGTTGCCAGAAATAGTGACTTTATTTCTGTTAAGGGCCAGGATGTCCATCATGTGGCCCCAAGGGCAAGCTTGGAAGAAATCTGTAGCTAATATTATTGCTATGCCCTCGATATGCTCTTGGATGGTACTTTTATTCACTTCTTAGGCTTAATCTTATAAAGTGATGACATCTGTGGACAAAGTCAGCCTCTGATATTTTCAGGGAGTATAACATGTAGGCTTTTGAATTAATATTTGAAGAAAAAATAAAATCCAATTGTATTATCTTTTATTGTGCCGTAGTAAATGCTCTTTTAAAAATCCTTTTTCCTGGTTGTAAAGTTATTTTTCTATTCTTGGTTATAAGGTGTTACATGCTTATTTAAGTAATGCATCGAGTGCCTATAACAGGAGTTTCTTGGTTCTGTTCAAGGTGGCATGGTAAAGATGTTTATGTGGGATATTTCAGACTAGCAATAGAGCAGTGATCTGTAACTCCCACCCCTGTGCCTATGCCATGCCCATGCCTTCTACAGCTTCAGATGCCCACGTTCCTGCAAAAACACTCTTCTATTTGTCCTTTAGCCTTTGAAATTAAGTAAAGAAAAAGTTAACTGTACAAAGGCAGCCGGCCACACTGACCCTCTATCTTTATACAATTGGGCATCTCTAAAAAAGTCTAAATTACAGACTTAGCCAGGACGGTTTTCCCCTGGGGAGGCCTTTGAGATCTGTTTATTCCTACGGATTTCTGGTGGGTCTATCTGGAAGATGCTGTAAGTAATATGGCAGGCCCCTACACAGCAAGCCCTCCATGTGGCACTGGAAGGTGTTAGCTTTGCTCCATCCATCCTAAACTTGTGGGAAAGGGCATGCTTGGCACTGATCTGCAATTCACAGGAGGCAGCCCCAGTATTTATGGGGAGGAAGGACAGTGTGGATGACATGTGACATAACTTTGGATACCTTCCTCACTGTGGTGGAAGAAGCAGCCAAATGAAGTAAATCTATTGGGTTCACCACTAAATGAATAACTGGGTGAATAAGAAGAGAACACTGTCTGATCTGGGGCTCTGGGCAACAGGTTGGCACTTGCCAGGCACCTGGGCCAGTTCCCAGGTGCAGCTGCCTTCTTGCCTGTCTTTCCTGCTGCTGCCGTTGGCAATCAGGCATCCCACGCCCCCTCCCCCTGTGTGGGGCCATGGCCTGGGTAGGCCTCCAAATATTTAGAAGAATCAGGATGGAAATAAAATAGAGCATTATTTAAGAGTCTGCTCCTCTGCCCAGGACTGCTGCTCCTGAGTGATAGAGACAGGCTTCAGAGTCTATTATTAAGCATGAGATAGTGAACGATTGCTTCAAGTCACAGTTTCCTGAGGACTTCAATGGCTACTTCACGGAAAGATGATAATGAATGACTAAGAAAACTGTCCTAACATAGGTGAGGTCTTTGATACATTATGGCTATTGCTATTATTTAGTGGATAGTAGCTGTGAATTTTTTTTAAAGAGAGAGAGAGAGAGAGAATTTTTAATATTTATTTTTTAGTTTTTTCGGCGGACACAACATCTTTGTTTGTATGTGGTGCTGAGGATCGAACCCGGGCGGCACGCATGCCAGGTGAGCGTGCTACCGCTTGAGCCACATCCCCAGCCCGTAACTGTGAATTTTAAAATATAATTTTACAAATAATAAGCTCCTTTTCAACTTCAGGTCCCTCCAAAATGTCATGATTTAAATCAAATCATAAGAAGTTAGGAGATATTCAACTACTTTTTAGGAGATAGTCTACCTATAGGGACAGAGATGCCCTTGCAGTCTTTGAGTGGGTAGGCAAGACGTCATTAGAAAGGGGCCCCATGTGTCCCCTGCAATGAAGAACTGGCACTTTGGAAAGGTGGCCTTTCCTTGGCCAGTGCAAGGCTTTCTTTGGTCCAAGCTTGCCCACCACTCGTACTGGATGAGGAAGAAACCTAGAAAGACAAGCCAAAGACAGCTAGGCAAAGGCATCTGCTGCCATGTGAGAGTGCATGGCAAGTACTTCACGGGAGCCACTTCCTTTGGGGCCATGTTTGTTAAGAATATATCTTTCAACCCAGTCAGAGCTATTGGCACAGGATGGAAATTTCAGTTGCTTTCTTGCTTCTTTTCTTTCCTTTGCATGAGATTGAACCCAGGGTGTCGCACATGCTGCCCAAGTGCTCTGCTGCTGAGCTACACCCCCAGCCCTCTTGATTCTTGTAAGTAATACCCGTCAGGAATTGCTCAGAATGCTAAGGGGAGAAAATAATGACCATGTGTTGCTAAGTACTATTCAGGAGCAAAGACTTGGTCAGTAGGAACAGTGATATCACCCACAGAAGGAGGACTATTGATACTTTTGAAAGATTCTTTTTTAATACAAGGGGTTGCCAACGTCTCATTGTCCAAAACCAAACAAGGCAGGAGGCCCCTGGGCTCCAGAGAAGGCATCCTTAGCACCCCCTCCTGGGGGTAACCAGCCGCCAACCAACCAAGCCCTAAACCCACATGTCCTGTGTTCCTTTCCTGAATCTAGATCATGTCAAAAATGTGTAATTTGTTTCTTAATTAACATAAAAGTTGTGTGTATTTATCATGTACAACATAATGTCTTAAAGTACAGTATAATGGACTGTGGAATGATTGAATCTAGCTAATTAACAAATGCATTGCCTCATATAGTTATTGTTTTTTTGTGGTGGAGACACTTAACATCTACTCTCTTAGTGATGAAATATTCCTGGTAGGATGGCTATTATGGAAAGACAAAAATAATCGTTGACAGAGATATAAACAAAAGAGAGCCTCGCACACTGTTGGTCAGGGTATAAATTGGTGTAGCCACTATGGAAAACATACACAGGTCCCCCACCCCCACCCCATGATTAAAAACGAAAACACCATGTGATCCAGCAATCTTGCTCTTGGGCTTATGTCCAAAGAAATGAAATCAGTATGTGAAGAGACGTCTGCACTCCCAATCTCTCCATCAATAGATGGAGCCTATTGTTGTACTTAGTGGAGTGTACTTAGTAAAGAGGCACACATTTTTGACGTGAACTAGATTCAGGAAGGGAACACAGGATTTGGGGCTTAGTTAACAGGCTTTCAAACAATGGACGAAGAAAATGCACACCACTCATCGGGCAGGAAACCTAACACCCTCATAATTCTAGTCACTGTGCCTCTCACCCGGTTGGCCAGGTCAGGAAGTGCTTAATGTCTCATGCTGTCCTCTGAGACTCACTGCAGATAATCACGGGTTTGTTGTCTCCTGTGTCTGCACTTGGGGACCGCACCTGCCTCACAGTCTGCAGTGACGTGACAGTGTGGGGGTGCAGCATACCTGGACAAGTAAATGACAGGTGGACAGCATTGCTCACCCAGCTCCTAAGCCATGGATATTCCCCCAACACAGCAGCATAAGGGTTGGGAGTTGGGGCTCCCTGCAGCACTCTACACTGAGCTGGTAGTCGCCAAATGTTCATCTGCTCGCCTTAGGGTCACAACCAGCCTCTCTTCCTCCCTGTTCCCGTGCTGCTGGCTCACATAGCCCAAGGCCCCCTACCAGATCTTTTATTGCCAGCTTTTGGCCAAAACCAGAAACAGAAGACTCCACATCTGTTGTCATTAACTTTGGGGGTGTGACCAGTGGAGGTTGAGTCCATTCACTCAATTAAAACATGTCCTTTCCAGTCATCTCTTTGCTACAAACTCCCTCCCACGTCACCTCCCTCGACCTCTCCACCCCCACAGGAAGTCAGGTCCAACTAATGCTGGGGCTTAATAGGTAATAATTTAGATCATTTTTGGATCTCTTGGAATAATTTTAAAATGTTAGAGGAGATTTATAATTACTGTGGAAAATGACAAAGTTGCTTCTATTTTTAAGAGGAGCAGGCTGATGTTGACTTGGGCCCAAAAGTCACTGGTGTCGGGTTTGGGGAATAAACAAGGGCACATTTGTGATCTCTGGGGGCTGGAAAACAGCCTCCATTCTAGTCCTTTCCATCTCATATGGATGCAGAAATCAAGGTTCACGGCAACACCATTACCGGACACCAGTGTTCAGACTTGCACCTGGCTGATACCAGGGTCAATTATTCCGTGCCAATTCTGCTGAAAGTCTTAGGCTGACAAATTTAAATAATATTTGAGCCCTTTTCACTTTGATCAAATCTGACCTGTTATCAAAATGAAAAGGCAAGAAAATGTAGTTAACCTCTGAAGGTAGACCTGCCTTTTCAGGACCTCATCTAATATAATAATTCATCTCCCAAAAAGCTGTTGAGCTATGTAGTAATTTCTGCTTTTTTTTCAAACAATAGTTTCCTGGGCCTGTGTCCACGGTGCATGACGAGCGTCCTCATCTCCCTCCTCCCTCTAAGACCCACCCTCCAGTCTACTTCTTGAATATGCCACACTCTTTCCTGTCCCTGTTCATGGCAATCATTTTTCCTGGGCTGCTCTTGCCTGAGTCCCCTGCAGGGCAACTACCCTCTTGTCATCCAGGGCTTGGCCTGAGCCTTCCCCTCTCAGAGGCCACCTGGGTAAGAAGTTTCCCTCCTCTGGTTTTTCATTCTGCTACCTTTTTTGGTCATATTGCATTAAAAGTCCCTTTTAAAAATATCCTTCTTTTCTGGTTTGCTCATCGTCTCTCCCTCCATGGGCTCCTTGAGGGTTCCTGGACCTTATCTGTTGCTGTTTCCAATGAGTGGCACAGTGGCCCATGCCCAGGACTGGACAGGTGAGTGCTGAGCAGCCTGTTTAAGATGGAAACTAGCTTCTCAGGAGAATTAAAGCCCTCCTCACACAGCCCACTTCCTGAGATGAACCCCAAGGCCACCAATCACCTCTAGGACAGGACGATAGAGCAGAAGGAAAGGACTTGACGTTTAATTCATGCACTATTAACATCAGTTTTCATTTCTCTAATTTTTTTCTGAACTTTTCTTATCCCAACTTTCTCCAGCTAATGAGCTGCTTTCAGTGGCTTGAGTCTAGAGCTACCCTGCAGTGCACGGCGGGCCATCCCCGCACATGAGTACACTTCTCACTTGTCTCACAGGACACTTCAAATTTTTCAGGCTGTGGCTGACACTCTACTTCTTCTGATATTTCTTCTACTAGACTATAAGTTTTTTTCCCTGGATGGCATCATTAAATCTATTTATTCTTTTTTTTTAAGAGAGAGAGGGAGGGAGGAAGGGAGAGAGGGAGAGAGAGAGAGAGAGAATTTTTTTAATATTTATTTTTTAGTTTTCAGTGGACACACATCTTTATTATTATTTTTATGTGGTGCTAAGGATCGAACCCAGCGCCCCCGCGCATGCCAGGCGAGCACGCTACCGCTTGAGCCACATCCCCAACCCAAAAATCTATTAATTCTTAACAGTATCTAAACCACAGATTTGCCTGCTTTGCTTCTCAAAAAACATTGGAGGTGCCATAACTACATAAGGAAAGTCCAACCTAGAGACAGATGCACCCAGATTCATCTTGTGACCGTTTTCCAGCTACTATGCCTCTGAGTTTCTCCTTTTTTCCTTAAATCTGTAAAATGGGAATAATGATCCTCATTTCAATCTGTGACCAGCATGCAGAGCTGTGACATCCGCCAGGCGGATGGTTCCTAAGGAAAGTGCTGGGGGGACAGAGCACCTCCATCGGGCTTCAGGAGTGCCCAGATCCTGGGCTGTCAAAGCACCTGGGTGTCTTTCTTGGTGGGAAGGGCAAGGGTGTGGGGCAAGCTGGGCTTGCCCCCAGGGATTCGCAGACGTTAGTGGCAACCACCATGAACTTGTTTCTTTTTAGCTCAGGGGAAAAGAGACCCCACAGAGGGACGGAGAACTTCCCCACTTGACATCTCCAGCAACCACTTTTTGGTTTCAGTTCCATGCACTCAACATGAGCCGTGTGTCTCCACCTGATGGTGGCATGGCCACTGGGAGGGCTGCCGTGGCCAGGGCCTCCTGGGGACAGCTCTGGGACAGCCCTGGGACACGAGTACTTTCATGTTGCCCATTTGATTTGTATATGAGGTTCAGAAACATTGGAGTCTTTGGCTTGATCATCATTTATGCATTGAGCACAGACTGGGCTCTGTGCATCTGAGTACAAGCTGAGGATGAGCCTGGACCATACAGCCCAAGTCTCTGCCTTTCTGGAACTTGCATCCTTAATAGGAAGAACAGGCAACAAATCCTTGAATAAAGAAATAAAGATTACAACTTTATGCAGGGCTCAGTGGCCCCACCTGCCATCCCAGTGGCTGGGGAGGTTGAGGCAAGGAGGATTGCAAGTTCAAAACCAGCCTCAGCAACTTGGTGAGACCCTGTCTCAAAATAAAAACAAAAAGAGCACCCCTGGTTTCAATCCCTGGTACTAAAGAAAAAAAAAACTTTTGCCATATTAATGATAGTGACTGGGCTAGGGACATTGTAAATATCTAGTTGGTCATGGGAGACTTCTCTTAGGAGAAACATTTGGGCAGAGACCTGAATAAGGAAATGATTGTGTCACAGAAGGTGTAGGAGGAGCATGCCAAGAAGGGAGGAGTGAGCATTTGCAAAGTCCAAGAGGCATGAATGAGCTTGGGGTACCCTGAGGGCAAAGTGGAGGACTGGAGCCAGGATCTGGTGAGTGCAGAAGTGGGGGGAAGACTGTGAAGGGGGACAGGTAGGCAGAGACCAAGACACAGCCATAGGAGGAATTTGAATTTTATCCTCATTAAAATAAAAATCAATTGAAGAATCTTGAGCAGGGAGCCACATAGTGGGATTTGTGTCTCAGATTATGGCAAGATTGCAAGGAAGAGAAAGAGCTTCCTAGGAGGCTGAACGAGGAAAGAGACGAGGGCTGGGCATGCAGCTGGGTGATGGAATGCCTCCTGGCATGCAGGAGCCCCAGGTGCCATCCCAGCACAACACACACAGACCAACAGAGACCACAGCGTCCTATGCCATGCTCAGGGGAGAGTCTGCTCAGCGTTGGCAAGTATCTTGGATATACAAAGATCTTGCTGGTAGGTGGAGTACAGAAGAGGGAAAGTCAGAGGAAACCACCTGAGCAGCTGGGGTGAGGTGATGCTCTTCATTGAGGAGAGAAGATCGCATAGCATCTGGACAGGTGGGAAAGGTGGTTTTGTTTGGGGCATGTAGAATTTGAGATGCCTGTGAGCAGAGGTTGTCTACAAGTCTAGAAGTGGCGGAAAGTTAAGGCCCTTTGACTTTTTATTAGTCATTTGTGTGGTGAGAGACACTTGGTCATAGAAAAGTGATTTATTCAGACCCACAGTCAGAGGTTGTACAACCTGGAAATCAATCTTTTGAGACTGACCCACTTTCTCTTCCCACCACAAATATCATAGCCCGTTTACTGGAGTAGACAATGGGAACTGTTGGAGACAGGGATATTCTATAATCATATACAAAAGGTAGAGAATTTTTTCAGTGCTTATCTATTGCAAAAATTCATAGTTTCTTCTTATTTCCTTACATAATTGTTTTTCTGTAAATAGGATGCTGTCTGCACATTTAACTAAAAAAAGAAAAAGAAAAAGCTTCTGGAATCCATAGGGTTTACCAAGTATCAGTGTGACCATAAATAACTACTTCATTTTCTGAAGTTGTCACTTTTTAGAATATCAGAGAGTAATATTCTTTGATATCAAACATCCGAATATCAAATATTTAGACTTCAGGCTCGAGGTAGATTGATTAGAATTGAAATACAAAAATAAAAATTTGACTGATAACTCAAGTAAGTATTTGTGAATTCTGTCAATAACATTTGAATTAGGCCACATGGTGCATAATAAAAATGACTAGGGTGAGTAGCCCTTTGTCTCCATGACTTAGAAAAGAAATATTTAAAATAAATTTAGAGAAGCTGAGGCAGGAGGATGGTGAGTTCAAAGCCAGCCTCAGCAAAAGTGAGGCGCTAAGCAACTCAGTGAGATCCTGTCTCTAAAAATAAATAAATAAATAAATAAATAAAATAATCTACTCAAAAAATAAAAGAAAACCAATAAAAACTGTAAGGAAAAAAGCCCCAAAGCTGGAAATGAACTGGACCAAACAATTGTATTTGAAATTAATACTGTGGTCACCTTGAGTGGAAAGTAAGAAAGAGGGAGGGAAGGAGGGAGGGAGGGAGGAAAAGAGGGAAGGAAGAATCCAGGCAACTTATTAAAAAAACATTTCTGGGAGGTGGGTGTGCCCGGGAAGAAGTGGGCACAAACCCTGAACACTGCTTCAGAAGATCTACTTATTGCAGTGATTTAAGGGAAGCAATTCTATAATAATTCTAGACATGCCATAGAACTGACAGGTGTGTAAACACAGCAGTGTTGTTGGCATCCAGGGACTGCACCCTGGACTGTGGGAGGCAGCAACACTGCAAGGACGGGTTGAAGAGGAAACACCAGTGAGCACTGGGTGCCCAGAGTACACGTGTGTGGTAGCCACGTCTGCATGTAGATGAATACTCACATGTGTGCCTGCATGACCATTGGCATGCAGATTGTGTGCTCATGTTATTGGTGTGCGTGTGCATTAACGTATTTCTGCGGCCAGTGGTGGGGAATACACTTAACTGCCTGTTCAGGTTTGGGTGGGAGGTGTCCCCCAAAAGCTCATGTGTGGGACAGTGCAAGAGGGTTCAGAGGACAAATGATTGGGTTGTGAGAGCCTTAACCCAATTAGTGAATTAATACCCTGATGGGATTAACCAGGTGGTGACTGGAGGCAGGTGGGGTGTGACTGGAGGAGGTGGACATTGGGGGGCATAGCTTTGGGGTATATATATTTGTGTCTGGTGAGTGGAGTCTCTCTTCTGCCTGATCATCATGTGAGCCGCTTGCCTTTACCACACTCTTCCACCTTGATGTTCTGCCTTGAGGATTGGAGCCTGCTGTTCGTGGACTGAGACCTCTGAAACTGTGAACCCCCAAATAAACTTTTCCTCATTTAAAATATTCTTGTGAGGTCTTTTAGTCAGAGCAGTGAAGAAGCTGATTGAAACACCACCTGACTTGGGTACCTAAGGCCACTCTCTAATACAGAAATGACGGTGAAGGCTTCCAGGGCGGGGGCAGGTGGAGAAGGTGCTCACTCCTAGGATGGGGACATCACCAGGACACAGACAGAACGACGGAGCTCCTGTGGTTAACTGTGGACAACGTGATATCACATAATTAAGGCAGTAGAGAACTGTTGAAAACCTGGGAGTGCAGCAGTTCATACAAGAACATAGGGAAACACAAAATCCATATCATTCAATAAACATCAGAGAAGAAGTTCTTGTGTTTACAGCAGAATGGAAAAGACGGGTGTTAACGCCGATGAGTGATAAGTTGAATAATCATAATTTTGTAATCTTTATAGAAAAGACTGCCCCAGATGGGAAGGTCTGTGACTGTGGATGCTAAATCCCCGGGAGTTGGTGAGGAGTCATCACTGCACCCCAGAGTTCAACGGAGCCTTCAGCAGCAAAGAGCCCCCTCACCAGGTGGGACCAGTGAGCACCAGGTACCTCTATAGGTGTCACCCTGAGAGGCCATGTCACCAAGTGGGACAGGTGGGTACCATGGGCCTCCATGGGTGTCAGCAAGAGAGGCCACGTCACCTGTGCAGTGCTCTAGTCGGAAATGCAGAATTGCGATAAAATCATGAGGAATTGACAAACACAAAACGAGAAACATGCTATTAAGTGGAAAAATACCTCAGGTAACAGTACTGCACTGTATATTTCAAGAGCAGCAAGATAGGATGTTGGCACCATAAAGAAATGATAAACATTTGAAGAAATAAATGCATTCACCCTGATTTGAACATTATACTATGTATATAACATCACAAGGTGGCCCATACATGTATATAGGTTTTCTGTTTTATGTACCATTAAAAATAAATTGAAATTTAAAAACTAAATTAAACAGTATTGGTGTTCTTTAAAATCTTCAATTTCATAAGAGACAAAGACATGATATAAAAATGTCCCACATTAAAAGAGCATAAAGGGACGTGACACGTTCAAGAGATCTATGGTACCATATCATCACTATGGTTAATAACAATGTATGGAATTCTTGAAAAATGCTAAGAAAGATTTTCAGTGTTGTCATCGCAAAACGCAAGTAGATGGGGTAAAGCATATGTTAATTAGCTCAAATTCCACAATATATGTGTCTCAAAACAATATAATATACACAGGAAATACATGCAATTTTATTTGTCTATTAATTTTTTTAAAAGAGAGATGGCAACTTAAAGTGATAGCTGATTCTAGACAGGATGATCTACTGGGGAGAAATTGCTATTAAGAATATTATTAGATAAGCAACAAAACTCGGAAATGGACAAATATTAGATAAAAGAAATGCATTGTTGCAAATTTATGAGGCAGCCACTTACGTGCCACTGGGACGTAAGAAAATCTCTACTCTGAGGAATGCACAGAATTAAAGGCCATATTATGCATAACATGCACTCAGTGGTTCAGGGAAAAAAATCATAGAAATGGATAAAAAAAAAGAGTAAGAGCCAATTAGAAATCAAATGTGGGAAAATAATGGGATCAAACAAATCTAATCAAGGACAGAAAGGTATTCATTATAATTTTTTTCCTAGAAACGTTTTGAGCTTGAAATTATTCCAAAATAAAAATATTTTGAATAATTAATAAGAGTTTCTGGTGAGCATTTTTAAAAAACTTGCCACCACACACATAGGATTTTATTTGATTTTATTTGCTCAGAAAACAACTTAATTTCATGGCGAGGACTTCTGCGACTCCTCTAAGTCAGATCTATTCACCATGACAAAAAATAGACACAACACACCTACATAAGTTCTTTTCTTGTGCAAGTGAAAATAAAATGAATGAAGATATATTTTTAAAATTCTATTAATTTTATTTATATTTTCCAGAATCAGAACAAACTGTGGTGATGTTTTTCAAAATCATATTACTACGTATTTGTTTCCAAGGTGAGAATAATATTGAGAATGTGGTAACTACTACTACTAAAAAAAATACCTAAAGGCTTATAATAAGATATGTTTAAAGCAAAATAATTCCTAAGTGTGCATGGAGCAACACCTTTAGGCTCATTTGATTTATGATCTGTTTTCCATTATTCCACTGCCAGCTAATGATTTTAATTCATTTTTCCTTGAATTTTGATTTAAAAACACAAATCTGGTATTTATATCAATGATGTCAAATATAACAAATGTTAAATAAAGTATTATTAAGTAAAATGTAATATTTTTGGCATACATATACAATGGCAAAAAAATAAAACTGGAAATAATCTTGAAAACATTAAATCTAAGTGCCAAATTTTAGTTCATAAAAAATACTAAAAAACATTAATGTTGTCAAGAAAGTGATGGAAATATAACAATTCTCAACAAATAATTTGTATTTTAAAGATTAAAAAATTAGCAGTGTTTTTAAATGTTTAAATTTTTTACAGTGCAGATGTATAAGTCAGACTGCATTTCATTTATTTTTTTTAAGTAGAAATGTTTAGAAATACAAAATGGCTTCCTTTATCTTTCATATTTGCACAAATTGCTTCGTGTATGAAATGAGATGCACACTCTATCATAACAGGCCACATTTGCTCTTATAGCAGTTATTTTGTGAACACAGTAATTTTCCTGTTTATTAGTACATATTTCTAGTATAGTAGATGTGAAAATGTTAAGTGTGACACTTATTTGGAAGTCACATTCGTTAAAAATAAATAAATGGAAGTTCTATAGAGATAGAAGACACAAAATTGTTTCTAAAAGGCTAAAAGACGTATATTATCTAGATTTAGAAGAGTTTTGGTTTTGCAATCAGAACATTCTTAGCTCGTACGCAAACCATAAATTTTCTTTCAAGGCAACTGACTTCCTTCTCTTTATTGGTACAAAATGGAAAATGATGGAAAGAAGAAAAAAACAAAACAACTAAGTAAAAAATAAATGTTTCAATGTTCTTTTGGAAGTCTTGTCATTTATGTCAAAAACAAATGGCATGGTTGTTCCTAAGTGAAATCATTGTTTGGAAAATAATATATTTGCCTATATGTCAGGGTGGGAGAGCACTCTCTGTAAGCTGGTCAGATTCTTCTAGAGGGAGACTGGGAGGTCCTTCTGGGAAGCAGGAGGACACACCCATTAACAGGGAGAGTGGAGGCCACTTGGCTTTCTCCAGTCACACAGACCACCTGCGAGATGGCCCGCAGGTCGCTAGATCAGCCATGTTTCATTAGGTCAGACCCCAGGCTTCACCATGCCATTGAGCAGCTGTCTGGTTCCAAGTTTTATAAGACTCAAGGAAAATATCTGTCCTGAATAATCGTCGCATGAATATACTCTAATGAACCGTAGTAAAATACGTCTCTGTAGTTCAAAAGTCAAAATTAGTTTTTGAGCAATGAATTATTCACAATGTGTCTAATTTCACTTAAAATTTTTGGATTCCGCAGCAGATTCTAACTGCTTTTTAAAAATAACAGCATGTGAGAAAAAAAATGCAATGCCAATCGCGACAAGAAGTTCCCCTCAGTCACCCCTGTGTGTCCTGGAAGCTCGGCCAAAGGAGCACTCTGTTTTTTCTTCTAGAAAATAGAATTTTCACAAGGAGAGAACAAATTCTAAACTCATTTTCAACAAGCTAAGACTGGGCTGTTCATTCAGACCTTAACAAGAATTACCACAAATCTGTCCTTTCAGAAGGACAGCATTTTCTCGGGCTGCTCTGGCCTTCATTGGCCATTTCCTTCGGCTCCATTTTCTCAGGGCTGCTTATCCCCCAGAGAGAGCGACATGCACTCACTGTCACTTCCCCGTAACGCTCAACAGTCCACCATGTCAAAATATCACATACGCAAAATTGTGTCCATTCAAAACCACAATTGTTTGAAAAAAAGAGATGGTGTTAAATTGGTATTAAATTAACATAAGTTCTAATGGAATTAGTGCTTAATTAGTATGTGGCACCTAAAGACAAAGATGCACAATTTTAATGGATTTCTCAAAAGATCATCTTAATTTTAAAATTCTGATCTAGCCCAAAATGTCAAAATTGTGTCCTTAATTCATTTCCTGAATTTATAATACTACCAACCTGCTTTCCTTTTCCCTGCGATAAAGAGACACCAACTATTGTTATAGCATATTACATGAAAATAGATTTTTTTACAAAAGTGGGTACCAGGTAATGTAATAAACCAACAGGTCCTGGTGGTTCTATTGGTTCTATGACATATTTCACAAATTTTACAGAATTTTATAAAAGATAAATCCATTTATTGAAGGGATAAGAACTTTCTTCAAGAAAGTCATGATTTTAGTCGAATTCAAAAAGCAAACCAAATCAAGTGAGCATTCTGAAACATTACTTGGGATATTTACTTCGGCAAATCTCACACAGGCCATGTATAGTGTTCACCTCAAAATGTTTCAATGACAGAGTGCTCAGACGAACTTCCCTGCTTCCACACAACATGACAGAAATTGTTCACTTAAATCTGCATTTTTCTTAAAGCTGTATTCAATGAAATATCTGTAATGTCTTCACTGAAGTATAAAGAAACCAACAGCTTTTAAAAGGAAGATTTAAAAATTGCTGTACCTTGAAGTCAATTATATAAAGTAGAGTTGATCTGAGCTGCTATTGTCCTGGACCCGCACACCAGCAAGGACCAAGGGTCCTACAGGACCTAGATTATCCGGGGACTTACTAACAAGATCAGCCTCAGTCTGTGTTGGTCACCAACCATCACTTCAAATGATCTTTGTTTTAGTTCTTACTCTAATTTTAAGTATTATAACTACCAATTAATCTTATTAGGAAAACCATTTCGAAAGTCAGATTTACTTATTTAGACTTTAAAATCATGCTATCATCACAAATTACTTTAAGTGTCATCATATGATGATATAACAAACAGCACTGGAATGTTACATTCAAAATAATTCAATCTATTTTCGCGGTGGGTAAAAACAAATGTATTTTTTTCCAAAAGGCTCAACTAAATGGTTTTTCAAAATGAACAAGAGATCCATGTGAGAGAATTTAGAAATGGTAGGAATAAACAGATGGTAGGGGAGGAAGCAAAGTTCTCTTTGTTCATCCAAAAGTTTCTTCACACACAAGAAAGAGAACGCTTTACTTTGCAGGTAATATAAGTTGGAGAGCAATGATAATTTTTTAAATTTCCTGGCTTTTTAGAAGGTTGCGAGTGAAGTTGAAACCGTATATTTATGCAAGTCTTTTATTTTAAATATTTACTACTCGCTTGAGTGAAATATCAGGTCTACAAATCTATTTTATAATCTGTTCAGCATTTACATTTTTGGCATATAAATAGCAACCCAAATCCTAAAATATGAACAACGTCGCTTTCTTCTTACCTCTTTGTCTTATCTACAGCTGCTCGTCAAGCTGCTCCACTGGTGAGTTGAACTCCCTGCTCTTCAAGGATATCTGTTTCTCTACCCAGCTCTCTTCTCTAGTCACGTGACTTTTTTTTCCTCTGCAGAAGGCTAGTGCACCAAAAGAGGAAGTTGTGAAACACCAGAGTCATTATGCTTTATAAATTCTATGGGAAATGGTGAATTATTCACAAAGCTTACACTCGGAATCATGGAAACATGCTATAATCTATGCATCTATGCATAAATAATTAATGTATAAACATATTTATCTGTTAAGCATATTTTAAAAAAGTTAAGTTCTTAAAATCTATACTTGATTAAGTAGGCTCACTTACATAAGGAAACATCTTCTATGTGGCTAATGATAATTATAAAAAAAGGAAGAAAAACTGTATGTAGAAGAAAACTGTGAAAGTAATATATGGGGCATACACTTACTTTTATATGTAGTTAATTTAAAGTCTCTGCAGTATAACCTAAATGATAATCTGACTGTAAGCATCTGAGAGAGAGAAAGAGACAGAGAATCCAAGTTCAAGAGCAGTAAGTGGACATTTTCCTGGAATTTGGGTAGTGGTGTTTTTACCTATAAGTCTTAACTTCCTTTCTCATGCATACTTGCCTGTTACATACAGATAAAGCATTGCAAAACTGAAACTGTTGCTTATCCACGATCTCTCATAATTCAAGCCACAAGAGTGAAAAACAGGTGCAGATCTTGCAATGCTGAGCGTATAACTGGTTAATTTTCTTCCAAGCTGGAGAAGTAAATGGAAATATTTAAAGGACCATAGGGACAATGGTTGGTTGAAAAGGAACAGAGACAGTTGATCAAAGAAAATGCTGTGGTCAACTTCAAATGAAAGGATATCTGTCTGTCTAAATATACATATAGGTACACATTTCTCCCATGCCTAGGTTACCCGATAATAAAAACCATGGGTGGCAAACTGATGGCAGTTCTTCCAACCCTCCCTTGCTCAATGGGGAAGTGGGAGGGGGGATTGCAAGAATGACAGTAATTATGCAAACCTCCACACACTGCAAGACTTTAGGAACTAGTGGCTCTCAGAGTATCATATTCTTTGCTTTTTATTTAATAATATTTCCAAAGAGGCAACAGAGTAGGGAGTGATTAGAAATGGGAATATTTTTTATTTCACCTAACCTCAAATTTAATGTGAATTAATTGGAAGTAAAAAGAAATACACCAAACTAAGAAAACCACCACATAATAATACGCCCAAAACAAAACGAAACAAAAATACAAGTAAGAACAACAAAAAACAAAATCCCCAAGTGTCATAAATATCAAATTTTATTTGAATTCTTTAGAGAGGTAATTGTAGGAAAATACTGGAAGAAAAAGTTATTGATGGAATGAAGATGACTTAGATTCTGTGTGTTGAGATAAAATTTAAATATCACTGCATGTGAGTATCATGAAACACTAGGCTCTTCTGACCCCAAAGACCCAGTCCCACTTCAGGAAGTGTAGTCCTCAATGTCTGCGGGTGCTCTGGGACCTCCTTATACGTGGCTTTCCTTTCTGAGGTTTCAGTTACAAGTAGTCAACCACAGCCAGGAAATACTAAGTAAAAACTGGAGAAATAATTCATCAGTTTAACACTGCATCCCATTTGGACAGACATGATGAAATCTCAGGCCCTTCTGCTCTGTACCAACCACAGCATGAATCGTCCCTTTGTCCAGATGCCCACATTGGATGCACTACCCTCCGTTAGTCACTTGGTAGTCACTGCAGTTGTCACACCCACTGGCACAGTGCTCCAGTGCCTGGGTTCAAGTAATCTTTGTTGTACTCAATAACGGCCCCCAAATGCAAGGACAGTGATGCTGCGAGTGCAAATATGCCAAAGAAAAGCGAGAAAGCCCTTCTTCAAAGGGAACCTGTGAAGGTCTTGATTTCATGCAGATAGAAAAAAAAATCCTATGCTGGGGTTAAGATGTATATTTTAGAACAATGTTTTAGAACAAAATAGGAAAAACCTTATCACGTAAGGTGTGTTACTATGCACTCCCATGCCTCCATCTGGGGGGTCTCGTAACACATTCCCTGTGGATAAGGGGGGCAACCGTAATTTTAATGTGCTAGTTCAGTATGTGAGTCAGAGTGTGTGTCCCTCTTACCTGAAGGGTAGGTGTGCAACTCTGCTTCCCTGATGACCACTTCCCAGTGATGTTGATGTTCCTCCCCCTTAAAAAGTTCTCCTTGACTGACAACCATACTACTTTCTTTCCCTTCTTCTGAACTTTTTAGGGAAGTTGTCAACACTGTGGTTTTGTAGGTGTGGTAGAAAGTATATCATAGAACATGGGTCATGTGAACCGTTTCTAAGTGTATGTTGGTGTCACTGGGCAATCACCAGCACTGCCCACCTCCAGAACCTTCTCATCCTTTAGACTAAAACTCAGTGCTCATTAAGGAATCACTTGTCTTTTCCCACCCCCTCCACCCTGGCAACCACTGTTCTACTTTCTGTCTCTGTGAATCTGAAGACCCCAGGGACCCTGTGTAAGGGAATGGTGACACTTGTATGCCACAGTCCGGCTGCAGCAAAATAACCGGGGGGTGATGAACAACTTGTGTACATTGATACAGCAGGAGTGGGAGCCCCGTTTATTGTAGGACAGGAGGGGTATATATACATTCCACACAGCTTATCTTAATTAACATAAACTAGATACAGCAGTCAACCAATAAGAAATCTCCACACTTAATGGCTCGCTGGCATTACTTCACAAACCACTCCCTCTGGCAAAATACCAGGCGCCATCTTGACTTGTTTACAGACTCTAACACTTGTCCTCTTGTGTCTGCCTTAGTCCACTTAGGATCGACCATGTGACTTGGGAACTGGTTCATGAAGGACCTAGCACGTGTCTGCATGTCCCTCTTTCCAAGGCCGAATAGCATGCTACTGCATGTTTGCCATACTTTATGTTTCTGCCCCTCCATTGGTGAACCTTTGGGTCGTTCCCATCTTTTGGCGACTATGATTGGTGCTGCTGTAGACTCCAATGGAGAGAGGCCCGCTTGCATCTCTGCTTCCAGTTCTTTTGGGTAGACACCCACAAATGGACCTGGCCATCTGGAGGGACCACCAGGCTGCCAAGTCCACGTTGTTTGCTCACACTCCTTCCTCCTGGGTTTCTGCCCCTTCCTATTCATCAGGACTCTTGCTGAGGTCACCAAAGATGTCCTTGTTACCCAAAGTGCCACTCAAAGCCCTCGTAGGTGATGCGGCAGCCCAGGCCCACTTCAGAACCCCTCCTCCACCTGGTGGTGCTCTGGGTCTCAGCCTGGCCTCCGCCCTCACCCTCTGACCTCCTCTCACAGAAGTCTGCAACAGTGTGTGCTCGGGAGGCTGCTGCTCTGCAGACTCTGTCTGAGCCTGCCTGCTTACCACAGTCTCCTCAATATGCATTCAGATGGCAAATACTAATGGCTGCTAAAGTGTCCTTTTACACCCAGATATCTCCCTGGAGACATTCTGATCAGTACAATAAAAAATCATTTTTCTTTGTCATCTGGGGAGAGTTTGCATGAAGGCCCTACGATCAGCCCGAGTTCATTTTTCAACTCAACTGTTTACTTAACCTTGGGGAACACCAGCCATAATTTTTTCCGTGTATCCTCACTTGTAAAGGGGGCCTTCCTTTTTCTCCTAAGAGGGTTATTAGAAGATTACAAAACAAAGGATACTTACTTAGAATTTATAGTATGAAAAATAAAGAGAAACCCAAAGTGCATACTAATTCCCTCTGAGGTGGTTTCCTCTCCTGAGGTAAGCAGTGTTATCAGTTTGGTGTTTATCTTTGAAGACCTATTTCCTGTGAAATTACATATCTATTCATCCAGAATTTGATATTTATGGGATTTCGATGTAAATAGCACCACACTATGTATCTTTTCCTTAACTTATAACTTGACGATATTCCCAAAACATTCATTTGAGCTATTTCATATACTTACAAAATTCCTCTATTGATTGAATCTGTGTTACTTTTTGCAAATTAAAAACAATATGGTTGGGCTGGGGATGTGGCTCAAGCAGTAGCATGCTCGCCTGGCATGCGTGCGGCCTGGGTTCGATCCTCAGCACCACATACAAACTAAGATGTTGTGTCCGCTGAAAACTAAAAAATAAATATTTAAAAAATTCTCTCTCTCTCTCTCTCTCTCTCTCTCTCTCTCTCTCGGGAAAAACAAAACAACAAAAAAAACCCCAATATGGCCAGTCAACACCAGAGCAAAGGAGAGTCTAGACACTTAAAATGCTACTTGTCCTGACTGACTTGCTCAGTCAAAAATGTTTTACTGGCTTGAACTTCGAATATTTCCTATTTTCCCACACTATTGCCAATAGTCGATACTTGTGTCGAGAAACCTTTAAAAATTTGCCGGTCTTATGGATAAGAAAATGTCATCTTAATATTTACATTTGCATTTCCTGATTAAAACAGAAACTGAGTATATTCTCATGCTGTGTCCTTCCTTCCTGTTCCTGTTTGATGACTTGCCTGTTCATTCACCGTGGATGTGTGCTCCCTGGACAGCTTGATTGCTGAGGTGAGGTTCTCCGTCTCCCTGTGTCATGAACACTCTGTTTGGATGATGCTCTAGTCTTCCCAGAATCCACTTTAGGCCCTCTCCACTGGCTGCTGTAACCTTTTGAGATGACCCTAATATTTTTTGTTATATCCTTGCTTTCTGGCACAAGATAACTGGGATAATTTTGTGTATTTCCTGCCCTAGGCCCCAAATCAGCCATTTGTCTAAAGGAACCTGGTTTCTTTTAGTGAGACAGGGCTTTCTGGGACCACAACCTAAACCTTTTGTGGTGCTCATTGCTTCTAAGTTATCATTAGAATTGGGAACAAACCTGGTTAGTCAATAAAATGTTAATTTCTTCTACATGCCAAGCAACACATTCTTGCAAAAATATACTAAAACATGTTTCGGAAGTTTTATAACATGTATGAAGAATACATCTTACATTGTGTTAAAAATAATGTAAGATTAATATGTCTAATACAACTAAATGCCTTGTTTTTGAATAAAAATTGGCCACTATTTCAATAAGGCAATAATGTAGTAATTGCTGTTATTCACACTTAGAACTTTCAAATTACCCTTCCAAAGATGTTACAGACATTATTATTACTGTGTGTTTATATGTGACTGCATGACCAATGTGATTCTGCAACCTGTATACTCAGAAAAATGAGAAATTATATCCCACCTGATTCAAATGTGTGATATGTCAAGGTCATTGTACTGTCATGTGTAACTAATTAAAACAAATTTAAAAAACATGAAAAACCCCACAAAGATGTTAAAAAATCATGTAGACTGGAAAACCTTTATACAGCTTCCATATTTCCTCTGCACTTACCATAACAACCCCCAATCCCTCAGGCTTCTTCTTTGTCACCTTCGTCCTTCTCCCCTGCCCCTCCTCCTGCTCTGTGACAAGTTGAGTATCTATATCACGCAAATTCAAAATCTGAAGTGCTCCATAATGGGAAACATTTTGGGCACTGAAGCAATGTCACAAGTAGAAAATTCCACACCTGACCTCAGGTGACAGTCAATATATTGTATAATGTTATCTTCATGCTATGTATATAAGGTGTATACGAAACATAAACAGATTCCAAGATTAAATTTGGGTCCTGTTCCCAAGATATCTCATTATGTACATGCAAATATTCCAAAATACCAAGAAATTTGAAATCTGAAAGACTTCTGGCCTGAGCGTTGCAGACAAGCAATCCTGAACCTGTATGAACTTATCCCTGGAAAGCATTAAGCAATGTGCATATGTCTCTGGAAAAAGTTTTCAGTTAAAATAAAATAAATATACCATGGCTTTAGCACTATTTCTTTCCCAAGGTATATTATCAAAGCCACTTTAAAACTACTAAAGTAGTAATATTTCAATTGCTATCTGCATAGCTCAGTGGTAAAAAAAAAGTACTTCTGTTTCACTGGTTTTATTTTTAACTTATTGAAGAACTAGCATTAATATTTTAACATTCATATGCTATTGTTTTGTCTCTGTGAATTTAGAGAATGGAAGACAAAGTCATTGTCTGATCATTCTCAAATATCTCGGACTTTCAGTCTCCGTATTTCTAAAAGGAGATGAGAATAGCCACCTTATGGGTCCTCTGAGTACTCACTGGCTACCCACCCAGGTCAAGGGCCAGGAAGGACATGCCTCTTCATAAGAGTGGTGTTGACAATTTCAAAATCTAATTCGAGACACACGATCAAACCAAAAAAATTCTTTTACTTTGTGAATCTAGATATTTGAAAACTTTACAAAATTCTACAAATTAAACCACAAATAGTTCTATAATTATATCTGTTGTGCTTATTAAGAAAAATGAATTCAAAGAATCAGAAGAGAGAAGATTTGTGGGGAATCATTCATCCATTTGAGACTTTTTACCTACTCTCTGAAAGAAGCTTAGGAAGAACTGGGAATACAAAATCAGCTGGACTGTGCATTGCTTTCCCTGTCCTTCTAGCCCTATGCTTTGGTTAAGAAGTTGACCTCTGTGCTGACCTGCTGACCTGCTGGCTGACTTTGGCCAATGGGGGCACCATCACTGGATGGAGAAGAGAGAATCTGGAGTACTTACTTCTACTTCTTCCCATTAGGGCCAGGGTTTGCAAGTGGCTGTTCCCTGCCTTCAGCTGCTGTCCTTTTGTCTTCTCCTCTTCCTCAGCTTGGGCTGTCAGTAGGTTCCTGCAAAATGGCTCCTCTTTGCCTCTCAGGGCTAGGAGGGGTAATGGCTTGCTACCTTTGCTAGCCTCTGGGTGTATCAGACCTCACTGACTCCTCATCATGCCAACACCACTAAATAATTTATTTTAGTCAGCTTTTTCACCACTGTGACCACAAAACCTGACAAGAACAATTTTAGAGGAGGAAAAATTTATTTGGCACTCACAGTTTCAGATGTCTCAGTCCACAGATGGCCAACTTCATTGCTCTGGACCCAAGATGAGGCAGAACATCATGATGGAAGAATGTGGAGGAGAAAAGCAACTCAGGACATGGCAAGTCAGGAAGCAGAGAGAGAGCTCTTCACACTAGGAACAAAATATAAACCCCAAAGGTACACTCCCAGGGACCCACCTCCTCCAGCCACAGCTACCTGCCTACATTACCCTGCGGTTAACACGTTCAAGTGCATCAACACACTAATTAAATTAAGGCTCTCATAACCCAATAGTTTCACCCAGGGAGGGAAACCTCATACCTAACCCCTAACATGGTTCCTTCATTAAATCACCTGAAATTGTTACTTTAAAATGTACCACCTCAAGAAGACCCCACTCAAGGTTGTATCAGTCCTGCCACGCAACAGAGGGGCGCATGTTAGTCTGAAACTGATATATTAGAAGGTGAAGTTTCAGAGAACCTGCAAATCTATAGATGTCCCAGGTTAGAGGACTCCAGTTTGCAGAGTTATGACAGCCAGAGAGAGGTGCACATTCTTGCAGCTGCACGTGCTATGATATTCGTGGTGCATAAACTGGGAGGGCTGGTAAGGGATGGTGAAGGAGCACAACAGACAAAGCCAGAGAGAAAGAGGCTCGGGAAGATGACTGAGGGGCCTTGCAATAAGTGATGTTTTCAAAAATGTCCTCTGAAGAAGAAACAATGCAAAAAATAAAAAGGACCGGGGGTTAGCTCAATGGTAGAGTACATGCTCCGCATGGGGAAGGCTCTGGCTAAGTGCTCAGCACAGAAAACCAAGTCAACCAACCAAACAAAAGTTGTAAAAAACAAAACCCTTATCATGTGGGCGATCAGGCTATTTGTACATCTGTACCCATTACCAATTCTCTTTCTTGCAGTGACAGGTCCCATGGCTTTTCCCTGAGGAACTGGCCTTCTTTGGTATCAGCCCATGTAACGTGAGTGGCATTGATCTCTCTCTTACACCAATGCTAGTGTAAGCATGTGACCAGTGTCTGGCCTGTAAATTAAATGCTTGACCTTTGCCACAGTGATTGATTCTGAGATGAGCATATAATTCAAATCTCAGGGAGACATACTTCTGGAATAAGATTTATACTCCAAAATTTCTGGAAATTTTAAGCTCTGTTTTTGCTAGGATCAGCTTGCTTTAATAATCAAGTGAACCTAAAAAAAAAATAAAAAAATAAAAAAGAATCATGTAAACTGGGCTGGGCATGGTGGCCCACACCTGTAATCTCAGTAACTCAGGAGCTGAGGCAGGAGGATGGCAAGTTCAAAGCCAGCCTCAGTAACTTACGGAGGCCTTGAGCAACTTAGTGAGACCTGTCTCTAAATAAAATATAAAAAGGGCTGGGGACACAGCTCAGTGGTTAAGTGTCCCTGGATTTAATCCCCAGTACCCCAAACAAAACAAAATAAGAATTATGTAAGCTGAAACTAGGAGAGACCACAGATGAGAGAGACAGCGAAAGAAAGAGACCAATAGAGAAGAAACCAGATGTGAGAAAGAGCAAGAGGGAGAAAGGGACAGACTCCGGCTGGGCCTGAAACCCTGTTTCTCTTTAATTTACTTCACTAATACATTCTTGTGTTGTTGTTGTTGTTGTTTTTTTCCTGAAATCTCTCTGAATTATATTTCTATCATGCACAACCCAAAGAGTCTTTTATATCAGATAGGATGCTCTGGAGGAGGGGGCATGTTTTATTTGAAGTGTAAAATATCAAGAAAAGCAAGACTTTTTAATTGTATATAAACTGGCATTTTCTAGTAGAAATATAATGCTAATTACATACATTATTTTAAAAAATTCTACTTACAACATTAAAGAGAAACAGGTGAAATTAATTTGAATAAAATTGCATTTAACCCAATATGTAAGAATGTAACCATTTCAATATGCAGCAATATAGAAAATGATAATGGTTCCACTTTTCAATGTAAGCATAAATTGCTTAAAACTGAACACAATTAAAAATCCAATCTTCAATCTCACTAGTCATATTTTAAGTGCTCAATAACTTTAGATGGTTCAGCCCTAAACTGTATATCTTAGGGTTCAGAGTGAGCAGCCAACGACCTAGCAGAAATCGAGCCAGTAGGAAAATGTCATGGCCTTACAAAGAGGAGATATTTGATATTTTTAAACAGGAAAATGATGCAAGAAAAAGTTTCGATAAAAACAATCTGGCAGCTCTATCATCCTCACAGTTTTTCTGATTTCTCCCTCAAGTTAGTGATGTATTTTCTAGAATCCTCTTGATGGAGTTAAGGACATACATCAGGTGTTCTAGGGGCAGAATCACCCATTCAGAGTGTGACAGCCAGAGAAAGAAGTCACTCTGTGTTGTTCTGGTTTGGGTGCTGAGGATCGAGCCCAGGGACTCTTGCATGCTCAGCCTGCACTGTGGCACTCAGCTGTGTGGCACCTGTGCCCGGGTGTGACAGCCCAGCACTCTAGTGTGGAGCAGGATTCTCTCCCAACAATGTGATTTGTTCTTTGCCTGTGACGAAGCTTGTTATACCCTGGTGGTATTAAGTGGTGTTGGAATTCTGATTTCTGCTTCTAGGTCACCAGATATGTGGACACTTGGAGTCAAATATACATTGCACAAAAAACCAAAAAGACCAATTCTTATTTGAGACCTATTCAAATAGGAAAAAATAAGTCTTAGAATCAAGAAAATATACTATCTCTGCTAGCTTCAAAGGAGGAAAACATGCTTTATTTTTCATAAAGTGTTTCAATTTCTTCCCATTAGGTCTTCAAAAAATTATATTTGTCTAATGGAACCAGTGAATTATAAAACACAAATGATTATCTTTCTAACCTTCTTGGATAATTAACATAAAATAAAATATAACTTAAAATTGTTATAAAGTTTAATCTAGCATATTTAAATAACTTCTTGATTAATTTTTTTGATTCATACTTTATTTTCTATTTTTAAAAATGTAAAGTCATTTAAAGATATAACACTTTTCATTCAAGAACATTCATTGCAATTTTAATCCACAATTATATAAATTATAAGAGTCTTAGTATTGTCTTAACAAATGAATTATGCTCACCAAAACAGTTTTGTAAGAAACACCCTTTTCTGCAAGAACATTTCAAATTCCGTGAGCAGAAACGTTGTTTGTAGCTGGTGAAATTTGTTTTCTTTCTGCCCACTTGGTGAGGGCTATGTTTGTTATTTCTATATCACAACAAAGAAAGGATATGTTCTCTTTCAACAGCATCCAACCTCTACAACACAGGAACATATTTCAGAATGGGGTCAGGTCAGGGAAAACGTCCCCAGAGAGAAGTGCCTGGGGAGTGGCCACCCCAGCCCTGGAGAAGGCAATGTAGTGGCCACAGCCAAGCAGAGGCACTGGGGACACAGTGGCTGCCTTGGTACACGAGTTCCTAAGAACAGTGGTGCTCTCGGTGTGAGACGCTCTTAAACAGTCACACATGGGCTTCTTCACTTGCCTTTATTTTGTTTGTGTGGGGTTGTGATGAGATCCATATTTAGAAATGCAGGGGCTCATAGTTTGTGGAACAGTAAACATCAAAAAGAGAAGTGCTGCCGCTTAGGGGTACTGACCTCTGTGTTGTGGAGGCAGCTGTTTTAGTCAAAGACCTAATCACAGTATCAGAAGGTAAATCCTGAGGGTCAATGGCAAGTGCAGAAATCCATCTGGCCACTACCAACAGCTTTTGGTGGTCACATTGGATAGCTTTACAACATGCCATTTTGTTGTAAAACATTTAGAAATTGGGCCTTAATGCATTCTCTTTTTCCCAGAAGCCAATTACCAGCAGTTACACAGCTTTTAAAAGGCTTCAAGTGAAGTCACTTATGTTTCCCAGTGACTGAAAATTCACAAAAATGTCAAAGCTCAAAACTTTGGCAGACCCTAGGGAGACGGAATGTTCATTCTGCATTCTTGACTAAATCAGGTTGGTTTACAAGATTTCTTGAGTGTCAGGACACAAAACACATTGGCTTCCTGGAAATATATTTTTTTGGGGGACACACACACATATTCATATAAGTATATAGATACAAACAGTACATCTGTAAATTCTTGGTAGGTGAGAGTTGTACAAGTAATATGCAATCATCACAAGAGCTTGGAAAATACGGGAAAATGGTAAAGAGGACAAGAAAAATCATTCACTCTCCTTTGCAGTCAGTTGGGGATTATTACTATTCAATTTGGTTGTTCCTCCTTCTAGATTTCTATATCTATCTTGTATCTAAATCACTTTTAAACATGAGATTATATAAAATATAACAGAATAATATATAATTGCCTTTTTTATTTTTTATTATTCACAGACTGGAAAATATATAATAACAAAGCTACTAGAAACTTGATAACACTTGAAAGTTCTTACTTGTGGGCTGGGGGAGTAGCTCAGTGAGGAGTGTTTGCCTAGCATGCTCAAGACTCTGGGTTCAAATCCCTAGCAATGAAAACAAGCAAACAAAAAACAACACTTTCAAACATTTGAACAGTAGCACATATTCTTACAGAAGATATATATTCATTCTACTTAATCCTTTGGATATGATTTACAGAACATTTGTAAAAACTATGACTCATAAGTTTAGAACTACTGACTTAAATCTTTTAACAAGCCAAGCTCCTATGCCTATGTTGATTACTCTATGTTCAAAGCATTTTTATCTGCCGTAGCTTTTGTTGTTCACACACACACACAATATTTGCTGTAAATCTGCACAGGCCAATGCTTGCAAGAGGCAATCTTGGAAATAGGTAATGACGTGATGTTAGGCCTTAAGTTGGAGTAGTTCTTACTCTAAGGTGAATGACGTGCATCAGTAATTTCCTTCCACAAAACCTTGAGAGCCTTCTAGAAAGAGAATAAGATGTGGAGAATGTCTTTAAATAAGGATCTTCAATACCGCAGGAAGTTAGTTGGTCAGATGAAACAAGACTTCAGGGGATCAGGGGTCATAATTTAAGAAATATCCAGGGAACATTGTACTGAGGAAGATCAAGAAGTCAAAATTCACAAAGGAATTTGTCAGAAGCGAGATAAGAAATGTTTAGAAAATGACCAGTTTCTTTTTAATTTGGAAGCAAAATTCTAAAATAAGTTTAGAAAATAGTTCCACAAACACGGTGTACTCACTATCAGAATGAAAAGTTATTAACAATTGGAAACCTCTTCATTAGGGTCAGTTAAAAAAAATTAAACCTTGCAATTCAGGGGTGCATTTCAGGGGTGCTTGAAGAGAGCGCTGGGATATTATGAAAGAAACTGGAAAGGGAATGGCCCCTTTGGGAGAAATGAGGAATATGTCATGCAAATGACACGCTCTTAAAAAACTTCTAGAATAAATGACTCATTGAAATTATTTAAAATTGCAGATACTCATCAAAGAGAGGAAGTTAACTATGACATGATTTAACATGTTCTAAGTAATTTGGTTTCCACAGTCATTTGATTATAACTCTTTAATTAATTTCAGAAATACAGACAGACTCTGAGTTTTATTGGGATGTGATTAAAAAGTTTATGTTAGTTGTTTAAATTTACTCCCCTGTAGTTAGAAGATTAGACTTTGTTGTTTTTTTTTTTTTTAACTTTCCTAACTGGCTCATGAAAGTCTGTCTAACACACCACACAGCCAAGGTTAATAGCCCCTTTAAGACCTCTCATGTGGCCGACTCTGTAAGCAATGATTGCTGTCTTTGTTAGATATCATAATGTTATGGTGACTAGGTTTTAAACTAAATAGCCTCGTATGTTTTTCTATTATTTCATTATATTTTACATATAAATATGACTTTACATTATACATATATTATACATATAATTCCACTAATTTTTTAAATATCTTTATTTTATTTTTAGGTGGTGTTGAGGATCAAACCCAGTGCCTCATGTGCACCAGGTGAGTACTCTACAGCTGAGCCCCAGCCCCAGCCCCCCTACTAATTTTTTATAGTTTCAACTTACCACAAACTTTACAACATAAAACAATACAAATTCATTATCTTCAGTTTCTGTGGATCAAGAATCTCACATAATGTGATGAGTGCTCTGTTTAGGGTCTTATATTCATGAAAGCAAGGCACCAGACAGGGTTGCTATTCCCTTTTGAAACTTGGTGTCCAAGTTTATATACGTGAACTTGGACACCAGGGTATGGAAGTGGCTACCTTCGTACTTGTTTTTTGACGAGGCTTCCTCTCAACTCCTAGAGGCCTTGTTCTTTTCCCCCTGGACCCCTTCATCTTCCCACTAGTGATGGAGCATATCTTGCAGGTCAAGTCCCTCTCAGTCTCTAATCTCTGACTTCCTCCGTTTTCAATCTCTAGACTTAGATTTAAAGTATTCAGACATCTAGGTAAGCTCTATCCAGATAATCTTCTTCTGTTCAGGTCATTGTCTTAAGATCTTAACCACTTTTGCAAAAGCATTTTTTTTTTTTTTTGATGCTGGCTATCAAACACAGGGTCTCATGTATGCCAGGCAAGTACTCTATCACAGAGCCATGACCCCAGCCCTTGCAAAAGGAATAAAAAGTAAATTAATGTTTGGTTGAACGATGGAGAAGAGGCTCCAGGAATCTGCCACAGACCTCATGGTAGAGACACATACTGACGTGCATAGACACAGTGGGGCTGTATGGAGGGCATTCGCACTGACGCAGAAATGAACAGAGTGAGCAGGAGATGTGATAAGCTTGAGAAGACAGTCAGATTGGGGGAAACTGAATGGAGGGTATTTGGGGTCTATTTTCTTATTCATTCGGCTTCCTTTATGTTTGAAATTGTCAACTTAAAAGATAAATAAGCTAATAAATAAAGAAGCTCCCTCTCCACCTGAACCCTGAGACCTAACCTCCTGCTTCCATTAATCAGTAGAGCCATTAAGTCCAAACTCAAAATCTTTTTTTCCCTTTGGTTCCCTTTCTTCTGAGTCTGTCCCTCACCCATTCTTCAGCTCTTATGGGCCGCAGGGAAATTGGCACAGAGTGGTTCTCAAGGCATGTCTGGGATGCGCAGCATGGGAGATGTTAATGTGTGACTCAAGACTAGAACATTTTCTAGGTTGAAGGTGAGAGTGTGAGATAGGGGAGATCTCTGGACAACTTGACCGAAGGTTGAGAAAGGAAAGGAAATGAGGAGGCCTGCAAAAGGGGAGCTGTCATCCGAAGAGAAGAATGCTAACAATACATCTGCAGGAAGGGATGGAGTTGGAAAATTGCCACCATATCACTGTCAGTGTAAGATGTAGTGGAGACCAGGATATCTCAGTATGCAAACCAGGTGGTGAAAGTTTCTCAAGGACAAAATATCTGCACAATTTTAAAATATCACCCCCCAGCAACTTTAAAATTGTAAATGTAAAGTGAATCTTTATTACAAGGAGATCTTGAAATCACTATTTAATGGAGAGATCTAATTTAGGATCAACCAGAGGGAGCAATGCAACTTTTTGTGATTCCTAATTAATGCAAGATTTACACCGTCTCACTGATCTACGTCACCTGTCCTTGTTAGGAGGTGTGTTCCAAAACCCGTGAGGTGAAGTATCGAGTGATGGAAGAGAAAGTTCCACAGGAACACACACACATGTGTGTGTCATCAGGAAGAGAGAACAAAAGCTGTTGAAATGTAAATCAGTGAAGTTTATATGTGTTTATTATTATTTCAACTCTTCTAGGTTTGACATTAAAAGAGAAATGACATAATGTTTTTTGACATCAGTTTTACATGTATAAAATGAGAAAGTTTGGGACAAAGTACTTTAAATACTTCACTACTTAATTATAATTAAAGTGTGACACAGGTGAAGGTAATGGTTGGTTGAATTAGTCAAGAATTTGAAAAAATAGACCAGGGCTGACAGATGTGACATGATGACATACGGGAAGTCCATTGAAACAGTTCTGTAAACAGCACATGGTCCTCTGCCTGGCACATGATTAGCTTTGGTTGACCACTTGTGGTGGAACTGAACGAAAATATTTGGTGATTCTTTCAAACTTTTGTATAAAATCCTTGATATAACTAGAAAGCCACTTATATACACTTTGGGAATATTACAGACATGGTAGAAGTATACAAGAGGCCTATTCATTTCATATTCATAGACTCTTTTTTTTTGAGAAAAAGAAAAAATTCATTAAAGTCAAACATAGTGGACACTTTCCAGTAACTGAAATAATGTGGAAAATTTTCAAAACTCTCAATAATTTGTATGTATGATACATTGTTCTATAGGTTATATTGTTTTGTCATATTTATTTTATCATATTTGTATTTATTGTATTATATTATTTGAGTACTAAGTAGATTGTCATCTACTTTTAGTTCCTATGGAAATGATTTTAATTTTTTGTCAACACATAGTGAATTGGAATTCTCAACTGGTGAGTTTTGACCAAAAGTATGACTTGTCATGTTACATTTGCTATTAGGTTGTAAGACTGAGGAATAAAAATATGTCAAGACCTATTTCATGTGCAAGAATTTAAGCTATTTTAATTGAAAATACCAAAAATGTACAAAGAAACTCAATAAAATTTACTGAGGTTTTGCTCATCCATATTCTTTCTCTACACCAACATGAAATATTATTTGGTTTGAAAGACAATAGGGAAGAAGGGTCTCCACTTAGAAAACTTAAAACATACCAAAATACATTTCTTAAATGATTGCCCACATGTGTTGTAAATATTAGTAAGTCATTTTATGAATAAATAATTTTATCATCCTTTAAATTTCTCATAATTTTCTGTTTAAAATAATTTTTGTTTCAAATTGTGGAAAAAGAAAAAATAAGGAATATGTCTAAAGTTCAGATTTGTTCTCTATTTTACTACAAAGAATATAATGTTGGTGTATAAAAGCAAAACTGACATAATAGACTGATATATTTTGATAAAGGTTTAGAGAATCAGTTGAAAAATCTGTCCAGATATTAGAAATGAAAAAGAAAAAAATACCTTCTTAGAAAATAGTTTTTGTTTTCTACTTAAGCTCCCATAGATTCTTTTTTAATTTTTTTTTAAGTCATGGATGGATACAGTACCTTTATTTTATTTATTTATTTTTATGTGGTGTTGAGGATCAAACCCAGGGCCTCGCATGTGCTAGGCCAGCGCTCTACCACTGAGCCACAGCCCCAGCACCTACCATAGACTCTTCCAAATTAATCCAGGCATCTTTCAGCATGAGCACATACTGTATCTTGATTTTCTTGCAATGCAAGGATGTAACGATATGTGGACCTATGTTGTTGACCCTTTTGTCTTTTTTTAGTAAAAACATAATTTTGTCTCGCTGGAAAACAAGTGGGATGGTTTATCTCCTGTGCCAACTGGAGTGGGCTGAGGGTTCCCAGGTAGGTGGCAGAGCAGAACTTCTGCTGTATCTGGGAGGGTGTTTCCAGAAGAGATTGAGATTGAATCAGTAGACTGAGGAATGCGGACCCTCCCTCACCAGTGTGGATGGATGTCATCCAAGTGTTGAGTGCCTAGACCACAAAAGCAGAGGGAGGAGGGCAGATACTCTCCCTGAGTTGGGACATTTGGCCTCTGTCTTGGCAATGCGGCTCCATCCAACTGGCTTTCCTGGGTCTCCTGCCTGCAGATATAGCCCACCATGGGACTGCTGAGCATTCCTACCACATGAGCCAGTTCCTACCACATGAGTCAGTTCCCATAATAAACCTCTGGGTGTATCTTATTGGTTCTTTTTCCTATGAACCCTGAGTAAACATCATCCAGGCTTATGGATAAATTACTTTTTAAAACTCTGATCACATTGGCTTATTTTGAAATGATTCTTTTTCTTGTAAAATACTAATGCAAATTTATTCAGAATTAAAAATAAGGGAATTCTCCTTTGTTGTGTACTAGTAATGCCTCCCTTTCACTTCACAGTTAGCATTAGGATAGTGATGGCTGCATTTCGACCTAATGTAATTTTCATGGCACAACATAATTTACAATTATACACAGGCATTCACACACACACACACACACACACTCATGCTCATATTTAATAGATACTTGTTTAGTGAGTGAGTCAGTGCATGAACTTTCCTATTGTTTAGTAGGTTTCCCAGATTTTAGTATCATGTTTCTTCCCATTTCTCCATTTTCCTAATGTTTAATGTTTTACCAATTTCAAAATTGGCAAAACTTGGCAGTTTTTGCTACTAAAACATTAGCCCTTGTTCACAATAACAGAATATGTTTAACATTGCTTAAGCAAACAATGAGGAAGAGACACTCATTCTACCTTCTGTCTACTCATGTGCCAAATTCACATCTTTGTTGGATTGACTTGCATCTGTTTTATTTTAGCTTGGTCAAGAAAACATTAAAATCTTTAAACATACCACAAAAGACTGAAATGTGAGTGTACTGTGTACTACCATCTAGCGTAATCCAGGGAGATGGTTACCAGAAATTTCTATGACTGATGCTAGGGAGACAGGAAGGTGAGGCCCTTGCACTCACTGTGCCCTACAGCTCTCCAATCCATGGAATCTCGTGCTGAAGCAAGTTCATTCACATAGCCTCCTAACCCTTTCCACACAATTTTCCAAATAGTCTAAGTAGAGCCGCTGAAGATTTGAAGTTTGAAATCACTGAGTATTTCATCCTGAAATATGTTGCAGAAGGGTCTTTACTGTCTATCTGAATAAATAAGGAATTTTACTTATGATAATTTTTAAAGGGATTTTGCAATATGTGGTTCTTTGTACTTAAAAGATGGATGCCATGCAGTAATATAAACTGCGAGAGTCCTTGAATAAATGTTCACATCAATACCAGAAATCATTCAGGCATTCTCCCTTTATGGCCCATAGTATACCTTAATTTTTCACTTAAAATCATTTTTTAGTTGAATTTTATTATAGAGACAGGAAGAACATTATAAAACCACTGATACAATATAATCTTTGCACCATTTTCGTTCCATAAAAATCTGTGAATTTTTTGATTCAAACAGAACCAAGTTACTATGTTATGTGTTCACTGATGCTGCATGATGATGATCATATTGAGATCAATAGTTTTAAATTTTGTATCTTCTGGGTTAAAAAATATGATAATTTTTGTCTAACTGGATCTGTGGCTATGCCTGTTTTCAGAATTGTAAGGAGCAGTAACAGCTAAATTTCATATTCATTTTAAATTACATTTAAAATCAGATTTAAAGAATATTTCATATGAAAATCTGTCTCATAACTTGAGTTTTATTGAAAACTTAAAGATGCAGGTAACTTCTAGAAAGGGAGGTAAAGTCAATTAACCATGGAAAGCTTCCTGTCTTAATTATTTTAAAATGAATTATGATAAAAATCACAATAATATCAGACTTTTATTTCTACTGATGTTTAAAATTCACTTTCCTGGTAGCCTGAAACTGCAGTACCCACCACTAGTAATTAGAACTGTGAGTGGACAGGTAAGTTGGTTAGCTTTTTTGCTGATGTAACTAAAAGACTTAACAAGAACAATTTTAGAGGAGGAAAAGTTTATTTGTGGGCTCTTGGTTTCAGAGGTCTCAGTCCATAGACAGCAGGCTCCATTTCTTGGAGCTCAAGGTGAGGCAGAACATCAGGGTGGAAAGTGGTGGGGGGAAGTGGCTCACATGATGATCAGAAAGCAGAGAGATGCCACTCGCCAGATACCAGATATGTTCCCCAGAGGCACAGGCCCCAAAGCCCACTTCCTCCAGCCACACCCTAACAACCTTCAGTTACCACTCAGTTAAACCCACTGAGGATTAATTCACTGATTGGTTTAAGGCTCCCATAACCCAACCATTTCACCTCTGAACCTTCTTGCCTTGTCTCACACATGAGCTTTTGGGAAACACCTCACATCTAAACCACAACAACAGGATTCAATTATGTCTTCACATCCATCTCCATCTGATTCTCCATCTCAAGTACACATACCTCTTGTCCCCAAAGTTGTTCATATATTCATCGAAATCCTAGACAAAGAATATTTTAGGTTTTCCTGAGAAGACAGAAAGGCAACAGCCTAAGAGGAGGTAACCAGTTGTTCAGGGATGGTGTGCTTTACACACTCGTGAGCATGGGGCCAGTCAGGATCTTGTGTGCTCAAGGGACTGAAGGGAAACCCAAGCAGATCTGAATATCGAGTGTGGAAACCTGGAAATTTCTGCTTCTGGCCATGAGGCCGTAACAGGCAAGGAGAAAACTGGACAAAGCAGAGGATATTTTTATTTTCAGAACTGAGCCATAGGCAGCACAGGTAATGGTCACTGAGGGAAGAAACAAACGAGTTGTGGCTTAAAATAAGCCTGGCGGAGTCACAGAATTGGAGAGGTAGGAACTCAGGCCAAGGAGGCACCACCCCACCGTACAAAGAACCTGAGATAAAGAAGCCAGGTGGAGAAGGACCTCCTAAAAGAGATGAGGAATCCCTGTGCCTCTCTGGCTGCATACCTCAAACCCAAGAGAGCAGTGAAGCCCCATGAGTCTCAGATCCTTTAGGAAAAGAGGCATTACGTGGGAGTTTTCCTTGAACAACATACAGAACTCACATGGATCTGGAGGCTTTGCATTCCCATCAGGCTGAGCAGAGACGCCTTGTGGAATATACAGAACATTGGTAAGGCTCACAGCAGGGCCCACGTCCGAGGACTGGAGCTGGAGGAGCCAGAGTAGCACTTATTCTGGATCTTCCCCAAAGTGACTTAACAAGAAGGCTAAAAGATCAATATTCTAAGATGAGGCCAAAGTCTAACAATCTTTAAAGAAGTGAAACAAAATCGGGCACCCAGATACCTAAAATCTACAATATTTGGCACCTGGCAAAAAAATTACTGGATGTATGAGGATTAAAAACTTGTAACCAACTTGGAGAACAATCACTCAATAGAACCAGTCCTAGAAGTGAAAGAAATGGCAAAGTCAGTGACAGGCACCTTACAATATCTATGATCAATATGTTTCCTGTCCTCAAGGAAAGAAAATATCAACACAATAAGAACACAAATGGTATAAAAGAGAACAAATGGAACCTGCAGAGATGAAAATTAAATATCTTAAGTGAGAATTTCACCAGATAAAATCAGAAGTAATTCATTTTGGAAAATGTAAAGGCACGGCAATAGAAGCCATTCAGAATGAGAAGCACAAAGAAAAATAAAAAAAAAAACCACTGAAAAAGATAAGCAAAATTTCAATGGCCTAAGGGACAATTTGAAGCCAGTAGAGACTCAGAACAAAAGGAGGGAAAGGAGGGGGCAGAAATCATGGACAAAGTTCTTGTATTAGTTGAAAACGAGAAACCTACAGATCCAGGAAGCTCACAGTCCCTGAGGGAATTAGTTGCAGCAGAGGTATCCTAACCATCCTAAGCCAACTGTTGAAAATCTCTGGGTTTTGAGAAAGGAGAGAGATGAGGAGACAGGGAAGGAGACGGAGTTAGGGTCATGGCTCCCATAAGCCCTAGATAGCTGAAGTATCCATGACAGGTATAAATGCTTGCCACTGACTTTAATTATTGGCATGACTTTTTGGTCTGGCACCAAAAGTGAAGAAGAGCACAAGGTGAAATGAACACTGTGTCCTCAGACACTGTCACAAGCAAGTTGTGGCTTAAAATAAGCCTGTGCAAACAGAAATATGTTTATGCTCAGTGCAGGAGCCCACACCATTCATTCACTGAGCATTCGCTGAGTACCTCCTGCTCTCTCAGACCTGTTGGTGGGACACCATGTGGTGCCACCCTGTAAAATAGTGAAGGAACATACACCACTAATTTAGGTTGTGCCCATGGTGGCAACCTGCTTTAGAGATTCTTGGTGGGTGTGAAAGTAAACTGTGAATTTTACTTGACCTAGGGGAAAAATTGCATATAATAATCTCTAAACTCCTCCTATAAGTGCAAGTAGCAGTTGTAAAGGTATCCTTAGACCTCAAAGTCTAAGATTTTAGAATTTTGATTCAACAAAGACTCCCCTTTTTCCCATGGAAGATACTGGGTATATTATCCTAGAATCCAAGGGGCCCAGAATTGAAAGGGACCTTAGAAATCATCTAGCAGGTGGATCTCCAGCATCCATGAAAGAGGCAGGTGGCCACCCCAGGGTGGTGAGGGCAGCCTGACTGAGCGCCGTGGAAGATATCGTGGGACAGGGACAGGGCTCTTTGCTCACACCTCCTGTGGCAGTACTATTTGCCCAGGCCTTGTAGACCCTTGAACTTGAGAAGCTTAACTGATATTTTCACCTTTCTTCTTACCCTTTCTCCCTCTCCTTTCATCCTGCAGCCACGGAGGAAGAAGGGCCAGGTCAGGGGCAGAGGTTTCCCCAGGCCACTGACAGCATTCTTTCCTGATCCAAAGGGAACCACCATAAATATTTCCTACCTTAATTTACTACCCTATGTTTTTTTGTTTTTGGATATCAGGGATTGAACTCAGGGCACTCGACCACTGAGCCACATCCCCAGCCCTATTTTGTATTTTATCAGAGACAGGGTCTCGCTGAGTTGCTTAGCACCTCACTAAATTACTGAGGCTGGCTTTGAACTCGTGATCCTCCTATCTCTGCCGCCCAAGCCACTGGGATTACAGGTGTGGATCACCCTGCCTGGCCCCTTAGGCTATTTTGTGTAAAGGGGCTTTACCTGTGTCTCTGGATAGATCATTAATGCATTCAGGGGAATTATTTCCATTTTAAACTGTTTACAATTGCCGACCTTAGGGATCTAGGCTTGGAAGGCTGGACTATGTCACTTAACTTTAGACTTGTCACAAGTATAAGCTGAGCCAAGTTACAAATAGTATAGCCTTGAGTCCTTTATAATACTTTCAAAAACCAGAAACTTATTAACTTTGACAGGAATAAAAGGTGCAGATGGTTTCAATTTCTATTTTGACTTTCAAGCTGTCTTAATAGTAGCCACTAGCCATGCAAGGCTATTTAAATTTAAGTTAAATAAGATTTAAAACAAAAATCATCTCCTCAGTAGTGACATTTCTAAGCTCTTGATGGCCACATGTAACTAGGGGGAACTTGAGTAGGCATCTGAGATTTTAAAAATTCCATTACTACAGAGATTTTGTTGGGTAGCATTTCCCTCTGCCTCCTGTCATCATGAGACACCACGACTTTGTGAGAAGAAAATCTGGTGTCTGTGTTTTCCCTCTGGCACTTCATTCAGCTGTCATGTCCTCTTGTTTGTCTTGTACTTTTCATGGTTCATCCTGCTTGCTTACTCTGCACATTAAGGAGAGACATCACCCATTCTCGTCCATGTCTCTCTCCCCTGCTAAAATAAATAATAAAGAAGCAATTCTACTAGCACTCCCACTGGCTACAGTTCATCCTGATGTGAGTAGAGAAGCTTGGATCATACAGATTTCATCAGAAGCATCTCTCTGCCTTTGATGTGTCTTAGTAAATATCTTTGCCCCAAATATCTCCCAAGAATCAGGTCACGGTGCCTGAAATTTTGACTTATTCCTGAGAATTTTTAGAATTTTTCATGTCCATTATGGAAGTGTTGCTGTTTCTCACTGGCAGCCCTGCACCAGGCTGGTTTCCATATGGAGCTATTTGCAACTTACCAGGCAAATGTTCCTAGGCTTACAGAACCTGGAAGGAAAAGGGCTTTGGCAATTAGGAAGACACAGTTTGTCAGAGGAGGCTTTTATGAAAATGCCAGGTTGCTTCTGAAAATGGAAATTCTCCTGCAGTGAAAGGTGAGATCGGGAAACATAATGATCCTATTGCTCTAAGACAGGATGCCATGAGACGAAACAACGGGACTCTGATGTTCTCCTTTGTGCCTTTGGAAATTCTACTTAATCTCTCTGGTCTTTAGTTGTCTGATCTTAAAATGCATTTAAAAGTAACTCATTAGGTTAATGAAGGAGGTACAGAGAAGGCCTAGCTTTGTTTTAAACAAACATTACAAAATGATGAAATGGAGCTATTATTGGGATATCCTGCAGTCTCTGGGTCACTTTTAAGTTTATAAACCTTTGGTTTCAAAGACAAAATGATGTGCGCCTTCAGTGTCCTTTTCTCTCTGAAGCAGGACTTGAGTGACAGGTGGTCACAGGCAGAGAACTACTCTAAATTAGAGAGAGCTTCTGTGGAACATGTGAGGACCAAGGACGGGCTTATTTGGAACAGAGGGTCAATATTCAGAGGTGTTGGAGAGGAGATTGGGGAATTAGGAGAGAGACGATGAGACAGGATGTTGGGCTTGGCAGAGGTGGCTAGAGTGAGTGTGTGCATGTATGTGTGCATGTGTCTGTATGTAAGAGGGGTGGGAGCAAGCACAGCCCAAGATTGCCTCGAAGACTGAACCAGAAGGAACAGGTTGAGTTGCTGCTCCTGGCCTTTCAGTTCTTAGATCTGCCTGGTTCCCAATGTTTTTCAATAATGAACAGGGGTATATTTTGGGACCTATTTTGTGTCTATAAAACTGAGCAGGTCTTTCCCTTAGGATTCTTTTAAGTCTAGAAGGCAGAAAGATTTGAGAGAAAAAAAAATTACAAAGAAATAAGAACCATGTGGTGGTGATCCAGGGTGTAGTGGGAGTGGGAGGGGGCACTGGGGGTGGGAGGGTGCAGTGGGCATGGGAGGGTGCCCCTTCAGGAAGGAACTGCCCCAAATGGCACGGGAACCATCCCACACAGAGCAGCTGCCGTCTGTGTGGCCGTGCCTCTCCAGAGAGTGGTGGATTTATTTAATTTAGAGGGATTCTTCACCTATGTCCTCCCTGTTGTGTCTTAACATAAACCATCTACAATCAAATTTAAGCATTGAAATTACGGGTGTCTCAGGAAATTACAGTGATATTCCATTTAATGAAAAAAAATATCATTCAACAGCCTCGACCATTTGGAGTTAAAATATTTCTGATGGGCACATGGCTGTCACAAAGTGGTCTTTAAACCATCATTTCCTTTTGGTTTTTATATTACATGTAATTGTAACAACATTTTAAAATTTCTTTATTGTTTGATATTCCATAAGGGCCAACTGGTGGGTACCAAGTGAGAGATTCAAAGAAATCAGACACTTTGAAAATCAAGGTGATCCTATAAAGACCCAGGAAAGAATCTGAAATCCGAGAGAGTACTGAGGAAATTTTGTTGCTGATGCTGTTATCACACTGGCTCAGCAATGTGAAGTGCATATGGAAGACGTCCCTTAAAATGACTGAAACAAAATAAATCTGGGGTGAGCGACAGGTGATAAGCATCCTCCCGTTGGCGGTTTCTTGCATGGAATATCAGTTTTCTTGGTGATGATTGATAAATTAAGTGTCGTAAAGCCTTTAGACAGAGCTGTTTACGTCTTCAAGATATTCTCCTGAGTTCTAGAACTTGGCAACAAAACTATTCTGAACTTTTCTCTTTAAACTTTGGTTCCAGTGTCAGGTGAAATGCCTACACTTTAGGACAGATTTTAAGGAGAAATGCAATTCTGTCTTAGACGAAGTTTGTGATACAGAAAATAGAAACACAGGTCGAGGGGTCCTTATTCACTTAAGCCTAGTAAGTTATTAATATTTTTGTACATGTAAAGGGTGGCGTGTGTGGGCTTTTTATCTAATGAATCTCATGCTGGAAAGATGGACCTGAAGGCATAGGTCAAGAGGTTCAGAGGAAAGAACTAAAACCTTAGAGAAAGAAAGAAAAAAGAAAAATAAATTCTTTTCGGGTAAGTATTTTCAATTAAATATAATTATAAAAGTCAGTGTTCCAGAATGTTTACCTATTTCTTAGGTAACAATTAATTTCAAGATGACTTACATTTTATAAAAATATGGTCAATGTAAAAGTAATAAGCTACTATGCTATTAAAGCTGTGGAAATAAAATAAAAGTTTCTTACTAGAGAATAAAGCCTTAATTTCAACTAGAATGTTAGTGAATACCTCATTCTTACTCCACCATAATTTGAGGCCCTGGTTCAGCCCCTTTTGAATTATTTCAGCACTCTGCGGATAAAGAGGTCTCTAGAGGAACTGTTGTTTTCTCAGCTCACCCTCGTCATTTTATCATAGTAGTCTTTCTAAAGCAGTGTGTCTCATCACCCTGATTCAAAGAAGCCTTCAAAAACTCCCATTTTCAACTGAGTTAAGGAAAACCTGTCCTTAAATGTTCTACCCTAGAAATTTTCAAGTAAATTCTCAGGGATCCTCAGGATCCAACTCTATTAGCAGTTCCATAAAGTTTGGGCTCAATTGCAATGAATGCTGAGAATAAAAGTGTCCTCTGTCACCCTGGGGTTCAAAGGCCTAGGTGTCATTGAATCTGCACACAACAGGAGCAATTATGCAAACTTTTAAGTTATAAAGTCACTTTAGTCCAAGTATTACTCTGAAATCCTTTACAGGAGAGTTCTGCATAACATTTTATTTGGCAAGAAGTTTGATCTACTAAAGGAACTGGCAAAAGTCAGTCTACAACATGTTTATAGTTTTTTTTCATCAAAAGTGTCAAAATTTCCTGTATTTACTATCAGGCAGGTTCTTCCACTCGCACTTCTCATCTCTCACCCCATTCCCATGCTACCATGTTGAATATGTCCATGGCCACCAGATCCTTTTATCTGATTATTCCATGAAGCCAGTTAGGGGTAGCAAGTAAGAGATCTGAAGAAATTAGGCATTTTGAAAAGTAATGGCCATATAAATAAGGGATAAGTTTTCTCATCCATCTATCCAACTTTACCTTGAGTTTTGATCGTATTTAAAGCACCCAGTGAATTCCCCCCCCCCAATGTTTTCTCTGTATTTTTTGTTGCCTGGAGGGACAGAATGGTATCTGACTTTGCAGTTACTTAACTACCAAAACTTGAAAGAAAAAAACTGGGTACCAGGATTTCTGAAAGGGGTAATAAGCTGCACCATAACAAACTTTCTATAAATTCTGTGCTTTATGAGCTCTGCCTTGTCAGCATTTTAGAGTGACCGGACATTGCGAGGAAACAGGATTAGTGACGCCAAGGATGATGCAAACAACATAGCCATGGAGTGCTGTCATATGCACTTTCTTACCTCACTTTGATGGTTCTCCAACAAAGGGCAGCATCTGATACCACGAGAGGTCAAGCCTTTTGCTCAATGTTACAGTGAGAGTAAGAAGGAGTCAGGATTCCAACTGGATCTGTTTGGCCCACGAGTTTATGCTCTTAGTTCATCACATTGGAAATTTCCCTAGAATGAAAACCAAATATAATTATAAAAGTCGATGTTCCAGAATGTTTACCTATTTCTTAGGTAACAATTAATTGATCTGAAGTATGACTTCTCTGTTTCGTGGATGAAGGCTTCATGCAAGAAGGCTGCACTATTACTACTCAACATGTGGATGTGGAGACTTTGCCCGTGTCTGTTAAAAAATTCTTGCTTGAGGGTTGTCTGCCAAGAAACATCCATTTGGACTAGAGTCTACCTGTGTTACTGAGCATAGCACTCTTCCCAGCTGCGATGAAGAGTTTCCATCAGAACAAGTGACAACAGAGGGGAGAAGAATGAAAAATAGAAACAGGAAACAAAACTAGAGCCGTGAAAGCTTTACTTAGAGAGAGGAACTAAAAACTCAAGTTGTTCGATGGAAGAATAGGGATGAAGGGGAAGAACGTGTGGTCAATATTCACTACAGATTTGTGAGCACTTCTGCTAATGTTAATTGAGGAATGATTAAAGCCAAATAATAAAGCAGGGAGAGGCAGATTTCCTGTCCCAGCAGAATGGTCCAGAGTCGTGATCACTTGCTCTCGGAGGATGTGGAGTTGCAGGTTGCCAGCACATGCCCTGGTGTGCTTCTGAGCTTGAAGCAAGCTCAGTGCTGCCCGGTGGCCCGAGAGCTGCCCTCCCTTCCCTGGTATTCCAGCAAGCCCAAGTCACGAGTGAGTCCCCAAGCCAATCCTGTTTTGCCATCCCCCCCACCGTGGTGGGCAGTCTCCCTGTTTTCAGGTCCAGCTTTCAGCCTGTGGCCTGTGGCCGAAAACCAGTTGCCTTATCCCATGGTACTTATCAACTCAAAATTCCTCCTCAAGCTATTGACCTAAATTTTCATTTTGGTGTTTCCTGGTCTTTTAGAAATTTTGCTGCTCCTGTTTTTTTTTTTTTTTTTTTTTCTGAATGGTGATCTTTTAGAGTTTGAATGCCTAAATGATAATATGATAAGAATAGGAGCAATTTATTCATAGTCAGTGTTTTGAGAGCAGCTTATGTGAGCCCTGGAGACCAGCCTGGGTAGGAGCAAGGCCTCTTGGAAGGAGCAGAGTGACAGTGGTAATAAAGCCTGCGGCCTCCCCTCCCACTCTCCCACTCTTCATTCCTCATCCTGATTCCCTGACTCCATTGCCTCCTGGTCCTGTATTTATTGATCTGAAGTATGACTTCTCTGTTTCGTGTGAACATTTCCCCTAAGTCAGATTGAGGAGAGACAGTTTAGACAACGATATTATCAGTAGATTTTTCATGTGTGAACAAGAAATTCTGCACATAGGTGATTGTAGTCATGTCCATTTACAAGATTTCACATGTTTTAAAATGAGAAACAATTTATGTCTATTAAACTTAGCCATCATTTTGTTATAAAATGTAAAAATTGTAACTGACACTTATCTAACTCTCCAGTTCTCATTATGTTATGTACTTGGCTGAGCACTGTACATGGGCTTTTTCTATAAACCTTGAGAGTCAGAACCTATTAGTAAATGAGATTATTATTATTATTATCCCTATTCAACACATAGGGGAATTGTGGAATTTGCTGAAGTTAAGCAGCTTTTCCAATGTTCCACATGAAGTCAGTATTCAGATCCAGGACTTTAACTAAATCTCATTATCTAAATAAAACAAAATAAAAGAAACCTATGAAAATAAGGCTCTTAATCACATATGCAGTTATAGACTTTAACTACAAATTTTAAGCTATATCTTAAAACACTTTTGGTCAAAACCATATCTTCTACAGTTGTTATAAGATAAAAGAAATGATATCCAAAAAATAACTGGTCACATTTCACAGAGAACTAATTTGGGTTAATAATACAGTAAGTTCCAATAATAAACTCTACTTGTATTTCACCATATTAGGATAAAGATGGCTCTTTTTTCCTTCTGGTAAAGATACTTTCAAGTAGCTCAATAAAAATGAGGAAATTTTGTGATAATATGATCTAAAACAAAGTATATAAATTCTCCTTTAGTTTAACATCTTCTCCCATAACTGCTCTTATTGCTGGAAAAACAAGAATTTGCTTCTGATGCGAAATAATCTCTTAAACTTTGGATGTTTAATCTCTTAAACTCTCCATTTAATGAAGACATCTCCTTAAGAACATGCATATTACACATTTACATTAAATACTGTGATGACCTTTGGACTTGATTTTTGAGTTGTAGGGTTACTCTCAACTTATTTATTTACCGTATTTTTATGCAGTCTCTGTTATGGGCAAAGAATTTCAGGCAACCCAAAGGCCCTGGAGTCTTGGTCAGTCCAACTTGCCCTAGCCAGCGTAGCCAAATGAGAGCCAAGTTGAACCTTCCTCCTGAGGGAATCTAGCAAAACAGGCATGTGGGACCTTCTCCCCACCTCAGGTGAGGACAGAGAATGACTGGCAGAGCCTCAGACCCAACCAAACAATGCCTTTAGCCCACAACAGCACAGCCTGTCCCCTGTCACCCATCGTGCTGCTGTTCCCCACACACTAGCCTGAACCACCTACATTTACACTAATGAAGGCACTGTCACCTGCAACAATGGTCACTTTCCAAGGAGCCCATCTATTTGGCTCAGTCCCTGCACTCACAGTCCCCGATGCCCCAGCTGTTGGAAATTCCCACATGCCTTGAAATGAGTCTGTGACACTTCATGTCAGAATCTTCTAGTATGTTATTTTAATTAGATCAACTTGGTCAAATGCAGTTTAATGGGGAAGCTCAATTTTTAAAAGCTCAAGTAAAAGAAATGAAAAAAGGAAGTTAAATAAGAATATGGAAATGAGAAAATCAAAGATCTGCCCCCATCCACCATGCACCAATCACACGCCAATACAAGGAAAATCCAAGATCTGCTCCACCCACCATGCACCAATCACACACCAATACAAGGTCTTAGAATGCAGTCTTCATGTTCCGGATTTATTCCTACCAATCCTGAATATTCTCTCTCTCTCTCTCTCTCTCTTTCTCTCTCTCAATGGAGATTTACTTTAAGGAATTGCTTGTGGGGACTTCAAGTATGAAATCTACAAGGCAGAGGCAAACTAGCATTCTGGAGACATGGGGAAGAAATGACCTCGCCCCTTGAGTCTGAAGGCTGCGTGGAGATGGAATTCCTTCCGCCTTTAGGCGACTAGGTTCTTTTTCTCTTAAGGCCTTCAGCTAATTGAAGGAGCTCCCCCACATTATGCTGAGTCATCTGTGATATTCAGTGGAGTGACTCACGTGTTAATCACATCTAGAAAACACCTTCACAGAGACACCTGGATGGTGCTCCTCCAGATTCTTCACCACCCTGGCCAAGCACATAAAATTAACCGCCACACCAGGGTTCTTAATCCCACACTGCTCTGTTATAAATAAGGGCTTATCACCTAACAGAAGAGAAAGGACCCTGTGGCAGGGACCTGGTCCCTACCTGTCCTCCTTCTCGCCCTCTCCCTTCCTAAGGAAGCAGGAAGTTTTGTGTGAAGTCCAGTGAGGCCTCCTGAGATTCTAAACATCTGAGTCCTCCCTACAGTTATTGTCCGGCAGGGGAATACCAGCAGAGTTTATGGGGTACAGCCTGAGGGGCTCCTGCAGGACCCGGCCAGTTCAGCTGGTCTGCTGTCCTCTGGTGCTTTACGGTCTGCCTACGGTAAATGGAGACATGGGGAAGAAACGACAAATTCCGTCTTGCCTGGGATTTGAATGGATGATTGAAGCTAGAGCAAGAGGCTTATGAGTGATCACAAACGTCAAGGGGCCCAAAGGAGTGAAGTCCCAACATTTCTGAGCTGTTGAATCAGCACCAGTAACTATTTCTGGATTTCTTGTTTTGTTGGAAAAAAAAAATCCTTTCCTAAGCCTTAGCCCTGCGCTTGACCTAAACACTGCATTGAACCAGATGAGGACATAGGTGACTAAAGAAGATCCAGAGCAGGGGACAGTGGTGATGCCCTGGGAGGACACCTGAGGAAGCAAGCAGGGGCCGTGGAGAACACAGGCCCCAGATGGGACTGAGGGTGGGAGGCCAGAGGACATAAGGGCCATGGGGAGGGCACAGGCAGATGGTGGAGAGACCTGAAGGCCCTCCCAGGAGGTGGGGCATTTTGGAGGGACTGCACCAAAAGCCCTGTCCCTTCTCTCAACCTCTCTGAGTGCAAAAGGCCAGGAGGAAGGCTGGGATGGATAGCGGTCCTCAGGTCCTCATAGCCATCTTCCTTCCCTGCAGCAGCCCCCCCAGACCCTGGGAGCCTTCCTCCTGGCCGCTGTGTCAGAGCAAGCGCCCACTCCTCCAGGGCCTTTGCATATCAAGCCGTCACTGCACATTCTGACCTCGCTGCAAGAGCTGGACCCCAAATCTCTTTTAGACGTTATTTACTAATTATGAAAAATGAGTTTGGGAGACAGAGGTAGTTTGTTTGGGATGATGTAAATGAATTCCTGCTCAGGGGCAGAGGGGTGTCTCTGAGCCTTCCATAGACACTCACTCCTAAGGACACCCTCCTGATCCACCCAGAGGATGCCCTGTGGTAGTGTAAGTACAGTGGGAAGAAGTGTGACTTGAACCCTCAGCTGACCTTGGGCAGGAGACAGTCATTTGCAGGAAATGAACACATATATCATCCTGTCTCAGGGGAAAAGAGAATAAATACAGAAGGTTTTAGTCAAGTTTAGAGATGGGAATGAGAACCAAGACCTATCTAGCACGAAGTGGTCAGGTGGGCAGAAGAATGAGGCTGGAGTGGTGGAAACAGGGAGTTGGCAAGTTCAAGGTCGGGGTGCAGGAGTCCTGAGCAAGGGGAAGGGTGAGCCTGTCTCTCTTCCCTTCTCTTCTATTCCTTTGAGAAACAGAAAGGCTTGACTGAAATTCTGCAAATGATGGCTACTGAAAAGAACCGGGGACACTAGAAGAAGAGGCCGCCTTTCCCCATCAAGCTCACCGTCTGGGTTTTCTCAACCCCCGGCTCACGGCTGTGGAAACACAGTTCTCATTCACAATCAGCTCTGAGAACCCTCCTGGGAAACACAGAAGTCAATATTAGCTGTTCCCCCAAGTCTCTGTACTCCCCTCCCCCTGTTGCCAGAGTCAGAAATTTATGCATAAACGGGGCACCAGTTGTGGTTTAGACATGAAAGATTCCATTTTAAAGCAACACAACAGATAATGAGAATCAAATCTCCTAATGTTTCACAAGGACATCCAAACTTTCCACTGAAGAAGTATTTTGCTAAATAAATATGTACTTCTAGCATTTAATAAATTAATGAATATGTGTTTTAAATATTCCTGGAAGAGCCTACTTTACTATCAGCAGACAGGGACTCCATTGGAAGGATGGGGCTATCATTCTAGTTTTCTTCTTCTACCCTTTGCTTCCTTTACCGTTCCCAGTATTTTGGTGTCCTCAATTTCCTTTTGGCCAAGCCATCAGTCAGTTAATCAGAACCTGACATTTGTTGAGTATCCCCTGTATAAACATGGCTTTATTTAACGTTCAGGACAAGCACCCCATCTTAAATAAAGATTGTTCACAGTAATTCAACCAGTAAAAATAGTACAGCCTTTTCATTTTTTCCTGAACGAAATTATCAGCTCTAAAAGTATAATACTCTATTAAATGACTCTAATTCCGTACACAGCCCCGAGTTGTTTTCACCGTTCCCAGGTGGGGGAAGGAGCAGGGAGAGCTGGAAACGCCCAGGCTCCTGGACCCGCGTGGAGTTTTTCCTCCAGTTCAACGGCAGTGCCTGGAGCTGCTTTGGTGGTGAAATGATCAGAGAAAGTGGAGCACTGGCATTTCAGTTGAGCAATTTCCTCGTAATATGTGGGGAAATATCTTTTTATGCAACAGAGTTTATAAACTCGGTGGATCTCGTTTACAGTGACCCTGGTCACAAAGCCGGTGATGGGCATAACAATGAAGACAGCTCCTTGACTGCCCTCTTGTCCTTCGCCACTCTCCTCAACCACACCTACTGGTGGCTGTTGGTGATTTGGCAGCCAACCACCGATGTGTCCCCGAAAGGCAGGGAAGAGTGAACCAGCAGTCCTGTCATTGTATAATCATGAAGCACTTTCCCCTTTTGCCCAATACGAAAATTATAAAACAAGCCAAAGACTGCTTTCCGTGTCCACCACACCAAAGGACGGCGTTCAAAACTGGTGGTTTTGTTTGTTTGTTTGATGGTTCACATGATTTTATTTTTTAACTTATAATATTAGGAAACTGAAATACATTAAATCTTCAGATAATATAACCAACATAAAAACCTTCAGAAGTTTTACTTAAGATAGAGGCATGCTCTTTGTTAGTTCAAAGAAACAAATTCTGATTATTTAATTTCTAAAATAATAACACTGGTAAATGTGACAGGAAAAACTGCTTTCCAAATCTCCCGAGAGCATTGATATTTATGCTCATAACAAAGTACTGCAGATTCAAGTCTTTTATGTAAGAATTGATAAACCACCATTCTACTTTATATAGTTTTTTTTATTTTTACTTTTTAAATTTTATTTAATTGTAGATGGACACAGTACCTTTATTTTATTTGGTTTGTTTATGTGGATTGAGCCCAGTGTCTCACGCATGCTAACCAATCTTTTAAATATTGTTTTCATGTCTGAGTCATCAACAAATATGTTAATTCTTGAAAATAATAGTAAAGTTCAAAAGAATCTATTTTTGAATGTCACCAAATTGTTTGAGTATATTCAAATATGTTTTTGCATACACATACTACATTCAAAATAATTTAAAACCTTAGCATTCCTAAAGAGGTAAAAATATCTGCTGACCAATTTCAGCTGAATACATGATATACTCAGTAAAATTTAGGAAGCTGCTAAATTCAGTGGACTACTGTGAATTATTTTGTCATCTGTTAAAGTCTCATAGAACATGTTGGAAGAAATCTAGGAAGTCTTAGGCATCCAGAATTATCATCTAAAATGAACATCAGCCCATAACAGAGGAGAGGAAGCATGACCAGCCGTGCCACGGGGACCTGGCACGGCTCTGCCATGCCAGCACCTTCAACGCCAGTGCCTTTAGCACTGGGTTTGCCAGGCGCAGAAGGAGAAGGCAGGCACTGCAGACAGGACAGCAAAACGGCAGCATTTGCTTGGCATGTTTCAGAAACAACAGAACATTTAATGTCTATAAAAGAGAAGCAAACACTGGGCACTCTGCATGCTGAATAAGGACTGGAGGGTGTGCTGTCTTGTGGTCAAGGACTTTCTAGACCAAACAGAAGAGGTTAAAAGCAGGTCCAGTCATGTTAGAAAGCCTGTGGAGAGTTTCAGGAGGAGAGCTTCAGGGTTCAAATACAACAGATTCTAGATCCTGTGCAACCCTCCTTTATCAAAATGTTTATTAAGGGAAAATTCATCTTCTCAATCACATGGTCCTCCAACCTTAGCTCTCTGGGCTGGCTCCGCCTCCCCTCATCGGCTGGGGGTGTGTTTGGTACCAGACCCTCCCATTGCACTCCTCACACCTCTTGCATCTTTGCTTTCCTTTCCTCCCATCCTCCCTGTCCAGATTTGGACTTCCATTACTAGCTCTTTCCTGGACTTTTGAAGGCCATCGTGTATTGGGGATCCAACCTCTCGTGTCTCTACTTTTACAAATGTATTCCTCATATAAACGGATTTGTGGAAAATTTCCAAAGAATAACCAAACTTTTCCTACAATTTCACCTCTTCAGACCTGTGCAACGCCTATGGTTTGCTATAGTTAATTTATTACTGCTGCATTCACAACCCTTAGCACCAAAGAAATCCTGAAGCACAAAGTGATCCTAATAAATAATAATCACCGAATATTAGATGGGAGTCCAGCTAAGTGAGCATCTCCACTGGGCCCCTCCACCCTGAAAAGTTAACAGCAGCCAGGCTGACCCCTGGCCTTCACGTAGGGCAGAAAGCTGCAACAGCAGGAGGCCAGTGCCCGTGCGTCATTTATTCAGTTCAAGACAGAAGTTGAAGTATGTCAACCACTGGGCTGAACTGGCTCCAAGATATATTTTATTTAAATGGCATCATTTAAATAAATGTTTGGAGTTGGGATAATTCACACAAAAATATTCATATTTGTGGCTTCTGTTGAAATACAGAACAGCTGTCAGTGCAGGACCAACAATCAGATGGTCCCACGTAGAGAAGGGCGAATACTTGAAAAGGCACCACCTTTTACGGCTTCTGCATCATCTATGATCCACCTATGATCCTCTCCCTCCTCTAATACAACTGGTGCCAGTGAGAGGAAAGGAGGTTGAGGAGGCCTGAGGCTGAATTTCCTGTCACCCTAAAGGGGAATCATTCTCAGGGCCAGAAGTAGACTTTTGAAATGATGGTAGCAGAAGGACGTGCCATCTCCTGCGTACTGGAGTGTGGGGATTTTGACCAGCAGAGTGCAATGTCAATAATTTCCTTGGGTGGAATGTAAAACAACTCTCCCCCCCAGCGTCTTCTTATATCTTATCCCATCATTCTTTTAAGAAAAGAGTAGGCATCAGAAACATTGATAATAGACAAGAAATAAATGGTCTTCCTCATAGACAGCTTGGAAATAAAATGGGTAAAAAACTAAGAGAAGAAAAAACAATCTGGGTAACCAAGATCAAGAGAATTTCTAATGGCAGGTTGATACAGAACGGAGAACTAGAGCTCTTGCCTTTTCAGATGTTCAAAGCCCCCAGGAAACACTACAGCCTGGAGCTGGAAAGCATGCCAAAGAGAAGTCTGGTGAAGTCCCCAGACTCTTCCCCAAAGAGCCTTCAGTAATGGCCTTCGGTTAGCCAAACCATGTAAATGGGGAAGGAGGCGGGTCCTTGTTCTCTGGCAGGTTCAGTATAGCCATGGTTTGCTGTTCTGATTTCTAAAGCAACCACATTTCCCCATAGAGCGGCAAGTAAGTGCACCCACTGCCCAACCTCCTCCACAAACATGGCAGAGCTCAGGCTGTGGAGACAGAGAAGCCAGCTGACTCATAACATTGCCCTATGTAGCTTGTATTTAATGTCTCAGGGACTCGTCTCCCTAACACGCCTATTGCCCTGGCCAGGGACAACCCTCAGGCTACCTGGAAAGCACTTGATGGAGCTGGGAAAGAACTGTGGATCAGCTGGCTGGTGGCTTGTGGAAAGGTATGTGAGAGGGTAGTGGAGGGAAGGAGGAAAGAGGCATTGATAAAGCCAGTCAAGACAGAAAATCGGTGTTTCAGTTCCTTAAAAAACATAATCCTACTTTTAAACTATTTTAGAACTAGAGCCTGAACCATAGAAATTGTTCTTAGAACAAAGCCCAGAAAAAAACCCCAAATTACATGCATATCTTGATAAAGGGTTTCATATTTAAATTTAAATTTCTGATTAAATTTGTTTTCACAACAGAATAAGGAAGTAATTTCAGAAAGAAAGTCAGAAAAGACTTAGTTTTCTTTTTACTTTAAAAAATACAGAGAGATAAATTGACTCGTGTTCCTGGAATGTAGCCTTGGCCATTACATTGACTGAAAATTATAATTAGAAAATAAATAAAAAATAATTCCATATTTTAGATTTTCAATAAGAGCCACATTCACAATTGCATTTGAAGAGCAGTAATTATGTCGTGTCATAATGCAGTAGTCGGCAGAGGGAGGTATTTTTAAAGGTGAACCCTAGTGTGTATTATTATTACATCAGCAAAAGTTCCCAGAGCTGATGGTAATTTTTTGAGTTCTGGTTAAGGGACATTTTACCCAAATTTTCCCTGTGTGCCTCACAATTTTATATATGCATCTGTAATTCAAACATTTTGAATTTTGCAAAATGTATCATGTGTACACACACATACTTGCACTGCAAAGGGTTAAGCTATTCAAGCCGTAGCCAATGAGTCACTTTCTGAGACAGCCACAATTCAAAGAGGAGCCAAGTCATTTCTTACTATAGAAGTGTTTTTGCAAGCTTTCATTCACCCAAATTTGCTTTAAAGATTTTAGAATTTATGAAATAAACAACATAGTTTTATTACCCTTCCAGCCCATCAACTGGAAAAATAAGTAAATTATTACAAAGATACAATTACATAGACTTGAAAAATTTCATTGCAAGAATCCGAATTCTCACCAGGAAATAAAAAAAATGAACTGTCATCTTTCGAATGAAGACATATTTTGAAAAGCTCCACATCATTGTTGATAATATATTTTGTAAGTTATTTTTAGATCTAAGTGAGTAGCTACTTAATTGCTGTCTGTTGCTTTAAATCATTTTTGGTTAAACAAAAGTTTTAACTCCTATAAAACATAGTCAATAGGATGGTAACTACAACATTTTTACCATAACTTACAATCTTCTGAGACCAAGTTTCACAACTCCTTGGTTAGAGCTGGCCAATATGATTTCTGTTACTATTCTATTTTAGATTTTCAGTAAGAGCCAGCAAACAAAATTATATTCCTTCCCTTTTATGGCTTTCTGCAAGGCCCTGGCTTGTAGAGAAGGCATTTGAGAGGTTGGTAACAATAAAGTTGATATTAAACAGCTTATATTTTAACTACACGCCTTGCGGGCTGGCCATTCACACATTCTGATTCTTTGCCACAAATTTAGTAAGCCACCATGCTTTCCTCCCATTCCTTTTTTTATTTCTGAAATCATGGGTCCTCTTTAAAACCTTCAGAAAAGTGTGTGTGTGTGTGTGTTTGAAAAGTCCAGGAAATATTGATGTGAAAACGAAAGTTGAAGCAGCCGACACTTTTTGTTTGTTTTATATAATTTAGGAGCCAAAAACTCCAAAAACTCACTTTGCTAAAATGCCAGGAGACATGAGGGAAGGGAACAATAACATGACGCAGACAGACAGACCGTTCAGACACAGTGCAAAGGAAGGTGTTTGTCAGGGGACGTGGAGGCCCCCTGTGAAGAACGGCTGCTCTTCCAAGATGTCTGGCTGACTGGTGCCAGGGCTCTGTCACAGAGCCCGAGAGGAGTGCTGGGCTCAAACTTACTGCTAGACATTTCTTGGAAAGGTCTGAGCCACCTTGAAAACACGGGTGGGAATGGGCAGTATGGCAGCTGTGTGGGAGGTGGTCCCTGGAGACCTCTCACTGCTCTGGTCAAACTTCCAGGTCCTTAGCTGTGTCTATATCACAGAGGACATCAACCATGAGGTCACCTACAGGATTCCAGAGAATGCACTGACCTCCATCACCTACGCTCTGACCAAACAAATTAGCATTATTTAGAGGCAAACAAAGAATGTAAAAATTGAGTTAGTTAAAAAAATAAAATAAAATAAAAAATACCAAAGAGGCACTCCCTAGCAAGAATGCATGCATGTAATATCATGTCTTTACATGATAACTTTGTAACTGCTAAAGAACTCCTCAAAATAAGTTTTTTATGGTGTACTTTCATTGAAGCACCAAAACACTTCTGGCTATTAATTATATTGAACTATTGAAATTCTGGATAATGTACCATTTCCCCTGTGAAACTCTATCTTACAAAATAAAGGGATATTTTCATTAATTGTGTCTTACTAAAATAGTGATCTTATCAAAACTAATAGTGTCCTGACAACAAGATTTTTTGTTGACTCAGCAGGTTTGGGGCCTATTTATATTTTATATGATCAGTAGCCATAGTTGATTGCCATACCTTATGCAAGTGTTTGATTTCTAAAGTTTTAGTGTAATTGATGTACAATAATGTCTGAAAAATTAATAAGGCTTTTAAACCAATTCTTTCTCATCCTCAAAGACAAGTTCCCTCATATGACTTTATTATGTTTTAATTTTAGAAACCAAAGGAAGTCATCTTTCGGAATAGAGAAATATAGGATTTTAGGGATGACTTGGACCTAAGAATTAGCTACTTGAACTGCTTCCATTTTGCAGATTAGAAAACAGAGGGTCACTGAAGGACAAAATTGCTTGGATTCATACAGCAGTTGTGAATACAGAGTTGATAGAGGAATTTGAAAATGAACAATAAAGTAATTTCTATTTAAAATAATCACTATTGAAAATTGCTTCAGTTGACTATGTGACTGAACCCCTGTGAATCTGCCATACATGGTTGGTTTTAGATCCGGAACTCAGGCACCCTTTTAAAAAAACATTGTTATCAGAGAATAAAAAGAGACCAAAATCTTTATTTTTTATTTGCTTGAGAAGTGTTTGCAGAAGAAGGCCACCTTCCTCCACTAACCAAAAGAAACATGAAGGAATGTTGCCATCGAAGCAGCATGCAGAGCCTGTGGTAAGACTGCTCTCAGCACTGGGGATGCTGGATTTTTGCCACTTTAGGTAACTGTGTCACAAAGCCACAGCTGCACAGACTCTGCACTTCCTCCAAATCATTAGGTGAACAAACTGAGAGACTAAACGTGGGCCATAACCATGCCCTTTCTCATTAGTCCCGTTTGGCAAGTGATGGCAATTTAAACAGGTAATTGCACCGTGGCTCTTTCTCCAGGGAATCACACACAACAAACGAGAAAGCAGGGGAGCTACGTGATGAAACACTGTGCAACCACCAGCACATTTTAAAACTGTTTCCTAACGACAAAGGAGAAAGAATCATGTAATGTCCAGAGAAGAACGTTGAGAACCCAGTTAGGAACCTTGTGTGCACATGCGCATCTGCACATGTAAGCCTGTAAAAAAAATACTTTGAGGATATTATGTGGATTTTTTTATGGCTTACAGCATTTTAGAGAACATATTTTTCCTTTTTAAAATAAGTGTCCATGATATTTATTACTATTTTCTATAATATTTATTTTTATTGCCAGGAGAGATTAAACCAAACATAAAATCTAAACTGCGAAATACGCTGGTGCTGGTGCTGGTGCGTGTGCAGTGACAGAGTGCTTGAACTCTCCCCTCAGTAGCATCTGTTCTCTAGGGAATGCTGGGATCTGGGCTAGCCTGCATTTTAGAAGGGGATAATGAGACAAAAGACATTTTTTTGCTCAGTAAAAGATTAGGGGCATTGCAAAGCGGAAGAGACCAGTGGAACAGGAAACCAGAGTACAAGAGTTAAGATAAGGTGCTGAGAAAAACAAAAGGGGGTTGTTAAGCAGTCGTGAAAACAGTTTCTGAGTGCTCCTGCCCATACATAACCTAGAAAAAAGGTGGGGGAAATAACATCCCTGAGCCATCTGCCCCCTGCCAGCAGTTATGCCCAAATATTCAACTTAGTCATTTAACTTTAAGTGTGTCATTGGCCGTTTATCCTCATATTAGTTAGATGTGACTGACCTCGACCTGTTGTGTTACCTGCGGAGGCAGAATGACAGGAGAGTTCATGGAATCAGAATTTAAAGCCAGATTTGCCAGTCCCCAAAACTGTCCTCTGCATTGCCTTCCACTTTCTCCAGATCATCTGATGCAAAGTTCAAGGACAGCTCGAGTTCTGGAATGATAATGATTGTGCTATCTGAGTGGTCAGGAGGGGAAATTTGCTCATTTCCTTTTCCAGGTAGAACAGGGAGTTTACCTTTAGCAACATAGTTCAGCCATAGAACAGAAACCAACATGGTCAGGGGCAACACAGGCCTCTCTCAGTCCCGAGGCCCACAGTCACTGGGCTGTGATCTTGGAAAAGTCACTGATCTTCCCAGGTCAGATCTCAGGTTCCTCATCTTCATATAAAATGTTTTAATGTTTCAACAAGGCCACCTTTAGAGCAGTGTGGGAACAAGTGAGAAAAGCATCCAGAAGAGCCCATGGTATGGAGTAGGCCTGCAGGTGGGCTGCTCTCCTTCAATGAGTGCCAGCCCCTGCTGTGCCTTGCACACTGCCCCCTGCCTGTGACCTTCGGCCATTACTCCTGAGCTTCCCAAGGTGGGGGCAGCCCACCCCTTAGGTCTTTAGGTGGGTGTGTGATTGTTATTAAAAAGTATGCTTCTTTGAAGTTTTTCACTGTGGTTTTCCTGTTGCATATTCTACTTTTCTCCATGAACCTCAGTTTCATGCTACTGAAATATAGGAATGAAATTCAATGAAGTTATAATCCAGTTTGTACCTGTCGTAACCAGAATGTCAGTAATATACAGAAGGACTCTAGGAGATCTTCAAGCCTTCGAAGCAGACAGGGTTGTTCTGGCTCATATCCTTTCATTTTGGCTTTTATTGTTATTGTTGTTGTTGTCTTTTCAACATGAATGCTGCAGGCAAGGCCCCTCCTTCCCCTCTCAGCTCCACTGCTTTCCACTGTTTGGCTTCTCACATTTACATTCCTTACCTGGCTGCTGTTTTATTTCAAGCTCCTCTTTCCATGGTCTCATTGGAAACTGCAGCACCGCTTGAATACTAGTTAGGAATTCTGGGGCCTTCACTCCATACCTATGAATCACAGTTTTGAGAATGGAGTCCAGCAATTTATGTTCTCTTAGGCAGGAATAATGGCTAAATTTTGAGAAGTGCTAGTATAAATCGCTACGTCCAAATCAATGCTAGCTAGCAAGCTCTCAGCCTTCCTGAGGGTACCCTGGCCCCCAACCCTGCAAACCCAGCATCTGTTTACTCCCCCATGTGACCAGATCATCATTGCTCTTAAGAGGCACTGCAGCAACCCTGTAAGCCTCAGGTCAGCACATGCCTGGGGTCCTCTTACAGCCATCATTTGCAAAGCATGTCTGTCCACCTCTGCAGGCCCCCTCTTAACCCTCTGCCTGCTCACCACCCCCTTCAGGCTTCCAGAGAAGTGATCAGAGTGCTTGACTTTAGAGGTCTTTTTCAGCATTAGCAATTCAATCTTCTCTTTTGTCAAGAAGCTGGAACTCACTTTATAGATTAAAAAATAAAAGCAAAAACCCAACCCAGACAACCAAAACAAACAGGAAACCTCCAAAACCATCCTTGAAGTGATGGGGATTTAAACAGCACACAGATGCTTCAGAGCAGAGAGTGTGGCTGTTACACCAGCGTATTTCGTGTCCTCGGGAAGCCCTTGGTTTACGGGGCACTTAAAGTATCAACAAAGTCCAGGGGGGCACCTGAGGGTCCTCGACTGGAAAGACAGATTTTTGGATGTAAAATAAACGTGAATATGCTTGTAAAGCAATAGAAAATGAAAAGGGACCTAAGTTTTCCTTAGACTTGTATTTATAAATGTTGATTTTGCACTACTTGGTATGGTCTGTCTCCCACATTTCTTTACAAGGGAGGAAGCTATTAATCATGCTGATCAAAAGTCCCATCTGCTTTTTCAGGATGTGGGACACACCAGTCAAACTGTGGACTAAGTGGCCAGAATCTAGATTGGCTTTTAGTCCACAGTGATCACACTACTGTGGACACTGGTGCTAGGGGAGATTTGTTTGTTGAGTGTTTTCTAATTGTACATAATGTGACAAGACTTTTCAAAAGATTTGTTTTTTTTTTTAAATCTCACTTTGGGGTTGAGTTTTTTTTAATATTCATTTTTTTTTAGTTTTAGGTGGACACAATATATATTTTTTTATGTGGTGCTGATAATCGAACCCAGTGCCTCACGAATACTAGGCAAGCATGCTACCACTTGAGCCACATCCCCAGCCCAAGATTTGCTCTTTATCTGAGTGTAGTTAGTTCTTCTAAGTCCAAACAGACCATCTATGCTCTGTGCCTCAATTCTTTTAAAAGAAAATGAGGAGAGATTTGGGGACCTTTTGCAAAGATATTTCGAAGTACCTATAATAGACGTTAAATACAGTAAAGGGGAATGCAGTGCAATTTCCGTAAGTACAGAAAAGCTCTTTCCAGAAGGGACATTTATCCTCATTAGATTGTAGCAGAGCAGGATTCTTCCTCTAGAGATAATGAAGAGGTATCTATGAATATTGTTTAAATTATCCCTGGCACATATTTTCCTTATCCAAACCTCAGTACTAGAATCTGTAAATATCTTGATGTGAGAGACAAAATGTTTTCAGCAAGGCTGGCCCTGCATTCAGTATTCTTCTGAATACATTTTCAAAGTAGACGATAGAGCACTGAAAATTATTTTGGGCATATTGTCTTATCACTATTTTTCATCATCTGTACTCAGCACAGTTCTTGGCACATTGTAGACAACACATGTTGACATCATGAATAAATGATTGCTAATACACATTGATTTGATGAATAATTTGGGCAGTTTAAAGGAAGGTCTCAAAACGGATGAAGGATCTGAAGCCGGCTATGATTCATCTTCATAGATTAGCTAGTAGGAGTTTAAAAACTGAACAGCAACCAAAAAATAACCCTATTAGGAATGACATCTGAGTCATAAGGCCAGTAATAGAAGCCCTTGCATTTGAGAGTGCATGTTCTGATCAAGTTCCCTGCAATCTCCTTTCTACCAAGCAACTTTACAGCCACTGAAGTCACAGTGTGTCAAGATGTGAGAGGAGCTGCCTATCCTCTTCTCTACCTTAATCCAACATCGTCTTCTCTGGATGGTTGAGGTACTGCAGTATGAAAGCATCAATGGCAGCAGGTCATTTCATAGAGAGACCTAATAGATTCTTCTTCACTGCAGAGAATTCTTTCTATTAGGTTTTTCTGACTTATACATGTAACTCACACCCAACAAAGAAAACCTTTTCCCAGGATGGATATGTTTCATTTCTGTAATTTTTGCTAAGTCCCCTACTTTGGGGAACTTTTTAATTTCATGTATATGCCACTTCCATTTCAGAACATCCTCAGATATCTGGAAGTGATATGGATTCTAGCAGAAGGTAATCTTTTCATAATCCATTTTAAAACACCCCTCTAAAAGCAAAAATAAAAGAAAGAAAAGCAAAGGAAAAAAAAGTGCAAAGTGCTGTAAAACATGCTTTAAGCTAACATGACTGAAAGTGAAACTCTGCATGTGGTTAGCGTAGGCTGGACTCATGAATGTTTCCCAGCCTAAGTTCCTGTTTCAGGCGAATGTGCTATAGTTAATAGTTTATTAATTCAATAACAGATTAGAGAAAAGAGGAAGGATACTTTCTAAAAACATTTCCCCAGAGTGAGAAGTTGGATGATTAAATCCCCTGCTTGGTTAACAGTGGTTTAAGTGTCTCTCTGGTCTTCATCTTTGCTCTCCCACATTCTCCCCAAGTCCCCTTCCTAGATTCGGATTCATGCCTAAACTTTAAGTCTGTTCTCTAGTCAATTGCCTCTTCTGTTCAGAATAGACTCCACTTGATATTTTTTTTATGTTCTGCTTTAAAAAAAATAGTTGTCAGGTTAAAAATATTCACAATAACTTCCCTATGACCTCTCTAGTGACATATAAAGTCCTGCATTAGGGCCTCAAGCACTTCCGTGGTGTCGCCCCATCCACTGCTCAGGCTCTTCCGTCCTCCCATCCTCCTGGACTAGGTCTAACAATACTTTCCAGCAAATTGGAATTTTTGCTATTTTTCCAACTATAGCTTGAAGCTTTGTTCTACATTTCTACTTACATTTTCCCCTTTTGGCTTCTTGTTCCTTGTATCTACACATCTGTTAGGATTCAAAGTTTTATACATATTTATTTATGTATATTATATATACATACTCATATATATTATATATATTAGTAAAGGCACTCTGGCTCTAGACCTCAGCTAGGCAGTGGACAGCCATGAAGAATCACACCTGTACTTAGGGAGCTTACAACAAAAAAAGACCAAACCACCCAATTAAACATAAAGCTAAAAAATGACTGTAAACATTTGGAAGGCAAGGTTTGGGGAGGCACAAGAGCAACTGGGGAGATCAAAGTCAAATTTGGGGATCCTCAGTGAGGATCCAGGAAGTATAGCCAGGATGAGCCCGACGAACTTAGGTGGAAATCAGTTTGGTCTGAAAGAACATCATTTTCAAAAGCTTTGAAGAACTTCATGGAAAAGATGACAGGAGTGCTCATGGCATAGCACTAGAGAGGAACACCCTGCCCAGCCACCCACATGGATGCACTTGTTCATTCCTTCTTCAGGGTCAAATAGCCAATTTTTTTTTTTTTTTTGAGAGAGAGAGAGAGAGAGAGAATTTTTAATACATCTTTATTTGTATGTGGTGCTGAGGATCGAACCCAGCGCAGCGTGCATGCCAGGCGAGCGCGCTACCGCTTGAGCCACATCCCTAGCCCTAGCCAATGTTTTTAAATGTAATTAGTACCTCCTTTCCCCTACATTTCTATTGGTGTGTTAGAGTTATTTTCAGTGTTTGTATTTGCTAGTACATATTTGCACATGTGCACCATACACAGCACTACGACATGATTTGGCCAATGTCACTCCCCAGCCCTTCTCCTCCCTCCTCCTTTCCCACTCCCTGGTCCCTTTCCTCTACTGATGGTTCTTTGATTTTCATGAGATCCCTTGACACCTTTTTTTTCCCCTTTACCTTCCATATATGAGAGAAAACATATGTCCCTTGACCTTCTTAGTTTGACTTATGTTGCTTAACATATAGTCTCTGCTTCCATCCAAAATTTTCCTGCAGATGACATAATTTCATTTTCTTTATGGCTGAACACAACTCCATTGTCTTCTTTGTCCATTTATCACTGATGGACATGGTAGGCTTGTTCCACAGTTTGTTGTGGATGTGTTGACGTCTTCCGTTCCTATTTTTATCCCTTTTAATTTCTTCTCTTGCCTAATTGTTGTGGTTAGAATTTGCAGCACTATATTAAACAGGAGTGGTGACAGTGGAAATCCTTGTCTTGTTCCAGATTTTAAAGGGAATGCTTTCAGTTTTCTCCCATTTACTATGAGGTTGGCTTTGGGTTTTTCATATATAGCGTTTATAATGTTGAGGTACGTTCTTTCTATCCCTAATATTTTCAGTGTTTTTAGAATGAATGTGAGCTGAATTTTGTTGAAGGCCATTTTTATTGAGATGGCTAAGTATTTTTTGTCCTTTATTTTTATTTATGTGATGAAATTACTTGTATTGATTTGCATATATTAGGCCATTCTTCCATCTCTGGATCAAAACTAAGTTGGTAGTGGTTTACAATTTTCTTAATAGGTTGTTGAACTTGATTGGCTAATATTTAATTAAGTATTTTTTGCATCTAAGTTCACCCGGGATTTTGGTACTTTTCTTTCCTTGATGTGTCTTTGTGTGGTTTTAGTAGGAGTGTGAATAGAATGAATTTGGAAGTGTTCCATCCTTTTTTTCCATGGAATAATTTGAAGAGTACTGGCATTAGTTCTTCTTTAAAGGTTTGGCAGAAGTAAGTTGATAATCCATTTGATTCTGGCTTTATTTTTTCTTTTTCTTGAAAGAATTTTTATTACTACTTTTAACACATTACAAGTTATTGGTCTATTTCTGTTTTCTATGTCCTCTTGATTCAGTTTCAGAAGATTGTATTTGTCCAGAAATGTGTCCATTTCTTCTAGGTTTTCCAATCTATTGGAGTAGAAGTTGTCAAAATAGTCTCTAATGATCTGTTGGATTTCTGTGATGTCTGTCGTGTTTTCTCCCTCTTCATCTCTAATTTTATTAATTTGTCTCTCTCTTTCTCTCTCTCTCTCTCTCTCTCTCTCTCTCTCTCTCTCTCGATTAGTTTGATTATCAATCTTGTTTATTTTTTCAAAGAAATGACTCTTTTTTATTGTCAAGTTTTTTTGGTTTCAGATCTGACATTAATTATTTCCATTTTTCTACTGGTTTTGGAATTGGTTTGTTCTTTTTTATTTGAGATGCATTGTAGGTTGTTCATTTGGGATCTTTCTGAGTTTCTTATGTAGGCACTCATAGCTGTAAACTTTTCTCTTAGAACTGCTTTCATAGTGTCCCAGAGGTTCTATTATGTTGTATTACTATTATCATTTGAATACAAGTATTTTAAAAATTCTCCCCTGATTTCTTCTATCACCTATTCATCATTCAAACTCACATTATTCAATCTCCATGTATTTGTATAGTTTTATAGGATTTTTCCATGTTGATTTCTAATTTCTTTCCAATATGATTTGATAAGATGCAAGCAATTGTATTATTTTTTTATTTGATAGAAATTTCTTTGTGGTCTAAAGTAGTGTCTATTTTGGGCCACTGAGAAAAAAATATATTCAGCTATTCTTGTATGAAATATGCTATAGATGTCTGTTAAGCCCTTTTGATTTACAATATTTTTCAGATCCAAAGAGTCTTTACTGAGTTTAAGTCTGGATGACCTATCTATTGGTGAACAAGGTGTGTTCACCCAGTATTATCGTATTGGGGTTTATCTGAGGTTTCAATTCAAGTAATCTCTCTTTTATGTAATTAGTTGTACTCATATTTGGGACATAAATATTTATTATTGCTCTATCTTTTTTGTTGGATTGTTCCCTTTTCCAGTATGATCTTCTTTGTGTCTTGTGATTAATTTTGGTTTGAAGTTGCTTTGTCAGATATGAGAGTAGCTATTCCTGCTTGTTTTGGGGCTTCATTCACATTATATATCAATTCCCATTCTTGCACTTTCAACCTGTAGCCGTCTTTGACTATAAAGTGTATCTAGTTGGGTCTTGTTTTGTAATTAATTCTGCAAGCATATGTCTTTTCATTGTCTTTCATTTTCATTTACATTCAGTGTTATTATAAAGATGTTTATTAAGTCCTGCCATTTTGACTTATTTATAATGTTTAATTTGGTCATGTTTCTCATTTGCTTATCTACTTATCAAATGAGATTTATTCATGTGAGTTCTGGCATTTTAAAAAAATTTTTCTGTATGAGTATTTTTTAAAGTAAGTTGTGTAGTGCTGGTTTAGTAGTCATGGATTCTTTTAGTTTCTGCTTATCTTGGAAGGCTTTTATTTACTCTCAATTTTGGAGGATACCTTTGCTGGATATAGCAATTTGGGTTGACAGTTATTTTATTTCAGAATTTGGAGCACTCCATTCGAAGCCCTCCTGGATTTAGAGTTTGTGCTGAGAAATTAGGAGTGATTCTTATTGGCTTGCCTCTAAATATGACTGGACATTTTTCACTTGAGGCTTTTAAAATTCTATGTTTGTTTGACATGTTAGTCATGTTAATTATAATGCATTATAGAAAGGTTATTTTTTTTTTATCTTAACTACTCGGAGTTTGGAGTGCCTCCTGTATCTGGATGTTCATCTTATTCTGAAAGCTTGGAAAATTTTCTGTTATTATTTCCCTGGAGAGGTTATCCATTCTATTAGCCTGCATCTCACATCCTTCCTCAATTCCAATGATTCTTAAATTCAGTCTCTTACTGTTGCCCCAGAGTTCTTGTGTATGCTAATTATGGTACTTCTTTTCTTTTTTTCATTAATGCTGTCAAAGTGTTCAAGGCTGGACACTCACTGTGTTTTACAGCTCTGAGATTCTGTGTTTAGCCTGATCTCCTCTATCAGAGACTTTCAACTGAATATTTTATTTGATTTACTCTGTCTTTTATTTCCAATATTTCTGTTTGGTTCTATTTCAATATTTCTATCTCCTTATTGAATTTCTCATGCAAACTTTGTACTGACTTCCTTTATTCATTCAGTTGTTTTATTGTGTTCTCTTGGAATTCATTGATCATTTTTATAAATCAGTCTTTTGAACACTTTATCTTATTTTTTTTCTCTTTAATATCTTTGGGGTCATTTTTGCTAGTGAATTATTAACTTTAGAAGGTGATGTGTGAGCTTGCTTTTTCATATTTCTTTTATTCCTGTGTTAGGTTTCATGCATCTTTGGGAGAGACTTTTCTTCCACTCTTGTAAGTGGGCCTTTTTAGGGCAGTCTTCACTTTTCAGAGTATACTAGAATGTTCTATATTGAGACCTCCACATAGGTGTGGTATCCACAGATTTTGTTAATTTTCTGTTTTTGCTGTAGCAGTGGATGCCATAGGTGGGAGCAGGGGGACATCCCTAGACATTTCTTCTTGGGACCTGGTCATTAGTTTGTGTTTTTATCTCTTCTATTCCTTGGAGACCAAGTGTCATTAATTTGTGTGTGGAGCATGATGCCCTGTTTTTGGTTGAGTTTAGTTCAGCAGCAGAGTCTTTACCCTGTGAAGTGGTAGTGTCCCTGTAATTTCCCAGCACCTCATAGAATAGGGGGAAACAAGAGCAAGAACTGATATAAAAATATACAGCATTAAAATAAATTAACATCTACAATGTTAATTGTCACCCAAAACAGAAATGGTGAGATCAGCAATTGCCAACAGCAAAAACAATAAGTAACCATAAACTAGATCTGACATTAAAGAAAACAACAGGTGTCAACTATGTTATCCACAAAAATAAAAATTGCAACAGCATTAAATGTGGGACAGGAGTTATATAAACCAATTAGTTCTAAAAGATGGTAAAAATATAGTTCATTAACAGAAAAGTAAATGTGACAGGAAGCTACAAAAGAGTTTACAAATTTACATTGTCCTTGAAACTCTAGGCAGAGCAATTAGACAGAAGATAGGAATTAAAGGGATATGAATCAGAAAAGAAGAACTCAAAACTATCCCTATTTGCTGACAACATGATTCTACATTTAAAAGACCCAAAAAATTCCACTAGAAATATTCTAGGACTCATAAATGCATTCAGCAAAGAAGCAGAAAATAAAATTAACACCCATAAATCAATTGCATTCCCGTGTATCAGTGATGAATCTACTGAAAGAGAAATTAGGAAATCTACCCCATTCACAATAGCCTCAAAAAATTGGGAATTAATATAACAAAAGAAGCGAAAGACAATGAAAATTACAGAACACTAAACAAAGAAACTGAAGAAGACCTTAAAAAATGGAAAGGTATTCCATGCCCTTGGATAGGTAGAATTAACATTGTCAAAATGGCCATACAACCAAATGCACTATACAGATTTAATGCAATTCCTATGAAAATCCCAATGACATTCTTCATAGAAATAGAAAAAGCAATCATGAAATTCATTTGGAAAAAAAAAAGAGACCCAGAATAGACAAAGCACTCTTTAGCAAGAAAAGTGAAGCATGAAGCTTCATAATATCAGAACTAAATTATACTACAGAGGTATAGTAATAAAAACAGCATGGTATTTGCACCAAAACACACAGACCAATGGTACAGAATAGAAGACATAGATACAAACTCACATAAATACAGTTATCACATACTAGACAAAGGTGCCAAAAATATACATTAGAGAAAAGATAGCCTGTTCAACAAATGATGCTAGGAAAACTGAAATACATATGTAGCCAAATGAAACTAAACCTCTCTCGCCCTGCACAAAACTCAACTCAAGGTGGATTGAGGATGTAGGCATTAGAACAGAGACCCTGAGTCTAATAGAAAACAAAGTAGGTATAACTCTTCATCATGTCAGCTTAGGAACTGACTTCCTGAACAAAACTCCTAAAGAATAAGAAGTAAAACCAAGAATCAATAAATGGGATGGAATCAAACTAAAAAGCTTCTTCACAGCATACGAAACAATCAAGACTGTGAAGAGAGAGCCTACAGAATGGGAGAAAAATCTATGTCACCTGCACCTTAGATAGAGCATTAATCTCCAGGATATATAAAGAAATCAAAAAACTTAACACCAAAAAAATGAATAGCCCAATCAATAATGGGCTAAGGAACTGCACAGGCACTTCTCAGAAAAAGAAATATGATTGGCTAACAAATATATATATATATATATATATATATATATATATATATATATATATATATATATCTAGCAATTAGAGAAATGCAAATTAAATCTATACACTGAGATTCCATCTCATTCCTGTCAAAATGACAATCATCAAGAAAACAAGCAACAATAAATATTGGAGAGTATGTGGGGGAAAATGTATACTCATCCATTGCTGGTAGTACTGCAAATTGGTGCAACCACTCTGGAAAGTAATATGGAGATTCCTTAGTAAACTTGGAATGGAACTATGACTTGACCCAGCTAGCCCACTTTTGGGTTTATACCCAAAGGACTTAAAATCAGCATACTACAATGACACAGCCACTACAATGTTTGTAGCAGTTCAACTCACAATAGCTAAACTATAGAACCAACCTAGGTGCCCTTCAACAGATGAATGGATAAAGAAAATGTGGTACATATATACATGTAATATTACTAAGCCATAAAGAAAAATGAAATTATGGCATTTGCCAGTCAATGAATGGATCTGGAGACTACATTCTAGGCAAAATAATTCAATTCCAAACACCAAAGACCAAATATTTTCTCTGATGTGCAGATGCTAATTCACAATAAGGGGGTGGTGGTACTTAGATAAGAATAGAAGTACTTTGGACTAGACAAAGGGGAGTGAAGGGAATGGAGGAGGAATGGGAATAGCAAAGACAGTGGAATGAATCAGACATTACTTTCCAATAGCATATATGATTACACTGCCAATATAATTCTACATCATGTACAACCAGAACAATGAGAAGTTGTACTCAATACATGTATAATATATGAAAATACATTTTACTATCATGTATATCTAATTAGAATAAAACATTAAAAAAACTTTACAATTTAAAAAAGTGAACAGCAGAATGCAGAAGAGTTGTAGCAGGTGATGGTTATAAGGAGAACAAATAAATCAAAGGGAGAGAGAAAGAGGGAATAATAGAATTTGGCTGTTATCAGGGGAAAAAAGAGAGCAAGAGAAATGAAAATAATACAAAACAAAACTAATATATGCCAATCAAAAACTCACCCTCAAAACACAAGGCAGTGAAAAACAACTGTATTAAAAAATTCTAAAAATGAGAATAAAAGAAACAAATATGTATATGAATATATGTCCATCAACCAATCAGCACAGGAAGGCACACACATGGGAAAAGGCTCTTAATGAGAAATGAAGGAATCATTTCCACTGAGGTGCTCAAACTAGCAAGAGAGGATGGTCCCTGAATAGGTGCGTCTGTCCTTCTTTCTTTTTCTTCTTGAGCCATGAATTAAGAGTAGGAACAAGGACTGGGGGTTATTAACCCTTTCTCTTTTTGTGTTGCTTTCTGTGCTGCCAGTTGTATGGCCTAAGCCTGAAGCTGGTTGAAGTAGGTCTCGGCCTCCCTGCTCACCAGTGCGAGGAAGGAAGGGGAAGGCATTGCCAGCTGGAGTGTTTCTGTACAGACCAGATCAGTGCCTCCAGGGTGGAGCCACAGCACAGTTCTAAGAGGGGAGTCCCATGTTGGGGCTTAGGTCTGATCAGGCCTCAGGGATTTGTTAGGTGGTGTCTGCTTTGGGGAGATTGGGTCAGCACACCACTACGCCCTGGCAGTCGCCCATCTGTGGGAGTTCTGGATCTCAGGAACCTCCCCAAGTTCCACAGGTGGGGCAGAGGGGCCAGTCATTCCCACACACATGCTGCTGCCCAGGAACACAGCCTTCCCAGGCTTCATCCTGACTTTGGTCACACCCTCCTGCCCAGATCCCTGACCCGCTTCATCTGCTCCAGTGACCTGCAGGACTCTAAGGAGAGGTGGGTTGGCCTCCCCTTTGCTTTTCTGACTTGAATCCCCTGGGTATGGTCTTCTCTGTGCCTGTTTCGCCTCATGGAAGGCACTTGCGGGGACAGTATGGCAGTACTGGCTGTGGGCTCCTGGCTCCTCAGAGGCAGCTGCAGAGTGGCCTCAGCTCTGGAAAACACAGGGCACTTTTCAGGCACCAGTGCACAGTGCAGCCTCTGCATCAGCTAAGTTCTGGCCTCTTTTCTGTTATGTTTTTCACCAAATCTGCTTCTCTGTTCCCCTCCCCTCGTGCTGAACCAGCACCGCTTCTGCTTCTGCTGCAACCGGCCCAGTGTCAATGTGCTCTTTGTTTTTTGGTCAATTCACCCAAATTTTTGAGTCTCTAAGACATGCTGACTGCCAAACATCAAAGTTTAGTAAAAGCCCTATTTCACCCACCTTGCTGAGAAGCAGAACTCCCACCATGAGCAACTAGAAATGCTGCCTCCAGCCCGCCATCTTGAATCTTCCTCAAAGTAATTAGGAAGGCTTGACTTACAGATTCTGAACAGAACTTAACGCTTGTGCTATTTCCCATTTACAGTGTCATCTTCTGCATCATTCCACAAAATGCACAGTAGGTAATAAAAACAAGGCTGGATTCCTGAGTAGGACTGACTTGTGTCATCAATGACCAGGACCTTGCACTTCAAGGGATGCACTCTTGTTTTGATGTTCTGCTGTCCTGCATTTCTTAATACCATTTGGATAAAGGGCCCTATGTTTTCATTTTGTACTGAGCCCTCCAAATTATATGGCCAGGCTTACTGAATGAATGAAGACTTGAAGGGCTAAGAGGATCTATTTGGAAGAGTTCTTCTGGGGGTTTTATCCCCTGGGATCTACCTCAATGGAGGTATGCCATATGAGTGTCAGTTGTTATGTGATGAATGACTAGGAATTAGGAAAAGTTCTCCAAAAGAAATCCTCATCCCCAAGGACATTATTTCTTAAATAATGATTTGAACTCTGTATTGACTTGGATACTTGTGACTCATTCACATATTCTTAATCAATCTCAGCTGAAGCATGTTCTTTTGTGAATCTACATCCCGATCCTAGGAAGTGATAAGTCAAGGCCCAGGCATTGTTTACTAGGTGATTCTTCTCTTTGGGTTTGATGAAACCCTTGTTACCTTCTGCACTGTTAGAGTCTGTAAACAAGTCAAGATGGCGCCTGGCATTTTGCAGAGGGAGTGGTTTGTGAAGTAACACCAGCGAGCCATTAAGTGTGGAGATTCCTTATTGGTTGACTGCTGTATCTAGTTTATGTTAATTAAGATAAGCTGTGTGGAATGTATATATACCCCTCCTGTCCTACAATAAACGGCTCCTACTCCTGCTGTATCAATCTACACAAGTTGCTCGTCACCCCCCGGCTATTTTGCTGCAGCCGGACTGCGGCACTGCGCATCATAAAAGTCAGTGAGAGCTATCAGTGTAGAGAAATACATCTTCATCAAGGCCTCTCTGAAACCATGGACATTTTCAGAGAAAGCGGAAGCAGCACAGACTTTCAGTTGGGCAGGATTAACCGCTTTCTGTGTGTGCCTGGCAGTGAATGAAGGAGTTGGGCTCTCTGGAGCTGAAGCTTTGTGGCTTTGGGGGTCCTGAAATAATTAGCTTAGTTCTTAGTCTAGAGAGGAATAGTGCTGGGAAGTATTTGTAAGACGCTGGGATAAATATGAGAAGCTCTTGGCTGAGTTGCTCTTTCCATGGTTGAGAAGCCACTTGCAGAATCTGGAAGGATTTTTAGCTGACTCACCAGTTTGCCAAGCTGCCGTCAACATTTGCCTATCAAGCTTCCAGTTGACAGGCAAAGTTGTCCCTATCTGTCTGGGACACGATCCATGGATCATGACCTCCTTAGTGCCATTAACAGCTTGAATTATCTCAGGTTAAAAGGAGTTTTTTTGTAGTCACTTTTAGGTGTAGATGAAGAAGGTGCCGGGAAAGTGAGCAAGACATTGAACAACATAGCTTTGCATTGAGGGAGTGTCCAGATTCCAAGTCTACTTCGTGAAAGCTGGTTATGGAGCTCAGGGGTCAATGTCATGTGTGTACTAAGCTTGGACTTGGGTTTCTCTCTCTGTTCAACAAATAGTGGCAGAAAAGTCTTTTTAATAATGGTCGAGTACTTTATTATCTTTCTGAGGAGGTAAAAGAGACTGAAAAAAATTAATGGTTAAAAATATAACTTTGCGGGCTGGGGATGTGGCTCTAGCAGTAATGCGCTCGCCTGGCATGCACAGGGCGCTGGGTTCAATCCTCAGCACCACCTTAAAAAAAAATAAAGATGTTGTGTCCACTGAAAACTAAAAAATAAATATTAAAAAATTCTCTCTCTCTTTAAAATAAATATTAAAAAATTCTCTCTCTCTTTTATATATATATATATATATATATATATATATATATATATAAACTTTGTAAGAAGGTGAGATTCAAACCCGTGCAACCCAGCAAGACTGAGTGAATCCAGGGTTCAGTCTAACTGCGATTGCTCTGTTAGGAGGGAGCATTCATTTTATAGCAGTGGGTTAGAGTACTCCTGAATTATTCATGAATAAGTCACTATTCCTGCGTCATTCTTCCCCAACCCGAGGGAGAGATCCTCCTTGGTGGCTTACATGGCACATCTTACCCCGTGCTTCTTATCTTCCTGCACCTGTTCTTTTGACCATATTTGTCCCATTGCTTTCCTATTCTTGAGCTCCAAATATAGCGACCACCCATCCTAGGTCTCTTTACCCTGGAGGACAATTAATGCTTCTAAATGAATATTGAGAGAATGTGCAGGTCATTCTTTTACACGTTATGCCATAGCTCTCCCTGTCTGCTCAGTCCTGACCCTTAGGTAACCACCAAGCCTGTGGAAGGCAGTGTAAACTGATAAGAAATTTACACCAGACCAGAAGTCCGAAGCTCTCCCCCACCTCTGATCCTTCTGTGTCTGTCTGCTCTCTGAACCACATCCTCACCCTCCTGCTGAGTTTCTCCTGAAGGGTGGGGTCCTGCTCTGACATCTGAAAGGAATTCTCATTTTCAAACCTCTGTCTCCAAAGCACAGGAGGCACAGGGGGACAGAGTGAAAGTCCACCCACGTGTTCATATGTGTATAACAGGATCTCGTAAGGAATGGTCCTAGACACAACGTAGAGCTAGCCTGTATTCCGCTTCCCTCTTCCCCAAGAGCCAGTGTTAGATTACTCCTTAAAACATATGGGACACAAATGTACATGCACTTTTATATACATAAGTATAGCCTCCAGAGAATAGTTAAATTAACTGCAGTAGAAAACTTTGATCTGTTTATCTAATTAAGCATCTCGATGCCAACTAGAAGCCCATTCTATAGGGTATAGACAGAATAATATTAATTTATGTAATTCTCTTTCCCTCTCATATAACTTTTAAAATTTCCAAGCACTGCACCAGTTTTCTTTCAATATAATTTCTGGTGACAATCTAAAATACAATATTTTCATTTATTTACTGAGAAATTTAAAGTAATTCCTGCACAAAATTTCCTCTGAGATATTTCACCTCTACATTTTCTTCTTTCTAATTGGCATTTTCTTCTTGTAATTGTTCATGAGAACATTTTATTTTCGAGGTATTTGTGGCAGACACTACTCTCCCCCATGTCTGATCCTTCCATGTCTATATAGAACTTGTATTTTGGTGAATGAACTGGGAAAGCACTTACTTTAAGGGAGTCTGAACTCTCCCGCCATTGAAGGGCAAAGTTAATAAGTGTAAGACAACTATAAATCATTACAGTAACAGAAATAGCAATGACCAAATGTTACAATTCTAGCCAATGAACTGTAAGGGAAGATTTTCTGGGAGGTGTTCGGGGAAAATTGTTATTTTTTATAAGAGGCACCATACAAAGATACACCTTTCGTAGTTCCTTTCTTGGGGCAGGGGTAAAGAAGCAATACATGGAGGTGCTTCAGCCCCATTGCAGTGAGGTGGTGGACATGAGCCTGATGGTCAAGCTGAACAATCAGAGAGAAGGTGCAGGTTCCTGAACCAATGATCCGGTCCCCCAGGTACGTGAGGCCATGAGTCATGCTATGTCTTACGCAGTGTCCTCTGTTACTTTATCTTTATTTATTTACTATATATATATATATATGTATGTATATATATATATATATATATATATTTTTTTTTTTTTTTTGCAGATTGAACCTAGAGGCACTTTACCAAGGAGCTACTTCCCCAGACTTTTTAAAAATTTTTGAGACAGTGTCTTGCTAAGTTGCTTAGAGTCTCACTAAGTTGCAGAGGCTGGCCACAAACTTGTGATCCTCTTGCCCCATCTTCTTGAGTTGCTGGGATTCCAAGTGTGGTCCACTATGCCCAGCAACTCTGTTACTTTTTTTTTTTTTTTGATATTGGGAATTGAACTCAGGGCCACTCGACCACTGAGCCACATCCCCAGCCCTATTTTGTATTTTATTTAGAGCCAGGGTGTCACTGAGTTGCTTAGTGCCTCACTTTTGCTAAGGCTAGTTTTGACTCGTGATCCTCCTGCCTCAGCCTCCCGAGCTGCTAGGATTACAGGCGTGATATGCCACTGCACTCAGCTCCTCTGTTACTTTTGTTAAAAGCATGCTAACAGACAAGTAACCAATTCTGGCAACCCATAGCTTGTGCAGAGAGGGGTCTGTGAATTCCCACCAGAAGGCACTATTCTTTCCATTATCCTTTACTGAGTGTACAGACCTTCAATTGAGCTTTTTTTTCTTTTTAAATATTTTTAGTTGTTAATGTACCTTTATTATTTATTTATGTATATGTGATGCTGAGGATTGAACCCAATGCTTCACACATGCTAGGCAAGCACTTTGCCACTGAGCTACAACCCCGGCCATATAAGTTGTCAATTAAACTTTATAACTTTCATGAAGACCAAATTACACCAGGTACAACTCTATTATTCCAAACATCTATATTTTTGGAAATACTTTAATGTTGGTAATCATATAATCACAATCAAGCTGCTATGCTTTTGTTTTTAGATAATTTATATTTTGAATCTCTCTTGTTTTTTGCCCAATGGACTATCATAAATAGTGGGGAGCATGACCTTTTGCTTTCGAACATTTTACATTGTTGGGAGAATTGGGGCTCAGCAGAGTCTCAGGACCTGAGTCCCACTGTTTGTAAAAGTCTATTGGGCAAAAGCAAGAGAGAGAGAAAGACAGGTAGATAGAAAGTTCCGCAGTATGGATGCTGTTCTAGAGGCAAGACGCAGCTGTTGGAGTTGTGAGTATATGATCATCAAAACTACTGAAGCCTTTTGACCCATTGCCACATTAAGTCACCATGATGTGATGGCTGACAAAGTAATCAGAATGACAGGTTTCAGGGAACTTTTTACATAGTCCTGAGCATTTAGTTGGGCCTTGTGTATTCAGAAAAGGCAGTTTGTGGTCATGTGTCAATGATTTGGCTGAGAATCAACCCCAAACCTTTAAAAACCTCCCCAGTTTATCAAAATTAAAAAGAATGTTGTTTTGTCAACTTCCTTGGATGCTGGATGCCTCTCGTTGGTGTCTTAACAAGAAGCTCTAACCAGTGATGTGCCTATTCAGCGTCCCAGTTTAGTGATATGTGAAGTGGCATTTTTTGTGTTTCTTTAATAACTAAAGTTTAAATGGATAAAAACAGAAAACTCCACTTTATATATCTAACTTTTCAAAGAATGCTTCATTGAACCTGAACCTCGTAGTAAATATCTATCTTTGAAGAGTATGTTAAGCAGACCTCAAACCAAAGCGGTTGGATGGTGTTGTGTCCCCTGCAGGTTGATGCTGCTGAGGCAGGGCACGGCCACCAGCTGCTCAGGCCCTCAGACCTCACCGTGCACAGTCTGACAACAGTGTAAAGTGTTCCAGAGTGGAAGGTCACATGCCCCCGAGGATGCCCAGGAGAGCAGTGGCATCACCAACTGCAAGAGATTGGGAGGAAGAGCAGTGCCCGTGGCACGGGTCCCTCATCAGGAGAGTGGGGCAGAGGCCCCGTGCTGGGCAGCCTGCCTGTCCTCTGTGCAGGTGACCCACAGCCGCAGAGAACTCCCAGAGGAACACCTGGGAACTCTCTCCACTGCAACATCTGTTAACATTTTTAGCGAGGTGAGCTTTGACTTAACACTTGGGGAAATTATTCCTCGTGTGTGTAGTTTCAATACAGATTAACCCTGGTTCTCCGCCACAGTCCTACCAGATACGCCAGGCAGATAGAACCAGCAAACCTTTGGAAACCCAGATTCAGAGAGGTTCAGAGACCTGGGGAAGGCCACATGGACCCCTGGAATAAAAAGTGGGTCCCAATCCTTGCTCAGCATTGCTGTGGACAGTGGGATGGACAGCCGGGGCCAGCTTTTCTAGTTGTGGAAGTTCTTTGTGCACTGAGGCTCTTCAGGCAGCACGATCAGCTTCCACACGGTGGCTTGGTCACCAGGCAGTTGACAACTCACCCAGGCAGTCGGACAGTGTGGGCTTCACTGACCACTGAGGCAGGAGCCCAGCTGCCCTCATGCTGGAGCTGTGCCCTTGCACACGTTGATGTGCTTCTTAGCATCTATGTTTCTTCACTCGGAAAATCGTGTTCATGGCAAAGCTGGTCCCGTAGAGCTTAGTTACTGTGATTAATAAAAACAGAGAGTGATAAGAATGATATCAATGACAGGGACACACCAATCACTCAATGTCTTATTTACGATTTCAGGGACAATGATCTCAGGTCATAGTAGAGTGAGAGATTTCAAAAGGTTTCATATTAATTGAACATTTTTCTCTTAAAATATGATATTTAAATAGAAAGTCTTATATGCAAATATGTTTCTTCCCTGATCTGTGTCTTCTGATGTATTTGGGTTGGGGGGGGCGGGGGTGGAGGAGGGGAGAGAGCTCAAGAGAGAGCAAGAGAAGCACAAAGGGAACCAATTAACCCTAACTTGAAACAGATGTCACTGCAATGTGCTTTCACCCACCAGCAGCCTAACACATCAATTATGGCAGGAGAGAAGCATCCAAGGCCAGATGTTTTGAATATCTGTGGAATTTATACATGTTCCTAACGATGGCCAATTGAGTCTCTGTTTGCTGATAACCGAAACAACTTCCCCTTAATTGCACATCATTGTAATTTCAAAGACAGGTCACAGAGGCGGCTGGGCTCCATAGGAAGACAGCCCAGGACCAAGTTGGATGCCCAGTAGAGACAGAAGGTTCCCAGTGATTCCTCCCAAGGTGGGCTCAGACCTAGGTCCTTGGCTGGTCTTCCTTCAGACCTTGGTGCAATGGGCAGGTCTCGGAGGAGCTCACCACTCGTCCTCGCAGGAGCTTGCTTCCAGCCGGAAAGCGCAGAAAAGCGCATTGTGATTTAGACTCTGTTGCTGGAAATAGGATATTGTGGCTTAAAGAAATATTTAGACATTACTTAGGCTAACTATTATGGGATTGAAATGAAGGTCTAAATGTTATGACTGGACTGCATTCATGTTTCCAGAGCTTTATAGCCAAGCCAGCGGCTTACTGAACCAACTTCTCTCTTGGATAGAAACCACCCCCCCAACACACACACAGAGCACCTACACGCACACACCAGGTCAAAATAACAGCATAAATTATGTGAATACAAACTCCTAGTCTCATCTCCTTTAAAACCTATTTGGTACTTTTTAGCTCATTTAATATTGATAATTCATATCTAAACATTCAAGAACTTTGATTACCTCCAAAAATTTGTATGAGGAATTTGCACTCAGCCAGGCATGGGAGTACATGGTAGTACATGCATGCCTGTAATTGTAGTGACTCAGGAGGCTGAGGAGGGAAGATGATGACTTTGAGCCTAGCCTGGGTGACTTAGCAAGACCCTATCTAAAACACACACACACACACACACACAACAACAACAACAACAACAACAACAACAAAAACAAAACAAAAAACTACCCAACCAAACAAAAAAATGGGGTCAATCTGGGGATGGGGTATAGTGCAGTGGTAGAACACCCCTGGGTTCAATACCAGTGGCAGGGGGGTGGTGAGAGAAAATAAAACAATTTGCCTGTCACATCATCTGGAATATGTACTATAATCATTTTGAGTTTCTTCCCTGATGGATCAAATTTGCCCTGGAGCTTTTCCACTGTGAACCAAGAGCACTCTTGAGCTTCAGATGGGCTTGTGCAAAGAAAACCCAAGGCTTCCATCTCTAGGGAATGAGGATGTTCGGCAGTGGGTGGGGACAGTGCTCATCTCTGGGGCACATGGGGAGAGTTTTTGAAGTTTTCTGCCCCAAGTCTAAAACTTCTTTGAAGTCCTGTTGAAGCACGAATTCATGTGAATTTAATAATGACTTTTATTCAAGTCTTTGACTACAAATGATTCTCTGGGAAGCTTCCCTGGCAATTTCTTTTGCTTGCTGGCCCTTTCCTCATATGTGAGTGCTCATGTCCCAGCTGAACAGCCTTGCGTGGAGGGGGGTTGGCTTCATGGAAAGTCTTTCATGACTATAAAGTAGAATCACATGCAGGATCCAACTCTCGGGGACTTTTCCTGCAAACACTCTTAGGTACTTGACATGTTGCCACCCTGTCCTAACAGCCACATCTTCCAGGGGGTCTTGGTTACTTTTCAAAGTGGAAGTGGAAGTAAAGGGAGATGGAATCTCTGTGCAGTTTTAATTTTCATTTTTCCAGCTACTAGTGTTGAATATTTTTTTTCATATATTTGTTGAACATTCGTATTTCTTCTTCTGTCAAGTGCCTCCTGTTCAGTTCCTTTGCCCATTTATGGATTCTCTCTCCCTCCAGTCAGAATGGCAATTATCAAGAATACAAGTAAGGGCTGGGGATGTGGCTCAAGCGGTAGCGCGCTCGCCTGGCATGTGTGCAGCCTGGGTTCGATCCTCAGCACCACATACAAACAAAGATGTTGTGTCCACCGAAAACTAAAAAATAAATAAATATTAAAGTTCTCTCTGTCTCTGTCTCTCTCTCTCTCTCTCTCTATTTCTTTGAAAAAAAAAAAGAATACAAGTAACCATAAGTGTTGGTGAGGATGTGGGGGAAAAGGTACACTCACATTGCTGGTGGGACTGCACATTGGTGCAACCACTCTGGAAAGCAGTGTGGAGATTCCTCAGAAAACTGGGAATGGAACCACCATATGGCCCAGTTATCTCACTCCTCAGCATATACCCAAAGGACTTAAAATCAGCATACTACAGTGATGCAGCCACATCAATGTTTATAGCAGCTCAATTCACAATAGCCAAGCTATGGAACCAACCTAGGTGCCCTTCTACAGATGAATGGATAAAGAAAATGTGATGTATATACACAATGTAATATTACTCATTCATAAAGAAGAATGAAATTATGGCATTTGCTGGTAAATGGATGGAACTGGAGACTTATTTCACTTGCTAGGTGAAATAAGCCAGTCCCCCAAAAACAAAGGTGAATATTCTCTCTGATATGCGGACACTAATGCACAATAAGGGGGGTGAGGGTGGGGGTACAGAAGAATAGAAGTTCTTTGAATTAGACAAAAGAGACTGAAGGGAAGGGAGGGTGTATGGGAATAGGAAAGACAGTAGAATTAATTGGACGTCACTTGCCTATGTTCATATATGAATTCATGTTTGGCAGTGGGTGGTAACAGTGCTCATCTCTGGGGCACATGGGGAGAGTTTTTGAAGTTTTCTGCCCCAAGTCTAAAATTTCTTTGAAGTCCCGTTGAATCTTGAATTCATGTGAATTTAATAATGACTTTTATTCAAGTCTTTAACTACATCACATCAAGTTTAACCACCAAAATGGGAAGTTATACTCCATGTATGTATGATATGCCAAAATACAATCTAGTGTCATGTATATCTAAAAAGAACAAACTGAGAGAGGGAGAGAGAGAGAGAGAGAGAGAGAGAGAGAGAGAGAGAGAAGTAAGGGAGGTGCTACTGCTGTCTAGTGCCTAGACCAACACCCTCATTCCAGGAGAAGTGAAGGGGCGGGACGGGACCTGGAGAGGACACCTCTGTATCTCTCTCATGGAGTGGCTTGCTCTGCATGCAGATCACCAGGCTCCTGCAGCCCCCTGAGCTGTACATGGGGAAGGGAGAAGAGGCTGAGAGGCAGAGGGAAGGGAGAGGACGTGCCCCGTGGGCTGCAGGTAGGCAACCCTGCCCAGCTGTGAAACTCCCCTCTCATGGGTTCAGCCTATAATGCAGCTCATGAGGATTTGGAAGCAGATTGGGTTATTCCTAAAAGTCACTACAAAGTCGGTTTATTTTAGAATATGTTCTCTAATATTTCTTTTTCCAGAACATTGAAATGAGGGAGTAAATGAATGGATTAGATTTTAACTCTAAGGCGAGAGAGAGTCCCCCCTCCAAATTCCTGCTGTCATTCCACATGGGCACAGACAGCCTCCACCCACCCGGATTTAACCAACCAGGTTGTTCATACCATCCTGTTAGAGTCTGTAAACAAGTCTGGATGGCACCTGGCAAAATGCCAGAGGGAGTGGTTTGAGAAGTAACGCCTGCGAGCCATTAAGTGTGGAGATTCCTTATTGGTTGACTGATGTATCTAGTTTATGCTAATTAAGATAAACTGCGTGGAATATATAAATACCTCTATTGTCCTACAATAAACGGCTCCCTCTCCTGCTGTATCAATGTACACAAGTTGCTCGTCACCCCCCGGTTATTTTGCTGCAGCCGGACTGCGGCACCATCCCTTGAGATAATCAACTCTCAGCCTCTGTGCAGAAAGAGATAGCTGAAGAGTCCACCTTCTCCCTTGCTGGGTGATGACCGCGTGCTTGGGATGAGGTGGCAACCACGTGTCCTCACTATCGTTGGGCACATCGGTCTCTGCCCCACGTCTCCCACCCCAACTGCCCATCTCTAGAGTTCCCCTCTTCCCACCTTGTTACTGCTTATTAACCTTCAGTCTGCCTGGTTTGTGGCTGGGGAGGGGTGGCACACACTCTGGACTGAGTGAGGTGGAGGCTGTTGTTGGGATAAAGCCAACGATGATACCACCTCTCCTCGTTTCTGGTGGTATGGTCACCTCCTCCAGTCAGTCTGGGATGCTCCTTTGCTCTCCATGAGGTGGTCCACCCTGTAGCTCTTTCTATAAGCCCTCATGTCCCTGCCACACCAGCCCATTTCTAGGTCACTTCAGAGCCTCCTCGTTTATGCTCCATAGAAACCAGAGACAAGCAGGAGGCTGGTCCCAGGGTGTCCTCGGCCTGGTTGACCACAGGTGGGATGGATGTCCGAAGCTTGAGACTTGGAAACACTTCAGACCAGCCTGCTCTGCAATCAATATCCCTATTCTCTCCTTTTCGTTTATCTTTCTCCCCCCACTTCTTTCCACGGTTTCCTGTGTCCATGTCCCAGTCCCCTTTATGGCTCTGACCTCCCCACAAACCTTCATAGACAAGGGGGAAATTTTCTTCACACAGAGAGAACTCTGATGCGGATCCTCCAGGCTTCCTTATTGAAATGCAAAAGGGTGAGGAAAACAGATGAAAAAAGTTGGGGAGATCATTTTTCAAGACAATATCCTGGCTCAGGAGGCAGTTTTCTTACTGCATTATCCCATTTGCATATCAGAAGCAGAATATCTCCTTCCCCTTTTCATTCCCACCATAATAAATGGTTTCCTTCTGTAATAAATTCTAATCTTCCTCCAGCAGATGGTTACTTTAGGTCTATTAGTGCCAAGCTTATGAGTTCATGTATTTTGAAAGGCAAAGATGGAAAACATGCTAATGTCTCCAAGAGGTCAGGTGGTGTGTGCCTTCCCCTCTCCCAGCAGGAGCTCTGGAAAGGAAGGGTGCTTGATAAATCGTGGTATTTCAGGGACACTGGGTTCTTATCCCATTTCCCTTCTTGGTACCTCAAAGAGAAGGCTAATGTGTAGGGTCTCACAGAATCATGTGCGGCAGCCAGTGCACTGGACGGAGTGGCATGGCCAGACACGTGGAATTTCTAGGTCAATTCAGATCCTCCTCGTTTTCTGTACTGTGTGGACACTGAGCTGGAAGCTCGGGTGATGTGTGTGTTGCTGAGTAGGCAGATTTGGAGGGCTATATTTAGGATGAGGGGATGGTACCTGGGTCCATATCCAGTAAGAGCTGAAAAGAAGGGAATCAATAATATAGAGCACGCGTCATTGTAGCCAAAGAATGAACTGTGAGCTCTATAGCTATGCACTTTGACATGAACCCAGCAGGATGCTGTTCATGGAAGACCCAAGGATGTCTGTGAAGACCCACCACAAAGTCAGGCAATTGCTAAAGGCACTGAGGATGCTGGTCATGGAAGACCCAAGGATGACTGTGAAGACTCACCACAAAGGCAGGCAATTGCTAAAGGCACAGAGTCACCCGGGCACATACTTCTTCCTCCAGAGTTTGCATATTACCTTAGAGAGGAAAACAGATGTAGAAATATGCTGTAGAAAAAAATACAGTTTTCTCCCAAGAAATGACTATGGCCTAAAGTAACGGGTTAGAAGCAGCCATATTACACAAGGGTTTAAGAAAGATGAGCCATCTACTCGCATGTCACCCACTGCCAACCAGAGGAACACCAGCCCAAAGGTCTCCACTTCCTCTCTCTTCCACCTTGGTGGTGGCATTCCATGAACCATCTTTTGACTCTGAAAATAGGAACCATACAATGAAAATGGTGAACAAAAACAGTAGAAGCAGGATCCTTGATGGCTTTACAGAGCCACCATCACCATATTTTACAAACCTCTCAATTTTCAGTCACTATAGTCAATTCTGTTTTGAGCAGCCATGGACAATTCCTAAGGAACACAATTAGCTTTTTCTTTCTCTGAATTTCTTCGGTTACATACCCCTAGGCACATGTTATGTACTCAAGGTGGAGGCTGTTGCTTTCAGAGATGCACAAGAACACGTTAGACAATGTCAAGGCTTTACCTGAGCCACTGAGCACCACTGAAAGTCCAGGTCAACCGTCTAGTTCTCTTAAAACTTTTATCTAAATGGCATAGGAGGAAACGTGTTCATGTACACATATTACCTGTGCTAACAGAAATGTTCTTATTTTCTTGGCTCAATAAAATAGAAAGAAATAGCAACAGAGGAGGTTATGCAATAAGAGGGGTGCAAAGATAATCCCTGCATTCAGCTCATGAAAAATGTCATAGCAATGGCTCCCTGATTGAGGGAGAAGATAACGCTAAGTGAAGTTAGCCAATCCCAAGAAAACGAAATGCTGAATGTTTTCTCTGATATATGGAGGCTGACTCATAGAGGGGTAGGGAGGGGGAGCATGGGAGGATTAGATGAATTCTAGATAGGGCAGAGGGGTGGGAGGGAAAGGGAGGAGGCAGGGGATTAGCAAGGATGGTGGAATGTGATGGACATCATTATCCAAAATACATGTATGAAGACAAGAATTGGGTATCAACATACTTCATATACAAACAAAGATATGAAAAATTGTGGTATATATGTGTAGTAAGAATTATAATGCAAAAAACCCCACAAAGTACTTGTATAAACATGAATTGGTGTGAACATACTTTATATATTATAAGATGAAAAATTGTGCTCTATATGTGTAATGAGAATTGTAATGCATTCCACTGTCGTGTATTTAAAAAAATAAAATCAATTAAAAAGAAGTGGGCAAAGAAAAGGAGCTCCCTGACTTTCTGAATCCAGCCCTGTTTGGTGTAGATTAATTAATGTTTGGGGAAGGATGGGCATTCAAATCCCAGCACCTAAACTGCCTGTGTAGACAGATCCACCCAGTCTGCCCACCTAACCCTGGAGGCAAGACCCAGGACAGGGCCTTCTACCTGTGGAACTCCAGGGGGCTCCTTCACAGAGCAGGACATCGACTCAGAGGCCTATAAGAGGCAGGGAACTACCTGAGACCACACTGAAAACATGAAAGTTCCTCTGTCTCCAAACATATTCCAAAAGTAAACAGAATTTACTGGCCATTACCTATTCTAAGTAGCACACTCCATGATGTAATGAGCATCCCCTTTCAGAACTGGAAAGGTTCTGGAGGGCCACAGAAGTGGCTATTACCTTAGACAGCATCAATCTGGTTTGAGGAAAGTGAAAATAAAGGTAGTATTAGTAATGGGTTGGAAAATGGAAAGGTAGTTTTTGAAATTATAAGACCTGACAAGGAGGGGGTCACTTTGGAAGCAATGAAGTGCTGTTGGGAGCGGGGGGACTTCCAAAGCCCTTTCACTTAGGGATTGTGCTTCTCATTTTTTTTCTTTCAGGGCTGGTGAGTGAACCCAGGGCCTTGGGCATGCATGCCATAGCCAGCTGTCTTGGAGTCATTTACTCTCAAAACTTTTCCAGAACACAGAATAAATTTTAAGGGAAATCTACCCTTGGCCCATTTCCCTCCTCTAGGCAAGCATGGAAGAGGCTCAGCGGTGTAGATTCTCCTTTCTCAAGGAGCAACTGTCTTCTCTGTCGGGGCCCCTTGGGGAGTGGGTGTGGGTGGGAGAGGAGCCAATGTGCTGACCCAGGAGGAGCTCTTCCTCTGGAGTGAGTGGTTGGCAGCTCAAGAGTGAAGAAAAAACCACTCGGAAGCCCTCTCTGCCTCTACCTGCCCCGTGAGACGCCGCCTGGGTGTTTCTGGAAACCCAGTGGAATCGATGTCTGTGCCAGTGGGCGCATGTCTTGGGGGTGCTAATCATCAGCACTGCCCTGTAAGTGGGAGGGAGACACCGGTGTATGGTGTCTGAGGTGGGGTGGCCCCAAAGCTAACCCAGAGGGCAGGGGTTTTCTGTGGGAGGCCATCTCAAGAAGCCTACGGGGAAGTGAGGAGTGGGAGGGAGATAGGGAAGGAGGCCAGGTAAGGCTCATCATCCACCAGATTGCCTCCGAGGGGACAGCAGTTGGCCCCTGCTAGGACCCCTAGTAGGTCGGGCGCCCAGGGCAAATGAGGTGTGAGGGAAGTGAGGTGTACCCAACGTGACAGCCATTAGTTGAAGACCCTTAACAGCTGGTGTAAACTGCCCAGGGATTTTGGCCTATGGACATAGGAGCAGGAAAGTCTTCCCTAACCAGAAGCCCTCTAGTGAAGAGTCTCAGATATTTGAAGTTGAAAGCTCGCGGTTCTTTCTACTGAAATGCAATCGCCCAAAGAAAGGGATGTGGCGTGTGAGGTCTCTGGGGCCTAGATGCAGGGAAATCAACGCAGATGAAATGCAATGCTGAGAATTTCGACAGTCACATCCCACAGCAGTCCCCGTGAAAACTCTTCGCCTTTCTTTAAGGTTGAAAACAATACTCTACCATGTTCTTTTAATTGTAAATCAATTGATCAATGACTTTATTGATACATAATAATTGAACACTTCAGATCTTTGGCTTCAGACATGATAGAACCAGGTTTTCTGATGTACTCTTCTGATTCTCTCTCTCTTTGGACTTCTTTTTTTTTAATTTTTAGGTTCATACTTGGGTACATCCTCCCCAATGGTAGTAAAATTGGAGACCAATTAGAACTAACCAGTTTAGCAAGCCCATAAAAAATAAAACACCTGTGTCCTCTGAAATGTGGCCAGGGCTTGGGAGAGGGTACGTTTAGGAAGCGCTGACTGCGAAAGCTATTGCTTCCTTACAGGCTACGGCAGGTTTGTGGGCCCCCAGAAGGAAGCCCGCTAAGTTAACTGGAAGGGGAAGCTGACTAGGAGCTCACAGTGACTCCAGAGGAGAGTCTCTGAGGTTCACCCAGGAGCAGGAACTAGAAAGGAGCCATCTGCAGCCAGCCACAGGGGACATTGCAGCAGCAGCAGCCTCAGGAGGAAGTGCTCAGGTAGGGCAGGTGATGCTGAAGTTATTAACTCTTTGGGGCCTGCCCCCATACAGGGACATCTGTGAGAACTTGGTGGTTCCAGCTCCCCTCTTTCCTTCCTCCAGTCGGATAGGAAAGAATCAGCTTTGCGAATGGAGAGTAGCACCAAAGTCACAGGAGCCAGGAAGCACCCCTGAGCACAGCTGACCCTCCCCGACAAGTTTAGTCATCTGGCAGCTCTGGGTTAGGTAAGGGAGAAGCTTTGATGTGGCTCTGGACTGAACGGTGCCTCTCTCACTCCTGCCTTGAAATCCAGCCCCCAGTGTGCTTGTATTTGGAGACAGGGCTCTTAAAAGGCAGTTAATGCTAAATAGGTAACTACAGTGGGCCTCACCTGACAGGATTGGTGGCTATATAGAAAAGGACACCTCCCCCGCCCCATGAGGACACAGGTGGAAGGTGAGACTCTCTTCAAGATAGAAACTGGGCCTGCCCCAGGATCTGACCTGGCTGCTGGCCTGATCTTCAACTTTCAGCGTCCAGAACCATGAGAAGTAAGTTTGTGTTGTTGAAACCACTCCACCTGGGATATTTGGTTGTGGGAATCCAAGCTGACTGGTAAGGGTATTAGACTCTTTAAGGTCCCAAAATTAGACTATGTATTCACCATGTTCATTAATACCTGATAGTAGCTAGAAAAGCAGTATTTTCAGCGTAAGATTCCCGCCCAGGGCAGGGAGAGAGCAACAGGTATGGGAGGTTCTCAAGGGCAGGGAGGAGAAGGGACAGGCCTGATCTCTGCACCTGACCTTTCAACAGTCCAGCTGTCTATCGAACCTCTCTGTTGGGGCCTCGACTTTGCAGAAGTATGAAGGGGCTGGAGAGATGGGGTCCAGGCCGCCGGGGCAGTGCACACACGTTAGTTACAGTCAGTGACTCGTTGCTGTGTGGGGGTGAGCTTCAGAGGGTGTGAGGAAGACCTTTCTGAATAGTGACTGTCAGAACAGCTCAGAAGGAGGGTGCAGAGGAGGAGCAGCAGCAGAGGCCCTTTCTGACCTTCCCCCAGAACCTGCAGTCCTTCCTTGGTGTGCCTGGGGATGTATCCTCTACTTGTTTATATTTTCATTTATATTTTGGTTTTACTTACATTTTTATTTATGTTTCTCTTCTTCCCTTCTTTTGGAGCTTCATAGTTGTACATTATGTGGGATTTGTTGTTGCATATTTGTCCATGCACATAATGGGACGATGTAATTTGGCCAATGTCACTCCCCAGCACGTTCCCCTCCCTCCTGCCCCTGTGTCCTTCTCCTCTACTGGTCTCCCTTTGCTTTGTCTGAGATCTCTGCCTCGGACCCCTGCCTTTTTTTTCCTCTTTTCTCTCTAGCTTCCACCCTGAGAGAAAACATGACCTTTGACCCTCTGAGTTTGGCTTATTTCACTGAACATAATGGTCTCTAGTTCCATCCGTTTTTCTTGCAAATGACATAGTTTTATCTTTATTTATGACTGAATAAAACTCCATTGTGTGTGTGTGTGTGTGTTTGTGTGCGTGTGTATCTCACATTTTCTTTATCCATTCATCTGTTGATGGTCTTGGATGCAGCCTCAATTCCACAAGGAAAGCCCGTTTCTTTGAAGAGGGCTTCGCTAGACAGTATCATTTGCTGAACTTCCAGTGATTCCTGACTGTGACAAGGAGCCTCTGGTGTTCTAGAATGTCTCTGAATGCCTAATGCTAATTTTAATGAATATAATTGAAATCATAATCTAGAACTCTAGTACTTTTTATTGATAAGAAAACAGCCCCCCTGATTTCTATTCATCATGATTTTAAATGTTTCTCTGATTTTCTGAAAAAATGTACAGCGGATTCATATCCACTCTCAGGAACTGCATCCTGGTAGTATTTCTGTAAGGACAATTATACCTTCCCCACAACACATGTCTCCATGCTTAAAGACATTGTACAGTCATTTTATTTTATTTTATTTTTTTGGTACTGAGGATTGAACCCAGGGGTCCTTAACCACTGAGCCACATCCCAAGCCCTCTTTTGTATTGTATTTAGAGACAGGGTCTCACTAAGTTGCTTAGGACCTCACTGAGTTGCTGAGGCTGGCTTTGAACATGAGATCACCTGCTTCAGCCTCCACAGCCACATACAACCATTTAAAAGGTCTGCTGTGTGCTCATCTGTGGTTGCTAATCTCCCTTCCCATGTGCATAACTCATAGGCTTTGCAGGAAGAGAAACCAATGGAAATGCACATACCCAGTTTAAAAGCATCTGCACATATAAAGGCATTTTTACATTTAAATTTGCCCATGACATGGATTTGTAGCCTGCATGTATAGAAATTCTCCCTTGCAAGTCTGCCTGAACCATGAGTCAGGTTATTAAAAATTCTTTATCCCCTTTTCACATAAATCTAGTGCTTCTTCTACAAACCTTTTTCCATGCAGAAGTGATTCATAAAGCTCTAATCCCCGGGGTGTAATAGGACACCTCTCAATTATGTATCCCAAGGATGAGTAATCTCACAAGCCTAGGGAAAGGGAGACATGCATTAAAACGCTCTTGCAAAACAAATTTCAAGGAGGGCAAAGGATGGAAAGGGGAGTGAATGGAGAAAGGGAAGATTGACCTCATTCTGTAGGAAGGAACGTTGGACCTGCCTTGGCAGAGCTGCTTCATTCATAATTCTGCACAAACAGCCCTGGTAACCACACTGCCAAAATCCCTCCTGATGAGCATGTACCTACACATGTTCAGCTGTGCTTCTGCTAACTGCAGAGCAGGAGAACTCTAATAATAATCACATTTTTGCAGTGAATCGCGGGTCAGAGAATTTGTGGGAGATTATTGTGTCCTTTCATTTGGGATTCATTCCGTTCAGGGGTGGAGTGGTGCTTTACTTCTGAACTCTGCAGCCTTATTATCAGCTGCTGTAAATGAGCTTCTGCTTCTATGAGGCACACTGAAGCCAAGCAGGAGCTGGCCCCATTGGAGCCAGTCCTTGTTTAGAAATACAAACACATGAAATAGTGTGGTTTGTACTCGTGAGACACGTTAAAGATGTTCAGAGGTGGACACGAGCAGATTGTCTGAATAGCTAAGAAGGCTTCATGGATGAGTAAAGAAATTGAATCTTCAGGGAAAGGACATCTTAGACAGCAGAGGGGAGAGGGTGTTCAGGACCGTCATCTCATGTGGCAGAAATGGAACTATATGTCAGAAGAAGGCTTAGATTGTGAGATCTGAGCATAGGAAACTGCAATGTCTGCAGGTAAGACAGGGTCAAGCATCCCCAATTTTATAAAGTGCAAGACTAATTTAGAGGAATGCAAAGGTAGATGTGTACACAGGACCAGTGGGGCTTTTCCTTCAAACCCCCAAAACAGCACAGCATCTGAAATCAAAAGAATTATGAATCTTAGAATCTTCTAGAGAGGGCCACAGGAAAAACTTAGCTTAACTTCTGAGTCGTAAAGAGGACGTCTCATCTGCTTTTAAAAGTATTTTTAGGAGTGTATTATAGGCACACATCATGGTGGGCTTTCTTCTGACACAGTCGTGCATGGATGGAGTAGTTCGCTGCCTCCCTCTCCTCTCCCTGTTCCCCTTCCTTGGCTCTACTGGTCTTCCTTCCACTTATTTGTTGTTTCTTAATTGGTGCTTCATAGATACACATTAAAGTGGAATTTATGAATTTAAAAAGGGATCCCATAGAAATAAAAGGAAAGGCAATGGAACAGGGGGAAGGGAGGGAGGACCGCAGAAGGGAATCAACTCAATCATGCCCAGGGCGGGTGTGAACATACCACCATTTGTTTTTATGGCCTCAGAAATGATAAGTGCACACCTCGTTAAACTAATTCTCTTATTTTAAATTTAAAATTTACACATAAAAATAGAAACTGCACATATGTATGGAATACCATGTTATTTTTATATATGTATTCACTGTGTAATGTTAAAAAATCAGGTGAAACCTCTCTATTTCCCCATACATTTATCACTTTTTTTCTATGGTGAAGACATTCAAAATTCTTTGTTGTAGCTTTTGGAAGTGTACAGGAGATGATCATGACCTGTGGTCACCGTACTGTGCACTAGCACACCAGAGCCTCTCGCTGCCATCTGTGACTCAGCACCTCTGATCTGCCTATCTCCACCCTCCGGCTCCCCATTCTCCTAGCCTCAGGTAACTTCTATTCTACTTTTGACTTTAATGAGATCAATTTGGTGGTGGTAACGGGCACTGGAGATGGAACCTAGGGGTGCTCTACCACTGAGCTACACCCCCAGGGCTTTTTAATGTTTTTTTTTTTTTTAATATTTATTTTTTAGTTTTCGGCGGACACAACATCTTTGTTTGTATGTGGTGCTGAGGATGGAACCTGGGCCACACACATGCCAGGCAAGCGCGCTACCGCTTGAGCCACATCCCTTTTTAATGTTTTGAGATAGGCTATCCCTAAGTTGCCAAGGCTGGACTTAGATTTGTGATCCTCCTGCCTCAGACTCCTGAGTAGCTAGAATCACAGTGTGCACCACCGTGCCCAGCTGAAATGAACGTTTTTATATTCCATATGTGGGTGAGATCCTGTAGAGTTTGCCATCCTCCTAATACTCTTTTGAGTCACTTCTAATAATTTATTTAAGGTTGATTCAAAGAGGAGTGCTACAGGAAAGTTCAAAACTTCCCATTCTCCCTTCAACGTTTGCAGACATGGCTGCAAGCAATTCCTTTGTTGTTGCTTTTATTCTTGTACCTAAACTTCAAGCCCTTACCATCCCGCCTGGTCTTCCTGAGACCAGCTCCAATCTGTGGAAGTTTATCTGAAAGTTCAGCACTGAAAGCGGCACCACACACCATCTGCATATTGTATGGTTATTTCCTCCCTCCTGGACATATATTCCAACTAATGCATAATAATTTAATTAAGTTTTCTTGGCAAATGCCATACCAAAGGGAATCATATTGAATTTATTATCAGCTGAACTCTTAATTCATATCTTACCATGTTACTAAGCTATGAGACCCAATTCTATAGTTGTACAAATGGTTTTGTGTACTACAGTTAGGACTTTTCATTAAGTTCATTTTAAGTGACATCTGGGTATAATCATCCCCTTGTTTCAATCTGTTGAAGTCACTCTTCTTCAATCAGGGTGTTATCTATTGCTCCCCAATTTTTCATATACATATTTGATCAACATATGTCAGTCAGGCTTTAATATAACTGTTGAAGAAGGCCTGACTCTGAGATTTGCCCCCAGATGATTATGATGTAGATTCCCACAAACTATTTAGAAAATACCAATAATGAAATTCCTTTAACCTTGCAGAAATTTGATCAATATTTCTCAATCTCTACCATAAGTATATCATGAGATATTGGATGCCTGAGATTTCAGCACTCACTAGTTCACTTTGTTATCACAATCTTTGCTTACTGGGCTGTTTCTACCAAGCTTAGGTCAAGCAGAAGTGGAGAGGATCATACTGGCCACATCCTGCTATGCGGTAGGACTGTGTGGAATCAGTTACATTCTGGATTGTTCTTATGCCCCAGTACAAGTGACATATTAAGGTGTGGGTCAGCACAATGGTTAGGTAAAGGGTCAGATAATAAATATTTTAGAATTTGTGGGCTCTATGTTCCCTGTTGTAAGTACTCCATTCCGCCATTGTGGAGCAAGAGCCTCCATAGATAATAACAGCCCTGTGTGGCTGCATTCTGAGGAAGATTCATTTGCCAAAGCAATCTGCAGGCTGTGTCAGAGCATACGGTATTTCCTGGCACCTGTGTGAATACATGGATACCATACTTCCTCAGTTGTCAATCTATAGCATTTGAAAGTATGGAGAGGTCTCTGCAACAACCAGAATTACACTTAGAAAACTCAAGGAGGAACACTGAAAATAACCCCCTTCCCTGAGGGCGGTAGATGTTGGAGTCACCTTGGGTGACTGAGGGCTAGAAGGAGGATGGGGTCGACAGAAGCATGCTCTAAGACAGTGCTATGGACTTGTACATCATTGTCCTCTTAAAGTCTATGTGTTCAATTCCTTATTCCCCAACAGGATGGAATGAAAAAGTGGGGCTGTGGGAGGGCAATCAGGTCCGGAGGGGTCCTTATGAATAGATTACTAATAGCCCTCCCATGAAGTCTCATGAGGCACGGGGCGCTATCTTTCTCACCCATGGCTCTCCAAATGTGTGGACACAGTGAGATGACAGCCGTCTGCAAGCGAGTCAGAGGGTCTTTCGCAGGCATTTGCTGCTGGTGCCTTGATCTTGGGCCCCCAGCCTCCTGGACTGTGAGAAGTAGGTGCTGGCTGGTCAGCCAGTCCAGGTCTTTAGCTCTGATGCATCCCCTCTAGGTTCCTGCTGAAGGCTTGGTCTCCAGTACAGTGACGTTCATTGGTGGTCTTGGGGGGGTGATGGGCTCATGGGGGCTCTGATCCATGGGCTCAACTTCTGAGGGGCTCATGAGTGAATGGACTGTTGGGAGGTGCTAGAAACCTCAGGAAGTGAGAGAGACTGAGTTGGAGGAGGGGGGTCACAGGAGCATGTCCTCAAGGGTGTGCCGTGTCCCTGGCCCCCGTCCATCTCCTGCTCTCCCTGCTTCTTAGCCAACAGGAGGTGAACACTTTCGCCCTGCCACATTCTCCCTGCCAGGATGTGCTGCCTCTCCTCAGGCCCAGAGTTAACCAAGCCCAGTGCCCATGGATAAAACCTCTGAAACTGTGAGCCAGAACTCATCTTTCCACTTTAAGTTGTTCTTCTCTGGTATTTTGTCACAGGGACAGAACACCAGTTTATACAATGAAAATTTGTCCTAGTGGAGCAGACTAAAGAGTGTGCCTGGAGCCACAAATGCAAATTTCACCTGCTTTGCACTTTTGCAGAAATTTGGGATGAATTTCAGTATGGCTATTACCTACGTGTGTCCTTAGGAAAGGTGAAAGACTTTTGGTACCAGGAATCGAACCTAGGTGGGCTTTACCACTGAGCCACATTCTCAGCCCTTTTTATTTTATTTAGAGACAGGGTCTTGCTGAGTTGTTTAAGACCTCACTAAATTGCTGAGGCTGGCTTTGAACTTGTGATCCTCCTGCCTTAGCCTCCCGAGCCGCTGGGATTATAGGTGTGGACCACCATGCTCAGCGTCCAGGGTTGATAGGAAACAGAAAAAGTGGTAGAACATCCAGGTTTGCTGAACTTCAAATATTTTTTTAACTTGGTGAGTGACAGAAAGCCTTGAGCATGGGTACATAAAATGTATTTAAGGGTAATGTTCAAAATGTGCTCAGTAAACCTTGACCTGTGCATTCGCAAAGTAGAGCTATGGATCCAAAAATAAACACAGGAAACATCTTCCTCAGTGCGGAGTTAGCTTTCCGTATGAACTGAAATGGGAACCGAAAGATGCTTTGGAGAAGGACATGATTGTTCCCTGTGCTTCTGTGGAGTTCATATATAATCTTCTTCCATTACAAAACACCATGGATTGGAAGATGCACAACTGATATAATAAAAGCGTCTCAGAAAATAAACCAAAGCAAACGAAACAAAATCTCTACCATAATGAATGCTCCTTTCAATCATAGAATGTTTCCTGACTTTAGAAGTTTCAAAAGTAGAAAAATTACATCATAGAATGGTGGAAGTGTTTTATATCATCTTCTCTACCAGGCACCCCTCTTCCAGCACATGCCCACACCTTGGCTTTAGGGAAGGGACGAAGCAGGGGAGCCTGTCACTCATTCTTGGGGAATGGTGCGGCATAAGCCAACACCACGGTTCTGTCCCCACTCGCTTACTCTAAGAGGCAAGCTTTACCTTCGCCTTGTGTTGAAGTGGAGATGATTTTAAAAGTATTCTCAAAGATAAAATTTTGTTTCAGAAGAATTTTATATGCATAAAATGATCTAAGATGGTCAGGAAAGTTCTAGTTAGCCCCACATCCAGTTTTTAAATCAGGTTGCTCCTTTTATTGTGCTGTAGTTGAGTTTGAGTTATTTGGGTTCTTTTGATACAAGTGGGTTTTCAGGTATCTGTTTTGTAAATCCTTCTTTGAGTTTGTGGTATTTCTTTCGTTTTGAAAAGCTGTGTCCAAATGCCCTTCTGTTTCAGGATCCATCTGGGATGCCACATTAAATTTCAACCCCATGGCTTCTTTGGTTGTAATAGTTTCCTGAACTTCTCATGTTTTAGATGACCTTGACAGTGCTGCAGATTATAGTCAGGTGTTTGGTACCCTGTCTTTGCAATTGCTCTCCACAAGAGATTTGTCCCGTCTTTCCCACTTATTATTTATTTGTTTAATCATTCATTTATATCAACATTGACTCATGTTGTCCATTTCAAGCTCCACATCTACTATGACTTAGAGGACTCCTGGTTCTTTTATACCTTTCTAATCATCCTGGAAGCCAAGGCCACACCTCAGGGTGCTCTTTGGTGTTAGGGTGCTATTAGTGCTGGGATCTCTCTGCTGACAGAGCAAGGACGTAGGGGTTTGTATGCTAACCCACGCCCATACCCATCGGTATTCACAGGCAAACCTCAGCCTCCACTACCAGCTGACTGTGGCCTGTGATGAGTGCTTGGCATCTTGTACTTAGTGCTACTGTGTGACACCAACAGAGCTTCATCACCCTATACATTCTCTGTGTTTTACCTAATCCAGCCAGTCACCCGCTGCTACCCACTGAACTCCACAGATCTGCTCCTCACCACTATTCTCTTGCCTTTTCCTTATGTTCATGAACTTGGGGTAACGTGTGTGGCCACTGTAGAATGGCTTATTTCCCTCATATGCATGTGAGGCTCATCTGGACCTTTCAGGGCTTCCTGGGTCACTTTCCCCTGCTAAATCTCATTTCATTACATGAGAAGCCAAGTTATCTATTCAAGTCTTTTGCCCATTATAATTTTTGTCCTTTTATGGTTAGATTGTAGGAGTTATTCACATTTTCTGCTATTGATCCTGTGAGATGACAAAGGATATAATTTACAAATAATTTCCTGTTCTATTGGCTGTCTCTTCACTTATGGTGTGCTCTCATTTTTAACGTTAATTGGGTCCAATTCCTTATTTCTTTTGTAGCCTATGCTCTTTGTGTCACATTTAAGAGTCATTGCAGGGTTGAGGATGTAGCTCAGTGGTAAAGCTCTTCTAGCATGTATGAGGTCCTGGTTTGATTCTCAGCCCTTCCAAAAAAAAAAAATCATCAAACTTATTGTAATATTAGAATTCACTATCAAATTCATAGAAACAGATGGGCCTGAATGTTTTCTTTGAAGCGCTTATAGTTTTAGATCTTTAATTTAACGTCTTAGCTAAACTGCCTTCTGAAGAGACATTAGCCAATGAAGCGCCCACCAACAAACAGCTCATGAGTGTTCGTTTTCTCTCTAATGTCGCTCTCGTCAACCTCCTTAATATTCTGCCAATATAATGGGTCAAATAGATATGCCATCATTTTAATTTTTCCATTATTATCAGAGAGGTTAAATATTTTTTAATACATGTATTGACCATTTTATTTTTTCTTTTCCTTATTCCCTACTTGATTCTTTTTTTTTTAAATATCTTTACATCATTTATTTATTTTTATGTGGTGGTGAGGATCGAACCCAGCTCAGTCACGTGCTAGGCAAGCGCTCTACTGCTGAGCCACAACCCTAGCCCCCTATTTTCCATTCTTTTTAGCATTGATTCATAAGGACTATCTACATAGCTCAGGTATTAATCCTTCATTATATTATATATATAAAATTTTATATATCATTGCTCAATTTACAATTTGTCTCTGCTTTAGGAATCTTTCTTCAAAAGAAACATGGAATATTTTATAATGTTGTCTAGTAAATATTTATGATGGATTCTGACAGTTATGCTTTCCTTGTGGATGCCTTTCCCAAGGATAGTGATAGAGGTGAGCTCCTACAATTCACTTAGTACTTTCATAGTTGCCAGTATGTGATTTTTAATTTATTTTAGCATTGAACTCTTTTATCCACTTGGAGTTTGTTAAAAAAAAAATCTGTGTGAGGCAAGGGTCTAACTTTATTTATGGAATAGGAGTTCCCAACATTATTTTTGAAATGGTCAATTTCACATTTTTGTTTTTACAAAAATATAATGATTTTTTTCCCTACATTGAACACTCTCTCACCTTCCATTCTTTCCCTCTGACATTTTGGCAGCAAGCGGTCCTATAGCGTCTCCCTGAAGGCAGTGAGCGTGCTTTGGTGGTTCTGTTTAGGTAGCTACCCTCTTTCCTCAATGGCGGGAGTATTTCTTGCCAGTGGCTTAAATGTTCTGCCTGTGTTCTCCATGGGACTGTGCTGGCTTTGGTGGGGGAGATTGGAGGACTTCCCCAATAGGACTCTTTATTTGGCTTTTCAGTTGAAACTCCTATTCCAGAGTTATTTTTAGTGCCCATCTGTCAGTAGATTAAGATGTTTGATGGAAAGTCCTTTATCTCAAATATTTATTCAACTCCTTTAGTCATTTAAAAAAAATGAAGGCTAGTCACAAGACAGGGTCAGGGTAGTTTTAGTAACTGCCCTGTGAGCAGCCATTGGAAGGGTAGGTATTTCCGCATTGCTGGGACTCGCGTTTCCCAGGTGATTAAAGGAACAGGAGGAGCAGCCTGACCCAAGAAAGTCGCCCTGGGTCCTATAAAAGTGCCAAGCATTCCGAATATCGCCACCCACCCTGGCCTGCTCTCTGAGTCAGTGGTTCTGTGGAAAAGAACATTTTTCTACAATATTTTAAATTTGAAGGATCTGTTCATATTTTAATACCACATACACAAAGATATCTTTCAAGTAAAATTTTAGGCAGAAGGAATGACTTTTGGGGTAGTGGGATAAACAAGAATTCTTTTAAAATAATTAGAAAATGCAGTCAAACCACTATCAAGGGTAGATGATCTTCAAATTGAAAACCCTGGACCCTAGGGAATCTGGATGTGAATATTCCCACCGTCTTGATAGCTGACTGCTATTTAGCTAGCTGTGTTGGGAACAGTGGCAACAGAGCCTCTGTCTGCTGTGGAGACAGAGCATGGTCTGTCCACTTTGTAAACTGAATGTGGATATATTTAACTTTCATGTTTAGCTGAATACCTTTCTGCGCAAGTGTGGGGACCCAGATTTATCTGGGAACACTCCTGGTGACACAATGACCTCCCTCACTGCTCTGATTGCCACAGTCTGTTTCTGAAACTGAGTTCTTCAGTTGAAATATCTGATTGAAAGACTATGCAGCACCAAAGCAAGCATAAAAAGTAAAGAGTCTTTCTATATTGGTGAGATTTAAAAGGGATGAGTTATGGCATGTGGGCATTCAGAAATACCATTTAAGAGTGTGAGATCCTGAACCGGCTCTCAAGGGACAGATGCATTCTTAGGCAGTTTCTTCCTGTCTGCTTTCTTATTTCCATGTGGTTATTAGGGGGATCTAATGTGTTAATGCAGAAGATAAGTTTTTGAAAGGATAGATGTCATGTCTTGGTCTGAATAAATTGACCACATATCATAAACCAGAGGTTGTATAAGGATCAGGACAGATTGTATTGAAAAGTACTATATAATCTCCAGAGAAAATATTCTTGATGGGGTATAGAGATAATTTTCAATATTTAAAATCAGTTTGTATAGATCATATAAAAATTCTTATAGTTTTATCTCTCACACACATACACGTTCATTATGAAAAACCCAGGAGTTCTCAGAAAATAAAATTAGAATGTTTTAGAGAAAAATAAGGTAAACCAGAGTTTATTACTGTTGGCTTATACTTGTCAGTATCTCAAATGAATGTACTACAATTTTAATAAAATTTCTAACTGTTTCAGAAAGTTAAATAAAATGGAGATTTTTTTTTTTTTAGGTCATTCAAACGACCTCCTAATAAGGACATAAACTTCAGAGGCTTGGACTCTGGACCGTGATGCCTCAGAAATAAAGCAAACAGTTCTCCATGGCTTTATAGAGTGATCTGGCTGCAGGAAATGTGTCGCTCCCAAGGCTCCACGCAGCCGGATGGGGCCTCGAGCAGGACAGCTGGACGTGCGGTCCGTGTTCAGAGAAGCTCCTCAGCTCTAAACATGTGCATCGAAGCCAGAACCTAGGAAAACTTCTCAAGGACTCCAAATGAAGAAAAATGACAGCGATTAATGAGGACTAGGGAAAGAATAAAATACCACTTATTCATAAGACATCTACTAAGAATCTGGAGGAACAGAGAAGTTATACATTCAGGGTCTGTTCGTGAAATTTCCAGAAGTACTGGATTTAAAAGCAGTGGTGTGTTCTGGGTCCATTTGCAGAAGGACGTTCCACTGTTTTCTTTTTTAACCTGAAATTCTAATTTTTACTGTATCAAAGAGACTCTTAAGTATTTTTAAAATGCTCTTATGAAATGCTTCTTTATTTGGTTCTTAATGTAGACACTATCAAACTACAGTACCTGCATTTTGGGGAAAAATTAAAACATAGGGCCAGTCTGTATTATTAAAAATGGGATATAATTTCCAAAAATTGTTGACTGATTTATGGGACTATTATGCAAGGATAGTATCAATAAGGAATTTCATGTCTGTAGTGTTGCTACAATTTTGTATTAAAATATTTTGCAAACTATTATAATAATATGAAAGGAGAATAAGTTGGGTGGTTTTCTGTGACCAAGTTTCTTATTTTATATACCAGGGAACTCAATGGAGGTCATGTTTTCCCTCTAGACACTTCTTTCTCTCACTTGATTCAGCTTTTCTAAAGTGTGATCCTGTTTCACTTTTAAAAAACAGCTCACCTGTTGAAGAGAATTTATGATTTTTACAACATCACCAAACACAATTTTATATCATAGTTCTGTTATTTGATTAATAATCATATTCATTTAAAAGAAAAGAAAATGGGCACAAGACTATCATCTTGAAAATATTTTAATTCAAACTTAGCAAACTGATCTCTGACCAAGAAAATGAAGAATGTGTAGAACAAGAGACTCTTAAGGAAATGCTATTTCTTCTGTCTTCCCAGAGAATCATCTAGACGTACTCTCTGCTTTCCAGAATTTAGGTACGCCATGGAATTATTTGTGCGCATATCAACTTCTCTTGAGAGAATGCTAGATCATCCAAGATGACACCATTGTATTTATTTTTACTTTTGTATTTCCAGTGTACCTAACTGGATGGCTACATAACTGTGTATGCATGAATATCAGCAAAATTTGGGTTGCTTTTAACACATTTGTGGCAATGGTTCAGGATATAAAAGACGTAATTTACATTGGGATGCAAAATAGAAATGTGCATACACACTTGCATTTGCAATAAGAGGGTCACAGATCAGTACCTCTACTATGTGAAGTTCTCTGAGATTTCCCTTTTGAATATAATTTATATAAAAAAGACTTGACAGTGAAGTAAACTGATTTTATAAACAAGTTATGAGTTTCAATTTGGAAAACTGATTTGTGGGATGGAAAAGAGTGAGAGAGTCAATTAAAATGCAGTTTAAGTATCTTAAACACAGAAAAATATCAGCAAACAAGTATAAAACGTTCTGGAATGGTGAGAGTACAGAAAGGGTCCTTGAGTGTAAATTTTTGGAGATGGAGTCAGAAGAGAAGTTGAATTCTATGGAGTCTCAGCATTTTAGAATCTGGGTACCTAGAACCTTCTGTGCAGCAGCAAGCACCAACAAGGACAAGGAGAGGGAGATGGGCGCATACTCTCTGTGTCTGTCGTCTGTTTCCTATTATCTATCTATTTATCATCTATCTATGTATGATCTACCGTTTAGGAAGATCAGTGTACCTTAACAAGTAGCCCTTTTTCCCTTTGGGGAAAGAGGAACACGGGCATGGAACACACTGGGCTATTACAATACCATGATGAAAATAAGGCTAGTGTAGAGAGAGCTGAGAAACCCAGGTGGCCGATGGCTCAGGCAGCCATGCTGTGTCAGGAGGTACCCTCTGGGTTGTCAGCACGGACATTCCTGAGGTTCTAGTAGCAATGGCAGGAATAGAAAGTGAGATGTGAAGGCTGCTGGAGTGGGCTGTTGGGGTCATTTTGTGTCCCAACCCCCTACTTTTGAGAATTTTAATACTTAAGCTTACCCTTTTGCATGGGAATGTATGGGGACTATTTTAGCTTAACATTTTGTGATTACTGATAAAACATGACATCAGGGCTCAGGTTGTAATTTTTAGGCCAAGAATTCTTTCAATGTGCATAATTGGAATTAATCTCAACTTCACCATCTAGTAGTGTACTAAGAACCAGGAGCATGCGCGCACCAGACTGCTCTTGGCATGGCTGTCTAAGCTCCCGGGCTAACCATGATGAGATGCAGTACACAATCTTGGGTCACAGAAAATAAGTGAATCATCAACCACAAAATAAAATAACAAAAACAAAACTTCCAGGAAGCTAATATCCTTCATCAAGGGAATACTTTGAATATTATATAAAACTTTACTGAAGCTGCTTCTTTCATAATGAAAAAACAAATTTGGCCTCAAGAATTCAAAGACCATCAGGCTCCTCTTTATTGGATTTCAGCACCCTCAACAGAGCTGCTATGATCTCCCACTACTTGCATCTCCCTCCTATGCCAAGTCACTAAGACTGAGAGACCCCAGGAGTTCCCTCTCTTGGGTACTTGAGGCTTAAACCTACACCCAGCAGCACCAGAAGAGCACTGTTTTAGTTTGAGTTTTACAATCACCCAGGTCAATTCTCTTTGTGTCTCAGAATGTTAGTTAGGAGTTATTCCATGATGCTCTTCTTATTTGGGGTCTATCTACGTAGACAAAGCAGAAGTTTTATGGATAATGTCTTTCTGTTATTTATGGATGGTTCACTTCAACACCAAGGTGTTAAGTGAAATGGAAATGTCTGTTTTGACATTTCGTTTTATCTTATGGTGTAGGAACCATCCACTCCGCGAATGATTCACATTTACTGTCCTGAGTTATTGCAGTGTGAATGGTGGCTTCTCACCTGGCATCGGAACACACTCGACATCTTCAGGAAGTGTCACGATGTTCAGAGCGTGCCACGCATCATGGTGCTTCACGATTGCTGAGCATCTTTCTTAAAACAGTCTCTTCTACATGGTCTCATAGTGTCTTCTGCAATGGCCCAAAGGCCCATTCTGTCTATGAGGTGATGTGCGACGGGGTAAGTTCTTACTAAATCAAACTGGGTTGAATAAAGAGGATCAGAAACTGAGCAGCTGAGTGGGTGTTTGTGTGCATGGAACTAACCCACACACCACTGAGTCGCGCCACAGGGGTTCTGCTCACAATTCAGAAATTACTGCTTCTGTGTATCCTCAACAAATGTCAGGTGGTGTCCCATAAACAGCCATTTCTTCCCTGGGTCCTAATGGCTGGCTTCAAATTTATATTAAAATGTTTTCTGGCGGGGCGTGGTGATGCATGCCTATAATCCCAGAGGCTCAGGAGGCTGAGGTGGGAGGATTTCAGTTCAAGCCAGCCTCAGCAACAGCGAGGTGCTCAGCAACTCAGTGAGACCTGTCTCTAAATACACTACAAAATAGGGCTGGGGATGTGGCTCAGTGGTCAAGTGGTACCCCCTCGCCAAAAAAAAAAAAAGTTTTCTGAATGTAAGTGCTAATAAAGACAGCCATTAGGAAAACAAAAACAAAGCAAAAAAAAAAAAAAAAAGAAAAATGGAGCCCTCTGTCATGCTGTCATGGATGATGAAGAAAGTACAGGAATACTTCCTTCAGGTAAAACAACTTAGGAATGTGGTAAGTGTCATTGTCCCGGTACTACCATTTGGAAACACTGTAGGTTCATGAGAACATCTGGAATATTATTCTTCTCAGGTGAGAGTAGCCATATAAGGAAGTAATTAATCAGAATCAAGTTACTTTCCCTGATAGTTGTTTGCAGAGTGTAAACGGCAGAAAAAAGAAGGTACGGTTAGATATCACAGAGGCCAAGACCACCCACTCACAGAAGCGGCTTCATTCTAGATCAGAGTCTGAAAAGTAAAGTCTGAATCAAGACAAGCAAAATAATTTCAAGGCTTGGAGATGCAGCGCTGCCCTGGCTGCTTAGAGTGTCCTCTCCAGCAAGAGTGCAGTCTGCACTAACCAGGATTGGGATTGAGGTGTTTGTCCCTCTTGGCTGTGCAAACATCATTGTCAAAGTTAACTTCCTGAGACTCTTTGGGAAAATAGACCGACAAAGCAATGACAGCAGAAAGAAACCAAAAGCCACAAAGACAGATTGCAAGGGGAATGGTTTTGATCCTTAGAAATGTGGGAAATGTCAGTGTGGAAGGTGGTGACGTCAGGCAGAGTTGGGGAAGTCCACAGTGGTGGAGGCAGCAGAGGCCAGACTTGAGTACCAGCAGCAGAGCCAGCTTCACAGAGATCCGGGAAATAGGTGGATCACTGTCCTGAGGATGAGGTCTGGGCCAGCCTGTCCCAATTTCCTTTAATGCTGTCTGCTTTCAGAACTTTTCTATCCCACCACTGCCATGTAGGTATCTAGTTTCTATGGCTCAGATGGCTGCCATGAGGTCACCTTCTGCTTCCAGAGAGGTTTTACTGTTCTCAGCTAAATCCTCCTTCTACACATTTCTTGGCAGGACAAGACTAGGAAGCTTCTTTTTGGCCTACCTGGAGGTTCCTTGATTTTAGCATCTCTCTAGGCTGTGGATTTCTCACCAGCCAAACAGTTCTAGTGTATCGACACTGCAGGATTGAGGCAAGGTTCTGTAGATGGTGTATTGCAGAGTGTTGTCGGAGCCCCAGAGCTTGCTGGGATGTGCAGGCCTGGGCTCTCTTCACCTTGCACATAATGTGCTACTTAAAAGGTCATTCTGTACCATCTGCAAAGATTGCATGTGGTGTCTCTGAACCGTTCTTAACACCCCAGTCCATCTCTTGTACAAAACCATGTTCTCATGATAATAGGTCCACTATTAAAAGTGTCTTCAAGTTTGAGATAATGTCAAAAATCTTGTGAGCACACCTCACACACCCTTTGAAAAATTCACAAAGGAGATTTGATCTACCTACAACACTTTTGTCCTGAAATCCCAGATGGAATTGCATTTGGGGGGATGTTTTTCATTTGAAATCTTCCCCGTTACAGGGTCACTTTGAGGGCCACAGAGGATCTGAGGAGGATAGGGATTCCCTCTGATCCCATGTTCCAGACAGTGTTAAATAACACAGGCCATTTTTTTTTAAGTGTAAAATCACTTTTCAAGTTCAATGTCCTGGAGATGATTATTCCGTTTGAAACTTATCTGTCCATTTATTACAGAAGTAAGATAAAGACCTACCTAAGAAGATAGAATTTCAAAAGTTAGGGATTCTGTAGCTTTGATAAAGTCGAATAAACAAAATTTAGCTCTTTCAAGAACCATATTATTCAGTTTTTATATTTTTCTAGAAAAATAAAGCTTCACTTTAAAGAAAATACAGCATTATTAAACTATGAAATCCATAGGTCTCTTAGCCATTTGATATTCATATCCGCCCAGAGTCAAATGTATACTAAATTACCATAACAAACGGATTAATGACAAAAATGTTATTTAGAAAAGCAAAAATGCCATGAAACAGGCAGAGATATTCAAATACATAATTCTTCAATTTGACCCCACAGGTGATGGTGCAGGACACACTGTCACTGGGAAACACTTCTTAATTTTGGACAAAGAGTTTATTCTCACATTTGCAGATTTTAATGTACATGATTTATCAGTTAAATTTAGAGCCTATGCTCTTTGTTATATAATATGCATCATCAATAATATTCCTGTTCTCATGATAAGGAAATCATGAGGTCACAGTATAATTTAACAGGTGGCATTTCATGCACATATTAGTTTATTTTTTATTAAGTTTTAACCAGTTGGCTGCCTGTTTTGTGATTTTACATTATTCAAATGTAGAACTATCCTCTCAAGAATTTTGTTTCCTTGCACTTCTAACTAGCAGGACACAACTCCAGACAGGGGGGAGAACAAGTCAGCAGCAATCCCGCTGTGGACTGTCCCAAGAGTGTCTTAGACAACATGCCTACATGCGCACTCAGGTTCCCCTCCATAAAGATCAGTATAATGACTTTCATTCCCCTTTTATTATGCAGACACCATGAAGACAAATAAGACAATTAGAGGAGCCCTAATATATGGTAGCAAATACATAAAGCAGAGGCAGGACCTTCCTTGTTATTATAATGATAATGGACAACGGCAACATCATCTGAATTCTACATCTAAATAATCAATATGAACTATACAAGACAATTTAAAAAATATCGCATACACACAGAAACTTGAAAGGGGGGGAGGAATCACACTCTGTGTAGCTGGAAGTTTGAGAGCTGGAATCCTGCCAGAGGCCCTGAAGGGTGTGGCCACCTGATGCTCCTGTCTGGTGACTCCCAGGTGGGCACAGAGCTGTGTCTTTCCACTGGCCTGTGCGGGAAGCCTTCCCGCTGTGCAGAACCTGGCAGGTATTGCCACTCAGTTCTGGGAGCGGGCAAGGACCGAGACCTGATGGGACAAGCGGTTTCCTCTGATCCCAGAAAACATCCATGGCAATTCCATTTGGAGTTGTACATTTGAAAGCTTCTGCAACTTTGGGCACAGGGCTAAAGCTTCCTGCCTCCAGCTTTGCTGTCGGTCAAACGCCAAAAGGAAAAGACGTCAGAGGACCCCAGGACAAGTCTGAGTACATGCAGCACAGTGCCCCTACATTGGAAGTGCCCTCCCTGGTACTTGACATCCTCACTTGAGCAGGGTTAGAGGCCGCGCTCCTTCCCCAGGCAGGCTCAGGCCCAGTGTCCGTGCACAGGGAAGGTTCCTAGTGCTCCGTCCTGACCAGGCTGTTCTTCCAGTTACTTTCTCCTTTCTGCAACTCTGAATTCATCCTTGCTTACACTCATATCAATTGTAATTTTTCATGTATCTGCAAGATTATTTGATTGATGTCTGCCCTGCTTGCTGGAGAGCAAATGAGAATATGGCAGGGACGGGATTCACCTTAACTAAGGCTACTATATCTATTATAAATGAATAAATAAACAAATCAAATACAATTCAAAAGTACAAGGCACTCAGTTAAATTTGAACTTCTGATAAACAGAGAAATTTTTAGTATAATAATTTTATAAATCTAAAATTAAAATATAACTCAGGATCCTATATTTTATCTGATAGCATTTTTAGTCAGTTTTATTTTCAGGACCTATCACAGTGTTAATAAGTATTACAAGAGTTCATCAATTTTTATTTATTTATTTTTATTTTTGGGTACCAGAATTGCACCCAGGGGCACTTAACCACTGAGCTACATCCCCAGTCCTTTTTATTTTTTATTTAGAGACAGGCTGTTGCTAAGTTGCTTAGGGCCTCGGTAAGTCGCTGAGATTGGCCTTGAACTTGTGATCCTCTTGCTTTAACATCCCGAGTCACTGGGATTACAGATGTAGGTCACCATGCCTGGTAGTAAGAGCTCATTTAAAATGTCCTGAACACATGAATGAGGGCAAGGAAGCAGGGACAAATCTTCGACAGTTACCAATACACAATCTATCTGCAAATATACTTCCTTGAAGTAAATATTCAAAAACTAAGAAGAACACATCAAGCTGATAGATAAAAGGATTTTTGCAGAGAAAAGAGGTTGTATCAGACTTCTGCCATCAACATAGTTTGACCTTCCTGACACCTATATAGGCGAGGCAACAACAATTATATACATGCCATAGAATTAATTATAAACCAAATTTGAGGCAAAAGAATTCTCCCATTTTTATGGTGTTGATTGAAATATAACAGATGAAATTTACACAATAGGAAATTGCAGAGAAATCACTTACTGTAGATCAAGTACAATAAAACTTGCCAGGAAACTGGCAAATAGGCTTCATAAAAGTTTTGAGTAAGCCTAGGTATTGTTCTTCTTCATCATTGTCATACCTGTTTGACATAATTGCTGTCCATAAATTACAGAGCAGATAATTGTCTCCTCATTTTTTTTGTGTTCATCTTTTCCTTCATTAATTTCAACAAATACTGAATGCCTATTAAGTACAAAACAGCATCTAAGACAATAGAAGTTTGTGTAAATGTATTACAGACATGGAGAAGGAACGAACTCAAATGGAAAAGAAGGCATTTTTCACAAAAAGATTGCACCAGCTACTCGGGACTTTAAGGTAGGAAGATCACAAGTTGGGGACCTGTCTAGGCAACTTAGACTTTGTTTAAAAAGTGGGGTGACTGGGAGGATAGCTCAGTGGCAGGGTTCTTGCCTAGCAAGCATGAGGCCCTGGATTTGATACCCAGTACTGCAAAATCAAAACAAAAGCAAAATCAAAAAACAAACAAAAACCACAACAACAACAAAACAACAGCAACATTGCAAAGCACAGAAATAATCGATGATGGGATTAAAAGTGAACTACTAAAGAATGATGCAGCAAATTCCCTCCAATATACATGAATTCTGACCCTTAACCTTTTGTAATAGATAGAGTATTTGCTATTTCATTTGTTTGAATATTTAATTTGAGAATACCATCAATACTATGAATTCTACTATAAATAAGTTTAATTTAAATAACTGTGTGTGTGTATATATACATATATATGACACTTTCCTCCCCACAGGACTATTTTTAGAAAACCACTTATGGTAGATTAAAGATGAGCTATGAGGTCTTTGCTATTCCATTCACAAAAGAGGTCTGCTTCCCCTTTCCTTGAATCTGGGCATGTCTTTCCGAAATGTTTCCTCTTTTTCTATACATTTTGGAACAGAATATGTAAGGTTGGAATTTTTCTGTTTTTTTTTTCTTAATTTTTTGGTAGAACCAGCTAGAAAAGTTATAGCTGGGCATGTTTTACTTTTGTTTTTGGTTTGTGGGAAAGTTTTTTAATGAATTTTTATTGATGCATTACAGTGATACATAATGATGGGACTCATTGTTTTATAATCAAAAATTGGTCCACTTCATTCCCCAGGACCTCCCTTTCCCTCTCCTCTTCCTTCTTCTCATCTCCTTTCTCTATTCTGCTGGACTTTCTTCTGTTTTCATAGAGTCCCTTTATTTCTCCTGCTTTTTTTTTTCCCTTTAGTTTCCACATATGAAAAGAAAAACGACCCTTGACTTTCTGAGTCAGGCTTATTTCACTGAGTAAGATGTTCTCCGTTTCTGTCCATTTACCTGATAAACATAGGCTGAGTGGTTCAACAAGTTCCTCTTGGGAACTTCCCCTGTTCCCTATGGGGCAAAGGAAAAGTGAAAGTTTGACAAAAGCACACAGGAGTTCAGAAGGGATAGTGCATGCACCACCCATGTTAAAGCTGCGTGTGTGTAGGGAAGAATTCGGTCTCCACCCTCATTCCTGGTTCCGGGAAGGCATGTTCTAACCCCTGGGACCATTCCTGGGTGGGAATATCTTTGTTTTTGTTGGGGGAACTTGTTGAACCACATCTGCTAGTTGTTGCTAACTAGGTGGCTTTTGATGGCTCCTTCTGACCACACCTGATAGCTTATGCTAATAGATGACCTGTGTGGTGCCAGTCTGAGCTTTGGAGAGCAGGAGGCAGGGGACTGAGTGAGGCCCTGGGCCCACCGACCAACTGACCAGCCAGCCAAACACACCCAAGTGACGAAGCCCAAGGCAAAAGTGTGGACACTGAAGCTCAGGCGAGGTTTCTGGGTTGTCAACACACCAAGTGTATTGTCACCAGGAAACCCATATTTTCTGAAACAGTGGGATCCCCAGACTTTGCTATGTCTCTTCTGTTGTCTGATTTTAACACGTTTTAAACACTAATTGTGTTTAATAGTTCTCAGAGAATTCTACTAGTCCTTCAAGCAAATTATCAAAACTCCTTGGTAGTGGGCAATTCCTGGTCTTACAGTTGGGGTCAGAGATCTTAGGCATGGTTGGCACAGTAGAGAGCTATGTCCTTGACCCTGGTGTTTGTGTGACTCAGGAAGCTTGATGTGAGGAGATTTGAGACTCACTGGCACCGGACTCATTGAAGCATGTCACTCCGGAAGAGGAAAAATGGAAGGGCAAAGGGTAAGAAGGCTTAGATTCCAGAACGACTGCATGGTCAGCCATGGTAAGGCACTGCTGCTGTGCGGTGGGCAGTTACCACAGCTGAAGGTCACCAGTGGAATTTAGGATTGCTTCCTCCAACTCCCAGAGATTTGGCTTACTGGGATATATAAAGAAATTCAAAGTGACAGAAAAAAAGAAATGATGTAGTAGCCCTTGGTCATTGCTGACCCCTAATTTACAGTGGAAGTAAGGGGTGGGTGCTGGGCCGGGTCCTGACCCTGGGCCATGCAGAGTTGGTGCATTCTGACTTCCGCAAGCCACTCTCTCCAGCCTCAGATCTCCTACCACGAAGAAAAGTAAAACATAAAAGAGAAGAAACGTGTTGTGGCGGAGCCTGATGGTGGGTTATGCTGGATTTGGTCAATCTAAGTTAAGGCCACTAGCTTCAGAACTGCTTTCAAAGGGAGAAAAACTACCAAAACAACAGACAGCAAAGAAGGTCAGACTGAGTTAGAAGAGAATGGGGAAAACCGAGGAGTAGGACAGGAGAGGGCCAAGGGACTCATCCCATCAGGGTGGAAGTCTTTGATGGCATTGAGAGGTTGATGGGCTGAAGACAGAAGTCTCAATGCAGTGCTCTTGGGAGCAGGGAGGACCCCTGGGTCTCTAGTGATCCCTCCAAGAGAAAGCCTTAAACAAATGGGTTTTAATCACTCTACTTTGGAGAAACTTAAACAACCGCAGAAAACAACAAGAATGAGAAACCTAACCTCTGGCTCCTGGGATTATGGTTGCCTCCATCTAAACAAATAAACTCCCTAAAGGGCAGGCTTCCTTGGCTCAAGGCCCAGCTGGAGACCCACTGCTGTGCACAGGTGAGTGAGTGCACAGTCCAGGTTGACCGGAGATATGTCTGGTAAACCTTGAGAAGGAAGCCCAGCACCCGAGATACAACACCTGTTGTTGGAGTGGTACCCAGGCCTGTGGTAGGCTGGAGGGTGTAGGAAGGCAGTGGTCCATGGGGTTATAGCGGAAGGAGGTTGGAGGAAAGTTGGGTGTTTGAAGAGACTTTACGTGAACTGGTTGCATCTCCGTTATCTGAGTGTATTATGGGATGGATGATCTGTTTGGGGAAAACGTCTCCTATCATCCTAAGAGACGAGGTTTGTAAGCCTGCCCATTTTCTCAGGTTGAAGAGACATGCCAAGTAGGATCCAATAAGATTGCCTAAGCTCAAAGAACTTGATAACTTGAAACAGTGTTGAATAGAAACTGGAGGAGTGATCTAGATCAATCCTCAGTGCAATCACCCTGTTTGGAACACAGGTTGGAGCTTATGGCGAAAGCTTATAAGTGTCATCTGATAATGACCACTGGGATTTAGGACCTGAAAATCTCCATTTAAGAATCAACTAGCTTGGAATTTTGTGCCAATTAAAACTGCTTCTATGGCTGAAGAACATAAATAACCTTGAAACCTAAATACATAGAAGGTCTTGAATGATATCAGGGAAAAGCTCTGACAAGGAAGGCCCAGAAAAGGGTGGTAGGGTGAAGATGCAAGAAGGAGCAGTGCAAGAAGGCAGTCGTGAACAGCGAGCAGCTTCTCAGGGCTGACCTGGACATTGCCTTAGGACTTGGCGAGTCCTGTTGTCATTTGGGTGGTGCCTGCGAACAGCTCTCAGTTGAGCCATGAAAAGCTGCCTGGTTGTGGATGGCAGTTTCCAGATGAATGGATAGACTCCTCTTGGGAAAGCTAACCCTCTGGTTGAAAGAGGTAGAAACAGATCAGGGTATCAGAGTTGAGTTTCCTGTTATTTGTCCCTATATTTGTGTTTTTCTGATGCAGGGATAATAGTCCACACCCTGGCACTGTACTTAGGCATCAGCTGTGGGAACCTGGCCTATAAAAGGGACGTGTGTATGGTACAGAGTGCTATGGAAATCACTGTGGGAATTTGAAGGGTGCATTAGAGGAATATGTCAATGCTAATAGGACCCTCCAGAACCAGGAGATTGGAACTGTCAAGGAGGCATCCTGACAGTGTCACCTTGAATGGCTTCTAGGGTTCATACAGGGAGGGGACTCTGGGGGCTACCGCGATATTGAAACTTGGACATATTTCTCTTAATCCCTTGGAGGCACAAAATGCCAGTGAGAACTGTTCTGTCTGCTAACGAGAAGGACAGAGACTGCCGGTGGTAGAGGCCAGACTCCCCAGGGGGAAGGCCCTGCACATAGCTGGAAAGCGCAGCTGATACCAGGAGTCTCTGGAGACTATCTATGGGTCTGCACAGGAACAGGGGCTCCGTGCTGGGCTTCACGTGCACAGTGGTGGGTGAAATGCTATAAAAGGCCTGGAACAGAAAGTGCTGTATCACTGGCTGCCAAGTCACATTTCCTCAAACCAAGGGACACATTTCATTGCTCAGAGTGTCCAGCCATGGGCGAAAGGATAAAGTGCCCAGAGAGGAGTCTGGGCAGATAATTAGAATGGGCAGTGGGAATATTCATTTTCTGACTCTGGGTAGATAAAAGCCAGAAGGGTTGGCTTTGGGATTACGTCCTCATGTCCCCATGCGTAACTTGAGAGGCTCCTAGAGGAGGTCTCCACGGGCAGACCGGGGGACTCTGGAAGAAGCGCTGGGGAGGGTGCTGGATGCCTGCATGGCCTTCTTCTGCCCTGTTACTTCCACTTTCCTTTTTTCCTTCGTGGTGCGTGGTGCTTGGGTCAGACCTGCAGCTGTGAGTGCCAGAATCAGGGGTAATCTCTAAACAAATCCGTGACATACCTTTAAACCTGTATGTCAGAATTCCAAGAGCCCACAGGGTGGGTTGTACCTTCATCCCTGATAAAACTGGAGTGCGTAGAGAATGTAGCTGTACTGCCCAGGGCTGGAGATACCTAGTGATGAGCCGTGTGGCCCTGGCCCTGCGGTGAAAGGGAGTGGGCCGAGGGGGCATGTGCGCGTGGGTCTATGGCAGGGGCCACCGGGGCCCACACAATAGCACAGTCTCCTGCCTTTTAGTGAATGGGGCCAAAACATAACAGTGGCGAGTAAAAGAATGAACTGATAGGTTATGAGATGGAAGAAATGCAATATTATATCACGTCCTCAAAATGGGCTCAGGAAAAGGGATCGTCTTGTCCCTTACTTCAACAATACCAGGCGATGAGAGGGTGGAGACCAGCCTTGCTCTTGGAACCGGGCAACCCGAGTGAAAGCCCACGAAGTGGAGCCCTGGTCTGGGAGTGATTTTGATCACGCAACCTGGTGAAGGACCGGCCTGATTGATAAAGACTGATGGATGATAGTCCACATCCTAGCAATGAGCCAGTTTCTGTTGACTCTAGTTTTTCAGGTTTCATCTGTGGCCATACTACAATATTACACTTTATTTTGCAGTTATAATATTGACACTGGGGGGAAATTGAATCAAAGCCTCCTCAGGGTATAATACAGTAATAATGGAGAGTGACTGGTCTGCGGAAGGACAGGGTTTAGGCAGTTTTCCACTAATTTCTATACTATATGACCCCACACTAGCTTATCTCAACCTACTAGTTGCAATAAGTTATCTCAAGGTACAAATAATGGCAAATCAAAGAACAAACACTAGAATGTCTCGACTTCCTAGGAGAAGCTAGTTGTTTCCCCAGACCTATTCTTACTGTCTACTCACTGCTCTCCAAACAGGCACATGCATAATGATGGCTGCTTTGTTCTGGGAAAGCTGTATCCGCTGTAGATGGCCCGACAGGTATGATTGTTTCCTAAGGGAGCCACAGCCAAAGGACAGAGGGTAACTTTTGTAACAAAATATTTTGTCCTTGCTTAAGGAAAGGTTTGGACCCTGTCCCTGGATCCTGGGAAGGAAATTCCCAAATCTCTGAATTTCTTGAGTGATAGGAGAGACTTTGATGTTCACCGTGGACCACAGCTAATGAGATTATGCTGCAGAGGTGACTCATGCCGGCCCTTTGGACCAGATGGGCAGAGCCAGGCCTCTGGACGTGCGATGCTAGGTTCTGAGGGACAATCTATCAGTCCTGCCCAGGTAATTAAGCCCTGGCAAACTCTGGAACTCAGTGTGGATGAGCCTCTGGGCTGACAATACTCAAAATATGTTGCCACCTGATTGTGCTGGGAGGTTGTGGTGTCCTTACCATAAGTGGCTTTCTGTACATCTGAAACTCCCCCAGACTCCACGCTATGCATTTCTTCCCTTGATTGACTTTAATGTACCCTTTCCCTGAATAAACCATAACCATGTCCGTAACAGTTATCAGAGAGTGCTCAAAGTTCTTCTTGAGTGCCACAGTCCGGCTGTAGCAAAATAACCTGGGGGGTGACGAACAACTTGTGAACATTGATACAGCAGGAGTGGGAGCCGTTTATTGTAGGACCGGAGGGGTATATATACATTACACACAGCTTATCTTAATTAACATAAACTAGATACAGCAGTCAACCAATAAGGAATCTCCACACTTAATGGCTCGCTGGCATTACTTCACAAACCACTCCCTCTGGCAAAATGCCAGGCGCCATCTTGACTTGTTTACAGACCCTAACACTTGAGAACTGTCAAACCTGGGAGTGGTTTGGGACCCCCCGCCCCCCGCAAACTTAGGGTTGATGTTAGATATCTTAGGCAGACTTGGTAATTTGGAAGACCATGCCCTTAAACCTTATATTACGGGGTGGGGGGGTGGAGGGGGGAGGAGAGATGAAATGAAGAAAGTAGATCTAGGAAAATATTCTGTCCATGTATACCTCATTTAAAATTGATAGTAACTATCTCAGGAAACACATTTTATTATTTTAAACTAAAGGTCACAGAAAAATCATAGCAGATATTTACAAAATGATAAGCTTTCTGTTATACAGCATATTTGGGAAGTGAGTTCACTCTCCTACTCTAATAAATAATTATACATGAGCTCAACTCTTGTCTTCCATTGCCAAAGAATATCCTTACTAACACCAACATAGCACTAAATACTAAACTCACGCAAAACTTTCAACAGTTGTGTCAAAATTTACTTACTAGATTGCAAATCCCATGAAAACAATATCAGTGTTTTTTTTCACATTTTTTGGGTGGTTCCTGTGAGCCAGGTATGGTGGGGTGCAATTCTCATCTTACCTAATTCATAGAATTCCACGCATCAGGGGTCATTGACATTGCCTCTTTGCCTATAGAAAAGTGGACACATGGAGACATGAGATGATAAGGACAATGTCACACACTAAACTATGGGGGAGTCAGATGGGCATCTCTGGGCTTTGACCCCAGGTCCTTTAGTACTAAACCACCATATTGCTCTTGGACACAGTCGCATACAAACCACTGCAACTTTATTCTTCTCCAGTATCTTTGAAGAAAGGTTCCCAGGGACTGTTTAGACTTTGATCCTGCTCACCTGTATGTGTGCCCCACAAAATATATGAAACAACACACGTGAAAATCCCCAGCAATGCTGAAAAGCTTCAACAATCACCTTTGAATTTCTAAATAGTCAAACACATCCCCGTCAAGACCTGTTATTCGTAAAGGTCAGAAAAATATTTTGACTGAAGGCAGAAGCAAAACAAAGCCAAGTGAAAAGTCAGAAGCTCATCTATGGCACTCAGGCTACAAGTTAAAAAAGAAAGACTCCTGGGTGGCTGGTGACAGGCTCTGCTGAAGAAGGTGTGGTTCAAAACCAAGCCAAGCAGAAAGGGAACAGAGTCTCCTCCATGTTATTTTCTCTGAAATTACTGATGACAACCAAGTTTTTATCACCTCACCTTTCTTTGAGAACCCGAGTTCCAGTAACATTCCTTGGCAGGACCTTTCCTGCTGAATTCTGGAATCTGAAATCACCATGTGCATCTGGTAGGACATTACCATTTTCTCTGTCCTGTGCAATGCTGTGAAATCCATGAAACCCATTGAGGTACCTCTCCAGAGAAGAAGGCATGTGGCATTTCCCTTTTTGCTTCAAATAACCGAAATGACTGGAGCTGGCAGCTGAGGATTAGAAGACCTTTCTCATCCTAATACTCATTTGAAAATCCTTCAGAGGTCTGTACTAATATTCCACTGGTACCTCTTAACTCGTGATTTAGGAACTTTGTGACACCCTCTCTCTTTTTAAATTGTTTGATAAATTTGTGAATTTTTCCAAGCGTGGTGGTACACACCTGTAATCCCAGTGACTCGGGAGGCTGAGGCAGGCGGATCACAATTTCAAAGCCAACCTCAGCAACTTAGTAAGGCCCTGTCTCAAAAAAAAAAAAATTATAAAGGGCTGAAGGGCTAGGGGTGTGGCTCAATGTTAGAGTGCCTCTGAGTTAAATCCCCAGTACAAAAAAAAAAAAAAAGCTTGAATTTTTCAGTATGATAGATAAGCATGGCTTGTGGATAGTAACAGTTATTTAAAATTTAAAGCGTTATTGTGAGGATTAACTACAAGTGCTTCTGTAAATGTTAAGCACAAGCTTTTGAGATCACATCATGTCTATATTTCCTCTTCCTTCTGAGAGTTCTTCCCTGGGGCTCTGAAGGCTGTCACAGTCTGGTTGGGAGTTCTGGTCACTCTCCTAGGATCCCGTGCCCCACCTGCTCCCAAAGGCATAACTAAAGCTTCCTGACTTTTCGTCACCATTTTGTTATTTAGGAAGTAATCTTAATATCTTCACGTTCATTCCTAATAATTTCTAGTGACACCATTTTTAACTACTGGCATGATCTCTTGGCACTTAGGATTTCTTTAAAAACCAGCTGCCTAACCCTTGATTTTCTTCCATTGGTCCAGAAACCAATGGAAGAAAATCTATAAATATATTTTATTTATAGATGAGCTTTCTATGAAATGTGCAAATTGTCTAAAAGTACGTGGGGATTAGACAAGAAGATAGGCTCATAAAGCTCTTTTAAATTATACCTTAGACCCTTTGTAAAGCAAGCTCAATTACTGGCCCTACAGTGAAAGCCAACTCAGGTGATCTCTGAGGATACTGGTTAGAGGTGACTGCTCTAGTTTTCTGGGGCAAGTCTGAGGATTCAGCAATGAACTGATGATGGTAGAGATTTCATGAATTTGTTGAGCTTAGGGTGCTCTGGATTCAGAAAATAGTGAACTTTTTATTTAAATAAAGCTTACTGTGTGATAAATGCTAATTTAACAGCTATACAAAATAACCATCAAAATATAATGCAAAGGACCTGGGAGGTAGGTAGGTACGATAATGATCTGCATCTTCCCAATGAGGAAACTGAGACACAGATCCCAGAGGTTTCTGCAGTGCTTGTCAAAGCCAACGGAGGGCAGCGCTCTGGGGAGAGGATAGCACGTGAGTTCAGCAGGACTCAGGCAGACCCGGGTGTGCCCAGGTTGTTACCTTCAATAGCATGAGCCTCAGAACAGAATCGTTGGCTCTGAGAACACAAGGTGAGAGGGCCAGAATGAAGCACAAATCTCTAAGAACACCCTGCGTGACTGGCCTTCCTGGGGGGATCCTGAATGACTTCTGGTGTCTAGACACGGTTACTGACTTGGTGGGCACCCCAACCTGAGCCCTCCTGCTTCTGTAACTGCCTATCATGGAGGAAAGCAAGTACTGGCTATAAGGCAGAAATCAGAATTTTTGCCTGAAGAGTCTGAGGATTATTACATATAGGTACTTGTTGAATGCCTGTATTGGATTAAAATGATAAGATTAGACTGAAATAGAAAACAAGTTTAATTTTTTAAATCTGTCTATTTGAATTTAGAGAAGAATCACAAGTCTGGTGCAAAGAACAATTTCCTCCTTCCTGCAGTGCTGGACAGCAAGTTGCCCATCTGAGCCCCGGGTCTCCCAAATGTTTTAGCCTGTCCTTCAAACTAGGATACTCTGCAACAAACTATGATAGGGGCAAAGTCAGGGAAGTGGATGTTGGTGCATTATTGCCCTTTAATCAGACTCCCTTTCAGTTCTGTTTGTAGTTTATTATTATTATTATTAGTTGTTCAAAACATTACATAGTTCTTGACATATCATTTTTCATACATTTGATTCAAGTGGGTTATGAACTCCCATTTTTACCCCTTATACAGATTGTTTTAAGGAGGTCTCATCTGATCCTCTCCCCCATTTCCAATTTCCGGATTGTCCCGTAATGCCTTTAGAGCAAACATGTCCAGTTCCCCGCTCTCCTTTGCAGTAAGTTGTCATGTTTCTTTTAAGTTCCTGGAACTTAAAAGACCTTTTGTGGTACTTTTATAGGTTATAGGTCATGATTTTGGATCATTTCTATCAATTTGGCTTATCTGATAGCTTCTCATGATTGGATTTGGAGGCATCCTTAATAAGGAAGTTAGTGATGCATGATTAGTTTGCATTTTCTGAAATTTTGTATAAATGGAATTATGAAGTCCGCACACATCACTCTGGGCCATGTGCCTTTTGCCATAATGACTTTGCAATGTGCCTGTTAGAGGGACTTTCCCGGTAGCCCGTTATTTCTGTCTCTGCACGTACTCCATTACCTGACTGCATCAGAATTTGTTTACGGGCCCACCCCCTGGTGAATATTTTAGTTATTCTCAGATTCAGGATGTTACAAGTAAAGCTGCTCTGAAGGTTACATACAAGTCCTTAAAGGACATATCCTTTTATTTTTCTTGGGTAAGTACATAGGAGTGAAATTATTGGATCCTATTTAAAAAATAATAATCCACCAAAATCATTTCCAAAGTAACTGCAGCATTTTGTTCTCCCATCAAAGGCAGGCAGGGTTCTCAGGCTGCACTTCCTCAGGGTCCTGGAATGTGCTCTGCCTGACTTCTAGCCATTTACAGGGTGTGCAGCCAGTGTGTCTCATTGTGATTTTAATTTGCATTTACTTAAAGCAACCCGTTGAGCATGTGATTATTTGTTATCCCTATATCTTCTTTGGTGAAATGCATGTTCAAAAAGGTCTTTCTTTCTTTCTTTCTTTCTTTCTTTCTTTCTTTCTTTCTTTCTTTCTTTCTTTCTTTCTTTTTGTGGGTGGGGGTCAATTTGGGCTGTTTGATTTTTATTTAGGTTTAAGAAGTACTTTCAATTTTCTGGATACAAGTTCTCTCCAAAATTTTGAAGAACATTTTTATAAAGTCTAATTCTTTCAAGTGTTTTAAATAAGTACTGTGCTTTTTACTTAAAACATTTCTACTAAACCTAAGTTCCCTAATAGTTTCCTTTATTTTCTTGCAGAACTTTTGTAGGCTTTGCTTGTATATGTAGGTCTAAGAAGCATTTTGTGTTAACTTTTAAAATATATGAAATTGTGTGTAGTGGTGCAATCTGTAGTCTCAGCTACGTGGGAGGATTGCAAGTTCAAAGCCAGCTTCAATTTGGTGAGGCTCTAAGCAACTTAGCAAGATCCTGTCTCAAAATAAAAAATCAAAAGAGCTAGGGATATAATTGAGTGGTTAAGGAATCCAGGAACCCCTCAGAAATGGAATGAAATAAGGGTGGAAGTAAAATTTATTCTTTAAAATGTAAAAATTGTTTCAGCATTGTTTATTTGGAACATGGAATTATCTGGTTGAAAATCCAATTGACCATGTACATGTACATGTCTATTTTTGGACTCTCTTCCATTATTTTTGTACTTATCTTGATGCAAACAGCACAGCTTTCCCTCCCTTTGGCCGATGGATATCCACAGGCCTACTTCTGTTCTCTTCGGATATGTGTCCTTCTTTCTTTGAGTGCTTCCTTGCCTGTTGGTACAAAAATATCATCTAGGTTTACTTTGTGTCCTTCGTGCCTTGGAGCTGATATCAGCCTTTTCTCCAAGCACTCCTATTTCCTTTTGGTGGAGAAGGATATTTAGAAACCAAGGTCTAAGTTGCAGATATGTTTACTACTATAGTGTGTCACTACCTGCAGACCTCTCAGTGGATAGAGCTATAGAAGATGTGCATGCACACACACACACACACACTTGATATGTACATAAATGTATCGCAAGCACATTTATACATGTACTTATTTCTCTGTCTACATAAAGCCATTATTCCACACTGATAACACCAATTGCAATCCAAGGTTAATTCTCGTTTTTCTTTGCAGTCCTTTCGGTTGGAATCAGACAACTGCCCACGGTTTTTTGGTCAGTCCTTTACATAACCAGCGGCCACTGCTGCTTCTCCTTTCCTGCATACACACCTTTTTCCTTGCTGGACATCCCCGTGTGGAACCTCTTTCCCATTCTTAGGTTATGTTATCTCATACATAGCTCTTCCCCTGCCTGTACCCAGACACCCCAAACCAGAGTACTCTGTTGCTGAGGGGGGTGGTCCCCATACCCTCTGCAGACACCTACCTTTATCAGGACCACCTAATGGTTTTAGAATTGAATTGTTTAGGAAAGAAAAGGAGGAGAAAAAAAAGAAGGAAGATAAAAAAGGAAGAGGAATAGTGACAGAGAACCCCAATTTTCCTAACTGCTGCAGGATTTCTGTCTTTATGTTTGATGTTTGAGGATTTAGCATGCTGTCCAGTACATGGAAGGCCCACAGACATGATTTTTTCTCCCCCTCGGTCATTAATTCCTCAAGGCAACGCTGATAAGAACACACAAAGACATCCATTTAGCTGTTGAAAAAACCAAGGCTCAGAGGGTTCACGTGACATGGTCATGGTCACGCAGGTAGGAGAATGTGAAAACAAGCTAAAAGCCCGTCTCCTGATAGCATATTGATTCTTCTTCCTGCTTTAACATGGCCAATTTTGTTATTGTACAAAGAAAAATTACTCTTTAGTACAAAATGGACATGAATTCTATATTATTTGCTTTAGAGTCTAACATGTATCAAATTCAGGGCTGTCATAAACCCTGTGGGACAGCGGCAGAATCCTGGAATCTAAAGCTAAGCCTGCTCTTGTCACACCACACACGTATTCATGTCACACAAATCCAGCTGTTTCTGCAGAGTGAGGGGACAGAATGTAAGTGCTCTTGTTCGTCTTCCAGCCAGAACGCACTGGTATGTGTCCGTGGGTAAGCACGAGATTGGATTCTTGAATCCGCTGCTCCCCAAGTGACCTCAGGGTCCTCAGCCCCCTCAAGTTATCTTACAGATGGTGCTCCTCGTCAGAGCTGCAGGCAGATCCCATGCAGGTGAAAACTGATCTAGTCCTAATAAAAGGAACTGTGCACAAGGTCTTTAGTATTAAACATGATAGTAAGCTTTGAAAGAGAACTTGTATTCTGAAGAATTCCACACACTAACCACTAACAAGGACAGGGTACTAAAACCCCTTGTGACAAACACCCAGCTACTGCAGTGAACAACCCGGAAATAGTCTTATCCCCGCCACCACAGCCTGATTGTCTTCTTCACTGGATTATTTTAAAGCAACTTTCCGGCATTTTGAATTATACCACTTTTAGAACTGAGAAGATGGTATATAATGTACTTAGTTGGGGCTTTTTAGGGCTTTTCTAGGGTAATTTTCCATGCAAATGCTTCACATATAAAATATTGTTAATATCATAAAACTCTCATGAAAGAGTTTGCTATATCCACTGTAGTGGGCAGGCAACAGAGAGGTGGCCTGTGGTCACCAAACAGGTGACCGAGAGTCATGGACTCCAACTCATATCTCCAGAGCGGAACCTTTTACCACTAACATACACAGCTTTGTTAAGTTTAATTGTGTCATCTTTTAATTCAGATTTACTAGCAACAAAAGGTTTTTAAGCCTTCAACTGATCTTAGAGAAACACTCATAGATAATTAAAGATTACAGTTCGTCTACTATGTTTGATGCAACCTACAGGAAGTTTTAATGGTAAAGAGGGTGTTAGGAAGCAGATGTCTGAGGAGAAATACCTTCAGAATGAGTCAGTGTTAACAAGTTGAACGGGAGACAACTGACAGAGGAAGAAACATTTCTAATGGCAAGAGACGAAGACAGGCTACTCTGCGAACCTGTAGGTTCATTAATGATTGATTTAGAGGGGAAAAAAGATTGACCAAGGGTCAGCATTGGCCAGATCAGAAATGCCAGCCCATGTGTGTTAATTATTTTCTAATTTATAAAGTATTACCAAATATTATCAAACTATTTTCACTTGAGAAACACAAAAATATTTTTTTTGTGTGTAAAGCTCAACCTACCAGTGGTATGGAGAGTAGATGTTGGCATGGTATTTGGCAAGCAAGCAGAAGACAGAAGAGTCCAGGACCGATGTTGATTTGTCCTGCTGAGACATATTAAGGACTCAGAGACAAGAGCAAATGATGCAGAGGTGATCAAACCCAGGATACATGCTTTTCAGACTTCCAGGACGTGGTCACCTTGAGATGCTGTGTGTCAGGCCCATCAGGGCAACTTCCAGAGCTGGGTGTGTGAGTCTCAGCACAGGAGAGGTATCTGGGCTTGGGGACCAGATGCGGGGATCATATGAGGCCGGCCGGTCATTGAAACCATGAGACTGATTGTGACTTAGAGAAAAAGATCCAGTGGAGAGAGTGAAGGCGGGACCCTCTGCAGCCACAGACTGTAAGGGGCAGAGGGAAGAAGGAAGGCCTGTCTCATTTCTCAAGGGCAGAGAAGACAGAGAAGCTGGAGCAGAGGGTCGGGGGACACCAGCCACCAGGAGGCTCTTCAAAGAAAAGAGGAGGAAACTACATCTCAAACCCAGAGTATTAACATTAAGGAGTCATGTGATCAAAGTGCATAAAAGCAGTTATTCCTAGAAACTTGGGTGATTCCTTGGGTGGTTCCGTATGAATGCACTTGTGTGTACACAGTGTGGACATAATTCTAAACCTTGTGCTGCAAATCTCGTGTAGATTTATATGGAACTCTGGTAAATTACTAGATGCCTATTTCACTTACTCGTGAATTCATTTAACAAATGTTAGTTGTGCATAAGACACTGGGCTGGAGTGTTATTATCTCTTTCTCTGGGAATTGAAAGAGATTTTGGTGGCAGGCCCTTCTCCCGTGGTAGCAGTGCCCCCTGTCCTGGGGAGTGGACTGTCTCCTAAGAGCAGGTGCACCCCCCTCCCTGGGCCCACTGGGTGAGAACAATGTCTCACACACAACAGAGGGCAGATGATGCCTGGTGACAGGGCGGAGCCGCAGTGGGAACAGAGGCCTTTGTGAGGGATCTGTCCATCAGCAAGATATCCCTTGGCACTGTTAGAGAGCACATTTCTCGCTCAATGGTCTGACTCAGAATTGCTTTCCTTGTGCTGCTTAGAAGACCCCATGAAGTCATGGATGATGAGATGTTCATGGCCACAGAATTCGCCTGCCTTGCTGCCACAAAACCTCTTCTGTAACAAAATCATGTTTTTCTATTTATTTGGGACTTGTTCTGAACACTTTTATGACTTCTGAGCTATTTTTAGCTCCCTTTTAAAATTTCCTGATGATTCTTGTCTTACTTTCTGCATGTTTTCTCCCAGGATCTTTGGGGGTTGGGCTGGGCCCCTCTCTTGCTTTTAGTTGTCACTAGGCCACCATTAATGCCATTGCATTTCTGAAGATCAGACCCTCTGGTCTGACACACTGAAGTTCTCTCCACCTTCATCCTACACATCCCTCAAACATGTGTTAACATTTCTTTTTATCCCAATAATAGAGCACACCATTTTTGGTTGTTTCAGTTGTTCCTAATTATGTTTTTGTAAAAAATATCATCTCCTTTTGACTTCCCACTGTTTAAATATGTTAAGAGTCTTTGAGCTGCACTCATTTTTAAATTTAATTTTCTTATTTTTTATATTATTATTTTTTAGTGGCAGATAGACACAAAATCTTTATTTATTTTTATGTGGTGCTGAAGATTGAACTCAGTACCTCACACATGCAAGGCAAGAGCTCTGCCATTGAGCCCCAGCCCCAGCCCCTTATTTGTTCTTTTTAGTTATACTTGTAGTAGAATGTACTTGGACATATCATACACATATGGGAACTGCGCCCTTAAAAATAAGTTAGTATGTATTAATTTTTATTTTTGTATTGAATTACTTATCCCTCACTCCTTAATTTTGTAGTAGCTCTTCTACAATTACAATAAAGGAACCATATTCTTTTATTTAGATTCAATTCTGAGTATCTAGTTTCAAGTAATTTCCTAAGTAGCGCAGGAAAACACATTCTTAAAGTGCAGAGTTTTTAAAGCAAAATTTCTGAATGTGTAGACTGACAACCTCTCTGTTACTAGAAAATAGATTTTATTAAAAAAGAATTTCCTACATGTATGAAGTCATGAAGGATGTGACTCTACTTTGTTTACAACCACAGATGAAAAGTTATGCTCTATATGTGTAATATGAATTGTAATGCATTCTGTTGTCGTGTATAACAAATTGAAATTAAAAATTAAAAAAAGAATTTCTGTCTTTTGCAAGTTATTTGTATTGGAAAGACTCTGTATGGAATTTACATAGAGGCCATCTTTTAATTGCAAAAACACAGGCACAATTCTTTTGAGTTTATAAGAAATAACTATTTTTGTATATTGTTATTCAACCGAGATCACAGGTACAGTGACATTCCACTATCACATCCAAACTGGTAACTGAGAAACTCAGAGTTCCAACTCATGCCTTGAGGGCAGTACCTTTCAACACTAGCACACACAGCCTGATAAGTTTAATCTGTATCATCTTTTAAATTCAGATTTCTCAGGAGCAATAAAGGCTTTTAAAGCCTTCAACTAATCTTAGAAAAACACAGTTACATCAAAGATTATATCAAAGCTTACAATTTGTCAACTGTTTGGTGCAATATATAGAACATTCTAATGGCTGGGAGGACTTTACAAAGTACCCTATATGTCAGCCACCTTGCTGGATACGATGGGTGACAGTGAGTGGCTCTCAGTTCCTGCCTTCAGCTACTCACCTGATGTGGGAGACAGACAGATGGAAAGTATCTTTAATACATGCCAGAAAAGAGTCATTGTTATAATGGAGACTTAATGTGCGACAGAAATATTAAATAACACACAGTAGGAAGATAATGATATGGACTGGTTTCTATGGAAGAGATAGGATTTGAATTGAGCCCAAATGGTTTGAAGAGGCTTTGAAAGAGCACATCCTAAGCAGTGGTGATAGCTGAAACAAAGACAGAAACCAAAGAGAAGACATTGTTTAGAGAAGCAACACTAACCTCTGGTGTTTAGAGGTTTGTTTTATAGGAATATAGTGCCAGACAAATGGACAGTTTTGTAAAAGAATCCTGAATGTCTGGCTGGGTAATTTTGACTCAGTGAGAAAGAGCACTGGAGAAGGGTACTACACAGAAATGTGCTGTTTTCCTATTCCTTTCTCCATGGCATTTAGAATTGAAATCACAGCAATATACTTTAATATGTATTAATATCATTGATATGATTTTCCTTTTTACTTTCCTGAGTACCACGTTTCATATTGTGTCATTCTACCTCAAGGAAGGCTCACATCATTACATCAGAGAATAAAAGGAGCAAGCAGAAAAGGAGAGGGGTCAGAGGAGAAGGACAAGGGCAGGGAGGAGTGGGAAACGTCAGTGCAATGGTGAGTCACAAGGTTGCATTTTGTGTTCTGAGCAGGATAGTGGTCTTGAGTATTAATGTTTTTCCAGTATAAAAGGATTTTCTCCATTTCTGTGGCCTTCACTGTGGTCTCTCTAGATCATAGCTCTCCTTCTCCAGTGTAGAGAGCACTCTACTCTGGGGCTCAGCCCCCTTAGAAGCAGCAAGATGTGATGCAGAAAAGAAGAGGTGGTGGATAGCCCAGCACTCCTGCTCCAGCACACTGAGGGCTCAGAGGGGAAGAGCATCTCCTGGGGAGGACTCTTGGTTACAAAATGGTGGTCCACAGTTTCTGTCTCTGTTGCCTCCACATAGTTAAAAAAGTCCATTGGTACCAGAGTGCATCTCTCCAAAGAACACTGGAAGGAGAAGGCACCTGGAGACCCGCCCATGGAAGACAGAGCAACCGGAAGAAATAGGACGTTGAGAAGAGATGAAAGGCCATAGTCTAGGATATTGAAAGTTGGTCTGCTTTCCCTTTTACCACTCAAAGACATGGGGTTTAAAGACAAAGTAGCTCCATTAGAGAAGAATAGACTACATTTGCTTTGTACACCTCAGTTCTGCAGGTAACTTGTTTACCACTCAAAGTGTTTTACCCATTTGTAAAGAATTATTTGTTTTCATTGTGTGACCACAATCAGATGATGAAGGACTAACGCCTTCTCGCCGACCGGTCAAACCTGGTGGACACCTGGGTCTCTCTCTTGTTGCCTGGACCACAGGGCAGAGCAAGCAATTCAGGGAGTCAGGAAGGCAGCTGGCGAGACTTGCGTGACTTCCGAGAAGGCAGAAGAGGAGCAGGGGAACAGGGAGGGTAAGGAGACCAGAGCACAATGCCTGGCAGAGAGCCTGTGACCCACCATGCTGAAGCCTCAGATTATTAGGGTGCAAGGGATCACTGCACAGCGTCACGGTCCTCCACTTTGAGGTATGGGAGGCTGTGTTAAATTTATGCCTTTTAATTTCATTTAAAATTATCCTTTTCTTATCTCTAATTCAGCCAATTTCATAAAATAAACTTAATGCTCTTTTTCGCTTCCTTATTGCCATTAAGCATTTAAACTCTCAACTAATCTCCCTGCATCCATTTAGGAGTTGAATTTGGCAACACTAACAAATATTAATAGAGAGCTCAACACTTCAACATGCGCTCACAAATGCATTTGTCATTCTGTGTAAACCTGTCTTGTTTTAAACAAAGCATGAATGCAAGAAAATTAGAATGTATGGCTAGTGATGCAGATCAGTGACTTCGGGGGATCCAGGGGAAGGATTAACAGCAGACGGAGGAGAAGCTCCTGCAGATGGGGGCAGTGCTCCACATCGTCCATGTCCTCCTCGTACTGACCACATGGGTGCGTCCACTGGTGATGCCCATGGACATGGACACTTTAGTGGGTATGGTTTCAACAGATCTAAGTTATCTTCAATGAAGTCAACTGGAAAACAAAAAGACTATGGTAGACATAGAAATTTTGTCCAGTAGTTGAGGTTTGTTGATGTAGGTTTGAATTCTTGCTGGGGCCCTTCCAAGCTGAGGAACCCTGGATGAGTGACAACCCTCTAAGCCTCAGTTTCTCTATCAAGTGGGTTAACAGTGATATCTATTTCCTAGTGATTGTGTTAGAAAAATGTGGCAATGCATGTCAAGCCCATGGGCAGGGGGCCAAGAAAGCTTAGCTGTACCTATACCTGCACCTGGAGAGTCAAAGCGAGGGAATAAGAAAACTGTTACTAAACGATTTCAATAATATAATCCCAATTATAGAACATGGTTGATAGACAGCTAGAGTCAATATATATACTTACATATATGTTATCATTACACATTTTTCTACCATAAAAATATTCTTGCTTTATATTTCATTATTTCATGAGAAAAATGTCAGATTCAGTTTTTTTAAATTTATCTCAGAAACCTTACATGGATGAGGTTTTTATTGTGCTTTTAGGAGAGAGGATCGACAGCCTCCTAATCCTGCTGCTGGAGGGTTTTCATTTCCCAGGCTCCAATGTACACGCACCAATAATAAAAACCAAGAACTTTATAAGATCTTATTAAGAATAACTTCCTTTAAAAGTAAAAGATATCCATCTTTGCTTCTGTAACCACTTTTGGAATGTTCTTTTAAGTTCTTATAAATCATCCTAATTTATGGCTCCAAGTGTCGTGATTACTTCAGTATGAAGTTAATTTATTTAAACACAGTCCGGCTTCTGATGCTGAGATTTACATTGTACCCAAAGATGGTATAAAACACATTTGCTCTCTCAGAATAAAATAATAAGAGTTATTGCTCTTGGCCTCTCTGTGACTGTTCCAGTGAACAAATGAATTGGCTTTTTAAAATGACAGCTAAAATCCTCACCACCTCAAAGATGGGAAAGGAAAGTGTTTACCACAAAATGCTGAAGTGGGGTTGCCCCAGAAGCCAAGAAAAAAAAACAGAGAAAAATAAACTCTAATTTATTATTAACTTATTTGCAACTTATGTCTTACTTCCACTTGAATTCCAGGGAAGGCATGAAGAGAAGAATTCCAGGGAAGGCATGAAGACGTGCAGATTGTAGATACAACTGTCTGCTTAGCAATGGGGTGCGCTCTGCTACGTCATGGAATGTACTGCTCTTGGGTCTGGTTTGCTTTGTTCCCACTGGCAGCACAGCAGGGAGGTTCTGTATGTTTCCCATTATGCAGGCTTCACCAGCATCGCCACAGACGTGTGCAATGCAGACGTACACATGGCTCCGAGGTCACTAGCAATAGGGCTTTTCAGCTCTGTTATAACCTGTGGGACCCCGTTGTAGGTGGGGTCTTTCACTGGGTGAAGTGTCCTTGTGTGCTGCAAGGCTGGACTTTAGAAAGCTTGGAAGGAAGAAGAGGAGTGGAATTAGGCTAGACTTAAAATCATTTGAATAAATGCTGAGTGTCTTGAATCCACGTTAATGATGATGGCGATCACACCACTTCTGCTACATCCTGGTGAATATGCCTGTAATTTTGAACCGAGTCAAAGACCATGTTGTGTTCCAGCAACAAGCCTCCCCACAGCCTGTTCATTGTAAACCATTTACAATAAAGTAGGTAAGAGTGAGCATCCCGGTGGGCAAAGCCATGATGGAGCCTGGCTCTTCACTCCAGTGGACAGGTAACACGAGCGCCATCTCTCCAACTTAAGATAGATAACCACGCTGACCAGCTCGTGAGGGTTTGAAGGATTCAAATTGGTAGCTCAGGACACAGCCTGTTTTCTAATTCTGGTGCCACTCAGCTTGCCCATGGCCTCTCTCCCTCCCCACAGAGACCCTCCTGTGGCCTGGGAATCATGGTAAGCCCATAGCCATTACTATGACGTGATTTACAATCTCCTCTTCAAGGTTGCTCTGTGCAAAATGCATGAGGCACACTTCACACCTGAAAATCATGTCTTCCTACAATTGTGCCTCATCCCTCTTTTAACCAGCTCACACATTTTTCTTGACCTTGTAGCCTGGACTGTCTGTGCCCTGTAATACCTTTTCCTCTCCGGCCTCCTTGACAGATGCCAGCAAGCCCAGCCTGTGCCCTCTACAGTGGGTCACTGCAGGAGCTTCCGGAACCATTTCAACTCACGAGTCTCCACGCAGATGTCCACCCAACCAGTTACATGAAAAGTGAGTGTGTAGGTGCTGCGGGAGCCTCCGACTGAGGCCCGCTTTCCATCAGCCCTACTTCCCGAGGCCTCCTGCTTCTACCTTCCTGCTCCTGGTGACGACATCTTGGGGCCGTCCCCTAAACAGTGAGAAATGACTTCCTGCTCTTCTGCCTTACTATTTTACAGATCCTGGATTTCCTCCGACTCAACACTGGCTCCCTCACCTCTGCCACCCACAGGACCTCAGGTCCTGACCAGATGGTGACCTTGGGTCCTGACAGGATGGTTCTTTTTTTTTAGCTACACAAGACAGTAGGATGTATGACTAAATGTATATTGTGTTAGGTCTATTTGGGCAGAATATACATACATGAAGTCTAACTTACTCTGTTAGGCTCCCAGTCTTGCGGTCTTATGTGACATGGCGTTACCCTGGTCATGTGTATAAACACAAAGCTGGAAAGCCATGTTCATGGAATTTTTCTCTTTTCTCTTCCCTCCCCTCTCTCTTCCTTCATTTCTGAGTTTGTGCAACCACTATGGAAAGCAGTATGAAGATTCTTTAGCGAACATGGAATACAGCCACCATTTGAGCCAGTTATCCTACTCCTCAGTCTGTACCCAAAGGACTTAAAGACGGGATGGTTCTTACCCCCACATTTTCATCCAGCTGTGCACTGCACTTAGAATGTTCTCTGAACCAGCACAACTCCAAGGCCCAGCTGTTAGGAAGCTCCCATTCTAGTAGGCTCAGCAGACAATGAGCACAAAACTATCGAGTCAGCGACAACATCCCGTGACAACCACTTTGAAGAAATAAGGAAGGGTGATAAATAGAGTGAATGCAGGGTGCAGCTGCAGTTAAGGTGGTCAGTGTTGCACGTGAGAAGGACACAGAGCAAGTTCCATGATGGCAAGTGTGATTGTCAGCCACGGCTACCGTGACCCCAATGAGCGAGTGGACAGGAGTGCAGGAGAAGGTGGGGTGGATGTTTGTGGGTTTTCACTGGGTTGTACAACACCTGGGGTTCCTACCTTTGCTAATTTTTCTTCTTTTAAATTTTATTTTTAACTCATACTAACTTAAAATATTATCTTTATAAAGCATTTGAAATTCTTACTGGAACGGGGTAGTATGCTTAAAATTCTCATATCCTGCCCAGCATCCAGCTAAGTTGAGATTATGAAAGATATTCAGAAAACATTTCTATGATTATCTTGGAAGACTACAAATATATTCAAATATCATGTGAAGTTCCATTGAAATGAGCCAAGAATTCTGTGTGGTATAAGATAAAGTAATTTGTCATGAAGTTTACATAGTACTGTGAACACCTAAAGTAAAATAGGAGGTATCACATGGCTACTTTAAATAGTGTTGGCCTTTTCCTTGAGTAAATTTATTAACACTATTCCAAGAGCATATCATGATCATGGCTCAGTTTGGAAGTTTATTCATTACCATTTCAAACCATGAAAAATGCTGCCCAGGAGCAATACTTCATTGTGATTTTTTTGAAAGTTCCACCATAAGTGTATAAATTTTCTTCCAATATTTCCAAATCAGTTTTAAGCAATTAAAATAATACAAACATTTAATTGAAAAATAGATTCTATTAACATAAGCTTTGAAAGCTTCAAGTAGTTTAGTTCACACTGAGCATCACTATGTATCTGGAAGAGTCGGTTACAGGATGAATTATTATGTAAATATATGGTGAGGAGACAGTTTCCTGGGAAGAAGGTGGGCTGGAGTCCACAAGCACATTTGAGCAGAAGGCCTTCACAAGGAGCAACCCTGGGGAAGCAGATCCAGAAGCAGGCCACACACGGGGACCCTGGTTTCTGGAGGCCATGGAAGATAGTATTTTCCTCTGATGGTCACTAGAGCCTCTCCACCCCACATGCCCTTTTCCGATGTCACCCTCTTACTTCAGGAGGTGTGGGCAGATTTCCCCTCACCCTTGAATCTGAGTTGGACTTGGTGACTTGCTTGGCCAAGAATGTAGCAATGAAACATTCTGTGGCTTCTAGGACTGTCACCATGAGTCTTGCTGCTTCTACTCACAGTTCTTGGGGTGATCACTTGGGGTGGCCCTTCAGGGCATCCAGCTGTTGTTCTCTGTGGAGCCCATGCCGCCCAAGGATGCCAAGGGCAGCTACTCACCAGTCTTCACAGAGCCCCACATGAATTACCAGCCACATGAGTAAAGAATCCCTTTGGATGACTTCAGATAAATGCAGGCCCGGTGGACGTAAGCCTGGAACCACACAGACACTGGGAGTTGGAACTTTACAGCTGGCCCCATAAGCCCCCACTATCATAAGAGCCCAGAATACATTACTGCGTAAAGCCAGTTAGTTAATTGTGTGTTTTATAATATATCCATAGATAATCAGAAGAGTGGGGTTCAAACATAAAAAAGAAAAAAAAAGCATGGAAGTACCTAAGAAGATTCACCTCACAGGGCCTTGGAGGGAGGTAGTCACCAATATCTCCTTTTGCATGGCAGTTTTTACCTGCACCCAGCTCTGTTGGTACCTAGAAGATGAGGCAGACATATTCTTGGACTCCTACTTTACAAATAACTTCATAGAAATTTTGGGTGCCTGTCCCACACAGGTCTGTCAAGATTTATAAAGCAAGATTAGACTCAAAAGAGTAAATTTTCTTTTTCTACTTAATTCTCTACCGGATCTTGAATTGTATTTTGTTTTTCTCATATACAGTGTTACAATTTGGATATGAGGTTTTCCCCAAATCGCCTGTGTTAATGGAGGGATGTCTAGAGGTGAAATGATTATGAGAGTTATAATCTACTCAGTGGATTAATTTATCCCATGGCTTAACAATTTTAATGGACTAATTGGGTGGTACTGTGGGCAGGTTAGTATGGTGGGAGGAAGGAGGTCACTGGGGGCATGTCCTTGGGGATTGTATTATTTTGGTCCTCAGTTCCTCTCTCCCTGTCTCTGGCTGCCATGAGCTGAGCAGCTTTCCTTCTCCACACTCTTCCGCCATGATGTTCTGTCTGACCTCCAGCCCAGAACAATGGCATCAGCTGACCTTGGACTAAGACCTCTAAAACTGAGAGCCCCAAATAAGCTTTCCTCCTCTAAGTTGTCCTGGGCAGGTATTTTGGTCTTAGTGAGGAAAAGGTGACTATCACACAGAGGCTCCATTTTTATCTATGTACTTACTTTCCAAGAACTTGCATTATTGGGTTACTTAGAGACCTTTTTTTAAAAAAAAAAAAAAAAAAACATGCCTGAATTCACCACAAGAAAATTCATTTTTCCCTGAAATACACTTTGCCTCCATTATGCTTTACATTAGAATCTATACAGCCTTCTGCAATTTCCCATCTCTTCCTGATTTAGCTGTCTTGATTCTGGGATGACTGCAAGGTCAATATATGAAAATGTGTCACCAAATAAGATTTGGAGTTTTGCAAAACATGTCATGTCCATGAAAGTATGATTGGAAAAATACTTAGGTCTCATTCAAAGCCACTGGCAAATGAGCAGTTAACAACTGAGAAGAAAAAGTAAAGTTTCAAGTTTGGGTACAAGGAAAAGTGTTTCAAAAGAGAATGATTTAAAAATCAAAAGCTTAAGATGGCCTAAGAAATATCCTTGCAAACTTGATTGAATACACATACACACATATTTGTCTTTCTTGAGATCTTTACATATTTGCAAAATTAATCTTTATTTTACTGGGAAAGTAAAATGTGTTCTGTATGGTGTGGTATGCATGAAATGCTGTAAACTTGTCAGTGAATTACACTAAGAATAGAACAATGTTGTTTGTTTTCTTCTAAGAATTGAACCACATTTGCAATTGTAAACAAAATTTGGTTAAATATTAGATTATATTTTATTACATTTTTTAATAATTTTAGTTGCATTGTTCAAGACAAAATTCTAATCAAAATCTTTTCCTCTGTTTCAAAAATGAAATTGTGGTCTCACTTTAATGCTGATTCATTTCAGTGCCTTTCTTTGTATATTAAACATATTAATTATCCCCTGATGAGGAAAGAAAATAATATTTGGCCTCCCAGATTAGTGAAAAATAATTTATTTGATGAAGGTTTTCATTGGCAAGTTAATGGAGCATACATTCTTAAGTAACTTGGGGCTTGCAAGCTAAATAGGTTTTAACAAAATAAGCTCCCGGTATTGATTTTCACAAAACAGCCACCATGATGGTTATGGGAAGTATAATTTTCTCCTGGGGAAGGATGAATCCAAAGGAAATTTTTTATTTGATTTTAGATCCCATAAGACAGTATCCAATCAGTCTTGGAATTGTAAGACACTTTCTTTTCTGATCTCCTTTCATCCCTCCAGGCAATTACTGTTACTCCACCATTTTCTGAGGAAATCACTGGGCACAAGACAAAGTCCCACCTGGTTCTGGGTGGAGATTAGCCAGAGCTGTTGATGTCTGAGCTATGAAATCTGTAGAGCATCAGAATGAGAGTCAAGGACAGGGTGGACCTTGAGAAGGGAGTTTGCTAAACTACGGGGCTCTGGGAATCAAAGAGAACCCTCTTGACAGCCACCTCCAGGAGCAAAACACCCTGTCTTGGTCTGGGCAGTCAGTGAGGAACCCTGTGTGATTCAGGGGACAGGACGACTGGACAGGGGTTCAGCACCCACTCACCCCTCTCCCACGACTCCATTTGGCTCTATGGTGGGCACAATCCCTCAGACCTGCAGCAAGTACCTGCTTACATCCTGTGGGCTCTCGGTGGAGGGCTCCAAGACCAGACAGGGAGATGGCAGCGCATTGAGTGGGAGGCATGGTCCTCCCTCTCCTCTGCTGCTGTGAAGTGGCAGCTGCCCCCTCGTATTAGATGCCTGGAAAGTCCCTTACCCGTCACTAGAGAAGCAGCAAGGTGGAGCCCCCTGAACCTCCACCCAAATCAGTAAGAGATGCCCTGTGCAAGGAGGGGAGCACAATGGGGGGAGGGAGGAGCTGGGGTGCTCCCCTCCACATGTGCATAGCCACAGGGGAAAGAGCCCCCTCTGCACAGAAGCAAGGGCAGCCCTGGGAGTCTGCAGTGGGGGTGCTGAAGGAGTGCTGTCCTCATTCCCAGCTGCACTTGTCTGTGTGAGTGGAATGTTCAAGGCAGAATCCAACACACTTAAAATTCTGTCAAAAAACTTTAATGACAGCTAAGTTTAAAAATATGGTATTTGGACTGGGGTTGTGGCTCAGTGGCAGAGTGCTTGCCTAGTATATGTGAGGCACTTGGATCAATTCTCAGCACCACATATAAATAAATGAATAAAATAAAGGTCTATCAACAACCAAAAAAATATTTTAAAATAGATATGGTATTTATATACCTAACTTAGGTCTAATCTACTGGTCTCCACCCTCCTCTCTAACCCTGGCGATGGGGTAGCTCTGAAGACTTGATAGTTTCTTGGATGTTTTTAGACTCTAAACAGGTTTCTCTGATGGTAAAGTGATGTATATAATTTATGAACATCCTTGTGTTGCTGACTTTTTAAAAGGTCCCATAATTCCAAAATTGGGTGACATAGCAATAGTACTTCTCCTTAGAGCACCTGGGTGGTCTCAGTGTCATTCTTAACACACTCTGTAGAAGAACAGGGATCTTAGTGGAGTGGAATCCAAGGAAACGTTCATACAGACAGACCTTAGTGTCAGGCCAATGGGAAATCAAAAGGCTGTGGGGGACAGCAGCCTACAATGAGATGAATGTGATGCTGGTGGCCATGGGTCTCCATCTAGGGCCACTTTTATTTTGAAGGCAAGATCCTGTCTTATTCCTGAGCATAAAAGAAAGATAATGTAATACCCAAATAAACGCAAATGATTTGTAGCCATGTGATGGTTTCCTTTTTCCTTCCTGTTCCATCCATCTCCTTCTTTTTAAAAGTCATTTCCCTGCTTCCCTGTGTCCTCTTTTCCTTCCTCCATCCCTATCCTTTCTTTATATGCAAGCTTACAAGGATGTCTCTTAAGCAAAACCCACGTGGGTCGACAGTGTGGTTGAGACAAGGGACCCAGGCTCGGGGGCTGTTTGTCCGGTCCCCATTGCTGTCCCTCTGTGTGGGCCTCTGAGCTTCTTCATTGCATCAAATGACTAAGAAGACACAATTGGTGTTGTTAGAAAGCCCATCTGGCTCACCTCGGAAGAAGATGTAATGTATGGGTCAAAGGCAGAGCGTCCTTGGTCTGAACTGGTCCACTGATTGGAGAAATGAAGTGAGAGTCTGTGGTGGGAATGTGTTGGATGGTGGGAACCTGCAAGAGCTGGAGGGATTGCAAGAGGGAACCAGAGGGAAGAGTCACTGTGAGCAAATGAATGCAGAGGGTGGCGGGCTGGAGCCCTGAAACCTAATGACATCCTACTTATCGCTTCCAGTTTTTTATGCCTTGAGATGGATGTTTCTCCCTTGGTTCCTCTGATATTTTCCTGCACGTCTCAAATGCATACACAAAGAAATGTAAATTTTTCTTCCAGTTCGAAGTGAATTTATTTTGCTTGGAACCAGGGGAACTATGATGTATATAGAAGCTTAATTGAGAGAAAAATGCCCCACACGATGGATAGCCTTTGCTGTACACTTTAGTAGGTACGGAGAATTATAGAATGTGCACATTTTATTTCATAAAGTGTTATTTTTAACAATCACAGAGAAAAGTAAACCACGCAGCAGTATGCGAAGGGTTAATGAAGGATGGTGTGGTGGTGTGGGCAGTAATTGTGTGGCCACTTCAGATGTTTTCCAGGGGTGTTTAACAGGGGCTGTCGAGGTCCTCTGCTCCAGGAGGTGATGTCTGCATGGAAGGTGGCTTTGGGACATCGCAGTGTCTGTCCTGCACGTACCCGTCTGTAGTAACATGCTTAGCACTGAGGCAGCTTTGACCTTCTATGACTGTTGAGTAAAAAGGACGCTTGATTGAACATCACCAACAGAAAAGTCCCGCAATGGGAGAAAACCAACTTAGCTCACACTGAACACAGCTCATCTTCTCTTCAACATCATTTGCCAATTAGCTTCAATGGAAGCTACAGAATGTTTTAGTATGATTCCAAATATGTTACAGATTCCAATGAGTATATATATAGTATTCATTTAGAATGATTATAAGATATATGCTGAAATGGAATAATCTCTGGATGTTGGAATTATAAGCTATTTAAACAATATTTTCTGGGAACTTTTCTATAATGAAACATTTTGAAATATGAAATGATAGTTATAGTTTTTCATTTCTTATTTATAGCCTGTTAAAATAAGCACCATATGCTGATTTTATAAACAACAAAATCCTATGTTGTATTCCACACTTAGTAGACTCAGATATCACCTTCAAGGCACTCTGGCTGCACTTCATATTAACACTCATTATTGATTTTTCTTCTGTTTTCCAGTACTATTGGAGGGGTTCTGTTTAGTTATGGATTCCCAAAAAAACAAATATTCTTTTTATGAGGATCTGCCTGAGCTGGAATTTATTGGGAAATAACCTCACATACGTCTGTCAATGATTCTGTTGGTGTAATACATAATTCTGGTTTCATAAACTCCTGAGCTATGTAGAAGACAGAATTCTCCAAGGATTTCACAAATCAATAATAAGCTTTGATTTTCGGGACTATAAATGTCTTAACCTCTACATGTACTGATTTTTCCATTTGCAAAGTGATGTGTCATAAGCAAACCTAAATGACCTCTGAGGATAGGGTAAAATGTAGTACAAGTTAGAATAACAAAAAATATCAGAGTTAATGATGGCATAAACAGATAAAGATGTAAAGTGTTCCAACACCTTTTCAGAAAGGAGCATATTAAAGGGCCAGGGACACTTGATTAATACCACCAACAGAAAAGTCCCGCTATGGGAAAAACCAACTTAGTTCACACATTGAACACACACACATCTTCTCTTCACCATAGAGTAATTTCCCAATTAGTTTCAATGGAAGACCACAAGAAATATCAAATAAAAATCCTGAATGTGTGATATTCTATCACTCCTTCCTGTACTTGCCCACCCACCCCCAGTCCCTGGTAGGGTCTATGGTCTGGGAAGCTAGTCAGATGAACGTGGTTCATTAGAACACAATGATAACAAGCCAGTGGTCATAACTAGTGCCTGCACCCTCAGGCTTGAATCAGAGGTGGGCACTCCTCCTGCCAATCTGTCTTTTATTTTGAAGCTGAGTATTCACGTTCTAAGAAATAATAGCCATTAACTAGTGACTTCATTTTGTGTACCAGGTTATGGATGGAGAGTTTTTTATACATTATATATAATCTTCAGAAAATGACTAAAGTAGATTTTTGAATATTCTTTATCCAGAATAGGAAATGAAGGCACAGAGATTTAAAATGATTTTCCCAGTGCCACTTGGTTAGTGGTATTAAAACTAGTTTTTATATATTTACTTTTTATATTTTTAAAAAATATTTTTAGGTCTGGATGGACACAATATCTTTATTTTATTTACTTATTTTAATGTGGTGCTAAGGATCAAACACCGTGCCTCACATGTGCTGGGCAAGTGCTCTGCCACTGAGCTGCAATCCCAGCCCCAAAGTACAGTTTCTAAAGCACAAATTGTTTCTTTATACTTTGATGCTTTCTTCTTGTTACTAAGTTTACAAGGGTGAGATCTGTGGTGATAACCAGTGTCCTAAATGGAAAGGAACTAATAGGCATCCAATAGCTTTATCTCTATTTGTGGACAGCATCTTAGAGCATATTATTTTTCCTACAGGTTTGAAGATTTATTAGTTTTCAAGTTGCTCATAGTTGCTATCTATTGCTGTGCAACAAATTGCCCCAAATCATGGCAGCTTAAACACTGGCAATCTCAGTTTCTGTGCATAGTTTAGTGGGGTACCTCTAGCTCAGGAAGTCAAGCCTCAGGTGGACCCTGTTCTTGTGTGAGGCTCAGCTGCTGTGAGGAGTGCAGAGATCTGCTTCCACTCCCAGTGAGGTGGTCCCTCACCAGGTGAGCCCTCTGACACGGCAGCTGCCTTCACCCAGGATGGTGGTCCAGAGGAGAACATGAGAGAGCATTCAAGACAGCAGGTGTGGTCCCTCGTGCCTTAATCTGAGAAGTGACATCCCATCCCGTCTGCCATATTCTGCTCATTAGATCCAGATCATGTTCACAGGGTAAAACTCGTGTAGGGAGATGCCTACCAGAAGGTGGGGATCATTAGGGATAATCTTAGAAACTGCCAATCACATGACAGATTATCGTTCTGAAAATAGAGGATCAGGGTACCTACTGGCAAGGTTCTTTAACTCCAGAGTTGTTACTGTCGGTCACCAGTGTCAACTAACAGAAGGCCAACTTGTTATGGCTCGAACAAAAGCAGAAAATTGATTTGGTTAGGTATCTCAAGAGCATGTGTGGGTTGGGTTCTGCCTCTTCTCCCCGGGGCCTGACTTTCTTCCACGCGCTTTATCACCTGGCAGCCCCACTGTGCGTCATGCAAAGGTTAACTCTGCTAGCTCCAGGGGAACCTCCCGAGAGTCGTCAGCGTGTGCTTGTACAGTGTCTGGGGCTGCAGGCTTTTCTGGACAGAAAGATAAAGTTCTCTGAATCGTTAAAACCACATCATGTGCCATCCTTGGTGTGGCGCTGTGGTCACTTCTACTTGAATCATGTGAACTAAGTGTTTTAGGGAAATTTGGCTCAAACAAAGAAAAAGTTACAGGGAAAGGGGGTCATATTATGGACAGAAAAAAAATATAAGATAAAAACAAAGAGAAACAGCCACAATGTTAGGGACTGAATTGGGTGTGTACCCTCTAAATTCACGTGTTGACGCCTGATCCACAGTGTGACTGCACTTGGACTGGATGCCCGGGGGGAGGTGACAAAGGCTGTGAGGTCAGGGCCTGGACAACATGCCAGAGCTCTCTCCTCTCTCCAGGGACACATGGAGGAAAGGCCAAGTACAGCCACACATCCAGACAGCCATCTGCAAGCCAGGGACAGAACCCTCCCCAGAATGAACTCACCAGAACCTTGACCATGGATTTCTAGCTTCTAGTACTTTCAAAACTAAATTTCTGTTCTGTAAGTTGTCCATCCTGTGGCATTTTGTTATGGAAGCCCAGAGAGACTAAGACGCACAACAAAACAGATGTTCCTTTATATTTTCAACAGTACTATATGTTTTTTGTACTATGTAGAAAAGTACATTTCAAATTTTGGTTTTAGAAAATTATAGCACATTGGCCTTGATGATTTATAGGAATATTTTTCAACTATATATAAAACCCTGTCATGTTCAGTAACAAATAACCACATACTGTGTGGTTTAAAACAATAGAAATATATTCTCTTGCTGTTAACGAGGTCAGAAATCAAAGTTTTGGCAGAGCTTGGTTCTTTCTGGAGGTCCCAAGGGGGGACTTCCTCACACCCTTCACAACTTGCGGCCTTGCTGGGGATCCTGGTGCTCCCTGGCTCGTGGCTGCATTACCCCCATCACGGGCCCCCTCCCTATCTGTGTGTCCTGTCTTCTTCTCAGAAGGACATCAGTCATTAATTTAGGGCCTGTCCCAATCCAATATGAGCTCATTTTAACTTGATTATTCTGCAAAGACCCTTTTTCCAAATAAGGTCACCTTCTCAAGTACTGGGTTTGTGATTTTCACCCAAATTATGGGGGAACATGGCTCGACCCACAACACTGGGTCTCGTGATTCTTTTTTTTAAAAAAAAGGCATTGAAAATGGAAAGAATTTCTTTTAGCCCTCATTTCACTTTACTGGTTCCTATGAAGAAACCAGAATCATTTGTAAAAGAAAAGTTTGAAATTCCTAAATTGATTAAGACCCTCAACTGGGAGAATCCAACATATTATCAGTAAAACTCAGCTTATCATGGATTTTTCATTAGCAACAGGACAGTACATAAACTGTTAAACATTGCTCGCTTTCTGATTTATACTTTCATGTAGGATCTTTCCGCACATGGCTCTCTGTAATTTGGGCTGGGTGCTCAACATCACTCCCCTTTGCTGAGGTGCCTGGTGTAGACACATCACAGGCCGTGACACAGGACAGAACCCTGAGCAGGAACATTTCTAGCTTCTTCCATTTAAAGTCCTTATGGTATTTACAAATGCAGGCCAAGTGCAGGTGGCTTGGTGGGTTTAGTGGTCACTCTCTTTGCACGCCCGCCGCACGGTATTCCTGGTGAGAGCACAGACACTCTCCTGCTATGGAATTCTTCTTCCCTGTTAGCTGATGCTTGTTTCTCTGTCACCAGGACATGAGTTCTGATCATCTTTTTCCAAGCTCTGTAAGTTTGGTTTGGATTTTTAACAAGTTCCATTAAAATGTTCTTGTTTCTTCATTTTGAAACTTTTATATAAAACTTTTGAAACTTTTGTATAAAAATGCAGTATGTAGCTACTATCTGATGCAATGATTATCACATTTTTGCATTTTGTCATTTTCCCACTCTCTTAGCTAGAATACCATGGAACACAGTTGAACCAGAACGTGTGCCCCAAAGCTCTCCGGTGGGGATGGGGTGGTTATGCGCCAGGGCAAAGAGAGATGAAAGAGAATGGGGACATGAGACAAGGAATGGGGTGGATAGGAATCCAGGAATGGCGATTCTCCAAGAAAATGCGATCAGTCATACAGTCTGTGGGATATGGACAAGGCTCATGAAATCACCATAAGTGTGGGGGTCTTAGGTGGGGAAGGGCATGGGGTGGAGGCACCAAATTTATCCAGTGGCTCACCATAAAGGAAACTCCAGAAATGGCGGCACCTCTCAGTATGCACCGAGCACTGACACATGGTGTGCACAGAAGCTCCCCCAGGCTGAGGAAAGAACCACCCAGTTCTAGCACAGATGACAGCACCTGTGACTCACCTAGGGAGTGCTCCTCATCACTAGCTAGGTTGGAAAACTTGTGAGTTGGAGGGATCAGGAGGAGTATACAAAAGAGGCTCATCAGCAAAGAGGTTATGTAGTAGTACAGTAAGCACTGTTCTGAGTTGGCCTAACAAATCACAAAAGCAAGACCCTGGACAAAGGAATTGTCTAAGTAACTTAATACTATTATAGAACTAGGATCCATGGTTTTGTGTTTACAGGAAAATGAAGTCATCCAACCTTCAATGTAATTGGCAATAATCTTTTTATTAAAAAAGAAAGGAAAAAAAATATTGTAGACTAACAAAGAAGTAAGACAATGTGAGCCCCATTAAAGAGAAAATGCAATCAATTAAAATCAGTCTAAAACTGGCATAAATGTTAAAATTCACATACAAGGGCATTATTATTATTTTATAAATGTTCAAAAAGTTAAGTGGAGACATGGAAGATTTAAAAACTATCAAACTTGATCTTTTAAATATAAAACTGATGTGTTATAAAATGTATGTTAGTTAGGATTAAGTAAATTTAAAATTGTATAAGACATTTATTAAACAGAAAGATAGAAATTTAAACTAACTAAAATGAAACTCTGAGAAAAAGTAATAATATTAAAGATTATAGAAGAGACAGTGGTCTTTGGGACAATTTTTGGGAGTCTATTCATATGTAGTTGAAGTCTCTGAAGAAGATTCTATTATTTAAAAAGAGACTGAAAAATTTCCAGAACCATCAGGTGCAAGAAGTTCAGTGAACTCCCAGCAAGGAATCATGAAAACTGAACCAAGGCATATATCTATTACCAAATTGTAGAAGATCAGTGATTAAAAAAATATTAAAAGAAACTAGAGAAAAACACATTATATACAGAAGAACAATGCTCAGAAGGCAGGGGACTTCTGTAGAATAACAATAATGAGAACAATAGAAGTGAGAAATCAGGGGAACCACCAGTTTCATTTCTAAAAGGACAAAATGGCGCCCACTTTATTCTATACCCACCTATATTATCCCATTCTATAACCCCCCACTTTTTTTTCAAAAAGTAAGGAGGAAAAATATTTGTTTAACATATTTCAAAGAAAAAAATCATCATAGGCCATTACACAAGATGTGAAAGACAATCTTTTAGCAGAAGGAAAATGATACTGGATGGATATCAAGTGAAAAGCATTGTAAATAGTAACTTCATGGGTATATGATTTTTATTTCTTACTATTCAAAACTTTAAAAAAATACACTTTACTGAATATGATAGCAATACTTTGTGGGCATTATTACACATATAAAAATAAAATGTGTGACAAAGTTTATAAGGTTTTTACATCATAGGTGAAGAGAATGGATATAATATTACTTAAAATTAGACAACCACAAGGTAAAGCCTTTCACTCAGTCCTCAAGAAAACAGTGAAATACAAAATGATTGCCCCAAAAATCAAAGACAGAGGATAAAATGTAGTAAGAAAATAGCATTTAATTAATTTAAAAGGTGGGAAAAAAGAAAATAAATAACAAAGGAGAAAAATAGAAAACAAAGGCAAGATGATAAACTTAAACATAACCATATCAGTAACCACATCAAATGTACATGGCCTTCATATCCTAAGTGAATAATGTAAGTCAAATTTGATACAAAGGCAAGATTCTCTCATATCCTGACTATAGCAGATACAGCTTCATAATAACAAATGGATTAAAGACCTTGCAACAGAGGTCCTGGTGGGACAGCAGAGATACAGCAAGAGCTTAGCATGTGCAAGGCCCCCGGTTCAATCCCCAGCACCAGGAAAGATACTGAAATTGATATACCATGAAACACGAAGTAGAAGAAAGCAGAAACCAGAAATGAGTCCCCCTGTAACCCCAGGTACCTGGAGGCTGAGGGACCAGGATCATAGGATAGAGGCCACCCTTGGCAATTTAGTGAGTCCTTGTCTCAAAAATCTCAAAATAAAATTTAAAAAAGAGCCAGGCATGTAGCTCAGTAGTAGCACACTTGCCTAACATACGCAAGGCCCTGATTTCATCCCCCAGCATTGCAAACAAGAAAACAGAAAGAAAAAAGATTAAGCACATAAGCTAGAAGTCTATATGGCTATTAGACAAAAGAGGTTTCTGAGTGTCCTTTAAAATCTTGATTTCACAATGGTGAAGTCTGATTAAGGACATGGTTGAAAGAATGTAAATACCAGCCACGGAATGAAGAAAATAGTCGCAAGTTGCATAACTGATAAAGAATTTGCCTCCTGTATTGATTAAGAGCTTTCAAATAATTGATAAGATGATAAGAATGAGATCTGGGTAGATCTATTGATATAAATATAAATCAATGTCACTTTCCATCCATGAGGAAATTATCATTTCCCAATAATAAATAAAATAAAAAAGTAGATGTAGTAAGTCCATAGAAGAGCTATAATATGATTTTATTAGTTGTTATTACTTTAATTGTATGCATTTTGGGGGTTCATTGGGATAACATGACATGTGTATACAATATGTAGTGACCAAATCCCAATAGTTTGCATTGACATCTCCTTAGACATTTAATAAAATTTTATTAACCTATAATAATTATACAAATTTATGAGGTAGAATCTGATACTTCAATACAGGTCTGCAAGGTGTATTGATCTCATCAGTTAACTGACATGGACATCTTCGTAATGAAGGAGACTGGTGGTCAGCATGAGCATAAGGTTGGCATTTTGAAGAAGCAAGCCACGTCTCTCACTCCAGTGGGCAGAGGCACGTCCCTCAGACATCAGTGATGATTCTGCCCTAGTTCTCCATCTGTTTTAAGGGGTAACTGGAACAACAATGCCACTGTTTCCCATTTAGGCTTTCATTGCTTTTGATTTAATCTCTGAGTTTGCTATTTCTCTTTTAATTTGTTTTAATTTCTGTTTTTTATTACTTTTCCATGAAAAATCATGGCACCAGCTTATCTTTTCTCCACCTGATCACAACTCAACCGAGATGGATTTCTTGTCTCATTGATTTTGTGCCTTGGGGAATGAGTCAGATTTTCTGAACTTCGTTCCATCACCACTTCCTTTACAAGTACTTGGTCTGAGATCTGGAAGCGGCTGTTCGATAGATGTATTTCCTCAGTTTCCCGAGTGTCTTTTTCTTTATTCTTTCAAAACTGTGACATCTGTGAATGATAACTCGCAAAAGTTTCTGAAACTGAACTTGATGCACACCACAGAGTTTGCACAGGCAAACAGTAGATGCACCTAACTAACGTTTCCCAGGGAGAATAATATGCCTCTGTCCTTCATTACACAGTCTTTCCAACTTTCTGTGGAAGTGTCCCTACACTGCAGTTTTCACACTAAAGGGTGGTTTTGTCCCTTGGTGAGGATGCCTCTGTCAGCACGATGAGCAGAGAAAAGCCCCGGCTGCACTGGGGAGTGTATTGGAAGTAAAGGGTCTGTGTTGGTGCTGCCTTTTCCTGTCCTGTGTCTTGGTACATACCCAACTAGGAGCCTGAGAGCTGAAGGCACCAAGATCTCGGGGCTCACAGCTATGATGAAGCACTAGCTGGAAAGTTTGAGGCTGAACTCCACCTCGAGTGAAGTGACCCACCAGCTCACCGAGAGTGCATGAGATCAAATTGGAGACAGAGAAATATTTCAAATGACTCTGAAGGCCAGAGTTGCCTGGGAATTGTTTTTCCTGTATTTCAGCATTCACAAAATATTTTTTTTCAACAAATCACAGAGTGTAGCTAGTGATTTTCCATTTCTAGATGAATACCAAGTCTCTAGATTCCTTGTTCTTTAATTATACCAGGCCAAGTGAAAGTATGATCCTCAACGTCCTGTGGCAGTTTTACTATTTGTGCACTGATTCTGAGAGATTTCTCAGCATCTTAGATCCTCATTCCAGTCGTCCATTAAGCACTTTTAAAATCCACTGTGGTCTTAGCATTTTGTCCACTTCCTGTAAGTGAAGGAGGCTCTGTTCACTTACAGACCCTACAGTTTAGTTGGGAGAAGAACATAAACAGATCATGGCAATAGAATGTGCAGCATGCCGTATCACAGGGAGGCACAGAGAAGTGAAAGACACATCAACTTTTCCTCTTGTTTAGGCTCCAACCTTGAAGAATTTGAATTCATCAGCTTTCTCTGTCCATCCTCAAATCCTGAACATTGGCGATGCTGTAACCTGCAGCTTGATGCTGTAACCTGACACATCAGGCTAGCCAATGTGACCCAGCCCCTGGTGCTTCTGTCCCCACCAGGAGCAGATCTGTCACTTACCTATTCCAGTTTAAGTTATTACAATGCCTATTGAGAAAGCCACAAGAAAACTGGTTAGATCTGACTGACTCAAAATAGAATTTAGTCACAGGAAAAGTGTCTGTTTTAGGTCAAAAGTTTCAGAAGAACAAGGAGTTGCTAGGTAACTACCAAGTGTGATTCATATTCTGCAAATGATAGAGCTATAAAAATTAGAAGTTAGTTTGTTGAAAGTATTTCCTCGTTTTCTCTGATGGTGTTAAGTTGGGAACTTCTGATTCTATAGCACAAACTGACATCAAAGCAAACAGATGGTTGGCTTCTGCAGCAGGGAGGTACCGGCTTTCCCCAGGCCTGGCTGCAGACACAGCAGGATGTGATGTCCTGAAATTTGAAGCAGGTTTTCCCTTCATTTCCATTTTCTTATTGGTATCAAGAAGAAGAAAGAAAAAAATGGTATTAAGTGAAAGTTTAAAGAGTTAATGAGTTGTGTGATTCCAAAGAGGGCAAAGAGCAATAGAGGTTAGAGGAACATCCTGTCAGTTTAAACTGATTTTCCATTTTCTAGTGGGACAGGTAGCCCCTGCAGGTAGAGACTATCCTCACTGCATGCTGGTGACACTCAGGACTCTGCCCAGTGCTTGGTAAACACTCAGTAAATATTTGGCAATGACTATAGAAATAACCAGATGAAATTACTTTAATTTCACATTAACATATTCTGGGAAGGCTTTGAAGAAGAAGTCAACTGGGACACTTCCCCCTTAGGTCTTTGCTCTTCAGGACAAGCCCCAAGCGTGCTTGCCTTCTTATTAGAACAGTACGAATTATTTTCAAAGGGCAGGAGTGTTTTCAGTAGCCAGAGTCAGACTGATAGAGTCAGACTGATTGAAATAAACACGTCTTTACAATTCTGATGTAGCGTGGTCAGAAGTCCTGGGCCTGGTGGAAGTCTCCTTCACAGTTCCCATGAGGGAGGACCTGAGAGTCTGCTTGACTTCTCGCTTCTGTTCAGCTGCCTCAGAGCACCTCCACAGCACGGGCAGGAAGGAAAGCCAGCATCTTCACAGCAGCAAAGATAACTCGTGCTGAGCCATCTGCATTTCTGCCGCTAAAAATTGATTTTTCTTAGGAGCGGTTCCTTTTATACATATTTAACTCTCAATGGCTGGGGGCTTCTCTGTTAGCTTTGAATTGTCAGTTATTTCAATACTGTGTTTTATTTATTTTTTCCTGTGAAAACAACAAAAAAAATTTCTTAGGAAAATGTAATTTCTATAGAAGGAAGTGACACTGTCTGAAAGTCATTATTAAAATGATGGGCTGAATGTTAAGCTTCTTAAAGCAAAGGAGAAAATTTACATTCATTTCTAATTATGCTGTATCAGCAGATTAAAAAAATACAAAGAGAGCGTAAAATTAGCATAAGTCTACAAATGAATCAAAATTGCTTTTAAGATACTTTCTCTTTGTTAGGCGATCAAAATACTTACTTCTCCTCTGTAGGAAATGTCTTCTGCCCCACATAGACCTCCTGATTGGCTGGATGACTCTCCACCACTGGGTCTTTGCACATCTCTCCCAAGTGTAGCTCTTCATTTTGCATCTTATAGTCTCTCATGGTCTGTCTTTTAATAACCAGTTCCTTGTCCATCTAGGTATCTCCTTCTGACAGTCTCTGAAAAAGACGTACACACCTCTGTGTTGGATTGAAGTCTGCAGTGCTGTGGGTAATCAGCCCACTGCTCTGACAGCTAATAAGAGCAAAAGGATAATAAATATTCTTATTCATCCGAAAATATACTAACGGCTCATTAATAGAAGATGAAATAGAGATTGAATCTTCAACAACTTTTATTTATCTTTCCATCTCAGAGTAAATTTGACTAACTTGGTGGGCGTGTTAAAATAAAATGTTTTGCTTGATTACCTTTTAGGACTTATTAATATACCCGTGGAATTAAAAAGAATACAGGGGACTATAAATTAAAAATTGAGCTGCCTTCCTAACGCTGTGTATGACTGCAACCAAGTCAACTCTGCTATTTTCAAGTGGGTTATGAAAAAATAAAAAGACACTAGGGTTTTCCAAAGCTCAAGAGTAAATAATTCCTCCAACAGTTTTATAAAAATATTATTATAAGAATAGAAAACTGACATGCAAGTGGAGAAATAATACCTTATTTCAGTCTTCTGCCCGGTTGGTGATATTGTTTAATTAAAGCTACGTTTAATTATAATTGGATAACTGCCATGATGGTGGGCATCTTCATCTTCACGTGTGACAGACCATATGTCTGAAAATGACTTTCAGCCTCACCTTCACGGTTATCACCTGCGAGCAAAGAACAAAGGACTTTTCGTCTCTGTATCTTTCCATTTAGAATTACTAAGGAGAAAGGTCAATAAACACAACAAAATACAGTTCTTTGAGACAAGTACCTGAGCATTGTCAGTACAACATCAAATATTAAAGGACTTCTGCCTCCAGAACTATAACGGTCATTATGTTCTCAAATTAAGCCACAAAATGCCAGCTATGTCATTTCAGTTGGGTTGTGTGGGAGGAAAGCATTAAAGACACAGGTAACATTATGAAACTACATTTTTCATATCTAAGTTCTAGTCATGCAAGAAACAGCCATAAAACTTTGACTCCTCGAATCCTGTCACAGCTGCCTGACATTTCTTATGTTCTCCTCCATGGTTCTCTGGTGTTTTTGAACGGATTCCCTTTAATGCATGTTTTACGGGGACTCATTGTGTCACACATGTCGGTTTTGAGATCCTACTCTAAGCACACCCAACTCGCCCCCACCCCCACCTGCCATTTTTTTCCTGGAATAGTTTGAAGTGACATTAGCAGGGAAAAAAATATGCTTCTTTTGGATTGTTTCTTCTCTTTAATGTTCTGGATGGTAGACATCTTTTTGAATGTGGACTTATATCCTATAGATTAGTGTTACGTGAACATGAGATGATTCATTAGATAAAATAGACAGATGTAAATAATCTATTCATAGGCAAGCTAATTATATCAGTCCGAATAAAAATGAAAACTCCCTATTTGGATTTGTCCATTGGCAAATAAATGTAAGAGGCTGGCCAAAATATAATTTAATTCCGTTGGGACTGATATTTAAGGAAAACAAAATAAAAATGCTCAAGTTTTGCCAGTTCTTTTATATATTCTTCTCTGGGCACATAATAATAAAAACAACTTAACCGAAAGGAATGAGTTTGTCCCCATTCCCAAATTCTTATTTCTCTTTGATTGTCAATAAAGCAACCAAGTTACATTTTTATTTTTTAATATAAATTCACCTCTCCTTCTAAAGTTTTACAGAAAAAAATTTTTTTCACTAGCATTAAAAAAAAAATTCCAACTAAAAAGAAGTCAAGCCTTGAGGGAAAACTGAAGGTCAAGAAATTAATTGAAAAACTCTCCAACTCTGTTGGAATAGTGCAATGTCACCCACACCTTCCTAGCAAAACCACCAGCCAATCTGGGTTGAAAACATGTAGCTTATTTAGGCAAAGGAGAGCGTGCAAGGCGCAGGCTGGCAAGCGCAGACCCTGAAGGGAAGGGGATGTGCCACCCAGGCTGCTCTGCTCGGTTTCAGCCACGCAGGGCGCGGGCTCAGAGTCAAAGTGGAAAGTGGCCTTCTGTAATTTTTGCTGAGCCCCTGGGAAGAGAAGATAAAAATGTAATGGCTACCAAGGCAGTGCAGACCCAGGGGACCAAGATCCCAGGGGAAAGGGATCTGCAGAGAAGGGAGGTCAAGATCTTGCCCGGAGAAGCAGGCCAAGCCTTAAACTGCAGGGCTCAAGACACTGACAACCAAGAGAACAAGGCCACGGAGAACTCGGCCAGTGCCCGACACTGCCAAGTGTCATGAAGTGACCGGAAGTGGATGACTGCCCAGGGAGAGGGTCACAGAGGGGAGCCTCGTGCTCTTTTCTTTTTCTTTTTAACATTGTCCATTTTAATTGTACAAATGTATGGGGATATGGTGTGTTAATTCAATACATATACACAAAGTTTGATGCTCAGATCAGGGTAGTTAGCATTCCACTCTCCTAAACTTTATAAAAACTTTTTTTTTTTTAAATGGGTAATAATTGCACATATTTATGGGATTTGGTGTGGTATTTCAATACATGAATATGATATGCACTGATCAAATCAGGGTAACAGTTTCATCTCTCATCACTACTATTTGGATCCTGGGGGCTTCTTTGTTTTAGTTATTCATAAACTAGGTAACAGGATATTGTACACTCCAGCCACCCCACCATGTTATAGAACACTACAACTCATTCCTTCTAGCTAACTATGCTTGGTACCTGCGTAGTGGGTCCACACTTTCAGGAGTAAGTGCAAAGTAAAGATGTTACATCCTCTGTAATGCCTGACACTAATCTCATACTGTATCACTCCCTGATTAGACCAGGGGAATCTGTGCCTATTCTATGGGCTAGGATAACTAAATCCTTTTTAAGAAAGATAACATCATCCAGAACTTATCTTGGCATTTTAAACATGGACAACGTTCAGTATTCAATAAAAAAACTTGGCAGATCTAAAACAGAAAAGTACCAAATGATCAAAAAATGAGAAGCTGGTATTAGAAACAGACTGCAAATCTGGTTTTAGACTTACAAAACAAGGACTTTAAAATAACTAATTAATAAATTCAATAAAACAGATAATGTAATGAAGAATTTTGGAACAGTATGGGAAAATATAAAACAATTACATCTAAGTTCTTGAACTGAAGGATAAAATAATTGAAATTCAGTATTCACTGGGTAAATTCAGCAGCCAAGCAGACACAAGAAAACCAAAGTTTAGTGAACTGGAAGATAGGTGTGAAGAAAATAACCAGACTGAAATACAAAGATAATAAAGGATGCAAAAAAAGAAAAGGGATGAAAGAGATAAGGAATATGGAAAATGGCATAATGTGGTAGAGCAGAGGGGGAGGAGGGGAGGGATGGGGCTGGGCCAGAGGGGGAGACACATGCCAGCCATGCTCCAGGGCTGAAGGCAGAAGTCGAGATACATTCTCAGAAGACTGCCTCCCAAATCACAGATGAAGAAATACTTTCACACTACTGAAACTGATGGGAAAATAAAAATAAAAGAAAATCTTAGCCTACCCAGAGAATGTTTTAAAAAAGACAAATTATTTGAGTTTCAGATTATAAAATGCATTTTCTTGCATGCTCATAGTGGCCTATTTCTCTAATTTAACTCAATTATTCAACTCATCCCACCATCTCTTATCTTAGGAACTTGTAAAAAATACCAAAAACAAAAAATATCTGGACTTAGAAAATTTGAATGGCAGAGAATCCTGGTGTGTGTGTGTGTGTGTTTAACCTTTATTTTGTTTTTTTGCTTTTATGTGGTGCTGAGGATCGAACCCAGTGCCTCACCCATGCGAGGCAGGCGCTCTACCACTGAGTCACAACCCCAGCCCCAAATCCTGTTCTTTTAAAAGGAGCTAGTTTGTTCTCCCCCTTTCCAGGATGCATTTCCCCCCACTGGTTATTTCACCCAGGTGCCAGGGGTGACCCCTCTGCTTGGCTGACTGGGAGTTTTAATCTGCAGCCAGGCTCTTCCTGCTCTGCAGACCCCCTTGCAAATCTCTCCCCCACAGCAGGGCAGCGGACACATTTGCACAGTCCCGCATTTGCACTAACTATGAAACTTGCATCGTAGCTCCATCATGAAATGCTTATGACTCGGGGAGTAATTATTCCACATTTAAGAAGACCAAGATATAATTTTCTCAGTAATATACTTAAATAGACAGTGGCCCCTCATCCTGGTTTCTCTTAGAATCAAATTTAAAAGAGAATAACAGGATAAATTTCATTTTCTTTGGATTTCTATCTTGTGCATTTTTGACTGAGAGATGCGTTCATCTGAACGAGGAGGGACAAGACAAGCCTGGTGGATGACCCCTGAAATGGCAGTGCGGGAAGTGATGTAGTAAAGCATAGCTAGAAACCAGGAAAAGTAGAGACAAGAATTGTTAGCATCAACAGGAGAGCATTCTAGATCAGAGGGAAGGAGTGAGGTTTATTGTCAGGCATCTTACTGCAGATTCCATTGTAGATATCTGAGCCTCTCTTATGGGTCAGTCTTGGTTTCAAAACTCATTCTGAACAAAATGGGAAATATCTGCTTTCAAGAAACGTGTGTGTGTGTGTGTGTGTGTATTCTAGCTGTGATATCCGTTAAGATGATGTTGGCTGTTTTTAAAATTTTTTAAAAGGACACAAAATGTTTTTATGTAACATTAAAACAACAACATACCCCTGCTGGCATGGTAACTTCACCATCCCAAGACGCTCAGCTCCCATGTGGATTTTTTTCTACCCACACATGGCAACAATGACTTCCATCTTCAAGGTAACTCACCCTTCAGGACAGCTGTGGGGTACCAGCCTTCATGTCTATTGCCAGATGTCTAGAAGAGGGAAGGAGGAAAAGGCAGAAGGAGACTATCGTGCTTTAGGGAAACCTTCGAATGGTACTTCCCTAAGACTTCCACTGACACTTCTTAAGTAAACTTCACAGGAGACTGTGGTGTGGACTGAGCTCCTACACTAGTTGTACCAGAACAAACCAAAATGGAGCTGCTCGTGCTAACATTCCCCATTGCCAAGCTGGGGCTGGGTTCTTTATCTGACTTGAGGAATCAGGAAAGAGAGGGGTAGGGGGAGCTCAGCTCTCAACCAAGCCAACCTGAGCCAGCACAACAAGGAAGTCTCCTCTGCTTCAACTCAGACGAGGAAAGTAACCTAGACACAAGAAATCTGATTTTGCTATTTCTCTGTTCCCAGCTCCTTGTGTCTCAAAGCCAAGCTCTTTTGCTCAGCTCATTGGAACTATAATTCCATTTAAAATGAAGTGTTGTTTGATTTTTAAGAAGGCAATTAAAATCTTCAAATTTATTGTAATTTTGTCTTTTGACAACTCATTGATCAGAAACTATTCATATGAAAACCTTTAACTGCAAGGACGGTTGGGAAAAAGCAGCTTTGTTACTGCTCCAAATATTGGATTGTTCCTAAAGCAGACAGACAATGATACTCTGTAGGTATCCAGTTACTCTGTCATGGATGGAAACACGTGAACATAGTTATTTAAATAAAATATGACTGAATATCCTAGTGTAATTTTAAAAAGCGCAGCATAGATTTTGGCTATTATTTTGTGATTTTTTTTTTTTTGCTGTTATGTTCTTCAGGCCATGGATATACTGATAATTATGGGAAAAAAATTTTCAGGTTGACTGAGGGTCTGTTTTCCTTTGCTGGCCCCATCTGCGATTGTTCATCTAAATCTACTTCTGTTCTTGTTCAATTTCCAAAGAGCACATTTTTTAATGAGACTTGAAAAATGATATAAGCTGTACAATAATCTTACAAGATTATTTACAAGTACAAATAATGCATTTGAGTTCCTGATACTCCCATATCCAGAGGGTTTGCAGGACACACTCTCAATCCAACCCATTTCCAGTTACTTATGTCAGGAACACATCTAAGTATGTTCCAAAGGCATCTTCAAAGTTCCACCCCAGTGTCCTTCCTTCTTGTGGTTAGTTACTAGGAGCAGCAGGACCACCCTTCTCTTTCATGGACTAGTTTTGTGAAGCTGAAGCCCATTAGAGAGTTAATAGGGCATATTGATTACTCCCAGCCCTCCTTCCCTCCTCCACACTATTTGAAATTGAATTAATAGTTAACTCCTCTGGATAAATAATTCAGTTTCCTAGTGCAGAGGCTTGGCCCTTCCCAATGTGCTTTCCTGTGCACCCAACTTTATTCTCTCAATCATGCTCTGACGTAGATTTGCGAGTATTAGCCCTGCTCTTTCAGATTATGGAGGCTACCAGGGGAAGGGTGAATTACACAATTGGACGGTGGCCGATTGAAAATGAATTTTACTATAATTACTGTCCTTCTTACCTTCCCATAGGAGATGGAATTTTTCAGCTAAAATTATTTCCCTGTCCTCCTTTTAGCAATATAAAGGGCCAAGAAAGTTCCGGTCCTTTGCTTCTCCCTCCGCCTGTTGTTTACAATCATGCCTTCACCCTCCCCTCTCTCTCCTCTCCAGGGCAATTTGTTGTGTAGCTCTCCCTTAATTAATGCTTATTCTTCACCCATTGGTAGGGAGAGCAGGAATGAAATATCAAAACTCACTCTGTAATTACAGATTCACTCCTGCTGTGAGGCTCAATGACAGGAAGAAAATTTCAATTAAGCAATTACCACCTGCCTCTGCAGGCCTAGTGGCTCTCCCTCTCCGTGACGTCAGCAGCCCCCTCTGCCATATGCTGCATCTCCATTTCCCATGGTGTCCTCTCATGCGGAGACCTCCACATGGGACACGTGTGTCATGGAGGAGCACCACATGGGGCCCCGTTTTGTGCTTCTCCAGCCCACTCGCTTCAACCTCTGTGACAAGAGTAAAATGGGGACCAGCAAGAGGCCCCACATTTTCAATGCCTTGTCAAAGGCTGGCTGTCCCCAGCCTGTGATAATATGGAAATGGCCCTCTCCTTACTGTGCAAGCCCCGCTCACATGTGGATTAGCTCTTTGAACACCGGGTCCATTTCTTTGCTCTTATTGTTAGCACTTGTAAGCCAGACCCTGCACAGAGACAGACCATCCAGTTTCCAGCTGAGAAGACCTACTTAGGAGAGCCCAAGAGAGGAAGGGCATCAAAGCCTGTGAAAGTGAGGTCGCTTTCCAGATGCCAATCAAGCCAACTGCACCATGCTTTCCTGCCTGAACGAACCGACATCAGATTCCAGCAAGTTGCTGAGCACAAATTATCATTATTTGGACACCCATGGCACTTGGAATCCACCACCCTATGGCTGTCCACTGGAATTAACTCAGAATAACAATATATTCTATGGATATTTCTTATTGATGTGACTTTCAATAAGATTACAAAGTATACATTTAAAACTATATTTTCAGGGATAATTTCTATAGTTTGTAGGTATAATACTATAATACTAGCATACTATGATACCATTAACAAATATTTTGTTACATTGACATTGTGATTTAAGACTGCTTTACATGTTATAACCATGGCTTTAAGTCAAAGTGCCTATTTCCTATGTGACTAATGACATTTGACTAAGGATACCAAAAGTTTTGTCTAGAAAGTTTCATATTTTTATATCTTGTTTTTCCTTCTGTGTGACCGACTTTGATGTTTAAGAAACAAAATGTGAAAGAAGCACTGCTCTTTTGTATTATTCTTTTATAAAAAGGGATCTAGGATTCTGAAGTGGGAGTGCTCAGGAGGAGTTTATTAAATATTAACACCATTGGAAATGTATTGCAGAAGTTAGGAAAGTTATAAAGAGGATTGTAGAAAGTCCTTCAATTTAAAGAAACATGAAAAACGTAAAAAAATATATTATTAATTAAATCTTCCCCCCAATCCCATACTCTTATATGACAGAGCCTGACCAGGTAAATGGAGACCACATTCCCCTTTGCAAACAGAGGGTTTTGATGGCTCCCTACAGGACCAAGCCCGTACTTTTCCTGTTTGTCTTCTAAACCCTGATAGTTTGACCAAGGCCTTGCTTAACCTCTCTGATCCTACTTTCTCAACTGAAGTTTCAGTCAAAACATTTTACTGTAATATTCTGAATAGTTCTAAGCATCTGCATCATTCTTCGTGAATTCTGTCAGCCTACAGTGATTACTCATGGTTATGGGTTCCTCAAAATAGATGAGTTGGAGTCATAACTCATAGCACCCAAGTATGTGACCTTGTTTGAGAATGTGTAATTGCAGAATGTAATTAGGTGAAGATGGAGTCATACTGCAGTAGAGGGGCCTTCAATCTAATTTGACTGCTGGGTTTGTAAGAGAAAGTCACATGGAGACCCAAACACATGGAGCACACCATATGGAGACAGAGCCTGGAGTGCCGCACCCGAAAGAACTGTCAACCGTCATCAAAACCTAGGAGAGAGGCATGGGACAGATGCTCCCTCGCAGGCCTCACTCCTTGATTTTGAACTTCTAGCCTACATAAATGTGAGAGCATAAATGTCTTCCGTGGCGCTTTGTTATAGCAGCCCTAGGGGATGAATGCCCCTCCCTTGCCAACCTTGCCACCTACATGTCTCTGGAGTGGTTTGCACTTATGTACCAGGTCCCCTGAGCCCTCTCTGAAGGAGTTGTGTATCGCGACCCTTGTGCCTACCTCGCATTCCCTCCAGCCATTGCCATGGTAACCAGCTGCCCACAGATCAGCCTGACTTTACTCACCTCCACCACAGTGCCAGTCCGTTGAATTCCTCTGGAGCCTTCTCCTCCACCTGCAAGTGGACTTCTCTAGACTGCCCCACCCACTCATTGAACCCAGAGGCGCAGAACCAGCAAGAGTCTCCACCCCAGGAAGCGCCTGCAGAGGGGATAGTGGGCACACACCCCTCTGCGAGCAGCCTGGGTGGACAAGTCCGAGAGGCGTTCTTCACGGCAGCTGGCAGGCCCCCAGTGGGACAGAACCCTCATGACCCACAGGAACCAGCTGGACACAATAGGCTTGGATTGCCTCCCTCCTTCCGGGTTTCATTTTCCCTACTTCTCTCCACTCCCTGGGACCACTGCCTGAAATCACCCCATTCATGAGACCTCTAGTCTCCAGTGGTAATTGGCAGGTGGAGGTTGAGCAAGGGAAGAATATTTCCTCACATCTCCACTCTTCACGTGGAAACCCCACCTTTCAAAATTATTAGAGTGTGCATCAGAATCTTCTGGAAACAGAAGACCTCGTGTAGCCTGGTGACACTGTGGTGGCTGTCTTCACGGTGGGCATGCTGAGTGGCCTGGCGTCACTGTGTAGGGCCCAGGCAAACACCAGGAGCAGATCCTTACTCTGTTGTCTAAATATGTAAAAGTAATAATTTAACCCTAATAAAATGTTAAATAAAATCCACACTCTCCTTCCATTTACACAAATATGCCTTTATAATGGCTGGAGGGTTGGGTTCAGATTATCTGGATTCAATTTTCTGAGTAATTTTAATAACTCTATGGTTTCCTTCACTTAGGAAAGTTTACGTATTTATTTTTGTTATTCTATTTTAACCAACATTTTGTTTGCCTTTTTCTATTTTTTTTTAATTATCTTTAATGTGCCCTATTAGTGACTGGAAAAATGACAATGTGGTGACACTGTAAAGCAACTCATGCACCTGCTTCTTTGGTAAGTGATTTGTAAAAAGCATAATTGAAAATAGTCTTTTGTTTTGAGCTCAAATGATACATATCATAAAGCTATATAAATTCAAAGTTTTATTATTATTATTTAGTTCTGAAAAGGCTTTTCTCTATCGGTTAATTATTTTGCTTACTTTTTTTCCCACCGGCTCCAACCATGTTCTTCATAAGTCACCATAAAATATTGTTTATGAAGTGTCTCCTTAGAGAGCAAGTCCATTGTGAAATTCTCCCGTGTATGCCAGTCTCTGAGCTTCATGTTTGAGCTTGTGATCATGAATAGAAGCACCAAGATGTGTCCAGGTATGTTTAGCTCCACTGACCTCTGTTCTCCTCGCCCCTGCCTTGATGTCTTGATGGATAGTTTCGAAATATCTTGGAAATGTGAGTAAAAGTGCAATGTCTGCTATTTTCATGGTATATAATATATACTCTAAAGAACAAAACATGGAGTTGACCGGCCATGCTGTCAAAGACCAGGTTGTCCACTCTAGCCAGGACGACCCTCAGGCCTCCCCCATTGAGAGATTCCTGAATTATCTGGACTCAAGTTTGAACAAACTTTTTATTCAGATAAAATGGCATACTCAGATAATGTAAGAAGTTTTCCAACACATGGTGCTGGAAATGCTGAAGAATTGTGACCGAAATATTTTTAAATGTGTAGTTGAAAACACAAGGAGAAGGTGAGATCTCTGAACCAGTAGTTTAAGTCCATATGTGGGGCCAGATCCTGGTCAGGGCTCTCTAATTTCCAATGCATTCTGAGGTGAAATGATAATCACAACAATTTTTCAATCTGTAATTGATACAGCAATTGCCCGACTAGAATAGCATTTCATAAGTTAAGCTGTTATTGTCATTTCTTGTTCTGACCTACTTTGTTGCAAAAGATCAAGATCCAATGGAGGAAAATACACAGAGGTGGCAAAGGACGCTTCCGAAGAATCCATCACAGGCATTTACAGCACTATGGCGCACACATGCAGTCATTAGAAAGCAAAGCTGAAATGTGTTACTCCTGGCAAATTTGCTGAGAAATATGTCAAATACTCCATGAGTCTAGTCCTGATAGGATGAATTCTTAAATAATTTATATTTTCTTCGAGGAAGGACTAGCTAAAAACTGTTTAAGGAACTACTCTGGAGAGCAGTGCTCACCAGAGATGGTGATTCTGCACTTTGACACTGTAACTCCTATAAGGACAAAAACAGCAAAACTGGTCCATAATCTTCCTCATGTGAACTCCTGATGAAGAAGATTCTTTTTTTAATTTCTTTTTTATTTTTTTAGTTGTAGATGGACATAGTACCTTTATTTTATTTATTTATATGTGGTGCTGAAGATTGAGCCCAGTGCTTCACATGTGCTAGGGAAGCACTGTACCCCTGAGCCACAGCCCCAGCCTCTGACGAAGAAGATTCTATGGACAGAAAATTTCACAGCTTCTTCATTTTTTTTAATAAAAGTGAGAAAGTTGTAGAAATGAATAATCTAGGAGGTCAAAGTCATCAATGGCTATGTAGCATTTAGTGTTTTATATGTTTATATACACTAATTGTTACTGTTATACAAACATGCTTTCCTCAAATTGGAGTTTTTTCATTTAACAAATGTATCTTGATCTTTTTTTTTATATTCCACCACATTTGGCTTTATCTCCATATTTAATTGCTACTCCATTAAATGGGTCTATTATTATTATTTCCCCCTCACAAGGGACATTTGTTTTCTCAGCTACCAAAACAAAGCCAAGTCAGCAGCTTTGTGTGTATGTTGCTGTACTTTGAGCTTTTATTTTTGGAGGATATGTTTCTAGAATTGAGCTATATGAAAAGACAAGATCATTTCCGGCTTAATGAATACTTCCAAACTATTCTTGAATTAACATGGCACCGAATATAACCAAAGTGGTAGAAGGATCTCCTGCTCTGAGGGATTTCAGTTTTATGTTAATTGTAAATTCATGTGGGGATCAACAATATTAAGGTTTCCCATTCAGAGACATGCTATCCCTGTACTTCACGCAGCTTGTCTCTCCTTGCTTTGGGTGAGTTTTCTCTACAGAACCCTTGCACTAATGCACATGGGGTGTGCACAGTGCCGCTCACAGGCTCAGGATGGTGGCCTGGCCTAGGGCACTTGTCTGGGATGTGGGAGGCCTGGCTGGGGTCCCAGCACCACCAAAAAAACACAAAACCAATGAAAGACACAGGTCACGTCATTAGCTGCTGGACTCTCATTTTTTTTCAGTTCCATTTTGGTTTAAAACTTGCCTTACATGATCTTTTGCTTACCAGATGAGCTCTTTTCAAATACCCACACAGTCATATTAACGTCAGTTCCCTGTGGGCAGCGGTGAAGTCTCTGGTGGTTGCCTTGAGTTCTCAGATCAAGACACAGCTTGGCCCATATCACAGCCTCAGTCAATTCTTATGAAATAAATCAACAGAAAGTATTTATGAATGAATGAATAAAGAAACCCAAGGAGACATTTCATTTCCTAAAAATGAAGTGAAGTCCAATTTTTCCCTGGGCATTCGTTCCCTTCTTCCCACCACACCACCCTTATGTACGTGAACCATCTTGATTCTCTAAAAGGCTTTCTTTTTGGGTGGTGAGCAGAGGCAGCTCCTCTACCTCAGGACTTTCTCCCTGGTTGGTCCTTCCTCTTTCCCTGCCAGTTCTCCTTCCTATGTGAATAAGCACTAAGTAGCTGCATATATGAAGTAGTGCAAAGATCTGCTTTAAAAGCAGAACATTTCCATGGAAGAGCTTGCTGAAGAAGCACCTAAGAGCAGTTTCCATGAAGTGCCTCTAAGATCAGAGTATTATTCATGCTGCAATTTGAGAGAGAAGTAGGAGGGAAATCAGCAACTCTGCCGCTGCTCAGCTCACCCCTGGGAGAGAGGGAAGCACTCTGAGAACAACAGGAAATGGGAAATTCGTGACTCTTCCCAGCTAATGGTTCAGTTTAGAGTGAACTGCCATCATGATTTTCCAATAACAGCCTATCACGAAACCAAGGTAAATTTCAGTTCCAAAACAATGTTTTCATTGTATCCAGAATCAATCATTTGTTTTGCTTAAGATGTGGCTCACTAAACTGACGAAATTCGTCACTCAAACAGCATTTGATGCAAATTGTTAAGACTCGGTTCTTTGGATCTTGCTATGAGAAGCTGCCATGGAGCTATAATATAGAGCCCACAACTGGTTCTACCTGGAGGGAGAATGTATCAGTGGAGGTTCCCCAAAATGAACACGGTACCTTCTAACTAAAGAAGCTAGTGCAGGAATGCCAGCCTCTGGTTTCTTAGTGCTGTTTGCAACTCAGTATAGAAGAGGTTACAAGTAACCTAGGGATCAGTCAATTTAGACACAATCCGTGACTTCAAGGAGCTCCCCAGCATTGAGATAGCAACACTGTAAATCCAGAAGCCTTCATGGGTCCACAGCAGTGGTTTCAAGTGTGGGGGGGGTTCCTTCCCCCAGCTCCTCTCCTCCCTCCCCTCCCCAGGATATTTGGCAATATCTGGAGAAACTTTTGGTTGATACGGTAGGTGGTACTGGGTGGAGCAGTACTTCTGGCCTCCAGTGGGGTGATAAGCATCCTAAATCACAAGACAGTGCCAGACCATGCTAGTATCCAGTGCCAAAGCTAGCAGCACTGGTATTACAAATCCCTGTGCTACATCAATGAAAAAAAAATGCTTGCATTTCTTTGTAATGTCAGTTATGACATAGGGTAAGATGACCAAGGGAAAAATAAAAATATCTTGAACTAAGTATTGAGTTATACTTAAAAGTTATGCCTTTAAATTACCTTAAACTACATTATAGTGCATGATAGATGAATGCTGCTTAGTGTGGGTTAAATAATCAAATATATTTTACAAATATAGAATAAAAAATCAACATTATTAATTTTCATAGTTTGGGGAGAATTTGACATATGAGTGTCAGGCAAATAAATATACCTCTTCATTCAGACCCAGGGCCAAAACACCATCTGATACCTATTGGCATGTTTCCACCATGGCAGATTTTGCTTTCTAGAATAGATGTGCACATTCCTTTGAAAGTTTGTGTATTAAGCAGACTGAGTCCTGAAGTCTTCATTTTTCAGAAGCTCTCTGTAGATTTGGCCTCAGTTTTTTTTTTTTTTTCTTTGCATAACATGTTAAGGCTCCAGCTTTGAGCAGAGTAAGTGAAGGCACCTGCCTCTGCTGGCCACGGCTTTCCGGGTTGACCACAGAGGTGTCATCAACAGGCAGTTGTCCACTGATAGACCAGAAGTGGTAGCTTTGTTGTCATCTAGATGAAAAGTTTGTGATTTTTATTTTATTTCAGAATACTTGTATTTTTTATTAGATTTCATCTTTTAATGAGTTGATCTCATATGCTTTTTGGACAGACTATTTTGCTTCTTGCATTTGACTTTTCCCTCTCTTTTCCATATCTTATTCTCATGCTTACATGTGGGCGAGCAGGGGACAGGGGACAACAGTTCCTGTGAAGATGGCCAAGAGCTGTGCCACACAGAGGCCCTTGTGGGTGCAGTGGAGACAACCGACTCAACCCAGCTCTCTTTTGGTAAGAAGACAAAATCTGAAAAGGAAAGGCAAGTTTCTTAGTCTTAGGGGATTGCCTTTGGCTGTTTCTAAAGTCATTTCTGAATCCTAGGGACTCTGAGACCTGGCTAATCTGCAGCCTCTGGCTTCTGTAATTATTTCGATGGTGCTCAGTCCTTGAGGCTGTGGCTCCCCTGGCAGAGTTGCTGCCCATTAGCTGGGTCTGAGGACTGAATCTGAGAACTGCAAAGACTCTTTCCCCATGTCTAGTACTCCTCAAGAAGGGAACTGGACATACTTTCTAGACCCACTTAAAATTCTGTGATGGAGCGTCTTTACCTTTTCCCCATTTTAGACGATCCTGAGGACAAGCAAAGATTACTTGGTTATTCCCTGCAGAAAAACCTTACTCCCGATAAGTCTAGTTAGTTAAAACAGTTTGTAAACCAAAAGTCATATCTTACTCATCAAGCCTTGCTTATAGGATCTGTCTCAGCCTCATGTGCCCTCGTGGGTTCAATGACTCAGAATTGATATAAAGGGGGTGACTCAAAGTGGGGTAGGGAGGAAGAGATGAGAAGAAGATTACCACTAAATAGGGAAGAGAGGTGGGAGGGAAAAGGAGGGAGAAGGGGAATTGCACAGAAGATGGAAGGAGACCCTCATCGTTATACAGAACACATGTATGACGATGTGAGGGAAAAAAAAAAGAAGTGTGTCACATTAGATTGGGTAGAGAGAAGTGATGGGAGGGGAGGGGTCGGGAAGGGGGAAAGGAAGGACAGCAGAATAAAATAGACATTATTTAAAAAAAATGACTCAGAATTACAAACTCTACCCAAGAACAGCTACTTTCTTTTTTCCAAACATTTTTAGTTTTAATTTGTGTATCAATAACAGCTATTCTCTTACCTTTCAACATGCACATTAAAACAATCCCCCTGAGGCCCTAAAATCCTACATTTCCCCCACGCTGCCTTCAGAGACACTCCTCAGACTCCCTGCAGTCTTCGTCCCATGTTGCAGGAGATGTAATAAACAACTCGGCTGTTACCAAGGGTTTTGTGATGATCTCTTAGAAAGTGAAAGATAGTAAAAATATCACAAGCAGGGTCAAGAAGATTGGGGACCCAAAATGATAAAGAGATCTCACAAGTTGTTATCCTTAAGAGTGACAAACCTCAAAAGTGACCTTTATGGAGAAAGAAAAACTCTTAAAAAATAAGAGCATTTTCTAAATATTTCTGGAAGATGGTATTTTGTATAAATATGCATAATTATACATTACATAAGAGGAACTCATAGAATATTATTATTATTATTATTATTCATTTTTTTGCTGTGTTGGTATCCAAACCAAAGTCTTGCACATTCTAGGCTAGTGTTTTACCACTGAATGCTACCCATCGCCCCTTGGGATGTAATTATAAAAACAAAAGTTATAGAAAACAATTTTGTATTATTTATTTCAAAAAGCCAAAAGAAAAGCTATGAATGTTCTCATTATGAAGAAATGATAAATGTTGGAAGGGATAGATATATTTAACCTGACTTGAAACATTACATAGCACCTCATTAATATGTACATTTTATGGGTTTTTTTTATGAATCAGTTAAAAAATAAATACAATGAGGTGAAAAAACCAAATTCCCATTCTTACAGTGGAAAAGCACCATTTTTTTTTTTGGAGGATTGGTTAAGGGGTAGATTTGTAAAACATCTAGTTCTTCATAATGATAAAAAGCTTAGGTGACTTAAGCTGAATTCTCTCCTTTCCCTTCAAGCTGGAATTTCCTTTGAGTTACTGACTGTAGTGTAAGGTGGCTGTCTTAATTCTCTTTGTGTCCTTCTGGTTCACTTCTTGTTCTACTTGCTCTCTCTCTCTGTCTCTCTCTCTCTCTTTTAAAGAAAGAGAGAGAGAAAGATTTTTTTTTAATATTTATTTTTTAGTTTTCAGTGGACACAACATCTATATATATATTTTTAATTTTTATGTGGTGCTGAGGATCAAACCCAGCACCCCGCGCATGCCAGGCGGGCGCACTACTGCTTAAGCCACATCCCCAGCCCTTGCTGTCTCTTAATTTAGAAGAAACTGGCAGGTTGGATTATAGGAGGAGTTAAGGATAATGGAAGAAGTAAGGCAGACAGGAACGCTCATATTGGACAGTATTGTCACGATTTCAGGGCATCACAAGGATTTAGAGCCAACTCTTCCCTTGGGGGCACTCTGGTGGGCTCTCTGAGGTTTCAATCTGGAATGCCTTTCTCCAAGCCACCTAGGCTGGGCATTGTTGCCAGAACCTCCTCCTAGGTGAACACCCCTCATACTTTTCCATGATTAACACCTCGTGACCCCTTTGAGAGAGAAAGGAAGCAACCTCCTAGTCCCAGCCTTCCATTCTGTTGCCAAAGATTGTTGGGGGACTGAGAAGTGGGTCTCAGGTCTTGGGAACTCAAGGGAAGCTTTCTAAGGACCCCCACTTCAGAACCTCACTTTGTTTGACTTGGCATTAGTCTCACCCTGTGGGGTTGTGATTTCTAGAGCCCTGGGTGATGCTCTTGAAACTTCATTCACAAAACCTTCTCTTTCATGTCAGCTTTCAAGCATTTCACATTTTAAAGAAGGTTTAGGGCTTTAACAGTTACACAGTCATTTAGGATTATTTTCCTTGTAAATTTTTATGAGATATAAAGCCTACTTTGGAATGGAGGAATGTCCAGCATATTATATTTTATCTTGATGTTTGGCCCAAATCTTCAATTTTAGCAATTTGTTAGACAATGAAAAAAAATCAAAGTAATTTACAGATAACAGATACCTACTTATAGGTATACACATAACAAAGCAAACCCTACATAGAATGTAGCAGCGTATTTAGGGAGTTACACAGCCCAGCCAATTCTATTTGATCTCAGGAATGCAAGGATGGTTCCTGTTTAAAAAACCTATTGACTTTCTATTAATGGATGCAAAAATCTATTAATATTCTATTAAGCTATTAATTTTCTTCAGTATATTCCATCAAATATTTCACCTTAAAAGGAAGGTACAGTTTAATTTTCTTCAGAGTAATTAGCCAAGACAAAGATTTGTGTGGGAAAAATGTTTTTTTTTTTTTTTTTTTTTTTTTTTTTTTTTTTTTTTTTTTTTTTTGATTGTGGTGATGACTACGCAACCAAATAAGTTTATTAAAGTTCACAGAATGATGTATTAAAAGGCAAACACATCAAATATAAAGTCTACCTAAAAAACACTTTCACACACACACACCACCTCATAAATGGGACATGTTTGCATTATTGAGACCTGATGGCAACTGACCTCACACTTAGACTACCAGCATCTACATCTGCTTCATGATGCTGGGGTCTGGAAATAAAATGATGAGGGAAAACAACAGAGTCCACGGAGTACTCACCTAGAGGAGACATTAATTAAACCACGGCATAAGTATGAAACCATATACTATAATAGTTGGCTTATGTTTTGAAGAAAACTATGAGTAAACTGTTCTTGATTAAGTAAGTCTGGGAGGGCTTATACATGGTAGCTATAATTTCTGCCTCCTCCCTGGCTCATTAGCATATTAACATATGCTAATAAGGTGATAATTACATATTCATTATCATGTTAACATATTAAAGACCTCTAGAGAGTCTCCACAGTAGCTATAAATACATTTAATTGAATGTTTATAAATGTAGTTGACTGAAATAATTTGCTTATTAGCCTACCACAGAATACTATATGTAAAGAAAGACAGGAATAATATAATATCACTTTTTTTTCAATTATCTTAACTTTCTTCACTAGTTTGATAGTATAAAAAAATTAGAAGGCAAGCCAGAACAATCAAGAGGGGAAAAGAAATACAGTTTTATCTGTTACTTCCGGTTTTCCATCTTAGAATGTGAGAATGAATTGGGAATTGAAAGAAACTATGTGATCTCTCCAGATGTATTTCAAATAAAATCTGCCTATTTAACAACATTTTAATCTTCAAAATATATTGTCCAGACACCAAAATTATTGACATAGAACCATAAATAAATTTTGACTTTTACTTTCATGCTTATTTTTTAATATTGTAGGATGATGCAAATGGATGAATATATTGATATGGTTGAGGGCAACTGTTCTTCCTGTGCAGGAAGGTATACACACTTACTAGGGGGCAGCAGAGAAGAGCAATATGAGGTGGGTTTCGAATTTGGGCTATTATTATGGGGGCCTATCACTTATAAATTTACTATTTTTTTTTTTTTTTTTTTTTTTACATCTTTTTTTTTTTTTTTTTTTAAATTTTTTATTGTTGGCTGTTCAAAACATTACATAGTTCTTGATATATCATATTTCACAATTTGATTCAAGTGGGTTATGAGCTCCCATTTTTACCCCATATACAGATTGCAGAATCACATCAGTTACACATCCATTGATTTACATATTGCCATACTAGTGTCTGTTGTATTCTGCTGCCTTTCCTATCCTCTACTATCCCCCCTCCCCTCCCCTCCCCTCCCCTCCCCTCCCCTCTTCTCTCTCTGCTCCCTCTACTGACATTCATTTGTCCCCTTTATATTATTTTTCCCCTTCCCCTCACTTCCTCTTGTATGTACTTTTGTATAACTCTGAGGGTCTCCTTCCATTTCCATGCATTTTCCCTTCTCTCTCCCTTTCCCTCCCACCTCTCATCCCTGTTTAATGTTAATCTTCTTCTCCTGCTCTTCGACCCTACTCTGTTCTTAGTTACTCTCCTTATATCAAAGAAGACATTTGGCATTTGTTTTTTAGGGATTGGCTAGCTTCACTTAGCATAATCTGCTCTAATGCCATCCATTTCCCTGTAAATTCTATGATTTTGTCATTTTTTAATGCAGAGTAATACTCCATTGTGTATAAATGCCACATTTTTTTTATCCATTCATCCATTGAAGGGCATCTAGGTTGGTTCCACAGACTAGCTATTGTGAATTGTGCTGCTATGAACATAGATGTAGCAGTGTCCCTGTAGCATGCTCTTTTTAGGTCTTTAGGGAATAGACCGAGAAGGGGAATAGCTGGGTCAAATGGTGGTTCCATTCCCAGCTTTCCAAGAAATCTCCATACTGCTTTCCAAATTGGCTGCACCAATTTGCAGTCCCACCAGCAATGTACAAGTGTACCCTTTTCCCCACATCCTCGCCAGCACTTGTTGTTGTTTGACTTCATAATGGCTGCCAATCTAACTGGAGGAAAAATGTATTTCTAATAAATACGGCCTCATGTGATTAGCTGTAAAATATGAGAAGCATTCCATGAATATTACCAATAGATTGATTTCTGCTCTGGTAGAATGCTAGATTCCATTTAAAAGAGAAGAGTGGTATGAAAAGTGAAAAATGTAAAGGTATGATTAAATTTGATGGTAGGAAATTTATTTGGAAAACTTAGGAGAAATACCATACAGAATATTAATGGCCTTTGTTATGTTTGTAGAATGGAACTCTACAAGGGCCATTATATAATAATATGGATTTCCTTTTGGTTTCTGCATAAGCCAGCTTGATAATGGCCTTTGTTATGTTTGTAGAATATAATAGGAAAATTTAGTAAGGTAGTTGCTTTCAAAATTGATTTTTAGATGGCAATAACTCATATATACATATGAACAGAATATGACATATAATGAAATAATATCCTGCTTATGACAATAAAACATTCAATACTTTGTAAAAAGAAAGTTAACAAACTATATGAAGAAAATGCGAAAATTCTACTAGAAGATCGATTACAAATCTAGAATAAATGATAAATGATGTTCTTCCTGGATAAGACATCCCAATATTTTAAAGATCCTAAGATGTCCCTAAATTATAATACTTAGTAATGGCATTACATTAAAAACAACTAGACCTTTAAAATACTTTGGCAACCTGATCCCAAAGCTTATAAAGAAAAATCAGATGAGAATACTTAAGGAAATTAGAAAAGAGTCATGAGGTGGGAATTATCCTCATTACATATTAAATACCATATAATCATGGCAGACATATGGCTGATTTTTCTCACTATCTTCCACCTGTGTATTCTCACTTTAAGCTGATGAGCTGGTGGTAGTGTCTCCATTGTGTTTGCCTGTGCTTGATTGGCCCCTGAGCAATGCATAGGCATGGCCAATGCCACTGAGGAAGGAGTCCAATCTCATCCTCTGTCTCAGGATACCAGCTGTGTCCCTTTCCCTGTGAAAACTGCTACACACCACCTTCCTTCCTGCCTGCAGATAAAGTCAACTGTGGGGACGTGGAAACAGAAAAATGGAAAGAACGAGGTCGCTGATGCTATCATTGAGTGAAATTCTGCAGGAAATGGTCTGTGCCCAAAGAACTTTAGAAGGGCCATTTTATAACAGTGTGGATATCCTCTGGTTTCTGCATATGTCAGCTTGATAATGGCCTTTATTATGTTATAGCCAGAGCAAATTTCTTGAATATATATACCATTAAAATAACATAAAAACAGTACACAAAGAGGCAGAAACACAGAATAACAAATATAGAAATGGTCCCAAATATATGAAAAATTCCACTTCAGAGAAGTGGAGAAAATAGAATTTTTCTCTTAATGATATCAGGACAACCTGTTTAGATTTTTTAGTATCATGTAATACTTTATCTCTTTATTCAAAGTAAAATGAACTCTAGATGTGTCAAATATTTACAATGAAACAAAATTAAACTGTCAAAGAACTAGTAAAACTCTCAGGCACTGCTTGTGGAAATGTAGAATGGTATACTTTGTTTGCAAATTTTACCATCCTATTAAAAATTAACTTGGAATTGTCAATACATTTCATGTGTAGATGTTGAGAGAAAATGAAAACATACATCTGCACCAAGACTTGCACATTCATCCTTATAACAACTGTGCTCAAAATAGCTCAGAAGTGGACGCAACCCAAATATTAACCAGGTAAACGGATGAATAAATGCAATCTCCATACAATTAGACACTTCCCAGCAATAAAAAGGAGTAGACTGCAGATGCCTACAACAATTTAGATGAACTTTAAAGTCACATTGCTGGTGGAAAGCAGTCAGATCCAAAAGAAGACACCTCATTCAATTCATATAAAATCCTAGGAAGTATAAACTACACTTCGTGACAGAAAGCAGAGCTTCAGTTCCCTGAGATGGAGACAGGAGGAGGAATAAACCCAAAGGCCCAAGCTGTCTTTAGGGAATCCTGCAGCCTTCTACATGTTGGTGTGGCCATGAATTCATTGATGTGCAAAACTCAAGACTGAAAAAAAAAAATCTCACAAGTAAAACAGATGCAGCCTACCTCGGAGGAGTTATTAAGAAATGTCATCTGGACCCAGGGGCACTTAACCACTGAGCCACATCCCCAGACCTTTTTAAAATTTTTATTTTGAAATACAGTCTCACGGAATTTCTTAGAGACTCACTAAGTTGCTGAAGCTGGCTTTGAATTTGCAATCCTCCTGCCTCAGGCTTCTAAAACGCTGGGATTACAGCCGTGCACCACCACACCCAGCAAGAGAATATATTTTATTATCTTTAAGTGGGGCAAGCCCAGAATTTACAAAGGAAAAAAAGTTAACACATAAAATTTTATGACAGAAACATCACATGTAAAAGCAACACACAATAGTAAGAGTGTGTAAACTTGCAACACTGTGAACACATAAAAGGCTAATTTCGTTAAAATGTAAATCACTTCAAACAATAAGAAAAAGTCAGCAAAGGCCTGAGCAGTTAGTAGAAGCAAAAGTGCAACTGAATCGTGAATGTGAATATATATATGTTCAGTGTAACTTAGAATTCAGTAAAAGTTAAAACTTAAGACTTAAAAAAAAAAAAAAAAACTAGTGTAAAAACAACCTTAGAGAAGCTAGCATTGACTGTGTGGGATCAAGTTCTTGGTGAGAGCTAAATTAGGTACAAGTGTTTTGGAGAGCAATTGGTGATTTATTTTGACCTAAGACAGTCCATACTTTTGCCCTCTAAATTATGTGTCTTGCAATTTATCCTATACTTTAAGTTGAATATACAAAGAGACATATGCATAATTTTATTATAGTACTCTTTGTAACAGCAAGCTACTGAAAGCAGAAAAATATGCATCGAGAGTGAGCTATTTAAGCAAGTTACAGAATAGACATTTCCATTGTAAAATAAAATTCATCTGAACAATGTAGCTTCTTTTTGCTGATGTAAACACTTTCCATGATAAGTTATAAAATATCTAAAACAAATAAATGAGAATTATATATTAAAGGAACTTTATATTTAAAAAAAAGTGTGAATATACATGTTTGTATATTTATACATACATAAACTTTTTTTTTTTTTGGTACCAGTGATTGAACAAAAAGGTGCTCACTGAGCCATATCCCCAGGCCTTTTTCATATTTTATTTAGTGACAGAGTGTAAGGGTCCGGCGAAGCGTCGGAGAAAGAGACCACCAAGTGACCACTCATGCAATTGGCAGAAGGGGATTTATTGATCTACCATGCTAGGGCTCCGTGCCCACTCAAGAAGGGAGAACAGCCCAGAGCCCCGAGCAGGGGCTGAGCATTGCTTAAGTACACTTTTTTTGGGGAGGGCGGGGATTTTACATACATCACAGTCTCCTTTAACAAATCATTATACACCGCGGGAAAATCAAACAACAACTCCTAAACACGATTAGTTCATTCATTGGCGGGAACAGGTCAGGCTGGAGTGATAGGTCATTCCTAAGGAGGGTACACATTCAAACTGATTGGTTTTAGGGCCTAAATGACTACATGACAAGTTGCACAGAGTCCCCAAGTTATTGGACAACCAGGGAGTCAGTAGGAATATTTACTGGGCAGTTCCAGTATTGTCCTAACAGCTACAGGGATTTCAGGTTTTGCAGGTAGCATAGAAACCTAACAATACCTAATCCTTTACATTTTAACTCAGACCTTGCAGCTTAGAAACTTTACAATGCCTGGTATTTTACCCTTTAACTTTTACGCTTTAATTTCAATTTCTTTTACCCTTACAAGAGTCTTACTAAGTTGCTGAGGCTGGCTTTGAACATGAAATCCTCCTGCCTCAGCTTCCTAAACTGCTAGGATTATAGGCATGTGACACTGTGCTTGGCTATTTTTTAAAGAAGATAAAAGAACTTTTGGTATCTAGAATTGGAATAAAAATTTATTTGTATTTTTTTGCATTATTTTGAATGTCTACTAGGTTCATATATAATATTATAAAGCATGATATTGAAATTGAATATATATATCCTCTCTATATTCATATTTTCATCATATACAAATAATATAGAATGTTCAATAGAATTGTCTTTTCAATAAATGTCTTTTATTTAAAACCTGAAAACATTAATTGGCTAATTTCATAGTCAGAAGCGATGCTGAGCTACTTGGGGGGTGTAGGCAGGAGGCTCACAAGTTGAGGCTGGTCTGAGCCACACACTTGGCCATTTTCACTATACTTCTTGGTTAACATACCGTGACTCTGTCTCAAAATAAAATTTAGAAAAGGACTGGGGATACACCTCAGGGTGCCAGGTCCTGGATTTAATTCACAGTACTGAAAAATAAAAAATGCTGAAAAGAAAGCAAGATTTTTCTCTGTTAGACCTTGCCTATTAAAAGTGTAATGTTGAATGAGAATTAAATGATAAGTTTCTTTAAATGTTGCACAATAGTCATCTATTTTTTCTTTTGTCTTTTTGGGGACCTTACCCCTTATGTAGTGAAATGATATTCTTTGAATTAATTATGTGCTTTCATCCATGGCAGCGGAAAATGCATACGCAATTTAACAAATCTTTAAGGAGTAAAATAATTTAAAAAGTATCATTACTTCATGTTAGTGAATTACAGTGAAAAAAGAGACATTTGAATTAATTCATTATGAAGATGTTAATTGGGTTTCTATCAAAATATCATTTTATAAATCTTTAAACCCATTATTAAGAAAAAAATATTTTTACCTTTGATTTGGCATCATAGGAGTAAAACTGGCCCAATTTAAAGTAATTACAAATAAGAGCTATCAAAATAGTTTTCATTCAATCACTTGGAAAATAAAACTATGCATTTTAATTTGATCTTATTTTGTATTTTTGAAGTGCAAAGATACAAAGTGGGCAAGTACCTGACTGCTTTACTAACCACAGGCTCTCTACTTACCTATTTTAACTACAAAGATTCAAATCAATTGGATCTTCTGTTAAAATTATATCTGCATAATTAGAATTAAGATTTCTTTGTTTTCTTCAAAGTATTTTTGATTCAGAACAGGCTTAGAAACCACATCATGCTTAGTCATCTACACAATTTCTTTTTCCAATTTAATTTTTTCATGAGAAGAAATTGCCTTAATTCTTAGGAGTTCCATAAAAATGAAAACTCTTCTTTTTTATGCCAAGGTAAAGTGGATTAAGAGCTGAGTCGTCAGTGACTTTGTGCGGGCAGATGGGCCTTCCATGCTCTTCTGGGCTGGATACTCAGAACCTGATGGAAAACCTGGGCACTTCACTCCTTAGCTGGGTCAAAGCTTGGGTCTGGTGGCTTAGGCGGGTACCACAGGAGATATTTCCTGTCTGATGTTTTGGTAGAGGATCCAATCTGTTTTAACTTGTTTCTCTAACAGACTCTTTGTTTTCTCTCTCCTTTGTCTTTTTAGTCAATTTCTGTCCCTTAGATTCTAGGACTGTTATGCCAACCTTCCTAAAATGTCTCTTCTTCTTGTCATACTCACACAATCTCAATTTAGAAACTGGACACAGCAATTAAAAATTGGTGGGCTAATTTTAATTTACTCAAAGGAAAAGCTTGCTGTGGCACCCACTGGTTCCCCCACTTACTAGAGCAAATATTTGATAGTTGATTTTTGAGTCTACTTTATATGTCAGGCATGCTGAATGTCGGGCAGGGAGGCTTCCTGATGAAGGGGTCTCTGAGGAGGAGGAGGTCAGCATGGCTGAGGGCTGAGGGCTGCTTAGATGTGCATCTTCCAGTTGAGAATGTTCTGAGAATGTGGAAGTGACCCCTTCCTGAGGAACCCAAATGCAGCAAGAGGATGCTCAGAGCCCCAGGATCCTACAGGCCAGGAGCTGTGGTCCAGGGAGCAGGCAGGGGAGGCTTGGGGAGATGAGGGACGCAGGGGGCAGGGGGGAGAAAGCACTGGAAGGCCAGGAAGGATATCATGCCTCGTCCTAGCTTCAGAAGGCCAGTGCCAGCCTCAGAGTAATGAGAATCCGCTTCTAGAAAGCTCATCTTGGCTTCAGTGTGAAAGACGGTTAGAGGAGGAGCAGCAGCAGGCAGACCAAGCAGGTGGGGGTGCACACGGCCTGTCCTCAGGAGGAAGAGCCTGGCAAACTGTTGCTCACACAATAGATGTTCAATAAAATGCGCTGAGATAATGGATTAGTGAAACAATGAAAGGAAAAATTTTGCTGGCCTGAAATTCTATGGAGTCATTTTATGAATTCACTGGTGAACATATCATTTTAATAAAGATGAGCAACTGGATCCATCAGTATATCAACCTGTGGAATTTGCATGGATTACCCCAGAAATGTGGGGCCATGCTCTTCAAACACTGTGTGCATAAAAATGGTCTCTGCTATACAGTCTTTACTAAGCAAAGACTTTTCCATCTTTTTAATTCAGACCTAAATTACAGTTTAAAATTTAAAAAAAACAGAATCATTTAATATCCTTTAAAAGTGATTCTTAAAATGACCTGTTTTATTCCCTAGTAATCATTTGATCAAAATGTTAAATCCTATGAACCAAATTCGCTCTTCCCAAATAACTTATATAGTTCCATACATTTGACTATTATACTCATTATTTATGATAAATTAAAAGATACATAAATTAATTTTGGTGGGGGAATGATTTTATTGCTCTATCTTGGAATAATTCATTTAATGATTTTTAGTAGTGGTAATAGTATTAGAGAATAGTTTTATTAGTCTGTGATTATAGCTAATATTTTATTAGCTCTGTGATTATTACAAAACAATTCTATTATTGCTGGAATTGTTACACTGCCTCTGTGATTGCAAAAGCATGTATTTTTATTAAGATTATTTTGGTCTCAAGAGAAGCCAAAGTGAGGTCCTTGATCAGCAGTGATCAGGGAGTGCTGTGTTGGAACCATAGACTTGTGGCCATGGCTCTGTGTGCAGGCTGTGTAGACAAGTGGCAGGTGTTGAGCCCCTGGCAGGCGGGGTCAGCTAGAATCAGAGCTGGTGACTTTCAGGCACGTGGCTGGGGGGGTTGAAAGGCAGCACTGATGGTTTGTTTTTGTTCTTAGAAATCTTCCAGAAACAAAGCGTGTCCCTGAACCAAGACTCCCTCCCGCTGCCCCTCCACCTGCACTGGTTGAAAGGCAGAGCCCTACAGCACATGCTCCCTGCCACCCTGTCCCCTGGAGCTCTTCCTCAAATGCATTTTGAATGCAATTTTCTTGAAGTCAGGCCGCATTCAGCAAGAAATGATTATGTGTGGCTCTGAATTATTTGTTCCTTGGAGACATCATTAGTTCTCCCTTCTACCATGTTTATATATGAGAACAAATGGAGCGGGGTTAATTACCACGTTTTGCACAATAATAAACAGTTGTTGAAACCAGTTCTTCTGTTTGTTATTCTAACACAAAGTACTACATTTCTGGCAAAAGAAGGGTAAGTAATTAATAAAAACAAAAGCAGATAGTGTAAGAAAAGCAACTGGAACTAACATTCATTCTGAGAAAGGCTCAGAGTTCTGAGAAACTTATTCCAGAGGAATCTTTAATACTTGACATCAGTCATTTTTCTTCTTGTTATTTCAAACACAGATTATTACAGTTGTGATTTTTCTGGGAGTAGCATACAGAATTTTTAGGTAGCAAGTCTTCATTCTATCTTGTCTTCCTTAATGAAAGAATCCTTTTTCTTCCATGTCTAGATAACAAGTATTATCATCATGGGATACACATAGACAATAAATATCATTCCCATAAAAATTCAAGCTTGGTGGCCACAAAACCTTAGGAATGAGATAAATTAAGACAAATTAATGAAAATTTATGTTAACAATGAAAAAGATATGGTATAAATATTAGTTTAATCAGTTAATATTAGCTTAACTAATAGGAGCTAAAAAGACCAAAAACAATCATTTGGAATATTAACAGGTCATTCTAGTCAAGTCTCTGATAAAATCAGGACAAAAATATCAGGTCTACTGCTAATGGATGTGTGACTTGGGAAGGTTCAGAATTCTCTGGTTTGTGAGTGACTTCATCTACAAAGAAGAGGTGGTATTGATGAGGGAAAATTCATATTTTAGGTAGTTTTCATTAATGAATTACAGAGGGATATGGACCTGGTAAGTTCAACATCAGAATCAGGAGTGCCCTGGGAAATAGCATATCAGGCTACTACACCATCCTATAAAGAGCTGTAAAAGAGAAGGGGAAAAAAAAGACGTGTTAGATTTGAAATCAGATGACGTGTTTATATTCCGCTTTCTGGGTTTCTTCAATAAGCTGTCAAAGGTTGTCTTACAGCAGGGTCAACTGAATACCCAGCATTCTACCACACCCCCACCAAGGGAGCACAGTCTGTCCCTTCTACCTGCTGCCACACTTCCAGATGACCCTGGCACAGAGCACATGTTGAGGAGCAAGTAACAACACGGACCACCCTCAGCTCACTGGCACTTGGGTGTTCTTTGAAGATGGTGAATATATAGTTTTAAAAATGTTACAACATATGCAAAATACCACGTGACTTTTTAACTAAGTAAAATATAAATGATGCATGAATTTTGTTTCTGCAAATGGATAGGGAAGGAGCACACAGTGTCAGAAAACCAGAATGTGTGGTACCCTGGATGGTGGTGGTGGTAGGTGAGCAGACACAGGAAACCGAGCTATCAGGGTCCATAGGAATGTCAATGTTGATTCCAAAATCCCTTGAAAATAAGTTTATTTTAAAAAATGGAAAGGCACAATATAATGTGAGATGAGTAGCTGTCCTATATGAATATCCATCCCGATCACTGTAACCATGGCTATGTGACAATCGAGCATCTTGAACAATCCTCCATAGAACCCTGATAAGTGGAGACATAGCTCCTGTAAAATACATTTCCACCTTTTACTGGTCAGGTATGGAAAGGTCATCTTGTTCCCTAGAGCTCTTTACTTTGCAGAGAAATAAGAAATAGATGTCACGAAGAGTCAAGAATGAAAGCACTTAGGAATACATCGACATATTATTGGTCACTCATTTATTATATGAACTGAAAATGCATTTTCAAAATAATACAACTAAAATTTTTAATAAGAGGTTGAAGTGTCATTGACTAAACTTTTGAAGGCAAAATCAATCTAATGGAATGATATGTTATTGGAGCTAATTCTGAGAACCTGAAAAGATGCTTTTTTATTTTTTTAAGTAAAATTTAAACGTTTTCCAAGCCTAACTACCTTGCCTTCAGGGGCAAGTGTGAAGGTGTCATTCTTTCTGTTCTCTGAAGCACTATTTTCTAGATAAATTAGATAGAATTTTAAAATACCATCTCCTCACAGTCTCTGGTACTGGGATCTTCTTTGAAGAAGGCAAAATCAGAAATTTATTTGTCACAGTTCTGGAGTCTGGGGAGTCCAGGACTAGGGCTCCAGCGGGCTCGGTGTCTGGCGGGCTGCTCTCTGGTTCAGGGACAGTGCCTTCTTGGACTGTGCTCCTGGGGTAGAAGGGCACTGATTGTCAGAGCATGATCCCATGGATAAGGGTGGAGCCTGATGGGCCTCCAAGTTCCCCTCCTCCTAATCCCACCATCTGGGGGGGGCGCTGGGGTGGGCATGTAACTCAGCCCACCAGGTTTTCCTCAGCATCAGAGAGGCTGCTGTCCGAGCAGCTTTCCCTCTGTAACCAAACTTAAGGAGTCCAGGAGGCCAGTGCTCTTCCTGCAGGTCTAAGTCCTCGCTGCATTTCTGATCAAATCCCAGGGAGTGCTTCCAGCCAACTCCTAAGGAGGAGATTAGGAAGAAAGCTGTGTAATGAGGGAAACAGGGGTTATCACACAGTGGGCTTTGCTCTCTTGAATCCTTTGACCATCTATTGTAATTTTATGCTTAGGAATTAGTTTGCTGAATTGGCATTGAGCTCACGCCAACCTTGCTCTCCCTTCTCCCAAGGCTGGCCTGTAGCTGAGGCTGGACGCCCAGTGAACAAACCCTTTGCTGGGCATGGTGTCTGCCTTATTGCTTCACACAGGCAACCTGAAAGTCACAGTTAAGCCTTCGCTAACCCCCTCTAACACATGCTAGTCTTCACCTTCAACTTGCTGCGGGCCTGAATGCTTGGCCAGAGAAATGACCGGCTCTGGCAGTTGTGCATTTTGTATAAGTGTTTATGTATTGGAGAATGTTTTCCTTGGTCTGGTTTTTATGGGCGTTGTAAATCATGACAGCAGTTGTAAATTAACAAAAATAATTTAGCAGTTAGAGAACAGAATTTGTACCCTACATACCATATTTATTCAGAGTTAGGAAAACACAATGTTTTTCGTTTAGTTGATCACCTTGGGTGCTGCTGAAGACCCACCCTATGTGTTTCTGCTCTGTGTGTTTCCATTTGTAATGGTATTTAACAACTGAAGCTAACCCTTCCTCTCAGATGCATTTTCCGGAACCTCTAGTATTTGTAACTTGACTTGTAATGATGCTGTTTCTATGTCATTCTGAGTCCTAATGTTAGCTGTTTCATGGTGGCACTATTTTAGTAGTGCCAGAGATCACAGAGGGTCACCTCAAGCATTTTTAAATTGGATTTTCTATAAGACAACCCACTGAAGACAGATTCCTCACAACTTAAAAACATATGTATTCAAAATTCAAACAGAAGTGCTTTCAGATCTATGCTGAAAATTAAAAATATTTATATTTTTCAGTGTTGCACATTCATAGATTCTTTCCCTGAACCAGATCCTGGGTGAGGCTCTAAAGGAGGGGGACTAAAAGGCCTAAGATTGCCCCCTCCTAGTGCATAGAAGGAGGAACCCCCAGTCTGCCGCAGTCTGGCTGGGCACAAATCACCAGCCACTCAAGCAGGAACAAACTTTATTTCCGAACTCCAGTGCACGCCACCCATGCAGCCTTCTCCCAGGACACACCACACACCAACCGGAAATCCTTCCTCTGGAAATCCCTCCTCCAGCACTCCCCAACCAACTCGAACTCCCCAGGAATCCCCGTGAGAACTCCAAAGTAGCAGGCTGAGGCGGACAGCAGGGGTCTGATATACAATTGAATACACAGCTTAACATAACCATCATCATCTCAATGGCTTGCTGGCATCACCTCTCAACCACTCCGTTCTGGCAAAAATGCCATGCATCATTCCGACTGGGCTGTGGCCCTCAACATCTCCCCCCCTTCTGTTTAATTAAACAACAAGCAATGTGGCTTAGGGACCCTGCCTGTTAGGTTGTCCAATACTACATATGGTCCTTACCCGTCATTGGATGAGCTGACCTCAAGGCGTCAGCCTCCTGTCTTAGGTTGGTACCACTGCAATTGGATCTTACCCGTCACTGACTACCGGTCCAGTATACAGCCATACTTGTGGATAGGCCTATGCACCAGTGGGGGGGTGAGGTTCTTTGCCTCACCTCTGTTGGCCCCCAAATTTGGCCTTGGTGCCAGTGGGGGGTGAGGTTCTTTGCCTCACCTCTGTTGGCCCCCAAATTTTAGACCTTCACTAGCAGAAGGGAGGAGGATGCAAAATGCCACGACACCAAGCCAAATGTTGGCTCTTTTTGGAAAAATTGTACCACTGATGACACCATCTGCAAAGATACACCAGCACTACCACAATTCGCTGCACCAACAGATAGTTCACAATGCATACAAGTGATACATAGTCCAGGCAAGTTCTGCAAGCAGTTCAAAGCAGAGGAATCCATCAATATGTCTATTTCCTCCCAAAGTAAATCAACTCCTTGATTGAGCATTACTTGTTGAGTTATTATTCATCGATGCATCAGTTTATACAGTTTGTTGTAATAGCTATCGTAGAAGCTGTAGTTTGGTTTTATCTTTGTCTTCACCAGCACTGGAATGAAGATAGGAATTCTGGCAATGATGCTAAAAAAAAAATTATGTAACATTCCAACAGGTACTAAGAAAACAATTTTCTGAGCAATTTACATTATCCTGAACAGAATTATTAAATATAATGAGAAGGAAAGGTGAAAGTAAACAAACAGATCTGTTAACCTCCTTTTTTGTTCACATATTAAAACAATCCTCAACAGCTGTTTACCCAATTTAAATTAAACCATTTAAATCATGTGAATTAAAAAAAATTTGGATCCATTTTTTCATGAGCGCTCCTCATATATGATATATGACATACACACATACAGACATACAACACAAAATACAAGTGTGCACACATAACATACAACACATAAGACAATAGTAAAGGCCTTGTAGCTTTATACAGGTGAAATCTCCATTGCAATGTTTAAAAACTCCAGTCAAAAAATAAAACTGATTGGAAAAACATTAACCTAGGTCTGTATGAGCTCAAAAAATAAAATAGAACTTCATGATGCGGGAAAAGGCAATAATAAAATAGATAACTGAGAAGTGCTGAAAGCCTTACTCCAGGTCAAGGTCAGGTAGGTGAGCCTGGTTCCCCTACTTATGAGAAATGTCAATGCGGGCTTCTCGGAGAGGATGGCGTTTGAATGGGAAATGTTGGGAAAGTACATCCAGAAGGTCAGGAAGGAGTGTTTTAAGTACACACAGGATAAGGCACGTAGACACTGACAGATGTGAAAGCCCAGGGCACCAGTAGGTGACGCGGCTGGTGAGCTTGAGCAAGGGAGGCCTGTGCATGGTGGGGTGTCCCCTGCATGAGAAGTGGCCGGACGCAGGACTGAGCCATCTGTGATTTACTCTGTAGGCTGTGGTGGTTTTTACAGAGGGACATGGTATCATTGGCTGGTCTAGTGTGTATGGAAACCTCAGTGCTGAGGTTGAAGAGGGCAGAGGGTGATAGGGACAGGCGGGTGGGGTCAGAGGCATTCAGCCATTCCCACCTGGAGCAGCCTGGGACTGTCCCTGTCTGAAGGGATCTGGGTTTGCCTCTCCCTGGTGTCTTTCAGGAGGAGGGCCTGGGTGGGTGGAGAGGAACAGGATTGCTGCACATGTCCCTTGCGTACACCGGACACTGTAACGGGAGCCAGTTATTTAGTCTAGGCCTGAAGGCCATTTTTCTCCACCACTCCCTCTTTCTGAACATGTCTGCTCACCTCACGTGGCTCTGTGGTCTGGGATGGCTCCTGGCCTGGCTCAGAGCGGACAGCTGGGGTGACGCCTTCCTGCCACAGGCTGCCAGTAGTCCTCACCTCTGTGAGGAAGTGGAGCGAGAACACAGGTAGGCCATGGTAAGGCTGGCCTTAGGCCTGAGCCTAAGCAACTCCATTTTAAAACTCTAGTTTGATAAACACCTATGGAGCTCTCCAGTGTGGCCCTCGGGCACAAACAAGTCACTTCTCTCCACCCTGTCAAACTCAAGAGTGAGGTCTCTGGCATGTTGTCCTCACCCCATAAGGGGGAGAGGCAAGAAAATCAGGGTGGGGACCACCAGACCAGATGCTTTAACCCTAGGGTAAATGACGTCACTGAGACACCCAGTGGCAGCTGATAGGGATTGAAAGGTGGTCAGAAGCCCCCAAATTGAGTATAAATGAAGGAGCAAATGAACAGACATTCAGCCAGCTGACACTGATGCCCTCATGCTCAGAGCCTGATGAGGACCTGGACTGACATCCCAACACTTCTGCTGATCCTCTGTGTCTTCCTCACCACTCCCAAACTCTACAGCCACATCTAGACCCAGTGAGAGCCACAACTTCTCCCTAGGACTCTCTCCTCAGCCAGCCATCAGCTCCACCCCAGGAGAAGCCTGCCTTGGTTCTGATTACCACAGTCTGAGTGAGTGGGCATCTGCTGGACTCAGAGCCTAAGGATTGAGACTTTTGATCTGACACTTGAGCTGAGCATGCAGAGGGAATGTCTGTCACGAGCCTGTCACAATTAAGTGTGTTTGCAGTGCTTAGAATTAAGCCAGAACTCTTTGCTGTGAACTGATTATGTCTATTGCAATGCCTAGCATGAAAAATTGTTGTTTTCTTGATTAAGAACCTATAGAGTGAAATTATATTGAGTGATTTGAGTGAATAAAGCATTGAAAAGGGCAGCATCGTGTGGGCATTCTTTATTTCTCCCCCTTGACTGCATAAGTTGCACCTTTTGCCCACAGCGACAGCCTCCCTCTGAAGGTCAGAAACTGAGGGTGTGTAGGCCTGGAGGCGTTTCAACATGGGAGCCAGATTTGGGGGTGTGCTCTCAGTGGGGGGGGGTGCCAAGGGCCAGGCAGGAGGACAGGCTCTTTCCCCAGCTGCTCTCGTCCTTGGCTTCTGTTTCTCCCATCACTGTCCATCTCTTAGCTTCCTGGCACCTCCTGTCCCCTCTCCAGGGCCACCTTTCTCCCTCTGACTGCTAAACTGGCTGGACCATATCTCCAGGGTTTGCTCTTCAACTAAAGTGATCTTAAGCTACATCTGAGTGGAAATGTTCACTGGAGAGGAAAAAAATTAGAAAACATGGTATAGATTCAGGCATCATCGGCTTAGATTGGGGAGCTGGGCCCTAGGCTTGTATGGAAGTATCTAGAAAGAGCAACAGAAGTGACGAAAGAAGGGGCTGAAGGGCAGAGCCTTGGTCTCCACCAAGTAGAGTGGTAAACGTAGAGAGAGAGAGATTTTACATAGGAGGGGGCGCGGGGTGGAATAGGTTGATCCCAGCCAAAAAGGAAAAAGGATTTTCAGACATGAGGTGTGAGCAACTCTGCTAAATATTGCAAAAAGGTCAAGCACAAAAAGGGCTGGTAATAGCTATTGAGTTAGGCAAACAGATGACCATTGTTCATTCTTCGGAGGTATAAACGGTTCCAACAAAATAAGAAGGTGTTGCCTAAAAGCAGAGATAAGTAGTGAATGAGAAAAGAGTGCTCATACAGATGTGTGGAGGGTGGTAATAGGGAGGCAGTGATTCAAAGAAGCAATTTATCCACTTTGACCAATGTTGAGTTGCTAGTGTGTGTCAGGTAACTAGTAAAACCTAAATGCTAAGGCAGATAGTGTTCCTGCCCACAACGGTTTGTAGTCTGGTGGGGGAAGTTTATGAACTAAGGCACTGAGAGAATCTGAGCTAGAGAAAATACCTTAATGCCTCAACAGTTATATGATGACGTTGTGCTGATGTCTAAAACATTCATTTTGTTGTCTGTTCATTTGTTTGTGTGCACATGTGTATGAGCATGCACACACACACACAAATAGTCTAAAAGTTGAAACTCTGTAACATTTTTTTGGTCTCAGGGATTGAACCCAGGTGTCCTGTACCACTGAGCCATATCCTCAGCCCTTTTTATATTTTTTATTTTGAGACAGGGTCTCAATAAGTTCTGCAGGAACTCCATAGGTTGCTGAGGCTGGCCTTGAACTCATGATCTTCCTGCCTCAACTCCCTGAGCCACTGGAATTACAGGAGTGTGCCACTGCCCCCATTTCTATGTTATTACTTAAAAGCAAATTAATTTGCTTAAAATTATTTGTCTGGATGTGCAAGCCCAGAGCCCGGATGAAGTCTAATCTACAATATGACGACATGTCTTAGGGCAGCAATCATTTGTCTATAACTCAAGGGCTGTGTCCTTCCCTTCCAAGACAACTGGGCAACACAAGGATGAGGGTTGAACATCCTCCTTTCTGATAAACTGGAGATGATGTTGGTAGAAAGAGACAGCACACTCAGTTAAATGCACTAGTATCTTGAATTTTTTTTTGTTTGTTTGTTTTAAAAATAGCAATAAGAACTTTCTCTATTATGTATTTTTTTCTTTAGTTAATGATAACTGTTTCCAAACAGTACTACTAAGCTTTGCACAAATGGAAGATTTTAATATTTTTAAAGGCACACCCCTATGTGTCTACTTTTTCCAATAAAAAGGATGCCAAGAACAAAATTCTTTAGAAGGGAGGCTCCTGTTTGTGAGTTACCATGTTCTATTCAAAGATACTGAAAAACAGCTCCTCGCTATCTACAACTGAATTACCTAGCCAGGGTTCCCAACCTTGGCAATGTCAAATAACCCCTCTCAACATTGTTCTAACTCCACCCAAGTTGAGATAATTAATCAACCTCAGCACATTCTTATTTATATTTTTCCAAATATTCTGGTGCACTGTGTGCATCTTAGTGCGGTTCACCACTGTGTGGTAGAAGGAAGGGCAGTTCAGTTGCTGAGAACTAAGGCGTGAAACAGATGCACTGAGCTAATACAGCTTGAGTGGATTTATTTATTCATCAAACAGTCCAATGAGAGAGAAGAACTAGAATAAGAAGTACAGCCTCTGTTCTTGAATTTTATGTTCCCTCTCACTTCGAATGTTTTGAAGCAGTTGCCTTTCAGATGATGGCTCCTTTCCAGCGTCCAGATGGATGGGTTGAGGTCATGCCTTCTTAGGATAGGCCACTAGGAGTATCAGGGTTTGGTTATGAGATGTCTCCCCAAAGCTCCTGTTAATGCAGTATTCATTGATCAAATGATTGAATTGTGATAGTCTAATGTCATCAGTCCCTCCTAGTTTGAATGGACTGACTGGATGGTTGGCATAAGCAGGTGGGATGTGGTTGGAACAGGTGGCTCACGGGGTCATGCCTTGTGACTCCCCCACCCTCATTTCCTGACCTACCATGAGCGAGCAGTTTCCCTCCTTGCTCTGCTAGGCTTTTCCCCGACATGCTCTACCTCCCCCTGGGCCCAGAGCAATGGAGTCAGCTGCCTGTGGGCTGAGACATTCGAAATCATGAGCCCCAAATAAAATTTCCTCTTTTTAGTTGTCTTTTTAATTGTTCTTGTCTGGTATTTTCATCATAGCAATGAAAAATTAATACATTAAAAATTAGAATCTGGAAGTGGGATCGTAGCTGAGACTGAGATGACCATGTGATTCAGATGCCTTTAGAGTTGGAAGAATTTTGAAAAGTTTAGAGATGCAGGTGGAAAAGTTTTAGAATGTTGTAAGTAGAGCTTAATGGATGAAACTGGTGGGAACTCAGAAGACCAAAATGATAATAGGAATGTGGATGATGCTCACGAGGTTTTGGAGGAAATTGTGCACTCGACACAAAATTGGACTAGAGGCCACTTATGTTATATTCTGGCAAAGAATTTGGCTATATTTTGTCCATGACCCGAGACTTTATGCGATTCAATTTAAAAGTGATCAACTAATTAATCAGCTGGAGGAAACATAAAGGAGCCCAGCATTCAGTCAGTGGCATGGATCAATATCCATGGCAGTTTGTAGCCAGGTTTACTGTGAGAACTGGGAGCAGAAAGCACAGATAAGGGATTTTAAAACTTACAGTTTGACCAAAATAGTGCTTGTAAAACTGGGGCCAAAAAAAAAAAAGTGCTTGTTGAGAGATTTTAGCAACTAAACAGATGCTGAGTACTTTGCACAGGGATTATAGGAAGGCTGTCTGGATGGAATCTTGGGAATTTGTAAGAAACATCCTCTACAGGTTCACGGACATAGATGGGAAATTCCTTTGTGAGGAGATCTTGGGAACACCATACTGCACAGAGGGACCTAGGAAGTTGTTTCATGAAGCTGAGCAGCGCAGGTACTCAGAGGCCACCGAAATGCAGTTCTAGAAGGCAGAGACAGCAGCAGAACGTGGTGTCATCCATTTGGTGGTGATTCTGGAGGAATGCAAGATACTTGAGTTAAGGAGTCAAGGAAGCTTCCATCAAGATTTCAAAGGAAGGCCCTGGAGGGCAGGCAAAGTGTAGCAGGGTCAAAGTCTACCGTGGGCAGCCCCTGGGAAGGCAGTGCATGAAACTGTGAAGGTGAAGCTAATGCTGGGATGGAGACACCAGGAATTAAGAGATGCAAGTAACTTGGGCTGTCTGCTGAGACAAGCTGCCAACTGCAGAGACAGCCAGGCTTTAGGAGAGCCCGTGGGAGCTTCAACCAGCAGGGCCCAAGGGATAGGGCTGCCCAGAACTTTTGGGAAAGACACCTTGCAGCCAAGTGTCCTAAATGATATATGCAGAATTAAGGGACCTGTTTGCCTGGTTGGGTTTTGGTCTTGTTCTGTTTCTATCCCTTCTTTCTGTGCCCCTATTTCTCCCTTTCAGAATGGTAAGGCTTACTCTGTTTTATATATATATCTTGCTTTTGATTTTTATAGGGGCTGAGGCAACAAAACACTTGTGGTGAGTTTCTTGGACTTGGACTTTTGGGTGATGCCGACACTGCTAAGACTATGGGACTCTTGGAGATGGACTAAATGGATATTGGGTTGTGAGATGGACATGGGTTTTGGGGGGCTAGGGACAGAATATTATGGTTTGAATGAGATGTCCTCAAACTTCCCATTAACATGGAATATCAGGAGATAAAATGATTAATTATGTGAGCTGCGACCTAATCAGTGTATCTTAGTTTGAATGGACTGACTGGGTGGAAACTGTAGGCTGTGGGATATGGCTGGAGTGGGTGGGCCCCTGAGGGCCTGCCATGGAAGGGTTCATCCCTTCCCTCCTTTCTCCTTCCTGACCCTGGTGTGAGTTGGACCGGCCTTCCTCTGTGGGGCATTTCCTCACGATGTGCGGCCTCAGTTTGGGCCCAGAGTACTAGAGTCAGCTATCTGTAGACTGAGACCTCTGAAACCATGAGCCCCAAAATAAACTCGACCTCCTCTAAGTTGTTTTTGTTTGATATTTTGGTCACAGTGATGAAAAGTTAACTTAATAAAGAGTCATTGTTGATAATTTAAGACAATAAATATTATTAATTGTCAATAATCTAAGATAATGATTATTAAAGTGGAACAGAGAAAACAAGGTACACCTCACTCTGGAAAATTGCAATTGGTCCTCTGCCACAGTCTGGCTGGGCACAAATGCTGCAGTCTGGCTGGGCACACAATCAGGAGCCACCACACAGCTTGTAGATTCAAACAGCAACTCTTTATTCCTGAACTCACACCAGCCGTCTACAATCACGTTCTGGGGAAATCCACGTTCTCTGCCCAAATCCACCTCCACTGGGCTTCTATCTCCAAAATATACTGTCTGAATCCCGTGAGAACTCAAGGGGAACTCAGGCAGCAGGATACGCCCTATTCCCAGCAGGAATAATCTTAAACCTTAAACCTGGAACCTAAACTGGGAACGCCCTAAACACGATTATCTTAAAACCGGGAACACCCTAATCTGCCTTGGTCCTTGAGCAAGGTCACCTACATTCAATGTCACTGCAACATGTCAGCAACATGGGGTACGCTGGCAAGGAAATTGTCATACCTACTTGGCTAATGGCTCCCAGCAGTCCTCAAATGATTATTATATAAAAAGTACATTTTCTGGGGCTGGGGTTGTGGCTCAGTGGTAGAGTGCTTGGCTAGCACGTGCAAGGTCCTGGGTTCGATCCTCAGCACCACATAAAAATAAATAAACAAAATTAATGTATTGTGTACAAATAAAAAATAAATATTTTTTTTAAAAAGTACATTTTCTTCTTTTTACCTGAAATGTTCTGATTAGATCAACCTACTAACATGTACCTCAATGTTTATGTGTCTGTTTGCTTTATGCTGTTTATTAAGATTTAAGAGCAGAATTTCCAAAAATATTGGAAGTTGACCCTTGATTACACTAGACCCAAATCTCTTCTTTTGTCATAATTTTTCCTCCATTAGGTTTCTTCTGTCTTATTCAATTATTTCAGCCATAAATCTAGGTATTAACCCCATTCATTTCCCTTCTTCATCCTCACTCATGAAATATGTCAAAATCCTGTCATCCCTATATGCAAAATATACCCCGATCTATCTGCTCTGGCCCAGCCCTGAGCTTCCTCCTGTCCGTGGGCCCTGGCCTGGTGCCATTGTCCTTGCTGGCTCTCTCCCTGTTGTGAGGCTTGTCCTGAAGACGTCAATCAGGTCATCCTTGGCAATGGGCTTGTAAGAGTGAGTTTCAGCACAGGACGCCCTGCACGTCCCTCTAGAGTTCTTAGAATAAAATCCACACTCCTTCCCACGGCCTGTGAGGCCCTATGGGACTAGGGACCCCAGACACACTGCTGGGTCCCACTCCAGCCACATGCCCTTTGGTCAGTTCCTCGGACTCTCCAGCCCTGGGTCCATCTCAGGTCTTTGTACCTGAAATTTTCTCTGTGTAGGATATACTTACATCTGAGTACTGCACAGTTTGATTATGGTCATCAAAGAGAATTTTAGTTAAATTTAAAAAAAATATATGTGTTTTAATGTATGTCATACAAGCCAAAAATTTAAACATTGCTTGGGTTTTTAAACTTGCATTAAGATATTGGAGACTATAAATTGTTCTAATTACTATGGGGCATAATAATCGCACCTAAATACAGTGGCATAAAACAATACTACTTTTAATGTCCTCGTGGTTTCTGTGGATCAGGGATTTTGGAAGTGTTAGAGTGGAGACTACTTGACTTGATCATGTCCGATTCTCATCCAGGAAGTCGCTAGCACTTGGAATGATTTGAGCATGCCGAGGTTGGACCTCGCTCACGGGATCAGTGTGATGCTGCTCGGGATCAGTGTGCTGCTGCTCGGTATCAGCTGGGAACTCAGCTGGCTCTTTAGGGTGACTGCTTGGGCTTCTTTACAACACAGCAACTACATGCCAAGAGAGCGTGTGGACCTCTTGCTGCTGCCATTTTCCACACACATCTTAGAAAGCAACAGAGTGATTGGCTGACGAACAAACACAGGTATCAACATCAAAGGTGGAACCCCGGGCAAAATGGACCACTGGCCTCACTCAGAAAAAAATATTTATGCTTGTTTGCATCAGTTAGTTTTTCAATCACAGTACTTTTTAAAATTAAAAAAACCCTTAATTTTAATGTAGCCGACCAATCTAAAGTAGCAAGGGTAATTTCCAATAATGTAATTGAAGGCATAATATTTTATATTACTTATAAGATAATGTTTATGACAGCTTATGGCAAACAAATAAGAGACTTCAAACCACCACGTAGAAGATCAAAGAGGTGGGAAATCAATAGACTCAAGGAGATAAGAAATCAACCTATTTTAGAACTTGCCGACTTGGCAGTGCCTCACATTTCTAAGATATACTGTATTTTGATTTTTTATTTTAAATCACAAGAGATAAAAATGTTGGGACATCATGACACAAAGAACAGCCAAAGGATTTTTCATTTACCATATCCCCAAATACAGTACTTAAGCTATTTAAAGACATTTCTCCTATTGCTTTCAAATGTCTTCCTAAACATGAAGATCTCAACTATTCATTCCTTCAAACTACCCTAACTGTCCTTATCTGATGATTAGAAGCTAAAAATAGGGGTGAATATTTTAGAGATGAGGCATTACCTCTTTAATTATGTGTATATTTCACTTAGCTTATTAGTTAAATATTAATTTAAAAATAAATTATGATGGTAACATAAGATTTTGGGTAAAAATAGACGATTAAACTTCTTGGCAAATATACCCAGAATGAATGTACATGTATATGCATACTCTGGGCACAGATATTATCAAGGGAATAATTTAAAGATTTTTTTTTATTGACATAATTTGAGTTTGCAAAACATGAAACCCTAGCATATAGATAATATTTTTTGAGGTGAGAAATTTTGATCCATATGTATCAAATATGTCTTTTGAATATATATTTTTAGAGTGTTGGTTGAACACTTGTAATTCAATCATGAAAATGTTGATAATTTTTAGCTTTGGCAATTCAAAATTTTAAAACTCAACATTGAAACAGAATCCAGAGTTTATTCCTTTGCCATACTTCTTTTCCATAAAGAATTCTTTACATTTTATTAGCTCCTTAGTAAAAAGCCTTTTCATCCCTAAGGTCTCGCTCAAAGATTTTCCACTCTGTTTCCATGACTTAAACTCTGCTACAGAGCTCACCACATTTCACTCTAGTTACTGTGGGTCTGGAGTTTCCTGGAGCCTTGCGAGCCTTGATACCAGTGGGGCCACAATGAGGAGAATGACCGATATACCTTCTGTTTCCCCAGCTTGCTCCAGAAGAAGCCTGGTGCCCTGGCAGCTGCCTGCCAATACCCCTTGTGGTCCACTGCATTCTCTGCCTGCACTCCCGAGCCAGCTCCTCAGTGACACCCATGGTCTGACACCAGGGTGATGATGGGTGCTGCTTTGTGGACCATTTCCAGCTGAGCACCATGGTCTCTGCTGCTTGTCTGACGTGGCTACTCTATGCAGTAATGACATGTCCCAGGCAGAACTTTCATGGCACCAAGAAACGTATGTGTTGGCAGAAGAAGAAAGAATTTTTACCTCTTCTGTGTGTTCTCTGCTTTCTTGCTGGGATATGAACAATTCTTCTAGTGTTCCTATACCTTAGCGGGTTTTCATGAAAATATATAAGAATCAATACACCAGATTCCATTCCATGGGGGTTATCTTTATTCTCTTGTCTTTCCAGTTACGGCAGATAATAAAGTCCCAATCTTTTATTTTCACCCAAACTAGAAACAAATAATACTCTTCTATACCTTCTCTCTACAGCCACATTAAAACCAACTGGGCTCTTTGACCATGACATAGACATGGTGTGTTATTCAGTTTTCCATTACCATAACAAAATACTTGAGATAATCAACTTGAAAAGAGGAAAAGTTTATTTTGGCTCATGGTTTGGGAGGTTCCAGTTCATGACTGGTTGGACCATTGCTTTGGAGCCTGTGGTGAGGCAAACAACATGGTGGGAGTGCATAGCAGAGGAATACTGTCCGCCTCATGGCCAGGAATGAAAATGAGAGAGGAAGACAAAGGGCTGAGCTCTCACATCCCTTCAAGGACCTCTACTAGACACAACACCCCTTAACTTCTCCACCATTACCCAGTGGCACCCAGCTGATGATGAGCCTTCAACGCAAGCCTTTGGAGACATCCAAATCCACAGAGGAGCACATGGTCAGAGGTGACTGGTCCACGTTGGCTGAGGTGTCATGCAGCCTATGACACTTCACGCACATCAGCCTCAGGGGTTTATAAGTCCTTGGAGACACAGCTCAACTCTTTTTTCTTCTCTGCATTGAATCAAAACTAAAAAATGTATTTAAACCAATCTCATAGACCATCCCTTAATTCTAAGATAAGCAAATTAAGAACTCTGAAAATTTTATGTAGCTTAGAGCTAGTGAGTTAGTCCACCACCACTTCTACCAGTTGGGAAAACTGGCAGAAGCTACAAGTTTCCTGGATCAGAGACAAAACACTTCATTACTCACAACACAGCAAGAAAGGCAAGCTACCTGTTTACCTCAAACCCTTGTCTCACTGGGACGAGGAGGAGGTATATCACAGCTGAGAAGCCCAAAGCTCAGGAGCCCAAATTGCAAAAGCAGCCTTCCCAATTTTTGCCCAGGGCAAAATACTATCTTTATTATACTAGAGAGCAAGCAAACCTGCCCCCTGCTCAGGGCATACTCTACTGCTAGCTTCCAGGGACATTCACTATACAAACTTCCTTGAAAAGATAATCTTTTAACTCTAACAAAGACCTCAGGTGCCTCTGCTCATGGGACCCACAGACTCTCAGAAGACCCCTGAGAACGGTCACCCCATGGTGTCAAGAACTGAAATGATCTCACATTGCAAGAGGTAACGCAAGACTAGAACCCAGGCCACGATCCAGGCATTTCTCCAAGTGAAGCAGAAACAGAAAAGGACACTGCTTCCATGTCTTTGATTAACAGTGCAAAGAGCAAGCCAGGCCCTGCCCAAATGTATTTTAAAAGTTTTAAGGTCACTGTGCTTATCCATATGCTGTAATGAACATCATAATATTAACATATAAATTCCAAGCCCTTTCTCAAACCTGGATATACTAAAAATGTAAAACAAAGAAGAAAGCAATGTATAACAAGGTATTGGCTTACTCCCACTGTGTGAGTCGGGACACAAAACGATTTGACTTTAAACAATAAGCATAGAATTTATAGGCTTACTTATAGATATTCACATGGGAGGCATCATATTTCCAAGTCCTGGGGCCTGAGAGACCAAGCTCTATTTTTCTGCAATCATGTATTAGAAAGTAATTGTCAGAAAAAAAAAAAAAAACCCACAAAACTCATTGTTTGAGGAGGTCACATTTTGTGAAATAATGTCTGGGAAAAAAACTCACTGGCGCTAAGCTGCCAGTGTTCCTTGACCAACGTGCTGTTTAGGGTGTTCTCCAGGCTGCTGCTGGGTGTGGTCCCAGGATGTTTTTGTCAGATACTGAAGAAACTGGTGCGGTTCCCAAGAGCTCCTCACCGTGAACTCACCCCAAGTCTCAGTGTGAAAGTGATCTTAGGATGACTCAGCCCCCGGTTCCATCCTCTCTTAAACCATATCCTTCCAGACACACACCCGAGTCATTCTCTATGAAATCCAAGCAATGAGTAAGAAAATCAGCACAAGCTCATGGGTGCCTGCAGGTGACTGGAAGGGATCCCAGTGACAGTAAAGAATTCTGGGATCGATTCCCAGTTTCCAATAAATGAGGGGAGGAAAACAAGCACTTAGCCATTTTTCTTACACAAATTTCACCTAAATTCAATTAAGGAGTTAATCCCTGTTAAAGGTGAGGGGTTGATGAGTGTCAATTGACCTAGGAGAAGCAATTAACAAAATTCAGGCTGAACAACATGGAAAAGGTGCTTTTTATCAACAAATAATTTGCAAGAAAGGGAGTGTGAGAGGGAAGGGGAAAGAAGAGAGAAAGATAAGAGAGTTGAAAGGAGACTTAGGACATATTAGATACTTGCAATGAATGGTCCTTTTAGAAATCTAAAAAAATACACTAAAAATTAGGTTTTAATGAGCCAATTAGGAAGATTGATGGAATTAGTGAATCATTGTTATTTTAAAGGTAAAATTATGGAATTTGTTTAGGTTTAAAAGAGTTTCTATTTTTGTAGTGATACCAACAGAAACGTTTGCAGATAAACAGTTCCTGGAATTTGTTAGCATTATACAAGCTGCTATCAGCTGCCCAATTAACTGCGTGTATCTTAGACCCCCTCTGGTGCCTCTGTCCATCAACTCTGGAGCAGTGAGGTAAGCAACATGGTGTCTTCTAACCTTAGCAGACTCCGCACAGTTGGCTCCCTCCTGGACTCTTTTCTACCTTCTCACGAATTCAGGTCCCAGCTTAGAAACCTTTTTAGTATAGTTGAAATAAAACTCAGTACGAAGAGAAGCACCCCAAATGTTAAGTCAAAGGTCTAAGAATGAAAATTTTCTGTACTGTCCAGAAAACATGTAAATATCAAAATATAGGGCAATTTTGCTATGGAAATATTTATTAAGTTTATTGCTGATAGTTCACCCTCCTCCACAATTTTTTTTTCTGGAATTATATTAATATGAGCCACCCACACCACATCAAGGGTATAACCAAGATACCAATGCCTTTACTGATGGCTGTGTTAGGCTCATGCTAAAATAACCAACCACCCCCAGGACAGATCAATAAGAGACTTTGTCTTTGAAAGTATGTGACAGATCGCCAACTGCAGAATCCTGTGGAGACCAGTCAGCCAAAGTGCATACAGTGATGTGGCAGGTCTAGTCTTTTGGTATCTGTAGTTTGGTGTTGTTGAGTTGCTGTTACTAACTTTTGGTGGTCTTGACTTAACTGTTGTCCCTTGAAGAGCATAGTGATTCAGAAGACCGCAATGTAACTGGTTGCACAGAAAAACAGGAGTCGGCATTAAAGAAGAATTTAAAATGTACTGAGTTTTCAAACAAACAAACAAACAAACAAACAAAAATGAAGGAGATGTTCCCTTTTCTAAAACAAACTGAAATTTGCTTTTTTAAAATAGCAATTATGAAGAAGCTTATTTGGGAGATGCTTAAAGTGCAGGTAGTGTCACTGCTGTCGTTTAACCATGGTGTTGGTGAAGAGCTACCAGAGGGAATGGTGTGAGCTCCCCATAACTGCAGAGGGAAGCCCCAGGCTGCGGGGTCTGGTCCTGCTCCAGGCAGGAGGTTTTCCATTCAGACCAGATTGAAATGTAACAACAGGATAATGCTTGTTATTACTGGCTTCTACTTACCCTGGAGAAATTAAGAGGCATTGTTCACCTCAAACAGAGGATTTCCTCTTTTGAATGGCCCAGGAGCCAACACTCACTTGCTCTGATTGCACTTGGCAATGTGGGCACAGAAAACGCAGAGAGAAAAGCTAAATTGACATCGGCGTGAATTCCAGATGCTCCCAGTGTTAGACTTAATGTGGGGACTGATTATAACAGCAGCAAATAAGATCTCTGGGTTTCAGTATCTATAAAACGCTTTGCTGAAAATCTTAAGGCATATATACTGAGTGACATACAACTCACTCCCCAAATAGGGATACTTTTGAGAAAGAAATGGGGTGCTACATATAGTTAGGCTGTGAATAAGGAAAATCCTGGCAAATGATCACCTTTCTACATACATAGTCAGAGAAAGGCAGTATACAACATTTGACCTGTATTAGTGCGTTTTATAAAACATAGAATGCAGTACAAGCCAATATATTATCCTATTTTATTTGATTGAAGAGTATTTTTTATACTGAGTGTCATACTTTAGGGAACCATAAAATTGAACTTTTTGATATATCTTATCTAATAAAATCTCATTAATAGAAGTGATCATCAGAAATAGAAATCAATTGGTCAGATAGGCTAGAAAATGAGGTTGCTTGACAATCTAAATTGATTTCCCTCTTTAATTGCTTTCACAACTACTGCCCGTGGTGCCCAAGTGTTATCAAGTCTAATTCACTCATTTTGTGGATAGGCAAGTAACTTAACTTCCAGAGCCGGGGCGTAGCCTGGGTTGGAGGGCAGGGCCCTGGGAGTTGCCTCCATGAAAGGCTGCCTCATTCTTAGTGAGCCAGGGCTGGAGTCCTCTGCTCCCTGTTGTCTGCCTCCACCCTCCCCTCTGTGGGGCTTTCTGGGCCTGGCCCATGCCAGCATTACCCAGGGCTAGTACCTCTTGGAGTCTATGCAAATAATGAGTATATATTTTATGGAGGATTTCATAGGACAGACAAATAAGAAACTTAACACTGAACATGCTCAGCAAACAGAGTGACACTCCCCTGTTAGACCTGTCTTGTAATAGACACTTGTAGAAGTCTCTGATACCAGGTTTTCCTCTCTTTCTGGATATATGGAAATACTTCTCAGTTCCTTAGGTCTGGGAGGAATCACATGCCAATCCCAGTGGGATACGTGTGAGCCCACTCAACCTGTAATCCAGTGAAATGTGTCACCTCTAGGCATCTTATCATATATATGAGACCTACTGTCTCATCCCCAGCTCCAGTTATCATGAAGCCTTAGGTTTGGAAGGTAGAGACAAAAGTGGCAGTGTCCTGGATTGCTGAGTTGCCACTTAAGGGCAATTGTCCTGGACAGCTGCCCAGACCATGCAGGGTGATTTACAGATAAGGAAACCTTTATTGTATTAAGACAGCTGAGGCACTGAGCGGGAGGGTTGTGTGCTGCCCAGCCTGACTCTGTTTCTCTTGCCCAAGATGCGTCTCTGCTCTGGGTCTTCCTCTCTGCCCCAGTGTCCCTCCAACCGAGATGGCTATCAACTTGCACACCCCATTGTGTTTATCTGAACAAACGAGACCTTCAGATGACTGACCTGAGCCTCTTGGGTTGGAAGTTTTCTTTCTGTGTGTGTTCTCACAAGTGTGCTGGCAACACAGATAGCACTGTCAATTCTTTTGCTGATAAATCTGCGAGCATCTTTTACTGAATCAGACAGCAAAGCTCTTGAAGATGAGAGAGTCTTACCTGAAGGTCTGTATGTAAGCTTCAACCTTGATGTCTCTGGAAATGTTATCCTTTTTTTTTTTTTCCCCTGGGATGGGATTCTTACACATGTACACATATTAGCTCTAGTTTTCATTAGATTTTCAAGAGAATATTTTAGTTTAAAAACAAACAAAAATAACAACAAAAATTCCCTAAGGAGAGCAGCCTTAAGTTTGAAAAGAAGGGAAACCTTATAGAGGCCTGCTTGCTGTGATATAGATTTTTACCAAGGTCCAAGATTTAGCAAATCCAGAAAGATTACACCCTCTGGTGAGTTCTTGATAATCTGATGTATATTAGCCGGAGCATAATTAATTAGTGAAAACAGATCTTGGTCTGCTAGGTAGAGAGGGTGCTCTCAAGGAGGGGCAAGTTCTATTTTCTTGCTCTCTTCATTTAAGAAAATGACAGAAGGCTAATTATGAACTTTTCTTTCTAAGGGAATAGGCTTCACTAGAAATATTGCCATCAGATGGACTGCAGTTCAGCTGGCCTGAAAGTGACCCTCCCTTGGACCATGTTTGGACAGGAAAAGCCAAGGATCCCACCTTCCCCACATTCCTTTCTCCTTCCTCTTTTTCACTCCTTCTCTCATCTGAAGCTAACCAACACTTGTTCTGCAAGATTTCAAAGGCCTGAGCCATTCTATCATCTTAACATCATCTCTGCTCAGACTTCATGAGCTGATTTATAATTTATAATTTAATAACCAGAGAGTCAGAGTATTACCAAGATACTAAGTAGCTCCTTACCATTCCCCCCACCCCATAGCTACCTTGTTCATAGGTGCAGAGAAGTTAAAATGAAGGACCAATGTTTGCATTACATTCTCAAACTTGTGACACTGTAATTCTTCATATATCTTATATAATATACATATTATATAAGGCATATATATCATATGCATGACTCTAGATGGTGGCAAAAGAAAATATGCTTTTACAAAGTATTTATTTCTCTCACTTTCAGTTGATTCTTTCCTTTTTTTTTTCAGTATTGGGGACTGAACCCAAGGCCTTGCTCATGCTAGGAAAATGTTCTACCTCTGATTTACATTCCTAGTCTTTCTGTCATTCTTTAGAATAGAAAATTTGACACTTTAAAAATATTAACTGAATTTTTACATAAAATTTGGAAAGATGAACTTCAGAAAGTAATCCTCTGTTGATGACATTGAACAATTTTGCTCAATGGTCACCCAAACAGCCACATGGAGAGGATACAGCTTCTGGCAGGAGCATCGGGGTTTGTGCAAGGAGGCCAGAGGTGCCGAGTGGTTCAGTTATGCAGCTCTGGGGGCCTTGGACTCACAGGGCTTTGCTTCACCTGGGGATTGTAGCAAATGGATTCTCATTGAGGTGCTCTGGACTGGGGCCAGGCATTCTGCCTTTCTCATGCTCTCCTAGGCAACGTGGCTGGTGCTTAGAGGTGAAACTCTGAGTAGCAAAGCTCTGTACACAGGGTGACATCACTAACCTGGGATATGTTCCATTTGGGCTGATGTATTCTGTGACATGATCACTGACCTCTCTCTCCCCACCCAGTAACTCGGTATTTTCACTTTGGGACAACAGATTATCACACCAATCTTGCACATGTTCACTGAAAGAATGTAAGGGGTGAGTAATTTTATTTCTTCCAGAATGTATATGTATAATATTTTCCACTAGAAAATTGAACCAAAGTCACAGCCCAGTAGCCTGCACCTTGCAAGGTCTCTGGGTTGAGTGAATCGTGCCATTTATCCTTCCCATGTTCACATTGTGCCAGGATAAGGGGCATTTGCTCAGGAATTAACAAAGCTACATGTTGTGGAGGAGTTGAAGGAGAAGAAGTCTTGCCCGAGAAGGCTGCCAAATATCCCATAGCAAGAAAATCTTAGCATTTTTTTTCCCCTGTGGAGCTTATACAACTTTTCTTCCTCTCATTTGGATTTGGAATCCATCTTCTGTTGTATTGGCCTTTGATAGCATGTGACCCTGGACACACATGAGTAGTTGGATCCATTGTCACTTAGTGTTGGTAAATGTGCTGACACCTCACATTTTTTTATATTTAAACTCAGATTGCATAAATGCCACAGACACCTCTAACAGGGGCCGGTATGGAGACACTTTCAATTATTGTCATGATTTGAGAGACTCTGCCTTTCAGAAAAGCCTGAGCAGAGCATTATTGCTAAGCCTCACATTTCTCATCTATGAAATGGGATAGCAGCAGCAATCGCCTCTGAGGTTGATGGAGATCTTGGCTGGACCCTTGAAAACACCTTCCATCCCCACCTTCCACATCCTCCTGAAACAGGAGATTAGGAAAACTGAAATATCTGCTTTATTTCTTGAATTTTATTATTGGGATTCCCAAATCAACTGAATGAAGTATTTTGTGTTTTGTGTTGTCTTTCGTGCATTATATTCTATTTGCTATATTAAGAGGGTAAAGATTTCTGGGGACCTCTACAGATCCTTGGGGTTCATCACTCAGTGATGCCCCTTTCTCTGAAGGCACCACAAAGCTGAGAACAAAAGCCTTTGCACTAAAGGAAAATCTAGTATTTGGTTAAAATACAGTAGCCAAATCAAAAGGGAGAGATACCAGACGAGAGTGAGAACACAGATTAAGGGATGAGAAGAGCTCATGAGGGCATTAGTAACTCCCTCTTTTTCCATGACTCATTGAGTGTGGGTGATGAGACAGTTCATTGGTTCAGTTCTCCACCCACTTGGGGTGCAGAGCACTGAGAGTCTGTGGTTCCAGCAGGTTCCCACATGGTGTTGCAGAGATGTGGACTGTGGGATGTTGTTGTGTCTGTGAGCCGCTCATGCCCCAACCAGCACTTGGTGTGGATGCGAGTGGGACAGGGTGGGGAAGAGGTTACAGAGCTCTTGGTGGCAATCTGTATGCCCAGGACTGAAGTGGCAGAGAACCATGAGATCCCGTGGATGGGGACAGCTCAGGGCAGCTGGCCTTGTGATGTCACGATATGGATGTGAGGTGTCCCCCAAAAGCTCACTTGTGAGACAAGGCAAGAAGGCTCAGAGGAGAAATGGTGGGGTTATGGGAGTCTTCACCCATTCAGTGAATTAATCCCCTTTTATAGGGATTAACTGAGTGGTAACTGAAGGCAGGTGGGGTGTGGCTGGAGGAGGTGGGTCCCTAGGGGTGTGCCTCTGAGCAATATATTTTGTATCTGGCAAATGGAGTGTCTCTCTCTGCCTCCTGGTGCCATGTTCCCAGTGCTCTCCTCCACATCCTTCCGCCATGATGTTCAGCCTCACCTGGAGTCCCAAGGAATGGAGCCGGCCTTCTGTGGACTAGGACCTCTGAAACTGTGAGCCCTCAAATAAGATTTTCCTCCTCTATAGTTGTTCTGGTCAGATCCTTTAGTCATAGCAACGACAAAGTCTAACTTAAACAGGTGTCTTGCTGAAACCCCAAGGGCACTGTCCCTAGGAGCAGTGAGAAGAGCCGTCAGGAAGAGTCTGTGGGGTGGACCATCCACTGGGGAGCATGAGGGACAAGCCCCATAGTCTCATATGCAGTAGGAGAAGCCCAGCAGAGTTCCTGAAGAGGCAGAAACTGAGAGGATTCTTTAGAGGACCAGCATTTGGGAACTGGTCACGCTTGGGCATTCAAGGTCCACTGTGTGATGAGAGGAGAGATGGAAACACCTGCTATTGACAGGTGTGCTCTGAACATGTTCTTTTCTGTCCTGAGCAGCCTTTGTGCTGGGACAGAGAACACTAATGTTTAATGAGATTGACTGATTACACAAAAAGAGGTTTAGATTTTAGTAACTTATCTGACATCACTAAGATGTCAGATAAGTTATATTATATTTAAAAAATTGAAAATCCACAAGTTGTCATGTTAATCTTTCTCATTACCCTTGCCCATTAGCTCTGAGCTATATATTTTGGGGACAGGGACTAAATGAGCATTATTAATTATTTGAGATAGATTTGAGATTCTTCAGTCAAATCTGTAATACTTTTCAAAGATTCATTCTCTTTATACTCAATTTTTGGCATAGTTTTAACTTTAATAGCCAATGTTTCAAGTACTATTTTTCATAGTAAACATTTCTGAAAGAGTTATGCACGAAAATATTTTTGAATGAAAACCCTTTGAATGAAGAACTAATAGAGCCAGTAATTTCCTGGAAAGTCATTCAACTCCTCATTGGTCCAGTAGGCCTTCTGTGGTCCACCAACTGTCCCCCAGCCCTGACTACCAAGTCAAGTGCACTCTAGGCATGGATTCCAGAGTCAGACTTCCTAGGCACAAGCTGGACTCTGTGACTTCCTAGTTTTGGGATATGGGACCATGACTGAACCCATCTGTGCATTAGTGTCTTTGTAAAATAGGAATAACATTTGCTTTGTGGGGCTGCTGTGATGATTAGGTTGACCATGTCCAGTCCCTGGGTGCATGACTGGCACTTAGCAAGGCCAGCTGCTACTATTATTTCTCTTCCTGGTAATTTTGCCCACACACACTTGGGCAGTGCTTGGACATGGTTGAGAAGATTGTTAGCTAGGCTGTTTTATTGTGTCATCTTAGCTCTGTCCTTTACATCTCTGTAATGTAAGAAAGCCAGCCTTCTCCAGGCCTCTCTATCCCTTTATCAAGTGGAGGAAGTTATCTGTTTGGACTTCTTCACTGAGCTAAGAGGCTGTAAGCAATTGCTCTGCAAATATGAACTTTTAACTAAGGAGGCCTGGGAGACACACAAAAAGACCCTGACATGTGACATTTCTTTCTACCTTTGTTTTCTTTCTTCTGCCATGGTGAATTAGTCTAACTAGTGACAAATCATTAAACTGTAGTTGATTGACAGTTATAATTCCTTGGGCTTTTACTTTGTCTCTTTCAAATATCCTTTTTACATTTTGTTAGTTCAGTGTTTTGTTATTTTTATATTTTGTTTCACCTGAGTAATCTATTTTCCCCAGTTTTTCTCCTTGCAAATCATGGCATAAGTTGTCATTCCCAAATGCCCTATCTGCCATTTTTATAATGTCTTTCCTTGATCTGCAGACCACTGCTTCCCACATTTTAATGTGCATAGAACACTCTCGGAATCTTGTAAAGTGGAGGTCCTCATTCAGTAGCTCTGCATTCATAATGAGCCTGCAGGTGAAGCAGGTAGGCCAAAGACATACCTTGAGCACATTCTTCTGCAGAAGAAGTAGTAATAATTATGATGACGAGGACATCACCTGTAGCACACTTGTCCCCCAGTACTGTTCTGTGAGCCTCAGGCACATTGACTTACTCCCCCTACAGCTTTATGATACACAGAAGATTCTTTTTTTTCTTGGTGCATAGAATTATACTTGGGAGTGGGATTCACTGTGACCCAATTGTACATGCACATAACAGAACTGGTCAATTTTATTCCCTAGAACTTCCCCTGAGATAGGCAGCAAGGAGGCTAGTAATCAGCCTGAGGGTATGTGATGGTGAATGCACACTGACCACTGTGTCCTGTGACTTAATGGAATAACTGGCCCTCAGCTTGTTTGCACTCCTCATATCAAACCATCCTTGGGTTGCATCATTATTGAACCACTTAGTTTTATTTAGAGCCCGTGCAGGTAAGTGGAGGGGAGGTGTGGCTCACTGTCCAATCTGCTAGATGCTATCCACAGGGGCTTGGGACACTCAATATGTGAGCCATCTGAACTGAAATGAGTTTAGTGCTCAATTTGTAAGTGTGAAATACAAAGCAGATTAAGAAAACAGCATGGTAAACAATGTAAAATATTTCATTAATAATTTACAATAAAGAATTTGTCGATAAATAAAATAATAAGACAAAATAAAGATCCATTAATGATTTTATAATAAATAATGATGAAATACTATTTTGAATGAATTGGGGTAAATATAATATTTTAAAACAAATTTCCACCAGTTTCTTTTTGGCTAGGCTGGCAGGCCTTGGGGAATTCTGGTTGCGACTCCGTGTCTGTGTGATGTTCCAGAACAGGCGATCGGCAGGGCCCGTCTCCAGTTTGCTCACTGGCACAGACACAGCTCCATGAAACAGGGCCTGTCTAAGACTCAGGGAATGTGGTGAGCTCGGGTGGGGCCTGTGGGTAACCAGCTGCTGACAGGGAGGCCGGCCCTGTCTGCTCTCCCTAGGCCTGAGTGTTGGTCCTACCCACAGTGTTCACAGTGAGTGCCCTTGAAGCCTTCAGTACTGAGCAAGTGACCACCCATTGGTGTGTCGATTTTAGCGTGAAGAAGTCTTGATTCAAACCCAGGAAGGCATGTGCATTCTTCCAGGGAATCAGCTTCTGTTTATAATTTGAAGGAGCGAATTAGACTACCTTTAAGATTCCTTCAAGATTGAAAGTTGGAAAACTGTTTGCTAGCTGGTACATGCAGGAACAGGTGACGTGTTTTAAATTCATGGAGGCAGGGCGGGGGAAAGGCCATCTAGCTCCAAGATACAGGAGTGAATGTAGAAGGCAAACATTTTCCATTGGCTCAACTCACAGGCTGCAGGACTTCCGTAAGCAGACAGCTAGCTTTCCTTGTTTTTCAGGGTTGAGAGTGTTCAGAGCCTCCACAGGTCACTGTGGTCCCTCCTGCTGCTGGAGTTGCCCAACTCAAAGACAAAGAAAGGATTCTGGCTTTTAAATGAGTCTCCAAAGCCCAATTAAATGGGCCATAAAATCAAGGGTTCTGAGTTTGCTGTACTTTTCTTGTAACTTCTGAGCCACACCCAGAGGTGAAGAATAACTGATCTGAGACTTATTTTTCCTATTTCAAGTTCAAAGTTAATTCTGTTTATTTAAAACATTCTCATCTCTGAATTGGAAACATTTGTTTTTAGAAGAGTGGGATCATGTGGACACAAAATTGTTAAAATTAGTCCAATATAAAATAATAGAGGTGGAAATAATGATTCCAGATACATAATGTATAAGTCTAAACTTTGGAAAAATTAATTTTGGTCAATGTGATTATTGAGCTCAAGCTTTTCATTGACCTGATTAAATATGTAAACACATTTTAATATCTTTAGTGTTTAGGAGAATAGTATTTTGTTCCTATAAATTTTTTTAAATGATTCATCTTAATATATACTGGAATCTTTAATTTGTTCAGTGCTATTAAGTGCCCTCTGGCAGAGGCATAGAAAAGAACTTCAGAAAAAATAAGTATCCTGGCAACTAGTCCTTGAGTTACCATTAATTTGAGGGATTAGTTCTGTGCTACTTTGCACACATGTCTGTAATTTTTCAACCTTTACCTTCATAATGGCAGGTCATTTTAATATCAACTCATTAAACAGAGAACAAGAAAAGTAAAGGCAAATACATTTTTGGAAAACTTTTAAAACCTTGAAATCATTTTAAATATCAACTTGACATTTTGTACTTTGGGGTTTGGCCTCAAACACTATTTAAACCAGATGGCAAAAGGGCGGATTACATTGTGATGACTTCTTGGTGAATCTTAGTGGAATACCCAAAATACAATAGGTTATAGTTATTAACTCAGAGTATCACGGATTCAGGTTCTCCACTACCATGCATGTAGTAAAACCATTGGCTACTTTTAAAAAATTAACATGGTGAGAACTTATCTTTTAAAGACTGAAAAATGTAAACACTCATCAAGCCATAGTTTGTAAATAGGTTTGCCTTTTCTCTAGGCATCTAATTTAGTGGCCGATAGATTATTTATGTTTATATCATCATTTTTTTATCTTTCAAATAAACTGTCTGGCATTCATTTCTTTATTGAATTAAAAGTGTATCTCATTTCCATAGTGGCTTTTGTTTGATTCAATTCCCTTATAAGTATTAGCAAACTCTGACTTTAAAAGGGATCCATTACTAAGTGGAAAGCTCTAACGTAAGAATAAATGCAACCTTCTTTCAGGAAGAATAACCCCGGCAGCCAGCTCCCACAGCAAGCACTGATTCAGAAAGGAGCACTTGTGCTTGAAGATGGTCACAAATGGAAATGGAAATCCTGAGAGAAAAGATCACTGCATGTTTTGAGGATGAGTTGGCATTTCCTTTTGTAAGGACTTGGTCATGCCATAGGCATTATTCTTTAAAAGGTCAAGTTAAATTTCTTTATGTGTGGTGGTCTGCCCTCTCCTGGGCCAGAGTCTTATATGAAAGATCCATTGGATTTGTAAAAAGAAATTCAGCTCCAAAAGAATAAAAAAATGTAGTAAATAAAGTTGGTGGTGAAATCTTAACATATAATCATGACCCTGGCACCTCCTTGCAGAATGCAGCCCTTTTTAAATATCTGGGGAGATCTCAGGTGTGTGGTTCTTCTATTAATTCCCTTCTTATCTCCTTTTACCTGCTTTGCTTTCTTGCAAAATAAACACAGCTTGGCACTTTACGTCTTTCCTGATCTCTCTTTTAAGATTATTTCAGATGTAACTGAAACAGAATTGCCCCTTTGTCCATTTTTTTCCATTGAAGTTTTCTTTATTAGACATGTTGTAATATGAATTTGTTAAAGAAGACAATTGGAGAATAGGAAAAAACACTTAAAGTAACTTGTGAACCAGCTGCAATGATACAATCACTGTTGACATCTGGGAGACTGAATCTTCAGGTATTTTGTGTGCACGTTGGTTCTAAATATCTGCATCTGTATCCATGTTGATGTAAGTGTCATCTATAGCTTTTTTTGGGTTTGTTTCTGGTTCTGGGGAAGGCTCCCAGCTGTCTGTGCTCTACCCCCTGTAGGAGCCCACCCTCACCTTTCCAGGCCAGAGGCCCTGGCTGTCAGACTGGGAACTGAGACTTCTCCCCATCTCCCTGAGCAGTGCTTGATGGTGAGTATCACAGGCCGAGCCAGTCAGGTTCCGGTTCTCTCTCCAGGGAGTCACAAAGTAGAGTTCATTGATGACTTGTCTGCCTTGGTGGATGGCAGCCGTTAAGCTAAGGAGATTTTAGGAGAGAGAACAGGGGGAGATGAGCATGCAGGGAGACTGTGTTCCTGTCACCTTGCTGCATTGATCCCAGACACTTCGCAGTCTGACCAGTTGTCTCCCGATCTGTGAGATAAGCTCAAATCCTTTCAGTTAAGTCCTTTTTTGATTAAGAGAACTCAAGTTGTTTTTTTGCCACTTTAACTCACACACAGAGTATGCTGGTGACGACGTTTCTGCAGGAAGGAGAAATATTGGACGGGACAATCATCCCTCCTGTTCTCCCTCAAGTGTGTCACCTCTCAGGAAATGATCTTGTATTAAGCTTCTCCCATCTGGCAGATGTGAGCAATCTGTCACACCTTCCACTGTCCTCAAAGCTCCTTCACAGTAAACCAGACGAAGCACAGAACCAGGTGGGGGAGACAGAACAGGCACTCAGCAAGCAGCAGCTTGGAGCTGCTGGTGAGGATTAGCTGATGACATTTGCAGCGTCAGGTGGCACTTATTTTCTGCTGCATTCTTCAGTGGACCCAGTGGCTTAGTGTTGTTCCTGAGGTGGTGTTAGCTAAGGTTCCTGAGGAGCCCAAGGCCAAGAGCAGTGCCATGTTTCTAATTAAGGAACCCAAACTACTGTGCCAGCTTCTGTAAATTGTCAATGGCTAAAGGGTCAGCTAAGGACACAAAAGCACATCCTATGCCACGTGATGCCAGATCCAAGGGGAAAGTATTTTTTGCCATTTTCCCAGATTTTGGGGGACCAAATTGTTTTAAATCTACTTTCTAGAAAAAAAAAACTAAAACTAAAAACTACTTTCTAGAAAAAAGACTAAAATTAAAAATTAGGAAATTAAATGATTTGAAAATATGTCTGTCATGCCGAAGAAAGATAAAAATGGCAGGCACAGTTTAAATTGTCTTAATCAGTGTGTTGAATTAGCCCTCACTTTCCACTGCAGACTGAAGGGTGCCTAATTTAATTCCAATTCACCAAGTTCCTGAATTAACCACCACCCTTCCTTCTTCCTATGTCACACATTGGCAGTCCACGTAATCCTGGGTGCTTAAGGCTAGTGGATTATTTTTTTAACACACACATCAAACAGGTGGTGTCGAGTGGGAAGCAGTAAATGATGGGAATTAGGTTGAAAATTCTAAAAGACTTTGACATCCAAAGTCCCTCTCTGTGTCCCTGTCTCTCTTTATCTGACTCTCTGTCTCTGTCTCTCTCTTATACACACACGTTTCTGCTTAGTTTTGAAATCGACAAAACAGGGAAATATTGCTGTCATTTTATGGGCACGTACTCTCTGAAATAAGGTGAAGTCTAATCAACCACACTCTGTCCACCTGAGAGGCCCTGACAGTGAACTCAAATCTGCTCATTCCTGTACTTAGGTATTTGAGAATTAAGGATATATCTTTTTGAAAAGTACCCATTTCACTTTTCTGATTAACTGGCTAGTTGTCTATCCCAACATGTTGAATTGAGAGGGATCACTATCTTATAACCAGATGGGTTTTGAACCAGATTCTTTCAATCTGTAGACTAATTTTTTAGTAGGATTTTGACTCATGAGGAAATTGTGGTCATTCTTTCCTTCTAACTCAGACAAGTCACGCCCCTGGAAGAACTATCAATTGCTCCAGGAATTCTGTAGTGTGTTTAAGTCTCAGAGAAATGGAGCAGGTGAATGGAGTGTCTCTTACTTAGGACTCTGAAATCACTCCTAGTGGGCAGCCAGAGCAGAGACGTGGCAGAGGAACAAAGTGGCAAAGGTCTCCTGCACATTTGTACTCATCAGTTCAAGGGCAGGAACAAAGGGACACTGAACTTGAAAGTAAGTGATGATAAAAAGTACCAAGATATAATAACCCAAGGTCGAGGTGATGCCGAGATGACATACAACCCAGAAGCAAAAGTTTATTCTATTAATATAACAACAGCAACAAAAAGTAAAATCATCATAATAAAAACAGAAAACTAACGTTCGGAACATGTATTACAAGCCCTGTTGGAAACTATAAATCAATATGAAAATGATCAGCAATCCATCAGAAAATGAGCAGAGCTATGTACACAAGAAGGAACATAAAATCCATAGAGAAAGAGCTCCGAGTGGTTGTTAAACATGCTTAAATTCTTCATCTTCATTGACAGAACGAGAAGTTCAATTAAACCACAGCTGACATGCCATTTTTTTATTTCTGTAAGACTGACAAACGTCAAAAGTGTAATAGGGCTTTCTTGTTAGGGTGAAGGGGACAGTCGCTTTATGCACTGCTAGTGGGAACACTGTGACAAGGTTTCTGAAGAGAATTTGTCATTGTCTGTCACAATGACAAATGTGTCCAACTTTCTGTCCTGTAATCCCCCACTTCTTACTTATACACTCCTGGTCTGTGAACTTCCTTTTCCAGCACTGTTTATATGCATTAGGAACAATATCTACCCAGACACATAGGTGGTGTCACATGCATGTAATTAAATATCATCAATCCAATGGCCACAGAAAGGGTGATTTTCACTTCCCTCCATGAGGTATCACAAGATGTCCAGGAAAACTCTTCCACTGAACGTGGTTAATTAATGTTAAAATATTGCCGATACAGGGCTAAGGTTGTGTAATGTATGGAAGCCCTTAGGAGCCACACGTGGAGCTCACACACACGTGCAGGGTAAGTGAGTGGTGGATTAAGAGCCACCTGAAGAAGCTGCCACTGCGCCGAGAGCTGGATCTTCTGGGTTCAGAGCCGCATAAGACAGAGGAGGCGGCCAGACTCATGCCTTGGGGGGTAGACGCTAAACTACCTGTCAAAGGGCCTGGCCCTAACTAAACTCCCTAACTATACTTTTCCTAGTTTGGGTGGGGGTGGAGAGACCCTGTAACACAACATAGGCAACATATGGTCATAATTGAGACCAAAGAACACAGTCTCTCTTCTTGCAAAGTGGAGGCACAAGTTATCCCTCATACAGGTGTGTGAGCCAAATTTGAACTTCCTCCAGGGACCTGAAATACCTCAAGCAAATAATTTATTTTTGTGAGCTAGGTTAATACTGTAACCCAGAATTAGAAAGAAAAAAAGGGTCAGGAAGTGGGGAGATCTCTTCTGTAAGGTCATATAGGTTGTATATAGTCTAGGAATAAAAACATCCATTGAACAATGTAATACAACTTGTGGGGACAGTGATCTAGCAGTATATATCACAATGGCAAGTGCACATAACTTTTTGTCGTGTAATTCTACTACTTATTTACATGCTATGTGTAAGGTCTTGCTTACTATCTGGATGGCCATCTTAAGTGACAGCCGCCATTTTAAATTTTGATTTCGTGCCCAGGGGCGTTTCTGAGAAAGACTCACCATTCCCTCATATCAACCCAATCCTTCAACACCTGTATTAGTACCTACCTGGCTTTAATCCCTGAGCCTGCCCCATAAAAGTCCTGAACCCCAAGCCAATTTTGTCTCTCTCTGTCTATGGAAAGATAGCCTTTATTTGGCTATGACAAATAAACTCTCTCATGAGTATCTCTGCCTGGTCCATCTTTTATTTCTTGCTCTCTTATCTCCCGGTTCCTTGCTTTCCTTTCAATGGTGCTGAAACCCGGGATCAGGTTCCCATGTGTGCCTGCTCCCCTCTTTAAGGGTCACTGAGCGTCCCTGGGCCCCAATCCAGATTCCATTGCAGGACCAGGCCCTCCCTTCTGCCGAACGCCCTCTCTGCACCCACCACTCAACAGTTCAGGTAAGACCCCGGTCTCCGGTAAATCTAAATGACCTATGGGTCCTGGGAAGTGACTGTTGATCATCAGGCATTCCCAGGGTTTCTGTGAGGTCAGGGGCACACCCAGCTGAAGCTTTCACAGCTACGGCTGACCCCTAGTATTGACCAGGTCTATAGGTGGGCTTTTATTTGGGTCCTGAGTTTTGAGAAAAACCACCAAGGGCGTTTGGGAGTTGTTCCTGGTAAGACTACCTCTTAACCTTGGGTTAATCTCTGCAGGCTTCTCCCCTCTGTGGTCCTAGCTGGGTGCCCAAGTGCCTCTGTAGGCCCTTCCCCTGATGCTTCCAGAGGTGATGACGCCCTGAGCATAACCGTCCTCTTGACTTGTTGATTCTAGAGACTGGGGGACTCCCCACCTCTAAACTCACCTCCTCCATCTTACCATGGGCAGCTCCTGGTCCATTCCCTCCCATAGTCCTCTAGGCTGCCTTCTGGCTAACTTAGGGTCTCTCTCTCTCTCTCACCCAGGACCTAAACCCCCCAAAACTTATACATTTATGCAATCAGATCTGGCCTCAATATCCTTTGGACTCTAAATGGCTGCTTAACGGCACTCTAGATCCCAATATTATCAGGGATCTTTTCAACTATTGTGAGTGTTTGGGAAAATGGAAAGAGATTTCATACATTCAGGCCTTTTCCTTTCTACGGCCTAAGCCCTCTCTCTGCAACTCCTGCTCTTCCACATAAGTCCTCTTAGCTCTCACCTCCCCTATGCCTGCTTCTAAAGGGACAGAAGATCCTACCCAGGACTCCTCCCCCTTTGACCCAGTGGATGAGCCCTTGCCATATCACAATTCTATTTCTGATGAAGCCGCTGTAGCAACTATCCCCTCAGCCCCTCTGCTCTTCTCTCCTCTCACCACACGTATATGGGTTGCTGCTGTCTAACCCGCATCTCTGTGTCCTCTACGCTAGGAGGTGGGATAGATGGTGTCATCTGGGTTCCTGTGCCTTTCTCTTTGTCACATCTTTCACAGATAGAAAAGTGGGTTGGGTCCTATACTTCAAGCCCCACCACATACATCAAAGAGTTTCAATATCTGACCCAATTACATGATTTGACCTTCCATATGATCTTGTCTAACACCCTCCTGCCCAAGGAGCACAGGCGAGTTTGGGAGCAAGCTAGAAATTATGCTGATGAGGTACATCAGACCCCCCTCCACCGCCGCCCATCCAATTGGTACTGAAGTGGCCCCTGGTCAGAACCCCAACAGGGATTATAATTCGCCTGGAGGAGTAACTAGTAGAAACCACTTCATTACTTGCCTCATGGCAGAACTTAGAAAGGCAGCCCATAAGGCTATCAATTATAAAAGGCTCCAAGAAATCCTCCAAGATAAAAATAAAAACCCTTCAGCATTTTTAGGTCACCTGACCAAGGCTTTATTATAAGATACTAACCTGGACCCTGAGACTCCAGATGGGAGATAACTACTAATGACCTACTTTTTCCAGATATTAAGACCAAACTAAGGTGTCTTGAGAGGGGGACCCTAACTCCCCAAGTTGAGGTTCTGGGAGTGGGTTTTAAGGTGTATAACAAGAGAGACGATAAGGACCAGAAGCAGAAATATCAGATGCTCGCTCAAACCATCCATCCATCCTCAGCCTCTGTCCCTGGTTCCACTGGCCTGGGGAAGGGTCCCTTGGGGCCGCCCAGACCCTGTTTTAAATGTGATCAGATGGTCACTGGGCTTATACATGTCCCAAGCCTCGAAAGCCTCCAGGCCCTTGTCCTAAATGCCATCAGGAGGGACTGTTGGCTACTGACTGTCCCCCAGCCCATAGTGGCCCATGACCATCCAGCCCTTCTGGTTCTCCTTTCCAACTATTGACTGGCTGCAACGGACCATCGAGGCCTACCACCCCATCACCCGACTGCTACCATCACTCCATGGGAACCCAGGGTAACTCTGTGTATTTCAGGCAGGCCTGTGTCCTTCCTCCTAGACACTGCGCTATACATTCAGTCCTCAAGGAGTTCTGAGGGCTACTACTACTCATTCTGTGACCTCTATTGTGGGGTAGAGGGCAAACCTTACCAACCTTACAGACACCTAGCCTTGTTTGTGCTTTTGGCTCTCTAATTTCTACCCACTCCCTTTTGGTCATTCCATAGTGCCCTGTTCCCCTCATGGGAAGGGACTTCCTCACAAAGTTGGGGGCTACACTTTCTTTCTCCCCTCATATTCGCTTCCACCCACTCTCGCCTGCCACTCCTCTGATCCTCACCCTGACCTTAGGACCATCCTCTATTCCATCTGCCAGTGCCTCCCATTATCCCTGTCCAAGGTGGATGCTACTGTCTGGGATGTTTCAAGTCCTTCTATGGCCTCACACCAGGAGCCCATTCACATCATCTCAAACCCCCTCCCTTTTATGCCCAGTCATAATGCCTGCTCTCCCTCCTTGCTGCTGCCGTCCCTATCCTTCTGCAGAGCATTCTTGTGGGGCTCCTGACAACAAACCTGCTTCTTACCCTAGGTGTGTGAGTGACTAGTCCTGGGCCATTTTCTTTTATTGATACTAGTGACTTGATCCTGGTCTCCCATAAGCTTTGCTCACCCCTCCAGGGATTTGAGCTGCTTTGGGACCCTGGCCTGAGGGCCCAGGACAATGAGCACACACCATCTTCCATTCACCCAGGGCTCTTCTTCTTCATCCACACTCTGGCCTCATTTAGGAAGTGACTTCGCCCTTCCCTTCCCCTCCACCTCACAAGTCTCCTCTCCAGAACTTAGATCCTGGCCCAGCACTAAGATTCCTGCCCTTCCCTTCCCCTTGGCCAGTTCACTCCTCCCTTCTCTCAGTCCCAGTCTCCAAAGCACCATGGGGAACTCCCAAATCCTATCTGACTCTCCTCTCGGCTACCTCCTTGCCCCCTTAGCCCCACTCCATTTGGCTCCTGGTCTAAAGCCCCATTCACCAATTCAGCCTTCCAATCTTCATGACTTTTGGGAAAGCTCAGCTCAGAAAAATGGAAGAAAATCCCTTATGAGCAGCCTTTCTCCTTTCTCCACTCTAAGCCTTCCTTTTGTTCCTCTTGTTCCCCGCCCAGCTTCTACTTGCCACTAAAGCTCTGGATTCCTCCAGAGACCCTACTTTTAAACAAACAAGGGATCCAGAACTCCCCTACATTGTAAAATGCTAGGCAGCAAGCTCCCTGGCCAAGGCCACACTGAAGCTAACAATGACAAAGGACAGACTCAGCAGGCTTGATCACAGGCCTAAGGGGGAAAAAAAGGTGTCAATTTAGTTTGCCCTTGGTTACAACACAGAAGAATGACTTCAACCGCCCTCTCTCCATCTCACATGCCCATTTCACCTTTATGCAGTTGAAAAGCAGGGATTTGTTCTAGGGGTCCTCGGACACATGCTGGGGCCAACCTTTGTCCCTGTGGCTTAGCTATTGAAGGGTCTTGACTCTACTGTTCTAGGATAGCCCCTTGCCTACCAACATTGACCACAGCTTCTCTATTCATTAATGAGTCAAAAAAACTCACCTTTGGGGTCCCACTCACCATCCTGGCACTGACCAAACATTCAAAACCATTTAAAATTAATTCATCTTAAAAACATGGGAAACTAGGACTAAAAAAGAATTTTATTTTATTATTTTTTTTAATTTTGATTTTTTTTTTTTGTATTGGGGATTGAACTCAGGAGCACTCAACCATTAAGCTACATCCCCAGTCCTTTTTGTATTTTATTTAGAGACAGGGTCTCACTAAGTTGCTTAGAACCTTGCCATTGCTGAAACTGGCTTTGAGTTCATGATTCTCCTGTCTCTGCCTCCTGAGCGGCTGAAATTATAAGTGGTGTGTTCAGGGCTAAAAATTTTAAAAATCTTATTTGTGGTATGTACTCAAGGTTAAAGCAACCTCAAATTTGATGGTGAAACATTAAAAAGCATTCACTTTGAAATTAAGAATGTATTGTATCAAGGAGCATATTTATAATATTTAACATTTATCTTATTATTTGAACCTGTACAAGTAAAGGGTGGAATTATTTATTAAGAAAAAAGCTATTATTTTTTGCAGATAATATGAGAGTCAACAAAATACATCAATGTAATTTACTAAAAAATCATTTGGTGCTAAAAGTTGAAGGGTTTGCTTTAGAAAGTATCAATATGCAAAAATGTCAGTTGCTTTGCTAAACATCAGTAAATGTTTAATTCTAAAAATAATAAATTTTAAAAGAGAAAAAGGAGAATCCAGAAATATGACAAAATATGAGAATTTTTATGTAGAATTTTATAAAAGATTTTATTAAAATCATTCGAGGGAAGTATTCCTAATGAAGAAGTAGATATGTCATATTCACCCACGGATGACTTAATATTATAACATTATTAATTAATTTATGCAAATAAAAGACCAAAGATAGCCATAACCCCGGTAAAAAAAATAAAGTGGGAGAATTTACATAAGTAAGGGTCATGATGTTTTTTATTAAGCAATAAAAATCAAGAGGGGCAGCTGGGCACAGTGGCATGTGCCTGTAATCCCAGAGGCTCAGGAAGCTGAGATAGGAGAATCCCAGGTTCAAAGCCAGCCTCAGCAACAGTGAAGTGCTAAGCAACTTAGCGAGACCCTGTCTCTAAATAAAATACAAAATAGGGCTGGAAATGTGGCCCAGTGGTCGAGTGCCCCTGAGTTCAATCCCTGGTACAAAAGAAAAAACCAAGACGAACAAGAGACATGGGGCAGAAGCACAGGAGGTTCTTTTTCTTTCTTTCTTTTTTTTTTTGCTCAAACACAGGCCATATGAAATTAACTTTAGAGATGTATATGCTATAAAACATTAAAGAATATCAAGAAAGTATAAAATCTGAAACAACTTTTTAAAGCTCTAGGTGGCAAATAAAAGAGACTATACAGAGTGATGCACATAAGTCTCAAATTTATTGACAACAGTCTCAATCCATAAGATAGCCAGTGGTGGTTGTTTCACTGTTATTCTATATATCTTCAGGGACTGTATGGATGCACATGCTATATGTGTATGTAAACATATAAACATGCATAAATGCAGACAATGCTATCTATATATCTTTATCTATCTATCTATCTATGCAAGTAATCATAACTTATGAATGCAGTCTACAATCCCTAGTTTAAAAAGAGTTGATGGGAAAAGGAAAAAAAAATGAGATGATTTTGTGTATAATGAAATGGGAAAAATTAATGGTAAAAAACAGAGGCATGGAAAATTTGTATAGAATGCTAGGATCAGTAAATATAATAGAGCAAATTAAGGATCCATGCGCATTTTGCTCATTTGTGTTGACTGAGTGTGCCCAGGACCCTATCGGCCAGGTGTGAGTCAGAGAGAGTGGGAAGAAGAGCTTTCTAACTTCAGATGACTCTTAGGCTGAGCAAATATGACTAGTAATCATTAAAATTTAAAAAGTAGGTGATACTATTTTACTCACATGTTCTGATTAAGCTGGGTCCTATGATATATCAAGATGGCAGGTAAGGAAGGAGAATCTGGTAGCTTCTAACTGAGGACCAGACCTTGCCCCCGGCCTTCTCACCTGGAGAGCCTGGGATGAAACCTGGGGGTGCCCTCCTGGTGTTACAAAGAACAGGTGATAGGAAAGGAACACCAACTATGAAGATTAGTTTTACAAACTGCAAATCATAAGCATGAAATAGTAGAACGGGAGGGAATTCAGTAACGTCAAACCAGAAAATCACACGGTGTCAAGGGTCACACCAGTTCTCCTTAGCAGGGCTCACGCCAGTCAGGTGCACTGGTTTCCATAAAGACCAGTCAAAATTTCCAATCGTTACTGGCCTTAGAAATCTGACTTTCTAACAAAAACTAGCTTATTATATTCTGCTGGGAGCCATTAGCCAAGTAGGTATGACAATTTCCTTGCCAGCGTACCCCATGTTGCTGACATGTTGCAGTGACATTGAATGTAAGTGACCTTGCTCAAGGACCAAGGCAGATTAGGGTGTTCCCGGTTTTAAGATAATCTTGTTTAGGGCGTTCCCAGTTTAGGTTCCAGGTTTAAGGTTTAAGATTATTCCTGCTGGGAATAGGGCGTATCCTGCTGCCTGAGTTCCCCTTGAGTTCTCACGGGATTCAGACAGTATATTTTGGAGATAGAAGCCCAGTGGAGGTGGATTTGGGCAGAGAAGGTGGATTTGGGAGAGAACGTGGATTTCCCCAGAACGTGATTGTAGACGGCTGGTGTGAGTTCGGGAATAAAGAGTTGCTGTTTGAATCTACAAGCTGTGTGGTGGCTCGTGATTTTGTGCCCAGCCAGACTGTGGCAATATTCCTGCAAAACCTCAAGGTTGAGCAACACTGGAGAGCCACAGGAGAGGACTTACCAGTGAGCCAAAGTAAACCCACTTATTTATGACATGCTCTGGCCAATTTTTTGAGGTTCATATTTTACAACACTTTCCACTGTTCTGGAATTTTCCTTCTATTAAAAATTATGCAAAATTTACTAAATATATGTCAGTTGTGTAAAACTGACAAATTTATTTCAATAAACTGATTATTTTTTAATTTGTGATTTTTTAAATGCCTTTCGGTGGCACAGCATAAATTCTTTTTTGCTGGTTTGTGAGTTTGCTGTGCTATCATAAGACTGAGAACTTATGACTTATGGCAGAATCCTGAAGTAATCCAGGTGCTAATGTTGCTATATAGTTATACCTGTTAAAAAACATTTGTGTGCCTACTGTGGGTGAAACTCTGTGAGTGGGAAACATGGGAATATACATGCAGCACTTTTCGATAAATCTGTTTGCCTGTTTGTATGAGGGCCCAGATGTGCGGTGACTAGGGGAGGAGAGACAACAACAGATAATTACATTTTTTGCCGTGCCCTGTAGGCAGCATTTGGGGTTGGCAGAGAAATCTGGTTTCCACAGGATGCAGGGCAGGAGACACCTTTTATCTGAATCTTGGGAGATGAGACCACGTATGAAAAGAAAGAGCAAAGAGACTTTAAAGAATCAGGAAGAGCATGAGCTAGCGGAGGTGCATCTTGCGGAGGTAAATTGCTTATTTGGAAAGCAAGGGGTGTAAACAGCCCAAGTTTCCATAGGCAGAGCACCAAGGCTGGCCACCTACTGAGGGCCACCAGGAGCAAAGCGGCGCTTGCTCACGCACACCGCTGTTTGCTCACAGGGCCATTAAATAGTTCTGAAAACGTTTTAGAAAATACTTTAACCTGAAACACATTTTCTCTAAAAGAAGAGATATTTAATGAGTCCTCTTGTCCATCTGCCAGAAAATGGATGGATTTGGAAAACATAAAGTTCAGCAAAATAAGCCACACGCTGAAAGAGGAGGATCATGTGTTTTCCCTCATGTGGAAGCTGGAGAAGAAAAGGAAAAGAACTGTCAAGAGAGCAGAAGAGACACCCCTGGGACTGGGAAGGGAGGGGGAGGACAGGGCAGGGAGAAACCGGGGCAGGGTGGGGTGGGGCTGGTGACAAGATTCACCTGCATGTGCAGGGACGCCACAGCCAAGGTCACCACTCTGAGCAACTGACACACGCTCACCTGAGTTACCTAAGAAGCTAGGAATACAAGGTCACAGTAGCTTAACAAATAGATATTTTAAAAATGGTGACTAAATAAAAAACACATGACATACATGTTTCCACAGGTCTGACAAAGAGGGAATACTGCAAAATAGATGAAGTAAGGAATCTATTTCACTACGAAGATGCCCTTGAGTTGGCCAGCATGGGCCTTGACAAGTGATGCTGCCCCTTGGACCTGGAATACAATGGAGCTGGATGGAAAAGTACTGGGTAGGAGGAACAGAAAGGTTTGTATGGAGTAATGCAGTAAGTGAGCGTAACACCACTCCACGGGTCCCCCGGCTGCCACACAGGCAGCACCAAGATCTAGACACAGTCAGAGCTGCCCGTGCCACCTTGTGGCCCCAAGAGCCTTCCCTGCCTTTGAGCAGCTCAGAAAGCGGAGAAACCAGCATACACATCCCCTTATTCTGTTTCCACCAGCCTTCATGGAAACAGGAATAACCCAGAAAGTTTCCCGAGCCAATAGACTTTGCCGAGCACACACAATGTATTCCTCCAAGTTCTACATTTTAAAGATTATAATTAAATTTACACGGTGATGTATAGTCAAGAAGGACAAAATTTTATATCCTAGAAGAACATGTGGTCATATCTAAGCACAATATTATGATGTTTCCATATCTTATAGAATTGCAATGGGGAAACACAAATTTGTTTTCATGAGTTTATTGCAAAATCAGCTGTCAGATAAGCTTTAATTTAAAGATAATTAGCTTTTTTTTGTGTGTGTAATTGGAGACATGTGAAGAATGTTGTAAAATACCCCAAAGTAAACAAACCCAGTTGGTGGAGTAAATTAGTTTTGATTTACATGAGATTTTATATGCCGAGAGATTTTGGTTTGGAAGAAACTGAACTTTTTGAATACTAATGCAATTTTAGTTCATTTTATTTCTTCTGTTTGCCTAATACTGACTTTATTGACTTTTATTCCTATCACCAACTTTCCCAAGCCTTTGAAAGTTGCTTTATCATCTCTTATGATCATTAGCATTCCCATTAGATGAATTAAATTCTAGTGATAGAGATTTTTGGTAATCTTCAAATTATGTGGCAGTTATAATAATAAAAGTCTGCGCTGGAGGGTGATGTTCCAGTGTGACACACAATCCCTGAACAGGGACTGACTTCATAGAGCCATGAATCGTCCAGTTAGGAGAACAAGCTGAGTGGAAGAAGGGGTGGGAGGGGTGTTCTGCCTGCCCATGTTTTAGGATTTCAGCTTTGATTTCATATGGGCAAATGAAGAACTCCAGGCGGTTTCTGTTCATCACCAAATTAAGATTTCCAAGCTCATTTTCTTAACATCGTTTTGTGATTTAGTCATTTTGCTTATCAGAACTGGAGAATTTTTATATATTTATATATAATATATATAAAAAGATATACATGTTTTATATATTAACATATTTTATATTAATATGTTAATGTTTTATATATTAATAAGAATATATGAATATATATTCATATATTTATATATCTTATATATTTATTGATAATCGTTAAATATATAAATATATTTTATATTATATATAAATGTTTTGTATATTAATATGTCTTATATATTAATATATTACATATATAAATATGTGTGTGTGTATATATGTGTGTGATATATATATATATATATATATATTTAGCACCAGGGATTGAACCCCTTTACCACTGAGCTACATCCCCAGTCCATTTTTTGAAATTATTTTGAGACAAGGTCTCTTTAAACTGCTAAGCCTGGGCTTGGGCTTGTAGTCTTCCTCTCTCCTGAGTCGTAAGGTTATGGGCGTGCACCACTAGACCTAGCCAGAAGTGGAGAACACTCCATGCTTTGGCCCTAAAGTGTTCAGCTAAAGCCTAGTGACATTCCTCAGACTAAAGAGCATCTTTGGATAACTGGTGATGGAGGGTGATGTTGCATACCTTCTGATGACCTTTGGCTGTTGGCGCGAGGGTGTTATGATCCCTTTCAGAAAACTCGGAAAGAGCCCGACATTCTCCCCAGCGAAGTCCCCTGTGCACATTCATTTGCAGTCATAAACAACTCCAGAGATCCACACCCTTCTTGAACTATCTCAGTGTACCCCAGGTCAGGACCAGAAGTTTAAAGAATTAAATCTATAGGTGAAAGCTTAAAGGCTGAGAACTAAGCATTTCCCACCTGACCCCGTGTTCTCTTCCACTACTGCGTAGGATGGAGCTCCTGCAAAGCCAGGGTGACTCCCCACCCTCTCCAAGGCAGGGGCGGTTGGCATCCAACAGCACTCTATGCTGCTGTCCTGATGACTGGATCTTGGATAGCCTTTTTTTCCCGTTATATCCCCAGTTTTAGCAGATCGATATTTAAATTAGGTTATCCTTCCAAAACATTATTTTTAGATATCAGCTCACAGTGAATTCTCTTCTCTGCAATTATAATTTGCAACACTTTCCTGGGTGTGTGGTGGCCCCTGGGTGTGATGGTGACCCCCAGGAGCTTAGGCTTGCATGTCACACCCAGGTTCCTTCAGTGAGCAGCTCCTCGGGGAAGCAGGGTGCTGCCGAGGCTGCTGCTGCCTGCTTTGCCATGTCCCTCCAGGGTGACCCGCACAGGCAGTCACAAGACACCTCGCAAGTGATGCCCCGTGGTATTTCCCTCTCAGAGCTGACTTCCCCCGCTGTCTGCTAGAAAGCTGGGAGCTGGATTCTGGTCAAAGCCAGGACTTCTCGGCATGCTTCCGTCTTGCTTTACCACATTTCATTTTCCTTTTATGCAAATTTCCTCACAATGTTTATCTTCTGATAATATCATTTAAAAACACAGCTGAATGTCCTTCTTGGAAAAAGTTGGAAAAACACAATAAATAAATATATTATGCGAAACTCCCCTGCATAATGATGATAACTACAACCGCAGTGAGGGAAGGGGAGGGAGGAGAGGAAGACTGGAGAGAAGGCCCAGAAAGGAGTGTCAGCTTCACTCATTTCAAAAGGGTCACAATAATTTGTATTTAAATAACTCCCTCTCTCAAGCCCTCCCTCTCTCTCTTTCCCGTCTTGCCTACAGCCTTATACCTGGCATATCTTTTCTTGCTCTTTGTTGATTGTCTGTATCTTCCTACAGGAATATCAGCTCCATGAAGGCAAGAATTCATTTTTTTCTGTATCAGGGCAGTGACGCATGCCTGTAATCCCAGTGACTCAGGAGGCTGAGGCAGAAGGATCACAAGTTTGAGGCCAGCCTCAGCAACTTAATGTGACTCTGACTAAAAAAAAAAAACAAAAAAAAACAAAAAACAGAATAGAAGGACTGGGGATGAGGCTCAGTGGTAGAGCACCCCTAAGTTCAATCCCCAGTACAGTTTAAAAGAAAAAAGAATTTACTTGTTCCTTACCTATCCCCTCAACCTATCACTGTGTCTGACCCTAGGTAGGTATTCCACAAATAATGAAGAAATGAATAGAATAAATAGATAATAAACATAACAGCATCACATGGACACAGGGTAAAAATTGTCTTACCAAACGGAATTTATACCTTCCAGCTCTGTGGACTCCAATACTGGTTTTCTGGATTTGATTCAGTTATATTATCTTCCAGTTATATTTCCTTCATTTATCCCCTTCACAACATCTTAGATTAGATGAGTTATAAGATTCAATGCCAAGTTCTTTTCCTCAAATTCTATCAAAAAAGATAAAATTTGATTTTAAAATTATTTTAAAAACGTTTATTATTCAATAAGAATCCATAGAAAGGATAATTGTTTCTAAAAAATTCTCATGTTCTCTTTTATAATTCCTCTGCAAAGGTATATATTTCTGGGTCAAGACTATCTTTTCTTTATTTTTGAAAGATTACAAAACCTCATACATGCAGATCAGCAAACTTAATACTAACCGGGCAAGACAGACCTTAATAGCTTTATTCTGGGGCAATTTTGCACAAGTAATTGTTCCTGTTCTGAAAGACATCAGCAGTGGCTCTGAGCTTAATGGAAGTGTCTTGGGCAGTGAAGTCAATTGAAGTAGATATGGATCCATTACTTGCTGATTTTATGCACGAGGACAGCCGTGTTCTACAGGTAGGACGGGAGCATGGTGCCCTGAAGCTCCTCTTCGGAACTGGCCAACTTTCCGCATTTGTGCACAATATCTTTACATTTCTGTGGCTCCTTTCCCTATGGCATTGAATAACAAGGCTGCTTTATGTATTCTTCAAACATTTCATCTACGTAGGCTCATTTTCATGGCTGGAAGTAAAACACTTCTTTTCAGGGCCATCAAAGATGCTTTGTGGGACAAATGTATTCTTTGAAAATTCTAGAGATTTCAGTTATTCACGGCAACATTCTTCCTCACTTGCTGCATTTGGGCCTCTAGTGGGATCCCTAGGTGAACAAGTCCTTAAGGAGCTCAGTTTGCTGGGAAGGGAGTCACACATGTATCAATATTTATTGCTAAAGTGATGTGGGGCAGTGATTCCAAGGCAGAGTCCCAAGGTTGGCGTTTTCCTACATTAGGTGCTGTGGTCCAGTCCTCTCCCCTGCCTGTCCCACCCCAGCTCAGCAGAGGGAAGTTCCCTCCTGCTCTCCATGATCCTGTGATTGGCTGCCTAGGAAAACCACTCCCCTAGCTGACCATCCCCTCTTCCTCTAAACCACAGAGGCCAACTTCATAGTGAGTGTGGTGGAGAGGTGGGGGCTCCCTCTGTCCCACACACTGGTGTCCAGGTGCCTGGGGACACTGAGAACTTGACCGACTCCACCCAGCTTCACCCAGGGGCAGAGGTTCAATGCTGGGGGAGGCTGGAGGCTCCTACCCTGCATGGTGCACAGAACTAAAAAGAATTAAAAAATTTAATTAAATATAGCATGATTAAAATTTTTCATGTGATCATAGATTCAGGAAAAGCACTCAACAAAATTTAAACTCTGTTTTATCATAAAAGTATTCAACAGACGATGCATATAAGGGAATTTGTTTCACTCTGATAAAGGAGATCTATGAAAAAAATCACAGGTAACATGTATTTACAGGTAAAAGATGGGATGTCTTTTAACTAAAATCAGGTGCCAGGTGTTTTTCTCTGGCCACTTCTACTCAGTGTTGTGCAGGGAGGGCCGCCCTGCAGACCTACAGTGCTAAGCCTTATCAGTAAGGCTTCCCAAAGGCTTACCTGGTTTTAAATTACCATGCCAGACTGTGTCTCTCCCCATCCCATCCCAAAGCATTTTGACTTGCACAGTCTGAAAAGTGAGCATTCACTGGAGTTTTAAGTGTTCTAGTTATAATGAGGGCTGAGCCTGTTTCACCTGTTGCCTGTTTTCCGTAGTAGTTCTGCAAATGTCTCTTGTTTCTCGACTCATTTTTATTTGCTATTGATTTTTTGTAATTATTTTTAAAACTTTCTGTTTTTTGCACTGGTGATTGAACCCAGGAATGCTCTGTGCCTGAGCTACATTCCCAGCCCTGTTTATTTTTTTATTTTGAGACAGAGACTCAGTAAATTTCCCAGGCTGGCTTTGAACTTGAAAGCCATCTGCCTCAGCCTCCCAAGTTGCTGGAATTTCAAGCATGCACCACCCAGCTTGAAACTTCTTAAGTAATAATACATTTTATATGTGTGTGTTTTGCAAGCTTTGTTTTTTTACTTTGTCTTTTGACCTTGAGTATGTATATATGTACATAATACACATACATATATCCTCAATGTAGATATTATTTTGTCAACTTTATCCGTTATGTTTTGTATCCTGTCTAGAAAGAGCCCCCTATTTTCTACACAAAAAAAATAAGTCTCTTGCTTAGTTCTAGGATATTTACATGTTGGCCTGCCCGATATTGTTATTTCAGGACAGAAACAGGAATCAGTTTCACCTCATCCCAACAAATATTTGACCAGTGCCTCTTTTACAGGTTAGGTCTGGGGTATCCTCCAAAAACTCCTGTGTTAGCACAGTAGGTGCAATGATTGGCTCATGAGAGCTGTCATTTAGGCACTGGATCGAGCCATCAGATGGGTCAGTAGGCAGCTGGGTGTGGCTGGAGAAGTGGGTTTCTGGATGCCCTTGTGGTTATACCTTGTGCACCTAGCCTCCCCCTCCCCTGTGCTTCCTGCTTGCAATGAACTGAACAGCTGTCCTCCATGACGTCCTTCTGCCACCTTGCTCCATTATCGTGGGCCCAGAGCAATGAAGGTGCTGACCATGGACTGAATCTCTGAAACCACCAGTCCCAAATAAGTGTTCCTCCTCCGTTAAGTTGTTCTTGTCAGTGTCTTGATCACAGCAACAAAAAGCTGACCAAAGTCTCCCTGACCTTTTTTTTAAAAATAATCTTCTTCCTATCATGGTAAAATGTCACATTATCATTTGGTAAATCACTGTGGGGGTTTTAAAAGCATATGTATTGGGGCTATTTATCACATTCTGTTTCCACTGGTCTGTGAAGGGAAGCAGCCTACCATGGGAATTGATCATAGCAAAACAATCTTGCAGAGCGTGTTGCAAGGCTTAGTTAATGTTTGGGGATACTAAGTGGTTCTCCTTGTTACCCAGGTAGCTAAGCAGGTAAACAGATCATGTACTGTCCATGTCCTGCAGTTGACTGGGATGGACTGAATTGCTACAATGTTTACTGTTTGCTCAAAAAAGTGCCAGACCTTTGGTCCTGGGTTCATCTCTTTCAGTAACACCTTCTGGGAATGCAGGTGTCATGTAGGTTATTTTCACAGTTCTAGTGGAATTTGGGGGCAAGGATATCCACTGTAAATGTTTTCTTGTTAAAAATATAATTTTTACAACTAGACATTTATGTAAATCAGAGTGTCTAGATTATGCTGTGAAAACAAACACACTGAAATTTTAGCAGCCCGGAACATTTTTCCCACAGACCACACTTCTGGCACAAGTTACTGAAGGGGAGGGGGCTGGGGGGCCAGCAGTCTACAGCTAAGGTATCTGTTTCCTCATCACTCGCCAGGTCAATGCCACGTGTTTCAGGATTCTGACTCAGGAACACAGGTTCCCAGGGCCACTATCTGAACCAGTCAGCACTTGATCCTGTATCAGCAAAACTTCCAAAACTTCCAAATGGTAGAGACTCACCACACAAAAATTTCACTTCTTGCACACATAATGGCTCAATCTCTATGTCCTAGTTAGCGAGACATTCTCCACATGGGTTTTGGGGACGAAACTTTGCTTTCCTGGGTTCTGGAGTTTGTCTCCATTTCCTCTGAGGGAGGAAAAGGGGATGGAAAACTGTGTGAGTGGGAGGATTTTGCAGCTCTGGAAATCAGACCCGTCATTTTCACTTTTGTTTCATGGTTTAACCTCAGGCACGTGTGTCACATCATTGCAAAAAAGATGTGAAAATAGTCTAGCTGTGGGCCCCAAAGGAACCAAAAAGTTGTTCAAGAGCAAACTATTTGTTAAAGCTGTCATTTGCAATCTCGGTGATTGACAGGGTGTCAATTGCCATATTAGCTGGGGGGAGAAGTGGGACAAAGGGCCTCAGTGGCCAGAGCCTCATCTTACATGAGCTTATGCAGTGACTACCATAGTTGGGGGGCAGAGTTTGGAAGAGTTAAAACAGATCCCAGAAATCAGTGGCCTTAGAGAGCTAGCTGGAAAATGTAACTGCTTCTGGACCTTAAACCCTGTGATGGTTGGAGAAAGCTTGGTGTATTTGCCTTCTCTGCCTGTCAGGGAAAAATAGCAGAGGCTGCAGCAAAAACAACAGAACTTTATTTTCTCACAGTTCTGGAGACTGGTAGACAGATGGTCCCAACAGTGCTCACATGGACTTTTCTCTGTGCATACATGCAGAGGGAGAGGGAGGCAGAGAGAGTGAGTTGGTGAGCACTTTGGCATCTCTTCCTTTCCTAGGGGCACCAGTCTTAATGGCTCAGGAAGCCACTGTTAGACCTCATTTAACCTTAATTCTCTTTCTAAAGGTCCTATCTCCAAATACAGTCATGTTAGAAGTTAGGGACTTAACATATTAATGGAGGGGGAAGGGAGTTCAGCCCACAATGAGAAACAAAGGCCCAAGTTTACACTTCTCAATACAGCCCCCTGACACAGCAGTGTTAATATTTCAGATGACCCAAGAGATCAAGTCCTGATAGCCTATTAGCCATTTTGTCACTGATAAAATTTTGTAATTCTGTTTTTAACTTTGCCGTATAGTTGTCCTTTAAAAAAAAAAATCCAATTCCAAGTTCTTACAGAGCCTCACTGTTGACTTACTGATTGGCTGTATTCAATTATCGGGAAATTATTTCTCTTTCTTCTGTTCACGTCTGATCTCCCCTGAGGCATACAGTGCAGATTTCACAGGTCATCCTCTGTCAAATTGGTTAATGATTACCTGGTGCTCTGGGAGCTAGTCTTGATTTGCTGACTGAGGGTGTTTCTTGCTCTACTACGAGGTTAAGGTTCAGATCCTGAGCAGGGTGAGTTCACTGAGATAAATGTGATTTGTGAGTCCTTATTAAGACGGTGAGCAGGGCAGAATGTACCACCCTAAATATTGCCACCTTGGCGTAAGGATTGTTTTGAGCTTGTAGCTTGAGAAGCATGTAGGTGCAGGAGGAATACTCTGACCTCCTCCTTCCTAAAAACTGGAGCTAAAACTCCCCCAGGCGTCTCTGCTTCCCTTGGTCTCCTCATAGGTTGTGTCACTTTTCCAAAATTGACTTTCTCTTTAAAACCTAGTATACAAGCATTAGGTTTGGCAAAATCTCTTGAGGCCTCATTTTCCCACTGGGCTCCCATGTATGTGGAAAACCTTGGTAGCTTTTCTCTGTTGGTTGATCTTGTGTCACTTTAGCTCTCAGGCCCAGCTAGAACCCCTGGGAGTAGTGGCAAAGTCCTGCTTCCTGAGAGTGGCCAGTCCCTCCTTCACAGGCTGCTCATATTTACTACAGATGCTATGAAATAATACTGGGGAGTGATATTGACCAACTCCTATGGTTATATTGTGTGCAAGTGTGGCTATCTAACAACAGATCCCACAGTTGTGTACAACTATCATGAACCAATGAAAATAGAGGGGGAAAAAGCTGCAAAATAAGTGAGTGACTCCCACCCAGGTTAAGTTAGTTAGGAGTTCAACATCCAAGCAGACTTTACTAAAGCTACTACAAACATTCTCAGAGGTATAATCTGTGTAAAATAATGAAATATAGTGGAATTTCAGGATAAATTATGCCCTTATTTCCCAAAATATAATTCTGGAAGATGATGTTCAATGACTTAATGTATAAATCCAACAAAATTCTAAGCAGAAGTTTAGAAATAATTTTCTTGTGTGATCCCAAGACACAGATGAAAATAAAATTTATTCAGCACATACATTAACAAATTAAGAAGTGCAAAGATGGGGTAAGAAAGGAATGACAACTCCAGGAAAGTCAACACAATGATTTTGGGGTTACTTGATGAATCAGGAATAACAGAGAATAAGATAATTAGGAGTAGGAAATGGATATGTACCATCTTCTACAAGAGTTTTGAGATCGGTCATGGATCACCTTAACTGTAAATGGGGGGTGACAAAAGGAGCTGAAATTCAAGGAGTTATTGAGAAAAACACACTAACTACATTATTATTTTAATAGTAAAATGATAATACATCAGGCTGGAATGGTCTCTGAAAACTTGAAGTCCTAAGTGTGTGTGTGTGTATATGTGTGTGTATGTGAGTGTGTGTGTGTGTGTGTGTATGTGAGTACAGGTGTATGTACATGATTTCCAACAATGACGGAATCTGGGGAAGGCAACTCCCAGGTCACTGAGCAGTGTGCCCTCTCCACTATTAATACGGCAGCCTCACAGCCATCTACACCTGCCACTGAGCCATCTGTGGTGAGTCACTACTCACAGAATCATAGCTCCGTGGTCCAGAGGTTTGATCATCCCACTCGACTGTGGGCACGTCCCCACTGGAAGGCTTTGTGCATTTCTGAGTGCTGTGTTTTCAAAAGTGACTACTAAGCGCCGTGTCTGTATAAAGGAGTAGAGAAAACTGAGTTATGGAAAATGGGGTGGTTTTGTAGAAGAAATGGGGAAGAGATTCGAGAGATTTTCATCTTGAAATAAGAGAGCTCTCAGTTAAACATGCTAGTTGATTTCTGATATTTCTGATATTTAAGTATTTAATATTGGAATATCGGTATGTGGGCATGGAATTGAAATTCTCTACCTACAAATTGCATTTGACTGGTCATCCAGCTAATTTGTAAAGAATCCCCGGCTTCTAAGATTTTATGATTCTAAGATTTTAAGGACTTCAATGGATCTGTGACAAATCCCTGGAAATAACAAAGACTAAACATTAGAAAGAATAAAGCAGAGCTGAACCCAACATGGAAACATTATTAACAAAATCATATTGTAGGTGGGTGGGAGTACAGGCTGTTGAGATAGACCTTCAGGTTCAAATCCCACTTCTGCCATTCACTTGGTGTGTGAGAGTCGGTAGGTTACCCTTTCTGTTCCTCAGCTTCCCCCTCTGTAAATCAGGGAGAAGTAGTAACGTCCAAATCATAAAACCATTTTAAGGAGTAAGTGGGCCAATGGAGGAGTTGGAATATGACTGTTCACACTTCAGGGCAGATGGTGGGTGTTCCATAAATGTTAGCCGTTATTATCATTAAGGTTGGGAAGTGGAGCAGGCCACCTAATAACAAGTCACACTCGCAGAGCTGTTGTTGTTCATCGAGCTTCCTGGGGAGAACCTGTGATCCCAAAATTTCTTCTCAGGAATGAGGCTCATGGGAAAGCAATACCAATGCCTTTGAGGGTGCTGCATCTTCCGCCCTGATCCAAGCAGGTGGGTTGCTGATGGTGGTCCTCCAGAGGACAGACCTTGATTTTTAAAAATAAATATAAATATAAAACGAATTATAAGCACTGCCTTCCAGAAAATATCACAGTCTGCAGAGTGCTCAAATATCAGCCACTGGGTTGGGGCCATTTCTATTTTACAGGGGGTAAGAGTGGCACAGTGAGGTCTAAATCTAAGGCCTCATACCTGGAGCAGGGTACACACTGTGCGTCCTCCCCAGCCACTGCCCTCTGGAGCTACCAACTTGCAGGTCCTCTGTGGCACTGTGACACCTTCTCATACACAGCAGACCACACACTCAACATCATGGTACTGTCACAAGACCAAGTAAAACACATCTACTTTCCAAATGGAGTGTCCAGTTGTAAAACTGGGCTGGTTTTCCTTCTGTCTCACAGGATTTTGCCTAAACCTCTCCCAGAGCAGTTATTTAAATCCCCAGTTGATCTCTTACCTCTGACAGGGAATGTGCTTTGTCACTTCTGTGCTGTGAACCGTGTTCAGCACAGTACTTCGATCATGGGAGGAATGCAAGCATTTTCTGAATAAATGCATGAAATTACTTTTAAAAGTTGAAACTATTGGTACCATTAAAGTAATGATCGTTTTGTCAGTTTCTACTTGTTGAAGCTTGGTATTGAGATGTTTATAAAAACAGTAAAGTCCTTAAATTGTGAGCTTATTGAAAACAGAACTTTTATTTACATTTGCATTTCCAGGTCATTCAACAGTTCCACAAACACAGAAAATAGGTGCATACAATGTAACTGGATTCGTGCCTGACCTGGTGGATGACTGAAAATGTTCTGACGCAATTAACAATAATAATTATTTAAAAATTGTTCTTGACATTTCTAAGTCTTATTGTAATTTGCTCTGATAAGTACCTAAAATACATTTTCTCATTTAATCCTCACCATAAGTCTGTGAAGTATGTATTGTTATTATTCCTATTTTGTAAATAAAAATTAGACATTTAGAAGCAAAGTAACTTGTTGTAGGTCATACAACTGGTTTGCAGTAAATTGTTGATTCAATGCTTAATCTATTAGATTAAAAAAATCCTTGCCCATAACTTCTCTGTGGTATTTCTTGTTATATCACCTGAGCATGGCAGCATACTGACTGACGGTAATGGATTCCCTAGGGCTAGGGCTTTTAGCTTTCTCCAAATTTCTCAGTTATTGTTGGGACTGTCTTAACAATATGGTATATCAAGACTTACTTACAGAGCAGAGGAATTTGAAGCTTTAATGGAAAAAAAAAGCACTTCACTGACCTTGTTTTACACTCAGAGTACAAGCAAAGCTTCCCTGAACATCACAGCTACCTGCTTAAAAGCATGTGTGGTTTTGGAGACTTGAGTTCAACTCCTGCCTTTGTTGCTGTGGGCATTAGCAAGTCGTTTAACCTCAGTGCTTCAGTGTCTCCTCCTGCAAACTGGATGCCAATAAGCCCTTTCACAAAGGAGCACTATATTGGCGATAAGATATGAATATTTGTAAAGCAGTTAGAACAGCGTCTGGAACTTAAGTACTCTAAAAATTCCCTGTTATCTCTCTTCTTATTACTGGAGGTTCAAAGCAGCTATCTGAGAGGCAGTGATAATATAGTGACAAGTACTGCATTCCCAAATAACTCTGGAAAGTTTTATAACCCTCTGTGCCACTTTTCCTTTATCTGGAAAGTGGCAATGTGACTATTACCTGCCTAAGAAGTTTTGCAAAGAGTAAACCAGTTAACACAGGCAGAGCCCCTGGAACAGAGCCCCACGGGAGCCAGCCTCCGATGTTCAGGGTCCACCAGTGCTATGGTCACTGTGGCAGGAACCACCTGTGCAGAGTAGCTTAGCGATGCCTCTCTGACATGTCCAAAAACCTCTGGGTGCCCCTGTGTACGGCGTGGGGGCAACGCTGTCAAGGGCTTGTGCCCTGCTGAGGCAGCTCCCACGTGATGCCAGGGGTCTGCAGCACTGGCAGGTGACGCTTGATATACTGTATTCCTGGTGTTGCTCTACCCAGGTGTTTCTGATGCCACCTGTATTCGTTTCTAGGAAGATCGTTCCTGAATCCTATGAGATCAGCGGCTTAACACATCAAACCCATTCATTTACAATGCCAGAGGTGGGAAGCAGGAAGTCAGAGTGGCTGGCCCGATCCCTCTGAAGGCCTCTGGGGAACCGCTCTTGTTTCACTCAGGCTGTGTAACCCCAGTGTCCTCCTGCTTCACCTGGCCTCCGTTCTTCTCTCCGCTGCCCATCTTCCGTGTGTGTCAGATAATGACATGTCCCTGGGTTCCAGACCCACTGGGATAATCCTCCAAGATCCTTATTTATATTCACAAAGATAGTTTTACCAAATGAGGTCACGTGAACAGGTTGCAGGAGCTAGGAGGAAGGAGTATATATTTGGGATAGGGGACACGATTCAGCTCATTACATTGTTGTAACAAATTATCTTAAACTTGGTGGCTGAACTTGCTTCCTAGAAGTCTGAACTTGGCTAAAGTCAAGAAGGTACAAAGTCTGGATGGTGGCAAGGTCATCTTCCTTCCATGGCTCCAGGGCTGAAGGGTTTCCTTGATTCTCTGGGTTTGGGGAAGCTGCCCACATTTCCTCCTTTGACTTCCATACTGGCTTCCTTGCATCTCTCGTACCTTCTTCTTGCATGGTCATATCTTTCCCTGATTTACGAACTCATACCACACAGCTTTGGGCCTGTCCTGAAGTCCGTCATGTCTGCACACTACCTGGTCATGTGGGAGGGCACATTCAGAGGTGTGAAGACTGGGACATGGGTGTCTTCAGACACTGTTGCTCTGGTGCCCACAAGGCCTGGGGCCCAGTGGTATTTCAGAAACCATCTTGAATTCTTGTTTGAAGACTGGCGAATGCTGCTGCCCCAACAGGAGCTAGAGACCCGGCCTCGGCAGCTGAGGCAGGCAGACATCCACGGTGTCCCCTGCTAGGCCAGCACCTCAGCCCAGCGGGGCCCTCTGCTCCTCACGTTTCCAGCATGAGCTTCAGGCTAGGCCTGAGGGGCCCGGGATGGTCTGGAGAGATGCCATGCCTAAGCACCTGCTCCACCCCACGGCTCCTCCAGGTGCCATCTTCCTCAGGGTCACCTGTACCCCCAAGGCATCCACCATACTTCAAATGCCTCGACATAAGCATTTACCCGAGGGGCGAGAGGGCCACTGGATGGCTGCACTGAGGCACAGCCCTGTTGTCCCCTGGCCCCCAGACCCCACATTGTCCATCTCCCTTCAGCAGCAGTATGTTGCTGAGGCAAAATCGTAGGTTCCTCTTTTTCCATGGAAGGGGTACTTCCTGACTGGGGTTTGGCCAAGTTTATCTTGGTCTAACTGAACGAGTTTTAAAAATGTCGTTCATGGAAGATGGTAGGGAACAAATCTCCTTCCAAAATATATTTTAGTAATTCAACCAGAGTTGCTTTTGGTTGCATGCAATTTAGAAAGCTGATTCAGAAACTTCTTCAATCTGCTCAGTAGGTCAAACTATTTCAAAGGCAGGCTGAGTCTCTCAGTGTGATGTTAATTCTCTTAGACAATTCCATTTTGCCTCCATATGTTGAAATGTTTTAATTATAATATTGCTATTTTCCATCCAGTTGCATGATCTAATGTCATTTCCTTTGGATGTCCAGTTAGTAGCGGGCATAAATGGACCAGAAAGGAGACACACACGCACACACACACACACACACACACACACACATGATTTGGTCTAAAGCATCCCAAAAGTAAAATAGATCAGTGTCAGCAAGCAGGTTATAAGGGGCATTAGGATCTACTGCAATGACTTTCTGCGTTTTGATCAACTGTTCTGGATATCAGTCTCTAAATTTTTACTGTGACAAGCAAGAGAGATGAAATCAAATCATTATTGTAAAAACTATGCAATTTTGCCTCTTATTGAGAAGGTAAATGATAAATGCCTGATGGTTGAAAACATATATTTTTATTTTATATAAATATTTTTGAACTGGGCTGTTTCCCAAGAGTGAGGTCCATCTGAGAGTTGGTAAAGCCCTCTGGGCCAAGAGCTGCCTGGGCCTCCCAGCATTCTGACCACTTTTAACTGCGCTGCTCTTTCTCATGGGGGCTGATCCCCCTGCACCCCGCATTTGCCCAGCTCGGGAGTCAGTCAACTTTTACTGTGTCAGTCAACAGGAAGCCTGGAGAGACCATGGATGGGTGGGAGAGAGGTCCCCAGTTCACAGCACCCAGGTGACTGGGTCTCCTTCCTCCTGGGACTGCAGCCTGGAATGACAAGCTGCCCAGCCCCTGCAGCCCAGCCTGGAGGGTGGCTTCTCCCCCCACAACAGCTCGAGGTTGCCCCCATATTTGATACCTGACCTTCCAGCTGTTCCTAACCTTTGTGTCACCAAATTTAAATCCTTAGAGCGGTTTCTGTTTTTCTAGTTGGACTCTGAGCAATACAAACCTCAAATCTGAAACAAATAATTATAAATGTTTAAGATCTACATTGCATGGGAGGCTGGGGCAGGAGGATCACAAGTTCAAAGCAGGCCTCAGCAACTCAGTGAGTACCTCTCAAAATAAAAAATAAAAATGGGCTGGGGACATGGCTCAATGGTTAAGCATCCCTGAGTTCAATTCCTGGTACCAAAAAAAAAAAAAAAATCCACCAAAACTATATTACAGATTTGGCTTTCTCTGCCCTTCGGGTCAAAGTTGAGGTACTTTTTACAGCTTAAGAGAAACAGTAGTGCCATAAGTTGAACACTGAAGCTCTGCCTTTACTTTAGCTCACACGTCTTTCTTTTTGGTGGAGGATACCAGGATTGAACTGGTGCACTTAACTACTGAGCAACAACTGAGCCTTTACATATTTTTTTTTATTTTATTTTGACACAAGGTCTTGCTAAGTTTCTTTGGGCCTCAGTAAGTTGTTGAGGCTGGCCTTGAACTTGTCACCCTCTTGCCTCAGCCTCACGAGTCACTGGGATTACATGGATGCCCTACTGTACCCAGTTTAAAGTTCTTTCTAAAACAGAAATCTTTTAAAAGAGTCCTTTTTATGTACTGAACCAGTACAGAGAACAGTTTTGACATGAGACCTAGAATACTATAGCTTTAGGTCTGTCCTTTCTGAGAACCCAAGTACATACAGTAAGTGATCTGAACCAAATGGGCTGTCCTACAAATTTTTTTTGTTGTTGTTCCTTCTCCACGCAGCTCCCCAGTGCCTTCCGGTTGCTCCTGGAATGAAGACTCATGTCCATAAAGTGACTGAAGTCCTCTGGGAGTGGCCTCTGCTGACCTCTCCAGGTTCCTCTTAGACTGATCTCATTTCCTCCTTTTCTGTCACCCACCCTGGGCTTGCTACAGAGTTTTAAAATGTACCCTCAGTGTGTCATCGTCATCGTCACAGGGACCTCCCTCTGCGTGGAATTCCCTTTCCACAATCAACTCCCACTTTTCTGTCATATCTTGGCTTTTTGTTTGGGTACCCAGCATGCATGTCCCAATTTTCGATGTCACAACAAAAACCAAAGAAAAAAAAACAAAAACCTATAAATCACTCTATAAAAATATATTCCACCCATAGACGAGAAAGGGGGGAAGATGGAAAGAAAGAACAAAGGGAAGAACATCAGCATTTTGCTGACAGATATTAGATTTTAATAAATGGAAAACAAATTATGTTTTTGAATGGTATGGCTGTCATAGGAATACACAAGATATGTCAGGTAGATTAAAAAGTCATGAGTCAAAATAGCAGTATAGGAAATGCATAATTCCAAATGATTTCATGAGAAAGAACTTAAGCACTAACTCAGGAAGAAACCGCTTAAAGAAAAATTGAATGAGGAACAGATTTAGCATAAATAAATAAATATTCACCATCTTAATAGATGAAGAGCTCTTAAGAATTAATCAAAAATGTTAGCAGTCTACTAACAGAGACTATTCTGGAGAAGATGTTCACAGGAGAAGAACTAACTCTCAGTTGCAGCCTTTGTGCAATGTTCTGCCTGTTTGGTTCTTGGGAACATTCCTCTCCTACCGTCCTTTTGAATGGATGTCCTAGTGTAACCATCCATTAAAATGATCTGAGAACAGAGTAAGATCATTGAACGTTCACACTGCCGACCTCCTGATTCTAGTTTTAAGACTGTTTTGTGAGGAGTTAATCCAGAGCTGACATGTGTGCTGTCCACCAGAGGCTGCAACAGTGTGGCTTTCAGGAGGATAATGAGGTGCAGACCTGGTCTCTCCAATTCTCTGCTGGCCGCAGGGCCTGCAGTTGGCTTATTGCATTCACTGAAGGTACCCGTTGTCACTGGAATGGCTTCTCCAGATTCCCAGAAGACTGGGCTGCCCGCCTGGTTTTGTGCTGGCATGGCTCCTGGCTGCTGCTTGTCCATTGCCCCCAGTGTTTCCCCAATGATGCCCTCTACCCAATGACCCCCATGTCTTCCATCCCAGGCCTCTGGTGACTGCGGTTCTCCTCTGTTTCTGTGTGGTTGACTGCTTCAGATCCCGCCTAGAAGTAGGACAAGTTGTGCAGAAATGCATAGTTGAAGCCTACTTTCCTGCATGGGTGGGCACTTGGAGCAGGTGGGCTCAGAGGCTGAGCCAAAGTGCCCTTCAGATGCCTGGGTCAGGCCAACCCTATGCTCTGCAGAAATGGACGGTGTGCACAGACAGTTCTTCTTGTCATTTTACCTAAACAATAAAATTTTTATACCATTTACATACCACACATATTTCTAAAATTTTTAATACGCTGAGTTTTACATACTGATTTTTAAATGTTACACTAACATTGAATTCTAGTGAAAAACCAAACATGGTCATGATCTATTTCATAAATTGCTAGATTCAATGTCCTAATATTTTGTTAATGATTTACATTTTCTAAAATAATATTTTGTTACCAGGGATTGAATCTAGGGGTGCTTAGCCACTGGACAACACCCCCCTCCTTTTTTATTTTTTATTTTGAGATAGGGTCTTACTAAGTTGCTTAGGCCCTCATTAAGTTACTGAGACTGGCTTTAAACTTGCAGTACTCCTGCTTCAGCCTACTGAGCCACTTAGATTAAAGGCATGAGTACTGTGTGCAGCATGACTTACATTTTTATAAGATTGGAATTATCTTTCCAAAATGTTTCATAAAAGTGCCTATAAAACCATCTGAATCTCCATTTTTTAAAAATAAATTGATCCTATTTTTGTGGGGGGCAGGTGGGTGGTTGGGGTACCAGGGATTGAACTCAGGGCACTTGACCACTGAGCCAAATATCCTGCCATATTTTGCGTTTTATTTAGAGACAGGGTCTCACTGAGTTGCTTAGCACCTCACTTTTGCTGAGGCTGGCTGTGAACTCACAATCCTCCTGCCTCAGACTCCTGAGCCGCTGAGATTACAGATGTGTGCCACCATACCCAGTTAAAATGATCTTAATTATGATTTCATTTCTTTTTTATTTAAAGCTCTATTCTAATTTTCTGTTTCCTCTTGTGTCATTTTGGGTACTTTTATATGTGGTATTTTTACATTTTATTTATATCTCAGTTTTCAAATTTATTGCCATAAAGTTCTTCAAATTTCTTTACTATCATCTAAATGTCTTTATACTCCATTGTATTTAGCTTCTCTTTCATTCCTGGTATTGAAATTTATGTATTCTTTCTTATTATCATTTATACACATAGATAGATTTGTATCAATTTTATTGTTCTTTTTAAATATTGTTTTTGCTTTTATTGATTTCCTTTTATTTTTCTCTTCTGTTCCAGTGATCTCTATGCTCATTTTTGTCTCCTTCCTTGTGTTACCTTGGTTTAATTTGCTCTTAATTTTTCAGTATCTTGGAGACTTAGATTGAGAGTTATACCAAAGAAGATAGAAAGGTAAGTTCAGTTCAACTAAGAAGGGCCTGCGTGACAACCAGAGTCTAGTTTCTTTGGGCAGGTAATAGGGAGACCAAATGATTACAATAGCTCGAAGCTGGATCAAGTCTGTGGAATGGTAATAACAGCGTCAAGATGCCAGTTTCCCACACAGTGATAGACTAAAAATTCTGTAATCCTCACTTGACAGGAGCTAAAGGGGTAGAGAGTGAGATCATGATAATCCGGGGGTGTAGCCCAAGGTAGAATGGGTGCTTAGCCTGTGTGGCCCCTGAGTTCAATCTGCAGCACCAAAAAAACTTAAAAAAACATGATTATTTAGATTTTTTTTCTCATTAAGAGAAAATTAAAGTGAATTGCCAGGTTCAGAGTCAGGGATGAAGTTCTGGGGCTCAGAAGAATCCTGGCTGGATGTGAAATTTAGTCCTTAAACCTGCTGAAGTGGGTTTCATCTTCACAAGATTATAGCAGTGAAGAGCAGCAATCTCACCCCCAAGCCCTGGATGTGCACAAGCAGAAGCCAGTGGAATTCAACCATAAGAGAGAGTCAGACAGGGAGACCCTCAGGGTAGACAGGTCTCTAGAGAAGTGTTAAATCAGTCACCACTTTACTGCTCGGCCTTCACTGCTAGTACTGCTTATGATTTGCTCAGGTCTCAGGGGCTGTAAGCTGGATTCCCAGGCTGTAAATTACACAGAGAAAAATTAAGCTACCACAACTTCTAAGGAAAATTAAAGATTTTCAACAACTTACAGAAGTGAAATTATCAACAAATCTCATTCAAAATCCCAGTGAAATCCAGGAGGTTAAAATTTATAGGATTTATTTTGCCTATAAAAGCAAAGATACTCAAAAGTTTAAAGCTCTCACCTAGCTCTTATTTTTACAGGTTATGGAACACCAACCTGGAGTGTGGAATAGGAATCAAATGGTATCTTAAACATCAATAAAGCTCAAAATATTAGTAAAACATCTGTAGTTAAAAGTGCCCGTTTGTAATAATGCCTGGAAAACAAGACCTAAAGTACAATAGAGAAACTTAACTTGCTTAAGGATGGCTGTTTTAATCTATTGGTGTTCATGCTTTGTTTGTATTTCTGGGGTCTAGGAAGTGAATGAAACCATCCTAATATCACTTTGGGGTTCTGTGTTGGTATTAGAGTTGATCTGTGTCCTTAAGTTCTCCAGAGATGTGACCTGTCCCCATGGGCTTTGTGTACCATGTGCTACTCTGGAGCAGAGGAGATGGCAGGACAGGTGCTGTGGGTGTTGGGTTAATGGCCAGGGATAGTAGCTAGGGATACTCTGACTAAACTGGGAGACTCAGGGCCAACCCTCTTAATGGAAATACATCATTCTACCTTGGAGGTCAGCAGGGTCAAGGTTGACTACCCCTGTGTAGAGAACCTGTGGTCCCTGAGGCAGTCAGAAAACAGACCTGGGTCCAGCTGTCTTCACGGGGATTAAAAGTTCCAACCTGATGCAGAGATGCTGAAGTGTCTTGGGTACAAATACTTTCTACCTGTGTGATTTACAGGTCAGACCACTTTTCTTCAAATAAGCATAGGACTGGAAATGTGCAGCTAGCTCCAGTTTGTTTTGATCCTGAAACTTTGTTTCCCAAAATCTAAGAATAGAAAAAGATGTGGTCATCGCACCTCTCTTGTGAGATGCAGCCATGACGTATTTGTGGCATTTTATTTGTATCCTTTAATTTTCTGGCCAAGGAATATGTGTCCAACTAGCTTACCAGCAGGGACCACCAGTTCAGGCTAAAAGCTGGTCACTGTTGACAGGGATATGGTTTTATGTCTTTGCAGCAATTTAAAATGCATATAACCTGTGATTTTCAACTTTAGTATCAACACATAGTTTTCTATGTTCACTCCTGTATAAAAAGGCAGGGATTTTAGATTTTTTTTTCTAATAAAAACTCTTTTTAGCAACACTGTATTTTACAAATTCCTAACTGCAAATAAAAAAATGCTTTACTTTACTTCCTATTACTTCCTTTACTTCCCATTGCCTTTGCAAAATAAGAACACTATTATAATAAACTGAAGTCAATCCAAAGAGGACAAAGGGTACATAGGTGAGGCACCTAGATTATCAGATTCATAAGAAGAATGGTAACAGGTTTTTTCTTTTTCTTTTTCTTTTTTTGAGTACTGGGGATTGAACTCAAGGGCACTCTACCACTGAGCCACATTCCCAGCCCTTATTTTATATTTTATTTAGACCCAAGGTCTCACTAAGTTGCTTAGGGCCTCACTAAGTTGTTTAATTAATCAGAAGCGGGGAGATGCTGAGAGCCATAGCCAAGTAGGAATGACGCATGGCATTTTGGGTTGAAAGGTGACCCTGCTCAGGGATTAGGGTGGCTCCAGGTTTAGGGTGGATCCTGCTGGGAATAGGGTGGCTCCAGGATTAGGGCGTATCCTGCTGCCTCAGGCGCCCACTCTTTGGAGTTCCCCTTGAGTTCTTGCAGGGGTTCTGAGAGTATTGGTACGCAGAGCCCGGTGGAGGGAACACCTGAAGCTTGGAGGTAAGTGAAATTGCTCCTCCCTGAGGAAGAGCGAAAGAATGGGTGACCAATTCAAAAAACAATGTGTTCTTGTTTTGATTTATTTTGTTTTTACTTCAAGTTGCCTATCCCTAGAACTTTCTCAGGCAAACTGGGGAAAATGGTTGACTCAAGGTTTGAAGTTTTTTGCCTCCGAGGAACAGAAATTGTTAGAGGAAGGAGGCACCCCAGTAAGACCAAGAACAGTTAGGACATATGTTGATACAATACAAAAATGTAGCCCATGGCTTTTTAAAGAGGAGTTGTTAAAAATATCACAATGGGACCATCATGCAATCCTGTAGAAAGATTTTTCTTCAACAAGAAAAAGATGGCTAGTTCTGTTTACTACACTTGTCTAAGATCTTGGTTTTTACAGACATCTGATTAATTTACAAAGCTAAAGTGCTGAAACATCAACCACTAAATATAAAATCAAGTACTCTTTACTTATTAAGTTCCATAAGGCAATATATTTAAACATTATGTGTATTTTCATAAATTGGTAAATGAAAAAAAAAGTTTAATATTGCTTTGTGTCTATGTCTTTGCTGAAACAAGGTTACTAAAAGTTAAGATTCTATCAGGTGTAATTTATATACAAAGAGTATAAGAAGTTTCAGTTGGGTTTCAATAATAGTATTATAGTACAATAAAAAATGAAAATATTTAGAGTAATTTATCTAAATTCAGAAACTTTATAAGGGTTGTTTCAAAATGTGAATTTAAAAAAAGGGTTAACATCTAAAAAAGAGATATAAAAAGATTCAAGATGTGGAAATATGTTTTAATATGAAAGCTGAAGAAAAAAGAAATGTTTTCAGATGAGATAATCTTTGTGTGATAAAGTAAAAGGTTGTAAAATGTCTAAGTAAGTTACAAAAGGCTTTAAAAGGTTAAATTAAAGGTGGTTAAGATGCCTTCATGGCGGAAGAAAGATTACATCATTTGAAGCCTAGTTAATCTTAAAAACATTACTTAAAAAACATGAAAATGGGAAGATAATAGGATAAAAAATATTTGGATAAAAAAGATTCAAAATTTGAAGTGGAAAACTTTAAAGACAGAAGTACAGAAAGGTAAAAAAAGATAGAAAAGATGTAGAAAGATACAAAAGATGTAGGAAGATAAAAAAGATGTAGGAAGACAAAAATTTAAAACCCCCAAAATAGGAAACAACAACAACAAAAAAAAAAACTAGGAGAAAAAAAGCAATTAAGGGTTAATGTACAAACCTTAGAAGAAAACTAGAAGATAGAAGCAAGATAAAAAATGGTTAAAAATGTCAAATAAAGGTATTTCAGATAAAAAAATACAAAAAGCTAAGACAACTATTAGATACAGACATTCAAGATAGAAAAAGGTACAAGAGAGAAGTTTACAGTCAAATATTGGATAAAATAAAAGAACAAGGAGATTATTAGTAATTTTTTCAAAAAGCCCATCAACTTTAATTTCTGGTGGTGCAGATATTAGAAGTCTCAGATGAAGGTGTTAAAATTTATAGACAAGAGCCAATTTAGATAACATTAAACCAGAAGGAAATTGGTTTAAAACCACATCAAAAAATTAAAAGGACTAAAGTAATTCTAAAAACTAAGGCAAAATGCTTTTGGAAGACTTGAATTTAAAAGGATCTTTAAATTTCCAAAGGATGCGTATAGGATATTTTGGAACATCATCCCTGAAGAAAATCAGTTAATGTTTTACTTAACAGGAATCCCATACAATCCACAGGGACAAGGCATAGTTGAAAGAGCTCATCAAACTATTAAAATGTACTTATTAAAGCAAAAAGAGGGAATTGGGAAGGGATATATATATCCCCCAGAGATAAACTTAAAATAACCCTTTTTACTCTAAACTTTTTAAATTTGGATTCATCAGGACTTAGTGCTGTGGAAAGGCATATGTATCCAAAAAATGTACATAAGCCTAAGGTAGTTTGGAAGGATATTCTAACAGGACAATGGACAGGTCCTGACCCAGTGATTGTCTGGAGTCGGGGTTCTGTTTGTGTGTTTCCACAGGGAGAACAGCAGCCGATTTGGATTCCAGAGAGACTAACCAAAACAATTTCTACAGACCAAAAAGAAGATGAATTGACTCAAATCCAGAGCTCCAGCTTGGCTATTCTTACATCTGTGACAGTGATTAACCAGGATGCTTTTTTCAATATCTATTATTATTCAATATCTATCTATTATTGTCTTTTCCCACATCATAAAGTTCTATTTTATTTTTTGAGCTCATACAAACCTAGGTTAATGTTTTTCTGATCAGTTTTATTTTTTGACTGTGGAGTTTTTAAACATTGCAATGGAGATTTCACCTGTGTAAAGCTACAAGGCCTTTACTATTGTCTTATGTGTTGTACTGCCACAGTCTGGCTGGGCACAAATGCCGCAGTCTGGCTGGGCACACAATCACGAGCCACCACACAGCTTGTAGATTCAAACAGCAACTCTTTATTCCCGAACTCACACCAGCCGTCTACAATCACGTTCTGGGGAAATCCACGTTCTCTTCCCAAATCCACCTCCACTGGGCTTCTATCTCCAAAATATACTGTCTGAATCCCGTAAGAACTCAAGGGGAACTCAGGCAGCAGGATACGCCCTATTCCCAGCAGGAATAATCTTAAACCTTAAACCTGGAACCTAAACTGGGAACGCCCTAAACACGATTATCTTAAACTGGGAACACCCTAATCCGCCTTGGTCCTTGAGCAAGGTCACCTACATTCAATGTCACTGCAACATGGGGTACGCTGGCAAGGAAATTGTCATACCTACTTGGCTAATGGCTCCCAGCATCTGCCCCTTCTGATTAATTAAACAACAAGCAATGTGGCTTAAGGACCGTGCCTGGTAGGTTGTCCAATTCAACATATGGTTCTTACCCGTCATCGGAAAACTGACCTTTAGGCGTCAGCCTCCTGTCTTAGTTTGATACCACTGCAATTGAATCATACCCGTCACTGACTACCAGTCCAGCATACAGCCATACTTGTGGATAGGTCTATGCACCAGTGGGGGGGTGAGGTTCTTTGCCTCACCTCTGTTGGCCCCCAAATTTGGCCTTGGTGCCAGTGGGGGAGTGAGGTTAATGTGGCTTAAGGACCGTGCCTGGTAGGTTGTCCAATTCAACATATGGTTCTTACCCGTCATTGGAAAACTGACCTTTAGGCGTCAGCCTCCTGTCTTAGGTTGATACCACTGCAATTGGATCATACCCGTCACTGACTACCGGTCCAGCATACGCCATTGGCCCCCAAATTTTAGACCATCACTAGCAGAAGGGAGAAGGATACAGAAATGCCACAACACCAAGCCAATTGACGGCTCCTTGGGAAAAATTGCATCACTGGTGACACCATCAGCAAAGATATGTCAGCACTACCACAATTAACATGGGGTGTGCTGGCAAGGAAATAAAAATTGCATCACTAGTGACACCATCAGCAAAGATATGCCAGCATTACCACAATTCGCTGCACCAAACGATAGTTACATAGTCCAGGCAAGTTCTGCAAGCAGTTCAAAGCGGAGGAATCTATCAATATGTCCATTTCCTCCCAAAATCCGTTTCCTCCCAAAGTAAGTTAACTCCTTGATTGAGCATTACTTGTTGAGTTATATTCATTGATGCATCAGTTTATACAGTTTACTGTGATAGCTATCATAGAAGCTGTAGTCTGGTTTTATCTTTGTCTTCACCGGCACTGGGATGGAGATAGGAATTCTGGCAATGATGCTAAAAAGACATTATCCTGAAAAGAATTATTAAATATAATGAAAAGGAAAGGTGAAAGTAAACAAACAGATCTGTTAACCACCTTTAAAAACAATCCTTAACAGCTGTTTACATAATTTAAATTAAACCATTTAAATTATGTGAATAAAAAAATAATAATAATTCGGATCCATTTTTTCATGAGCGCTCCTCATTTAAGAAATATGGACATACACACATACAGACATACAACACAAAACACAAGAGTGTACACAAACGTACAACACATAAGAAAATAGTAAAGGCCTTGTAGCTTTACACAGGTGAAATCTCCATTGCAATGTTTAAAAACTCCACAGTCAAAAAATAAAACTGATCAGAAAAACATTAACCTAGGTTTGTATGAGCTCAAAAAATAAAAATAGAACCTTATGATGTGGAAAAATGCAATAATAAAATAGCTATTGAAAAAAGCATCCTGGTTAATCACTGTCGCAGATGTAAGAATGGCCAAGCTGGAGTTCTGGATATCAGCTGTTACGGATTTGAGTCAAATCATCTTCTTTTCGATCTGTAGAAACTGTTTTAGTTAATCTCTCCGGAATCCAAATGGGCTGCTCTTCTCCCTGTGGAAAAACACAAACAGACCCCCGACTCCAGACAATCACTGGGTCAGGACCTTTCCATTGTCCTGTTAGAATATCTTTCCAAAGTACTTTAGGCTTATGTACACTTTTTTGGATACATATGCCTTTCCGCAGCACTAAGTCCTGATGAATCCAAATTTAAAAAGTTTAGAGTAAAAAGTGTTATTTTAAGTTTATCTTTGGGGGATATATACCCCCTTCCAATTCCCTCTTTTTGCTTTAATAAGTATGTTTTAATAGTTTGATGAGCTCTTTCAACTATGCCTTGTCCCTGTGGATTGTATGGGATTCCTGTTATATGAGTAATACCAAATGATGAGCAAAATTGTTTAAAAGAGGTAGAGGTATAGCCAGGACCATTATCGGTTTTTAACTGTTTAGGAACGCCCACAGTGGCACAATTTTGTAAGCAATGAGCTATAACATCTTTAGTTTTTTCTCCGGCATGAAGGGAGCCCATCAAAAATCCAGAAGAAGTATCAACTGTAACGTGTAAATATTTTAATTTTCCAAATTCTGGCAAGTGTGTGACGTCCATCTGCCAAATATGGTTAGGTATCAGTCCTCTAGGATTGACTCCAAGATTAACTTGTGGTAAAAATGTCACACAATTTTGACATTGTTTTATTATATGTCTGGCTTTTTCCTTAGTTATTTTAAAACACTTTTGTAAAGTATTAGCATTAACATGAAACCTTTTATGAAAATTTGTAGCTTCTTCAAATGTAGAGAAAATATGTATGTCATGTGTAGTTTTATCTGCTAAATCATTGCCTAAACTAAGGGCTCCAGGCAATCCTGTATGTGCCCTAATATGTCCTATAAAGAATGGATCTTTTCTGTCCCAGATTAGACTTTGTATAGTGGAAAACAAAGAGAAAACAGTAGAAGAAGGGGAAATCCTACCAGCATCTTCAAGAGATACTATAGCATTAACTACATACTGACTATCAGAAAATAAATTAAATACAGAATCTTTAAACATCAAAAAAGCTTGTAAAACTGCATTAAGCTCTACCTTTTGAGCTGATTGTTTGGTTACTAAAAATGTAAAAGTTTGATCAGGGGTAACTACTGCTGCTGTACCATTATTTGACCCATCAGTGAATATATTTGGAGCATTCATGATAGGTGTTTTTCTTGTCATTTTTGGGAAAACTACAGGATGCTTAGACCAAAAAGACAACAAAGGATTAGATGGTAAATAATTATCAAATGAAATATTAGATTTACACATGATTATTTCCCAAGTATTTAACTCATTAGCTAACTCATCAATTTGATCCATAGTATATGGAGTAATAATTTTATTGGGAGAAATTCCAAACACTCCCTTTGCTGCTTTTATTCCTTTGAGTATTAATTGTCCTACAGCCTCAGGATACCTAGTAAGAATAGTGTTAGGAGAATAAGATAAATGTATCCACAATAATGGACCTTCTTGCCAAAATACTCCTGTAGGAATATTTTTTGTTGGTAGTACAATAAATAATAAAGGCAAACTTATATCAATTCTATCCAAATGTATGTTTTCCATATATGTTTCAATAATTTTTAATGCCTTTCTTGCTTTAGGAGTTAACATGCGGGGTGAATTTGGATCTGATGGACCTTTTAGAATATCAAATAAAGGTCCCAACTCTCCTGTTGGTATACCTAGATAAGGCCTTATCCAATTTATGTCTCTCAATAACTTTTGAAAGTCGTTAAGTGATTTGAGTTGATCTACTCGTATTTGAATTTTTGGTGGACGGACCATGGTTGAGGATAATAGAACTCCTAAATAATTAATTGGAAAATTTAATTGTACTTTATCTATTGCTATCTCTAGATTATAATTTTTTAATAAATTTGTAAGTGTGGCATAACATTCCAGCAATATGTTTTTATCTTTATGTGCCAATAATACATCATCCATATAGTGAATTATTTGTAGTTCAGGATTTTGATTTCTAAGTGGCTGGATTGCTTTGTTAACATATATTTGACACATAGTTGGACTGTTAGCCATCCCTTGAGGGAGTACTTTCCATTCATATCTCTGATCAGGACCTTCATGATTTAATGCAGGGATAGTAAATGCAAAACGTGGACTATCCTCGGGATGAATTGGAATTGAAAAAAAAACAATCTTTAATATCTATAGCTAAAACATGCCAGGTTTTTGGCAAAGCAGACAATTGAGGAATCCCTGATTGAGCAGGTCCCATAATAACCATCTCATTATTAATGGCTCTTAAATCTTGCAACAATCTCCATTTACCAGATTTCTTTTTGATGACAAAAATGGGAGTATTATGGGGAGATATGGAAGGTTGTATATGTCCTTCCGCTAATTGTTGTTTGACCAGATCATGGGCTACTTGTGTCTTTTCTTTAGTCAGGGGCCACTGAGGAACCCACACTGGTCTTTCTGATTTCCAAGTAATTTTGATTGTCTCAGTGGCCCTTTCTGAAAATCCAACCCATGTCTGTCTGTTTCTTGATCTATTTGTACTGGTGCTGCTATAACTTGCCCTTGTTTTCCTAATCTTTTTTCTTTCCTAAAGCCTTGTCTAGCCCTAGTAGTGGGCGCATTAGGATTGATGTTATTTGTTAACGTCAAACCTAATTGATCTAGGACATCTCGTCCCCATAAATTTATAGGAAGATGATCCAATACATATGGCTGTATAGTTCCTTCACATCCTTCAGGATCCTTCCAATCTAATATCATAGAACTTCTATGGGGATTAGTCACCACTCCTAGGCCTTGAAGCGTTTGAGTGGCTTGTTGTAATGGCCAATGTTTTGGCCATTCTTGACGAGAGATGATGCTAAGGTCAGCTCCTGTGTCCAGTAGTCCATTAAACTCATGACCTTGAATATTTAGTTTTAGCATTGGGCGAGAATCTAAATTTAAAGACAACATAGCCCAATCTACACCTGTGGAGCCTAATCCCCTGGAACCTCTTTCTACACTATGACTAGGAAATTTATTATGTAGGCTGGGTATTATTAACAACTGTGCTATTCTATCTCCAGGTGAAATTACTGATATACCTCTTGGAGAACTAGCTATAATTTTTATTTCACCTACATAATCGGGATCAATTACCCCAGGACTTATCATAAGTCCTTTTAATGTAGATGAACTACGTCCCAATAATAAGCCTACTGTTCTTTGGGGAAGAGGTCCTTTTACTCCTGTGGGAATGATTTGAACTCCCATCTCTGGAGTTAATACTGCTCTGGTAGAGGCACAGATGTCCAACCCTGCGCTCCCTCGGGTTTGTCTGATGAGGGATTTAATGGACAATGTGTCCTGGGCACTACCCTGATGGTGTTGCTGGGTTCCTCCACTGCCCCGTATATTTGTGGTTGTGGGCCCCGGAGCATTGGGCCCCCCTGTACGTTTTTTGGCAATGGAGCCTGATGCCTTTCTCCACGATATCGTGGATAAATACCTGGTCTTTGTCCGTTTTTTGATAAAGGAGTACCCTCAATGGTGGTTTGAGAACGGCATTCATTAGCCCAATGTCTCCCTCTACGGCATCGTGGGCAAATACCCGGTATTCTATTCCTTTGATACCTACTTTTGTTAAACCCTCCTCCTATGGGGCAATTCCTTTTAAAATGTCCTGTTTGTTCACAATCATAGCATGTTTTTGGCCTGGCATCTAAAGCCTGTTGTACTATAGCTGCCAAGACTTGCCCTTGTTCATTAATATCTCTACATAATTTAATATATGTGTTTAAATCTTCATGTCTCCACGGTCTAATAACCTCTCTGCAGCAACGATTTGCTTGGTCATAAGCCAGTTGTTTTATTAATGGCATTGCTTGTTCTGTATCCCCCAAAATTTTGGCAGCCGTTTGAATTAGCCTATCTACAAAGTCAGCGTAAGGTTCATTAGCTCTCTGTATTACCTTAGATAGCTGACCTTGTAAATCTCCATGTCCTTGTAAAGTCTTCCATGCCCTAACTGTGTCTGCAGCAATTTGTGCATATATAGCAGGATCATATTCAATTTGTTGCCGTTGACCCTCATAAGGTCCTTTTCCTAACAACATATCTAGATTTCTTTGAGGGTAACTGGCTGCTGCATTTCGCCTAGCTGTCTCCGTGCAAAATTCCTCATTGGCAACCTTCCATAACAAATATTGTCCTCCATTTAGTACAGATTTACACATGCTAGCCCAATCTGTTGGCGTCATGTCCAAGTTAGTAATGGACTCGACCATGCTTACCGTGAAGGGAGCTTGGGGGCCATAGGTTGTTACAGCCTCCTTTAACTGCTTCACTGTTTTAAAATCTAAAGCACGGTGAATTCACTGCCCTCCTGCCTGTTCAAGTACAGGGCATGCTAATCTTTGAGGTCCTGTCTCAGGATCCCATTTATCAACTACGGGGTTTGAGGGCCACTCAGCTGTCTCCATCGGTGGGGCTGTTGGTTGAATTACGCCCTCTTGTGATAAAATGGAGTTAGTAACAGCCTCCTGTTATGGCCTTTTTCCTAACAACCCCTTTTCCTTTAAATTTTCTTCCTCTGTCTGACTAGCTCGAGAGACCTTCTCTTTTGCTTGATCTAAAATGTCTTTCTCCATGGTCTGAACCTCTAACAATTTACTTAACATCTTTTCGGTTTGTTTTTTACTAATTTCTAATCTACTATAAAGATAACGCAACCCAATAAGATAACACAAAACAAAACCGAAACTGAATGAAACAAAAACGGAATAAAACATCGTTGTATCAATTTTCTCTTCCTCAGGGCCGACAAACTTCAAACCTTTAGTCAACCATTTTTTCCAGTTTGCCTGAGAAATTTCCAGGGGTAGGCAGCTTGAAACAAAAACAAGATAAATCAAAACAATAACACATTGTTTTTTGAATTGGTCACCCATTCTTTCGCTCTTCCTCAGGGGCAAGCAATTTCACTTACCTCCAAGCTTCAGAAGTTCCCCGTACGGGCCACCAAATGCCACAGTCTGGCTCGGCACAAATGCCGCAGTCTGGCTGGGCACACAATCACGAGCCACCACACAGCTTGTAGATTCAAACAGCAACTCTTTATTCCCGAACTCACACCAGCCGTCTACAATCACGTTCTGGGAAAATCCACGTTCTCTTCCCAAATCCACCTCCACTGGGCTTCTATCTCCAAAATATACTGTCTGAATCCCGTGAGAACTCAAGGGGAACTCAGGCAGCAGGATACGCCCTATTCCCAGCAGGAATAATCTTAAACCTTAAACCTGGAACCTAAACTGGGAACACCCTAAACACGATTATCTTAAACTGGGAACACCCTAATCCGCCTTGGTCCTTGAGCAAGGTCACCTACATTCAATGTCACTGCAACATGGGGTACACTGGCAAGGAAATTGTCATACCTATTTGGCTAATGGCTCCCAGCATTGTACGTTTGTGTGCACTCTTGTGTTTTGTGTTATATGTATGTGTGTGCATATGTCCCTATATCATATATGAGGAGCGCTCATGAAAAAATGGATCCGAATTTTTTTTTTATTCATGTGATTTTAATGGTTTAATTTAAATTGGGTAAACAGCTGTTGAGGATTGTTTTAATATGTGTACAAATAAGGAGGTTAACAGATCTGTTTGTTTACTTTCACCTTTCCTTTTCATTATATTTAATAATTCTGTTCAGGATAATGTCAATTGTTCAGAAAATTGTTTTCTTAGTACCTGTTGGAATGTTACATATTTTTTTTTTAGCATCATTGCCAGAATTCCTATCTTCATCCCAGTGCCGGTGAAGACAAAGATAAAACCAAACTACAGCTTCTATGATAGCTATCACAGTAAACTGTATAAACTGATGCATCAATGAACAATAACTCAACAAGTAATGCTCAATCAAGGAGTTGATTTACTTTGGGAGGAAATGGACATATTGATAGATTCCTCTGCTTTGAACTGCTTGCAGAACTTGTCTGGACTATGTATCACTTGTATGCATTGTGAACTATCTGTTGGTGCAGCGAATTATGGTAGTGCTGGCGTATCTTTGCTGATGGTGTCACAGGTGATACAATTTTTCCAAAGGAGCCATCAATTGGCTTGGTGTCCTGGCATTTCTGTATCCTCCTCCCTTCTGCTAGTGATGGTCTAAAATTTGGGGGGCAACAGAGGTGAGGCAAAGAACCTCAGCCCCCACTGGTGCAAAGGCCAAATTTTGGGGCCAACAGAGGTGAGGCAAAGAACCTCACACCCGCACTGGTGCATAGGCCTATCCACAAGTATGGCTGTATGCTGGACCGGTAGTCAGTGTTGGGTATGATCCAATTGCAGTGGTACCAACCTAAGACAGGAGGCTGATGCCTAGAGGTCAGCTCATCCGATGACGGGTAAGAACCATATGTTGAATTGGACAACCTAACAGGCACGGTCCCTAAGCCACATTGCTTGCTGTTTAATTAATCAGAAGGGGGGAGGTGCTGAGAGCCTTAGCCAAGTAGGAATGATGCATGGCATTTTGGTTTGAAAGGTGACCCTGCTCAGGGATTAGGGTGGCTCCTGGTTTAGGGTGGATCCTGCTGGGAATAGGGTGGCTCCAGGATTAGGGCGTATCCTGCTGCCTCAGGTGCCCACTCTTTGGAGTTCCCGTTGAGTTCTCGCGGGGTTCTGAGAGTATTGGTACGCAGAGCCTGGTGGAGGGAGTGATTTTTCCCAGAACGTGCGTGTAGAGTGTCGGTGAGAGTTCGGGAATAAAGAGTTGCTGTTTGAATCTATAAGGCTTTGTGGTGGCTCTGTTATTTTGTGCCCAGCCAGACGGTGGCATTAAACAACTGAAATTATCTGTTTCTTTCATTCAGACAGTAATTTTCAGGCTTTTAGAAAACCAGTGGAACTCTGTATATTTGTGCCTAGAAATTCTCCATGTCAAACAGAGAGAGGTGAAAGAGTTGGACTGAGTTGGGAAGGAAGAGCCCCCAGTCACCATCATCCTGCCAGCGAGAGCATCCTTAGATCACGCGCCAGGACTCCACAGGGCTGCAGGTTGAAAGTCGTTGTTGAAAGTGCCGTGGGCAGGGAATACAGCTTACTACAGGAGCAGAGCAGATGGATTCAAATGACTGCTGAATGAATGAGTGGCATGTCTGAGAACAAGAGTGCAGGAAACGCCGGGTAGTCAAGAGGTTTTATAAAATATGCCACGAAGGCTGCCATCTAGGAGGAAAGCAGCTCAGTGAGGTTGTCTGGGACACAGTGAGAACAGCAAAGTGGGCCTTGAAGACCACAGTGTTGGAGAGCAGACACAGTGACAGGTGTCACCGTGGCAGGAGGCTGTGACAAGTCACTGGCGCAGGAGAGGGGGACAGTGTGCAGGATGACAGGCGGATAGAGAGTCACAGATGACTGGATACTAATAAGAAAGATTTAGAAATGCCCGGGGTTACACCCTTCAAATCTGAGCTCTCCTCTCATGGCTATCTAAATGTACTTTGTCAACTGTGACGCACTGTGCCCACTTTACTCAGGAACCTTGGGTCATCGCGCAGTTTGCTACTGCAAACAGTCAGACGATTTCAGCTGAGAAGCACTAAGTGATGGTCAAGGGCTCTTCTAACTCGAAGACTGATGACTTTTAAGCTTAAAGGTGAGGAATCATTTGTGCGTGTATTTATTCCTGCTTAAATTAAAGATATAAGCTCATGCAATTGTCCCTTTTTTTGACTGGTCACGTTCAAATAGCCAAACTTAATTTATCTTTTAAAACTAGAATTGCATTAAGCATGCTCCATAGTACTTCCATTCTATTTGAGAAGCCATAACTCATGGGGAAAATGGACTTCGAGAAGCACTTAAGAAGGGAGAGTAGAGCAATATAAATCGTATGCGTGTCCTTCTGGAAAAGCATTGATGTTTAAAACTCTTACAAATCATGGCTTATAGTCGTTGCTTTAGGACGAGAGATGATTATGTTACTGTGCATGTATTTTTATGATTCCATAAAGCTAACCACTGCTTCAATGTATAAAGGGGTCATTATGTGAACTAAAAGACCTTTATTTCCTTGGCATGGGTTTTAAATATCTGAGCTGGGTAACACATCCTTGCTTGTCACTGTCCTGAGTTTAGAGGGACAATTTTGGAAGGGATATTTTACCATTTGATCAATAATAATCAAAGTAAACATATCCCTCTTTCTCCTTTTGGCGCCAACAATTTGAATTTCACACAAATTTAAAGATGAAATCTTCACAATCTGAGGAATTTTCCCAGTAGCAGTGAGGAATTGCCCACCTGTTAAGGAGTCCAATTAATCTAGTTTTTACTGATTCGTCTACTCCTCAAGATTCTCCTTAATGCATTTAAAAGATATCATCCTACCAAGTGGGTAATGTAATGATTATTATGAAGGGAGGTCCTTATTAATTTCTCTTTCAGATGCACTCAGAGCTCCTGAGTGCTGGTTCAGTTCCCAACTCAATAAATATTTGCTAAATCAACTACTACATTCTGGATATCATTCTGGCTGGAAAGATGACAAAGTTGAATCATGCCTTAGTTAATTTCCTCAAAGGGTTTCCAATCAAGATAGGAATCAAGACATATAAATAAGAAGCCAGAATTCATACCAGAAGAAATATCTAAATAAACTACCATGAAGAAGCCAAAGGAAACAGTTACAGTAGTCCCTTAATCCATTGGGGATAGTCTCCAAGACCCTCAGAGGATGCCAGAAACCATAAATTGTACCCACCCTGATATACAATGTATTTTCTCCGTACACACAGGTCTGTGAAGAAGTTTAATTTATAATAGGCACACTAAGAGTTTAACAATAACTAATAATAATCTAGAAAAATAATATACTGTAATATAAATGATGCAAATGTAGTCTATGTCATTATCTGATTGGACTATAGATGTGGGCAAGGTCAACCTTCAATTTCTTTTGGTTTCTTATCAATTACAGAATTTTCACTTAAAAGATGCACTATATGGCTTCCCTTTTTCATACCAGCATTGCCAGTATCACTGCTCTTGCACTTGAGAACCATTACAAAGTAAAATAAGGGTTACTTGAACACAGCACTGGGATGCTGCCATAGTTGAACTGACAATCAGGACAGTTACTACTCGAAGGGTAGAAAATACAATGTGAATACACTGGACAAAGGATGATTCATATCCCTGGTGGGATAGAGCGGGACAGGAAAAGATTTATCTCACTTTTCAGAAAGGCACAAAATTTAAAACTTATGAGTTACTTATTTCTGGAATTTTCCATTCGGTATTTTTGGGCTATGGTTGACCATGGATAGCTGAAACCACAGAAAATAAAACCTTGGAGAACAAGGGCCTATGGTACTCCCTACTTCAGAGAAATTAAGAGTATCAGTAGAGGTGGCTACATGCTAGTCAATTTGGGTGTAGCAAGTAGGAAGGGCCAAAGAAGAGGCTGAAGAAAAAACAAGAGTCTGAAGTGACGATATTTTGGGCCCACAGTGCTTCCTAATCTCGTGGCTGTCCTCCCAGTAAGATGACTCATCATGGGTGACCTTCCCAACTTGCTCTGCGGCCAGTGACCAACAACATGTAGTGGCAGCCAGAGGGCAGCTTCTGGACCCGCGCAGACATAGCCTCAGATACAAGCTCACAGGTACTGGTTATGTGACCTTGAACAGAGTGTGTACTACTCTGAATCTCAGTTTCTTATGTTTGATATGAGAATAGCATTAGTTAATCTAAACTGCAATCGAGAACACTGATTTTAAAAGTCCCATAGACAGCAATTGCTAAGAAAAATATACAAAAGATATACCACGAAAACACTGTACATAAATCAAGAAGGAGTTCTAAAAAAAAGTCTGATTAACTCACAGGAAGGCAAGAAAAGAGCAGCAGTGTACCAAACCAAAACCAAATAATACAGCAACAGACCTGACTACGTTAGCTCCAAACACCAAATGGTCCAGATGTCCATCAGTGGGTGAGTGATTGATCAAGCTACATGTCCACCAAGGAACACCACTCGGCAGTTACAGGGAAAGAGCGCTGATACAAACAACTTGGAAAGTCTCAGAAAATCCATGCTGAGTGAAAAAAAAAAAAAAACCCCACAAAACCAGTGCTAAAGGTTATAGATGGCATGAGCCCATTTATGAACCATTCTTGAAGTGACAAAACTCTCAAAAGAGAAAATATATTAGTGGAATAATTTAATATTTGATCATGGCAATTACTTGATGTCCAGATGAGTGGGTAAATAAATTATGGCATATGTACAATGGAATATTCACCTTAAAAAGGAGATTCTGTTGTTTTCTATAACATGGATAAACTGAGGGCATTACGCTATTCAAAATAAGTCAATCCAAAGAGGACAAAGGGTACATGATTCCACTTAGGTGAGGCACCTAGATTATCAGATTCATAAGAAGAATGGTAACAGGTTTTTTGTTTTTTCTTTTCTTTCTTTTTTTTTTTTTTTTTTTTGGTACTGGGAATTGAACTCAGGGGAACTCTACCACTGAGCCACATTCCCAGCCCTTATTTTGTATTTTATTTAGACACAAGGTCTCACTAAGTCACTTAGGGCCTCACTAAGTTATTGAGGCTGGTTTGAACTCACTATCTTCCTGCCTCAGCCTTGAGAGCCACTGAGATTACAGGTGTGCACCACCAACGGTAACAAGTTTTGAGAAAAAGGGGAATATGGGATTATTATTTAGCAGTATTGAGTTTCAGTTCTGCAAGGTGGCAGGAGTTCCATGGCTGGATGAAGGTGACAGCAGTATGACAATGGAAATGTCCTTATGCCACTACACTGTGCACCTAAGATGGCAGGTGTTGTGGAGAAGGTACTTTTTTTACATTTTTAAAAAATTTAAATGGACTTTATGGAAGCTTGTACTTAGAGATGTTCTTAGAAGAGCTGGGGATGCATCTCAGTGATAGAGCACTTGCTAGGATACCCAAGGCCCTAGGTTTTATCCCCAGCACCTCTCCCCCAAATGAAGGAAAGACAAACACCAGAAGAATTTCAGCTCTGTCGCTGGTTTCGCCCATCCACCTCTCTGACTTTCATTTCTAACTCTCACTTCTTCAGCCAGAGCCTTGAATTTTGGAAGAGAGTTAGAGAGATCCCAAAGACGGGGTCTTTGCCCTCCTTTCCTTTGTGCTGGGCTCAATCCCAAGGCCTTGTGCAAGCTAAGGCCACTTCCTACCCCTGGGCCACCCCCACCCCTCACTCCACTGCTCCATAGTCTGCAGAAATCTGAGAAGTTGGTGAGAGGGCATTTGATTTTTTTTTTCTGTATTTAGATAGAAGAAAGCCATTTCCTGGTATTCATATATCTCGTTTTTATATGACAACCAATTTAATCACCCAAGTTTGATAAGATAATAAGTGTTCCCATAATGTTGCCTGGATACACTGGCATTAATATTCTTGAGGTAATGAAAAAAAGGGAAGCAATTTAATAAAAAAAATGGAAGAACTGTGTCTAGTGGAGAATTTTTCTTTCTATTGTTTTAGTGGAAAGATATATTCAGTGTTCTTCATATTCTGCGTAGAGTTAATATGGACATGACCCTAGAAACTAGTGCTCACACACAGCAGACTGGACATGTTATCAGACAGAAACTCCTCAATCTCTCCTCTTGCATTTCCTAAAGACTACCTTGAGGGATTTTAACATATCATCAAAACATCATATTGTTAAATAAGTTTGGGAAACTTTGAATAAGCAATGTTAAGCATTTATTTACAATTGTACTTTTCAGACACCTTGTGCAATAATTTGTACTTTTTATCTCCAAGCAGAAGCACAATAAGTTAAAATCCTCAGACTTAATTATTCATTCTAATACTTGTTCTCAGGATTGCTGAAGGACTCTTTGGGACACAGTGCAAATTGGGATTGAGATGGATGAGGCTGGGGCATTCTGCCCATGAAGAAACTAGAAAAATTCTTTGTTAGTTTTTTTCCCAAACAGGAAGAAAAGACAAATGCTGACTTTTCTTTATAATAAAAATGTTGGTACTCTGTGAGTTACACTAGGGAAGATTTGAGAAGCTCAGCATGGTGAGATGGTGATTCTCATTTAACATGTGTCAGCTAAGCATGAGACTCCGTCTATTAGAGAATGTGATAGAGGAGTGGGCAGGAAAAGAACCCAGGATTAGGAAATCAGGGAGATAAAGCAAGGTATGGCCGAAATAATTAGAATATACAACCTAAAAACATCATGTTTAACCTGGATCAAAATTTAACTTGGAACAAATCAAACAAAAGATATATAAGAATTATGCATCTCAAAGTATAAAGTTTATCCAAAAGACTTTAAATAAAGTTAAGTTTCTGGTCAAATACACTGTGTTCTAGTGTAGAAAATGCAACATTGTAAAGATGTCAATTTTCCTAAATTGAGGTGAAAATTCTGTGATTTTTAGATAAAATCCCATCAGGGATACTTTTGAAAATTGACAATACGATTCTAAAATACATATGGAAGATAAAATGGCCAAGAATTATGAAGAGATTTCATAGAAGAAAAATGAGAAAGAAAGGCTCATTTTATCAGATAGTAATACTAGTAATGAAGCTTTAGTAATTAAGAGCATAGTATTGGTGCATGGAGAGACTAATCAATCAACAGAACTTAAGAAAGAGTGCAATCATAAATGGAACTTTGGTATACGAAAGAGGTGACATTGTGGATCAATTGTAAGAGGATGGACTATGCTATGGATTATATGTGGTGTCCCCCAAAAGGTCATGTGTGAGACAAAACAAGAAGGTTCAGAGAAGAAATGACTGGGTCATAGTCTTAACCTAGTCAGTGAATCAATCCCTGGTGGGATTAACTGAGTGGTAGCTGGAGGCAGGTGGGTGTGGCTGGAGGAGGTGGGCATTGGGGGTGCGGCTATGGGGCATTTACTTTGTATCTGGAGAGAGGAGTCTTTCTGCTTTCTGATCATCATGTGAGCTGCTTCCCTCTGCCACATTCTTCTGCCACGATGTTCTGCCTCACCTCCATCCCTGAGGAATAAAGCCAGCTGTCAATGGACTGAGACCTCTGAAACCCTGAACCCTCACATAGACTTTTCCTCCTCTACAGTTGTTCTGGTCTGATCTTTCAGTCACAGCAGCAAAAAAAGCTGACTAAAATCGAGCATTACAAAATAGAGCTGAAAGCACTTGGTTAGCCATATGGAGGGGAAACGTGGCTTCAATTCATAAGGTGAACATAAAATTTGACTTCATATTTATTAAGGTCAAAAATAAAATTTTGAGACTTTTTGAAGAAATTGTATTCTAAAATATTTCGAATCTTAGCTTTTCTTAGAAAAGATATAAAAATTAGAAGGAAAGAAAGAAACCATGGCAAATTATTACTCATTAATATCAAGTATTGTTCTCAAAAGAAACCTTAAAGGAAATATTCTAAAAATAACAACCTGGAGTATGGTGCACACCTGGAATCCCAGCAGCTTAAGAGACTGAGGCAGGAGGATCACAAGTTCAAGACCAGTTTCTGTACCTACCTCAAAAATAAAGCTGGGGATGTGGCTCAGTGGTTAAGTGTCCCAGGATCAATCCCCAGTACCAAAAAACAGTATAGAAAAATATATTTTAACACATAAGATAATTGAAAGAAGATTAAAATCAAGAATAGGTGTATCCAATATGTGACTGCCAAAAATTAAGTAATCTTGCATTACTCAGAACAGAAGGTAGAGATCAATACTACCTCCTCTGTGAAAGCGGTGGAAGTGCACATTGAGGCAAATTCTTTCGAAACAGTTTATCATTGTCTAGAATTCAACATGTGTCTATGCCATGACTCAGACTTTCTGCTTATAGTTGAAAGCGAGGCACTTGGACACCTGCACAAGAATATCAATCTCAGTGTCTTCTTCCACAGGAAAGCAACCCAACTGTGAGCATCCCAAATGCTTTGTTAGAAGAAGAAAGAGTTGTGCTATCTAGCCACAGTGGAATATTATGTGACAATAAGAAATCAGCAAACTACATCTACATACAACCATAGATAGAGATCTTAGTGCAGCCAGTTTGAATATAAAAGCATTTTAGGAGACTAAAAATAGTATTCCTGCAAAATAAAAATATAATTTTTAAACATACATGTATATGACATATACTTAACATTTATAAAACAAGAAAATGAGAAACAAAGTTTCAAGAAATAGTTCTGACAAAAGAATGAGTAAGTAATCATTTGGGTCCAGGCTTGGACAGGATGATTTTGAGTTATTAGTAATAAGACAGTCTGGGTTTAGGTATTATATATTTCACTTTTTTCTAATGAATAAATAAACGGGCAGGCTTCCAGTGGACCATTTATGGTATTGTTGATAATTAATGCAATTCTGAACCTCTGATACTCTTAAGCAAAATAAAGAAACATAATCACATTTTGCATTTAGATGGTTCTACTGTACCCACGAAAGCCATGATTAAAATGCAAACCAGCCGATTCCTAAGACTTCCAGGGTTGAGAAAGACTTTTTGTCCTGCTTCTATCTACAGAAGATCAAGAGGTGTTTAGGAACTAACCTTCCTTGATATGTGTGAAAACAAAAAGAATCTTCCTAAGTGGCGTTTGGAAGACTTCCTGGATGTCCATTGGAGATAGTTTGAATGTTAGTAAAATGTCTTTTTTTTTTTTCAGAAGGCTTATTTTTACTGTAATCATCCTGCTTTGGAATCTGTCAACCACTAAATCAAACTTGTGCATTTTTCTGATGATGAAGGTCAGACCTGAGAAGGTAGAATTCCTCTGGCACCAATCTTGGCACTGAAATGGGAGTGAGCACAAGCAGGTCAACCTTCTCTTGAGCTGTGCTGAAATTGACCTCACAGTCGTCTGAAAGCAGCAGTAGCTGAAATGCAAACTCAAGGGTGGTTTTCCTGAGTCATGGATGCTCCTCACAACTGGTTACTCTGGTGGCATCTCTGGCCTCCTTGGAATGCTTTAAAATGTCCCCTTCTCTGGCAGTGAGCGGGCCTGCTTTCCTGGACATCCATTTTCCGTTGGGCCTGTTCCGGCCTCCCTGGGCTAGGATTTTAATAGCTACCTTTCTCAGTCAGGAAGCAGCTTAACTAGGATTCATTCAGATTGGTAAAACTAGATCTTTCTGGGGACTACAATCTCCAAGTCATTTGAGCAAGACATCTGAGAAGCAGAAGGACTCAGAGAAAACATCACCGTTCAAGAAAAATGCAATCATTTTGTTTAATTGGGAGATGATTTGTAGTTTAACTTTTACATTTTTTTTCCCAGTAACCTAAAGTAGAAGTAAAAGGCTAATTTTGATTTCATTTTCAAGTTGTGAACTTTCCAGTCTGTGGCTCAAAGGCTAAGGGTGCTATTTAACAAAGCAAAACAAAATTAAAGAAAGCAAAACAAAATAAAAAAAACAGCACAGTGAAGACTAGGTGAGTGGTGACTCTGAATACTCAGTTTGAAGAGACAGAAGGACGTCTCCTACTCATGAGGTCACCCTGTCCCCCATTCTCCATCCCCAGGGAGCTTCTGCTTCTGAGACACCAGGGATGTAGATTGATTCAGATCTGTTAGAAGCACAGAGTGTGTATATAATAGGATTTATTCCCTCATATTAAGGATAAATCAGGATTTTAATCTCTCACTAAAGCACAGAAAACGTTTTTCTAACATTATTCAATATAAAATGGAAGTTTGAATATCAAACTATTAGGAGAAATAAATTTAGCCATTTCTTTTTCTATTTAGCTATTTCTTTTTCTTTAGGATTTTCCCATGAGCTTAAAAATTATATCTATAAATCACACTGCCTTATATTTTAGAGCATTACTAAAGAAATGAAATCTAGAATATCTTTGTGAGCCAAAATTGCTGAAATATGTTTTTAATATTTCTCATTTATCCAATACCATTCTGGACTGTGAATTACCTTTAAGGCCATGAAACCATTCAAACCAAAACAATGCTTTTGGGATAAGGAGGAACTCTAGTAGATTCCATCACAAATATAATTCCAATTTTATCCACAAAGGTCACATCTTCAGTGTGCCCGGTGGAGCAAGAGCAGATCCAACAGGGACACTGTTGGGAATTTGGTCACGCTTATCTTCTGTTTATTACTAGCAGATTTCTTTGCTGTGTAGGTTCCCAGAAGGACTGGTTACTATTGAGGATTGAATCTCTGGTACCCTAAAGTATAGGAAAATCCCAAACATTTATGCAGACTCTGATTTCTTAAGAAAGGCCTTACTTCCTGTTACAAGTAAGATATTTTGAAGAATTTCTTTTAAAGAAAGACATAGCTAAAATCTCATTTGTAAATACACTGGGTGAGAATGAGACCATAGATCATGATGCTCTCGTTTGTGAAAACCAACTTTGACAAAATGTTAAATAGAAAAAAAATGTGTTAATGGAGAAGTCTCAGGAATGGGACTTTAGCAATATTTATTGGAGTTCTCATTTTGTTTTTTGTTTTTGGTGCTGAGGATTGAACTAAGCAGCACTCAACCACTGAGCCACATCCCCAGTCCTATTTTGCATTTTATTTAGAGACAGGGTCTCACTGAGTTGCTTAGCACCTCACTTTTGCTGAGGATAGCCTTCAACTCTCTATCCTCCTGCCTCAGTCTCCAGAGTTTCTGGGATTACAGGCAGGCACCACTGCGCCTGGCTCCCAATTTGTTTTATTCCTATTTATCCTTATAAGTTACACTCAGACTTTACGTTCATAAAGAATGTCATGCCATGAAAGAAATGAAGGAAAGTACAAAAAATAAAACAAAAAACACCAACAGAAACAAGAACACTTCAAGATAAAACCAAATAAATGTAGAAAAGCATTACTCTCTCAGATATGTATTTATCGAGTGCTGTGTTCAGTGAATTGCACTCACTCTGCTTGGGAATGCAGATACAGCAAACTAAAATCTCCACTTTCTTAATTTATAATGCTGTTGAAACACCAGAGAAATGAACTGCGGACTTAATACCAAAAGTGTACCATGGTGGTGGCCATGTCTCCTAAAACTCAAGGGAATATGAGGCCATCTGAAATGTCCTCTCCCACAACTCTGTGAGATTTTGCCTTTTTACAGTGCTGAGCACAATTCGTGTTTATTTACTGATTTGGGGTGTTTTCTTACAGCTATCTTTGGCCTCTCTGAGATGGTCAGTTTGATGACAGAAGAGTGACCCCTGCTTTGCTGGACATGTTTTCTCAGCACCTGGTGTAGAATCTAGAGCACAGAGGCACTCAATAAACGCCATGTAATCAATGACCAGATGAATGGACACTAGGGAAATGGCAGAAAGACATTTATTTGAATACTGAATTTAATCAAGTAATCATGATTATTATATTGTTGAAATATTCAGATCACAGGGAAAAAAATCAATATCGATGCAAAATTATACACAAAAACTAATCCAAGTGAAAACAAACTTTTAAAAAAGGAAACCGATATAATGTTTCCCCTTTTGGTAAAATATGAATTTCATTCTCTCTCACATTCTTTTCAAATTTTCTAAAATGATCAAGTACTTAATTTTAAATACAACTCATGAAAGATGCATTAAACAAAGTTGACCAATGTTCTATTATGGAGTTTGGGGGAAGTTTTAAAGAGATTATGAAAGAGTAAGGGACCTAGCTACTTGGAAAACTGAGGCAGAAGAATCGCATGTTCAAGGATAGCTTTAGCAATGTAGCTGACCCTGTCTGTAAATAAATAAATAAGCATAAAATTAAAATTAGAGACAAAAGGCCAGGGAAACAGCCCAGTGGTAAAACACCCCTGGGTTCAACCCCCAACACACACACACACACACACACACACAGAAGGAGATTACAAGGTGAAGAGCTTAGACTCAGTAGGCTAACTTTGATTGCCAAGGCAGATGCCTGAACTTGTCCTTACTCTAGGGCATGCCTGAGCCCTCAACAATTGAGGTTATTAGAGATCATGATCATTAAAAACAAAAGTTTGGGGTAGCTAATCTGTCTTATTTAGGAAATCCTAACCCATAAGGAAAATTAGGCTTACTTCATAGGCCATTTGATTTGAACTTACTTTATAGTCATTTGAACTTTTCATTCAATACTAATGAAGTCACTCTAAATAGTATTGAAAGATAGTTTATATAACAACATTGCCATGTTTATATTCCTATACCCAGACTCCTTGTTCTCCCGAGACATATGGGAGTTCTTTTCAATTATAAATTTTCTATAAGCCAAAAAATGGTAGGTGCAGTCAAATTTGGGGAAATTTAACAAGGCTCACTAAGTATAAACCTGTGAGAAAATTAGCCGGTGTTCCCATTTCCCCCTCGTCATTGTAGGGAAGCTGTCAAATATAGCACAGGTTTTTTTTGTTTTGTTTTGTTTTGTTTTTTGCTGTATGTATATGTGTCTGTAAAACCAATGTGATTCTGCAACCTGTACATACAGAAAAATAAGAAATTATACCCCATTAGATTCAAATGCATGATATGTTAAGATCATTGTATTGTCATGCACAACTAATAAAAAAAAAAAAACATAGCACAGGATTGAGAGTAATGCATGTGAGCACCCCCAGACTCACATTTGTTTGCCATTAATACTGTATTTAGTGCACATTCACCCCGTCCTCCTCCTGAAATCCAGCAGTGGAACACAGCTAACTTTGTGGTGCTTCTCAAAACGACAGGCGCACTTCGCTCCACGAATTTCAGCATGCATTGTTAACCAGAATTTAATTTTGCTTATAGCATTTGATGTTCCTCTGAGACCTATAAAAGGGGACATCTCACATGTAGGTTGGCTCAGGCATGACCAGCGAACGCACTTGGGTTGTTCATTGCCTTTCAGCATGGACTGTGCCTCACTCCACAGGTTTCCTTCCTGTCACCTGCCAGCTGGTCCCAGGGCGTTCCCTGATCTCTTATACCCTGGGCTGGGACTGTGTATATACAGGATGGTGCAGCGCATGCCCTCCGGGGACTGCGTCACTCACTCAGCACGACAGGTCTCAGCTTGGTCTGTTTCTGAGAGCATCATCAATTTATCCTGCTTTACTGCCAAATGGGGTCCCCTGCGTGCGGGGCCTGCAGGTTGTGGACGTGGTCCTCTGCAGCCGTGCAGGGCCGTGTCCAGCTTGTGGCTGTTCTGACTAACGTCATGTAAGAGTTGCTCATGGGAGCCTCAGCAATGCCTCGGTGACACAGTGGACCTGGTGGCTGGACTTCCAAGCAGAAGATGGGAGGTGGCCTGTTCAGAACAGGTCACACAGATCTCCAACAGTGTCCACACTCCATGGACATAAATATCTCCAGGCCCCAATAACGGTTCTTTGGGAGAACTTCTCCAGAAAGAGCAAAACCTAAAAACCAAACAAAAAACAAAACAAAAAAGCAAGTAAACAAACAAACAAACAAAAAAACAACACAGAGATGCTGGTGAATGCTTCAGACTAATGTGCAGGAAGCTAGTCATTCAACTCTGATGGGGGCTGACACTGCAACAGGGAAGGGCCTTGTGCAGAGCCACCTGGTGCATTCGTTCCTGTCCTTGGGACACTCACAACTGTTGGCTTTGACAGACTTTTATCAACCAGTTTCCACAAGCTCCAACAAAGCTTGGCCACTTGCTGTTGGGGCACTTTGGGCCCCTTTGATGTCTGCCTTGGGTGTGGCCAGTGGTAATTTACCCACAGATAAACAGCATGCATGGCACCCAGAGAGAGACTGCTCTTAGTAGATTCAAGCTGCATAGGTGGTTCAATGACACAGGTCTTTCAAAATGTCTTTTCCTTCTCTTCTCTAGAGTAAATGTGCAACCATCCTGTGTAAATAACGAAAGAAAATTATACCAGAAGAAAGGAAAGCCCAGAGTTTGTTTTATGGTTTGAAGGCAAGTGAAATTGACTGAGGTGAAGGAGTCCCAATATCACAGGGAAACCATGGATGCTTTGCTAAAATAAATTTCTTATCTTTAAAATCCCTTCATAAAAATTAAAAAGTTACCAGACACAGACACCTATCCCACAACCTCTTGCTCTGTTACTGGCCCAGGAGTCATTCACTCCTGAGACTGGCTGCCTGACCTTCACGTCCCTCAGTCGGCCACACCCAGGAAAAGGAAACTTGAATGCTCTCTCATTTTACAGAAGGAAAATGAGACGGCAGTGAAGGTGTTATCAGGGACAAAAGAGGTGCCCAAAGAGTAGTCCCTGACTCTAGGGGCTACACGCTACAGTTGAGACTAAATCAGTCAATAAAGGCCAGAGCCCTGGTAATGTGAAGAAGCTTGAGCAGAAGGGTAGAGAGGTGATGGACCTAGAACTAAAGTACACTGATCAGCAATGGGTGGTGAGCTTCGGGAAAAATCAGATCAAGTAACTGGTTAGGTTTAAACTGGCCTCAGAGAAGAGGCAGGGGGACTGTGGAGAGAGAGAGAGAGAGAGAAGTCACAAGATCACAGTAGAGGCCTCTGCGGCATTTCCTGATATTTCTTTGTACTCTGGAAGTCAAATTTATAAACAGGTGCAACATATTCGTTTGTAGAGATTATTGGGTAGTTTATTAACTTGGATATTCTCTTTGCTCTTTGTACTGTAAGTCAACACAGATTTTACAGCCTTTGAATAATTAAGCAATGTTTTTATCTGAGTCATCGGCACCACTGTGGATCTTACAGACAATATTTCTTGCTAAAGATACTTGTGAGCTGTTTGGGGCTCACTTTCGTAGATGTAGAAAGTAAGTCTACCTTTGATACAGGAACTTTTTTTTTCTTTTGCCTCTTAATGCATTTCTCATCAAGGAATTATATTTGTTTTACCTTAAGATGACTCTATGGATATCTCAAAGTTGTCTTCTGAGCTCACTGACCACATTTTCATTTGCAGTAGATTTCTTTTGTTACTAAACAGAAAGAAGGTGAAGAAGTAGAGGAAGAAAGAGAAGAAAAGTTAAACTTTCAACAAATCTGAGTCCTTCCTTTAAATTTGCATTGTGTTGATTTTTAAACTGTCCATGAAATGAGTCACTAAATATGAAAGAATATGAATCGTTGTACAAAGTATTTAAAAATTTTACTTTCCTTTTAGATTTTCTGACTTCTGCCTTTGTTGTCAATTGCTTAGGCACTCCTCGATGACTTAAGAAAAGAAGCCTACTATTCTCTAACAGTTTGATTTGAATTTTTGGCAATGTTAGTACATGAGCAGAAAAGACTATGAAATACTGAATATAAAAGGAGATTACTGGTCAGCAAAAGAAACCCAATTTACAGAGGCAAATGTCTTATTCTCTCTCTTTTCCCCAAGTCCAGTTTCTTCCTCTAAGTTCTATTTACTTCAGAAATTTAAATTCATAACTAATCTCATTTTTTAATCTGAAAATGAGGATTCTTAGATTACATGGTTTTTGTTTCCATTCAGTGTTAATAATTAATTTTTAATAATCAATAAATTATTTTAGAAGCTGCCTGTAAAGTCAGATAATTGCAATAATTAGATGGTGCCAATATGAAAAAATGTAAGGAAGTTGATACTTTATTTTTAGATTTTCACATTTTTGTTATAATTTTTAATCATGAAAGACCAAAACTATGCTAGTAATCTTTGGATTCTCTCATATTAATTTTAAAATTAGCATAGTAAAAAATAGCAATACTATAAGTATTTAGTTACTTATAGTAAATATTTTCCTAAATTTCCATGATATTAATTGATCTTTTCTTTTGGGGAGGGGGGATTACCAGTTAGACATATTCCCACCGTTATTTTTTCAAAAATAAAAATTACTGAATGTCTTATAGTCTGAATGTCTCTTATTCCTAATGTTCTGCAGAGGCAAACTCAGTGGAATGTGTATTATAAGAAGGAAAAAAGGCAACAGAAGTCTTGCTGAAATCCTCCTCTTCTGGATTTGCACAATTTCTCCTCGCCAGAACTAAGAAACAGAAGTTCTGTATTCTACTCCCAAAGGCCAGTCATCCAGGAGACAACTGAGGTTTCATGCACCTCATTCAATGCTCAGCTACACTTTATTTGAATTTTATGGTGAACACTGTGAGACACTGTCAAAATTGCTCTTCAGGGAGGAAGCACTCTTTCTCTCACCTCCGTCAGGACTGCTGGGAGATGGTGCCTTGAGGTCCAGCCTCCTGGTATTCCCTGAACTGGAGAAAGCTGCTTTGTCCAAGGCAGCACTTCCTCCAGGGAAGCAGTGTCCATTAGCTCATCTGTAAGTGCTTGCCCCCCTTGATCCAGCTCAGTATGATTCCATAGAACTGCCGTGGACAATGGCCAGTGAGCCCTTGAATGGGATTCTCCCCTGTCCAATCCTGCCCGATCCTGCTCTCCTCCCCTGTTGTACACAGGCATACGCATTGATACCCATCTCAGAATCTGCTTCTTGGTAAATCCACCTTGGACAGGTGATGGTCCACAATAAGGAAGTACAAGAAAGCAAGTACTAACCTGTGATTTGGAAATGGGTCACCTGCAATCTAGCTGTCAATAGGACTCCTTTGTGTTTCATGCAGGAAGTTCACAGGGACCTGCAGCATTGGCGAACCGGGATCCTCTATTAACAGAGAATGCATGAGCTGGTGAGATGTGTCAGGTGTTGGGGAAATATGGAGAAAATGATAAATATGAGACCAGTGGAATTAAATTGCTATTGCTAAAGTCCTTTGAAGTTCTGGGGAAAGAAAACAGAAAGTTGAGAGCCCTTAATAGGCAATTAAATTTTAGTGTAGAAGCCAGAGGGTCTTGCTTATCCTGTGCTAAGAAAGTAGCAAATACCCTTAATCTTCAAAGTAACCAAGTTCCAAGAAAGGTTTAAGTGAGAGCCAAGGTCTGATCCTTCTACTGTGTGCAGAGTCCTGTTTGGGAAAGAATGGAATCCTGATACATTTGTGTCCATGCATGACAATCCTGGATCCTTCAGATTCCTCTGGGCAGGCTGAGCCTGCAGAGATGGTATCATTCCCCCTTACCAAGATGCTACAGGGACCAGAAAGACATTTCACTCCCCCATAAGCCCATGGGTTGAGGATCTTCCCCAACCTTCCTTCTTTGGCTGCTAGATCAATAACTATGATTTCTTCCCATTGTAAGTGGGGATATTCTGTGTCTGCTAGGGGAAAAAAGAGATGTTTCCCTGGAAGAACTTCAGACCTAGCCATTAGGTATTGGCAGGGCCAAGGAGATTTCTCATGGGTCTCAGGCTGCTAAACTATTTCATATTCTCCTCCACCTTGCCTGTCCTTTCTCCTGGAATACAGAATTTACTCCCTAGGAGATGCTGCAGGTATCCAGATGACTTTCAGAAGCATAGAATAAGTGATGGCTGGTATTAAGTAGAAAAGACAGAATTGCCCTTATAGTTGATGAAAGGAGGGTTAAATGCCCAGAGAATATGCATTTAAAATGGGCATGAAACCTCCCGAGACCTCTGCTCCACACAGTGACCCATAGGGATGTGCTGCTGGCGGGCCCCAGCATCCATGGGCTGAGAAGAACTGCTCTTCCCTGGGCCACAGCTGGCTGTAGAAGAAGTGTCCACAGAACTGCGCTCACGATTGCTACAGGGGATGAAAATGGTTTGTGGCAATGGAGTCCCCGTGGCAGGGTTCATTGTCAGCCTGCAGGTAAGAGTTGTAAAAGGTTCAAGGTCTGTGCTGGGAGTCCCACTTCCAGCAAAGCAGTGGGAATCTTCCTGCACCGGCTCCCTTGCTCCTTGCACCCAGCAGACAAGAGGAAGAGCCAGCGTCTTGCAGAGATCAGTGCCCCTGCTCACTGGACACAGGCAAAGCTGCTGCTCTGCAGGAGGACAGGGAGGAAGGAAGGCTCCAACACCTGGGTGACCCAGGCGGTGGCCCTCAGTACTCCCTCTGTTTCACCTGTTAGCAGGCACATTTCTCAATACTGCTCTGAAGGGGTCCAGTGGCCATGGGCTCGGCATGCTAGGGACCAACCAGGGGCTAGAAACCTAGAGAGGAAAGTTAGTCCAAAAACCTGATAAAATTACTTCAAAGGAGGTTATAGAAGATGTAAAAATACTACCTAGTCCTCCAAAATGTTGAATCCAAACAAGCCACAAATCCAGAGCAGGAGACGAAGGGCAGAGAAGAAACCTTGGAATGTCGCTGGGGGTCATCTTCTCTCTTCTTTCCCACACTCAGCTTTCCTTGCCTCCACTGAGGTCCCAGGCGACTGGCTTCTTTAATCCAGCCCAGATGCTAGCCACTTCTAAAAGCCTGGAAAAAAGATTTACTTCTAAAGTGAACATTAACAGCTTTCTGGATTTTAAAACAACATTAGAAAAAAAAAGTTTTAATTTTATGCAGGTTCCTTTGGTTTTTTGTTTGTTTGTTTGTTTGTTTTTTTGGTACCGGAGATTGAACTCAGGGGCACTGGACCACTGAGCCACATACCCAGCCATGTTTTGTATTTTTGGAAATACAAAACAGGGTTGGGGATGTGGCTCAGTTGTTTAGCACCTTGCTGTTGCTGAGGCTGGCTTTGAACTCGCAATCCTCTTGTCTCGGCCTCCCAAGCCGCTGGGATATCACGCCTGGCTGAAGGTTCCTTTTTAAATGATTTTAAACCCCTGTGTCCTGCTTATATGGGCAACGGGAGAAAAAGCAAAATATAAAATAAAGTGATTCCTCATAATACTGAAAATATAGAAAATATGTCTGCCTCTATTATATATTTTGCCTTCTACTTTTTTTTTTTAAGGAGACTGAGGTGCTCTGTTTGGGGATCTGTTGGGGTGGAGCATGTTCTCAACCCCTGTGAAGTTGTGATTATGTCAGACGGCCTATGCCTTTGATACTGGAATGAGCTCAATGCCAAGATTCACACTGGAGCCCAGTCCCTTAGGGTTGCCGGCACAGCTTCATTCTTTGACTGAAGGATTGAGGAAATGGACTTTGATTTATGAAATTGTTATTAGGATGATAATTATCAACACACCTATTAATCGTGCCAGTGAGTGGGTCTCATCATGCATTTGTAGATGGAGCATTGATCCGTCCACTCCCCACACCCACCCACACCCCTTTCCCATCCATCATAGGCTTTCTTCTACTGTCAGGGATTTGTGGCTGTTGCTTTGCTTTTACATTTGAGAGAAAACATGTAATACTAGTATTTCTGTGTCTGGCTTATTTCACTTAACATGAGGGCCTCCATCCATCTTGCTGTAAATGACAGGGTTTATTTATGAATGAATAATAGTCCATTGTAAATACATACACCATGTTTTCTTCTCCATTCTGCTGTGACCTGCATGGCTGAACCCTAAGGACTGGCAAGGGGCAATGGGGAATTAAGAAAGACACACAAGCATTTACAAAGAGAAAGCTAGGACCAGGTGGGACACTGACCTCTGATGGGGGAACGTGACCCAGAGCCAGAACTGCCCATTTATTATACAGGTTTAATCATCAAAAGGTTATATGTGGGAAAGTTTCTGCAAGGCAGACAGGGTTGAAGGTCATAGCACTTGCAGGATATTGTGGTTGCCCTGTTATTCTCTATCCCCAGCACTGCTGTCTTGCTGAGACTGGCTTTGAACTCATGATCTTCCTGCCTCAGTCTCTCAAGCCACTGGGATTACACACACGTACCATGGCTTGTTCTTGTTTTTTATCTTAGAGGAAATGCTTTCAGTTTTTCTCCAATCAGTGTCTAGGCTCAAGGTCAAGACCATTGTTGTTCCATACTTTTGCATCACCCTAGCTCCTGGGCAATCTCATCCTGCACCTCTGCACAGAAAGTCCCCAGGGCAAAGCACAGCCACAGCTCTGAGGTAGTCAAAGACCATGGTCCAAATCACGGCTCTCCACACCATTCAATGGTTGATGTGCATCAAGGCTGGTTCCACATCTTGGCTGTTGTGAATAGTACCACCATAAACACGGGCACTCAGGTGACTCTTTGGTTTCATTCCTTCTGAGGGTATACCCAGGACTGGTATAGCTGGATCATAGGTAATTATTTTCAGTGTTTTGAGGAAATTCCATATCTTTTCTCATAGTGGCTATACAAGAGTGTACATGGGTTCCTTTTTCTCCACAGCCTTGCCTGCATTTGTTATTTTTGTTTTGTTTGATAATAACCATTCTAACTGGGATGAGATGGAGTCTCAATGCATTTTTGATCTGCATTTCCCTGATGACAAGTAATACTGAGCATTTTCATATGTACTTCCTCCTTTGTGAAGTATCTATTCAGATTGTTTGCTCATAAGTTAACTATATTATTTGTCTTTCTATTTTAAATATATTCTGAATATTAAACCTTAAGTTAGCAAAGACTTTCATCCACTCTTCAGGCTGTTTTTTTTTTCACTCTTTTGGTTGTTTCCTTTGCTGTGTGGAAGGTTTTTAATTTGATGCTACCCCCTTTCTCTGTCTTGCTCTTGTTTCCTGGGCTATTGGTGTGTTCAGGAAACGGCTGCCTGTGCCCATATTGTGAAGTGTTTCCCATCTTTTCTCCTTGTACTTGCAAGGTTTCAGTTGTTACAGTATAGTCTTTGATTCATTATGAGTTGAAATTTCTGTGGGATGAGAGATAAGAACTCAAATTTTGGTCTTCCAAACATGGATATCCAGTTTCCCCAGCTCCATTTGTGGAAGAGACAGTCCTTTCTCTAATTTGTGCTTTTGGTGCTCTTGTGGAGAATCAGTTGGCTAAAGATGTGTGGATTCATTTCTGGATTATCCATCCTGTTCTATTGGTGCATGGATATGTTTTCATGCCAATACCATGCTGTTTTTGTTACTATGACTCTGTACTGTGTTTTGAAATCAAGTAGTGTGTTGCCTCCATTATTGCTCTCTGTGCTCAGGATCTCTTTGGCTATTTGAGGTCTTTTGTGTTTCCGTATAAATTTTAGAATTGTTTTTTCTAGTGCTCTGAATAATGTCAGTGGGTATTACACAGAATCTGTAGATTGTCTTGTGTAGTATGGCCATTTTAACAGTATTCAGTACCCCAATCCATAAACATGGGCAGTTTCTTGCCAGAAAGTGTCTTCTTCAATGTACTTCCTCAGTGTTCTGTAAGATCCATCATAGAGGCTTCATGTCCTCAGTTAGGTCTATTTCTAAGTACCTTTTTGGGTATATGTGTGTGTGGCTATTTTGAATGGAATTATAGTAATATCCTGATTTCTTTCTTAACTACTTTTCTTTCTAAGCTACTTATTTTTGTATATTGGTTTTAAATCTTGCTACTTTACTAAATTTTTATCTATTTAAAAAGTTCTTTGTGGAACCTTTGGGGTTTCCTGTGTACAGAATCATAAAATCATCTGAAAATGAGTAATTTTATTTATCGATGGTGAGTTATTGAAGTCACCCACTTCCTCCTGTCTTATTTGTATGCCTTTTATTTCTTTTTCTTCCCTGATTGCTCTGGCTAGCATATCTAGTACAATATCAAATAAGAGTACTATCTTGTATTGTTTCTTTTTTTTAGGGAGAGGTATCAGGAATTGAACTCAGAGGCACTTGACCACTGAGCCAGCCCTATTTTGTATTTTATGTATTTAAGACAGGGTCTCACTGAGTTTCTTAGCACCTGGCTTTTGCTGAGACTGGATTTGAACTCATGATCCTCCTGCCTCAGTCTCCCAAGCCACTGGGATTACACACATGCACCCTGGCTTGTCTTGTTTCTTATCTTAGAGGAAATGCTTTTAGTTTTTCCCCAATCAGTATGAAGTTGGCCTATGAGTTTATCATTTGCAGCTTTTATTACATTGAGGTATGATCCTTCCATACCTGATTTCTTCAGGACTTTTATTATGAAAGGATGTTGAATTTCTGTTCAATCATGTTATTTAGTCTCCATATGTTTGTATAGTTTCTGCAGTTTCTATTGCTCTTGATTTCTAGTTTCATTCCATTGTGATCGGATAAGTTGAAAGAATTTCATTTTAAAATTTTCTTGTTGACATGCATTATATGGCCTAATATATGGCCTGTTTTGGAAAAAGCTCCATGTGCTGGGGAAAATAACATGTATTTTGCAGCTTTTGGATGGGATATGCTGTAGAGGCTATTAAGTCCATTTAGCCCTCTAAATCAAGTCCATTTGATCTATAGTTTAATTTAACTGTTATTTCTTTGTTCATTTCTGTCTGAATAGTTTATTTATCGATGGTGGGTTATTGAAGTCACCCACTAATGAAGTATTGGTCTCTGTTTCTTTATGTCTAGTAGCATTTGTTTTATAAAATTGGGTGCTCCGATGTTTGGTGAATATATATTTATAATTATATCTTCTTAATGTATTTTTTAATAAATACATAGTGACTTATTGTGTGTCTTGTAACTGATTTAGTTTCAAAGTCTATTTTGTCAGATACAAATATAGCTACTGAAAGGAAAGCAAGGAACTGGGAGACGGGCGAGCGAGAAATGAAAGACAGAGACCAAGCAGAGATACACACCAGAGTTTATTTGTCAGAGCTGACAAATAAAGGCCATCTCTTCATAGATGGAGAGAGGCAATACAGGTTTAGGATCCGCGACTTTTTTGGGGCAGGCTCAGAGATTAGATCCAAGCAGATCCTAATACAGGCGGTTAAGGGTGGGGTTGGTATGAGAAAGTGGTGAGCCTTTCTCAGAAATGGTCTGGAGCAGGAAAGAAAATTTTTTCTTATAATAGTGGCTGTCACTTAAGATGGCTCTCCAGATGCTAAGCAAGGGCCTTACTGCTATACCTGCTTGCTTTCAGATTCTGTTCCCTTGGAATGTGTCTTTCCATTCTTTTGCTTTCAGTCTGTGTATGTCTTTGCAGGCGAGGTAAGTTTCTTGTAATTAGCGTAATGTTGGGTCTTGTTTTCAAATTCATCCAGCCAGTTTGTGTCTTTTAACTGGACAGTTAAGGCTATTTACATTCACAGTTATTATTCAAAGGTACATAATTGTTCCTATCATTTTGTTGATCTTATTCTGCTTGTTTTGGATACTCTATGTGTATTTCTTCTGCTTTTATTCATCTTAGAAATTTATTAGTTATTGTGGTTCCTAGAGTTGAGCTGTTCCCTAGAAGTTCATGTGTAAGGCAACGAAAGAAAGTTTAGAGGTGAAATTACTGGGTTATGTGAGCTTTAACTTGACGAGGCCATTAGTCCACTGGTATGGATGAACTGGGTGGTAACTGTACAGGGTGGGGATGCTGAAGGCTTTCCTTTGGGGTTTACATCTTGTATGGTGAGCATTGTTTCCTCTGTTTCCTGATTACCACACCCTGAGCTGCTTTCCTCTGCCATACTCTTCTGTCATGATGTTCTTCTTCACCTCAGATCTAGAGATACATAGTGGACCATCCTGAGACCTCTGAAACTTGAGCCAAATAAACTTTTGTCCTTTCATTGTTCTTGTCAGGTCTTTTGGTCACAGTGGCAAAAAAAAAAAAAAAAAAGAAAAAAGAAAAAAGAAAAAATTTACTGTATTGATAGCTTGATTCTTTCCCATTTCTCATTGTGTGTCTACTCTTTTAGTGACGTTTTATGTATTATAATTTTGTTTACCTTTCTTTCTCTTCTGAGTGTAAGATGACCTTAATCATCTTCAATAATGCTGTCCCACTGGTCATGAATTCACGTAGTTTATCCTGAAAGGTTTTATATCTTCTTTAATTCTGAAGGATAACCTTGCTGGATACAATAATCTTGGTTAGCAGTTTCTTTCAGGACTTGAAATACGTTATTCTGTGACCTTTTGCCCTTCAGAGTTTCTGATGAGAAATGTGCTGTTAGTCTAATGGTTTACCTTTAAATATAACTTGACATTTCCCTAATGCAGTTTTTAATAGTCTTTCTTTTTTCTATGGTGCTGGCAATTTAAATAGATTATGTGGTTTAGAGGTTGTCTTCTGGACGTGTCTTTTGGGGATTCGGAATGTTTCCTGTATGAATGTCTATGTCCTTCCAAAGACTTGGGCTATTTTCTGTTATTATTTCATGGTATCTGCTTTCTATTCCCTCTGCATGTAGCTCTTCTCCCTCTGTGGTGCTAATTATTTGGGACATTGGGTCTCTTGATGGTGTCCCAGAGATCTCTTTCTTATTTTTTCTTTATTGCTGCCTCCATCAGCTCTGATATTATTGCTTCTGATTGATTTAGTCTGTTATTGAGGTTTCAACTGAAGTTTTCTCTGACTTGTTGAGTGTTTCCTTTTCAAGATTTCTATTTGGTTCTTTATCACAATCTCTAGTCTTACGCCTTAACACTTGTGCAGAGTGAGGTGCTGTCCTTGGGGGCCAGGCCTGGAGTCCCAGCTCCCTCTGCAGGACTCTCTTTCTTACCCACTCTGCACCAGGCTGCGGCTACGATAGAGAGGGCACCTAGGAGATGTGCTGTCAGCAACCACTGTGTCTTCTCTCTTTGAAACTACCGTCGAGCTGAACCTCAGCCCCCCACTAGCTGTGCCCCTGAGGGGTTGGTTCAACAGCCGGGAGCCCATGTCCTCCCTTTTCTATAAGTGGAAGTGTCTCCAAGGGTTTGAGCAGGACCGGGCTGTGGTCAGAGCTGAGTTTTGTTCCTCTCAGCTGGGCATGTAGCTCAGCAGCTGAACACACACCCAACCGCCCCACACCCCAGACTCTGCTCCCAGCACTAGATTTAGGAAAAAAAAGAGAGAGAGAGAGAGGGAGAGAAAGAAGATATGTCTAAAAATTAAACAAAAACGAAAACTAAAACACTTAAGGGTAATAAAGAGGAAAAGAATTAATAAAAATAAAAATGAAAAAGAAAGTGAAAAAAGTCTAAAAAATTCAATGAAATAAAAAAATGAAAAAAAAAATAATTTTAAAACTTTAAACAAAGGGGGAAAATATAGAATAGAAGAAGATTTAAAAAATGTGTCAACAGCTATCGCCCTTCTCAGACTATTCCCTGAGGATCTTAAAAGAGCGTACTATAGGGATATTGCCACATCAATGATCATAGCGGCACAATTCACAATAGCTAGACTGTGGAACCAACCTAGATGCCCTTCAATAGATGAATGGATAAAAAAAGGTGGCATTTATACACAATGGAGTATTAGGCAGCAATAAAAAAATGACAAAATCATGGAATTTGCAGGGAAATGGATGGCATTAGAGCAGATTATGCTAAACGAAGCTAGCCAATCCTTAAAAAACAAATGCCAAATGTCTTCTTTGATATAAAGAGAGCAACTAAGAACAGAACAGGGAGGAAGAGCATGAGGAAAAGATTAACATTAAACAGAGACAAGTCGGGGGGAGAGAAAGGGAGACAGAAGGGAAATCATATGGAAATGGTAGGAGACCCTCAATGTTACACAAAATTACATATAAGAGGTTGTGAGGGGAAAGGGGGGGAAACAAGGGAGAGAATTGAACAACAGCAGATGAGGTAGAGAGGGAAGATGGGAGGGGAGGGGAGGGGGGATAGTAGGGGATAGGAAAGGTAGCAGAATACAACAGTCACTAATATGCCATTATGTAAAAATATGAATGTGTAACCAATGTGATTCTGCAATTTGTATTTGGGGTAAAAATGGGAGTTCATAACCCACCTGAGTCAAATGTATGAAAGATGATATATCATGAGCTTTGTAATGTTTTGAACAACCAATAAAAAAAATAAAAAAATAAAAACAAACAATATTTTAATCTAAAAAATAAAATAAAAATAAAAAAATGGGTCAAAAATCCCTTGTAGCTGAGAGCTTGGACATGCACGTGGGGGCAGGTGGTAGTGGGCTTTGCTGATCTCATCTTCTAAGGCTGGAATCTACCACATACGGTAGGGAAGGAGGGTGGAGGGTTGTAGACTTGCTTGTTTAAATTCCCTCAGCTCTTGCCAAACCGGTTACGGCAGAATGTAGCCTGCCGGGTATTTCCCATGTAACAGGTCAAGGCAGAATGCTGGCCTCCCCAGGATATATCCTCTTCAGGTATTTTGAGTCTGCAGTCTGTGCACCTGGGACTTGTCACATGCTGAAGTCTCCAAGGCCTGGTGCTGGGGGCAGGCATTGAACCACTGAGCTCTGTGGCTCCTGGGGGTTCTTGCAGGAACCAAGCAACCTGTTACCCTCCATCCCAATATGCTGCCTTCAGATCTGGCCTCTACGTGAAACTAGAGGCAACAGGCATTGCTCCCAGTGACTGAGGGCAGGTCAGCTGGAGCTGCTGATTGCAGAGGGCAGTGGCCTCCGCTTGTGTCCCATTGCAGCTGTGTTCCCTCTGTATAGACCTCTAGGCAGTTTGTGTCAGAGACACCCTCCCAAGCCACGAGTGTCTTTTAGGGCCATTGCTTGCCCTGTCAGAGGGTCAGAGTGTCCATGGGGAACATTGAGGTTTGAGTTTGCTCTGACCCCCAAAGCAGCAGAGTTTCCAATAGTAAAAACTCTCAAGATGGCCCCTGGCTAAAGCACCCTGAGAGTTTCCTGAGAGATACAGTGAATTTCTAGATTGTTTCATGAGTTGGATGTGGCAGTGTGTGCCTGTAATCCCAGGGACTCGGGAGGCTAAGACAGGAGGATTGCAAGTTTGAGTCCCGCCTCACTTACTTATGAGGCCCTAAGCAACTTTGTGCGACCCTGTCTCAAAATTTTTAAATAAAGAAAGAAAGAAAGAAAAAAGAAAAAGAAAAAAGAGAAAGGAAGGAAGGTAGGAAGGAATGAAGGAAGAAAGGAAGGGAGGGAAGGAGGGAGGGAGGGAGAAAAGAAGGAGGACAGACCTGGGGATCTAGCTCAGTGGCGAGGCATCCCTGGGTCCAGTCCCTGGCGTTATGAAGGACACCAGCTTCGCTAACTTTCCTTCCTGGTGGGAAACATGAGATTAGCTACCAATAGCACATTCAATGAAAGGGAAAGGATGTGACCGCCAGGAGACGGTCTCCATCCTGAACAGGCAGAGGGGTGCCTGGGCCCTGGGAAGACGCCCTAAGGGCACTGACTGGGTGTGTGAGTACCTCTAAATCGTCCTTCCACTTCTCTACTGAGGAACCACAGTACCTGGTGGGCACCTGGATTTTATATTGTAATTCAGATCACTCTGTAGACGGGCCATCTCTGCATGTTTGCTGCAGCCCCACACATCTTGGGGCAGGCTTTGCTCTGGACTGCCTCTGGCTGTGCGGGTTGTACACACCCAACTATGGACCCTTCTCACCGACCTGCAAGAGGACACGAGCAAGTTGGGGAACGGGGTCCACTCATCTTTTAATGCCTTTTCCTGTAATCTTGTTCTGTAAGTATTTCCTTTCAGTCTTAGTATTTTTATTCATATTTGAGCTGCTTTTCCTTCACCCTGGAATCTTCTGGAAGGATCCTGAGCTGCTTTTCCTCACCACCACAACACAGCCAGAAGGCCCTCACCCTTACATAGAGGATAACATAGCCCTCAAATAAAAATATATTATATTCCAGAATTTAAGGATAAACTTTGGAGCCCTCAGCAAAACACACGGGTCCTTAACACCCTCACAAGTCTCCACTGACTGTTGGACCCAAGGTCAGCACCACACACTTGACAAGTCTGAATGGAAGACGGACCTTGTGCTCTGTTCATGCCCATCCTTCTCCCTGAGAGCCTGTCCTGACACTGCGTGTGGAAATGTGGACTCACGCTCCAAGATGCGGACACCAGCACTAGTCGTGCCAAGCTCTGCTGCCCAGGTTAGCACCCCATTCACCTTGACTCACCCCCACTCACCCCGACTACCATGCCTTCTTCACACTCCAAGTGGAGGGACCTGCTGTGTATCTGCTGCTTGGGCCCCACAGCGCCTTGAAGTCTGGGACCCTGTTTCACTCACATTCCTATTTACAAAGCGTTAGCAACTGGAGTCATTAAATAGACACAAGAGTGACTACGTCCCCAAGGCTCACTGTGTTTCCTGCAGTACCTTTGGTAGAAGTACTGCTTTCTAGCCAAGTTTAAATACACTTGTAAATAAATGTACTGCACACAAAGCTCGTTATTTTTACAAATGCTCATCAAAAATTATTAGTGTACAGTTAACAAAAGATACAAAGGAAAGTTGGAAGATGTAAAATGATAGGTATTTACAAAATTGTAAGCATATTTTATAAAACCATTTAAGTGAAGTGCTCTTGTCAGTCTGTTCCTGAGGGTGGCTTCCTGTCATTGAACCTTTGTTCTTTATCCTCCTCCTAAGACCAAAAGAGTTGAGAGGACCGGTGACAGGAACCCACCTGCAGGTGACAGACCTGAACTCAAATGCTAGAGAGAAACAGCAGGAAGCTAGGCACAGTGGCACTTGACTGTAATCCCAGTGGCTCAGGAGGCTGAGGCAGGAGGATCACATGTTCAAGTCCAGCCCCAGCAACTTAGCAAGGCCCTAGGCAACTTAGCAAGGCCTTGTCTCAAAAGAAAATAGAAAAAGGTCTGAGGATGTGGCTCAGTGGTCAAGTGCCCCTGGGTTCAATCCCCAGTACCTAAAAGAAAAGAAAGAAAAAGCATGAAGAACATCATAACCAAGCAAGAACATGAAGAAAACTCCGGACACATATTAATAAGAACACTGAGGGTATGCAGTGATTTAGAAACCAGAAAGTTTAAAGATTTTTTTTTTGAAGGAGGTAAGACCACGTTGGATGAAGCTCTAACAGCGTCCAGAAATTGAACGTTCCATGGGGAACAAAAGAGCATGTGGAGTCAGAAGCCCACGTGTGAGGCCTCAACAGGCCTCTGTGTTGAAGGGCAGGGTCCTGGCCTTTTATGTTCTTCTGATGCAGGTGGAAGAAGGTTCAAGGACAGGAAGCCAACCTCAGGAATACACAGGATGAAAGAGGACTTGATTCATGTGGTCTTATAAAACATGTTTATGGTTTTATAAATACCTAGTCATTTTACATCTTTCAACTTTCCTTCACATCTTCTGTTAAGTCCACACTAATAATTTTTGATGAGTATTTGAGCAAATAATGAGCATTGTATATTTATTTACTAGGGTACTTAAACTTGGCTCAGAGACAACTCTGAGCTATGGGTGAATGTGAAAGGCAAGTTCACTGAGGTGAGCCCAAGGTGGCCTTAATAAGAAAGAGGAATCACTTTCCTTTCAGAACCCTGAGACTCCATATAAAGGGAGCTGGTAAATAGACAAAAGAAAGGAATACACTGGCTGGGGAATCTGGCTGACAGGGGTCACGGAACCAGGGAGTGTGAGGACACTGCCTCATCTTCCTGAGCACTGGCTGAGCACCAGTCTGAATTAATGATAGGAAATGTTTGGTTAGAAAAAAAACATGTCCATAAATACGAAGGATTTAAATTGAGTGAGCAGAGAGAAATAAAGCAATGTGTTCTTTAGAGACCTTGTCTCTCAAACTGCCCACACTGGCCTTCACCAGTCTAAGGCTCACAATAGGCCCCGGTCCATCCCACCACCAGCAGACACCCGCCAGAGCCCAGCCTCCAGCACAGGACTGCCCCTTCCAACCAGCAGAGTACCACAGGAGCTCAAGCCCTGACCAGATCTGCCTTCACCAACTTACACGGGACCCAGATCCAGAATCCACACTGCAAGAAAGTAAGACAACATGAAAAGGAAAGGGAGGAAATTGCCCCAACACACCAGGACATTGTAATAACAGAACCTATGGACAGAGCGGTTGATAAAATGTCAGAGAAGGCTCATAATCAAAATAATCTGTGAATTAAAGAATGACCTAAATGAGCAAACACAGGCAAAACTGATCACTCCAACAAAGAGATAAGAGAGTAAATACAGGTAGCAAAAGATTACTTCAAAAAGGAGATAGAGACCCTGAAAAATAAAAGCAGTCAGAAATCCTTGAAATGAAGGATATAATAAACCAAATAAACATCTCAATAGAAAGCATAACCAACAGACTAGATCACTGGAAGAAAGAACATCAGATAATGAAGACAAAATATACAATCTGGAAGATAAAGTTGATCACACAGTGAAGATAGTAAGAAACCATGAACAGAACATTCAAGAATTATGGAACATCATCAAAAAAACAAATCTAAGAGTTGTTGAGATAGAGGAAGGCACAGAGATTCAAACCAAAGGAATGCACAATCTCTTCAATGAGATAAATTCAGAAAATTTCACAAATATGAAGATGAATTGGAAAACCAAATACAAGAGGCTTACGGGACACCAGATATACAAAATTACAACAGATCAACACTAAGGCACATTATAATGAAAATGCCTTCCATACAGAATAAGGACAAAATCTTAAAAGCTGCAAGGGAGAGGAATCAGATCACATATATGGGGAGACCAATTCATACCTCAGCAGATTTTTCAACCAGACCCTCAAAGCCACAAGATCATGGAACAACATATACCAAGCTCTGAGGGAAAATGGATGCCAACCAAGAATCTTATATCCAGCAAGACTAAGCTTTAGATTTGATGATGAAATAAAAACCTTCCATGATAAACAAAAGTTAAAAGGATATACAACTAGAAATCCTGCACTATAGAACATCCTCAGCAAAATATTCAATGAAAAGGAAATGAAAAGCAATGATGAAAATCAGCAGAGGGAGGAATTGCACTAAAGGAAAATCTAATCAGAGGAGAAACCAAGTCATATTAAATACCAAAAATAAACAGAAATCGCTGGGAATGCAAATCATATTTCAATAATAACCCTGAATGTTAATGGCCTAAACTCACCAATCAAAAGACATAGACTAGCAGATTGGATTTTTTTAAAAAAAAAGACTCAACAATATGCTGCCTTCAAAGACTCATAGCAAAATACATCCATAGACTAAGGGTGAAAGCTTGGGAAAAATCATACCACTCACATGGACTGCAAAAGCAAGCAGAGGATTCCATCCTCATATCAAATAAAGTAGACTTCAAGCTAAAGTCAATCAAAAAGGATAAAGAAGGACACTACATACTGCTCAAGGGAACCATACACCAACAAGACTTGAAAATTATAAATATATGTGTCCCAAGCAATGGAGCATTTACATTCATCAAACAAACTCTTCTCAAGTTCAAATAGACCACAACATAATCATTCTGGGTGACTTTAACACACCTCTTTCACCACTGGATAGATCTTCCAAACAAAAGCTGAATGAAGAAACTCTAGAACTCAATAATACCATCAATAAATTAGACGTAACTGACATATATAGAATATTACAACCTTCATTGAGAGAATACACTTTCTTCTCAGGAGCACATGGATACTTCTCTAAAATAGACCATATGTTATGCCACAAAGCAACTCTTAGCAAATATAAAAAAAGTAGAGATACTACCCTCCATTCTATCAGATCATAATGGAATGAAATTAGAAATCAATGATAAAATAAGGAATAAAAGCTACTCCAACACCTGGAGACTAATTAATATGCTACTGAATGAACAATGGATATCCAGCAAGACTAAGCTTTAGATTTGATTAAAAAATTTCAGAGGTGAATGAGAACACAGATACAACATCTCGAAATCTCTGGGACACTATGAAGACAATTCTAAGAGGAAAGTTAATTGCATGGAGTTCATTCCTTAAAAGAAGAAAAAGTCAGCAAATAAATGACTTAAAATTACATCTCAAAGCCCTACATAAAGAAAAACAAATCTACACCAAAAGCAACAGAAGATAGAAAATAATTAAAATCATAGCTGAAATTAATGAAATTGAAACAAAAGAAACAATTGAAAAAATTGACAAAACAAAAAAGTTGGTTCTTTGAAAAACTAAATAAAATTGACAGACCACTAGCCATGCTAACGAAGAGAAGGAGAGAAAAAACTCAAATTACTAACATTTGGGATGAAAAAGAAAATATCATGATGGACACCACAGAAATACAGAAGATAGTTAGAAATTATTTGAAAACTTGTACTCCAATAAAATAGAAAATATTGAAGGCATCGACAAATTTCTAGAGTCATATGATTTACCCAAATTGAATCAGGATGATATACAGAATTTAAACAGATCAACTTCAAGTGACAAAATAGAAGATCATCAAAAGTCTACCAACCAAGAAAAGCCCAGGTCCAGATGGATTTGCACAGCCAAGTTGTATAAGACCTTTAAAGAAGAACTAATATCAATACTCTTCAATTTTATTTCAGAAAATAGAAAAAGAGGCAGCATTTCCAAACTCATTCTATGAAGCCAATATCACCCTAATTCCAAAACCAGGCAGACACATTAAAAAAAAATTCAGACCAATATTACTAATGAACATAGATGCAAAACTTCTCAATAAAATTCTAGCAAACCAATTACAAAAACATATCAAAAAGATAGTGTACCATGATCAAGTGGGATCCATCCCAGGGATGCAAGATTGGTTCAACATATGGAAATCAATAAATGTAATTCATCACATCAGTAGACATAAAGATAAGAATCATATGATCATCTCAATAGATGCAGAAAACGCATTTGACAAAATACAGCACCCCATCATGTTCAAAACACTAGAAAAACTAGGGATGACAGGAACATATCTCAACATCATAAAGGCTATCTACACTAAGCCCCAGGCCAACATCATCCTAAATGGAGAAAAATTGAAGGCATTCCCTCCAAAAACTGGAACAAGACAGGGATTCCTTATTTCTCTACTTCAATTTAACATAGTTCTTGAAACACTGGCCAGAGCAATTAGACAGATGAAAGAAATTAAAGGGATACACATAGGAGAAAAAGAACTCAAATTAGCACTATTTACAGTGATATGATTCTTTACCTAGAAGAGCCTAAAAGTTCTACCAGAAAACTTCTAGAACTAGTAAATGAATTCAGCAAAGTAGCAGGATATAAAATCAACACTCATAAATCAAAGGCATTTCTGTATATCAGTGAAAAATCCTCTGAGAGGGAAATGAGGAAAATACCACATTTACAATAGCCTCAAAAAGAAAATGAAATACTCAGGAATCAACCTAACGAAAGAGTTGAAAGATCTATACAATGAAAACTAAAGAATCCTAAAGAAAGAAAACAAAGAAGACTTTAGAAGATGGAAGATCTACCTTACTATTGGATAGGCAGAATTAATATTATCAAAAGGACCATACTACCAAAAGCACTATACAGATTTAATGCAATTCTGGTCAAAATCCCAATGGAATTCCTCATAGAAATAGAAAAAGCAATCATAAAATTCATCTGGAAAAGTAAGAGACCCAGAATAGCTAAAGCAATCCTTAGCAGGAAGAGTGAAGCAGGTGGCATCACTATACCAGACTTTAAACTATACTACAGAGCAATAGTAACAAAACCAGCATGGTATTGACACCAAAACAGACTGGTAGACCAATGGTACAGAATAGAGGACACAGAGCCCTATCCACAAAATTACAATTATCTTATATTAGACAAAAGTGCCAAGAACATGCATTGGAGAAAAGATAACCTCTTTAAAAAATGGTGCTGGGAAAACTAGAAATCTATATGCAACAAAATTCAATTAAACCCCTATCTCTCACCATGCACAAATCTCTACTCAAAATGGATCAAGGACCTAGCAATAAAACCAGAGACCCTGCATCTAACAGAAGAAAAAAATAGTCCCTAATCTCCATCATGTAGGACTAGGCCCCAACTTCTAATACAAGAATTAAAATCAAGAGTCAATAAATAGGATGGATTCTAACTAAAAAGTTTCTTCTCAGCAAAAGAAACAATCTGTGAGTAAATAGAGAGCCTACATCTTAGCAGCAAATCTTTACCCCTCACACATAAGATAGAGCACTAATCTCTAGGGTATATAAATAATTCAAAAAGCTAAACACCAAAAAAAAAAAACAACAACAAATAACCGAATCAATAAATGAGCCAAGGACCTGAACAGACACTTCTCAGAAGATAATATACAATCAATCAACAAATATATGAAAAAATGTACATCATCTCTAGCAATTAGAGAAATGCAAATCAAAACCACTCTAAGATTTCATCTCACTCCAGTCAGAATGGCAGCTATTATAAAGACAAACAACAGTAAGTGTTGGCAAGGATGTGGGTAAAAGGTACACTCATACATTGCTGGTGGGACTGCAAATTGGTGCAGCCAATATGGAAAGCAGTATGGAGATTCCTTGGAAAATTGGGAATGGAACCACCATTTGACCCAGCTATCTCTCTCCTCAATCTATATCCAAAGGACTTAAAAACAGCATACTACAGGGACACAGCCACATCAAATGTTTATTGCAGCCCAATTCACAATAGCTAAACTGTGGAGCCAACCTAGATGTGCTTTAGTAGATGAATGGATACAAAAATTTATGACTTTTATACACAATGAAATATTACACAACACTAAAAGAGAATAAAATCATGGCATTCGCAGTTAAATGGATGGAGTTGGAGAAGATGAAGTTACCCAATTCCAAAAAACCAAATGCTGAATGTTTTCTCTGATATAAGGAGGCTGATTCATAGTGAGGTAGGAAGGTGGAGCATGGGAGGAATAGATGAACTCTAGATAGGGCAGAGGGGTGGCAGGGGAATGGAGGGGACATGGGGTTAGCAATGATGATGGAATGTGGTGGACATCATTATCCAAAGTACATGAAGACATGAATTGTGTGAATACACTTTGTATACAACCAGAGATATGAAAAAATTGTGATCTATATGTGCAATAAGAATTATAATGCATTCGGCTGTCATATATCAATTTTAAAAAATTAATTTAAAAAGGAGAAAACTTTGTCTCTCCAAAGAAGCCCTACACACATAAAAAAGAACATTAAGGGCTGGGGCTGGGGCTCAGAGGTAGAGCACTGGCCTCGCACATGTGGGACCCTGGGTTCGATCCTCAGCACCACATAAAAATAAATAAGTGAAATAAAGGTATTGTGTCCAACTACAACTAAAAAATAAATATTTTTTTAAAAAAGAACATTAAAAGGGAAATTTACCAATCAAGAGGCATAGATGATCAGCTTAGATAATAGAAAAATCCAGTTATACCTGCCTATAAGAGATAAAAAAAAAATCAAAAAGAAGACTAAGGGCACATTTCTTTCCACCTTCAAGTCAAGAGTATGAAATATCATGGACAGAACCGAAGCCTTTGGTGGGCCTTGCCAGGGTTGCAGGCTCCCTGCCCATTTGCCACAGCCATGATTCTCTGAGGGCCTTGCCAACCTCCCTGGGTGTTTCCGAGGACTGCTGTTCAGTGTCCCACAGTGAACAGTGTGTCTGTCATCCTCACCCTTCAAACCTCAAGTGAGTCAGGCACAGGATGGAGCTTCTGCACTGCCTCATCTGAAGGCCTCTTGCAGTGCCCCAGGAGGTGGATGTGGGTGGACACTGTCCCTTAGACTCTGTTATCTTGCAGGATTCCTGGGAAGATCCAAGGTGAGGACCAAAGTGCTAGAAAAGAGCAGGGAAAAGAGGGCTAGTCCTCAACTGCTGCCCTCAGAAGCCCTCACCAGAGCCAGGAGGAGAAAGGGCTGGGGGCAGGGAGCAACTCTGAGCTGTGCTCACGCAGGAAATCACAGCCCATGCATTTAGGAGTCCACAGGGGACACACACCAGGCGTGTCCCCACCCTGTGCTTCCCTCTGCAGCTCCAGGACACCTTGATCTGCTCTGGCTTTGAAGGGTCAAGTTAGTCCAGCCTCTCCAATGCCTTTCATAACCAATCAGGTTTGTGCGCCTAAAAGGTTAATTGCCAGGGAGGATGCCCATGTAGAGTGGCACCTCAGGGAGAGGGAGGAGGCCCCAGGACCAGGAGTTGGGCAGAGTCCTTCCCATGGGCCTCTCTTTGCATTCAAGTCATCATGTATAGGTGGATGCGCTGAGGTCAGTATCAGGGAATGGAGGGTGTCCTTCCAGGATGCCAACCTGGGACAAAACCACAGGCACAGTGCGCAGGAGTGCCACCTGCTGTGGGAGGTCTGGGTTGGCGCCACTCTCTCCTCACCCTTTGCAACCTTTACAACTCAGTGTCAGGGACCAAATTCCAGAAAGCAGAAGAGAAGCAGAAGTGGAGTGAAGACATTTGGAAGGCAATTTCATACGGGAGTCGGGGGGAATCACATAGGAAACCAACACTGTTCCAGGAGAAACGAGTTAGAAACCCAAGCCGCTGCCTTAATTGGCTTGGGGAGCTCTCTTAGGACCTGCAGCAACCTCCTGCAAGTGCAGATAAAAGACATTTGCTTCTGTTACTGCATCTGTGAGGACATATTTGATGAGGTGATAATAGTTATGGGGAGGACAAAAAGATCATTTTTATGTAAAATAAACTAAAATGGGGCTGAACAGCAAACTAACTTTCAGGATATAAAAGCTTAGTCATATTGAAAACAAGTCCTCGTGGAAGAAAATTGATAAAGACCCCACACGTCTGAGTCTTTGGAAGAGATGGGGTTATAAAATGGTAGAATGAAGTAGCAAATCGGGCCAGAAGGGGTGATTCACTCCCACGGTGGAGCTACCGCCTTCAACGAAGGGAAACGAAGCCCAGTTAAGAGGAAGAAAAGAGTCGTTTTGTGATTTGGGCAGCACATCCACATCCACATGATAGCTTCAATGGAAAAAAATAGAAAATGCAGAGGAAAAGAGTCCATGATAAATATCAGTGCTTATTAGAATAAACCAGAAGATGAATTTGAGGTTCCTTAGTTTGGTTTTACTGAACTTAAGATTCATGAAGCTAAAGAGGCGGAGAGAGCAGATGGCTGAGTAGGGACCCTCAGGATCATTTCCCTACAGGAGCACCATGTCGAGCAGCAAGCTCCTCTCTCAGCACACACCTTCAGGAGGACCAAGGAAGTAAGGAGACAGAGTGCCCCTGTCACTCTTCGCCCACAGCTAGGCAGCCCAGCCCTGAGAGGGCTGCCTCCCACCTGGAAGAGGGAGGACCAGATTTGATAGCCGTGCCCCCAGCACACCAGCACCCCACAGACCCAGCCCTGGAACTGCACGGGCAGAAGTGATGCCCAGCATGATCTCATTCACACTTGGATCTGAAACATGGCCTCTAGAAGTTGAATGTGGAGTGGTGCTTACCAGGACCTGGGGGTTGGGGTGGGGGTGGAGAAGCTGGGTTAATGGGTACTAAGTCACAGTTACTTAGAAACAGAACTTCTGGTGTAGAATGTATAAAGAACTAAAATAACTTACTGCCAAGACAAACAACAAATGAAAAAACAAATAACCCATTAACAAATGGACAAAAGAACTGAATGTCCACTCCTCAAAAGAAGAAATACCAATGACCAACAAATATATGAGAAAATGTCCAGAAATCAGGGAAAAGCAAATCAAAATTACCCTGAGATTTCATCTCACTTCAGTCAGAATGGCAATGATCAAGAACACAAATAACAATAAATATGGGGAAATATATATATTGTTGGTGGGACTTGAAATTAGTGTCACCACTCTGGAAAGTAGTTTGGAGAGTCCTCAAAAAACTAAGAATTGAACCATCATATGACCCAGCTGTCCCACTCTTTGGTATATATCCAAAAGATCTAAAACCAACATGCTATAGTGATACAGCCCATGAATGTTCATAGCAATAAACATAATAGCCAAGCTATGCAACAAACCTTGGTGCCCTTTCCAACGGATGAATGTATAAAGAAATTGTGAGATATATATATATAATGGAATATTACTCAGCCATAGAGAAGAATAAACTTAAGGCATCTGGGAAATTGATGGACCTGGAGAACTTCCTGCTAAGTAAAATATGCTAGCAGCAGCGAGACCAAGGGGAGAAAAAAGAAAGAAAATAAAAGTAGAGGAGTTAATGACAATAGAAGAGAGATCTATGGAGTAGAGGAAGGGGATTGAGGGGAGGGAGGAGGGACAGGAGACTGGAAGAGTAGAAGAAGGCATCTGACGTGACTTTCCCATGTACGCACATGAATATCACAGTCACTTTCACCTTCATGCACAGTCACAGGCATTAGTAATAAAACTCCAAAATAAATAGTAGAAAGATTAGTAAAGTACAGGTAAGGGAATGGGGGGGGGGGACGGGGGAGGAGGGAGATGGGAGGAGGATGACAGGTGGGAGGAGGAGGACAGAGGGAGGAGGAGGACAGAAGAAGCACTGGACTGAACTGGAACAGGTTGTAGTCAGTGCTTGTGTAATTATATCAAATGATCATTCATAACTAAACTGAACTAATAAAAATGGAAGTAAATATCTCACTACCAAAAAAATTGGCCAAATACCTATTCACTTCTGAACACTTCATTTTTTTCATCGGTTTATATTATCTGTGTTTATGAGAGTATCACAGTTTTGATTACCTATCATAGCAGTGCAATATATTAAACTCTGATCGCTACACTTAAATAAATAAATGCCATACAAATAAATAAATAATTTTGTAAAGATCCAGATCATTTTCTTTCTTCAAGGAAGATTGACAGTTTCCCCACCGGGAAGTGACTCTTTGAATCCTGTAGGACTGATAAGAACCAGTCCTACTGTTATGGAAATTACGGAAAAATAAGGGAAATTATGGCCTGTACTTGAAGATGCATAAGAGCCAGGTTTACTCAGCACTGGTGTGGGCTCCTTGGAGTCTTCTCCAAAGGCTGAGGAGAGACAGCCCTTTGTTCAGTGTCTACACAGTACAGACTTCCGGGTGTCAAGAGGTTCTCCTGCAAGTAGCTGTGATGTGTCCCCCTTTCTCTGGAAAGCTCTGGTTCCTGCCCAAGCTGCTGAGCAAGCAGGATTATAGGAGCAGAAATGAGCAGGTTGCAGCTATTAACAGAGATCAAAAGAAACATTTTTGGAAGAACTTGCTGCCTTCACTAGGCTGTGGTTTTTAAGGCTCTATCTCCACTCTTGTGTAGCCTTTGTTCCTGGAGTGTAGGTATCCATGATCCTTAGAGGGAGAGCTTGGTATCTTCAATGCCAACTGTTCTTCTGATGAGGCCTTAGTTATAATCTTTGGGTCCTTGGTGTCTGAGCATTAAAATTAGATAAACCCCATCCCCCAATAAAAAGGCCTGGTGTGCTTTGCACAGTAGGCTGACTATAAATAGCAACATAACAGACATTCCAAACAGCTAGAAGAGAGGATTTTGAAAAAAAAAAAAGTAATAGAGTTTGAGGAGACAGGTATATTAAAGCTGATTTGGGTATCAGACAGCGTATACATGTATAGAAACATTACATGCTACCTCATTCAAACATACAATATTTATTTTATATATGTTAACAATAAATTTGAATTTTTGAAAAATAAATTTAAAAAACTGTGAAAACTGCAAAAATAGATTCATATAGCTAAGATATGCTAATTCTCAGTCCCTGCAGTTAAAACATATAGAACGCACACATTTTACTCTACGGAAGAAATGCACCTGTCTTTCTACTCATGGTAGGTAAAGAGACCACCTACCTTCAGTCAAGTATGACTGCTTATAAATATGCAGTGAATTCATATAATATTTGCAAAACATTTTCTGAGGGAGATTGGATTAATTTGCTAACCAAGGTGTTTCTTATAACAAGGAAAATGTTCTGCAAATAATACAAAATCCGTTGTCTCATTTTATTGTTTGAAAATGAAAATATTAAAGAACAATTAAACCAAGGCTTTGGTTCAATTTGTACTTCAATGGGGTATAAGAAATTTTTCAGAGATCAAATATTTGATAATGGAGGAACACACTAAAAGTGAATACACTTTTTCTATAATAAAAAAATCACTCAAACATTTGGAATCATGCTCTGTACTCTCAAAGCAGTTGAACATGGCTTCATAGGTAAACATTCTATTAAACTTGAGATTCAAATTAGATATGGGTATATGAAATCTCCTTTCTTATTTTTACAATAAAATTAAATATATTGCCATGAACATATTATTCTAATAGATGAAATTTCGTTCCTTTAGATAAGGAAGAAATTTACAAAGTCTTAGAAAGTTATATAGTAGGTAATCATAGAAATTCTGAAATTATCACACTAACTTATTATTTTCAATGACCACTTCTCTTTCACAAAAATTTTTTTCTTTTTCTTTCTTTCTCTCTCTCTCTCTCTCTCTCTCTCTCTCTCTCTCTCTCTCTCTCTCTTTTGCAAAGCTTGTGAACTCACTCTCATTAACAAGAATATAGTCCTTCTTTCTCTTTTAATATACTGACATACTGCCCACTTTGGAATAAATGCTATCATTAAATAAGAGAATGATATTAACAATTGTCAGAGTAAAGCCTAGTGCTGTTGATCAAAACCCTTTGTGAGTTTAAAGTCATCTTTCATAACCAGGTTAGAAAATGATGCTTGGCTCTCGAGATTTGGCTACATTTATTGTACACTAAGGTACATGTACACTAAGGTATTGGATTCTATGACTACTGTGTTCTTCATTAGCTTGTGCTCAAATTCCCATGTTTGGCCATAAGAAGCTAAGAAATAATCTATCTGGCATAATAATTACTTAGTAAGAAAAGACAGAAAAGTCAAAGATCTTTTCCAATAATTGCCATCATTAATATCAGAAAAAAATTGTTACTTATTCCATATTCCAGTAATCATAGATCAGAATTGTCAATTGTTAATATTGTATAAAGTGTTTGGTACACAAATAAAAGATATTTTGTTGCTGAAACATTAGTTTTTGTAAAATAAAAAAGGAACTGAAGCATTCAAATAATTAGCTCTTGCAAACCAGATTCAATAAATTAATCATTTTAACATTTCTGTTTTGTATCTATTAACTGATAAATAATAATGTACTACTGTGTTTATAATATGTCAACATAATATTTGTATTAATCATAATGTTTAAAGGAATAACTTGCATGATTTTTTGTTACATATGCGAATTGAAAAATATTTTTCATGGTAGTCTTACTTTTTATGTTGTACTTTATTATACATTCATGATCAAATGTTACAATTCATGTTACAGTTACAGGATAGCTTACAGTTTAAAGTGTCTCACAACTAAATACCTTTAAGTTAGCAAAATCAGGAGATTTTCATAATAGCATGAATAAAATATAAATAAATAGTTACTATATAAAGAGAGTGTCAGCTTGTTGAAAATTTCAACTTCAAGTGTTCACCCAGGTGGAAAACTTTCCTGGGTCCTTCCCTACCCAGCTACTCAAAATTCCCAAACTGCTCCACAACTTCAGCTCTCCCTCTCACTGTTTAACTATTCTTCACAGTATTTATTACCTCCTGAAATATTACAAAATGTATTTAATTTTTTATATTTGCTACCATGTCCACAGCACCTCTAATAATTCCCATGACAGATCATTCATTAAATAGCTGAAGAATGAGTGAATGACAGGCTCCAGTATAAAATAAGAGCCTATTTATAAATTCAAAAGTTGAGAGGAGTTTAATGAATTCAATACCACTTCCTGAAAACCAGTTAGCTCTCTCTATGCCAGTAACAGACAATATAAGAAATTGAATTGAAACAAGACATTTACCACACCAGGACTTGTAGAATCTAGGTTGCGTCTACAAAAGATATGCAAGAATTTTTTTTCTGTGAAATTATTAAACCTTAGGGAAACAACTTCAAGGAGATCTAAATACAAATACCATGTTTAAGGATTCAAGGCTGTGTAGGGCAAAGATGTCAGTGCTCCTCAAATTAATCACCAAAATTTTAAAAATCCCTATCATTTTGTCAATGCAAATATTATTTGGTAGTCTAACAGGCAAGAATATCCAAGAAAATCTTTAGGACAAGAGACAATGAGTGCAGATAATAGCAGTGCATCCTGACAACACAGTGTTTGCCTGGGATGGGCCCGCAGACCAGGAGAACTAGGTAGAAAACCCAGGAACGGTCATGGATCGTATACATTTATTTTAATATATTATAGGATCACATCATATGTGGCTTTCCCAGCAGAAAAAAAAAGAGAAACTGAATCCCTAACTCACTTTACATTTAAAAACTTATCTCCCAGTATGCTAAATATGAAAGGGCAAAATAAAAATTCTTTTTGAAAAAAGTTCTCAGAGCCATCTTAAAGATTTTGAGTAAAAAGTTATTTTACATAAAATTGAAAGATTTTTATAAGCATAATGCAAAATATATGTCTCATAGGAAAAATGGAAATATTCATCTACATTAAATTCTAAAATCTGTGTTTATCAAAATAGCATGAAAGAAATTTTTAAAAATCTGAGAAGGGAATTTTCTCTCCTTATCATCATTAAAATACTGCTCTCCCAAAATATACTAACTTAATCTCACAGAAATTGCTAAGAAAATGGCAATCAATAGAAAACTGGATAAGGGCCTAATAGAACATCTACAAAATGCAATTTTAGCTAATAACCATAAAAAGATGCTCAACTTTGCTAGCAATAATACAGCAAGTTAAAACCAACAAGGTTTGCACACCTCAGCCAATCATTAGAAAAAATATTTAAAATCTGACACCATCACACAATGGCATATACATGAAGCAACAGGAACTTCTGTCCACTGGCAAAATGATGTGCAGTGTGGTCCAAACACATGCAAAATTCAACTGGCATTCTGTAGGAAGCTAAACATACATGACATTTGATCCAGGGATTCCATTTGTGAACTAAAGGCATGGTTATGTCAACAAAAAAAAAATTACAGATGTAAACAAAATGGAAAATGCATTGTAGAATAATCTGAAAACGCAATACTTTTCAACAGAGGAGCTAAATAAAGAAAGGTTCCTCCCCGTGACTCTACCCAAACCTCAGACGGAATGAAGCAGAGCAAAGCAGATAGTATCAAGTAGCGTTTAAAATCATAAAGTTCAAACACAGGAGAGATATATCCATAAGTGATAACTTATTTAAAACCAAAGGAAACATGTGAAGATCATCATAAAAGTCAGCATGGCCGGGACATCTGCGTGAAGGGGTGATGGTCCCACGTTGGAGACGGGGCACAAGCCCTCTAGTTTTTAACCTCAACAGTGTGCATGTGGGTATACATTTTATTAAAACCCTTTAAGAGAACGCATATACACTCTGTGTCAATGATATTTTTATAGCATTATACATTCTTCTGTGTAGATGGTATTTTTAATAAAGAAAATGGAAATTCCCTGGTGAAACGAATCGTTTTTCCAGCATTCCCCAGTTGAATTACTGTGCTTGTCCAAGATGCTGCATCCAGATAGGAGGTATTTGGTTATAATTTTTCTCACTCTAACACATTCCAGTTTTGAACTCTTGACTCTTCAAAATGTCAAATATAATTATAATGTGGTATTTTTCTTAAGCATGTGCAATTAAAAGGGCACCATTGAACTGTGGTAGTGCGTAATGTTTTCCAACTGCCAGAGGTACAGAGTATCATTTTATGTGTATTTTCTGCTGCTGAGGACTATTTTGAAGGTTTGTATAATGGTGGAAGGCTCTCCTTCACTCCACCAAACTCTTCTAACTTGGGATAGAAGTCAAGATGCTGCTTCCAGAATCCCAGCCATTTAGAACCATTCCCCAGGCATCATATGGGCAGTTTTTGAAGCTAGAATTGTCCAAACACGATTGCTGTTTCTTCATAGTTTGTAGGAATCAAGGATGAATTTGGGCTGTGCTGAGAAGAAAGACATCCCTGTTCAGTTGATTAAACATGCATTTCAGTAAGTAGAGAAAGTTCATAGCAACAAATTATAGTTCTACTTGGTTTCTCCTACACCATCTTTTACAGAAAATTCTTCAACCCAACATATTTCATACCTCAGCATTTTCTTCTTTCCCACGATCCCTAACACTTTGTTCTATTTTGTAAAATGAGACGTGTCACAGTTTTTCTCCCTGGATAGTTCACTCATACAAGATTCTGTGCCGAGTCCAGAATGAAACACAGTATTTAGGAGTGTTTTTCCTCTTGCCACATCTTGTTAAACATAGTTTTCTTGTTAGTTTATATATTTATGAATAGGCACATTTATCTGAAGATTCTACTTAATCATTATTTCCCGTAATGTAGGAGAAAATGGGCTTTTCTACTGAATTCTAGCCCTTTTCCGTGTAAGTCATGAATATATTTTAAGACTATGTTGTAGTGAATATATAAGTAACTGTGTTTGCACCATGTAATACAATGGTCACAGTATTCACGGAAACGCCATGGTCTGAATTTAATTCAACTTGGCAAAAAAAAAAAAAAAAAAAAAAAAAAAGCACTCCTTTTATAGAATTTACAATCACATGTATAGAAATTTCCACAGGAAAACATGTCTGCATACTCTTGAAGTGGAGTTTAAGACATGCAACCAAAGTGGTCAAGTTTTCTTCAAATACTCTGGAATTTAAAAATATTTAAAGCAAAACTACAATTCTTACTCAGACATCCATAAACATGTGAATGTATATGTGTATATATATCTATTTATTGATTTTTTTTGTTCACCTTAAATAATAAATTGTAATGAAGTCAGTCTGATTCTGAGAAACAAAAAATACGATCCAGTTGATTTATGAAGATGGGTCCCTATAAAACCAATTAAAATCTACATATCTTAACGTTGTACTACATAATTGTGATGATTCAAAGAAAATGATTTTATTATGGCATTTACATTTGTTCTGAGCACATTATATAAAAGTATATTATAGATATAAAATATATTGTATAATGTGTCATATGTATGTAAAAGTATTCATAATAAAATTTTCATAAAATAAACATACCAGTACAAATAGGACCTAAATCCAGAGACAGAATAATTCAGTTTCCTAAAAGAGTCCATCACACCCCTTTCTAGTCCCTACTGTCCCCAGAAGAAGCCACTGTCTGACTTTGAGCACCATAGATTCACTCCAGCTCCTTTGAACTTATGTAAATGAGATCACATGACACACTCGCTTATGTCTTTTTCCACTCAACATGAAGCTCCTGGGATTTATCTGTGCTGCTTTACATATTTGTATATGTATATTTTTCTCACATGCATTGATGTTCAGCATGAAATAATGACCTCAAGACACAGCCTGTTAAGGCAGACTTAGCTAAAGCAGAAGCATCTCAAATACTCATTTGAGAGGCATTGGTTCAAACCCAGTGGCCAAACTGGGCATGAAGGAGATGGAGGAGTCAGAGGAAAGCTAGCAGCTGCAGTCCCTTTTAACTCTTCCATCCTACATAGAAAAAATAAAAAACAATGTATGCCCCCCTCTCAAGTGGCCAACCTCTATCAAGCCATTTACCGTATTTCTGATTTAGTTGATCAGCTAGCTCTTTAAGTGGAAGGGAAGAGGCCTTAATCCCCTTTTTTCTTACCCTTGCCTCTTCCTGCCTTGTTTCTAGAGTTATTCCTGAGCCTCAGCAACCCTTTTAGGGCCATAAAGTGTGAACATGAAAGTTAAAAGATAACGCACTCAAAGGAATAAGCCCCCAAACCATGATATTCAGAAACTTGATTATACCATTGTGGTCTTAAACCCATGTTAAGACTCATTGTTAAGTAAAAATGGAAATTTTATCTCTCTCTTTTTTTTAACCAATATTTGAGTTTTCTATTAACATAGCTAAAAAGTCTGTCTGATACACCATTCATCCAGAAAATTAAGATAGACACAGGCAGTTGTCTTGCCTGGAATCTTGGAATTACACCACACTTTATGCTGAATTTTGTTTGTTTGTTTGTTTGTTTGGCACCAGGGATCAAACCCAGGGGCACTTGACCACAGAACCACATCCCAAGAACTTTTTATATTTTATTTTGAGACAGGGTCTTGCTAAGTTATTTAGGCGCTGGCTAATTTGCTGAGGCTGGGATTGAACATGTGATCCTCCTGCCTCAGCCTCCCAAGTTGCTGGGATTACAGGTATACACTGAGTTCTTGAATATCAACACATTTTGCTTAAAGAGTAAGATTGGGTTAGTCTCTGTGTCCTCTATGCTGTACCATTGGTCTACCAGTCTGTTTTGGTGCCAATACCATGTTGTTTTTGTTACTATTGCTCTGTAGTATAGTTTAAGGTCTGGTATAGTGATGCCACCTGCTTCACTCTTCCTGCTAAGGATTGCTTTAGCTATTCTGGGTCTCTTACTTTTCCAGATGAATTTTATGATTGCTTTTTCTATTTCTATGAGGAATTCCATTGGGATTTTGATCAGAATTGCATTAAATCTGAATAGTGCTTTTAGTAGTATGGTCCTTTTGATAATATTAATTCTGCCTATCCAAGAGCAAGGTAGATCTTTCCATCTTCTAAGGTCTTCTTTGATTTCCTTCTTTAGGGTTCTGTAGTTTTCATTGTATAAGATCTTTCACCTCTTTCATTAAGTTGATTCCCAAGTATTTTATTTTCTTTTTGATGCTATTGTTAATGGGGTAGTTTTCCTCATTTCCCTTTCAGAGAATTGTCACTGATATACAGAAATGCCTTTGATTTATGGGTGTTGATTTTATATCCTGCTACTTTGCTGAATTCATTTACTAGTTCTAGAAGTTTGCTGGTGGAACTTTTTGGGTCTTCTATATATAGAATCATATCATCAGCAAATAGTGCTAATTTGAGTTCTTCTTTTCCTATGTGTATCCCTTTAATTTCTTTCATCTGTCTAATTGTGCTGGCCAGTGTTTCAAGAGCTATGTTGAATGGAAGTGGTGAAAGAGGGCATCCCTGTCTTGCTCCAGTTTTTAGAGGGATGCCTTCAATTTTTCTCCATTTAGAATGATGTTAGCCTGGGGCTTAGCATAAATAGCCTTTATGATGTTGAGATATGTTCCTGTTATCCCTAGTTTTTCTAGTGTTTTGAACATAAAGTAGTGCTATATTTTGTCAAATGCTTTTTCTGTATCTATTGAGATGATCATGTGATTCTTATCTTTAAATCTATTGTTGTAATGAATTACATTTATTGATTTCCATATGTTGAACCAACCTTGCATCCCTGGGATGAATCCCACTTGGTGATGATGCACTATTATTTTAATGTTGTTGTATTTTATTTGCCAGAATTTTATAAAATTTTTGCATCTATGTTCATAGAGATATTGATATGAAGTTTTCTTTCTTTGATGTGTCTTTGCCTGGTTTTGGAAATTATAATTATCTTATATTAGACAAAAGTGTCAAAAATATACATTGGAGAAAAGATAGCCTCTTCAACAAATAGTGCCGGGAAAACTGGAAATCCATATGCAATGAAATGAAACTAAACCTCTATCTCTCACCATTCACAAAATTCAACTCAAAGTGGATCAAGGACTTAGAAATTAAACCTGAGACTCTGTGTCTAATAGAAGAAAAAGTAGGCCCTAATCTTCATCATGTTGGATTAGGCCCCAATTGCTTAATAAGACTCCTATAGTGTAAGAATTAAAATCAAGAATCAATAAATAGAGTGGATTCTAACTAAAAAGTTTCTTCTCAACAAAAGAAACAATCTGTGAGTAAATAGAGAGCCTACATCTTAGCAGCAAATCTTTACCCCTCACACATCAGATTGAGCACTAATCTCTAGGGTATATAAAAACTCAAAAAGCTAAACACACACACACACACACAAAGTAACCCAATCAATAAATGGACCAAGGACCTGAATAGACACTTCTCAAAAGAGGATATACAATCATTCAACAAATATATGACAAAATGTTCATCATCTCTAGCAATTAGAGAAATGCAAATCAAAATTAGTCTAATATATCATCTCATTCCAGTCAGAATGGCAGCTATTACGAATACAAACAACAATAAATCTTGGTGAGGATGTGGGGGAAAAGGTACACTCAAACATTTCTGGTAGGACTGCATATTGGTGCAGCCAAAATGGAAAGCAGTATGGAGATTCCTTAGAAAACTTGGAATGGAACTACCATTTGACCCAGCTATCCCTCTCCTTGGTTTATACCCAAAAGACTTAAAAACAGCATACTACAGGGACACAGCCATATCAATGTTCATAGCAGCACAACCTAAATGCACTTCAGTAGATGAATGGATAAAACATATGTGTTATATATACACAATGGAATATTACTCAGCAATAAAAGAGAATAACATCATGGCATTTTCAGGTAACTGGATGGAGTTGGAGTTGGAGAAAATAATGCTGAGTAAAGTTAGCCAATCCCAAAAAACCAAATGCCAAATGTTTTCTCTGATATAAGGTGATTGACTCATAGTGGGGTAGGGATGGGGAGCATGGGAGGAATAGACAAACTCTAGATAGGGCAGAGGGTGGAAGGGGAAGGAAGAGGGAAGGGGGCTAGAAATGATGGTGGAATGTGATGGACATTATTATTCAAAGTACATTTATGAAGACACAAATTAGTGTGAATATACTTTGTATACAACCAGAGATATGAAAAATTGTGATTTATATGTGTAATATGAATTGTAATGCATTCCGCTGTCATATAAAAATAAATTAATTTAAAAGATATAAATACCTATAGATCTTCCCCCCCAAATTGGAAAGAAGTACAATTTACTGTCATTACAATGCTTAACCTTTTGCCTTATGATAGAAACCTATGAATGATATCGTATCATGAGCAGTTTTCCATGCCATTATATCCTTGCAGGGTGCTATGAAAATAAATCAGACAAAAAATATATGCATCCTTCAAGAAATTTTTACTGCTTGTTTCATCTCTGTGTTTGAATATCTAATACAACTCAATTATTCTAATCCTTACATAAAAAAATAAAGAGTGAGTTTGGGCGTCCAGTCTACAGATGAGTCCTGTTGATACACACCTGAAAGTCTTTCAGATGCTTGGTATTTTTAAAGAATACTATGAATTTCTTGCTCCCACAGTGTAACTTGAAAAAAGATTCACGTACTGTAGTATTAGGGCCCCTGCTGGCCCACTGGTGGTAGGTGTGGCTAAAAAACTGGTAGAAATCCCCAGCTCCATGACTGCAAAGATGCTTGTCACACTAAGGTAATAGAAATATCCTTGTGTGTCTGCCTTCAAAGAGGCATGAGCTCTGTGATGGGAGTCATGAGATGACGGGTTGTCTCATGAAGTGTTTCCCACACAGGCCCTCCTTGGTCTCTAGTTTGGGGGTTAGAATTGTGTGGAAGGAGTTGGTGATGGAAGTTCAAGAACATGGAAGTCTTTGTTCTTTCTGTTGACAACTGATCCCTCTTTTATTTACAGGTAATTATTCTTATTTGAACCAAGTCCCTTTTTCTCTCACTTATTGTTTTTCTGTGGCTGCGTCTACGTGAGAATAGATTTGATTTTAGGCGAAGTGTTTTAGGCTAAGCAGCTCTCGTGGTTTGCAATTCGTTAGCTCTACCTTGGTGGCCAATGCCGAGCACTTGGAGCTACCTTGCAGCAGAAGGTTCTATGAGCACTTCTGCTTCCCATGCCATGGTGCGGTGGGATGCTGTGAAGCAGGCTTGTGCACCAAGGCAGAAGGCTGCCTCCAACCTCATTGTTAGTAACATTTTAGTGGAAAAACTCAGGAATCACAGCAAAGTACATATTAAAACTCTTGTTTTTCTTCCTTGGAGAAGCACTGGCTTTATACAATTAAGGGTCAAATTAATGAGTTTTTGTTATTTTGTTTTATTTTAGCCATCAAATCAGGCTTTCAGGGCTTAAAGTACTCTTTTATGGCCTTTGTGAACCTAAAAAAAAAAGAAAAGAAAAGAAAAAAAAAAAAAACCTCTGGATACTCAAATCTCCTGCTCTTGATGAGTCTAGACTCCTCTAATGGACCTCACCACAAGCTAAAATCACACTGTGGCATGAAAGGAGAGCAGGTATTTCCCAGAAAAGCCAAAGCAGCAATGAGTAAATATCCATAATTTTGTAAGGTGGCTTTTATATTCTTATAAACCACTGACTATAACCCTGGGGGAATGAACCCCATAGTTATAAACTGATTTTTCTCTTTAATGTACTTTTTCTAGTTTATATTAAAACTATAATATTTTAATAAATTTAAGGAGATGAATAGGAATATAAAATCTCAGACATTTATTTATGGAAATAAATAGACATAAATATGCACATTTCCCCTAATGATGAATTGTGATACAGCTGGGCCCATGGACACACAGTGCTAGTCCCCTTTATTGGCCAAGAGGCAAAGAAAGCACCATGTGGACGGGAAGCCAGCCTCTGACCAGCCCTGGCACCTACACAGGAGTCGTACTGGAGGAGATGTAAATTTATTTTGAACAGTGAATCAAATGTCCTCTGCACAGATAGGGTTTTCTCTAACCCTAAGGGCGGGCCTTTTCTACTTACATTTCCTGGAAAATAAGCACATATTTGTAACCAGTTTATGAATACTGAAACACCTTCTCATGAATGGCAGACTTCAGAAGGGTTAGAATTTTAACCTGGGTAAACAAGCATATATTTATAAGTCTGTCTAGGTGTATGTGTACCTACCCTCTGGTCCACAAACCGCCTCACAAAAAGGGTTTCTGAAGCCCTCTCCTGCCCCCACTGCCCACTTTTGATGAAGGGGGTGGGTGAGAAGCTCTTCATGCTAGGGCTCTGTTACGTGCTTCTGTCTCAGGACCGGCTGTGGAAGCTTTAGAAAGGAGAGCAGCCTTCCTCACAAGCTCTCCCTGCCTCAGTAGCACTCTGGGAAGAAGAGAGAGTAAGTGTCCTCATTTATCAGGGAGTACAGATGCTTCTTGCCATTGGAAAGAGCCAAATAAGAAGTTGATTACTGTGAAATAGAACAAGAAAGACCTCTGTGCCCCATTAAGTGAGGAAACAGAGGTTGAGGCCAGTGGTCATGGTCCAAGATGTGCCAGGCAGGGGGCTGGTCAGGCCTGAGGGACTGTTCTCTGGATATTGGCACCTCTTATTGCATTCAGCATTTAATTTAAAAAAACAAAACAAAAAAAAACCTCATGTCAGTTATGTCCCATAGAGCTGAGGGAAAAGGTGAAGTCACCTCTCAGTCCCCACCTCATATACAACTTAGGTGGACAAAGAGCTCTCAGGACCCCTGAGGCCACAGAAGGTACAGTTGATCTGCAGATGGCTACTGGCATCTCTCCATGATCAGGTTCCCAAGACTGAATGAGATGGAAACTCACAGACAGAGATACTCAGATGAACATTTAGACCCCATTTACTATTTGAAAAAAATTATTTTAAAGAAATCATAATTTATATGTTGTTTAATATCTGGAAATTTAGATAAATTTATCGGCTTTAATTGGCTAAGTAGAGGTTGGGCTTTATTTTTATCTTAAATAATTCCCCTGCAATTGGTATCAGTTAATAAGTGGCTCATGGTGCCTGGATATGGTTCCCTTGACTGAATGGGATGCAAACCTTGGAAATGAAGATTGTTAACCAAATGTAAGAGTTTGCTTTCTACTCAAACACACAATTGTACAAAAAGAATTTAAAAAAAAAAAACTCCTGAGAAAGTTCAGTGTGGTCGCTGTTCTTGTGTATTTGACTTGTATGAATTACTATTACAATATAATCTTAAGTTTTCTTTCTTTATCAATTTCAAAATGCTATTAATTTGAAAATGGTAATGAATTGCAAGTTGTGTTTGTGCTATTGCTCAACAGTGGCACCCGTATAGGTGCTGAACAGAAATACCAGCTCTGTTTTGTTGTAATGAATCCTGGGTTTTGCAAGGATTTGTTACGCAATAGGTTCAGAGATGCGTCTATTGCATAAATGTGGCCAGCTGTAATTATGTGACCGTTGTGAGTTATCCAGGCAATAAAACAAATGAAGAAAGTGAAAGTCATCAACCAAGCCACTAAGAAACACGATTATTGTTGTTAACGATTAAAAAATGCTAAAATAATTAAGAAAATGTGGATTTATATTTGTTTACATGATACAAGATTACAGTAAGGTTAGAAGAAATGCTGATGTCAGTTAAGTATGCATATAGTTAAATATGGAACCCCCAGAAGTATACACCACCCCTATTGCCACTTCTAGATTGGAAGGGGCACAAGTCCCTGGGTGCCTTCAACCACAGGGTCTTTCTCCTTAGGTCTCTTCACTCCTCATGGCAAAGGACTGTATACTGTGTTCTTCCAAACTACACCTCAAAGTGGGCCCTGTTCCTCTACCTGAGTTGGCTCTGCCCTGTCCAGTCCTCCCCACATGTCCCTGGACTACACCCAAACCTCCTGAGCAACCTTCCTCCCACCTCTGCAGTCTAAACTTGCTTCTTGGAGCAACAGTGGCCAGTGTTTGCTATGCCCAGCATTCAGGGCCCGGGACCTACTTTGAGTCTGGCACCCTTCGAGGCCTTGAGGCCGAAGCCAGCAGCCTGCTGGTCTCCAGCTGCTCCAGCTGACCCTTGCTTGGGCTACACACACCACCCAGAATGTGTGTCCTCGTACTTCTTCCCCAGGTTTACTTGCACCAGTCCTAGCAGATTCAGCAGGAGGCATCACATTCTTAAGGAAGAACGCTGTGGCCCACCTCTCCCATCCCTCACCCCAAAGCCAGGTCAGGAGACGTGGCTAGGGGCTCATGGCTGTTTCAGAGTTCCCTGAGAGTTCCTGTCTCTCAAGCTGACCTGAACTTTATTGTTATAGCTTATTACTTTTCTTCTTCATGCTGCAGACTGTGAAATCCTCCCGAGACGAGGAGCTGGGTCCCTGTATATGGCTTTAGACCATGACCCAGGACTTGTTGGAACACTATTAAGGAAAAAAAAAGGCCCAGACAACTGAAATTCAGCATCACAGAGTTATAAGGTAGAAAATGAAGAAAATATCATGGAGAGTCTCAGGCTCAGAAATCCACTTTGGAATTTTCCTTTTATTCCTTCTCAAAAGGTTTTAGAGCTTGGTTGGCTGTGAAATGCCTTAAGTGAGGCAGGGATCATGGAAGAGGAATAGGCTTGTGGAGAAGAAAATGGACACAGCCAAAACCAAACCACTTTTAAGCTTCCAGCTGGGGGATTATATACAAGTTATATAAACACGCGACTCCGTTTTTTTCATTACTTTCTCAATAGTTGACACCGAGGTCATGGACCGATCCATCTTCCCCTGGACAAGTTAAATGTGGTGGTGACGCTAATGGCGAGATGAGCCCATGAGGCATGAGCTCTATTTAGAGGAGCCCAGTACAATGTGACCTGCGGTTTTGTTTTCCACAGTTTCAGTTACCCACAGTCAACTCAGGACCAGAACTACTGAGTGGAAAATTCCAGGAATAAATAACTCACAAGTTTGAAATAACTTTTATTGTAGTATAGTGTTATAATTGTTCTTTTTTTTTTTTTTTTTTTGCTAGTAGTTATTGTTAGTCTCTGACTGTGCCTGACTTATAAATTAAACTTCATCACTGGTGTATACAAATAGAAAGAACCCAGCATACAGGGTCAGGCAGCCAAGGGGGTCTTGGAAGGCGTCCCCCCCGAGGAGAGGAGGGCTGTTCTCCTGCAACTGGAGACTTCTGGCTCTTGTCCTGGAAGTCAGGCCACCCCTCAGGGCCTGTCCTCTGCATCCTCCTACTTCTCCGGCAGAGGAATGCAGTGGGGTGTATTGGGCACTAGTTTACAGCCAAACATCATTTTTTCTGATCGTTCAGAGAATGTTTTTCTAAGGTTCTGACTGAGCAAAGAACATTGAATCCACATGTGTTGTTTTCTCTTGTTGCCACCGACGTCTAGTAGTCGACATCTGGTTCTGTCTTCAGTTTTTAGATTTTTTTTCCTTTCTTTTTGTTCTAATGTGCCTTTCCTAGTTTTCTAAACTGACTGCAGATGCCAAGACTGCCTCTGTGCTAACTTTTTCTCCAGGGCTTTATTTCCTAGTGTGGAAGAGTCAACGGCTACAATCACTCTGCTCTGTAAATAAAGGATGATAATTGGCTGTTTAAACAACAACAAAAAAATTTAAAGCCGAATTTTTGTTTTTCTAATTAAAGGGAGGGATTTTTTAAAACTAATTGACAAAAGTTGTCCATCCACCTGCGCAATACTGTAATATCACTTTCATCTTGGCTCAGGATGAATCGAGTTGGTTTTCTGAAGGCTAAGGGACTTTTTCTGTCAGTGCTAAATCCATTCATTTCTTAGGCTTGGTTTGAAATACATAATGGTGTGTGTGGAATGGAGGTTGGGGAACTAAGGACACCCTCTGAGTGTCACTTGGAAGAAAAAAAGAGTCATATTTGGATGCCTTGGAGTTATTCTTATATTTGCCCATGATCACCTACCAAAATAAAAGGACCTTGTATTTTGGGGAAAAAAAGAGTTATCAGAAGCTCTGATTAGCCATAGTTTCAACCCCTTAAAAGAACCAAAATGCTCTGTTTTAATCTTAAACCCATGTGAACTTCTCGAATCTCAGCTGCTTCTATTTGATAGTTGGAAAGTACCAGACCCACCCTGAAAAGAAAAACAACAGAAGATTACTTTATCCTTTAAAAAGAAAAAGGTTCATTAAGTAAATATTGATTTTCAAAAGAAAATCTCAAACTCCAGACATCCACACCCAATATCTAGCTAATGTAGGCTGAATGCCCAAGATGATCAGGCAGAGCTAGAAGATGGAATTCCAGCTTTTACCCACAGCAGGACAGGTGTGGGAAGACTACCAGAAGATCTCAGCTGCCGAGAGCTTGCTTAGGTTGCCAAATGCTTCACTGCTTTGGTTTTAAATATTGAATGGATTTTTTTATCAAATTGTTTGAATAGAAAGTGCTGCTTAAATAGATCTTCTTGGTGTTCTCACTCCCTTCCCTATGACTAATGATTGAGAAAGCCCAGTCAATTCCCCAAGATGGTGTTCCAAGCTCTGTCGCTTCTTTACCTCCAGTGTTCAAATGAGCACCGCTGTCGTTCACACTTCCTGCTCAGCACCCTCCAGTAAGAACAGGAGGCCTGGGCAGGTATGAAGTGATCTGCGAAGTGTTCACGCTTCAATTCACTGCCATCGTTTCAAATGCTTTAATGTTAATATGGGAAATTAAATTATTCTCTTCTTGTATTTACTAATCGATGTCACTATGTTCCAGAATTTTCTTTTATGAAATTGATTTGTACATGCAGTATTATGAAATTTGTTATTAATATAGAAACCCATGATTGTGGACATACAGTCAGAGTTAGTGTATATTGACTAGTCCTATTCATGACTTATATTTGTGGAAAACAGAATCATAACAAAATGTGTTCTGATGATAAGGATGAGAGTGTTTCTCAGTAGAACACCACCTGAATATTTTACGCAGTACCTTATTGTCTAGAAGTCAGCTTAGTAAATAATATGGAGATAAGAAAGCTATTCCCCTCACTCCCTAGCAATGAAGGCCTCGTCAGTGCCTTGGTCATCTTTCTGAAGGATTGAGTGTCAGGGTTGTCACCACCATCTGACTTCGTTTTTCTCACTCTGTTTTTACCAACAGTTAAGTTTCCTTCAAAGCAACTCCAGAGCTGGGGTAGAACTCAGAGGTGGAGCACGTACCTGCATGCACAAGGCCCTGGGCTCAGTCCCAATGCCCCCCCCCCCCCCCCCGCACACACACACAGGCAAACTCTGCTTGGGGTTTGAAGCAGAGATGAAGTTGAGTCAGGTCTCCCGGTTGCACTCCCTCTAGGTAGATACGGAGCCACAGGAGCCCACCCTGTCTTTGTGTGTTACAGGAATCATGTAGCAAACAAGGAAAAGGAATAAAGACAAGATCCAAGAAAAGGGAACAACCTCCTTAATACCACGTCATGACCAGGCACTCTGGTGTCTGAAGGTTTTTTTTTTAAAGAAATGACTTTGTCTCATCCTTTGAGTTTCTTGGGATTGAGGAATGAACGTTCAGCATACAGAAAGCAGTAAGTTAGTCACTAGAAGTCACACCTGCTGGAGGATGCCCAGGGTGTCATCAAAACTACAACAGCAATGGTCTTGATGATGTAGGACAGGCACATTCCAGGCCTACCCTGTGCTCTGGTGTCCACCTTCCTCACCAGGACAAATTCTCGCCAGTGAATCCAAGTTGGATACTCCAGAGGCCTCTACAGACATCCAGTTGTTGACAGAATCATTGTAATCCTTGAGATGGATTTTTTTAAATTTTCCCATTCTAGATCAAAGCAGGAATAATGCAATTTTTTAAAAAGCGACCTTGGTTTTCTTTCTTCTCTGTCTGCACAAACTTGCTTTCAACCACTCAATGGTTTATCTGATGGGGATCTGATTGACAAGCAGCAGGACTGAGCCACCCCATGCCTGGATTCTCACATGCTGGGGTTAGAAGGGACCCTCAGATCACCGACTCCCTTGTTTGTAAGATGACGTACAGGACCCCAGAGGTGGAGGATCACTCAAGGTGACACGGCTGGGCAGTGGAAGGCTTGCAGAAGGCTGGCTGGTGGAGACCTGTGTCATATGTCCTTTGGATGGTGAAGCTGCTCCTGTGAATTATTCCTCTGTCTACTATGTAAATGTTCTTTTAAAGTGACCTAGCCTCCCGCCTGACCATGGGAGAGTGGGCCTCACCAGGCTGGCCACAGGCAGTGCGGGCTGCTGACACATGCACCCGCATCCTTTCTTGGGCAAAGAATGGGGTAAAGAGTCACTCTTGGCTCTTGTTTTATGTGATACTATGGATTATACCCAGGGCCTCCTGCAAGCTGGAGGGCAAGTGCTCTACTACTGGGCTACACCCGCAGCCCCCTTTTTATTTTAAACTTTATTTGTGAGACCGGTACTCACTAAATTGCTGAGGCTGGCCTTGAACTTATTATCCTCCTGCCTCAGCCTCCCATGCAGCTGGGATTACCAGCACATACCACCCTGCCTAGCTCTTCAGTGCTCTCAATGGACATGAGAGTAAGGAACGACAAGCAGTTACTTTCGCAGCTTTTGCAATATTTAGGGTTCGGACGTGCAACCTCGACATTGCAAGTGATGCAGGTACAGAAGTTCTCCTGCTGCAGGAAGACAGTTCTGGAGGCAGTCCTGGCAATGGAGCCATGTGACGCCCAGGGTGGGCAGGGTGCTATCTGGCATCCTGCAGCTGTGGCCGGAGCAGTCATTTCACTGTTTCCTGAGGAATATTTGTGGCCATGCTCCTGGTACTGTCTTCCTTAGTTCCTGTCTGTTTTGAGCTTAACACTCTGGCTTTTTTGGAAACTCTGTGATAACATTTTGAGAATTCCTTTAAGATTTAGCTCATTTTGAGTTAGTTTTGGTGGCTTCCAATGACAATTCTTGGTAGCTGTGCCTGGGTTTGAGTAGGAGAATATGCCCCGGGTCTGGGACTCTCCGGAGAGGGTGCTTTCTTGGCTGTGGGTGGCACCACCAGGTTGTGTAGTCAGGGCAAGCTTAATCCCTCAACTGCCAGTAAGTCCTGGCTTCTCTTTCTAGCCTTTCCAGAATTTTCTGTATATAATCAGCAACTTGTGAGAGAGAAATATTCCATCTTGGGCTGGGGATGTAGCTCCGTGGTGGAGTGTGTCTCGCATGCACCGAGCTCGAGGTGGGCCCCATCCCCAACACTGAAAAACATGCCCTCCCTGTTTTCTTTTTCCTGATGGTGGATTCCGTTCTTCCTCTGTTATGTCGGCTCCATCCAGGATTTAATAGAAAATTGCATCTGGTGTAGAATTTTCTAATTTACTAAAATTTTGTTATTTTTATGTACTTCCTCCCACCTAGCATCCTGATCAGGAGAACACAGATCACAGTCGCGTTTCCCTGATTATCTGTCACTGTAGCAAATCTCTCCAGCCTTCTGGACACCAGTTTCCCCAGGCACAAAATATAGGGAGGACAGTGGGGAGATCTGCCCTGTCTTCTTCTCAGTCCACCAAAATGTGCATCATTCACTGTCTTTCGATTAAATAGATGATAAGAGAGGCAATAAGAGAGGACAAGGGGGAAATGCCAAGCCTTCTTTTTCTTTTGTAGCTGCTCATGAAGTAGAGCCGGTTAGTTTCAGTTTTTGGTAGTTTGGCTCCATTAGTTAATCATTGCCTCAAAAAGCCAAACACACGCAGGTCCAAAGCTTTAAAAGAATTCATTCATTAAAATGAAGGCAGGATCCAGGCATAGGTACAGTGGTATTTTTATTTTTATGAAGCACTGGACTTGTAATTTTCCAACATCTGTGGGGAGTTAAAAAACAATCAGTACCATCCTGTCGGTGACTCCACAGCACATGAGTCATGCTTAAGCGCTTTTACGGTCCCACAAAATCATCAAATAGATTTTTCAAAAGTGTTTGCAGTAAGAACCGCACCTTTTTTTTTTTTTTCTAGGCATGGAAAAACCACGTAAAATAGGCTCTCAATGAAGCTGCAATTGTAAGTAACAGACACAGAATTTATTTTTAGAGACTAGGTTACCATTAGCACATAGCTGGACACATTTTAGTCTGTCTCAAAAATGTAAAAAACCTTCCCTAATCATTTATAGAGAAAGGTCTCCTACTCTTCCCTACACAGAATATAAAATATTAAGAATTCTAATAATAGGGGCGTACTTAAGGCTTTCTTTTGCAACACAATTAATGTGCTCCAAGCAGCCTCTGCTTTCTGAGGTCTTGGGTAGTCAGTCTGGATAGGTGTGTTCTGCCCGGATTTCAACACCAGGCAATGGTAGACACCATTCTTTTCAGCTACTTAAGTTGACCTTGGAGTCTTTTCCCTCCCTATTTAATATCCCTTTAGGGAGATCCGGTCAATGGACTTCCTGTTGTCTGTCACCTGCCTATAAAGCCTGTCACAATGCCACCAAGGCTGCCCTTGGTTGAAAGCTGACTATTAAAAACTGCTGGCAAACAGCTGGAATGGAGAAGCGTGAGCTCAGAGTGAGGGAAGAGACAGCTCAGGGCCTTGTTCCCTCTTATCATGGCCATAAACAGATGCTGTCTAGAAGGTAGGAGGTCCATTCTGCTGCTGATGAAAACCTGGGGGAAACACAGAGTGAAGGCCAGCCTCAGGCGAGATGAAGACGGGAGTGTATTTAGACAGGCTGGATTCCTAGAAGTTACTTTATTTAGGTTCTAACTTCAAATTTCCCTAGGAAAGGAAAACTGCCTTCATTCAACTTTTCAAACTAAGATGTTGAGGGGTGCTGTGCTGACCTCCAGTCCCGTGACAGTGCAGGGCTGACTCCATGGTCTTCTGAAGGAAAGAAGAAGAACATGAGTTTTTAAGAAAGTCTGGGGAGTTGGGAAGAAAGTGTAATTCATCCACAAAGAAAGGCAGGAATCTGGGAGGCGGCATGAGTGAGTGCGGCACCGGGGGCTGGAGGGCACCTTCAGGGTCCTCTGTTAGGCCTGGCTGGATGAGCCCAGCCCGTGTCAGGCAGATGTGGGCCACAGACATCCCCTAGAACTTCTGCTTACTGAGTGTCCTCGGCTCTGGTACAGGAGCCCTTTGAGTGCAGGGAACATGACAGTTTTATTCACTACTTGATCCCTAGCTCCTAAAAAGTCCCTGGCACATGGAAGGGACTCAATAAACACTTCTCACAGGAGGGAAGCAGAGAAGGAAGGAAAGAAGGGCAGAAGGGAGGGAGGGAGGGAGGGAGGAGCAGAGCCCCCCGTTTGGTGGGAGGAAATCTGGGGTATGTGGTTTTCAGTGTCCAGTGTGCATGTGTTTGCAGAACCTCTGCAGGATTTGGACAAATATATTCACAGAACCCAAAAGTAATCAGTAGTGTGACAGCTGAAGCAACACCCTCTTGTTTGCTACAGTTTGTCCCACCCCCTGTGCCCACTCTCCCCAAGGTTCTCTTTGCCCACTGAAGTCCCCCCCCCCAGGCTTAGTGCCCCTCCCAGTACCCTGACCTGTCTGCTGTGTCCAGTGTGCCACCTTAGACGTGGGGGTAGCTGCTGGTCCTTAGATGGCACCCTACATTTATTCTTGCATTTCACCTGGGGTGACTGGCCTTGAGATACCAAGTCTGCATACAAACCTGTGACTCCCCCGAAGTTTCAGGTGGGCAGCGAACCCTCATTCTCAAGAATGCACCAATCTGGTCACTTCCCAGCCTTTTCTAGACCTGTGAGATTCAGTCTTCAGAGGAGGGAACCAGAAGGTCACTTGTGAGGAGCTAGCAGCAGAAGGGGTTCAAGAAAGGGGAAGAGAGAAAAGGAAGAAGTGGCCAGGATCGGGGAGCAGGGAAGCGGGGTGGGAAGGAGAGTTCTCTGTATATTTTAAAGCATGGCCCTGGATCCCTCCTGTCCTGAAGGCTCACTGTACCAGCCTTAAAGCACCCAAGAAATTAACAACTATGCAGACAAGGCAAATTGCAAGCCAGTTTTAGTAAGGGATCACCCTGCCTTTCCCTGCAACCTCCTGTCTTGCAAGCCCAAAGGGAAATGGTTTGTTCCAGTCAGGCCTGTCATTGCTTGTCCCACCCTTAGCTCCTGGCAGAGGAGCTTTCCTTCAAGTCCCTGCTGAACACATATGACATGCTCAGCGTCCTTACCCATAAACTTCCTTCAAACTAGTGTCTGCCTTGTAAATTGTAATTGGGATTAAATGAATCCCGCCTGGAGTGCTCACAAGATTGCTGCACAGACAGCAACTAAGGCGCATTAGCAGCGCTGTTCACGGCCATGATAAGAGGAGGCACTAGTGATTGTGATGGTAACAGGTCACCGGCTCTGCTAACAGGACCAGAAGTGCTTCCCAGGGCGGACCACCCAGAAGCTGCGTGGCATTGCGTTCAGCGGTCCTGTGATTGTGTGGTTGGTTTCAGAAGGTCAGGTGGACAGACAGACCTCTTACAGACAGAGCCAGGCCACGGTGGCTGGTGAGCGTCAGGAGGTGGGAGGCCCAGGGCGCAGTGTTGTGAACTTGGAAGAGAAAAAGCAATGGAACAAAGAGCAAGAGAAAGGGGGCTGCTTAAGAAAGAACCAAGAAGCAGAAACTTGGGAAGAGAGTTCAGGAGAAAAGCCCAGGGCTCCCACCCGCGCCTGCCCCCCACTCCACCTGTCTCCTCCCATCCTGAAATGTCCCCTGTGGTCCGACTTGCACACTCAGTAGCTCGTTGTAAATTGCTATGGTCTTGAGTGTTTCTGGTGTTTCTTGAGCCCAAAGAATCTTGACTGGGTTTTCAAAATACTTTGATAGCATAATTAAGCAGAGCACAAAAGGAGGTAGCTATCATCTGACTGCAAGACTTCCTCTCAAATATGGCTCGCACACTTCAGAGCATACCAGTGATTCTAAGCCTTGATTGACAGACTCGTACCTGGGAGCCTCAGGTGTAATGGAGAGAGGCCTCCTACACAGGCTTCCCCAGGTCCACATAAGAAGATGGCTGGGCAACCCAGGCTTGAGCCAAAGACGAGCAGCAGAGGACAGGGGTGCCAACTGAGGTGCCACAGGGACACTAGCACACAGGTTGGGGGTATGAGAGAGGCAGGAGTTCTGCCAAACAGTACATCATTGCATCCCTCCAGCTCCTTCCTCAAGATGGAAATTTTCTTAAGATCAGAGTTCTTTTGATGGATGGAAATAGATTCCCAATAAAAAAAATCCTGGAAATACAAACTTCTAAAATTTTTAAATCTTCTGCTCTTTGAAAAACAATTGAACACAAGTAAGATATGGCCCAAAGAAAATGCCAGCTGAGCTTCCCGTGGGCACCCTCTGGTGCAACAGCCGGGCAGCACCCTGTGGAGGCAACAGAAGCCTCACACGGTATCACACTTCCTGAGAGCATGGCCATCTCTGCCCTGTGCTGTCAAAGTCAGGAGGGAAGATGCACTTTGAGAGCTTTTGCAAGAGGGAAATGAATACATTTACATCAACATTTGTTCAAAATATTCAAGCAAGAGTGAACATAGTGACCGAATTGTGGATCCTGGTGATAATGATGCACATATGAAATGGTGTCGCCTCCCTCGGACACCTGAGTTTCATTATGCAGCTGACCCACCACCTCCATCTCAGCAAGTGTCTAGGAATTCATTCTATGTGGGACATTTTCAAAACTAAGAAAAAGAGAAAAAAATGTCCTCGTGGAATAGATGACATTTGTGACTTTTGGACATGTGTTTAAACATTTGACTGTGGAAATAAAGTAGTTTAAATGATAGACACAAATATTTTAATTTCTACAGAATAATGTGCTCTAAATTTTTCTTTTCTTTCTTTCTTTCTTTCAATTTTCAAGACTGGCCTAATTAATTAACACAGGGTTAAATAGGTTTTGTTTGTCTAGCTTGGTTTGCAGGTGAAAATGTTTCTTAAAAAGAGCCAGGATACTTCACTGAAATATATTCATTACACAAGTGAGTTCCTCAAGTTCAATAGATCTCAGTAATAGGCAAGTAGCATGAATGAAGCAAGAAGAGCCAGGTGTCCTACCATGGCCGGTAGGGCCATCATTTCTGGGGTTCAGGGCCATCCTGAAGCTTAGCTTCTACATCAGAGAAACTGTAAGGCGTCTTATATTTTCAAGAAAAACCAGATACTTATATGTTTATATCTAAAACATTTTCAGCTTATTCAACCAAAAGAAAAGGGTTTTCCCAAGTTCAGGGGGCCTGGGAGGTAAGTGTGGTTGGAGATTATAATTTAGTAATAGCCTTCTCTCTATGGTCCTTGCCTTTTGACTTATTTTCAAAGGACCCCTGGATCCTTTTGTGAAATGTGGGTCTTTCGTGCTCTATCTTTTGCTCTAAATTATTTAAACTGTTTTTAAGGGAGACACACCTCCTTTCCCCATCCCTCTTCAACCTCCTGGTGACAAAGCCAGTGAGTGCTCTTTGGAACTCTGTCTCTAGTGGGAAGACGCACTTGCTATTCTGCTGTCAGCCCCGTGAGTAACAAGAGGCTCCGAATAATCACTCACCCTTAGAACAAAAACCAGCCAAGAACTTGGAAATCAACAGCTGTTCTTAGAATCCTTGGAGAACTGGATTTTCAAAGCACACTGATACTGGACATAGGATAGGTGGGGTAGGCAGGAAGATGGCCCCCGGGGGACAGGGGCTAACCCTGGGACCCATGCATACTCTATTTCACACAGCAAAGGGGCACTGAGGTAAGAGATGGAGCTGTGTTTGCCAGTCAACTGCTACTTAGGCAGAGAGATCATTTGGGATGACCCCCTTAGGTCCAGTATAACAACAGGGTCCTCAAAGGCAGAAGACAGAGGCAGAGAGAACTGCACAGATGCCCTGGGCTCACAGGAACAGGCAACAAGGGGTTGAGTCCGCCACCCCAGGAGTGCAAGTGGCCTCCAGAAGGTGGAGAAGACAAGGCAACCTTCTCCTCTGGAGTGTCCAGAAGAAAAGCAACCTACCTGTCCATCGATTTTAGCCCATAGCGACTCATTTTAGAATTCTGACTTCCAGACGTCAAGATGATGAGTCTGCATTGTTTTGAAACTCCATGTTTGTGGTAATTAGCTGCAGAACTAATGGGAAAATAAAACAGGTGAATCTGGAGAATCAGGGGGCAGCAGCTGAGTAGGAACAGAGGTCACCAGAGGCCCCCAGGCTGGAAGAGCACCCACATGGTAGCCCACTGGATGGCTGGTGGCTAAGCGTGCTCTAGTTGAAAGACCTGGGCCACAGTCTTAGAAAGCCTCCAACACTCTTCCTGGGTTTGACCTCCTGGATCCAAGAAGACCCCTTGTGGCTCTGGTAGGGGAAGGAGAGGCTAATCCATATGAAGTGCACCCACAGAATTCTCCCCAGTAAAGGACACGTTCAAAGAAAAAGACTTCAGCTGAGCTGTACCCCAGCTGGAGAAGGGCGATCCTGCCACTGCAGCACCCTCTCGCCTTCTGTCTTCACTAAGAGGGTGAGGGAGGTACCCTGCAGGCACTAGAGAAGGCCACAGCCCAGAGTCAAAGGCTGAGACTTAGTCCCTAGTAGTTGCAGGCTTCCCCTCCCCCACACCTCACCACCACACCCACAGGACTCCAGGTGACAGCAGAGGATGCCATCTGAAAGGATTGTGAGATGCAGACCCCAGGGGCCCAGGTGCTCAGGAAACACAAGTCCAGAGGAGAGAAAGTCAAGGAGAGCAGAAAGCATCAAGCCTCAGGCACCTGCAGCCAGGACAGAGGTGGAGCTACCCAGAGCCCCTCCAGGTTCCTGAGTCACAGTCAAGGGCTGTTCTCCCAAATTCCAATCATGCAGGCCACTCATCAGGCTTTCAACAGAGATTACAGGACATACAAAAGAAGGAAGCAGCAGCATCCCTGTGCCCCAACACACTCCCAAAGTCTGCAGAGGAACAGCAGCACGAGGATCAGACACAGGTAAGACACAGATGTTTGAATTTCAGAAAGAAAATTTAAAGTGACCATAATAAAAAACCAAAATAACCATGATAGATATGTCCAAGGCAGTAAAGGGGACAAACAAAAAGTAAGTTAAGGAAAAAACGAAAGTAAAATAAAATGTAACATGTTTCATTCTTAATTGGGTTAATATCAGTTTAAAGTAATGATAACAATGAACTGGAGGGTCATGGCCTATGGTGACCATGGTCAATAAGGCAATTCCGAAGGGCCAGCAAGGGAGGTTGAGGAGAGCCCGGCAGGAGCACTCTGCACCATGCGGAAGGTGGTAGATTTGCATTCATTAAGAAAGGATGCTGGGCACGCTAAGGCACCAATAAACAGGCTTGGAAAGAAGCACACTTAATACAAAAGAGAGATTAGATGGAATCTGTAAACGGTCCAGTGGAAAGCAGAGGGATCAGAAAAGAAGTGTGACCCCCAGGGAAAAAAGAAGAAAAAAATTGAAAACCGTTACAAACATGGAGATATCAATCCAACAATAAATGACCACAATTACTTTAAATGTGAATTGTCTAATCATGTCAATTAAAAGTCACAGTTTGTCAGAGTGGGCATACCACACACACACACACACACGCACGCACGCACGTGCGCGCACACACGGTGGTCAATGTGTTGAACACAAAAACCCACCTTTACCCATTAAGTCCCAAGTTTTCAACTCTATGGATATTCAACAAAATCAGCTTTGTACATTACACTAGGTTAGAAATCATAATCTAGAGCTTCTCATATAATTTCAGTATCATTAATAATGTTAATGATATAATTATTAATATTAATGAATATTAATGAATAAATGCATATTAATTTTCTTAAGAAAATATAAATACTTACTTCAAAGTTTACCTCTACGGTATATCTGTTGCTCAATTTAAGTTTTATAGCTGTCCCCTATATGGGACAATGGGACATAACAGATTAAATATAGACTGACCGGTTAAAGGTGGAATGGAGAAAGGTTTTTCATGCTAATACTGGTCAACGGAACGTTGGATTAGCTCTGTTAATTTCTGACAATGCTGATATCAAAACAAGGGAAATTTTCAAGACTAAAAAGAAAAATAGCTGTAATAGTCAGCTCCAGAGTCCATAGCTAAACCCCATAGATTTGGCAGCTTGAGTAAAAGAAGCAGTTAGAAATAACACAGGAGTCAAAGAAAACTCACAGGACATCAAAATGAAATTAGAAGAAAAATACAACTTATCAAAATGTGTAAGATGCAGTGAAAACTGTTTGTAGAAAGACATTCACAGGATTTAACACATGTATCAGAACAGAAAGAGAAAGATCTAACGATCAATAACCTCAGTGTCCATCTAGAAAATGAGACAGAAAAGAACAGCCTAACCAAAAAGTGAACAGGAGGAGAGAAATAATAATTACAGCAGAAACTGATGACATTTGAGAATAGGAAAACAACAGAGAATATCAATGAAATCAAAAGCTGTTTCTGGAAAGTCTAATGAAATTGCTGAACCTCCTGCCAAGCTAAGCAAGGGCAGAGGAGAGAAGAATCTAATTGTATTGAACCCAAAGAGGAATTGCCACCAAAACTCCCATGGAAACTTGAGGATCAGGAGAAGAGTATAAGGTTACAAACAGATAACAGATAAAACAGGCCAATCCCTTCCGGAACACCAACCATCAAACTCAAGAAGAAATGACAATTTGATTAAGTATAGATATAGGTATTGTAATCACAAACATATAGAAATAGCTGAATGAGTATAACATATGTAAATATCATGTATAGTGTACAAATATACACTAGTTAATGGTAAATAGCAGCACAAGAATGTGTAGCACTTTATACTTTAAATTGAATAACTAAAAACTTCTCAAAAGCAAAGCACCAAGACAAAATGTTTTCTCTAGTGAATTCTACAAACACTGAAGAAGAAATATGTGAATTCTCCACAATCTCTTTCAGATATGAGCAGAAGGAATGTTTCCTAACTCATTCCACGAGGCCATTATCACATTAATAACAAAACCAGATAAAGATATAACAAAAAGTGGCATTACACACTCATGTCTCTCATGAACACAGATGCAGAAATCCTCAAAAAGTATCAGCAAATTAAACCTAACAATTCAAAAAGGAATTATATGCTGTGACCAAGTGATAATTATTCTAAGTAAGTATACATGGTTGATACAATATTTATAGTGGTTCAAGGTAATTTGCCACTTCAACAGGGTAAAGAAGAAAAGCCATGTTAATTGGAATAGAAAAAGCATTTGACATAATCTGGTATCCATGCATTATAGACATGCTCAGCAAACTGGGAAGACTAGGAAACTTCCTCTAGTTGGTAAGGAAACCCCCAGGAACTGCACAGCTAACACTATACTTAATGGTCAGAGACTGTGGGCTTCTGCCTGTGACTAGAAGCAAAGCAAGAATGACCTCCTCCATGATTCCTTCTAGACATCGTGCCTCTGCAATAAGATAAGAAAAATCAGTGGACACAATTTGACTAAATACAGATTTAAAAGAAAGAAAGACAATTATATCCACAAATGACATGATTGCCTATTTAAAAAATCCAATTACAAAAAGTTTCTGTAACTAATGATGGCACACTGAAAAATTAAAAGATAGAAGATTGATACAAAAAGACAGTTGATTACCATTTACATCAGTGAACAATTCGTCTTTGAAATAAAATATTCCATTTATAATAGACCCCAAATTTAAATACTTTGATGTAGATCTAATGAAATATGTATATGAACTATCTGTAGGAAACCACAAAACATTGATGGCTAAATTCAAAGACCTTAATGAAAGGAGAGATTACACACACACACACACACACATACATATATATTATAATTACGTATGTATACGTAAATATCATACACACACATAAAAGAGAAAGAGAGAAGGAAGGATGGAGGTAAGAAAGAAAATATTCTATTCTATATTATCACATTTGTAGGTGTTTACCTAACTGGTTTGAAACTTTTGTGCACACAAATATGTATACATATTTTAGGAAAAACAAAGCTCAGTACTTTGTTTTGTTTTCCTTGTTCAATCCCCGGCACCACATACACACACAAAAAAAATTCCTTGTGTTTAAAATTAATTTCCATTCTTATCAGAAATTTCAAAAATAAACTTTTCAGCTGAAGAAAAGGAAAAGACTTCACAGCTTGTAAACAAATCACCATTGTGTTAAATAATTTTTCATCACGTGCACTTGGGAATAAAGGTTTTGTTGAGGGTAACTAACCAGAATTTGAAATCTTGATTAGGAATCTTTCAAACATAAAACTTTATATTTATGAATTGTATTTTTAGAAGTCAATCATTAGGATATTTGGGAATTATTTTAATTGTAGTTTTTATAAAATTATTTTATATCAATTAAAATCACTATAGCAAAAAAATCACTATAGCATTTGCATATATCATTATCATAATGATATAATAAGGAAAATGTAGTGAACACTTATGCCAATCTCCATTGATAGGTCCCTGGGTCCCCTTAGGTTTACCTTTATGTATTTTATAGTACTTGACATGGACTTGGTGTGAACAATTAGGGGAAGTGCTAGTTTAGGACAGAGGCTTTAAAGGGTGGTCCCCGAACAAGCAGACCGACATTGGAGCTTGCCTAGTCTACGGAGTCGGAAGCCAGGCCTGGGTCTCCCTCCCAGGGGATTCTGAAGCAGCGAGCACTGGAGCAATGGGGGCTTTCAGCAAAAGGAGGGTTGGGGGGTGCACACCTTTGTCGTATTTTGAATGTGTCCCCCAAACCCTGTGTTGGAGACCATCATACTGCAGCAGCGTGGAGAGGGGCCTTCAGAGGTGAGAGGGACCTGAGGGCCGCTCTGGAGAAGGGACCTATGCTGCCATCTGCAGTGCATCAGTCCTCACGAGTGGGCTCCTGGTGAAGGGGGTCACCCTTCCAGGGTTTCTGTCATCATGCTCCCTTGCCCTCCCACTTTCTGCCATGGGATGAGCAACAGGAAGGTCCTGGCCAGATGTGGACCCCTCGGCCTTGGATTTCCCATCCTCCACAAGTGTAAGAAAAAAAAAAAAAAACAACAACTTTGTTCATTATAAATTACCCAGTCTCTCAGGTATTCTTTTATAGCAGCATAGAAAACGGACCAAGACACCTGCCTCAACACGGACTGGCTCTTGGTGTGAAAATACCCTGACATTTATTTTGCCTCCCACACTTGGAAAAGAAGTCAGGAGAAGCAGGAGGCCTGGAACAGTCCCCTGAAGGTCACGCTTAGGAATAAATACACCAGGAGAAGAAGCTGCAACCAACTTCCTAAGCTGGAGGCTGGTGAGGGGGTAGCAGGGAGGGGAGGAAGAGGGATCAGCCAGGGCCCAGGGCACTGGCAGTCCCAGGGAAAACCGAGGCAGCAACGTGGCCCTGGACATTGAGGCTGGTAAAGCCATTGCCCTCAGGGAAGCTCAGGGAATTTCCTGCACCCTCCGACATTCTCCAGGAAGGTTCACAGGGAGGAGAGAAATGTTTACAAAAGGCTGAAGCTTGCATTCAAAATGTTTACTGAAATGAAGTGTCTTTAAGGGACTAACCTCGCCCCACCCCTCCTCCCAAACAATGACCAGATGTCTAAGAGCTGGTGGAGTCACAGATCAATCGCAAAAGAACAAAAATATTTTTTGCAAAGCAGTACAAAGAGGACATGCTTCAACAGACCACATATCGTCACCTGATATTTTATTTTGTCATTTAGAAAATATTTCAAATAAAATATCATTATTCCAGATTGCCTTTGTCAAATAGCCTCTAAAACGTGAAGGCTGAATGAATTTAATGGAAAATATTCACTCTTGGTCAGAGATGCTGCAGTGACAGATGAAAACCGCAGGGGGGCAGTAAAAGCACACGTCTTACTGACATGGTAGATCAGTTCATTACAACCTCCAAAATAAGCACTTGGCCAGAAGATGCGTTTTGTCTCTTAACCTTGCATTATTTGCTCTGTGTGTGTGTGTGTGTTTGTGTGTATGTTTTCACTCAGAGATGATAGAGTAATAAAATGAGCTGCAATCCTCGCAGAGAGCAGGCAGAGCTCCTTTGGATACCCCTGCAGCACCTTCACTTTTTCTTGTCACTGTCCTGCAAACCCGCCATCCTGCCTACTTTTCATCACCACGTTAGAGCAGTCTTGGGCAAGTCTCAAGCTTCTTTAGGTGTTAAAAAAAAAGAATTTTCAAGTTAATGTTAACCCCACTCCCCCCAAGAAATGTTTCATTTTTGTCACCATGAGACCCAGCTCTGTTTGAAAGACCAGTTCCCAAATATTAGTGAAATATAATACAAATTAAAATTTATATTTTTCATATATAAATACATGTTAACTCATTTTCATTCACTTATCAAACACTACAAATATGCTTTTCTTTTTCTTTTTTTTCTGCTTTATATAACAGCTGATATTGAATGTGGTAACTAGTTAACTATTCACCAATTTTTATTGCTTAAATTTCTGGGAATTTCATGTAGATGGTGAGTCTATTTTAGGAAATTCTGAAGAGAAACTCCATTCAATTCAAGCTACTGCCTGCACAGAGGAACTTGTTAAGTTAATCCGGGATTTATTGTATGCTATGTGAACAACACAACTTCTTTGGACGACTGCTTGGATGTTCCCAGGAGAGAAGAACATACACCTGCGATGTTTCCATGGAAGTTTTTCCTGTAGATTCATACCCAAGAGAAATACAAACATATGTCCACTAAAAGGCAATGATGTTTACTACGTCTTTATTCATATATAGAAAAGCTCTATGGTGGTGGAATGAGACTCTGGGCAGTGTTCTCTTCACTGAAGACGAGCCAACTGTGTCTACCTGTACCCACACAGACACGGACATCAGAGACTGTCGTGGGACGGCAGCTTAAGCACAAAGATGTAAATACTATAGGATTCCTTCATCATGAAGTTCAAGAACTAGTGCAATTCATAGATGATGTATTAATTTTCCTTTTCTGCTGCACAAATAGATGACCACACATTTAGTGGTTTAAAGCAACACACATCTATTATCCCTCTTCCCGGGGCGGGGGTGGGGGAGGTCTGGAAGGGGCCAGGTTGAAGGTTCCTGAGCAGGGCATTTACAGAGTAGTCCATGATTGGAACAGGCTGGCCAGTCCTGTGTCTCTGGTTCTGAGCACAGAAGAGACAGGCAGACCTATCACACAGTTCGATAGCAGGATCATCTCCACATCGGCTGACTAGCCAGGTAATACTTTCCTAAGGGCAAAGAGCCACCATTTGATGTAAATGTCATCTGCCTTATCACACCTTCCAACTGGATTGGCTCCGACTCATGCTGTAGTCACTCAGATCAGGGGAAGAAGAACCCTGTTCCCTAGTTGTGACCACATCTGCCAGGCGTGGACCAGGGCTCTCCCATGGCCAGAGGTGAGTCAACCTCACCAGATTGTTCGCCTTTCCACTCCCTCTCACCTGCACCTCCAAACCCTCCCAAAGACCCTCTGGTAGTCCTCTGTTTCCACCAAGAAGAGGCTGATTTACAATTGTACAATCTCAGCTGCTGTTGCTCTGACCCCTGGGGAGCCCCAGATTCCTGCTTATGTCTCTGCCGACACCAGCTCTCTGAGGCCCAAGCTGGTGGTCTTTACTCCCACTTTGAGGAGGGCACCAGGGGTCTGAGGGTGGAACGGCCTCACAAGGCATTTGCCTGTTCTGGCTGAAACCTGGCAGGGAACCAGCATAACATCATAGCTTGTGAGCCCGACAGTCTAGGATACGAGGACATGTGACACTGTCCCCACTAAGGCACTCTTGCAAAGGCTGTCCACCACACACTCCAGAAGCCTATTGTGTGGCCCACTTCATGGATAAAAGTTCTAGCTCAGGAAGAGGCCCACAGCTTTGACCAAGGACTAGCAGACCCCGGGCGCCCTGTCTCCAGTTGTTTAATTTTTGAGAACATAAACACCACTCTTACAGTTTCTAGGTCAACCTCAACATTTGTTGTGTAACACTGACTGGAATCAGCAGAATTCTAATGGAGATAGATTGATTAAAATATGTTCTGAACTCTAAGCACTGAAGTCACCTTGAAAAAAAATTTAAAAGGAAAACAGAAGACTTGAATCAGAATTTCTAATCGAAACAAATATCACCCTTTATTTCTTTCGATATAAAATATTCATATATAGAAAAGCTCTGGCCCCCCCCAAGCCTGGAAATCCCAGGTCTTGGGACTAGAACTCTTCCTCAGAGCTTCCCTGGATGGGTAGGGCCTTCCCTCTCCTCTTACAGCTCCAGGGACATCTGCCCACAGACGGGAGGGAACACAGAGCTAACCAAGCTCTCCCAAGTCAGCAGGGAGGATCAGATGTACTCTTTGACCTTAAACCTCAGCTGAACTCCCAAACATGCAGACTTCTCCAAGTCTCCTGGAAGGAGGCCAGCAGAGAAGGCCAGCCTCCGCCTGATGAGAAACTGCTTCTAGTGCACAGCAAACAGGGCAGAGGTTCTGCAGAACTGACACTTCTTACCCCCAATTCTGCTTCCCTGAGATGGTCTTAATGCTCTAAGAATTCAGCTTTTCCTTCCCAGATTCTTCTCCAGTACCATCATATTATCCAAACATTAAAATACCTTCAAATGGCACCCATATTGGACAGGTAGGTAGATGGGATCTGGAGAAAGCCCATCTTTCAGATGGAGGTTTCAGATGGAGCCAGAATTGCTCTGGACAAATAAAAGCTCAATTCTGTCACTTCCTTCAGCTTCAGAATAGCCATTCCTTAAATCTCACAGTGAGAACCGCTGTCCCTTGCAGGCATCGTGGGACATGCCAACACTGAGACTATTGGTCAGATTTATGCCTCTCATTTAGTATTTATTTATGCCACTAATATCTGTTTCTGATTTTTCAAGATTTCTCAAGACTCATTTGAACTAAAAATCTCAGTTCTGTGAGGACCAGGACCTCATTCGTCAGAGGGTCAGTCATGTCACCGTTCCAGTGGGTACCAGACCCCATCCCCACAGCCCACCTTAGTCCTATAGTATAGCCATCCCCATGGGAGAGAGTTCCTGTTCTCCCTTCCAGGCCTGGTTCTGGATGGTTGCTGAAGTCAGAATTGTCTCAACTCAGCCTTCATGATGCTCCCTTTGAACCCCCTATCTGAAACATACTGGAAATGATGTCTTAGGGCCTTCTGACATCTGTCAGTCTTCACAATCATGTGGGTTAGTCAAGTCCTATTCACTTACTTGAAAAATGGACAGAATATTATAATTCAAAGCTTTTCCTGCTTAGGACCCTAGTCTTCCTCTTCTGCTCCCAAGTCCTCTAAATGGAGATATGGGATTGGGAAAAGGAAGCAACAATCTTTTTACTTAACTTGCAGCCTCTGGTCTTTGGAGTCCTGTAAGTGAAGCCTCCTCTTGGAGTGTCCTGGCTCTGGAGTCCTGTGCTGTAGGTCCTCTGCTCTCCAGCCAAGGTTCTCCACCTCTGCGCAGCTCCAGTGTGCTCCTGGGGTTGTCTCACCCAATGACGGTTTCCTGGATTGAGGACCAGTAAGATGGTCCAGGCCTAGTGACCCTCGACTAATGGGAAACCCACAAATCCTCGCCAGGCTAACAAGGCTGCCCTGCTGCTGTCTCTCACATCTCGGCCACATGGGTTCACTCAGCGACCTTTTAACCTTCTCAGGCTCCTGGATAAACAAATGGCTGGAGCTGCTGCCTTCATGTACACACCCAAACATCCAGGGTACGACACTGGTTCCCTGAGGATTCTCTGTGTTCCTGCCTTAAAATCAACTTTGTCTTCTTCACCAATCACATAAAAGACAATTTTATCATCTGAGGGTCCTGATGGGTCTTCTGCTTCACACCCTTCCTTTGAGAGAGAAACCAGTTGGCGCATGCTGACCCGGGTACAGAACTGCTGGGGCCCAGGGCAGAGGCTCTGTAGTGTCTTAGTCTGTTGAAGCGTCTACAGAAAATCTGGAAGACTTGGTAACTTACACATTCATCACTCAGTGTCAGGCAGGATGAGAAGTCCAAGATCAAGGAGCCAGGAGATTTGGTGTTTGGCAAGGGTCCACCGTCCAGAGACAGCAAGCGGCTTGTTGCTGTAGCCACAGGAGGAAGAAGCCCCAGGATGCTCCCTGGAGGCCCATTCCTGAGGACAGAGGGCTCCAGACCTAATCACCTCCAATGATGACATTAATCTTGAGGGCACACCAAGATTCTGACAAGAACCTGTGGTCCTTGCTCATTCAGGAGTTGCTCTGGAAGCAGAGTCTCTAATCATGGGGCTTGGGAAGATTTATTAAGGCTCAGCTCAGAGTGCAAAGGGTTGGTAATGTCCACTTTATTTACAAAGTCTCCTTCTCCAGGTGTAAACATCAAGGATAGGAGAGAAAGACTCAAATTTGGATACAAAAAGAGGACTGGATTTTTTTTTAAATGCTATTATTATAAATTCTTTGCTAGCCTCACTAACATCTAACAAGATAAGTAAAATAAGTATAAACAAAGTGGTTATATTTTTAAAGTGAGAAAAGACAAATTGGAAAAATGGAAGTTTTATTTTGATTGGGGCATTATGGTTGTACATAATGTGGGATTTTTTTGTTACCTATTCAGAGTAGTGGATATTTGCATAGCCAGTTATTAAAGTTATTCTGCAACTACATGAAAGGAATTATATTCTGTGTGTGTGTGTGTGTGTGTGTGTGTTCCATGCCCTTTTGACACATCCCCTGTCTGTCCCAAGATACTTTACATGCATCTCTGTTATACATAACCAAATGGCTCCAAAGAAGCATGAAGCACTTGAGTCTTCAGCAGATCTTCAGACAACCACAGGATTTCCCTTTTTTTCCAGACAATGTCTCATGAGAGCAAGTGGGGCTTACCAGAAGTAATGTGACAAGGCTCCAGAAATTTCCTGGAAGAGCATCTTACAGTCAAAGTGTAGGAAAAGCCTGAGGCTTGGCTGTGAACTCTGTCATCCTGATAGCAAATCAGACAAGGAGGGCCAGCAGGGCACCCTGGGCGTCAGGAACATCGCCAAGGAGCTGGTGATGTATGAGGAGCAGGTCCTACTTTATGTCATGTACTCTCGCTATTGGGTTTCTTATCTCCCTTGTAGTAATATTTATGTGCATTATCTTCTTTATGAGACCATGAAGCTCTGAGGACATGGTTTTTAACTTATCTCCACCTCTTCCTATCAATCAGCGTGAAGTGTTATTAGCCTTTAGGATGTACTTGATGGTTTTGAATGGGTAAAAAGGATTTGGGGGTAGGACTGACCCAATTCCCACAGAAAATTCTGACCATCGGGGATCATTTGTTTGAAAACAAAGGGGTTGTGTCTTTAAAGAGAGAGCGTCCCTGGCCACTATCTTGCAGCTGAGCAGTGGTTCTCCTTTGGAATGTCTCCCCAGCCACTCCTGGGACATTTGATGATTCCTGCAGGTGCTGTTTGGTTGTTCCCAGTAGGATAGGGAGTGCTACTGTCCCCAGGTGAGTAAAACCAAACCGAGGGATGGAGCTAAATGTTCACCACGCCCAGAACATCCCACCATCCACCCCTGGAGAGATATCTGGCTCCAGCATTAAGTGTCAAGGCTGATAAACACGGAACTGGACTTCCTGTGCTCAAAGGCTTGGTCTTGCTCACAGGATCAGGAAGAAGATCCTGAGCTTTGGCTGCTAATCCCAACAGCTGGTTGTGGGCTATGGAAATACAGCATTCTCTGTTTATTTCTTTTATTAAGAGTCCAGGGTCTTGCCTACCTACTAGAAACCATATTTCTCATCTTCTCTTATAGCAAGAATTAACGGTGGGAATGAATTCTAGTCAATGGAAGGAATGGAAGTGATATCGACTTTGGGTCCTTAAAAAAAGGAAGCTCTCGCCTAATGATTTTGAATTAAGTTTTGCTATCCTATCTGCTAGCCAACGCCTTCAGTTTTTCTTTAGGAAATATTTGCAGTTACTGACACAAAAATGATTGAATTATAAACTTGTGTTAAAATGAAAGGAATCTTTTCTCTAAATAAATCAATAGGAAACTCTCAAGTGTCTCTATTCTCTCCTCCCTGCAAGGCCTAACCCGGTTGTGGAGGTGCAGGGGTTCTTGCAGATATGGATGACATCACAGAAGATGGAGGAGCAATGGAATGGAAGGAGAGGTGTCCCTTTGTGACGTGGTGGGGCAGAGTCACCTACTGGTGTTGCCCTACCTGTTTTCTGCGAGAAAGACATGAACCACTTTGACCACAGCACTGTTGGGACTCTGGAGATTTGGTGTTTGGCGAGGGTCCACTGTCCAAAGACAGTGTCTTGTTGCTGTAGCCACAGGGGGAAGAAGCCCCAGAATGCTCCCTGGCTCAGCTTTTTCCACTAACTCACACAAACTGAGAGCAGGTGTCACTCCAAGAGGCAGGCAGCCTCGCTCCTGAAGCTCAGGACATGGGAGGCAAGTAATGAAATCAGCTCCACAGGGCATGATGCCAGACAGAAGCAAGCAAACCACATCCCCATGGAGGCCACACCTGCCACGTGCCACAGCCTGTGCAGCAGCAGCCAGGGAACCAGTGGGTCACACCAACAATGGGGCATGTGAGGACCTGATGTCACTGGGATGGTGCAGTTGCAGGAGTTAGAAGACACATTGATACTTTACCTGTATTGGTATTGTTTTCAATGTGCGTGTTGATAAGCTTAGGAACTGTGTTAGGATATATGTCTAGTGAAAAAAGACACTGGTGTTTTCTGGAAGAATGTTCTATAGGTAAAAGAGAGAGACGTTTGACTGTTACTGTGAGCATTAGAGATCTTAAGAATAATGCAGGATTTTATTTATAAAGGCAAGGAAAATCTGGGCACTCGAGCTTCTTCAGCCCCTACCCAGTGCCTGGTGCTCTGCTGGTGTCTGCGGCGGGTGGAATTCAGAGGATGTCACTGCATTTCCCTGCGATCCTCTCAGGTTGCTGTCCTGTTCTCCACCTGGCCAGGGAATGGCTTTTGCTCCTCTCCAGGGAAGGCAAATGCAGCTGAGAAAAAGGAAATCCACTGATTTCCTGAAGAGAGATGTTAAGCCAGGAGTTGCAGCCAAGCTTTCTGCGAGCCAAGGTTTTTGAGATCACAAAGGGTTTTTGAGTTACAAAAGGTTGGGCCTCTGGAGACAGCTGAGCAAGGAGTCTGGGGAGAAAGCTGGGGAAAAGCTTCCTGAGATAAGAGTACTTTCCCACACAGAAGAGGGGCGTTTAGCAAGTGCAGGGGAGAATGTGTTTACAGGGAACCAGAGTCTGGAAACTCAGACGGCATTTTGTGAGGACTCCCTCCCCTGCACACTCTGGATGGTAGAATGCAGAGCCCCAGGGCTTTAGCAGGGACCAAGGACACAGGCTCTCTGAAAACTGAGGAATTGAAAGTCTTGAGGATCTGTCCTCTCCGGACACACGCACTTCATCATGATTTAGCAAGAGGAGAACATAATTAATCATAGAAGGCCACATACACCAGATCCCAGGTTCCTCATCCTTTGGGAATAGCAGAGAAGGGCTTCAGAAAGTTGTCCATGTCCTGGTGAGAAACACAGAAGGCTGAACAGGGGTCTGGCCCGATTTACAGGTGGAATGCACTGGATGCAGAGTGGATTGCCGGGACACAGCAGAGGGAGGGTGCAGGGGCATGTGGTTGCCATGGCAGCAGGCACTTGTGAGCTAGAGGCTGTTGATACCAAGCAGACCCCAGTCCCAGATGCAGAGAAAAAGAGGTAGAAGCATCTGCACTTCAATATATATTAGTAGAACCTGGACTCTCCCAAAATAATGTATATTGGCCATTCATCCAAAGGAAAGCAGAAGCCTCACTAGCAACTGAGTTTCATTTTAATTGTCTGGGTTGCGTCTAGGACTTCAGCAGAAACTGGAGAGCAGGTAGAAAGGAGGGTGAGGTGGTCACCAGGTATGCAGAAGTTGCGAAATGTCCATTTTACACCCCTAAACTTTCTGGGTATGTAATTTGTTCTGAATATGAAAGTTTCTCACCCCAAGCCCACCTGTGGCATAGCTTGCAGCTTGCTTAGAGCAAGTGATTTTGGAAATAAAAGATGTCCTGGGCAAAAGGAGAGGGACGGAAGATGATTTTAGTGTTCAGAGCATGAAATCTGATGCTAGACATGTCCGAACTTTTTACAAAGTGTAAAACAACTACTCCTGCCTGTCGTCTCTGTAGTCATAGGTGTGATCAAAGCAGAGTACAAAAGTCCTCCGCTATTCCTTGCAATCCTTCCAAGACCCTCTGGGTGCTATACCAGGGACAGAGGCAAAACCTATGTGCGTTTTTCCTATACAGACATGATAAAACTTAATTTGTAAGTTAGGTACAGTAAGAGGTTAACAACAATAACTCATGATAAGATGGAGTGATTAGCCTCGTGCTGTACCGAGCTCATGCTCTTGCCATGTGTGAGACGACACAATGCCCTTAGTACCAGAGGAGACTAGGAGGTCAACGTCTAGGCGTTGTGACAGACTGTAGGGCTGCTGTGTCAAACTCAAGCACTGTGATGTTATGACAGTTGACTTGACAGCCCAGGTGATTGGTGCATGAGCTGTGTCTAAGGCACAGATGCAGGGAACGCAGCAAACTCTCACCGGCAGGATGGAGTGAGAGGTCGTCACAGAGAGCAAGCCATTTAAAACGCATGAGTCATTTAATTCTGGAAATTACCAATTAATATTTTGGGGCTGTGGTTGGCCTCAGAAAACTGAAATGGTGAAAAGCAAAACTGCCAATTAAGGGTGCTACTGTATAGAGTCCTGTCATCGCCAACCCTGATTAATCCTTGACTTGAAAGAGAGAGAGAGAGACTGAGTGTGAGAGAGGAGAGAAGGAAGGAAGGAGGGAGGGAAGGAGGGAAAGGAGGTGAGTGGGAAGCTGAGACAACCCACTGTCTTTGCCAGACCCAGCCCAACCTGGACATCCTGAGTTAGGGGCGAGGTGGGGAAGGTGTGGGGTCCTGGGGTCCAGTAGTGGGAGGAGGGACCCTTCTACAGGAATACACAGTGACCTCCAGTGAGACAAGGCGGGAACCCTCACCATCCATGAGACTGAGGCTAGATACAGGGGACATGCCCCTCCACTGCTCCACAGCTCAGAGCATGGAGACATGGACTGGGAACAAAGGTTAAAGTTTCCAGATTCTAAGAGAGAACAAAAGTAAGTGCTTTCTGAACACAGCAGAGCAGGAGATGTGGTAGGATAATTTTTTGGGGGGTGACACATGAAGCTTCCCACAAACTTCCCAAAAGACTTTGATGGCAATTTCAGAGTCTGGGTAAGGACTATGTCAGAAGGGCAGTGGAAGGAGCTTAAATAGGTGATGTCGGTTCCTGTGGTTAGATCCTGATGGTCCCCATGGGTCTTGAAAGCCAGTGCTTACTAGAGGAAGAGCCAGAGTGGCAGAAGCACAGGGTGTTGAAGGGGCAAATTTCTAAGATATAAAGAGTGCCAAGCTGTGAGTGGAACTGCCACAAGAGGAAGAAGGCCTGGGGATCGGAGTGTGCTTTACTCAATCAGCGACACGGGCAGCCAGGCACCAGGGCAGGAGCCTCGAACAACCAGGGCACCTCCAGGGACTGTTGTGTCGGAAGACGGAGCTTTCAGCCTCCCTGCCTCACCACTGCCCCACCGCTCAGAGCAGTGGGTAGCAGAGGAATCAGCACCACCGTGGTGCAAGTTCTCTGCTCATGGCCAAGTCTGTGTACAGCCATTGAAAAAAAAGCTCAAAACACGTGGTAAAAGCTCAGTTATTAAGATTTTACCTGTAGAAACAAGACAGAAAACAAAAAGATGGTGTGGCCTAAGCCAAGATTAAAAAAATATATATATATGTGCACACATATGGTACTGTGTGTGTGTGTATTGCCTTATTTTTACTGGATTTTAAGAAATAAAATATAAGTAACTCAAGTCCACCCCTACTCCACGCCATTCCCTTACTCTTTTAAGAATACCTTGTGTTTGCTTTTCATAGATGTGAATCCTATGCTGTACTACCCACAGAAAACTATGAGCTCTGAAGTGGTCCCTGGGTCTTGGGCTGGACCTGGGCCTGGGGCTGGGACAAGGCTGAGTCAGTCCTGAGCCTGGGTTGCCATTGTGGCTTGTTCTACGCTGGCCTGGCCAGGAGAGAGGGCTGAGGTCAGGGCACAGGCTGGCCCTGGTGTTGGGCCTGGGACTAAGTGTCCATCTAGAGGTCAGGGCCGCTGCTGGGTGGCAAGAGGCCTTACTCCTGATCAAGCCAGCTGATAAGGGAGGTTTATCTAGATGGACTCTGAGAAGGTCACCCACACTGTTACTATCAACACCTTTTAAGTGCAGACTTTCGTTTAAATTTAGAAAATTCAACATCTGAGCTTTAATGTTTATCAAGAGAACAAAAGTAGAGATGCAGCTTTAGTTTTGTCAGAACACAGAGTCTTAATAATTCATTTGTATTTAGCAAAGTTTAGGGTTTGGGGTTATTTTAAATCTTGAAAAATTTTTAGTTATTCATATTTTATAAATTTGAAAGCACTAATTCATAATTTAAGCAAAGTATTCTTTTGCTAGTTATTTGTATTGTTTTTGGAATCGACATTTTGTGAATATCTGATTTTGTGAAGCTGGATCATGTTTTAGACACTGTGTGTTAGAGACCTCATTTCGTACCTTGACAACAACTTTCCAAGTTTGGCTTTTCCTTTAACTTGACTTTTGTTCCAGGTGGCTCTTCAGACCTCACTTGGATAGAAGAGCACTGTCTCATGGAGTTGTGAGGATCCGCCAGCTAAGAGGAGCGACCTAAGGGATAGACCAGCAGCCCTCTCTAAATGTCTGTTCCCTGAGTAGGTCCAGGACGGCAGTAGTCAGCTCCTTCTTTCAGCGCTGGTCTCCTGGAGAGAGCAAGCTACTTTCAGCAACAGCTTTTCAGTTGAGCAAAAAAGGCTGCAATGACCTCAAGGCCATAAAGCACTCATGCTAACTGGCTGAAGTGGATTTGCCTGGAACCCATTTTGCCTGTTTGGTTCTTGCTGAGGGAAAATCACTGCCGTCAAAGTTTCCCGGGCATGTCTGGCAGGAGAGACTCAGGTTCTCACTTAATGTTCGTCACGACATCCAAAGGGGCATTATTTTCCCTCCTGGGAATATGAATCTGAGAGAGGCTTCCTAACTTGCCCCTGGCTGTGTGAATTACCAGAGGTCAAGTTCACATCCTCTGACCCTGTCTAGGAAGCTGTCTGCCTTGTCTTGTCTCTGACTGCCGTGGTGCCTCAGTAGGTGACATTGGTAGCTCTGACATGTAACCTAGTGCTTGCCTTCTGGTTCCTGACACTTGCTAGGTCCCCGTCCCTGGCTGTTCTTTAGCATAGAGACATGACCACTCCCCTCTTGAACAGGAGCCTCAGCCTGTGACTCACTAACCATTCTCTTGACGTGGTGCCTAAAGCTCAAGTTCTAATGTATATGAAAAGTTACTTTAGTTTGGACTCATATAATGATGTAGAAATTAAGATATATGATGTATAAGTTGAGGGAAACTAATATAGTAATTATGTATTTTCCTAAGTGTGTAAGTATATTATTTAAAACAAATTACAAATTTTTTAGACAATTTCTCAAACCTATCTAGCAAATACACTGCTGTCTCCACCAGTGTTTGCAAATTAATTTTAATATTGACGTAAGGCATTTGCAAGGAAGGGAAATCTGTTTTTAAAACATCATATAATTCAAATTTCATTTGTATGTCTCTTTGAATAATATTGCCTGTGGCCTTGCTTCATCTAGTGGCACAGATGGTAGAAGTGTGTCTGTATATTCAGTTTTATTGTGTGTTTCCTACTGATTTTGTTCCTATTCTTTGGCCCTGTCAGTTGAGACAATTTCGTTTATGGAGATTTTAGCCTAGGTCTAGCAAGTAACCTGTTCAGCTGCTTTGAGTAAACTGGTCCAGAAAGTGCAGGGTCATGAGAACATCATTAGCCATGACCTTGACGAGTTAGCATAGCAAAGAAATCCAGAAAGAAAGTGTCCTTGGCCACACAAACTTGCTCATACCACTTATTGTAAAAAAACAAATATTAAAAGAAAAATGAGAAAGCCTTCCCAGAGCTGCTCCTTATTGCTGCCCTGGAGTGGCTGACATCATGGTGAACGTTGTCCCTGCCACCGTGCACATGCTGCCAGGAGTCACCATGGAAGAACTCTTTTTACTTTATTATTTTCCATTAAGAGGAACTTGTGAATGGTAAGCCATTCAATTAGCTTGACGAAGCTCTGGCTATTAAAAACAGTTTAAAGAATGCTGAGAGGAAAATTGAGGAGAACTAACAATATCATCGAGTCCTAGAAAGGTGGCCTTGAAAAGGAGTTGTGCAGCTGGTGCTAGGTTCATGCACTACGACCTGCCTAAATGCTGACCTGCTATGCATTCTGTAGTATTGCAAAAATAAGAAGAAAACTTATAAAACTCATGCCATCTTTGTTCTCCCTTTAAGTTAGATTTTTATACTCTAATCGATGCAGGCAATTCTCTCTGGAGGACATTCCCCAGATAGCTGCTGCAAAGACGCTTACAGGAGAAATGCAGCAGAGTGGTAGGAGGGACCTGCTGAGTCAGTTACCTCTCAAGTCCATACAGGCTGATTTTCTTGGAGATGCCAGAGTCCACGCCCCTTCCATTCTGCTCTTTTATTTATTAACTCCACAACCCTTGCAGGATACTTGCCCGTGGACATTCCCATCCCTACATCTGTAAAATGATAGTCATATCCAGCTTATAATTAAATATGAGGACACAATGACTTTATAGAGAGCCATTGGATCCCACAAATAGTAAGCACTCAATAAATGCTAGCTGGGATTCTATCTATGTAATTGTAACTACAGGTCAGGATGAGTTCCTCTTTTATTAAATCTACATTCTTTCAATTGCTTCTTATAGGACAGCAGGATGCAATCTCAGATCCTGACCTTGGCAATAGACTGAGTGGACAAGGATGCATTACTTGCAGTGTTCATTAGACACTTCTGACATTTCATTGCTTCATCTGGGAATAGGCTGGCAGCATCTGATTTTAAAGTTTGCTCTAGGGAGTAAATGTGTGAATATCTTCACAATGCCAAACACCAAATAGACACCAGTCACAAGGGACTCTCTTGACAATTACTTTTTTACATGGCATGCTTCTCCTGCCATCCTAGGCTGTCCCTGATCAAAGGGTTTAGTGCATCAGCATGTGGAAGAGAATATGTGATCACTTCCACTTTTGTGGGATGTTCTTGTATTTGGTTTAATCTTAGCTCTGAGGACTCTTACAGATGCATGGAAATTTCTTGCATGTGAAAAGTGTCTTGATAGAACATATGAGGGTCATTCATTGTGCCAAGTACATAAGGCTCATCACACAGTATCTTTTCCAAAATAACACCATGAGGCACAATGTCCTCATTGTGCCCATTTTGTGAAGGAGCTGTGTGGCTTGCATTCCAGTTTGGCCCGTGAGTTGGTCAATCCCTGTGGACTGAGGGTTCTTTCCTTCTCAGGGCAAATGGTAGGACCCACTGGTCAGACTCAGCCATGGCACAGTTTAGTCTACACTAGTGTCATGGCCACAAACATTCATGGCCAAGTTCAGCATCCACAGGTGAGGTCAAAACTCAGCAGGAGAGGCATACAGGGAGGCACTGCAGAGACATATGACAAAGGTCACAGATGCTCAGAGCGAATAGGAAAAAACAAGATCTCAGCTGATAAACAGTGTTGCTATCTAAGTGACAGCAACACTGGGGTTCACTTACTATTCCACCTTTTTATTATGTTTCATTTTTTGCTAAAAAGAGCTAAAATGTCAGATTATTTGAAAACAAATACGGCAGTGATCCTTTATCAGTATTTATAGACCATAAAGTAATAAACAAATACATGTTAATCATCTTTAGATAATATACACATATAAGTGGTTAACTCCATCTTAGATAATTTCTTAACCATGAGGTATTTCTAAATTGTGAAAGATCAGATGAGAAGCCCACCATGCTTGCTCTTTCTTAGAAACTTCTGAGTAATATGTGTTAACCTAAGCGACTGTTTCCCAATAAAGCCATTTCAGTTGTATGATTAAATACCTCCATAAATATCTTCTAATGGTTACCCAGTGACTTCGCTAAATGAATGATCTTTGCTCTTTTCAGTGTATCAATATTATAGATAACAGCAAAAAAAAAAAAAAAAAAAAACCAATTCTGATCCGTTTCCCTTAACAAATTCTACATGATCAAATTGTTGCCCAATTTACAAACCCTTTATTTTTCTGTTCCCAGGATTGCACAATCACTTCACATTTTTGTTTGGTGGTATGATGTTATAGAGATTATTTAGCCCTTCCCTTTATTCATCTAAATCTTACAATATTTAAATTCACACAAATCCTTTAGAATTATGACATGAGCTTCATCTTCATTACTCTAAGGCTCAATATACCTTCCAGAAAGTGAGAAAGCAGAGGCAAACATGTTTAAGAAATGTTTATTAACAGTGCTTTGCCTAAAGAGACAAACATTGACAACTGACCTATCCAGCTCATTGAATGTGGATCCTTATGCCTTAAACAACAATAAGAAGTTATAAAAATAACACAATATTCTAACAAATTAAAATATTTGAAGTCAAGAGTATTTTCACATGAGAAGTGACTTGAATAATGCTGATTTGAAAATAAATTGGACCCTGGATGGACTCAAACTTGATTCCATGTGTGATTTGAACATGACAAGATCTATTTACAATCAACTCAGCAGAGTTTGGTGATGTTTACAGAATGTAACTGACCAGGCTGGAGAGTGCTGGAACTGAATTTGGAAATGAGTCAGGATTCTCACAGCTGCTTTTTGATCTATTCGTCATTGATTGGGAAGGAAAGATTTCAGCAGCTGCCTGTGATCCATTTCAGGGAGTGGACAGGCAACTAGGAAAGAAAAAGGCTAGTGATGACCTGGCCTACTTCTGCAAACATGGTAAAATCCCACAGCCTGTAAGACAGATTAACGATGTTTTCTAGAGAGTTCTTATCTATGGAGTGGTTTTGGCAGAATTTTCATGGTTTATGATTCAGGTATTAATAAATGAAGATATAATCTGACTTCATGAAGCCTGGGTTACTAGAAGCTATCTGGAACTTTAATATCAATCTATCGTAACCTAAATGTTCAAATAACCTGTGAACTTTCCTTGGTACTTCCTCTGTTACTTTGTGTCAGAAAGTCTGGCATTCCAGAGCTCTCTCTGCCTTCTCCTAACCTTGAAGATATTAGCAAATATTGATAAAAGATGATATCTTTTCTGGGAAGTAAGGTTATTTTAAAATATTTAGATACCGTTTAATTTAAATCTTGGTATTTGCCAAAGACTAATTTGGACAATGTGATTCAGACATGGTGTAATGGTGCTAAAGATCAAAACAAGCATCATTTTGTGAATAGTTATAAACAATGATTAGTAAAAAAAATTAGTTAACTATTCATAAGAAGTATTAATTTTACTGATAAGTGTACTTATGCCAATAAATCAAAAATCATAAGTAAACTGTATACTGAATACTTGATCTCTAATCAATACTTCATTGCTATTTCAATACCTCAATAGAAAAAAAAACATAGTTATAAAGTGAGATTGCTTGTTACAATCCACAATGAGGTGCAGGTACTTGTACATCTGGGCATTTACCTTTAGAAGTCTGCATTCTTGGGGGCTTTGGAAAATGTAGAAGCATTGAAAATGGTTCACCTACAGAGGGGCATGAAATTTTTCATGAGTTTGAAAAAAAAAGAAAATAGCTTGAGAGCTTTGCAGTTGATGTTGACCGCAAGGCTCTTAAGATACCTTAAGAAACCCTGCCAAGGGGGCTGGGGATGTGGCTCAGTGGTAAAGTGCTTGCCCAGAATGCATGAGGGCCTTGAGTCCATTCACAGCATTGGGGGGGGGGGGATGTGGAGTTTAATTATTTAATGTTATAATTATCATGATAAAATGTTTCTCTTTACTGACAGGCCATCTATAAATTTTTAAATGGAAGATGAAGTCAACCTTCCCTACACCACGGAATTACATAAAGTGTGTCTTCTGTGGGTGGCATTGTACCCTGTGCCCAGAGGTTAACAGAGGTTGTGATATGGAAGTAGCCCAGAGAGTGAGCTGGAGGCTGGCCTCTCTGTGAGTCTTTACTCACTTCCCTGACTTCTTGGATCACTTGGGTGTTTCTCTTTCACCACCTACTGCCCCACTTCCTGTGTGGTTCCTGAGCGTGGAGAGATAATAGGCACATGAATGATGTCCAGGAAAGACTGATGGGGAATGAACTTAGGAGACAAATCTACACTAGAGACAGAAGCTGGTAGATTGGACAAAAGGCAGGATAAAACATGGAGAAGAGGAAGGGAAAGATGCATCCCTGTGTCCCTGAGAGCATGGGCAGACGGTGGCAAGTCTGTTGAGGAGCACAGCAAGTGCAGTTCTGGCCTCATTAATTGATCTTCATGAGAGGGTGCACAGAGAGGCAAAGGCGTGTGGAGACCTGCACAGGCAGCACAGGGAAGAGGTCAAGCCTAGAGAGAAGGCACGGGTCGAGGGAGGAGGAGGAGGATGGAAGAGGGCATCGGGGCCAGCACAGCAGCCCAGGAGGGAGAGTAGGACCAGGGACACAAAGTCATCTGACTCTTCAGTGAAACTAATTTTCTGTCTTCATTGGAGCCTTCTTAAAAAAACAAAACCCTTCAGGAAGAGTCCTAGTTTGAGAACCCTTGAATAATTCCACATTCACATCACTGCAGGCTGAACAGCCCAAGTGCCTGTGTGGTTTCGCCACCAAGAGAGACACCACTGAGAACGGGCACCGGCGAAGGAACTGCTCCCTCATCCAGTGTCCCTGTAAATGCCCACCCTCAGGCAGGTGCTTCAGACCTGGACTCCTTCTGAGGAGGATGGGCATCCCGTCCAAGTCACTCCCCAGCACAGGGACCTGCAGTTACAACCCTCTTCCATGTACTCTGACCCCTGGGCAGACGTGCTTGCCCGAGCACCCCCGTATACTACTTTCCTACGAGACCCTGCGCTAACTGAAGGCCAGCGATGTTGGCTGTTCACACCTTAACCAGCAGCGACATTTCTGCCAGCACAGGTATCCGGAGAATATTTGTTGAACAGGTAGACTTGTTGTGGACGTGGAAGGCTGCCACAGAATTCCGCCTGTTTCTGCAATACGGTTTTCATGGTCGTTCTGCATGTGTTTAGGCCCCAAGGTCATGCCAGAGCTTAGCACACCTCCCCAGTCCCTGAGACAGAATTTGATAAGCCAACATGAGCTGGAATGAAACAATGGAAGGATGGACACAGGGAGAATTTTCTGGGCCCACCGATGTGTGGACACAAATGGAATCATCGAGTACCAACGCTTTTTCTTGCTTATGCTCAGCCCACTCAACATGTTTAAAATAACGTGATGAGTGTGTTTATGTAAGACCATTGTGTTAGTCAGCTTTTCGTCACTGTGACCAAAATACCTGAAAGAACCACTTAGGGGAGGAGAAGTTTATTTTGGGCTCATACTTTCAGCGAAGCCATCCATGGCTGGTGGACTTCACTGCTCTGGGCCTCGGTGAGGCAGAACATCATGACAGGAGACTGTGCTAGAGGAAAGTGGCTCAGCTCATGGCAGCCAGGAAGAGAGAGGTTAAAAGGCCAGGGTCAGATGTAGTCCAAGGCCACGTCCCCAGGACCCTACCTCCTCCAGCCACTCCCCACCTGCCTACAGTCATCACCCTGTAGTCCTGAAATGGATTAATTCACTGATTAGGTTAGAGCCCCATGACCTAATCCTTACTTCCAAACCCCACCTCTGAACCTTGCTGTATTGGGGACCATGCTTCCAAAGCCTGAGATTTTGGGGGCATTTTAAAGACCCAGATCATAGTGGCACCAAGATGGGTTCATGCTTCTGCTTCTGTTCTGGATTCTTCTCTGTGGCATTCTCCTGGGGTCATTGAGCATGAGCCTTCTGACTGACCACCTTTCTCCCTCCCAGTGGCTGCTTTCACTTTGCTGCGGGGTCACAGATTCTCACAGGGGCCACCATCACTACAAACATCGCATGTGCCACTCAGACCTCAAAACAGCTTGATATTCTGAGATCAAGTGTGGGAGAGTCTTTCTTCTTCATTTTCAGTTTTGACTGTCTTGGGGTTTAGGGGGTATTTTGCAAAGCTTGTAATGAAGCAACTCATCTCGAATTAGTTTACATCCATATTGCTCCATGGAACTCAGACAGCTATCCTGGGGGGTTGGGACAGAAGAAAACACCAAATGACCCACACTGTGCTGTGCTCAGAGTCACCCTTCATCCTCGAGGGCCTCGATCCTGGACCAGAGAAGCCTGCTTTTGCCTGTTTGACTCTGTGCTTGGCGTGGTTGAAAAAGTCTGTCCTGTTGTGAGCACAGTAAAGGCTAAAGTTGAGGTGATCATTTCTCATTTCTACATATAGGTGCTATAGATTGTACCAGTGTAACAGCACACTGACAGAAATATTTATTACTCAGTTTTTGATCTGTTAAAAGAACCACAGGAAGTGTGTATTTTGTGAGTTGAGATGCCAACCGCTTGAGTAACTGTTAGTAAATCTAAGGATGGGCCACCCCCGCCCCCGTCCTTTTATCCTACCCTGATAACATCAACGTTCACTGCAAATGAACTTAAATGAAAAGTTTTTGAAATGAACTTTTATATATTTAAGCTTAGTACAATTTGGATGAAGGGTGACTCTGTAATTACATCCATTAAATTGGTTTCAATTGCTCTACTGTGTCAACAGTTAAGGCTTAAGTGAAGGAAAAGACATTTTCAAGAAGAAAACAATAATTCCCACCCCCACCCCCGCTCATATTCATCTCCTCTCATTGAAAGTGATGCACATAACGTTCTCTAAACAGCCTTCCCATTTAGACCTTTGGGGTAAAACTGTTGGTGATCACTTGGATGACATTTCAGAAGAGATTGTCACAGAGAGGTCACATTTCTTCAGAATCAGAAAGATTTAAGTTTCAAATCCAGCTCTGACCCTTTCTTTGAAATCTCCTTCACAAGGCTCTTCTGCAAGATGGTGATACAGGCCAGTGTGGCAAAGCTCTTGGCAGCCTAGTGAGTTACACAATAAAGCTAATACTTTTGAACCGTATACACACATCATCATGCCATTAATTTTTAAGTATTTGTCAACATAGGTTTACATGGGGCATGAAAAGGATCATAATTTTCCATCTTTAGAAATTAGGTCAAACCTCTGTTTCTGCAAATAAAGTTAATGAGTCTAGGAAACTTTGCATTTGAATATGCTGTTTGTTATTCAAAAGGGAAGTTTGACCTGTGCATAAGAGAAAAAGGAAATCAATGGAGAACAACCCCCAAATGACCCCGATGTGACTCTAACAGACCTGGATTCCAAGCATCCCTTAAAACTATGTTCAAACATATAGAAGAAAACATAAGGGGCAGCAGAATGGCATCTGGAACCCGTGTTTGTACAGGTACCTGCAATTATCCACATGAAACACTTATTTACTAGTGTTGGCAGAAAATAGCTTGACCGGGTGTATCCAGAGGAGCATCAAATTCCAGTTTATTCTGTACATGCACTCATGAATAATAAACAGTAATTTAAAAAAGCTTTCTGGATATTAGGGAAACGAAGACAAACCAAACAAAAAATAGGTCTGATTTTCAACTCATGGACTCTGGATTTGACATAAATCGAAACAAGTATAATAGGTGGTTAAAAAAAAAATAGTGTGTTTCATATAAACAGCACTTAGCTGTAGCCCAAAGCCCCAGGGGTACTAAGTTTTACTTCCAAATTTGGGGTGAATTGGACATAAGGGAAAGCTTGAAGGAATGACCAATGAACAGATGAGATGAACCTAATCAGATGCTTGGGAGATTTACATGCAGCCAGGGTGGAACAGAAGGGAGCAGCCAGGGTGGAACAGAAGGCAGCAGCCAGGGTGGAACAGGGGGGAGCAGGCATATGGACAAGGTGATCTGGAGAAGGTTCTGAATACAGGAGTGGAGGGAGCAGTCCTCCTAGAGTACATGGTGCACCCAAGGTGCAGAGATAAGGTAAGAGAAGCAGGTGAGTCCAGGTTACAGGACACTGGACATCCTCTGAAGACATCAGGAAGCCAATTAAAGGACAAGATACAAAAGCTCAGTGTTATTTCCTTTGTAAACTACAATTCCAGAAACAATTTCCAAAATTGATCGTAATTCCGACAATTACTTAGTAAAAAAGCAGATGAAATAGCTCTTGTAATTTTAGTGTAGAACCCTTTAGTTTATTCAGGATTAAGTTACCACATGATAGATTTGAGCACCAATTAAGAATCAAGAAATTTGCTATAAAGTTTTTTAACTTTTTAATTATAAGATATATGTAAGTTTATGGTTTGACAAAATATTCCAATGCACTAACAGAAAGAATCCACCCTTGACATTCCTTGGAATGGCAGTAGAGGAAAGAAATTTAATTTTATGTATACAAAATGAAATCCACACATAAAGCACAAGTTAAAGTTAAATTATAGGTTGCTAGTTTTGCAGAAATAATACTTCTTTCCTAAGGTCTTGTCTGTAATGTGTTCTGATGAGGAAATTAAGGAGTTCTGTTTCTTAGATAACTTATAAAATTACATTGAAAAATGTTAACATTGATAACGTTGAGACATGACCAAAATATCTTATAAATTCTTAGGGGCTGTGGGTTTTGCCAAATTGTATGGTGCTTGCCTAGTATGCACAGGGCTCTAGGGTTTGATCACTAGCACTGCAAAGATAGAAATAGAGATAGAGAAAGAGATAGAGATAGATAGATAGATAGATAGATAGATAGATAGATAGATAGATAATATTAAATTCACAGCAAATGTGTTTTATAATAGTTCAGGTATTTAGGGTCTAGTAGGATTCACTGGAAATATTTGAGGATTTTGAAATATTAGAATATAATGCCATCAGAGTATTTCAGACTGGGAAAAGCAAAGGAATTTTATGTCCCCAAATTCAAAATGCTTATTTTATCCTTCATGTTACTCCTTACAGCTAATGACATCAAAGAAAGGAACTCGGACACATGGCAGTGGTCACACTTGGTTGCATATCAGTGAGTGATTATGTAATACTTGTATGACTTTTAAAAGCAAACACAGCACAAGTCCCTGCCCCCACACCCTACTCTGTTTTGTGGCATGGAATGGTGCCTAACCTCCTGGGACCATCTGTGTTAATATGGACATAATTATTCCTTATGTTCTATAATTGCATAAGGTACATCTTACAGAGAACATTTCCTCCAAGGGTCTTATGCAATGTTCTATGAAAACAAGCCTTCTCTGGATGTGTGAGTCACTGTCTCCCAGAAAACGTCTTCCTTGTAAATGATTCCAGCGCTTATAAAACAAAAGAAGGGAGGAGAGAAACCAAGACCTTTTTCCAAAAGGGAAAAACTAACCCAAGGGACAGGGGATTGCCATTCCATTTCCTCTTATTTGCTCGTTTTGTGATAGTAAGACTTTTTAAAGTTGGTTATTTAATCAAGAGCAGAAAGCCTGATGAACTTTGACCTATTTCCATGAACTGGTGGTCAAACGGGGAGAATAAAATTCCAAAACGGCACAATCATCATAAAATCCATGTACTCACTTTTGTTCTGTTTTATTTGGCTTGAGGTTCCTCGGTTGTCACCTGAAATTTTTGCAACTATCCTTGGCATGTCTCTAGTATTTTGATACAATACCAAGAATTGTATTAAATTTAAATTTCCTAGATTGCCTAAATTTCCAAGCACAAACAAATCTATTTTCTCCCTTTGCTGAATTATCTCTTCAGGTTCTTTCCACTGATAACCCATCTAACCAAAAAAACCAAAACAAAAACAAAAACAAAGAGTGATTAGTGATTAAATACACATCCACCTCAACACATGGTCAGTGTAAGGAAATATGCTTGAACTCATTACACTGCTTTCTGAATCCTTGTTACTTTCAGTTTTCTTAAGAACACAACTCCTAAAAACAACATCTGACAGAATATATCTAATCTGCTATTTGGCTAGGTCTGGGATGGTACAAATGAGAATCACCGGAGAACTTGGCCAACACAGTGGCTGCGGGTCTGCCCCCTGACTCCAGGCACCAGAAGCTCGCTCCGGGTGAGAAGTCTTTGAGCACCTGGGGCTGGACCTCTTGAGTTCATGGGTGGAGAGCCCCTCACTTTCTCCCCTGCTTCCCACCGCATGTCCAGGTGCCACGCGCCTCTCAAGCTTCATTTCGGAGCCCCTCCTGATGGGCTGGAGGAGCCAGGCCGCCGACGGCTTGCTGGGAGCGGTGGCCTTGTGCAGAGCCAAGTCACCCTCTGAGCGCCGTGAGGGACTGCCAGCCCTGCCGCAGCCTGCTGGCCAGCATCTCCCTGAAGTGGTCGCCCAGCAGGAAGTAGAAGACAGGGTTGACAGCGCTGCTCAGGAAGGCCAGCGGACGCGACAGCACGTACAGGCAGCTGATGACCACCTGCGTGCAGCCCTGCCCGCCGCCCAGGCGCGAGGCGATGCGCACGTTGCGCAGCACGTGGTAGGGCGTGAAGAGCACGGAGAAGACCACCACGGCCAGGACCACCAGCGCCAGGGGCTTCTCCAGCGTCTGCGCCACGCTCAGCTGCCGGCTCCGCTGCCGCAGAAAAATAGTGATCTTGTAGGAGAAGAAGCACATGACAGCCAGCGGCGCCAGGAACCCCACCAGGGTCAGGCACAGGCTGTAGACGAGGTTGTACCGCGGGTCCCCCGAGCTGGCGTAGTCGGTGCAGCTTGTGCCCTCCTCCGTGGTGACCGGGCCGATCACGTGGAGGATAGGCAGCAGCTCCAAGGTGACCAACGCCCAGATGGCCAAGGAGATCAAGACGGCCAACTCCTTCTTCTGCAGAAGGTGCTCCCGGAAAGGGAACTTCATGAGCAGATAGCGGTCGACGCTGATGAAGGTGAGGAAGAGGATGCTGGTGTAGAGGTTGGCGTGCAGCACGTAGCGGTTGCTCACGCAGAGCACCTCGCCGTACTGCCAGGCTCCCTTGGAGTAGCTTCGCATCAGCATGGGCAGCGTGCACAGGAAGGCCAGGTCCGAGATGGCCAGGTTGAACAGGTAGACGTTACTGCTGCTCCAGTTCTTCAGACAGAAGAGGTAGCCGAAAACCACCGTGGTGTTCCCAAGCATTCCCACGACGAACTCAAAGCCGTAAAAGATGGAGAGGTAGTACTTCTCCAAGGCCGACTGGACCTCCAGCCAGTCCTTGCACGTTTCATTCCACGCCTGAAGAAGACAGGAAATGCAAGGGCAAAACATGAGAATGTGACGCAGGACAAGACTCTGCAGACCGCCGTTAACAAAAGGAACACTGGAGGAATGATAGCAGTGAGCTAAGCAAAATTCCTAGCTCAGTGTTCACTCTCTTGGGAAATTTTAGGAAATATCCAGGCGTGGTGGTGCACGCCTGTAATCCCAGTGGCTTGGGAGGCTGAGGCAGGAGGATCACAAGTTCAAAGCCAGCCTCAACAACTTAGTGAGCCCTTAAGCAATTCAGTGAGACCTCAGCTCAAAATAAAATATAAAAAGGGTTGGGGAAGTGGCTCAGTGGTTAAGCTTGATTTCCAGTACCAAAAGAAACAAATAAATAAAAATTTAAAAAGTTAGAAAGTCAGGAAATAAATAAATGATGCCATATAATACCAGATGCTATAAATAAAAAGGAGGAAAGCTAAAATTTTAGAGTTCTTGGAGTAGAGGGTGGCTGTGAACTATTCTTATATATGATGTTCAGGGAGCTGCTTCTGTATGGGATTACATTTACACAGAAATTTCAGTGGAGAGGGAAAGAGCCATTTCCCTATCTGGAAGAAGAGTGTTTCTGACACAGGAAGGGCATGTTCAAAGGCCCTAAGAAAGAAGTGCACAGAGGGCTTAACAAACAGCAAGAGTCCAAAGCAGAGTGTGGTAAAGGAAGTGAAGAGGAGAGTCTAATTTGCTTTTGTTTCTAGAAGGTACCACAGTCCCCGATGCATCATCGCTGTCCAACAAATTCTGCTGAGTTAAACTGAATTGAACCATAACCTAGAGAAGGAAATAGGGATTGTTAGAAATCCAATCTACAACTGCAATCTTGAAATAGACTATTTCAAAATTTACAATGTGAAACTGAGCATCTTACTAATGATAATAGTGCCTACTGTTTTTGAGAGCTGATAGTGGGGCAGGCACTGATGCACTACTTTCCAAGAATTATCTCATTTAATTCTCACAGTGACATAATGAAAGAGGGACTCGTGTTCTTTTCATTTGACACATAATTTCTCTGATGCTTGGAAAATTAAATACCTGCTATTTTAGTCTAACCCTGCTGCTACAGCAATTTACCTTACAGTGGGTAATCTATAAATAATAGAAATGTTTTCCTCACAGTGTGAAGGGTGGGAAGTCCAAGTTCAAGGTGCCAGGAGCGACCGTGTCTGGTGAGCTGACAATTGCTCTTTGCTCCAAAGATAGTGCCTTTTGATGCTCACAGCAGTGGTGCAAGGCATCCCCCTGAACCAGATCTCATTGATGAGGCAGAGTCCTCATGACTTACCTGTTCCCCAAGGACCTGCCTGTTAGTACTGTTAGGTCCCAATGCATGTACTGTGTGAAGCCCCCAATACTCAGAGCACAACACTTGTTGAGGTCAGATGCTAGTGAAAGATCTTCACAGGGCTATCTTCTGAATACAGACCATGAAAACAGCAATCTAATTCAATAGATCTCAAACATCTTGCTAACTCTTCATTTTCTCCCTTGTCATCAGACCAGATTGTGGTTGGATAAGGTATTTCAAAGAATTTGAGTTATCTAAAAAATGTGCTGGATTGCCACTATTCAATATTACATCTTACTTATCTCAAGGTTGAATTTTCTAAATAAAAAACCAACTTCTTATTAAATAGGTTTTAGTGGCAATGAAATGATTCCTTCAATTGAAGAATTTGGGTAAGTACAGCAAAATAATAAGTGCATCTGAACTGTTTTTATCAAGAAGCAGCATCAAACATTCAGTAGAATCTTCTACCATAGAAGCTTCTGGAAAAGTTGCACGACCTCCTTCCAATTCAAGTGGCTTACCTAAAGGCTGGGAGGAGAGGGAGCAGGGCCCTGGGTCACTTCTTAAAGGACAGGAGAGCACAATAGCCCTGCAGATATTTGCTAAGAAACTTACAAAGAGGCTACTTTAAAATCAGGACCTATGTGACGATCGGTGACACTCCAAAGGAGGAAAAGTGCCTGGTTGACATTTTGATGGGACTAAAGGCTGCATGGATACACTGAAGCTGTCCCCAGGGTTGGGCAGGGCGGACTTCCAACCTGTAGATCCACACAAACCCCTGTGGTGGGCGGGCTTGGGCGCCTCTCTCATGGGACCAGTCCCTCCTCGGAAGCTCTGCTTTCTTTATGCTAATCAAGTAAATCCTGTTACTTTCTCTCACCCTGTGTGTGTGTGGATTTTATCCTTCAAACTCGTGAGACAAAGTCCCCACCTCTGCAGCACTGAGTGTTGATTTGTGAGGATGAGTCTCGGGCCTGCAGCCGAGCTGGGCCTGCCTGGGGTCCGCTTAGGCTCTCCGGACCATGCTGTTCGTTCCCGATGTCTCTTCAGCCTTCTGGTGGGTCTCGGGGCTGCTTCTCCACCAGGGTCACGGCTGTCGTGGGATAAGCCTCAACAGCAGGAGCAGGAGCAGGTGCAGGTGCAGGCACCGCTCCCTGGCTTCATGGGTCACTGCCCCTCCTGGCCCAGCATCTGGGAGGACCTGTCCCACTGTGCATGTGGCCCAACACTGGACCCTGGGAGCTGCCCTAGCGCCCACCCACCCAGCCACCCCACAGAGCTCCTCTTTCCCAGGCTCTATTCTGACTTCTCAGATGCTTCTCACACCAGGATTAGAGAAAACGCCCTCCTGTCACCTTCTGTCCCCTCACAGCCTCCTGGTTTTCCTCCCTCCACCCTGGCTGTGCTCTGCAGGCTCTTTTGTGGCTCAACTGGTAGATCCTAGGTTCAGGGCTCAGCTCTGGGGTTCCTTCTCTACATTCGGCCTAGATAATCTCATCCACTTTCGACCTTCCAAAGCCGGCCATCCACCAACAACTCCTAGATTTACAACCAGCCCAGACCTGTTTTATAAGCTCTGGCTTTTATACTTATTGTCATGTATTATTTCTCACCAATGTCTCTGCCATTAAATCCTATGCTAAGTGACACTGGCACCAAAACAGACATGAAGACCATTGGTACCGAACAGAAAACACAGAGACAGACCCACATAAATATAGTTATGTCATACTAAAAAAAATACCATAAACGTACATTAGAGAAAAGATGTCCTCTTCAACAAATGGTACTGGGAAAACTGGAAATCCATATGTAGAAACATTAAACCCTTATCTCTCACGGTGCACAAAACTCAACTCTAAGTGGATCAAGGACCTAGGCTTTACACCCAAGACCCTATACCTAATAGAAGAAAAAGTAGGCCCAAATCTCTATTGAGTTGGCTTAGGAACTGAGTTTCTCAACAAGACTCCTAAAGCGTAAGAAATAAAATCGAGAATCGATAAAAGGAATGGAATCAAACAAAAAAACTTCTTCAGAGCAAAGGAAACAATCAAGAACGTGAAGAAAGAGCTTACAGAATGGGAGAAAATCTTTGCCACCTGCACCTCAGATACAGCATTAATCTCAGGATATATAAGAACTCAAAAAACTAAATCACACACACAAAAAAACATATGACCCAATTGGTAAGTGGGCAAAGGAACTGAACAGACATTTCACAGAAGAAGAAATGTGATCGGTCAATAAACATGAAAAAATATTAAGCATCTCTAGCAATTATAAAAATTCAAATTAAAACTACTCAAATTACATCTCACTCCAGTCAGAATGGCAATTATCAAGAATACAAATAATAATAAATGTTGGTGAGGATGGGGGGAAAAGGTAAACTCATACATTGCTGGTGGGACTGCACATTGGTGCAACCACTTTGGAAAGCAGTATGAAGATTCCTTAGAAAACATGGAATAGAACCACCATTTCACCCAGTTATCCCACTCCTCAGTACATACCCAAAGGACTTAGAATCAGCATACTACAATGACACAGCCACATCAATGTTTATAGCAGTTCAATTCATAATAGTAAGCTATGGAATCAACCTAGGTTCCCTTCAACAGATGAATGGATACAGAAAATTGTGGTACATATACCCAATGAAATATTTCTCATTCATAAAGAAGAATGAGACTATGGGACTTGCCAGTAAACAGATGGAACTGGAGACTATCATGTTAAGTGAAATAAGCCAATCCCCTAAAACCAAAGCTCAAATGTTCTTTCTGGTATGTGGATGCTAACACACAATAAGCAGGGGTAGGAGGGAAGAACAGAAGTTTGTTGGGTAGACAAAGGAGAATGAAGGGAAGTGGGGGGCTTCTGGGAATAGGAAAGACAGTGGAATGAATCACATATAACTTTCCTATGTTCGTGTATGAATAACGACCAGTGTAACTCTACATCATGTACAACCACAAGAATGGGAAGTTATACTCCATGTTTGTATAACATGTCAAAATACATTCTATTCTCATGTAAACTAAATAGAATTTAAAAAAAGAAAGCCTATGCTAAGTTCTTCCACTTCCTTACCAGTGTTGCAGAATATCCACCTATCTCAGTAAAATTGTGTCATCATGGACCCAAGTGTGCACCACAGAACTCTAAGCAACGACCTCAAAGTCATCCCTTATTTAACCCCAGTAATGAGTCAACTCCCACATCTTGTTGCCTGTCATTCCAGATGTTTCTCAAGTTCATCATTGTACCCACACACCATATTCTAGTCTAAGCCACTGTTCTCTATCTTGGATTATGTCACATTCTCTTACTGTCTCACATCTTCTCCGGACCTTTTCAATTTATGTCGCTATAATAGCCACATAATCTTGAAAATAGAATCACATTGCTCTCCTAGACTTCAATGACTTTCCACAGTCCAAGGACTGCAGTCTGAATCATTGATGGGGACCCCACACCATGACCTGGCTCCTGGGTGCCACTTGGCCTGCCTTAGCGTTCCATGTTCACCTCTCCTCCCACCTGCTCTTGAACACACAGAGTGGTCCAGGGCTGTCTTCCTGAAGTGACTCTCTTGTGTGACATTATTCATCTTACATGTAGACTTCTTTCAGGACTCAAATCAAGTGTGAGTTTCCCAGAACAAGCTCTCTGGCCCCCATTCTAAGCCAGCCCCTCCCCCTGGCGCTGTGGGGCAAGTTGAACTTCCTAGCACCTCTCGCAACTTTGTTTGACTCATTGTTTATCTTCTACATCTGGCCCAGTGACTAGCAGATGGTAGGTGGTCGGAAAATGCTTGTTGAGTGAAGATAGAACTGTAAACATCTGACTGTTTACCAGGAGTTTTATAAATAACTCCTCCAAGTTCAGAGAAGTAGCATGTCCACAAAACTGAACCCCAAATTGCTGTATTTCATTACAAAATATGACACTCTGTATAATATAAATGATATTAAAAATTGGAAACGGTAGTACCAATAGCTATGGCTTTGAAACATTTATAGAAAATGTGTGTGTCTTCTAGGATACATTTAATAATCCAAGGCATTTAATTAAGAATTCACACCTGAAATTAAGAAACATTCGAAAGATTTGCATCAAAGTGTTGGTAGTTTCATTCCTAACAATGATATTCCAAATAGTATTTTCCATGTCCTTTTCCTTTTAGTCTCTGACAATTTTTTTATAGTAAGGTAGCATGTATTCAGTAATATTAAAAGTTTTAATTCTTAGAAATATAGAAAAAGAACCAAGGAACTTCTCTGTGTAAGCTAATAGTCCTTGTTTTTTCAGATCAGTGGTCTTTTTCACTAGCTCCAACTCTCCTGCTGCTGCTGCCGTTCCCAGCCTCCTGGAAGCATGTGCTCCCTGTTTTCTATGATGTGCCAATCTGGTCCCTCCAGTCCCCACTGCAGACTCCCTTGTGACTGACCCTTCTTTGCCCAAGTTTTAAATGGCTGGACAGTCTAAAGGTTCAATCTGGATACCTTTGTTATTTGGGGAGCACCCAGAAGGTGGGGTGCACACTTAAAATTGAAATTAAGATAGTAGAAAATTTCCTCAGACAAGAAACTCACTAGTTTCAGTTTTGAATTTCCTTTTTCCAGTCATAACCAGGAACCAGGTCGTATTTCTGCCTAGTAAGTGCTGGCTTTTGTCAGTAGTTTATGCAACTGTGCGCAGCAGAAAGTTTGGACGATCATGAATGAAAACTGTGTCTGTGAGGACAGGCGTGACTTGAAGCCAGATTGCCACCGACCACCACTCAGGCAAGTTAGGGACCTCGTGGAAATGATGAGGAGCTCTTCTACTTTCCAAAGAGGCTGGATATTCAGGGAGCTAGCAAGGATAGAGCCCTGCAGGGTGGAGTAAGGAAATTAGGGACTAAATTCACCTGTTCCTTTCCTCCATTAATTTATACCTGCACATTGCTTCTCATAGAGCGGTTGCCCCATAAAAAAAAAAAAAAACCTTTAAAAATATATGTATGGGGCTGGGTTGTAGAGCACTTGCCTAGCACCACATAAAAATAAATAAATAAAATAAAGGTATTGTGTCTATCTACAACTAAAAAATATTTTTTAAAATGTGTGTATGAAATACATACTAATTGTATAATACCTATCGATGCAAATAGGCAAAAATAAGGGAAAAAAGATCTTTAAACCCATCATTTATAATATTAGGGTACCATTCTACACTTTAATATTTATTTGAATTTGCATTTATAAAAATTAGATGATGTTTTTAGTGATGTTTTATTATTGGTTTCTTTGATACTTTTGTTTAATAATGGAAAGTTTTTTATAAGTCTATAATATTCACAAATTATGGCTTTGTAAAGGCAGGCGATCCAATATTTGTAGGCCAGCTCAACTTCTCAAAGAGCCACAGTTATATTCCAAATTGCGTGATATGTGTATGTGTGTTTTTCATGTGGCCATCACAATTGAAGAAATTGGGGAAGTAAATTGTTTCTTTAAGCACAACTCTCTACTGAAAGGGAAACTTTGTCATAAAAAATTACTAGTCTCTTCCACTGTCTAGTGGTTATACTCTTGGAAATGGAATTAGTGATAAATAGCTTATAACTGATTTGTTTAAATTCTTTTAACAGATCTTTTTCTTTAAAAAGTGTTGTATACTAAAGTGAAGTCAATAATTCTTAGTCCAAAATATCTAAACCTGCTAGAATTAATACACTAGAAGCAATGTCAAATTTACTCTCATAAACAGATCAATAATACTGATTTTTAAATTTGGGATAATATTTCTTTCACTTTAAATATATTCATCCTTTTGGAAACATACAGTTTCAACAACTAAATTTAAAATATATATATATATATATATATATATATATATATATATATATGATAGTTTCTTAGACTTTAAATTATTTTCTTACAACCATCAAAATTAAACATAGAAAATTTGTGGAATTTTAATTTTTTACTGCTACCATAAAGTGAATTTACAATTTGAGTGAAAATATATATTCACACTGAAAAAAATACAGTAATTTAACTGGTGACTTAATTTTCATATATTGCATAAGTTACATCAGAAACTAAATTATTGAAAAGTGATAGAATGGCATCAAATAGTATGCACATTAATTTCTTTACAAATATACTACAAATAGGTAGAGTAGCAATGATTTCTGTAATTTTTAATTTTTCTTCAGTAAGTTATATTCTTGAATCATCTTATTTTATTACCTATAAAGGCTAAATTTAATTTTTAAAATACCTTAAAATTCCATCTAATACTTTGCTTTCTAAGCATGATAAACTATTTCATATGATTCAGGATCTTTAATTTTTTCTGTAAGTGATAATACGTATTCAGGTGAATCCAATTACTAATTTTTGTTGCAATATGTTACTGAGATGTCAGTAAATACAGTAAACCTTTCTAAATGAAATAAACTTAGCATTTGGCAATTAACACAAGACATTTAATTTTGTATAAACAAAATGCAAAGGCAACAATTAGGGCTTCCCTTTAGTTTCTTTGGCTGGTTTTCCTCTCCTTGAGAGCTCTTCCCCTAAACAGGACTTTTACCCCTTTGGCTCACAGAGCAGTTTTTCCCAAAGCCCCCAGCAGCAGCCTGCCCTGCGGGTGGGAGGAGGAGATGCAGAGCAGCTTACCATTCTGCTGGATGGCCTCTCCCTTGACAGAACCTCGGCCAGTTCTGGAGACAGCTTCTGACCCAGTGCAGTGTGGCCAGACATGCTTAGTTGGGTCTAATTTGCATATCAGGCAGCCAAGATTAATAATTCAAAAGTCAGGGATAATTTATGCAGTCAAACCTCCAAGTCAGAGACATGCATGCAGGGAAATTTCTGCAGAATGGAGACACGGAACAAATGACTCATTTTGCAGAAAACACATTTGACAAACAGATTTGGAGAACACTACAGTCGGATTGGTTTTATCCACTAACAAAGTCACGGAGAAGCAGTCCTTATTTTCATATTTATTTGCGGACTCAGACAACACATTATGTTGAGTATACAATTGCATCTGTTTTTTTCTTCAATTTTCAGTTTTTTGGTGAATGCTAGGTTGGGCATACAATGACTAAGCTACTGTTATCAACAACTTTGAGGGAGCTATAAAACGGAAACTTTGAAGGGACTGTACTTATATCCTGTTAATGTACTAGGAAAGGGACACTAGAGCTTTTTTTTCAATTATTTTTTCCATTTTACTTGCTGTGATTAAGTTCAAGAGACACTTAAAAATGCATCAGGTGGCTAGGGATTAGGGAGAGAGGTACTATAAAAGGCACTCCAGAGACTGCAGTGTATCCATCCCAATCAATGCCTGAGTAGCACCGGGAGCTCATTGCCTCCGTTTCAGACAGGAAGCACACCTGGCTTTTCCTGAGGATTATGTTAGATTTATGATCAAGTAAACACTCTGTCTGCTTGATGTGAAGCTTGGGGATTATGCTGAGGAAATGCCTAACTGTTCAGGCAGTAGAAATTCAATTTGAGTGCCATATAAGTTGATTGTAGAGTTAGCAGTGATAAGCAGGAGTCCACAAGAAACTTTATTATGTCTCCTCCTAACCAGGAGTTTCCTCTTTCCCCAGTCTCTATGAGCCTTAAACTGAGAATCTTCAAAAAAAAAAAAAAACATAAATATAAATATTCTTTGAATATATATAAGTGTACTTAAAATTATATACATGAATTAAATATAAATGTATTTATATGTGAATAAATATTTACACATACAACATGTTTATTTATCTGAAATAGCATATCTTTAATTTGTTGGGTTTTTATGATAGCCAGGCATTGAACTGAAAACTTTTATTTATGTTAAATACTTAGAGTATGCCTCTAAGTTTGTTATTATTTTTATTTTATAGAATGCAAAACTGAGATCAGAGAGATCATTAACTTTCCTAGGGTCACAGAATCAGTTAAGGGTGACTGAAGTTTAAGCCTCTGCAACTTCCATTCTGAAAGCACCTGCGGACCTCTGACTCCTGTGAGAGTGAGTGACATTCTTCTTGATGTGTACAATAAGTTCTGGGAATTAATGACAGGCACTTTTCTACTTTCTCTTTTCTTTAGAGAAAGGCTAAAATATTATTCCTGTCTATGAATTTAAATGGGCAAACGCATTTGCAAAACCGTCAGTGTTGTTAATTTTACACCTAAATTAACACAGAGGAGCAAAGGCACCTGGACGTATTTCACAGGTTTCTGCCACCCTTCCAATGGAGATAGGGCAATTCCCTCTGTGGGGAGGTGGGAGTTCCCCAGAGCTTCCTCTTTCTCCTCCCCACCTCCTGACCACCACAGAAGTGGTTTGTACTTCTCCTTTTCCACAGGCCTGCCATCCAGACTCAGACTGGTGACCTGCTTCCCTGCCAAGTCCACCTTGCCAGGGGCCCCTTCCCTCAGGACGTTGTCACTGGAGGAGGAGAGTGAGTCAGGGGAAAGACTTAGGGAAGATTTCCAGTACTCCTGGTGTTCTCAGTACGTCCTGAAGACCAGTGAGAGATATCCAGTACTTCTGGTCATTTTGCACACAAAAGGAATCAGCCCAGGGATGAGGTTAGATGCAGGGCCATGGCCCATGAGCAGGGCTGGTGTCATTGACTGCTAATGCAACCTCGCAGGGTCTTGCACCCAGAGGGGCCACACACTTAATCTAATGCTTTCCTGTCACATTCGTATATGAAATTCTTCATGATTTCATAATGAACGACCCCATCTTTTCTTTTTGCATTGCCAGCTCCGCCTGCTGAAGTACAAAGCTCCTCGGAAATGATTGCAAATAGTATAGTCAGTTTCAATGGGGCAAAGTTTTTGGTTTTTGCTGTCTTCTTTTTTAGAAACAACATAGTGAAGTTCATGGCTTGAGGAGCAAGGGGAGTTGGAAAGGCAGTTGAGTTTGCAGGAAAGCTTGCTCTCCCAGAGGCAGTAAGGTAGGAGTGAGAGCCCCGCCCAGGTCAGACCTTTCTAACCCAGACTTTGCTCTTGAATGAGAATTAGGATTCAACACCATCAATGCTAGAACATTTTCTTAAGATGTCCTTGTAAAAGTCAGCATGACTAAAAAGACCAAGGAGTCATTGTCCTGACTTTGCCTTTTACTAGTTATGAGATCTTAAAAAAAAATTACATATTTTAATTTCCTTGTTTGGAAGATGGGAATAATGATCCCTACCCCATAAAACTTACAACGTTCACAGTAGTGAAATGCAATGGGCTGGGAATACCAACCCAGAGCACAATCAGGAAATTCCAGAGGAAAAAAATGGGAAAGACAACCAAAATATTAATCAAATCTAATACCACCCTACTTATTAGCTTCCACTAGCATCTTTTGAACACCTACTCTAAGTACTAAGTTCTTTAATAGCTGCAAGAGTTTAAGGCACTTCATGATGTTAAAGTTATTAGGATATTCAGGGGAAGAAACTGAAGCCCAACAACGATTAAATAAATTTTCCACCATTACACAGCTAAGAAATGAGTGGACCATGACTTGAGGCCTTGCTTGTTTGATTCTTCACTCTGAGCTTTTGAACATTATTGTGCCTCCTTCGGGGTAAAGAAGAAAATATTAAGTCAAAACCAAATGCTACTGATATTGAAGAATTTGACCTTAAATATGGCAATTTTATGTGGTTTGATCTGAAAAAATAAGTTTAAAAGAATTACTACAACTCATTATGGGATATAAGACTTATTGTTTATCAAATCTGATGATTCTAAAAAGAATTAGACATTTTAGGCAAAAAACCAGAGTCAGTAACAAACTGTGACAGCGCTTCTCGGCAGCTAATGCCAGCCAGCTGCTCTGCACACTGTGAGGTACTTCCTTCCACAGCTCAGAGGGTCTGTGGGGAGAGCACACCATCCCAAGGTCCCACGACCTTCAAGAAATCCCACACAGGGCAGGAGGAGGATGATCAATCGGTTCAAGGAATTTCCTCTACAGTCTTATGGGGAAAGAAGAATGCAACAGATCCAAGGTGTCCTGTGAAACCAAGGAGGGTATTTGGTGTGCTGGGTAGATATAACCAAGCCTGCCTGGCTCTTCCTCTTTCCAAGAAATGATTCATGAAGGGGAAAAAACGATAGGGAACAGCAAAGGGAAAGTACAGTAGAGGTTGTCTGTGATTGTCTCTCAATTCTCCAGGCAGCAGGAATCATGCAAATTTTATTAACTAAATTTCCTTTCCCAAGGGATACCGACTATTCAACATGGGCACTAAAGTTAAGGCAAAGGAATCTACTTCCTCTAACAATCAAACTCTCTATCATTTAAGTTATACTTGTAATGCAAAATTCTACATTATTGTTTTTTCTTATTATGTAAAAAGAAAAATGTGTCATATCTATTAGCAATACTTTAACTAAAAAACAAAATATTGTTTTCTGCTGAATTAAAATACATTAAGTGGCTAGGCATGGTGGTACATGCCTGCAATCCCAGAAACTCAGGAGGCTGAGGCAGGTGGATCAACTTGGTGAGACCTTGTCTCAAAATTTAAAAAAAATAAAATAAAAAGGGCTGGAGATGAGACTCAGTGGTTAAGTACCCCTGGGCTCCACCCAGTACAAAAAAAAAAAAACAAATTCCTTGAAGTATTAATATTTTACCTAGAAACACAGTGAACTCACCTTTTATCTTTTAGTTCATTCTCAAATTTTAACAGCTAAATGATTTTTTAATGATTCATGTGATAACTTATTAATGCTTCTGTAAAAGTACTGTTGTTTTGCTTCCCTGATAAAAAATCAAGATATGTGAAGTTCAAGCATTTGAGTGAAAGATGGAGACAAATTTCATTCTTAACCATTGATTATGGTATAATCTTTTTGATTGAGAGTTTGTCTGAAATATCGAAAAACCATTCATTTGCTAATTAGTCATTCAACTACTCAGCTTCTCCCAATTCACATTGACTGTGGTTTTTATAAATTTGCTTGATCCGTGTAACATTTGGCATTAATAATGAAAACAAAAGCCAGCTTGTTGGTTATTTTGATGGACATACTGTAGAGGCACTTCCCGTTGGCTCCTGATTAACCATTCTCTGTCTTGCTTGCTCAAAAATAAAATTTGCTCCTTGAATAAAGAACAAGAAGTCAGTCCAGTTGAATTTCACTGAGCATTTTAGTAATAGAGAGGTTTTCAGAATTGCAGAGAGAACAAGGATCATGCTCACTAAGTGAGCTAAGTGCTTGCTGATTGTGTTATGAATTCAATGAAGTCAATGATGCGACCCCATAAAAAATTTGGTGACATGATTCTCTTGTATTAGAATCTTTACCTTCACAACATACTCATTAATGCCAATATTAATTTAAATTTATATTTTACACTGATTTATGACACTGAAAAACTAATACAATTTGACTTCAGATTAGATCAATATTGTAATGAACTAAGTGAAGATGTTTCACATTGTAGCAACTAATGACATTATAGTCAAACACTGTAAAGAATTATGAAAATGAGTCAATTGCTACCTTTTAAAATATCTCCTTCATCCTATAGGAATTATTTATGTGTCTATAAGAAGTATTTTTTTCACATTGACCTAATATTAAATTCTAATATCACTTTGTATTATTTATAAGAATCCTTGCTGGTCAAAACACCTAGCTTGAATGTCAGATGTAGAGATGGGTTTAGAAGCCATTGAGTTGAGTTCCTAAGGATGAGGAAGTGGGACTCAGTGGTTAGGAAGGAAAGGGCTGGGGACGTGACCTTGAGAACAGAGGGGAAGGTCCTGAGCATGAGGGAGATTTAAGTACCATCTTGCGGGAGATGAGCATGGTAGGGAGCCCTCCCTGAGAGCCCTCTCTACACCCTTTTTACCTGCCGGAAGAGGAACCCTCTTTCATTCATCCCTAGACCAGAGTCTGCCATTGACTACTTTCATCATTAACAAAGAGGAACGATAGCAAGCTTGAGAGAGGGTGTCCCAGTTTGACCGGGCCAATATATCTTCAGGAGATTGATATAACATCCCAGAGTCGACAAGACCTTCTCACTGCGGAAGCACTTTGGGGCATGAAAGCTTATGCCTTCAGACTTTCAGTGTAGAGAAAACTCTGCTCGTTCACTGTGACCAGAGTGAAAGGCAACAGCTACTGGATTTCTTTTACTACCGGCATGGCCTGTAATTCCCTATGTCCTTGCAAACTTTTTGAATAAAACTGACCCATTCCCTTTATTCTACTATTTCTTTGTTCTTTTCCTAAGATCTTTTTTTTTTTTGAGAGAGAGAGAGAGAGAGAAATTTTTAATATTTATTTTTTAGTTTTCGGCAGACACAACATCTTTGTTTGTATGTGATGCTGAGGATCGAACCCGGGCCACACGCATGCAGGCGAGCGCACTACAGCTTGAGCCACATCCCCAGCCCTCTTTTCCTAACATCTTTAAAGGGAACTGAAAATGGGAACTGAAGCATCAACAGCTCAGTTCCCAACATTAATTGGAAAATGAAAACTGTAAAAAGTTAATTTGGGGCAGAAATTAGAATATGGGGAAAATGAAACTTTAAAAACTCTTATCAAACTTTTAAAATCAGATTAAATTTTTAAAACTAAATTAAAAATCTTCCAGTGTGTTGATTGTTCAGTATCAAGCACTGGGAGAGGAAGAAAAGAAGCGGAGATAAGAACAAAGCCGTTTCAGGTGCTTCTCTTGTCTCATCGTTACCACTCAGGCACTGATCCTTCAGGGTCTACCTCACATCTGACCTTCTTTCCATGATTAAGTCATAGAACAGAGTTTGATCGCCTACTATGTTCTATGTCCCTGTTGTTGATTGGCTAAATCAGAATTAATTTAATATTTGATTTTGGACACTTCATATCATCACCTGAGCCTGGACTTCCACAGCTATGAAGGACATTGGGGGAGGGGGCTGTAGATGACACAGGAGGGCCTAAGGATGCCTCTCTCAGGTCTGAGTCTGCAGCAGATGTCCTGCTTCCAGCAGGCTGTGGCTTCTGCTATGCCCAAGCCTGATGGTGTTTCTCACTACAGTGCTCTAAGAACCTACCAATTAAAGGTGTCGCTCCCGGTATACCTTGGATTCAATATAAGGAGCTTTCATTTGAATATAAATTTTCTGTTTCTCTGATAGGAAATCTTCTTAAAGGGGTACCAGGAGTTTGCCCCCTACCCCTCACCATTTTTACTGCATATTCTTGATTCCTTATTGTCCTGGTTTCCTGTCACCCTCTTGGTTGTGGTTTGACCACAGTTGATACATTAACTAGATTAGCTTACCCTGGCTTTAATGGTTTTACTGTATCTGTATTGTATTTTTGTTATAAACTGCTTCAAACTTGCTTTGAAAAATATCCAGATCTAAGCATTGTGAATTAACGTTTCCGTGATCATCCTTAGTGACCTGTGTAATCAGGCTCCAGACTCCTATGGTGTCAGTGTCAGCTCAGAGCACCCAGGTGTTGGAGCGTGGGTGGAGTTAGAAGGAAACACAGTGCATGAGATGGCCAGCATTCATTTTTGGGAATATGTGGATTTGTGAATCATGGAGGGACTTTGTTCATCATTGCTTCTTACGTAAGTCTCCTGTAAACAGCAGGAAGAAAATGCATAGAGAACAGAGGGGAATACCAAGTTTCCAAATATTGTTCTCTAGAGAAAGGTCTTTCAGAAGGTCTGTGGTGGGAATGCTGGAAAGTGTCCTCTCCAAGGACACCACCATGCTGTGTGTGCTTAGGAAGGGAACCAAAAGGAAAAGTACATTATAAGAAGGGGGAGGGGCCGGAATTCTAGAACCCAGGACGGTAGAGAGAGGTGCTGTGCTGACAAAGAGCAATGTTTGCAAGCTTAGGTACAGGTATGCTGAGGCCAACGAACAAGAACTTATAGGAAGAACAAATCCTCCACCTATACTAAAAGCAACAAATTCACTGCTGATGGGAGAAATTAGCAAATTTCAAGGAATCTGCCCTATTCTTCTCTTTACTGGATCAGCTGCACATTTGTTTTAGTTTAGACAGACTGCTACTCCCATCCACCTTATAGCTACTGTTTATCTACACAGATGAAAAACGTTGTGCCAGAATTTATACATATTTTGTTAATTCTACTTTGCCTGCTGTGCCTTTAAGAAATTGGTACTCTTTGACAATCAAAATGTCTAATGCTCATTTATGTGTTTTGTAACACAAAGTTCTAAATTTTCAGACAAAATTTTATGTTATTTTTTAAGTCCTGGTGAAGTTAAAAAAAATCATAAAATTATATTTTTCTGAGATAAAAGTCAGTAGTGTGACATCTGAGAAATAAAGAAGAAACACAGTATCGATAACACAGCATGAAAGAGGGGACAATAGCAAATTATTGGTCAAGAGAAAAGACCAATAGGAGTTTCCACCAAAGTATTGGCAAAGAAGCAAATACTAGGAATTTTGCTCACACATATATCCAATTTAAATAAGAGGGTGTGCCTCACACTTGCAGATTCAGTTGCATGGTGATATTTTTAGTTAAACATTTAGTTAAAATGACTGTACGGTCACATGTAATTGTAAGAAATAGAACAAGAGAGATCTCACGTACTCCTCCTCTGGCTCCCCAGCCGTCAGGCATTGCAACACTGCAGTCTTACACACATCCCATGACAACATTGACCTCTTGATGCAGTCATTGCCTTGCCACGAGGATCCCTCAGGTGGCCCTGTTGGCCACCACTTACCCACCCCGCCCCCTTCTTAAAAACCAGCAACACTGATCCTTTCTCTTTCTCTAGAATTTCATCATTTTGAAAACATCACATAAACAGAACCTCACAGTGTGCAATCCCCTAGGAAAGGTTTTCTTCAGTCTTCATGATCCCTTGGATCCCAGGTTATGGCATGTGTCACCAATGGTAGTCGCATGCTTAATGTTTTAGGAAATGTCCAACCATTTTCCAATGAGGCAGCTCCGGTTTATATTTCTTCCTGCAATATATAAGCGATCCATGTTCCTCTGCATTCTCACCAGCATCGGGTGTGGCTGCCATTTTTAATTTTAACTACTCTGACAGGTATTCAATGGTATCTGGTTGTGGATTGAATTTGCACTTTCCTAATCATTAGTGATACCAAATTTATTTAATGTGCTCATTTTCCATTTGTATATCTTTTACAGTGAATTGACTATTCATGTATTTTCCCATATTTTAATTAGACCATATGGTTCTTGTTTATTCTTGAGTGTTGAGAGCTCTTTATGTATTCTGGATGCTAGTCCTTCCTGGATGCTAGTCCTTTGTCATGATTATTCTCTTCTTGTCTGGAGAGGTAATGCACCGATGCTGTTCTCCTGGGGCTCCGCTGACACTGCGTTGGGGTGAGCTTGTTACCACTGGGTAGTGGTGCAAGTCTTGATGCTCTGCTGTTGGTCCCCTCTGACACCCGGGGGAATGAAAGTCCTGGCTTTCTACTTGATCTCCTCTGTCACAGGATGACAGGGGCATTGAGGTGCCTCAGTACATCTTGGCAGGTGTGGACACCTGGGCTCCCACTCAGCCTTTGCTGCTATGATGGGATATGTCAGTTATTTCCGTGGTGTTTGGTTCAGTGAGGGTGGTTGCTATCTGTGAGTCTTACTAGGATGCCCTTTTCCTGTCCCACTATAAGAAAGAGCAGACTTTGGCTGCAATTCTTTTGTTGTTTGTGCCTGTCTATATTACCAAGTTGTCAGTTTTCTTAGCTCCTAGTCTGGCATATCCGGGACAAAAAGAAAACCAAGGGAAGTCACCAAAATGCTCCTTCCTTGGGTACTGAAGATTGCAGCTTGCTATTTTCTGCTTTCCATCTTTCAGCTCTCCTCTGTTTAGACAGTGTGTCCAGGGCTTTAGTTGCACTTAGCAGGAGGAGTAGGAAACCTATACTGACTCCATGTTTCTGGAAACAGAGGACTCTCGATGCTGTGATGTAAGTTGTGGTATATAAATCTGAAAGCCATCAGGATGCAGATAATAAGTAAGCCATCTTTAAAAAAATATTATATGATTGACATTTGTAAATTTTGATATATTAAAAAAATCAGAGATGAGGTGAGAAATGTTTTTTAAATCACTTGGAGAAACCTCGCCACTTAAATTAAGTAGATTTTAGCTAAGCATTACGTTTGCTCCCACAGTATGTTATAAATCTGTCTACAAAGCATGTTAAAATGTTTCCAAAATATGCAAACACAACAAGAAAGTTGTTCTGGATATAAAAAGGTTCAAATATTTTTTCACCTTTAATTACAAAGTTTATCCTTTTTCAAGTGTCATTTGGAGAGAAAATAAATATGTGAGTTAGAAAATGAGTTCTTTGTTATGATGCTGAGAAAAAAATGGAAATATTTAGTTGTACTCTAAATAATGAAATTTTTTGTGCCACTAAAAATATATTTCATATTATGAAATAATACAAAAATTTTTTAATTGTATTTATAGCCCAGAAATTTCTAAGCCAAATGTAAATGCACACTCTAAATTATATGAATTAAAATGTAAAGGGAAGGTATGCATTTTTGTTTGAGTACTAATTGTACTCAATTGAGTTGTATCTGGCTCGGCTCGTAGAGAATGCTGATGGTGTCCGTGGTTGATAAGAGACTTGAGTCATTATGTTGTGATGCTGGTCAAGGAAAGGAAATGGCTATTCTGAGTGTCCCAAGTAATGTGAACAAAACCCTCCAGGGTTCAGAAGACACTTGTATAAACAGATATCTATACTCACAAGCAGTACCCCAGCATGCAGCTGGCTGTGGCTGGATCTCCCTCATGACATTGTGTAAGAACATATTGCTGAGTTTTCAGAAATGTTTCAGGGTAGTTGATGGCAAGGGGTAGGTTGATCTTGGTCTTGGTGGGAATATTTACATCATGGGAATAGACAAACCAGGAGTTTATGTATAGCAAATAAGTATAGTTAGAGATAAATGTGTGTATGTTCACACACATATGTATGTATATATGTGCACACACACACACACACGCAGTGTGAAAGATCACTCTTTCAACCAGTGTGCATTGTAAAAACTACTCTTCATGCAGCCTGTAAAGTACAATTTAGTCAGAGAGCCACATTTTTTGTTCACGATTTTAATTATTAAAATGTACAATATTTTTAATATGCAAAGAAAGAGCTTTAAAATCTAAAAAAATAAAAATAAATGAAAACTACCCTTGACCAGACACTACTTTGCACATAGAGAACACTAAAATGGCTAGGAGTCCCCTGCCTCAGCCACAAGAGAATAGCTCAGTTAAAAAAACAAACAGTATTAGGACATTTTCTCCTTCATCTTTGCCTCATTTACCCTTTTGAGTCTTGAAACAAGGATTTCTTGAAAAATGGATAGTAGTCCAATAAATGTTTGTGGAAACATTGTGGAGTGGAAAATTCCTAACTCCCTTTGCTGAGTACACTGATGTCCCTCCTCTACAAGCAGGTGAGTGATCCTGATGGACACCAGACGATCCCAGAGCGTGGACCAGTCCTCCCTTTCTCACAGACATGCACTCATGAGCCGGAAACAAGGAATCTGCCCCATTGGACGCAGCTGATGGCAGGTGGTGACCATGGCACGGCCATTAGTGGTCATGATAAGGCCTTGAGGAGCGTCCAAAAGTGCTGTCCCCTTCCTCCTTCTCCCTGTAGCCCTCTGGCCCCAGGGCACCCCCAAGGCTTCCTTCACAGTGTCACTAAGACAAGAGAAGGAAACCGCATTCTTCATCCCATTAATTCACTTAATTAGAAGACAGCACATCCCTCACTCCTGACTGCAGTAATTTCATCTTTAAGTATCTGAATACAGAGAGAGTAAAACAGCCTACCTAGGCCTACAGGGAGAGAAAGCTATCTGAAATAAATGTTGAGTGTGGCTTTATTTTGTTCCTCGTCGCCTTCACACATTCATCAGCTGAACATAGAATAATAAAATATCTTTCCAATGAGAACACATGACTCTGATTAGAATCATTAAGTCTGAAGGGATAATAATTCTGCTCCAATGTCTTTTAGGAGCAAAGTGATAAATGACTTAAAATTGCATGTCCTGCTTAAATCATGAAATTCAAGAGTATTATTTATGTCATCACATAAATAATTGCCACACAAGCCTCAGAGGGAAAATGACTATGTACATCTTGATTTGCACCTTAGTTTAAAGTTACACATTGCTGTGAGATGCAGTCATAATAGCAAATAAGATATCCTCTTGATAGTCTTTATTGTATAGACTGCCATTTATGTGGCTGCTTTTATTTCTGCCAGTTTAATGTCCTTCATTTCAAACTGTGCAAGTGTTGTAAAGAGAAAGAAATGAAATGTAAAATGAGTTATCTTGATAACTCTGGCAATAAATGTTTTATAAGTGCCATGTGGAGTTGACTAGAATAAACTAGAAGAAGTCTGTTGCACTGTTGTGCTTACAAAGGTGCCCACCTAAGAAGGGAAAATGTCCCTCAGAAATGCTTCTTTGCAGCTGGGTGTGGTGGTGCACAGATGCCAGCAGATCAGGTGACTGAGGCAGAAGGAGGGCAAGTCGGAGGCCAGCTTCAGTGATCTAATAAGACTCCATCTCAATAAAAATTAAACAGGGCTGGGGATGTAGCTCAGTGGTAGAACACCCCTGGGTTCAATCCCCAGAACCCACAATAAAGTTTTGCTCCTGTATGTCCAAGGAACTTCCTCTGGCACAATCTTAGATAGTCAGAATAATAGAGACCTTAGGACCAAGAGATAAAGGTATTCTTTTGAAGAACTGGTGCTCTTCATCTGGAAGGGCTACACTGAACCCATCCTTGAGCCTCACAGCTTCCTGAACAGGAACATCCCTCTCTCTGGAAAGCTTGCTGCAGACATTCTTGAAAGCATACCAGGACTAAGGGCTTGGTTTTGCTACCCCGTCCCCACCACAGGTCAGGCCAGTCTTGTGATAACAGATGGGAGCAGCAACCTATGCTGGTCATGGCCTTACAAAAATGATGATAAGTTATATTTTAATACAAAATAGAGGAACTTTTAGAGTTACAGAAAATGAGCAAGATGTTTTGAAATAGCTAATTATCATTTCTCAGAAGCAATATTTCCATGTCTCTGCACAGAATTCACCTCACACTTCCTGGGGTCTAGAGATCAAGCCTTACATGGTAAAGGGCTTTTAAAGTTTGGGGATATAGTTAATTATGCTAAACAGACAGGACTTATTTGTAATGCATGTTTTGGATCTGCATAGTTCCTCTGGGGTTTAAAAATCCCTGAGAGATCATATTACAGACTAAAAAAATGCAATTTAATAACATCTATGTTGAGAATCCACTGAGGACTGGGACTTTGAATCTGCAGTATTGGGATATCTTTTTAAGTTTTTCTGAATAATGGCATGCACATAGCAAAATGACCCATCAGTAGTTGAAATTTGATGCAAATGTTTCATAGATATATTATTTGCTTGAATTTCTCTATTTTCCCTCAAAGTTTATTTTCTTATGTTTCATAGTTGCTAAGCCCCCATGTGCTGTGAGAGCCTGTTCCTTGACCTCTTCTATCTTTAAATCCCACAGCTAATGACTCTGTGATATTTTCATTCCAAGGATATGAACTTTGTGGCTAGTCTCACCCTCTCAAATCTAAGTTCCAAGTAAGGCAAAGTGGTGTGGCTTGCTTAAATATGGAGCAAAGATCTGCATGACAGACTACTTGTATTTGGCAATTTCCTTAGAAGTAAGTGTAATTTACAACATGCTAGCCTTTTTATAACAAATTGCTGCATGTTATTCACCACCTTCCATAAGCAGATAAATAGACAAGTGCTACCTCCCACATATACTTGGTAACAAAGAGATAAATTAGTGATATGTTTAAATTATTCTTCTTATGGTTTAGTATCATACTGATTGTCCTGGGGAAAGACAGATAAGACAAAAAAAAATGTCCCACCTTGAAAATTTCACTTCATAGCATATTTTCTTGAAATGCTGTTACCACTCAGGAACTACAGCGGAAGTAGCCTAAGGACATGATGAGACCTATAATGGAAGCCTTCATCTCACTTACATTTCCTTGAACACTATTTGACATTTGAAATACTAAATACTGAACTTAGAAAAGGGTGAAATCCTTATGTGGCTCTTGGCTTCCAAGTGCACTGTATTTCCCATCCTTTGATGTGCTGTCTCTGCTACACTTGATATGGCATTCCATTACTAGTGCTTGCAGAGCAAAAGCAGAAGGTGTCTGCTTACTGATGCAATTTCTTGGCTTTCTCTGCGGTGAATTAGATTAAGGGGCATCATTTCTTATCTCATGAAATAAGCATGACCTGTCATGTCAGTTCAACTCTGAGATGAGGAATGTACATGTTTGAGATCACAGTTCATGATTGTAATATGTATTTATTCTTCATATCATTACCCTAAACTTGCTGAAATAGAGCATCTGTGATTTTTACTGGCCCCATATAGTAGAGTTGTTTGGGGATTTTATAAAACAGAAAACACCAACTAGGTAGATGATCTCCCCCATAATGTTCTAGTGAGTCCATATGTAATTGCAAAAGAGGCTGATGGTAAGAATGCAGTCACTGATAAAAAAAAAAAGGAAGGCAAGTATGTGAGGCGTCATCAAGGAACTAGAATTTAAAACTTGAGCAATTCATGAATGGGAGCTAGTATCTCTGTCTAAATTTCTCTTTCTATATCTACCTGTCTGTCTGTCTGTGTATATGTATCTATCAAGTATATATCTATCTCAAAGTTAATTGAGCTACAGAGAGAAGAACTTTTTAAAACAAAGAGTGTATTTGGAAAAAGCAAGCCTCTGCCATCTGTAAGTTGTAAGCAAACCTGGAATACTGAGTGAGACCCTGAGGTGTTCTGTGGTGGGCCATAAGTATATCCCAAGATATTGGGGCATGGGAAAGAAAGGAAAACTCTTTTTTTTTTTTTTTGGTACTGAGGATTGAACCCAGGGGCACTTGACCACTGAGCCACATCCCCAGCCCTATTTTGTATTTTATTTAGAGACAGGGTCTCACTGAGTTGCTTAGCACCTCGCTTTTGCTGAGGCTGGCTTTGAACTCGTGATCCTCCTGCTTCAGCCTCCTCCGGAGCCTCTGAGATTACAGGCTTGTGCCACTGCAGCCAGTGAAGGAAAAGCTTTTAAAAGAAGGGGTGGGAGGAGTCAGAGAGGGAGAAAGCCCATGTAAAATCTTTTGGAAAAAAAAAGATCACTGGTGATGGAGGTCAGCTCCTCGGTGGAGACAGCTGTTGCCAGGCAAGTGTTCTTTTGCAAGCAGTTTATCTGAAATTTTGCAGTTTGAGGCAGTCCTCATAATAATTCTTGTCCTAGGAATATATATGTGCCTAAGGGTTCTTCTTTTTTTGGCCACCTGGCTTCGTTTTGATTGAGTTTCTCTCTCTCTCTCCCTTCTTTCCTTCTTTTCTTTTTTAGCACATAAGAGGCTCCATCTTGATACTGGAGGCTTCCGTTCAGTTCTCTGCTGACATCATTGACCCACCATCTCCATTGACCCACTGTGAGCTCTTCCTTAGTGGCCTCCCCACTTGCCCATTCCTCATGGCCTCCCGTATGTATTCCTCTTACACAGGATGTGTATGCCTTATGCTTCACACCTTTAGCCTAATTTCCCTTTTTTTTAAGAGAGAGAGAGAGAGAGAGAGAGAAGAGAGAGAGAATTTTTAATATTTATTTTTCGGTTTTTGGTGGACACAACATCTTTATTTTCTTTTTATGTGGTACTGAGGATCAAACCCAGCGCCCCATGCATGCCAGGCGAGCGCGCTACCACTTGAGCCACATCCCCAGCCCCCTAACTTCCCATTTTTGAATGACTGTTCTTATTGTTCAAGGTCACGCTTTTCACCAGGTCTACCAGGGGTCTCGCTTAAGTAGGGGGGGTGGGCAGCACAGGGTCACTTGGTCATGGGAGGGTGGTTTTCATCAGAAAGAGAAATGGGTGGGGCAGTGAGGGAAGCTTCCTCTTATACACAGTCACCTCAGTCAAGGGCCCCAACCCAGAAGCTCCCTTCGGCTCTCCACACCCTTCCTCCACCTGTCCTCTGCCTGTCCCCACCTGCATCCATGGCATCTGAAGGGACAGGAGAAGTGATTGATTCCTCTCACCTGTTTCCTTGTGGAATTTTTGGTTTTTTTCTTCACTAAGGATTGACCCAGAAGGGGGTGCCCTACCACTCTGCTGCATGTCCAGCCCTTTTTATTTTTTAATTTGAGTCAGGGTCTCACTCAATTTTCCAGTTTGCTTACAACTTGTGATCCCCTTGCCTCAACCTCTCGGATCTCTGGGATGGCAGGCATGCGCCCCCAGCCTGCCTTCCAATCAGCTCCTGGAAAGGATGAGTTATTGATTTTATGACTTGCTGGAACTTTATAATATATATATATATATATATATATATATATATATATATATATATATATATATATATATATATATATATAAATATATATATATAATTTTATTTCAATTTCTAGACACAGAATACAAATTAAATATAACATCCGTATTTTATAGGTGAGAAAACAGAGGCTCAGAGCAGTTCAGTGACGGACTCAAAGGGACCTGAATAGTAGGAGGCAGACCTGGGAGTTGATTTGAGGCCCTCTCCCCCTGGACTTGCCCCTGGGCCTGCAGAACTGCCCAGGCTGACAGGAAAGCAGGGCTGCATAACCAGGAGAGTCGGGAGGACCTGGGCTTGCTGTGGTCACTCTACTCCTGATGCTAGTCCTCCAAGGCCCAGATTCCTGACCATCCCCACCGTGGCCAGTTCCAGGGAGGCAGCTGTGTGATCATGAACAGGCCAGGCCCCAGCCCTGCACCTGGTACTTCCTGCCTCTCTGCCTCAAGGCAGGGCCCTTGCCACCCCTGCTGCCCCAATGCCTGGTTGGGTTGAACGCTTGGGCCTGGAAACCTTAAAGGGCCTCAAGGGACAAGGGTCACTGTATAGAAGCTTTTCTTAGGAAACCTTATGGGTGCTGCTCATAGAATATTGAGAAGGGGCGTGGCTTAGAAATCCTTCCTGGGTGTTGAAGGCATTTGTCGATGGTGGGGGGCACTGCAGTCCCCCTTTCTTTTCACAGTGTGAGTTCTGTTCTTTCCATTGACTGTTTTCCACTACCCAACTTGGGTTCTATTTCAGATTGATTAATCAATGGTGACCTCGTCCTGGATATCTAGGACAGAACTGCATTTATTCTCTGTAAATATTTGTTCCTGATGGTTGTGTGCCCCACGTCTTCACCTCTGTGTTTGTGGATGTGACTGTGTGAGTGGGGAAGAGTGTCAAGTGCATCACTAGGATCATGTGGATTTAACTTGAATAATAGGCATATAATTCCTGCATGTTTGTTTTTATGACACTGATGATTAAAGCTGTGAGTGATTTGATGTTGACTCTTGGTTAGATTCATATAGAAATCCATTAACTATTTTATAATGACCGCTTTCTGGTTTATTTTGTAGCAGTATTTTTAAAGACGTGGATAGGACTGTACATGCATTTCCACCCAGCGTCACAGGATTTGGTTGTCTAGAGGAAGCGTCTTTCCTGACCTTGTCTATGCTTCTGTACTGTCCTTAGCCTTCAAACTCAGCCTTCTCTTAGCAGGTTCCTGTATCTTTGCAGGGCCCACAGCACATCCTGCTGTGTGGACAAGGTCAGGTGATGCCGTCATGTTGTAGTTCCAGAGAACCCCTCAGAGCAGGGCTCACAGTGGAGCTCAATAGATATTAGTGAATTAAATGGAAATCCTATGGAACTGATTGAAGCTTATGTTTTTTAATTTTTTTAAATATTTATTTTTTTAGTTATAGTTGGACACAATATCTTTATTTTATTTATTTATTTTTATGTGGTACTAAGGATCGAACCCAGAGCCTCACAAGTGCTAGGCAAGCCCTCTACCACTAAGGCACAACCCCAGCCCCTTATGTTTATTTTTGTTTCATCTTTTAAAAGTATTTTTTATTTGTTCTTCAAGTTTTAGAATAAATTCTTTGGAATATCAACTGAGAAAGCCAAGTGACATATGGTCCACACTAGTAAATGTTACTGACTTTAAGCATTCCACATTTTTGTTTATTTATTTAAACAAATGGGAACTTCAGCCAAATGTTTTATGTCAAGGATGACAACATTTAAATCAACTTTTTTGTTGTTGAACTCTCATCTCTGCAGGAAAAAAAAAGATACATTAAAAGTCTTTAGTAAATGTCCTGCTTAATTTTCTAAATAAAAATAAATTTGTTGCTTTTACAGTGCCTGACTACATGAAATCATATTTGGTTAATAAATAACATGTTTAAACTCGCTTCCCAAAGGGTTTGGAGTGTAGCTCAGTGGTAGAGCCCTTGCTTAACATGTGTGAGACCCTGCTCTCCACCCCAGCACTGCCAACAAAAGAAAAGTAAGGAGAATAAAAGAAAATAAAGGAAAAATGATGAGGAATGAAATTATTTGTTGGGGATAATTTTGAAAGTGAAGCCTATTATTGTACATATGTATATATGCTGTCCAAATAAACATGATAAATGAAAAAGAAAAAGGAAAGTGAAGCCAATTAAAATTGCTAATGGATTCGATGTGATCTATGAAAGAAAGGGGAATAAAAGATTAATACAAGGCTTTTGAAGCATGTAACTGGAGGGAAGAATTCTGTTTACTGAGCTTTGGAGGAGTTGAAGAACAGCTATGTTATATTTTGTTGTTTATTAGATATATCAAATTGCCAATTGTGTACATTTTTAGGGCCTAGGAAAGAGAAATAGATGTGGCATATAAATCTGGAAGCCATCAGGATGCAGACAGTAAGTAAGCCATCTTTAAAAAAAAATCTGAGGAATAACTTACTGCTAGAAGAAGAGGAGGTTGTGGATTGAAACCTGATGTGTGCCAGTTCTTGGAACATTTGAGAAAAAATTAGCAAAGGAAACTGAGAAAGCCAGAAAGCAGAACTGGCGATGAGATACAGGGAACATCAAGTTCTGACAACCATTTCTGCTGACAAGACAAGGGAGGGAAAGACCAGACTACAGAGAGGCAGCTTTAGGACAGTGCTGTGAGCCGGGAGCCTGGCGGAGGTGGGGTTGTGCCAGGGTCTGCATTATTTAAGAATGCATAGTTAGGACATCATCGAAGGCAGAGGGGTTGCCCAAAGGTGTTGATGTGTGTTAGGCAAAATAGTGGGATGAAGGGATGTTCTCTTGTTTGCTTCTGAATTTTCAGTAAAATGCATTGTTAGCTGAGAGTGAGGGGAAGTGTGGGCCGGGGGCCCGGGGAAGGTGTGCAGCAGGTGTTCATGCACAAGGAACAGCAGCGGAGGGGAAGGAGGGGGTCCCTTGGTGTTGCCATGATTGTGAGAACAGGCAGCATGGGTTGATCTTCCCCTTGGTGGGAACGCCTGTGAGGGGTTGGGCTAAGAGAAGGTTCAGGTATCAAGACAGTGCCAGGGAAGGGTGGGAGTAAAGAGAAGGGGCAAATAGGTTAGAGTACCCAGGAGCAAAGGACTCAAATGACACAGCATGGAGTCTAATTGGGGAAAGAAAAGACTGAGCTCATGAGGATGGTGTGAGACAGAAAAATAAGGTTCTCATGGGCTCAAAGATCCTGCTAAGTTTGGAGAATTGTTGGCGTGGGGAACCCAAAAAGGATGATCTGAACACATGCAAGGGCTGATGAACAGACCTAGAAAATGAATCGGTGAGTGAAGTGCGGGTATGGTTGACTGAGATGCGGTGGAGAAACTGGCATTGCAAGAGTGGAGGGCAAGGTCCTGAGTGGAGAGGGCCCTGGAAGGGAGTCCCGGAGGGGTATCGGGATGCCAGGTCCCTGGGTATATGTGGGGAGCATCAGTGACCCAGGGGGTACTGTCTGCAGGGAACATGGGCAGCGGCTCAGGAACCTGTAGGTGAGAGCAGCGTGGAGGGCAGGAGGGACAGTGCGAGGACTGTGGAGAAGTGGGAGGAGGAGGGCTGGCAGGGGCCATGGAAATCCCCACTTGGGGCCACTGGTGCTCCAGATGCATCAACTGTAAAGGCTGCAGGAGAACCAGAACTTGGCCACAGTGTGTTCCAGTTTGTGCAAGAAAGTAAGAGACTTTCGGGGTAGAGTTGAGGTTCGAGATTAAAGATATTTCACTTTTGACCAGCTGTGATTTCTGAAAGAAAAAATGGAAATATTCAGAAGAGAGAAGGAGGCTAATGGGAGACCCAGGGTGCATGTAGAGCTGTGAGCATGGGTCAGCCCAGGACATGCAGGGTGTCCTAGTCCTAAGCTTCTCATGGGTGTGGGTAGGAAGAGGATGGAGACCTAATTTCTGTTAACTGTAAAATGTGGCTGAGGGCTCAAGGGAACCCAGGCAGCATATGTAGAAGGGACAAAGTGAGGTGAGAGGAAACAAGGGTCCTGGAACACAGGGGCAAGGGGCAGTGTGCTGGTCCCCTGCTGCCCCGAGATCAGCAGGACTGCGGGGGCAGGGAGAATCACTGAAGGGTTTTAATTAAAAAAGAGAATCATATTTGCATTTTGAAAGGATAAGTTGCTCACCGCACACACTATACACATTTTTTCCACCTTCTAGTTTTTATTTTCTTATATTTGAATTACTAGAAAAATTTTAAATGTAAGATTCCTATGTCTAACTCTGTTAGGATAACCCAGATATCTGAGCACCTCCTACTCAGATACTCTAAGTAGTTACCTCTTTATTATCTGGAAATCAAATCCTCCCTCTTGACCTTTGACCTCAGATTTCTAGATAAAATAAAGTTGTCATTTAAGTCACAAAGCTGATGGTAATTTGTTATGACCGTCCTGGCGAACATACACCCTTCTCCTCCATCCTGTCTTCTCTACTTCCTCTTTTTATGATTCCTTTTATTCAGATGTTACAACTCTTGAATTAGTCCTCAAGTTTTCTTATCTTTTTCCTGTTATTTTCCACTTAGCTCTCTTTTCTGCTCTGTCTGTATTTGTGATAATGTGATACTTCTGTACTTTTACCTCCCAGCATTTCCATTGAATTTTTTACTTATGCTACCTTATATTCCATATGTTTATTTTCCAAGGCATTTTTTTTTCTGGTTCTCTATTCTATATTTGAGGCACAGGTGGGGCAGTTCTGGAGATTGAACCCATGCTCCATGTAGATGTGTGTTAGCACTTGCTCTACCCTTGTGCTACACCTCCAGCCTCCCGTTTTCTGTTTAGTTTGTCCTGTTCTTGTATCATTGATACCAGTTCTCCTTTTGTGGTAATTAACATGCCAATTATATATTTTAAAAACTTTTTTCTGCTTCATGACTTATCTTTTCTTCTGATTTCTGCCTTTTGCACACCAATCTGTTTTCATACTGGAAATTTTCCTCAATTGTCAAGTAATTATTTCTGTTTGGACTAAAAATGCGCAAAAACAAACGGAGGATTATTATACTAACCAGTGAACTTTGTGTTACATTATGGTAAGCAATGTTCAAGCTGGTTAGATCGACAAATATTAACTTTTGGCTTTGCCTTCAGTTATTCATATATTTTAGAGAAATAAATGTTAGTATTTTGTTGAAACATGCATACCTGTTGCCAATGTATTTAGAACCAAGAAGTACAACTTTGGGTTCAATGTGTAAATTTTCGGATTTTTGTGTTATTGTTGTTACCTGTCTTCCATGGGTCTGCTGTTACCCATATGGGTGACCACTTAATTTAATTTATTCTGAAATTTTAAATACAGGTTCCCATAAATTTAGATCTTTACATCAACTCTATGTTTTAATCCCTCATCCAACCATTGAGTTTTACGACTTCTTGTGACTTAAACTTCCGAGTCTCTCTGGCTTTCTGTGGCCAGGTTTCCTTGTTTCTCATGGACATAGGCTACTCTGCTTTTTCAAATCTTTCTATATTCCAAAATCTCAGACAGCCCCCCCCTCTTTTTTTTCCATTTTCGTTCTCTTTTCCTGAAAGATTTAGATAATGCAGTTCTTTCATTGTCTTATGAGGGTTATTCCTTGAGAAGCAGAGAAGTACATATGTGTTCAACACTCTGTGTTTAGGCAGAAGTGGTCACAGCTTCTTAGGGAAAGGTCATCAACCCTTCTGGCAAGGCAGCATAATAAAGTGTATTAAAATTAACTTATTAAATTTACTTTCAGGCCAAGTCAAACATTTAATTTCACCCCCTTTTTTTCTCTAGATCTTGATATATGAAAAATTTCAAATTGAAATGACAATCTTTTTCATTATAATTAAAATTTCTCTTCAACATTTCAGTTAGTCTATAATATGCCATTTCAGAAAGGTAAATTTTAACACTAAAAAAAGTCTGTATCAATGCTAAACTTTCAGGGAAATACAGAATATAAATATTTATTATGTATTTGTCAATTCTATAAAATTATTCAAAAAATTCATTGAAGACTCTTTAAAGTCACACACCTAAAACTAAAAGATACATGCTTGTCATTTAGCAGATAAGTTTATGTAGTCACTCAATATAGGAGGCTAATTTGTGAGAACAAGTAAGAAATAGATTGAATGATGCAATGGTTTTGTGGAATTTATAAGTCTAGTAGACATGGTAAATTTGTAACTTTATAATTTGAAAAGTTTGTGTTTAGTTTTAAGCACAATGTAAACAGACTTTATAATATGGCAAGTAATTAAAAGAAAAAAAAGACAATTTGTTCAGCACTCTACTTCCAGAATACAGTGGATCAGGTTAGGGACAGATGAAGAAGCTAATCGGATTGTTCTTCAGTTGGATGGGTTGATGCAAGACAGTTGCTGGATGGTGGCAAAGACGGTGTAACGTAGAAATCACCAATAGACATTGTTCATCTTGTAGAGAGGACATTTGCCTTCAGATGATCTTAGGAGGCAGAATTCTGAACCCTGTAGAGGCTGTGGAATTTGGGAACAGATGCGAGCACACATTAGGAGCTGCTAATGTCACATGGAAACAAGTGATTTGCACTGACATGGAAGGTGCTCAGGTGTGCAAGGGCACACCAGGAGGCCGTGCAGCACCTCCCTGAGCACACCCATACAGCACCCCATAGCTCTGCTCACACATCTGTCTAGTGCCACTCCTGAGGATTTGGGTCTCATTGTCACTGCATCAACCTTAATTTCTAGAACATTTTGGAGGAAAAACAAGTAGGGTCAATCTATTAAATGCTATGTATGTTTCCAGATTTTATGATCACCCTATACATTCTCATTTTGCATATAAAAAAATGGAAAATTGTGTGAGATAATGGGGGAAACTCTGGCTCTGAAGATTGCAACCCTGGGGTTGGATCTGGGCTGCAATTCCTATCTTCCTCCTCAGGTAGCTCCAAGTTCTTCATCTATAAAATAAGGTTGGTGGGAGGGTAGAATCAGATAGTGCATGCCATTTGACTCCTCTTGACTACAAAATACGTTGACATTTGTTATTAAAATTTAACAGTATTTTACCCAAATAATTATTTTACCACTAACGAAAACTAGAGCATGTGAAAAGATTTCTGACAGCTGAAAATACAAGTCTACTATGATTTGAACAATCGAAGCAAAGATTCCTTCTGTAGACATGGGGCTGGGACACATTAGAAAGGGATGGGACGGAGCCTCTGGGGGTGACAGTGCATTCTGCATTTTGACAGGGAGAGAGTCTGGAGTTCCTAGGTGTGTACAATTGTCAGAACTCAATGGATGACATAAAATTTGTGCATTCCATTGTATGTAAACTTGATATCAAAGACAGTAAGGACAAAAATAAATCCTGTCCTTCTGGTTAGTGAAACACACACCAGAAGGTGGAGAGATGAGATGACCGATGTGTGCAACTTTGAAATATACCAAACCTACGATGGATTGGTGCATAAAATATGGTAGTGAAGAGAGGCTGAGGAAACAGGCACAGAAAAAATAAATTGTTTATTGTCAAATTTAGGTGGCAAGTATATACCCACGGGTATTCTCTGTAAAAGTTTTTCAACTTCTTTGTTTGAATATGATCCTATGAAAATTCTAGAAAAGGAAAGACAAAAATCTGAAAATAAAAATGTGACCTTTCACAGAAGGTAACCCTTTCACCAAACTCTCCCTTAAGGGCTCACGTGTTGACCTTGATGCCTCCAATTGTAAATCAGACAGAACAGCTACTGCTGGTAAGTCTCCCTCCAAAGAGCTGGAGAAGAACCCAGAGAGAGGAAATAGCCAAAGAGCAGGAGTCAGCTGAAAAGAAGAATGACATCATGGCACGTGTCAGGGAGTGGATGGATTGAAGGTCAACACCCTGAGTGACATTAGCCAATCCCCAAAGTCAAGGTGGAGGAATGTTTTCTCTGATGTGCAGAAGCTAATCCAAAATAAGGAGGGAGGGGATAACCAGAAATAAATAGATAATAAATAAATAAATAAAATTAAATAGAAGGAAGATCAGTGGAGTAGACAAAGGGGAATTAAGGGAGGGGGATGGAGGGGGGAGGGAAAGACAGGGTGAGTCTGACCCAACTCTCCTGTGCACATGTATGAACACACCACAGTGGATCTCACCATTGTGAAATCCACAAGACACTAGTTAAAATAGCAAAAAGATCAGAAGAATAGAGGGAAGGTAGCAGGGGGAGGAAGGAGGAGAGGAAGAAGGGAAGTGCTGGGGACTCAATTAGAACAAATTATACGCCATGTTTTCATAATAATGTCAAAATGAATACCTGTGTTATGTACAGCCCACAAAGAGAACAAAAGAAGTACCTGAAAGTGAAAGCAAGTGAAATCAACTCATTTGAATCTCCAAATAAACAAATTACCAGCTTAACTGATAAAACAGAAAGTATCAAGTGTCACTAAATAGAATAAGAGCTGGAGAAAGTTCACAAGATAGAAAATAATAGAAAAAAAACCCAAATATTATTTCTAACTCTAAATGTAAAACTACTTATGAAAACATGAAAGAGCAGAAATGACAACATTAAATAGTGAATCCAAGAGGAACAATAAAAGAGGAATTAACTGAACAAAAAAATAACAGTAACCTCAAATATAAACTACAGGAAATTTTTTTCAGAATGTTCTAGTGATGAGTAATTTTGTTACAAATATTTCTCCAAGATCTAAAAAAATATAGTTTATTGCCTGGCTTCCTTCATTGAGAAAAAAAATGTAAAAAATGTTCTCTTGACTCCTTGACATGACCAGAGCCTGTTAGAAAGTGAAGCATCAGGCCTGGCACCTTATGAAGTGAAGTGCATAAAATATTACTGACAGCTTGAGAATCTTTATAATAAAAGGTTAAAAAATGTCTTAGGAAATAGAATTTCATCTATAGCCTGTTAAGAATTTTATTCTGAAAGTGAGATAAATATAAATTAGCCTATGTTTGATAAAATTAGCAATTCTCCTTTATATAAATCAATTAAAAACTGGCCAGATGATCTCAATATACACTTCTCAGAAGGAGAGATATTAATAGCCAACAACTATATGGAAAAAATGCTCTATATCATGAATATTCGGGAAATGCAAATCAAAACAACAATGAGATCCCATCTATCCCTACTTACAATGGCTATTATGAAAACATTTTTAAAATGCTGTCAAGAATGTGCAGAAAAAAACTTTTACACACTGTTGGTGGGAATTAAATTTACTACAGACATTCTGGGAACAGTATGGAAGTTCTGAAAAAAAAAACAAACCTGCAAATATATCTATTGTGTGGTCCACCTGTCCCACTTGTGGGTATGTTTCCAGTAGTGGATGATCTCAGCTTGCAAAGGAGCTAACCCAATGCCCTTGTTTACTGCAGCACTCTTCTCAATAGCCAAGACATAGAGCCAGCCTAGCCGCCCATCAAAAGATGAGTGGATAAAGGAAATGTGGTACAGATAATGCACAATGGGAAATTATTCAGTCATAAAGAGGAATGAAATCTTGTAATTTGTAGAAAAATGGGTGGAACTGGAAGACATTCTGTCAAGTAAAATGAGCCAGACACAGAAGGACAAATAGCACATGTTCTGTCTCATACAGAAGCTAAAATAAGCCATTCTGAAAGCAGAATAGTGAATACTAAATATTGGGAGAGTTGGGGGAGGGTGTGGAAAATGGGAGGTTGGGTTTGATCAGCACATACCATATGCATATGTGGAAACAGCACACTGAATCCCATTAATATGTACAATTAATACATGTCAATAAAAATATTGAATAATTATTTTATTTTTGACTAACAGGTATTTATTGTATTTTAGTGGGCTGCAGTGTGATATTTCCACATATGCACATAGTGTGAACTGATATAATCCAACCTACCTTTATCCGCCCTCCACCACACACACCCTTTCCAACCTCTGTTATTCCAATCACTATTCTACTTCTAGCCCGGCTTTTTACCTTAGGAGAGAGAGCATTTTATTCCAGTTCCACCCATTTTACTGCAAATGGCAGGATTTCATTCTTCTTTGGGTTGAATAATTATTACCTATACTGTATTTTCACCATCCATTCATCTTTCAATGAACAACTAGCCTGATACCATATTTCACCTATTGTGATAAATGTCATGATAAACAGTCAAGTTTTTAATATTCTCTGAAACTTGCTATTACCTCTTCAAAAAGGAGCACATGAGGCCTCTGGTTTGTAGCATTAATAAGCAAGACTATTTAGATTGCATTTATTAGTATACTGTTTCTGTTACATTAATGGTAGCTAATTATTGGTTTCCTAGTTATGATATAGTTTGCTTTTTAAGAGTTATAAATTTAATAAAATTTAATAGAAAAACTTCAACAAAATTAATAGTATAGGTGGCACACATAGAGATGGAATAATCACAAGGCTTTTGTACAAATTATCAGTGTTGAGACATCACTTTGAGCCAAAGGACAAGGTCCGAGGGTGTGCTGTGGATTTAGCAGGACTCAGCCAAAAGCCCCAGGCTTATCTACTGGATAACCATCCGCTCAAGAGGGAAATGTACAGGACATCTCAGGGACACCTAAGGGACCTTGCTAACCCCCAGGCCTGGTGGAGCAAGCAAGTCATTATTTTGAAGGCTATTTAGGAATGGTTTGTCATGTTTTGACCTCTGACAAATAAACTCACATCTACAGCCAACTGATTCTCAACAAAAATGCTCAAAATACACGTTGGAGAAAGCACAGCCTCTTCAATAAAAGATTCTAGAAAACTGAAGATCCATACACAGAAGATGGAGACTGTATGTCTCACCCTGTACAAAAGCCAACTCACAATTGATCACAGATCTAAAGACCTGAAACAATTGGAAGGAAACAGGGAAAAGGCAGGCTCTCCCCCACTTCTGCAGAGTTAATGGCATGGTGTTCTCTTTAGTTTCATGTCAGGCCATCATGAGGGTGATAGATGGCTTCTGGAAGGCACAGCCAGCTGCCACTTCTCCTCCTGTGCACTCTGAAAGCAAAGAGAGAGATGTTTGCTTTCTCTTCGATTTGTGCTAACATTGGACTAAAATATGGGGCCTGTTCATCTGCTTGTTTTGACCTCTAGGTTAACTATGTCTTTCCTGCAAAGTTGTTCGAGCTGGTTATTTTTCCATTACTGTTGATAAAGAAAGGATAGATCCAACTTAGATGGGAAGTTTTCTTTTTATCTGAGTTTTTATTTTTATCTTGGCCATGTTTGATCAGGAGTGAATATATGTAGCTAAACAACTATATTTTAGAATTTAAAAATGCTCCTGTAAAGAAATATAAAATTATTTTTAAAATTAAAGTCATAATTTCAATGTTCATTAGAAGTATATTCCCTCTATCATACATTCAGAAATAAAACATACATGAGTAATAATAGAAAGTGACATATTTTACAATAATATTTATTCAATCAAGAGTTTTAGATGAGTGATAATTGTTCCATGAAAAAATTACAACCATTAAATATTTTGGTAATCAATTTATGATAATGTTATACATAAATTACCAGATTAAATTAAATAAAACTCAAATAATCAAATCAAGGAAGGAAAACCAATAGAGCAATTAAATAGTCCTATAACTAATCAAGTGGAAGGTTTTGGAATTCTGATTTTTTTTAAAGTGAACATAACAAATTTGTGACTCTGGAACTCTGCTTTAATGGAGACATTTGCAGGTATCATTTGTTTTGGTAGATGATTCTGTAACAATCTGATCAACATAAATGCATCTTCACAGCTCAGCAGACCGCAGACTTCTCCTGCCCCCGACTCCTGCAGTCTGGTGTTTCCCGGCTGATTCATCCAGCATCTGAACCACCTGTTCCTTCAGAGCATGCTCATGCTGAAACTGATAGGCAAGCCATCTGTTTTGATCAACTGCTCTGCCAGTGCTCAGGTCCTTCATTTGTCCCTTGTCTTGTACAAGGCGAGCTGTTCTGAGCCCTTCTGGAGGCGCGGGTGCTGGTGAAGGGCTCTCCTGAGGGCAGTTCCTTTTCCTGATGCTGCAGTGTCTCTGATGGCACAGACACTCTTAATGTCTTTGGCTTTTGTTTTCCCTCAGAGTTTATGACATTCCTTCTTCACAATGTGGAGAAAGCACTATAGCTCACCATCACTCTGCTGGAAATTTGAACAAGTCCTTCCTAGACGTGGACAGTTTTGTTTTGCAGACACTGTTCAGCTCGGCTTCCCACATCACATGTCTTACCATCTTTTTTATTGGTTGGCTTCTTTGGATACATTTATAAGAGTCAAACACTTAAAAATCATAGATAAAAATCAAGTTTTTCTTTGGTAGTATGCTGCCTTCTGCTGGCAGCTCCCTTCAAATCAAGTGAATATTATATATAATATATAATATTATATCTATATAAAATTATTTATAATATAAAATAAATGTTGAACACTGGAGGTAATTTGCAAAATGCTTCTCAAATTGGAGTCCTAGTGGACCATCAAAAATACCTTTAGGAGCCACAAAGATTTGGCTGAGTGTGTACTGAAGAAACTCCCCCAAAACACAGAGCCTCTGATTCAAGTTTTGGTTTCACAGCAGTGCTCATCAGTGAGAAGGTGGTCATCCAAATGATTCATAATTTACACTTAGGTTTAGGTTATCATAATTATGGAAAAATACTAAAATAATTTCCCCAGAGTAATTATGTCCCTTAGAATAGATCTATAGATCTCAGTTAAAAAAAATACTGACCAGTTCCTACACTATCATTTTACAGGTGAGAAAATAAAGTCCAAAGGAGTGAGAGGGCCTTGTCAGCATCATCAAGCAATTATAGGCAGAAGTCTTGGCAAAAATATTGTGTGTGCGTGCATGTGAGTGTGCATGTACATCTGTGTATGTGTGTGTTTGTGTGTATGTATGACATAAATTGTACCCACCTGTTTTTCCTTTGCTTTTGATTTTGAAATAGCATACTAACTTTTCTTTAAAGGTTGTGGTCACACTGAACCCTTGGGCACTGCTTGGAAAGTGTCAGTGCAGTTAATCACGAGGCTGTGTTTATGCTTTCTCTTATTTATTTCATTTAAGTATTCATGTACTGTCAAGCTTGTGAAGCTAAAGATCCATATGCAACAGCAGCATACCCCTTCATTCCTGGAAGCCCTCTGTCAAATGCAGAAGATAGAATGAAACATGGAATAAGTAATAAAAGCTAAGTCAAACATGACATTGATTAATAATACAGTAATTCAGAGATTGCTTGATTAAGTACTCAAAATATAAGAACTTAAAGTGCATAGGCAATTTTTAGCTATTGGTTATCCAAAGATGCCAGGAAACAGTTATCACTGGATACCTTTTATAACCTGTAACGAGTCGCATTTATCATTTAAGCCAATCAAGGAGTGACACTGTCTGCTCTGGAGTCCAGATCTGCTTCCAGCAGCCCCACAGAGCAACTTCCCATTTCATAAGCTACACAGCCTGTGGGCCTCTTCCTCTACTGGGTGACAATGACTCAGTTTATCTCACACAGTATGTTCATGGAACATCAAATAAATGCAAAAAGTCCCCTGTCATTTCAGGTAGCATTTTTTAACAATTTCTACAAAGTTCTAATTTCTACGAAGTTTATAAAAATAAAAAATCAAGAAATATGTATAAGTTTATATAATTTGTTATAACTATTATATGGTAATAGTTTATGCAATTAATAAACTAAATACTGTATATATGTATATATGATTCATATAAGTAATTTCATGCTTAAAATTTAGGAATTAAAGGCTATATGTTCTTAATGTTTTCAGAGATAGTTTTAATTAATTAATTATTTTTTTTTTGTTAAGTGAGCTTAAGTGTTTTTCTCTAAATTCACATTTAAAACAATACTGAAACAATATTGTATGTGTATTGTAAGGCTGTTATATAAGTTTACCATTTTTTAGCTCACCTTGGGTTCAATTTTCTGGAGACCACAAGGGGGCAGACTAAGAACAAATGAGAAAATCTTTCCTCTGTAATCACTTTTATCCCTACTGGAAAGTTTCAATATTTATTTTCTCTGAACTGAATCTTTTCTCCTGACTGTGAAAGCAATCTCACTATTTCTTTGCTTAGTACCGGCAAACAGCACTAAAACTGTAAACCCATTTGACTGCACACATTTCCCCCTCTTATTTTCTTCCCAGAGATAGAAGAAAAACTGTTGAAACATACATTATGTTGGAGAAATAAATTGTCATGGTTTTCAATCCATTTATTTTCCATTAATTAATATGCCCTATTATGTTTTATTTCCAAGAGAAAATTTGAATAATATTAACTAAAACTCTTAATGTCTTATTTATTTTCATAGCTATTATATTGATCAATATTTTAACAATAAATGTTTGTTGGTCTTGCATCTCCAGGAGTCTTATTATGGACTCACAGTTTGGAATTTATGACACCTCTTTGTTTACCTGAAGATCATTTGGAAACTTGGGAAAGACTTCTAACTGGATCTGTCTTCCTTAGGTAGGTATTATATTTGTGTATAATTATGTATTTAGAAGTCATAATCACTGTGTGATCAGGATGGAGTTAAAGCACTGAAAACCATTCTCTAGAAAATCAAGAAAATATACATTTGCAATAATTCTTAATAATTTAAGAATTCAATTCAAAAGATATTCTCTGAAGACAATTTGACCATTTGATCTAGTGTAAGTTAGATTTGGCTAATATGTTAATCTATATCACTTTTAAATTTAGTTCAGTTAGACATGCCAGTCATCTGAAAACCTGCACCCTTAAATGCATTCAAGTGAGATGTGTCAATGAAAGTTGTTCCCTGTCCCTTAACTGTTCCCTACATGAGCTCTGGCCAGTTACGATGCCTCTTACACTCCCAGGAGCGTCATTTAATCTTATCACCCATTCTTTCATTTGAGATTTAAAATACATATTTGGTAATCAATTCACATATAAAATGATGATTATATCTATAAATAGGCACCAAGCATCTTAGCCTGGGGGTTCAGAGTATGTAGGACAAAATAGTTACTGAAATCTGAACTTTTCTACCTGAAAGGCCAACCCACATGAAATCCTGCTGAAGTGAGAATTTTAAAACAACTTTCTGACCTTAGGACTTTTATATGCCTCACTTTTTTTTAAGATGTCTATATTTAGTATCTTTATTTTTTAAAAAAATGACAAAGAATGCATATTTTCTTCTTGATTGAAATAACAGAAATCAGAACTGATTAATTAATTTAAGCCTAAGTTAATTTAACCTGATTTAATTTAAACCTATTTAGTTTAAACTAAACTAAATAGGTTTAAATTAAATTAATAGTTTAATTTAAACTATTTTTTAATTTTTTTATTCTAATTTGTTACACATAACAGCAGAATGCATTTCAATTCATAGTATACACATAGAGCACAATTTTTCATGTCTCTGGTTGTACACAAAGTGGAGTCACACCATTTGTGTCTTCATACATGTACTTAGGGTAATGATGTCCATCTCATTCTGTTGTAGGGACAAACGAGGAAACAGTTTTACTTGTCTGTAGCCAGGTTCAGAGGGTACAGCCTTTGCTGTAATCAATCAATCCCCCTCAACCCCGAGTTCAGGGAGTTTCAGAGTTTTATACCCAGTGTGTAAGGGGAGGGGCTCAGAAGTTCACAGTCTGCAGAAGTTCACATAAAAGCAGCTTTTTCTTTCACTGTTCTGGGCAAGTTAACTCTCCAAGGACAACACCTGAGAAGGGGAGAGCCTCTTTTCCCTTTCTTTCCTCCCCCTGCCACCTGTTACCATGGAGCCCATTTGTAACTTAAAAATGTAGACATCTCTGTGAAGCCCAGCTCAAGGCCAGAGGCCTTGTTTGCACATTTCATCAAAGTACTATACTGGATACGTTTTTGAAAAACTAGTAAGGGGGTGTCCAGCACCTGGAGTGCTGGTATCTTCTCAGCCAGTGGCCAAGTAAACAGGGCAACATGAAAATAGGAAGTTTATCTACATTGGACTCTTTTGCAGAGACTCTTTTTCTGACAGTCCTAAAATCAGCCATGGTGAAGAGGGCTTTTCTGTGGAGAAAGGGGGTGCCACTTCAATTCCCCCCTTTAATGGTGCTCCCCATAATTTAATCCTTTAAATTTAAGAGCATCATTACCATTATCATGGCTTAAAGCCTTATAGAATGTCAAAATCTTAGTGGTCATCCTTTCAACAGCAGCTTCTACAGTGGACCCAATAGTTTTAATGCACAGTGGAGCCAAACATGGGAGCAATGAACAGGTTAACAGCAGAATACCCATTACACCAGTTAAGCTTTTAAATCTGCCAAGAGTTGAAAACCATCTCCCAAAAGCATGATTGGGACCCCAACTTTAATGCCCTTTTAGGTATGAACTAACACGTACTAGTTCTCTCGTGTTATTGGCTATATTCTTAACTATTTGTCTATTGCCATCCATTTGGATGTAACAATTTGAGCTGTTGAACTCTCCACGTATTTTTTTTCTCAACCAGTAGGTAATCTAATGCCAAGCGGTTTTGATAATTAGCCACTCACATCTGGTCTGTTGTATGGCTAGGAGGTCAAAGGCTGTGGCAGTCTTATTAATAATAATTTCTAGTACAGCTTGTAAGTGAATAATTCTGTTTAACATGTAAATAGGAGTTCTATAATTTCAACTGCCATTTCGTCCCCAGGTATCGAGACCATAAGTGGCAATAATCCTCTGGGGTGGCCAGTTACCTTCACCCCAAGATTGGTGACCTCCTAAATCAAGTTTCTTTCCAATGGACCTCTTTTTCCTTTCCAGTCATCCATCGATAACATTCCTCTGGTGAGACAGGTCCTAAATATATGTTTTACCACCTCTTAGTTATAGTGGATTGTCTTGACCCATGGTTCACATAATTGCCATGGTTGGAATAGGAGTAGGGAAGAATCCCTTAAGGTTATCAAAGGAAACCAAACTAAATAATAGGCTAATGTTTTGGTTAGCATAGGTTAAACAGCATAAATTAACAAAGCCAAACTAATAATGAAAAACCAGCCTCTACCTCAGAGCAAAGCCTGTCCAAGGAAGGGACATGACCTTTGTCCTTGGAAAAACCCACAGAGCACTCCTAGGCACATTCCCACCCTGCTAAGTTGTTTATCTACAGGAGAGATCTGCTGCGCCAGGTGTCCCTGACTCAGTCAGGCTAGGTGGGGATCCATAGCAGCCCCCTAGCAGCCACCAATCAGCATGAGACAGGGAAATACCTGGGATGCCAGATAACCCTCCCAGCAGTTTATGGTGATTGATAACAATTGGGAAACCATGTAGTTCAGCATGTACACCCCTCTTGGCTTAAACCAATCAGTTCAAATGAATACCCCTTTTGTACTGACCAATCATCCCTACCCAACTTGTTCCCACCAGTGAATGTGCTAATCACGTTTTAGAGTTGTTATTTGATTTTCCTGCGGTGTGTGATGATTTGCTATGATGTATGTGAAGTCCCTGCCCTCTCCAAAGAATGTATAAAACTGCTGCAAACCCTGGGCTTGGGGCCTCTCAGCGTCACCAGTTGCTGTGTGTGTGTGTGCAGAGGACTGAGCTAGCTCGCAATAAACACCTCTTTGCTGCTTACATCAATCTTGGGTCTCTGGTGGTCTTTGGGGGTCCTGAATTCGAGCAAAACAATAACACCAAACAAATCCTAGAAAACTTATATAAGTAAGATAAAAAAATATATAAGTGAAATTTTATTACCCAGAGTCCAGTCAGTTAGGAGTTACTGTTATCAAACCAGTAGCTAAAAGCAAATAGAGAACTGTGTATATACCTAGAAGCAAGGGGTGGCAATGCATTACAGTGTAAGAACTATCTCAGAGGTTGAAAGAGTTCATTAATCCTGGTGGGAAGTTTATCTTTCACCATGTATTGATCAGCCAGTCCCTCCTGTGTGGCTGAAACAGGGCCGTAGCCTCCTCAAGCTTCGGCCATGCGTAGACCAGTCAGCTTCCGGAGTAACTGGAGCAGGGCTGTAGTCCTTCTGATCCTCAAGCTTCTCCGGTGCTCCTTTTTCTTCAGGATGGTCAGCTTCAAGGGCATAGCAGCATCTGGAGAGCACTCCCAGTCCTCAGCTGCAGGCATGAGTCTGGTGTAATGAATCCAGGGACCTATCTCTGCAAACTTTACTGCAGTTGGGGTGGATAAAATAACATTGAAAGGGCCCCTCCAAAGAAGTTTAGGGGCTGAATATTTCATTCTTTGACCCAGACTCAATCTCCAGGCTTGAAGGAGTGTGCACCTGGGTCAAATTCACTGACAATCTTTCTCTAACCCATTGGTTGAGAACCTGTAAAGTTTTCCCTAAGACCTGAAGCTGTCAACTCAGGGTTAATTTCCCTATTTTTTTTAAGTCTCCCTGTAGTCCCCTAATAAGAGGGGGGGATGGTATATATTATCTCAAAAGAAAAGAATCCAGTCCTCCTAGTGGGAGTGGATCTAATCCACAACAGTGTGATAGGGAGAAGTTCATCACAATGTAAGTGAGTCTCCTGACACAGCTTACCCAATTGAGCCTTAAAGTCCTGTTCATCCTTTGAATTTTACCAGAACTCTGCAGCCTATAGGCAGTACTTAACTTTCATCTGATGTTTAAACTCTTGGTTAGTAATCATATCACTTCTGCCCCAAAGCTGGCCCATTGTCTGAGCCAATAATTATTGGGACACCTTAGCCTTTTCAGTGTGGGTGGGAAAGGCCTCCACCCAGACAGAGTATGAACTCACAAAAAAAAACAAAAGTTATTTATAGCCCCTTGAGCATGGTAGTTCAGTGAAGTTTACTTCCAAGTCTTCAAAAGGTGTTCCTCCTATATTTTGGATTCCTGGTGAAAGCTTTGGCCCCTGACAAGAATTGTTGTGAGCACAAACCTCACATTGTTTGCAGATCATCCAGGTGATGCTTGTGAGCTGGGGGTCATAGAAATGTCGACTCAGAACTGTCTCAAGTGCTGTACGTCCAACGTATTTTCCTGCGAAACTGTTTGATAAAGGCTGAGGTTAGAAACTCCGGGATGGCTATTCCAGCCATCAGAAAATCTCCACCATCCACCTGGGAGAAAATTTTCTTGTTCAGTCTTAAATCACTTACTTTCATGTTGGGAGTATGTTGGCTCCCTTTCTGTTAGCTAGTCGGCCAGGTAGAAGGGCAGCATTTAAACCTGGGACTGGATTTTCTTCCCGTTTCTTGCAGACAGCTAACCTGGCCTCTCTGTCAGCTCTCCGGTTGCCCTGAGAAACCACAGTGTTTCCCTTTTGATGACCTCGGCAATATGTAATCACAACTTTCCTGGGAGCCCACAGTGCATCCAAAAGTTCAAGAATTCCTTGCCCATACATCATACCTTTTTTTTTTTCTCCTGAGTTAATGAGCCCCTTTTCCTTACATAAGGCCCTATGAACATGAAGATAGCGAACGCATATTTTGAGTCTGTAAATATTTACATAGACTCCTGCTGTCAACTGAGGTGCTTGAGTCAAAGCAATAAATTTTACTTTTTGTGCTGAATTTCCTTGAGGCAGAGGTTCTGTCTCAACAGTAGAGTCCAGAGTGACCATTGCATATCCAGCAAAACATACCTTATCTTTTATAAAATTGCTTCCATCTGTGAAGTACTCTGCATCAGGGTCCTTGAGAGGCTGGTCTGTTAGGTCTGATTTGCAGGAGAACACTTCACCCATGACCTCAACACATTTGTGATCAGGTTTTCCAGGTCCAATGGGCAGCAAATTTGCTGGGTTTAGAGTTCTGATGACCTCAACGCGGACACGTGGGTTTTCATATAACATGACCTGATATTTGACCATTTTTTCATTAGTCAGCCAATAGTGTCCTTTATATTTTAATGATGTCAAAATTGAATGAGGAGCTCTGACAACCAATTCTTGTCCCATGGCCAGTTTATTAGCTTCTAACACCAGAAGAGCTGTGGCCCATAAACAAGGTGGCCAGCCCTAGGCTATAGAGTCCAGCTGTTTGGACAAATAGGCCACTGGACGGTGCCATGTCCCCAGCATCTGAGTCAAAACTCCCACAGTTACTCCAGACAGATCATGGACATACAGAAAGAAAGGCTTTGTGAGGTCAGGGAACCATAATCCAGGTGCACAGGTGAATGCTTATTTAATGTCCTCAAAGGCCTTTTGCTTAGTTGACCCCCATATAAGAGGATCCCATTTTCCCCCCTTTGTGGCTTCATAGAGGGCTTTTGTCATAACTGAAAGTTGGGGATCCATACATGTCTGAACCCAGTAGCCCCCAAGAATTCTCTAGTCTGGTGGCAGGTTGAAGGGTTGAAGGGACTGGAATTGAGCAGATCTCCTGTTTCTTTTGAGGCCCATTTGCTATTGTTTGTTCTGTTGCCGATCAGATGGTAACGAAAATATTTGACCTTTTTCTTGGTAGATATGGGCTTTTAAGTCCAGAGTCCAGTGCTGTCCCAAGGATGGTGTACTCAAGCCCCTGGGAGGAACTGTCATTTAGGGAAGGGAGGCATACATAGAGCATCTGGCACTATAAGATGCAGGAATTTTTTGTTATCTCCCAGTGCAGAATGTTGGCTGCTAGGATTCTCCAACTCTTAAATCTAATGTAAATCTTAGCAGAGACTGATGACCTGGGGCATCATTTGTGTAAAAGGCACCTATGTCAATTTCGCCGTGGGCTGTCTGCCAAGGTTGGAGGGCAGCGGTGCGGTTCTGTGAAGGTCCCAGTGTGGCAGCCACATTGTGCCCACCTAGGTGTTGCTCTTTGACTGCGTGGCTTTTTCCTCTTGCCAGGTGGGAGCCTGCTCTAATTGTAAAAGAAACAACCAGTGAGGTGAATAGTGAATCTACAAAATGAGAGCAAATCATTATCACACGCACATGAGATAATCTCTAGGATTATAGGCCTCGCTTTGAATCTGATATGCAGTAAGCTCTGCAGGGGACCAGCCACTTTTTAGGGAAGGAGTTCTGTCCTCAGGGAGCACACTTCTGGGGATGCCCAGGATCAGAAGAAGGTAACTTTTAGCTTTAGCAGATTAGTGTGAAAGGATGCTAAGTTCCTTTTTGGTTGACATGAATTAATACTGGAATGCCTTCCAGAATTAGAACGTGTCTCTCAGCTCCCGGAAGCACAGGGACTGCAGGCCTGCTGGGTTACATGGTAGCACAGTAAGGGAGGGCACCAAAGAGCAAGTCACCTGTGAAGACAAGTTGGTGGGTCCAGACCTCTGGGAAATCTGAGGACCGGCTTGGGAGGAAGAGACGCAGACTGTCAATTAAGACACAAAACGAGGTATGTGTGTGTCTGACGATCTGTCGAGCAGTGCTTCACTTGGGAGACAGACTCTCATGAAGATCAGACCTCCAAAGGAGTCCCTGGGGGGGCGGGGGGTGTCACAGAGACAGAGCAGCTCTGAAGTGAAACATGGTGGTTTTTATATGAGGACACCTCCTCCTCAGAACCCTAAACCTATTGGTATAGGTTGCTTGTTTTAAAGACACTGGCAATAAGCTTCTGAAGGCCAGCTCTCAGCCTCCTTCCAGAATTCTATAGCCTATTATAAGAGGCTTGAACTTTAAGGGATCTCAAGCTTTCCAAAAAGTGTTATTTATAGTTTTATTTTATAACCATGCTCAACCCTGGGTCCTAGGGGCAAGGAGGATGAGAATGCTCAGGTGCCACTGGAGATAACTCCAGCCCTAACCAGTTTCTCCTTGGCATCCAGCGAGAGGAATCGTGAAAGCTCCTGCTAGGAGCTCAGTGCTGCTCAGCAGAGCTGGGGACTTGGGGACTACCCCAGGAACTTGGAGACATCCCCATAGTAACCAAGGTAGTTAGCTGCTGTATGCTTCATCTCTTTCCCAAGACCCAAGAGTCTCCTCTCCTGGCCCCTCCCTAAGTGAGTCCAGGACAGCCTCGATCTCATAAAGCAACTGGTGACACAGCCTTGTTGGAAGCTGGCCTTCTGAGGATGACTTTCTGCTCTGCCACTGATTAGCCATGTGACCTTGGAAACCCACACAATCTCCACTCCTTTCTTTTTTTTTCCTGGCAAATATTGGCTAAAGTTGCCATCAGCTCATGAAGTCATGAGAACTAGACTGTAGGCGCACATATCTCTGTACTCATTTAGGTCTACGACGTTTATCTAGGCTCCTCTAGGACACACAGTCCCTAAGTAAGGCAAGACAGACATTAAGTGCCCTCTAAGTGATAAATGTTAGAAATGGGAGACTGAACCTTTAAACAAGGCTGGATCTCTGCATGTGAAAAGGAGTATTCCTCACTCTAAAGGGTTTCTTAACCCTCTGAATGCTGGATTCTCAGGAAGAGCTAGAAAATAGTCAGGGGCTTTCTTCTCATCCCCAGAGACTCAGATTCAATCGTTAGGAGTGTGGCTCTCCGTGCTGCCTTGAAGTTCCCTGGTGACAGTGATCTGAGACCACTGTGTATGTCAGAAGAAGAGGTTCTGATTCCCCCATTCTGATCCAAGGAGCCACTGAGGGCAGAGGAGATCAGGGAAGAGACCAGCATGAGCCATGGGCCCTCAGGAGCTTCTCTCAGTGGCTCCTTGTCGACCCCAGCACTGCCACAACTGACCACTTCCCGCCCCTTGGAATTCCTGTGTCCTCCCTTGGACACACTTTTCTAGCTGTCCGCACAGCTTCTAGGCTGCAGGATTGCTGCAGGAATGGCCAAGCCCTCATTCTGCTTCCTTCTGTGTCCCTGCAGTCCATTCCTCACAGGATGGCCACACGTGTCTATCATGTGTGGTGCCAGGGCAAGTCCTCCATGGATCCCCGAGAGTTTGGTGGAAACACTCACCATGTGTGGCTTGGCATCCAGGCTCCTGGTGACCTCTCCTTTCCCACCAGCTTCCTGCCACTGCTCTGTCCAGGGAAGAGGCCAACGGATGAGGTGAATCCTGTGGCTTTGCCTCAAGCTCTCCGCAGTGCTCCTCCGGTTTCCCACTCTGTCCTCTTCACTGGACACTCTGTTTTGCTCTTCAGAAGTCAGGGCAAGTGCTCAGCCCCCTGACGCATGACGCCTCCTCCCTTCTCTCTGTCCATTCAACAAAGCCCTTATCTATGACTCGCAGCTGAAGAGGTGAGCTCCTTCTCTCTGCCACCAGATCGGCTTTATTCCAACGTATTTGGGATCTCCTGTGGGTCTTTCTGAAGGAAGGAAAGATCCAGTGATGGCATCACCCTTTCAAATGATTCTCAGTCTACACTAAATCTGAAGAAAGATCAAAATCAAGAGTAACTGACCGGTGATCTTTGGAGCCGGAGCATCAATTACCCAAGAACTTGAAAACACAAATGCTTGGGTGCCAAACCTGAACTGCTCAATCAGAAACAATGGGTGGGAGCCCAGAAATAAGTTCTCTGAGCAAAGCCCATGAAAGTCTGAGAAGTCCTCTTCTACCCCGTGTGCTCCTTCATCATAAATACTTAGCAAAATATCTTGCTCTTTAAAGGCATTTAAATGAAAAACCACAACTGGGATTATTGCTGATATTTGTGTACACAGAAATGCCAAGAAGCATAAACATTAGCAGAGTGAGATTACCAAACCGTTGTTGCAACCGAAGAACATTTGTTTGAGAAAAGTTCCTCACCATGCCCTGAAAATACTTCCTTCTCATAGAAAGCAAGTAGAGTTATTAAAGTAACTCTTATTTCTTCTTTGTGAATATAGGCTAAGTTCCCTCTGCTGCTTCCAATGTGTTAGGATGCATAGAGCACAAGGGAGGAGAACTTGGTACTCCTTTACCCCCCCTGGGTAAAACTTTATTAATTAGAAGTTGGTCTTGTTTCTGTTTTGAAATGGAAGAGGAGCAAGGAGCACTGTTCACCACAAGTGCTGACCCTCTGACCAGAAGGGGCTGTGACTGACAACCAGGCCACTTTCAACACTTGTCCTAACTCCTCACATTATGTTTGCAATGCAGGCAATGTTCCAAAAATCTGATCTTTAATTGTGGCCAATTTGTGAAAGAACTCTCAGGGAAATTTCTAACCTGATATCTTTGCTAATGATTTTTCTTTATTTGTTAGTTGAATTACTTGTTTGGTTTCTCACTTATAAAATGGGGAATATTGATAAGAAAAATAAATTAGCTAATAGATATGATACTTGTGGTACTAATCTGAATTTTATATATATATATATATATATATATATATATATATATATAATTATTTGTGATTATCTTCTTGTAAAGAAATACAAATAATAAGGTGTTCAAATGTTTACTACTAAATGCCAATTCTGATGGATAAAATAACAAGATCATCTCCTAGTGATAAATCCTGTGAAACAATTAAACAGGTGGGATTAAACTTGACCTGTTTGGAGAAGAGAAACCAGGCCAGGCACTGTGTATGATCAGTGTGCCAGAGTAGGTGGAATAGGATTTTAAGTAGAGTGTGGAGGAAAGGCCTAAAAGAGATGTTCATGTTTGGGGAGAAGATTATCTGAGGGACAGGTGCTAAAGGCAAAGGGACCCAGACTCTGAGCTTGAGTTGAGAATATAAAAGAGGCCAGACTGGTTGGAGAGCAGAAGGCATGCGTGGTATAAAATGAAATTGGAGATGAGTACTAGCATAAACTGTGGCTAAGACCCAGTAGGTCCCAGTCACCATGAAGACTTCAGGTAACAAGCTGCCCTGGGTGAGAAGCCCTTTTGAGTATTTTGAACAAAGGAGTGCTATGTCCTGAATTCCATTTTTAAAAGATCATCTTTTCCTATGTGTTAAGAGTAATCTCTAAGAGAACAGGATTAAGGCACAGTGACTAATCAGGGTGCCATAGGAATCTTAAAAGTTTAAAAACGGTGATGGGTTAAGAAATGGTTGAGTTCTCCAAACATTTTGAAGATAAAAACCAAAAGGATTTGCTGCTGCATTGGTATATGACAGAAGGAAAAGCACAGAGCTCTGACTTTGAGGTTCTCTCAGCCTGGGCTTCCAGAGGAATGTTGGAGTTCCATTTGCAGAAATGAGAAAGTTTATGAGAGGCAGTGATTTCCAGAAGAAACTCAAAATTTTTAATTTATCTTTGTACATCTCAGCAATCTGGAACTGACCAGGTCCCAGCTGGATTTGTGAGTTGGAGCTTTCAGCACACAGGCCACTGGGGACACCAGTGGAAGGACTCTCCCTGGAGAAGAGAGACAGAGACGCAGCACATGCCATTGAGAAAGAGAGGCCAGAGAAGTAGAAGGGAATCCTGGAGAATTGGATGACCCGGAGCCAAGTGAAGAGACAGGGGGTGAAGAGGCAGAGAGGCACTGGGTCAAATGTTGCTTCCAGGGCTAAAAGATTAGGATGGAAACTGACCCTTAATGCAGCCATATAGAGGTCATGATTTGTTAAGACAACTTGAATGTTTCATGAAAAATGACTGATGACAAGAATATAAAGAGGTAGTAGAGACAAAATAAAAGATTTTTCCCAAGAATATTTCTATAAAAGAAAGTAGAGACATAGGGAGAAAGATGGATAAGAAAATGATCTTGACAAAGTTTTGTTGTTTTTAAAAATATGTAAAAATGAAATATATTTGTATGTTAATGGGGATGATACAGTAGAGAGAGAAAGACCCATGATGCAGGATTAAAAGGAGAGAATTACCATAGCAACCATTTCTGGGAATCCAAACAGGATGCAGCCTCCTGACATGTGGAGGGAGACAATCCAAATGTGAAGCACAAACACTTGGCTCACTTATGGTAGTAGCAGGTGAGACACTGGAGTCAATGCAAGGTGGGAGTTTGTGAAAGTTTTCTTTAGTTGTTTCTTCAATATTTCTATTTTGTTAGTGAAATGGAAAACAAGGTTATCATTTGAAGAAGTAGCAAAGAACTGTTGGATATTTGAGTACAGTATAGAACAAAAAAGTTGACCCCTAGAGACCCATAACATGACTGCCAACATCATTAAAAGTGCACACTTGAGGTCTTCAGTCTTGATTAAAAGTAGGGCATTTCAGCCTGTTTTTGGTTTTTCCTCCCCCATGTTTAGCTAGACAGGTCATATGCAGAGTCAGTAGGGAGAGGGATTTCTTCCAGGTTGGAACGTCCACAAAGAAGCAGATAGACAAGAGAGTGGATGGAATGTCCAAGGGTAGGGTTTTGGAAAGGAGCAGAAGGAATCACAGGATGACAGTGAGAAGGGTGAAATGTTGGTATGGGTGATGAACTTCAAGTCCTATTTATCTCAAACACTACCCAAATTAAGGACCCAATGAACATGCGTGTCTGATGCTGAGATTATGGAGGAGGCACACTTGCTGGTCACGACACATTCTGGAATGACCATGGAAGTATTTTATTCAAGGAGAAAACAAAATTCTTAGAGGAAACATGCCTAATAGCTGTGGGTCTGGATGTTTCCTGGGCTTGCCAATGTAACAGTGAGATATTAACAGGAAACTCAAAGACAAGACCTTCTGAGACCTGAGGTGGAGAAACCCAGGTCCATCATGTGGTTTCAAGGACAGGCAGCTGTGGTATGGACTGCAGTAAGCTTTTGCTGTAAAGGGGTCATATGATAAATGTGTTCTGCATCAATATGTTCCACTCTTTCTCCTTCCATTTCTTCATCCTTCTCTTCTTTCTTAACAATTCTCCATAATGTGCAAATCATTCTTAGCTCAGAGTGATTCAAAAACATGGTACCATCTGGGTTTGGCCTACAGGCTGTAGTTCCCAGAACCTGAACAGGCCTGGAGGTAGGGCATGGTCTGCAGGCAGCCAGGAGTAAGGCAAACCCCTACCCTCATCCAGGTCCTGTAAGGGGTCACATGACAAATATGTTCTGTGGTATTAAAAACAGAGGAAGTGGTATGCTCAGGTGCTAGTTTTCAATTGTTAGATTTGAAGAGAAGGAAAGTACAAAAAGTTGGGGATCTCCAGTTCTTTGCTGAAATGAACTTAACTGTGGCAGTCTTGTTTTGTGGACCTGTTTCAAGTAATTTTGAGAAAATACCTGATAGTGGAATTGCTGGATCTTTGGAAGTTGGAGGGTTTCTCCCTAAGCAGTCACCCTGTTTGGAAAGAGTATCATTGCACTGTATTTCATTAAAAATAACTAATCTAAAAATGTTATGACTCTTATCAAGACATAGGTCAAGCTTTGGAAATGTTAATTTTATAATTTCAGTAAATGAACTCTCTGGCTTGCTTTTATGGCCTGCTTCATTCCTTCCTGACTTTAATTGTGGTAATTATTTGTTTAATGTGAAAATATCATAGGTGACTTTTAAGTGCACAGCTCTCTGGTCCAAAAGATGTTTCCTTTAAGTGATCATGTTAGTGTTGCTTTTTCCTACCAAAGAAGGAGGGAGGAAAGGGAGAGAGAAGGGAAATTGCATGGAAATGGAAGGAGACCCTCAGTGTTATACAAAATTACATACAAGAGGAAGTGAGGGGAAAGGGAAAAAAAACAAGGGAGAGAAATGAATTACAGTAGATGGGGTAGAGAGAGAAGATGGGAGGGGAGGGGAGGGGAGGGGGGATAGTAGAGGATAGGAAAGGCAGCAGAACACAACAGACACTAGTATGGCAATATGTAAATCAATGGATGTGTAACTGATGTGATTCTGCAATATGTATACGGGGTAAAAATGGGAGTTCATAACCCACTTGAATCAAATGTATGAAATATGATATGTCAAGAACTATGTAATGTTTTGAACAAGTAATAATAAAAAAAAAGAAGGAGGGAGGAGATGCAAAGAGGTCAAGTTCCAGACATGGATTAATTCATGAGTTTATTTCAAAACAATGAACCATTTTATAGTCAGTATAGAAATTTGGAACCACACACCCAACTTATATCCTTATTCATTGCAATTCCTGTTAAATATGACCTTATCCACTTATTCAGAAAATAATTATTCCACTTATTTCTTTATTCATTGCATTTCCTGTTAAATATGACCTTATCCACTTATTCAGAAAATAATTATTCCACAATAGCTATTTAATAAGTTATTGCTATTGATCTATGTGGCATATTCTACGAATTACTTCTTCTTATTTTATTTCTTCACATAATAAAAGGTAATTTTCCCAATTACAAAACTTTGGCTTGGCCAAATTTCTTGTGGCACTGTCCTGGGAAATAAAATATAAGGAATCTATTGTTTGCAGTTTCTAAGGTCGCTGCCATTTTCCTGATAAATTGGAGTGGCCTCAAAGGTACCCCTATGGTTTTAGCCCCTCTCTGCCTAGACTATTCAAGTCGTACTCAGAAGTATAATAATTGTAAGTATAAACACAAGAGCCTGCAGTGAGGATGGTAAAGTACACAGAGAAAAGTCTGGGGTCTGTGCCTGCAAGGAGCTCCTTGCACCACCCCCCAACACCTGTGACTGTGCTTCCTCCTAATTTGGATGCATTACATAGCTCACAGTCACTGCCAATAATTCTACTCAGGCTTGAGGTAATCCATTTTGTCCTGCCTTCCTCTTTGTAATGTCAGGATGGGCTTTTCACAGATTGATTTTTTTTCTGTAGTTTTTCTATTCCTGGTCGGCTACTTGCATAGTGTATTATTTGTCTATGACTAAGTCACTGTCCATTCTGAAGACCTCTTCAGTCTCTAGGGGACTCCAATTTCTCTACCTTTCCCCAAATACAAAGCAGCTGATTCCTCAGAGTACTGCCATGATTATCAGCACTGAGCAGTGTGACACTTGCTGGCTGGATTCTAGAGGTGCTTCAGAGGAGAGCAGTTGGTAGGGGTAATAAGTGGCTCCGCTCTGAGAAAAGGGGCACCTCACTTGAGGTGCTTCAAACCACAAATATCCTTTGATTAAAATCTTGACCTTTCTCCCAATGGCAATGTTTCCTTTTATTATCTTCCTGTACTTGTGAATAGAAGCCAAAACACACACACCAGATGACAGTAAGTAATAAAGCAAGATATTCAAAAAGTAAGATTAACAATGTAGGAGGGAAAATGCCAGAAATAGCACTAGACAATGTGGAAAAATGGAGTGAAACCTCTAAAAGAAAGGAAGAAAATCATAGCCCATCCATCACAGTAAGAAGCATACTACATGTGAACTTGAAATAGACCACTCCAAGAAAGGCCAAGTCCACCCGCTGAAGATTTTCTGAGATTTTGAGATTTGGTTTCCTTTTAAAACCACCTCTCCATGTTTTACTATAGATTTTCATCCAGCCACCGGATGTACTCATCCATCAGCCTATAGTAAATCTTGAACACGGGGAAGGACAGGATTCCGTGGAGGCCGTCCTCCACGTGGTTGTGGGTCACAGGAACCCCGGCGTCCCGCAGGCGGCGCACATACATGAGCCCATCGTCCCGCAGGACGTCATACTGACAGGTGACCAGGTAGGTCTGCGGTAAGTCCCGCAGCTTGCTGTCTGCTGCCAGCAGAGGCGCGACCCTCACATCCAGGAATCCAGGATGCTTTCTGGCTAACTCAGATCTACCGAAGGTTGGAGCCTTATACACGTGTCCCTTGAGGAACCTCTCGGGGAGCAAGGAGCTCCAGTTGACCAGCTTGAAGAGGGGGGCCGCCTCCACCAGCACGTGCTGGTTATGTTTCATGGCCTTCCTCAGGGCACTGTCACTGGTGATGTAATTGCTATAGAACCAGATGATGAGAGACTTGGGCAGAGCTGGCATGTGTGCGTTGTCCTGATAGGATGGCGTTTCCACATCCAGAGTTTGCAGGGCAGGGTAAATTAGACACTGGATCTTGAGTCTGATCTTGATATCTGGGTCATCCAAGAGCTAAGGAGGAATTAAGATTGATAACACCCATTATTTTCATTTGAAAGAATCAAAAACAACTGTAAAAATATAGGCTACATGTAAATGAAAAGCCTCCAACAAAGTAATGACTGGAATATACCATCTCAACAGATTTCAAATATTTAAAATGGGCTTCTAGAACTAGATGATCCTGAATTAAAGCATGTTTTTAACGTGTGGAAAACACCCATCCTGTCCTCCTCACAGATAAGGCAAAGGGATTTGATCAAGAATTGGCAGCTTAATGTCCTGCCTTTCTACCAAGAGGGACCACCGGAAGAACTCTGCAAGTCCTACCTCATTTCCTGTCTGTTAATGTAAAAGTTTATTAAAATATACTAGTATGTCAACTGGTTGTGCCATGGAGAGAAAGAATCACTTAATAAGGACTTGGCTGTGATGCTGCTGTGACAGGCTGGTTTGGGAGATTTGGACAGGTGCTGTTTTATTGGTGCCCATTTTCTATTTCAAGCTGATGCGCTCATGTTCGTAAAGATCAGTGGTCTGAAGAGAGGAAGGTACAGAGACCAGACTGTGCCAGAAAAGTGATCCATAAAAAGACTTTTACAAGATGTTTTATTTTTTGAAATTAAAAGTACACTTTAAAATGTACTTTTATATGTTTTTAAAATTCATTTTATGCTATAAAATATATATTTAAACTTCTCTATAAAATACAGCTATTGGATGTAATCAAGTATTTTGCAGATTGTGGTTATGTATTTACATTTTCACTAAATACCTATTTAGACATTTTGGAGACCATTTGTAAATATCATCACAGGTTGCCAAATATTTTTAATATAAACTTATGTACGTGGTTTTCAAAACAACTCTCTGAAGTTTTAAAAGTTCATTTTTCTTTATAAGTGAGAAATGGATGTTTAGAGAGATTAAACGACCCAGTCAAGATGACATGTGGAAATTACTGCATCTCAAGAAAGTTCACATCTCCTCATGTCTAATAAAGTACTTTTTCTACCACATTACACAACCCGCAGTTGATTAGAAATCTACAGTGTCAAGTATTTGTTTTATATTGTGGTTATTTCAAATCCCAAATGCAGATTCTCTCCTTCTGAAAATGTCATTCAATGGACTCTAGAAGCTGAGACACTTATATAAATCTAACAACAAGAATAACAGCAATGTTGTTGTATTACTTTAAGTTCATAGTTTATAATTAAACGTCAGCTAATAAAATCTAAACTAGTACAGATGTAATGGATAGGTAGACTCTACTTCTTCTCACCACTGCATTGAAAAATAGTTCAGATTTTAAACAATCAATAGCAGTATGTTCCCTTTGCTATAAAAATGGAGTCCTTTCTATATATAGTGTGGGATTAAAATGCTATTTACTATTATTACTGTACTACCATTATTCAATAAAGGACAAATATATCTTATCATGTATGCAAAGAAATCCCTTGTCATTTTCATATTTCTGCTTTGTAAATCTCACAGGAACCTCTGAGTGTGCTGATGAATTTCTAAAACTGGTGTGATTACTCCAGCAACAGGGGAAGACTCCCCTGAAGATCACTGAATACAGTGGGATCTCTAAAAGGTTTGCCAGATCACTTCTGCACGAATGATACATTATCTCATTCATCTAACTAGTATAATACTTTACTGATGCAGATAAAATTTCAATCAAGGGATTATCTGTCACTTCATTAAGCAAGAAAATACTGTGACAGGAGTATAAATTGGTATAGTGATGTTTGAGGCTTTTTTTTTTCAATTATTTCTTTAATATTTCCCAAGATTGCTGCCTTTCCATTTACATTCATATTTTAATATGTGTATTCATTCTGTTTATAAGCAGATGATTTAAGAAAATAAAAATTAAAAACACGGAAATGGCCATGCCAAACCTGTTGTGCCACTGTGGCAGCCAAATTCCCCCCTGCACTATCTCCAGACACAGCGATCCTCCCAGGGTCCACGCCATACTCTTCAAGAATATTTTTGCGCAGGAACCACTTTATGGCATCATATACGTTTTCAAATTGGACTGGGAAGTGAAACTTAGGTGCTAATCTGTAGCTGTGCAGAGAAAATGTGGTTTTCATGTCACTTTTTAAAATTTATAAAAGTGTAACATATGTGCCCAAAGTGCACAAAAGGGTACAACAGCCACCTAGCCAGCACTCAGGCCATGGAGCAGGACCCTGCCAGCACCCACACCTTCCGTTTCTTCCCTTCAACAAGTACCCACACTAGGGCATGGGTTGATAGTTCTGTTCTTGCCCTTGATGTAAAGGCACACCTTCAGCACGTGCACGGGAGCCCTGAGTTTCCTGGGTGGGCGTTCCTTTGAGCCTTCTCTGCACCGCTGGGTGTTTCCCTCTCCCTGCACAGTGCTGCACTGTGTGGAGAGATCACAGCTCATTTTTACAGTAGCATGTGATAGGCTGGCCACCGATGGGCCAATGCGGCGTGATTCCACTAGCGCACAGCATCTGAAAAGACCAAACTCATAAAGTAAAAGAATCTAACACTGCTTGCCAGCCGCTGTAGAGAGGAAGGAACAGGTGTTACTCTTCAGTGGATTCAGTCAATCAAAATGAGAAGTTCTGGGGCTCAGTGCACAACATGTACCTGTGGTCAACAGTAGTGTATTGTGCACAGAAAAGCTTACTCTTAGGTGTCCTGTTTGGACTTCTTGCCACAAATAAATAGATGATAAGTAGATAAAAAGTATTTTACAAAGTATAAGTATTTTTTAAAAGGTTCTGAGGATTTACGTTTCTTTGAAGTTGGACTTCTCACAAACAGTGTGTTCTGAATATTCTAGTACATGTTTTTTGGTGACACCTACCTGCATTATTGACAGCTATGGAGTTTTAATATATATTTAGTCTTATTCTATATTGTCAAAGGGTTTTGCTCAGGAATGTACCAGGTGATCATGACAGAGCCTGCTAATGCATGTCCTTGCCACCCTCTGGTTAGTGCTAACATCAGGGATGAAGGTCCCACCTAATGAATTTCACTGATGTTTCCCTGATATATACTAACTATTCATTTGTTTATTGATGGTTTGGATATCCTTTCCAGTAAGCTGTCTTTTAAAGTCGGGTATTTATATTTTTTGGTTTTTTAAACTTATTTGAAATAAAACTATATTTTAGTCAAAGGGAAAGAAATACCAAAGCTGTTCACTGTTATGTGAATATATAGGTGACTAACAGTTACATTGCACAATGACAGTTGTTATCTAGAGTTAAGTGAAGTACAATTTAATGCCATGTACTTAATATTCACTCTGGATATGTATATGGTACTTAAAATATTCAGTTTTTAAATTAAATTTTTGTTGCTCTATAATTATACATAATAATAGGATTCATTGACATATTGGCACATGCACATAATTTGGTCAATTTCATTTCCCCAGTACTCCCCATAGTATTTATGTATTTTAGATAAGAATATATATATATATATATATATATATATATATATATGTATTTTAGCATTTATGTATGTACCATATGTAAATACAAAGACACTTCAAGACTTGTGTTAATGTCTTTTAAGTAGCATAAGTTCTTAACTTTTAATATAATCATTTTGAGTTATAATTCTAAATTCACCATGAAATTACCTATTTAAATTGTGTAATTCAATGGTTTTTAGTATACAGAAAGAGATGTGAACCATTACCACAGTCAATTTTAGACATTTTAGTCACTAACAGAAAGAAAGAAAAGAAAAGAAACCAACCTGCACTCACTGGTAGTCATTTCTCATTTTCCCTGACTCCTCAGCTCCATTCCTGGGCAATCATTAATCTGCTTTCTGTTTCCAAAGATTTATCTATTCTGGAAATTTCATTATAATGGACCCAATACATGGCTTTTGTGCCTGGTTCTTCTACTTTGTATAACATTTTCAAGATGTGTCCATGGCATAGCATGTCTGTGTGGTGACAAGTCACATTCCACTGTATGATATAATGCATCTTATTTATCCATACGCCAGCTGATGGTCATTGAATATTTCCACAGGGGTGGAGGTTCGATGCTGCTACTCTGAACATAAAAGTTTTCTACAGCGTTTTCATTTCCTTGTGTATAGATTTACTATTGGAGGTGCTGGGCAAGGGGTTGTGGTTTACATTTTTAAGAACACCCAAACTATTTCCTAAACTGCCTATGTGCATCCCCACTAGTAGAGAGGTTTCAGCAATACTAGTTATTGTCTGCTTTTTTGTTATAACCATCCAACTCGAAGTGCTATATCCTGGTTTGTTTTGATTTGCTTTTCCTTAGTGACTACTGATGTGTAACATATTTTCCTGTGCTTATTGGCCATTTTAAAAAATATTTTTGTAATTTTTGATAGACCTTTATTTTATTTATTTATATGTGGTGCTGAGAATCAAACCTAGTGCCTCACACATGCCAGGGGAAGCGCTCTGCCACTGAGCCCCAGCCCTAGCCCCCATATGGCCATTTTAATAGAACCCAAATTATCCATCTTTTTGGAGTGAGAGTTGCCATTTACCTTTAATATAAGAGTATATTCAAAGGCAAGGCATTAATTTGCATAAAATGTAAGATCTTTTAAATTTTTGTGGTTTATTAGTTATCTCAATGAAGCAGACATAGGCATAGCTTGTCTCTGGACTTGCCATCCTTAAGAAAACCATCTTTAAAGGCAAAGTTGAAATATAAACCAGTATTGGCTTGGATTTCCTAATTTCTTTTTTAAAAGATGTTATTAGTGATCACTTACAAATGAAATTGTGCATCTCTGTGTTGCCACTGTTTAATAATATGATTTAACTTGACAAATGATCATGAATGCTATTTCTTAACTTTTCCTTCATTTTCTGATTTTAAATAGCTATATAGGGCTCTGGCATGAGTCTACTGGCTGCAAACATTGTTTTCAAACATGGATTGTTGTTCTAGCATGGTATTTCACACGAACTGACTTTATTTTTCAATTTGAGAATAAATGTAATGTTTTAGCCTCCTCCGGTGCTGGACACAGGCTGAGTCCGGTTCAGGGATGTTATCTCTTAGTGTTCACAGTGACCCTCTGAGGAAGGAACCATTAGGATGTACTTTAAAGACATCATCTGACTTTGGGACACTCATTCTTAAAGATTATGACCTAAAATTGAAAGGTAATCCAGTCCAATCATTATGTCTGTAGATTATACAGTTTGAACTTTTGTGAAAAAAACTCTTTACTTTCTGCCCAACAACCCCCTCCCACACACACACACACCTTTTCCCCAGTGCTAATCAGAGTAGGTCCCTCCTTTGCTCTTAATTGCCTGCTCAGTGTCCCCTAGGAGCCTCAGCCTGGCCAGACCATGTGGTCCAGAGAGGCTTGCCCTGGGCACATCAGCCCTGAACAGAACAGCCCAGCTCTTACTTGGTCGATACGACGACAGCATCCAATCTGTCTGCTGTCCTTCTTGACAGCAGGTCATAGCTTATGAAAGCTGAAATAAAAGGAATAAGAGCAGGATATAAGAATGGACAGGTAAAGAAAGGGTTTTATGTTGACAAAGCCCCTGGGTTTGTTTTCCTTTCTGGGACTTGTCCAGGGGCTACCTTCTAGAGCAACAGGGAACAGATGCAAGGCTGTGCTACCCCTCAGAACCACCCTCACACTGCCAAAGTGTCCCCAGGGTTCTGTGCCCACCCTTCCGGGCTCCTGGTAGACACAGGACAGTCTTCCCATTGTGGGTTCTCTCTCCCTCCTCTGCTCTCCTAACCCCCCACAGGGGTTGACCAACTGTGCCTGAGGTCGAGCTGGTTAGCAATTCTCATTTGGACCCACATGTTCTTCCTCTCTGGAGCTCAGAGTTCTTGACCTGGACCCTGTCCAGCCTCCACTCCTCCCGTGGATCTGTATTCACTGGTGGGTAAACAGGTGACTATCAAGTACTCTGGGACTAAGTGGGTTGAGTGACTTTCTCAGTCACAAGACTGTGACTTTTATCTCTAAAATGCTTTCACTTCTAAATATATTTCATGTTTTTTTTACTGTAAATCTATATTCAAGAGATGTGTAATCTTTGCACACAATCTTGATGTGTCTGGCCTATGATAGCCTGAATTATTAACATATCAACTGATTACACAGTTGAATATAAGCTCCATGAAGAATTTTTGTCTGTTCAAGGATGCCTTCTTAGAATTGTAAATATGAGAATAAACGAATTAACCCTTGAGATGGCCCTACAATACCACTTGGAGAATGACAGAAGCAGCAAAGTATGATTCTTAAAGTCTTCTCAGCAGGGAGGAGAGCTTATGCCTCACAACTGTACCTGGGTGGATGAAGAAAGACATTCATGGGAAAGGGGGATTTGAAGCTTTAAGGAAGAGCAAAACTTTTCCAGGAGGTCAAAGCAAGAGAGTTCGGGAGAGATAGCAGCATCCCCCACAGAAGGCCCTGGGTAGGGACTGTATCACTTACCAGCACTTCCCAAGCTCCAGCCCCCTCCGTGTATGTAAAACACACTCCTTCTCAGGGTGTCTGACTTCCTCCTGGGCACATACACACGGACAGGAGTGTTGTTGAATTTTGTGTCAGTCACAATGACATTTTTATCTGAAGTTGGTGGGACTTCTGGAAATATCATCATGAGCATGAAGAAATCAAAATAACGGCCAAGTCCCAGAAATGTAGCCTGAAAATGAAATTCACACACATCTTTGCAATTCAAGTTCCAAAGGCTAAAGAGATCTCTGAACACATCAGTCTGCATTGATCCTTAATTAGCTCCAATGAAAGGAGCCAAATCCTCACACTAGAATCTCCTTTGTCCCTTCAGAAGAAACAGAGGTGCCAAGGCTGGCCTACAGTGGTCGTCAAAAGGAGGAAAAGCATCCAGTTAGTCCTCTTTCCATAAAGTGAGATCGGATCGAAGCTTCAGGGCTCCAGAGATGGACCAGACAGAGGAACCCTCTCTCAGGAACCTCACAGGTCAGTGCAAAAGCCAGGTAAGGAGACTTGCAAAGCCCTGACCACGCCATGGCCGAGCTGTGCATGGGCAGAACAGCTGGCTGAGAGCACTGGTGGAAGGAGGTTTCACCCAGGAGGCAGGATTTTAACCGACTTTTGAAAGAAAGACCATCTCCCATAAGAATTTAACTAAAAAAAAAAAAAGTTAAAAAGGAAAAACGACTCCAGCAGAGGTGCTATGTAGCTGGACAATGTGGGGCCTATTAGGCTTGATGCACAGGGGTGGGGGCAGGTCGGGAGGGAAAGAATGGACAGGAGGAAGGAGAGGCCAGGAGGCCAGCCAGCCTGCCTGCAGCCTGCCCCTCTACCTGAGAATAAGACACTGCTCCAAGCGCTCTATGTGCTTTTGTTATGGAGTGCGTGAGAACTACCAACCACGGCACCAAGTTGAAAGGGGGCAAAGGGTTCTTTGAAGAGCAGGCTAGCACCTCAAAGAACTCCAACACCTGAATTTTGGAAGTACAGAGTTCATAAAGGCAAGGCCCACAAGAAGGATTGAGGCACATGTAGGTCAGAAAGACCCTGTTGAGACAGATATTTCAATTACATGAGAGAATTGTTTTAATTGTACATTTCAGAGTCATTGTATTATATGTTAGGGCCACAGTCAGGGATGCGGGAAGGTCCTACTGTACTGTCGATGTGGATACAGCTGTCAGGAGGCTGGAAAGAGAACATTGTAAGCAAGCGTACAATGGAGACAGGTCAGAACCAAATAGCTTCACTTTGGTTCTTTTCCATTTCACTTTAATCTCAGTAATATGACAGCTTGCCTGCATGGGGCAGGGAATATTATCATATCACTGAAAGATGAGGAAATGAACCCAGAGAAGTTAAGGAAGTAGCCCTAGATTGCACAACTAGTTGTGCAATCTGGGTCTACTTACTTAACTAATATTCTAAATCCCGCAGTTTTATTTTTTATTTATAACACAATTCTTTAATAAAATATGTGAATACATATGCAAAGATTGTCAAGCATTTGAGGGAAGCCAGCCAAACTAATCAGGAAAAAGAACAGATGAATTGTAAGAGAGCAAATATTAGGAAGGAATTGTCCCCTTCTTGAAACTTGGCCAGCTATACATTACATGTAGAATTAAATCACCTCTTACTACCATTAGCCACGCTGCTCTGCCTGGCATGACACCATGACTCTTCAAATTAGATTGCAGCCTTTCCCATTATACCCAAATGTTTTAAGTGACTTCTGGGACTTGCCGATGGGCTGTGCTTGGTGTCTCTGCTCGAGAATTCTCCTTAGTGCTCAGGCTGCCGGCTTCATGTCATCCCATAGTCCCTAAGAGGCATCTCCTCTTCAGAATGGGCTTTGCTGATCCCAAACACAGGAGCCCTGCTCCTCACATCCGCCCTTATTGCTCTTTTCCCCACCGACTTCTCTCTTTTAAGTCAGTTCCTAGGACCTGAAATCATTCATTTATTTGATTTTAATTTATTATTTTCTCTCCCACACTAAACCTTGTTTGCCTAACAGATTTCAGTTGTTGAACAAGTGGGAAGCAAAATGTTCTGAAAATAGAACTTTAAAAATAAAGGGAAGACAAATGAAAAAATATGGGCAGACCCACCCAGGGTGCAGGAGAGGGCTCTACCTTCCTTGTCTGGGGACACCGGGCTGCTCTGGCAAGCAGGCAGTTCTCATGATGCAGCGGGGACACCCCTTCCATTTCTGCACATTATGTCCATTGTGGCCACCCTGGGCATGTGCCCACAAGGCTGCCTGTGCAGGGATTCCTTGAGAAGTTGTGTACATGCCCTCGTTCTATCCACTGAATCCTGAAGGAGAATGCCAGGATGTCTGTCAGGATAGCGGCTACACAGGCAGACGGTCGGTCTCTGGTTTCCTTATTAGATTTAAATACTAGCCCACACGGGAGATGAGCAGTTCAAAAGACGGCTAGCATTGTGACATTAATGCTACTAAACGTAAATCATCTTTTCAGTATGCCTACCCAAATGGCCCTCACTCACTGTTCTTGATATTTGTGAATGTGATTGCAATATATAAAATAGCAAGCAGCAAACGAACAAGCTATGTTTCTAAGGAATGAACAATCAAAAGTCAGAGTACTTAATTTTAAAAGGTGAATAAATCACTCAATCGAAAGAAGAGAATCTTGGAAAACGAACTTCTTTGGATCAAATGGCGGCACATGCCCATCTGAAATTCAAAAAATTGCAGACTTACCAAATGTGCAAGAGCTTTCAGAGGTGTGTTGGTCAGCATCGGCTCCTCAATATTCTCTGGGAGCGGCGTGTAGATGCAATATGCGGCCAGGACCCCCAGGAGAAGAAGAAACCATGACATTCTTCCCATGCTGCTGCTTCTTGGCCTCCCTGTCTTCAGGAACACAGAAGATGCCTCCCTCGCTGTGCCTGCCACTGAGCTGTGACAGCCAGGAGCTGGCCTTTACCTCCTGAATGTAGAGCTGTGCACCTGGCCAACAAGAAGCTCGATAAAGTTTAAACCCCACTGTTACCCAGCATGGATCCGGGTGAAAGCGAATGCTGCATTTGACGAGTTACAGGAAACCTGTGCAAGTTCTATCAGTGATCTCACTCTTATTTGTGCTTCAGCAAGCATGTATTGAGCAATCATGTTGAAAAAGTATCTTTAATCCTAATGAAATATTCTTAGGAAATATACAGGATGCAGATAATCTTATAAAAGAGCTCATTGTGGAATTTGCGAAAATAAATAAACATACTTTTACCGTCTCTCCCCACCCATGGTACTAGGGATTGAATTCAGGACCTCGGAACCATGCATTCTGGAAAAGTGCTGTACCTCTGAGCTCCAGCCCCTATCCTATGAACATACATTTTTTTTTTAAGTGTTGAAAACATAGGAAACAAAATAGCCATCGTTTCTGCCTCTACAGAATTCACAGTAACCTGTAAGAGATCGGAAATACTGGCAATTCATTATGATAATTTCTTGAGAGGAGAGTTATGAAAACTAATGATGATAGTAGTGATAACAGTAATGGTGAAACTTACTAATTATTTATTATACCATCCTGGCCCTATGCTAAGTGACTTACATACAGACTTTAAATGAGTCCAAATGATAAGTCTATAGGATCAACATTATTGTTTGCCTATAAATGAGTGAAATGAGTTTTAAAAGGGCTAAGTAACTTGGCTACGGTCATATAACTTGAAGTATTAGAGTGAGAACAATTTAGGTAGCTAAGAGAATTCAAAGCTTTTTACAGACATGGAGCCCCAAGACCGTGTGTGTGTGTGGGGGTGGGTGTATGTGTGTGTCCTGCAGTGGAAAAACAAAAAGGAAATAACAACAACAACAACATCACACATTGCTGAGATCCATGCTGTGGACACCTTTGTGTATTTCCTACCATATCTTTTTTCTACTTCTCATACATCTTTCCTGTCTGAAGTCTGGAATTAATCATTTTTTTCAAGGAGTCCTGATTTCCTTAATCAGGGAATGAAAGTAGAGGAGAAAACCTTGGAACTATATATACTCATTGATGCTAGACCATTTTAGTATATGGAGAAAGTATAGATTTGAAAAATATGAATGATTTTTAAATTTGACTCCACAAGATTTCCCCTCCATTTCTTTATTTTTACAATTACATGTAGTTTTTCAAGTGGATAGTTTGTTTGTGTATTACTGAAATCACACATACTACTGTTGCAAAATTAAAAAACGGATACACAAAAAAATTAAATACTTTAAAGCATTTCCTATGACTCATCTTTAAAGCAGCATTCTGAGAAAATGGGTAAAATTTGATGGGTACCTTTGGTACTTCGTATGCATTCATTTTGGATATAAAACCAATTAGTAACCATATTAAGAATGACTTTAAAATGAGTACAACAAACCTGTGGTCAATACCAACCTGTCCCAATGGGCATTGTTCCATGGGCACATTCTGGATCATGCCCACTTGACTGACGCCCTTCAGGTTTATCCCACTCTCCTGCACTGATATTGACCTTTTGTGATATTCCCCAACCCTGAGCAGCTGAATGTCTCACTTGTCCTTGATGGAGATTATGGTTGTACCCTTAAGGGAGCCACCTGAGATCTTTCCTTTGAGGACTCCAGTCATCCTGTGGCTTCAGCTGAATAAAGTATTAGTAATAATAATTACAGCTAGCATCAACAGTATTTTTTGGTTGTCTCCTGTAACTTTCCTCATGAGGGTTGATGAACTGACACCATCCACATACTGAAAGCGAGCCAGATCCTGCTCAGAAAATTTAATTAACTGACCCAAAGTGTCCAGCTCACTTTCTGGTTCCACTGTTATTACTTCATTTTACTAAGGGAGAATCTATTTCTTAAATGTGAAATTCTACCTTTGTTCCTCTATATTCTCTTCAGAACAAGATGGTCTGAATTTTCATTTGTTTTGCCACCCATTAGCTGTAGCTTTTTACGATCCTGGTATCATGAAAATTTGATTGCTGACATTATCTGACATTTGATTTACATGAGAATATAAGTTCTCAAAATATTAACACAAATATTACTATAATCAGTCATACCAAGAAGGGATGTTTCTGCCTTAAATTCACCCACTTGAGTCAGATACTCAATAAGGTCTCTAGAAATCCACTCTCCACTGTAATGTTACCAGTGTGATGCAAGGTTAAGTTTCATTGTTTGAATGTGTACTAAATTTGCAAAAAAATATTTTATGTTCAGTTTAATTTTTAATAGTGAGCAATATCATTTCCATAGCTCTGACTGAACCCACCTTTCTGCATTCCTGTCTTTCATTCTGGAGATGGATTTCTGTAAACTGGGTTTCCCAAATTTGTTGCCCTCTGGATTCTGCTAATTCCTACCAGGGGCAGGCATCATCGGGAGATTGGAAGACGGAAAAGAAAAGTTCAACTGATACTTCTGTTTCTTTTAGAAGCCTCTACAATTGTCAAAGACAGTGCCAGCTCTGGCATATTCTGAATTCCAGCAAGGCCTGTCCATCACGCTCAGAAGGGCTCTCGGCAGCAGCCACATGGGGCCCTCAGGAGGCCAAAGTGCTGCATGTGCACCAGCCTCCTACACACCCAGCTCCTGATCACAACTCCTCCTTTCTTGCCTACCCATCCCAGGAATTCTGGCAACTCCTCACAGCAGCCAATCTCTGGGATCTCTTTTTTTTTTTTTTAAGTTCTAACATCTGTGTAGACCACTGTTTAGATAGATGACTTCTGTTAGCTACATTTAGCACCATTTCCCTCTCCAAGTATGGGTGTTGATGCTAAAATAAAAAATTTATTGTACGCCTATTGGTCAGAATTATATACACCAGTCTTCTCCCCACGAGTTCCTCTCAGCTTATCCTCTGAAGCAATTACAAAAAAGGAGAAGTCAAGAAACACGAATTTCACAATGATGATTTCAAATTTTACTCACAAAAAGGTGGACATACTTCAGAAAGCCCTGGGCCTTTACGTAAGTTAGAAACATCTGAAGCAATTGCTTGGTGTCCTTCTGGGCTCAGACCTTGGGAAACAGATCTGGGATTCTGGCTGGTGAAGAAAGAAGCTAGGCACAGTTGGGATAGTAGACGTGCTTCATTCCAAGGCTGCAGAAGGCCCTGGGCCCTGAGTCTTTACATAGGCTTTTTTGATAGGCAGGCCAGACAAAGAAGCATGGTGTCAACAGGGTGCGTCGCGAGCTCATGCTCACAGCAAATGTCTATGACCTTGAGTACATATGCTGAATCAGGGTACTCATGACCTTGACTACCAACACAATTCACCAGAAGGCTCAGTGAGAGGGCCTGACTATCGCCATCTTGGGCCTGCCCTACAATCTACCACTTTAGGGTTCCTTGCCATACAGTCCACGTGGTTGGAGTCTTTCACCATGAACCCAAGGTAAGGATGGCAAAGCCCTGCAACCATTGGCCACAAGAGTAGTACAACATACAACAACATGTATATTGCTAACACACAATCAGAAGACAGACCCAGCTCACCACCTAGGATTACAAAACCAACACCAGTTTCCTCCCATATTGAGGTGGCAATGAAAGCCCTTCCCAGCCCACAGACCCTGTGCCCAGCCCTTCATAGAAGGTGGGTTGACTGCAGTCCTAAGCTGTTCAGGGGCACAGTCTGGACTTGCCAGGGTAGTCAGGCAGAAGTCAGGGGCACTTGGCACATCCTCAGCAAGCAGAGGAGTCTCTCACTCTGGCGTAGACATGTGTCCAGTTCACAATGTGTTGACGGGGACACACCTATGAACCAAAGGACAAAGCCATGCTTGCAAGATTTGAGTGTTGGGAAAGCACAGTGGCCACCTGTGGTGGCTTCCCTGGCAGTGATGCCACACTCCTGCCCTTTGGTCTTGAACTTTAGCAGGTTTGTGTGCACGGGAAGCAGGAACTCATAATGGGCCAAAGGGAAAGAACAAATGCATCCTTTAAAATCTGGTCCCATCTAGGGGATCTGGCCAAGTCACATTCACGAGGGTGGGGACCATTCGCTGGTCACCCATGGTGTCATAAAGAGATCATATTACATACCTTTGCTCCATGGAGTTAGTGCTGCCTAGTGGAGGGGGTGCCTTTACTGCCCAGGGCTGTGTCCACTCCACAGCTTCCCCCCATTCAGTTCTTTGGGAGCAGGCAAGAGACCAACCCCTTGCTTCCCAAACCCAGGCTTAGGTACAACCTTTGTGGTAACCTGGACCAGTACTAGGGCCACTGTGCGCTGCAGCAATGCCTCCACAGGAGCTCATCCCCCTCATCAGGGACACTCCTTCAGAGCTATCACAACTGCCCACAGACCCTGTGCCCACCCCTTCATAGAAGGTGGGTTGACTGCAGTCCCAAGTCCATGCTGAAGCAGGCTATTATCTCTACAGTGCCTGCAGCCTGTGGGGGTCTGGGACATGCAGCTTCCATCAAATCTGTAACTGAGTTGCCCCTCACTGTACCCCCTGACCTATGAGATGGGCGCTTTGATCACTATTGTGATGAGCTGGCCACACAAAGCCATCAGCACTGTTGGCATGCAGATGGTAGCACTCGCTACACTTGGCCATGAGGCCAGGCAAACTGCAAGCTTGTGGTTGTTTCAACTGCCGTTGAGGCAAACACAACACTTTAACATCAGGAATGGGACAACATCGTCAACCTGACATCATGCTAAAGAGCTACATCCACACATTACCTGGCTGGCTGTGGCTCCAAGGCGTCGAGGATGAGGATACCCCCTGAGCACAAGCCACACAGGCTGGTGGGTATCCACCAGGTCACTCCACATGGCACGTGGTTTGACCATGTCTCGCATGGTTTTCATATTTGCATGTTGTAGGCAGTACTGTGATCAAGCCACAGGTCAGTGGGAGCATCTGCTTCACCATTCCCTGGGCTAGTCAGAGGATGTGACCAGTAACATGCCCTAAAATCACCTGTTCCAGTGGCCTAGCTCCCAGAGATCTTGCCACAGAACTTGACCCCAATATACAGCACAGCTGTCAGTACATGTCACCAAGGGGGTGTATCATTTGCACTCATCATCCAGTGTGTGGCTCAGCTCACTGGCCACTTTGTCCTGTACAGCATAAAGCCACACAGTGCCTGTCTTCGGCTCCGTGTCCACCGCCGTCCACACAGGCTGATACAGTGGACAGTTCATAGCTGGAGCTGTCAGTGCCCTAAGAACTGGGCAGTTGAGGTGCCTAACCTTCAGGGTATGGACTTGCCTATGGTTTAGACACAAGTAATACCTTGAATCTCCTAAGGTGCAGCCTGCAGGGCTGACAATATGCCCTGCTGCCACGAGTATACTCACTCTGAGCTGCACTTGTCCTGGGCAGGATGCTCAATTGTGCATCCGTCCCAATGTGGGCTGCATGGTGTGCCTTAAGATCTCAGCAGCCACCTGCTGTGGCCTCTAGGTACACACAGCTGCAAGCTGTTTCTCTATCAGAGCACAGCGGACTTTTGCACCCCCCTTCAGTTGGGCTTAAAATCAAATAGGCCGTCTGAGCCCAGCGCCATGTGTTAAAAAGGCTGCCTATCCTCCATTTATTTCTGGCATCTTTAGCAAGGATCAGAGGGCTGTAAGTATGTGGGTTTGTCTCAATATCTTCTATTCTGTTCCCTTGATCTGCATGGCTGTTTGATTCCAGTGCCATGCGGTTTTGGTTACCATCATTCTGTAGTATAATTTGAGGGCAGGTGCTGGGATATATCTCCAGCATCGATCCTCTTGCTCAGGATTGCTTTAGCTATTCTGGGTCTCTTATTTTTCTAAATGAATCTTAGGACAGTTTTTTTCTAGTTCTATGGAGAATGTTGTTGGTGTTTTGATGGTGAATGCATTGCACCTGTAACAGGTTTGGTAGTATGGCCATTTTGACAACATTAATTCTGCCTATCTGAGCATATGGAAGGTCTTTCCTTCTTCTAAAGTCTTAGATTTCAATCTTCAGTGTTGTATAGTTTTTCATTGTAGAGTCCTCCACATCCTCAGTTAGATTAATTACCAAGTATTTTTTTCTTGAGGTTATCATGAATAGTTTTCCAGATTGCTTTCTCAGAAGATTCATTATTGAAGGATAGAAAAACTATTGATTTATGAATGCTGTTACCTATTACTTGGCTGAACTCATTTATCAGTTCTATAAGACTGGTGGAGAGCTTTTTTTTTTAATATATCTTCTAAATGTAGGATGATTTCATCAGCAAACAGATAATTTGACTTCCTTTCTTCCTATTTGTATCCTTTTAGTTTCCTTTTCTTGTGTGATTGCTATAGCTAGAGTTTCAAGAACCATGTTGCATAGGAGTGATGAGATTGCACATTCTTATCTTGTTTTTGGAGGAAATGCTTTCAGTTTTTCTCTGTTCAGTATGATGTTGGCTTTGTGTTTATCATATGTCTCCCTCATAATATTGAGGTTAGTCTCTTCCATCTCTAGTTTCTCCATCATTTTTAGCATAAATGGATGCTGGACTTTGTCAAAGACTTCTTCTACATCTATTGAGATGACCACACAATTCTTGTCTTTAACTCTACTTAGGTGGTGAATTACATTATTGATTTGCATATATTGAACCAATATTGCATCCTGGCATTTGATTATAGTGTATAATCCTTTTTTAAAAAAAAGAGAATCTTTAAATAAAATTAAAGTTGAAATCTTGAGTACAAAATTGCTGCCATTAGATTTTTAGTTTATTCTAATTACCAAAGTAAATAATAATAAGGGTTTCTAAGGTAAACTTTCAGGTTTAAATATTATCTTTAGGTTTAACTGACTTTAAGTTAAGCAATATCTTGACTTGTTTCTTCATCTGTATACTAGAATCATAATAATTTTTAAATCACAATTTTAAGTGATAAAATATATTTTAAATGCATATCATAGTTTGTCGCTATGTATTCCTTCAAAAATAGATGCTTAATTTATACATGATATTTATAGGTCTATTAATTTCTAAATGAGATTTATAAGTCTATTTTTGAAGATAATACAGATTTGCATCCAAAATAATGAAGGCCAACCAGTAGTGGAAAAATACATACAAAATTCTAGGTGACAATTTGTCAAAAAATTTTCTAGGTGTAAGTTCAGAAAAAGTACCCCTTAAAATAAAGGGAAAACAAAATCATCACTATATGAATAAAAATGAAGGGATACTGCTGATTTAGAACTTTCCTTTATATAATACTGAAGTCCTTCAGGCTGAATGGAAATGATAGAACATGGTAGATTAAATTCTCAGGAAGGAATGAGAAGCATAGAAATGGTAAAATGTATTCACAGATATAAAGGATTATGCAGACATCCCTCTCTGTCCCTAAATTTGTTTATTTTAACATTGCTTTGTCTGATGTTTTAACATCTACCCCAATATTCTTACAGCTGTCGTTTTCAGGGTATTACATTTAACCTATTTGTGTGTATATTCATATATCTTGTCTTTTTTCTGAACTGTTGTATCTATTGGATATGTAGAAACATAGCACTGGCAGCTGAAAGAGGAAGCAGTAAATGGAGTTTAACTACATGAAAGTGTCCATATTTTATTGTAATTCAGTCATTAGTAGCCAGAAGTAGATTGCTATAAAGATGAATATATATATTTTAAATATTTTTATTTTTCAATTGTAGTTGGATACAATGCCTTTTACTTATTTATTTATTTTTATGTGGTTCTGAGGATGGAACCCAGGGCCTTGCACGTGCTAGACAAGCGCTCTACCACTGAGCCACAACCCCAGCCCCAAGATGAATATATTTTAATTCATAGTGCCACCACTGAGACAATACTTCATATATATTTGAAAACTAATAGAGGATTTAACAAAAGCAAACAAATATTTATTTAGCATAATGGATAATCAAAAGAAATAGAGGGAAATAACTTGAGTTACATAGAAAATCAACAGAAAAATTATTCATATGATTCCAATGACATCACAACTGTACTGACTATGAGTAGACCCAGTTCTCCAGCAGAAAGGCAGAGATTATCAGACTGGATGAACGAGAACCAAATGGGCAATGTCCCCATGTGAAATAGCTGAGATTCAGGACCTAGTCATGCTTCAGTGCTATGGGCTACTAAGTTTTCACCTTCCTTCCTGAAACACAGACCTGTGTGGGAGATCAAGTTCCTGTTGCAATGAAATATTTTGCAGAAAATAATGAGTTTAAGTATTAACTTAAATGGAAAATTTATAGAAAGAAAAAATATAAACTCATCAAAGCTTTTGGTGTTTAACATGATGTCTTCCATGACAGCTGCATCTACTCTGAAAGACTCTTTCATAGCTGTCAGGCCAAGAGATTTGAAGTTAAACCCCCAAATTGCAAGTCCAAATTGACTATCCTTCTGAGTCTGGTGTGGGCAATTTGGAACTTGATAAAGAATAGTGAGATCCTATTATTGGATTTAAAATATTTGTGTGAATTCTTAGTTTTCTTTAAAAAAAAATCTTCAAAGTCCCACTGAGCCTGTCACCTGCTGGATTATTACTTCTTCACTTCGTGTCTTAGGAAGGGCTTAGTCTTCCAGTTTTGAAGGTCAGTTTTCCTGACTTATAAGTATTTTCTTTTAAATTTTCAGAATAAACTGCCCCTGTAATATTAAAATAGATGTCTTACAAAAGTGATTTATGTTGACTTAGGCTGGAAGTCCCCTGTGAGCCTCGTCAAATCTAGCTACAGCTTGTTCTATTCCATCTTAATACAAAAGACACTGAACTCAAGGTGTTTTCCTTAATAAACAATGATTTTTGTCTTCAGAATGGTATCAGATGCCACAATTAAAGAGACGAAGCTAGTTGGATGAGGAAATTATAAAATATGTTAATCAAATAGCAAGGAGTTTTTATAATCTCTAAGTTTTGTGCATTCCACCAAGAAGTATAATAAATATAAAACAAAGAACACTTAAATTGGTGCCTTGTATGCCCAGTGAGAGTCAAGTGACAAGGGTCTCACAGATCCTCAGCTGGTATCCCTTCAGTGGAGTACAATGGGTAAGATAATGGCTGCTTAATGGTAGATTTCCTCAGATCATTCCCCTCTCCTCATTCTGAATCTGTGCTCTACAGTCAATTTTGGTATTGAGTTTAATTAAGAAATGATCAGAGGAAAATCCTTGCCAGTTTTAACAGTTATCTCTCTCAATTAACTCACAAATTCATTCTGGTAAATCTTCATTGTGTAAGGGCCTTGAACCATACAAATTGAATTTCTGGGTATCCAAAGTTAAGAAACCGTGTTTTAATCCATTTAATGTGTTCAGTAATTTAGAAATTGGAAATTGCAATCCAACTGAAAGCAAACGTAAACCAAACAGAGACCAGGATAGACCTGGACAGATCAGCGATGCTTGACTAAGCAGCCGAGGGGCACATTTTCAGGAGGAAAATAGCAACTGCCTACAATAGGGTCTGAGTTTTCTAGGGTTTGACAAAACTTGAATCATAGCAGAATGTGTTGGTTGGGTTGCGGTCGGTTGGTCGGGAAGCTGCTGTGAAAGTCCAGAGCCCTCCTTTGCCTTCTCTCCGGGGATCCATTGTTCTTCCTTTCTGCGTGGGGATTGTTGTTCCATCTCCTTCACCAGGTATAGACCTTCATGGGCCAGCCACTGGGCGTTTCAGTAGCTACAGGGGAGGGAAATTAAAGGAGAGGAATGAGTGATTAGGAGATAGACGGCAGACACCGGAAATAATGAAGAGTAGATATGAGAAAAGTAGTGTTTTTGAAAAAGACATCAAGATGAGAAACTTGATATTAACTAAAATAACCCTTTTTGTCTGGGATAAATGTAGAAAATAGTTTTCAGAAGAGCCAGTATGGCCAACGGTGGATTACACACATTGATCACAGTATTATCTGTTAACAAATCTCAGAGCAGCCAGAAATTGAATAGTCAGCTCAGGGTCAATGAAAATATTTTTCTTTACTTGCAATGCTTTTCTGCTCCACTAGAAAATGTGTGGCACCCATAAGACTGCTGTTCACATTGTTTGATGTAGGGAGCAAGTCATTAGGGGAGAAGGTGGAAGGAAAGAGAGTGTTGCTTCATTTCCAAGTTATTAGCCTCACAAAAGGAAGAGTCATAAACCCGGAGGGTCCTCTGAGGTGACATGGCTGTTGGGCATCTGCTGTCTGGTCACCATGTCAGTAACCCTTTGTACAACTATAAACCAGGCCTGTGCAGTTCTTCCTTGAGCATTATTAGCCTGTACACAAATGCTTCTATGAAAAACTCCTTAAGGATGAATACAAGAATTACCTTACTAAATTCAAACTTGCTGAGAGCCATAGCCAAGTAGGAATGATGCATGGCATTTTTGGTTGAAAGGTGACACCAGCAAGCCGTTGAGATGATAATGGTTATGTTAAGATGTGCATTCAATTGGAGATTAGACCCCTGCTGTCCGCCTCAGCCTGCTACTTTGGAGCTCTCCAGGGACTCCCAGAGGGTTCCCATTGGTCTGGGAAGTGCAGTAGGAGGGAATTCAGGAGGAGGGATTTCCTGTTGGTGTAGTGTGTCCCGGGGGAAGGCCGCGTGCGTGGCATTCGTGGGAGTTTTTGGAAATAAAGTTTGTTCCTGCTTGAGTGGCTCGTGATTTTGTGCCCAGCCAGACTGTGGCACAAACTAACCACAGTGTGCTCAATTTGTAATTTCTAAACTTCATACCTTAAAATGTTTTCATGCTTTAAAAAATTATTCATTGTGGAAGCATGAATATTATGAATATTATTTGATGCCTCAGCCAGCACTGGTACTATTTAATATTGAAAGTACAAACTACTTGCATACATTCTCCCTTTTCATTCTGCACTTAAGATTATTCAAAAATATGCAAAACAGGAAACAGATCTTGAGAGCAAGAATTCCAGAACAGAAGAAATTATATAAATTTTTTAAATGTCCCAGGTGTTTTTTTTTTTTTCTCTTTAGCAAGTAGCTCTTGGTTGATATGTACCGTTCCACTGTTGTAGGGCAAGATGGGACGAGCCGTTGAAGAGCGGACAGGCTGTGCTTTTGCAGGTTGACACACAGCAGCTCTGCCCTCTGACATTTCACCATAGAGGCTGGCAGTGGCTGCAAGTGCCTGTAACAAGAAACCTATAGTAACAGACTCAGGAAAGAAAAAGTAGCAGGCACATAGCAATCCCCCTTTAGGCTTAGTGCAGTAAAAGTCCTTAGTACAGTAAGAGTCCTTGGGCTGTTAACCACCCTCCAGTACAATGGCAGCAACTCTCTTGCCTTGATGTACCCAAAACTTGCTTATGTATAACAGTGAAAGCCCGGCTGCACTCAGGGCTCAGTCTTTGGGAATTATGCCTCCGGACCATGGTGCCACTAATAACGTGTTGCTTCTAAATCTCAGTGTTCTGACCCTCGTTTCCCGCCACAACTCTATAGCTCTCACATGTTGTGACATACTCCGTTCCTCACAGCTCCCAAATAATACCTGGAGAGGTGAGTAGACACTGGGCTTCAAAGACCCCACAATCAGCAGCAACACAAGCACACAGCTTCCTTTCTCCAGAGCCATTCACTGTCTTTTTATCTTGGCAATACAATGAATACACATTTTTGGAACATCTGAATTGTGTAACTTAATAGGAAAAGTTCTTAGGCACCATTTTGCAGTATTATCAAAAAGTTTCTGAATACAGATTCTGTTGGTTAGTTTTTAAGTCAACAAAAGCAATCTGTCATTTATGTACCTGTAGTGAAATTCAGGGTGCAGGCCACAGCCTGTCAAGGAAAGACATCTGTAAGAAGGTCCTGTCAAGAGCTTTATTTCATTATGGACATTGAGTAAATGAGCACTTACTGAGCCATAGGTAGTACAAAATATTTTAACACTACAGAAAGGTCATAGGGAAAATACAGGATACTTCAAATGTGCTCCAGATAGTACATTTTGGTGTAAAGGATAAAAAAAAAAAAACACATATTTTGAAAAACATATTTTGAAATTATTGTCAGCATTGTTGAGGCTTTCCTGATGGACATTGTCTCTGCTGTCAAAGATTGTAATCCTCCAGCACCACCATTACCACTGCCACTCCCTGCAATTGCAATAGAAAAAGTGATCATAATATTATGATTGTGGTAATAGCTCACATTTTTACCACTTTTTCTATGCCGAGGCAGTATGCTAGAGGACCTAAATCTTAATTAAAACTAGAACTAGTATTACTTTTTTTGCCTCCTTCCCATAAACAATTACAATTTAGAACAATATGTACAATACAAATTTCCCAACATTGAGCCATAGGCAGTCAGGACTCTGATTACTGATAAGGAGAGGGAAAAACAAGGCTGACCTCTACAACTGTCCAGGCTCCCTGCCTCCAGGAGGTCCTTCACCACGGAGTAGGAAGAAGAAACTGAGGCGGTGCACAGGAGGCAGAGGTCAGAGAGGAGGGAGCAGGGGCAGGAGGATACTACAGGTGGAGGGCCCCACAGAAATGAGCCCTGAGCGAAATGTCCCCAGCTCCCTGGGGTTTCTGGGTCTGCGGAGACCAAACTGCATGTGCTTAGCAGCAATACGGCCACAAGAATGAAGGAGGAACTTCCAGGCCCTGTTGAGCTAAAACACCCCAGTGAGTCACACAGAGACCCTGGTAGGGTGGACCCAGTTTAACAAAGCTCTGTGACTGTAACAAACCATGAAACCAAGCCCCAAGGGAAACAAATGGACCCCTGAGAAACTTAACTGCTTGCTAAACAAAAACCCAACAGCCTTTACAACCAAACAGCAGGATCCTGACAGCCAACGCTGAGATAGTTATGATATTAAGCATCCCATTATAACTACAAAGTGATAAAATGTGACCAAGAACTGGAAGAACATTCCAGTGATCAGAAATAGACCCAGAAACAAATTAGCAAATATTGGTTTTAAGGCAACTATCATTCATATGTCCAGGGACTTAATTAACAAGGTAAAAATTAAAAGAATTACATAAAAGGTATGTAAAAGAACCAAAATGAGACCTGAGAAGTAAAACATCTCAAACAAAAATTTCAATGATTATGATAAAATTGATGAAAAAAAAACTGCAGAAAGAAATATTAATTGTAAAAACAGGACAAAAGAACTATTAGTTTATTTTAGTGAGTGTCTCAAAGTAAAAAAATAAAATAAAAAAGATTCAGAGCCCCTGGGTTCAAACCTTGGTACCTGTTGGGAAAAGTATAAACGGCAGCCATACCCCAGAAAAAAAACCCCAACATGGCGCCTAAGCACCTCTTATTCCTACCTTCTTCTTTTCTGCAGTGGCGTGAAAAGTTCCCGCCCATGTGAACTCTCCCGCCGGCGCCAATTTCAAATCTCGCTGGCGGGGAACCTTAGCCCCAGTGAGAACTAATTCCTGGGCTCCGGAGCTGATATCTGAAAGAACTTGCCAATAAACGGGTTGCCTGCCATTTATCTAAGCCCTACCATCTCCCCCTTAGTTCTATATAAGCACACAGCTTTTTGCAATAAAATTGGAATTCTCCCGGCGAAGTGTCTTTGCGTGGGGAATTCTTTCAGTACCAAAAAAAAAAAGCTTCTTATAGCTATTGTTACTTATTGTTATATGATTGTTATATGTTTAGATATTGTTGACTTTAAATATTTGTCTTTGGAAACTTATGAATTATATTTTATCTCCCCTAACAGCTATTCTTGACTTAGCTTTCCCAATTACACTTCTCAAATTCAGGATAATAAAATTTTTAATGTGTTTCATGCCTAATCTATTTTATTTTCCTAAAATGGCCCTTAGATAACACAAAAAATTTTCTCAGTGGACACAACATCTTTGTTTGTATGTGGTGCTGAGGATCGAACCTTGGCCCCATGCATGCCAGGCGAGCACACTACCGCTTGAGCCACATCCCCAGCCCCAATCTCCCTCATTCTTAAAAAAAAAAAAAGAACCATAATAATTAGCTGGTTTGTCTAAAATTCCCCATGTTTTCATGAATTCAAAATTAGAGTGAAAGAATCTGAAACAACTTTATACCAGTAAATCTGACAGCTTAGACAAAGCCTTAGTAGATATCTTCTGCTCTTCAACAAATTATCCCTAACGTCAGTGTCTAAAAGAACATGAATCACCACAGATTGTGTGGCCTCAAATTCAGTGAGGCTCAGCTGGATTCTGTTTCTGGGTCCCTCACCTCCCAATGATCATGGCATTGACGTCATCTAGAGTCTCAACCGGGGAAGGACTTTCAATCTCACTGACATTACCGTTGGTAAAATTCAGTCCCTTGGTGTGAGGTCAAGGGCCTTGGTTTCATAGTGGTGGTTGGAGGGAGCTCATGGTCAGACCCTCAGCCTGGCACTTCTCCCTAGGAGTCTCACAACGGGGCAGTGTGTGTCATCAGAGTGGCAGAGGAAAGGCAGACAGAGGTCAGTCTTTTATAGCCACATCTTGGAAGTGACCTCCCAACACTGGGGCCATATTCTATACCTGCAGGGCAAAAACTAAGTCCAGAAGATGTGAATGTTAACTTCCCTGATTTGATCATTGCATATGGGATATGTGTATTGAATTATCACACAGAGCCCTGTCAATTACTAGAATTAAAGTCAATGTTCAAAAGTTAAAAAAAAAATCGCTTACCAAGTAGCATGTTTCCATAACAGCTTTCTTTTTCTTTTTTTTTTGCATCCCCAATCCCTTTTATTTGTTGTATTTTTTTTTAATTTTTATTGTTGGTTGCTCAAAACATTACATAGTTCTTGATATATCATATTTCACACTTTGATTCAAGTGGGTTATGAACTCCCATTTTTACCCCATATACAGATTGCAGAATCACATCAGTTACACATCCATTGATTTACATATTGCCATACTAGTGTCTGTTGTGTTCTGCTGCCTTTCCTATCCTCTACTATCCCCCCTCCCCTCCCCTCTCCTCCCCTCTTCTCTCTCTACCCCCTCTACTGTCATTCATTTCTCCCCCTTGTATTATTTTCCCCTTTCCCCTCACTTCCTCTTGTATGTAATTTTGTATAACACTGAGGGTCTCCTTCCATTTCCATGCAATTTCCCTTCTCTCTCCCTTTCCCTCCCACCTCTCATCCCTGTTTAATGTTAATCTTCTTCTCATGCTCTTCGTCCCTACTGTGTTCTTAGTTACTTATAAAAGAAAGCTTCACTGGATGGCATTAGAGCAGATTATGCTAAGTGAAGCTTTCTTTTTTAATAATTCTTTTTAGTTGTAGATGGACACAATACCTTTATTTTATTTATTTATTTTTATGTGTTGCTGAGGATGGAACCCAGTTTCTCACCCATGCTAGGCAAACGCTCTGCCACTGAGCCCCAGCCACAGTCCCCACAACAGTTTTTAACAGTATTATTTTCCTGGATCCTCAGCACTGTCTGGGAGGGTCACTTAAATACAAGCTCCTGTTAGAGTCTGTAAACAAGTCAGGATGGCGCCTGGTATTTTGCCAGGGGGAGTGGTTTGTGAGGTGGCGCCAGCGAGAGCCATTTAGTGTGGAGATTCCTTATTGGTTGACTGCTGTATCTAGTTTATGTTAATTAAGATAAGCTGTGTGGAATGTATAAATACCTCTGTTGTCCTACAATAAACGGCTCCCACTCCTGCTGTATCAATCTACACAAGTTGCTCGACCCCCCCCCCGCCCCCCCCGCTCTTTTGCCCGGCCAGCCGGGCTGCGGCAAGCTCCAAGGATTCCCAGTATCAAAAGATTCAAGAAATTCCCCATAGTGTAGTCCTCCTCCTTCCTCAGCAAGACAGCATTGCATTTAATTCAGTACCTGAAATTAAATAGACATTGGAGAAACCCCACCCAGAGCTACATCTAGCTTCTTGGCCCACAGACCCCTTATTAGCCAAAGAAAATCAGCGCTGCTCAACCGACTGCCATCAGCCATCAAGAAGGATGAAATGACGTCAGTCACTGGAAAATGGACGAAACTGGAGATCATCAAGTCAGTGAAACCAGCCAGACTGAGACGGTATTGCGTGTTCCCTCTCAATGTGAGACCTAGAACAAACCAACCAACTAAAAAACAAAACAAGACAGCAGCAAGGGAGAAGGGGCCTCAGGGAAGGGAGGGATGGGGGGGCTTGAGGGGAAATAGGGGGGTGGGTCCCTCATAGCATGTCATGTGCTGTGTGAAGCTGTCACACAGAAACCCATTATTTTGTACAAGTAATATGTGGCAATACTTAAAATTAAAGAGAGGAAGAAAAGAAGAATTTGTGTTGCTGACAAGAGCACAGGTTCTGGCAAGCACTGTGGGAAAGAGCACTCCCCACTCTGGCCAGCAGTGCTGTCCCTGGGTCATCATTAGACAGGGTGCTGTGGGCTGCTAACCTGGAGACCAGCATGGTGATCCTCAGAGACCCTGGGATATCGTAGAAGAACATGAATCCCAGGAGACAGGAGGACGAAGTGATGTGTAAAGAAGGTTTGAATATTAAAAAAAAAAAATTGTAGTTGTGGATGGACATAATACCTTTATTTTATTATTTTTTTTATCTTTATCCGGGTCTGAGGATTAAACCCAGGGCCTCAAACAGGCTGGGCAAACACTCTACCACTGAGCTACAGCTCCAACACTGGGGTTGAATATTTTAATAACACATCTTTAGTATAGTTTGCCAAGTAATTTGTACAAATTGGATATCTTAAGGACTATGTGCTGGTTGTAGTGTTTGGAGGGAGTAATGGAAAATGTTGTTGCAAATAGGTAGAAACTATATTTTTCCACATATCTTTGGTGGCTTAACTGCACTAAAGTAGATCATTTTAGGAAACAACACTTGAATCCCTTCCTGTCCACCTGGTCAGTGGTTTGCCTTGGGCTCATGCAAAGACAGTGAGTGGGTGTTAGATTGTTTGGCAGACCAGACGAAGACAAAGGACCTTGTGAAGTAAGAGAAACTGAAACAAGAGTTATTGCAAGTCCAGTAATGAAAGTGCATTGCTCAGCTAGATACACCACTTTTTGTTCTTTCCAGTTCTTGGTTCATTTACAGCCTTGACGGTTGTGTTGTTGAGTAACCAGTAAATACAAAATGCAGTCCTAAGTGCATGTTAAGCTCATTCTCGTGCTTAAGCTTATTCCAGTGATTTCAGTATAAGATGTTTTTTTTTTCCTTGCCACTGTTCTGCTTTCTAGAATAAACAACTTTCATACAGAGAAAAAGTTTTTGTTTGATTTCCCCCAAATATCCCCCTGGATAATGCTCTCCCATTTGGAAAATACATACTTACGTAAGATTCAAGAAATAAGGCTTCCAAAAGTTAGCTGATGGGAAGGCCTTCTTCCTTGCTCCAAAGCACATGTGGAGCATGGAGTGGGCAGAGGCTGGAGGTCAGGGAAGAATGTGCTCCCCAGGAAAGCACACCTCCTGCCCGCTGACCTGGGCTAAAGACCAGAACAACAGAGAACCCAAAGCAAAGGCCCGTAGAGTACTGGAGCCTTGGAGGCAGCAACAATGTAAAACTGACATAAGAGCTTCTTGCTGAACCTAATTTTTGACTTTTTTCAGGTATTTGGCCTCACTTACATCCGAACAAACTTTCTCCCAGGTGGGGGATGTGCTTGACCCCTTCCCTGACCCCTGCCATTTTATAGCTGTGAATAAGTTCCAGAACTTCAAATGCATTTAAAATTAAAGAAAAATGAAAATATAAACTCTTCTTTTCTACAGTCTAACTATATGTTAAGATTTGAATGTGTGTGTGTGTGTGTGTGTTTTAATAGCAAATTAAGGCTTTCTCCTGGGCTTAGAAAATTCTTGTGACTTGAGAGTATGTGATGCTTGCCAAATTCATCTCAGCTCTCCAATGAATACCTATCTATCCTTCCAAAGAGTCAGAAATTTGCCCCCAAACTTGATCTATCCTTGTGACTATTGAAAAAAGATCTCATACGATGCATCCTGCATAGGTCAGGGAGCACAAAAACATTGGAAGGAACGTCTTGTGTTCACTGCTGTCACTGAGACAAAATACCTGAGATAATGTATAAGGAGGAAAGGTTTATTTTGGCTCCCAGGTTCAGAGGTTTGAGTGCACGTGGGTCAGCTGGGTTGTTTTGGGCCTGTGGCAGGGAGCACATCAAGTTAGGAACACATCGTGAAGGAGCAATGCACTCATGGAAGCCCAGAGGCAAAGAGAGAGGGGGACAGAGGAGCTTGGGGTCCCAGTGTCCCATGCTCCAGAGGACCTATTATCCATTAGGTGCCACCTCCTGGTGGTTCCACTACTACCAATAACACCACAGGCTGTCCACCAAGCCTTCAGCTGGAGGTCTTTTGAAGCATTCGGGGTCCAAATTACAGCACTTCTCACCCACACAAGGAGTTTTAGGTCTGTCATACTGCTGCCTCTGGATGCCAAGACTTTGAATATACCAGATGTCTCAACCCTTCTTCATGATTCCCTCTGCTTGGCAAGCTTGGCAGGGTAGGAAACACCATAGCTGTAACAGGCTTTAGGATCTGAGCTGTGTTGTGCCCCACTCCAAAGAGCCTGGCAGCAGGCTGCACCCACACACCACAGAAACGACGCCGGAAGCACAGGCCTTTTCAGAAAGCAGCTGGTATGCTTTAGGAATTCTTTCTCTCTCTCTCTCTCTCAAAAGAAACTTAATTTCGAAGGGTGATTTTTGTGGTTGTATGCCCAGTTCCAAATCCCAAGCCTTTCAGTACGTGTCCACTGAATAAATACATTTTCCTTTAACTATGAGAGCATTACAATACTTTTCTCACAAAGAATTTAAACCTCTTTTTAAATATTTGCTTTATTTTTATTATCTCTTCTTATGTGTCTTTCAAAGTGCAAGTGGATTGATTTTTGATTGAGTCCAATGTATTCATTATTATTTTATGTCTGATACCTTTTCTGTTGTGTGTCTGTGAGTAAGAAAGATTTGGCTAACAAAAGTTTACAAGATCTTCTCTTACATCTTCTCCTAAAAGTTTTGAAGTTTTGGGCTGGGGATGTGGCTCAAGTGGTAGCGCGCTCACCTGGCATGCGTGCGGCCTATGTTCGATCCTCAGCACCACATACAAAGATGTTGTGTCCGCCAAAAACTAAAAAAGAATAAATATTAAAAATTTTTCTCTCTCTCTCTCTTTAAAAAAAAAGTTTTAAAGTTTTAGGTTTTAATATATAGGTCTATGTTAATTTTTATATGTGGTATGAATTAAAGTTTGGGGGTCAAAGATTTATAGGGATATTTAAATGTTCAAACACCATTTAAAAACTATATTGTACCTTTGGAAATGAACTGCTCTGGCAACTTTGTCTTCAAAACAATGGCCCTATATGTGGGTTGCTTTCTGGACTTTTTATTATCTGTCTGTCCTTATTGAATAACATACTATCTTCAGTACAGTAGTTTTCCCTTACATCTTGAAATCATCTTCTATAAGTGCTCCAAATTTGGTCTCCTAAAACAATTTTTAAAAAATATTTGATATTCAATTTCATGTCCATTATTTAGAATAAGTAGCTCTCATTTGTCTGTCTTGTCCATATTCCAAATTTATTTCTAAATATGCCTCATATTTTCAATGCCCACTTTTTAAATAACAGTTCTTTGAGGCATAACACACACCAAAAGTTTGCCACTTTAAGGCAACTTGACATAAGATATCTGATTATATATTAGCATAGTGAGATAAAATTAGAAATGAGTTTTAAGATAATAGCACATTAACTTTTGAAGAATAGAGGCAGAAATTATATTTAAAAATTAATTGCAAATAATCAATTTCTTTATTATACCTAAATATCACATATCAATAATAAAAATAGCAGTTTAAAAAATGGAGAATGATGATGAACTAACAGCTCATGGGGAAATGTGTTTAAATATGTGATAACCATGTGTCCTACATTATGGCATTGACCGCAAAGTGTTCCCCAGTACTTTATTCTCATTATTCTTCAAGAAATTAATCTCTTTTTCAAAGCTCTCTTTCTTTTATAACCCACATCTTTATTTCTGTCTCCTAATCAACTAATATTCACTTCAATTGCATTTCCTGTGTTTTTAAAACCACTTTTTATATTTTAATTACCGGTTTTTTCTTCCAAATTTTCAAGGATAATGATAATTATATACTTTCAAATCTCAAAAACGTCTTGCAACAAAGCTTTATGGTTCCACAAAGGAACAAATAAATGTACACAATCACAATTTGATCAAGTTCTTCTATGTACTGCAGGGAGAATTCTCTACAGAGAATTTTAAAGGAGATAACTATGGTTTCGTGTCTAAGTAATTATGGCCAGTAGTAGAGAAAACACATGGAGCCAGGGACAGGTTGGGCACCTCCCCTGTCTCCTTAGCAGCTTGCCTTCCCACAGCTGGGTGATCCAGGCGTCCGGTTTCCCTGCAGTTTTTCCAGATGTTGCAGGAAGCATGCATTTCTACACAGGAGTCCCAGATAGTTGCATAGAATTCTGCAACTCCTCACACTGATTCTCCGTCCTCCTGTTTGTTTCTGGATTTCTGCTTCTAAACTGCCTACTCTGGCAGCATCCACGCCAGGAAACTCAGTCAGACTTTTTTCTTTGCTCAACCAGCATAGTTGTTTCATATTTAGACTCAAACCCCTTGATTATTTCCTCTATGATTATACTGTGAGAGATCTACACGAATGAATAATTATATAAAAGAAAGGTTTGACAATAAGCAAGTTATCATAAAAATTTTCAAGCATGTTGACATTTATTAAAAAAAATAAAACGGTATTATTTATTGGGAGGTTAATGGCCAGTGTCTCATTGGAGGTTCTTATTGCCCAGGGGATCCAAGCCACCATAAAACTTTAAATAACAAAACACATATACTCAGAAATATATTTACAGAATGCGAAGCCTGATAGATCTAGTCCACATGGGTTCTGGAACTAGATAAAGGGAAAATGGCTCGGGTGGTTTATTCAAGGGGTACATCAAAGGCAGGGATAGGGTCTCAAGGGCGGAGTCTTACTTTATGATGTCTGGCAGTCAGCAGGTTGATTGACATCTTGAAAGGTCACACCCATCTTGAGTGCTGTGTGGGATCTCGGGCAGAGTTTGAGGGGGAAGTTCAATCCCTGTGGGGTGCCATGGGACTTCCCCAATGCCAGACCTATCCCTTATGAGGCTACGATGTGCAACAGTCCACACACAGCCTATGGAGGCCTCATCACAATTATTCTCCCCCCACTTCTTTAGCAGGGCAAGGGACCAGACCCAGAGCCTTGTGACACTCTGTCACTGAGCCACACCAAGTCCCTGTTTTCTCTCAAATAAATGTCAAGTGTTCACAGAGTTAACAAAAATCTAAACTTACTAAATCTGGTACCATTTCTCCCTCTGTGTTCAGCCACACAGGTCTCCAGGCCTCCTCAATATTATCCAGCAGAGGTGTGTAAATGTAATATGCCCCAAGGACTCCTGCAATCAGAAGCAAATGTTTTTTTTTCCCCCATAATTTTTTCCTTCTGTTCTTTTTACTTTGGCAACACAGCAAATAAAAAATATTTTCAAACATTCAGATGTTGGAGTTTAACCTCTGTCCTGAAATATCACACAAACTTCCTGAATACAATTATTGCTGCTAGATTGCACATTCATAATCATTTTAAAAATAAGTCCTGTCATACTACCTCATACAATCCATTATTTAATTTGTTACTTCACAGGCAGTTCAGAAATAATTATACTCAGCACCTATACAAAGAACTCTATGAAACAAAAAATAATATTTATTGTCTGCAAGTTTTATCAAGTGCATCAGCCTTATTATGTTGGTAGATAGCTAGTAAGCAAACATTGATTCCATCATCAGTAGGTGTATAATACTTTACTCATCTAAAATGGCCATTGGAAAATATAAGAAACCCAGTACCTGCATCAATATCAAACCTTATATTAGGGGATGACTAATGGAATCTTTTAAAAAATAGTGAGAGCTTTTTGCAAAATATGATGACCATGATCACAGGTATTATATATTCCTTTAATTCTCTTTAATTCAGAGTGTGAAACTGAGACAAAGGAATATTCAGGAAGTTGAACAAGCCAGTCCAGTCCTCTATGAAAGCACATTAAAATCTCCCTTGGCTTAGGCCTTTAATTTCTCATTACAGATAAGTAATTGAATTAAGAAGATTAGGTAGCTTGCCAGAGTGATTCAAAACCAAGTAACAATATCAGAGATGTTTTCTGTTCACTAAATACCCATGTGCCCTTCACTATGGTCTGAATGTTCATGCCCCCTCCCCCAATTTTATATGCTGAAACCACTCTCCTCCAGCTGATAGTAAGAGGTTAGACCCTTGGGAAGTGATTTGGAAGAGATTAGGCAGAGCTTTCCTGAATTGGACTTGGGGCTCAGGGTTTCAGAGGTTGCAGTCCATAGATGGCTGACCCCATTGCTCTGGGTCCAAGGTGAGGCAGCACATCATGGTGGAAGGGCGTGGTAGAAGGAAGATGCTCCATTCCTGACAACAAGGAGCAGAGAGTCAGAGAAGGGGAAGGAGACAGGGAAGATGCAGCTTTTCAGGGCACAACCCCCGTGACCCACCTCCTCCAGCCATGCCCAGCTGCCTGCAGCTATCACCCAGGCAGTCCATTCAAACTAGGAAGGACATGAAGTTAGAGCTCTCACAATCCAAAATTTTACCTCTGAACATTTCTGCATCAACACAGGAGCTTTGGGGGTGCACCTCACATGCAAACCACAGCAAGCTTTGGCCCCTCTGCCACAGAGGACGCAGCTAGAAGCTACCGTCTGTGGAGTAGAACAAGCTCTCACAAGGCAAGGAGCCTGTTGGCACCTCCATCTTGGCCTTCCCAGCCTTCAGTACTGTGAGCAATTAATTTCTGCTGTTCACAGTGAACATCTCTACACCTCCTGGTTCCATGTTAGGGCCTTCCTGCTACCTGAATTGAAGCACCACTGTGTTAAGTTTTCTTGCTCTATAGCACATATTTGCATTTCATTAGCTCTATACACAGAATGGTTGGAAGAAGAATCTGAGCCTGGTGGTTGAAAGCTTCCTCATCCCCAGTGTTCTTTCTCTGAATGTGATCTTATATCACATCAGGAAGCCTCTGCTTCCTGTGTTGAAGAACTGCAGTTACTGACTTTCTTCCGGCCCTGACCCTAACCCTAGCCCAAACTCTGTCACAGCAGATGAAGCAGACTGTGAAATATTTAGATCCCTTGAAGATCAGCAAGATTGCAGGACTAGTGCTGGCTAAAGTGGTCAGATAAGGAAGTCACATGCACCACTTCCAGACAGAAGTAGTTAAGATCCACAGGAACCAGAAACTCACCTTGAACATGGCATCACAAATACAGGTAGTTTGGATTGCCACGTGAGGAGTAAACATGACTTACGTCAAGTTTAAGGTACAAAGTGAATTAATCCTATTTTTCACATTAGATATATTGTGTCACTTGTCCTCATATCAGCATGGGAACATAAGATCTAACACCACCAGCAGTTATATCATCACGTGTTGCCAAAGCTGATGATTTTGTCTAGATCCTCTGGTTCAGAGGTCTTTATACTTAATGCTCTGAAAATTAATAAGTGGAAATCCAGATCCAGTCATGTCCATATAATGGTATAGATGCATGTAATTAATACATTATTGGTGTCTGTATAATGCAATGGAAGTTGGGCCTTCCAGAGGTGGTTGGTTCCTAGGGTAAAGGCCACATGAAAGGATTCGGGTCTCTATAAGGAGAGACGAGAGAGCATTTCTTCTGCCATGAGAGGATACAGTGAGAATTCAGCCATCCATAGACCAAGAGCTGAGCCATCACCAGACACTGCACCTGCTGGAATCTTGACCTTGGACTCCAGCCTCCAGAACTATGAGAAATAAATACCCATTTTATAAGTCATTCAGCCTTTGGCATTTGTGTTATAGGAGACTGTATTTATCATCATTCTCTAAGAAAACAGGAATAGTATAGATTGACAGATCATAGATACACCGATAGATACAAAATAGAAGATTTTTTTAATGGGAATTGGTTCCAGTGATTATGAGGGTCAAGAAATCCCACATCTCTCATCTGCAAGCTGGAGAAACAGAAAATTGAGTGGTGTCCTTCAGTCTGGGTTTGAAGCCTTAAGAACTAAGGGAGTTGGCAGTGTAACCCCCAATCTGATCTGAAGACTAAGAGCTTCAAAGGACAAGGGCAATATTAGTCCAAGAGTCCAAAGGTCAGATAAGTAGGAGTTCCAATGTCCAGGAGCAGGAGAAAATGGGTGTCCCATCCAAAAAGGAAGTGCCCTTCCTCTGCCTGCTTGCTATACTCAGACACTCAATAAATTGGATAATGCAAGGTCATGTTTTTAGTGAAAGAAGATCTTCTTCACTGAGTGTATTGACTTAAATTCCTTTGTCCTTTGGAGGCACCTCTAGAGACAGTCCCAAAAATGTGTTTTGCCAGCTATCTAGGTGTTCCTCAGTCCAGTAAAGTTGGCACATACAACATCATGCAGCCCAATCAAGTGGAGACAGAAATGGGTACCAAGAGTGGTGTTGCCATAGCAAATATCTAAACCTGCAGGAGCAACAGATGGAGGTTGGAAAGGTTTAGAGGTGCGTGCAAGAAAACAAATATTGTTGTAAACAGAACATTAAAGGTGATTTTGGTGAGGACTTAAAAGTAATGGAAGAGAGCAGCAGAGAAAGCTTAGTTAGAGAAAGCTTAGTTCAAGAAAGTCTTGTTGAAAATTTCTTAGGTGATCATGAAAATAGTGCTGATGGAAATGTGAGGCAAAGACCATTCTGATAAGGATCCACACAGAGGTGAGGAATGTGTTAGTGGATAAAGGAAGAGAAGTAGATTCTCGTTATAAAGCAGAAAGAAGATAGCTAAATTATGCTTGTGTTCTACTGTTTTGCAAAAGATGAACTTGCACATAAGGAAATTTGACATTTAGCTGAGACTATTTCTTTGCAAATTATTGCAGGTGTGGGCTGGTCCCATTTGACTGCTTATAGTAAAAGGCAAGAGGTGAAGTTTTTCTTAAAAGTAAATTGTTACGCACAAAAGAAGCAGATCTTGAAGATCTGGAAAATCTCACCTGTTGAGATTGCAAAACTATGAGAATGCTAAGGTTGTGGCCACGTTCCCATTTGATAGGGAGACTAGTATGGATCAGACTTTTCAACAAGAGCTGGTGTCATTCTCAAGACAGTGGAAGAAAGAAGCCTGGATGATTTAGACAGCATTGGTTGTCGCTCCCATCCCAGGCCCAGAGCCCCTGGGCAGAGAGGATGTGGCTACCAACTAGATTTAAAAGGAAGGAGTTTCTGGGGCTGCAGGCACAGGACCCCAGCCCGAGACGGCCAACTCAGAAAGGGGTCCAATCAGAGAGACAGTACAGGGTCAGGGACCAAGAGCATGATGTTGTGGGCCATCTCAGGAACACTACCCACTGGGCCCAGAAGCTAGAGGACTGAGCCTAAGAGGATGGTCCACAAGTCTTGAGGTTCAGTGCTGCTTGCCCTGTTGGGTTTTACACTTCCTTGGGACCTGTTTTCAATTTTCCCCCCATTCTTCCTTTGGAAGTAGGAATGTCTTTCTTATGCCTATCCAACTATTTTATTTTGAAAACATATAACTTGTTTGGTTTCACTGATTCACAGGAGACAAATTTGTCTCGGGACAAACCATAGACTGAGTCTCACCCATACTGATTTAGATGATATTTAAATAAGACTTTGTGCTTTAGACTTCAAAATTGATGTTGGATGGGTTAAGACTTGAGGCTGTTGAGATAGGAAAAAAAAAAAAATATATATATATATATATATATATATATATATATATATATTTTTTTTTTTTTTTTCATATAACTCCAGGGTGAAATGTTGTGGACTGAATATTAGAGTTTTCCCCAAAATACTTACGTGGAAACTTAATCTCAATGCAATGGCATTTGGTGGGGCCCTTTGGGTAGTCATTAGATCCTGAGATCGGAGTCCTCACAATGACATGAGTGTCTTATAAGAAGTCAGAGAGTGACCTGACTTTTTGTCCACATGTGGGAATACACATGTGGCAGTCTGCAACCCAGAAAGTGGCCTCAACAGAACTTAACCATGTTAAAAATTCTCCAGATTTACTAGCTTTTGTCTGTTTTTCTATCCGTTACTGAAAATATGGGTTAAAAAAAAATCTCAGCACAGACCTACAGCCTTTGGAAATCCCCCAGTTCCCTCCTAAGAACCCACAGAGAAACTGAGAAAATAAAATCAAAAAACTCTGGACAACATAATCAAAAACAAAATATGAGGCAAAAAATACAGTCTGCACAAAGCTCCTCACTGTCAATGTCGGGAACAACCCAGTTAGAACCTCAAGGCCCGTGTGCCATGAGCTCTGGGCAGGAGGAAGGAAGCCAGAGAATGTTTTTGGAGGACTAGCACTTAACCAAGACGTGTTGACCGGAAGTCACTGCTGCCATCTGAGACAGCAGTTAAACATGCTGTCTCCTAACAGTGACTGAGTACAGGCGTTGGCAGTTGGACCTGGAGCAGTCTGGGCCCCACTGTCTCTCAGCCTCACCACCTAAAGCCTCCTCCTGGACAGGACTCCACACCAAGAGCACATCATGAACTAAAGTCCACACTGAGCCACGCATGGGGAAAGGAACCGATGAAATTGTGGGAAGAAGAGGGAACATCTCACAAGAAAACAGAAGATGCAGCCACAGAGTTAGAGAATATCCAAAATCATGGCCACTTTCTAGAAGTGAAGGTGAACTACGAACATCAGAAAATAACTGGGGTGAGGGAGGGAAGGGGGTGGGGAGAGGAAGGCACCCTCTCCAGTTGCCCCGTCTTGCTTCTCAGCAAGTCGGGTGACTGAGGGGATTCACTGAGATTCAACACTGGACAGTGAAACAATCATAGCGAAACAAATGCAGAATTTTGAAATATCGAACAAGAAATAAAACACTGAAGATGGGCTGACTTCCTGGCTGAGTTCTCTGCAGAAGAGAGGAGAGCAGGCGGAAAGAGAGGAAAGCACAGGAATACAGTGGTCCTGGGAGGACCAAAGGCAGACACAGTGGGGCAAGCCAAAGGTTGAAATCAGGATCGTTCTGCTGGGGCCGAGAGCTGAGGGTGCTCAGCTGCTTTTGGGGTGGGAGATGGAGCTCACAAAGAGCATGGCCACCCTGTCCCAGCACACCCATGCTGTGGAGGTCATTATGCCTGGCCCAAACATGCACACAGAGGACTGTGCCCAGGGTAGTCCAGGCTGGGGATAAGGGGGCTTTGTCTCTGGTAGCTCATGCAACCAGCTGGGAAGGGGCCAGGAACCTTTCGGGCCAGCATGTCTGCACTCCAGGTCTGATAGTGGGAAACCCAGGTCCACTGCAGGGAGGCTGTGGACAGTTAGATCCCTCACTCTATGAGGGGGATTTCTGGGAGGACCCCGAGACCCAGATGCCCAGCAGAGGTTGGTTATCATCTCCTAGCAACAGGGTGGGGGGGCTAACCTCAAATACCTCCTGACAGAAAGCTCCAAAGGACAGTCAAGTCTAAGCCCCAATGGCTGGAACTTACCATCCAGAACCCCACATCCACCCACCCTAGAGTGCAGCCTCTAGTCTGCCCACACACACCTCCAGCCCCCGGGGCTCCCCAGGAGGTCCTACACTGTACCTGAGACAGCCCTGAGGGCCCACCACCAGCTTCAGGCCCAGGCCACATCAGCTGGCAGCAGGTGGAATGAACAATAGGTTCGGTCTGACTACGCAGCCCTCAATCCAGGGGGTGCACAGCCAGAGAAGAAGGGCAAAGAAAGGCATTTTGACCATTTCAGCAGAAATATGATGAATTTTCCAGTTAGAATTTTCTTCCAATTCCTGCTTCTGTTACCTTTTCCATTCTGTGTGTGTGTATGAGTGTGAGCTTGTGTATGTGCATTCTCTCATGCTGCTAGGTTTTATATAAATAAAATAAATATACAGAGAAATATAGATATCCATATAATTTTTATTTCATTTCTTCACCTTCTGGATATATACGTCCCTCCTCATTTTGACATGGGGGTAGGATTTTCAGTGGTTTGTTTTGTTTGATGGTTTTAGTTGTTCTTTCCTTTGTTTTTGTTCCTCCTGTTATGCCTTCTCTCCTTTCTTCCCCCTCTAATAGCCACATTCTCTTGTCCCCCCTTCATCTCTCCTCTATTTTCTCATCTGTTACTCCTCCTCCTTTATGGCTGTCACCTGGTACCTCTCTCCGGCTTCCTCTGTGATTATGTTTCATTTACTCATTTTCCCTTCACTTAAGAAAGCGCAGTTTTACTTTCTGATCTAACTACTGAGTTTATGTAATTCACACCCTCCACCATTCACATTGCCATGGTTATTAATATGGTGGATGATGTAGGTGACACACGGTTTCTTAATGCCACATCTAGTTTGTGACTCCTCATTGCTTTATCGTTGTTGGTAATGTTAAGTCCTGACCCACTATTTCTCTTTGTAAGGTGATTAACCTTACAGATGTCATTGTAGGCAACAGACATTCTGCATATTAGTCACTTCTATTCTTGTTATCTTTTGCTTCCCCTTTTTCTAACACAGGCTGGGAAGTGATTGGGACACTACAGAGTCACAGGGTAGAGATCTTTCTGCTGAGCTACACTCAGAACTCATCCAGGTGACAGCAAACTTTGCTCCGTGCACAAACCACTCCAACAGTAACTCAATACATAGTGCATCAAAGACCTAGAAGTTAGGTCAGAAACTTGCAACTTCAAGAAGAAAATGTTGGCTTAACACTCCAACATGTTGGTGCAGGTACCAACTTCCTTAACAAGCTCAAAAGCTCCAGAAAAAAAAATAAGCATCAATAAATAGAATTAAATTTAAAAGCTTCTGCACAGCAAAGAAAATAAGAAGACGAAGAGAGAGTCTATGGAATGGGAGAAAGTATTTGCTGTTGAATCTTCTAACAGGGGATTAACATCCAAAATATATGAAGAACTCAAAAATGTTAAGACCAAAATAAATGAAAATAAATAGCCTAATCCATAAGTGGGCAAAAGAATTTCACAGACATTCCTCTAAAAAAGAAACACCATTAGTCAACAAATATATGAAAACAATATTCAACATTCCTAGAAATCATGAAAATGCAAATCAAAACTACATTGAGGTTTCTCTCGCTCCAGTTAGAAAGGCAACCCCCAGGGGCTGGGGATGTGGCTCAAGCGGTAGCGCGCTCGCCTGGCATGCGTGCGGCCCGGGTTCGATCCTCAGCACCACATACAAACAAAGATGTTGTGTCTGCCGAAAAAATAAATATTAAAAAATTCTCTCTCTCTCTCTCAAAAAAAGAAAAAAGAAAAAAAGGCAACCACCAAGAATACAAATCATAACAAATGCTGGTGAGAATGTGGAGGGAAGGTACACTCATACTTGTTGGTGGGACTGCAAATTAGTACAACCACTCTGGAGAGCAGTATGTAGATTCTCCAAAAAACTAGGAAAGGAACCACCATATGACCCAGCTCTCCCACTCCTTGGTATTTAGCCAAAGAACTAAAATCAGCACACTGCAATTACACAGACACTTCAGTGTTTATAGCATCACAATTCACAATAGCCAAGTTATGGAACCAGCCCAGATGCCCATCAACAGATGAATGGATAAAGAAAATATAATAAACATACACCATTGAGTTTTACTCAGCCATAAAGAAATGTGAAATTATGGCACATGTTGGTAAATTGATTTCACTGGAGAACATCATGCTAAATGAAGTGGGCCAGAAAGTCAAGGGTCAAACGTTTTATATGCAGAACTAGAACAAAATAAAGGGGAAAATAGAAGAGGGGTGGATCCCATAAAAATCGAGGGGAGATTAGACAAAGGGGATTCAGGGGGAGGGATGGAGGGGTGGGAAAAGCGAGGAACTGCAAAGTGAAGTAGACCAAGGGATGCCGTGGACATATAGGAGTATACCACAGTGAATTCCACCTTTACCTATACAAAGCACTAAGTGAGAGTAAATAAGCCAATGGAAGACAGTACAGCAGTGACAGGGAGCAGGGGAGGAGGAGAGAATGGAAGGAAGACGTGCCGGGGACTGAATTGGAGCAACTTTGGATCCACACACGTATCAAAATCAACCTCACTGTAGTGTATGACTCTAAGCTCTAACAAAAGCACCAAAAAAGAAAATAAAGTCAAATATCCTTCCAAATTTTGAAGAGCCAACAATAATAAGCAAATAACCTCTCTACAGTCAATGTACCCCCACAAACAGAGGAAAACTATATTGAAATTGTTTAATTTAGCCAAAGTCATGAAGTCAATAACCTGCAATGTGAAAGAGTAGCATAAACCAAGATTATAAAACTCAGAAATAAGTTAATAACACAAGGAACAATGGCCAAATCAAGCAAATGAACAAAGGACACCATCACAAAATTGAAGACTGAAGGGGGGCCATAACTCAGGGGATCGAGTGCTTGTCATGCACAGGCCTTGGGTTCCCTTTCCATGCTGGAAAATAAAAGAGACAGAACTAGACCAGACAGAAGGAAAATAATAATGAATATAAAACAATATAAAGAATACAGATGAGTCATAAGGGAAGCTCGGCATGAAAATGGGAAATTTTACAGTAAAAAAAGCAGTTAATGTCTGCTCACTACATGATCCCACTCAGGACAGTTTTGAAAAGGTAACTTGATGAGAAGACAGAGGAGAAGTTGTCAGAGGACAGAAGTGAAGGAATATCTTGGGTACACAGGGAAATGTGAACTGCTCCAGGGGACCGAGCTCTTCTGTGCCTCCACTGTGGTAAAATTGCACCATGTGTGCATTTGTCAAAATGCACAGAACTGCGTTCCTAGTGTGATGAAGTTTACAGTATAAAAGGTATATGTGAATGCAAAGAAGAAATCGGGAACAAAATTTAAAAGATTGGGAAAAAAAAAACAAACTAATGGTGAATTCAGGGAAGACAAACCAACATGGCAGTGGTGAAATTTATCACTAAAGAAAAATGAAACAAGGGAATTCAATTCAAGAAGATTTTTTTGAGTTGTAAAATCTGTTTGAACAATTTGAAGCTACATCTTGATCAGGTAAATTACGTATCTAGACAAAAAATCCAAACAGATGTTGTAGTCAGCTTTGCCTGGCTGTGACCAAAAGACCTGAAAAGAAAAACATAGAGGAGAAAAGGCTATTTTGGCCTATGGTTTCAGAGGTTCAGTCCTGGTTGGCCGACTCCATAGCTCTGGACCCACGCTGAGGCCACACATCATGAAAGAAGGGCTTGCAGAGGAAGGCAGCTCAGCATATGCCAACCAGGAAGCAGAGAGGGCTCCACTCACCAAGGACAAAATATAAACCTACAGGCTTGTCACCAGTGACCAACCTTCTCCAGCTATACTTCACCCGCCTATGGTCACCACCCAGTTAATCCGTATCAATGGATCTCTCCACAGATTAGGTTGCAACTTTCATAATCTAATAATTTCACCTTTGAACATTCTTGCTTTGTCTCAAGCATGAGCTTTCGGGGGACACCTCATTCTAAATCATACAACAGAATAGTTAACGATTCTACTAAAATTATTAGACCAAAAAAAAAAAAATTCGGGCTGGGGTTGTGGCTCAGTGGTAGAGAGCTGACCTAGCACATGCAAGGCCCTGTGTTCAATCCTCAGCATCACAGAAAAATAAATAAATAAAATAAAGATATTGTGTCCAACTACAATTAAAAAATAAATATTAAAAAATTTCCTTGTATGTTAAGAAAAAAAAAAGACCAATTACTTACAGGGGAAGGAAAAATTCCCCTGTAAGATTGTCTTCAGATATTAAATAGCTAATTTTTAAAGCAAAAAGAAATGACTTAATATTCAGTCAAAATTAATTTATAATATAAAGGCTGAAGACAGACTACTGTCAATACCCAAGAACTTAAAAATCATCCCTGTGAATTCTTCCTGGGGAACAATCAAGAAAATGCATGAGACAGCCAAAGTACTGGACAGTGGTCAATATGACACTGATGGTGAGCACCCAGCACATATGTTCATCAGATAGCTAAGAGCAGTGAGGACCGTGGGGGAGAGCATTCAATGCCCACATGCTCTGAAAATGTAGCTAGAGTAAAACTGCTTTATTAAAAGTGGCAATCAAGGGGCTGGGGCTGTGGCTCAGTGGTAGAGTGTTCGCCTAGCACACATGAGACACGGGGTTCAGACCTCAGCAAAACATAAAAATGAAATAAAGATATTGCGTCCACCTACAACCAAAAAATAAACATTAAAAATAAAAAGTGGCAATCGACATGCCCAGTGCCCAGAAGTTTATCTCTAAATATCATTCCCCATTAAAGAGTTAAGAAACAGCTCATTCGGACCATTTGTGACCAAGGCAGGAGGAGTACATGAAGCACTCGCTGCGTCTTGAAGTACCAGAAGTAAGGAAGTGCCCAGAATTCAGAAGTATGGGGTAGGTCAAAGGCACGCAGGGAGAGTGACAGAGTTTTCAGTGGCCAGCGCTCTGATAATAAGCCACAAATCCCAGGAAAATCCAAAAATAAATGTATATAGACCAAATTGAAAAAAAGAAGAAAAAACAGTGAATTGGGAAGTAACCAGGTCCTGGGAGAATGGTGATGGGCTTGGAAACAAAGGAAGAAAAGTATGGGGCAGCTTGCTGACAAGGACTCGATGAGGTGTTTTCAGGCCCATTTAGGCTCAAGACAACTAACTAATCAGAGTGCAAAGGTGGAAATAAATATTGATTTATTTATACCTAAACTTGCGGTATTTGCAGTTGCAGTGTTCTGTATAAATTAAATAAACTGAACCACAGCCTTGAGGAGACCCTTCTATAAAAACAGACATCAAGTGAATGGTAAGTATTCCTCATTTTATAGGTGACTAATATGTATCTGATTGCAAAAAAAAAATTATGACACTCACCTCATGATGTTATAATAAAAGAACAAAAAAGTAAGAAGGTAGAAAAAGTTGAGAGAATATATAAGACGTATGGTGATACCCTTAAGGTTTAGACATGGTAACTGTACTGAAAATTTCCTTTTAAACTTTAATTACTTTTTCAGTGTGATATAGACGTTTGAATAACTCAGTAATTAAAAGACTATGAAAGCTCACCCAGATTCTTATTTATTTTCAATAATTAACATTATTTCAATGAGAACACAGTGACACTATGCACTTGAACTTTCCTTTTATAACTGAAATTCCATGAACCCTAAACTTTCGGTATTTGCAGTTGCAGTGTTCCGTATAAATTATCCACTCTGCCCCTCCTTCAGTAAGCCACCCAGTCTGAACCTCTAACTGGCTGGTCAAGTTGTAGGCCATGATATTATTATCACCAAGAGAGTAACTTATCAATAGCAGGTTAAGACTGACCGCCTCTGTCTCTGTGTGCAAATGAAACTTGGCACCAGGTCACTAAAGCTTCTATGCACCCTGAAAAGCCTGAGTGACACTTGGGCCCCAACTATTTTCACCTCTGCAACAATTTTTGCTCACCAACAACCCCTATGGTGGCTGAGGGGAAGTCGATAGCAAAGTCAGAGAGGGGTGGTCTCTGAGCTATGCCCTGCCCAGGGAGGCCTGCGACGTGCTACGTCTCAAGTGCTTCAAAGTTCATTCAAAGCAGGAATCGGCCATCGTCACCTGTGCTTGGAATAAAGCCGACTCTGGACAGTCTGAGGCACTTTTCCCAAGTGCTCTGTGACCATCCACAGGGCATGGCAACTTCCTTGAGAATAGCAGGTCCCTGCCAGGGGTCCTCACTGAAGCTCCCACCCCGAGCCCCCAGCAGCCACTGTCCTCAACGCAGTCCCTGGTTCACAGGAGACCCTACCCTCTACCCTCTGTCTTGGGTGTGTGTTATTCAACCCACAACATAACAATTGGGGTTATTGCCCAACCAGTATACAAGCTGCCTATCATCCACAGAAGGACAGATAGGTCCAAAGCAGTCTCTTGTTATTAGAGAAGTCCTTACACTGCAGTGCTAAGACTTGTTCAGCAAACTTAGCATATCTGTTCTTTTCAACCGGGAGTACCCCGCCTCACAGAAACTGTGCTTGCTGTCCCCACTAATATCCCTTTCCACCAACTCTGCACCACACCCAGCACCAATTCCACTCCTAGACAGATAATCAATGAACAACTATGGATCACCATGAAGAAATCACAGTAGGAACGGGTGTGTGGTGTCTAGGACACATAGTCCCGCCATGCCAGGAGCTGGAAGATTCCCACCCAGGCAAGAGCCCTTCAAAAAGCCCCAGCTGATCCACCTGCTCTCCAAACTGTGGGTTCATCCCATCCTAAACAGAATATATCACTCAACAGTGCTAGGCTCATGGGAATCCCACATCCAGGTGAAATACCCTGTCAGCTGGGCAGGAGCACACTAGAACCAGGGCTGCACAGTAGTTACGGAATCCCATTTCTGGATGTATAATATATTCTATGACCTTTGGAAAGTTATTTAACTTCATATAATCTCCGTTTCCTGATCTCCAACTCTGTTGTCACATGAAATAGAGCATATGACTTTGGGGGGTTAAATAAGCATTTAAAGTACAGTTCTGGAGTAGAGTGAGTGCTCCGTCAATTCGGCTGTACTTACTCCAGTCACTGACACAAAGGCAAACAGAACCCACGACCCTGTCCTGGGGTGCTCAGGAGATGACTGCTAACCCTCCTGCAAGCTAACCCAAGGAAGAAGTGTTGGTGTGGCTTTTGAGGATTGGAGCCAGTGTCCGGACAGCCATCTTGATGGTGTGCATGTGATCACAGCTCAGGCCTCCCAAGTTCTGGAAATCAGACCAAACCACGTCAGCACCTGGACAGCAGAGGAGATGCCCTGTGTGCCTCGCCTTGGCACTTCAGTCACGGGCCACCCAGATGCCATTGACTCTCTCCTATTTTCATTTCACCTGCTTCCCTCTAGCAGATGGTTTTTGACCAACCCCGTCTCCACTTTCAAACACAGCTTAGCTTCCGGAAGCTTGCTTTGGAGCAGAACCCATTCACTTTTGAGAAATCGCCATTGTTGGTATTCCATAAGCATTTGTTATGAGTGAGACCCTCTGAATAGGGTCTTATATTTAGTTTCTCCTTGTATGCATCACAAAATCCTGAAACCATCTTCCTACCCATCTTCCTTGACTCCTCTCTATTCATAATCCTCCAAACCCAAAAGTGCCCAGACGTATCACCTCTACCCGTTTTATCTCATGGATCTGTCCACGTTTTGCCATTCTTATTGTTACCATCCTAATTCACAAGAGTCATTTGTTGCTCAGGATGTTGCAGCTCTTTATTTAATGCTCTCTTCTGCTCTGCCCACCTTCAGTCTCCTCTCCATTTGGAAGAGTGGTACTTCAATTAGAATGTGACTAAAACTCTTCAATCCCTTCACAACACCCTTGCAGTGGAATAAGACAATCTCACGATGCCCTTCTGTGATCAGCCTCTGCAACCTCTCCAATCTCACCTTTTACCCTGCTTTCCTCCTTCATCTGATGGGGCATCTGCAGACATCTTGCATTTCTTTTGACTAATTGCTATAGAAACAAATGGTGCCTACATAAAAGGGGAAGAGACAAGATGAATCCACCCACACCCTTCTTGGGCAAATAAATCAAATATACCTGTGTCAACTATGTGTATTCAGTGACTGGTTCTACAGGTGTGCAGGGCTAATGTGCTGAGTATCCAGATTTGCTCCTCAGAGATGTGTTGAGATAATCTTTGAGGTTGTGTTAAACAATGGGCCCAGTTAAAGAAAGTTGCTAATTAAATAAAATAGGTTAAAAAGAGGCGGGGCAGTAAAACCATGGGGTATTCTGGAGGGTGGAGGAAGAAGATAGAAACAGTGAGAAAGGGAAAAGGTAAGTGTGATACTGAGCTTTGGGAATCCAGAGGGTTTTTTTTTGTTGTTGTTGTTGTTGTTTTAAAGCACATATTGTCCCAGATTCCAAAATGCTTCCAGTCTAACTAGCCAGGTATATACTCCAGCAACAAATGCTAGCATAACCACCACCCTGAAGCTGTGTGTAACTGTGTCAGGTAAAACACAGACGGAGGTAAGAGAACAGGCTGGCCCAGAAGGGTTTCTGGCTCTGACAGGGCATCCACATGGGAAATCTATTTGGATACGTGGATTGTGAACTCAGGACAGTGGTCTTGGTACAGATCTGAGCGTGTTTAGCAGATACATCAGAGCCAAGGCCATAAGATCAGGCAGGGTAAGATCAAAGACAGAATAACCAAGGACAGCCTCCCCGCCCCTCAAAATTCGGATTTGTGTGAGTGCACAGAGAAAGAGTTCACTTTACATGAAAATGAATGGAAAAGAGGCGAGGGAAGAACAGAGAAAGGGTGTTATTTATAGACATCATGGGAAGGAAGTTCTCTAAGATAAAAGTTGGCAAGAGTTTTAAATAATGAAAGTCCGTCATTTAAAATGAGAACAACAAAATATGTCCTTAGATTTATTCTTTTAAAAAAAGAGGTCATTGGCAAACTTAGCCCTAGTTAAGAGAATGACCAGAACAAAGGACAAAAGGAGACCTAAAGAGCATTTCCAGTGTGAACGTGCAGAAAGACTCCAGTCTGATCTCACTTGATGTTCCGTATCCAAAGGACAACTAGTGATGGGACAGGGATGTCACAGAGGGTCAAGAATGGCTCATTAGTTTTCTCTTTCCTGGTCTGTTTTTACTTTAAAATGAGAAGGCCTAGATATAATATTATGCTTAAGTTAAAGGGTAAATAAAGTTTGAGCTTTTGAATATATTGAAAAAGAAGGAAAATACTTATAGAGAAAGATCCTTGAGAAGTTGGGAGGCCAGAGGGGGTAATCTAGTGGAACCTGAGGAAAGACTTAGGATAAGAGGACAGAGGAGCCAGTCAGCACATGGACATGCTCCAAGGAGCTTTGTTTGATGGTAGGCTGGTGCTTGGTCTGTGGTTTGATGGAAGGCTGGTGTTTGGTTTGCAGCTGATACAGGATGACCATTTGGCTCTATCACCTTAAGAACATACATTCCCTGTTATAGACAATAGATTTACAAAGTAAACTTGTGAATCAAAACTAATTTTAAGTTAAAGGTCTCTTGAAGGAGAGAGAACACTCAGGAAAAGTGAGACAGGTTCTTTACATATTATTTTTTATTTTTCATGGCTTTTGTCCATAAAGCCAGCTCTATGGCTGCCTGTATGATTGGATCTTTTTGCATAAGCACCACCACTGAAAAGTCAGGACAGTACTGAAAAATTCTCCAGGAGTCACGGAATCCTGATGTAGCCGCTCCTATCAATTCTGGAGACCAATCCAAGATAGATTCACTAATGCCAGAGACTTTATACCACACTGGCAAAGTGTTTGCCCATTCCTTCTATTTAGGAAAAGTACCCAATTCTGTTGTAGTATGATGAGGGCAATAGGGTACTGAAGGGTGCTCCATGGGAAACACTGTCTTGTCATTGGGGAGTCCCAGTTTTTAACTGAATGGGCATACAGTTTTAAGTCCCAGGGGCCAGTGAGACTGACTACCCTGGCTCCCCCATATGCTGTCTTTTCCTATGAGGTTACTTTTAAGCAGCAAGCATGTTCATCGTGGGACCAACATGTGGATCACTTCCACTATATCTAGTATAGCTAAATCCAATTGAATGAATAGGTATAATATGTTTATCTAAAAAAGCCTCCCATCATATGAGCATCATTAGTAACTACTGGACTGAATTCTCCAGTCCACACAGCTGGGTTACTAAAGGGGGATCTGGGAAATAGTCTGGTAAGTTTCCCCATGAGCCCTACTCACCTCACAGCTTAGTAGAGCCAGCAGAGCCACAAACATGGTGGCTGGAGACTTAGGGCCTCTCTGCTGTCTGACTCTGCTCAACCTGATGCGTCAGGTATTCGGGGACAAGTGAGCCTGGTCTACAATGGCCTGGCCTCGGGGATTATAAGGGAGAACTGGTTGGTGAACCATATGATGTTGTTCACAAGTTGAAAAGAACTGTTGTAAGCTGCAGCATTCTCAGTTTTGATCCGTAGAGGATGACCCAGCACTGCAAAAGCAATACACAGAGGAAATAACTTGTTGAGCATATTTTACGTGGCCAAGAAAATCAGCAAGAGTCACCTGTCAGGCATGTGAGGACTGTCAAAGCCAATATTGTGGTTGAATTGAAAAGGCAACCACAAGGAAAGAACACTAGGTTCTTACCAATTGATAGCTTGACTTTTGTCTTTAATAATGAGCTGAGCAACGAAATTATGAAATGAGGTCTGCATAAATACTGAAGTCAGCATTATACCTCGTTTATCCTATAGGTGATGGCCTATTATCTTAAATTAACCTGGGTTATTATATTGAAAGTTGAACTTACCTAAGGCACTAACAGGCAATAATTATAAGGTTTACAAAGAAAATACAAATAAAATTAACGAGTAAAAACATATTTAGTTTGAACAATAGCTATGAACCAAGCAACATAATTTTTTTGCAATCTCAAATATTATATATTATATTTCCTGATTATTTTAAGATTACAGCGATTTTATAACAAAAATCTATCTTTTGAACTTAACTTGAGTGGTTATCTTAACATGGAATAAGGTGAGAGGCACAGTCCTGATTCAGGTGAGGTGGCCTCTTGACAAACCTTAGATAAGGTGTTTTATTTTTTATTTTAAATACTTTTTTTCTAGTAGATGGACATAATACCTCTATTTTTATGTGGTGCTGAAGATCGAACCCAGTGCCTCATACATGCTAGGCAGGTGTTCTACCAACTGAGCCATAATCCCAGGCCCAGGTTATTTTAGTTTTGAAACTGATCTTTGTCTCTTTCTTTTGGTATCATTTATAAAGTCTTACACATTTTTTGAGTCTATATGAATCAGCAAATATAATTTAACATTACTTCTGAAACATGAATCAAACAACTTACGAGAGCTTTTAACCCCATTCTGTGGGAGAGTGGCAAAATGTCTTTACATCCCATGTTGTTAAACTTTAAACCAGGCTCTCTGTATTTTCTTTTAAAAATGTATTTACATTTCCATCCCAGTGTAAAGAGTAACACAAAATTTTATAACTTATGTCAGTTTGTTTTATCTAATTACAAAATATTAAATGACAAATAAATTTTCAACTAAATTTGTTACTTTTATATAAGTCTGTAAGAGACCATCGTCACTGAGAGCTTCAGTCTGAAGAACGCCGGTTGATAAAACGTTCTTTTAAATCTTGTATATGAATTCTTGTATATGAATTCTTTTAGAATATAAAGAAGCCGGTAACAGCACCACAATTACACTGATGTTTTTATATTAACCACATTTAGCTTTTAAAGAAAAATTTTGTCTTAATAATAAACAACTGTCTAAAATAACAATTGTTGCCTAACCCGAATTGTATAAACCTTCATTTTTTTTTAACACTAGTTTCTCTAAATGATAAAACTAACAGACACAAGAAATTATCTTGTTAGTTGAGAGCAGAATAATGTACTAACAAATCCTTATTACTTTAACACAGGGAGGTTTAAACTTTGATTTATTTAGTACATTAATTTTTGACTTGTGTCTAGGGATAGAGTCTGTTTTCCTTCCCTCTTTCAGCCCCTTTTTTAGGAAGCTGAATTAGCCTCTTAAAATGTTAACAGATGCCTATAAAAAGAGGCAAAGCTCCCACTGCCTCTAATCTAGCCTCCAAGATTAGAAATTTTCTTTTTAAAGGAGGAAAAAGCCTTAAAAACTTCAGTTGATTGTGTTAATTATACATAACAAATTTAATTACACATAAACTTCTTGAAATGTATCCTCCACAAATCTTTTGTATTTTATTTAGACATTTTATAAACGTTTACTTTACCAGACAAAAAAAAACTTTTTATCCAAAAACATTTCCTTTAACTTTCCATATTAAAATATACCTTGTAACTAAAACTTTCTTATATCTCTTTCATACTTACTGACCTCTTTCCAAATTTATATTTTGAAACAATCTTTATAAAATTTTATAAAATAATTCAAACAAATTATTTCACCTTAATAAGATAAATTACTTTTGTTTCTATAGTACTTTAATTGGAAATCCAACTGAAACCTCTTACATTCTTTGTATATAAATCACACCTGACAGAATCGTAACTCTTTGCAATCATGTTTTTAGTGAAGACACAGAAACAAAGCAATCTCAAACCTTTTTTCCATTTACCAATTTATGAAAATACATATGAAATTTATGAAAATGCATATAATGTTTAAATATATTTTAGTTAAGAGTGCTTTATTTTATATTTAGCAGTTGATATTTTAGCACTTTAACTTTGGAAGTTAATCAAATGTTTCCTTTAACAAACACATGCATAACTCCTCTCTAAATAATAAAACTTAACAGACACAAGAAATTTTATAACTTATGTCAGTTTTTTTAATCTAATTACACATTGATGTTAAATCTAATTTACTCATTTTTAACTTCAAAAATCAAGATATCAAACAAATGTAGTTATCAGCATTAATCATCTATTTCCTGTTGAAGAAAAATCCTAGAAGCAAGAGATATTACATTTTAGACATGTTATAGAAATTAACACTTTATTAATTGACCACCTAGAAAACCATGAAGTAGTAATTTTAAAGACATCTTTATTTTTATCTGTTTACCCAATTCAAACTGAACTTCTTTTTTTAAGTTATGTAAAGTAAAAAGTATTTAGATCCATTTCTTATTTTAATTTAGGAGCGTTCCCAGGAGTGGGACAGCTCAGAGACCATGACTCAGTCGCTCCAGGACAGACCCCCTTGTGTGGGGTGGGTGTGGTGGACCCTGTTCTGGGTGTTAAGGACACCCCTTCAGTTTCAGGACCTTGGCTTGGACCATGAATCATTCTGTGGCCCATCCTAAAGCTGATCCCAGGCAGTCACACCCCTGACCTCCTCCTGGAGGAGGCAGGTGGGGAAGATATACTGGAGGGGCCCCAGGTGCCCACAGGTGATACAGAGAAGCTGGGCGGGAGCCCTGGCCAGTGACACTCCTGCTGCCTCAGACACACAGCCAAAGCCAAGCTCCACAGGCTGATCCCAGAGCCTGAGGGCCTGGGCTCTGCCCACCCAACAGCCCAGCAGACGGGACACTCTCCAAGCCAAAGCCCAGCAGAAGCCAGGTGGCCGACAGCCATGCCCGTGGGAGGAGTGGGCACAACCGCTGGGTCTGCAGTGAGGTGGGGTCGGTCACTCTCTGAAGGTGACAGAGGCTGCCTGGGCCAGGATGGCATCCAGGCTGAGCCAAGCAGAGCTCGGAAGTGGCTGGGGTTTGCAGGGCTGGCATCCCTTGTTCCTGCTCCCTGCCCACCTCTAAGCATCTGGATCCCCTGTAGACCCACCCCCACCCCCAGCTTCTGGTTCCACAGAGTTTGGATGCTACAGGAATCTCCCCTAATTCTATTTTTATAATTAAACTTACTTCCTTCAAAGAAGCTGATCTGATCTTTAACAGTAACAGCAACAAAAATGAATCCCCTACAAGGTGCCGTAGCACTGTCCATTTTCCTTATCATCTTCTCTGTAGGGACCGTGCTCATTGGCATAGACAAAGGCACTCGTGCTTCAATACAGCCCACAAGACCAAGCAGGTCTTGCCAGTTGTGTGCTGAGAGCCACAGCCCAGTCGGAATGGCCCCTGGCATTTTGCCAGAAGTAATGGTTGAGAGGCGAGCCATTAAGATGATGATAATTAAGTTAAGCTGTCTATAGTTGCTGTGACTGGATGATGCTGGATTGAAACAGGCTGTGTATTCAATTGTATATAGACCCCTGCTGTCCGCCTTGGGAGCCAACTACTTTGGAGTTCTCAGTTCTCCCGATTCCTGGGGAGTGCACGTTGGTTGGTGAAGTTCCAGTGGAGGGAGTTCCAGTTGGTGTGTGGTGTTCCTGGGAGGGCTGCGTGGGTGGCGTGCGCGGGAGTTCGGGTAATAAAGGAGTTCCTGTTTGAACCTACAAGTGCCTCCTGGCGCCTCGGTTATTTTGTGCCCAGCCAGACTGCGGCAGTTGTGGTTGTGATATTTGGTACGAAGTCAACTAAATTCAGCAGAGCACTTCTATCCTTGTCCCATGTGGTGAGTGCCAGGTCCTCTGTGGCTGAGCCAGGACCTGGGCTCTGTTGGTGTCACTGTGGCATTAGGAGTGCTGATGTAGCTCACCTCTGGCAGGATGAGGGTCACGGTCTGTGAGAGAACCCCATCTGAGATGGCAGCCCCAACACTCTAGGTCATCTGTGGGAGCCACAGCATCGGGGAGATGAAGGAGGGCGTTCTGCTTCTAGTCACAGTCTTGTGGCAGGAGAGTGTCCCCCAGGCCAGAGCTCCTTACCTACCAGATAGAGGTCAAGGTGAGTCGGCCTGGAAACCCAGCCTGCCTGTTTCAGTGGACAACATTATGGGACTCACAGGTTTCCACAGGACACATAATGTGAGTCCCATAATGTTGTGCACTGAAAGGAAGAATCAGATGTCTCCGGAATTACAATAGAGACTTTAGTACCCAGCTCCTCCTTGGTATCAGACCCTTTCTTATGAGACCCGTAACTGGGGACAATTAGCAGAAGCACTGCCTCCCGATTAGAATCAGTGGGTCCTATTGGAAGTCCTACAGCTGCCTGACCCACAGACCAAACTGAAGACAAGCACTCCACATGGGGGAAGGAGAAAGCAGTTGGGAAGGTGGGATGGGTGTTTCCTGGGCTCAGGCTGACCAGGCCCAGGGTTCCTCTGCACCCTGCCAAGCCCAGGGCTTCTCCAGTGCTGTGGAGCTGTGTGCCCCTTGTGCTGGGGTTCAACGTGTGTTGTTCCTGGGGTCACCAGATGCAGGTACCACCCCACCAGCCTCGGCCTTCCCTTCAGTTGCTGTGTGAAAGCTCTTCCATTTTTCAAGGACTCCGTTGGCCTCAAGGTCACAAGATGCATGGAAATCCATCATGTTCCCTGAGAATGTGCCCACTGCCGTGTTCTGGGACACTGAAGGATGTGCTTTGGTGAGAGTGAGGTCCTACATTGCATCAAAAGAAGTAACAGAAGTTCCTAGCATCCATATGTGTGCCTCCCCACAGCAGCTGCCCCATACCCCTGTCCCCACACAGGGGGTCCTTTAACAGTTGCCCTCTCCACACTAGATGCAGAGCTGCTGGTCACAGTCCACGGCTGATGAAAAGGAGGCAAGACATGGTGGTAAGGGAGGACTGCAGACCATGACCACTGCATGTAGTCTGGGCCACTGGGCAGACGGTCCATGTCCAGTCTTGTCAAAAGATGACCATGCACTAGCCGAATGATGGACACAGCCCTGCAGAACTGTCTGCCTTTTCTTCTGCAGAGCTTTTAGGAAATCAGGTATTTCTGGCAGTAGGCCTGTCACTTAGTAGCCAGCAGGGGCCAAAGGTCCCTTCTGGTAATCAAGTCATTTGTTTATGGAGATAATTGGTCCATCGAGGTCCGGGCTGGGCATGATCTTTAATCACTGTTTCCATTTGGTCTGTCCAGTTTTATCAGTGGGCTTTGCAAGCATCCAAGTGACAGTGGACAGTTCAGATCACAGTGCCACATGTGGGGGCTCTTGTCAAGATGGTCTGTCTCTGCCAGGGCCCAAGAGCAAGCAAGGATTTGTCCTTCAAAGAGGCTTATCTGGTGACTGTCTCAGGCGAATGACATGTCCCAAATCCAATAGACTAGTGCACCCTAGTGGTAGTTCTCTGTGATTACAGATTCCAGCCTGCACGGAAGCAACACCTGTAATCCATCGGACCAGCAGCTCTAAGGGTTTGGAAGGCACTGTCTTGGCCAAGGATTGTGAAATGTCTCGCAAGGCCTTCTGATGGAAAGAGTGCCCATCAATCATGGTGGCTTTGTGTGTCACCTTGACAAAGGTGCAAAGCAACCCTGGGAGCTATGTGCTGTCTCCACTTCCTGAAGGGGTCTGCCACCCCAGCCTCCATCTTATTATTGTGCACCACCAAGGACAACAAGCTTTGTCTGATGGTGTCTGGAATACTTCTCTGCTTTCCTGATCAGGCTCAGATTGCCCATCGTTGATTTCCATGCCCCGATGCCTTTTTGAGCCAAACTGAGCTACTACATGGTGACAGAGTGGGTCATCACAAGTCCTGAATTAACAAACCAACATACAGTCATTCAGTCAGCACTACTTTTACTGAATAAGCCATTGGGGCTTGGGTGGCATAGATGGCAGACAGGCGTAGACATATCCACTCAATTCCCAATGGTGAAGGGGTACATCCCCTCAAGTGGAGATGATGATGTTCTGCAGCTCAAGCAACGAAGATATCAGTGGTTCTAATGCATTCAGCAATGGGAGCCCTGGTCACTAGCACCCCAAGAGCCCTGCCCCACAGATAAACATAATAGGTCACCACATTCTTCACTAAACCACCAAATATTGTCATTGTAATTCTTCCCTAAGGGAAAAAATATCATCATGTGGGTTCTGGTATCCAAGAACCACAGGAAAGTCGTAATTCCCCTTTATCTTCATAGTAGCATAGGGGAGTTGGCCTCCAGTGGAGACCTGGATGCTTTGGACTCACCCCTACTTACCCCATTCAGCCAAAGCTCTTGGTTCTCCAATGTCCTTTTGTCAAACAAGTCGGCCAGCCAGACTCTCTAGCCTTTCTCCACACCTGTTCTTTAGATAGTACGTTTCCTTTCCTGTGAGACTGGCACATGTTCTCCTCTCAGATGCCTCAGAGATCTTCTTCATGCCATTTCCTTGTCCTCTGCTGCCTCTGATGCATCAGAATACTCCCTTCCCAAGCTCTCTGGTCCCAGTAAAGGATGGTCCTGTAAGTGTCCCCCACCGGGGAAGTTAAGCCTTGCTCCTCACTGTTTCCATGTCCCTCTCTCTCCCTAGCTCATGCAGCCAGCTCATCATGTCCATGAGGAGGGGGCTGGCTTAACCCCATGCATCCCTCTCCCCCCACAGACCAGGCGGCTTCTGCGCCTCCAGGCTCATGCGCCCACCCTAGGCTGTGTGTGGGGTTGTTACCTCTGCCTCTCAGGAAGCCCCATCTGTCAGACGGAATCCTGCTCAGTGCTGGTTGGGTGAAGCTGGTTGCTGTGTCTGAGTGTGTAAGACGTGCACACTCGGCTGCAGCGAGTTCCACCAAGCAGGTTTATTGCTCGCACACAGGGAGCAAGGGACACCAGAGGCGGGAAGTCATTGTAAGCTCATTCCCCAGAGCTCCAGAGAGCTGCCTGGGAGAGTGGCATTCACAGGTCTTGTTTGTACTGCAGCTGAAAGGGTCCAGAAAGCAGCCCCCGGGGGTTATTCTGTTTCTAGGTGAGTCTGGATCAGAGGCCAGGCTGCTCTGGCCAGGTCCTCCTGTCTCCAGAGGTTCATTCCCAGCACTGACTTCTCGAGAAGGACAGTCAGTCGAGAGCTGTCTGGAGAACTGCCCTGCTCCCCACAGCAGCCCACGTCTGCCAGGGTTTGCTCCTTTCCTATGGACTGTCCCTCTGCCTGTTGACGGTGTCCCCAGCTGTACAGAAGCTGGGTATGATGTGCTCCCATCTCGTTTTGCTCTCATTGCTGGTGTTTTGTGGCTTTATCCAGAAATTCATCGCCCAGGTTCCCGGCAAGAGGCCTCCTTCCCCTGGGCTTTCCTAACTCCAACATCGTTCATAACCCAACTTCCCGCAGAACTAGCTATGGAAGGCTGCACCCCAACAATGAGCGAACACCACACTCAATGATGAGGAGCTAGAGCTGTTCCTCCAAGATCAAGAACAAGACAGGAAGCTCACTCTCACCATATCTCCTCAATATAGGGGTCCTAGCCAGAAAACATGGGCCAGAAAAAGAAATAATGGGGCTGGCAAATTGGAAAAAAGTGGCAAAATTGCTTCAGTTTGTAAGTAATGTGATTTTACAGGCAGAAAACCTTCAAGACTTCACCAAATAACTGTTAGAATGAACAAATTAGCTAAATTGCAGAATACAAAATCAACATACAAAAATTAGTTGTGTTTCTATATACTAACAACAAACTACCTAAAAAATAAATCAAGAATATAACCCATTTACAATAACATCAAAAATTAAATGAAGTAATTAGGGATCAATTCAACCAAGAGGGTGAAAGCTCTGCACACAGAAATCTTAGAATATTGATGAAAGAAATTGAAGATGACACAAAAATTAAGACAGTTTATGTTCATGAAGTAGAAAAATTAAAACTGTAAAAATGTCTATACTATTCAAAGGAACCCATAGATTCAACATCAGCTCTGTTAAAATTCCAATAACATTTTTTACAGAAATTGAAACAATAATCCAAAAAATTTATATGAAACCACAAAAGATGTCAAAGAGCCAAAGCAATCCTTTGCAAAAGGAATAAAACTAGAGGCATCAAGAAACCTGGTTTCAAAATATGCTTCAAGTCTATAGTGATCAGAACAGACAGGTCACCAATCTATGGTTGACTGATCTGCAACAAAAATGGTAACAGGGTACAATGGGGAAGGGACTGAGATCAGTGATGTTCAGCAAACTGTGTGTTCACATGCACAGAATGAAGCTGGACCCTCATCTCATACCACAAAGAGGCACCAACTCAAGACTTAAGTTGAAACCTCAAAAGTGTAAAACTACTAGGGGGTGTTTAAAGTTTTGTCTTTCAACCATGAAAAAAAGTCAGCAGGTAATATGTTCAGAATAGCCTTCGCTCTGAGCCCTCAGAAACCAAGAGAGCTCGTGATTTGTAAAGGGCTGGCTCTGGGCATCCTTCAGCAGAATCCTAAGGAACTTAAAGAAGAATCTGGGCCCTGTTCCTCCCACCCATTTGTTCTTCTTTCTATAACTTCCAGGTGGCAAAGTCAGCCAGCTGTGCTGTCCCAGTGCCCCCACTTTTAACTCAGAGAGTGGAAGCTGGCATAGTCCGGCATAGCTGATGACCGTTATGGACATTGCCTAGACTGCCCCTTACCTACAGCTGAATCTCTTAACCAGAGTTCCTTTATGTGGACAGTCTGTGTCTTGTAAATGGACATTTCAATTGCTCATTCTGTGGGATGTTTCAATGACTTGAATATAGAAAGAGATTTCCATGTCTGATACATTCTAAAATTAGAGCCAGCAAACCTTCCATCCCAGTAGCATCTATATGATGATTTTTAATTTGTTATCTGGAAATTCCTGAGATTCTTATTGCTTGCCACTGATGTTGCTTAAAAAGTCTGTGATCAGGGAGTGGGGCTCACAGTGACGAGATCCAGCTAATGGGTATAGTTACCCTGCATTTCCTGTCCCATGCCTGCAGTCCACCCTGGTGGCTGAGGACAGGTGGTTTACCACACACAGGAGATGATTCAACACTGCATAAGCCTAAAAGGAAACCCAGCAAGGACCACAGAACACTCCTAACAGCAGGGGGCAGATGATGTCACCTTGTCCTCCTCAGAGTCATGGTTCTACCTGATCCAGGAGGGAGAGCGTGCTGCTTACCCTAGAGTTACCCAGAACACGTCCTTCAGTCTCTCCTTGCCAAAGTGCATTGAAATGCTGACAAATCAATAACCTCACTAGATCCCCAGCATGGTGTTTCCCCGTAGGAGCTGTTGGAAGTCAGAAGAAGCCAGGAGCAATTTGGAGATATCAAGGCCCAGGACAAAGGGAAAAGTGAAAGCATGCATCGAAAGAACAGAGGTGGTTTTAAAGCACCACTGGCCGGTGTTGTCTTGGGCCACTGTGTCTCTTCCTCTGCAGAGGCCACCTGTCCTGAAGTGGTAAGCAGAGGTGAGGCTCCCGTCTTGCCTGAAGACGCTCACTGAAATCACACTGCTATACGACCTCCCCGGAGAAATGCTGCCAAGACCACTATGTGGCTCTTCGTGCTGAGTCCTTAAAGCCCCTTGGAAGATGAGGACTTCCCAGGAAGGGGCCTTTCACTGGACACCAATGGTTGGCCACACCTGAACCCTGCAACCTTCTCACCAGAGGGCAAGGCAAACAGATGGCCAGCTCATTTCTTGTAATATTTTTTAATTGAATCCTGGTTTATTATTTCTACCATTTATAGCTATTAATTTATTTTCATTATTCATATAAAATTGGGTTCCACTCGGTTTCTTTCCCATAGACATCAATTGAACCCACACAATGTTCCCCACAATGGGTCGTGTACACTGGGATTCTATATTCTCTGTTCTGTTTCACTGCCTGTTTGTTCTGGAAAGAACCAACACTGATTTGTTTATATGATTTTATATTAGAACAATTCAAAAAATATTAAACAGTTTCAAAAATTTACTATTCATCAGCTGTTAGGTATTAATATGTAGTCAAATCCAATTTATAAAGAAACTTCACAGTTGTGATCTTATAATATTCAGTGTGTATCTTTCTTTTCATAAGGAAGTGCATCAACCCAAGCCTATGGTAATCTAGGGGCTTCTTGACATTGGGACCATATTCCATTCCATTCTTTCTTTACCCAGTTCTTGAAGATACACTTGGCAAGGGGCCCGGGATCTACCTGGCAGTGGTGTGCTTGCCTAGGATGCAAAAGGCCCTAGAACCAATATCCATGCACCATCACCAAAAAAAAAAAAAAAAAAAGAGAGAGAGAGAGAGGTGGTTAATGAGTTAATGTAAAGATTCACTTTCTATCTACCTGAGAGGTAGCCTCCTGCTGCACATGAGGTCACATGCAAAATCAGCTTCTTCTCCCATGTGACTCAAAAATTTTAGCAGAAATTTTGTTGGGTCCCTACATTTGCTTCCCTCAACACCAGGCCCGGCAAAGGTAGTCAGCTGCATCTCCAGGCTCAGGAAGGGGCCTTCAGAGTGACCGAGGTACATGCTGCTTACAATGACATTCTGTGTTGACTCTTGCACTGTCCTTGAAAGACCTACTCTTTTTGGTGCATCTGTCTGTACCAGCATTAAAAATTGTCAAAAACTAGTGCACAGAAAAAACTATGAATATGTCCACACCAACAGCTCTACAGAGATCTGCTGCCCTACAATCCAGCACGATGTTCATGTGTCCTCTAGTTGGAGGATAGTGTGATCTTTACTGTGCTTGGTGTTTTCCGACTTGTATTGTAGGTTTTATTTTCTGGGAAAGCAACCTCATCTTCACTGTCTGTTTGCAGGTTATTTTCCTAAATGTTTTTGAAGTTTTCTTTTTTCTGTACTTTTTAAATTGTTTTATCCAACACACACACAAAAAAATATCTATACCATGGGTTAGACTTGAATTCGATTATATTTATGCTAATCTGAAGAGAAAGGAATGGTTTATGAAAGTATCTTTTCTACCTGAAAACATTTAATGTTTTCTATTCAGAGTTTTCATCTTCCAAGAAGACATTTCCCTTAAATGAGTTATGCCCTGTCCTAAATGTTTTGCCTCTTTATTTTTTCTTCTGCTAATAGAATTTTTTCATGCCATTTTTACGTTTCTATTACAAGAGCAGAGAAATACTATCTTTTAATACTGAATTTGCAATAAACTCCATTGCCATAGTCTGTTGTTAGCTAAGTATGCTAAGTATGCTAAGCTCCACAGCCGGTAAACAACAATACCGTCAGCAAATAAGAAATGTTTTATTATTATCTCCAAGTGTATGCACACAATATTGTTTTCCTTGTATTTCTACTTTTATGACAACTCTCATGTCCAGGCTAAATAGTAATGATGCTGGGCATCCTTTTAGTTAGTTAATAGTGTTAGGCATCCTGAGTTTAGTTAGCAATTTTCAGTGTTTCATTATTTTTGAAATACCTACTGTTGGAGATTTTCAATTAAACTTTTCCTATTTAAGTTTTCACCATCTATTTTCCTTAAAGTTTTATTTTAATTAGGAATAATATGGATTGTATTAAATATCTTCTCTCTCTCTCTCTCTCTCTCTCTCTCTCTCTCTATATATATATATATATATATATATATATATATATATATAACTTTTCTCTGTTAGTTTTTAAGTGTCTGGATGTATTTCCTGATTAAGACACCCTGGAATTTCTGGAATAAAACCTACTTGGTCACAGAGTGACATTCTTTTAGCTTATTGTTGATTTCTCTTTGATAAAATTTTATGTAGAATTTTTCATCTGTATTTATAGTAGAACTTTGTTATAATCATTATTATAACTTGGTAACTTATGCTGAATTCATACAATAAATTGTATTGTCCTTCTAACTTTCTCAAAATTCTTCCATGAACACTTGTATAAACCGATTTTAAATGAGATAAAATTGGCTATGAACTTATCTGCTTCTGTGCATTTTTACACAGGCCATTGACCAAGTTTTCAACCATTTTAGTGCTCAGTACTCTACTAGGCTTTTTGTTTTTGTTTTCGTTTTTTCCAGTGAAAGGTTCTTTATGACCCCTTTAAATCTCAAGAATTGACTACTCCCTCTATTTTTGAAATCATCGAGATTTTTTTAATCTTACACCTTTACAAACTTCTCTGTAACTATCAACATTTAAATGTTTGTTTGACTATTTGACAACTCTATAGTTACATAACTGATGTTCAATTATATACACTAACAGAAAGATCAATCATATGAGTGGTGACTGAACTAATAAAATTCATATTTAATTCCAGCATTCTTGTTTTTCTTTTGACTTTCTGTGAATGTTTAATGTTTAAAGAATCTACTTCAAAATGTTTGCTTTATGAATTAGAAAGTGCCTCAGTGATCTCGCCCATTCTTCAAGCTTGGGGTTTTTTGAAAACTGAACCATTACAGAGAACATTCAACAGAGTTTTGTGAATGAACTGAAAGGCCAGCATATGCAGAGAGGCTGCAGTTTGCCTACAGATTTCCTGGTGGATGAAGTTTACAGAACAGAAATTGAGTTATGAACTCCTGTGAGCAGATAACACACACTACCGGCTCACATGATTCACATAACTAGTAGTTAATTCAGGCAAACGGATATTTTCTAGTTCTGGTTCAAAGTGAGCTAATCAATGTCACTTCTGTTTCAGAAATGAAACAAACAGAGTTGCTGCATAGCTGCTCACATAACGTGACGAAGCATAACAAAAAAACCTACTAGTCAACACTTTCTTATGTGCCTGTACTAATATGGCAATAATAAATCCTAGTGTTATTTACAAATAAAAAACACCAACGAAAATTCTTAAACAATAATGTGTTTTGGAATTGTGTTATCAATAAAACTCACAAGATATGGTTACACTTACACAATACCGACTTTATTCATCCTTAAGAAAAGGCACAGAACAGAGGAAACACCACCTCGCAAACTGCAGCATCCCAGGGACAGCCGGTAAGCAGACCTTGCCTTCCAGTGATGCTCGTCGTGCCCCCTCGTGGCCGTGCATGGTATCGTGCAGTTGGCTTAGGATGGCATGGGAGGCCCAGCATCACTGGAAGGCAAAGGGGTCTGAAGCTTAAATGTCCTACTAATTCCAAAGCCTCTGGGAGGTTGAAGGATTCATTCCAGAAATTCAGAAGAACGGAATAAACAATTCCGACTGCCACGCACAGTTGGTGAAGGAAGTTTCTGGACTCATTAACTGCACATAGCAATCCATGAAGTGAACTTCAGGGTCCGAGTTGCTAAAAAATTTGATTAAGGCTCAACCATTTAGGCTGTAGGGATGATCCACAGCCCAGGTTTTGACCTTTTCCTGCTTTGAGCAAAAAAGCCTAGCAGTAGGCAGACTGTATGAAATGAATGGGAAAAAAATAACAGGTTATTGTACAGTTAATACATGGACAATACCGAATTTGGGGAGAAAACGTCTGCAGTCAAGTGTATGTCCCTCTCTACACAAGGGCCACTGGGATTCTTCTGCCTTAAGCTCCCTCCACACACCACTAGCACCCTCACGGGTGCCCAGGAGCGGCCAGCCTGGGTTTGAACATCTGCTCCTGGTCCTTCCTCAGAGCTTATCAGGGTCAGTGATATTTCCTGGGAATAATAAGGTGAATGTCTTCACTTTATCAAGATCTAAGATTAGGAAAATTAACCAATTGGCTGAAAGATACATGAGAGCCTTTCTTCCAGTTTCAATGTAGGTTTATCCCAAACTCATCCTTCTGTCTGTTAAACTCACAATATTTCACACCACAGTCCTCAATCATAACACTGACTCGCCAGCTCCGTGCACTGTTCAGACTTACAGATTTTCTTCTAACCAACTAATATACTTGTCCTGTATCCGATAGCCTAAACGTAAATGAAACGGTGACATTATGAGCGACAGGGCTCCATGGAATCCGTCCTCTATGTGGTCGTGAGTGACCTGAACTCCGACCTTGCGCAGCCGGGTGACATAGATGATCCCGTCATCTCTCAGGATATCGTGCTCACAAGTGAGGATGTAGGTCAAGGGCAGGTTCTGCAGCTGAGAATCATTGGCTATCAGAGGTGACACCCTGCTGTCCATCAGAAGTGGATATGAAGGGTCAAGCTTTCCAAGAACTGGCTCCTTGTACACGTGGTTCTTTTTATACTTCTCTGGAAGGAGGACACTCCAGTTAACAAACTTAAACAAATGCCTGGACCCTCGAGGCATGTGCTGGTTTTCCCTCATTGCCTGGGGCAGAGCCTTATCTTTGGTCAAATACAGGGAGCCCAATTTAATTGCCAGGTCCCTGGACAGAATCGGCCCGTGTTTGTTTTCCTGGTGAGATGGCATGAAGATATCAAGTAACTGTAAGCAAGGGTAAATTAAGGCTTGTGCCTTAATTTTATTTTTGAATTCTGGATCATTCTGCAGCTGGAAAAATAATAATAAAATATTAATGAATCAAAGACTTTCAAACTGCAGGAGCAGGAGGCAAATAAATTCATGAAACAAATTGTAAATTATGGTTAGAAATATTATTCTGATAACATTCACACCCAATTTTGGAGGATAAAAAGTTGCCATTTCCGTTTTATCAGTAAAGAAACCATACACAGAATCACATGCATGTTCACACATGACCACCAACTATAAATGCAATTATGAGATTCTTAGAGAAGATGACAGGATATCTATGTTTAAAAACCTTTTTTCACTAAATTATGCTAAATGAAAAGAAAGAATAAGTATAATGATAAAATACTAATGGCGAGACTCACATGTTAATTCAAAAGGAAATATATCAGAGGAAAGGATAGTCCTGTATGCAATCCGCTTTCAGGACAAAGATCCTGCCATGTGATGGAAAGAGAGTAAGTTATGCCAATTTGAAGTTTGGGAAAAGATGTGGGACTCAATGTGCATGGCTGCTCTTTCCTGAGGTCTCAGCTGAGAAGTGGCTTCCTCTTCCTTCCTAGCCCTATGGGAGAGGACCTACGATCAGCCTCCCAGGAGCAAATGCCCCAGCTACCCCCCAGCTTCTGCAGCTGGGTGGATGGATACCCTCTTTATTCTTTCCACTAGATATTTAATTCCTTTATTCCTGACACTATCTGAGCCGTCCTCATATCTGTGTACCTTTCTATCTGTGGTCTTTTTCTATCTTCCTATCTATTCATCATCCTTCCATTTTTACCATTATCTATATGGAAACATGAATATATTTATTTTATATTATATATTTATTTATATTCTATTTTTTAAAATTTATAGATTTATTTATTTTTATGGGGGGAAGTTGATAGGGATTGAATCCAGGACCCTTTAGCAACTGATCCACGTCCCCGGTCCTAATTTTTTATTTATTTTTTATTTGGAGACAGGGTCTCGCTAAGTTGCTTCGGGCCTCAATAAGTTGCTGAGGCTGACTTTGAACTTGTTATTCTCCTGCCTCAGCCTCCCAAGCCACTGGGATTACAGGCATGTGCCGCTGTGCCTGGCTTTTTTATATTTATTGGTGTCATATAGCCTATAAACTACATGTTTTTGTGGGATTGTATATATATAATATGTAGAAGACATATTTTATATATACAATGTATATATAGCAATGAGAAAAATGAAAGGATGAATGAATTAATTTAATTATTCATCCTTCTATTCTTCAAATAAGATAATAGCATTATCATCTTTGTGATCAGAAAAAAAGTATCCGGAAAACAGTATCAGGCATGTGACAAGCAGGCTCCTGCAATAACCCTTGGCTATTGAAGAAGCTGGCTTAGACTCCCTGTCCAAGAGGAGGAACCAACCAGAAGGCTAGGGATCAAAGCAACAGAGGTACTAAAGGGCATGGAACCTAGGAGGCATGGAGAGCCCTGGAAACACAGTAGTCATGCAGTGTCACCTCTTGGGCAACCAATAAGGACCTGAGTGCAAGGGAAGGATCTGCTAGGCAGCAGTGTTATTACACACAAAGTCAAAGGAGACTAGATAGGGCACATCCTAAACCCCTCTGCCCTTAGTGCAAAACTGCAATTGTCCTTGTCTCTATGGGACCTTTTAGTCACTCTGGATAGAAAGGGCTGATGCTGTTTCAGGACAGGTCCTTCTTGTCTAGAAACTATCCCCCAACTCAGTCACAGCGCGGACCCTGCGCAGCTCAGGGTTGCTCCCCTGCTGAACCGGCTCTGATCAGCCTCTGGCCGTGTCGCTTGATGGCCATATGACTTAGGTACCCATCACACGGCAGGTTTCTGAACACTTTACTAAAGACGTGTTGTCCCCTGTGGAGCTGGCTTCAAGGTTGTGTGGCAAGCACCGTTGAGGGCTGGTATTAAGGATTTATGTTACTGAGAGTTTTATAGTGGCTTAGTAATAGGAGGGGAAGGTTTCTAAACACATGAAATGACCTTCCTAGACAAAGGTGACATACACTCATGGTGCTCTAGAAATAATCTTCAAAAAGCTAAAATCACCAAAAGTGTTGCATGCAGAGTTCCCGCACACAGCTTCGGGACCTGGGGATAACTTCCCAAGTGTCTCACCCCTTGACCCGCCCTCCTCACGGCTCACTGGGGCCGGGTTCTCCCAGGAATCGTCTGCCTTCTCCCAGTTATTGGAAGCTCTTCTGCTGCTGAGGGTTTCCAGATGCAGGCAAGGACACTTTTAGCCCACGGCCCAAATCTCATGCACCTCAACTGCTTGAAGCTACCTGGGTCTCTGAAACTAAGGAGGCAGAGGGGCTCTGAGATGGGGCAGAGGAGCAGAATTAGGTGCGTTTTCCTCTGGCCACCCTAACAAGAGGCCAAGAGGTCATGGTGGCTCATGGTGGCTTTATTGTATTTCATTTTCATTTAAAGGGTGTATACTAAAAGGTTTCTGCTATACTAACTTTGTTCCATTAAAAAATGGTTTTGAGGTTGAGATTGTGTGTTGAATGGAGTTTACTTTTCAGATATATTACCTAGTGTCGGTTATTGTTCAGCTGCACACAGACAGGGCTTAATCTGAGGGCCAGTTCCTCTTCTGTCTTGGTAGTCATGCTTTTGTATGAGCATGACACATAGCCTAACGTTATGTCATGACACCCTACAGGGCTTAACATGCCAATTACCATCATCCCAAATTCCTGGCAAACTTTACAATTTACGTAGGGAGAAAAACAAACTCCCTATCATGTCACATGGTAGTTCCTAGACATTATTGGGTTTTTCCCCCTAAAATTAGTGATAAAAATAGAGCCTTATACAGCATTATATTTCATCCTCTTGATGTCTTTAAAGTTTTATCTATCTGAAGATACAATCATGTGAAAAGGACAGAAAGTAGTCTGGGGTGTGTATTTTAACATTTCACAGAGATTGCAGCTGAAATGACAGGTTCTCTTGGGTGGTGCTCATGGCACGTGTGCTAGGAACATGCATGACATGGAAGACTTACCAGCTCAGTCACTTTTGTTGCCAACACACCCCCAGAACTGTCTCCTGAAATACAGATTCGGGTGGGATCCACTCCATATTTTGCAAGAATGTCATCTTGAAGAAAGAACTTGACCACAAAAATGGAGTCTTCCAGGGAAACTGGGAACTGGTACTGAGGAGCTAGTCTGTAGCTGCAGAGGGGGAACCAAGGTAACAAGACACCCCGTGGTTAGACTCTGTTCTCGGCAGTGTGTCCAGGCATCTCCACGGGACCCACAGGGCCAGTCAAGTTGGGCCCCGTTGTGGACCGTCAATCTCACCACCCAGGCCTGGGCTTGCTTCTAACTCCTGCTTAAAATAAGAGCAGATTTTGGGATGGGGGCTCTGAACTGCTGGTCCCACTGGGAGGGGTGGAGAGGTCCTGGTCTCCACCCCACACTGTCACATGTGAGCTCTCAGCAGTGAATCTTCCGTGTGTGGGTTTCATGGAGACACGCTCTGGCTTCCGTCACTTTCTCAGTGTAGTTGACAACTCAAAAATTTTTAGAACCACTGATAGGAACGTGTAGAGATTTAAAAAAAACAAAAAAACAGAAACCATTAAAATAAATGATCTGTCAGCGTCAGGCATTAGAAATTTGTTTAGGTCAAATTAGTACGACCCATTTCATACCATGAACACTGTGCGAAAACTTGATTCAAAATCAAATATAAAAGAAGTATGGCAAGGGATGGTGCTTGGTCATCTTGAGTTCATTTGGAAGACCAATTATGACAGCACGTTTTAACACGTAGGTGTCTGCCACACACTGTCTTCTATTACAGGAGCATAATAGAATTGGAATTTATTTTCTATTTCAAACTATAGTAGTAATCTTAATATTTACAAGAATTGGTGAATTATTTGCATGCCATGCTGAACACTTAGTATTGGCCAGATGGCCCTGGCAATTTTGTTATATTATGATCTGTGTCCAAAATACCCTAATTATAGTGTAATCTTAAAAAGTAACATATCAAAAATGTAGCTGCTACACTCAGTGTTCTTCAGGGTAAAGAACAGCAAATACCATCAGTCACTGATAGAATTCTTAAACCAGAATCAACATCTATCACCATTTGAAGTGTTTATTTAAAATGATAAAGTGGTCTTTTAGTTTAAAATTATAGAAGGAAAGGGAGAATATTCTTCTTGCTGTTGTAAATTAGAAATAGCTCTGAACACACAGGGATCTTCTGATTGCTACAGGGCAGTAGTGATGAGTGCTTCAGCACTGATTCCACTAGAACCTTCCAACTGACCCCCTCAGACCCCCAGGGAGCCAGGAAACCCCACTGTGTCCTTCCCATCAGGCAGGCACCTCTATGTTGCACTATGAAATGGGCAGTAGAGATGGAAAAGTTCCTCCTCCTCAGATCAGGATTTCAGAAGACAGCGTGGGTCAGAAAGTGACCGGCATTTGCTGGCCTTTCTGGAACATGTCTGGAACTGCGGGGAAAGTCGTGGGGTGCTAAGCACCCTCATTTGGAGCATGCTTGAGACTCTCAGGGTCCCAGCATTCCCCACCTAAGGCTCCTCCAACCAGGAACATCTTTAAACTTCAGGTCTTTTTTTATCAGCTCAAAAAACTCCCAAATGGGAAACAGGAAACTAAGTTCCCTTCCCAAGTCTCTGACCTGGGGATTAAACTGGGTCATCCTAGAACCTGAGTTTTATATTCCCAGGGGTTGTCACAGCTGTGCTGGCAAAGATGCTCTCCTGGGGTGCCCCTCAGAGGTCCCTCAAGGGCACAGTGAAGTGGAACTAAGCCTGCAAGGAGGCCTGGATATTATATTGTTCATAAAAATCTATGTAAACCCCAAGCCCAGACCAGCCACTCCTGAGGCCTGAGGGGCTGGCCCTGGATAGGACACTGTGCTGTGAGGCGAGGCCTGTGCTGGGGAGAACAATCGCTCTTACTCTGCTCCGACGACAACAGCACCGAGTTTGTTAGCCGTCCGTCTGTTCGTGGAGTCATAAGCCGACAGCTCTGAAAAGGAAGAAATTCAAATGGGCAACCTGTGAACAAGAGCAGTGGTCACCTCCCTGTCTTGGGAAGTGTGGAAACACAGGCCAGGAGCAGGGGATGGAGGACGGTCCCACATCTGCTGCCATGTGGAGGGACACTGTCTGGAATCAAAACCCTCCTCATCCTCAACTCCTCAGACATCCCTGAGCAAGTCCCAGAGGACACCAGACTGTTCACCATGAAGGAGGAAACTGGACACGGCCCTTGGCTCAGGTGCCTTCTGTCAGGACCCTTCTTCCAGGTTCTCTGTGATACACTCGTCAAGGGGTGCCATTCACCAAGGATGCCCAGGTCTATCATGCCTGCTGCGTTCTGCCCAGTGTCATCAGGAAACTGCCAGGAGAGGGTGGATATCTAACTCAAAGGCATCCATTAACAGAGCTAAGGACACATCAGTAATAGACACGCTGTTGGACCGTCCCAAGGTTGACTCTTGGCTTTCTCAGTACTTGAAGGAGAAGAAGAAAGCGTGTGCCTTGATCTATAACTGGCACGCTCATGACCGTGGTGTCCCTGAAACTCTGACAGGAATCAGCCAGAACTCTCGGAATAACTTGAAGATAACATTAGATCCAGCATGAAGGTTTTCATGGGTTGGGAGGTTCAATCATAGCTCATTTTTTTTTTCAGGAACTGCTAGTCAGTATCCTTTTCCTTTTCAATAAAGGAACAGTAGTTTACCTAATTCCAGGTACACTTCTCAGGGCAATTAAAGAAAAGTGAGACTTTTCCTTTATCAAATTATCTGACACTTACATGAACACATTCATATTTGATTATCTTGTAAATAAATTTTAAGTTATCTTTCTGGGTAGAAGTGATCATTTAAATTTTAATCTAAATCAACTGATAGGATATACTTGCTATTCTAATTCTTATGATGATTAATTATGGAATAAATCTAATTACTGTGTACTTAAAGGAATGGAAAGATTGAGGTTGGGTAAAATCTGGAGATAAAATCCTACTAGAAATCAGTGTCAAACACTGACTCAGTATGAATTAACTCATTCAAAAGGCACTAACTGGGCGTTCACTGTGTAAAAGGCAAAGATGTGATAACTGCTATCAAATGGGAAAGAAAAATGTATTCATGGTGGGAAAAAGTGGATTCAGAGGCAAAGGTTCCTGAGAACCCAGAGTTCAGGGGAGCAAATGCAGTGAGTACAGTCAAAATAAAGTCTAGAGAGGAAGAGGGTAGGAAGTAAGGCACCCCAGGGAAATGAGCGTACAGCTGTCCAAGTTTGGATGGTGCACTTAAGATTTCTTTGTCAACAAGTGGTGGATATTATCAAAGTTCAATAATAATTTCCATGGTCAGCTTCCCATATTACAAAGGTTTAATCCTGAGGAAGGTGACACAGTTTAACAACGAGGGTGAACCAGCAGAGAAAAAGCAACAGGAAGAAATCTGAATGATGAATTACGTCTTTTGGTTTTGACAGAAAAAGAGAAGAAATCTAGAGAGCAGTGTGGACAGAGCCGGTGACTGGACTTGGAGCTGAGGGACAGAGTGTGACCGGGCTCCTAGCCGTGCGTGGACCCACATGAGCTAAGGAATCTGGGTTTCGTTGGTGGTGGTTTTCTGGGGGCTTCAGGGTCGTTGTTATTTATTGGTTTTCTGAAATTCTTGGAAGGTAACGATGAGATGACCATTTCTGTTATGCTTGAGTTCATGTTACATTAACCCAGTTTAAGTGTTTCTCACCCTGGGTTGACCGCAAGCTCCTGCTGAGGATGGCTGATCTATGGCTTCTTAGGTGCCTCGGCCTGGTCAGCAGTTGAATTTACTGATGTCAGGATATAATAGTTAGGCCGCAGGTTCTCTGGGGACATAGGTGAAGATGCGGAGCCAAAACTCAGTATCAGGAGTGGGGGTGGGGGCAGGGACAGGAGGACAGTGTGGAGGACCACATGAAAGCAGAGTCAAACCTGAGACAGAGGAATCCTGGGGAGCATGGGCACTACACAGGGCAAAGAAAGAACCCACGTGTTTGACAGAGGGAGAAGGAGGTGGAGGTAAGGAAGGGAATTCTGTTGAGGGACCAAAGGAGTAGAGAGCCCTACAGTGGGGCAGGGGGCAGTGGCCATTTTCCAATGACAGCTTGAAGAACTCATCACAGAGGCATAGACAGACCTGCAGTGTATGCCCAGGAGCCCGAGAACAGGATGAGTGGTAGGCAGTGACCGGGGTCCAGGAAGGACGGGGGGGAGAGATGGCCAGGTGGCGGGGTCCACCAAAGCACACACTGTCAGGTAGGAGAATGAAGGAGAAGTGTTGATAAAATCCAATCCCGAAGTTGGAGAGAACAGGGTCCCAAACCAAGTAGAAGATCAAAGTTTGCCAAAAGATTAAAAAAAAAAAAAAAGCCTTTTCCTAAGTCATCAAAAAGAAGTGGATTACTGATGGCTATGGTGCTGATAACGTGAGATGGGCAGAGGTGAAGTGATGGGCACCGACTTGTGGACTCACACCTTGAGAGCTGATAGGGAAGGACCCGGGAGACCTGGATAGTGTTGAGAGCTCAGAGGTCCTGGGGGCAAAGGGGTAACAGCATGTGAGAGACACTACCCACCAGCAGTGACACCCCATGCCATGCCTGTGGACCTGCCGTAGGGCCTGGGCCTGGTGACTGCCCCCACCACTGACAGGAGGACTCAGAAAACCACTTAACCTCTGTGTCTGTTTCCTCACGTCTGAAACTCTGATCACAATACCTGACCCCAGGACGGGCTTACCTTGCGGTCATGGGCCACCCATCTGAATACAGTAGCTTTCTTGCATATTTTGAAATATAGACAGAAAACGAAGCCAAACTTCTGGATATAATAGTTAGGCTGCAATTTCTCTGGGGACACGAGTATTTTTCCTGGTTTCTGACATCTTCTAGGTATATAGTATAACACCCTTGTACCCTGTGACACGCAGTGACCTCCTAACATTCATCAATGGTCTAAACATGTGTGTGTGTTTGTGTGTGTGTGTGTATGTGTGTGTTGGCAACTCCACAGCATTCCTTGGAATTATCTCCAAATTTAGATGGGTACACAGGTTTTAAGAGAAGAGCTGATTATTCACTTCTACTTCATCTTTTCATTTTGTGGCCAAATCAGATGTTAGATTCTGAGCTTCCACACCACTGGTGCCTGGGAGCCTCTGACCTGAACCCTGTGTCCACTGCTCAGTAGCCACTAGTTGTGTCATTTCTGATTTGACCTGACTCTGGATTCACCTGAGTTTTTCTGAGAGTGAATTCAGGTCCTTTGCTAATTTGTAATTTAATACTCAAGGTGGCTGTTTGAACTTCCCATTCCCGGCTATCAATGGAAGTATATTTGATGATAAAGTTTATAAAGCCCAAATCTCATCTAATGATTTTTATTATTTTATTTGCCACACTGTGTATGAAGAAGTGTGAGTGAACCATAACTGATATAGTCCACAATGTCTCTGTAAAATGCATTCACATAGTCCCAAAAATAAATGCTGCATAAACAAATGTTCTGTCAATCCTACATATAGACACAACATAGTTTAATATGAACACACAGTTTACACTAAGCCCAACCCACAGCCATATAAATAAAATGCACTCACTGCAAGTTCCCAAGACAAAGGCACCACCGTGGAGAAAAATCACCGCTGGTCTCTGCTTTTCCAACTTCCTTTTTGGCAAGTACAGGCGTACCGGAATGTCTCCAAAGGCTGTGTCGAGGACCGTAACGTTTTCATCTGAAATTGGTTTTGTAACATCCAGTCTCATTATTGTGAAAAACCATTCTTCGCACCGCATAAGTCCTATGCTTTCAAACAATGTACCCTATTAAGACAAAATGAAACAAAAATAGTAAGAATTATTCTGGAGAAGACGGCACACCGGATCCAAGCAGCAGCCCCAACCCCTGCTAAGCCATGCAAGCAGGGCTGGCTGCAGAGGTAGATAATTGTCGGGGCTCTAAACTCAAGCTTGGACAGCTAGAGACTTGGGGGCACCTGAAGTTTGGTTACTGGGGCAGAAAATAAGAACAGAATTTTTTGGCCCTGAACCCTGACCAGGGTGGGGCCAAGGACAGGGGTAACAAAGAGAGAAAGACAAAGAGGGAAAGCCCCAGTTACTCCCTTATCCATAGCTACAAAGAGAAGCAAACCAAGTCAAATTGGGAGACAGTGATGGAGATCTCAAGGCTTAGTTCAAATTGTGGACTGAAAGTCATGCTGGGCAGGAGCCATTCTGTAGAGCCATTTTGTAGAGTCCTTAGCCAGCCAGAGGAGACCAAATCATGCAGTTTCCCCCATCTTCAGGCAATGGACACTGGACCCCAGACACAGGGATCATAAAAAAACCCCAAGAGCTGCAGCCAGCATGGAGGCTTCTGTGCCACAGACCCAGAGAGGCTGCGCCCACAGGTCCCGCAGTTGCAGCCAGCTGGCCAGCCATTAGACACCACCACTACAAGAAGCCCTGGCAGGGGGAGCAGGTGCTCAGCACTCCCCAGCAGCCAGCGACAGCCATGAGCCCTGCACCCTGCACCCCCACACCCCATAGAAACAGCCAGCAGATGCAGCACTCTCCAAACACAGGCCTTGGGCCTCTGGGCTAACAAGCCCCAGCTGGTGAGCACACCATAGCAACCTGAGTCAGGCATGGCAGGGCACACCTGTCCTCCCTGCAACTTAGGAGTATAGCGAGTCAGATGCCAGCAACAGCAACTGAGCAAGACTCTGCCTCAATTTTTTTTAAAATTAAAAGGGCTCAGGGAGTAGCTCAGTGGCAGATGATACTGTATTTAATCTCCAGTTCAGGGGTGGGGGAGAGGAAGGACAGAAAGAAAACTATAGCAACCAGGGACGTAGTTCCTGTGCCTGGCATCTCTTGGAGGGGCCACAGCTGTGAGTCCCAGGGTCCAGTCCAATCACCTCTCCCTCAGGTGCATAGCCCACAGAAGGAAGTCCCTGAGGACAACCCCAAAGCAGCCAGCAAAGAACTTCCTGCATCAATAGCAGGAGTACGGCCCACCAAGGGCTTACAGCGGAGCACCCCACAGATATCACTCACTGATCAGTGTGCAGCCTGCACACTCCAGAGGGGCCGCAGCCACATACCTCTCAAGGGCCACTCAGTGCCACATCAACCAGGCCACAGCACCTCTACCTTAGGCTGCCACACCCTGCACACCCTGAAGTGCACACAGGGAGCCCCTGCTGCATCTAACCACCCTGGTACATGGAGTTTTTCACTAGAAGGCACCCAAGACTGCACCCTCAAACAGGGAGTAACTCAGCTGCTCAGTCACAATTAGGACCTCTCTGACCCTCCAGAAAGCTAGGAGTCCCTGGACACATCAAAGATCAAAAGGAGCCTTCTAGAATCACATCAGAGGTGAGCTGCTGTGCTCACTACCTCTACCCAGGAAAACTTAGAGGAAAAGCCAAGGAGCAGTGAGCATCTTCTGAAGGTCCAAATCCTGATGAAATCCAGATCAGGAACTCATAAGAAATCTTCCCACCTCAGCAAAAAATATCAAATAGCTCTAATGTCAGTTTTGATCTCACAGCTATGACCTTTTGTATTGAATTGATAGATCTTCCTTTGTTATTCAATATTGCAGGTCTCAACCCAATTGGTTGTATTCCTGCTGATATTTTAAATAATTAACTGGAATAACCCTTCCTCTCTGCTTGCCTGTCTCAGGTTACACTTGCTCCTCTTGGGCTCTTTTCCCTCTAGCATTACCTGCATCTGCCTCAAATACACTCCCACTTTTTTCTTGTTTTTATCTTAGATTCCATTACTTTTTCAATATTTTCTTTTATCTTTCTTTTGCTTCTTTGCCCATTGCTTCTCTTCTCCCCTTTCAGCCCCTATATAGTGTAATAATAATTTTACTCTATTTAATAACTAATTTCTCAACCTATTGAAAAACATTACTACAATTTTATACTTGGATTAGAGGAATAATGGAGAACATTTTCAACAAGTTTTTCCACTCTGAGGTTTATCAGCACACTGCTTTGTTCTAAAGTGATTGCAGTTAATAGGATGTAGCATCTTGTCACAAAGTGGTGCTGGATACTGGGCACAGGAAGGGCATCCTTTGGGAGTATCGATACTTGAATATTCACTCAACCTGGGGCACCTAAGAGAAAGAAGCTTACTGAAGAACAGTCACTTGCATGAAAGTAGAAGAGATCATCATCCCAGCACATTGACATATTTACAAAAAAAAATGAAAAAGCAAGGGAACAAGCTACCCCAGATATCCATCCCACAACAATTGATCCAATCATAGTGGAGGAAATATTGGATAAAGAATTTAGAAAGTTCAAACCTAACACATTTAGTGAGATAAAAGAAGATGTAAGGAATGAACTTAGAATACAGGGAATAAAATATCATTTCAATAAAGAGATAGAAATTCAAGAAAAAAATAGAATTCCTGGAAATGAAAGACTCAATAAACCAAATTAAAAATTCAATTGAAAGCATTACCAATAGATGAGACCACATTGAAGACAGATTCTCAGACCTCAAAGACAAAGTATATGGTTTTGAAAATAAAACTGACAATAAATAAAAGATGATAAGATACCATAACAATATTCAAATATTTGTCAATATTTGTCTTGGAAAACATTGAGACAAAATCAAGGAGTCATTGACATAGGAGAAGGCACCAAAATGCAAACTAAAGGAATGAACAAGCTTTTCTATGAAATAACATCAGAAAAAAAATTTCCAAGTGAGATGGAAATCCCACTGCAAGAATACAAGATATACAAGTATACAAGATAAAAAAATAATCATCTCTAAAACATATTATAATTATAATGTCTAACAAGAAAAAAATTTTAAAAGCTTCAAGAGAAAAACAATAGGTCACATTTAGAGGTAAGCCAATTAGACTACCTTCTGATGTCTCAACCCCGGCCCTAAAAGCATTGGAATAATATATACCAAGCCCTGAAAGATAACAGCTACCAACCAAGATTGTTATATCCAGAAAAATTATCCTCTAGAATTTAAGATGAGAAAAAAAAAAACTTCCTTGATAAGAAATCATAACCACTAAACCACTATTATAGAACATACTCAAGAAACAGTGAAAGATTTTACTGACAAGACACAAAAATAAATAAATATCAAAGCCAGCCTATGGATGAATCCCACTCTAGAAGACTAGTCAATCAAAGAACCATTAAGTCTAAAATAATATTATGAATAAATCAAAATGTAAAGAAATAAAAATCATCTCTATAATAACACTGAATATAAATGGTCTAAACTCACCAATCAAAAGTCAAAGATTGGCAGAATGGATTAAGAAAAAAACAAGACCCATTCCTATGCTGTTTACAAAGAAAGTCACCTTATAGGAGGGACATCTACAGACTGAAGGTGAGAGGACAGAAAAAAATATATACCATGTAAATGGAGTAAGTAAGTACGAATCTCTACTTTCACATCTGGCAAAAATATTTCAGTCCATAATTAATCACAACATACAACCGGGTCATTTCATACTGGTTAAGGGAATCATTCAACAAGATGTAATGATTGTGAATATTTATGACCCAAATGTTAGGGCATCTACGTATGTAAAGCAAATCCTACTCTACGTAAGTGGAGTAGGATATAGTAATACTGGGAGATTCCACACACTTCTCTCACCGGTAGATCTTCCAGACATAAACTAAGTAAAGATTCTTCAGAAAAGAAAAAAATAACAACAAAATACAATTAATCAAATGGACCTAATAGCCTTCTATAGCATATTTCACCCATCCACAACCAAATTCATTTTCTTTTCAGCTGCACATGCAACTTTCTCTAAAGTGGACCATATTTTAGGACACAATGTAAGTCTTAGAAAATACAAAAAATAGAGATAATTCCTTGCATCATATCAGATCATAATGGAATAAAATTGGAAATCAATAACAATGTAAAAATCAGAAAACATTTTAATACATGGAGATTTAATAATATACTTTTGAATGAGAAATGGGGCATACAAGAAATCAGGAGAAAATTTCAAAAACTCTTAGAAAGAAACAGAACAGAGATACAATATATCAAAATCTCTGGGGTAGTAATAAGGCAACTCTAAGAGGTAAGTTTGTATCATTATCTGCATTTTTAAAAATCCACAGAAATATCTTAAATAAACAATTTAATATTATGCCTCAATACCCTAGAAAAGCAAGAACAAACTGATTCCAAAATTAGTAGAAGACAGGAAATAATTGAGATCACAGCCTAAATTAATAAAATTGAGAATAAAAAATACAAGAATCAATGTAACAGAGTTGGTCCTTTGAAAAGATAAATGAGATTGATAAAAACCTTAGTCAAACTAACCAAAAGACAGAAAATGCAAATCAACAAAATCAGAGATGAAAAAGAGTCATCACCTGACATTTCTGAAATCTAGAAAATCATTGGGAACTATTTTGAAATTGTATATTCCAATAAATTGGAAAATATAAAAGATATTGACAAATTTCTAAACACATATGACCTACCTACATTAAACCATGAGGATATAGGAAACCTCCTGGTTTCCAACATCAAACAATGATATCAAAGTCTTTTCCTTAAAAGACTTCCTCATAAGTCTTTTAAGGAAAAGGAAAGCCCAGGACCAGATGGATTCTAAGTTCAGTTTTAAATCAGACCTTTATAAAGAACTAATGTGAATCTTCCTCAAATTATTTCATAAAATAGAAAGGAAAGAGCCGGGCATGGTGGTGCAGGCCTGCAATTCCAGTTCTGCCACACGACCTGCGCTGGCTTCATGAAAGAAGGTTCGGTTCATAAGAAATTGCTAGGGAGTTTTAAATTAAAGAGACAGACTCTCATTACCTTTAACACCAGCTCCTAGACGGCTTCTCCTAGCTCCTGCCTCCAGCCACCTAATGCAGTGGTGAGGTTTCCAGAAGAGCTAATAAGAGAGGGAGAGCACGCCAGGGAGTGAACTTTTATTGAGGAACAAAAAATTCCAGGGAAATCCCATCCAATGAAGGTTAAGGGGGGCAGCATCCCAAGGTCAAGGGTGACAATTGGGTCTTCAGGACAGTGGCCAGGTACACCTCTGCACGGACAAGCCCTCGGACCTGGGAAAGGGTGGGGAAGGCTTTAACACAGCTGTGTCTAAGCGCCTCTCACCCAGCCAGGGAGGTAACTCAAATCATGTGCGAGGATGGCCTCCCACATCCAGTGGCTCTAGAGGCAGAGGCAGGAGCATCACGAGTTCAAAGCCAGACTCAGCAATTTAGTGAGACATCAAGCAACTCAGTGAGACCCTGTCTCTAATTAAATTAAAATAGGGCTGGGGATGTGACTCAGTGGTCGAGTGCCCCTGAGTTCAATCCCCAGTAACTCCACCCCAAAAAAATAGAAAGGAAAGGAATACTCCCAAATTCATTCTATGAAGCACCGTCACCCTTATATAAAAATCAGACAAAGATAGATGAAGAAAAGGGAATGACAGATCAACATTCCTGATGAACATAGACACTAAAATCCTTTATAAACACTAGCAAAATACATTCAAAAACACATTAAGAAGATTGTACACCATGATCAAGTGGGCTTCATCCCGGGGAAGCAAGGTTGTTTCAATATATGCAAATTACTAAATGTGATTCATCATAGAAGTAGAGCTAAGAGAAATAATTTCATAATTACTTCAGTAGATGCAGAAAACACCTTTGACAAAATCCAACATCCATTTAAGTCAAAAACACCAAAGAAATGAGGGAAGGAATGAACTTTTCTCAACATAATAAGAGGATATGTAAGACAAACCCGAAGCCAATATCATATTGAATAGAAAGAAACTGAAAGCATTTTCTCTCTAAAATCGGGAAAAAGATAAGCATGTGCACTCTCTACACTCCTATTCAATATAGTTCCTAAAACTCTAACTCTCAACAAGGGAAGGAAATTAGAGGGACACAAGTGGAGAAAAAAGGAAGTCAAATTATCTCGTTGTGCTGATAACAGGATCCGACATCTAGAAGCCACCACAACTCCCCAGAAGACTTCTAGTGCTGATAAATAAAATTCTAAAAGTTGACAGGATACAAAATCAATATCAAATAATCAATAGTTTCTCACACTCCAATAATGAATCTGCTGAGAAAAAAATTAGGAAAACCATCCATTCACAAGACCCTCAGAAAAATACCTAGAAGTAAGTCTCACCAAGGAGGTGAAAGAACTCTGTAATGAAAAGTATAGAACGCTGAAGAAAGAAATTGAAGAAGACCTTGAAGGATGGAAAGACCTCCCATGTTCCAGGACACACAGAATTAATATTGTCAAAGTGGACACTTTATCAAAAGTATTCTATAGAGTCACTGCGATACCCATCCAAATACCAATGTCAGTCTTCACAGGACTAGATGAAAAAAATTCTGACATTCATATGGAAGAGTAGAAGACCCGAGTGGCCAAAGCAATACTGAGAAAGAAGAATGACATTTGTGGGATCAGGATCCCTGATCTGAAATTATACTGCAGAGCTATAGCAGCAAAACAGCATGATACTGGTATCAACTAAGATATCAATGGAATAGAATAGAAGATATAGAGACAAACCCACCTAGACACAGTCATCTCATACCCAGTAAAGGAGCCAAAAATAGACATTGAAGGAAAGACAGCCTTTTAAACAAACATTGCTGAAAAAACTGGATATACATGTGTAGAAGAATAAAAGTAGATCCCCCTCTTTCTCCCTGTACAAGAGTCACCTCACAGTACATTAATGGCTAAGGAATTAGAACAGAAACTTTGTAACTTCTGGAAGAAAACATAGTGTCAACAAGCCAGAACATTGGCACAGAGACCAACTTCCTTAACAAGACCCCCAAAACTCAAGAAATGAAGCCAAAAATTAATACGTGGAATGACATCAAGTTAAAAGGCTTCTGCACAGCAAAGGAAAGAAGAGCATGAAGAGAGAGCCTACAGAATGTGTGTGTGGGAGGGGGAATCCTTGCAAGCCACTCCTATGACAGGGAAATTATATCCATAATACACAAAGGACTCAGAAAACCTGACACAAAAATCAAATAACCCAATCAATTAATGAGCAAAAGAACTAAACAGATATTTCTTAAAAGAAGAAATACAAATGACCCACAAACATATTTTAAAACCTTCAACATTCCTAGCAATCAGGGAAATGCAAATCAAAACTATACATCTCACTCTAGTCATAAAAGCAATCATCAAGAATACAAATAATATGGGCTGGGGTTGTGACTCAGAGCTAGAGTGCTCGCCTAGCATGCGTGGGACACTGGGTTTGATCCTCAGCACCACATAAAAAATAAAATAAAGATATTGTGTCCACTTATAACTAAAAAAAAAAAGAATACAAATGATAAGTGCTGGTGAGAATGTAGGGGGAAAGGTACACAAATACACTGTTGGAGGAACTTCAAATTAGTCCAACTACTCCAGAGAGCATAGAAATTCCTCAAAAAACTAGGCATGGATCCACCATATGACCCAATTATACCACTCCTTGATATTTATCCAACAGAACAAAAAATCAGCATAGTATAGTGATACAGGCACATCGATGTTTATATCAGCTTAGTTCACCATAGCCAAGTTATGAAACCAGCCCACATACCTGTCAACAGGTGAATAAAAAAGGAAAATACAGTGTACATATACAATGGGATTTATCTCCGACATAAAGAAGGGTGAAATCTTGTCATTTGCTGGTAAATGGATGGAAATGGGGACTGTCATGCTGAGTGAAATATGCCAGGCTCCGAAAGTCAAGGATGGAGTGGTTGTTTTTCCTATGTGGAAGCCAGAGCAACGTAATGGGAAAAGGGAAGGAGTGGGAGGTCAGGGGAGGGGAGGAAGGGAATGGAGAGGAGGGAGGATGGATGGGAAAAGGGAAGAATTACAGAATGAGATGGAGCAAAAGATGCTATATACATGTACAAATATACCACAGTGAACTCTGCCTTCATGTACATCTATAAATCACCCAATTAAAAACTAATAAATAAATAAAAGGAAGTCCAGTAGAGGAAGGGAAATATTGGAAGGGTGGGAGGGAAAGTGGAGGTCTTGGGGAACTGAGGTGGAGCAAATTATATCCATGCAAATATGAGCATGTGAGTATGAACCCCACCATTGGTATAACCATAATGCACTGATAAAAACATCTAAAGAAGTTTGAAACAGTGAGCACATTGATTTTCCGTAGCAGGAAGTGAACATAAAGATGCAAAGAACAGCAGGAGTAACCCTAGTGGCACAGCAGAGGTCCCCCTGCACAGCCTAACACAGAGCTACTGCTGGTTCTAGAGAAAGCGCGGTGTGTGGCGGCTGAGAACCAGAGTAATCTCATTCAGATTCATCAGCTTCTGGCCTGGGTTCATCTTTCACAGCTCCTCTCCTGGAGTAGATGCTGAGCCCTTCTCAACTAAGAAATTACCAGCTGCCTCTCCACATTATTAAATTACCAGCTGCCTCTCCACATTATTAGATGGGGTTTGGCAACCCATGCCCTCCTGCTTCATGGCAACCGTGCAATATAATATATTAGCTCTCTCATTTTGCAGTTGAAGACACTGAGCCACAAAAAGATTAAGTACATTCTGAAGATATAACTGCTTTTACTTAACACACACACACACACCAAAAAAAGCCTAATCAATTTGTGGGTTAAGGAACTAAACAGGCACTTCACAGAAGAAATACAAATGGCCAACAAATATATGAAAAAATGTTCAACATCTCTAGCAATTTGAGAAATGCAAATAAAAACTACTCTGAGATACCATCTCCTTCTAGTCAGAATGGCAATTATCAAGAATACAAGCAACAATAAATGTTGGCAAGGATGTGGGGGAAAAGGCACCCACATACATTGCTGGTGGGAGTGCAAATTGGTGCAACCACTATGGAAAGCAATATGGAGATTCTTCAGAAAACTTGAAATGGAACCACCATTTGACCCAGTTATACCACTCCTTGAAATATACCCAAAGGACTTAAAATCAGCCACATCATGTTTTTATAGCAGCTCAATTCACAATAGCTAAGCTATGGAACCAACCTAGGTGCCCTTCAACAGATGAATGAAGAAAAAAATGTAGTCTGTATATACAATGAAATATTACTCAGTCATAAAGAAAAATAAAATTCTGAGATTAGCCAGTAAATGGATGGAACTGGACAATATTTTCCTAAGTAAAATAAGCCAATCCCAAAAAACCAAAGGCTGAATATTCTCTCTGAGATGCAGATGCTAACACACAATAGGGGAGAGGAGAAGGAAGAATAGAAGTTCATTGTACTACACAAAGGGGAATGAAGGGAAGGATGTGGGGATGGGAAAAGGAAAGAGGAGAAGGAATCGGACATCACTCTCCTGTATTCATAGATGAATACATGACTAGTGACACTCCATAACAGGCATGACCACAAGAATGGAGTCCTGCGTTATACTCCATGTGTGTATAATTTGTCAAAATAACTCTACTGTCATGTATGTCTAAAAAGAACAAATACAAATAAAATAAACATCTAGCTGGTTTTAAAGCTCAGGCTGTTTCTCCTGCCTTACACTGTCTATAATTAGAATGGGTTACTTCCGAGTACTAACTTTCTCCATGCTATTATATCAAGAACTGTGATGATAATTTATCTGATATGTGTTAATATTTTTATTTCTCCTGGTAATCACTTGAATTATCGAGTCAGGATGATAACAAATGGCTCACCCTTGAACATGGGCAAGCTGACTGACCACTACCAGAACCCTGCAAGCACTTCTCTGGCATTTCACCTCCTACATAGGCACGTGAAAAGAGGAACAAATGGATGAAATGGCTTCTATTTTATGTGTGCCCCATCATTTTATTTTGCATTTGAGAAAGAAAAGGTCATATTCTACCAGTTTTCAGAAGATGCACATACTGACCAGGAATAAGTATCGGTCACTTCACAGTCTAAAGATGCACAAGCAGCTTCTCTGTAGGGTGACATTGCTCATCTGCCTGTTTTCCTAGTGTCCAGTGAACAGAGTGGGACCCTTGAAATTAATAGGAAAGAGCATATCATGTCCTGGACGGCTCAGTGGCTTTGAACTTTCAGTAGGAGTCACCTCAGGAACAGAGCCCAGAGCTCTGTGGTCTCTTTCGGCAGCACAGGGGGCATCCCTGTCCTTCTTTGCCACTCTGCTCTCTCCTCTCTGGTCATTTGTTCTCCATCACTGTCCTCTCCCTAAGCGTCCTACTCACTATCATTTGCATGCCCCCCGAGGGCAGCGTATCCTGGCAAGGGAGCCTGGTGTTCTAGTATGTTAGGTTGGAATCCAAATTCTGACACTTTCACACATGAGGGCTGAGATGTAGCAATGAAGTACTGACGTTAGGTAAGAGCAGCAGCACATCTCAAAGTGTGGTCTCCCAACCCTTGGGGGTCTCGGACACATTCAGAGAGCACACGTGATACCATCACTCTTCTACCTCTTAGGAAAATCTAATTTGCTCACGAGGTGGGGGAAGCTCTCACAACAGACTAGCTACTGAGGCATGCCAGAGAACCCAGCTTCCAGGATGAAACACATCAAAGGAATCTGAAAAAATGTTGACTGTCATAAAGTCTTTCCTGTTTAAAAAGCACGTTTTAATGAAACTATATCGTTTAGGTTAACTTATGATGGGTTTACCATTAAGTGAAATCGTTCTAATGAGGTTGATTTCCAATGCAGTTAACACTGATGAATGTAGCCCACATAAATAAGCTCTTTTAGGTCCTCAGTAATGCACAGAATGTACAGACTTTCTGAAACCTGAAAGTTTGGGAACTACTTAGAAAGGGAAAAACATTAAAATAGTAAAAGCACTACATACACATCAAAATGTATATAATTGATATATACATGTAAGTTTTAAGAGAACATGCCAGAATAGGTTACATCAAAATGGTTCAATATAGGGCTGGGGTTGTTGCTCAGGGGCGCTTGCCTAGCCTATGTGAGGCCCTGGGTTCTAGTCTTAGCACCACATACAAATAAACAAAAGTAAAGGTCCATTGATAACTAAAAATTATTTTTTAAAAAAGTCAAATATACCAAACTATTAAACAAAATTCTCAAATTTTCCATTTGGACAATATCATTTCTATAATTCTTATCACAATATATAGTCATGACCTTTAGATACAGATTCTTAACAAAAATTCTGTCTCCCTCTGCTTCCTATGGATTCAAGCAAACATATTAATGATTAATTAAATTGAACATATTAATATTATTTGGTCAATTTATTCTAAAAGAAACCCAGTCTCTCTTTAAATTGCAACCTTAAAGAAAGTTCATATGGACTTAAGATGAGGCATCCCAATTCCCCAGGAAAAGCATTACCATGAGTGAGATAATTTTCACGACAGCATCCAAGATCCCGACTTTCCAGCGCTCCTCAATGTTTTGGGGGATGGGTGTGTAGATGTAATAAGCAAAGAGAAGACAAGACAGTCCGAAGCACACAGCCTTGCACCCCATGGCACCCACTTCTGTAGGGTGACAATGTCATGTCACCCCATATATACTGGGTACTGAATAATAGGACAAAGGTAGATGGCAAACTCTCTCTCAAGCCATAGGAACATTGCAGCAACAGGCTGAGCTCTGGTTCCAAAATCAGCAGTGACTGTGGCAACTGCTTCTGAAGCTGCACTTGACCCTGAACCTGAATTTAGATAAGTCCTCTCAGGTGCGCATCCACAGCCAGCCACTCCAAACACCCGCAGCCAGCAGGAGCTCTTTTCTGTCCTGAGACATTAGTTAGCAGACTGCACCTGAATCCTCAGCAGAGCACAAGAGGAGACATGAAACCCATTTTTCTGATGATTCTTTTGTGAAGATTAATGACAAGAGTTAAAAAAAAAAGCATAACCAGTTAGATCACACCTAATCAACCTCAAGCCATATGCCTAATGCACAGAGCATTAAGAGAATTAAATTCCACTGGGATTGGCTAAGCATTGGGCAATGTGAGTTGAAGCTGCTGCTCTTGTCCAGATTCCAAAATTAATTTACCCAGCCAAGAAACATTTATGCAGTTTTACGTTAAACTTGAAAAGTTTTTTGATCCACATAGCTATATTATCACGTGGGAAGTATTAGGCAAAAAGCATATAAATGTGGGTAAAACCAGGCATTTGTCCACTTTTTGTGGAGCTTCCTGTCGCAGAGCCTGAGAGGAAGCTGAGTGTAAACGAGCACACACATGCGTGATGGAAAATCCAACCCACTTTTGAAATATCAGCTGAGTTTTGTGGCAGTACCTGCTCTGTCTTCCCTGACCCAGGTGGGACTCACATGAACTTCGCTGGCCCTGTCTTTCTTCCCACCCAGGCATCTAGACCACCCAGACACACCTTCCCTGTCCATTCAGTTGAGCACCAAGCTCAGTATTGCTGTGACGAAGCTTGGCAGACACAATTAAGTTTCCCTGTTAGGTGACCCCAAGACAGGGGAACTGTGTGGGTGGGCCTAACTCATCACACAAGCCTTTTACAGCAAGGAGTTTTCTGCAGCGTATCACCAGAAAACTGGCTGGGGACATGATGGGCAAAGGAGGCGCAGTAGGGGAGGAGTTCCCAGTTGCCAGTTGGAACTAAGAGACAGACTCTCAGGGCAAGAAGTTGAGCAGCTTAAATCCTGAGTGGCTCCCAATCAAGGTGCCTCCCTTCTATGGCACAGGGAAGGAGATCTGGAAATGGCCTAATGCATCTGGATGACCAAGCCTCAGAAATCTGTCACCCAGATTCAAGGCCAGGGAAGTCCCAAAGCACTGAACTCATCCCCACGGTTGCCTGAGCGCAGCCCACAGAATTTGAAATAGCATGTGTGCTATTTTAAGCCACAAAGCTTATGATAACTCATTCCACAGCATTCGAAATTAATACGGATCTTAAAAGGACCCAATGGGGAAGGGAGAAAACCATCCTATTATTGAATGAACCAACATTAAAAGAAATTATATATTCATATTAAGCAACAGACACCAAGATAATAAAATGATATTTTTAAATTACTGAGAGAAAAGCAAAAGGAGTTTTCCATAGAAAACACCAGGTATTGTGAAAAATAGCATTCAAAAGGAAAAATAAAGACATAGAAACACAAACAGAACTAAGCCAACTGGTTACCAGCATTTTGCAAGGAATGTTAGAAAAAGTTCTGAAAACAAAAATAATCCCCAGGTGAATAACCACCAGTGGACATAATGAGAGCCAGCATGGGCCTAAGCAAGGCAAGTATGTCCTTTCCACCCCAACGTCCTCACCTCTCACTGGAGAACATATACAGTAAATAAGTTTTTTAAAAAAGTAATATGTGGCAGACCGAGGCTGGAAGATGGCGGCGAGGGGAGTGCATTGCCCCCGTGTGCCGCGTCACTGTGTGGGAGTATGACAAGTCAGGACGGCTAAAGGCTATCTTGTTAGGAATTTCCAGCAATAGTGGGGTGCTCCGGAACCTGGAGGAAGGATTTCCATCGCACGAGGATCGGCTACGGGGACTCAAACGCGAGAGATTTGTCGCAAGGAGGGTAACACTGCTTATTCAGCAAATCGCCCCGTGGCTAGAGTCTGCAGCGCATGCTGGGAAACGAGGAGGAGATAGTGGCGCAGGGATACAGCGCTGCAGTTTCTGCCAGCCGTGCAAGCACCGTACTCAGTGCTGAATTCTGGGTTCGAGACGGGGGAAGGAAGCAGTCCATTTCGGTTCTCCACACCGGTCAGACCACAGAGGAGGCCAGCGGCCACCATCTTGGAGAGCTGACGTCACCATCCCTGTTTTCAACTGACCGCAGCTCATTCAGCCATAGAACAGGTAATTTCAGGCTGCCATTCGCCTGCGGCTTGCAGACAAATTACTCAGGCTCAGTGCCTGAGTGCTTCTTGGAGCCTGCTCTTATCAGAGCATACACCGAGCACGGAGCGGCCAAGTTCCGGCTCCAGGAACTGCTCTGGCCCAGGGCTAAGGAGCCCGTGGAAACTGCTTCTCGGTCCGGGTCCTGCTGAGGGCTGGTCAGGACTCACCCGTTGCTTTGGTTACCCAGCAAAGGGAACGAAATGCTGCCATTCACATAGGATACCAACATGACAGAGATCTGATGTCATCAGAAAGCGGCGGAGGAGAGAACTTCATCAATACCAGCGGCGACAGAAACAGTTGGTCTCCTGGTAGGGAGGGTGAGGCACAGACACCCGAGTCTCACTCGATTTGTCGTCGAGCCAGAGGGGAGGAGCCGGGCCGCTGCCGGCACCCGGAGCAGGCCCAGCGGCTCGCCGGCGTGGTGATCGCCTGACCCCAATTGGAGAGGGGGCAGAGTGGAGCTGCCACCCGCGCGCTCAAGGTGGGCAGACCCGCGTCCCAGTGGTACACGGGCGTGGTAGGAGGGGTAGGGCAGAGCCGCCGCCCGCACCTGCAAGGTAAGCAGACCTGTGACAGACTGGCGGGTCAGGCCCAGCGGCCTGCCAGCGTGGTACACACGTCACCCCAACTGGAGTAGGGGCAGAGCAGAGCCTTCGCCCGCGCCCGGATCAGGCCCCGCCTGTGTGGTGGTCACGTGACCCCAATTGGAGTGGGGGCGGAGCGGAACCACCACACGTGCCCGAAGGGTGAGCAGACCTGCGACCAACCTGCAGATCAGGCCCAGGGGTCCGCAGGCGTGGTAGGAGGGGCAGGGCAGAGCCGCCGCCCTCGCCTGCAAGGTAGGCAGACCTGCAACAGACCGGCGGATCAGGCCCAGGAGACTGCCGGCGTGGTACACACGTCACCCCAATTGGAGTAGGGGCAGAGCAGAGCCGCCACCCGTGCCTGAAAGGTGGGCAGACTGCCGCCCGACCCTGCAAGGGAGACTTTTCAACTATACAAGAGCAATATAAATATATAGGAGAAAAAAACATTTCAAAAACACAACAGTTTCACCAAGCAGAAAGAAACGCAAGCAGTATGAAAAGACAAGGAAAGAAAGGACCACAAGCAATGCAGGTCAACTCAACTTTAGAAGAGGTAACAGCTGCAGCAGATGGAATGTCAGATAAAGAATTCAGTATATACATGCTTCAGATGATCTGGAGTATCAAGGAAGACATTAGACAGCAAAATCAGACAATGAAAGATCACTTCGACAATGAATTACACAAACAAATCCAGGAAGCAAAGGATCAACTATACAGGGAGATAGAGGTTATAAAAAACAAACAAAAAGAAATCCTAGAAATGCAGGAAGCAATAAACCAACTTAAAAACTCAATGGAGAATACTACCAGCAGAGTAGAACACTTAGAAGATAGAACATCAGACAATGAAGACAAAGTATTTCAACTGGAAAAGAACATAGACAGCTCAGCAAGACTGTTAAGAAACCATGAGCAGAACATCCAAGAAATATGGGATAACATTAAGAGACCAAACTTAAGAGTCATTGGGATACAGGAAGGTACAGAACTCCAAACCAAAGGAATGAGCAATCTATTCAATGAAATAATACGAGAAAACTTCCCAGACTTGAAGAATGAGACAGAATCCCAAATCCTAGAAGCCTACAGGACGCCGAATGTGCAAAATCATAAGAGATCCACACCTAGACACATTATAATGAAGATGCCCAACATACAGAATAAGGAGAGAATTTTAAAAGCTACAAGAGAAAGGAAGCAGATTACATTTAGGGGTAAGCCAATCAGGATAACAGCTGATCTTTCAACACAGACTCTGAAAGCTAGAAGATCCTGGAATAACATATTTCAAACACTGAAAGAAAATGGGTTCCAACCAAGAATTGTGTATCCAGCGAAATTAAGCTTCAGAATGGAAGATGAAATTAAAACCTTCCACGATAAACAAAAGTTAAAAGAATTTGCAGCTAGAAAACCATCTCTTCAAAACATCCTCGGCAAAACATTACAGGAAGAGGAAATGGAAAATAACAATGAAAACCAACAGTGGGAGGTAGGACAGTAAAGGGTGGGGAAATAATCAAAGAGGAAAACAAACCATGTTTAGTAACATAAATAAACAAATATGGCTGGAAGAACAACCCATATCTCAATAATAACCCTAAATGTTAATGGCTTAAACTCACCAATTAAGAGACACAGGCTAGTAGAATGGATCACAAAACAAGACCCAACAATATGCTGCCTAAAGGAGACGCATTTGATAGGATAAGACATACATAGGCTGAGGGTGAAAGGTTGGGAAAAATCATATCACTCATATGGACTTCGGAAACAAGCAGGAGTGTCCATACTCATATCAAATAAAATAGATTTCAAGCCAAAGTTAATCAAAAGGGATAAAGAAACAATTGAAAAAATTGACAAAACTAAAAGTTGGTTCTTTGAAAAAATAAACAAAATCGACAGACCCTTAGCCATGCTAGCAAAGAGAAGAAGAGAAGAAGAGAGAGAACTCAAATTACTAGCATACAGGATGAAAAAGGCAATATCACAACAGACACTTCAGAAATACAGAAGATAATCAAATATTATTTTGAATCCTTATACTCCAATAAATTAGAAGATAGTGAAGGCATAGATAAATTTCTTAAGTCATATGATCTGCCCAGATTGAGTCAGGAGGATATAGACAACCTAAAAAGACCAATATCAATTGAGGAAATAGAAGAAACCATCAAAAGACTACCAACTAAGAAAAGCCCAGGACCGGATGGGTATACAGCAGAGTTTTACAAAACCTTTAAAGACGAACTAATACCAATACTTTTCAAGCTACTTCAGGAAATAGAAAAAGAGGGAGAACTTCCAAATTCATTCTATGGGGCCAACATCACCCTGATACCTAAACCAGACAAAGACACTTCAAAGAAAGAAAACTACAGACCAATATCTCTAATGAACCTAGATGCAAAAATCCTCAATAAAATTCTGGCGAATCGGATACAAAAACATATCAAAAAAATTGTGTACTATGATCAAGTAGGATTCATCCCTGGGATGCAAGGCTGGTTCAATATACGGAAATCAATAAATGTTATTCACCACATCAATAGACTTAAAAATAAGAACCATATTATCATCTCGATAGATGCGGAAAAAGCATTCGACAAAGTACAGCATCCCTTTATGTTCAAAACTCTAGAAAAACTAGGGATAACAGGAACATACCTCAATATTGTAAAAGCAATCTATGCTAAGCCTCAGGCTAGCATCATTCTGAATGGAGAAATATTGAAGGCATTCCCTCTAAAATCTGGAACAAGACAGGGATGCCCTCTCTCTCCACTTCTGTTCAACATAGTTCTCGAAACACTGGCCAGAGCAATTAGACAGATGAAAGAAATTAAAGGCATAAAAATAGGAAAAGAAGAACTTAAATTATCACTATTTGCAGATGATATGATTCTATACCTAGCAGACCCAAAAGGCTCTACAAAGAAACTATTAGAGCTAATAAATGAATTCAGCAAAGTGGCAGGATATAAAATCAATACGCATAAATCAAAAGCATTCCTGTATATCAGCGACAAATCCCCTGAAATGGAAATGAGGACAACCACTCCATTCACAATATCTTCAAAAAAAATAAAATACTTGGGAATCAACCTAACAAAAGAGGTGAAAGACTTATACAATGAAAACTACAGAACCCTAAAGAGAGAAATAGAAGAAGATCTTAGAAGATGGAAAAATATACCCTGTTCATGGATAGGCAGAACTAACATCATCAAAATGGCGATATTACCAAAAGTTCTCTATAGGTTTAATGCAATGCCAATCAAAATCCCAACGGCATTTCTTGTAGAAATAGAGAAAGCAATCATGAAATTCATATGGAAAAATAAACGACCCAGAATAGCAAAAACAATGCTAAGCAGGAAGTGTGAATCAGGCGGTATAGCGATACCAGACTTCAAACTATACTACAGAGCAATAGTAACAAAAACAGCATGGTACTGGTACCAAAACAGGCGGGTGGACCAATGGTACAGAATAGAGGACACAGAAACCAATCCACAAAACTACAACTACCTTATATTTGATAAAGGGGCTAAAAGCATGCAATGGAGGAAGGATAGCATCTTCAACAAATGGTGCTGGGAAAACTGGAAATCCATATGCAACAAAATGAAACTGAATCCCTTTCTCTCGCCATGCACAAAAGTGAATTCAAAATGGATCAAGGAGCTTGATATCAAATCAGAGACGCGCCGTCTGATAGAAGAAAAAGTTGGCTACGATCTACAGTCGGTGGGGTCGGGCTCCAAATTCCTCAATAGGACACCCATAGCACAAAAGTTAATAACTAGAATCAACAAATGGGACTTACTCAAACTAAAAAGTTTTTTTCTCAGCAAAAGAAACAATAAGAGAGGTAAATAGGGAGCCTACACCCTGGGAACAAATCTTTACTCCTCACACTTCAGATAGAGCCCTAATATCCAGAGTATACAAAGAACTCAAAAAATTAGACAATAAGAGAACAAACAACCCAATCAACAAATGGGCCAAGGACCTGAACAGACACTTCTCAGAGGAGGACATACAGTCAATCAACAAGTACATGAAAAAATGCTCACCATCTCTAGCAGTCAGAGAAATGCAAATCAAAACCACCCTAAGATACCATCTCACTCCAGTAAGATTGGCAGCCATTATGAAGTCAAACAACAACAAGTGCTGGCGAGGATGTGGGGAAAAGGGTACACTTGTACATTGCTGGTGGGACTGCAAATTGGTGCAGCCAATTTGGAAAGCAGTATGGAGATTTCTTGGAAAGCTGGGAATGGAGCCACCATTTGACCCAGCTATTCCCCTTCTCGGTCTATTCCCTAAAGACCTAAAAAGAGCATGCTACAGGGACACTGCTACATCGATGTTCATAGCAGCACAATTCACAATAGCAAGACTGTGGAACCAACCTAGATGCCCTTCAATAGACGAATGGATAAAAAAAATGTGGCATTTATACACAATGGAGTATTACTCTGCATTAAAAAATGACAAAATCATAGAATTTGCAGGGAAATGGATGGCATTAGAGCAGATTATGCTAAGTGAAGCTAGCCAATCCCTAAAAAACAAATGCCAAATGTCTTCTTTGATATAAGGAGATTAACTACGAACAGAGTAGGGACAAAGAGCATGAGAAGAAGATTAACATTAAACAGGGATGAGAGGTGGGAGGGAAAGGGAGAGAGAAGGGAAATTGTATGGAAATGGAAGGAGACCCTCAGGGTTATACAAAAGTACATACAAGAGGAAGTGAGGGGAAAGGGAAAAATAATACAAGGGGGAGAAATAAATGACAGTAGAGGGGGTAGAGAGAGAAGAGGGGAGGGGAGGGGAGGGGGGATAGTAGAGGATAGGAAAGGCAGCAGAACACAACAGACACTAGTATGGCAATATGTAAATCAATGGATGTGTAACTGATGTAATTCTGCAATCTGTATATGGGGTAAAAATGGGAGTTCATAACCCACTTGAATCAAAGTGTGAAATATGATATATCAAGAAATTTGTAATGATTTGAACAACCAACAATAAAAAATTTAAAAAAAAAAAAAGAAAAAAAAAGTAATATGTGGCATCATCAAGACTGTGTGTGAACCTAAAAACAGCATCAAAGTGGTAAGGCCAAAAATGATTGAATCTCAAGGTAAATTATGACATCAATTATTACAATTAAAAGCTTTAATTTCTTTCTGTTAGTAATAAAAAGATCTAGCAGAGAGAAAATAAGGGTGTGGTTGAACTAAACAACACTACCAGTCAAGTGAACACCAGTGATGTTTGTGGAATACTGCATCCAATAACAGTAAAATGCATACTCTTCTGGAGCTCACATGAAACATTCACCAAGAAGGACCTCATTCTTCCCCATAGACAACCTAACAAATCCAAAAGGACAATGGGATTCGGGAGTCATACAGAGCCTGCTCTGGGATCCCACAGAACTAATCCAGAAATCCACAGCAGGATGGTTATCGGGGTTTTTAGCCCCCCCCCCCCGTTTCCTCCTGACCTGTGGGAGAGATGGGGAAAGCATGCCCCAAACCAGGACGAACCAAGAAAGGCAAAGGTCGACTGGCCACCCACACCCAGCCCTCCCTTGCCGGAGGACAATCAGATGAGCCGAGCCAGGGAGACCAGTCAAAGCAGGATCTCGTTTAATCAGAAAACATACAAGCTAATATAATGTACAGGAGCCAATCAGGATAAAGGTCAGCAGGGTGGGAGAGTTCATGTGTACACCCATCCTACAGGCCATCATGGGAGACACAAGCTGTCCTCTGGGGCAGAAGGGTTCTGAGCCTATCCTAGAGGTCGTCTGATTTTTCATCACCACCCACAGCATCATCGTCTCCTGGATGATCACCAGGCGCTATCTTAGCCACATGTGGCCCCAGGACTGGGAAGCGGGTAGCAAGTTAGCTTAGGTTTCCTCTTTTCTGATACAGTATGTCCCACATGTTACATCATGCCCTACAGATGGTAGCTGGGAAATTCAACTATTTTGAAATTAAACCACACACTTCTAGATGCAGGTGAAACAATAAAATGATTTTAAACTAAATGAAAGGAAAATTCAACTTCAAAATTTATGGAATGTAGCAAAAGCAGTAATTACTGGGCAACGTGTATCATTGAATGCAATGTGGAATGAGGAAATATCATTGTAAATCAACAATCTCAGATTCCGTGTTAGAGAACTAGATAAAGAAAAGCAACTAAATAGGACTCAATTAGCAAGTGGAAGAAAAAGTGTAACATGAATTATAGCAGAAATCAACAAAATGGAAAATCAGAAAAAAAAAATGAGAAAATAAATAGAACCCAAAACTTGTGCTTTGAAAAGTTCAATAAAGTTCAGTCAGGTCAGCAAGAAAAAAGGGGAAGGTGCAAATTAATGTCAGGAATGAAAAGGGGTCATCACCACTGACCCCATGAACACCAAGAGGCCAACAAAGGAATAACACAAAGAACTCTGTGCCCACAAATTGGAAAACCGGAGGAGGAAATGGATCTAAGTCTTGGAAGATCTGAACTGTCAAAATTCACACTGAAAACAAAGATAAAATAAATAGGCTATACATTTTTTATGATGCTGAATTAAAAATTAATTGTTGTCTACTAAAGAGAGCACTAAACCCAGACGGAATCACTTGTGAATTTTACAAAATATTTACTGAAGGAATGATACTAAATATTTTCAATCTGGTATAAAAATAGAAGTAGAAGGAAAACTCCTTATTAGTTCTATGAGTTGCCGAACTAATACCACCAAAACCAGACAACAGAATTAAAAAAATAAAATAAAATTACATGACAATATCAATTATGAATTTAAAATCTTCAACAAAATATTAGCAAATTAAGTGCAACAGTATATTTTTAAATTATACACCATGAAAAAAAATGAAATTGATTTCAGGCATGTAAATCTGACTTCACATCAAAAAATCAATTTCTTGGGGCTGGGGTTGTAGCTCAGTGGTAGAACATTTGCCTAGCGTATGTGAGGCACTGGGTTCGATTCTCAGCACTGCATATAAATAAATAAAGGCCCATTGACAACAACAACAACAAAAATCAATTACTTAAATCCATCAAATGAACAAACTAAAGATGAAAAATTATATAGTCATATCATTAATGAATAAAAATTCCTTGATAAAATTCAATAGCCATTTATGGTAAATATCTGGCCAACTAGAAATACAGGAGAACTCTTCAATTTGATACAAACCATCTATTTAAAACAAAACCTGACATCTAGCACCTTGCTTTAGTGGTGAGAGAGAGGATGATTACCCCCTGAGACCAGGAAGAAGGCACTCATGTGCTTGCTCTGGACTCCTATTTAAAATTCTACTGGAAGGACAGATAATACAATAATAAACGGAAAAAATAGGTGTTCACATTGGGAAAGAGGAAAATAAGGCAGTCTGTGTTCCCAGCTGACATGGTTGCCTATGTAGAAAATCCCAAAGTGTTGACCAGGCCAAAGGCCAGGAGCTCCTTAGGGTGGCCAGTGAGTCCATGCTGAAGAGCTGTAGATGTGCCTGGGCAAGGGCAGCAGCAAAGATGAGCCTGCTCAAGAAGCCGCTCAAGGAAGGTCCAGTCCACCTGCCCGCAGGCTTCCTCCTCTGCTCCTGCTTCATCTGGAAGCCCAGCCTGTGGGACAGTGCTGCCCATGTGCAGGGTAGGTCTCCCGCCTCAATTGCTGTCCAGTGTGCCAGTCACCATTGGAAGCACCCTCACAGATACACCCACAGAGTGGCAGGCATGAGTTTATTAGCAGGGATAGGAAACAGGAAAGAGGGACATTCTCAGGGGACCGAGTGGGGCCTCTCAGAGAGGAGAGGGTGGTGTACTCCTCCTGCCCCCAGTCTTAATGGGAATCCCAGAGATGTTTCCAGAGAATTCAACACAGCTTCATCTTTCGCCTTTTGACTGACAGCACAGAAACTGCTTGGAATGCCTCAAGGAGAGGATGGTGTGGCTCTCACAGAGTAGGAGATTTTAAGGAAATTAAGTGCCCCTATTTGCCCAATTGCCTGCCTCCTTAATCTAATTATGACCCTTTGAGTAGCCTTCAGACAACCTGGTAGGTGTGACTTGATCTTGGAACAATTTTTTCTGAGAAGATGTAGCTATGGCAGGAGTTGTCTTATCATGCCAGATCCCCATCTCCCAAGTTTTGCCTGTCAGATCAGACTCCCAGTGGTTTCCAGTCACCCCTCATTGTCCTTCCCTGCTCGCCCATTCATGGATGACAAGCTACCTAAGATTCTCTCTCTCTCTCTCTCTCTCTCTCTCTCTCTCTCTCTCACACACACACACACACACACACACACACACACACTTTACTAATTTCTTAGTAAACAGCTGGTCACTCTTGCTCCAGATCACCGATAAGGCAGAAGTTCAATCAAGTGAAAGCAAGTTAAGAGATCAGAGTCCACCCCCCACACCCGGTCCTTGAACCCAGACTAGTGACTTGGAGTGTTTCACAGAAGAAGAGTCATCCCAAAAGAAAGGACAGCTCCAAAGATCTCCCATCCCAAAAGGTTGTTATTTGAAAGAGAATGTCATGAAACTCAAGACTCAGTATTATTCAAAAACAGTGGAGATGTTGATGGCAAATAATCAAGAGGAGACTGACAGCATTATAAGAATGTTAAGCTAAATTATAGGCCAAATGCTCTATTAAAACTAGGAAAAGAGCTAAGAGAGGCTCTGCTAGAGTCAGAGCAAACCTCAAAGTTTGTCATCAAACACTACCCCCACTTGCTGGGCTCGGGAGGCACAGACAGGAGGATCACGAGTTCAAAGCCAGCCTCAGCAACTTAGCGAGGCCTTAAGAACTTAGTGAGAACCTGACTAAAAAAAAGAAAAAAAATTAAAGGGGCTGGGGGTATGCCTCAGTGGTTAAGCACACCTGGGTTCAATCCCTGGTGCAAAAAACAAACAAAAAAACCCCAACTACCCCTACTTAAGTTGGTTGGAGCAGGCTGTGGAGTGGTTTATGATTATCACAGCAATATGGCAATCAGTCAGCAACTAGTGGGGCCTATGAGCTGGGAGTACCCAGAGTCAGACAGTTTAACTGCGAGATCAGAAAAGGAAGCCATCCAAGAAAGCTATAAAAAAAAAAACCCTAGTAATTCCAGAGTGATAGCCAAGCCTAAGCCCTCTGAGGAGTGAAAGCACACTGCAGGACCCCAGGCCTCATAAAACAATTAGCCAAGTCACTCAAGCAAACAGTAAGAGTAGCCTCAATGAGGGAGAAGAGAACCATTACTCAGAGAAGCCACAATATAGTACTTAAAAGTCCAGATTTCAACAATGACAAGAGTCATACAAAGGCACAGGAAATGATCAAAACTGCCCATGAAAAGCCCAGATGTTGGCTTAAACAAAGACTTAAAAATAGCCCTTATAATTATGTACAAAAAATTAAAGGAGAAAATATGTAAGAAGTTAAAGAAGTTATAATTATCATGTCTTATCAAATAGAGAATATTAATACAGAAAGTTTTATATAAAAAAAACAAACAAATGGAAATTCTGGAAATGAAAAGCATAAATTAAAAATAATACTGAAGTTACTCAACAATTATTTTCAGAAGAAAAATAATTGTTGGGAGAAGAATCAGCAACCTGAAAATAGATTGACAGAAATTATTGAAACTGAAAACAGAGAGGGAAAAAAATGAATAAAAATGAACAAACCCTTGGAAAATGTGGAACACCAACATCTGTACAATGAGAGTACCAAAATAAGAGAAAAAGGAGCAGAAAAATGAAAGAAATTATCCCTGAAAAGTCTCAAAATTTTCTGAAAATTGTAGATTAAATCATCTCCATGTGAAGGGGTTCAACTAAGATATAAATGTTCACCCTTGTCAATCTCACTCAACACTGTACCATAAATCCACACCCAAGCAATTGGGCAAGAAAAAGAAAAAAAGAAAGGCAGATGGATTGGAAAGTAAGAAATGAAACTGTCTCTGTTCACCAATGGCACAATTTGATCTTTCTAAAACATAGGATTCAAAAACAAAAAAGAAAACTCTTAGCTCTTAGAATAAATCAGCGAATTCAGTAAGCTTGAAGGGGACATGATCTTCATATTAAATCAAATGTACTTTTATATCCTCTCAATTAAGAGTAAAAATTAAACTTAAAAAATCCACTTAAAATGACATAAAAATAATAAAATATCTGGGAAAAGAGTTTACAAAGTAATTGCCCAACATATGCTCTGAAAACTACAAAACTATGTTAGGAGAAATTAAAGTCCTAAATAAATGGAAAGATAATCATGGGTTGGAAGTCTTAATATTGTTGAAATGGCAATATTTCCCAAAGTAAATGACAGATTCATGCAATTTCTATCAGAGTCTCAGCTGGCTTCTTTGTAGATATTGATAAGCTAATTCCAAATTCATGTGAAAATTTGAGGAACTCCGAATAGCCAAAACAATCTTGAAGAAAGAAACACAGTTGGAGAACTTAAATTTCCCAACTTCAAAACTTATTATAAAATACCAATAATGAAAAAAGTATTGTACTGCATTCTGATGGACATAAAGGAGAGGAATAGGATCGGGAGTGTAGAAATAAACCCAATGTTTATGGTAAGCCGATTTTTGACAAGGATGCCAAACCCATCCAATGAGGAAAGAAGAGCCTATTACATGGTACTGGAGATTCAAAGGAATGCAGGTGGACCCTTACCCCACAACATGTACAGAAATTTACTCAAATTGGATCAAAGGCCTATATACAAAAGCTATAAACATAAAACTCTTAAGAAAAAAACAAGGAGGAAATCTTTATGATTTTGGTTTTGGCAAAGAATTCTTAGATATGACACCAAGAGCATGAACAACAAAAAAAAAAAATGAAAAAAAAAGTTGTGCTTTCTGGAGAAGTAAGACCCTTAGAGGTAAGCAGGGGAGAGAGAAGAAAATGCAATAGAGATAACTGTATTTGTGTGAATTTGTCTTTGAGGCTTCTATTCTGTATCATTAATCTGTGTGTCTGTTTTGAGCCAATACCATGCTGGTTTTGTTACTATAACTCTGTAGTATAGTTTAAAGTCTGATATTGTGATGCCTCCTGCTTCACTTTTCTTGCTAAGAATTTCTTTGGTTATTCTGTGTCTTTTAGTTTTCAAAATGAACTTCATGATTGCTTTTTCTATTTCTATGAAGAATGTTGTTGGGATTTTAACAGAAATTGCATTAAATCTATATAATGCTTGTGGTAGTATGGCCATTTTGACAATACTAATTCTGCCTATCCATGAGCATGGGAGATCTTTCCATCTTTTAAGCTTCTTTAATTTCTTTCTTTAGTGTTCTGTAGTTTTCATTGTAGAGGTCTTTCACCTCTTTTGTTAGATTGATTTTCAAGTATGTGTGTGTGTGTGTATTTGAGGTTATTGTGAATGGGGTAGTTGGTAACAAAATGAAATTAAACCTCTATTTTTCACCTTGCATAAAACTCAGCTCAATGTGGATCAAACACTGAGGCACTAGAACAGAAACCCTGCACCTACTAGAAGAAAAAATAAGCCCAAATTTTTACCATGTCGGCCTAGGATCTGATTTCCTTAATAAGACCCCTAAAGCACAAGAAGTAAAATCAAGAATCAATAAGTGGGATGGATTCAAACTAAAAAGCTTCTTCTCAGCAAAAGAAACCATCAATAATGTAAAGAAACAGCCTACAGATTGGGAGAAAATCTTTACACATGCACCTTAGATAAACCATTAATCTCTAGGATATATTAAAAACTCAGAAAAACTTAACACCAAAAAAGTATATATATAACCCAGTCAATAAATGGGCTAAGGAACCAAACAGACAATTCACAGAAGAAGAATACAATCAACCAACACATTTTTAAAAAGTTCAACATCTCTAGCAATTAGAGAAATGCAAATAAAAACTACTCTAAGATTTCCTCTCACTTCAGTCAGAATGGCAATTATCAAGAATACCAGCAACAATAAACATTGGCGAGTATGTGAAGGAAAAGGTACACTCATACATTGATGGTGGGACTGCAAATTGGAGCAGCCACTATAGAAATCAGTATGGCGATTCCTCAGAAAACTTGGAATGGAACCACCGTTTGACCCAGTTATCCCACTCCTTGGTTTATACCCAAAAGGACTTAAAATCAGCCTACAACAGTGAGACAGCCACATCAATATTTATAGAAGCTCAGTTCACAATATTTAAACTATGGAACCAATCTAGGTGTCCTTTAATAGTTGAATGGATAAAGAAAATGTGGCATATATATTCAATGGAATATTACTCAGTTTTAATGAAGAATGAAATTATTGCATTTGCAGGTAAATGAATGGAGTTGGAGAGTATCATGCTAAGCGAAATAAGCCAATCCAAATGTTTTCTTTGATATGAGGATGCTAATTCATAATAAGGGGATGGGGCACTAGGGAAGAATAAAGTTATCTTAAATTAGGTAGAGGGGAGGTCAGGGAGGGGAGGGGATAGGAAGGATAGTTGAATGAAACAGACATTATTACCTTATATACATATATGACCGCATGACCAATGTGATTCTACAAACATGTACAATCAGAAAATGAGAAATTATACCCCATTTATGTATAATATATCAAAGTGCATAAATGCATTCTACTGTCATGTATAACTAATTAAAACAAATTAAATTTAAAAAGAAAAGAAAATGGAGTAGAGAGCACCTGAAGAATTCAAATCACCTAGCAATTCTGCCATGAACATGGTCTTATTCTCCCAGGTAGCCTAAAGCATTTTTTAAATATTTGTGTTCTAGACTCATAGGTTTATGCATTTTTCAGTTCAAATTGAATTCTGTTGATGACACAAGCTAGCTTTTACTCAATCAAGAAAAGGGTCAGATATTGGGGAATGCCTGGGAGCAGGTATACTGGTTAGCCAAAGTAGAGGCAGGCTACCACAACCGCCACCAGGCTGAGTAAGATGATTGGAGGCAGTAAATTTAGAAGAGATTCAAGAGGACAGAAGGGCAGCACGTGTCGACCTGGTGGACAGCGTGGGAGCTGGCGCGGTCTTTTGAGCTGCCTATGAAACCATCAGGGGGTATCCTGGCTTCAGTGCACTTTGCTTCACCCAGAAACCTGTGGAGTCTGGAGAACGTGATCCTAAACCAGCACTCTGTGTCCACATCACATAATGAAGAATCAGGGTGCCCTGAATTACATGCCACAGCGACCAGCACTCCGGCCTGAGAGGCATTTTGCCAGGTACGGTGGGTGCTATGGAAGCCTCAGCTCTACTGCCTGAGACTCAGCCAGCTTCCAGGGCAGCAGGCCCTCCAGAATCCTCCCAGGTGGTCAGGCTGAAGCTGCTCCCCAGAAGCCTTCAACTCCTTCCTTTCCTACTTCCTGAGTTACCTTACAGATTTCTTTGAAGACAGCACCTCAAGAAATCACTAGTGCATGTCCCTTTAATAAGGGTCCACTTCTGGGGAACACTACCAAAGACACAGCCAACATTTATTTAGGTAAAAAATAATGACATTTCAATACATCTTCCACAACATAAGAAGAAGACACATTCCTTACTTCATTTCACAAATTCAGTATAATGTTAACAGCAAATTCTAATGAGAAAATTCCAAAGAACATGACAGGATATTATCACTCCTGAACATAGATGCAAAAAAGTCAAACACCATTAGCAATCAAAATCAGGAAGCACAAAAAATATAAAATATATCACAAACAGGTTAGGTCATAACCAGCATGTTTTACTAGTTGGTTAAATCTTCAAAAAATTTGGGGACTCTTGGAAATATGTTCAGCATGATTTAAATATTTTTAAAACACTCATACTTTTAGAGGGTGTTAATTCACATGCAATACAATTGCGAGGTAAGAAGGCATAAATGGAAAATTCACCACCCATCTCTTCCATTACCACTGAGGCAATTAACAACAACAACAACAAAAAACAGATATAAAGAGATGGACGGTGAAGAGCCATTCCGTGCTTGTGCATGATGCCTACTGTTTTCTCCCTTTATTTATGTGACAGTTTTGGTGTAGGTGGTTAATTTTACTGAGAAAAGATCATAAAATGGAGAAAGAAAGTGTGAGTGAAGAGGTCAGAAGAGACTGAAGAGGTGTCCCTGGGAGTTTGTGTGGGGAAGGGGGAAAGGTGGCTCCTTCCAAGCAAAGGAAAGGCTCTGGTGAGTGCAAGAGCTGGTGAGGCTGCCTGACAGTAGGCAGGTACAGTGTTCATCGCTGGACACCCAGACAGGGTGGCCCGAGGCAAGGACGGACCACACAGGCCTCACGAGAGAACAGAGAAGACTGAGTACGGCACAGAGGGCGACCTCCTTGCGTGGGGTGGGCGTGGTGAACCCCGCTATTCTGGGTGTAAAGGACACCCCTTCACTTTCAGGACCTTGGCTTGGACCATGAATCATTCTGTGGCCCATCCTAAAGCTGATTCTGGTTAGTCACACCCCTGACCTCCTCCTGGAGGAGGCAGGTGGGAAAGAGGTATTGGAGGGGCCCCAGGTATCCACTGGTGACACGGAGCAGCTGGGAGAGAACCCTGGCCATACAGGGACGCTCCTGCTGCCTCAGACACACAGCCAAAGCCAAGTTCCACAGGCCAAGCCCTGAGCCTGAGGGCCTGAGTTCTGCCCACCCAACAGCCCAGCAGGCAGGACACTCTCTAAGCCAAAGCCCAGCAGAGGCCAGGTGGCCGACAGCAGTGTCTGTGGGAGGAGTGGGCACGTCCACTGGATCTGCAGTGAGGTGGGGTCAGCCCTGGCTCTCTCTGAAGGTGGCAGAGGCTGCCTGGGCCAGGATGGCATCCAGGCTGATCCAGGCAGAGCTGGGAAGTGGCTGGGGTCTGCAGGATGCCGGCATCCCCTGTCCCTACTCCCTGTCCACCTCTAAGAGTCTGGGTCACTCCCAAGCTTGTTTCCTGCAGAGTTTGGATGCCACCAGAATCTCCCTAACTGTATTCTTCTAGTCCAAGCTTCCTTCTTGCTATGTTTAAGCATGTTCCTTAAAGTTTACATGTCGGACACTTTATCCCTGATGCAATAGTACTGAGAAGGGGACCCTTCAGAGGTGGCAAAGCCCTGGTGAGGGGCTTAGTGTCACTGTTACAAGAGTGAGTTTCTGAGAAGCACAAGTCCCACCCTTCTCTCATCTCTCCCTGGTGCTTTGTCACCCTGCCTCCTGCCATGGGGGTCATGTGGCAAGAAGGTCCTCACCCACTGATGTGGGCTCCTTGACACTGTTTCCAGCCTCCAGAACCTGAGCCCAATACATTTCTGTTCTTCATAAGTGACCCAGATGGCAACACGAGGAAACAGCAGCACACAGCAGCTAACATGCTCCTTTACAAAGCTAATCTGATCTTTGATGAAAATGCAAATGACCACAGGAGGACTGAGCAGGAACATGCCTGTGGAATGGTGTGGGTAGGTGCCAAGCGAGTAAGGGAGTTGGGAGGGAGGCAATTACTCTCACCACCTCACCTTTCCCACAGCCTCGCAACATCAGATAATCCACTCAAAACCACGCTACCCCATCACCTTTGAAACAGCTTCCACCTCCATTTGCAATCTTGGCAGAAGAGGTATGTTACAAAACACATTTAGGAGCTTTCTTGAGAGGGCCGGGTATCTGCAGGCAGGAGAAGGAAAGAATTCTACAAAATCTCTCTTGGAAAATAATAGAGGAGTACTTTATTTTGCTAATACTGCTGAGTGGCTTAAACAAAAAAAAAATGATTGTCTCATGATTCTTGAAGATGGGATCTAAAATCTTGGTTCCTTTTGAAGGTAATGAGGAAGGTCCAGCACTCTCTGGATGGTCTTCTCCCTCTTGCTGCATGTTGTCTTTGTGTGTATCTCTGTGTTCAGAGTTCACCCTTGTGTAGGAATGGTAGTCATACTGGACTGGAAAATACATGCTAACTTTAACTTGGTAATCTCTGTGAAGGCCCTATCTCCAAAACAATTCAACTTCTATGATATCGAAGTTAGACATCAGAGGAAGTTAACAAATGGATGTCCTTCAGCATTTTAATCCAGGGAGTCCATTTTCCTCCAGGATATGTAACCTAGGCAGGTGACTTTGGGGGTTGCTCAGCTGTGGTGCAAGTGAGGCATGCACAGATGACTTTCATAAGCCTCAGGGACCAGCTCACAGTAAATCCCAGGCTTCAGTTGTCCCTGGCTTCCCATATGAATAATAAACTTGCTTCATGTAAACCACTGTGCTGCCCGAGCCTTCTGTCTGAGCCTTCTGTCTCAGCAGACTCTGACAGGTTGAAAACCAGTACACAGGAAGCCTAAATCAGCGACTGGCCCAACTATTGGAGTTGTCCAATAGAACAAGAGGGATGAGACCAGCCATTATCTGGCCAGAGCAGAGACACCATCCCAGAGGTTCAGGACTAGACATATAGAGATCAGGGATTTCTGGAGAAATAGACAGGAGTCATTCCCCACCATGGGTGTGAAGAGCTGGCATCCCTGATTGAGGCAGAAAGAGGGGAATGTGTGGCACTTGATTCCCTCACTGACAGCCACTTACCTGATGGGTTGTCCTTGAGAACTGGACACTCAGATGGAGCTTAAGGCACCTGAGAGGGAGCAAGAGAGTGGTACATCAACCCCAGAGGAATCTGAGCAAGGTCGACTTGCAGGATGAGTGCCTTCATGGAAAGGGAGGCTGGCACTCCAAAGGGCCACATGGAGATAGAGCTGGGCAGTCGGAAGTGCCCTGGGTGGTGTGCTTGTCTGCTGGATGGACCTCAGAGAAAGGCAGGCCTCCAATGAATGGTGCAGTTAGGAATAGAGTCCGGGTCTCTTGGTTCCTGTCGGAGGTCAGGGACCCTCTAGCCCTAAGATAAGAGGAGCTCACATATTTCTAAGGTTCTTGCAAACTGGGGCACACCTGACAGTATTTCCAGGTCACTTCAAAGGAAAAATTAAGCAACAACATTAGGGATTTGGAAAAGAATGTGGTGATCCATGGTGCTTATCTGCTTAATAGGTAAGCCTTTGGTCTTCAGCATTATGGGCATTAGTATGTTAGCCACTTGTGGCAGGAACTGTCACCACTGCCTGAGGGGGTGTGTCCCCCCCCCCCCCAGCTGGGAATTCATTCCAGCTGCATTGGAGGCTGAGGCAGTAGAATCACAAGTTTGAGGCCAACCTGGGAAACTTAGCAAGACCCTGTTTCAAAACAAAAATAAAAAGGGCTCAGTGGTACAGCACCCCTGGGTTTAATCCCCCAGTACAGAGGGTGGGGGCTGGGGAGCAATATACTAACTGACAACAGTGCCTTACTTTGTTAATTCAGTAATTTCTGTGACCCACCCTGTTACAATGTAACAGTGCAGTCTAGCTGATCAGAAAGTCCTTTAGGGCAGAGAGAGTAACAGGGACAATCCCCTGGGTGGAAGTCAAAGAATTATTCAAGATACAGCCAGCAAGCCAGCATGCCCCCTGCATCACCGCTAGTAACAGTGGGGTCAACAGCCTGAAGACTCCTGTGGGTAAATAGCACACGTTTTCTCCTTGATTTGGAGCCTGAGTCAAAGTGAACAATGCAGCCACCAGCTCTGGGCAGGGCTTTGCCCAGCAGGGCTTAAAGAACATTAACACATGAATGTCCTTCAGCATGCCATCATGGTGGAATCATAGGGCCTGAAACCTCCACACCTGTGGATCGGAGTCTGTGGCAGCTGAAGACTGCCAGAGGAGCCACCAGCCTCTCTGACTTTGGACACTGAGATCACCAGAGGCAGTCATCAGATATATAGGTTTTGAAGGCACCTCCACACTTACTAGTGGACACTGGCAAAGAAGGGGCATCTTGCAGCTGATGCTCCAGAGGTAACCTGCTACTTGAATGGGCCCATCTCACTTGGTGCTTGCAAACCCCACTAACCAGAATGGATGGATGAACAGATCTCAGTGGAAATGGTACCTTCAGGATCTGTCCCCACTAGGATCCCCGGGCACCATGAGCCAGTGACTAGCTTAACTACTAAAACAGATGCTTTGGCTGCTCCTGCAGCTGCCTGGGACCCAGCACTCAGAGACAGGCCTACAGATGATGTGACATAGTTTACAGAGAGTCCCGTGAAATGACAAGCAACTCCTGAGCTGTAGCTGCCATCTGGCCAGTGGACAGCCACCTTCTGACTGAGACTGGACATGGGTATTCTGCCCAACCTGTAAAGCCATGTGCTATGAAGATGGCCATCAGGTTTCCCCACCGCACGTCTGGCTTCATTCTCACTGACCCATAGGACACTGGCAACATCCTAGCCAGTTGGTCAGGCAATTGGCAGCAGAATGGCTGACTGTTAAAGAACCTCCTGTGTGGGAACAAAGGCCATGGCAACAGCTCACTGCCTGGAAGGGACAGATGTGTGTCACTCGTGTGGGCAGAGGGACGACCTTGGCAATTCTTCAGAGGAACTGGGCCTGTGTCTGGAGACTCCATGGATTTAACTCTGACCAAGTGTGGGGGTGGTTTTCTGTTGCTATGAAAAGGCTGCAGCCACTTGCTTATATACCTGAAATCCCCTCCTCACGGCACCTTGTGAGGTCAGAGCAAGAAATGACCAGGAACACCTGGGCATCATCCCAGTGGTCATCTCAATTTGGGGCCTCCAGAACCATTCCCACTTTCATAAAAGGAATAAGAAAGGACTCTGGGAGCTCTTTTGCTTTGGGGGATTATGGAGATTGATATTCACTTGTTTAGAAATTAAAAGCTGTAGGGCACTCAGTGGTCTTTTCATTTTGAGTCTGAAAATCTGTAATACCTTTGTGGCCTTGAAAGTCCTCATCACATTTACATGCAAGGTCTCTGCTTTATTGCTGCCTTGAACCGTCCAGTTTTCCTCCATGGGGCCCTCACCCCATGATGGATGGAGCCTCCCCTTGGGCAGAGCTGTGGGGTCAGCCATCTAGGAATGGAGACTTCTGCAACTGTCAGCCCCAGAGAAGCTTTTCCTCCTCCAAGTTGTTCTTGTGGGGTGTTTTGGCCACAGAGACAAAGACGCTAATTAAAACACAGCCACATGGTTATTGTACCCAACTTGACAAATGTACTCGTATGTGTGTATGTGTGTCTGTGTGCGCGCACATGCATGCTTGCAGTGCTAGGAGTGACCCAGGTCCTTGCGTGTGCTGGAGAAGCTCTGTGCACATCCATCCCTGGGGTTTGGCGTCCTGGCCTAACCAGCTCTCGGCACTGTTACATTGAGGCTGACTGGCAACAGGAATTTTGGAGTGAAACGCACAGTCAAACCACAGCAGGCATACACAAGGGCCCAGGGAGTTGGTCCCCACTAGATGTGCCCTTCAGGGGAGTCCTTCAGGTCACACTGAAGGACATTAGACAGGAACTCAGATCCTGATGAAAACAGAAAGTTCTCTGGTAAAGAAAATTCATGACAATTATAAATGCTGGGTTTTCTACAAGATGTGAGAGGATCATGTATCAAAACACCCCAATTTACTCTATGGTATTGAGTAAGTACCAAATGAAACACTGTAGCTTCAGTAGCTGAGGGGAAGTCCCCGAGGTACAGCAGCCTTCTGTTCACTACTGACGTCATGTTGCCATAGATTCACTCCAGAGCAGAACCTCTTTCTCATGGTAAGTGGAACCCCCATAGGAACCACCAAGAAATGCTTGTAAGGCATACCCAGAATGAGAGGTAAGGGAATCAAAATGTTTCACTACAGTCATGAACTAAACAAGAGGGAACATGATCAAATAATGAAGCCAGTCCCACTGAATCAAAACTTGTGCTGCTCTCCTTAAAAGGACACAAGGCACACTGAACCAGGGCCCCGCCACATCTGCAGAGAGAAAGAGACTCCTCTGGAGAGGAGGGGGCCCAGATCTGGGACCCACCAGAAATGGGGGTGTCTCCCCCTGATAAATCGTAGATTTACTTTCTTCTCAAGTCTTCTTGACCAAAAGGTAGGAAAAGACCAGAAGGCAAGGAAAAAGCCGTCCAGGGGGTGACTGCCTGAGTTGGAAAGTGTGCTCCTTCTCCTCTCCTGGAGGTGTTAGCTACCAGCCAGGGGAAGTGCTATCTACTTATTTCCTTTTCTTTGATAATCAGCTGTCTGTCTTTTGCCCCCTGTGTCAGGTGGCTGGCAGGCTGGCTGGCTGGCTGGATGGGAGGGTGCAGAGTCTGGAGAAGTGCCTGATACTTATAGTAAGTTGTATGTTTCTGTTGTCTGACACCATATAAACAACTGATTCTCATAAACTGAAACAGTTGTGTCTCAAAAATTGCCACTTCTTTACCCTACTTTAGTCCCATACATGGAAGATTGTTTTACTTATGATAGAAAAGAAACACACATTGTTTCCCAGGTGTTTTATTTTGGCAGAGAACCAAACAGCAAATGCATTCTGCATAAAACCTGCCCCCTTATGTCACAAAGCTCTGTCTTAAACATAAAAAAAAATGAAAAATGAAACAAACAATTAAGTGGCATAAACTGGAATAAGCATGTATGCATTTTCCCTCAAGGACCTAAGCTTTTCCAGTACGGGAGTGGGAGGGGCTTCCACCATCATCCAAATCTGTTTTGGACACTACTGAGGAACATCAATCCGCCTCAACACTTAGTACTGAAAAACATCGATTGATCATGGTTACGGGTTCTGTTGGGTCAGAAATTTGGGCAGAGTACGGGGACGGGGAGCTCCATGTTCTCTGTTATCTCATCTAGCTAGACTCAAAGATATGAGTGGGACTTGAAGTTGGGGACTAGAATTATGGGGAGCCTCCTTCCCCTGTGTGGCACCTGGGCTGAGATGTCTTGCATACTGAGTTCAGCAGGACTGTCAATCAGAGCGCACAGATGTGTCCTCGTCATGCAGCTGTGCTCCCCAGGTGTGCAGCCTCAGGATAGTTGAACACATAACTGAAGGGCTTGTGGCCCCAGCGCAGGGTTCCAGAGGGCAAGGCAGAAGCCTCATTGCCCGGCAGTCAGGGCAGCCATGAGGTCACCTATCACCTATCCCAGTCTATCCAGATTCCCAGGCAGGAGACATAAACGTCACATCTTGATGAGAGGTGCGTACAGGGTTTGACAGCCATGTTTAAAGCCCCTCACCCCTGAGTGTTAGAAACTGAGGCGAAGAGACCTGTGGAAGGCAGTCTTATCTTAGCTCATTTCATCAACTTTGGGGCCCATTTCCATTGACATATATCATTCACTATTTGTGAGAGATCAGGTCTCCAGCCTCCCCCTCAGACCCGGAATGTGCTGGCACCATGGTGGCAGGAAAACTATCTCCTTTCTGGAATTCATTGCTTACCATGGGTCGAGCCAATTTTGAGAGAGGAACCCTTGGCACTGGCTGGACCAGAACCTGCCTCATGATCTGGACGGTCCCAGAACCCATGCTCTGTTCAGGGCAGAGCATTTGGACACAGAATAATAGGCGGCAACTGGGCAGGCCTGGTGACAGCAGGGACCCACACCAAGCTGCCATCTACCCCACAGCACTCCTTCTCCTGAGCATTTTGTCCACTGGCCTTCATGCTTCCTCAGAGGGCAACAGTTTTCCTGGAAGACCCAGAGCCAGGGGGAAAGCCACAGTTTCCTGTGGATTCAGATTGTTGAGACATGTTGTTTGGGGATAAAGTTCTCCTGAGAGAGACTCTTCCCCAGTCTTATCAGGGGTCTGTAGAAAATGAGGTGGGTGGGTGACAGGACCTTGGGTCAGGATACAGAGATCTTGGGACTTGAAACTCCCTGGCTCCAGGGAGGTGAAGAGGTCCCAAGGTAGATGGCCAGGATTCTGATGGCACATGCTGTCCAGCAGATCATCAAAGCACTCAGAGGGACCCCTGAGTACCAGAGGGATGTCCTGGGTCAGCAGGTGTACACTTCTGGCACTGAGCACCAGAGGTGGCACCTCCTGCCCACCCTGCCAGAAACTGGGGTGCCTGAGTGTCCTGTGGGCTGTGGCCAACCCCTGTGCTCACCTGGATCCTCACCACCCCGTCCACTCGCTCCAAATGTCTTACCACATAAAGGAAAGAGATGAAACAACCGTCTGCACTCCCACAGGGTCACTCAGCAGCAGGTCACAGGTCCAGGTATGGTCTGTGCCTTGGATGTGCATTGCTCAGGACAGGGCAGGACTTTTAGCCAAGCTTCATAGTAATCACTCCACCTTTATTGAGCTCTTATGCATTTGACACCTTGGAAACCATATGCAATCTATTTTCATCAACGTATCCATCCTGAACTTAAGTATCATGTATCCCATACATTATTAGTGCTAAATATTTATTGGTTTTACATGACATCAGATGAGTTTAGAAAATGCTGATAGTCTAAACGGTGACACAAATAGTAATTCTCCAAGAAAGGAGCCCATGGTGTAGAATTTTTCCAACCTTACACATTCATAGAGCAACTTGGAGTAATGGGAAATTTTAAGGAGCACAAAATGGAAGCTTGAGCAGACAGCATAGAAGTGAATCAACAGAAACTATGATATCCTGTGAGGAGTGGTCTAAGAGACATTTGGAAATAGGTCGAGTTCAAGCCATTATGGGGAACTCATGCCATTGTCTTTGAAAATGGACCCTCATGATGTACCAGGATGGCCAGTGACCCTGGAGGTAGCTCCGGTTTGTTCGGTTTGTTCTTAGAAGAGGGGCATCTACTTTAAAACTCTCCAAAGAAGCCTGTGATGATATCCCAGGAGCAAGGAGCATCATCTGCTTCTCCCTCCAGTCACCTGTGCCAGGGAGAAAGATGCTGAGCCACTGAGATGCTCCCAGGCTGCCCTCTGCTTGCCCACCTGCTCCATGGATGTGGAAGCTCTTCCCTGAGTGCAGCACTGCATGGAGCCCAGGACCAAAGCCACCAGGTATACTGACACCCAGGACCCCTACAAGCTGCAATCTAACCCTCCTTCTGTTTGATTTTTCTAAATTCACATCCTAAACACACCCTTCTTTCCTTTCTCCTTCTGATATCATCAAAATATTTCAGTCTAGTTTCTCAGCATTTGTACATATTATATATATATATATATATATATATATATATATATATATATATATATATATATCAAAAAAGGCCTTTGAAGAACTCCCATTAGGATTAAAATTTCACATCTTCTTAACTCTCTAGTGATTATGATCAGATGAAAATTTATTAGAACTGGAGACTATCACGCTAAGTGAAATAAGCCAATCCCATAAAACCAAAGGCAGAATGTTTCTCTGATACGCAGATGTTAATTCACAATAAGGGGTGGGGTAGGGGGGTTGGTTAGGAAAAAATAGAAGTACTTTGGCTTAGACAAAGGGGAATGAAGGGAAGAGAGAAAGGATGGGAATAGGAAAGAATAAATCGGACATTACTATCCTATGTGCATATGTGATTACACGACCAATGTAATTCTACATCATGTACAACCAAAAGAATGAGAATTTATACTCCATATATGTATAATATGTCTAAATATGCCGCAGTCCGGCTGCAGCAAAATAACCGGGGGTTGACGAGGAACTTGTGTAGACTGATACAGCAGGAGTGGGAGCCGTTTATTGTAGGACAACAGAGGTATTTATACATTCCACACAGCTTATCTAATTAACATAAACTAGATACAGCAGTCAACCAATAAGGAATCTCCACACTTAATGGCTCGCTGGCATTACTTCACAAACCACTCCCTCTGGCATTTTGCCAGGCGCCATCCAGACTTGTTTACAGACCCTAACATTTCTCTGGCAAAATGCCAGGCGCCATCCTGACTTGTTTACAGATTCTAACATAAATACATACTACTATCATGTATAACTGATAAGAACAAATAAAATAATAATAATTACAAAATATAATAAAATGAAAGTAAAGCAAATAATTAGAAAAAAAGAAAAACGATGCATTAATTAATTAATATTTTTGTTCAGTTTATAATTCTAATCTTAAAACCAGGAAACTAGATTTAAGGGTTATTAATAGGCAGATGAAATTAAAAGGTCACTAGTTCGTACAATGTTCCAGCACACTAGAAAGTAAAGAGGTATTTTTCTCTTAATGTAACAGTGGAAAGAACATTTGTATATATGGCTGTGAAGTACAGATTATTGTGGACATGACCAGCCTGCATGTGAGGATGACCGGAAGCCTTTCAGGGACCTGGGTGGACATGACTGCCGCCGTCTTGGTTTAATCATTTTTAACACCAGGGGACCCTGGTGCATCCCAGGGCCTAAAGGACTTAACAGAGTTGGAAAGACAGGAGGACATTCAGCATCCAAACCACAGCAGGTAAAACAACAATTTAATGAGACAGTGGATAGTTTGTTTTTACACAAAGTTAAGAAAATGGATCATAAACCTACATGGTAGAGTTAAAACTATAAATTGTCTAGAAGAAAATACTTTAGTCTTTATATAAGATCTTGTTTTACACACACACACACACACACACAAAATATAGCTATCCAGAGAAAAATAACATGCTGAATGCATATAAAAAAGAAAAAATCAGTAAAAGAAATTTTTAAAAAGAAAAAAATAAGTAAAGAAATTTTTTAGATGTGCATTAGAAAAATCAATTCCAAGTGAGACTATCTACACTTTAATGCATAAAATGTTGCATTATTATTGTCTTTGGAGGAATCTCAAGTATTTAGAGTTTCAAAATAAAAACAAGCACATTTAAAAACCATCACTACTTTGACATCTTTTTACTTTATCTAATTGTTTTTAATTATAGCTTATTTCTTGGAAAAAAAATCTAAAGATAGCATATTGTTTTATATTCTTGATAGGCTTCGTTCCAATAATTTCGTTTGCTTTCATTATTTCTTCAACTTAATTCCAAAAATTTATATCATTGTGTTATCACATTTACTAAAAAGCTGGGTATTTCTGTTTTTCACATTCAATATATTCATTTCCTTCCTGGAAGAAAAAAATCTAGAACAGGCATTAGCTTTATACTTCTTGTCACTGATGCAAAATCCTGCTTATCATACCCAGGCTCTTTAGCATTTCTGGCTTGTTACTGAAGAATTTTTTGAAAGGTAAAATTTTGAAATTCTATGGCAGTAGTAAGTTACATCACATGTACTGTTATATGTTTGTTGCATGTTGTGTTGTTAAGAATTCACAGGGATCAGGGATCAGAAACTCCTCACCTATAAGGACACTAAAGACAGAAAATCTGATTGAATAAATTGCCACTTTTCAATCCTTTATTAATTTTTATTCAATAGTTTTTTTCCTATTTGCATTTCTAATTTTATGTAATTAAACAAGTAGTAACAAACCTGGAGTTTTTAAACCTTTTTATTTATTTAAACTTTATATATATATATATATATATATATATATATATATATATATATAATCTCAGTAAAAATCTTTAATTTTGAAAGATTTTCTTAATTATACTTATGCTTCAGTAGTTACCTTCCTCAAGGATTTTATTCTCCATATATTGCATTTTCTTAGCCTTTCTTAACATTTATTACTTGGCCTTAAATAATTTTTATCTTCTTTCTTGTCTTTTTGATTTTTAAAATCATACATCTTTAGCTTTTTCTCTTTTTCTTAAATAATTCTTCTGTGGAATCTATTTATTATTTTTTCATGCTTCTATTTTAGTCTTCAATCCCCAAATAATTTTTCTTCTATTTCAAATTTTCTTGAGTTCGCCCATGTCTCTTTTTCAGTAATGTTTTCTATTGTACTGTCATCTTAACATGTGTACTTAATTATTTTAATTAAGCCTGGCTATGGAAGGTTAATTTACATACTGGAATACTTACTTTTCGCAGGAGTTTTGATAAAGACACACATTCAGGTAGCACCACTCTAATGGCTGATAGAACTCTTTTCTTAGCCTGCTGGCTGTCACTGTACCACACATACACAGCAAGCTCCCGGATCACTGTCTGCAGTTTCACCTTTTCTAAAATGTCATATAAATGGGACATTCATTTCATATCTGGCTTGTTTCACTTAGTCTAATTCTTCTGAGATCCATCCAAGTGACAGTCTCCCCACACCCATGCCAACACTTGGTATGACCTTTTTGGGAAAAAAAAACATTAGGCATCACAATAGGCTACAGTGGTCTCAGGTGATCTAACCTGCAGTTATCTAATGCCTGGTCATTTCAGGAAGCTTCTGTGTGTTTTCTGGCATTGGTCTTGTCCCTAGAGCATCGCATGGCATTTTTTCACCTAGGGAAGAGGAATCTCCTAGCTAATCGGCACCATATTTTCAATGTAGAGTGACAGAAAGCGTCATGATCAAAGGAGACTCTGGTTTCTCCTCTCCAGAGGGAGCCCTTTCTCCTGGCCTCGCTCCCTGGAGACTCTTCAGACTGCATGAACTGGGACATCGTTGCCTGTGTGAGGCTCAGGATCTAAGGAACCTGTGAAGAGACTGAGAAATTTATCCCTGGAGCTCTTAGTCCCAGAAACCACAGGAGACGTCCAGTGGTGGACGGACATGGGAGTAAAATCCCTTGTGTCAGATAGTGTGTGTAGGAAAAAACGTCTACCTCTAGAGAGGCGCTACAAACTGTGGTGTCACCCAATCTCAAGCTTCACAGGTGACGCAGGGCAGGCTGCCGTGGAGCCTGCAGGTATAAGTGGATGGGCAAAGAGCTGACGGACATCCAGGCTGGGTGTTAGGGTCATCACACAAGCCCCAATTTGCAGAGCCCTCTAGGATGCTGGGGCTATCCACCTCTCGTGCCCTTGGGCTTGGCTGTCCTCTGCCTGTGCAGCAAAGGTCTCCTCATTATGGTGTATTCTCAGGTATGGCCCATTTGGAAGACTTGCCTTCATCCCCCAGGTACAATTTAAACAACTGTCACCATAGGTTCTAGTTACCTTTGTATTCTTGACCATGCTAGGGACACTTGTGAGAGTAAAACCTGGTTCATCACAGCAGAACAATGGGCGTGAGGCAGGACCCAGCCTGAAAACCAGGAGCTGGTCTTACTACCTGTAAGTTCTCACCTTGTGTTTGTTTATGGACCCGCCCTGTAGAGGAGGGGGTGTTTTGCTGGTAGTAGGCACTCAGTGAACATTCTAGTGGCTTGTGTAATGATGAATTCATTAGTGTCTAAGGAGACTGCAGCAGGGGAATGTTCTCAACTCCACCAACAGCAACAATGGCTGGAAACTAGACTTGCAAGAAATGGCTGAAGAGGGCCAGGTGATTCTTAAGAACAAAGAAGGTAAGTAAAGAAGAGTTGAAGTAACACACGCACCCACACACAGTCACACACACACACACACACACACAAATCGAAATGAATTGAACCATGAATGCCTTTTGTAGAATCAATGCAATAATGATAAGGCTTCAGGAATTGTGGTCCAAGCACTTTCAATTAAGTGTTCAGGAAAAAATTTAAAGTTACCAGATCATGTGTCTAGTGCCCACTTCATTTTGTCTGACAGATAATGGGAAAAGACATGCACAAGAAGTGACTGTCAGTGACGTCACCTGAGTAACCATGCCTGACCCACAGGGAGTATGCATCAGTGTCCTTGATATCAGTGTCCTTGACATTAGTGTCCAAACTAATGAGAACACTGGTGCTCTGAAAGGAGGAGACTCCACTCAGAGGTAACCAGGAGCATCACCCTCTTCAAAGGGGTCTGAGTCTCAGTTGGAGGCTCACTGGGGAAGCCATAGGAGGGGCCTGAGGGCACCAAGTCTGGAAAGCAGAAAGAAGAGTACAAAGGCCTGGAAGCCACCCAAAGGGCTGGACCCACTTGGCACTTGGGTCCCAGATTCAGTCGTCGTCCCTCTGAAGACATCTAGGCTGCTTGTCATGGCACATGCCCTCGAGGTCCCTGTTGAAGAAAGGTCAAATGCATAAGATGCAGAAGTAGTAAAGCTGACCCATTCCTCCCAGGCTCAATAGCTGTGGCCAACTGTCCCCAGCGCCAGGAACTGGAACATGTTTGTCCCATGGCTAGCTTGCAGAAGCACTCTTGCTCACTCCAAGAGAAGCCAAAGGCTTTGGGGAAGCTGGGAGCCCTCCGTGATGTTATCTGGCATTCCGTTTTCTGACACTATGCACCAAGGAAGGGGTGTGGCCTGCCATTGTGCACCTGTGTCTCATGCCTCTCTGGTGGCTTGAAGCCTTCCACCCCTCAGTCCTGCCAATACCTGTCAGTCCCCGGGCACCTCTCAGTGGACTCCAAACACCTCTGCAGTGAGCCACGCCATCTCCGGCTCTCTGGGATGAAGTCCAAGTACCTAGTACAGCACACCTGGCCCCTGTTCCTCTCCACATCCGCGCATTACACTGTCATTCTGCAGGTGACACCACCACCATGGTTTCTTTCTAGCGGGTGTGAGGTTTCTCTCTAGAGGCTATAAACTAAGACAGTCATCTGCTTGAGAACCTGGACAGGGCAGGGCTCTGTCTGCAGGGTTCACACCTGTGTCAGGTGAGACCACCAGGAGGTGAAAACAACCTGCAAGGAACAGAAAAGGTTTCACTCGCAGGTTCCACAGAGGTTAGGGACCTACAGCAGGCTGGGGCGTGGCAGGGCGCTCACCTGGGTGAGAGAAGGAGAGAGGTGAGAAGAACCGTGCCTCAGCGGCACCCCAGGGTGCTGCCTCTCAGTGCCTCCGTGCACACGTATTTCAGGCTTTCGGGCAGAGGTTGTGACTCCATTAAAGAAACACACATAAAGGGAAACCTCACCTCCCTCCACCTTTCTTCCTCCTCTCCTGCCTTCCTGTTTGCCTCATGTGACATAAACAGTGAACCTTCCAACCAAATCAGCTCATAGGAGGAAGCCTCGCTCTGCTTCATCACAGCTGGGAAGAGCCCTGGAGAAGGGTGGCCACAGCATAAATATGGAGGTTGATCCTGAGGGACAGCTTCTGGGGTCCGACCATGGCAGCCACACACTGAGGCACTGCTCAGCCAGGAAAGAAATGAACTCATACACAGGCGAGGACCTCAAAAGCATCACCGGTGCCCCAGAGGCCAGACCCACGCGGGGCTGGGGACGGTTTCCAGGGAGTAGTTAGCAGAGGGGTGGTGCCTTGTGCCAGGGACTAGGAGAGGTTGAGGGGACAAGGCACAAGGGACCCTCTGAACTAACAGAAATGCCCACTGGATTTGGAGGTACTTTGCTGCTCTGTGCATTTGCTCAACTTATAGAACTGAACACCCCAAATGGAAGCATTTTCTTATGCCTGAGTTATATAGCGTTCAAGTTGACTTCCTAAAATAACCTGCCTCCTCAGTGAGCTGCCGTCATTCTCCAAATGTTTTCTGCATTTCTTATAAAACGGGATTTTTTTGTGTGCCGGGGATGGATCCCAGGGCCTTGAGCATGCTAGGCACGGGCTCTGCACCGAGCTACCTCCCCAGGCCACAGTGTAGTTTTTTACTAACTGTTTCCCCTGTGGTCTTGCAATTTTTCCATTTTGTTATGAAGTTAGATTGACAGAAGCTCCATCGAGCTGTGAACTACAGTTGTAATAGTTTTATTACAGGGCCAAGGAACATGACAGGAGACATAACTTGCCTGTCATCAGGATGAACAGGGGACAGGATCATTGGTGCCTAGGAAGGTCGTTTGCCTTCTGTGCCCAGGATGACACTCTCAGATCTCTGGCTCTCTGCCCCTTCTGGGCCCCATGCTGGGAACCCCAAGGTGCCATCTCCCAGTCTCTCCTTTCTTCTGCTTAGGCCTTCTCCATGATGTCCCCTAGCTTTTTGTCCACAGTCATGGTCTACATGCTGACCATTCTCCAAAGAGCTAAATATTTTAGGAAGACATTAATTTATTATCACAAGGTTCAAATATCAAAGAAACATCTATGTGCTCTCTCTAATGAAACTTCCACTCCCATGTGCCCACGAGGGGAAGTTTTGTTTCTCATTAATCCAGGTAGACTCAGTTAAATCAAGACTCTGCTGTCATGTTCCTTGGCCCTGTCACCGTGTAGAATTCTCTCTTCTGTGTCAGAGGACAAAGTATTGCTATCTGGTTCCTGGAAACCTTTGCTGATACTTTTCCTTACTGATCCCAGGGCCAAGAAGTACAACCAGCGCAGGTCACAAAAGCTTCAGTCAGACACCCCATCACGGGTTCTCGTGCTGTGCACAGCAAACTCACACACTTTAGAAGCTGATTTTTTTTTACTTTCTTAATCGTTATTTTTGGCATAACATCTTCCATCACATTGTAAAGCTCACATAATAAGGAGGAGAAATAGTTGAAATTTTTGATTATCTAATCCATCAATGTGTGCTGGGTAGTATCAGGGGACAGTAGTGAAGTCCTCCCTTTGTCATGGTGCTTGATGAATTCCCTGATGACTGAACCCCAATCTTAACCACCTCTTGCTTCCCAGAAGTTCCTGCTGTAGTCCCCTGTTCTCTCTCTCTCTCTCTCTCTCTCTCTCTCTCTCTCTCTCTCTCACACACACACACACACACACACACACACACACACACACGTCGTTAAGACAATTTAACAGACAGAGGTATAAAAGTAAACGTTGAGCTGCTCTCTAATTTTATAAAATTTGTTCTTAGGACACCAAAATCCAGATCACAAAGCACCTTGGTAATACCGTGATTCAGAACAATCCACATCCTTAGAGAGGAGACTTTTCCCAAGCTAATCATGCCCCCTGTGCCACCTGGCTGGGTCCTGCTCCTTCAGGTTTTGTGAACGGCCACTTTTGCATACAGATTCATCCACTGCTGCTTCAGGGGACAGGAGAGAATGGGTCTATATGGAAACTCTTTAGAACCCATTGTTGCTTCAGGGTGTTCAATCAATGAAGTTATAAAATACAAGATAATTCATAGTACTGTCACTTTTTGGGCCCTAATAAAGTAAAAAGAATGAAAAATTTATTATTGCAAAATATTAGGGTTTTTCTTATTTTATAAAACAGTTTGTAAACGAAACAAATATTAAATGAACCACTGAGAGGCAGTATAATCTCAAAAATTATTCTTTCTTCCCAGAAAAAAAAATAAGGGCCCTTTGAATGCAGAACAAACCAATATTACTATCAAATATTTTAATGTACACAAAGAATGAGAAAACAATCTACCATCTTTCATTCTCCTTCCTGGCTCTGGGAATACAACCAGAAAACTGGCCATTTTTTTAGAAACACAACCACGAAAATTGGAAACTCTACTGTTAAGAAAAAAAAAGTTTCACAGCTAAACCATGAAGTGGATATTTATTATCCCAGGGAATAGAGAAGGAATGGATCTCACATTTGTTATGGATCTTATTTTTAATAAGAAATTTTACTGAAACAAATTTGGTGGGAAAACCCAGCAGCAAGGATTAAATGATCTACTATGAAGGTGTCCGGCAGGTCTGTGCTACACAGAAGCAGACAAGACAGCTTTGCTGAACCAAGAGAGTCCAGGTGGAGGCCTCTGCAGGTGGAGGCCCTCTCTGTGAGGCCTCTGTGAAAGGAAAACTCAGAGGGGCCTTGCCTTACAGGAGCAAATACCTGTTTCTCTATTGCAACACTTTGCAAATAATGTCCAGATTTCAAAATAGCTATATGCTCAAAAAAAAAAAAAAAGAAGAGGAGGAAGAGGAGGGGAGGGGAGGAGGAGGGGAGAGGAGGAGAGCAGGAGGAAGAGGAGGAAGAGGAGGAGAGAAGAAAGGAGATACTTAAAGCAAAACCCCCCAAAAGAAACAAGAAACACTATCAAATTAACCACACTTAGTCACTGTGGTGGGAAACAACAGTTTGCTCATTGACTTTCCTAGGTGTCAGGGTCCAAGGTCACTACCCATCTCTCCTCAGGATTTCAGAAGCCAGGGAGACACGACTCCAGGCTTCACTTACCGAGTAGTGGGTACTCTACAGAACGTCTGAGCTTCGTGAAGTTTACTTGAGGAAATGTCTTCCCAACCCTCCTGTGAGGTGCTGGAGGTGCAGGGAGAGGGGGACAGCAGCGTGGCCATTTCCCTCTGTCTCCACTGTGGGAAAATCTCTTCCCCAAAGGAAGACTCACCACACGCATTGGCTTAGCCCGTTTCTAATTCAGTATTACTAATGTGATGCTTTGTGTATTTGGCAGCCTCTACTTTATTTAATATGGTTATTTTACTGGATACTAATTAGGAAAACTAGATCCCTATGAAACTACAGCTTGATATCTCATTCCTCCCTGAAACTGTGCAAAATGCCCCTGGACAGAAAGTTGATCTTTTTGTGCCCTTACGTATTCTAAAGCCAGGCTAGAGGAAGCATCCCCTAAGTTCTGCCTAAAGAACAAATAAACAGAGAGACACTTCTCTTCCTCTAAGATGCCCTGATGTGGTGTTCCTGCAAAGACTGGTACTTCCCCTGCCTGGGAAGTCTGGGCACCCACACACCACTGCTGCCCCAGGACTCTGCTCAATGCCCAAAGGTGGACTTTGCACGCCTCTTCCACCAGACGCATCTTTACCTGTGGCAATTCTGGTACTTTCGTGGTTATAAATTCTATCTGTTCGATTGTATCCTGCAAAGAAGTAACACAGCTTCCTATTGAAGCTAGGCAAACAGCCACACTGTAATTAAGAGTGACAGGACATAGGAAAGGCATTTGGCCTCACATTTAACCAATGTTCTGAACAGTGTTGCCAACGCCACCGAGAATCTGCCTTGGATTTTTATAAAATCATTTTTCTTAAAATTTTTAATGATTTCTAAGCTCATTTGTTGACATTAAGGTATTTTAGGACTTGTGAATTCTGAGAACTTAATAAAATGAGGAGTTTTTTCAGTTTGTGAAAGTGTATGCTGTTAGAGTTGATATAATCAAGAAGAATGATGAACATTCTTATATTTTTACTAAAAATTAAACACTGGTCACAACTGAGTGTTCTCATCAGTGTCCCTCAATCTGAGCTGGTTCCTCAGTGATTTGATAAAGAAGTATCAGGGTCTGCACCCAGTGCTGGCACCCCCATCCAATGGGCGTCTGCACAAAGAAGGAGGAAGCCGGGGCCTCAGCCTAATCCAGGCAAAACCAGACACACATACATGGGTGAGTCTGTCCCTGAAGTAGCCGTGGTCTAGGGGTTTCTTCCCGGAACACTCTGGAGCTCATGGCAGGGACTTTAGGCAAGTGAAGGAAAAGAAGAGACCACTTTTAAATCACAGGACTAAAAAGACTCTGGTGATATTATTGTAATAATGAACAAATCAGAATGGAGAACAGTAAAGTCTCCCATTGAAGTTTTATACAAATAACATTTTTAAAATTTCATAAGGGATTACCTTAAAGATAAGGAAATGTGACTGGCTGTGGAGCCGATGGCAGCGTCCACACGTTGATCCTGCCAGTTAGCGCTATGATCGTCACAACTGGAAAACCGTTCACAACTTGGAGACCAACTCCCTTCCCAATAGAGTGGACATGACCTTGACGGTGTCATTCATCCTAACAAGGACCACAGGGAAGATCAACTTCTCTTTTTGATTTTCCAATCTGTCTCAGACTCCACAATTGGGACAGTTTTGACACTGGAATTAAGCTAATTAAAATTAAGGCAGAAGCACACATACAGATACACTTATTGTTAGTATCTTTTCTTTTATTTCATTTATCAATGAAATCTCCAGGCTCTTTGAGAGTCTTCTCTATGTAAAGAACACCAGGACAGGTTTCTTATTCTGGTTTTGGAGGTTGAATCTGTCACTCAAAAGGAGACAATATATGCCATTAGATTTTTAAAGATAATAAATAGCTCCAGGAAGTTATTATAATTTTGATTTACCTAAAAATAAAGACAGTGGCAATGAGTAATGACAAATATTAGGAATTTTGCTTTTCAGATATGAAATTTTGGTAAAAATTGATTGAAAATGAAAAAATACACACAAATATCAACAGGCTCTTGAGCGAGATTGTTTTAAAGATAATAAAATTTTTGCTGTTCAAAAATAAAATCCACATTGCTTCTTGTTTGTTTTCCCTTTTTAAATATTTATTGTCAGAAGAATATATTCAAAGGTAGATTTTCTTTTCAGCTGTTGGTTTTCTTCTATCATCTCCAAGTTCCCTCTTGTTTAATAATTTTTAAATCTTGATACTTATTTTTAGACATACACCAATACACATGTAGTTAAAGGATAATCTTTTTTTTTGAATTTTTAATATTTATTTTTCAGTTTTCAGTGGACACAACATCTTTATTTTTATTTATTTACTTTTTTATGTGGTGCTGAGGATTGAACCCAGCACCCCGCACATGCCAGGCGAGCACTTTACCGCTTGAGCCACATCCCCAGCCCTGTTAAAGGATTATCTTAAATGATCTTGAGTTGCAAATTACTTTCCCCTCTCCATGGTAGGTGATGTGATTGGCCAAAATGGCTAAGACAGGGCCAGTTTCTCTTCTAGCCTTAGAGCAAGACAAGAAAGGGCTATCACAGAAGGAGTCCGGTATGAATTCTTGTCTTTAAACTCTTCAGTTCCTTGGTGAAATGTGACTTCCCATCCCAAAATGAATACACACAGGACATTCCCAATATAGCTTGGGTCCAGAACGTCACCAAATGTCCTATATCTTGAAGGCTTCGTTCTAGCACAGTGCTGTTGAGAGGTGGTGAAACCTGTAGAAGAGGGGACCTTCTGAGAGGTCTTCTGGTCACTAGCGGCATGTCCTTCTGGGGACCATGGGACCCCAGAATTTTCCCCTCCTTTTTTCTCTCATGTCCCAGCCCTGAGGTGAACACATTCCTCTACCAAGTGCTCTCTGCCATGTTCTGCTGCCTTGCCACAGATCCAAGAGTGACAGGGAAATCAATCAAGGACTAAAGCATCCAAAACTGTGAGCTAAAATAAATCTTTCCTCTTTTTAACTTGATTTCTCAAGTATGTTGATATAGTAATGGAAGTTGACTAACACAGCACCAATTGAGTAGGTTAAAGAAAACATGGCTTAAAGAAGACAAGTGCCATTTAGGTAAAATTTCTTAAACATCCATCCTGTTTTAAAATGGTGAGAGTCAGAGGTTACATATAAGTGCCTTGTCATAACCCATTATTTAAGAAGTTGACAGTTAAGAAAATGAGTGATCTACTCCAGTATCTCTGGATAAATGTCAATAACATTCATTGGCTACAACACTTAAGCACCAAATCACATAAAAGTTATGATCTTTACAATTATAAGAGGTAGATCAACCTGAAAATGGTAAAAAGGTTTAAGAAGGGTTAAATGAATACTAAAGATGGAAGTTTCAAGCTTGCTCTTTTCAGACCATATAATTTGTTGATTTGCCACACATTCTCTTAAAAATGTCCTTCCTACAATTCTACTCTTGAGGTTTTAAAGAGGGAGGAGACGTAGCTACTATGTTTGATGAAGTGGGAAGTGTCAATAAATCATTCAAATTATTCCAAGTTGTGTCAGAAATTAAAAGTGTTAAAAGTGTACACACCACTCATTTTTGTTAATTTTTAAAATTTTAATGACATTACATTGGGGGCGGGGGAGAAGAGTCTTAGCCATAGATTTGCTGAAGAATTGTTAGTCTAGCAGGAATTTAATGTGACTTGTTTCAATAGAAAATCTTTAAATGAGACCAACATATTAAACTTGAAAAGTTTGAAAGAAAAAGAGAATGGTTTTCTTTCTCTTTTGAAAAATCTGTTATTAATTATCAGATTAGGATGTGCACAAATGGAAACAAATGGCCTCGTTTCTTAAACCATCTTTTCAAATAACACACAATTCCAAAAGAGAAAAATAAACCCAGATGAAACATATCATGCCCTTGAGGCAGGCCCTGGCCAAAGTATCTTTCATCAAAAGAAGAATTTCACATACAAAATTGTAATCTGTATAGCAAGTAGAAGAGAATGTTCTATGTGGGTTAAAAATTTTTCAGATTTATTTGTATGGTAAATCATCATGCATTTAAATAGCGTTTTGAAAGGCTATAGCTGTTCTGAGACACTGCTAAATCAGAGGTACTAAAGGTAGTTTTTAGTCAGCTTTTTCACTGCTGTGTCCAAAGACCTGACAAGAACAATTTTAGAGGAGGAAAAGTTTATCTGGGGCTCACGGCTTCAGAGGTCTCCATCCATAGACAGCAGGCTCCCTTCCTCGGGGCTCAAGGTGAGGCTGAATGTCATGGTTGAAGAGTGTGGTGGAGGGAAACAGCTCATGACATGATGATCAGGAAGCAGAGAAAGACCAAGCTCAGCTCACAAAACATAAACCTCCAGCTGCAGCTGGGGCTCAGTGGTGGAGCACTTGCCTGGTTCGGGGGAGGAATTTAGACACACACACACACACACACATACACACACACATACACACACACAAACACACATATATACCTCAAAATCACATCCCCAGGGACCCACCTCCTCCAGCCACACCCTATCTGCCTATAGTCACCACCTATTTAATCCCTATCAATTAACTCACTGATTGACTAAGGCTCTCATAATCCAATCACTTCTTCTCTGAACCTTCTTTCATTGTCTCATAGGTGAGCTTCTGGAGGATGCCTCCATCTAAACCATTACAGATGGAATGGAAATGAAGCAGGAATGCTTTGAAAAAAAAAACAGTCAAATATCCAATCATAAGATGAGCTCATCTCAAAGCATCTGGATTCCAAGCAGTGTCAGCGCAGCCACACTTTGCTTACTAAGTAAGAATTTACGTCTGAACAACGTGCCATCGGCAAGGTCTCCTGTGTGAACATCATTGACTATTCAACAGACAGAACAGTGGCTTCCAGGTCCTGGGATATGAGCCTATGGGACCACCACTGTGGACGTGGCCCACGCCAACCAACCTCATGGTGTGGTGTGGATCTGTACGGATTGGTAGTGTTCTAAATTGTCATTTAAGTAAAAGCAGTTTGGCAAAACTTTCCTGCTCATGTCTACTCGCATGACTTTAGACTTTCAGAGCAGGCTTAGTCAGGAAAACCTTAATATGAGAGTTTTGAGACCATGAGTGGGAACAGGAGGCCAGAGGATGCTCAGAGTATCTGAAAGAGCTTCATTGTGGAAAATATATTGTGTTTATCCACACTCCTCACAAAAACAAGGAGGATATAAAAGCACAGTAAGTGGAGATGTGTTCACAAAACCATAATGTGCTTGATTTTTAATAATCATGTGGGTACACGCATAAAATTTTCTAGCTTTATCATCTAGAAAAGCCTAGAAATGATCTCTCCTGACCAACCTATGAACCTTGAGCATTGCCAGTGACAGCAAAAAGACAATTCCATCCTCTGAGGAAAAACACAGCTGACCAGCCTGGACAGAGAGACCACCTGGGGCCGAGCAGATGCTTGATCCAGCTGCCAGTTTGCAGGAACACAGGTCTGGCTACACAGTGAAAGTGAGAGTGAGTGAACAGATGCACACAGAAAAATAAAAATATAAATCAGCCAAAAATAAAATCAAGAGAACAGCTCCATTTACCATAGCATGAAAAAAAAAAAAAAAACTCAAGATACTTGGTGTTAAATTTAACAGAATAAATTTTTAAAACATATTCTCTGCAAACTACAACACCACAGTTTAATAGTAGGTGTACATCAAGGGAACATCAAAGCTACGGGTGCAGATCTGGGATACTTACAAAGCCACTGCCACCAAAGACTGTTCAGTGACACAGGAAAATGGGCTAACACGGTAAGTGAAAATAACACAAATACACCCCTACAGAATAAAGGGCACAAGTGCATGTGGAAAAAGAGAAAATGCTGGAATGTTGGTAATGTTTCTCTTTGCATAATGGGAAGATACCCAGGTAATCACTGAGCTGTGAAAATACACCAACTCTAAATTTCAGGAAAACTGGATTTAAGAAAGTAAATAACTCATGAAAATAACCTGCTATATCAAAATACAAGTATTGTATTTTTTTTTCATAAAATTCGCTTAACCAATGTTATTTAGTCTGTTGAGTAAATGCATAAACATTTTTCCAAGTTAATCTGTTCAAGTTTATGCCCAGAGTGACCTTAAGTATATGATTTTGAAAACATTGGGAAACAAACCTTTTTTTCCAAATATGATTAAGAGTGTGGAATTATGCATTCCATTAGACGTGAAGGGGAGAGATCACTTTGGAGTTACCCAGGAAGACTTCAGCTGGAGGGAGGACTCATGTGGATAGGTTGGCAGTAGGAAGATTCTGAGGGTCACTGCCCGAGACCCCATGCCAGGGCTTCATGCCCAAGGCACAGGCATCCTGTATGGCCCTGTAGGGCACAGTGTCACTGGTGTTCAAGCATCATTACCTGTTAAACCTGCACACCTGCCAGGCCTCCAAGTCTCCTTTAAGACCCAATCTTGGGTAGACTCCTGCCCTGCTTTCCAACCTTTCACATCAGGTTTTGAACCAGAGGCTTGCTTATCTGAGGCCCGCCTGCAACCCTCTGGTTCTTGAGGCCTTGAGGCACTGCCTCACCCTCCCATCCCATGCAGGAGCCCTCACTTCCAGAACCGGGTTTGCGCAGCCTGCTGCTGCATGGCTGCTCCAGGACTCACTACTGGTGTCCCCTGGGCACTGGCTCTCCCCAGCATCGTCTTCCAGAGTCAATGTGGAACATGCCCCTGCATGGAGACTGACCAGAGCTGCCTGCACTCCCTGCTCAGAGCCAGCCCTGTGCAGTCCGTGGTCCTTCTTTCCCTGTTCCTCTCTCCCTACTCCTTGTCGGGTATTCTGAGGCCAGCTTCCTCCAGGGGGTCCTGGATGAGGAGGAATAAGGTTTGAAAGGGGAGGCCAGCAGGATAGGGCTAGTTACTGTGGAAAGACAGTATCATGTATGGCAATTCAGCTGACCCAGAGATGAGACCACTTCCAGGATTCTGAAGAGTTCAGCAGCAGAACACAAACCCTGGCAAAGACCGCAAAAGTCAGTGTCCTGGGTGAATATGAAGTCAAGGAGAAAGTAGCAGGAGGAGGCTCTTCCTCACCCTGGAGCCATTTCACAGTGTGGGAAGCACTGAGTGCTCTGAAAGGAAGTGTTTCAAAGGCAACATGGGGTTGGTGACTGTCTGCTCTCCTCCTGAGTTCAGGTAGGACCCTAAGGAGTAAGATCTGGGCTGCACCCGGGGGATATTAGCTGTTTATAATCTCTTAAAATTTCTAAAGTGGCAATTTGGAGCACCATCTTAATTCTTTATGTTCCTCTGTCTTCTTTCAAAGCAACCTAAACATCTTGATAAACTAGATTATCCAATGTTTAATCTCTGGGTAAGATACAGTACCAAAATAGATAGGGGGGCTATTTTCTAAACTCAAATCTTAATCAAATAGCTCCAGAGGCTTTATCTTTGAACTCAAAATCAAAACACACCTGATTATATAAATAAAACAAAGAACATACTAAATACTGCTGCAATTCTGCTAGAAGATAAGTAATATTTTCTGTTTTCAATAGAAACAGAGGTCGAGATTCCAAGGTCATGGCAGGCCATACACAACCCAGACAGAGTATTCAGGCCATTGAGCAATGAGTATAATGTGGTTTCCACTGAATTCTTCTGAGATAAGAAGATATAATTATTTAGTGTTCAGAGATGAAGTTAAAAGGAAAACAGAGCAAGAAGAGATAATATTTCTTGGAAATAAGGCTGTATATTCAAAAATACTTTCCCACAGCAATTTGGTGAATAACTATAATCAGTTTCATGAGACCCCAAAGCAAGACTCCAGGCATATTTCAGGGGTGATTGTTGTTTTGCTGTAGGTTAGTGGCTGAGGAAGAGGCATATCTTTTGTGTGTTTGGATATTTTTCCCTCTGCTGTCTCTAGCAACCCAATGACTGTTCTTTTTATATATATATATTTTTTTATTACTTTTGCATTTCCTTTAGCCCACACAGAAGCAAAAACACAGATTCAAAAGAAAAGAAAAACACTAAAAGGTTTCAGATGTGCTGTCAGTGTGAGGTTTTCAAAAGGAATCAGGGGAGCGTAGCAGAGTGACCCAGAGAGGAAGAACAGGCCAAGGAAGAACAGTTCCTTCAAGGAACAAAGAGAGAAGTGAAAGCAGCTTCAGGACTGGAAGTTCTACCAGCCACCAACCCTCAGTGAAATGTCAATCAACCATGAACACTCTAGAGCTGGAAGAAGAAAAGGAGGGGAGGAATATGATCAGTCCCCCTCCCCACACCCATACCGCTGCCAGAATCTGTATTAGGGCTTTCAGAGAAATGCAGCCAATACAAATGTGATGTGTGTGTGTGTGTGTGTGTGTGTGTGTGTAGACAGAGAGAGTCAGAGATTGATTCATTGATCTTAACTAATTGGCCCTGTAGTTGTGCAGGCTAGAAAATTCAAACAAGTTGGCAGACTGAAGACCAGAAAGAGTTGGTGTTGCTGTGTAATTTGAAATCTGAATGGTGTGTGTGTGGAGGAGTGGCGGGGGGCGGTTCTCTTCCTCCAGGAAACACAGCCTGTATTCTCTGAAGCCCTTGTGTAAACAAGGCCTGCCCACATCATGGAGAACCACTCAGTTTATGCAAACTCAGTTTATGAAACTTGATATCTCATCAAAGACTTGCACATCACACAAACCCAAGGTTTGCCCCTATGTCCTAGTTACATGAGGCAGAGTTCTGCATACCTGTGTACCCGTCCCTACTGTGCATCCTGTGTCACCCAGGTTCTTCGTGCTAGGGTTTCCTTCTTGTATTTCTGTAGAATTTTGCAGTCTATACATTATGCCCACACCCATTACTTCACATAGCCCTCAAGAAAACACTGACATATTCAGGGCAAATGGAAATATTTCTAGATTGTCTATAAGGAATCTGAGACTCAGAGAAATCAAGTTACAAGCAAATGGTAAAGTCTAGATGTCACTTGGGCCCTTTCCACAAAGTAGCACAATTTCCCTGCACTGCAGTCATTTCCCTGGAAACCTCGAGGATGTCTGAACATGGCGTATGTGAGGGTTCATCTTGGTTGTCAATGTGACTGGATCGAGAACTGCTAGACAATTAGTAAAGCACACTTCTGAGTGTGCGTGAGGACGTGTTCAGAGACAGTCGGCATGTGGGTCAGTGAAGCGAGAGGCCCGTCCTGCCTGTAGGCAGCACTGTCCAGTGGGCCGGGAGGCCAGAGGAAGCGAACAGCAGAAGGGGGACTGCCTGTGGCAGACTCCGTTCTTACTCAGTGGGTGCACCTCTGTTGCTGCCGTGGCCCGTGGTCATCAGAGTCCAGTTTCTTCAGCCTTTGCAAGTGGATTCATGCTGGTGACTCTTCAGGGAGCTTTCAGGCCTTCAGCCTTAGACCAGGGCTGCAACATGGGTCTCTTGTTCTGAGGCTCCAGCTTCTTATACTGAGCAGCTCCTGGTTTCTCCAACTTTCCATCCTGCAGACAACCACTGTGGGACTATCCAGCCTCTGATCACGTGAGCCAATCAACCTAATGAGTCCCCTCCTACAGGTATATGTGCAGTATGTTGGCTCTGTTCCTTTAGAGAACCCGAACAGGAGAGTTGAAGGGAAAGACATAATCACATCGGTTACACATCCACATTTTTACATAATGCCATATTAGTAACTGTTGTATTCTGCTACCTTTCCTATCCTCTACTGTGTAACCGATGTGATTCTGCAATCTGTATTTGGGGTAAAAATGGGAGTTCATAACCCACTTGAATCTAATGTAGGAAATATGATATGTCAAGAGCTTTGTAATGTTTTGAACAACCAATTAAAAAAAAAAGAAACTTGAGGCCAAAGCTTTGAGTAGCAGAGGCCTAGATATTAAGAGATTTAAAAAAAAAAAAGAAGGGAAAGACATAATTGCATTAGATCAAGGACCCTTAACAGAATTGCAAACCCTCCACCCAATTAATAAGAAAAGCATCCTGTATATTTGTTGAGTATTTACTATATTCCAAGGCCTACTCCAAATACTTCGTAGGTGTTATGCAGTTGAATTGCTCAAAATAGACAAGATTTTCCTAAAACATCTGTACTCTGCGGTTCTAAATGGAGAATAATTAAATTAGCTGTTATGCAATACTCCATCATCATAAATATAAGCAAGAGAAAATTGAAATTCATACAGAGATATTGCAAAATGTCAGGAAATAAAATTTCAAATGTATCAACTAAGGATGGTTCTCCCCAACCCCACACCACCCACCCATAAAAATCTAAAGGATAGGAAAAAATTCTAATGCAATAATCAATCAGAAATAAACATATCCAAGGAAACATTTAAGGATAGCCAAAAAAAAAAAAACTACCCTGAATTAAAAATAGAAACAGCAGAAAAGGGCAAAGAAATGGGGGAAGCCTAAAACAAAGAGTTGATTTAACTCAGGGAAAACAATGGAAGAAAAATAAATTATTTCAGAAATTAAGGCTACATTACAGGAAGCTCAAGGGCTCGTAGTTTTAAGTGAAAATGTAATAAGGAATGCTGAAAGAGAGCAGGAACTTGACCAAAATGTCAAGAACAAAAATGACCTACGAAAAAGGTAAAAAGAGTTAAAGAAAAAGTGGTGGAAATGGAAGAGTGAAAAGTGGGAACACTATTCTTATTATCAGAGTCACTGAGAAAAGAAAAGGCAATGAGGGAACAGGACTGATACGCAGTCTGACAGTGCCAGAAAACATTAAAAAAAAAAAATCATCCAAATCTACATCGTGAGGTTTCCTCTGGCATCTGGCAAAAATCAACCCACAGTGGTGAGCTCCGAGAACTTCCCTTGGTAAGATCATTTGATTTCAAACACAACAACGAAATCCTTCAGACTTCCAAAACAGAAAGTAGGAATCTCAAATTTACAAATTCAAGGAATTTGATTGCCATCACACTTTTCAAAGCCAAAAAGCAAACAAGAAAACCGACTCAACCTTTATAAAAATATTAAGTAAAGAAAAATGGGAAAAGATTTCATATGCAACCGAGTTCCATCAAATATAATCATGGCAAATGTATTTCAACATCTAAGAATTTAGGAGATTCCATACCCAACATCATCTTGAGCTCTTCTTGCCAGAGTGAGCTCAAACCAATCAATGACTGGGGAAAGCATTGAAGTTGAGCATTTTAAAATATATTAACATCTATAACCAGACTAAAGCAAACGTGGGGTAAGGGTAGAAGTCAAAGATACAAATGTTTTATATTGTGACAAACCAAAAAACAAAGAAAGAAAAATAGAAAAAGCTTCTTACTGTTCAACAGGTGAACATTAAGATGCTTGAAAAAATAGTACACATCAGAGAGTAATGCCTTAAATAAGATATTTCTCCCACTACATACAAATAAAATTCTTAAATATAATGTAGAAAATAAGCATAAGAACTCTGAAAGGTAAGAAGGAGGTTTCGGACCAGCCGGTGAGCACAAGACCTAAGGCACAACATAATGTGAATTTCTATTTTTTGCTCAGATATTCCAGAGTTGGAGCTAAAATGTCAGCAACCTAAACAAGTCAAGGAGAGCAGGCAAAAGAAAGAAGAGAAAGCATTCTTTCTTCTCAAATGACCAGGAAAAGGGCAACTTAGCAACACAGGCTGTAGGGCCAATTATCACCCTAGTCCAGTCAAACACCAAAGACTACCCTGTGCCATGTCCTTGCTGGAGAGGGCCACGGGGTGGAGTGGGCTCATTATGCATCCTCATGAGACTTCAGCTCTCATAAGGAGCCACTGTCTCAAAAAGTAAGGTGGTAGGAAACAGCATAATTAAAGAAGGTGGCAGGATAGAAAATAAATACAGAGAAATCAATGGACCTCATATGTCAAATAATAACATTTGAAATTTAGAATGTCAAGTTTATAATCCATTATCATATAATGAAACACCAAGGAAGAAATTCAAGAAACATTTGTAGAAAATGTTATACAACAGCAGCGGGATCTAAAGCAGACTTGTACAAAGAGAAAGAACAGGAAAACAAGAAAGATGCATGCTCTGACTGTGAGAGGGGCCCCCCAGCTACCACACCACTTGGCCTGTCAATGAGCGCCCTTGAGGGGAGCCTACCCTCAGCTCAGGAAGGCACAGAGTACATCCCCAGAAGAGTTTGTGGCTGTGAGGAATTCCTCTAGAGATGAACTCTGAGTTACAAGTGGCAAAGTGTCACGTGCCTCTGGAGCTGGGAAGATGGGCAGCAACCAAGAATACAGGAGATTTTGCAGAGCTTCATGGGGTTTCAGAAAGGTGGGGGTCACAGGTACCTGCTGCTTCCTGTGGTGACTGACACAAACAATGATACAGGCACAAGAATATTAGCCTTGGTGAGCTCCAGGAGTTGAGGGGACAGGGGGTGAGGATGGGTGAGTTGGATTCTCCCTCCACCCTGACAATGGAAAATTTCTCAGAACAAAGTACTAAGGACACTCTATTTTTTGACATAACAAACTTCACGCATACCTTACATCCAAAATCAAAAGATACACCACAGACAGAAGATTTTTGCAACACATGTAAAAAACAGAGAATAATATTAAAGATACACATAGAATTTCTAAAATGTTATAAGAAGACAATCTAAAAAAATTTAACAAAGAATTTGACAGTTCGCAGAAGAAACTGAAAATGTCAATAAATAAATGTTAAAATATGTTCAAAACTATCAGCAATCACATAAATGAGAAATGAAATAACTAGATATTATTTCATGTTTAAAAGATAGGTTCAAAATTTTAAATTTGACAATAGCAGGTATAAGGTAATAACTGGGAATCAAGAATTCTGAGCCCTGAATATAGTCTGAGATCCAGAAAATCCACTTTTATGAAAATAAGTTGTGTGATGTAATTATAATAAAATACTAAATAACAGAGAAACTAGATGAACTGATTCTCTGAGTGACAAAAGTATTTACTGTTACGAGCAAAAACAGGCATCAAAAAAGTTATTTCTACAGCTCTCAAATGCAAAATGAAACCAACTGTATTTCATGTACTTCATGGGCACAAGCACAGGAGAACACAAGCTACGGGCGTGCCCTGGGGGGGGGGGTGCACATCAGCCTCAGGACAGTGGGGGCCTGTGTGTGGAGGAAGGGCCCTCAGGTGGGAGTCGTTCAACCACATCTTCAATCCAGGTAACTGAAGCAAGCTGTAACAAGCACAGACAACGTTATTTTTTTGTTCATTCTGAGAGGCAAGCACACCTGAATGTTGGTTGCATAATTGTAAACTTGTGTCTGTGCAGATTATTTCACTTTTCAAAATTCGGTTTCTGTTTGTATTTCAGAAAGAGTAGGTAGAATCTACAAATATATTTTACATGTTGTCTCTAGAAGCAGATATCTGGGCACTCATCTCAGTATCCCAAGTGTCTTTTAAACATTAAAATTAAGCTTTGGGGCTGGGGATGTGGCTCAAGAGGTAACACGCTCGCCTGGCATACGTGGGGCACTGGGTTTAATCCTCAGCACCACATAAAATAAAATAAATATGTTGTGTCCACCGAAAACTGAAAAATAAATATTAAAAAATTATCTCCCTCTCTCCCTCTCTCTCTCTCTCTCTCTCTCTCTCTCTCTCTCTCTCTCTCTCTCTCCCTCTCTCTCTCTCAAAAAAAAAAAACAAAAAACATAGGCTTCTATGGATGAAGCTTCTTCCCAAGGGCCTCTGCTTTCACACGCATTAAAGACCAAACTGAAGTCAAGAGCACTTGGCCTGGTGTGTGTAACACAGCCCACACTTGCTTTTTCTGTCATTGCTGTGTTATTAGACCTCTAAAGATGGACATTCCACCCAGTTATTCCTCTGGAGCCTGGACCTTAGCCCTAGGCCTATAGGACGAGACAGATCCTTTCCATTAAGGGAACAGATCATTTCAGACTCTGATGTCTTCCACATTCCAAACTTACTTGGAAAATGACACAAAGTCTTCAATTGGGTTTTAACTTTTTATTTTCCATTTGTTTTTAAAGTTGTTGAAACAAGATCATGTATACCAGCCTACTTGTTGAAAAGGAGAAAAAAAAAACAGAAAAGAAATAAAAGTTAATATTTAACATATGTTTAAAACCACTCCAGTAAATTCTTGAGAGTTATTTGGTTATATAAGGAAAACTTCGTCCAAGCTACTGAAAGTAATTTGCGAATAAAATTACATAATAATATTACTAAAAATTGAAAATTAGAGCAAAATACTTAATTTTTGATCATGCAAAGATTTCTCAAAGAGATGTAGACATAATGTAATGTCTCTTCAGGAAAAATGGTATTTAAAGATATTTTTTAGTTCTCAAAAAAAATCAAACTCACTTTTTCCATTTGATAAAGTGTTCCTTGAATTTGAAATGTAATGCTATGTTTGTGCTATCTGCTCAACTACAAGATGACTTTGGAATTAAACCTTTATAAAGACAAAAAAACACTGCTTTACACCATGAACAGCTGTGCTTTCTTACCTTAGTGGTATTCAATACTTATGATAGGATCAGGCACTAATCCACCACCAAGTCCTGCACACAATCAGTTGTCTTTTACTCTTGCTCTCCTGTTTCCCCATCACTATTATTCATTTGCATCTTTTAACCATCAGCTATCTACATAGGATTTCAGTTCCATATTTCTAACCCTGTCCTCTCCTCTGACAATCTGACTTATTCACATTTGATTGCTTACTGTACCACACAAACTTTAAACTCAGTAAGTCCCCAGACAATTAATTTGTCCTTCAGTTTATTCTTAAAGCCCTTTCTCTATCATGACCTTGTCCATTTCATCCACCAAGTACGAAACTCTTTCCTTTCCCTTCACCAAACCCTATTGATCATATTATTAATTGTATGTTAAATAATTTCTCTTCACTGGGCTGTCACTTGGCCTTAATCAATGCTCCTTGAACTCCTGAAATGCTTCTTCAGTGAGATCCATATTTTTTACTTCTCTTTCCTCCCCTAAACTATCCTCCAAATTACTCCCATTATGATCTGTTAAAAATCCAGTTCTTTCCTTGGCAGTGCCATCGATTCCTCTTCGTTAGTATTAGGATAAAAGTCCAGATTTATAGATGATCCTGTTTACTTCTCCCAGGTTTTCTCCTGGCATCTTGCCCCTCAAACACAGGAGCTTTGGTAATATCTTTGTGTCACTGGGCACAATGTTTGGCAAAAGCAGGTACTTAGTAAATGTTTTTCAAGTGAAGGAATAAATTTTTTTAAAAAAACAAACTAGTATTTCCCTTAGTAAATACTATTCTTTCTTATTCTTAGTTTTTTGCACAAATCTGGAAAAACCTTTATATCCTGCCCCACAGGGCTGCTTCCAACCACCTTGCTTCTCAAACATGTACCAAACTGTCCTTCTATCCCCAGCTTCACTGCCACTCCCTAAAACATGTCCTCCTTTGCAATTGCAATTAATATGTCTACATAGCTTCTTTCTCAATGGGTCTTACGGTAGAAACTATATTTCGTTAACCTCAGACATTCTCCAGCATGGCACAGAAATCAATGTATGGTGGCACAGAAGATGTACAACAAATAGTTTTTCAATGAGTAAAGCAACAAAAGGATGAATTGAAATAAAGTTCCAAAACTAGGGGAGATGTATATCATATGTCATTATTGTACAGCTAGTGTTCATGAAAATAAATATTTCAAAGTATCCCATCTATATAGGTGTATTCTCAACTTGTTTTATAACATTTTACACATTTTTTAAGAGAGAGAGAATTTTTTTAATATTTATTTTTTAGCTTTCGGCGGACACAACATCTTTTTTTGTATGTGGTGCTGAGGATCGAACCCAGGCCGCACGCATGCCAGGCGAGCGCGCTACCGCTTGAGCCACATCCCCAGCCCCAGTTTTATTACGTTTTAAAGGAGAATAATTCTATCACCAAAAAACTTTCAAAACTTAAATTTTTGAAAAACTATCCAGAAGCCCTAAAACTAATTATAAGGAGGGTGAACACCATAAAAAAACAACATGGATAAACAGGAAGGAGATATTTCTCTGAGAAAAGAAAAAAAAAAATGACTCTATTTTTGTCCAACATGAATTTTTCAAGCTCAAAAAAATTTTGGTTATGATTTCTATTGCTTATTTATTTTTTTTATATTTCTACCCTTCTTATAGAAGTCTCAGTGTTCTGTTTCATGGTCTAAACAAAAAAGTACCCTAATTTTTAGATCAAACATGCAAAGTTAAGCTTTAAATCAGGGTGCAAATGCTTGCCCAAAAGCTACTGTACCTGTTTATACTCTGAAATTAGTGGGCAATAAGAGGCATTTGGAACATAGATGTGTATAGCTTTCTTGAAGGAGCCCAAGATTGGATTTTAAGCAGGAGATATTCTTTCAATTTTGTCAAATCAATGTGCATTTACAACAAAATGGAGAATTGTATTTGTGGAATAAAGAGCAAAGGAAGATCTGGCACATTGGATGTAATAGATAACTATTTACCAAATAAGCCTGTTACTTACCTGTTGTTGAATAAAATAGGGTAAATCAGGGTTTTTTTTCTATTCCTTAGGCAACAAACAGAATTTTAGAAGCAATCCTTACCAGATTTCCTCCTGTTTCCCTATAAAAAGAATTCGTGTTAACTCCCTTTACAGATAAATAAATGATATGAAAGAATTCCTTGTGAGAATAAATTGTTACATATAGAAATTATGAAGTAAAAGGTCACTTGCATTAAGAATATAAACATATCTCTAACATGTACACATTATATGTGTAACTAATAAATGCATTTCTAAAATGGTAAGAATAAAATGAGAGTGGAGACTAGTGTCACAGAATTTTTTTTTAAGTGGTTCTAGAGTTGCAAGAATGTCTCTTGGGGAAAATTTGTGGGCCAGCAGGGACAAGGGACCTGTCCCAAGGAGATTCTTGCAGCAGGAACAAACCTCTGAGGCAGGTCTCACTACATGCTGACATATTGAGTTTGCCCCATTGAGGAGGCCAGACTTTGATTCCCACCCCAACACTAACCCAGGGCTGCCCTGATTTTAGATAAAGCAGACCCACAAGAGCTACTTCCCCTGCAGAATTCTCTGCAGAGACAAAGCCCAGGAAGCTCCTCGGACCTCTCCTGCCTCCTTGGGCATGAATTCTTAGTTGTTTCTTCAGAAGCCTGAAGCCAATAGATGGGGTGATTTGCCCACAACTCAGCTGCTTTCTGTCACCTTTTACCCCATTATGGAGAGAACAAAGAGCCCAAAACACCATTTACAGCCCTTGCTATAGTTTTATTTTGTCTATAAATAGGCTTGGAACAAAATGATCTGCCAGGACAGAGAATCTAAGGAAATTTTAACAGACATTTGACATTCAAATTGGAAGGACTGTTAACAGCTTTCCAGAACTTAGGAGCCAAGCTCCAGGAAGAGTCGAGAATGGCTTGGAACTCCCGTAGTGAACAATAATTTCCCCTTAGCCTGCACCTGATCACGGCTTTGTGGGAAGCCCTTCTCCTGTTCTATGATTTATCAAGGGCTTACCAAGTAAAGGCCAGATGCCAAAATACAAGCTTTACTTATGCTACTGTTGCTGTTTTGTGGAGGAATTTTTAAATTAGACTTTTCCATGACTAGCCAGAGCTTTTTCACAATATTTATAGTGTGACTATTCAGTGAACTTGGACAAAGCATTTTAGAAGGATTTATTCTGCCTTTAGATTTAAGATATTTCTTCTTCCATCACACTAGTTTAACCCATCTTTGGAGATCTACACATTCTTCTGTATTTTGTTACTATAATGAAATGCTTGAGGCAGGCCACTTTGTAAAGAAAGGAGACTTGTTTGGGCTCATGTTTCTTAAGGTGAAAGGTCAAGAAGTGATGATGCATATGGTGATGGCCTACTTACTGGCAGAGTCCTGAGGAGGCCCATTATGTGGCAAGGGACAGGAAGAATGCACACATGTGTATCTGTTTAGTCTTGCTCTCTCTTCTTATAAAGCCACCAAGATTCAGTCATGGGGGCTCAACCCCAACAAGCTCATCCAGTCCTAACCACTTCCAAAGGCCCCATCTCTGAATGCCATCTTCAAATTAAACTTCTACTCCATTACACCTCTCAATGGGGAGTAAACCTCACCATGAGTTGGAAGGGACCAATCATCCTCAAACCATCGAATCCACAGAAGATCGTGGACATTATTAGTAACACAAAAGACGAGTTAAGATTTTACAGGCAGAAAGCAACTGAGAGAGGTTAGACTGAAATAGTTTCACCTCTCCCCAGAATTCATATATTGAAACCCCAACATCTAATGTGACTGCCTTTGGAGACAGGTAATTAAGGAGACAAGTATAACTTTGAAGGAGGTAATTAAATTTAAGTGTGACGATAAGGGTAGCTCTCTAATCAGATAGGACTGACATCCTATGAGAGTAAGGAACAGCTGAGCCAGGCCTTCCTCCCCCCAACGTGCACAGAGGAAACCCTATGAGGACACACAGGATGGGTCCATCCGCGAGCCAAGGAGAGAGCCCTCGCCAGGAACCAAATCTCTCAACTCTTGATCCTGGACTTCTAGCTTCCAGAACCATGAGATAATAAATTTCTGTTAAGTCACCTGCCCGAGGGATTCTGGCATGGCAGCTTGAGAAAACTAATACATAAAAAGAAACAATAGAAAATTACTCAGCGCTGGAATCGAGCACTTTTACTGTGCTTCCCTCTCTATAAAAATTTTTCTGTTGTAAATTAATTTAGTTCCATTTATCTTTTGCACATATTCCATGTTTCTCTATTTGACAATTATTATTTTATTGGGCAATTAATACTCAAAAAGAAAATAGTAAAAGGACAGTTAACAGAGAAGACGCACCCTTATATGATATTAATCGCATTCTTCAAGATTCACCTAAATAAAAGTAGCTTTACCATGGATATTTTGTGAAATGGGATGGGGTTCCTGAATTCCCTTTCCCATGATAATGTTTAAGTATTTGCTTTTATCACCATGAGTCAGACTTAGAAAAGGGTCAAAGTTGTCTCTCCTCTGTGGAAGCTACAGAGAAAAAAGGAACACAAAATGTAGGGGGGTTCCACGAAAATAGAAGGAGGATCAGTACAGTAGCATTAAGGGACCAGTGGGGAGAGAGGAGCAGAGGGAAAGGGAAAGAATTGGGGGATGAGGTAGACCAAGCTATGCTCTGTGCAAGCAGGAATATATCACAATGCATTCAAGTTTCATCCCTAACTAGAATACACCAATTAAAACTAAACAGAAGGAAGACCAATAGAGCAGAGGAAGGGATCAGGACAGGGAGGAGGGGAGGGAAAGAGAAGTATACTGTAGTATATACATTATGGATATATCAAAATGAACCCCACTATTACATAAACTCTATGCACTAGTAAAGATGTTAAAAAGAAGGAGGATCCCCAAGGTCCCGCAGTTACTTCTTCCCCAGCAGTTTACATGCAGTACTGCAAATGTGTCTATCCCTGTCTCTCCTCTTAGCAAAAAAAATAGTTTTAAAGAACTTTAGAACAGAGAAAATTTGTGCAGATACTGGAACTTTGCTGAGTGGCATTTGCAGTTATATACCAAAAAACTGTTTCTAGGTGAAATTTGTTTTCAAAAGCATTTGTAACATGGCAGAACTTGTGTTCAAGCAAACAGCTGAGCAATATGGGTTTCCTTTGTAAGATTTTTTAAAATTATTAACATATTAATTTTATAGATCAGTGGAATAGTCCCATATGTGCATACATTTGACCTCCTCCAATTCTTTCCTCCCTTCATTTTCATATAAAATCTGCTTCCAAATAGAAAGGTCATACCATTATCATTAATATAAAGAAATGCTAACAAATTCTTATAAGACTAACACATTAATTTTAAAAAGCAGGTTTGCAGAGCATGTTACGTAGGCTTTGTTTACATGCAGACCTTGAGATCACATCATTAGTACTTCCCTTCTGGGAAAAAAGGACAGATGTCAGGGAGTGGGGAAGAATGCTATGTTGTCATGCATACACTCGTGAACAGATTTAATACTCAGAAAATCATGGATTCCCTATTTCACAGTTATCTCTAATCCCAACCAGCTAGGACTCAGTATTCTTAGCTTGTGTTTTCTTATTTTAAAATAATGTTTTTGTGCTAGTTAGGTCTGAGAAGTTGTATACAATAAAGATGTTCAGAGTACCCACAGGCTTACTGTGTCTCTAGGGATGGGAATCAAGCATTTGCATTCTTTTTTATAGCACAGATTATTCAGGTGCACATCTTGGTTAAAAACTTGGTGACCCTAAAAGAAAATCAAAGAGAGCCAAAAGAAAAATATAACAACAGAATTCACCAAATAAATGAATAAACAAGAACATCCAGTTAGAAGATGCAATAGTAGAAAATAACTCTAATTACAATATCAGCAAAAATATACACACATAGGAATATGATTTTCAATTGCTCCTACAAGATGCCAAAGAAGATGGGGACAGTCTATAGCCTCAGGAAGGAATATTTAATATCATATGGTATCTAGCACAACAATCTAAACAGAAAAAAAGCTCATTTAAGTTCTTCTACAAAACTAATAAAGAAAAATCTTAGGAAAGTGATAAAAGGAAGAGTATTGAAGGATTCAATTCATCAGAAGTTAAGCCATTATGAAACTATAACAATTCAGGCAATATATGGGCATATACATATGTATAACATCTATATAAAATGCACACATAGTTATAATAATGCAAACCAGTAGTTGGGAAAGACCAAATACATAAAGAGATTTGGTCTTTAATGGAGGTGAAATCTCAAGTCAGTGAAGGAAAAATGATTTATTTCATAAATGTTGTCCTAAACAGCATAAAATTCAAACATACAGATGAAAACATGGGGATGATTTTAAAATAAACTTGAAGAATGTTTTTCTAAATTTGATAGAAACCCAGAAGCCAAATAAAGGATTGATAAATCCAACTTCCAAAAAAAAAGTCATCACAGCCAAGAAAAAAATCTATAAAAAGCAAAACTGGGGAGAAATATGTGCAACTCCTATCACAGTGTGTCGACCTTATTAATAGGTTATAATCTGTTACAAATCAGTAAGGAAGGATCGACAGCCCAACTGAAATGTCAGTAAAGGTCACGAACAACATCTTCAGAAGAGAATACATAAATAAAACCCAAACCTCACAGATGTCAAAGACATTCAGCTAGAGATATTTTCTTCTTGTCAGATTTGCAAAAATCACAGTTTGATTAAAATCCAGCAAAACAAAAGAAAAACTGCTGGCAATGGTATGAAAAAGGAGAGATTTTCTATATTCATTCTGGGAGTATAAGTTGAAACAAACTCTGAGAAGGCTGATTTAGCAATAGCTTCTCAAATTAAAAATCTGTGTGCACTCTGTACCATGGAGAAGCCACTTTTATAGATACAACCTCATTCATACTGGGAACCCATATATGTTAAGTGTTGGCATTGCTTACAAGATTGAAAGATTGAGATAACCAGAGTAATATTACTATGGGTGTGGCTGGAGCAGGGTAGAAGGAGTCAGTAGGAAGGATACCTGAAGGAAGGAAGATTTTAATCAGCAGCTCTGTCTTCATTCCCAGCCTGTCTCTCCCTGAGCTGGTCTCGCCCAGGCCTGTTACTCCCCAGTTCCTGGGCAATCTGTAAACCTACCTGTGCACTTTTAATTAACTAAACAATAGGTGAAATAATGAGAGATAGGATATTTTGAGGAACCTATAGTTTAGGGACTTTCCAGCTCCATCTACTGCTCCGATACTGTAGACCAGATCAGCCTGAGGATTCTGAGAGGGACCAGCCCACCCACCAGAACCCATCTTGAGGTCACCAGACTGATGTCACTCCTACGTGCCTTCCCATACCCACTCCTTGCCAGGTTTCCTTTAAAGAAGAGCCAACAACCCCAAAAGGGGTGTCTCAATCTGGAGGTGGCTGCACTAACCCTCAACTGTGTGTTTGTGCTTCCTGCATAAGCCTTGTCTGTGCCTCCAACTGTCATGTGCTTAAACTCTTTCCCATCACCCAGCCCTGTTGTGCAAGGGTGCCAGAGGTCACTGTTAAAGCAGTGACCTCTGGGGACACACTCTTGGTTCTGGGGCCTCGCTGGCTGCACTGCTGCCTGGCCCCCTTTCAGCCCTCCTGAAGTAACTGCTGCTGCTCCCCGGTTCTCAGGGGTTTGAATCAGGAGTGTCATGGTCCCCACGATGGCTTGTTTGCTGGCTTCAGGGACAGCCTCACTGCCTCCTGGACATCTGCACTCATGACAGATGTGCACCTCACCCAGCACGTTCCTTGGGTGTCCAGTCCCTCTGATGCAGGACCAGACCTGTACTCCCCCACGCTGGCAACCGCGGGTCAGTCACCTCATCTTGCAGGTAACCCGCTGCTGACACAGTGCAGTTACTGCTTTTGTCTTTTCTTCAAACCCAGGCTTCACACATGAGAGGCAATCCTTCCTGTCACTAGGAAGGATGTACTAGGACAGGATCAATGCCATCAGTGTGGTTCCTTCTTCCTGACTCCCTTTTCCCAGCCCTGTTGTCCCTAACATCTTACTCCCTAGCAATAGATGTCCATTTCTCCTTTCAAAGGAGATCCATTTTGATGAGATCTGAAGCCTTAGTAACATCTTGAAAATACAGATGCATTAATTTTTTCTCCCTCCTTCCTGCTTCTCCTCTCCTTTCCTTCTTTCTCCCTCCTAACACTATTTATTGAATGGGTATCTATTACAACGGTGAATAAAAGAGGCAAAGTCCCTTTCCTACTACGTCCCTCATTCTAGGGCAAGAGAGCAGATTATGTATATGAATGTGGACTGGACAGAGAGTTAGCACAAAATGACCGAGCCCAGTGCACACCTTATGGATCAGCGAAGCCCTTATTCAGTGATGAAGTCACGCATCTGGTGGACCCATTTTCCAGGTAGAAAATGAACTGCTGGCTAAGTGGGGAGTCTGTGCTTACCTGTGTTCACTGAGAGGTGACTTGATTATGGATACAGCGTGTCAGTTTGGGCACTCAGAAAACAGATTGTAAGAATTTGAAATTTGTTTTGACTGGACAACGTTGTTACTTGGAGAAGAATAGAGGGTCTGGGGTCAGTGCTTATCTCTTTTCCTTCAGGGTCCCGTTGTATTGTCACTGGGGAAGGATTTACTTGGGGAAGGCTCAGTGCCATGGCTTCCTCCCAGTCTGCCACTGAGGGTTGATGGATGTCTCCTCCCCAGGGAAGGGACTGTCTTGGCATGGATGATGTTTGCTTCCTTTCCAGGGATTGTCCTGTCTCTAGAAATGATGCACTGGGACAGGATCGGTGCCATCAATGTGGTGCCTTCTTCCTGACTCCCTCTTCCCAGGCCACACTGTTTGGGGGTTTGATGAGCAAGCTGTACTGGGAACTGTGGTAAAAAGTAATGAGGCTGGAATGGATGGGTTACTTCTGACAGGGTGGTCAGAAACCCTTCCCTGTGGGGTCATATCCCAGCTGATGCTTGAAGAATGAGACCCATGGAGGGGCATGAAGGACTCGGGAAGAATTGCTCAGGCGTAGCAACCTAAAGGCTTCAGGTGGAAAGGGGTTTGATTCCTTCCAACAACCATCATGCAAGTAATCAGAGCACGCTGAGCAAGGGAGTCGAAGCCAAGATGCCAGCACCGGGCAGGGCTGGCCCCCATGGCATGCTCTCCATGGTGAGGAGATGGACTGTGACATAGTGAAGAGGAGTCCACAGAAGGTCTGCCCCAGAGAGATGGGCTGCCAGCGAGTGTGTGTGGTGTGGGCATCGGACGGACAGGGTGAGGGCAGAGGGTGGGTAAGACCCTGTGTTCTGGCACGCTCATGTGAGGGTGCTGGTGGGGCTTTTCAGAGGGGACTGGGTCTCCAGGGTGGAGCCCTCAGGAATGGGATTAGTGTCCTCATAAGAGACACTTGCCCTCCTCGTCTGCTTTCTACCATGCCAGGACATAGCCATCTGCAAACTTGCAAGCAGCACCTCACCAGACACCAGATCTATTGGCACCTTGACCTTGAACTTCCTAGAGTCCAAAGACACATCGTGTACCAATACTGTGAGAAATAAATGTTTGTTGTTTAAATTACTCAGCCTGTGGTGTTATAATAGTCCAAATTGACAAATGTATCACACACACACACATAAATATACACATGTGCATGCACACATAACATGTATATACACACACCTACAAATAAGCATATATACACACATATTATATACATATAGATAGATAGATAGATAGATACACACACACACACACACACATAAAAGAATACATATATGTACACATACACACTACACTAAATCAGGCCTGGTAACGACCCCATGTGTTTTATATCATCATTTAGTCCACTTCTCTGCATTAACTCATGTAATCTTCCTTAACAAACCTACAAGCTTTGTCTGTCACAAAGCTCACTTTTGACATGAATACTGTGGCATCTGGAGGTTAAGTAATTTCCCCAAGTCCAATAGCGAGTGGACAAGGGTCAGAACAGGATTCAAATTCAGGCGGCTCTAAACTGAACTCAGAAGAGATCAGAGGCAGAGATGCCTTGTGGGGCCAGTACCTAAATGGTTCTCTAATCATGGAAATGTCACCTAGGGAGAGCACATGGGCCCAGGAGAAGCAAGTCCAGGATGGTGTAAGATGTAGAAAAGGAGACTAAGGGTGGAAGATAAGAAAGGTGGAAAGAAAACCCAGAAGTTTGGGGCCTGCCACTCTCCCCAGTGCCATGTATATTCCGATGGTCAGCTTTGTTTAATATGTCTAAAAGGAACTAGGCAGAAGAAGAAGAAAGGCAAGGGAAAGAATTCATGAAAAAATGTATAATCAAATCAAACATGCTTGTCCTGGGGGTCCAAGGAGTGGATCCCCGATGGCAAGTACTGAGTCAAAGTTCTAATTATGTTTCAGATGAAACTCTGCCTGTCTACCATAATCCAATAATCATAGTACCAAAATATGGTTGAACTTACGGGGACAACCGAATCAGAGTGTATTCCCAAAACTCCAGCACACGAGTGGTCACCATCACATGGGGAGTGATGACAGGGAGCTCTTCAAAGGAAGGGCTCTGTATTTCACCTTCATGTACAGCATCTGGGACACCACAGGCACTCAAGAAGGGTTGATATATTGAACATATCAAGGAATGATTCATTTGGATAATAGTAATTTTACAGGGAAAGAACTCTTTTACATTTATTTTTAGTGTCATTGGATTTGCAAAGTTTGCAATCTCAGAGTTAGTTAAAGTATTCCTTGCCATTTGCCCAGCCAAACAAAACAAACCTTCAGCTCCACTAACGCAGTCTGAAGAACGGGGGGAGTCTCATTATCCACGGAGCTCAGCCTTTGATGGAGCTTTGCAGAACCACGCCATGCAGTAATAAGTGTGCAGAAGGATTTGACGTTTAGAAAGCTAATATGTAAACCCACAAAACTCAGACATACAGGGGGAAAATTAGATTTTTTAATCATAACAGCTTAATTAAATTCAAGATGTGTATTCAACTACACAGGGGGGAAAACAATCCTTTCTTATGGGGTCTATTTGCAAGGCACAAAGAAATAAGAATAAATTGTCATGCTCTTCTTTTAAGTTGAAATGCTGAGTGTCTAAGAGAGAGAATGTCATCTCTTGAGTTTCTTAAATCAGAGACACTTCACTGAATTTCCATGAAATGTTTTCATTAGGATAAAGAGAAGTCTGCATTTTTAAAAAGAGAAGCTTGGATTTTAAAAGCTAATTTTTTTTTAACTGATGGGAAAAAATGCTTAATGCAAGACCACTAAAGTCTTGCAAAAAACTCTCCACCCATGTTTAAAAAAGTTCTCAACTGTTACTTACAGTGATAAGATGTTTTGTTTTGTTTGTTGGTTGGTTTGGTTTGTTTTTTCCCTTTTTGGAAACAGACAAGTAGCAGAATGGACAAAAGTGACAAACCCATTCAAAATCTGTACTTAGTTGATCTCCAGGTTGGTTGAGATGTGAGTCCTAACAGAGTCCTCCAGAAGCCAGCCTCTGCATGGGTCCCCAAAACACCACCTGTGCCCAAGAGAAAGGAAAAGATAAATATTCATGAAGAATTTGAAAAAATGTATAATTGGCATCTTTTCCCAAAGTGATGGTTCTAGTGAAGATAACAAATAATTGCGGTTTTCTCTACTCTCAAGGTCCCTGGGGCCCACTAAACATATCACAATGATGAAACATAGGGGAGGACACCAGCTTCACGAATGAAAGAAACAACAGTGGTCAAGGTGTGCAGGGGGACACTGACCTGCTGAATAGAGGGGACAAGGGGGGAGTGCTGTGGAGTGAGGCTTACAGCAGGACACACTCCCCTCCCACATGAGGGGACATGAGGGGACACGCTCGCCTCCCACAGGAGGGGGGAGCACACAGAACCAACCTCTCCTGCATTAGGAAAGAGAGCCTAAAGGAAAGAATCAGGCCACAGGCAGCTGAAGTGCCTCAGGAGACACTGCAGAACCGTGCAGAGAAAGGAGAACCATCTGGCAAGGTGTCCTTCTTTAGGACATGCCTCTCAGCCAGAGGTGGTGGTGGGAAGCAGGCAGAGTGAGTGGAGGAAGGGACATGGGAGGGCTGTGCTGGGGCCTAGGCTCCGTGCACCCCTCCCACAGTGGGAGCTGCGTTCCCAGTGCAAGGGAAGTGAAGCGCTTGGGGACAGGATGTTTGCAGGGGCACATGTGATAGAAACTAAGCACTACTTTTATAGTTTTTATAAATGCACTAAAAGATTTAGTTTTAAAGTCAGCAGTGCCACAGGAGAATAGGCTAACTCGAGAGAGGTCCCTGGAGAACACTGCTTCTCAAGACTGTGAAAATGATACCTTTCTGATAAAGTGAGCTTGGGGACAAGCGGGAAGAATGAGCCATAAGCAGGGTGACCAATTCACCCAGGTTTTCCCAGGGTGATTCAGGTGTTAGCCTTGTGAGTTCTGCATTTTGAAAAAATCTTTAGTCCTGGGAAAATGAAGAAGGCTGGTCATCTGAGAAAGAAATGACAATTTCTCCAAGATTTTTCAGGGAAGGGGATCCCAAACATAGTACTCCGGCTTTAGTTTGCAAACTGAATTAGGCAAGAGGAATTAATCAAGAGCCTGGCGGCCAGCACAGGTGCACCCAGTGGCTGGCCATACAGAGGCTGCAGGCCTCGCACCTGTAGTCCAGAGTTTGCTTGATGTCTAGTGGCTTTTAAACAATCCTTTTGCTGAAATGAAACAACAAGACATAAAGAGCCAGATAAAGCTGCATTTCTCAAATCAGAGTCCAGAAAGCCGGCTGCCACGTTGCTGAGTGGTGGCAGAGAAAATTTGGCTGTGAAAACTGAGGCTTAGTGAAATCACAACCATCGTGCCCTGCGTGACTCATGTCATCGGTCCATTAGCCGCCTCCCTGGGACTCTCCTCTGGAGGAATGTCAGTCACCACTTCAGAATGAGGTCCTGCTGCAGCTCCCTGGTGGCGCATGACATGTCGTGACTCATGTGAGTGGCTGGCAGTGCAGGCTGTGCCGAGGTGTGTCAGGGCTCGGCTGTGACTGTGAACCACACATTTGTCATGATGCCAATCAACCCACCTTGGGCCTTTTTCAGCCCTGGGAAATCCAAGAGGACAGGAAAGTTTGGGAGGCCCTGGTTTAAGATTGACAGTGCCAAGGGAAGGGGCTGAGGAGTTAGGAGAAGGAGGTTGAGAGGACCACCCAGTAGGCTCAGGCGGAGGAACATGAGAACAGGGGACTCCAGGCTGCCTGGGGCCAGGGCAGGGAGCAACTGAGCAGCTCAAGGGCCTGATCAAAGGATGAAAGGTCAAAATTCAAACTTTCAGCAAAAAACAAGTATAACTAAAGATCCAAAGTATTGGCATGAAAGCAGATTGCTAAAATAGAGTGAAGAAAACACATCTGTGAAGAAGATGAGTAAAAATATTCCTAGAGAGCTGGATGAATCAATGTGAGCGTTGAATTTTATCCAGAGTTATGTCAAAAACAGAGTGAGCCATAGGAGACCCCATGGGACTTGGGGAACCATCACAGCACGCCCATTGGTGTCACCAATCCACCCTGTGGTCCACGATTCCCATCAGAGCAATCCTTGGTTTTGTGTTAGGTAGGAGAAAAAGACAGTTATACAGGGAACCTAAATTTGAGGGCGATTTTTACTTAAATCACATTGTAATATGCAATGCTAAGAAAATTATATTAGCATCATAAATGCCGAAATCATTCCTGCAACTCAAAATGTCAAATTTCATGGCTCTGGGGTGATCAAGCAGAAGGTCTCAGGTGGGATAGCAGTAGAATCACCTAGATGCTTCCATATCAGCAAACCTCATCTTGCAGTGTAGCCAGTCACACCAACCATGTGATGAAAGGCAAGAAAAGCAAGTGTCCAAGAGAAATGAGCCCCACTCGGCAGCTTGGCAGCAGAAGCAGGACCGCGTGTGAGGTGTTTGTCATTTTACCATTGTCAACAGGTGTCACAGTGCCAGGAAAAGACAGGTGACTCCAACTTGTCACAGGTGGCTCCCAACTCTGCACCCTGTTACCACCCAGTGTTCACATCCATGATTTCTCCTCAGGTCATATAATTTATTTTGCTTCATGCAATTTGTTATTACTTGCCATCATGCCCTCAGCATAAACACTGATGAAACTGCAGACATTAAAAGGGGACTTTTTCCAATGACCCATAATCGTCCTAACTTGAAAACAAGACTTTGGCTCTGGTATACTTTGTCCTGCAATCTTATGCATTATGTGCCAGTCTCGTCCTGGGTGCTTCGTAGTCATCAACTCATCTAACCTTCACCACAAATTCATAAAGTAGATGCTGTCCTCATCCTCAAAACCACTGTTTTCCAAAGGGTGGTCACTAAGCCAGCAGCAGCAGCATCTGGGAACTTGCAGATTCCTGGGCCCCACCCAAACCTAGTGAGTCAAAACTTCCAAGGTGGGGCTTAGGATTCCCGGTTTAAGCACCTCTCCAGGAGACTTCGACTGAGGTTCAAATTTGAGAAGGACAGGGAATCCCTGCGCTACTGGAAGCAGTCTCTTGGTGAAGAAGCTTGTGTAGGTGGCAAAGGTCAGGCTGATACCTCTCCACCTGCACTGGGAGCTCACTATAACTGCTGCTTCAGAAGGTTTGCCTGGAATTGTTGTCCTCAGTGCCTGAATTCGATTAAAAGAAATTTGCAACAGAACAGTGTTTGTGGCACAAGCTAGTTTGGAGTTGAGGGCAGAAAAGTGTTTTCTTTCGGACACTGTCCAGTCTTGCTTCCTCATCTATCTTCAGTCTCAGTTGGAAAGGATGTGGCAACAAACAGTGCCTCTGAAGTCAGAGGCTGGTCCAGGTAAAAGGCCATCCAGATTCTTCCAAGTGACAGCTATAGACACGGCCAACAGCCAAGCCCATCTGGCAGATACCTGTGACCTGCGCATCCCAAATTACGCACAGAGGTCACTATGAAAGAAGGACTCTGTCATTTTCTGAGTTGCAACAATGTCTTTCCAAATCAAATGAGAAAATAAGATGTCATCATTTCTAACTAGAGCTGTATATTTTTTTAATATGTTTTCTATTCAAATGATATACCTGCATAACAAGGCTAGGAGAAAGCAAACAGCAGTTAACAGTGTCGATCTCTAGAAGGTGGTATTATGAAGTATTCTTCTTGTACTTTTATATCTCACATCTTGCCCTCTGTCCTACACTTTAGACTCATACCCGTCGACCCAGCACCCATTTAAATATTCAACACAGCTCAGACTTAGCATATGAAGAAATAACCACTTAATTGCTATTCCTTCCCCAGCCAAATCCTTCCCCCATTTTAATCATCTCAGTTTAAAAAAAAAAATCTTTGGAAGTACTTGAATCAGATCTTGCAGCCATTATTTATTCTTTCTTTCACAAACTATATTCAATTTCTAAGAAACTGTATTTGGCTAAATACATTCAGACTGTGACCACTTTTTACTAAGAGCACAAAACATCCCTGATGCAAACCACCCAGTCTCTCCCCTGCTGGCCCCCTGTTGCCACCCTGGTGCCTGAGTCTCTTCCCCATGGAGGAGCCAGGTGACCCTATTATAGCATGGAACCCAAACTCCACGACGCTCTAGCCTCTCTAATGCAGTGTTTTCCAAAGTGTAACTTTCTGACAACTTTACTGGAAATCACTCTGGGCTTTTTCTCAGCTTTTTAAAATACAGGTTCTCAGGCGCAATCAGCCCCTTGAGAAAACTCAGTTCACATGCGTTTTACCGACTCAGGTTGATTCTTTCACAGGCTAAAGCTTGAGATGATCAACTTAAATGCAAGTAAAACATAAAACCAAAAGAAACCAGTAAAAAAACAATAGAAATATCAACCACTGCTGGCAAACATCATGATTATAAGTTGCTGAGAGCCACTGCCGAGTCTATATGGCCCCTGGCATTTTGCCAACAGTATTGATTGACAGGCGAGGCATTACTATCCGCCTCTGCCGCTACTTTTGAGTTCCCGCACTATTTTGGAGTTCTCGTGGGGATTTCCAGGGATTCCCCGAGAGTTCCCATTGGTTGGGGAAGTGCAGGAGGAGGGATTTTGGGGAGATTTTCCGGCTGGGGTTTCCTGGACTAGCCGCGTGGCATTCGGGAGAATTCCCGAGGAGCGTGTGTGAGGTTTTTTCTTACAGTTCAAAAATAAAGTTTGTTCCTGCTTCAGTGGCTAGTGATTTGTGCCCAGCTAGACAGTGGCAAAAAGTCAAACACAAAAGCCTCTGGCCCACTTCATTTTGCTCCAACTGCTGATAAATTCAGATCTGCAATCTGTATACGGGGTAAAAATGGGAGTTCATAACCCACTTCAATCTAAAGTATGAAATATGATATGTCAAGAGCTATGTAATGTTTTGAACAACCAATAAAAAAAACCCAATTTGAACCAACAACAACAACAAAAAGTCAGATGCTAAGTGCATTTGTGCTGGACACGGTTTGCACACAGGCTACAAGGTTATAGTACCACAGAAGCACAGGCCATCAGGGCCCATACCTGTGTACCTGTCACCCTGTAGCCACCAAGGTCCTTGCTCACTTGTCTAATTTCTATGCCCTTTGTGAGGAGGCTCCTCAGTAAAGCAATGAACACAGTCCACAGTCTCTCTACACTAATGGTCACATTGTATTTCAGATCATTTCTTCAAGAGTCTGTCACCTCCAAATTATGGAGTTCTTCAGAGCTGAGGTAGCTTGATATCTACAACAATTTATAACTACACCTGGCTCATAATAAGTGGTCAATCAATATTTGTCAAATTAATGAACAAGAACAACTAAAAAGACAAAAAGAATAAGATTTTACAAAGTTTTAATTGAAGCCCTTTGAATCCTCTAAGCGCTGCTTTGGAAATGAAATATGTCATTTGAATCTACCCTCAAACCATATCGATTTCCTTCTGGAAAACTTGTGCTGCATTCAAAGTCAAAGAAGCCTGAATGTAGGTCAGATCTTCCCTCCGAAGTCTTTGAAGCAACATTGCCAGTGAAGAGATGGTGAAATGTGGTTACCTCATACACGAGGGATTTCATCAGCGGTTGGTCTTCTAAGGCCCCCCAGCCCCAGTGTGTGGCATTCAGACAGGACAGCTGCTTTCTGGACCTTCAGCTGAGCTGCTGATGAAGCACTGCAGGCTCTCCCTTCAAGGGACTGTGAGCAGGACGGGTCCTTTGTGGAGAGCAAAGGTCAGGCCCCAGAGCAGCGGGTATCTGTGGAAGCCAGGGATTGATGGGGGCACTGCAGCAGCTGGACATAGTTACAGGGGATGATGCCCCCCCCCCCCGTGGGGCTCCCTGTGCGGATCTTCCATCTTCAGAGCGGAGAACTCCTGCTGTAGTGTCCCAACCCACCTCTCCCACCACAGCAATGATCTTTAAAGAGAATTTTCTTTCAGGCATCCTAAAAACATAGATATCCTCTTTAACAAAACATTCTAGGACTAACAGCAAAGGGAAAAATAACTACATCAAAAAGAACAGCAAGACGCAAGCAGCTTGTTTTTCCATACAAAGTTGATGCCCTGTGAATTTTCTTCCAACTTATGTACAAGTCGAATATCCCTTATCTGAAATGCTGAGGACCAAAAGTGTTTCAGATTTGGATTTTTTTTTTTTTTTGGAGTAATTGTGTATATACAACCAGACATCTTGGAGATGGTACCTCAGTGTGAACATGAAATTCATTCCCATGACTGGAAGGTGACTTGTACAGGACTCTCATTGTGCCTGCACGTCAACCCTGGCAGTCACACGAGGTCACTGGTGCTATCATTTTGGCACCCAGTTTCAGACCTGGCATTTCAGATTCCAGACTTTCATATTAGGAACGTGCCGCCTGTCCTTCCTTCAGAGACTAGGTGATGTCTTCCAGGGCTCAGGTGGGCAGGCCTGGCATTGCCCAAGAAATGCCTCCCAGTCAGCTCCTTGGTGCCCATCATTTCAGTTAGATATTCCTTTAAAACTGTTGTGGGCTTGTTTCTCTTAAAATCCCTCACAGCATGGAGACCCAGGACCTCTCTGAGATCCCTCTGAATGAAAGACAGTCAGATCTAGGAGGACGGTGGGGGGTGAATGTGTGTCCAGGTGGAGAATGGAAAGGAGGCAAGGCCACCTGGGCTGCGTGGTGAGGGACTCCGAGGAAGCCCTGGGGCAACGAGCCATTTCCCATCCAATCCCACCCCAAGATTGCACAGAAAGCACAGCTTGTCCCCAGATGTTCCTCAACTGCTTTGGCTAGCAAGAGCTCCCAAACATCAAACTGCTTTTGTTATTTGAGACCTAATGCTCTCTAAAGGCATCTGCACTAACTGCAGCACATGAGTCCAGGTTGGGACCAGAGACCTGAATTCATTCTGGGCACTTCTCAGTGAATTCAGACCGTGATCGCAAATGTAATCAAAACGGGAAAAAGAAAGAGACGATGACGTGCCATGCTGTGATAATTGTGCTTTTCACATCACCAGCTGCCCATGGGGATAAATGCTCCCACAGATCGATTCTACCACAGCCACATGTACACAAGGAGAGACAGAAGGAGGGTGGCACTCCAAGGTGCCATGGAGCTGTCCTAGCCCATCAAAGGCCGCGACGCATCTCCCTACCCACACTCCCTGCTCCTACATCTGAAATCAGTCAGCAGGTTGCGACCTTGTAAATGTGTCTTGTGCCCCTGGAAAGTCCTCCTCTCCCTCTGCTCTCTTCCAAGCCTCAGGCTCAGCACAAATTCCTTCCCTGTGCCTTTTCATTAGCAGGGTGAGTGTTTTAGAATGCCTCATTACCCACAAATTATCTCTCATTAAAGAAAAGAAAAGAAAGAAAACCGGGATATGATTAAAATTAGGTTCCTCTGAAACGGTTTCAAAAATCCTGCACACTGAATTTAATTAGGTAATAAATACTTGAAGTGTCCTCCATCTTTAAGATAACCACAATTGAGGGATGCAGGACGTCTGTCTAGTGAGCAGCATCCCATCTAGATGAAAACCACAGCCACTGAGAGGGGACCGTAGACAAACATGACTTTGATGTTGGGTCACCAAGGAGAGAGGTGCTACCGATGCCTGAAGGGACATTGCCCAGGTTGGACTTGGACTCTGATTTACCCCCCGAGCAGCTGAAATGACCGGTGTGTGCCACTGCACCTGGCTCAAATATGGTTTTGAAGCCAAGGTCACTGTAGTCGTCTTCTCTGTTGCATCTCCACAGCTTTCATGTAGAATGAGGTCTGCCAAAGTCCCTCTTCCCCACCTACCACTGTCCCTTCCTTCAGAGCCATGATGGGCTGACTCTATCTCCCCTACCAGGCTGAGCAATGTAAGAGCTCCGACATTGGTTAGCAATAGTACAACCCTCCAAGAGCCATCCCAGGAAACCCAAGGCAGGCTTGTGACTCTGGGCACGTTGCTCTTATTGAAAAGTAGTAAATGATTAATAGGAAGCATCCAGTCTGTAGGTCACTCTGACTTCACAGGGGTCCAGTATAACTCTGTTTGCCAGAGAAATTAAAAAATGAGACTTATATTCTCTTTGATGTCCAACTTTTTCAAAATCTTTGAGGTTGGCCTTCAGTTTAAGGAGGAAATCGCTAGTGTACTTAGGCATGAAACTTCTAGAGGGTGATATTTTCCAGTCCTAATTACTTGATAAGATCAAAGCCAGTGGAGGGGGGGGGGTTAGCCAATGGAGAAAACCTGCCTGGTTTGCCTCAGGCCTGGGGTTCTTTACCCAGCACCACAGTAAAAAGAAAACCAAAGAAACTCAGAGTTTTTAACCATTTTTGTGGCCTTCAAGAATTCTCAATCTTCATCAAATCAAGTCAGTCTTTTCTGTAGCCAAAGGAAGCGCTCCGTGGGCCCATCTCCCCATGTGCTGAATGTCTACCTACTCTTCTTTGTTACTGTTCTGGGGACTCTGTCTGCTGTTGTTCCCAGAGCAGGAACTCTCAGAGCCTCAGAGCTAGCAAAGCTCATTATCTGAGCAAACTTTGACAAGGAGGACATAGATGTAGGCTAGCACAATATCCTCTTATCATTAGGCGAAGCTCCAAATGATAAGCTTCAAGGCCAAGGAAGAAATGTTTATTGCTTCCAAAGGAAATAAATAAGGTTACAGAACAGACAGCTTCATGTTTTTGTTAGTCGTGTGTATTTAAGGTAACATATGATTCGTCTCCAGTGCTTCATAATACTTAGCCACCAGAAAGAGAATAATCTGTCCTTTGGAAGAGGAGGGACTGGAATCTGGGCTGAGATTCACTGTCTCGGGTCAGCAGAACATCAAGAAGATTTCTAATCAATAGCAGATGAGATGATGGAGTCTGAAGGCTGGAGACTACTTTGCTCCTCACTATTGTTCCTTGAACATCAAGATGCAACCCATTCCTCACCTCACGGATGGTGATTCCTGTCAGGAGTGGAGGCACATTCCATCTCACTCAGGGGCATCCTGCCCAGAAAGGAAGCTGGCTGCCAGCCCTGGGTCACCCCTTTAGGACCCTCTTCAAAGCGAGTGGCCTGAGGGAGAAGAGAAGTGTCCACATTGTTGCTGCTCTGTGTGCACAAACAGGCCCTCTGCCCCAGACAGCTCAGAGACACTCCTGCCACTGCTTCCAGGGTTCAGAACTCCAGCTTCCTGGAGGCCTCCTGCACCCCCTGCAGAGAGCCGGGATCCTCTCCACAATGCTCTCTCCCTCCCGTCTGCTTTCCTCCAAAGCATTTATTACCAGTTGGCAAACTATATGATGTGTGCTTTTCATGTATTCTCTGTGTTTCCTGCCTCATGAAAAACTACCCAAGGTTTATTTTGTTTGTTTGTTTGTTTGTTTTCCCTAGAAAAATCTGCCATAGGCAGAGACAGATATGATACTCAGGAAGGACTTAAACAAAGATTGAGTTTATAAGGAATCTACTATGGGACTCTCATTGACCTTAAAGCCATGCCTTCAGAGCTGTGCAGCAATGGCAGCTTTCTCTGTTATTCATGTGGGCCTGAACACATTTTCAATAAAACCACAGGTTCTTTTTCAAAACACGGATTTGCTGCATATTTGCCACAATCCAAATGCTTGGAAACAGTTTACTACACAAGTTGTTTCTGGAGTGAAGAAGGTGGCTCTCAAACAGATGGATATGCCTTCAAGGAGCATCGATGGGAAAAGGAGACCTTGACCTCCCTATGGTTGAATTGTATGTAAGCAAATCATCCAATCTACAAATATGAGACAACACATCTTCTGCACCATCCAAATAAATGGTAAATAAGTTCAGGTATCAATTTAAGACTTATTCAACTATTTGGGGTTGATAGTAATCAAGATATGTAGGTTTATTTGTGAACATTCCAAAAGGTTAATAATATCTATAAACCCCAGAATTTTAAAAAATCTTGGAATTATAAACTAGAGTTTGCCTATGTCAAGAAAGACAAACTGACATTCTAATAACTGTGTTCACTGGAGTCCTGCCCTGGGGAAAGTCCAGCTACACTTTGGTAGACACATATTCTGGGATTCCTGTCCTAAGCAGAATGGCTGGTTCAGAGGAACATTACTCTGAGAAGCCTCAACATGTGCAGGAAGTGAAGGGCCTGCCTTCCAGTTGGCATCCACTGCTAACTAACTACTGCATGTGGGCATGGCCAGCCTGCCTTCTCGAGGACTCGGTTTCCTCCCAGTGAAGACAGAACGTTCGATCAGACCATTACTGGAGCATTCAGTGAGGGATCGTTTAGTCTCACAGCTCTGGATCATAGAAGAAATAAGTTCTAACGTAACCTGTTGGTTGTTAGATATGAAGATTCTGTTAGTGATCTTTCCAATCTCATATTTTATACTAATTTACCCACTCCCCACAAAAAAAATAATAAATTAAGCTTCTGTTTATAGAGCAAGACAAAGGATATTATCCAAAATTTTAAAGTGTGTCAAAAGTAAATACCTAAATAGTCTATCCACTAAGTTGAGATAGCCCACTTGTCTGAGCACGGAAAGACCTGCACGAGGCCTGGATCTGCACTGATATGTGATTAGCAGCATCGCTGAAGCAATATTTAGTAATATGTAATATCCAGTGGATTAAAACCATTAGAAAATGCTGAAGAGGCAGCTCAGTGGGAAAGTCTGCACAAAGCCCTGGGTTTGCTCCCCAACACTGCAAAACGGGGAAAGGCAGAAGGTAGAGCTTTTCAAGTTATCACAAATATACCTGTAAAATACAAATTCCAGCGTCAAGCTTAATAGGGACACAAATTGGCCAAAAAGATGATCTCTGGTTTCTAGCCTCCTCCTAGACAGAAGAAGGGAAGGGTATGGACAAAGAGGAGGGGAAGAGAAAGGTGAAAGTGAGAGGTGAAAGAAAAGGTACATTATAGAACCTGTAGAGAAAGCATCAAGACTCACATGACTCCCACAGGACAGGGTTGTAGAGATTGAAGAGCCAGGACAGTCAAAGTCTACACCCCTGCAGACTGTAAGAGGTCTGCTAGAAATAGAAACAGGATTCAAAGAATAATGATTTTTGAAATATAATGTAAGAGAGTGGATATAATTTTTCAAATAAATATAACAGCAGAACGTTTAGCAAGAAAAGTGAAAACCTTCTAAGACGGAAGCTTGAGAATGGTCCTGAAAGACAAAAGCCTACCCAGTTCTGAGACAAAATTGGCCATAAAAAATGGTTAATTTTCCCTAAATTAATCTACACATCTAAAGTTTACCCCAAAAAGTAAAACCTGGTTTCTTTGATTTGTTTGTTTGTTTTGCTTTTGGTGTTTTTTAATCAACAGACCAATTCCAAAATTCATATGAAGAAATTAACAAACAGTAATAGCCCATAAATCCTAATATTTAGTTGAACCCCTTGACCTCCAACCCTCTTTGAGTTAAACAAGATTCATCAAGCAAATATCCACAGAAAATCTAGTAAAAGTCACACATTGGCTATTGTTGCTCATTTCAGTAATATTTTAATTTTCCTGCAAATGGAGGATCTGGCCAATAAGAAGTCTGGAACCAGGCCTGATGCAGCCTGCAATCCCAGCTATGTGGTTGGCTAAGGCAGGAAGATTGCAAACTCAAAGCCATCCAGTGCACATACACACACACACACACACACACACACAAGCACACATGAGTGCGCACGCACACACACACATATAAATGTGTGTATGTATATAACTATATGCACCAAAAATTGTGGAGTTAAAATTTGCTGCTCTTAGTAAGTGCTTTTAAACATAAAAGGTCATAGGCTTCTGAAGCAATTCACAATTAAGAGAAAAGTTATTTTTTCAGTAAGAGTTTCAATGTTCAACGGTGTCACCACAACAGTGTCAGGACTGTCTAATACTCATGTAAGCCCAATCCTCTCCAATGTTGCAGAAGTCTTTACAAAGTCCCTCTCCCTGGGACCATCAGTAGAGGCTAGGGGTTAGTCTGCCCCAAGAGTAAGGCCATCTGGAAGAGGACACTGCCCAATGCCCCAGAGCCAATGCCCCTTGGTGGTGACCCGTGATCAAGGACACCTGGCTTAATTCCATCAACTAATAGTGTTGATTCTTGCATCTCATTAAGAAAGGCATTGACAGCAGAAGAAAAACTGTTACCGAGGCCGAAGAAAAACCACAGGCACGCTATGAAATGGAGTTTAAATGGGCATTTCATAAAAAGACGCAAGTCCGCTTTCTGTTTGCTAATGAAATTTCATGCTGCTGCTATACAGCATAGAACTAAGCGAGAAATTCCAGGCCCACAGTAAACTATTAGTCTGGTGAGGCCCCACCAGACAAAGGACAAAAAGCACTTTTAAGAAGCTTGTGATAGCATCATGAATTAATCCTAAAAACACACTTATGTTCAAACTTTCCATGAGAGCTAAAATCTTAGGGGGGAAATATATCCAGGAAAGGAGAGCAGGTAATAATTTTGTAATTGGGCGAAGACTGTGTGTCCTAGGCAAGGTCCCAACTCGTCCTTAGCATAACTCTCAAGAGAAAAAAGAAATACACGAAGACACTAAATGATCAAAGAGAAGCAGAGTAAAAATAAATAAATAAACTATTTTTTTTTGGAGACAGATAAAAGTGATTTTTTTTCCTCTGAAAGATATTAAGAGGCAAATTAACTGTAATGACCCTTTTGGGAAACATGATTAACCAAATAACATGGTCAGCAGAGAACTAAATAGGCCTGTGGAAGTGATTAAATAATATTGAATAATGATGGAAAATGACAATTAATCTACACTTTTTTGCCCTAAGGACGCACCAAGGAAAATAAATGTTCTGTCATCAACAAAGGAGATTTGTTTTTTTATAAGTTATTTTGGCACACTGTAAGTAAATCACATTACAATTTACAAGCATATATGTTCCAGAAAACATTAGCAGGAACGCTAAACCAAAATAATTTTAGAAACCTTTTATTATTCACCTTATTTATAGTTAGTGTTAGGGAAAGCAAATGGCCGTGTATCTGGTAAAATGACAGTTTCATATTTTCCACAAAATACAAATAATGCAGACAATCAGAAAAACTATTATTTTTGAAATATTAACTTGCAAAAAGTATAAACTAATGCTACTCATCCTTCAGTATTGAATACACTTTGAGTTTTCTCCTCTTCTGAATGCCCATTTTCTGGGTTCTTTTCCTACTTTAATTTCTTTATTGTCATTCATGCAGTATCAAAGGATGAGGACAGTATGGTTTGGATATGAGGAGTCCCCTGAAAGCTCATGTGTGACACAATGAAGAAGGCTTAGAGGTAAAAATGTTGTGTTATGAGAGTCTTAACCTAACTAGTGTGCTCATCCCTGATAGGGACCTCGGTGGTCACCTAGGCAGCTGGGTGTGCCTGGAGGCTGGGTCATCAGGGGGTGCCTGTGGGGTACATACTGTGTCCCTAGAGAGTGGGGCTGTCTCTCTCTCTCTCTCTCTCTCTCTCTCTCTCTCTCTCTCTCTCTCTCTCTCTCTCTCTCTTTCCTGGTGCCATGTCCTGAGCTCCTGCCCTCCATCACACTTTTCTGCCATGATGTTCCGCCTTACCTTGGACCCAGAGCCATGGAGCCATCTGTCCATGGAATGAGACTACTGAAACCTTGAGCCAAAATAAACTTTCCCTCCTCTAAAATTGTTCTTGCCAGGTCTTTTGGTCACAGTGGGGAAAAAAAAGTGACTAAACAAGGACACAGCATATAAATAGAAACACAATAAAGAGCTCACAGCACTGAGTGGCTATTTTAAGCCGGGTGCCTTTCATGTTAAACTTCACTTATCCATCCTTCCAGAGGAAAAAGTATCCTCTCCCACTTTATCATGTTATGAACAACTTTTCTCCTAGGGTATAAGATAGTTTATTGAACTTACATTTTGCATCTCTTTCTCTACTAGTCTAACCTCCTTGAAAGTGGGACCATTGTACATTGTTGTATCTCTAGGGACCAGCCCAATACCTGAGTGGAACCAATGGTGTCAACTCATTGAATTTGTGGCACTAATGTGCCTTTCTTAAAGGTCCAGTGGTGAATGCTTTGACTTGATGGGCATCTGGTCTTTTGTTACAGCCACCCAACTTTACCATATGTCATCAAAGCAACCACAGGCATTAAGTAAAGTAATGGGCTGTCTCTGTTCTAATAAAACTCTGCCTACAGACAGGCAGGCCACTCCTGGGCAGTTTCCCAAACCCTGCTACAGAAGGCAGCTGTGGCCTGTGAGTAGCCATAAACACAGACTAGAGGGCCAAGGGAGAGTCTGAACACACAGCAGCTCATGGAAGGAGTATTTGCTCATTCAGGGAGACCATGAAATACGTCTTCTAGCTTTTAAACTTTACATAACTGGACCAGGGAGTAAATGTCTTCTTGCAACTGGTATTATTGAGAAATACCATGTGGATGCCCCAGCCTGACCATAACTCATCCCTTTTCCTACTGAGAGACGTTTAGATTGTTTTTCAAAGTTTGACTATCAAACAGTGCTGCAGCTGCCTTATATAAATTCCCTTGAAACTGGCTATGTTTTCTCCTAGAAATGAAATCACAAAGTCATTGAATATCAGCAGATTCAACTTCACTGGATAGTTCCCGAGACAGGCAGAAGTCCACATCCTGACTCCGCAACTGTGAGCAGTAATGTTGTACACAACAGGGAACTAAAGTCACAGGTGGGATTAAGGTTGCTTATCGGTTGACCTGATCACCCACATAGACCCATTAGAGAGTAGTTAGTAATGACCAGCAAAATGCATGGCAAGGTCATAGGCTATCTTTAAATCACTTTCAGAGTCTTCTTCCAATTACTTTCAAAACAAATGGTGGCCATTAATTTGTAGAGAAGAAACAAGCAAAAGGAATTAATTGGGGAAATACATCAAAAGAAAAGTATTAATGGGATTGCCTCTTGACAGGCTCCATCTGGGTGGGTATGAAGTTAGGAGTTATGGCTGTAGGTGTCTCCATGTGTCTGGGAAGGGAGATTCCTTTAGCAGTACAGGTGCACTAAGGTAACATCTGACCAGCTACTGTCCCCAAAGCCCACATTAACATGGAATTTACTTGTAGAAGAAGCCCTTCTGCACAGAGTGGCCACATGGTGATGACAGTTCTGATGAAGACCAACTAATGTCAAAAAGTCTACTACCCAAGGTGAAGGAACAAAGAGAAGGTGGTCCTCAGTTCTCAAGGTGAACTTCAAACAATAATCAATGTGGAAGCAGCTCTGTCTCCCTTGTCATTCCCTGCCCAGAGACGACTCACTCCCTCTCTTGGGAATGCTCTCTGCTTGAGCCCTGCCCTGCTTTATTCTCCTCTCACTTCACTTCCCCTTCACCTTCACTTATAATAAAATCCTCTTGGGTGATTTTCAGTGTCTGAATTTAAATTTTCTTTCATTGGAACAAAAGTATGGAGGTTCAAAGTTTCAGCCCCCCACTGTCCTAAGACAGGCCCAGTGCAATCACAAAGGTCCCTAAAGCACAGAGACAGAAGACGAAGAACCAGGGAGACGGCAGCATGGAAAGCACTCCACCTGATGGTGCTCTTGGCCACTGGAAGAAAAGAGCCACCAGCCAGGGGATGCAGGAGGCCTTGCACACTGGTAAGAAGGGTAAGGGACACTCCAGAGAGCTTCCAAGAGCAGTGAAGGCTCTGGACACCTTGGTATTAACCCAGAGTCTCATTTCAAGAAGATGTTCCAGAATATTCTGGACTCCCTTGATGGCACTGGCTGTTTCAGAAAGCACCATTGTGCATGATAGCTGTCTTCTGAATGCTGTTCATATCCATGTACATTTCTGATATGCCTTTTTTAAAAGGAGGCTCTTGAGAGCTGGTATGGCAATCAGAGCAGTACACAGGATGCATGGTTTAAGAAGAACTGTATTCTAAGCTCCCAGCAGTTGACTTCTGGGATGAATTTTTGAAATACAATCAGTTTGGAATGTGGGAACTGACCTTACTAATGCAAGCTCAAATGAGTTGTTTCATGTGCTCTGTAATCCCAACCATCTCCACTTGTAAATAGGCTTCTTTGTGACTTCCAAGAGCATCTTCTCCATTTTAGTTAAACATCTATTTGACTTTAGTTGAATGTAAATTAAGAAATAACTTCATAAAGATGGTTCAGTTCAGTGCATAGGAATTCCCTGGGTGGTTTGAATCATAAAAATTAAGTGGAATTATCATTTACGTGAATACAGTTTTTCCAAAAAAAGTGGGAAATGGGTTGAATAGCTTTCTGCAATTTAAGAACTCTCAGGAGTTATTGAAGAAAAAGTCTAACTTTGAAGAATAGAAGGAAACACCCCTTGCCCTGTAGAAGTACAAAGGATGAAAAGTGGCTGCCCACGGTGCTGATTTCCTCATACAGCCTCCGAAGTAAACAACCACAGGAATAGGAAAATTAAATGGTCTTACAATTCAGTAGACACAGTTCCTCAGTAAACACCTTGACAAAAGAAGTGGTGCAAATGTTTTGACTCAAAGTCATGGCTGATTTTCCTCCCTTCAGAAAATTTGAGATAACAAAGAAAGCAGAATCTGTCTACTTCTAGAAACACTGCTAAAAAGTGTTAATTTCAAAGTATCTCTTTGAAAGTCACCACAGAACAAAAATATTCCAAGAACATTTTGTAATATTAGTACAATTATACTTTGTGCAGCTTTTTGCAAAAACTGATCAAATACATAAATGGTATAGGAGATGGTTAAACTATTACTCTTTGAATGTGTTTATCAGTACATACTAGTTTTACCTAATAATGGGTTCATTTGGACACAATCACACATGCCTGGAACATAACTCATTCCACTTCAGTCCCCGGTACTTCCTCATTCTCTCCCCTCCTCCCTCCACCTACTCCCCTTCATCTACTCTACTGGTCTTTCTTCTACTTACTTTTTGTTTTTCTTTTGTTAATTGGTGTTTATAGCCTTCAGCTAACAGCCATCTCTCTACAGTTTCCTTCTAGGTGGATTACTGAGACAACCCTGTGATTTTATTTGTTTCTATCTGAGGGTTGGGAGAAGCTGTGCTGATTTAATCTCCTCTAGGGAGGCTGGCTGGCTATGGACTCTCCAGAAGGGCTGCCCTGCCTGGCACAGCTCTCTGCCCACAATTTGGGATCACTCGTGGGCATCCCTCCACTGTCCATTTTAATTGGGATGCTTTACTTTCCAGTTATTGTTAAGTAAGATTATGGGCTTTTCCTGTCCCTTTTTCTCTCTTTTTTTTTTACCCACCCTTGTCAGGGTTGAGGATCAAGGAAGTCTGTCCTCCTCTTCTGCCCCAGAAACCAAATTCCAAGTCCCTCCAACACTCAAACTGTCCAGTATTGAGTTTCATGGTATTTACTGTGTCACTCCCTTTTCTGGTCAGCTGTTCTTTCACTGCTTCATTGCTGGGCTGCATGGGAGTCGAGGGCTGCTGCCTGAATCCACTCGCCATCTTGACAGTTCTTCAAGTACTAGCCATGGATATCAGAAAAAATGTCCACTTCTCTTGGAGCCATGTCTGAAGTCTAGAAAACATATTCTTTACCTGAAGAAAAAGAATGACATTACTAAAGAATACAAATGGCAAAACAGTTGATGACATTTAGAGGTAAACCAATCTGGTTTCAGCTGATTTCTCAACACAGACCCTAAAAGCCAGGAGGACTTAGAATAATATATACCAAGCTCTGAAAGAAAATGGATGCCAACCGAGAATACTATACCTAGCAAAATTAAGCTTCAGAATTGAAGATGAAAAAAAAAACCTTTCATGATAAACAGAAGCTAAAAGAATTCATAACTGGAAAGCCTGCACTATAAAATATACTCAACGAAATATTTCATAAAGAAGAAATGAAAATCACCAGCACAGGGAGGAATTACACTGGAAAAATAGTCAATTAAAATAGAATCAAGTCTTATTTAAACATTGGAAATAAATCAAAATGGAAGGGAATAAAAATCTTCTCTCAATCATAACATTGAATATAAATGGTCTAAACTCTGTAATCAAAGGACATAAGTTGGCAGATTGTTTTAAAAAATAAGACCACAAAATATGCTATCTGCAAGAGACTCATTTAACAGGCAAACACATTCCCAGACTGAAGGTCAAAGAATGGGGGTGGTAAAAAACAAAAACAAAAACATACCATTTACATGGGACTCATACACAAGCAGGGATAGCTATTCTCATATCAGATAAAGTAGATTTCAAGCAGAGACAAAGGTCACTTCATACTGGTTAAGGGAATCATACATCAACAAGATATAATGATCATAAATATTTATGCTCAAACAATTGAGCATCTACGTAGATCAAACAAACCCTTCCCAATATACACAATACAGTAGGATGGCTTTAACACACCTCTCTCACTACTGGATAGATCATCCAGACAAACTAATAAAGACTTTACAGAACTAAAAGCTATGATTAATAATATAAACCTAACAATCTTCTACAAAATATTTCATCCACCAATGGCTGAATATACTTTCTTCTTGGCAGAACATGTAACATTTTTTAAAACAGACCATATCTTAGGTCACAAAGCAAATCTTAGCAAATACAAAACAAAATACCTTGCATTCTCTCATATCATAATGGAATGAAATTAGAAATCAACAATAAAAACCAGAAACCACTCTAACACCTGGAGATTAAATAATACACATTTGAAGGATGAATAGATAACAGAATAAGTCAGGAATGAAATTTAAAAATGGAGAAAAACTGAAAAAATTTCCTTGAAAATCAGGAGGAAGACAAGGATTCCCACTCTCACCACTTCTATTTAGCATAGTCCTTGAAACTCTAGCCAGAGCAATCAGGCAAGAGGAGGAAATCAAAGGGATACAACTAGGGGGAAAGGGGGCTTAAATTATCTCTGTTTGCTGATCCTTTGTTTAAAAGATAAAAAAAAAAATCCCCCAGAAGTCTTCTAGAACTGATAAATGAATTCAGAAAAAAAGTAGGATACAAAATCAGAACCTACAAATCAATTGCTTTCCTGTATTCCAATAGTGAATCTGCTGAAAAAGAAATTAGGAAAACTTCCCATTCATAATGGCTTCAAAAAAAATGATAACAAAATATTTGGGAATCAATCTAATAAGAGAGGTAATGGACCTCTAAAATGAGAATTATAGAACACTAAAGAAATTGAAGAAGACCTTAGACAGTGGAAAGACCTCCCGTGTTCTTGGATAAACAGAATTAATTTTGTCAAAATGGTCATGCTACCCAAAGTGCTATACAGGTTCAATGCAGTTTCCATAAAAATCCCAATGACATTCTTCGTAGAACTAGAAAAGGCAGTTATGAAATTCATTTGGAAAAGTAAGAGACCCAAAATAGCCAAATCAATTATAAGTTAGAAAAAGTGAAATAGGAGACATCACAATACCAGGCCTTAAATTATGCTACAGAGCTATAGAAACAAAAACAGCATGGTACTGGCACCAAAATTGGCATGAAGACCAATGGAAAAGAGTAGAGAGACAAACCCACATAAATACAGTTACCTGGTACAAAGGTGTGTTAGAGAAAAGATAGCCTTCTTAATAAGTGGTGCTAGGAAAACTGGAAATCCATATGTAGCAGAATGAAATTTAACCCCATCTCTCATCCTGCATAAAAGTCAACTCCAAATGGATCAAAGACCTGGGAATTAGACCAGAAACTCTGTGTCTACTAGAGGAAAGTACAGGCTCAACACTCCAACATGTGAACCAACTTTCTCAACAAGACTCCTAAAGCACAATATGTAAAATAAAATATTGATAAGTGGGATGGTATCAAATTAAAAGCTTCTTCACAGGAAAAAAAAATAAGAGCATGAAAGAGAGAGTCCACAGAATGGGAGAAAATCTTTGCCACATGCTCCTCAGATAGGGCATCAATATCCAGAATATACAAAAAACTAACAACCCAATCAATAAATGAGCATAAGTACTTTTTTCAAAAGAAGAAATACAAACATATGAAAACTGTTCAACATCTCTGGCAATTAGAGAAATGCAAATTATTACTACACTGAAATTCGATCTCACTCCAGTCAGAATGGCAATTATCAAGAATACAAGTAACAATAAATGTTGATGAGGATGTGGAGAGAAGGTGTAATCATACATTATTGGATTAAAAATTGGAAAGTAGTTTGGAGATTCCTCAGAAAATTTGGTATAGACTCACCATATGACTCAGCTATCTGACACTTAAGTATTTATCCAAAGAATTTAAAATCAGCATACTATGGTGACACAGCCACATTGATGTATATGGCAGCTCAATTAACAATAGCTAAGCTATGGAACAAACTTAGGTTCCCTCTAACAGATGAATGGATAAAGAAAATGTGATACACACACACACACACACACACACACACACACACACAATGGAGTGTTAGCCATAAAGAAGAATGACATCATGGCATTTGCCAGTAAATGGATGGAACTGAAGAATATCATGCTCAGTGAAACAAGCCAATCCCAAAAAGCCAAAGGTTGAATGTTTTCTCTGATATGTGGAAGCTAATCTAAAAAAGAGGGTGGGGATAAAAAAGAGAAGATCAGTGGAGCAGACAAAGGGGAATGAAGGGAAGGGAGGAGGGATGGGAGAGGGAAAGACAGTGGAACAAATCTGACCTAACTTTCCTATGTACATATATGAATATACCACAGTGAATCTCACCATCATGTACCTCCATGATATATTATTTTAAAAAAAAACACTATTAAAAAAGAATGCAAGTGGCACTTGTACTTAAGAGAATACATATGCAGTTTCCCCAGGGCTTCTGTGGATCTTAATCATTGAGCCAAGAATCTTCACCAAGGCTAACACATTTTCTTTCCATTCCACCATTAGTTCTTTGTGTGCCAAGATTTTAAACACCATGCCATTAGTTTAATAAGCTTTTTGAGGATGTATTCAAAATTCTACAACGAGTTCCTTCCCCACCCTTTCAGCCCCATCTCCTTAAGACATTGCTTCCACCTTGGGGCACCTTAACTATTATCTTGAGATATCTCAGCTATTGCTGCCACCACCTTTAATAGCAGTAGCATACACTGAGGGACACCAGCAGGACCTGGAAGCCCAACATCAAGGTTAGGTACAGACAATTGGCACAGGTATTACAAGAATATAGGGTAGAAACTGTAATATCTCAGACCCATGCTACAAGAAAGGAAGGCACATAGACAACATGAAAAAACAAGGGAGGAAAGTGCCTCAAACAAAACAGGACACTACAATAAGAGAACCCACGGACAGTGACGTTGATGAAATGACAGAGAAGGAGTTCAGAGGGTTCATAATTAAAATGATCTGTGAATTAAAGACTAAATGAGGAAATACAGGCAAAAAATCGATCACTCCAACAAAGAGATAAGAGAGCAAATACAGGTAGCAAAAGATTACTTAAAGAGAGAGAGAGACTCTGAAAAAAAAACAGTCAGAAATCCTTGAAATGAAGGATATAATAAATCAAATAAAAAAACTCAATAGAAAGCATAATCAACAGACTAGATCACTTGGAAGAAAGAACGTCAGATAATGAAGACAAAGTATACAATCTGGAAAATAAAGTTGATCACACAGTGAAGATAGTAAGAAACCATGAACAGAACATCCAAGACCTTAAACTATACTACAGAGCAATAGTAACAAAAACAACGTAGTATTGGCACCAAAACTATGGTAGACCAATGGTACAGAATAGAGGACACAGAGACTAACCCACAAAATTACAATTACCTTATATTAGACAAAGGTGCCAAAAACATGCATTGGAGAAAAGATAGCCTCTTCAACAAATGGTGCTGGGAAAACTGGAAATCCATATGCAACAAAATGAAATTAAACCCCTATCACTCACCATGCACAAAACTCAACTCAAAGTGGATCAAATACCTAGGGATAAAACCAGAGACCCTGCATCTAATAGAAGAAAAAGTAGGTCCTAATCTCCATCATATGGGAGTAGGCCCCAACTTCCTTAATAAGACTCCTTTGGTGCAAGAATTAAAATCAAGAATCGTAAATGAGATGGCTTCAAACTAAAAAGTTTCTTCTCAGCAAAAGAAACAATCTGTGAGGTGAATAGAGAGCCTACATCTTGAGAGCAAATCTTTACCCCTCACACATCAGATAGAGCACTAATCTCTAGGGTATATAAAGAACTACAAAAGCTAAGCACCAAAAATAAATAAATAAATAAATAAATAACCCAATCAATAAATGGGCCAAGGACTTGAACAGACACTTCTCAGAAGAGGATATATGCTCAATCAACAAATACATGAAAAAATGTTCATCATCTCCAGCAATTCGAGAAATGCAAATCAAAACCACTCTAAGATTTCATCTCACTCCAGTCAGAATGGCGGCTATTATGAATCCAAACAACAATAAGTGTTGGCGAGGATGTGGGGAAAAAGGCACACTCATACATTGCTGATGGGACTGCAAACTGGTGCAACCAAGATGGAAAGCAGTATGAAGATTTCTTGGAAAATTGGGAATGGAACCACCATTTGACTCAGCAATCCCTCTCCTTGGTCTATACCCAAAAAACTTAAAAACAGCATACAACAGTGACACAGCCACATCAATGTTTATAGCAGCACAATTCACAATAGCTAAACTATGGAACCAACCTAGATGCCCTTCCATAGGTGAATGGATTAAAAAACATGTGGCATATATACACAATGGAATTTTACTCAGCAATAAAAGAAACTAAAATCATGGCATTTTCAGATAAATGGATGGAGTTAGAGAAGATAATGCTAAGTGAAGTCAGCCAATCCCAAAAAAACAAATGCTGAATGTTTTCTCTGATATAAGGAGACTGATTCATAGTGAGATAGGGAGAGGGAGCATGGGAAGAATAGAGGAGTCTGTATTCACACTGTATTCACACCTAAGGGGCCTGAGTTGAGACAGGGAACACCCATCAGTTCACATCCAGGGCTTTTCGTGGTATTGCTGAGATTTCAGCAAGCTTGTGACGGCTGGGAGGAGGTGCTGGGAGAATCTTGATGAAACGGTCCACATTTTCCTTACCAAGTCATCTGTGGCTAGACACGTGGAGTGGGGTGTATATATAGTGGGGTTTTATCCAGCCTTGATGAAGGACAAAAGTAAGTCATTCGCAGGGAAAGGGATGGAACTGGAGAGCCTCAGGTAAGCGAAGTGAGGCAGCCTGAGAGTGGTAGAGTATGTCTTCTCTGCTAGTCAGTCGGGGATGCTCGCCAGCCAGCAGGGGTAGCTAGAGCAGGCAGAAAAGGGCATCGTGGATGTAGAAGAAAGACCAACATGGTCAAGGAAGAAGATCAGGGGAAGGAAGGGGGAGGAACTGGGAAGGAAAATTGATCAGATTATTTTATATGCATGTATCAATAAGCCACAGTGAAATCCATCATTCTGTGTAATTAAAATGCATCAATAAAAACAAAAATATTATAGAAAAAAAGAAGTGCATTCCAGGTGCGGGGGCCAAAGATAAGGAGTTGGACAATACAGCCTGCAGCGAAAGAGCTGAGAAACATTCCCTGGAGAAAAGGAAAAACTAAAAGGATGGAGGGCAAGAAGGATATCCCCCAAGGGATTTCAATCACTTCCCAACTGCTGTTCAAGTCACCTGAGGCTCCACATGAGATCCTTCTTCCTACCTCCAGCCCATGTCTGAAACTGAAGGCCAGAGAGCTGCTTCTTCTCTAGTCCAACTCTTGGTCAATTTGTTGATACTTCTTCTCCAGTTCGTTTCCAAAGAATCAACCTTAAAATTCCTGAAAAAGGAAGGAGAGCAGGAGTCAGGTTTAACATAAGCGGCAAGGTAAATATATGACTTAAGCTGCTTTTCTACATGCAGCTAAAATTTCAGAGGTAGAGTTTGTTATTATTGGGCGAGCACACATCATGTCAGGAGGTCTGAATAATTCTGGCAAGCAAGAAAGCTAATGGAAAGTTCTACTGGCTAGCCAGCATCCTTTTGAAAACACTCATGGAAGGTATCTGTTACAGAGGATAGAGAAATCCACGAGGAAAAAGAAACACTGAAAGACACTGTTTTTGTTCAGGCTGTATGCTCTTTTTCCCTTTCTCTTTACTTGCAGAAAGAAAACCACAAATTTCTTACTTAATAGGTCCATGAATCAAGACACTGGGCCTCTGCAGGCTCATGAATGTGCGTTCTGGCCGCGTGGACTTAGGAGAAAGTTACTGCATGCCCACTCAAATGGTGTGGGTAACAAATGGCCATAGACCCAGTACTGCAAGTTTTAGGAGCCTATGGTGAAATTGGTAAGTTCTCAGTGAAAACATTCAAATATTCTTTTCAGATGTTACTTTATTACAAGAAATTTGAAGGCTGATGCGGGCAAACCCTTATCAGGGTGTTCTCATTGACAGGTTCTCTGTGCCCATCTGTGGATTTCCGCATATGAGAAGCTGCACTGGAAAACAGACTCTCAGGTGGTTTTAGCCAACTTGTTTTATATGAATCCAAGAAGAATCATTTAACATTCTCTTCTTTCTTTATAACCAACAAAGTTACAATTTAGCTGGGCAGCCTATGGCCAGCAAAATAGACATCCAGCTAAGAAAGCCTTGATCACCTTGAAAAGATGCGTGTTTCGTCAGAATTTAATGAAGACGTACTTATACACACCTTTGTGGGAGGAGTTCAGTTTCCATAATCCTTAAATCTGACCATTCTGTCATTCATAAAACACAATTCCTATTACAAAAGTGATAATTAGGGGAAAATCTAAGAACATGTGAGTAGTGATCATGCCTATGATCCCCGTCCACATAAAGCTCCTCCTTCTGTACCCATCACCTTGCTTGGTCCCTGCTGAGCTGCTTCTTGGGCCATGCCCCTTTGAGTTCCAGTCTAAGAACCTGTCTTGGCATACATGCCAGGACAACCGGGGGTTACAAGCCCATATTGGGCTCTGTATGGGGAAGGGGGTTCAGCATGAACCCCCTGAGCGGCTGATTCACGGCTCTGATTCTGTTTCTGAGCCCACTGATACCAGATACACAGCACAGCTTGCCGGTTCCATTCCCAAGACATTCCTCTTGCCACACCCCCTACTCCACTGCCACCCTCTACTAGACTGGGAACATGGCCTCCTGGCCCAGGTCTCCTGCCACCATCACCTCACTTTGCACCAAACTGCCAGAGGGCGCATTTGCAGCATGAATGGGACCCTGTCCCCCTTCTGATCACAGATCTCCAGCAGCATCCAGCTCCATGTCAACTAACCTTCACACCCTGAGCTGCCCTCCACCTGCCCCTGGGCCTCTCGCTGTCCTTCCCACCACTGTGCTCCCGCTGTGCTGGCCTACATTCTTTCTTTTGGAGAAGATTAAGACAGAAGGATACATTATGAGATGGATTGAAACTGGCCAATTTGGGTCATTTTGATACTATCTAACCTTGACTTCTTGGAGGGTCAGATGAAGAGCTCAGTTCATAACTGAATCCATTTTTAATTTTAGCCTTGTCTGTTGGGGCCTCATGCAAGAGCTTTGTCCAAAAGGATGATCTCCTGTAACCCCAGTGGCTCAGGAGGCTGAGGCAGGAGGATAGAAAGTTCAAAGCAGCCTCAGCCACTCGGTGAGGCCCTAAGCAACTTAGCAAATCCCATCTCAAAATAAAAAGCATTGGGGGTGTGGCTCAGTGGATAAGCACCCCTAGGTTCAATCCCTGGTACCAAAAAATTAATTAATTAATTAAAAATAAAATTGGGATGATGTGTGACTGCTTTTTGATTGAATTTTAAAAACAATTGTACCATAATTTTGAAAGCTATGGACAATACCCATCCCCATTCTGAAGATAAGCAGCCAAATTCAGCCTCCTGTGAAGCGAAATTCCAACAAACTTCATACACATCATATGTGACAGTGTGTTGGGACTTTTTGTTACAGAAGTCACACATAAATGCTTATAAGACTTACTGCAATGTTTATCTAAATCTTTCTCAAAACCTTTGAGAAACAGCCACAGACATTAGTAAAGTGGATCCTCACAGAGTCTATGTTTGCACACTGGCCTACTTAACAAAATTTATTGGAAACCCCCTCCCCCATGATATTTGCAGCAATATTTTGGGTCCTTTACACACACATGCAGAGGTGGAAAAACTGAAGTCATGACACACACATTCCTAGTGAGGGTCGGGCAGGGCAACGCTCCCCCTTCACCTGCAGCTCTCTGTTGGTGACCCTGCTGCCTACACTGGTCCCCATATGTAGCTAGAGTGCTGTTGAGTGGCCCCGAGGGCCGGAGGCTGTGGTGTGCCCTGTGGGGGAAACACCCCTGTTCCATGGATCAGGGGTGAGGTGCTGGCTGCAGCCGCAGGTCCAGTGTCAACGAATCACAGTGTAGATTAAAGAAGGCATCTTTATTGTTCTTTTTTCTTTCTTTTCTTTTCTTTGTTCTAATTAGCTATATATGACAGCAAAGTGCACATCAACTTGAGCACAGCTTCTCATTCCTCTGGCTGTACACTACATAGTCACACCATTCATGTAGTCATACACGCACACAGGGTATGCTCGTCTCATTCCACCCTTATCACCCCACACTCCCCCTCCCCTGACTCCCCTCCGCCCAACTCGAAGTTCCTCCATTCTTCCCAGGCTCCCCCCATTATGGATCAGCACCCGCATATCAGAGAAAAAATTTGGCCTTTAGTGTTTGGGGATTGGCTTATTTCTCTCGGCATGAAATTCTCCAACTCCATCCATTTACCTGCAAATGAAAGAAGGCGTCTTTAAGCAGAAACAATTGAGACAAAGTTAGGTGTCAATCACAAAACATACGTGTAGCCACCAAAGCCTTGCAAAGGCCTGTTTTCCCACTGGGAAAACAATGACATCTGTGTTCACGCTGACATTATGACACTCAACTAACGTCGATGATGAGAACTGTCAGCTTTTAAAGTTCTAAAGCCAAGAGAAAACAAAAGCACAGCTCATCTAACAGGCCTTGACAGCAAGCAAGGTTTTGAGGGCAGTTTAAAAACACACATACGCATATACGTCTATATGTCGTACGTGGGTGGGCGTGTATCTTCGAAAAATTGTTAAAGAAAGGAGTCTTGGCAAAGGGGGAGGACGTTTTGAGCCTAGGATTATAAGATGATGTTTATTTTTTGATGCTGGGTGTTTCTTAGTTGACTTTATATGTAAATACATTGGAATAAATCAAATTGAGTATTTGCCAAGGTAAACTGAAATCTAGCTTGTTTATGCTCATTTTGCAATAGAATATAAATCCTAGATTTAATTTCCAATGCATGATGCCTTCCACCAATAAGCATCAGCATGTTCTGCTAGATACTTGCTACCACGATCACTTGGGGATCAGACCCAGAATCCATAATTATGATTAAATAGCCCCCATAAGTATAAATAGAATGATCTCTGTTTTTAGGTAGTTCACTTACTACAAAGTATTTTATCTAGCAGTTTGGATATTTTTTAATATCTATATTGTCAGAAATGGAAATGGCTTATAATTTTCAATTAATGGACTAAGCACATAATAATTGATTAATCACATAAATTAATCACATAAATGATTGACTAACCACATTTACTGAAACCCTACTGTGTTCCAGGCCCCGTGGTAGGTCCTCTAAGTACAATGGAAAACAAGCACCTCTCTGTGCTCAGGGAGCTCACAGGCCACAAGGTAAAGAGCCTCCCAGCCAAGAAGAGGCTGAGCCTCTCTTTAGAAGGGGACAGTGCCTTTTACCTGGCTGCTGTTGAACAGGGACTGCATCTGATGTATGCGTCTGTATGTGTGTAAGTCTGTGTGTGCACGTGCTTGCGTGTCAATGCCCTCCTGCAGATCTTGGGACTTTACCAACCTCATGACCATATGAGTCAATTCCTTGTAATAAGTCTCTTCGTTTTTATGTCCAGCTCTTTCTCTTGAAAACCTTGACTAGAATAAAGGGGAAGTAAAAATTTTACAGATAACCATGATAATTAAAGAGAAGAGAAAGTTCGAGGAAGAATCGGGCAGGCACAGTGACCTGGAGGCAGACTATGGATCTTAAGAGAACTGAAATAAAGCTCGTAACAGGGGACACTTACCAAGCCCTAACTGCATCAGACCCAAGCTCCCTCACGGGTGATTTCTCGGGAATCTTCACGGCACCTCATGAGTCGGCTCCTTTATTATCCCGAAGAGCATGTGAAAACTCAGAGGCCTAGAAGGTTAGCAGCTTGCTGGAGGCCACACAGATGCAACAAGAAGAATCAAGTTCCAGAGCCCATGTTCATAGTGATGGCTCCTTCCTCCCCACCATAGGACCAGGAGGGGAGTAAGTCTGTGGAGAAGAGAAATGACAGGGCCAGAGACAACCATGAAGTCCCTGGTAAGTGAACTCAAGCTTTTCCCTATGGTACCAACGAGAAGCAGAGGAAGCCTCAACACAGGAGCAATAATGAGATTGTTGTTTTAAAAAGATACTCACTGGAGAAAAGATAGCCTATTCAACAAATGGTGCTGGCAAAACTGGGAATCCATGTGCAGGAAAATTAAACCTCTACCTCTCACCCTGCATAAAAATCAACTCAAAGTGGATCAAAGACTCAGGCACTAGAACAGAGACATTGTGCCTCATAGAAGAAAAAGTAGGCCCAAATATTCACCATGTCGGCCTAGGATCTGACTTCCTTAACAAGACTCCTAAAGCACAAGAAATAAAATCAAGAATTAATAAATGGGATGGATTCAAATTTAAAAGCTTCTTCTCAGCAAAGGAAAGAGCCTACAGATTGGGAGAAAATTTTTACCACATGCACCTCTGATAAAGCAATAATCCCTAGGATATATAAAGAACTAAAAAAATTTAACAGCAAAAAACAAATTACCCAATTAATAAAAGGGATAAGGAACTGAACAGACACTTTACAGAAGAAAAAATACAATTTATCAACAAATATATGAAAAAGTGTCCAACATCTCTAAAAATTAGAGAAATGCAAGTCAAAACTACTCTACAATTTCATCTTACTCCTGTCAGAATGGTAATCATCAAGAAGAAAGGCAGCAATAAATGTTGGCAAGGAAGTGGTGAAAACTGTACACTCATACATTGCTGGTAGGACTGCAAATTGGTGCAACCACTCTGGAAAGCAGTATGGAGATTCCTCAGAAAACTGGGAATGAAACCACCATTTGACCCAGTTATCCCACCCCTCAGTTTATACCCAAAGGACTTAAAATCAGCATACTACAGTAATGCAGCCACATCAATGTTCATAGCAGCTCAATTCACAATAGCTAAACTATGGAACCAGCCTAGGTGTCCTTCAATAGATGAATGGATAAAGAAAATGTGAAATGTATACTCAATGGAATATTACTCAGCTTTAAAGAAGAGAGAAATTATGGCATTTGCCAGTAAATTGATGAAGTTGGAGAATATCATACTAAGCAAAATAAGCCAATCCCAAAAAACCAAAGGCCAAAGGTTTTCTCTAATATGCAGATGCTAATTCACAATAAGGCCGTGGGCACTATTGTGAAGAATAGTGTTACCTTAGATTAGGTAGAGGGAAGTGAAGGGGGGAGAGGAGGGAATGTGGGGATAGGACAGATAGTAGAATGAAACAGACACTATTACTATAAGTATATATGTGACTATATGACCAATATGATTCTGCAATATGTACACTCAGAAGAATGAGAAGTTGTGTCCCATCTATGTATATCAAAGTGCATAAATGCATTCTATTGTCATGTATATCTAATTAAGACAAATAAAAAATTAATTTAAAAAGACATGAAATGACTTCAGGGAAGAAAATGGAGTGGAGGAAATAAGAAGTGGTTTTACTTTGATAAAAAAATTTCTCCTTAAGCACTTTACTTGAACACACAAGAACAGTTCCAACCACTCCAGCAAACCTCAGATATAAATTCCTTTAAGACAATCTCTGCTCAACAGCTCAGTCAAGAAGCTGTTCCCCTGAGTTATCTCAGGATGCTGCCTCTAGAACAGTCAGAGAGGTTCCAGGTCACTTAGAACAGCAAAGAAGGGAAATGGAGGGTGAAGATGCACCGGGCGCAGGAGGCCTGCAGGAGGCCAGGCAGAGGACAGAGACATGGGAAGAAATGGGAAGGAGGACAGAAGAACTCACACTGCGACTGTTGTGTAGATGTGATAAGCCACAGGTGTGAATGTGTTGAGCCCACCCAAACCAACTCTCATTGGAAATTAAAATATTATTATTTTTCTGTGGTCTCTGCTGGTATGGAAACTGTTCTGATGGCCACACATGTGTAGCCTGGGCCACTTGAATCACACTTTTCCAAGGGAACGTTCAGTTTCTTAGAGTCAGCACACAGGAATAGAGCACAGGAAATTGAATGGTGGATTGAGGCCAAGTTTTGCATAAGCCTGAAAGTAGAAACTATTAAGAGTCTGAAAAGATATATATTTTACTTTAAAATGCATAAAGGATTATCCAATTCATTTGATTCTCCACATGTAGTTAATAATATCAAATGTTTTATTACAGGGAAAAAATCAGACTCAGCAGTCCTACTCTTGGATTCTACACCAAGCCACTTCTTAGGGGAGAAAAATCTCAGTCGACATGCCTCTAGGCTGCTTCCAGTTTTGCCGTCCTTTTAAAGGTCGCCAGTTAAACTCCACTTACAAGAAATGGTTCCCAAGGTTTTCATTTGATTGAAAGCAATGCTCCTTAAGTGAGGACAGTGTGGATGTTCTAGATCCCACAGAAAGAACATCTATGAGGACACCAGTGGCCTCTTCTTTGGAGGAAGAGTTTCTGAAGATTGCTAACTGTCCCACAGGGACATGTGTCAAATCTTGGATTGAGTCCCCCTGAGGTTCCTGCTCACATAAGCACAGAATTTTAGAGCTCATTTAGTTTAACATCTCTCATTCCTGGGGTGTCCACCACCAGTCCTGTGCTTACCAAAGTGCATGTAGAGGATCCATGCAATATGTAATTTCATAACAACGTATTGACAGAAAAAATTACAAAGTTGTTGAGCTCAGATTCACACCTCTGAGGAACATTATTTTGTATTTTAGCCTATATTTTAAACCTCAGAAAGTTCAAGCATCTTCTCCCTTGAAACACGTTCCTTGACAAAAGCAACCAATTCCTGTTTGGAACATTGGTTTTTCTGAGACCATATGAGATTGACCTTAAAAATTAATTTAAATAAAAGTATTTGTACATATATGTGTATGGGCTTCAATTCCAAATTCCATTTTTAAATATATTTATGCATAATTTTCAGCTGTCAGGCATAAATTAAAATTGGCTAAACTTTATTATATCTTCATTACTGGCTAGCCCTCTTAGGACTACCTCTGAAACATAAAATATTTTGGTTGGCTTTTTCTTTCACACTAGATCAGAACTTCTGAAGTTTTTAATATAGACTTGGGGCCAATAATTGGAAACATAGGTCACAAGAATATTGATTATAAGTCACATAGACTTGTGTGGATCTCTCACAGAACGTAATATAAAGGGAGCCAGGAGGGGAAATTCTTGTTTTCTGGTAAAGTCATTGAAAACTTTGAGATGTCTTTTCCATCTCCAAAATTTTGCCTGAACAGGATTTCTTTCCTTGACATAGCACTTTCAAGAATTGTTTTATTTTTAAAGTAATATGAACCCAATAGAAGAATGAGTCAAGAACATGAACAAACAAAAGGAAATGACCTTTAAACATCTGAAAAAAAAATCAGTGTCACAGTAATAAGAGAAATGTTCTTTAATACTACAAGAAAAAGCCTTGGCATTTCAACTATCAGTCTGGCACAGATTTAAGTTGGTTAGACAGTGTTTTAATGAAGAATATACATTGTGACACAGAGTTGGCATTTTAGTCAGCTGTTTCACTGCTGGGATAAAGGACCCGACCAGAACAACTGTAGAGGAGGAAAAGTTTATTTGGGGGCTCACGGTTTCAGAGGTCTCAGTCCACAGAAGGCTGGCTCCATTCCTTGAGGCTCCAGGTGAGGCTGAACATCATGGTGGGAGAGGGTGGTGGAGGAAAGCATCTTACATCATGGTGACCAGGAGGCAGAGACAGATTCCACTCACCAGACACAAACTTATATCCCAAAGCTACACCCCAATAACCACCTCCTCCAGGCACAGCCCACCTGCCTCTAGTTACCACTCAGCTAATCCCATCAGGGATTGATTCATTGTTACCCTAAGGCTATAGCCCAATCATTTCTCCTCCAAATCTTCTTGTTCATAAATCCCCTGCAATAAAATTCTACTTCCAGAAATTTTTCTTGCAGAATCCCTATGACACATGCATAAAGACGTGAGCATGGAGGCATTTATTTATTGCAGTATGGCTGCATTAGAACACCACACACTACTGATAAGAAGGAGCTATAGGAAACGACATGAAACCAACTCCACCTTATGTTAACTGGTGAGAGGAAGAGGTGATGCCCAAGTGCGCCACTGTGTAGGTAAGACGGTGCAGCTGTGAACACCCATGTCAGGTGTGCAGCCCTGTGACACTTAGGAGCTGTAAACAGGGCTCAGCCCTGCAGAGGGCTGCACATGGGGAAGATCAGAGGGAAATGGGGATCACTCTTCACTGGGTTTCTTTTCATGCTGTTGGGATTCTTTTTTAAACCATCTGCACTGGTATTGGTATTTTAAAAAATACAACATTTAACGTCCAAAAACAGCATAAAAAATATCCTTAGCTAGTTGAAGTTGAATCAAAAATGCCAAAATGGTTGAACTTTAAAACTTTCAACTAGATCAAAATGGAATAAAATCATTTATAGAAAGCATGTTGTTGATCTTTCTTTTTAAGAGAGAAGAGAGAGAAGGTTTTTAATATTTATTTTTCAGTTTTCAGTGGACACATCTTTATTTTATTTTTTATGTGGTGCTGAGGATCGAACCCAGTGCCCTGCACATGCCAGGCAAGTGCGTTATGGCTTGAGCCACATCCCCAGCCTGCATGTTGTTGACCTTAAATTGCAACTTCATGATACCATAAATAATTGAAAATTATTTATTGCTTTGTCTACATGACACATTATTTATTGCACTCCTACATGTTCCATCTCACTACCTGTTTCTCAGGGGCCTAATCCTATGATGGAGAAGAAATCTTGATTGGCACAAATTGGGCCTATTGTTCAGTCCTGGTCTATACAGCAGGGCAAGAGAGGCCCGCATTACAAGACACTCTGGGGCTGGGGCTGCATAGACCCTGCCCCTCAACTACTGCAGGAGAAGTAGCTGCCGGAGATGCGGAGATGTGAAAGGGATTGCGGGAAGGCTGCCTGGCTCAGGACAGCATACCAGCACACTCCCCTGTCTGCACAGCCATAATGTCTGCCTTTTGACTTTGTGTCATCTGGGCCTTGTGACATGAGGAACATTTTTTTTTTTTTTGGTTTGTAATTTTGCCTTTTGTTTAAGCTTTAGTCTATCAAGAGTGCAAGCAAAGTTTTAGAAATTATATTAAGCCCCATACACCCAATAATACATGAACCACCTTCATAAGAAGTGATTCACACAGGGATCCTGGGCATCCAGTGATCAGCACCCAGGGATGTGCCCGCTCCCCTATTGCTTTCTGGTACTGTTTTTTAAGAATTGACAGTAGCAATCTCATTGTCATTCAGGGCTCAGCTAATTCAGACAGAAGAGCTCTAAAAAGAACATGGAAGAAAGTGTAAGTCACAGAGCAAAACCCACTGAACCAAGGACATAGCTTCAAGTTCTTTTGGTGGTTGTTTTAAATCATACCTATTTAAGGCATGTAACAGTGTTTTGATATACACAATAAGTGGTTGGGATGGGGAAGCCAAAGCATGGATGCAGGGTGCAGCATCTCACACAGTTATCCCCACCACCACCACCACCTTTTTGGTAGGAGGACCTAGAATTTGCTCTCTTAGCAAATTTTCAGCATTCAATACAGAATTACTAACTTTGATTACCAGGCTAGACATCATATCTCGAGATTTATTCATACCCTGTGACCTTCATCTCCCCATTTTCTCCTCTCCCCTTATGACCCCTGGTAACCACCGCCTTAGTCTCTCTTTCCATGTTTTTGATCAGTTGTTAAGATTCCACACTTGAGTGAGATCATGCTCTACTTCTCTAAGTCTGGCTTATTTTGTTTAGCCTGTCTTCCAGGTTCACCCATATTCTTTCAAGTGGGAGGCTCTTCTTTCTAAGGCTGAATAATATTCCATTATAGAGGGACACCACCATTTCCTCATCCAGCTATCCATTGATGGACACTTGGACTGTTTCCATATCTTGCCTATGGTGAATAATGCCACAGAGAACATGGAGATGCAGATATCTCTCCAAGGGGTTGAGTTCATTTCTCTGGAATATAATCCAGAAGAAGCATTGCTGGGCTATGCAAGTACTTTTATTTATTTATTTATTTATTTATTTATTTGAGAAACTTCATACTGGTTTTCATAATAGCTACATCAATTTACATTCCCTATCAGCAGTGGTCCAAGGTTCCCTTTTCTCCACATCCTTGACCATGCTTGCTGTCTCTTATCTTTCTGATAATAGCCATCCTAACAGGTCTGAAGTGACCACTCTTTGTAGGTTTGATTTGCATTCCTTTGGTGATGAATGACATTGAGCACCTTTTCATAAACCCAATGAACAGAACATTTTCATGACTTTTTTAGAGAAATATTGACTCAGGTCCTTTGCCCATTGTGTTTCTCAATTCTGTTTTGTTGGCTATTGAGTTTTGTGAGCTTCTTATATATTTTCAGTATTAACCCCTTATCAACTATGTGGTTTGCAAATAGCTCTTCCCAATCCATACACTGCCTTATGTTATTTGTTGTTTCCTTTGCTGTGCAGAAGTGTTTTGGTTTAATGCAACCCCAGTTTCTTATATTTGCTTTTCAAGTTTGGTTTACATAATTTGGCTCTCTAGTTTGCACTTATCATACTTTCCAAGTGTAAATGAAAACAGTACAGGGTGTTTTATTCAGTTACGTAAAGGGATGTCAGAAACCCAACTCACTGATGGCTTTAAAACACATTCATAGACTGTGTTTCTTCCAGCTCAGCCAGAGAGGCTTCAACTCCCTCTGGGCACATTTCTTGGGATTCTGATTTCCAGCACAAGGTATCCAAGAAGCGTAATTAATGATGAGTCAGTTTAAAAGCAGTGTGGCTCAGACCAGAGAAGCCACTTAAACCTAACCACAGGAAAGAACTGAAACCAGAGAGCAGGCCAGGGGCAAAACTCTGTGGCACAGTTGAAGTTGTGACTCCAGCCGGTCTCTTCTCTGCCAAAGCCATTTCCTCAACCCATTCCTCAGTCCTAATAAGAAGTTATATTTGTTCCTAATATCATCACCTTTGTTAAAATTTATGGAAATAGTCTTTCACTTTTAATAATCTCATTCAAAAAAAATCAAGATCTAAAAAAAAAAGTCATCTTAATAGTCTTTCTTGGTCACAGTTATTTACTTAAGTTGTCTTTTCTATAAAAATTTTCCTTAATATTATATTTTTTGGAGATTTAACTACTGAAGCCCTCAAAATTTTAAAATTGTTTTTTTGATGTTTGTTTTTTTTTACTTTGCTATTTTTGTGTCCTTTGTATTTCCTCCTTCCTAAGTGGTCCCAAGCTTTCTTTTCATTTCATGAGACTTTCAGGGAATATGTCTCTATCCTTCTCTAGTAAATACATATCATTTTTCTGATGATTTTCCCTTTCTACATATTTCTGAAACATGCCAAACCCTGAAGTCTTAAACAACGTGATCATCAAAGGGAAAAACCCAGACATCACGTACTGTGTGTAAATGATGGTCGCAGCCTCCAGCACCTCAGCCACCCACCATCAGAGCGAGGAGAGTCAGCTCTTACGTTCCAACTGTTATGCTTTGTGTTACTGAAAAAAATGTTATTAACATAGTGTTTAGACTTCTGTTAAAGAGATTAATAGACCCAAAGCAGTTAAGTGCTACTGATCAAAACAAAGTCAAATTTCTCAAAGTATTTCTCTGAGAATTATGTGTTAATATAAAACACAGCTCTCTGAAATTTACTTAAATATATAATGAATATTGAAATACCCAAACCTTAAGTTTATTCCATGATATTTATGCTTTCAAAGCTCTTCATTTTAGAATATGTGGACGAGTCCATGGCAAAGACAATAGTGTCACTGAGAACACTTATCTGTGCATAGTATCGTGTGAGGTCTCCACGATATATGCTCTGTGCAAACCAGTTCTCGGGTGAGTGTTTGCAGTAAGCAACGCTGGGCAGGTAGCATCTCCCACTGGGATAAAGAGCCGCCTGCTTACTACCTCTTCCTGGAGCACTGAATCCCTTCGCTGCCAGGCAAACCCACTGTGTGTACCATCTCTCTAGATCCTCTGAAGAGTGCCCTTTCTGTGTCTCAGAGTTTGGGGACCAGGGTGATGCAAACTTGATGGCCACGCTGCCTACTGTCCATCAGTAAAAAGTCTTTGTTCTGTCCCAGGCATCTCCTGTGTTCTGCCAACATCCATGAAACAGTCATGAGCCATGGTCTCGCCTCTTAGCCTTAAGTAGGTTACTTGTGTACACATGTGTGTGAGTGTCTGGTTTCACCTCAAAACCATTTACACTGTCAATAAATATTACTGTAGCCCCCCTTTACAGACAAGGAAATGAAAACACAGGAAAAAGTCCTGTCATTCCCCCAACTCACACAGTTGGTAAGGGTTTAGGATTCAGAATCAGGCACTTGGTCTGGAGAGTTCATGCAGTACTTTGTTACTTCTTGAAGAGACACAGTATTTTATTTTTATTTTATATCTTAAAATACTTTTAACTTGTTCTTTCCTTCAGGTACAAACTGTTAACATTTATTAAGATGTTTATCTTTACTTGGACTATACCCAACGTAATGAAAATAGATGACATATTTGTATGAGCTAAAAAAGAAAGAAAGGAAGAAAGAAAAAGATGTCTTTTTTTCTGCAAAAACATGTTTCCAGAATTTCTGTGTCTTTCATGAAACTGGAAATTTTAAAACGCACGACAAAATCCTCCCTCCCTCTGGGCCTCTGTGGCCACTTTCCCACAGAGCTTCTGTGAACAGTTTTACGTCTCCCACCCGTCTGGCATCTTACCTCTCAGGCAAAGGCACCTGCCCTGCCTTTTCTCCTTCACAGCCTTGAGCATGATGCCTAGAATTGAGTGCTAGGGAGGGGCTATCTTCAGTCTCTGGCATTTAAAAAAAATGTTTCAATAATAAAATACTATCTGAAATTTTTTTAATATTTATTTTTTAATTGTAGTTGTCAATACCTTTTTTTTTTAATGTGGTGCTGAAAATCGAACCCAGGGTCTCCCACACGCTAGGCGAGCGCTCTACCGCTGAGCCACATGAAATTTTTAATCTTATTTTTGTCTTTATTTTTCTTTTGACATAATGATCCCTATTTATTGGGATACAATGTGACATTTTGATTCTTGGATACATTGTCTAATGATCAAAACAGATTGATTTTTTACAAACCATATTTGGGGCATACTAAGACCCATTTTTAACTTCTGGGGTTGCCTTACAGAAGTTAAGTGTTCTTACTTTATTTCTAATGTATGAATGAGTAATGGGAAAACTTACAGAATATAGGATATTTCCAGACTGCTTTGATCTCCCCTCCCTCTGGCCTTGAAGCCCTGGTCGACCTGCTTCAGCTGTGTCCTTTCTCCAGTTCCTTGGCTCCTGGTGAATCTGCCCGATGTCCTACTTCCTCTGCACTGTGACTACTCAAAAGCCTTCAGTGACAACCCTGACCATAATATAAATCAGACCTCCTTCGCCTGCCACTCAAATCCAAATTTAGCCTCAGTGTGCCCACGGATCCCTATTGCTCACCTGAGAACGTGGCTTCAGCCAGATGATGTATCCCCTGTCTCCCACACACCCCCTCAAAGGTACTTCCCGACTCTGCTTCTGCTCCTGGAATGGAGTTCACTTCCTATGCTGCACACTTGCGTCTTTCCCATTCTGAAGAGCAAAGTGTCAATCATCCCTGCCTTACACTGTGGTCAGGAATACGGTCTCCATGCTCAAACGATTCATCCTGTGGAGCCATGGTAAATTGAGCTTCTTGCATGCTAACTCTCCATACTTATGTTATGATTGTGATACAGATCAAAATGTTGGCACTTTGGGGTCTAAATTCCAAAGCATTTCAGGATCTCTTTTCTAGGAAGCACAACCCCCGTGGCGCTAGAAAGTCAGCTAAATGATTTTACAATCTCTTCTTATTTTTATGAAACAACAATATTCCACTCGTCTGGTCATCCACTGTCTCTCCCCAAATCAGCTTCCAAACATCTTAGCTGTTTGCTTTTCTTTCAAGGGCAAAAGTCGTCCACCATAGAGGACATTCTAAAAACTGCACCCCAAGTTTGACAGCAGTGCGTTCCTTTCCATGAGTGAAAGTGAGCGGCCTTCACTTAGGTCACTTAATCAGGGAAGGACCAGGCTAAAAAAGCACACAGCCAGCAATTCTAGCAGGGAGTTCAGATCCCCCTGCAGGGTTTATTTACATCATTTTGGGCATTGGTTTAGGCAGTGGTTTTTCTGGTATGACATGAAAAGTTGAAGTTTTTTTTTTTTTTTTTTTTTTTTTTTTTTACAATATTTCCGAGACTGCAATAATAAGAAAGCACACTCCACTTCCTGGAGTCATAGACAAATGTGGCGAGCCCTTCCTCTGAGGCCAAAAGAACAGTGAAGACTCTTTATTAAGGGAGAACGTTATTTCGTCAGTGTCTCTGCCACTTCCAAGAGATCCTGGTCTCCTTGGCCATGCGTCGTGGGAGACCAACCTTGCATGTGACTGAGTCACACTCCCTGGCTGTGTGCTGAGGCGCTCAGTCACAGAAATATGGCAGAGCTTTCCCCACACTTCTTGGGTTCGAAGGTTGGTGTCTCGTGCATGGGTGTGTCTTGCTACAGCCCCATGGGTGGAGCTATGCTCACCTGTTCCTTTGTAATATAACCCCTTGCCCTGTTTAGGGTAGAATCTTCCTTGTAAGTGCCTTGTGTGTGTCCCCTTCTCTTACTGTGCCCTTGGGTGTGGCCTACCCAGGTGTCAGTCAACCTGCTGACAGTGGACATCGTGAAGATAGACTCAGCCCCCTGAAACCTGACCCCTTGCCTCATTTGAATAGCTTCTCCTCAATAAAAGGGGTCAGCACGAACTCTCGCTCTCTCTCTTGCTGCGGACCCTTAAGGTCAGAGGAGCCGTCACAGCGACCCCAAAGAAAAAGGTATTTGTGTCTCTTGTGTGGTTATTTCATGCAGCCCAGTCAGCCCAGTTTTCCTGAAGTGACCCCTGAGCCTTTTAGTCGCAAAAACAGAAACCTGGCAATGTGTGTCCAGTGGCCACCCAGGTCATATATACTAATGTTGTCCCTCTGTGTGCATGGGTGTAGCAAAGGCACATCTGCATTAAATAAAAACTAAATTCATTGCCTTTCATAGAAGGGCTGTGGGAAGACGGCCTGCTTCTGCCCACTAGTTTCCATTTGGTTTTGTTTGTGGAAACCAGGTCTTTCTCAGCCATTAAATAATCTCCAACTCTACAGAAGCCAAAAGCATAATAAGCCAACAAGACTCAAAGCTACATTTCCCATAAAATTTTACTGAAGAAAATCTACCAAAAATGATTCTTACTTCTGAATTTTCAAAGAAAAGTATTAGTAGAAAGAGCTTCGTGACAATTTTGTTGTGATTCCTGCCCCATAAGTGCCCACTGATTGACCAAAAGAGACTGTAATACAAACTCAGAAACAGTAGCTGCAGAATCACTAAAGAGTCCCATCCTTTTGCACATGTTTATTTTGACACACTCATGCTCACCACAGGCCCTGCCAGTTCTCTGTCCTTTTAGACAACCGTGGTCCTTGGCCTTGCTCTTCCCTGAGGCTAGAGTGTCCTTCACAGCTTGTGCTAGGCCTGCCTCCCTCTCCCCTCACTAGGACCTGAGGAGCGCAGGGACCTTGTCTCCCTCCCTGTGATACTCCTTGCTGGTGCAGTGCACAGAGGCCCTCCTTCCTAAATGCCACCTAGTGCATGGACAGTCACTTAGCTCATAGCACATCAAAATACACCGTACACTGCCGCAGTCCGGCTGCAGCAAAATAGCCGGGGGGTGACGAACAACTTGTGTAGATCAATATGGCAGGAGTGGAAGACGTTTATTGTAGGACAACAGAGGTATTTATACATTTTGCACAGCTTATCTTAATTAGCATAAACTAGATACATCAGTCAACCAATAAGGAATCTCCACACTTGATGGCTCGCTGGTGTTACTTCACAAACCACTCCCTCTGGCATTTTGCCAGGCACCATCCAGACTTGTTTACAGACTTTAACATTTCTCTGGCAAAATGCCAGGCGCCATCCTGACTTGTTTACAGACTCTAACAGTACACACCACATTAGTAACTGGATTATCTATCACCTGGCTAGGAGTTCAGTACTGAAATGTGACGTTAGAGAGACATCAGCTCCTACTCTGCTAACAGGGAACATTATAATTTAAATTCACATATTTGCAAAGTGAAACCTCTGAAAAGTCCACAGTGGAGGGATTTATCTTAAGAAGTTAGAAAGAGATACCAAACAAAGTCGAAGAATAAGAAGGAAAGTGAAGGTAAGAATAAGACAACTAACAAAGAATGAAAAATGAAGAAAATGACAAAATACATGAACATACATGCAATAAAAAGTCAATATCAAGTTGGGCTTGGTGGCACACACCTGTAATCCCAGCAGCTTGGGAGGCTGAAGCAGGAGGATTGCAAGTTCAAAGCCAGCCTCAGCAAAAGCGAAGCACTAAGCAACTCAGTGAGACCCTGTCTCAAAAAAAAAAAAAAAAAAACCAATAGACTGGGTATGTGACTCAGTGGTTAAGCACCCCTGGGTTCAAGCCCTTGCAGACATATACACACAAAAAAAGTTAATATCAAAACTTGATTATAGATAGCATACTACAGTGATGCAGCCACATCACTGTTTATGGCAGCTCAATCCACAAGAGCTAAGCTATGGAACCAACCTGGGTGCCCTTCAACAGATGAATGGATAAAAAAAAGTGATACATTTACACAATGGAATATTAGCCATAAAGAAGAATGAAATTATGGCACTTGCTGGTAAATGGATGGAACTATAGACTATTATGCTAAATCAAATATGCCAATACCCCCAACACCAAAAAAAAAAAAAAAGTTCTCTCTGATATGGAGATGCTAACTCACAACAAGGGGTAGGAGACAGGAAGAACAAAAGTTCATTGGATTAGAGAAAAAGAATGAAATCAAGGGAGGGGGATGGGAATAGGAAAGACAGTGAATGAATTAGACATCACTTTCCTATGTTCACATATGAACATCCAACCAGTGTATTTGCACATCATGACAACCACATGAATGGGAAGTCACACTCCATGTATGTGTGCCAAAATACACTGTACTATCACATCTATCTAAAACGAACAAATGAAACATTTTTAAAAAAAGTTGATTGAAGAGACCAATATACAGGAACAAAACATTACTGTAAGTAAGTCTAGATAAATTCAGAAAAAATGTTTTTTAAAATCTAACACCCACAGGGGTGGGGGGAAGCTTCTAGGCAAAGTAGAAACAAAAGGTATTTGATGGAATGCAAAAATGAAAATTAAAGATAGGAATTCACTTAAATTGGTAAATAATATTTACCAAAAAAAAAAAAAACTGAAGTAAAATTCATACTTAGAGGTGAACTTTTGAGAACTTTCCCCTGAGCTTGAGCATGGATGAGGTGTCCCCAGTCAGGAACACGACTCAGCATCGCGCGTGAGCTGGACACAGAGGTGGGTGGGCAATAGGCCGAGGGCATAGGGGCTGAGGACCACTAGGTGGCGCTGTGTAGGTGCGACGCACAGGGCGCTCCAGGGAGACCTGGGAAGCTCCTCAGCACACAGCCGCTGGCACCCTCTCAAACTACATGGGCTGAAGGAGCCAGGACCGGAACGACCCCATGGGGTCACAGGTCAGGATGGCAGGATTCAACGTTAGCAATGGAAACCAGGGGCTGGGGATAAGCCCAGTGGCAGAGGATTGCCCAGCACCAGCAGCCCAGGGTTTGGTACCCAGCTCCACTATATACATAGATAGCTAAGGGGTGGGGGGTCAGGGAAGGCGGAGAGAAGATAAATTGACAGAAGCAAAAAGTGGGATGGTTAGTGGGTCAGTGCCCTGTTCTCGACCTGAGTGTTGATTAATCACATTGTAAAAACATATTTTAGAAATAACTGTGTTAATCAGAATAATGGGTATATTCTACAAATGCTGTCACCCTTTAAACTGAACCCATAGAGAATTGAGAGAAGCTAGCAACTTAGTCACAAGTGACTTTAGATGACCTTTTAATTCCTCCTCATCATTTCTGTCACTAGTGATCTAGATCTGGTATGGAAAAGAATTTCTTCTGGTAGTGAGAAGAAGAGATGTCATTTGGGGCCCACTTTCTGGTAAAGGCAAAGGAAACCTTTGGGACATGAACAAGGAGAGCCAAGTCATTCCCCTAAGGAGAACCCCAGGAGCCCAGGGAATTTCATTTCGTCCTCGGCACCAAAAGACACAATGAAAGAATAGTCTTCCAAATATTGTTCAGTAATCACAATGAGAATCAAAAGAAATGCAGAGCTGTTTAAAACCCTCATTATCTTTATTTTGTGTTGTTGGACGTCTCTGCGGGTCCAAGTCTATGGAGGCTTGTGGGATGGGAAGGGAGCGTGAGAACGGCTGATCTGTTGGAGGGAAGGGGTTCTGCAGCGCCACATGACCTCACTCTGGATGTATCAAATTCGTGTTTACTAAGCACCACAAAGTTTTTGTGGCAGACTTTCACCCACAGTCTAACCCAGAAACACATGGAAACTAAGTTAAATGCTTGGTTTAACCTAGACATATAATAGTCCATTTATATGCACAGAAAAAAGTTATTAGAACACATGTAAGAAAATATAAACTGCTTTCATTTTACAAATCTATTTCTTCCCCATGCTACAAAAATTATACAACAAAATAAAATAGCTTTTTCCCCTCCTGTTTCTTCCTCTCTCCTCCCTCCCTCATTCTTTCTCTCTCTCTCTCTCTCTCTCTCTCTCTCTCTCTCTCTCATCTTCCCTTCTCCTTCTCAAAAGAGTCTGATTTTACAAAAAACAAAACAAAAAAATCAACAACAACAAAAAAATGAACTGGCATATGGTTTATATGGAAGAAAGTAAATAATGATACCATGAATACAGGGGCCCTTTTGGGAAAACGTCTGGTTACAAACAAGTGTTCAATTCTGTGTAGATCAAATTTGGGTGATTTTTCTCACTTTTCTCTAAGACACAAAGAATGTTAGACTCACAATAGCTGTTAAGTCATCCTTGGAAGCTGAACCACAGCTGATTCCTCCCTAGGTACTCAGGAAGTTTTTAACATGAAGGTCTTGAGAGGGATTTTATTGGTTGGGCTGTTGGATGGGTCATGGGTGGTTGAACGATTATATGCTAAATAATGATCTTGAGTCAAAACAAACCCTGACAGAACTTCTCAATAATCAAATATTAGAGCAAGCTCAATAGACATTTGTACCTTGTCTGCACACAATCCATTGTGACTCATTTGTCTTTAAAATCACACTTCATATTTACCTTCATTGTTACCATTTTCAATATTTTTTTAATTTCCTTGTGTAGATCCAAATGTCTGTCTAATATTGTTCTGCAGCCCAAAGAACTTTATGAAACATTTCTTATAGTACGATTTTGTTGATCATGAATTTTCCTGGTTTTCACTTGTGTAAAAAATCTTTATTTCTCCTTTACTTGTCAGTAGTGTATTAACTGGGCCCAAATTTGGAGGGTTAGTGTTTGGTTGGGTTTTATTTTTCTCCCCTCTTCATCTTAAAGATGCCATTTCATTGTCTTCTGACTTGGATCATTTCTAACAAGAAGTCTGCTGCCTCACTTTGTACTCTGCAAGGGATGGCTTGGGTTTTTTTCTTTTACACTTTGGTTTCTGACAGTGATTGAACAGATGCCTGGGCCTTTGCCCCCGCCCGCCCTCCCTCCCCCGTTTCCTTTGCTCTATGGCTCTGTTAAGTCTCTCTGGGCTTTCAGCTCTGGGGTTTGTGCACTTCACGACTTGGGGGAGATGCTTAGCTATTATCTTTTCAAATGTCTTTCTCTCCGTTCCCCACTAGGAGCCCAGCGTTCCAACCATAGGGCTGAGTTCTCACAACCGATACCTTATGGCCCACAGAGCCTAAAATATTTACTATCTGGTCTTTTAAGAATCATTTTACAATTGACAGTAAGTTTTTCTGTATTAGTATGCCAATTCACAGTTTAACCTTTAGCCATTCAGTAAGAAATTAAATGATTTCTCCTTACTCATTTGTTTGCCCCAAACCTTACTTTGCAATACTGGGGATTAAACCCAGGGGTGCTCTACCACTGAGATATACCCCAGTTCTTTTAAACTTTTATGTTAAGACAGGGTCTTGCAGAGTCACCCAGATTGGGCTGAAATTCATGATCCTCCCAAATAGCTGGTCCTGGCACTTAACTGTCTTTTAATGGCGTCATCTGTTTTTCCCTAGTTTCCAGGTAGTGTGACCCAACTCTGATAAGCTCAAAAAAAGTTGCAATATTGTCTAATTGCTGGCATTTTGTGGATTACTTGTCTTTTTCTTAATGTTAGTTTAAAAATGTTTCCCCCCAAGGGGCTTCAACACAACAGGCTTTTAATATGATATACAGATTTTTAATTCTAGTCATCAAATAATTGGTGACCCATATGTGACACAGAGACTATAGACAGGATGCAGTTAGACATGCCCAGGCGGACTGCATAAGGCAGGTGTTTGCTGCTATGACCAAACTACCCGACATGAACAATTTGGAGGAGGAAAGATTTCTTTTGGCTTGTGGCTGCAGAGGGTACAGTCCATGGCTGGTGGCTCCACTGCTCTGGGTCAGAGGTGAGGCAGAGCATCGTGGTGGAAGGACAAGGTGGAGGAACAGTGCTCAGCTCATGGCAGCCAGAAAGCAGGGAGTACCAGGAAGGAAGGGGCCCCTCCAGGACACACCCCAGTACCACCTTCCCATAGCCTACCCATATTACTCCAACAAATGCACTAACTCACCAATAAGGCACAGTCTCGTGATCCAGTCGTCACCTCAGGGCTGTCCCTGGGAACCCTGATGTGTTGGGGCCTTGCTTTCAAGCATGTGAGCTTGAGGAACCGTCCACATCCAAACCATAGCAAGCACCATCTCTAAAATCCAAGGCCAAGTTTAGAAAATGACCCATGAAGTTCATGGTAAAATGGAAAAGATCAGCCACTGCAGAAGAGGTTTTTGTAGCACTATGAGCCTTGTCACTCCTCAGACCCTGCAGGGCATGGACTGTCCCCTGGGACCCTGGTTCTTCCACTGCACTTCCCTGGATGTGGTTGTGTTGTTATCTTGTACTTTGCCAACATCTCCTTTTTCATAAAGTCGTTGTTAGGATTAAAGGAGGTAAGCTTACTAAAGGGAACAACTGGAAATGATAAGCCATTCCTGAATACCAAAGAAATGACAAAAAAGGACAATTCTGCCTCGTGCACACCTGTGTGTTTGTGTGTATGTGTACACCCAGATACTCACATATGCAAAAACATAGGCATAAAATAAATATGAAATAAGACAGCACACCCAAGACCAAGAATATCGGTTGTTGGATTAGACGTAAATAGGATTTCATGTCTATTAAAAATTTCAGATTGTATACAAAGAAAAATAAAACTCTAAACTACATTCATGGAAATATCCAAAATAAGAAGACTTAGAAAAGATGATGGTTCAGATGACATGAGGATAGATAAAAATTTAAACAGATAGCAAGAAACACAATCTTGATTCTAGATGAGATATAATTTAGTTTGAAAAATATAGAATGAAACCAAGAAAACTACTTTAAAATGCTGACATCTAAAATGTATAATGAAATACATGATAAAATCTATACCTCAAATAATACAGCAGCTACTTTTTAGAGCAGATCCTGGAGGAAATGCATGAAGAAAAAGACAGATACACGCTAATAATAATAGACTAACACATACCTGTCAAATATAGAAAAATCAAGCAGGAAAAATTAGAAAAGATGTCCCAATTCTAAGTTACACAGTCAGTAGAGTCGATCACATAGAATATATAAATTCTCTAATGCAGTAAAAACAAAAGCTAAACAAAAACCCTGACTTCATTGGCAAGAGCCAAGGTGCCCCTGTGGTGTGGGAGGAAGGCATGAGCCAGGCAGGTTGAGGATTGTCTGGCGAACGGTTTCAGCAGGTTTCAACCCCCTCTGGGGGTTGCTGAATCCTGAATTTTCCTGTACCTCACCTGGATGACGGGAGGGGAACATTGGCCTGGAGTTGAAGTGCCCCATGGGGGTTTAGTCTGCACACGAGAGGGACAGTTTCCAACATTCCAGCTGAACATTTAATATAACAGGTGGCGATTTTATTCTCATCATCCAATAATTGATCATTAATATGCAGTAATGAGCCTAAAGATGGAATGTAGTTAGATATAACCATGGAGACCATCTCTAAAATTTGAGGACAAGTTTAGAAGATGACCCAATCTGAAGCTGATAGAAAAATGGAAGAGATTAGCAAGAAAAGAAAGAAGGTCTTACAGTGACTGAATTGTGACTTGGCTGAAATCAAGACAGCAAACTGTTTGCTATCTCTGGGAATCAAGCATCCCTGGGAGAGCAATCTCTCCTGGGTCCGCGAGGCTGCAGATGCCAGAGCGTCGAGAAGACAGAGCACAGTGAGGACAGGATACAGTGGAACTATTTTCTATTAGCCCCTAGCCACTCACCCCAGCATGAGTCCCAGAACCTCCACAGGGGCCTGGCACAGCACCGCCAGCAGGCTCCGCGGAGTGGAGGGAGCTCTCCTTGGAGGGCTGAATCCATCTTTCAATAACACAGCATACCCTGGGAGCAGAGCTGGGATCAGGAGCCTCTGAAGACAGAGCTTTCCCTGCTCTGAGTCCTGCACACTCAGTCGGTCCGGTCCTCTGGTCAGCGGGGGGACTGACTCCAGGATCCCTCTGCAGACACCAGGCCCCATGTGCTCATGCCCCTTGTGTAAACTGTGTTGTTTACCTCCTGCAAACTGTCAGGCACCTCCTTGTTGCTCACTATAGTGTAACAGTGCCCACCTATATCATCTGCTCTGCTGTCTGGTTAGACAGTGACGCCTGCTCAGGTACAGATGTCATTTTTTTTTTTTTTATCAAATATTTTCAATCTGAAGTTGGTTGAACCAACCGCACAATCTGCATCTCTGATCATTGGCTACTGACCACAGACTGGCTTTTTGGGCTGATGGAGAGTGTGGGCAGAGCTGGAAATATCTCTCTAGGCCAACGCTATGGGACCATTTAGTTCATGTGTCCACATCTGCTTGGCTATAGACTCTGTGTCCTGGAAAGTACATGAGGCTATGCGCTAGCCAACAAGGTGGCACCCTTGATCCACCGAGCAGTGGGAAAGGTGAGGGCACAATACCTACATGGCCAGAGTGGCCCAACCCTTCCACAGGGGCCATAGATGGTGGAGAGCACGTGGCGGTCACCCCAAATACCAGCTCCCATTGTAAATGCTACTGCTGCTCCAGTTCTCCTCACCTCTGGTGACTAAGTGACATCATCATCCTGCCGCTGGGGCACTGCTGAGGACCCTGGCAGGATCCTGGCTGTCGCTCTACTCAGAAGGAAAGCTGGTCATGAGGACCGCCCTACACTGCCTTCCAGGCACGGCACACTCTGGCTCCCCTGGTGGAGGCCCTGTGTCCCTTCCGACCCACATGCTGGCAGAACAATGAGGCACTCTGGTGGAACCTTCTTTTCTTGGTGTGATGTCCTCTGAGCTCATCAGCCTGGTCTCCAGAGTGAGGCACACGGGTTGTCAGAAGAACAAGAAGTGCTTTCCTGGGAGCCACTGAGATTTGTGGTTTGTTGTAATGTGACAAAACCATTCATAACGAGCAGATCCAAAAGGTATATTTAATAGTGCATCCCAGTGGGTACTGCTGGATTTTTCTAATCATCCCTTGTTTCCACAGAGGGTGGAGGGGACCTTATGTATTTCCTAATCATCCCAAATCCTACCACTTGGTAGGCTAGGCTTACTTCCCTATTCCCTAATTCATACCTCTCATGGCTACTCTCATCTGGACTGAATGCAGATTCTCTAACTAGAACCTCCCATTTTGATCCAGGTTTTCTTTTTCTCCTCTGCCAGGAAATTCCCAGTGTGACTTGTGACTAGGGACAACTTTTCAAACCATTTCCAAAGTATTGGTGCCACCCACTTGCCTTTTGCATTGGTTCTCCTAGGACTGGACCCCTGCCCAATCCCCACTGGGCCAGCTCAGGGCCTGACTCCTGTATTTCTACCAACCTTTTCCCCAGAGCTGATTTGGTGATCTTTCATACCCTCTAATCTGTGCCTTTTGTGTCAATTTGATGCTAAGTACTACCTCTCCAAACAGCCATTGGACCAGAAGCAGGAGAATCAGTTCAGCAACTCATTCAAATGCAAGACATTGAGTACATCTGCAAGAAAGCAAATATTTCTCCTTGTGTATTTACTTTTCACAACTTCCCTCAGGTGATTCTGATACACAAAAATGTTCCAGCTCCCTGGACTAGATCATTCTCCAGTCACTTGACTTTTCTAAATCCAACTGTTTCCCACCCTGTAGGGGGCCAGCTCTCTGGGTCTCTTTTGCCAATTTTAACAATGTTCACCCTTGCTCTGACTCCAGGGATTCTAGAAAGCTAGGCTCTACCATCCCTGTGTGTATGAGGGCACCTCAACATCCTCGTTCAGTCTTTATACATCTGGGTTGCAAACATTGGGGATTTGATTTATGATTTGTACAAACTGATGAAATGTATCTTCTGGGGCTGTAAAGTTAAGGACTGGATCATAGATTCTGGGTCTCTCTGCCAAGTTACCAAACCCCCAATGGGGTCCCGCCTAAAGTCCTCAACTGATCTCATCTCCTGACATTTTATAGTCTGCATGGGGTTACTGTTTAGAGAACCCCCATAAAAGCTCACGTGTTAGGCAATGCAGTAATATTCAGAGGTGAGAAGATCGGATCGTGAGAACTCTGACATCAGTGGATTAATTCATTTGATGAATTAATAATTTGAACAGATTATTGGGTGGTAACGATAGGCAGGTGGGATGTGGCTGGAGGAAGCAGGGCATTGGGATGTGCCCTTGGGATCATGTCTTGTCCCTGGCTCCTCCCTCCTGCTCCCTCTAGGCTTCCTGGTTGCCATGAGCTTATCCACACTTCTCGGCCACACCCTTCCTCCAGGATGTTCTGCCTGCCTAGGACTCAGCAGGGGAGTGAGCAAACCCAAGACAGAACCTCTAAAACCTTGAGCAAAGAAAAAACTTTTCTTGCTCTAAGTTGTTCTTGTCAGCATTTTGGTCTCAGCAATGAAAAGCAGGCGAGCACACATAGCAATTTTCATACAATCACATGAAATCACCAGCAAGTCCCACTGTCTACTAGTTCTAGAGTTTTCTTTCACAGAGTTTTAGAGATGAAAACAGCCTGCCTAATTTAGTGCCGGCTCTACCCATTTGTCAGCTGTGTGATCTTCTACGTGTTACTTAACATCCTGTGCCTCAGTTTCCTAAGTCCTGTGGCTGATAAAGCAGTTAGAGAGCCTGCTTCCTATAAGAAACCTGATGCTCCGTGTGCATTCAGTAGGTCTGTAGCCAGCACCATGAATTTTTTAAAGTTACAGGCGATTTATTTATAACAATGTATATACAAAACTGCCCATTGTTTTATACTTACCATAGGCAGCTCCTGTCATTGACTCTCCAGTGACTCACGGGTCTTCCTACTCTCTCCTCCTTATAAAGCTAAAGCTCAGTCACAAAGGCTCTGTCTCTCTGCTTCTGAGGAGATACGTACCCTCACATTCACATGCACACCCCAGCTGCATGCTGACACCAAGAAAGGAACCTAGAAAGCAGAGCAAATGGTGCAAACTGGGGTCAGACGCCTCCCAGGCCCAGCCTCAGATTCCCTTGCCTGAATACAAGCAGAATTTGCTGCGGCATCTGACTTTTTAAAAAAACAAGAATCTATATTTAAAGTATGTTCATGAAATAAATTTTTTAAAAAATCTAGGCCTTTCTGGTCAATTGCCCAATTCATAAATATTGTCAAAGCAAAAAAGAAGGGGAGAAAGAAACAGATGTAAATTCTTAGTATGTTGACCAAAACATATATGTAAGCCCACTGTGATATACAGCTGCCAATCTGTGACCTTTGCAATTAAAAAAGAAAGAAACCTAAAACAGAAATGTGTATATGTTCTGATGCAAAAAGAAGTATGAAAACAGGTTATACCAAATTAAATACACATAAATTTCTCCAAAAAATGCTTTATACATTGTTTGTGAGAATTAAAAAATTTAAAAAAGAAAGGGAAATTAGAAATAATTATATTTTATCCCTAAAGTCAAGGTGAGGTATATGGAGATGCCTGACAATGATCATCTTCTCTAACATGAAGTAGAATATTCTTTCATAATAGGAAGAGAGCAAAGCGTAGCGTGTAAGAACATACATGCAGGATCCAGACTGCCCAGCCAGGGCCACATCTTATTTCTGCCCCACTGAGTGAATGGCTTCAGGTGTCCGTCATCTGTCTGTGCTTCAGTTTCCTGACCTGAAGTGGGAATAAGAATAGCACTTAATTACATCAAGTGAGCTCATCATTATCAAGCCTTTAGACTATGCTTAGCATAGCAGAGAGTAAGCGTGATATATTTCTTTCCTTTCCCTCCTCCCCAGTGCTGGGATTGAACCCAGGACCTCAGGTATACCAAAGTTCTCAACCATAGAGCCACATCCCCAGCCCAGTACAATGTATTTCTTAAATAAATAATAGTTTTTATTTGATCAAAACTTCTTTAATACTTCTATTTTTTTAATATCATCTAAGGCAAGCTAACATTTTTTAAATGCCCTATAAAATTTCAACTGAAAGGGATGAAATTCACTCCAATGCTCTAACCTAGAACTCAATGTCCAAGTGAGTTTTACTGCTGTTGGTGATGACGCCCCGGCTCAGATGTGTTCTAGCAAAAAGAAGGAAAGCAGGCTGTGGTGGAGGCGTGTGTGTCTGAAAAGGGTCAGACCTGATGGTTCGAGGTCTCTTCCAGGTATGAAAGTGTTCCTTGTCCTTGGCATCAAAGCTCATGGAAAAGTCAGCTCTAGTTCTTGGTGTTTATAAGGTCCAAGATTTCCTGAAGCCCTGCCATAGACCTCAAATTAAAGAGGCCCAAGTTAAAACATTTTATGATTTTGTTATTCTAGTTAGAAGATGCCTAAAAGCTGGGCAGGATGCCCCAGGACATGAGGTGCAGAGGGTCCAGCAAACAGCACCCTGGAGGAGTAACAGAGGAGGGTGACTCTGACAGCCAGGCCCTTGGGTCTCCATCCTAGAGAGCCTGGGGTGAGAGGAGCGCCCCCTAGAGGCCGAAGCCTGACGTCTGATTTTGGTACTAAGAAGGTAATTGATCCTGGGCAAGAATCTTCCACTCTGGCAGACACACCTTCAAACCATGGAAAAAGACGGTATAACTGGACAATCTTTAAAATCCTGTGAATGGCCCAGCCTCCTCTACACTAGAGTATACAGCAAGACAGTGCTTAAAGGCATGGATTTGGCCCAGACGAGGGTCCGAAGATGCACATGTGGTTTATATTTTCAATGATTTTTTTTTTGTTTAAATAAGAAATATCACCACAGACTTAAATATATAAACAGTGCAAAAGACTTTCTGATGATCCAACTGTTCCTCTTCCCTTGGGCCCTGCACCCAGCACTCTTTCCCAAAGACCCCTCTGTTATCATCTCCCACCCCTTTTGTAAATCACAAATAGTAGCAGATATATGTGTTGTTGGCGCCTTGATTTTCACCAAACATGACACACTGGAGCACATTCCGTATCAGGATATGTGGATCTTGTTCATCCTTCTTAAGGCCACTAAATTTTCCATCACCTAGATGAATGTAATGAACTGAACCACCACACGCCTTAAGGCAGTGCTGGGGATTGAACCCAGGAGCTCACACGCCAGGCAAGCAAGCCCTCTACCACCAGGCTGCGTCCCCAGCCCCCACGCCATCCCCCTATTAATGGGCTTTTGCATTTACAAAACACCAACCTATGAGTAAAGCTAATCAGACACCCTGTGTGGACCCCCTCCTAGGTGTGCGAAATTGATGGGGGGTGCTTGACTTTTTCTAGGAATTCTTGGATTCTTCATGGAAGAGATAAGAGGAGAAATATCATGTTTTTGCCTAAGAAAGAAGACTTGGTTCTCATTTATCCAGTTAGATTTCTCTTGCTTTACTTTAGTGAGAAACAATCTTTGTCTCTTTTTAAAACACAACTTAACACAAAACTTTTGGGGTCGTAAGATGGTTCCAAGCTCTCCTTGTGAAGCTGCTCATTGTTCTTAGTGCTGTCTGTCTTCATGGGCTGGTTTTCAACAAAATTGCAATAACATGTTTGACAGGAAACAAATTCCAGACAGATTTTCCCCATAATGCTAAGCAGACTTTTTAAAAGAACATATATCCTAAGGATACCTCAGTCTGAAACAAGTTGGCTCAACTTATTTTCTTCCTTGGAACAAATACAATGAATAGTTTTGTTAATCCTAAACACTTTTCAACAAGTAAACTAAGACATGGAGACCATCTAATTTTCAATTGTGTTTGGCCAAGCAGGCAGCGTGACCAAGGAAGCCCTCATGTGGGATGCTGCTTTTTCTCTGATGGATTGGCTCACATGACTTTCAGTTTAAGCCAACAACATACCACAGAGGCTAAACTCTCATGAGATTATGTCACTATCAAGAAATACACAGCAGAGTTTATTCTCTGGCTTACACGACTACAAGAAGGTTTGAGGCATGGAGGAGCATAATTTATTATAGATCTGCAATAAAATCATCCCAGACCTTACCAAGTTGAGCTCATCAATGGGGCCAAATTAATCTAATGACTTCCATTCCATCAGCTTTAGTCCATCTTTCCTAAGACCCGTGGGGGTGGGGGAGGGCTCCCTCTACCCTCTAAGTTCTTTGCCTAAGCTCTGAATTAAATTGACAGAAAGCAGAATAACAGAAGAAAAGCAATTTTACTTACTTGCATGGGTGGGAGTCCCTCAAAGATATGAGGCTCAAAGAAGGACCAGATTATGAAAGCTTATGTAGCATCCTGGGTTACAGAAAGGAAGAGAAGCTTCTGGGGACAGGGAGGTGACAAAACCTGGAGGGGGGGTGAATAAGTGTCCCATCCACAGCCCACTTGTGCCTGATGGGACAGTGGTCACAAGACTGAAGAAAGGCATCATGAAAGGCCCAGGCTTTACTGAGAAACGCTCACAGGGAGGTCCAGCGGTGCACCCTGACAGACAGCACCTCCGTCCCTGAAGGTGCTTCCCCAAGCAGGGCTCCCTCCCCCACAGTGCCCTGTCTGTGGCAGCTGGCTAGAGGAGTGGCAGGCCTCCTCTCCACAGTGCCCTCTGCCCAGCTGCCCTGAGAGAGGTTGGTCTCAGTGAGGCTGCAGAGGCAGTGAGGGCATCCACACCAGTGCACGCTCCTGTCCTTTCCGTCTCAGCCGCCGTCGTATCACCTAACAGAACAGACCTGTGTTTATTTTGTGCTCATTAACTACCACCTTGATTCTATAAAGCAGAAAGCAGATTAACACCATTCTGCCATAAATTAAGAAATGTTCCTAAATAGCGATTTTCTACACAGAAAGGAATTTTCCTCTAGAGTCTAGGGCTTCAAACATTTGTGCCTCAACTGTTCTCTCCAGAGTTGTTTCCTACATCAACAGTCCCCCAGGAGTTGCTCAGTTTCACAGTATTCACGGGCTCCAGGTCTTTTTCGGCATCTTTATCCTAAGCCCTCTAAGCAGCAGGTGTCCGGTGAATTCCCACTGTGGACTGCGCTGCCCGCTGGCCAGCACCTGTACCAGGAAACGCTGTGGCTTCAACCTGCCTATGCGCCCACATATGCTGGAAAGTACTTTAATCAAGAGTCACTGGGGGCTTTGGGTTTGGTTTAATTCCTTCTTTGAGTCATTCTTCTAGCCTGGCTGGAAATTTCCTTCTGTCTTGTGACTGTAACTAGCCCAAAGAACCTGGAAGTTGCATTGTCTAAATTCACTTGATTTATTCTCCTCAGTGCAATGAAGCCATTTCTTTTTGTTGGGTTTCTGTGACTAAATCCTGAAGGGCTTTCTCATGTCTCCTGTGTTTTAAATGAAGCTCAGACAACTTTGACTTCAGCATGACATTCCTAAAATTCAGGAAGTTGAAAACATGTGATTGCATATAAAGATTGCACATGAAGAATAAGATCTATGCACTGGAATCCCCCAAACTCCTTCTGACAGACTCATGTAGGCTCAAGAATAACATCACATGCACCACGAGTGAGAAGGAGGCCCCTCCAGAGGTAACAGATCTGGGTTCTGCCATAGCATGCCAAACACCTCCCTAGCAAGCTCCAGAATGCATGTGACCTGCCTCAGCCAGCTTCTGCATCAAGTAGTGGGGAAATGCTTATGCATGTGGCATATGTCTAAAGGCATGTGGCAGCAATTATTAAGCTCCACTTGCACAGTAAGAGTGTGTACTTGACAGCATCTTGGGCGGGTATGGTCTACGTTTGTGATCTCCTATTCCATTTACTGCTGTGATAGCACCACTATCCAGAAGCAAGATTATAAAACTGGCAGAACCTCTCTTCCATCACCTGCTGAGTCTTTGGGACCTTCTTTGAATTAATTAAAATGAGGAAAAGTGAAGTATGGAATATAGTTCATAGAATTTTTTTTTTAAATAAGAAAAAAAAGCTACATTCCAACCAGTGATTGCTTTAAAGTTTAGCAACCCGATGAAGAGAAATAAGTGATAAATCTCGGGGCAAAGTTAAATAATTTTTTAGCAAGTAAATATCCCAAACTTGGAGAGTGCCGCTGTTTCTACACAGGAAGACTCAGCAGTCCACTTGCCCTCCTTGAAATAGAAGTGAGGTAAGCCTTGGCCTAGTTGAATTCTTTCCAGAGAGCTCAGAGTCTGTCCACAAACAGATTGATGGACTCCTTAAAGCTGGCAAATGGCACTTCATCTTACAAGCTGAGGCCCCTGGGTCCCCAGGATCTCCACATCCTCTCCCCCTGCCATCACCCTCCACTTTGTTGGTCTCATTCCTCTGTACACTAAGCAAATTTCTCCCTTCATCCAAATTCCTACCCTTCCCCTCCTGCTAGCAGTCCTTCCAAGGGTCATTTTTGTAAGATGATCTAGAATTTATTGCCTGAGCTGGGGCATTTTAGACAGAATAAATGGGGAATCAGTGAGCGCTCCAGGGTATTGGGAGGTAAAACATGGCTGTTCTATGACATGGAACTGACCTCACCCTCCCTATACCTGGTTACTATCATGCAAGCTTCCCTCTTTCATCTGAGATCCGCCTTTCTTTATACCACCCCATCATCCTCTCCAAAGGTTGTGGGGGGGCAGCCTCACCTACTCCCCAGGGCTGGTGTACCAAAAACCTCAGCCCTTGCAACATATTCCACGGCTCACTCTCTCTTCTCCTCCTCCTTTTCTCTCCCTCTCTCCTCCTTCTTCATCTCTACCTCCCTCCCTCTTTATTTTCTACCTCCCCTTCCTCCTCCTCTCTTTATCTCCATCTCCCTACTCCTCTCTTCTCCCTCCTTTCTTCCTTCTTTCCTTGATCTCTATCTCCCCTCCCTCATCTTCTCTTCCCTCTCTACTGAGTTCTCTTTGGTTTTCCGATCTTACTGCTACATCTTAGCTACATCTAGCCCTCTACATCTTACCCAGTCTTTCTCTTCTCATTATTTGCATGCTTCATGTCCCTGTCTCAAAATTTAAAAATCATAAATAAATAAACAAAAGGGCTGAGGATGTGGCTCAGTGCTTAAGTGCCCCTGGGTTCAATCCCGGGTACCAAAAAAAAAAAAAAAAAGAGAAGGATCCTCAATTAATATTTAAATTGCAAGAATAGAATCTCTTAGATTTGTTATGATAACCTTTTTTCCCATGAAAACTGGACATCTTCTCAACAAATATGGTTTTAAGTTTCACCTAAACATCAAATTTTGGAGGAACAAGTAAAATAGCAAAAATAAGAACAAACTTGTAATCACTTTGTTTCTACTGTCAACTAGCTTCTATTAAATTGTGTGTGTGTGTGTGCGAGCGCATGTGCATGCCGCTGTCCTAAGACATTTCATATCTTACATATTTTAAGGCTAAAAACTATTTAGTTTGACATCTAATTGTTTCCTCAAATTAAATAACTCATTCCCAAAGAAAACTAAAATAAGGTATCACAGACCTCATTGAAAGCTCATAATTAAGCATAAAAAGTCATTAACATGTGTGCTTAAGGGAATAAAACAGATTTTACCAGAGCCCAACAAACCACCCTGCAAACCAAGAAGCCGCCCTTCCCCTCTGGCTGCCAGTGTGGTCTGAGTTCACCCAGCAGGTCCAGGTCAAATCCGGTAGATGCACAGGCCAGTTGGACAATCCTGAGACAGTTGCAGAGGCCAGGCGACCCTAGCTGGGTCATTAGCTAGAGTCGCCAGGCAAGTCCATTCCAAGGAGTGATAGTAGACAGAGGCTGAGGAGCAGGGCCCAGTACTAGCACCAGAGAACAATGTCAGCCTCAATTTAAGGGGTGAATGTAAAAGCAGAAGGAGCCCAGGCCAGACGTAAGGAAGCAAGAACAAGAATGGATCAGGACACCGAGTGCCAGCCGCAAGCACGTGGTAATACGTCTTGTTTCTGCTCCTGCCACGTCCAGGACTTCAGCTGGGAAGGCGCAACAGCTAGAAATGGTCAACAGATGGACGGGTTAGCTGCAGCCCCATTGACTCGTGTATTCAGCATTTGATGTTGGCGGTCAGCTAGACACTCAGCAGGGGCCATGGACAGAGCCCCCTCAGGCCTCTGCATTCTCACAGGGCCCCATAAATAAGCATTCCTTCAAAGAGGCAGACGGCGCTACTTTTCCAGCCCAGCCTCAAGCCAATCCTTAGCCACCTGGGTTCATGAAGAGGCACTCACAGCTCACGGGGAGGGTGGGACCACTACAGGTAAGAAAGCCCCTGTGACCCAAGGTACTCTGCATCCATGTTTTGGAAATAAATCTGCCACACCACAAATGTAAGCAATAAGATGACTTCATACTGCTCAAACTGCAAAACCAGAAGTTGGATGAGATGGAATGATGCCATCAAAATGTGAAGGGTAATAACTTCCAAGCTAGAATTCCATCTGCAAGCAAACATAAGTAATGTGCACACGGGGTGGTGACATCCGCAGACATCAAGCATCTGTGGTATTACAGGGCTTCATCCCCAGAAGGTCACTGGATAGGCTCCAAAATGAAATCTTAAACCAACCAAGAGGACATGTGGGTCTAGAAAATGGGGCTGTACAGATAGAGGCAAAGGCATCTCCAGAGGAAGATGGAGTCCATGGTGATAACCATATGCCTGGTGGAAGGAGCTCCCAGCTCAGATCCAGGGAGAAACTTCCACAAACATGAGGTTGACAGAACGTGTTCCATCTGCACAAGAGAAGATCTAGACAGGTGGTGATCATTTGTATAAGAAAAATAATATTTTTTTATAAAAACTAAGGAAAGGGGTCAAAAACAAGATTCACAAGAAAGTGCTGTGAACTTCCAAAAGCTACCACAGTTGGGCACGGTGGCACACACCTGCAATCCCAGTGACTCAGGAGGCTGAGGCAGAGGATCACGAGTTCAAAACCAGCCTCGGCAACTTAGCAAGGCCCTAAGCAGCTCAGTGAGACCCTGCCTCAAAAAATAAAAAGGGCTGGAGATGTGGCTCAGTGGTAAAGCACCCCTGGGTTCAATCCCTGGTACAAAAAAAAAAAAAAAAGAAGAAGAAGAAAAGGAAAGGGAAAAAAAGGTAGGAGAAAGGATTTTTCATATTTTCACCATAAATAAACAATAAATGTTTGATGAGATAGATATATTTAAAATGATTTAAACCTTACACACTGCATACATGTATCAAAACTTTACATGGCACCCCCCTTAACATGTACGATTTTCATGTTTTTTCATAACAGTTAAAACACAAATTTTTAAAAAAGCAAGTTCGTCATCAACTTTAAGAGGAACATAAAGTTGTGTGAGAACATAATCAGCTGTAAGAAAATATCACCCAGCAGTGGACAGCCTTTATGGACTGGTGCTCTCGGCAGCATGCAGCTTGTTCTGATGAAAGTCATTAATGAGAGACTGGAGTGAAAGCTCTCATGAGTGCTGGGGGAGGGGATGGGGGTGGGAGGTGAAAGAGAAAAGGCCTTATGTTCCCTGGCGGGATGGTACTAGAAAATGTCTAAAACTGGAAAACCCTGAAGAAGCCATGCACTATAGTATTTAGATAGGTGGAGAAAAGAATCAGCTAAAAAAAGAATACAATAAAAGAAATTATTCTTTGGAATAGGGAAGGGAGGCATTGCAGACTTTAATCACTGAAGGCTTTAATCATAAGGCCTGGGAAACAGTTTATGTGCACAAACAGTAATGCCAGAAATACACAGGAAGTAAGTAGCAAAAGAGAAGCATGGAAGTTCATCAAATAGCAAAATTATGTCCTATAAGCTTCCGATGTCCGTAGTTGGCACTGCCAGTGGTGGTATTTGGTGGTGGGAATGATGCTGTTTTCTTGGTGGGGACGTGTCCTCCTCTAGTCTTGGCTGCACATTAGAATCATCTCATTCCTGGTCTAACCATTTTTTTTTTTTTTTTGGTGCTGGGGATTGAACTCAGGGGCACTGACCACTGAACATCTCCAGCCCTATTTTGTATTTTATTTAGAGACAGGATCTTCCTGAATTGCTTAGCACCTCGCTTTTGCTAAGGCTGGCTTTGAATTTGCAATCCTCCTGCCTCAGCTTCCAGAGCTGCTGGGATTATAGGCCTGTGCCACAGTGTCCGGCTTAACCCTTTTGCTTGATGGCTCAGAGTGAAACTTGCTCACAAGTATGTTTTTAAAGCTCCCAGATAAACAACCACGGCTTAGGAAAAGGTTGGTAATATCTTTGGGCAAAAAGCCAGATGATAATTGTTCGGGGCTTTGTTGACCACATATGGTCTCTATCACATAGCCCTCATTTTGTTTGTTTAGTTGTATAGCCCTTTAAAAATGTAAAACCCAGACTTAGCTCATCTACCACGGGCCACCGGTGGCCAGCAAGCGGTATGAGCCCAGCCATGCACGGCTCTGCACAGCTGCCCTTGGCTCTTGGTGGCCTCCTCACTATTCCCAACAATTTCAATTAAACACATAAGCAGTTTTTTTCCATCCAGAGACCTTTCATATTTAACGATTAAAGAATAAGGGCCAACGTGAAAAAGGGGGGAGAAGACAGAACTCAGGAAATGTCAATAGGTAATTGGAAAATTCAAGTAAGTAGCAAACAGACGGAGGAAGCAATGTGGGAGCCTCGAGCGCAGGCACCACTGGGGCTGGCAGTGAACTGGGCCAGTTTGTCTTGGAGTCTAATATCGTCATCAGGGGACCCCAGGAAGCCTCAGGACCTGACGGCCAATGTGACTGCAGAACTTGAGGCCAAAGCAGAAGCCCAACACCCAGGGACAGAGAGAAAGCCTGCTACTCTGCAGGCAGAGCCAATGCCACTTAGAGCAGTATCCTTGCACTCCCCACTGTGAGCCCAACAGCCCAGGTAAACAGCCCCTGCTGCACCCATGGGAGAAGCTGCCTTGCTGCCCCATGAGGTTGCCAGGCAACCAACTGCCCTGACACAACTGCTCCACCTGCCTCTCGGAGCATGAGTGCAGCCAAGCATCACCAGGTGTGTGAGGAGGGTCTCCAGTGTGAAAAGGGACCAGAAATAACAATCAGGGCCCAGAGGAAAGGAAGCACCCAAGGAGCATAAGAAAACTTCCAAAAATATATCAATAACATCCTCAGAAAGACCAGAGGGTATATAGCAGTCCTAAAGCAGAAATGACTAGCTAAAAATAACAAAAGGCTATTTAAAAAGAGCCAAGTAAGAGCTTTAACACTATTAAATGTAGAAAAACTAAATTCAGAAATGCAACAGCAGATTTGGAATGTAAAGTGGTAGAAATGTCTTAGAAAACTGGAACCAAGATACAAAAGAACCAAATTGTTTAAGAAGGTTATAGGGTTAATATAGAAGACCCCAATATACCAAGTAATAGGGGGCCCAAAAGATAAAGGAGAAACAAAGCAGAGAAAGATCATCTTAGGAATAATATAATGGTTTCCAGAAGAGAGGACAAAACTCTCCAGATTGAAGGGTGATCACATGCTCAGCACACAGAACAAAATAAACCAAAGCACATCATGACGAAATTAGACTCCAGAGACGTAAAAGAGGCAAAAGTCAAAACACTTCTAGAAATAGAAAACAGGTTATTGAGTGGAGGATTGGAAAGTCAAATAGCATTATCATTTCAGCAGCAAAACTAAAATGAGAGGGGACAGAATTTGGAGCAAGACCTTCAATATCATCAGTGGAAACAACTGCCACTTAAATGCTAGATCCACCAACTGTCATTCAAACATGGAAGCTGGATTTGGATTTTCAAACACTCACAACGTTTGCCTACTGTGCACTTCTTTCTAAATACACTTCAGGGTTTGCTAAGCCCAAGGAAGAAAGAGAAAATGCACAGAAAAGAGGACACCTTGTGGAGGGGAGCGATGTAGAAACCCAGAGAGAACCAGTACCAGCTGTGAGAGCAGCTCAGAGGGCCCAGAAGAGTGACCCCCAAGGTCAGTGTGGCCCTGATGGGTCTCAGTACACAGAAAGCATTAAAAGACATTTGACAGATTTACGCAGCTGGGAGAGAACTCTCTAGGGACACATAGAAACTAAGCAAATGAGAACACGAACATTAATTATCATGCAGGATAAGACAAATAATACTCAGAACATCACTTGACTCAGCAAAAGAGTCTTGTATAATAATAATAAGGTAAAACTTGGTTTCAGTTCAACCAAAGTTCTAACATAATTATACTGAAAGGCTGTAAATGGGAATTAATAGGAGAGATGGAGCAAAAGAGCCAAACTATTTGTAAAGCAAAAATATCAGCTGATGTCTAGACTTGGGGAATAGAAAGCTTATTTTTAAAGATGAGTATAATGTTTGGAAATGAAGTGGTAATACAAAAAAACAAACTTAAAATGTATGGCCTCTAGATAGCAGGTGAATAGTGTACAGAAATACCTTTGATTAAAAATATTATTGTAACAAGAAAACAGTATATAAAAAAATTAGGTGCAAATTATCAATAATGGCTTAAACTAATTCCTCCTTAAAAGGATGCACTTATCAGGATTAGATAGGATCAATTAGAACCCAAATCAGCAAACTATAAACAGGGTTCCTTGTGTAAATTCTAATTACAAACATTTCTGAGTTTATTTAATTTTTAGAATAAATATTCAATTTATATTATTAGTGAAAAAAAGTAGGAAACACTAGGATGAACAGCTGGCTACTATTTTAAGGAAAGCATGTGTGCGTGTGTATTTTTATGAAGGCTATCTCTGCAGAAATGCAGCTGGTACTGGGAAATAAAGTCACCTGTCAGGAAGAGAACTGGGATATGGAGACCAGAAATGAGAGGAAGGCTGGCTTTCTTCTGTGTGCTTTTGCATATTGTCTTTTAAATATCCTTACAAATGAATTTGCTTTGTATTAAAAGCAAGGGAATTTTGGTCGTAATGAAAATGCATATGTGTCTTTTGTCCAATATTATATACAAAGAAATAAATATTTGCATGCATTTCATTGTTCTGACATAACACATACAGGGGGAAAGAGCAGTCCACAACACAGAGGTGTAGAGTAATGGGACATTCATTCTGGAATGTTCTAGGTCTGGTGCCAGCATGATATGCAGAACCTGGTGCTCATTTAAGTCATTTGGGCTGGAGAGAGGGCAGGTGAGCTGAAGTGACTGACAGATGAGCTCTGTACCCAGGCAAAGGTTGCAGAGCAGAAGGAGCAGGGAGGAGGGGAGAGCAATGGCTAAGAACGTGTTAGAAACCTTGGTCATGGTACCTGGCACATCCACAGTTCTTTCTCAGAACAGTGGCCCTGTGTTAGGGACAGCCATAAGTGGCAGTGCCTAACCCCCATTGGTCCCCAGGTCCTCTCCCCTCCATGGCTAATTAGTGCAGCATGGGTACCTCACATAGCTAGCCATCCACCCACCCACCCAATGTTTATTATGTATTTTACCTCCTACACATCCTGGAGAGAAGGAGGAAACAGTCGCAAATTTGAGACAAGGACATGAGAAGGCCTTAGCAAGGTAAAGTAAAATGGAAACAGGGACACTATGTGGAGAGAAGAGCTACCTAGTTGGTGGAAAGGGAAAATATAAAAACATCAACTTAGTTACAGCACAGCCATGAGGAAACCTCTGTGTGTACTTTGTTTACTCACATAGTGTTTAGATCACTTTTATAATGCAAGACTAAAGCCCCATTTAAAACCTAGTAAACTTGCTGAGAGCCATGGCCAAGTCTGTATGGCCCCTGGCATTTTGCCAACAGTATTGATTGACAGGCGAGGCATTATTATCCGCCTCTGCCGCAGTCCGGCTGGCTGCAGCAAAATAACCAGGGGGTGACGAATAACTTGTGTACGTTGATACAGCAGGAGTGGGAGCCATTTATTGCAGGACAGGAGCAGTATTTATACATTCCACACAGCTTATCTAATTAGCATAAACTAGATACATCAGTCAACCAATAAGGAATCTCCACACTTAATGGCTCGCTTTTGTTACTTCTCAAACCACTCCCTCTGGCATTTTGCCAGGCACCATCCAGACTTGTTTACGAACTCTAACATTCCCCTGGCAAAATGCCAGGGGCCATACAGACTCGGCTGTGGCTCTCAGCATAAACTGGACAAGGAACTTAGTGAGCTTATCTCATTGACTCCAAGTTCTAAAATATGATCATACTTGGCACAGCTCAGTACCATGTCACAACAGGGAGTCATCCTTGTGTCAGCCTCTTGTCCAACAGAAAGATACACTGCCCTACGTTTGCTGAAACAGGCACATGGGCTTTCTGGCACGAGGTTTATAAAGCTTGTTTCAGATGATTATAGAAAGTCAGCAACATGGCTGATGTAAGAGAAACGGATAGTGTAGGAATTTTACTTACTGCTAATCTCGTCAGATAAAATAAACTTCTGGTGTCTTGAGAGTTTAGTTTTTTGTTTTTCTCCTTCAGCCTTAAACAGAATCATTTGTTCTACACACACTGTAAAAACTTCAGCCTGATTTCCACTCTCTGGAACCAACGTGTTTCTGATATCTTCTTTCTGCTGTAGGCCCAAATCTTGGTCCATCAACAACTAAAAAAAATATTTTTAAAAAAAGAATGGTCTGCAAACGCACACAAGAATCTTCACACTTAAAGAAGGGATCATCCAGAAGATCCTCAGAGACACTGCGTGACAGCAGCATGATATGCAGAACCTGGTGCTCGTTTAAGCCATTTGGGCTGGGGAGCGGGCAGGTGAGCTGAAGTGACTGACAGATGAGCTCTGTACCCAGGCAAAGTTTGCAAAGCAGAAGGAGCAGAAGGAGCAGGGAGGAGGGGAAGATCAGGGTGTGGCCTTTTGGGGATTACCTGACCCAGCTTAGAATACTGCTGGTAGGAATATAAATTAGCTCACTTAAGAAAATAGCTAGCCTTTCCAGAAGTCAAACCAAGGGACACCCGCTGACCCAGAAACTCACTCCAGACATAAACAGAAGATATGGACAAAAATGTCCACATCACTGCTGATGGTAAAGGCTCCACACTGTAGGCCAGCCAGGTGCCATCAACACAGGATGGACTATGGTCCAGCCACACATCATAGCACAGGACACTAATAAAAATGGTTGCAAACATACAGGAATATGGGTCCATGGCACAAGAGTGACATTAAGCAAAAGAAACTATGCCCCAGAGTACGCCATATGACTGCATTCCTAACAAGTGCAGTGTGAACACAATAAATTCTCCTAGAAATTCAGAGTTACCCTTGGTTGGTGGCCATCCGAAGAAACCACAAGATTGCAAGGACAGGTAGTATTCTGGCGTTTGATCTGGTGTTGGTCACTCACGTGGTCAACTGTGAAAACTCACGGTACCAATTTATGTAAATGTACACTTTGGGGTGTTTATAATTCTATTAAAATTTTAAATTATATTACCTGGTTAGGAGCAGGATTTCTTAATAAAAATTAACTGAGTGCTATACTTACGGTTTGTGCATTTATTTTTAGAAAGTCTTCTTCATTCTTCCCTAAAAAACACCCCTGACACCCAGCCAAGAGGATGAAAAACTCACTTGCTTCTTGGAGCCCAGGCTAAGGCTAGTTCGACCAGAGGAATCCCCTGCCTTCAAATTCTCTCACTTCTCCTCTTCTTTTATGGGTGGATGGAAGGATGGATAGACAGACACAGAGAGGTGATAGAGATGAATGACAGATAGTGATAGAGATTTTTTAATAGTTAAAATGATCTCAGGGGAAGAATTGCAGCCTGAGAGTCAGCAAGAATTCCACCTGGTTACCTATTAGGAGAGCAGTCAATTTGGGGAGGGGGCTTGGATCACAGATTTGTTCTGACCTAGTGAGCTTCTAGAGAGTGGAAGGCATTGATACTATGGCTGGACTTCTTACTGCAGAGAGAGATGCTGCTCTCTCTGCTGCCAGCTGGAGTTCTGGAAGGAGTTGAATATCCTGAGCTAAAATATGACAAGCAGTCTTCGGATGGAGACAATTCTCTACTTTTCAGTTTCCTTAAGAAAGGATTTTCCTAAGCACGAGTTTCTTGTTCCACCCTTAACTCACCATCCCCAGCTGGAGTGGATTCACCAGATAGATGAATTCAAAATAAAAAGCCGCAGGCTTCTCGAGCACCTTCCTTTTAAGTAAGGCCCAGGGAGGTCACCGTGAGCATCGCTGTGGGGAGGCCTCATTTGCTGGGGATGCTTGTGACCTGTGACCCTTTCACAGCCCTTTCTGAATGCAGCTGGAAAGAGGTAAGAGTCAGAGTAGGTCCTGAGTCTCGGGATCTGTCTTAAGTCTTTTCTTGTCACGCATAAGCCCCTTTCTGATAGCTATGAAACTGATATTTTGATTTCTAACTGCCTGAAATTATTTCCAAGTTTTTTTAAAAAAACGAGAGAGGGACTGGTAGCATGTGAGCGTCACTGGATTCGATTCTCAGCAGCATATATAAATAAATAAAGGCCCATCAATAACTAATAAAAATTTAAAAAAAAATGTACTACTTCAAATGACAAGAATCAAGGCTTTATAGCTATTGGGACATATTTTCACTTGGGGCATCACGAGTCCTCTTCCTATATTTTCAGTTTTCAGGCCGTTTCCCCCAGAACCCTTGTGTGACAGTCTCCTGTGGAACAGCTATGATGGTCTGTGGGGCCCAAGCCTGGCCTCACGTCCTGTGTGTGATGTAAAATCAGCTCTGTGTACCACTTGCAGGGCCGGCTTGGGGAGGGTGAGGGGAAGCTGTTCTTAAAGCGATGCTCAGATCTTGGACATTTTAAAATCAAGTTTCCTTATGGAAACATTTTCAGTCTGAGGTCAGCAACATTAATAGAAAAAAAACAGCATCAAACGCTTGTGTGTGTTCGAATGTTGGACCCAAGTGCTCTTTTCTCACGTCCATATTCCAGTGTACAATCCAACTGCAGTTGGGCCACAGTGGGAGGCTTCTCCTGCCACCATGGATCTGCAGAGCAGGGGACCCTCAAAACCACCATATAGCCATTATTTAAGTAATGGGGAGTAAAAGGAAGGAGTAGAAACAGCATGAGGCAAGAAAGGGGCAAACACACCCAAAGGTCACCCAGGTCCTGCTCATTGAGATAAGGGCACCAGGGGTTTTAAGTTTTAAATTGGTAATTAAGAAAGTCTGTTAGGGAGCACTGAGGAGGCGTGGTCCTGGGCGGCCATGGTCAGTGTGCTTCGGTCACTGACGTGGATCCTCACCACTGTGAGGAAGCACTCGGTGCAGGCAGTGTGTTTCTCAGTCCTGCCTGAAAGTCTCTGACCCCAACGCTCAGGTAGGGGCTTCCAAAGACCTGGCAGGAGATGTGAACTTTGACTTCCATCTGCCAAGTTGCAGGCCCAGGAGAAGTGAAGCATCAGTGGAATCTAGCTGGGAAGCAGGAGAGGTCCCAAGGGGATCCTAGCTGCTGTGATGATCTCGAGCCTCTTGGCCTGGGTCTCAGGGAACAGAAAGGGGTAGGACAGTAATTGCCGAACCCCTGTGGCTAATCATTGGGAAACTATGGAAAACGGGAGAGGTGCCAGGAGACTGAAGAACAGAAAGTATTTCTCCAGTTTTCAGAAGGGAAAGAAGGTGGATTTATTGAATTATAGATCAGTCTGCTTGACAAAAAATCCTAGATGATTTTTCAAAAGAGCACATGCACACTTAGGAAAAAAGAGGCTGATCAAGAGAGAATAACTTCCATTCGTTTCCTTGAGACCAGCTCACTGCTTGACTTGGTTTGGTTTGACAGTGTGGGTGTGTGGGCGTGGGGGGAAGGCACAGTAGAAGTCATGCTTCAGCAAATTAGTGTTTCATGACAACGTTATGCAAGCTTTCCGAGGATGCAGGCTGGATGTTGGGACCCTCAGCTGTGAATGTCATTCCCTTTCAGAGCATGCAGACAGGCCTGGCCCTGGGCGGAGTTCTCTTGCCTTGGCCTGCTCCATGTTTTCCTATATTTTGGTGAACATCAGTAACCTATTAGTCTCACCTGAATTCAGGTGAAATCCACAATCCCCTAAGTATCTATCTGCCTGCCCTTGAGAAAGAACAACCCCGGCTGGCCCTTTCTTGCCTACACTGCTGTAAACCCTGGTGTATAGGTTAAGTCTGGCAGTTCCACTCTAGCCACCACGGATGGGTCAAGGTAACGGTGCATGAACCAAGCAAATAGTCAGGGCATAACCTTAGGAAGGAAAAGTCTGCCTTTAAGAGAACTTGCCTAGGCCAGGTGCAATGGCACAAGCCTGTAATCCCAGTGGCTCAGAAGGCTGAGGCAGGAGGATCAGGAGTTCAAGGTCAGCCTCAGCAAAAGTGAGGCACTAAGCAACTCGGTGAGACCCTGTCTCTAAATAAAATACAAAATAGGGCTGGGGATGTGGCTCAGTGGCTGAGTGCCCCTGAGTTCAATCACCCATACCAAAAAAAAGAGGATTTGCCTAAAAATTCTTTCCTCCAGGTCCCCCCATATTAGACGCATATAAATAGATTCAACCAAATGCTGGAAAGATTAAATGCAAAATAAAGAATAAATCTAAATTCTGTAGTTTTGTGATCTAATACTTTTGGGCCTGCTGTTCTAAAATCAATAGGATACCAAATGATATTTCTTAAAATCCTCGGAAGCCAAGGTCATTGCCTCATCAGGGACTGAAGCACACTGACCATGTCCGTCCAGGCCCACGCAGCCTCTGTGTTCCCTAACAGACTTTCTTAATTACCAATTTAAAACTTAAAATCCCTGGTGCCCTTATCTCAAGGAGCAGGACCTGGGTGACCTTTGAGTGTGTTTGCCCCTTTCTTGCCTCATGCTGCTTCTACTCCTCCCTTTTACTCCCCGTTACTTAAATAACGGCCATATGGTGGTTTTGAGGGTCCCCTGCTCTGCTGCTCCGAGGTGGCCCAACTGCAGTGGGAGCTCCGAGCACTTGGATTGTACATTGGAATATGGACATGAGAAAAGAGCTTCCACACAGGAAAAAACATAAAGACCTTTGACCCCTGAGTCTGGTTTATTTCACTTGAAATAATGGTGTCAGGTTCCATCCATTTTCCTGCAAATGACATAATTTCGTTCTTATTTATGGCTGAATAAAACTCCCTTGTGTATATACACCACATTTTCTTTATCCGTTCATCCATTGATGGACACCTAAGCTGGTTCCATAGTTTGGCTGTTGTGAATCGCGCTGCTATAAACCTGGGTGTGCCTGTCTCTGTAGTGTGATGACTGTGATTCTGTAGGGTAAATACTGAGGAGGGTACAGCTGGGCCATGTGGTGCTTCTAGTCCTAAACTCTCGAGGAACCTCCACACTGGTTTCCACCAAGGTTGTACTAATTATAGCCTTACCAACAGTGTAAAGCTCTTCCTTTCTCTCCACATCTTCTCCAGCATTTATTAGTATTCGTGTTCTTGATACTCCATTCTGACTGGTATGAGATGAAATCTCAGTGGAGATTTGATTTGCATTTCCCTAATTGCTTATAATGTTGAACATTTTTTCATATATTTGTTGGCCATTTGTATTTCTTCTTTTGAGATGTGTTAGTTCATCTGCCTATTTACTAACTTAGTTTTTTGGCAGGTAAGTTTTTTGAGTTTTTACGTGTGGTAGATATTAATCCTCTGTCAAAAGAGCAGCTGGCAAAGATGTCCTCCCTCTCTGTGGGCCCTCTCCTCACATTCCTAACTTCCTTTGCTGTGCAGAAGCTTTTTAATTTAATGCCATCCTATTTATTAACTCTTGGCAATATTTTCTGAGCTTTAGGAATCCTACTGAAAAAGTCATGCCTGTGCTTAGGTCAGAGTGTTAACCCTGTGTTTTCTTCTATAGTTGCATAGCTTCTGGTCTAATTCCTGGTCTAATTCTGAGGCCTTTGATTCATTCTGGGTTGAGTTTTGTGCAGGGTGAGAGAGAGGGTCTAGTCTCATTCTTCTACATACAGATAACCAGTTTTCCCAGCACCAATTATGGAAAAGTCTTTTTTCCAATGTTTTTTTTTTGGGAGGGAGGACAGTTGGGGGAGGGTTACCGAGGATGAAACCCAGGGGTGCTTAATCACTGAGCCACATCCCCAACCTTTTTTTTTATATTTTATTTAGAGACAGGATCTTGCTGAGTTGCTTAAGGCCTTGCTAACTTGCTAAGGCTGGCTTTGGACTCAAGACCCTCCTATCTCAGCCTCTGAGCCTCTGGGATTATAGGCGTGCACACCATACCCAGCTCCAATGTATGCTTTTGATCCTTTGTCAAGGAACAGATGACTGTATCTGGGTGGGTTTGTCTCTGTGTCTTCTCTTTTGTGCCGTTGGTCTGTGTGTCTGTTTTTGTGCTATTACCCTGCACCTTTTGCTACTAAAGCTCTGTTGTATAATTTGAAGTCGGCTATTGCGAAACCTTCAGCATTGTGTTTTTTGGCTTAGACTTGCTTTGGCTATTCTGGGTCTTTTATTCTTCCTGTAGAATTTTATGACTGCTTCTTTCTAGTCATGTGAAGAATGACATTGGTTTTTAATGGGGAGTGTACTGATTTGTATATTGCTTTTTGTTGTATGGTCATTTTAGCAATATAAATTCTGCCTATGAAAAAGGAAAGTACTGAAGACTTCTTGGGTCTTCAGTTTTTTTTTTTTTCAATGTTTTATAGTTTTATTGTAGAGGTCTTTCTTATCCTTGGTTAGATTTATTACTTAAAAATATTTTTTTTATTTTTCTGATTTCTTTCTCAGCATGTTCATTGTTGATATATTGGAAAGCTATTGATTTTTTTTGTGTGTGACTTTTGCAATTTGCTACTCTGCCACCCCTGGTCATTAGCTCTACAATCTTCTGGTGGACTTTTGGATCTTCTAAGTATAGGACCGTATCATTTGCCAACAGGGATGCTTTGACTTCCTCCTGTTTTTACCCCTTTTATTTCCCTCTCTTGCCTGATTCTGGATAGAATTTCTAGCACTCCATTAATTACAAGTGATGAGAGAAGACAACCCTGGGGCCTGGCCATGCCTATCTCTGCTGGTGTCTGGCTCTCAGGAGCCTCCCAAGAATTCCATCTGGGGGGCCAGGCAGCCAGTCCTGCACACTGCTGCCCAGGAGCACGGTCTTCCATGCCTAGTCCCCAGTGTGGTCACTCACCTGCTCAGATTCCAGTCACTTCAGCTGGTCCTGTTGGACTCTGAGGAGAAAGGCGGGGGCTCCCCTTCACTTTTCCAACTTGAATCCCCCTGGGTAGGGTCTTCTCTGGGCTGTTTCACTCCTGTTCTGCTAGTACACCAAGGCCACGTGGAAGGTGCTTTGGGGACAGTGTGGTGCCATTTGCTGTGGTCTCTGCAGGATGACTCGGCTCCCAGCCAGGGGGAGACAGGGGCACTTTTGTGGCACCAGTGCTCGGTGCAGCCTCTGCATCAGCTTAGTGCACTACTTTTCTGATTTCTGGTGTTTCTGAACCAAACCTGTCCATCCTGTTTCCCTCTGTGTCCCTGCGCCCCCTCTGTGCCGAGCCAGTGCTGCTGCCACACCACGGGCTTGGCTCCAGTGTACCTTTGTTCAAGGCACCAACTTTCTCAGTCTCTAAAACACTCCAAGTGTCCAATTTGAGCAAAGTCCCTGCTTCACCCACCTCGTTGAGGAGCAGCAGCCTGCAGCCTGGATCCCGAACCCAGGAGCGGCTGGAAGGCAGCCTCTCCTGCCCGCCGTCTTGAACCCCCCTCAGGTTTTTATTGAGATGCGATCCTTGTACCTCTTCATGGGACACACTGCCATAATCCAGTTCATGCATTCATGTGTGATAAAGAAACCCGTGCAGTCAGCACTCCCATCTCTTACAAGGATCATTGTTTTTATGTGTAGGGAACCTTTTGCCCTTTCTAGGAAAAAAAAAAATTGTTTTAAGCAATAGTAACCCTACTGCACTAGAAAACCAGAACTAATTCTCCTGTTCTGTGGTGGTCCTCTTTACCTCCTGTCTCCCTTCCTTCTTACCCCTGCCAGTCTCTGGTGACCAATTCCATTTGACTCTTCCGCAAGATAGACATTCATACAAATGGAAACACGTGGTATTTGTCCTTCTGTGTCTTATTTCACTTAATATGATGACCTCCAGCTCCATCCATGTTACTGTAGATGACAAGATTGATTTGATTCTTTCTTATGGCTGAGTAATATTCCATTGTGTGTCTAAGGAATTTTTTTTTAATCCATTCCCCCACTGATGGGCAGCTAGGTTGATTTCACAACCTAGTTATTGTCAAAAGTGTTCCAATAAACATGGGAGTACATGTATCTTTTTGGCACAATGATCACATCTCCTTTGAATGTGGGATCATGAAATGCTGTTAGTTCTATACTGAGTTTTTCAGGGATCTCCATGATGTTTCTTTGATGTCAGTCCTAAGGTTTGTCCCCACAGTGTCTAAGCATTCCCCTTCCTGCACACCTCCAGCTTTTGTTTATTTTGGGGATAGCCATTCTAACTGGGGCCCAGATGGGAGCTTCTCTAGGGATTTGGCACCACAAGCTCTGGTCCCCAGGCCAGGAGCTGCAGAAAAGATATTTCCCAGGTCCTTCAGGGCAGGTGCAAGTGAGTTGGGGGTCTGCTGGTAGCCATATTCCTGGAAGTCCAGAGCATGGAGGAGAGCTTCCCTGGACCATGCAGGGTGCCTACAGATGGAGCCAAGGATCCCTGTGCTGGTCGCCCTTCCTGGAGCTGTGGCAAGAATGGGCACCTCCTCTGTCCTGAGAGGCAGGGATGATGCTGGGCTTTGAGCACCCACAGCTGCAGCTCCAATCCAGGCTGGGGAGGAGAACTTCCCCAGTGTCTGTGGAGTGGGTACGTGTGCTTCCAGGATTTGGGACTCTGGTGGCAGCATTCCTGGAGCTGTGGGTCATGGATGGGACTGGCCCTCTATCCAAAGGGGCAGGAACAGGGCCTTCGGCAGACCCTGAGCTGGGGAGGGTGTCGCGACCCCTTGCCCGCAAGGAAGACGCAACTCGAGAATCTTCTTTCAGCAGTTTATTCAGGCCCTTGATATTTCTTCTTCTCTCTCTTGGATGCCCCTCCCAGCCTTAATAAAGCATCCCAAGCCCCAATGCAAAGCTGCCGCGTGGAGCTTTCTCACAGGGTGGTGAAAAATCATGTGCCAACTTTCCCAGATAAGAAGTTGTTTGTCACAGACCACAGCGGAGCCAGCGCCATCTTGTAATGGCGACCATAATCTGCAGAAACGGCAGAAGCGGCTCACCACAGGAGGGCAGCTGCCTAGTTCCCAGGTGGCAAGTGCAGGTGGGGCTGGGGCTTGTGGCTCTGACAGCCACTGAGCCTGAAGCTGATTTTGTGGACAGGGTGATCATTTTCCTATACTTTTGCTACAAAAGTTAAGTTGAACCTGAGCAAGGCAGGATCAGGTCAACCAACAGGACACAGACGGTCCTGTCCTCTGTCCTGTGAGGCATACACTGGCCCAAGACTTCTTTCAGTGTCATGGAGCTGACTGCTGGCCTCTGAGGCAGGGTGACATCTAGTAGCTAAGGTTCTGGGGGCTCTGAGAGGGCCCAATATGAGTTTCTTGTTGTTTTGTGTTGGTTGTGTTTTTGTTTTTCTTTAATTTGTTTTTAGATATACGTGACAGTAGGGTATATTTTGGCATATTATACCTACAAAGAGTGCAACCCATTATAACTGGATCCCATTCTTGTGGTTGAACATGATGTGGAGTCACACTGGTCAGGTCCTCATGTATGAGCATAGGAAAGTGATGTCCGATTCATTCTACTGCCCGTCCCCCAGGCAGAGTAGTTCCCCAACTGCAGACTGGGTTTGAAGCCTGCAGTTAGCAATGCCAGTCTGCAGCTGGGGTGGGAACCGTGGTGCTTTCCACTGACCTTTCCCAAGTGACATGGAGCTCCCCCGGACAGTGAGCTGGGTTGAAATCACAATTGGCTTTGTTCATTTTCCTGGGCTGCCTTTCCAACTCTCGGTGCTGTTTAGGGTCCTGTCACTTCCTGATGATTTGTCAAGTCCTCCCTGTCATTCTCTTTGAAATATGGCTTTTCCTTTGCCGCCCTGGCTCTCCTGGGGCAGGGTCATGCTCGGGCACCTCTATTCAGCCCTCCTGGACCAGAAGCCTCTGCATGTTTTCTCTAAAAGACCCTTACAATTGTCTGAGCCATAGGCCCCACAGAGTCTGGGTAGGATCCTGACTTGAATAAACTAACGAGTAAAACCTGCAGCCAGATAAGAGAGCAGAGTACAAATGAAGGAACGTATCTGGGCATCTGCTAGGTATCAGGCTCAGTGAGGATGACTGGCATTCAGTGCTTTCTGAGCCGTGTGCTATGTAAACAGCTTAACTTTGCTGCATTTAATCACCAGGACACTAGGAGAAAAGCTCTGTCCCCACGACTTAAAGGAACCGAAGCTATCAGAAACACAATGCACTATGCTCAGGTCATACATGGATTAATCCAATAGACAAAATTCAAACTAGGATTTCGGTGAAGCACAACTTCTCATCCCCTGCCTCGTTCCTTTCCTCCTCCTCTTCATTTTTCCTTTGTGTGTGTGTGTGTTAGAAATCATCTTCTGGATCAACTTTATTTTGGTCATTTGATCTTTTGTTGCTTGTTTAATATTTTCTTGGGCATGTACTACATAAGGTAATACAAGTCACATACGTCACATTTAAACACCCTCCTCCACTGCTGTATGGAGAAGCTACTTTGTCCCCTTCAGAACTGTTTTAAGCACAGGAAAAAAAACTGAGATTTTCTTTTACCATTGGGTGTGGATGTTTCCCACATGCATTTTGACGAGGTAATTGCCCGTCTCAGAATGAAAACAGCATGAGGCATAAGTGAGTCAAAGAGTGAACCCAGCTCCCTGTGGTGTCTCCTGGCCAGTCGGTCAAGCGAGCCAGAATCTCTTCCTGAGCCATGTTGGACTCAGTTTTCTGTCACTGGCATCTGAGGAATCTTGGCAGGTATGTTCCAAAGGAAAGTGGACACTTCCACAGTCAGCAGTGGTCTTGCTGGTGGGATGGGGTGATAACTTTTTTTGCAAAATTATAGGAAAATTAAGTGGAACCTGGGTGCATGAGGTAGGACTGGGTCGCCCCGACACAGGTCCGACAACTGAATGCAGCACACCCTCCCACCCAGTCTCATCTCCATGTAGCTTATTTTTGATCGAGTTCTGCCAAGATCTGCCATCTTAAGTGCCATGGTTGTGTGCTGAATAGTCATCCCTTAACTCTAAGTTGCTCAAGTGATGAGGGACTATAGAACAACAAGGTCTTAAATGGCAGTGCGTCAGGAAGAGTTTTGAGATGACTCTGAGATCCCGTCCCCAAGATGTACACATTCTGAATAATCTCCTCCCCTTGAGTGTGAGACCATGACTATGGTGAACTTCACACTATGATTAGGTTGCTTTATATGAGGAACAGTGAAGGCAGTCTTCAGTTGTAAGGAAGTCACCTCAGTTTACCTTGAGTGAATCTGTTTACTTGGAGACTCTCAGGTGGGCCTGACCTGACCAGGTGGGCCCTTCAAAGGGACTGGGTTCCTTCTTCCTAAAGAAAAGGATTCAGAGGGCGAGGGTGCCGGGGGGCCTTGTGGCAAGGACAGGAGGGTTGGTTCTAGAAGCTGACATTGGTTCCCAGCCAACAGCCAGCACAAAAATGACACTTTGCTTTACAATCACAAAGAACTAGATTCCTCAGCAACCTAAATAACCTTGGAAGCAGATTTTTCCATATTCAAACCCTTTGGTGAGACTGCATCTGGCTGATTCCTTGATTTTAACATCTCTGAGATTGTTATTGTGCCAGGCCCATAGAAACTGAAGTGATTGATTTAAGCATCATTTGTCATGGCCAAGGAAAACACAGTAGCAGGACTTTAGTTGCATTGTTGTAACCAACTAAGTTTGTAGCAATGTCTTAGACAGCAGTAAAAATCTGGTATCATTGGGAAGCTGCTGCTACTATAACTTTAAAAACTTCTAAAGCAATGTTGTCTTGGTGACTACCCAAATCAAGAGAAGCCAGTAAATTGAAATTAAAACTTGGTATGCAGTAGGGCCTCATTCTGCAAGATAGCCTTGACTGTACCTCCCTGGACTCCTGGACTTGGGAAAGAATGGGCAACAAGAACTAACGTGGTTTTGTCTTAAAATAGAAGAATAGAAGGAATAGAAGAATAGAAGGAAATCCTTCACCCACTTTATTTTTCTGCCTTATGTGTCTGAGAAGCAAATTCCCTTTTGCCCTCCTAAGCTATAGCAGGACGGCTTTTAGAGGTTAGGTGTTTCCCTTCCTGCCCAGAACATGCTTAGCAAGTTGAGCCAGTTAAATATACTGTGGCAAATTTCATTAGCAACTGGAGTGCTACAATGTTTTATAGAATGTGAAATAGGAACACCTCTGTGAAGACATCCAAATCCACGTGGGATTAGCTGGCAACAAATATATCAATAAAACAGAATTCTGAATATCTGGAACAGTGTACTTGGTAAGCCACCACTTTGTCCAGCTAGGAGCTGTGTGCACATATATACATGGGCCATCACTGGGGAGACAGAAAGTAGGAAGGGAATCTGGTAGAGTAAGGTCGGGATAAGAGGAAGTCTGTTATCAGTTTACACCCTTTAGTACGTTAGTATCCCTCAATGTTTGAAGAATTCTTTCAGCATGAAGCATAAAGAAATCTCCAGTTTGCAAATCCACAACATGGACAGCTAAATCTTTAGATTGGTATTTCTTTACCTTGTGAGTTCCATATGCTGCTTTTGCTGGGCGGGGTGGGGGGCAAGTTGTTGAAAGATTGCACCTAGTAGCCAGTGGGACCATTAGGTCCAAGGCCTCACTGTGACATGGGACAGGGCCCTCCACCCTTCACAACTCAGTCCCCAGCTGGGGAACTGGTCACCTAACCCCACTCCTGGAAGTGAGACTCCATGGCTTGCTTTAGCCTTTCAGTGTGACTTTCACACTCTGACCCCCAAACGGGCAGGGAGGTCAAGTCATTGTTCCCGGGCACGCGCCCCTCCTTATGCCAAGACAGCACCAGAACAACCGCATGCCTTCTAGTGTTTTTATTTGTGCTTTTTCGTTACACAGGACAGTAGAGTGATTTTTGACACATCACACATACACGGAGTGTGACTTCCCATTCTTGTGGCTGTACGTGATGTGGACTTACACTGGTCATGTACTCATATGAACATAGAAAAGCTATGTCTGATTCATTCTACTTTTTCCTATTCCATCTCCCTCCCTTCCCTTCATTCCCCTTTGTCTAATCCAGTGAACTTTTACTCTTCCCTCCCACCCATTGTGTGTAGTATTCACATATCTGAGAGAATATTTAGCCTTTGGTTTTATGGGATTGGCTTATTTTGCTTAGCTTGATAGTTTCCAATGCCATTCATTTACTGGCAAATGCCATAATTTCATTCTTCTTTTAGGCTAATAGTCCACTGTGTATATGTACCACATTTTCTTTACCCATGCATACGTTGAAGGGCACCTAGGTTGGTCCATAGTTTAGCTATTGTGAATTCAGCTGCTATAAACATTGATGTGGCTTCATCACTGTAGTATGCTGATTTTTAAATCCTTTGGGTATAAACTAAGGAGTGGGATAACTGGGTAAAATGGTGGTTCCATTCCAAGTTTTCTGAGGAATCTCCATACTGCTTTCCAAAGTGGTTGTACTAATTTGCAGTCTCACCAGTAATGTATGAGTGTGCCTTTCCCCCACATCCTTGCCAACATTTATTGTTGCTTGTATTCTTGATGATTTCCATTGTGACTAGAGTGAGGTGGAATCTCAGTATAGTTTTACTTGCATTTCCCTAATTGCTAGAGAAGTTGAACATTTTTTTTTTCATGTATTTATTGACCCTATCTCTTCTGTGAAGTGCCTGTTCAGTTCCTTTGCCCACTTACTAATTGGGTTTTTTTTGTGTGTGTGTGTTTTGTTTTTGTTTTTGTTTTTTTTAAAATGTTCATTTTTTGTTGTTCTTTGTATATCCTGTAGATTAGTGCTCTGAGATGCAGGTGGCAAAGATTTTCTCCCATTCTGTAGGCTCTCTCTTCACGCCAACATGCTGGAGAATTGTTGGGCCAATGTTTTCTTCTGGAAGGCACAGGGTCTCTGGTCTAATGCTCAGGTCCTTAATTTACTTGAGTTTTGTGCAGGGTGAGAGATAGGGGTTAAATTTTGTTCTACATACGAATTTCCATTTTCCTAGCACCATTCATTGAAGGGGCTATCTTTTTTCCAATGTATGTTTATGGCGTCTTTGACTACTATGAGATAACTGTATTTATGTGGGTTTATCTCTGTGTCTTCTGTTCCATTGGTCTTCATGTCTGTTTTTTTTTTTTTTTTTTTTGCCAAAACCATGCCTTTTTGTTACTATAGCTCTGCAGTATAATTTGAGTCCTGGTATAGTGATGCCACCTGCTTCACTTTTCTTGCTAAAGATTGCTTTGGCTATTCTGGGTCTCTTTTTTCAAATGAATTTCATGACTGTGTTTTCTATATATGGGGAACATCATTGGAATTTTAATAGGAATTGCATTAATTCTGTATAGTGCTTTTGGTAGTATGGCCGTTTGGGGAATATCTATTCTGCCTATCCAGGAACGTGGAAGATGTTTCCATCTTCTAAGGTCTTCTTCAATTTCCTTCATTTGTGTCTTATAGTTTTCATTGTAGAGGTTTTTCAACGCTTTTGTTAAATTTATTCCCAAGTATTTTTTTTTCTTTCAAGATTATTGTGACAAAAGCATCTTCCTCCAGAGGGAACAGATTTGCCTTTGCTTCTGCTTCACCAGCCGGAAACCCCACATGTTCATGTTCAAAACTGGAAATTCATTTCCTTGTGGCATGATCCCAGGCTGGAGGGGGTGCGGGGGATCCTCTGGTTTATGGAGTGATGCTGGAGTCTCCTTGGGGTTTCAAGAGTGTCTATGTGCCTCCCACTTCAAGAAGATGTACGACTTTAATTTTTGTCCCAATTACTAAAGACACTTTCAAAATCTAAGCTCAGATTTGCTGAGGTCAGGAGGTCTTTGGAACGAATCCTGCTCCGGGCCTTATTCCCCTGCGTTCCTGTTTTCAAGTGCAGTCCAGTATTTCTTTACTGTCAGCTCTTCCTAGTTTTTAAGAAGAGTTTTTAAATCGCTTATTTGAGTTTTTCAGTTCTTATCAGAAAGAAAATTGCTCCAAATCATCCAGCCTGTAGATACTGGAAACTGGAAATCATATCTCATGTCCTAAAACATTTCAGAGCAACAGCCAAAGCAACAGTGACAGCAGCTGCACAGCACTGCCGTAGAAATGGGAAACGGGGTCACAAACTAGGTCACAATCTGCTGAGTAGATACCTCGGTTCTGGACTTTCCTTCACTTGGGTTTGGCTGCCACTAGGGAGGCGTGGCAAATTCTAGGGAGACGGGTTTTGTCTGGGCTTCAGTGGATGTGAGATCTAAGACGCCCACCCTGCGTGCCAGGCCCGGAGAGGAGCTGCCAGCAGCCTAGACAGCCCTCTGCCTGCCCACTCTCCCTGCACTGGCCCACGAACCTCTCTGAACCTCAGAATTGAGGTTTTTAACATAAAAAAGGACTTACTAACAAAATGTTAATTTTCTCCTGAGTTTGTTTTTGTTGTTGCTATGAGAAACCTTCCAGCCAAATCATCAACTCTGACTCACATAACAAGTTTTATCAGGTTTTTTTTTTTCTTTGCTATTTGACAGTTGTAGACATGAAAAATGGTTAACCAAATTTTTGGCTCCATGGAGATGTGGCAATGGGAGGGGCAGCTCAGACAAGCACTTGGCCCACAGCCATGCATCTCGGTCATGTGGCTGGATGTGAGGGGCATCCATCAAGTAATCTCCCACTATCAGAGCCGCCCTGAGGCCTAAAGAGAGGCATCCAACTGGGACGCCTTCCCTCAAATTAGGGAATAAATAGACACATGTTAAGATACATGCTGAGCTGTTTGACTTCATTGTGTAATTTTACTGGCAAGAGCAATAGAGAAGTATTTGGCTATTTTTTTTTCCAAAAAAATAAATTATAAAATTGTACAAACGACACGTGAAAAGGTTGAGAAATACTTTTGTGAACATGTACTGCTCAGATCATTTACCCCAAGACTCCATCCTCCTAGGAGGATTTGACTTGGGCCCCAGAGTTGTGGGTTATGTGTGTGCATAAGGTCTCCACAGATCTCTCTATACTCCATACATTTTGGTCAAACCTGAAACTCGGCATTTGTCAAACTGAAGGGTCTGTAGACATACTGTCATGTCATTGGGAGAGTGCAAGTGTGAGAAGTCCTGCGTGACAGAGGAACGTGTTTCCTGGAGATGAACATTGAGAGCAGGTCCCTGAATAATGATATTGGGTAAGATTTTTTTTGATACTTTCCATATACTAATCTAAGAATACCGAGTTTATCACTTCCAAATTTTTTGTGGGTTGGAATTTTGTTACATGACAGCAGCCACATGCATTATCGGGTCCTCAGATGGACATTTCTTTGCCTGCAGAGTCCATATCCTTTGGTTTTTCCAGTGCAGACACATTAAGAAGAGATTTCCATTCATCATAAGCCACCAGCAAATGGAGGCATTTGAGACCAGTTTGTAAGCTGAAGCCCATGGGCGAGAGGCAGGGGTACTGTTTCCATCCACAGGACCAGGGAGCCCAGGTACAGCCTCCCATTTCTAAGAGGAAAGAAAACTAATTAAAATGAAAAACACCAATCAGTTACTAACTATAAACACAGGCTAGTTTGCAGAGAGGTCACGGAGAGCCACAGATAACCAAAGTCACATTCCTGACCTCAAAGAACTCGGTCAACTGCCCTCTGAGCAGAGCTCTGCTGTAATTCACAGCTGCTGCCTTCTGAGAATTGGCGTTGGGGGCGGCAACACCAGTCTGCAGGAGCCTTGGAAAGATCACTGTGGAGTGCCACGCGTCTTCTGGGGCTCAGGACGGAGCACCGAGCTCCCTGCAGTGCCGCACTGACCTGGTGGGCCAGCGTTCCAACTGCACGCCTTGGCTCCGTCTCCATCAGGATTGGCTCTCAGCAGATCTGCCGCAGTCCCTGGCAAGGGGCTGCAGTCAAGTCAAATGAAGGAATTGTTTGGGGTAAAATCCGTTTGCTGCCAGATTCTTTCATCAAGATTCATCACTCAAGTGAAATAGCCAAAGGGATTGTGGGCTTTCTCCCATTGGAACAAATGTTTACCTAATTATCTGCAGATGTGTGAAAAAACATGCACAAAACTAAAGTGCCCTTGCCGGCTACTGCTTTAAAAGAAATGCACCCTATGGCTCCCTTTGTCTATTAAGGAATTTTTAGAGTAAAATTTGAGTTGCAAATCTGTCGAGATAAAATCCTACTAAAAAAACAAATGCAATGTGACCAAAAATGTGGCCCATTCCTGAGCCTCTTTTGTTGAAATAGAAATAATCGGTATGCTCGGGTCTAAGTAGACCTTCCAAAAATACACAAAAATTAAAGTTGTCAAGAATGAGGGCCATTGTGGGAAAAGTTCCACCTCACCTTCCCAGGGTCGACCTCCCTATTCAGCTTCTGGAATGGTTGACTGGTTTTAGCTCATTTCCCACCAAAACATAAGATGTATCTGAAGTTTTAATTTGGCCATCTCCTTTTGCAGCTTCATCTGTCACATAGCTCCTACGACTCTCCAAATATCACATATACATGACCTCAGAGACGCGTCAAGAACTCTGTGCCCCTCAATGAGAACCATCTCTCACTCAGGGCAAAGATGGTTTCTCCAAAGACTGTAAATTCAAAGTGTTTCATGAGCTCTTTCCTATTTTGCACCATATAGACACTGGCATGTGCATCAGGCACAACCCTAGGTCAACACTGGCAGGTGGCACTATATGTGTAAGCAGGTAATGATCCACTAAGTCTCAACACAGAATCTTTTTATTATTCTTTTTAAATACACATGACAGTGGAGTGTATTTTGACATATTACACATACATGGGCACAACTTATTCTAGTTAGGGTCCTATTCTTGTGGTTGTACATGATAGGGCTTTACTGATTGTTATTCATATATAAGGATAGGAAAGTTATGTTTGTTTCATTCCACTGTCCTTCCTATTCCCACCCCCCTCTCCATTCCCCTTTATCTAATCTATTCTTCTCATCACCACACCTTGTTGTGTATTAGCATCTGCATATCAGAGAAAACATTCTGGTTTTGGTTTTGGGGGGACTGGATTATTTCACTTAGCATGATAGTCTCCAGTTCCATTCATTTACTGGAAAATGCCATAATTTCATTCTCTTTCATGTCTGAGTAATATTCCATTGTGTATATACACCACATTTTCTTTATCCATCCATCTATTAAAGAGTACCTAGGTTGATTCCATAGCTTAGCTATTGTGAATTGAGCTTCTATGAACATTGATATGGCTGTGTCACTGTAGTATGCTGATTTTAAGTCCTTTGGGTATAAACCAAGGAATGGGATAGCTGAGTCAAATGGTGGTTCCATTCCAAGTTTCCTAAGGAATCTTCATACTGCTTTCCAGAGTGGTTGCACAAATTTGCAGTCCCAACAGCAATGTATGAATGTACCTTTTCCTCCACATCCTCACCAATATTTATTTTTGCTTGTATTCTTGATTATTGCCATTCTGACTAGGGTGAGGTGAAATATCAGTGTAGTTTTATTTGCATTTCCCTAATTGCTAGAAATGTTGAACATTTTTTCATGTATTTTTGACCATTTATATTTCTTCTGTGAAGTGACTGTTCAGTTCCTTCTCCCATTTATTGATTGGGTTATTTGATTTTTTTTTTCTTTTTAAGCTTATTGTATTTTTTGTATGCCCTGGAGATTAATGCTCTGTCCAAGGTGCAGATGACAGATTTTCTCCCATTTATCTTCATGTTGTTGATTGTTTCCTGTGCTGTGAATATTTTTTAGTTTGAATCCATCCCATTTATTGATTCTTGACTTGACTTCTTGAACTTCAGAAGTCCTATTGAAGAACTAGGTTCCTAAGCTGATATGATGGAAAATTGGGCCCACGTATTCTTCTAACAGGCACAGGGTCTCTGGCCTAATGCCAAGGTCCTTGATCTACTTTGATTTAAGTGCAACATAAAGAGGTTTTGAGGTCAGTAGTAAAAGAGGAAACTTTGGTCCAGTTTGGCCATGTGTAGATCTATTAGCAAGTGGGACTATCAGAATGACTGTGAACAGACACATCGTGTCTAAATATACTTCATCAGTTTCAGGAAAAGCACATGATTTGGTAGTTGTCTCCAAATTATGAGCATCCCACATCCTTGTGTTACGGTTCAGATATTAGGTGTCCTCCAAAAGCCCACGCATGAGACAAATCAAGAACATTCAGAGGTGAAATGATTGTGCTATACGAGCCTTAACCCAATCAGTGACTCAACTGAGTGGGAACTGAAGGCATGTAGTGTGTGGAAGTGGGTCATTGGGAGAGTGACTTTGGGGCATAAATTTTGTATCTAGTGAGTGGAGTGTCTCTCTTCTGCTTTCTGATCATTATGTGAGCTGCTTCTCTTTGCTACACTCTTCCACCATGATATTCTGCCTCATCTTGAGTCCCGAGGAATGGAGCTGGCTGGCTGTGGACTGGGACCTCTGAAACCACGAGCTCCCAAAATTTTTCCACTCTAAAATTGTTCTTTCTGGGTCTTTTGTCTCAGATGCAGCAAAGCTGACATGTTGGCATATGTCCCCTCCAGCCTGGGTCCTCAGGACCAGTTCACTCCTTGTGTGTATTTCCAGAAGTGAGCAGAAAGGGATTTTTTTTCTGAATATTAAAATGAAGTTGCTTGTTTATTAGTAGCTCTAAAAATGATCTTTTGGGGGAAAAACAGTGAAAACTGGATTTGTGGGTCATTTGTGAGTCCCTTTCTTCCCTTTACCTTAAATACAGTGGTGGCTGGTATTGAATTGGCACTAAGCCCGAAGGCCACCACTTCTAAGCTTGGCCTCTTTCTGTTAAGTTATGAGCATGTGTTGTTGTTTGGGGGAGATCATGCAACCACAGCGGGCTCAGGTCCAGAGGTCCCAGTGTGATTGTTACATAAGTGCATTTCCTTTTGTGTTAAATGATAATTTAGTTAGGATTTGGTGCCTTATGAGGATGGAAAGTTTTCCATTTCAATCATATTTCTAAATTACAGAGGCAGCAACTTTGGAATGACATATTATGTGTGCTCTACCCAGGGCAAGTCTTTCTTAAAAGAAGCGGGGAGCTGGGGGATTTATGTCAGTCTTGAACTGTGATGGAAAGCATGAAGTTCCCTTCCGTTTCCTAAGCAGGTTTCAGCACACATGGTTATTCCTCATGATCATGTGTGGCTGGGCCAGGAGTCCCATCATCCTCAATCGTGGCACATGGGCTTTATATAACAAAGTAGAATTTGTCAGTGTTGAGGAGCAAGAGTGGCAATTAAAGGAAGCAGTGCTTTGGCAGAATCTGTGAGCAAAACATAAATTTTCAACATTAAAGCACAATGAAATAAGTTGGAGTCAAGACCTGATTATTAAACAAAAATAAAAGGAATTGTTTTCTCATAAAATGAACCCAAATTTTTCATGAACAATTGAAAAATCATCACTGAATTATGCAGAGAGGAAATAACATCCAAGTTTTGAGTTTCTTGAATTATTAAGGCTGCTTTTATTATTACTTTAAATGCAATTGATATTTTAATAAGCAGTTAAAACCATGGTTCAAGACAGGCCTGGGCTTTTTTTTTTTTTCTCTCCTTTCTGTCCAACTCAATAGAAAAATCCAGTTAAACTTAGAAGATGTTAAATTCTTCTTTTTTTTCTTTAAGTCAAACTAGTATTGATATTTTATATTTTTATCAACTAAAGGAATATTTTTGAGAACCTGGAATTCTGGGCCTCTTTCCAAGGAATAAAACTTCCTAAGATACTTTGGAGAAGTTGAGTTGTAAATGTGATACTAAAGTGGAAAATTCTTGGTGCATAGTTTCTCCTGCTCACAAAGGCTTATTAAACATCAGCGATAACTTAGGCCAACACAAACTGCACATAAACTGATTGTTGTTGTTCTTTGCAATGCTGCATTAGTCATCCATCACTGTGCCACACGACACCCCACACTTTGTGTATTAGAGATTTACAGATTCTGCTGTGAGATATATACAGATAGTAAAACAACTCGGCTGGACCTGGAAGTCATCATGCCAAATGAAGTCAGCCAGGCACAGAAGAAAAATAGTGCTGATCTCATTCACCTCATCCACATGTGGAGTTACTATTATGAGGAAATTAGCATATATATAAAATCTCATATTTTTAAGTTTTTTGCAAGACAAAAGCTGCTAGAATGTATTTAACAAAAATCCCTAAAACAGTCATCTGAGTGCAGTCCTCCTGTGTATATTAGATTTCTAGGATCCTCCGGCTCTGCAACTTTGTGTCCTTGGACCTGCACATTCCCTCCCCCACCTAGAACTATTATTTTTATTGTCTCCCTGTATATTTTACCTGTTTGTGTCTTAAAGGCTCCACATGTGGATGAGGTGAATGAGATCAGCACTATTTTTCTTCTGTGCCTGGCTGACATCACTTGGCATGATGCCACAACTTGGCTGGACCTGGAAGGCAATGGCATGATCTCCTTTGTAAAGGCTGAATGGTACTCCATTGTCTCTACCACATTTTCCTCATCCATTCACCCATCAGCAGACACTTGTTGTTTCCATATTTTATTTTATTAATTTTTATAAAATAAGTATTTTTAATAAAAATATATTTTTATGTAATAAATACATTTTTACTATATGCATTTTTATTGAAGAGTTGTGCGATAAACATGGAGCACAGACATTTTTACAAGGTGGTGATTTCCTCTCCTAGAGGAATACCTGGTCATCTGGTAGTTCTTTTCCAAATTTCCTCAGGAACATCCATACTGGTTTCCATAATGGCTGGACCAATCTGCATCTCCACTACTGTGTACTGGAACTCCCTTTTCACTTCACCCTCCTCAAAGGTTTTAAATCTTGTTCATAATATCCATTCTCGTGGGCATGAAATGATCTCTCTTAGTGGGTTTAGTTCTCATAATTCTAATTAGCAATGTTGGGACTGTTTTCATGTATCAGTCGGGCATTTTTATGTCTTCTCTAGAAAAAGTCTTTGGGGTCCCTTGACCTTTTTTAACCAGGTTAGCTGCTTTACAGCTATTGAGTTGCAGGAGTCCTTGTTGAATGTCAGACACTAACTCCACCTCAAACACGGGGTTAAGGGTATTATCCCAGTCTTCGGGTCGCCATTTTGATTTCATGGTTTCTTTGCTACAGAGCGGCCTTCTATGTTGATGTAGTTCCACTTACTGACTTTGACTGCTGCGTGTTCACTCTGCTGGCTGTGGGTGCCGTTTGTTCTATTGCCAGAGGCATCAGTCTGCGGGTCCCCCACAGGGTGACCTGAGTGTTCTTAGGACAGGGCAGCTGGCTTGCCAGAGAGTACTGGGGACATCCCTATTCTTCTTTCATTCATTTCCCCCACTCCCAGTCTGGAGGAAAGGCCAGCCCCAGACCTGGATCTGCACTACTGACCCAGGAGGAGGCACCGGCACCTAAAGGCTTAATTTTTTACTCAGGCTGATGAATACAGGAGTGGGTTCACTGTGGTCAGATGATCATGGAAAAATCCTTTTATTACTGTTGTCCCTGGTTGTGTTGCCCAAGGGCAGCCTTAGTCTCAAAATTATGTGACATCCAGAGTCATCAAAACCCTGGAAGGTATAGATCCAAGAGTGGGATAGCTGGGTCAAATGGTGGTTCCATTCCAAGTTTTCTGAGGACTCTCCATACTACTTTCCAGAGTGGTTGCACCAATGTGCAGTCCCACCAGAAATGTATGAGTGAGCCTTTTCCCCACATCCTCGCCAACACTTACTGTTGCTTGTATTCTTGATAACTGCCATTCTGACTGGAGAGAGAAGAAATCTTAGAGTAGTTTTGATTTCCATTCCTCTAATTACTCAAGATGTTGAACATTTTTTTCATATTTGTCGATTAATTGTGTATCTTCTGAGAAGTGTCTGTTCAGTTTCTTAGTCTGTTTATTGATTGGGTTGTTTGCTTTTTTGGTGTTAAGTTTTTTGAGTTCTTTATATATCCTGGAGATTAGTGCTCTATCTGATGTGCATGTAGTAAAAAAGAGAATAAAATTAGGGCATTTGCAGGTAAATGGATGGAGTTTGAGACTATCATGCTAAGCAAAGTAAACCAATCCCTAAAAAACAAAGGCCAAATGTTTTCTCTGATAAGTGGCTGCTGATCCATAATGGTGGGGGGCGGGGTAAGGGAAGAAGAGAGGAACTTTGGATAGGGCAAAAGGGAAGGAGGAGAGGGGAAGGGGCATGGGGATAGGAAAGGTGGTGGAATGAGAAGAACATCATTATCCTAGGTACATGTATGATTGCATGAATGGTGGGATCCTACTTCACATACAACCAGAGAAGTGAAAAATTGTGCTCCATTTGTGTACAATGAAATGAAGAGCATTCTGCTGCCATGTATAACTTATTAGAACAAATAAATTTTAAAAATTTAAAATAAAAACCTGGAAGGAAGAGCTATTGTTCTGGTCATAGAAACTAAGAAATGACTCCCTGGGAATGAGAGAGGGAGGGGAGTCCATGAGGGAACAGAGCTGGAGAAGAGATTCCCCTTCCACCTGATGTCCCCAGAAAGGCATTATCACATGAAAGCCACTGAGTCCCAGAGTAACCCCTGAGAAAACGAACCAAACATTATGCCAAAGGTTTTGAAAAAGCTGAATTCAAATTGGCAACAACATATAAGGAAAGCAGGACAGACTTAGTCTGAGCTGTAAATGGGTAGGTGGCTTGTCAATCAAGACAACCTGCCATCTCCTAAGGATCAAAATGGGACCAAGATCTCTCACTGCATTTAAAACATCCACAAGAGCATACAAAATCATTCAGTAGAAAAAAATTTAAACAAAATACCTGACCACTTGTCAGTAGAAAAATCAGGGAATTGATGCAGATTTTAAGATTACTCAGAAGTTGGAATTATCAGATGTAGACTTTAAAGAAGCTATTTTAATTATGCACCATAGGTGGGTCTCTGAACATTCCTGAAATAAATGGAAATATAAAAATTCTTGGCAAAAAAACATATTAAAATACATAAATTTTTACTGAAAATAAAGTATCTGAATTAAAATTGTCTTTGAATGCTGGCCAGCTGCCTGTGAACTGCCAGAGCCAGGGAACGTGAATGTGGATTCATGAAAAGCATCCAATCTGAAGAATAGAGTGGGAAAGATGGAAAATGTGAACAGGGACCTGTGGGACAATGTCAAAATGTCTAAAGTGGTATCACTGGATTCCCAGAAAAAGGATAAGTGAATTGGTATGGAAAAGCTTTGTTTTTAAAATAGTGACTGAAAACTCCCCAAATTTGGTGAAAGATAAATTTACAAATTCACGAAAGTCACCAAACTCTAAACATAATAAACTTAGAAAAAATCATGCTTACATATCTTTGTTTTCAACAGCTTTATTAAAATATTTTTAAAAATCATAGAACCAGCCAAAGAAAAACTGCATAATTCTAAGGGAATGATTATTTAAAAGATTTTCATCATTTCTCATGAGAAATTAGCAGACAGAAGATCATGGGGAAACATCTTTTAGTTGCTGAAAAAAAAGAACTGTCAAGAGTTTTATTTAAAATTCTGTAACAAGAAAGGATCCTTCAAAAATAAAGGCAGTCTTGGAGGAAGAAAAACTAATTATTTTTCCAGTATATTTTGGCTATAAGAAATACCATAGGAAGTTCCTTAGGCTGAAGGAAAATGAGAAGCAAACAGGGAGTTTCCAAAATGAAAGAACAGAAATGACCGTAGGGTCAATTAAAGTGGGCTGTTTTTCTCCCCTTGCATGTCTAATATGAATGATTAAAAAGCAAAATTACTACAGTTCCTTGTGGGTATTTCAATGCATAAGGTGAATTCACATAATAACCATAATGTAAAGAGCAGGAAATAGGTAGAGAGACCTATCTGGTTACTGTACATCTGCATTGTATTTGGAGTTGGAAAGCTGTAATTCTGGAAGGCTGTCAGATAAGGAGGGAGATGGGGAGATTCATATATGCACACATGTACATGTGTATGTGTATTTATGTACTGTTATGGTTTAGGGGTGGTATCCCCTGAAAGCTCACACATGAGACAATGCAGAAGGTTTGGAAGAGAAATGATTGGGTTATAGCCTTAGCCTAATCAGCGAATTAATTCCTGATGGGATTAACTGGTAATTGGAGCCAGGTGGGATGTAGCTGGTGGTGAGAATTGGGGAGTATCTATGGGGTATCAATTTTGTATATGGAGAGTGGAGTCTCTCTCTGCCTGGTGATCACCATGTGAGCTGCTTCCCTTGGCCACACTCTCCCACCATGATGTTCTGCCTCACCCAGAGCCCCAAGGAATGGAGCCAGCCTTCTATGGACTAAGACCTCTGAAACCAGGAGCCGTAAACAAACCTTTCCTCCTCTAAGATTGTGCTGGTCTGGTCCTTTAGTCATAGCAGTGAGAAAGCTGATTAAAGCATATGCTATGTTTCACATATATGCATTCATGTGTGTATATATACACTTACACACAAATGTGTGTGTACATATTTGTGTTTATACACACACACACACACCCTACATGGGTTACTAAAATATAATACAAAAGATAGATGAAAAGATACTAGATAATTTAAGTGGAATAAAAATGATTAAAATCTACAAAAGAGATGAATATTTGAAGAAAAAAATCCGAAGACAAAATGGTGAATCTAAATCTATCAATAATTGTATTAAACACAAATGGTAGGGCTCGGGATACAGCTCAATTGGTAGAGTGCTTGCCTTGCATGCACAAGGCCCTGGGTTCAATCCCCAGCACCAAAAAAAAAAAAAAAAAAAAGCAAATAGTCTAACCAAAGTAAGGGAAAAAGACTAACTGGAGACATAAATAATATATGCTAAATTTAATTCTTCAATGGTTTAAAAACAAAAGTCAGCAATGATGCACCTGTGACCACCAATGGGAAGCAGTCGCTCTTACCAACATCAAAGAATTCAGAGTAAAGAACATCCCACAAGAAGCCTTGGATGATGTTGAGGGCGCCATTCACCAGGGGCATGTGACAACTTGCCAGGTCATGAGGGCAGCACTCTGGGCTGTGCCGGGGCTGTGCGCGGACTGACCCGGGCGCCTGAGCGCAGCAGGAGCCTGCAGCCAATGAGGCGTTGTCCTGTCTTCGGCCACTCTGAGGCCACCAAGGCCTCTGCAGATGTGCCTGGGCTTCCAGGTTGGCCTCAACCTTGAGCTGATCAAGAGGGAGATTTCCTTCCCAGGGTCTGATTTAACCAAGGAAATTGCCTAGTAGGAGTGACCGGTCCTTCCTGAAGAGTGTCCTCTGATTCTGCAGACACGTGTCCAGCCACGAGGCCCTGGAAAGGGCCTGGGGTGGGAGGACAGTGGGCAGGGGATTCAGTTACTGAGAGCCCCAGGAGCTGAGCCCTGGACTTGTCTGGGGGAGACCCTGATCAGGGGACACCAGTGAGGCCTGGGCTTGACTGAGGAGACCCTGGTCAGAGGACACCAGTGATAGTGCCTGGCCCTCTGACTCTCCCAAACTGGGAGATAAGCAAGGAGCGCTGTTCCAAGTGGCTCCATTTGTGGTGCTTGTCACATAGCAATAGAGCTTCTAGATGCACAAAGAAACTGATAAAAACCAAAAGGAGAAATAGATGATTCCAAAATCATGCTGGTTGATTTCAGTACTCCCTGGTAAACAGCAAAACAAGACAGAAAATCAGTAAAGGTGTACAACTTCTTAGCCAACTCAATCTAGTTTTACTTCTAGAACTTTCCCCAACAGCACTGGGATATACATTTCTTTTCAATTGCAGATGGGGCATTCACATTTAAGAGAAACATTCTGGACCATAAAACCAATCTTAATAAATTTGAAGTTTAAAAGACATGCAATCATACAAAATATGTTCCACAACCATAACAGAATTAAACTAGAAATCGAAAACAGATATCTGGAAAATCCCCAATTATTTGGAAATGAACACTGTACTTGTAAATAACCCATGGGTCAAAGAGGATCTCTCATGGGAAATTAGAAAACATTTTCACTGAGAGAAAATGAGAATTTAGCATACGAAGTTTTGATTTGCGGCTGAAACACTGTTTAGAAGGGGATTTATAGCAGTAAATGCTTAGACAAAAAGAAATCTCTCCATTCAAGAACCTAAGCTTTACCTTAAACCAGAAAACAAAGAGCAGAGTACAAAAAAGAACAAACCAGAAGAAAAAAACAAAAATCGATGAAATTAAAAACAGAGACAATACAGAAAATTAATAAAGCCAAAAGCTGGGTCTTTGAAAAGACCAGTAAAGCTGCTGAACACACCAAGATGAAAAGAGGAACACAAAACTTACCAAAGGTCTGAAATGTCAGATCAACGCAGAGCCAGGAACATTCACGGAATAGCAAATACGTTGGAAGGCTCTGCCCATAAATTTAACAATTTCCACATCAACTATAAAAGCTTAAGAAATGGACAGCCTGAAATGTTTTATATCTATTAGTGAAATTGAATCTGTAATACAAAACACTCCAAAGAAAACTTCAGGCCCAGGTGGTTCCTTCTGAAACCCTGCCGAGTGCAAAGGTGGAAATGATATCAATTCTAAATGAGCTCTTACAAAAAATAGGAGGGTTACACTGCTGCTCCTTTTATGAGAATAACTCTGCAGTCAAACCAGACAGGAAGTGAAAACTACACATATACCCTTAGGAACATAGACACGAAAATCCTGAAACCAAAATTAGTGAATGGAGTGCAGTTAATAACTATTTCAAAAGACAAAACATCACAACCAATTGGGACTTGTAAAAGGAATTAAATCTGATTCAACATTTGAAAATTAATGCAATTCTCTATTAACAAACTAAAAAAAGAAGTATGAGGTTGTATCAATAAATGCAGAATGTATGACAAAGTTTCACATCCATTTATGGTCACTCTCAACAAACTAGAAAAGAAAATTTCCTAACTTCATAAAGAAATCTACAAAAAAAACCCATAAAACTAACATATCTAATCATGAAGTATGATGAATGCTTAATAAGACTTAAAAGCAAGATATATATTCCTACCCAATTAAGCCAGTGCAGTGATGCAAAAGACTAAACAATAATAAATTGCCTACAGATAGGAAATGGAAATAAAACTCTCTAGTCACAACTGCTATAAATGTCTACATAGAAAATTTGCAAAAAGACCCTAGAACTGAAAAAGAAAAGTTTAGCAAGTTCAGGAACACAAGTTAATGAACTTTCTCCTTTCCCCTCAAGAACTGACTGACTATAAATGTTAGGATGTATCTCAACTCTGTTCTGTGGCCTTGGTCTGTGTTGGTGTTTATACCTGTACCATCAGTACCATATGGTGCTACAACCTGCTTGGCCAAACCTTGGAGATTGGAGAGGGGCAATGGGGAATTAACAAATACAAACACTTAGAATGCTGGGACCAGGAGGGATGCTGTCCTCTGATGAGGGGACGATCACCCAGCACTAGCTCAGTACATTTATTATATAGGTTTTATTATCAAAAGGGGTTCTGTGAAAAAGTTTCTTCTTAGCAAGTGGGCTTGATGGTCAAAGCACTGGCAAGCAATTATCTAGTTGAGTTCATAATTCTTTACCCCTGGCAGATGGTGTCTGAACGCAAGGTCAAGACTGCTAGTTCTGAGCCTTGCACACAGAACATCACCATAGCCACAGGGCAATCTTGTCCTACACCTTTGCACAGGAAGTTCCCAGCACAAGTGCAACTGTGGCCTGGAGGCAGTCAGAGACCATGAGCCAAGTCACCACTCTGCACAGTATTGTTTAAGGACTATCGCTTTCTACTACGACTTTAAATCAGGAACAGTGATGTCTAACTGTGTTTCTCTTGTTTAGAGTTGTTTGGATTATTTAGAATCTTGTATGTTTCCATATGAATTTTAGGTTTGTTCTTTTTGTTTCTAAGAATCCCATTAGTATTTTGATAGGATTGCATTGAATCTACGTATTTCTGTGGATGTTTTAATACTATTAATTCCTCCAATACATGAGCACAGGTTATCTTCCCATTCATCTGTGTGATGTTCAATTTTTTTATATTTTTCCTAAGTGTACAGATCTTTCACTTCCTTGCTGAATTTTATTCCTGGATTTTGTTAGTTGATTCTACCATAAATGGTAATGTTTTCTTGACTTATTCTTAGGTTAAGCTATTCTTTGTATATAAGAATGCTACTGATTTTTGAATGTTGATTTTGTATACTGTAACTTAATTCATTTATTAGTTCCAATAATGTGTGTGTGTATGCATGTGCACGCACGCATGCATGCGCGTGTGTGTGTGTTTGTAAAAGAGAGAAAAAGAGATCAATTTATCTTTGGAATTTTTTACACATGCATGATAATGTCATCTGCAAATGGAGATAATGCATCCAAACTGGAAAAGAAGTAAAATTTTCTTTTTTTTCTTTTCTGATTCCTCTTGTGAAGGTTCTGATATTGTGTTGAATACAAGTGGTGAGAGCAGGCACACTGGCCTACTGTGGATCTTAGTGAAAATGCTGTTGATCTTCCCCACTGATTAGAATGCTAGCTGTGGGTTTTCCACAAACGGCCCTCGTTGTGTTGAGAGACTTTCCTTCTATACCTTAAATCTTAGTAATTTTGTGTTAGGAGAGGATATTGTACTTGGTGGACTGCTTTTCCCACATGGGGATAATTTTGTTTTCATTCTTCTAATAAAAGGTATCACATAGATTGATTGGCACTTGTGAATCGAGCCTTACAGGCCAAGGATAAATCCCACTAGGTCGTGACGTGTTAACTGTGATGTACTGTTGGATTCCAGTGGCTGATGTGAGGATTTTTGCATGGATGTTCCTGAGAGAAATAGGCCTCTGCTTTTTTATTGTGACATCTTTGGTATAGGTACCCAGGTGATTCTGGTCTCATAACATGTTTGGAAGGATTTCCCCTAGCTCTATTTTTGAAAGAGTTATCAGTATTGGCAGTAATTCTTTGAGTATTTAGATGCATTCAGCCATGAACTTATTAGGTCCTTTGATTTTTCTTTTTGTATAGTTTTTAATTATTACTTAAATCTATTTTTTTTCTTATTAGTTTATTCAGGATTTCTAAATAGCTTTAGAGATTCAGTCTTAGTAGTTTATATTTTTTAAGGAATTTTTACAGACTCAGTATTGGTGGGTTGTATTTTTCTAGAAATGTTTCCGTTTTCTCTAGGTTATCCAATTTGTTGGCATAGAGCTATTTACATTAATCCCTTATGATCCCTTTGTTTCTGAGGCATCTGTTGAAATTTCTTCACTTTCACTTTTTATTTTTTAATTCATCCCCCTCTTTCCCTTCTTGCACACCCTTAGTTTGGCTAGCTAAAGGTTTGTCAAATTTGTTTAGCTTTTCAAAAAACCAACCCTAATTTTACAGATTTTTTTCCTGTTATTTCTGTTTATATTTTATTTATTTCTATTCTGATCTTTACTATTTCCTTCCTTCTTCTTCCTTACCTTGTTCTTCTCTTTCTAGTTCCTTGATATGTAGACTATTTGGGCTCTTTCTTTTCTAATGTGGACATTTATTGATTAACCACTTCCCTTTCAGCCAGGCATGGTGGTGCATGCCTGTGATCTCAGTGGCTGGTGAGGCTGAGGCAAGAGGATTTCAATTTCAAAGCCAGTCTCAGAAACTTAGCAAGGCTCTAAAACAACTTGGCGAGACTCTGTCTCAAAATAAAAAATAAGAAAGGGGCTGAGGATTTGTTCAGTGGTTAACCACTCCTGGGTTTAATCTTCAATTAAAATAACAACAACAAAACAACAACAAAAACAACTTCCCTTTTAGAACTGCCTTTGCTACATTCAATAGGTTCAGGTACATTATGTTTCCATTGTCATTTGTCTCAAATTTGGGTTTGTGTGGGATTTTTTTTGTTTGTTTAATTACCTTTTGGTTTCTTCTTTGGCTCATTGATTTTTCAGAAGCCTGTTGTTTGATTTATATGTATTCGTATATTGTCTAAAATTCCTTCCATTACTAATTTCTAGTTTTATACTATTGTGGTCAGAAAAATACTAGGTGTGATTTCAATCCCTTTAATTTGGGCAGACTTGTTCTGCAGTAGGCTGTGGTCTATCCTGGAGAAGGACCCAGGTATACTGGAGAAGTTGAGGGTTCTGCAGCCACTCTATGGAAGTGTGAGGTGTCTAATAGGTCCTTTGGGCCTAAGGTACAGTTCACGTTCTACATTCCTTGATTGATTTTTTTTTTTTTTTTTTGTCTCTGGAGCTATCTGTTTGTGGAAAGTGGATGTTGAAGCCATCTACAATTGTGGTGTTCTCTCTTTCTCCCTTTATTGACTATTTATATTGCTCTATGTGTTCCAGTGTTAGGTGTATGTACATTTACTATTGCTGTGTCCTTTTCATGAATCGACCCCTGTATCATCAACCTGAGACTTCTTGTCTCCTGGGACAGACAGCTTTGGACTTGAAGTGGTCTTGTCAGATTGCAGTGTGGCCCCTTCGGCCCTCTTCTTGTGGGTGTACAGATGGACACCTTCTTCCATACTTTTATGTTCATCTTTTGTGTGTCCTTGTGGCTTCAGCGGGTCTCTTGTAGGCGGCATATCGTTGATGGTTGTTAAAATCCATCCAACCAGTCTGACTTTTGACTGAAGAATCCCTTCCCTTTAAGGTCACCCTTGACAGGTAAGAACTGACTCTTGCCATTCCATTAACTGCTCTTTGGTTATTTTTGGCTCTTATTGCTCTTCATCTCTTGTCCAACTTGGTGATCTGATGATTTTCTGTAGTATTACGCTTGGATTCCTTTCTCTTTGTTATTTGTATTTCTGCTGTAGGTTTTATTTTGTGATTGGCATGAAGCTTTCATAAAACATCTTATAAGCTACATTTTTAACTGATAGCAAGTTCACTTCTGTTGCATAGGAAAATTCTAGACTTATCCACACAGAACGTGTGTTTGGGATGTCACAATTTACGTCTTTTTTACGTTGTGTCTGAACAATTTATGCCTGAACAATTTATTTAGCTTTAGTTGTTTGGTTTTACAAGTTTGACTTTTAACCTTTATATTAGAGGAACAGACCACCACTATACTGTTGGTATATTCTGGATTTGACTCCATATTTACCTCTACCAGTGAATTTTACACTTTCATATGTATTCATGATAATTATCCTTCCAATACTACTGGAGGAACTTCCTACGTGTTTGTGTAAGGAAGTGATACTGAATTCCCCTAAGTTTTTGTCTGAGAAAGTCTTCTTTCTGGAGGATAACTTTACTGGTTATGGTATTTCTAGATGGCTTTTTCCCATAATACTTGGAATATGTCATCTACTCACTCGCAGCCTACAGGGTTTCTGCTGAGACATCTGCTGATGATTTAATGGAAATTCTTGTGACTGGATGTTTTCCCTTGCTCCTCTTAAATTTCTTTCACTTTTTTCAAGTTTTGATCATAATGTGCCTTAGAGAGGATCCCTATTTGTTGAATCTGTTTGGGAACCATTATGGATTTTGGTGTCCATATCACTTCCAAGACTTAGGATATTTTCTGCAATTATTTCACTAAACAAGCTTTCTATGTCTTGTGTCATCTTATTATTCTTAACCACATGTAATATGTGTTCTCTTAATGGTATTCTATAAGCCCTATAGATTCTGTACTCTTTCACTCTTATTTCTTTGTTTTTCCTCGATAACATTTCATAGGATCTATTTCAGGTTAGTTATTTATTCTGTATTTTCTAGTGTGCTGTGGAAGCTCTCAGTTGTATTTTTTATTAAATTCTTGAACTCCCAAGATTCCCATTCTTTATGACATCCATGTCTTTGTCCAACTTGTCTCATGCATAGTTTTCCTGATTTTATTAGATTGATTATGATATCTGAGTTTCCCTAAAATTATTATTTTTAATTCTTTGTGTAATTTATCTTCTAGTGAGTTACTGTGTCCCTGTGGTCTCATATTTCCTGGCTTTCTCCTGTTTTTTGTGTTCCTGTGTTGGCGTCTGTACGCCTGGTGGTAAAGGCACCTCATCTGCACGTCACTGAAGGACTGTAGTTGGGGAAGACTCTCATCTGCGCGGGGACTTGAGGTGGCTGGCTGAGAAGGTTGAGCTCTCTTTCCATGTGGGTATGGTGACAGTCTCTGTGCAGCTTCTTCAGTTGGAATCAATATTATTGAGACTGTGCACCACGGTGGTCTAGGCTGCAGGAGTTTGTGGCAGGGACAATGCCTGGAAGATTATTAGATCAAGAGACTAGAGATCTGCCTAATGTTTTCTTCCCTGTGGTCTGGAGTCTTGGCTGAGGGATCTTTCTTGGTGTCGGGTTCAACAAGGCTCATAAACAGTTACAGTGGTGTTGAGATTCAGGACACAGATACTCAGTGACTGTGAGGCTGGGTTACTGGGCTCAGGGTCCTGAAAACCACTGAGACCTGAAGCACAGGTTTGCTCTTTGAGGTACAAGTGGACACAGCACTCCTGCTGTGCTGGCTTCTGTTCCTCTAGGTGCAAGGATGTCACCATGGCTCTGATCTTTCGAGGCAGGCATGGCAATGTCATGTCTCTAGGAAGGGAAAGGTTCTCTGAGAGTTTGTGCCCCTGCCCCAGCTAACATTTGGGACAAGACCAAGCAAAGCATAGTAGGAACCATGGCTCTGGGGGTGACATGCTGTGTGTGGTAACTTGGAGCCCAGGGACGATGGACACTGCAGCAGTCCAGGTTCTGAGACCAGGTGCCACAGCAGCAAGAATGTAAAGGAGCCACTGCATTTGGGCTCTGGAGTCTGAGTGGCAGCACTGCTGAGCCTGCTCCTTCACCAGGCAGGTGCTTCCGGAGCTTGGACTGCAAGGGTCTAGTTCCAGGTCACGGGGTGCTGTGGCTGTGTGACTTGAGGGTGGATGCACAGCTCGGCTAATGCCCTGGTTCTCTGGTGTGTCTCTCCTGGGCTCCAGGGAGCACAGCTTCAGAGCATCTGGTTCCTGGAGGGTAGGATGCCAGGAGATGTCACTGATCTGCTGCTGTGCTGGAGACTCGTAAACCCCCCGCCCCCGGGGATGGAGCACTGCTTCCTCTGTGATGAGGGGCAGGGGTGGGCTACTGCTCCAGTGTGCTGGGGGCCTGAGGTCACCCAGGGAGCAGCGTGGTGCCTGAGCTCTGGCACCAGGGACATGACTGCTCTGGTAGTTGAGGGCTCTCTATCCCTGGGGCGTAAGGCATCGCTGGCCCTCAGAGGAAGGTGCTTCACTGACTGGGATACAGATGGGTGCTGTGCAGCAGCTAGGCCCTAGGGTAGGCACAGTGGCAGCCCTGCTTGGTGGTGGTGCAGTCCTGGATGGGCCTGTGCAGTACAGCCCGGCAGTGATTCTGATTCTAAGATGGCACAGAGAGGTACCAGCATAGGCCCTAGAGAGGTGGGGCACAGCTTCAACAGCTTCTCTGGGGTAGCTCAACATGGACCCAGGGAGATCCCTCAGCTGGCCTAAACCCTGAGGACCGCCATGTCCATAGTGGTAATGGGGACTGATGAGGTCATCTTGCTCACCTTCTCTGCAAGAAGTCCCTGCAGTTCTGAGCTGAACTCAAAAGGGCAAGGGGAGCTAGAGAGAAGGTGTTTCCTCCCTTCTCTGTGCCATGCTGGGTTTCTGGGCTCTGCTGGATTTCTGCTGGGATTTTGCTGGTGCCCTCCCTTATTTGGTTAAAATGTAAGTATTGTTTCTTTGGGAATTTATTGGGGGGGCAGTCAGGGGATGAGCAATAGGAGCTTCTAGCTCACCATCTTGCTAATATCACTCTTAGATGGCTGCTGTTTTTAAAACCAAAGCGGCAATAAATGCAAGCCTGTGTTCTTCTGTGGCCATTTAGGCATGCAGGCCTGTGTGGATGAGCGTGGCGAAGGTGATGACTGCTCTTTTGCCTTCTTCTCTTCCCTAGAGTACCAGCTCCCTTCATGGTACTTTCTGTAGACTGCATGATATGGCAGAACTAGAAATGTCACCAGGGTAGACGGCAATAGCATGGAGAGAATATAAATCACATTCCATATTTATAGGTAAATGGGTCTGAAATCCCTCTGTAAGAGTGTTTTCCATATCCCCTGAGTTGTTAGACCGTGATGTGTTTATGATCAGGTGTAGCTAATAATTGCCATTCTCAGATGCAAGGATGTGCTAACTATCCTAACAAGAAAAAACTCTTGTTTTTAGTGGAGAATACATTTAACCACTGTGCTAGTTGGCAAATTGCTCTGTATATGTCCATGAGATGCATCAGGAAGTTCTCCTGTGTGGTGTTCTCTAAGTACACAACTTAGTTTTAAATAGCGAGGGGTCAGTGCTATTTTGACTCAGTTATATTTTTGGATGGACAATAAAGAAGGTTAAATGCATAAAAAGTGGATCATAAACTTAAGGAAAAGCTGAATACAACATTCTTTTTGGTTTAAACATTTGAGAAGTCACCTGAAGTTCCAACTATTTTTCACATTCAGGCTTAGGATGAATTTGTTAGCTTATGGTGAGTCACCAACATTCTACCTTCCACCTACTATTTAGTCCACATACAGTGGGGGGAAAAAATATCTGTGACCTCTTTCAAGGTCAGCTTCCTCAACTCTTTCCAGTCCTGGAGCTGGGACTCCTTGATGTACGTGATATGGAAATATGTACCTGAGGGTACGCATTTGCAGTACTGGCTTTCCTAGCTTATGTCAGGTTTTGCAGAAAAACTAAGACACATGAATAGCAAGTGGTATTTGCCTGAAAACTTAGGTGTTTTAAAACTTTGGGAGGTTTTCAGGAATTAAAATACTTATTCTGGCTATTGGATAAATCTTCCTCTTGACATTTTTGGTTAAGGTTCCCTGAGTCTTTGCAAGTTAATTGAATATGAAAGGACTTGATTTTTTTTCTTGCCCAAAGCTATCTCTATGACTGAACCTTTCCCACATCATGGTTCCTAAGTCCCTGGCTTGACTCTTGCCTGTGCTTTTAACTTTTAGGATTCGTCATTCTTTTTAAATGCAAAATGACTTATTGTTGTGGAGTATTAGAATTTGATGAAATCTCATGGTGGTCAGGAGTAAAATCTCTTTGCTAAATATAGAATCCCAAGAATACAGACAAGGCGTTTACTTGTGGCTGCAGAGTCGTAAACTCTGTCTGTCCAGCTTGGCATCCCTTAAGCACCACGGTCAGAGTCTCATCAATGCTGGAATATGTCACTATGGTATTCCAGCAGGATTCTCACGGAATATTTTACAAAGAAATTCCAAATATAAAATAACTATGGTCCCTCCAGAAAGTTACTTTTGACTACTGAAGATAAATCTCTTAAAGCACGTTTGGCTACTTAGTCTTTGATTTTAAAGTTAAAAAAAAAAAAAAAAAACTCAAACTCTTCCCCTTTGTATTTGGTGTGTCAGCTGAAGGTTTAGTGTGACACAGAATGCCAGTGTCCGGATCATGCCTCCATGACAAAGGTCGCAGTGGGGATCTTCAGTTCTCAGGCTGGAGTGGCCAACTGTGGCCAAAGCTGGATCACTGCCCACTTTTTATGGTCTGTGAGGTACTAATGGTTTTTAAGTTTTTAAATGGTTGAATATAAAATCAAAACAGCAACATTTTGATATGTTTAAATTAGATGAAACTCAAAGTTCAGTGGTTTAAGGCAAAGTTGTATTGGAATAGAACTATGGCCACTTGTTTGTCATTCTCTGAGGTTCCCTTCACTGCAAAGGTCGTACTCGTCCTCATGACAGAGACACACAGCCACAAAGGCCATATTCACCATCTGAACTTATGCAGAGAAGGTTGCTGACCCTGCCTCGAAAGCCCAGACTTCCCTCTGCTCTATTCCATGGCTGTTCCCCAAGTGCATTAGTTAAAATCTGTTGGCGGAAGAGAAAAACAAATCACTTCAATAGGATGACGGGTAGTCTCTGGACTCTTTCCTGAGTCTTTCCACACCAAGCTTTGTTCTCTCACAATTTCCTAACACATGTCTGTAGCTTATTTTGAGAGAAGAATGTCTAATATATTTTAGAACTATGTTCAGTGATTTTAACAACAAAGAAGAAAAGGAAAACTTTAATTTTTTGTAAATTATGAGATATGTGGAAACCATCCTAAAAATCCAAGATGCCAACCTCTGAAAAATTCCTTCCTTTATTCTACTTATACTTAATTCTGCAACCTATTAGAAAACATAGCACCTCATATATGCAACACACAAAGATAGAAGCATGTGAAGCTTTCATGAGATTGTCAGGTTTGTTACTTTTTTCCTGCTATTAGAGATTAGGTTTGAAGAATCATTGCATTTTCAAGAATGGTGAATGCTGAGGCCCCTTGCAATGGTACCAACCTAAGACAGGAGGCTGACACCTTGAGGTCAGCTCATCCGATGACCGGTAAGGACCATATGTACTACTGGACAACCTAAGGCACGCACTGTCCCTAAGCCACATGCTTGTCGTTTAAACAGAGAGGGGGAGATGTTGAGAGCCACAGCCGAAGGGGCCCCAGCAAACTTCCAGCTGATTGGCTCACCTCGGCCCTAGCAAACTTCCAGCTGCCAGGTGTTTGGCTCCTCTGCGGTGATGCTCATTGGGCTGTTTCCCTGCCCTTTCAGACCACGGAGCTGCTCATTAGGGGAGTCTTTTGGCTCCGCCCACGCGACCCAGCCAATTGGCCTCAAGAGCAGGAGGAGTGGGGGGTAGAGAGGCTTGTGAGAAGCCGGTGGTGGCAGTTGGGCTCTGAGGGAATTCCTGAAGAGCTCGTGTGGTGCAGCGTGTGTGTTCTAAAAGTAAAGTTCGTTTCTGCTTGATAAGTGGCTCGTGAATTGTGCCCAGCCAGACTGCGGCATGTGAAGAATGGACAAAGTTCTAATAAAATGTACCATTAAGCCAAAGACACAAGCTGAGATAGAAGAATTAAGAAAGGAAATGGTTTAGTTATTGGCTTTTAAAAAATAATTTTGAATTCATCATCTGACATGGATCTGATTTTCTAGACTTTACCATACCCCAAATTCCTACCACCTATGTCAGGACAGTAGAAATATACCACTCCAGAACCCAGTGCCCCAGAACACTCTGGTGGTGTGCAGAGCTTCATATGGTGGCCAACAGTCTGGCCAGACGCTGTGCATGCTCCATCCGTGATTGTGGTGGAATCCTCCCAGCGTGGCTGACCTCAGACATGGCTGGCTAGTTGTTCCTCCTCTGCACTACACTTCTGCAGTGGTTGGTGAGGTTGGCTGCAGTGCCCTTGATTGCTTTCCATGGGCTTTCAGCTCCCATCTATGCTCTGCTTGCTCATACAAAATGCACCTGATCCTAACTACATGGTGCCACCACGGCTTCACATGTAGGACAACTTCTGACATTGTCTCAATGACACTGGAGGTGTTCTCGGATCTCTTGGATGCATCTCTGACCCATGCTTGAGAAATCTTGGTGAATTCTGAAAAACTCCACCAAGGGTGGCCTTTGGTATAGTGACCATTACGAAACACCATATAGGACTCACAGTGACCTATCTGACAGTGAGGTCAGCAGGAGTCTCCTCTAGATGTCTACCACTTTGGCTACTTGGTCATCCCGGCAGGACTTCTGCCTCAGTTTCCCCTCAGGTCTGCACCTATGGGGTTCTCAGGACCCATGGGAATCACAAACCAAATATGTAAGATTCATTCGTCATCTCTTCGATCCCCACATACATCCTGAACAAACGTGATTCCTAAACATCTCTCTACAGCTAACACCTTCCTTCCTCCTCACAACCACCTCTTGAACTCATCATCCTGAGGCTGACCCACTGCATTTTCCTGCCATTTCTTCTGTTTCCTTTGATCTGGAATCTATGACTCACAAGAGGACTACACACTGACTTCGAGTTATCTCTGCATCTTCCAAAACTGTACCCCTAAATGGCATGATGAATGCACTAAATTATTCAAGGTCTGGGGCTCGGGATGTGGCTCAGTATGTGGGAAAATTTCCTAGCATGTGGAAGGCCCTAGCTTGGATCCCCAGTACATTAAGGGTCTGGATATTACTATTAACTGACACATTATTGCCTTGGGGCCTGCAGTTTCACATTGGGTGGATGCGCACCCCTTGTTTTGGAGCAGGACTGATATTAAGTGATTTCATTATCCCTCCTGTTCCTGCCTTGCTTCTCTCTCTGGCAGACATGACCTACTCACTACGATGCAGCTTCATAGAAGCAGTGTCTGGGTTTAGTCTACTTCACTGCTTTTTGCATCACTGAGTGGGTGGTTCAATTGTTAATATGAAAAGTATGAGGCTAGGAGGTAGGAATGACGGTGGAACTGCCTGGCATCTGCTTCTCTGTTGACATGCACATGAATGGGCTCTGAAGTCCATAAGAATTATGATTGTCAAGAGCTACATGATTTGTAACTGCTTTGGCTTGGTATTAAATACTCTGATTTGGGGAATGAGGTTCTAAGCATTTGTAGTTGTATAAATGTAAACTGAAGCAGGAAGAGGCTGGGAAATATAGGGTTTAAGAGCATTGGCCTTACAGTTTTATTAATTCAGTATTGTGTTCTGGTTCTGAGTCACTTATCACCCTCAGTGATCTCATCCAAAACAATGGTTATGATTTTTGCATGCCTTATCAGAATATTTTTAAGAATTGAGCAATACACATACAGCCTTGGACGTAATATGCTCTAAATATAAGAGCAACTATTGACATTATTAAGTTGAACCGAGGAATAGGTCACAACATAACTTTCAGTTCCCAAATAATTTCTAGTAGATTACATAAAAATTAGAAAATAGAGAACTCTAACCCAAAATAATTGTAGAAACTCCTGTCATAAAAATTCCTAAGAATGTCTGCTTGCCTTCATAAGAGTTTTCTTTGATAGAAAATGGCCCTGGGTAGACATCCTGGGAAAATGGGGGAATAACATTCTTTGGCCAGCTTTCCCTGGTTTATCCTCATTGAGGTCTGGAACCCAGGCTTTGGTTAGAAGCCGTGGTTAGAAATTGGCTAAAGTACACAAAGCCATGAGGGCTGGTAAGGAGAATCTTTGAAAGAAAAACAAACTGTGCATGCCAAGAACCCACAAATGTCCCCTATTTCCAAAGCAAGCATCCAAGTTTAGACACCATGTATGAATTTCAACTTTAAGAATCTTGTCAACTTTGCAAAATTAAAGACTATGTCCACAACATACACACTTCTAGAATTACCTGTGGCTGAGTGCCTGATGCTGTAATTCTACCTTGGAACCTGAATGCTACTAAGAACCACCTGAATATTTGGCATTGGACTTCACTTCACAGGTGCCAAGCTAAGTGAGCAGCCATATCTTGTGGTTAGACATTCAGTCTGTAGATCCTAACAGCCTGGATTTGAATCAGCTGCGTCACCTGGGGTAACTTTATGTGACTGTAAAACGGGAATGACATACTTTCCTTTTAGGATTCTGGGTGCCATTGTGAAGTAGAAATGAGTTGGCATTTGTAAAATGCTCATAACAGCTCTTGTCAGAGACTAAACCTTCCAGAAATCTAAGCTGTTGTTCTTATGAGAAATTATTTCCCTAAATCGAAAATTCTCAGACTTCAGCAGCAGCAGAGTCACGTGGAAGGCTAGTTCACCCATTGACCACAGAGCCCTGTCCCTACCCTCTCTGATTCAGCAGATCTGGGATGGAGCCTGAGAATTTGTGTTTCCAACAAGGTCCTGAGTGAAGCTGATATCGCTGGTCCCAGGAGCACATCATGAGAACCATGGCCCTAAAACTTCCATTCCAATTTTACATCAAAAGCTCAAAAATAATGTAAGTAGATAGAATGAAACAGTCATTTTAATTTTTTTATATTTTTTTTAAAAAGAGAGAATTTTATTATTTTTTAGTTTTCAGTGGACACAACATCTTTATTATGTGGTGCTGAGGATCGAATCCAGGCGAGCACACCAGGCGAGCACGTTACCGCTTGAGCCACATCTCCAGTCCCCGATGAAACAGTCATTTTATTTATAATAATTCAGTGTAAGTAAAAAATATTGGCAGCCCTGTCTAGAATTGTAGGAGTGATTAAGTGGTCAAGTTGGCAGGGGGGATCTGGAGGCAGCTCTGCCCTGGGAGAGTGGAGCTGGGGATGAGAAAGGGGTGCGTTCTAAGCAGATAGCACAGTGTTGAAATCCAGTTCTCTAATAATCCCTTGCAATCGGTGTGTGTGTGTGGGGGGGGGGGGCTCTCTGAGGTGTGTTTGTGACAATATTAAGCCTTAAAAAGGAGATCTTGTCACTTGCCACACATGGATGACCTTGTGGACATTAAGTCAAGTTATGCAGTCACAAAAAGAAAAAAAATGTGCAGAATCGCACAGTGGAATCTTTCTTATGCAGAGAGAGAATAAACTATGGTTGTGGTGGGGGGGGAGGAAATGGGATGAGATGTGGGTCAGAGGGAAAAAGCCATATGGGTCGCAGGAGTCCAGAGCCCTGACTGCAATACCAGGACTATGATGAAGTCGCACTGTGTCAGGATTACTGCTTCAAGAGATTTCAGCTAAAAAAAATAAATAACTGAAATGATGGCTCTGTTGATCTGCTTTCCTAAGGTTACCATTCTACTACCCACATGCGCATAATAATGTCATGTTGTGCACCTTAAATACACACAATAAACTTATTTTCAAAGGTGGCAGGTGCGTAATTCTCTGGTGGGGCCAAACAGAGCAACAGGGACAACAGGGACCCAGGTTGTTATCACTGATTCTCGACCTTCAATCAGAAGGAACTTGGGAGAACCACAGACCCAGGACATCCATCTCTTAAGCCAAGAGACCACCTGTCCACAGGTGGAAGAGCTCAAGGAAGGAATGAATGGGCAGCCACGGAGACAGCCCTGCCAGCCAGGAGGGCCCTGCAGGGAGAAAGCCCTGGGAACTTAGAGCCACCAGGAGCCAGTGACAGCCCTCCCAGAGAACCAGAGGGCAGTGGTCCTCCCCCTGGGAGCCTAGCAGGACCCAGGGGTGTCACCCTCCCGCTCGGCCCCGCCCCGCCTGCCTGAGGGTCTGGACCCGCTGCCACCTGGAGGGAGCGCGGAGCCAGCCCCTTGGTCACCTGGAGTGGAGGTGAAAGCCTGGCCGGTCCGCCAGCTCTAACGGACTGCAGACTGCGGGGCGGGAAGGGGCTGCCCGAGAGCCTGCAGGGCCAGGGGCGGAGACGAGGGCGGGGGATGTGCAGAGGGGAGGGGCGCCTTGGTGACAGTGACCACGCTCAGGAAAGATAGTGGATGTGGACACAATGACACGTTTGCCTAAGAGAATTTGCAGAGAAACTCCTGAGACTGAAGGGCAGGCTGGAGTGCGAGTAATGGCCACATTGAGTGACAGCTCCTAGGAGAACCGACGCCGGAGGAGAAAGGACTTCAAAGCCTCCACCCTCAGTCCGGAGGAAGGGGACCTCGGAGAAACTTGGCTGCGGCTGGAGCTCTGAGGGGTCGCAGCGCCTCCCTCCCCAGCTGTAGTCAAATCACCCTGAGCCATTTGCTCAGTTTGGGAGGAGAGAACTTTTTCTGCCTTGAGTTTGGATGTGATTTTCTCCTGTTTGGAAAGATTTTCTGCCCCTGCCTATGTCACAGGAAGATTCGGGACTGAGAAAGAAGAGTTCAGGTATGGTCCCTTTCTCTTTCACTCTTTAGTTTGGTAAGCCCCTATGTTCTTTTATGCTTCTGATTCTTTTAAGTAACTTGCCTCTGTTTTCTAGCTGAATTGAGGACCACCTTCATCCTGACGCCCCTTGGCTTGCTGATGTAATCATAGCAAGGTGGACATTCACCTCCAGTCATACAGAGTGTATTTAAAATCTTTTCTAACAAAATGGTTATAGTGACCAAAGTGGTCATATGATTCCTAAATTAAATTTTAACCTGGGCTAAACCCTAATAATTCCCTTATGTATGTGAAACGCAATTTAGCTTCCATTTATTTCTAGTGTGTTTCACAGTGAAAGGATAATTTCTGGCTAAATCCAAAAGAAAACAATTCTATTCAAAGGAACAGATTTACAAATCTTGTACATCACTTTTGTTAGAAAAACATTTAAAAAAAATTATTTTAACCCTTTTGTGTTCTAAGGTCCAGGAGAAGATTTTGGATCCCTGGCTGGCCCCATGTGTGGGTAACATATTGTTTTCCCAACAAGATGATCACATTATCTCCTTGGTTAGCTTCTCCACCCCTGTGGCAGGCTGAGGAGGACAGAGACCAAGAAAAGGAGCAGGGGGTGTTTCTGCAGAGCCAACGCAGCCCACCTCCCGCCTGCAGGGTCAGCGTGGCCACTGCCAACGGGCTCCAAGACTCAGCCCTCCCAGCTGGACAGCTCCTGCTGCCTGTGCTCATTAGCTGGCAGCAAAATGTCCAATGTGTCTTTTTGGCGAGGACATGAAGAGTTGGAAAAAAATTATTTTCCTTTCCAGTGAATAATTATGACCCTTAAAATGTTTTTGAAGAAGATTTAATCAAATGAAGAACACATTACACATTAAATGATAAATGTTGCACAATGTCATCTATAGGCATACACACAGATATATGCCTTCTGTATACAGTTGACATGTATGAAAAGACTAGAAAGGAATGCTGCAAAACGTTGGTTTTATATGAATGCTGAAATGATGAGAAAATTTCTCTATTTAAAGTTTTCCAATTTTCTGAAGTGTCCATGTGTTATTTTTGTAATTGGTTTTTTGGAAGTTAGTCTGCATAGGCTCTGGAATGAACAGGAACCAAGACTTATGGCTTCAGTTGTCACAATATCCTCATCTTGAGCTCTAGATTCCCCTTTAACCATCCCTGGATAGTAGGGATTGCTGCTCTTCATTAGGAAGTGAGAAGCTGTGAAATTTTCACAACAATAAGCATCCTGCTTGACCATAAGCTCACACTGAGGTTTTACAAGGAGTGTACTTTACCTTTCACCATAGAAGGTGTGAATGAAATTAGCCATGCATGACCCTTAAAGTTCTGTCCAGTCCTAGAGCTTCTACTGTGTGTGTGTGTCGGGGGTGGGGGTCCTGAAATTCAGTTGAGTTTTTTTACAATTCCAAAGTGAGATTTTGTTTTCCTTCAGGATGAGGGTGAAGACCATCTGCTTGCTGGTCCCCTTCACTGGGGTCCTCCTGGTGACTGCCCCGGGGAGCAGAGCCTGTCCCCGCCGCTGCACCTGCTATGTGTCCACAGAGGTGCACTGCACATTTCGGTACCTGACTTCCATCCCAGAGAGCATTTCACCAAACGTGGAACGCATCAATTTAGGGTGAGTGACTTGTCCCCAGAGCCCCCATGACTTTAGAAGATTAACCACAATTGTTTTAAACTTTTTTTTGTATGAAATGATCTCATGAGAACCTTTGGTAAGTTTTGGGGACAATACTTTTTTCCTGCTAGTCCTTTATGAGGAGAAAGTTCTAGAACCTGAAAAGTCTCTTGGTAGGTTGGGAGGCTGTGCTTGTGAAAAAGCTTCACTCTCGGCACATTTTTGCTGGGAAATAATAGAGTTGCACTTAGCAATCAGCATTATGATATAGCATAAGAGATGATGGGGCAATTAGAACTGTCCCATATGCAAGTGACATGGAAGGTCTGCGATGTCCTTTTGTAAGGCCTTTGAGATTTTAAAATGCCCCAGTTAGTATGTGCACAATTAATGTGAGCCATTACTATTTGTGGCTTATTTAAAATGCATGCCTAATTGAATCCACCACAGATGACTGTATTTTAAAGGTTCATGAGAATGTGTGTGTGTGTGTGTGCACATGTAGTGGGGGTTAAATCTCTTATGTGACATTAGTGAGCACATTCATTCATTGTGTGCCAAGCAGGATACAGTGATGGACAGCAAACCGTTCACCTGAAGAAGCTGTGGTTGAACAGTCTATGCACTGTAGTGAGAATAGGAGAGCATGCAGCATGCCTTGGGAACAGCCATGACTCATAAGAGCCAACCTTAATTGTGTACTTACTGTGTGCTGACCAGGCTCAGCACTAAATTGGATCCTCATAACTCCCTTGTAGTGGACTCTGTTACTGCACTTTGTAGTGACACTGGAACACACAAGGTCTCCGGATTTTACCCAGGTCACACAAGTATTATTAGAAGCCAGAACTCATAATCACGCCCAACCAGAAGCTAAAACCTGAGCTCCAGAGCCCCAGATCCTTAACCACTACTGATTGAATGGCCTACATCTACAAGTATAAAAGGGCAGGGTTTTCGAGGGTCTTCTGCCCTGAAGTTACAGCAAGTCCATGAAGGTTTAAAGATGGGAGTGGATGTGACATGTCCTGGGAACATACAGGGGGACTGTAGCTGAGATCACAGGACTGGGAAGGGAGAGCAAATCAGTGGCATCTAGAGAACTTCAGTAACGTTCCAAGCATTTGAGCCTCTCCCTAGAGCACAGGTAAAGCAAGAGCGTTCTGTGTGAGCGTGTTTTGCTGTGACCTTTCCCTGGCAGAGTCGGCTCATGCCTGGAGTGGCGTTTTGATTTCAGGTACAACAGCTTGGTTAGATTGACGGCAATGGATTTTTCTGGACTGAGCAAGTTGGAGCTGCTCCTGCTGCACAGCAATGGCATCCACACCATCGCCGATAGGACCTTCTCGGATCTGCAGGCGCTGCAGGTGACACGGGGCAGGGCGGGGAGGGTGGAGGGGTGCACTTCCCCCAGGACCCCAAAGCAGACCTTCTGTAAGTTAGAGGCAGATGTCAAGGGAGCACGTGAAGAACTGATTTCTTTTTTAAATGCAACCATATGTGGAAATTAGAATACTATGAAAATTCTCAGGGAAATTTTCTTATACCTCCAGCTAACAGGGGTAAAAAATGTACCCAGGGGGTCACTGAACCTTTAAAATTTTATCTTTCAAAGACTATTTGTAATCCTGTTTCTCTGGGAATAGACTGTGGTACCTTTTCTATAAATCAGTGAACTATTGTCCAGCCTTACTTAATTTCTTGTGTATGCTCTGCCTTCTTTGAAAACCTTTTTGAAGTTCTATGGATTTCCAAGAGGGTATAAAGCACTGTAAGAACCGTCACAAGTGAGAAACTAGAAGGTGAGGGAACTCCAGGGACAAAAGCAAGGGAAACCCAGGGAGCTGCTGGTGTGGAAGCCCTTGCAGCTGCTGCAGGAGGACCTGAACTCCCGAGAGGCTGACGCACAAGGCAGACACTGTCCATTGAGAACAGGAGTGAAACTTTGGTTCAGGACAAGCACAGTCATTCTGACTTTGAAATCAGGAAGCGATGGGTCCCAGAACTCCTCATAAGACAGTCAATGAAATAGAGACAGCAGTGGGTCTCCCAGCACCCGGTGCAGCACGTCAGCCCTAGGAGCGCCGTGAACCTGGCAGGAGCGCGCAGCCCATGCAGTCCTGGTACCCAGGACCGGCTTCATCAGGCTCTGCTGGGAACGGGCGTCTTCAAGAGCAAGGGGCTGCACTTCACCCAGGTTTTCAGGGAGTATTGAGGAACTCGGGGTAACACTTGGGGCAAAGCTCATCTGTGTAGCCAGTTTAACTTTTATTTATTAGGACACACGGCATTCCAGGACAGTGTGGTCAATAGTGACAACAGCTTAGGCTGAATCAGGAAAATACAATGGGGAAATCTTGTTTTCACCAGCCTCTCTTTTTTTTGGGTGGGGGGGAGAATGGGTTAAGTTCAGCTTATAATTAGATAGGGAACTGGAGAAAACTCGAGCAAAATTGAAACATTCAAAATTGGAGGGGGGATAGTAGAGGATAGGAAAGGCAGCAGAATACAACAGACACTAGTATGGCAATATGTAAATCAATGGATGTGTAACTGATGTGATTCTGCAATTTGTATATGGGGTAAAAATGGGAGTTCATAACCCACTTGAGTCAAAGTGTGAAATATGATATATCAAGAACTATGTAATATTTTGAACAACCAACAATAAAAAAATAAAAATAAAAAAATTGTTTTAATTTCAACTCAAAATCAATTAAAGCCATATTATTCAAAATAATAAAAAGTAGAAAATACCCCAGACTCCCTCCGTTGATGAGTGGAGAAACAAAATGTGGTACATGCATACAATGGAATACTAGTCAGTAATAAAAAGGAAAGAGAGGCTGTTGCAGGTAGGACAGGGATGGGTCTTGGGCAGTTTGTGAGTGGAAGAAGCCAGACACATGGGAGAGACCACGTGTTGTGTGATTCCATTTATGTAAACTGTCTAGAATCAGCAAATCCATGGAAACAGAAAGTAGACTAGCAGCTGCTTAGGCTGGGGGTGGGGGAATAATTGTTAATACAAATTGGTGTTTTACTTGGGGAGGATAAAAAAATTTTCTAAAATTTGAGAGTGAAGATGGTTGTACAAATCCATGAATGTACTAAAATCCAACCAATTGTACACTTTTAAAAGATGAATTCTCTGCCAGGCATAGTGGTTGTAATCCTGGTAACTTAGGAGCCTTCAGCAGGAGGATCTCAAGTTCAAGGCCAGTCTCAGGAACTTAGGGTCTCATTAAGTTGCTTACATTCTCACTATCAAAATAAAACAGAAAAAGGGCTGGGTGATGTAGCTCAATGGTAAAGCACCCCTGGGTTAAATCCCCAGTAATCCCACCCACCAAAAAAGTAAGTAAAAAATAAAAAGGTGAATTTTAGCATTTTATTTATTAGCATCTGTGATGCTAATAATATCTCAAAGCTATTTAAAATGTAAAAAAAAAAAAATTGCTGGGCATGGTGGCACACGCCTGTAATCCCAGTGGCTCTGTAGGCCAAGGCAGGATCACAAGATCAAGAACTAGCCTCAGCAACTGAGCAGGCTCTAAGCAACTTAATGAGACTCTGTCTCAAAATAATATTAAAAAGGGCTCAGGATGTGGCTCAGTAGTTAAGTTCACTAGCTGAAATCCCTGGTACCAAAAAAAAAAAAAAGAAACTCAATTTATATTCTTATTTTCAAAAAATCTTAAATTTACTTTTTAAAAATCATTTTTTTATTATTGAAATTTCCAACCATATACAGAAGTAGAGGGAAGGGTGCGTGGAACTCCTGTGAAGCATCACCCGGCCTCAATAGTTACCAACACGTGATGGATTCCATCTCACCTGAGCCCTACATACTACATTCCATTGAGCTGTTCTTTTTTTTTTCCCCCCTCAGAGCTATTCTTAAACAGACTCATGTTTCTTTTGTAAGTACTTCGATCTATATCTCAAGGAATCTTTCAAAAAATAATCATCATATCATTATTATGTCTTTCAATTTAGCAATGATTCCTTATGTATGTCCTAATTTTTCTGATATTTCCTTATTTAATTGGCAACTAATTTGTTTGAATTGGATTCCTAACCAGGTATGCATATGGCATTGGACTACTTACAACATATGCTTTTCCCCTTTTGTGAAAATTCTTTTAACAAAATAAATATGTTTATCTTTTTTGATTACAGGTCTTAAAAATGAGCTATAACAAAGTTCGAAAACTTGAGAAAGATACTTTTCATGGCCTCAGGAGCCTGACCCGGCTGCACATGGACCACAACAACATTGAGTTCATAAACCCCGAGGCTTTCTATGGGCTCAGTTCTCTCCGCCTGCTGCAGTTGGAAGGGAACCAGCTCACTAAGCTCCATCCAGATACCTTTGTGTCTCTGCGTTTCCTCCAGATGTTTAAGACATCCTTCCTCAAGTACCTGTACTTGTCTGACAACTTCCTGCCCTCCCTCCCTCAGGAGATGCTCTCCTACATGCCTGCCCTAGAGAGCCTCTATCTGCACGGGAACCCGTGGGTCTGTGACTGCCATCTGAGGTGGTTGTCTGACTGGATGCAGGAGAAGCCAGGTATCTGCACAGTGGTTTATTTCCTAATTAGATAGGGGACCCAACTTGGAGGTGTCTGATCAGTATAAGAGTCCTAGGTCAGTTAGCTGAAGAGAAAGTAAAGCCCCAGTCATAACTTGGGGATGACAGTCTTGACACCTGGTTTCCACCTGTACTTGTGCTGCAATGGTGCAGTCAAGAGGCTGTGTCAGAGGAGGACGGTCCATGAAGCCCACCTTCTTTCCATCTGGCCCTCTAAGAACCATGCTGACCTCTGGCTGGAGAGTGCCTCCTGGCCCATGTGCCAAGTCCTCCCTCTGTGGTCCTTGCCAATGCTCAGTTCCCAGCCCTCAGCCCCTTTCTCACCCCAGACACACAGACACTTGTTGCCCTAATGACCCTGAACTACATTTGGACAAACCACAGCTGTGTCATGGTCCCTGATGCTTCTCCTGCCCGTCCCTTTGTTTCTGTTGGTGCTCCCAGCCAGCAAGTCTGGTCAGCACTCGCTCCTCTGGGAAGTCAGGGTGCTCCAGCACCCACCGCATCCACATCAGAAGGATCGTTCCACCCGCACTTCCATTCTTAAGAGGATGACATATCATCTTATTTGCTGGTATTAGGGCCTGTGGTGTTATCAGTGTCTGTTGTCTAGGCTTAGCCCTTGCAACATGCATGGAATACAGTAGGTTCTCAGTAATCCTTGCTAAAGCACCTATCAATGACAGCCATGTTGATGGTGAACTTGCCACCCACCCACTAGGTACTTATGGTCTTGATGTCCCAGACACAAATGCATAGAGAGTGACGTTCTTGGGACTTTGAGAGGAAACTTGTACCTGCGTAACAGTGATTTGATGACAGATTTGCCTGTCTTAGGAAGCACTGGACTTCTCAGATCTAAGTGCTGTGCCCAGTGCATGATGTGGGAGCTCCTGCGTAGAAATCCCAGCCTGCATCTTGTATGAGGAAAAGAGCTGCTCTTCTGGAATATTCCAGTGGCTGGCCATCTTAAACAGGCTCACCAGAGCAGTATTTAAAATACCAGGGAATGTGAGGTCTGACCTCGGGTGTGGAGGTGGGCAACGCTCTATGATGTGGAAGGCTGCCTGGTGCCATGAGACCTTCAGTGAGCCACCCCACTGCTTGGGCACAGTGCTCTCCCCTCGCATTAAGCCCGCTCCTCCTCCGGAGCCTCTGCCTCAGGCAGCGGGGCACCCCCCAGCTCAGGACCCGAGTCTTCCTGACCTCCTGTCTCACACCCTGGACCGTCGCCTCCTGCTCTTTACCTTGAGCATCGTCTGTCTCTCTCCTTTCCTGTTTCTATAAAGTAGCACCAGGACACGACATCTTATATTTTGGTCAATATTCTTTGGATAATAGGGAAAAAATTTTTTTTAATGATATTCAGAGTCTTACAAATGATTGCTTATGGAACAGGTCATCCTTCTGGGACAAAGGTGTTCTGTGACTATCTTGAACACTAAAACAGGGAGCTACTACTAATAAAAAATGAAGATGAGCATACCATTTTGTTTTCCTATATAGAAAAATGATTCATCCCAACTAATATTTAATGAGTACCAAATATATATCAGGCACTTTCTAGGACTGGGAAATACCTCAGTGAATAAGATGGATGAAACCCTCAGGCCTGTGCGTAGGATGTCACAGCAGAGACAGAGATGACATCTTTTTTAGAAATCATTTCAAAGGCAGAAACCATATAAACCTATTTAATAATTCAAATTTCAAATTGTAGCAAAAATATTTCTTCAAAATGTTCATGTGTGAAATTATAAAGAGGTCACAACTGATAGATAGTAATTCAATTGTGATTTTTCCTAGATGTAATAAAATGCAAAAAAGACAGAGGTCCCTCTGGTCTGCAGCTGTGTCCCGCTTGCATGAACCCCCAGAGTATTAAGGGCAGGCCCTTTGCTCTGGTCCCAGCTGCCACTTTCCTGTGTGTGAAGCCAACCATCAACCCGTCCCTGCAATCAAAGAGACCGATTGTTCCAGAAGACGATGGTTCTGCCTCCATCTCTCCCCGAGACTTCCTGGCACCCCTCGGTTCCCTAACTCTGAATATGACAGACCAGTTTGGAAACAAAGCTAACGTGGCCTGCAGCGTTCAGAAGCCCTCGAGGACACGGTCCATGGCGTTCACTGAAGAAAACAACCACATCTTCCTTAATATGTCACTTTCAACATTCCTGGTGTGCGACGTGGATCCCAGTGACATTCAGCCCGTGTGGCACATTCTGGCTTTGTACAGTGATGCCCCTCTGACACTGGAAAGGAACCGCTTGCCCCCTGAAACACCGCAGCTGCGCTACAAATACAGACAGGTGGCACCTAAGCCCGAAGACATCTTTACTAACGTGGAGGCCGACCTCAGAGCGGATCCCTCGTGGTTGATGCAGAATCGGATCTCTTTGCAGCTGAACAGAACTGCGACCACCCTGGGGACATTACAGATCCAGTATGCAAGTGAGGCTCAAGTCACTTTACCAGCCACAGCGGGGGAGCCAGGGACACACAAGTGGACTATGATTTCAAGGAATAACGACACCAAGCTGGAGCACACTGTCCTGGTTGGTGGCACCATTGCTCTGGACTGCCCAGGCCAAGGGGAACCCAGCCCACACTTGGAGTGGCTTCTAGCGGATGGGAGCAAAGTGAGGGCCCCCTATGTTAGTGAGGATGGACGAATCCTGATAGACAAAGGTGGAAAGCTGGAACTCCAGATGGCCGATGGTTCTGACTCAGGCATGTACCACTGCGTAAGTACCAATTACGGTGATGCAGACGTCCTCAGCTACAGGATCACCATGGTAGAGCCCCGCATGGAGCCTCTTCCTGAACAGGGGGTTCATCACACGGTTTTTGCTGGTGACACGCTCGATCTCCCATGCCATGCTACAGGGACCCCAGACGCCTCTGTTAGCTGGGTCCTTCCAGGAAGCTCTGTCCTCCATCAGTCCTCAGGAGGAAAGCAAATTCTTAACAACGGCACATTGAGAATCCCACAGGTCACCCCAGAAGAGCAAGGTCAGTATTGCTGTGTAGCAGCCAACCCATCGGGGGTGGACTTTCTGCTTTATCAAGTTTCAGTCAAAATGAAAGGTCAAAGGCCATCAGAGCAGGAGAGGGACGCAGATGGATCTGGACTCGGAGAGCCTAGTCCCAGCACTCACCCTCGGGAGTCTGCGATTGGTGGGCTCCCTCCGTCTGCTCCCTCGGGGACTCAGGCTAGGAGACCAGTCTCCAGAGCAAGTAAGAATGACAGAGGGGGGTTCACCCCACTGCTGCGGGGAGGGTCAGCACACCGAGGCCTGAGGGAGCATAGGAGGCACTTCCCCCCCTCTGCACGGAGGATTGATCCACGACACTGGGCAGCGCTTTTGGAGAGAGCTAAAAAGAATACTGTGCCAGAAAAACGGGAAAGCACCACGGCAGGGCCACCCATGCCAGGCTCCCGGCTCCTGAGCTCACCTGGCGAGGAAGAGGGCTCTTCGGGTGTGCTCCCCCCAGAAGAGGAGTCTGCAGGCCCCACAGCAGCTCCCAGTGCTGTGGCAAGGGTGGAGGCTGCTGGCCCTGGAGCAATGGCCCCGAGCCTTGTGGCCAACAGAGCCTCTGACACAGAAGCCTCCCCCATGGCGAGTCCACCTGTGCAGCCTGAAAACCCTACAGGTTTCAAGCAGTCTACCACTTCTAAAACCACAGCCACACCCAAGGACCTAGATCCAAGTAGATCAAGCCTAATGCATGGTGCAGCCACCCAAAATCCAGCCCCTCTCTCTCCACCGATGCCCAGAACGACTGAATTTCAGGACTCTGAGCAGACGGGGAGGTACGAGCATTTTCAAAGGGCTCCTCCAACAACACAGAGGACTGTGACCAGAGATGCCCTCATCAAAATGCTTAATAGCAATAACAGAGCTGATGTGGTCTTAGAGTCAGTAAATACCACAACCGGCCACCAGACACCGGTGACGGGAGCCAGTGAACCCAGGAGCAATCACTTCTATTCTTACACTCTGCAAGGACTTAGCACCTCTAGGCTCCCTTCAGAGCCACACGTTACTGCTGATCCTTCATTTCAGATTCCTAGAAGTAGCACTGCTGGCACCCCACTCCCCAGACGCTTTGGGCGGCGCAGGAAAATTTGGGGCAGAGGGCGAATTATTAGCCCATACAGGACTCCAGTTCTCCGACGGCATGGATATGGTATGGTGGGGCCTGCAGTCCGGGGCTCTGCTGAGGAAAGCACTACCACACCTTCAGCCTCAGAGCTCCCTGTGAGGTGCCTATCCTGTCCTCCCACAGAGGCACTGGCCTCTGCTATAACAGTGACGTCTTCTCTAGGTCCTCCCCCCAGCACCCACCCCAACGTTGATGTCGCCAGAGTCACAGCAGATCTGTCCACAACTCTAGCCCAGAATCCTTCATTATCTGAGAACAAACCAGAGGTGGATATTGATAAAACATCACCCACAATAAAATATGTCAGTGCTGAAAGTAGCCACGGGGCCCCCACTGCAGCCACGACTCCTGCCCTCACCTCCATACCTCTGAATCAACCTCTCCTAGCAGATAATAGTTCCCTGAGTGTATCCACCACCAGCGAAGCCAGAGGACAGTCGGGGATTACACCACCTCTTCCAGGTCCCGTCACCAAGCCACCAGTGCCCACGGCTCTGACCACTACAAGATTCTCAATAAGGAAAATCCCCTGGCATCAGATCTTTGTAAATAACTATAAACAAAAAGGGATATTAAAGAATCTGCGTACGTTTGGTTTACAGAAAAGCAAAGCTACGATGCTTCCTAGAATATCTCCTACTCTACCCACAAATCACATTCCCCCCTTCCCTCCTGCGACGTTCTCGGCAAGGGTAATGCAAATTCCACCCGTAACACTGGCTGCCACCCACCACAACACCAGCGAAAACCCCAGATCTGGACACCGCCCCATAGGGAGGGAGCTGCCCTTCCCATCCTCCCACTCCCTGCTTCCCACTCCCACCCCCAGAGAATCGAGCACACTTGGCTTCCAACCAGTGCAAACAGCCACTCTGACAGGTGCCCCCGCTGCTCCCACATCTGTCATTATCTATAATACCCAAGCAACAGGACCCAGGTCCCCAGAATATCCAGGAGAACAGGAGTCTCAGAGGAACAGGAATGACCCGAGCACCTCTCCAGGCCAGAGTGCTGGCCTGCCTCTCTCCGCTGCCGTGACACCTGTTCCAGCCATAGCTGAAATTTCCCTTGAGCCTGGCGTCTCTGCTTTCACTCCCCCACCACTGGAAGACACAGGTGGGATTTCAAGCACAACTGGTCTTCACTCAAGAACCCTTCCCCTGACAGGTGTACCTGAAGGGCCACCCCAAGAGACCACCCAGACTCCGAGGAGCACAATTGCTTCCGAAATGTCGGTGTCCAGCAAGTCGCCCCAAAGTACCACAGCCAGGAAAACCAGCGTTGAACCCTCGACCAGGCCACCATTCCTGAGCAGCCATGGTCCTCTAGTACCGATTCCTACCTCCCTGCCCCCCACGCAAACTGCAGTTATTTACAGATTGGCAACTCCCGTCTTCAAGATGAGAACGGACACAGTGGTCACCTTGAACAAGTCCTCGAGGCATGATGCTGACCTACAACAATTAGCAGCAGGGGTCACAGCACCTCCCCAGCAGCCAGATGCCAAACTTGTGACTGGCGCGGCCCACTTTACCTACCCCAGCTGGGGACGCCCTACTCTCACCCCGAGACCAAGACCAATAACAATTAAGTCGCAAGATTCCAAATGGACTCCCTTGTCCTGGCCAGAAAACCAGTTTGGGCCCAAGTCATACCCAGAAATTGCAGGCAAAGGTAAAAATCCAGTCCCAAGTGAGTTGCCCACTCTGAGCTTACCAGAGGCCACCTCTCAGACTTCAATCTGGGATGGACAGAAGACGGATAAGACAGCTAATCAAAAAATCACAACTTTCCAGCTCCTTCCCTCGGACTCTTTGTTGAGGAGTACGTTTGAAAAGCCCAGAATAGTTGGAGGAAACGCTGCCAGCTTCACGGTTCCTGCGCATTCGGATGCCTTTCTCCCCTGCACAGCCGTTGGGAACCCCCCGCCCACTGTCCACTGGACCAGAGTCTCATCAGGTATTGAGAACTGTCCCTCTGTGCTTGGTCACCTTTAATCATGAAACAGGGGAAAGACTGTGTTGTATTTCAGTTAACATTTCTTTAAAACACAGAAACCATGAAATCCTCATTTGACCTTTGCGTCATTCATTAGAAGGTTTTAAAATAATTAAGAATCATTTTTTAAATTATTTGAAAGCAGAGCTCCCTCAAAAACACAATTTGAAAATGACTGGTCATTGTGTTCAACTATCTGGCTTTTAAAATACATGAATTTTTTTAAAATCAAGGAATAATTAGTAATCAAAGACCTAGAGTTTTAATTTAAAATGTATTTATTCTCAGTAGCTTAACAAAAAGATAGTTCTATATTTCCAATCTGAACTTTGAATTTCTTTCTTCTTATCAGGACTTGAATTGTCAAAGAGGAAACAGAATAGCAGGTTCCAGGTACACCCCAATGGCACACTGTCTATCCAGAGGGTCAGCATTCAGGACCGTGGACAGTACCTTTGCTCAGCGTCCAACCCATTTGGCACGGACCACCTTCTCGTCACCTTGTCCGTGGTTTCCTATCCCCCCAGGATCCTGGAGAGACGCACTGAAGAGATCACGGTCTATTCTGGAAGCACCGTGGAGCTGACATGCAGAGCAGAGGGTAGGCCCAGTCCTACGGTCTCCTGGATTCTTGCAAACCAGTCAGTGGTCTCCGAGTCATCCACAGGAAATAGACAGGCCCTGGTGACCGCCGACGGAGCGCTGGTCATCCGCAAGCTGAGCATTTACGACCGCGGCTTTTACAAGTGTGTGGCCAGCAACCCCGCTGGCCAGGATTCACGGCTGGTTAGGGTACAAGTCATCGCAGCTCCCCCGGTCATTCTAGAGCAGAAGAGGCAAGTCCTCGTGGGGCGTCGGGGGGAGAGCTTGGAACTGCCCTGCACTGCAGAAGGGACTCCTCAGCCCCTCGTTCACTGGGTCCTCGCGGACGGCACTGAAGTAAAACCCCTGCAGGCCTCTAGTGCCAAGTGGTTCTTAGGTGCCAATGGGACTCTGCACATCAGCAACCTCGCCCCTGCTGACAGGGGCACTTACGAGTGCATTGCCACCAGCTCCACTGGCTCAGAGAGGAGGGTAGTGACCCTCAGAGTGGAGGGGCAGGAGACCAGCCCCAGAATAGAGGTTGCCTCCCCAAGGTGGACAGAGGTGAACCTGGGGGATGAACTGCTACTGAACTGCTCAGCTGCTGGGGAGCCCACACCCAAGATAATCTGGAGGCTTCCGTCCAGGGCGGTGGTCGACCAGTGGCACAGGTAAAGCCGCGCAGTGGTTGCAGTGGTCTGCTGGTCTGTCGAGCTGTCGTAGCTTCTGAAGGGGAAGGGGTGACTCAGTGAGGCCAGCCACGGGTTCTGCACAGAGAGGGTTCTCCCTAAAGAAATCAAGTCCACCTGAGATCATTGGAATATAAAAACCCGTTTTCTTACATGCTGAAGTCTAAGGGCCAAATCCTGAGTTCACATAGTTAAATGCAGGATAAAAATTCTCATTTGCCTTCATACTTGACAGTTGTAAAAGGGTAAGCATGTAAAGGTGCACAGTTTCTCTATACAAAAGAGGAGAGAACTGTGAGGCAGCTGAGGTTCTAGAGGGACACGCGCATTATCACCCTCGTCAGAATCTCCTAGCAGACACTTGAAACCTGGATCACTATTTCATTTCTTCTTCCCTAAAATTGCAAAGCACTTTGTGAAAGTCCAAACATTCAGACCTGCACAAGGTGCAATGTCTTAAGGACCTCTGCTGCCCCCATGTGGTCAGACACACACAGCTCAGTTACTCCAGGCATAGTAATACGCACTTTATAACTGGCTTCTTGTATAAAATTTTGAAAAGGAATAATTAGAGCTTATGTGTTAATATTTGCCATTTGCAATTATCATAATTTTGTGCAATGATTTTCTATAATAGGCCAGAAAAAGATGGGGATGAGCATTTCATATAAATTTACATAAAATATTGCTTATTCATTAATAGAAAATATGTAGAAAAATCAGAAATAATAGAGATAAATTGACACTCAAGCGTAGAAGTTGTGGTTTTTTCCTAGTATCATGAGTCGATACTGAATATAATTAATGAATTTGTGATCTTTAATTCAAAGTAAATGTTAATTTTTAAGTTTTTCATGATCTTTAATTTAAAGCAATGTTAATCTTGAAGTTTTTCAAATAAGTCATCAAAATTACCTAAGTATTAAATTGAAATTAGTTTAGGTTTACAATTTTAAAATGCTGAGCAATGAAACGTGAACTTTAAGGACCACATGTTTGTATTTGTTATCTAGTACACATATATCCATTACTGTATGTGTGTGTTTGTGTGTGTGTGTTTGTGTCCAATGTCTTATCAGTTTTTGCATTTAATTTTGAAATATCAGTCTTTTGCCTTCAAGTTACACTATTTCTCTAATGTTAAAAAATACTTCTGTTTATTAAAATTAATGCATTTAAAATAAATTCCACAGCACATGAGGATGATTTGCATTTAACAGAGATTATTTGTTATTCTTGATAATTTTGAAGGTAAGTTCGACTCTCCATGCAGAAGCTGATGTAGAAGGTGTTGAATGTGTCACATTTATGCTTTTGATGGAAATTACAGATCAAGTTCACCATGCAGGCTGTAAAGACAGAACCTGGCATTTGTGAAGTGTTCAGTCCATTTTTGAGAGTGGAAATCTCATATCTGAGTTATGAGAAAATGTAATGCAATGTCTTAAAGGTAAGTCCAAAGGCAGTCTGGGAGTGTTCCAAAATGTATTACTAGCATCTCAGCATAAAGGCTGGTCAGGAGAGTTAAACAGCAGAGAAATCTGGAGGATGTTTACTTTTCGTTTGGGGAAAACATTTGTGGAACATGGGAACCTTCTTATCGTGGAAAAGGCAAGAGTATGTAAGATCGCAGATCCTATCCTGGGCCCACCAGAGGCCCTGCATTCTGTTTTTTTTTTTTAATAATGAAATAGAGCTGTTTGCTAACTGGACACTTAGGGACTCTTTCACAAGTAATCTATGCAAAAAGGCCAGGTATCCTTTATTCAGATGCAGCAGATAGTTATCAGAAAGGAGGAGGGCACTTCTGTGGCATAACAGAACACACACCCCCTCCAAAGAACCCCTTCATCTTCCCACTTGTTAGGATGAACAGTTTGAGTTTAAATTCTAAAAATGGACACTTCCATCATAGCTATGATGAGACAAGCCCACCCTGCCATGCCCAAGTAAGTGAAGCTACTGGCCATGCAGCCTGGACATAGAGCCTTCTGCAGCTTGCTTTAGTGACCTCAGATGACACTGCTCAGCCTGTCTTCCTATGCTTCAGCCCAGACAGTGTTCTTCCCTCTGACACCTTGTTCCTTGTGACCTGGAGGCTTGGCACAAGTGCAGGGCAGGCTCCATCCAAAACTGCTGCTGTCAAACCTGCACTTAAAAAAAAAAAAAAATCTCAACAAAAATAAACAGAAAGATCCCCAGGTGAGTCCTATGCACAGGTGATATGAGAAGTACTTCCTGGGAAAGGCTGAGGGGCTCACATTAATTTTAAAAAATTATTTTGGTCATCCAATTTTTTTTTTTATTGAGACCTCACATTTAGGTATCTCTGTGGGGTGCATTATGGTAACTCAGTGCATGCACCCAAATAAGGGTCTTAAGCTTTGCATCTCTTCAAACACAAATCATTTCTGTGTTTCAGGAGTTTGGCCCTTTTCTAGTCATTTTGAAATCACTCTAGATTGTTTTGATCATGTGACCCTAAGGTACTTGAGGAAGCCAGAATTGCCTCCTGGTCTCTGTGTGCTGGGGCCGCCTGCACCTCTTCCTCCCGTCCTCCCCAGTCTCTATCAACCGCTGTTCTCCTTTTTCCTACTAAGTTGACCTCTTAGTTTCCACAGATGAGTGAAAACATGTGGTCTATGTCTTTCCATGTCTGGTTTATTTCACTTAATACAATGACCTCCAGTTCCATGTGTGTTGCTGTAAATGTACGACTTCTTGTGACTCATGTTCCACTGTGAATGTTCATCCCATTTGCTTGATCTGCCTGTCCACTGATGGGCATCTGGATGATTTCACATTGTACTATTGTGAAGAGTGCTGCAGGAAACAGGGGAATTCAGGCATCCTTTTGTATAATGATTTCGTCTCCTGTGGACATGTACCCAATGGAGTGATAGCAAGACAATGGTAGTTCTCGCCTCAGGCGTTTTAGGGATTTCCACACTCTTCTCCCTAATGGCTGTCCAATTTTGCATTTCCACCAACAGTATTTAAGAGTTACCCTTTTCCACCTCACCTTCAGCATTTTTTTTTTTTTTTTTTTTTTTTTAATTTTTTATTGTGGGTTGTTCAAAACATTACAAATTTCTTGACATATCATATTCCACACTTTGATTCTAGTGGGTTATGAACTCCCACCTTCACCCCATACACAGATTGCAGATTCACATCAGTTACACATCCATTGATTTACAAATTGCCATACTAGTGTCTGTTGTGCTCCGCTGCCTTTCCCATCATCCACCCTCCCCCCTCCCCACCTCTCCCCTCCCCTCCCCTCCTCTCTCTCTACCCCCTCCACTGTATAACCCTGAGGGTCTCCTTCCATTACCGTGCAATTTCCCTTCTCTCTCCCTTTCCCTCCCACCTCTCATCCCTGTTAAATGTTAATCTTCTTCTCCTGTTCTTCGTCCCTACTCTGTTCTTAGTTACTTTCCTTATATCAAAGAAGACATTTGGCATTTGTTTTTTAGGGATTGGCTAGCTTCACTTAGCATAATCTGCTCTAATGCCATCCATTTCCCTGTAAATTCTATGATTTTGTCATTTTTTAATGCAGAGTAATACTCCATTGTGTATAAATGCCACATTTTTTTTATCCATTCGTCTATTGAAGGGCATCTAGGTTGGTTCCACAGTCTTGCTATTGTGAACTGTGCTGCTATGAACATCGATGTAGCAGTGTCCCTGTAGCATGCTCTTTTTAGGTCTTTAGGGAATAGACCAAGAAGGGGAATAGCTGGGTCAAATGGTGGCTCCATTCCCAGCTTTCCAAGAACTCTCCATACTGCTTTCCAAATTGGCTGCACCAATCTGCAGTCCCACCAGCAATGTACAAGTGTACCCTTTTCCCCACATCCTCGCCAGCACTTGTTGTTGTTTGACTTCATAATGGCTGCCAATCTTACTGGAGTGAGATGGTATCTTAGGGTGGTTTTGATTTGCATTTCTCTGACAGCTAGAGATGTTGAGCATTTTTTCATGTACTTGTTGATTGACTGTATGTCCTCCTCTGTGAAGTGTCTGTTCAGGTCCTTGGCCCATTTGTTGATTGGGTTGTTTGTTCTCTTATTGTCTAATTTTTTGAGTTCTTTGTATACTCTGGATATTAGGGCTCTATCTGAAGTGTGAGGAGTAAAGATTTGTTCCCAGGATGTAGGCTCCCTATTTACCTCTCTTATTGTTTCTTTTGCTGAGAAAAAACTTCTTAGTTTGAGTAAGTCCCATTTGTTGATTCTAGTTATTAACTTTTGTGCTATGGGTGTCCTATTGAGGAATTTGGAGCCCGACCCCACCGACTGTAGATCGTAGCCAACTTTTTCTTCTATCAGACGGCGCGTCTCTGATTTGATATCAAGTTCCTTGATCCATTTTGAATTCACTTTTGTGCATGGCGAGAGAAAGGGATTCAGTTTCATTTTGTTGCATATGGATTTCCAGTTTTCCCAGCACCATTTGTTGAAGATGCTATCCTTCCTCCATTGCATGCTTTTAGCCCCTTTATCAAATATAAGATAGTTGTAGTTTTGTGGATTGGTTTCTGTGTCCTCTATTCTGTACCATTGGTCCACACGCCTGTTTTGGTACCAGTACCATGCTGTTTTTGTTACTATTGCTCTGTAGTATAGTTTGAAGTCTGGTATCGCTATACCGCCTGATTCACACTTCTTGCTTAGCATTGTTTTTGCTATTCTGGGTCTTTTATTTTTCCATATGAATTTCATGATTGCTTTCTCTATTTCTACAAGAAATGCCATTGGGATTTTGATTGGCATTGCATTAAACCTATAGAGAACTTTTGGTAATATCGCCATTTTGATGATGTTAGTTCTGCCTATCCATGAACAGGGTATATTTTTCCATCTTCTAAGATCTTCTTCTATTTCTCTCTTTAGGGTTCTGTAGTTTTCATTGTATAAGTCTTTCACCTCTTTTGTTAGGTTGATTCCCAAGTATTTTATTTTTTTTGAAGATATTGTGAATGGAGTGGTTGTCCTCATTTCCATTTCAGAGGATTTGTCGCTGATATACAGGAATGCCTTTGATTTATGCGTGTTGATTTTAAATCCTGCCACTTTGCTGAATTCATTTATTAGCTCTAATAGTTTCTTTGTAGAGCCTTTTGGGTCTGCTAGATATAGAATCATATCATCTGCAAATAGTGATAATTTAATTTCTTCTTTTCCTATTTTTATGCCTTTAATTTCTTTCGTCTGTCTAATTGCTCTGGCCAGTGTTTCGAGAACTATGTTGAAGAGAAGTGGAGAGAGAGGGCATCCCTGTCTTGTTCCAGATTTTAGAGGGAATGCCTTCAGTTTTTCTCCATTCAGAATAATGCTAGCCTGAGGCTTAGCATAGATTGCTTTTACAATATTGAGGTATGTTCCTGTTATCCCTAGTTTTTCTAGAGTTTTGAACATAAAGGGATGCTGTACTTTGTCAAATGCTTTTTCCGCATCTATCGAGATGATCATATGGTTCTTATTTTTAAGTCTATTGATGTGGTGAATAACATTTATTGATTTCCGTATATTGAACCAGCCTTGCATCCCAGGGATGAATCCTACTTGATCATGGTGTACAATTTTTTTTATATGTTTTTGTATCCGATTCGCCAGAATTTTATTGAGGATTTTTGCATCTAGGTTCATTAGAGATATTGGTCTGTAGTTTTCTTTCTTTGAAGTGTCTTTGTCTGGTTTAGGTATCAGGGTGATGTTGGCCTCATAGAATGAATTTGGAAGTTCTCCCTCCTTTTCTATTTCCTGAAGTAGCTTGAAAAGTATTGGTATTAGTTCTTCTTTAAAGGTTTTGTAAAATTCTGCTGTATACCCATCGGGACCTGGGCTTTTCTTAGTTGGTAGTCTTTTGATGGTTTCTTCTATCTCCTCAATTGATATTGGTCTGTTTAGGTTTTCTATATCCTCCTGACTCAATCTGGGCAGATCATATGACTTAAGAAATTTATCTATGCCTTCACTATCTTCTAATTTATTGGAGTATAAGGATTCAAAATAGTTTTTGATTATCTTCTGTATTTCTGAAGTGTCTGTTGTGATATTGCCTTTTTCATCCCGTATGCTAGTAATTTGAGTTCTCTCTCTTCTTCTCTTCACTAGCATCGCTAAGGGTCTGTCGATTTTGTTTATTTTTTCAAAGAACCAACTTTTAGTTTTGTCAATTTTTTCAATTGTTTCTTTTGTTTCGATTTCATTAATTTCAGCTCTGATTTTAATTATTTCTTGCCTTCTACTTCTTTTGCTGTTGTTTTGCTCTTCTTTTTCAAGGATTTTGAGATGAAGTATGAGATCATTTATTTGTTGGTTTTTTCTTTTTTTAAGGAATGAACTCCAAGCAATGAATTTTCCTCTTAGAACTGCTTTTAATGTGTCCCATAGATTCCGATATGTTGTGTCTGTGTTTTCATTTATCTCTAAGAATTTTTTAATTTCCTCCTTGATGTCTTCTATAACCCATTGATCATTCAGTAACCTATTGTTCATTCTCCAATTGATGTATGCTTTTTCCTTCCTTCTTTTATCGTTGATTTTCAGTTTCATTCCATTATGATCAGATAAGATGCATGGTAATATCTCTACTCCTTTATATTGTCTAAGAGTTGCCCTGTGACATAATATATGATCTATTTTTGAGAAGGATCCATGTGCTGCTGAGAAAAAAGTGTAACTGCTTGATGTTGGGTGGTATACTCTATATATGTCAATTAGGTCTAGGTTATTAATAGTGTTATTGAGTTCTATAGTTTCCTTATTCAACTTTTGTTTGGAAGATCTGTCCAGTGGCGAGAGAGGTGTGTTGAAGTCTCCCATGATTATGGTGTGGTGGTCTATTAGACTCTTGAACTTGAGAAGAGTTTGTTTGACGAACATAGCTGCACCATTGTTTGGGGCATAAATATTTATGATTGTTATGTCTTGTTGGTGTATGGTTCCCTTAAGCAGTATGTAGTGTCCCTCTTTATCTCTTTTGATTAACTTTGGCTTGAAATCTATTTTATTTGATATGAGTATGGACACGCCTGCTTGTTTCCGAAGTCCATATGAGTGATATGATTTTTCCCAACCTTTCACCTTCAGCCTATGTATGTCTTTTCCTATCAAATGCGTCTCCTGTAGGCAGCATATTGTTGGGTCTTGTTTTGTGATCCATTCTACTAGCCTGTGTCTCTTAATTGGTGAGTTTAAGCCATTAACATTTAGGGTTATTATTGAGATATGGGTTGTTCTTCCAGCCATATTTGTTTATTTCTGTTACTAAACATTGTTTGTTTTCCTCTTTGATTGTTTCCCCCCCCCTTTACTGTCCTACCTCCCACTGTTGGTTTTCATTGTTATTTTCCATTTCCTCTTCCTGTAATACTTTGGCTAGGATGTTTTGAAGAGATGGTTTTCTAGCTGCGAATTCTTTAAACTTTTGTTTATCGTGGAAGGTTTTAATTTCATTCTCCATCCTGAAGCTTAATTTCGCTGGATACACAATTCTTGGTTGGAACCCATTATCTTTCAGTGTTTGAAATATGTTATTCCAGGATCTTCTAGCTTTCAGAGTCTGTGTTGAAAGATCAGCTGTTATCCTGATTGGCTTGCCCCTAAATGTAATCTGCTTCCTTTCTCTTGTAGCTTTTAAAATTCTCTCCTTATTCTGTATGTTGGGCATCTTCATTATAATGTGTCTAGGTGTGGATCTCTTATGATTTTGCACATTCGGCGTCCTGTAGGCTTCTAGGATTTGGGATTCTGTCTCATTCTTCAAGTCTGGGAAGTTTTCTTGTATTATTTCATGGAATAGACTGCTCATTCCTTTGGTTTGGAGCTCTGTACCTTCCTGTATCCCAATGACTCTTAAGTTTGGTCTCTTAATGTTATCCCATATTTCTTGGATGTTCTGCTCATGGTTTCTTAACAGTCTTGCTGAGCTGTCTATGTTCTTTTCCAGTTGAAATACTTTGTCTTCATTGTCTGATGTTCTATCTTCTAAGTGTTCTACTCTGTTGGTAGTATTCTCCATTGAGTTTTTAAGTTGGTTTATTGCTTCCTGCATTTCTAGGATTTCTGATTGCTTGTTTTTTATAACCTCTATCTCCCTGTATAGTTGATCCTTTGCTTCCTGGATTTGTTTGCGTAATTCGTTGTCGAAGTGATCTTTCATTGTCTGATTTTGCTGTTTAATGTCTTCCTTGATACTCCAGATCATCTGAAGCATGTATATCCTGAATTCTTTATCTGACATTCCATCTGCTGCAGCTGTTACCTCTTCTAAAGTTGCGTTGACCTGCATTGCTTGTGGTCCTTTCTTTCCTTGTCTTTTCATACTGCTTGCGTATCTTTCCTGCAGGTGCGGGCGGCGGCTCTGCTCTCTCCTTATTCCAATTGGGGTGTCGTGGCTACCACGCCGGCAGGTCACTGGGCCTGTTCTGGGAGCTGGTGGCGGCTCTGTTCTGCCCCTACTCCAATTGGGGTGACGTGTCTGTCGTACCAGCAGGCCACTGGGCCTGTCCTGCTGGTCGGTCGCAGATCTGCCCACCTTTCGGGCACGAGTGGAGGCTCTGCTTTGCCCCTACTCCAATTGGGGTGTCGTGACTACCCCGCCTGCAGGATGCTGGGTCTGTTCCTGGCAAGGGAGGCGACTCTGCTCTGTCACTACTCCAATTAGGGTGGTATTTGTACCCCGCCGGCAGGCTCCTGGGCCTGATCCGCAGGTCTGTTGTAGGTCTGCCTACCTTGAAGGCGCGGGCGGCGGATCTGCCCTGCCCCTCCTACCACGCCTGCGGACCCCTGGGCCTGATCTGCAGGTTGATCACTGGTCTGCTCACCCTGCGGGCACGGGTGGCGGTTCCGCTCCACCCCCACTCCAATTGGGGTCACGTGACCACCACACCGGCAGGGCCTGATCCGGGCGTGGGATAAAGATCTGCTCTGCCCCTACTCGAGTTGGGGTGACGTGTGTACCACACTGGCAGGCCACTGGGCCTGACCCGCCAGGCTGTCACAGGTCTGTTTACCTTGCAAGCGCGAAGGGCGGCTCTGCCCTGCCCCTCCTACCACGCCCATGTACTACTGGGTTGTGGGTCTGCCCACCTGGCGGGTGTGGGTGGCGGCTCCGCTCCGCCCCCTCTCCAATTGGGGTCACGCGGTCACCACGCTGGCGAGCCGCTGGGCCTGCTCCGGGGGCTGGCGGCGGCCCGGCTCCTTCCCTCTGGCTCGAGGACAAATTGAGGAGACTCGGGTGACTGAGCCTCACCCCCCTTACCAGGAGACCAACTGCTTATGTCACCGCTGGTATTGATGAAGATCTCTCCTCCACCGCTTTCTGCTGACATCAGATCTCTGCCATGTTGGTATCCTATGCGAATGGCAGCATTTCGTTCCCCTTGCCAGGCAACCCAAGCAATGGGTGAGTCCTGACCTGCCCTCAGCAGGACCCGGACCGAGACACAGTTTCCGCGGGCTCCCAGCCCCGGTCCAGGGAAGTTCCGGGAGCCGGAACTCGGCCGCTCCGTGCTCGGTGTAAGCTCCTATAAGTGTAGGCTCCAAGAAGCAGCCCCCGCGGGCTCAGTTCCGGGAGCCGGAATTCGGCCGCCTAGTGTTTGGTGTATGCTCTGATAGTAGCAGGGTCCAAGAAGCAGCCTCCGCGGGCTCCGCAGCCCTGAGCCAGGGCGGTTCCGGGACGGTTCCGGGAGCCGGAACTCGGCCGCTCTGTGCTCGGTGTAAGCTCCTACAAGTGTAAGCTCCAAGAAGCAGTCCCCGCGGGCTCAGTTCCGGGAGCTGGAACTCGGCCTCTTGGTGTTTCGTGTTTGCTCTGATATTAGCAGGGTCCAAGAAGCAGCCTCCGCAGGCTCCGCAGCCCGGAGCCAGGGCGGTTCCGGGACGGCTCCGGGAGCCGGGACTCGGCCGCCCCGCGCTCCGTGTTCACTCCGATAAGATCAGATTTTAAGAAGCCCCCAGGCGCTGAACCCTAGCAATCTGTCTGCAAGCCGCAGGCGAATTGCAGCCTGAAATTACCTGTTCTATGGCTGAATGAGCTGCGGTCAGTCAAAAACAGGTGTGGTGACGTCAGTTTACCAACATGGTGGCTGCTGGCCTCCTCTGTGGTCTGACCGGTGTGGAGAACCGAGATGGACCGCTTCCTTCCCCGTCTCGAACCCAGAATTCAGCCCTGAGTGCGGTGCTTGCGCGTCTGGCAGAAACTGCAGCGCTATAACCCTGCGTCTCTATCCCAGCGCGCCTTGCAGACTCTAGCCGCGGGGCGATTTGCTGAATAAGCAGTTTTACCCTCCGTGCGACAAACCTCTCGCGTTTGAGTCCCCGTAGCCGATCCTCATGCGATGGAAATCCTTCCTCCAGGTTCCGGCGCACCCCACTATTGCTGGAAATTCCCAACAAGATATCCTTCAGCCGTCCTGACTTGTCACACTCCCACACAGTGAAGCAGCACACGGGGGTAATGCACTCCCCTCGCCGCCATCTTCAAAACTCTCCACCCAGCATTTTTTTTAAGGTAGCCATTCTCATTAAGGTGTAAGACCACAGCTTATTTTGGTTTTGATTTCTATTTCCTGATGGCTAAACTCCTGGGCATTTTTCATATACTTGGCCATTTTCTGTCTTCCTTTGAGAAGAGTCCATTCAGATCATTAGCCCATTTTCAATTGGATTTTTGTTTTGTTTTGTTTTAGTTTCTTATATATTTTGGATAGCAATCCCTTGATTGATGAATAGTTGGAACAGATTTCTCCTTGTTCTGTAGGTTGTCTATTCAAACTGGTTATTTCCTTTGGAGAAGTTTTGGGGTTTGATGTCATCTCATTTGTTTTTTTTTTTTTTTTTTTTTAACTTTTGTTGCCTATGTCTTTTGAGTTCCACAAAAACAAAATCCTGCCTACAGCAAAGTCTTGAAGCATTTCCCCCAATGTTTTCCTGCAGTAATTCCCTAGTTTCAGGTTTACCATTTAGATCTTTGATTCATTTTGAATTGATTTTTGTGTATGATAAAAGGAAGAAATCCAGTTTCGTCTTTCTGTATATGTATATTCAATTTTGAAAGCACCTTGTATTGAAGAAACTGTCTTTTCTTCACTATATGTTCTTGTTAGAAATCAGTTGGCAGCATAAACATATTAATTTCCATGTTCTCAATTCTATTCCATTGGGTTTTTTGTCTATTTTTATGCCACTTCTGTGCTATTTTGGATACTAAATCTATTAGTCATTTTTTATTTCTGTGACCAAAATACCTGATATAAACAACTTGGAGGAAAGATTTCTTTTGGCTTAGTTTCCATTCTCAGTCCATGGTTCAGCTGATTCCTTTGTGTTGGGCCAGATGTGATGCAGCACATCATGTTGGAAGGGTGTGATGAAAGAAAGCTGTTCAGCTCGGGGCATTCAGGAAGCCGAGAGAGAGAAAGTGAGCGCAGAAAGGGAAAAATCCTTCCAGATCATGTCTGCAGTGACCTACTTCAAGTGTCAACATGACCCTCCTGCCTACAGTGTCCACTGCCTCACAGTAGTCCATTCTACTATCAACCAGTTTATCCATGAGGAGGTCATAGCCCTCGTGTATTGTGACCAAAATACCCAACAAGATCAACTTCAAGAGGGAAAGTTTATTTTGGGCTCAGGGTTTCAGAGTTCTCAGTCCATGATCAGCCACCTCTATGGCTTTGGGCCAAGGTAAGTCAGCATAACATGACAGAAGGTGGTGGCAGAGGAGAGCGTCTCAACTCATAGTGGCTGGGTAGCAGAGAAAGAAAGGGAAGGGGTCACAGGAAAGCTGAACTCTCCCAGGGCATGTCCTCAGTGACCTATCTGTTCTACCACTATGATGTTCTCCCGTACCTCAGGTCCAAAGTGATAGAGTTGGTCAACCGTGGACTGAACCTCTGAAACTATAGGCTTTCTCTTCTAAGTCATTCTGGTAAGATATTTTTTGTCAAAGCAATGAGAACTTGAATAACAGAAATTGGTACCAAGAAGTAGGGCCGTTGCTGTTACTAACTTGACCCTGTGGTTCAGAAGCCTTTGGAATGGGTTTGCAGAAAGAGTTTGGAAAAGTTTGGAGATGCAGGCAAGAGAACTCTTAGAATGCTGTATATGAAGCATAATGCGCAATTCTGGTGGGAGCTTAGAAAACCAGAGTATAGATAGGAGCATGGACAATAAAGACTGTGCTCATGAGGTTTCAGAGGTAAATGGGGATTCTGTTTGGAATTGAACTAGAGGCCATTCACATTACATGCTGGCAACTTGTCTACATTTCCCCCATTCCCTGAGACTTGGTGTGAGGCAAAATTTAAAGGTGATAGACTTATTGGCAGAAGAAATTTTGAAGCAGCACAGCATTCATGCAGTGGCATAGATATTGGTAGAAACTTTTAGCCAAGTTTACTGTCAGAATCAGGAGCAGAAGGCAGAGCAGAAGGATTTTGAAAACTTGCAGTTTCACCAGAAAATTGAGTATAAAACTGCATTAGAGATCCCCAAGATTAAGAAATGCCAGTAATGCAGGTAACCTGCTAAGGAAAGCTGCTGGCTCTGGAGAGAGGCATGATGAGCAGCCATAACAGCTGCAACTGGCAAGGCCAAAGGAGCAGGGCTTCCTAAGCCCCTTGGAAATCGCATCTCACTGCCATGTGCTACAGAGGCTAATGTGCAACTCTAGGATGACTTTTTGCCTAGCTGGGTTTTGGTCTTGCTCTGGTCATATCCCTTCTTTCTATGCCCCTCTTCCTCCCTTTGAAATGGGAATGTTAATTTGTGCCAATGTATATTAGATATATGTAATTGATTCGGTTTTTACAGAGGCTTACAACCGAGAGTTTTAAGTCTGAAAGGAGACTTTGGATTGAACTTTAGGCAATGCTGGAGCTGTTGAGACTAAAGGGACTCTTGGAGGTGGACAGATGCTTTGGGGGGCCAGAAGTGAAATGTTATGGTTTGTATATGCAGTGTCCCCCAAAAGCTTCTGTATTAATATAGGAAGTAAAGTGATTAGATTATGAAAGTTATAACCTAATCAGTCCACCCAGTTTGAATGGACTAACTGGGTGGTAACTGCAAGCATGTGGGGTATGACTGGAGAAAGTGGGCACTGGGTGTGTGCCCTGGAAGGATTCATCTTCCCTGCAGTCCCTTGAACTCTTTCTTCTTTGCTTCTTGGCCACCATGAGGTGAAAAGCTTCCCCCCCCACCCCCATTCCCTTTTACTATGGTCTGCTGTGAACTGTTGAAACTCTGAGCCTAAATAAACTTTTCGTTCTCTAAGTTGTTCTTGTCAGATATTTTGGTCACAGTGATAAATTACTCCCCAAATCCCCACCTCCAAACATTGCAGTCCTGGTGAACAGCCTTCAACACATGAGTCTTTATATTCCAAACCATGGACATGATACTTGATATCTAAACCATAACAATATGTTTGTAGTAAGTTTTGAAGTCAGGTATTGTTATGCCTCTGGCTTTTTAAAAAAAATAATGTCTGGTTTTTAATTTTTCCCCCTTTCTCAGGATCATTTTAGCTATTCTTGATCCTTCGTGGTTCCAGATCCCATGTAAATTTTAGGAATTTTTTTTTTTTCAACGATGGGGATTGAACCTAATACCTTATGCATGCTAGGCAAGTGCTGTACCACTAAGCTACAACCACAGCCCCTAGGAGTTTTTTTTGTGTGTGAAGTCTTTGTCATTTTGATAGAGATTATATTGACTCTATAATCCCTTTGCTTATATTGACTGTATACATCTTTTTGGGTAATAAGTTCATTTTAGCAATATTAATTTTTCCATTCCATGAACATGAGCTGTCTTTCCATTTATGTCCTTTATAATTTCTCTTATTAGTGTCCGATAACTTTCATTGTATAGAACTTTTTCTTCCTTGTTTAAAGTTATATAAATATTTTTGTAGCTATTATGAATGGGATTGCTTTGATTGTTCTTTTCAGCAAGTTCATTATGGTATATAAAAATTCTGTATTTTGTGTTGATTTTGTACCCTATAAATTCACCATCAATTCTAACAGCTTTGGAGTATTTAGGTTTTTTACGTATGTCATCTATAAATGTGGATAAATTTTCTTTCTAATATGGATACCCTTTATCTTTCCCTTGCTTAATTGCTCTTGCTAAAAGTGGTGAAAGTGAACATCCTTGCCTTGCTCCAGATCTTAGAGGAAATGCTTTCACTTTTTTCCCATTCAGTATGATATTGACTATTGTTTTTCATACAGTACTTTTAGTATTTTTGGTTATATTTCTTCTATACTCAATTTGTTGAGTGTTTATGATGAAGGAATGTTAAATTTTGTCAAATGCTACATCTACATCTATTGAAATGATAGGGTTTTTGCCCTTCATTTTATTTGATGTGTTGTATGATGTGTTGATTTGCACTATGTTGATCATCCTTGTATCCCTGAAACGAATCCCAATTAATCATACTATGCTATCAAGATTTCTTATGTGCTGTTGAATTTGGTTTGCAGATATTTGAGAATTTTTGCATCTATATTCATCAGGGTTAGAGGATATAATTTTATTTTTTAAATATTTTTATCTGATTTAAGTATAAGGTAATGGTAGCCTTGTAAAAAGAATTATATTTCATATTTTTATTATTGTTGAAGAAGAATTGGCATTAGTTGTTTAAATGTTTGGTATAATTCAGAGTAAAACCATTAGGTTCTGGATTTTTTTTATGGGAGTCTTAATTCTAACTCATTGCTCATTATTCTGTTCATATTTTCTATTTTTTCTTGATTCAGTTTTGGTAGATTGTATGTGTGGGGAATTTATCCATCTCTTCTAGATTTTCCAGTTTTTTAACATATAATTATTCATAGTAGTTTCTGATAGTTCTTTCTATTTCTGTAGTGTTATCAGTTGTAAATCTCTTTTTTCATCATTATTTAGGTCTTCTCTTTTTCTTGATTAGCTTACCTAAAAGTATGTCAATTTTATCTATCCTTTCAATATACTACCTCTTTGTTTCATTGCTCTTTTGTACTTTTTATTTATTTATGCTTCAATCTGATTTCTTTCCTTTAACTAAATTAGAGTTTAATTTGTTCTTTTCTAAGTCCTTAAGGTGAATTCTTAGGTTGAGATCTTTCTCTCTTTAGTGTCTGTACTTGTTAATATCAGTGTTCCTCTTTAGTATTGATTTTGCTGTCAGATTTTGATATGTGGCCATCTTCATTTGTTTCTGGAACATTTTAAATTTATTTTTAATTTCTTTAACTTCTCATTAGTCATTTCGGAGTATTTTCTTCAATTTCCATGTATTTTTGTATTATCCATTCTTACTGTTACTAATTTGCAGTTTGTGATCTGAGAAAGCACGTGATATTATTTTAATTACAAAAAATTCTAAGACTAGATTTGTATATTATATTCTATCCTGGAGAATGTTCTATTTGCTGATAAGAATATATATACTCTATTGCTGTTAGATGAAATTGTCAGGCCCATTTGCTCCAGAGTATGATACCAACCAGATGTTTGTGGGATTGCTGTCTGAATGATCTTTCTGTGAGGAAAGAGGGGTGCTGAACCCCCAGCTGTTATTGTATTGGAGTTGATTTCTCCCTTTATATCTGGTAATATTTGCTTTATATATTTGAGTGATCCAGTGGTGGGTGCATATGTATCTACAATTGCTATTTCTTCTTGCCGAACTGATCTGTTTCCTCAATATATTGTGATAGATTTTGTCTCTCTAGTTTTTGATTAGAGATCTGACTTATCTCTGAGTATGTCTGCTCCTGCACATTTTTGGCTTCCACTGTCATGGTATCTTTTTCCAATCCTTTACTTTTACTCTGTGCATATCTGTGCCAAGGAAGTGGATTTCTTACAGGCAACATACACTTGGATATTTTTATGTTTTCAAATCCATTCAACTTCTCTGCCTTTTAGTGAATTTAACCCACTTACATTCAAGATAGGTATAAACTTCCTCCTGCAGTTTATCAATTGTATTTTGCTTATTTTGTATATTTTTCGTTCTTTTCCACATTTTTTAATTCTTTTGTGATTTTGATTGAAACCTTATAATTGACAGGAAAGTTTTTTTGTGTACTTTTGTTGTTATATTTCTTGTTTTCATGACAGTTGGTGTCTTTTTCTTTCCTTGTGGGATTCCTTTAAGCATTTCTTGTAGGGCTTATCTAGTGATGAATTCATTCAATTTCTGCTTTCTGTTTATTGGGGAAAGATTTTATTTCTCCTTTTTTGAAGAATATTTTTTCTGTATATAGTATTCTTGACTGGAAGGTTTTTAAGGTCTTTTTTTTTCCTCCTTTAGTATTTTGAATATATCATCCCACTCTCTTCTTGCCTGTTAAGTTTCTTCTGAGAAACCTGCTGTAAGTTTAAGGGCATGCCTTTTGTGTGACTTGATGCTTTTCTCTTGCTCTTTCAAGTTCTCTGTCTGGTCTTTTGACACTCCAGTGATGATAGTCTTGGTGAAGCTCTGTTTTGGTTGGATCTAGTTGAATCCTTTGAGCTTCTTGTATGTGGATATGGATGTCCATATCTCTTTGAAGATTTGGCAAGGTTTTATCTACTGTTGTATGACGAGGTTTTCAATGCTTTTACTTTTCATCACCTTCTGGAATTTCCATAATGCAAATATTTGTTCAGTTAATGGTGTTCCATATGTCTTGTAGTCTTTTTTCATTTTTTAAAATTCTTTTTTTATCTGACTGGATTAATTCAAAATTAACTGCCCTCAGGTTTAGAAACTCTTAATCTAGTCTGTTGTAAAAGCTCTCTGTTGTATTTTTCAAAATTTCATTTAAGTTTTCATCACCAAGATTTCTGATAGTTTCTTTTTTCTTTTTTTCTGATTTCTATATCTTTGGTGGAATTTATTCATATCCTGAATCTCCATAAAATGTTTTTTTCTCTTGTTGCCTTGGGTTCATTTCTTTGTGCTGTCTATCTGGACTCTGTTGCATCTGAGTTTCTTCAGGATCATTATTTTTCATTGTTCCCCAGACACTTCATCGTTTTCCTTCTTACTGGGATCTCTGTCTTGAGCACTAATGTTTCTGTTAGAGGTGTCGTGTTTTTTGTGTGCCTCTCTTAATGCCTGTGTTTACCTTTTCCAATTCTATGAAATAGCTTTTGTAAGGAAACATCTTTGTTTAGATGGGACATAGAATGTCAGTTGGGTAGGTTCTCTGGTTTAGCCACAGAGGAGCTGGAAGGTGTAGTCTCTGGGTGATGTGTTTATCTTTGATGGCAGCGTCTGAGTGTCTCAGCTGCCCGGACTGCAGTACTTCAGGAAAGCAGTTATCATGACTCTACAGTGGATGATTGCTTCCAGGGGTGCCACCCTCAGCCTCAGAGGATGCTGAGGGACCTGTCTTCAGCCCTGTGAAGTACACCCAGCCAAGGTTTCCAGCAGCACCAGGAGTCCCGCCACCAGCCCCTAAGGCAAGATGGCATCTAGCAGTGACTGGTGCAACTGCATGGGCTTGGGTGCCTGGGATGCGGGCCCAAAGTAGGCTCCTTCTTCAGAGCAGAGCAGTCTCTCAGACCAGCCAGGTCCCCGAGTTGCATCTAAACCTACCAGGACCTACAGTGCAGCCTCCTTCAGTTAGGATGGCCAGTCGTGGGCTTCCAGTGGGCAGCGTGGCAGCCAGGTTGGTGCTACAGCCTGCTGAGTTCTTTTCTTTGGACTGCCTTTCCAGTTCAGGGATCCTTGGGGTTCGTGTCACATCCTTTCAGATGATCAGGATTTTCTCAGTTCTCGCTCCACAAAACATGGCTTTTCCTTCGTAGCCTTGGGTCTTCTCTATGGCAAAGTGGTGGCCGGGCACTCCTATCCAGATTCTCAACTGCGCTCTTTCTGCATTAATCCTTACTAATAATTTTATTTAACTCGGGGAAAACTTCTAAATCCTCTCAAAAATACCAGTGTAAAAAAGAAACCGCTACATGTCATGTGTAGCTCTTCTTGTATCCTACAGCCCCCACTTGTCAGATTTGGGGGGGCAGGTGTCATCCTAAATCAGTGGTTCTCAAGAGGGCAGTGTCCCTACCAGGCGTTCTGAATTGCCTGAGAACATTTTTAACCAGAAACGCTGGTGGTTTTAACAAGCAATCTGTGTTCTTAAAAGCCCTTCAGATGACTTTAGTGCAAACTAAGATTCGAGGCTGCTTCTCAAACTCAATTGTTCATTTGTGCAACTTTTTCTTAATCTGTTGCAATGAAAATTGAAATCAGTTCTAGCTTACTGCTGTCTCAATTCTTTGCTAAAACCAGGACAGGTACAATTTATTACAATCTAGCAGTGTTTTTCTTGGATTTTAAGTCCTTCCATGTGCCAGTCGCCTCTCAAGTCCCATTTCAGTCAGATCTTCTTGCGAGGGTGGTAAAGGAAGGTTGCCTTCTCTCTTGCTCCAGTTCCCATTGTGGTAAGTAGGTTTTCATGGGCCCTGTGAAACCCTAAAGTAGATACTCACAGTATCTACTCCACAGGGTCCTGGATCCCTGGCCCCATCTGCTGCATCACAAATTTGGCCCCACACAATTCTGCCGCAGGTGGAGGGGAAAGCACTGAGAACCAATCTCTAGGGCAGGGATTCTGAGCCTTTGCTGCACAATACATCATCTGGTAGACTTTCAGGGTCCTGACGCCTAAGCTGCAGCTACACCAATCCAGTCAGCCACTCTGAAGACACTACCCAGGCATAAGAAAACTGCACAAGAGGTCTTAATGTGTGGCCAAGTTAGATAGCCAATGCTCTTGGAAAGAATTAGGACTCTTTCCACAGCAGGTGGCAGTGCTGTGGAAAGAGTCCTGGAACACACAGGGCTTCTCGGAGGTCAAAGGCAAGCTGTCAAACCCGTCAGTCTTGCAGCTGCGCAGTGACAGTGGGGGAATCTCGAAACAGTGTAGATGTCCGTGCTTTTTTTCTCTTTTATTAACACGCTCAGTACAGTGATCGCGCCTTGGTTCATATGCCAGGGAGATCCCTTCCACGCTCGAACAACCAAATGAACAACAGCACCTCTTATAACACTACACACACACAGAACTCCCCAAACCTCACGAATTATAAATGACTGGAGGCTGTTGGACTTGGTAAGTAGCTATGCGGTGAAAACAAGTTCTTCCTTTTCTTTCCAGATTTATCTACTTACTTAGCCCATGTTGCCCTTAAATAAGAAAAACATACATGATTGTCCCCTATGAGTGTCCATGACTTCAGTCAAGGAGACAATCAAGGACACGATCAAGATCTCAATCGGCACCAACTGAATTTCTGAAAACAGATTTCGTTTTTCCAGGAAAGGTCTGCCATCCTGTGGTGAAGTGTGGAAACGCAGGCTGTGTTCTGGCTGTGCCCTTGGAAAACTGGCCTGCAGGGGTGGCTCTGGAGAACAGCCCAACACAGACACTGAAAACCCACCTTGGCCTGCTCTTTATAACAGAGGGGAACTTCTTTTCTAACAAGCAATCCAGCAACTGCTTTGCTTCTAACACACTTTAAAAAACATCTCCAGGCAATAATATAACAAATTTGTATGAGATTTTTTTTTTATTTACTAATTTATACAGCACAAAATAACTTTTATGCACCCATTAGTTTGATGTGGAAAATAGTGAGGGAACATGATGTATAGAAAATCCTATTTCTAGCATTCTTCTCACCATTAAAATGTTTTTAAAAAAACACCACTGGATTGTAATAAATTGTACCTGTCCCACTTTCAGCAAAGAATTTAGACAGCAGTAAGCTAGGATTGGTTTAAATTTTCATTGCAACAGATTAAGAAAAAGGTGACAAAGCTAATCATGTGTATCACACATACACAAAAGGTACCTGCAGTGAGGGGTATGCAGATGAGCTCAGTCTTAGTAGCAGTTTGTGTTGTGTATGGAAATGTCACGTCGGACACTGGACAGTTTTTGTCCTTGCATCATTGAGGCTCAGGGAGGAGCTAACCCACAGGAGCCACTTTCTACCTCAGGTGGTACCCTAGAGATGTGAACAATTTTTATGTCAATTTCTAAAAATTCTTTTTAAAAAAAAAAAAACCTTCTCCCACTGCTAATAGTTGTGCACTCAGATCGTCTCTGTTCTCTTAGGATGGGCAGCCGACTCCACGTCTACCCAAATGGGTCCCTGTTTATTGGATCTGTGACAGAAAAAGACGGTGGTGACTACTTGTGCGTGGCCAGGAACGGCGCGGGGGACGACCTGACCCTGATGCACGTCAACCTGAGGCTGAAGCCCGCCAAGATCCACCACAAGCCACACTTTAGAAAGCAAGTGCTCCAGGGGCGGGACTTCCAGGTGGACTGCAAGGCCTCTGGCTCCCCCGAGCCAGAGATCTCCTGGAGTCTGCCGAACGGACGAAAGATCAACCAGGCTGTGCCAGCCCGGGACAGCGGCCACAGGGCCCGCAGGTACACCCTTTTTGACAACGGGACCTTGTACTTCCACAAAGTTGGGATCACTGAGGAAGGAGACTACACGTGCCATGCCCAGAACACCCTGGGGAAGGACGAAATGAGGGTCCACCTCACCGTGCTCACAGCCGCCCCTCGCATAAGGCGGGGGTACCAGACCAATGTGAGGCTCCGAGCTGGGGACACGGCCGTCCTCGACTGTGAGGTTGTGGGGGAGCCCAAGCCAGGGACATTCTGGCTGCTGCCATCTGGCGACACGATTTCCTCCTCCAGTGGTAGGTACACGGTTCACGCGAATGGGTCTCTGTCCGTCAGCAAGGTGAGGACGCTGGATTCTGGAGAGTATGTGTGTGTGGCCCAGAACCCCAGTGGGCATGACACCGAGACATACACAGTGGCCATCGACTGCAAGCCCCCAATGATCAACGGCATCTATGCCAACAAGACGGTTATGAAAGCCACGGCCGTGAGGCATTCCAAAAAGCACCTGCACTGCAGAGCCGAAGGGACGCCACCGCCCCAGGTCACGTGGGTCATGCCGGACAGCATCGTCCTCATGGCCCCGTACTACGGCAGCAGAGTCACAGTCCATGCCAACGGAACCCTGGAAATCCGGAACGTGAGGCTTTCCGACTCTGCCGACTTCATCTGTGTGGCTCGGAACGAAGGGGGAGAGAGCAAGCTGGTGGTGCGGTTAGAGGTCCTGGAGATGCTCAGGAGACCCACTTTCAGAAACCCCTTGAATGAAAAAGTGGTTGCCCAGCTGGGACAGCCCACAGCACTGAACTGCTCTGTGGATGGCAACCCGCCTCCTGAAATAATCTGGATTCTCCCCAACGGCACCCAGTTTTCTAACGGACCACACCTCTCTCCATATCTGGTAGCAAGCAATGGCTCCTTCCTCATTCATAAGACAACTCGGAAAGAGGCAGGAAGATATCGGTGTGCAGCTAGGAACCAAGTGGGCTACATTGAGAAACTGATCATACTAGAGATTGGGCAGAAGCCCGTTATTGTGACGTACGCACTAGGGACTGTAAGGGGCCTTGGTGGGGAATCTCTATGGCTGCATTGTGTGTCTGATGGAATCCCAAAGCCACACATCAAATGGACCACGCCAGGTGGTTCTGTGCTAGACAGGCCTCAAAGTAATGGCAAGTACACCCTGCACGAAAATGGCACCTTGGTCATCAAGGAAGCAATGGCCCACGACGGGGGGAATTATATTTGTCGGGCACAAAACAGCGTTGGCCAGGCACTGATCACTCTTCCAGTGAGGATTGTGGCCTACCCGCCCCGAATCACAAACCGCCCTCCCAGGAGCGTCCTCACAAGGACAGGAGTGGCCTTTCAGCTCCACTGTGTGGCCCTGGGAGTCCCCAAGCCAGAAGTCACCTGGGAAATGCCTGTCCACTCCCAGCACTCAAGGGCAAGAGAAGGGAGGAGCCAGGGGGGCGAGCAGCTTCACCTGCAAGGCACCCTAGTCCTTCCGAATCCCCAGACCTGGGACTCGGGGCTGTACAGGTGCACAGCCAGGAACGCCCTCGGTAGTGACTCCGCAGCAACTTACATTCAAGTCATCTGACATGAAACGAAAGGAGCACTGAACAAAGTCAACATCTGGACAGAATTTATTTTTTGGAAGAAGTTTAATCAAAGGCAGCCATAGGCATGTAAATGAACTTGGATACATTTACAATATTAAATTTACAATGGACATGCAAAAAAAAGACTTAAGTGCAGTATGAACTGATACTGATTTCTTGAATGGATCTCAACACAAACTTTTAACTTAAGGCACTTTTATTTTGCCAACAAATAACAAACATTAAGAGGAAATGGTCCACTATAAAATAACAAATGGCTAATGCACCTGAATTTTTCAGTAAAGAATGAACTGATTTTCTTTCTACTACCAGTTGCCTAGTGTCACCTTCTATCAGTGTTACAAGTATGGCACTGGGGACAGTCAGTGGGGCAGATTAAATCTACAGTCCTTATGCAAACTCACCATCTTGATGTATAAAGAGTTTGTCATTGGTTTATGAATATTTTGCTAAACCTACAGAAAACAAGCACTGAACTGTTTTGATGACAAATTATCATTTGTTCACAATGACAATTTTCGTTGATGGGGAATACAAAAACGTTTTAATAACTGATTTAAAAATACATGCAGGCTAATTTTTCCACCTGTAAAAAGCAATTTAGCACACACCATAAAATGTGAAAAGGGGCTGATTATATCTTTGTCCAAATCTGTCCATTAAAAAGATTTTAAAATACAATGAAGCTCCTTTATGACTAAGCTCTAGCTCGGGAACTCCTGGCTCAGAGCTGTTCATAAGGAAAGTTTTCTAGGGAGGAATCTTCCTCTTGCGCATTTCATTTCATTATGCAATAATTCTTTATGCACTGGGAAAATGTTTGGGAGAGTTTAAATTATTATATAATGAAGCTTCACTGTATTTAAAATTTGATCAACCCTACACAAAATGTTGCTTTTTGTAATTCACTATTTGTATTGCACGCTTAATTCAATCTGAATTAATTTGGGGGACATTATGATTTATTTTTCTAATTCTAGAGGCTGGGGTTTTCCAATATAATTTCTCCAGCATCTGTACCTATTATTTTAGGATTATAAGAGCCTTATAAATGGGAAAAAGCCATGGCTCTTATACAAATAGCTAAGGACACTGAGACACGCTGGCCCTGCCAGTCACTTGAGACATGAGGATGAACTCCCTTTCAGAGGTCACCTGTTTGCCACCAATCTGGGTATCCAGTGCGTGGCAAGAGATCAAAGGACACTTGGACAGTGATCTCCCTCTACTGCTGAACCAAGATGGGTAGGTAAAAGGATGGAGGCAACCTGATGAGGAACAAGCCTATGACGTAAGTGGTGTGTCCAAGGGGTCCTCACATCCAGGCGTTTTGATAGGGGTACCCACTTCCATTAGATTTCAAGGTCTTATCTTAAATGGGCTGGGGTCTCTGTATTATTAGTCTAATCTCTCTGCAACTTACCGAGCAAATCACAAGGTTCTGTATCAGGGCTTTCCCTTGTGAACACTTTAATGCAAACTAATGCATTTGCTACAAAAGAAACATGTCAGGATAGAGAAATATGACTAACTTAAAAGTTCCAATTGCTTTCCTTATAACACACAAGAAGAAAACAGCTCTAGTTTTTCCTAAACCTTCCATAGTGTTTCAGAATTATAGGGACTTACTCAAGACTTAGCTTCCTCACCTTAATGCAACCACAAAGGTACTCCCCATAGCTTTCATGTGCAAAATGATTAATAAATAAACTTCTGCAAAATGTAAAGTGCATACAAATGCTATGCAATGATAACACTCACTCCTCACACAGTATTGCCACTGTTTGCAATACTGAGCTACAACGATTAATGGTTCAAACTGAAAATTTGCCTTCAAAATACCAATGATTCTTAAACAAGGACCAAAAACAGAATAGGACTCACTCACTAGGCACAACTTTCATGTTTCAAGGATTCTGCCCATGAGTCACCAGACATACCCACCACTCCAGAAAAAAAATAACTTCATGAACTCTGAGTATGATTCTGGAGAGGGTAAAACCTGATCTATACAAGCAGCTGAAATGTAAAGGTACATCTTCTGAAAGCAGGTAGGATGTTAATTTAGTGAAAAGAATGGTCTTTAATGTTTTGGCAAAGTCTGTTCCAGCCCAGAGTAAACACCTCTTGGGGCAGGCTGGAGTGAATGTCTTCACAGTGTACAAAAGCAGTTCACACGGATGCTGCCATAGCACAGGAAGCTGACGTGAATTTGAGGTCATTGGCAGGAGTCAAACTGCAATGAGTAGCTCGCCCAGGAAGATGTGAATTACTTACAGAATGATTCGCAAAAGAAATGATCTACTTAAGTGGAACTAGCTACATTTTAAAAAAAGTAGTTCTATGTGGTCTGTTCATTGGACGAATCTATTCACAGTATGTGTGACTACATGTAAAATCATATGGCAAAAAGATGAAGTAACACAGAACATGGGAAGATATCCCCCACATGTGTTTTTTAAAATGCCCTGCAATTTTCACATTCAAAATTTTATGCATCTAAATCTAAAAAAATATTATATGGAATACTCTTAAGTTACACAAACTGATAATAATTTACTGTATTCTTTAATAGGAGCAAATTACCACATACTTGAACAAAGTTAAAATAGTTACTATTTCTTTATAATAAATTTAATGTATAATTTACTTGTGCTTTTTGCACCAGTTTATAAATACAGTATATGCAATACACAACCAAGACTGACACCAACATTAATAATTAAATTCAAAGTAGCAAATACTTACCATACAAAATTAACAGCAAATACACCTTTTATGAAAACCAGAGCCTTCTGGACTTTGGGGCCAGGGTCTCTGGAAACCATGTCAAGTCTGAGCTCTGTGGACTCTCTAGCCAGCTGCGAGATTTTCACTCTAGGTGGCATAAAGCTCTAGAGAACCAAATCTGGACAGTCATTTTCCCAAAACTGGCAGTAAATACAGGAACGATTCCACGGTGGTCCTTCCAGGTGTTTAAGGTTGACATATTGTACCTTCCTGAAGACTCTGGTCCATGCTCTCACCACTGAAAACAAAGTCAGGTGCAGCAACTTCCAAGAGGCTCCCATGGAAGTCATGATTGTAGAAATCACTAAGCAACAACCTGGTTCAGCACCTTTGACCACAACAAAAGCAAAGCAAAGTCCTACACAAATAAGAAAGTTTATAAAGTGCTCATGGAATTACAAATATTTCAAATTATAATGACGCAGATTAATGTCCAGTTGCCCATCACAGGTGAATGCAGAATGAATGGGTTGCTTCCTGTCAAGACCTAATCTGCCTTTCAAGTCAGAAGTTGGTCCAGCACAGTTGCAAAAGAGCAAAACAATCATTAATGAACCCATAAATATTTAAACCCACCATAATTCATTCTTTCTGTACCTAGAAGACTTTAAAAAAAAAGAAAAAGCACCAATTTCAAAGGTCTGCTGCCACCATCCGCGGGGAGGAGGTCTGCCTGAGCCATCAGCCACACTGCCAAACCTCCTTCAATGCTGAATGCAAAGCACAACTTCTCCTTTGCTTTTTGTTTAAACACCTCCATATGAAATATAAAATATAAGAAACCAAAGAAATGAAAGACCAAAGGGACATTCTCAGGATGACTGACACATTAACTCTGATTTTCTACTTTTCAGTGCAAACACAAAACTGCAGGTTGTCTTCCCGATTCAGAAGTGTGAAGGGTGCCCATAGGGAGTCACTCCTTGCTGCGGCTGGTTACCTATGAAAGAAAGAGTCACATGCCGTCACAGGTACAAAGTGTGCTGCAGGTAAGTGCTTTCCTCTTACTGCTCTCAGGACACCTCGGGTGCAGGGATCAGACCCACTGCCCACAGCACATCTCGCCCTGGAAGCCTCTCGTGGAAGATCCAACTAGCACCACCGAACTCAGCAGAGGACCCAGCTCCACAGGAGAATCCCACACCTGCTGAGGCGAGGCCTTGGGCTGGGGTAACTGGCCCCCCAGGGTGTCTCCCTCTGAGCTCACACAGGACAGGCAGTTCGTCCACCCAGACGAGGACTTACTAGAAAGCTGCTTCTGGAGCTGCCGCACCAGTGCGGCCGTCTGCTGCTGCTGCTGGGTCTGCTGCAAGCCTGGCCTGGGGAACTGCAATTGCAATAGGAGAAAGGACAGAAATTAGGCCACAGAGCCAGTCACTGAGGAACACAGGTGACATCCTGGGGTCAGATGGTCTGGAAGGCACCTTTCCATACTTCAAGACAAAAGTGCCATACCCAGAGTACACACATCAACGTTGTCTAGGCCCTGGCACATCTCATACAGAGCTGAAGTGCCCATCCACTCCAGAGAGCCCTCTGCCTTAGCTGGCATCTATTACAAGTCCTGATGCAGGAGGGCAACACTCCAGAGGGGCCTGGAAGTTCAGAGACCACTGTCCGCTCACCTCCACCAGGTGGCTAGATGATCAAAAGTTGCCCTTCTGCTCTGACACAGTAGCCACTAGCCAACACTTCCCTGTCTGTCCTGTCCCTTCAAGCCATCCTTAATTGGAAACAGCAGCTTTCAAACACTTGGGAATGATTATAGATTTGAAATGGTTGGTTGCAGAACTGTCTAATTTGATTAAAATGTTTGGGTACACGGTGCATAAATATCAAACTTATTCAGTAAATACTTAGCTGCCTTTCTATGTCCTTTAAAAGCCTGCTTCAAATAGAGAAACGCAGGCTCTTGCAGAGCCCAGGCAGTAGCTAGTATCCAGGAAGCTCATGGATGAGTGCTGGGACATGAATGGGGGTCTCCTGATGGCTGTAAGAAGCAGTGCACAGCTCAGGTGCTTGCCCAGCATGTGAGAGGCCCTGGATTGATCTCTAGCATTGCAACAACATGGCACAAAACGAAGGTGATCCTGAAAGGGTCTCAAAGGGCAATGGGGCTGCCCGGGGAGGCCATCTTCTGAGTTGTCAAAAGAGACCAACAGGGAGGAGCCAAAGAGCAACCACTCAAACCAGCTGCCTGTCCAGGTGACCACCATCCACCTCCTCCATCAAGGCTCCCAACCTCTCTTGTGACCTCTGTCACAGGGTGAACTGTGCCTGCAAAACAATATGACACAGTCCAACCCCCAGTACCTCAGAATGTGACCTGCTTAGCCTTTATAAAGGTGATGGAGTTAGAAAGAGGCATACAGTGGGATCTAGGCCAGGATGGTGTCCCCAAGAAGGCGAATTGACACAGGTGTGCATGCAGTGAGAAGGCCAGGTGAGAGCAGCGCAGAGTCCCAGGTCTGCAAGCCCAGGAGGTCAGAGATAGCCATGAGCCACGGGGGCTGTGGGAGAGGCATGGGTAGACTCGCCTTAGGCACTTAGGAGCCAGCCCTGGTGACAAGCTGATCTTGGGCTTCCACCTCCAAAAGCAAGGCACTGTCCATCTCTGCTATTTAAGCCACTGTGTTCTCTGGAGTAGTCCCAGCAAACTAAGACAGGCCCTGGGCCTCTTCTACCAGGAGCCCAGCAGCCACATGCCCCTCTTCACGTGCAGTGCTGCTGTTGATCACCTCCTGGGGCTCCTCTGGGGACAGGGACCATGCTTGGTACCTTTACCCCTCCCTCGAGAGGGCAGGAACCAGAACCCCCTGCCACAGTTGGCCCACTGCTGTTCCTACAGCAGAGGGAGGGACAGAACACAGTACATGGGCCAGTACCACACACTGGGTCTGCTCAGATGTTTATCATAAATATAAATAAATGTATTCCTGATGCATACGATATACCTAGTGAATCCTAAAAGATCAAAGGGAACATGTGGTTTCTGCTCATACGGCTAAGGCTTTGACCATTGCTGTTGTGAATGTGTAGCTGCTAGAGAGATGTTTTCTCCTTATTATATACTCTACTCTGTTATTGTGACAAGACCAAAAAAGAAGAGGAAAGATCTTAAACTCCCTCAGCAGAACAATGTCTGAAACTGTGAGTGGGATGACCACGCAGAGCAGCCGAGGACTGACTTCAGAGCGGTAGGAGTCACAAACACAGGACCGTGTTCGTGAACTTCCGAGTGTACAAACATGGGCATGCTGGATACAGCACACTAAATAGAGCCACAACCCAAGAGTCCAGGCGACTGACTGCCCCTGTAACTTCCAACCCTGAAATACCACAATCCAGGTCTAAACATCTAAAATTTAAAAAAACAATTTAAATTTCCTTGCCTACCCTAAGAATTATACATTTATAATATTTTTGTCTCCGTACTGTAATTGTAAATGTTATAGTCTAACTACAACATAGTGCTTTAAATAAAAAATAAGACATTTGCTTATCAAGACAGCATTAAAGTCTTCAGTTGAGAACAAAAGCCTCCTAAAAAGTCTGCTGTGGGTTTTACTGTCCCGCAAAATCACTATGAGTGACAATTTCTGTTTTTCTGACATTCTTTCCCATAAGCATGAGGAAAAAGTCATATGCCATGCTCCGACTAACTTGCTCAATCTGTAAGAGGTTTCAAGATAATCTCTACCCTTTCCTGTAAAGAGAGCTTTGAGACAGAACCAACTCTGTTACCATACACACACAAATGATAATGTATTCCATGTGAGGCACGTGGTGCTGATGTCCATCTGTGACTCAACGTAGCATTACCCTCTAAGAATAAACTAACTTCATATCCTTGATACATATTTTATATATTTCCTATTAAAAGTCAACCAGAATGAGGTTTAATAACAGAGGGTGAAAGGCCAAAGAGAAAGACCACTGGGAGAGGTCCTGCCAACGTCTGCATAATTGCAGGTATTGACCCAGGTGTTCAGTTGAAGCCAGTCACTACATAAGGACCTGTGCCCCCAGACAAAGGCTGGCTCTTTAAGAAAGTACAACAGTCTCAGGGCATTAGGTCACACCAGAATGAATAAATATGCAGATTGTCAATTTACAGGGAAAACACATGAATTGAATATGCAGATTAAATAGAGAGCTTATTATTTATAAGCCACATATCATATGACTCCCATAAGGTTATTTCTATACATGCCTCAATCAAAATTTAAAAAGCTGAATATGTGGAACACTCTACTGTCACACAGTCACAGACAGTGGAGGGCTCAGTGTAGCCTGCTTTTCTGTTAACAGGGGCATCATGCAACTACTTAGTAGCCAAAGAAATTTTAATTCTCAAATTATTGGATTCCCTATAATTACTAGTCAAGTGCCCATTCACTAATCTGCAATAAATGTCTGAGAAGGTGTAATTACATGATAGTTATTTCCACTAGAACTAACTTTGCATAATTCTGCTCCTAGTTAATAAGAGCACTACAGCGTGAGAAGTCTTGGTTTTAAATTAGAAAAAAAAAAAAAAGGCTAAGAATTTGCCAGGTCAGCATCAAATATTTCAAACACTCATTATGACATATTTTACAGAAACGTGGTTTATCTTTTGGCTTTCTGGCCAAACACCAACAGAGTGTTTTGTTGTATAAAAGAAGAAAGGAGTGAGGCTACTATGTGTCAGTACTGCTTGATGTCATAACATACCTAGTGGAAAGAGATTTTTAAAATCACCAACTTTAATCTAACTGATGCCAGTTAGAATACTGAGCAAAGTTGCAGGAAGAATTTAAATTCTTCCTAGAAGTTACAATTCAAAGGCCAAGGGCCAAATGTTAGACTTCATATTTAAAACATAACAGCTGAGCACAGATGCACATGCCTGTAATCCCAGCTACCAGGGAGGCTGAGGCAGGAGGATCACAAATTCAAGGCCAGCCTGGGCAACTCAGTGACATCCTATCTCAAAATAAAAAAATTCAAAGGGCAGGGTAGGATGTGGCTCAGGAGTAGAGTGCTCGCCACACCTGTGCAAGGCCTTGGGTTTGTCCCCAGCATGGAGGAAAATTAATAACACTAAAATAAAAACAACTTAGGGAAAGATCATAAAACAGAATACCAACCATTAAAGGCAGGAAATAGAGTGTGAAAGTCTCCATTCTGCCACCGCCGCATGACGGTGGATTCAGGCAGGAGTGACTTGACAGACGTTGACAGGAGCACATGAAGGTTTGGTGAGCAGCAAGATGAGCAGTACCCAGCTGCCCCCAAACTGCATGTTAATACAGCAGTCGTCAGTGGATCTGGGCAGGAGCAACCTACCAGGCACCACCCCCACACAGGGATCAAAGTCACATCCCCGATGAAGGACCAGTGTATATTCTAGTGTGACTCACTGAGAGGGACAATGACACCTGTGATGCGCCTCAGAAATGCGCAAGGTGATTCTAAACACAACTACCTATGCAGCTAAGCCAACAGAGCAATGTTCCATGTCTCAGGGGTGCCACCATCATGAAGACATGCGGGCCTGGGGCTGGAATCGGTCCAGGTGGAAGGTGGAGAACACACAAGAGCCAGACCCAGGGCAAGCTGATCCCAAGTCCAGAGAGACCAGTGCAGTTGTCACCACAGACACAAGGGCGCTGGCAGGAGACGTACAGATGAGAGCGCAGAGTCATGTCCTATTTCCTGATCTTAATAACCATATCATGCTTTTGTGAAAGAATAGCCTTGCTTTGGAGAAATAAACTGAGGTATTTAGCAGGGAAGGGCACGTGTCTGCGACCCATTCCTGTGTGCAGACCAAGGGAGGCGTGCACGGAGGAGGAGCGGGCATAGGCTAAGGCAGGATGGCACAGGGTGCTGACCAGTGAGTCTGGGAAGAGCTTAGGGCGATTTTATACTATTCTTAGAGCATTTCTGTTAGTTTGAAATAATTTCAAACTAATTGTTCTTGGGTGGAACAGCAGGTCCCAGGGAGTCCAAAGAGCCTCTGGTATGGGTCGTGCACAGCAGGGCCAGCAATGTCCACTGACAGCCTCAGGGTGAGTGGGATGTCCATGTGTGACCTCCACTGTGGAAGGAACCTGTGAAGTGGGCTGCAGCGCACCTCAGACACCTCCGCAGAAGGAGTGGGAGCCGGCGTCCAGCACATCCGGCCAGTCTCTGCCTTCGCCAGTCTAGCTCCTCCTCTTGATCTCAGAGGCTCGTTGAAGGAGCGGGGATGTCCCATTCAAGCCAACCCCCACCCTTCCATGCCAGAGGCCCACCCCGTGCTTCACCTGATCCCTTATTTCCAGTCCTTCCTGACAGCCTTCTCCTCGCCACAAGCTCCTACCTTACTCCACCTTCAGACCCTGTGCCCAAGACCACCTGCACCAGCGCCTCCCAATGAGGTGACCAGTGACCCATCTTGGCAGAGCCCATAAGCCCTCCGCTGGAGGACGGAGTGCACCTGGCACCTCCTTCCTCCCCTTCCATTTGTTTTCAGATATTTCCAGATTATCTTCTAAACAGATAAACTATATCATCACCTAATATTGCTTATAAGTATAAGTATCTATTCTGTGGAATAATCTCAAATTTTTAAAAGAGGAAAGTGTTGTAACCTATCGAACCCCAAATATTTATTTGTACCCTTCTATGTAAACAAACACACCAACACCACCACCACAACCCTGGCACGGTCCTAGAGAGAAGCTGCTGGCATGTTTAGGAAACTCCAATTCTCCATAGTGACAGGTGCAGAGAAGGCAACGGCCTTTACGAAACCCAAGTGGTCCCCGGACACAGGCCTTACCAGGGGTTGCTGGGGCTGCACTGCCTGGAGACCCAGGGTCTGCTGGCTCTGGGGCTGTGAAGACGGCTGGGGCTGGGGGGGCTGCTGCATCTGCAAAGAAAGATAAAGGATTATGCCCTTGAAAGGAAAGGGGGATGTCACCCTGAAGCTCCATTAACAGTTTATCTCACTGTCTGTTGCAGAACAAATGTGCGGCTTTCCAAAGGTGACACGTTCTGGGAAATGTGTCTTTAGGGACTTTGTCACTGTCCAACGTCACAGAGCATGCCTTCACAAACCAGGCAGTATGGCGTAGCCCACCACACACCAGGCTGGGGGTGTGAGTCAGACTGTGTGTAGCAAGAGACGGTGATACCCTCCAGAGACGTGGCGAACACAAGACCCATCAGGCCGCCGCCAACACAGACGTCGGACCCCGTCACTCCTGGTCATCACCGAGAATCACGTCCAGTCCCTGACTGTATGTGCTATGCACTTGTAACTGGTAGTGTGACAGGTGTCTTTACGCCACCATCACCACAAAGATGTCTGTGTTGTGCTAAGGTGATAATAAAGGCTATAATGTCACTAGGGGACATTATTATCTCATGGGACTACCTTTTATATAAGCAATTGGTCATTGACCAAAATATCATATGGGAGCATGACTAGATCCTGCCTCTTCCACCTGCCCCCTGGCAACACTGTCAAGGGCAAGACCTAAATCCACCTCCATATGTCCCTCCTGAAAGCCTTCTCAGACCGCCCTAGTCCTGCAAGTCTCCCCCGGGAGTCACTGCTCACGGGAGACACTGCTCACAGGGACAGGGACACCCTGTGCACCTGCTGTGTGGCTTCCTTCATGCCATGTGCCCTTCCACAGGCATGCTACCTGCCTCACAACCCCAGGGGACAAGCACCTACAGGCAGCCTCCCTTCTTTCCCTGTGATATATGACAGGAGACCCCTGAGGATTCAATCTTAATTTTTTAAAGGATGCCTGGAAGATGTTCTGGCACAAATGATGAGTGTAAAGTTGGAACCATGTCGTTGACAAGGTTGGCTCAAATGCTCAGCTCTGGGAAACCTTCCGAGTCACAGAAGCCACAGGCCAGACACCAGTCGTGACTCAGGAAATGGGAGCCACTGCTTTCTCCCCATGACCTTCAACAAGTGTTCCGTCCAAACACTTCTTCCTGGGGGTGACAGACCCAGAGATTCTCATCCTTTTCATTTTTTCCATTTGGTCTACAGGCTATGCCCCAAATTATCTGTCCTTTTTGAGAAGGGTAATAAATAGCCACTGACAGACACTAAGGGACCATGGTAGAGGACATGGAAACCTTGCAGAGCCCTGGCCAGGGCCACTCCCCACACGAGCAACACAAACTGAATTTGGATGCTCAGCACGAGGAAGCCAAGGCTCCCCAAGGCTCCCCACGGCTCTGTGGCCTCACAAGAGACCTCACGAGAGATGAATGTGACTTCAGAGCATCAAGATTGTCCCCCACGAAGGTAGTCGATCCCCAAAAAGGAGAAACCGATTCACAGGAGCAAACCAGTATTGTTTGAATCTCTGAGGAATATACTGTGGGTAAGAAGAATTACCACAGGACACACACTAGAAGAGACAGAAGCCCCCGGCCCCCAGGAGAGGCAGGTTCTCTACGCTTGGGTCTGAAGAATACCAAGGCAGAAAGTAGAAAAGTGACAGCGCTGCCACCTTCCTTGGTGACTTGGAAATGATAAAAAATTTTAAAAAAAATACAAATAACAGTCCTAAAAAATTCTGAAATATATCCTAAGAACCAAGGGGGGGCGGAAAGATGATATAAGAAAATACCACTCTTGAGTATTAACAGTCACGTTAGTAAAAACATTAATAGCAACATGACCAAACTAGTGCTTTACCTGAATTTCTTTATTTAAACCTTGCTACACACTTGAGAGGAAGGCACTAGTATTATTTCCATTACAAACTGGAGATTAGAGGGTTTTTTACCATCTTGGAGATGACATTTACACTTGGACAGGACTACACGTCTACTAGCCACAGTCCTCCAGGTCAATAACTATATATTACCAGTTCCCTGATGCAACTTTTTAAACATTTTATCAGGTCAAAAATTAGGATGCAACTAATGGCATCTTACCACTGATGGCATCTTATGAAACTCAGGTCTACAAAGAATTTGTGTTGGTTTCTGCTTGTCACTTTGGGATACCATCAACCAGAAATCTGTAGGTCACACTAGACTCAGACCCCAAACCTACTTGAGTTTAGGGTCCAAATTCTCAAGGAGATGTTTGTTCTTTCCTTCATCCAGTGCCAAGCCTGGGACATGCAAACTCTGTTGCTGTCCCTCCTTGCGTGACAGGTTTCCTTCCTGTTAACCACCCAGAGCACAGCCCTAGGGCACCCCAGCTCTACTAGATGCCCCAAAGTTGTTGATGTCTCCCTTCCCTGTAGTACCTAAGACAGCACTGCATCTCAGGTAGACTGGCAAGAGGGCAAGAGCAGGGTCAGTCCCTCCAGAAAGTCACCAAGCCAGCCCAGGACCAGCTGGTAATACAGTAGGAAGCAGCCTTGTGGACAATAAAGAGGAAGGGCACAGGACCACGCAGACCGCGTTTCTTAAAAAGGAACAAAGAAGCAAGAATGTGCTGGAGAAGCTCTTGTCTGGGACTTGCGAGTATTTACATTAAATAAGTGAAGGACAGATCTCTGAATTCTAACAGAGACAAAGGAAGTGTCCCTTTGCAAATTCCTCCCTATATCCCTGATTTCATAGCCTTTGTTTGTATCTTTTTCCTATGTAGGGAACTTGCACTCAATGGCAGCCCCTGGTTAAACAGTGGCTGGGGGAGCTGAGGCTTCTGCTCTCAAATCAAAGGCACCCAAGTGCCTCCGGGGCCTTTGAGAAAGTGAGAAGATGCAATGAAACACTTCTGCCCAAGGCAGGGCAGAAGCACAGAGAGAGGGAAACCCTGCCAAGCTGGGATAAACTGCACCAGTTTAGGTCTGAGTGTCAAACACACGGGCTCCTTGGAACTCAACCATGGAAATCAGGAGCACCACTACTGCGGATCTGTTCTGTATGAAGAGACAGAATTGCCCTCATCTCCCTGCCCCATACCTGCAGGAGTCTCTGCTGCTGTCGAACTTGCGGCTGCCGGGGCCTCAAGGGGTCCTGAGGCAGGGGCACGGAGGGGAGGCTCGGGTGTGCAGGCGTCAGCATGGCATCGATGCCCCCGCCCACCAGGGGGCTCTGCTGCAGAGCCTGGTGGTTCATCCTGGCAAAGAACAGTGTGACTTGTACCATGAGTGCCACCAGGACACAATCCACGCTCACAGAGCAGAGCAGCCCTCGGCGGTCGATGGTCACTTGCATCATGCCAAGGGAAAAAGACTGGAGGCTAAGGCAGAGACGTGACCACTCGGAAAAAAGGAAAGCAAACAGGCCTCTTAAAATAGCACTCATGTGCACACTAATTTTTTAATGAAGTAGTTGCTAACAGTGAGTCTCACTCACTGGACACCGGCCTTGGAGCAGGCCCTGTGCGGAGGTCTGACTGCACGGCTCCTCCCACAACAGCACCTGTGCTTAGCATTGTGCACTCCCCACATTAGGAATGAGAGAGCAGAGGTGGAGAGGAACCCTCACTGAGGTTCCTCAGACAGCAGATGGCACAGGTGGCATTTGAACCCAGAACTGATGACTTGAAGTTCAAGCTCCCGAGGTAACAGTATGCTGCTACTAGTTATAAAAGTAGGAAATATAATGAAATTGGAAATACATATTTCCAAATTAATTTATTTTCCTAAATGTGCTACCATCCGTCAGCTGTCCCAGTGTTTCATAGTTGGGGTTACTTGCAGCTGACACATAGCCACTGATGACTGAAATGCTTCTGTATGTGCTGCAAAATAAGAAGGCCACTAGGACTGGTGACATTAATTGTCAGGCCTTGATGCAGAACACAACTGCAGGGCTTCCTTCCAAGAAGGTGCCCATATAACACAACCCTGAGTGACTGCCCAGGCCCTGGCTGCCCCTGCTGGCCATGTATGGCTACTGAACACTTGAAATTTGACTAGTGTGAAGGATGAACTCAAGGTGCATTTCAATTTTCATTGGTCTATATTTAAACAGCCACGTATGCACAGCGGGTGTGGTAGTGGGCAGTAATACTCTGGGTCTAAGGGACCTGGTTACAACAGGAACCCCGGAATCCATGGGGATCCCATTTCTCCAACCATCCCTGAGGTGGGAAAGGCGACAACTCAGTTATAACAAAACCCTCATGTGCACCAGGCCCAACTGGTCCTGCAACCATACATTTGCAGCTGAGCAGCAAACTCTAGTGTAACATTTCCAATAACAATCAGTAGTCACTCAGATGCTTTTAATGAAAAGATAAACACTCTTTGAAAGGGGGGAGAGAATACTAGTGCTAACTAGCCCAGGACATCCATCCCATGGAAGAAGTAGTCCCAGCTGGGGCCCCTGAGCGAAGGAAATAAACGAGATGAGGAATTCCTGCCTGGGGCTCCGTGGATGCTACTGAAACTGAGCAGCAGCATGTCAAGCACACGGAGGCACACAGGCCCACAAGCCACCAAGCTGCCATGCCCCAGGTGAGGCACAGCAAACACAAGCACAGTCCCTCCTCGTGTCACCTCTGGGTGCCCGTCAGGGGCTGCAGGTAGGGCGGGGCCTGCTGCTGTACGTAGCCGCTGGGCTGCTGCTGCATCTGCCTCAGTCTCTCCATGAGCGCAGGGCTGGAGTGTGCGGCCGGGTAGGCCCGGGAGCCATAGCTGGGGGACAGGACCACGCCGGCCTGCGGCTGTGCGGGCTGTGGCAGAGGCATCTGGGTTCCGTACATGGTGTAGCCCTGGGGCATGGTCTGCAGGGAGGAAAGGGGACAAGTCAGCGCCCCAGGCACCACTGGGGCACGTGGGGCACAGGACCCGATAGGGCCTCTCTGACATGCACTGTCTTCAAAGGCTCTTAGGACTCAAGTACAAGAAAGACTTTTCTGGAGGCAGGGAGTCTGGCCAAAAAGCCAAAGAGTGAACAGGCCATGCACCCAAAGTTTTAGTTAAAATACGTGAATTGTCATTTGGCCAAACTGGGTTTCCAGGTCAGCTGCTCTGTTTGAGGGAAGGAAGGACACATGTCTGTGTACAAGCAGGCGACCTCCAGTGCACAGACACATCCATGTTCAACCCCAAAGTTAGCCAGAAGCCTACCCATGCTCAATGTGAATTTAAAATAACGGAGTACACTTTCCCAACCTGTGATTGTACCTTTTTGGGTCTGATGAATGTGCCTGTCATAACCAACTAGGTTCCAAAAAAATAAAAAGAAAAACCAGAAACTATTAATCTATTAATGGGAGGAAGGAAGGACATAATTGGTAACTGTTCAACACCTTCCTGTCTTGCTTGGACCACAGCCGGTCTCAGCACACCGTGAAGGAGCTGGCAGCCCAACAGGACTCACATCAACAATACTGGGCTTCTGATCATGACAGAACTACAGGAGAGCATAGGAACCCAGAAATAACAGCATTAGAAAAAAAGAGTCCCAGATTCCTCTTCCATTTAGATAATCTGTTACGTGTTTAGCATCTACGGCGTACGTGGTTTGTAGACAGGCTCTCTAGATCCTCACATCCTTCATCTCTATTTTACAGAAGGAAACCAAAGCTGAGGCTAACATGCGCAGCTAGGAACTGCCAGGAATAGCTGAGGTCTGATTCCAAGGCCCACCTTCTTGCTGTTCTACCGCGATTCCTCATCTGAGTTGTCTTTGAGTATGACCATTTCTATCATGAATTATATCATAAGTAACTCTCTGACTGCCACACATTTTACATCTATCATCATCAACAAAGATGTTTGAATTTATTTATGTTTTTAACTCAATAATTCCCCTAAAGTGTTTCATGCCCCTTAGTCAATCCTGAGACTTGCTCAACAATTATTAGTTAAGTTTTCTTAAAATGTCAAGTATAACCCATAAGTAGAGGTAACTAAGTTCTGGTCCATTAGGGAGTTGATGTCCAACGTCCTCGCCTCCTTCTGTGCATAAAGAGTGTTGAGATCCCGCAGACCTGTTAAGCTGGTGTGGGTACCTGTGCCTGCTGCAGCCCTGGATACTGAGGGGGCTGAGGGGAGGGCCGAGCCTGTGCAGCAAAGAGAGCAGCCTGGTCCCCGGGTGGGCCCTGGAAGACAAAGCCGAGGCAAACTCGAGGTCAGCACAGCAAGGCCTGGGTTTGAGCTTCTGGCCCATGATCCCGATGACCCTCGACACCGCATCTTATGACATGAATACAGAAGTCACAGATTTCTAAGCTGTCTTCAGTGTTATTCCTTGTTACTTCCCCATGTGTCTAGAGTCCTGAACTCTTCTTAGAAGACTACAAAGAGACACAATAGGAACCTGAGAGCCCAATATCTGCGCAGCAGAGAGGCCAGCTGGCTCCCAGTGTGCTCCGGGCAGGCCACCACTCTGGGTGAAGGGCGTGAGCACCGCCAGAGTGCAGGCATGAAAACCCCAGCTGCCCTGTGCCCACCAGGCACGAGAACATGTGGACACATCAATGACACATGGACACCCACGGCTCTAAGGGGAAGCTCCTTCACAGTGACCTAAAAGTCACCTATTTAGCTACAGATTCAAGGGGAAATGTGAACTACCATGACCCTAACAGTCCATTAGAATACAGTCACTAAATTTACATGTTGTTAACTGCAAATACAATTCTAACCAACTATCTGTAAAATAAAACCTATGATCATCTGTCCACCAGTCTTGACCCATGTTTTGGCCTTAGGAAAATAAACATATTTTAAGAGGAGCTATTTGCTTGTTGCATGTTTTGATGGCAGGTTATTCTGTGGAAACTTGCAGTGATAATCACAGAAAGAAGCCTGGCTTCCTACCATCATTGGGTTTTTTTCAGGACTGATAAATTGTCAAGATTGAGGTACACTGTAGAATTATTTTATGATTGGCTTAAAATAGATACCCTAATTTTAGAAAGTGCTGAATTATGGTTTCTTAAAATGGTTTTAATGCATTTGATGGAAAGTGGATATTTCTAATGAGAAGAAGGGGATATACATTTGGCCTAAGAGGGTGAGCACCACCCACGAGAAAGAGCGCGGCACAGGCTGGGCTGGGCTCATTCTCTCCAGGGGGGAGCAACAGCTCCATGTTCCTCAAGTGGTTGGACACCGAGCTCCAGGAGCTGAGGGGCATCGCAGGCACACCCACCAGACCTACAGAGCGGACCAGACTCCAGAGCCCGCGCTCTTACAATGTGAAGAGACGCCTCCACAGGTGGCATGAGGGTGAGAAGACTGCAGTGCTCACCAGGTAACCTACTCCTTAAGAACACATAGCTACTTAAAATTAGCCATTTAAGGAGAATTTCTCTTAAGACTTGTTAATGAAACGTTAAACCCAATGTTTTCATCAGATGGCCTATACTCTGATCCCCATAAAATGACTTGGGTTACTGATGGGGCTCCCACCTCTCCCCAAGCATCCTTGCATGGGTGGAGGACAAGTTTCTGAGACTACCTCCTAAGGTATCTGCACAGGACAGCTTCAGGAAGAATCCAACTTGGCAGAATAGGGTTCTAGGAAGGTACTGTTAAACCCAACATATCCCTATGGGGCTGGGTCTAATAAAACAGCCCAAATTTTCTGTGTGGTCATGGGAGCCTAAACCTGCTCTCCCCAAAGTATCCAAATGCTTCTTGATCCTCCACAACCCTTGCCAAGGAATCATCAAATCTTTAAACATTGGCCCTTTTAAGTCAATGCTCCTTGACATTTCACCACATAAGGACCCTGACAAACATTATTGGGCTTTGTTGTGGGGACAAAGATATGAATATTATCATTTTAACAGTCTAGAAAGAAAAAGACTATTTATATGTGAGTTGGCATCTTGGATCAGTAGGTGGTCTGCAAACCTGTGCTCAGGTTTGGCTTTGAGGGAAACAGGATGTGATCTCTACGTGACAGCTGCAGGCAGATGCACAAACAGACGTTTTCTAATTCTTCCTCCTCTGCCATTGAAGAACCTTAGAGAATACACAGGGATGGGGAGTAGAAAAACTGGAATACTAATGACATGCTAATACCAACGATGTGCTAATACTATGAGACTGGACAATATTCATTTACTTTACTGGTAAATATTAGTTGAGGTCATAGAGATTTAAGAAATATGAACTAAAATTTATCTTAAGAATCATAAAACTCACATTTCAAGGAAAAGCACCATAACTTTAAAATAAGGTAGAAAGAGATTTAAAAAAAAATAGTTTTGACTCTCTAAAATTCACCTTTAGACATTTGCCTAACAGGTGTGCTATTCAGGTGGATTTCTTTTTTTTTAAATTTATATATTCTAATTTGTTATATATGACAGCAGAATGAATTTCAATTTAGAGTATACATATAGAGCATAATTTTTCATGTCTCTGGTTGTACACGAAGTAGAGTCATTTGTAGTTCCCTCCCCGGTGACTTCTCCCACTGTCCTACTCCAGTACAGCAGGACTAACTGAGGTGGACAGTGGACCCTGGGAAGATGGCGAGCCCTGCTGTCTGGCCAGCAGGGTTCCCTGAAGCGTCCAGTCAGCCCAGGCTACCCTGAAAGGAAGCACCCTCCTGTTCCTGCCAGATTGAAACTCATTCCTACTTTTGTTTGTTTTTCCCAGAATAATGCCAGGAACACACCATTTCAACTTGTAGAAAAAGTCCTATTTCTTAAGGAAAAAATAAATAAGAAAGTTTTTCAGTAACTGGAAAGGTTTGACAAATGCTAATCAAGGACCCAAGTGCAGGAACAAGGGGAAAAATCAGTACAATACTCTCAGCGTCAGTGGATGTGGTGTTGGCTGTGGTAAGCCAAGACCATACAACGTATCCTACAAACTGGACAGGCCAGGACAACAGGGACAAAGTGAGGCCAGGCCTGGCACACCAGGGCAGAAGGTCACTTTGATTATTTGTTTTTTTCTAAATACATCTTGAGCTTTATTTATTTTTAATCAATTCCCAGCAGGGGAGCTGGCACTCAGCAGGGGCACAGTGACTACCTTATGAGGAAAACTGAGACTGAGAGCCAGAGGTAAGTGGGATTTGTATTTCAGCATCAAGTACTTTACCAAGTGTTCTCCAAAGCCCTGCAGTTCTCAGCAGGACCTTTGGTTTGGAATGCTTTCATGTCTGGTGACTACCATGCTAAGGATCCTTCCTCTGCCTGCATCAGCATCTGGACAGGAGCTCCATTTCTCCTCTGCAATTACTCTGCCTAGCTGAAACAGTCAGAGGCAGCATCAACTTCATAGTTTTAATCATGGAGAGAACAGTCCAGGAAGCCAGGCAGGCTCTGCCTTATCACTAGGAGAACGGGAGACACCTGAGGCCCTGGTGCTCAGGGACCTGACTTGCACACATTCAGGGAACCATCCACATCAGCGGGTGGTCATGAGCTGGTCCCTGCATTGCTGAGCTAAACTCCTGTCTCCTCACTTCATTTTTATGCACTTTGCTTTGGACTTGCCCCTATGAACAAAGCGTAATCCATGATATCTTCTAGAACGTTCTCTAAATACTCCTGAGGCAGCTGTGCTGTCAGGGCTGACTCACCTTCTTAGCTTCCATGAGAACAATCTTCTCTCCAATGGCTGGATTTTTTTAACCAGACAGGAGAGGTATCTAAGGTCAAAGAAATGCTGAACCAGAGTCTTGTGCACAATTTGAAATCTGTGTATCCAGTAAACCTAACATTTTTGATAAAACATCTTCATCCTTTTCATTTTTCTGGATCTGCTTGTCTCTGTTAGCCACCACCCTCTCGGTCACCTGGGCACATGGGAAGGTCTCTTTCTAAAGGAGAACTGGTCTTACCACCAGTTAGCAGTCAGTAAGCAGCACGCTTCAGAATCATCACTAGTGACGATTTCTCCCAATTCTTAATTCGTGACTTTGCAACAGTGTTTAAGGGTTGCAAAGAGACAGACTGAATCTGGGAAACCACAGCCAGATTTTATACCTGTTTCTGAAAATGCCATTTTAGGGAAAATAACAAAAGTTACACACAACAAAGCCAGTGAGTCCTGTTTTATGAATCACCAGGCCAGAGGGACCCACTTAGGACTCCTAGTTGCAGAGGAAATGGTGCCCAGGGCTAGAACACCAATGGTGTGTAACAGAAGTTATGGTCATCTCATCCTTGTAAATTTACAAGGAAAATTCCAGAATTAAACTTGATAAGCCGTTCAACTTGACACTGTATTAGTTTTCACTTCAAATATAACTTTGTTGGCTTCAGTTAACACTGCCATTAATGCTAATTCTAAAATCAACATATCTCAATAACGAACCTTTACAATGTATTCTATTTACATGCCCATAAATGACAAATCTAATGAGTTAAGTATATTTTCATTAAGTTCTAAAAGGAGAAATTAAAGAAAAATTAAAGGTAAAAAGACAACAAAGATACACATTTTGATTAACTTGAATGAATACAAAATCACAGAACCTTCTTTTGACTTCCAAATACCTAGCTGACTAAATATTTTGTCTGTAGTAATACTTTAAGAAAGTTAATGATGCAAACTGTTTTCTATATGAATGACATTATTATCTGAATAATAAGTGCACTAGAGCAAACATAAGCTATATCCAAAATAGTTTTAAATTTGATAGCTCAAGTTATTTTTATTTTTTATTTTTTTTTCGTGGAGGGCTACTGGGAATTGAACTCAGGGGAACTCGACCACTGAGCCACATCCCCAGCCCTATTTTGTATTTTATTTAGAGACAGAGTCTCACTGAGTTGTTTAGTGCCTCACTTTTGCTGAGTCTGACTTTGAACTCGTGATTCTCCTGCCTCAACCAGCCAAGCTGCTGGGATTACAGGCGTATGCCACTGCACCTGGCTTGATGGTTCAAGTTTTGAAATGAGTAAAATCCACATGTGTTCTCCCTATACTTTAGAGTGTCAAGAAAAATTGATATTTTCGGGAAAGTTTTCAAATTTTCCTCTACTTAAACTACTACTGGAGAAATAACAAGTATTTAGTAGCGCCCGTATTTTTTAAGTTTGAAGATGCAGTTGGGGCTATTTTCAGTGATGTACAGACAACAGGACCCATTCATTGGAACTGAAACAAGTGGCTGTACACCCACATCTGCACTGTGTGTTCTCGTCTATCCCAGCGCTTCCTGGGCCTGCGCCATGGGTTGGCTACCTGACACAGAAACCTATGAGTGACTTAATGCAAACATGCATTCTTGGCCAGCCCAGGCAAAGCAACAGAGGCGAAGTTGTAACATGCATGCACAAGACCTATGCTCAAAAAGAAAAAATAAATAATCTTCTCCATACCGGAAAGAAAAATAGATGATGCATTTTGTCAAGAATCTGGAAATAGGCAAGTGGGATGCGATGAGAAGGTGCTTTCGTAATCATGGTCATCGCTGTCTGGTGCTGGCCTACAGATCAGCATGCCATGCGTCCCTCCACTATGATGCCCAGGACCACAGGGAAAAGCACGGGCTCTGGGGCAGACAAGTTCACACAGGACCAGCCAGGCTGCTGGCGGGCTTCTACACCATGTGCGTGTATGATGAGAGCCATGAGGGGGGTCTGTGGGGACGCTTTCAGAAATCAATTCCATGAAGCGGAACATGGTCAGTGCATTCATGGGTCGGTCAGTGAAATGAGGACTGCAGGAGGGACCAGCCGGAGCAGGGAGACCCTTTTTTCGCGGTGATGGTCAAAGGGAAATGCTCTAAAAGTTTACTTAAGAAACAAAAATGAGTAAAAGAAAGAGAACGGAATGACAGCAGGGGCGTTACCATTATGTTGTCAAAGTCTTCCAGAAGGGAGACCGCGGAGGCACAGAGGTCCTACAGAGAGGGGACAGCAAGAGAACAGCAGACACACAGATGAGACTTCGAGCCCAGCGACGTGGGAGCCCACATACACGGGAAATACTTCATTTTACAATAGCACTTCAGGGAGTCGGGTCTCGGGCCCAGGGATGCTGATAAAGAACACGGAAACAGTCACAGAGGAGAACAGCATGATCCGGAAGTTAAGTGGTGATATAAAAGAAGTAGGGAGAGATCAGAGATTTCTGCACGGAGGGAGGGTGAAACCGGGTGAGTGAAAGGGCAGGCTCCTCAGCAGCCCAGAGCCATCCATGGATGGCTCAGGACCGGGGGGCTGCACAACAGACAGAACAGGACGTGAGCGAGGCAGTAGGCTTTACGGTGCCCAACGAATGTAGTTGGAAACAGAGCAAGGGCGCCTCACACCCCACCAACCTCAACAGGCCACAAGCACGCATTCGCCGAACCTCCTCGCTCACACCGATTCAGGGAGTCTGATTCATAAAAAAGCAACTGGCTGCCTGGGCAGAACTGCCACTTCTCAAGGTAAATGGTTCCCTGTCTGATCATTTTTATCACTGGATTCCAAAGGATACAGTGACTTTTTCTAAGGATTTCAAAGCCCGGGAGGAGCTTCCCAAGCAAGTATCATCTCTCTTTAGGACAAGGTGCATAATTCACCGCATCATGTATGCTGGTCTTCAGGCTTAATTAACAGCTACTCCAGTATTAATGGTTCATTTCCTTGCCCTTCCACCCTAATCTTTTGCCTCCCTCATAAAAATCAAGTTATGTACACCATCCTCTGGCTCATTACATTTGCCTAATTGCAATTTCAGCAAATGAAATCAGCAGCTTCTGCACTGTTGTTCAAACAACAGAGAAACAGCAGATATGAAGTAAATGAGCTAAACAACCACGTCCCTGCACACACTTCCACCCAAGGAACTCAGTGAGAGGGATCAAGGCACAGCTAGCTCAAAGGCTTTCCACCATGAGCAGGAACTGAACCCGGGTGCTTTGCCATTGAGCTCCATCCCCAGCTGCTTTTCATTTTTGAGACAGGGTGTCACTAAATTGCTGAGGCTGGCCTAAAACTTTTAATCCTCTGGCCTCAGCCTCCCAAGACTCTGGGGTTACAGCTGAGTTTGTTTTTATCACTGAGATGTAAGTAAATTATCCCCTCTGAGTAAGCGCATTGAAGAGTATCACCAAAGCTCAGGATTTGTTTCAACAAGACTCTTTTGCCCATCTTCAGCAAATAAAAATATAATTTGAAACATGCTCAATTTATATGAACTGGAAATCAACATAAGGGAAAACCTGAATAATAAGCAAAGCAAAAACATGCTTAAACTCACAGTGATCAGGAAAGCGCAAACTAAAACATCACAGCACAGCACTGTTTTGCCCATTCTGCTTGGGAAAAGTACAGTCTAATAATGTTGAAGACAGGTGAGTGTGTGCACACAGGAAGGTGCTGGCTACCAAGGGATCACCTCCACTTTGCAAACCAATCAGCACTTGCGCCTTCAGGCATGTAGCTTTAAATTCTCCACATGTGCAGAAGAAATGTGGGAGAATACTTGCTACAGCATTGTTAGCAATAAGAAAAAAAAGACTGGTAATAATTTAAATAATCATCAGCAGGAGAATGAGCAAATGACATGCTAATACACATGACAGAATGGCATCCAACAGGACAAAAGAGTGAATAAAACTAGGTGTAACAAAGTGGGTATAATTAAGGATTTAGCCACACGCAGTTTCAAAACAATCCAACCATACGGTTACAGAGAGTTTCCAACGTGTAAAGCAACACTGTACAATGTTCAGGTCAATGGATGCAAAAGTGTACAGTAAAGGGGTAAAAACATTTTTAAGAAAGAAAAACACACTAACACCTCTCTCTAGAGAGGAAACACAAGATCCTCTTTCATATCTGTACTGATCCTTTTTTTTACAAAATGATCTACAGCAAATACAGAACAGCATTATTCAATGAAGCTAGACGGGGCATGTAAGATGTACTGATTCTTGAACTGCACTGCTAAAGAGCAAGTGGGAGGGAGAGAGAAAAGGAAGCCAGCATTCCCACAGTGATGTGACCCTGAGGGGTGAGATCCCTCACGGAGCCAGCAGGGGCTGCTCAAGTCCCTGGGGCCTGGGTCATGGGAAAGTCCCAGATTCACTCTAGCCCAGGGGCTGCGGGCTGTGGGAAGCTGAGCTAGCCAGCCTGCCCTCTGTAAATTACCTAGCCCCTCCCTAATGTGGGCACAAAGAAGCTGAGATCTGCCGGTGGCTGACCACCTGATCTGCTTACCAGTTACCACGAGCTGGACCTGGGTCTTGGTCATCAATTCCTCAGGATTCACTACCTTAGACCTAAATCCACTGCTTTCTTCCAAATTCCTCTCCATTTAAAAGATAGACATATGTTTTGCCTACCATCCTCTGGATTCTTAAAATGAAACAAACTGGCGTTGATTACTACAAACAATGGCAAAATGTTTTTAAGCACTGAAAGAGAAGTTGGGATAAAGCAACAGCACAACTCACGGCTCTACAACAGAGTCCCTTTCCTCGGGGAGGAAGTTCATGCAGTCAGAAGGAAAGCACCTAGTATGCGACTGGGTGATGGGAAAGCACCTGGAGCAGTATGCCACACTCTGTGAGGGCTCCACAGACACTGCTGTAACTCTGAAATGGGAATGTCCCCATCTAGGCTTAGAACACAGAATTAAACAGTGAAAGTAAAAACACAGACCCCAGTAAGCTGACATGATTACCAGGAAAAGCAGACAACACCGCTTTTATCTAGCAGTTTGTTCTACTAAGTCACCGAGCAAAGGATTGCCAAGTCAGTCTCATTAGAGACAATTAATGTAACTATGCAAGAAAAGCATCTGATGTGCCTTTTTCATGCTTAACACATTTAAGGAAAAAAGATTACTTTTATGGGATAAGAATTTCAAATAAGAAAACCATGATCATAATAAACCATAATAAATCATAAACCACAATCAAAACAGCATGTCCAGCAGCTAACACTCTCTGAGACTTATGACAACTGTGTGACTGGCCACTGTTGTAAGAGCTGCTACCTGCACCCTTCACTAGTTTCACAGCTGCCCTATGAAGAAGCATTAATGCGCTCTAGTTTATAGACGAGGCTGGGACACAGTGTGGTCACCAGGACATTCCTTCTAGGTAAGGGACAGTGAGAAAGAAGGGAGGCCACTCACTTCCTGGACGAAGACTGTAACCAGGAAGAAGGAAAACAGGTTTCCTTGTCAAAACATCTTTGTGCTGCGCTCAGACCACACAGCTGTAAGAAGACACACTCAATTGTAATAATGATTATTAGCTCAAATAATTTGACTAGACCCTAAAACAACATCTCCAGACATTCCTGAGGAAATAGAAGATGGTACATACCAGAAAATTATAGGACTGCCTGACCCTCACACCTAGTCTGTGTAGCAGAAGGAACTAGAAGGTTAGTTTATGATGGTATTCTAGCTTCATCGTGGACCAGCACAAGGGGGCTGGGTTCTGTAAGGACTGAGACATGTCCAGAATTCAGAAGTTTAAGTCTCCTCTGCTGCATCTGATTTTGAAACAACAGGAGCAGAGGTCCCTGTAGGGGTCAGCTCTTCTGGAAGCACTCAGAGGGCCAGCTGAGAGGAGTGAGCATGTAGATAATAGTCATAATGCTAGGGACTCAAGTTATCCAGCAGCTCTGGGCGTCTGAAAACAGCTGCTCAAATCCTGCATGCTTGCATTTGATGAGCATCTCAGACCTTTATCTCCTGTGCTCAGTGGATGAAGGGATGACACAGTACAAACAGGCCCAAGGCTCGACCTTGTAACAAAAGTAGGTGACCAGTGGGGCCACTAAAAAACGAGAAAGCAGCCCCCACCAGGGCCTGGGGCCACTCAGGATGGGAAAGCACCTGTAGAAATGCCAAGATCAGCTGTGAAGAGTAAGATGAATAAACATCTCAACGTGTTTGCTACAATTAGGGAAAAGGACCTCTGGAATAAGAAAACTGTGCTCAGCACCACAAACTCTAACAACTCTGTAATTCTGCTCTATGACCGATTTAAGAGGATCACTACCAGGAGAAGGTTTTCCTTCTGCAAAACTGTATTTAGCCAGCTTCCAGGCATATGAACTGCCGTGCGTCATCTACTGTTGAAATCTCTGCACAGCCTCCTGTGTACAGACCTGGGGAAACACCACATTCAAATCTCTGTCCCTCTTGCAGGATCACTGTTTCCCACGGTGTGTGTGGCTCTCTTCCTGAGGATGTCATGTCCCTCAGTTACTCAGCACTTGAAGACGGGAGAGAAAAACCAGGCGTGGCAGCTGGTGGAAGCTCGGAGACTTCAAGGTGAGTTTCAATCATGAAAGATGAGAGTGAGGGGAAATGATGACTACAAAAACAAAACTAAAAGAAGAAGAATTTAAAGGGAGAAGAGTTGATGACTATTGTACAGCCACTATCACAAAGGCAAGCATTTACCACTTGGAAAAAAAAAATGACCTTAAAAGGTAAATTTAAAAAAAAAAATTTTAAAGAAGAAAAAAAAAAAAACCCTAACATTATGACAGCATGCACGTGCACACACGCACACACACACACACACACACACCAGTAAGAACTGCATGGACAGCTGTAGACTCCCCTATTTTTGCATGCTCAGCCGAGCCCTGGATGGTGCATGTGGAGAGTGAAGGAGGCCTGTGTCCCTGAGGAAGCTGAGGGAGGAAGGGCAGCAGCCAAGGCACTGGTTACAAGCTAGCATTCTCCACATGGGCACAGATGTCTTTTAACCACATAGAATTTATTCTATTAAACCTCTTTGAAAATGTTGGCTTAATGTGGAATCGTTTGTGACCGCTATAGGAAGCTATAGGAGCTTCTGAGAACAGGCATGTCCACCCGTGAACAGCTTAGTGGCTCTAATCCATTGCCCAGAGCCCTTTTTGGTGATTCAAAGCTGAATTCAGCAGGAATAGCTGGAAAGTGGGCTATAAATAAAGAGAATAGCTTGTGATAACAAGGTGACATGGAGAAATAAACAGGGCAGACTTTGCTTAGGCTTGACTGCTCTAAAAGGGAGCTAAACCCTCTATACTGCAATGGTTTATCAACCTCTAGCAATTTTTTTATCCATCTCAATAAAGATTTGAAGGAATTTCATAACTACTTTTGCACATCCCCAAGAAGAGCTAAAGACCCAATGATGTTTTAAATAGCTCCAAACAGGTTGATTATTTCAGCAAAACAATGGTTTTTGAGACATTTTAATCAAGACTCAGGATTTATGTAAGAAGCAGCTCAGGCCCACCTTGCCTGACATCCAGGGGTTATGCCAGTCCCTGGAGATCAGAGAGAGACCACAAGCAACGATGCCTTCCCACATCCTCCCACGTCAATTGGCCTCCTCTCCCTGGTCCCTCTTGTAACTCAGGTAACTATGGATCATTTTTTAGAATGAATAACTAATCTTGCCACCTCCATCCCCCAAATCACTAAGTGGCCCAAACGTAGAAGTGCCCTGAGTTACACAATGGAGATATGTTTAGGAAATTACTCAAAAGATAAATTCTAAATAAAGCATTCAAATTTCTTGCTGTTTCAAAAATTCTATGATTTTTTTCTTGATGCATGGCACATCTTTGGATGGTGAGTCCATCTGAGGATTGCAAAGCTACCTAAATGGTCACGGGGTGCCGTGGAACCAGGACAGCTAACACCGTGCTTGGCTATGTTTGGGCAGACAGCACATGCTCCATCAGGATGAGGTCTTATCCAAACTGCACACCCAGGTCAGAAACTCCAGGAAATAAACAAGTATGTGGACACTAGAAAAGAGTCGCTATCTCATCTCACTGTTTTTACTTAAATACATTTGTATGGATTCATAGATTTCCTGAATCTACTCTAAGTATTGTGCAACTTTCACTGATCAAACACTGTTTATTAAAAGGGCATAAGAATAGATATATGAATTGAGAATTAAATGTCCCCACACACTGAGTGCCATTTGTCACTTATTCACAGTCTGCTATTCTGCTATGGACCTTATTAAGGATTAACAAAAACCAAAAAGTCAAGGCCAGAAGCCTAAGCAACCCCCAGCTTCAGAAAGACAATCTGGAAGTAACCGATCTAACACTGACATGGGACAGAGGAGCTGACAGGAGCTGTAGCAGGGCAGGAATGCTGAGCAGGGACCCCCTAGGGCAAAAGGCGCCTTCCTTTAATTAACTAGAATGTCATTATGCTTCTTTTTATTTTGAGACATGCTGTTAATCAACCTTCTTTGATCAGTGATAATAAAATTTAGAGGAGGAAAATGACTCATATGCTCTATAAAGGAGAGAGACCTGCATGCTCACGTGTGTATGGGACATGCGCTTGAGGAACATGAGCCGCAAGGCCGACCTCACCCCGGCCAGAGGCGGGAACAGCACGCAGGGCACTGTGCTGTGGACCTGGACGTACCTGCTGGAAGGGCCGGGCCTGGGCCTGCCTAAGGAGCCTCTGCTGCTGCTGCTGCTGCAGAAGCTTCATCTGGATCAGCTGCTGCTGCGAGGTGATGGCGTGGAGGGCGGGGGGCTGCATCATGGCCCCCGAGCGCCGCTGCAGCATGTTGGACAAAGCTTGCTTGGTATTGGTTGGGACAAAGGAGCCTGCAGGGTCCAACCTGGAGCCACCTACAAGGCAACCAAAGGAAGGGCTTTCTAAGTAGGCAATCTCAACTGCTCTTCTTTATCTTGTCAACACGCAGAGACTTCATCCTCTCAGCCTCAGTTTAAGAGCAAAATGGAAAATAAGGTATTGACCTCCATGCTGCAAATGTTGAAGATTTGTTGAGTGGCATCATTCCCAGAAGATGGGGAGAGTGTCAGAGCTATAATCACAATACCTTAACAGAGGCTGCACTTTGGTTACAAATCGAAAGGCCTGAAACAAGGAGGATCTGGCATAATTCCAGAACTGTGTGGGTTTAACTTACCTGAGGCCCTCAGAACAAATTACCTGCATGAAACACATCCTGGGTATATTTTGGCCACTACCCTGAGCTAGGCATACAAACCTTTTATAAATTTTAAACAGATTTGAAGCTCATGTTGCTTAAGCTCCTTTTCACTATGGGCAAAATAAGAATGCTTGTTTTGTAGAACAAAGGCATGAAAATAAAAACTTCAAATATTCTGACATTTTAAATAGCATGAACATAAAGACAAAACATTTCTTTTCTGAAGGCTGAAAACCCAATAAATTGGGCACAATGATCTGCTGCCTAAGAAATCAAAGGAATCCTGAGCACATTTGCATATATAACCTGTCAAATGCAAGAATGAATCAAAAAATTTTTTTCAACGTTTTCTGGCTTTACAATGAATGCCAATCCTTCCTCCCCTGAACATAGTCTATATTCTTTGATGTATATGAAAGGAAAGTTCTGAGTAAAGACAGATGACATAATTTCTAATGAGCAATTTGTTTGATGGAAACAAATATTCCAAGAGGGTTCACATGGAAAACCTGTTATGTTAAAGACTCTGCGCCCATCGCCTCACCTCCTACTGAAGATATTCTGAATTGAGAATTGAGTGTCCATTACTCCCTGGCATTTCAGCATACTGTGCCCATGCTGACAGCTACACAAGATGGACAGAGGGGAGGCAGGTAGCAGTGTGTGTACATGGGGCAGAGCTGCCTGGCCCTAAAACCACGTGAGTGGCATCGTGCTGTGCGTACACAGCTACAAGTCGCAAGGCTCTTTTTTTATATAAAAACCAATTCATTATATCCTCAGAAATGATTCTTCTTCAAAACTGCTTCCTTACACGAGCCTATGGCTAAAGGTCTTCAACCCACACACCGTTTAGTGATATGCCAGGGAAAGGACGCGTGGCCATACACAGGTTGACCTTCGGTGCAGACAGCCTGGTGTTTCTCTTCAACACCTAACAAGTTTAAAATGGCTGAAAAGATGACACAGACCTTAGGATTATTAAGCTGTAACCTGCTTTCCAAATTTATTACTATGTCTAGTTTGATTACTCTGTGATCATTGCAGTCTACATTCATTCACTCAATGGCCTTTTATTTATTTTATTCATTTTTTGAGATGGGTCTCACCACATTGTCCAGACTGGCCTTGAAGTCTTGGGTTCAAGGGACCCTCCTGCCTCATCCCCTAGGCAGTGTGACTGCAGGCGTATACCACTGGGCCCACCAACAGTCTGCTTTTCAGAGGCCATGGCGGCTCTCACTCCCTGGGGACACTGTGGTGACTGTAATGGGGGAAACCCTCGACTCCACAAGGCGGGAAGGTAACAGAATAAGAAAGCAAAACACGAGAAGAGCTGAGGCTCTGGCAAAGCAGGAAGGAGTGGGGTGCACAGTGCAAGGACAGCGTGGCTGGCAATTCCAACAGGGCAGCTGGCACTGACAGCCTCACCCACACAGACTTTGGACGCAGAGCACAGTGGCAGAGCCAGCACAGGGGCCCAAGGTGCCACATCCTGCTCTGCCAGGACCCTGACAGGGCCACATATACATGACATTGACTCTAAAATTTACCCATGTACTTGTGTGCATGACAAACTTTACTTAATGGTGTAAAAGATTATAGGCATTTTTGTCCTTCAAATTGAACTGATTTCTAATTAAGAGAATGTTTTTATTTAAAAAAAAAAATCTTCCCTTGGATTATAAAATCTAATTAGGCTCAAATGGAAAACAATGCTACAAGCCAGAACATTCACAATAGATATGGTAGTTTTCCTTGTTGTATCTAAAATGTACCTGCTGAACCAAATTTCCAAGTTGATTCATGATATGATTTAAACTTCATATTAGAAGACAAAAGACACTATGATACTGTCTAGTCTTCTAAATGATATCTGATTAAATGTAAATTTCACAACACAGAACTTTAATCAACATTATCTCATAGTTTAGACTTTAATTAATGGTGATTTTATTCTAACACTGGAAGAAATTCTAAAATCCGCACATATACTCATAATTGAAACATTAATTTTGTTTATCTACTCCTTCATTTTTGAGATGGGATCTCACTAAGTTGCTCGAGCTGGCTTGACCTTGAGGCTCAAGTGATCCCCACACCTCAGCCTCCTGAGTAGCGGGGGCCACTGCTGTGAGCCAGCACACTGAGCTGGAACCTTCGTTTAGAAGAACACATTTTGAGTGGAGGGAATGTCAATTAATCACTCACTTCTTGCAATTCATGAGTTTTGTGGCGGTTTCGTGTTAAAAGCAGCAAGGACCCCAGACTATTTCTCATCTTGGACAGATCCAACTGTGCCCTCCTCCCACGTACCTGGAGTGAGAGCCTGGTTCTGAAGGAAGAAGCCGGGCTGCTGGGTCTGGCCCATGAGGTTGTAACCCCACAAGGTGGACTGTGGATGGTGCATCATTTGGGAGGAAATGGGTGAGTAGTTGGGAGGCACTCGGTACACGCTGCTCTGTGGATATTCCTTCAATGGAAAGACAAAGCAGAAAGTTCACCTCTGTACAACACATAGCAAATTAATGCAAATTCTTCCTGTTTGGCATATTTATTTATTTATTTATTTATATGTGGTGCTGAAAATCAAACCCAGTGCCTCACACATCCTAGGCTGGCGCTCTGCCACTGAGCCCCAGCCCCAGCCCCTATTTGGTATTTGAAATGTCTCCTGCCCCAGTGTACAAAGCTATTTTAATAAAAGGGCAGATGAAAAGCAAGAAGGCTGTTCTCAAAACACTCCTCTGCATAGCTGGCTGGCAATGCAGCTTCGTAGGAGACTACCTGCTAGCACGCACCAGGCCTGGGTTTGACCCCAGCACCAACAACATGAAATAAAGTCAAATAAAAAGTACTTGCCTTGCAGTGGGCAGACGCAGAAATGATCTCTTTTGAACTACTTTTTCAAATACTGAAAGTGGGGCTGGGGGTGCAGGCCCATTGTGGAGTGCTTGCCTAGCACATGCAAGACCCTGTTTCGATCCCAAGCACCCCAAGAACAAAACAAACCAAAAAGCAAAATGCTGAAAGCGCACCCCATCTCCCACACTGAACGAGGCCCACAACTGACAATGCGTCCTCGAGGCTACATCTCCTGAAGCCTTCTGGATTCCTGGGTTCAGGGGAGAGAGGCCCACGATTCAGAACAGCTCCTGCTGGACAGTCTCTTACCTGCTCACCTCATCCCCTGAGGTCCCTCACAGTGGTGCACAGGCTCGCACCAGAGCGTCTCCACTCCCCACTCTTCCCTAATCTAGCCCTAAGGGGTGAGGGACAGTAGAAATCTCAGTGTCAAAAATACATGTCTCCTAGGGAGCAGGTGGCTCCGGGAGGTCAGCAGGAGAGGACCTGACCAGAGTCCCTTGGGGAACAAGAGGCGGAAAAGGGCAGAAGTCTACCCCTGTGCATGTGCAAGCTGGGAGGGCCCCACAGGGGAGGCTCCACCTGCAGCACATTAAACAAATGCTCAGACTAAGCAATATTGACAGGAAGAGCATCTAGGAGGGCCACTGGCATTCGAGCAGCCCCAGAAGAGGGCCGCCATTTGTAGAACAATGATGACCACCGAGCTGTCGGCCAGCCTGGTTTTGACATAGGTGAACTACAGTGATTCTCCATGAATGTTTCTTACGTCATGCAGCAAGAGCATCCTTGAATTTTAGAGAAAAATATTCAAATTCTCTCAACTATTTTCCAAGTGACTTGAGTGGAAGATATTTTAAAGGTTACATCTCACATTCTATAGAATCGTTTCCAAATTATTGTCTGATACATCTCTGATGTTTGAAAGAAAATATTGCTGTTGGTAAGGAATACCAACAGGGAAGTGAGGGGATAAACTATTTTAAATTAGGATTACTTCATCTTTTATGAAATATGAAAGATGGTGAACAAGTGGAGTAGGCAGGAGGGCCCAGTCCTGCAATAAAGGCGATACCCCAGGAATAGCTTAATGGCCATGCTGGGTGCGACTGTATCTAGGGGAAATCATGGAGCTTTTGGTTAATATGCTGACGATATCAACCACCCAAAATACAATAAATACTTTAAACATATCTTGTAATAAAAATATTTGAGGGTGGTATTTTATAATGTCAAAATATTAAAATTTCAAACCTAAGGAGGCACTGAAATAGTAGCCCAATAGCATTCAAGACAGAAGCCTAAAATACAACAAGGTTGTTAAAAGTGGAGGAGGGAAAAATCACAAAGCTTCAACTCTGCGGTCCATGGCCATCATCCCCGCCCTTCAGTTAGCATGCAGGCCTGGAGGATGAGGTCCTGTCAGCTGACACTGATGTCTCTGGGGTGCGGCCTGGCCAGCATCCACCACCCTGCATCCATCCGCCCGCCCTCCATCCACCTGCCCTGCCCTGCATCCACCGTCCTCCGTCCTTTATCGGCCCAACCTGCAGGCTAAGGATCCAGCCCTCCCTTCCCACTCACATCCCCCCTGGAGCTGGATTTCGTCTTGCGCTTCCTGCCCCTGCTCTTCTTCTCTTCCTCTGTTGCAGTTTTCCCCTGATCTGACAGCTCGGCTGACTTCCTTTCTGGCTCCTGAGAGACGGGTGAGGCGGGCTCCTCCTCCTCCTCCTCAGGAGGCAGGGGCAGCGGTTCGAGGTAGTAGCTCCGGGGCTTGGGTGTGGGGTGTGTGTGGTACAGCAGCAAGTGGTGCTGTTCCTCGTACTTGATCACTTTCCGGTCCACACGGACGGTCCCAAACCAGGCCCAGGACAGAGGAGCGGGGTTCTTCTGGCCCTCAAATAAGTCCCACGGGGACACCTTCTGCTTGGCAGAGACCTGGAGGCCCTAGGGTAAAACAATGCTCTGTGAAACGGCCCTCAGATCCCCCGATCCACAAGCCAGGCTTGCCAGCATGGTGGCCCAGAGAGCACCAGGCTGGCCGTGGGCTTTGGAGAAGCCCAGGTCACAGCAGACAGGGTAGCTCGGCCAAGTCACCGAAGGGCAGTGGCCAGAGCTCAGGACTCACATGGGTCCACAGTTCCTTATACCACATGACACTCTGTTCAGGCAAAACCACATCATCTAGTGTATTTTACTATAAAACAGCATTTTTCATTTAGTTTGCTTTAGCAAAACAAGTAGATAAAGTTCTAAAATATATTGAAAAGTAATCTTTCTCACTAAATTATAGCCAGTTCTAAATCTCCAACATCTATTTATTATTTTTAAAATAACACAAAATTTAAGGGTCAAGATACAATCACTTCTAACTGGGTTCAGATTAACTTCAATGCAAACCACAGAGCACTTAACTCAATATGCGGCCCCTCCACGCACTTAACAAACCAGGCCTGATAAAGCGGTCCTGTGACAGAGCGGGACATGGGAACATGCCCGGCCTTCCAGTCCCAGCGAGTCTCTGATGCTCTAGAAGAGGACTGCTATTCTGAAAATAAAATGTTCTTTTTTCTGACGTGAACTGCTGATGTTTCTTACTACTTTCTCTCATATACCAACTTGAACACATTTTCTCTCAAAACAGCCGCCCCAATAACTATCGGGTCATTCCACAGGATGTAATGCTTAGATACACTTGCTCTTACGTGGGTGACAGGGCTCAATCACCACCTGTAAAATAACCACCTGTTTCCTACTATCTGTCTGGGCATAAACAGCACACGTCCAAGGGGGCTCCGGCTGTCTCTCCACCAGGGAGCCCAAATTCAACAGGATCACAGCCCAGCCTTCTCTCTTTCCATGGCCACACTTGGTGCTGGGTGCTCAGGTGAGTCTGCGTGACAGCAGAACACCCTGTCCCAAGAAGACACTCTCTCCACATCTCCTCAAGATCTTTTTGTCTGCCAGCCCCACATTCTTCCCTCCCTCCTTCAAAACGACCCACGTGTCAACTACACCAGGGAGCCTGCTCTGACCACCGCCCAGATCTGCGTCTGAAGGCCCTTCCCCAGACCACCTAATACAATCTCACTGTTAATTGTCTACCTACTTCTGCTTGAGGGCACAGCTCTGCTTTTATCTCTGTGACCGTGGAACATCTGTGGTTGCTCAGTGTTCACTGAGTGACCACTCTTCTTACACGCAGCAAACCTGCTTAATCTCTTATAGAAAGCAAGTGCTTAGTTAATATTGTTTCGTAAGAATATGAAATATCATATATTGAAATAATTCTGCTCAAAAGAGCTTACTTATAGTGCATGAAAATGTTTATCAATAAATATCATCTTTTCTAAACCCACTCTTCTTGCATTCTGCAGTAAGATAAAAACTTTGCTGGTTTTTGACACTAAGCTTTTACTTAGTTTTCACTTGGTAGATTTCAGAAAGTTCCTTAAATCCAGGTAAACCTTATAAATTAAGGTCTTCAAAGATCTGTTTGCATTATGATGCCAATGACCATTGCATTGAGATGACAAGAGTGTGCCTCAAAAAAACAACAAAACAAGAAACTGCAAAACTGAGGTGTGTGTACACCCTCTAGAAACATATCTGGCTTCTGTGAAAAGCTGCACCGTGCACAAGAAAAACATTTACTCTTGCCTGTTTTTTATCTATTGAGTCGAATCCAGCGATTTTGTTCCCCTTGGTGTCGATCAAGGAGCCCATGGGCTCACAGGTGATGATGTCACACGTCTGCTTCGGCAGAGGCAGCAACTGCCGAACTTTGTCAATGCTCTCTGACCGCTTGTCTCCCAGCTCTTTCTGAAAGGAAAAAGAAAGAAAGAAAGGAAGGAAGGAAGGAAGAAAGAAAGAAAGAAAGAAAGGAAAAAGAAAGTGAGAAAGGGAAGTGGGCCAGAAACTCAGAAACGACCGTGAAGGCAAAAGTTGACGAGGAGGAAGCTCCCCCTGGAGCATTTCCCTTTTTGAAGTCAGCGTGTTCTTGAACCCTGAACGTGGTCTGGGGAACAGGATCAAGTCAGGCTGGCCTGTTTCATTTCTTCTATTTAAGTAGAAAATAGCCTACACATATGCAGTTGTTGTTACACAACAAACATCACAGTGCTGAAGTGACAAAATTCAGGGTGCCATCTGCAACTAGAGGACAGGAGCTGGCGCCGAGCACTTGGGGTCCAGGGACAGACCACAAGGTAACCACCACTTATTTATTTATTGGCTATTTTAAGATCAGCGGATAAGATATACTTTCCTTGTTGTGCTATTTATTTACAGTTTGCTTCAAATGATGTGTCAGTGGTTAGTCAAGTGAGTGGATTTACAAATATCAACACAGATGCTTATTTTTGAACTACATGCACAAGTCTGAGCTTGGATTTATCCTAGGTTCAATGTTGGCATTTTGGTTATGTATTTCATAATGTATGTTTAATGTCTCTTAAAAAATTACACGTGTTTTAATATTTAATTTAAAAACAATCTTTTGGATGCTTGTAAAGTTTGGGGTATTGGTGAGCTGAAGTGACATAAACAGCAAATACATTAAATTAATTTGAATGCAATAAATATTTAAATTAACCAGTAGTAAAAATAAAATAAAATGCACCAGATAATAAACAATTTATAACATAAGCCAATCACAAACTTACTTTTAACTTCTTTACTAAATTCATATATGCACGTTTGTTCTCTTCTGAGCCTCCTGGGGATGCACTTGATAGGTCAGAGGCTAATGTCCCATTGATCAAAACACCCAGCATGTCAAGGACTGTTGTGAATAATTCACTAAAGGGGAAGGAGAACAACTGTTTTCATCATAAAGCACAACTAAAATATACTTAATTAACTGGGCACTTCTACTGATGGCACAATTTTTAATGACACCTGAATCAATAAGATGTAGCAGCATTTGTCAGTCTATCAAGGCCAGACTATCCAAATGCCAGGCACGCACACGACAGAACACATGTTAAGGGTGCAAAACGTACTTGTTGGTGTGCATGTCCACGGTTCCTGAGGTGATGATCTGCAGCAGCAGGAGGGCCCATTCTGCCGTCCACTGGGTACTCCTCTGCACTGTGTCGAACATCCCTCCCACCTGGCATGCAAACACAGAGTGAGAGAAGACCACTAGCCCTCACTTCATGTGGCCAGAAGGGGAGATGCTCTACTTTATGGAGGACAGATCGCTCTAACTTCTTTCTCACTAGCTTTGTGACTATCACTACTACTGGGTTCTTTACACAGTTTGGTCATTGAAAAATGAAAAGGGTAATATTTAAGTGTGGTACCTATACAGTTAGTTTTCTTCCTAGTCTTTCATGATATTCAATTTTATGATGCAATTGTAGTTGAATTAAACCTAAATATAATCAAAACTCTCTAATCCAATTATTGGCATCTTGGTGCTGTTCTGTCCCTACTTAATCTGAACCTGAGACCAGGACCGCTTGGAAATGCCCACTACACAGATGTAATGACGAACAGGGGATTGGCCCAAGACCTGCCAGGTCCTGTGTATGAAGATTAAGTTAAAAACAACCACCCAAACATCAGGCAAGCCACTCTCCAGGGAAAAGAGACATGCAAAGGAATGCACTGTGTGGGAGGAAGCCCACGTTTCCATACAGCACCCTGTGAGGCAGGTCTTCTTAACAAATCTAACAGGAGGTCTCCCACGATGCTGAGTTGAAGGACTTTAAGGTTCTTAAAGAAGTATCACAAAAGCCAGTGCTCATTTCAAAATTGAGTCCTCTGAGAACCAATCACAGTACAAGCTGAAGCAGAAGGGAGGTGGGCTGGATGGGGTGGGGACAGAGAGGATGAATCATTCTTAAAATACCTTCTGCTGTCTGGAACTCAACACAGACAGGAAGGAGAGCCAGGAGAAGAGAAGGCTAGAGAGATGGGAAAGTCCTGAGGTCTTGATTATATTTAGGCTCTGCTCGTGGACACAGGTGAGCACTGGAGCCATGGTCACAAACATCCATGAGCAAAGAGGGCACACTAGAAACACCCCTTACCAAGTTCAGGCGCAGCTGCAGAGCTTCGTGCATCATCTGCCGAGCCTTGATGTCATCCTGGTACCTTTCTTCCTTCCAGTTACTTAAAATCTAAGACCCAAAAAAGAAAAAAAGGAAAAATAAAAACTTTATCTCTGTTAAAACTGAATCTTTTTCATATTTAAAGTAAAACTAAACCTTTCCCAGACAGCCAAAAACAACTTCCGCTTTAACAAGGAATGTTGCATGACATTTCAGCTCTGCCCCTTTTCCTCGGTGCACACAGAAACCTGGTCATTGCTTTGTTTATTTGCCTTTCAAGGTGGGGAAGTAAATCTTATCTAGTTGCATGTACTGCCTCTAGGTCTTGGAAAAGGCATCAGAAGGCCATCAAGTTCAAGCTTAACACATTTATTAACCCTAACAAATGTATTATGTTGATCTTATTGAAAAGGAGGCTTGCTATCTTCAGGAACACTAATTCATTGATGAACAACAGACTATTCTGAAAACTGTGGACATCAATCAGCTGAGCAGCATTTCAATTTAGAAAGTGAGCTGCTTCTTCATTTCCTCGCTGACTCAGGCCAGTGCTGAGGACAGGAAAGTTCACTGAGGAAAGGCAGGCCACAGTGACCACACCCAGGCCCAGACGGCAGGCTGACTAGCTAACAAACCCAGCATGGCCCGCGGAGAGCCACAAGTGGAAGTACCCTCCCAGCAGATGTCCCGCCAGCACATGCCATGGGCAGAGTGTTTCCCAAACTTCTCTAGGAGGCTAGGGCCCCTCAGGCTGAATGCCGGGTGCAGGGCTTAGGGACACAGGTTCTCACAGGGCTCACAGTATAGCAGCAGCATGAATCAAAACAAGTATATCAAGAGGCCTGAGGCAGGGCGAGGCAGGGCAGGGATGGCAAGGACAGAGGCCCTATTTTCAGAGGGCAATCGCCACGGCCTCTCTAAACTAACACCTGAAGGAAGGGAGAAGCAGGCCAGGCTGGCACCTAGAGGGAATCCTTCCAGCTAAAGGGGAGAGCAGGTGTTTTTGCTTGGGAAGCAGGAGAACAGAAGGAAACATGCCAATGTGGCCCTGCAAGCTGAGCAAGGCGGTAACTGGTAGGAAGCAGGCGGAAGAGAGCAATCTACAAATTGTTAGGGGGGTCTAATTAGCCCAGACTGGATTTTTATTCAAGGTATAAAAAGAAACATGGGAACATCTTAGACACAGGGATAGTAAGTGCTTTGCATTTTAAAAGCATCCTATCCAGCAAGGGAGAGATGACCAGAGAAACACGTGAGACCATGCCCTCGTCCATGTCCTTCCAGTATCCCTAGGGAAAAGGCACGGTGTCCACAGGCACAGTGCTACAGGAAGGGGCCACCGGCTCTGCACAGGGACGGGCCATCTCACACCCTTGGCTTCTTCTTCCCACTCACTTGACTTGATTCCTTGCACTGAGGTTTCTGACCTCCATGTAGTACACAGAACACAAGTGCCCCAAGCTGCCCAGAAGAACTAGGGGAGTGGGAAAAAAACCCAAAGCTTTTGTGAAGGAACAAACAGGCCTCCAGCTTACAAGTGACTTTCTTGTGCACTTGGCTGGCATCAACCCGGCTCTCGCAGGCCAGTAAAACAGTTCCTGAGCCTATGGAGCTCAGTTGGAGACCCTGCTGGGTGGGGCAGCCCCACCTGAGGAGTGGACTGCTTCTGGGAGGCAGAGCGGGAGTGTCAGTCACTGTGCCTCCCCGGGTGTAGGCCATTCGATTTCTCCATCTATACACATTTATGCTATGCATGATTAATATGACAGGTCTGTTACCCCTGCGGAGACCAGGATAACAGGTAGGAGACAGGGCACTGCCTGGCCTTGAATGGAAGCCTGCTGTGCCCTTCTGTAAGCTCAGCACTGGAATCTGCTGGGAGCTGCTGGCCTGCTGGACACCATGCGGTCCTTTACCTGGTTCACTTGATTCTGGAGGGACGTTAGCAGACCTTCTCGTTGCTCATCCTGTCCCTTGAGACAGGTGAGGACCAGCGAGAGGAATGGCTGTTGACTCAGGAGAGACATGCTGCAGGAAGGAAGAACAGTAAGGTCAGCTAGCACCTGCTGATCCACCCATCTCCTGGGGCCTGTCCCCTGGGTGTCTGCTCCTGTGTATTTACTATTAGATGAAGGGGGATAGGGAATAGCCAGAGAGGCCTGGAAAGTTAAATCACACCTCTGCTTACAAGGTTAAAGATACTAATGGTTCTAAATGAGCGGATAGCGGATAGTGCTGATGACAGAAGGCACCCCAGGGAGGTGAATCTGCACTGCTGTGAGTGCCCTGGGGGATCTGGATGGAATACAAGGAAAAACTGAGAAATTTCTCAGCCAACACTCTTATTTTAGAGTCTAGGAAACAGGCTTCTATGTATGTTATGAAAATTTGGGGGCTTTGCCTTAAGTTTTCAAGACCAAACAGCAGGGTGTTGGTACAGTTAGGATCAGCTGCAAGATATGAGGATTCCAAAAATGGGGTTCTTGCTAGTGACCTAGGGGTACCACCAGCCTAAAGCCATGGGTAGTGGGGCATCAAGGCATTTGGCAAAAACTCTATTTTAAATTGGTTTTTTAATAGAGTATCTGCAATTAGAGAACAAGGATGAATCCATGCTCCATTGGAAAACAAAATCGAAGATAAAATATTAAGCTTCATCTCACAGGGGCAGAATAGGACACTTTCAACCCGGGAATACCACCTGTCTGCCCAGTGAGAGGGAAGTGAGGCAGTATAGACATGAATGGCACCAGCAAATGCAATTTGAGAGGTCAGGAAGGGCAGCCACTGACAGTACTGCCAACCACGAGATAAGGATGTGGATGTCTGGAATGTTTACGAAATACAAGGAATCGTTGTTTTTCTTTTTATCGGAATGCTGAGTCACATTGTTGGGGTTTTAGTGATCAATAACAGTGATCCAAAAATTAGTTTATGGCTTAGAAGTTTTAATATCTAATCTAGCACAAGAGCCCTAAATGTCAGAAATATTGGTAAGTACTTCAAGGTTCAGCATGCCAATAATTACAAAGTAGCTCTGTGTATTTCATTTTTTTTTAATTTTTTATTGTTGGTTGTTCAAAACATCACAAATTTCTTGACATATCATATTCCACACTTTGAAGCTCTGTGTATTTTAAACATGAGTACCTAATTAATAAGAAAGTTAGAAATAATTAAAAATAAAATCCAGAATGCAGGCGGCTCTATAGATCCCATTCATGGATCGGATGTGGGGCTTGGAGTGGACAAGTTCAGAGGCCAGCAGGGATCTGGATGCACAAGTGAAGTTGAGAATGAGTGTGGCAAATCTCACAACCTGGAACGTTTTAGGAACAGGGACTTTCCTAGTAGAAGATTTTTCATTCCATTTAAAAACTAAGTTTCAGTGGGCGTTGGGTGTAAGAACCGTCAGGTAGAGCGTACTAGAATTCCTCAGCTGTCCTTCAAACTCCCCCAGAGACACCCCAGGAGCCTACCTTTTCTGTTTCTGTCTATCACGCTCCTTTTTGGAAGAAGAACCCAAGTGCTGCCCCTTCTCCAGCTCTTCCCCAGCAGCCTTCAACACCCGCCCCTGCACAGAGGTGGGCAGCCTGGCGATGAGGGGGGCCACCAGCCACACGCCCCTGCGTTCAGAGGAACTAAAATCAGAAATAGGCGTTACACCCGAGCAAGCCTGAGTCTCTGCTCTCACAGTTCCACAGAAACTTCAGAGCACAACTCTGGTGCACCAGAAACACACTACCCCCAATTCCCTTTGATTTCTGCACTATCTTTCCTGAAGACCAGGCCCCTGGTCACACCTGCCACCCACAGTTACCCAGGGGAGCAATGAAAGGTGCTTCTGGGAGGATACCGTCAACTGAGCTATCTTTTAGCATTTTTCTTTTTGATTCTGGCTCTATGATTAGTGATAATCCTTTTGTCCAACAAACAACACTCTTTGATCATGCTCACAACATGAAATGTTGCTATGTATAATCATACTAATCACAATTTTTTTTTAATTTTAAGATTCACCAGCTATATTTTTTATCAAAATGATGAGATACAAATCTTCCTTTCATGATTCAAGGATTACTTTGCGATTTCATATGCCTGCTGGATCTAAATCAGAACTCAAATCACCATGAGGCTTGTGAAAAGCTGCCAGTTACTAGAGGTGGCCAATGCGTTTCTGAGATGCTGAATATCCAGGAACACAGTAGCCCGGGGGATGAAGGTCAGGTGTCCATGTGCATTCATAACACCAGCACTTACAAAGAGTCTGGGCCCGACTTAACCACATAGTGAACACACTAAGATATCTCCTGCCCTGGCTTTGCCCTTTAACCTATTAAATAACAGTAACTGTCACTTAGCAGTCATTATTCTCTTCACATTTTCTGCAGCTTAATGAAAAAAAAAAATAACTGAGTTATGCGAATGCATTTGCCCATTACGTGTGTAAAGTTCAAGACAGCCCAGTCAACTACACAGAAATACCTGAGAAAGGTCTTGATTCCATTTTGCCTCGTGCTACTGGTATCAGCGCCCCCGTTGCCACTGGGGTGGAAAAGGCCCATGCCAGAGTGCGAGGAGTTGTTGTTCAAGTCGGCGGACTGCTGGAACACCTCAATGGTGGCCTTCGCAATGTTGTCCAGCAAGTTGTTCATTTCAGCCACAGACCCGGAGCCCTAGGGTGGCCAGAGAGAGGCCACGCATGCGGCTGGGTTATCCCAGGCAGCAGCCCGACTTTGCTCCCCGCAGCTCTTGCCACCCAGGCTTGTAACAGCTACTCACAGGGTCCTTCAGGCACTGCTTGATCATTAGCTGAAGTTCCAGCCAGGACTGCCTCAATGTCCACTGCTCCAGATTCTGGGGAAAACAGAAGGATTGAAAGTAGGCAACCCATGTCAACACACAATCAGTCCTGGCAGGACACCCACTCTCAGGAAAGAGCAGGGTGATCTTACACAATACAAGTATTTACATGGGTAAAAGGATCCAATCCTGTTACATATATTCAAAAGGATAAATAGCATCAATATAATGTTCCTGACTCAGCTAGGAACTAAAAACGAATAAAACTAAAATTTTGACTCACAATATCCAATTATCTAATTGACCCCATTCCAAAATGATTTCACTAATTCTTGAATAACACATTTAAGCCTGTCCCTCCCTGCAGATCATTTCTCAAGTAAATACAGCACGGACTTAAAATACCAATATTTATCTGATGATTATATACAATTCCCAGCATCTACACCTACCTAGCACTAACTCGTTGCCATTCTACAGGAAAGAAAACTGGGGGAATAAAAACCAGAGTTGACCTGCATCAAGAATTAGCAATGAAAGGGGAAGAACCGATCCCTCTTCTCGCAGTGCACGGCGTGCTGAGGGTACCTGCAGGATGCGCTTGATGTGCTGCCTCTGCAGGTTGTCACCCTCCGCGCACTCCTTGAGGCCGTGTGGGTAGCAGATGAGCTGCAGGAGCTTCTGTGCTTGCATGTTGGAAAGCACGGGGTCCAGTATCAGCTCTTTGTCTGTACACAACCTTTCAGGTTCTTTTAGGCAATGTTCTCCTACCCATTCCTGGAAGGAAGAAGGCCATTTGTTGGACAGCAACCGGCTTTCCACATGTTTATGTAACATACACTTAAGTCAGAGCAAAATGACACGTGAGACCGAGGAGAAGCTTCATGAAAAAATAACCCATAAAAATGTATCTGCAAAAAGTGTTAGGTACAAAATTTCTGGCATTTTGATTTCTTAAAAATACAAAGTGGAACCTAAATGAGGAAAAAAATTGGAAACAGATGAGCAAAAAAAAAAAAAAAAGAAAAAGATAATACTGGAATATGTTTTCCACTGGTAAGAACATAGCATAAGATATTTAGAAATTTTTCTCTTTATGATACTATGAATATATTACCATTATAAAAAATAACTGTGCACATCTATTTGCCATACAGTTATTATTATAATTTTGCTGAGTCAATGAGCCTGCCAAAAACTTAAGGAAGCTCTATGCCTAGAGCTGACTGCCCTCTGGAGAGTGGCTACTCAGTTAAATTTCTTAGCAGCTTTGCTTCACCATTTTTTCAAGTGCAAATTCTTGTACTAAATGGTTTTAAAAATCATCAGTGTTAAAAGTTTCATTTGACCCTATATGTGTTTCAGATGAAGCCTCTTTTGAAACCACCATGCCAGTGACCCGATGCTAACCATCCATTAAATAAGTCGCCTGTGGCGTTTATAAGATTTCACATCCAGACACCCCATCAGACCACAGACCACTGAAATCAAGCTCAGGTGCTGGTACCCAGATATCAGTATTTTTTTTTCCTAAGCATCAAATCAATCATTCATCCATTCATTCCATCAATTTTCGCTTCTAGCACTGACAGGCTGAGCCTCCCAATGGGCTTGGACCTCTGGGACCCACTGCAAGAAGTCCACAGCAGGCCCAGCCACCACCCTTCCTGCACTCGCCTGCCTGCTGGCTTTGGTCAGATCCAGGTATCAAAACAATTGCAAATGCCTCTGGTGATAACAGGGTGCACTCACAGTGGGGACCAAGGCACAAGTGCCCCTCAGCTCTAAGTCACTATTTAGTGGACTTTATCATGGTGACCACAAACCTACAAAGTACAAAACATGGTCTTGATGACTTGACCTCTGTAGCAAAATACAAAACATATAGGGACTTCAAGGATACACCCGAAAATAACAAAACTGGTGAGCTGGGGCAGGGAGGAGCAAGGGATTTGGGAGGAAGGACACATTTCTGATTATACTCTTGTGTGTAGTTTAACTTTTGTAAGTAGTTATTCTATAATAAGGCTGAGGGAAAAGACTCTAAACTGAATGCAAACAGAAACAAATGAACCCAACTTGATTTCAAATTAGGAATGTATTCATACTAAGGGAGAAAGCCCAAGTAATTTTTTTTCAGTCTTTTTTTTAATTTAAAATTTTGTATTTGTTCTAATTAGATATGTATGACTGCAGAAAGCATTTTTACATATCATACATAAATGGAGTATTAATTCTGATTTTTCTAGTTGTATACAATGTAGAATTACACCTGTCATGTAACCATATATGTATATAGGTTAATAATGTCTGATTCATTCTACTATCTTTCCCACCCCAATATCCCCTCCCCTTTCGTCACTCCCCTCTGTCTAATCCAAAGTACCTCTATTCTTCCCTAGCAATCTATACCCTTATTGGGAATTAGCGTCTGCATATAAGAGAAAACATTCCACCTTTGGTTTTGGGGGATTGGCTTGTTTCACTTCTCATGATATTCTCCGGCTTCATCCATTTGCCAGCAAATGCCATGACTTCATTCTTCTTTAAGGCTGAGCAATATTCCATTGTGTAAATGTACTACATATTCTTTATTTATGAATGTACCTTTTTCCCCACATCCTCACCAACATTTATTGGTGCAAGTATTCTTGATAATTGTCATTCTGACTAGGGTGAGGTAGAATCTCAGTGTAATTTTAAGTGGCATTTCTATAATTGCTAGAGATGTTGAACATTTTTTCATATATTTGTTGGCCATTTGTATTTTATGAAGTGTCTGTTCAGTTCCTTAGCCCATTTAATGATTGGGTTACTTGGGGGGGAGGGGGGTTGGTGTTGGGTTTTTGAGTTCTTTATATATCCTGGAGATCAGTGTTCTGAGGTGCATGTGGTAAAGATTTTCTCCCATTCTATAGACTCTCTCATTACATTATTAATTTTTTCCTTTGCTGAGAAGAAGCTTTTTAGTTTGAATCCATCCCAGTTATTAATTCTTGATTTTAACTTCTTGCACTTTAAGAAAGTCAGGTCCTGGCTGACATGGTAGAGATCTGGGCCTAATACTTCTTCTATTAGGCACTGGGTCTCTATTCTAGTGCCTAAGTCTTTGATCCACTTTGAGTTAAGTTTTATGCAGGGTGAGAGACAGGGGTCTAATTTCATTTTGTTGCATATGGATTTCCAGTTTTCCCAGCACCATTTGTTGAAGAGGCTATCTTTTCTCCAATGTATGCTCTTGGTGCCTTTGTCTAATGTGAGATCACAGTATTTACTGTAAAAAGTAAAAAGTGAACTGCAAAAACCTTTCCACTCCTCTTGGCAGGCTTGTTAGGCCTAGTGGTAGATGCTAACAATTTGGAAATTATTTTAGGTGTATTTTGTAAGTAAGTAATAATTTATTGATTTTATAAGGAACCAAGGTTCTTACTATGCAGAAGGCTATAATAATATGCAATGCTGCAAAGTAAAGCACAGCTTTGTGGGTTGGCGTGGAACTGGGAGCATCATGTGAACTCATAGTCACACACCCGTGCGCATTCACTTTTGTCCTAGCTCTTTCCACTAAGAGAACCCAGGAGCGAGGGTACTCCATAGCAATGAGTATACTCAGCATCCAGACCTTGTTTCTAAGTATCACTCTCCTAATTCCCAAGGTAATTCTGAGGCAGGGCAAGTAAAAGAAGGAGCAAAAATAAGAAAATACTTTAAAACAAACAAAAATGACAAACACCAGGATAAAGGAGTCCCACTAAATCTCCCTGGAACCATATGAGTGTTAAACTTCCCTTCCTGGGACAGGACCTTATGACTCATGTGGATCATAAGTAAGGAGACAGGGAAGAGGGGAGGGTCTTCCCTAAGCAGAACATACACTGACACTGTGGAGGGGAGGGAGTGGGAAGCACCTCGGGGAAGGCAGGCTTGGACAAGAATCAGGATGACTGCTCTGAGGTACGCGGGAGGGGAATGAGGAACAGAGGTCGGCAGCGTCTCGAGGGACTCCCCAAAGGTTGTCACGCAGAGCGAGCAGCGCAGACCACACAAGGAAGACCACCCAACCAAGGCCAGCACCACTGGACAGGCAAGGGCACCGCGTGCCTTCAGAGCTGGCTACCTGGAGGACAGACACTGCTTCTAGTCCTGAGGCAGGGTTGTGTGGCCTGCAGCAAATCTACCAGGAAAACCCAGTCAGTTCCAGCACTACCACAATAAGGACCAACTAGGAATGTGCCCAGCAAGTGACAGCATAGTACCACACCAAGACTAAATCTTCTGAAATGTTAGCAACTACGCTGTGGTTATGGTATGAAATGAAGACGGAAGTCTTCAAAAGTAAAGAAGAATAAAGTACGCCATCTACCTTGAAAGGGTTTAAAAAAAATACCTATATCTGTATCCATGTTCACACACACAAATAGATTTACAAAGCATATATGGCAAATGTAAATGACTACTCTGTCTAAAGGGTATAAAGGATCACTTTATTCTTGCACCTTTGCAGCAAATTTGGAATTATTTCAAAATAAAGCCAGTAGGGGATAAAAACCCACCTATGTACAGGTTTCCTACAATAATGAACACCTTTCTCCAAAAGAAAGGACATATTTTAAGGAAAAGGCAAATTAAATTGCTGGAATACCTGCTGGCAGATGGTCCTCAGCACGTATCGAGCATATTCTCTTAAATTGGCCGTTTCTATGGAGATGCTCTTCGCGCAGGGCTTCGAGCTATGAGAGGCAGGCCAGACGTCCTCCGAGGCCCCTTCCCGCCGCAAACTCCTCATGGTGAAGTCATCGTTCTTTAAGGAGCTGACGCTGTTATTGCCAATTTTGGCATCTCCTAAATAACAGAATCACAAAAGCGAAGTCATGAAAGTTCAAAATACCAACACATACTGGAGAAGCAAATGAGCCTAGCTTTGGGGGGATTTAAAATATGTGAGTAGCATTATCATTGCATAGCCAGTCAGCCAGCAATCCAGAGAATGAATCAAGAAAACGGATGAAGAACCCCGAGGACTACGAATCAGACACAAAGAAAAAGCAGGCCGAAACTTGCTCCTTCTTTTGTTTAAAGAATTAAGTATACTTTCACCAAACTTAGAAAGACCATCATGAACCACACTTAATAATCACAGAGCATTGATTTCACCAACATTTGAAGCATCAAATTCATTTGACTTATTAGACAAGGGAAAAAAAAAAAAAAGAATGGGTTACTCACCCTTCTAGATGTCCCTTTTCCATTTCTTCTCTTACAATGACTTATTTTCTATCCATAGGTCAAGAGAAAAGTTTTGCCTTAGCCCACCTTACTACCAACTTCTGGACAAGAGATATATTTCCCTGGGGATGGAAAAGGGCAACGCATACTAAGGCAGCCCTGGAAAGCAGACGCTTTCCATCACCCATGTCTGCTGGCTTCCTCTCTGACAGCCAAGTGAGACCCCCTTGCCTGATACTCCCTGACAGGCTCAGCCAACACCCCCAGGAAACTGCTTCCTCCTCACAAAGTTCTAGGAGAAAAAGGCCACACAGAACATATCCGGCAGCTGGAATCCCCAGCCACGAGACACGAAACCCTGGCCATTGTAAAAGCCGGGTGTGCTTTGGCTGGCAGGAGGGATGGCCCAGCAATAGCAGGGCCTAGCTTCTGCCCACCCACAGGGGCCTGCCTTGTTTCCTGGGACCCACGGATGAGTCTGGATTGGGCCTTTGCTGCCTGAAACTAGTGGGCAAACAGCCTGGGTTAGTGCCCAAGGCCTGTTAAAACCCACAGGCCCACCAAGAAAAGCTCTGACTCTGCTGAAAATATACCAAAAAAATCTGAAAAATCAAACTGGCTTAATTAATATTTACTTGCAAATTCTCAAGAGGAGGAGAGGAATAAATAACACACTTCAACTCACCAATACATTACCACATATTCCCCATTAACACACAAATACAAAAAGTACTGTTCACCCACGGGAGTTTACTTAATCCAACAGAGATTCTCAGAAGCGAAGATCTTGAAAGACCAAATTCTAAAGTAGCAAAGTGCATCCTCCACGCTCAGGTGCCAAGACACACTACAGCTAGCCTCAAACAGGAACCACAGCAGGTTCCACGGTCCCACCCCCATCTCAGCAGACCCACGGGGAGGGAGCTGGGACGACGCTGGTCAGAACACAGGGAGGCAGAGACACTAAAACCTCTACAGGAACAATCCAAAGACACACACCACTGCAGGCCCAGGTGAGGACCTGGCAGTGACATCAGTGACCGGAATGCGGGAGGTGGCTTGGGAGGAGGTGCTGGAATCTTCTGCAGCTGTGTGGTCAATAGAGTACATGAGGCTGTTAGGCCATGGCTCTGCTGACCTTTACTGGGTGTATCCTGACCTTTCAGGCCTGGAGGATTTGCCATATTATTTGAATATTCAGAGGTAGGCAGATTTTACTTGGGATCAGACCAGTGCTATAAATCAAAGAGCCTGTGTCCACATGGCAGTCATCTTGGTTTCTGCCATTAAAACTTCGGTCACTTACAGATTCAGGCTTCCAAAGTTAATTTAGTGAAAACCTAGTTCTTGCTGGTTTCTCAAATGAGCCTTAGAAATAACAGGGTAACAAATCTAGTCCCTAGGTTTGTATGTTCAGTAGGTCCCATGAGCCACCCTTCCCTTGAGACACCCTCAGAGCAGGGAAGTGGGCACTCTTGCCCCAGGACCTCCTCAGCTCGAGCAGAGGCTGCTGCCCATAGCTGGCTCTACCCTTCCCTTTGGCTACAGAATCCATGGGCATTCCCAATTACAGACAAAATACACATTCATATGTTCTTTTCAAGTGAACTTTTAATAGGTAATTTTGTGAAAACTCTGGTTTTGTTGTTTTGTTTCTGTGGTACAAACAATTGAACCCAGGGCCTCATGGAAAAATGTTATTGTTCCTTGAATCCTCAGGCATCATTTGTCAAGCATTACAGAATTCTGTCCTCACTTGTGTCCTTTAAGACCCACCTAAAGCAGCTCCTATCATTCAGTTATTCTGTTTTGATCAAAGGGAGCTCACTAAGAATGTAAGAGGTAACTATTATGTAGTCAAGCCTAGAAGAGGGTATTCAAAATTGGAATCAAGCACTATGAACTCAAGTCTTCCAACCATTCACATTCCTTATGACATACAGAAGAAAATGTCATCGACACTTGATGGGCAGAAGACAGTGCTGTCACTCCAGGAGCACATACACAAAAAAGATATACAGGACGTCTTGGACACTATGAATCAGATGGAAAAAAAATCACTGTGACCGCGAATACCGATTAATCAATAATACAAACATCATTGTGATTATCACCCGATTCATGAATAAAACAGACAGAAAAAAATGTTCAGGGTCTCCAACTCAGCAGAAGCACTCGGACTAAGCTCCAGGTTTCCTGGTATTCTGCACCTGGAACACAGCCTGGCTGAGAGCTAAGCCTTCGGGGATGTCACCACGTCATCCCTGTCCTTCCTTGGGTAGTATTTCTGCCAACAATTGAAGGCAAAGCAACCCTGTCTCAGAATCTAGGTCACATCAGAAGGAGCATCAAGCAACTAAAACAGAACAATAGTATGTGTATTTAAATACCCCCAGGGTGACTAGAGGAGGGACAGAAATTCTAAGAGCCCTATTGCCCATGGACTCAGGGAAAGCCAGCTCTCTTTTTCCAGGAGAACAAACAAAACAAACCAGGTTTTCAACAACATTAATTAGATTTTGAGCTGAACACAGATGGTTTTGCCTCCACATCTGGTGATCAGCCAAGAAGTGCAGGGCCAGGAAGGTCTTACCGAGCATCATGATGGCTTTCAATACGGCAAAAACCGCTCCCACTTCAATGCTGTTGTGAGCAGCAGCTAAGAGGTGTCTATCGCAAGACGATCTTATTCCGGGGAAAGGTTTGCCTGTGAAAACAACAACAAGCCTTGAACAGTCTCGTCACCGTCATTAATGATCTTCCATAATCACCCCCAGCCGGCAGGGCCTCTCACTGTTGGGCTGTGGGCGCTTAATTGCCACTGGCCTGCTTAACCTGAGGCTGGGGTTCACTAAGACACACTGCCAGTATTCTTACTTAACCTTTTCTTAATTATTAATTGTTAAAACAATGTTTTTGCTCCTCAGAGAGATGTAGCAAAAAGATTAGCAGGATTCCCACACAGACATGCCCACGTGTGGATGGAAGGGATCTAAGAAGAGGCTTTACTAATACCCTAGGAATCATCGCTTACCTTAGGAAAAGGATAAGTGAGTCACCATCCCCTTAAGTCGGGATGGCGGGGCTCAGAACTGACATATATAGTATGTTTTCCGGCCGCACTGCCCGCCAGGATGACCTGGCCTAAGAGCAGAGGTATTTTTATTGACTGTTAACTCCCGGTTTTGATTTCTCAATATTTCCTGATATTACATAAATGGAAGGTGTTGCCAGCCCTCCTAGTGGCACCCTCTCACTCCTTCACTGCCCCCAGATCAAGCCCACAAAAATCAGGAAGGAAATCACAAAACGTAGAGCCCACACGGTCACTTAGAACCTAGAGCTCCGGCCTCTATCCACTGACATGCTGCAGCCAGCTCACCGGCGGCTTGAGGCAAGAAGCAGGCCTGTGGCGCGCGGAACAGATGAAGCAGCAGTCGGCAGGTCATCCTCGCCCCGGGCTCCGCGTCCGCATCTCCACAAGCTAGAAAGCAGGACAGAAAGACAGGCCTCAGGCTTCCTACTAAGTTAAGTCTTCTGCTCTAACCTACATCAACTCTCCTTAGAGCAAGAAAAGTAAGCCCTCTCTTCTGAGATGGGAGTGCTCCTAAGGCAGGTTGGGGAGAGCAACAGCCTCCCATTCCCTGTCTCCAGGGCTAATGTGCGGGGTCTGGGCTGCCCTGCCACCTCTAGCCACCCCCAGCACACATACAGCTAGAATCTCCTACTGCACCCACCCTGTGCTCTAACAGCCCGACCCACCCCTCCAAGGCAGCGAGCCCACAGCCAGCACAGCTCTCCAGGCTGCCTTACCTGCCGCTAGGAGAGAGGGGAGAGCCACGTGCTGCACGACGTCCTCCAGGGAGAAACACTGTCGTGCTATCAGAATAGCAATGAAAGTAGCTAATGAATCATGGAATGAAAGGTCACTCACCTTCAAGAAAAACATTGACAGGTTTTAATACCTGACACCCTTCTCAGCCACATCAAAGATCAATACCTAAGAGAATGTAGGCAACACCCCCAGGAGCTCAGTCCCACCATGAACCCACAGGGAACAGCCATGTGAGACTGTTACCCCCCAGGCCTGTTTCTATAAGACAAACCTTGAGTCTACCCACCCCCCAGAGCTACAAGAGGACACTGGGCTATAGCTCATGAACCCACAACTGAAAAAAGACAAAAAATACAATCAAGAAATCACTAAGGGATGTGTGAATGCACCCCAATGTGAGTCGGAGTAAGTCCAGAGGACGTCAGAGAAAACAGAAAATAGGAGGGCCCCTTAGCAGAAAGACATCCCTGACGGTGTTCTGGAGACTCTTTATGTGGCAACAAAGATGCTCAAAGGGACTAAATGGGTTGTGAAAACTCTGAAAGTTTCCAACTAACTCCAAATTGCAAAAGAGGAAGAAAATCAATTCATAGTGAAATCTCTGACTTTACAGACTCCACGAAACACGTGCACAAGATAATGAGAAAAATGACTAATAGCGGCCTTCACAACTGGCACCATAATTCAGGGACCACGGCCAGCAATTTACAAAACACCTCCTCTGATAGCCTAGCACCAAGAGGTTCATACTATTATAAAATCCATTTTTACAGATGAGGGATTAAAGCAGAAGGCAAAGTACAACAACAACAACAACAACAAAAAGACCGAGAGACTAAGTAAGGAACTACAGTCAAGATAAAAATGTGTCTTTCTGCTAGAAGAGCAGACCACCACTCGTGAGTTAACGTGTATAAAAGTCTAAGCACACTGAGCTGCACAGACAGGACTACCTACCCTGGCAGAGTCTGCAAACTAGGAATAAGCCCTCAGCCAGAGGCAGCTTTTAAAACATAGAGTTCTTTAACATAAGAGACCCTAGCCCTAATTCTGCTCCAACAGGATACAGCAGGCAGGCACGATAAAGAACGGAGGCAGATGTTTAACGAATTCACATGTATGTAACCTGCTAGTTGAGATAATCAGTGATATATCGGGAGCAGGGGGAGCTATTCATCAGTGTCCAGACTTGATCCCCAAGAAAGACTGAGCATCCTCTGAACCTATACCTGGGCGTTTCCGCGCAATATAACAAAATCTATACTCTTAGAAACCTACATATTGGTTCTTCATAATGAAAAATGCTTCAGTTACGTCCCCTGCCATGTGATAAAAATGAAGAATAGGGGCTAGGGTTGTGGTTCAGCGGTAGAGTGCTCGCCTAGTACATGCAAGGCCCTGGGTTCAATCCTCAGCACCACATAAAAACAAATAAATAAAGATATTGTGTCCAACTACAGCTAAAAAATAAATTTAAAAAAATGAAGAACAAACAGCTCTGAAGTGATCATCCATATCAGCTACATGGAAATTTCAGGAAACTTCTGGCATTTCTGCTATAGATTAAGCTATCTATTTTATTTCTGATTTTTTGCATATTAAATAATCTTGGCAACTACACTGTGGCTTATTACTTTCAGACAGAGAAAGAAAAAAATATTTTACAATGTTAAAACGGAGTCAAGTACATAATAATTTTTAAAAAACAGATTACCCACTAACTAAATTTTGAATTACACAATTTTAAACAAAAAAGAAAACTTACATCCACAGTGCAAAGTACATCATTAAACCCCCACACGTGATTGGAAGAACAACAGAGAGCCTTCAGAACCCCCAGCCATTCTGAACTGAGGACAGTGCAGCAGGCGGTCAGCTCGGAGGAGAAATTGGCTATGTCGTTAATCCTAAGGAGGAGAGAGTTGGGCAGTGAGCAGTCGGCAGGATGGTGACCGCGCGTGGCATAGCCATGAGCACATTTCACTACCAGCAACAAGCCTTCTGCTTCTTAGACAGAAGGATGTAAGCAATACCCACCTGTCAGATACACTGGAACCCGAGCAAAGGTATATGTTAACAACTTCAAACGTTGTTGAATAATCAACACTATTAAGTGACAAACAATTACCAGTACACATGTGAATTAGAACATTTTTAGCTCTGTGAACAGACCTGATCTATAAATTGACATTTTCGTTATGCGTTGCAATTATGCACAATAGTGGGATTAATCATGCTATCTTTGCACATGCACATAACATGATCCTGTCAAGTCCTCTGGCCAGTATCTCTTCTTTCCCTCTCTCCTCTTCCCCAACCCCATCCACTGTGCTACTGGTCTCCCTTCTGTTTTCATTAAATCACATTTTTCCTTTTTAAAAGTTCAAATATAGTAGTTTTCAAAATATAGGTATTTTATTATATACATTTTTTTGGAAAATGCATACTATAACTTAATAGACAGTACCTAAAACATCCAATGCCCAAGCAAGAAGACATAAGCAGGCATTTCTCAGGTTAAGAAAATTTTTGAACAGAACAGAGGTAAATAAATAATGAATAAAATAAGATAGAGTCAGGGTAGCAAATGAAAGGCAGGTGTGAGCCCAGACATTTACTAGACACTTGTTTCAAAGAAGTCCCAAGTCACCCAAGTCCTTGTCAGTGATGCCTTCCCGGTAGCCCGGCTCACCTGCCGGCATCCTGGTGGCCCATGCAGACATTCATAAGCGTGTTGCAGACAAAGCTGTAGCGATTGGCTGCGTTGTCACTGAGGACTTTGCCCAGCATTGAGTAGTTGATGCTTCGAGCTGAGGGATTCTCAATAAAATCCATCATGAAGTCGGGATCCCATCGCAAGTTGGAATTTGCAGGCATCACATTATTATATATGGTTTGCTTTACTTTAGAACAGGCACTACTGAGGTTACAAGAAGAGAAGTTAAAAAGGAAAAACAAAAACTAGAATAATAGGAAAACCATTTCACTTAAGAAAGCTGATAACTAATCTTAAATGACTTTCTACAGTTTACAAGCTCTATAAATCACAGAACTTACTAAGGCTTCCAACAACTAACTCAAGTTTGCAACATTTGCAACTATTCTTAAGAATAAAAATAGATTCAATTACACATCAGAATAATGTGGTGTTGTAGTCCTGATGGCACATGCCAAAGACCTCCTCCTCTAGGGACACTGTGGCCTTCGGAATTTGCATGCTAAGTAAGACATGTGACTATGGGACTGTGGCACAGCAGAGAAAGGAAAGGCATGTTCCTGACTTCAGGGAGCTTGCAATGTGCCAGGGGGCTCTGGATAACAGGCAAATTGTACAAGAGCAAAGAACTGGTCACGTCATCCCTAAGTGTTTCTCAACAGCGGCAAAGTTTTTTTAAGACCCTGGTTTATCGTGCGAAATATTTGAGGTTTTCATGAGCTACATCTGAGCAAAGATAGAACAGAAGCATCAAGGGATGTGGATGGATTTACTCCATAGCCAGCACTGAGATGCTCCAGTTTCAAAGCTCACATTGCATATGAACTCAGCCATTCCTGCCCATCTGCTGCAGATAGCAAGTCCATGAGCAAATTCAAGTGCTCTACTCAAGAGCTCTTCAGCGCAACAGAAAGGCTGCTCTTAAGATTAAGTTTGGGCAGCAAACTGATTCGTGGTTAAGGCGATATACAGCTTTTTTATGCACCTACATTAGCCAGGAATGAGTACCTCAAATATACAAAGGCATGTGGATGCTTTATCCTGAAGCACTGTCAGTGCCAACAGCTGTCAGAAATCGAGACCATTCAGCTCAGCCCTCGTCCTTCAGAGCCACTTCTGGGCTGTTTGGTTAAAATATTGATTCCTAGGTCTCACACAGGTACTCTGAGCTGTGTGTTTAACAAGGGCTCCCAAATGACTCCAGTGCCAAATGATGCCAGGGAGGCCCAGGTGTCACCGAGAGGATCAAATGACAAACCGAATAATTACTATCCTCTATATTTTTTCTCTTTCTTTGCAAAGGACTTCTGTAAAAAACTTGTTGGCCATCATGCAGGGATATAAATTGGCAAAAGAGAATTGTGGTATTTTGAAAATGACAGTCATTTTGTGGTCCCGGTGCTTCTACCCACCTGTTCTTCCTGACTACTCTTTATTCACTCTCACTTACTACATTCACGTTCCCACTAAAAATGAAACCCAGACCAGACCCTCCCTTGTTTCCCCTCGACCATATCCCTCATTTCCTCTGCCTTCCAAAGCCTTGAGTGTTTAGTACAAGGGACTTCTACAAATTTTAAAGCTTTACCTCTTTTTCATTCAACTCTTCATTTAATTCTATCAGTTTCTCCAGTCTGTCTTTAGAATCCCAGCTCTTCTGCTCTGCTTCTGGTTTATGAGCCCCACCCCTCCCCTTCCAGGAGGCAGGTTTCTCTAAGTGGACTGCAGGGTCCCTCTGAACCTGGCTAGTGGTGAGGTCTTCTCAGCCTGCATGTTGAGGCTTCCTGTGTTCTTTAGTACAGACTTTCTAGATGGGTTTCTGTGTTTGAATCAAATGCTGGCGACCAGCTAGGCCACGCCAATCCTCACATTCTGCTGCCTGCACAGAGGAAACCAAGCCAATGGCTGAGACCTTTCCTTCTGCGGCTACAAGGAGCAGAAAGACCTGGAGGGCTGGGGACAGCAGCGTACAGCCTCAGAGCCTGTTCAGATCCAGGATTGCTCACTGTTAACTAAGGCCAGGACACTTCTTTGTTCCTGGGGAAAGCCATTTCTACTTCCTGGTTCTTGTGAGTGCTCAAGCAGTGTGCCCAGCACAGTGCCCGGTAGATGGCCCTGGCATTCAATTTATTCCCTGTTCCACAATATTCCTCTCACGGGTGGCTTGGATGATATCACAGACAAAATGATCCAATTGTTTAATCAGTATGTTAATGGAAATCTCTGCCTGATGGTCCTTTTTTACCAAATTCCAAACTACAAATCGATCTCTGATCCCGAGAGGCCAGGCGCAGTGGTGTGTGCCAGCAGCCCAGCCAGGCAGAGCCCCATGTGAGGGTCACTTGGGCCCACAGTTTAGAGCCAGCCTGGGCAACACAGTGAGAATCTGTCTCAAAACAAAGAAAGGGGGAGCAAAAGACAGCCCAAGAAAGCTACACCTCTCCCCGCTGCTTTATGGAATCGTTAGAAAGTGCACCTGCCCCTTACCAAGGAATGGTCCTTGGAACACCACACTGCGCTGCGGGTCCCCTAAGTCCCTGTTCCTGGCATAGCGCTTGAATGAACTCACCTTGCCTACCTGCACTGCAGTGGGGGAGCACTGGTGGTTAAATAAGCTTTGGGGGCGGTCAGGGGAAGTTCACCATCAGACAAGAGCTAGCAGGAACCACAGCATGAATGAGAAAGCTCACAAAACTCTAAACTGAAACTGAAAACTCCACACAGAGTAACAGAAGAATATTGTTCTAAGATTACATCATCTCTGTGGAAAGGGGTTTCCTAAGACTCACTCAGATGATTTACAAAGGCTTGCTCCATCTAATGCATTACGAGGTATAACATTTTTGTATTTTTGTAAGTACTGTTAAATATGACTTTTTGATGTCTGTTGCCTTGGCTGTGCCCCCTAGGAGCTGCACAGCTATAGTGGTGAGCAAAGCAGGCGGCCTCTTGCTCTCCTGGAAGCAGGCCAGGATCAATACACAATGCCCTTGAATATTCAGTTTAATCAAATCTTGAGTCCATCTAAGATGCTGAGAATGAGCAGAGGGTGGTCAGGGAGGCGGAGGTGAGGAAGTGTGGGGTGAGTGTATGAGTGAGTGCCACGAGCAAGTTAAGAGCAGGTGTGAAAGCCCAAGGTGGATGCAAGCTTACACATCAGAGGAAGGAGCAGGGGGAGGGCCGGGCAGTCAGAGCAGAGCACACAGAGGAGAAGGGGAGCAGAATAGAGCAGGGCACTGCACACAGCGAAGGCCAGGAGGCGAGGCAGCACTGGGAACCCAAGAGACACCATGCTTTAAGCGGGTGACTCTAGTGGACATGGTCAAGGTGTGAAGCAGGAAGGCCAGCTGGGGCGACTCTGCATGGGGCCCTGCAAGGGACGATCAGAGCGGCAGTGACGAGGGCACCAAGGAGTAGTGGACTCTAGGTACTGGGGAGGCAGGGCTCATAGGATTCACCCAAATGAAACAGGGCACAGAAGGGACAGACAACTGCTGACCACCTCTTCCTTGCTCTTCCTGAGGATTCCAAATTTCTTTTGGCCAGATATTACTTTATCCTAGAATGAATTATCTAAAGTTACTTCCTAGCACCTGACTACCTGAGCCCCCTGAGCAAGGCTGAGACCCAGGGAATGAGAGGGAGGTGGACATGCCACCTGAAATAGGTGGTCAAGGAAGTAGAGACACAGAGGAAGTGCAGAAGCAAGCAAGAAAACAGCCCCACAAAAGCACTCCCAGGGAGGCCAGGAAAGGGAAATTCAAATGCTTTCCCCCAGGTTTATCTCAAAGTTGCAGAGCTAAACAGACGTAGTACTACTTGGAAATGGGAGATGATACCTACAGCAGAAGGTAATTTAATAGGAATTCTGGATAAGGGTTGAGAAAATAAAAAAAATCTTTTCTACATATAAAATATCCTGGACTCATTAACATAAAGCATTCCTTAAGCAGTGAGATTTATTGATAGAAAAAACATTCATGAACCAACAATTGCAGCATTTATGAAGACTAAGATAGCAAGTAGGTTAACTGCAGATTTTACAATATCTTCTTAATGATTAACTAGGGTATATTTCTTGTATATCAAGAAATGAGTTAAGTTGAGCCTAAATACAAACACAATGCAAAATACAAATTAGGTCGTCTTGCATTTTTTGATGCATGTTGATTTAATGCTACTCATGAAAATACTAGTAATTTTTTTATATAAAAACCTAATTCACATGAAATTTACTGTTTAGTAAGTCATAGGACGTACTAAACAGTAAATTTTTTAAGAGAGGAAAAAAATGAAAAACTGTTTGGAAAAATTGTGGAGAAGTAAATGGAGTTACAGAACCTTCCATGCCTAACCAAGAAATGAAAGCAATTTGTAACTTCAAGATGTGCAGAGGGTATTAAATCCACCCAAAGTAACATAAAAAGCCAGGTCAAAAAATGGGGATATCAATGCCAGGAGGAATATGAACCCAGAAAAACACCAAATACTGCTTCATTAATCGCCTACTAGATTCATGATTCAAATTGAATTTCAAATTTAAAATATAAAGATTTATTAAATATTTATCATCATTCCAATATGACTTACCTAAATAAACTATATCTGTAAAAGTTATAGAGAATATAAAAATAAAATTGGGGGGGGGGTACTGGAGATTGAACCCAGGGGTACTTGACCGCTAAGCCATATCCCCAGCCCTACTTTGTATTTTATTTAGAGACAGGGTCTCACTAAGTAGCTCAGCTCCTTGCTTTTGCTAAGGTCGGCTTTGAACTTGTGATCCTCCTGCCTAAGCCTCCCAAACCACTGGGATTACAGGCTTGTGCCACCATTCCCGGCAAGAACAACAACAAAAAAAACTTTTAAAGAAAAAATCCTTTGATTGTTGAAGACACAAAATTAGCCAAGGTTAGATGGTTATAGACTAAAGTCGTTTCAATCTGGGGGTGGGAGGGAGGAAACCAACTCATAGTTTAACGGTCTACCTTTCATTGCCACTATGTATTTTTAATAGTCAGTTTCATCAAATCTTGAGTTTATCAAAATTAGCACCGGACAAAAATAACCATGATCACCTTTCATTATGAAAAAGGCTACTAACACTGGTAGAGTCACAGACAAACACAGCTGTGATCCCATTGCTACTCTTGGACTTTCTTCTACCCACCTGAAGAGGTCTCCAAACTTGCTTCTGAGGTGGCTACAGGACACATAGAGGTCGTAGAGGTAGGCTAAGATGCATCTTTCGGGGGAAGAGCACTCTGAGGGGTTCACGACGTGCTTCACCACACCGCACAACCTGAGGACAAGACACAGGCAGATGAGGCCCACACAGTAGTGCACCCTCACCCAAGGCTTCAAGAACGAGGTGCCCACATACGACTCGATGACCAGCACAGCAAACTGAATCTCTGAACGCCAATATTCTGAGGAGGTACAGAAATGCTATACAACTTCAAGAAACAAAGACAACGAGAGATGGTGTGCAAGCTGTACTTGAAGAAGCACTGAGCCCTTTGACAGGGACATGGTGGAAAGGTGGAGGGGAGGACCTGCTGATTGAATTGAGTCACAAATGGGCCTGAGCCTTTGTAAGGCAGCAGCTCCAGGAAATAACCCTGGGAGACCTCCATTTCTGGGCTGGATCTGGCATCACTGGGGAATGCAGGTTGGGAGGCAAGCTGGAAAAAAATTGATCTCGGTTTACCTCTTTTCATAGTGACATCCTCTATGACCACTAGGGTCATAAGCACCCCGTCACGCATACAATTCTGTGTGACCCGCCAGGCAAAGGCCTCTGTCTATGCTTCTCCCACGCCCAGGTGAACTCGCCCGGGCACTCACTGGGCCCGATTGTGGGAGTCTGGCTCCTCCACCAGGCCTTCTGCTGTGGGTCTCCCCAGGACACCACACCACAGGAGTCAAGGTGATGGGACCAGTACTCTCACCCACCACCATCACCATAAAAAGGGGCTCCCAGGCACAGAAAGGTGAAGGGCCTGCAGCAGGGCAGGCAGCCAGCGCACAGCAGAAGGGGAGGAGAGCCTGGGCCCCCCAGACTAGACCTCTCCATGCTGAGGGGACAGGGGAAGCAGAAGCATCTGCAGGGCCCAAGCCACAATGGACAGCAGGAGTACAGGTGCCAAGGGGGACCCCGGGACTACCTGAAGAAATGCCCAGAGCATCCCAAACCCTGGCAAGGAACAGTGAGAGATGGGCCAGCCAGCAGAGAATGAAGCTGACCATTAGAGGAAAACCTCACACAATCATTTTTAAAAGTAGTGACTGGAATTGTGGTTGACTACATAAACAAAAGAGATCCCGATACATCCTAAAGCCAAGAATTCTACTGTGTCTAAAGGAAACAAACACGTGAGAAATGGTCAGCTAGCCAGGGTGTAGTAGTGTTTTCTCAACTTCTCTGACTTGCTGGAGGTGAGGAAGGCATCACACTGTGATTCTGGATGACCACTCACATAAGTACAAAAAAACTAATGTCATCATTTGAGGAAAAATATTTACCCTTACTACGTATAATCAAGTAAAAAGAAAAGGAAACGTCAAACATAATTTTATGAATATTCAATAGTATGTAAATTTAAAATGTAAAAATCAATGATACTAAAATTCTTTTCAAGTTAAAACATAAAACACAGTCAAGCAAAAACACTTGTCATGTGGGCTGGGATGTAGCTTAGCAGGATAACGCTTGGCCAGCACGCACCAGGCCCCTGGCTCAGTTCCCCAGCACTGCAAACAAACCAAACCTGTACTTGTCACAACTCAACAAAATGATTTCATGAACAACTAGAGGATTTCCATGCACAATCTTTAAAGTATGATATAGCTTGAATAATAGGAATAAACTCCCAACCAGGAAGACCTGTTAAAAGCCGTGAGAGTCATTGTCTATGTTATATTGGACAACATACACTGCTACACTACCTACCAAACCCTTTATTTAAAATGCCCAAGTCCCAGTTTCTTGACCTATAAAATGATACTAAAATTCAAAGATAGATATGCTCTTGCATAGTAAAGTTTCTGAGATATTTCAGACTTCACTTCCTAATCTAAGTGTACAGTTAACATACACAAAAGGTACCATTTGATGTGCCCCAGAAAGCTGCTGCTCCACCGAGGCCACCTGAGGAACAACATAGTCAATCACATGTGCTAGATCACAGCAAACAGTCACTGCTGCACCAAAGAACTCTTCTTTTGAGCTTAGGAGGAAAAAAAAAAAAAAGAAAAATGGGAGGCTGTGTTTGTGTAAAAAGCCCAGTGGGGGAAAGGGGAGTGGACAGAGCGGGGCTGGCTCTACCTTACCTTGGGCCCCCGAGCCTCTGTCTCTGATGGGCAGAGCAGGTTTATCTCCTCAGATCAACTCCACTGGCAGCAGCAGAGCAAACTCTATAACAGCCACAAACCAAAAGCACACAACACACCAAGAACAAACAAAGACACTGGTTCTAAGTTAGCTCTTGTCAAAAGATGCTGTGAATCACAAAGATGAAACTGAAGCATCACTTCACTGACAATGAATGCAAAGCTGTATTTGGTGTTGGATTCTCCAAAAAACCAAAATTACAGGAAAAGAGAAGTTACAAGCATTCCCTCTTAATGAGCCAGGATGCTGGGCAGCATGAAGGATGGAGGCCATCAATGACCAGCCTCCCGTTCTTAGAAACCAGGGCGTGATCAGGAAGGCAGCAAGGAGGAGGGAGAGGAGGAAGGCCTCGGGCTTAACCAGAAAAGTGATTCTGTCTCCTCCTCTGATAGAGCCTTGGTGGCAGGAGTATTCTTTTAACTGTTTTAATTGAAATAAAAACAGGCACTATTGTTCTCTTAATAGTACCAGACACTTTCGGATTTGAAAAACGGTGGCATTTTATATACCAACCCTTCAAACACCTGGGCTGTCTGCTCAGGATTCAGGATCAGACAACTATGATAGCGCCTGAGAACGGCCACGATGCACACGCAGAGCCCCGTGGTGTAGCTGCCTGCCAGGCTGGAGGACTTGAGGAGCAGCTCGGCTTCCACGACACTCAGCTCATTCAGCAACTGTAAGAACAGAGAAGGAATGAAAAAATGCAGGTGCCACAACACAAAGGAGAACCAGTCTCAGCAACCATGAGCACTCCGTGCTGTGCGCCACTGCAGTGGAGAACGTGGACTCATGAATCAGACATCTTTTTATTTTTAAGCCTGTTTATACAAGAACTTTGTGTTCTTCTGTCTGGACACGAGGGTGTGTAAGATGAGGAAGCACCCAGTGCCAGGCAGCCCCAAGTACTGGAATAGATCAGTGAAGCTGATATATACTACAGAATAAGGAAATCAAGGTTAAAATCCATTCACTAATAATACTAGGAAATAAAGAAACAAGCTAAATCAAATTTTAAGGACTTTATTGGTCCTCACAACTGTGTTAATGAACAGCAATTGGTTCCATTCAAATGGGCTGAGGTGCCCAACAGAGGCCAGGAGGAGTGGGATAGGGGAGGGATGGGGAAAGCTGATCAATGGGCACTGAGCTACAGTCGGAAGCAAGACGTTCTGGTGCTACAGGTAACCAGGACATACTGCACATTTCAAAGAGCTGGAAGAAGGGATTTTGAAAATTTTCACTGTAAAGAAATGATAAATATTCCATGAGGCAAGTTATGTTTAACCTGGAACGAACATTGTACAATGTGTACGTTCATAGAAATATTACACAGAACCCCTATTTATTTGTATATTTTACATAAAACTATATATGAACAGTTTTTATGGTTTTGAGTGTCAATTTTAAATAAATTTAGGCTAGGCGTGGTGGCATAGACCTGTCATCTTAGCCCTCAGGAGGCTGAGGCAGAAGGATCAATGAAGACCAGCTGGAGTTTAAGCCTAGCCTGGACATCACCATGAGACCCTGTCTCAATTTTTTTTAATTTAAAAATAATACATTTTAAAACATAAATTCCGCAATGCCTGATAGGTTGGCTCTCCCAAAGTTAAGGAAACGCGGTCTCTCTGACACCTGTATAGCGAAGTCAATGAGTCCATTGATGTTCAGTGCGGGCTCCATGAGATCGAAGATGAGCTGTATGTGGTGGGCCAGCGGGAGGTGGTAGGACGTCCCTGAAGCAAAGCTGGTGATCTGCTCCAGCACGTTGTTAGAGATCTGAGCAGACAGAGTGAGGCCGTCACACACCGATTCCCAAACCATCTTTTAGATAAATTATTTTACTTCGCTAAGACATGGAATTTATGACATTCTACTAGATGAAAATTAAAACATATTTTCACAGAAACCAAAACCATGTACAGATCAAACAGCTTTTTTTATTTTTTATTTAGTTATAGATGGATACAATATCTTTCTTTTTTTTTCATGTGGGGCTGAGGATCAAACCCAGAGCCTCACATGTGCGAGGTACGCGCTCTACCACTGAGCCACAGAACCGGCCCCTCAAACAGCTTTTCGATGTGTCTAAATAACCATCAAAGGATTTGTAAAATAAAATAGATTTGGTTTCTTCTCAATGTCATGGCATTTCATTTTAATCATTGACATGTGTGCTACGGGGCCAGGGAGTCATAACATCAGCCTTGCATTAGGGATTATTTTATATATTACTGATTATTAACATAAGGTAAAAGTGGTTACATAATAAAAACAAGCTCCTGGGCTGGGGCTGATGCTCAGTGGTGGAGCAATTGCCTATCATGGGTGAGGAACTGACCTCAGCGCCACATAAAAATAAATAAATAAAGGTATTGTGTCCATCTACAAACTGTATAGTTTTATATATGTATAAAGTTCATGAAGGCTGGGGCTGGAGCTCAGCGGTAGAGCACTCCCCTAGCTTGTGCGAGGCGCTGGGTTCAATCCTCAGCACCACAAAAAATAAATAAATAAAAATAAAGTACAACTACAAAAATAAAATATTTTTTTTAAAAAAAGCACCCTTTGCCAGGCACAGTGACATATTCATGTGAAAAAATTCATGAAGGCTGAAAACACATATTGCACAAAAGGGACTTTTCAGGAAACGGTGACACATGCAATACATAAGAAGATAGTTTTAAATGGCTACCTGAGACGTCACTTGATGCTGATCGAAATATGACAGAAGTTGGAGTTTTGTGAACACCGTCTCCAGGGTTGGAAATGTTTCTTGTTTGTTCTTTCTGGCTTTTTGCCCTTCATCCCCAACTAAATGAACATAAAACACATAGGTTATTTTCCATTTACTCAAACTCCTGACTTTTTAAATAGATACTTTTCATTATCTAACATCATCATTGATCCCAGGCTGAAGAGCTCACATCAGTAGTTGGGCATACAAATTGCTTTAAAAATGAAGTTAATGTATTAATTCAGTCCTTCCCTGGGACAAAACCAATACATAAAACCAACAGACTTGAGTTCATAGATCCAGCTAAGAAATCCAAAACACACCTCTGTTTCTGCAGATAGGCTCCATATACCTAAATATAACAAACTGCTTAAAACCTCATGTAAAAGGATGCAAAGTACTCTTGGAAATTTACATCCACTTTTTTAAAAAATAAAAAAAAGGTAACAAATTAGCAGTGGTTCTTAATATTTATTTGAATGATATTTGTGTGACTAAAATATAGTCATAATTATATATTTCCCCTATCTATTTTAGGTTAACTTGCTTTCATAACATATATTATTGATCTTTTGTTGCTTAATTTTCATTTGAAAATGTTTAAGCCCTGATATTATTGGCCTTTTAAACAAATAGTTCTAATAAAATTCATTAATGTTTTCATGCAAATGCAGAAGGAAGTCTGAGCAAGTTCCAATGAAAATGCTACTAGATTGGAAATTCTTCTGGGTAAGACCTGGCTGATCTAACAACACTATTAATGGCTTGGAACCATAAAACCTTCCTTTTTTTTTTTTTTTTTTTGTTTTCTTTGCAGGGAGGGGGTGGGGAGGGGTGGGGAGGAGTGGGGAGGTTGAGGGCAGAAACCTCTGAGAACCACTGAGCTACATCTCCAGCCTTTTTTTTTTTTTTTTTTTTTTTTTTTTTGAGATAGGGTCTCATCAAGTTGCCAAGGTGGGCCTCCAACTTGCAATGATGCTGCCTCAGCTTCTGGGAGTTGGGAGTTGCTGGGATTACAGGCAGGCACCACCACACCCAGTATCAAAATCTTATTTTATGTTCCCTGAACTGAAATAAATGCTAACACAAGCTCTTTTCTCCCTACCAGTCTTCATTTTTCCAGGAAAAAAAAAAGAGGAAGGGTAAATTTCCATTACTCTGAGTATAACTGGCCAGCCTCTGGTGCTCATACTAAATGACAAGCAATGACTTCACATGCAGGCTGTTAACCAGAGGAGACTTATTGCATCCCTGACTGACATCTTTCTGGTTGAGGAGTTTTATCTAAAATGAAGGAAAGACAGGAGGATGGAGGAGGCTGCTCGCGGTGGGTTTCCATTACTGACATCTCAGAAGGCACAGAGAACAATGGTTTTCCAAGTTCAGGGGCTAGAAGTGCCTTCACTTCAGGGACTGCTACAAAGATAGCACAGACAATAGTCTGGCTCTAAAAACCATGAAGGAAGGAAGCCATTTCCACATGAATGGCCAACCCACTTCCTTCCCTTCCACCTCCTCCAGCCTTCCAAACCCAGACTCTACGCAGACCTGGGTACCCTCTGCAAGTCATTGAGACTGAGCCACAGGACTTTCACCTAAAGGAGACAGTGACCCCATCCCCTTTCCAAGCACACCAACAGAAGTCTCAAATATTGTTTGCTAGCTAGTTTCAAGGCTTCTCAATTCAATCTTCTCTTGAAACTCATTTCCTCTTTTCTCTAAGAGAGAAAACAACCCAATAATATAAATAGTTTTCTTAGAGCACTTTCCTCTGCAAGCTCTAGAACACCAAAAGTCTCATTTGCACAGCTCGTGGCTACTCCCACCAAGTGCGGGTGCACTGTGAGGCCCTTCCCCAGCTGTGAAAGGGGTGAGGGAAGGTGAGCCAAGCAGACCAAGGAGACACGAAGCCCTTTTCATGCCTGTACACACCCCTTACTGGAAGAAAGAGAGGCTGTTTGGATTACTTGTGCTGTTTTGGATTACTTATTCTCTCTAGGAAAGATCTAGAAAAATAAGCTCTAGTAATTTTGCCTGTTAAAAAATTAAGACTGAATGCCCCGTGGAGAGGTCCACAGCAGAGTGGCCAGGGGCTGAGAGGTGGCTTATGCCACAGGCAGGAAGAAGGCTGTTTGAAAATGTAGACATTCTTTCTTCATATTCCTGAAGGATTTGGAAAAAAAAAATGAGTGGAAGGGATGTATATGTGTGTGTGTGTGTGTGTGTATAATGATATCATATTTTAAATCATATGACTGCATAATGAAATAAACCTTGAAAAAGCAATTAAGCAGATCTGAAAAGGATAACTACAAAGGTCCAATTGTGCAAGGTGATGACACCACATAAAGATATGGCTTCACTATAAAAACTACAAAAAAACACAGAGAAAGAATTGCAAGTGACAAGGCCATTACCTGCAAAGGCCTAATTTTCCCTTCTAGCTGAGATTATCTGGTGACATTGTGGCTTCCATACCCACTGAGTTCCTCTTCTGAGTCACTAAGAACAGACCAGCAATTACACTGTGATGGTTGTGACTGTCGTGTGTGCGTCAGTGCCCACAGCAAAGCAAACTGCGAGCCGGGGTAATGGCAGAAAAGATATGGGGAGGGGGAGCTCCTCTAGACTGGGGTCTTCCCACTCCGCCTCAGGAGTCCCTTCATTACTACCTGGAAACTCTGGTCCAGATTAGAAAGGTACAGAATAAAAATCACCTGCATCTACCTTTACACGATGGCCTGTTAATCCAAAGACTGCTACTAATGGACTCCAGCTCTAAATACTTAAATGTGCTTATTCATATTTCAATGTGACAGTCATCAGTGAGAGGAAACACACTGGAGACAGTGACACAGAGCATTTTGATAAACGCTGCAAAGAGGGGGGACAGCAGGCCCTGCGGGAGTTGTGCGTGGAGGCCTTACCGCCTGTCTCTGTGGTGCTCTTCTTGTTCAGGATTTTCAGGATGTCTTTGGTGATCTTCTTCAACTGGTGCCGGGCCTCCTCGCGCTCCTTGCCCACTCCGTAGAGGAGGATTGTGCGCTGGTTACATTCATGACTCGAGGACTCATCCTGAAAAGCGGGGGATGTGGTTGTTCTGAAACTGTGCACAGGGGCGGAGCTGCCCAGCTCAGTCTTGAATCCCAGAGCAGCACCTGCAGCCGTCCCTACCCTGTGGGACGCCTCCACCTCCACCAGCCATGGTGTTCCAGTCTGGAACTTGCTAAACCTTAAGAAAAAGGTGTCGACCGACCTGCAGTCTTCATAGGAGCATTTGAGGTGGGCAAACAACACAGAGTAAGTTCTGACTACTGAAAAACTTTTCATTATTTAAGGCTAAACATGGTATTAATCTCATATCATGTAACATAACATCCAGTTGAACTTTTTCATAAAGGAAAATGGTATTTCTTACTAAGTTTGGTTTTAGGTATGCAGTGATGGTTTATGTTTCATATTTAGAGAAAATTCCTACTAGGATCTTCAATACTGTAGCAAAATATTTCATTTACTTCTGACATGACGGTATGAGACATTTATATTTATTTTCAAGTGACAAAACAGTTAGGAGCGGGGGTCTCATTGGTGTGGTGGCTGATCCTAAGCCGCACCTGTTCTGCTGCCCCCTCACTTGCCTAGTGACCCTGCCCCACCCCAACAGAGAATGTGGCTCTTCTTCCCCCAAGGGAAATCATCTGGTCTTGGCCTTACAGAAGCGCGGATACACACACCACGGGGTGCCCAGCTCAGCCAGGGGAATATCCACCTGGCTGTGGGCGTTTTCCTGGCTCCCCAGCCCCGGCCCTGGCCTTCCCTGGCCCTGGCCTTCCATACCCTCTGCAGCCCCGCCCTTCATATGCCTCCTTTGCCATCGCCTGGCACATCTCTGTCCAGGCCAGGCGCTTTCCCTGCTGCCCAGCATTGTATTCTGAGGAGCTTGGGGGAGGAACACTTCTCCTGGGGACACAAGGGCACTGTGTCACCATTAGTAATGGCCGCAGCCAAGAGTGGCAGACTCCAGTGCTTGGGGCCCCAGTCGCAGGCCACTTACAGGGACTTGGCACCAACAGCACTTTGCCTCTGCAGACGTGAATGGAGCCTGTGCGTCCTGCAGCTGTCACGTGGCTCTTTGCCTCCTCTATTCTGTCCCTCATTCCATGTGCAACGCCTGCCTCAGGGCCATGCCTCTTTTCTGTCATACTCTGCTAGAAGCCATTTACTTGTCCACCTTGCTCATCTATCAGGGAACTTGGGCTCAAATCTGAAAACTACAAACCTCGGGCAGGGCCCATCCTGTACCCTGGCAACTGCTTCCAGCAAAGGCTTCGTCAGAAGACCCTAACATAAATGTTTGTGTGCGGGGTGATGGGAAGACTGACCAAAGTCAACTCTACACGGCAGGCACCTCGGGCAAGACAACATGCTACAGACCCTGCTGCAGAGCCAGAAGTCCACACGGGGATGGTGGGGAGGAGGGCAATCTAGAACGGTCTCTGTGCTCATCACGACAGCACAGGACACTGGGCCGCATGCTGCACCAACAGCAGCCCAGCCCACAGTGAGCATGCCATGGTCACACCACTTGACGGCTCTGTGACCTGGTTAAAGAACCTTGTCCACTCTCAGTTCCTTCCCCTGAGAAACAGGGTACCACTGCCTTGCTTGTTGGTGTTCTGTGAGTGCCACTGAGATACAGGGTGTGATGTGAGATGGTGGGAGCCTCCTGTACACGGCTCCCAGCAGGTGGTTCCCAGTCTGGGTTCCGCCCTCACCCTGCTGCATCGCTCAACATTCCCCAGAGACCCTAGCATGGCTCCTTCCTTTGCTCTTCCTGCCTAAAACACTACCAACAGCCTCCATCCATCACCCCTGCTGAAAGGCTGTGCACAAGTGCAGTGTCAGGTCCTCCACTCTGTCACCCAGTCACTGAGAGCCTCAGCACAGAAGGACAGGGAGGAGGGAGGAGAGCCAGAGCACTTCTCACAATGTCACTTGTTCATTTCTAGGTGTCTGTTCATTTCTAGGTGTCTCCCCAGTTAGAACACAGCTTTGTAAAAGACGTATCTTGCTTGTTTTACTCATTCTTATGTTCTTAATAAGCACCAAGGTGGCTTTAATACCTGCTGAGTACATCACATAAAAAACTACATGGGCAAATGAATATATAGCTAAAGGGACTGAGCAAGAATGAAGGTAAGAACAAAAAACAGCTTTATAGGAAGCTTCACTTGACAATTAAGTGCAGACAAAACTGTGGGCAAGAAGTGAGAGAAAAATAGAAAGTGTGAGCAAGAATGTTTGCAGGGAGCTGGACTCGCCTGCACCTGCAGCAGCTCGGGAGGCTGAGGCAGGACAGCGAGGTAGAGGTCAGCTGGGCAACTTATTAAAGAGTGTGTCTCATTTAAAAAAAAAAAAAAAAAAGCGCTGGGGAGGGTCCTGGGAATGTAATTGGTAAGGCAGCCCTGGGTTCAATCCCCAGGACAAAAAAAAAAAAAAAACCGCAGCATAGAGAGCAAAGCCAGCTGTGGGGACAAAGACCAAGAGGAATCCGAAGGACCTTAGGGAAGGGTCAGGTGCCTGGGTCCAAGGAGTGAATGTACATCTCACTGGATTTTAAGAGAGAACCACTTGAAAAATTGATCAAGGAAATTGAAAGAGAGAAAAAGAGACATCCTAAGGGCTGGGAGGACGTTATCTGTGCCAGGAAGTGAGGGTGATTGGAAGTGGACCACAGATGTGTTTGCGTTGATGCCAACTCAGGGACCCTGAGTCGAGCCCAAGCCAGTGTGGCAGATCCAGCAAGGTGCAGGACATCCACATTCCCTTCAGGAGGGGTACAGAGCCGAGAGGGCAGGACATGCAGAAGCCACCGTGGACGCACACAAGGCCTCAGAACTACACGTAAAGTCACAGGCAGGCTCTCGAGAGCCAGGGAGCAGACACAGGAAACAGGATCGACAGTGCTGGACCAAGCTGTGGACAGGAGATTCTGGGGACCATCTGGGGACCTCAAACAGAAGCTGCTCCAGAGCCACAGCAGAAGGAAGCTGAAACAAGGGGTGAAGACCGCAGTGATGAGGGAGGTTGGAGAGGTGACCTGCACTGAGGAGGACGGCGTGGGCAGCAGCGTCAAGACAAGGTCCACTTGGCCACCAGCAGCAGACGCTGGTCCCTCAGCTATCATTAAAATCTAGAACTGTCCTTAAAGGACATCAAGATCGAAGAGCAAACAACTGATGAGGAGACAGGAGGTGATGGGCTGGGGTCTGCGTGAATGTGGAGAGACAGAGGGACCACATTCAGGGAAAGGTGACTGCCATTAGCGTACCAGCTTTCAGAGAGAGCCCTCTTGCACATCGCCAAGCTGCTGTTTTTGAATAGGTTACAAGATGTGTGTATGTCAAATGTTGCACAAGTAGAAGACAGGAGACTCTTCACATGGCAATTTATATCAAATGAGAAGAAAGCCAAGCTACAAAAGGAACCAAACGTTCCCCAAGGCACCGGTGGGTTCCAAGCTTGCAGGGTTGCAGGTAACATGTAGGATCTGAGATCACCTCCAAGGTTTGCTCTATGGCTTATCTCCAAGGGATACAGTGAGTGGACAGGAAAGAACCACTGGAGAGGCTTCAGAAGTCAGGTCCACTCAGGCTGGCCCACCCAATGCAGGTCAAGTCCTGTTGTCTCGGCCCCAGACCAGTCACTCTCTCTCCCCGCAGCTACCACTTGCACCCACAGAGACTAAGGTGAGCAAGGAACTAGGGGGGTGCACACCTGAAACCTGGGGAGCTGAGTGCCCCATAGGAACAAAATGCGTGTCTTCAGCCTAACACCCCTGGAAGGAAGGAGGAGGGCTACGGTTGAGGTCTTCTGGGAGCCACTCGAACCACTTTAAAATAAGTGATTACAGATGTGACTGAAATGTGTGTGTGTTCACAAAGATGGTGGCGAGTCTATGGCAGCTGCTTGTTTAATAATCACAGAATTCAGAAATTACTAAAGTACTAAAGAAAAACAAAAACAATCCCATTTTGAATGTGCTTCCTTTTATGCCAACCACTTGTGAAACAGATGAAATAGATGCAACTGCCCTGATAAAACACTGCATTTAGCACTTCCCCAAAGTCCTTTCCTTGTTACGTGTCAACATTCAAATGGAAGCCTGCGCACACCCTGGGAGAGCTGCAGGGCACCCTGCCACCTCATCTCTACAACCTCATCTCTACAAAAAGGAGTAAACACAGCTTTAAGAACAATAGCTTGGGCTGCGGCTGTGGCTCAGTGGTACAGCACCCGCCTCGCAGGTGTGAGACCCTGGGTTCAATCCTCAGCACCACATAAAAATAAATATATAAATAAACAAATAAAGATATTGTGTCCATCTACAACTAAAAAAAAAATTAAAGAAAGAACAATATCTTTCTTAAAAATGTTTATTAAAACAAAGAGCACTTACAAGATGCCTTTGAACATTATTTCTTTCAGCTCAATCTCTCAATGTCTCTCAAACTAATGTCTCTGGAAGAAAATAATCTCAAATGAATGTTGTGCCAGTAGCAAGCCCTCGAAGCTGGCAGGAAGAGGGTGTATGGGTGAGGAGGCTGCGCCAAGGCACAGGAAGGCCGCAGCTGCTTCCCATCAGGACACCTCTGAGGGCGCGACCTTGCTGTGGATCTAGGGAGCAGGAGACAGGTCTGACTTGGTTACACGGGTCTTGTCCTACATCAGCTGAGAGCCCATGGTACACTAGTCCTCTGCTGCCAAGCAAAAACCAAAGGAAGGAGCATTCTCCCAGGCCGAGTACCCGTGCCCGAGGGTCTTTTGTGAATCTAACTCACACGCTCATACTCCAGGGGAGAAAGCTATGCCAGCTGTTGCAGTGACACCTTGCTTTAAAACATGTCCTGTGCCAGGTGCTGTGGCGCTTGCCTATAATCCCAGCAATTCAGGAGGCTGAGGCAGGAGGATCTCAAGTTCAAAGCCAGCCTCAGCAACAGCAAGGTGCTAAGCAACTCAGTGAGAACCTGTCTCTAAATAAGATACATAAAGGGCTAGGGATGTGGCTGGCTCAGAGGTCCAGTGCCTGAGTTCAATCCCCAGTACCAAAAAAATAAGTAAAAATTAAAAAATTGTCTTGTGAAGATGCTCATTAACATCACGAAGACCACAGTTCGAGCCATAGTCTGTTAGAACTAAATGAGCCCAAGAGCTGATGGAATGTCTTATTATAGCTCCACAGTTGGTTCCACAAGGACCACAGAATCTTGCCCTTCCAAGGAAGGGCCCCTGGGTTCACAGCAATCCTAGCTGAACCAAATACTTTTAGATGAGCAGAAAGTGACAAATGTCTTCAATGGATGTGGTAAAATTAAAAAACCAATTAAACCACTTGAAAATAAAAGTTGTTCATTCTTCTAAACCATCTCAATCAGAGAAAACAACCAAACTTAGCCCTGTTCCCAGTGGCACATGACAAACCGTGGATGGTGCTGAGGTTTATCATAGAGGCTGAAGCGGCCACCTGGCTCTGCTGTATGGTATCAGGCTTTTCCAACCTGAGACACTTTCACTTAAAGACTGGACTCACTTTCAGGGTCAGGTGGCTTAAACGGGCATCTGACAGTCTCCAGTGAGAAAATATTGTAAGAGAGACTTCATAGCCATGTGTGTGTGTGTGTGTTGTGTGTTGTGTGTGTCCATGTATGAGCACAGTGATATTTACAAAAAGGTAAAAAGCAGCAACAAGTCTCACCCTCATTTTCACCCCTATCTTTTCCCCATTGGTTTAAAAGTTAAAAAACTCTCTGCAGTAGGAACACAGGATGCCTTAACTCGAGGTTATCCTTCCCCCAAACTCAAAGCTAGGAAAAAAGAAACTTTAGAATACATTTACATGTGAGATCTCTTCAAGAAGAGCAGGAAGGATGCTTTCTGGAGCAGCCTGGCAATGCACATAGCTGCTTCCCTAATGTAATTGTAGACTCTGACCATGTATAATGGCAGGAAACTGCTTTGCCTACAAAGGAGCTAATCAAACACAGATTTAAAATAATGACATTATTAACCAGAGGAAAAAACCAGGGTGAGAGGCTGTACATCCCTAGCCAACACACATTTGGAGTTAATGTTATTACCTCTTAGCAGGTAATAGATCACCCAGCATTGGGCACAGTGTGTTTTCAGGGGAGGAAGCAAGTGAGAAAACAAGCCTGCAGCCGTCTGCAGGAAGCAGACTTTGAAGGCTCGATTTCAACGTGGAATTATAATTTGCAAGGAAAATAACCCAAAGAACTCCAATTATTATTAATCAGCAACCCTATGGCAGGTTCCAACAAGAAGCTGTAAGATTTCAAATGGCTTTTAGAAAATGACTTCTCAGCCACCCTTGCCCCCACATTTTCCCAGGAAATAAAAGCAGAAGTTCTAAAAGCAGACAGATGGAAGTTCAGTGTCTGTCTAGCTTTGGGGCAACAGTGTTCAAGGTAACCTCTGATTTGTGAAGTTCTTTCTTCGTCTCTCTCTCTCTCTCTCTCCTTTTCTCTCTAGAACCCCTTAGATTTCACTGATGAAAACTCTGCAAATTCTCCATCACAAAGACGATTGACAACTAAACTAAGACGCTAACAGGAAAATATCAGAAGCCAGTCTGAAAACTGTACGGAGGACCATCACCGGAGACATTCGAGTCCCGCAGTGTCAGCCCCGTAACCAGGTAATGTTCTACCGAGAGGTCCTGGACGGCATGTGTTCACACTGGGGGTGTGTGTGTGCATTTTGTCACAAGTTTTTCTTAAAATTGAAAATCTAAAGTAATAATATAGGTACAAATTTGGAGGAAAAATTAAAATACAAGCCATATTAATGATATCGGGGACAATAGTTAAGCTCTACACTAAAAAACTTAACACAAAGCATGGAAAATAAAATATAAACAGCTTTACTTATTTAATCTTGACTACAGAATGATACGCATATATGGAGGGAGCGGAAATTCTTGGTATCAAGAATACTTTTTTAAAAAACTTACATTCTATGCCAAAGGAACATTCCCAAACCAGAATTGCTAACTCTGCCAGGGAGCAAACAAGAGCAAGAAAAGAGCAGGAACATGGGGGGACATTCAGTGAACACCTATCCTTGAAATGCTGGGGTGCTGGTGACATTTAGCTCTTCCTTTTATTGAAATGTTTAGTAGGTGGGGAAGGCATTAAAAATTAAAGACATACTGGGACAACAGGATTCTTGTTTTATTTTATACAAGGATGGACAGAGAAAAAAAGAACCTGTTAATATCAGACGGAATTTAGTGTTACCTTCATTTGTTAAATATCTTACATGAACGATTTGTTTTTAATTTAGATATTTGTGTTGTCAACATAATCATGTCTGAATACCAGGAAAAATTTTTATTAAATTCAGTTCTATTTGTCTGTGATGAAACAGATTGCAAACTTCATCAAGTTTTGCAACTGAGATGTGAGACAGCACATTCAAGTCAGTGTCAGCCTTCTCTATGGCAGCCTGTTGTGGTGACAACACAAGACCAGACAACCTGGTTTCATTTCATCTTAGCTGCCATCATACACCCCATCAACCTAGGCAACCAGCCCTGGCTGTTCTGAACAAGCCGACTGATGACCACTATACAGAGACACTTCCTTTTTTATTTTCTATTTTGAAATTTAAACTGAATGATATTCAGGAAATGTACATAAGACTTTAAATATACTCAATTTGCAAATGAGATACAGGTGGATGGAAAACATCTGCTACTAAATGATGTGTCTCTGTGAGGCCAAGGTTTTAAGGGGTGGCTGAGCCATGCAGGGGTAGGAATGTCCTCTAGCATACAGGAAAATGCTGTCGCTTCTTCTGTTCTGGCCTCAGATTCAGTATCTTCCTTATCTAACAGGTTTCCCAGAGTGCTCCAATCCCGTGTCTTGCTGCTCTCTAAGGTCCTACGGGCAATTGCCACTCACCTCTCCCTCAAGCCCTTAGAGTGCAGGGGCCAGGAAGGAGGCTGGTGGGGGGGCAGGGGGCCACAAGCATAAACCCACAGGCAAAGGCAGGACGTGGCCTCTGCTGCCTGCTCTACACAAACGCAGGTGGCCACTGAGAAGGCCCAGGGCCTTCTCCCGCTGCAGGCCAGAAGTACAGAGTGCCTGCAGAGCAGGGTAAGTGCTGCAGGTCACCTGGCCCAGCTGGGGACGCAGTGCTCGCTAAGGAGAAATATTCCAAGACTCTGCTTCCTGTGGTCCTACTAAGAGTCCCAATGAGCACCAGAAAAAAAAAAAATCAAGTTTGGGGGAAGGGTGGGGGGTAATAGCAAAACCAGCTCCCTGGTACTAAAACAAGCCTCCCCTGCCCCCTCTCCAGGTGGCAGAGGAAATGCTACCCAGTGACAACCTCACCTTGGCCCCGGGCAACAGCAGCGTGTGTGCCCGGGACTACAAGATCACCCAGGTGCTCTTCCCACTGCTCTACACCCTCCTCTTCTTCGTGGGACTTGTCACCAATAGCCTGGCGATGAGGATTTTCTTTCAAATTCGCAGTAAATCCAACTTCATTATTTTCCTTAAGAACACGGTCATTTCGGATCTCCTCATGATTCTGACTTTTCCATTCAAAATCCTCAGTGATGCCAAGCTGGGCCCCGGGCCCCTGAGGACCTTTGTCTGCCAGGTAACCTCCGTCGTGTTCTACTTCACGATGTACATCAGCATCTCGTTCCTAGGCCTGATAACCATCGACCGCTACCAGAAGACCACCCGGCCGTTCAAGACATCCAGCCCCAAGAGCCTCCTGGGCGCCAAGGTGCTCTCCGTGGTCATCTGGGCCTTCATGTTCTTACTGTCCTTGCCCAACATGATCCTCACCAACAGGCGGCCGAGGGACAAGAGCGTGAAGAAGTGCTCTTTCCTCAAGTCGGAGTTCGGGCTGGTCTGGCACGAGATCACCAACTACATCTGCCAGGTCATCTTCTGGATCAATTTCCTAATTGTCATCGTGTGCTACACGCTCATTACTAAAGAGCTCTACAGGTCCTACATGAGGACGCGGGGGTCCAGCAAGGCGCCCAGGAAGAAGGTGAACGTCAGGGTGTTCATCGTCATCGCGGTGTTTTTCCTGTGCTTTGTGCCTTTCCACTTTGCCCGCATCCCCTACACCCTGAGCCAGACCCGGGAGGTCTTCGACTGCGCGGCACAGAACACCCTGTTCTACGTGAAGGAGAGCACCTTGTGGCTCACCTCCCTGAATGCCTGCCTGGACCCCTTCATCTATTTCTTTCTTTGCAAGTCCTTTAGGAATTCCTTGATAAGTATGCTCAAGTGCCCCAGTTCTGCAATGGCCCCATCCCGGGGGGACAAGAAGAAAGCAGAGGGTGCTGATGACCCAAGCGAAGAGACTCCAATGTAAGCAAGTTCCCTGGGGGACAGTCTCAGTGTGCTGGGGTCCAGAACTCCTCCAAGGAAAGCACCCAGCCAGCCAGGACCCTCACCAAGTAGTGGCGGAGTCAGTAGTGATGACTCCTGGAAAGAGCAGCAGAGACTAAGGGAGCCAGCTTCGCATGCTCCCAGCAAGCGAGGCTACCTAACCCCATGTAGCTCCCTGCGGGACAAGCAGCGTGTTACTGCCATGCTGCATGTAAAGCAGAAGCCAGGTCTGCAGAGCTCCTGCAAAGTGGGTCACTTGCTGACACCTACTGCTAGCTTCCATATGTCAGTGCTCACAACTGTGTGTTTTATAACCCCCTGGAAAAGAATGACCAATCTGATATAATTCCCTGACCCAAATGACACCTATTAAGGTAGAAGTACATCCAAGACCCCCAAACCAAACCCAGACCTACTGTGAAACCTAGAAAAACTTCAGTGGGTACACAAAGCATAATAACCACTGGCTCTTAACATGAACAAAATCCACAGACTAAACTAATTGAAATGGTATTTAATGGAACTGAATTGTTTGAAATGTTCATTAAGATAACAGACTTAAGGCATGCCGTTCCAATAAAGAATAGGCACAGCTAAGAAAATCATTACAGAAAGGACAGTCACTTTTATGATATAATAAAACTAAAAGAATTATTTGTATTTCCTTAACACTTGAGAAGAGAGTTTTACTAATATATTGACAACTTCGATGAACACAATACCATCATTGACACTTAATCTTTATTAACTGGCTTCTAGAAATACTTGCTACTTGAGTTAATAAAACATTTTCTCTTAGTAAGAAAAATGAACAAAATATGATTACAAAGTCGTACGGTGTAACTACTACATGAAAGTGAGTGAACTGTTTGGAATCATATATTTGTATTTGTGTGTATAATATAAAACTTTATATTAACCTTATCACTTTGTTGGAATTTCCTTTTTCAAAGTTACTACATACCATGACTCCTCCCACCCCCAACACAATAACATCAGACACCTCATACATTTAAGAAAGAACTGCTGCAAACCTGTTTTATCATGTCTCAGTGTGCAAAGTGTCTCTGAAGACAATGTGTCACCTCAATAAGTTCACAGGCCATACCTGGGAAGTCTGATTTCACACAAGCCATGCGGGATCCGATTGGTTGTTTTGTGGTGGTAATGGGGACTGAACCTAGCAGCACTTGACCACTGAGCTCCATCCCCCATCCTTTCCACTTTAATATGTGACAGGGTCTTGCGGAGTGGCTGAGGGCCATGCAAACTTGCTGAGGCTGACCTCAAACTTTCAATCCTCCTGCCTCAGTCTCCTGAGTTGCGGAATAACAGATGTGTTCCACTGTGCCTGGCCATACTAGATTTTTGTAAATATATTTTTACTTCTAATTGACACAGTAATGGTACATATTCATGGGGAAAGTTGTGACATTTTACTGACTGTATACAATGAGTACTAATTAGATAAAAGTCAAAGTACATAACAAAAAGCAGTTCACATCACTTATCTCAACTACTTATCATCAACAGAGGTGATTTTCAAACAGAAGATGGCCTCGTACCAATATGGAAATTCCAACGTCAGGGGAAAGTAGAACAGTGGAAGTCTGCTGAACTTCCGAGTCATCCAAACTCAGACTGCTGCTGGGTTAGATTTCAGTACAGAGATGAGCCCATTCAGCTCCCTAAGTGGTGTCCACTCTGGAACACCCACACTATCCTTCTGTGGCACTGCTCTCAGTGAGCACTGGATGTCAGCAGAGAGGCACAGAGATGTGGGCCAAAATCACACATGTGCCATCTACTGCTGGGCGCTGAGCAGTGGTCAGTCCTGCCGCGAAGGTTCACTGTTATATCAGATGCCCAGTAGCCATGCTCTGTGAGAGGAGTGCATACAATACCAGGATATATGATACCCAGGTGCTGGAGACTATGATCAGCAAACCTTATTTTGCCTATGCGTCGAAGGACACCCACCCCCGCTCGTCCACGTCAGAGGCAGAGAGTGGGTTAAAACTGAGTCCTCATGGTACCATGGAGCATGCTGGGAAAGGACAGGGTGGATAGATGGCCTGGACAATCCTCCTGCTACCCACTTCTAACTGAGATGATACTGTTCTACGGGAGACAAAAAAACTAGAACTGCTATGGAGACAGTGACATTTCAGTACAGAAGAGCTGTGAAGTATTCGGAAACCTCTATTTTACAGCTATGTACAGATCCCATGAGAACCCTCATCAGACTCAGCACCACACTGCTGGTGATTCTCTCCTCAAAGACAGTTAGAAATTCTGTTAGAATTAGAAATTAGGGTTAGAAATTCTGATGAATGCAAGGAACTCCATGTTCCATGATAACTTCTATTTAAAAAAAAAAAAAAAGCCAACTTTGTGGGCCTAGGTACAATAGTGAGAGATGCAGCAGAGGAGACAGTGGGAGTCCTGCACATAGCCCCGAGGGTCCCCAGTGGGGGATGCGGTGCCGCGTGGTTTCTCTCAGTGGCTTCCCTACAGGAGACACCTGCAGCAGGTGGCAGTGAACCACAGTCTGAGCCCAGCCCACCCACCGTGAGTTCCTCTCACAGCCCAGGACCTCAGAGTGTTGGGTACATTTTCAAAGCCAGTGGGGAAAGAGCTCGAGAGAAGAGTTGAACTCCGTGTCATTTCAATACCAAGTTCAATCTGGAATGTTCCTAAGTCTGGTTCACTGCAGCACTTCTACGCCACGCAGGCTTCATCTGCAGCTGCTCCATGATGGCAACAATTGTGCTGCATGGAGACAGGCTCATGGCACCCAAACTGAAAAATGTCCTAACTAGCTCTTCTTTTTTAAAAGGAGATTGTGCCAGCTGCCATGATGTATGCCTATAATCCCAGTGGCTCTGGAGGCTGACACAGGAGGATCACAAGTTCCAGGCTAGCCTCCACAATTTCCAGAGGCCCTAAGCAACTTAGTGAGAATCTGCCAAAATAAACAGGGTTGGGGATTCGGCTCAATGGCTAAGCATGACTGGGTTCAATCCCCAGTACCAAAAGAGACGGGGCCAGGGAGGGGGAGAGAGAGAGAGACTGCAGATCCCCTGCCCAGTACTTGAAGAACAGGAAGAAAAAATCTGCAGCATCAGAACACTCTCTTGACACACATAACTGCTCCTGTGGTTTGACACTGCAAAGAGCTGGCACACTCAGAGGACAATGCTCAGGGAGGGGCAGGACACCGCCAGCTAGGACTTTGAATGTGGAAGCCCCTTGACTCATCACTAATTAAGAGGTCCTGAGAAAGAGTCGGGAACAGGGCATGAGAAGGACTTTCCAGGAGAAATAGAAAGGGACAATAAAAACAGGAAAGGATACATATCCACCCCACCAATTACAATATAAATTTATATTTATGGCATAGGTTTTTTTTCACCCATAAGTTTCTAACTGATTTAAAAATATTTTTAATGGCAGTGTTAAAGAATCCCACCCTTGATGGGACAACCATTGGAAGAGAACATTCAATATTCTGAAACAAGACGTTTGATTCAGCAATCCTACTTCTAGACATTTCTTGCAAATATGTTAGAACAAATACACAAGAATACATAAAGATGGTTTTGGTGGTACTGGTGATAGAACCCAGGACCTCCAAACATGCTAGGCCAGTGCTCTACCACAGAGTTACATCTCCAGTCCTTAAATTGACACAGAGTTTCACTAAGTTGCCCACACTGGCCTTGAACTTGCCATCCTCCTGCTGCAGCCTCCCAAGCGGCTGGCACTGGTGTGTGCCACTGTGCCTAGCTTACAGCATTGTTTTAAATAACAAAAACTGGAAACAAACTAAGTTCCAACCAGTGGCAGCTTAACTAAGCTATGGTAGATTTATATATTCATTATTAAATTATTATAAATGTGTTCATTCTGTAAAAAAAACAGATCAGTCTAAATGCACTAATCAGTCTAAATATGAAATGAAACAAAACCCACTGTGTAAATAACTGTGTATATGTATGTAAATATACATGTTTGTATATATATTTCTGTGCACATATACATTGTTGTATGTGATATATATATATATATATATATATATATATATATATATATGCATGTATGTATGTAAGGGGGATTAAATTTCACCTTCTGCTACATATCCACGTGCATTTGAATTTTCAAACACATGCTTTCCTTTGGTTGTAGTTTGTGTCTAATGTCTCCCAAGGCTTCTTCCCAGCTGTGGGACTACTGGGAGACAGTGGTAACTCTCGGGGAAGGGGGCTTGGTGGAAGAGGTGGGGGATGCATGCCTGTGGAGGGCATGTGTCCCCAGGCCCTTCCACTCCCTGGTCCCCCCTCCCAGCCACCAGGAGACAGGAGCTTGCTCCACCACATGTTCCCCACCATGTTCTGCCTTGTCAAGAACCTACGGTGAAGAGCCCAACACAGTCTGAACCAGAACAAATCTTTTCCTTCAACTTAATTTTCTCAAAAATTTTGTCACAAAAATGGATACTTAACACACCTTTCACAACAAAGAATTTCAAAATAAATACTGAACATTTCAAATAATTTTGCAATTTTTTTTTGCCTGTTTCTGGTTCCATGCAGTAATTTTTGGTATTAACTTATAAAGATAGGTCGTCATATTGACTGTTACAGTGTGAAACTTATTTTCGCTTGCTGTCACTTTCGTTAGTCTCGTATGGAATTTTTACGACGATTCCACATGATCTGAGGAAGCACCTGGTACAGTGGTGCACTTTGATGGGAATTAAACGTCTCTTTTAGGAATAAAGATCTCACTTCAACTTTCATCCAGAGTGAAAGCAAAGACTTCCCGTAGTGGCAGATGCCATTTATGTGGCACCAGCTAGCCACATCCACAGGAACCCTTCCACTGCCCCGTGGATCCAACTGCAGGTGCCACAGGAAGACGGGGAATGGAGACAGCAGTTGATTCCGTTGGGCAGGCTGGTTTCTGTGGCCTCTCCCAGTATCCTCTCTGACACCCCCACCCCCACTGTCACAGGGCTTTGAGCCAATCAGGTGCCCAGGGCTCACAGGGACCAGATCCGCTGGCAGGGGGATGTAGCAGCATGGCACTGGGAAAACCACTTACCTTCTGGTCTCCAATTTCTCACCTCCAAGGGGGACCTAGTCTCTGGGGACTGTTCAGAGGACTGAATGATATGATGTCATCAATGCCACAGCCCAGCTTTTGTGCTGTTATGGACATTGACTACACTCCCCGAGAGCCTGTTGGCAGGCTCCTAGTTTCTGGATGCTCTCGCTGTGTCTTCTTTGACTCCTCCCATCTTTTGTGATTACCCCCATAGGTGTACAGGTATTTATTCCAACTTGATTTAATTAAAAAAAAATTACAGGACTCCTACCATATGAAAGGCATTTTTCTAAGCCCATGATAAATGTTCTCTGAATGACTCCATAAAGCAGACATTGTTTTTTATGTCCACTCTAAAGAGAAGGCAACTGGTTCACAGGGAGAGTAAAAAGCTGCCCAAGGTCACAAGAGTTCTAAGACCTGTAGAGCAGTTGAGCCCAGACCCCATGGCCCAAGGAGTGTCCCTAGCTGCTGTACCTAGCACTTCCCATATCCCTCAAGAGCAAAGCCCTCCTCAAGCAGGGAGCCCAGGAGGACCCCAACTCTCTCACTAAAGTGCACACTTTGAAACTCTCACATTTAAAGGAATGTGCTTCCATGACTGCCAAGAAGACACCACCGTTAGTCATCCATTCCGCTTTTGCAAGTTTCTCACACTTTGACATTTTGAAACCTGGCCAAAATGTGATTTCCAGTTTTCGCATGATGAAATTATCTGGTACAGAATTTCCCTTGTTTAAAGTGAAACTACTTCAAACTTTCATCAACATAATGGATTTGGGGCTGTAGGGAAATTTGCAATTAATTATGTAGATTAAAGTCTTGTACATAAAAATTAAAAGTTTTTGTCCCACACTGAAGCAAAGAAAAAGACACATGTTTAGCTGGGTGCAGGGGCGCTTGCCTGTAATCCCAACAGCTCAGGAGGCTGAAGCAGGAGGATCATGAGTTCAAAGCCACCCTCAGCAACGTAGCTAGGCTCCAAGCAACTCATCAAGACCCTGTCTGAACATAAAAAATAAAAAGGGCTGGGGATGTGGTTCTGTGGTCAAGCACCCCTGGGTTCAATCCCAGACATATTTACTATGTTCCACCATACCGGTGAAATCTTGAGTCTCCTTTGCAAGAGATCAATAAGTTCGAGTCACACAGAGAACTTTTTCAAACTATGCCATCCACTAGGTAGGGCCAACCAGAGCCAACAGACACTGTACTGCACATAGCTGTAAATGTTCAAGGGATATGAAACTCTTATTCTCAGAATCCCAAGACAAGTCATCCAAAATTTTCTGATCAGACCAAAGGTACAGTCTAGTCTAGGCAAAACCTGTGGCAAGAAATATGAAATGAAACTCTCTGTGAAGAACCCCACATCCCCAGAAGCCCCGACTTCCGCTTTGCTCTCACAGGTCTGGCAAGCACACTGCCCTGGACAACTGCCCTCTCCTCTTCACGCTTCAACAGAGGCCAGGGAACAACTTACAGACGGGGCCCAAGGCTGGTTCATGAGGCCCCCCACGCCTCCCGCCATCGTTCATAGGAAGAGATCTCCCGTGTGGCCGTGAGGGGAGTGCGCGTCCACTCCAGCCTGCCAGGCCGGACTGTGGCGGGGAGACTGTGTCTCGGGGGCTCTCCAGGTGCCTGCCTGGCACTAGGCCCTCAGTTCACCCTCTCAGCAACACTCTGGGTACAGACCATTTTCAAACTCCTTGCACACATGGAGAGCTGTCAAATCACGTGTCTGTGATTTAAAACCACACAACTGGTAGGTAGCGGATTCTCATCCCCAAAAGTCTGCACTATGAGTCCCCACCTCTTAGGAACTCTGTTCTTTCTCAGGGACCCTGGGACCAACAAACATATGGAGGTAAATGCCTGCAGACACACACAGGCCGTCCTCCTGAACACATCTCTGGAAACCCTGTCCATGAGGATGCAGAAGATGGTTCTGCCAGATGTTAGCATCACGACTCGTCTCCTACTGGGGGGGGTACCTCAGGATACCTTCCTGGTCTTTCTACCTACTTATCACACAGGAGTCGAAGTTCTTGGGGCATATCCACAGACAACAGGCCTCAGCAGAGTGACGGGCAGAAAACATTCAGGGAACTGCAACTGAAGCTACCACGGCAAGTCCCAGTGGTGAGCGCCCAAGACCTCTCAAGTGACAGGGAGTATCAGCAAAGCCCAGGGCGAACGCGAGAGGTTACACCAGACCTCATGACAGAAGTGAGCGTGAAGTGGAAATGGGGAAGGAAGCTGGCGTAAGAAAGCAGAAGGCTGCTTCCCAGCATTGGCGGCTGAGCCAATGCCCGCCGCAGTCGGAGGACACGGAGCTGAGCACCCGCCCAGAGCAAGGTGAGTTTCAATGCTTGTTATGACTGTGCCTGCTATGGAAGGCATGGTGTGCAGAGGGAGGGCCGCTGCTCGGTGAGCCCAGGACAGCTTGGCTAACCCAGGTGTTACTGCCGTCCAAGTTTCACTGCCATGTTCACAGTGGCACTTACGAATCAGGTAGAACCTGTCACTTGGATTCACAAGGAGGAGGGGAAGTAATGGTACTGTTAAAGTACGAACACTGTATTATGTGCCTTAAAAATTCAAGCCAGAAACAATCAGCACCCTCTCCACAGATGTGTGCAAGGTGGGGAAGGAACACAGGGCACTAACAGGTTCCCCAGCTGAAGTGTGGGGTTGTTTTTTTGTTTGTTTGTTTTGTTTTTTTGGTACCAGGGATTGAACTCAGGACTCTCGACCACTGAGCCACCTCCCCAGCCCTATTTTATAGTTTATATTTATTTTATAGTTTATTTTATAGTGAGACAGGATCTCACTGAGTTGCTTATGGTCTCATTAAGTTGCTGAGGCTGGCTTTGAATTCATGATCCTCATGCCTCAGCTTCCTGAGCTGCTGGGATTACAGGCATGAGCCAGCACTCAGCTGAAGTCTGTTTTTTAACAGTGTCCTGAATGGCCTTTGTTTGCTTTGTCTGTGTGCAGTCCATGCTGGAGCCGGCCAACGCCACGGGGATGCAGGGCTTCAATGGCTCCGAGCGATGCCCCCGGGACACTCGGATCACCCAGCTGGTGTTCCCCACCCTCTACACGGGGGTCTTCCTGGCGGGTGCCCTGCTCAACGCACTGGCCCTGTGGGCGTTCCTGCGAATCCCCAGCTCCTCCACCTTCGTCATCTACCTCAAGAACACTTTGGTGGCTGACCTGATAATGACACTCACGCTTCCTTTCAAAATCCTCTCTGACGCGCACCTCGGGCCCTGGCAGCTCAGAGCATTCGTGTGCCGCTTCTCCTCTGTGGTCTTCTACGAGGCCATGTATGTGGGCATCACGCTGCTGGGCCTCATAGCCTTTGACAGGTTCCTCAAGATTGTCAGACCTTTCGAGAAATCATTCATGAAAAAACCTGCTTTTGCAAAAACGGTCACAGTCTTCGTCTGGCTCCTTCTCTTCTCCATGTCCCTGCCAAATATGATCCTGAATGACAAGGAAGCAACTCCAGTGTCTGTGAAAAAGTGTGCGTCCCTGAAGGGGCCTCTGGGGCTGTGGTGGCATCGGCTGGTGAACTACGTATCCCAGGGCATTTTCTGGACTGTGTTTGTCCTAATGCTTCTGTTTTATACAGTGATTGCCAAAAAAGTCTATGATTCTTATAAAAAGGTCAAAAGTAAGGATGGCAAAAGCAAGAAGAGGCTGGGGGGGAAGGTGTTCGTGGTCTTGGCTGTCTTCTTCCTGTGCTTTGCCCCGTTTCACTTCACCCGCATCCCCTACACTCACAGCCAAACCAGCAGCAAGAAGGACTGTGCTCTGGAGAACCGGCTGTTCATTGCCAAAGAAACGACTCTCTTTTTGGCAGCAACTAACATTTGCATGGATCCCTTAATATACATATTCTTATGTAAAAGATTCACAGAAAGGCTGCCTTGCATGAGGTGCAGGAGGTCCTCACACCAGGAGCAACAGAGCAGCCAGACAGACCACATAACCCTGGGCTGACCGCTGCCACTGAGCTCGCGGCCACATGGCCACAAGGCTTCAGAAACCATCTGTGTGGAGACCAAATTTAAGCAATAAAGAAAAAGAGATGGGTACAAATGCTTCCTTGCATGATCACCCCAGGTGTACAAAAACGATCTTGTGAAGTTTAACACCACGTGAACCTATTCATAAAGCCACAAGAAGAGGATGCAAGGGAAAGCAAAGGGCCACTCGAGGCCACCTTCCCAAGGACATCCCCTGAGTACTTGGGATAAGATGAGGGAAATGCAGACCCCTAAAAGCCTCCCCTCCAAACACCACCTCACATTCACTCACACACATGATCCAAACAGCCGTGTGGCTTCATAGCCCCCAGATCAATTACCGCTGAGGGAAGCAGGAAACTAACTTGCAAAGGCCACAGGTGGGAGGTGAGCCAGAAGTGAAAGGGATGCTGGACACAAGGGGTCTGAGGGTCCCCGTGGGTTGACTGAGATCCTGCAGGAAGGATTTTCTCCCTGCAGTTACAAAGAGATTGCTCTGCGTCCCACAGCACAGCACAGAGCCATGACATGAGTACCCCCACCCAGCTGACACCCAGTTACACACGGCTCTGCCACCGGGACGCTGGGAGCTCAGCAAAGCACTCCTGGCCCCGTGTCAACTCCGCTGCCCCACCACCGGGCTCCCCCACTGTGGGGGGCACGTTAGGGTCCTCCCCTCCCACAGGTCTCCCATACTAACGAACTGCGGGTCCTGACTGTGTGATAGTTAGGGTTCCTGAAAGACAGGTTTCAAGTGGGCCATGCTGTTCTTGGTCCAGGTAAGTGATGTGGTTGCTGACCCACAGTCAGTGACATTCGCGCGGGGGATGTGGCCAAGGCTACTTATCCTTATCTCCCTCCACAGTTTTTCTTGGATTCCTTTGTGGGTCAAAAAAAAAAAAAAAAAAAGTAAAATGTGCTTTCTGGAATTGTGGATGCTAATTTATATCTCCTAAAAGAAAACACACAGAGGAGGAGCTGTCCTATGTAGACGGGCCACTGGCTCCAACAGGAGTACAGCCAGGTGAAGCCCAGCGGCCTCCTTCCATGGCCAAAGGCCCTAGCCTGCCTGCCTTCTGGAAGCATCTGCTCCCACCCCTGACCTTCACTGTCCTCTATATACTGTAACTGTCAGCTTGTCAGGGGCCACGCTTCTGGCCCTGTGCACATGTGAGTCTCCTGTGACTCACCTAGGGAAGTCTCATCCACCTGCAAAACCCCAAGGGGCCATCACTCACTGCCTGGCATCTCACAGGCCAGCTCCCACGGCAGCGCAGCCCAGACGGCGGCCTACCTCTGTGCACTAGCTCAGCTCCATCACTGTGCTGGGCACTCTGCCTGGCAATTGCACCCAGATATGTATCGGTGCTCTGAAAAACCTGCACATATTTTTGAGGGCAGAGACTGTCTCATCATACAATTAATAAGTGCTTGATAAAACAAATCAAATGAGTCTCATTGTTATGTCCTAGAGGAGCAAAAGGGAAGTCAGTTCTCATTGATGTTTTATCAAAAGATGGAATAAATTCTTGAAAAGAAGGTGCCAACCTCTCATTGCTCTCCTAGGGCTCAACACAAGGGCCCAGGGGTGCTGGTGCCCTGGGCTGCTCTCCTAGGGCTCACACACACTCACAGGCCCAGGGGTGCTAGTGCCCAGGATACTCTCCTAGGTCTCACACACACACACAGGCCCAGAGGTGCTGGTGCCCTGGGCTCTCACACACCCAGCCCCGGGATGCTGGTACCCTGGGCTGCTCTCCTAGGGCTCACACACACACAGGCCCAGGGATGCTGGTGCCCTGGGCTGCTCTCCTAGGGCTCACACACACGCAGGCCCAGGGATGCTGGTGCCCTGGGCTGCTCTCCTAGGGCTCACACACACACAGGCTAGCACTCTAGTGCCTGGGTTCATTAGCAATCCATGGTGAGTGAAGCAGGGTTACTCATTGGTGCCGGTATAGCTGATTGAGCAACATTTCAGTTTTAAAGCTATTGACAAAAGCTTTAGCGATTCCCTCTTGGAATTGATGAAGTGAAATCTGCACGAATACGATAAACAATCTTCAAAACCACTTTAGAAAGTACTTTTGAAGCCTGGTCCTCATTGTCTCCAATACAATGAATCCTCATCTCCATGGGAGCCCCACCACCTCTGCAGGGACTGATATCACGAAGGACATCTAAGCCATGCTGATCCATTCTCTGTGCCTGTGCTCTCCCCTATGTTTCTCACAACTAATGGCACTTTCAATCTCCCCTGGAAGTGGGTACAGCTAGTATATATGACTTCTTTGAAAAATCTTTCCCAATAGAATTTCAATAGCAAATCTGCCTTCCATAAACACAAATCCTCCATCCATTATGATGATTTTACCATTAGAAGGAGAGGGCCTGATCTGTACAGTAGAATGTTCGTCAAGAAGGAGCATATCAGAGCCATCCCAAAGTGACAGTCACAAAACGAAGAACTTCCCAAACCAGCCACCCCAAGTCCTAAGCTCCAGACACCTACAGAGCAGGCTGATGACGCATAGCCACCAATGACAGAGGAGAAGGTGAAGCCAAGGCAGCTGAGCTCTGCCACCTGCGGGTCGGGCACAGGGAGGGCCTTTGTCAGGAACTGAGATGTCCTCCAATCCCCAGGAGGGGAGGGATGCCCTGCGGCCACAAGGGAGTGCCCTGTGGAAGGGAAGGGAAAGGAGAGTAGCAGTGAGAGCCACCTTGGGGACGACAAGGCACATCCTTCTGAAGGGGGATTCCTGCAGCACACTCTAGGTGAACTTATCAGAACCCGCAGGGCATAGCGGCCCAGGCCTGGTGGGCTGTTTGCTGTGAGGTGTTCCCAGAGACTCACACTTGAGAAAAATACACGAAGTCCAGGGGGGAAATGACTGGGTTGTAAAAGCCTGGACCCGATTAGTGTGCTGACCCTTGATGGGCTTCACGGGGTGGTGACTGGAGGCAGTGACTCCATCAGTGTGCTAACCCCTGATGGGCTTCGCCGGGTAGTGACTGGAGGCAGTTGGGGTATGGCTGGAAGCAGGTGGGGTATGGCTGGAGGTAGGTGGGGTGTGGCTGGAGGAGGGGGGCACTGGCAGCGTGCCTTTGGGGTACTTTTTGTATCTGGCAACCGAGTCTCTCTGCTTCCTGATCATCATGTGAGCTGCTTCCCTCGGCCACACTCTTCCACCATCATGTTATGCCTCACTGTGAGCCCCCAGGAATGGAGCCCACTGTCTACAGAGACCTCTGAAACTGTGAGCTCCCAAATAAACTCTTCTTCCTCTAAAGTTGTTCTGGTCGGGTCCTTTAGTTACAGTGGAGTAAAAGCTGATTAAAACACTATGGCTGGGGCTGGGGCTGGGGCTGGGGCTCAGCAGTAGAGCGCTCACCTAGCACACGTGAGATACTGGGTTCGATCCTCAGCACCACATAAAGATAAATAAACAAAATAAAGCTATTGTGTCCAACTATAACTAAAAAAAGAAAAACACTACAGCTAAGGAAACCTTGTTTAGATAAGAGTCCTACTAAGTGTAAAATTGACAAATCTTGTGAAGTGCCAAGGAACATACCTCAATATTTTGGATTCTACATGGATCAAATGGGGATAACGGGAACATGGGACACGTGTGTCACATACACTCATGACCTGTGAGTACCAGAGTCAGCTGGAAGGATCTGAAAACAGATTGCTAAACCCACCCAGAATAGCTGATTCAGTGGGCTGGGGAGGGCCTGGCATAAGCTCCTGAGTGACAGTAATGCCACAGATGTGAACCACATGTCAAGGGCCACTGCACTCAACACTCCTTAAGGTCACACCTCCATCAAGATGACTGACAGCATTGCTGTCATGACCAAGAGCCAGATGGGTCCCCAGGAGATAAAGTCCTTAAAGGGAGTAGGGCAGCAGTAAGGTGGCAGGCAGGGGTGAGGACTTGGCACTTGGAAAGCTCATGACTGTGTCGGAGCACCCAGCATGCCTTGCCAGGGGTTACAACAATGGAGAACTGAGGCTGTGGCTGGCAAGAACAGCAGGGGTGAAACTGGCCCCAGCAGGGCAGAAGCAGCCCATGTTACTATGACAGTGCACCAGGCAGATGTGAGAGCCCAGGCACCGACTGAGAAGCTGGTGAAGTGCTACTGCCGCTTCCACGCTTCCACATTGGAGACAAGAAGCTGGACACAGGTCAGGTGACCTGCCTGGGGCCTCCTAACCTGCAGGCAGGGGGGCTGGGGCGCTCACTCACACCCTGGCTTCGGAACCCAGTTTTCAACCACGGTATTTATGACCTCAGGAAAGAGCCTCAGGCTCTTACGTGGTATTTCCTGTAATTTTGATAACTTCCGAAGCCACCCCCAGACTCCGACTCCACAAACAACATATCCATGTGTGGGCTGTGAGCACAGGGCCTGCTGGCTCAGCAGCTCAGGCCCAGAGGCACACACGAACCTCCCAGGGCTTCCCCAGCAGCTCACGCTCATCTGCTGAGTGCCAGCTACGTGCCAGGCACCGTGCTCGACACTTGCAGGGATACCTGCTTCTCTATTCTTATAGCCCCACAAGGCAGGTATGATTAGTTTTCATGCTGGGAAAAAGTAATGAAAGTGAAGTACAAAGTGAGCATATGGCACCCCCCATTGGGACACAGCGCCCATCAGCACCCAGGGCAGGTCTGCAAGCCAATCATAGGCAGGTAGGCTACAGACCAACACCGCACCACCCCGCAGTCCAATGTCAATACCAGCAGTGAGAAAGGGGAGGAAGTGGCCCCTGGAGAGACGAGGGAGACTCTAGACTCTACAAGCATGCAAGCTGCCACAGACTCAGGGGCAGGAAGGGCAGGCCCTCCACCCTCTGAAGACTCTCAGCTCCTCCAGCACCGAGGACTCCAGGGGAAGGAGGTCCCCAAGTGGCTTTGTCTGCCTCAGGTCAGTGGATCCTCTGTTATCGCCCCAACACCAGGTCAACAGCGTCTGAAGTAGCACACTGGTCAGGAACGCAGGCCACAGTGAGTGCAGATGCGGTAGGTGGGGAGGTGCATGGTCACCTGATTTGGAACCTCAGGGGAAAGGCTGCCAGTCCAAGTGGGGAAACTGAGGAAGGAGGTCACTGCAGATAAATCTCTGAACTGCAGCTTGAAAGAAGAAACAGCACTCAGAAGGGAGCACAGCCGCTGGGTCAAAAGGAAGGGCACACAGCAGACACGGGGCATCTGGAACCTGAAGCATGGCAGAGCCGGGTGGTGCAGTCTGCTCAGCAGAGACAGGACAGGGACTAGAGCCCTGGAGGCTGGCCAGACCCCAGGCCAAGGGAACAGTCTTCCCTGAGACAGGGAGAGGATGAGGAAGAAGACAAGAACCTCGGGTCAGAGCAGACAGAAGAGGAACAGGGAAGACGCTGGGGTGGGGAGGGCAATCCCCTGTGCTGGAAAACAAGACAGTCAGGGAGAAAGTGACAGCAGGATGAGGCCCTCTGAAGGTTGAAAGTGACCCTAAGGCGTGGGAGCTGGGGGAAGCGCACTTGAACTCCCATAAAGCACGGGTGAGCCAAGAGTTCCACAGAGGAAGGACAGCAGCCGAGTTAGCCAGGCTTTCCCCAGGGTTCCTGAGGACAGGTCAGCTGGTCCTCCCTACACTGAGACACGCAGTGACACCACCACACAGAAACTGCCAAGGAGCAGGGGCAGGATCAAAGGCCGTGTTCCCACGCGCAGGAGCAGCTTGGTAAGAAAGTGGGCAAGCCGCACCCAGCCCTCCCTGCCACCGTGACGTCTGACTTCAGTTGTAATTTGGATATTCGCACGTGGCTTTGCCTAGTGATAGCCAGCGTAAGCAACTTTACCTGATGTGTATGTGAATACTTGTAGAGCTTTGTTTTTTAAAAAATATCAGCGGATTTATTAAATTTATATTCTATTAATGTTTTTATCTTTCCAGTTGCTGTGTAACTGTATTTCTTCAAACCAGGAATGCCTGCACTGTGAGCAACACTCCCTGCTCCCATGGGTCCCCGACTCGGCCTTACCTTACCACCATTCCAGAGTGGGGGTGGATTTCCTCCTCAGTAGAAGAGAAAACTGTCAGTATAGATCACAGAAAGTATTTCAAGGACTATTAATTTTATCACTTAAAGGGAACCTAGGAACGTTCTCAAGGCAAACCAAGTATCGGGGAAACACCTTAAGCCCTGGGCTGAGGTAGGCGCTCAGCTTCTAAGCATTCAGACCTCACCGTGCACACAGACTCTGCCTGTCAGTTCACCCCTTCACTCTCCCTTGGCCTTTCAACAAGAAAGCATTGCTGGCTCCCTAGGCACCACAGAGCTCCCGGCAATGGTCCCTGTGCAGGCTCCCTTGAGGTTCCCTCCCCCAGGAGGCCTCCCCAGGCTCCCTGCTGGGCAGGGATCGGCTTCCTGCTGGCTTTGCCCACAGTGAATGGCTACTCAGCCCTGCACTCTGGAGTCCACCTGGCCTGGTCTAGTCCTGCCGCAGCCTAACACGGCCTCTCATGAGCAACCTGCCCACAGCTGGACCTGGATGAAGTAAGTGGCCAGCCTCAAAGGGAATATCACCACGGGGCAGGGGCGAGGGGCAGGGGCGAGGGGCAGGGGCGAGGGGCAGGGGCCAGACGCAGGCCAGCTCAGACTCAGGTCCAGTTCATCAGCCCCTTTCGTCCACCATTCCATGTAGAGTTCTCAAGCCAGAAGAGGCAAGTACTTTATTTGAAGCCAACCTGACAGATGCAAATCATTCCAGGTGACAGATTAAACACAGTAATTCAAGCCACAGGGACCAAAGATAGCGATCTCTTCAAAGGCACATTAAAGGGTTTGTGATAATTACACATGGCACCCTGGGTGTGAGTCAGGATTAGAATGGCTTTGTGCGCAGAGATGGACCAGTAGGACCTGGTGAAGATTTCACTGCAGTCCTTGTTGTAGGCTCAGGCTATGTGGAAAAGGCATGGGATTCAAGAGAAATCCCTAGAGCTAGGTTTCAGTGACAACCCTCTCGTCTTTAGTAATAATTAGTTACTGTGCTATCAAGGTCTTCGACAGCCTTCATGAGCATTTCCTTGAAGAAATGGCTATGTCTGAGATTACAGTGACAGAGAACAATGAGGTCACAACACAAATGCTAGGCACTGGAGGGGACACTGTCCCCAGTTCACACCAATGCCAAGTAAAGAAGGGAGGAGAGAAAGAAGTTGAGGCCATGGACGAGCCTCCCGGAGACCAAGCAGCCCAAGGACAGCTGCCCAAGGACTTACAGACACAGGCGAGGGGCAGAAACAAAGAGCTCACTTCAGGACTGAGAAGCCCACCTGTCCCCTCAGCCAATTCCAATTCTATGGGAGATGTGAGAAACACCTCTCCCCCCTGGCACCTCTGTCTATTGAAGACTATGTTTTGAGAAGTCAGTGAGGTTATGAGATTTATCATCCAAATATCTAGGTTCAAAGTAGGTCATTTAATAGACACTGAACCCAAGAAAAGTTGAATGAGCCACCCAGTATTAAAAAAAAAAATAGAATTTTGTTCTAGGACTTGTCAGTTAGTAATCTAAGAACCAGGCTTAAAGACTTAAAAGGCTTATAGACATCCCCTTCCCATGTCAAATTCTAAATCCTGATGTGGACAGCTTGACATGTCTAAGGACCCAGAGTCTTGAAGCCCCTCCTGCTACACAACCCCCTGGATGGACTTGGCAGACACAGATTTCAAAAGCCAAGAGGAGCCAAGCACAGTGGACCACACAGGTAATTCCAGTGACTCAGGAGACTAAGGCAGGATTCAAAGTTCAAGGTCAGACTCAGCAATTTAGTGAGGTCCTAAGCAACTTAGTGAGCCCCTGTCTCTAAATAAAAAGGGCCGGGATGTAGTTTGGGGGTGCCCACTGCAGAGCTCCCCCTGGGTTTAATCTTCAGTACCACAAAAAGGAAAAAAATTTTTAAAAGTTCAGAAGGATTAATGGGAAAGTAAAAATAAAAAAGTAGAGGAATTAACCTAAAGAATTAAAGAGTCTATACAGCATCAAACCAAATGTAACATGTGATGACTGAATTGCACTTCAAAAAAAAAAAAAAGGCTAAAAGATAACATTAAAAATTGTCAAAATTTTCACATGGGAGTATGTCTTTATTCATTATCTCAACATTATTATCTGGACTTATAATACTATTATGATAAAGTAAGAAAATACATATTGCTTTTTTGGAAACACATGCTAAAGGTAAGTTTGATCCATTGCACCTTAAAACACATTTCCCCAAAAAAATGTATGTATGAGTGTGGGTGGGGTGAGGACTGTGTGAAAAACGGCAGCAACTGGTAAATCTGACTGAACCACTCCTTCACCTGATGTGTGGGTTTAACAGCTTTAAAAATAATTCCAAGAGGAAATAATACCACTCTTAGCTGAAACAAAAAGGAATTTTAAAAAAAAATCTAAGCATTATGGTGGCATAAATGCACACATAGACACAAAGGATGTCTTGTATTCAAAATAAATTTGAGATTTGAATGGGCTAAATAGCATTACTAAAACGCCACCCTGCATTTACCAAGATCTTCCAACGAAGCAGCAAAGCAGTTATTACTATAAAATCTCCCAAGGCTTTTATGAAATGTGAGACTTGCTATAAAAATCAACAGAAATAAAAACTCCACTGGTTTACCTTTCGATGAAGTGAACACTTACAAAGTTATGGGCTGGTTGCTGGCCACTGTTCTCAAGGCCTGCACTTCTTTTGTGGCTAAACATGAAGGATTTCCCTTTTCGAATGTCAGGTAAGACCAGCTGCAACTCGCCCTGGCTTGAGACTGGCATAAGGCACCACAGGGAGACTGCTGCACTAAGGCTGACTTGGGTGAACTTGGACATTACCAGACTTGGTGTGCACCGACAGCCGGAGGTGGACACAGCTACTGTCCCCAGACAGGGCTCGCCTGGCTACTGGCTAGTGAGGAGGGGAGGCCTGCTCTGCCCCAGGCCTATCCCAGGGAAGGACACAGCCCTGCCCTCCTAAGCAGCCACCACACACAGCCAGGAGCCTGGACACACACCCAAGGACCTAGACAGACACCCAAGGACCTGGAGAGGCCTTCAGGGTGAGAAGGGCCCATCCCAACCCTCTTGCACTTCACCTTTTTTAAAAGGCCACTTAAATCCAGGTGATAAAATATTGAGTTACCAAAACATTTTCCTTTCAAATTTATAATTAAGGAAAAAAATCAAAACCATCAGTAGGTGTGTGTGTGGGGGGGGGGGGCATTTTCCTTAAAGTTAAAAAAAAAAAAAAAAAAGATCACTGACCCAAGTAAGAAAGTCAACCCAGGTATTAAAACTTGAAGTTCATAACAGAGCAGAAATGGCTATATTCATGTAAGGGAAGCCTGTCGAATAACATCTTGGGAAGGTCCCTACTATGCCATCTCTCCTGGGAATGTGACTGGCAGTCCTAAGAACATGTAGACTTTTGCTCAGCATGCTTGGAAAGGTTGCAGGGATGTCTCCCTTTGAATTGATGCTCTTAAGACTTGGCAGTTGTTCTGCCAGCAAGCTACTGAACAATGAGCAGCAGATCATTCATTCTCTTTTTTTTTTTTAATTTTTTTTTTTAGTTTTAGTTGGACACAATATCTTTATTTATTTTTATGTGGTGCTGAGGGTCGAACCCAGTGCCTCACACGTGCAAGGCAGGAGCTCTACCAATGAGCTACAGCACAGCCCAGATCATTCATTCTTTATGCACCATGATAAAAAGAAAAAGTTCAATCCAAAAGAAGGTCTGCAGGGCATGACCCTGCTGCTCAAAGGCATGGACAGGCTGCACATGTTCCAGGCAAAACACAAAGCTGTGCAGACAGCCTCAGCCCCAGCAAAAAACTGCAGGTTACCCCAGGACATGCACACAAGATTAGGCCAACTTCCATTCGGAGGCCTTCGCTAGGTCATGACACACAAACCCCACCCCACTCAGAATGGAAAAATACTAACCTTGTAGTTTTCTGCATTTGTGTGTTCAGGAAAAGGCAACTGAAGGAATATAATTTTGATACCCCAATACTGGCAACTGGACATATTTGCTTTTCGGTACACAGAAGGAGAACCAACTATTTTTTTTATTTATTATAATAAATATATATTTATTATTTCCTTAAGTCATAAGCACACACTAATACGTATTACAGATGTACTAGCATGAAAAATGTTTTCACCTGACATTTGATTTTAATTTATCTTCATTTATAACAAATAGTCATAAGTATTGATTCCATTTGGTTAAATTAACTTATTTAAAATGTTGCATTCAAACAAATACCAGAACTTGAGATCTTTTTGAAAGTTCTAAAATTAATTAAATTTTTTAAAAGTATATTATATAAATTTATCACTGTGATGTGCTCTTCAGAAAGAATTAAATTATTTTTTCATTTTGAAGAATAACATTCATGGGATTCAGTGAACCAGTCTCTAGGTTACCTTTATTTTAGAATACTTTGGATAGTTATATTGGTATATGTGTGAAAATATTCTACAAATTTCCTCAGATTCAAGAATACCATTACTGGATTCCAAAAGTTATTAACTGCTACTTACTATAAATGCGTTTCAATTTTACTCTCTAAATAATGTGTGTAATAATATTTTAAAGAATTTCTCTCATGAAATATATTTTTTGTTCCTTTTTAAATCCAGAATTAACCCAGCAAGGAGGCTACAAATACGATTTTCTAAAAGAACGAAAGAAAGAAAGAAAGAAAGAAAGAAAGAAAGAAAGAAAGAAAGAAAGAAAGAAAGAAAGAAAGAAAGAAAGAAAGAAAGAAAGAAAGAGAAAACAAGACAGAACAAATCCGCCCGACCTGAAGACGGGGCTGGCGAGCAGGCCGAGCCGGAGCGCTGCCACCCACCCCTTAAGCCCACTCCTGATGCTCAGGTTGCAGCCTCTGCTGCTCAGGTGAGTCACCGTCTGATTGCTGCAGGTTCAGGAAGCTCTCCACCATCTACAAACCTCACCTACTCCTCAAGGTGAGTCACGCACATTATCGAGAGCAGGTCTCTCCAGTTGTTCCTGGGCAGGCGCGTTTCAAAGGGTGCCGCTGAGGGTGGCCTCAGAGGGGCAGGGAGCACCCAACCCTCCCTGGCAGGGGAGAAGATGCTTGCCTGCTGCAGCCCACCAGAAAGCCCACCTCGCTGCCAGCCTTAATCCCACCTGACTCCTCATCAGGGGAGGGGAGCTCGCCACAGCTGGAAGGCACTGGACAGGTGAATGGACAGCCACCCCACATTGAAAGGTAAGAAAGCCTCTCAACTATCTTAAAAACCGCGGTGGATGGGACGCAGTGCTGATGAAGACTGTAATTATACTTCTCCTTCAATCTGGGGTTTGAGGGAAAAGCAGAAATCAGATGCGGGTTGTACCAGATACTGGCCCCTGGCGGGGCGCGCGCCCTGGAGGGACCCCTGCTTCAGCCTCCCGTCCCCCAGGCAGAGCCCAGCCGCCTGCTACCCCTCCTGGGCGCTCCTCTTGGTTGCACATCCATCCAGTGGATCGCTTTCCACCCTGGCTTCATTAGAAGAGCAAAATCCAAGGCCACTCATAATTGATCCCCAGGACCCCAACTTAGGTCTGCCTCCTAATCTTTTATCCATATTTCTTTAAAAGAGATCAAAGGAAGAAAAAAGGATTCTTTTTTTGTCCCAGTTGCTTCATTTCAATAGAAAGAATCTCAGTCTTTCACTGTGCCACAAAGAACAGGGCAGACTTCATTCTGATGCCTTGAGACAGCGTGTCTGAACAGGCAGGAAGGCCGGGAAGCCGCCGCACCTGGCCACAGGCACCGGCTCAGCCATGCTCCCCTCTGACTGTTGGGCAACTTGGCACCCAGGGAGGAGAGGAAAGGCAAGAGAGCTTTCACTCTTCTAAATTAGAATAAAGACTTTAACCCATGAAGTCCCAGGTTTCCAGGTCTGCAAACAGTAACTGTTTCAAAGCCACCGAAAGTGGTATATTTGCTGTTTGAGTTTTTATACATGTTTGCCATCAGGGCTCATGGGACAAAGTGGGTTAAATGATGGATGCACTTAGGGTAGAGAGAACTTTTATTTTTTAGGCTAAGCTTTATCTACAAACAGTTTCACATCATGTTCTCAAGTTGAATCTGTTGTCATGTTAGGTATAATAACATTTATAATAATGGTTTTCTTTCATAATTCTAATTTGAGACTTCAATTTGTAACCAATATGAACAACGAAAAATTATTATATGTTGGGGGTTAGCCAGACACCCTGCTGAAAGTACACGATTATTTCTGCCAATTCAAAGTGAACTGTCTCCATGAAGCTAGGCAAGGAAACGGCATGTTCTGAGTCCCCTACTCAGGTCATTGTTCCCACACCTCTCTAAAGACTGCTGCAGCAGGAATGCATGGGAAGGAAGAGGAGAAGATCTAGCTAGCTTCTCAATTCTCTATTTTTTAAAGAGACAGTCTAGAAGCCAGGAACAGTAGTGCACGCCTGTAATCCCAGCGGCTCTGGAGGGTTGCAAGTTCAAGGAAGGCACCAGAAAGTTAGTGGGGCCCTAAGCAGCTTAGCGATCCTGTCTCAAAAACTAAAAAGGACTGGGGATGTGGCTCAGTGGTAAAGCACTGCTGGGTTTAATCAAGAGTTTAAAAAAATAAAGGATGTAGCCAAGAAAAGAAAGTATTTAGTCAGAGGACCGTAACTATTTCATGAGGACCCTGAGGGGGATGTTTGAACCTGAGATGGTCCTCGCAGAGACACCAGGAGGGAGAGGGAAGTGCGGTAGATCTATGCTCTCCCTTGGGCTGTGTGCGGCAGCTGGCCAGCTCAGCTTCCTCGCTTGATATCTTAGTGTGTCGTTCTCTGTGAGAACACTCCTTTCAAGCTAGCTCTAAGGGGATGCCACAGACATTTAAGGTACAAAAGATCACAGTGCAATTGTGTTTACTATGCTTCCAAACTGAGAAAAGCTACAAAAGTCTGTGAAAGTCCCACAAAGCCCAACAGAAGGTGCGTGGCGAAGGCCGCAAAGAAGCAGAGGTCTGAGCCAAGTGGCTCCGAGTCCCCGGGGAAGGCTCTCTGCACAGCACGAGGCAGCAGTCGGTTTAGGGAATGGAAAGCCCAGGGCTCAGCAGAAAAGCTGGGGTCACCAGTCACCAGTGTGACCTGGGGAAGGCTCCCAGTTCCCAAAGGTCTCTGCCCCTGCTCCCAGGCACAGTGAGGAGATTTGATTGGGTGCTTGTTGGAGGCCCCTTGCAGGGGAAGAATCCAAGACCAGAGAGGCTGAGTTTGAGGAACTCCCTGCAGCTGGCTGGGGCAGAGCCGGGGGGCCTCTGGTTTTGCCCTCCCCAGTTTCCTCTCAGGCAGTGCTGGGTATTTGGGGTGAGCCTTGGGTTCTCTGATAATCAAGCTCAGCACCTCAGCTCTCCTCCTGGGAAAGGGGATCCACAGGGGCAAAGGGCCTCCCCTGTGTCAGGCCAGGCTCCCATCTGACCTGGCAATGATCCCCACACCTGCGACCCTGTCCATGCAAACACAGGCGGAAGAGCGCACGCCCCTCCACTCTGCACCCAGTGAGCATCACTGGCCTCATTAGCATCCTTCCAGGCCCCAGATAAGGGAATGTCCACTAGCCTGCACTTGGAGGCACACCAGGCTTCACCTGGTACGAGGCACCAAAGCCAGTGTTTCCCACCACGAGTCTTCAATTCTACTCCTCCGTCATTCCAAAAAACGTTCATCATTTTGCAAGGAGAGGGTAACTCCTTCAACAACGCTTTCTGTTTTGTGATGTTGGGGATGGAACTCAGGGCCTTGTGCATGTTAGGTAAACACTGCCACTGAGCCACGTCCCAGCCCTGCTTCTGTCAGGGCTCACACAGGTCTATATGCCACTCACTGTCCTTCCTGCGGTGGGATAATAATTAGCACACACTGCTGGATTGATATGCGCCATGACTCCTGAATATCTTAGCAGATGTTATTTAGGGGGGGAAATACGCGATTTTAAGACGCTCACTCCAGCACCCCAATTGACAGCCCAGCAAACTGAGGGCTGAGTAGCCGACCAGCAAGAAGCACAGCTGGAGCGGGAGCACGCTGCCTGCTGGCTACCCTTCTCCTACTGCTTCCTGGGTTCAGAGCAAACTCGTTATTTGCTATCAGTTATCTCTTCTGTGGCAGCTGAATAGGTAAAAATATATCCATTTACTGTACACTTGCCATACAGTTTGACTATGGGGAATAGCTGATGCTGCCAGGTATGCTTACACAACTTGGGAGGCTGAAGCAGGAGGAGCACACTGGAGGCCAGCCTCAGCTATTCCACCTGACTTGCGCTCAAGTCCAGGCCTGGTCCTCACTGGCTGTGGCCACAGGACAAGCTCTGATGCTGCACCCACAGGCAGCACACATCTGCTGGGAGGCGTTCCCAAGCCTCAGCCTTCATTTGAAAGAACAAGAGAAACATTCTTACTTCCACTCAAGAGCAGCATATGGACACTGAGTTCTTATTAAATGCCAGGTCTGAATAAAAGGGCCATGCTAGGGCAGGACCCCGTTAGGTCCACGAGGACTGCCTTCCAGAAGGGGAAACTAGGGCATAGAGGGTGGGCAACTCACCCAAGTAAAGAGATCTGAAAGTTGAATCCAATGTCCTTTTTAATAAGTCAAAATGCATGTGACTTAGAATAGCCCTAGGTGCACAGAGACATCAGCCAGGCCCACCGAACCCTGTAGTACTGTTGTCCCTGCCACCTCCTGAGAGAGGGGCCTGTACCTTGGCACTGCCAGGGGAGGGCTGTGCAGCCTGAAGGGGCTTGCAGGCTGGAGAGGCCACTGGCTTTCAGCCCCAGAGCACCTCTCCAGAGGACACAGAGCAAGTGAGGCCTGGCTGGTGAGGTCCAGGAGGCCAGAGCATGTTCACGACTAAATACAAGAAGATTCCAGCTGCCCTCAAAGCACAGCCAGTGTTAACAGGCAGCAGAAACAAAGAACCCAAGGTCCCCACACCATAGGAGCTCACGACATAGCTGAAGAAAGAAAAATATTCATAGAAAATGAGGTCTGGGTGCACAGACGCCGGAGTTCAGCTGCATGGTGCTTAGGCTGAGAACCGAGAGGCCAGAGCCAGAAGGCCAATGAGTGGAGGCCAGCTGTCTCTGGACCACAGGCACTGAGGGCAGGTCACAGTCCACTCATCCCTGGTCTTGAGAACAGTGTTCCTACAGGCATGCTAGCAAGCTTTCCTGACTTCAAAATGCTTGGTTAAAACAAACACTAAAATAAGGGGAGCTGTGATTCTTCACCCTAATTGTAATCTTAGAATCTGGCAAGTGTAAGGAGGACGAGTTTGGACAGGAAGGCCACCCATCCCAAACAGTGTAGCAAATGAATGAATCAGAGGGACAGCGGATGCCACCAAGGGGCTAGGCAGCTTCCACTTAGTAGTGCCTGTGGTGTCGACAGTGCATCCAGAAGATCCCTCTACACCTCGGTGCCAGCATGTGCCTGTTAATCATCAACATCACCTTCTCCATTCTGCCTAAATCAATCATTCAGATTCCATGCTGTAAACGATAAAATATACACAGAAAATGAAAAAACCGCCCACTCTGTGCTCCACACCAGCAGCATAATATCTCAAACACGACCCCTGTCCTTCATCCTGAGACCCAGTCCTGTACGAGGCATGCTGGGACAGCACGGTCTTTGCTCATGTTCAGTCGAGACCACAGGTAACCTAACAGGTACCCATCAGCCAGCCAGTTCAGAGGCCAGCTGGAATGCTCCAGGCTATAGAGCACCCTACAGCCCAGATAGCACGAGGGGGCCAGGCACACACGGGTCCCTGAGGTGTTTTCATCACACTGCTGCGTCTTCATAGTTCCTCTGGGAAGAGTGTTCAGGCCCTTCTCCCCAGCAGGCTGGGTCTAATTATAAGAACTCCCGAGCACTAGACCTAGCAGAAGAGCCAACTGAAAACATCCATTATGACTTATGGTATAAAAACATTTTCCTGTGGTCCAATCTGATCATCAGCACCAAGAACAAAGATGCTTTGTAGCTTCTGAAAGCACACAGATTCCAAGTCAATCATGGTGGCATGAAGTGCTCCGTCACTTTGGAAGGCAGAACAAGATGTTCATGGAAAAGACACTGGCAGGTGGCTGCCAAGGTGGGACTGGGTCAGAGTGGGGACCTCATCGCATGAGAACTTAACACAGGTCAAGTAGGTTTGGAGCGTAGACCCTGCCTGCCAGGTGCTCTGTCAAACGCTGGGGTCAGAAAGACGCAGGGATGCTTGGGCAGGCAAGAGAAGAACAAAAATGCCAAATGACAGCTGAGGGTGGGGCCATCAAGCAGGAGGACAGGAAGCTGAGATGAGGGCTCGGCTGGTCACACTGAGGGGTGAGGAGCCTGCCTCCTGCACCAGCACAGGAGGGGTCTGCAGGACAACAGGCCAGCCAGCGGGGCTGGGAACCTCGGGGTGGAGGGTAGACAGGATTAGGGAGGGAGCCTGGTCACCTACAGGGCCTTGAGCTGGGGCCTGGACAAGACCAGAAGACAAGACCAGAGACAAAGGAGGACATCAAGCAAGGAGATGTGGCCAGCAGAGGAAATCACACGTGAGAAATGTGAGGTGACATGGACACTCAGGTCCCCATCTCTCCACGTGAGGAAGCTACCAACTTTATATAGCCGCTCCAAAGAGTCATTTTCATTCAAATAATTCCACTCATTAGAGGAAGATTCTTTTTTTAAAGATGATTGATATCAGAAGTATACACTTACACAGGAATACTTTGAAAATAACTCTCGTGCGTAAGTCCTTTCTAAGTACATTAAACGTCAGGTCAGAGACTTTTACCCTTGGATGTGGGGGTGGGGTACTTGCTTTCACTGGAGGAGAGAAAAGGGAACAATGAGGGTTTGATACTGATGAAAACCGAAACATCCAGTGGTGTTGTGAAGACAAAGGGTATAAACTCAGTGGCCCCAGTCTCTTTAGGGACTGCTTTTACTCCCTAACCTGAAGAGCATTAAGCTTTGATTAAACTGCCACTCACTTAGGAGAGCTACCTGACAGCCGTCCTGCTGGGAGAGGCCTGGAGGACACCTTTCCCAGACAGCCATCAGAGGACCCGATCAGAACGCAAAGGTGACAACCAACCACACAGACAAAGCTCTACTCCCCAGCACAATGCTCCGGCCACAGGGTAGCCCTGCCCTGAAGAATGGCTACACAACCTTAGAGAGAGCCTCTTCTCCTCTGCACAGCTGGCAGATGGTGACCACTCCTGGGCCCTGGTCAGCCCCGCCTGTACTCAACTAAAGCCACTCCACTGGCTGGTTATGCAGACTGCAGCCCCAAAGGCCCAGTGCAGCTGCCTCAGCGTCCATGATCCAGGATTTATCTGAGTACCTTACACTAGGCTGGAACAGAAAATTCAAATGTGTATTTCAAATGAAAAAAACCCGCAAAATTTGATGAAGACTTTCATTATTAAGCAGAAAAAGTATGTTTCCCTGGAATTTACCCTTTTATATACCATGGTGTTGACCACAGCTCACCAGATTCTCATGGCACCTTTAGGAGAGAGCACAGGTGATTATTAGTCTCCTCTTTTCATAGATGAGAAGGCTCAAGCTCTGAGAAACAAAATGATATGTCCAAGGTCAATGAGTCAAAACCTTGACACCTGCCAATCGGATCCAGGCTCAGGAGGCCCCCTGGGGCTGCCCGCCAAGCACACTGCCAGCCTGGGGCCGGGAGACTGGACTCACTGCCTACCCTGCCCCTCATTATCTGCATCATGCAGGGAAACTTGCTGAATTTTTTTTTTTTTTAAACCAGGGATAGAACCTAAGAGTGCCACATCCCCAGCCCTCCCCCCACTTTTAAAATTTTATTTAGAGACAGGGTCTCAGTAAGTTGCTAAGGTTGGCTTTGAACTTGCAACCCTCCTGCCTCAGCCTCCAGAGCTGCTGGGGTTATAGGCCTGCCTCATACAGCAAAGTCTTGTTGAGGTTTCTCTCCGGAGGAGGACTGAGGTTAGAACAATTCCATATAAACCCTGTCCTCGAGGAACTTACAGTCAAGTTTGTACCTACTTGTCCCATAAAAATACACACACACACACACACACACACACCCGGTGCAAGGTGCCCTGAAAAAATATGTGAAGTCTCAATGTGAACACAAATCATGCCTAAAGCAGTCTACAGACACCAACACAGCTATGGCAGAGACTCTGAGGGCGGCAGCTGAAAATGTGAATGAAGTGCTGCTGTGCTTTACATTCCAAGGCCCCAGGAGACCTCCTCCACACATTAATGCATTAATGAGATGCTTGTTGAATACAGTGACCTAATTCCATTACAAAAGAGGTACCTACCAATGAGGCAACCCTCCTCCGCGGGGGCTTTCAGCAGAGCTGTCCTCTCAGGTTGTTGGAGAGCAGGTGCTCACAGGCTCAAACACAGACACAGGAACAGATTTAAACTGGGAAAGAGTCTTGGGTTATCGGTGACCACAGGATGCGAGATGCAGAAACTCTGAGGTCTTCTGTGAAGGTCTCTGTCACTAAAAACTGGGCTACCTCAGGACTCCCACAGGACCTGCGGGGGCAGGGCTGCTTCTCAACAAGAAAGTGGGGACATGACCACCAGGACTGAGGGACATCCTCACAGCTAAGATGTGAGCTTGCAGAGGGCCAGCAGGGAGGCCAAGAGGGCCTATGAGGCAGTCATTTAAGAACCACCAACACCACCAAATAAGAAGTCCAGAAAATCACTCAGGGCAACCATGTTCAGGGACCATTTATCTTTCAGCTCTTGACCAGAGGGCAGTAATGAGACTCATGGAGCCCAGGGAGAGTCTGGTTCGCTGTGGCCCGGCAGGGCCCTTCTGCCCGCTCTTCCTGACTAGGAGGGTTTCCCCAGCATGTACAAGTGACCCACCTCCCCTGCTGGGGTCCAGCCCAGGACTGCAGGCCTGAGTGCTCCCGGGAGCCACTTGCTTCTGAGCCCTGGATGTTGCAGCTCCCTGCTCTTCCCGCCTCCCTTGCTCTTTCCAGGGAGGGGGCAGGGGTTCCATCAGCCTCCTCCACCACCAATGAGACCTGAAGACCTGGAGTCTCCACGTTTCCAACAATCAATGCAGCTAACGGGGTTTTCACTTGAGGGCCCAGCAGACCACTGGGAACAAAGCAAAACTCAATGATGACAATTACGCGAGTCCTTGGATAGGAACAAGACAGGAACTCCTGGAACTATTTTTTCCAGGTTACTAAGAGGTACCAGGAGAACCATTTTTAAAAGCACACCAAAAGGGAAATCAGAAAAGGGGTTTGTAGGGCTGGAGGGAGCCGGGAAGAGAGGACAAAATCCAAGCAAAGTGTGCCAGAAGCCATCTGGGTTCACTGTGACCTCACAGGATCAAATGGTGACTGGACCAAGGGTCGCAAAGTCAAGTGACCATAGGACCTGGCAGGCAAGATCCTGAGGGGAGGACATCATCAGGGGCACTTTGAGCATGTAAGGGCTCATTCCCCAGGGACAGGGCAGCTAAAACTGCTGGACGGTCCCTGCTTGGTACCAGCAGGTCTTCCCAGCATTCAGGATAGGACCCGGATGTGGATTCTTATGTGAAGTTTCGTGATGTTTTAAGGCAAATAAAACTAGAGATCTAGTTTGGAAGCTGAACAGTCCTTCACAAGTTTGGCAGGGAAAACGGAGCCCTCCCTCTTCCCGATCTCCCAAATAAGCCCCCAGAAGCCTTCTTTTACTCCTCAGCAGTGTAACAGAAGTAGCTGCAGCTTCAGTTCCGATCAGATTCAATGTGAACCCCAGCTCTACCCCATCACTCACTGTGTGAGTCAGGACAAGTTAATTAAACTGTCTGAACCTCATTATCCTCCTACCTGTGGGAGAAAAAAGAATTTCTAGGTCGCAGAGTTGCAGGGAGGGATGCTTGAGAAATCAAATCATGTGCGGACTTCAGAGTCCAAGACAAAGAAAACACTGGTACCTGGGAGCACTGTTCCCACAACCATAACCAAGGCAGGAGCAAGGAAGACAGCCCCAGGAGGCCACTGAGGGTGGCTGGAGGCAAACAGGAGGCCCCTGAGGAGCGATAGCATCTCAGCCTCAGGAAGGACTGGGAACCTGGGCCTGCCACAAACACCACATTCTCCAATGGTTTCATCAGCTTTGAGCTGGAGAGCTGGAGGTGGCAGGGCAGGATTCCGGCCCAGGAGCAGCCCTGGAACCAAGCCCTGATTCCTCTGCAGCAAGCCGCCTCTTGCAACACCCTGCAAGTGCTGGACACGCAGAGAATGTAAAGCCTCCTGGGGCACACCACGCAGGGATCCCAGGCTGAGCGCAAGGGGTGGAGACAAGCTGAAGCAGGCTGAGCACAAGTGCCAGTCACAGGACTCCTGGAGGGCAGCTGAGGCCACAGAGCACACAGCAGCATCAGCAAGAACAGGTGCAGGAGGACACAGGGCAGCCATGCAGCAGGCACCTTACCTATCAATCACAGCACACAGCAGGAGGTTGGTGCACCTGGGCTGGCTGCTCCTGCAACCACACCCCCACCTCCCAATATGGACAAATCCTCACACTCACATCATCTGTCATGTGGAGGGTGAGGAAACTGGGAGGCTCCTGAAGTCCAGGAGTCAGCAGAAGACTAGCTTCGGGCCTCCACCATAGCACCTAGGGGGCAGGGCAGGGGCTTCCATTCCCCTTGAGCTGGGAAACTCATTTTAAAATGCTGAGCACTAAATGATGAGCTTTGCAAACTCTGATCAGTTCTGTGTCCACGTCCACCTTACTCCCTCTGTCCTTCCTATAACAGACTTGTTTTTTGTTGTTGTTGTTGTTGTTGTTGTTTTTACAGTGAGAGTTGTCTGAAATTGCTGCCCCACTTCCTCCTCTCAAAAGTATTACTAAGCCTCTGTCACCTGCCCTGAGCAGGCCCAGCACAGCACATGCAGCACGGGCCACACCATCACCTGCCCCTGAGGCCTGCACAACGGCCCGGTGCTGCACTGAGTCCCTGGACGTCCCCACAGGATGAACTGCCCAGCAACTCTTTCTGGGCAATCCCCAGGGCTCTCTGGCTGCTACACCACATGCACTGCTCCCTGGGACTGCAGCCTGGCCACTCGCTCCACCATGGACTTCACCCTGGAGGTTCACATTAGATCCCGCAGCTGCTCCCAGCACCTGCTTTCTGCTGGTGGAACATCTGCTGAAGCAGCAGAAGAGACAAGACAGGAAACCAGCAGCCACACCGAAGCACCACATCACTCACCAAGCCCGGAGAGTCTCCCTGATCCCAGGAAACTCCAAAACCACTCCCGAAATAATTAGAATCCCAAGTCTTCCATAGGATTTCACCAGGAATTCAGAAAATGGGAACGTAGGTCCTGAACAAGCACAAATCACCAGACACATCTAGTGCCTCTGGATTAAAGTCCCAATTCCAAAAGAAGGAACCTGTAACCTAGTCACACTCTTCACAAGCAGTGAGTGGCCCTTGCCCGGCTCAGGAGTGGGGCTCTGCTGTGGCCCCTTTACTTGGCCGCCTGCCTCTAAAGAGGAAGTCGTCCTGTGCACCCTCTCCTTGGTCTTAGGAACTCATGCTTGTGGCACAGTGAGACATCTGCCTGGCTTTGTTCCCTTTCTGTGCACGCTTTTCCCCTTTTTCAACTTGAGATATAACTTCTGTGGTTTGGATTCATGTTACGCGGATGAGTCAGTGGTTTTCACAAATGGGAGAGGCTGGCGTAGCCGGGCCTAACACACTCTCCTCTCCCCAGTAAGCTCCCTGGCGCCCCGCCCCACAGCCAGGAACACTCTCTGCTTCCTGCCTTCCTAGACTTGCATTTTCTGGACATTTCACCTAAACAGCCTGTGGCCTTTCATGTCTGGCTTCTCTTCCTTGCCAACTGTGTCTGAGATCCAGCCCCATGTTGGCTGGACTTCACCTCCTCCCATTGCTGAGTAGCACCCCATCCCCCCGTGACAGTGCCACACTCCGTCTACCACCGCAGTCCCCAAATTCTGCCATGATCTACTATGAACCTCCATGTGTGAGTGTCCACGCGGCACCTCTTTTCTTCCCTTGGTGAGTGTACACCTAGGGGTAGGACCACTGGCTTATCTGAAAAACTGAGGCTGAACTTTTCCAGAAACTGCCCAGGTGGTTCCAAAATTCTCATCAGCACCATGCAGGGACCCTGTTTCTCCACATTCTCAGAAACACTTGCCACCATCTTTTATTTATAGGCATCGCTGAAGATGTGAAGTGGTGACAGCTGTGGTCTTGCTTGGGTTTCTCTGCGGATGAATGAGGTTCAGGGTTTCTAATGGTCTCTCAGTGAAATGACCAGACAATCTGTTGACCAACTGGGTCATTTTCTTTTTAATAAGAACCCTCTCTGATATTCTGAATGTGAATCCCCTACCAGAAAAGTGGGATGCAAGCCCCTCACCCAGGTTCTGTCTGGGCCCTCAGCCAGCTCTGTGCTCTCACCACCTCTACCAGCTTCTGCTGGGGAAGCCCCAGAGGACAGCAGGGACAGGACAGCCGCACAGGTTGGGACAGAGAGGCCTAAGGTGACAGGTGTGCTGCTCAGGTCACTTTCCTCAGTCACTCTCCCAGGGAAATGATCATGCGTAAACTGAAAGCGTGGTTTCGCCTCCCTGTGATCTGGTAAAAACTAACACAAGGCCGCACCGAACAGGGGGGACACGGAGAGCCTCATTATTGCCTCTGCTGCAGTGACCAAGACCATGCCTCCACACACCCACCGTTTGCCACACCCTGTGCCTATTCAAGGGGCCTAAACCCTCAGAATAGCTAATCGGGGTGTTCCTGAAATTTCTAAAAGCGTTTCTTTTCTATCTACTACTAAGTTCATATCGAATTGCAGGTGACATTAGCAAATGGAAGTGAGAATACGATGACAGGATGCAGGCCTCTCAACTCTTGACTTACTTGTTTTTTCCTCCCAGGGGCCCTTCCCTTCTACCTTGGCAAACCTGCCGACAGGAGCCAGTGGGCCTGCTGCACCTGAGGAGTGCAGCCACTCGGGTCTCGGCAGCTGTGTGGTGTAAGAGCGAGAGCAGTTAGGGACACCCAAGTCCCGCATGGCACCCTCAGAGCAGGCAGCTCAGTGGGCTGCACACCACCCAGAGCACCTCCCTGGATGTCCTCTCTGGCCAGTGCTGGGAAGAAGGGCAGGGCAAGGTGTTCCACAGCTCTCAAAACCACACACACATACGATCTTGGCTTATCGTCACCAAAACGTGGCCAAGCATCTAAATACATCTAAATGCTGTATTTAGCCAGAGTGAGACACTCAAACCTAGTCAGCGGCCCCAGTTCTGAGGACCATCCTTAAGTCCGTGGAGACTCTGACAGATGTTACAGTCCAGTGCAGAAGGGTCTTGTTGCCTGCAGGTGTCACACAGCTAGTGAGTAAACAGGCAGAACCAGAACCCAGAGAGCAGGAGGTGGCAGGGCAGGGTACACCCAAGCCCATAAAGCCAGCGCAGGCCTTTCCCCAGTGTGGGAACAATCCCACTTGGACACGCGTCCCAACACAGGTGCGCTTGTCTATACCTGCTCAGGTCAGTACAAACCCAGCACCACCACCAAGGACAAAATAGAGGAGACAGGGGTCGCAGAGAGACAGACAGGGAAGACTTCTGAGGGGACACTGAGAACCAGCCTCTGTGACGCGCCCTCCTTCCACCCCGCAGGAGAGTTACTGCCTCTCCTCTCTCAGAAGGGGACACTGGGTCACAGAGCTGTTGACCAACTTCCCAGAGGTACACAGAGGGTTCCAGGGGGAGAGCAGGCACAGGAACAGCCTGCACTTCATAGCAGGTGCATAATGGCACAACAAGAGACCACTTGTGTGGTACGGCTGTCCACGTCCAGAACATGTGCTTTCTGAATCTTGGTGGCTGATGACTTTGTTACTGAAAAGTTAATATGTGTTATATTCAAAATCCTGCTGGCACAGATCTATGATCCCAGCTACTCACGAGGCTGAGACAGGAGGATCACAAGTGCGAGGTCAGCCTCAGCAATGTGGCAAGACCCTGTCTCAAAATAAAAAAATTAAAAGGGCAGGGGATGTAGCTCAGTGGTAGAGCACCCCTGAGTCCCAAACCAAAGAAAATCCTTCCCAACTGTTTTATTGTTTGTTAGGTTTTTTTGTAATTTTTGCCATTTTTCTTTTTTCTAGAAATCAAACCAGGAACCGCCGATGCTGATCCGACGCCTCGGCCGTCCCCCGGAGCGTCCTGACATGCATTTTTGCTCACAAAGCATAACTGAAGAATGGGGCTCAACTTGACACTTGCCAGACTACCAAGTAAGCTGTCGTGGGAAAGAGGTGGGGGTGCTCCATCAGTGACTTCTCTGCACTGTGTGCGATTTGGGGTCCCTCATGGTTACAGGACCACTCACCAACCAGCAGCTAGCCTTGCTTCTCAGTAAGTAAGAAGCGGCAGCCAAGAAGGATGGTGTCTCCAGGGTGACACCCTCGGGATCACTGCTTTAGACTGGGCTTCATCTAGACGCTGCCTCTGAGGGGACAAAACCAACCCCCTGGAGAAAGACTGCAAAACCAAGCAAATGAAAGCAAAGCACAGCTGACTGTCCACATGGGTAGTCTAGACCAGGGTCGCTGAAGCCCCCCAGGGGACACAAGGCAACCTTGACCCCTCTGCTGTGCCACATTTGAGAGCTCCTACAAGAGCCACTGGGGCAAGCAGTGCAGACCCGTAATCTGCATGACTTCATGCCCACATGGCAGGGAGAGCAATGACATAGGTTGGCACTTTTATATTTTTTGCCAGAGTGACACACCCCAGTTAGCAACAATGTTTCCCCACAATCAGAGGTGCCAGAACTCTCCACCAGTCCCTATCACTCCCAGTGTGGCACTGTCAACAAGACAAACTGAATTTGGTACCTTACAGGATGCACACACACCTCCTATGGACCAGATGCTATGCTCAGAATGACATGTGTCCCACTTGGACATGCGTTTAACCCTCAGGAGCCAGCAGGACAGCTCTTACCCACTCAGTTTCATTAAGTGTTATCATTTGGGACGTTCTCCAAATCTGTGATAGCCAATAAACAGCCACATGGGGATTGAGTAAGGAATGCACACACTTGAAAGAGGTAATGCAGAGGAGAAGCGGAATTTGTTCCTGTGCTCAGCTGGACTTTAATTTTAAGTGACGTGTGGTTAGCTCTGGATCTGCCCACACAGCCCACAAAGTCCTCCAATGCACACATGCGTGCACAGAGGACCGATGCCCATTCCGCTACAAGCAGCCAGACCCCCACCTGTCACACACCTCTGTCACATGCACACACGCACACGTGCATGACTCTCTGCCACCTGTGAGTCATACACAGGTAACTTCTTATGGAACCAGGGTTCTCATATGCCCATCTGTTTGCTGGGGAAGGTGTGGGCAGGTCCAGCAGTCTTGCTCTTTGCTCCCCACGTAGTCTTCATCACACCTGCACTAAACAGGCAGGCACCCCACCCTGAAATCAACAAATATAGAGACCAGCAGCCCTTATGTGGCAAAAGCCGCTTCGAACTTCCCTCAGGTGACACCCCAGGCGGTTCTGCTTGGCCGGGTCTTTCTCAGCACGTGATAGAACGGCCTGGTGAAGGAAGCCGTAGGGTTCCCATGATCGTGCCCCTGAGCGGGGACACTGGCAGAGAGATGCTCCTGAGCACACGCAAGTTCTAAAAAGTGCAGGGCAGTGGTAGAGGAAGGGCTGAGCAGGCAGCAGGAGGTGCCTGACACAGACCAACCCTGAAAGCTGGCCAAACTCTCCATGCTATCCAGAGACTGTCAGAGCCACAGGCATGGGCTTCACCTGCTCCTAGGCAGCCGTGTTTGGCCCTCCACTACCTGGCTAGCTCACAAACAACCCTGCACAGGTTTTAACAAGTAATCTGCTTAAGCTGTGCTGTCAGTGTGGAATGGGGGATGAAGTAAACCCAGGTCCAGGTCTCACTAGCCAAGTTTAACAAGATCTATGTTCCAGTGTTCGTCCCCATGTACACAAAGGAAGCCACTATTGTGGAGGTAACAAAATCTCCAGGCTGGACACCAGACTGAATCGAAGCCACAGAACGGCTCCACTCCACTGTGGAGTGGAGCCCTATCCTGCTGGGCAGTGGAACCCTGTCCTGCTGGGCAGTCTCCATGTACAGAACGGAGTACACACACAGACGTCTCTTGGCACTCTGATTTAAGGCTCTGTCTTTAATAACATCCATAATTGCTAGGTAGATGATGGTCTAATAGGAGTGCTGGTTCATATAATTAAACTCTAAGATATTATAATGACATAGTGAACAGACTCACAATCCCCAAGGGATGTCGGGAGGAGGGTGGGTTTTCCTTTCCACTGTGGATTTGCGCACAGAGCCGGGGGCAACAGCAAGAGCTGAAACACCCCACAACCAGTCTGCTGGAGCCCCAGAGCCCCCACTGGCCTTTCAAAAGCTCTGGAACTCAGTGAAGAAGCAACTGTCCCAAGGCACAGCACTGGGCCTGCTCCAGTTCAAGCTGGATCCCTAGGTTGGATCCTTGACCCCTCTGCCTCCCTAAGGGTTCCGCTCTGGGAAAGATGAAAGTTACTGCTAGTCATTTAATTGGGTAAATCAATTCAAGCAGATATCTAATCCTGGTTAAAAGTACACTTCTGAGAAGCTTCTAATGGCTTTGATGCTAATTTGGGTCTTCTGGTGCAGAATCAACCTAGACTACAACACTTTATTAAATAAAATAGGCTTGAATGATACTGTTCAAGACAATATTTGAAACTGGCAGCAGTAATTCGGGTGGCAGCTGAATCAGGCATTTAAACGTGTAAAGCTTAATAATACTGTGGGTCTCATAACAGGCTAGTCCAGGGACAAATTAGTAGCCTGTACAAGAGTATTTAGGCCAGGAAAACCAGGTTTTAAAATGCAGCAAGGACAAAGGGAGAAGAATTAGAATGAGGACCAAGCTGATCAGGAAGAACCTGCATTGAAATTCCAGGCAGCAATTTGAGAACCTGTTTTTGGATTATAATCACCAAAACAATCTTTCCTAGTTCACTTCTTCAAAGAAGGAAAACAAAATACATCCTACAGTGACTATCATCTAGAGAAGTGCAGGTAAAATCACACCAAAACCTAAATAAGACCGTTCTAAAACACAAATGCAACTATAATAAATATTATTAATTAGCAGGAAGTAAAAATTCGAAAGTGATCTTCTTCTTAAAAAGTAAATTTGTAAATTGTGTCAGTCAGGGCTCTCTAAAAGGGCAGATGGCAAATTGAGACCAAATGGCCAAGAGCTTCACTGGGGGAAGTGGCTTCTAAGGAAACTGGGTAGAGGCCAGAGAGAGAAGTGGCCCTCAGACAGCTGTGAGGAGAGAGGGGCAGGCTGAGGAGTCAGAGCCAGAGCACAGCCCAGGGGGAGGCTCCCAGGAGACTGCTCAGGGACCTCTAGCCACTGGCAGGAAGCACAGCAGGCTGGTCTGAGCATCCTGCCCCGTGCAGTGACAGGGGAACAGTCCTGGGGAGCAAGCGTGTCCCTGCAGGAAGGTGGCGGGGGGTATAGAGCACAGAGCCGCAGCCGTCCCTCCACACTTCCCACACACGGGATCAGGGGTCATTTTCATGGCTGGCACATAAATGCTTGTAAACCATTTCCATGACCATGTGATGGATGGTATGAGAGAATTCTTCATTCACATGAGCCAAAAATTCAAGAAAGCTAAAATTTTTAGAAACTCATGCAATAAGCATGAGAGGTATAATCTAGCCTTGTAAATAAGACGACTGTAGCAGGCGGCAATTACTTTAACAAGTGCGTTCCTTGGTCATAAACTTAAATACTAACAAGCAGAAAACAAAATCAGCGCTTTTCCACTGGACCACACAACAGTGTTTGACTGTGGATCTTCTCAGCCATGCAAACACATTTTACGAAACATACACTAGACGGAGGATGACAGTTAGGGATGACTGTAATCCAAGCCCGGGTTATCTTAGGGATTTCACACCTACCTATAACTTAATTACTTCTACAATAATGAAAATGGACCTAGAAGAATGAGCAAGTCGGTTTACTTCTACCCTAGACTTTGCTGTACTTTAGAAGACAAATTTTCTTTTTATTTAAAAAAAATTTAATATTTATTTTTAAAGAATCACAAGTATTATAAGGAATTCACAGGCAAAAATTCAAAATAACTCCTTCCCCACTCCTGAGGACCACGCAGCTTAAACCAGGTATGCTGGGGGTTGGGGACCTGCAGAGTGCGGCAAAGACCAGGGAGAAATCACCATCCCACTGGATGTTACTTTCTTGTTATAGAAAATTTCAATTTTCTTCCTTCTGTTTGTGATGCTGACAAACACTGAATTAAAAGTCAGGGAAATCTACAGTGATAATGCCCATTTTCAAAAGGCCAAATCACTGAGAATCAGGAGCATGACTTTTCACTCAGGACCAGGTGTGGGGGAGGGGAGGCCACCCACTCTCTAGCCTCTCAAAGCATTAACAAAGTGCTAAATTGGTTCCTAAATTCCCGAGGTCACCCTGAATCCCACTCCCAACACCGCAGCACATCCACAGCTCGGGGGCCCTGGCAGGTGAACATGCCACTCACTGATGTCCCCTGCTTCATTTCTCCTGCAGATGACGGGGCTCACGGCCAAGGGAGTCTCACCTCAAGTAACTCCAGTGCTGGGTTCCGAGCGAATGCCACCCTGCACAATGAGTTTGACACTATCATCCTGCCTGTGCTCTACCTGGTCCTGTTTGTGGCCAGCATCCTGCTGAATGGGCTGGCCGTGTGGATCTTCTTCCACATCAGGAATAAAACCAGCTTCATATTTTACCTCAAGAACATAGTGGTGGCTGACCTTGTCATGACGCTGACATTTCCCTTTCGGATTGTGCACGACGCAGGCTTTGGCCCCTGGTACTTCAAGTTCATCCTCTGCAGATACACGTCGGTTCTGTTTTACGCAAACATGTACACGTGCATCGTGTTCCTCGGGCTGATCAGCATCGACCGCTACCTGAAGGTGGTGAAGCCCTTTGGTGACTCGCGCATGTACAGCGTGACCTTCACGAAGGTGCTGTCTGGCTGCGTGTGGGCGGTCACCGTTCTGCTGTCCTTGCCAAACATCATCCTCACCAATGTCCAGCCCACCCAGGAGAACATCCACGACTGCATGAGGCTCAAAAACCCGCTAGGCATCCAGTGGCATCGGGCTGTCGTCTATGTCCACAGCTGCCTGTTCGTGGTAGTGCTGGTGATTCTGATCGGCTGCTACATTGCCATTTCCAGGTACATCCACAAATCCAGCCGGCAGTTCATCAGCCAGTCTAGCCGGAAGCGCAAGCACAACCAGAGCATCCGGGTGGTCGTGGCCGTGTTCTTCACCTGCTTCCTGCCCTACCACTTGTGCAGGATCCCCTTCACCTTCAGCCACCTGGACAGGCTCCTGGATGAGTCCGCACACAAGATCCTGTACTACTGCGAGGAAATGACGCTTTTCTTGTCTGCATGCAACGTTTGCCTGGATCCAATAATTTACTTTTTCATGTGCAGGTCATTTTCAAGAAGGTTGTTCAAGAAATCCAATATCAGAACCAGAAGTGAGAGCATCAGGTCACTGCAGAGTGTCAGAAGGTCAGAAGTCCGCATATATTATGACTATACTGATGTGTGAGGCTGGGGCGGGGGGCGGCCCTGTGGGGGTCCTTGTACAGAGTGTAAATAAATGTCACTTTCCATTACTGTGGCTGGAGCCCATCAAAACATGAATTTAGAAAAGAACCACAGGAACGTGAAAGTGGGCGTAATTTGGAACTGAGAAAAGCAGTCAGGCACAGCGAAAAGTGAGGTGGCGGGGGCACCGCAGTTTCCCCCAGAACACGCTGCGGCCCCCAGGTCACTTTTGCAGAGAACACAAGTATAAAGAGAAATCTCTTTAGCCTTGAGGGTTAAGATTTGGGGAAGACTGCCAGGTGTGGTGGTGCACACCTGTAATGCAGCAGCTCAGGAGGCTTAGGCAGGAGGATCGAAAGTTCAAAGCCAGCCTCAGCAACTCAGCGAGGTGCTAAGCAATGTACCAAGACCCTGTCTCTAAATATTTTTTTTATTTTTTTTATTTTTTTAGTGTTGGGGATGCAGCTCAGTGGTACAGCACCCCCTGAGTTCAATCCCCAATACAAAAACAAAGATTTGGGAAAGACAAGGCTGTTTTCAAACAGCCCACTATTTATAAGTGAGTCAATATTGATTACTAGGCCTTCCAAGACCTCTGGCCAATGTCCCCTGGCTGTGCTTAACAAGGTCTTATGCACATAAGAAAAATTGTGTGGTGGGAGGAGCGGAAAGAAGTTCAGCTGTAAAAGCAACATATTGAAAATGGCAAGTTCAAAAAACTGATTTTAAATATGATTTTAAATGAATATTAAGAAAAGACTACATTGGATATAGTCCTCTGAAGTGACGTTTCCCATTATCATACTACCTTTTTGATGAGTTTAAGTCCTCACATACTAAAGGCAGAGAAGAAAACACAGAGGCTTAGCTAATAAGTACATTTCATTCATCAAACAGTCACTTAACAATCTTTTTACTTTAGGAAGACTGTTAGTAAAATGTTCTTCCCTATAATTATTCCCAACCTCTAATAGGAATACTGGTGTAAAACTATAGCTTAGATGAAAGGCAGAGCTCACTGTCAAGTCAAAATATACAGGAGTGGCCTCTTAAATCTCAGAATGTTTCCTTTCTTCAATGTACACCTCAGGGGTTCCTGCGTTAGCAGCACCGCCAGCTGTGAGAGCCAGGAGGAATGCCAGGTTTGTTCCCTGACCTAGGAGGGAGAGGGGAAGCACGGATGGAGGACCAGGGGCAGGGGGGCAGTCTGCTGCCTAATAGAGCGCGCTGCAGTTGCAAGGAGAGGGGACACACGTGCACAGTACGCACGTACTTCACCCCACACCCGTGAGCTGTCTGAGGAATTCTAAGTCAGAAGCTGAAAGTGAACAAAACTTAGGGTGCAAGAGTAACTTATGCAGGGTGACCTCCCCCTACCCTCAGGAACCCCAGACTACCCACAAGCGAGGTCATCTGGCAGAGGAGTTGGTGGGAAAGGAATTAAAACAATTATCTGACATCTTCTATCAAAACATCCATCCCTCCACCAACATGTCCACTCCACACCTGCAGGGGGCATTAGAATACGTAACTGCACACACCGCACCTGGTCATTCACTGGCCACCCTGGTTGCTCTGTGCCCCTAGCTGGATTAGGAAAGATGTGCTATAGATGAGCCAATGAGGTGCTGGTAGGAAAGGCTAAGGTCTCTTCCTTCCTCCCCAGGACACTGGGAAGAATCACACCCACCCTGTGCAAGGAGGCTCAGCGTCCCATCGAGGACAATAACCTCCTGCCACGGGACCACCCTCTCTACTGCATTTCCTCCACCTACAACCCACTCCACAGGGATGGATGCTGTTGAATACGCAGCTCCATCCAGACTCGGGGGTTTACTCCAGACCTGGCCCCATCCTCTGCTCCAGGCCTCCATTTTAGGAGGTCTTTAGGGTATTTCAAAACCCTTTGAATGTTTCTAAAATTAGAAACTTACACAAAGATGTGCCCTAAGTTATGGGCTCATCTAACAGGATGGTGGTTTTGTTTCTCTGAAATGGCATTTAATAATCAATGGGACCTCTTAAAACAGTGACTTAGAAAAAGTAGAAAGAGAGCATTATTATCCCCATTCTTAAAAAGTCATGTGACAAAAGCCATCAAAATCATAGGCTTGTATTCCCACAAATCATTTATCCAGGCAAACAAAGAATGGATCATTTCCATGAGTAAAATAATTACAATAGAAACAGTCCAAAATATGATTCTAATGTCGGAAAGTAGAACATAATATTCCATTAATAATAAAGAAAAAGAAAAATCTATTTAATTGCTTTTTCAAAATTGTCAATTTGGAAATATTCTCAAATATGAAATACAAAATCTCATATTCAAGGATTTTGGGTTAAACAGGTTGAATATTTCTTATCTAAAATGTTTGGGAAAGAAGGTTTCAGAGTTTTGTAATATTTGCACATACCTAATGAAGTATCTTAGAGACACTCTCACAACTCATTTGTTTCACCTGTGCCTAACACACACGACCAGAAGGTAATAACACACCACATTTGCTGTGGCCTCTGTGCCAACTGTAGTCCAGCACCTGGGGCCAGAGGTAGAGTCTACCACTATGGCACTGAGTCAGGTCTTTGAGCATTTAGACTCCAGATTTGCAAATTAGGGATGCTTAATGTATATGCAACACTTCAGTATCCTTTTTACAGCAATAAAATTCCATTCTTATTCTTCCTTTTATTCAGAAGAAAAACAAAGAATTTCCTAAAGGGGATTTTGATATTCTCCATAAAGCTGATATTCAAAATAACTCATCTTGTAGAATATCTTTCAATTTGTGTATTATTGACCCAGTTGTATTTATAAAGCCTCTTGATAAATATTTCCAAATACTATGCAATATTTTATTTCTCAGCTAAAGACTTAAGAGAACACTGCCTAGGAAAATGCGTAACTATAGATTAAATATTCAAGGCAAAATATTATACGTGTGTGCATATGTACACAAGCGAGTACACTTTAAGAAATGCTACACTCACTACAGAGAAATGAGATGTGCTAAGGGAAACAGAAACTCAAGGGGCTGGGACTGCTCAGTTGGTAAAGTGCTTGCCTCGCATGCATAAGACCCTGGGTTCAATGCCCAGCAATACCGCCCCCCCCCAAAAAAAAAAATCTTGAGAACAAAATAAAGCTGAGGATTACTCAAACCCTGTACATAAAGATTTTTCCCTGAGTAAACACAAGAAACTAACAAATCAATAAATGCTTATTAGGCACACACCATGTAAAATGACAGCGAGTTCAGCATGATAGAAAACAATCTCTGGATAATCCTAAGTGACTTCCTAAAGTACTTCCTATCATTGGGGGGGGGGGGGGAGGGGTTGGAGCGCACTCCCAGCCCACCAGCACCACCTCGTGGTGGTAAGCGTCAAAACAGGCTGAGAAACAACCTGTGTGCTGCTCACAGCCCGCCACCCAGCAGGGCAGCTGAGACTGTGGCTAGCCTCCCCTTAGAGGTCCATAATGTAACCTATTCCAAGGTTTACCTGAGTCGCCTGGAGCAGGGTGAGATAGAAATATCTGGAAGGAGTAATTAACACCTACAGGAAGTCATCATACAGCTATAAAAAGGGAACAAGAACTGAAAGGGTGGCAGAAACACAGGGATTTCATGTGAAAATGTTACTAAAAATAGTGGCTGCCCTTTCCAAAATAACAGAAAAATTAAAAATAAAGTGTAGCTTACCAATGGTTTCAACAACACCAAAAAAAAACACCAGAACTGAAGAGGAAAGAATGAAACTTTCAGCTTTAAATAATCAAGAAACCCATAAGATTCAAACAGCAACTTTCACTTTGAATGCTCTTAAATTTTTCTTATAAGCCACAGAAGAACTCAACTAAAATTATAAAAATGGCCAATGTGGCTCATGGTCACACATTTCTTTCCCTCTTCATTCGGAAACTAAGATAAAAGAACTAAGTTGGAAATCCCATTATTTGTTTCATAGGCAAATATTCTTAGTAAACTGTCCAGTTTCTATCTTGAACTATGCAGGAGAATACCCAATGCTTTAGTCTGGGCACTTCCACAACTCTCAGAAATGCCTGATTAAATTAGCCTCACACAGTCACAAATGTCACCAGATTTCCCAGAGCCTCCAAGTCCAAGTCTAGGTTTACATGCTCCATACAAGGCTTTCCAATGGCATTCTGGACACTTGCACAGGTACACAGGCACAAACACACAGTTCATGTAAGCAGGGTTAATGGATTCTGTGAAAAAAATGAGACCTGTCCCTTAAACCATGACAGTGTCTAAACAGTCTTTAAATATCTCATCCAGTGCTTCAGGGGCTGACATGCTCAAAGTCATCCGTCAATTACCAAAAATGAACTTTCTCCAAAAGCCTGAACTGTTCGCATGCCTTTGAATGATGGCTTCTCCTTGGTATTTTCCTTACAATCCTCTCCTCTGTGCCTTGTGGATTGTCGTGCTCCTGAGCTGAACCACCTTCCAACATTGTGTTCTTTGCCCCTTGAATGTCATGAATGAACTCAAGGGCCCCTTCACCCAGCAGGACCTCCAGCACTGCTCTCCCTGGGACTGCTCACCCTTTTGTCCACGCCAAGCTCGCTGAAGCTGTGGGCCTGCTTGGGTAAGGTTCCTGGCCAGCCAGCATTCCCACAGCAGCTACTTCTAATGGGTTTCTCTTTACATTTGAGGAGAATTTCACTTCCTGAACTGTCCCTTTTCACTTCTTTGTGTTCATCTTCATTGGTCAACTCTTTCGATGAGGTCTTTTTGTAAATGTCAGGCTGTCGTTGCTGGCGAGCGAGGCAACACAACCACAAACTCTGGTGCCTGTGCGTGAACAGTGAGTAGCAGCAGGTGTGCAGGGGGCTGCTACTGAGAGGGTGTCAAAGAAGTGAAACGCTCGGTCACCTAACCATGATCTATGAATGGGAGAGCTGGCAGTGAAGTTCATACTTCATGCAATTATGCACAGTCAATAAACCGTGGTAGCTAAAACTCAACTTGTGTTGCTGAAAGATGGGTCCATTTAACCGAATCATGATAGCCCAAACAGATGCATGTCACAGCTGTGAGACCCAGACTGACTGTCTCTGTGTGTGTGACCATAATCACAATAAGAGAATCAGAGGAATTTGCAAGTGATATGCAATGCAGTTTGCAAACAGTGAAGGAGATACCACTCGTCATTCTGTGTGAAGATGTCGGATGCCAGCACCTACACATTCAATGATGGGGACTCAAGAGCCACCAGGGTTGCGACCAATGCCCCTATGTCACCACCACCAGTGATGTGACTTCTACAATGAGGAACTCTCAGACATTTCCAAATTAGATAAACAAAAGCTCCATTCCTGTAAAATACTGGTTAATATACATGGAACTAGGCAAAAATACACCTCCTGTGAAAAACAGATATAAATTTCAGGCTCCAATGTTGATAAGCCGGTCTTGCGCCCTGAGAATAGCTTGGTGGAGAGCACAGGTCGCCCTGGTATGACACCGTCACCCAGGCCAGCCACCATCCACAACAAGGAAATACCTCAGAGTCTCCCCTCTGGGAGACTGCACCCTAGGCTACATTCCTAGGAAACTCTGGTCTGTATTGCTACAGTATTTGCAAAAAGAGAAGAACATGTTCAACCACATGGAAACCCAGCGGTCCAGCTGTCAGTAAGAGCTAAGCTGACTTACAGAGGGACTGAACAATGTCCAAAGGGAAGAATGAGGCACATTTTTTTCATTTCCAATTCTACACAATCACAAAAATGGGAAAAAGAAAGGAAACGATCTCTGTGCGGTCTGTATCTGAACTTCACACAAGACGCCTGCTTTGAAGTTCAGTGTATTCTACAAATGTTTATTTAAAGACAGCTCTTTATAGATACATAGAAACAAACATCTCCCAGAAAAACTCATGAGGCAAATTAAAAACAGATAATGATAAAATCTTGTACAGTGTGTGCCAGTCATGGTCCAAAGCCCTCTACACACAGAATTCCTTCATCCGCACAACAACGCTATGGAAGGCATGCGGTCACAACCCCCCCCCCCCCTTCACAGACCTGGGTGGGGAGGCGCCAGCAGAGGCTCAGTATAAGGCTGGGAAGGAAGACAGAGAAGGTGTGAGGGGGTGCGACTCCAAAGTCCAGGTTCTCATGGGGCTGCACACTCCCCTGCCCCACCTCACCTACCCATGACCCCCCTCTGTTCCTCACTGCCATCAATAGCCCTACACCAATGTCTACCAATGCACCCCCAGAAATGCACTTCTCCAGGTATTACCAGTAATTACCAAAGCCTGCTTAATTACTCAGGTTATCAAATGCTTTTAGCCCAACTATATTAACACTTGCAGTCTCCTAGGAGCCTGGGTATGTCGTTTCCTGGCTTGGTGCTCATTGTTTGAGATTTTTGCTTAAAGCCCCAGAAAGAACACAGCCCACCCAAACTGAACCTTTCTCTCTGCTCTTGTTTCCTGAAGGAAGACGTTATCTAAATTCTAATTTATACTCTTTTTCTTCTTCAAAGCAAAGCCGTCACAAACCTTTCTTAACACTTTTACCTCCAGGTGCAAAACAGTCTGATTTCAGGACCTCCTTGGAGATGGAGGTTGCCCTTGCCCTACCAAGGCACCACCCTGCAGAGCCCATCAGGAGGCGGAGCCCCGCAGGCCACAGGCGCCCTTGGATCTCAGCAGAGGGCTGCACTAGCGCCACCTGCAGGAAGTCTGTGCCTCTCTGGAAGAGGCCAGCTGCGCCAGAGCCCACAGCAGCCCAGCAGCCCCTGCCTTGATTTCCAGTCTGTGACACTACTCTAAACCTTGACCCCTGCCTAGCATCAACTAGAATTCATCCCTGAATTCTGATGTGTCACGCAGTGTGACCAGCATTCTCATCCTGCTCACCCACCTTAGATCCTTCCTGCTGCTATAATAAAATAAACTGGGTAATTCATGAGCAAAAGAAATGTACTACTACAGAGCTGGAGGCTGCAGAGCCCTGACCCAGGCTCAGGCAGACTGGGTGCCAGACAAGGACCAATCCCTCACAGATGGCACCTCCTGTGCCCTCACAGGGCAGGAGGGCAAAAGGAGCAGCTGAGGCCCCAGCCTCCCTCATAAGGCTCACCTGGAGGAGGCCCCACCATGTGGCTTAGTCACTCCCAGAGGCCACTCCTCTAAATACCAGCACAGCGAGGGCTAGACTGGACACAGGGAAAGTGAAGGGGCACAGACATTCAGACCACACCACCACCGTATGACCAGGGGTGGCCTGCCAGGGACCAAGACAGAAATTCAGTCTCACTGATTCCTCCTGTGGGTCAAACTGACCAGCCCATAGGAAACAGCATGATTATGGTCTCAATTATGAACCACAGCTGTCTCCACACTGGCCGCCTAAAAACACCAAGACTTCCCTGTCAAGCCGACTTTCTAAGGGGCACCGTCTTTCTAAGGGTATCTGCAGACCCTCCACCAGTGGGAACCCTGGCTCAGCCCCGTCACCACAGTGTGCCCTAGGCGCAGACCCTGCTGTGACCTCAGCTGGGTGCACTCAGCTGGAACATGCCCATGCCCTGCAGTGCACCTCCTCTCAGTGTAGCTTCCCAAGTCCCAATGACACAGGCACTCCACCGGCACCTGTTGAGCCCCGGTGCCCAGACGTCCCCACATGTGGACAAGCAGCCTCTGTGGCTGGGGCTCCGGCCCGAGCCTCTCAGGAACTTCACAACTCACTTTCCCAGCTTCCTGTAGAGACTGCCAGGAAAGCTGGACCATCACAGCGCTAAGTGGATGGACTGTCTCAGAGAGTGGGTGCCACCTCTGAGTGACCTGTTCCAGGTGAATCATGAATCACAGCAGTCTTCAGACACCCACAAAGAAGCCCTAGAGTGTGCGGATGAGAGCGATGAGACGATTCAACACTCCTGGGATGATATTATTTAAACTATTCATAATCACTCTTCAGATTAGTCCCCTTGCCTCACTTGTGTTTACTTACAGAACCCGGGGACGGAGCTGAGGGTCCTCCCGGTCTCCGATATTGTAGTAAGGTATTCACTCAACAAACACTTCTAAGCACCTCCTATGGTAGAGGACACTGGGGATACCAAAGAAGAGAGGCAGCAAGGACAGCCACTGCCTGATCTTATGAGACATAATATAAAACCACAGGCTGCTTCAGAAGTGTACCAGCACCACAGAGGTCTCAGGGCCCAAGAGGGAAACAGCAATTTTTTTTTTTTTTTAATTGGAGATTGAACCCAGCGGTGCTTTGCCTGTGAGCAACATCCTGAGCCCTTTTTGGTTTTGTTTTGTTTTGTTTTTTTTTTATTTAAGACAGGTTTTTGCTAAGTTACTTGGGGACTCCCTAAATTGCCTAGGCTGGGCTTGAACTTGTGATCCTCCTGCCTCAGCCTCCCTATAGATATGTGCCACCACACCCAGCAATCAGGTGAGTCCTAAAAGCTATGTGAACAGAATGAAGACAATAAGAAATGATGTGTCTCTGAGACCTGAGTTACAAAGAAAACTACTGCTACTGCTTTCTGAGCATCTTTCCCAAAAACCATAGTTTTTGTTTTTTAAGAAAGTTCAAAACTTTGATTCCTTGTTAACATCAACTGAAATTTATTTCTCTTTCAGTTGAAATTAAATAAGAACATCGACCATTTAAAAAAAAAAAAAACTCTTTGAGCACATCAACTAATTAAAAGTGAAGATATTTCAACTAATTAAAGGTATTTAACTCATGACATGACCTTGGACATCAGTGCTGACACCAAAGTAATAAGGTTTGTGAACCGTCCCTAAAATAGGTTCCTTTTTGTAAATGGCTGCTTCTCTCAGCCTCTAGAAGGTGGTGGTGCTGCAGCAGAAGGTTTTCTTAATGTCACCCTGGGGTGAAAGCAGGATGCCTGCCAATGACTTTCTGGGCCTGTCACCCATTAGGAGAAGGTTGACAGGGGCAGTGCTTCACCATGCAGTGCCAGTGACATGGCTCTTGCTACCCAGCCCCACAGCAGTCCATAAACGAACACTGGCTGGACTTAATGCCTCAGAGAAGGACACAGAAAGCCACGGTCTATACATAAGGTTGTCCAGCCACATTGTAAAAAAGCACATTATCAATTATTTTACTACAATCCCCCCATATTTCACATGGCTGAATCCTGAACAACTCAGCATGAGGCGTCTTTGTGATGCCACTGTTCCTCAATACCTACAGGCTGACTCTCCCCACTCTGTGAGTCCACGGGCACTCAGCAGGCAGGCCCGACAGCTCTTTCAGAGGACCCCACTCTCCCTTCCTTGAAATGCCCCATGCGGGGCACAGTTCTGTGGTGTTCAAGGGCCCTGTGCTAGGATCCTCTGCATTCTCACCCCACTGGGCTCTCTCACTGCCCATGGAATTCTTCTGGGGACCACCCCAGCCCTACCTAAAAACATACATGCCAGGATAAACTACTGGACACTGAGGTCTTTCTTTAAAAAAAAAAAATTATGTAAGCCAGTAATAGCGGCCATGGGGTTAAAATGAATTCTTGGGGAAATGCTCACATTTATGTAAATGACCATCAATACACTGGTTGAGTGAATTATGCATACTGAAGAACCACAGGCTCACAGGAACCCATTTCCAAACAGCAGGTTGGGAGGGGCAGGTGAGGAGGGGCCAGTGAGGAGGGGCAAGAGGGGAGGGGGCAGGTGGAGAGGGGGCAGTGAAGAAGGGCCAGGTGGGGAGGGGCCAGTGAGGAGGGGCAGGTGGGGAAGGGGCAATGGGGACAGGGAGGGTGAGGAGGGGATGGTAGGGAGGGTCAGTGGGGAGGGGCAGGTGGAGAGGGGCCAGTGAGGAGGGGCAGGTGAGGAGTGGCCAGTGAGAAGGGGCAGGTGGGGAGGGGTCAGGGAGCAGGGGCAGGTGGGGAGGGACAGGTACACCTGTCTCACTCTCTACCCAGCAAAGAAACTAGGAAGATCTGGGATGCAGCTTTAACCTTGAGATTTTCTTGATGTTTACTTTTTAAAAAAAGTTTCTAAATACATGATGTTAAGAATCACACAGAGTTGAATTTTTGGGATAACAAACAAAATAGTATGTTTATGGAATCAGGCTGAGAAAAGCGAGCTTTTATGGGCACAGATACAAGCTCCCTGGAAACAATAACAGCACATCTGGCGTCACGTGTGCTGGACCCGCTCATCTGCAGTCTGAATACTCAGGGGGGTTTATATATAGCCAGTCTCATTTCCAATGAGGGGGCCCTGCCTGGAAACAGAGCTAAAGCAGCAGGGAGCATGTGTGTGCAGGTCTGGTGGGCTGCGCCAGCTGCCACCAGGGTTCTGTGGACAGTTTTGACGAAACAAAAACAAAGAACCACCAGGATGAAATCCCACAGAACTGTAGGGTCAGGATTCCACAAGGGGCGATGGGAACAGGAACTGCTTAGCATGAATCAAAACACATAGGACAGGGGAAAGCAAATGTGGACCATTTTAGCTATAAATTTTTTCTTTTATTTACTTATTCATTTAGTTTTTGGCACAAGACTCCTGGAAGACGGGACCATGCCCCTCTGGTAGTTATCACTATTTTCTTATTACTTTGTACTACTTCTGGTGCTGAGTGTTAACTGAAGCCAAGGTGTCTGTGCTGGTAAAGGTCACAGATAACTAATTTAAAGGACATGTGAAGGTTTTAAAGTCAATAAATATTGCCTGTTGAGCTAAATTCCCCCCCAAACAATAAGATGCTAATGTCGACTTCTCGAGGAGAAAGAGGCCTACAAGCTGATCTTTTCACTCAACCATGAACACAAACTCCCAGCACGACCTTACATAAAAGCACGACAGAGGGAAGGCGCATTGTGAATCCTGCTGACACTCACAGACATGTCCGTGCGTCCAAGGAGGAAAAGTCTCCAAAGTCTGGGTGACAGGACGGGCTAGCCCCCCTACTAATGACAGTCGGAACAGCTGATGTTCTAATGCCAGATTTACTTTTGTTTAGTTTCCTGGTTGTTTTGTTTGGGTTTTTTTTTTTTTTTTTTTTTGGTACTGGGGATTAAACCCAGCGGTGCTTAACCACTGAGCCACATCCCAGCCCTTTTTATTTTGAGATAGGGTCTAAGTTGCTGAGGCTGGCCTGTGATGCTCCCGCCCTAGACTCCAGGGTTGCTGGGATGACAGGTGTGCATCACCATGCCCAGCATAAGACCAAATTTAAGCCATCTGTTGACATCCAGTGGGGAAAAACCGACGAGAGAAGACACAACGGAATCCAAGTGGGGCACCCTCATCCCCACATGCAAACTTCTCCCAAATTCAGAAACTCCTGAGCACCAATGTTGGGTTCAAAAAGTTTGATTCCGAAGCATTTCAAACTTCCAGATCAGGGCTGCTCAACCAGTGAAGTCTATACCTACATCCTAAAATGAAGAAACGCTTCTGGCCCCAAGCACTCCAGATGAGGGCGCTGGGCCTGTGTAAAGACCCGGGACACAGACGCCCCTTCTGACCCTCGTCCTTCCTCCCTGGGCTGCCTTAGGCTGTGGCTGCTTTGGCCGTCTGAGTCTTTCTCATTATCACCACCCTAGGAGCACCCTGTCCTTCAAAACTTCTGTTCTCAAGCCACAGATCCACATAAGTGTCCAAAGCAACAGAGACGGGATTCTGGGCCTAGGCAGCTGGGTGTATGGACAGATGAAACAGGTAGAAGGCAGGACAGAGAAAAGTCCCTCCCGTGTTAGAACAGGGGCCCCAAGGCAGGGAGGAGGAGGGCAGGGACACACACCCTGCCTTATTTCTGAAGTGTCCCTGTATGTTTGAAAACGGCAATTCCTTAGTCAAAAACACAGAATTCTAGCTCTGCTCCTCTGAAGCAGGTCTTGGAATCAGTAGTGAACAAGCTCCGCAGTGACAGGCCAGCCAGGTCTGTCAACCAGGCCTTCAAAGAGCCAGAGAGAACTAAATGCTTCAGAGACCACAGGTAGCAACAACTTGAGGAGGATCACCCAGAGGGGCTTCTCCCTTAAAGGTTCTCCTAAAAATGGAAAGAAGAACCCCAAGACCAGCCCTGTACCCCACGCCCAAACTACTAAGGTAGGCAGTCTGTCCTAAGACATGCAACCTTAACAGCACACACAGAGCCAGGTGCAGTGGCACATACCTGCAATCCCAATACCTCAGGAGGTTAAGGCAGGGGAATCGCAGTTTAAGCCTCATCTGGGGAAGTTAGTGAGGCCCTAATCAACTTAGTACAACTCTGTCTCAAAATAAAAGGGCTGGGGATGGGACACAGTGGTAAAACGTCCCTGGGTTCAATGCTCCCCTATCAAGGGTATGCGAGTTGTCTGTGACCTTGAGGATGGGCCTCCCTTATGGTGGCCATCTGGCGGTTTCCTCTCTCCCACCCTTTCCCTGGTACCTGCCAATAAGACTATAAAACAGGGGTCATTAACTGGCTGTCCCAGCACAATACGACACAGTCAGGTTCTGGGTTAGCCCCCGAGGTGTTAGGCCTACACAGGTTCTCCAGTCTTAAATTGAGACACGAACAAAGGGTCAGAGCACAGGCTGGGGAGATGATCTTCCAGGGCTCCAATCCCAGCTCTAGGAGTAACGGGACCTGACTTGGCCTCTCCAAGCCTCAGTTTCCTCATTCTTTAAGAAAAACATGGGGCTGGGGGAGGAAGGGAATCTACCCAGCCCACTAAACTGTCAGAAGTTCTCAATGGGCTAAAACACACTGTGTGCTAAGGACAGCACCTACAGCAGCCTAGGTCACACTGGCCCATCCACAGGAGGCTGTGCCAGCCCATTCCTGCATCCCCCTACTCCCCAGGGTTTCACTAGCTCACCTGCATCACTGGAGGGATGACCTCTGGCTTCAAGACTCCTGGAACTGAGAGGACATGCAAACAGCTCCAGGCAAGGAAGGTAGAACGTCCTCCCCATCACCCTCAGTGACAGGTATGTGGAGCACCCCACAGAAAGTCAGGAGGGACAGGACAGCACAAGCGGGTACCTGCCGCCAGCCCAGTGAACACGACCCCCACTTAGAGACACCATGCACAAGCAGCTCCCCCACCCCGACACAGAGTGCTCCATCTGGGAATTGCAGTGCCCCTAGTAATGACTGGCCTCTGAAGGGATCTCCTAGGGCAGACCTCAGGAGCTGAGGTGGACAGGCCTCACCAACAGCGGAGTCCCCATCCCTGCAGTCAAAGTAGCCGTGAGGGCTGATAGGTCTGGGAAGTCTGCAAAAGGTGACCCTCAGGCGGAGCCAAGCAGGGGCTTCCCACCAGCTCCAGTCCCCTCAGGCCTCTGTCTGAGGACCAACCGTGACTATTAAATTTGCAGATGAGGCACAAAATAAGAAAACGCACCTCGAGAGGGAAAGAACGAGGGCCTGCTTCAGCTGCCACTGCCTCGTAGTGTCAGAGCATGGCCTGCTGCCTGTCAAGCACCCTGCAGCCCACGAGAGCCCGTCCTGTCACAGCACTGACCACAGTGCACGAGGGCAACTGCCAACAGCTCATGTGCACAGGGAAAGTGAACATCAGATGTGAGCCTGAGCCGGGACTTGGCCACGGGACAGCTGGAGCAAGCTCCCCAAGACACAGGGGCGGCCGTGGCATCTCCCAGGTCAGAGCTTTCCTTCCTTCTGAGTCATGCACACTGAGAAGGCCTCTGTGTCCATGAGTTCCACACCCTGAGGCTCAACCAACCACACATGGAGAACACTCCAAAGACAAACTGCATCTGTGCTGAACGTGGGCAGACTTCTCGTTGCCACAACACCCAACAATACACAATGACTATTTCCAGAGCATTCACACTGCGCTAGGTATTATCAGGAATCTGAGAGGATTTAAAGTATACAGGAAGATGTTTTCATGGTCTAGGTATGAGGTGTCCCCAGAGCTCATGTATGAGAATGCAAGAAGGCTCAGGGCCAGGAGAGCCTTAACCTAGTCAGTGCATTAACCTTCCAGGGGCGATTAACTGGGTGGTGACTGCAGGCAGATAGGTGTGGCTGCAGGAGGTGGGCCTTGGAGGCGTGCCTTGGGGGTTTACATTTTGTTCCTGGTGAACTCTGCTTCCTGACTGTCATGTCCTGAGCGGCTTTCCTACTCCACAGCCCTTCTCAAAGCTGCCCTGCGTCACCTGGACCCAGAGCTAAGGAGAAGGCCGCCTGTGCACTGAGGCCTCCGAAACCGTGAGCCCCAAATAACCTTTTCCTCCCCCAAGGCTGTTCTTATCAGGTCTTTTGGTCACAACAGCAGAAAAGCTGGTTGAAGTAGTTTTGCATGGTTACACGCGACACTAAACCATTTTCTGTAGGGGGCGTAATTAAGCATCCATAGACTTTGGCATCTGAGGGGTCCTGGAACCCATCTCCCATGAGTGCCAAGGGGTGGTGTACTTAGAGGGACTCACTGGTGCCGTAATGCCTCCTTAGCCAAGGCTGCCTCTGCATTCCAAGGCAGCGCCACTCAGCATCGAGCTGGGGATGCCAGGTGGGCCCTGTAGTCTCCTCCTGGGTGACTGTACCTGTTCCCCATCTCTTTCCATGTGCTGTATTCGCCAATGACAGAGTTAGGAAAGAAAAACTGTTTGGGTTGTTGCCTGGCTGTTCACTGGCTGATACAGAGATGTGGGAGAAAGTGCAGAAATTTTGAAAAAGAAAAAAAAAAGTAGACAGTTTTTGCATTACTGAAGGAAAAGGAACTCATGCAGAGGTCAGAGGTCAGCCTGACACCCACACACCAAGCCATTGAGGCCTCCCAACGCGCTGCCACTTCCCAGCCTCACCAGGTCTAACTGCCCACTGCAGCAGAGCGGAGGCCAGCCCATTATCTCGTGGTTTCTCTCAGTTCCTGATTTTCATCTGCTCCTGAAGATGAGCAGAACTCTGCAGCAGAGCTCCTCAGAGCTCCTCAGGTCTCCACCTTGAGAGGGATTCTGAAATGAGCGCCATCTGACTCCCAGGCAAAGCACCAGAACAGGTAGGGAAAGAACTTCTCTGGGAAACCACCTGAATAGATGGGGAGGGGGTCGGTGGCCAAGGTGGCGACAGTGCTGGCAGTGGGGGGGGGGGAGTGTTTACCCCCCAGAGCTGCCTAGGGAAGTCATTTTTTGTTGAGAGCTATAATTGGTTGTCATGTTAATAGACTTGCTATTATTATTATTGAGCAACCCTGGACTTTAGGGAGCCTGAAATACTACTGTCATTGTTGATTATTTGGGATTCTTAATTGTGGTTGTCAACTGTATCCCTAATGAAGAGACACTGAAGGAAATGCTGAAAAGGCACTCACCCCCAGGGCAAACATTTCAAAAGCTTGTAAATGTGTATCAAAATTGCTTTCTTAAGACTACAAAACCCATTACTACAATATTACATGGAAGTCAGGGTGCGTGTGTTTTGTTGGCAATTACATGTGTGAACAGAGAGTCGTATCTATTTGTACACAGAGAGGACAAGCGTCGACCTTCTCACTATTGGGAATGTTAACTCTCCTGGCAACTCGTATAATATTTTGGAAATCTTTACAGAAAATTATAAGCCACAAAAATACCCTGTGCATAGCAAAATGTTCAGTTCTACTCATGGCTATGACTAATCAGCTAAAGTACTTCAAATACTTTAAACATTATACATTGAAATTACATGTGGGGAATTATAGCACAGACTCTCAGTATCAGCATATTCAACGGCTTCCATGCCATCTCCTGGTGGCTCAGTCTGCCTGTGTGTGGATTTGGGGGCAGGGGGTCATCAGGGATTGAACTCAAGGCACTGCACAAGGCAGGCAAGCACTCTGCCCCTGAGCCACATCCCCAGCACTTTTTATTTTGAGACAAGGTCTCACTAAGTCATTAAGGCTGGATTTGAATTTGTGATCCTCCTGCCTCAGCCCCTCGGGCTGTGGAGATTACAGGCATTCGCCATCACATTTGGGTAGGTACATTTTAAACAAGGACAATTAATCCTGTGGAGAAGATTAACCCCACTGGAAAAAAAATTAATTATAGTTTGTAAATTCATCTTTTTAAAAACACAACAAACTTGAAAATCATTTTAGTACTAAAAGTAGACATAAAGTTAAAAATAAGAAGGCAATACTACAAAATATCAAAATAACACATTTTAGGATTTGTAAACACACAAAATCTTAGACTTCAATGAAACTGCTAAGTACGTACACAAATATCCCCAGTGCACACACACAGGTACAGACTGTCTAACACAGGAAGCCCAGGCTGCTGTGTCCATTCGCCTCAGTGACGAAGAAGGGCACCGAGACACTCGGATACCATACACCCTGAGGGGAAGTGGCAGAGGGTGGGGAAAGAGCTCCCATAGCTGAAGTGCCGCTGAGCCCTCTGCACACTGAGGAAGCAGGTACCCAGGGCGCAGCCAGCCTCAGCAAGGCTGCCTCTCAGACCTCACAAGAACTGACACCCCCGGGCACACACAGGACCCCCTACCCCACAGGACTACAGTTGGCCAGCTGTGCCAGGGCCACACGTCTCCCGCCACTTCACCAACCCTTGTCTCCTCCCACCCAGCCACCAGTCACCAACCCCCTGTCCTCCCATCCGGCCTTCAGTCACCAACCCCTAGGACCTTAGACCCTCTCAATCTCCAGTGCTATGCACACACTTTGGCAAAAGTTACAGTAAAAACATCAGATTATAATTATCACGGACATCTTTAAACAGGAAGGAGGGGAGCAGCAGCAGAGAGGGGAGAGCCTCTGAAAGTTGAGAGAATTAGGGGGGCACGCTGCTGATGGTTCCCCTGGGAAAGAAGGCACCAAGTAAGCCTCCCGCTGAGGCCCAGTCCACCCAGCGCCCTAAGCGACACCCAGCTCCTGAGCCAGGCCTCGGTGCTGCAAGGGTAAAATCTGATAATATCTGCAATGTCCTTAGCGAGCTAATGTGGGAAGCGTGGCTCATAAGGACGGACCCTGTTTCCACCCTGTCAGAGGACTTCAGCAAGCCAAAGCTTGTGTAATTACATGTCAAGCAACTGGACCACAATTCAGAGGTTTCAGCACCCCTGTGGAGCGGGTCAGAACAGATAAGACAAACAGTGTTGCTACAACAGTGTCTTTCACACTGTAATCCTGAGAATCTCGGGAGGGACTGTTAAAAATAAATAGACAGACAGATAAATAAACCCACTATCTATCCCTGAGCTGGACCCAGCTAGACCTTCTCATTCACTAAGTCTGAGTTGGACCTTTAAAATTCACATTGCTAACAAATTTCCTGGTGACCTTGAAGCTGATGTCCCGAGAGCCACACTTTCATCTACCAATGAACCCCAAATTCACATAGACCTTTCCAATAAGACATTGGAAGTCTCCCAATCTAAGCTGGTTAATTAGTAAACAAGAGTGGACCCCTGAGAACCCACAACAGCACGCTAGCACCCCCCCAAGACCCTATTGCAATGCAGTGTTAGGAGACTGCTGTCATCAATGTAGCCATCAGCAAGCTCCTATCATTACATTAACTATTAATGTAATTATTCTGGATCACAGGAGGGAGGAGGCTGGGTCAAGACATTCTGATTGACCCAAGATGCTGATGTGGACCTCTGAATAGACAGGATACGAGTCCCTAAAACTAGGTTCACTGGATAAAATGCTCTCTGGGTGGGGGCCTCTGAGGCCCAGGGCTCTATTTGAGAATCCAGAGGTCAGGTTTGCTGCCTCCAGCCCCAGTGCTTCCTGGGTAGGTAGGCAAGGAGGCTCAGCCTAGCAGCACCTGCCGTCTCCGTGCTCCAAGGACTGCCCCGGCCTGGGACAGTTCACATGACAGGCTCATTCTGCCCTGGTCCACTTAGCATCTTCACCTGCAGAGCTGGCTAGTACAGGAGATGACAGCTACAGGAATCCCTTCAGCCAGAATTTTCCTCTTCAACCCAAGAGTGCCACATCTGTGGAGCGCAGTCCTAAAAGCGTGGCCCGTCAGCATCACCAGGGAACGACATGGAAACTCCAGGGCTAGAACTCAGTTTTCACATGCCGTCCTGGGGATAGGGCCGCATCCTCGCTTCTGAGCTCCCAAATAGAGTGACCCAGGTCCTGGGCCCGTCCCGCTTTCCCTGCTATCTGGGAAAACTGTAAAGTGTGCTCCCTTTCTATCTCAAACATGTCCTGGTTGGAAAACAAAGGACATGGCCACCCTGCCAATGCAGGCGGGATGCTAAAAGGGGCTCCGTGTGTCAGATACGGTCTGCGGCAGGGTGCCACACCATAGCCCCCACGGGTATCAAAGGCCTGCTGCCCACGAGTCTGAGCTGCAGTTAGAGGAGCCCGTTTTGTCCAGCTCCCCATCTTCACAGTGCGCCCCCAAACCATGGGCCTCGAGTGAGAGGCCAAGGTCCGGCATCCCGGGGGCCGAGGCTCCTGCACAGGCCCCCACAATCCTGTCAGACCTCCTCCATGCTGGGCGGTTCCTCTTCCCCATAACACCCTAAAAGAGGACAGACCTAGGAAGTAACTCATTCACCTCATTTTTTACCATCGCCATGTGACACTAGTAATTCACAGAAAACCATGTTTACCACAGAGCCAGCCACCTGCTCTTCCAACATCAAACACAATACTGGTCACCCATCCTTGGATCTGGTCAATTAAGATTCCTTTGAAATCTCTGCCTTTGCTCAGAGTAAAGTAAATTGCTGGCCTTTGATTCTTCCCTGCAGTCGCCCAGCTTTTGTTTCTGGAAAGCATCAAAGGCCTCACATCACACTCTGGCCCTCAGCTTTCAGATAGGGAGACAGAGGGGTGAGGGCTGCCACCCAATAAAACAGCACCTGCTGCTATCAGGAGAGAGGGAGGGAGAGGGAGAGAGAGGGGGAGAGAAGGAAGGAGAGGGAGGGAGAGGGAGGGGGGGAGGGAGACAGTGGGAGGCAGTGGGGAGGGAGAGAGAGAGGGAGGGATGGAGAGAAAGAGAAAGAGAAAGAGAGGGAGGGAGAGGGAGAGAAGAGGGCGGGAGAGAGGGAGAGAGGGGAGCGGGAGAGAGGGGACAGGGAGGGAGACAGAGGGAGGCAGTGGAGAAGAAGAGGGAGAGGGAGAGAGAGAGAGGGAGAGAAAGGGAGAGGGGGAGGGAGAAGGGAAAGGGAGGGAGACAGAGATAGGCAAGGGAGAGGGAGGGGGGAGGGAGACAGAGACAGAGACAGTGGAGGGGGGAGAGGGGAGAAGGATGGAGGGAGAGTGTGTGGAGGGGGGAGAGGGAGGGAGTGTGAGAGAGAGGAAGAGAAGGGGAAAGAGAGAGAGAAGGAGAGAGAGGGAGGGAGAGAGGGTGAGATGGGGGGAGTGGGGGGAGAGATAGAGGAGCCATGTGGCCTCCGAGGCTTGCCCAAATGGGTCAGTGCATCATGGGTACACAGGACACTTAGGGTGGCACCCGGCAAATAACCTGCTCCTCACTGGATTCTGAGACTGTTTACAGCAAGCAGACATGAAGCGAGTCCAGCTCCCACAGTGAGAGAGAGACCATGTTGGAAGACTCAGCCTTTGCCTATGGGGTTTTCCCAGTGAGACCAGCCCTGAGGTTAGAGATTGGGAGTGAGCTCACTCAGGCTTCTCCTGATGGTTATTTCCACGCTGCTATGCAGGAGGGACAAATCCCCTTCCCACCCTAAGGATAGTTCTGTCGTTTATTCATTCAACAAACATGGGTTCCTCACTGTGCAGCACCTATTGTCCCAGATGCTAGGGACCCTGCCCTAGGGGTGCTCCCATTCTAGCAGGTTAGAGACCAGAGGCCACACCTAAACACTGTCACTACCTCCCCAGGGCTGACAGCGGCTGGTCATGGCAGTAATTTCTGGGCCTATCGTGACTTATTGGATTGCACTTTTATTTCCTGTATAGAGATGTTAGAGACTTCGATTTCATCAGCAGCCAGCCAGCACTGGTCCCTCCCACCCCTAACATAAGCCTGGGATGGTTGACAGCCTTTGTAAGTACTGATGACAGAAAGAGAACATGGAAATGACACTTAGTCCTTTAGAGGTCCCAGGAGGTGTCCTAGGGAGGGGCGCCTTCTCGGTCTTCTGAATCTGCCTACCTGTGTCAGCCCAAGTGTCTGCTGCCACTTCCCCACTATAAAGACATCTGTAAGCACTGCCTTCCTTCCTAGAAGTGAAAAGGGGAAGTGGAAGGATGGGGTCTGAGATGAAAACAAAACTAAGGCCAGCTGTCCTCGTGACCACAAAGCCTGCCAGCAGTCCTCAGGACTGGCATGCTGAGGCAGGTGGCTAACCCAAAGCACAGGAGTGGACGTCATCTTTAGAAGAGAGTAAATGTCTCCCTTACATAGCAGGAGCACAGAAGGCACATGTGCCCCAACCCCCTGTGCCCAGGCCCCCTCTTCTCAGTATGGTCACCAACCAGGCAGAGATACTGACTGTCCTTCATAAGTCACACAGGTGGCACAACAGCAGTCATGCCCAGTTTCTCGGTTTTCTTCAAGGAGTGTGAGAATCTTAACATACTCAAGAAATCATGCGAGAAAAAAACTCAGACCCAAACAGGGGCTCTGAAGTCCCTGGAAGAACAGGTCCCACCCAGTGGCACACGAACCCAGGGGCTATGCAGGACTGATTTAAGTCACTCCTGCCCTGCTCAGGAGAGTCCGTGCCCTGCTCTCTCTAGGGGACAGCCAGTCCTGTGACTAGGAGCACAACAGAGAAAACGTATGTGTTGCGAGTTTCAACTCTCGGCTACACCATCCACTCTGATGAACCTCAAGAAAGTTCCTTGATGACTCGTTTCATTGTCCTTGTGCGGCAGGCACCAGCTGGTACCCATCAGCTGCCCTGAAAGGGGATGGTATGGGTAAGCATGCCGCCATCTTCTTTCTCAGGAGCAGAGTGTAGGTCTCATGACGTAACAGATTCCAACCCCAGCCTGCCTCTAAGCTTCTGCCTGCTTGGTTTACTCATCTGTCAAACTAGAATACAAATGGCCATCTAAAGAATCATTGTAAGAATTATCAGATGCCTGGTACAAAGTTAGCAATCGGGGAAATTATAGTCACAGCTGGGCCCAATGGCACCTATAATCCCAGGACTCGGGAGGCCGAGTCAGGAGGACTGCAAGTTCAAGGCCAGCCTCAGCAATGTAGTCAGACCCTGTCTCAAAATAAAAAACAAAAGGGGCTGTGGATGTGGCTCAGTGGTAGGGCACCCCTGGGTTCAATCTCTGTTGGGCGGGGGTGGGGGACCCACAATACAAACTTTCTCTTGCCCAGAGGCCTTTGCTGCCTAACCTGCCTCTTCCTGATGGCTCTCGGCACATACCCCTTGCCATCTCTACCACCTTCAAAGTCCTCCATCACATACACATCATGTAATAAGGTCACAGTCTACTCAGCACCCAGCCAGCTGCAAGAGCAAGTGCCTGTGACTTGTCCCCACTGACATCACTAGGGGCATAAACTACAGGCAATGGGACAGAACAAGCCCATCACAAATCTGCCTGTGTCCCTCCAGCCACGGGCACCCCTCCCGATTCCCAGGCCCGGTGCCCGTTTACCAGCAGTGGACCTGCCTGCAGCTGGACTTGCGTGGCACATGCTCCTGTGGGTCAGACCCCTGTGGCTCTAACATGAAATTCTCCCTTTGCATGACATGTATTGACCCTTCTGGTCACAGAGTCATTTTACTCAACGAGGACATCATAATTCACTTGTCCTTTTCAGCTAGCTGATGAGCGTGCCCAGTCTGGGGCTACTGAGAATAAAGTGGCTACAGACAGTCTAGACACACACAGCCAGGAGTCAAGGCAGGAGGTCCCGCGGCAGCAGCCTGTCTCCGTTAATAAAGAAGCCACCAAGCTGTTTTCCAAAATAGAGCTGCTAATTTACAGTCCAACCAAGAACCCCTGAAGGCACTAGCTACCCCGCTTCCTGCCAGCTCGGCACTGGCAGGTGGGGTGGGTTCTGCTGCTGTTACCCTGGGCCCTTCTGGCAGGGGTGGAGTACACGTAACAGTCACTTTACTTTTCATTTTCCTAGACTAATGCCACTGAGCATCCTTATGAGCTGCTCATGTCCTTTGGCCATTGTTTGTAATTGAGCTGTCTCTTTCTAAGAACTCTGCAGCCAGCGTTCCTTCAAGTCTCAGCCCTTGAATGGAGATGTGTAGTTGTGTGGCCACCTCCTCCCAGCTGTGGCCCACCTTCATTTGCTAAATGGTGTCCGTGGAAAAATGGAAGCTTTTAAGTTTTGATAAGGTTGACTTGATTGCGTCTTCCCTGTAAGGTCAGCACGTTTTGTGTCTTGAGACATCCTGACCTACGCAGTCTGGGAAGGTCCTCCCTGGTCTGGTCCAGAGGTTCTGTGGGTTGGTCTTATCTTAGGGGTGTGCTACATCTTGAATTGCTTCTGTGAGTCCTCCACTGTACCCAGAAACAGCTCTGGACCCAGAACAAGGGTGTAACACACAACCCTCCCTGCTCACTAATGCCTCCAGGCTAGGGGACAGTGTTTCTAAAGCCCCTAAGGCCTAGGCTCAGCCTTGGTGACACCCTGCTGGAAGGGAAGGTATGAGCAGCATCCACAGGAACGCACTGGAACCGCCACTCAGCACTGGATCCCAGCCCTGCCCAGGACCAGCCTCTGACCAGGGCAGGACAATCCCAAGCTTCTCTTTCTGTATAAACAGCAGTTTAATTGGCACTGAGAACAGAGAATGGCAGGTCACAAGATTTCCTTCTTCTTTGAATATACATTAGATTAACTAAATTACCATGTCATTAGCGTAGGCTGAATTCTCTTTAATGAATTAGGCTCCATAAAACAGTGATTCACAGCAAATCTGCAGAAGACTTAGAACCGAGTAATATAAACATTTAAAAATATCGCTCTCGGGGGACATATTTTTTATGGCCTGAAACACTGGTGTTATTTTATAGGATTTAGATGGCTCTGAAAAATGGTACTAGAATTTCTTCTTGAAAACATGTCAACTCAGAGAATCATGAAGAGAATCATGTGTGCTGTTCAGGTAGCGATGACTCCCCAGCCCCTCCTAACAACCCTGACCCACACCCTTCAGACTTTGCTAAGAGAGCACACACTGAATAGGCCGGAAAACGCTTGCTGATCCACGGGGTGTGGAAAAATGAACAGGTCTGCCAGGACAACGGGGTGTACTCGAGGAAAGGAAGAGCTGCCTCTCGTGGGGTTGTCCTGGGACTAGAGCCCTGCTCCGCAGGTCGGCTCCTCTCCCTCCACTCGCTGGTGGCACCGGGAGGGGCCATGGGAGGTCTCCGGAGGCCCAGGCACTCCTCAGCACCATGCCGGACCCTCAGTTTTTAATGACTACCAGATTCACAAGGCTACCAACAATAGTTGCTTGGAATTTAGGGTAGAAAAGAAAAAAAAAAAAAAAAGAAAACATTGTGTAAACTTGATTTTTTTTTAAATAGTTTCATGATTAGCTACTTTAATCTGGGTAAGTTCCATGCTCGTTCCTTTTCTCATCAAGTATTTCAATTATCTCCATTTCCTTAATAGCACCCAGTTATTATCATGCCTTTATTTTGTTTTGTTTTTATTTGGTTGGTTTTTGGTAGGAAGGAGAGAGCCCAGGGGCGTTTAACCACTCATCCCCAGCCCTTTTCATTATATTTTATTTTAAGACAGAGTCTCACTAAGTTGCTTAGGGCCTAAGTTGCTGAAGCTGGTCTCAAACGCGCCATCCTCCTGTCTCAGCCTACTTCACCCGGGGGTTACAAGTGTGTGCTACTGCGCCTGGCATTATCTTGGCTTTCTACGTGCACAATCCTTCCCACAGCCAAAGGACAAAAGGAAGAAAGGAAAAAACAAACTCCCAGTTTAATAAAAGAAATCATCACAGGACATATACAATCTATGAAGTGTTAAGTGAATGGTGTCAGTGGCTGGCAGAACAGACCTTGGTTGGAAGAACACACTCCCTGGCATCCCAGGATAGACACCTTCACCAACATCACCTCCCGTGACAGTCGCTCTGAATCACAGGGAAGCACCCCAGGAGAGCCAGGAGGGGCGTCCAGGTCACAGAATCCCACCACAGGCTGCTCCCTGCCTGCACGTGGCCTGCCCTTCCACAGGGTCTACGGCGCCATCTGCTCCCCCTCACCAGGCGGCCCACTGACTGGCCTCGCCACCTTGTCCCCAGGCTGTTATCTGAGTCACAGTCCCTTTCTCCTGATCGGTCCACACCACTTGCTCCTCACCTTCTCACACACTTGAAATCATCTAGTTGCTAGAAAAGAACATTCCAGAAAAAAGAGCACAGCGCCTCCTATTCTTACCTACCAACACTGCTGTGGCAGGGAGAAACACCAGAGAGGAGGGACAGCACAGGGCACCAGAGCTCTGTGCAAGTTCAGTGTGACAATGTCCACAGTCCAGGTGGCCTGTCAGCCCTGTGTCACTGGCTCAACAAGGAACTGCATTCGGCTGGTGGGAACAGTAAATGCAAACCTAGAGGTCTCTTTCTTTTGGAATTTCAAAATACAGGCAGTGACAGGGTTCCATAGCTCACGGGCTCTTTGGCAGGCTGCTTCGGGTAAGTTCGCACTCTCTGTGCAGAGGTGGTCCTTGGGAACCCACCCGGGGCCTGGATGTGCCAAGCCCATGCTCCACTGGGCACAGTGACTGGCAATGCACTCCAGCCCTCATCTGTCCCTCAGAGAAGATGCCATGCCCATGGCGAAGGCTTTGAGGGGAACTCTGATCACTTAACAGAAGTCAGACGGGCCTCTGCCAACCCGCAGGAGCAGGAGCAGGAGCCTGCTTGGCCCAAAGCCTCCAACGCAGCGCTGTGTGCGGAGTGTCTCTGGGGAGAAAGGTACTGAAGGTGAGGAGAGGCCTGGGCAGCAGGCTAAGGGCACTGAGCACATCGCCAAAGAAAACCTCAGCAGCCGCTGAGGATCCCAAACATGAGCACATAGTGCTCCTGACCACAGCTGTTCGGACCACCCAGGACACCAGGGCCACGAGATGACTGCATCCGTGTGCTCCCCCGGCAAGCACAGATTCCTCCTGGTGAAGAGGATGCTTTAAGCTGAGCCGCTAGCTGCACACTTCCTACTCCCCTTGGGAGGAGCCTGGGACATGCAGACTGTAAAACTGTCCCACTGATTTGAGGGGGGATGGGAGACATGGGGGGCAGGGCCTGCGGGTGGCACTTGAGATGCGGTGACGAGCAGAAGTGATTCCATGATGTCAGACACAATTACAGGAGGAAAAGCAGAGAGTGATGAGGCTCAAGGGTGAGAAACCAGTCCATGGAACATCTGCTTCCAGAAAAAGTTCTCAGAAATTCCACATCCGCACCAGGAGACCTGAAATGAAAGGCACCGTTTCCCCCGTGTCTGAAGAGACAGAAGACCTAGCCATGGCACCTGCCGCCAACATGCAGATTGGTCTCAGAGGGCTTCGTGAATCCCAGCCACCAGAAGCCGCTGCCTGGTGCCTTCCCTGGCTCAGCAATATGCACGGAGCCTTGGTGATGCCTGGTGCCACGCCACCAGCTGGCCATGCAGCAGCCCGCAGAGACAGGTGGCCCACCCCACAATGACCCCAGACCACTGAACCAAGGGCCAGGCACAGACCCCCGCAGCCCCGCAGTGCAGAGGAACCAGCAAGTCAGGCCAGATGGGGACAGACTGCCACAGCCACCAGAGTTGGTGCAGAGCTCCAGCCTTGGAGGGACCACTCCTGAAACAGGGGACATCTCTGAAGAGGAGGAAAAGGAACAAGAAGACCAGGGTGGCATCAACAGGGATGAGGCAGAGGACGCTGGCAATGCAGTTGGGAAAATGGGCAGGGCTGCTCTTGGTAGGCCACGAGGCCAGGTTCACATCCTGGATTCTAGTGTAAGGACGATGGGACCAGCCCCAGTGCCCATGCAGGTCTAAGGAGCCAGGCAGGGGACAAGACAGTCCTCCTTCCTACAGCTCCTGCAGAGGAGCTGGGGCGGGACTACTACAGGAGGCTCCTGCTTCCCAGTACTGACCATGACGGGGAACTCTTCAGTCATAAATGCAGTTCAAGGAGGAACAATCTGGAGGACAATCAAAAGCTCTCAGGCGACTCCTCCTTATTCGGCAAAGCTCTCCCAACGCTCCGGCTCTTGCACTTCTAGAACAACAGGTCCGACAATGACTTAATTTTATGCTAAGGGAGCACAAGCTTCCCTGGGAGCCCTCCAACAAGCTCTCACAGAAGAGAGGGTCAACTCCAGCAGTGTGCTGAGGGCCAGCTCCAAAGCGCCCCCGGAGGCCTTGAGGGGAAATAAACTGGGCGAGAAAGTCCAGGAAAAAGAAATGCAAGAGGCCCAACACCCGAGGGTAGAGAAGGGCTATATGGTTCTTCAACAGATCCAAATGCCACTGCTCAAAAGGAAAAGTCACAGCTTTAAAAACTGTGGAAGAGTCGCTGGACCCACTGCTGGATAAATTTCTCCAGGGGGGGGCAGGGAGAAAGCAGTGATGAGAGACCCCACCTTTGCCCATGCTCTCTGCCTTTCCCCATTTAAGATCACCTGAAATTCCAGCAACTCAGGAGGCTGAGGTAGGAGGATCAGAGGTCAGCCTCAGCAACTCAGCAAGACTCTTTCTCAAAATAAAACATGAAAAGGCCCAGAGATGGAGCTGAGTGGTAGAGGCCACTTTGGTACCGCACCATGGCCAACGCAGCCTCCAGAGGGTATTCTCATTGAGCTGTTGCCACCACAGGAGGGACGCAGGGAACTGCTGCCTCATAGCAGGTGGGCGAGGGACTCACCCAGGCAGAGCTGAGTAGGCAGGGGGGACCTGAACTGGGGGCTCCAGCCCCACGGCTGCACTCCATGTTGTGCCAGGACAAGGGGAAGTCTTGCGAGTGTGTTCAGTCAATTTTCTCTTGGAGTTTTTCTCTCAAATATCTTTAAAGAGAGCAGTAAAGTTTCCACTTAGTGTTCTGGGAAATATTTTAAGAAAATTGAGTTAACAGTGAAACATGCAGAGGTTTGTTAAGCCCGTGACATTTTGGAAAGTGAGTATGACCCAAATCGGCATGAAGCTCAGGTCACAGTGCACAGCAACTTCACAGACAGATGTTAGCTAAAGGCCCAATGAGTGCAGTCACTCTGTCCGACCCTGCGAAGGCAGAACACTGTGAAAGCAGCGTGTATGCGGACCCTTCTGGAACCAGATGTGCATAAATGTGCTGCACAGAAACTGGAATGTCACAGGCTTAAAGTGACCCGGACACCTGTCATCTCCAGGGGAGCTGGGGAGGCCCCCATCGGCAGAGTCTTAGCAGCCACACAGGAGGTGGCCAGGGAACGGGAGAGGGATCCAGGTGAGGCCCTGGGGGAATTGGGTGTCTCAGAAGCCCAGCTGTGCACACCCTGAGTGGCTAATCAGCACCCACCTCACCATGCAGTGCTCTGATCCCACAGCACTCACATGGGGACTCTGGCACCACCCGAGAGCCATTCGGGGCAGGGTGTCACAGGGTATCACAGGGCCTCAAGGCAAACCTAACCAGCTGTGTGGCCTCAGGAAAACACTGAACCTCAGGGTACCCCACCGACCTGCCCTCTAACTGACCTCACCAGCTACCAGGTTCCAGCAACTCAGTGTCTGGGAGCAAAGGACAGCATCTAACAGTCCCACTTAGAACTCAGTACTATTAGACCTCAACAAATCTCAGGCTCCATCAATGTGGCTGCCGTTCCGAGTGCCTGAGAGGTACAGACTCCCTTCCAGAGGTCACGTCACCAGGGGCTCCTACCCCCATCTTGTAGCTTACCATTTACAACAAAATGACTGGCTACCAAGGATAAATTTGCCAGTTATCTCTTTTCTTCTTCTGTCTACTTTATTTTCTAATGCATCCACGATAACTATGCATCCCTTATAAACTTTTTGAAATTAAGTGTGTGAAGTGAAACAGGACTCACCCACTCCCTCTGCACTGGCAGGGGCAGGCCCTAGGTTCCACCAGGTCTGGTCTGTGTCTGAGCACCAGGTGCCAGCGCAGCCCCGGGCCGTGCCTACGCGCACCAAGAGCCCAGCATTCACGTCTGCAGGATGTCACGAGGCAAACTCTTCCCACCACACTCCGGGGGCAAACTGCAGCCCAGGACTACTTTGGCTACTGGAGATGAATAATAAGTTCTCAAAAATAATCACTCACATGACCTAGAATCTAGTGATCCTGATAGGACACACGCCACAGAACAGTATGCTTGGTCTAGCCTCGTTCCTCAGCGGCACATGCGTCCCCTGCTACTCCACAATGCCCTCCAACAGCTCTCTGGCCTTTGTCAAACTCTGAAAGGCGTTCCCAACCCAGCACTGTTAGAAACTTAGTCGACATTGATTCTCCAACTTGAGCACGCCTGTGAAGGCAAGGCTCCCCCAAGCCTCCCCTGTGGGGTGCTTCAGGAGATGGGGGCTGAGGAAGTCCAGAGCTAACAGATCTAAAGTGAGAAAGACACCGCGTTCCTCAGAACACACAGTCCAGAAGGTCACCGTCCCCCAAGACTCAGAGAAGCCAAGAATTCCCCCTGCAGGCACAAGGGGGGCCAGGAAGACAGTCCCAGAAGTAATCCTAAATCGATCAGCCCTGCCCTAGAAGACAGTGGGAGGGCTAGAGCCCAGCAGGAACGCTGGCCCAGAGAGTAGAGGCCCTGGCTCCATCACTCATGGAAGGAAGAAGAAGAAAACCACGGGGCGGGTTCTTGGCCTGATTCATACAAGGCAGCCACATCACGGCATTCTAAAGTCCCTTTGCCAACCACAAGCCAACAGAATTAACCAATGTGCAAACAGGTAAAATTAGATGAAAAATAGGCACCAGGAGGTGTCTGGAGTACTCCACCTCCCCTGAGCTACTTGGCTTGTGGATCTTTCTGACCCACAGTCCTGCATCTAAATGGGAATAGTCCACACAGCTGGCCTGCAAATGCCCTCAGTGCCAGGAGCAGGTGGACAGAATGTCCAGGGGCCGGGATGAGGAAGGTGGACAGCGTGGAGGCCACACGCAGGAGGAGTGGTCATGAGGCCCAAACCCGATTCTCGGGTTGTCCCTGTACCAGCGGCCCAAGGACACCTGCCAGGGAAGGTGGGAGCAGGCGACATTAACCGCCGACCCTGCCATAGTGCAGGCAGCGTGGGAACCCCTGTGAGGCTCACCTAAGCCACTCGGTCCAGAGGACTGGGACAGAGGGCATCTAACATAGATGGACTTGTAGGACACCCAGCTCCACTGCAGAGCCAGGACTTCCCCAAGGTGTCCACATCGCTTAGAGATGGCAAGAAGCACCATCCCCACCACAATGCCACTTCTTCAATGTTTCTCAGTTCTCCATAGGAAATGGGACACTGATGACAGGAAACACAACAACATTTTGAAGTTGATATTATCCTTACTTCTGTACAGACCATCCCAAGAACATGGCTAATGAGACAGAGAGGTTAAATGAGGTGCCCAAGGACACACAGCTCGTGTGTGACTGAGCCAGTTTCCTAACTAAGGCAAGTTCTTCTGGATATCATGCTCTTAACCATGCAAACACACTGTCCCTCCTATCCCCAAGACTAGGGTCAAGAAAAGGTCCAGCTGTCTGCAAGATTAATATGCAGTGGCAAGATCCTATAAATATTTAAAGTAACTGCAATAGGCCGATTGGCATTCAATGAAATGAGGATTGGACAGAAGTTGAAGAACACGTGCCACAGAGAAAGAGGCCCCACACAGAGGTCTCCCAGAAACCATCCCAAACACCCAGAGAAAACAGACTCCAAGGGCCTACGGTCTTGCGCAATCATTTCTTTTTAAAGATGCTCTTTCCTGAGTTTCAGCAGCAGCTGGAGGATGTGCTGTTCAGCTGCTTTATTGTTTCACTGATTTGTCCCCAATAAAGGTTAGGCACCCTGACTCCTGGGGAGTACGTGTATTCCACCCATGGACTCCGTAAGTGATATTTGGCTTGGCAAAGAGCAACAGATTATTTAGCAAATTCAAACATTACTTTTTCCCCTATGGCACACTGCAAAAAAAGTGCAATTTCCCACAAAAACCCAGGATGTATTATAAACCGTCAGCTGAGCCAACGAAGCCCCTGTAGGTGCCTGGCTCATGTCTGCTTCTGTCTTCCCTCCCCAGTGTTTGTAGTCTGCACTCTTCTAGCTGAGCCTCCCTCTAATCCTAGAAGGAGAGACATGGCTAGACACTGTGGAGCGGTGCTGTTGCCCTGGGGCAGGGATCTGGAGCAACTTCAGGACCCTGTGTTCTGTGAGCACAGCAATAATGTGATTCCAAGCCGGCTGGGATCTCACCACTGCCCATCAACTGGGCTTCAGAGGCATCCCAGGTGCAAAGCTGTAACAGTGGCCTCACCTGCATCTGAAAGTAGAGTCTTAAACAAATATTCGGACACCCACATTCACAACAGCCTCATTCACAGTGGCCAAAAGGTGGAAGCAACCAAGTGACCATGGAGAGATGAATGGTGAATGAAATGTGGTGTGCACATACAATGGAGTATTACTAGGCCTGAAAAAGGGATGAAGTTCTGATACATTCTACTACACAGGGACAGAGCTGGGGGACTTAACAGAGAAGTCAAATAGAGAGAGGAAGCAGAGTGGCAGTTCCCAAGGACTAGGCGAGAGGAAAGAAGAAGTTAATGCATAAGTACTAATGAGTTTCAGCTTTGCAAGATGCAAAGCCTTCTGGAGATGGATGGCGGCAAGGGCTGCCCAGGATGTCAGTGTGAGTAGTTCACTGGACGACACCGTCAAACGATCAAGATAGCCAGTGAGTTACATGCAGCACCACAGTCAGAAAGAGCTGCCTTATAAGAAGTAACTCTTTTTTTTTTTTTTTTTTTTTTAAATCTTTTTTTTAAAATTTTTTATTGTTGGTTGTTCAAAACATTACATAGTTCTTGATATATCATATTTCACACTTTGATTCAAGTGGGTTATGAACTCCCATTTTTACCCCATATACAGATTGCAGAATCACATCAGTTACACATCCATTGATTTACATGTTGCCATACTAGTGTCTGTTGTATTCTGCTGCCTTTCCTATCCTCTACTATCCCTCCTCCCCTCCCCTCCCCTCCCCTCTTCTCTCTCTATCCCCTCTACTGTCATTCATTTCTCCTCCTTGTATTATTTTTCCCTGTCCCCTCACTTCCTCTTGTATGTAATTTTGTATAACCCTGAGTGTCTCCTTCCATTTCCATGCAATTTCCCTTCTCTCTCCCTTTCCCTCCCACCTCTCATCCCTGTTTAATGTTAATCTTCTTCTCATGCTCTTCATCCCTACTCTGTTCTTAGTTACTTTCCTTATATCAAAGAAGATATTTGGCATTTGTTTTTTAGGGATTGGCTAGCTTCACTTAGCATAATCTGCTCTAATGCCATCCATTTCCCTGTAAATTCTATGATTTTGTCATTTTTTAATGCAGAGTAATACTCCATTGTGTATAAACAACACGCAATGGAGAGGTCTCAGGCAGTTTCAGAGAGGTGTGGAAAGTCAGAATGGCACAGGGTGCAGTCGGGGGCAGGTGGGGACAGCCACAGTCTCCACTCCCAGCAAGCATGGGCAGGAGAAGAGGTGCGGTATAGGGAGGCTGATAGCTAAGGGAAGCTCTGGGGCAGGGTGGTGACCCTCAGGCTTGTCCAAGATGGAGGAAAGGGACATAGCATGAGCAAGGAGCTGACATGGTCCAGCCTGGATGGTCTTGAGGTGGGTGGTGAGGAGACCCAAGTTCTTCCTCCTGAGAGGAACAGTGTCACTGTGTCAACCTCAATACGACCTCAGCGTGAGAAGCCAAGGAATCCATGTCGTATTCAAAAGGAAATGCTCAGGGTCAAGTGACAATTGGGAGGGAAAAGGGACTTCCAACTCCAGGTCTGAGTTAAGGTGAGCACCTTTAGAAGGTGAGAGAATCCTAGACGCCAGCTCAGGGCAGGGGTGTGCCAGGTCCCAGCTGGAGTAGAGGAGGTCAGCGGGCATCAGAGGCACCCCGGTACACGGGAGGACAGGCAGCGCAGACAGACACCCTCCACCCATGGAAAGTCTTGGGGTCCCCTTGAATCTCAGGTGATGTGGCCTTGCCCACAACCGTCAGGGCTCTGGGCCTTCCTGTTCCCTCCTCTGGGCAGGTGTGCGTAGCTCCAAAGTTTTCCAGCCCACTTCCAGGCCGTGGAGGGAGCCACGTGACTCTCAGCTTGAACCCACTTCCCAACAGAGCAAGAAGCTGTTCTCACTGTGGCTTCACAGGAAAAGGTCACAGCTAGGCATGGGAAAGATCCACGTCCTCCGAGGGAGCCTGGGCTGCAGGGTTCCTCTCCCCTTCTCCAGGCAGGGATCCAGTTCTCACTATGCACTGCTGGCTGGGCTGTGCTCCTGTGTAACCCTGGGCAGGTCCCAATCCAATCCGGGCTGCTGGAGCGTGTGTGACAGCTGGGCGGCAGAGAGCGCGGGACTCCGCAGCACTGGACGCCCCAGCGCCTGGCGAGCAGCCGGTGGTTCAGAGAGCACTCAAATAAGGGGGTCTGGGAGCTAACCCAGCATTTCCTGCTGGTCAACAGGAGCATCCAGGCAGAAGCAGCGCCAGCCCTCCGCTAAGCCAGAGGAGCCACTCGGGTGCTGACCCCATCTCGCCTGCACAGACGCCGGCCCCGGGCTGGGGAAAGCAGTGAGTAGTCTGTTAAGAGAATATTTGCGATTCCCACATACCGCAGCCTTCTCTAGAGCGCCTCGGTCTTTTTATTTGGTGGATGGAATGACAGGTTTATAGGTGAGCTTGGACTTTTCCAAGTTCAAAGAATAAACTCACTCACTCTAGTTAGCCTTTCTCTGTACACAGTCTTTTCATTTAAGGAGGCACGATTTTCTATCAGGGGGCTCATGCATTAGGCACTAAGAAATTCCTATTTAAAGGAAAAATCATGCTGACCTATCCTAGGACAGTGTCGGGTGCCTGTGGCTAAGGAGCGAAGGGTGAGTTCTGAGCCAAGCAGCACAGGGGGGCCGGGACGCCTCCCAGAGCAGACTCTAGCCAAGACCTACCATGCTCCAGAAAGCAAGCACAGGAGAGGAGGCTCAGCTTAAGAGCAGGAAAAGCCACATTCCCACCAAAACTGAGACCAAGGGTCTCAGCCTCCCACAGGAAGCCCGCACCCAGGGCAGGCGGCAGGCAGCAGGAGGCAGGCAGTGAGTGGCAGGTGGTGGGCAGTGGGCGGCAGACGGTGGGCAGCGGGCAGCAGGCAGGATGCATTTTCCCTAGAAGAGGCCGGCTGGGCCGGGAGGGTGCACAGGTGCTGCGCATGTTTTCACCACTGTCTTAGCTTTCAATTTCCATTTCCTTGTTCTTCTGATTTCTTACTCCGAGATTAACTGCAACTGAAATATCATGAATTTATTGTGTCTTCAGCTTTAATTTGCGGTGGGTACGACACAGAATATAAACTGTGAAGTTTGTTCTATTGTTTTCCTAAAAGCTGCACAGTACATCTGGAAGACTGTGATTCATAAATGGTTTTTTTTTTTTAATTTTTTTTAGTTGTAGATGGACATAATGCCTTTATTTTATTTATTTTTATGTGGTGCTGAGGATCGAACCCAGTGCCTCACACATGCTAGGCGAGCGCTCTACCACTGAGCCATAACCCCAGACCCTCACAAATGGTTTTAAAATGCTGAAATATCACTCATGCTTAGAATCCATCCTGGTTTACGTCCCAGCCCATCAACAGTCAATCTCTCTACAGGCACACAGAGTTTTAGAAAACAGCCCCATTTTCTGGAGGAAGGGTAACATTACAACTGAGGAAACGTGGAGATGGAGAGAATAGTCCATCAAGTGCAGCACTCTGCCAAAACGAGAAATTTCAAAAACCACTAAATTTAGTATTTAAAAAAAAAAAAAACAAACCTTCATTCTTTTCAATGAACAACTCTCTAGTGGGGAAAACACAACCTCTTAGGGCTTCTAGTTACTTAAAGACATCCTGCCAATGTCATGCACGTGTAAGTGTTGCTTACGACAAGTGAGCACAGGGCCTTTGCCCATCCCGGGGATCCAGCCCCTGTTCCCTCCACACAGCCCCGCTCACTGTGGGGGAGCTGTTTCTTGGGTTTCCTCAACATGAGACATTTCATAAGTGGTTAGGAATCGACACACAGAACTGGGACTGCCTGAGAAAGCAAATGTCGAGTAAAAACATGTTTTGAAAAACAAACAAAATCTAGGTGGACCTGTTTTTTGCTATATCCCCTTTGATAATAATACAGGCATATATTTTTTCTATTTGCAATTTTATTAATAACGTTTAAACATCACCATTAATCGCTTGAAATTAAAATTTTGGGAGGTAAAAAAAAAATGCCATACATCAGTAATATTATGATTCTGCCTCTTGGCTAAGATCACGTGTAACAGGCAAAGGATTATATAGTCTAGAAGGCAAACCAGAAGTCAAGGGGATAAAAAAAACAACAATGATGTTTACATCACTTGCATGTGACAGGGATGTCCAGGAATGAGTGACAGTTCCAGGTGCTGAACCCCTTGGGAACCGTGGGTTCTACCGCTTCCCACAGATGCTGGAATCTCCTTGGGAGCTTCCCACACAGCCAGTGGGCCTGGGAAGGACTCTCTTCTTGCCTCTGCTTCACCCACAGGAACCTGGCATCCAGGTGGGGTCAGGGGTTCAAACAGGGATGCCAGGCCCAATAAAGGACTAGGGCTTAAAAGTCACCTGGCTTCTAGAAATCCACCCTCCTTGTACCTCCCCCTCCCTGACCTGACCCAAGGGAGACACAGCCAGTAAAGACCCTGTTTTACAGATAGGAGGAGAGCCAGGGGTGCAAGGGGCTGCAGGCTGGCTGTTTGCATAACAGTGCGGGAATCCTGCTGTATAAAACAATCCATGCTGTGTTCACAGAGGCACCTGGGCATGGTGGGAAAGGAGGAGCCTACAAGCAGGGGAGTTCCAACTGGCAGTGACCTTGAGCTAATCTTTCTATTTTCCTTTGAACCCTTTCACTGTTTGACCCTCCTCTGTCCCATCACCTACTAAAACAAACAAACAAAAAAGAAAAGTGAGGCTTCTGATGCCTGGCACCCAACAGCCACTCAGTAGAAACGGAATTTCCTCCATCCCTGGGAGTATAGCGTTAAACTAGAGGCTACGCTGGCAAGAGCAGAACCCGCGGGCAATTGCTCAAGCTGTAATCCAAGACTCAGGGGCCAAAAACAGAAATCACAAAAACCAGGGGAAACAGATACCACTCCAAATTTACCTCCTACCACACCTAGAGAAAACCGGGCATCCTGCCAAAGCCTGGAAATGAGCGGTGAGCAACACACGTCCACCCAGTGCCTGCACCTCAGTCACCTACTCCCCACAACTGGGCCAGCCAGGGGTCGCCAGTCAGGGGGCCTGGAGGTCAGGGTGAGGCCTGTGAGTTCCACTAGATCCCAAACCAGACTAGGAAAACTTGATACTTTGTTACACTGTATCTTTTAAAACGCTCGTCGCTTTGTCACACACATCCACACAGAACTTTCTAAGTCTAGACACTTTCAATCATACCACATCAAAACATCATATGAATATTGTCATTGATATTTCAATCTCAGCATGAGAAAGCTAAAAAATTCACAGTGGTACATACAAATTTTCAAAATTCTGTTGTCTGAAAAAAAAATTGAGTGAATGAGCTATGATCTGATCATTAAAAAATAAAATAAAACGCCATATGGTGACCAAAGTGACTAAACCGCAGCAACACTTAACACAGGTAACACCCAGGTGCCACACAGGCTGAGCATCCCGGGTCTGAAAACCAGAAACCCAAAACACCGGAACCATCCCAGGATTTTCAGACGAGGCGTGTTCCCCCAGGCCATCTCGGCAGGTGTTCAAGCCTCTGAAATCTGAAACATTTCTAGTCTCAAGGATTTTGGGGGGGATGCTAAACCTGCTCATGTAAAACCTGCCTGCACAGGACGACAATATGCACATCATCATGCTGACACCAACATCACAAAATACCAAGCCTAAGAACTCCAGGAGCCATGGAAAGGGACGCACACAACACACAGGCTCCTGTGAAATACACTTAGGTGTGACCATTGGTGTAAAGCAGGGAAGTGAAACCTGAGGGAGCAGGATTCAGGTCCTGTGGCAGGCATGAGGCAGGGACAGGGAACGTGCTGCACAGGGGATTACGCGTTCCTACTGAGGTTGAGGGTCCTGTCTTGACAGAGCCGAGAACAGGAGCAGAGAGCTCGGTTCTCACGAGGCCTATCTCTGGGGCAGGAAGGGGCAGGGTGAACGTGGGGAGAAGAGAAGGAAAAATGAAAACTAATGTTATTTTAACCACAGAGACAGGAAAAACATGGCCACGGTGAGAGGCCAGAGAGCCCCAGGCAGGGAGGGTGGGGCTGGGTGCCGAAAGGAGGGAGGGCTGCCCAGGAAGGGACACTCAGGGACATCCATACCAGGCAGCCAGACAGGCCAGGGCTCCCAGCACCCCCGCCTGGTGAGTCTGTTTGCAAATCCAGCAGGGCACTCCCGCCTCTGCAGGGCCTGGACCCCGTGGCCCAGCCTGGCGGGACCCTGCATGAGGCACCGCCAGTTCACAGAGCCAACCTTCCGTGAGTTATTGTTACAGTGTAAAGACAAATACCTGCCCAGAGTTCTGCCAGGCACAGGGTGTCAGAAAAGAGGGCAGTTGGGAAGTCACTGCTTCTCATTGTGGACTTTAGTTCACAGGATCAAAACTACCCAAGTAGCTCAATAATCTGCACCTGGCAGGAATCTTGATGTATCTGCACCCAACTTCTGCTGGGAAGTGGGAAGCTGCAGCGCCTGAGGCGAGGAGGCGCCCTGGCCTCCACCCCAGGTCACCACCTGCTCCACCTCACCTGGCACCCTGCATCTGCCCACTAGCTTTGTAAAACAGGAAGACTTACAGGTCATTCACAGGAATTTATCCAACATCTACTATGGGTTATTTACCAGGTGAGGAGAAATCATAAAGTTCTTCTCTCCTGCAGCAGAAAGGACACACTAATAAAAACAGAACACAGTATTTCTAACTAGTCGAGGCACCAAAATGGCAGAGCCCCTCCCTCAATCCTATGGACAGCAGGTGTGATGCCTCAGCAGGTTATCCAGGCTCTGGACTATGCTTTATCAACTTTATCTTGACGTTGCATCTGGTTTTCTTTGGTTTTTGTCTTTGCAATGCTGGGGTCTGAACCCAGGGCTTTGTGCATGCCAGGCAAACACTCTACCACTGAGCTCCGCCCCCAGACCTGAATAGTCCCACCTGGTCAGGACTGTTAGAGGATTTAAAAGTTCACAGCTAGAATTCATATGCATTGCAGCAAAAAAAAAAAAAAAAAAAATTCACTAGTAAATAATGCTTTTTTCACCCATTCTCTTGTCAATGATCACTAAGGCTAGTTCTCTATTTCTGCTACTACAAACAGTACTAAAATGAGTCCTCTCGTACCTACTGCCTGATATACATTAGCAAGAGGTTTCTGAAGCAGATACCTAGAAGTTAAAATGCTGTCCTCATGGGCAAATGTTCGTCCTTACCACGAGTATCCTAATTCATCCTCTGAAAGAGATGAAGTTCAGAAATCACTGCTGGGGGTGGATTTTTCAGTCCTAAAGGGCTATTAGGAGCAATGGGCAATGTTTACAAAGACAGGCAGGTACACGTGGTTGACACCATTTAAAAGGGAGGAATGAGAAATACAAAATTCAGGGCAGGACTACCTCTGGGTGATGGACGGTGGGGAGTCCAGGAGAACAGGCGGGAGACGGGGCTTGCTGGCAGGGGCTTTGCTCTCGGAGCAACGCTGGTTCTCCTTATTGTGCTTTAGTTTATATTAAACAAAGTACTGATCATTCTACAGAAAGAAAAAAACTATTTTTGTAAATGTAGTCAGCACTGAGCCAGGCGCGGGGGCACACACCTGTGATCCCCACTTCTTGGAAGGTGGAGGCAAGAGGATCACCAAGTTCAAAGCCAGCCTTGGCAACTTAGCAAGGCCCTAAACAACTGAGCAAGACCCTTTCTCAAAGTAAAACATAAAAAGAGCTGCAGGGAGGGGACGGAGGTGGGCCTCCAGCAGCACAGGGAGCTCTAAGAGGACAGGGTCAATGTTTTCACTGCTCTGATCCCAGTGGCAAGTACCCACAGCTGGGCAGTCAGCATCAGAGTGATATTTGACAAAAATGAATGTCTCCTTTATAAATGAAGGTGTCAGGGCTAGGGTTGTGGCTCAGCAGTAGGGCGCTCGCCTTGCGTGTGTGAGACCCTGGCACCACATAAAAAATAAATAAATAAAAGATTTTAAAAACAGTTTAAAAAATAAATAAATGAAGGTGTCATAAGCTCCAGAGATTACTCTGGCTTAGAGCGTAGGAAGAAAAAAGAAGATGGCGGAGAAGAGAACAAGAAGCACCTGCTTTAAGATGACAGAGGAGCCCCCAGAGGTGACTGGGAGGGAGAGGTATGGAAAGTAGCAAAGGTGTCAGGAGACTGGCATTGGGCATCTGTCACGTGTCAGACACTGGGCTCAGGACCGTCCCTCAAAACTAACAGATGTTAATACCACACGTGTACATACACACATGTGCTGCTGAAACCCCCAAAGGACAGCACATACGCGGGACACAGGCAATGGTGGGTCTTCCCTCCTTAACACTTCTGTACACCTCTCCCGACAGTTTCCTGCTTAACTCAACTACTCATACTCCTGGGGAGACCAATATGGGTGAAGCAAGGGCACCTGGAGGCTGCATGCAGATTCTCACACTGTCCCCGCACAATGCCTAGAGCTCCTCCCCCAGGCTACTTGCTCCATTGCTGCCCTCTCCTCCTGGCCTCTGAGGAAGGACTCCCCTCCATCCCATCATGCTTGTCTGTTTTTCATGACCTTGACTTTTTAGAGGCCAGGCTGTTTGTTCTGCAGAATGTCCCACTTATGGACTGATCTGCTTCTCTGGCCATGATCAGCCTTGCAGGGAAGCACAGGTGTGTTCTGCAAACCTGGAGGTGCAGGTGCAAGGTCCCCACCATGACATGAGTTCAAAATTCCAGTGATCAGTGGAAGTTCCCACTCGAGGTAATTTTGTCTTCATTATCCTGGAGGAGGTAAGAGTCTGTTCAGACCTCAGGATCCTGTGCGTCCACACCCATTTACCCAGGGGCACTTGGCAGCCAATGAAGATGTCGCCTGAATCTGGCATGGCACTGAGGGTGCAGGACAATGACATCCTAATCCTGCCTTCCTCTCTGCCCTTGCCAGTGGGCCCTCACTCCCTGTTTGGTCTCCATGCAGAACATCACTGTAATCCCTTGGATTTGGTTTGTTTTTACACTTACCTTCAGCTACTACTCTCACTCTTGTTGATGCTCAAACTGTCCCAAGCTCAGAAGTACCGTGGAGTCTCAGTCTGTCCTTACCAGTTCCCCATGGGTCCCCATGCTCCTCCTTGCTTCCTGCCCAAAGCTAGCTCAACCCACCTTACACTCTTCCAATGTCTGACTCTCCACGGGGCCCTGATTCCTTGTGTGTCAATGATACTAAGATACAAGATGAGCATCTCTACATGGGACTACCCTGCTTCTCCATCTGCAGAGGGATTTTACTTTTGCTATGGAAAGATGGAAAGACTTGTTCAAGTTTTAATAGCTACAGGCAAGTAACCACTTCAGGGTCTATAGTTTTTTACTCATTTTAAATAGGATGAAGGATGCTGAGCAGGATTATACCTTGAAGAGAAGTAGCCTCTAGATAGAGTGTGATACTGAAAATAACAAAAAGAATAACCTAAGAAGAAAGATTACAAGGAAGCAGACATAGTTTGCATGCCCCAGACCCCACATCACACACACACCCCTGCCCCTGTGGAATAAAACAAAACTGGTCCTGGCCTGTTTCCTGATGCTGGGTAAGTCACAAGCGTGACACCATAGTGCCAGAAGAGAGCCCTTGCCCTGGTTGGACACTACACCTGAGGCATCCAGCAGCTCCCACGAGTCACAGCTAGACCTAGCATTTCCTTGAATGATCCCACTGAAATCCATTGGAAGGGTGAGAAGACCACACGTGGACTGGTCTAAAAAGGACATGGGGTTCCACCATGGATCCCAGGCAGCGGACCCCAGAACTAGCAAAATGTCAGTCTGCGGTTTCAAACCTACTCTGAGCACCATGTTTAGGCTGAATGAAAACTCTTGCCACATTCAAGCTCTACCAGTTTCAACAGCAATCTCCTTGTTCCACTGTCACGTGTTTAGAGAAACACAAAGGCGTTTCAGAATTGGCCAATTCGTATGCTAGTGTCACAATATGTTTTATTGAAATCAAAGGTTACTGCTCCTTCCAACAGGGATCCACACTCAGAGCAGGAAGGACAAACAGAGTGTGCGGAAGGCCTTCTGTGCAGTGTTCCTGAACCGTTACGCTCTTTCCCTGTGGTTCTGTACTCCTGAATGCCAAACAAGCACACAGGTGGTTGCTATTGAGCTACCGAGTGAAAGCTATCTGCTGCCTCAGAAATGGAGATCTGTTCTCTTGCACTGCAAGGAGATCTCCAGGCCGTCCTTGGGCCGGTTCTAAGGATCCCAGTACTCCTGCCCAGCTGAGCAATGCACCCATGACCTGGGAGGCAGGAAGAGGTCAGAGAGCCACTTCCTTTCCTGGCCCCAGGGAAAAGAGCCTCATGTTCTCAAGCAATGCTGCAGAGAACAGGCTGGGGAAATCAGTGCAGGAGGGCCTGGGCTGCTTCCCTCACCTCCTCTCTGAGGGCCAATTCCTGAGACTGGAATGCAGGGGTCTTCAGAAACAAAGTTCCCCCCACCTACCATCAGAAAGCACCGCTGGGCCACACAGAAATTCAGAGCACTTCCAAACATCACTGTCAAGCAAAGAGTTTCTACGTTCCCACAGATTTTGCAACCTAATCAATAGTCATCAACACTGACAACCAGGAGCAAGTAAAGGAAAACAGCAATAAACATGCTGAATATTTCAATCATGAAAGCTGAATTTTAAAAATAAGCATGGACACACTTCCCTAGTGAAAACAGTCTAGTGCTCATTTAACTTACTTAATTCTTCCTTTTATTTCTTCCTGTAATACAGAATCCTAATGATGATACACCGTGGCCACTTCAAGAAGACAAACACTGGTTGGGCTGCATCGCTCCACTAAAGGAGACCTCCTTTATGCAAACAAATCAAAAAGGTAACTGAAAACGTGCCAAGGGTTATCAAGAGGGTTGTTGATTTTGTCCAAATGTTAGGGAATATTTTGGGAATAATAAGGAAATGTTTCCTCTTATTCAGAGAAAGTGGATTTACACACAAGATTAGGTTGGTAGGTGTGTAAGAGAGAAGCAGGCCACCAGGTTGCCAGACAAAACAGAAAAACAAGCCAGAGAGGAAACCCAGTGCTGGCTGAGCATGTTTTAGTAAGATGCATGTGTTTCTGGAGGGGGCAGTGCTCTGGGTAGGTACTATGTAAATCCCATGCAAAGAGCGAGCCCTGAGACTGCATGCCCTCTCCAACCTGAAAACCCAAAACAGCACAATCCTGGGACCCCACACTGCACCAAAGGCACTCAGGACCGGGGCACTCAGGGTCTGGATCAGGCTAAACCTTCTGTATTGTAGCTAGGAAGGAAGGCGAGCGGGCAGGCGAGGGAAGGTGGGCGGGCAGGCGGACAGAAGGTGGGAGGAAATGGAGAGGGGACCTGTATGCTGCTCCCATTACACCTGTCTTTGGACCCCATAAACCCCACTTTCTCATATTTCATTGTGTTCCAAAGCAGCAGCAGCAGCAGAGGTGAATCCCTGTGCCAGGCACTGGTTCTGGAGAGCTCCACCTAGGGAGGGTGAACACTTGAACCAGGCAGTCTCCCTTAGAAGTCCAGCCATGTACAGAGACCTTTTTTAAACACCATGTCAGGGAGTTAGGAGGCACCTTCTGCATTCCTGAGGCCTCACAGGGAACCTGGAGGTCACTATCAAAGCAGAGCTCCGCACAATGGAAGCCCTCGAAGGCTCAGCCAAAGGCCTGGCCTTATGCAGCTGCTCCCACCCCTCTTCTCTTGCCACCTGTGCTGCCACTTACCTCTCCTCCTTAAAGGGCTGGGACAGGCTGGAGAGAACAGCACCTCCAAGGAGCAAGACCAGGGGCAGAAGGACAGTGTCCCAAGAGAGTCTCTCCTTTTCTTTCTGATTCGTTTGGTTCTTGCTTATTTTTACATGACTGTATAAAATCTGCACAGCACGGGACTATTCCCTGCATTTGTAAAATGCCTCTAAGTCCCAGTAGGTCCCTTCAGTGGGAGCTAATCATCTCTTGGAGACGAGAGGAGACTGCTGAGACATCACAAGGTCAAAGTGACACAGTCTTTTCTATGATCCTGTCCTGTTTTTCAAGCAATCATATTCTTGCATTTTGGCCTGAAAATACACAAGGCCTCACTTGCCGTGTCTGCCTTAGGAGGGCTCCTTTGTCGTTCATTTCTCCCTTGACCAGTGTCTGACCTGCCCTTAGGAAAGTCTGCGGCATACTGTGACAACTGGGACCACAGAGGGAGGGCCCTTATCATCAACACCACTGCTATAAGATGTTCCCAATGCTTCAAGATCAAGGTCATGATGGGAGGTAGCTCATGGCTCATTTGGAGTGTATCTTGAAGATGAGGCCATTTGCCCCTGCGTGAACTTCTGCCCTGGCAGAACAGACAGCGGCTTGGGCAGAAAGGCACCCTCCCCCAGCCAGCCTCGCCCCTACCCAGCAGGTCTCACACCCTTCCATCCTAAAACAGAGCCTCATCTGCAACTACTGCCAAAATAGCAAGACAGAGCTTGAGGAAAAGACCCACAGCTCCCTCCAGATCCTGGAGGCACACCTGGGTCAAGCCACCACCACCACACTCACAGGGGGCGGGAGGCAGAGGTGTGCCAGGCATGGCCAGGATGGTACGTGCAGATTCTGGGCATTCTGGGGAGTCACAGAACAGCACCTGGCCACTAGGAGACCTTTCAACTCAAAAATCCCTGAGTGCCAACGCCTGAGGAAAGGACTTCCTCCAGCTGTCTAGGAGGGGGGGAGTCGTGAGTCTCCTGGAACAATTTATGGGAAATCTTTTACATTTTCTATACATAGTGGCTTCTAGAACATTTCTAAAAGGGAATGCAATGCATTTGGCTCTCATTAAATCGTTTCTGGGAAATTCTTCACCGTTTCACTACACAATTATATTTTACATAGTTCACGTTTCTCCTCTTCAATATACAATGTGTAGTTTTCATTTGAGAATTAAATTCAAGTGAATCCCATAAATACTGACTGGCTACCAGGAGTACTGCCCTAGATGATTGAGGGGACGGTGTCCCTAGCACTGAGACACCAAACCAGACTGGGAACACAGAGCGGTATGCATTCTCTCAAGCTCTGTGAGACCGACTTCTAGGCAAAAATGTACCTGATGGTCCGGGGATGCCTTACTTAGTTAACTGAAGGCCACTGTCACAGTGGACAGTTAAAAGTGGAAACCAGGTTCCTCCTCACTTGGCATCTGAAGCATGATCTTAGGTTCGATGCTGAATGTCACCAAAGGCCCACTGCAACAGGTTTGGTCCTCAATGTTGCTGAGAGAAGGAGATGGGACTTTCAAGAGGGGCCACAGTGGGAGTGGGAGACCTTGATCATTGAGGACACGCCCTTGAGGGGGTGAAGGGGTTGAGAGAGTCCGGTCTCCCAACCAGCACTTAGTTACAGTAAAAGAAAGCTGACTAACACAATACAAAGCAAGACCATATGCAGAAAGGCCACAGAAAATGGGCAAAGAAGCAAACCCATGTGCTCTGAGCTCAACAAGTCAGGGCTAGAGGGAAGAGAAAGGCTAAAACCCGAGGAAAGTGTTTGAAGAAGTGAGTTAGGTAATTTTTCTTTCACTGAAAGTCAACAGACTGGCAAAAATCAAATGGCTATAAATATTCCTACTTTAGCCATACGGCACACACACGGGAAAGATACATGGAAGACATTCTTGTGAGGAAAGCAGCATAGAGGCTGGTGTGGACCTGCATTTTGGTGTGGAATGCAACTGGATTTCACATTCCCAGTTCCACCTGCCACACCTCCTTGATCCCAGTGCCCTGTGCCCCACCTCCTTGGTTTGACTGGCACAGCGCATCACATGCTGTGCATAAAGCATGATGCCAGCCACCAGAAATACAGGACAGACAAGGCACAACTCTGGCCTGTGGGAGCCACTATCCTCTGCCCCCTCTCCCACAATGTTGGACTAGACATAAATATCATAAGAGCGGGATTCCATGTATTGTATTCCCAGAGTGCAGGCAACTAATATCTAATACCCTAATATCCTAAATATCATCTAATATCCCAAATATCACGCTAAGACATAATGACTAAACAATGGCACGGTCTGAAAGCCCATGTGCAGTTGAAGCAACACTCAGAAACAAAACAGCCAGAGAGCTGAGTGTGGGGCCAGGGGCCGGGCACAGAACTGTGGACACCAAGAAGGGACTCCACCCTGCCCATCCGAGGCTTGAGGGGAGATGCTCCCCAAGGGAGGTGACATCCCTGCAGAGGGCTCAATGAAAGATCCAAGGGGATGGGGGACCCACAAGGAGGTCAAAGAACCCATGGGATAGAGGAGACAGGGATGAGACCACCAGGGCCTTTGGTTTCCAGGTTACAGTCAGTGATGTGGGTCATCCAGAGGACATTTGCTCTGAGCACCAAATAACCATCTGAATAAATTCCTTCCTGTGCTGTAAATCAGTGCTTCCCATATCCATGAAGAAAATACAGGGTGCTACAACACAGGAAGTTTCTGGAGACACTCATCATTGAGTTTCATATGTAATTCTGAATTTTCTAGGAGCCACATACTTAAAATAGTAAAATTAACTGAAATTAAAAGAGCACATTATATTTAATAAAACAGATAATAAAAATTTAAAATATTAGATATTTTACATTTTTACCACTGAGTCTATAAAATCCAGTGTACATTTGACATCTGCAGCCCATATCCACCTGACTGCCCACCGTTTGGGAGTGCTCAATGGCACTGAGCTATCATTATGGCTAACGGCCGCCGCACAAGACAGTACAGATCTGGAATGTCCTTTGGAAACATTTCGTAGAATTTTTGTACAAATATTATCATCTACTCTCTTTGCTTAAAAGTTTATAAAAACAATACAATAAATATTTCAACATTAAATAAAAAACCCACAGAAAAAGCTCAATTTTGAAAAGGTACCCATAATCATACATTAAAAATGCCAGTTAACTTTTGGATTTTATGTTTATAGGATACTGTTTTATGTCTAAAATACACATAGGGTAGGCTGTTTAAAAAAGATCTGTATCAGCTGGGCGCAGTGGCACACGTCTGTAATCCCGGCAGCTCAAGAGGCTGAGGCAGGAGGATTGCAAGTTCAAATTCAACCTCAGCAAAAGTGAGGCACTAAGCAATTCAGTGAGACCCTGTCTCTAAATAAAATACAAAATAGGGCGGGGGATGAGGCTCAGTGGTCAAGCACCCCTGAGTTCATTCCCCAGCCCAAAAAAGGTCTGTATCAACAATTTTAATGTGTGATATTTGGACTCATTTTCACAAATCCATAACATTTATCTTTTAAAATATATAATATTTATGACCCAGGTAGAGACCTAATATATTGAATAAGGAGCTATGAGCAAAATGAAAGACTGAGTCTGCTTTCCCAGTTAGTGCCTGGAAGACCACATGCAGGAGAACTTCCTAGAACGGTGGGGTCACCCTCATTTTAAGAAACACTGGTCTCCATATGACCCACAAGTTCTCACGCTGCTCAGTTTCCCCAGTTTTCCTCTATGATCATCAGAATGTTCTGTTCTTCCCTTTTTATTCCAGAAAGAAAGAAAGAAGGGCAGGAGGGGGCACCCGGTCAGGGGCTGGGCACAGGGGTGGTTCCAGAGCTGTGTGCCCACCCCCATGCCCTTGCTCTGTCCTCCGCGGGTGTGCAGGACTCCTAGAGTAACTCGTCACCTCTCTCCCAGGCCTCTGCCTTCAGAGCCACAAGATGCTCAATTCCACGAGCTCGCCAACGCCAGGCCCGCCCTGCTCCCGGAACACGCTCATCACCCAATACATCATCCCGGTGCTGTACCTTCTGGTCTTCCTGGCAGGGGTCCTGCTCAATGGCGTGTCGGGCTGGGTCTTCCTCTACGTGCCCAGCTCCAAGAGTTTCATTATCTATCTCAAGAACATTGTGGTTGCTGACTTTCTGATGGGCCTGACTTTCCCCTTCAAGATCCTGGGCGACTCGGGCCTGGCCCCCTGGCAGCTGAGCGTGTTCGTGTGCAGGGTCTCGGCCGTGATCTTCTACGTCAGCATGTACGTGGGCATCGTCTTCTTCGGGCTCATCAGCTTCGACAGGTATTACAAAATCGTGAAGCCCCTCCTGACCTCCTTCGTCCAGTCGGTGAGCTACAGCAAGCTGCTGTCGGTGGCTGTGTGGGCGCTCATGCTGCTGCTGGCCATTCCCAACATCATCCTGACCGACCAGCGCGTCCAGGAAGGCAGGAGAGTGCAGTGCATGGAACTCAAGAACGAGCTAGGACGCAAGTGGCACAAGGCGTCCAACTACGTCTTTGTGGGCATCTTCTGGCTCGTGTTCCTCCTGCTGATTGTCTTCTACACTGCCATCACCAGGAAGATCTTCAAGTCCCACCTCAGCTCCAGAAGGAGATCCATCTCGGTCAAAAGGAAATCCAGCCGCAACATCTTCAGCATCGTGCTTGTGTTCTTTGTCTGTTTTGTGCCTTACCACGTGGCCCGGATCCCCTACACCATGAGTCAAACCGGAACCTACTACAGCTGCCAGGCAAAAGAGATCCTGCTCTACGTGAAAGAATTCACCCTGCTGCTCTCTGCTGCCAACGTGTGTCTGGACCCCGTTATTTATTTCTTCTTATGCCAGCCATTTAGGGAAATCTTATGTAAGAAACTGCACATCTCATTTCAAGCTCAGAATGACTCAGACCCTTGCAGAATCAAAAGGGGCAACACAATGCAGGAAAGCACAGACACGCTGTGAACTTCCGGCCCTTCCCACTAGACCATTACAAGCTCGTGACCACCTCCAGCTGCCGGGAAATGAGCAAGAGCAAAGAACACGCCACTTGCTCATCACTGGCAAAAGACCCAGCATCACCATCCAATACCGACAGGACTTATGAAGCCCCAGGGGCTCAGTACAACGATCAAATTCAAATGTTTCCAAGCTTTTCTGTAACATTAAAGGGCGTGGGATCCCTTCTGCAGGTTTTCCTAGTACTGACCATTATTTTTCTTGGAAAGAATAATACATACAATCATTCAATCCTATTCCATCAAAATAGCAGGTTTAAATTTATATTAAGTAACCTGAACAGTTAAAGTAGAATTTTAAATTGGTAAATAAAGAAATCCAAGACAATTCACATATGTGTCCTCTTTTTTCATATGCAAGAATTAAGTCAGTAAGATATATGATCTTTGTCAGCAGCAATCTTAAAGACCAGCTTAAAAACAGGCAGAGTTTGATAAAGGGCTGTTTGAAGTGAAAAAGTCAGGTTTTCTCTGATTTGAAGCAGAAAATCAATTAGAAGACCCCTTATTTATTCAAGTCATTTCAAAAGAAAGCAGATTTGAGTTAAGCACTGTGCAGTAAGATCGTAATTTTTACTAATGCAATTTTAAGAATAGTACATGCATGTTAAATATATCTTATAAAAGACCTATTAAGCCATCTAATGAGCTGGAGTTCTGGTATTAGACAAGGTCTAAGATGACTCTACAAGCAAAGCCAGACCCAGGAGGTACTTTCAGCAACTCCCTCTACTCCATAGTATGAGTGCAGATAGGATAATGGAAACACACACACACATACACACACACACACGCGCGCGCGCGCATGACATAATTATCTTGTAGGGTGGGGCGAGAGAGTTTCTTAGAAAGCAAATGGATTTGATAAAAAGAAGATCTAGCCAAGCATATAGTGGTGCATGCCTCCCAGCTACTCAGGAGGCTAAGGCAGGAGGAACGCAAGTCAGAGGCCTACCTCCACAACTTATCAAGACTCTGTCTCAAAATAAAAATCAAAGGGGCTGGGGATGGAGCCCAGCGGTAAAGCACCCCCTGGGTTCAAGGCCAGTACTAAGGAAACAAATAGGGAAAAAAAGGAAGAAAATCTAAAACATAAAATAAGTACTGGCAGTTTACACATAATATGAACATTCATATATCACATTTTCTAGAAAACAGATAAATGTGATACATGGAGATATGGAATACGGTTGCTGGTGTAACAATTACCAAGGCACAATTTTTTTTCTGTTTATTAACTGGCTAGAAGACATTCAGTCCATCCTTCAAAGAGTCTTCCCAAATGTTTTTAGTGTTTGTATCTCTTTCATCCTTCACTATATCTGTATCAATAAATAAAATTATTTTCAAGACTGTCAATTTTTTCTTAAAAATAATAGCACAAGGATACACCAGCAGATCTCACAGTCAGGGGATTCTCGACATGCCCCCTTGCACAGGCTCCAGGGGTGAGTCACCTAAAGACTGAACATTCTATTTGTCACTGATATGTTTCAAACTAAGCAGGTCATGCTCAGGACCTCCTCACGGTTTAGGAAAAACCCAGAAAACAGGTGCTGTTGAAGAGGAGCTGGGAAGTGCCCCCACCCATGTCAACCCCCACCTCCCTGCCCACGCCTGCTCGGCACACAGCCAAAACGGACTACAATCCCTAGGCTCCGCAGACGTCCCTGGTGGAAGGGCGTGTCCTGGCTTGGGCCAGTAAACTTGCTAAACAGTCTGGCTGTGCTTATTCTTCATGACTCCCCCTGACCAGGGCCCATGGGTGAATCCTGGAGTCTTAAATGTCCCTTTCTGGGCCACAGGAGAAAGTGAAAGCTCAAAGGAGAAGAGGAAGTGCTCGCCAAGGGATGCTAATGGCTTGCGTCACCTCCTCAGTCCTTGGGAAAGTCACTCTTCCCTGAGGTGCCAAGGACTGACTGCGTGGTAAGCAGGACCCTGGAGCAGGCTGGTCACGCATGTGCAAGAGTGGTCAGGAAGCAGTGCACAGAGTAGATAAGGGTGCTCTGAAGCCACAGCAGAGGAGCAGCTCCTGTTCCAGCTTGTAGGCTCAGAGCAACATCTGGAAACAAAGGTGCCCTGCCAGCAAATGGGCAGCCAGGACCCCTGGGGTCAGCAGGACAGGGGCAGATGGACAGCAGGGCACTCCCAGCTCCGCCATAGCTAGTAGGTGCACAAGCCCTCCTGCATTCAGGGTGCAGCAGGGGACGAGGTGCCTGTGAGGACAGAGAAGGCTGCAATGGGTGCAAGCCAAGAGCGGAAGCCAGGATGGCGGTGAGCTGAGAGTTGCCCCCCCCCCCAGAGCAGACGCTCCTAGCTCCAGCCAGTCACTTCCTCATTCTCCACAGGAGATGTAAGACCACCCAGTTTTTTAACTGTTGGGCTAACAACTAAGAAAACGCACCCCTGGAACTGGCTATGCAAAGTGGGTACCCACTCCGCAACATCTGAAATGTAGAAAACTAACAGAAAGGAGCCCAAAGCAGCTTATGACTGCAACTAAACACCTCTCCTGACTAAAGAGCCCCCACTGTGTTACCTCAAGTGAGGTTTCCACATCAGTGCACAGTTAATTCAAGTATCTAAGCTGTTTCATAAAAAGAATATTTGGAATAAGAAGAATCAAGAAATGTCACAGAGGGGCCGGGAGGCGGAGTGAGCCCGGGTGGGGGGCGGGGGAACAGGGGGTGGAGAGCGGGAGGAGGGGGCAGAGAGTCAGCATTGACAAGGGAGTGGGGGCTGAGAGCCAGGGGCCTGGCAGAGAGCAGGGGGCAGGGAATTTAAAGAAAAAGAAACAAGAAAAAAAAAAAAAGAAATGTCACAGAAAGATCACCATCATGTGAGATGGTGGCACATGGCACCTACCCACAGAGGCGGGTAGCAGCAGCAGGGCTACCCAAAGTCTCCTCCGCCCACACCCTCTTTGCTCAGATGACACAAGTACAGGTTCCTATTGGGAAAGTCACACTTCCCTGTCCTGGTGATTAGCAGGTCTCGGTTCACTGACCACAGGTTGGGACGGCACAGGACCCAATGTGACCCAATGACAGCGAGGCCCAGGCTCTGGAGAAACTTCTGGAAGGGATGCCATACACACGTAAAACCTAGAAGTGCACCCTTCACTTGGGCACCCCACAGACAAAACTCAGGCGTCCTCTGAATGAAAAGAGGGCAGCTGCAGAAACGGCACAGTGTGAGCCGTGTCCACCTTGGCCTACAGCCATGGCCCCCAGCTCTGGGCATGCCAGCCAGTAAGACGTATTGTACATGCTCAATTTCCCTTGTGGTGGGGAAGGGACACCAATCAATTGGAAAATCTCAATACACTGGCTTCATCTAAAAGAATGATCTGGAAAACATGTTCATACCAAGCTTTGCTCCTCCTTATATCAGTGAGGTCCATCATTTCTGTACTCTGTCTTTAACATGTGCCCAAAACCTGATCTTTTTACCAACTTTGGAGACAAAAACTTTCTATGAGTACAAAAATACCTATAACACCAAAGACCACGGACATATTACCACACAGAGCATTGTCTACAGAGGGAATGGGGGTGCCTGGACCTGCTGACCTGCAGGGCCTGCACTACGGCCTGGGGGAACTGTATTGTGCAGTACTCAGCAGAAGAGCCACCACTTCCTTTTGGTCACCTGTTCTCTGTAAGACTCGAGTGATATGCAGATGACCATTTCAAGTCAGGCCATCACCCCAAAAAGAACCACTTCAATGAAATATGGCTCTCTTTCCCCTGCAGTTTGCAAGGAGGTTTAACCTCTTTGTAGCACCACTTGTACACAAGAATTAAATGTCACACTGATTTATCTGCCATAAATTTATAATGTAAATGTTATTTATAAGATAATTACAGAAAAGACATGTTTACACAAAATAAGGTGTTTTCCAAAGCAGTTTGGGGTCTTATAGGGACTATAAGATGTTACTACATTCCCACCTCTGCATTTCCAACAGAAATTTTAGGACAAGCACGGAGGGAGTGGGGGGTGTCTAGGAAGAATGGCACTATCTGATCAACAGGAAAACACAGGATGAGCGATTCCCTGAGAAAGCCTGCAGACTCCCGGGGCTTTTCCTCACTGCTGGGATTACTTGCTGCTCTTTGAAGGGGCTCACGGCAAGATTCTGAGGCTCCTCCCAGATTCACAGACAGCTGATGTCTTCTTCCCAAGCCTCCTCTCCCCACTTCTACACACCGCCTCAAATGCCTTCAGGACCTGCAATGCAGGACTTTAGACAAGGGGTAACCTTGTGCCATTATCCCCTCCAGGATCCTCAGCCTAACTCTCCCAGTGCAAGTCAGGGCAGGCCCTGGGCGGTACATTCCCTTCTCCCCCAATCCTCTGAATTTGACAGCTGCTAAACCTCCCGGGAAGTTCATGGCAAAGTCCTAAGGAAGGACTATCAGTTGCTTCTGAGGCTTAGGACTGAAAGGAGAAGCCAATCCTCACATTGTTTGTAAAGTAAAAGCCAATTTAAACCACATCAAATCCACCTGCTCATTAATAAGAACATGCAGCCACATAGAAAGTTCTGAATCACATGACCAACTGTGTTTTTTGGTCTGGTTGATATTACAAATATCAGAGGAGAACACAATTTTAAATAAGAAAACCAGAGTCACAATCACTGATGTTCAAAATGAGAGATCAGAAAATCTTGGCCAATGACCTACAAAATGCTATGAGGATTATTTAATATCTACTGAAAATGAACAGAATAAAGATCAATCTATGCCATACCCAATGATGTGGTGGTTTTCCTTGTAAGCCAGGAAACCACACTGGCTTTCCTCCCCACCACTGGGTCCCTCCTCAGGCCTGCCCCCACCCCTGACCCTGGGGCCTGGACTCCCACGGCTCTGCTCACACCACTCGGTGACTTCACCTCTGCGGAGATTCCCAGCAGCAAAGCCCTCCCCCATGACTTCAGACCCTCCTGGCCTCTCACCCAACAGGACTACAATCCTCCCAAGTGGCTTCCTGTCTTCTAGCATCTCCTGACCCAGCGGGCTCCCATAGCTTGCTAATTACAGTCCTTGGGAACATCCAAGATAGGGTCTCAGCCCCTTCCTCTAATAGATCCTGTAATGCCACCCAGATCACAGGAGATTGGGGACCTGAAGCTCTGGACCTCAGTTCTTAGGTCCCGACAAAAGAAAATGTAAAGTCAGGCCAAAAAGTCAAGCCAGAGACTCTTGTTATGACTGAAAGCGATGTAAGGCTCAAGCAGAGAGCCTGAGCTGCCTCCAGCAGAGAACCACAAACACTGCTGCTGCCATGCCCACTGCTGTCCATGGTCTGCACCATGGTCACCACCAGATGTGGCTCAGTGGTAATGTGCCCCTGAGCTCCATCCCCAAGACCCCCCCCAAACCAAAAAATAATAATAATAAAAATAAAACTACTCTACCTAATCACATGAGTCACCCTCGTACCTGAAGCCATGCGTCTCAGGTAGCATTAGGAAACAGTGAGCTAATCTGAATGAGTAAGGGAAGTACATGCTTAAAGAAAATCTTCCAAACTTTAAGCATAGCAACCCAGACAAAGGGCAGACAGACACGGAGACATGGCGGCTGCTCCAGAGGTCATGGACCATAAAAATCTTCCCGCACATTATTTTGAGCTGAGCTCACATTCCAGAGGGTGCAACTCCATGAGGAAGGTGGGAAGAGTGGCATTGACGTTCCCATGGTCATAACACTAAGCAGGGGACCTGGACTGACCTGATGGCCTACTTAATGACCACTGTCTGTCCCCACCCAGCACTTTCCCAATAAACAAGAGTAAGTGAGAGAGAGTGCTGATTCTAGCTGGGTGGTGTTGGTCAGGTCTTAATTTCTCCACGCCTCAGCTTTCCCATCTGTAGAGGGTGGAATCTCCCAGGCCTTGTGGATGGTTTTCTTGATTTAAGAAAATAAGCCAGACACAGTTGCCGCAGTCCGGCTGCAGCAAAATAACCGGGGAGTGATGAACAACTTGTGTACACTGATACAGCAGGAGTGGGAGCCGTTTATTGTAGGATAGGAGGGGTATATATACATTCCACACAGCTTATCTTAATTAACATAAACTAGACACAGCAGTCAACCAATAAGGAATCTCCACACTTAATGGCTCGCTGGCGTTACTTCACAAACCACTCCCTCTGGCAAAATGCCAGGCACCATCTTGACTTGTTTACAGACCCTTACACACAGTGGCTCTATCATCCTAGAGACTCAGGAGACTGAGGCAGGAGGATCGTCAAGTTCAAAATTGGCCTCAGCAACTTAGTGAGACCCTGTCTAAAAATAAAACACAAAAAGGGCTAGGAATGTGGCTCAGTAGTATAGTGTCCCTGGGTTCAATCCCAAAAAATAGAAAGAAAAGTTCCCAGTTCCTGGCTGTGGTGGGGCCTAAAAAGCAAATTTTAAAAATTATATACATCAAAAAGAAATACTCCCATTGAAATGGTGTTTGGTATTTGTATTCTATAAAACCAAAAGTGTACAGGTAACAGAGCTGAAAACAAAGACATCCTTTTTCCTCCACTTATAACTTATGGGACAATTTATCATCTTACACATAAAAGTCCATGAAAGTAACAAATACATCATTTCCTAAATAGAAAGTACAACCATGACCGAGGTAAGGAAAAAATAACTTTACCGCGCTTCTTCCCACTTGGGCTCATGAAGCACTAGGTCAGTGACAACACGCATTTCCTGGAAGGCTAACCAAGAACACTCCGAGAAACAGTTGTCCTTAATGAAACAAAAAGCAGCAGGTTGTGGAAACTCAGATGGAACCTGTACTTTAAAAATCCCTGAGGCTGGGGTTGTGGCTCAGTGGTAGAGCGCTCATCTAGCACATGTGAGGCCCTGGGTTCCATCCTCAGCACCACATAAAATAAAGGTATTATGTCCAACTACAACTAAAAAATAAATATTTTTTTTTAAAAAAATCCCTGGAAAGGGCTGTGGTTGTGACTCAATGGGGGAGCATTTGACTGGCATGTGTGAGGCCCTGGGTTTGATTTTTAGGACTGCTCATAAATAAATAAATATAATGAAGGTCCATCAACAACTAAAACATACATATTTTTAAAAATCCACAGGAGAACACAGTTCCACTGGGCTGACCCTCCATGTGACCAACCTCAACCACCCAACACAGCTGCGCTGTCCACGCTCAATATCCCACGGCAAGGCGGGCACCAAACCAGACACACAGACCTGGTCTTCAAGTCTTCAGAGCAGCTGCTGTGCTTTCCAGTTCTGTCTATGATCCTGAAGTAAACCAGGGAAGTCACGGAAGTGAGCATACAAATATGACAAATGAAGGAAGGACGAAAAGACAGACTTCACCAAAATCCTGGCATCCCAGCTTCCTTCAGGCCATACAAAAGCCCGGGCCACTGGGTTAGCTGTCACCTTACCCCACGTTTCCTCCCCTGCCCAGGGACACAGCCCTGTCCTAACTCCTCACTTACTTGTCTGGCACATGTGTCTCTTCCACAAGAGTCTTTTTTTTTTTTTTTGGTTCTGGAAATTGAACCCAGGGGCTCATAACTACCAAGTCACACCCCAGCTCTTCTTTAATTTTTTAATTTTTATTTTTTTAGTTTTGGGTGGACACGATATCTTTATTTGTTTACGGGGTGCTGAGGATTGAACCCAGTGCCTCACGCATGCTAGGCAAGCACTCTACCACTGAGCCACAACCCCAGCCGCGCCCCCCCCCCGCCCTTTTTTTCCAAAGAAACAGGGTCTTGCTAAATTGCTGAGGCTGGCTTTGAACTTGTGGTCTTCCTGCCTAAGCCCTCCTGAGTCCCTTGGATTATAGGCAGGCACTATTGCGCCCACCTCACAAGTGTGTCTTCACATACATCCTAAAAGATGGAGTACTTCCTTCAACTATTACAATAAAGTTGACCTTGGTACTTCATCAGAAATCAAATGCAAAGCTTGAGAAACAGTTTCCTTCTACTTCATAGTTAAGTCTATATTAAAAAAAAAAAAAAAAAGCAATAGTTATAACTACATGAATTTGGAAGATTAACCAGAATATCTGAATCAAATGACCATTATCACCATGAGCAACCTCAAACTCCTCCTAAATTCACTGTAGCTGGACATGTCTCATCTAGTCTTTTTGGGGGAATTTTTCTAAAAAAAAAAAAAAAAACTAAGTGAAAATACCAAGAAATTGGGTTTAGATTCTAAAGAGGTCTAAATTTTTTTTTTTTTTAAATTTGGAAAACTGACAAAGAACTATAAGGAGAAAAAGAAGAGAAAACAAAGCACCCACCAAGACAATGAGACACTGGAAGAAAGCAGACTGTGACCTCCCAGGCGTGGCTCTGCACTCACAGGTGAACTTCAGACCAGCGTACCAGCTCCCAAAGCGGGCTGGGATCAGAAGCTCATGCTGCCTTTCATAAAGGCAGCCTTATAACAGGGAGCCTTGCAAAGGGTCTGTTGGTGAGGATGAGCGGTTCCTCAAGAGCAAGGACTTCTGCCATGTCCCCTCCAGGCCAGGCTCCTTCCAGACTTCAGCAGACACTTCCCCGCCTCCAGGAGGACAGACACTTGACCAGACAATCCAATAATCTACTAATCACTAAATAACTGTCTCAATTCATGAAGCCGTTTAGTTAAACTGACAAAACACTCCAGTTTCAAGATTTGGAAAAAAATGGTACAATATATTCTGGAATGAAAAACTATAAAACCATGTGAACAATAACATTTTAAGTGCTGTAAACTGGTGAGTGTTACTACGTACACTGAAGAGGTCTTTCTTCATCACCTTCCTGCATCTTTAACTCATAATTCCTTCAAGGCATAAATACTGCCATTCTTGAAATCAAGAAGACGCAGACTATATCTTGGGTAGTTTAAATATTAATATTTTAAATAAAATAAAGCCTAAGTACCACAATGGACAAATAAAAGTCTTTTCTCTCAAAAATAATGACAAATTTGAGTTGTTTAAGAAAACACATGTAGAACTGACTGGGACGTGCTTCTCCGGGAGGCTTTCATGCAGTTAAACTACATGCAAACCACAGTTTCATCTACGTCAATCTGCAACATTTTAAAACCACACAAAAAGGACAGGAAACATTTAGTACAGCCAGGAACCCAGCAACGGGCTCTTGCTGCTGCAACTAACCCAACAGCTCACACTTCTCTGAAGACGAAGAGCTAGGCCAGCTCAGGCTAGAGAAAACACCCCCAGGTATGTCATTTTAAATACTTAAATCTATTCAAAGCTTTTCCACAGAAGGCAAGTTGACGACTCTCGGTTGTCTTTACAGAGTACCAACTATTAAACTCTAAGTAGATCCTGCCTAAAAACTACTCTATGGTTCTGTTCTCTCTGATGCCCCATCCATCTGTCTCAAAAAGACAGTTTAATTCCAACCAAGCTAAATAGCCTGGTGAGCAGTACTCTTCGGTCACTCGGTTTTATAACTGGCTGGACAAAGGCCATGTCACAGGTCTTTCTAGCAGGACACAACGGTCTCAAACTTCCTTTGCTCTAGAAACATACCGTAGATCATTTCACACACTTTGCCTGTGACTCCCATGGAGGATCCAGCCAGGTTTTTGCCAGCCATGGGTACTGTACAGGGGGCAAAGGAGACACTGCAGATCTCTCCTTGGACTGGCTGGAGTACTTGACATTTCCACTGGCTCATAACTGATTGGTAAAATATTCATCAGGCACTTAGTTCTTGAATTTGTGATAGAGAACATAGGATTTCAGAAAGGTATGATTTAAGCTCTAATCAACACAACTGGAAATTCTAAGTAAACCGTTTTCATTGACATCTAGATGGAATTTCATAAAACCATGGTTCTCAGGCTGAAAAGCTGCAGTCTATTTTAAATAAATCACTCACCTATAAAATACATAGTGAATTCTAATTAGAATAATAATTAATCAAATCCAACTATCCTAATTCTTCTCTCTCACATAAGTCTACTGACAAGACATGCCATGTAACTGTGCAGGCACCGGGGAGCTCGCCACACACCATGATGCTACTATCTGTGTAACATTTGGAATGGGAGCACTGAAGTATAATTCCCACCACCCCGTAAGGAGACAAAAGGCACAGGTGGGAGGTGAGATCAGGGCACAATGACACTAGTTTTTGGACTGAGAGGTGAAAAGGCTGCTCATGATTCCAAGGTGCAAATAAATGGCAACCGTCAAAACTCCAGGCACCAAGGAAATTGGGGATGGGCAGGAGTTGGGATGGACCAGGATAAAGGCAGGGAGCCTAGAAGACAATGCTCCAGGACAGCTCCTCACCCTGCTCTGAAAACTGCAAAATCTTGAGTAACACACAAGAGGCAGACCTTGGTCTCCTTGCCTGACTGTATGCTCTCAGTAAAGGTTATGCCCATCACTGATGTCCTGGGATCCCAGAGCTCTACCACCTGCCAAGTACCGGGGCAGCAGGACCTGTTCTCAGACAGTGAAGGTCCCACCAACCTGAACAGGGAATTGGGATGGACAGCGGACACAGCAGCAGACCCCATGCTGAGCACATGCAGGGCCCTGGCCTGCCTCTCAGCCATGGGAGCAGTGGGTAGTAGGGACAGAGGAGGGACCTCAGTTATGGAACTTCAGTTTAACTAGGCTTAGTTTTTAAATATACATATTGTAAAATGAAACAGTAAAGTGCTCGGAGAGTGGACACTTCTTTTATTAGTGCTCAGGGGAAGGTCAAGAGTGAATGTCTTACTTCAGCTTTCACCTGAACACTGCTCAGAACATCAGAACACGATCCTGCCGTGGCTAGTAAGGCCTGGTCTTGTGAGGACTGGTGGATGCACGGTTAAGCGTCTTCATCACATCCCTCACTGTTGTTACTTCCCATGATGATTATGGGGACAGTGTTTTGGAGTGGTGTGGAATGTAGCTTCTGAGAGCAGACTGGGGTCCTGGCTCTAAAACTGAGAGCTACATAACCATAACCAGGGAACCTCGTTACGGCTCACTCTGCTGTCTGCAAAGCACAGACAATGACAGCTATCCCACAGGAGGGATGGAAGGTTCATGGCACACATACAGCCGTCACCAGGCACAAAGTCTGTGCTCCACTGTCCCGGCTGAGTTTGGTATAAAATGATATTTTTCATAGAGCTGAAGCCCTGGTTGGGGTAGATAAAGGGAAGGGCATGTGCCTTATAAGTGATAGCTTAACTTAGGAAGTTTTAGGTGCAAATGTCTTATTAATCTCTTTGCACATATTGTTGCATTCCAAGATTGACACAATATTTCATTAAATAGTTTTTGAGAAAATTAAGACTTCCAAAAGTGTGTGTCTGTCCTTTTGTTTTAAAGAGAGACTAAATGTCTGATGTGACTTTCTAAGTCAGCCACTACATTCAGTATTTCGAACTTTTACAAAGGTTACATATGGATCAGGCACAATGGCACACATCTATAATCCAGTGACTCAGGAGGCTGAGGCTGGGGCAGAGGGTGGCAAGTTCAAGGCCAGCCTCAGCTACTAGTGAGACCCTGTCTCAAAATAAAAATTTTTTTAAAGGGCTGGGAATGTAGTTCAGTGGTAAAACACCATTCTCTTGCCACACCTAACAAAAAAAGGAAAACAGTTTGTATATAATTTTTTTCCACCAAGACACAAATGTAATACTATGATCTTTAAAATGAAGGAAAGTTGGTGCTACTCAGAGCAAAAAGCAGTACCAGAAAAGAGTCCCTGTGGCCCTGGGCATTCGAGTCTGACCAGACCCTGTCAAACGACCCACCCAGCCTGGCCCCCCTAATAAACCCAACCAGGTTTGGGATGTGGGGACAGATGGTGAGATTTTAATGTCGTCTTCAACCCTGATCCAGGCTCTGGGCTCCTGACTTCCCCTAACCTACCACAGAAGGAGAACCACTGGTGGTGAGGTCAGGTGCTCTGATGCTAAGGCAGCGGAGCCTACCTCAATGAGCAAACATCTATGTTCCAGAAGCTTCTAAAATACATCTTTCACAAAACTATGTGGAAACACTGCCAGAGAAACATCTGTACCAGTACTGCCCAACAGCAAGAAAACCAAACCATAAAAATAGTTTGTTTTTCTAGTAGCGACATTCTAACAAGTAAGAAGAAACAGGAGAAAGGAATTTCATTAATATATTAAACCTAATATCCCCCAAGAACACTTCAACACATGCTCATCATAAAATATTAATAAAATCCTAAAAATGCATTGCTAACTTGGTATAACTTGTATAAAACAGTCCAATTAGTATTTCTTACAAGGTCTTTTTTTGTTTGGGTACCGGGCATTGAAATCAAGGATACTCAACCACTGAGCCACATCCCCAGCCCTATTTTTTATATTTTATTTAGAGACAGGGTCTGAGTTGCTTAGCACATCGTTTTTTGCTGAGGCTGGCTTTGGAACCACAATCCTCCTATCTCAGCCTCCAGAGCCACTGGGATTATAGGCATGCGCCTCCACGCACAGCTGCAGAGTGTTTCTGATAACATTTTGTACTACATCTTCAAACCTGATGCTGGACACCACAGGTATATTCCACTGTGACACAGGAGTAACTGGAGGGAGATAAAAAGCACCCATCCAAGACCAGAATCTAATCCTTCTCTCTCTCTCTGCTAGAAAGACAAATGAAATGAAATTTTGGTACTGAAAATGTTCTAACAGGCTACACAGCTTTTAAAGACTATACTTTTCAAGTAACACTTTTCTAATCCAATGGGTTTGTGGCCATCCTGTCCGCTTAGGTTCTCCCAGCATGAGGAGTTACAAAACCCATAAAAAGAAAGCCAGGGCGCCTTGCTGACAGTCACACCACCAGCTTCCTCTCTGAACTTCTCAGAATCTCTGCTCTCTCACATCCTCTGCGCAGTGATAACAGAGCTATCAGAACACAAAACCCTGGGCCAGAGCAAACCCCAAGGTCACAGCATCAGACAATGAAACCCAAGCTTGCCCCAACCCAGGACAGTCCCCCAGGTCATGCAGTCTAGTAAAGGACCCCCTAAGAACTGTAAAGAAGAGGGCATTATGCATGCAAATGGCTTTAAAGAAAATAGTTTCTAATTTTAATTACTAACCTTTCCCCCTTTTTCTTGTTAACAGATTCTTTGGGTTTTTATTGGTTTTGGTTGAAACCATCTTTTCTTTCCCTGAAAATGATGAACAGCTCGTCTTTCTGTCCAGTTTACAGAGATCTAGAGCCATTCACCTATTTTTTTTATCTGGTTTTCCTCATTGGAATTATCGGAAGTTGCTTTGCAGCCTGGGCTTTTACACAGACCCCCACAAATCACAGGTGTGTGAGCATCTACCTGATCAACTTGCTTACTGCCGATTTCCTGCTCACTCTGGCGTTGCCAGTGAAAACTGTTGTGGACCTGGGCGTGGCGCCATGGAAGCTAAGGATATTCCACTGCCAGGTGACAGCCTGCCTGATCTACATTAACATGTACCTATCCATCATCTTCCTGGCCTTTGTCAGCATTGACCGCTACCTCCAGCTGATCCACAGCTGCAAGATCTACCGCATCCAAGAACCTGGATTCGCAAAAATGATCTCCACAGTTGTGTGGCTCATGGTTCTTCTTATAATGGTCCCCAACATGGCAATCCCCATCAAACACATCCGGGAAAAGCCGAATGTAGGCTGCATGGAATTTAAAAATGAATTTGGAAGAAACTGGCATTTGCTGACCAACTTCATATGTGTAGCAATATTTCTGAATTTCTCAGCCATCATTTTAATATCCAACTGCCTTGTGATTCGACAACTCTACAGAAACAGAGATAATGAAAACTACCCAAACGTGAGACGGGCCCTCGTCAGCATCCTCCTGGTAACGGCGGGCTACATCGTTTGCTTCCTGCCCTACCACATTGTGCGGATCCCGTACACTCTCAGCCAGACGGAGGTCATCTCTGACTGCTCCACCAGGATCTCGCTCTTCAAAGCCAAGGAGGCCACGCTGCTACTGGCAGTGTCCAACCTGTGCTTTGACCCTATCCTGTACTATCATCTCTCAAAAGCATTCCGCTCTAAGGTCACTGAGACTTTTGCCTCACCTAAGGAGACTAAGGCCCAGAGAGAAAAAACAAGGTCTGAAAATGATGTATAAAATGTGGGGCTTTCATGCTATTGCCTCCTCCTTTACAGAACCTTTAAAGCTATTTACAGTTTTGAAAGGCGGGAAAAAACGGGGGGTAGGGGTCTTGGTAATAAAAAATACAGACAGCAAGCAAATGTGGACTGTCTTACACAGAAACCCAACTTCTAAATGCAAGCCAATCTCATACTACTACTGCGGTTGTCAAACTACTGAGCCCAGATATTTCTACAAGAAAACCAAAGAGTGTTGTTCAACCAGTGTCAATCCGTGCAGTACCCTTGAAATCAAAAATTGTCCATGACACAGACTCAGGTATTCATTTAACTACCCAGAACTGAACTTTCCAATGAAACAGTAAAATAAGCTCCCTGTGAATTTTCAGGAAGCCCCTCAGCAAAACAATTTTAAAGGACTTCAGATAACTTTAAAAAAGACCAAAAAAAAAAAAAATGTATACAGAACCACCTGTTGCCTGATTTATTTTTAATTCATTACTTAAAAAACAGTAATCCTTCAGTCTGCTACTCCTCCAGGTTTGTTTGTTTGTTTGTTTGTTTGTTTTTTGTAGTTATATATGGTTATATATATGCCTTTATTTTGTTTATTTTTATGTGGTGCTAAGGATCGAACCCAGGGTCTCATGCATGTTAGGCAAGCGCTCTGCCACTGAGCTACAGCCCTAGCCCCTCCTCCAGGTTTTAACATCGAACTTTTTCTAATAGCTAAGAGCTTTGGGGTTTGGGGTTTGGGGTTTGGGGTTGTGGATCAGTGGTAGAGCACTTGCTTAGCATGTGTGAGGCCCTGGGTTCAATTCTCAGCATCGCATATAAAGAAAATAAAGTTCCATTGACCACTAAAATAAATATATATAAAGCTTTTATTTATTAAAAAAAATTTGAAAATTCATGGATAATTTTTAATGTGTTACATATGCTTATATTCAATCAGTAAATTACAAAGGCATCCTATTGTAATAATAAATCTAGTGATTTCATGTTTTTATTTTGTCATACTATGTAACACACAGGCCCTATTTCATTTTCAAAGGGAGTTATTAGATTATACCAGGTATTGAAACTATCATTTCCAAACCAGAAACTCATGTGGAAGGTATGGAAAAATAGCTCCAGATGGCCTTAAAACAGACACAGCAGCGCCACAGAGCAGGCCATGTAAAGGACACGAGGGCTGGGCCAGTGGCCAGCTCAGGCCCAGGGAGATGAGCCTGCCCCACGTGGGGCAGGCTATTTGAAATACAGGAGACTCCAATGCTCAGGGTCCCGGCTCTGATCAAATTCTCTCCATGGCCAGTGATACAGGTAGGCCTCAGCACATAGGAGTAAACAGCAGTCAGTCGGAGGAGGGTGGGAAAGTTTGGCAAGCGCACGTGAGTCTCAGCCCTCAGCATCATTAGTCAAACCTTGACCAACAGCTGGCAGCAGACCGCATCGTCTGCCATGGTTAAGAAACAGTGGCCCTGGGTGTCATGTCCAATTCTGAATTCATTTTTGCATATGGAGAATCCTTTTCTAAAATCTGAAACTCTTATCTACAATTTTGCAAATATATTTTCTGAGTCTGAAATGAATTATAAATGACAAAATGCAGAAAGTATCTACTAAAAAATGTGTAACAAGTTAAGTCTGGACATATCTGGCCTGCAGGTAACAAGGACAGCAACACCATCAGCATCGCAGGCCGATGTCCAGACTGCAGAACACCTGTGCATGCTGGTGGCCTGAACGACAGGCTTGCTGATGGGCAGATGAAAATGGCATCTGTGCAGCAGTGTACATGAAGCTGGTGTGTGTCTGTGGACCGCCAGGCAACCCCTTTCCTCCCCCTTGGTCTTTATTCACTGGGGCCACACCAGAGTGAAAAGAATCCCCAAGTTCTTGGCCTTCTCCTCACAAGCACGGTGGGTTGTCAGACTTCCCCTTTCTTTGAAGGAACAGAGCCACATTCTCAGCAGCAGCACTGATCGTCCTAGCACACTCTACTTCCCCCGACGGTCTCCGGATTGTACTCGTGGTAAGGGGGACTCAGGACAATCAGTGGTGGAGAGCTGTTAAAAATGCTATATCTTGCCAGGTGCAGTGGCCCACACCTGTGCTCCCAGTGACTCAGGAGCCTGAGGCAGGAGGGCCACAAGTTCAAGGCCAGCCTGAGCAACTATGTGAAATCCTAAGCAAAATAGGGAGACCCTGTCTCAAAATAAAAAAATATAAAAATGAAAGGACCAAGGGTGTAGCTCTGTGATAAAGCACCCTGTGTTCAATTCCCAGTACAAATAATAATAATAATAACAATTTTTTTAAATGCTATGTCCTAAACACCAATTGTACAAGAACTTCTGCTAGGATCACATTACAGTTTCATTATGTCTGGACTCAACATGGACCTGGTCCCTGAAATTGCCATGCTCTCTCTTCTAAGGGAAGTAGACCAGTCATTAGGATGCCCAAATCTAGGTGTAGCCACGGGAGCAGTGGAATGGAGAAGCTGATGCCCCATGCCCTGCTCAGCGCTCAGATGCAAAGCTCTACTTTCCCAGGAGCACCACAGGAAAGCCTCTGCCATGGGCAACATTATGCCATATTAGCTTTATTTATCTCTCCTTGTTGGTTTCCTTGGGGTGGGTGGTGAAGAGTACTGGGGACTGAACTCAGGGTCAACTAACTACTGAGCCACTTCAAACTCTCGTTTACAATTTTGTAAATATATTTTTTATATTTTATTTAGAGATAGGGTCTCACTAAATTGCTAAGGCTGGCCTTGAACTTTTGATCCTCCTGCCTCAATGAGCCTGTTTTTTTTTTTTTTTTTTTTTAAATCACCTGTTCATCTTGGAGTAATTTCAGATGTACTTACAGAAAAGCTGCAGAGGCAGTTCAAAGAGACCCTGTAAACTTTCCACCCAGTTCCGCCTAATGTTATGCCTTATGAAATCATGGTACATTTATTAAAACCAAGAAGCTAATATTGATACATCATTATTATTAAGTCCCAGACTTTAATTCTGAATATTTTAAAACCCCAGGATTCGTGATAGTTCATCCATAACTTCTTCAAGACACATCTCTAAAGTATAAGGTTACCTTTTCTGCTGCCCCAAATAAACTGTGGGTGATGCCTACTGGTACAGCTGAAAACGGCTGAGATATTCAGACAAAGATGAGCAAGAAAAGAGTTCTGGCTCATTTTGACATAGCCACAGACATGAATCACATACAGAAAAGGGATTTTTTCATTGTGCTAAGATAAAAACATGGATTTAGTGATTTTGAATCATTTTGAAGGATGTTCCAAACTACCAAAAAAATGAGTCAGTTTAGCAGAATACATACTTGCTGATCAAAACTCCAAAGACAGCCAGAGAATAACATGCTCACACACCACACACCTCACATTATTTAGAAAAGCATCTCATGAAGAAAATGAGGCACCGTGATTGCACTTACCACAGAACTGCAGGAAAAAGTAAGGGAACCGGAGAACCGAGAACCTGGCCCATGTTCACTAGCGATACAGAACCCCGGTCCATCTCGCTAGAGAACAAAGGCATCACTATGGGGACGCAACATTAACCTGTGGCCACACTCGCCTGCCTGCTGTCTGTTCTCCAACCACAGCCAGCAAGCCCCACTTGACCACAGCGGCTACACTGACGTCGCCCCTTCCCAATCAGAGGCTCCTTTCCACCACTCCTCCTCTGAGAGCAAAAGGAGCCCAGGAATTTTGTGGCTTACCTTCCAGTGGGCACCTGGACTTGACTCAACTTCAGCGCGGACAGGATCGCTTCTTATGTGGTGAACACTCGCCTCTATCCTGACTCATCAGTCTTTCCTGCGCCCCCAAAGTCTTACTCATCTGTGTCATACCAAAAGCACCTACCACCATGCAGCACACAGCTACTGAGCAGATGACTTTCAGATGGAGAAGGAGGTCACAGGGGGACATCACTTGCAGTGACTTGGATGCTTTTCACAAAACCATACAAATATAGAAATTCTGTTGCAGCCAGCCACTCATGTCACTCCACAAGTGTGGATGACCTCAGGACATAAGCCACGTGATCAGAACCCCAACCAACAGAGCAGCAGAAGGAAACCTCACCGCTGTCACAGGTGTGAGTCCAACACACAGGTGGGTAATCTGGCACTCGGAAGTTAAGACATTATAACAGAGCAAGCAGGCTGTAAGCTGGGGGAAGAGGTGACTTACCAGAGGTATAGGAAAATGTGTTGCATACTGCAGGTGGCGGAGGAGGTCATAATTAGATGGGAAAATCAACTCCCTCGGTTTTTCCCTCTTGGCCAACTTCTCTCCATTAAGTGACATTCTTCTGCCCAAGGAAGGGTTGGCGTTCTCACAGGACTCTCCAGGCATGGGAGAAAAAATCTAAGTCATGTAAAACAAATGTTGGAGATTATCAATGAAAGAGGGAAAAACCAACCCACAGAGCTACATTCCAGATCTCCACACACAAAAGAGGCTCCTGTAACAACACCCCTTCCTGCTTAACCACTGAGTAGAGAGCATGCAGAAATGTTGATTTCCACAAAATTCACATTCAGATCAGTAGGAATTTAGTAAAATCCTGTCCCACTTAGAAGTGAAAATGAAAACCATACAGAGGCTAAAAAGGGACCAATGTGACCACTTCCTGGAGGACCATAAAAGGAGAAGCTTTAGGGGTGTGTGTGTTCCCCTCAGGGCGACACTTGCTCCAGAAAGTGGGGACATCGCAGCAGCTAACTACTAAGACTAGCAAACAGCAGGCATCAGGGCCTCCCATGCACCCTAGACAATATGTCTTATAGAGTATCACACCAAGACTAGTGACTGTCACATCATCATTATCCTAAGACACAGAGAAGGATGAACCTACAGCTCCCGAGCACATAGCTGCTCAGACATGCACAGCAGAACAACAGGGACAGACACGATGAAACCACATGCATGCACTCCTGAGAGGTGACGACCTCAGGATGCACCAAGGAGTCACCCTTGGGTAGGAGGACAGCAAAATGGTGAACCGAGGGGAGACACTGCATGTGAAGTGTCCCTGGGGCCAGGGAGGAATGGGAAGAGCACACATCACAAGTGCACAAGTCACTCTGCGACACGGGCAAGAAACAAAAGGGTGGACACAAGCTGGCGAGAGGGGGTGGGCTGACTGTCGTGAGAAGCAAAGGCTGAACCTACTGGAAACTCCGAGCCAAAGTCGGCTTTAAAGTCACTCTTGTCTACTTCATCAAAAATGTGAGCGGTTCCTGGGTCAATGCCCATGTGCGCCATGATGCTCTGCTCCTGATGAGTGCCAGGGAGAGAGTACTGCTGTAAAGGCTGTGGTTCACAGAACACACTGAACAACAGCAAGCGCTGCGGCATCACCGCCCCCCCACCCCCCACGTTGTCTGCTCCCAGAAAACCTGAAGGAAGTTTTGAACATGCACAGCTTTGACGCCCATATCCCCTCCCCACCATGAGAAAGTTCTGTCATGGTATGTTGAGGGAAGGGCACACGGACTTCCTGATGGAAAACAAAGTGGCCGTGATTCCTCCCCTGGGTATCCCCAGTCAGAGGCCCAGCTTTCCTCAGCCAGAAAACCCAAGTTCATACCTATGACGTAATAACCCTGATACCCAAGGTCAGAAAAGGGAAAGTACAAGCTCAGAAAACATGCAAACAGGTCAAAGGACTTCAGTTTTTACCCTTATGCCTTCTTCTGGGTTCCAATTAAGATATAAAAGTATTTGTAATGAAACAAGAACTTTTAGAATTCTGTACCTTTAGGAAAACACCCTAAGAGTGTGAACTATAAACTCAAGCTTACAATTCTCACGCCAGGTTTTTAAAAGTACAAGTATAGGCACTATTTCAAACACACATAATGGTATATGACTAAACTCTTACAGAACCAACAGGAGACTTTATTTTAAGGAAGGGTTACTATTTCCCACTAATTCCAACTACCAGTTTCATATTTTTTATCTTGAAAATTTAAGTATATGGAGCAATATCCAAAATATCAGCACTTGGGCAGAAAATTATACAGTCATACAGCATAAAAGAACAATTTTACCATATTTTAAAAATTGAAAATAATTAATTGAAATGAAAATACGATGTGTTATGACTAACACAGAATCTCCCCTTATGCTTAAAAGGGTGACATAAGCAGTGAGTGGGGGAAAGAGGCTCCTTAGAATGGAAACTCAGCTGGGCCAAAACTCACTTGGGGATGCAACGCTAAAAGAAACCCAGACGCTGGGTCACCTAAAACTAGGAGCACATCTTTCCATCCCGTGAAAAATGTACGGCTGCCCAATCTGTTTATCAACAGCCTTCCAGTACATAAAGACCACTCTGGGAGTATAAACCAGAGTCCATATGCCCTTTCTGTCTGAGCAAAGAGAAGAGGCAGAGAAGCTTTGAGGAGAACACAGCCAAAAGCCATCACCCCACCATCACCAAGGTGACACCCTCTGATGGTGATTCCCGGCAGGGCTGAAGTCCGGCCCCTGCCCTGCCTCCAGCCCTACCTCCAGTTTCACCTCATGGTCCTTGGGATAGTGCTCGTCTACATTCTCCCCAGCGGGCGACCGAAGCCCAGTGGAGGCGGTGACGGACAGGTCCCCTCGAGATATGAGCGTGCACATGTAGGCATCATGGGAGAAGACGTCATGACGGATGAACTCACAGAAGAGCAGCACCAGGTTCACAAACTCCACCTTCTCGCACTCGCTGTTGGGGTCCGCTGTGGAAAAGCAGGCCCCGTTCCCAGGCTCAGCGGAGATGGCCAGGGGAAGGGCACCTCCCTGCCTCCCGTGCCCACCCTCCTTGTCACTGCAGGGTCTATGCAGCAATGGCATCCCCGCTGACGGGCAGGATGTGACTACTCGGCTCTGACTGGGAAGCAGTGCCAGTGTTCTGGGCACCCTTTAGATGCAACAGCAGAGGACCTTGCGGAATCCACCTCCAGGTAACAGAGGAAGGCCTAGCCAGCGCCCACCCAGCTCTTCTACTGAAAGAGGCCGTGGTTTCCTAATGTCCTGAGTGTGACTGGCATTTTGTGGGGCGTGTGTGCCCGTTTCCAAGAAACTTTATGATACACCACAATTAACATGGCATTTGGAAAGAAGCAGCAGCAGCAGACAAAGAATCAGAATTCACTGGAAAGAAAGGAACACAGAAAAAATGGAATAAAAAGGACACAAAGTTGGAGCCCTTACTCTTTTGTAAAATCTGCAACCAGTCTATTTAATTCACATTATGACTTTCAATGTTAAAACCACACTCTATGAAGCCAGGCAAGGTGGCACACACCTGTAATCCCAGCAGCTCAGGAGGCTGAGGCAGGAGGATCACAAGTTCAAAGCCAGCCTCAGGGGGCTGGGGATATAGCTCAGTTGGTAGAATGTTTGCCTAGCATGCACAAGTCCCTGGGTTCAATCCCCAGCACCACAAAAAGAAAAAATCAAAGCCAGCCTCAGCAACTTAGCAAGGCCCTAGGGAAGTTAGTAAGAACCTGTCTCAAAATTATAAATAAATAAATAAAAGAAATAAAAGAAACAAACAAGACTTGGGATGTGCTCGGTGGTTAAGTATCCCCAGGCTTCAATCCATAGCATTAAAAAAAAGAAAAAAAAAAGCCTGCACTCTATAAACCCATATAATAACCTGCACCTTTGGATAAGGTTAAAAAAATTTTAAAACTAAACATGCAAAGCTCAATCCCTGGTGCCAACAGGAAACAGATTTCTCCCAAGAGCTCTGGGCTGCACTCCTAGACCTAGATTCGAAGTGTTTCCTCTGGCCCCTACCACTCCAGAGACAGCAGCTTCTATGGGAAGGAGCCCAGCTAGCTCTCCAGGGGCAGAAAAAGCCACCCGGAACCAGCAGGGCACAGACCAGGGAGCCGGCTGGGGAGGGAGGAGCACCAGGGCCAAGGGCCCTCCCTGCTAACCTCCTGCCTGATGTGCCTCCCCCACTGGGTCCCCTGGGTCCTTCCCCTTCTCTGCTTCCTTTTCTGCTTGCTGTCTTCCAGCCACCCACTGGGCTCCAGGCTGGCTTCCCTACAGCCCAGAAAATCACTGTATAACTGAAAGGGAGCCGCTGGTCCCCAAGAACCTCAGCACAAGCCTCACACAACCCAAACAAGGCAGTCTTGCTGCTTTCCTTTCACTCCTCCGACTTCTCCCTTCCCTGACCCTTCTTTCCCGTCCACGGCTTTCCATGTTTTGCCATTTTCCTGTTGTTCCATCTCTATCTGCTGTAAGATCCTATCTGCTATGTTCTGCCTTATAAAAATCTCCAGATACATTGCGCCTACGTGGTAACACTAAACCTGAAAAGCACTGCCTACCAAAGTGTCCTGGGGGGAGTGGGAGGAAATGCCACAAACCCTCAATTCCTCACCAACAATAAAAGTAAAAGACAAAGCCAGGCAGATGGCACACACCTGCAGCCCCAGTGACTGGGTGACTAGGTAGAATTGGAGGTTGTACACTAGCCACAGCAACTTAGTGAGAACCTGTCTCAAATATAAAAATTTTTCAACGTGGGCGAGGATGTAGCTCAGTGGGCAAGCACCTGTGGACTCGATCCCCAGCACCAGAGAGAGAGAGAGAGAGAGAGAGAGAGAAAGAGAAATAGCCTGAGACTGAAAATCCAAGAAACGGTGGTATCATGAATGTAGCCAACCATCTTTATAAATTTTTCCTTGTATCAAGGCTCTAGTTAAAGTATGGTTAATTTTCTTCACTTTTGAAGAGCAAGAGTTGGAATGTTGGAAAATTTAAGAAAACAGGTTAAAAAAATAAAAATTTCTGATTAAGATACACAGGTAAACGTCATAGCTCCTGTTTCTGAAAGATATAGAAAGGAGAAACAGTACACTGAATTTAAGGAAGTGAGGTGACTTAATTTTTAAGTTATTAAAATCTAAAAATTTAAAGTATTTGATGCTTGACTGATTTTAAAATTGGCTAAAAGTTTCCACTAAATAAATGATACTAAATTCTGTTTAGTAACACATTCATGATATTCAGTTCCAAGAACTTTTGATAAGATAGGAATAAGAAGTGGGGAGGGTCGAACCTTACTGAGAAGCAAAGGCCTTTTTTACTTACACAATGAGGGGGCCTGTGTATCCAAAAACCTTAGCAGAACATTCTGGAAAACAGGCAAACTAGAGCCAGCAAGGGAAGCAGAAGAAATGGACTCCTTCTCATCTAGGACTTCTGATTCGCCACATCTCTACAGGTGAAAAATAAACAAGCACAGGAGTTACACAGGGCAAGTGCAGTCACAGCAGATCATGACTCTGTTCTGTAACCAACATTTGAGCTTTAAAACACGTACAGTTAACTGAGATTTCTGCACTTACCTGAATATCATCCATCATAAGTAAATATGATTTCTAAAAGCTGGGGAGAATTACCTAGAACAAGTCAACTGGTCTCACAGAACACCATGCCTGGGTCTGCAAGTCTGCACAGCACTGCAGGAGCACCCACAGAGTGCCCAGCTCGGTATGGCAGGCCGTGCCCTAGCCATAAGCAGAATGGCTGACCATATTCTGAGCTGGTCGTTAAATAACTCAGTTTGAGCGGACTCTGAAGTTCCTGCCATATGTTACTGGGTCTGGTTCCTTTGCATCTGTGTTCCCACCTTGAGGGTTTACTGCGCTTGGAGGCATCAGACGAGAAAGCAAACACTGCTCCTAAAAGATTCTTCTGCTTGTTCATCACATTTCTCCACTAAGATGGCCTAGGACCTCTGGGAACTTCCCAGCTTCACGCTGACACTTCAAGAAGGTGTCTAGCTTTCACATTCTTGTTTTTTTTTTTTTTTTAAGTTGTCAATGAACCTTTATTTTATTTATTTATTTATGATGCTGAGACTTGAACCCACACACATGCTAGGCAAGTGCTCTACCACTGAGCCATAACCCCAGCCCTTAGCTTTCACAATCTTAATGAATTTAAAAGGTGATCAAAAAAAAAAATTTAGAAGAAATCAAAATCTCATTTTCTATTCTTTTGATATCCCTGATTCTTCCCATTTCATCATTCATTAATATTAACACAATTAAATATTAATTAGATTATCATTTCCCCAGTCTATCCTTTTTGCAAAAGTCACGTTGTAAAGATCATAATGATCATGAGAAATGGATTATTCCTAAACACTGCTGGGAAGAACACTTTTAGATGTAGATACACTTAGGTCTGTTAAAAGTGCCAAGTAGTCTGCTTGTGAATCTCTTCAAAGTGATGTGTCTCCGTGAGCATGTGCATTACAGAACACTAGGAGGAGAAAGACCGTGTCAAAAGAAAGCCATCGAAAAGGAGCCATGAAGTATTTGGGAAACTTGGCTTTGCTTCCTGATGTTGACTCATGCAGTTCAACATGTAGAGAAAAGGCAACTACAGGTTCTTCTGGGCCGGCCCGTGGGGAACGGGGTCTGCTGGCCTCGCATGACCCCACTGAGCCCCACCTCCAGCAATGAGATCAGCTCTCGATGAATGAATGGCTTTCTCAGGGGAAGGAGAGATGCTCTTCTTCCCATTTCACGTGTTAGTGCTAGTGAACTGAAAGGGTGGGGAGAATGAAGCTAGAGCCATGACATGTATCTAGATATTGCGGGGGGGGCAGGGCCAGGGCATGAGAGGCATCTGGATATGGGGCTCATGCCCCTGGCTGCTGTGGAGGGCAGCAGAGAACAAGAGAGGAAGCAGGGGTGAGGCAAGAGGGGCCAGCAAGCCATCCAGGTGAGGGACGCTGGTCCTCTCCAGATCACACACACGCTCCCTGTGGCACCGGCTCAGGTGCACATATAGGAAAGATGAGTCACAAGAAAGCTTTCCTTCAACAGAGGCTGTCGCGTGCTGGTGGAGTTGGCTTTGATTGTCCTTTGTCATCTATAACACAGCTTTAATGGCAGAACATGTGTTAAATAGCAGCTCTGGAGGCTGAGTCAGGAGGATTCCGAGTTCAAAACCAGCCTCAGTAATGGCGAGGTGCTTAGCAGTGAGACCCTGCCTCTAAGTAAAATACAAAATAGGGCTGGGGATGTGGCTCAGTGAGTTCAATCCCTGATACAAAAAAAAAAAAAGAAACAATGTAAATTGATCTCTCTGACCTCATAATCATAACTGCTTCAAGAAAGGATTTCCAAATCCACTAAAATATAATGTAGGTTTAAATGTCCTAGAAGTCGGTGTGCCTCAAGCACACTTGTGTGTGTGTGCGTGCGTGCACGCTGCAAATATCTCAGCCTTAGAGGGAGAGACTCCAATCTTCTAAACCTGTGGTGAAGTTTTTGAATTAGTCCCAAATACCCATCCCTGGCCGCACCAACCTACAGAGCGCCTGCTACGGACTCCTCCTTAGGCACATCTAAACATCCTCCCTTTTTTCCTCAGAAGAAAAGAAAATGAGAGAACATGAAAGAGAAAAAGCATCCCCCCTCCACGTGATATGCAGGCCACAGCATCAACAGGTAGGAAGGAGAAGGACCTACCTCGGCCTCGATCTCCGCTTGCCTCTTCTCCAGGAGTTTGGCTACAGCCATGGCCCTGTGCTTGCCTGACCGTTTGCAGCTCACGGCCCATTCACACAGCAGCGTCACCACGGCTTCATCATTGGGGGCGACCTAAGGACAGAGAGACACAGGCACCGCCACATCAAATGAAAGGTTTGCCCCACTGACCATCAGGAGGCAGGCAACGGAGGCCAACAAGCTCGAGGCCTTCTTCCCATAATTTACTGCAGGAGTTTCAGAAAATGCCTCCAAATCATTTTTAATCAAAGCATAAAAACTTAGGTAACAGGAAGAAGATCACTTACTAAGAAACTGCCTACACTGGATGGGTGACAATTCCAGAACAGGCAACCTCGCAGCTGCCTTGGCATGCACGGGGTCACATGCTAGAACTCAATCTCACATCCAAACAGAAAGAGAAATGACTGCTGGCCCCATGAGCAGCTGCTACCAAGTCAGGCCGCCCATGTTGCAGTCAACACCTAGGACCTCTGTCGCCGGCTCATGGCCTTCAAAACTCTACCAGGCTGGGTGACTGAACAGCCGGCACAATGAGGAATCAGAAGGACAAACCAGAGGAGGACTGGAAGGCTGACAAAGACCCACTGCACCAGAAACAGCCATCTGGACAGTGGCACACCAAGAGAACCGGCAGCTAAAGCAGACCTGGTCCACACCGCAGCCTGGGTCCACCCGGGGCTCAGCACGGCGCCCAGAACCACTGCCAGCCTAGGAATGGACCACAGGGATAGAGGACAAGGGGACTTAAGGCCCAAGTGACATGAATTCTCACTGGGGTGGAGGTGAGGGTGGTGACAGCAGAGAGACAGTGCTTCCATGCAACCAGTCCTCTCCTTTCCATGTCCCCACACCAAGCAATGGGACACTGGCTACAAGGTGTCAGCATCCCCAGGTGTGACCGTCATACTGGACAGACAATCACAATGTCAACAACCCCCACCACACGAGAGGGTGGCAACATTATAGAATCCACAACTCAAGTAAGATGGCGACATAGTTATGAGCACACTCTCTACAAGAGTGTGTACACACACACACACACACACTCCTCAGCCCAACCCTGCCTCTGTAGGCGTGTGGATTCTGAGAGGTCATCTGAGAATCCCCGACCAGCTTTCAACACTATCGAACAATTCAGAACAAAAATAAGTTCATCCCAAGACTCTTTTTCATCCTATCCTAAATTTGATCATTTTAACATGTGGACTCAGAACAAAGAAATAAGTTACCAGGGGCTGACACCTCCAAGGGAGCTCTGGGCCTCTTAATTTAACACAAGGGAAATAATTCAATTAAATACAAAGCTTTTCGGGACAACATTTAAAAAAAAAAAAAAAGTAAACTGTAAAGGTCTTCTGCCATAGAAATATAAAAGTCAAGAGTTATCCTAAATCCTGCTATTTGTTTTTATTAAGCAGCAATTGCATCATGCTCACATTTTTTAACTACCCCCATCTTCAAAATCAGATAAAAACTGTTACAACATAACACAGGACTGTACTTGCTGCAGAGCCCAGCACCTCCTCCGGCCAGCCCGGAGGGCCTGCAGACTTTATTTTGTTAACCGTTTTCCCACTGAGGGCCCCACGTGAGATTGAACACTCATTACCAGGGGGAGAGAGCAGCATGGGGCTCTGCACATGATCGGTGGCATCGCTGGGGCTGGGAGGAGGACCAACGGCTTCACACTGTTGAATGAACTGCACGAGTTACGAGAACACCCCATGACCACAAGCCTGGGGGAGCCAAGCAGCAGCCATGTGGCCCCGCTATCTTTTCAGGAAATGCAAATACACATTCACTCATCACGTGCACCACTGTGAAGATCAGCAAGCTAAGCACTCTGTGCCCATGGCATGGAAATGATGCCTGGCAGCCAGAGGAAGACCCGTCGACCTGGGCACCCAGATGCTAAGGAGATCCTCAGGTACCGCAGGGGACAGGAAGGCTCAGTTCTTCACCCTGAAAGTCACACTCCTCGGACATCGGAACCAAGAGCCCACACAGAGCTGAGCTGGGCGATCAGTGGGAGATTCAGCCAGGGGAAAATTTTGCACAGGGTGTGCTGTGAAGTGCACCTGTGGACAGTCATACTGAGGACACAGGTTAATCCACATGCAGAGACTGTGGATTTTCATTTTATGCTTCCATGACGTAGAAGAAAAGATACTATTGTATGTCAAAGAAAGAAAAATGTAAAGGGGCCTTGGAGGAAAAAATCTAAGATAAACAGAAATAAATGTAAAGAAAAGCAAAGCAAACCTACCTAAACCCAGTGAGATCTAACACTCCCTGGGGCCTCGAGGGACGAGCAAAGTTCCACTGTAGAGGGGAAGCTACCTTCTGTCCATTTACACAGGTGACCTCTGCTCATTCTCACAGCCACAGAAACTGGGGAAGAGAAGCCCAGGCTGAATCCACGCCTGTGGCCCAGGACTCACCTCTGGGCTACTGCAACACCCCTTGCTGAGGAAGGTCCCAGCACAGCTCCACCTGCTGTCCCACAAACTCTGACACCTATGGACCCCACACTCAGCTCGTCCTCCCTCTAGAGTCCCTCTCCCCCATGTGCCTTCTCTTAGACAAATGGCACCATCTTCAGGCCAGGAAGCTGGTGTCCTCTCCCTTAAAAGCTGCACCCCAGTTTCACTGAGGTCCCCATGCCATGCCAGGCCTCCTCTGGGCCACGTCGGCTGCTCTTCCCCCAGAGTGTAACAGCGCTGTCCTCCTCACTGCTCTCAGCTCTGGGGTTCCTGCTGACCAAGTGCACAGAATGCCACCCCATGTCACATGCTTTGTGGCATATGTGACTGCCTAAAGTTTCTCTTCACCTGAGTCTAATTTTCCAGTGCATTCCCTCAAGGATAGCAAGTGGCAAGAAGGCAGGACTGGCTCCTCACTGCCCTCCTTCACACCTGCACACCCGACCTCGCACGGGCCACCAGTGAACGAGGCTTCCAGGCCTCTGGTGGAAATGCCAGGAGTGAGTCCCCCTCCCCCACCCCCCGGCTGCATCAGGAACGCCCAGTGAGAGCTATGGTGCTGTGATGAACAAGCGCATTCTAACTGGGGCAAATTCTGGGTTACTCTAGGGCATAATCCCACAGCAGCTCCTGGTGCGTAACAAGGTACCACAGAGCATGGCAACTTCTGCAGCAGTCACGCATGTCCAGTCAGCTCGCTCGGATCTATGGATGGTGTTTCTGGACATGCAAGAAAAACCTAGAGACATTTTTTTTTCTCTCCTAAATCAGAAAATGTCACCCTTTAGGTGTTCTGTCGTTCAAAGAAACTTCAACCCATCTCATTAAAAAAAAAAAAACCAAACCTATCTACCTGAATTACAATAACTGCAGTGCCCTTTCACCTTTTCAGGCCCCTATTCCATTGAATCTGCAAGGCCACGAAGCTACATTAAATTAGCAAAATTATTTTTGAGAATTGCTACAAGTGATTACAACAGTGATTTATACAAAGTGCTAAATATGAGCTGAAATTACACAATCTTCCAATTTTTAAAAAAAAAAATTTTAGTTGTAATTTGACACAATATCTTTATTTTATTTATTTATTTTTAATGTGGTGCTGAGCATTGAACCCAGGGCCTCACCCATGCTAGGCAAGTGCTCTACCACTAAGCCACAGCCCCAGCCCCTAATCTTGCAATTTTTAAAGACTGGATTTCACCTCCTCATTCTTAAAAATGCTTGAGAAAAATATCTACAATGTGTGGATGTGTGGCTTTGTTTTTTTATACTCTTGTATATTCCCCACGTTTTGAATGAGAAAATATTGCTTCTATACCAAAGAAATCAAACATATATGTGTGCATGTAAATATATACAATATGTATTATATATATTTTCAACATCTGTGGTTCAATATCCTTGTATGCTAATTCAAAATACAAAATATGTCTACATTTTTTTTTAACAAAACTCCAGATGGCTTTTAAAACAGATGGACTAGAATTTAAAAGACTCTGAGAAAACAGTTGTTGTCATTGTTGTTTCTTAAGGAACTTTTAAAAGTAAAATTGCACAAAAATTTCAGACATTTTTTTTCTAACGAATAAAAAAATAAACGGGTGCAAATTAAAAAACTAATGGAGAAACAGGTGGAAAGTTGGAATAGAAAGACAGGTAGTTAGTTGTTGACTATTGTAACAATCCAGTGATTTAAATCAACTCGATCTTGCCTGCCTCTGGGTCTCCACCACCCTCTGCACACTGAAGGGAATTAGTTCACAAAATGTGCACAAGAATTCTGCTGATGGGCTTCTGTCCTAGACAACAGCTGGAATAATCCTAAAAACCCGGTGGATGTGAAAAGGCCAGTGATCTCAGGCACTCAGCACAGGAACAGGCCCTGCCTGCCCCCTGAACACGCCAGACGTGGCCAGGGGCAGAGGGTGGTGTGCTGGAAAACAAGCCCAGTGAGGTGAGCACCAGGATCCCAAGCCCTGAGAAAATACTCTAAACCTGGCCCTTATATCCCTGAAGTTCACATTCTAGAGGGAAAAGCCTAAAAGATGACTACCTACAAAGCAACAAGAAAACGAACTGTGCGAGAAGGAAGGAATTGAGTCCCCATGCCTGCTGTGTCTTAGAGGGTACCAGCATCCCCCTGTCCCAGCACACTGACGTCTGAGAACTGGACGGGCAGATGGGCCTGCAGACGACCGGCCACGGCAGCCATCACAATCACTGAATACCAAGAATTAGGTGAATTAAGAAAATCAGTGACGGAACCACTGAGAAACACTGTCGAAAAAACTCAGCTTTGTAAAATAGAAAATTCTAGCACAGAAATTTTGTCTTCACAGCAACTGTGCCTATAAAAATCTAAACATTTCAAAATTCATTTTGAACCCATAAGTATTTTCCAGTATTGGCCAGATCCCAAGACTGCGCAGTCCTCTCCTCTCTGAATATCAAGAGGCCTGCCTGCAATACCGACCTGTCCTCAGGACCCTGGAAGGGACAGAGAAGCCAGAACAGAGGAACGTACGTACACTAGCTTCTCAGAAGATCACACTGGAAACACGGGTGGCATTACACTTATCTGAAGGCACAAGATATGGGTAGATTTTTATTACCAAAAAATAGCTGAAAGTTATAAAAATAAATATAACTCTACCATTGTTTTTCAAGATATTGTCCCATTCAAGCCTTTTTTCCCAAATCTTCAAAGGGTTTGTTTCAATTTGAAATGGACTTGACAAGAAGCCTCATCCAGATCTCACTAGTTATAACAATAAGGAGAATGCCTGGCTCCAAAGTCAGTCCCAGGACACACTCACTATTAGAGATGGGAAATGATAAACCCCAAGACAGTGCAGCCTGGGAAAGGGAGTAGGAAAGAAAGCCACCCACTGACAGCTTTCCTGTCTTCCAAGGTGAATCCTTTCCAGAGTCTGGCCACAGGTGGGGAGAAGGTATTTCATCCAACCTAGAATAATCCTCAGGAGGCTTTCATCTCTCCCAAGATAAATCCTCTCCACATGCTGGCCACAGACCCCTCAACCCTACACCCAAATTCCTGAGTGCCCAAACTGACACGTTCCCTAAACCACCTCTCAGTATAACCTATATAGCCCAAACTCCTCTGCTGGCCAGCAGCTCATTTTCAACCAGGAAAGTGGGTCCATTGGAGGTGTGATCCTGTTCCCGAATAAAAGGCTGAGATGGAGTTTGTGTCCAGCCTGGTCCTTTCCTAACTCCATGAGGAACTTAGCATGGGGACCGACGTTCATCACCCCACGCAGACGCCTCACATTCTACACTGCTCGGCACCAACTTTTCAAACATTATTAAATAAACCAGGTGCAGTGGCGCACGCCTGTAATCCCAGCAACTCAGGAGGCTGAGGCAGGAGGATTGCAAGTTTAAGAACAGCCTCAACAATATAGTGAGATCCTGTCCCAAAATAAAAAGTACAAAGGAGCTGGGGATTGGCACAGTGGTAAAGCGCCCCTGGGATCAATCCCAGGACCAAAACAAAACGAACAAAACTATTAGACAAGCAAGGCCCTGTGCTCAATCCCCAGCCCCACAAATTTTTTGAAATGTTTTTTTATCATTTTTCTGTGTGTGTGGCACTGTGGATGTGCCTTGTCCATGCCAGGCAAGGGTTTTACCACTGAGGTACAGCCCCAGCCAAAATGACTAAATAAACTTTAGACAACTTTCATTTGCCAGGTAGGTACTATCTTACAAATTCAAATAATGGTCAAAGATCAAAGGATATCATCATTTCAATTACAAAGCTAAAATTAATTCTCACTCTATAAACAACTCTTTAAAATATAAAGTTCCTTTTCTTTAGAACCATTAGTAACTTTATGAAGTGAAATTCAACCAGTGTATCATAACACATAATAACATCAAGACAGGAACTTGAGATACCGTACTAGCTCAAGACGGAAACCAGGAATATCCCTTGCCTTCGAAGAGACGGTCATCAAGGGGAACAAATGCATGAGGATGCAGGTATTTGGATGCACAGAAGGACAGGAAAATCATCTCAGGAAGACAACAGCATTCAACAGGACTAGGGAGTGAGACTGGAGGGAATTACTCAATTATTCCCTTACAGAGTGGCTTTCTAGAAAAGCCTTGAAGAATCAGTTAAACTTCAAGTACCGGTGAACAAGAGGGGGGTAGGCAGAGGAACACCTCACCCTGTGGCCTAGCCAGCCAAGGTCTAACCCTGGGACCTCTGGAGGAATGTTCCGAGATGGCAAAGGCACCTACAGACGAGCCCATCACAGTGCCCCACGAGAGTGACCCTCTGGATGTGGGTCTGGGATTGGCAGTGAAGACTCCGGGCCACTCTGAACAGAAGGGAGAAAATCTCTCTATCAGGGATGCACTAGTTATAACATGCTGAGGTCAGTCTTCTTGATGCTAAGGGAACACAGAGGCGCCCTCACCAAATAAAATCGCCTATTTATCTGTTGATTCAAAATGGGTTTTCTGAAATATTTATAGCTCATTCTAGTCATAACTAAACAAAATTAAGGAATTTATAAATGTCCAAAACAGACACAACAAAAATTATGAAAACTGAACATTACTGATCTTTAACATAAACTTTTTAAGTCACTTCTAATGAAAATTTAAAATATAAAATAACTTTGTGTGGATTTAATTGTCAAAATTACTAATGTCGATAACAGCAGATTTTCAGGTGACATTAAGCTAACTTGTAGAGAACACTCAGCTCAGGGACGGCACTCCTGCCACAACATGGCCCTTGGGACATTAACCACAGGTGGAATCCCACTTGTCCATCAAGAGGACCAGGGAAGGCGATGGTGCCCTTCCTCTGGGCTATACCCTAAGCTTCTCTGGACTCTCCTGACACTACCCTCAGCACGCACAGCTCACATGTGCCTCCCAGGTAATCGGCACCTTCCACAGCTTGGCCAGGGGCCTTTATCTGCAGCCAGTGGCTACAGAGACTCTGGGGAGGTCCTGACACCTGCTGAGGCACAGCAGAGACTGGTAACCAAAGGACTTCACCACCCCAGACATGCAAAGGAGGGTGGGGTCTTGAGGGCAGTCATAGCAGCGCTCCACGCTGGTACCTCACAGTAAGTAGAAATTCCTGGGCGCTCCACAGGGTGCATCCCCCGGTGTGCATGCGCACACAAGCACGCTGGGGGCCTGGAAATGGGGTGGAGGGCACACATGGGACTGCAGCACACAGAGGTAAGAAAAGAACACCCAACTACGGAGTCTAACCCTGGCAGCAATTAAAAACCTGCAATCATGACAATAGCCACAATTTTAAATTTCCAACCACAGGGAGTGGCGGTAGTAATCATAGAAATGTATTGAAACAAATGTGTACCAGAAGTACGAAAGATGCATATAAGTGTGTGAAGGTCAATCATTTCAGCCATTGAATGAGTATATATGGATTGTAAATGTGGGAAAACTGGTATATGATAAAAAATGAAACATCTGAAGAAAAAGAAACTACTTACCGAGCAGGTTCTGGGTGTTTTACATACATATACTCTTTAATCTTAGCAACAAACTTGGAAGCTGCTGTTGCTACTTCCATTTTACAGATAATTGAAACTAGATTATGTAAGTAAGGTGGGCAAGAGTACCAGGCGACAAAGAGGAAGGCCAGGAGTCCCGGCTACTAAGCCCACACTTCCTGCCACACTCAGAGCTTTCTTCAGTCAGGGTCACGTGAAGCACGGACAGGATCCCAGTTACACTGAAACCCTCCCAGTGGCTCATACAGACCTGGGTGAGCGGCAGCCCAGCCCCGCCAATGCATGTGGCCACTGCCACCCTCTGGCCCAGCCCTGGCTTCGACCTCTCCAGGGATAGGCTAGACCTCTAACCTACTGACACAGACGTGAGGGCCGAGGAGTGACCCACCAAGGGTGTTATTCTGCCTGACACTTGCAGGACTAGATGCTCAGGCAGGACAGACATCTGTCTTTCCATGGCTTTAATGTCAGCATCCAGAGCAGTTCCTGGCACAGAGCAGTTCAATAAAGCCTGCTTAGTCAGAAAGGAGAAGCAGTGTGCTACCTATGTGAAACCAAGAGAATGAAACTGGCCAGAAGGCAGATTACAGACACACTCACTAAATATGGGAGCCATCTGATTTAACCGAGGGTGGGTGGCAAGCACAGCAGCAGGAGCATTCCCAGCCCTAGCTCAGGAGGCGAGGTGACCCAGGGGCCTTGACACTGTGGTCTGGCATCACTGGCATCTTCTGGCCACTCTCGTCTTCCGGAGTCAGGGATGAAAAGAGAAAGCAACGAATATTTGGGAGGATAGGGCAACAGTGCTACAGCTGGCCTGAAACAGAGCTGCCCCATGAGCTCAGAGCCACCTGGGAAGCCGTGAGGGCTAGAAGAGGGCTGAGCCTGGAGAGCAGAGGGACACACACAGGTGAAAGGCGATGGGCCACTCAGGCAGTGGAGAGAACAACAGGTGGTCACACCCAAGCCCCTGCCTGCTGCAGTTGCCAGATGTTCACAGGCACGAACGTGAACGCCCAGGGAAGCACCAAAGGGTGTGGACCAGGACAGGCAGCAGGTACCTCCCTGGGCACGATGCATGCCACTTCTGATGGTCTGACACTCTCCTATGATCTTACAGGGGAAGAAACTAAGGCATAAGGGTTGACTCGTCAAATGTCTGAAAGGCACTGGTCACAGAATGTCAAGCCTATGTCCAAACACCCCAACTTCAGGGAAGGGCAGTGGGACGGGGGCCCACTTTGTGGGATGAAAAGATACATCTCCATATCAAGAACGCATGCTCGCACGTGCACCTAGCAATCATGACAATCAGCTTCTATCATGAAAATTAAAAAGACAAGGCTCAAAACTCACTAAGAGGGGCTCAGTGACAGAGCACTCGCCTAGCATGTGTAAGGCACTGGGTTCGATCCTCAGCACCACATAAAAATAAATGAATAAAATAAAAGTAATGTGTCCAACTACAACTAAAAAAACATATATTTAAAAAACTCATTAGGATCCTCTGAACACCAGCCCTGTAAACCTGGCCTCATGAATCGGGAGTGTAGTGAAAAGGTGAAATAGTTATTAATTCTGCAGCAAATAACCATCATTAAAGATGCCATCTACATCTATAACAAAACCATGTGAGTGTGACGACAGGTCTTCGTCACAGGGGGATGTGTCACGTTATTCTTTCCAGCAAGGCAGGCACAAATCCCATTGAAGAGGCATCACATTAGGCTTACTCTGGTATTCAATCACCTAAGAATCTCTGGAAGAAAACCACAGATCTTCTATTCATTAAATAGAGAAGGAAACCAATCAACAACTCCTCTGGGGAGGCAGGCTTCATTCAGAAGTTAGAGACACACAGAATGATTGTTTGCTGTGTTAATAAATTTCTTAAGATACCTGGATTATACAACTATCTAGGTGGAATGGGGGATCAGTGACTCATTACTGCAAGCCGCAGCTAAGAAGACCTGAGATCAGACACTAAATAAAACAGCTCAGACTACAAAGGACATGTTTAAAAATGAAGTCAATCACTCCTAGTCAACATCAAACAAAGTGGCACATTTGGAGACTAGAAAACATGGTCCACGCCACAGCAGCAATGAGTAACATGGGATAATACACAGGCAGGGGTAACAGCTGAGTGATCTGCCAGTCACATGAGCCAAGAGGTGTGACTGCAGAGGGACACTGTTCCCCTGTATGAGGTGACTAACAGCACCATCCATGGGAATCTCCAGCAGGGTGATGAGCCCATGGCTGTTAACCATTCCCAAGATTCATTATGCTAACGTGAACACTCTTCACTCCTATCACCTCTGCACACAGAGTGGTCTCCCACAGCTACTGGAGAGGGCTGGGCTCTCTGGCGGGGCCTGGGGCAGCTTCTCCTTGCCTCACAGCCTCGGAGCCAGCGTTGATGGCCTTCAGAGCTGCCAAGACCCAAGAAAGAAAACAGAAGCCATGGAAGCAGGAGGACTTCCCCTGTTTTTTTTCCTTTCTTTTCTTTTTTTGAGTAGTAAGTAATTACAGATAGCACAACTCTGAATTCTGAGAAGAAATGATATAGATAAGGAAATAACAGTTAAGACAAGCCATCTGAATACTGAAACCAACTAAGTGTCGTTCATCAGCACTGTGACAAAAAGCATGAATCTTCTACTCTTCATGAATTCATCAACGTCTAAATAATACCAACGAAGACAATCGAGGGATTTTAAGAGGTCTGTCAATTGCATGATCATGTAAGTCACAGGGCAGGTTAATTATAATCACAGAATACTTCCTTCCAAAAGCCCTTGGAGAGCACAAATCTCTCAAAATAATTAGAATGCTATGCTTAATTCAAAAAACTCTCCTCTGCATTCATACAACAGGCTTTACTATTTGCATTTTATGAAAAATAAAGGAAATATACAGGTAAGAAGGGAAAGACAAATTGCCAGGTGAAATCTGCCCGGCAGGCTTGACAACCAGTTGCCCAGCCATGAGCACAACCACTGGTGTTGGCACATGCCACTACACACAGGGGTACTATCGACAGGGCCACCGCACACACAGGGAAACTGGCACTGGGGCAAATAACGAGCCCAAAGCCAGGACTCAAACCCAGGTCCTAAAGGCTCAAAGTAAGTGGGATAAACAAAGACCAGTTGTTCAACTTGAGGATTTGAATTTTTTAATTTAAATCATGTTTAATACGTTAGAATTATCAAAGAAGCTTCTGAAAAATTAGAAATTACTCTTAAACATAAATGTGCCAATATTAAAATGTAGAAAATGATACAAAGATTGCTCCCTCCTTCTGCCAAAACGGCCTCTGGAACTTGTTCGTTCTGCTCCATTATTACCGGAAACAAAATACTTTTTAAATTAAGCAACGTAAGGCCTGGAATGAACACGCTAAGCGTGCTGTTCGTGACAGCCGCTGTCAAGACAGAGCTGGGGACAGAAAGAAACCAGCCTTAAGAGAAGAGCCTGAAGTCTGATTTGGACTTTACTCCTCCTGCTCAAGATGGAATTTTTGGTGCTGGACATGTTTGGCACCTTCCAGTACCTAGGGTTTTCTTCCCTAGTTTTGCATTTTTTCTGTTTTAAAATAGGAACAGTTTCCAAGGGAGAAGGTTAAGGTCAGTGGAAAAATTTGGGAATGGCGTTCACATTGAATACTTGAAGAATAAATCACAGTTGTTTCTGAAAAACAGTTTTCTAAGACGTATTTGAAATATCTTACTAAGAAATAACTCAAGAAAAATAATCTTCATGATCAGCTTCATGTGGCTGCCTCTGACTGGCCAATTTAGTCCAGATGAAGACAGACCAGTGCAGGAGGACTAAGTGGACTCCCTTTTTAGGACTTGGCTTTTTAACAAAACAAATGAAGCATACATGAGAAAGAAGCCTCTAAAAGGGACTATCACCTAGTACAGACTCATACTTAAAAAAGGAACACTGTTCTGGAACCTCTCAGGACCCCAATCTCTGTTCTCCCACTCATGAGCTGGCACATTAGCTTGGACCATTTCTCATCCCCTCTAAGCACTGGTTTCTTCATCTAGAAAGTAAGACATTAAAAAATATATCTCACATGCCACAGAAAACTTAGACACCTATGTGCACAGAACCTGATGTTTAAAAAGCACTCAGACGCGGTTACCAGGCTGTGTGCGTGGCTGTGTTAAGGTCACGTGTGTGGCTATGGCCAAGGCCGCATGCATGGCTGTGGATAAGGCTGCGTTCATGGCTGTGGTTAAGAGGTCCTCAAAGGTCCATGTGCTGAAGGCTCATTCCCAGTCTGTGGTGCTATGGGGAGGCACTGGAAGCAAGGTATTGGGTCCCTGGGATGTGCCTTTAAGGGGACAATGGGACTCCAAGTCTTCCTTCTCCCTCTCTTTTGCTCCCAGCCAAGAGATGAGTGGTCTTGCCTTACTGTGTGCTTCCACCAGGAAGTGCCAGCACAGCCCAAAGCTCTGGCCCAACAGATCACGGATGAATCCTCTGAATCTGGAAGCTGAGATACACGTTTTCTGTTTCCAGGTTGATTCTCTCAGTTTGCTATGGGAACAGAAAGCTCTATAGCACATGTTCTCCAAACTAACCAAGAGGCTCCCCAAAAACTCAGTCAACTAACTCACAGGCCTTCTCAAATCAGCAAAGTCTAAATGTTTGGACACATAAGGTTTGTTTTCCCAACTATGTTAATGTAACTGACATTTTGCTCATGGACTTATTTCAAGAAAGAAGAAAATGGTAGCTAAAAAAGATTCGCAGTGCGTCCTTTGGGTGTACAGGAGAAAGCATGTTAACCTCTGAAACACAACTCTGTCCACCCAGGCCAGGGTCAGCACTGATGACATGACCCAGCACACACAGATCCACAGGAGGCCTCCCCTCAGCCCATGTGCCTCTTGCCTCGACTTCCACCCCACTTAACCTTGAGTCCTGGTTTTAGAAGTGACTTCCACTCCCCTATCTTATATCAAAAAGACCCCGAGCATTTCAGTAGGCATCTGTGTCTCAACATGGAATTGTAGATGCTCATGCCAGGCGTGTCCATCCCTCCAGTGGCTGCCCTACAGAAGGCAAAGACTGAGAAAATCAAAGAATGAAAAACGCCTGGCAGACACTGGCTGTGCCTCTGACAAGTGGCCTGTGGGGTCACAAGCAGTCTGACCATACCCAGTCCAGTTATCCAGGGTATTTGACTGCCTCTCTGAGCACCGGGTCGGTAACAGCAGCAGCTAGTGCTTACTGAGCACCTGCCTTTACACCCAACACTGTAAATATTGATCCACAGGGCTTCCTGCCGTGGCTCCAGGCCATTCACATCAGGAAGTAGAATGCCCATTTCACAACGAGGAAACTGCACCAGCCTGCCAGCCTCACAGCCACGCTCCCCTGCAGCCTCGCCCTGCCTCACTCAGGGGAACTCAGGCAGTGCCCAGGTCCTGAATATCCTGATCCCATGCAGTACAGACCCCAGCGGGCTTTCCCCAGACACTGAGACCCACTGGGCTCCGAAATCTGAAGCTGTGCATGCCTTCTTGTGCATCAGAGCTGGACAGACTGACAGACACAGACTCCATCGCTCTAGGCACCCTGTCCCTCCATGCCACATCCTACAGAGGTGGTCACTGCCCCACATCTCTGTTATGAGCAAAGACCCAAACCAAGAAAACACTCACTGAGCCCTTGCCAGGCTACGCACTGGTTAGGGGCTGAGGAGCTGTAGGTGAAGTGACAGCCTGACATCCCAGAGCCATCGCACTGCAGGAAAACGAGCATGGACAAGCACAGGACCCGGGCCTGACCTCCAGGTGCCCGCGCTCACAGAGTGCTTATGCCACCATAAGCAGGCCCGGTGGCCTGGGAGGGCCTGTCTGTGTCCCGATGAGTGAGACGCTTGCTCTAGACGGAGATCTTTGCTAACCGAAAGGCAGAGTGAACATGCACAAAGCAAATGCAAGCAACAAACACATAGGTCTGAGCAGGGAGAGAGGAAATGCACAGCTGCTGTTCTCGAGAGTTCCGCCCGCCCAGCTGGTCTGCCCTTTTCATTACTCAGGAAAAAGTTTGCTTCCTGGGGCTGCAGAGAGAGAAGTGAAAGGCAGCTCTTCCTGCCACCTTGAGACCTTCACTTCTATCCTGTCCCCGAGGCACCCCAAACTGCACCTGGCTCTGCGCTTACACCATAGGCAAGGAGGGCAACCAAGAGGAAGGAAGCGGTCTGTGCTCTGGAAGGCCGGGCTGCCCCCTCTGCTGCCTGGGGGAGGGATCACCCAGACAGACTAGCAGGTCTGGAACCTGTAAGTGCCACAGTCCCGCAGACACTGCCTTGCGCAACAGCTGCCTCCCCAGGAGACAGGCAAGTCAGTGTGGCAGGAAGCAACTACCAGCAACTGAAAGCCATGGTGTCTCTGCAAACACAGCCAGCTGACAAGCTGCTAGCCCGCATGGCGTCCGAATCCTGGGGAGGTTCACGCACAGAACCTGGCACACAGTCGCTCTTGAAATGCCTGAGGACCAGGTGACAGTGAGCCTGCAGTCCAGGGAGCACCCAGAGGCAATGCCCAGCTCACACTGAGCGTGCCCTTTCCAGTCGCCCTAGGGCCCTCTCTCCAGGCCACGCTGTGTGCAGCCTCCTGCCACCAGGGCACATTGCCAGCCTGGCCCCTATGGCACACAAGCCTCAGAACCCTGAGTGTTATGACTTCTACCTTCACACCAAGTGGAGGCCAAGAAACCAACCAGGGCACGAGAACACCAAGGCTTAGGTCTGCTTTCACTCCTTCACCCCAGGACCCTGGCCCTGGCACAGAGCAGGAGCAGGGGGCGCGGGCGAGGAGGAGGGTGAAGGAATGAGGCACTCCACATGGAAAGTAAAGGAGCACCCCAGGCCTGGCACCCAATGTGGCAGCAGCTCAGCTCCAACTCTCCTCTGGGGACCCACAGGCCAACCACAGCCAGGACCCAGGTCTCGAAAGTCCTAATCCGTGCACCACCTATCCCAAAGGGCTTTCACCAAATACCAAACCAAGAACTCTCAGAAACCTGAACCGCAGCTCTCCTGGCCTCTCCCCTGGGGACAGACACCCGCCCCGCTCCCCGGAAGGAAGCAGAGAGGCCTGATTTCCCCTCTGCAGTTACAGAGAAAAGGGAATCTGGAGAGTGAGGTTCAAGATTCCCAAACAGAAGTGGGAAAACCCACTGTGCAGCTGGGGCTGGAGCATGCCCAGACAGGACTGCCAGGAGAGCAGCACACGCCAGCTGCACTTGGGGCTCAGGACCGGTCTGTGTCTACTCTGTCGTCAAAGTCGAAGACACATTATGAAACCCAAGAAAAGGAAGTCCATTTCTAAGAAGAGAGAAGGCCTTCTATCCCAACCATACCACTTCATAACACAATCCTCCTTCATAACACAGCGTCAACATGTTGGTCCCCCATGAAACAGTAATACTGATTTTATTTTACTATTGCTCACGGTCACTATTTCTGAAATACACTTGTACAGTGCTTCATAATCCTCAAAGTGCCCGTGTTTCCTCAGAGACAAGAGGCAAGGTGCTCTGTGCCTATTTAACAACGAGGCACACAGCTTTACTACCTAGGTCAAGGTTGCACCCCTAGTCAGGGTCAACACAGCTGTAGCCCCTTATGAATTCCAGGAACACAGAGTGACTCAAGAGTCAAGGAAAGGGTGACCCCTGGTGGACAGTAAGCACAGTGGAATGCCATCTGCATGCCTGCATGAATACACACATACTCTGATGCACATAAATCTAATCACATTTTTAAAATTATCCATGTGAGGTGGCACACACCTGGAATCTCAGCTACTTGGGACACTGAAGCAGGAAGATGGCAAGTTCGAGGCCAGCCTGGGCAACTTAGCAAGACTGTCTCAAAGTAAAATAAACAGGGCTGGGGATGTGGCTCAGTAGTAGAACACTTGCCTGGCATGGGCAAGGCCAAATAGATAACTAAAAGAATTTACTGGATGCTAACTATCCCTGAAGAGTCTGTCCTTTCAAGTGTTCTTGGGTCAAATCAGTGGGTGATCAGCCTGAATTACAGGATAAAAAATGTAGATTTCATATTCCTCATAAGACAGTATGTCAACCACAAAATAAACACTCACTTGCTTACATGCAATACTTCCAAAGCTGAGTCAACACTGAGAATAAGCACTACTGACCAGGGCAACACTCCAGGTGGCTATGGGTGCCTCCCTGCACCCGAAGAGGAGCTGGGACCCCCCGGGCTTGAAGGGTTGCTTCTGGAAAAACTCTCAGTGGACACACATTTCCTCATGAACCTCTACCTGTGCTATATATATACACAGTAATAACTGTGTTTGTTATAAAACTGAGACAAAGGAAGCTTTTAAAAATGTAATTTGAAGTTTCAATCTTCTGGCACTCCAACAGCTCATCTAGGCACCTAGTCTCCACAGGGCTGTGGGAAAACCTCACAGTGTGATTTCTCCCTGACAAGACACCCTATCATTTTCTAATGGGCAATTTGAGTTTCCACGGGCCAACATGACCACTAGAAAGGAGCAACCAGGCTGACCCCAGCCTGACTGGTTTTGATGGACTTGGTAACAGCCTCGACAGGGAAAGCACACTGTGACCCAACACTTAGCATAAGAAGCTTAGCAACACAAAAGGATACCTCAAATTTTCAGGATTTTCATTCCACATATCACATGTTTAAGTATTTAAAAATCTCAGACCTCTTGAAACCTCTCACCTTAGGAAATTTTACTACAAAGAGAAGGACTATAAAGTTTCCACCCCAAAAGAGCAGGGCAGCCCCAGAGCTTGCCTTAGGAAGCACAGGATTATACAGGCCCACAGTGGGGCTCCCTCTTGAGGAGCTGAGGTGCTGAAGCACTCTGTGCCCACCCACCAGAGCGAAACGCCACGCCAGGTCTATCCCTGTCGTCGACCTTCTGACCCCATGTGGCACCTTTGAGAATCAGGGCAATGACTCATAAAAGGATTCCTAAAGAAGGAGCCATGTAGCCTCTGCACCAGGCTCACACAGAGGTGGGTCCGGGAGGTCTTGGGTGGTGCCCTGGGTCATCCTGTCCTCCACGGTGCATTCCCAAAGGCTTCATTAGAACCAAAGGCCCTTGCCATGCATCAGCTAAGGTGCTCTTAGGGCTGTCGAGCCTCACCTTGGCCTTCCCTCGGCCTAGCCCACGCTGGCTGTACCACAGGCACTTTTCACTGTGAGAGGAAAACACTTTTAATTCCCCCACGCAAGACTAGATAAAGATCACTGCAAATGCTATGTTTGTAGAGTCACTCATTAATGACATATCTGTTACTAGGAAAATAAAACATAAAATGGTCTACAATTGCTCAATGTCACGTGTCCGTGTGACTGGCTATGCTACCAATTCTTTGGTCAAATATCAGTTGAGATATGGCTGCAAAGTTTTGTTTTTTTTTATGTGATTAGGATTTAAATCAGCAGACTTTGAGTTAAGCAGACCACCCTCCATAACAGGGGTGGGCCTCATCTAGTCCACTGACAGCCTGAAGAAAAAGACTGGGGTCTCCAAAGGAAGAATGAATCCAGCCCCCAGACTCAGGATGCAACCCCCACTCTTCCCTGGTCTCCAGCCTGTTCTGCACACGTCACACTTGCCACTACCTACAATCACACCAGCCAGTTTTAAAATATATAAAAAAAAAAAAAGCACTCTTTTCTCTCTCTAGATAGATGCAGATAAGAAACATGCACATGTGCGCGCGCGCACACACACACACACACACACACACACACAGTTTCTCTTTATTGTTTTGTTCCTCTGGGAAGCCCTGACCAGCACTGAAGAGTTTTCAAAGATCATAACCACAGATGTTCATGCACTGCCCTCTGTTGGGCTGTGTGTTAAAATGCATCCCCCGAGTCATAGTCAATCATCTCACCAAGTGGAAGCAAAGGATGTTCTGTTAAGAGTAAATGAAGGGAGGATGGTAAAGGGCCAATAAAAATCATTCCAATCAATCTATAAAGTAGACCAGCCCAGCGGACAGTTTGTGTTAATAATGTTGAGTCACGTTAGTCCAATGAGAGAAATTTCACAGTGCATGAGCCTTCATAAAATATTACACTCTAAAACAGGCTTTGTCAGAGTTTACTGAATGACAAAAAAAGAAAATATACCAACAAAATAAAAGGCAAAATGAAAGGAGAAATTCAACTACCTCTTGGTTATCTTTGTTTTGGTTTGCCCAGAAAATCTTATGGTAAAGCGTCTCCATTGAGTTGCTGGAATCAGTTCGGTCAAAACAGTGTCGATCCAAGACTTCCAACGTGTGCAAAACCCGACTGATAGTCACCCCTAGATGGAGAAATGAAGCATGCAGTTAGGGAGGCCACGGAAACCAGAACAGCAGAGCATAAAAATCACCATTCTGGGGGGCAAGGGGGTTTCCTGAAGTCACCATTCTGGGCATGTTTCCCAAGAGAACCATCCATGAAACCCAACCAGACATTCCAGACAGGCAGAACCTGAAGAATGTCCTCACAATTCCCCACAGAGCTGTGCCAAAGACCCTCCTTACCACGGGAGCGCACTGACAGAATCTGAAACCTGGCATGAGGCCCAGCCCACGAAAGCCCCCCGCTCCTCCACTGTGCCCTGTACCTGCTGTGGACTCCTGGCACTTGTCAAAGGACCACCGGACTTCCACCGCACGGCCCCTTTGTTTTATCTGCTGTTCCACCTCATAGATCTTGGCCCGAACCTGAAAGATAATCGCTTCCAATTAACTCTGCTGCAAAGCTGAGGCGGCTGTCTATGTCATGTCAGGGTTTCTGCCTAGCAGAAGGTCCTGTGGTGAACGACAGCCATGGCTACAGGGGACGAGAGCAGCCCACTGCCCACAAGGACAGCCTTCCAGTGCACAAGTGCTGATCCAGTGCCAGCTCTCAATGACAAATGTCCATGGAAATTAATGTGTGAAGGGCACTGTAACAGGTGGGATTGCTTTAGGATATTGTAAGAAAGGGCAAGAATTTTTAAATATCCTCTTTGAGCCAATTGTCTAGTCAGGAAAGTAACTAGCAATGTTTTAGTAATTTAGAAAACTGTTTGGTTAAAAAAAAATAGATAAATAAAAAACAAGGATGATCTTCTACATGTTAGTTATAACACTTGTTCAAGTGGCATAAATCTTCAAACAAAGCAGCAGCACCAGAAGATCACAGAAGAGTCACTGAACAGCACTCGCCAGCATGGGAGTCACAGTCAGGCACTCGCATCACCACCAACTGGCCTGGGAGGAGAACGCTGAGCAGGACTGCCCAGCAAGAGTGGGAAGGGAAGAGAGCGACTTCCTGAATCTCTGTGTTCAGCAACAGCAGAGAACCCTGAGGTTGGCAGGGGCGAGGAGCAGAGCTGGGGATGAACTAGGGCTGAACCCGGCGGGGGCCCCTTCGCCCAGCCCCTGGAGAAAGAACACCTACCACCCAGGACACAGTCTACCTGCTGGTTGAATGCCGTGTTCCCTCCCGGCATGGGGAGGCTGGACGGGGCGACCTGCAGCAGGTCCAGAGGTGAGCCCGCGCTCACACTCTTGCTTTCATTTGTGGAGTAGTTCCACACCAAGGCACTTGGGCAGCAGAGAGTGACCGTCTAGGAAGGAAGCAGGGAAATCAGGATGTGAGAGGGAGGAGGAGGAGAGCTGCGGACTCAGCAGAGATAGCTGTCACCATCAGTGATGCCCCAGCTCAAGGCCACAGGGGGTCTCTTTACTCCAACCTCACCAACACCAATCTGCACGTCAGACAACAGGTCCTCGCTCCAGGCATTGCCAGGAACCCCCCACCACACCCTCCTCACCTCACGTTTCTCTAATTCATTGTCTCAAACTGTCCCCTAGGAAAGCCTGCCTGACCACAGGCTGGGCTGCAGATCCCCTCTGTGACTGCCTTAGCTGGGCCTGTCCCTATCAACCCTCGTCCTGTCACAGGACACTGCAGCTCCGTTACTCTACCTTCCCTACAGGACTGCAAGCTCCAGCTCCCGTGGAGACCCACCTTCAGAGCCACCTAGTTCCAAAGGGCACCTGAGAGCTCAGGAAATGTGAATGAACTCAGGGTGATACTGTGGGGCCCCATGGGCAGGCCATGCCTCACCCGAGGGCACTGCCCAGCAACCTGCCCAGGGCAGCACCCTCGAGCACCGGCAGCAAGCATGCCCGCCAGAAGCAGTGCCTGCCAGAGGATCAGACTGAAGAAACAGGCAGCCAACTCAAGACATGACTGAGGAAGCCAGCGCTGCCCACAGAAACCTCCTCCAGAAGAACAGGGCTGCTGGTGACAGCAATGGCTTCCCTGTGGGTACCCTGGAGGACTTTTAATTGGGCTGCTGAAAGGCCTCAATAGAGGACAACCACAAAAACTTTCTTCTAGAAGAATGCAGCAAATCTTCTCTGCACTTTATCCCACGCAGAGTAATCAAACTTCAACATAAACTACTTGGTTGAGGGAAAAACGACACTCGGTACATAGAAATAGAAGTGCCATCTCCAGCCCAATGGCTTCCCACATGGGACTGATGTGACATCACCCGGGGCGCAGACTCACCTGCAGCATGCAACTGAGTCCGTACACCAGGGGCCCGTGCTGTGCGCAGGAAAGGAAGTCTGAGAAAGCCAGCTGCACAGGGCTCATGCCAGGGCCGGGGGGGCCGGGGCTGGGCGCCCCGATCCCCGAGCTGTTGGGCCCGATCATCATGTGGGGGGAGTGGGCGGCCAGGAGGCTGGGGCTGTCGCTTAGCAGCAGGGACAGACGCCGGGCACAGAAGTAGGCCAGACGGCGGGACAGGTAGGCTGACTGCACAAACTCATCCGAGTACTGCAAGGAGAAGACAAGCCACCAGTCACGCCCGCCTTCACAAGCAGCTGCTCCAAGGCAGATGCTTCTCCAGGAAACAAGAAGAAGCCTGCACAGACCTGTGCTGTCAACTGCAGACAGAACTGAGCCACACATATGATCTGAGATTTTCTAGTAGCCACTAAAAGAAACAGGTGAAATTAAAATAATGTGCTGTGTTTAGCCCAACACACCCATTTGATCATGTCTACCTCTGACCAACATAAAAGTGTTATAGTAGCATGCACTCTTGTTTCTCCCCTGTGAGTCTGAAGGCTGGAGAGCATTTTACACACACAGCACATCTAGGTTCACAGGGCCACAGCTGAGGCGCTCAGCAGCCCATCTGGCTGATGACCTGTGACAGGCCAGGTGTCTGCAGCACCCGGCAGGGGCAGCTGAGAGGGAGGGCCACCGCTCCCCGAGCACACAGGCACTGCTCCAATCATCAAAGGCTCGTGAGGGCTCCGTGGGGAACAGCTTCTAATGAATCCCACTTGGCGAACTTAAATTTCATCACATCTTAGACACATCACGAGATGAGAAGACTCCTACCTGCCAGGAACTCAAGGAATTATCAAAAGAAGGTAGAGATTCTCTGCACTCTACCAGGAGGTTTGTTTTGTTCTTGTAGCACTCCGTCTAAAAGACGGGGGGGGCACTATTCTAGGGGCTGTCTGCTCAGCTCAGACGCGGGAGAGACCAGTGCAATAAGATTACATGTTAACCAAAAACCACGGACATGACTGCTGAAGGTCACTCCAAGTCTTCCTACATAGTATAAGAATACACCACAGTGAATTCCACCTGGGTGTACGTCCACAGGAGTGGGGGCCTAATTTAGAATAAGAGACATTCTATGCCTGTATAATTGTATCAAAATGAACCGTACTGTCATGAATAACTAAAAAAAAATTGGAAATTAGAAAATTAAAAGTTAAAAATAATATATAAATTTTTTTTTAATTTTTTATTGTTGGTTGTTCAAAACATTACAAATTTCTTGATATATCATATTTCACACTTTGATTCAAGTGGGTTATGAACTCCCATTTTTACCCCATATACAGATTGCAGAATTACATCAGTTACACATCCATTGATTTACATATTGCCATCCTAGTGTCTGTTGTGTTCTGCTGCCTTTCCTATCCTCTACTATCCCCCCTCCCCTCCCCTCCCCTCTTCTCTCTCTACCCCCTCTACTGTCATTCATTTCTCCCCCTTGTATTATTTTTCCCTTTCCCCTCACTTCCTCTTGTATGTACTTTCGTATAACCCTGAAGGTCTCCTTCCATTTCCATGCAATTTCCCCTTCTCTCTCCCTTTCCCTCCCACCTCTCATCCCTGTTTAATGTTAATCTTCTTCTCCTGCTCTTCGTCCCTACTCTGTTCTTAGTTACTCTCCTTATATCAAAGAAGACATTTGGCATTTGTTTTTTTAGGGATAGGCTAGCTTCACTTAGCATAATCTGCTCTAATGCCATCCATTTCCCTGCAAATTCTATGATTTTGTCATTTTTTAATGCAGAGTAATACTCCATTGTGTATAAATGCCACATTTTTTTAATCCATTCATCTATTGAAGGGCATCTACGTTGGTTCCACAGTCTTGCTATTGTGAATTGTGCTGCTATGAACATCGATGTAGCAGTGTCCCTGTAGCATGCTCTTTTTAGGTCTTTAGGGAATAGACCGAGAAGGGGAATAGCTGGGTCAAATGGTGGCTCCATTCCCAGCTTTCCAAGAAATCTCCATACTGCTTTCCAAATTGGCTGCACCAATTTGCAGTCCCACCAGCAATGTACAAGTGTACCCTTTTCCCCACATCCTCACCAGCACTTGTTGTTGTTTGACTTCATAATGGCTGCCAATCTTACTAGAGTGAGATGGTATCTTAGGGTGGTTTTGATTTGCATTTTAAATTTTAAAATTTAAAAAAAAAAAATTTTAAACCTCTTCTGAAAACACTTGCTTTGGAGGCAGATATTCATTCTTTCCTCTTCTAAAGGGAATTGTTCCCCTTTCTACCTCTACTTACCTAATCATTGCCTTCAGACTGACTTTTCCTGCCCATAAAACCAGCTGGCTCAAGGTCCCATTACTGTACCTGCAGCATCAGCGGCAGTAGGAGTTTAAGAAGGTCATCATCCATCGGTCTGATCTTCTCTAGGACATCCAGGATCCACGTCAAATATTCATGCTTTTCCAGCAATCCTTCCTTCAGTGGGCAAAGAACAATTGCGCCAGTGCCGTTAGAGAAACACCAGTGAATGCGTCAAGGGCACCATGAGTCCTCAGCTTAGGCGCCACCTCGCTACTGTCTCACTGTCACAGTGATGCGGTCTTGTTGGCCACAGTCCAAATTATAACCCATGAAGAACTAGGGTTTTTTAATATGACTGGGCTGGGAATTTTTATTTTTTGGTAATCTGATGAATTCTAATTCAGAACATTGAATTCCCACAAGAAAGGACATTTGAAAGCTCTCACATTCCCGGGTCACATCAAGTCCATGGTGAGATTTCAGGGATGGAAACTTGATGAACAATGATAGCTGGAAAGAAGCAGATCCCCGGGCTGGGGAGCTGGTCAGGGGCCAAGTGCTCCTGAGTGTCTGCCTACGTGCGAGAAGCCCTGGATTCCAGCATGGAGAGCCATCACAGCACCCAGCTTGGACCACCACCTCAAGGGAAGTCAGGAAACCCCCCCAGGCCCAGAGCCCTCCACACAACGGCAACAATCAACATAGCAACCCACTGTCATGCACAGAAATGGAAGCAGTGCACAATCACGTGTAAACAATCCAACTCAGCACACTAACTGGCTCCAGGAGGGCCAGGCTGGCGGAGCCCATCAGACAGACCGCTGCTTTACTGATTGAGTATGGTGCTCGAGGTGGAACCCAGGGTTTTGAACATGCTAGGCAAGTGCCGATCTTGACCTAACACCATCAGCACTGTGAGAATGGCCTGAGGCCTGAGCCTAAGCAACTCCATTTTTAAAACTCCAGTTTGAAACCTGCAGTTTCACCAGGCACACCCACAGAGCCCTCCAGTATGGCCTCAGACAAGTCACTTCCCCTCACCCAGATAAACAGAGTGAAGTCTCAGGCAGGCTGTCCTCTCCTGAAAAGAGGGAAAGGTGGGAAGATCAGGGTGGAGACAACCAGACCAGACGTTTCTGACCCCAGGGTAAATTATGTCACTGAGAAATCCGGTGGTAGCTGATAAGGATTAAAAGGGGGATTAAAAGCCCCCAAATTTAGTATAAATAATAGAGCAAATGAACAGGGATTCAGCCAGCCGAAACAAGGATGCACTCAAGCTGGAGAGCCTGATGAGGACCTGACATCCCATCACTTGTCATCTTTCCTGATCCTCTGCGTGATCCTCACTGCTCTCAAAATTTACGGCCTCATCTGGACCTTGTTGAGAGCCACAACTTCTCCCTACGACCCTTTCCTCAACTGGTTGTCCACTCCATGCCAGGAGAAGCCTGCGTTGGTTCCAGACCTGATCACCGCTGTCTGAGTGAGTGTACATCTGCTGGACATAAAGCCTAAGGTTTAAGACTTTTGATATGACATTTGAACTTAGCCTACAGAGGGAATGTCATGAGCCTGTCATGATTAAGAGTGTTTTGCAGTGCTTAGAATTAATCTAGAATTGTTTGCTGTGAATTAATTAATCTAGAATTGTTTGATGTGAATTGATTATGTCTATTGCAGTGCCTAGCTTAATGGATTGTCATTTTCTTGATTAAGAACCTATAGAGTGAAATTGTATTGAGTAATTTGAGTGAATAAAGCACTGCTAGGGGCAGAAGTGCATGGACATTCTTTATTTCTCCCCTCGATTCACAATTTTGCTCCCTCGCAACATGCACCTTTTGCCTACTGCCTTCAAATACACATACACAGAAATATGTTCTTTCAGGATGCTCTAGGCACGTATGTGACATTCTGTTACAGTTTTGTACTATGAGTCACAGAATGAAAGAACCTTCGAAATAACAACAAAATGACCCATTTTCTGGAAAAAACACGTACATTCACGGCAACATGGAAACAAACTGAGTATAGTTAGTGTGAAATCCTGCTCTATTCCTAGTAAACTTTATATATCACCGGGACCCACCACAACAGTCAACAAGGATTTGTGTGAAAACATACTAATCAATTATAAATTATAGTGATACCTTATTTGACATGACACCAAGGTACTATTAATTTCTAGTTTCCTTGATACTGAGAGTGAGTCAAAAATGGTTATAAGGGAACTTTAGACCACTAAAATGAACTTCAATCAGGACAAAGTATTTGTCTATTTAAATACATATTTTTTAAATGAACAAAAATGCAATTTTGTGCTAAAGTACAAGAAATGGTAAATGCAAGCCTCAAAAAAATTAATTAAAAAAGAACCTTCATACATGTAACCGCCCCTCCTCTGGACGCCTTTGCACATCTCCTTGCCGTGTATCTGCACATGTGCCTGCGTGTGGATCAGCACTAAGGTGTGGTGCACATTTCAGAATATGGCAAATTGAAATATCACAAGCTTGTTTATGTTTCAGTCATGTTCACCACTATATGACCTAATGGTCTTTTATAGAAGCAACGTTGATTTCAATGTTCCTACCATGTAAAGTAATCTTTACAAAAATATTAAACATGCTAACATACTTGTTCCAAGATTCAGACTAAATTCTCAGCTCACAAAAACTCACAGACACTCAAGGTAAGGCCGACTGACACAGTTCTATGACAAATCAAAGCAGGTTCGTGAGGGTTGCTTTTGGTGATTTAAAAACTGGCCATGTGACTTCACAAGGGAACCCCTTATTTTCCTACTTTGAGCTCTTAGAAAAAGTCACATATCACCTGAATATTATAATTAAGGTTCTAAGAGGCAAATGTAGAAAACTGCACATCGCCTTCCTCTGATTAACACAGTAGGTACTCAAAATCTGTGCTCATGATATGACTCCAGCCTCATGCCTCCTCACCAAGAAGAGGATGAGGCAAACGGCCCCCGGCGCCCCCTTCTGGTCAGTGTGAACACATGAGCACACCAGCAGTTGGGGAGAGCCCAGCTCCTGGCCTGGACTGTTTGCATTTTAAACAGCAGCTGAACCAAATGAAGATGAACCTTCTCTGGAATAACTCAGCCCTAAGGGAGATGTGTTAGGAGACAGGAAGCATCGGCACAGGGGAGTTTTTGAACAAGTATATCCAATTTTGCAAAATAAGGTGCATACAAGGATTATATTTAAAAGCACAATTGCAAAGTAATTAATGGCATAAAAAGGTTGACATCCTAGAAAGCTGGAGAAAAACATGCAGAAGAGGCTGTCATCCCAGGGCAAAGGTGTCATGATGTCATAAAAGACGTCAGGCTACTTTCTCAGAATGTGTCGGTTTATATAAAGACACAATTAACACACACAGGACATAACTACACTCACATAGTCATAGACAGACCACACACACATCAGGCACTCAGCATGGCATCGGTGGGCATGAGCGCAGGCCATGGCGGTGCAGTGATGAGACCACTGGGAGCACCTTCTCAGCACAGGTATCCTCGTTAAGCAACATACATCTGTGCGCAGAACTGGCTCTTTTTAAAAGCATGCCACACAGCCCCCTGCAGGCCTTGGAGGAATTACCTGGAACATGTGAAACGCCAGCTTCTCGTTGTACTCCCACTGCCTCATGGCTTGCTCCACCTCCGGGGGCACAGGGACAGGGCCATCACTCGCAGTGGACGCCAAGTGGTAGAAGTCAGAAATCTTGGCCAGCTGTTCTCGAAGGTACCGAGTAGATATCTGCGTCCACTCTGCATTTAAAATAGAGATATACATTGAATTCTAGACACGATGGTTTAAGAATTACATTTTTCTTCTCAAAGTTATGATTATCTTGAGGATGTATTTGTAAATCCAAAATTGACTGCTGGGTGCAATGGTGCACACCTGTTAATCCCTGTGACTCGAGGCTGAGGCAAGAGGATCAAAAGTTCAAGGACAGCCTGGGCAACTGAGCAAGACCCTAAATCAAAAGATAAAAAGGGTTGGGGATGCATCTCGGTGGTGGGGTACCTCTGGACAAATACAACATAAAAATGGTCTTTGCATATGCAAGCAGAGTTCAGAACAGCAAGCCCACCCCAAGCCCTGCAGTCACGTATGCTAGTGCAAGGTGGCCTGCCCTGCAGCAGTCAGCAGAGCCTTCCAGCTTTCGGGAGGAAAAAGCCACCCTACCCTTAAGCTTCTGTGACCCTTCACCTAGGAGAAAACACATCCACATTTGAATTTGACCTGTCTGATGATCCTCTGTGTGATGCAACAAAAATACCAAATGCAAAACAGGAAACAGCAGCAGAGGAGGGCCATCCCAAGCCTAGCTTCTTCAGCAGAAGAAAGCAAAATCTCAGAAGGCAGCTCACTTGGGATTCAGCTTTTCAGGGTCCAGCTCAGGTTTTAAACACACTCATTAAGATGCACTCTGGCTTCCTGCCAAGAGAGGTGGCCAGCAAAGCTTTCCCACCTACACTGTCTGCACCACGCACTATGGCAGCGTGTGCCCAGGACGAAGACCCAGCTGCCTGGCCAGCACTGGACCTGCAGCTACTCTCTGCTCCTCACCAGCACGTGCCTCAGCACAGGAGGGGTGGAGTCAGACACAGTAAGGAGCAAGGGAATGTCGGACACCAGAAAGGAAATGGAAAAAGTAACATCAGAAAAACAAATTACTAAAATTATTCACGAACATCCACCATGGAGGCACCAACTAAATCAGTGTGTTGCCTTTGGCAACCACAAGGGATGCGGTGCCGGCTTTAGCCCATTCTGCGGATAAGAACATAATGCCAGTGGCCATATCTCCACCAGGATCAGCGCAGCAGCATCAGAAGAGACCACCTTACATGAATACCACCACACAGCGCTGCCTTCCTCTTGTCCTCAGCCCAGGTTCTCCTCCTTCCATTCTAACAAAAGTCATAAGCAGAAATTAGACCTTGATCAGTACCCAAACGCTCTGCTCTTACTTGGTCAGTACCCAAGAGCTCTGCTCTTACTTGGTGGGTAACCAAGTGCTCTGCTCTTACTTGGTCAGTACCCAAGAGCTCTGTTCTTAGTCCGTACCCAAGCACTCTGCTCTTACTTGGTAAGTACTGCTAAAACCCTTGACAACAGCACCCAGGGATAACTCTGTTAAGTCCTGGTCTAAATCACTTGTTCTAACTGTGCCTTTGTTAAAATTAAAATGTAAAGGCTATTGAACTCCAGCAATGAGCTGATGATCAAACCCAAGGTTGACATTCTGTCCAGAGTGTCAGTGTTTCAGAAAGCTCCACTGACTGCACACACCTGCTTGAGACTGCTCGTCCCACTGAAAACAAAGTACCAAGCCACCAACAGCACCACTGTCTTGTTCCACGACGTGGACTAGCAGTCTCAGGACATTCGTGTGTTCAATAAAAGCCAGCCGTCAGGGGACGAGTTTAGCTCGGCTATAATGAGCAAATATAAAAATAACAAGGACCCACACCCCAGCTTCTGTTTGGCAGTCCTTGCTATTAACTTGTGGCAGGGTGGCTCTGGTTCTCAACATGCCTGCAGGGCAGGGCAGGGCAGCCTCCAGAGCTAAGGATGACACAATGCCCAGTTCACGCAGGGTGTGCCTTCCTTATCAGGATACATGTCTGCTGTGCATGACCTGGATATAAGGAGTCGGTCCTCAGCGTCCACGGAAACTGGTTCTAGGACCCATACACCCATTACCAAAATCCACGACACTCAGCCCCTTCCACAGGAAGGCGTGGCATTTACACAAAACCTTCAGTTAAGTTGTCCAAATCACTTCCGATACCCAATACGGTGTAAATGTCATGGCTGCTGTCGCCATGCTGTGCTGTTTAGGGAACAATGACAGGAAAAGAGTCCACGTGTGTTCAATACAGATGCACCTATCTTCTATTGTCCGTACAGGGTTGGTTTAATCTGTAGATTCAAAACCCACAGACACAGAGGACCAACGGTATCTTTCCATCTTTCCTCCTCAATGTGTATTTGGATGTTTAACAGACATTTGCATACCTCCTTTTTAAATGTTGTTGAATGCACCTCTCCATATCTGGCTCCTCTAGGAATTCACGGATGAGCCCTCTCAGCACTGGGCCCTAGCTATGATTAACAAAGCATTAAGTCATCACATCAACCACACTGATTTAGAGGCCTGGGCCGAAAGACGCGGTGATGAAGATGAAAACCCGGAACATACCCATGATTGTCATTGGCAACTGAAGATGATGTGTGGCAGTCTGTGCTGCGTGCCCTGCACCTGTGGAGAGAGCTCAGTGCCGTGAAGGACCACAGGGTCAGTGGCCACACAGGTCTGCTTTGAACTTAGACGTGGTTGTCAGCTCCGAGGGGTGACAGTGCAACAAAAGGTTTTGGTGACTTTTTTTTTTTTCTCCTGTGGTACTAGGACTGGACCTAAAGGTCCCCTGAAACTGAGCTATATCCCCAGCCCAACTTCTCACCAAGTTGCCCAGACTGGCCTTGGACCTGCAACCCTCCTGCCTCGGCCTCCTGAGTCATGGGGATTACTGGCTTGCACAACCACAGCCCAGCCAGGAAGCTCTGAGCAAAAACCACTGACAATGGCCCAGTTCTGTCAGCTTCTCGTGTAACTGGACTGGAACAGGGACACAGTCTCAAGGGACAAGAAGAAAATGGGAATGGATAAAGACTGTAGGAGAGATACGGGGAGGGGAAGAAAGGCCCAAAGGCAGAAAATAACCAAGGAGGCTGCTCTGACCCTGGATTCAAACAACTCAGAAGCCACGGAGCCATTCTTTTGCTGCGGAGAATTTCGTTTCCAGGAGGGGGGGGTTCCTGGAAAGCTCATGAGAGTGGAGTCAGGGGTCTTCCTCCTGATGTGCTCCCGTTACCTTGCAGAATCTCAGAGCCACACTTCCTTCTCATTGAAGCCCAGCCCAGAACAGAAGCTGAACCTGGGGCATTTCAGGGCTCATGCCGTCCACCCTGCCTCTGTGCGGATGTGGCACTGTGGGGTTGCACATAGAAGCAGCAGACCAGCAGCAGAGACCAGGCAGAGCGACCCTGAATGCACAAGCATGTCCACTGATGAAAACCGTGGGGAGGGCAGACACCTGCCATGGGAAAGAGACCCCTGCTCATCCTACAAAGCCTGCAGGGGATATCAGGGGAGGCTGGGGGCTTGGCAGAAGAGGAGCCTCCACTTGAAGCAAACCCAGAGCACCCTCGGCAACAAGGGTTGGCACTGAGAGTCAAGGAGGTGCCTGATGCTGAGGTGCCATCTCGGCAGCCATAGAACAGCATTCAGTGGCAGGAGAAGAAAAACAGGCTTTGAAACAGGATGGTGCTGGGCTCCAGACCCCGGCTCCATCACTCGCCAGGGGTGCAGCCTGAAGCAAGTTATCTAACCCCTGCTAAGTCACAATGTCCTCTTCTGCAAAACCTGGGTTAATACACACATGCCTCGGAGTCACCGTAAGGACACACCAATGGGCGTAAAGATGCACCACTGACCATAAGGACGCACCACTGGCACAGTGCACACAAAACAGAAGCTGAACGACACACAGGAGCTCTTAGCACCATCCACAAGACAAAATGAAATGTTTTTAGAAAGAAAACGGAAGTGAGGCCTGACTGCTGATGGACAGGGCAGCCACTGACGGCCTGCCTCTGGTCACCTCACTTAGCACCATGGCTGATGCAACACCCAGCACCACTGTACATACCATGGAATCGATCAGCGTCCGCTGCATAGCTCAAAACCATCCGATGGCTCCACAGCCCTTAATGAGCAAAGCTTCAGCTAGGAATTAAAATCATCTCAAACACCATCGACCGACCACTGCTCGCTTCGCCCCCAGCTCAGGCACTGTGATCACTGGCATAACACTTGAGCTCAGAGGTGACAGCTCCACCTCGGAAACCCACTTCTTGGAAAGTGTTCCCTGGGTTCCACAGCGACAATAAGAAATCCTCGAAACATAGGGAGGGGAAGATTTAGTTAGCCTGGCTCTGGCACAGACCAAATGGGAAAAAAATCAACTTTGGCACATGTAAGCTGCTGCATGCTCCATTTCAAACACTCAATAAAAGACTGAAAGATTTTACACCATTTATCACACTTTCTGTTGTTACAATGGGTTCCTGGTGAAAGAATACCATCCTCAAAAGTAAAAAATTAATACATAAATAACAAATTGGAAGAAATACAGGAAAACCTTTTGATAAAGGACTTGAACCTAGGATAAGTGAGAAACTATTGCAATTCAACAACAACAAAAAAAGTCAAACAGCCTAATTTAAAATGGGCAAAGGATTTTATAGACACTTCTCAAAAGAAGATAAATAGCCAATAAGCAGACCTCAAAGACACTGAACACCATCGGCCATCGGCGATGCAAACCAACACCATAGAGGCCTAGGCCAGCTCTACTGCGAAACAGGCAGGAAGAGGCACCAGTCGGGACAGAAACTGCAGCCCTCTTCCCTCACTGAGGGGAACGTGAGTTCAGAAAAGGGCTGCTCCTCGAAGACCACGCGTGAGGTTCCCACATATCCAACAGCTCCACAGCCACGTCTACACAGACAGGTACAAATGTGCACGGAACACAGCGGGATTCAGCAGAGGCAGAGAGCGGAACGATTCACGTCAACCCGCCTAATGCAGCGCACGTATGGGAGAGAGCCACTATTCAGCCATAACAAGGAATGACACTGATGGCACATGCCACAACACCATTGAACCAAGCTGGCTCCCAGGAACCACACACTGTGTGGTGGGTAATGTCCAAACAAGCCAATCCACAGCCCCAGGAAGGGCCTTAATGACAAGAATAGCCACGGGTGGCTTTTAGCAGTGCTGAAACATTTTAAGATGTGTCTGGTGGTTTCACAACTCTGAGAACACAATTTCTGAATCATATACTTTAAATGGAGTAGCTGTAGAGCATGATTTCTATCAATGAAGCTGTTATACATATGTATGTGTAAATACGAACCACCAGTAAGAAATCATCTGTATGTCATGAGAGTAAAGACAGTGCCTCAAAATGATTTCATTAGAAGGAATGGAGACAAGAGCGATGAGAGGCAGGAACACGAGCGGCCTGAGTTACCTGGGAACGTGGGTCAGGGCGAGTTGGGCTTTACTGCACACTTCCATGTTTGCATGTTTGAAATGTAACATGACCTGAGGCTTTAAGAGCTCCTCGGTCACAACTATAGAAAGCTGGAGGAAGCCCCAAATTCCCCATTCAGCTGCTGCTGGCTGAAAGAGGAGGAAGCCACTGTGCTGACTGGCAACTGGATAAGAATGGCCCCATGGAAACGACGGCCCCAGTAGGACAGGGACCAACAATCAGGCCACCAGCCAGATGGCCATGTTCTGCTGAATGACCAGTTGGCTAATCTGGGCCTCTGGCTGGACAGCAGGAAATGAGGGAAGGCAGGGTGGGGAGCCCGGGTGGGCTGCTGGTCTGTAGTGGAAATTCTGAAGAGAACAGAGCGCTGGACTCCTGAGGCTTTGAAGGTCCTGCCCTAAGACAGCCACCTGCATGTCACAGTGTTTAGTGGCAATGAGTGTCAGTGCTGTCTGGCGAGCAACACTGCAGTGCTATGTTTAACTGGTCTTATTTACTGGACAAGGACAGTGCACAGCCGAGTACTGCTACTTCAGGATCAAGAAGATAGCACAGGACTAGAGACCGGCAGACACCCCACAGAAGCCGTCAGGACTCAGCAACAAGCGACAAACACCTGCTGGGATGAGGGTTACAGGGAGGACAGAGAGCAGGAGAACGACGGGCAGCACTGGGCGTTGTTCTGGCTCCAGACAGGGAGGAATGGGCGAGCATCCTAGCCACATCCCAAAGAAGGTGCAGCAGGAGGAGCAGAGGGAAGAGCAGCAGGGCCTCCCAGGCATCGCATAGGGCAGGAAAGCCCAGGAGTGTCACCAGAGGCCAGCGGTCCTCAGACGCCAGCGCAGACGGCCACCAGAGGGCACTGGAGAGACACACAGCTCCAAATGACTGGCGCTGGAGCCCCATCCAGAAATCTGCACTGGAAGCATCAGCGGAGGACTCTGACCCAGGCAGGGCAACCACACAAGGTGGCCTTTTATCACAAAGGATAAAGCACCACCAAAAGGTTCTGAGCAAAGCAGCAGCAAGTCCAGGTATGCAAATTCAGACTCTCAAGAAGCTGCAGAAACCAACTGAAGGTGGGCCACCATGTCCAGCAAGGAGACTGGAGGGGGCAGGGAAAGAGACACCCTGTGATGGAGGGCAACGCCCAGCCCTGCAGTGAGACAAAAGCCAGGGACAAGGGCAGCCTCCAGGTGCTGAGCAGCCCTCAGTGGCACCAAATGCCATGTGAAGGGAGGGTTTAATTTGTTTTCATCAACTTTTTGTTTTAATGAAGTTGTATTTTGAGCTCCTTGTAGATTCCCCTGTAGTCATGAGGGTTCCCTCATACCTGCCCTTCACCTAGTCTTCCCAAAAGGTAGCATCTTGTAATGCTGCACAGAGTGTCACAATCAGGATACAGACATCAACACAGTCCCCAGTCTTAACCTTTTTCAGGGTTCCCCATTTTGAATACGCTTCCCAGAACACACAGTGAGAACAGAGGTTCTACAATCTAGCAGACACAGCCCGGACGGGGCAGGGAACTGTGTGGAGAGCCGGTGTTGGCAAGCACTCCCGGGTGCTGACCCTCTCTGGCTGGGGAATGGTACCTCACTGAAGCTGACGCAGGTCACCAGTCCAGGAGGCACCAGCCCACTCCTTCCTGGCTCCAGGACCCTGGCAGCTCTGCGGCCTGGGGCAAGTCACTCAGCACTCAGAGCCTGTTTGTACCTGGAGAGGAGCTGGGTGTGGAGGGAGACGGTTACTCCTCTGCGAGCCAGAGCAGACAAGGGAAGCTGCTTCGGAAGCAAAGGTGGGACCAATGGGACCACACACCCCCCAGGGAACAGGACCATCCCCAGGCAATGCACTAGCTGCACAGCCGTGGGACACAGTTCCTGCTCCAAGATCTCAGGGACGGAGAACGGGAGCCCAAGGCCCTGCAAGGTGGAGAAGCAGGGACAAGCGAGGACAGCAGGCAGTGTGGAGCCCACTGTGTCTCCTCGCTGTGGCCGTGAATGGCACCTGACATGGGAACAGCACTGGACACCCTTCATGCATGGTCCCTGTTGCTGTCAGCCCCCAGCTCCAGCTCCTGTTAGAATGCAGACATGCTCACCACTATATGGAGCGTGCTTTCTCCATGTGCTCTTTGTCCTTATCACCCCCACACACACCAAACCAAGGCATGTGGCAACCACACTCCTACTTTAGCCCCCAAAACAAGAATTTCTTGTTCAACACACAGTAATCACCCCGATCCTCTCCATGCCTACAGCCTCAGGGTCTCCTTCTAGCCAAGGGACCCACACTGAACTCTGCCACAGCAGGCTCAGCTCCTGGTGGCAACCTGCTGGAAAGGGATGTTATGGTCACCACGAGTTTCCTCCAATTCAACCTTTTCGAACTTCTGCAGCTACTGAGCAGCAGCCCTGGCCACGCTGAGCTAGCACAGAACTGGGGCAGTCCTTCCGCAAGGTACTGTGGAATCACAGTATCAATTAACCCCCTAAAGACCTGCCCCCTTCCCACAGATGGAATTCAAGATTTCCCTGCCCCAGGAGGGGAGGACCTGGCCACTCGCCCACCTCTGTGCACTCCTCAACAGGCTTGGGGCACAGGATGGTGCTCTAGATGGGAGAAGAGGGGCCTCCAAGGAGGGTAAGACCCTCCAGGGAAGGAGAGGAGGTGGAGCAGCACTGGTGACAGACATCTGCACCTGCTCCTTGATGGCTACCCAGGAGGCACTGCAGCCACCAAAACCCCCCACCTTGTCCCTCCCCCAACTTCTGCCACAGAGCTTGGCGTGGGGGGACCCCAATCTTCTAAAGGGCAAAAATAAACCACTGCTCCTTCCACTTTGCACTGGAACGTATTTCAACATCAGCCGTGGCAGGAGAGCAGCATTGTCCTCGCGCCCAGGTCCTGAGTGCGGGCGCCGCCAAGTGTCTGCTTCTGAACGACCTTCAGCCAGCCACCAGCACTTCATAAGGATACAAAGTCGACAAACGTCCTAGTGCCAGGTGACCATGCAAATGACTCTGGACCAAAATGCTCTAAAACACAAAAAGCTTGTGCATTGGCAGACCAGCAGGCCAGCCCATCCCAGCCCCACCCAAGAACCCACCCCATCCTGGTTTCTGGAGGCCTGTCACTGATGCACAGTATGGTCACTTAAGCAAACCTTGCTCTTGAGCTGTGTTACACTCAGAGACAGCCCGGTAACTCATGGAGTCTTAGCTGAATAGAGTCCACATATTCCTTGACTCCAAAATAACAGCATTGAAAAGGACCCAAGAGCCACTTTATTCCAGAGAATTCACCCAGAAGATTGGAGACACTTGGTCTGAAATGATTCTAAAACTTAAGCCGACTGGATCTAAGATGGCCAGAGTGACCAGCAGGCCAGTGCAGCTGCACTGTTTCCCACCTGCATGGTACATGACACCCCCAGCACCATGACAGTTGACAACTGCCATGACAACAGCCAAAAGAATCACAAAAGGGGCAAAAGGAGGTGGTGCCCAAATTCCCAGAAAACCTCTGCCCACTCTCAAGAAGGAGGCCAAGGCCCTCCCTGCCCCTTGTTTCTTCTGCCCTCCCCCCGTAGCCTCCTGGACCTCGCAGGGCGGGCAGCCCATCTGTGAGCTTCCCTCCCACTTCTCCCATTCGTGGCCAAGAATCAAAGTCCCCTTTGCTGCTCCGTCAATGTCTGGGCTGGTTACTGGCTCCTGATTCCAATGGGGAAAAGGACCCACGCCATCACACGGCGCACAAGAGCTTGGAGCTGGAGTCAACATCCATGGTCCTGGGACATGATGATAGCAAGAGGAGAATGTCACATCTTTACTTTTGAAAAGCTGGAGTCCACTTCCACAGGGCGATGATTGACGTAAATTATAATGCAGCACAGGAAGCCCGACTAGAACTTGTACGTTTCTGTGTCAGCAGAGGATACTGTCTTCCAATGAAAAGAACAAGTGGCTAAACGCAGGATTGAGACAGGGAGTCCACGGGAAGAGCACGAAGCACCCCGCAAGGCCAGAAGGTGAGAAGTACTCAAAGCCCCCACAGAGATGGGCGGGCAAAGGGACATAGGCCAACTGAAGAGCTCTGGCCTGGACAAAGCTGGAGACACTGGTCAACAGAATAATGAAGACGTACAGCCCAGAACACAAAATGAATTTCTGAGTCCAAGGAGACGTGATACTCAAGGCACACGTGTGCAGCAGGCAGGGCTCAGGCACACAGGCCAACCTCCTAGCAGGGAACTCCACGGGCCTCCCCAGACACTCTGAGATCAAGAACTCCTGAAGCCAAGCAGGGCATGCCCACATCCTCCCAAAGAGGCCCGTGGGAAGGGCCTGGGCGAAGACACCCGCCACGCCCTGGCTGGCTGGTGGAGTCAACATCCATGGTCCTGGGACATGGTGACAGGAAGAGGAGAATGTCACTGACTTCTGTGGTCTTTCTCCCAACAACCACAACCTCACCATGAGGAAAACATGACACACACTCCAACAGAGGACACCCTACACTGTGGCCAAGGGGACTCCTTAAAACCATCAAAGTCATCAAAACAGAGGACCTCCCCCACTCAGCTGCCACCAAGAGAAGTCTCAGGAGATGTGACAGCTAACTGTAATGTGCTGTCCTGGAGGGGACCCGGGAAGAGGGAAGAGTCACTGGGTAAAAACAAGGAAATGTGCACAGAGGAGGCCAATCTCAGTAGTGTCCACGTCAGCTCACTGACCATGCAGAAGGGAGAGGAAACAGCGCAGCTCAGTACCACATTCCCAAGTACTGTGTACTTCTAGAATCTTTTTAAATGGTTTCTGATTGTTTTCTAACATGCTTACCCTTTACCACGCAATCCTGCCTTGAGGAATCTACCCTAAAAGCACACCTTGACAAATACAGAGCGTCACATACACAATGTCACATACTGGAATTATGCCAATAGGTACAAATGTCCGCTAACAGGGAAATGGCCAAATAAGACAAGGTGCGGCCCTGGTGGAGGACCAGGAAGCCACGAGGATGTGGAGGAGTCTCCAGGATGTTGCCGGGTGAGAAAGGGGCAAGGCACCAGGACGTACCACTACCATGCTGGCTCCCGTGCAGGGAGGAAGGGAAGCAAGACACATGCATTGCACACTTTTGCAAAAACAAAACCCCTCAGGCTAAACTAACAGCTAATCAGAAATGGTCACGGTGAGGGTGGAGTGAAGAGCGATGTGGAGGGGTGGAGGGGTGGAGGGAGGGCCCCAGGACACACCTTCAAAAGAGCGATGCTTCGACACACCAAGGTTTATGTGTCAGAGACATGAGGCTATGTTGAAAAAGTCAGTAAAACCTAAAATGAAAAACAAACAGAAGCAGTGCCTCCAACCACAGAATGAGTGTACTGCTGGGATTCATCCCCAAGTTAAAAAGGAATACAGAGAAATGGAATACCTCTGAAAAATCAGGATGCACTTCTGAAACCAGTGTGTGTTTAAGCAGGGTGAGTCACCTTGCTTGTGCTACTGGACATCATGCCATCCTCCAGGTAGTAGAAATAAAACAAGCATAGAATCAAGGACATTAATAAAAACATCCTTAAAGATAAATGGAACTGTTAAGTGGGAATAAGAATACAAATTCTTATTCGCACTCACATACATTCATCAGCGGGTTCGCCCACGGACAGGGCTCAGACACCATGACATCCCAGGAGCAGCGAGCACCTTTGGCACCTAGATGCCGCTTCTTTGAATAGAAAGCAGCAGTTTCCTATTGAAAAAAAAAAAAGGCTGATTGCAGAGCAGAGGCAGAAACTTACACAGTGAGCCCAGGGCAGCTCTCTGTGCCAAAAACCAACAAGATGCCCTAAGACAAATACTGTCATGCCCAAGGACCCAAAAGAGCTAGAGGGCCTCCCACTGGCCAACTTCGGGACAACCAGAACAATAAAATGAACACGGAGTGTCCCTGGCTATAAAATCCAGGAGGCATGCAATTCCATGAGCCCGTATGCACTTTTTTAAAAAACATAGAAACTCATTCTTCACCAATGGAGGTGCAAATACAGCAGGTCTTACTCAAATGGAAATCAAAGCAAAAGAATTAGATTTATTCTACTTTTTTTTTTAAGAGAAAATAATATTTTACCACAGTTGATGAGAAAATGCCAATATCTTGCCACTCCCAAGAAATAACTATTTCAGGATGGTTCATTAATGGATGCTAAGAGTTTTAGGGGGAAGATTCTGGGGAAGAGACTGGCTATATGGTCAAAGCCCTAACCCTAACCCTAACCCTAACCCTAACCCTAACCCTGCAGATGCCAGAGTCTCGCCCTGAAGCCCAGTTCCTTCTAGTGGAGAATGGCTTTGACCACATAGCCCGTGTCACCTCATCTGAAGACCTATTTTCATGCCTAAGCAAAGTATAAATTCAAATTAAGGTCGTTTAAGCTCTTCTCATTTTCAGGGTTCTTTCCATAGTAAACAAGGCTGATACCTCCTTTCTAGAAGAAAGGAGAGCTAAGGAATATTGTGAAAACGTGCAGCCAGTCTTGACTTGAAGCTCATCCCTGGAATTAAAAGTTAGCAGGCGACGTCTTCAAGGACCCGAACCAAGAGTGAGCTGCTTGGCTCAGATAAGAAGCCAGACTGTCAGCTCTGATGTGAGCAGAGCTCATTTTTGCAGGCCAAATGGCTCAGTGAATATGTCACAAATTAATTACTCACGATGAGAGAAGGGCGGCTGCTTCTTCTTTGTATTTGGGGTGATAAGGGCAGTTCCAGGAGTGGAGTTGACCGAGGGAAGACTCTCATCTGACTCCGGTATGGTTCCCACAGACCCTCAGGTGGCACAGAAGAGGAAAAGGGCAAACAGAAGTGCCCATAGTAGTGCCACCACCAGGCATCCCGAGCAGCCTCTGACCCACATTCCTTGACAAAGACCTCAGGCCCAGGCCAGGCCAGGCCAGGCCGCCATCCCCCCTGCCCACACCCAGCACCCCCAGCCAGCTGCCCCGTCTCTCTCTGCCTCAGGTTTCACAGCAGCCTGATCTTGGCCCTGCTCTTAGTGTCCCTCAGAGCAGAGTGAGAAGGACATTCGTGACTCCTCCGATGCTGCCCCCACCACCAACATCCCCCAGCCTCCTGGTTGCCTCCAGGAGCCCACAGCCAAGCCTGAAGGTAGACCAGGAGACTCGGGTGCCTCCCACACAAATGAACACTGCATCTATATGCAGGGCTGTTGTGATGACGACCAAGGACGCCTGTCGTCTGGCTGGCAACAGCAGCAGCCCTGGTAGCAGCTGGGGCGCACCAAGGGCCTGCACCCGCTGCATGCCCAGCATGTCCAGACACCGTGACATCCCAGGAGCAGGGAGCACCTTCGGCACCTAGATGTCGCTTCTTTGAATAGAAAGCAGCAGTGGCCTCAGGGGTCCTGCCAACCACCCTGTTTCACAGACAGGAGGCTGAGGGAAAGGCCACAACAATAACTACAATAGGAGACCCTTCAGGGCCACCTGCCACCAGAGAGGCCAGCAGGCCCCACACCCTACCCTGCAACTGGCCAGGCAAAGGTGACCCTGGCCACTAGACAAGCCCAGCATGTGGTGGCCTGCCTCTCTGCAGACACCACCTTATGTCAGAGTGCCCGCCCCCCGAGGGAAGCCTCCATTCAGAACCGAGCTGCTAAGTCACTTCCTCTACGACCCTCCCTGTACGCGCCAAGTTTCTGCAGAGCACTCCACCACCACTAGCTGCTCCCTCTCCGATGTTCAGACTGTCTGGACAATGACAGACACTGTCTATCCACCCCTCCACTGGGACCGCCTGGAGGGCAGCATCCACATTCTCCGTCTTGCACCCAATACGCGCTTTGGAGTCCACGCCGAAAACTTGAGCTGAGGGGTTTGGCACACCTGCACACCACGCTCCTCACCCCTAAAGACCCCTCTCAGAGTGTGTGAATGATCAGAAAACAGAACACACAGCACCAGGGGACCTCCACAAGAAGACAGGGCCCGTGGCATCACTGTGCACCAGACACCACAGCGACCCCCCCAGAGAGCCCAGAGGCCAGCAGGGCTGGTGAGGCACTGACCACTCACATGGGCCACAAGGGCCAGAGGACAAGGCACAATCAGGAGGAAAGTTTCCTCAGCAAACCCAAACCCTCTCCCCAGCACACCTTTGGAGGTGTCTCCACCTGGGGATGTGAAGAGTCGGAAGGCCGGAGCTGACCACAGGCCAGGGCTCCGTGAGCACAGTGATGACACTGTAGCTCTGTGGGACTGTCAGAACAGGTGAATCACAGACAGGGACCTGGGTTCTGTCCTGGTGGGTAAAGGGCACTGCCCACTCTGTTCAAAGACTCCCCTTAATAACTCAAGGTTGAGTTCCAGCTGTTCGTTCTCCAATATTAGCTGTTCTCTGATGAGTTCAAACATTTAAGACAACAAAACTTTCTTATTATCTTAAAAACAAAGCTCAGTTCACCTGTAAATGTGCTTCTGGGGTGCTCCACTTTGAACACGTCCCAAATGCTGCGTCACCTACAACCTTATCTTTATTTTTTAGGTCTCTTGAGGAATAAGAATTACAAACTCTTCCTTCGAGCTTCCCTAATTCATCTGCATTTCAGATCTCTGTCCTAATTTGCTCCGACTTGTTCAAGACAATATTTCACGAGCCTCCCCCTTGAACGACTCAGGAGGCATCACCCACAGGCTGGAGGCCCCAGCCCGCCCCTCCCCCCGCACTTTGCACACACACTGTACTGGGCGCACCTTTGCTGGCTGTGTGCTCCCCAGGGCAGCAAGCCATTCAATTTACCTTTTAGATCTGTGCCTCTAGGCACGATGACAGTGAGGGTCCACGGGTCGCCTCCTTGTGGCTGTTGGCCCACTTAACTTTAGAAAAAAATCCCTTCAATAAAATCAAACAGCAGTGCTTTATAGGTCTGTTCCAAAACTGAATGTGGGAAATGAAAATAAAACATATGTTTCTATTACAAAGGAATAAAAGCCATTGCTACTGAAAACAACTTCACACACCCCAAGAACAATCAAGACAACGGAAGCCGTAAAACCAGCACTAGCAAAGGGTGACACTTGATAGTCAATCTTGCCCCAAATGTGCTGAATTCTCCTTTTCTCTGTCAAAGCCAGAGCACAGAACCTATTACTGCAAGTTAATCTTCTGAAGTGGATGCGATTTAATCCAATTCAACACATCTATATGTGTGTACTTGCCTGGCTGTGTTGCTGGCTTAGAGTGTGAGCTGGCTGCATTAAGACTGTGTCTATGCGGCCAAATGCTTCCAAATGTACTGTACAATTTGCTTACAGAAGCTGGAGGTGCCGAGACAAAGCGAGCACGAGAGGCAGCACAGGGCAGAGCACAGATCAGACTCCTGAAAACCACGTCTTTCCACACAGTACCTATGGCCTGCTACCTTTCCGTGTCCAAGAACACCTGAGAATGTGGACAGGTGCATTTACACACGTCAACTGCTCCCTAACCCCAAAGAACAAATGGTGGCTTTGCGGTAGGGCAAGCTGGCAGATGCCCCCGACCCCAGCCCAGAACCATACACACCTGTGGTGTTCCACCTGAAGGGAACACGCTGGATCCAATGATGAGGCATCAGAGAAAGGGACCTTCTCAAAACAACAGGTAGGTCCCCCGCATGCACAGCTAGGCCAGGAGAAGGAAAGGCGGATGCCTCATTCCAGGTTAAGGACAACTAAAGGACCTGCCACAGCAACAAGGACCGTGGACGAGGTCCATGTCTAGTGAGGCTGAGAACAACCCAGTCGACCCGCCACCGAGCAGCAGAGCTGGAACGTACAGAACCTGAGCCCAGAGCTCGTTCTGAGCTGCTGGACCTCCAGGCTTAGGGGCAAACACGCCTAACAACCACACATCATAAAAATAGCTTCATTTTTTGTCTTAAGCATTTTTTCAACTAAAGCTTATATACTCCATTGTGAGAAATAGCATAGTTGGTACTTAATCTTCATAGGTTTACCGTTTACAGTTTTAAGTACACAATAATACATACTAATAATTAATGATTAATAATTTAGAAATAAAATAATTAATAATTAAAGATTCATGAACTGAAAAACTTTGCAAAGAAACTGAGTCAAAAAATAAAACTAGCTGGGTGTGGTGGCACATAGCTGTAAACTCACTGGCCCTCGAGGCTGAGGCAGGAGGATCATGAGTTCAAAGCCAGCCTCAGCAAAAGTAAGGCACTAAGCAACTCAGTGAGACCCTGTCTCTAAATAAAATATAAATAGGGCTGGGATGTGGCTCAGTGATTAAGAGCGCTGAGTTCAATCCCTGGTACCCAAAATAAAAAAACAAATGAACAGAACCATATGTGTTATGTTACTTATGAAGGAAAAAAAGCACAGCGAGTGAGTAAACTGTGTCAACCATCCATTGTGGGTGTGCAAACGAGGAATATTCTGGCTTTGTATTGGAGAGAATATAATCTGCCTAAAAGCCTCTGGTGGCAGTGGAAGGGAATTAACAGTGAAACCAGTGAATTCAACAAGGAGTCAGGCATTCTCAGCGAAATACCAGAGCTCGACCTGCTTGTGCCTGGGCGATACACAGGTACCCAGGAATCCAGGCAAACTCTGTAAATGAGGAGGCCCAGCAACCGTTCATTTCTCCTAAACTGCTGTGAGTTTGAGCTGGAAGAAGCACCCCTGCATTCCTTTTCCACCCCTATGCAGCAGCTATAAGATGAAACCAATCATCAGAGAAAACCCTGAGACATAATGAAGTGAGAGTGGCGGGGGGGGGGGGGGGGGGGGGGGGGGGCAGGGGGCGGAGCGCGCACACACGCACATGCAAAAACACGGCCACTGTGAGGAGAGGAGTGGAACCAACTCTCCACTGCAGCTACCAATGCTCAAAGTTTCAAAGACTCGAACTGAAGTAAGTTTCAATACACACATGCTCAAAATTATATCCCAAACACAAACACACACTTCCAGTCTAATTACTCATGTTTTAGAAATACTGAGCTTCTTCTGAATGCCAGAGATCAATACGGTCCTAGGAGACCAACACAGCACAAGTCCACAGATCCAGCGCTGAATAAATTTTCCAAAGTTTCAGCCTTCTTTTGGTTGCGATTGGATGGGTCCAGATGACCCATCAATTAATATGAGATGTGATAAATCAGATGGTATCAATAACTGTGAAGAAAAATGAAGCAGGACCAGAACAGAGAATGACAGGAAGATGAAGTCTCGACTGAAGTGGTCTCAGACATCTTCTCCTAGGAAAAGCCATCTGGGCAAAGACCACATGGAGCCAGAAACTGGGCCATGTGGTCATTTACAGATGCGTGGAGAACTGCACCCCCAGTCTGGTCAAGTCCTGCAGTCAGAACATGCCCGCAGGCTGCTAACGGCTGTGAGAGGTGCCCAAGTAGATGGGGCCAGGAGAGGACTCAGGGCACGGGCACCATGCTTCCTGTCCTGGTCAGCATCACAGGCTACCAGGTGGAAGGGTGGCACTAGAGAAGCAAGAATAGAGCCAAGAGTAGCCACGGGCCCTTATAATAGCACAGGCCAAAACTGTTAGCAATCTGGTCAGAGTGATCTCAGTGGACATCAAGGAGGACATTGTTAGATTCTGGCCTTATTTTGAAAATACAGCCGATGGCACTGCTGAAGGACTGAATGCACGGATTTGAGTAAAAAATAAGAAACAAGGCCTCCACGTTCTTCACCTGATGACCGCTCGTGACATTCACCGAAAGAATAAGAGTAGGGATGGTGCTGAATCAAGAGACTGTTTGGCTACACCATAGATTTCAGGAGCCTAGTAGTCATCAAAAAGGAGGTGGACAGCAAGCAGCCGCATGCCCAGGCCTGGGGAGGAGTGTTAGTGAACCTGACAGAGACACAGGCAAGACTCAAGAGGAACTGAAAGAGAGACAGACAGACAGAGAGTGTGTGTGTGTGTGTGTGTGTGTGTGTGTGTGTTGAAGACTGAACACAGGACACACCAAGGATAAGATGGGGAAGAGTAACACAAAGGGAAATCTGTTTTGTTCCCCCCCCCCCAATAAAATAATAAGCCCAAGGCGAAGGGGGTTAGCCCAGAGCACTGTAGAGAAAACGCCGAGATGGCCACTGCTAACTGGAATTATTTCCTCCCGGATTTTTTGCTAGACATTTACATTCTTTGTTAAAACCCAGGTCACTGTTGCTTGCTTGTTTTAACACAAGATAACGCTGACCTGTCAGGATGACAGTCACAGAATTCAGACCACATTTGTTTGTGTGTTCTGACTTGTGTTCTGTCATAACAAGCTCCACTCGGTGGCTCATCCGCCCGCCAACACCATGCCCAACACTGTACCCCAGCCCCTCAAGGGCTATGTGGGCACCTTTACCTAGACTTCTCTTGGCACATTTCTAAACCGGACTCCCCTCTTTTACAAAGCAACACCTCAAGGGTCTAGCTAAGTCACCCATGCAGAAAAGGCTCCGACTGAAAGTGGCCTCCCTTCAGCTTTACAGCGCCCACTCATCGGGGACCCTGGATGCTGGGGAGGTGGTGGTGGGTAGACCAGCAAGGCCTTTAGATGCTTTACATCCTACAGTGTGTCCTGGGGGAAGACTTTAAAGATAAAATTTCAGATGATGAATAGTCATGGGAGTAACACAACCAGGAGGAGGAGAGAAGGGAGAGGGGAGCCTTGAGACTCGGCCTCAGGGCAGGAAAAGAGGTGTGCACACCCCTAGGGAAGGGCAGCCAGGCAGGAGAAACAGTCACAGCAGGACAGCAGGATGCGGGCAGGCAGGCAGGGGCAGCATGGCTGGCCAAGCAGCACAGGAGGGCCAGCCTTAGGCGACCTCAGGGGCCACAGTGACGGATCTCCACTGATTTCCAGCTGTAGTAAGACGTCACCTTTAAGTCACATGAAGAAGCACAACACAATCTGATGTGGAATCACAGACACTATGGCAGTTATTGAGAGACTAGCAGGAGTTCGGAGGTTGGAATGTTCCCAGCCCAGAGCTGACAGTGGCTTGAGTCAGCATTTCAGCAACAGTGGTGCTAGGGTCCAGGCACAGTATGTTCTGTAGGTGACAGTGACAGCACTTGCTCGTGGACCTCAATGAACAAGACCCAGCACAGGTGACTTCCAGCCACACCAGGGCCCTGCCCGGTATTCACCCACTGGGCTGTGCCCGAGGGGGCACGCACAGGTACCTGCAGAACCCACAGAGAAACATAAGACAGCTTACAGTCTCACTTACCCAAATTGGGGTCAGTGGCCTGACGTTTCTTGATTTTAGCTTCAGAAATGGCAGAATAATAGGCACAAGTCATCTTGATCAGCCAGGTCGCTCGAACCATTGGTACTGAATATTTAGCTAAATACGCAAAAACATCCTCCTTTTTACTAAGGATGGGAACCTAAAAAGAAATGACATAGTTATGACAATAACATACTGTACCATTAATCGACATACTTACAGAGGGGCTGGGAATTACCTACTGCTGTAAGAGCATTTCTGATGAATTTTTAAATGGTGTATTCAATTTTTTAAAAAGGAACATTTTAAGCCAATTTTCATTAAGAAAAAAATCAAAACCGTTTAGTACAATGGCAAAATAGTTCCATTCGTTGTGCTTTCTTGTTTACAAAACAAATTATCCTAAAACTTTCAGATGCTGAAGCTATTCAGCCTCTGAAAAAAGGAAAAAATAATTCCATGACATTCTTCCCAAAAAATTCTCTCAAAATTGGAAGGGACAGACCACGAGTAAAGTTGTTCCCACTCTGTTTTTTATCCAGGGGACACTTTTTTTATATAAAGCTTTCTAACTGCAACATTTTAAAAGAGTAACAATTTCCAGAAAGCATTTAAAAATGTCTTTAGTCCAATATTTAAAAGAGAGGCTAAGATGATGGATCAGTAAATCTGCTGATGAACACTGGGCTAGAAATAGCTGGGTAATTAATTCAGTGCTTGGAAGTGGGCACTTGAGGCAGTTAATGATTTCTCGCACACCACAGAGGTACCGTTTAGCAGATTAGTATCCTGATGAAGCATTGAATGGTTGGAAAGAGTTAATTCATTCTCCTAGAGTACCTCATAAATACCAAGGAATTGCCTATTTACCTACATAATCTACTCCTCTGGTGAACAGAGAGAACAGGGGACAGAGTGCGTCAGCCAGCCATCATGCTGCAGGCCAGGGTCAGCGAGGCCCAAGGGTGCACAGCCCCAGCAGGCATGGCCAGGCCACCTCATCTCCCTCCCTGGGCCCTGCCTGCTGGGTTGAGCTCCTCCCTCAGACTCCTCCCTGCCAATTTCTAAAAGCCCCAAACCTATTCCCTCCAATGCCTTGCCCTTCCAAAGATTTCCCCATGCCAGCCAAGGTGTTCTCGGGCAGTGCACTTGCCCCTGAACTCAGGGGATCCTGGACACCACAACCACAGATACCAAGAGTCCTGATCTCTTTGCCCCAAACTCTCACTTGAATTTATGCTGAAAAGCAAGGCTTGGACCAGCCCACAGCACAACCTGCTGCTCCTGGTCTGCCAAACACATAGCAGGCAGAGGGTTTTCTACATCCTATGCTATAAACCTGACCCTTCACACAGTTCCCAGGAAGTGTGAGTCTAGAACAAAAGATGAGTATTTTTCGTACATGGCCCTGAAACACAATGACCATGTCACCTGGTCTCACTAAAGACAACCCGGCTGTTCTGGTTCTGGAGGGAGAGCCATCCAGGCTGCGCAACGGGCCCGGGGCATCCAGCCCTGGATTTCATGGGCCACTGCAGAGACTTGTGATAACAGAGAGATGCTGCCCTGGCACTGACTTCAGAACACAATCCATGACAGGCACACACAACATGCACAGGAACACGGAAGGCTCGTGGGCCAAAGCTGCAAGCCCTCCTCCCTGCAGACCACAGCGAGGCACCGCAATGAGACACTTCCTCAGCTTACATGGCATTTCTGTCATGGAGCACAAGGCTTTGGTTTAGTGGCCACCATGTAAGTCAGGGACAAGAAAAGCACAGTCCCAGTCCCGAATGCCTGCTTTTCACCAGAGCACACGGGCGGTGCCAGCAGCCTGGGCACCTAGCTGTGCCGGTAAGGATACAACACTCGGATGCCAAAAGTCACAAGACCAGGGCCTGCAACAGACAAATACAGAGAAAGCCCTCCACCAGCACCATCCTCCTCAATGCCTACAGGATTCCTACTGAACCCCAACTGTTAGGAAGGAAAAAATAAAACACTTAAACACCTGAAATGTTTCGACGACACTGCAAACAAAACTGAGCCGTGGATCGCACATGAGCACACGAGGCAGACTCCAGATCACTGCCAGGGCCAGCAGAACCCTAAGAACCGCTGCCCTTGGATCTGGGCGTCAGCATTCAGAAGAGCATGCACGAAGGAAGCTGTTTAATTAATGAAGAAGCCACGGCCAGGCCAACTCTGGAGGGAAACGTGTTTAGGCTGTGACTTCCCTACAGTGATGGATTCCGTGTTTTCCATAGAGAAACCCCCAGAATTTAGCTTGCTAGCTGAATCTGGAAACCCCTGAACCACAGTGTGGTCCTTAAATCGAGCTGGAGCTGCATCAAGATGGACAAGAAATCCAGACATCTGGTGCGAGCTCCTTCGGTCTCACAGTACTGTCCTCCGGCCTCCTCAAACCTGGATGCTCACCCACACCAGCATCTCCCAGTGGCTAAGTGGGATGGAGGCAAAGGGGACCCACAGACCCCAGGCATGGGGTCCCTTGACATGAATAGGGGAGAATCAGAAACCAGGGAGCTGTTCTGGCCCTGGAAGAAGGTCCCGGCTGCTGGAAGCTCCATTCCTGAATCAAATGCCCACTGTGATTAAAGGAAAAGCCCTTCACGGCTTCTCTGTGGCTGGACACTGTAAGTACTGTGGAGCTTTCAGAGTGATAAAAGACTGGCCCAGAGTTGTGACCACCCCTACAGGAGCCTGAACCTGGCTAAGGTGCCCAGGATCTGGGCAGGTAAATCAAGGTTTGGGGCCTGAAGCCATTGCAAAGGTAAATAAATACCAAACGTGAAAGAGGTCCTGGAGGTTCCACTAGGAGGAACACACAGAGAATGGATCCTTCAGCCACCTTGGGAAAAGGACATGCTGGAAAGGGGAAGGACTCCCGAAAGGCTGGGAAACAAACGTGCTTCAAGGTACGCTGGATGGTTTTATAAAGAAAACAGGCACGTTTGCGAAGAATGAGCGTCAGGGCTTACCTGAGGGACACCTGACTTGGCCAGAGGCAGCTCCTAATGAAGAGAGAAGAACAGTGACTAACACACTGCACCAGAGCTGTCTCCCTCCTGAAGGACCAGCGAGCGTGTCCTGCACCCCAAAAGCAAGGGCAGCAGCTCCACATCAGTATTCGCTTTGGGGAAGCATCCGAAACCTGCACTCACAAGCTCACGGCAAGGGAAAACCTAAGGAGGCCAGCTAGCAACACGGAGAAGGTGAGCTGCTCTCACCCTCCATCGGCTCCCAAAGGAACCCCTTCTGCGGCTTCCCACTAGCAATCCACAGGCCTCGGAGGAGAACTACTGAGTGGCTCGGCCAGCTGAGACAGCGGCACTATCTTCCAAGAGTTGCTTTTCAGAAAACTCACAAGTGCACAAAGGAGCTCTCCACACCCTGGTCCTGTGCCAGGTGGACATGAACACATGATCCTACAAACAGAAGACAGTGGCCAATAACCAGAGGGCTTCAGGTAGGGGAGAAACAACCAATGGCCTTGTTCCAAAGCTGTCCAGGGAGTCAGATCAAGACTGCAAGGGAGATCTCCAACTTCTTTTCTAAACTGCAAAGGACGTTTCTGTATTATTTGAACTACAAGATTACGGAATCCGTGAATAGATTTCCCACTTGAAAATGATCAAAGGCAAAGGATTTTAAAGAGCCTCCCCTCCCCCTGCCAAAAAAAAAAAAAAAAAAATCTGAAGCTATAAATAAACCTGCCCGTTTTGTTCAAAAACTCTTTCAACAAACAAGCACACATACAATCATAATCTCTCTCACACTGGGTAGGACAGACACTTGGCTTAAAGCATTTGCATAGGTATTTTTAACAATGAGGCAATAACCTCAAAGCAAGGATCTTTCTATCGAATCCCGAACATTTTGACCCAAGGAAACTAAAAATACAATAGAAAAAAAGGAGAAGCATTATTGCCTATTCTTGGTTTAGAAATCTTGTCAACCTCAAGTCCACATAAACTGCTCGATGTGTGGAGGGTGTGGGTTACAGGTGTCCTGGGCTCCACCTGTGGGCAGCACGTCCCTGGGCCACACACCTTCGGCCCAGGCATTAGCTGTGAGGAGTTGGGGAAAAAATATGTACTAGGCATCATCTCAGAAAGCTTCATCTTCACAAGACCATAATTAATCATAACGAGGTTAAGAAATACTTAATACCTTTTTTGCCAAAATAGCAAGTGGTTTATTTCCTGCTAGGTCAGAGAACCAACTATGAATTGCACTCTGAGATCGAGCAGTAACCAGCCAATAATTATCTTTAGCATTAACTTGGGGTTTCTTCTTTCCGGTATCCTGGAAAGTGTTAAGCTTTAGTTTCTCAGCTAATATGCTGCTGAAATAAGCTCCGATCTGTGGAAAGAAGACAAAAGAAAACAGGAGGTGTAAAGACAATAAAGCAAGGCTGTACATTCTACACATTTTTACCTTTACTGTTTTAATCGAAAATCTTCATATAGTCCTTCAGAAAATAAAATGTTGATTTACACCCTTAAAGTCAAAGAGTTGTGATTGCCATAAGCTAACGCAATGCAAAAACCCACCCAGCACCTCTGTTCCACAATTAACAAGTAGTCCACAGCAAAAAGAGAAGCCTTCGAAGACCTCTGGTAGGACAAAACGACAGCGTTCTCCACTCCAATGCCTTGGGGCAGGCGAGGTCTCCCTGCGAGGGGAAGGGAGCGAGCCTGGCATTGATTGGTGATGATTCCTTTGCTGGTTTCATGATACATCACATATTTTGTAAAAGGAAATTCTGCTTATACTTGATGATTTAAAAAAAAACCTGAAATAAACTTAATTTACTTAAATGCAAATTTGCAAAAAATTTAATTAGGTATTCAACATTTCTGATGGGCCTGTCAATTCCACCAGCATTAGTCCTCAGGGGATGCTAGTGCCACCTGCTCAGGACGTGGCATATGGAGCTTCTGCAAGCTACCTGATCACTTTCCTATTGTCCACACACTAAGGTGGAAAAAGGGACAGGAAGGAAGAGAGGAAGGGAATGGAGTCGTGTGCGACAACTGGGTGAATTACAGAGAGCTTACTAGAATTTCCAGGAATCCTTTACAAGCATCATATTTCACCCCCAGAGAATTCTGATATATGATACAGTTAATAATTCCTAATAAATGTCCCCAATAAAGTTAGCAAACAGTGCAACTACAAGGAAGATAAAATCTCCACCATGGTGACGCACAACAAGCATCACCTCAGAAACACTCATGAGGCAATAAGCAGTCTATCACTGGGGAATCGGCCATCAGCCACTAGCCAAGTTCACCTACCAGCAGGAAGCGCTGGCACGACATGTTCTGAATGTGAACTGGCCTTCTGCAGTCTTGTGACTAATGTAGTATAAAAAGTCTGTTTTGGTGAGTTGGTGGTAAAAACTAGAATGAGTAGAAATATAAGCCTGAGCTTTTCTTAAAACAACTTCCCTGCAGTTGTCCTGTTGTAAGCCAATGTTTGCAGAACTTCCATTGAATACCTTAAGTGCAAAACTGTAGCAGAACCAGTTGTTTGTAAACAAGCCACCAATAGCAGCTTAATATTAAATCTCCCAATTGATATTTAGTCTTTGCACCAAGGGCTCCAAACAATGTGCATTTTAATCCCAAAAAAGGTTTAAAAATTTTTTAAAGTAGTCTAAGCAATCCATTGTTTCAATTAAACCCTTGTCTATGTACTTGACAGAGCAATGGAACATGGTGAATGCCTGGTTAATTCCTGCTAAAAATTTAGTGGAGAAATTCATACTACAAACAAAGTCAAAATTGCAAAGTAAGCAAAAAAGAAGAAAATGCACATTAGGTTCCAAAATGATCAAAGCATGATGATAACATTTAATTTCACTGTAACAGCAACATATTGACATTATTCAGAAATCTGAAAACATATTAAAAAGAGCTTCGGTTCTCAAATCCCAATGCTTACCTCTAAGTGATCAACTTGATAAGCTTATGTGTGGTTCCAAGGCTTCCTTAAGTGACTACACATGAGCAGACACTATTTCTGTCTCTTTCTTATGCGTCTGGCTCATTATGCGCACACAGTACAAGCCTTCCGGGTCTGTATACACAGAGCTTCTTCACTTTTTTAAATAGATAAACCCACAAAGTACATTGTTGTGTATCACCATTCAAGCAATCAAGCTACTGTTGATGGACCTGCTCCAAAACTGTGCTATTATGACTTGTGTTAATGTGGATGGCCTTGTGTGCCTGTTACTTCAAACATGTGCAGGTACAGATTTAAGATAAATTTCCAGGGTTCCAGGATTCAGCATTGTGAAGTTCTGCCAATTTGCCCTCTCAAGGATTTTTGCCAATTTATAGTCTTTCAAACAAAGTAAAAGTTAAATTTAACACTTGCTTCCACCCACCCAAACCTAGATGGAAAATAATTCATTTGATAAGAATATGGGGAAAAATTTAGAAGCTATGCTACCATTCACATATTTCATATTTATGAAATCAAATTCTTCTCAGAAGTCCTGTGTCCTTAAACAACCATCAAGAAGAATGCTAGCAGAAGTTTTCACGGATGTTACCTTTGTGTGTTCAGTTATTTGAGTTGACATAAAACTCAATACTGAGCACAACTCAGCAGCTCACATCAGGAGACAGAAAGCATGGGTACTTTCTGTCATGAACTAAACAGTGTCCTCCAAAATTCACACACAGGAGCCCCAGTCCCCAAGGTCACTTGATTTAAGATGGGGGCACAAGGGATAACTAAGTTTAATAAGGCCACAGGATGAAGCCCTGATGAACATGAATGAGGTGACAGGGACCACACGAGGGCGGCTGGAGGTGGCCAGAGGAGGCCACAGGAGAAGCAGACCTGCACCTCAACTGGACCCCAGCTGGACCCCAGCCTTCTGCAAGGAGATGAGCTTCTCTGTATCTGCCCCAAGCTCATGTGTGTCATCACAGAAGCAGAGAATGCTCCCTCGAACTCAAGAGATGTGCTTCTGAGAACTGACCCTAAAGAACAAAAGCCACCTCTCAAGTGTGACTACAACCTCTTTATAGACACAGGCTGACCACTGTGTGTACAGGTGTCAATTAATTATAGCTCACAAATTAGGAATGCCATCCACCCACAAGTTATTGTTGTGAATACTTTAGTCAAAAGGCAGAGAGCCTACAAAATAACGCTTCGTATTATAAAAGTAGATCAGTTAGGGCTGGGGTCGGAGCACCTGGCTAGCATGTGCAAGGCCAAGGCTTTGATACCCAGCACCACAAAAGAGAAAGCTAAAAGACAGAACTCGCTTTCAAAAAGTGGATTAGCTGAGGAACAAGAAAACATTCAGGAGACAGGGGTGAGGCTGCACAACCAGACACCTAAAAACAGTGAATGCAAGTGTTACACACATCTGACCCCAAGCCAAAACACAACATAAATCGCATACAGCTAACTGTACATCACGTGGATAAAGACTGGAAAAAGAAAACTCAAAATCAACGTGCTTGGTCAGTATAGTATGCAGAAGATGCATCGATTCTCTTTCACATCTCTGAAATGATATTTCAGTTGACAGCAAACTGTCAATTATTTATGTACATACAGATACAGGTGGATGCAATAAAAAGAAATCCAGAATAAGACAAACTATTTGCATGCATATCTCTAGAAAAGGAACTATAGAAATTTACCTGTATACATTTTTAAATTTTTTGTATTATGCCTTTAATTTTATAACAGTGAAGGTATTTTAATACCCAAACAATAATAACTCAAAAAGGACTTTTTCTAAAAAATTGATTCCTAAAGAAAACAAAAACAAACAATTCTATTTGTACACCTAATTGATAACATCACAGAAAGACATTCAATTCAAGAAACTTTTTTTTTAATTTATTTTTTAGTTGTAGTTGGACACAATACCTATATTTTACTTATTTATTTTTATGTAGTGCTGAGGATCAAACCCAGGGTCTCACAACACGTGCTAGGCGAGTGCTCTACTGCTGAGCCACAGCACCAGCCCAATTCAAGAAACTTTTGAAAACAACATTCTGATTATATCGGTATTGTATCTGTGTGATTGTGTATGTGTACGTGTGTGTGTGTGTTTTTTTAAAGGGTGCTGGGAGCTTGAACCTCAAGGTGCTTAACCACTGTGCTACATCCCCAGCCCTTTTTATTTTTTTATTTTGAGATAGGGAGTGGCTAAGTTGCTAAGGCTGCCCTCAAACTTGCAATCCTCCTGCTCAGTCTCCCAAGCTGCTGGGATTACAGGCAGATGTCACCATGCCCAGCCTGACTACATATTTTTGATGAAAGTTAGTCTAAGGACAAAATTATTATTTTAAAAAATCATAGATTTTATATAGTAACTTTGTTGCTAGAGTGGCATTGGAATAGTTTATGCTGAAATCTTATGTATACAAAGAGCAAACAAATATTTTGATATTGCAGAGAGCCAGGTTCTCAGCTGGGGAGAACACACAAAGATGGAACAGGAAAAGAGGGAAACACCGCGTGGCGTTGGGCCAGAAATGGCAACAGTAGTAGGCAGACAAGACAGACAGACAGACAGATCTCTGCTTTCCTCTCTGCCACGGAAAGTGAAAGCGGCCAGGAGGAAGGCCCCTCCAGCAGGGCCGCCTCGAGGCACCCAGGGCTGGGGCAGGAGAGAACAAGGCGAGCCTGGAACCCGCTGTCGTCCCAGGGAGAAGGAGGTGACGGGACCGTCAGCCAAGGGCCAGAGTAAAGGGGCCCTAACTGGCCACACGTGGGACCATCTAAGCGTTCAAAAGAAATGAAGTAATAAATCCCAGCGCAATTAATTTTAAAAAATAATAATAAAAAATTTTTAAAAAGGAATCCATGGGTGATACAAAAAGAATCCAAGTGATCCTAAAACAGTGGGAGGTAAAGGAAGCTCTTCTTCACCAAAGAACGCAACCAATACCGCTGAGGAACGATCAGAAACCAGCATTTAGTAACCCTCAGCAAAAGAAATCCCTCAACTGGAATCATCAGGGATGCTGAAATCACCAGGTGGAATTCTACCTGACGGTGAGAATGGGATATTCATAGGGCCTCTGAGTACCACGGGGTAGGAGCTGGGGGGTCTGGGGCAGCACGGGGCTCAATCCCTGCAAGGAGGGAGGAAGGAAGGCGGGGTGGAGGGTGGGGGGAGAGGAAGGATAGGAGGGAAGAAGGAGGGAGGGAGGGAGGAGGAGGGGAGGGAGGAGGAATGGAAGGAGGGAGGAGGAGGAAGGGAAGGAGGGAGGAGGAGGAAGGGAAGGAGGGAGGAGGAGGAAGGGAAGGAGGAGGTAGGGAGGGAGGAAGAAGGGGAAGAGGAAGAGGAGAGGGAGGGAGGAGGAGGGAGGGAGGAGGTAGGGAGGGAGAGAGAAGGAAAGGGAAGAGGAGGAGGAGGAGGAGGAAGGGAGGGAGGGAGGGAAGAGGAAGGGGAAGAGGAGGAGGAGGAGGGAGGGAGGAAGAAGAGAGGAGGAGGGAGGGAGGAGGAAGGGGAGGAGGAGGAGGGAGGGAGGAGGAAGGGGAGGAAGAGGGAGGGAGGAGGAAGGGAAGGAGGAGGGAGGGAGGAGGGAGAGAGGGAAGAAGAAGGGGAAGAGGAGAAGGAGGAGGAGGGAGGGAGGAAGGGAAGAGGAGGATGGGAGGGTGGAGGAAGGGAGGAGGAGGTAGGGAGGGTGGAGAAAGGGAGGAGGAGGTAGGGAGGGAAGGGAAGGCACCACAGGTAGAGATCTGTAGGTCACTAAGAGGAGAAACTGCCACTTTATGAGGTAGGAGGGTGACAGGCGTGCCCTTCGCCAAGTGATCAGACTTCGTGTGACCTGTACCAGGGCTAACTGGCCGCACCTGCCTCCTGACAAGACACAATGCTGCCTCCTTTCCAAAAAGGTCCAACCCAAATTCTGCCATGGGAAAACCAAACAGATCTCAAGTGCAGCCTGGACTGCAAGATACTGGCCTCTCAGGCCGTCTGTCTATGATGACATCAGAAAGGCCTTAAGGAGACCTGGGAGGATGGAGAGGGAACTACCAGACTCAGCATGGCAACCCCCCACATCAGTGCTGACCCTGTCTGACCCAGGGCAGCGCAGCCCGCAGGAGGGCATGCTAAACCTGGACTGGCTTGAGCAGCACCAACTTGGCAAATCAAAAGCCCCATCACAAACCCACTTTGCCAGTGGTCCCAGGGGAGGGGCCGGCAGTACCTTTGACGGGTTGATCACAATGTTCCTGGCCGAGCCGTGCTCATCCCCAGTGAAGGCTGGCTGGTTGCTGAAGCCTTGCTTTACATTCACAGCAGTCAGTTCATCCTACAGAAAGAAGGCGCAAGTTAAGCAGGAGGAAGGAGAGCTGGACCTAACCCAGTCGCACCGCGGGTTTGCTGCCCACTGTGAGAAGGAAGGGTGGGAAGGACGTGGGACAGCCACCAGAGTGCAGTTGCTGACATGCAAAAGCCAGGGCACAGGGGTGGAGAGTGAAAGCCACTCTGGCACTTGCCAATGCCTGTCAACGCCAGGCTAGACACACTGGTGATCCTCATCTCAGTCTCCTAACTTTTCCGGAAGTCTGAAATTTTTTAACTTCTAAATTATAAAGAAAAAAAAATGAGCAACCCCCCTCCCACACACACCAAAACAAAATCATTTGTTGTTGTTGTTGCTTTGCATACCAGGGATTGAACTTAGAGGCACTCGACCACTGAGCCACATCCCTAGCACTATTTTGTATTTTATTTAGAGACAGGGTCTCACTGAGTTGCTAAGCACCTCACCATTACTGAGACCGGTCTCCTCCTTGCAATCCTCCTGTGTCAGCCTCCTGAGCTGCTGGCATCCCAGGTGTGCGCCAGTGGTAGCGCACAAAATCCTTTTTGACCTGCAATGGCACTAGAGAACCTGCAGCTTGACTCACTCCCTCGCCAGCCCCCCTTCTGTGTGAAGCCTGGCTCACCCAGCTTACCCACGACCCCATGCTGTATGACTAGAACCTACCCACATCACAACCACAGTCAGAGGGAGGCTCAGAGCTCAGCAAAGTTCTTTAAAACATTTGGCTCACTTGCTCCTCGCCGACTCTGAGGGAGACCGCAGGCATGCGTCCTCATGCCCATTTCACAGATGCACAAAGCGAGGCTCAAAAAGGTGCAGAAACCAGGCAGAGGCAGTCCTGATGCACTCTTTCTAAAACCCAGACTAGCAAGACAAATTTCCTGCCACCATGCCACCAAGGAACAAATGCCACGTGAAAATGTGGTCTAAAAATACAGAGCCACAACTCCTACGCTCCTCAAAAAGATCTCCTACTGGGTGGCCACAGGAAAAGCTCCAAGGTCACATCACATCAAAAATAGCCTAAGCTTGGACTGGGCTGGGGCTCAGTGGCAGAGCGCTTGCCTCACACATATGAGGTACTGGGTTTGGTCCTCAGCACACATAAAAATAAATAAATAAAATTAAGGTAGTGTGTCCATCTGCAACTAAAAAAACAATTAAAAAAAAATAGCCCAAGTCTTAAAAAAAAAAAAAAAAAATAGGCCCTCCTTGCCCGCCCAGGTTACCTGAGTTAGGGAACCACGGCAGTCTCCAAGACATGGACCAGAGAGAACAAGTGAGAAACTGGAAGACACAGAGCAACCTTCTGTTCCCTTCCCCGGAGCCAAGAAATGTGGTCGTACCAGGCGCAGTGGCACACACCTGTAATCCCAGCGGCTAGGGAGGCTGAGGCAGGAAAATCCCAAGTTCAAAGCCAGCCTCAGCAACTTAGCAAGGCTCTAAGCAACTCAGTGACACCTTGTCTCTAAGTAGGGCTGGAGACCTGGCTCAGTGGTCGGGTGCCACTGAATTCAATCCTCGGTATCGCCCACATTCCCCCCCCAAAAAAATAAAGCAATGGTGCAGCAACAGTCGGGGCAACAGGCGCATAGAACCCAGAACGTAGCTCACTCCACCTAACCACTGGGCCAGAGTGGAATTAGAAGAGCCACTGGTCAAACCGCTGCTGTGGTTAGATGGGAAGCTGAGGGATGCAACAGGTCATGAGGCTGATGTATCTGAACAGCCTCAGAGGGTGGCTTTGGCTAGGAGCTGAGGCCTCTGGCGGCACCCCCACCCCCACAGCCTGCCTTGACTGGTATGCTCCGCACATGGGTGGGCTCTCAAAAGACCCTTTATGAGACATGCAGCTCCAGGGCAATCCAGTCTCCGCCAGGCAGAAAGGTCACAGAAGTCATGATCTACCCAGAAGATGAACAGCCCACCTGTGTCCTGAATCCTCAGGTGGTGATGTGAAAATTGAGGACAAAACTACATGATACACATTTTTAAGTCAAAAAGATTCCAGCCAACTTGAATAACCAAACTCGCTAAGGACATTTCCGTGGTCTCGGAGTCGGAGAGAGCAAGTGTACATACAAAAAGGATCATGACCTCAGGAGAAAACTGAAGGTGCCTATGTCTTCCACCTTCTAGCAGGCACTGCAAGAAAGGGCAGCTGAGAATCAGCCTCTGTCTTTACTGGAACCACATCTGGGCTTCGTCAAGAGGCAAGGCGTGGGGCTTTCAGGACGAGTTCCATCCCCTTGGTGCCGTTTCATAGCTGAATTCTAAATAGACCCTAGCTCAGTTAACCGATCACTGTATTTGCTAAGCCCTTGAGGTCAGGTTTCCGCAGAAACTAAGGAGTTAAAAGCCAAGAACGTCACGATCAAAATGTGCCCCCTGATGGCCTATTCCCTAAAATTTCTGCCAAGACTGAACACTGATGGCAAAAATCCAAACAATGAGTTAAGATTCAAATTCCAGAGTTTACTATTGTTGTTTAAACAAATGTTTCTCAAACTCCAAGAATGCACCAACAGATCCCTTTTAAAGGAAAAGCACTGTCTCCAACCTGAAGGCATCTGTGGATTCCGGTTTGAGAAACTGGCTAAGGCATAGATACTTGATGTCATTAGGTAGCTTTAAGAGACTCAGAACAAAAGGCAACCTGTGTTACATGAATTCAAGCAACAACAAACTTTTATGACACTACTCTGCAGGCCTTTGCCAAGTCTAATTAGGCAAAAATAGAAGAGACAGAGTCCAGATTTCAGAACAGCATGCCTCTAAAACCCCCAAGCCAGAATCTGTAAGGGACACAAATAGCTTCCTCTTGCACCAGCCTTGAACTTCTTCAAAGATTTTTCAAAATAAAAGAGTAACAACCACCAAAATTCCTATAATGCCTTTCCTTACAGTCTTGACCTTGTTCCATTGTACCTCCTGAACAGTTCTTAGAACCACAGCTGCTCCTTTGCCCATCTGCAAAGGTGAGACAGCCAAGACCCCAGGAACCTGGTGCTCACAGCGTCAGTGAGGATCCAGGGCTGGGTCTGCACTCAGGGCACCAGACCAGCAGAGCTGAACCTCTTCCAGAAAAAGGACTCCTCAATAAAGGCTGACGTGTCCCTCATTGTACAACATGGAGAAGAGAAGAAAAAACTATTCTACTAACTGTTGGGTAAGAGGCAACCATGTATTCAGAGACAGTCTTAAATGAATTTTTCATTAACAGCATCTAGGGCAAGAAAGAAAAAAGTTGTATGTGTGTGTAAGACCAAATATTTTCTCAGCAAAGAAACAAGAAGCTTAAAACGGGGACTCCAACGGCCCCTGTGGCCCAGGGTAACACCACCCAACAGTGAGCTACCCAGGGCCTTGGAAAGGTGCACAATTGACTTGGGCCCAAGGCAACCTGAACAGGGAGAAGGGAAGAGTCCCCCCCACAACTGGCCTGCCTTGCCATTGATGCAACTGAAATCCAAGCCTTAAAGCAATTCTAGGGAGACAGTCACTCAGGCAGAAATAGAAGCAAAAGCCTAAAAAAGAGCCTAAGTTAATGTGGAATGCCAGTGGTCACTCCACGTCTCCACGTCCCATACTGATAGGAAGAGCAGGGCTGTGGGTGAACCCCACAAGCATTCAGAAATCTCCTGCGTTAGCCTTGAACTTCAGAGAATGAGCTTATTTTTTGGATCACTTTCAAAGCAATCTTTTAATTTCAATAATACATTTCATTAGGAAAGTGAAAACGTTTGGATGCCAGTTTGGAAGCTGCTGAGGCTCTTTCAGGCTCAAGAAACAAAAACAGTTCAGTGTGGCAGGACTTCTGATGACCATCTGAAAAGCAGGTCATAAACGGCTCACCCACACCCCCCCCCCACCCAACCACAGAACATGGGCGAAAACTCCCGATTTTCTCAGTCACCTAGTAGTCTAACAAGCTAACTAATGAATATTCAATAACTTAGACAGAACTGTCCATCAGCCACACAATGACACAGAAGTGAAGAAATATCCCTCTAATGTGCTGGCCAGGCAGGCGGGGTTAATGCCCATCTTACCCAGAACAAACACAAATTTCTTATAAACAGTTTTATAATTACTTTTCCTAACTTTGTCCATCCCTCCTCCAAAACAGCCTTCTCTCAACCCCAAAGACTATAGAACCCTATTTATTTGTTATTTTTATTTTTTGGATATGCATGTTTTAATTGGTCATTCCTAATCTGAGAGAACCAAGTTAGCCTGATGGACATTTTTTTTGATGTTTTTATTGGTACATTTAGTCATACATAACAATGGGGTCATTTTGACATGATCAAAGAGGCATGGAATCCGATTTGTTCCATTCCAGGCCTTCAGTACTTCCCCCTCCTTCCTTCTCCCTCCCCTGTCCCCTACCCTCTATTCTATCTTAGACCCCAGGTTGGAAGACGGGGTAAGACATGGATCACCCTCACCAACACACCTAGTGGTCCTTAGGTAACAGACACGAGCGACCCAGGAGATAAGAGAACACTCTTTCATCCCCTCCTCTTGTCACTAACCAACCCAGCCCTGCATCTCTCAAGACATGTCTAACATTTATTCCTCCTTCTAAAATGCGACAGTGGCTCTCTAAATGTGGCCACTGTCACAGCAGGGCCTGGTCACTGCTCCCCATTCATCCTGCCCTCTATGCAGCCTACCTCCGGCGGGGTCCTGAGATACTATTTCCCTTTCTGCACTTCCCTACCCAAAAGCCTCAGGTGGCTTCCCACACTCCCCCAGGAGCTAAAGCAGCACGACTCTCCAGACCCTAAGTAATAGCTCTCAACTGTTTTCCAACTAATTCTGGCCCCAAATCAGAACAGAAGCACTGGGACCAGCATCCGAAGCCTCCAGCAATCAAACTCTGCATGCTGGTCTTGCTTCTAAGCATCAGAGTCACATGGAGCTGGGTTTGAATGCAGCCCTCACCCAGGACTGGGGCCACAGGAACCAACCTCTCTGCACCTGCCTGGCTTTGTTGAAAAGGAGACGAGAATAACTCACAGGGCTGGGGTTACATAAGATAAACGTGCAGTTCAGCACAGTGCCTGGCCCATTATTAAGTGCCCTATAAATGGTGGCTACTGTGATTATAGCCGTTTTCTATTTTTACATTTTAACTTTCACTTAGTCTACTGACTATTACACGCCATTCCACGCACACTGTCTTTTCAGCCCCTGAGTCTCACCTTGTGCCATTTCCACCCCTGGAGCATAACCATGACATCGTCTGTGGTTTTCAAACCACAGCTCAGGCCTCCCTTCAAACATCAGGTAATTAAATACAACACTGTACCAGATGCTGGAGACCCCACAGCAAGCAGAATTGAAGTATGATGCAGTACCCAGGAGACGAGCCGCCCACTCGGAGGGCAAAGACCACCAATGCCTGTCCGGGCAGTCAGACAGGTGTCCCCAGGAAAGAGCTCTGAGTGGGCTCTGATTGCAGAGCAACTAACACAGGAGAGTCCATGTCATGGAAGGCTCCAGCAGTTAGAATAGAGAGAGGCAAAATTAGTTCTAAGGAGACTGAAGAATTTGGGATGCTACTGTGATTCCCGGAGCAGCCACCAAAAACAAGTAGTAGTATAACTAAACTCTCAATAAGCAAATTAAAATTATAGAGTACAATAATCCAAAGAAAGCAGAAAAGGAAACCCCAAAAATAAATAGTAAAATGGTACCAATCCCAACCACATCAATCATCACATTAAATGCTGCTTAAATGTCACGGACTAAGATTCCAACTAAAAGGCAAGGCGGCAATTCCTGTCATCACAGCTACTTGGGAAGCTGAGACAGGAGATCACAAGTTCAAATCCAGCCTGGGCAACTCAGTAAGATCTTGTCCCAAAATAAAAAATAAAAAAAGCTGGGGATGTACCTCCACGGGGGCAGCGCTTTCCCAGAACATGCCCTGGATTTAATCCCCAGTACTGTCAAAAAAAAAAAAGAAATTGTCAGATACATTTTTTAAAAAGACAAAATCCAACTACATGCTGAACTTTAAGTGTACTTAAACAGATAAATTAGCCAGACATCGTGGCACACATCTGCAATCCCAGTTTCTCAGGAAGTTGAGGCAAGAGGACTGCAAGTTCAAAGCCAGCCTTAGCAACTTAGCAAGGTACTAAGCAACTCAGCAAGTCCCTAACTCTAAAGAAAACATAAAAAGGGCTGGGGATATGGCTCAGTGGTAAAGCAGCTCTGGGTTCAATCCCTGATACCAAAAAATAGAGAAAGACAGACACAGATTGACAGTAAAGGGATGGGAAGATATGTCCTATCCAAACAATGAACACATCTGGAGCAGCTCTGGACAGCAGCTATGTGCACACCTTTAAGTCCTGAGTGAAGGGGTACTCAACAGTCATTGCACCCCGCAATACACTGGGCTTTACCTCCACTCAGAGAAGGAGTGGGCTCCAGGAGTGCGTGACACCTGATGGGATTGGATTACACCCACTTGTTTGTTGTAACCCTACCCTATACCCTTTTTTGAATAGAATATTCAATGGAACAGCCTCCCCCAATAAAACCCGTTCCAGCGAGCTCTCTCTTTCTTGCCTGCCTTGCCTCCTTGGTGGGACCTAGGTCAGAGGGGCCATCACAGAACCCAAAGAAAAAGGTATTTCTCTGTGTGTGATTATTTCACATCAGCCCAGTTCTCCTGGAGTGACCCTGGCTGGCTTAGTCATGTGTCGCGACAGAACACAAGAGGGCTGAAGTAGCTACATCAATATCAGATAAAGCAGTCTTCCAGAGGAGGACTGAGACAGAGGGGATCCTCATCACAATAAAAGGGTCACTGCCAAGCATGATAACAATTCTTGCTGAAGAATCCCTGGCAAAAAGACAAACAGAGGAAAGGCTTGTATAAAGTCCAATGGGCTTTTGGAAAAATCAAAGAAAGGCTACTGTCCAGAATGAGCCTGAAGCAGGAAGAGGAGGAGCTACACAGGGTCCTGCAGGCCATGTGAAGGACACAGTCTTTACCACAGAAACAGCACAGGCATTATGCAAGGAGACAAAGTCACCCAACTTGACTAGGTCTCCAGCACAGACAACTAGAAGCCTCTGAGGAAGCAGGGCACGGCCTCCTACTCAGTCTCCAGAAAGCAACCAGCCCAGGACATGCCGAGCACCTGGGGAGGGCCTTGCAGACACACACTAGTGGGCAGAACTGAGTCCCCAAAAAGATCCATCAGAGTCCTGACCCCCATACCTGTGAGCAAGCCTTACCTAGAAGAGTGTTTGCAGATGTAATCGGGTCAAGATGGAGTCAGACCCAGCTAGGGTGCATCCATCTAGTATGGCTGACGTCCTTATGAGAAGAGGAACAGACAGTAGCATGAAGACAAGGCTGAGACTGGAGTTAAGTAGCCACATGTCATAACTGGACCACCGGAGGAAGCACAGAGGACCTCCCCGGGAGGGGGACCAGGGCCTGCCAACCCACTAGTCTCAAGCTTCTAGTCCCCACACCTGTGAAAGCACATCCCCACCATTCTCCCCATCCTGTCTGTGGAGCTCGGGTTCAGCAGACCCAGGAAACCAACCAGACACACAGGAAAAGGGACACTTCATTCTAACCCTCAGGGCAACACTGCCCCTAAAATAAAGATCCAGGTCATCTGGCAGCAGCGCAGAGACCATTGCTGTGTCACAAGAAGTGACTCCAAAGAAGGGTCTAAGGAGTTTCTGGAGAGAGGGGGAACTCGACTCAGGAGCAGTGGCATCCGTGCACAGGTGAGGGAACGTGCAAGACCTTGTCCCAAAATAAAAAATGTGCATGCGCCAGTCAGAGGTACAGATGGGTTTCTTTAGGAAGTAGACCCACATACGAGGGAGAAACTCGAGAGTGAGAAACCCCTTTCAGAGTTGCTGGCTCTTCTTTAAAAAACACCTGGAGAGGGGTGGGTACTGCGGGCACCATGAACGGGGCTGAGCACGCAGAGCACTGACCCTTAGCCATGAGCAATGAAGGTGAGGAGCAGGTGAGTCTCACCTTCACTGGGCAAGGAACCACAGCTCTGGGAGTGGGCGTCACCCAGTGGGCCTGGGCCACACCCCCTGAAACCCAATCCCTTGCCTCAGAAAAGAGGGTTTCAGGAGTGCTCTCTCTCTGCCTGCCTCTCTGGCCTTCTCTGTGGGAACTGAGGAGGAGGAGCCATCGCTGAACCCTAAAAAAAGGTATTTCCTATCTCTGTGTGGCTATTTAGTATCCAGCCCAATTCACCTGGAGTGACCCTGACAGATTGAGTCCCCGGTCATGGCAGGTGGGTATGGGAAGACATCAGTCTGGTGACCTAAAGACGGGTTCTGGTGGGGTGGTCCCTCTCAAGATTTTCAGGCTGAGCTGGTCTTTAGAAACTGAGCAGCAGGTAGCTCTGAAAAGTCCTCTAAATTATAGGTTTCTTAAAAGGGCATCTCTCTCTTTAGTTAATGCATTCATCGGGGGTTTAATTAACAGTGCCCAGGCAGAGTTACAAATTTCCCAGGAACCTGGGAGCTCTAGGCCTAGGAAAACAGAGACAGCTTCTGGAGCGACAGGCCTGGAAATCACACGGAACTTCTGACTTAAGACCTTATTTCCTTTCCCTTCGCCTCCTTTCTGCCTAGGTTTCCAGGTTCTTCCATCCTACTTCCACTGCACTCCACATCAGAGGAGAAAAACTACATCACCAGGCCCTGCGAGCAGACACCCTGGCCGGGCACCGCAGCAACAACACCTGCCCTCCAGCTCCAGTGGCTACGCCTAGCGGGTCTTGGGTGCATCTGAGGAGTCTTTAAAAGGCATTCTGCAGACAAGATATCTGCAGAATGAGAAGGACGCCAGCCTCCTCAGGAGGACAAAAGGCAGGGCCAAACCGACTTGGGGGCAGCAGGGCTCCCCTAAGAGGCCAGCTGATCCCTCCCCCATCCCTGCCAATGGCTCTGACACCAGGCCACACGTGCACAGAGGCCACACCTGAGTCAGCTCTCAATCTCCACCACTCATCCACCACTATGCTGCTGCTCAGTCCCTCCACACCCTGCCTGCAGCATCCCAGGCTAACAGTGGGGACCCCGTACGAAACCAGAGGACGCAAGCTCAACACAACACAGTAAGAGTTGTCCTCACAGCGACCTGCAGCAGGCAAAAGGGAAAATAATAGTCATGGTACCGAGAGCAGCACTCCATGCCCATCCTCCTGACAGCCACGTGCCCGGGCAGAGTGGGAAACAGGCTGAGTGGGCAGAAGGGCAGGGTGGGCAAGCAGCCACGCCAGAGCCAGGCCCAAGAGGGCCCAATGTGCTGCTCTGCAAGACAGAGGGTTCCAGAAGGGCACAGCCTGCTCTGGACAAGCCCAGTCTAGAGTGCAGGGGCTTCTGTGAAATGGAGACCAGCCCCATACTCCACATGCCCATAGCAAGAACAGGGGAGAAGGGAACATGCTGCAGGGTCACTGGCACATGCCAATCACTTTAAAAAAAAAAGGACTGTGGCGTGGCTGGAATGCTGTCTTCTGTACAGTCAACACAGAGAGCAGCAACCTGCACACGCTGGGCACTCGGAAGCCCTTCCAGGGTGGCAACACAGGCCCACCAGGACTGCTGGGCACACCTGGGAGCGCTGCGTCCTGTGTCCCAGTCAGATGTGGCCCGGCCAGGCTGGCTGTTCCTCTAGGCCACTTTCAGACAGGAGATCTTTGCCTCAGTGATAGCTAAGTGTGGCCCATTTACCCTACGATCCATGTGCATCTAGATGACTCCATCCATTAGTTCATATTCAGACCCCACTCGATGTTTGTCCTCGGCCCATACCAAGCACCTGGAAGTGGCTCTCAGGTACATCCCAGAAGAACACCAGAACTTTCAGACCTCACATTCATATAGCAGAACAGGGAAGTGAAGTGTCTGCTGGCCCTGCCCAGGACACTATCTAGGGCAGCCCACCACTAGGGTCGCCACCACAGCACCTCCACACCACAGTCTCACCAGGTGAATTCTACCTGCAAATGACGCCCCACCCAGCACCTCGAGCCAGTATGCAAGGGGACCTGAACAAGGAGAGGAAGGAACACAAGCCCACTTCCACTCCCCTCAACCTGCCTCCTCCCACTTACCCCTCACCTGCCTCCTCCCACTTACCCCTCAGCCTGCCTCCTCCCACTTACCCCACAGCCTGCCTCCTCCCACTTATCCCTCAGCCTGGATCCTCCTTCTTACCCCACAGCCTGCCTCCTCCCACTTACCCCTCAGCCTGCCTCCTCCCACTTACCCCTCAGCCTGCCTCCTCCCACTTACCCCTCAGCCTGCCTCCTCCCACTTACCCCACAGCCTGCCTCCTCCCACTTACCCCTCAGCCTGGCTCCTCCCACTTACCCCACAGCCTGGCTCCTCCCACTTACCCCTCAGCCTGGCTCCCCCTACTTATCCCTCAGCCTGGCTCCTCCCTCTTATCCCTCAGCCTGGATCCTCCCTCTTACCCCTCAGCCTGGCTCCTCCCACTTACCCCTCAGCCTGCCTCCTCCCACTTACCCCTCAGCCTGCCTCCTCCCACTTACCCCTCAGCCTGCCTCCTCCCCCTACTTACCCCTCAACCTGGCTCCTCCCCCTACTTACCCCTCAACCTGGCTCCTCCCACTTACCCCTCACCTGCCTCCTCCCACTTACCCCTCAGCCTGCCTCCTCCCACTTACCCCTCAGCCTGCCTCCTCCCACTTACCCCACAGCCTGCCTCCTCCCACTTACCCCTCAGCCTGCCTCCTCCCACTTACCCCACAGCCTGGCTCCTCCCACTTACCCCTCAGCCTGGCTCCCCCTACTTATCCCTCAGCCTGGCTCCTCCCACTTATCCCACAGCCTGGCTCCTCCCACTTACCCCTCAGCCTGCCTCCTCCCACTTACCCCTCAGCCTGCCTCCTCCCACTTACCCCTCAGCCTGGCTCCTCCTACTTACCCCTCAGCCTGGCTCCTCCTACTTACCCCTCAGCCTGGATCCTTCTCTTTACCCTTCTTCCCTTTCCACACCTGCAGCCCTGCCCCATGGGGAGCTGTGAGGGAAAGGCTGAGGACAGTTTCTCCTTCTGCTTTGGTAGAGGTTCTGTTTGCTTGTTTTAGCTCCACTGCTCAGAATCAGAGGTATATGCTGTATTTGAGTCAAGGAGACCATTTCCCCAGCAGCCCCAGGGCCACTAGCTAAACAGCCTCCTTGTGGGCACCTCTGGGCCTCCATCCTTCTTATTTCCAGGAGGCCCCTCACTGCCTCGCCGAGCGTACTCCAGCAAACTTCCTGGCAACTCTGGCCATGAATAGCCACCCAAGCAGCCACTCAGAGGCCAGAAGCAAGTACTAAGGGCAGCTTCTAAGAATGGACAAGGGGTAAACCAGAGCTCCAGAGGCCTCCCCGTACTAAGACCATCAGGTGGACTGGTGAATGCCAACCAAGGGGCGCAGGAAGTCAGAGTCTGAATGTCCACGCCTCCTCTGAGACTCCGTGATGATTCAAATGCCTGCCTGTCACTAAACTGGGCACAGCAGTGTGTGACTGGGTCCTCAAGCAACAGGATGTGCCATTCTCTCTCAGCAGTGCCCCAAGAACACGGCCCTCTTCACCCTCCTCTCTTCCTACACTTCCTTGGGCAAATCTGTCACCACTGCCAATGCCACTCAGGTCCTATTTAAAGGCCCGATCACTGGGGCTCTTTTCCTTCATGCTTTGGTGACTGAAGCCTCCTCCCTCGCAGCCTCCTGGACTCCGCTGTCCCCCCACGCTGGATTTATTAGGCATGAGCTAGTGCGACAAATCTAACAGAGGAGTCATGTGCTCACCACCGCCCCCAAGGCCCAGCCTGCCAGCTCCATGAGGCTGCTCTGGCCAGCACCCTCTCCCCTGCCTCCCCGCACCCTCCAGGGACACCTGCAACCCCCGGCCTCCTCCTGAACTCTGTATGCACCAGCTTCAGCCTTGCTACCCACGGAGGAGCCTGGGCGGCGTCAGCTGGGAAGCCCACCCCAACTCCAGCCTGAGGGGGCAGGCAATCTGGTGCGAGTTAGGTGTTTTCCTGTGCCCGAAGTTCTCCCTGGTGAACAGGAGATGGCCACAGCACCACCTCAGAGGAGAACCAGGCAGACCCAGCACTGGGGACGGCCTGCACCTGGAGAATGGGGACTGCACACACTGTGCTGAACTCCCAGAGGGGTCGTCGTTCTAAAACTGGTTAATTAAAACTAATGTACTGGTCGTCTTAAAATCGCTTCATGAGGGTCAATGGACCAGACACGAACTTGTAGCACAGTCTTTTCAGAATATGGGTTAAAACTGTCACTGGTCCCAGGAAAACACCGGCACGAGTGTGTGAAATCCCCTACAGCAATGTGACATTGCCACCACATGCAAGCCACACTGCGCTCCCAATCATTCATTTCTACCACATATTTATGTCACTCTGCAACAGACTGAAAATTAATTTTAAAAACACTGGTCCTTCTCCGTGGTTATTCTAAGCAGCACCATCCCGGAGGGGCAGGGAGCAGGTGTCTATTTCTTTTCTACACCCCCAGAGCACCTCACGGCGGGGGGTACCCAGCGAGGACTGAACAGATGAAAACACAGTTTCAGAGACACGTTGATTATCAAATGACCTCAGAGCAGAATTCACGTGAGTGGTGTCTCCAGTTCACAAAGAATCTTGGAAACGGAGCTAACAGCCGGTCCAAAACTGACCAATGAGTAAAAACAACTCTGACCCCAGAAATATTTTCCATACTATCTACTGACTTAGCACTGTGTAGAGCTTTACTAAAAATAAACAAATAAAACCTAAGCAATGTCAATATTGACCTTCCCTGCAGGACTCCAGAGCGGGACAGATACGGCGCTGCCATGGGCAGTCCTGGAAGATGCTCCATGCCCTCAGGTCACCTGGCACCCAAGATACCAGCCACGTTGCAGACCCTGCAGACCACAGCAGGGCACAGCCCACCACTCCCGCTGGGGGCCCTGAGGGCCTGCATCTCAGCAAGCTCAGTAGACAGACATCCATGATGAGCAATGCCTGGGAGAGGGAACAGCAAATTCCACCAGATCTTAACTGAGAGCAAGGTGGCGAGACAGAACGGGGCTCTGGAGGTGGGTGGAGGCTGAGCTGATCAGAGGACTCCAGGGAAGGGGGCCCCAGAGTGGAAACCTTGCAGCCCGCCCCAGGGCCAGGTCAGCCTCCCCCCATCTCTGGGCTCCTGTTCCTCTCTCCACCATCCTAACAGCCACAGCCTTTCCCAGGTCACAGGTTCCACACACACTCGCCCCCCTCCCTGAACTCTGGGCAATTCCTGGAAAACAGGGCACCTTTTCCAGACCCAAGGACACGCCCTCCGCATTGCCCCCTGACACACACACACACAAGCCTCTTCATGAGCTAGGTCTCCACCCAAGGTCCTCAGCAGTGAGTGAGGACGGGGTCTGACACGTCCTGGAGTCCCACTCCCTGGGCCAGGTCCCGACTTAGTGGGTCTATGATCACCATTTCCTGAGGATAGCTGATGCCCTGGTGGCAGACCCAGCAACACATATCACCAACCCCTCTGCACACCTGACCTTCCCCAGCCTCTGACTCCCAGTGGGGATTAAAGACACCTGGCCCCTGTTGTGGAACTCACACTGGCTGTGGGGGGCCGGGGGCAGGGCAAGAGGAGCAGGCCACAGGCAGCGGGGGAAGAGGAGCAGACCACAGGCAGCAGGGGAAGTGGAGCAGACCATGGGCAGCGGGGGAAGAGGAGCAGGCCACGGGCAGCAGCATCCACATGTGCATAGGTCCTGAGGAGACAAGCTGTCTCACAGATGGAGCCCACCGAGTGTGAACCACCCCTTGGGACTCCGCTTCCCCCGCTGGTGACCCACAGGTGTCCCAGATTCATCCCTGAAGTCCCGTTTCTCAGGGTCAGCCAGCTCCTCAGCTTTGCACTCTCGGAGGGTGACCACAGACGCGGCTCCAGTCACCCAGAACCACTGCACCCCACAGGCAGAGCTTGAGCTTCCACTAGCACACGTCAACCTGACTCTACAGAGGCTTCTCCAAGGAAAACACTCAGCCAGAAACTCCTGAGTTCCTCCCTTTGCACTTTCCCCACGCTTGGGGAAAAAAATTAAATTCCCCCCACTCCCTGGGGCAATTTGATCTGGAAAGCAGCATCGACCCACCTACAGAACTGTCTAAACCAAGGCCCCCAAGTCCAAGTCCACTGGGTTCTGGAGGCCTTAGCTCATCTGAGGTCTGATTTTCTTCACGTTCTCCAAGCAGAACAACTTATCACAACAGGAGGAATACAGGACCAGACACAGAAATCCAGACAGTAAAGAGCTTCCCATGGAGGAAAATAAACCCAGGAATGAGCCCACACATCTGCACCCACATGATTCTCCACAGAGAGGTCCTCTGGCTTCCTAAAAGACCCACTTCCTCCCCCAGGGAAACATCGCCCAGCTAAAGCTCACAGGTACACACAGTGACAGCCTTACCATAGTCCCCAAAGAGCCCAGCTGAGAACCCAGGCCCCAAACAAACCCCACAGCCCTGACAGGTCCAAACAAGGGCTTGTGGGACAAAGCCAGACCTGCTCTTCCAGGCCAATGTAGCCATGCCACCTGGGAGGAGGCGCCTGCATGTGGGCCATTACCCAGGTGTGGACCTCTGCTCTGCCGCCGGCCATTTCCAGCTTAAATACAAACTTCAGCTGGGAGCCACACTTATCAGGACAGAAGGAGTAAAGTAGCTGAGCTTATCCATATCACCCAGTACCAAGAGGGACCAAGACTTCAAACAGTCTGTTATCCAAAAGATTCTAACACACCAGCCATGGGCAGCAGGCAGGAAGACGCAGGAAGCCCACCTACAGGTTTTTCTACAGGTAAGGACAGACACAGCTAAAGCAGAGGTACTCAAGGTGTGATTAGCAATCACCTGGACAGGCTGTTTAAAATGCAGATTCCTGAGCTCCTCCCACTCTGACCCAGCAAGTCTGTGTAGAAGAGAGGCAGGCACATCTACATTTTTTAATACAGTTATTTTATTTATTTATTTTTATGTGGTGCTGAGGATCAAACCCATGGCCTCGCATGTGCTAGGCGAGTGCTCTAACACTGACCCACACCACCAGCCCCACACCTGCATTCTTAAGGAGCATCCTAGCAACTCTGTGCAAGTATTACAGACCCTGAGAAATGACCATCAGGTAAGCTCCTCCTCCTCCACCCCACAATGGTTCAGCAATACTGTGAGCAGCTGAAGAAGCAGGTCCTCAGACCCAGATTCTGTCCTAAGAGGCACGGGAGGCAGGAGTTCAACAGAGGTGTCTATCCTTCCCTGAACACTGGGATTCAGGAAGCCCTGCACCAGGGGGCCACACCAGGGCCCTGGGGCCAGGCAATGAATGCATCCCAGATGGGGAGCTGTCACTTGGTCTCCCAGGCAACTGGTCGACCTGTCCTGTCTTCCCAGACAGCTTAACAGTATCATCCCTTAGAAGGAAGCACATTTTTTTTTACCTCTTTGCACCTCCTCAGCTGTCTACAATACTTCTGTGTTAGGAATTTTCAATGCTAATAACAAAGCCAACAGGAGTCACCAAAATAAAACAAGTCCAGGGACAGTTGGTGTTATAAAAACAAAGAGGCTTCCCGGCAGCCCTCTCTGGCACCCTTGCAGGGTCATTACCCTGTGCTTGGTACCCTGAAGTGCCATGGGTGGGATGCTCACCCTCCTCTCCATGGCCTGCCTTCCTCTTGGGAATGAATGTAAGCTGCCTGAGGGCAGGGGCTTGGCTGGCGCCTGGGACTAGAATAGGTGCCAGTTCATGAAGACATTAACACAACGCAGAAAGAACTCCTGCACTGGAGGACAGCATCGGAGAGTCTCCCTGTGGGAGAGGCTCCCTGTAGGAGAGGCTCCAAGCTGAGAACCAGGACAGTGACACTGCTGCAGAGGGAGCAAGGCAGGCATAGAAACCAGAACCACTGGGTGCCTGGAGGGAGAGAATCAGGGGAGCAGGCGCCAGGGGTTCAGGGTGCCTGGGTGCCATCATAAATACAGCAGGAGACCCTGGGTGCAGCTAACAGAGGCTGACCTGTCCCCAGCAAGTCAGTGTGGCACCCATGGCCCCACTCTGCATATCAGGTCATTCGACCTTCCCAGCCACCCTGTGGAGTGGGAGCAAAGGAGCAGGTGAGGAATGTGACCAAAGGTAGCCCGTGATGGAGCACAACTCAAGCTGGGCGGCCTGGCTGCAGGCAGAGGCGTGGAGCTGAGCAGGGAGGATGGTGGGAAGTCTGGACATGACTCCAGGAGTGGTTCAGTCACCAGAGGGGACTGGGCCTTCTCACTTGTTCCCTTAGATCTGGGCTGAGAGAGGGCACAACTTCTAAATAAAACACACCAGGCCCAGGCTGGGCTGGCAAGCTGGGCCTCACAGATGCCTGATCCAGCCCGCCCAGGCAGGGGTGCCCCGGCCCTGCAGGATGCCTTCTCCTCTGGAGATCAAGGTTCTCAAAGTGGGCTCTGGACCAGCTGCAGCAGCAGATCACACGGAATCTTGTTAGAAATGAAAATTCCGGGGCCCCACCTCAGACCTCCTGAATCTGAGAGAACCAGCAACCTGGGGATTTGGGTGGTGGTGCTTGTTCCTTTTTCTCTTGTGATGCCGAGTACCAAACTGGGAACTTGTAAGTCAGTGTGAGTCCAGCGCTCTGCCCCGAGCTGCACTGCAGACCCCCAGTGGGGTCTGAAAAAGCCCTCCAGGGAGTGGACACACTAGCAGGCTGGAAACCAGTGTGGGGCTCATCTCCTACAACACCGCATGGCCGACTCTGGCTGCTCTGCACACCAGGCCATCCTCCCTGGACCACCGGGGCTCCCAATGCCTGATGCCTAGGACCCTTACCACTGCCCCAACTCATTGAATTTCCTGGTCATACTTATGATTCAACTGCTAGGCCTCTTCAGCCCCATGGAAGAATTCCTCTTCCTTCCTATGTTGGAGTTTCATTTCATGGTCAGCCTTATAACCTCAAGGTAGATACAAAGGGTACTAGACTTTTTTCCAACACCTCTCAGTCACCAGATTTCCTTCTTCATTTATTCATCCCACTTTCTTCCATATATTCCAACAAAAATATATGCACTCATCCCTGTCCTCAGGAAATGGTCCCATCAGTGGGAGATAGCAAGATGCAAATATATAATTTCCATGATACACCAGCAAGGCCTGAAGTCCTCAGGCTGAGACAGGGGTGAAGATGGACATGTGCAGGCCTGAGGGGAGTTCACCTTGGCCAACATGTGAGTGCAGAATCTCTGCAGGTTCCACTCTCAGTTCTCAGGCTAGGGTGGCTCAGCGGTAGACCACCTGCCTAGCATGCGGGAGGCCATGGGACCAGCCCACAACATCATGAAAAAGAAGAAAAGGAAGAGGAGATCAGGAGCACATGAGAGGGTGAGCCTGGTTCAGCCCAGGCAGAATGGCTGAAGAACCAGCCTCCCTGACCTAGGCAGAGGCAGCAGAGCAGGGTGGGGCCTAGGAGGTAGATAGGAGTCCAGGAGGAGGACAGACCAGCATATGCAAGGGCCCAGGACAGAGAAAAGTGGGCCTGAGGCCTGAAAGGGAGTCAGGCATGTGGGTAAAACTGGGGAGGATTGAGAGACAGAAGAAAATGACGGACACATGATGCTGACATGCGGATATGACATGAGGGGAAAGGAGAAATCAAGAACGACTCTCACTTTCTTGATTCCCTGTGTTAGATAAAGGCTCAGACCATTCTGTTTCCACAGGGCAAAGAATCACACAATACCCACCAAGTCCTGAGGGAACACAATCAGAGGGCCAGCAGGGAGGGTGAACTTCCAGCTCTTCCCCAGAAGCTTCTCTACAAGGGATCCTCATTGAAAGATCCTGCCCAGTCCCCTGGGAGCCACTTCCACAACACTCTTGCCACTCTGAACAATGACAATTATGACAAACAGCTACAAATGGACAGCTTCTACTAGGAGGAGTTTCTCACACAAATGTAAGAAAAAATATTCACAACTGTTCACAGGTTTCTAAAGAGCACAATTAAACTAATTTATAAATGGGAAGTTATGTAACTACCCCAACCGCAAAGATGCTAACCCAGAATTCAAATCCATGGCTGCCCAACTGGGAAGCCCACACTTCCTCCTTTAAATCCACATTCCCACCATGTGGGAAATATCGTCTCTGATGGATGGCAGTGCAGTTTTAGATGCAAAAATGAACTTTCCAAAGTGTTAACAGGTTCTGATTTGAACCCTGAATAATTAACTATTTTATGTGTGTAACAGAAATAAATAAAAAACATGTATATGTGATTGATACAAATTTTACATATACACAGTGCAACAAATTCAGGAAGTCGTACTATAACTGCCTAGCCCAAAAAAATTTCTTAAAATGCTTAGGGCCGGGAACAGTGGCACATGCCAGTAGTCCCAGCAATTTGGGAGGCTGAGGCTGGAGGATCGAAAGTTCAAGGGCAGCCTTGGGAACTTAGACTCTGACTCCAAAAAACTTAAAATAAAATGTGCTGGGGATGTGCCTCAGTGGTTAAGCACCCCTGGGTTCAACCCCCAGTACAAAAAAAAAAAAAAAAAAAAAGTTAATGTAAAGGAAACATTTGAATAACTATACAGGTGATGCAAGGATAGGGTAGAAACCTTGAGAGGGCAATATGAACAGTTGAAGCCTAGGATACTGCTCACCAACCACCCAAGAACAGCCAAGCACCTGTCCAATATTGTACCCAAATATGATGCCACACAAAACTCTGCTCAAGAAAGATAAAATATTTGTTGTCTTGGGGAAAGAAAGTAACATCAGGACAGGATTTACATAAATCCTCCCTAAGGCAGTACTGTTTCTGACATAAATATGGGATTGGCCATCCATCTCAGCTTATTCTCCACTCCCCTAGCTTAAAGCAGTTAAGTTTCACAGGTTAAAAGGGAAGTATTAGAAGTAGCCTTTGGCCAGGTGAAGTGGCTCATACCTGTAATCCCATCAGCAAGGGAGGCTGAGGCAAGGGGATCTCTTGAGTTCAAAGCCAGCCTCGGCAAAAGTAAGGCACTAAGCAACTCAGTGAGACCCTGTCTCTAAATAAAATACAAAATAGCCCTGGGGATGTGGCTCAGTGATCGAGTGCCCAAAGGTAGACTTTAACATCACTTTCAGTTTTAGGATTCCACAAAATAACCCCTGAAATTCAAAATTATTCTTTCCAGAATCACAGAGGCCCCAATCCTGAAATGAGTGTTGTCTGAAAAATAAATGCTAAATAAGCCCAGAGAACAACCTAGGCTGCCATCCCATTACTGAGGCACTGCCACCTGTCATACTGCCCTCTGCAAAGATGTGGCAAGACATTACAAAAAGATCGACCAATAAATGCTGTTGTCTCCACCAAAACTTTTAAGAGTTTCCTGCCAGTGATTTTAAGTTAACTTTCTTTACACGCGGTCCTTCATCATATTCTCGATTCTTTCAGTCCCTTAATTAAGTTCCTTCTGAGTCAAGGTTACAGGGTGAGGTTATGGGAGGGGAAGAAACCTGCAAATCTCATCAAACTCTCATTTTCTTGTTAAGCCTCTGCTGGGAACCACCTGTGAGACCTTCCCAGCTCCATGTGAACGGACTCCACTGACGCCCAAATTTAATGTACTAAGGAGCAACAACTCTTTTCTTGGTTGATTTCTCAGACACATTACTACTAGCACAGTTTTGCCAGAGCTAGCACTCACCCTCCCTCTATTATTAATGAAATAGGCACCTTTATCAAAAAACAAGTCTCAAAACCCCTCCTTGCCTTATTTACAGAGCCTTTGCTGTGAAATCAGGGGGCCTATAAACTTGTAATAGAGGGCTTTTAGATTCACAGAAAGATAAGTTCTGATACTGGTCACCTGTGTTTAGCTGCACAAAACACAAGATGGGTGGGCTGGCTGGCAAACTCTGAAAGCACAGCTGGGTAGCAGGTGATCCAAAAAAAAGAAGAAAAAGTTGGGGGGGGGGGGCAAGTCCCTGGGCAAATTGTGTAGCCAAGGGTGATCATTACTCTAACTGGAGAGTTGTTATATAATTATTTGTTAACTCCTGACAAACATACACATAGCTACAAAATGCCATGGTTACCCCACTCATTGAAACTAGTGCACCTGGTGGAAGAGTCAAGGTTTCTCCAATTAATTTCATTCAAAGAAATAAGCAATCCTGGGACCTATTCCCTTCCAAGGTAACTAGTCTGCTTTTACATACACAAAACAGCCTCCAGCAATTAAGCCAATAGCCTGTAGGGACAAAAATCAGTTTCTCCTTAATACTGATTTTTAAAGGGGAGAAGGGATACACAGGTATGTTCATAGAACTAAATATATTTATCACCTCGATAAAAAACGACTTGCTTTCTAAACTGGAAAATTTGAAAAGGGTCCCTCCCCCATCCGTCCCTGCTCCGCTGGCGCAAAACGCAAGACCTTAGTGTCGGATGCACTGCATTCCAACATTTTTCAAAAAGTTTACCAGGATTTACCAAAGCGGCGGAGAGAAAAATAAACCAGGCAGAAGCGGAGGAAAGAGAGCAGGAAGGTTTCGACAGGAAAGAAGCCGGTGAAGCGCCTGGCAGCGCAGTGCCAGGCCCGATAACCGGGAGGCGACCCGGTACCCGGAGAGCGAGCGCCCCAGTGGAGCGCGGGGAATGACAGCCGCCCGGTCTTGGTCGCCTGGGGTCCCCAAGCCCACCAGCCCGGCCCCCGCCTCCAATCCCCCTCTCCGACCCTTCCCCCGCAGCGCCGGCGATGCCCGCTGGGCCAACTTGGCCCCGGGTCAGCGCTGCAGAGCGCGGCCCCAGCAGCTGCGGAGGCCGCCGGCGCCCTTACCTCCTTCTGCTTGGGGTCCTGCGGGTAGACATCGGGCGGCCCGAGCCGGGGGCGCTTCAGCGGTCTCTGCTCATAGCTGAGAAGCCCGAAGGCGGCCATGATCTCTCATGTTAACCGGCGAAATGAATGAGAGTTGGAGCTGGAGCAGCCGCCTCTGAGCACCAGGGAGCAGCACTTTGCAGACAGACTCCCTCTCCCCTCCTCGCTCGCCCGCTCGCTCGCCGTGGCGCTGCAGGCAGGAATAAAGCAGGTTGGATGCTGCCGCTGCCCGGCACGCAGACACGCACTGATGGGGGCAGCCTTCGGCCGGCACCCGGCTGCGCTCGAGCCACGGGACGCACCGCTCGGGCGGCGGCGGGGCTGGAGGTCGGCCAGGGTCCTCCGCGGCGTCTGCCTCCCGTCACCCCCCACCCTGTCCCCAGGGGGAGGAGCAGCTGATGAGAACGTGTGACTTTTTTCACCAATGGACCCAAACCCACCCCATCAGAGCGCAGGATGGAGGTGGGGGAGGGGCACGGGAGGGGGGAAAAAAAACTTTTCTTGGCGCCTAGGCGGGTGGCTCAAGTGCTTGCCCAGGGCGAGGGTGGCCCTCCTCCCCCGGGAGAGGCTGCCAATCGGCTCGCCCCCGCCCCTCCTCCTCCTCGTCAGGGACCCTTCCCTGCCGCCACGAGCCCCGCAGACCCCGCCACCTGGGCGCAGACCCCGCGGCACGGAAGGGAGGGCGGCTGGGGGTGGGGGAGGCAGAGATGCGGGTGAGAGGAAGCGGCCAGTGCCTCCTAGACGCCCGCCAGGCTCCGGTGGCGCATCCGCGGTTTGGGTCCCCTCGGCGACTCCCGGCAGGCGCCAAGGAGCACAGCCGGCGGTCGCGGCTGCCGCGGCGGCTGGAGGGGGCCGTGCTCACGGTGGCGCGGGGCCGACTTAACCCTTTGCTGCCCCTCCAGTGGCTGGGGAAGCGGGCCGAGGGGGATGGCTGGGAGCGCCGACGGGGACAGCCAGCCCTCAGGCGTCGCGGGTTGGACCGGGCTGATCCAGCCCGCGCCCTCCCCGGCCGCTGCGCCTCCCCGCCCCCACCCCCAACAGTTTACCTGTTGGTCCCCAGCTAGCGGGCAGGGGCCGCCACCGGCGGGGGCACTCCAGCGGCCGCAGCCTCCATGGTTCGGGGTGGGAAGGGGAAATTGGATTTTTTTTTATTGGTGAGATCTCTGTCTCGCTCGGACCAGCTCCGGGGACGCCGAGAAGTTTGCCACCGATGGGGGCGGCGAGCGACGCCGGCTCGCCGCCGGCGTTCTCGCCCCCACGGCCCGGGAGCGCGAGCTTCCGAGTTGGCGGACGGCGGCGCGGCGGCCGCACTGAGCATGCCCAGCTCGGCGGCCGGACCGCGGAGGAGTTGGCTGCGAGCGCGGCGGGCGCTCCGATCCGCCTCTCCGGGTTTTCGCAGCCGCAGAGCGCGCAGCCCGCGGGCCCTGGCGCCCGAGCTGGCCGTGGTGTGAACCTGGGTGAGGGAGAAGGCGCCATGGGGACCCCCTCCAGGCCTCAGGCTGCGCCCTCCGCTCCGACCTCTCTTGAGGTCGCTGTCACCGTGGCCTGGACCGGAAACCTCACCTGCGCCGAGCGCGCTGATGGAGTGGGAGGCGGCGATCCTCTAGGGGAGATGGTCATCCAGCCCGCCCGCGCTCCTCGCTTGCTTCGGGGCGTGGGCACCGAGATGCTGGGCCACCTGCCGCAAGCACTGCGAGACCAGAGCCTCCGAGGCGGGCCGGGCCTGTCCTCAGGGACCCCCCGGGAGGATGCGCCCGCACTCGGCCAGGAATGATGGCTGCCATTTATGGGGCCTTCGCCTGGTGTCAGGATCTTGACAGTTGGAATCTGCTTCTTACGTAGGCTTTACAGGACCCTCTTAATGCAGGGAGAAATCGAGTCAACTCGGGAGGTTCAGTGACTAGTCCAGAGCCCCAAAGCTAGCCTGATCTCAAGTTTCTGACCTATCCACCTCTACTTGGAGTTGGAAGCACTGGCTGTCCGACCTGCCCGGGCCTAATGGTGTCAAGGTCCCCACAGCTTTAGGTATTTCCTGGACTCCTGTTTCCCAGTTTTTCAGAAGATGCATGCAGAATCTAACCTGAAGCCTGGTACACAGGTGCTCAGGAGACCGTGGTTGCATCTGCTGACTAAGTTCAGAGGAGGGAAGGAGGAGGTAGATAAGGGGATACCTGCAAACGGGGTATGAGGGGAGGCAGGGCGGTAGTTTGGGGCTTCCTAACCCTAACTTCTAGAAAACAGTTACCGACCCACCGCCTGCAGGCACTTCCCATTGGACTTTCCCACCCTGTCTCGGGGACTTTAATACTAGAGGAGTAACTTGATGATACCAGCTGTTGTAATACAGGCATCTAATCTAGCTCTCTTGTTTAAGAGATAGGACAGTCAGTCTTATTAGTATCTGACTTTGTTAGGAAAATTATCAAGCATACCAAAGGGTAAGGAAATTATGTAATTGTTGCCAAAACCTTGGTCCTTGTCCCTGATGCCAATCCAATAATGAGAACATGGATTTGAGAAAAAAGGAAGAAGATGGTTTATTGTTTTGCTAGCAAAGGAGAAACACAGGGGACTCCTGTCCCAAAGGCTGTGATTCTGCCCATCTGCTCAAACAGGGGGCTTTTATAGAGGTGATTCAGAGAAAATGAGATTAGGTAGAGGTCAGGCAGAAGTTTAGGAAAAAGAAGATTGGGAAAAAAAAAAAAAACATAAGTTTCAAAACTACAAGGGATATAGTCAAACCATCAAGTGAAGCCCTGTTACATAATCAACCCTCAGGTCCTCATCTTCCACCTACAATTCTCTACCATTTTTATTCCACCTATTTCCCCGCCCCCAATACCTGATAGATACTCCTATTGGGACAGTTTGAATTCATCATTGCAATGCAGATTCACAACATGGGACCTGGCACATGCTGGGCATTCCAAAAAACCTTGGTAAGAAGGGGAGTGCATTTATGATCTCAACATTAGTGGTACTCCAGGGATACCATGTGGTGCTACTCAATCAAAACCCTCCAGTTGTGGGAAATGAACCCTGAATTCTCCCTTTATGACATAGAGAGGCAAGTGTCTTCACTGCAGCACTTTGAAGCACTTAAAATCATACCTACCCATAGGATTTTTTTTTTTTTTGCATGCTAGTGGTTGAACCCAAGAGTGCTCTACCTCTGAGCTACATTCCCAACCTTGTTTTCACTTTTTGAGACAGGATCTCCATAAATTGCCAAGACTGGTCTTGGATTCTCCTTCCTCAGCTTCAGGAGTTCCTGGATGCTGCCCACACCCAGCACGGGCAACTGAACCAAAGTTACTCGTGTGAATTTGGGGTGACACAAAATATCACGCACACAGACATGGAATATCTTATTATAAGCTTCAGGACATCTTCCCTGGTTCCCAGCCTCAGCTCCCACAAGGGGGGGCCAGAGAAAGTCATGAGAGATAATGAGAGAGGGAGCATGAGTTCTGGAGTTTGCTTTTATTGGGGGACTCTGTTTCTTAGAACAGTGTACCCAAAAAAGGGGCAAGGGGTAGGATTACAAAAGAACAGGTGAGTGTAACTCAACCCCACCAGGTAACACCTACTCCTGGAGCCACGCCTCATTATCATAGCGGAGGTAAAGCCCAGGTTATTGCAGGGCGCAGTAATTGTTCAGTATCTCTTGCTCAGGACTTAAGAGCATGTATTTCAGAGCGGCTCCCAACACCTGGTACAAGTGTGTACCACCTTGCCCAGCTTCTACCCATAGGGATTTTTCTCTTAACATCAAAATGTGTCAGTAGTATGCCCTGGTGTTGGAAAGAAGGGTAAGGAATTGTCTTCACCCTTCTACATTTTAAACTCCCTCACCCCATTTAAAACAGTCTGACATGAATTCTTTGGCTCTTTCAACACAAAAATAAATAAAACAAAACAGTGATTAATATGCTGAGAAACTTCCCCCCAAGTCATTCTTTGACTATGTGAACCACCCATGAGCATTGGAGTCCCTGACCTGGCACTTGAGATCCAATTCACCCCACTACCAGCCCGACTCTTCCCCTCACTCCCAATCCTTGTTAGCCCACTCCTTTCCAAGTGTGGAATTCCCAGGCCTTCCCTTCAGGATCCCCCTGTTGATAGCCCTTAGAGTCTGGATTCTTATAAGAAGCTGGCTCTCAACTGCTCAGGTTCAACGTGATCCTTTGGCTCTTTCAGAATGCCCATAGCACTTAATTCTTCTCTTCTTTGATTACCTCATCATTTATTGGCATGCATTCAAATACATCACACAGGATGGTCTTGTTCCTCCATGCCTACTTTACTGTCATACACTCCAAAATTAGTCTGCAAGCTAACACAGGCCAACTTAGCATGGTGGACTTAACCTAGAAGTCACTGTGTTGGGCTGTGCTTGATTTTCCCACATGGCGCTAGCTAATGCAGCAGATAGGCAAAAACTGTCCTTGAATAATGTGGGTCCCGTTTGGTAAAGCCTAACCCTCAGTCTGGCAAAAAATATGAATTCTGGGACATTGAATTGTGAGGATGAAATGTGGTTGGAGAAAGATGAATTATAAACCATTGTAAGCACATGGGGCTCTATCTCCAGGTTTCATGATAGCTCTCCAGGGTAGCTCTTGGAGGTTGACAGGTTTTAAAAGCTGACCTCTTTCCTGGGTCATTCCATGGGCTCCTCAAAGATCCCTCAGCACCTGAAAACCCCCCAACTGTTTCTGTTTCCTCCACAAGCCTTGGTTTCCAGCATTCTGCAAGGAGTGTCCCACAGTTGGGATCAGTCTTGTATTCTCCAGTAAAGTCCCCTTCAGTTAGCTCATTAATCTGCACACATCCAGCAGACATCTCTCAACAAGCCTTCTCTCCTTGCCAACTGTGGCCATGTTCTGCAAGCCACAGCTTACCCTGGAAGTCCTCCAATCTGGGTCAGACATTTGTAGCTCAGGTACACATATTGCAGAGGACAAAGGTCGAATGCCTAGCTTAGTGGTCCCCTGAAAGTTCTTTTTGTGAAGCCTGAGGTGAAGAAGAGCATTTCTTTGGCAAAAGGCACAAACAAAATCATATTTGCGGAGGAGATTTCAAATATGAGAATGGAAAAATGCCAAGAACGGAGGCAGACTGTAAGCCATCAGGATCTGTCATCCTATTATTCCCATTTTACAGATTAGCAGGTGGACCACCAGAGGTGAAGCTGCTGACCCAAGGCCATTGAGTCAGCAAGCAACAAAGCCAGGTCAAACCTAGCTCACTCAGCTCCCCAACCCATGCTGATTATGGTCAATGTGCTACATGTATTAATTATCATTTACACAACACATACAAAGGTGAGCCTCAGAAGACAGTTCTGGTGTAAGAGAAGTAGAATTCCTGACAGCTCACTCTGCAGAGCTGTGTGCTTCCACTCAAGTGGAAAGAAACAATTCTCAGTGTATTACTTGTAGGTGAAGTAATTAAAGTTGCCGGGTTTTCTCACGGGATGGATGCTTGTCCAGGTGTATATATTACTGTTTTGCTAACAGATTGTCTGCAGGCAGTCTTGCTTAATTTCAGTTTTTCTTATATCCCTATTACATTTAAATGTATTTGTGTTATGCCTACTTCTGAATCAAAGAAGAAAATCTCTATTTTAGCCTCTTAAAGAAAAGGAAAAATGAAAATGACTTGGAAGGTGGGTATTAATTGTGGAATATTTCATCCAAATTGAGTTTTTAATAGCATCTTCATGCTTGTACAGGTGAAAGAACGTAGGCATTGGGAGTCTCAAGTAGCAGTGACCAGTAAATTATTGCCAGCCAAATATGCACTTCATAATTTTCTGGTAGCCACATTTTAAAAAGTAAAAAGAAATGGAAGAAAATAATTTAACAATATATTGCTTAACCCAATATAACAGAAATATAATCATTTCAACATGTGATCAGTATTTAAAAAAAAAAGGTATCAATGAGACATTTTCCATTCTCATTTTAGAATAACTCTTCCAAATCTGGTACATTTGATATAGCATCTCGCATTTCAGACCAGTCACATTTCATGTGTTCAATGGTCCCATGTGGCTAGTGGCTACCAAATTGGCCAGCCCAACTCTCTAAAAGCATATTTCAGACCTAGGACTTTGTGACATATAGTATCTTAATAAGATTACCAAGGAAGCAGCCAGGTTTCCATATGAAGAAACAAAAGCAATAAAAGGAATAAAACAATAGAGAGTTTGAGAGATACAGAAGGAACATAAACACAACTCAGGAGGACAGTGCATATCCCCAAAGCAGGTGGAAGTTTCAGAGGGGCAAGGACACAGGAAAAATCTGGAGACTTGAAAGCAAGGGATGAGATGAGAGTTTGCATTAGGAAACTGAACCGATGAGAAGAGCAAAGATTTCACCTATTCCCTAGCCCAGCAGTTTCTGCACATTAACAAAATGAGAGCCGGGCCTGGCTGGTTTCTGGAGAGAAAGCACACAAACTTCGGGTGCTGTTAATTAGGGTCACATATTCAACTTTCAGCACCAGAATCTTAATTTGTTAGCTAATCCAGAACAGTTCAAGCTCTACAAGGTAAACAAATGCTAAACACAATCAAGTGTTCAGTAGGAAATCAGAATGCTGGTTTACTGACACATGGGGAAGTACACTTTTCAAGGGACTGAAATAGGTAAGTCCATTTTTCAGATCATCCCTCCCTAGTTTTAAAGCTGGTTGTAAAACGAGATTAGTATGCAAAGGTTTGGTGAGCAGAAAATTAAAGTGAAGGGAGTTGGTGATCTCCCGGGAGTCCTCAATGTGATGGCCCCCAGGAGAACTCAGCCTCCGTGGACAAGAATGAGAGTGCTTTCCTTCCATACACAGACAGGGCATCACTGTCCAGTCCCTTTACCACTTGCTTTACACCAGAGGTTCCTGGTGGCCCACCTACATGTTTCGTTCATTTGTTTTGTTTTTGAGTTCATACAAAACTTCCTGGGCTCTCTGGGAAGGTCTGCCTGCACCAGGTTTCCACACTCTCCTGTGGCATCAATCTGTCAAGAGCTGAGGAGCACCTGCTACCTTGAATATGGGTGTTGTCACAGCCCAACTGACCAGCTTCCCTCAGAGGACAGGCTCACCTGACTGGCTCCTGAGCTTATGGGAGTGGGATGCCTGCCACCTGGAGACTTCTGGTAACTAGGCCTGGCTTCCAACTTTTCTGCTGAAGGAGAAAGACACACCAGTTTTAACTTCCATGATAGATATCACTTTTTTAATATTTATTTTTTAGTTGTAGGTGGACACAATGCCTTTATTTTATTTTTATGTGGTGCTGAGGATCGAACCCAGTGTCTCATGCACACAAGACGAGCACTGTACTCCTGAGCCACAACCCCAGCCCTAGATACCGCTTTTTTATCGTTACCTGCTGAAGAATCACATCTTCATCATCAGTTAGTTGTAGATTGTAACTTATCAGTCAGGAACATAACATCTATTACTAGTTAACCTTGTAATTGTTAACTGTGAACTATTTCTGGATTTGAAGATGATTTCTTCTCCCAGTTTTTAGAGGCATGCTCTTACAAATCCTTCCATACTCTCTGCAGTCTGACAGGGCAAGAAAAACATATTGGAATATAGATGAAGTTTTGATATTACACAAGATTCCTCTTGATGGATTGAAATGGTGAGCTAAATGGAATATGATCAAATTTCATTTAAGAATAAACTCTTTTTTTCCCTACCTACTGGACATATCAAAGACAATTTGGTTACCTACTGTTTACCAAATCTAAAGTTTAAATTCTAAGCAATAAAAACCAAATGCGGCCAGCCCTTTGCTCTCAGTAGCATTTGGGGAATAGTAGTACACAGATCAATTACATGAATCCTTCATAGAATAGTATTTTTATTAGTGCTATTAAGCCATTGCCCAACATTCTCTCCACCCTGCCTTTTCCCAGCACTGCTAACAAATAGCAAAATTTACCCGTTTCATTTTCATCTGCCTTCATTTCTTCGGCTCACCCTCTGGCAGAGCTGCTGTCAGTCAGCCAAAATGGTCAGCAAGAAGACAGATGAAAAGAGAAGCAGCATTCCATTAAGCCTTCAAATAAGACTTGACTAGTCCAGCATTGACTGCAAATGATCTGATGAAGGCAGTAGCTTAAGCCTCTCCACCTGCTCTTCCTGTTTGGACTTCACCTTGGTCCTCAGCACTCCTCCCTCTCTGCTCCCGCCCTCCCCGTTCAGGCTCTGTGGTCATCTTCTGCTCCAGTCTAGCTGCTCACAGCCTCCTCTAGCCCGCTCATGACTGCTCAGGATGCCCCCAGTTGACCTGAATGTCTTCTTCATTACTGCAACCCTGACTGGCCCATTTCCTATTAGGAGGACTGACCCAGGGACCTAAGTATTCAGGGGTCAGGCGAAAAGGGAGGTCCTCTTGTTTGCAGTGGCGGTGTGCACATTTGCAGACTGAATATAAAAGTGTGTCTAAGAGAGAATTTCACAAATCAGGATGGAAAGGTGTGTCAAATCAGCAAGAGCCTGGAAGAGCAGGGAGTTAGCCGTCCAGGTAAATGAGAAGCAGCTGTGATAAAAGTGGAAGAAAGGAACCGGGCGCATGGTACACGCCTGTAATCCCAGCGGCTTAGAGGCTGAGGGAGGAGGATTGCGAGTTCAAAGTCAGCCTCAGCAAAAACGAGGCACTAAGCAACTCAGTGAGACCCTGTCTTTAAATAAAATACAAAATGGGGCTGGGGATATGGCTCAGTGATCGAGTGCCCCCTGAGTTCAATCCCCAGTACCAAAACATACAAACAAACAAACAAACAAAGTGGAAGAAAGGGGCCCTGGGGTGGTCTCAGTGCATGCCTTATATAGTTAGGGCTGTTCTAACGAAGTACCATAGACTCGTAGGTTAAGTAATAGAAACATGTGTCTCACTATTCAGGAGGCTGAAGTCCCAGATGAAGTTGCCAATGGATTCGGTTCCTAGTAAAGACCTTCTTGCTGGTTTGCACATGGGCCACCCCTACCAGGGAGGGAGCTCTTTCTAGTGTCTTCTGATATAGGCATTAATCCCATTCGTTAGGGCTCCACCCTCATGCTCTGAGTCTCTCCTCTAGGCTCTACCTCCAAAGACCATCAAATCAGGGAACACAAGCCCTCAACCCCTATGAGAGCATGCACGTGAGAGAGCAAATGGAGGGAGACTTACCCAGCTTTTTCAATGGGGACTCAGTTGTTATTTCCATCTACTCATAAGCCCTTCTTGTCCAAATTTCTAGATTTATTCAATTCTCAATAAACCTGGAGCTAGGCTTATTCAATTCTCAATAAACCTGGAGCTAGGCCATGCCCTAACTATATAGCCAGCTGTCACTATTTCTGGCTTTGGGTAATTCTTATACACCAACTTGTCTACCTACCACCGTCACTTCTCTGTTTAAAACCTGATGTATAAGATTAGCAGATTAATTTGTCAAAAATCTCTACCACATCACTCCTTGCTGAAAATGCTTAGTACTTTAAAAAAACAAATTTAAACTTCAGATTTAAAATAAGGGCTCTCTCTAATGTACTAGATGGATCAGGGGTGACATGGGGTACACTGGGAGCCATCGGCCAGGGATGCTCTCTTTAGAGTGACCCAGGATTCCATACCTGAGCAACAGGAGCACTAGAGGGGTCTGTGCTGCATCTGAAACTGTTTAGTCCAGACTGACTGAGAGGTCAAGTTCAATGCCACCACCTCTTGCCCTTAAATGAGATTGTCCCAGAGTTGGAGCCTTCCAAAGTTCTGACTCACTCAGAGATAAACCCGAAGGTGGGAAGGAGCAGGAGTAAGACACATTCTCATATCTGTACCACCACGAGACCACCATGGCCTGGCAGAGCCTGAGTCCCCCACTCTTTTGAGGAACTTGGACCAGTCTGGTGGGCCAAACCAGCAGGATGTGGCATTTCCAGGCAATCAAGGAACAGAAGAACAGAGACCTACCTGCCACAGTGGACCCTGAGTGATGAAGGACGAGAGCAAATGTCCCCTTCCCGAACATGACCCAGGAGCCTGTTCAGGACATACATACCCAACCAGGTTCAGTGAACAAGAAAGTATGTCCTGATAGCCGGCAAAGCTTTGACTCCAACTGGATACAAAGGTCAGTTAGGTGGTTTGGTTGCCCAAATCAGCACTCTGGGCCAGTCCTGCCCTTCAATCTACAGTGAGACCTTCCTGGATCGGATCTGGACCTGAAGCCCAGAGGCCTCCAGGACCCTGAACAGGTGGGAATTGAATCACACACAAGTGCAATAGCCCCACCAAGTCAACCCGGAGGCCTTTCACTGCATCTATGTGGGTAGAGTTGTGGGGGAAAAAGCAAGTTTCTTTGGACGTGTGTTTACTAAGCATCTATGATGCGTTAAACGCTGGGGTGACAGCAGTGCTGTGACACTGAGTTGATGGCACTTACAACATGAAGAAGAAACAATCAAATAATCCCATAAACTGATATAAAATTGCAACGACAGGAGCTCCAGGGGAAGAGGACCATAGTTCATGTGCTTCCAGAGGGTGGTTTCCATGAACACAATGCTCCAGTTGAGAACAAAACTTGAACAGGAGTTAACTAAGCATAAAGGAGGGTGGAAGAACATTCTGGGCAGGAACAGCATATGCAAAGACTCTGTGGCTAGTGGATGTAGATGAAAGCCAACATGCCCAAAGAAGAGAGACAAGAGGCTGTGCAAGGTCAGGCTGGCAGGTGAGGAGGGCCAGACCATGTAGACTGCTGTCGGTTATTAAGGATTTTGTTTTTGTCCTATAGAAGATGGGACGCTATTGAATGGTTTAAAACAGAGAGATGTGCTTGGGGGGTGCACGCTGTAATCCCAGCAACTCGGGAGGCTGAGGCAGAAGGATCCAAAGTTTGAGACCAACCTGAGCAACTTAGTGAGACACTGTTTTCAAAATAATGTTTTAAAAGGGGGTCTGGAGATGAATCTCAGTGGTAGAGTACCCTGGGTTCCATCCCTAGTGCTACAAAATTAAAAATAAATAAATAAAAAAGAGGGGGGAGATCAGACGGAGGGATCAGACAGGAAGATGAACATGGTGAGGAGCTCCCCTTGTATCAGAGCACACAGGTTGGAGGAGGCCATCAGAGTAGGCGCAGGAGGAACAGGGAGCAGATGATCGCAAGTCCCATCAGGAAATGATGGCTTTTCAGTAGCTTTGTTTGTTGCTTGACCATTCTCTACTCTTTCAAACACTGTCTTCTATAGACTGACCTACATGAGTCAACTTTCTCCTTCTTTCCTCCCACATCTCTGGCTGGTACAGTGGTAGTGATAGAGAGAGGTGAACCCATCTGAGTGATATTTGGGATTAAACTAACAGAATTTAGGATGATCAGATATGGAGGATGAGGTCGAAGAGATAGCTGAGAAGGGCTCCTAGGTTTCTGGGTTGAAGAACAACATCAGTGGAGGTGTCAGCCACTGAGAAAGAGAAACTGGGAGGAAAGCCACCCTTCTAGCACTGGGGAGGGTGGTAGGGAGAAGGAGAGTTTCATTTTGGTCACAGTGATGAAGTGGGACGTGATGTGGTGGATTCCCAGTGAGCCCCAATTCTGGTATCTGCCCTTATGTAATCCCTTTTCCTCGTGTGTGGTAGATCTAGGGTTTTGCTTCTAGAATAAGGAAGAAATAATGTGATGTCACTTCTGAAATTAGGTCATAAAAAGACTGTGACTTTCAACTTGTTTCCTCCCCACACGCCCCAATCTCGTTGCCATCTCTCTCAGAATCCTTGCTATGGGAGAACACGCTGCCTGGCCTCTCCTTGTCCTAAGCTCCTTGATAAGGAAGGGTTTGTTGTGTCTGAGCAACAGCCAGTGAGGGCCTGAGGCCACCCACAGTCCTGGGATGTGCTTGAAGGGGCTGTTCCCCCACTTGAAACCTGAGATGACATCAGCCCTTGCCAGCTCCTTGATGGCAACCTCCCAGAGACTCCGAGCTCTTGGTCCTTGCTATGCTGCCCCTGAATTCCTGATCCACAGAGGGAATAAATGAGATAATAAATGTTTGTGGTTGTGCATAAGTTTGAGGATAATTTACTACAAAGCAATAAATAGTCAATACAATTGACTTTCCATATATACAAGAAAATAGGTTGAAAATGAGATTGTTGTGGATTGAAAGGTCAGAGAAGCCTAGACTAAAGATATGAACTTGAGATTTATGTGCATTTAAGGAGAAAGCATGACGTGAAGGAGGAGACACTGTTGAAACATGCACGGCTTGAGGTTCTCTCTGCTGGCTAACTAGAGACAGATGGGTCTGCAGAGGAGAGAGAAAAGGGGCAGCCAGAGATGTGGGAGGAAAGAAGGAGAAAGTTGACTCATGTAGGTCAGTCTATAGAAGATAGTGTTTGAAAGAGTAGAGAATGGTCAAGCAACAAACAAAGCTACTGAACTGCTGCTTCAGTGAGAGAGTAGCTCACGATCCCAGCAAAGGCTGCCATGTTTGACTGGAAGCCAGAATGGTCAGGACTGGGGTTGAGAGATACGGAAATGGAGACCAAAAGTATGGTCAGGTCTCTACAGAATTTGACCCGTGAAGGTTAGAAGAGAGATCAAGCAATAGCTGGGTGGATGGTGATTGTTATTTTGTTTTTAAAGGAGAGAAATGTGCAGATGTTTAACAAAAATGAGAGGATTCCAAGTGAGGAAAAAAGGGTCAAATATTCAAGAGGGAAAGAAAATAAGAGATAAAGTGATTTCCTGGCAGTTTAGAAGGGGTTCCCCTTAGGCGGAAGTGGAGCAGGCCATCTACTAGAGCAGGAGAAAAGGACCCCCAAGATATACCAAGAGGCTAAGAGAGTTCCCAGGGATGGCTCCTGTTTCCCTCTCTCTCCTGTTTTTTTCATTTTATCTCTTTCTTCTTTTTTTCTTTCTTCAGTGCAGGGGACACAGCCAGGCCTGTGCATGCCTGCTAGACAAACGCTCTTGCTCTGAGCTACAGGCCCAGCCCTCCTATTATCTAATACAGAGTCAGGAGGTGACCTGCTCATTAAGAAGAATGGAGAAGTGAGGGTGAAGGTTCTAGGAAAGGTGAGAGAACAGTCACATGAGAAAATGAAAGACAGAGAGCTGTGTTCAGGAGAATCTGTTTGAAGTTAATGACCTTGAACTGATAGTGAAATCTATCTGCCCCTTGGGTAATGTTCAACTGCTTGGATGCAGGTGCAGAGAAACAGTGAGGTTCTTCCAGGTGTGGAGCTCAGACAGACGGAGGCAGTAGAGGGACAAGGGAGTCCAGGGGACAGAGAACACAGAGCATAAGAGGAGCCTGGAAATACTGCCCACGACATTCATGCCGGGTGGTAGGGGAAGGTCAGTGGGCTGGGGCACAGGAGGACAGGAGGTGCTGATGACACTGAAGAGCTGTGACACTGGTTGCGTAAACATTTGAAAGAAGACAAGCAGAGCGGCACTCAAAGTCATGATTTTGGAGGAGTAGCTCTACCGGTGGTGACGCCGTCCAGAGTTTCTAGGGGAGCTGGTGGCTGAGAGTGCAAGAAAGGCGAGCACCCGAGTGGTCATGGTCTGGGGTTTTATTTGTTTATTTATTTTGCGGTGCTGAGGACAGAACCAGGGCCTTACACATGCTAGGCAAGTGCCCTGCACTGAGCCACACCCTTGGTCCCTGGGCTGTGTTCTGTCATGCCTCCCACCTAGACATTGCTGTCATCGGACTCACGGGGACTTCCAGGCATCAAGGGGGCTCGCCCTGAGGAATGGGGGAATTCTGCCCATTATTCGTCTATGGAATAAGTGAAGTGACCCCCAGTGGTGGGGCTAGAGAGACCATATAAGCAGCTTGAGTGCAAAAGGCACAGTTCTAACTGGGTAAAAGTCCCCTGGCGGCCAGGGCAGGCCCTGCTGCAAATGCTGCTTCCCCTCTGCCCAGTCTCCTCATCTTTTTTCCTCCTTACTCACAAAGCTTTGGCTTTGTTCTGGGGTGTGACATGCCAGTTAACTGCATCTACCTTCCTAACTTACCTTGCCTCTAAGAATGGCCATGTGACACTAGCCAATGAGACCCAAGTTTAATTTTACTAACGATACTGAGATTATTTTTACTTCCCGGATGCAGACATCACCCCTTAGCTCCTTCTCTCTTCTTGCCTAAAATTCAGACATGATGGCTGGGTCACAGTGGCCATATTGTGACCAAGAAGTTACAAATATGAGGAAAAAGCAAAGATAAGCACAGAGATGTGAGTCCTGCGTCTGACTGGAGCACCAAATCAATGTCAAGACTAACCAACATCCAGATTTCTGATTCCACGAGAAAAAATGAAGCTTCTATAGTGAAACTGATGTTAATTGACTTCTCTATTATACATAATCTAGTGTGTTTCCCATGGAGAAACCAACGCACCTTGTTGAAGAAGGGGCTGAGAAATTAGCTGCCCCAGGAGAATCCTGCAGGAGAAGCACCCTTGGGGAAGAGACCCACTTTCACAAGGTAGGAGGCAGGAGGTGAGGAGTGTTTGTTACAGAATTGCTCAGAGAGGACAATTTGCCAGTTATGGAAAATAGGAGGCAGGAGAAGAAGGTGAGACAAGAAGACGCCCAAGGTCTGCTGAGGATGGTGGCAGAGAAGCAGGCCACATATGTGGGTGTGGGCCCTGACCAGGGCACACGGAGGCCACGAGGGGTTTGGTCTCCAGGTTGCTCTGAGGGCAGGACCTTGTTACCTCTTCACGGGAATTACCCCCTTCGCAGGGGCATTGCCATCTTTGCACATCTGTGGAAGACGGGACAATAGCATCCCTTTGACCTCTCTAGAGAATCCACACGCAGGTTCAAAGCTACACAATGAAACCTGGCAGTGTCTCTGGATCCCCTCCAAACCTCTCAGGGGTGGGGACAGAGGCAGCCCTGGGGGGCGGGGACCGCAGGCCACAGGGCCTGCCAGGGCAGACTAAGGGAGCTATTCTGTCCTCTCCTCTGGTAATTGGCCCACAAGGGCTGTTGTCTCCCCAAGGAGGCTGGTGTTCCCCTCCCGGAGCCCTTCTAGTCTCAGAGCAGAGTGACAGCCGTGTGCCTGCTAGAGCCTCCATGTTGCCATGGCAACAGGCCTGGCCCTGGAGCCGTGAGTTCGTGGCAAAATGATCAGGCCTCTTTTAAAGGTTGCGGATGCAGGTCTGACCAAGAATGCAGGCCAGGTAGGTGGACACGAAGGCCCAGAGCCGAGAATCTTCAGGGAAGGAATTTGACCCCAAGTGGTGCAAAGCCTAAAGAGTCTCAGGATGACTATAAGCTACATTTCATCAGCCAGCAGTGACACAGAAGAAGCAGGGTTCAGTCGTCACGTCTAAGGGACATCCTAGTGGCAGAAGGTGGGTGGTGAAGTGACAAGGGACAACCCAAACAAACCCAAGGAGAGTATCCATTATGCCCTCTCCTTGGCCGCTGGCTCTGGTGTGGAGCGGAGCTCTGTGGCCATGGCTCACCGGCTTTCCATCCCTACTCTCGCTGAGTCCATGAAATCCACCTCCGATGATGTTCTAGGACCCTTCCTCAAGTCCTGCTCAGTCCTCTGACTGCAAAGAAGTTCTCAGCGTCTCCCTGTGGGCCCCTAACCTACAAGATAGGTACCACCAGGGAATCTGACCAGCCTCCTCCACCCAACACAGCTCCTGTGTGTGCTACGCTCTCAGCTGGGACTGGAATCCACAGCTCTTCAGGGGCTGGTGAAACACAAGCTCCCTATGGAAAGGGGCTTTGAGCGTCCATCTCTGTGTTCCTAACACCAGCTCACAGTGTGCCACTTAATAGGATCCTGATAAACCGTCGCTGAGTGAATGATTGAATAGGCCATTGACCACCTTCCCAGTCTTGCCCACTCTGGGTTCCTGGACTCTTCTATGGGCACCTGCTATTGGGGCTGTCCTGCTTCTTCCTGGATAGACCCCCTCATAATCAAGACCTCCCACCCAGTTGTCACTGAGAACATCCGTGACCTGGGATTCCTGGTGCTTTCACTGGGTGGACCCTTAAAATCAATGCCAGCAAGGACTAGAACATGATTTCAAATATCCCTCTAGCCACTGCAGTGGTAGCTTCTGTACCTTGAGTGGAGAAAACAGCTCTTGTCCACAGACCCTGAGCTCCATCTTGGCCTTTTTCCTGAACTGAGGAGGACTTGGAGACCTGTGGAGATGGCCTGAGGCCTTCAGCCACACAGCCGAGGGGTACAAAGTTGGGTCATAACAAGGTGGCTGCATTCTGCTTCACTGGGTGGACCCTTAAAGAAGTGTGGCGCCTATCCCAGACAGCGACCAGCACCGGGAGGGAACAAGACTCTTACAGCACTCAGTGCTGTTTGAAATCACTTGCACGTTACTTGTTTTTTGTCCGTCTTTCCCACTGAATGTCTTTCCCTGCTGTTGGGGCTTTGTCTAGTTGACTTATACTTAAATAGAGGCTATTGGATGGGTGATGCCTCCCTATGGACATCCTCTGAGCAGGCCTTCTGTGCACCTGGTGCCCAGTTCTCTGAATGCTGGGGAGACCCATTTCCCTCCTTCACCGGCTCCACCTTCCCCTAGGCCTGGGTATTCCTCTGACACTCGCCACGCTGTGGAGGCACTGGTACTTCCTCTGCTATCAGAGCCTCAGTGCCAGCTCTCACCCTATCTGCCCAAACCACTCTGCACCAAGGAGGCTGTTGGGGGGCCCTCGCTGTGCTGGGCCCTGATAGCACACCAGGGTGCGGATGCCTAGCAGGGCTCCCCACCCTCTCAGCTACCCACATCCCCAGACAAGGCGGTGCTGGCCTTCCAGATATTTGTTGTAAAAATAACTTTTGGTTCTTGGCAGTCACCCCCTTGCCTAGGAATCCCGCAGGAGCCCACCTCGCTGAGGAGAGCTGGGCGTATGCAGGCACCCGGGACAAAGCTCAAGTATGTTGTCTTGTTTACCATCTGACTGTTACCCATGGAGGTCCCTGGTTCACTTTCCATAGTCCCCGGGAAAGTCTCTGCACCTGCCCCCAGCATGACTCGACACGTCTGGACCTCCTGCGGGCACTGTGAGGGTGGCAGCTGCAGCGGGCACAACAGGCAGTGTGGGTTTCACCACGTGGGCGGTGAGGAGCCACCAAGGGCTTGGGCCGGGAGAGCATCTGCAGGGACAGATATTCACTTGCGTGTGTGGGAGGGGCCTGGGGAGGACCCTGGCACGCCTCTGGTCACTGTAATTCACTCCCCTCAGTCCTGTTGCAACAGAATCCCACTCCCCCACGTCTCTGTGGGGGTCAAGAGTTGTCTCTGGATATTGCTGCCTATCTCCTTTCTGAGCACACAATAGACAGGAGGGTTGATATTGTGTCATTGTGACCAGATGGAGGTTGTCCATCTATTTGGTACAATATCCCTGGGGAGGTGAATCTGGAGGGTGTCTCTGGATGAGATCGACATTGGAATCCCCGGGCTGCATGAGGCAGATCGCCCTCCTTGGCATAAGTGGGCACCCTCCAGTCTGCGGAAGACCTGAACAGAGCATAAACCTAAGTTATAAGAGCCATTTCTCTGCCTGCTTGTCTTCCAACAGGCACATCCATCTTCTCCTGCCCTGGATTTGCACTGGGCCCTCTGCTGTGGACTCTCCTGGTTCTCAGGTCTTCGGGGTGGTCTCCAGCTTGCCAGTTGCAGGTCTTGGGATGTCTCTGTTTCTTTGGAAATCTGAGTATAATCTGGAGGATTTCACTTCATGGCCTCTGTGGATGGGTAGTGTAGTCCGTCGATTCACGAGACTGATGAACTGTGGTCATGACCTTGTGCAGAGCATTTGATTGCAGGTTTGGACCCTCCTTCTGGTTGGATGAGTCAACATAACACGGGATGTGCAGCTGGAGGGGTGCAGTGGTGGTCACAGGGGACGTGGGATGTGATACACTGCAGAAATTACTTTAACTATCTAGTTCTGGCGCCCCAGGTGGTGGCTGCTCCATCAACTTGGACCCCAAGAGGCTTGGAGGAGCAGAGCCCCTATGCTTGTCCTGAGATGGACATGGAGAATGGATGAGCTCTGCCTCTGATCTAGGCCTTGGAGGTTCCAGCCTGGCCAGCTTCCTGGCCCACCCATGCTGATGCACCTTCTCCTGTTTCTTAATAGGTGACTGATAACTTCCGAGAGACTCTTGAAACCTCTCTCCTGGCCAAGAGCTATGGAGGACTCTTCAGCCCAGAAAAATTATGAAAAAAAGTATCATGAGCATAACACTCGGAGTCCGACAGCCATTGGATAACCTCCTCACCCCGGCAACCACAGGAGGCTGGGTGAGGCCACTGTCTGCTCAGACAGCACTGATTTTCTGTGAAGCAGAAATTAGCTTTATAAATGTTTTCCTTCAGTCTGGTGGGAAGGGACACCAAGCCTTGTCCCTCACTGGCCCCATTCCAGTTCCTCTTCTCTCTGTCGAGTCGGTGATATGGGGACTTTCTGGGTCGGGTTTTAGAGGTCTGTGCACAGCTTCCCACTCACTCTGGCTTGTGCATGTCTTTTCACCAGTATGTTGAGCAGAGCGAGGCAAGTACTGGCCCTTAGGGTGGGCTACTGTCCCCCCACTGTCTTCCTCAGCCTACATGGCTGGTTTGATTTGGGGCCTTTCCAGCTGCATCTCTCTCTCTCTCCCTCTCCCTCCCTCCCCCCAACTCTTTCCCTCTCTCTGAGGTCCCCAGGGCATGGATTTAGATGCATACAATGGGGCAATATAAAACCCCACTTAGGCCACTTTTTTTTTTGGGGGGGGGGGTGGAACCAGGGACTGAACTCAGAGTCATTTAACCATTGAGTTACTTCCCCAGCCCCTACCCCTTTCCTTGGGACAGTGTCTCACTAAGTTACTTAGAGCCTTGCTAAGTTGCTGAAACTGGTGTCAAACTTGTGATCCTCCTGCCTCAGCCTCCTGAGTTCTTGGCATGACAGGCATGCACCACCTGGCCTGAGGCCCACTGGTTTGTCATCTGAGCTCATTTTGATGCTGTCACCAAGTCTCATGACTTGTATTATGTTGACTTAGCTAAACTGGAACTGTGTCCTTCAGACTTCCCTTCCATGTGCACTTCTGAGTCTACATAGACTCCTCCACCATCCAAATCCTGCATAGGATGTCTCTTTAGGTCTATGTAGTCTCAACCCATGAGCTGCAGGGAGGCCTGGATCTCCGGCACTGACCAGTTGAGTGTGCCGAGGAGGACAGGGCTGGCCGGCTCACCTTGGTGGTGCGGTGTGGCTGCCAGGACCCCAGCTCCTCCAGCTCCCACTGTGTCCTCCTCTGCTGCTCAGACTTCTGAATCAGGCACCTGGTCAGCTCTGTGACAGGCCCCATTGCCCCGCAGGACTCCCTACAGTGGTAGCTGGAGGTTTGGAAGCTCCAGAAAGTGACCTGGGTTTCAGCTCCTCCCAGTGGTTTCCACCCATCCTTGCTTCTGCCTCTTGACATGCAGCCTCCCTTCCTGATGGCCTGCTTTGCCAAGCCAGGGCCAGCAGCTGCACGTGGACGGGTATGCAGCTTCTGCAATTTGCCAGAGCAAATCCCCACAGTAAATCACCTAACTGTGTTGCTCTTCACGCTTCTGCCTCCCTGACGGCGACCCAACTGATACACACCTGCTACTGGAGGGGCCCTAGATTTCGTTTCCTCTGATTTTCTTTGTTTGCCAGCTTCCTTAGGAATCACTCTGGAGGGGCAGGATAGTTAGCAGGTGGGTCAGGCGTTCCTAGGTCCTCTTGTCCACAGTTATTAAAGTGCTCCAGGGCACCGATAAAAATAGAAATCTGAAAGTTCTTAAAATGGCTGAAATAGCCCATGTTAACTCATCAGCCACAGGATGAACAAGGTCCAAAACACTGTGTTAACATTTGAGAGAAAAGGACAGCAAGGAACCCAGAGGCTGAGCAGGGAAGTGGAGACTGCTCTCGCTGCTGTCCCTTCATTCAGCCCTCATGTGTTAAAGAGCTAGTATGTGTCAGAGTCTGCTGCTAAATAAAATAATGAAATGAGCTGACATTTGAAGGTTTATTTTATGTTATGCATTTTTCTAAGGGCAAAGTGTGCAGAAAAAAATGCTAGCTTTAAGCATGCAATAAATGTTCTGTTATTATTCTAAGTGTCATAGAGGTGCAGTAACCTGAGCCCTCAGAATGACCTTGCATGATGGTGAATGCAGTAGATGCTGTCCCCTCCCCTAACGTCCCCCTTCCCTTTCCAGGCAGGTGCATGGTTGCTAAGAGTTTGCAGCTCCTCTTTCTCCAGAGAGTTGCCTTAAGTCCCTCAGGAGTCAGTCACCTGGGGAAATTACCCCTGGCACCAATCCTGGGGGACCATCAGCTGCCAATGGCTGAGGAGCTCAGGGACATAAAGTTGGCCCTCAGAGCAAGGTAGGGCTGCTCGGGGTCTAGCTCAGGAGCTCCCTGTGGATTAGACTGAGCTAGACCCCAGAGGAGACCACGCCTGCATTCCCTCCTAGCCCTCCCTGTCCTTCTTGCCTCCCTACCTTTGTCCTGAGATGCTCTCTCAATCAGTCACATGTCCCCACAAACCTTTCTCAGGTTCTGATCTAGGGAACCTACCCACACATGCACAAACCTATACACACACATGCATACCACACGCCTATACATGTATGTACCCATGTGACACCCTTACCACAGAATCCTTTACAGATGCTAAAAAAAAAAGGAGTGCACAGACTCTATGGTCTAGGGGTATATCTGTTCATGGAAAAAGAAACAACATTTTGGATATTTGAATCACAGACATATTTCTTCATATCAGTGAAATTATTTTTGTTTATATTTGTATATAGAAGGAGGTTTAAAAACATAAATATATAACATATGACTATTGTTAAAGGATATTTATGTATCTCAGAAAATCAAAATGGTGAAAAGAAAACAATATAAAGCTGCAGGTCATTATGGAAGCAACGTACTAAGGTTAGACCTTGGGGTGTTCATTTGTCTGTGCATTGTCCAGCTATGTTTCCTGTTACTGAATGCCCACAGCCTGAGTTCCCAGGCTCTCCCTCGTGCTCCAGGGACACAACCTCGCCTTTCCAGACCCCTCCTTTCTGTCTGCCCATCCGAGGTGAGATGATCCCGGGTGGGATCACGGGTAGCCTGGCAGCATTCCAACCCAGCTTATTTACAAACTCCAGGCCAGTCACTTCTTTGCGCGCTGGTCATCGAAGCTGCCTAAGTGGAGGACATGATAGCTTCTGGTCAGGATTTTGGCGGTGAGTACCGAGGGCAGCAGCTGGCCGTTTGGACTCATGAGGGCCGCTGCAGAGCTGGCTCAGCAGCCCCAGGCAGCGCGTGCAGAGGACCCAGAACTTCCAGAGGACCCATCAGCCTTCCGCCAAGCTCCTCTGGGACCATACACGGTCACTGGCCTCACAGCCCTGATGGCAGGAGTGTTCGTGGGTTACGTGAAGAAAGTTCCTGACATCCTGACTCTGTAAGCACATTAGAATGTGCCTCCCCGGGCAGGGACGTTCTTCAACCCGCATGTCCACGGCAACATGATCAAACCCAGCAAGTCTAACCCTGTCCATAGTTTAGATTCAAAACTAATTTTTTTTTCCTGTTGTCCTGATGGCATCTGATGGCTTTTTTTTTTTCCCAGCCTAGGATCAGATGACATATAATTGTCTTTTTGCTGTTGTTCTATATGAGAAATCTTTCTCTATTCCATGATAGCAAAGATTTACTTCTGTTTTCTTTTAGAAGGTCTGAAGTTTTAGTTCTTATTTTTAAGTCTATAAATGGATACCTTACTTATTCAAAGGGCAATAATCTATTAGCATCCTTGTTTATTTGATGCTCATATTGTCCCAGTTTGACTAGTATAAGCCCCACTAAGTCAGCTCCCATGTTCTTAAGGTGCAGGCCTGAAATCCCAGAGGCTCAGGAGGCTGAGGCAGAAGGGTCTCAAGTTCAAAGGCCCTAAGCAACTTATCAAGGCCTTGTCTCAAAATAAAAAGGGCTCATTATGCTACTCAGTAGTAAAGCCAATCTTTGGTAAAAACAAAAAACTGATTGTCTTATTTTTTTTTTCACATGTATTTTTAGTTGTTGATGGACCTTTATTTTATTCATTTATTTACATGTGGTGCTGAGAATCAAACCCAGTGCCTCACACATGCTAGGCAAGTATTCTACCAGATGAGATGTCCCAGCCCCAGCCCATCTCTTAATTTTTTTAAGGCTTCCTTACTTCCTGGGACAACAAGATGTCCAGCCTCCTCTCGTACTATGACCACTCTAGCCCTGGAATCAACCAGTTTTTCCAGAGCCCTCATTCTTTTTTAGCTTTATTATCTGTCCATCTTGCAGTTCTGGGACTGGAATCCAGGATGCCGGGCACAGGCTCTACCACTGAGAGACATCCCCAGCACAAATTTATTTTAATATATATATATATATATATTAGTGTGACATTTTTAAAAAATTTTTTATTGTTGGTTGTTCAAAACATTACATAGTTCTTGATATATCATATTTCACACTTTGATTCAAGTGGGTTATGAACTCCCATTTTTACCCCATATACAGATTGCAGAATCACATCAGTTACACATCCATTGATTTACATATTGCCATACTAGTGTCTGTTGTATTCTGCTGCCTTTCCTATCCTCTACTATCCCCCCTCCCCTCCCCTCCCCCCCCTCCCCTCCCCTCTTCTCTCTCTACCCCCTCTACTTAGTGTGACATTTTAAAACCAAGATTTAGGTACTAGGTTGCTCATTTTTATTGGGGTATTACTACTCTAGATTCTTTTAGAAGATAGAGCTAGGGAAGATATCTCCATCTGTATATCTGTCTATTCATCTAGGTCATCCTGACTACCACACAACAGGTATGTCAGGATTCTCTTTGTTGTTTGCCATTTCATATTTCTATCTGTCTTCTCTCACAGTGACAACCTAGCCCCCAACATAGCAAGCATTTAGTCATCAGTTTAATTCCATAATACACAAAATAGTTTCTGAATTGCTATAAATATAGTATTTAAAAAGCAAACCAAATAAAAAGATTTTAATATTTTTAAAATATTTTTTTTGTTTTTATATTGAGGGTATTTAATCAAAGTATTGTGTTCAATTAGACTTAATTCTAATGTAGTAATCCTTTTCTTTTTCTTAATACTAGTCATTTTATTAATTTGAAATGTTGTAATTGATCTTTATTTGCCTTCTTTCATACTTGTTTATTTAATTTCATTTTTGAATGTGTTAAATATTCAATAAAACTATTCTAAAAGGTGTACTCAGGGAAGTCTCTATTTCTCTTCTATTCCTTCCATTCTATTCCTGTCCACCATCTGTTGGTGTCCAATGTGTGCATTTCTGGTTTATTCTTCCTATATTTCTCTCCTCCCACTTTCATTCTGTTTTGTGTGTGTGTGTATGAGAGAGAAAGAGAGACAGAGAGAGAGACGAGAGAGAGAGAGAGAGAGAGAGAGAGAGAGAGAGAGAGAGAGAGAGATACACTGGGGACTGAACCTAGGAGTGCTCTACCACTGAGCTATGTCCCTAGGCTCCTTTTGTTTTTATTTTGAAAAAGGGTTTGGCTAACTTGCCCAGGCTGGCCTTGAACCTGGGATCCTTCTGCCTCAGTGTCCTACCCCCTCACCCCCAGTAGCTGGAAATACAGGCATTTGCCATCACACCTGGCCGGGTATTTCTTTTGAAAGAAATAAACTTTCTCATTCATATGGCATACGATATGTACTCTTTTTTATTTTGGCTTTTCTCAGTAAGCTAGCCTGAAAGTCCCTCCATATCAGCTCATGGAGATCTCCTGATTCCCGTTCCTGGCTGCCAGCTCTGCACTGTGTGGATTTCATATGTATTAAACCAGTCTCCGCAGTGGGGCATCTAGATTTTTTTTTTTTTTGTAATATATTTTGTAACTGCAAGTGATGGCAGCAATAAATAACCCAGGGTATGGGTATTTTTGTACCATTAGAGGTGGTGTTGGTGTGGAGACTGAAACCACAAAGTAATTAAAATAGAAGCTTAATATTAAAATCACTAAGCTCTGGTAGAGTAACAGAGATGTGAAGAATGCTTACTTTGGGTTGGCGACCTTTTTCTATAACGGGACAGACAGTAGACCTCTGTCACAGCCATGCAATGATACACAACAATGCATAAACAAACGGGCCTGGCCCTGTTCCAACACAGCTTATTTGCAAAACAGGTGGTGCGCTGCACTAGCCCCGCCACCGCAATGTGCCAACCCCTGCTCAAAAGAATGCCCTACGCTGAGCGACCGACCCAGGGCCGCGCGGAGCTGATCAGGGTGGCCCCGCCGCCCCACGGAATTCAAAATCCTGTCGCAGAGCCCGCGGCCGCAGCGGCGGAGGCTGTTTGTCGGTCCCGGGCAAAGCTCTCCACGGTTGCCAGGCAAGCAGCGCGCAGAGGCAGTCGGGGCCCCGACAGACAGGAGTCCTGGCTAGCCGGTCACGAGGCCGAGGCTGGGCATGGGAGGTCGCTGACGAGCAGCCACGCTGGCAACGCCTGATTCCCCACACCAAGCCCGCCACTGCAGACCTCGGGGACGGTGCGGGGTGAAGGACCGGCAGGACCTTACCGAGCCGGAACTGCCCTTCCTCCCACAGCGTCCCTCCTGCGCCCTCTGCTGGCAACGCGCCGCACGGTGCGCTCGGCAAGTGCCTGGGATCCAGTCCCTTGCACCGAGCAGTCGCTGCTGCTGGGCACGCTTGAAAGGCTCCCAGGGTGAACCCACAAAAGCTAGATCTGTGACTCCAAGAGGAAATAAATATTTTGCTGGAGTTGGACATATTTATTTCTACAAGGGTTATCATTCTGCATTGCCCCCGGGAACGCAGAGAGTACCTGGTGCTGTTATTACTTCATCCACAGCCTGAAGTCTCACCTCATGGTAGTGTCAATATTAGTAAAGTTGGACATCTTTTCACATGAAAAGTCTTTTCATGATTAGTCCTTCGCGTCTTTCTGTCTTTTCCTATAGGCTTACCAAGTTCGTTCTTAACTAGCATAGAGCAGGTAAATAATCAATCTAGCTGTGACTGCAAATCACTGTAAAAAATAGTTTTGTACAACTTTTTGTTGTTGTTTTCTCCTAAATTAGGGACCAAAGTTCAAGTCTAAGTCCAATTTATTTCCATATTTATTGCATCCTTCCTGTGGGAAAACCTGCAGAGCTGGGAGTGGGAAGAGTAGGCCTTCCCTAGAGAGCTTAGGCCACAATGGACAAACAGACTCCCTCCAGATCACTTGCCACAGTAGATCCTGGCAATTGAAATGTGCATTGGGATGGCAGGCTCCAAATTCTGACACTGCCATTTCAATACTTCCTTGTGCAGTGTCGGATGAGTCTTTTCCATCTGCCTGCCTCGGTTTCTCAAGGTACACAAATCATACGTACCTCTTGGGGTTTACTATAAGCACGGCATGAGGTAGTCTATGTTTCCTATCATGCTCGAATTCCTGGGTTCCATCCCCAGCACCAGAGAAAGGAAACGACCATGGCCAATAATAAATGATAATGACTAGTGACAAAGTGACAGAAAATTCAGAGTGCTCTGGTGGCATGTATGTACTCGTCATGTTTTAGCCGAATTTAAGTGTATTATGACTGTCATCAAAAATATTTAAATCATATGCAGTATATTCAGTTTAATAAGATAATCTGTAAAAATTTTTCATATGAATTTAATTGATGAAATACAAGAAAATGCTTAAATAAATAGAAAAATCACAAATACAGAAACCATTAAACTGGTATTTGGAATTGTTAGATAAATAAATAAGGAACTTATAAAAAACGTGTCTGTAGAATTCACATACTATTTCTGTCCATTGATGGCTTCAGAGAACTCGAAGCTGTAGGTCAAATGGGAAATCACAGTTGAATTGGAAGGTGTGGTTACTAGTTTTCTTTCCCTCTCTGTTTGTTATCTAATATATAATTAGAAATAAACGTTGAATTCAAAGATCACACTTAATTTGAAATATCAAATATTTAAATATATTTAACAAAAATGCTCAATTCACTATGATATAATGTAATATAACTTACTTAAAAGAAATCAGCAAAAATAGCCTAGGAACTATTATCTGGAATGTTCAGAGCATGCAGTTATGTACACAGATTTAAAGAGAACACATGCGTTTTATTTTACCTTATTAAAGTTCCAAATACAACTTTAGGGGAATTCATAAAAGCCAGAAAAGGAAAAAAGAATAAATGCCACATGTAATTCTATAAACTGTTTTTGGCTGTCCCATAGTTTTAAAACTTTAAAATTATTAATTGACCTTCCATTACGTGGAGGTCTGGTTTCCAGCACAGGGGGGCTTATGCCCTGGGTTGTGTGAAGCAGCTCTGCTGCTGGTTTGCTCCCTCCTGGGTAGGTGCTGCCCCCTGTTCTCTGGGCTGAAGACCCAATCTGTAAAATCTCCTGTGGAGTGTTGAGCTAGGGTACCTCTGGAATGGTGGTGTGTGGCCATCTGGGATCTGGATGACTGTGCTCAGCACTGTGTGCAACGCAGACTGTACTTTCTAAAGAAAAACCACTGGTTTTCCTCTTTGCTCAGGTAAGGAAGGCTAAAGCCCATTGGAATGTTGACAGAATCTACAGCCTTGTCTTGCCTTAAAGAAAACTGATGTTCAAAATCACACTTGCAATACATTATTATTGGATGATTTTCTGGGTTAAAAAGTGCCTTCTTTCCTGAAGGACTTCCTGCAATCACTTTTTCCAGCTGCTCTATTTGCTGAGCAGGAGCTACCATGAGTTCTTTTCATTTTAGTTTTATAATGCATTTCAATTTTCAATTGAATTTGGCAGAAATGTATTTGAAGTATAAATTTTCCAGAACATATTAACTGAAGATACCTCTAACTATCTCAGATGTTGGCTCTTGTTGAGGATCGAAGAGGAATCCTGGGAGCAACCTAGCTACTCACTCCTTCTGTTGTCATTAGTTCCATTACAATGCATGCCGCAGACGAGGCTCCAAACCTTGCTGGTTTGAGAATAGCTTCAGTTGTGTTGAGAGTCAAAACAACCAGAGAGCTTCCTGTGTTACATGCTGAAGATCTTAAGTGGTTTTAGGTCTTTGGGTAGGTTTTCTCTTGGCCCCCTGTCTTTATTGATATAAAAACCACCTCAGGGACTTCTTCAAATATGAGAGTAAAAGAAAATACAAGTTTAAAATGTGGTGTCACCATGCAGGCTCATTCTCCAAGGACATTTTTTTCCTGGTATATATTTAATTGAATCAAAGGCTGGTGCCTAGCAAGCACCATTTTAATATATTCTATTTAAGGATTGATTGCATTTCCTAAAATTTGTGAATGATATTAATATTCAAAGAAGAGTCACAAGAGACCATCTGCATTTGGACACAAAGCACATTTTCAATGAACGACTTTCGGAAAGCCTGCCTGACAGTTTCCTAATTTTCTGGTGGAAAATTGGTAGAACTTCCCTAGGAAGCAATTTTGTATTCTATGATTTGATGTATTAATTCCATCTGGGAATTCACCACAAAGAAATAATAGGAGACATGAAGATGTTTGTGCAGAGATGCTTACCATGTTAATTGGTATAGTGGCGAAATTAGAAAAAAAACCTTCACCACCCCCGAGGGGACTGGCTGGATGAATCCATCCCATCATACGATGGTATGGCAGAGACGGCTGGCTGCCAGTCTCCACATACCCTTCTTTGTCATTGACAGGTCCAAAGTTGTTGTGGCTGGCCGTGTGCTAGTTAATGCTCCTGCATCCTGTAGCTTCACTGTCACACAAGGGGCCAATGAGATCAAAGTAGGAAGAGCCCTTGGGTGACCCTTCCAAGTTCCTGGGCTGCTGCCTGGACCCAGATGTCTCCATCACTGATATGATCGATGGCTGAAGCCCCAGTAGCCATTTGGGGACCAGGAGAGAAAAGCCGGGAGGCTGTGGTGACTGCAGTCCTGGTCGCCTTGACCTGCTATAACAAAGCCAGCGAGGAGCAACTGTCTCCTTCCAAATGTCTTGTTATGGGGAAAACCCCACTATATATTTGTGCTACTCAGACTCTGTTAATAGCAGGCAAACACAGTTCCTGACACAGATGAAGCATTATGCAGCCATTTAAAATTGTCTTTTTGGAGAAAAAAAAAAGAGAGAGAGAGAATACAATATTAAATGAGAATGTCAGAATACAAAACTCTATATGTGCTTGTTCTTAAATTATAATATACATTATATATGAATAAATAAGACTATAAAATACATTAAAATGTTAAACGTGAATTTCTTGGCTTTTCTGGGTTATTTAGTATGGTAGTAATTTATTTTTTTTGTTTCCTAAATCCTCAACATTGAGATTTTTTTAAAAATGTTTTTAAGATTGCCCAGTACATACATGATTAGTGTGAGTATAAATTGGCTAAATGTGCACTTTTTAAAAAGAAATGGATCAACATAGATTAAAAGCTTTTATAGCTTTCCTACTCTTTAAATATTTACTTCCCCTATGTGATATCTATCTTGGTAAAATAATATGAGACTGAAAGAATTATGCACAGTGATGTTTAGTACAACATTATTTATGATGTAAGTCCTGAAAAGTAATGGAGACAAACTCCACATGAGGAAAGTGGTTAAAGTACGGCATATCCACCTTTACTATTGTTTAGGAGAGCAGGAGAGAGAACATTCTGAAACTAGTTTCAGAGCTATTTCTGTAGCCCCCAAGCCTCCACTCACTGAAGGGGCTGGAAGGGAGGCAGGTGGAGCTCAGGGGATTCCTGGTTCAGAAAACATTTCCAACTCTGACTTAAATGAAGTTTTTGCCTGAGTTCCCAGGAAGGATTAGCTTTGCTGGGAAAACAGGGGATTTTTCTATCTTATGCTAATGTGTCTGGAGCTGACCTGGAGGAGCCAGCTCTTGGGTTCTTGCTGTTTGCCCTGGGGGCAGGACCTGAGTCTGGCCAGAGGTGGAGCAGCTGTGACCCTGTGGGCTCCCAGGCTCCCCTTCCCTCCTGGAGGAGCAGCTGCTTCTATGTGTTCCGTGTCACATGCTCTCGGGCCACGCTTTGGATGGCCTCCCATCCAGGGGCCCACCTGCAGCCAGGGGACAGTGGGTCTAAGCCTCCACAAGCCGAGCTGAGCCGGGAGGCCAGTAGGCAAACGCCCCAGGCCCTTTGGAGGAACCATCTGCAAGCGCCTTCCGCCTGATCTCCCGTGGGACAGAGCCCCAGGTGCCCCTCGGCAGCAAGCAGTTCAACAACACACCTCAGCTCAGCTTGCTTTGCTCACCTATTTCTCTATTCTTATTTCTTCCCTATCTTCCTTCTTTTTAAAAACATGATGGAAAAAAATATTTTATTTACTGAACTCTCTGAAACATGCCAAAATTCTCATGGCTACTAGAACTTTCCATGCTAAAGTTTAACATGACAGATTTCTACAAAATATATTGTGAGGTAGTACTTTCACTCTTGAGGAATCAATGTATGAAATTAAATTCATATGGTAAAATCGGGATATAAATATAAAGTAAATATCACATAATATCATATTTATGGTTTATTGGAAGGCATAATAGTTGTGACAGTCATGCTTAAGACATTTGTACTGTTAATAACCAATAAATATAAAATATTGTAACTAGAACTAACTATACACAATAGTGTGCCTGATTATGTATAGTAGTGTAGTCTCATCTACATCTAGGAGTAATAATGAATAGCAAGTATATTTAGTTTCCAGATTTAATCTACACCTTTGAATGTAGGGATTTGTAGTATCATCATGTGTATCAGGCAATGGCTTACTGTGAATCCAGTTTTCAGTGACTAAAACCAATGTCACTAAGCCAGGTGTGGTGGCACATGCCACCAGCAATTCTAACAACTCAGGATGCTGAGACTCAAGGATCACAGGTTTGAGGCCAGCCTTAGCAATTTAGCAGGGACCTCAACAACTTAGCAACACCCTGTCTCAGAATAAAAATAAAAAAAGGTCTGGGGATATGGCTCAGTGCTAACATGCCCTTGGGTTCAATCCCTCCTAGTTCCAACAAACAAACAAACAAACAAACACAGCATCTATTTGAATTCATGGGCAGAAAGATGACCACTATAATGAAAGGAAACCACCATATTACAGGATATTTACTACATACTTCTCACCTACAGTTTCTCAGAGGGTCAAGGATTATTCAGACGGTTAGAGTTTTGTCCCTCTAGGACACCCTTCTTTATTTTTCCTTGCATATTTTCATATCCTGGTATCACCTGCCAAATAAATGACATGCTTCTAACCCTTACTTCAGTATATATTTTTAGGGAAAACCAAGCAAGATGGATGGAGTGCTGGAGGAAAGGAGAGAAGGAGGTACAAACTCTTCTTTCTCCAACCTTGGGGACTCAAGGACATTTTCCCTGGTATCGCTGACCAACATTTAAAAGAGTTAGAACAAAAAAGAATGCATCAGAGCACAGGGCACATGGTGAGGGTGAAGGTGGCCTCCTGAACCCCGCTGTGCACCTGGGTTCATGTACAGAATCATGCTGTGTCATGCTTCACTTGGGTGCATTGTAGCCCAAAAGCTGGAAGACTATGGACCAAATGGATGCCACATGTGCCCAAAGGAGTCCCTGCTCTGCTACAAGAAAAATCACCCCTGCATTTAAGAACCATCCGCAACACGGAAGCTACCTGTGAACCACTGTTGTCAAGACTGGGACTGGGAGGAATGGGGAGAATTTAAATGTCGGCTACACTATGACTTTAACTATAGAAGAGAAAGACTGAAATAAAAAATGAGCTTCATTCACGCCATCTCCAGCATTATGCAATCAGCGAATTTCAGAAACACCATAATTAAAAGGCACTTAAAATGGGTGTTCTCACATGAAATAAGGGAATAGCAGGAGACACATTTTAATAGACTGGAAAAAAAATCTTAGCTCTTTTTTTTTTCTGGCTTTTTACATTAATTTGAACAATACTTAATGACTGGACTTTCAGGGAGAGGTCTCCCCCACTAAGAATTCATGATTATTCATGAGGCAAACCAACTAACCACTAGACGGCTGGTGTCCATGAGCCCCAGATGTTGGGGAGGACCCCACTAGCTGTGCTACTTGCCATATTCCCCAGGAAAGAAGTGAGTTCCTCAGAAGCTGCGGGTGCTCACCTAGCCCTGGGTTCGAGGACCCCTAGGGGATGGCTCTGGGGGGCTCTACACTGAGAACTCTCTGGTCATGCTTTAGCTGACACCCTCCTGCTGGACTCCGGGGTCTATAGGCTTCTACCACTTAGGACTCCAGTTCAGCCAGAGCCACTGACATTTCCAGCCACAGCTGTGATTCAGGATCTCCACAAGGACCGGATTCCACGGGTCTTGCTCCACGCTGCCTGGAGGAGCCTTCGCTAGGCAGAAGGACTATTTTGCAGGGTGAAAGCTCAAAGGTGAAGGGGGATCCCCGCTGCTCCCAGATTCCAATCTCAGGGCCACCCAGCCTGGTCTGGCCCCAGGGAGGAGGAGGAGGAGGCCTGAGGGATGGCCCTTCTTCCTGCAGCCACAGCAGCTGTGTCTTCAGCACTCTGTGGCCTCTGTACATGCAGACACTGGTCTTGCCACCACCATCCAATTAGGAAGCAAAAATTCTATATGTCTGCTTTGAGAAAAGTGTTGACTTTTTCATTGCTTTATTAAAAAGCATCAAACTTAATTGTTGGTATCTTGAGTTGGGCACACATACAACAAAATCTTGGGTTCTTTTGCCAATGAGATTTATAGGAATCAGCAGTACTAGTGGGGATTTAAGGGTACCCCTCATCTTGAACTCTTCATGTCCTACATTTACATTTTATTCTTGCAACTACCCAGTGAAACAGCTTTTGTGATCCTTATTTCACAGAGAAGAAAAATGTTAATATTAGCTAATGGCTATTGAGCAATCACTATGTGCCAAAAATAATGCTGAAGCTTTACATGTATAGTCTCTCTTAATTATTGCAGATGAGGAAAATTGAGATTTTGGAGGGGCTGCTTGTAAGAACAGTGAGCACTACCAGGTAGGCCTTGTCACTCACTCCCTGCTGTCCCTGTTGATGGAGCCTTGGTCAACCCCTGGGAAGATGACCCTGAGAGGGCTTTTTGCTTTAGTGATGGTGGCTTTGTTACATAAGCTGGAGCAATGGACTATGCCTATTGGCTTGTGGGGTTGCTTTGCACCAACACTAGGACTGGTAATGGACACTTGGTTGCATGGCTGGATCCTGAGCCTTGCTTGGCATGGCAGATTATGTACAGGGTGTGCCTAGGCTACCAACCCCACATAAAAGCCCAGGTCCTAAGACCCAAGCACCTTCCTTGGGCAGGGACATTCCATGCATGACCCTACATTTCTCTGTAGAGAGAAAAGGGGCTTCAGAGCTTGTGCCTGGTCTCTCTGGACTCTAAAGTTGAACATCGTTTCCCCAGTACTTTTGTGCTGTATCCCTTGCTACAAACAGAATCCTATTACAAACTGCTTTTGGATCCTGTGAGTTCTTCACTGAGTAAAGCACCGCCCAAGACCACACAACTGGAAGGCGATAGAAATGGAATTCAGGAGCAAGCAGTATCCCCGCTGCTCTACCAAATCTACCACCATCTGCCTAGCCCACGCCGTCCTGCGTCCACCATTGGAGCTATTATTACCTTGTCTTCTTCCCTTCCTGTTTCCTTCTTTCCTTTCTTCTCTCTCCCACCCTCTCCCTCTCTCTTTCCCTCCTCTCCTTCTCCCACCCCCTCCCTTTCTCCCTCTCTCTCTCCCTTCTATCCCTCTCCTACCCTCTCTCTCCCTCTCTCCCCCCGCCTCTCTCTGTAAGTATAATTCAGACCTCGTATGTGCTAGGCAAGGGCTCTATCACTGATCTACATGCCTAGCCCTTTTTATTTTTCATTATAAAACAGGGTCTCACTAAATGGCCCTGACTGAATTTGTGACCCTGCTGCCTTAACCTCCCTCATTGCTGGGATTACAGTGGGCACCACTGTGCACTAGCACTTGTTTTTTGTTTTTGTTTTTTCCCAAGGAAACACTCACTTTGTTTTCTTTGATGAACACACACACATTAGTTAATTATCAAAGGGATAAAAAGCTTGGAACTGTCCATGGTTGAAAGACAGGAAGAAGAGTCAGAAATAGCAATATGTGCAAATGAAATAGGCCAGACTCCGAAAGCCAAGTTTTCTCTCATATGTGGAAGTTACAGAGAAAAAAGGAATGAAAAAGAGAAGTCTCCAGAGAATAGAAAGGAGATCAGTAGAAGGGGAGACCAAGAGGGAAAGAGGAGAGGAGAGAAGGGGAGGAACTGCGGAGTGAAGTTGACCAAACGATGCTCTGTGCATGTGTGAATGCAACACAGTGCATCCTGATTTTATGCATAACTAATGCACCAATTTAAAAGATAAACACATAGAAGGAAGACCAATAGAGTAGAGGAAGTGGTCCAGGGAAGGAGGACGGGAGGGGAAGATGAAATACGTGGGACTGAAATGTTATATGCAATTACGAATATTTCAAAATAGACCTCACTATTATGCATAAGTATCATGTATTAATAAAAACATTAAAAAATTAAAGAAAGAAGGAAAATTAGGGTGGTGCAATATAATGAAGTGAAGGAGCAATAAGTCTAAATAAAAGAGTCTTACAGGAAAAAAAATCTTCCTATTTGGAGGTAGTAGGCAAAGATTCAATGAACAAAACATGTAAACCACAAATCATGAAAAGAAAAAGCGATAAATGCTGGTCAAGAAAATCCTCATAAACATTGGATAGTCTGCTCTCCAATGTCCAAGAATTATAAAAGGCAACTCACACATTGGAAGAAAATATCTAATAAACATCTGGCAAAGGACTGGTACCCAGCATATATAAAGAACTCCTACAACTTAATACTAAGAATGTATTAGGAATGGGGAAAATATTTGAATAGATACTACAAAAGAAGGTATAGGAAAAAACACAAAAAAGATTCTCAACATGATTATCATTAGAGAATTCAAGTTAAAATCACCATGAGATGTGACTCCACACCTAACCGAATGGCTAGAATTAAAAACTGACAAGTGGAGCAGCGGGGACTCTTGATACACAGCTTTAGGACATGTAACCATAAAGAAAAACACTTTGGCAGTTTCTTAATGTACATATACCATAAAAGATAGCACTTCCGCTCTTAGATACTTACACAAGAAAAGTGGAAACATGACACCTAAATGTATATTCATGTTCATGGTGGCTTAATGCATAATAGCTGAAAACTGAAAATCACAACTCTAACAGGCAAATGGAGAAAGAAACCATGGCTCATCCGTCCAATGAAACTCATCCATAACAGGGAACGAACTCATGTGCACGATGGTGTGCCCAATTCTCAAAACAACACGTTGAGCGAGAGAAATCCCTATGGTTGCCTCAGAGACAGGAGGAGCAGATGGACTGCAAAGAGGCATGAAGGCAATTTTGGGGTGATGGAAGTGTTTCATATCTTAATTGTAAGGGTGACTCCGTGGGCATAGACATCTGCCAGAACTCATCTGACTACAAACTTAAAGAGGATGCATTTTATTGAATATGTTATAACTTAATATTGTTGAGTAAAAAGTGCCCTTTTGATTGAAAAGGGAATTGTCAACTCTGTCAAATGTTGCAGAAAGACAAGGAGAAGATAACTGGAAAAGGGCCATTGTATCTGTCAACCAGGGCGACTAGGAGTTTCAAGAGCAGGGATTCCATGCACTTGGAAGTCAGAGGCTATTCTGCAAGTGAAGAAGGAAGCCCTCGACCTGCAGAGCAAATGGGGCTGCTTTGGAACTCTGGAGCACCCAGCCAGCTGGAAGTCCCACAAGTCACCAACGATATTGTTCAGGGACAGTTTGCAACCTCAGGGAAGGGAATGTAAAGATTCTCATTTTCAATAGAAGATTTTTTTTTTCAAAGAAAACACTAACTGTCCATCTTTTTTAGGCTTGAGATTCCCACATGGTAAGCAGCAGCAGTCCTCTCTGACTAAAACAAGACCCCCTCTGACATGGCATGAGGTTCCTTGTCCATCTTCATCCCTCAGGGCTCCTGTCCTCTGGAAGGTGTTCTCTCCTCTACTGAAGGGCTCCCCATACCTGTGCTGTGAATTTCCCCAACACCCACCATGGAAAGGATTGTTTTATTTTTTTTGAGGAGGGTACCGGGATAGAACTCAGGGACACTTGCCCACTGAGCCACATCCCCAGCCCTATTTTGTATTTTATTTAGAGACAGAATCTCACTGGGTTGCTTAGCACCTCACTTTTCCTGAGGCTGGCTTTGAATTCGAGATCCTCCTGCCTCAGCCTCCGAGCTCAGTGAAAGGATTATTCTTTAGCAAGAATCTCCAGTTATTCCAGCATCAGAGACCCCTCCCCTTTACCTTCACCAGGTGCTGCGGCACCAGAAGCCATGCTCTAGCCTCATTTCAATGCCCAAGCCGCCAAATTTTCTCAAGCAAATCAGACCCTGAAGTCACTGCTTCTTGACAGAATTTCCTCTGGCTTTTGCCCCTGCCCCCAAGAACTTCTGTGGGCCAGGTGCATCTAGAATGTTCTGCAGAAAAATCTTCCCTAAGCCATCTACCGATTTGACATTGATGTCTACTCCTTGCCTTATTGAATGCTCTTTTTGGCTTCTGAGAAACTGTTTTTCCTTTTATTTTTTTTTTTGTGCTAGGGTCTGCCCTTTCCTCTCTTCCTTCACTCAACCTTCCAAGCCAGCAGCTGGACGTTCCCTGGAATATTCTACAATTTTCCCTCCTTCCTGTCTGGGTGCATCCTTTTCCTGGGAGCCAGGCGGGAAGGCAGAGTAGCACTCAGAGGGTCTGAGGTCTTGCTTTTCCAACAAGCTCCTGAGGGAGGCTGATGGCACAGATCTGGGACACACCACATGTAGCAGGGTCTCAGAGAACAGAGCCTGAGCCCAGAGTGAAACACACTCAGACAACCACTCCAGATACGGCTAGTCCCCTCGAAATGCTCATGAGTTAAAAGCCACAAGGATGAACATCCCCTGAGGACCACCTCTAATTTCACTACTTGTTTGAAGGGAACAGTTTTCCTCAACATATGAGAGAGGGTTAGGAAGGACAAACCCCGAATGTTGCAGATAATTAGAGGATGCGTTTTCCACTAGGAAGGAGAGGGTAACATTCATGGGGAGAGAGCCCTGTGGAACCCTGAGACTGCAGGGCACCTGTGAATCAGGGCAACATTTCTTAAAACTTGCAGTGATCTCTGAATGACAAGAAAACACTCAGTCACTCTCAATCCTGAGTAAACCAAACTCATATCCCCTGGCATGTGACTGTCCGGTTCCACCCATTACCTTTCTGTTAGCTCTCCAATAGGCATTTGTTTTAAATTTACCCTCCCAGACACATTCAGCTAAACTAGTACCTCAACCTCCGTGGGGTATCAAGCATTACCCAGGAAGATGACAGTCATGGTCTTTCTGTGACACTGAGCTTATAAACCGTGGCATCTTCTACCTCTTTCCTCCTGTTTCTTAGGATTTCCCCAGAGCTAGAGAATTCAATCAATAGCATGACTTGGGCTTGGCTATTATGAGATATCTTAGCTGCACTTTGATATTTAACCACCTGCAAATAAGAAGCCATCTATTTCTCTTGATACTTCAGCAATAAACAGGCACTGAATTTCAGATTTTCCATGAGTTGGCTAAAATCCTCTCTAAAGCATATGAGTCAGCATTAGAACACAGAATATTTGGGAGCAATTATTTTCTTTACTTTTCTTTGTACTAAGGATTGAACTCAGGGGTGCTTAACCACTGAGCCACATCCCCACTCCTTTTATTTATTTATTTTTTAAATGTTGAGACAGGGTTTTGCTAAGTTGCTGAGGTTGGCTTTGAATTTATGATCCTCCTGCCTCAGCCTCCTGAGCAGCTGAGATTACAGGTGTGCGCCACCACACCTGGTTGGAGCAATTTCCTGATAAAAGGAAGAGGACATTATTTCATCTGCAGAGGGTATTATTTCAGGCAACTAGAAAATAAAGACTGAATTATAAAGCAATTTGTGTCAAGATGAAAGTAATAACTATTGGAATGGCAAATGAATGCCATATTATCACTGCTGCTGAAATGAGCCAAAATTAATTCATGGTGAACCATTTTTCTAAAGATGGAATTGGTGGGTTTACTATCATGACCACTCAATAAGAGAAGTTAGCATTTGTCAAATGATGAATGTGAGTATTCAGATAATTTAAATAAGGTCAGATAGAGAACAGAAAGTTTCCTTTGAGTTCGTTGAGTCCAATCCAACACCTCATAGACAATCAGCTTGGTTTCCTGGGAGCAGGGGTTCTCCTTGTCCCAGTATCCTTCTTAATGACTGGTCCCAGGAGGGCTGCAGGCTTGGGACGCTGCTTACCACACTGGATGAGAGGGGATGTCTCCTTTGCCACTGCTCTGCTTGAGTGACACAATGACACATCTGAACATTCAGGTTTCAGGGACGTATCTGGATGAGCTTATCCTGTCTATACCCTGCACCATCAGCTGGATCCCCAGGAGAGGCCACATGGACTGGTTTGTTGCCTGCCATATATTCTTTTACATTTTGAACAGAAGAAGCATCCCAGGGCTCAAGTCCTGGTGAGGCCATCTGCAATGGTGTGATTCAACCCCTCTGAGACTCAGCTAACCCCCATGTTGTGGCCATGCCCTAGCCCTCAGGGAGGGCTCAGCAACTTAACCCACACGGCTCCGTAAACCAAGGGCTGCTGCATTTGTCACCAGCGTCACCTCTACGCTTCGTAATTACCCTGCAGAAAACCTACCATGTTATCTGTTCAGTCGAGTCCAGTGTGGATGGACAGGCAGTGACCTCCAGATCACCTCCACTTCCCACCTGGACTAGGTGACTGACGCACTGAGCCCCAGCACCCTTTGGCCTTTCCTGTTCCTTCACTCATTCGATCTTTCATTCATTCATTAAATATTCATGGGTACCCATTATGGAGCAGGTACGTGGACAGGTGCTGGGTTCCAAGACAAATAGGACACAGTCCCTGCCCTCAAAGTGGAGCTAAGAGGAGAGAGACAGCATCTGCTGAAGTATTTATCAGTAAGGGAAGCGGGTGAGACTCAGAGTGCTAGAGAACAGGAGGAGGAGAGAGCATTCAGTCCAGGCCCCGCCTTCCCTGTCCTCCACCTCGGCTAGAGAAACCTTCAAAACCAGCGGCTGTATCTTTCCACATTTTTAACGGGTCACTCGAGTTGTGCATATGGTGGGATCTGTTGGCACATACTGGTACAGGCACCCAATACAACAAGGTATTTGGCCATGTCTCCCCAGCACTCTCTGCCCCTCCCTGACTTTCCCCTACGGATCTCCCTTTGATTTTCTTGAGATTCCCCTCCCCCACACCTTTTTTTTTTCTTTTTCTTTTCTAGCTTCCAACTATGAGAGAAAACACAGGACCCTCTGAGTTTGCCTTATTTCACTTCACCTATTGATCTCTAGTTTCAACCATTTTTCTTCAAATGGCATATTTTCATTTTTCTTTCTGAATAAAACTCCATCTTGTACATGTACCACATTTTCTTTGTCAATTCATGCATTGGTGGACACCTAGGTGGGTTCCATAGTTTGGCTGCTGTGAGTTGTGCTGCTATAAACATGGGTGTGCATGTGTCACTGTAGTTTGATGACTTTCATTCTTTAGGATAAATACCAAGGAGTGGTATGGCTGGGCCATATGGGGGTCCTATGCCTAGTCTTTTGAGGAACCTCCATACTGATTTCCACATTGCATGTACTAATTTATGATCCCATCAATACCTCCCGCATCCTGTCCAGCACCTATTCTTATTTGTATTTTTGATGACTGCTGTTCTGATGACATGAGATGGAACCTCAGCATAGTTTTTGATTTGCATTTTCCTAATGGCTGATTGTGTTGAACATTTTTTTCATTTATTTGTTGGCCATTTGTATTCCCCCCCTTGAGAAGTGTCTGTTTGATTCATTTGCCTATTTGTTAATTGGGTGATTTGATTGTTTTAATGTAATGTTTTTTAAGTTCTTTATATATTCTAGATGATTAATCCTCTGTCATAATCAACTTGTTTTTAAACTCATCAAAATTAAGGATTGGGTCCCCTTGGAGGAACACCCACAATTGCTAATGATGCAGAAGCAGAGAGTAGGTGATCAGTAAACTGATCAAATGTTTTATTTATTGCTTCTAAGTATAAATTAAGTTTGAGATTTAAACCAAACTCCACAAAATGTTTATATGAGCTAAATTGATTAAAATCGACCTGTTACATGAGGCTTTGGCAAAGGACACCTGAATAAATGGGAGTTCAGCCACCTCTCTGCCACAGTATCGTAACATAGGAAGGTTGGGTTGTGCCATTGGTACTGAGAATGCATTGTCTCAATATGTGTAAATATTTTCATCAGGGATGATATTTACATTAATGAAATTTTGTCTTGGAAAAGCCAGCACATATTTTCCAAGCTAATGTCATTAGGATGATTGAAAACCTTGATTGAGTCTCTGTATATTCTAGTGGAATTTCAATTTTTTTGTTTTATACATTCATTTTTATTTTATCCAAATTATTTTCACTGGGGTGAGCTTGTCTTTGTGTAAGTTCCCAGCGAGGTTTGACCCACCCTCCAGGTTTGGCCCAGTCAGACACGGCTGCTGATGTTCTACCACCTTGGGTTTCTTTGCTGCCCTTATTTTTACTAAATTTCCCATTTTATTTGAGTCAAATTGGACAGATCTAAAGGCTGTTATGATTCCATTTCTGAAGTATCATTCTGTATTGATGATTTCTCTGAGTCTAGTTTTCCATGTAAAGTTTCAGTTTTTAATATTACAAAGGAGGTATCTTTCCTCCGTCAGATTTCTGCCTTCATGACACACCTGGTGGACAGAATCAGCCACTGACAGCTGATTATTTCTCACATGTCCCAGTGATCCGGGCACATTGTCCTTGGGGTTAAAACAGCAAATGGCAATGTCACTGGAGAAGACACATGGCATCCGCTTCAGAAGGCGCACAGCAGAGACGCAGAGGTTCTCCTCCCTACCATCATCCAAGCCACTCCTGGAGGAACAAAACGGCACACTCTCCATGGCTGAGAGGCAAGTAATTAGGTGTGCCCGCGTTGCAGGAAGGCCAGTGTGCCGATTTCATCTCCACCTCTTATGACGAGCTGTGTGCCTTTTAACAAGATACTTACTAAATTGTGCCTCGTTGACCTCATTTGTAAAACGGAATTATCATGAGGTTTAATTGAGTCAAACTCAAAACAACACCTGGCACATAGTGACTACTGGGTGAAAACGAGCTTCCGTTATTACTAGCAGAACAACTGCTTTGATAGTCTCCAAACATCCAATATTTTTCTGTATCTTTGTCCATCTGTGCCTCAGTTTCCTCTTCTGAAAAACGGGGTTATCGATAATGCCCTCTTCCCGGGGTTTTGCACAACCCAAATGTGCAAACAAGTGTGAACAGCAACCTTGTGTTAGCAGATGTTATTCTTTTCATCTTATAACGAGTAAGTTCACAGCAGCCTTCCAGGTGACTGAGGGCCAGTGTCCACAGAGAATGTCATAAAGACAATGCAAGGACCCAGGGGCCAGGGCCAGGGGTGTTGCTGAACAGTATGAAGGCGCATTAGGAAGCCCAGGGGACCATGTGGTCATTTAAAATGATGATCCACACACAGGGAGGCCCTTATTTGCTATATACCCGGCACCTAGAAGAGTGCCTGGCACACCTTAGGCAGTCTATAAATACTTTTTGAATAAATGAGTAAATGAATGAGTGACATTAGAAGACTGTGGGAACATGGAAAGTGTTCCTTAAGTGGTATTAAGTCAAGCAAGATACAAAAGTGTATTACAGCATGAGTACAAATTTGCAAAAATATATATGCAAAGAGTCTAGATTAGAAAGTACCGTACTGAAAATCGTTGTTCTACTGTTGGTAATATAGTTGTCTTGTCCTTTTATAAGGTAAAATAAAAAAGAAGGCTAAAAATTCTTAAAGAAAACTACTGCCATGTTATAACATTTTATAATATGGGCCACCATGTCCATGTCCCTTTACAGTGGAGTCTGAGAAACCTAATTATGATACATACAGGAAAAAATGCTTGGCTTAAACCAATTAATTGGAATCCTTGATTAGTAGGGCCATTTTAAATTTCTGATTTCAAGGGAGAGGTAGGTAACAACAAAGGTGCGCAGACACAGTGGAACACAGTTTATGTTTTGAGTGTTTGATCAGCCCAGCCTCCTGGACCCTCCACCACAGAGTACAGCGAAGGTTTGTAATGATCTTCCTGGGGTTCTGCGAGGACTTTGATCATCCAAGATGCAATTACATTCACCGCCCTCCACCTCCTAAGGCAGGAAAGAAGCTAATGCATTTCAGAAAGAGTTTTTCTATGGAAAGGCTTGAAGAAAGGGTGTCGGGTTAATTTCTAGTTAACCAGAACATTTAATTAACCGGAATAGCTTGTTCTCTGAACAGTACCATTAAATGAGGTTTGGTTTTACTTTGATTTCTGAAATTGCTGTCAAACTTCTTTCTATTAATAGTGCTTGGTAGAAGAAAATGTAATTTCTAGAGTCAAAACTGCATAGGGAACATTTGATTATCCTCAGTCTTAAAAACAATAGACAACAGGTGAAAAGCCATTTTCTCTTCTTGAGTGGTTCTGACTTTGACCCTTAGATATGCTGCATGAAAGAATTAGCTCAGTTAGAGAGAACACGAAAGTTTGGGGGCTTATGGTTTCTATTTAAGGCTATATTAATAAGTCTCATTTTGGGAAAGTATACATTGGCCATTAAAAATTAATTTATTTTTATTTGTTTTCCAGATTAATGGTCCTTCTAAAATAGAAAATTGAATTAGGACTTAGTTATTTCATTTGCAAGAGCTAATTGAAGTGCATATTTATGAAATTAGACATGGAGAAGTAAACCGCCACCCACTCAACCACAACAAGAATGATTTTTTTTTTTTTACTTTGGAGAGAGGATAAAAGAAAAGAAATTGATATGCATGGGGTGAAGCCTCCATCTTCCCTCCCAAATGCTGCCTCCTAAGGAGGAGCCTGGGTCTTGGGATGCCAAGGGTGATAATGGGCGAGTTCAAGGTGTGGGGAGCTGGGAGACCCTGGCAGGTGAGGCCTGCAGGACCAGATTCTGTGCTTTATAATATACCAATGTTTTGCGCTTTTTTAAATAGTAATTTTTAATTGATCAAAGTTCACATGCAAGTAGGTTAAAAGATGATTATTCCTCAAGAGCATATAATCAATCCGTTACCCCTCAGGCTTCCCCTTTACCACATTCAGCCAGCAGCTGGTCCTCTGAGGGAGTCCTCCTAAGGAGACAAACCCACTGCACACCTGCTGATCAAATCCTCTGGGGTCTGGTGTGCTGTGGTGTCACAGCCAAATCAAGTCACCTGACCAAGCCTAGAGTCAAAGTGGGAGGGGATGGCACAGGGCAGGAGAGCCAAGTGTTTCCCTGGGGACTATTGGTACCCCAATCCCACACCTGTTGAAACAGCATGACTCTTTTTGATAATAATTTCCGTCCTCCTAACCTAAGGTAGAATCCCTAGAGCTGAGTTTCTTCATGGCCCCAGCTTATGCCAGCTGATGTCTGGTGAGGGATCCCCATCGAGTTCTCCTTTCTGTTGTTTTCTGCCACGTTGGGTAGGCAGTCAGGGCCTTGTGCATGCCAGGCAAGTGCTCTGCCACTGAGCAACATCCCGGTCCCGGCCATTCTCCCTTTAAAAGGCACAGAAAAATTCTCCATGTCCCCTTTCCCTATCATTCCTTCGGCATCCAAGTAGCAACCCCTCCTTGTTTTCTATTGTTACCATGACAAAATAACCTCAAATTTAGCCACTAAAACCCACCAAGGTCAATGGCTCTGCTGGTACCCGGCTGACAGCCAGCTCACAGCCAGCCTGGCTCTGGACTAGAACCTCTGGGGGTAGCAGGGGAAACACCTGCAGGCCCCTCGGGTCACTGGCAGACCCCAGTTCCAGAGCCTCAGGATGGAGGTCCCTGTCACCTGAGCTCTTCATCCCCTTCATCTTCAAGGCAACAATGGCAGGTCAGGGCTTCCTGTCCCTCTGTCCTCTCCTCTCTTCGTTTCTCCCACCTTCTTTCCACCACATCTCTGTGGAGGAAGCACTGTGTTAAGAGCTCCGGTGAGAACATGGGCCACCTCGTAGTGATCTCCCCATTAGTAACCTTAGTTCCATTGGCAACGATGCAGATCCGTGGTTGGGTGAATACACAGAGGACAAGACACTGAGGAGGGCGCCTTTGCAATCCTGCACCATTACACACAAATTTTCCTTTCCTGTCTTCTAAGCCACCTCAAAATGTCTCTGAAATCCAGTTTTAGGTGGTAAAGAGTTTCTGTCTCCTTTCCTCTTCTAAAACATTTCTCCACTAAAAGAATAAGAACAAATTAAAACACAAGCTTGATTCTTTTTTAACAGAACTAGAATATGTGCTTTCTTCCACCCGTGTATGGGTCAAGAAAGCAGATGGAAGAGTTGGGCATTTCTGAGGGTAGAGGAGGAAATTCAAACTTAATGCTGATGAATGAGAAACAAGATAATTGGCCTCATAGAGGTCCTGGAAAGATCAGGATTCAAGGTCCCAGAGGGCAAAAAATCCTGCAGTTGTTGATATTTGTGGCTCCCCAGTAAAAATTCCAGCTCATCCCCTGGCTTGGCTACCGGAAGCTAACCAGGGATCACACCTGTCTGCAGCATGCATGAAGGTTGCAGTCAGCCTGCTGCTGTCTGACTCTTCAGTGTAAACAGAGAGCCAAGGAACACCAGACATTTGTTAAAAAAAATAAAAGAACCCAGAACCCAGACAGAATAGAGATAACTCAGAAACCAGAAGAAAATCCCCACAAAGTGTAGTGAATGTTCTCAGATACCAGAAACTCTTGTTCCCATAAAATACGAAGAGTATTCTTCAAAGAAGAATAATCAGAAAATAAGAACATTTGATAAATGAAAAGTGCATTAGTAAAAATAAAAAGTTAGTATATGGTTTCAAAGATGACATCTAGGAAATCTCTCTGGAAATTACCAAAGGAAAGGGAAGATAAGAACTTTAAAGATCCACTATCTGAATAATAGAGTTCCAGAAAAAGAGAGGAAAAAAAAGGAGGAATAAAGTATTATCCAAAGAAAAGTGCAAGATTTTAGACTGAAGGACTAGAAGAATCTGATACGATGAATGTTAAAAAGACTCACACAATGGCTATCATTGCAAAATATCAGAAAGCCAGAATAAGACAAGGTCCTGGAGGGCTGGGGATGTGGCTCAAGTGGTAGCGCGCTCACCTCGCATACATGAGGCACTGGGTTCGATCCTCAGCACCACATAAAAATAAATAAGTGAAATAAAGGCATGCTGTCCATCTACAACTAAAAAGTAAATATTTTTTTTTAAAAAAAGACAAGGTCCTGGAAACAGGGGCTGGTATTCGAAGGAATCCCAGTGTGAGGGGGTCCCTGGAACAGCAGCACCTGCAGATCACTGAGGGAAACATTGTCTCAATCCAGGATTCAGCACTGAGACTGTCAACCAGCTGTAAGGACAGAAGAAAGACACCGCTGGATTTCCCACATGGTGCTGGAGTGTGCCTCCCCCCACCTCCCGTGATGTGCGCGCGCGTGCACACACACACACACACACATCCCTGTGCAGACAGGATATAGGAAAAATAACCTGGAAACAGGAAATGCAGCAGAGAAACAAAGGGACTCTTCAAGACGGAGGCAAGAGAGTCCCAGGTGTGATGCTGGACAGTGGACCCAAAGAGGGACAGTCCAACCTGCAGAGAAACAGCGCTCCAGAAAGAGCGCTCATTAAAATCCAAACCCAGACCTAACAAAGTGGGCGTTTCTGTCAGATTCGACTGTAGAAAGCAGTACTGGGTGTACTACAGAGTGGTTAAACATACCTAATTTTTAAAACCTGAAGTGATTTAAAAATGGGGTGTATTTTAACTTCAGGGAAGGAGTAGTCTAGGGACTGGGGCTGGGGCTCAGTGGTAGAGCGCTTGCTTGGCATGTGTGAGGCCCTGGGTTTGATCCTCAGCACCACATAAAAATAAATAAATAAATAACATAAAGGTAATGTGTCCAATTACAACTAAAAAATAAATATTAAAAAAAAAGAGTAGTCAAAGAAAGGAAGCGTAGCCTGAGTGTACTGCTTGGCTCAGAAGAAACAGTACAAATAATACTGTGAGGGCTTTGATTTCAAGCTGAGATGGGACTGTGTTGCAGAGTGGGGGCCTGTAAGAGAAGGCCTGAGTGAATGAGCTGAAATGGGAGAGGGCTGGGTGGGCTGGTGAGGGTCTGAGGGGCTGCAGGTTGATTATAAACTTCACAGAAATAAGTACCTTTTGGAACAAGTTGCATGGAAAATTTGATATGCTGAAAACTCATTCTTGACAAAGCACAAAACCTGGTGCCCACTCTGTGCTCCCACTGGACCCCCAGCTCCCTGGGGTTTTCAGCTCCACCATGGAGAAGAGAGAGAGGCAGCCACGTGGCTGAGCCAGGGAGCTTACCCCAGCTGAGCACAGGCTGGAGAGCAGCCTGAGAGACCCCAGCATGCCCATCCAAGCCCCAGAATTGTGAGAAATAATGTCATTCTAAGCCACTGAGCCTTGGGTGGTTGGTTCTGCTGTGGTAGATCAGCAATTCAACTCGTAGTCAAACCCGACAGATTTTTCTCCCACATGCACACATCTTTGAGAAGCACGTTGCAGGTTGGTTGAGTGCAACTCTGGAAACCAGGAGTGACTAGCCGTTTTCTACCTGTGATGCCCTGGGGTAGGGGACTTACCTGCCCCTTATTTTTCTCATCCCTAGAATGGGATGGTAACAAACTACCTGCAGGGATGTCACCAGGATTGAGTGAGTTTACGCATAGAGCACTGGGAAGCATGAAGTCCTGACATATTCTCACTGCCAGTAAGGCTCCACCATCAGCCTCGAAGCAGGTAAATGCGTAGTCTCTCACCACTTTAATTACAGTTCTGGGCAGCTCTAGGTTTTCCAGGGAAAAGCCTTCAGAATAAAAGGGAGATACCCACCCTGACTCTCAATCCAAATGACAGGCCTGGCTGGCCTTTTATTTGTTTAACATTCTATAGTGGAATAATGTAAATATGATGAAAATAGAGAAAACCGTCTGATGGTCCTCCGCACACGCAGCTTCAGTAGCTACCAACTCAGCAGAGTTGGTCTCATCTAAAGCCCTTCTGGCCCCACCACACTAGTCAAGGCTTTGCTGACTGTGTGTCTCTACAAGAATAGACATTCTTTAGCCACACACTGTGGTGCATGCCTGCCATCCCAGTGACTTGGGAGGTTGAGGCAGGAGGATTGCAAGTTCAAGGCCAGCCCTTTCTTGAACTTCCTCTTTCCCCTTGGGTGCTCTGTCTTAACTCCTGTGGCCAGGCAACTCCTGCTCATCCTGCTAAGCCCAGCTAGATATCCCCTCATGGAACATGCATTTCAGGGGGTGATTTTTAATTAGATGCTCATGGGGTTCCACCTCCTCATCATGCCACTGTGCCTCCCACTCACCCCACTCATCCCTCTGTCTGTCCTTCTCTGTAGCACCTTGTCCTCACCTTTCTCAGACTGCATGTTAGGGTGTGTCTTAAACATTTGACTACATGTTTGTTCCCCGTGGCTGCATGTTGGCTCCCTGGGTCCGTGAAATCACAAGTAAAGTAGGGTCCTGGCTGAGTGTTCCAGTGCTGGCTGGACACCTCAGAGATAGTGATGAACTTCTAGAACTGAGCACGTTGGTGAACTCTCAAGGGCATCTTGACCTTAGTTATCTCACTGAACTTCTATGCACAGATTATTGAATCGCTTTTGAATCGCCCGCAGGGTGGGCTTCAGGAGTCCCTGTGCCCCGACTATAACTCGTAGCCAGCACCCCCGGGCTGTTCTCCTCCATCTCTAAAACAGAGGCAGCTTAGAACACAGCCCTGGGGTGTGGCTTAGGGCCCAATATTTTGAAGACTCACACTAAACTCAGGGGGAGTGGGACAAGGACGTTTTCCTTGTTGTATATGTCAGTCAAAAGCAAAAATAAGAATGAATGGGTGGTTTGTCTCATAAGCAGAATTTGCCAAGAGCTGCGTGGATGGATTCCAGGGCTCTCCCAGCGGAAGGAAGCCAGGGCTCTTGGACTCTGGCTTGCTCTCTGGAAAACAATAGCTGGGCTCCAGGACGCAGCTAGCACACAGCTGATGCCTTAAGCAGATTTAGGCTTGTATTCCAAAAGGCCAGTGAAAGATAGACCCAGCACGCATCTTGAAGTGTTCATTCAAAGTGTCTCGGAAATTCCTTTGACAATAGTTTGTAACAATAACATTCCTTTGAGCCACGATAAGTTTGCTACTTTAGGAGGCCATAAATATTACCACATCACGATGCATAGGGGAGAAAAAGCTCATCCCCAGTGTCGAGATCTCAACGTGCTTATTCCTCATCTCTGGGCACTTTCCTAATTGTTCCCAGAGACAGACCATGCAGAATGACATCACTCCTGGTGGTGTGCAGTTGATGCTTCTTGTCTGGGGAGCCTGGCAGGCGTGATTTATGGACATTGCTGCTCGGGATCTTAGCATGATCTAGTCTCAGGGTGCTCCCTAGGACCAGCAAGGGGCAGGCCTGGGTGTCAGCCTAAGTCCCACATTAGGAACCCAGGGCTCCGTAGGACTCTTCAGCTCACCCCATCTCCTGCAAAACAAAAAACAAAATCTCCAAGCCACCCCCAGTTTTATCTTTTCTTTAACCAATGCTTTTAAAAATGCAGTAGAGATGACTTAAAATTTATGTAACACGGTGATGTAAACTCAGCCTGGTGCCCACCCTCCCCACCCCCACACCAGCCCATAGACATTCAGTGCAGAGTTAGGGATCCAGGCCCACCTCCTCCCACTGAGCACCTTGGGAAAAGCTCTGACTGCAAACACTATCTGCTTGAAGCCTCCTGGTAGGAGGCAGTGCCCAGGATTCCTTCCAGAGGCGGAGGGGCCTTTGGGGCCGATTCCCCGGTCAGTCGTTCTCAAGGGCTCACAGGCACAGTCTGCATGGCCAATCTGTTATTTTGAGAATGAGGACTCAGAAAACTGAGCGGCTCGTGCTGCATGGCACGTGGGGAAAGCCAGGGCCTCATACACTGATCTGAGTACCAGAAATATCATAGGATTATTGACTGTTGATTATCTTAAGTGTGTGTTAAGTAAAAGACTATAATCAACGTGCCCCTGATGTAATGTGAATGGCAGAACTGAGACAAACTGCGGAACTCAGATAGACCTAAGACAGTGATGTAAGTGTCTGCACCTGGGGCACACACCCCAGGGCTTTCCCAGTTATCTGCTACCAGTACAGCTGAACTAGGACTTAACCAAGACTTCTGGGGAGCGACAGGACTAACAGGACCGGGATAGAGACCAATGTCTCCATTGCTGTTGTTCCCCTTGCACCAGACTCCTCCAGCCTGGAATGAGTTCCAGTGACCCTGACTTAAGTCACAGGTGGACTTAAGTCCATCTTTGAGTGTAGACTCAGTTAGGATTTAGAATTAGGATGTGTGACTGAAGTGTGATGTGCATCAATAAAATAGGTTTGATTGACTCTAACTGTGCTTCAGAGCCTCAGACTGAGTCTAGAGTAACTGCTTGTGACACACCCCCTGCTTGATGTAGGGTCACAGGGAGGGGATCGAGGGCGCCAACAGAAGGGCAGGGAGGGGGGGTGGGGTTGGGGGTACACAGGCTGCAGGGACTGTGTCCACTCTCCTGGTCAGAGTGGCTCCCTCCAAGGTCCTCATGAAAGCCCTGTTATAGAATCAACTCATTCAATTCAAACAATCACTGAGGACAAGCACTTAGGCTCTGGACATAGGAGATAACCCGAGGTCGCCAACACCTGTCTGTCACCAAGGGACCATGGACATAGACAGTCATTTGGGCAAGTTGGCAAATGCACCCATTGGGAATGGAGGTGCTCTCAAAGTGGAATCCAGAGGTGCAGCCTCTGGGGTAGGATGTTTATCTATGAAAACTTTACATGTGTGATTCATTTCAATAATAATCTAAAATATTGAAAAGATAATATACTGTTTTGTATGGATGGGCACCTTGTTAATGAGAGTTGCAGGAGAATTGAATCATACAAGATAGCAAGATAGGCTGATATCGAGGCTGCCTGAGGTCACTTGGTAAGAAGCGATTTAGTTCCAACCACCACACGAAATTAATGTTAACTTGGATTTTATCAGTTTTCCAGTTTTGTTTGTATTTCATTGTTTTAGTTGGTAATAATGTAAGATCTATAGGTCAAACACATTTATACACAGTTCTACAGTCAAGAAACATAATAAAAACAATATAGACCAAACCCGGGGTCCATCAGGAAGTTTTATTTATTTGTTTATTTTTGCCGTGTTGGGGATCTCCCGCAGGGCCCCGGGCGTGCTGGGCAAGCACTCTGCCACTAAGCTAATACCTAGTCAGTTTTTATGCTTTAAAGGGGCCTGTGTTACTCAGGTCTCAGAAATCCATGGGATAGTTGTCTTCAATTATGTTCTAAGCATAATTGTCTTGATTAGATTCTTCACCAGCAGCACATGGAGTAGGTCTGCATGTGGCTAAATCATCCCTTTTATGCTGAATTCCCAGGAAGCTATATCATAAGTCCCAGCAAATTGACTCCATTGCAAATATCATGGCAATTCATACATTCTTCCCTGTTTCCTTCTTCCTTTCTTCTCAGCAATACATACGGCACTTTATTAGCGTCCAATGTGTTGGATGCAAACATGGAAGGGCAGGAATGACCCAGGCCTTCATGGATCCTGCAGACCACAGCAGTGTCTTTTAGATAATCCTGATGACACGTAGCTCATGGGGAGTTTGTCAAACCGCATACCCAGGTCCCCTTCCTAGGAAAACTAGATTCTCCATCTCGGGGCCCAGGAAGGAGTAATTTAGCTAGCATCCCAAGTGAACGTTATTACAAGAATTTTAATAAAATTTTCTGGTAGATTCCACTTCTACAGTTCTGGGTGGGGTCTAGGAACTGTCCAGGCTGTTAAAGGACGGAAGAGATCACCAAAGTGTTTTAAGTGGGGATGGGGGACACGGATGTCCACACTGGAGCCAGGGATCACCCTTGATTGTCCTGGCCACAGAGATAGGGCACAGGGGGTTAGTAAGGGGAGAGACGAGTGTCTTGCGAGTCGGGGGGAGCTGCTGGGATGCACAGGACAGAAAGTGAGGGTGGCCTGGACTAGAATAGTGGCAGTGCAAGTGGAAATAGGTGAACAGAATTGAGAGACTCTTGGGAGGAGGAGAGAAGGGCCAAGGTGGCTCCTAAGTTCTGCATTGAGGCCCCGAGTAGAGGAAGAGGACTTTCCTGGGATAAAATAAAATAAAAGTAGTAGAAGAAAGGCTGTGGGGTGCGGAGAGGGTTAATCATGGGTTTAGCTTTGGAAATTTTGAAATTAAGTAGGGGTGGACGTTCGATATAAGTTGGATACATGAACCCCCAGCTCGGGAGCTGAGTCTAGGACAGAGCAGATTTTTCATCGGGGAACCGTAGATAGAAGAACCAGGAAGACCTCACAGGGGATGTGATTGCCCATTGCACCAGAGACACCAGAAGGTCCAGGGCAGAACTCCCTGAGGAACACAGGAAGAAAGAAGATGCTCAATGGAGACCTAGGTAGACACCGTGTAGCCAGCGAGGAGGGAGAAAGCCAGGAGCCTCGGCACTCAGAAGAGATACTTTCGGGGGCTAAGCAGCCAGCCTCATGCAGTGTCACCAAGGGTCAGAGAAGACAGGAATCAGAAAGTGTCCACTGGGCCTGGCAGGCAGGTCACCCATGACCTTGGGAAGAAGCTTACTCACCCAGTGGAGGCAGGTGTCAATGGGAGGCAGGGAGGGAGAGGAAAGGAGGCCGAGGGAGGGAGTTCTTACAAAAGCCCATCTGCAAGGAAAGGGAGGAGAGGAGATGGGGTACAGAGCCCGGGGAGAGATCTGCATGGCTGAATGCTGGGGGAGGTGCACAGGAGGGGGTTTGTGGCTGCCAGCGGCGGGCACTGGGCAGGAGGGGTGTCCAGAGGCCAGCAGTGGGTGCAGGGAGAGCACTGGCGAGGGATGGCCTCAGAGGGAGGCTGGTGCAGCTCCTCCTTCCCGGTGGGGGGAGGATGGACAAGAAGATGCAGTAGGCAGGGGCTTGGTGGCATGTGCTGGGGTGGGATGGGCACAAGAGGTCTAGGAGAGTGGAGAGCAGGAGGGGCCACTGGCAGCACATACAGGCTGCCCAGTGGACTAAGGCTAGCTCAGGCTATCACACAGAGGGTGTGGTCTTCAGCTGCACCAGCTCTCTGGGCAGAGAATCAGAGAGTGGATAACTGGACTCGTCAGGGGAAGAATTTTCCAGATGAATTTAGCTGAAGAGCAATGTACAGAGGAGTTAAGATACTGGTAAGAAAGAGGCGGAGTTGTAGAGAGGAGAGACAAAAGACAGGAGGTAGCAGATGGGTGGAGAGAGAGAGAGAGACAGGGAAGGAGGGGGAGAGAGGACATGGGAGGCCCCATGAGGTTGAAGGATTGATGTGTGTGTGCGCGACACATTATGAAGAAAGAGCTGGAAGGAGAGGCTTCTGATGAGAAGGTAGCTGATGGAACTTGTGCTTTCAGATGCTTCTCACTGTGATTCGTTGCCTGGGGGTGAGTAGCTGACGTGGAGTAGCTGACACGGAGCTGAGAGGTCCCTTGAGACGAGGCATATTAGAGGCAATGACTGCTGCTATAACAAATGCACTCCACATTCCAATGGCTTAACACAGAAAGACGTTATTTTTCACTTACACCAGGCTGATGCGAATGTTCCCATTGGCAGCTCTTTTCCAAGTGGTGATTCAAGGACTTTCCACCTGTGTCTCTGACAGCTTCCTCAGTGGGTCTGTTGTGGTTTGCATCTGGAATATCTCTCAAAGGCTCCTGTATTCGAGGTTGTTCCTAGTGCAGTAATGCTCTGAATTGGGGTGCTTGGGAAGTGATAGAACCATGGGGCTCTGACCTCATCCATGGATCAACCCATTGCTAGACTGATAGCTGACTAGACCATTGGGAGATTGTGGAAACTATAAAACAAGGGACCTAGTTGAAGGCAGCGAGTCCTTGGAAACATGCCCTTAGGAACTATATCTTGTCCCCGGCCCCACCCATCTCTTTCTGCTCTCTGGTGGCCATGAGGTGAGCAATTCTCCCTCACCCCCTCTCTACTGTGATACTCTGTCTCAACACAATGGAGCAATGGAGCAAGTTGACCGTGGACTGAAACCTTGCAACCATGAGACAAAATAAAAATTTCCTCCTTTAAGTTGATTTGGTCAAATACTTTGTCTCATCAATGAACACAGGGTCCCAAGGCCAGCCTAAGGTTCTCCCCTCTACTCAGCACAAGGAAGAAGACCTGTGTACCATGTGGCCCAAGCCAGGAGGGGGCGTCCAGTTTCCACTCACATTCCTTTGGGTGGAACTCAGTCATCTGGCCATATGATCCACTGAGGCTGGGAGATGAATGGCTAAGAAGGGAGTTTGATATTAATCAGAAGGATCTGTGACCTCTGATATCAGAGGTTTAGCAAGTCGTCCATCCACACATGAAGCCACCCAGACTGAATGGAGGCTGAGTCGGGGAGAACAAAGCCCTCAGTGGAAAGGAGGGTGGTGGCTGGCTGGCTGCAGGTGAGTGACAGATCAGGGGCACCTGGAGGGGTGGGCTCGCCTTCCTGAGCGTGGAGGATGGATGGTGTGGACCGACAGTGAACCCCACATCACGAGACCCTTCTTGCAGACTCTGGGCACGGGAAGGGTGGGCAGCCTCCACAGGAGGGGTGGTAGCCTATGGGGCAGATGGCATCCTTTAGAGGGAGGCTGGTGTCAGGTCCCAAGGATGGAGTCTTTGGGGAAGCAGCTGAGGATATGGAGGGCTTGTTAACGTGGAACAGGTTTGCAAGAGATCCGGACAGAGATAGGCAGGAAAGAAGTGTGAGGGAGAAGTGCAGACAGACGGATGGAAGAGAGGTGAGCCCCACACTCTGCCTGGCAGACAGCAAAGGTCATGTGGTACAGGGAAAGGCAGATTGAGCTGGCCCCAATGATGCCAAAGTATGACCGTCTTCTCTGTCTGGTGGCTGGTGGGAGGCCCAGGCCTTGCGCCGGGCCTCCATGTGAAGGGGCATCCACGCAGGCTCCTTGGTTGACATGAATTCCAATATAAAATCTGGTCATTTGAAAAGGAGTGGAAAGCACCTGCTCTAGAGTTGTTTGGGAGGTGGGAGGGCTCTGGGAACATGCTTGGGACACACAACTGTATGTTCACACCCAAAGGCACACTGGCAAGCAGCACACCGAACCTGCTCAGACCTGACGAGGCAGTTTAGTTTGAGAAAAAAACATCTTGTCTGTGCAGCCAAAATTCAAGCTGTAAAGACCCTGATGGGTGCAGCGGTTTCTCTCCAAGCTCAGGTCTGGTACATGATCAGAGCAGCAGGACTCATCAGGCAATGCACGAGTCTTTCCAAATGCTGCTAAATGTCACACAAAGAATCGACTTCATTCTATTTTGGCTTTTACCCAGTTACCCTGGTGCAACGAAAGAATTGCATAGGAACAGTTAGTGGGACACCTGAAAAGTCCAGTCCTGTATTTCACAGAGATCTCTCCTTATCTATAGCAGATATTCAGTGGAATCTTGAGAGCCAAAGTTGCAATATCAGGAAGCTAGAGTGGGAAGAGTTAGGGATGCAAGCAGAGAGACAATGTATTTGTATTTAATAATGTGAATTATGGTACTTCCTTTCTGTTATTCTTTTTAAACAATGAATAGGAAGAGCTCCTTGCACTGAGAGGAGCAGTATATTCAGATCTTCTTAGGAGACAGCATCTTATGCTTCTGTTCCCATAATGCTGGCCTCACTGATAGAGTTTAATCTTTTTTTAAAAAATAGTTGTAGATGGACAGCATGCCTTTATTTATTTATTTTTAATGTGGTGCTGAGGATCAAACCCAGCCTCACACATGCTAGGCAAGTGCTCTGCCACTGAGCCCCAGCCCCAGCCCTGGAAGTATTTTTTTTTGGTTAGCATTCACATACAGTCCTTGAGAAGTACTGATTTTGTATGTGATTTCGTCGTTACAAATTACAAGGATAGAGGATATACCTCACTATTTTTGAAACTGCTCCATATAAATAGCTCTCTACACATCATACTGAGGGTGAATTTGACCTTTGGGGAAGGATCTTTTCTACAGGGCAATTGATTTTTGCATTTCCTAGAGCATTTACTTGAAGGTTTTCCTGTGATCCAGCCTCCCTGGGAGAGACATTATTTCTAAAAAAACTAGTTCTTATGTCAAAATCACATGGTATACAGTCCGTGCTTAGTGTGTGCCCGGATACTCTCTGCACAGAGAGGACCATGACCTGAGTGGGCAGCTTCAGCCTGGGCTGTGCACCCTGAAGGAGACGTTGTGACTTAGAAGGGAGTTTTTCTATCACAAACCATCTTGACAGTTCTCCCATCCATCTGGCGCAGACCTCTTGATACTGCAAACTGGAATTTATGGAGGAACACGGGCCCTCTTTCTCCTTTCTGACTTAATGTAAGACTGGAGATGTTTGGGTGAAGTGAGGCCCTAACAAAGCTGGGAGGAAAGACAGCACCAGAATATTTATTATTCTCTCCACTTCCTTTCTTCAAGGTATTATAATTGAGGTCATTATAAATCTTTGAAAGCAACACTTCTCTCCTATATGCCATACCCAGTACCAAAAGATATTTATAGAAATAAAACAGTACCTCACATCCCTTCAGTAAAGCTCCGTGAAGCTGGCTCCAAACAAAAATGAATAAATAATGTTTATCTAGCCCTGCAGATAATGCTAAAAAGCAAAAATTGATTAGTCCATCAGTTTTGTTATGTGCTGACGCTAACACCCTCACATTTTGGAGGTTGGCTTACTTTCAGCGAAAATGGTTTAGAAAATGCAAGGAAAAACTTATTAATAAGTATTGATTTTGTTGTAATATTAATTTGATAAGTGAAATTGTATTTTAACAGTGGTGAACCAGTTGAGTTAATGAGATTCAGTGAAAAATTATATATATTATTAATTGTATATTTTAAATATATATTCTATGATTACATATTATTAATTATATATATATTTATTTATTCATTCATTTATCTTATCATTTTTCTCTCAGGACCAAAAATTTGAGATTTGGAAATCAACTGCAATGATGTTGACATGCATTAGAAATCAATTCTCAACAGTGGAAATTAAGGCTGCTTATTCATGATAGCCAAAGAATAAATATGAATCTCGACTAAGTTGTAAAAATCACTTTCAAATCCCCTTGCATTTAAAGGGGGGGTACCCCTCTATACGGAAGGCGGATAGTTGAGGTAATAAGGCTCTAATTGCAGTACCTTCCCTTGGCACCGCTTTTAGACATTGCATTGAAGTACAGATTCCTCCTAAGACTTATTGAAAATGTGTGTGCACTCAAGGCCCTAGAGACTGTCAAATTGCTCTTGAATTCCTGAGTTTCCAGGCAGCAGTCCCACTATATTTGTCTCCATACCCTTGGCTCTATGCAGTGCATGATGCTGTGTGCATAGTAGGTCTGTTGGGTGAGAGAGCACAGGAATGACTGAACAAGGCTTCAGGTTGAGGGAAAAGCTGTACGGTGTCAGTTTCCTCCATGATCCAACCTGAAGCAGTCCACAGCCTCTTGATCATAATCAAATGATTGTCACAGTGCTTCATCCACACTGGGCCTTGAAATTCTTTTAAGAGGAGTGTTAGGTGCAGATCACGTCCTATTATGGGGTGTGGAGTGGTGATCTCTCCTAGAAGATGTTGAACTCTATACCCTTTTCAGTTTTACATTTCTGGTGCTTAATGTGGCGTGCGGCACGTGGTAGACCTTCAGGAAATGTTCTGTGAATGAACTGGAAGACCTCTGCAATTGCATCCTGCTCTTCTACGCGTGACCCAGGCAAGTCACCGCACCCCTGAGGATCATAGGTTCCTGCCCATAAAATGAATATTTTTATCATCCCATGACTCCTGCTTAATAGACAGGAAAGAAACACCTGGTTGCAAAGTAACAAAGACTGAGTAATCTCTGGGATCTTTTCTCCCTCATAGGCTTCATTAACAGGGAAAAGGGGGAAGAACTGGCGTGGATGATGCTTCTTAAATAACTTACTTTGCAGCCACCTTGTGAGATAGATGTTATCATTCTAATTACAATATCATTATTTTATTTTATTTTTTAAAAATATTTTATTTTAGTTGTAGTTAGACACAATACCTCTATCTTATTTTTATGTGGTGCTGAGGATCGAACCCAGGGCCTCGCTCATGCTAGACGAGCGCTCAACCACCGAGCCGCAACTCCAGCCCCAATATCATTATTTTAGAGGTGAAATATATGTTATTTTATAGATGTAAGAAATTAGCGTAAGGGAGGCCCACAATTTCCCCAATATCATGCAGTCAGTGGTCAATGCAGCCAGGATCCTACTCCAGTTCTGCGGGCTTCGAAGCCTGTATGTTACCATTTATGTACATGATTCTATCTGTGTAAATTTTGGAATGAAAAGAGAATCAGTACTGTGGGTGGGATGGGCTATTTTCATCTTGTGTTTCTACCTTTTATATTTTGAGTTGAGCAAAATGTGATTTTTTTTTTAATGACAAGAATTGAACCCAGGGTCGTTTAACCACTGAGCCACATCCACAGACCTTTTTATATTTCATTTTGAGACAGGGTCTCACTAAGTTTCATAGGGCTTGCTAAGTTGATAAGGCTGGTCTTGAACTAAGGATCCCCCAGCTCAGCCCCCCAAGCCGCTAGGATTACAGGTGCCACCACACCTGGCCATGGAAATGATTTTTTCTGGGAATGTATTTCCTGTTGTATTTCATCTGCCTAAGATCCGTGAAAGAAGAAGAAACCAGGGCAGAATAAAGCAACAGATGCAGGTGATGGCAATTCTTAAGCAAGATGGTGCTACCAATGGGGTAACACAAGAAGGACTAGTGAAAAGTGAGAAAGTGACAGGAAAGGCCTAGTGGGGGTAGAAACAGGGCACAGAGTGCCTCCTGATAAGAGCAAAAGGGGCAGGTTATATGAAAAGAAAGATATTGGGGATCAACAGAGGAACTGACAGGAAAAATCTCATAAGGATCGCTGTACCTTGTGGGGTGTTGATGCACACTGTGGCTCATTCCAGGATGGACCCAGGCTATGGCAATAGAGCCTCTGCATCAGACCTCTCCCAGCGTTGAGGGATAATACTTAAACCTTCCACTGCTTTATTTAGTTTTAATGGGTTAACTTTCAATATAAGATTTTTAGGTATTGTAAAATGAGCAATTCCAGAGATCTGGTAGTTAGTGAGATCCAACTGCCCCCACACAATCAGAGGAGCAGTGTGTGGGATGTGTCTGTATCTCTGTAGGAAATCTGAAGCAAGTTGATATGTTTGACAGGAAATAGAAATGGAATTCTGTAATGCTCAATTTTCTTCCTAATGCCTTAGGATTTTTCAAAAGTTATTCATCAATTCCCTCTGCTCAGGTTCTAAAACAAGAAGTTTTATGGCAATGGAATTTTCAAAAAATCTAAATTTGGTGGGAAGATGTGATGAATGTATGTGCTAACAAGAAGTGAGGGGATTGAGAGTTAAATAATCAACTTTGTGTGTGTGTGATCCTGGGGGTCGATCCCAGGGCCTCATGCATGCAAGGCAAGCACTCTACCAACTGAGCTGTATCCCCAGCCCCAGATAGTCAACTTTTCTAAGAGATGGTTGACTCCGCCTGGGATGGAAGAAATTAAGCTGGAGAACTTTTCTTTACACTTTAGGAAGGGAACATTCATCACCCAGATCTTGGTTTCTAATATGATTCTCCAGTAAAAGGAATCAGGGCTCCTTGGTGGAGTGGATGATTCTAAAATTGAAATGGGAAATATACAAGTTGAGCCTGGAGCATCAGGTTGAGCCAGAAAGCAAGGAAGTGCTCAAACAAACCAATAAAGAAACCAAACCAAACCTTGCCTGGGCACGTCAAAGGGGCACAGGAGCCGACCAAAAGAGCAAAGCAACGAAATAATGTGGTATTGGATTAACACCCAAAGTATAAAATAAAGATCCATAAGTCCATATTGATATAAGTAAATAATTTAAAAAAATGAATAGAGGACAATAGACAAATTTCTGGTATGGAAAAATTACGAATAATTTAAGTAGCACTCTTCCTTCAAGAAGGGGAAGCATAATTCTCCGCTTGGCAAGTCACTCTGAATGATTTCTTTCCAAAGAGCACAGTTCAGGGAGGGGGTGGGGAGAGGATGACATGTGGTGGAGAAACTTGACCGATGCTACCTGTCGAATGATGGCGTTCAATATCAACAGTGCTATGCAGTGTTTGTAGTATGTACCCTTGATGTGACTTAAGGAAAATGGCACCCTTACATTTGTGGTTTTCTCCAAAACACACATCCAGTAAATTATGAGAAAAACATCAGACAAATCTCAATACAAAATACCTGACTAGTGTTCCTCAAAGGTTAACCAGACATCCAAAACAAGGAAAGTCTGAGAAGCCTCCATGTCCTGAGGAGTCTAAGGACCCGTGACAACTAAATTTAATATGGCATCTGGGTGAAATGATAGAACAGAAAGAGCTTAGATTAAGAACTAATGAAATATGAATATGCTATGGATTTTAGTTAAAAATAGCTTATTGAGATTGCTCCATTAATTCAACAAATGTACAGTATAGAGTGAGGCTAACGACAGGGGAATGGGGTGTGGAAAAATAGGACATGTGGGAGTTTATTTTTTTTAAGAGGTAGTGTGGATTGTGGGGTTGACAGTGGGATAAGGAAGAAGTGAAGGCTAAAAGGATCTTAGTGCAGTGTGCACACCTGTAATCCCAGCTACTCAGGAGGCTGAGGGAGGAGGGTCACAGTTTGAGGCCAGCCTTAGCCAGTTAGTGAGACCCTGTCTCAAATATAATAAAAAAGGGGTGGGATGTGGCTCAGTGATAGAGCACTCACCTAGCATGCGTAAGGCCCTGAGTTTGATCCCCAGCCCTGCAAAATTAACTAATTAATTAATGTTCACTGTAAAAAATTCTTTTTTTTTTTTTAATTTTTTATTTTTTAGTATTTGGCGGACACAACATCTTTGTTTGTATGTGGTGTTGAGGATCGAACCCGGGCCGCACGCATGCCAGGCGAGCGCGCTACCGCTTGAGCCACATCCCCAGCCCCACTGTAAAAAATTCTAAGGGTATTAAAGTCCTTCAAGCAAAAGAAGAAAAATTCTGTTCCCTTTATCCTTGATACATCTATTCCCACCTTTTAGAAGTAGCAGTTTAATCAGTGTCCATATGTATTTGTTTGTGTTCATGAAATGCTATGGACTCTTTTGCTTGTGTGTCTGTGTGTGTGTGTGTGTGTGTGTGTGTGTGTGTGAGAGAGCGAGAGAGAGAGAGAGAGAGTGCACACATGTGTGTTACTAGGGATGGAGCCCAGGGATGCTTTACTACTAAACACATCTCCAGACCCTTTTTCATTTTTATTTAGACACAGGGTCTGGCCAACTTGCCCAGGTGAGCCTCTGACTATGATCCTTCTGCTTCAGCCTCCCCAGAAGCTGGACTCACTTCCCAAATGTCAATAGCCCGACACTTGTCATCAACTCATTAGCTATCATCCAAAAAATAATTTTTATTTATTTTATTTTATTTTATGCTTAAGCTAACTCAAAACTATTTCAATTGCTTGCAATCAAAAAGCCTTAGTGTAGGGACTGGGGTTGTGGCTCAGTGGTAGAGCTCTTGCCTAGCATGGGTGAGATCCTGGGTTCGATCCTCAGCACCACATAAAAATAAATAAGTAAATAAAGGCTGGGATAGTTACTCAGTGGTGGAGTGCTTGCCTAACATGCACGAGGCACTGAGTTCCATCCTCAGCACCACATAAATGTAAAATAAAGATACTGTGTGTCCACCTAAAACTAAAAAATAAATATTTAAAATAAATAAATAAATAAAATAAAGGTATTGTGTCCAACTACACCTAAAAAATAATAAAAAATATTTTTAAAAAAGCCTTAGTGTAGCCCTACATGCATGGCATATTCCTAAACTGGACCTGGAAATCACTCTGTTCTGACATTTCTTTTTTGTGTTTTACCCCATGCCATGGACATCCCTCTACACCAAGATGTAAAAGACTCAACCTATCCTTTTTAGTGACTGTATAGCATTTTATATTTGGATATATTATAAGACACTTATCCCTCCTCATTTTTGTAGGTTTTCCTGTTTTCTTTCTTTTTTAAAAATTTATTTTGCCATGAAAGACAGTGCTGATTGCGCAGGGGCTCATGGGCAGCTGGGGAGGATGTGACTCCTTTCTTCTTCTCTTCTAGCTCCAATCTTTCTGGCTCTCCTGAGATAAAGTACTTCATGAGCCTCTAGACTCCAAAGAAGCTCCAGCAAGAGAATTTCATACCCTGTAGACAGAAGAAGACCGCAGGAGAATCCTCTAGCCATAGTCCCCACCCCTGGGCTGTGCATGAAGCTAGGAATCCTGTGAAGACTTCAGTCTCTAAGAGCTGTGGTCCTTGGGGGCCATGACCTCAGTCCACAGGAGTGTGCTACAGCTCCTGGCTCCCAGGAGAACTATGGGAAGCTGACATTATGGGCAGAGTCCTCTCTTCCCAAGGCAGGGAGAGTGCAGGCCCCTGGGGAGCAAGGACCCTTCCTGCATGTGACCAGAAGGGGCCTGGCAGGCTGACAGCTTCCTCCGTGCAGCCTCACGGAAGGAAAGATGGCTCCATCTTCCATTGCCTGTGGGTGCTCCCTGCAAGACCACTGCAGCAATCAGACACGCACCCTCAGGGTGGACAAGGGCAATAAGCTCATCGCAAGGTCACCTAGCGGCCAGAAAGAGGAAGACCCCTTCGAAGAGTCAAGCTGGGGAGGTGGATGAAGAATCGATCAAAGAAAGCCCTGTTTCAGGAGGTACAAGGAACTCCCCTCTATCTCTCTTTCTCTTTTTCACACACATAATACTTTCTGAAGCTAAAACTGTGATTTTTCCACTTACACAATTTGGAAGAGAAATTGAAGGAGATTTACTAATGGTCCGGTAAATCACACTAAAGAATCCTCTCGGAAGAAAGATAAAAAAATTAGAGAGAGAGATCCTCAGGGAAAGGGTAAGAGACTTGGAGGGCACATCGAGGGTACCTAACTGGCAAATAACAGGAGTTACGGAGGAGCTAAAGGAACAGATGGAGGAGAGGCAGTAATTAAACAAATTAGGGGAACATTTCCCTGCGATGAGAAAAAGATCTGAGCCTGCAAATTGAAAGGGCTCACCAAGTTCCAGGAGTGATTGATGAGAACGCATATACATTAAGACATATCTTGCTAAAATTGCTGAATTCTGAGAAAAAAGAGAAAGTCTGACATGCTCCTTGAGTAGAGAAATAAAAAGATACTTGTAAGAGAAGGGCAAGAACAAGATTCTCATTGGCCACGTAGAAGACTGAGAAGGAACAGTGTCCCCAGAGCCTGTCCCTGCTAAGCTCTCTTCTCCCTGACTGAGCAGGAAAGGTGCCCAGATTCAGCTCCAGGGTGGAGGTCACAGACTGCATTTCAACAAATCCCCAGGTGGTGCCTACACAGCTGGTGTTTGGATCACAAGCGTGGACTCCAGGGGGATCTAGGGGCTTGAATCCTGGTTCTGCTCCTTCCTGGCTTCACAAACTCCTTCTTTCACTACTCTGTGCTTCAGATTCTGCGTCTGTAAAGTGGGGACAACAGTAACTTCAGCTGTGCCTGGCACGTGGTAGGTACTCAGTCCATAGGAGTAAGTACTACTGTTGGGTAAATGCAAATATGTAAGGATGGCCTCGCTGGGAACATGCAGCGGGAGTGTTGGACAGAGGCTTTGAGACCAGAGCCAGCCTGCTGCAAAGGCCCGTTTATGACTGTAACTCAAGCTTTTAGCAAGTCCTGAAGATGGGGAGGCCTGGGGCCCAGTGCCGCTAGGGAGATGGCTAAAAAATGGCAGAATGGAGCGGGAGGAAGCGACGGTGCTCAGAACTGCTTGAGAACCCATCTCGTGAGCAGGATTGCTAGTTTATTTTCAAATAGTGAAGAAATGATGTCTGAGGAGTGTGAGAGTAGAAAAGGTTATCTGTTGAGAGGAGGTTAAAGAAGCTTAGAATTTCCAAATTAACATCAGAAAATAAAATGGACTGACACAGAGAATTTGTCAAACTAGCAAGAAAAAAAGTAGAGAAGAAAAATCAAGTATTATTTGGATGAATCTTGCAAGAGAATCTAGGAAATTGAAGATAAAACCTTTTAAGGTCAGGGACACCTTGTTGACCAATCCTGCTAAACCAGCCCCTGCCCTCTCCTGTGGCCTCTCTGAAAAGATAAACTGGCAAATTTGGAAAAATATTAGTAAGTACATATGACGATGAGAGAGACTGGCTGGCTGTTCACAAACAAATATTCCTTTTCCTCTGGGATGTCCTTCTTTTCTTCCATCATATTTTTACAGCTCTATTGAGGTGTAATTGATACACAATAAACTACACATATTTAAGTCAATAATTCGGTGAGTCTTGACATGTGTATAGCACCCATGAAGCCATCCCCACCACCTAGAAAAGGCGTAGCCACCATCCCCAAGATTTCTGGTGCTCCTTCATAACCCAGGCCTCTCCCACTCCACTCTGGTGGGTTCATACACAGACAATGCTCAACCTTCTGTAGGGGTGGCCTAGCACCGAGGTGCTGCCCACAGGGATCTGAGTGAAAGCAAGAGCTTTTTCCAGGCATGGCCCAAGAAACCGTGTCTAAGCCTTTCTTTCTTCCCCTATGTGCCAGCTGCCTAGTGACAGCCAAGGTGACCTAAGAAGCCATCGTGGAGAATGTTAGGGCCTTCCTCAGCCCGAGTCTCTGCATGACAGTAGGGCAGACTATCCCTACTACATTGCTCACAAACCACATTGCTCCTCTTTCTACACTGAGATCTGGATGCTTGTTGTGGCAACTTGGTGTTACCTTAGCAAATACAGTAATGTCCACCCAGCCCTTGAGCTGGCAAGAGGTGATCTAACAGCCCAGCAGAAAACAGCTAAGGAGAGTCCATTAACAAATCCAAATTACATACAAAACACATGAAAAGATGTTCCCATCCCAGTAAGTATGGAGAGTCACTAAAGGAACATAGATTGGCTGCCACTGAAGAGATCCACCCTCGTTGGCCAAGGTAAAGGCGGGAGAACACTCAAGCGACTGATGCAAGTGTGAGTTGCTACAGGCTCTTTGGAAAATTAATCTGGTAACACCTACTAGAATGAAAAACACAAATTCTCTTTGATTTAGGGTGAACCTAATCTAATTTAGGAAGGTGAGGGTATTTGTGTTGCTGCATGTGTTGGCCAGGAGGCCACGGGGTGGGATTCGGGGCAGGAATTCAAGCTGGGCAGCCGCAGATCTCTTTGGGGCCTGTTTTGGAGGTTTTGGTGGAGATTTCACTGCTCAGTGATGACATCAGAGAAAGCTGGACATAAGACAGTGCTCAGACTGTCCAGGAGGTGGCTCCTCTTTCTACAGCTGCTGCTCCCAAGTCCCTGGGTCTCCCACAGCCCTCAGGCCGAAGCCCACACTCGGCACAGCACCTGGGGGCTCTTACCTTTGACCCAGCCTGTCTGTGCAGAGTTCTAGCTCTTTCCATTGAAATCACAAAACCACACTCTGCCCTTAAAAGAGCTGTGAGCGTATAGATAGTGTACCAGTGGGCAGAGTGTCAACAGACGATGCACCAGTGGGCAGAGTCTTCTTTTGAAGAGGTCAAGGAATATGCACATTAAAATTCGATTAAATCTTTATATTTTAAAACATGGACTCCATAAAACCCTGTATCAATCTACAGTCTCCTTCACCCAGGGCATGAGAGAGCCTGTCTCCTCACATCTGACGTAATATCATACGTATTTATAATGCTGTTTATTATAAGCAGTAAAATAGAATACTTTTTGTTATACATAGATATAAAATGCTGTTCGCTGTAAACATTTTACACTGTGGTCCATAAACCCATCAATACGCGGGTTGAGCTCAGTTTTCAGTGTCCATCAGCCGTTTGTGTAATTTTTACGAGTTGCCTGTTCAGAGCCCTGAAGTCTGAAATGGTTACTGCCATATTCCAAGCAAACTGTCTTCAGCAGGACATTGCAATAGAAAAACTGTCCCCTTTCAGCTATACCACTGTGGCACAGTGAAGGACTGGGCATTGGTGCCATCTCAACTCCGCTGCTACTCCGTCAAGTTGCTTTTGGGGAATGAAATAGTTAAGAGCATTCCTGTCCATGATGGTATGACGTAACTCAACGGATCCTGAAAATCATTGTAAGAACAACTCCCGTCTAAGTGTATAAAAGTCAACAGGGGAATTTTTTTCAGGGGTCAGTACCATAATCTACACTAACTTAATGCCCTCTCTCTTATGAGGTTCTAAAAGCTTTGCCAAACTTATCTTAGTCACCTGCCTCGCTCCCCTAACTTGAAGAGGAACTGGAGCCACACTGTTGAAACAGTGTGGTACTATTTAGTTTTCTTTTTTCAGTACTGGGAATTGGACTCAGGGCCTCACACATGCTAGGCAAGTGCTCTACCACTGAGCTAGATTTCTGGCCACCCCTGCCCCTTTTATGAGACAGGGTCTCACTAAGTTGTTCAGGCTGGCCTTGAACTTGTGATCTTCCTGCCTCAACCTCTTGAGGAGCTGGGATTGCAGGTATGTACCATTGTGTCCAGTTACATTTATCTTTTTCTTAAATATTCCTGACTAGGCCAACAGGGATATCTCACTTCATTCATTCATTTTCTATTTAAAAAAACAAAACAAACAAAAAAAACCCTAAGCACTGATTGTACACTAGGCATCCTGCAGGACTGAGGCTACTGTGATGACCGTAACCAACAAGCCTCCTGCCTTGATGCATTTACAGTTTAGAGAGGGAAGTCGGGTAAGTCAACAGACCATTATTACACAGAGCCATGCTGGAGGAAGTCTGTTAAAAGCAGCAGTACCACTAGGTATGGGCCTTGACTGGGTAGACGGTGATTATGCCACAGTGTTCAAACTGTCGTCTCCCCCAGGAATGGCCAATTTTTTGTGCTACACAGGAAGGGTCATGGAAACCAAATATCTACACAATGGGTCTTATTTTCAGAGCCCCCTCAAAAAAGGAAGTAATCTTTCCCACTGAAAGAAGTTTTATCCCTCTTTCCTCCCTCTGCCCCAATTACAGCTCCATATAATGCAGATCCCCTGGGGACACTGTATGTTCCAGGAGGTCCTGAGACAGCTCTGAGGCTGATGTTCAGAAACCAAGAACCACATGCACAAGGAATAAAAACCAGAGGTCAAAAGTGAGCATCCCTGCTCTGTCTCCTTGGCATCTAATGATGAAAAGCACACAGAATAATGCTGGTCATTTCATAGATTCCTGATTCCAGAGCATGGCTGCAGTCACCATGCTTTCTGTGCTCATAACTTCCCCAGCCATAGAACTTCTCTGGGTATTGTTCTGCGTGTGGATGTCTGTGCTGAGAAAATAGGAGCCTCGTGTCCACACTGGGCAAAACCGGGCGACAAGGTTCCCAACCAGGTGCTGTCTCAGTGTTTACCCCCACTCCCCATCCCAGTTAGATTCTTGTTCTTTATCCTGCAGGCTACAAGTTCCTGACTCAGTACAGTGAACACCCTGCCCAGACACTGCCCTGCTCATATCCAGCAGGGCTACCCACATAGGACTTGGGGCAGTTACAGGTTGGGGGTGTTTGCTTTCAGCCACAAGCAACTGCTTCCATTTAGCCAATGCCTGAAAATATCACTGTTTCCTCTGTGTGGGCAGGTAAAGAGACCGGGGGCACTCCTCCAGTAGGGGGTTGTAGTGGACCCTGGCCACTGTTCCTCTATCACTCTGAAACATGGGCACCCCAACTCAAAGCTTTGGATGCCCCTCTGATGTGTCAAGGGAACACACTTGTGGGAGAGCAGACCTGGGCCCTCATGCTAGGATGTGAAGGAGGATTGGCAGGGAGGGCTGAGGAGGGAGAGGGGACGTCATCATTGAATTGCCCTTTCAGATGCAATTACAAGAAGAGAGTGAATAGCTGCCATCCATCTCTTCTTGGAAATGAAATACAACTGGGTTTAAACTGCAGCCTGAGCAACGATGTTAGATGAAGGGTGCCCCAGAGCCACTTGCATGCTCCCAAGGCATGAAGCTTCCAGGGGAAGAGGTCACTTCATATGTCTCAGTCAGCTTTGATCCTTGGATTTAGTTACTGTGCATTCCTCGGCCACATTGATTCATGTTGGTGTCCTCAGTACCCAGGACAGCGCCTCACACTGAGAGGGCTCTTATACCTGTTGGTTACATCGCGTTAACTGTCAAGTGATGGTGATCAGCATGGACAGGCTGGTGTCCTTTGACAGTTATTAAATACAGGTCATCTCATTCAGAATGTCTTAGGAACCACAGACCACGGTGCCACGATGTCCCCACAGACCACAGCACCACAATGTTCTTCCATTCTCCGGTTCATTTCTCATGCCCATGTCTTTCAAGTTCTAAACTGAAGATTTCCTGTTTCCTTCCATGGAAGTAGCCAACTTGATGGATTTTCAAACGTGAAATTTTATTGGTTATGTTCCTTGGGAGCTTATATCTATGCAATATCCTTTAATATAACTACATTCTATGGTTACGGATTTGCCATTCTGCCCGCTACTTGTTATGAATTCGTGATGTGGTTCCGGATCAGCCAGTTGGCAAGTTGTCCTCCATCTCCTGCTGTCCTGCCCCTCTGTCACCACACACCCTGCCTGAGTTCGACAAAGGATCAATTACTATGTAATTTTTCCTGCTCTATAAACCTTATTTTAAAAATCTTGAAGAAGGGAAAGAAAGGGAAAACATTATCTTTGCTACTTGCTTGAATTTAAACCTGAATCATTGGAGATGAATAAAACTCCAATCTGTACATTATGCCACAAGTCTTCAAACCCACTCTATCAGTCAGGTCCTGGCAAGGAACATATGATCCTCTCTAGTGATAATTGAGTTTAATGAGAGGATTATTTCCCCCAAATAGGGCAGAGTCAAGGGAACCAGCAAGAAGTAGCTAAGCACCAGGGGATGAGCCACACATGGGCTGTTACGAGCTGAGTCCTGAGAAGGGCACTGCGTGGCAGGAGCTGTGGTCTTAGGTAGAGGAACAGCGGTCAAACCAAAGCCTGGCAGGGTGTGAGCCGCCCATTCCTCCCTCCTCCGCCCTCTGGTCTCCTGAGGGTGGCTCCCGCTGGCCAAACCCAACTGGCGGTGCATGTTCTGGGAGGCAGAGGAAGGGGGAACAGGGCAAAGGTATTTCCAGGGGGTCGAAGAACACACAGCTATGCACCTTATCAGTCAGGAATACGCCAATAGCCCTTAGAATAGTTCACCAAGAGATCACGTACTCCGTGTCCATCTTACACCATCTCTGGCAGGGATCAGAGAAGTCTCAGGTAGTGCAGCAACTTGGAGTTGGCCCCAGTGGGCCCGTTACCATCCCAGCCCCAGAACCCAGAGGCTCGGCAGCAGAGGCTGCCTTAGGAGGGGCCCAGAGCTGTGGTCAGTCCGGAGCCCTTTAGGCCCAAACAAACCGGGGCCAGGAGGCAAGGGAGCCGTGTGGGTGTTCACAGAGCAGCCTCTCGAAGAGAGCAGGCAGAGAGTGAGCTGGCACGCCTGGGGTCACCAGCCTGTCACCAGCTCCTCCCCCTGCTCGGTGTTCCTCCCTCCTCTTTCTGCCTGCCTCCTTCTTCCTTCCCTCCCTGTCTCCCTGCCTCCTCTCCTCCTTTCTCCCTCCTTCCCACATAACTTTGTTCAGGTCACACCAAGCCCCCTGCTAGGTGCTTCCTTTCCCCTCAGGCTATGAACGCGTGGTTTCCTCCACCTTCCAGGGTACAGACCTCTCGGCAGTTTTCAACGAGACCTCTCTGGAACCCTGACAGGTGACCCTGACAAAGCAGCATTTATCGGAGAACATTTTAGCTGTGGAGTTCAGACAGTTTGCCATGTTGTGGGGTAACTGAGGAGAGCCACTCCAGCTGAATGGTGACGTTTGGACTCTGTTTTGTTGCCCTGCACTGGTGGTGGCAGTGGCACCACAGTGACAGCCGCCAATGTGAGCACCTGGGAGACATGCAGCTTGGATTTTCCCACCCCCCACCCCCTGGCCTCTCATGGTGCCTTCTTTTGTCATCAAGGTCTGACTACTGCAGCACGTGACGTGCGACTGACAGCTTCTCTTCTCCAGTCACCTGTTCAGGAAATACCTCATCCCTCTGAAAAGTTGGCCTTTACGCCTCAGTTATCCAGTCCTTTGGAGAGGCTTAGCCCAGGAAATGAAGGCTCTTGTTAAAAACACAGAGGTTTAGGAAGCTCGGACATGATTAACCACGGGCCATTCGGCCAAATGAGCAGTTAACAGCCAGGGCCAGGAAAACAAGTGCTGATTAGTAATCCCTGCTTACAAAAGGGGCTTAGGCCCAATCCTAAAAATCCACTGTGACAGACCAGAAAATTCCTAACCTATTGTAGCTGGAACCATGCTGCCTTTAAAAAAAAAAAAGTATTAGTCTAATCAAAATGTATTCATCGGTGCCTCTGTGTGTAAAGAAAAACACCCTTTATATAAAATTATTTATATTTAAATTTAGCAGACTGGAAGTCTCCCAGGCATTCTCTATAAAACATAAAAATTAAACTTTAAACCTACTCGTGAGCTTTCTAATGGTTGATGTTTGCTTTAAAAATTGCTTTGATGTCAAATTTAGTCTCCCGTTCATTGATTCATTTAACAGATCTTGGAGCGCGGGTCCTGGGCGAGCCTCGGTGAGAAGTGGTAACAGTTTGGGAGGCATTTAGGAAGTACCAGAATATCAAACCCAGGCTGGCTCCAACCGTCCCTTACTTCTGTGCAGTTAATAGAGTCTAACGCGGGAGGCAGCGTCTGCCTGGAGCTCAGGGCCTGACCACAAGGGCCATGTCTCTGCAGGGCACCTGGCCTTCCCTCCCACTCATCATTCGGGGTGACCAGATGGCTGGGAGGGCAGGAGGGACGTGAAGAGCGGGTTGGCGTGTTGGCAGGAGGAGTGACGGGTATGTAGAGCCGCACTTGGGACACATTGAGTCAGGGGTCTCAGTGTGCCACTGCATCCTGCAGACAACTAGAGATGCAGGACTGGACTTGAGGCCTGCAGTCAGGACCGAGGAGGGGGTCTATATCAAGAGCCCAGGGGACAAGGGTCTTCTCCTAATTGGGAGAAAAGCTCCCTGTGAGCAGGGTGGTCTGCAGGATAAGTGACTGCAGGTGGAACAGGAGAGAGTGGTGCCTCACTCAGGAGCCACGCTGAGACCACAGTGTGGGCCTGAGGAAGCCTGGCTCTCCTGGCAGCCCCTCGCACCCAGAGCCACTCAGGCCTGCAAAGTGTGACGTCCCCACTGCGGCCGCTCAGGGACCAGGAGTGGAAACAGGATGGAGGTCTCGAGGGACACAGGCTACTGACGGCACGGGGCTCAGGGTCAGCAGTGCCTGCCATGACGAGGCAGAAGGGGCTGACCAGCATCCAGGCAAGCAAGGAGCATCAGGTGGTCAGCTCTCCAGGACCCCTAGGGCCACATCTCAGGTTCTTTCCTCCTGGACCCCATTCTTGGGGTCGCTCACCTCACAAGAAGTGCAAACTAACTCTGCGTGGCCCCAGGGGGAAGAGTGATGTGAGAGAAAGCAGGGACAATGGGAATCACAGCCATGAGGAAGTCACCCTGCACCAGGTTGCAGCAGATTCCTTCACCCCCAGGTCAAGGATCACTTCTGAGGGGTTGTCTTTAAATTTGGCTGGACTGACACATTTGTTCTTATGGGCTCCCCAAACCTCTCTCCCCGATAGGACAGTATTAACTTAAAAGAGGGGGGGGGCTGGGCTGGAAGTGGAGCTCAGTGGGGGCCTTGCCCAGCACAAGGCCCTGATCTTGATCCCCAGCATCACAAACAACAACAAGAACCAGAAGGACGTGCGGAACGTACTTCAAGAATCCCACCTCTTACGTAGGTCCAGCCAGCAGAGGCACTACCGCGGGTGGTCCAGGACGGTCAGCACTTCTGTGATCTTCCAGAGTTCACCCCTGCCCCCACACCTACAGCACCTAGGGAAGCCACGGGGTGGGGGGACCCTGTGATCAGGCCTGGAGGACAGACGTTCTGGGGCAGATGGACATTGGAGTCCTGAGAAAGCTGGAGGGTATGAGTACAGGACAGAGGGGACAGGATAGACCTAGGGTGGGTGCAGAGCTGCTGAGCCCCAGTCACCCTCCCTAGACCACCATGGCCGTGGGCTGCCAGCCTCTCCCAACACCCCAGGAATGGGCACTCCTCACCTGGTAAACCTGCTCTGCTTATGGCTTTCCGGGTATTAGACAATTGTCCTTGATGTGAGATTGTCCTTTGTTCCTTGGAGCTTTGTTAATTGGTCCCTGGTGATCCTTTGAGGTCTCGTGCACAGACACTCTCACTTCCTGAAATACGTGTCCTTCCCACATCTCCAAGCTCTGCTCAGGTGTCCACCGGGACTTCCTGTCTCTGGAGGTCGGACATCCCCAGCCCTCCACCTCTGCAGCGACATGGCTTTGGAACCCCTCGCTATGACGGTCTCCCTTTCTCAGTTGGTCATGAGACACCTTAGCTTGACGTGGTGTTCTGGCTATGGCTGAGTGGCCTGCAGAATAGGGGGACTCCCCTCCCCACTGCCCTTGCCCAAGACCTCACCCCTCTCAAGCCTGGTGAGGCTGTGACCCTGTCTTCCGGGATTTTCATGTCCTACCACTTAGCTCTTTTTTATTCTTTTGTGGTTTTGCAACTGTAGATGCACATATTTGTCCTGGGTGCTCCTTCTCTGATGTCTTGGGGTAAATTCTGTATGTTCGTTTTAGTTTGGCAATACTTCCTGAGTCGTTACTACGTGCCAGGAACTGAGCTGTGTGGGGTGAGGAGGTTCAGATGAATGAGGGTGTGGTTCCTACTGCAGGGCGGCCTGCTTGCAGGAGGGAGAGGGCACCCAAAGAAACACAGTGAGGTTCAAGAAGACCCCTACCATAGAAGCATGGGGAGCACTAGGGCCCAGAGAAGGGACTCTTGGCCCAAACTAGAAGTGCAGGGAAGAGTGTTCAGAAAGACAAGTGTCTTGAACAGTAAGGAAGCATTAACTGGGAAGAGTGTGGGGAGACGGAGAATGAAAGAGCAAGGTCAAAGAAGCTAGAAGCTCGTGGTGTAGGTGGGAAACTGCAGGCTATTTGGGATTCAATACGATGCGCTGCGAGAAGGGCTGAAGTCACTGAGAACCTAACTCTCGAGCCAGGCTTCACTCAGTAGGCAAGGGGAGCTGTGGAATGTTTTGGGGTGTGTGTGGTGGGGGAGTAATCAAATATGCACCTATTACTCAGCCTCAGTAGAAAGAACAAATTCCAATGTGCTTGTCTGGAGGTGGGCATACTCAGGAGTCTGATGTGTTAAGCTGAAGCAAGGGATGCTGAGGACCTTGGTTTACATGGGAGAGGATGGGCAGATCAAGCCCTGTACAGATGCAATCAGCTGACCTTGGTGGTAGACAGCCGTAGAGACAGAGAACACCACTGAAACAATCCAGAGATCTGGAGTGACTGGCCAAGAGCACGGGAGACAGCTAGCAGGGAAGGAAAAAGAGAGGTTTGGGGAAGCGTGAGGTCAAGTTTGGCCATGTGAGGTCAAGTTCAAACTGCATACTGAACCTCTAGGCATAACATTCAACAAGTAATTGGACTCATGAATCTGATTGTCACAGGAAAAACTAGAGGTGGGGTCTTCAGTTCCTCACTTGGAACTAAAATCTTAAGAAGACTATATGGAGAATATGTAAGAAAATAGCCATGGGGCCAGTTTATGGCCGGCCACAAGGTGCACCAGATTCAAGGCAGGTTTATAAACAAGCTCAGCATGTTTTTTTTGGTTGACAAAGACAGTATGATTTTGTGCCTGACATTTTTGGGAAATTTCACCTGAAAATTAGGATTTTCAGATTACCTTAGAATGAAGAGATCTGAACGCGTTGGCCTTGCCTTTTAACAAAGCAACATCCCACCAAACCTGAGTGTCATCTTTCCCTTATGATGGAACACATGCTCTCCAATCCTTTACTGCCTCCATTGTCTTTCAGACATCAAGGTCAATGTCAAAATGTCAACTCCTACTAGTCATTACTCTGGAGCTGCTATTTCTTATACCTGTGTCTGTCTATCTATCTATCTATCTTACCTGGGCTGGTAGAGAGAGTTTTTATCTTGATATCAAAAGTGAGCAAAGAAAAAAGATTATTTTAGGAAGACCAAGAAACATGGACTGAGAAACGGGAAGGAATCAGGAGAGAGGCAATTTGATAGTTTCAATAAATTTTCTAGTAGTCAAAATGCTTATTGGATTTATCAATGTAAAGAACATAGAGGTCTTTAGCAGAGTCAATTCAATGGAGGAATTGAAGGTTGGAAGTGAGATCTCAGAGATGGGAGGTGAGCCAACAGAGACAAGTCCATTTCCCTCCTTCCAGAAGGCTGGCTGGGAAGGGAAGCAGGGTTCTGAGCAGGCACTGGAAAGTTGACAGGGCGGGAAGACCTTGTTCCATTTCAGAAGGCAGCTTGGGTACAGACTGTATGTAAACAGCCAATAAATAAATAAATAAATAAGGGGGGACTGATTATGAACGCGATAAAGATGACAATTTAGAAATAGGTGCCAGAGATGGGAGGGAAGGAGATCAAGAGAGTAAGTGAACAGGCTGGGATTGAAAGGGAGGGGAATCCTTACCCCATGGATGGTGAGAGGAGAAAGCTAAGGGAAGCAGGAAGCTCGTGGGTCAAGGAGTCGCTTTCTGTAATGAAGTAGTGAGAAACTAATATGACTCCATTTTTTAAAATAAATAAATAACAGCAGCTTCTACCTCAAGGTCTGTCCTAAGGAAGGGGGCATGACCCTTGTCCTTGGAAAAACCCACAGAGCACTCCTAAGTACATACCCACCCTGCTGAGTTGTTTGTCTGTAAATAACAGGAGAGGTCTGTGGCACCAGGTGTCCCTGACTCAGTTAGGCTAGGTGAGGACCCATAGCAACCCCTAGCAACCTCCAATCAGCATGAGACAGGGAAATACCTGGGATGCCAGATGACCCTCCCAGTAGTTTATGGTGGTTGATAACATGTTGGGAAACCATGTAGTTTAGCACGTACACCCCTCGTGGCCTAAACCAATCAGTTCAAAGGAATCCCTCTCTTGTATTTACCAATCACCCCTACCCAGATTGTTCCAGCCATTGAATGTGCGAATCAATGTTAAGAGTTGTTGTTTGATTTCCCCGTGGTATGGAATGATTTGCTGTGTGATGTTGTGACGCACAGACTATCCCCCCAAAACCTATAAAATCTCACTGAACAAAGGACTGGGACTCACTCCCTGGGACCGCTGGGTCGGGAATGGTTGTGAGTCCAGGCTTGAGCTTGCAATAAAGACTCTTGTGTGATTGCATCGGATTCGGCTCCTGGAGGTCTATTGGGGTCCCACGAATCTGGCATAATAGTAGGAGGAGGGGCGGGCTTCCTGGGAGAACTGTGCATTATAGCCCAAGATCCCCAGGAGAATGGTTGAGGGCTGTTAGGGTTCCTGGGCAAGAGGAGAAAGGTGCTCACTGAGGACCATGGCAGGGTTGCTGAGCGACCCCAAGGGCCCCACCAAGGGTGGGGTGTGGGATCCTCAGTGACGCCAGTCCGTTGCAGTGCTGGGCCACGGAGGGCACCGTCAGTGATTTCCCGTAGCCCCAGGTGCCTAGGAGTGAGCTCAGGTAGGTGTATGCGAATACACCACGAGGGCATGAGGCCAAGGTGGAGTCCAGAACCTGGCGGAGTCTGGAAGTGACAAAGACCCAGCAAGAAGGAGGGAAGAATAAGGGACAAAGAAGCGGGTGGGTGGGAGTCAGGGACACAAGGAACAGAAGGGAGGAGCCCAGCTGGGAATAGACCAGGAGAGAGGAAGAAAGGAGAGGAAGGGAGGAGCTTGAAGGGACAGAGACGTAAGGGCAGAGACGCATTCAGAGAGAAACACGAGACACAAGCTCAGGGGGATGGCGGGGTGCAGCCTGGGGTGGAGGCTCGCCCAGCCTCCTAAGGCCTGGGCTTCAGAGCAACAAGCACTGAAGGACAATCCCAACTCTGCGACCCACAGGCCAGCCTCTGGCTCCAGCCAGCGGGAAAAGAGCCCAGGTCAGCCCCTGCTCTCCACCCTGCCAACAGTCCAGAGCTTGGGTTTCAAAGGTTTGTGACAACTAAATGGAGAAGGGTGTCAAAAGAAGCCTCAGAACACAGTCTTGCCGGATTGCCTTCCTTCCATTGTTCAACCACTGTGTAAATGTCACCAGGCTCCACAGGCCTCCACACCGGGCCCATCCTGCTCTTAAAACCAGCAGAAAGACTTAGAGCTTCCTTCAACATTGACTGGTCATGTGACCAAGAGTCCACTCTAGAAGGAAGGTCAGTGGAGCAGAGTGGCAGAAGAGGTGGGGAGAGGCCGTGAGGGGCAGGGAGGGGAGGGGAGGGGAGGGGCGGGAGTGAAGTTGATCAGATGATGGTCCTAGCTCCACATGATGCTCCTAGCTCCATGGGTGCAGACACCACAGTGCATTCCACGTGTATATATGATCATAAATGAACAGACCAGTAGAGTAGAGGAAGGGGGTCAGGGAGAGGGAGGGGTGTCCTGGGCACTGAAGTGGAGGAGACTGTGATATATGCATTTAGGAGTGTGTCAAACAAACCCACACTTATGTGTAACTCCAGTGCACTAATAAAATCTTTCAGAAAGCCCACCACCCCAGGCTCTGGGCACTGCAGCTTTGAAATCTGTAAGGAAGGATTTAGTTGATCCTTCTACAGAGTGACCTTCTCTTGGTATGAAGGTCCAAAGACCTCACAGCGCACTCCCTGTCCCTGAAGAGTTTACTAACTAGTAAAGAAACTTGAGAGACCGTGATTTCCTTAGGTTTTCCTAATGCCAGCCTGGCCCTTATCTGGGGGGGTTGCTGGCTTCCTCTAAGTCTCCCCCACCAGAGGTATCGCCCCAGGGTGTTCTGGCCTTCTGTATTTGTATAATAACAGCCTTGTTGAGACACACCCCTTTTCCTGTGGAACTCTAAGCTACCCCACCACCATCCTCCAGTTGGATGGCCACCTTAATCCCATGTTTCTAGAAATTCTGGAGTCTGCGACATGGGTCCCCAATGCCACCCCTAGGTTCCCTGATCACTAGAAGATCTTGCTGGACCCAGCAAATGGGCATGTTCCTGTGACATGTTACCAGGAAAGACACCAAGCAAAGGTGGCAAAGGAGAAGGCCTGAGGGGTGAGCGGGGAGGCCAGGCCAGGCTTCCCAGGGTCCCCCAACAGGCTGGCACGTTGTGTGTGTCAGTCCTCCGGCCACGTGTGAAAGGCTGCCTATCAGGGCAGCTCCTGAGGGCCAGCGACCAAGGTCCTTACTGGGAGGGGTCACAGAGGCATCCCCACCTCACACACACCCCGACTCCAGACTCCCAGGAGGAACACAGGTGAGCACAGAACTAAAGGTTCTGCTCCTGCAAACTGTTCTCGTTGCCGATGGAGACCCTACATCAGCCCATTGCACCACTCGGCTTCCCAGACACTAGCCAGGGGTCAACCCTGAGACAGCCTCTGTGGTGCAGCATGCTGAGGCCCCCTCTCTGCATACCAACGTCTCTACCTGTCGGTCATGATGCACTTACCTGGCACTTACCATGCACTTACTGCCTCAGAGCATGATCCCTAACTATAGTTGTAGAACACACTGTGCGTCCACTTCCTGCCTCTCCCACTAGAATGCAGGCTAATGTACTCATAAGTACTCAACAAACACTGGTGGAAGGAATCGAAAAGTGACAGACAGCTCGGCCTGGTACAGATTGGAAAGGAGCATCCTTGGAATGTTCCGGAGTACAAGTCCCTCGAGGGTGGCCATGACTATTGGGATGGACAGGACCCTGAGCTGTGCTTTTCAAAGGCAACGTTGTCACCAAGGTTCCTGGCCTGGTGCACTTCCAGAGCCAGTCTCTGGAGGTGTCACCTGCAGCGACCTATGAAGAACAAAACCATCGCTCTGTATCTGCCGTTTCCTTCCCTTTCTTTTATTAAAAATCAACATTGTGCTTTGATATTTCCCTGGGCTCCTCCTGCTTTCAGAAACATTCCTAACGTCCAGATTAAGTATATCCTAAGGGGAGAAAAAGCGATATTCCTTTTGAAGAATAGCCATCTGTGCAGCCATGGAGAAACCCTAAAGGACTCGTGAATGGAAAGGGGTTTCCGGACCGAAAATCAGTTCTTGCTTAATGTCTTCTCTGGTGGTTGAATGGAGTAAGGTCTTCATCTTATGTAATATGAAGGGACAATTCCGTGTCCAATGAGTGTAGTGAGTTTCCCTGGAGCTACGCAGGACAGAGCCAAGTGGTTACATAAACACATATGGAAACATAAAAATTTTAAAGCGAGGCTAAACACTCTGAGGGACGTGTTACCCACAGGGAAATTCGCAGCTGGGTCAACAAGCAGAGCTCCCCTCGAAGTTACACATGGACCGGGCACCGTTCTATGACTATACTCCTGGGGAGGAAATGACTTCATGGACACATTTTTTGTGACGCATTCTGAGAAGGAAAAAGTAAGAAATATACTTTTATCTCAGAAAATCAGGAGATAGAAGAATAAATGTAGCCGAAACTGAGCGTGGGTGGACTGCATGGGGTCGGACTGAAGATCCATCAGTCAGGAACCTGCAGGGAGCCCTGGGCTCACAAGGATTTGCTGGAAGGGATTTAAATTAGCAACTAATTACAGAGGTGAGGACAGGAGAATGAAGGGTGGCCAGGGACCCAGAAATTAACAGTGGTGTGACGGGCCTTTCCTCCTTCACGTCCTGACGGAGCCAGCGTGGAAGTGGTGGGGCTAGGACCCACAGAATCTCTCCTCCCAGAAGAGCTTTGGTGGCTGTGGGCAGACAGGCCAGGGCGCTAGGAAAACGGAGGGGAAATGTATGGGGAGCTGCTGGGATAAGTCTCCCAAGTCTCCTCCCTCATAGCTTCAGGGCACCTTCACCTGCAGACACAGCTCCAGGTCCTTTGAGAATGGAACAATGACTTCACCTCATTGTGTGTTTGTGGATATTTCATACAGCCCAGGAGCACTTGCTTTAACAAATTAAGATCATTGTCTCTTTCCCTCCAGACTCCCTGCCTCCACGTTTTCCTTCCTGTCGGCTGACATCGAGGGCCTGGACAATATTTTGGTTATGGGTAGTCGGCTGTTGAGTTGGGATTACACTGAATTGAGTTTGGTGCCTTACGAATGGCCTCAAGGGCCTCCTTCTGTCCCCTGAGCAGATTCTTGTGACCACAGAGCTTCCCAGGGGCCAGGGTGGGATGAGAGTGGGCTGTAGAGCACTCCGCTAGGCAGGTGGCTGAGGGGACACAAGGTCGGTCAGCAATGGAGCCAGAAGCCAGTCTCTGGAAAGACCTTCGGATCACCCTGTGTGCCTAGAGGGCAGTGAGAGTTCTCTCTTGGCAAGGCACACACACACCCTACGAGAGTAGGCAAACAATGCAGCAGTGCACATTGCTCTCTCCTTCTTTGATGAGAATTATATAAGAAATTCCAATGCAATAGTAGAATCTCTGTGCCTGTGGCCTATGAGCCAGCACCAGCACTGCCTATGTGCAAACCATAACAAATTCTTTATTTTATTATGTACCTTGTAGGCCTTGACAGAAAAACAAAAAACTGACCTATGTAGAACATTCTAAAATATGTAGTAATCACGGATATTGAAGAGCATGTACTATACATATGGCCTTGCCCTGAGCTCTTTAGATATTGGCTTGTTTCATCTTCGTGAGAGATCTCCTCCTGGCTTTTATTCTCAAAAGCTTAAACAGATTGTAGAGACCAGAGGGGAGAGAGGAGTACTTTTTTGGGAAGTGTCGTCAAAGAGGATTTTGTTCAGAATACAGTCCCAGGGACTAGAGCCCCCCCAGTGGCTGGACCCTGGTGCCATGGAGCGCCACCAAGCTCAAGCACCACCAAGGCTCAACTGGCGTGGAAGTAGCTGCATGCAGACTAGAAGAGAACACTTGGGCTGGGGCGGTGGGCAGTTGGCAGGCGTTATTAGAGTGTCCAGTCCTGGTCCCCCTCCTGGGGGCCTCACATTATAATGGAGTTGACTGATTTTTTTTTTTGCTCCTCTAAGATTCAGATATATATTTGCTATCTAAGTTTAACTCTGTAAAAACTGAATCAAAGGGATTAAACATCTTGGCTTCACCTCCTTCAAATTCTGGGATAATGGACAGAAAAAGCATTGGCTTTTGTAGTCAAAAATAACTGATTTTAGATCTTGGCTATTTATTCGCTATATGAACTTGAGAACATTTGTGAAAGCTCTCCTTGCCTCAGTTTCCTCAACTGTAAAATGCACTTGATATTGACTTCCCGGTGTCATTGTGGAAATTAACTTAGTGCATGTGAAACTCCTAGTCCCCTACTACATAGCAGGCCCTTAAATATCAGTTCTTTTTAAAAATGAAAATAAAATCTAAGCACATTTTCTGGAGGAAAGTGTTAGAGAAGCACAAACTACACTGTCCTATTTCAACACCACCTAGCTAATATATTTTATGAAAAATCCCAGCTGTAATTTAAAAAAATGTTTCGAACTCACCCAACATCCTCCCCCCACTTCTAAAACTGGAAACCAAGGAGGTAAAGTGCCCATCTGTGCACCCACACCCTTTCGAATATGAAATTTAAATAAAAGCCTTCCCAGTCTGTTTATACAGTGCTCCTTGGCTTAGAGGCAGATAGATCTGCTTCAATTAGAACCTAATCCTGCTCACCTCACACTTTCAATGTTCTTACTGAAACCATCGAGAAAGAAAAACAATGGTCCATTTAATTAAATTATGCTAAAGACTGATTTCAACCCATGTGTGCATTAAGAAGTATGATTATGAATATTGATCACTGTTCTCTGCATAAAAATTCTACTCCCTGCTCCCCGTTCTCTCCTAAATCAGGAATGATGCTCCCTATCCCTAGTCCCAGTTTTGATTTTATCTTAAAAGAAATTATGCACTCTAGTTCAAAACAGACTATAATCGAATTGTTTGCCCTTCTGCCTTCCTTCAACCTCCTTCCTGGATTCTGGAACTTTCTTTGTCCTTACCCCACCCATCCCATCTCAGGTGGCCACAGTGGCTTTCCATATTGGGGCAGGACCTTGGACTACTCGTGCCTCTCTGTCTTTCCTTTCTGCCTACCATCTTCTTTCTGCAGTGCTACCCATCTCTTTCTGGAAGTCACACAGAAGGTGTATACCACAGTCGGTGCTAACCAGGGCCCTGCTCCAATCCATCTGGGCGCCTTTGGATGACCCATGTAGAATCTGAACTGCAATCCAGGTCTCCATGATGGAGCTCACCACCCTAACTCCCAACCACACTGTGCATAAGGGTCCAGACTGTCCCTTGGTACAGTTGCTATGGAGAAAGAACTAGACAGATAAATTAGATGCAGGATTGGGGATCGGGACAGCCACTCACATCCCTGATTGTGCCATAAAGTAATCCAGTCTTTAATAATAATGAAGCCTGGTCCCACCCCACTTAAGTTAGTTAATCTGGTGTTGGGCTCAGGCTGAGGGTCTTTTTTTTTTAAATTGTGGTTAAAAAAACACATAACATAAAATTTATCATTTTAACCATTTTTAAGTGCTTGGTTCAGTAGTGTATATTTACATTTTGTGAAACTTTTCAGCTTGCAAATCTGAACTGCAGCAGGTAAGCCAGTCTTCCCTGTTTCTTCCTCCCTGCAGGCGCTAGCAATCACCATTTTACTTAATGTTTTTATGAAGCTGGCTAGTTTATATACCCACCTGAGTGGAATTTGGCAGCATTTATGTTTTGGACTGGCCTACTTCCCTTAGCACAACGTCCTCAAGATTCGCCCATGTTGTGGAGTATGACAGGAAGTCCTTCCTTTCTACAACCAAGTAACGCTCCTTCACCTACAAAGAGATTCCACACTTTGTTTAGTCCTCTCTTAATGGATATTTGAATTGTTGGCAACTCTTGGCCGTGGGAATATTGCTGCTATGAACATGGGTGTGGACCTTGCTAAAGACCACTGGTTGATACGCAAGGCCTTATTCCTAGGTTTTCTATTTTATTGGTCTACTCTGTTTTGATTACCTTCATAATATTTTTTTGAAATATAAAAGTATGAGCTCTTCCACTTTTTCAAAATTATTTTAGTTATTCAAGATTTCTTAAGATCTCATGTGAATTTCAGAACAATTTTTATATTTCTGAAAAAAATGCCATTAGAATTTTGAAGAGGGATGGCGTTGACTGTGTGGACTGCGTTGGGTCATTTGGACATTTCAGTAGCAGTAAGTCTTGCAGTCCATGAACATGGTATATGTTTCAGCTTATTAGTGTCTTTTTTTAATATTTATTTTTTAGGTGTAGATGGACACAACCCAATGTCTTTATTTTTTTATGTGGTGCTGAGGATAGAACCTGGGTCCTGCCCATGCTAGGTGAGCGCTCTACCGCTGAGCCACAATCCCAGCCCATTATTAGTGTCTTTTAAAAATTGTTTTTAATTATGTTTTATTGTTTTTATGTACAAGTTTTCACATCCTTGGTGAGTATTTTATTCTTTTAGATGCTACTACAAGTGGAATTTTTCCTTAATTATTAATTTTCTTTTCAGATTGTACATTGCTAGTTTATAGAAATGTAACTTGCTTTTGTGTGTTGATTTTACACCCTGCAACTCTGCTGAACTCATTTATTAGTTCCAACAGATTTCTCTCCCTTTCTCCCTCTCTGTAATCTTTAGGATTGTCCATTTATAAAACCAAGTCTTCTATGAACAGAGGTGATTTTTCTTCTTCCTTAACAACTCGGATGCCTCATTTTTTTTTTCTTGTCTAATTTTTCTGCCTAGGACTTAAGTACTATGTTCAATGAAAAGGCAAAAGTGGTCATTCTTGCTTTATTCCTGATCTTAGAAAATTGGGTAAATTGAGAAAAGTTTCTTAAGTGATCCTATGTTGTAGCCAGGCTTGAGAACCATCGGGCTGGGGACTTATTTCCTTCAACCCAGAAATCTGGAGCCAGAGAAAATTCAGAAAGGCATCTTGGACCCCAGAGCAGAAGCTAAGAAGGTAGGCTTCCCCAGGGTGCTCTTACTAGATCTGATTGTCTTCCCACACCAGGGGGCCTGGGGCAGAGGAAGGTGTTTCTGATAACAGAATCTGAGCATTCTTTGAATTCAGAGGGCACTGGACAGGATGAGTCTGAGCCTTAGGAGTTAACTCTGATGGGTAGCTGGAGCTGGTGAGGGTGTGGAAAAGTCGAGACCAGTTTCTGAGAAACAAAGAGATACAAACCTTAGAAGAGGCAGTAGTGTTCTCCTCAGTATTCATTTACTTGGTTCTGATGATCAGTACTCATTCCTGTTTGGAATTCCCCATATTCTGTCCAGGTAGCTCCAGTGGAACTGGGTCCATAGCCAGCACCAGGCTTAGGAGTGGCTCATGGACTCTTATGTTCCCCTTGGTCACCATGGCTTCCTCAGGGATGGGGGCACGGCCTCTCCAGAACCAGTGAGACACAGGAAACTTCTTGAGTCTTCCGGAACAAAGGCAGGCTCTTTCTTTGCACCTTGAACCTTGAGACTGAAATTGTCACTCAAGCCATGCAATCTGAGATGGCTATCAGCACAGTAAGGGGCTGAGCCAGAGATGGTAAAAGACTGAACCTGCATGTCTTCCTTTGGGTCCTGAAGCTAGCACCACCCCTGATCTTTTCAGTCATATAAGCCAAAAAGCTTCCCTTTATGCCTGAGCCAGTTTGGGCTGGCATATCTGTCACTTGCAACCAGGAATCCTAGCTGCTCTAGAAAACAAGACAGGCAAAGGAGTAGACAGTTAGGCAGCCAGGACTCAGCTGCAGTCCTGACGGGAGTGTTCAGCACCCAGGGCATGGCCTCTTGATACTGCACAACGCTGCCCTTAAGCAGAACCGAACACCTGCTTGAAGTCAGTGTGAGTTCAAGAAGCTGGCTCACCTGCTGACTTTGCAGGAACTGACATCGTCCCCAATCCCAGCCCATCTGAGGGATCCTCTCAGGATGCCACTCCTTTCCTCCTCTTCCCCACCTCAGGTTTCCAGTGCCAATTCTCTTCCTTCCATCTAAACTGCTCTCAGGGAAAGATTTAGATAATTCATTCACTCCAGGGATTGCATGACTCATATGTTCCTACTCGCTAAAATATCTACAGAAAAGGGTACAAAGAATCCCAATAATAAATAAATTTCTAGAGATGAAAAATTTTAGACACATGAAATTAGTTACATAAAATTTCAAATTGCCCTGATTCGTTGCATTTGTTTCCCCTCTCCTCTTTTTGAACTGGGGTTTGAGCACAGAAATGCTTTACCAGTTATATCCCCAAATCTTTTTATTTTTTATTTTGAGAAAAGGGCTTGCTAAGTTCTTAGGGCCTTGCTAAATTGCTGAGGCTGGCCTTGAACTTGTGAAGCCCCTGCCTCAGCCTCCTGAGTCCCTGCAATTACCACTGTGTGCCACTAGGCACATTGTAGTTTTTGAAACCTAATTCCTGACAGACAAATGAACTGGTCTGTGCCTATATCATAAAATGATACGATGTTTTACTAATAATTATAGTATGGAGCTATTCACAGTAGGTCCTATAGTTTATCCTCTTCCTATGCAGAAAAGTACCATCCAAAACATTAAGGAAGAGTCGTCACCATCATCAACACTTATTGAACTCTTACTGTCTGGTGTGGTAGGCATTGTTCTAAGCACTCTATAGACATCACCTAACGTCATCCTCAACTCGACAACGTAGCCACATCATGAAATTTATATTGCAGCTGATGGGATTAAAGTGCAGAGAAGTTAAAAACCATATTTAAGGTGGCAGGAACTAGGCTGAAGAAAACAAGGAACTAGAATCTGTGAGAAGCACTAGCGGGGAGCCAGCCCTTAGGGCTCCTCCTAGGGGTCAAGGCCAGGAACTGACCAAATCACAAGTTGATATTTTCTTATTATAAAATCTCAGAATCAGGGACCCAAGTGGAGTGTCCAATCAGCCATCAACATGAGAGAAAACAGAGAGGCAGCCAGCATCCGAAATAAAACTGGAGCCCAGGTTTGGCTCTTCCATCTGTGCTCCTTGCATGCAGTTATTCTTCCTTTATTTCATTCACTCAGCACAAATAACCCATGAACATGGAAAACATAAAAACATAGACATAGCAGGAAAGATGGTGGAGTGAAACAGACGTCGTTACCCTAGGCACATGTGTGACTGCACATAGGGTGTGACGCTTCAGCGTGTACAACCAGAGAAATGGAAAGCCGTGCTGCAATTGTGTACAAGGAATCAAAATGCATTCTGCTGTCACATATGCCAAATTAAAATAAATAAATAAATTTTAAAAAAGGAACACATTAAACACCCACATACCTCAGTGAAAAAGTACAAATTCAAATAATAGAAATACATAATATTAAGAAAGCAAAATATGATATCCAGGTTCAGAGAAGTTTTGAGAAAGCCACAAAAAGCAACATATAAAATGACAGACTACATTGGAATTAAAAAGATAAGATATATTTGTGAAATGTTGAAATCATTTCTTGTCAAATCATGATAACTAGATGACATCATACGTTGACTTGAAGTTATTAAGTTGTCAGTGTTTAACATACTGTATTTTGTGGTTTATATAAGTTTATATAATATAGTATTTCACTTTCTATTTCTGGAAAAATACTTGTTTCTTCATATTCTATTAAAAAAAAACCCAAGAATTATATTTTGAACTGTAAGAAATACATGTCTTGTTCCAGTTTTTAGAGGGAATGCTTTCAATATCTCTCTATTTAGAATGATGCTGGCCTTGGGTTTAGCATAAATAGCTTTTACAATGTTGAGGTATGTTCCTACTATTTCTAGTTTGTCTAGAGTTTTGAACATGAAGGTGTGCTGTATTTTGTCAAATGCTTTTTCTGCATCTATTGAGATGATCATGTGAGTCTTGTTTATAAGTCTATTAATATGATGAATTATGTTTATTGATTTCCATATGTTGAACCAACTCTGCATCCCTGGGATGAACCCAACTTGACCTTGGTGCACTATCTTTTTAATATGTAATTTGCCAGAATTTTATTGAGAATTTTTGCATCTATGTTCATCAGGGATATTGGTCTAAAGTTTTCTTTCCTAGAATCTGTGAGAAGCACTAGTGGGGAGCCAGCTCTTGGGGCTCCTCCTAGGAGTCAAGATCAGGAACTGACCAAATCACAAGTTGATATTTTCTTATTATAAAACCTTTGACTGGTTTTGGAATCAGGGTGATATTAGCCTCATAGTATGAGTTTGGAAGGGTTCTCTCCTTTTCTATTTCATGGAATACTTTGAGGAGTATTGGTATTAATTCTTCTTTGAAAGTCTTATAGAACTTGGCAGAGAATTCATCTGGTCCTGGGCTTTTTGATGGTGTTTTCTATTTCATTAAATTGAAAGCATTCCCGCTAAAAACTGGAATGAAACAAGGATGTCCTCTTTTACCACTTCTATTCAACATCATCCTTGAAACTCTAGCCAGAGCAATTAGACAGATGAAATAAATTAAAGGTATACAAATAAGTAAAGAAGAACTCAAACTATCACTATTTGCTGATGACATGATTTATATCTAGAAGATGCAAAAAATTCCACCAGAAAACTTCTAGGACTAATAAATTCAGCAAATTAGCAGGATATAAAATCAACACCCATAAATCAAATACATTCCTACACATCAGTGATTAATCCACTGAAATAGAAATTAGGAAAACTACTCCATTCACAATAGCCTCAAAAAAAAAAATCTAGGAATCAACCTAACAAAAGAGGTGAAAGATCTCTACAATGAAAACTATAGAACACTAAAGAAATAAATTGGAGAAAACCTCAGAAGATGGAAAGATCTCCCATGCTCCTGGATAGGCAGAATTAAAATTGTCAAAATGGCCATACTACCAAAAGCATTATACAGATTTAATGCAATTCCTATTAAAATCCCAATGACATTCTTCATAGAGTTAGAAAAAGCAATCATGAAATTTATTTGGAAAAATAAGAGACCCAGAATAGCTAAAGCAATCCTTAGCAAGAAAAGTGAAGCAGGGGGCATCATAATACCAGAACTAAACTATACTACAGAGCTATAGTAACAAAAGCAGCATGGTATTAGCACCAAAACAGACTAGTAGACCAATGGTATAGAATAGAAGAAACAGAGACAAACCCACATAAATATGATTATCGCATACTAGACAAGGGTGCCAAAAACATTCACTGGAGAAAAGATAGCCTCTTCAACAAATGGTGCTGGCAAAACTGGAAATCCATATGTAGCAAAATGAAATTAAACCTCTATCTCTCACCCTGCACAAAACCCAAATCAAAGTGAATCAAAGACTCAGGCATTAGAACATAGACCCTATACCTAATAGAAGAAAAAATAGGCCCAAATTTTCACCATGTTGGCCTGGGATCTGACTTCCTTAACAAGACTCCAAAAGCACAAGAATCAATGAATGGGATGGATTCAAATTAAAAAGTTTTTTTCTCAGCAAATGCAACAATAATGTGAGGAAAGAGCCTACAGATTGGGAGAAAATCTTTACCACAAGCACCTCTGATAAAGCATTAATCTCTAGGATATATAAAGAACTCAAAAAACTTAACACCAAAACAACAAATAACCTAGTCAATAAATGGGCTAAGGAACTGAATAGACTTCACAGAAGAAGAAATACAATTGATCAACAAATATATGAAAAAGTGTTCAGTATCTCTAGCAATCAGAAAAATGCAAATCAAAACTACTCTAAGACTTCATCTCACTCCTGTCAGAATGTCAATCATCAAGAATACAGGCAACGATAAATGTTGGCAAGGAAGTGGTGAAAACTGTATACTCACACATTGCTGGTGGGACTGCAAATTGGTGCAACCACTATGGAAAGCAGTATGGAGACTCCTCAGAAAACTTGGAATAGAACCACCATTTGACCCAGCTATCCCACTCCTCGGTTTATACCCAAAGGACTTAAAATCAGCTTACTACAATGAGGCAGCCAGGTCAATGTTTATAGCAAATCAATTCACAATAGCCAGACTATGGAACCAACCTAGGTGTCCCTCAATAGATGAATGGATAAAGAAAATATGGTATATTTACTCAATGGAATATTATTCAGCTTTAAAGAAGAGGGAAATTATGGCATTGGCCAGTAAATGGATGGAGTTGGAGAATATCATGCTAAGTGAAATAAGCCAATAAGCCTACAGAAACTTACTACATATTAAATAGTTTCTATTTAATAGTTTCTATTAGGTTAAGGCTGTCATATCCCAGTCCATCCATCTTCTTGCATTGTCTCACACACGGGCTGTCTGGGGACCCTCACATCTAAACCACGCAGGCCTTCTGGGAGGAAGTCCAGCCACTGGGGGATGTCTTCGAAGAAGATACTTTGGCCCCTTCCTGTCTGTCTTTCACTTCTTGGCTGCCTTCAGGTGAGCAGCCTCCTCTGCGAAGCACTCGGGTGTGATGTTCTGGCTCACCATCAGCCCCAAGCAACCGGACCAACTGCCCATAGATGATGACCTACAAAACTAAATCACGCAGTTCAACCTTTGCTCCTTGTAAGGTGCTTGTCTTGGGTATCTTGGCACAGTGAGGGAAAGCTGGCTAACGTAGACAGGTGGGCAGGGTCAGGAGGATTTATTATGCCAGGCTGAGGAGTAATTCTTCCTTTGGATGAATGTTCTCCATCAGATTTTCAATTAGAAACAATCAAGTTTTAAACTCTGTGGTCTTAGAGCTGGATAGGAGTGTTGGGTGGGGACTTTTAAAAAGTAAACTATTATTTTAGAGCACTTTTAGGTTCACAGAAAAACTGAGGGAGTGGTAGGGAGGTTTCCCACGTGCTCCCTCTCCCACCTTTGCATATAGCCCCAGGTGGCTCTAGTCGGGGTAGGGTCGGGGTGGGGTCCCTCTGAGGAGGTGGGAGGGAGTGAATGCAGCTACAGGGACTCGGGTTCAGAGGCCTGTTGCATCATGAGGTGGGCTCGTCACCCGACAGGGCGTAGCTGTGGAGAGGGGGTGGGGTGCGTTTCAGAAGGACACATGTGGGGCTGGGCTACAGACAGGTACGGGCATGGTGAGAAGGAAAGGTGAGTTCAGGCCGAGTGATGGCAAGCCCCTGCCTCTTCCTCAGGGCCACCTACAGGTCACCAACCAACACTTCAAGGACAGACATGCCCATGAGACGGTCAGTGGCCTGTCCGCTCTCCCCTCCTACTTCTTCCCACTTCCCGTTGCATAGCCCCTACTCACATTTTGTATCAGTGTCCCCAATTTTGATATATTTCTCCAGATGTTCTTCATGCCTGGGCTGAACTCAGTTCAATTTTAAACCCAAAGAGCACCTGCCGTGAAGACGTCTTGTTAAAACTCCAACCTCTGGAGAGGGTGTTTGCAGTGGACCACACAGATCATGTTGTTGGGCAGTTCTTGCTGCTGATTTTTGGAGGGATGCAGTTTCAGCAATGTCACTTCTTCCGAGAACCATGATCCTGGGGTCCTTTTTGAGCTACATCATAGATTCAGACCTTGTATAGCACAGTCATTCTTAAGACAAAAAGAGAAAAAAAAAGTTGCTACACCATGCTCAAGTGTAAAGCACCAGTAATTAAATTGATAAATCTTCTTTATTGCCAATCCTCCTAGAATATAGGTACATCTATACCCCAAAGTTAAATATAAAATATATTCTCTTTGGTATTCAATGCCCTGGAAATGCCAACAGGCTTGTGTTCATACATACATCAGCATTTAGTTGGAGAATTAGCAACAGAAAACTGACTGTTTCTTGTGACCTGGATAATATGACTTGTAACAATTAAAAATAAGGCGAATGTCACAGGGATGTGAAGAGGTGACGCTGATGGCCTGTGAGGCTGCCATTGAATGGATCCTACGCACCACACATACACACCTGCCACAGAGGAAAGTCACTCAAATTTAGAGAGGAAAAATGTCCGCCTTCTTTATGGAAATAAAATAAATCTTACTGTTCACATGAAACTGTGCATATTCCTACAGACACCACGCTGCCTGGGAGCTGCCACCAAAGACTGAGATGGAACGAAATGGCCCCACTTGGGAATTCTAAATCTTTCTAAAGCCACATTGGAGACTGAACCTATATCAAAATTGTATTAGGATGGTGGTTACGTTTTCAAGAACTTTGGGCAAGAAAGTGTTAAAATTTAAGTCTTAACATTTAATACCTTTTTAACTTGATGTAAAAATAGAAACTATTTAATATGTAGCAAATTTTAATCCTTGGTCCAGTAGTTTTATTTAACTGTTTCCAGTGAGGCATCTCCCCAGTTCAGAAAGGAACTATAGTGTGAATAAAAGGCATTTTATAAGGAATGTCTAACTATTTCAAAGTGCTCATACTATTCTTCCATTTCTCCTCACAACCCACGATTACCCTCCCCTCCCACATTTTAAACATGGCCATTCCCACCGCTACTGTAGAGCATTATGGATTCGAGAGATACCTGTCCAGGTTGCTGATTTGGGGTGACAGATGTTTGGGTGGCTTCATGACGTTTGTGCAAAGAGGGGTTCTGGGAAGACTGTAGGTAGGAAGCCTCAGAAGTCCTTCTTCCCCCCAGACAGCAGTTCCACTGGCAGACTCGTCCGCAATAAATTTTCTGGTGCTCGATCTTATGGAAGGTTTTCGTCTTTCAGGGGCAGGTTTGGACAATGAATCATGGTTAAATTGGTCGGTTTCAGGTATTAGCACAGCAGCAGCTCCCCATACCCACCTGGCTTGTCACAGGTAAGTGTACATGTGTTCCCAGAGCAGCCTGCACTGAGCCTGCTGGTGTCAGGCTGGGCCAAAGGAGCCTCTGACCTCTGAGTAGTGGAGACCGTTGCTCTGATTGCTGATTGCTGCTTCTGATTACAGGCACAAGGTGGGCATTGTTATTGCACCAGCCCCGTTGTTGCAAGCCTCTTCTCCTCCAGGGATTTCAAAGGGCTGGAACTACTGCCCTCCTTAATCTTCCCCTTCCCCCTTTTGAGGGCCAAACATTAAAGACTAGCAATTTAAAAGCAATTGCATTTGTGAGGAAAACTAGAAAGTGACTGCACGTGCCCAGGATAAGGCACAGGCTCAGAAAAGAACTGAGAAGGCTTTAATTTCATACCTGAGGTGATCCTTGGCAGAGATGGTGGCAGCAACGAAATCAAAACAATGAGCAAAAACAACAGCAAACCCAGCCAACCCTGGGAAAGGGAGAGAACCTGATTTCCAGAACTACTGCCCTATTAGATGCAAATATCTAGTTTTCAACAACAACAACAAATCACAAGTCAAACAAAGACACTGAAAAGTGTGGCCTATTCAAAGGAAAAAATAAATAAATCACAAAATCCATCCCTGAGAATGATCTGATGATAGATCTTCCAGACAGAGATGTTGAAACAATCATTACAAAGATGCTCAAAGGACGAAAGGGAGAAGTGAAGGACATCAAGGAAATGACATCGAAACTTCGTGGGAATATTGATAGTGATAAAAATCTGAAAAGAAACCAAGAAGAAATTCTGGACCTGAAAAGCATAATAATCGAAATAAAAAATTCACTTGAAGAGATCAATAGGCAAATCTGAGCAGGCTAAAGAAAGAATCAGTGAACCTAAGTCTCAGACAATGGAAATTGTCAAGTCTGAAAAACAGAAAGAAAGCTGAAGAAAATGAACACAGAGCATAAGGGACCTGTCAGACTCCTCAGCACACTGATTGTAGGAGTCCAGAAGAGAAGAGTGAGAAAAGGGCAGAAAGAAAATCTGAAGAAATAATGGCTGAAAACCTTCCAGAGTTGATGAAAAGTATTAATATAAACATCTAAGAAACTCCATGAACTTCAATGAGATCAACTTAAAAAGACCTACACCAAGTGAATTTAGGGTTAAACTTCCAAGACAGGAAATTTGATAGGAGCAGAAGAGAAGCAGCTTATCCCAGATGAGGGATTCTCAATAAGTTCATCATCAGTTTTCATCAGAAACTTTGGAGGCCAGAAGGCAGCAGATTAATAGATTTAAATGCTAAAAGAAAAAAAAAAAAGTTTAGCCAAGAATCCTACATTCATCAAAACTGTTCTTCAAAAGTGGAGGAGAAAGTAAGAATCCCCAGATAAACAAAAGCTGAGGGAGTGGATTACCACTAAACCTGTCTTGCAAGAAATGCTCCAGGGAGTCATGCAGCGAGAGACAAAAAGACACTAGAAAGTATCTCAAAGCCACAGAAAGGGTGATATATCTCAATAAAGGAAAACACACGGACAGTTGTAAAAACTGTTATTATGATCTCCATGGTTTGTGACTCTACTGTTTGCTACATAATTCAATACACTAAAAATTTTTTTATTTGTTTTAATTAGTTACACATGACAGTACAATGATCTTGACATATCATACATTTGAATCAGACAATTTTTAAATTATTAATTTCTTTTTTTTTTCTTTTTTTTTTCCCATCCTCCACCCTCCCCCCTCCCCACCTCTCCCCTCCCCTCCCCTCCTCTCTCTCTACCCCCTCCACTGTATAACCCTGAGGGTCTCCTTCCATTACCGTGCAATTTCCCTTCTCTCTCCCTTTCCCTCCCACCTCTCATCCCTGTTAAATGTTAATCTTCTTCTCCTGCTCTTCGTCCCTACTCTGTTCTTAGTTACTTTCCTTATATCAAAGAAGACATTTGGCATTTGTTTTTTAGGGATTGGCTAGCTTCACTTAGCATAATCTGCTCTAATGCCATCCATTTCCCTGTAAATTCTATGATTTTGTCATTTTTTAATGCAGAGTAATACTCCATTGTGTATAAATGCCACATTTTTTTTATCCATTCATCTATTGAAGGGCATCTAGGTTGGTTCCACAGTCTTGCTATTGTGAACTGTGCTGCTATGAACATCGATGTAGCAGTGTCCCTGTAGCATGCTCTTTTTAGGTCTTTAGGGAATAGACCAAGAAGGGGAATAGCTGGGTCAAATGGTGGCTCCATTCCCAGCTTTCCAAGAAATCTCCATACTGCTTTCCAAATTGGCTGCACCAATCTGCAGTCCCACCAGCAATGTACAAGTGTACCCTTTTCCCCACATCCTCGCCAGCACTTGTTGTTGTTTGACTTCATAATGGCTGCCAATCTTACTGGAGTGAGATGCTATCTTAGGGTGGTTTTGATTTGCATTTCTCTGACAGCAAGAGATGTTGAGCATTTTTTCATGTACTTGTTGATTGACTGTATGTCCTCCTCTGAGAAGTGTCTGTTCAGGTCCTTGGCCCATTTGTTGATTGGGTTGTTTGTTCTCTTATTGTCTAATTTTTTGAGTTCTTTGTATACTCTGGATATTAGGGCTCTATCTGAAGTGTGAGGAGTAAAGATTTGTTCCCAGGGTGTAGGCTCCCTATTTACCTCTCTTATTGTTTCTTTTGCTGAGAAAAAACTTTTTAGTTTGAGTAAGTCCCATTTGTTGATTCTAGTTATTAACTTTTGTGCTATGGGTGTCCTATTGAGGAATTTGGAGCCCGACCCCACCGACTGTACATCGTAGCCAACTTTTTCTTCTATCAGACGGCGCGTCTCTGATTTGATATCAAGCTCCTTGATCCATTTTTAATTCACTTTTGTGCATGGCGAGAGAAAGGGATTCAGTTTCATTTTGTTGCATATGGATTTCCAGTTTTCCCAGCACCATTTGTTGAAGATGCTATCCTTCCTCCATTGCATGCTTTTAGCCCCTTTATCAAATATAAGATAGTTGTAGTTTTGTGGATTGGTTTCTGTGTCCTCTATTCTGTACCATTGGTCCACCCGCCTGTTTTGGTACCAGTACAATGCTGTTTTTGTTACTATTGCTCTGTAGTATAGTTTGAAGTCTGGTATCACTATACCGCCTGATTCACACTTCTTGCTTAGCATTGTTTTTGCTATTCTGGGTCTTTTATTTTTCCATATGAATTTCATGATTGCTTTCTCTATTTCTACAAGAAATGCCGTTGGGATTTTGATTGGCATTGCATTAAACCTATAGAGAACTTTTGGTAATATCGCCATTTTGATGATGTTAGTTCTGCCTATCCATGAACAGGGTATATTTTTCCATCTTCTAAGATCTTCTTCTATTTCTCTCTTTAGGGTTCTGTAGTTTTCATTGTATAAGTCTTTCACCTCTTTTGTTAGGTTGATTCCCAAGTATTTTATTTTTTTTGAAGATATTTTGAATGGAGTGGTTGTCCTCATTTCCATTTCAGAGGATTTGTCGCTGATATACAGGAATGCCTTTGATTTATGCGTGTTGATTTTAAATCCTGCCACTTTGCTGAATTCATTTATTAGCTCTAATAGTTTCTTTGTAGAGCCTTTTGGGTCTGCTAGGTATAGAATCATATCATCTGCAAATAGTGATAATTTAAGTTATTCTTTTCCTATTTTTATGCCTTTAATTTCTTTCGTCTGTCTAATTGCTCTGGCCAGTGTTTCGAGAACTATGTTGAAGAGAAGTAGAGAGAGAGGGCATCCCTGTCTTGTTCCAGATTTTAGAGGGAATGCCTTCAGTTTTTCTCCATTCAGAATGATGCTAGCCTGAGGCTTAGCATAGATTGCTTTTACAATATTGAGGTATGTTCCTGTTATCCCTAGTTTTTCTAGAGTTTTGAACATAAAGGGATGCTGTACTTTGTCGAATGCTTTTTCCGCATCTATTGAGATGATCATATGGTTCTTATTTTTAAGTCTACTGATGTGGTGAATAACATTTATTGATTTCCGTATATTGAACCAGCCTTGCATCCCAGGGATGAATCCTACTTGATCATGGTGTACAATTTTTTTGATATGTTTTTGTATCCGATTCGCCAGAATTTTATTGAGGATTTTTGCATCTAGGTTCATTAGAGATATTGGTCTGTAGTTTTCTTTCTTTGAAGTGTCTTTGTCTGGTTTAGGTATCAGGGTGATGTTGGCCTCATAGAATGAATTTGGAAGTTCTCCCTCCTTTTCTATTTCCTGAAGTAGCTTGAAAAGTATTGGTATTAGTTCTTCTTTAAAGGTTTTGTAAAATTCTGCTGTATACCCATCCGGACCTGGGCTTTTCTTAGTTGGTAGTCTTTTTTGAAATCGAAACAAAAGAAACAATTGAAAAAATTGACAAAACTAAAAGTTGGTTCTTTGAAAAAATAAACAAAATCGACAGACCCTTAGCGATGCTAGCGAAGAGAAGAAGAGAGAGAACTCAAATTACTAGCATACGGGATGAAAAAGGCAATATCACAACAGACACTTCAGAAATACAGAAGATAATAAAAAATTATTTTGAATCCTTATACTCCAATAAATTAGAAGATAGTGAAGGCATAGATAAATTTCTTAAGTCATATGATCTGCCCAGATTGAGTCAGGAGGATATAGAAAACCTAAACAGACCAATATCAATTGAGGAAATTAAATTATTAATTTAAAAGCTAGTATTAGTTTAACGTTGGTTTGTAACTCCACGTTTTCATAAGAAAGTAATGCATTTAAAAGTATTATTAGTTCATATTTTGGGGCACATAATATCTAAAGATGGAATTTTGTGACATTAACAATGAAAGGAGGTGGGGACAGAGCTGTGAAGGGCTGAGCCCTTCGCATGTTGTTGAAGTCCAGCTGGTACGAGTTCTAAGATACCAAATGTAACCCCCATGGTCACAATGCAGGAAGTGAGGAGCCAACGAAGCCAAGAGGAATATAGAAAATAAATAGCAAAATGACAGGACTTCTTCTTTATCAGCAGTTACTTCCAAGTAAATGGATTAAACTCTCCAGTCAAAAGACAGGTGATGGCAGGATGGATAACACATGATCCAACTATGATGCTCTCTAGAAGATACTCACTTTGGGTCCAAAGACTCAAAGAAAGCAAAAGGAGGGAAAAATATTTCATGCACATAGTAAGCAAGAGTGCAGGGTAACTAGATGGATATCAGACAACGTAGACTCTAATAAAAGGTTCACAAGAAACTAGGAAGGACATTTCATATCAATAAAAGTTTCAATGTGACAAGAAGATCTAACAATTATAAACATTCACACACCTAATATCATACTGACGAAACTGTAACGGTTGGAGATTTCACTATCCCATTCTCAATAATGGACAAAATGACCATTAGAAAATAAATAGGAGATAGAGGATTAAAACAACACAAAATACCATCTACATCTAACAGACATACACTGAGGACTGTTCCCCCACATGACTGCACAGAGACCTCCCAAGGGCACACAGCACCCTTCCCCAATACACTGAAGGTCAGGCCCCACACAAAGTCCCACTACCTTAAAGAGCTAGAGGGATAAGGCAGCTTCACTGAACCCCAGTGCGATGAAGTGGAAAGCAACAACAGAAAGCCCCAGAACTGTGGGGAACAACACTGCCACAACCCATGGATCCAAGGCCTAATCACGTGGCTGCATCACTCTAGTCCTTTGGGTATAAAGTGAGGAGTGGGATAGCTGGGTCCAATGGGGCAATCACATTTTTAATTTTAATTTTTTATCTTTAAAATATTGTATTTACTTTTTAAACAAACTGTTAATTGTATTCTGTGTCTTCCTTACAGAATTTCGTGCCTGTTGCCTGACAACATTTTGCAGAAGTTCTGCAACAGGACCTTTAGGCAATTACAATTTAAAAATCGGAATGCACCTTGTTGCCTGGGTCCCACCTGATTACACTGCTGTGAATCTCTGTTGCTCATCCATTGTTTTTAACTGCCTCTGCTCCTAGTGCTCTGATAAAAGGTTGATACACAGCTAAAAGTTCAGGAGATATATATATTCTGTTTTTACCCGAGTCACTGACGAAACACCAGGTGAATGAGACTAGAGACATCTAGCTGGGCTTGTCCTGTGAGTCAGCGCTCCTTGTCTCTGGGGATTTGACAAGTCACAGATCCACCTAACTGTGCTATGACCCATTCTGCACCACGAGAATAGTTTAGGAAACCCGTGATCTCACTGAGATTGAACTATCATCTTACCTGGAACATATTCTCAGAGAAGAGGAAGGAGATCAGTAATTGCCCCGTGAGCCTGTGAGAAAAGTGCTTAGAATACAGCTGCTATGGGAGCCACCGCGGGTGACATTTCTGCTAAGAACACCATTTTTATTTTGGTGCAAGTCATTAAGGAAATTGTTAGTATGTTAAGTGCTATCTACCAATGAAAAGGAAACCGCCCCACAGTGACACTTGGCAATGCCAGAATCAAACTAATCCAAAGCTTACCACATCTACCCCAGATTACACCCTGGGAAAACTCTTACCTGCTTCTCTGCACTGGGAATCTGGTTTGAATATTATTCTTTTTTTTTTTTTTACTTTTTTTTTTTTTTTTGGTAACAGGGATTGAACACAGAGGTACTTTAACACTGAGCCACTTCCCCAGCCCTTTTTTGTATTTCATTTAAAGACAGGATCTCACTGAGTAGTTTAGGGACTCACTAAGTTGCTGAACTCACTATCCTCCTGTCTCAGCCTCCTGATAGCAAAGTTTACCATCTTACTACATCTACTCCAGATTATTTTTATATTTTTATTCATTTATTTTTACCAGGGATTGAACACAGGGGTGCTTAACTATTGAGCCACATCCCCAGCCCCCCCTTTTTTTTTTTTTTTTTTTTTTTTTGAGACAGGGTCTCATTAAGGTGCTCAGGGCCTCGCTATTTGGCAACCTCCTGCCTCAGCCTCCTGAGTGGCTGGGATGACAGGCATGCGCCCCCATGCCCAACTGTCTATGATTTTTAAAGAAGGTGTCTCAGATGGTGGCTTTCTAGGTTAAGTAACTTAGCTCCTTTCTGTAAGAGCTAAGGTATTCTGCAGGGTTAAGGCTTTAAATTGTAGCACTCCCTTGGTGTATGGGACTAACAAGAAGCCAGACCTATCCGAGGTGGCACACAGCATCTCACTTGATAGGTCCCATGGCAGTGGCCTTACCTCCATCCCTGTGGCCTCTCTGCGGCCTCTCTGCAGTGGCTCTGCCACTCCCCCTTGTCCACAGTCTCTCAACATTCCCTCCACCAACAGCAGTCCTGAAACTCCCTGCCCTGAATTCTCCCTGCCGGTCCATCCACTGCTGGCTCATCTGTATTCCGAGAGAACTTTGTTTTCCTTTTCTTCCCTTCCCTCAATCCTTTTAATCCTCTAGTTCAAGCAATTAGCTCTACAAATATTAGCTGCAATCAAGGTCTAGCACATGTGGTAATTTTCCCTCTAATAAATCAATCAATTCTTTCTGTGGAGTGTTTTTCCCCCTTACAGTCATTAGAGAATTACAATACTACTTGAGGATCACCAGCAACTTGAATTAGTCAAGGAACGTCAATCAAATTTGCCAGATTTTGCTTTAAAGATGAGAAAAATGGGACAGATTCACAAAGGCCTCTTGTCTCAGAATAGGAAGCTTGATAAGCCCTTGTTGAATCTCTCTTAGGCCTTGAAGCATAATGATCCATTTGGAGAAAAATGAAAATCACCACTCCCAGTGACAAATCAGACAAAATGCAGAACCTCTCATTAAATAATCTAAAAATTAATAATTGGAATAATCCACTATGCAGTGTCCTTGGGCAGTGCAATAGTCCACACCAGCTAATAGGTTAGAACAGCAAAGGAAAAGACAAAGAATGCAGCACACAGACACATTTTAGTTCCATAACTTACAGAAAAAGTCTTTCTTTTAGTTTGAGGGAAACTAAAGATGCAAACCGAGCTTCTCAGTGCTGTGGGGCGGAGGAGGAGCTCTGGGGAGAAAGGCGCTAGGCTCAGGGAGGGCTCCCACACATCCCTCCCAGCATGGCCTCCTTCCCCACTCTTATCTGGCCCAGGAGTTCAGTGAAGGAAATGCCTTTTCTGCTCAGGGGTCATATGGAAGAAGTCACCTGTGTGGTCCAGGCGCTATTTTCATAAATATGTAAGATGAATCCCAGAGAAATTAAGGAATTCTTAGTGACAACCTGAAAACAGAGCCTCTTCCACTCCATACCCTGTCCCGCAGTCTATTAGGCTGGGGAGCAAATCAAGTGAGAATTGATCTGGGTCTAATTTTGGCTTTTGTTTTCAAATGGCCCGTACAACCCCCACCCCCAATTGGCTGAATCAGCACAAGGAGAGGCCTGACCGCTGCCCTGGGAGCAAAGCCCGACTGCAACTGTGCTCCTTTCTCTGCGGTCTTTCTAGTTGCTCTGAAAAATCATATCATTATCCAGCTCCCGAAGGGGGCCCAGGGTAGCGGGAGGCCTAGTTCCACTTTCTGATGTCACCAACTGTATTCCTATTAAGACTGAAAGAAGTAAGGATTTCAGAAGGGTACGTACTTACGTGGTGAAAACTTGCTGACGCTAATGACTCAAAGGCTCAGAGAGACTGAGAGGAGAATGTGTCATCACTGTCATTCAAGCCATCTGAGATGAAATCTCAAAAGACGGCTGTCAGGCATGAGTGCCAGCTCCCTCTGTCATCCTCAGAGGGCGGATCACACACTACTATGCAGCCCGTGGGTGGCGGAGGCTGGCGTTTGAAAGGAAGCTTCACAGAGAAGAGGCAAGGTGGGCGTGGGACCCGAGGGGGCTGTGCACATGACCAGGACACATCACTCCCGACGTTCACTGGCTGATCTGGGGTAGATCATGATCCAGGGCCTGGTCATCATTCTTGGGTGTGCTGAAACCCGACCCATTAAACACGCTCCTAGTACGACATGCTCTTGGGGCTGAAAATCTTCAGAAAAGCTTGAACTGTAAATATTAGTGCCTAGCTGTTAAGTTACCATGGGACTATTCCTCTGTGGTCCGCAGGATATCCGTGGCTGGGTATTCCTGCCTTGCGACACTGGCAGAGTCTTGTTAGCGATCAGAAGGTGGCCATGTGGGATGGGTGGTAGGGCAGGAGCTCTCCACCTCAGTGTACCTTGCCACCACCTAGGGCCACACTCTAAAATCGAATAAATCTAATCTCAGTGGGGAGAACGCAGACATCAATATGCTTAAATTCTCTCTGAGTGATTCCAACGAGCAGCCACAGCTGAGAACCACGCAGTTAGAGCAAAGGGTGGGTTTCAGGCCATTTTTAATTTGTCAGGTAAGGACATTAAAAATTCAAGTATCATTATTTCATTAAAGAAAGGAAATTTTAATAAGCATCAGGAAGGACATACTTCAGGATACAAGATGAATGAGTCGTCTTCCTCTTCCCATCTCTACAGACCCGAGATCATTTCCCTCTGAGCAGATGCAAACTTCAGAACTTAAGAGACCCGCCTTCTCTGTGGTCCACACTCGGGCCTCTCAGTGGACAGCTGAGACACACGGGGTGGGTTTTGGTTAACCAAACTCTGTGCAGTGCTCACTCTGCCTCTCTGGACACATCCTGTCCCCGGCAGTATGAATACCATAGAGTGAATCACAGGTAAGTTCCGCACCCAAGTTTGGAAATGCTGTCTTTTACAGTGACCAAATGTGTTGATTTAACAAGCTTAGCTCTCCTCAGACATCTTCAGCTAAGGTTTCTGGGGTGGGTGGGGCACATAGACCCTAGGTAAGTACTTACTAGGGGCACTAGTGCCCTCTTCTTGTACTATGACGACCATTACTCTAAATCCAGTGGAGAATTTATTAGATAGTAAAAAATCTGTAATGAGTTGTTTATTTGATATCAAGTTTCACAAAATAGAAAGGCTTACTTACATTGTGAAGCCCCGTTTTGAGTGCTTCCTGAGAATCCCTACACCTGTCCCTTCCCTGCCGGCTGTGGATTATGTTTCTCTCCTCTGCCCTGAAGGCACTCAGGTCTACAGTTAGCGTCAGCCTCCAGGAATCAATAAGATGGGGTAGCCCAGCTGACTTCACCTGTTCTCTTAGAGCACATCCCAAAGTTCCCTTCTGGGTGTGCTTAATGTAGACACTCATTTATGCCCAACAATGGTGACATAAATCTTCATTTATTAATTTCTTCTAAGCTGGCATGCTTAAAGGGGAATCAAGAGAATAGATACTAGAATTAATAAGTGCTCTGGGACAACATCAAAAGTTCTGCCTGCAGACATCTGTGTTCTTCAGAAACCAGATGCATAAAGGGCTACTCTGCCCTGGTTACGCCCAGCCGACTCAACTCCAAACAAAGAGCTTGCCATCTCTGCAAGATTGGGGGCTTTGCTTAGGACAACCCCAAAACCCAGAGTTTCAAGAACTGGATTTGAGCCCCAACTCCACTACCCTCTTCCACAAGCTGATCTCTCTGGCCTCAGTTGCCTTACCTATAAAATGGGGATATCGTCATCATCTCCTTCATTTTATGTGATCATTGTGAGAATTAATTCACATAATTTAGGTGAAACACTTAGCAAAGAGCCAGGCACACTGCGTTCGTACTAAAAGTGAACTTCCTACATTGGCGCTCAGTGTTGTGACATGGCGTTTGATAGCACACCTGTATCTGTTGGTAGAGAGAGGACTTCCATGGGACATCAGAGTTAAGAAGCTGTCACTGTATCCCGAGCTTTAGTTCTTAGCCACAGGTCAGCCAAACCTGTTTTGCTACATGATCCTGTTTGTGACTTTGTCTCTTGGCTCACCTTCTCTGGGACCCCAGTTCTTGTGGTGGATTCCATCTGACCACAATCCCTTTCCATTAAAATGCCCTCACCTTGACAGAGTCTCATGGTCTTTGCACCTAGAACCACAGTCCCTTGCTATGATTCAGAAGCAGCCAAACGCTCTGAAGGAACGTGATAAAACAGACGTGTCTGCCCATAGGTCTCCACATATTCACATGCCAGGAGGAACAGGAATCAAATTCTCTACTGATACATGGCTTCTCAACCACGGATCTGGAAGAGATGGAGGTGAGGGGGACACACTCTGGGGTACCCGTCTGGCAGCCAGGCAGGACCCAAGGCAGTGTGAGGCTTTCATTCCACTACAATTAAATCCTTAAGAAAAAAAATCAATGAACCACATTTACACATGCTCTCCGACCTCTGCCAAAGCACTCCGCCCCTCACCCGCCAAAACCAAAACCAAAACCGACAGAAAAACCCAGCAGCAAACAATCATCTTGAGTTGCTGAGCATCTGTGGGGACTCCAGCCACCCAGACGACAGCAGGCTGAGGCACAAGGTGCCTCTCAGGTTACAGGGAGGACTCCATCTGTTACCCTAGACCTTCTTACTAAGTGACACACGAGGAGACACCCGCAGGCAGCTGGAAGGAGTTTTATTTTATAGATCTTTTAGTCCGGAGATTTCAATTTAGAGAGAAGCAGTGGAAGGGGAGAGAAGGCAGGAATGAGTGACGAGGAAGCCTTTGTCCACTGACGTGCCACCTGGCAGGAGCCCCGTCCACAGTGGGGGTGCCCTGCAGCCAGCATCTGTCCCTTCATCGTCTATAATAGATGCAGCCAGAGGGGCAGGCCCTTCTCCGGGCGCACCAAGCTCTGCCTTTGAACTGCTCCTTCTGCAAGGCCATCTCTCATCATGCCAAACCAACAGAAGAAAATCATTTTCTGCGCGGCTGGTGTGTTAAGTTTCGTGTGTGCCCTCGGAGTTGTGACAGCCCTGGGAACACCATTGTGGATTAAAGCCACCATCCTCTGCAAAACCGGGGCTCTGCTTGTCAATGCCTCTGGGCAGGAGCTGGACAAGTTCAGGGGTGAGATGCAGTATGGACTTTTCCACGGACAGGGCGTGAGGCAGTGTGGGTTAGGAGCAAGGCCCTTTCGCTTCTCATGTAAGTAAGCATGGCGTCTGAATCCTTTAGAACTTTAGGAGTGCTCTTCCAACTGTGGCGAGGAATGGTGTGGGAGTCTCATCCAGTCTACTCCAGGACTGTTTAAACCCGTGTGAACGGTTTGAAATACCCAGGACTCTGAACAATTTCTTCTTCCTAGTTTTGATTGTTTAATTTGTTTATTTTGTTAATTTTTTCATTCTGGCTATTTTTATTATGAGAACATGTAGTTAATTCATTGCTTTGTAATTAAGCTTTTTGAAAGTATAAGCAATTAAGATTCTTAAATATTACTTTTTGTGTAGGAAATTATGGGGTCTTTTAAAAAGGGGAACTTGGGGAAATAGGAAAGCCTTAAGAAATGATTTGAATAATTTTCATGCCTTTGATCTTTAAAAGGGCCAGTGTCTGGCTCCTTAACTAGTCCTACCTGCCCGGACCTCAGCCCATCCCTGCTGAGACCTTTGCTCCTGCTAGCTGTCTGCTCTCACCTTTAATCAATTTAAAATCACTTGGCTACAGAAATTCAAAGTGATCTGCTGGGATGACTGGGAGAGAAATAATGCCTATTTAGTATAGAAAATTTGCAACTGATTGACCTTCCAATCATGTAGCAAATATGAGACAGATTTTCCTGTCGTGTTTTTCTGTGAAATGGAAGTGTTATCCACAGTATTTATAACCTGTTTATCTTAAGAAGAGAATTTAAAAAAAATTACCATGTGAATAGGCAACTCATTAAATGAAAATTAATAAGAAGTCATTTGTTATATCTCTCACAACACACATTCAAAAGTTATTATTATTTCAAAAGGGCTGGTTTGGAACAATCTCAGGAAGACAGTCAGTAAATTACTGCATAAATCACTCTTCAGGAAAGGAGGTTACCAATTGAGGCATTTAAAATGAATTATTATTTTGCCTGGGTTTCTTTTCTCCTGCAATATAGGTAGAAGGTGAAATTAATTGAATTTATTATTAACATATGCAGTGTCTAATTAAATTTCACTGCTGCCTATTTATTTTTCTGTAACATTCCTCATATTTTAGTCATGGGGCACCAACCTTCAACTCACACAGGCCACAAAGTGATATGAATTTTCATATCCAGAAAATCCCTAAGAATTCGTCTCTAGCTTTTCAAGACATTATCATGAACTAGGTTTGAGGAAGTGGACCCCGACTCTTTCTCAACTCTTTCTCCCAGTGGTTTTAGTTCACTAAGGTAATGGGGCTGCAGGCGTTGACCAGCTTTCCTTAGGGGGCGATTTGCAACTGTATTAAAAATGAAAAAGGAAAAAGGATGAGTGAGATGATTTAACCATGAGTCAGGGCTGCTAAAGCGTGATGCAGCTTCTCCAGATGACTTAGCCCACATCAGGGAACGCACAGGATAGGTTCTGGAACCCTTGCACTTACTGAGCTGAGACGGAGATAAACTTTACTCGACATGATTCAAAACAATAACGAGATGTTTTCTGGGCACTTACTGCGCATTAGGTTCTTGGCAGACTGCGTCTCCTTGAATCCTCTCACATTCTTGGGGCTAGATGGGTGACTTTAGTGGCCAGCCCTCCTGTGCTGATCCGTTTGCGAAGCTGTTCTAACCAGGTGCCCCTCTGCTTGCTTTCGGAGGACTAAAAGCCCCCAATCTGTCACAGAATTGCCTTAGTGTCCAGGATACCCTGAACCTCCTCCCCTTTCCAGAGATGTGCATCTGCATTGTGGTGGTGACCCTCTCTGTGTACCATAAACTGTGCCGTCCTCTGCATAAACCATGTGTAAGACACTTGTCAAAACGTCCCTCATTTTAGTGAGGCCCAGAGAAGGATACTAAAGTAACGTTTTTCTGTGGAAGCACAGAAGTTATCTTGTTCACTGGAAGGAAAAATAACATTGGGGAAACTGTAGAATAAACTGATCCAGAGAACTTCAAAGATCACGATGCTCACTTAAATAAGCATCCCTCTTAAAACTTTCTGGTCAATGTACCTTTGGGGCATATTTCACCCTTGGAAGTTTATGCTCCCATTACAATTGGCTTTCTGGTTCTCATTGTTCCATTTGAAATGCCTGTCACTCACTACAGTGAGTGGCCCAGGCCTGTAATCCCAGGGACTCAGGAGGCTGAGGCAGGAGGATTGCAAGTTCAAGGCCAGCATCAGCAATTTTGTGAAACGCTGTTTCAGAGTAAAAAATAAAATGGGTTGGGGATGTATCTCATTAATAAGAGTAATAAAGCAACCCTGGGTTCAATTCCTGGTTAAAAATGTTTCACTAGGCCATCTTCTAAGCAGGCGAGTGCCCTGCTTCTTACTAACAGGAGCATCCACCCTGCTGATATAAAGAATGAGAGCCTTACCCTGTCTCCTTCAGCATGGCTTTCTCCAGCAAGTCCAGGGCCTGTAGAGAGCTCAGGTCAATGACTCTTTCCCATTTCTTCTTGAACTGAACTGATGAAGAGGGCACAGCACATTTCCCAGAACTCCCCCCTTTTCCCATTGTTCCTTTAGAAAGTTCTTCCGTAGAAGCTGCCTGGGGTAGGAGCAATGGAGAAGGCAGCTGATCTAAGTGGCAGGTCCTGTCCTTGCACTGTCATTGGTTAGTATGACTCTATCTGCTGCTGCTGTATGGCTGAACTTTGCTTTCCCAGACTACAGCTAGATCAGCAATGGCCCACAGAAATACAACCCGAGCTGTCAATTCCAGCCATGTGTGTAATGAGAACCGTTCTAGTGGCCATGTGAGGGCACAGCAAGAAGTTGGAGCTCAAGTGAGCTCAGTGGTGTGTTTCCTCTAACCCAAGATATCCAGGATGCCACCGATTTAACATATAATCACTATTAAAAAAAGACTACCGGGATATTTTATTCTCTTTTGTTTTTCTTGTGCTGAATCTTTGAGTCTGGTGTGCATTTCTGGTGTGTGCACCCAATTCACACTAGCCACACTTCAATTTTCATGGCCCTTGAATGAACAGTATAGATTTAGATGTCGATGACCTCTGAATAAATCGGCCATTGACGATGTGCATGTTCTGAGTGCTCTTATGATCTTATTTTGGTTTGGTTTGGCTTGGCTCTGCTATACAGGTCTATGCGTGTGATTTTCATGTGTGATGTTTGTGTCGCTTTTAAACCCAGTATATGCCGTAAGGTGAGGATGTGGATTGGAGGAGACCAACAGGCTGGCGACATGGTCATATTTGTCCCTATTAGTGCTCCCTGCTGACCGCTCCATCTCTTTTAATTACAACAGGGCTCTGCCCTGCGAGCGGGCGAAGCTATGCTGGGAGAGCTTCTGCCTCATTTACTCTGGCGGATTCTCATCCACTGTGGGTCAGTGGTTCATTTTCTAGAGGTCACAGCATTCGTACCTAGGACACAATTCCATTCATTATAATGAAGGAATGTTTTCCTTCCAAGGCGGCATGACCAGCGGACTTAATTTTTCCTGATATGTCACCTGTAAAATTTTAATGATGATGTTTAAACTCCAAATGTAGCCAACAAGACAAAAAAACTGCCAGTTTGGAGCTCAGAGTGTGTGGGTGGGTTTCTGTTTTGGTGATTTGAAACACTGTGGAACATCATCAAAATGCGATACCCAAGAATCATATGGTATCAATCATTCCTCGATATACGGATGGATCTGTTCATTGCCAAGACAGTTCAATGAGCTGGTGAAAACATATGGAATCTCTTGCTTTTGAAATGTGAAAATAAAATTTAACCAGTCATGTATCACAGCTTGCAAATTTAGTCATCCTTTGAAAAGCATTTTAATTTGGACTTTATGATTAAAATTTTGTGAGACTCTTAAGAGAGATTTGGAAAATCTTCCCAGTTTTGAAGAGCAGAGTTTCGTTACCAGAGGAAGAACAGGACCGAACTCTGGAGGGGATGTAGAAACCACTTTGGTACTGCTCATGTGGCTTCCCCAGTGTATTTGGAACAGAATCCTGGGGACTCAGGGTCTCTGTGACCATGGTTGAGAGTTGGTACTTCACCTCTGTGGTCCCCTGTAAGCTTGCCTTTTGTGACCCAACCTGCCCCTGGTGACCCACTGGTCACCATTTGGACACTCTGCCTCTCTCCTATTGCCCTGCCTGAGGCGGAGGAGGAAGGCTTACTTGCCAGCCTGGCCCATGTGGGCCGCCAGCCTGTTAGCCCAGGGGCCCTGTTGTCCAGTCTCCTTCATCTAGGAAAACAGTCCAACAAGTAGAGTTTTCTTTTTATTGAAACAAAAGCAACCCAATGGAATACTGAGCAGTAATGTGTGAAAACAAAGACCTTGAACGTCTTCAGCCTGACAATCCTCTAGCCTTCCTAGACCTTGACATTTGCACGATTACTTCAGAACACCTGCAAGTATTTGAGAATGAGTATTCCCTGCAGGAGACCCTAGTCCCCAATAAGGCAGGGTGTGTATTATTCACCCTGGCACTCTGCAAACCGGGGCCTGAAATGGTGGGTACACAAAGAGTCCCTTCACAAATGTGGAGTTAGCCCTCGTGACCAGAGTGAAGCAAACTGGATGTGTGTGAGTCTCTCCATTTCTGGGCATTAGACAATCTCAGAAGCTCGCTGATTTTTTTTTTCTTGCATCTATAAAAAGGAGGTGAAACTAGGTGATTTCTTAACATCTCTTCCAGTTCAAATGCTCTATGATCTATAAAATGAGAGGCTGGCTGTTCTAGACAAGGTCCTCCCGGCTTTAAAACTGTGTGACCCTTCCTGTGTCTCTTGAAGTCTCCCTCCGTGGACGGATTTCAGCCTCATCATTAGGGTGGTGAGCTCACGGCCTTCACGCGCTCCTCAAACTCATACAATGGCTACTGGTAATCGGCGCCCAGACAAGTTTCCTTATCAGAGTGAGGCTGCTTTTCTTCCCTGTCACTGTCTTTTACTTTCTGGGTGGGACATCACAGATCAAAGAAGGTGCTAGTGGATGGTGGATTCTGGGTGGACAGGTCAGTGGGTTCCGGAGGGCAGGGGAAGCCACAGACACCCCAAGACTGAGGCAGCATTGCTGAGAAGGAAGGAGGAGGAGAAGCAGAGATGCTGGTCCCCGTCTCCCACATTTTCCTCTGTCTGCTTTTCCTGGAGACTCCCCCTCACCCTCACTGGAAAGTCCCTCTTCCCCAGGTCTGAGTCCTTAAACTGATAATGGCAAGAAATTTAGAAATGATCAGTATGTTCTTTACCCCCCAAAAGGAACTACCCAGAACTGATCCTCCAACTGGGAAAACGCTTTTGAGGAAGGAGAAGCTGGTTCTCCCTGCCCAGCCCAGAGGAGGGACCTTTGTCTCCCTTTCCCTGTCAATGCCCCAGCATCCTTCCCCAGGGCACCAGCATTGAGAATGGCCCTTTGGGTGTGTGCTCTGGAGGGTGCGCCTCACCCCAGCCCTTCCCGACCCCACGCCCCCCCCAACACCTACTGGCACGCACAGCCGCACCTTCTTTTTCTTTAAAGAAGTGTCTTAAAATTTAAATTTATTTTTAACTGATACACAAAACCTTAAAAGTTGTGCATGTGTACAGGGGACCCTGTGATGTTTTGATACATGTGTACACTGTGTATGACCTAGGTCAGGATCCACGTAGCTATGTCCCCAAACATTGATCATTTCTTATGGTGAAAACGCCCAAGATTCTTCTTTCAGCTTTTAGGAACACGCAGGATGTCACTGTCATCTCTAGTCACCTGCTGTCAGCAGCACACGGGGGACTTCTCACTCCCCTCTGGAGGCGGCTGAGCTCCCTCCATGACCTCTCCCCACCCGCCACTCTGTCGGCCGGCCAACCACCCTACCCCACCCTGGACCTCTGTGAAGGCAGCTTCCTGAAGTCCCACGGGGCACTGGTCCTCCTGGGTGGCATGTTTCACGTAGCATGAGGATGGCCTAAGTGGGACCTGAGCCTCCTGCGTGAACTTCACCTGGGGAGGATGACCCCAGGTTGTTCTCATGGTTTGTTGCTCTGCTTTCTCTTCTAATTTCTAAGGGCGACTCTCAGACATCTCAGGAGAAAAGACAATGCGAGTTCAGCTGTCTCTTTCTTGGGGGCCTCTCTGGGGCCAGGCATTGTGCATATATTATGTCCCATCCATTCGTGGAGGTGTCAGGATATGATTCCTATTGCACAAAAATAGAAACTGGAAACACAGGCCACAACCGTTCCTGGGGTCACAGAGCCGCTGGGTAGCGGACCGGGATTCAAATTCAGGTGCATATGATAGATACACTGTGTGCCAGATTTTGCCTCCTTAGAATGTGCAGAGTGTACAAAGAGGGGAAGACAGTGTAAGTTAGCCACTGGCTTTGCCATATTTCTTTACTTGATTTCGAGGTGCCAGGGATTGAACCCATGGCCTCAGGTGTGCACACCATGGAACAATGTCCCAGGTCCTCACCTCTCTTTTAAAATTGCTGTCGGTGTTTCCCAAGAGCTCTTGTGTCCATGGGATGGTGTTTGGACCTAAGACTTGAATTCCTTCATGGCCTCTTTATGTTACACTTCACCGCCCGGCATCTGGGCCCAGTGCCTGACCTTCAGTAGGTAGAACAGTCAAGCCCCGCCTTCCTTAGGAATTGGTTGAGCACGTCGCAGGCTTCCATCTCAACTTAAGGTATGCGATTACAATGCCCTGATGTGGACTATCTGGATTTAAGGCACCTCGTTTCACTGACTGAAGATTCCTACCACCCAAAGTCTTCATGACATATCATCAAAGTGCGCAACTGTGACTACAGCAATGATTTCCCCAGCGCAATGGACACAATGGCAGGCTTCTCAGAGGTGACGTGAACAGTTCCAAAGCTAAGCCAGGGATCAAGTGAAAAGCAGGTCTGAGCAACCCAATTCACTTCCAACACTGGGTCCTATTAAGAGCCGGTGGGATAGATATTTGATTGTACTGATAGAATCAACTAAAATTTCACTTTTAAAGTGAAATAAAAAATTCATTTTTATGTCTGAACCATATTAGGGGTTTTATAAAGTTTCAGGCATATTTTTTAAAACAAAATGCATATACATGGACCAATGACAGGCCCACCTCCCATGTAGCTACACAGCGGCATGCCCAGACCCGGTTTGGTGTGAGACTTTTCGGTACAGGTATGAGAGACCTGGCCAGCTGCAGATCTTGTATCTAGCAGACTAATTTATGCAAAGATCATATTTTGCTCCTCTCAGCGTGAGCCCCTGTGGACTAGGAGCAGTTAAATGGGTTCTGTTATCAGTGACACATACGTGCCAAAGCAGCTGCCGTCCCGAGCCAGCATGGGTGATGAAGACTCACCAATGGAGGCTCCAAATAGGCTCAAGTGAGGGGAATCCAATTCTGCCCAGAGCAAGTCAGGTGAGGTGCTGGGAACTCTGAGCTGCAAATGGCTCCATCACACCCCAGTTTCCCTCCCATTAAGTGCTGGGGTGCACTGACCACATAGCCATTGGAAGCCAGGCTTGAGAACAGGTGCATGACCAGGGTGACATTAGGAAGATGGATGCATCAAGCTGACGTCAGGGGACGTCTGTCACTGGACTTCTGTAATGACTGGCTACAGTGGGCTGAGGGGAAAGTCAGATCAGGAGCATTTCTGTAAAAAGAAAGAAATCTTCCCGCTTACTGTCTTTCAAGAAAATGAATAGCTGAGCACCACGGGGCCAGGTACTTTTTTTAAAATACACCCTTTTATGTGAAGAAGGACAAGTTGAGAAGAAAAAGGGAGCCTCTGAGGTGACCCTGTGGCTTTAATCCGGGAAGAAGCTCTGAGCCCTGCTGACGTCATGATCCGGGCTGCCTAGCTCTGAGGCCTTCCCAGATGGCCTTGTCTGCCCTTCACATCTGGCCAGATGCAGGCAGGAAGGGTTATTGAGACTGGGACCATTAGACCAGCGGGCCGTGACCCCGGCTGCATTTAGAATCACCCGGGGAGTCTCACAAATGTGATGCCAAGGCTCTGATTGAATCTGGGCCTCTGGGTTGGGTCTGAGCCTGGAAAGGGCTCAACACCCCCCAGGTGATTCTAAGGCACAGCCAAGGTGACTGAGGGGAGGGTGGCAAAGACTGATGCCATCTAGGGGACCGCAGCCCACACCCTCAGGGATAAGGGAACCCCCCAGAAGGAGGGCGGGGGTGAGCAGCAGGATATACCTGGCTCCCACAGTCGGGAGGTCTCCCTTCAAGCCCAGGCTGGGATCCTGGCTTCTGTTCCTGTAGCTGCCAAATTCTGGGAGGGCCTTTTCTTGGTCCACACTCACCTGACCTTGGAGGGAATGAGGAGGCCGGGATGGATCTGCTGCGGGAAGCTGGGCGTCCGGCCCTCCGCCCAGAAGCCTCTTTACCTGCCCAACCAGTTAGGGAGCCTGCCCACCAGCTGGTCGGCCTCACGGGGTCAACCCTGACAGCTCCGCTCGTCCTTGACAGGGAGGCCAGCTGCCCAGCCCTGCCTGTCGGCATGCACGAAACTGCCCAGTTAGGAGGTGAGCTTGGTGGAAGAGCTAAGCCATGTTCTCTACTCACTTTATCAGGAATAAAGTTAACCTTTGACCTCCTCTGCCCATGTCTCATGGAAGGGCAGTGGCCACCTTTAGAGATTTATTATCCCCAAAGATCATTTTAGACAATCTGTTACAGAGAATTGTCCCAGAAATTGCACAAGGAAAATAGAAATGAGAGTGGGAACCCTATATCAGACAGTGAGGAAAGTGTGCAACAGGTATCAAGGAAGCATTTAGCTGTAAATCCAACATTCCAGGGTTATTTATAGCAATAGTCACCAACCTGGTTGGGAAAAATAGTACGTCTGAGCTTCAAGACAGAAAGTTTGCCAGAGCTCCACGCAACCCAGGACTCCTGCTGGGCTGTTTGGTCCGGATGACAGACACTACCTCACCACCTGTGGGCCCATAGCTGTCACTCACGCCGGTGGATCCTGAGGCTTGAGAATGCAGATGTTCTGGAGGCACTGATTCCCACATTCCCTCTCTTCTCATAGCACAGCCCTCCTGCTGTTCTCATCAGGTTAAAAAATATTTAGGCAATTACTTCCATTTTAAAAAGCGCTTCCAATAAATGATCTCATTTGTATTTCTCCTAAGTCCTCAGACATTTCTCCTTCTTGGTTTTATTTTGAATTAACACATAATAATCATACATATTTTTAGGGCACGATGTGATATTTCAGTACATTGTGTATAATGATCAAATTGGGGTCGTTAGCATATGGATCACCTCAGACATTTGTTATTTCTTTGAGGCAAAACACTCAGACCCTTTCCTCTGGGCATTCTGAATAGAGGATCTACTGTTGCTAACTGTGGTCCCCCGTGGCAGCTGGACGCCAGGCCGTGCTCCTCCTGTCTGACGCACCTGTTGTCCATTCTCCCTGCACCCAGCCCGTCTCTGCTCACCACTGTTCCACCCTCTGCGCTGGGCGCTCAGACCTTCTGCCACCCGCATTTGCTGGTGGGGGACAAGGTGCGCAAGGGCATGGTAGCTGCGGCACCATGCTCTGCCTTGGCGTGGGCAGCCAGTGCCTGGCTGCGTATTTCCTTCCTTCCAGCAACTCCACCCTGTTGGCTTTGGAGATATGATATATTTCACTCACCCATTAATCCTGGTAAATGGGGTCAAGTGTTGGCTTGAATTGAATTCACTAGCTCCCTGGTTAAGACTCATAGGGTAAGAGACAGGCCTGCCAGACCAGAGTCAAGAATAGATAAAAGGCTAACAAGGTGTCCCGATAAAATAGGACGGAAGAACCCAGTGGGTAGAAAAAGTAAATAAATAAAGAAGCCATAAGTTTAGAGACATCAGCTGAAACGTGGACCAAAGGCAGCAATAGGGAGCAGACTAGCCTCAGCTCCACCGCGCGACCAGCACGCTGGTTTCATACAAGAGGTTCGTAGCACAGAAGTTAACTAGTGAGATCAAAATAAACACACAAGACTCAATTACCTTTTTCTTTGACCAGGTCCGAGACGGCCCTCCCTCTAGCTCTCACCTCGAACCACCCGGTGGGGCAGCAAGGCTTACTCAGGACTAGCAGGAGAGAGAGAGAGAGAGAGAGAGAGAGAGAGAGAGAGAGAGCGCATGCCAGGGAGTGGCCTTTTATTGGGGAACAAGAAATTCAGGGGAAAATTCCATCCAATGAAGGTCGAGGGGGGCAGTATTCCAAGGTCAGGGTCAGTGATTGGTCTCAGGGTCAATGGTCAGTCACACCTCCACACGACAGGCTCTCGCACCTGGAGAGGGTGGGGATAGCTCCGACACAGTTTGGCCAGAACGCCTCACACCCAATCAGGGAAGTGCCCAATCATGTGTGAGAATGGCTCCCCACACTCAGCTAAACCAAGACCTCACCTTCCTCCTATGGTCCTTCATGATCTCTAGAAAGCAGCGCAGATTTGACATGGGCGACCCCAGTTATTTGCACCCAGAGGTAAGGGTGGGGGAGTAAAGGGGAAGACTGAGGTCAGGAGACCCTCATGGATCCCCCAGTCCAGGCTAGAGTGTGTGTGTGTGTGTGTGTGCACGCGCACATCTGTGTGTGTGTCTGTGTCTGTGTGTGTGTCTGTGTGTGCCTGTGTGTGCCTGTGTGTGTGTCTTTATGTGTGTGTCTGTGTGTGTCCGTGTGTGTTCGTGTGTCTGTATGCGGGTCTCTGTATGTCTGTGTCTGTGTGTCTGTATCTGTGTCTCTGTGTGTGTGTCCGTGTGTATGTGTGTCTGTGTGTGTGTCTCTGTATGTCTGTGTCTGTGTGTCTGTATCTGTGTCTCTGTGTGTGTGTCTGTGTGTATGTGTGTCTGTGTGTGTGTCTATGTATGTGTGTCTGTGTATGTGTGTCTTGTGTGTGTGTCTCTGTGTGTGTGTCTGTGTGTCTGTGTCTGTGTATGTCTGTGTGTGTCTGTCTCTGTGTGTGTCTGTGTATGTCCGTGTGTGTCTCTGTGTGTCTGTGTCTGTGTAAGTCCGTGTGTGTGTGTGTGTGTGTCTGTGTGCACATGCACAGTGGAAGCTCCCAGCGTGCTTCTGCATGGAAAGTGGAGCTGGAGGGGAGAGAGGTGGGATGGAGTACAGGGGCACAGCAGAGGCGGAGAGGGCAGGGTCTGAGTGTATCCCTTGGGAGGTCAGGCCTTGGACGGGAAAGAAAGCGTCCCTTTCACTAAGAAAGGGGAAGTTGGGCATGGCCCACAGAGAAGGGACGAAGGGACAGGTGAATGGCCAAGGGACTGGAGAAGCGGAGGGACTCTCCTGATCGCACCACATTCTCTGTTTAGTGAGAGTTTAGTTCACAGAGCTGTAGGAGCCCTTGGTGAGCCAGGTGCTAAGATGAGGGGAGACGTGAAGGGACTGAGGGGTGCTTAGGAGTTGGGGATTCTGGAATCTGTTGGGGACACAAAAGGCACTGACCGGAAAAGGCTTTACAAAAAGAGGACATGGATCAGAGGCCTGAGGGGTCAGCACTTGAGCAGGACAGTCTGTGAGAGGCCAGCAACAGAGCCCAGGTGCAGCCCCCACCAGGTGGCCACAGGAGAGCCGGCTCCACCTCAAGTCACACTGAGGGCTTGACTGACTCAGGGTTGGGGGGTCAGACGAGGCTCCCTAGCTCCCGTGGGCTGAGGAGTCCCGGACGGAGGCTTCCTGTTCCGTCCTGTCCTGTGCCTCAGTCCTGCCGTGAGGAGAGGGGCCCTAGGTTCCTCTAGCTGTTCCCTGTGGACTTCTCTGCTTGCAGGCTTGAGGGGAGGGAATGGAGCTCTGAACCAGCAAGGGAAGAACAAGTAACACCTGTGTCACCAAACGTCACTCCTGGGTGGGCACCTTGTCCCTGTACCGAACCCACCCACACAATCCCTCCCCTGGGAATTCACCCCAAAAGCTTATTCCCACCTACCAGCCTCCCCAGAGTGAGAAAGAAAAAGGGGTGCACGGGGGTGCTCACTGAGGCCCGAGCCGCCGTCCGGAGATGATGGAAGGTGACCTACTAGGCCACGTGGTGACTCAGGTGACTCAGTGTGAGGAGTGCCCCATACAGTTATGCAAAGGATAGGGAGGAACACGACATGAGCACCTAGGAAGTGCTCTCCTCCACGGGCAGGAAAGAGCCTCAGGACTGCACGGTGGCCCCGGGAATGCAGAATGTACAGCATGACAGGCAGAGGTGGGAAGGGAGCAGGACTGAAGGGAATCTTGCTCTCCGTGTCGATGGGCTTAGGAGGAGCGACTTGTCTCAGTTTTAATTTCATTGCTATAATGTTCTTCATCAAAATAAATAAATAAATAAATGGTACCCCAGTAAACAAAGTAACAGAAACGGGGTGAGGAACAAGACCGTCTTCATCCCGTCCCCCCACCCTGCTAGCAAAAAGGGGCAGCCATGCTCAGGTTTAAGATAAACCCTTTTCCTAAACCCCAAACTGTGACTCTGGTCTAAGCAGTGGTCACTTTCCTCCAAATGGGCTGGATTAGGCTTTTCCCTTTTTATGGAAGGATTTGAAATTCCACTCCAGTTGCCACTCATCTTTCAGCTGTAAAACCAAAAGAAAAAGAATGCCACACGGGTCCTGGCCCCCTAGCCACCACTCCATGTGTCTCCGTTGACCTGGCTTCTTCCCAGTCTCCTTCCACCCCACGTGCCACACTGTCCCCAGAAGGCGTTCATACCCAGCTCAACTGTGGCTGCTCCACCTAAGGGCACGGTCTGGTCCTTAGCCAGAGACAGGCCTCGGACACTGCTGGCCCCCTGTTCCTGGCCCTGGGCCTCTAACCATCCACCTGTCCCTTCTTTCACATCGTCCTCCTCACCAGTGCAGCTCCAACCCCCTTCAGTTTGGCGTGTCGGCTTCTATCAAGAACCCCCAGACCTGCCAAGCCATCAGACGCCATCCCTGAGGCACAGGGAGCAGCAAGCACAGTGGACCCCAGGTACAGGACCCTGGAGCTTATGAAAACAGCAAACAGGCAGAAGCCAGCCTCGAGGATGGGTCCAAGGTCTGGCAAGTAGTCTGACCACAAGGCCTCGGGGGCCTTGCTGATTCTGGGTGAGGTGAAGGCACACCAGGAGTCCTAGCAGAGGACCGGCAGAAGGCAGCTTGGTTCTCAAAGGTCCCCCTGGCTGCCGGGTTGACAGTAGATGGTAGGACACTAGGATGATGGATGCCCAGGAGGGACAGAGATGAAGAAGGCTAAAGGGGCAAGCGAGAGAGAGGAAAGGAAGGCGCCTCCTGAAGGCTCAGGCTGCCTGTTCCACACCCCAGGGAGGGTGCCCACTAGGTAGCTGGAGGGCAAGCGGGAGCGGAACTCAGGCAGGCTGGAGCTGTCCACGGAGCTCTCCACCAGGGGCCAGAACCTGTCCAGAGTGCTGGGGAGCAAGTGAAGAGAGAAAGGAGGAGAGAGGGGACACCCCCAGAAGACCAGGAGATGGGGGCAGCCAGAGAGGCAGGAGTGAAAACAGGAGGGGGGAGGGTGCAGGCCGCTAAGGTGACCATAAAGAGCCCCCGGGGTGGCAGCTTGGAGCTCTCCAGTGCCTTGGGAGAGGCAGCATCCCAGGGCAAATAGGAAGGGGACGGGGACAGTGCGGGCAGCTCCTCAGGGTCCTGCTGCAGGGGAAGGGATGGGGCAGCAGCTAGAGGAAGACTTGGGGATAATTGTTCTCATGACAAAGACAGTGTGCTTGTGTGCTAGGGGACTGATGGGGGCGGTGACACGGCAGAGAGAGCAGAGGACCCCTCGGCGACACCTTCATGGAGGTGGTGGAATTGGCCGTGCAGAGGGACCATCACGATGGCTCTCTGCAGAGCACCACTACAGCCAGGGACTCTTACACGGTCACCCAAGTCCAAGTTTCCAGATAAGGGAGTCAAGGCTTCAGGAGACCACGGTTGGAAAAGAATTGGCAATGCGAACGCCCCGGTGGAATTTCAAGTGCTTGGTCCTCCCAGGTGCCCAGGGGCACCCCCTCACCTCACAGAAAGGGAGACAGAACCTTTCCCTTTGGGTCAGCGTGGGGACCGGGACCTGGGCACTGGGCTCCGGCCAGCCACAGTGCACGTCTCCTTTTCCTTCCTCCTTTCTGCTCCAGGCCATACGGAAGCTTTCCTGGGTGCTCCTGCTCACTCCAGCTTGTTCCTCCCACCCCGCTCTGGTTGTAGTCAGGGTTGCTAAGGGATGACTTATATACAATAAAATCCACCATTTAAAACATTCAGGTCTAAACATTTTGACTAATGCATTGAGTGTCACAGTCAAGATAGTCCATTTCCAACACCCTGAGAAGTGCCCAGATGCCCCTTGGTGGTCAGTCTCCTCCCCCAATCCCAGACCAGGCCACCACCGACCACTTTCCTGTCCTTATCATGTTGCTTTTTGCAGAATGTCATGTGAATGGGACCTCAGAATACCCAGTCTTTTGAATCCCATTTCTTGAAGTCAGCTTAATGCTTTCCAGATCTATCTCCAGGGTTGCAGAGGTGCTACTTTTTATTGCTGAGTGGCAGTTGATCCTGTGGACCCACCACACCTTTTTAACCCATTCATCTGTCGATGGGTATTAAACTGTTTCTAATTTTCAATGAATATGAATAAAGCTGTTGTAAATATTTGCATGCAGATTTTTGTTTGGACATATGTTTTTTCAATTCTCTTAGGTAAATACCTAGGAATGGGATTGCTAGGTCATTTTCCAAATTCTGGAACAATTAGATATCCATATGCAAAAACAAAAAAAAAAAAAATTAAACTCGACCCCAAATAGTACTCCACACAAAAAATAACTCAGATTCACACATAAACCCAGAATTGAAAAGTTCAGGAAGAAAAACACAGCAGAAAATATCTGTGACCTTGCATTAGTCAAAGACAGCTTAGATTTGACATCTAAAGCATGATACACAAAAGGCAAAAATTGATAAATTGGACTTCATAAAAATGAGAACTGTTCTTCAAAAGACACTGATAAGGAAATGAAAAGACCGACTTGGAGAAAATATTTGTGAATTTCCTATCTGATCAAGGGCTTGTACCCGGCATGCATAAAGACTTCTCAGAACTCAGTAATAATGAACAATCCAATGAAAATCACACAAAAGATATGACCAGACACAGCACCAGACATGTATACGTAACTCAAATAAGCCCACAAAAGAGGCTCAGCTTCATTCGTCATTTGGGAAATGCAAATTAAAGCTGTAGTGAGATAAACGACACAGCCACTAGAAGGCCACCATTTGTAGCAACCTGCCAAGTGCCGAGAGCCGAGAGTCAGGTGGGACAACTGGGACCCTCCTGTGCCTCTGGTGGGAAGGTGAATGGCACAATGGCTTTGGGACGCACCCGGACATTCTTTCAGTTACACGCGCAGAAGTGGGACTGGGGCAAGTCTTTGGAGTGGGGGTTGTTCTATATCTTGATTGTGGTGATGGTTACACAACTTTGTGCATTGTTTAAAACCTACAGAACTAATAAGGAAGAATTTTTTTTTTCATTGTGTTAACTTTAATCTTAAAAATGAGGTGGGTGGGAGGAATAAAAGCAAAGGCAGCAATATCACTGTGTGACTTCAGGCAAGTTACTTAAGTTCTCTGTGCCTTGATTTTAAAAAATCTATAGATTGAAGATAAAAATAATACCTTACTCATCCTGGAGGAGTTGAATGTGTCCATTCATGCAATACGTGTAAAGGACCTGGAGTAGAACAAGTGCTCTGTGGTTATTGGTGGTCATTTCATTCTTCGTGTAATTATTCATATATGGCTCTTTGAAGATGTTTTGTGAGAATGAAGAGAGGGGTGACTGGGGTGGTCGGAGGAGGAGGAGACCAGGGTACGGAGAGTGTGGGACACCAGTGATAAGGGAACAGAAGAGAGTGTCAGAACACACAGGCTAGAGCCACGTTCCCCACAGGCCACCGGCTGCCTGTTCCAGCAAATAGCTCCCTTTCACAAGTCATATCTGGAGGTCAGAAGTGACCTGCGGGTTAGGGACACTCCGCCACAGACCCAGGAGTCCATGTCCTTCTGTGTTGTAATATGAACCCTGAAGGGGCAGAAGGCCAAGCAGGGCCGCCTCCTCCACAAGTTGGAGCCTGTCCCCACCCAGGGCAGCCTCCCATGTGGCTCTGAACTGTCTGCTCTGGGCTTCAATCAGGGAGGGCCACCCTAGTGTCCCAGAGTCCTGGTTTATCATCATGGGCAGGGACTTCTGGTTTCAAGAAGAGGAGGAGGAGGAGGAACCTGACCCAAGGTGAGGGGGATAGTGGGGCTCAGTGTCCCGCTGGGTGATCTCCTGACCCGAGTGGGAATCCCAAAGGCCTCACAGGGGTTAAAGGCTCTGGACTGGTGTCTGCCCCGGCTCCCCTGCCCAGGACACTGACAGAGCCACCTGTACCCACATGTTTCCATTCATAACCCCTCATTCCTAGAGAGGCCTCTCCTCGCCACGCTTTCTGCTAGGGCTCAGATGTGCTCACCTGTCAACAATTGGAGAGGGTTCTGGGGGAAATGACTGGGTTTGGGGAGCCTTGAGCTGATCAGCTAACTAATCCCTGACGGTGACTGAGGTAACTGAGGTGGCAGGTGTGGATGGGGGGAGGCTTTGGGGTGCAGCTGTGTATCGGGCAGTGGAGACCCTTTCTCTCTCCCTCCGCCTCCCTTCCCTCTCTCTCTCCCCCTTTTTCCTTCTCTCCCCTCCCTCCCTCTTTCCTTCCCCCTCTCTCCCTTCCCCCTCTCCCCTCCCCTTCTCTCCCTCCTTCTCCCTGTCTCTCCCCTCCCCTCCCCTCTCTCCTCCTCTTTCCTTCTCTCCCCCTCTGTCCCTCTCCCTGTCTCTCCTTCCCCCACTCTCTCTCTCCCCCTCTCTCCCCCTCTCCATGTCTCTCCTTCTTCCACTCTCTCCCTCCTCCACTTTCTCTCCCTCCTCCTCTCTTCCTCCCTCTCTCTCCCTCCCCCCTCCCTCCCTCTCCACCCCTCCCCCTCTCCCTCCCTTTCCTTCTCTCCCCACCTCTCCCTCTCTTTCTCCCCCTCTTTTCCTCCCTCTCCCTCCCCCTTTCCTTCGTTCCCCTCCCTCTCTCCCTCCCCCTCTCTCCCTTCCCCCTCTCCCTCCTCCTCCCTTTCTCTCCCTCCCCATCTCTTCTTCTCTCCATCTCCCTCTCCCTCTCTCTCCCTCCCTCCCCCTTTCTCTCCCCTCCTCCCTCTGTCCCCTCTCCCCCTCTCTTCCCCTCTTTCCTTCTCTCCCCCACTCTCTCTCCCCCCCTCCTCTCTTGCTGCCTCCCTCTGCCACACTCTCGCACCATGACGTCTGCTTCACCTTGAGCCCCAGGAATGGAGCCTGCTGTCCATGGACTAAGACTCTGAAACCATGGCCATCAAATAGACTTTTCTTCCCTAAAATTGTTCTGGAGGGTCATTTATTCACTGCAGCGAAGCAGCTGACTGAAACACTGTCACAGGGAGGTCACCACATTTTCCACAGGTGGGGAGATGGAGGTGAGCGGTTTTGAACAACTGCTGGTAAAAACGAAGTCTGTAGCTGGCCAACTGTGAGGACCAGCTGTGAGGGTCACAGCTGGGTTGGTTGCACTGAGTCAGTAGTGGGCAGCGCCAGAGCACAGGGTTCTGGGCACAAGACCAGCTGCACCTGGAAATTCACGCCTGCGATGCCCAGGGCAGTGTGACTCCGTGGCTTGCCTGGCACAGGGCCACACAGGGTCCTGAGGTCAGTCCCAGAACAGGAAGGAAGGAAGGGAGGAAAGAGAAAAAGTCACAGTTAGAAAAGACTGTGATGCCCTGGAAAGAGGCAGCGTGCACCATGGCGGCCACAGCCACCAGCAGCTCAGCACCTGAACTTCAGCCTCCACGTTGCACTGCCCCAGCCTCCATGTAGAGCCGAGGACGCACTTGATTTTATCTCCATCCATCCATCCATCCGTCCAACCATCCGTCCATCCATCCATCATCTAACCCATTTCTAACATAAGAACTTTAGAAAAACCACAACTACAAACCATTAATAGCATCAATAAAATCAACATTAACTATGAAATATCATCTAATACCCAGTCCCTATTCAGTTGTCCATAGTTGTATCAAAATTGTCTCTTTATATGTGTCTGGTTCGAGTCACAAACCACAACCACCATCTGCACACATGGTATTTGGTCAACATGCCTCTTAAGTTTCTTTTAATCTATGACAGTCACAGGTTTTAAAAATTTTAATTATTAAAAAAGTATGAATAGATAATGTTTGCAGCAATGTCAACCCTTTCCTCCCCCAAACAGCACAAGACAGGTACATCGTGAAATGCCCCTTGTCTCTCTCCCCAGAAGCCAGGTTACCAGTGTGGGGAGTGGCTTCTGGAAATCCTGAGGTTCAGTACACACAACAGCCCCTGAGGCTGATGTAGTGGGGGCAGGAGGGAGGAGGTGAGTTCAAACCCTGCTCTGAACTTACTGAGCATAAGTCTTGGGCACAGAACATAATTCCTGTGCCTTGAGTTGACGACAGTACCTGTCTCATGGGGTCGTTGGGAGAACTAAATCAGATGAGTGCTTGAATACTTATTTGTCATCATGTACGTTCCCCCGGGGGTTTTCTCCAAATGGCAGAGTGATGTACATTTTCTTTTATTTGTTTGGTCTGTTTTTCCGTCTAACACCACATTTTGATGATAATCCCAATCTGTTCTTACTGATGTGCTTCACTCATGGTGACGGACTAAGAATCCTTTGCTGGTCATGTGAAGTATTTCCAAAATTTTGTTATTACAAAAAATGCTGCAATGATTACCTTTGTAATACTTCATTGGATTCACATGCAAAAATGTTCGTAGGATAGACTCCTGGAAGTGAATTTGCTGTGTATGCATTTTCATGCTCTATAGATATCACCTGCACATTTGTTTGCTTGCTAACTCTCACTAGGTAATAAGCACTGTGAGACAACAGGGACCTTGTCTATCTTGTTCTAAGCCTCCACTTCCAAGACCTAGAACAGTGCCTGGCATTTAGTAGGTGCTCAATAAATTAACCATTTAATGAATGGTTGTAAAACCAAAATAAACTGACCTTCCCCAGATTATCTGCCAGTTTTGCTGATGGCAAGCATACTGATCCCTCACCCGATAAAGGAAGTCGTACATTTATAAGATATTTCATTTCCTCTGCAGACAAGAAAAACTTGCCCTGAACACAAAGTCTAGAAATAGATTTGGCGTGGTTTCTAAATGGAAAATATTTCTTGTAGCACCAGAAATTATTTTCCCACAGCTTTGTGCTACATCAAAATATTGAAGTTGACTGAAAATACCCCATTCTTTAATCTTGGTGTGGGCTAGGAACCAATTTTTTAATTTTTTCATAACAAAGAAAATATAAAAACCTCCTGATAATTTGAATTCCCCCAAATATCCCCAAACATAAAATGTCATTACAAGTTAAGGGAGATTTTAAAAAATTATTACTGAGGAATGTCATTAAAAGTTTGGTCATCAAACGATATGGTTTTGATTTATAAAGCCAGCACTTAATTTCTTTAAGCAATTACATATGACCAAGCACAGAAAAAAAGACTCCCTCAAATCTCCCCTTTGCCAGTTTTTACAGGTGAATTCAATACAATGGGGCTGTCTTTAAATCTTCTTGTAAACTCCTCATAAATTAGTAAGAACATACTCATTAACAAGATTTTAGTGATATTAGAAATGCTCAAAAAATTTATAAAAAAGAAGAGGGATTTAATTTAATTATTATTATTATTATTTTTTGTTCCAGGAATTGAACCTCAGGGCACTAACCATTGAGTAACATCCCCAGCCCTATTTTGTATTTTATTTAGAGACAGGGTCTCACTGAGCTGCTTAGCACCTCACTTTTGCTGAGGCTGGCTTCGAGCTCGAGATCCTCCTGCCTCAGCCTCCCAAGGTACCAGGATGACAGGCGTGTGCCACCGCGCCTGGAAAGGGATTTAACTTCTAAGCTTACACTTGCAGAATACCAATCATGGAATTCTAATTCTTGGTTTGCCTTCAGTTTTCCCAGACTTGCTCAAAGCCATCCCAGTGAGCATCCATGTCAATGTCATTCTCTTCTCCACGATCCTGACGGTTGTGACCATGGCGGGGACTGCCCTCTTCATGTACAATGCTTTTGGCAAACCCTTTGAGACCCTGCATGGGCCCCTTGGGTTGTATCTTCTGAGTTTCATTTCAGGTAAATAAAAAATCCTACCTCCAAATGCAAATATGCTTTTCAATGTGTCAAAAGGTATAAAGTTATATACATGTGGATGTTCACTGTCTTGTGATCCATGACAGCAAATGTGGTAGAAGCATGTGTTATGGTCGGCTCTGAGGCATCCCTCAGTCTCCTGTTAATGCCTGACTATTCAGAAGCAAAATAATTAGAGGATAAGACTGTGACCTAATTGGTCCATCCTGATTTGAAGGGCAGATTGGGCAGTAACTGTAGGCAGGGCTGGAGGAGGGAGGGTCCCTGAGGCCTGAGGGGGAATCTTCCCTCCGGCCCCTTCCCCCACCTCTACTTCCTGACCCTCCAGGAGCTGGCAGCTGTCCTCCCTGGGCCCTGCCACCAGACACTCTGCCTCATGCAGGCCCAGAGCAGTGGATGGAGACCCAGAAACCTGAGCCCCAGCGCTGTTCTTCTTGGGTGTTCTGTTCACAAAAGGTCAACTAAAACATTGTCCAACACTGTGGAGTTCAGTGGAGACATTGCAGAAGTCTGTATGAATGACTGTGATGCCGTCATCATAAGTTTGAAGATATGATCAAGAGAATAAATGCTAGTATTAAAATGTTAAGTAAGGGCTGGGCTGGGGCTCAATGGTGGAGCGTTGCCTCACACATACCAGGCACCGGTTCCATCCTCAGCTCCACATGAAAATAAATAAATAAAATAAAGTCATTTTAAATGTTAAGTAAAAAAAAAAAAAGAAAGATTTTATAAACATATAAACATTGTAAGCCCAGTTTGACTGTGTATATATAATTGAGAGATGAACATATAAAAAAATGCACACTGAACTTCATATATGTCTGTGTGTATTGCCCATCTCTTGCTATGTTCATGGGGCCTCCTTGTGTATGCCCGGGTGGGAGGGGACAGTCTAATTGATTGGTGTGGTTTTTATTTTTGCTCACAGTTGTCACTATTTCTAACTATTCCATGATGTGCTTTTATTTATTCAAAATCCGAAGAATGAATAAATGCCATCCAAAAGGGTAAGGGGCTGGTGTCTCCCCGCACATGCGTTGCCACAGCCTGATGTCAGGGGCACCTGGGCAGGGAGGAACTCCAGACCCGGAAATTCGCTCCCTGATAAACATGTGCTACTACATCTCCAGAGCTGGTGAATAGAAGGTGCAGGCCGCGCCACAGCATGCTTACAGCATATTAGTGAGGAGGAGAAGGAGATGAGAAAACGGAAATAAGATACCTAGTTCATATGTGGCTTTTCTTCCATAGGAGAGCTCTGATTTTACCCCAGTCTAAACTTGCAAAACGGTTCAGCACTTGACCATATTCTCCAGAAGGAACTAATTTCATTGCTGATGTCATACAGCGATGACCACTCACATCAGCCAACAACCCCTGGTGGACGGGTCCTTCCTCCCTGAGGTTGCCCTTGACTGCAGTCACTAGTCGGCGGGCACGAGGCCCCTGCTCATCCTGACGCTACTCCCTTTGCCCAGGGTGCAACCCCAGCCACAGACCTGCATGGGTCCCGTCTAGGAGGCCAAGCTCTGCAGTCCCCAGGGCTGGTTCACCTTAGCATGCAGTGTCACCTCTTAGCCTCACCCATTCATATTCACCTATTCAAAGCAGAGTCTCTCCAGGGGGAGTCTGCACAGGTTTCTCATGTCTGTCACAAGCACAGAGCAGTGTGAAGAGGTACAGTTGGCGATTTCCCGATGAGGGCAGAGTCTAAGGCCTGCTCATCTTTCTGTCTATGGCAGACGCCCCCAGCATGAAGCTCTCACAGAGAACAATTTGATGTTTGTTGACTTGAAAAGCTAAGTCCAGAAGGAGAGGTTCCCTGAGCCACTAGACAGTGCAGGTCCCAGAGGCAGTGAGACCAGGAACGTGATGCCGTATCTCCAAGGACATCCAGGGTTTGCAGCCAGGGCAGAAGAGGCGTGGACCCCTGGTGTGGCCAGGAGGCAAATCCAGGTGGGAGCATTGGGCTACTCCCCAGGGTTGGAGGCCAGGGACGGTCCTGTTCCTGGGGCACCATGCAGAACTGTGAGCAGATGGAGGGGGCTCTCCTTTCCTCTCCGTCTCCCCTCTCCCTGGTGCTCACGTCACCCAGAGTCTAACTGGAAGCAGCTGACAGGTGGGACTGGTCTGGGGAGGGTGGATCTGGTGTCCAGAGAAGAGTAGAGCCAAGCTGGCTGAAGCAGAGAGGCCACAGCTTGTCCACGGCACAGCCACGCAGCGCTCCAGCATCAGGGTGAACCGCCCAACCGCCCCTGGGAGACAGGCTACTGGACAGTTCTGGTGGTTGATCAGAACCGACTAGCAGCACTGAGCAGCAAGATGCCTTGGAGATGCACAATTTTAGGTCTTTGCTTTTGGCAAAGTCTGATGCCAGGAGAACTGGGTGCAGGGGTGCAGGCGGGAACCACCAGCCCTGTGCTCACCGTGTCTCATGATCTGGAGCTGGAAAGGCAAAGCAGGTGCTCAGTAGGAGTGGGAGTCACGGTGGGAGACAGGAGAGCCCAGAGGGAGGAGCCGTCTCAGCTCTGCTACCTGCCGAGGGTGAAGCCTGGGGTTTCAGGCTGCAGGGCTCTTCCAGCCTTCCCAACTTATTTCTAAATACCGAAGTTTCCAGTACGTTTGGAAAGACTGTGCATGGCCACCAAATGTGCCTGAGGGTCAGGTGGACCAACGGCTTGTGACTCCTGGAGCACAGAGCACCTCCTTCCCCTTAAGTCCATATACAGCCCCCAGAAGCCCGGTGCTGGGAAGTGTTCACCTGAAGTCATGATGTCACACGTCCCAGCTTCACACCTCACTGCAGAAGGGCGGAACTTCACAGCACTCACCTGACCTCCAGTTGTGAGTGGACGGTCACACCCTGCAGGCCAGGACATTAGGGGCCTTATCTGAGGTGTGAATACGGCCGTGTTCAATGGGGCTTCCTCCTTGCTTTCATCAGTGTTTTTTGTTGTTGTGACCAAAAGACCTGACAAGAACAATTTTGGAGGAGGAAAAGATTATTTGGGGTTCATGGTTTCAGAAATCTCAGTCCATGGCCAGCCGACCGCATGGCTTTGGGCCCCAGAGAAAGGCCAACATCATGGCCAAAGGGTGTGGTGGAGAAAAGCAGGTCAGGAAGCAAGAGAGAGAGAGCTCTGCTCACCAAGAACAAAATAGATGCCACCGAGTCACCCCCAGGACCCACCTCCTCCAGCCACATCCTACCTGCCTATAGTCACCACCCAGGTGATCCCTATAGAGGATAAATGCACTCATGAGGTTAAGGCTTCAGAGCCAGTCATTCCACTCTAAGCTTCCTGCATGCCCACATGGGAGCTTTGGGGACACCTCACTTCTAGACTGTAGCACTCCCTCTTTGTCTCTTCAGGGTGGCCCAGGTGGCCTTGCTCAGCCAGCAGAAGAAAGCTGCTGCCTTCTCTCTTCCTCCTCCCACTCTCCCCGCCCCCCATGTTCCCTAAGCTCCCCCTTTCTTTGTGCCAAAGTCACGCTAGGAACATGCCTTCAGATGTCCACTTCCCTGCTGGACAGGGCCCTGACATCTTGAGGCATGACGAAGATATATGATAGGTAACTTGTCTCTTCAAACAATGTCTGGTAGAAGCCGATGCTACTGTGTCAGAAATGGAGAAAGATGAAGGGATTCTAAAAACATCCTGAAAGTGGACCTAAAAGAGTTTTCAGGTAGCTGGCTCAGTAGATAGTGGTGGCACTGACCAGGATGGATGGGACAAGGGAGGAACAGGCTCAGCATAAGCACAGTGCAGAGACATGAGCTTCGATAGAAATCAGATGTTCTCCCTGGGACATGCAGAGCCTGAGATGCCGTGAGATGGCCAAGGGCAGCTGTCGAGAAGACGGTCAGCTCTGAGTCCAGAGCCCAGAGAAGAGGTCAAGATGAAAGACAAAAACCAGGCGTTGTTGGGAGGTAGATGTCATGTGGAGCGGTGGGAACGGGTGCCGCCACATAGGGAGGGTGAACCTCTAGCAGAACAGCCTGGGCAGAGCCAGAGGGATGTGGTTCAGAAGTACTGGTCACCAGTGGGTTTGGTCAAAGGTGGTCACCTTTGAGAGTAGACAGGGTGGGCGGCTGGGGAAAGCAGCATGGGGCGGGGACTGAGTGTGTGCCTTTGTCTGCACCTTCTCAAAGCTTCCCAGTTGGTTGGTGTCAAAGTCTCAGCTGGACCTGCAGTGGGGAGTCTTCCATGGGTTGGTGGCAGAACATGGTAGTTCAATGAGTATTCTCCAAGGATGGCGTGAGATGGCTCAGGCCTTCGGGGGACAGTGAAAACCACGAAAATCTGGACAAATTCTGGCCTCCTGTTATGAGTTCTATCAAGCAAGGCAAACACATAAAATTGCTGCCTGTCTTTAGAGGGGGTGCCCTTGGTACGGCCTGATTTTGGTCAGTACAGCTATGGCACAGTCATATACATAGCACAAAGACAGGAAAATGAAAAACAGTCCCAAAACAGACGGATGTTCCTATCCTGTGTCAGTTTCAGAATCCACCATACCCTGTCCTCTGTGGTGTGCCCAACTCACCCAAGGGACATTGTCCTGCAATTGGTAGTGGGAAAAGCCTACATCTTACTTCCACTTCAGTCCTTAGGAAGGAGCTGTTGTTCAGGAGTCTGAGAGGGATGGTCAGGGATGTCCAGGCACGGAAAAGCCAGCAACGAGAGTGTCCTACCTGTCGCAGCACAGACCTTTGAAAAGAGGCTCAGAAGGAATGGAGGGGTAATGTCAGCCATGAGCCAGGGAAAGGAGTCCCCTTCCACACCCGTGGCCGCCGTGAAGCTGCAGTGTCAAGAGAGCACTGTGGTTCCGGTCACTCAGGCTGAGCTGCAATGGCAGTGCCGGGTTTGCCTGGCTTTGCCAGGGCCCAGCCACGATCTTGTGCAAGGAGATGCCCGGTCTCTGCCTGCCATGGTTGCGAGAGGCTTGCCCTGTTCCAAAAGCTGCCTTCCCCTTTGTGTCACTAGGAGTCCACCCCAGGTCTTCACTGTATCCTCCAAAGAAACCTTTGACACTGCCCTGCTCCTGGGAACAATGGACATTCTTCTTTTCTAAAAATCCATTCAAATTAGATGGAGATTTGAAACCATTTCTTCTTTGTTAGTTGCCCTTCTCCTTAACAAGGCTTTCAGAAATTTTAGGTTAGTGTGGGCTCTTGGACAGTCTAGAGCAGGGGACCAGGAGGAAGAGTGCCCCTCAGCGAGGCTCCTCCTCTCCCCGCTCTGTGCTGTGGAAGTACGTGGCCAAAGCACTCGCCTCCTGGTCAGTACTGACTGGCTTAACTGCCCGCCACTACCTGCCCTTTCTGGATGGACCAATGCTCTCTGAAGGCAGGCGGAGCTGGACCCACTTCCCCTGGGAAGGCTACTTCACCCTGCTCACCTATGATTACAGGCTTTCTAGAGAGATTGTGTAATTTTCCAGGAAATCAGCACTTATACCTGCAGAGCTGTACCCTTTCTGTCATCTCTTGGGGGTCCTTAAAGAAGCCGATGATCAGCTTACCACATTGTCTTGGAAATGGAATGCCTCTTAGTCTGTCATCTGTCAGAGTTGAAAGGTGATGTCTTCTCACTCTGGAAATATTGGTCATGACTTCAAGAGGAATTGGAATGCTAATGATTTTCCAAATATGAATTTAGTGATGATAGGATAGAATCTCAGAGGCCCCCAGAGGGCCTGGGCCACAGCATCCCAGGACCCCAGTGAGCCTGGCAGACTGTCCCCACCCAGAAAGCCCAGTCACACTCAGGGATCAAGGAGCAGCTGTCTCACTGTTGGGACCCAGTACCCGTGTGCAAGGGCTGCAAGGGCAGGCGCCCGGTACCATGGACCCAGGCAGCTGCCAGGGGCCTTCCGGGTGCAGTGCCTAGCAGACCTCCAGTGTTTGGTAATTGCCTGGGCACTCACAGTGTGACAGCCCTGTGACTCAGCAGTCCCATTAGTCAGGAATTAACTCAGTAATCAGCGCCATTCGAGGGGGCTGGGAGGACCAGCTACAAGCACCAGCCAGATGGTGGAGAAACCAGAGGATGGGGAAACGCTGCGGGTCGTTGGGTGCGACTCTGGGCAGTGTACGTGGCCTTGTAACCTGGTCTGCTCCCAGCTCTAGCTGAAGCAAGGCCCAGTAGCCTTCCCAAAGTGCTGGTTTGGGAAGCTGAGTCGGGCTCCTGACATACACAGATAACAAGGGAAGGGAGAGAAGCACAGGCCAGTCCTGACATTCGAGAGGCTGCAGGAAACAGTGCAAAAGAAGACCCACGTCCCGAGTGTCTAAGCTTTTAAAGGTTTCAAGCTAACCAACTGTAAAGGGTTCTCTCTCCTTCTACCTTGAGAAACACCCCTCCAGAAGGAGACGGAAGGCTAGATGCAAGGAATTCTCGAGCCTGGGAATGCTGAGCTGAGCCGGCCTCGGCACTGTCCACGCTCACCCCTGCCTGGCCTGTCCAGGTGAAGGGCCCGGAGCCCATGTGCGGACATTCCACAGCTCAGCCAAGCCCCAGGCACTCACTCCCTTCCAACAGCGACTCCTTGGCCACCTGAGTCCTTAGCCAAGTGCAGCACCTTCCCCTGCCCTCGGGAGGGAGGGCTTGACCCAGGGGAGGCTCCATGCCAACCCTGGAATGGGCTCGGGGCTCTGGGGGAACCGAGCCCAGGGTCCCAGGAGCGTGGTCTGTGCAGCTCAAGCTCTCCAGAGGGCCATGTCCTACCGACCTAGAGGAGTTCTCACCCTGTGGGGGCAGGGGAGACCTCTCTAGCGGAGGAGCAGAGCAGCCCCCTGAGTGTGGGACCCACGCAGGAGCCCTCTTGCCGAGTCTGAGGGCTGGAAATGTGCAAAGCCCTGTTCTCGCCGTCACCCACCGCCCATGTCCCCTGCAGCGGGCACTCAGAGTCTCCATGTGCATCTTTTCATCTGAAAGTCACAGTTTTCCTTGATCCCATGGCCCTTTTATGGAGTGGACAGAGAAGAGGGAAAATATCCCAAATCCGCACGGAGCTCGCTTTCCCTGGGGTCTCTGGGCAGCCATGGACAGGGCGTCAGAGGCCTGCCCTGCTTGCCCTCCTCTGCCTCTGAGGCGACAAGAGTGACCTCAGGGTCGACCCGGGTCCAGAGCGGAGTCCCAGCCCATCTCGGATCTCCTGGACCAGTGCTCCGTCTTGGGCCTCCTCACCTCACAGGCCAGTCACAGCCAAAGGCTCTGAGTCCCAGACGTGACCAGTGACTTCCACCTGAGGACTTTGAAATGCAGGCTCACAACGCTGTCTCCTTAACAAAGTAGAACCTTTAAAATATTTAACAACGTGAAAAGGAAACCGAGCCTGAATTTCCCTTTCAGACACTAGGGAAACAGTGCTGGCTGCGTCTGAAATCCCCATCTCCGCAGACAAAGGGAGCTCTTAGGGTAAAAGCAGCGGCTTTTCACCACAATTTTCAAATAAAAGATAAAGAGAGCACAGCGCGGTGGCCTTTCTGTTGGGATCTGACAATAAAGGAAGAGTATGGTTCTGCAAGGGAGAGCTTTGGTTTGAAGCCTGGAATACAAAAATAGTTAGGCTGACAAATCTTACTGAGGAAAAGGGAGGTTTTAAGGACATCGCATCATTTGACTGCTGGGGTGTTGCAGGGCGGTGACCAAGTTGATGCACCGGTCCCAGATGCGGTCCCAGATGGAACCCTAAGGAAAAAGAAAGTAAGATCAGCTTTTCTGTCCATCCTCACACAACCCTGACCTTGAGGAAAGACATGGGGCCAACCCTGGCATGAGCACTACTGTGCCTGCCCTGTCCTGCCCTGCCCTGCCCTGCCCTGCCCTGTCCTCCATGGGGCCATCTCTCTCTGCAAGGCCAACTCCTGTGGCTCCTTCTGGTCACCTCTCAGGCAGCATCCTGGTGCTAGTGCTGGTTCTGCCCGCCTCTTGGTAATGACACCAACCCCTGCACCATACCGTGTGGCTAGTTTTCCAGGTGTTTTGCGTTCCTGGCTTGGCCACTGTTTTTTGGTCAACTTTTTCACTGCTGCGACTGAAAGACCCGACCAGAATTGTAGAGGAGGAAAAGATTATTTAGGGCTTTCTGGTTTCAGAGGTCTTGGTCCACAAGTGGCTGGCTCCATTCCCTGGGCTCCAGGGGGAGGCTGAACATTATGGTAGGAGAGTATGGCAGAGGGAAGCGGTTCCCATAGTGACCAGGCAGCAGAGAGGGGTCTCCGCTTGCTGGATACAAATATGGGCCCTGCAGCCAGGTGCCCCGTGAGCCGCTTCCTCCAGCCACACCCACCTGCCTTCGTACCAGGATTGACTCTCTGATTAAGCTAAGGGCACGGCCCAGGCTTTCTCCTCCAGACCTTGCAGCTGAGCTCTGGGGACACCATAGCTGCCTTTGACAATCATCTTCTGCAAGCACAGAAACCACGAGTCTCTTCTTGAATTTTCTAAGTCTCCACCACCCTCCTGACCTTGGCCTGTGATGGAAGAAATTAATGAGTGAATTAACGGTTGGGAGCTGCAGCCACACGCCCTGCTCCCAGGGTGGTGGCATCAGCTGTAGTTGAAAAAGGCAAAGCGTCTGCCTTTCTCACAGAATGTGAGCTGAAGGGCAGGGTACCTGGGGCCCGAGGCACTGGGTACACAGTGGGAGTCCACCTTGGCAGACTCAAGTGCTCCTGGAGTGGGCGGGGTGGGTGAGGGGTCATGGTGAGCACTCCTGTCCCAGGGCCACACGCCAGTCACGCACACTGTGCTAACCACCTGGAATGGACCAGGAAACTGACACTCGGGGTTCAAATTGCCCACTTTACGCAGTAAATGAAAGTTGGCTTAACCTGAGTCAGAAACCCATCTTGGCCAGTGTCCTATAGTCTGCACTCTCTTCCCGGCAACCCGGGGTACAGCAGTACCCGTGGAAGCCCTGTGGGGGCCTGGCCATCCACCCTGCTCCCACCTGCTTCTGCCCCTGGAGAAGACCAGCCATCGAGGGTCTCCTGTCCTTCCCACTCAGGGGAGACCACCCCTCCAGGTTTCCAGGCTCTACACAGTGTGGGACACCCCACCCTACAGAGATCTTACCCAGACCACACTTGCATTGAGGTTGGATTAGGCTATCAATGAGTGACAGGGAGATAATAACAATGAACTAAACTAATGTTTATTTTCCTCCCACATGGAAGCCTAGAGGTTAAGGTCAGGGGTGATCTGGTAGCTTTAGATGTCTGGGGTCCATATTCTTCCTTTCTTGTTTTTCCATTCTGAGGCCACCTGGTCCAAAATGTCTGCTGGTGCTCCAACTGTTGCGTCCATATTTCAATTACAGGGAAGAGCAAGTGGGGAAGACAGAGTAGGTCCCTTATATCTTACGCTTCAAGAAAACTTTCCAGCCCTACATCTCAGTCACCCTCATCTCAACCACATAAGATTTTAATTCAAGACAGCCATGAGCCCAGATAAAACCTGGAATCCAGCAACAAACAAAAGAAGATGTGCCCTGCCAACCGAATCTCACCCACAGCTACCAATGAGTGACAGGGAAGTGACAGGCAGGTGCTCCTCTGGCTGCTGTGGCCAGTTTGGAGCTGGAGGGGTCATGGTAACCCTTCTAAGGGGAAGCCCGGGCCTGTCACCAGCACCACCACCTGTGGGCTAGAGGATCAGGCTGCTGATCTCAGATTTGCAATGATCCAGATGCTTGTGGAAGGAAGAGGGTGAGGATGATGGTGGAAAGTGTCCCTGCTTGGCTCATTGACCCTCTTCTCTGTCCCCTGCATGCAGGGGCTCTCTGTCCAACGTGTGTCTGTCCCTTCTGTCGCAGGCTCCTGTGGCTGTCTCGTCATGATCTTATTTGCCTCTGAAGTGAAAATCCACCACCTCTCTGAAAAAATTGCAAATTATGCCGAAGGGACATACGCCTACAGAACGCAGCGGGAGAGCTACACCACCTCCTTCTGGGTGGTTTTCACCTGCTGCTTGGTTCACTTTCTCAACGGGCTCCTAATACGACTCGCCGGATTCCAGTTTCCTTTTGCAAAATCCAAAGATACAGGGACAACCAACGTCGCCGCGGATTTGATGTACTGAAAAGCCACAATCTCTGTGGTTTTCCCAGGTAAGGAAGTGGACTTGCTTTGATCACTTTTAGAGACCGTCGATTGTGACAACAATCCCTCCTTTGACAACATAAAGCAGCAGACCCCTCATGGTGGTGTTTACACACTGCGCTGCGGATGCGGGTGGGAGGTGAGGGAAGCAGAGGAAGGGGTGGCATGTGTTTCCCGGGAGAGGGGAAAGGTGCTTGACCCAGCTGGGCCAAGGCCGGGGAGAGGACGGGCAAAAGCGCAGGTCGCTGGTTCCATCAGTGAGCCATCAACAGGCACGAGGGATATATTTTCATAAAAACAAATACTATTTCTGATACAGTCACATCTTTGTTGCCCCAGATACCAGAAAGCAGAGCTGCGACTGCCTTCCTAAAATGAAAGTGCATCAAATGAACAGCTCCAAAATGTACCAAGGCACTTTTTTTTTTAAGTTTGCTTAAAGCACAGTCTTATGAACCACGCCAGAATCGATAAACCTCAAAAAGACAAAAAAGGAGAAACAGTGACTCGAGCAATGTCCCCCCGGTGCTGGGCCCTGCCCACACCCACAGCAGCATTTTCAATGGACATAAATGCTGGGACCACCAAAGGAAGAATCAGGAAAAGTGACTTCAGTTGACAAACAGGATGCAAAACGACTGGCCCAGTAGCATCTAAGCAGCACTAAGGCCTGACTGTGAAGCAGATTTACCCCGGGATTACCATGCTACCACTGTGTCACCATGGTCCTTCACTGTGACAACACATGACCCAGGTCACTTTCCCCTGAAATACCTATGAAATTGACCTGCAGCTGACCAAAGGCCAACGGCTGAGCTTGAAACAGACCCTTCCTTCTGCTCAATCTCTTGAGCTCAAGAAACGGCTCATGCCAGGTGCAACGTTGCACGCCAGTCCTCCCAGGGACTCCAGAGGCTGAGGCAGGAGGATCGCAAGTTTAAGGTCGAATCGGGCAACTTAATGGGACCCTGTAAAAAAATTTTTAAAAGGCTGGAGGTATAGCTCAGTGGTAGAGCACCCTTGGGTTCAACTCCCCAGTGCCAAAAAGTAAAGTGTTCTGGGAAAAAAAAAAAAAAAAAAACAGAGAGCAGAGAACATGCCCTAGCCCCCCTGGCCCCCGGCCCCCGGCCACAGGTGCTCTGTACTCAAAAAGCCCCACAGGAGGTTATTCTGGGTGTTATTTCGTCTTCTTCCTCCTGGAACAGTTTACAAGGAGGAAGCACCTGCTGGGATCCTGAGAGCCACTCCTGGGTGATCTGCCACTCACAGGTGGACAACGCTCCCTGAGTCTCCAGTAGAACTGCGATCTTCAGTCCTCCTGGGTCTCCCTGGAAGCCCAGGGTCAGTTCAGCTGCAAGGCCCGTAGGCCTGCTAGGTCCAGCTGAAGTGAATGTGACACTCTAGCCACAGGGGTGGCGGGAAGGGTGCCTGAGGCCCGGCTCTGCGCGGCCTCTTTCTCCTCTCAGGGGCTTGAGACGTCCTCCAACACCAAGCTTTCTTCTTTAGAAAACAAGTCTCCAGTTGTTCTCTGTTCTGTAAAAAGAGAAAGAGACTTTGGAGTGGCCGCTCGGCATCTAATGAGGGCCTCAGAGACAGACCAGCAATGTGTCTCAGCAGGAAGTAGAGGCAGGGCTGTCTCAGTCCCCGAACGTCCTTGCAAACTGAACCAGACGTCTGGTCACTCGCAGCAGTGCACGACACCGCGCTCTTCTCGTCCTGCCTGCGGTCACCCTTAGAGGTGGCTCTGGCCAGCCCTCACCCGCCCCTCTCTGCAGGGACTGGGGACCAAAGGCCCAGGGACTGACATTCATTTTGCTGTGACCGCCTCTTCCCCTAAAGTGGCAGCCAGCACTCTCATGAGGAAGTGGGGCCCCCTGCTGGCTCGGGGGCATCCTGCAGGGTGCCTTGGCTGGCCTTCCACTCTCACCAGTCACCTGAACACCAGCACTTATGATGTCGCCAGGAAGAAGTGCAGGGGAGTCCATGAGAGCCGGCCTGAGTCCTTCCAGGTGGACCCTGCTGCTGCCTGGGGTGGGAGGGCCCAGAACTCAGCAGGCACAGGTGCACGTGGTGCGTCCTGGACCTCGGGCTCCTGGTCCCACCTGCTCTCCAGGAAGCCGTCTTGCCTCACTCACAGGTGTTCAGGGAGGTCTGACTGGCCGGTGGCTCACCATTTACACAAGCCAGGGCATCGGGCTGACAACCTGGGGGAGAGAGCCTGGGAAAAGGGGCTGGCCTCCCAAATCGGGTGACAGGAGAGCACACAAGCCCCAAGGTGGGCATGGGCTGCCGTTAGATGGGTATTCACCCAGCTGTGTATCTGCAGAAGGCCGAACAAGTACCCAGGGGACACAGCAGAGAGATACGGGACTTCCACCTCCCTGTCCTCCTCCTCCAGGAGCTGGTGTCCTTCACAGCAGAGTGGCTATTACAGAAGGCTGCTTTGGGACCCGTCTGGAGCCACCTGCCCTGACTTTCTGCCTTTTGCCCCTGCTCCCCTTTCTATAAAAAAAAGAAAGTGTATCAGATGGAATTCAGAGGCAGGGACGCAGGATGACATTCCTGCACTGTCTCCCTGCTCAGCGTTTGGCTGATGTCCTTCTCCACCCGCTTCAACCTGACAGCTGGCCATGGCTCAGAGCTGAGGGGCCACCTCTGAGTGACAAGGGACTGAGCATGCTGGTCAGCTTGGAGAAAAGGGGCCCACTTCTTGAAAAAAGGGAGGGAGAAGCTTCTGGGGCCCCTCAGGGGAAGCCCTCCAGCTCCTGGAGTCTCGAAAGCAAACGGAGTTATATTTTGATTTACAGACTTTGCTGCCCCTGCCCCCAGCTGGACACACCTGTAGAGGTGACACCCAGAGGTGGTTATCTGGTAAGTCTGAAGACCCACGACAGAGGAACCAGCCAGTCCCCCGCCAGAGCTAATGGCAGATTCAGCAGTGGCCGCAGGCCCTGGGCTGGGGTTTGGAGGCTGGAGGCTGGGGGCAGTGGGTGGCTATGGTGCTATGACAGCCACCGGCAATGAGTAGACGAGTGTCCCCAGGGACTGGGCTTCTTGGCTAGGACGTTGGTCCAAGGGCCTCGGCCCCACTCCAAAGACGATGGACAGTGGGTTGCAAGGTAGGTGGTCCTCCCTTGAGGGAAGGGGAGGGAAGCATCCCCCCACCACCACAGTTGGCTGTGGATCCCACTGTGCAGAGAGAGCCAGGGCCTTTGTCCCTCCCTTCCCCGTCTGGTAGGTGAGAGGGCTGTGGAGGAGGCCGTGCCCTGCAGGAGCTCAAGCTGGTGCCCTTCCAGAGGCATGAGCTTCAGCACACACAGGACCGCTGGCCCTGTTCTGGAGACCCTTCGGATGCCCATTTATCATGGACGTGACATATGCAAAAAGAGTGTCTCAGCTGACTCAGGGGCATGTGTGCTGGTGCTGCCATGGTTGGCTCTGGACTCACCACCATCTTTCCACTTGCCACCGATGACCAGCAGGACTGTCCACACCCAGCCGCAGGCCCTGGGGACCCGGTGTGAACTTGCCTTTGCTGGTGCTAGTTCCCCTTGTGCCACCTCCCCACTCCCCGGACGCCACAGGGCCACCTGTTCTCCACACTTCCCAGTCTCCCAGCCTCCAGGGAGGTGGGCCTCCAGAGAGCCTGTGCCCACAGGGTGTAGGCTGGAGAGGCCACTCTCAGACGTGTCCCTGAGAACTGACCCATGTAACGGTCCACTTGCTCTGGCCCTGGTGCTGCAGCCTGGGCAGTTGGGAGGTCCTCTGTGGGCTGCAGAGGGGAGGTGGCTTCCCAGGGGATGGCCTAGTGGTGGCACTGGGGGATGACAAGGGCGAGAAATGGATTCCTGTAGAGTCGCCGGGCTCCGATGGCTGCTTGTTGCCCTGGCCCAGCCTGTCCTGACCCGGCCAGCAAGGTGCTGCTCTCCAGGAAGGCTCCACTCCCGCCAGCCAGTGGCTTCTCCAGGGCTCTGGGGACAGCCTGAGGCCAGGTGCATCCTCCGCCTCCCCACCCTCCGTGGTGCTGTGTGGCCCTCTGGCCTCTGCCATCACCTGCTGAGATGAAGCCAGAAGAATGGATTTTCTGCAAAAATATCTAAGGAGTAAATAAATATTTTTTGCTTATGCTGCTGGCCTCTTTAGGATTCTTTCCAAATGTGGATTAATGTGTCTCCTCTCATTATTCCAAAAAGATTTTATCTTGCATCTGCTACTAATGTGCCAGGTACCAGGCCCTGAAGATGAGGGAAGCCGTATAGAAGAACTGGAGAAAAATAGTCTTCTTGATCTTTGGTTGACTGCAAAGAAAAATATCCTTCAGGACTCCTTAACTTTATTTTCTTTTTAAAATCTTAATTTATTATTAAAGAAAGAGTTTTTAAAATTTTTGTCAGGAAAAAAAATCAGGTGAAATTCCTGAACAGTTTAAGTCATATCAAAAAATCAACAATTATCCCAGAGTTTCAATTTTCACAAATTCTCTAAGAAGCTACTTAATCCAGTAATGTGAAGGAGAGTTTCAAAAATGTATCTAGAGAGCTGACTGGGAAGTGGGGGGCTTCTGTCTCGGTAGCCCTGGGGGCCCCACCTGGCTCCTTCTGGGAGGCAGGCTGCTCCCAGCCCCCTGGGCAGGTAGCATTGACATGGAGACTGTCCACAGTTCTGGATCCAAAGTGCACATGGAGCCCAGAGGAGCCCTTCCTGCAGGTTGGTGGCTGGTCACCAGGCTCCCTGTTGGCTTGGTAGCAGAGGAGGTGCCGCCGACTCAGGTCCTGGCTCCAACAGGGTCTACATTTACACATTCATTCTGCTTGTTCCAGCTCTTGGAATTCTCTACTAGTCTGAGGACAAAAACAAGCTCATTCTGCAGGAATGATTTACACCTGAGCTGGTTATGACATGGATAAGCATCCCCTGGGAGTCCATGTGTTAAAGTCTTGATCTACAGGGTGGTGACTGTAGGAGTCCCATCTCAGTCTTTTTCTGCTTCTTAGTTCTGTGATGGAAGGGGTTTTTTTCCACTGTGTGTTCCCACAGTGATGTGCTGCTTCCCCAAGAGGCCCAGAGCAATGGGGCTGCCTGATCTTGGATTGACACCTCCAGAATCTCATCTTCCAGAATCAGAAGCCAAGATAAACTGTTTTTCCTTTATATTGCCTCAGGTATTTTGTTACAGTAATGAAAAGCCTCCTGATATGCTATTGAACTTAAAAATCACTTTTGTTCTCTGCATCAAAAATCAACTCCTGGGCTGGGGATGTAGCTCAGTTGGTAGAGTGCTTGCCTTGCATGCACAAGGCCCTGGGTTCAATCCTCAGCACCACACACACAACAACAACAATAAAAAGGATCAACCCCTTCTCCCCAAAGCATGTGTGTAGTCCCCGGGCCAGTCAGAGGTTCCAGGGTGCTGGTGAAGTGAAATGAGGATCTGGGAGCAAGGAGCACATCCACTAGAGCCAATGAGATGTAGGATCTCATTACACGTATTAACATTAAGACAGGAATCCTGCCCTTCAGATTTCCTTGTCTGCCATTTGACAAACTTCACGGCTGCCCTTCCCAAAACAAGTCTGTTATTTCTTTCTCAAAGTATATAAGTATACAAACCACAGCATGCCTGCCACAGTGATTACCTCTGTCCGTTACTTCAAAGAAAAGAAAGGCTTCCTGTTTGACTCCATGTTCTGGTCGGAGGACATTAAATGTGAGACCCCAAACCCACATACACCATCCTGAAGAGAGAACCGGGGGAGAGGCAGAGATGAGCTGGGAGACGCGTGGGTCCCCACAACACTGGGATGCGGGTAGTGTCGGCCCGGGGACCGTGGCTGCAGGAGTAGGCAAGCCAGCAGGAGAAGCTCCCTCGCCCTCCCTGCCCCCGTGGCATGGTGGGGCTTGCACACGTGTGTGTGCATGTGTGTGCATGTGTGCTTATGCTCGCCTGATGTCCGTGTGTGTCTGAGGCCGCACACTCTGGCCGCGACTCTCCCTGTGCTTCTGGTTCCTTCCCTTCTCTGCCCACTCACCTCTGCTTTTCCTAAGCCCTGGGGCTCCCCCTCCATCATGGGACCTGCATCTGCTCCTGGACTCACCTGCCATGCCTCACTCTGTCACCTGATTCCAGCTCCAGAGCAGCTGTGGACAGGGCCCTGAGGTCCCATGCCCATCCTGGCTCTGCACACCTGAGGTGAGGGGGACGAGCAGGGCTGCAGGGCCCGGGTGCAGAGGCAGAGTGGGGACAGCCTGGTTCTCAGAGAGGAGAATGTGGGACCGGCAGGTACCCCACACCACCCAGAGGCTGGGATGTTTAAAGGCCACTCTACTTAGTACTAACTTAGAGGAGCTTCCTGCTGTAGAGTTCTTCACAATCTCCAACTTGTTTCATTGTTTTCTAAAGTCAGAATAAGAAAGACATCACCACTTTGCACACAGTTCAATGTTGTGTGCACCTTGTCCACATGTGCTGAGCTACCTGAGGAGTGCCCCCGGGACTCACACACTGCACACTCGAGGCTTCCCTCCTGCATGTGCTCTGTCTCTTGTGACAGGACAATCTGCATCCCGTCCTTCTTCCTTCCCCACAGCACACCTGTGGCCACCAGAGGAACCCAGTGAACCAGCCGGCCGGGATGAGAATGCTCTGATCAAGTTTGCCAACGCGCCACTCTCTGCAGTACACTGCCAACGAGCCTCTCATCTCTCCGCTGCCTGGCCTCAACCCAGCTGTGAATCCCACAGAAGCTCCTTATCTCTAGAGACACACACAGGATCAATAGATGCACCTTCACTTGGGCTGAACATCCTTGCCACCTTGCACAGCAAGGCCTCTGTCACTAGGGGCGTCCTCACTTGGAAATGCCCCATCAGCTCACAAGGTCCACCCCTGAGCTCAAGGTGACAGCACGCACAGGGCATCTTGTTCCTGACACAGTCCTGTAGCCATTCCCACAGAGCACCCTACTTCTGAAGGATTCTCAGAGGTGTCTCCTTCTGGCCTGAGTACCAGAAGTAACCGCTCCCCTTCCACAGCTGCTTCTGTGGCTGCTGCTGTCTGTCTGTCCTGGGGTAGGACAGCCAATGCTGTAGGTAGTCTCTGGGAGTCCACAGCTGCATCTGTAGCCCCGTGTTCAAGATTTCAAGGGAATATCTGTGGACCAGCAATGCATTCCTAGCTCAGGTTTAAGTTCTGGAGCCATGTATTTACTTAACGTCTGTCTTTTCTACTTCGAATTCATAATCTCTTTATTAATCACATGATCTTTGTAAATTGCAAGGTGGGCCAGGCACGGTGGTGCACACCTGTAATCCTAGAGGCTCGGGAGGCTGAGGCAGGAGGATTGTGAGGTGCTAAGCAACTCAGTGAGACCCTGTCTCTAAATAAAAACAAAATAGGGCTGAGATGTGGCTCAGTGGTGGAGAGCCCCTGAGTTCAATCCCCAGTACTCCCCAGAAAAGGTCAGGGGGGGATACGCATTTTGCAATCCATGTCTCGTGGGCGTATCAGGCTGTACAGGACTGAGGAGAAACGTACATAACACATAGCTTGATTCTCAAAACGGGGTCCCTGGAGGTCAGTTGTCTTTGCCCTGCTGAACCCAGAATGTTGCTGGACATGTCGTGAGGCACAAGATCACTATTTCAGTCCCTCCTTCTGCTCCAGAGAACGGACAGCTCCTACTCTGGCTGAAGTCCCTGTGCCCAGCCATCCTGCTACAGTCCAACACTCATGTCCTCCTCCTCCACGTCCATCTAGCTCTAACTAGACCACCACACCTCCACTTTGAAGCAGGGGGTTGTGTGAGAGGTACCACCGCGATGGTACCTCTGGCTGGAGGGAAGACTGCGGTGCTGCATCTCACAAGGAATCAAACGGCTTCTAAGATGCAGAATGAGCTTCGACCATGGGCCCTGCATGACAGAAGTGCAGGCCCCAGCTCCTGCTCTTCAATCAGTTTCCAAAAACCACAGACTGCCCCTAACGTGGGGACGGTTTCTCCAGTTGACCCAGCTTGTTGAACTAGGGAAGGGAGGAAGGTTAAGCCCAGGCTCTCCTCCATGCAGGTCTCTGATGCTGGGACGTAAACTAACTTTTCCTGACCCTTATTTTCTTGTCCAGAACTAACCCAAACGTCTCCAGACTCCTCCAGCGCATCAGCATAAATAACTATCACGCTAGTCTTAATTCCCAAGTTTCGATGGCTCCTGAGAGGTGTTGTATCAGTCAGCTTTTGTTGAGACAAAATCCCTGAGAAAAACAACTTGAAGGAGGAAGGCCTTAGTTTGGCGCATAGTTTCGGAGGTCTCAGTCAGTGGTGGCCGCGTCCATTGCTTGGGCTTGAGGTGGGGCAGAACATCATGGCGGAAGGGCATGGGAAGGAAAGCTGCTCAGGACACAGCAGCTGGGAAAAAGAGGGAGAGGAAGGGGCCAGGGACTAGATAGTCCTCAAGGACACACCCTCTAGGACCCACACTGTCTCCATGTCCCACCTCCTACGGTTTCCACCACCTTCAATAATGCCACCACCACCAACGCGTCCCTAATAGATCAATCCATAGGTAAGGTCGCTGCCCTCTTGATCCAGTGCCTTCTCCAAAGCCCCACCTCTGAACTGGGCTGCCCTGGGGACCCAGCCTTCAACACGTGGGTCTTCGGGGGGACACGCCAGGTGGGAACAATAACACCCCTACAAATAGAAAACCAAGGCATTGTTCCCATCTTGCTTTGTCCTTGAGTCCCTGCCATGTCACTCTGGGAGTTTCAAAGTCCTCCTGGGTCCTCAGAATTCAGTGTGTCATCCACCTGAGGCACCTGGGAGAAAACTGCTGGCCAGGATGATGGGGACATGCTGTGCAGTCGCAGCTGTGGAGCATGTGAGGCCATGATGGAGCGGGCAAGGTGGAGAGGAGCCAGCGCTGAGACGCCTCCTTCCTGGCTCCTGTCTGGGTGGCCACAGGGCCACCCACACTGGCTCTTCTCCCACCAGGCACCCAGCTGCAAAATCTTCTCCAACCCAGAAGGAGAAGTCTCACGCATGTCCGTTCTCATCAATGTCTGATCAATGCATCTAGAAGGTTCTCCAGCCCACACTCCATAGAGCCAGGATTCAGCCTGTAGCTCCTTCTTCTACCACATGAAAGATGGTGTCCCTCACACTAGCATGGCCAGTGGTGGGGAGGAGTCCACCACCTGATGGGGCAGCCCTCACTGGGAGTGTTTGCTGCACTGGTTGATGGGCAGAGGGCACCAGGGCCGCCCTATGTGGACGTCTCACGTCAGGGGCATCCTGCAGTGTGTTCTGCACAGGGTGCCTGCTGTTCCTGGCTGTCCTTAGGCGTTTCCCTTCTCCCTTTAGGTCACAGCTCCTTTTCACTTTTCTGTAATCAGTGAAAGGCTCACATCTTTTACACTTTTACATGGCCAATTTGAAATGGGCAGTTGGGGTGTCAGGCGCTTCTCCAAATCTGCTCCTGGCTCAGAAGCTTCAGTCTCTGTCCGAAGCTCTTCATGAGCTGCAAACTTTGCAGATCCAAGTCAAATTAATCCTGGCCGCATCCCTACACTGGTTAAGTCAGGGAGAGGATGTAAGGTGAGGGCACAGGAACCAGGGAAGGCGTGCTCAGTGCCCTTGAGGAGGTGCCGGCATCCTGGTGAAGGTTCCCTCTGCAGGCACCACGGGGGCCTGAGCCCAGATCCTGGGAGGCTGGGGAGGCCCTCCTCCAGCAGGCCCTGGAAGGCACTTAACATGGTTGGTCTGCATTACTGAACAGCACACTGGGGCCTGACAGGGACAGAGAGGCCCAGAGAGTGGCCAGCCAGTGGGGTACTTCAAGGAAACTCACCTGAAGGCTGAGGACTGACTAGACAGTGGAGAGACTCAAGAACATCCAGTTGGGACTTAGTGACAAGCAGTGTGAGCAGTGAGGAACAGACCTGGCTAAGCTGGGGTCCCCTCGGTCCACACGGAGGCTTGGCTCCCTCTTGCAGCAGTTCACAGAAAGTCTGTCTTGCTGCTTTGCCAGGTGTCTGTACACAGCCCTTTCATGACACCCCAAACAAGCCACCCACGCACTGCAAGGTGACCAGGAGTCAGAAGATGGGCAGAGCTGGAGCCTGGGGGAGGCCCTGAGGTTGGTACCTCTCGGTTTCATGCAGGTATCTCGGTTCTTGGGTGGTGCCTCCAAGGGTGGGGAGAAAGGGCCACGCAAGGAGGCGCAGGGCCGCTGGCCTCAGGGCAGCCTGGCCCAGCCCACAGTGTGGGCAAACCAGGGAAGCCCACCTCGCATGGAGCAAGAGGAGATGCAGAGGTCGGGGCTCTTCCTCCTACAGAAAGCCCAACTCCTTGGCTCTCCAACAGGTAGAATTCCTCATCCGTAAAAATGCATTTTAGGATGTAATTAGAAGGAAGCCTCGGGTGGTCACTGGGGGGGGGGGCATGTGGATGACACGTCATTGCTGGTAGAGCCTCTTCTAATGGCAAGTTTCAATTAGAGAAAGAACATGAAATCAGTGAAGAAATCGCAATTCACCTTTTGTTTTGAGGGTGTAAGGGCACAGGCTTAGGTGACACCAGATGTTAAACTCTGTCACTTTTGCTAGTGATCCATCTGCTTAGCTAGGTTGCTTATAAGAGGGACAGAGTACACTAAAACATTTAAGGAAAGAAATGACATTTATGCAAGGAGTAAGGCGTCGCTCAGAACACAGGACGTTTGACCTCCGCGGTTTGTGCATGGTCCCCGCAATCCTCAGCCACTAATGGGACTCTGTGCCAGTCTAAGTGCCATAGTCCAAAGACACAGATTCCACCTGGTGCCAACCAGCCTGGCTGGGTAAGCCTCCTGTGCAGACAGTCCCAGGCAGCCTCTGAGGGACAGGCAGAGGGATGGAGGGACAGGCAGCGAGACAGAGGGACAGGCAGTGGGGTGGAGGAATAGGCAGTGGGACGGAGGGGCAGGCCCACTGCACCAGGGCTCCCACAAGGCTTCTCACAGCAGGCGCCCTCTAACCAGCCAGCATCCTCAGGACGCTCTCACTAGGCGGGTGGAGCCGGGGTCTGTCCCCGCCCCCCCCATGCAGCAAGGCTCTCCTCAGGCAAGGACAACGAGGTGTACGCAGGGAAGGTGGCTTTCCCAAAGCCACAGATAGGATGAGGAAGGCAGGACTTGAGCCCACTTGGCTCCAAGACGGCATCTGTGGGTGGGGAAGGGGCAGCCGACTGTCCAGTACAACAGCAGATGGCAGAGAACCACCCAGGCTGGATGGATGGGGCATCAGGCCCGACCCAAGCCGCTGTCAAGAAGGCAGGGGAGGGAGGAGGGCTGGGGTCTGCAGGCCAGGAGGGAAAGGCAGGAACAGGCTCAGCCAACCACGCAGGCCCTGAGCTGCACCCCACCTCACCATAGGTCATCTGTGCCAGGCGCACCCCACTGCCTTAGCCAGCCTCCCTTCCCGTGTCATAGTAATGCTCTCAGCAGAATGGATGGCTGCCCAGTGGAGGCCACATGTACAACCTCCTTGCAACTGGTAGCCACATGATTCTGGCCCGAGGGATATGAACAAAAGGGACACAAGCCCTTTAGAGGCATGTCCTTTCTCTTTCCCTTTTCTTCACTCTGGAATTCAGTTTAATGGCAGGAGACACAACAACTATATTGGACCATGAGACGAAAGTCAGATCAGAGTATGGGAGAGTCACAAAGTGAGAGGACAGGTGTACCTGAGGATTAGAAGCGTCTACCAGCATGACCAGCCAGGCTTGCTTCCAAGGCCAAGATGTGCTCAAGTAATAAAATGCTATGTATCCTGTACAGTCTCATAGTACCCTGCAAATGCTTAATGTTCTCATGATGGATATCAACTGAAAATACAGAAAAAACAAGATAGGCCTATTTGACAAGGACATTGGTGGCAATTTCTGTTTTAATTCATTATCTACTTAAAATTTTGAAGTGACTATATGCAATAAAAATTATTAATGAAGTTTATTCCATCCATCAAAAAATTTAAGTACTTTGAATTTCTTTATTTTTTTAATTTTTATGTGGTGCTGAGAATCAAACCCAGTGCCTCACGCATGCTAGGCGAGCACACTACTACTTGAGCCACATCCCCAGTCCCAGTACTTTGAATTTCTGACATAGCTATTCTTTTTCAAGGAATTTTTTTTTATCATAGGGAAACTTATTTCCAGATATTTCTATTATAACCATAAGTATGAAGTAAGTGTAGACTTGTGGCCCTTGTGTGAGATTTTTCTTGGACTAAATTTCTTTAAAGCACAAATTTTTAATCACTGGTTATAAGCCTTAAATATTTTACACTTTTAATTGTGGAAATTTTAAAATGTTTGCACACTTAGATAAAGTAGCCTAAGGAATCCCTCAGTATCTATTACATATCCTCAACTACCAGCTCTTGGCCAGTCTGTTTTATCTATATGGTCTTAATCACTTCCACCCTGCCCCCCAGATTACCTTCAGGCAAAGATATCATATCATTTCATCCATTAATATTTAATATGTATCTCAGGACTCTATTTTAAAAGCATAATCACAATAACATCCCACATTTTAAAAAATCAGTAATTCTTTATTGTTATTGAATATATACAGGGTTTAACTTTCCCCAGATAGGTCATGATTTTTCTGTAGAATGCAAATAAATCCCAGCTCTCACGGTTGACGTGTCTCTTCTCATGCACAGAAGGGGAGTTTTATGGGAAAGACGCACAGGCCTCCGTGTGTTCCCGGCTCTGCTGTCTTGGGCTGAGCCCAGCCACAGAGTCCTGCTTCTCCAAGTACGTCCACGGCTCACCACCCCAGCCTCCAGGCTGGCACACCCCCCCCCCCAGGGCAGGGCCAGCTGTGGTCTCTTCTCTGGCCAACACATTTCCTCGTCCTTTTCGGGACCTGGCAAACATGCCAGAGGGCCCGGAGGGGCAGCCAGGGCCTGGGTCTCCTGTCCCAGGCCCAGATGGAGCTATGCCCAGGCTTAGGTCATTTGTAAGATCCGCTGCAGGGACCTGAAGACCACCTAGCTCAGTGGTCAGCATCTTCTACAAAAGGGCAGATAACGTGCATTTTAAGGTTGGCGGAACACAGAGTCCAGTTGCTGTTTTCAGCTCTGCTATGGAGGGCAAAGGTCATCATAGACAACACGTCAACAGAATGAGTCTGGGTTGCAACAGAACTTTATTATGGCACAAATTTAAATTTCATAAACATCAAAACACGATATCATTGCAAATTGTATTGTATAATTATATGTAACTATGTATTATATTATTGTTATCAGCATGATGTATGTTATATTAAGCTATAAAAAGTATAGCATCTTGTGTCATGAAATATCATTCTTTTGTTTTGAGGCATTTAAAAATGTAAAACTCATTCTTAGCTTGTGGGCCATACCTAAACATGGCAGAATCAATTTGGCCTGTGTTTGCAGCGTGCCAACCTTGACCTAGCCCAACCTTTGCATCTTTTTCACAGAGCATTAAACTGGGGACCAGAGAGCCCAACTGATTCACTCAAAGTCGCACAGCAAATCAACGACAAACCAAATTAGAATTATCCCTTATAATGCACAAAAGAATCCTGTCATCTGCAGGAATTGTCATCTGAGAACCACTGAAAAGGCCAAGGACAGAGAACCTGAGCTGATCCCCTGCCATATGGTGACAGTGACAGCAGAGAACCCTACTGCGGGCCGTTTCCTAGTAACCACAGCCTCTCTGGCTTGTTATTTATAACTTATTTCCCAGTGGAGAGGGTGGGCGACCTGATTATATTCAGTTAGGAGAGTGGAAGTCCTGGTCCGCCGTCTGAGGACAGACGGGCCACCGCTGCCCGGGCGGGGCGAGCAGGCCCAGCTGCAGGGCTCCGGGCAGGACAGTCCACGGGCCTGCAGAGCTGGGAGCCCGGCACACCGGCCTCCCCTGCCCTCTTCCTCTGGCTCCAGGAGCCTGGCTCCTCCGTGACCTCCGGAGGGACCGTCTGGTGCCTAGAACGCTGGACAGTCCACGTCCGCGGAGGGACACCAAGCGTCTGGTGACCCTGGGCAGCGTGGGCGGCAGCGACTGGAGGCAGGAGAGCGCGGGCGGAGCTGGGGTCCGCCGGGCACGTGGGAGCCAGATGAGGGCCAGCACACGGCCAGCACAGAGGGCCCATCTTGCCACCCCGTGTGTCCCACACCTTGTCCCCGCAGGGAGGGAGGTGAGCTCTGGGCTCACACAGCGATCACAGGCCGCCTGCCTTTCCTAGACCTGAGCAGCCCTGAAACAGGGTGTGGGGGGGGGGGCCAACAGGAGGAGTGACCGCTCCTCTTCGCTTCTGTCCCCATTCCCTGCCATGCACAGTCATGGGAGAGCAGAGGAAGGAGTGGCTTTCCCTCAAACTGTGAAGAACAGCGGGGCTCCCGGCAGCGGGAGCCTCCAGGGAAAGGACTTCAAGGCCACTGATTGTGGAGGAGGTCCTTTGGGTTTGTGGCCCTGTCCACCTGGAAGTCTGCTCCTGGACAACAGGAATGGGCATCCACCCAGGAATGCTGTGTGCTCAGAAGCCACAGTTGGGGTGTGTATCTTATCATGTGCGCTTGCGCGTGTTTGCACAGACACACACACACACACACACACACACACGGCTTAAAGTGAGTGGTACATACTGCTGGTGATCTAGCCTGTTAAGGATTAGGGTCCATTCAGTGCTGTCCTTTCAGCTGCCCATCCAGCGCTTCTCCCCGACTCACCCACAGACACCCCAGGCACGCAAGGTGGGTATGGGTGCCAAAGCAGCAAGGACAGAGGAAATCAGGCATGCCCAGCAAGCCACTGCCCTGGCTAGACATGCAGAAGGCAGAGGGTGAGAGAAAGCAGCCCAGCTGGCAGCGTCCCAGGGTGCCTGCCACTGTCACCAGGGATGCAGGGCAAGGGTGACGTCTGGCCCAGGTGGCTGTGGGGTCCCTGTGGCAGATGGTCTGACTGACCCGAGACCACAGGTGTTTCCAGAAGTGACTCCTGCATTCTGTTCATTCTTGGCGGTTTGCTGCTGCTGTTTTGTGCTTGGCTGGCACCCAGGGCCTGGCGAAAGCTGGCGAATGCCCTCGCTGAGCTGCACCCCAGCCCTGTTCCTGGTTTACTAGAGGGCAGGTCTGTCTTGGGGCCCACACTCTGTAAAGCCGACACCCCCTCCCTGGCTGGAACCAGTGTTTCGGTTTCCCCCTGGAGATGATGCTCCCTTCCACACTCTCAGTCCCTGGGGTCCAGGCTCTGGGGTCCTCCTCCTCGGTCTGGCTAATCAGTGATCCTCGTGGCCCCAACCACAGGTGCTACGCAATGACCCAGTTAGAATCCATCCTGCGATTTTTCGGGACCAGAAATAGGTGTGCTCTTGCTGGAGGGGCTGAGCTGGTAAAAGTGGGCCCAACTGCCTTCGTCCCCCAGGAAAGTCTCTCTGAAGACTCAGCAAGCATGGCTGGGGACAGCCAGACCCCAACAGTGTCGCCTGAGTGTGCACATTCAGCCACCTCTGTGTGGGACTCCCTGGGAATCAAAGAACTCCTGGGTTCTCTTTCCTCAGTTCTGCTTAAGCCAGTTCACACGGAGCTGCTCTTCCTCACAGTCAGGGTCCTGAGAAGGTGAAAGACAGGCCACCCTGTCTGTTCAGCCCCTCGGCTGACAGAGACCTCCCACCCCAGGGTTTGGAGCAACTGTAGGAGGTCACGGGGCAGGAATGGTCCCTGTTTAAAGTGAAACAGTTAAATGTCACTGCACAATTGGTACGTGTCCCTTTTTAAGTGTTTTTATGTGTGTTAAGACTCCTAACAACCTCAAGATGTAGTCACTGTGACCATCTCCATTTGACAAGGCTGGAAAGTGAGGCACAGAGGTGAAATGAAGGGCCCAAGGTCACTGCCGGGGGCGTGGTGCACACACCCTGCTTCCGAGTGCACTTCTGTACACTCTGTCTGTGAGCGCAGGCAGATCCAGGCCTTGCCTCTTACAGAGAACACGGCCAGGGTGAGGGGCTGTCTCTCCTGTGATGACATCACCTCGTGGCCTGAGAAGGGGTTTGCAGACGTCGTTGAGGTCCCCCATCAGGAATAAGAGCATCCAGGTTGCAGAGAGTATTCTCTGGGCACCACAGTTTCCTGCACCATCAGAGGCTTCAAGCAGAGAGACGCCTCTTCTCTGCTGGGCTGGAAGAAGCAAGTGCCACCCTAAAAGAGAAGTGTTTTCTGCCAAAAGCTGTGTAAGCTTAGCAAAGACCCCAGGTGTGGCCAGAGTGCCAGGGCCAGCGGCCCTAGGTGCAACCTGAGCAGCTTGAGCTGGGGAGCAGCAGAGCTGTGCACCCGGACACTCAGACACCGTGGCACAGGTGGGCGCTGAGGTTCTCACCCGATGGCTCTCCAGTGCTGGCACCTGAGGAGCGGTTTCCCCAACGCCAGCCAATTCTGCCCCAGCCCGGAGTCCTGAGGTCACTTCAGCGCAGACACTAGTGGCCTAGACCCATTGTCAGACACAGCATGTCTAAGGATGGAGTCCCATGGGACAGCCAAGCCCGGACACCCGGGCAGGCAGTGACATGCCTTCCTGGCAGGGGCTCCCTCAAGGTGCTCAGCCTGACCACGGCATGGAAACTGGCCTGTCCCATTGTCCACGCCCAGGACAGCACTCAGTGAAGCACGAGATCATTGGCATCTTATTATAAAATGGGCTTTGTGTGAGGACACGCCGAGGGCAGGTGTGCCGGTGGGTCTGTCCTGCTGTGCTGGGTCACCCCAGGCCTGGGGCTTGTGGGACAGCACCCATCGCTGAGCTCCTGCCTGGTTCTCCTTCCAGTGTTTTCCATCTGCAGTCCACTAGTTGGGACATAGATCCATCCTCAGTACTGGTGCCATTCCTGGGTCCCCTGCACTTCTGACCTGCTTACTGCAAGACCAGGATCCCACTCCCCCTGATGATTTGATAGAGAGGCTCACTGAACCTGGAAAGCCACTTACTTATGGTCACCAGCTTCTTACAAAGATACAGATAAACAGCCGGATGAAGAGGTGTGTAATGGTGGGGTCTGGAAGGGTCTCTGTCCCCAGTGGAGCTAGGTGCTGCCCTCCTGGCACCTGGGTGTTGTTAGAGTCTGTAAACAAGTCAGGATGGCGCCTGGCATTTTGCCAGGGGGAGTGGTTTGTGAAGTAACGCCAGCGAGCCGTTAAGTGTGGAGATTCCTTATTGGTTGACTGCTGTATCTAGTTTATGTTAATTAAGATAAGCTGTGTGGAATGTATAAATACCTCTGTTGTCCTACAATAAACGGCTCCCACTCCTGCTGTATCAATGTACACAAGTTCCTCGTCACCCCCCGGTTATTTTGCTGCAGCCGGACTGCGGCAGGGTGTGTCCGACAGCTGAGAAGCTCCCTGGAGCCTGTTCCTGACGTAGGCGTTGTTGATTGAACCATCCTGGTAGTTCAGTCCCCAGCCTCCCCAGCCTCCCCAGCCTCCCCAGCCTCTCCAGCCTCCCCAGCCTCACCAGACTCTCCAGCCTCTCCAGCCTCTCCAGTTTCAAACCACACTGAAGCTGCTGAGGGGCCACCAAAGTCAGCTCAGGAAATGCCAAGGGTTTTCGGCACCAGGATCAAAGACCAAATCCATATTCCCCATTATAACACGGTGGTTTCTGAGGCCTTTGAGGTGTTGACAGGACCACAGTAGTGACCAGTTTCCAAAGGCCACTGAGAGAATGGGCCAGGACCAACATCTGTGTCCCTCACGTGGGACTTTTGACTTTCAGCTGTATCCCTGACCCAAGCTGCTATTCCTAAAGTCTACAAAGGTAGGAAGATGGAACTTCTAAGGGGGCATTTTAACCTGTAGAGACAAGGAAACACTTAACGGTTAGGAGCTTTCAGACAAACCATGATCATCACGAGGTACGTCAGAGGAGGTATGGAAGCAAAGCTCAGAGAGAGACTAGAGAACTTGCCCAAGGTCACACAGCTGTGGCAGAGGGACATAGATCCATCTATCTGGTTAGGACATAGATCCATTGGACGCTGGGCCTTCCCCCCACCTTCCTCCTCCTCACCACAGCACCAGAACAAAAGCAGAACATATCAGCCACCTCCCAGCTTTAGGGACGGCAGGATTCTTTCAGGAAGGAATATAATCAGGAAATTTCCATCTCCACAGAAAGTAGAACTGAAGAAAATGAATGATAATTAAAGCATAAAGGATTTAACTTAATCCTAAGGAAGAGCTTTCCAGTGGTAAGGTTAATTAAACACTAACGAGATTGTGTTTTAAGAAAAAAAAATCAAAAGCCTCTAAAATTCTGCTTCCAGATTCCTGTTTACGAAGACTCACATGAAAACAGCAAGAAGAAATTCTGGTGGGGGGGGGGCGTCATTTTGCAAGCTGGTTGAAGTGTTTGCACACCCAAGTTCTTCAAAATTGACTACGGGCTGAATTGAGTGTGTGATCATTAAGATCAGTCTTGCTTTCTGGGGTCTAGAGCAAATGTTAATAATGCTGAACTCTCACATTCTGAATTTCAGGTTCAGAATATATACTAGCTTTTGTCATAATGTCATTAATATTGTTGTATTTGATTATGAACAAAGCACGTGGCCTTGGGTGCTGATTTCTACATTCATGCCGTGTGGTGCTTGGGAAGGTGAATGGGTGCAGACCCTCCTGGCCCCCATCATCCTGCCGCACGCTGCAGAAGCTCTCCTTCCTCCCCCAGGTCCCAGGGCTTTGAACTGGATCTTTGCAGCAGACACATGGCTGTCAGAGCTCGCTCTCTCTCTCTCTCTCTCTTTTTTTTTAAATATTTAATCTTAAGCTTTAGGTGGATACAGTATCTTTATTTTTACATTTATGTGGTGCTGAGGAAGGAACCTGGTGCCTTGTGCATGCTAGGCAAGCGCTCTACCACTGAGCCCCAGCCCCAGTCCCTGAGATCTCGTATTCCACCCCAGTCCTTTACAGAATAAGAGCATCTTGGGACAGGAGCTTTGGGTGACTTCCTATGCTGTGGGGTGGGGGCAGGGCATAAAATGAAGACGTCAACCCCAGATTCCACACATTCTGTGCCCTCCACTGTCTCCTCCTTCCAGACTGGGTCAGGGTCCCCCAGCCCCATTCTTTCTTCCCACTCTACTTTTTACACCCAGGTCTGCTGTTTTTGGTCTGTTGACAAAATGCCCAAGAGAATGGTAGTTTCCCCTGGACATGAATGAACACATTCTTAACTCGGGGACTACTCCAGAGACCAACCCTTTCCATCTGCAGAAGTGGAGAGAATGGTGAGGGAACAAGAGGGCCACGGAGCCCAACCTGGGGATCAAAGTAATAGGAGAGGCTGAGCAAGGAATGGCCTTGAGCAATGATGAAACCTGAGTGTTGAAGTTTCAAATGGCCATACCATTTGACCTAGCCATCCCGCCTCTGAGTATCAAGTCCAAATAAGCAATGAGAAGACAGAGAAGGACTGAACAGCAAGACATACCATGTTCATAGATGAGAGGTCCCAATGTAATGAAGTTTCTAAATTATTCCCATTTCACAGATGAATAACCAGATGCACAGGCTAATTAAATAACCTGTCTAAGGCCATACAGCTGGTAATGGGTGACACTGAGAGAGGAAGTGGGGACACAGAGAAAAAAGATACACGGAATCTCAAAAGAAAAGTGCCCATGAGCCCTTGGAGTCAAGAAACACCCATGAGCCAACAGAACAAGCAGCTCAGAGCACCCAGCCTGTACCTTAAGCACAACGTGAGGGCCGTGGGCAAGGCAAGGAAAACTAGCTCAACATTGCAAAACTCGCCCAGCTCCACCCACAGCCCAGTCCCTGGTTACTGTCGCTGCTGAAATAGTAGCACCCAGACCAAGGGGGGACTTCTCACACTCAGGAAATCCCAGCTCTCTCTCTTTCCCTCACTTTCCTAAGTAAATCTGTTTGTACCTCTATTCCACGCATGTTTAAATTTCTTTCCACGATGTTTGTCAAAAACCCCACTAGTTCTGATTCCCCTGGGGACTCCTCAGACCTCCTCCAGTCTATGATTCAGAACCAGCAGTCTGGACCAGAGGTCCCCTGCCCCCTTGCCTGTCCTCTGTGCTCCTGGGGCCCAGGACACGTCCTCACAGTGTGTTCCCTGCACTGCCTATGTTTCCTCCACCACAGAAGAGTGGGAATCATACCTGTTCACCTTGGCATCTCCAAGTGCCCAGCACGGAGGGAACATGCAAAATATGCATATTGAACCCAACAGAATGGACTTGTCTAATCCCCAGGATTTACGCTCCAGCCTTTACAGAATTCTATGTGAATTAGGACCCAGACATAGGCCAGAATTCACAGATTTAATAATGATTCTTAAGAAAAATGGTTTTCTTAGCTGTTTCCCTTTCCTGGTTTGGGGTTGTTAAATAATTTAAATGACAGATCTAGAATTTATTTTTTAATATGACTTTCTAAATAGAAATGCCAGAACATTTCTCATCATTTTATTATTTGAGAGTAAGGATCATGTAATTTCTTATTTCTTTTTCTACACTAGGGGTGCCTAATAAATATTAAATACTGATGCTATCATTACAACTAAAGAGGAAAGCAACAACACCTTCTCTTTAAAAATAGGAGAATTTATGGTTAGGAAAAAAATATGAAAAGATTTATTCATGCTCCTTATGTTTGCAACAAAAATCCTAAATCTGAGAGAGCTTTATGAACCTGTGAATATGAAATAGTTAAACCATCAACAAAAATTAGCTTAAGAAACTGTTGGCAGAGGACTCCCAAGCCAGACTTTGGAAACTTAGGTCCACCTTGGGTTATTTGATACCTTTCTGTTTTAAGGTATTTGCAATATTACATATAACCAATCCCCTAGTCCCTTACCACTGCAGCTAAAATACATCCAAGTCACCTCTTTGCCTTTTGACCTCTTAGCATTCCTGGGATTTTATATAACTCACATCAGAAATATCTATAGAGAAAACAACTTGCCACTAAGGAGGTTCAATCATGAGGTTCAAAAAAGTCAGAAGAGACGAGGAAAGTGTTCTGGTAACCAGTATTGGTTTTTTATAAAACCCATCATTTTGGTCAAAGTCCCCCAGAGAAACAGAATCAACTGGAGCACACACACACACACACACACACACACACACACACACACACTGGCTTGCAGGATCCAAGGAGTGTTTTTTTTGGGGGGAGGGGGATCTGAATTCTGCAGGTAGACCAACAAGCTAGAACCCCAGACAGGATGGGTGCTGAAGACTTGCTTCTGCCTGGTCAGAGTGATGTGTCTTCCTGCTCAGAAGACAGCAGTCTTCTCCTAAGACCTTCAGCTGACTGGGGGAGGCCCCCCCTGAGATGGAGGGTAGTCGGTCTCACTCACTAAGAACCTCCTGATTTAAAAGTTAATCACATCTTTAAAAAAGCAAAAACCTTCACAGCAACACCTAGACTGGTGTTTAAGGGCACAGATATGGGCACCACAGCCCAGTCCAGTTGACAAGCAAAATTAGCCACCGTGGCCATCAATATTCCTTGTTGTGCCAGTTACTGCAGCTACAATTCTTTCAGCCAATAGAAGATGATAACCTTTAGATTTCTCCCGGGACAGAGAAAACTAGTTCCTTCTTCAACCATGTGAAAGCTGGTATCTTCCTTGGCTTATGGAGTACACCACGGTAGGTGATAAAGCTTTGGAGGCAAGCAGGGTGGCTTTCTCTCCCTTTGGCATTGTATTTCTGTCCCACAGACTCTTCCAAGGAGACCTCCAGCATAAGGAGCTATCACATTCCACCACAAGGCATCTCTCATCAACTAAATTGTCTCAGGTGCTTTGAGACAGTAAGTAATTGGAATCCCTTCATTTATAAATCTGTGTCCTGGATTAAACATTCATGGCACCCAAACAGTGCACAAACACACCGCGTTTGACCTCCAATGAAAGTTTCATCAGGATCTGACAGCAGGGGTTTCATGAGCCCTGAGCAGCAGGTGTGCTCTCTGTGCTGGCCAAAGCAGGGACAGACATCCCCACCATCCGGCCTTCTGCTCCAGACAGACCTCCCTCCCGTCTAAACAACTCCTGCTTCCACTTCTTCACGTTACCCAAACGAATATGGAGGTCTCCAGTGGGAAGCAAAGCCCTCCAGAGCTGGATTTAGAGGAAATAACTAGGAAGATGGTATTTCTTGATAAATGGAGGGAAATCTTTAGTTATCACAGGTAAGAGGTGTTGTTCTCCCGTTTCTCCAGAGACAGAGTGGCTAGGGGTGTTAAGTAATCAACTCTGATGCTTGCTGCATGAGGAGTTTCCATTAGAGATGCACGTTTGGAATGCTTGCTGGGGAGCTGCGACAAAGACTTCCCCAGCGAGGCTGGGGCTTGGGGAGGTTCGAGAATGTGAGCTTCGGATGCAGTGGGTAATTTACTCCATGTTTTCTCCTTCACTTATAGATTGGGAACCAATAATGCAACTCCGCAGGTAATTACTTTCCCGGGGCCAATGTGTTTTCCTCTAGTAGCTTCTTCAAACAATCACATTAACAGCACAATCTGCATTTATTCAATGCACATAATGTCACTCAGGCACTAGCATTTAATGCATGAAAGCTGGAGAGACTAGAAAGCCTGTGAAGATTTTATCTGGTGCTTTCTCCCTTCAGAAATGTCTTCTTACTTTTAAGAGCTACTTTTCATCATTAAGAGCACCATATGGTTATTATTTTAGAAAAAAAGTAATAGAATTTGAAGTTCCTACACTTGTGCAATAACACTAGAATCTGACAAACCAGCGCATCAATGTCCCTGAAGAAAAGTAATTTTGAAAATAGTTATCATCTTTATTCAGCATCTGACAAACTGCTTTCCTTTACCATTTTCAAATAAGGGAGAGATGACTGAATTCAGGTGTTAAAAAAAGGTGTTTTGTAATCAGTATATTAAAATCTCTTACTCAGTATAAGATGAAAGATGTTTGTACCTCACGTAACCTGCAGAGGTTGAGAGGTAATGGACTTTGTACTGCAGGCAGTACATCAATTTCTGAGCCAACACAGCATAAAATATTTAGGTGATTTTTCCTAGCACTAATACATATGATCAAGCAATTGGATTATTAAAATTTTAACTGTAATGCTAAAGCATCTTGCTTCAAGTAACCTGTGATCAAAAGCCTTATTTGTGCTAAAGCCTTCTTAACCATAGTCTAAATTAGAATCTGGGAGATAATACTTCTATTTTCGTCCTGAAAGTATTAAATGGAGATAGCTACATTTGGGGGGATAAAACATTCAAAAGATAAAACAATCTCAAAAAGTAAATAAGTGTCAAGTTATGCTCTATACAGGGCGGGGAAACCCCACTGGCACAAATGTAAAGATTTTCCATTTGATTTACAAAATGCATCTTCTCCCATCAGTAGCCTGTGCCTCAGATGCTGCGGTTCTGAGATAAGAAAGCATCTTTGCCTCTAGGAATACAGAAAAACGAAGAAGGCCGTGTCCTTCACATTTCAGCTCCAATGGGGAAGTTCCTTTCACGGTGTTAGTACCCATGTTGAATAAATCAGAGGAAGCGTGGAGGCTAACTTGTGCTGAAATGCCAGCGAATCAGTCAAGAAAAGTTAAAAGAGATTTTTTTAAAAGGTGGGGGTGGGCATTTAAAGAAGAAAATTATTACACTCCCTTATGGGACAATAGGAATCGGAAAGAATTGAACAGAGGAAACTCGATTCACTTATTGGCCAATAAGCATTATGATGGGGGTGCCCCACGGACAGAAAAAAAGCAGCCCACGTTCCTAAGACGCTATCTTTTCCAAACAAGCGACGGTGACATTTACATTCTTCTCTAAACATAATTTCAAGTCAAGGCCTCGATAGCATTAATTATGTTTCCATAGTTACATTTCACCTCTCTGGGTCTCATAAAACTTACAAGAAACTCCTTTGACACAGACCCTGGGATTTTAAAAAAATATTTCCATCTCTTTTATCGCTATTTATTACAAATTTCAGGCATCTTTAAAAGTGAGACAGCATTTTCTGAACACTGATATTTCAAAGAGAAAGAGAAGACGTGGAACAGGTTATCCTGTCTTTCATCTTTATTCTGTTTGCTTTGTCTCTTTTGGGCGGCTGGCATTTTATACAGAACCATGAGGGGAATGCTGCGTCTGCTGATGGAACTGGAGATGGGACAGGAACAACTCAGCCCAGAGGACAGGGACGTTGGCCACCCAGGGGCCTTTGTCCTATTCCCAGGCCCTCCGTCATCTCCTCAAAATTGGGCAGCTCTCCTATCTCCCTGACGGTGGCCACAGTAAGTATAGCTGGTCAATTAAACATGAAACAGGACCCGGTCTTGGCAGAACCAGACTGGGAATCTTACCCGCTCTCGGGAGAGTGTTGTTGAAGATCAGACTACAGATGGCTGGGATTGGTGAAAGGAGAATAAAACTTAAATGACTTATTGATGGCATTTCCCAAGGACACGGGTGACAGTAGCCATTTCCTCATGAATTCTGAAAGTCTCTCTTTACTGACTCCCTCAAAAAGACAGTTAAGTTCGAGAGAGGGAGTTGCATTCAAATGTTCTCTCTGGAAGGTAGACAGGGTCGGTCCTCTAAGAAGCAGGCAGACCACGGAGAACTGGGAATGCATGAGTCTCGGGGCAAAGAAGAGTCATAGGAGAGGACCCTGCAGGCGTGGGGGCAGGAGGGGGCTCAGTCCTGCAACAGGAGCTGATCTCAGGAAGGGCTTCTTACTTGGGACTGTTGATTAATATGTAGATTAAAAAAGAACCTGGCATTTGAGGATCCAAATGGATCTGGAATATTGGTCCCAGGGACTGTTTGATTCGAGTCTGGATCAGGATGAAGATGAGGCTGATGTAGAGAAGTAGCCAGGAGGTGAACCTAGAGATATCTCAGGGGTCACATAGGCCGAGTTGGAGGTGATGTCTTGGCAGATGTCCAAAGGAGCAGCTGTCGTGGTTGAAAAGACACAATTGGAAGTGGGAAGTGAGGGCAGGGGCAGGTCAAAGCAGAAATACCAGGCAGGTAAGAGTCCCTCCAGTTGGGTTGCTCTCCAACATGGTGCTTTAAGTTGTAATGGAGCTCAGGCTTCCCAGAACAAGCCACCCAGGTTGGCACCACCCCTCAAACACCCATGACACTCTAGAGCCTCAGGCAGGGACCTTTCTTTGGGGCCCTAAGAAAAAGTGTTGGAAGAGGCACTTCCTTCCCAAGAGCATGCTCCCACACACCTGGCACACCTGCAGAGATGCCCCAGGACTAGCCCAGATCTGGGCAAAGACTGGCAGCATCTGCCCTGCACCAGGCCACCATGTATGTGAAGTCGGGCATTCTGTGTGCTGCACACAGGGACCCGCTGAGAGGAGTGGGTGGGGCCAAACCCTCAGAGAAACCACACAGAGCCTCAGGTAGGGCCTCTGGCTGCTGTTGGAGCTATGGGTGAGTGACCCCAAGTGCAGCCTTTCAGTATAGCCTTTCCTGGAGCTCCCCAGATACACATGGGGACCAGAGCCCCTGAACTCCTTGGGATTGTGTGACCTCTCAGGCTTCCTGAGCCGCTCTCCACTGCCACACTTCTGTACAGATGTGCTGGGCCTCGCTCCCTTTCTCCTGTGAACACGCTGCCTCCATCCACCTTCCTCTCCGGCTGGCAGGGGAGACAGGCAGACAGGGGCTCTCTGAGAGGCTGCGCTGTGCTCATTGGCCTTGATGCCCCTGGTAGGAAGGTGTGTGTCTTGTACCCTCCTTTCAGCAATGAAGATAGTGACACTAAGTCCTGTCAGCGCCCAGTCCTTGGTGGGCCTGCTGCCCACATGGTGCAGCCCAGAGGTCAGAGCAAGTATAAACCCCAAACCAGAAATCCAAAATGCTCCGAAATCCAAAACTTTTCAAGAACTTGACGTGACAGGTGGACAATTCTACCTGTCACCTCCTATGATGAGTCACAGTCAAAATGCAGGTACATTAAAAATATCGTATAAAATTACCTTTGGGCTGTGGGTACAAGGCCCATCTGAGCTATAAGTGAATTTCATGTCCAGACTTGGGACCCATTCCCAGAGGGTCTTACCATGTATGCTCAAATATTACAGAATCCAGAAACCCAAAGCATTTCCAGCCCCAGGCATCTTCTTTTTTAAAATTTATTGGTGCATTACAATTAGAGACAATATTGGATTCATTGTGACATACTCGTCGTGACGCACATAACATGATTTGATCAATTTCACTCCCCAGCATGTCCACCTTCCCTCTCCTCCTCCCTCCCCCTGAATCCTCCCTCTGCTCTACCCAGGCATTTTCAGTGAGGGATAATCAGCTCGTATGTGCATTTTACTTGATAATGTTTTAATGAAAAATCTTTCATAAAAATATATTCTTTGTTTATGCACAGATTTCTTATGGAGAATATCATTTAAAAAGTAATACACCTCTGAAAAAATAGGCTACCTTTTATATGAGAAAAGAAAAACTATGGTATTTGCCTGTGTATTAAAAAAAAAAATGAATCCCAGAAGATTTCATCAAATACCACAGGGGCTCAGAGGGTATGGGAGACAGGGATAGGAGGGAGTGTGTTCACAACGTACGTTCTGGACTCTGGAATTTGAACCATGCAAATGTACTCTCTATTTTTAAAAACACACAAATCTTAAAAATAGAAAAGCACTCACAGATGTTTGTGAAGTCTTTTCTCTCCATAGGAGAGCAGACCTACTCTGGATGCTCCCACTTACCAACAAACACACACAGAGAGGTGCCTGGAGACCTCCCCAGTGGCTTTTCCAAGGTGATTCTCTCCCTTTGCAAAAGACGGGGAGACAAGATCCAGACCACTGCAGCCTGAATTGGGGGGATGTCCCAGAAGTAGAGATAATTGATCTTTTTTAAAAAATGAATTTGGACTTATTCCCATCACGTGGGCCAGATGATAGTATGTCCTTTAAATAGCAGCAGCATTAATTAAACACGCCCTGGACTCCCAGATGATGAGCTTGGGGTTCTGAATGTTTGTCCCGGGCGGGTTTGGAAGCTTGGCTGATTCTGATCCACATTTCAACAGCACAGTCACCTGGCAAGTTACAGAGCTATTGGGTCCTGCTGGCCCAGAGGAGACCTTTGTCCTCCTGCCCTTCTCCGTGGGGAGTAGGGGGGCCTGGGACACCTGACCCTGGCACACAGTGGCCACCGGGACCCGCTCAGATGCCGAGGCTGCATCAGTGGGCCCTGTGCCTGCACTGGCCTCATGGCTCCTACCTCCTGCCTTGGGTTGTCCTCCTGAGCTGGGCAGCTTCCTTCTGTCCCTCAACCTGCTGGTGGAAGGAGCTCTGGCCAAGGCTGCTGGCCCTGTGAGATCATGGAGAGGATACGTCTGCCCAGCCAGAAGCCCTTCCCCAGCCTCCTCCATCCCCAGCCCTTCTTAGAGACCCAGCCTGGGATTTCTTCCCTCAGACTCTTATTGGCAACCAAGGACCAGACCCCTCATGAGCTGCAGCACCAGCCCATGGCAGTATCGTGGTAAAAATATATCACCAAGATGCCCAAAGATGGCTCTGGGAGTCCATATGAACAGAGCTGTCATAGAAGGAGGTCAGGCAGGGGTGGCTTAGCGGGCAGTGAGACAGAGCCTGGTGCCCTACACATGACACCTGGCTCCCAAGTGGACCTCAGAGGATGGTAATCAATCAATACAGGACAGGGGCCCTTCTTGCACTTCCCACCTGCCTTAGCCCAGGACGCTAACCTGTCCTCTCCATCAATGCAGCACCCTCCTCCTCTGACCTCCTGTTGAGTCTGAGCAATGGGGAGTCCTGCAGGGAGGGCAGGTGGGGAAGGGAGCCAGATTGCCTAGCGCTGGCTTAGTCCCTCTGCTCTCCTGGAAGTCCCTTCCTGTTTCCTGTCCCCACACTCCTTTAGGTCTAGAGGTCACGATGACTCCCAACTGCTGCTAGGAAACTGTATTAGCACGGTGGTGTCCCCACACCCAGCCCAGCCTTGGGGAGGGTGTCGTGTTAAACTTCCCTCCTGCTGACCATCCTGGTTGGAGAGTGCCACCTGCCTGGCACTGGGATCCTGCTGGTCTGCACCAGAGACCTGCCCTCTCTGAGGATGTGACCTTGCATGCCACTCACTGCTCTGGGCCTCCAGTCCTGGAGCTGTAACATGAAAGGGCAAAATGAGATGCTTTCATTCAACGAATTCTTACGGCCAGCCTTCCACATTCCAGGGGTGATGCTGGAATCTGAGAAGCTACAACAAATGTGACAGCCAGGACTCCACCACACAATCAGATGGCCCAGCGCATGACTGGCTTAGGACTGGGGAATTCCAGAATCTCGGATTCCATGGCAGTCCCAAATTCATGAGGCAAAGAGAAATCTAGGGAAGAAGCCTCAACGAGGGTTATTCTAACTCAAGTTGGGACTGGATGGGGACAGGTGGCTGTGGGAAACTCTCACCCCAGGGACGAGGGACAAGACTGTCAGGGTAGGAAGTTCAACCTCTTGGGAAGAATGACTTGGGACCCATCTTCTGTGTGTGTGTTGTTGATGCCAATCGTGGTCATCATGACAGTGACATGGAAGGCAGAGCCAGGAGAGGGGAATGTGTCACAAAGCGCAAAGGGGGAACCGTGAACTGTCCCTGGACGTGTTAAGCTGCAGTGATTGCTCCAGTCACTTACAGGCAGTCACCACGCGCCTCCTGTTCCAGGGCAGCAGACAGGCCTGCCATCAAACCTGCGTAGGGCGATCTTCTTGTGTGATGTGGAACAATGTCCTGCGGTGAGAGGGCTCGCTCTTGCCTCTGGTGGCCTGGCTGGGGAGCCTCCCAGAGGTGCAGCGGGCGGGCGGAGCTGAGTGGAAGGCGGCAGCTGGCAGCAGAACAAGGAGTCTGGACGGCTTGCAGGAATTTTCAAATTGGATCCGAGTTCTCAGGCTTCCAGTCTCAACAGTCTTAATCTTTCACACTTAGCATGGTTTCTCCTCCCTGCTTCCTGCCAATCTCTGGTCTTTCTCCATCTGTGTTGGGACTTTCTTCCACACAGCACAAGATGTCCCCGCAGAGACAGGCTGTGTTTTCACGAAGGCAACGACGCTTACATTCACTCAGCACTTGGGTTTCCAAAGCCCTTTTCCATATTCCTCCTTCAGTCCTAGCCATGATGTGGACCAAGAAGGAGTCCCCACTTCTGAATTAGCAAGGAAGGAAGGTTTGGCAATTTCCCCACGTTCCTGGGGCCAGTAAGAAACAGAGATGGGCTTCTCGGCCCTTGGAGGTCCTCCCAAGATCTGTTCCATCATCATGTCAGGGAAACCTTCCTGTCATTTTCGAGGCCCTCCCTGGGGCATTGGAGGCTGGTGGCCCTCTCCAGCCACCTTACACGCTGCGTCTCTCCTCCCAGAGCCTCTCCTCCAACACCCTGGGCCCAAGACCGCCGCGTAGGTTTTCTGCAAGCGCACGACCAGGTCCTCTTCACACTGAGATGCGCCTGCCTTGATTTCTCTGGAGAGACCACCTTTTCTTTTGAGCTGGGAGCAAAAATGATCAGGAAGAAACCTGCAGCCATGAAACCAACCTGGGCCTGGCTCGGGAAGAGTGTTCTAGATGCATGTTTCTGTGTTTCCCCTTTTGAGAAGCAATCAGAGCTGCTCTCGGGCTCTGCTGGGAAGGTGGCACGGCTTGGACCACCTGGGCTCTGGGCTCCATTTGTTCACACTCTTCAACTGGCTTTAGGGTATGGCTACAGGGACTTTCCATTCTCAGTGTCCACTCAGCTGTCCCTACCCCACCCCCACAAGTTCCTAGTCACCCTGAACTTCTCATTCCCCATCCAGGAGGCCCAGGGCACTTGCCTGAATGTCTGCAGAGCCTCTTCCCATCCCCCTGCTTCAGGCTGCTGCGTGGTCTGTCTCAGTGTGGGGACCTGTGCCTCTGCTGGAACGTGCACTTTTAGGGATGTAACATACGTAACGCATCTCAGATGATTTTGGTTTCCGGGGAGGGTGTCCTCCCTTGCGCACTCGGGCAGACCAGGGGAAAGACTGGGTAAAGGGCAGTCCTGGCTGCACCCCTTTACCTTCTCACTCCCTTCCCAGTGGTGATGAGGGCCAGAGCTTTCACAGCAGAGGTTTCTTGCTGTGATCGATACAGTTACTTGATTTCCACTGGGTTCCTTATGGATGGCAAGAGAGCTTGACTTCCATGTAAGGAAGTGGTATCAAGTGTCCTTTCAAAACAAGGTTTCTAAATCACAAGAAGTCACCAACCTAATTAAAGGTGTTGATTAAGGAGTAGTTGGCACACAAAAATGGTAGAAAACACAAAGTCGGCCCATGTAGGACCATGGTGGGAAAGACGTGGGACACCGTGGGACCCTCTGCTGTTTCCACCTAGGGCTGCCTGAGGCCAGGTGCTTCCCTTGCCTGGTGGGAGGAGGCTTGTACCACAGCTACTTCACAGAATCAAGTGAATGCAATGAGTGTAAAGGACTTAGCCCGGGTTTGGCATGGGGAAGTCTCAACAGGTGACAGGGGCTGTTCACCAGCCTAGTTCAAATAACATCTCCTCCCTGAAGCCTTCCTGGGCAACTCAGCCTAAGGTCTCTGTCCCTCTGTCTCAGGGTTCTGTCCTGTACAGCACTTTGGGTGTCAGACTTTGACCTGCCCGCACTCCACAGTAGCTCGTACCTGTTAAAGATGAGTAAGTCTTCAGCTGTGAATGGACCCCCCACCCTGTCTTTTTTATTTTCCATGAGTTTCATTGATAAAGACTTGTTCCTACTTTTCTGGGAAGATCTAAAAGACCCTCTCAGATCTCAGTGTGTGGTTAGCGCACCCAGGACAACTTCAGAGACCCCAGCAGGAATGCTTGTTCACTTCACTGGAGTCACTACTGTGCTGAGGCCACAAACATGAGGTCCCATCCTGTCCTTATTTTTTCCCCCCTGGATCAAGAGAGAAAACCCCAGAGGCAGGAGAAGCAGATGTTATAGTCAGGGCCAGAGGGGCTAGAGGCCAGGAACAGAGCAGCAGCACGTGGCGGACTCTGAGGGACATGACCAGGAGGGGACATGAGACCAGGGACACGGCGTGTCGGACACGCTGAGTGGACCCTGATGTGAACGTGCTGCCCCCACTTGGTGCCTGAAGACCTGGTCATGGACTGTGGGCAGGAGGGTGTATGGAGGACTCTCTTTGGCTGATAGTTTACTTCCTCTCCTTTCAGAAGCTGCGGCAGAGCCTCTTTGGAAACACTGTCCACATCTTCAGCTATGACTGGAACAAGGCCTATTTCAAGTTCCACAGTCCTTTCTCTGACCTCGCGTTTGCTTTGGAAGTGGCAAAGGTAACAGCCAGATGGTGGTCTTGTTAGATCCCTAGTCTCTCTCCTTCCCTCTGTGTGGGCATGAACCATGTTTTCATCACAACCACACGTGCACAATTTGAAACGTAACCTCAAATGATAAAAGACTTCAACCTCACCACATACTGCCTGGTTATGATAGAGTCCCCACCTCCTTGTTCTCCTGTCTCTTCTTCCCAAATTCTAAGCATCCCTGAAGATTCAGAAGCAGAGGGAAATCTACAAACTTCCCTCTGGCTTGTTTGAAGTCTCAACAATTCCTGTGTGGTCACAGGCACACCCACGTTCCCAGGCCTGGCCAGCTAGTTGTGTGCCTGCTCTGAGTCTGCAAGTCTGACTAGAAGCAGGGGCAGAGTGTTGGGAGGATGGGGGGCAACAGGTTCCCAGGAACCTGTCTGGGGGCTCTACAAGTCATTGCAGATTCTAGCCAGCCACGGTACCCTGCTACAGCAAAGGGCAGGGGTGCACGGGGACAGAGCAGTATCCCTTCATGAAGCCCTGGGGTACCAGGAGGGGGTGGGATGCAGAGCAGGATGGAGAACCAGGTCCACTCCCAGGGGCTTTTTGCCATCCCATGGTTCTGCTGCAGTAGTAGAGCCCATCGCACAACTTCGCCCTCACTGCTCACCCTCCCCGTCCCAGGGAGGCCCCCGGAGCATTCAGATGGCTGTACAAGGGTCCATCATCAAACATCTCTTGTTTACCAGGAAGGACAGAGACTGCCACCTTCGCAGGTAAGAGCACTGTGAGCAGTGCGGAACAGTGACCAGCTTCACGGAGACCTTAATATGCTAAATAAGCATACTGGACAGGGCGGGTGGCCTCAGGAAGGACTTGTGCTCCTAAAGCAGAAGGCAGACGTGATCAGCTCCCCCAGAGGGGCTGGGCTGCAGCCCTGGGATGGGGGGCCTCCTGCCGTCCCTTCAATGTCCAGCGGCAGGAATGAGGTTGACAGGTTTCATGCTCCACTGCGGACCACCCTGTCAGGCAAAATTATGCCCCAGGTCTCAGGTGAGCTCACCTGTCCATACTTGATGGGAAGCCGTAACCTAACAATTCTAGGGGGAACCACGGAGGTGGTTCAAACCTGGTGAATGAAGGCTCCATCCTCCTACTTTACCAGTCTGACAAGGGACCGTGATTACTATTTACTAAAATAGTTCCTATTTACTAATTTACTAAAATCAGCTCAAAACTTGTTCAAACTGTCGTTATTCTTAGAGGTTAACAACCGCCCCCCATCATGTGCAGAGAGCCCTGTGCTGTGTATCAGAGGAAATGGAAATCAGTAAAAGGCAAATATCTGCCCTCGGGCTAGATGAGTCATCCCCACCAGGAACAAAATATGTAATGTATTCTAAGGTCACGGATTGCCAGGTCCTGCAGAAGCACGGCACACAGTGGGGATTTTTATGCCGGTGATTTATTCTGGGTGTGCCCTCCAGAGAGCCCCGTGAGAGAGCAGGAGAAACAGGCAAGAGAGGAGCAGCTGAGGAAGAGCGTGGCTCTCAGGGAGGCCGGCCGAAGCCGGGGGAGCTTGGGCACAAACGCAGCCTGCCCCACCTTCAGATAAGGGAGGGGGCGCCTCCTGCCCAGCCAGCCCTGGCTCCCAGCCAGCCACAGGGATGGGCACCCCTCCCAGTCACCTGTGGACCAGGCAGCTCCAATCCTTTGGAGGAGGATGAAAAGTGGAAGCCACTAGAGTAGGACCCGAAGTGTCTGGGGAATGCACCCAGTGCCAAATGGGGGGACCCAGGGAGTGAAGATGGGGCATGTGGGCACATGAACACACACATACGTGTACACATGCATGAACACATGCACATATGCACACATGCAGCCATGCAGACAGCACACATGTGTACACATGTGTACACACACATGCTCACATGCACACACATGCAGACATGCACACAACACACACATGCACACACATACAAACACACAGCGTGCACATGCACACAGGCACATACATGCACACACATGCATACATATGCACATGCACACATGTGTACGTGCACATATGCAGACACACAGCATGCACACATATACACATGCATATATGCAAACATGAACACATATGTGCACATGCACACACGCAGACATGTACACACATGTGCACACTGAGCTGTGTGTGTATGAATGTGCGCACACACATGCATACACGCACACATACACATGCACACATGCACATAGACATGCACACACAGCACACACATGCATGCACACAGGCATGCACACATGCACACATACACACACACAGTTGCTACATGACGTAAAGCACTTAGCACAGCACCAAGTCTGTGGTAAACTGAACAACTGTGAAGGGTCACTTTCCAGGAAGCTTCTGCCCCCTGCGCAAGCCTCTCTCTGCCCTCCCCCTTACCTCATAACACTTTGTCCTCTTCTCATTCCGCTCTGTGCTAGAGTTTTGGGCCCTCAGACTCCTTGTCATAAATCTGTGCCTTGCCACAAAGCTAGAAGGATTGTGTAAATCATCATCGAGCTCACTGTAGCCACGGCCGTGTGTCCCTCTGTATAGGCCACAGCTGTCAATGTCACACATGTAGAAAGTAAGCAGAGTGATGTCTCATAGAAGATTGGCTCCCATTTCCTGGGAAGGTGTGTCCTCAAGGGCACTCAGCTCAGTGGAACAGTGAGGAGCAGGGACTCAGGACCCCAACAGCCTAAATTCAAGTCATTGCTCCCCCACTTTAAAGATGAGGGAACAGCAGCGAGTTACTTAACCTCTCTGTGCCTTTTTGTGGGAGCCGCAGTGGTATGTGCCCTAGAGGCTTAGGCGACCAGACAAGGTGACATACAGGAAGTGCTTAGTGCAGGAATACAGCAAGTGCAGGCCCATCTGGGGGAGACCTCCTATGCAGCTAGGATGGGACAGATGAATGTGGAGAGCAGGTCCAGGCTGGCCAGTCCTGGAAGAGGCTTTGCAAAAGAGAGGTTATGGGCGTTGCACTTGAAAAAGGCCCGTCAGTGGGCTGAAGTGTTCAGGCTGACCCCTGCTGTCGCTCAGGACAGAGGACAGCAAAGGCCCTACTGGGTGAGACACAGGAGGTGGACTGGCTGAGATCCCTAGAGAAACCAGACCCTGCTGTGAGGACTCCAGTTGCAGCCACAGCTCGGGAGCAGGCTGGTGAAGGAGCCCAGGCGATGCTGCTGTGTGCAGAGGGGGCATGACCCTGGGGACCTCACACATAGCAAGGCGCTGTTCCCTGTGCCTGTTCCCTCCCCCTCCTGCAGTTTACAGGACCTGAGCAGGCAGCAGCAGGAGCGAGCCCTGGCCACCGTGCTGACTGACATTCTGTGGGTCTCAGGAGCCGCTCAGAAGGCCGTTGTCTGCCTGGTTACCGAGGACACCTATGTTGATTGGACTCCTGACTACTCTAGGGACAACTTCACCGAGAGGGTAAGTGCAGTCCCACCACGCGCAGGGCGTCCATGGAGACCAAATGGAGCCCTTCGATGCCCCTGGACATGCCTGCTGTGGCAAGAGGCACCCCAAAGAGGAGAGTGCCCAGAGCTATAATGACCCAAGCGGCGAAAGTGGAGGGTCCCAAAGAGAATTTCCTTCCAGATAATTCAAAATCACCATCCCTGAATGTCCATATCCATCATCCTAAAGATAGCTGAATCCTTCCTATGGGGGAAAATCTCTTTATTGTCTTACTGCTCGAAAATCACGTGGGCTTAAAACTGAGCACTCCGAGGGCGACGGTGGTGGCCACCCATCCCCGGGTGTGTCTCGTGGCCTTGTGTAAGAACATGTCCATATGGCAATGTGATCTCGCTACGAAACAAAGATCTCCCTCGAGGAAATGATAGAGAATTGTCGTCCCTTGGAGGCACCTTCCTCTTCCTCATTGTTATCTCCTGTTCCTGATTTGTAGCTTCAGCTGTTTGAATTTTCAGAGAAGGAAGCGGCTGAGAAATTCATCAGTGATCACTTGGAGAGTGTAAGTGTCTGAGGGCTGCGGTGGTGCCTTTGCCTTGGACCACCCTACAGAGATCCTCTTTCTCTTCCAAGGCGCGTTGCTAATGATGCTCGTTAAGAAAACCAGGTCATTCCGAGGGCTGGGAAAGGGCGGGATGAGTGGAAGAAGCCTGTTTCTCCCTCCCCACAACCTAGAAAGAGGTCAGATCAGACGGAGACCCACTCACTACGGCCCCTTTCCTTGGCTAATCAACCCAGAGCACAGTAATGTTGAGGGCACGGGCCAGGATGTCTTTTGTTCAGACAGTCTTTCCTAATCCGATGGGTAAAAACAGAAATGGTAGAAAACTAGGGAAGGCCCTTATCTACGCTGCCTCGGGTAAATGACTGGCCTTAAGGTGGCCCCTCACCTCTTCCCACAGCCCCCACCCCGGGGAGGGCGGGAGCACAGACCAGGAGGCAGCAGGAGGAGAGGGAAAGGGCCTCTCAAAGACTCCGCAGAGAAAGAAACGAAAGCCAATTACCTGAAGAATCAGAGACCTACCGTGTGCGGGAAGCAGGGAGTCAGCAGAACAGCAATGGACCCCGAGGCCTGTGGGGGTGAGTGGAGAGGGGACTGTGGTCTCCATTCCCTGGAAAGCTGAGAAGGCCAACACGGGGAGCTATGGCCACGAGTGGCTTATAGCTCTATGGTCTGGATGACCAGCTGCCCAGGCCCACCTGCCCCCCTTCTCATGGGCCTGCTGTTCACTTGTGTGATTGGCAGGATGGTCCCCAGAAAGGTGTCCACCCCCTGCCCCCAGAGCCTGTGAATATGCACATTACATGACAGAGGAGAGTGACCGCGGCTGGTCCGATGGCTTTAAGATAGAGGGGTCATTCTGGATGACCCAAGTGGGCCCAGGCAGCCACAGGGTCCTCACATGGGATAGAAAGTCCTCAAGGTGCTGAGAAGAGCGTCGCCCTCACTGAACGTGCAAGTGGGGCCCCAGCCAAGGCATGTGCACGGGTGTCCAGGAGGACAGGCCAGGGCCAGGACAGGACAAGGGAGTCTCCAGAGGGCGTGCTCTCCTGCCGACACCGTGATTTCAGTGCACTTAGACCCGTTTCGGTGACCTCCGCAGCTATGACACAAGACGTGTTAAACATTTGGTTTTATTTAATTTCACATTTTGTTTTATTTGGTACGGGACATTGAGCATGCACCCTATCACCAAACTCCATCCCGAGCCCCGATTTAAGCTGTTCAATTTATGGTAATTGCTACAGCGGCAAAATGCAACCCGGAAAACCTTATGATCGACTTTGATTCCTTGACATGAAATGTTGAGCCAGGAGCCAGCTTAGGGATACCGGGTTGAGGACAGGAGACGGGGATAGAGTTATACGCACACAAAGGACCACTTAAGAAGGGACCCTTTCAGCAAAAACTGGTAAGGACATTCTTTTTTTCTCTCGCCTCCTCTACTGACCCCTGGGGGACATTCAGCAAGTCCTCACATCTGCCAGGAGTCCTAAGTGTGGCCTGGGTGGCATCTGAGGAACACAGCTGGAGCTCTGCAGACTGGCCCAGGGCCCTTAGCAGAGGGGACTTTGCCCTGCAGGTGGGCGTGGCAGGAGAGCCACCTGTGTGGAGCCCACCCAGGCTTCGGTCACCTCAGCCCCTAGGAAAGGGCTGGCAACATTTTCTGGGTGAGGAGAGCTTGGGGACAGGCATATTGCCTTCTCACTGTGACCACCACCATTCACTCAACCAAATCCATCGCTACCATCCATCCTCTGTCCCAGTGCACAGGCCTGGATCTCCATCTGGAGGCCTGTGGCCTACTGTCACCAGTTGGATTGTGTCTCCTCTGAAATACATTGAAGTTCCAACCCGCAGTATCTGGGAATGTGATCTTACTGGAAAATAGGGTCTTTGCAGATGTAATCGGGTTCAGATGAGCTTGTTCTGGGTTAGGGTTGGGGTAGATAGTACTCCAATGACCTTGATGTTTGTAGGATTTAAACTTTGGATACAGATAGATACACAGGGGACACCACAAGGTAACCACGCGAGTGCTTCCTAGGAAATGATCACACCTATTCTACACGCTTTGGGATGGCCCAAGGCTGTGCTGCCAACTTTTGAATCAGCAAATGTCAAAAACAATCAGGAAATCCCACAGAAGAACTCGGGTTTTTTGTTTTTTTCTGGAAAATCTGGCCACACTGATCCTATATGATTCTCAGTTGGTGGAGAGGTGGAGGCAGCCCGCCCTGATAGATGAACTGCGACAGGCGAGCGCTGCTCACTTCCAGGCCCCAGAAACCTCCTGAATGTCCCCTAGATGGTAAAAGGAACTGTGCAGACGCGATTAGGGACCTTGAGATGGGGAGACTCTCTGGGTCCCAGATGGGCCTGACTCATCGTAGGCTTCCTCGAAAGGAAGGAGGGAGACAGCTTCAGAAACCCAACGAGGCAAAGAACCCGCTCTCCTCTATAGCATCCCAGGGGAACACAGGCTTGCTGTCACTATGACTGTAGCCACTGAGACCCATGCTGGACCCAGGGCATAATTCATGTGGCTTTAAGCCACCATGGCAGAGGTGGCAGCAGAAAGCTAACACACGGGTCTTTCCAGCTTGCCTCAGGCCCCACCCTGCCCATTTCTCCCACACTCTCGTGGTACAGTCATTGGAATTCCTGACTGACTCTGGTAGCGCTGGAATTTGTTCTCCTGCCTGAGGGTCCTGGTCCCTGCCAGGTCATAGATAGCAAGGTGAGCAAATTAATCCACAGAGGGGAAGCACGTGTGTCTCATCAGGTCCCTTCTTGAGGCAACGGCTTTACAGGGGGTGGGCTGAACCCTGGGCACCTGGAAAGCCAGCCAACAAGCAACCGTGCTGCAGGCAGAAGATGGACACTGGCCAGCTCAGGAGAGGCCCTGGATGTTGGCTAGGCAGAGGGATATGATCCCAGAGATCACAAATGATCTTCAAGGAGTTCTGAGCCGAACAGTAATGCAGCCCAGAAAAGAGAGAAGTGCCTTAAAGAGGGGCAAATACTGACCTCTCTATGGAGCTGGAATGACCCAAGATGAAGAGAGGCACTGTGCATTCATTAATTCACTTGACCTTTGCAACAGATCCAGGGAAAGGTTTTTGGCTTTTTTTTTTTCCTCTTATGATTGCAGACAAAACTAAAGAAGACTGGAGATCAGAGAAGTCAATACTTAGGAGCAGGTAGTAGGAGAGAGGCCTGTGTGACTCTGTTTCTGTAAAGAGGGACGCAGCCAGTGAGGAGAGGCAGGGCAGGGAGGCAGGCCAGTCTGGACAGCACCCACTCCAGGGCCTGGGCAGGATTGGAAGAGCGTCACCTTGGAAAAGTGGGAAAGAGAGCATTTGGGGCCGGGAGGCTGGTGGTACCATTGGCTGCGGCAGGAAGGAGGCTGAGGAGGGAGGCTGCCCCTGAGAGTGGAGTTCCAGAGCAGGAGGCCAAGGGCGCCCCTGTCTCAGCAGCGGACGTTATGCCCATAGGGACACAAGGCTGCTGTGTTCCTGGACCAAAGTGCTTCTCTTTTGTTTCCCAAACAGTTCAAAGGGGAAGGGAGTCGCGGCATTGTCCTGTTCCTTTACAGCCTGATCTTGTCCAGGACATTCGAGAGGTAAATGCTGCCGTGCCCCAGGTGTTTGGTGAAGAAGCGGGGTCACATCGCCGTGCCCGTGGGGTGGAAAGCATTCCCATGAGCGCCATCGTTTCCTAGGGCTCACTCTTCTGAGGACACGTCCTTCCGGAGGCTGGCTCAGCCGTGTGGCGGGACAAGCAGAGACCCTCAGTCGAGGACATGGGTTTTATTATTTAGATCCACAGTAAATACGCCCTCGGATATCCACTCTGTCTCCGTGGCATACAAAGCCCTGCTCGCGGCACCGTGGGCAGCACAGATAAGAAAAGACACAGCCTGACTTCCTGCAGGCTCCCCAGGAAGGGCAAAGCTAGGCTTGGGGGGGCAGCAAAGTGGGTCCTGACGGGCGACACGGTGTGAAGACAGTGTGGGTGTGGGTTCCAGAGGGGAGGCCCGCTGCCAGGGCACCAGGGAGGCTTTCTGGGTCATAGAGGAGAGGCCCAGGAGGGAGGCTGATAGCCCGGAAGTGGTGTTCTTGAAACTTGTCTTTTACTTTCCACTATCACATTTTTGTGGTCTGTGCTATTATTTGCTTAACAATTTTATTTAAATTAACACCCATTTAAATATTAACCTGTTCCTAAACATTAACATTCTATCCACTAATATCTGCCTAGACTAATAAATAAAAGATAAAGCATTAAAATAAACACATCACTATTAAATGTCTTAAGTGCTCATATCTGCCCCATCTAAAAACACTGCCCAGAGTTATATCTGGTACCACCGAGACACTGGCCAGCCTTGACCCACGTCCTCTGGGCATGACCTCCAGTTCCATGAGTAGCTTCATCCAAGGACACATACAACTCCCATATCAGTACTCGGTGGCTCCTTGGGAGACAGCAGGAGCCGCATTATACCTGGACCCCTCCCAGCCCCGATCCCTCCCAGCCCTGACCCCTGCCCTTCTACAGCCAGAAATGGACTCCCCAGCCTCTCTGGTGCTTCCACTGGGACGGCATGTTCAGCCCTGCCTTGGGCCAGCACTTTCTGGCGTGGTCATGTGTCACCACCTGGAGCCAGGAGTCCTTGTCACACAGCACAGACAGCTTCCCTAGTGAGCCCAGCATTCAATCAGAGCCCGACACAGGGGTTCTACAGCGCGGGACATCTGTGTCTGTTCCCTTCTCCCCTGACACTGGCCACACGCCCCAAGTGCACCCACAGCTCCCCGACTTTGCAGTCCTGGCCTAGGATTTCCCTGGAGGACATTGGAGTGTGCAAGGCACGGGAGGGACAGTGACCAGGGCCTCATCACTGCTGCTCTGCCCGGGGCCGCTGTCGACCGGCCACGTGCTGATGGCTTCTCCTTTCCTGCAGGCTTCAGGAGGACCTGGACTCAACCACCCCGCATCTGTTACAGCCCAGCTCTGGAGGCTTCCTGTGCAGGCAGGTGCGTGGGTAGACTCTGCCCTTCTATTGCAGAATCTGACGAAGGCTTGTTCTCCAAGTGAGCTCGTTCGCTCCTTCAGCAAAGAGACATCACATCGTTATCTTCTAGAGCCCGAGAAGATGGTGAACTGAGTCTGTGTCAGGTGCTGCCGTCCAGTTCCTGTTTCAATCCTCCCTAGTTACCTTGAAAGCTCCAGTACCCCGTGATTCTAGAAACATCAGAAAGGGTCTTAATAGGACTCACCAGGAATCCCTAACATCAGAAAGGAAAGTTTAAAAGAAATGTAAAGGGAGGAGGTTAATAAGTTCAGAGGGGGTTCCAGGTAAGATGGGGCTGGGGGGGTGAAGGCAATGGACTATGGCTTTAGCTCTGCCAAATCATTAAGACATGTTTATCTAGAATTATGTATTGCATGGCTTCATTTTTTTCAGTAAAAATGCTTATTTTTAATAATTTTTAAAACTAAAAAATTAAATCCTTATTTCATTGCCACCTAAAATGTGTTTGTGAATCATGCAACTCCCCAGGCTGTTCTGAACATGATTCTCACTGGAAGAGCAAGTCCCAACGTGTTCAACGGTTGTGAGAAAGGGGAGGCTCAGGAACTGCTGCACGGAGTCCTGGCCCGCAGTGACGTTGGCTACCTGCAGTGGGGTCGGGATGCCTCCCAGGATGACAGACTCTCACAGGTGGGTGCCCCGGATTCTCAGCTTCGCAGCTAGCACGTCAATAGTGTGACAATGTTTAAAGTCTCTCTATCAAGGCAGCTCTGAGCTCTTCCTTCCTATACTGTATTTCTCTATACTTCTAACCCCCCCACACACACACACAAGGACACACACAGGACACATGGACACCCACACACACACACACACGGAACCATGGACACACGGATACACACAGATATTCAGTGTTGGCATGGAGATCTCCAGGTCTATACTGGACATAAAGACTGTAACCAGTCTACACAGTGGAAATGGAACTATAAAACCCTGTATTGGATACATAATCTTGTGTAAGATACTTTATGCATTTTAGTGTACACAGCGCACAGGTAACAGCGCAATACATGTAAACATTTTTTAAAACAATGTTTGAAGTGTACAGATAAGAGGACAGCCCATCTTGTCCCCAGGAGCCACAGATCCCTTCTCAGAGGTAAACACCCCCAGCCATGGGTCCTCCCTACCCTTTACTTATGCAAATGGATGTTCTGTTCTACACATTAATGAGAGCCTTCCTAGAGACACTGGGAGAAAGGGACCCCACTTAGGGAACCTTGTCCACCCTGTTTCCAGGGCTGCAGGGCTGAAAGGCGCAGCCCATCAGGAGTTGAGTGGGTCAGGATTCTGCAGCGCCAACAGGGAGGAGGCGAGCCGTCGCCCACCACCCATCACTGCTGCTGTGGGATGCTTCCACTAATGTGTCCATCCTAAGCCCAGCAGCCAGGCCAACTCCATGACACGGCCCTTCTCTGGGTGGTCCTGGGACAGCAGGGGAGCCTCAGTGCAATGCTGCCTGTCCTCCAGGCCACCCTCTCCCCTGCTCAGCACCTGCCTGCCCTTCAGCTCCCCTGGTTGCCCATGGCATCCTGACGTCCACTACTTCATCCTCTCTGCCCCCACTGAAGTGTCCAGTTACCTTGTCGTTCATGAAATAAGCATCTGGTCCCGCACCCAGTGACATCAAGAAAACAGTGTCCGACTCTGGTGGAATTGGCATGTTTTGGGTGCAAGTGTGCTGTGAAGGTTCCCTTATAGCTCCTGAGTTGGTCATCTAGGCCCACCATACAGAGGATGAGAAGTGACAGACAAACTAAGGACCTAGTCCAACCCCGCCCCGAGTCCCTTCAGACCCGCTTCTTCCCCTCCTCTTCCCCACACGCCTCCGTCCACTTGGAGCCTACTTTGCACACTAACAGGGACGTCTCCGCTGATCCAAGAGCCTCTCCTTTCACTGCGTCCAACAGGCAGCACCCACGGCTCCTGTGACACTGCACTTTGAGTACGTCCCCGGCAGACTGGACTCATCATTGGGATGAAGTCCCAAGTCATTGTTTCCAGACAACTTTGGAATTCACCTTAAAATCTCACAAATACAATGAGAGGAAAGCTAAGCCAGAAATAGGGGATATGTAGATCCCATTCCACACGTTTTTCTTCTCTTTCAACCCTCCGTGGCCTCCTGGCATCTGGTACCTACCAGAGCCCAGCAATACGCCAAGATTTGGTTGGAGAGAAATGGAGGCTACATGGGGCTGAGTTTCAAGGGAGGGGAACCCAAAAATGACAGCAATGATTTAGCATTTTGTTCGATATCACAAAGCTTTCAAAACACTCTTAGATAATCCTCGAGTTCTGTCATGTCTTTCCAAATTCTCTGCTGTTAGTTGCTTGATGTTTTTTCTTTAAATCAACTTACTTTTATAATTTGGGTCTAACCTTTTCTGCAGCTGTATTATAAACCCCGGGCTTGATGCACTCTCCCCCCAATATATATTTAAATAAGTAAACAAATATTTTAGGCAGGAGGATCACAAGATTGAGACTAGTCTGGGCAAATTAGTGAGACCCTGTCACCAAAATTTAAAATGAAAAGGGCTGGGGATGTGGCTTAGTGGTAGAGCAACCCTGGGTTCAGTCCCCAGTACCGTAAATAAATAAGCACATACATAAATAAATCAATTCATTCCTGGTGCCACCAGTCATGCCACATGCCACCAACGGACACATACACCACATTTGGAACCTGGTGTAAAGGTGACAAAGCTCCCACAGTGTGTGGGAAATCATCCTGGCTTGGTCATCAGCAGACTTGACCGCAGGCCTTGCCCTGCCACTTTCAGGGATGTGCCGTGGACCAGCACTGACCCTCTCTGAGCTGGTTTCCGGTTCTGCACACATCTGCCCTGCAACCAGAGAACTGAGTGAAGAGCAAGCGCTGTCACGGACGCTGAAGCTGCTGGAAAGCTTCATGTGCTCATTCAGGACTTCCTGATAGATGACACGAGGTGTAACATGGAAGCCAGGACCCTCAGCCTCTCCTAACTGGGAGCTCTATGTCCAGAAACAGAGGGGCCATTCTGGGCCATACGTGGACGCACACCAGCCACTGTACCACACACGGGCACAGGTGACAAGTGCCGCAGGACACAGATGTGGACCTGGCTGCACACTGGACTCCCCAGAAGAGCTTTGGAAACTGCTAACACCTGGGGCAAACCCAAAACTGTCCACTTCATGAGTGCGGGACTCGTGCAGCCCCCCGGGGCCTTGCATTACCAATGACTGCTTGATAAGGACCCCTGTATTTTTATTTTGCACTGGGACCCATGAAATTTGTAGTCATTTCTGCCCAAAGACACTTTCTTTTGGTCTGGAGGACACTGGACACAGGAGATGCTGATGTATGCCAGGGTCAGTCGTCTGTTCCTAAGCGGGACCTCGAGACCTCAGCACTGGAATGCCCGAGCACTAGGCTTCTCTGCTGGGGTGGGGGGTGGGGGCGTCCTGGGCTATTAGCAGTGTCCTCGCCTCTAGCACCATGCCCAGGTCACCACCAGAAATGTCTTCAACATTTTCAAAAGTCCCCTGGGTTCAAGTTGCCCTGGTTGAGAATCACTGCAAGAAGGGCAGGGCGGAGGGTTCAAATCCATTTAGGCTGGGCGAGCCTGACTCACGGGGCGAGCCTGACCCACGGGCAAACCCAACTCTCGGTGGGAACCCGACCCACAGTGCGAACCCAACCCACGGTGCGAAGACCCAGAAGCTAGCATCTTACCTGAGCTTGCTGTCAGCTTCAGAAGGCTGCCAGGTTTTTGCTCCTTTTAACATTTACCAAGCTCGGGAATAGCCTCAGACCTTATCCTAACTGAACATTGAACAGGTGTTTGCAAAATAGCTACTGAGTTGCTCTGAGAAGAGGGAAAGAGGACTCAGACAGAGAGTCAGCAGCGCCCAGAGACCAGCCCTGGGTTTTTCTGGAACATATTTCTTTCTACACAAGTCAGCTCAGACTCATGGAGCTGCTGAATCTTGCTCTAAAGAAAATCACCTGCAGTCTAAAATACCCTCTAATAATAAAGAATAAGCTTGCCAGAACCTTAAAGTCATAGCACAAGATCAAAAAAGGAGCTTTCCTGCTGGCACGAGGGCAAGATGTGCCAGACCACGGGTCCTCCAGGAGGGTTATCCAGTCGTATCTGTGGGCACTTGGGGTTTGGTTCCAAAAACAGGGTATTGAAGAGCAACCATAGGCTGATGGTTTGCTATCTTACAAACATGTTAAGCACATGCATGTAAAGTTGGTTTTACCTGCAGGCAGTTTTTTTTTTATTCCTTACATATCAGTTCATTATTTGGGATAAAACTGATCCCTAACTCATATGTAGTGTTGAAGTAGCTTCCTACACATACGCATGTGTGTGTGTGTTCTCCACCTTGCCGACATGTGGCAGTTAAGGGAAGTCTATATGACGGTATTTATTCATCCTGGGGACAGCCACTGTGTTCTGGCTTCCTGGGGGGCCATCTGCAATGATTTCCTTTAATCCTCACTTCCACTCAAAACTGAAATCACTGTTGTTTCAAGTCCCAGCTTGGTCATTCGCCTTAGAGATGAGGAAGACCAAAGCGCAGGACGTGCAGGAAGTTGCCCAAACTCACCAGCCAGGCACGCAGCAGAGTTAAAACCCGGTTAGTTCTATCTTCATTCAAAGACCCAGTTCTGTCCCCTCTGCCGTGGGCTGTTTTCCAGTCAATGATAAGCATATGCCTGACAGTCCCTAAATTCCACTTCACCATCAGCCCTTTCACAGTCCCTTCTAAACACAGCTCTGTATTCTACAGTCTGTAACACGTCATGCGCACATGGACTGGTGTGGGCCCAACATTGGGACAGTGGTCAATCACGGCTAGGTTTCAGAGGGCATGACCATCATGCTCAACCAGCAGGGACTTCACCCCTGGCTTCTAGGTTGTGAGTTCGCTGTGATCGTGAACTTCAGGGGCCTGTGTACAGGCTCTGCCTCCGTCGACTCCAGTTTGGTGGGTCACACCTGTCAGGAATGTGGAACTTCTAACCACAGGACAAGCTCGGTGGTACTCAGAGACGTGCTAACCAGAAGACCCCAGTGGACCAGACGACTAACACTGCACAGTATCCCAGCATTGACCTGAGGCACATTGCCCAGCTGGAGTCTCCCCGGGGAAGACCAGAGCTCCACGGGGGCTGCAAAACAATCCCCCTCAAATGGCAGGATTGAAGACCCTCCCTAGCAACTGCCCTTCCTTTCCCCTGAGGCACAGTGACTCCACCCAGCACCCATGATGTACAACTGGGCAGGTAGGTGCTTTATGGGTATGTAGTGGCCTGTCGAGGGGAGGTGTGACAAACCTGAGTGTGATATTTATGTACTGTACTGATAACAAAAACCTAACGTAAGAAAGGTCTCTGAGTTTGAAAGGACAGCTCGTGCTCTCTGTCATCGGGGCTGTGCTGCCCGGTGGCCTGTCCTCCCCCGCCTCTGTCTTTCCCAACTCCATCTCTTCTGATTCTGCAATCCAACTGCAGAGACTACAAAAACACTTGTCTTTCAACCCAATGTCACAGCCCAGTGGGTGACATTTAAAAAAAAGAAAGAGAGAAGATGGAGCTGTCATTAGTTGACATGGCAAGCCCCCCAGAGCCCACCAGACTGACAGTTCCTGCAGGACGGGGCCAGCTCCCTGCAAGATGAGGCTCTATTTTGAAGCTTCCCTGATACTTTCCTATTGGAGGGTACAGGTTTGTTTGTGAGGTTCCAGTACCTAAGCGAGAACATAAAGCAGTTTGAATCTAACACCATCTGGAAAGCCTTGGGAGGTTCACATTATCCTCACACCTGCCGCTGAGAAGAGAAATCAACTCTCATTTTTGGAAGGGATTGAAGCCATTTAGGTCTGGCCCGAGTTAGTCCCCAGCACCCTGGAAGCACTTGCCACGGTCCCAGCGGTGCCCTTTCCCTCTTTACATTTCCCTTTAGAGAGTCTGGTAGGGGAAATCCAACCCTGAAAGTACCAGCTAGAGCTGCGCTTACTGCACTCTGCTCTGGGCCTCCGAGACCGCAACCTGCAACCACCGTCCAGTTTGTCTTCACAACATACCTGCAAGCTCGGTGAGGGACGAGACACGGACTCCGTGTTCCAGGTGGCAGAGATGAGAGCCAGGCTCTGTTATGCTCAGGAATCGTCACCAGGACCCAGAGCAACGTGGCCAACACCTTTCTCCCATTCAGATTGTCAGCCTGGGGCCTCGGGGACTTGGTACCAAACTCGTCACGCAGCAACACGCTCTGAGCACCATCGCTGTAGGCCACATATAAAAGAATTACATGGACTCGGTTGTGGCCCTCTCTGTGTGGAATCTGTCCATCCTTCTTCCTGTCCTTCCAATGCTACCTTGGTCTGAAGGATGTGTGGTATGTGAAGCTTGGTCGCTGTGTACACAGCAGCTATGGCTTATTGCACCAAGAGTGAACCTAAGGAGAAAGGTGTCTTATTTATAGCACCTCTGTATCCCAATTTAATTTCCTGCTCACCATGGCAACATGCACAAATTCAGACTTGGTGGAATCTCACCAATAAAACATACTTGGATCCTGCTTTGGGAGTAGCTGGTAAACGGTGTCTATCCAGCAATACAAATTATTAGAATGGAAAATTTCAGTCCAACTGCTCATGTAAGGGGCCATGTCTGACTGGCTTGGGGCAAGAGGTGTTTTGTTGGTTTCTGCAGGACTGGCATAAGCCAGGTGTATTCTCATGGTCATCTTCAGGCCCCCTCAGGGAGTTAGCTCCCCACGCACCATGATGGTCCCAGATGACAGTCTCCTCTCCACCACATCTCCCCAGGTAGCCATGGAGTCTGCCTGCTCAGGGGACAGCTGGTCACCATGGGGGGCCGGAGGTGGCTGTACTTGGACTACTTCATTTTCCTCCTCCTTGAACAATATCTGGGGTAACTTTGAGTTCAGGAAAGAAGCTGTGGCCTGAGGTGGCAGTGCGTGGATGTGGGCCTGGAGAGGTGCCGTGGAAGTTCACCTCCTTATGATCCTTCTATGAAATGATGTTCCATAAGTGCATGTTCTATTTCATCCATCCAGGCATAATGTACAGGGACTTCCATTGATTTGAAGCCAGCCAGAATGTCCACCTGAAATTCCAGTGGAATGACAGTTGATGACAAACAGCCCTCCCTCCATCTCCCAGTTTATCCACATTTTCCAACCTTAGCAATTCCATGTCCTTTGTTGTGTTTTGATTATACATGATCTTAATGTAGGGAGAGCAGCAAGAAACCTAAGAAGGTGGCTTATTGTGTTCCTGATGACAAGTTTCAAGTGAGCTGGACCAGGGGCAGCTTCAGCAGCACATGCTGCTGCATTCTGACCAGCCCCAGGCCCACACCCACACCCATGCCCACTGAATATGTGGGTATGTCAGACACTCAGTGGGCCTCAGCCAGGAGGAGGAGAGGAGCACCCACCAGGAGCACGTTCTGACTGAGGTGCTGGTTCTAAGACCACCAACTAAAGCTAAGGTCGTTTCCTTAAAGCACGGTAATAGAATCTTTCTCTGGTAGCTAAAAGCAAAATGCTTAAAGACGAAAGCCTCTCTGATTCATCCACTCACCCACAACTGAAGAGCATGAACAGAAGAAAATGAAGGAATTTGAACAGAACTATTGAGAAATCAAAATGTCAAGTTATTAGCCTTGGGTTTACAGAGCATGTAATAATTTTCCAAAGCTGGATATTCTATAAAATAGAATTTGTTCCTGAACAAAGAGTAAACTCTGAGGACTGAGAAGAAAAAAAAATGGCAATGTTGGGTCCTTCCGTTGTAGGATAGGACCAAGCTAGAGGGGGTGGGGAAGGAGGTCTTGAAACTTCTGGTCACCGTGTGGAAATCCTGGGGTTCTCTGTAGCTCATTGTTTATCTCTTTAAGTAGAAGCTAGATTGTCCTTAACGTTTAAAAAATTGTTTTTATGAATTCTGAAGGAAGTCTTTTTCAAAATAGGTGTTTCCCCAAGTCTTTAATCAAAAATGTAACTATTTTTTTATAGAAATACACTACCACATCCTGGTACCTGCAGGGGCCACTGATACTCGGGCCACTGCTCCTGCTCCTTGGCCCCGCAGTGTGCTGTTGTGTGAGTCTAGTCACCAGCCGTGGGAATTCAGGAACTGACAGTTACCTGGAAGAAACAGAAAACAAGCTGGTTAAACCAGTGAAGTTGGTGTCACATGGGGTATGACCAGACACCGCCCTCGAGGACACCTTCCCAGCTAGAGTGGCCGGGAGCCTGCTGCGTGTGCCGTGGTCTGTGGTCCACTGCCGTAGCTTTCTCCTGCCTGCTAAGCGTCTCTCTTGTGCAGCTGAAGTGGTGAGCAGACACCTGGCCACCTGCTGAATGAAATGCTGTCCTGTCTTGGGAACAGAGCAGAGGCCCTCCTCAGTGACAGAGTCACGGTTCTCTGACCCCACCCTGCACTCCCATCCTGTGCTGTTCTTTACCTCGCCTTAAATCCAAAGGAAGACTCCTCCACCCCTCCACGAGGCCACCAAAAGCAGTTTGAGAATATAATCCATTAGAGAGAAACTGCAGCGTCCCCCTTGCCCCACAGAAATGCAGAATCCTGCCTGAGGACACGAGCTGGTCCCTGAGGAGGACTCGGGCTGGGCCTCACAACACAACACACACCACCCCGCGCAGGTGTGCACACACACACACACACACGTGCGCGCGCACACACACACACATACACACAGAGAAAGAGAGCGCCTCCAAGTGATGGTGCCTTGCCTCTGCGGGGTGGTGAGGCCCACATTTCCTCTCCTGCCCCTCTCCCCTCCAGGTGGGCAGCATGCTGAAGACCCCCAGATTTCCCATCTGGCTGTGTAACATCAATGGAAACTGCAGCGTCCTTTTTTGCACAAACAGGCAGCTCTTATCAGACTGGAAAATGGAGCGTGTCTTTGATCTGTACCTCTACAGTGGTCAGCGCTCGCAGAGGAGGCCCGCGCATCTTACCGTAGGTGAGCACTTCAGATCTGGGCCTGCGGGCTCTGCTGGGCCCACAGAGACGCAGCGGCCATTGATTAACACCTGTGAGGTAGTCACACTGGCTCTGCAGGAAAGCGCTTGGGCTCAGTCCTGAAAGGAAGCCTGGCACAATCCCACAGGTCTAAACCCAGCCTTCAATGTGGGCATTCTACACCCTGGAAAAGGAAGGGGCGCAGTAGGAAAACACAGAGAAACAAACAACTTAGGTACGAGAAAACACAAAGGGCAAAGAGGCAACTTTTCAAACAGCCTTGTCCAGGACTTTTTATTTTTGCAGTATGTAATGCCTGAGGAGAGACATTAAAAAAAGAAGAGAAGGGGAAAAGTGGGGAGAGGGAGTTCCAACTGGCCGATTCTGTGTCACAACCAGACATCAGGTGATCATCCAGTGGCAAGATCAGACAAACTAGGGGTGCATTTCTGTTCAGACTAGCTCAGAAGGCACCTTGGAGGGCTTGCCCTGGGCCAGAGTCTGGCTGGCCACAGGAAAGCCCTCGGGGGATGAGGCACAGTCCCCACCATCCTCATGAGGTCCTCCTCATCACTCTGTCGTGCACTGGCCCTCGGACACGGTCCTGAAGCAGGCAGGCTGGAGTCTGTATCGGGCAGCCTTGGCTCTCTCTCTGGAGCCTGGCCATATCCCAGTCAGCACTGGGCACCGTATCCTGGCATTACATCATCCTCCATCACTGTCACTGACTTGGAAAAGTAACCGAGTGACCATCTTATCTGTGCAGCTTCTAATTCTTTTTCTTTGTTTGTGAAAAACACATATTAGCCCATTTAATTTAGGGTGACATTGACAAGATGTTCCTTAAAATATATTGCCATTTCTAATTTAACTTTCCTCTTTGAGGAAGCCACGGTGTTTTTATTAGCTTGCAGGCAGCCCACACATTCTGTTCTGGGCCCTGTGTTGAAAGCTCCCCTCACATTAACCCATGCGACTCCCCAGAGTCCTCCGAGGTGGGTGTGGGCCTCCCTCCACTTCCCCAGCTCTAAGGCCACAGCCCCCAGGCCCACCTCCTGCCCAGCCTCTCTCTTCTCCCTCTGTCCTGGCCTCCTCGGGGAGGGTGTGCATGGATTGGGGTAGACGCTGGTGTTCCTTCCCCCAGATACACACTCCCATCACTGGGAGAGGGGCGGACGTGAAGACGGACACAGACCCGGAAGACGGTTCTCTCCCCTGGAGATGGCAATCAGAACCAAGTGGAGAGAGGCCACTATCACCTGGAATGGGACTGGTCCCTTTTTCTAAAGAGAAAACCAGGTTGTGCAATAAAGTCTAAGTCTCTGAACTGTTGGAGTGCAAAAGCCAGGGTGGGCATGGGTGATTTCTACATTCCCGTCATGAGCCCCATAGAAATTACTACAAGTAGCCTTTGGTTTTCTCCCTGCTAAGTCCCCCCACCGCAGTGCCATCGGCATTGGCATCATAGAGAGACAGCTCTGGCACCAGGGTCTTCCCAGGGGACCCTCAGCTCCTTAACCTCACACCTTCCTTTCACCCAAGGACGATAGGAAGCCTCTCCTGAGCCTGCTCTTTCCAAGTTCCTCTTCTGCTCTGGTTCTTCATGGGGACTACAGGAGCAGGCAGCCAGCTTCCATTTGGGGGTGACGTCATCAGCAGTACATCATCTCCTCTCAGTCATGGCAAGAACACAAGCCTTCTCGGAGACTCCTGGCAGGGGGACCATTCCCCTCCAAGGACACGCTCACCTGCCCACGTGGGCGAGTTCTTGTCCTCAAATGGTAAACGGGCTCCTTGGGCTTAAAGGGAGCTCCTCCTGGTGGGCTGGTCACTCTGGCCAGGTGCAGGGGCCCCAAGTGGTCAAGGAGAGCCGGCCAGGACATACCCTCTTTCCATCGCGGTTTTGCTGCATTCTTTCCAGTGTTGAATTTGTTTCTTTTTCATAAGACAAATATTAATGATATCAATAAACAAAAACTGAGGCATGTCTTATTCTCTGTAAAATAAGATCCTGGATAAAAATAAAACCTCTCATGTCAGTGTTTACAGAGGAAAACGGTTCTTTTAAGCATGGGGTCCCTCTGTTCTGTTAAATGCCTTCCTATGTTTTGAAGAGATGGAGTCACACATATTCTTTCTAGAAGATGTCCCTGGGAACCACCTAGACCTTGCTGGTCTGCCAACTCACAGACTTAGGGCTTGGAATTTGGAAACCAAGGGTCAGTTTCCAAAGCACGACTTTTCTGCACTCGTTGTCCACATTAATTATTAAGTGCATTTTCATTTGGCTCCAGAACAATGTTTAACTTAAGGAACATGCAGAAAATGAAACTTCAAGGTGAGTAATAAATTATTTCAAAAGAGAAAGCCAATTTGGCTTGGATTACTGATTACACTGTCTTTATCATCAGTGTTTTCATTTGGGATTTTAACACATCAGATAAATGAGTGAGTCCCTACAGACCCTGGTCTTATTTGGTCTTAGACGTAGCCATGTTGCTTTTGCTGAGCTGCTGGCCTGTGAGGGTTTAATGAACACTGGGTTGTTACTTACTCAATGTCCCTCTTGGTGTTGACAGCTGGAAAGCTTGGAGCAGAATTAGGAATCACATTAAGTGCACTGGTGAGAAGCACTTAACTCTAAGAGATCTCACAGGAGCCTCGGACAATGAGGTCATTCCTTTCTACAAGAATGGCCTAGCTAGGAGGCCCACAGCCCTTAGCTCAATCCTGCTCATCCTCTGGGACTGAGCACCAGACACTGGGCAAAGAACAAAGTCAAGGTCTGCAGAGGACAGCAGAATGGCTGTTGGTAGGTGACCAGTAGGTCCCTGGCAGCAGCATAGACCCCACAAAAGGCATTTGTAAAGCAGCTCACCCCTGTTACCATATTCTGTTTCTGCCCTTATTTCCCTTTGAATTTTTAATCTGTTCATAATTTATGTCAGTTTGCCATATTTTTTATGTTGTTGTAATCTCTGTTAAATTATTCCCAGAACAAGTCTATAAATAAGTAAAATAATGCAGGAAAGATTAAGTACCTATGTTTTATATGTAAAGATATAATAATTATGATATGTAAGGGTATTAATCACTTTGTATGTCAATGTTGGTGAAGATGAGTTTTCCTCTTATAAACAGGGCACCCAGCAAAACTCGCATTTTTTTGAGGTGAAGCTATACTATTTAGAAGAAGCTAGAAATTTCCTCACTTTGAACTTCTGTGTTTTGAGAAAAATGACTCAAATTGTCCTTTTACCTTCTCAGACTTAAAGCAGGAGAAAATTATTTGCTTGAAGATGGAGATATTAATTTTTCTGAATAGTGACCTAAACCAACTGTGTCTTTAATGGAGCTTGGAGGAGATGGCAAATATTTCTCTTCTGTAAATATTAACATTAGATTATTATGTCCCCCTGCCCCCAAATCATTACTTGTTCTTCAAGGAACAACATGGATCATGTTTCCAGTACATGCTCACCTGTGTCACAGGCCAGGTAAGACCAGGACAGGGACAACAGACCTGAGGTTCCCTGCACCTCACCCTGCAGAAGTAACAGAGAAGCTGGTGTCACACTGTCCAGATCTGTGCAACCTTTGGCCACACTGTGACCTTGATTCAGGTAGCACACTATGGACACCTACGTCAAATGTCACAATAGCCTTCAGGCCTTGGAGACTAGACCAGCTGTTGGCTCATTCCACCAGGTGGCTTAGCATTCCCCTGCGCCAGGTACTGTGGGGTTCTGGGAAATGCGGGGAGTGAGTCAGACACCCCTTCTTCTCCTCCTCGAGCACCTGGGCTCTTCTTAGATGGCACTAACCCACTTTAGTGGACATACACTTGGAAACCCGGTGAGCATTCCAAGGGAAGGGACTCTGGACGTGTCCTCTCAGAGTTCAGGACTCATGGCCAAGAAAGGCGTCTCCCAGGAGGATCTGGAGGCCTGGAGAGGCACCTAGGAGAGCAGACGGGGTGAAGGAACTGGAGAAGCTGCTGAGCTGGGCTGGAGAGCAGGAGGAGGAGGCTGGAGAGGAGGAGGAGGAGGCTGGAGAAGAGGAGGCTGTAGAGAAGGAGGAGGAGGAGGCTCTGGAGAGCAGCCTCAGACCATGGCGTTGAGGTGCCTGGGAAGATTCTAAGAGGCCTGAGAAGATCTGCATTTTGAAAGGTGCCTCAGTGTGGAAAACAGAATAGCAAGAGCCCAGACGGATGTAGAGACCAGCTGGGCGGCCGTCCCAGTGGTGGGGCCAGTGATGGCCAGAGCAGAGGGCTGGTAATTCACGCAGCTGGAACACCTGTCGGTGACAGCAGAGAAGGCAGGACAGGCCAAGGTGCCGGAGAGAGGGAAGCAGGGGTCTGGAAGGACGTCCAGGCTCCAGTGGGAGCCTTGGTAGGTCACACCTTCGCTGTGTTTGGGCGCAGGAAGGGAACAGCAGGCTCAAAGGGAAGGAAATGCCAAGTTCATGTCCTTCACTACACGGGGAGCTGAGAGGAGGGATCAGGAGCATCTAGAGCAGATAAACACACCCGGGAGTCACAGAGAGTGGGTCACAGGATGGCCTGGGGTGGGGTCACATACAGAGAAGACCAGGCAGGCAGAGAGCCAACCTGATGCTGACCCGAGGATCCCAGTGTCCCTCAAGTCCACGAGCCCCGCAGGGAGGCCGGAAAGATAGCCAGGAGGCAGGGGGAAGCCCGAGGTGAACTCGACTGAACCATGGCAGGCATTCCCCTGCCCATGCTGGGGGAGGAGGCAGGCCCGGGAGAGAGGAGAAAAGCTCTTCCCACCCCAAGCCCTCGGCCAGAGCTGGGGGCCAGGCACAAGGCCTGGACCAACACTGGGGAACCCAGCCAGGTGGCAGAGAGCTGCGAGGAGCCCAGACACAAGAAGGTAAGGCTGGGTTTCCCTCGTTATGACAGCATTGTGCTGAACTAAGGTGATAACCCTAACCTGTCGTTCTCTGGGCGAGAGAGGGATCTGCCTCACCCCAGGGGACTTCCCAACACCCGGAGAAGTCAGTCCTGCAGTGGGAGGGCCTCCTGAGGAGCCCAGAGCGACAGACCAGTAAGGAGTAGCCAAGGCCCAGCTGAGGGCACAGGTGACACAACAGAAAATGCAGCAGAAAAGCCCGGCCTCAGGGGAGGCCACCTAGTGGACAAAGGCAGGTAACACCACTGCCCGCAGGCTGACGCCGGAGCAAAAGGCCACCCCACCTCAGGAGAAAATGGCAGTGACAGAGGAGCACATTTTGGCATAAAAACAAAAGGTACCAGCAGCCATCAGGAGCTATCTAAATAAAAGGTGACTTTAGGAAATAACTGTGTTAAAAAGCCATCAGAGAGGATCACGTTTGAATGAATTCGAACAGTTATTTTCAGAGAACGGGTTTAAACTTAACCGTGTTGAAATGTGTTCATATCACGCCTCTTGTCCTAGAAGGACCTGGGATGGCTGATAGCTGGTGAACCTCCTGGAGAACTCGGTATCTTAAGTTGCTGTTGCTGTTTCTCCAGTGGTTAAACCAACAACACCCCAAACCAACCAAACAGAAACCCTTTCCACCACTGTCCACAAGGTGGAGCTCTGAGAGAGGCTTCATCAATCTCTCCCCAGCAAAACCGTACAAGGCAGGATGGCAATTCAGTCACGCGCATGCACACAAATACTCACAGACCCAGGGTGTCTATAACATTGGTGTGGTGGATGCTTAGTCTTCGAGACACTTAGGATTGGGGTCCCTGAGCACAGGGGCAGGACAGCGCTGGTGGAGGCACCCTCCCCTGCTCCATTCCACCCAGGTGGTTCCATGTCCACAGCTGCCTCCCTCCTTCCCACCTAGACCATCACCGTAGCCTGTCTCACCTGGCTTCTTGTCCCCTCCCAATCCTTCCTCCACAGGGCAATCAGTGACCTTTTACAGAGTCAAGTCTGATTATGTGATAGTAACTCCTATCATGGTCACTAGTATGCACTTAGGACAAAATACCCCAAACTTCGCAATTTCTGCAACAGCCTACAGGATTTGGCCCCTGCCCCATCTCATGCCAGACTCACCTGGGGCACTCCCTCAGATCTCAGCTTAAGCCACCTCTGCCTCCACCTCCATTCCCATTAGGCCCCAGTGCCTGTCTCGGCACCTGGCCCTTTGCCTGCCACTCTCTATGATTGGCAGTTGCGTTCTCATTTGTGTGCTTATGAGCTAAACACCCAGCTGCCCACTGACCAGCCAGGCTCAAACAAGGCTGCCTCCAGATCCTTTTACATACTTCAACGTTATCAAGGATCCCAAAGGACTTTTATTTACCTGGGTTAGATCTACTGACCTTTATTCCATCAGAAATCAAAACAAAAATTGGCTGAATAGTTATCTATTAATTCATTTAAAATAATAAAACTTAATACATACTAACCTTTAAAGGTATGTATGAGAAACAACTATATTTTCCAAAGGAAAAAAGTCATGAAAAGAGGCATTATTTTACATTTCCATAAATATTGGGGGTTTTTTGTTTGTTTTGTGTTGTTTTTGGTGTGGTGCTAGGGATTGAACCTAGGGCCGTACTCATGCTAGGCAAGTGCTCTGCCCCTGGGCTACATCCCCAGCCCCTTTTCAACTTGATTTTAAGACAGCTCTTGCTAAGTTACTCCTCCTGCCTCAACCTCCTGAGCAGCTGTGATTATGGGGGAGCACCACTGCGCCCTGCCCTTAAACCCTCAGCGGTCAGTTTAAAACAGGACAGCTATATTCTCACTTCTGCCTCTTCATTCCAACTGTTATGTGCTGAGAGCCACAGCCGAGTCGGAATGGCCCCTGGCATTTTGCCAATAGTATTGATTGACAAGCGAGGCATTACTATCCGCCTCGGCAGCTACTTCGCAGTTCTCACGCTACTTTGGAGTTCTCATGGGGATTCCCGGGGATTCCCGGAGAGTTCCCATTGGTTGGGGAAGTGCAGGAGGAAGGATTTCTGGAGGATATTTCCGGCTGCTGGTTCCTGGACAAGCCGAGTGGGGTTCGGGAGGAGTTCCCAGGAGCGTGTGTGGAGCGTGCTGGTGGAGTTCAGAAATAAAGTTTGTTCCTGCTTCAGTGGCTCGTGATTTGTGCCCAGCCAGACTGCGGCAGTTATGATATGTTCTTTTAGTTGAAAAATATGAAGAAAATTGGCCTCAGATATTTAAGGAAAAGGAAGGCGGAATTTGATGGCTCTGTGGCTCTCCCTTGATACTACACCAAAACTCTGTAGTTGTCATTTCTTAAGGGTCAGTTGCAACATGGAAACTGAAATCACATGGATGAATTTTGCAAGTCTGTCCCATAAAAATCCATGAATGTATCTGGCACTTTGAATGGATCTTTCCCAGGCATTGATCATTTGGGAAATATTGCTTCATCAAATTATGAACAACATTACATGTTACAATTTAATACCAAAAATTTCACATTAGTAACTTTTACCACAGTCTCGTCAGAGAAGTCTTGGAGTATTAGAAACTGACCCCAGGACAGGCAAATCAGACATACAGGCTTCATTCTAAGAAAAAAATCCCAGGCTGGTGTTTATTGTTATTGCTGTTATCTGTTAATTCTCTCACCCAATGGTGCATAATTTTTTTAGAGAAAAATCTGATTTTCTTGTGAAATTTTCTATGGAATCCCAACACGCAAAGCAGAGAGACGCACAGCTTCACTGCACAGAGCAGAGTTGGGGCCCCTTGTCTGTTGCCCTTGTCTCCGTTCCCACCCACGTGACCCATTCCTTAAATCTTGTAGCTCCCCGGCAAGCCACACTCACATGCTGTCCTTGCCTGTGGAACTACTCAGATTTATTTTGGTGGGATAAATCAACACAAACTGGCTTTCTTGTGAAAGAGGAAAAGTGCTGACTCCCTCTTTGACAGACCCAGGGGCAGCCTGCTCCTCAGCACCAAGGGGACGAGGCAGTCCAGCACTGTCACTGGACCTGGCCTCCTCTGCTTCTCTGCTCTGCGGTCTGTCTCCTCTCAAAGACAAGCCCCCTCCGACTAGCAAGATGTCCGCCTGTCACGGTTTGGATGTGGGGTGTCCCCCAAAGCTCCTGTGTGACACAGCGCAAGACTCTGAGCCTGATCAGTATGCTAACCCTGATAGGGGTTAACTGGGGGGCACCTGGAGGTGGGGGGTTGTGGTGAGCCGCTTCTGCCGTTTCTGCAGACTATGGTCGCCATTACAAGATGACGCTGGCTCCGCTGTGGTCTGTGACAAACAACTCCTTATCTGGGAAAGTTGGCACATGATTTTTCACCACCCTGTGAGAAAGTTCCACGCGGCAGCTTTGCATTGGGGCTTGGGATGCTTTATTAAGGCTGGGAGGGGCACCCGAGAGGAGGAAGAAGAAATATCCAGGGACCTGAATAAACTGTTGAAAGAAGATTCTCGAGTTGCGTATTCCTTGCGGGCAAGGGGTCGTGACAGGGGGTGTGGCTGGAGGAGCTGGGTCCCTGGAGGTCTGCCTTTGGGGTTGGTATTTGGGGGTGGTGAGGAGAGCTCTCATCTCGCTCTGTTTCCTGGTGCCACTTTCCTTCACCACGCCCTCCCATGATGCTCCGCCTCACCTGGATCTCAGAGCTGTGGAGTCCACTGAGACCCCCGAAACCAGGAGCCCCCAAGTAAACTTCTCTTCTTCTAAAATTATTCTTGTTGGGTCTTTTGATCACAGCAGCAAAAAAAAAAGCTGACTAACCCCCCCACCAAAAAAAAACCCAGAGCTTTCTCTTTCCAGCCTCATCTGTGGAAAAACAACTCCCCCCAACTGCACCACGGGAGCCCTAGTCACACTCCTGCACCTGTCTCTGTGGCCAGGGAGGGATAATCTTGGTGTGGTCATTTTCTAGTCACCTCAGCATCCTGGAACTAGGGATGGACTCCGCTCTACCCACATGCTATTGACTGAGAACAGAATGGACAATGAATGGTCAATGTGTTCTTTGAGGAAGGCAACTGAATCTAGGCTTCAACCTCTGTGCCCACCCCCAAGACCTCTGGCTCTCACCTCCCCATTCCCCAGGGCCACTCCAGTCTCTGCTTTGGCTTCCTGTGCCCAGTTCTTGGTAGCATCCACAGATGATGACCCACAGGCAGACTGAAGCCTCAGCAAAGACCAGTGCAGGCTGCCGGCAAGCAAGACCCTGTTTGCAGAGCCAAGACCTGATCCCAGGCCAAGAGCAGGCGGTGAATCCCGGGTGGGGTGGGGGTGAGCATAGAGCCAGGTGGAAGCCATGGGGTCTGCGTTACGTAACGAAATGGGGTGGATGGTGCTGCCCCCACAGGCTTGTACCCCCACTCACTTTAAAATTGGGGGCTGCACAATCACCTAATAGTGAAAAATCTCGTGGTGATACATGAGCAAACTTTGAAAGGCTAATGTACTTGTTCTAACCTCCTGAAAGAAGTGCATGGGAGTTTCCAGTCTGCACATTCTCACTAACACCTGCACCACTCCATGGGTGACCTGTCACACTGTGGCAGGTCCCTGGTGATGGTTGAAGTTGAGAACTGTCCATGTGGTTTTGGCCCTTATTCTCTCTCACATTCCGTGTTGCTTTTCTACTGGGTTGTCTCGATTTAGTTGTTGATTTGTAAGACTTTTTTTTTGCTTTTTTCTGAGGGGACTGTACGTATGGCAAACATCTTCTTCCCTACGGACCTTTCACTCTGTGAATGTCTTTTGATAAGGAGATGCTCTTATTTTGGTGTAAATTTGTGCAGCGACTTTGAAAAGGGGTTCTGCTCCCAAGAACCAAAACGTGGAAACAACCCAATGCCATCGACAGCAGAATGAATAAGCAGAAACCACAATTCCAGATAATGGAATCAGTGAGAGTGAATGAGCAACTGCTGTACACAGCAGCATGGACGGACCTCATAGCATAACGCAGGGGGAAGAAGACAGACAGGAGACAGTACATGCTGTGTGGTTCCATTTGTATGTAATCCAAAAAAGGAAAAGCCAATCTGTGCTGATTGGTCAGGAGAGTGGTCACCTTTGTGGTCAGTGCTAGGAAGGGTTCCAGGGGGTTGCAAGGTACTAATAATGTTACATTTCTGAATGTTAGCTACACAGGTATGTTCAGTTTGCAAAAAGTTAATCAAAATTATTCATTTAAAATGTATGCTTTTTCTGTATGCATAATATAGTGAATACAATGATTTTTCTGAAATAGGGCATTTGAGGGTAGACTTATAGGTCAATGGAATTTGGGGTCCAGAAGACTTAATGGCCAATTGACTTTTGACAAAGAGGCCAACACAATTCACTGGAATAGTCTTTTGAACAAATGGTGATGGGACCACTGGTGAGGTGCATGCAAAAGCATGAAGTTGGACCCTACCTCACACCATATACAGGCTGTGGCTGAAAGTGGATGATAGGCTTAAATGTCAAAGCTGGACTATAAAGTTCTGAGCAGACAACACGCACATAAACCTTTGTTATTTGAGGTCAGTCAGGTGATGTTTTCTTAGATACATAACTAAAAGCACAAATGAAAAGTTGAACTTCATCAAAATTAAACTTTTGTATTCAAAGGATGCCAGCAAGAAAAGACAACCTATTGACTCAGAGAAAATATTACATATCTGATAAGAAACTTGTATGCAGAATACATATGAAGGACTCAAAACTCCATAGTAAAAAGACAATCCAATTTTAAAATATCCAAATGATTTGAAAAGACATTTCTCCAAAGCAGATAGACAGTGGCTAACTAAGCATGCAAAAAGATTTCAACACCATGAGCTGTGACACAGGCTCACTAATAACCAGTCCAATAGAGACCTCCTGCTGCATCAGGACAGCAGGGTCAGCCCTGTGCCAACCACCAGGAATAGGAGAAGGTCCACCCTCTGCCCCCTGCATCCTGAGCCGCAGTTCTACTGTCTGCTCAGACCTGGTCAGATAGGACACACGTGCACACGTTTTGTAAAGCAGATTTGTTACGGGTAGGCAGCCAGGGAGAAAAGAAGCCTGGCATTCATAAACAGCTGGTCCCCCAAGGCTGGGGAAAGCTGGAGTCTCCTCTGAGCACCCACTTACTCTGTGGCAGAGAGACCCAAAGGTGGCCTGCCTGGGTTATGCACCTCAGAGAAGATGATTTGCTGGGCTACAGCATTGAAGAGCTTCCTGCCTCTGGGGAGAGAGGGACCAAGCCCACTGTCCCAGACAGTCCTTCCTCTCCCATCTTGGGATGTTGTATTCCTAACATGTTCTACAGTTCTTCCAAAAACTATGAGCAAGAAGACAGGGAGGGGAACCAGGGCTGGTGACATCTATCTGGGGACCATCCTGCATTAGCCATCAGGGAATTGCAAATCACAACCACATGAGGTCCACTTTGTACTCTCCAGGGTGGCTGTGATATGAAAGAAGACTGTTGGGAAGGACAGTGGAGAGAAAGGAACCCTCGGACACTGCCAGTGGAAATGGAAGATGGGACCGACTTTGGGAGGCAGTTTGGTAGTTCCTCAAAATGATAAGAGGAAGTGACCATGTGACCCAGAAATCCTACTCCCAGATATGTACCCAGAAGAAACAAGAACATACATTCACACAAATATTGGCACTGTATGTTCCTAGCAGCACTATTTATAATATCCAAAATGCAGAAACATCCCCACGGTCCATCAGCTGATAAGCCAATAAACCAAGTGGTTGTCCATACGGTGCGATGCCATTCAGCAACAGAGAGGGACGGCTCACCCGCGTGACCGCACCACGCTGCTCCAGCATGGACAAACTTCAGAGAATCACGCCACATGGAAGACCAGATGCTATATGAACTCATATGGAGAAAATTACCAAAATAGGCAAATCTAGAGAGGCAAATCCAGGGTAGTGAGTATCCAGGCTGGAGGAAGGAGCAGCAGGCAAGGGGAGGGGAAGATGGGAAGAGGCTGGGGCAGTGCAGTGCTTCTTTTCAGATGATAAAAACATTCAAATTAGATTATAGGGATGGGGTTGCATAGCCGCATAAATACATGAAAAATATTAAATAGCGTACTTTAAGCAGCTGAACTTAATGGAATATAAAATGCATCTCAATCTACTTTTTAAAATGGGCTGTTTACTAGGGGTGCTGATGGCGTGCATTGGAAGGCACACAGTAGGTGATAGGATCTGATGGGTCACAGGGATGAAGTGCACTCCTTTAACCAGCCTCATTGTGTGTCACCAGGCCAAGGGGTGGGGAAAGTCTCACCACCATCCCCTCTACCCTGTGCTGCCATGTAGTTTCCTAAAAGAAACTGGTGTGAGGCCTGTTTCACATCCTAAATCAAACCCTCCACTCCTTGACCAAGTCCCTCCACCTCTATTGGCTTTCTTGAGCAGGGTTGGAGCTCCACAGGAGGGAGCCCTGTCCCCTTCCTCTCCCCAGGACACTTGCCCCTCCTGTCCTAGTGCCCGCACCTGCCAACCACCACCCCTGTGAGAAGTGCTGCAGGGCACACGGGGTTACCACACAGCTGCAGCCCAAGAGCCTGCACCTTCAGAGACTAATCAGACTCACAGGCAGAAGGACAGGGCGCCGGGCAGAGCAGCAGTGGGCGGTTGGGGGGGGGGGGGGCACCTGCTTGACTGCTGCTTACAAGCCCGACAGAGTTACTCGCTGAGCAATTTAAAGTCACAGGGAGGGCGGAGTGTGCAGATGAGCCGGCCAAGGGAGCTCAACTGTCACCATACAAAATAAAATCGCCCTTCCCTCGGGTGGCTGTGGGCGTCTCAGAATGCAAGCAGGCTGGACCTGGGAGTTGTGGGCGTGTGTGTGTGCCTTGTCTTCTCCGCACAGAGAGCCCAGCTCAGAACCACATGTTGTGCTCCAGAGCTTGAATTTCAGGGTAATAAGAAGCAGAAGGTTGCTAAGTGCACATGACAGTCATTTCTGCATGGTTCGTAGCTGCCCCGGCTATTCGGAATCTGTCCCATACAGTGAGATTCACACTTAGAAAAGAAATGGTACACCACGGGAAATCCTCGATGCTCACGATGACTCGGTCACTTCTGCCTGTGCACTCAGGGCTAGCTGCTAGAGGAAAAGTGTAGTTATGCAAGAACTTAATAGGATCAAGGAAATAAGACATGCATCTGGATACATCAGTGTCTTGCTTGTCCTCTCCTGCCACGCCACGGTCAACAGAAAGAACGTCACACCAAGTGAGTGGGGTTTCACCCGGAAGAAGCCATCACAGCTGAAGTCACTGGCGCCAGCTGGGTGCCTCTGATCCTGTTTCCTCTGGTCATGGTGTCAGATTCCACAGGTGGAGGGCTCAGTCCCCAAGACTGCTCCTCCCCTTAGCTTAGATGCCAGTCATAAGCCCAGCTACAAGTCAGGGTTCCTCCAGGCTGCTTCCTTGGGCTTGGTTCCTTGGCTCACAGAATTCAGGGGAGGCGCCTACTTTGATTGACAGGATTATTACAGAGGACAAGACGAAGGTCTCAGATGCAGAGTTGCACAGGGCCAGGTCAGGGGAAGGGTGCAGAACAGGATCTAATGGGGCAAGGTCAGGGGAAGGGTGCAGAGCAGGAGCTAATGGGCTACGTGGGGAGCACCCGCCAGGTGGCTCCATTACCTGTCCTTCTGGGTCCCTTTGTGTAGGGACCTTCTTCCAGGGCATGAGGCAGGACCCTCTGGAATGAGGGGGCTTATGACCCTATGCCAGAGTGGGCCAGAGGTGGTTCTCATGTCCAGCTTCAAGATGGAAAGGTTTGTGGGTGGGAGGACGGCAGGGCCTGGGATTTGCCTCTAGCTCCCCTGGCCTGTCCTGGTGAGGGGGTTTTGAGCCAGGAATTGTGGACAGAATTCCAGATATATGTCACATGATCACAAACAGCCTCTGACCACCTGTTTGGCTCTCAGTGTGACCCCCTGTCCACTGATTGATTGCCAAACACCTGTTGGACAGTCGTTCTGACCCACAGGCCATGCCGGGCTGTCTTGCTTTGCTGTTTTGTTCTGCTGTTTGTTGTCCCTGCTCCTCTTCCTGGACAGCTGTCCAGAGATCTCTGATGCTTTTGTCTGTGTGGAGTCTGCTGCCAGGAAATAACTTACACCCCCAGGCCTTCTGCCCCTCCTCCTTGTCACGGCAGGGCCTCTGGAGTCCTCTGGGCTCCAACATGCCTCCTGTCCCTCAGCAGCGTGGATGGAAGGCATCCTTTGGTGGTCTGTAGGCAGAAGCAAGGTTGAAGAGTGTATGTGGGAGACATGGGTGGGGGAGAGCTGGGTGGGGGGAGCTGGCTGTGGAAGAGCTGGATGGGGAGAGCTGGGTAGGGGGAGAGCTGGGTGGGAAGAGTTGGGTGTGGGAAGCTGGGTGTGGGAGAGCTGGGTAGGGGGAGAGCTGGGTAGGGGGAGAGCTGGGTGGGGGGAGCTGGCTGTGGAAGAGCTGGATGTGGAGAGCTGGATGGGGGGAGATGGGTGGGGGGAGATGGGTGGGGGGAGAGCTGGGTGTCGGAGAGCTAGGTGGGAGAGATGGGTGGGGGAGATGGGTGGGGGGAGAGCTGGATGGGGGGAGATGGGGGGGGAGATGGGTGGGGAGAGCTGGATGGGGGGAGATGGGTGGGGGGAGATGGGTGGGGGAGAGCTGGATGGGGGGAGATGGGTGGGGGGAGAGCTGGGTGGGGGGAGATGGGTGTGGGAGGACTAGGTGGGGAGAGCTGGGTTGGGGGAGAGCTGGGTGTTGGGAGAGCTGGGTGGGGGGAGATGGGTGGGGGGAGAGCTGGGTAGGGAGAGCTGGGTGGGGGGAGATGGATGGGGGAGAGATGGGTGGGGAGAGCTAGGTGTGGGAGGACTAGGTGGGGAGAGATGGGTTGGGGGAGAGCTGGGTGTTGGGAGAGCTAGGTGGGGGGAGATGGGTGGGGAGAGCTGGGTGGGGGGAGATGGATGGGGGAGAGCTGGGTGGGGAGAGCTGGTTGTTGGAGAGCTGGGTGTGGGAGAGCTGGGTGTGGGGATATGGGTGGGGAGAGATGGGTGGAGAGACTGAGTGGGAGAGAAAGTGGGCAGGAGCTCCAGGGCGTCCCAGGAGCAGCGAGAGCCATCCAGGGGCCTGGCCAGGGTGCACTCCTTACAGAAAACCACAGCAGGCTCTTGTTGGGCAGAAAAGCTGTAAGGAGTCTACCTCGTCATTTTGTAAGAAAAAATGTTTCCTTCCTGCGCTTTGGTTTTCTCATTTTTGAATAAGTACAGCCCCCAACCTATTTCTAAAAACCACTAGGAATAGAGCAATATGTTGAGTACTTTAGGCTATTTGAGACAACAGCAAAGTGATCTTCAAGGAAAGAATCCGTGATTTGAACTTTAGATTGTTTATTAGTTAATATTTAGGAAAAACTAATTTAAATAAAAATCCTGCCTTGAGCAAAAAAGTTAGTTGAAATTTGTTATATGTTTTTGAATACAATAAGCCCAAGCCCCCTAAGGACGAAACTTTGCAGGGTCCAATGTCCCCTAGCGTTGTTGTTCAGGGCCCTGTTTCACCCACCGTCTCCCTCCTTCCCACTCCCACCTTGCCAGTTGTAAAAGTGTTAATTACCAAATTACAAAAGCAAGTATTTCACACCTGCAAGTCCTGACCGTGAATCTGGTGCTGTTAAACCATAAGAAACATTCTGGCTGTGACCCAATTCCTATGAAACCAGAGTTGTGTCACCTGGCGAATCATTGCCAGAAATTAAGTTTGCTATTAAGGTGTTACAGGGGACGGCTTGTGTGCAGCTCAGGAGGGAGGAAATGGCTGCTGTCAAAGGCCAGAAAGCAGAATTCAACACGGGTGGCAGGGGGTTCCGACTTGTGGAAAGGCCAATGTCCACTCCGACAGCGCCAGTCCTCCCCAGGGCTCCTGCACCTGAGCCCCTCCCTCACCCCAGGAGCCTCGCCTCTCTTCCTCCCAGCACCCTTAGCAACCTGAGCATCAGGTCAAATCCCAAGAGGCCTCTACCACTGCAGAGGAGGTTAAGACCTACCCAGGAGTCCCCCCACCCAGGACCCCATGGGCTTCCTCCCTGGTTGATTGAAACCCCCACTTAAAAAGAGCCTCTGTGTAGAGGAAATACTGAGAGTCAGAGAGAACAACTCCTAGAAAAAGCACAACAGATTTCCAAACCGACTCACCTCTGCCACCGTGTTTCTTAGCTCATAATCAAAATAGCACTAGAGTGCATGTAAGTGGGCACCAGGTTTGTGACGTGCTCTCCCATAGACCTCAGCTATGGCAGGCCATCCAAGAGCCTGATGGCAGATTTGGCAGCCTGATTTCTAGGTGAGGAAAACAGGGAAAGTCAGCAAGCTCCCTGCAGTCTTTCTTGGTAGTGAATTCAGAGCAGGACTTGAATTGGGTACTGAGTTGGGTGTTGAGTTGGGTGCTGAGCTGAGTGCTGAGCTGGGTGCTGAGCTGGACACTGAGCTGGGTGTTGAGCTGGGGGCTGAGCTGGGTGCTCAGTTGGGTATTGAGCTGGGGGCTGAGTGGGGTGCTGAGCAGGGGGCGGAGCTGGTGTCCAACCAGCACTGGGCCTCCACATTTCCCATTGACCTGCTGCCCAGCACTGCTCCATCAGTAGAGGCTCAAAGCTCTCAGGTGAAGGGAGGCAGGGAGCGGCCAGCCCACCTTCTCCATGGGCCCTCAGACAGGGTGCTGACCCTGCCTCCAAACGGCCCAGTCTAAAACATGAGGAGTGACAGGAAGGTCCCCATTCCAAGCCGGGCATGGCATGCCATCTCTCAGAGCCTGCAACGGCACCCTCTGGAGTCCCTGCAGGTCTGGAGGCTTCTGAAAGACTCCAGGGCTGTTTGTTGGCTCCAGCAAATGCTGGACCTAGCAGGCCAGGCTGGACCGCTCTCAGGCACTCACCCTCCCGCACTCTATCACCACAGATCCCAGGCGGGAGCTCCTGGGCAGGGATCTTGCTTCAGTCACTGATCAGTCTCAGTCCCTTGTCCCGTGCCTGGCATGCGGTCTGCAGACATGTGTGGCAGCCCCAGATCCTCTAAGCTTCTGCATCCTGCCAGAATCACCACTCAGCACTGCTGAGAGCCACGGCCAAGTCTGTATGGCCCCTGGCATTTTGCCAACAGTATTGGTTGACAGGCGAGGCATTACTATCCTCCTCGGCCGCTACTTTTGAGTTCTCGCGCTACTTTGGAGTTCTCATGGGGATTACCGGGGATTCCCTGAGCGTTCCCATTGGTTGGGGAAGTGCAGTAGGAGGGATTTCCAGGAGAGATATTTGCGGCTGTGGGTTCCTGGACGAGCTGCGTGGCGTTCGGGAGAATTCCCTGGGAGCGTGTGTGAAGTGTTTTCTTGCAGTTCAAAAATAAAGTTTGCTCCTGCTTCAGTGGCTCGTGATTTGTGCCCAGCCAGACTGTGGCAATTGGTGGCCTGTACGGGGAACGTCTGAAGCTTCGGGGTAAGTGAAATTGCTCGTCCCTAAGGGAAGGCGAGAGAATGGGTGACCATTTTAAAAAACAATGTGTTCTTGTTTTGATTTGTTTTGTTTTTGTTTCAAGCTGCCTATCCCTAGAATTTTCTCAGGCAGACTGGGAAAAATGGTTGGCTCAAGGTTTGAAGTTGTTCACCCCTGAAGAAGACGTAGAAATAGACCACAAATGCACATGTCAAGAAAATAGGAAAATTGATACAACGATTTTTTGTTCCGTTTTTGTTTCATTCTGTTTCGGTTTTGTTTTGTGTTATCTTATTGGGTTGCGTTATCTTTATAACAGATTAGAAATTAGTAAAAAACAAACTGAAAGAGTGTTAAGTAAATTGTTAGAGGTTCAGACCATGGAGAAAGACATTTTAGATCAAGCAAAAGAGAAGGTCTCTCAAGCTAGTCAGACAGAGGAAGAAAATTTAAAGGAAGAAAGCTTAGAGGAGAAACAGCTATTAGGGAAAAAGCTACAACAGGAGGCTGCTACTAACACCGTTCTATCACAAGAGGGCGTAATTCAACCAACAGCTCCACCTATGGAGATAGCTGAGTGGCCCTCAACCCCCGTAGTTGATAGATGGGATCCTGAGACAGGACCTCAAAGATTAGCATGCCCTGTACTTGAGCAGGCAGGAGGGCAGCGAATTCACCATGCTTTAGATTTCAAAACAGTGAAGCAGTTAAAGGAGGCTGTAACAACCTATGGTCCTCAAGCACCCTTCACTGTAAGCATCCGTTACCAACTTGGACACGACGCCAGCAGATTGGGCTAGTATGTGTAAATCTGTGCTAAATGGAGGACAATATTTGTTATGGAAGGTTGCCAATGAGGAATTTTGCATGGAGACGGCTAGGAGAAATGCAGCAGCCGGTTACCCTCAAAGAAATCTAGATATGTTGTTGGGAAAAGGACCTTATGAGGGTCAACGGCAACAAATTGAATATGATCCTGGCATATACGCACAAATTGCTGTAGATGCGGTTAGGGCATGGAAAACTTTACAGGGGCATGGAGATTTACAAGGACAATTGTCTAAGGTAATACAAGGAACTAATGAACCTTACGCTGAATTTGTAGATAGGCTTATTCAAACAGCTTCCAGAATTTTGGGGGATACAGAACAAGCAATGCCATTAATAAAACAACTGGCTTATGACCAAGCAAATCTTTGCTGCAGAGAGGTCATTAGACCATGGAGACATGAAGATTTAAACACATATATTAAATTATGTAGAGACATTAATGAACAAGGACAAGTCTTGGCAGCAGTACAACAGGCTTTAGATGCCAGGCCAAAAACATGCTACAATTGTGAACAAACAGGACATTTTAAGAGGAATTGCCCCATAGGAGGAGGGTTTAACAAAGCTAGGTATCAAAGGAATAGAATACCAGGTATTTGCCCACAATGCCATAGAGGGAGACATTGGGCTAATGAATGCCGTTCTCAAACCACCATAGAGGGTACTCCATTATCAAAAAATGGACAAGGACCAGGTGTTTGCCCACGATATCGTGGAGAAAGGCATTGGGCTCCATTGCCAAAAAACGGACAGGGGGACCCAATGATCTGGGGCCCACGACCACAAATATACGGAGCACTGGAGGAACCCAGAAACACCATGGAGGAACCCAGCAACACCATCAGGGTAGTGCCCAGGACACATTATCCATCAGATCTCTCATCAGACGAACCAGAGGGAGCACAGGGTTGAACATCTGTGCCTCCGCCAGAGCAGTACTAACTCCAGAGATGGGAGTTCAAATCATTCTCACAGGAGTAAAAGGACCTCTTCCCCAAGGAATAGTAGGCTTATTGTTAGGACACAATTCTTCTACGCTAAAAGGACTTATGATAAGTCCCGGGATAATTGATCCCAATTATGAAGGTGAAATAAAAATTATAGCTAGTTCTCCAAAGGGTATATCAGTAATTTCACCAGGAGATAGAATAGCACAGTTATTAATAATACCCAGCCTACATGATAAATTTTCCAGTAGTAGTATAGAAAGAGGTTCCAGGGGATTAGGCTCCACAGGTGTAGATTGGGCTATGCTGTCTTTGAATTTAGATTCTCGCCCAATGCTAAAACTAAATATTCAAGGACATGAATTTAATGGGCTACTGGATACAGGTGCAGACCTTAGCATCATATCTCGTCAAGAATGGCCAAAACATTGGCCATTACAACAAGCCACTCAAACGCTTCGAGGCCTAGGAGTGGCAACTAATCCCCATAGAAGTGCAATGGTATTAGATTGGAAGGATCCTGAAGGATGTGAAGGAACTATACAGCCATATGTATTGGATCATCTTCCTATAAATTTATGGGGACGAGATGTCCTAGATCAATTAGGTTTGACATTAACAAATAACATCAATCCAAATGCACCCACTATTAGGGCTAGACAAGGTTTCAGGAAAGAAAAAAGATTAGGAGAACAAGGTATAGCAGCACCAATTCAAATAGATCAAGGAATAAATAGACATGGACTGGGTTTTCAGAAGGGGTCACTGAGGCAATAAAAATTACTTGGAAATCAGAAAGACCAGTATGGGTTCCTCAGTGGCCCCTGACTAAAGAAAAGATACAAGCAGCCCATGACCTGGTTAAACAACAACTAGCAGAGGGACATATACAACCTTCCGTATCTCCCTATAATACTCCCATTTTTGCCATTAAAAAGAAATCTGGTAAATGGAGATTATTGTAAGATTTAAGAGCCATTAATAATGAGATGGTTATTATGGGACCTGCTCAATCAGGGATTCCTCAATTGTCTGCTTTGCCAAAAACCTGGTACGTTTTAGCTATAGATATTAAAGATTGTTTTTTTTCAATTCCAATTCATCCTGAGGATAGTCCACGTTTTGCATTTACTATCCCTGCACTGAATCATGAAGGTCCTGATCAGAGATATGAATGGAAAGTACTCCCTCAAGGGATGGCTAACAGCCCAACTATGTGTCAAATTTATGTTAACAAAGCAATCCAGCCACTTAGAAATCAAAATCTTGAACTACAAATATTTCACTATATGGATGATGTATTGTTAGCACACAAAGATAAAAACACATTGCTAGAATGTTATGCCACACTTACAAATTTATTAAAAAATTATAATCTATAGATAGCAATAGATAAAGTACAATTAAATTTTCCAATTAATTATTTAGGAGTTCTATTATCCTCAACCATGGTCCGTCCACCAAAAATTCAAATACAAGTAGATCAACTCAAATCACTTAACGACTTTCAAAAGTTATTAGGAGACATAAATTGGATAAGGCCTTATCTAGGCATACCAACAGGAGAGTTGGGACCTTTATTTGATATCCTAAAAGGTCCATCAGATCCAAATTCACCCCGCATGTTAACGCCTGAAGCAGAAAGGCATTAAAAATTATTGAAACATATACGGAAAATATGCATTTGGATAGAATTGATATAACTTTGCCTTTATTATTTATTGTAATACCAACAAAAAATATTTCTACAGGAGTATTTTGCCAAGAAGGTCCATTATTGTGGATACATTTATCTTATTCTCCTAAAACTATTCTTACTAGGTATCCTGAGGCTGTAGGACAATTAATACTCAAAGGAATAAAAGCAGCAAAGGGAGTGTTTGGAATTTCTCCCAATAAAATTATTACTCCATATACTATGGATCAAATTGATTAGTTAGCTTATGAGTTAAAAACTTGGGCAATAATCATGTGTAAATCTAATGTTTCATTTGATAATCACTTATCATCTAGTCCTTTGTTGTTTTTTTGGTCTTCACATCCTGTAGTTTTTCCAAAAATGTCAAGAAAAACCCCTATCATGAATGCTCCAGATATATTCACTGATGGGTCAAATAATGGTATAGCAGCAGTAGTTACCCCTGATCAAACTTTTACATTTTTAGTACCCAAACAATCAGCTCAAAAGGTAGAGCTTAATGCAGTTTTACAAGCTTTTGTGATGTTTAAAGATTCTGTATTTAATTTATTTTCTGATAGTCAGTATATAGTTAATGCTATAGTATCCCTTGAAGATGCTGGTAGGATTTCCCCTTCTTCTCCTGTTTTCTCTTTGTTTTCTGCTATACAAAGTCTAATCTGGGACAGAAAAGATCCATTCTTTATAGGACATATCAGAGCACATACAGGATTGCCTGGAGCCCTTAGTGTGGGCAACGATTTAGCAGATAAAACTACACATGACATACATATTTTCTTTACACTAGAAGAAGCTACACATTTTCATAAAAGGTTCCATGGTCAATGCTAATACTTTAAAAAAGCGTTTTAAAATAACTAAGGAACAAGCTAGACAAATAATAAAACAATGTCAAAATTGTGTGACCTTTTTACCACAAGTTAATCTTGGAGTCAATCCTAGAGGACTGATACCTAACCATATTTGGCAGATGGACATAACACACTTGCCAGAATTTGGAAAATTAAAATATTTGCATGTTACAGTTGATACTTCTTCTGGATTTTTGATGGGGTCCCTTCATGCCAGAGAAAAAACTAAAGATGTTATAGCTCATTGCTTACAAAATTTTGCCACTGTGGGCGTTCCAAAACAGTTAAAAACAGATAATGCCCCTGGTTATACTTCTACCTCTTTTAAACAATTTTGCTCATCATTTGGCTTTACTCATATAACAGGAATCCTATACAATCCTCAGGGACAAGGCATAGTTGAAAGAGCTCATCAAACTATTAAAATGTACTTATTAAAGCAAAAAGAGGGAATTGGAAAGGGGTATATATCCCCCAAAGATAAACTTAAAATAACCCTTTTTACTCTAAACTTTTTAAATTTGGATTCATCAGGACTTAGTGCTGTGGAAAAGCATATGTGTCCAAAAAATGTACATAAGCCTAAGGTACTTTGGAAGGATATGCTAACAGGACAATGGAAAGGTCCTGACCTAGTGATTGTCTGGAATCGGGGGTCTGTTTGTGTGTTTCCACAGGGAGAACAGCAGCTGATTTGGATTCCAGAGAGATTAACTAAGGTCCTGACCCAGTGATTGTCTGGAGTCGGGGTTCTGTTTGTGTGTTTCCACAGGGAGAACAACAGCCGATTTGGATTCCAGAGAAACTAACCAAAGCGAATCTACAGACCAAAAAAAAAGGTGATTTGACTCAAATCCATAACAGCTGATATCCAGAGCTCCAGTTTGGCTATTCTTACATCTGCGACAGTGATTAACCGGGATGCTTTTTTCAATATTTATTTTATTATTGCCTTTTCCCACATCATAAAGTTCTATTTTATTTTTGAGCTCATACAGACCTAGGTTAATGTTTTTCTGATCAGTTTTATTTTTTGACTGTGGAGTTTTTAAACATTGAAATGGAGATTTCACCTAGGTAAAGCTACAAGGCCTTTACTTGCTGGGAGCCATTAGCCAAGTAAGTAGGTATGACAATTTCCTTGCCAGCGTACCCCATGTTGCAGTGACATTGAATGTACGTGACCTTGCTCAAGGACCAAGGCAGATTAGGGTGTTCCCGGTTTTAAGATAATCGTGTTTAGGGCGTTCCCAGTTTAGGTTCCAGGTTTAAGGTTTAAGATTATTCCTGCTGGGAATAGGGCGTATCCTGCTGCCTGAGTTCCCCTTGAGTTCTCACGGGATTCAGACAATATATTTTGGAGATAGAAGCCCAGTGGAGGTGGATTTGGGCAGAGAACGTGGATTTGGGAAGAGAACGTGGATTTCCCCAGAACGTGATTGTAGACAGCTGGTGTGAGTTTGGGAATAAAGAGTTGCTGTTTGAATCTACAAGCTGTGTGGTGGCTCGTGATTGTGTGCCCAGCCAGACTGCGGCATTTGTGCCCAGCCAGACTGCGGCATTTACTATTGTCTTATGTGTTGTATGTTATATGTGCACACTTCTGTTTTGTGTTGTATGTCTGTATGTGTGTATGTCCATATATCATATATCAGGAGCGCTCATGAATAAATGGATCCGAATTTTTTTATTCACGTGATTTTAATGGTTTAATTTAGATTGGGTAAACAGCTGTTGAAAATTGTTTTAATATGTGAACAAATAAGGAGGTTAACAGATCTGTTTGTTTACTTTCACCTTTCCTTTTCATTATATTTAATAATTCTGTTCAGGATAATGTAAATTGTTCAAAAAATTGTTTTCCTAGTGCCTGTTGGAATGTTACATAATTTTTTTTTAGCATCATTGCCAGAATTCCTATCTTCATCCCAGTGCCGGTGAAGACAAAGATAAAACCAAACTATAGCTTCTTCGATAGTTATCACAACAAACTGTATAAACTGATGCATCAATGCATCAACAAGTAATGCTCAATCAAGGAGTCGATTTACTTTGGGAGGAAATGGACATATTGACAGATTCCTCTGCTTTGAACTGCTTGCAGAACTTGCCTGGACTATGTATCACTTGTATGCATTGTGAACTATCTGTTGGTGCAGCGAATTGTGGTAGTGCTGGAGTATTTTTGCTGATGGTGTCACCGGTGGTACAATTTTTCAAAGGAGCCCTCAATTGGCTTAGTGTCATGGCATTTTGCATCCTCCTCCCTTCTACTAGTGATGGTCTAAAATTTGAGGGCCAACAGAGGTGAGGCAAAGAACCTCACCCCCCCACTGGCACCAAGGCCAAATTTGGGGGCCAACAGAGGTGAGGCAAAGAACCTCACCCCCGCCACACTGGTGCAAAGGCCTATCCACAAGTATGGCTGTATGCTGGACCGGTAGTCGGTGACGGGTATGATCCAATTGCAGTGGTACCAACCTAAGACAGGAGGCTGACACCTAGAGGTCAGCTCATCTGATGACGGGTAAGGACCATATGTTGAATTGGACAACCTAACAGGCACGGTCCCTAAGCCACATTGCTTGTTGTTTAATTAAACAGAAGGGGGGAGATGCTGAGAGCCACGGCCGAGTCTGTATGGCCCCTGGCATTTTGCCAACAGTATTGGTTGACAGGTGAGGCATTACTACCTGCCTCGTCTGCTACTTTTGTGTTCTCGCGCTACTTTAGAGTTCTCGTGGGGATTCCCGGGGATTCCCCGAGAGTTCCCATTGGTTGGGGAAGTGGAGGAGGAGGGATTTCCGGGAGAGATATTTGAGGCTGTGGGTTCCTGGATGAGCTGTGTGGCGTTCAGGAGAATTCCCCGGGAGCATGTGTGAAGTGTTTTCTTGCAGTTCAAAAATAAAGTTTGTTCCTGCTTCAGTGGCTCGTGATTTGTGCCCAGCCAGACTGCAGCACAGCACCATGAGCGCAGACGAGGCCATGGGCAAAGCCCCAGGACAAAGGGAAAAGTGGCAGCGATGGGACTGGCCAGAGGGGGCTGTGGCCATGCCAGGGGCTGCTGAGCTGCAGGGGACACTAACTCAGTGACAAAATCATCTTCAAAACAGCCACCAAAGGGGGTGGGCTTGAGCATCGTGTAACAGTATTTCTCGGTTTAAAAAACACCCCTAGATAGTCTTGGAGACAAAAACTGTCCATTTTGGTGATAAAACAAATGTGTATCCTAATGTACAACTGAGATCCCTAAAGGAAACAGGTGCTGCCAGACATGGATCACGACCGCTGACCTCGGCATTTAGTAAATAACCAGGGTCCCCCACTGGGATACCGTGCAGCCCTGAGCACACATAACCTCCACTGGGGGCCTGGGAGCGCAGCCTGGCCGCAGCACGTGGCTGGTCTTCTCTATGCACCACACCCATCACCCCAGAAGCTACACAGGAAAGGAGGACGGTGGGAAGAAAGGAGCAGAGGCCAGAGGGGGTACGGGCAGGACAGGTGGACAGAGACGATGGCGTTGATGGGAAGCAGGTGCTTCAAGAGCGGGAAACAATGTTTAAACCTAGCAATTGACACATAGAAATCAGCTCGGCGCTCTCAGTAGTTTGGTAAGTACAAACACTGGGCTCAGAAGCCCTTGCTCAGGACTGCTCAGAGCATCACTGTTCCAGGTGACCCAGTTTTTAAGCCTGGAGCGTGGTACATTTACTGACTTATTTAGAAAATGCTCTACTAGGTCCCCGGTGGTCAGAGCCCAAGGTGGATTCCCATGTACTGGGAGCAGGTCTTGTCCTGCCTGCTCCCCTGGGCCCACAGCCGGTCTCCTCCCAGCTCCAGGCCAAGCCCCATTGCCCTGGCAGCTTGAAAATGGCCACGCTAACCAGTCACCCCACAGGACTGGCAAACACTATACATCTGGACCTTTTCTTTCTTCCGCTATCCAATTGTTACACATTCTCCAGCACACTATTGCTCTAGGATGGCCATGGGTGGCCTGGGGAGAAGAGAGTGACAGGTGTCATCTTCCCAGGGGTTTAGCCAAAGCGCTCTCTCGCTGGTAAGTAGGACTGGAGGAGGATTGTGGGGACAGGGGATGGAGGAGCCTGAAGCTCCTGGGCTCATCCTGGGTTGGAAGGCACTGCAATGCCACCCCTGCTTACTGGAATTCAAGGGAGGAAGACCCCAAGCAGGACCCAGGGTGAGGGAGGGCAACGAGGGGGGTCACACACAGTCACTCTGAGACCCACACCCGCTCAGACCCAGCTCAGTCCTTGAAGATGCCCTCGTCACCGCAAGCTTTGGGAACCCCTGACTGTAAACTCGAAGCTGAAGTGGAGCACCTGCAATGTGTCAGAGGGCACCAAGTCACGTGTCCCAGAGCAAAGAATTGGTCTTCAAGGCAAAACCCAGATAGAGTAGGAAGCCGGGGTGGTAAAGGAACATGGGCAGGTGCGCCTCCTGCCTGGCGTTCAACATCAGGACTGAACTGTTCTGGCTCCTCACACACACACACACACACACACACACACACACACACGGCAGGTGACAGGTTGTAGAACCAAATCCAAGAGGAAGACCCTGGGCTTCCCGCTGGCAGACATGGATCACGACCGCTGACCTCAGCGCTTAGTAAATAACCAGGGATGACAGAGGGAATATTTAATAAGTAGGAGCACAGGATAGATTCAGGGGTGCAGATGCCCACCACTGATGATGGTATTGCGGATGACTGCTTCATAACGTATTATCTCCTCGAGTAGATCAAAGAGTAAAGCCAAAATATGCCCAAGAAAAGGGTATCACTGCCAGTCTGAGGTTGTCCTCTGGGGCTCATGCACTGTCCCCTCCAGGGAGCCCCTGCACCCTGAGGTGGTCCTCTGGGACTCATGCCCTGTGCCCTCCAGGGAGTCCCTGCACCCGGAGGTTGTCTCTGGGGCTCATGCCCTGTGCACCTCAGGGACTCCCTGTACCCTGAGGTAGTCCTCTGGAGCTCATGCACTGTCCTCTTCAGGGAGTCCCTCCACCCTGAGGGTGTCCTCTGGGGCTCATGCACTGTCCCCTCAAGGTAGTCGCTGGACACTGAGGTTGTCCTTTGGGCTCATGCACTGTGCCCTCCAGGGAGTCCCTGCACCCTGAGGTTGTCCTCTGGATGCAGATAACCACCACTGATAATGGTATTGCGGGTGACTGCCTCATAACGCATTATCTTCTCGAGTTGGTTAAAGAGTGAAGCCAAAATATGCCCAAGAAAAGGGTATCACTGCCAGTCTGAGGTTGTCCTCTGACCTGTGCCCTCCAGGGAGCCCCTGCCAGCCTGAGGTTGTCCTCGGGGGCTCATGCACTGTGCCCTCCAGGGAGTCCCTGAACCTTGAGGTTGTACACTGTCCCCTCCAGGGAGTCCCTGAACCTTGAGGTTGTCCTCTGGGGCTCAGGCACTGTCCCCTCCAGGGAGTCCCTGCACCCTGAATTTGTCCTCTGGGCTGATGCCCTGTGCCCTCCAGGGAGTCCCTGCATCCTGAGGTTGTCCTCTAGGCTAGCACTGTCCCCCAGCTAGTCCCTGCACCCTGAGGTTGTCCTCTGGGCTCATGCCCTGTGCCCCTCAGAGACTCCCTGCTCCCTGAGGTGGTCCTCTGTGCCCTTCAGGGAGTCCCTGCACCCTGAGGTTGTCCTCTGGGCTCATGCACATTGCCCTTCAGGGAGTCCCTACACCCTGAGGTTGTCCTCTAGGGCTATGCCCTGTCCCCTCCAGGGAGTCCCTGCACCCTGAGGTTGTCCTCTAGGGCTATGCCCTGTCCCCTCCAGGGAGTCCTTGCACCCTGAGGTTGTCCTCTGTGCTCATGCACCACGCCCTCCATGGCAGGCTGTCCTCTAGCTCTGCCCAGGTTCTCCTGGCACCAGTCACAGTGGAGAATGGAAGCAGTGCAGCTCAGCTGGGATAGACCCCAAGCTGGGGACAGTGGTGGACTGAGTGGCCAGCCACAGGAGACAGGAAGAGTGGCAGTCAGACCATATGCCCAGACTGTTCACTGCAGCAGCCCCACAGGGCCATTAGCCCCGCTGCTCCCTGCATGTCCCTGCCACTTCATGGGCCAGTGTGACTAGAGCTGGCCTTTTAATATTTTTCTTAAATTTCTTTCATGTTAATTTATTACAACTGAAGTAAAAATAGAAGCACATTTGGCGAACAGGTAATAGATCAGTCTTGCTCTGAGTATTATTTAAAGTGGGGACACTGTAGCCAGGTGACCTTTGTGGCTGTTTTCTTCCCTGAATCTCCGAGGGGCATCTTTTGTGAGGATGAGGCAGGGGAGGGGGCCTCTCTGCCAACATTAACCTCCCTCCAACCCTGGAAGAAGCCATGCCCATGCCGACACCCGTGGCCCCACCTCACTCTGGCTCCTGGATGGCCAGGGCTAGCTCCTCCGTGACAGATTGACGCAGGGGCAGGAAGCACTCCAATGAGGGCTTTAATAACTCTCTCCCTACATGCTAACACGGATCAACGCGATCTAAATTGAAATGTGTGGCTGAACGGCTCTCTGAAAATGTCCTGTGCCTGCCCATCTGCAGAAGTTAACCCTCCTTCAGGGAAAGGAGAAAAAGTCCTCATGTGGATGGCCTCTGTCCCTCGCCATCCTCACAGAGATAACCCAGAGAAGGATTTCTGTCACCATAGAATAGAAATGGAGCTTGGACAAGCAGGGTCTTCTCCAGAAAATGGAGACAGAGGGCAGAGTTTCCCACAGATGCCCCGGTATTTATCCAACACCCCATCGTTAGCTAAAGATATCCCAAGTCACAAAGGCACTGAAGACACCTGACCTATGGAACACTGTCGCTTAGCAACAGAGTATGCTGGAGAGCACCGGTCATCCACCCTCCTGCTGCTGGCCGGCTGGGAATCGCTGGTCACTGCTGCTGCCCGGCATCAGTGGAAAAGAGCCTACCACACACAAGGAGCCTGGGAAAAGTTCAAAACTGGCCAAGTTGTAACAAATGTGTTGCCATTTTACCATCAGAAGGTTAAAAAAAAAAAATTCTGTCCAAACTACTGCAAGTCCAGAACCCTCTGTTCATTTTTGCTTTACTGAGGAGTGTGACTCCCTGGGGCTGGCCTGAGGCTCAGCAGAGACGCAAGCAGGGCAGCTGGCTGAGGGGCCTTGGGCTCCTCGGACAGGTACTTGAACTCTGGCCCTGGACCCAGGAGGTCACTAGTCCAAAGGCATCATCCCCGCCCCTGGATGCAGCTCTGCCCTGGGTATTGGCCCCGCACTTGAAGTTGGCACCAGCTGGGGCTCCACAGCTTCCTTCACCTCGGCATCAACAGGGAAGTCCCAGGACAGAGGATGAGGGGTCTGGGCACGGGTGGAGCTGGGCATGTCCGGTGGCACCTGCTGCAGACTGGTCATGGCCCTCACGTATCTGGTCACCACCACAGTATTGAACCCAGAGACGGGAAGGGAAGCAGGGAGACAGAGTCTCTGCTAGAGCGAGAGTTGTAAAACTCGCAGAACGTTGACCTCCAGAACGTTGCCACTGTCCTGCTGTTTGGCTCCAAGGTGCGCAGAAGACATTTTAGGCGTGTGAAGCTGGTCAGACAGCTGGGGCGGATGGGGGTCGGTGCTGAGCTCTCTAAGGCTGTCGACACGCGAATATGTGGGTTTTTATTTGGTGTGTTTTGACTCAAAACAAAAACCATACTTATTTGTGACCTTTTTTCTTTACTGAGAATAAATGGTAATGTGCATGATCTTGAGCTGGGGTTGCACAGGCACGGTGCCATGGTTCGGATGTGGTGTATGTCCCTAGAATTTCATGTGTTGAAGTCAAATCCCCACCATGAGGTACTGGGGTGGAGACCCTCTGACTCTGCTGGGGAGGTGATTCAGGAATAGATAGACTCATCAGATGGAGCCCAAAACCTGACCCGCCGGCTGGGCAGGGAGAGGCAGACAGCCCCGAGGAGACGCACACCCCCTGCACCTCCTGGGGACGGCCAGCAAGGCCATCACCACATGCAGCCCCCAGTGTTGCACCTCCAGCCCCGTCAGCCAAGCAAGTCTTTCTCCCCACCCTGTCCATGGCCATGTGCTCTCGACGAGAGAAAGTGGACAAATACACACAGGGGACGGCCACACGCAGAAAGCACTTGACACTACCATGCGAGCATCCTAACCACAGCCTCATCAGACGCACCTCCATGGTGGCCACTGAGACAGCGGGGTGTTGTATCCTTGGGCATGCCTCAGAAGGAAGGCCGAGAGCAAGACTTCATGGATCGCCCTGTGGAGAAGTGTACTGTGAAGCCCAGACCGACCGTGACAATCAGGAGCACAGGCTGCCACAAGTATTTAAGACACACACTTCAAATTCCTCACAGGGCTGGGGATACAGATCAGCTGGTGGACTGCTTGCCTCACATGCACAAGGCCCTGGGTTCAATCCCAGCACCACAAAAAAGAAGAAAAAAAAGGTATGCTCATATGTATTTAAGACAGACACTGAGCCTGACTGGTTTTCCGTCTCTAGGTTATGCATAGGCTCCCCCACAACTTACTTCTTTTTTTTTAAAGAGAGAGAAAGAATTTTTTAAATATTTTTTTTTTAGTTTTCGGCGGACACAACATCTTTCTTTGTATGTGGTGCTGAGGATCGAACCCGGGCCGCACGCATGCCAGGTGAGCGCGCTACCGCTTAAGCCACATCCCCAGCCCACCCCCACTTACTTCTTTTGGACTCTCTGTGAAGAAAAGTTGAAATTCACAAGACGCAAAGAACTGCTCAGGGTTTTCTTGTACTCGGTGACCTTCAGATGCTCCAAGACTAAAGGATTCCAGCCAAATCCCTTTTGCTATAATTTTAAAATACTTATGAATACATTTAACAAAACCTTCTGACCTTTGATTTCCGGATGAGGAGTCTCTCAGGAGTGGCGAGTTACGTCTTGTAGTCTTGCGATTCTACCAATTGTAAAGGAGCCATTCGGCGGGCAAGATGGAAGGAGAAAGATATTTCAAAATATCAGATTTTATTTGTCATCTTGATGAAAAATTTTATTGAAAAATAAACTAATACACTAACGCCCACATGTACTTGTAAAGAATCTTCCTGCCCACACTCCTTAGTGGTGCATCACAGTTGTACACAACGATGGGATTTGTTACATATTCATCAGTACACACAACAATCTTGACCTTAAAAGATCCTCACAGGGCTGGGGATACAGCTCAGCTGGTAGAGTGATTGACTTGCATGCACAAGGCCCTGGGTTCACTCCCCAGCACCACAAAAAAGAAAAAAAAAGGGAATTCCCCACAAACCCTAAATGTATTTCACTTACATCACAGAATGGAATCAGAGAGTGGCCATAAAACAAGACACTGCCAACGAGGAGCTGTATCCATCAGAGGGGGATATTTCAAATATCCTGCCTCCAAACCCAGGGCACACTGGGCACTGGGGACCCCCAGGACTTTCCTGATGGGGGCTGGCCTGCCCATCTGGCTCCCCACACCCAGCCTCACACTCAGAACTGCCTGGACACTGAACCCAAGCTCTCATCCTGGAGCAGGTGGACGGGGCCGGCTGGAGTGCGGGAGGTAGCGGGGACGAAGCCTACCATGCCAGCACCAGCCTGAGGCACCAGGCTGAGGCAGGCCAGGCGCACCAACCTGGCCCAACACAGAGCCCAGCCTGGTGCAGATGCCCAGAGCACCCACAGCTTGGAGCAACCCATCCCAGGCAGGATTTTAAGCAGGAGGCTGACACGGTCCGAGAGATTTCTGCTGGACAGAGTTCAGTCTGGCCGCACAGTGACACCCGGATCAGACAGGGTCAGGCCTCTTCTCCAGAGGAAGCCCACTCACTGGGAACAAAGAAAAGCATTCCACACACAGTGTTCCTTAGACAAATATTTTCTGTGGCTCCTGGACGGTAAAAATGGGGTGGACAAGTCACAGTTTCCACCTGCTGTGGCAACTCCCAACACCGCCTGCTGGGGGCGCTACCGTGCCCCGGCCTGGAAAGGACAGCACTGCTTCTGTCATTGCTCTCCTGCAACAGCCCAAGTTCCCACTTTCTGTCTCGCTAAGAAAAAGTCTCCTTGGTGGCAGGATCAAGAACATCATCGCCCCAGGCTACTGCAGAAGGGCCCGCCCCAGACAGGTGCAGATCCTCTGAGCTCTTCTTCCTCGCCACCCCGCAAACTTTCTGCCACTCGCTGTTTCCATAAAGCCATCAGGAAGAGCCTCAGCACTCTGCCCATTGGCTGTCACCCTTCAGAAACCCCGGCATGTGGCCCAGAGCGCAGGGAGCTCAGTGCTGCACTGGGGGTTCCAGAACCCCTCCCCCTGGGGCTGATGCCGGCTCAGCCATGCTAAGCTTTTCTTGCAGAGACTGGGAGGTGTCAGCACAACTGTGAGCCTTTTCCTTAAATAAAGAACACCAAATAAGGCCTGCATACTTCCCTGTGAAGTATCTGCATATCTGCACTGAAGGAAAATAAGGAACATATGTGAGTCCCCACTGGAAAGTGGGGCAGGGCTTTCCTTCCCAAATAAAGTAAACTAAAGTCACCATGAACCAAGACATCCTGCGTGGGAAGCATGTGTGAGCAAACTCACCCAAATTCTGAAACCACCTTTTACCTCCACTCTAGGAAGACAATATAAACATGTTAGATAACATCCCTTTTTCTAAAGGTATAGAGACCCCTTTATGGTCATTTGTCAGAAACTCAGCCTTCAGGGCCTCGCCCCATGACACACTGGAAGACCTGTTCTGTTCTGTTTTGTTTGGGTATAGGACTTGAATCCAGGGGACTTAGCCACTGAATTACTTCACCAGCCCTTTTTTATTTTTTATTTAGAGACAAGTCCTCACTAATTTGCCTAGGACCTTGCTAAGTGGCTGAGGCTGGCTTTGAGCTTTGGATCCTCCTGCCTCAGCCTCCTGAGCTGCTGGGATCACAGGTGTGGGATACCACACCTGGCAAAGCCTCCTTTTCAAGCAGAGACTGGAAATGGGATCAATAGTATCTGAATATTCTTAAGACATTACATTTGCTAGGTGAAATCCTTTGGCCTGATATCTTGGTATCCAGAAACATGTCCCATTGTGATCAAATGGCAGACTCAGAAGGGCTGGGAAGCATGGGAAACAGTCCTTTGAGCTGTTCCCCATGCTTTGGGGCCAGGACTGGGACAAATCAGATCTGGAAACTCTCCTGAGACCACCTGCTCCTAAGAGAGTTCTGCGGCCAGAGAGCAAAGACCCACAGTCTCCTGGAGAAGCCTGATCCAGAGAGCAAGACACAGGCCCTGCACAGCTGAGGGTGTGCCTGGGCAGGGAAGAAAGTGACCAGAGGTCCACCAAAGCTGCGGAAGCCAACAAGGACCTGGGAGGACGAAATGGTGAGGAGGGCATAGGATCAGGGCTGGACTTGGACGTCCGGCAGGAATATCCAGAAATAGACCCTGAAGGTATTGGATTATGACGTGCTCCCGAATATCAAGACAGATGAGCATGTCATGAGGCTTGGGGGCCATGAGATCCTCTCCCACTGATGCCGAGGCAGGTCCTGGAAACACAATGAGCACCCTGAACCCAAACCCCAGCACAAAGCAGAGACCCTCGCCTGCTCCGTGGCGCCTAGGCCTTGCCCGCCCTGGGGTCTGGCATCCTGGGCTGAAGGGTGGAAGCCGATTCCAATCCCCACGAGGATGCTCAAGGGACAGGCTCCTTGCTTAGCTCCTTGGGGCCCGTGTGATATGCCCAGCAGCCTCCTCACTACTGGGCCCTTGATAAACATGCACCCACCTGCCCCAAATCATCTTTGGCTTAGACATTTTGAATATCATGATGGCCAGGCACCGAAGAAGAATTAAACCACAGAAACACGCAGGGCACACCCGGCCCAGGAGTTCTTTGCCTATGAAAAGGGTACAGCTGCTATCACGGCCCACGACCCACCTCCCGGGCCCCTCCAGTCTGCAGGTCCACCTTTCCACGTGGGCAGTCACAAGCAAGGCTCCCGTTGAGTCCCACGCCTGGCCACCCCATCCCCGCTTCTCTATTACTTAGTCTGATTATTCGGAATGACCGTTCCCCCGCGGCACACCAAGGAGAGAGGAGCACAACCTCTTCTCCCCCGAGAGCCTCTGTCTATCCTCAGCCTCCACACACTCCAGAGACAGGGGGCCCCTGCCGCCCAGACTCTGATCGCCTCTGACAATGGCGCTCTGGCAGGTGACCTTTCAGAGTGGGGGCAATGGAAAAGACAATCCAATCCGGGTGGTTCCACTTCCCTTTCCCAGGAACTTACCAAACCTCGGTGATCCCGCGTTTGAAAAGCAGAGACTGTTCATTCACAGGTTGGGGAAGCTTCCCATCCTTGTTCTGGCTCCTCATTGTGACTCCTCACACACTGCCACCATTCTGAAGTTGATTATGTACACGTATTATTCCTTCCTCTACATTGGCAAGTTTGAGAAAGCAAGGACAATATCTGTGGTCTCTTTGGGGAACAAGCTGGAAAACATAAGCTCACCCACACAGATTCACATGCACCCAGTGTGTCCAACACCCAGCACAGTGCTTTCCCCTTATTTAACAACACTGGTCAAATGGCACTCTTCAACCATTAAAAGCAAACAACAAAGTGCATTAGATCAAAGACACAGTGACAAGATGTAAGACTGTCAGTGAAGATTGGACCCCGGGTGGCCAGATACAGTTACACAGCTATCTCTATCATAGGGGAACAGGTAGAAAACACCAAAGCGTTTTCTCACTCTCTATAGCAGGATTATTTGGGTCCTTATTCACAAAACTTGCAAGTTTTGTTTGGTTTGGGGGTTTGATTATTGTACAGTAAACATGTATCATTTTTACAAACAGAGAAATATTTCTAAGCATAGATATGTAAACTGTTAAACAGCCACAGAGACACCCACATCCAGGATGCTGAAAGCATCCAAGTTCACCCCTGTGGGCTCCCCAGTTCAAAGGAGACAAGATGCGATGAAGATTCAATCATACGAGCCTCTGCCCTGACTCCAGGGTTGGGCTCAGTGGGTTTCTGTCTTCGCAGCAGCACAGGGCGCTTGGAACCCAAACCTGAAGGTGATTCTGTGCTTCTTCCACAGAGGCCATCAGCCCTGACACTGGGAAGAAGAGGGATAGCATGGACCCCAGAGCCTCTGCTGTCCCCAGTGAGGAGCAGGTGAGCAGCCGCTGGGCTTGGAGCCTGGGCCTGGGTTCCTCTCCTCCCTGCACTCCAGGGTGCTTGGAACCGCCCTCCTGTTGGTGCCTGGCCATTGGTGGGATTCCCGGGGTTGTGCCGCTGCATCCCGACCAGCAAGGTGGGATGGCTTCAGTTGCACCATAATTTTGTCATAGAGTTGACAAACTTAAATCTATGCCAGTTTTGTATCTCAGCAGAGTGGTTAAAACTGTTTCTGTTTTTTTCTTGTTTTGTTTGGCTATCTTCCAGGGCCAGGGCTATGCCTCGCCCCATCACTAAATTGCCAGAGGTCTCCTGACCCATCACTGCCAGTTCAGGGCCTAGTCCAGCTCTGCCCAGATCTGCAGCTCAGAGCCTCCATAGGGAACGGCCTCCACCCCTGCTCCCTCTGCAATCCCGGCTCTCCCTCTCCGGCTTCTCCACAAGCTCTCTGCTCTTGCTGTTGTTTTGTATGAAGCTAAACAGTTTCTTTATGAGCTATTTGCAATTGGTTTTCTGTAAACTCTTTGTTCCCAGCTCTTGTCTACTTTTTATTTTAATCAGCCTCTTTATTCTCAAAGGGTGAATCATCTGAGGGAGAGTTTCATAAGAGCAAAGAGAGCATCAATTAGAAATTCTAAATGCTAAAAATAACTTTTTCATGTATTTCAACACAAGCAAATATTTTCTGCTATTCTCAATATGAATCCCTAGAACTTGTCATTAGCTAGGAAAAGAGGCAGCCAGGAGCAGTCAAAGCAGTAGAGGCCATTAGTGCTGATTCTCCTAAATGCAGCGAGGATATTTCCCAGATCAATCTATCAGACTTCCAAGACTGGAATTAGCCAATGGATAGCATCTTATCAGGGTCCATGTAGATTACGAGCGGTCTACTTAGGACATATTTTATTATAGATCATGAAACATTCATTTTAATTAAAATAAAATCTCACTTCAGCTTACAAAATGCTTAATATTTTATCTGCTATTAATACAACATAAAATCATATGCTAGTTTTGGACCAAATAGTTTTGAACTGTATTTATTCTTCTCAATTATTAAATAAATTGGAAACATTCACTTATAAGGTCCAAAAATTAAAATTATTTGAAATGGTCATTCTAAATCCTAACATAATTATTCTCAGGACCGGACACTGGGTCCTACGCTCTCCCGTTCAGTAACAGGAGGAAGGCCAGGACAGCACATGGCAAAGCAACTTACAAGTTAGCCACAAATTGCACTGCCCTGTTGTAAATTTTAAAAATTGCATATTGATTTTAATTTATATATAACTCACTGCACTAATCGGGGTTCTACCAAAGAAGCAGGGCCGCTGAGATGGGGTTCCTGACAGGCAGAGGGCCAGGCAGTTGTGGGAGCTGGTGATGGCCCAGGCCAGGCCCTTTGTCTTCCAGGCCAAGGGTGGACAGGCATGAGGAGGGAGGGTCGGGGAGCAGGGAGCAGAACAAGCTGGAGCCAGCTAAACCCCAGCGCCCCTGATCTTCCTGCAAGGCGGCTCAGAAGCCAGGGCCCCCCTCAGACAGCTCACCACAGTCTCAGGAGGCCTAGGAGGCTGTGGGGATGGCAGCTGGAGCCGCAGCTGCGGCCTTTGGCCACCCCATGAGGTTAGCCAGCCTCCAACGACTGCAGAGAGGAGGCCGCCCCACCCCAGCCTCCAAAACCCCAGTCTCCCCTGGTGCCGCGCTCTATCTGGGAACACCCAGGGAAGGCAGGTCCCTCAATCCCGCACGCAGTCACCCTGCTGCCTTGCAAGGTGCTCAAGCCACACAGCCCCAGATGAAGACAAAAGGAAGCCAAAGCTGAGCCCAAGTGAAACAAGCATCCTGCACACAACCAAAGGCAGCCTCTCCTCCCTCAGGGAGGACGCAGGGCCTCTGCTGCCTGTGGGCGTTCATTCCCCAGGGTCCTCACGGGCCTCTTTTGCTCTCCACAACTTGAACACTGACATAGAAAGTTCAAAGCTTGTCATGCGTCTTGTTAGATGATAAAGAGGAATGAAATGATGGCATTTGCAGGTAAATTCTCCATCAAGCTAGAGAATATCATGCTAAGCAAAATAAGGCAACCTCAAAAATACAAAGGCCAAATGTTTTCCCTGATTTATGGGGTGCTGATTCACAATGGGGGGGGGAGAATAGAGGTGCTTTGGATTAGGCAGAGGGGCGTGAGGGGAAGGGAAGGGCATGGGGGTAGAAGGAAAGTAGAACAAATTGGACCTTATGACCCTACGTACATGTATGACTACACAACGGGTGTGATTCTGCATCATGCACAACCAGAAGAATGAGAAGTTACACTGCATTTTTGTATGATGTGTCCAAGTGCATTCTACTAACTAGAACAAATAAAAATATAAGGATGGGGAGAAACCCCCCCCCCAAATTTTTGGTTAAATGTTTCAGAATGAGAAAAAAAGTGCTACACAGGCTACAGGTTTGCAAGGACCGAGCTCAGGGTTCTTGCCTCAGCTGGCCCCGGTTCCTCGCCAGGTGCAGTGAGCAGGTCGATCCTACCAGGTCAAAGTGACTTGATAACGAGGCCACCACTTTCACTATCCAGCTGGCAGGGTTTTCTCAGTGGGTATTATAATGTCCTTTGAGGCATTTGGAGTTAATTGTTGGCTGGCAGCCCTTCTTTCTAGCAAGACTTCTTCCGCTCACATCTGCTTCTGGACGGGAATAAGTGATCTGGATTCTTACATCAATAAAACAAAAATAGGAAGCACTGATGCTAAATGGCTCTTTCTAGAAATAAATGATATTTGTTGCATGAGTTAGATGTTTCCTTTTATTTAATATGCATTTATCAACAATTATAGTAAATTTGTTGTTTGGGGGTTTTGATGTTTGTTTCTGGTGTCAGGGATTGAACTCGGGGGCCCTTTACCACTCATTTACATCCCCAGTTCCTTCTTTAAAGTTATTATTTTTTTATTTTGAGAGAGGAGCTCCCTAAGTTGCAGAGGCTGGCTTGGAACTTGGGATCCTCCTGCCTCAGTGTCGCTGAGTTACTGGGATCACAGGGCGGTGCCACCCCGCCCAGCTATATATGTTAGTTTGATCAATTTTACACACACACACACACACAAAAAAAAATGTAATGGCAACCAATTAAACGTTTTTAATAGAGCCTTAAGTTCACAGATAATAAAACGAATCATAAAACTTACATTTATGCACATATATTTGTTGCAGAAAATATCATAGGGAAATCAGTAAAGGGCTTTTGAGGATCAAAATGTAAAATGTTAGGATTTAGTTCTGTGGAATGAAAATGCAAGGTAAAGGAGAAAGAAATAAGGAAATGAAATGTCCTACTTTAACTTCACGGACGCACTCACATTAACGAGAATCTCGCTCGTGTGTTGTGAAAAGAGGTTAGCAGGCGTGGAGTCTTCATAGTATTGAGATGCCGTTAGATATATTTAGATCAATGCATCAGTTTCAATTTAAGATGTTAATTACCACATGCTAAAAATTATATTTCTTGCTACTATATAAATCTGTAGTGAAAATATTTTTGATGTCAACTGAAAGATGACCAATGGATAGACAGGTTTGTTTAGATATATGCAGGCAGAACATGGATATCAGCTAACACCTTCTGTACCCTCCCTGGTTACCACTGTGTTAAACTCTTCTCCTGATTCATCACTCTGCTGGCAACGCTCTGAGGTGGGCCTTGTTTCCCCCATTTTATAGAAGAAGAAGTCAAGGAGTAAGAGGGACACCGTCACCTACAGTCTGTTTTCAAGTGTTTGAACACACGGTATTTTATGAACGTGTTTAGTTTAGGCCACACACAGGACAGCAGTGGCCCTAATCAGGGGCACGCACTCTAGGGGTGTTTCATTTGCATTTAACCAAAGGCCCCACTCAGCAGGGCTCTGTAAACCTCAGCTATTTTATCTCTAAACAACTTGAAGCTTTTCATTGGCATAAGGGATGTTAAATGAGCTTCTGTTGATGGAATCAATAGTTTGCTGGAAATGTTTGGATGACTACTGTAAAGAACCCACTTGCACGAATGGAATATAAGAAACTTTAGTCTGATCAATAGTCCCCCAGCTCAATTAAAAGGTGCTGCTGTTTCCAGAGGATTCCTGTCTGCCTGACTCTCACTGGGTGGGTCACAGAGTCCCTTCACAAGGACAGGATTGCTTTGTCCCAGTTGTGCCTTCTCTGTGAGGACCTCTGTGAGGGGCAGAGCTGGTACCCCCCAAGGTGTGCGTGTTTGGGCCTCTCTTGCCAGTCAGTGCCTCTGGGCAGCAGATCTCAGCCTGAGACTCTCAGCCTGGAACATCCACAGGGAAGTTGCAGGAATTCGTATAACATGGTCCCCACCACACATGGAAGAATGCCCGAGTCTCCCAAGAGCAATCTGTGACTTACCAACTGGCTCAGGTGGATTGGCACCAACGGCTAAGAAACCTGCTGAGCAGGACATACCCTGGGAACCCGAGATAATCTGCCCCTAAAACCTGCCCTCCTCACCATCCTGGTCCACAGTTGTCCTGGAATCACTGAGGCAAGGATCCGCGGCTTGGAGGCGGTGATGAGGGGTCAGGGAGCAAGCCAAGTGGTGATCTTCACGCTGCCTTCTGACAATTTGACACTTTGTTGAGCTTTCTTCCAGGAAAAACAATTTTCCGAAGTGTCAACTGAGCCGTGCTGGCAAGACACTTTCCTCTGCCCAGCCAGTGGGGGCCTCACTCTCCCCTGCTCAGATGACCACACCTGGCTGTGGACAGGGCAGCCCTACAGGGGATGCTCATTCCCGAGGGAGCGAGAAGGGCAGTCCAGCAATCAGCTGTCACAAGACTGTGACAGTCTTGCTGAGGAGCTTTGTTCTCTGTCACTGAGGCAGGCCTGACATCAAGGACCATGAGGAGTCCACTGAGGAGCCCAGCCTCTTAGAACACACGAAGCCCTGCTTCATCACAACCCCAGACTTGTCAAATGCCGACTCTGCCCGCGTCTCCACCCAGGGGGCATGACATCTTGGGCAGGTCCCACCTTCAAGCTGTTGAGTTGTTTTAAAGGTCTGGGCAGTTTTCACCTCTCCCCTGTGTTGATGTAAATGTTTGAAATCCAGCCAGGCTATGGCTTCAGGGCTGGCCACAGGGGAGGGAGTCTGCTCTGTCCCCCCCCCAGAGAGTCCCCTGATTTAGAGCATCTGGCTCCTGTCTCTGGAGGTCCTGCCAAGTGCCTCTGGCATCTGGGGTGCCCCCAGCAGACAGGGGGTCTCTCTGATCCCCGAGGAATACTCACATCCTCCGCCTACCAGCCAGGGCATCTGCCCCCAGCCCCCTCAGCCCACCGTCTCCCTCTGATTCCCACTGGCCCTGCTCAGGGAGATTTCAGGCACTGTAGCAAGTGCCCTGCTCAGTTGCTATCACTCAGGGAACTGTGACTGTCATGAGCTGGGGTGGCCCCCAATGTCCATCTGCGTTCCAGAATGAGACCCGTGAATTGGCTGCCTCACATGGGTCGAGAGGCTTTGCAGATGTAGTTGAATTAAGAACCCTGAGGCGGAGAGATTGTCCTGGATTATCCAGGCAGGCCTAGTGTCATCTCCAGGGTCCTAGAGAGGGACTTCGAGGGTCAAGGCTAGGAGAACGCAATCCCCTGGGGTTCATTGCCTGGGCGTTAGAGTTGGGTAGGAACAGCACACACACCCCACAAGCCGGCGGTGCCTCACCTCTGCCCTCCCTGGGCCCTCCTGCCCACTCCGAAGCCTATAAGGTGCCATCAGCCTGCACCCAGAACAGGAGAGCCCCGGGGTGCTGCAGGCTCGGGGGCCGGGCCCTTCCCGCCTCCTCTTACTACCCCCTGCAGAAGGTGATTGGCCCCAGATTTTGAGGCTTCTTGACCACTTCGTCTGTGAATGTGGGGAATATAAGACAATTCTTTCCCAGTCAGGGGTCCTGGCCAGGCAGAGTCTCTCTCGGCCTCCATCCCTCTGGGGTCTGATCTGACGCATAGAAGGCCATGACACTTTTCTCTGAGAAACCTGCCGTTCTGCAGGGTTGGATTCCTCTTCCCCCTTTCTATATCTGGATACCCATATGGGAATTCAGGACTCTTCACTAGGAGAGAAATGGACTCATTCCTTTGCAATGGGATTCTGACCGATCAACTAGGTATGGGACTCCCCTCTGTGCATCCCATACCCTGCCTTCTATCACCCCGGCCTATGACCAGCCAGCAGTCAGAATAAGATCACCCACAGCTCCCAACCAAAGGTGCTGCTGAGATTCATCCCAGGGCCAAAGGGCTCTTGTGGGGAGGGCTTCCTGCTCATTCTCTGCCCTCTGCTGATTGGTGTAGCACTTAAAATGCCTTTGACTGCAAATAATTTTAAAAACAAAACAAGACAATCACAACAAAAGTCTGCCACACAGCAACATCTATGATAGGGAACCGGTTAAATGAACAGAAGCCAGGCTGGGGGTGTTGCTCATGGTGGAGCACTTGCCCAGTACCTGCCAGACCTGCGTTCCATCCGCAGCACCAATAAACAGGCACACAGAGGTACATGCTCACCATGGCAGTTACATAACGGATAAAAGGCACGGAAACACTACATACTGACCTGAAAATATCTCTGGCCCATAAGGTTACTGAGGAAAGGTAGCTGTGGTGCAATTTATCCAATGTTGACCCTTTTGAAAGAAACGGGGAGGTGCATACCGTCATCCCTCAGTATCCAAGAGTGGCAGGACACCCTCCCCCACCCAGCTCTGCAGGCCTGTCCCTTGGGCAAGATGGCTGGTCTATTCACACAGGTCCACACCCTCCCGTAGAGTCAAACTCATCCCTAGATGACCTATAATACCCACATAAACGCCACGTAGATACCTACTGTACTGCATTGTTTAGAGAATAATGACCACAGAGTGTCTGTCTGTTTGTACAGATGCCCGTTGGTTGGATCTGCACAAGTCCAACCTAACGGTGAAAGGCCACCAGCATGGGGCCTGTAAAAGAACAACGAAGAGGATGTGAATGAGGACAGGCGAGGGGGGGGACTTCCCATGGCCAGTCTCAAGTTGTCTCCATTTTCAGGTGATGTGTTATCTGTTAAAAAAAAAAAAAAACTTCTAAAATTTTCGGTTCCATCAGATGTTGCCATTTGGAGAATCTGTGAAGAGCATATGGAAATTCCTCATACTGTTTTTGTCACTTTTTTAGTAGGTGAAATTATTCCAAAATGAAAAGTCAGCAAACCCTAGAGATGGTGTGGGAAGGAAGGAGCCATAAAGAAGGAGCTCTGGCACCGGGGCTCGCTGCAGAAGCGTGCCAAGCCCTGTGGGTGCGTGCCAGGCCCTGCGGGCATGTCCCCGCTCCCGGCCACCACCCAGGACTCCTTTCTCCGGGCTCTGCCTTCCTGCCGATGCTTTCTTGGCCTCCCCCCCTCCCCACCCCCAGAGGCCTTGGTTCCGAGGGACAGGCTGGGGCAGTGGCAGCAGGACGTCCACTGCCTGGTGGTCAGAAGCACTTAGCAGGTCCACAGCAGCAGCAGGGGTCACACTTCCTCCACAGCAGGGACCATGCAAATCAAATCCTCTCGCTGCAGGTCAACAAAAATAAAAGCCTTTCCTGCCCCAGGCTGTCCACCAGCCTGTCCACCAGCCCTGGCTCCTGGCAGCCAGAGGCCTCGGCTCGGTTACCTCCGTGTGGAGGTCCAGGGAGGGTGTCCCTCCAGGTGCTGCCCCAGGTGAGCTCTCCTGCCACTCACAGCTGCCCTTTCAGGGACACCCTTGAAAGACAGCCTTGAAAACAGTGCCTGCCTCCAGGCAGTGGGCACCCAAGTAAAAAACGGTTTTGATTCTCTGATGTATTCAGGCCTAATTGTTTAGCCCCAAACTCCAAGCAATCATCTAGCCTTAATTTAGGAATTTTTTCCAAACTAAAATAGGCGTTGTTTATCTTCTTCTTCAAGAACAGGATGGCCAAGGTGCGGTCTATGGGCAGGACTTGGAAACTGCACAAGTCCTATGCTAAGCAGCAGTTCCTCACGGGGCACAGGACTGTTGCACTGGGGCTGTTGATCAAGCACCTACTAAGTGCACAAATGCACATTTTAAAAGCAAAAATAACCGAACTGGGGACAGACCCCAACAGACCAGCAAGGCTGTCTTTATTAAGCAGTGGAATGGCCCATTTTCAGGAGAGAAAATGGCAACTGGTTACAAGAGGGGTCTGATTATTTTTTTTAAAAGAGAGAGAGAGAATTTTAATATTTTATTTTTTAGTTCTCGGCAGACACAACATCTTTGTATGTGGTGCTGAGAATCGAACCCGGGCCGCAGGCATGCCAGGCGAGCGCGCTACCGCTTGAGCCACATCCCAGGCCGGGGTCTGATTTTTTATAGGGTCTAAGTGAGACCTTAATCACAGCAGACTGCATCTTGGGTTGGGCCGTCAGGGGGAGCAGTTAGTTGTTGCTGGGAAATAGTGGAAGTCCAGAGATGCCTTCGCCCGCATCCACGGTCCTCCTTTCTCCCTGGGGGCTGCTCTCCATTTCCTTCACACTGACCTTTTACATCTTCATAGCAGCTGTTTAAAGTGCTTTTGTCCCCCTGCAAAGAGGAAGAAGAGGTTTGAAGGGGTTAGCAAGCCCTTTGCCCTCTCATCAAGCCTGAGATGCCACCCTTGTCTCAGACACCACCAATAAACAACAAGAAAACACCGCCAACGCACCACCCACTAGAGGACCTGCCAATCAGTGTTACCTGTGCGAGACACGGAGCTCAGATCTGGGCGCTGAACTCCTCGGCAGCTCTCTGTGAACAGGGCATTTCCAAACCATGGTCAAATTTATTCCTCTGAACAATTAAGATGTAAAGCAAGCCTGATTATCCCCATTTCCAGGTGAGGAAACGGGCTCAGAGTAGGCAAGCAGTCTGCCCGCAGTCGCCCAGCTGGTGTATACTTGTAACTCCACACAGAACCCCTGGCTGCTCAGGTAGCATTTCCCGTACCAGTCAGTTTCTGCTCACCTCAAGAAGGGCCTTGGTTACTGGTCATTTATCAGTGGGGTCATCTGAACAGGAGAGAAGCCACGGAGGAGATCTTCTATGACCCTAACAATCTTGTCACCTTAAATATCTCACCAACCTGCATCTTCTAGGAACAAAGATGTTGTCCTACTAAGTATGATGCCACCGTGGCTGGGGCGGGTCTTGTGGGTCAGGGTGGCCCAGCTACAGCCGTGACCCCAACTCTAACCTGAGTGTGGCTATGAAGGTAATCCACAGATCTGGAAGTCCCCAAGGCCCACGTGTTTAGGGCCGGGTCACAGCCTGTGGTGCTCTGGGACGGGGAGGATCCTGTAGGAGCCAGAGGCTGTGGGAGCCTCCAGCTGGAGGCTGTGGAGGCTGTGGGAGGTCACGGGGCGTGCCCTGGGGGGGACATACTGACCCCACCTGCTTCCTGCCTCTCTCTTTGCCCCCAGGCACCCTGAGGAGAGCCGCCCTCCTCTGCCTTACTCTCCCACCATGATGTACTGTGCTACTTCAGGCCCAAGCTGGCCGTGCCAGGCAGCTAGGGCCCGAAACATCTGAAGCCCTGACCAGGGTCAGCCTCTCCTCCCAAAGTTGATGATCTCAGGTACTTTGCCACAGTGACAGAAAACTGCCTAGCACCCATGGTTTCTGCCCTCTGTAATCCAGGTGAGCCTGGTTCAATCAGTTGAAAGGCCTTAAAGGCCGTGCGGATGCCTGCCCATATGAGGAATCCCACCACAGATAGCGACTCCACTCCTGCCCTTCCCGAGAGCTTGCCGGGCCAGGCCCCAGGCTCACAGCAGCCAGGCCTCTGCAGTGTCTCTTGATACCATGTGTAGAGGCCACAGTCTCCCTGGTTAGACCTTGATACCAAGGCTACAAAGTCACCATCAAGCCAACGGCACCTTCCTTACTGCTCATGGTCAGTCTGAAGCCATGGGAGGGCCTGAAACCACATGCAGGACTTAACATGTCTCTGCGTTTTGTGGATTTTCTGGGGGTGGGGGGGCTGGCTCTCACGGGATCCTTCAGAAGTTCGTCACCCTTGTGTGATCAGGGAGCCACTGCGTCAGACACCTCTTCCTGGGCTGAGTCCCAGAGAGACCCTCTGTGGTGGGTGGGGAGTGGCCAGCAGCCCCAGGATATTCCAAGGTTCCAGTCCCCTGGTTCATGCTGGGGACAATGGCCACAAGGTTTTACAGCACCCCTCAGACCCCTTAGGAGCAAGGACAAAAGGAGCCCCGTGAGTCTCCTCATTAGTGACTCGGAGCACCAACAACTTAAACTTAGCCATCCTTGAGGAAGCAGATGTGGAGAAGACAAACACAACAAGGGTTTGCGTTTAATTCTGATCACGTAATACTTTGAATAAATACTTGGCCTAAAAGGCTGAATAATAAGCTGGCCCTTTGGCCAACACTCCTTCTTGCCAAGATTAAAAGGTAGAAGTTGGCAAGTGTCCGCTATCCATGGTGGGAAGGATGGAGGAGTTGTTGACTGATCAAATTGGAAAGTGCCAATTAATGTCAGTCAAGATTACAGAGAGCAGAAAAAGCTATTTATAGGGTTTTTTTCCCAACAAAAATAGTGCATTCGCAAGCAGTGATTTTTTTTCCCTCCTACTTATAGTTTCATTAAGTCCTTGTAAGAGATCCGCTTCATAAATGAAGACTCTCCCAATTTACAAGGATCTAGCTTGCAAGGAGCCCTAACCTCTTCCTGTCCTGCATCAGAGGCAGCACTGGCCATGACAGAGCAGGAAAGGGCAGAGCAGAACCCCACTAGAAAGATACCCTTCTCTGTGCATGGGACAGTGTCCAGCTGCCAGCAGTGTCCTTTTCCTCTGTGGGTCCCACACCCTGGGCTTATCCTCACCTGCTCAGAAAACATCCAGTGTCCATGACAGGGCCTGGAGTTGATCACAGGGGGCACTAAGGTAATGCCCACTATTACCCAACTGTGCCCGGGAGTCATCTCCCGCCTGTTACCTTACCGCGTGGGTGGCCAGCTCCTCAGCCGGCTTCTGCCTTTTCTTTCCTTACAACTTGGGGTTCCACCTGTGACAGCCACCTCCTTCCAAACACCTAGGTCAGCTCCACCTGCATGGATAGGAGGCATTTGACCTGAGACAGATGCCCCAGAGCTTGACGGGCATCTACACCAGGCTTCACGGTTTGAGGAGGCCCCTGGATTTCCAGATCAAAGTGTTAACGTGGCTGTTTTGGTCTTTCTGTGCTGCTATAATAAAACAGCTGAGGCTGGGTAATTTTTAAAGGATATAAATTTATTTTTCACGTGTCTGGAGGCTGAGAAACTCAAGAACAAAGTGCTGGTAGGTTTGCAGTCAGGCGGGGGCCAGGTGTCCAAGGTGGAGCTACACCCCCAGGAGGGACAAAGCTGTGCCCTCTCAGGGGGAAGGAGGCAGGGCAAGGCAGTCTGGCAGCTCTCTCCAGCCCCTGCCTGAGGTTGCTGACTGTCAATCCCCGGAGGCCCTGCCTCCTAAGACTGATGTGCTGGGGATGACATGTCAACAAAACTCTGGAGGAGGCATGGACATCCCAGCCCTAACGGGCGAGGAGCAGAGTTTGGGATCAGCAGCAGCAACCAGAAGGTTTTCAGGAGCGAGGGGCCTCAGGGCCACTCCAGCCTGCTGGCCTCGGAGCAGGTCAGAGTGGAAACTCAGCAACAGGGAGAGAGACGTGAGCTTGACCCGTGGGAGAAACTACAGAGACGAAAGCACGCAGGAAAATGGAGCGAGGAGCCAAGAGAGAGTGAGGGACCACAGGTGAGGTGGACGTCAGCTCACGCTGCAGACTGAGGTCTGTCCTGAGATCCATGTGCTCAAGACCCCTCAAGACCTGCTCAGTAGTGCCACGTAGGAGGTGAGTGACCCGAGGTCAGGGCAGGTCCCTGGCAGGGACTCAGAGGCTGACGCGGAGGGCGCCATCTGTGAAGCAGCCTCTGACTGCTGGCGCCTCCACCTTGGACTTCCCACCGTCCAGAGCTATCTGAATGGATTTCTGCCGGTGGTAAGCTGCTGGACCATGGCACCTTGTTATAGCAGTGGACAAAGAAAAAGACAGCTCAGGGAAGTGTCCCCGTGAGCCAAAGTCGAGGTGGCGCAAGACAACAAAAGCCAGCCAGGGGACACAGAATGAGAGCCTGGAGCTACTAAAAGAAAACACCGTGAAACGCACCGTAGCCTGAATGCAGCTGAGCCCTGCGTCCCCACCGGTGGACCCACACGGGGCTATTCAGAAGAACCCAAGCTCACCTTGGGCAGCACAGGAAAGAGTCAGGCCTTTAGGGGCCTTGGGAGGAGGCGAGTGGGGAGTCCTAGGGCAGAGCCACACGGGCAGCAGGGAGCCTCCTCAAGGTCCCCTCCTCGCCCATGCTGCCCTGCCTCTCCCCCTCCTCGAGGTTCCTGCCTGGATGCCCCTCCCTGGACTGCCATCCACCTCAGTGCTTCCTGTGTCCTAGGAAGCAACACTCCGTCATTGTGGGGACCTCTGGACAGTTAAGTTCCCTTTAGAAATGTAAATCATACCCCAAAATACAAGGTTTCCAGGGGCGACAAAGGAGGCTGAGGGAGGAGGATTGCATGTCTGCAGCTAGTCTGGGCCACTCAACGAGACCCTGTCTCAAACTAAAATAAAAAGGACTGGGGTGTGACTCAGGGGCAGAGTGACAGAGTGCTTCCTACCACAGGTGGGACTTGGGTTTCCATCCTCCGCACTGGAAATAAAGCTAGGAGTCAGGCAGAGAGCCCTAAAGAATACTTGACGTCTGGTGGCAGTGGAGCAGGGGGCTCAAGGGGAGCACTAGGGGCTGGGCCAGGGGGCTCAAGGTAGCACTAGGGGCTAGGCCAGGGGAGTTCAAGGCCAGCACTAGGGGCTGGGCCAAGGGGGCTCAAGGTAGCACTAGGGGCTAGGCCAGGGGAGTTCAAGGCCAGCACTAGGGGCTGGGCCAGGGGGCTCAAGGTAGCACTAGGGGCTAGGCCAGGGGAGTTCAAGGCCAGCACTAGGGGCTGGGCCAGGGGGCTCAAGGTAGCACTAGGGGCTAGGCCAGGGGAGTTCAAGGCCAGCACTAGGGGCTGGGCCAAGGGGGCTCAAAGCCAGCACTAGGGGCTGGGCCAAGGGGGCTCAAGGGTAGCACTAGCAGCTGGCCCAGGCACCTCTGGACACCTACAGACCAAGCTCCGCCAGCCTAAGGAACCATGGGGCGAGGGAGGGCAGGAGGCCTGAGCATTTAACTGGGCCTCATCTCAAGATGAACGGGCAAGGCACAGGACAGGGGAGACAAAGTAGAGCCACATAGATATGGCTCCTGCCCATGCCGGCCCCTCCACCAGTCCTGGCTGCCAGGACTGGGGTACGGAGCATTGTGAGGCCACAAGGGAACACAGTTCACAGGGGACCGGGATCAGCTGCCATGAGGGGACAGGAGCAGGTAGCCAAGGGGCATGCGGGGCACAGCTAGCCCCAGCCGAGCTGGCTCTCGAGAGCAGAGCTGTACAAGGTCTTGGCTGAGAGGTGCGGGAATCAAGAAGGCCCAGGGGACCCCGAAGCTGAGGGCCTGCGCTGTGCCCGTGGAGAGACCACAGGACAGAGGCTCTTGGCAACAACTGAGAGAGACCCCGGAGTGAGCCTCGGAGCGGCAGTGACCCAGAGGCACGGAGAGGTCCCAGCCCCTCCTGCCTCTCCTCTGGGCTCCCCGTGTCTGTGGGGACCCAGCACAGCCATTCCTGCAGCTGCTTGGAACCCAGGTGTGAACCTGGCACTTCCAGGAGGGGCATCTGATCCAGTCTGCCCTGATCAGAGAACAGTCTGCCCGTGGAAGGAGGAAAGGGCTTCACCTCGCAGCTGCAGGGGAGAGTCGGGAGGAGGGACCCTTGGGAGGAGAGTGGGGCCAGAGCCCCGTGGCAGCACCTGCTCACCCTGCCGTCAGGTGCAGCATGGCGCTCCCTGAGCTACCACCACGAGGCCACAGCGCTGCCTGCCTGCCGGAGGGTCCAGGAGGAAACCGGCTTCCATCTTCTACTAAACACCCAGCGGTGCTGCTTCTCTGGCCATTCTATGACAGACACCTCTCACTATGATGAGGACAGAGCCTCTGCTTTATCCCCATATCCAGAGTCCTGGGACCCAACCCCGGGGTGCTCCATCACTGCGCAACAACCCCAGCCCTTTTTATTTTTTTATTTTGAGACAGGGTTTCACTAAGTTGCTGAGGCTGCCCTCAAATCTGCAATCTTGCTGCCTCGGCCTCCTGCATTTCTGGGATTACAGGTGTTCGCCACCACACTGGCAAAACGTGTCTGCTTTTAAAGACCCATCTAAGTAGACTGGGTCCTCCCCAAAGGGGACGGGCTCCCTAGGCTCCCTATCACAAAGCCCTTACTGACTCCCATCTGCTGAGTGAGGTCAGGCACTCACAGGTTTCAGGATTCGGACGTGGAGCGCTCGGGCAGGTGGGTTCTGCTGCTTGCCACTCTCAGCCCTTCAGGCCAGATCCATGCTGTCTAGTTCACTATATCTCTTGACAGAGGTCAAGAAAGCCAGTAAAATATATATATATATATATTTATTTATTTCCACAGGAATAAAAATAAATACTCACGGCTTCAGCAACGCCTTCCATTCGGTGGACAACAGTCTCTCCCCAGATTAAATGAAGAACTACTCAGAAGGTTACTCCGCAGGTTACTGGGCCCAGTAAGCTGAGCAAAAACCCAAACTGAGCAGCGGAGCTTCCACAAAGTCTTTGGAAAGTGCATTGTGAAAGGAAGGTCGCAGGTGAGATTCGATTTCTCAGAACCCCAAGGTCACGGTGACTTTGTGTCAGGCTAGAAATGACATGAAGAGCTGGCTTCTGCAAACTCGGCAGACTAGGAGAGTGTCTCCACTGGGCGGTGGGCAAACGCATGAGTTCCGTGGCCTCCTCAACCCTGTCCCCTGGGGATGGCCTTAGCTGGCTGACCAGTCCTGGGGGTGACTCACCAGTAGGGAAGAAAGTGCTCCTGAGGTCATGGTGGGCACCTGGTGGGCCAGGAGCTCTCCCTGCTGGGGCGGGGGACAGAGACACCAAACACACATGATCCAGTTTGCCAGCTTCATTTGGTTTTGTGTCTTTTGATAGCGAGCCAGACCCAGGAGTGAGCACAGGTAGGGGACTCCACAGTCGCCATGGCAGGCCAGCATTCATACCTTGGTCAAAGGCCACTTGAGACTATATTTCTTCACCAGTGATTTTTAAATTCTAAGAGTATTAGTAAGCATTTTATGTTGAAAGGTCATTAAAAACTCCTAATCCCCCCACCCATGCAGACACATGACACTCCTACCACTCCCCCAGGGACCTCGGGGACAGAAGTCCAGAGAGAGCCTTTCTGCGTCTGCCACCAGGCCCTGGACAGCACGTATGCCTCCACGGAGGGTCTTGTTCTCACCAAAGCAGATCGCACTGTGCTCGGTGCTCACTCCACACGCGGTGTGAAAGGACTGCGTCACCTCCTGGAGCGACTCAGAGATCTAACTCAGCCACATGCACTCATTTAAATTGAAATTAAGTTCGTAATTACACCAAGCTATATTTATATCAAAATATGTCCAAGCATCAGGCATTGAAAGTGTGTCTCAACTTCATTTTGTCACTAAAAGTGTGCAAAAAGCATCCTTGGTTATACCTTTTTTTATGGCAGACAGCTTTTATGTCTGAAGAATAAACTCCTCAAAAGAGGATCTGGGCAAAAAATAATAATTTTTAAAGATTTTAATAGCTAATGCTCTGCTCTTGCCAAAGACAGTAAAGATTCAGTCTGGGCTGCGACTCGGGGGGGACTTGTTTGCCACACCCCACCAAACACTATTTGTCATCAGTCTTTTCAACTTTTGCCACTAGAGGGAAAGGGCATCTCACATTGACTGATTTGCATTAGTCAACAACGTTGGTTGTAGGTTAGAAAAGCTGCTGACCACACAGAGGTCTGCCCTGGCTAGCCAGCCCATGGGACCTGTTACCTGGATGTCACATCAGCCAGGAACTAGCCACGCAGTGCCTGACAGCCACCAGCGGCTTGTCACTGTGTCAAGACGCCTCGGCCACATCTTAAGGAAGACCCTCCACAAACCTCTGGGAATGTCTAATTGCAAACCACATCCCCCACCACAGAGGCAGGGGACACGAGTGCCAGGTTCAGCTTGTCATGACACCCTGGCATGGCCAGGCTGGAACGGGACAAGGCAGATGTTGACCCCTGGAGCACCGAGTTGAGAAGTGCTCGGTCACTGACCAGGTGAGTCTGTCACAAGAGTGTAGGGGACACACACCAGGTGGGAACCCCGACATTGCCTCCAGACTAGAAGGGGCAGAAATTGGCAGCTGGGGCCCAGAGATGCCAAAAAGCCCTTTGGTCCAGCTAGGAGGAAGGGAGTCCCCTGGTCACCCGCCCCTCCTGACGGCAGGGGAGCCTTGGGATCCTCCTCCCTCCTCCCCAGCCTCCCCTGCTCCCACCTGCTTCCTCTCATGCAGGATTCCCTGGAGTAAAAATGTGGGAATCAGAGAGAGCACTGAGACTTCCATCCTGCCTCTACCGGGAACTGCCAACAGGGCTGGTAAGGGAGAAATTAAATGACAGTTGAAAATCTGCAAAGAAGAGAAATCCTAGGCAAAATGAAAGACACAAAATCTCTGGTTCTCTTCAGGGAATTAGCATTCAGCCAGAACAATTTAAAAATACAGAAATGTATTTTTAAAAACCTCTTATTGCCACAGCTTAGGCTGCCTGCGTCGCAGCTGCCTGCCAGAAGCCTGCAGGTTTCTCTCTGGAAACACCAGCTGCCTGGCCTTGTCCGCCCCTCCCCCCCCCCTTCGCCCGGTAATGCTCCTCTTTATCAGGACATCGCCTGACCCCTAGTGGTGGCAGTGCCTTCGGCAGCACCCGTGAGCTTCCTGTATCCGACGACCTATCAAAATGTCATTGGCTGATGATAAAGAGCATTTTCTTTAAAAAGCTGACATGTGTACGTTACCAGAGTAGATAGAAAACGGGTCTTTGGCTTTGAGAACATCTTCCAAAAAACTAAACTTCAGAGAAGTTTAGGACAGAGAGGACCACACACCAGAGAACATGCGCGAGCCCCGGCACAGGACACAGGCCATGAGGTTTTCCCACAGCAATTTTCTCCCATGATGGTCACCCTAGTCACAGAGCCTTGGGCTCTGTCTGAGGAGCAGAGCATGGCTCCAGGACTGGGAGCGTCCAGGTGTCCTCACACCCGCCCAACCTCCTTGCTCAACCCTAGGAAACAGGAAAGCCCAGACACCAGGGTAACTGCACAGGCTCCCATGCCTCGTGCCTGACGTCATCTAAATTCATCCTCAATGACCCTGAAAGGCAGTTGGAAATGCAGGTGAGAGACATTAATTCTAGTCTGTTTCATGAAGCGCCAGCCAAGAGGGGAATGTAGTTGAAAACAGGAGCAACTGGCTTTGATAGAGCCACACCTGAGTCCTCCCTGGCACCCTCCAAGCCACGCCCTGCCCTGTCAGAGCTGATTCGGGGACTGAATGGACTGAGCCGAAGCTGCAGGAGCGCAGGACCGGCTGGACCCTCCTCCTCTGATACACACACCCACAGCTGGTCTCCAGGCCCAGGGCACTCTCAGAGGTAGGGCAACTCCCAATTTTAAAAAGGACAAAGGTTCTGGCCGTGCCCCCCCCCCCAAAAAAAAAACCCACACAGATGGCAAATAAGAAAATGTCAAGCTGTTGCCTGTCATTTGTCCTTAGGGAATCACAACATGACCAATAACATGGTATCAGATTAAATCATAACCCCCAAAGTGAAGTCCACATGGAACACAGAATCCAGGAAGACCAGAGATGTCCCATGCACAAGATCCCCCATAGTGACATGAGCACCCCCTGGGGAGGATGCGGCAGGGCTTCTGCTCCGTAAGTGTCCCAGTGACAACCTGAAAAGAGTGGTGTAGAGAGAGAGAGAGGGGACCGAGGCCACTTTGCAGACCAGGAGCCTGTCAAGATCCACTACAGCAGGTAGAGGAGGAAGCACAGGCAGCCAGCCATGGCCATTACCGTCCCCAGGACACGATGTGACAAGAATGCCACTCTACCCCACACACCAGACAAATCCCAGGTGGGGACGTTCTACAGAGGCCTGAGCAGTGCTCCTCAAAGATGCCCAGGTCATCAAAGCCACCGAGAGTTTGAGGCACCGTCACAGCCAGGTGGAGCCCAGGGAGATGCAGCGGCTAACTAACTAGGACTGTTAGCGGGCCCTGGAGCAGGACGGTGCCAGCTGTAGACGAAGGGAACCTGACCCAAGCATGGGCTTTGTGTAATGACAGTGTGCTAATATTGGTTGACAGTGACGAATTTGCCAGGCTAACGCAAGATAGTCATAGCAGGAGAAGCTGGACGTACGTCGGAATCCTCTGTTTTATCTGGATTTTCCTCTAAGTGCAAAATCATCTAAAAAAAAGAAAGAAAGAAAACTTACTTTCCAAGTGGAAAGAAAGAAAACTTACTTTCCAAGTGTAATGTGACTGTTTTTTGTTTGCCCAGTATATTCTGGGTGTTAGCCCTGAGAGTCTGGCAACCAGGAGACCCTGGTGCAGGCCCAGGCAGGACGGTTGTGACTCTCCACCACCAGGAGGGGCTCCCAGGAGGGACTCCCAGAGGGGGCTTCCAGGGGGGGCTCCCAGGAGGGGCTGAAACGCACTCACAAGCTTTCCTTTCTGAGGTCTTTGATTATTGGTCACCTCTTATTTTGGGGCTCGGCCACCTGCTACTTCCCACAACCGACCTAAAAGCAGCCCAGCATAAACAAGAGGGAATTTGCTCAGTGCAAACATTTCCGATGAGGAGAGAACGTGTCCCCAGACACGCCGGTGTTTCCCACGGAGACCGCCTCGTGGCCTGGCAGATGGCGAGCAGTTCACACACCATCACCACAGCTCTGCAGCCCCTCCCAGCATGAGGCCCCACAAGATCTCAGCAATGAGTCACCTGCGTCCATGAAAAGTCAGGGAAACGGAGGCACACCACGGCTGGAGCGGGCGGGCAGGGTCAGCTGGGCAAGTTCCCAGGACGCTGATCTATAATGCTTAACTCTCACAGGGACACTAAGGTGTGGGTGGAAATAGCAAAGGAGGAGGATGGAGCATTCCAGAACTCTCCTAGGGAGGCCGCTGCACGTGGCTGGAAGGAATGAAACGCTCTCACCCCTGGGTCTTTCCTGGACACCTCAAAGAAAATCCTCCCTCTGCAGGCCAGGCATGGCTTGCCGAACGCTGTCCAGTTCAGCTTTACGCAGATGGATCTCAGGCTGCGTTTCAAACTTAAGCCATTTGGGAATAGAGGAGCATCTGCCATCCAGTGGGCCACCAGCTCAGGATGGTGTGCAGATGCCCACCCACCCCTCGCCAAGCAGCAATGACCCTGGGACTGGGCTTCTCAGGAAGGGGGGTCCAGTCAAGGCAGAGGGGAGAGCAGGCAGGGACCCTGGGTTCTCCTACGCTGTGCCCCGCACTCAGACAAAGCTAAGCTAGGGCATCACAGACACGGGTGGGAAGCCTGGGGACCCAGGAGTGTGGGTCCAGGAGGCCGGGGCAGAGTGGCTTGGAGGCCAGGGCCAGGGCAGTGTTGATGGGGCTGCAGTCCTACCTGGGCACTCCCATGTTACATCATGTGGACAGAATCTTGACCTCTGGAGCCCCAGATTTCTCATCTATAAAACAGGTCAATTCCAACTCTCAGTGTTTTCCAGGAACCTAGCGCCTAGCAGGACTGGTACCCTCGAGCGCCTCTCTCACGCCGGCTGGCTATGTCCTCCCCCAGCCTGTGGCCAGACTCCCTGCCGGCAGACCCTGCTCTCTAGCTCTGGGAAAGGAAGCCAGAGGCCTCAGCGCAGGCCCTGGTCAGAGTGACCAGTCTCCCTGCATCTGCACCCAGCCTCTCCCTGGCCTCCAGACCAGGTCCCGTGGGATCAGAGCCACCTCTGACATTTCTGGAGACTGAACTCTACAGGTTATCCCCTCACATGAACCTGCGTCTTATCTAAAAGCACCTCTAGGCCTGCTCCAAGGCCACACGTTCAGAAAGAACCCTTCCTTGTCCCCCATCAGGTTCTGCTCTGAATATCAATCTTCCCACCATCCACCCGACTTCGTGTGAGCCCACATCTGCCCACAGCCCAGCTCCACACCTCCTTTTCTCAGCCTAGCAGTCTGGCCCCCATGTCCCCACTCCCCTGGAGGGCCCTCCATGGTGAGCAACTGTCCTGGTCACTGGGTTGCCATCACAAATGCTGGAGACCAGGTGGCTCGAAGGATGTTCTCGGGCTGGGAGTCCCAGATGCAGTTGCTGTGTCTGGTGAGGGCTCTCTTCCTGACTGCAGACCGCCGGCTGCTCGCTGTGTGCTGACAGGCAGAGAGTGTGCCCCGGTGGGTCTCTCTTTTTTTAAAAAGGCCCTGATCCCCTTGTGAGGACCTCGCCCTCATGACCCCATCTAAACCTGCCACAGTCCGGCTGCAGCAAAATAACCGGGGGGTGATGAGCAACTTGTGTACATTGATACAGCAGGAGTGGGAGCCGTTTATTGTAGGACAGGAGGGGTATATATACATTCCACACAGCTTATATTAATTAACATAAACTAGATACAGCAGTCAACCAATAAGGAATCTCCATACTTAATGGCTCGCTGGCGTTACTTCACAAACCACTGCCTCTGGCATTTTGCCAGGCTCCATCCTGACTTGTTTACAGACCCTAACATAAACCTACCTCCTAAAGGCCCTGCCTCTAAATACCACCACACAGTGGGGCTTCAACAGTGCCTCTGGGGGATACCAACGTCCAGTCCTGAGTACTGGTCTTACTATCCCTAGCCTCTCAGCCTCTACCCTTGACTAATCTCTCCTCTGGGCTTCCATGACATGGGAATCTATACTCCGTCCTGCCTCTCTGACCCTAAAGGAAGGGCCTTTCTCAGGGGCAGAAATAGACCATCTTCTCTTTTCTGCAGAGGCCCTGTGGGTGACCCCATCCTGTGGTGATTCCATTTATCTGTATGTTGGGGACTTTACAGCTCTAACTTCAGGCCCAATTCACAGACCCTTACACCCAACTGACCATGGATATCTCCTCCACTGGAAGAGAACTAGTGAGGAGAGAGGCACTGTATTAGTTTGCCCCAGCTGCCATAACAAAATAACATACTGTGACTACTGAGTAGAAATCCACCTTCTCTGAGTGAAGTTTGGTAGGTCGATTTCTTCTGAGGCCTCTTATCCTGATTTCCTCTTATTATAAGGACAGCAGGCATCGAGATTAGAGGCCAGCCTCACAACCACATTTTATCTTGATACAGTCACATTCTGAGGTCCTGGAGGTCAGGATTCCAACCTGTGGATGTGGGGGACACAATTCAGCTCTGCCTGACACCCACTCAGCACCTCAGGTGCGTGTTCAAGACCCACCTCAGCACAGGCCCAGGGGGCTCTCCCTATGCCCCCTGCCTTCACGGTGTGCCTAAATACCATGACATGGGGATCTTTGTTGGGTGCCACTATCAAGTCAAGATGGTGCCTGGCAGTTTGCCAGGAGGAGTGGTTTGTGAGGCAACGCCACTGTGCCATTAAGATGGTGGGGATTCCTTATTGGCTGATTGCTGTATCTGGATGATGCTAATTCAGTCAAGCTGTGTGTAATCAGTTAGGTATATATACCTCTGCTGTTCTGCAATAAAGTAGTTCCTGCTTCAACCTTCAAGTTGCTTATCACCTCCCGGTTATTTTGCCCAGCCGGACTGCGGCAAATGTGACCCGTACGGGGAACTCCGGGATGCTCGGGGGTAGGTGACAAGGTAAGCTGCCCGTCCCTAGAAATAGATAGGACGGGAGGAAAGCTGCTCGTCCCTGAGGAAGCAGATAGGGCGAGAGGACGGATGGCCATTTCAAGAAAACAGAAAAAATTGATACAGTGTGTTTTTGTTTTGTTTTATCTTGGTGTGTTGTGTTGTCTTTGTTACGGAAATATGGGATCAGAAGTTAGAAAAATCAAACCGAAAGGGTGTTAAGTAAATTGCTAAAGGAAGGAGGCACCCCAGTAAAACCAAGAACAGTTAGGGCATACGTTGATAAAAGCCCAGGAACTCTAGTCAGAAAGAGGAAGAAAGTTCAGAAGAGGAAGGACTATCAGGGAAGGAGTTACAACAAAAGGCTGCTACTAAACCCTTTTTGTTACCAGAGGGTGCGTGAAGCGGCACGGCGCAGCGGCCGCCACGTGCGCAAGCGGGTCACAGCACAGCAGGGACTTTCCAGCCCGCGCCGGCCGCCGGCCCTTCCCTGCCCCTCGCCCGGGGAGCAGGATGCCACTGCCACGAGCCCCGTGCCCCGGTGGCAGTTTGAGTCCGGGACACTCCCCGAGGCCATAGGTTGCCAGGGGACGGCTACCAAGGATCTTGCCACCTTCCTCGAGAGGGTGGAAAAGAGCCTCCAAAGGAAATTCCCCCCAGGGTCCACTTCAGGATTGGCCCTGCTCTATACAAAAAAAAAAAAAAGTGGGGGGAAAACAACCCGCCATTCTCACGCCTTCTGAGCTTTATAAATGCAGGGTTAGCAAGATCTCAAATCCATAACAGCTGAACTCCAGTTTTCAATCATGGTGATAGCATCTACCTTCAGATGCTTTGGTACTTTACAGCTTTCAAAACAGCTGCATCAGCTTACAGTTATCATCATTAAAGGGGGGAGATGTTGGGGGCCTCCGGTCGGGTTCACAGATGCAGAAGGTAGAGTCGTGGTCAGCAGGGGATGGCAGAAAGCGGAGCTAGTGTCTGGTGGGTGCGGAGCTCCAGTTCTGGAGAAGGCTGGTGGTGACGTGGCCCAGCAACGTCACTGTCGTCGATGCCACTGAAATGCCTTCGCACTCAAAATGGGGAGGAGGGTGGAATTTATGTTATTATGAAAATTAATTTTTAAAAATAAAACAAAACACCAATACCTAGGTCCCACTCCTGGTCTACCTGGTCTGGGTATAGCCTGCACGTGAGGATTTTTGGAAACCTCACGAGGTTCCGATACCCAACCTAACCTAAGAACCACATGTAGACCGTACAGAACACCTGTCATCCAGAGGAGGAGCTGGACCTGGATTAGAAGCCCTGGGCTCTTCGTCTCAACAGCAGACGTGTGCCTAACACCCGTTGAGTCTCGGCTCACCTCCTTGTGGACATACTTACGTGACGATCCCACCCACCGTAGGGTGAAGATCGCTTAAGTGAGTCAACCTGAGAGGGCTTGATGCTGTAGCCAGGGTGAGGATCAGGAGGTGGACGAAAATAACAAGTACAGACAGGTCATGTGCTTGCCTCTGGCCACTTCAATGTTTACCAGACCCTGAGCTGACCCCTCTCCTCAGGTCCACAGAGCTCGGCAGACCTTGCCCCTGGGAAGGGGGCCACAGCCCTCCCACACTGCGGGCACCTGACAGACACCTGCTAAACCTGGTGGAACTGCACAGTCACAGTCACGGACCTGGGTGCTTGGCGTGTCACGTATGGACAGCCGACTCCCACACCAGCTTGCTCCCGCAAAGACCAGCTTCAACTGCGTGAATAATGAGATGCCTCTGCCCAGAGCAAGAATGTCAAATGGACGAGAGACGCTGTGACAGGAACATGGGATGAGGTCCAGGATGCTCCTCCACACGCTTCTCTTGGGGGCTATCCTGGTGGCAGGTAAACCCGAGGGGTTGGCCAATGTGAGCCTCAAACCCAACACATTTTACATGATGGAAAAGTCTGTTCTGAGACAGTAAAGCAGGTGCCAGGACAACTCGCTCAACACACCAGGTGGCCATGTGGGGTGAGGGGCAGGAGGGGTCTGTGGACACGGGGCCCAACGTGCCTGTCAGTGCAGGAGCAGCCAGAGGAGCCGTGACTGGGCTGGGGCTGTGACCTCACCGGTCCAGTGCAGGAATGGCCACAGGAGAGGTGACTGGACTGTGGGGCTATGACCTCACCCATCCAGTGCAGGAGCAGCTAGAGGAGCAGTGACTGGACTGTGGGGCTGTGACCTCACCCGTCCATCCTAGATTGAGTGGACTGACTGGATGCAAATGGTGGGCAGGTGGGGTTGGCTGGAGGAGGGGGTTCATGGGGGCTGCCCTGGAAGGGGGCATCTTCCCTGTGGCCTGTCCCCCGTCTCTTTCTCTGCTTTCTGACCCACCATGAGCTGAGCAGCTATCCTCTGCTGGCCCATTCCCTAGATGTGCTGCCTACCCTCGGGCCCAGGCAGTGGACTCGGCCCGCCACTGATTGGACTTCTGGAACCCTGAGCCAAAATGGACGTCTCGTGCTGGTTGTTCTCATCAGGTGGTCTGGTCACAGACACATAAAGCTAGTCAGAGGGCGAGGCGAGGGCGAGGCAAGGGCCCACTGCCTCCCGTCACTGGCCTTCTCTTACTCTTCAGTTCTTTTTAAATTTTTATTGATTTATTTTTTTAGGGGGGGGTGCATGTGGAATGGAACCAAGGGGTGCTCTGCCTCTGAGCTGCACCCCAGCCTATTGTATTTTTTATTTTGAGTCAGGGTCTCACTGAGTTGCCCAGGTGGACCTTGGTCCCCTTCCCAGCCCCCAGAGTTCCTGGGAACCACCACATGGGGCAGTTACCCCTCTTAGTCAGACATTAGTTCAAAGATAGAAGCAACTCAGAAGGAGCTGACTGGAAAGACAAGGAGCAGAAGAGGTGGCATCTAACATGGCCTCGTCTAAGAACATTAATCCAGGGAGACACAGAGAAAAAAAAGTCACCCAGGGTGGGGCCTGCCATGTGTTAAGCCCCACACTTTCCAGTACATTCTCACAACAATGCACCCTACAGTGTGCGTCCAGCCACACGCAGCAGACAACTGAGTCACAGTGACTTACACCCTGTTGAACTCTCTGTAGGCAGGAGCTGCCGGTGCCGGCACTGGACGCTCTTGCCCATTCCCTCCTGCTGCCTTTTTGTCACAAGGTGGGAGTTGTATCTCCAGACATTGCAGCCATGTTCAGGGCCAGAATGGAGGAAGCATGGGGATGCCTTAAAATGTTTCCTCTCCACCCCCTCCCACCACCTTTTTAAAATATTTTTTTAGCTGTAGATGGACACAATACCTTTATTTTGCTTATTTTTCTGTGGTGCCAGGATGGAACCCAGTGCCTCGTGCACGCTCGGCAAGTGCTCTGCCACTGAGCCCCAGCCCAGCCCTCTTCTTCCCCTTTTTAATCAAGGGAGCCCAGGCCTACCTGGGAGGACCGCCTGAACTTCTGCGTGGGTCTGTCTTGGGTGGGTTCTTCAGAAGCTGAACAGAGGCCCCCACACAGGTGACAGGTTGGCAGACTGCTTTCAGGGAAACTCCTTTTACAGTCAGCAAAGCAGTGCAGGGAAAAGTCTAGGCAAAGATGGGCCCAGCCCAGCCCCGTCCAGAGTCACTGCCACTGAGGCAGAGGCTCTGGCCTTCAAGTCCTGAGCTGGCCAGCCCTGGCAGCAGGCTTCCCAGGTGTGCAGCTCAGCCTCCAAGTCTTTCCCACGCAAGAAGCACCCGGGGCTCCTGGCACGTCACACAGCTGGGAGGACTTCCTGCCCCATACAAGAGAGCTGGACTGGCCATTGTCAGCACCTTCTGCTATCTGATGGCCCCAAACTAGGTGGCATGTCTTCCGCTGGGTACAAAGAGGTGGAGAGAGTAAATACTTGTCTTCTCGGCCTCTGCAGTAGGACGTGAAGGACTCTCTGTGGTGCAGTGGCGTCCACAGCAGTCCCTGGGTCAGGCCCACGTGCTGAGGGGCTCCCTTCCCCACGTCTGTCTCTCTCTGGTGAAAGAACCCACTGCTCTGCAGCTCGCACGCTGCTTCATCTCATGGCCCGATCTAGAGATTGCCGAGGATCCCAGAAGAGGACACAGCTCTGCCTCACATCCACAGCTGTCCACCACTTCAGAAGCTAAAACTGACGCATGCTGAACATTCATGCCTTAATTCATTTTAAAATAGTGACCCATTAAGTATTAACGTAAAGAATATTTTTTTTTTGGTACCAGGGATTGAACTCAGGGGCACTTGACCACTGAGCCCCATGTATTTAGAGACAGGGTCTCACTGAGTTGCTTAGTGCCTTGCTTTTGCTGAGGCTGGCTTTGAACTCACTATCCTCCTGTCTCAGCCTCCCAAACTGCTGGACTTACAGGCATGCACCACTGCGCCCAGCTCATAAAGGACATTTTTATACAAAACAGTTGTTTTCCAATTTTTTGGAGTAGCTTTATACCTTTACAACCTTAATGTCTGGCTTAATCAAAAACAGCTGGGTTCAGTGTTTTACAAGGTATTGCTTTGGTTGAAGCATGTGAAGAAAAATCCAGCCTCACACAGACATATAGTTGGAAAAGGAAAGATATTTTAATACTGCCAGATAATTGCAGATATTTTGCTTTGATACCACATCAAAACTCAACTAATGATCATTTCTAAAGGTTTTATAGCATGGAATGTGAAAGCATATCAATGAACTTTTCAAGCTCTGTTACATTAAAATCCTCTAACTTACAGTTTGAATGAATCTTTGTAACATTATACATTCAATATTTGGAAAGTATTGTTTCAAACAAACTGTTAAGTAGGTCTTCCAAGGTTAGCAGGCTTCATTGTACAGCATTCAAAACTGAGCATGCCATCGGGGCTCAGTGTCCGCGCCTGTCATCCCCGCAGCTTGGGAGGCTGAGGGAGGAGGATCACAGATTTGAAGCCAGCCTCAGCAACGTAGCATATCTGTAAGCAACCTAGTGAGACCCTGTCTCAAATTTTAAATATTTTTTAGAAAGGGTCTGGGGATGTGGCTCCATGGTTAAGTGCCCCCCAAAATACCCCCCCCAAAGCCTACATAGATCACTGTCACCACCAGTATCACCAGAAACATCTTCAAGTAGTGGAAGCCGTTAAGTCTATGATGGTGGATACCAGTTTCTAAAATTCGAATTTTTGCTTGTAAGCACAAATTTTATCATTAGAAACCAATACTGGTAGTTGGTTACCTTGAAGTGACAGTCACTTCTTCAGAGAAAACGACCACACCTGCTCCTGTGTGAAAAGCCACAGTGTGCCAGCCACTCTTTAGGTGAAAGGGGGTCTGGAGGGAGAATCGGGCTGAGCTGAGACCCCAGCACGCGCAGGGCTGGCCCTGCCTCGGGCAGCGGGTGAGTGAAACAGACACGCTCACCCAGGACGCTCTCCAAAGCATTTGGGTTTGCTTTGCTCCTGCCTGTGTGGCCGTCAAGAGTCCTTGAAGTGCCATCTGGTGTCTGCCTTGGAACCGTTCCCCTCCCCTCTGGTCATGCACCATCAGTGCCAAGTCCAGCCCAGAAAGGGCAGATCATATTTCAGTATCACTGTGAAGATTCTTTTGGTCTTGCTGATCTCGAAAGGTTCCGGGGACGCCCAGGGCTCTGAGGCCTCCTCTCTAAGGGCCTTTGCTGCCTGTCGACTGGCTTCCAAAGGGGAAGGAGGTGAGCCACCACGCATCTCCATCTCTCTCTCCATCTCAACAACAAAATCCTTTGTCCTCACCCTTAGAAGAATGAATTTGGGCCCCTGCCAGGACTGAAAATCCACTCGGTTTATTACCATTGACAAAAACTTGCCCTCAGCTTTTTAAATGACCCGTTTTACCTGTTTGGTAACAAGCTGCTCAGAGCACTCACCCTGGACCTAGAGAGGCCTTGCCCTGAGAGTCTGAGTAGGCCGGGTGAACCCTGCCCCCTGCCTTAGAGCTATTGAACCAAGAGGTCTGGGAAGCCACCCCACGCCCACCCCAGGGCAAAGGGGAGGCCTGCCCTGGCAGCTGCCTCTGGGCAATGAGACCCCATCTTCTGAAACCAGCATCAGAATTTTATTTGACCCCCAGCCCCTGGCCGCCATTCATGGCAGAATTGTCAGCCAAAGGATCCTTCCTCCCAAGATGAAGAATCAGATAGGCGCTTCCCTAGAATCCAGACCTGGTTTCAACAAGGCTGAAAACAAACCATCACTCATCCTAAAAGCAGCCCCCAAAAGCCTGTCTGGAAGTGCTTGCTACCTGCTCTCTAGTTCTGCCAAAGAGCCTCCATTCCTGTTCCTCGAGCTACCCCCCATCCTCCCAGTGGAATCCTCCTGCTAACAGCCAGTGTCCCCGTTGATGCACCAAAGGAGTCTAATTGATGTGGCCCCAAAGAGAAATGGCAGCTCTGCCCTGGAAAGCAGCATCTGCCTGCAACTCCCCAGATGGGGGTTTTCCAGGCCTGAGGATGTTAAGGCCCACCAGGTGCCCATCATATTCCTTCTGAGGGCCAAGATCTGGGATTGGCACGTTTTCATGGCTGCTGCATTTATTTCCATACCGACTACCGGCAGGCTACAAGAACCCGCTTCCCAGACATTCCTGGGGAAGCTATGATGTTTCCAAGCCCTGAGACATGACCTTTTCATTACCATTCGATGGAGGGCTTTTCTATCAAGCTTTTAGCACAGGGCACAGGTGAACATGAGGATCTGGTGTCCGTGCCACGGAAGAGTGATGCCAGGGAAGTCCACGGTTATTTGTGCACCACAGACAAGGCTGGCCACGTGCCTGTGGAGCCTGCAGTCTCATGCTCAGGCCAGCGTGTGGGTGCTCCGTCCCCACAGGTCTCCCCAGTCGGCACCTCAAGCTTCTCACTGTGGATAGCACTCCACGCAGTAGGGGGTGGAAACACAGCGTCCTGCTCACACAGCGTGCAGATCCTGCCTGCTGGGTCACCAGCTCCAAAGGCCCAGGGTCAGGCAGGTGGCAAAACTGACTCCAGCAGACGGGTGGGACGGTGACCCACCGAAGTGCTCGAGCTTCCTTTCAACCAAGGACGCGGTGCTCCTCTCCAGACACTGCAGCTGCCAATAGGAAGGGAATTGTGGGCTGGGCATGACCCACGGGGACCCAGTTTATAACCATCGCCTGCAGGGGGTCCAGAAACCACCCGTGAGCACTGTACCCCCTCACCAGCTGCCAGGTTCATTGCCCACCCCAACACTGCTGCCCTTCCGTGTTCATGATGACCTTCCAGATGGTGCAAATACCCTCCTCTTCACTTACAAAGAAATAAAGGTTAAGTTTCTTAAACACCCACCCCATGGTGCCAAGCCAGTAAGTGGCTTTGCTGGCCTTCGTCCCAGCTGTCCAAATCCATTGTTTGTTCCACGACCAACCCATGGTCTAAATGTCCACATTCCACAGGCTGCTGAGGTTTTGCCTACACAGCTTGACAAAAAGTTTGAATTCATCACAAACATTGGATAATCAAGAATGGTCTCATAAAAACCTGGAATTCCAGGGCTGGCTGTGGTCAGTGGTAGAGCACTCGCCTCGTACTCCTGAGGCATTGGGTTCAATCCTCAGCACCACATAAACATGAAATAAAGATTTTATGTCCACCTATAACTAAAAAAATATAAAAATTTAAAAAGCCTGGAATTCCAGCTTTTGAGGAAGACAAAGCTGTGGTCCAGGGTGACTATGGAAATGCTGGAATGTCCGGCCCCCTAGAGGAACAGTCCCATCTGCAGGGTGCACAGGTCTGGCCACTGGTCCCAGCCCCATGGGGTCCACCAACTTCACTTGCCCAGCTCTGTGGACGTTTTGGTTTGTCCACCTCCCAGGTGGCCAGGTGATCCCTGAGGAGGAGGCCTGGGAACGACGATGCAGCCTACACTGTCAGATGAATCACGGAAAATCTGCCCATGGCGTTCACTTGAATCCTTGCCCATGGCGATGGGGAGGATGTGAGAACCACCTTAATCGAGGTCTTCAAAATCAGCCGTTCTTCCTTTTGCTGTCCGAACATCAAACAACGTGCCATCTCTCTTCAGCTCGAATTCCTACAAACAGCCCTTCAGCAGAAGTCTCAGGAGCAGCCCAGGCTTCCTGGGAGGTCACGTGGCTGCTCTGAACTGGAAGCCGGCACCCAGGTTGGCTCTCATGATGCGTGTCACCTACGGGCCAGCAAAACCAACACCCTGCCTCCTCACAATCCAATTCTAAAGCCCACAAAGTCACCTTTGATGATACCTGGCATCTCCACACTGAGCCTTGAAGTACCAAGGATGGCTTTGATCTACACAGCTCAATGGCTCACCTACATCTGTGTATACAGACACACACGCACACACGCACAACACACACCATGTGTGCACACACGAATGTCATCAAATGCAATGATTCACTGCGGACTCCCCAGTCTTTCTCAACCAATTTAATCCCACTTCCTAACCCTTCCTCTGAGCACTCGCGGGTCCTGTCCGCATTATGTCTTTTACACAGGCAGATATATTAGTTATTGGAATTGAAGAGTAGAAAAAATGCCGGAAGGAATGTAAATGACTATTGAACACAGGACTTCAATTTCAGGGATGAAGCTCTTGAAACCCAAAAGGTCTAAACAATTTGCACGAGGTCACAAAGACAGCTGATAACAGCACACTTGATCCCCATCCCTGATCTACACTCCAGTGAGCTTCTCCTTATTTTGCTTCCTCCTAGGCACTCTCTGCAAAGAGTGTAGCTTGGCTGTGATGTCTGTAATTTACCTCTAAATACTTCAGCTCTGCCGGTGTGATATAAATATGTGTTTGCTGATCTTAATCCACACCCTAGGGACAGTTGGTTGCCCTAATCAAGAATTCACAGCTAACATTTAATCAAAATGCCACCCACCAGAGAGGACTATCACCAGGCTCAGCTCCCGTCAATCAACACCAGAAGCTTTGCTAATTACAATAAATGTTGTTAATAGACCTACATTGGTAAAACTGATGACTGTGAGTTAGCCCAAGGGATAGTACAAATGGTTGGCCGTGCAAGGCTAGCGGTGCTCCGTGTGCGGGGCTCCGGAGAGGCTCCTTCACCGCTGTGAGCCCTTCATCTTTGCCCATCAGGATGGCACCAGGGCCAGAATCAGCAGTGATCCTACATCCAGCCCTGATTTCAGAAGATTCCAGCTGGCTGATCCCTGCGCAGGTTAAACTGGACCCTGCAGGGAGCTGGGTTACCCCCTACTCAGGTGGCTCAGGGCCCTACAGGGAGGGGCCTGGGCAGCTCTGAGGACTCTTCTTGGACCCATTTACTAAAGCTCATTTAATAAGTGGCCGTCTGGTGTAGAACCTGGTGGGAGCCTCTGTGAACGTGACCTAGCTGTAGTGAGACCATCAGGAGGTACCAGGGTCACTCACCTGTAAAGCTGGTGGTTGGGACACCCACAGATCCTGAGAGCTGTGGACTCTTGTGGGTTGAAGGGTGCCTGCCCCCGATTCATGTGCTGACCTTATTTGGAAACAGGATCTTCCCAGAAGTAATCTGATTAAAATGAGGTGACTAGAGTGTGATCCAATCCAGTGACGGGTGTTCCTACAAAAAGGGGCATATTGGAGACAGACACAGGAGGACATCAAGGGAACACAAGACAGAGATCAGGGTGAAGCAACTCAAACCAAGGAACACGAGGATTGCCAGCAAAATCACCAGAAGCTAGGGAAGGAACCAGCCCTCGCCCCCAGCTTGGTCTGGGTGTCCAGAACCCAGAGCTGGGGGACAGCAGTGAGGGGGCCCTTTAAGGCAGCAGTTGGAGGCACCTATTAATGGCATCCCTAGCAAACTGCTCTACGGTCCAAGCGAGCCTGGGCCTGTTTGTCGAAGGGCTTCAGGAGTTGTTTGGATTAGTAAGTCCAGTTCCACAGGGTCGTAAATTACCACTAACTAATTCCCCAAATGGTGGACTTACGGCGCTCAGTAACACACACATTATGTTTATTAATTGTGAAGTTTCGCTGTACACATATGGACAGCAGACTCCTCAGATGGTACGTTTTCAATGTCAGTCAAACCTCAATAGAGCTGTTTAACAAAACAATCTACTACAAGGCCGCACATGTGTGGGAACCAGTATAGATAAGACTTCTTCACAGATGTTATCTCAGTGGCTGAAACTTGTTAGAACTTACCTGTCGTAAGCAAAAGAACCTCAATTCCTTCTGGTCTAAGAAACAAAAATGGGGAAAGACCATGGCATTTCAATTTTACCCTACCTATGAGCCAAGTCAGCCCCGTTCCACGGAGGCTGGCAGAAGACATAGACGCTTGGACCAGAGATCAAGGACTTACACTCATGGCCCAACAGGCAGCTTGAGCTCTGCACACCTCCGTTGGCTCCCCTGACCCCAAGTCCTTTGGGGTGACACAATATCACTCAGGTGGGTCTGAGATTTGCACACAGTGGGTCTGCCCTGTAGCTGAGTAACACTGAGCATTGTGAAATGCACGAATCGTGTTTCTAGCAAGCAATAGGGAGAAGGCATCATGTCATCTCAGAGATGATGTCCTGGAGGGAGACATCGCCTCATTCCTCACAGCTGCAAACATATTGGAAATGGAAATGGCCCAATAAAGAGTGGTCAGGACCTTTCCTTCTTGTCATATGCAGCAACATGAACAGAAATGACAGGCAGACACAGGGACTATCTCTAAACAATTATTAGTAACACAGTTGATAAATTCCAGAGCTACCTGCAGCTTAAGGCATGGCTGGATCAAGGACCTCCCATGGTGCATTTATGTCATTCTCCTGTCCTGTTTCCTTGTCTTAATTTACTCTCAGCAGACCCTTTTGTGGGGTTATATTACCTCCTATTGACCTTGGTAGGGGTCACCCCCCTTCCCTGACTGTTCTCATTGGCCAGGGTCAGGGCAGTTTTGTTTAATTAGGCAGCTTGTGTAGTACACAAAGCATGTGGATGTGGAGAGGTCCCATCCACACCCTATACATCATGTGCTGTGTATGACCTGCCACTATCCCAGAAGATGGAAGTGACGAGTCCTGAGGGCAATGACGACAGATGTCCCTGGCCAGGGTCACGCATCCCATCTCAAGCCAGGAGGTGAAGTCAGTCTTTCCCAACCACAGTGGTTCCCAGAGCCAGCCTGCCCACGGGAGCACCCATGGACATGCCGTGCAGACAGCGTCCACTGCGGCCCCCACTGCCATTCCATCACCAACCGCTGTTTTCTACACAAGGGCGTGAGATTCTGAAGCCACGAACTTGCCCACTCGTGACGTACAGGAGAGGACAGACTCAGACCCACGTCCACACAACTCGCACACACCCAGTTTCCTCTGACCACCTGTCCCCTGTGCTGATCAGGTCTGTCTGAGCCTCTTGGTTCAGCATTCAATGCCTCCCAAGGAAGGGTCACACCCGGCCAGCTAGTCCAACTCCACTCGCACAGCAGACATGAAATGCACCCTGAGGACAGCATCACTGCCTTTCTCGCTCCTGTTGGGCACCTGTGACCCTCCATGCACTGGCTCCTTTAGGAACCCACCACCCTCCATCCTCATTTGAAGTAGCCCTTCCTCCAGCCCTCAAAGCCATCTGCTTCTGCAAAGTCCATATCTTCCATGATGAACTCCAAATCCTTTCCACAAAAATCAAGCATCTCCTACTGTGTGCAGTAACCCCAACTCACCACCCAATGTCCCCAATGGGGCACGGGGGGGGGGGGTCACGTCTCTCCCCAAACACACAATACACAACTACTGGAGCTTCTGGTCAGCCCTAAATCCCCCCGAGAACTTTCTTCACCCCCGACAGGGTAGGCACTGGTAGCTCCGTCTGCAGGGACAGCCTGCCTGCCAGGCCTCAGCTGTGGGCCTCGAGCGGCCACTTGACCAAGGCTGGCCATACAGGTTCTCTCCTGAACCAGGGGCTTGAGTTGGAGACCTAGGAGTGCCTCATCCCTCAGGAGAAGGAGCTGAAAGAGGGGCGAGGATTCCAAAGCTGCAGGCTGCCCGCTTCACAACCCTGTGCTCCGAGGGCAGCCAGGGCCAGTCTGTGGGGGAGGAGAACCCTGGTCGACTTCAGGAGAAAGAGGCACAAGTCACCTGCTCACTGGCATTCTCCACTCCTGATGGTTTCCAGGTTCTCGTTCCTGCTGGCCCTGCCTTTCCTTGGGTCCACCCGGGACCTCCTAAATTAGTCTGAAGCAAGTTCCACCTTCCGCAGTCAAAAGGACACGGAGCAGACCCAGCCCAGGCCCAGGCCCAGAGGAAACACTCATGCTGGCAGACCCACCAGCTGGCCAGCGGTACCACCTCGGTACTCAGCTGTGGCACCCCTCGCCCAATTGCTATGACAACACAGTGGGCCCTCCCTGGCTCCAGGTTTTGCATCTATGGGCCCAAGCACTCACAGATGGGGATATTTGGAAAGCAAGCTGATTTTGTGCTGAAGATGTACTAACATTTTTTTCTTGTCAACAGTCCCCAACCAATAGAGCAGAAGAACCGTTTAGAGGCCATTTACCATGTCTTAGGTAAGACAGGACACCTAGGGATGGCTAAAGCATGAGGAGGATGGGCATAGGTGTGCAGTGTGCCACTGTTTATAAAGCGCTTCAGCATCACGGATCTGGGCACAGACAGGAAGGGATGTGAGTTTCAGATGGGACAAACCACACTGGAGCCATAGCTATTCATTCGCCAGCTATTCATTCGCCAGAATTATTTTTCTGCGCTCCTGATAAAAGGTGGACTGTGGGAGTGGTGGGCAGCAGAGCCCAGGAGAGCTGCAGGGTCCTGGCAGGAGCAGCAGGGATAGTGTGGAGGGCCAGGTGTGCAGGAGGCTGCAGAGGCAATACCATTCTGGACAGGTATGTCTGGGGAAAGGCACCTGCATGGCTTTCCTACCTTTCCTGAATCTCTGGAGCACAGAGAGCTGCAGAAACCAATTTTTAAATCACCACCTCCCTACTATGGAGTTCGATCCTCCCTTTCATTACCACTTCTTCTCTCAGACTCAATGACAGCCTGCCACTGGATTTTTAATCTGATGAAATTGATGTGGAAGGAGAGGAATGTATTAGATGAGGCTTCAAGGTCACGTCATTTTGCCTCTGCCCTGAGATCCGCATTCTGTGTAGGGCTGGGCCTTCTGGAAGCAGCCATCTGGGGAATCCCAGCCAGGGCCCAGGCCCCTGAGGCTGGAGAAGAGGGAGCCCTCACTCAGCCCCTCTCCATCTCTCTGGGAAGATACAGGCAGAGGGCAGAGTTCTGAGAACAAGCAGTCCTGCAGAGACACCTGCCTGCAACCCACCTCCGGGCAGGTTCAGAGAGGGGAGGACAGCCAGGCAGGATCAAACTGGCACAGAAGAGAGAGGAGAGGACTCCTTCCGAGGTCAGGCAAAGTCCAGGGCTCCCGCTCTTCGCGCACAGCCCCCTGGGTGTGGGCGGGGGTCCTCACTCCAGGTCCTGCTTCAAGGCCTTGTGGGACTCCTCACTCACACTGTCCAGGAAGTGCTGACTCTCACCCTCTTCTCACCAACTCTCTCCTGGTCCTTATTCACCTTGTTAGGGGACAGGAGGATGCTGGGAACACGAGTGAAGGGAGTAGTTCTAGAAAATAGGCCCACTGGGCTGACGCCCACATGCTTTCTTTTCCAAGAAGCAACTCACCTGCAGCCCCGCCTGGCCTCAGTGGACAGGACATGTCACATTCCTCAGCAAACTACCAGTTCACTGCAGGAGAAATGCAGGCCCCAAATTATGTCGATAAGAGGAACGAAGTTACCCTGAAAGAGGAGACTTTTGGGACCAGATCTTGAAATTCTCAGAGATAAGGATAGTTCCTCTTCACCATAAAATCTCTAAGAATGTGTGTTAGGACTCCAATTAGAACAGTCAACATGGGCCTCAGTGACCTAGAGGGGCCATGGCAGTGGGGACTTGAAAGCCTGATATCACCCTGCTGTCCTGCTGTCTGTCAAAAGTCAAGAGGTGGATCTGGGCAGGGCTCTCTGGAAACTTCTCTGGGATCCCCAATAAAGCTGAACTGTAGGAAAGGACACTGTCCCTCTCCTGAGAGGACCCACTCTCTCCCTTGAGTGTCCCCTTTCCTACTCCTTCAATAAACTCATTCCTGTTACTCTGTGTGACATGTCTGAAATCTGACTTGATCACAAGAATCAGGGTTTGAAGAGGGGTCTCTGCATTGTCTCAGTTTCTCGGAAGGCCCCGGCTCCGTAACAACATTGCATTTGATTTTCAAAAGGGATCTGGCAGAACAGCCAAGTGGTTAGGGCCCAGCCTGCTTCCAGACTGGGTCAGCCCCTGACCCACTGTGAGGGGGCCACAAGGAGCTGACCCTCCAGGGGCCTGTCTTCTCTGATCTATAAAGTGGGGTGATGGGGCATGCCTGATGGGCTCTCACTGGGACCAACCATCACAGGTTAGAAGGGCACCAGAGGTACAGGCCCTGGGAGAGTTGGCCATCACACCATTACTGCCCTCAGGCAGCCCCCGGCCTGAGAGGCCACACTTACATTGGGGTTTATGTGGCCTTGAAACGTGACACTTGGCTGAACAGATCTTTGTACTTGGCTCAGCTGACCAGCAGCCGCAACAGGGCTTACAGCTCCACCCTGCCCACTGCACCTGTGGGCCCCAGCCCTCCAGTCCTCTAGCACCCCAGCCCCCCAGCTCCCTAGCCCCCCAGCCCTCTAGCCCCCAGTCCCTCCAGCCCCCCCCCCAGCCCCCCAGCCCTCCAGCCCCCCAGCCGGCAGTCAACTTCTTTCTCTGCAGGGTCTCCAGATTCTACTAGCAAACTGCCTCTGAATTACTCTTATTAAAATACCAATTCAGCAAGTCCCCTCCCAGACCCCAAGATCTGACTAAAACCCTCGTCCAGTCCATGGCAACTGGCATCAACCCAAGATACAAATGGATCCTGCACCCAAATTGGCAAGGATAACACTTTTCCTTTTTTTTTAATAACATAAAAAAACACATGAATAAATTCTCATTGTATAAAAAGGAAAAAGAAGAAAAAAGGGAAACTCCAAAAGTACAGAAAACAGAAAAACTCCTTCACATCTCCACATCCTCCTCCCTCCCTCCCTCTCTCTCACCCCCCGCCCCCCCACACACACATGCATGCCAATCACTGTCATCAGTTACTGTCTCCCAGGCCCCTCTCTGCCCTGTTAAACCACAGATAAAGAGGCAGACGTTCTGTTAGCACAGTTCTTTTTGTGTCGTGGGGATCATTCGGGGTTTTCTGGCTGCAGTTTGGACCTTCCATGCAACAACTGTCTTAGATCTTTTCCACACTGTAGAGGGTTCTGTACGATGGCTTTGCGTAGTGTATTTTTCTGTGGATGGACACTGAGGTTGTTTCCAAACTACATGATTTCATTTGATCACATTAAATTTCATCTTCCATCACATTAAATTACCATTTTGAAGGTATGAATTTAAGTCAAAATAAGAACATGAACTCTGGTGTTGTTGGCATTCTGGCTTTTTATAGCTACATACAACAATGTCCACAAAGATTGGATTCCTAGATTTATTCTGTCTATTTAAGCAGCATTATGATAAAAATCACTTCAGGGAGCAAAAGCAGAGGGTCTACTCTTTGCATTTCTTTTCACATACAAGCTCTGTGACCTTGGGCAGGTGTGTTCGTTTCCTATTGCTGTGTAACAAATTACCCCAGAAGTTGGTGGTTTCACACAACAGTCCTTACCTCACAGTGTCTGTGTTGGCTCAGCTGAGTCACTGGTTAAGGGTGCAACCAACTGTCCCCCAGCTCTGCAATCATCATGAGGCTCAGCTGTGATGGAATCCACTTGCAAAGTCACCCCGGGGCAAGCCTGGGGTCCTTGCTAGCAGTGGCCAGAGACTTCAGTTCCCTCACAGATTGGCATTTTCTAGAGCTATTCCCAACTCAGAAGCTGGCTTCACCCACAGAGAAGACCCAAGAGTACTGGAGGATACGGGAAAATAGGTCCCAGGACATTTCCCCTATCGGCAACTGTTCCCCAACCCCCTTGACTGGGGTCAAATGGAAGCTTTTGTCATTAAAAGCCCAGGTCTCAGCCAGAGGGAGGGCAGGAAGAGCGAATGGGGAGAATACAAAAGGAACTCACCAGACTGGCACCTGACCCTCACCCTAATGGGTCAGCTGACCCCAATACAATAAGCCCCAGGAAATTCCCTGTCCACACTCCTGCCTCACCCTAATGGACCCGATATAATGGACCCCAGGGACTACCCTCCTGCCCCACCCTAAATGAAGCCTGTAAATCTCAGACCCTTGCTTTTAGCCCATCACCATTTTCTGCCCCAAAATGAGCCACGTCAGGTGTTTGACAATAGATTCCGCCATTCAGGTCTACTTCCCACCCTTGCCCTCCATACCCATTTGTGCTTATGGGTACCCTGGGCTAAATGTCCACTCTCTGCCCCTACTGTGATGGCCACTGGGAGCCAGGCTCTTGGGATTAGATGAGGTCATGAGGGTGGAACCCTCACCAATGGATTAGGTCCTCACAAGAAGCCCAGAGCGTGTGCCTCCCACCTTGCCACCTCAGAACACACTGAAGGACTGAACCAGGCCCTTAGTAGACAGCGAATCCCGCGCGACCTGGATCCTGGACTTCCAAATGTTTGCTGTGCGTGCCACTCGGTCTGTGGTGTTTTGTTTCAGCAGCTCAAGCTGAGACAAAGGACAGAGAGCAAGACAGAAATCCTAGTCTTTTTGTAACCTAATCTCAGAAGTGACGGGCTATCATGCAGGCCCCATCCTACGTTGAAAGCAAGAACAGTCCTCAACTAAAGGGAAGGGCAGCACCAACGAGGGGCCACTGGAGCCCCCTTAGTGGCTACTTATCACAAGTGACTCAGCGGTAGAGCGCTCGCCTAGCACGGGCGGGACCCTGGTTCGATCCTCAGCACCACATTAAAAAAAATTGGGGGGCTGGGGTTGTGGCTCAGAGGTAGAGCACTTGCCTAGCATGCATGAGGCACGGGGTTCGATCCTCAGCACCACATAAAAATAAAATAAAGATATTGTGTACACCTATAACTAAAAAATAAATTATTTAAAAAATAATAATAATAATTACCAGGGGACTTCAGCGTCACCTCCAAATTTCCCATAACTTTCCCCTTACCGGAAATGCCCAAACTCTGATTCGCGTGTGAGTCATCTCTAAGCCTAAACAGAAAAAGTCGAACACATTTTGCTCCGCAAGTACGAACTATTTGCCTAACTGCAGAAGTTGCCCAATTTGCAAAACCACACAATTTGTAAGTAACAGAAAGAAGGGCAAGCGCAGGCCTGCCCAGCCGGAGCCTTTCCCCCTGGGCTCAGCAACTGAGGGGCAATGAGGCACCTGCCTATGAGTTCTTCAACACGACTCACCCTGGATTTTAAGGAAAGAAAGGATTACTCAATACGCCCCCAGTTTTAAAGTTGAGCACAGAGCAGAGTCAGGTTAAGATGTCCTGCCTGACATAGTGCAATCCACAGCTCAGTGGGAGGAAAAAGGAGGTTAACCTCTCATCAGCAGGTGTGAGAAATGAATCATGAATCAGGAGGTTACAAAGAGTGAACTCCCCTCCCCCAGGCCACAAAGTCACCCATTAAACAGAGGCCCAGAAACAGCAACACTATCAAGAGCAAATAAACCCCCAAACAACTCAATTCCATACATATGAATGCCCACTGAGTTGGAGCTCTGTGGCGCTCTAGTTGACTACCCTCCTGATAGAGGAGCTATAGCTGACAATGCCCAAGGTGCAAAGGTCACCTTTTTCTGATTCACACACCCCAGGGAAGGAAGACAAAGAAGGGGGAACTGGAAAGGCCAGCTTCACCCAGCAGGCCTGTCCACTCTTCTCTTGCTCATTGCCTACAATTGCCCAGGGTTTTTGTTTTCTAATCACCCTAGTCAACTTAATCAGCATTGCAAGGATCTGAAAGAGGAAGCAAAAAGAACAGTCTCTGAACCACAGGAGGCATCTGCCAGGGTTAAGAGTGGATGGGTCAGCTGTATTTTTAGAAAAATAAACCAAACTCTCTCTGCACAGAATTGCTTTTCCTGTTCTTTGTTTCAACACTCCCCCTGCAGAACCAAACTGCTGTGTGAATGCCCAGGGCCTGTCCGGCTGGACACTGAATGCTCATGTCAACATACAAGAGGACCCCACTTCTCCAGTGAGAGTCAGTACACCCTGAGCATGGGGTTGCCCACACAGGGGGTGGGGGGGGGGACAGAGAAGGGAAAGAACACACTCCAGTAAAAGCTCCCAACTGCTCGGGTTTTGAATTGAGTGGAAAATGTCACATTTTCTCCAATAAAAGTGAAACTATATGTGACACTTTCCTGTCATTGCTATTATGTTCTTACAAAAAAGGTGAAAATGGAATAAACAGAAAGTGATTTACTTTTTCTCAAGACCAGCTAAGGAAAGAATTTACATGAAATTTGCCCACAAAAATGCAGGGCTTCGTTGAGCCTGTGTGACAGTCCTGTGTACAGTATTACCTGAAGGCCTTGGGGGACTGAGAACAGGGGTGGGCCTAGGGGAGGGCCAGCAGTGCCCCTCTTCTCAGCTGTGTGACCCTGAGCAAACTAGCCGCCCTTCCTATCCCTCTCCTCAGCACACAGGGACCCAACAACAGGACCTGCGTGCAGTGCAGGGTGGCTGCAAAACCCTAGAAACCACCTGCACACTCAATAAATGTCAGCCATTGCACACTCAATAAATGTCAGCCATTGCTATTTCACCCTTCCCTCCGCACCCATCCAAAAGTTCAAGTTCAGCCATGTAACAGAGCTTTTAAAAGTTCTCGGCACTTGCCTGTATCATTGAAGTAAACGTCATGTGCAGCCAATTGAAGGTGCCCACGCACTGGCGGAACACCCCTGCACTCCCAGCACCTCTGCCAGGGCCAGGACACCTGCCCAGCACCCTCAGGGTACTTCAGCGCCCCCACTTCCCCCGCAGGTCCCACCCCCATTTCCCCCACACATCGGAAATTCTCCCCATGACGTTAGTGGCCTGCTTCCTAAGAAGGTAAACTGAATGAGAACCATCCTCAAGCTTGAACAGTAGCTGGCACATAATAAACGCTCAGGAAACTTACTGGATGATTAAGTGACATCTATACTATTTTTTTCAAGTTTCAGCTCAAATTCCACCAATTCCATGCATGAAGTCTTTGTAGATCTTTTATAAAACTAAACTTTATTTCTTCTGGGCTCTAACTGCTGTTTCTTGGTCAGATTCTATGCTGATGTTAATTAATGTTAATATTAAATGTTTACTACTATTTTCTTAACGTTTAAACAACCCGGAGACCGGTGAGTTCTAAGAGCTTGACAATATAAAAGCGCATTTAATCCTCACTACCCCACCTATAAGACAGGTGTTTTAATTCACTTTTGCAGATGAGAAAACGAGACCCGGAGAAGTTGAAGAACTTGCTCAAAGTCACACAGATGGCATGTGAAGGGCACACTTTCAACCCAGTCATGCTGACGGGGTCGCTCCTCCTCTTCGTTTTTCCCATAAAGAAATGAATCCCCATAGGAAGCCCTTCCCGGCTTCAGTGCCCAGGCTCGCGCAGACTTTCTGACAGGCAGCTGAGTGGGAGTCGTACCCTCCGGAGCACGGGCGCCCCTGGCTCTCGCGCCCTCTCCAGCGCCTCCGCGCGGCGCGCAGGGCGAACGCTACGCCTCGCTCAAAGCCTACACTTGGGCGAGATCCACCAGGAGGACACAGCGAGTTCCGCTGGAGCCTTGGGCCTCAACCCAACCCACGCTCCCGCATCCAAGGGATCGCGACCTCTCCTAAACCAGGCAGTTCGTGATTCCCTCCCCGGCCGGGTAGGCAGGCCGGGCGCGCGATTCCAGGAAGCCTCGGCCAGGCTCGCGGTGGTAGGAGCGGCCTCTACCTCCACCAGCCCTGCGGGGAGGACCGAGGCGTGGCCCGGCGTCATTCCACCAGCTCAGGACTAGGTCCCGAGCCCCTCGCTCAGCTCGCGTCCAGTGGTACGGCGCGTCCAGACCAAACCAAGGGCCTGGCTGCCGCGTCGCACGCGTCCCCCGCGCCCCCCGGTGACACAGAAGGGAGAAAAGCCGCCCCTGGGGGTGGCGACCTGTCCGGGGACGCCCGCGCCGGCGCCCGCTCGCGTCCGGGCCCGCCCACCGCCACGCCCCCGTTAGGCCTCAAGTTGCCCTTCTGGTTTGAGCCGCGGCTACGCGTCGCCGAGGCTCCCTGGGGTGTGGCCAGAGGACTTGGGCGACGCCTTCCCCGAGGGCGCCCCCTGTCCAGCCCGGAAAGGCGGCTCGCGCTCTGGGGCGGGCCCGGCGGCCGCGAGAGCAGGAAGCGCCGGCGCTAGGCGGCCCCTGCGCTGTCAGCTGGAGCCGGGCGGAGCCCGCGCCCAGGCGCAGGGTGGCTCTGCCAGTCCCCGCGCGCCTGGGCGGTCGCACACGTGTCCAGGCGTCACGTCCGCGCGCGCCCCCGGGGCTTGCGTCAGCTGTCGCTCCAGAAGCTGGTGGGCCGGGGCTCTCCGCACCGCTCGGGTTCGGGGCCGAAGGCCACCGGGAGCAGGGCACCGCCAGGGGTTGGAGGCGGAGAGGCGTTAATAGTGCCGGGGCCGCAGAGAGCGTCAGCAAAGTCCAGACTCCGCCTTCCTGGGTCGATCGTCCCGGAACCGGGTCCCCGGCTGGGCGCCTTGGCGTTGCCCCGGAGCCCGCCGCCCGCGGGGCGCGCACCGCCTTGACCCGGGCGGCCCCGCGGCAGGCAGGCGCCCGCAGTTCCATGGTTGGTTCGGAGCGCGATGAGCCGCCCGTCCTCCACCGGCCCCAGCGCTAACAAACCCTGCAGCAAGCAGCCGCCGCCGCCGCAGACCCAGCACGCTCAGTCCCCGGCTGCGCCCCCAGCCGCCGCCACCATCTCGGCTGCGGGCCCCGGCTCGTCCGCGGTGCCCGCCGCGGCAGCGGTGATCTCAGGCCCTGGCGGCGGCGGCGGGGCCGGCCCGGTGTCCCCGCAGCACCACGAGCTGACCTCGCTCTTCGAGTGTCCGGTCTGCTTTGACTATGTCCTGCCCCCCATCCTGCAGTGCCAGGCCGGGCACCTGGTGTGTAACCAATGCCGCCAGAAGTTGAGCTGCTGCCCGACGTGCAGGGGCGCGCTGACGCCCAGCATCAGGAATCTGGCTATGGAGAAAGTGGCCTCGGCAGTCCTGTTTCCCTGCAAGGTAAGCCCAGGGACAGCCCGAGCACTTCTGCCCGGCAATCTTCCGAAACTCCGTCCTCCAGCCCTCTCTTAGGCCCTAAGAGGTGAATGGTATCTCTCGTTTAAAAACAAGACCAAAACTGTTTACACTTTGTCCACCCTCCCTGTGACCACCTGTCCACTTGGGGAGTTGCTCTGGATTGACATTTGTCTCAGCACTGACCCCAGATTAATTGGCTCTAGCTGGTTGTTGGAACACAGCGCAGCTCCCCCAGCCCAGAGCCTTCGACCTCCGCAGATCTGTGCCAGGATGTGCTCCACGGGGCTGGCTCTACGCTGGGAAGCTGGTTGAGAAGGGAGATGGGGGCTGGGGATGTGGCTCAAGCGGTAGCGCGCTCGCCTGGCATGCGTGCGCCCCGGGTTCAATCCTCAGCACCACATACAAACAAAAATGTTGTGTCGGCCGAAAACTAAAAATAAATAAATAAATATTTAAAAAAAAAAAAAAAAAATAAAAAAAAAAAAAAAAAAAAAAAAAAAAAAAAAAAGAGAAGGGAGATGGGCCGGCTCGGTTCACCCTTCTCCGGCGCTCAGCTGGTAGTGGGTTCCTCCTGGATCCTGCTTCCACTGTCTGCGCACCCGGACACGTGGGAGCTCTAGGGAGTGTAGCTTTAAAAAATGTGGTGGTGGTGGTGGGGTGCCTGGAGCCTGTTTTCCTCCAGCAAAGAGAGAACCCTGCCAGCCACGCCTTTCCCTGTCCTAGGCCTTCCAAGGCCTCGTGTTTGTCCCCAGGGGGTCAGCACAGGCATTTAACAGAAACACACAGGAGCCACCCTTAGCATTCTCTAAAGCCAGTCACTTTATTCTTTAGTTTAAATCGTCACATATTACCAGTGCCCTTGTGAGAAATGAAGACCCCAAAGACAAGAAAAGTACAGTGAAAAGACTAAAAATCTCCTGCTCCTCCCTGTCACTGTTAAGTGTGTCTCCACAGACTCTTAGAGCCCTGTGTACATTGCACCCTTGAGGCTAAATATAGATGGTGGATGTCAGTGTGTCTGAAGGTTTTTTATACCCATACATAGACATAAGTTTTCCTCCAAAAATACCTTGTGCAACTTGCTTTTTAAATTGATATATTTTCTTCTATATCAAACCTAGTGGAACCTCGTCGTATTTTAAATGGTGGCCTAATATTACATTATGTGATTACATTATGTGATTATATTGTAACATCTGTTTACCTCCATCCGCAACTTAGAATTCCTCAGGAGCAGTGACACAGACTGACCTGTCTCTTGCCTCCTTAGAACACAGCTGCACTGCAGAGGTCACTTCCTGAACCTGGAGGTGGAAAGACTGTCGTGGAGACACATGAGTTTCTCTTGTACAAGTGACTTCTGCCTTTGGAGCCATTTAGCCTCTTGTGTTTCTCCTCAGTGCTGCCTTTTTTCTTTTTTTTTTAAATAGGGCAAGAGCCTGTTTTTAAATTAAAAATAATTCACCAGAGAATTCAGGCCTGAGACTTAAGTTAGTACAATGAGTGAATTAATTCCGTCTTCTGCCCTGCCACTAACCAGGTTTAAAATAGAATATTCAAATAAGGGTTTGAATCCATGTTTGGACTGCGGGGTTTAAGACAACCTTAGTGAATTCCTCTGCTTTCAAGCCCTCCTCCTATACTGCTTACCTGGAAGAAATGGCCTTCTACCGTTCCCAGGTGAGCACTTGGCACCCGCCAGCATTCCAATCTCGTAAGAGCAAGGGAGGGGAACGGTGGAGCCCTGTGGAGTGTGGAGCTGCACTGGGAGTGCCTAGGCTCTGGTTCCTGGGAATCACGTCTTCTGTCCTAAAACGTTCTTGAAAAGTGTTCTCTTTGGAATCAGGGAGAGTCCTGTGTACACGGCAGTGATCTTGCAAGTCTTTGTAAGAATGCAGCTGGGCACAGCTTCAACTTTGCCAGCTGAAACTTTAAAGGGTCATCTTGTCATTTACAGACCAGGAACCACGCTTAGAATGGACCTTGGGGTCGATCTCGTGGGTGCAGATGTGTGAGATTTGTGAAGGTGAAGTGTGCATGCCTCACCTCTGGTTAGCAGGGCAGCTCTCAGTTAGTATGGAGAAGCCAACTCTGAGTGTATAATAGGCCCAGCAATGAGCCAAGAGACGTGCTTTGGCAAGGGTGGGCCAGGAAAGGACGAAGGTCTGTGTCAAACTGAAAACCCTTCAGCCTGCAGTGCCAAGCTCCTGGAAATCCTAGGGACTGCCTTGTCACTATCCCCACCTGCACTTGAAATTTCCCTTAGGAGCCAGCTTATTCCATTTACCCACCTTTACCAGTGTTGGGTAAAGTAGCAGAGCCCAGGTCTCCAAAACTGCATGGTTTTGCCCCAGTTTGCCTGAAAGACCCCCTCTGGGGTCCTTGCTTTCCTCACTATTAAAGGAGATACCTGACTGCTGGACTTCTAAGTGTGGCCAGCAATCCATGGAGAGAGGGGAGCTAAGGGCAGCCTCTAGGCACCTTCCGTGGGCCAGCTACTTTGCATGTGGCAGCTTTCATGAGTTTGCTTTTTTTTTTCTCCCACGTGAGAAGACTCATGCCTGCAGAGTGCTTAGGTGGACTGACTTGTCATGTCACACATGAGCCACTGGCCCTGTGGTGAACCCTGCTGGTCTCCCCACACAGGAATGCACTTTACTCCTTACTGAATAGAAATTTTGAATCTGAATTTACACCCCAAGTGTCCAAATCACAACTCCAGGTTGATAGTAGTAACAAAACTATCTGGTGGATGAGATCCCCAGAGAGGCCTCTGACGGCCTGGTCCAACACAGTTCCCTGCTGGTTGTGCTTCCGATGGCCAAAAAATGGACGTGTTGCCAAATACCTAGGTGTGGGGCCACTTAATTAAAGGCTCAAGTGTGGCCACACCTTTGAGACAGGGTGCCACCTGCCTTGTTAGCTGGTCTCCGCTTTTCAAAAAGGGTGTCTGTCAGCCAGCTTCCCCCTGGGTGGCCACAGTGCACTCTGTGACTAAGAGTGTTGACAACCCATTCCATAGGAAGCTTCCCCTCTGTGGGTGTGGGTGTAGGAAAGTGAAGGGCGACGTGTCTGCCGTTAGCTCAGCATGCTCCACCGTCCGCCGTGCCTCCCGCCATGGGCCTGGGCTTCTCTGCACACCCCAGCCCACGTGCCTCCCCACGCGTCTTTTCCACTGTTTCTCTGTCCTCTTTAAAGGTTTCTGGTAGCATGTCTTCAAAGTATGAATTGAATATGGACGCCTCAGCCAGACAACTCTGCCCTGTAGTTAGATTGTGGTGATATTGTTTAAAAAAAAAAAAAAAAAGCCCTGCAGGGTCACTCAACCTGGCTGAATGATTCCAGGCCCTCAGTGAGGGCCAACACTGGTCCAGTAGAGAGCAATTGAGAGTGCCGGAAGGGAAAGGGTATGCCCGGGAGAGGTGTGTGACACATGGCCTCAGGGCAGGGGACCTCAAGGAGCAGTGCAGGTGGTGGGGAGCCAGAGAACTTGTGCCCTCCAAGGAGGATAACCCTAGGTTGAGGCGAGATCACTGGAGATCAATCAAGCCCACAAGTTCCAAACCGTCTGGTCAACACAGTAAGACCTCATCACAGAAACTCCCACCGAGAAGGCAGCCCTCCTTCACCTGGGGATGCAAATGGAACCATGCCAGACCTTTACAATTTTTAATAATTTTTCACCAAAATCCCAGAAATCTGAACTCTTATGTTAAATATTTTTAAATTTTTTTTACCAGCATGGGCCAAATCCACAGGTAGAGCCAGCACCTGCCTGCCATTGCAGCCCAAACTAACCATGTCTGCAGGCCAAATTCCAGCTGCCGAGAACAAGCTCCCATTGGTCTTCTAGAAAGCATTCACTGAGTCTACAGCTTCTCCTCCGATTCTTATCATACGTGAACTTTGGAACTGAAAATTGGGGTTTTATTTCTTGTTTTCTCTTTTCCTTCCTTGCCAAGAGAATGTTCGACTTGGCCATCCAGAGTCTTCAGCTGTTGTCTTGGTGACTGGATGTTTGACTTTAGACAGCCAGTTTATTTTTTGCACCCATGGGTCTTTAGGAGAAGAGCTAAATGATGATATCAAGGTTCTTTCTCACTCTAAAGTTCTGGAATCTAATAAGGGTCCCAGACAGCAGACAGGAGCTGGCTTCTCGAGGTCCTGGCTTTGTCTGATTTTGTCCAGTCACGGGCTGCCTGAGCCTGAGCCTGAGCCGTTCCTTCATTGTGGTAAAGAAGGGTGATCCCACCTGGCGCTGGGTGCTCTGAGGCCAGATCAGAAGTGCTGTCCAGGGCCTCAGCCTCCCTGATCACAGGAGGGAGGGTGGAGTTAGGGTACTGGTGAGGTGATGGGTGATCACCTCAAAGTCTGAGGAGATAGCGGTGAGTCCAAACAGTCTCCAAGATCTCTTCTTAACCTCAGAAGCCCCCCAAAGGCACGGCCACTTAAGAGACTGGCTCTGCGGCCCTCACTGCTGCTTGAAATTGACAGGTTGCCCGTAAGAGCATAGAATGTGCTGTCAGGACGAGGAGCCACATTAGCACCAAGGTTCAAGGTTTTAAAGAGCAAAACTGGCAATGTGGCATTCAAAATTGAGAACAGAAGCACAAGAATATTATGTATCATACTAAAATGTAACTCGACACATCAACACATCATGGGCCAGAGACTTCACAGGTCTCCATGACCTGGAGCTGGAGTGAATTTGCATTACAGTTGATCCTTCCTACAAGCAGGATGGAGAGGAACCAAAACGTCTGACTAGCCAGTCTGGCCTGGAAAGTGCCAGCCTGAGTGTGTGTTAGGTGTTCCCTGCTTCTGCACCAGAGCCCTTTTTAAAAGCCCCTAGAAAGCACTACGTGACTGTAGTGAAAACCTCAGGGCCAGCAGCTTAAGGGACACATTTGTGCCTCTGACAAAATTTATAATAAATAGCATTTCTTATTAAAACCCGCAAGGTCCTCACTCCTTGAAAGGACCACACAGTAGGTGCACACTGGCTACGCTGAAAGCCAGTCTTCAGAGCCACGTGTGTTGCTGGTGGCTTGTGCAGGGCCTGGTCACACACACAGACTGTGGTTCCAGAAAAGGGAAAATAAGGACGTTTTCCTGATCAAAGATGGCTTTATGCTCAGTGTGTACTTTCCAAGGCCCAGGAGAGACACTGCAAACTCCAGCAGGATTTCGTCACCGTCACCCCAGATGCCCGGGTCTTTCTCTATTCCTTGAAAACCACGAAACTGCAATCCCCTCATTCCCAGTTTGGTGAACATTTTACGTCATGATTCCTTAGACTGTAGCATCTGTGGGGCCCAAGTTTCTCTGCCTTGTAGAGACGCACTCTTTCAAACTTTCACTCAACAGAGGTGGTATCTTGGTCACTGGTTCCCTGCTTACAGGTCCTGCTCCTGCCTTCTGGTCCAGCCCCTCAAGCTATCTGGTGGCCTCTCAGCCTCGGTGCCTCACTGGTAAAATGGGGTTGCGATAGGATTGTTGTGAGGACCAGTGTGGTGGAAGCCTTGCAGAGTGCCCGGCACAGCCCTGGCATTCAGTGCACGTGCGCAGTTAGAAGCTCCTCCGGGGAAAGTGGCCAACGCCTGAGGTCAGGCCCAGGCTCATTTCTTATTTCTGCCCCCGGAACTTCCTGTCCCTCCTCCTCATCCTCAAGGGCTTCCACAGAGCTAGGTAGGTTGTCCCCTGGCGTTGGATGGTTGCCGTCAAGACTGTACCTCATTTCTTTAATACTCCTAAAAGGGAAAGCCTGGTTTGATTAACCAGGTTTTAAAAATGCATGTATTATACTCTGTATATTTTATTTCACACATTATAGCATATGCTTTTTAAAGTCATGACATTATTTTTAAATGTAGGATATATAGAAAGTAATGTAAACTTAAAATTCCTTATAACTGCCCTCCCCTGTCAAGAAAAAAAAACCCCACTATAGCACTTCACATATGTCCTGCAAACTTGTATGTCAGTGAAGTTTTCCCAACAAACAATAACAAAAAGCAGTAAAATGAAGACTCCTAATGTACTGTTGTTTCATAGCCTGTTTTTATCATCTTATACATTGTGACTGCTGTTCTACAGTGATAGAAAATCTATAAGGCCGTGTCTAATGGTTATGTGATGCTGTAATTCCAGAATTCCATAATGGCACCAGAATTATTTAATCAAGGTACATTTGAGGTCACATAAGTCATTCTATTTTTTTTTTTTTTTACTGTGATCGAGAAAAAAAGTTCCACAATAACAGAATCATTGTGCACAAGAAAATAAACATTTCCTAAGGACAAATTCCTGGAATTAGGGTGGACCTGCAGGGCACATGCAGAACCTGCGCTCTGGGGAGTGAAGTGGGTTTCTTTATGGTTCTGGGGAGTGCAGGTGGCTTCCCAGCCCCCCACTGCTGGCATTGTCCTCAGGCCAGAATCGGGGACTGCTGGTTACCCATATATCTTTCCCTGGAGCTGGATATGGAACCCAGGGCCTCGTGTATACTGAGCAAGTGCCGTGCCCTGAGCTATACCCTGCCCCACCACCTTTTAACCAAACCCACCCCTGCCTGGGAAGCCCGGCGGCCCATGTGCCTCGCCAGCCAGTGCTTCTGCTCAGCTGCCTTGTCCTCCCAAAACTTTGTGCCTGAGGTGGCAGCAGATGTGCCAATGGGGCAGCAGAACTTTTTCAGAGGGAAGAAACAGAGGTGCCTGGAGGTCTCTCTGAAGTGGTGGTGCCAGCCCCATCCGAAAACTGAGCAGGAGTTTGCCATGAAGAAAGGGTGGAGGGTCCTGGTGGGTGATGTGGAGGGACTGGCGGGTTGCTGTGGGATGTTGTGTGCCTTGCATTGGGGATTGAACCCGAGGACCTTAACCACTGAGCTACATTCCCAGCCCTATTTTATATTTTATTTAAAGACAGGGTCTCACTGACTTGCTTAGGGCCTCACTAAGTTGCTGAGGCTTGCTTTGAACTCCTGATCCTTCTGCCTCAGCCTCCAGAGCGGCTGGGATTACAAGTGTGGCCACTGTACCTGGCTTACAATGTCTTTTCTGCTTCAAGCCTTTCCTACTTCCCACTCACCTTTCTGTTCCAGACTCAGGTAGTGGCTTTGCAGGGACAGCTGGCTATGGTATCAGAAGGGCCCTCTTATTTTAAGTGTTGCCAGGTAAAACACAGAGTGCTGGTTAAATTTGAGTTCCAAATAAGCAACACATAAATGGGGAGGAACAAGCATATCCCAGACATTGCCTGGCAGATGCTGGACATCTTGTCATTTTATTTGTAAATGTGACAACCCTACCATTGAAGTCTTCTGGGGAATTCACTGCTCAGTCAAGAAGGAAGGACTGCAGAGGAAGGGCGCTGTTGGAAGGTGTGTCAGGGCAGTTAAGCGACCATGCATGTGGGAGCCTGGCATGTGGGGTGGGCAGGGTTCTCGCGGCTCAGCAGAAAGCCCTTGATCCCAGCCATTCCTGTCCTTTGCTGGAGCGTGCTCTCAGAAGGGACCTCACAAAACTGGTTTCCCAAGACAACGTGTGGGTGTTGCTGACTCTGGCTGTGGTCAAATGAGAAGCATGCATGGTCAAAAGTCAACTTTTGTTTACAGTTGCAAAGATTAAAAATAAACCCCTGCCATCCTGAGAGTCTCTGTGAGACCACAGGCACCCTGCCCCCGTGACAAGGTGTTCTCCAGTGTCTGTGATAGTTGTCAGACCCAGGCCTTCCACCAACACCCCCTTCAGTAAGAAGGTTGTCTGCTGCTCCTGGGACGTCAATGTTCTTGGGTAAATTTTTGAGCCCAATATTTTAATTTGATTACTTTCCCAAGAAGAAAATTCTGAGTTATCAGTACGTGACTCTCACCACTGCAGGGTGATGCTTTTTGCAGTCCTGGTGCTGAGTAATATCGTCCTCTCCTACTATTATCTGTAAAACGGTTTCTGTGCCACAGGTAGATAGGCATCTCCCCGCGTGGCCTCGGAGTGGAGGTGAGGACTTCAGAGTGAGTGAGATGAAGATATGCTGGGGTCCTAGGTGGGAGGCTGCAGACAGAAGCAGGCCCAGTATCACCATCAAGTCACTCGAGAGGTTTGACTTTCTCCTGTTGCCCAGGTCAGACTGGCTGACCTGAGGCCACGGGTCTTCCACTGTTCATAGGAGTCAAGGGTGAGCTACAGAGGGGGGCTCAAGGTCACAGAGGATACTGGGTTCTGATCATGGCTTTTCCTGGGTTCTCACGGCTCTGTAGAAAGCTGAGGAGCACAGAGCCATCAAGAGAAGAGCAGTGCTGGTGTCCCTGGTCCCTGTAAGGTTTCAGAAGAGCTGTAAACAACAAGAGGCCATGTCAATAAAGCGTGAAGCCCCTTTATCGAGGGGGGACGGACAAACCCGTTGTGTCTGAAATCTAAATAAAAAGTAAGCAGTCTTCTCCACACCCCACGGTATATTGGATTTTTTAAATGCTAAGTTCTAGAGTGAGACTTAATAAAGGAGATTTAACATGGTGAACACTTTGTCATCATCAGATAAACATAGTGTTCATCTATCAACAAATATTGGGTGGGCAAGAAGCAATCCTTCTGTAAGTCACACCGAATCTAAGCAAAATTAATAGATCCATAAACAATGGGAGGAAAACCCACGATAGCAAGAGGCAGGTGGACATTCTCAGCCACAGAAGCTCTAGCTTGGCTTTCAGAAGCGGCGAGCTGTAAGTTTAACGTGATAACGTGAGTCCCAACCGGTTAGCAGCCACCCAGCTGCATGCATCTGCAGGAAGTGGAGAAGATGGAGGCCCCACCAGGCTCCCCTGCTCCCTGCTGGTCACACATGATAAGTGAACCGTGAAGAGCCCAGCCTCCCGTCCACCCTCAGTTCACACCCCCACTTTCATTTCTGGGTTCACCCCCCTAATGCTCCATTTGACCCCCAGAGCTCACGGATCAGATGAGGACAGAATGGAGCCGGAATTTGCCTTGGGATACGAGGGGTGGCAGGAAGTGAAACTGTTACCAGAGGACCTGCCCAGGCCACAGACTGGCCAATTGCCTACAGCCCCTTGGCAGGATCCCAGGACAGTGGCAATGCCTGTGCTCTACGAGGACCAAAGAAGGGTTGCTTATTGTAACAATGTGTGTCTTCGCTGCAAAGCTGTTTCGATTTCCAAAATGAACCCCAGAGAACCTCTAGCAAAAGAAAAACTGTTAACTGGTTGCATTTACACATGGACGTGTAGTTAAATGTATATTTTCTCTTTAAAAACTAAAAAAGATGGGAAAGCTGAATTCATTGAACCAACAGACCTCTATCCCATGAAGTACAAATTGCTGACTTAGTCCCTGAATTCTCTGATACATTTTTACTTTGATATGATTGCAGAGTTACAGGAAAGTGGCAATAATAGTACCAAAGATTCCCAAATAGCCTTTATCCAGATTCACAAGTTATTTCCTTTTTGCTGCCTTAGCTTTATCGTCTGTGGGCTCTCTGCTCATATACATATTTTCAAACCATTTGGGTGTAAATTACAAGCATCCTGCCCTTTTGCCCCTAAATCCTTCCCTGTTTTTCTCCTAAAAACAAGGACATTTTCTTATGTAATTATAGCAGTTATCAAAATTGGGAAATTGACACAAGAGTACACACTTGATTGTCTGATCCACAGTCACGTCCCATTTCAGCCCAGTTACTTCCTTTAGTGCGTCCTTTAGTGCCATTGGCTTCCTAGGCCAGGGTCATGCATTGCATTCAGACACTGATGTGCCTTTTTGTGGTCATTACTGCTTATTTAGATCAGAGGGAATCTCTGTTTGCTTTTGCCTCGTCCAAGGTCATTTCTTGGATTTAATTCAAAAGTTTATGGGCATCAGCAACAAAATATCGATTGTGTTTTGGTTTTTTGGTTTTGTTTTCTTGTCGGAGAAAAACACATTCTCTTTTGAGGCCCTGGCAGGTTTGCTGATCCTTCAGCTGTTTCCTAGGAGGTGAGCAGGTGGTTACCTCACAGTCCCCAGAGATGCTCCGGAGCTGGCACCTCATGATGGAGTGTTGGCTGTTGGAGTTCAGCCAGTTGTTCCTGAACTGCACAGAATCTGAGTCACTGAATGACTTGTCCTGCGCCCTCAGCACCATGACCTTTACTCCAGCTAAGAAGGGCCACGTTGCTTTGTGCTCATTTCATAAACAAATGTGCTGTGACTGTTTATTAGATAAATAACAGGTGCCCATGCCGACTGTTCCGAAGGGCCTCATTATGTGTATTTGTGTGTGAAGAGACAAGCCCTCCCCACACTCCAGGTTGAATAGGACCTGCAGGCCCCATGCCCAGGAAGAGCATGGAACTACTGCCCCCTGAAGAGACTTAAATGAGGCCCCAGGTCATGTAGTGCCATTCCCCGGCAGGATGCTGCCCAGGGCCTTGGAGCCACTGCAGCCGGGACATCTCTGGAGACAGTGTGGGTTCAGTGGCGTTGCTGATTCTTTGAGCCTCTCCTCCTTGCTCTCTCGCCCTTCCTGATCCATCCATCTTCCTTTTCTTCCTTTTCTTTTTTCTCTTTTGGGAGCTTTACTTAAAACCAGCCCCTTCCCCAGGGGAACAAGTGCCGGTTCCCTAGGGAGAGAGCTCATTCTAGCTGCGATGTGTCCCAGGACACACAGCCCTCTGCAACCCAGTTACTTTCTCTCGGTAACGAGAGGCACAGCGAGGAACGGGCTCCCAGAGGAAGCCCTCCTGAGCCCAAGGGCAGGAGGCCTCTGGCCCCTCATGGGCAAGCCCTACCCAGCATGGGGGAGGGAGGAGGGACTTTCTTGCCAGATGCAGGAGAAGGCTAGAGGGCCTGGGGCTCCCACCCTGCAGCTCCCAGGGCTCCTGTCCTGCAGACCCAGGAGCAGCACATCTGTGGGCCCCAGGTTGGGTGTGTGCTGGTCCGGGCAGAAGGTAAAGGCAGATGCACATTGGTTCTGTTCCTTTTTCCCAAAATGTTGCTTCTTTGACTCCCAAGCTGGTGTGTTCGGAGGAGGCGCACTGGACGAGCGTGGGCATGCTGGGCTATGCTCCCCGTATGACCACAAGTGACCACATTCTTGAGCCTCCTATGTCTCGTCTGAAAAACAGGCAGAACCTGCTCCCTAGCCACCTCCTTGCTTGGGAAGCAATCCTGCTCTGCAGCCAGGGCTGGCATTCCCCAGGGGCCCTGGGGTGCCTGTTGGTCAGTGGTGACCAGCCCAACCTGGTTTCTGGCATGGGCCCCTCCTGAAGCGGTGAAGGGGGCTTCTCAGAAGCCAGGTGTTGTTGTTCATCAGAAGAGATCAGTGTTCTCAGTGAAATCGGTGGTTCTCAGCTGGGGCAGGCCTGCCCACTAGAGACATAGAGCCACGCCTGGGGACACTCCTGGTTGCCACAGCTGAGGGGCAGAGGGCAGTTGCTACTGGCATCTAATGGATAGAGACCAGGGATGCTGCAAACCGTCCCATCCCATAGTGCACCCATGGTGCTATCAGAGAGAAACCTAAATGAACCAGCTGTGTGTCCAGCCTGACCTGCCTCTGCCTCAAGCTTTGTCCCCCTGCCCAGAACTAGGTAGGACCGCTCCATGCTCTTTGTCCACAGCTACGTGTTCCTTACTGCCCTCCTCATCCATCCCGCCTGAGACAGCCCGCCGCCTGCCCTGCTCAGTCTTCTTGTGTTGGACAGTATTTGTGATGTACTGTCTTCCCCGGCTTATCCTCTAGGAACACGTCCCATACCCCTAGGGGAGGCTGGGGAGGTAGTGTCATGAGGTTTCTGCACTTCTGTCTTATCCTGTATATACATACCCATAATAAAATTCAATTATCAATTAGGTATAGTGGAAGATTGATAATTAAATATCAAATAGAACAGTTATAGCAATATACTGTCAAAAATATGTGAATGTAGCCTACTATGCTGTTCTCACCCTTCTTGTAGTGATATCAGATGATACAGTACTTTAGATAAAGTGAGGTGAATGGCAGAGAGGTTGTGACTTTACATTAGGCTGTTTTTTTAATATTTATTTTTTTAGTTGTAGTTGGACACAATACATTTATTTTATTTATTTATTTTTATGTGGTGCTGAGGATCAAACCCAGGTCCTCACATGTGCTAGGTGGGCGCTCTACCGCTGAGCCACAACCCCAACCCCATTAGGCTACTTTTGATCTTCTGAAAATACATCAGGAGGAAGATTATCTGCTTCAAGTGATCCTGGATCACTAAGCCTGACAGTGTTGGGCGGATAGTATATACAGCATGGATACCCTGAATGATGGCATGATCATGCTATATTTCATTATGCTGCTCATAAATGTGCACAATTTAAACTTATGAGTTGTATATTTCTGGAACTTTTCCATTTAATAATTTTGGACAACTGACTGCAAGTAACAAATCCACAGAAAGCAAAACTGCAGATAAAGGGGGACAACTGTCTTTGAATTCTTTATTCTTGCAGCATATGGTCCTTTCCTACTGGAAATACCACTATTGGAGGATCCACAGCTTATTCCCACTGCATGCCATAGAGGTTCAGAGCCCTGGCAACCCTCAGAAATCCTTGAAGCTTTTCAAGAAAATACAAACCCCAGGCCAGGGCCCCAGGAGATTTGGGCTGACTGCTCAGAGGCACCTAGGCAGTTTTACATGCAGACTCAGAGAATCCACAGGCCCCTCAACTCCTCTACGATCCCTGGGTGGGCGCCCCAGTGGAGGGGATCCTGCATGCTCTAGACTGGGTTCCAGCGTGGCTCCAAGCCTCAGTCAGAAACATGGCCCTTGTGAGTGTGCAGGTTAGGGCTTCCCTTTGAGACAACAGCTCTAATCCAGTTGTCATTAAAGTGGCCCCCGGGGTCCTGAGACACGCCCCCCCCCCATGGAGAGGAGAAATGGATTAAAGGTCTGCTTGTTTAGAAACAGCAGAGTAAGCACAGGCCTTTAGAAGTATGTTTGTCTAAGAGAAGAGTGCTGTAGCAAGGTCTTTTTTCATAGGGTCATTGTCCTCACAAATGCAAGGTAATGCTTTCTCTATTTGTGTCATTAGGGGAGGTCCCCTGCTGTCTATATTTGGGTTCAAAGAATAGTTGAATGTGCAACTTTTAAGGCAAAACCATAATTCAGAATGTAAATACTCCTGCTTGGGTGGGAAAGTTCTGAAACCATCACCAGGGGTCAATATCTGTGGCGAATGGTGAGACCCTAACGTGGAGTGGGGGAGGCCTGGGGAATTTCTGGGTGCCCCCGGCAGAGTCCCTCTCACTCCTGGGTTATTCCTGGGCAGCTGTGGTCAACAGCCCATGCTGACATGTCTTTGCATCCAAATACCGAGGGCCTTTTTCAGCCTGAGCCACAGCCACTCCAGGCTCTGGACAGAAGGGCCTTGCCCGCCTCTCACACAGGGACATCCAAGAACTCTGGACTCCCAGCCGCGCCCCAGGTTTAAAAACACAGTTAACAGGGACTTGTTTTTTTTTTTTTTTGAGCTTTACAAAGTTAGTAACAGAGTGTGTAAATATACATGGGTAAATTTGTTTCTCCTTCTGTTTTTTTTTTTTATTTATATCCAGGCTTTTAAAATTAGTTTATGGTTCCAAAACATGAACAAGCAGACCCTATCAGCAAAGCGGGTAACAGCGGGTTCTTTCTGCCTGTCCCTGTTGAAGGCTATAATCTGTGTGAGGTAATGGGGAGGTAGTGGTGGGCGGAAGGAGCCGGCTGTCTTCTGGAATCCTCTTTGCTGGTTGAGGAGACTGGACACCCAGCAGTGGGACTGTGGGCTTCGCGCCTGCCCTCTCGGGGGTTGTAGCTTGGCCTCCTGCACAGAGACAGGGCTCAGAACCTCCTTGTTTCTGGTGACAACGTTCAAACCACAAAGCTTTGAATTTGACCTACTCCCAGTTTGTAAGGGGCCACTTGGTAACACCGGGTAGGGAAAGGCTGACACAGGAGGGTGCTGCTCTGTTAGCAATCAGACACAGCATCTTAGAAGATGGCCTGGCTCTTCCCCTGCTTGGTGTCGGCCGTCGTGTCCCTGGGCAGCAGCCAGGCTCCCCACCTTCACCTGCGCTCTACCCCGAGGTCTGAGGCCAGGCCCTGGGCTCACCTGCAGGGTGACTCTGGCTTCTTCTTTCTTGTATGACAACAGGACAGTCCCCTGCAGTGTCTCTTGCAGGCTCTCTGCATGTCTCTTGCAGGCTGACTCTCCTCTGGTGTCTAGGAGTTGCTTTGTCATTCCTGGGAAGGTTGGGAGCAGAAGTATAATTCCCTTCAGAGAGGTCTTCCTAGGATGGGGTGACTTATTTCCTGGAAATGTCATCCGAGTGTGAGGGAGGAGTTGCTCTCCTTCCACCCTGTGAGGTCCCAGGGCAGCGGTGACAGTCAGCTCCTCGATCCCCGCTCCCAGGGCCTGTTGCGGGTGCTGCCCTGCCCCTCATAGAGACGATGGCCCTTGGCCCTGGGCAGGCTGGCTGGGCAGTAGGCAGCCCCTGGCTGGGACCCTGCAATGAGCCGTCTTCTGTGATATCCAAGGAGCGCTCAGCTGGGCTTTCTTTCCACCCAAAGAGAAGGGACAGAGTGCCCTGGGGAAGGGTGCAGATAGGAAGGCGAGGTGTGGAGGGTCTCCACCTTCCTCTGCCCTAGCCTGGTCAGGCCTGCAGTGCCCAGAGGGCAGCCTTCCATGCGACCCACCTGCCGGTCACCAGTTCAAGCCAGGAAGGCATAGAGGGAGTCACAGAAATAATGTGTCATTATGTGAAAACTAGTCTAATGCCAATGCTCCCCCCAAAGCAATCCCGGTGGGGTGGGGGTGGGGGGAAGCCTGGCGCAGTGGCACCCTGTGATCCCAGCAGAGCAGGAGGCTGAGGCAGGACGATCACAAGTTCAATGCCAGCCTCAGCACCTTAGTGAGGTCCTACGCAACGTCACGAGACCCTGTCTCTCAGTAAATAATAAAAGGGCTGGGGCTGGGGCTGGGGCTCAGTGGTTAAGCACCCCCGGGCTCAATCCTTGATATAAAAACAAACAACAGATTCACAAACAATAAGAGGAAAGCCAGGTTGGCTTCTCAATGTGTTCACTGTAGTAAAAGAACATTAATTCTCATCTTTTAGTAGCATTAGAATGGGAGTGGGCCTGGGGAGCAGGACATTCCTGGCTCAGGAAAGGCCCTTGTGCTTGACACTGTTGGTGACATATGGGAACCGAATCTGTGGCCTCCTGTATGCACTCATGCCAACCCCGCAGTTGAGAAAGGAGTGCAGGCAAGGAAGGAAGCCCAAGTGGGGCAAGGGCTCAGGGGGTTGTGCCAGCAGATGCTGAAGAAGGTGTGGTGACCTGTGTGCTTCTCTCCGTCTCTGCAGTATGCCACCACGGGCTGCTCCCTGACCCTGCACCACACGGAGAAGCCGGAACACGAGGACATCTGTGAATACCGTCCCTACTCCTGCCCGTGTCCCGGAGCTTCCTGCAAGTGGCAGGGGTCGCTGGAAGCCGTGATGTCCCACCTCATGCACGCCCACAAGAGCATCACCACCCTGCAGGGGGAGGACATTGTCTTCCTGGCCACGGACATCAACCTGCCGGGGGCCGTGGACTGGGTGATGATGCAGTCCTGCTTCGGCCACCACTTCATGCTGGTGCTGGAGAAGCAGGAGAAGTACGAGGGCCACCAGCAGTTCTTCGCCATCGTGCTGCTCATTGGCACCCGCAAGCAGGCCGAGAACTTCGCCTACCGGCTGGAGCTAAACAGCAACCGGCGGAGACTGACCTGGGAGGCCACGCCCCGGTCCATCCACGACGGTGTGGCCGCGGCCATCGTGAACAGCGATTGCCTGGTCTTCGACACAGCCATCGCACATCTCTTTGCGGATAATGGGAACCTGGGAATCAATGTGACTATCTCGACGTGCTGTCAGTGAAGCACCGTGAGCCCCACAGCCGCTGAGGCCGCTGGCAGCATGCGCTGTGCTTAATAAAGTTTTTATAGATGTTTTATTCGCTGTGTCTTCACAGGTCAGGACCCACAATCACCCCGCTTCTCTTGGAGCTGCGCCTTCCCACCGGGCCCGGCCAGCTCATCCCACTGGGTGAACGGGCTGCCTGGCAGCCACTGGAGGCTGTCCTGCCCCCTAAAACCAACTCTCTTGTTAAATTGTACTTACTTCCTGAACACTTGACAGGTTGCTCAGGGCCCTGGAGGCTGGGTTAGGATGGGCGGCTGCCTCCCGCCTGCCTCCCTGCATTGGTCCCCCGTGCTGACCAGAGCTGGGGGATGGTCAGCAGACCCCTTGTGCTTTTAGGGGACAGGAAATGTCTTAATGCATCTTCACATTTTCAACAGCATCTCTCAACCCGGAGGACTGACCAATCTAGGTGGAATCTTAGGATCCCTGGGAGGACTGACCAGTCTAGGTGGAATCCCGGGATCCCTGGGAGGACTGTCCTAGAAATGCAGGTTTGGAGGTCCCTGAGCTCTCAGTCTCCCCGGGTGGTTCTTTTCAACCATTAAGTTTGAGAATTACTGGCTCGAATCACAGAAGGGTCCATATTTTAAAGGTGCTTTAAGGTTGCCCTCTCCTGATGCTGCCTGTCTTTTTACTGTTTCAGCCCCCATCGCCAATTAAAGCCAGGACAGGCCACAGGAGTCCCCTCCTGACCCCAGGTTGGGCATCCTGGAGGAAAGCAGGTCATTGCCGTTGGTAGTTCTCACTTTCCGCTTACCACTAGTGCAAATGACCCTCCCTCCCCCTCCCCTTCTCTCTCTCTCTCTCTCTCTCTCACACACACACACACACACACACACACGGCTTCCCTCTGCCTCCTTCCTAGACTAGCTGGTTGAAAGACTAGGTCTGCGGTTGGAAAGTGCTACCACCGGGTCTTATGCTTGCTATTTATAGGTATGTGTTGGTTGTATGGTTGTTTTGTTTTTGTTTTTTTGCCACATTCATTTTAGTTTTTTAATAAATATTTTTCAAAAATGAGTGTTGTGCTTCATTTTCCTGGTTGAGCAGTAGGTGTTCATTGAGCTCCTACTGTGTGCAGGTGCCAGAAACTTCACTACCACCTATAGAATTGGAGTGTCCCTGTTTCCATGGGAGGAAGCAGCCATGTCTCAAGGTCATGGTGCAGGTCCCGGGTGGCCCTGGGGCCCAACCTACATCTCTGTGCTATGGGCTGACATCGTGCTGCGGGTGTCCTCAAGACTACATTTTTCTGACTGCCGGCTCTCATGCAAGAAGAGTAGGGCTCTCAGTGTCCAGAGTCAGAGGAAGAGGCTGGGCTGATGCCCAGGGCCAGGCTGATGCCAGCAGTGATGGTCACACTCCCTCAGTCCAGCCCTGAACTCTCAAAAGAATTCAAAAGAGTCCCGAATGCTACACAGGGACTTCCAACTGCCTACCTCGGTGGCCTGGGGTCATCGGGACAACACCAGGCAGGAGCGTGGCTTGGAGCTGTCTGTTTTCCAAATGTACTGCCGCATTGAGTCTCAGGCAGCCTAGGGATCTGGCGGGAGGGTAGCGCTGCGGTGACTGCAGGCTGCTAGTCGCGGGTATGGGCTGCAGGTCCAGGTCCATAGGATACAGCCACAGCCGTGACCACCAGGAGAGGCACATCTCAATCCCGGAGGACCCTGGAGCAGTGGACGCCGACCCCCGCAGGGCTGCTCCCAGATGGCGTCCAGCACCCGCCTGGGCCCCGGCAGCAGGGCGAGTGAAAGCCAGCAGGCCACAGCATCCGTGGGTCCACGGCTCCCCTCCTGGTCACATAGGATGGTGGAAATTGGGACTGAGGGTCAGCAGTGCCCCAAAGGGCACAGCTCTGAACAGAGACCCTGAGGAGGGAGAGAGCACCAAAGGTGAGATCCTTCAGCCCCCAGAGGAACCATGAGGGTGCCACAGGACACAGGCGGCAGAAGGACCTGTGTCCAGCCTCTCGACGCCCATTCACACCTGTTCAGCGTCTCCAGAGCTTCCCACACGGGAGCAGCCCAGCTCGATGTAGCTCCCTTTAACCTGTCCCCAGAAGTCATCAATCTTGACCTTCACTCTCTGACCTCCTTGAAAAACCTGAAGTTTCTGCCAGAAAACACAAAAAAATCCCCAGGTTATTCCCTGTTTTAAAAGGAAGTGAAAAAAAAAAGTATGTGAATTTATGTGCTATTTTTTATATAGTTTTAATTGCAAATGCACTTTTAAACCTAAAGAGGCTTTTGTCAAAACTGGTCACGTGATTCACATAAGTATCATGTTTCTAAAAATAAAACAATGAAAATCTCTTCCCCCTTCCTGTCCTCGTTCATTATTCTAATTTGATAAAGGTCTGGCTGCTCAAACAAGATGGTAGATTCAACCTGTCTTGTGATGCTGGAGTCATTTTAAAGAAAAAAAAGCAGCTCAGAGGACCTCAGGAGAAAATGTGGATGGTCACCAATTCTTTAAAAACCAACCAACCTTGAGAACGGGTTCCCAGTTCTTGGAGGGGAAGAATCAGTCTTCTTCCTGAGTCCCAAAGACTGGAGGACTGAGAGGGGACAGTCCTCGGGGTGAACTGCCCCGTGGAAATGCTAGGAGACTTCAGAGAAGAGCCACTGAGGCCCCTGTCCCTGGGGGCCCCTTCAGGAAGCACCTGCGGTCATCCAGGGCACCCCAGCTCCTGGCCATGAGTCTGCTTGACAGCATCAGCAACTGCCTTGTGCCACCACCCCAGGGACCCTCCTGAGGAAATTGTCCCTGCACAGACCCCTTCAGGCTTTGGGACTTCCAGGTAGCCAGCCACGGGACTGCAAGCCCGCCAGCTGGCCTCTGGTCCTGTTTCCTGACTTGCAAATTCAGGAGGTTTGCTTTCTAGATGCTCATACTTCAGTGCTAATTTCTGGAGACATCAAGCCATTGAAAGTTGAGTTGTGTGTCCAGTCAGTGTCCCCGGAACCGGACACTTGACTTATCGTGTGTCCGCAGCGCCAGCTTCCACCATGCGACCAGCGCACTGGTTTCATTAAAGAGGTTCTTGGCATAGAAGTTAACTAGTGAGATCGAAATAAACACACAAACTCAGTTACCTTTTTCTATGACCAGATCCGAGACGGCTCCCCCTCTGGTTCTCACCTCGAACCACCCGGTAGGGCAGCAAGGATTACTCAGGGCTAGCAGGAGAGAGAGAGAGGGAGCATGCCAGGGAGTAGCCTTTTATTGGGGAACAAGAAATTCAGGGGAGAATTCCATCCAATGAAGGTTGAGGGGGGCCGCACTCCAAGGTCAGGGTCAGTGATTGGCCCCCGGGGTCAGTGGTCAGTCACACCCCCACACGGACAGGCTCTCGCACCAGGAGGGGGCCGGGAAAGCTCCGACACAGTTTAGCCAGAGCACTTCAGACCCAAACCGGGAGTTGCCCAGTCACGTGTGAGAATGGCTCCCCACAGCCAGCAGATGAGCCACCTCTCTGCTTCCCCTGGCTGGAGCCTGGCGGAGTCTGTCTCAGAGACCAGGTCTGCTTTGTGGCGGTGTCCTAAGGGGTTCCTGATCCATATGGCCTCTCCACTATAACAGCGTGACTGTGACTCCACCACCCTGTGAAAGGGGCACGGACGCTTCAAGGATGGGAGATTCTTCTCTATCGTTGACCCTTCTGCTTCTGCTGCTTACTCAAAACTTAAAATCTCCTTCTGCTAATACTGTGGTCGGGAGTCCCCAGATGGCGAGGCTTGGGACCCCACTGACCCCAACGCGCACTCCCACTGCCATTTGAGGAATCAAAAGCTCTATAAAAGGGGAAGTAGCTGCCTCAAAACCCCGCAGCTGGTTGGAATAGTCTAGGCTGATGCATGGTGTCTTCTGTACTGAGAAAAAGCAGGGGATTATAACATGCCAGGCGCCAATTCATAATCAGGGAAATAGAGGGACCCCGCTCCCCTCCAGGATCCACCAACTTCTCCCCCTCTCACTGCCCCCGCCTAAGGGCCCAGACCACATCAGAGCCCCTAGCATTTGTCCCTCCTGCTCCAGTGTATGGGACACAGGCCATCAGAAAGCCCTTGAGTAGAGTCCCAGGCGTCTCAGCTCCTCACGCCCGGGTCAGACAGCCTGTTCTCCAACGGCGCTTGGCACGACGGCCACCATATCCATCTGCTCAACACCTCATAGTAGACAGTGAGGTCTCCTGGACCTCTGGCACCAAGCACTGAACTAAGATCTGACTGAGCAAACTACTACTAATGACCTCGTCTCAAAGCAGCACTTAAACCAATATCCTAAGACTTAACATTCTCTGTTTTGGTGCCAAAAGTCACTGGGGAAATTGCCGCAGGTAGGTAGGGAAAAGAGATCATCTAGTGGTGCAGAGAGGGAGGGCACAGCCGGCTCCTCTGCCCCGTCACCCTGTCAGCAAGGACAGAATCTCTGGTGAGGGCTCCGGGCCTTGACGTCTCGTCTGTGGTCAGGCACCTGGTGTCAGACTCCAGCAGACCCTGCCCAGTACACGGCTTTCCAGCCTGCAAGGAGTTGGGGCTTGAGATGAGCTTCAGAGTCTGCTGAGTTCACACGCTGAGAGCCTGGGTGCGCCTGGGCTTTGTCTGGGTGAACCTGTTCAGTCCTCCCAGTGAGGTACGCAGGGTTCACGTCCCCCATTATGGAGTGGAGAAAGCCAAGGCCTCAGTGGAAGGAGCCTGTCCACTGTAGCAGAGCTGGACAGGAACTCCTCACAGAGTCCACAGCCCTGCACCAGATCTCACGGCCCAAGGTCGTGTGGTCGGCCTTTCACACAATCTCACCACCAACAGAAATGCTGCTGTACGTCACAGATGCGGGTGGGCAGGGTCTCGGGTGCAGGGAACACCTGTGCCTTAGACCTGCTTCCTGCACCGCCACAGCATCTACAGGAGCCACTCACCTAGGGCTCGTTCAGACCCTCTCTGCACAAGGTGCCATCCCCCTGGGCACCTCAGCATCACCCAGGAGCCGCTTAGGAGCGCAGTGTCCGCCCGCACCAGACCTACTGAGGGGCATCTGCACTCGGACCCAAGGTGCAGGCGATGTGGACACGTGTTCAAGTCTGCAGAGCCTGGTCTAGACGAGGGGCTCAGCCCCATGTCCCTCCGCGCACGGGACCTAGACGTGGCTGGCGGTAAGGAGGAGCTCCCTGTGCCTCGCAGAGCTTCCCAGGAGACGCCAACAGACCCCAACACCTTCCTCTTGGTTTCGCCCGGTTTTATCCTGCAACTAAAGAAAGAGGAGAGGCCTACCCAGGACCACCACGGGGAGGGTGGACTTCAGAGATTCACAGGTCAAATCTGGATCCCAGCTCAGCCTCTGGCTATACCTGGGTAGGTAGCCTGCAAGCCACTGGCCTCCCGGGGGCCACTTGTCAAATGGACATAACACCACCCACCTGGAGGCCCACTGTGAGGAACATTTACGCAGAGCATGGAGAGAGAGCGTCCGCTCACGGGAGGACCCTGATCAGTGGCAGGGTCAGAACACCCAGGCAGGAGCAGAGGCTGCGGGAGGAGCCAGGGGCTGCGTGCCACGTCCCTCCCTCTCCCACAACTGCAGAGAACCTGCTCAGGCAACAGGGCTGAGGAAGAGAGGCCAGAGGAAGTGGCAGGGGATAGGCCTCAAGGCTCTCAGGAAGTCGAAAGGGCTCCCCTTCCACATCCCCATCCCTAGCTTTCCCCAGCTCGCTGCCCTGCCAGGGACCAGCTGTGCCTGTGGCAGAGGACGCATATCCACGATGGCACCTTTTAAAACAGCTCAAGTGGTTCCTGCACCACGTGGTAAAAGGCCGAGGCCCGAGCCTGCAGCAAGGAGAGATATTCCCCTCCTCCCTGAGACACGTTTCTTGAAGTTGTTTTGGTTTTCTCATGGTTTGTTTTTTTGTTTGTTTTTTGGTGGTAAGGTGTGCATATAAAACGTGCCATTGGGCCACCAAGAAGGCACATTCAGGGCAGGACATGCGGTCAGCTAGCCGGGCGTCTGCTGGAGTTTCCTCTCCCTTCCCTGTCTCTTTGCACACAGAAGCACATACACTAGCCTCCCTTTCCTCTTCTCCTTGCACACACGTGCGTGCATATACACTAGCTTCGCATCTGCAGTGCTGGGAGTTCCTCGTGTAAACAGGAATGAGCTGGAGAGGGGCCCAGGACCTTGTGTGTCTCTCCTTCCCAGAAGCAGAGCATTTGGTGGCCATCCTGTGTCAAGACTCCTGTGCTCTCAGCAGCCCTGTGAAGGAGGTGGTGTCACATCTGAGCTTCACAGAGGGGGCAGCTGAGGTCAGGGCCCAGAGCCCTAAGTCACAGTCACAGAGAAGCCACATCTAGTTGCAGGATTCCAAAGGCCACACTCATTTCTCTAAGAAAAAAAGTTACTATAGAACTAACGGTGAGCTATTATCAAAAGGTCTAATACAGAAAATGCAGACCTCTCCCAGACGTAACTGTGGATACACTTCAACCTTCTTGCCCAATTCTGCCCACACACCACACACTTACTGTCACTGTGTCCCCGGGATGAGGGGTGTGGCGCTGGGAGGGAAAACAGAGGAGAAGGGGGTTACACGGGCGTCTGGAAGCTGGCAGACTCCCCTCTGCACACGTCCCTGGCATTATTGGGAGCGGGAGACCACTAATCACCTTGCCCTTCTGGGTTTGCAGGTGGCTCTCCAGCTGAGTCTGGGAACCAAATCAACACAAAGCAGATTTGCAGGACACGAGAGTGCAGGCTTGTTCAGCATCCCCTGGGCCTGGGTGTGGCCTGGGTGTGGATTGTGGGTGCCCCCCAGGGGTGGCCTGGGTGTGGATTGTGGGTGCCCCCCGAGGCTCACAGTCTGAAGGCTGCTCTCCAGGATGGCCGTGCGGAGGTGGCAGAGCCTGTAAGAGGTGGGTATGTCCCTGAGCACCTCTCAGGGACCTGTCGTTCCCCAGAGCCAGGTTGTCATACGAACAAGCCTTGAATCCCTCTTGCTTCCTGCCTGTCAGGGGTCTCTCCTCTCACCCAAGCTCTTACCACCATACCATCCTCCACATTGTGGCTCAGCTAAGGGGTCCTCACCAGAGCTGAGCAGACACTGCATCTTGAACCTCCAAAACTGTAAGACAAATAAACCTCTTTTTCTTCCTTTTTTTTCTCTCTCTCTCAGTAGTAAGGATTGGACCTAGAGGTGTTCTGTTGCTGAGCTACATCCCCAGTCCTTTGTATTTCTTAGGACAGAGTCTCACTAAGTTGCTGAGACTGGCCTTGAATTTGCAATCCTCCTGCCTGAGCCTCCCAAATTGATGGGATTATAGGTGTGTGTCACTGCACCTGGCTAAACCTCTTTCCTTCATATATTTTCCAGCATCAGGTATTTTCTTACAGCCACAGAAAATGAACTAAAACAAATGGGTCCCCTCGCAAGGAAGTAGAGAACTGAAGAAATAGCCAAAGCAGGAGCGTTTCTACTTCTTAGACAAAGAATGATAAATTCGTGAAGAATCGCAGGACAAAGGTGTCTAGGCTAGGGATGGTGATTCTAGGGGAGTCACGGGGTGTGAGCTAATGGAAGAGAAGTCACTCTTTGAGTTTATTTGTTCAGGTACACTGAGGTGCCAACTTCCAGCCCCAGTGCTGCAGACTCCTTGTCCCAGTGTGGGACGGCCTCCTTCTGAAGGAGCCTCTGTGGCCTGCTGTGTGTAAGAACTGCAGGGTCAGGAAGCCTTTATGCAGCTACAGTCTCCCCATTGTTCTCAGCTTGAAATAATCAATAAACCAACCCAGCACAATTGGGGTGCATGAGCTCCATGCTTCCAGCTGCACAGTAAGAAGAACAGAATAGGCTTGGGAGTAAACTCAGGAAACTGTGGGTTGCTCAGAAAGGGGAATGTCCACCCGGAAACACTGGGAAAGGAGAGGCAGGAGGCAGGGGTGGGCTCTTCACAGCCAGGAAGGCCCAGGGCGAGGCTCAGGCTGCCAGGTGGGTTCCAGGTGGGACAGAGGCCTCCCAGTGCCAAGAGCAGTGCCAGGTCAGCCCCAAAGCCACACAGTGAGTGAGCGAGAGAATGGGATTTAAAGCTAGGACTGTGGCCCTTCCTACTGTCCTGCCTGCAAATGTGATGAGGACAAGGACTTTAGAGTCCAGCAGAAATCTAAAAGCAGAGACAGAGAGGCAACGTGCAGTAACAGAAAATAAGGAAATGATCAAGTCTGCTTTCTCAGGGCAGCTAAGGTAAGAAGAGAACATGCTCAGCTCTGGAGGCCAGAGGAGGACAGGAAGGGAAGGCGTGGGGGAAGGGGCGGTGCGTGCCCCGGGCCTTGATGGTGGGCAGGACCTGCGGGGCAAGTGTCACAGCAGGTGCCAGGAAGGAGCTGCCTCTCCTGAAGAAGCTCTCTGGGCTCCATGCCCAGCCCAGCCCTGTCACCTGCAGTGGCCTCTGCAGCTCCCACCCCGGTGCGTCCTGTGCTCCTGCACGAGGTCAGAACCCCAGTCCACAGCGCAGCCTGGGCTCCAGCCTCTCCTGCCGCCATCACCCCCATGCCAGCCAGATCCCACCACCACCCTGCCCGCGACTCACAGCTCCTTCTAGAGACAAGGACTTCGCAGTCGCAGAAACCCAGTCCTCAGCCTCCGAGCATCAGTCTCTTCATGTGTTGGGAATGGAAATCTACCACCCGACCCGGCACACGTCCCTAATCCAAGTCACCAAGGGTCCACAGCTGACTGAGCCAACCAGGGCCGGCAGATCCCTCCCTCCTAGAGAGTCAAAGACAGTCGATGGCAGGTCCCCAACTCCTAGGGCCTGGAAGGTCAGGGGGTGCCAGGGAGGGAGGGAGAAGGAGGGAGGGCAGGAGCAGCCCCCACCCCTCAGTTGCCAGTCCCCTCCAAGGGCTCCTGTCTTGGGGGGACTTGGTGGGCCTGGTGGCCCTTCCCAGTTCCTTCCCCTGTGTTTATGACCCCTCCCCAGAAGGCTCCCCCAGCCCCTGTGGTTTGAGTCTATTTTCTTATGGCCAGAGCACAGCGTTTCTTAATCTCTTCTATTATCTAAGTTTTCAAAAGAAGGAAGAGATAGGCCAAGCTATGTCACATTGCGTGTAGGAATACCAAGCAACAAACCAGAGTGATCTTAATGCCCCCAAAATACGGGATATAAAAGGAGGAAGGGGGATAATATGAAGAAACTGCATGAGGCCACTCTCAGGCACCCTCGTTGCCAACCTACACCGACACCTGCAGGTGGCTGTCTTGAAGTGCCGGGACCATGTCACCTCACCTGCACACATGTTAGTGCAGAATGTTTAGAGCACACACACAACCGCACTCTAACACCCTCTCCATCCATCAGTCCTGACGCCTCAGTGCAAGCAAACCCCGATAGCACTCACAGCCCTGCAAATGACACAGTCGGTTTGAACTGGGATCCCCTGAAGGTCCTTTGGGACCACTGGTGACAGGCAGGTCACTCTGAATCCACACACTCGCCCTCCATCTCCTTCCTTTTTGGAAACCACTGTGGAGGAACCCAGGTCTGCGATGGCTAGAGATCGCACGGCCCGGCTGCACACCAGTGTCACCTGGGATCCAGCTGCTTCTGTGGGTCACAGAGGACGGGAGTCGTCACAGAGGATGGGAGTCTTCCATCTCACTGGAGTGAGTGGCCATGCGTGCTCCCAACAAGGGACACGTGCCTCTCCGTCTCCCAGCTTCCCTCTCTCGGGGTGTCATCAGCCACTGACATCATCTACCAGGGCTGCAGAGAGATGTCTGCACGCTCTATTATCCGGAAACTTCCACAGTGAGAAACTTCCCCTTTCAGTTACTGAGTCACCCCAAGGGACGTCTCACGGGGGAAAGGTGCGATAGACACTTCCTTATTTCCCTTTTTGGTTTTCAAAATAATGAGGACCCAGCAAAGTAACCAGTAAGGTAGCATTTGTTAAAATATCATTATGAGTCTGGTGCAGGGGTGCACGCCTGTAATCCCAGTGGCTGAGCTGTAATCCCAGTGACTGAGGAGGCTGAGGCAGGAGGATTCTGAGTTCAAGGCCAGCCAGGGCAATTTAGCAAGAGCCTAAGCAACCTGGCAAGACCCTGACTCAAAATAAAAAATCAAAAGGGCTGGGGATGTGGCTCAGTGGTAAAGTGCCCCTGGGTTCAGTTTCTGGTACAAAAAAAAAAAAAAACCAACCACAGTGTAGGTTTTGGGGTTCCCCTTATGCCCACCTGATCCAGTTGATTGGACTTTCCACCATCTAGTAATAGACTTTGACTAGAATTTTTGATGATTCTACCAAAATATATCAACAAGGAAGAAAATCTAACCACACAAATCTGATTTAAAATCCCCTCCCCCCCAAAAAAAAATCCACCCCCTTTTTTAGACAAGGGTTTCAACCAAGACAATTCAATAAGGAAAAAAAATTTGATTTTAAACAAATAGTGCTGGGGGAAAAAAATGGATACTTATATGCAAAAGAGTGAAGGTTGATCCCAACCTCACACCATGCATGAAGTTTTAAAAAGGGTCAAAGACAAATGTAAGAGGTAAAACTTAAACTCTTAAAAAGAAAACGTAGACATAAATCTTTGTGACCTTAGGTTAGGTACTTATTTCTGAGATATAACAACAAAAGCACAAACAGCAAAGAAAAAAATGAAGTAAATGTGGCCACATTGAAATCAAAAGCTTGTGTGCTTCAAAGGACACCATTAAGAAAGAAAGGATTCAGGAATGAGAAAAAAAAAAGAAAGAAAGAAAGGGAAAACATTCTCAAAACGTTTTTGCAGGGGCTGAGGCTGGGGCTCAGGGGTAGAGCGCTCGCCTAGCATGCATGGGGCACTGGGTTCAATCATCAGCACCACATAAAAATGAAATAAAGATACTGTGTCCACCTACAACTAAAAAATAAATATTAAAAAAAAAACTAGTACAATCATCCTTTGAATGCCTAGAATAAACTTTGTATAAAAAAACAACACATTTTTATAAACAAAATATCTTATACGGGTCTAGTTTCAGAATATATACAGAACTCTTCAATGCAACAAAGACTCACAAACCCAAACTTAAAAATTGGCAAAAGGTCTAAGAGATATTACTCCAAAGAAGAAATGCATGTGCCAATAAGCACTCGGAAGACGTCCATCATGAGTCCTCAGAGAAACACAAACCAATTCACAGGGAGAGAAGGCTCACTGCATGCCCACCGGTGCTGCACCAGAGGGCAGATACCAATAGGACTGGCTAGAGGTGGGGAGGCCTGGCCTCGGGCTTCTCTTTTGGGGAACCGCCAGACTGTTCTCAGAAGCAGCTGCACCAGTTCATATCCCACCACAAGCCTAACCCTAACCCTAAGGTCACAAAGATTTATGCCTACATTTTCTTTTTAAGAATATACGTTTTACCTCTTACATTTGTCTTTGACCCTCTTTAAAACTTCACGCATAGTGAAGGTTGATCCCAGCCATTGTGCACCAAGGGAGAGACTGAGGCACACAAAACCCGTATGTCATGTTCTTATCAGCATTATTCACAATGGTCAAAAGTAGCAATAGCCCAGATTTTCACCAGTTGAGGAACCAATAACACGTGCTATGTCCTTATAATGGAATCTCATTACCATTAAATGAGATTCCATTATAATGGAATGGAACAGGCTGCCACAGAGACGAACCTTGAAACGGTTATGTTAGTTGAAGGAAGCCAGGTGGGGACTGCTGGCTCTTCTACGGCTACATTCCCATGAGCTTTGGGGAATAAGCAAGTCTCCGGGGCAGGAAGGGAGTTAAGGAGCCCCTAGAGCAGCCAGACTGCAGGGCTGGAGTAACGCTGTGGGCACAGGGTTCTTTTGAGTGGTACAAATGATTTTAGTGATGACGGCACAATTCTGAATATTCCAGAAACCACGGAGACATACACTTCAAAGTGATGAGTTCCATGTATATGAATTATATCTTATGTATAGGTCAAAGGAAATCTCACCAAAGTAACCCGGTGCCTCCAGCACTTGAGGCAAAATTTCACTCATCCGTTGGTTCATTCAACACACACGCATTAGGCTTCTGCTATTTCATCTTTCAGTTTATTCAACACTGTGTCCTGACTACCTGTGGTGTGCCAGGCACTTTCTATACCTCGAAGGTCCAGCAAAACAGATCCCAAAATGTAAGCTTTGTGTTGCTTACAGTCTCAGAAGGGAGACAGGTAATAAAAAAATAATCAAAAGTATTCTACACAGGGTAGTATACACTGAGGATAATCAACACTATGGAGAAAAATAAAACAGGGAAGAGGGATGGTCAGTGGGGGAACAGAGGAGAAGAGGGTAGCAGCTATGAGTAGGGTGGTTGGGAAGGCCTCACAAGAAGGTGCCATTGGAGCAAAGACCTAAAGAAGGTGAGGCATCAGCCATGTAGGGAAATCGCATGTTCAAAGGCCCTGAGGTGACATGTGTGGTGTGTTCAAGGAGTATGTAGGGAGCAGAGTTAGCAAGAAGGAAAGGAGGAGAGGAGGAGGGGAAGAGGGCACAGCCTAAGAGAGATAAGCTGTCTCTGTTTTAGTGAAGCACAGCAGAGTGGAGCACGCACATCTCGGGGTAGCAGACATGATTCTGCATATGGCACAAGCAGCTTGCCTGGTCTCAGATAAGGGCTGTAATCAGTGGTATCCCAACCTGCAAGAACCACATTCACAGGAACCTGATAGCCGGCTGTAAACACCGCTGGTATTGGCTAGTATTGAAAAAGGAATTATATAGATTTATAACTTAGTGGCCGTGTGCAACAAGGGCTCCGTGGCAGCTGGCACCAGCCGGGGACATGGCAACTGAGGCTTGGCTTCTGTTTTATTTTTGTTTTTTTGGTGGTGTCTAGACTTCACAAAGACCAGGAGAAACTGTTAATAGTAGAGCTTTAACTTAAAAGTGTGTCAGACTTTGAATCAATCATTGCAAATAGAGGGGGGAAAACTGAGGAAATATTTTTCCAGTAGTCAAAAGTATCACCCAATTCAGAAGAAAAGAAAAAGCCACTCACATCATTGATGGCATCAATGACGTAGTGAAATTCTTTTTTTTTTTTTTAATTTTTCTTAGTTCTACATGGACACAATTTCTTTATTTTGTTTATTTATTTTATGTGGTGCTGAGGATGGAACCCAGTGCCTCACACGTGCCAGGCAAGCGCTCTGCCATTGAGCCCCAGACCAGCCCCAGGTAGTGAGCGTCTGACAAACTCCTCCAGGTTGAAGTTGCCTCACTTTAATTTTCCTGGAGAAGTCAACATTCAGGACCTGGAGACTCCTGCTTGTCAATTCAGCCTCAGGCTGGCTGGCAACACCAGGTTCAGTAAAAAGCCCTGAAAACATTCTGCAGGAACTACGTGGCTACATAGACCTTACAACAAATAATAGCACTTATCTTACTATTACTTGTAATCATGTGCCACTGTTCCTTTATAGCCATATAATTTTTCTAGAAATTTTATGTGTGTGCATGCATGTGTGTGTGCACGTGTGTGTGTGCACATGTGTGTGTAGAGGGAGAAAATACACCTATTCGTGTTTGGAAGAGCTGATAGCAAAGTGGTCACCAGCACCCCTCTAACTGTGTCCCATTTCAAATCCAACTCTCCAGACCTGAAGCCCAGATGACAGAAGGCAAGCAGTTCAGGGCTGGAGTTATTCAGTACCATCCTGCTCTAGGGTCCAGAGCCAGCTGCAGCCAGGGACTTCCTTTTATTTGTATCGATGGCACCTCTATCTGCAATAGGTGAATCTAGGTATCATGTGTGGTGGAAAGAGCTTCCTTTTCAAGTAGAATTGTGTAAAATACAAAAGGGCAATTTCAAGAAAAATATCAGGTAAATAATAAGTCAGGAAGTAACAGAAGGGACACAAATTCTAATGGTGGCCGGGAAGACGAAAATGCCAACTCAGGTAAGATCTCAGGCTCTGGAACCTGCACCTGGGCTCAAACCCAGATGCTGCCAGTGACTTGTGCAGACTTAGTGGCCTGCTCTGGGGGTTGCCACAAGAGCCAAGGAGACTCAGGGAAGCCCAAAGCTTGGCTTAAATGGGGACTAAGGAAAGAGGGGCTCTGGGCCAGGCATCTCCTGACCCAAAACACAATGCCCTCTGCTCCCGGCTGCCAACAAGTGACACGCAGTTTGCCCTGTGACCACTCAGAGCCCAGCACCTCTCAAGGCAGCAGTTCTCCAAGGTCCCAGTGCAGCTCCACTCTTGTATGCTGCAGGAGCTGGCTCTCCTAGGCGCTGGCACCCCTCAGGGGTTCCTCCAGCTACAGACCCAAGGAGCCCTAGTTGGCAAGGCCCTGGTCCTGCTGGGCACTCAGCATGCACAGAAGCCCCTGTCGTGGCCTGTAAGGAGCCTTCGCAGCCGCAGGAATAGCTGCAAGCAATGCAGCTCCCCGGGGTTACCTGATAGGCCACCTAGGTGACCCCCTTGTTCTTCTCTGTGCTGGGCTGTTTTGTTTGCAAGGAATGAGACTCAGTCAAGGGCTAAAATGACAGTTCTTGTCATAGAACCATGACCTCAGTACCGAGGGTCATCTGTGTTGGACAAGCCTCGCTGGCTCCCCGCCTCGGCCTTGCTCTGCCACCTCTCCATGCCCTGCAGACTGCTTGGTCTCCACCTAATCGCCTTGCCCTTTGGCCTCTGGTTGGATTGACCTCAGGGGGACATGGGCAAGAGTTAGGAGCCTGAAAGGGAGGGGGCTTAAGGGTAGCTGCCCAGTCCACCCCTTCCCGTGGGGCCAGCCTAACCCAGCTGCACTTCTGAGCCCTGCACTTCTGGCCTGCCACCCTCTCCTGGGTGCTGGGCATCCAGCAACTGCTCTCTTCCCCAGGCCATGGGGCTAGGACGGCCGACCAGGGTCCCACCATCTGTTGCTAGTGCATGGTCAGCTCCCACCCATGTAGATCCCTCCGTGGCCATCCTCCATCTCCATGGTTGAGCATCACCTGGACTCCCCCTACCTACCTGCCCCAGCCACAGCACCAGGCCTCCTCCCATTCTATACACTTTCCTCATTCGGGCATCCAGACAGCCCATGAAGGAGGCCCAGGACCAGCCTGGTGTACAAACAGGGAAACGGAGGCACAGTGAGACAATGCCCTGCCCGATCCATGCAGCAATGGGTGATGCCCTGCCCTGAGGGTCTGCAGCAAGGGGCAATGCCCTGACCGCCTGGCGATGCCCTGGCCGCCTGGCGCCTCTCAGGGGTTCCTCCAGCTATAGCCCCAAGGAGCCCTCGATGGCAAGGCCCTGGTCCTGCTGGGCACTCAGCATGCACAGAAGCCCCTGTGGTGGCCTTCACAGCCACAGGAACAGCTGCAAGCAGTCCAGTTATTATATATGCCCTGCCGGTCCACACAGCAGGAGCAATGCCTTGCCCTGAGGGTCCGCACAGCGGGTCGATGTCCGCAATGCCCTGCCCAGGTCCTCGCGGCGACAGTCAACAGTCGGGTCATGAAGCTGCCCCTGACCCCACCCCCAGGCAAGTGTGCATGGGCCTGGGGAAGGGTGCGCCCATTTTCGCCTCCAGAAAGTACAACCCCAAGCCCTCTGGACGGTCTGGAAGGGTCTGGAAGGTGGTCAGAAACGAAGGGCCTTCAAGCCTGGCCACGTGGAGCCCACCGTCCATGCTGCAACCCTGCCTGTGACCCAGCCACATTCCCTGCTTCCCCAGCCGCCGCAGCACCAGCTTCTCTCACCTCTCCTCTCCTGGCCACTGCAGCCTGGTCCTCTGAGTGACCTTTAATTTTAAACCTTCACCAATGGCTGGGGATGTAAGTCCCCCGAGGAAGAGCCGCACAGTCGCCCAACACGGGGGTCGGTGGAGGGACAGACCCACTACAGGGTGCTTCCTGCAAAGAGCCAGGTGAGTGCCAGCAGGAGAGGCACCTGCTCGCAGGCCTGGAGGGCACCCTCCTGTGGGTGACATGCCCCCCAGGCCACCAAACTAATCTGTTTTTTTTTTTTTTAAGAAGAAAAAGAAAGAAATAGGAGCTTGGAAAGCTTTAAGACAACTGTGGAGAGGGCCCTCATGTCATAACCCCCAACGGGTCTTCAGATGTTCAACTCTAATTTCCAAAAAGGCTTAGAAAAATAGGCAGGAGGAAAAGAGAAGTCCCTTCAAATCATGAAAGAATCACGAGCAGAACCCTGAGAGTCCAGGGGACTAGGGTGTCACATTTTACACATTCTATCAGGACACAAGCAACTGGAGCTGACCCTCAGGTCACCTGATGCTTCTTGCTGTATCCCTGTTCCAAACAGAACAGTGCTTCTCTCCTACCTCCAGAGAAGCGGCATCTTTATATGAATATTCTCCATGTTGCTTTCTTCACCTTTTAGTGGTAAGTGAGATTTCTCTGAGCAAAGATCAAAGACACTATGTGAGATTAAGGTTTATTTTCTTGGTGAGTCATAGCCTGGATCACCAAACACAGAGTTCACCAAATGTTTTGAGCTGGGATGACAGTACAGAGACAAAATTATAGAGCTCTGGTGTGATGTTTAATTAAAACTTATCATCTGATCAAGGGCACTGTCACTGTTAGTGACAAAGTAAATTACCCATCACCCAGAAGTTCTGCGATTTATCCTAAGGCACTCTTACTGAGTGTGGGCTAAGACCTAGCTACAAGGGTTTTCACCAGACTGTTTTTTAAAAGAGAAAAAAAAAAAAATAGAAATAGGGCTGGGGTTGTGGCTCAGTGGTAAAGAGCTTGCCTACCATGTGTGAAGCACTGGATTCTATCCTCAGCACCACAGAAAAAAACTAATTAATTAATTAAAGATACTGTGTCCATCTACAACTAAAAATATTTTTTTAAAAAATTTAGAAATAGGGTCTGGGATTGTGGCTCAGTGGTAGCACACTTGCCTGGCATGTGTGAGGTACTGGGTTCCATTCTCAGCACTGCATATAAATAAATAAAATAAAATAAATCTATCAACAACTAAAAATTTTTTTTTAAAAAAAACATCCAGACTTTAACCATTTTTCTTTTTTAAAAAATATTTATTTATTTTTTAGTTTTCAGCGCACACAACATCTTTGTTTGTATGTGGTGCTGAGGATCGAACACGGGCCATACGCATGCCAGGCGAGCACGCTACCACTTGAGCCACATCCCCAGCCCCTAAAAAAATTCATTAAAAATTTAGAAATAGGGGGCTGGGTTGTGGCTCAAGTGGTAGAGCGTTCACCTAGCACACATGAGACACACATGAGTTCCATCCTCAGCACCACATAAAAATATTGTGTCCACCTAAAACTAAAAAAAAAAACTTAGAAATAGCCTAAATTCACAAAAGAGGGAGATTAGCTACATAAAGATAGTATCATCGTATACTGGAATACTGTGCCCCATGTTGCCATAAAGGTAAACACACAATGACATATTTGGTATTCCCCTAGTTAATATTGGATAGGTGGGATTATAAGTATTTTAAGTATTCTGGACTTTTATATATTTCTACTTTTTTTTTATAAATACAAGTAAAAGTGGAATGTCTATAAAAAGTGAAAAGGGATATGGAAGGTAATTTTTTAAACTTTTTTTTATTGGTTGTTCAAAACATTACAAAGCTCATGACATATCATCTTTCATGCATTTGATTCAAGTGGGTTATGAACTCCCATTTTTACCCCAAATACAAGTTGCAGAATCACATCGGTTAGTGTAGAAAAATAATAAGGACAATCCACTAGGAGGTCCTGATTGTGAAGCCCCGTCCCAGTTCTCAGGCTTCAGCTTAGCCCAGCACAGGCCAGTCCACTTCACCAGGGCGCGCCCAGGGACTGCAGGGGCGCAGGGGATGTGGGGTGGTCTCTGCCCTTGCGCTCCGCCGGCGGACACTAGAGCTCCTCGGGCCACTCTAGGCTCCCAGGGCCGCTACCTGTGAAAACGCAGGTGCGGAGGAAGGCTTGTAAACACCTCCCATCAGGGCTGTCGCCGCAGAAACTCACGCAGCAGCTACGTGTCCCCCAGGGAACCGGCATGCAGCGCGAGCAGCGCAGAGAGACGGCCCTGCGGGCTCCTTTCTGCGGTGCGTGCGGGGAGAAGCCCAGGACGCTGCAGCCGTGCTTGCAGAAGCAACGCCCTCTCAGCTCGCTTCCTACAGGAGAGTGCCCGAGACCCCGCGCTAAGGGAAGGCGACCCAAGGTCTCACGCTCACGCCTTCTGGCCTGGATTTCCAATGTGCTGGGTTTTCTCTCTTGCAATTCCGTGCTGCCCCCTAGTGTTGACCTACATTGTCACACTCTGTTGTGCAGGGTGGAGTGGAGGGAGGTCCCAGTCCACAAAGGGAAAGGAAAGGGATTGGACATGTGGTGGAACTGTCAAAAGTAGTAGCGACTTACATAACAAAAATAGTCCATAGCTCTTATTGTTTTCCTGAAACAAACAAATAAAAAAAGATAGTTGATTTTTGGTCAGGACAGTTGCTAACACTTCCTTACCATGCGCCAGGCACGATGCTAAGTGCATTACATGGGCTAAATCCCTTAATCCTCCCAGCAGTCCTGAGCCGGGAACTGTCAGTTCCAGCTCGTGCATGCCTGACCATTCAAGGAGGGGCAGAAGTTAAAAAAAAAAAAAAAGGTCACATCAGAACAAAGCAAATTCAAGGGGCACTGTGCTCTACAGAGAAGATCATTGAAAGCAAGAACACCTGCTGAGGAGGGTCCGAGCAGCCTGTTAGTTGTCAGGATTGCCTCGTGGTCTGTCTTCGGTGTGCCCTCACAAGTAAACCACTGCCTGTTTTAAAAACAGCTTTATTGATGTATAATTCATACCATGGAGTCCTCTGGGACTGGCCGCCTCCGTGTGGCTCGATGCTTTCAAGTTTCCGCATGATGCAGCATGTGTGAGAGCTTACTTTTTATTGCCAAATGACATCCCACTGAATGACATGCCCCATTCCGGGTAGCCATCAGTCGGTGGAGGACAGCTGAGTCGTGGTACATTCTCACCATCACGATGGACGCTGGTGGATGCTCACGCACAGGTTTTGTGTGGACCTGCATCTTCATTTTTCTCGGGTAGGACTGCAGTGGCATTGCTGGGTCCCGTGGTGACTCGGTCTTTAATACAGAGGGACCGCCACCATGATCCAAAGCCACCGCAGTGCTCTTTCCTGGCTCCTCGCCTGTCTTTTTTCCCCGCAGCCATCTTAACATGAAGGAGCCTTTCCCAGTGTTTATGTTCAGTGCCTCCTTGGCAGTTACTGACACTAAGAACCTCATGGTGTAAGATCACTTCTTTCTGATGCTGGTGACACAGAGCCACGCAGGCCACATTAGCATCAACAACTCTAAAACTACTCTCCTTTTATTAGCATTCTGAATGCCTCAGATGAAATCAGAGGGAGGCAAATCAGAAGAGATGGCATTGGAGGTTTTGAGGGACAGCAGGACATTAGTTCTTTCACTCAAGCATCTGTTAGAGCCAAGAGACTGCTCATGCTGGGACAGGCAGAGCCACATAGGGGCAGTCTCCGTCCTCAGGAGACTAAGCTTCTGTCCGTAGAATGACTTTAAGCAACTGTTGACATAGTTGAATAGTAGAATCATGTGAAGGAGCCGCAACACAGGCTCTGAGACAAACAGTCCTGGCTTTGCCGGGGGGGGGGGGGGGGGGGGCTCAGGAAGTCTTTTCAGGGGAAGCAAAGTCCAAGGGGAGAGGGACAGGCTGTGTCCATGGTCAGGGGGTGGGGTGCCATAGGCGCTGGTGTGTAGGGATCAGGTGACATAGGAAGCTGGGCAGGTGCGAGGGACAGTCAGCTGGCCAGTGTGGCTGCAGCGTGTAGACCAGGGAAGGGAGGCTGGAGGAGCAGGAGCAGGCCAGAGGGTGCAGGGACCACAACCTGGACCGCCCAGGGCAGGACAATGGCACTGTTCGGGTCTTGGGTCAGGAGGTGAAATGGCAGGGGTCAGATTGGCGCTGTCTTCTTTTGCTTATTTTGCAATGCTGCAGAAACCTGGTCCAGGGAGGTGGTGCCCCTGAGTTCCAGCACCTCAGCCTCTCCCCCACTGAGTGGCCACAGACAGGAGTGTGGCCTCAAGAGAAGACTGGCAAGCATCTTGCTGCCACAGTCAGCCAGGCCACTCCAGTAGTTCTGTCGAAAGTACAGATGGTAAATGGGTGGCAGTGAGCTTACTTAGGGAAAAGGTATGGAATCAGGAGAGAAGGGACCTGGAGAGAGGAGGATCAGCCAGCAGACAGTGGAGAGGCAGGAGGAGAGAGGGAGCAGTCTCCAAGCCAGAGGAGGAATTCCTAGCAGGTGTGAGCCCCACTACTGGAAGTGCCAAGAGGTCATCTGTGACATGTTGGCTAAGAAATGCCCATGCGGTTAAGCAACAGAGGCGTCAGGGGACCTTAGTCAGAGAGGACGTGCTGAGGAGTGGGCTGCAGTCAGACTGCAGTGAGAGCGCACTGGGTGGGGTGGGGGAGTGAGGAACAGCGGTGGAGCGAGCATCCCTGCAACAGCGGCAGGGGGCGTGGCTGGGGGCGGTCATGCGCAAGGTGAGGCCTTCCACGTGGGCGTGGGCAGGAAGGGGCCACTCTCAGGCAGGACCTTCGAGAGAAGGAGTTCGGCTTCCGGGTGGGAACACTTGGATTCAATCCGGCTCCTCCTCCTGCTGGTGAGCGGTTTCAGGGCATTGGCCTCCCTAGGCCTCCGTTTCTTGGTCTGTAAAATGGAGAAAAATGGAACTCCTGCCAGAGGGTGAAGTGAAAGGGTGCAGGAGGGGCGGAGGCTGAGGCCACTTGGCTGGCGGCATTCCAGAGCCTCATGGGTGGTGGCTGCTGCCCACCTGAGCTTGCCCTTGACACACAGCTTTGTATTTACTTTTCAATTCCTTACAGCAGCAAACAGTTCCTAACTCAAAGGGGACTGCCATGGGCTGGATGTCTGTGTCTCCTCCCCAAATGCGTGTGTTAAAACTCTGACCCTCCATGTGATACTAGGAGGCCAGGCCTTTGGGAGACAGGTCACAGGGTCAAGTCCTGGTGAATAGAATCAGTGCCCTTATAAAAGGGAGCCCAGAGAGCTCTCTTGGCCTCTTCTTTCCATGTGAGATACAAAAAGACTATGGTCTGCAACCCGGAGGAGGGTCCTTGCCAGAACCAGACCATGCTGGCACCTAATCTCAGACTTGAGCCTCCAGAACAGTGAGAAATTAAATTTCCGTGGTTTGTAAGCGGCCCTGCCTGTGGCACTTTGCTATAGCAGCCCAAAGGGACTGAGGTGGGGCATTCAATTATTTCTATAACTAAAAATAACATACAACAGAGTGCATGATGTGGTCACCAAAGGTCATGCCCTGGGAGGCTTCACAAGGGCATGACTCAGAAAAGCCCCAAATTTAAAGCCACCTTAATGCCCATGAGAAAAGAAGGGGTCCCTGGGGGCAGAGCCAGGATGAGTGCCTCAGCAGCAAGAGAGCCCAATCCACAGCCAACACAGCAGTCAGGAAGTGCCTGTTTTCTGACTCAGTTCCTATGAAAGATAAAGCCAGACAAACTGATAAACTCAGTCTAAGTCCATCTTAAGATTGGGAGCCGAAGTCATGAAGTCATGAAAAGTTAATTTCTGTTTTGCTATAAATTACTGCGATTTCTAAACTTGTTTGGAATTCCTGCCCAAGCCTTGAACTCACCCATGCCTGGCTCCCCCTAACCAGATAACAATCCTCTCTGAAACCTCAGCAGTGCCTCATAAATTCTGTTGTTGGGATCTGAATTTACTTCCTACTTTGAAATGTTAAGCCATGTAGGTCACTGACCTACTATCTGCCTTTGTATTGTGCTTGTCAAAATCTGTTGGCTGTAAGTTCACAAGATACCCCCCCCCACTTTGCAACTTTTGTGCTATGAAACCTTGTTCCTAAGGACTGGGGGGTGGTCTCTAGCACATGTTGGGAGAGACAGCCACTGATCAGCTATCTTTGTGTACACAAATACAAGTTTGCTTTAATTTGATTTCAAATTGAAGTTAGTGGTCTTTTCTTGGGGACACCTGGGTGTCAGGGACAGTCACTCTGCTGGCCCATACAGGGCTCCCACTTGCTTGAAACAGCATCTTCCTGCTGGGAAGCCGCCCTCAGCCTGTCTAAACATGTCCACCCAGAAAAGGATAGGACCCTGGACAGCAGTGACTTCTCTTCTGAGAGCTAATTCCCTGTGGGTTTCAAGGACAACGCTGGTGCTGGCCACTGTCATACCTGTCCTCCTGCCTGGGTACCGTGAATTATTTTTTCATCTGGTTTCTTTGCCTGAACCTTCGACAGAATGACCAGAGTGGCCTGGCTCTGATTGTGGCAGCAAGATGCTTGCCAGTCTTCTCTTGAAGCCACACCTCTGGGTTGTGACCACTCAGTGGCATTCCCTGTGATGGGGGAGAGGCTGAGACACGCTGGACTCAGGGGCACCACCTCCCTGGACCGGCTTCTGCTCTGGTGCCCACATGTCCTGCCCTAGCTTGGCTTGGGCTCCTTCCTGTTTCCCAGTTATTCCCCAGTCACTCCACTGGGGCCCAAACTCCACATTAGGGTTAAGATCTTCCCTGCGGCTGCTACACCAACTTGGTATTGGAAATAAAAGAGGGGACCGCTGTTAAATTGCAGATGCTGATAATTAAAAATGTAGCCTGTAAATAGACTCCACCCAGCAATTTCCTCAGGAAACGTGATTATTCCCAAATTGATCTGCCTTGTTTTCCATTCCATTCTATAACTAATATACAAGAATTCAGTTACCTTACTTAGTACATTCAATATCTTTCCTAAAATTAGAAAAAAGGAAGAAACTAAATAAACCCTCCTCCATCTTGTTCTAAAGAACCAAGACTTGAATTCATAAAATTCTCACTAAATTTATGACTAAAAACCAATGAAAATAATATGACACTGGGGCTGGGGCTAGGGCTGGGGCTGGGGCTCAGAGGCAGAGTGCTTGCCTAGCGTGTGTGAGGCACTGGGTTCAATTCTCAGCCCCACATGTAAATTAATAAAGTAAAGGCCTATTGACAACTAAAGAATATTTTTTTTAAAGTGATGCTCCACACATCTTGGTGAAGCAAACACAGTGAGGTCTGCTTATGAGAAATGTAGTAAGTGAAGATTACTTACAGTAGGCCCTGAATGGGTCCCCACCCCAGCGCTCATGTAGACCCAACCCCAGTCTCTCCAGAATTGGCGAAGGAGAGAGAAACTGGGCGCGAGAACCCTGCAGCAAGTGGTGTTGCTCGTCTACGGAGGACACTGGCCTGCCCGGATGGTGAGAGCCCCTGCTCATCAGCCTGCAGGGCTGGCCATCTGTGGCTGCGAATGGGACGATGACCTCCCCATTATCCCACACACCCCTTACCATCAGCTCTTAGAAGCAAAACCAACACAGGCTGATACTCCTTCGGCCAAAGAAAATCCCTGACTAGACCTGATTCAGGGAGTGGAGAGTGGATCCATCTCCTGATGGAACAGGTGGCAAAGCTCCAATGCAGAGGAGAAGTCTGTGGCCATGTATCCAACCCACTAGACTCCTGAGAGCACATGCCGGGCACCTGGGCATCCTCAGGGGTGTCTCTCTGAGAAGCCCTATCACCTATTCAGGGGACCACGCAGCTCTGACATCTAGGAGAAAAGCATACCCCTCCTTCAGGCCCTTTGTGCCCTGAGTGTCTAGGGGGACACCTACCTGCCTCAACTGCCAGCCCCCAAGGGCAGGGGACAGTGTTCTGGGGCTGTGAGGTGGTGGGTGCCTCCAGGACTGATCCAGCCAGCTGAGCAGCTTGCAGTGGAAACAGAAGAGGCCAGCGGCTGCAGTGAGGGCCACCTGCAAGCCCTCGGCAGGCTCAGCCTCTGACAGTCTCAGAGTAGCAGCCTGTGTGGGTGAGTCTGCACCAACCAGCGGCTGAGGGTGGTGGTGACTGGGGAAAAGACAGCAATGGTGACCCTGTCGTCAGTCACACAAGTCTATGTGAACTACACATATTTTAGCAAGAAGATGGCAAGGGGGAGGCCAGCCTGGGCAATTTAGTGAGACTCTGTATCAAAATTAAAAATCAAAAGGGCTGGGGAAGTGGCTCAGCGGTGGGCTGTTCACCTAGCATGTGCGGGCTCTAGGTTCAACCCCAGCACTGAAGAAAAATTATCCTAATGTGTTTATTTTATGAAATTTGCCAAGCTGCCCACTCATTATCGGTGTGCTTCTCTGCAGTACAGTTTACTAAACAGCTTTCATCAAAAAACAAACAAACAAAAAAAAAAACTGCTCCAGCTGAACATAGCAGGGCCGGGCACACGGAGCCCTTGCGGTGTGGTGACAACCTCGGGAACCAGGTACTTCAGTCCTGTCTTTCTGCCGCCACTAACTAGTTTCTCGGGCTGAGACAGGCTGTCAAGCCCCTGGGCCATGTCACCTGTGGCACACAGGGTTATATTAAGTCATGCCTAAAGCCATTTGCTTTTGATGTGATCCATCTCATCCTGTGAAGTACCAACTGGGCCCTGGAGACATGAGGGGGACAAGACTCACATTTCCTGTCCTCGCAGGACTTCCAACATAATCAGTATCCATGGACAACAGAACTGTGATCTGTGCTCGCAGGAGTGGCAGGGGGACAATGGCAGTGTCCTGACAGATGGAGGGAGGATCCGAAGGTGCCCCCCACAGGCTGGAGCTCCGAAGAATGACAGAGCTGAGTCACAGCCGCTGCCTGGCTGGCCCGTTCCCAGTTGCGAACCAGGGAGGAGTGGAGGTGCCACACTCCTGAAACCCTTGGCTCGCTACACCTACACCAGGATGGGCACAACATGGCAGGCTACTCCAGGGTGTCCTGAGCATTAGCAGCACTCGGATCAAAGGATGAAAATCAAGACGACTGGAGTAATTATACTCCAGAAAACAAGGTCAAAAGAACACCTGTGCCCTTAGCACTACTCACAGGTAGGGCTAAACTTTTCCTAAATTTCCCCTAAAATTTTCCTGCCCATAACATTCATAAAGGGCCAGTTGCCATTTATGACTTTGCTCAGTGGCTAAAGACTGCAGGGACAGTAACGCACTAACGGGGTGGAGAAGGAGCTTCCTTCTCAGCTGCGAGCACACTTGAGATCCGTGCCCTATAGCTATTCCGTCCTTTCTTGGCCCTCTTACTTATTTTTCTTACCAATGACAAGTGTCTAATGAGGCACCTATATGGGTGGTCTGCAAGCAGTGTGCTGCGATCTAACGGCAAGACAATTAACTACACATCAATAGTGCAATGTTTAGTAGGTACCAGGTGCTGTTAAGTGGTCACACACACTAACTCATTAAACCCCCATAACCAGCCCAGAAAACCGGTGCGAAGACTAGTAGTGCTCATTTCATGGAAGGTTAAACATGTCTCCCAGGGTACAGACAGGGGAGCCTGGGGATTGTAGCAGCCATGCCTTAGGACAGTCCACGCTGAAGCCAGGCCCTAAGCCCAGGTGGTCTTCCCCTCCATCAGTGCCTCTCAGTAGCACTGGCTGCAGAGTGTTCCAACAGAGTGACAGAGTGTCTGTGAAGGCCGAGAAGACGATGCCCTCATCCTGGGCTGAATCCCGTCATGGTCACCATGAGGCCACGCTTCCCACAGGCAGCTCCAGCCAAGGACAGGCACAGCAGGGACCCCAGGTGTTATGGTTTGGATGTGAGGTGTCCCCAGAAGCTCATGTATGAGACAGTGCAAGGAGGCTCGGAGGAGAGAGGATCGGGTTGAGTGTCCTGACTATCAGAGCATCCACGGTGAGGGTGAGCTGGGTGGTGACTGAAGGCAAGCAGGCGTGGCTGGAGGAGGGGGTCCCAGGGGCGTGCTTCAGGGGTTATATTTCTAGTGCTCTCGGCCTCATGGCTGCTGTGTCCTGAGCAGCTTTCCTCCTCCACATCCTCTGCCCCACCTCTCAGGTCCAGTGCATCTGTGGACTGAGACCTCTGGAACCGTGGGCCCCCACATAAACTTTTCCTCCTGTAAAATTGATCTTTCAGGTCTTCTGGTCGCAGTGATGAAACAGAAGGCTGGTACCCACAGAGCAGGACTCCTCCAAAAGAGATTTGACTTGAAGCTTCCAGGGCTATTCAGCCAACCTCGGGCACCTGCCATGGCGGGGAGAGCAGCCTCCCACCTGTCTCCCTTGCTTCTGTCTCTCCCACAGGGCTCAGCCTGCACTGCATCAGTGATTCCCCCTGCCTCCCCACCTCCACCCTCACAGGTGTGGTTTCTTGGAGGACCCAAAACAACACAAACATCTCAAAGTCAGCTTCCACTGTGTCACTGAAACTGCTCCTGCATCCACAGCCTAGTCACCAAGACCCAACAGCCCTCCCTCAGGCCTCAGCTGTCCCCATTTAGCACAGGGTGCACTTGAAACCCTGACTCCTGTGTCTTGGGCTGAATGCTTTTTAGCCCCTCCAAAACTTTCATATTGAAGCTCCAGCTTCTGGTGTGGCTGTATTATTTCTAAGGAAGGAATTGAGATTCAATGGGATCCTTAGGGCCCTGATCTAAATCCAAATTTGCTGGCTCCTTGACCATGGACTTGTAGCCTCCAGAACTGAGAGGAAATCAATGTTCTTTAAGCCATACAGTCTGTGGCATTTTGTTATAGCAGCCTGAGGTGACTAATACACTCCCTTGACAGTTCCCCTTTCTATGGTCAGAAATCTGAGTCTTCTGAGGCTAAGGTCAGCTTGTCAGCAACACTGATTCCTCTTGGAGCTCTGAAGGGGCATTGGAGAAAAACTGAAAAACTGCAGGTGACGTGGTGGAGAGCTGAAGGCAGCTTCCTAGGAAGAGGTGACGTTTGTGTTGAGCTCCGCCTGAGGAGGAACCCTCCCAGCGGAATCTGCACAGCTCTGAGGTATGGCCAGAGCCCCAGACCTGAGGTGGGGACAGGCTGGGCTCCTGCTACTGCTTTAACACACTGCTACAGTGAAACGTGAGGCCAAACTCAGGGGCTCCAACAGCACCTCCATCGTCGTGAAGACTAACCCCTTCCTGGAGCTCCTTCCAAAATAGAGAAGATAAGCCTTGTTGGCCTCATTCTTGGAATCTCCCCAAGTCTAAAACATGGAAGCAATCATTTGTTGAAGAACTTTTTAACCAAATGAAAAATTAACATAACTTAAGTGAGTCTGTGTTACTGCTTAATGACAGGGACTCTGGGCTGGAAGTGATCTCACCAGGTAATACTGGTAACAGCTAAGTCCTTCCTGGTGTCTTCTGACTCTCCTTTTCTCATTCCCCACCGGCTGTCATATCACCAAGCTCCAGTTCATCTCCTGGTGGTTACTGGTCCTCTCTCCCTTCCCCTCTGCTCCCCAGGGCAGGGGCCTACCTTCTCAGTCTCTGTACTCCCAAGAGCCCTGGGGGCTGCACTTTGGACATGTGTGCCCAGAACCGTCTACCAGGCCCCTCACTGTGAAGCCTTTGCTCCCACCCTCTCCTGAGGGGCTTGCTGCAGGCAGGAGTCTCACAGGCCAGCTGAAGCTGGCAGAGGCCAGCTGAGGGTCACACCAGCCTTCCCCAGGGCTGTCTCAGGAGGAGTCTCAGCCCACTGCACTGAGCACTGCCCCTGGGTCAGCGCAGGCTCCTCTGTCCAAGGACACTCCGCCAGCACTTTGAAGCCAGCTCCCCCTTCCTTCAGGGCTGGCTCTCAAGTTAGCCTCCTAGGGAGGTCTGCAGCGGCCCCCTACAGAACCCCTCTGCCCAGGGCTCTGCACCTTCTCTCACCCTCATCTCTTTCCTCCTTAGCTCTTAGGACCTTCTGACCCCACAAGGCAGGGACCTGGTTTTCTGCTGTCTCCCCGGAGCCAGGAACAGTGCCTGCTGGACAGCACTCGCTCAGGGGTCATCTTTCAGGTGAACAAACTCCATGTGCTGAATCCAATGAATGCAAAGTCCTGGGGGGAGGGTGAAGAGTCCTGCAGTGTGGATCTCCTCCAGAATAAAGGACATCACCTGTGTGACTGCAGAACCATCCAGAGGTGACACACAGGGCTGGGCTTAGAGATGGAAAGGGGTTGGCCAAAGGGGCAAGGGAGAGGCTGTGAAGTCAGGGAGCGGGAGCAGGAAGACCAGGGCCTTGGCCTTGAGGAAGGAGACTGTGCCCCACCACCTTTCCCCACCAACCCTCTGACAGTCTCACAAAAAGTTTTGAGGACGAAGATAAAGTGGATGTCACTGCTAACTAAGAGGCATAAATGGGTTTTGGAAAGCAACCTCTGCAAGGAGCTAGTGAGGAGGGGGTCCTGACTTTAGGAAGATGCCCCCCACAGCTGGCCCAGCCAGGCACAGCCTTAATTAGCGATCATCGAGGCCACGGAGCTCCGCTGATGGTCTTCCGCGGTGCATCAGAGCAAGGCTTAACGAAAGTACTCGGAGGACACACTGTGCTTCCTGCAGGGACAAGCCTCAGGCACCTGCCAGAAAGCTTCCAGAACATCCTGCAAATGTAAGACATTTACACTGAACAAAAATTCACCCTCTTACTTTGCCAAAGCAGTGGGATCGTGGGAACCTTAAGGGAGCATGGTAAACAGCACATGATGCAGTAGAGACCATTACATAATGCTTTATGCTTACAGTAGGAAAACTGTCTTTAAAAAAAAATCCAGCTCTCTCCTTTCCTTCAGGAAATGTCTGAAGCACCCAAGACAATATTTTACAGATTATAGAAGCTGTGTAATGCCAGATTCATGGGACCCCAATAGACCTCCAGGAGCCGAATCCTATGCAGTCACACAAGAGTCTTTATTGCAAGCTCGAGCCTGGACTCACAACTGTTTCCGACGCAGCGGTCCCAAGGAGTGAGTCCCAGTCCTTTGTCCAGTGAGATTTTATAGGTTTGGGGGGGATACTCTATGTGTCACAACATCACACAGCAAATCATTCCATACCCTGAGAAAGTCAAACAAAACTCTTAACATTGATTAGCACATTCACTGGCGGGAACAAGTTGGGTAGGGGTGATTGGTTAGTACAAGAACTGATTGGTTTAGGCCACGAGGGGTGTACGTGCTAAACTACATGGTTTCCCAACATGTTATCAAACCACCATAAACTACTGCGGGGTCATCTGGCATCCCAGGTATTTTCCCTGTCTCATGCTGATTGGTGGTTGCTAGGGGGTTGTAATGGGTCTTCACCTAGCCTAACTGAGTCAGGGACACCTGGCGCCACAGACCTCTCCTTATTTGCAGACAAACAACTCAGCAGGGTGGTTATCTGCCTAGAAAGGCTCTGTGGGGTTTTCCAAGGACAAGGGTCACGCCTCCTTCCTTGGACAGGCTTTGCTCTGAGGTAGAAGCTGGTTTCTCAGCTGATGGTATTTTCTAAACAGAATTAAGTGTTCCTAAAAAATACATGATCAGTTCTCAAAAAGAAACTTAAAATACTAATTAAATTTTATCTCAAAATATCCCTGTGGAATAAATGGAAAGGTGATGACTGATACTTCATTTTACATATCAAGGAGCTGAGATTTAATAATCTCAGTGATATTGGGAGTCAAAGGGTGGGTCTGGCTCTCAAATCCTGGGGGAATACAAAGTGGCCCTGCTTTGCACAGCACTGTCTCAGAAAGGCCAAAACAGGAGAGCACCGCCTCCTATGGGGAAATAAGACAGTTCTTTGTGGATTATGTGGGCCCAAGGGAAAAAGATCCCCTAAGACTTTAAAGATCTGAACAACAGCTCTAAACAAGGAGTACTTGAAAAATTCAATGCACCATGCAATCAAGAAAATGCTGTGGCAGTTACAGGGCCCAGCCAGGGAGGGCAGCTGACACTACCCTCGCTCTCTCCGGGCCCCCTCCCACGCCTGACCCCCAGCCTGCTCTCGGGGCACCCAGGGAACAGAAACACGTGCCTTCTCCTGAGCAAGTCACTTGCTCTGTGTGAAAGGGGTGGCTGCACTTCGTGACCTTGAAGATCTGCCAACACCAGGTGCTGTGGGGGGAGGCAGGTTGGGGGGGGGCAGAGGCAGGCTTTGCCTTTCTGTCTCTCAACTCCCACCTGCCCCCCCTGCACCCTGGGCACCCTGCTCCCTGGGGGTCCCACTCTGCAGTCACCCAGGTTCCCCTCCTTCCCAAACGTCCCAACTGCCCCACTAGCTGAAAGGCCTCTTCTTTCACAAATATTGTGTGTTTTCTCTCTGCCCTTGGAGCACAGGGCAGCTGGTGCCCCTCACCTGCCTCCTGCCCTGCAGCTGATGGCTTTCTGGGCTCCTACCAGATGCTCAGGTGCCCGCCCTTAGTGGGGACAGGGGTGGCTCTCCGGGCCATGCATGCCAAGGACCTGGAGGCCTGGATCAGGGCAGGGCCTGGTAAGGCTTGACATTGCTCAGAGCGCCAGACACCTGACGTCCCTATCCCTCAATAGCTTTCTTAGCGCCCCATCCCCTGGGTGGGAAGGCCCTGGCTGGAAGCCCCACGTGTTGTCACAGCTGGGGCTCAGTGTCATGGCGTCATGGCAGACTGCTGCATTCCGCAAGCAGCCCATTTGTTCTGTGGCACAGGAGCCTGCTCAAGGAGTCACAGCACAGATAAGGCTACCCTTATGCCATGATAAAAGGGAACAAAACACAGACCCTTTGTAGTTTTGCCTACATACAAACTGTGCCCACTAAATGGATGCGCCTGCTTTGGGGCAGAGTCCTGCAGCCTTAGAGGACTCCCAAACCTTCGCACAAAGCCTAAGTCCTCCGCACAAAGCCTAAGTCCTCCCACAGGGTCTCCAGCACCCGCAGGGCTGCACCTGTGTTCCCGGGGCTCGGGCGGAAAGGCTGAAGGTCACAGACCACTCTGCATCCCTTAATAGCCACAGGCATCCTGGGCACATCAGTGTTCCCAGTTTACACCTGGGGACGCAGAGGCCGAGGTGGTGCTGGCTGTCCAGCCGCCTGGGGCCTTCTCCACCGCCAGGATGGATAGGCACCGGCCGTAAGCACGAGAAGTTCTCTGCAAAATATAAGGGACGCCAAAAATCTCACCAATCAACCTAATATTTCAGGCACTATTTTAAAATATCCAATGCGCAAACTGCAGCCCGAGGGCCGGTCCCTGTCTTGTGAGCAGGGTTTCACTGGACTTTCCCCCCTGCATCTGGCTACGGGGCAACCCACGCAGCGGGCGACACCCGGGGCCTCACGCGCGCCCCCGGCGGACGCCACCTCCGCCACCCTCCGCAAAATAAAATGAAGTATGGAGGCCGCCGCGGCGGGCGCGAAGGACCGCGCGGGGTCACCGCCGTGTCACCGCCGCGCCACCACCGCGCTGCGGTCCTGCCACTTCCAGCCGCGGGCTCGCGGACAGCGCGGCCGTTGCCCGGGCGACGCGCACAGCAACGCCACCCGCCCGAGGCGGCCACCGCGGTCCCATCCCCAACGCGACATGGCCGACTTGCGCTCGCGTCGCGGACAGCGAAAGACGAAGAAGGATCCGGGGTCCAAGAGGGCCTCGGCGGAGGAGAAGCAGCCGGAGGAGGAGGAGCAGGGGGAGGAGGAATGGGAGGAGGAGGAGGAGGAGGAGGAGGAGGAGGAGCGGGAGGAGGGGGAGGAGGGGGAAGAGGAGCAGCGGGGAGACAAGGGCAAGTCCTCCGAGTTCTGCGACGAGGACCTCTGGAAGGTCGTGCACCTCCTTGACAGCGATGACGGCTTCCTGGCCTCGCGCCCCCGTCTGGCCAGCGTGGTCAGCCCCAGCCTGGACTCCACGTCCACTCTCACCCAGCAGTCGAGCACCTCTGAGAGCCCGCGGTCCCCCCACACCCCGACGCCGCCCAGCGAGGTCCGGACGCCGAGCCAGATCACGCTCTCCAGTGCCTCCTCCAGGAAAAGTAACGCCCGGGCCGCCCTGCCCTGCCCCTGTCCAGTCCTGCCCCGACCCTGCCCCAAACCCCTGGCCCTGGCCCTGGCCCTGCCCCAGCCCTAGCACTGCCCTGGTCCTGCCCGGACCCTTGGCCCTAACCCTGTCCCAACCCCGGCCCTACCCTGGCCCTGTCCTGGCCCTGCCCAGGCCCTGGACCGCCCCTGCCTCTGTTCCTGGGCCGCCCCTGGCCCTGGCCCTGGCCCTGGCCCTGGCCCTGACCCAGCCCTAGCCCTAGCCCCCGCATTAGCCTGGCCCTGCCCCAGCCTCTGTCCCTAAGCCACCCCTGGCCTTGCCCTGCCCCTGCCTCTGCCCCTAGCCCTGGGCCACTCCTGCACCTGGCCCTAGTCCTGCCCCTGGGTGGTTCCTGCCCTTGGCCCTGGCCCTGTTCCAGCCCCTGCCTCTGTCCCTAGCCTCCCCCTGGTCGGGCCCTTGTCCCTAGCCCTGGGCCTCCCTTGCCCTTGTCCCTGGCTCTGCCACTGCCCCTGGCTCACGGGGGCCTCAGCCTCCTCCCCAACCACTCTGCTTTCAAGTCCAAGCAGCGGTCCACACAGCCAGCCGGCTCACCCTGGGCCACAGACGCAGCGGTGGGGACTGTAGCTCAGGATGAATAGCCCTGGGGCCTCTCTTCCTGAACCCGAGCCCCTCCAGGCATTGCCTTTGACAGAAGCAAAGCAGTTAGAGCAGGGTTTGCAAACCCCAAACTTGGCCTTTGGCCTGGGGTGCTTTGCTGGACCAGTCCAGAGTTCCCGGATGTTCCTGGTCCACCCCTGCCCTTGCTTGGAAGGGCCCAGATACTGCCACCTCCCCACCTCCGAGGGGGAGAGTAAAATTGCCCTTTCAAGAACCACTGATTTAGAGAATGGCTAAATTTTTAAGTGTTTCGTTCAACAGGTTTTCCTAAAATATTTGAAACATTTAAGAAAGAGACGAGTGAAAGAAATATAGATAGGTAAGAAAATGTTTTCAATTTTCATATTTTTTAAGTCAATAATGTTTACCTTTTGGATAAACAGGTTAAGTAGAATAAAATAATCCAAGACACTTACAACTTATTTATTCAAAACTTCTTTCTTTTAATCTGTAATATTAGACACTTTTAAAGAGAGAGAGACAGTCCCCGCCTATCTGCAGCCTATTACCTATCCCTAGAGATGCCATGTTCATTTGCCATTGTCAACAAAGTAAATATGTCATATGTTCAAGAGTAAGTACTTTGAAACTTAGAACATCCATAGATCGATCCCCCCCACCCCTCTCTCTTAGAGGCAAGAGTGACCAGGGACATCTTTGGTGGAAGAAAGTGGAGTTTATGGCCTCGCTTGTTCTCTTTCTCTCTTAGACTCACAGTGATTTAACTATAATAGGAACACAGGGAAACATCTTTGGGACATCTAAATCCTAAATCCATAAAATGCGGCACTGAGGCCAAAGTCTTCAACTACTGCTCACCTGAGCTTCACTTTCATTAAGCAGCCTTGAAATTCTTAAGTGTAAGGAGAATTGTTCTGTCCCACTATGTGTTTTTACTTATCCTTTTAGTTCAGTTTTTAAATGAAAGATAATATGTGCCTGGTTAAGAAATTAAAGCATAAACTGGGTCCCATGGTGTACTTCTGTAATCCCACTGACTCAGAAGGCTGAGGCAGGAGGATCACAAGTTTGAGGCCAGTCTCAGCAACTCTGGAAGGTGCTAAGCAACTTACTGAGATCCTGTCTCAAAATAAAACATTAAAAGGGCTGGGATATGGCTCAGTTGTTAAGCACCTGTGGGTTCAATCCCTAGTACCATACCAAAAAAAAAAGTACACAAAGAAACAAAATTGAGCCTCTCGACACCCTTTCCACCCCAGTTCCACTCCTCAGAGTTAACATACTATTAACAGTTGCAGTTTTGTTTCAGTTACAATTTTGAATAACATTTTTATTCCTTAATTTATCAATTTATTTTTTTGGTGGTGGTGGTGGGGATAACCAGGTATTAAACTCAGGAGCACTTGACCACTGAACGACAGACATCTCCAGCCCTGTTTTGTATTTTATTTAGAGATAGGGTCTTACTGAGTTGCTTAGCACCTCATTTTTACTGAGGCTGGCTTTGAACTTGCAATCCTCATGCCTCAGCCTCCCAAGATGCTGGGATTATAGGTGTGCACCAATGTGCCCAGCTGATTTATCAATTTCTGATATAACTATTGGCTTCCTCCCTCTCCATGTTCAGCACTTATATTATTTTTAGTTTTTTAGCACTTAGGACTTTTAAGTATTTAAATTTCTATTATTTAATCAGTTTCATATCTATTGACTATTATAAAAATTAGATCATTAATGAATTTCTGTTTCCCTCCCATCTCTCACTTCTTTTCTTCTAATTAACAAGTTAAATATTATATAACAGATTATATTAAATTACAAATTTATATAAAATTATATTACTTTGAAATTGTATTGCTTTATTATGTTTTGTTAATTACAATTAACCCTTAGAGTTTTGGGGAACACCTTTATTCAAAAATTGAAAACCAATGAATAACTAGGCTTGGTGGCACACACCTGTAATCCCAGTGACCAGTGATCCCAGGATCACAAGTTTGGGGCTCACCTCAGCAATTTCATGAGATCCTGTCTCAAAAAAAAATAAATAAATAAATAAAGGGCTTGGGATGGAGCTCAACAGTAGAGTACCTCTGGGTTCAATCCCCAGTACCAATAAATAAATAATAAGTGAAAAGAAAAAAAGAAATGAACAATATTCAATTTCATATTTAGAAAGCAAAGTGATTATAACCGTGCACAAGGAAATGTGATCCTATGTCTATGCAACTTGTCTCCTAAAAAGGGAAGATTTCTTTCTCTTTTCTTTGTTAGTGCATTGCAGTAGTACATAATGGTGGAATCTGCTGTGACGTGTTCATGCATGCACACAACATAACAAGATAATCTGGCCAATATCACTCCTTGCACTTGCCCCTCCCTCCTCTCCTCTTACCCCAAAGCGGGGATAGGGGTGTCCTTTCCTCCATTCTACTGATTTCCCTTTATAATAATAAATATTTCATGAAACTTTCCCCACGACCATTTTTCTTTTCCTTTTTCTTCTCTAGCTTCCACATATGAGAGAAAATACACAACCTTGACCCTTTGAGTTTGGCTTTTTCAACATAATGTCTCAAGTTCCATCCATTTTCCTGCAAATGACATAGTTTCATTTTTCTTTATGGCTGAGTAAAACTCCATTGCGTATATACATATTTTCTTCATCCATTCATCCACTGATGGGCACCTGGGCTGGTTTCATGTTTTGGCTGCTGTGCATGTGGGTGTGCGTTGGTGTGCGTGTGTCACTGTAGCACGATGACATTAATCTTTTAGGATAAACTCCAAGGGATGCTATAGCTGAGTCATATGGGGGTTCCATGCTTAGTCTTTGGAGGAACCTCCATGTTGATTTCCACAGTGGTTGTACTAATTTATAATCCCACCAACCAGTGTAAAGGTCTTCCTTTTTCTCCTCATCTTCTGCAGCATTTATTATTATTTATTTTTTAAGTATTATATGATTTTTTATACTTTTATTTTATTTTTTATGTGGTGCTGAGGATCGAACCCAGTGCTTCACGCATGCCAGGCAAGTGCTGTACCATTGAGCCCCAGCCCAGCCCTGTTATTTGTATTCTTGATGACTGCCATTCTGACTGTGGTGAGATGAGCTCTCAGTGTAGTGTTGATCTGTATTTCCCTAATTGTTAACTGATGTTGAACACCTTTTCATATATTTTTTGGCCATCTGTATTTTTTTCTTTTGAGAAGTGTCTGTTTAATTCCTATGTCCATGTGTTAAGTTGGGTTTTTTTAATTCCTTATATATTTCAGATAATAGCCCTCTGTCAGCAGAGTCCCTAGCAAGGCATTCTGCTATTTTGTAAGGCTCTCTCTTCACATCTTTGTTTTCTTTGCTGTGTACCAACTTGAAAAGTGAAATTCTCAACTCAGTTGTTTCCAGTTTATCTTTGTTTTGCTGTTTTCTTTTGGATGCTGTTGATTGAGCCTGAGGGCACTTAACCACTGAGCCATATTCCCAGCCCTTTTTAATTTTTTTATTTAAGATAGGGTCTTGCTAAGTTGCTGAGGCTGGCCTTGAACTTGGGATCCTCCTGCTTCAGCCTCCTAAGGCATGCTCCTGCATGTAATGAAGTTATTTACCTTCAGTTTTTCTGTGTTGGGCTCAACTGCCACCTTTTCTTGATTCCCATCTTACTTTCTTTCTTTTACTCCATTTCCTTTGCTGGAGAGATTTCTCAGGTGACTTTTTTGTGTAGGTCTCCTGGGTAGTCGAATTTCTGAGTTCCTGCCTGCCTGGAAGTGTCTTCATTTTGCCCTTTTACTTTATTTACTAATGATACATCTTAGCAGAAAAGAATCGCTTTAAACTGCTCTCCCTCAGAGCTGAGGATACTGCCTCCTTCCCTCTTGGTACAGAGTTGCTGATTCTCAAACCCTGCTGACCGTCCGTGATCTGCTCCCCGTCTGTCTTCTTCCCCTCAGAGCTCCTGCAGGATGTCGACCATAGCTCCTCCATCTTCCCTGCCTTTCCTTCACATTTTCAAGATTTTTGATGTTTACATGCTACTATATAGCCCTTGTGCAGAATTTTTTAATTTTGTGATTCATATTTTTCATTTCTGAGAACCAGTTGTTCTCTGATTGTTGGCATTCACGATAGTTTTTTTGATCTCTCAAAGGGCGCTATTGCAGTGTAGTAAAGTGCTCCTTTATTCTGTGCATTTCCCCTGTCTTCTCAGGGTCAGTTGTCCTTCACCTCATGGCTAGTCCTTGAATCACTGGCAATCCTGATTATCTGTGTACTGGAATGACTGGGAGGTGGCTGAAAGGACTCCTCCTGCAGCTGGGCGGTTCTGTCCCCTCACAGGAGCCCCTGGGCAGCTGGGTGGAGCACGTCAGAGCCCCATTCAGGGTGGAGTGTCTGGGAAGAAAGCAGTCAGGCTGAGGAGCCCCACCATTGCTAGAGTTAGGACAAGAACGCTCACTTTCTGGTTGAAGTCCTTCTTTCCCTGAGCCTGTGGGGCATGTCCTGCATGACCTTCTCTTCCAGGGCTAACACCTCCCCAGGAGACTGCTCAGTATTTCAGAAAGTTGCTCTTGGGTTCCTCTGAAAATAAGGGCTGCCAGCTGCCCTGCTGCAGAGGGAGGAAGGGGCCTGCCTGGACAGGGGCTCCAGGGTCACTCCTTAGACTGCTCTGATGGCTGCCAGACCCCTCTGCTCTGGTTTGGTTGAGTTGAGCTGGAGGCTTCCTATTGCCTCTGGAAAGACCCTTCATCACTAGTCTTGAGCTGCAGGATTCTCTGTTGTGGTTTCCGTCACTCTGTAGCCACTTACTGCCTTTCTCTTAAGTACTTCTTCCATATTAGTTATCTACCAAAAATACCTTGTTTTTCCAGGGAGGGGGGTTGTTTGAAGTATCTGTTATTTTGGTAAAATCTTGGGAGGGAACGAGAAGTGTGTCCTCAGCTGTCATCTTGACTTGGGAGTCCTGTGACATCATTTCAAGTCCATGAGCATCTCTCTTTCCTAGGTCAGAATTTCAATTTCTCCTCATAAATTGCATGACCTTCTCTTCCAGATGCTTTAAAATATTTTTTCCAGAAGAAATCAAACTATCTCTGTTTGCTGATGACATGATTCTATATCTAGAAGACCAAAAAAAAAAAAAAAAAAAAACTTCACCAGAAGATGCCTAGAGCTTATAAATGAATTCAGCAAAATAGCAGAATATAAGATCAATAGCTTTCTTATACTCTAACAGTGATTCAGCTGAGGAAGAAATCAGAAAAGTCATCCCATTCACAATAACCTAAACAAAACAATTTAATCTAACCAAGGAGGAAAAGTGCTTTACAATGAAGACCTTAGAAGACAAAAAGTCACTCCATGTTCTTGGATAGGCAGAATCAAATATTGTCAAAATGGCCATGCTACCAAAAGCAATATACAGATTCAAAGCAATCCCCATCAAAATACCAATGGCATACTTAACAGAACTGGAATAAAAGCAATTCTTAAATTCATATGGAAAAATAAGAAACCCAGAATAGACAAAGCAATGTTAAGCAAGAAAAGTAAAGCCAGAGGCATCGCAATACCTGATCTGAAATGATACTGCAGACCTGTAGCAACTGAACAGAAGGGTGTTGTTACCAAAACAGACAAGAAGACAAATGGAATGGGATAAAAGACACAGAGACAAACCCACAAACCTATAGCCACCTGACATTTGACAAAGGTGCCAAAAATATATCTTGGAGAAAAGATGGCCTTTTAACAAATGGTTCTGGGAAAACTAGATAGCTATAGGTAGAAAAATAAAACTAGACTCCTATCTCTCACCCTTCATAAAACTCAAATTAAAATAGATCAAAGACAGGAATTAGACCAGAAATTTTGCAACTGCCAGAAGAAAACGTAGGGTCAACACTCCATCACATAGGTGCAGGCACAGACTTCCTTAACAAGACACCCAAAGTGCAAGAAATAAAACCAAGAATCAAGATATGGGATGCCATCAAACTAAAAACTCCTGCACAGCAAAGGAAATAATTAAGAGCATGAAGAGAGAGCCTACAGAATGGGAGACAATCTTAGCCAGTTATTACTCAGGGGATTGATATCCAGAATATATAAAGAACTCAAAACACTGAACACCCAAAAGAAATAACCCAATCAAGAAATGGGCTAAAGAACTAAATAGAAACTTCAGAAAAGAAGAAACAGGAATGGCCAAACAAATATATGAAAAAAATGTCCCACATCCCTAGCAATCAGGGAAATGCAGGTGGACACTACACTGAGATGTCATCTCACTCCAGTCAGAAGGACAGCCTTCAAGAACACAGATAACAGTAAATGCTGGTGAGGTTGGGGGTGGGGACAGCTGCACTTGTACCTGGTTGGTGGGACTGCAGACTAGTGCAACCCGCCTGGGGAAAAACCTGGGGATGGAACCACCATATGACCCAGTTGTCCCTTCCCAAAAGACCTAAAATCAGCATACTACAACAGCCCAGCCACCTCGATGCTTATAGCAGCTCAGCTTACAATAGCTAAATCATGGAATCAACCCAGACGCCTGTCAGCAGAGGAATGGATTAAGAAATTGTGATTATATATATCTTCTACTCAGCCATTAAAAAATAAAAAAATTGCTGGTAAAGGATGAAAGCAGAGAGTATCATGCTACATGAAATAAGCCAAACTCAGAAATTCGAAGGTCGAATGTTTCGTCTCATGTGGAAGGCAGCTAGAGTAAAATAAAGGAGAGGAGGAGGAAGGAGGCGGCATCATAAAGGGAAGGTCCCTGACGGGCCAAGAGAGAGGCTGAGGGTGGATTGGGGAGGCACCAGGAGGCACATGGAGTCTTAAAAATCATGTCATGTGCATCTATAAATACACCACAGGGAACCTCACCCTGTGTACAAGTGAAAAGAACCACTCGGATATAAATAAACAGATGAGAAAGGGAGTGTAGCAGGAGGGAACAGGCATCTTGTGAATGATGTCACGCGCGGGCTTGTCGGGAGGAACCTGCTACTAAGTGGCACCATCAAGCTCTGATTTTAAAATCACATGTTTCCAAAGTATTCTCTGGAGAATTTGATGAGATTATGAGTGTTTTGTTGTTTTTTCTTTTGTTTTTTTAAAGAAACGTATCTTAAAAGAGCAACCTCTGAGGCTCAACCCCTATTTCAGCAGCCCTCTCTCTATTGGGGTTGGAAATGGGGCCACACTCAGGAGGCAGATGCCTGTGGAGAAACAGGTTCTGGGTGAGGGAAGTTCTCTCGCTGCCACGAGCCTCAATGTCCATGTCTCACAAAGCAAGGACAAGCAGCTGCTTGGGTTCTGTGATCGTGAGAATCCTGAGTGGTGCTGCCATCGTCCTCTGTCCCCCATCTTCAGCAGAGCTCCAGGGACAATCTGGGGAGCTGGCTTACTGAAGGGGAAGAGCTCTGGGTGGATGATTGTTGCTGTTGCTGACTGTTGGGCTGGAAGGTGACTGAGACTCCACGCTCACTGCCGTCTGGGGACTCTGTCCACTGCGGCTGTCACGTCCCCGGAGCCTGTTGCTCAGGGAGGCTAGGTAAACAGGATGCCCCCAGAGACTGCGCAGGTGGCCTCCACAGAGGAGGGCTTTGCCTGGCTTTGCACAGTCAGCTCAGAAGTGAACAACAGAACTCCTCTGGATGCCCGTGCCCTGGAGCAAGCCACCAAAAGGAAGCCAGAAACAGACACTTGGCTTGGAAAGGTACACAGGCCACACACCAAACCTGGCTGAGTTATCTGGGAAAATGTTGTCTGAGTACTTACAAAGACCCAGCAAGTTATCTTGTAAAACTGAAAGTCAGAGACCAAGGAACCCAAACGGAGTATTGACAGTAGTCCCCAGTAAGAGTCACTGTAGGGAGCGCAAGGCCTCCCTGCCTCCCTCCCATGGGGCTCAACCGCAGACCCCACTACACGCACACCTGCCTCCCTGCCTCCATCCTGTGGGGCTCAACCTTGGACCCCACTACATGGAAGCAGAGCCTGCTCCTTACAGCTCATGGGTCAACATCAGCCCTGCAAGAGGAGCCTGGGCAGTTTTGAAGCTACTGAAAATGAACACTCTGTGCTCACTTAAATCTGAGTGAGTGTTCCATGCCCACAGCGGCCGCACAGTGACACAGTGCCATGCTCCTGCAGCGCAGTGCTGGTGTCCACGGGGACGAGGCAGCTCTTGAAGCTTGCAGGGTTAGGAAGGAAGACGCTCCAGAGAGTGGGCCCAATGACTCTGCGCCTGGCTCTGTGGAAGAGACTGGGAATGGAGGGAAGTATTTCAAATAAAATGAGAGTCAGGCTCCAGGGATGCGAGGAGGGCCACAGTGGACAGCGTCTCCCAGCGGCTTCCAAGTGACCAGGTAGGTCTGCTTATACCTGACGTCTTATCTGATTTCAGAAGTATCTATAAAGGGTTGTACCCAGGAGTTCCAACGTCGGTACAAACAGAAGAGAGCTGGCTTCAGGACATGTTTGGTGACAAGGACACAGGTGAGCAGCTGGGTCTCTTTGCGACTGCTGGGAGGTGGGACTCAGTGGGAGAAGCTGCAGGTGAGGATGGCCCACAGCTGGCCTTGAATCCCCTCTGCAGCAAGGACTCACACTGCAACATTGGCAAGTGACTCCACCTCAGAGTCTGTTCTTCATCTCTTAGTGACCATAACACCGTCACCCGATTGTTTCCTTGACCAAAGTGAGGTTAGGTATTCAGACACCTTGGCACTTACATTCAGTAAATGGTTGCATCTGTTCACCAAGAGACAGTCTGTCACCATGGTTTGGATGCATGCCTTCATCTTATCATAGAAATGACACACCTATGGGGAAATAGACCATGTAAACCCTGAAGTCCTGACTCGCCTCGGGAGGACCCTGGGGGCTCTCCCTTCACCTTCATGTCCAAATCTCTTGTTGGGTCACTTACTCATCCAAGGCCCCTGAGCAGCTGCCTATGGCTGAGCCCCCACCACAGGGAAATGGCTACGAGCAGGATGACCCAATCCCCGATCCCCAGCTCCTGCCAAAGTGCTGGAGGCGGAGGTGATGCTGAGGTAAAGAATTCACAAACACGCAAGGACACAGCCCACTAGGAAGACCAGGTGGAGAGGGACGGGAGAGGCAGGTGGGAGCCCATGTGCAGGGCACTCAGGGAGCCTCCTGTGGAAATAGGGGCTGAGACATCTGCACAAAAACCTGAAGGAGGTGAAAAGGCCCCGTGTCCCTCTCTGAGGGAAGATGTTCCAGGTGGAAGGAACAACAGGCGCCTCCTTTTGGGAGAGGGAGGCTGCATAGAGAGAGCCAGGAGGACCCCAGGGCGGGAGGCAGGGAGCGTGAGCACACTGTCCCCTTGTCTTACACAGTTAATTCTGATAGGCTTTGAAAGTGAGCTCGTAGGGAAAGCCTCGTTCTTCTAAGTGGTCACAATAGGTGTCATTGGACAATGAAGGAAAAGCCACCCTTGTTAAAAAGTGGAAAGAACTTGCCTGAGCTGGGCTTGTGTCCAAGTGTTCTGTGAAGGTCGAACTCGAGCTCAAGAAATCTCCAAGCCTGGTGCTAAAAGAGCCGCTGGCCTCTTGGGGGGCTTCCATTAAAGGGTGAGAAGGGTGGACGAACGTGGGCAGAATTGTTAACGGGAAAGCAGAATGTAAAATTCAGGAAAATCTCAGCTTATCCATGTTGAGAAAAAAAAAATGAGAAACCTTGTTCAAGAGAGAACGAGGGTGGCCAAATTTGACAGGGGACAGCTTGGCTGGGGCCTCCCACCCAAGCGTGGAGCTTCTCAACAGCAGAGCCCAGACCTGTCCTGAGGCCTTCTGGAGACAGCCCAGAGTGAGTGGGTGCTTGGCCCAGGCTTGCCCTCCACACCCTGCTGCCTGCCCTTCAGCCACCCTGGAGTGTCTTTGGTGGCAGGGGTGGTGCAGGTCCCAGTGGCTGACCTCTGGAGGCATAGGTAGAACCTTCAGTGCTGTCCTCATGAACACCAGCTTGCAGGGCGCAGAGGCAGTGGGGGTGGCTACTCCACCTGGGCCTCAGAGGCCGCAGCTATGGGAACCTCGGCTTCCTGACCCTAGCCAAGAACTGTGGGAGGCAAGGCACTCCCACAGAGAGTCTGGAAGGTGGAAGCTCCGTCTCAGTGGGCCTAGGAGGCACCTGCCCCCCGCAGGGTGGTTTCTTGTGTACTCCATCCAAGGGGACAAGACTCCTGAGACTACGAGCTGAGGCAGAAGGGAGACAACTGGCCCTGGACGGGAAGAGAGCTCTGTTGGGAAGGGGCTGCCTGCAGGGACGGGCTGGATTCTAGGGCTTTCAGTTGGCTCCTGGTCCTCTCTAAAGCGTTCTCTTTGGGTCCAGTGTGGGTGCCTCAACCTCGAGGGAGGGGCCTGGGTCTGGGACCACCTGCCCAGTTCTGCCTGCTGAGAAGGTGAGCAGCTGCCTGTTGAGAGCCCACAGGTGGGCATACACCCTGCAATGGCAGGTCGAGGCCAGACCTGCTGTTTCCCTAACTGTCGTTTGTCGTGAAGAGTCCTGGTGGGGTGTCCCAGCTTTAATAGCTCCCTAGTTTCTGAGGCTGAGAGAGTGAGTGGGTGAGGGGTAGGAAGGCCCCTGTGCTCTCAGTAGCTGACCAGCTTGCATCAAGGCCCCTGGAGTACATGAGGTGGAGAGGGGCTGCCTGTCTCATGTCCAGCCAGAGATGATTGCTCCTAAGCCTGACCCTAGTGTTGGCCCTGGTGGGCATCCATCTTACAGGGGACCTGTCACTCTTTATTCCTTCCCAATTCTCCCTTTTGGACTGGGGACATCCTTCCAATGCCAGCCCACTGTCATGTTTGGAAACATGCATATCTGACTTCCCAGGTGCCCAGCTGGCAAGCAGGCGGCCACTGCAGGGGTTGTATTCAGGTAGCACTCAGGTGAGACTCTGCGCCTAGACTGTGACATCCATGCAGCGGAGTCAAGGCCGGCCAGGCTGTGGGCTGGATTGTCTTTATTCTGCATGTGAGGGCATGAGCATTAGGGTCAGGGGAAGAGGCCGGTTATTATATCCTCCCCAAATCCATATGTGCAAGCCAGTGTGGTGGTGTTTGGAGATCAGGCCTTTGGGAAGCCACTTAGTTCTCCTGAATGGGATTAGTGCTCTTATAGAAGAGGCCCCGAGGGTCGGGGTGTGACTCAGTGAAGCACTTGCTTAACACACGTGGGACCCTGGATTTGATCTCCAGCATGGTTGGGAGGGAAGCCAAAGAGCTTCCTTCCCTCCTGTACCATGTGAGCAGGCAGCTGGGGGGCACCAACCAGCAACCAAGAAACAGGCCCGCAGCAAGCACTGACTCTGCTGGCCCTTGACCTTGGACTTCCCGACCTCCAAAACCAACAGTGACACATTTCTGTGTCATGTGCTTTGCTATGGCAGCCCAGATGGCCTAAGATGGGAGTGCAGCCGGAACACCTCTCCACTTCAGGGCACAGCATTCCTCGAATACTGCTGTTTGTTACTTAGGCGATAAACCTTGTTGCTAGACTTTTCTTTCCTTCCAGTACTGAGGATGGAACCCAGAGGCACTCTACAACTGAGCTGCATCCCCAGTCCTTTTATTTTGAGACAAACTTTTGCTAAATTGCCTCAAATTCATGATCCCCCTGCCTCAGCCTCCAGAGTCACTGGGATTTCAGGCATGTACCACCACACCCAGCAGGTTGCTGGATATTTTAAGGCTGGGTTTTGTTGTTTTATTGTGTGTGTGTGCTTGTTGTTTAGTTCTTCCCTGTGGCAAGCTATGCTCTAGTGGGAATCTCTGTGCATGAATATCTTACACTGTGTGGCGTTTCTGTGGGACAAAGTGCCTCAGAACATAGGTAACCTTGGCTCAGATACTCCCCCTCGCCCCAACCCAGATAGATCAACGCTGAGCCCTCTCCCTCTGTCAGCGTCCCTCTGTGTGGACTGCTGGGACAGGGGTCTTCACACCCCATGCCCCCCCCATGCCTCTCTACCCCCATCCTGGCTGCACCCCATCCTGGCTGCACCTCTGTGCCTCTCTACCCCCATCCTGGCTGCACCCCATCCTGGCTGCACCTCTGTGCCTCTCTACCCGCATCCTGGCTGCACCCTGTCCTGGCCACACCCCCGTCCTGGCTGCTCCCCTGTGCCTCTGCACCCCATTCTGGCTGCACCCCTGTGCCTCTGCACCCCATCCTGGCTGCACCCCCATCCTGGCTGCACCCCCGTCCTGGCTGCACCCCCGTCCTGGCTGCGCCCCTAACCCTCTGCACCCCCGTCCTGGCTGCACCCCCGTGCTGGCCACCCTAGACCTTCGAGACACTTGCTCACATTGCAGGCAGGTTGGCACCTTCCCTCCCTCCCTGGGTGCTGCTCTCGGGTCCGCAGAGGGCCCTGGTGGTCGAGCTCACTGTATGGACTGCACGTCCCCCAGCTCCCTCCTACCTGGAAAGGCCTCATAGGGACAGGCTAATGAGACTGGTGGCATTCCGGGAAGCAAGAAGCAGAAGGACGTGCCACACCTGCTAAAAAATAGGAACACATTACTCCTGCAGTGTCCCAGGACTAGAAAGCAGGGAGTGTCCGAGTGTGCCACACAGGGGTGAGCCCTCTCTGTCGTCCCTACTAGACACGGTTACCTGGGAAGACCAGAGAAAGGACAAAACATAAGCAGCGCAGGTCACTGGCTTGTGGTCCCCCAAGGAGCCTGTTCTCTGTTACGTTCTGCTGTTCCCACCCTGGGGGCTGATGGTAACCGTGCTCTCTTTTGAAGGGACAATGACAGGCCTTACAGCACAGGAAGTGGCCTTTGGGCTTCTGGCTTCCAGGATTAGAGGTAATGGACATTTAGGTCACCCCTGCTGACAAGGTAGGTCACCAGGAGGGTTGGCCTTACCTGCACAGTGCCTGCCCCTTAGAAAGCACCCCCGGAGAGATGCAGGAAGGCAGGAGAAGGAAGGGCGTGTGAGAGTGTGTGTGTGTGACTATGGATGTGTGTGTGTGACTGTGTGTGAGGGTGTATGGGTGTGAGGGTGTGTGTGACTATGGGTGTGTATGTGACTGTGTGTGAGGGTGTGTGACTGTGTGTGTGGGTATATGACTATGGGTGTGAGGGTGTGGGTGTGACTATGGGTGTGTGTGTGACTGTGAGGGTCTATGGGTGTGAGGGTGTGTGTGTGTGAGGTTGTGTGTGTGTGTGTGTGACTATGGGTTTGAGGGTGTGTGACTGTGGGTTTGTGTGTGACTGTGTATGAGGGTATGTGACTATGGGTGTGAGGTGTGTGTGAGGGTGTGTGTGACTATGGGTGTGAGGGGTGTGTGACTATGGGTGTGAGGGTGTGTGACTGAGTGTGAGGGGTGTGTGACTATGGGTGTGAGGGTGTGTGTGACTGTGGGTGTGAGGGATGTGTGACTGGGTGTGAGGGTGTGTGGTGACTGAGTGTGACAGTGTGACTATGGATGTGAAGGTGTTTGTATGACTATGGGTGTAAGGGGTGTGTGACTATGGGTGTGAGGGGATGTGTGACTATGAGTGTGAGGGTGTGTGTATGTGACTATAGGTGTGAGGGTGTGGGTATGACTAAGGGTGTGAAGGTGTGTGTGTGAGGGTGTGTGTGCAAACATGGAAGCAGTGGCCCGGGAGGATGGGTGCGGGGTCCCCTGGAGTCCCCTGCGCAGGCCCGGCCCGCCCTCCTGACTCTCCGCTCCTGCAGACAGATGGGTGATCAATCCCGAGGAGCCCAAACTCAGCGTGCTGTGTGAGCTGGAGGTAAGAAGTGGCCTCACACCAACCAGCGCACTGTTCTCCCTGGAAAAACAGCTTACTGAGTCTCCCTTTGTTCTCTCTTCTTAAAATTCAGTTTAAAGAAGACTTCATACAGCTCTTTGAGCCTTCCCTGACAACACTGCCCAGCGTTGGGCCGCCGTCCATTCTGGCATACAAAAAAGATCATTCCGACTTAGACATTTACTTCAAGGTAATTCCAACTTGTATTTTAAGACTATTACTGTTAAAAGTGACGTAAACAGCCACACTATCATCTGCACAATTGGCAGTGAGCACACTAAAAGTGAAGAAAGGCAGGAGCTTGTCCCTGGAACGGTGCCCAGGAAGGCTCCTTCACCCCCAGGGCTGCTGCCACAGCGCACCAGGAACTGAGCAGCTGGACTTTGTTTTTTTGGTGCCAGGGGTTGAACCCACTTAACCCCTGAACCACATCCCCAGTCTTTTTATTTTTTGAGACAGGGTCTCACAGAGTTGCTTAAGGCCTCACTAAGTTGCTGAGGCTGGCTTTGAACCCAAGATTCTCGTGTCTCAGCCTCCTGAGCCCCTGGGATTACAGGTGTGTGCCACCCCACCTGGCAAAAGGGAGTGACTTCCAACGAAAGAAGCACGGCCTCACAGTTCTGGAGGCCAGGGTCTAAGACCGGGATCTGGCCGGGGTCAGCACTTCAGGAAGATCCTTCCTCGATCCTCCTGCTTGGGACGGTGGCATTGGAGGAGCAGCACCTGGCCGCTTCCTGCCTCCTCGCTGGGTTCTCTGTGGGCCTGCACCCTACTCCAGCAACCCCACCTTCACCTCCGGGAAGACAGATGAGCCCTGTGCACAGGCACCAGGTGTGGGGACTTCAACACACTTTTGGGAGGACACGATCTCACCCACAGCAGTGGCCTCAGAGCCTGGAAATAGAAGTGAATACCACTGTGTTTGTCTGTGAAGTGCCTGATTGTGGGGCAGACACAGGCCACCCCAGTGATCCACCAGGCCAGCGCACCACCCTCCACCAGAGCAGTGAAGGAAGGGCCAGGAAGCAGGACTCTTCTGGAGCCACAGAGCTGCAGACTGTCTCACTGACGAGAAGAGAGACCACTCCTGCACAGTGACCCACAGAGAGATGGATGGACAGACCCTCTGTGAGCGCCTAGGGGGTTCTCACAGCCATCTGGACAACGCACTGAATTTCACACCAACAAGGGGATGCCACACTGTCACCCAGCAGTGACATCCGTGAGCACTGGCTGCGTGATCTACCCAGGCTCCTAAACCCCTGTCACCCCACACTGTCTGGGGTTGAGATTCTCCACCTAACAGAGCACCTTTTTATTTGGAACCAGTCTTGTACCCAGAGTCACTTGAGCTGAGGTCACCCTGAAATCCCTGAATGTGAGGACAGCTGTGGCCTCTCTTCCAGGGGCACCTGGACAGGGCCGCCTCCTGGGCTCCTCCTCCACTCCTCAGGCAGCCCTGCAAGGTCTGGCCTCGACCCTGGGAAGTTCAGGGGCCTGGTCCCCTGCCACAGCCGCCTTGGGTGTGATTCTGTCCCACTCCTGGTCTTTGTAAGCACCGCACCCTGCTTCACACACAGCCGAAGGGGTGAGGGGTGGTGGACTGAGGAGGTCCCCAGCCAGCCCCTGCTGTGGAACAGGTCATCACGGGGCCGCCCGCATGGCTGTCCTGCTCCTGGCTGGCGGTGCCACCGTCCCTGTTGCAAGCCCTGGCTCTGAGAGCTGCCTGCAGCAGCCGTGGTGCTCACTGTGGGCAGTGCTGTGGCTGGGGGTATGGACGTTTCTCTGGGCGGTGGAGAGTCCCCTGCGGCCCTGGTGACCTCCCTCACCGCCCGGCCTGCCTGGGCATTCTTGCCAGTCTCAGAGGATGGCCCCCATGGCCCACGAGACGACTGCCCCGGAGCCTCTGGGAGCCGACTGGCCACAGTGCACACACCCCTCGCAGAGCCGCCCGAGCCCCTAATCCATCTCTCAAGTGCGTCCTCATCTCCCTAACCCCTCACGGCTGGGCAGTGGCAGACCATCCCAGGCTCCTTGGAGAGAGCGTGACCAGGCGTGCATGGCGAGCTTTTCTTACCCAGCACTGAGTGGAAAAGTTCATGTTGTTCAAGTGCCTGAAACCATCGCCCGGCATGGTGTGTGTACTCAGGTCATACTCTGTGAATCCCCTGCCTGCAAGGGACTCAACGCCCAAGGCACCGCGCACGCGGCCCAAGTCCTCATCAGCCCTTCTGTAGATGTCACTCTTTTAGAACACACAGACCTCGCTGGCCCCGTCCCACTGGTGTGGGATCTCAGCCCCTGGGAAGTCCCCCACCAAGTCTTCCTGGGAGCCCCAGGTGTCTGGCTGGAGTTCCCAGGTAAGTGTGCACACCCGTGTTCTCTGCTGGCCCCTGGACACCCGCTGGGCTGCGCAGGGCTCCGCTGCCGCTGCTCTGAGCCCCAGGTTTCCTGCACACACTTCCTCTTCTCCCTCTCTCTGCAGGAGGAAGAGGAAGATCTTGCCCCCAAGTGTGAATTCTGTGACAGTGACCTCCACTCATTCCTCTCCAACGTGGACATTTCCTCTAACATGGAAGGATCTGTAAGTCCTGAGGCAGGCGTGCTGAGGAAGTGGTGTCAGCTTAAGCCTGTTTTTAGAATATGTGGTCCTTTCTTCTGCCTTTTTCCTCCGCGTTGTCCCCTGTGCAGGGATGTTAGCTGCTGGGGAAGTGCAGGTCTCAGCACTTCACAGGACAGCTGAGTAGAAAGACCCAGGGTAGCAAGCGTTGGCCAAGACACAGAGAAACCAGAACCCACATACGCTGCTGGGGGGCCAGGCGGCAGGAAACAGTGCAGCCCCTTCAGAACGAGGTCTGGCCAGTCCTCGAGAGGTTGAACCCACAGTCACCACAGGACAGTGATTCTGTTCCTGGTTATACCTAAGAAAATGGGCAACTAGGTTCACACTAAAACATGCACATAGACATTCACAGCAATCCCTTGTGTGTGTGTGTGTGTGGTGCTGGAGAGTGAACCCAGGCTTTCACACATGCTAGACACATGCTCTACCACTAAGCCACATCCAAGCCCTTCTCATTTTTTATTTTGAGACAAGGCCTGCTAAGTTGTGGAGGCTGGCCTCAAACTTGAGATTCTCCTGACTCAGCCTCCTAAGTAGCTGGGGTCACACTGCACCTAGTTGGCATGCTTCTTAATAGTCAAAAAGTAGAAACAACCCAACGGTCCATCAACTGGTGATTGAATACATGACATATGGTATATCCATCCAATGAAATGTTATTTAGCCAGAAATAGAAATAGGAAATCCTGAAACATGCTTCAACACAGACAGGCCCTGACAACATGGTGGCAAGTGGAAGAAGTACCAGTAAGGCCTCACGGGCCAGACGGTTCCTCATACCAACAGTGAAAAACAGGGGAGTAGAGATAGCAAGAAGAGTGGCTGCTGGCTTTGGGAGGAAGGGGTGACTGTGGTGATGGGTGCTCCACTCTGAGGACATTGAAAGCCAGCTGGGCTGTGCCTTTTGGGGGACGGGGGTGGGATGTGCATTATATCCTGAGAAGTTGTTAACAGGAAGGAAAACCTGCAAGGCTGCCATGTCCGCCCGGTGGCTCTGCTTTCCTCCTCCCTGATCACCGTCATCAAGGGCTCAGGAGAAGAGAATGACCTCTTTGCTTTCCAGGCCCCCTGTTGCCATCATTTCCAAAACCTCATCGACTTCATCTATGAGGAAAACCAGAAATCCCAACGTGCTGCGTCGGAGCTGATCAGGATTGCCCCTCACGCGGCCCACGGCAGCGAGGCGGAGCGGCTCAAGGCCAAGGAGAGGGCCCAGAGGAGGTAATGGGAGCCCAGGGGCCAGAGCTCAGGCGGAACAGCTGCTTTGATTTTTAAAATGTGTAAGTTTGAAGATGTGCTTCTTGAGAAGAACTAAAAATTGGCCAAAGAAAACCTATTATAATTATTCCTGATGGACATCAGGGGTTCAGAAGCTCCCAGAGGCGCAGTGAGCTCACTGGTTGAAGTTGGACTTACCAGCCCTACATGACTGGGCGACTCAGAGCTGCTCTGCGGGAGGAATCTGCCCGGGGACAGGGCGGAGGCCAGGTCAGCGTGAGGAGGGACCTGGGCAGCTGACAGTTCCAGTGCGCGCTGGAGCCCCAGCCCCCCCTCCTATTCACACAGCACGGTTTTGATTTTGTAGGAAACAGGAGCGGCTGGCCGCCAGGCATCTTGCAATACTGGCCAACACCGAGCAAACTAGTTCCATACCAGAAGGTGAGTTGAGACCTCCAAGTTTTAAACCTGCTCACAACATCAGAAAGCTCTGAGGCTGGGCCGAGTCCTAAAACTGGTGTATTTAAAGGTAATATAGAGATTTTTTCATTTTTGAGTACTGTAAAGCCTTCACCCATCAAAATCACTCAGGAAATCTGAGGTTTGGGCCATCTGGCTTTTGGAGTTCTTGGTCTCCATCTCATTGTTGTTATTGATTAAAATAAATTAGCGACATCTGCGGAGCCTTTGTACAGGCTGCAGAGAGATCCAGGACCTCCTGGTGTCTTAGGCAGCACACAGTCAGGTCTTGTTTTCAAGCTCAGGCAGGAACAGACTGTCACCTACCTGGGCTCTGTCAGAGGCTGTTGGATGGAGGAGGGCGCCGTTGGCAGAACCCAAGCCCCGAGTTTACACCCTGCCTTCTCCCTACAAGCCATCTGGTTTGGGGTGCATTTCTGTCTTTCTTTTTTTTTTTTAAAGAGAGAGTGAGAGAGAGGGAGAATTTTAATATTTATATTTTAGTATTTGGCGGACACAACATCTTTGTTTGTATGTGGTGCTGAGGATCGAACCCGGGCGGCACGCATGCCAGGCGAGCGCACTACCGCTTGAGCCACATCCCCAGCCCATCTTTCTTTCTTTCTTTTGAAAGTTTTTGTTTTATGCATTTGCATGTGGTGCTAAGAATGGAACCCAGTGCCTCCCACATGCTAGGCAAGCCGCTACCGCTGAGCCACAGTCCAGCAGCATCAAGCAACTTCTCTATCACTCAGAGCTATTTAAAAGGCACCCTGAGAAGACATATCTTATTTATGTTTTTGTAATTAAATTCTTAATACTGTATAAAGTTTCTTCATATTCAACTGTTTCTTACTAAAATAAGGACCAGAAAATTCCACTTCATGTTTTTCTTTTTTTAACACAGAAACATTCTTTTTTTTTTTTTTAAACAAAAGTGCCCCCTCACTGAGCCTCATTTTTCTTCTTGAAAAAAATGTTCAATAAATCAGTGTATCTGTAATGGGACTGGGAACTTTATTTTAGAAGAATGGTCTTAGAAAATTTAAAATATATAATTACTCTCATGTGATTCTTTTCCCATTAGACCCAAGGCGCTTAAAAACAATTACATATCAACTTTCGGTGGATGTTCCAAAACCAAAGCCAATTGTAGAAAGGCTATCTGACTTTTATCTGAAGTACACTAATATATCCATCCTTTGTTGTGATTCCAGGAGAGCATGTGGAAAGGTAATCGTCTTTTTTTTTTCTATTTAAATATATTACTATAATTTTAGTTTTACCTAAAATTATAAAAGCTCTCCTAAAGCTTGGCCACATTGACACATTTAACTGTTTGTCAAGAAGAATTGGTTCAAATTTGGCATTTCAGCTTCTACTAGACTTTAAAAAACACTGTCTTCAAAATGTTTCAGACAAAGCCTTTTATCTTAAATCATGATGGTTCCACATTAATAAAACTGGAGCCCTTAGAAAATTAAAATGAGAGGGAGAAAATCCCCAAACTTCCAGACCACGTCTCCAAAACACTATTACTATCTCAATGTTTTCTAGACTTGTGCTGCACAGGTGAACCAACTAGATAAAATCAGGCACAATTAAAATAAAATTCGAAGTCACTGGAGCCAGATCTCCTGTCCCAGGAGCCTGGAGATAGCGCTGCCTCTCCGAAGGACAGAGGCAGAATGTCTTCGCTCTGCTCAAAAGTTCTCTTGGCAACATTCCAGACTTTTCTTTCCTTGCATAGGTTTTTGTTAATGTGATTGTAATTGTATCATATATTCAATTTTTATCTTAGACATAGATGTTATTAACATTTTTTTGCTATTATAAATAGCATTTTTGGAATAGTTTTGTATGTATTTGTATATCAGTATAGTTCCTCAGAATAAATTCTCAGAGATTAAATTACTGAGAGCAAGTTTGTTTCTCTTGAATGATATGGAATTTAAGAGGTGCCAGTGAGCTGACAAAAAGCACATCCAAATCCTGTCTGGAGGAAGGTCACTCCTTCAACCCTCAGATAGTTTTCAAGTTCAGTTACTAGAAGACAGTGAAAAATAACAAAGAACAAAAGAAACCTGATACCACAGCCCAAAATGCAGAGGAACAGCCTTCAATAATAGAACTGCAAAGATCTCCAAAACGGAAGTAACTTCATATGTTTATGACAATGAAAGGTCAGGTCAAAGACCTGGAGGGAATAGAGAACTACACGGCAGGTTTGAAATACAAAAAAAAAAAAGAAAATATGACTGAAATAGAGCGTTAAGAGATAAGAGTTAAATAAAAAACAGGTTATACACAACTGAAGAAAGAATTATTAAAAGAAAGGTAAAAAAGAAAAAAATCAAAATTCACCATGAAAAAAAAGGTAAGAGATACAAAAGAGAGTATAGGATGCAATATCTAAAACGGAAGGCCCAAATTATGCTTATCAAAATGCCTTAGGGTGTAAGAAAAATATAATTATGCAGAGGTAATAGTTAAAGAAATGATGAATGATAATTTTTCAGAACTGATTAAAAAAAAGAGACCAATCCATAGATTAAGAAGCTCAGTGAATCCCAAGCAGTGTGTATGTGTGTGTGTGTATGTGTGTGTGTATATATATATATATATATATATATATATATATATATATATATATATCCCAGACACATTATAGTAAAACTGCACAAAACCAAAGACAAAAAGGAAATCCTAAAATCAGCAGAAGAAAAAATAAGTTCAGTTTACAGTAGTTAAGGAAGAACAGACTAGCAGATGACCTCCCAGAAGCAATCATGGAAGTTAGAAGATGGTGGAATGGTTTCATTATGTGAAAGAAAACAACAGCCAATCTAGAATTTTATATCCAGCTAAAATATTTCTCAATACAGCGTACCAGAAGCACATTTTCTGGAAAAACCAGAATTGAGTAGCTCCTCATTAAAGGAATTCTAAAGAATGTTCTGTGGTAGTGAGACAGCCTGAGATTCAATGAAGAGCAAAGAAAGTGGGACATGGTATGTATGGATAAATGTAAAAGTTGGCTGATACAGCAATAATGAAGGCAGTGCAGAATTAACACGCAAGACAATAGAATGTGAACTGGGAGGAAGGTCAAATGCAGTTACAGATGTTTCTCAATGTCTAGGGGAAGACATTCCAGGATTCCCTGCAGATGGCAAAATCTGGAGATACTGGAGTCCCCTACCACACAGTTCAGGTTAAATGTCCCTTATCTGAAATGTTTGAGGCTAGAAGTGTTTCAGATTTGGGATTTTTAAAAAGTTTTTGGAATATTTTCATATATATAATGAGATACCTTGGGGATTGGACCACATAGAAACATGAAATTCTTTTGTTTTTATATATACTTTACCACAATAGCCTAAAGGTAATTTTCTATCATATTTCTAGTGGACCTGCATTTTGACATAACCCACCACCTGAGGTCACTATGGAAGTTTCCTCTTGTGGCATAATATTGGTGCTCAAAAAGCTTCAAACTGTGGAGCGTTTCAGATTTCAAATCAGAGGTGCTCAGCTGGGTCTGCCTAGAACCCACACCCCCTCCTTGAACCTTACACACAGCTGGGTTGCTTGTCATACCTAACACAATGTAAAGCTGTTTCCATGGTTTCATGCTACATTGGTCAGCAAATCATGACAAGGAAAAAAGTCTACATGTGTTAAGTATGGTCACAATTTCCCCCCAAATAATTTGATTCTGTACTTGGGTGACTGCAGGGATGTGGGAGCCACAGAGGCAAAGGGCCAACTGTGCAGTGTCCTGAAGCCTTGTTCAGAAGTCAAGCTACAGAATACTTGACTGGTACATCTAACAGGTCAGACCTCACGTTCATGGGTTGGAACAGGAAATAGTTTAAAGATGGCAGTCTTCCCTCAGTGATGCAATGCAACTCCATCAAATTCTAATGGGATTGCATATTTGTGGATGGGGGAAAGGGCAGTCTTGGTAACTTGACGGTAAAATTTGTGTGGAAATATGGAAAGGCTAGAGTTGCCAGGACACTCTTCAGGAAGATGGAGGGGAGGAGAACACTCTCTACCTGATATTAAGATCCATTACAAAATGGCAATTAGCACAGTGTGGTGTTGGGGCAGAAGGTAGGGTCTAAAACCAGACTCACATATGCACAGACACCTGACTTAGGAGAGCCATGGCACTGCCCAACGATGGGGAAAGGGTCATCTTTCATTCTATGGTTCTGGAACAATTTAGTATCCATGTGTTTTACTAAGGAAATTAGAACCACTTATCTCACCCCACATGTAAAAACCAGTTTCAGGAGGATTCAAGACCTATATTGAAGTGCAAAGCTACAAGGAATTTTTTAAATATTGAAGAACAACCCTCTGACCTAAAAGCAGGATATAAAAGGATTCAACACATTAAAACTGAAAGACAAACCCAGAACGGAGAAATATTTGAAGTACATAGGACAAGCAAAAGGTCTTCTATCCTAAATGTATAAAGAATTTTTGTAAATCAACATGAAAAAGGTCAATCTTAACAGAAAAATGGGCTAAAAATACCCAACCTTGAACACTTTTTAGAGGAGAAAATCCAACCAATTAGCATATAAAAAGGTGCTCAACCTCATTTGTGACCGGAGAAATGGAAATTGAAACCACAATGAGAGATCAGCACATGCAAATCATATTAGCAAAAGTGTAAAATCTTTTTTTTGGAAAAGATACAGAACAACGGTGGCTGTTATTTGCCTCTAATGGAATCGGGAAATCATTTTGACGTTATCTAGTGAAGTAGAAGATTGGTATACCTTGGGATCCGTCAGTTTTACCTTTGGGTATCAAAATACATGCATAATAAAGCTGGGCACAGTGACACATGCCTGTAAGCCCATCTGACTTGGGAGGCTGAGGCACAAGGATTGAGAGTTCAAAGCCAACCCCAGCAACTTAGTGAGGTCCTAAGTATCAGTGAGACCCTGTCTCAAAATAATAATAATAATAACAACAATAATAATAATGAGTGGGGAATGTAGCTTGGTGGAAAGCGCCCCTGGGTTCAATCCCTGATACCAAAAAAAAAAAAAAAAAAACCAACAACAACAACAAACAAACAAACAAAATGTGTAAGAATATCCCTAGGACCCTTGTTTGTAATAACCAATAACTGAGAATAACCTATATTTCTTTTAACAACAGAACAAATGAACAGTGATAAATTCATACAGTGGAATACTATACCTAGATTATAGTCATTGCACTACACCTGAACACTGGGATGAGTATGAATCTTAGAAACAATTTTGACAGAAGCAAGACAGTACAAATAAACAATATATGATCCCATTTATGTAAAATTCAAAAATGGGGAAAAATAAACTTCTGTATAGATAAAATGATAACAATCACATCCTGGAAAAAAGTGTTGCTCTGGAGGACACTGAGGTGGGCTGTCTGGGGCAGCAGATCTGTGCTCTCTGTCCCCTGACCTGGGTGGCCACTGGGGGTGATTGCTTTGTAATGACTCGTTAATGCACGGCTTGCCTGGGTGCATTCCATGTCTCATTATGTTAAAAAGTGAAAACATGGACTTTAGTTCCAGATGGGATAACTCTTTCTTAAAATAAATGGCAACGTTGATGCAAAAACAAGTTGTTTCGTGGCTTAGCTCTAGGAATTCCTCCATCCATTTTGGTAAGATTCAAGGTTAGGAATAGATGGAGTTAAACCAAACCTTCGCTGTATGGTGAAATGTGGGTTCGACCACTGCACGTGGAGTGTGACCTACAATAGCGGATGGAGCTTGGGACTGTTGCTGGGCTCCGTCAGAAGGCCACTCTCCACCAGTGGTGCCTGCAGCTTGGGACACCTGGCTGCAGTCGCTTTCTCAGAACTGCTCTCCCCTGATGAAGTCAAATGTCATAGTGACACTCACCCTTTTTAAGTGTGCAGCCAACACACGATCAGGGTGTGGAAGGATGTCGTGGGGGACTGGTTTTGCCTTCTTTGGTTTTGTGTAGGACGTAACAAGAAAGAACCTCATATAGACACGTGACGTCAGAGTCCCCCAGAGAGCTCTCCTCAAGTTGCACTGTGGGGTTAGGGACATACTCTGAATGGCCATTGGGGTGGCCCCTGTGGGTAGAGCAGGCCAACATGGCCGTGAGGAAGTGGCCTGTCACCAGGGCTGCGCTGCCTGGCACCCTCTCTCCCAGTGCAGGTGGTGACCAGCGAGCTCCTAGAGAGGCACTACAAGAACGGCCGCAAGTTCCTGACCTCGTTCCCAGACGGGACCACACAGATCTTGTATCCTTTCCATCAACAAGAGATTGCCAATTCATTCTCAAAGAAAGAAAGATGAAGAAAATACTGGGAAGTATGAAGAAAAAAATATCACCCCCCAAATTTCACTTCCCAGAGAAAAACTGGTGACATAAAATACATCTTCTTATACTTTTTTCTATCTATAAGCACCTATACAGTTCTTTAAAATAAGTTCCTCAACTGCTTATTGTAGTTTGTAACTGGGATAAGTATGAATCTGCTGAAACTGTAGATCAATAACGTCCTGAATAGTGACATGCGAGGACGTGGAGAGGCGAGGCCATTGCTGTTACCATGCAACCTCATGGCATGGACCTACTGTGCTTCCTCTAGCCTACTTCCTGCTCCCCGGGGGAGGTGGGTGCCACTTTGTAGTCATGCTCCACAGCTGCGGGGACAACTCTGGTGCACACCTGCCACTTACTTCCTTGAATTTAGTTCCTAGGAAATGAAATGCCTCACCACATCTCTTGCCCTCTTACTTTATAGTGTTGATGGGTCTTGCTCCCCAGAACATGTGTGCTGCTTACACACCCATGAGCAGCAGGTTACTTTTTAATGCCCAAATCCTCTATCCGTTCCCTGGAACACTAAAGTCACCGACCACTTAGGCTGGTGCCTGACTGCCAGGCCACTGGATATTCTGACATAAAAGCCTCTTAATACCTCTTGCTATCTCTAGGAAGGTTTTCTTTTGTGTGTGTGTGGGGGGGGGGCACCAGGGATTGAACTCAGGGCCACTCCACCACTGAGCCACATCCCTGCCCTATTTTGTGGTTTATTTAGAGACAGGGTCTCACTGAGTTGCTTAATACCTCACCATTGCTGAGGCTGGCTTTGAACTCGCGATCCTCTTGTCTCAGCCTCCTGAGCTGCTGAGAGAAAGTTTTCTTTTTCATGAGGACTTTTCATGAACTAAGGAGTCTCCCTTTATAAAAGATAATCATTTTTAGTCATAATTTCCCAAACGTTTAGCCGAACCCTAATGACAAACCAGAACTTTCAAGACTTTCACAGCAGAGGAGTCCTAATGCAGTCTTAGTTCCCTAGGTTCTATGAGAAAAAGAGCAGGTTTCATTTCAATTACATCAGTACATATAACCTATCCAACTTTTATTATTGTCATTTAATGTCCTGATTTTAATTCTTCTTAGCCCTCTTGAAGGCTGTGTCTGATTTTCAAAACGATTCAGCCTCCATCCAGTGTCTTCTTGGTCTTATGACTGGCCTTCGTGTGGACCCAGCATTGACATTAAGTGAATTTTCCTCAGCATACCTTATCCTTTTTGATGCTATCTAAATGGAATGGGTTTCTTTATTTCACTTTCAGAATGTTCACTGCTAACATACAGCAGTGCAGTTATTTTTGTGTATTGAGCTGGCAGCCTGTGACCCGGCTGACCTTGTTCATCAGTGCTGACCCTTCCACTGTGTGGATTCCTTGGGTTCTCTGTACACAACATCATGTCATCTGCAAACACAGCTTTACTTCCCTTTCTAATCTAGGGGCCTTCATTTCTTTTCCTTTCCAAACTCTCCATGGCCAGACCCTCTGGTACCACCAAGTGGAGCAGAGCAACAGGGTCCGTGTTAGTTCTGACCGTAGGGAAAGCAAGCAGCATCTCATGGTGAAGCACGACTTCAGCTGCAGTGTTTCTATAGGTGCCTTTATCAGGTGGAAGGTGTTCCCTTCTATTTGAAGACTGTTGAGTCTTGCTATCATGAAAAGGTGTTGAAGTTCATTGAAGGTATTTTCCTGTCCTCTGTGAGATGCTCATGTGTTTCTTGCTTTTTTCTGTTAATGCAGTGTATATTACATTGATTGATTTTTTTGGATGTTAAACCAACCTTGCCTTCCTGGGATAAGCTCCATTTTATCATGGTGCATAAATTTTACATATATAAATTCTGTTTGCTATGGTTTTGTTGAGGAATTTTACATCTCATAAATATATTTTGATCCACATAAAAGACATAAAATCATTTGGTATTAACAGCAACTCCCATGCCAGAATGCTTTATAATTTTAAACAGCTCTCTCATAAATTGAACTTATTCCCAGTATAGTCACAGACCATTAGAACAACTCAGACCTTATCTGATCTCAGCTATCCATCTGGAAACCTAGCCATCATCCAAGTGCCCAACAAGATAAATGGCTTCACGTGTATAGTCCAAGAAGACGTGCCCACGAACCCTGCCATCCTGGCGCTGCTGGACTCCTCGGGCAGAAGCTCCTGCTACCACCCCAATGGAAATGTCTGGTAGGCCTCTGTGTTCCTTTTGCTGTAGTTTGGCTGTTTGATTTTGTGACTTTTTTAAAAGGACAGGAATGGCTTTAGGATGATCTCAGTTAGTGGTCTTTAGGTGACGATGCCCAGCACAGAGCTGTTTTTGGTGTATATTATTCCGTAAGCTTTTTAGCAGGAAAATTCCACCAACTATATAAAACCAAGCTTGTCACATTCTTTCTACCCGCAGTAAGAACATGTGAACCACACAGTGTGGTCCCTCTAGGGACTGGGGACCGGAGCCCGGGCAGTCTCAGGAGCCTGTGCTTCATGGTGGGGTGATGCCCATCTGTGGAAGCAGCTGTTCAGGGACAGTCACTGCGGGCACTGCCACAGCTCACCAGGAGCATCTGATGGCACAACCAGAAGAGGAGCGTGCCAGCAGTCCCCTGAAGGACCAGGACCCTGACCCTGCGCTGACCTACTGAGCACGCAGTTCATGACATCCTTGTACTTCATTTAGCCTGACAAAGTGAAATCTGGCTTCTAACTTCAGATACAAGTTTAACATCCCGAGCTTTTCAGAAAGAAATATTTCTCTTTAAGTTATTTCTAGGCATAACGATCTCACCTGGGAAACTTGGAGACTGCCCGTTCTTGAGGAAGCTCGAACAGGATGAGTTACTTGTGTTTTCAGTCCAAAGCAGCCAATCCATTACCACCATGCACACTGGATGTGATTGGCAGTCATTCTGTGTCACCTCTAGCGGGGTGCTTTAGTAACGCACACCACAGTGGCTGCTTCCTTCTGGCTGTGTGAACCCCTAGCCTGAGAGTGGGCTCCCGTGGGTGCGGCGGTCCTGGGTGCTCCCAGAGCCCCTTCTGTGCAAGTGGCTTGCTGGAAGTTCCTCGAGGCACACTCTGAATCTTTGCCATTATATAGCAACATATCTGTTCAGGGTAAAGACTCAAAGAATGTTTGCTAAAAAGTAAAAGGGCTAATTTATCTAGGGATTTTCAGCTAGATATTATTTTCACTCACATTTCAAGGTAAAACTAAATCTCCCCCTTTCCATATCAAACAAGAGAATCACCTTAGTTTTTAATTAGTGCTTGGTTAGATGACTACCAGCTATAAATCCTGGGAATATGAGACATTAGCTACCTTGCCTTGGGAGACCTCATGGGCAGTTCATAATAGTTTTGAAAAAAAATAATTCATTATCAATTAAGCCAACTTTCTCAGTGCCCAGATGCTCTCTAGTTTGGATGGTGATCCTGGTTGGAAGAAGGTGACTGAGTAGGACAGATGGTAACTAGTGCCACCAGATCTGAGGCAGCACAGGGAAGCTGACATGTAACATGGTAAAACGTGAGGCGCTCAGAGACTGGAGAGGTGAAGCCCACCTCTGCCTTCTCCACTGCAGAGACCTCTGGGTGTTCCCTGAGCCTCTCCTGTCCACTCAGGCAAGAATCAGTCCCAGAGGGGCACCTGGCTCTTAGTTGTTGGGCACTGTGAGACCAGTTGGGGCTACCCAGAATCTCCCCACTGGTCTTCATTTTGACCTGGTGGAGATCAGGTGCTGGTCTGTGCTCCTTCAGGATCGGCCTTCTCTCCTGTAGCCGCTCTCTCTAGACCAAACCTCCCTGCTCCATCTTCACCCCTCCAGCCCCCCTTTGGACCCACCATCAGACCACAACTGGTGATTAGTAGGCAAGTCATTCAGAGTGGGACAGCTCCCGGGATGACCTGAGGTCCCATCACCCGTGCTCTGGCCAGGACAAGCAAATTCCAGCCCTGCACAGTGGTGTCACTATCTGTGGTTTCTGATTTCCTTCCAGGGTGTTCATCAATCTCCTGGGAGGTCAATATTCAGATCAAGCTGGCAATAGAATAAGAGTCTGGAATTGGTCCCGTTCCGTGAAGTCCTCGCCCTTGGTTTCGTTCAAGCCTGTCTTCCTGGCTCTGAACCATCACGTTGGAATTCGCATCTTAGAGCAGGACAAGGTTTCCATCACTTTCCTAGCAATGGGACAACAGGCAAGAATCAGCATTGGGACCAAAGTGAAGGTAGGCACATCTCTAAAATGGGCTAAGCGTTTCAGCTTCCAAGAGTAAAGCAACGTGCTAGGTGCCATTACTGTGGGCTGCACTGTGCCTGATCCCCCAGGGGCCAGGGAGCTCAGTGACAGCCACAGCAAGTGTCTCAGGTGGACTGAGGCAGCCTCACTGTGTCTCCTGAACCCCTCCGTCAGACCTGGTCCAGGGAGCACAGCTGGAGCCTTGTGACTGTCCTGCTGCTGGAGCCTGGGCTTTAGGGTTCCTGTCTGCTTCTCGCCCTGTTATGGCATAAGCCCTGAGCTTGGCCAGGGGACTTGGTCTGGCTGCACTCAAGACCAAGCACCTCCTGGAGACACACACCAGACCTCCTGGGCCTTCACCCGCACTGAGCACATCCTTCTTGGGGCTTTCTGTGGCCTTGCCTCTGCCCACCCATGCTGATCGGGCTGCCCTTCCCCTTGGATGGTGGGCTTCTTGAGGTGGACCTCCACACTATTCTCCTCTTGCCCTGCTGCCTTGCTCAGGGCACAGCCCAGGGTGCACCCCTGGATGGCAGTGGTGCCTGTGGTTAAGGACACAGACTGTAAGTTCCACAGTCTCGAGTTCCAAACCCCAGTGCTGCTGCTTGGCTGAGTGAACTTCACGCTCTCTTCCATAAGCTAGGTGACCCTATCCACAGCCACTGCGAGGATTAGGATGCAGAGTGCCAGGGATGGTGCTTGGCATCCACCAGCCCTCAGTCCTATTTTGTATTTATTTAGAGACGGGGTCTCACTGAGTTGCTTAGGGCCTTGCCATTACTGGGCCTGGCTTTGAACTCACGATCCTCCTGCCTCAGCCTGCTGAGATTACAGGCCTGAGCCACTGTGCCTGGTTTCATAGAATTTGTGCCTTTCTTTGACGATAATATTCTCTCAAATCCCTGGGGAATTACATATTTTATATATATGCTTATATACATTAGATAAGAGCTTGGCGTAAAGGAGACTGTGCTGTCCTTGGCTCCTGTGCAACATGCCCACTGCCACCTTTCCTTGGCACGGTGGGTCCATGCACACATGCGCACTGTGCCCATCGTAGACAGACACAAGCTGTGTGCACATCTCCGCCACTGCCTGCAAGCCCTTCTCTGTGGATATTCCCTGAGCCTCTCCTGTCCACTCAGGCAAGAATCAGTCCCCAGAGGGGCATCTGGTTCTTAGTTGTTGGACACTGTGAGACCAGTTGGGGCTTCCCCAGAATCTCCCCACTGGTCTTCATTTTGACCTGGTGGAGATCAGGTGCTGGTCTGTGCTCCTTCAGAATCAGCCTTCTCTCCTGTAGCTGCTCTCTCTAGACCAGCGCCCTTCGTACTGGCTGACTCTCAGTTGCAGGCTCCTTTTTGCCTTTGAAACCTGTTTTTCTGCGTGCTCTGCCACCGGCTGCAATCTGAGCAGGGGGCTGCTGTTGGGGGCAGGAGACCTGCACAGAGCCTGGTGCAGCGTGAGCCATGGCCACCAGCGGCCCGCACGAGGGGCACGGAGAGGGCCGCCTCCCATGACCATCCCAGGGTCCCCATCCTTGAGGGTCCCCATCCTCAAGGGTCCCCCTGCCTCTTACTCGGCAGAGCTCAGGGCGTGTGTGTGCTGGGTTAGGGTCTCCAGCCATGAATCCCTACAGAGAGTCGCCTCTGTGTTTTGATTTTCAGTAATTCCTTAAAATCGTCTCTGGGGACGAGATCTCATCAGAACCATCCCCAACGTGACCTCTGAGTGGCCTTCCTGGTTTGGGGGTTGGACAGTGGACAGGAGGTTGGGACCTCTCCATTCCCCTTTGTCCGGTCGTCCTCTCCTCCCTGCTTTCCTTTCTGTGGAGGGAGGGCCAATGCAGAAAGATGCCACAGTCCTGCCTTCTGCAGGTAAGCAGTCCCTCTGCTCACGGTGACAAGCTTCTGCCCGCATTTAGAGTCCCCGCTGAGGCCCCAGAGTGGGAGAGCAGAGGCCACACAGGCTAAAGAGAGGTTCACTTGTCCCCGCCTGCAGAGATGGGGACACATTACGAGAAGGCAGGGAGGCTGGGCAGTCCCAGGTCGGCCTTCTCTGGGGCAGGACCCCCCTCTGCCCCCAGGCCGGCCTGGCACAGCCCCGGGGCGCTCCCCAAGCAGGTCTGCCCCAGCACCTCTGCGCTCCCTTCTCTGTGACCTGGTTAAGATGCTCGAGTAACTGGTAAGCGCTGGTTGCCCTCCAGCCCCAAGCGGGTCCCAAAAGGGCATTCCGCCCTTTCCTAGGGACACCACTGTCCGGCTCAGGGGTGACCACGGCGCCACTCCGCACTCTGACCCTCCTTCTCTCCCTGCTGCTCGGAAGGTGGCCCTGCCTGAGGAGATCCCAGTACTGTGGTACGTGAGTGGAGAGGACCTCTTCCTGCTGGCCAGCTTAATCAAGATCCGCAGGCTGTTCCACAGGCTGCAAGGTGGCGCAGCCTTCCCCTCGAGCCAGGTCTGGGGAAGACTGAAGCAGCCTTCCTACCTTTCTTCACTCTGTCTAAAACTACTTGCCCTCTGTCACAACTCAGGGGCAAAGAAAGATATCCTGACGACAGTCAGAGACAGAATAAAGGAAAACATTTAAACAAGGGGGAGATGCTCTCCTTTGTTTGCTATTTTCATATTTTTACTTTGCATTTACTTATGTATTTTCTTTTTTCCGTATCATTGTTTTGTTAAGGGTTTTTTGGTGGGGGGTCTCATTGGGAAGTCTCAAAGTCAGGGTACTACATGACTAGGAAATCCCAAGGTCCACACTCTTCTCTGCACTCTGAGTCCAGACACCTCCTGGTAGGGACCACTCACTGCCCAGCACCAGACAGCAGCAGAGCACCCTGGGGTCAGAGCGGCCAGGAAGGTGGGGACGGGGAGGGGCGCTGGGGAGGGGACTGCTCGCTACCTTGGGGAAATCCAGAGGTGACTCCCGCCACCCGCCATGCGAGAGAGGCTGCAGGACGTCTCCAGGAGGCCGTCACAGCATCACACCAGGCGTAGGAGCCACAGGAGCCACAGGAGCAACCTGACATGCTCCTCTCCTGCACCCTCAGGCAGGGGCGCTGGGTGTCACAACACTTAGGCAAAGTGGCAGGAATCCCGAGGGGCCTGCTGAACCTGCAGTGGCCATCTGGCAGTGCCCTCAGCTGTCAGCGAGACGAGAGCTGGATGTGGGGGAGCCTGATGGCCTGCTAGTGGCACCTGGACCCCACTGCGCCTGGACTCCCCCAATTTGGTGCTCTGGTCTTCAAGGGAGGGAGGAATGCAGCTGGGGGGCCCACCGCTCAATTCCGAATTTGGCATTAATGTGTGACGTGAGGGACTCAGCAAAACACCAAACTCTTCCCCCAATAGCCAACAGAAGGGGAAGGATAAATGGGAGCAGGGACTGCTGCAGCCCTGAGCGAGGGCTGGGTTCACTTGTCTCCATTTACCGCCTCGGGTTTCCCTTGCTGTCCGGGAACTTGGCTAACACTGAGGATTGTTATATTATTTCTTAATTTCTACTCTTGGAATCCCCATTGCTGCCTTTATGAAAAATAAGTTCCTAGATTCATCTCTTAATCGATGCTAAGTGTCCTTTTTATTTTTGCTTCAGCCTCTTCCTTTTGATTGCTGAGTGAACTTTTAATTTACGTGAAGTGAAACAGAAATATTAATTAAGCTGGAATGTATTGCGTAGCTCTAAAAAATAGCGTATCATATCAAAGCCCTCACTGAAATTGGATTTTGCACATCATTAAAAACTACTTTAGGTGTGGTGCAAGGACCATAGAAGGTGTTATGAGTCTTGATTGATTGAGATTAGCAGAATAATGGACAACATCTTTCACCAAGTTACTTCACGTCAATGCCAGAATGTTATTTTAAATTACTTTTAATAAGTTATAACACTGCAAATAATAAATGTTGCTTCTTTAAAATTCACTAAAAATGAAAAGGTTCCCTGGGTGAAAAGCACTCTCAGGTAGTCCCAACGTTCGGTCTCTTGTCCTAGGAAGACAGGAAAGCCACACATACTCTGTAGAAGCTGCCCTTCACCTTTGGGGTTGCTCTTTCCCTGGGCTGCAGCAAGCAGCAGGATACCCTCCCGGGGTGCCAGTCAGCTGACCTCGAGGGAGACAGCAGATGGTCTGCCACTGCCTTTTGGCAGGTCCCGTCAGGCCTGTGAAATGCCCACCCGTGTGCACACGCAACTGTAAAATAGGCCTTGCCCAGACAATTTTGCCCAAGTAGTCTGACGTGTGTCCAGAGCACAGGTCACGGCTGAGCGAGTGAGTTAGAGGCATTTTGACTTATGGTGGTGTTTCCGGCTCAGGGTATCTTTAATTTACCATGGGCTCACTGAGATATAATATCATCATAAATCAAAAAGTCTCATGTATCTACATATGCCAATTAGTGTCATATTTCAAGACAGTTCTATTTATTTGAGGGCTTAATTATTAAAAATAAGGATAAATCTTATACTGAACATCTATCTATACCAAAAATGTATTGGGTATGCCTTAAATTTTATATAGAATATCTGCTTTTCTGTGTGTCTGTTTTAGGTAATCTATGGCTGTAAAGTTGCCATATGGTAATATTGTATTAATTGAGGGAAAAGAAAACACTTTAGCTGGGTGGATTTTTCCAGATGTCATGTTAAATGTGGGAGCTGCTCTGAAGAAACGCGCCTTCCAGTCCTGACACAGGGGGCTCTGACCCACTACTGCACTTCATAGTGACTTGGGCATTGTCCCAGCTCTGATACCAAGGCATGGCTTCAGGTACCTGTCCCTTGTAATCCTTCCCCTTCTGCCTTATTTGGGTAGAACTTTCTAAGAAACAGCAACCCCCGCCCCCGCCCAGATAAAAGCCCACTTCTGACTTGTGAGTGTCCGTCCGTGTCTGTCTCTCTCTCTCTCTCTCTCTCTCTCTCTCTCTTCAGCCTCTTTGACTTGCTCTTGCTCTCCCCTTTTGGGAGGATTGAGTTACTGATGTTCTTCCAGCTTAAAGTAGTGACAGGAACCACCGCCTCCTTTGAGTCCTGATCTCAGGATTATGATTTCGTTATTACTTTGTTCATATATGTTAGATCTAATTTGTGCTTTTTTTGTACAGACAAAATGATGATCTTTTGAGCATAGATGCCCTTCAATGTAACCTTTCGGTAAAGCTATAAAAACTTTTTGCTTCAGGTAGGTATGGCAGCCAAGTGTGTTTGCAAAGCCCTGTGGGGACTGAGACTTGGCAAAAGTCTCCAGTTTATTAGCCCATGCAACTCCCTCAGAACAGATGAGCAAAATGTTTTAGACGACACGCTGTCAGTAGCTTTTCCTACTAACAACAGTACTGCCGGCTCACTGTAGAAAAGGTGGACATTTCTACTTTCAAGCAGGAGAATTAGTCATGGCCAATAAGAATTTTGAAAGATAAAATGTAGGGCTGGGGCTGCGGCTCAGTAGCACACTTGCCTGGCATGTGTGAGGCACTGGTTAAATTCTCAGCATCACACATAAATAAATAAAATAAAAGTCTATCAACAACTGTGTACACACACACACACACACACACACACACACACACACATATATATATATTTTAAATTTAAAAAGAAGATCAAAAGTAAACTGAATTTCTGCTCCTCCCCCCCCAAGAAAAAAGCCAAAGAAAATTAAACTATTATAGAACCACAAGACAGGCCAACTGAATGAAAGCCCATTGTTTGTTAGTAAACTAGGAATGTATTGTGAAATTGTTAGGATTTCCATTTTCACTGATAAACTTACTACTAGTTTATTAAAAATGAATGAAAAAGTTAATTAAGAAAAGGCTTTAAGGGATACAGCGCTGCAGTTTCTGCCAGCCGTGCAAGCACCGTACTCAGTGCTGAATTTTGGGTTCGAGACGGGGAAAGGAAGAGGTCCATTTCGGTTCTCCACACCGGTCAGACCACAGAGGAGGCCAGCGGCCACCTTATTGGAGAGCTGACGTCACCATCCCTGTTTTCGACTGACCGCAGCTCATTCAGCCATAGAACAGGTAATTTCAGGCTGCCATTCTCCTGCAGCTTGCAGACAGATTACTCAGGCTCAGGGCCTGAGTGCTTCTTGGAGCCTGCTCTTATCAGAGCATACACCGAGCACGGAGCGGCCGAGTTCCGGCTCCCGGAACTGCCCTGGCCCAGGGCTAAGGAGCCCAAGGAAACTGCTTCTAGGTCCGGGTCCTGCTGAGGGCCGGTCAGGACTCACCCGTTGCTTTGGTTACCCGGCAAAGGGAACGAAATGCTGCCATTCGCATAGGATACCAACATGGCAGAGATCTGATGTCATCAGAAAGCGGCGGAAGAGAGAACTTCATCAATACCAGCAGCGACAGAAACAGTTGGTCTCCTGGTAGGGAGGGTGAGGCACAGACACCCGAGTCTCTCTCGATTTGTCGTCGAGCCAGAGGAGAGGAGCCAGGCAGCCCCCCGCGCCCGGAGCAAGCCCAGTGGCTCGCCGGCGTGGTGATCGCGTGACCCCAATTGGAGAGGGGGCGGAGCGGAGCCGCCACCCGCGCCCGCAAGGTGGGCAGACCCGCGACCCAGTGGTACACGGGCGTGGTAGGAGGGGCAGGGCAGAGCCGCCGCCCGCGCCTGCAAGGTAAGCAGACCTGCGACAGACTGGTGGGTCAGGCCCAGCGGCCTGCCAGCGTGGTACACACATCACCCCAACTGGAGTAGGGGCAGAGCAGGGCCTTCGCCCGTGCCCGGATCCGGCCCCGCCGTTGTGGTGGTCACGTGACCCCAATTGGAGTGGGGGCGGAGCGGAACCGCCACCTGTGCCCGCAGGGTGAGCAGACCAGTGATCAACCTGCAGATCAGGCCCAGGGGTCCGCAGGCGTGGTAGGAGGGGCAGGGCAGATCCGCCGCCCGCGCCTTCAAGGTAGGCAGACCTACAAAAGACCGGCGGATCAGGCCCAGGAGCCTGCTGGCGTGGTACAAACACCACCCTAATTGGAGTAGTGACAGAGCAGAGTCGCCTCCCTTGCCAGGAACAGGCCCAGCGTCCTGCAGGCGGGGTAGTCACGACACGCCAATTGGAGTAGGGGCAGAGCAGAGCCTCCACCCGTGCCCGAAAGGTGGGCAGATCTGCGACCGACCAGCGGGACAGGCCCTGTGGCCTGCTGGTACGACAGACACATCACCCCATTTGGAGTAGGGGCAGAGTAGAGCTGCCGCCCACGCCTGCAGGGTAGGCAAACCTGCAACCGACCGGCGGATCAGGCCCGGTGGCCTGCCGGCGTGGTACACTCGTCACCCCAATTGGAGTAGGGGCAGAACAGAGCCGCCACCAGCTCCCAGAACAGGCCCAGTGACCTGCTGGCGTGGTAGCCACGACACCCCAATTGGAATAAGGAGAGAGCAGAGCCGCCGCCCGCACCTACAGGAAAGGTACGCAAGCAGTATGAAAAGACAAGGAAAGAAAGGACCACAAGCAATGCAGGTCAACGCAACTTTAGAAGAGGTAACAGCTGCAGCAGATGGAATGTCAGATAAAGAATTCAGGATATACATGCTTCAGATGATCTGGAGTATCAAGGAAGACATTAAACAGCAAAATCAGTCAATGAAAGATCACTTCGACAACGAATTACGCAAACAAATCCAGGAAGCAAAGGATCAACTATACAGGGAGATAGAGGTTATAAAAAAGAAGCAATCAGAAATCCTAGAAATGCAGGAAGCAATAAACCAACTTAAAAACTCAATGGAGAATACTACCAGCAGAGTAGAACACTTAGAAGATAGAACATCAGACAATGAAGACAAAGTATTTCAACTGGAAAAGAACATAGACAGCTCAGCAAGACTGCTAAGAAACCATGAGCAGAACATCCAAGAAATATGGGATAACATTAAGAGACCAAACTTAAGAGTCATTGGGATACAGGAAGGTACAGAGCTCCAAACCAAAGGAATGAGCAGTCTATTCAATGAAATAATACAAGAAAACTTCCCAGACTTGAAGAATGAGACAGAATCCCAAATCCTAGAAGCCTACAGGACGCCGAATGTGCAAAATCATAAGAGATCCACACCTAGACACATTATAATGAAGATGCCCAACATACAGAATAAGGAGAGAATTTTAAAAGCTACAAGAGAAAGGAAGCAGATTACATTTAGGGGTAAGCCAATCAGGATAACAACTGATCTTTCAACACAGACTCTGAAAGCTAGAAGATCCTGGAATAACATATTTCAAACACTGAAAGAAAATGGGTTCCAACCAAGAATTGTGTATCCAGCGAAATTAAGCTTCAGGATGGAGAATGAAATTAAAACCTTCCACGATAAACAAAAGTTAAAAGAATTTGCAGCTAGAAAACCATCTCTTCAAAACATCCTCGCCAAAGCATTACAGGAAGAGGAAATGGAAAATAACAATGAAAACCAACAGTGGGAGGTAGGACAGTAAAGGGGGGGGGGAAATAATCAAAGAGGAAAACAAACAATGTTTAGTAACAGAAATAAACAAATATGTCTGGAAGAACAACCCATATCTCAATAATAACCCTAAATGTTAATGGCTTAAACTCACCAATTAAGAGACACAGGCTAGTAGAATGGATCACAAAACAAGACCCAACAATATGCTGCCTACAGGAGACGCATTTGATAGGAAAAGACATACATAGGCTGAAGGTGAAAGGTTGGGAAAAATCATATCACTCATATGGACTTCGGAAACAAGCAGGCGTGTCCATACTCATATCAAATAAAATAGATTTCAAGCCAAAGTTAATCAAAAGAGATAAAGAGGGACACTACATACTGCTTAAGGGAACCATACACCAACAAGACATAACAATCATAAATATTTATGCCCCAAACAATGGTGCAGCTATGTTCGTCAAACAAACTCTTCTCAAGTTCAAGAGTCTAATAGACCACCACACCATAATCATGGGAGACTTCAACACACCTCTCTCACCACTGGACAGATCTTCCAAACAAAAGTTGAATAAGGAAACTATAGAACTCAATAACACTATTAATAACCTAGACTTAATTGACATATATAGAATATACCACCCAACATCAAGCAGTTACACTTTTTTCTCAGCAGCACATGGATCCTTCTCAAAAATAGATCATATATTATGTCACAGGGCAACTCTTAGACAATATAAAGGAGTAGAGATAATACCATGCATCTTATCTGATCATAATGGAATGAAACTGAAAATCAACGATAAAAGAAGGAAGGAAAAAGCATACATCACTTGGAGAATGAACAATAGGTTACTGAATGATCAATGGGTTATAGAAGACATCAAGGAGGAAATTAAAAAATTCTTAGAGATAAATGAAAACACAGACACAACATATCGGAATCTATGGGACACATTGAAAGCAGTTCTAAGAGGAAAATTCATTGCTTGGAGCTCATTCCTTAAAAAAAGAAAAAACCAACAAATAAATGATCTCATACTTCATCTCAAAATCCTTGAAAAAGAAGAGCAAAACAACAGCAAAAGAAGTAGAAGGCAAGAAATAATTAAAATCAGAGCTGAAATTAATGAAATCGAAACAAAAGAAACAATTGAAAAAATTGACAAAACTAAAAGTTGGTTCTTTTAAAAAATAAACAAAATCGACAGACCCTTAGGCATGCTAGCAAAGAGAAGAAGAGAGAGAACTCAAATTACTAGCATACGGGATGAAAAAGGCAATATCACAACAGACACTTCAGAAATACAGAAGATAATCAAAAATTATTTTGAATCCTTATACTCCAATAAATTAGAAGATAGTGAAGGCATAGATAAATTTCTTAAGTCATATGATCTGCCCAGATTGAGTCAGAGGATATAGACAACCTAAACAGACCAATATCAATTGAGGAAATAGAAGAAACCATCAAAAGACTACCAACTAAGAAAAGCCCAGGACCAGATGGGTATACAGCAGAGTTTTACAAAACCTTTAAAGAGGAACTAATACCAATACTTTTCAAGCTACTTCAGGAAATAGAAAAAGAGGGAGAACTTCCAAATTCATTCTATGAGGCCAACATCACCCTGATACCTAAGCCAGACAAAGACACTTCAAAGAAAGAAAACTACAGACCAATATCTCTAATGAACCTAGATGCAAAAATCCTCAATAAAATTCTGGCGAATCGGATACAAAAACATATCAAAAAAATTGTGCACCATGATCAAGTAGGATTCATCCCTGGGATGCAAGGCTGGTTCAATATACGGAAATCAATAAATGTTATTCACCACATCAATAGACTTAAAAATAAGAACCATATGATCATCTCGATAGATGCAGAAAAAGCATTCGACAAAGTACAGCATCCCTTTATGTTCAAAACTCTAGAAAAACTAGGGATAACAGGAACATACCTCAATATTGTAAAAGCAATCTATGCTAAGCCTCAGGCTAGCATCATGCTGAATGGAGAAAAATTGAAGGCATTCCCTCTAAAATCTGGAACAAGACAGGGATGCCTCTCTCTCCACTTCTGTTCAACATAGTTCTCGAAACACTGGCCAGAGCAATTAGACAGACGAAAGAAATTAAAGGCATAAAAATAGGAAAAGAAGAACTTAAATTATCACTATTTGCAGCTAACATGATTCTATACCTAGCAGACCCAAAAGGGTCTACAAAGAAACTATTAGAGCTAATAAATGAATTCAGCAAAGTGTCAGGATATAAAATCAACATGCATAAATCAAAGGCATTCCTGTATATCAGCAACAAATCCTCTGAAATGGAAGTGAGGACAACCACTCCATTCACAATATCTTCAAAAAAAATAAAATACTTGGGAATCAACCTAACAAAAGAGGTGAAAGACTTATACAATGAAAACTACAGAACCCTAAAGAGAGAAATAGAAGAAGATCTTAGAAGATGGAAAAATATACCCTGTTCATGGATAGGCAGAACTAACATCATCAAAATGGCGATATTACCAAAAGTTCTCTATAGGTTTAATGCAATGCCAATCAAAATCCCAACGGCATTTCTTGTAGAAATAGAGAAAGCAATCATGAAATTCATATGGAAAAATAAAAGACCCAGAATAGCAAAAACAATGCTAAGCAGGAAGTGTGAATCAGGCGGTATAGCGATACCAGACTTCAAACTATACTACAGAGCAATAGTAACAAAAACAGCATGGTACTGGTACCAAAACAGGCGGGTGGACCAATGGTACAGAATAGAGGACACAGAAACCAATCCACAAAACTACAACTATCTTATATTTGATAAAGGGGCTAAAAGCATGCAATGGAGGAAGGATAGCATCTTCAACAAATGGTGCTGGGAAAACTGGAAATCCATATGCAACAAAATGAAACTGAATCCCTTTCTCTCGCCATGCACAAAAGTGAATTAAAAATGGATCAAGGAGCTTGATATCAAATCAGAGACGCGCCGTCTGATAGAAGAAAAAGTTGGCTACGATCTACAGTCGGTGGGGTCGGGCTCCAAATTCCTCAATAGGACACCCATAGCACAAAAGTTAATAACTAGAATCAACAAATGGGACTTACTCAAACTAAAAAGTTTTTTCTCAGCAAAAGAAACAATAAGAGAGGTAAATAGGGAGCCTACACCCTGGGAACAAATCTTTACTCCTCACACTTCAGATAGAGCCCTAATATCCAGAGTATACAAAGAACTCAAAAAATTAGACAATAAGAAAACAAACAACCCAATCAACAAATGGGCCAAGGACCTGAACAGACACTTCTCAGAGGAGGACATACAGTCAATCAACAAGTACATGAAAAAATGCTCACCATCTCTAGCTGTCAGAGAAATGCAAATCAAAACCACCCTAAGATACCACCTCACTCCAGTAAGATTGGCAGCCATTATGAAGTCAAACAATAAGTGCTGGTGAGGATGTGGGGAAAAGGGTACACTTGTACATTGCTGGTGGGACTGCAAATTGGTGCAGCCAATTTGGAAAGCAGTATGGAGATTCCTGGGAAAGCTGGAAATGGAGCCACCATTTGACCCAGCTATTCCCCTTCTCGGTCTATTCCCTAAAGACCTAAAAAGAGCATGCTACAGGGACACTGCTACATTGATGTTCATAGCAGCACAATTCACAATAGCAAGACTGTGGAACCAACCTAGATGCCCTTCAATAGATGAATGGATAAAAAAAAATGTGGCATTTATACACAATGGAGTATTACTCTGCATTAAAAAATGACAAAATCATAGAATTTGCAGGGAAATGGCATTAAAGCAGATTATGCTAAGTGAAGCTAGCCAATCCCTAAAAAACAAATGCCAAATGTCTTCTTTGATATAAGGAGAGTAACTAAGAACAGAGTAGGGACGAAGAGCAGGAGAAGAAGATTAACATTAAACAGGGATGAGAGGTGGGAGGGAAAGGGAGAGAGAAGGGAAATTGCATGGAAATGGAAGGAGACCCTCAGGGTTATACTAAAGTACATACAAGAGGAAGTGAGAGGAAAGGGAAAAATAATACAAGGGGGAGAAATGAATGACAGTAGAGGGGGTAGTGAGAGAAGAGGGGAGGGGAGGGGAGGGGAGGGGGGATAGTAGAGGATAGGAAAGGCAGCAGAACACAACAGACACTAGTATGGCAATATGTAAATCAATGGATGTGTAACTGATGTAATTCTGCAATCTGTATATGGGGTAAAAATGGGAGTTCATAACCCACTTGAATCAAAGTATGAAATATGATATATCAAGAAATTTGTAATGTTTTGAACAACCAACAATAAAAAACTAAAAAAAAAAGAAAAGGCTTTAAAAGTCTAAGTTGTTTTAATATTTATATAACATTGATAGATTTGGAATGCCAATTACAAATTCAGAAGCAAGTGTTATACTTTAATAATAATTTTTTAAAACATGAAATGTACTACATTTTTCTCCAGTTATTTTAGAAAGTACTTTAAGAGCAACTAAAAAGTAGATTTTACTTCAAAGTAATTTTATCCTGATCATTCTTTGTTTCATTTTCTTGCCATATAGTAAATACTTGTTTATTTTTCTTTCCTGATGCTCTCTGCCTTACTCTAGAACTGACAGAAGATACCTTTTAGGATTATATCCAACAATAAAATAATTAAAGAATACTTAAATATAAATAAAACATTAAAGAAAATACTGTGAAATGAGGAGTAAGATTGTTTCCAAAATACACCCCACAGACACTAATATCCTGGCCGATGTGGGGGTAAGATAATCTGTAGTGAAAAGATGGCGAACCAGCAACACTCGTCCACAGGCTAGAGTCTCCTTCAGCCTTCGCTGGTGACAGTGAGATTGGGGATGAGGACTCTGGCTGGGCCTTCGAGGGAGTGGGTATGGTTCGCTCTCTCTAGGGAACACATGTCGGAGTTTGATCCCCGAGTGAGGTACCAGGTGGGTGGAACTTGGTTGTTTGAATTGGGCCTTTGGGCGGTCACTAGGACCAGGGAAGATCACCTGTGTGGAGCCTCTGATTGGATACTTGTGAGCAGATGAGCCCCCTCACAACATGTGTGCACACCCCGTCTCCAGCCCTGGGACACACTGAGCTGCCCCAGACCCTGCCAGGGAGAAGGCCATGTGGCTCCTGGACCTCAGACTGGAGGATAGCCACAATAGACCTCCTTCTTGGTAACAGGCCAGTCTGTGGTGCTGTCATTAGCACACAGCCGGCCCGCAGTCTGGAGCAGGCCAGGGAAAGGGTGTGTGTCTAGGCCACGTGGAGAACCCCTGAGGGTCCCTACTGCTCCTGGAGCTGCGGTCCAGCAGCAGGCCGCTTGCAGAGGCAAGGGAGAGGAAGTCTCTGTTCACTCCGCTCCTCATATCCCAGCTCTTAGGTGTGGCACTGGAAAAGGAATGACGGGCTGACATCCACCAGACTCTTCAGCAGTGGCACCCTGAGGTGCCATTTCCAACAGGTCTCTGTTAAGAAGAGGGACAACACACCAGAAAAATCTCGGCCTCTCTATCTCCTGTTCACAAGGAAACAGTGCAGCACCTGCCAGACTCTGAATGGAGCAACGCTGGGCATGTGTGCAACAGCGTGGGCTGCAGGTAGACCACCTGGATCTGCCTGGAGCACCTGGCTCTCTGGAGTGGAGCAGGCACTCCATAGGACCAGGAGGTCCCCACATGCCAGGTTTTCACTCCAGGTCTGGATTCCATCCCATGCGTCCATGTGTCTGTTTAATGGTCATTTACTCAGTGGTAACTTTGTACCAAGGACTAGTGAAACAAGCTAGAAACCACAGATCCTCGACCTCGGAGAAAGAGAGACTCAAAAAAAGCCATAACAAAATAGTCAAATAAGTCACAGAAAGAAGTACTGAGACAGCACTTGCCCAACTGGGACAGAAGTCATGTGGGGGCCAAGGGGGGAGAGTCAAAGAAGGCCACAAGTCCTGATTTTAGAAGAACCTTAGGCCCTGCCCGGGAACAGCGGCTGACCCTGGGGCATGCTGGCATTGTGCAGGACACCAGCGCCTGCGACAACCCATCAGCACCCAGGGGCTGTCCTTGACTGGGCCTCGGGAGGAGGAGAGAAGGCCTGGAGGCCCAGGCCAACGAGGCTGGGGGAGGGGGCACCTGGCCTTAGCCAGAGAGCAGGGGTCAGCTAAGGGCGAGCCAAGGTGGGCGCTCCTGGGCCCCTCAGGACACGACCCCGCCGAGGCTCTGCTCAGGATGCTCTGGGGTCCTCTGCTCTCCCCCGTGTTTTCACGCAAGCTGGCAGCCCAGCACTGGGCTCTGACTCTTTGACACTCAGAGAAGCCTCCTAGGGCAGCAGCCTCGCATGCATGCGAGGGCAGGCAAGGAGCAATTCGGAGGAGCAGGCTGCACAAGTCATGGAGGCGGGAAGCAAGTGGGAGGCTGCGCTGGGAAGAGAAGCCAGGTGGAGGTGGGCATGAGTTCACCACGCGGGGACAGAGGAGGGCCTCTAGGTGGGAGGAAGCAGACAAGCAGCATGTGCTCACAGTAGGGAGATGATTACCTGAAAATCCTCCACCCACATCCATCACCCTGCAAAGGCTCCACGCTCCACCCACGGCCCATTTCAGACACCGCAGGGTGGCCCTGTCCTAACCATCGCATGCAGCCTGGAGCAGGGACAGCAGTCACGGGAACGCCCACATACCTTTGCAGCAGGTGCACGTGGGCGTTGCTTCAGAGAACGCGGCACTATCTAGGAAGGGGTGTGCACAGCCAGCACAAGAGGCTCCGCCCTGCAGATGTGTCTACAGCAGCCCTGACCGTCCACCACAGGAAGAGGAGCCTCGTGTGCTCACACGTGGGATTCTGTACAGGGAAGGCGACTGGACCAGAGCTGCCGGGGCCACCCCAGCCTCTGGGCACCCTCCATTCAGTGCAAAGAAGCCAAGGCTGCAATTGGTTAATTTATGTAGTTTTAAAACATGCAAAATGACCCCACAGATCTTTCAATAGACACATTTGCATAAGAAAAGTGTAAAGAAATTCACACTGAGCCAGGCACGGTGTTGCGGTGTTGCAGGCCTGTAATCCCAGCGGCTCAGGATGCTGAGGCCGAAGGATTGCAAGTTCAAAACCAGCCTCAGCAACAGCGAGGTGCTAGTCAACTCAATGAGACCCTGTGTCTCTAAATAAATACAAAACAGGGCTGGGGATGTGGCTCAGTAGTCGAGTGCCTCTGGGTTCAATCCCCCATATCAAAAAGAAAAAGAAAAAAATACATGAGTGGACGCACACATCTGTAATTCAAGCGACTCAGGAGGTTGAGGCAAGCAGATCACGAAGTCAAGGCCAGCTGCAACAACTTAGTGAGACCCCATCTCAAACAAAATTTTAAAAAGGGGGGGATTGGAAGATAGCTCAGTGGTAGAGCACAACTAAATTTAATCCCCAGACACACACACACACACACACACACACAGGAAAAAAAAAAGGAAAAGGAAGACACACACAGGAGGGACGGTGTCTGTCAAGTTGCACTGGAGTTCCACGTGACGAGGAGAGGCACAAAGGGCCTTATTTCTTAAGGAAGGTGGTAAGTTAAGGGACCTTCATTATGTATGCTTTGTATATATACATATACTTAAATATGTGTGTGTCCATATATGTGAACATATGTGTTTGTGTGTCTATATGTGTGTCTCTATATGTGTGACTGTGCATATATGTATATTTGCATACATAAAATCTGTTCCCCCCCCACCACCACCACTGGTACAAGAGATCAAACCCAGCAGTGCTCTGTCACTGAACTATATTTCCAGCCCAAGACATGATCATGCTAAGTTGTCAAGACTGGCCTCAAATTTGTGATCCTTCTGTCTCAGCCTCCTGCATAGCTGGGATTACAGGTGAGCACCACCGTGCCTGGTTCTTTTTAATATCTGAAAGTGTTGTTCTTTCCTTTTTAAAAAGAATATCTAGAAGGAAGCAATCAGACATACAAAAGACACTGGAAGCAGTTGTTGGGGAGAAGTAAGTAAGTCCATGAAATAGCAGAGGCTTTAGCTCAATTCTTGGAAGAGTAGGGAATCAGGCCACCAAGGTTGTAATTTAAGATTTCTTTTCTCTTTAAAGAAAAAGTAAATGTCATTTAATACAAAATGCATTCATATTTTTAAAAAATTTACTCTGTCAGAATTTCCCAGACAGAGCCATATTCAGAACTTAACGATTACCTGAAAATCCTCCACCCACATCCATCAAGTGCACAGGTTGCCTGGAATGCGCACACGGGCAGCGACACACCATTGCTGTGCTTCCAGGTTGTGCACACTGGCCGCTTTGCCCGGGGCTAACTCAGGCCAGACCCACACACCTCCATTCTGCGTGGCATTCAGCGGGGAGAGAGCATAACCCAACCCCACCTGCACAAAATCAGATGACGCTTTGGGACTACTCCATGACCACAAAGTAGTGTCAGGATTTTCTGCAGATCTGTAACAAAATAAGAGCCAGGAGGTAGGAAAAAAATAACCCTCCTTCATCCGCACCATGCTTCCAGCCGAGTCTCACCAAAACCCTGCTCATTTCCAACAAATACGCCAAGCCTGGAAGAGGGCAGCTGCAGGTAGCTCTGTGCTAGGGTGCGTGCCCAGCACTGGTGAGGCCCTGGACTTCATCCCAGCAAGGCACACAATTATGGGAAGTGCCTGAGGTCTCCCCTTTAACCAGGAAAGGGAGTCAGTGAGCCCAGGTCTCAAAGGTCCTTCCCTCGGTTCTTTGCCCAGGGCCTAGGCCCAGAGGGCAGTGTGCCCCCGAGGCCCTCCACCACCCGCTGTGTGCCCTATGGCAAGCCAACCTCCAGGAGCCCTAGTGCCTTCACTTCTCCTGGTTGCAGCACCTGACTTAGTTGGAGCTGCTCTAGTGAACCACCATGAGTGGTCGTGATCATTTCTAGTCCTGGAGACTGCAACTCAGGTCAGAGGGCAGCAGGCACAGGCTCCGGGCTTTTCTGAGCCACAGACTGCCACCTTCCCACTGCGTCCTCACAAACTGGCTTTGTAAGATGCACTGCACTACGAATGGAAGATACTACACGACACAAATCACTGGAGAGGTTCTGCTTTATTACAAAAGGCTGTGGGTTTATATAGACCTAAGAAGAAGTGGCAGGGCTGAGGTAGATAACGGGTCACCCGTTTATTAGCAAGCTCTTCCATATGTCAGTTCCGGAGCCCAAGAAGTTAATTCTTATTGGGGCTAAGGTTTCCCACCCGCAGGATTTGAACATTGGCGCCGGCGGGAACGTTTCGCGCCAGTGAAAGAAAAAAGAGGAGAAAGAGGGTCGTTAGGCGCCATGTTGGGGTTTTTCTCTGGGGTGCTGCTTCCGTTATATGTTTTCCCAACATTCCTCCCTTTTTGTTTTCTTAGGAATTGGGGCGTCGTTGGTCAGATCTGGCTTTTTCTGGCTGTGCGGGGGCGGCCTAGGGCCTAGAAGGGGAAGTGGAGGAATGTTCGGGGGGCAGGTCTGGGGATATCATGGCAACCAGAAATAAAACCCAGTGGCTATAGACAGCTACTTCCGTAGGGGTGAAGTCTATGAAAGTTTCCTGAAACCACAAGTCGTCGATGGCATCGAACCAGTCCTGGATGGAGGAGATTGTTGGTGTCAGCCACTGGTCTTGTAGCAGAGACTCTAGAAAATACTGGAAGCGTTGCCTTGACATGGCGTCACCAGCACCTGAAGAAGATCAGAGCGAACAAAAACAGGATGAAGATAAAAATTAAAGCAAAGGTTAGTTTGGGGCAGAAGTTTCATGTTGGAGGACTGACAGAGAAGAGACCAAGGGCCATGAGGAGGCTTAAAAGGACATAAAGACTCAAGAATCCAGGATGGCAGACTAAGAGGTTCTCCGGGCTTATTGTCTCCCAATGTCCGATGTCCGTTGCATTCCATCGCACCTGGTAGTGAGCTTCAGCAATGAGTGAGCTGTTCTCTTGAAGATGTTGGGGGTTCATCGGTCATCAGAGGCTGGTAGTACCTAAGCAGAAGCTGGTTGAAAGTTTGGTTAGAGATCTTCCGTAATTGGCCCTGTAGGAAGCGAAGCAGACAGGGCAGGAACAGACACATCAGGAAAAGGAGACATATGGGCCTAAAAGAGGCAACAGCCACAATTGGAAGTGGGCTAAAAAGAAGGTGGCAAATGGGTTTTGGTTTGGTGGATTTTTCAAAGAGGTAGCCAAGTCTGTGAGCTTGACTACATTAGTTTCCACAAGGCCCGATTCATTGATGTAGTAACAGCATTCTTCCCTCAAGAAGAGACACTTCCACCTTTTTCGGCTGTAAGTCTATAGCTCGTCGATTTTAAAGAGTAACTTGAGCCAAGGATGTGACCTGCCTTTGTGAAGATGCTAGAGATTCTGCCGTAGAAGTGAGTGCTTGTTCAAGTTTAGAACTTAAGTCCTGTACAGCCCATAAGGAGTGTCCTAGAGCTCCACCAGAAATTCCTGCTCCCGCTGCAGATGCAGCCAGTGAGAGACCCACCAGTATTGGAAGGAAAGCAGCCCGCTTATTCCACACTGGGGGAGACAGGAGGGCCTGCACTTCAGCTGGGGTATAGAGAGTCAATTGCGGGACAAGCGTCACCAGTACACATGGGGTAGAGGTGTTGGTGAATAAGATAGTGATGAGAGAACCATTACACCAGAAGAATGAGCCAAGTGGTGCATAGAGGGTGAAGTTAAAGGTGATGTTAGAGTGGCAAAACTCTAACTGGGAGACACCCAAGCCCAGGAGGCAGAGAATGGGAATCACAGTATGGTTAGACTCCTCAGGCTCCCATAATGGAGCGTCGGGTGAAAGGGTTCGGAGAGAACGGCGAGCAGATGGAGTGGAGAAATTTGAGAGGTCAGAAGCCGAGAAGTTCAAGGGAACCGCTGCAAGCAAAGGTCGAGTCAGAGAGGTGCATAAGTAGAAATCAGTTGGTGTAATGGCGGGGAGGGTTAGATTGAAGAAGGTTACAGTTTCAGTAAGTAGTCGTAGCCCTGAATACTGTGGTGAACTCCCGACATTAGGCTCATATGGATCCTGTATGGAGTCTAACAACTGCTGTTCAGAATGCTTTATGTCAGTAGAGATTATAGCTACTGAGGGCTGGGAGGGTTGAAGCTCTCCGGAGATGGAGATGGAGCCACAGGGGGTGGAAGAGGATATGTCACAGAAGAAGGAAGCATTTACCCTAGAGGTCCAGCGTGGATGGTTAGGGTCAGTGATAATCAATTGATAGCCCCCCGAGATCAATCTGAAATTTCCAACACAGAAATCCCCGATGCATGCACATGGGTTATGAATACTGCATGACCAGTAGGGGCACCATTTGCAGTAATCCTCTGTCTGATCATATAAGAAGCAAAGGTAAGGCCTAATGGCTGTTTTTAAAAGTTCAGAATTCTGGGAGGAGAGGGGAAGGAAGATAGATGCATTACATCCCATAGGGGCGCAATCAACCAAAGAAACTAGGCGAGTGTAACAAGTGCTGCCTTGGACATATGTCTGACTTTGAATCTCCAAGTATAAGAGGAGGACGATGATGTCCCCGGGAGAAGGGTGATGACTGTGAAAATACCAATTAGAAGAGTGGGAGTCATGGTAGAGTATGAGCAGTTACGTGAGACAGGCAAAGCTTTAGAGGATAGTTAGGATGTGGAGAGCAGGAGTAAAGGGGAGGTCTAGGAGGTGACTCTTGAGGTTCCTCTGGGGTAGTCTTGTCGTCAGCAGATGGGGCCTCCTGGTAATATGGCTTCAACCTAGAAATGTGAATCCAGTGGGTGCGACTGTTGCCTGGTAAGGAAAGTTTGGCGGCGGTGGGGGTACAGAGAATGATAGGATAGGGGCCTTCCCATTTTGGGGCAAGAGGCCCTTTATCCTCTGGGGTGTTATAATAGACTAAACTCCCAGGTGTTAAGGGAGGGGTGTTTGGAGAGGAGTCTGGGTCCGGAAGAAGCCAGTCTTGATATTTCCAGAGTTCCGAGCGGAGATGAAACAAGAGAGGTAAAGACAAATTTCGTGTGAGAGGTCCTTGTGAAATGACCAACCCAGGGGGTATAAGAGGTCTTCCATACATTATCTCAAAGGGAGACAGTAAAGATGGTTTCTTAGGGAGAGCTCTGATCTGAAGCAAAGCAAAGGGAAGAAGTTTGACCCAGTCTAAGTTTAATTCCATTGTTAATTTGGTAAGGACTTCCTTTAGAGTACGATTTACCCTTTCCACTTTCCCTGAAGCCAGGGGGCGATATGGACAGTGGAAATGCCACTTGAAGGAGAGGGCTTGAGAGACCTTTTGTGTGATCCTAGAAATAAACTCAGGACCATTGTCAGATTGTAGGGAAGTGGTCATACCAAACCTGGGGATGATGTCTGTCAGTAAGATTGAAGCTACAGTGGAAGCCTTTTTATTAGAAGTGGGAAATGCCTCAACCCAACCAGAGAAAGTGTCCACAAAGACAAGGAGGTATTTAGTGTGCCGTGCTGCAGGCATATTGGTGAAGTCTACCTGCCAGTCAGCAGCAGGAATATGTCCCCGGGCTTGGTGGGAGGGAAACAGTTTAGGCCTTAAAGGAGTATGAGAGTTGGTCTGCTGATAGATCTGACAATTAGAGGCTATATTCTGTAGCATGGCTTTGTCAGAGGGGGTGAGGGAGAAGAAGCTCTGTAAAAAGAGGGTCAAAGACTGAGAATTGGAATGGAATAGAGTATGGAGGAACTCAAAAAGATCCTTGTTCTTACTGGAAGAAGTAGGGGCTTCAGATGGACAGTTTAAAGCGGCCATTATAGATCCCCCAGGGGGGTCATAATTGGAAGTGGTAGCAGCTATTTGTGCAGCCTGGTCAGATTTGGCGTTGCCCTCAGTGATAAGAGAGCCGTCCTTCTGATGGGACCTACAATGGACAACTCCCAACTGGGTGGGTAAGTGTGAGGCCTCTATCAAATTGGTTATAAGAGCCGAATTAGTGATCGCATTACCTTTACCTTTAGTGGTAAGTAGGCCTCGCCATACTGCAGCATGGGATAATAGAATATGGAACACATATTTTGAGTCAGTATAAAGGGTGAGGGATTTGCTCCGTGCTAGGAGGCAGGCACGAGTGGCTGCTACAAGTTTGGCCTGCTGGTTGGTAGTTCCTGAAGGCAGAGCTTTGGCCTCTATAATCTCAGTGGCCGAAACTACGGCATATCCAGAATAATGAGTGCCATTCTGCCTAAAGGAACTGCAGTCAGTGAACCAGATAAGGTCAGGATTGGTGAGTGGTCCCTCAGAAATGGAAGAATGACAGGGGAGGAAATCATCAAAGGTTTCCAAGCAATTATGAGCTGGTGTGTCAGATGTGGGGGTCGTTGGGAGCAGTGAGGCAGTGTTCAAAGCAGAGCAGGGGAGGAACGTAATATTAGGGTTTTCCGGAAAGGAAGTTAGGAGCGACAGGACTCTGGATGGAGGAAGGGTTTGAAGGCCCCTATAAGCTAAAAGATCCTTCAAGTGATGTGGGGAGTGGATAGTTAAAGGGGCCCCGAAAGACAGCTTAGAGGCTTGTTTGTGTAAAATTTGTCCAGCAGCCAGAGCTCTTAAGCAAGGGGCCCACCCACAGATGGTAGGGTCTAATTGTTTGGACAAATATGCCACAGGTGCAAATGTAGGCCCATAATTTTGACCCAAGACCCCAAGTGCTTGCCCCCCTTTTTCATGGACATATAGATGAAATGGTCTTGAAAGATCAGAAAGGTGAAGGGCGGGTGCCTTTAAGAGAAATTGCTGAAGTCTGTGAAAGTGGTAGCGGGGGGAGGAGGCAAGAGATTCACCAGGGGGTCCCTTTACTGGGTCATACAGGGGTTTGGCTAGAAGAGAGTAATTTGGGATCCAGACCCTAAAATAACCTGCTAGTCCTAGGAATGATAGTATTTTGGCTTTCGTATGAGGCACCAGAAGATTAGAGAGGAGTTGCCTCCTATCCAGTGGTATTTCCTTTTTTGCCTGGTGTAAAACGAAAACCAAGGTAGGTGACAGAAGACTGGGAAACCTGGGCCTTGTGGGGAGACACCCTATATCCCTTATCTGCTAGGAAATTGAGAAGCTGGGCGGTGTGGGATTAAGAGTGTTCACAAGAGGGACTACATAGAAGAAGGTCATTGACATATTGAAGGAGAGTAGAGTCAGGGCAAGTAGGGTGAAAGGATGTGAGGTCCTGGGCAAGAACCTGGCCAAAGAGATGGGGGCTATCCCTGAATCCCTGTGGGAGGACAGTCCGGGTAAGCTGACGAGAATGGTGGGTGTGAGGGTCAGTCCACGTAAAAGCAAAGATATCCTGAGATTCTGAGGACAAGGGAATAGAAAAGAAGGCATCTTTTAAATCTAGGACCAAGAAGTGGGTGGTAGTAGCAGGGATTTGAGAGAGGAGGGTGTAGGGGTTGGGCACTAGCAGGTGGATGGGGACCACAGAGGAGTTGACGAGGCGAAGGTCTTGAACCACCCTGTAGGACCCGTTAGGTTTCTTAACTGCCAGAATGGGGGTGTTGAAAGGAGAGTGTGTAGGCCTAAGATACCCCTTCCGTAATAAATCCTGGATGATGGGTTCTAATCCGAGGAGGGCTGTGGTTGTGAGTGGATATTGTGGTTGACTAATATATCTTGAAGGGTCCCGTAAGACAATATGAATAGGACTGCATTTAGCCATAGAGGGTGTGGTTGTGTCCCAAACCTCAGGATTAACTGTGGGAGAGTGTATGATGGAGGTGTATCTGTCCCTAGGATCATCATGTGGAAATGAGAGGCGGGGGAGATGGAGGGTGATATGTGGATGGTGACCTTCAATAATGAGAGTATGTCCCTTCCCAGAAGGGGAATGGGGCAATGGCTCATAATGAGAAAGGAGTGTGTGAAGGACAAAGGGATCCCTGCATATAACATGATAAGGGGGGTGTTTTTCAAGGGAAAATCTGTTTACCTCCTACCCTGACAATAGGAGTTTTTGAGGGTGTGGTAGGACCCCAATATTCCCTCAAGACCGAAAATGTGGCACCAGTATCTAAGAGGAAGGTAATGAAGCGTCCATCCACTAGAAATGTGACCCTAGGCTCTTGCTTCTTGACGGTAATAGTCGGGAGGGAAGGCCCAGGGCTCAGTCAATCCTCCTTTGCCAAGCCCAGAAGAGGCTGGGGTTGTGGGGCGGCTGACCAACCTCCCCTCCAGGTTATTGGGCAGTCTACCCCCCAGTGTCCCCTTTTGTGGCATTTTGGGCAGGGGGTGGAAGGTATCCTTGGCGAAGGACAATCCCTGGCCCAATGTCCCTCCTTACCACATTTGAAGCAAGCTCCAGGGGGTGTCTTATTGGGACGGCGTGATGACCTTCTCTGAATGACCTGGGCCAACATTTGGAATTCGGCATTTTCAGCCCTCTGCCTACAACGTTCGCTTTCATCCTCTCTACTATGGAACGCCTTGAAAGCGACCCTGGGGATTTCGGTCTGAGGAGTAGCAGGGCCCTGTTCAAACTTCTTAAGCTTGGCTTTAATGTCAGGGTAGCTTTGGGCCAGGAAATATGTCATTAAGACATGACGACCATCAGGGCTTTCTGGGTCGAGGTTTGTGTGCTGCTGGAGGGCCTTGCTTAGTCTATCCAGGAATTCTGAAGGTGTTTCTTCCTTCTTTTGAATGACCTCCTGCACCTTTTGAAAATTAACGGCCTTGCGGGTGGCCTTTTTTAGGCCCGCCAAGAGGCAGGATGCAAAAAGGTCATGAGACTGTAAGCCTCTAGGGGTATTGTAATCCCATAGAGGATCCTGCTCTGGGACAGCATGAGGGCCTGTGGGGTGGTTGGGATTGGTCCTATGATTTTCATCAGCATGGGCTTGGGCTAGCTCCCAGACCCGTCGCCTTCCCCAGGAAGAAGTGTATTGGCCAGGAGCATGTAGATGTCGTGATGGGTAAGGCTGTATGCCTGCAGGACCCATTGGAACTCCTAAATGTAAGTGGTGGGATCAGTGGTAAATGAGCCTAACTTCCTCTCTAACTGAGTAATGTCCGACATGGAGAAGGGCACATGTACTCTAATAACAACCTCAGGACCAGCTACCTCACGAAGGGTTGCAATCGTCATGGGAGTAGGAGGGGGTCCCTTAGACCTGGTGACAGGAGGACTGAAAGAGGTAGTTGGCGGGGGACAGGAAGTAGAGGGAGGGGAAGGGGATGTCTCAGTGGAGGAGGAGGTGGGACCAGTGGAAGAGAGCGGGGGGGGAGGGGGATGAAACGGAAGGCTGAGGATCGGTGGAATCAGGCGGAAGAAGTGGAGGGTGTAGCGGGAGAGGAGGGACGGATGGGGCTGGGGGATAAGGTGGGGGTTCATCTTCTGGGTCAAATGAGGAAGAATCTGCGAAGTCAGGGGAAGAAGTAGGGCAAGGGAGGGGTTTACAAGCAAGGAGGACCTGAGAGGAAGAGCAGGAAGTGCAGAGGGCGGGGTGTTGGGCGAGAAGGCTAAAACCTTCAAAGTATGGGACCTCTCTCCATTTTTTTTGTTGGCTCAGGCAGTAGTTAAGATCCCGAAGAAGGTTTGGATCTAACAAGCCTTCTGGAGGCCAATGATTGTCATTATCTAATGGATATGTGGGCCAATCTTGGGTTCAGAATCTGATAAGAATTTTGGGCTTGAGGTCCTGGGAGAGAGAGAGTAGCCAAATTCTTAAGAAGACACTTGAGTGGTGAGGTTTCAGGTATAGACGAGGAGGCGCCCATAGTTAAAGAGTGGAGGAAGGGACAGCAAAGGGAGAAAAAGAATTATCCCGGGCCGTAGGGGCTTCCTGGAAGCATAGAGCAGATGGAGGGTCATGTGGGTGTCCCCGAAGTGACCAGCCCACTGCGAGTAGGCACAGAGGGCACAGCTCGGTCGTCACCGATGAAGTGCAGTCTGTGTGACCCTGTAGGGTCGAGGCTGCGGGCAACCTGACGTCAGGAAAGTTTTTCGACCAGAATGAGACAGTCAAGGAAAGAAGGGACAGAGCTCCAGCAGAACCTGCAGCTCCGGGCTGGAAGTTCAGCTCTGGGCTGAACACAGATCCGGCGGGGCAAGTTCCTTTGGGAAGTGGCTTCCGCGGAGGAGGAAGAGACCAGGGAGCCTCTCGTGTAAACCCAGAAGCCTCACACCCCAAAGGGAAGCAGGTCGCCAGAGGGTCCACTGCGACCAGTGAAGGTCTTAGTGGGGTGCGTTCCCTCCTCCCTACTGGGCCTCAGGAGCGTTGCGGACGATCACGGTAGCGTTTCCTGCTGCTAGCCCAAAGGGAGTTGGCGAGCCAGGGAGGGGGAACTTACCTAAACCTGATCAGTGGTGAGTGCAGGGAGCCAGCGCCCAAGAAGACAGACAAGGGCGAAATGTGTCGTTGGTGACGGCGGTGGTGGAGACGGGGCTCGGTTTGTCGAGCACACCGTCTCCCAGGTTTCGGCACCACTGTAAGACGCCGCACCGCACTACAAATTGAAGACACCACACGACACAAATCACTGGAGAGGTTCTGCTTTATTACAAAAGGCTGTGGGTTTATATAGACCTAAGGAGAGGTGGCATGGCTGAGGTAGATAACGGGTCACCCATTTATTGGCAAGCTCTTCCATATGTCAGTTCCGGAGCCCAAGAAGTTAATTCTTATTGGGGCTAAGGTTTCCCACCCGCAGGATTTGAACATTGGCGCCAGCGGGAACATTTAGCGCCAGTGAAAGAAAAAAGAGGAGAAAGAGGGTCGTTAGGCACCATGTTGGGGTTTTTCTCTGGGGTGCTGCTTCCATTATATGTTTTCCCAACAGGCTTCCTTCCACAAACCCACCAATCTCCAGGGACCACTGGCCCCCTAGGCCCCACCTCCAAATACCACCATATCAGGGACTAGGATTTCAACTTATGAATTTGGGGGATGCAAATGCTCCAGCCACAGCATGGAGTGCCCTCTAGAGAGGACATGGTGCGGTGCCTGGCCTGATGTCACTGAGCTCAGGGACAGGACAACTCACCAGCAGGCACAGTCCTCAACAAAGCAGGGGATGACCCTGCCCCTCCTGAGGGTTACTAGAAGCAGAGGTAGATGACTGAGTGAGGTTGGATAATTAGATGAAAGGGTTAATTGAAACTAAAAAGTGACATCAGAATGGAATGATTTAATTACTTGTATTAAAAGTATTAAGAATAGTAGAGGTAACTCTTCCTGACTAGGACATTGGCTTCCCTTTACCAACAGAGATCGGATAGCAAACACAGTGGCACAACTGCTGTAAGCACAGGTAAATGTCTGCAGTGTACATCAATCTCAAAAACATGAAGTTGCAAAGTATGGGTCAATTTCTGCTTTTCTTATTACAGATGCCCAGGAAAACAGAGACTTAGGTTAAAACAAGTTACATGACAGGGGATGGTCCTTGCCCCCCACCCCCCAAGGAACCAAAACTGCCCATCCGGACCAGTGACCTGCAAACTATGTCCTTCTCCTGTCCTTCCCTCTGTTAAAAAAAAAAAAAAAACTGATGGGTGCTGCCCTCCCTCACCCATTCTTCAGTTTATCTGCAACTCATCATGGGGGGGGGGGGGTGGCGCCTGTGTGCCTAGCTCTGTTCAGTGAGTCCCCATGGAGGAGGGTTCACCTTCTCTCTGCAATGTGGAGATGAGCCCCTGGGCAGAGAAGGCATGCTCAGTCTCGGCTGGCTTTTAGAGAACCCACAGCAATCTATCATGAGGACCCAGTGCCCAGGGCTTCACGCCCGAGGCTCCTGTGACCCAGAAAGATCACTAAATGAGAACCTCCTCAGGGGCAGCTTTAGCTGAACCTCCAGGGTGAAGTTAGTGCCCAAATACGATGGCAGGCCTGACACCCCACACAGTGAGGGGCTCCAAGGGAGTTCTTTTTGATCAGGGAGCAGGTACCAGGACTCATTCTCTCTCTCTCTCTCTCTCTCTCTCTTTCACACACACACACACACACACACACAGATAGCCCAGCTTCACCACTGGGATGGAAACAGACTTCCTTGCTATTTTGGGCCCCAGGCTTTCTGAGCTGACACTAAAAAACTGCGTGCATGTAAGAGTACAAAGCATCACGTAGACACACACAGTGAAAGAGCTATGATCTACAACAAACACATCTGTCCTCTCAGAGTTACAGTGGTGTGTGAGAACACAGCAACTCTCCCCAGGCTGCAGCATTCGCAGTCTTGCTCACTAGCCACCTCATACCTGAGCGTCAGCAGGCTCGGGGCACATCTCCCATTCCACCAGCCCCAGAACACTGGCAATCACCAGTCCACTCCGTTTCCATCGGTTGGACTTTTTTGGGCTCTGCAAGTAATACAAAGCATACACTATTTGTCTTTTCTGAGTTGTTTCACTTAGCAGAAGACCCTTAAGTTTCACCCATGTTGTTGGAAATGGCAGAACCCCTTTCTTCTTCGTGGCTGAATAATATCTGATTTCATTTTCTCTATCCTCTTGCCTTTGAAGATGTACTATTTCTGTGTCTTGGTTATTGCAATACTGCAATGAACATTCCTCTTTGGGATTTTTTAAATTTTTAAATATTTTTGGGGTACGGGGAATTGAACTCAGGGGCACTTGGGGCACTCAACTACTGAAACACATCCCCAGGTATATTTTGTATTTTACTTAGAGACAGAGTCTCACTGAGTTGCTTAGCACCTAACCATTGCTGAGGCTGGCTTTGAACTTGCGATCCTCCTGCCTCAGACTCCCAAGCCACTGGGATTACAGGCATGCACCACCACGCCCAGCCCTCTTTGGGATACTTATTTCATTTTGAAGCCATATTTACAGATAGGTAATTAGTGTAGTTAGGTAAATTTGGTCTAATATCGAGTAAAAATCAAGAATGAAGTCCAGGAAAAGAGGAATTGAAAAAATCCCCAAGGCACAGAGCCCATCCCAAGGAAATGTTAATGAAGCAGCTCCCAGCAAAAAAGAGATGCTAATCTAAAAGCCCTTCCTGCCCTGATTACTCCTTCAGCCCATCAGTCCCCCACCTTTTGGGCCTTCCCACCTACATTTCATCACTGCAAGATAACAGAACAAAGGACAGGAATGCAAGCAAAAGGAATGTGGGAAATCTGAAAGTAAACCTTAGCTATAAACAAGGGAAGACCTCCCCCCTTCCATGGATTCCACAACTTGGGTCCCCTTCTTCCTCCGGGGAGAAGTCTTTTCTATTGTCCTTTAATAAAGCTTCAACTTACCACTCTAAACTTGCCTCAGCGCGCTTCTCTGGTGTTATACTTCAGCATCGGGGAAGTAAGGACTTGTCACCAGTAAACAGAGATGCTAATTTCTCTCAGATATATTCTCTGATTCTGGGTTACCGGATCAAATGGTAGTTCTATTTAAAAAAATTTAAGGAATCCCAATACTGTTGGCTAAAATAGGTACACCTTTCCATTCTCATCAGTAGTGCATAGGGGTTCCTCTTCCAGACCCACTCCAACACTTAGCTCATCTCTTTGTTGCTAAACCATCCAAGATTAGTGACACTGAGTAACTGTTCATGTAGCTGTTGGTCATTTGTATATCTTTGCAAAAAAATCCCCCAAAATTTATTCAAGTCCTTTGCAAATTTTATTTTTCAAGTGCTGGGGATCAAACCCAGGGCCTCACACATGGTAGGCAAGCACTCGACCACTGAGCCACATCCCCAGCTCTGTTTTGTATTTTTATTTAGAGACAGGGTCTCACTGGTTGCTTAGCACCTCGCCATTGCTGAGGCTAACTTTGAATTCGTGATCCTCCTGCCTCAGCCTCCTGAGCCGCTGGGACTACAGGCGTGCACTGACTCTTTGACACGTGTATAGTTTGCAGATACTTCCCACGGCTTGTCTTTTCCTAAGGTTGGCTGTTCCCTTTGCTGTGCGGAAGCCTTTTAGTTTCATGAGGTGTTGCTGGGTTCCTCCACTGCCCCGTAGATTTGTGGTTGTGGGCCCCGGAGCATTGGGCCCCCCTGTCCGTTTTTTGGCAATGGAGCCTGATGCCTTTCTCCACGATATCCGTTTTTTGATAAGGGAGTACCCTCTATGGTGGTTTGAGAACGGCATTCATTAGCCCAATGTCTCCCTCTACGGCATTGTGGGCAAATACCCAGTATTCTATTCCTTTGATACCTACTTTTGTTAAACCCTCCTCCTATGGGGCAATTCCTTTTAAAATGTCCTGTTTGTTCACAATTGTAGCATGTTTTTGGCCTGTCATCTAAAGCCTGTTGTACTGCAGCTGCCAAGACTTGCCCTTGTTCATTAATATCTCTACATAATTTAATATATGTGTTTAAATCTTCATGTCTCCATGGTCTAATAACCTCTCTGCAGCAACGATTTGCTTGGACATAAGCCAGTTGTTTTATTAATGGCATTGCTTGTTCTGTATCCCCCCAAATTTTGGCAGCCGTTTGAATTAGCCTATCTACAAAGTCAGCATAAGGTTCATTAGCTCTCTGTATTACCTTAGATAGCTGACCTTGTAAATCTCCATGTCCTTGTAAAGTCTTCCATGCCCTAACTGCGTCTGCAGCAATTTGTGCATATATAGCAGTATCATATTCAATTTGTTGCCGTTGACCCTCATAAGGTCCTTTTCCTAACAACATATCTAGATTTCTTTGAGGGTAACCGGCTGCTGCATTTCGCCTAGCTGTCTCCGCGCAAAATTCCTCATTGGCAACCTTCCATAACAAATATTGTCCTCCATTTAGTACAGATTTACACATGCTAGCCCAATCTGCTGGTGTCATGTCCAAGTTAGTAATGGACTCGACCATGCTTACCATGAAGGGAGCTTGGGGACCATAGGTTGTTACAGCCTCCTTTAACTGCTTCACTGTTTTAAAATCTAAAGCACGGTGAATTCGCTGCCCTCCTACCTGTTCAAGTACAGGGCATGCTAATCTTTGAGGTCCTGTCTCAGGATCCCATTTATCAACTACGGGGTTTGAGGGCCACTCAGCTGTCTCCATCGGTGGGGCTGTTGGTTGAATTACGCCCTCTTGTGATAAAACGGAGTTAGTAACAGCCTCCTGTTGTGGCCTTTTTCCTAACAACCCCTTTTCCTTTAAATTTTCTTCCTCTGTCTGACTAGCTCGAGAGACCTTCTCTTTTGCTTGATCTAAAATGTCTTTCTCCATGGTCTGAACCTCTAACAATTTACTTAACATCTTTTCGGTTTGTTTTTTACTAATTTCTAATCTACTATAAAGATAACGCAACCCAATAAGATAACACAAAACAAAACTGAAACTGAATGAAACAAAAACGGAATAAAAAATCGTTGTATCAATTTTCTCTTCCTCAGGGCCGACAAACTTCAAACCTTTAGCCAACCATTTTTCCCAGTTTGCCTGAGAAATTTCTAGGGATAGGCAGCTTGAAACAAAAACAAAATAAATCAAAACAGGAACACATTGTTTTTTGAATTGATCACCCATTCTCTCACCTTCCCTCAGGGGCGAGCAATTTCACTTACTTCCAAGTTTCAGACGTTCCCCGTACGAGCCGCCAAATGCCGCAGTCTGGCTGGGCACAAAATCACGAGCCACCATACACCTTGTAGATTCAAACAGCAACTCTTTATTCCCGAAATCACACCAGCACTCTACAATCACGTTCTGGGGAAATCCACGTTTTCTGCCCAAATTCACCCCCACTGGGCTTCTGTCTCCCAAAAAATACTGTCTGAATCCCGTGAGAACTCAAGGGGAACTCAGGCAGCAGGATACGCCCTACTCCCAGCAGGAATAATCTTAAACCTGGAACCATCCTAAACCCGGATAGTCCTAAACCGGGAACGCCCTAAACCCAGATTATCCTAAACCGGGAATACCCTAAACCCGGATCCGCCTTGGTCCTTGAGCAAGGTTACCTACACGCAATGTCACTGCAAAATGTCCTATTTCCATGAGTCCTTCCACTAAGCAACATGGGGTATGCTGGCAAGGAAATTGTCATACCTACTTGGCTAATGGCTCCCAGCAGGTGACTACAATGATCCAGGGACACACTGTGATCTCAAAGGCATGGCCCAGTGACCTCCCTCCTGCAGCCACACCCTACCTGAGACCCACTTAAATCATGATCCACTAATAAGGTCACCACCCTCATTATCTGATCTGATCCCTTCCACTCTGAAGACTCCTGAATCTTCCAACACGCAGCCTTTCAGAGACACCTCATACCCGAACCGAACTGGAACACACCTGTTTATTTTTGTTGTCTTTGCTTTCTGTGTCAATCAAAAATGTCACTTTCAACACCAACATCTTGGAGCTTCTTCCCTCAGTTTCTGGGTTTTGCATCCAGGTCTTCAGTGCGTCTCAAGTTAATGTTGTGGATGGTCTAAGACAGGAGCTGATTTTCCTTCCTTCGCATGTGGCTCTCAGCTCTTGCCAGCAGTGGTCACTGAAGAGCCTCTTTCCCACTATGAACTCTGGGTGCCACCAAACCCTAGTTGACCACGTGTGTGTTCACTTCCGGCCCAGGTCTGTCACTGGTCTCTCTGTGTGCTTTCACCCAGCACCGCACTGTTCCCTTTGTGGAAGTCAGGAAAGGTGCTACCTGCAGCTTTGTTCTCCTTTTTCATGATTGCTTTGGGCCTCTGGACTCTTTTATGGCTCCATATATATTTGAGGATTGTTTGTTTTCTATTTCCTTGAAAAACGCCAATAAAATTTTGCCAAGAACTTTTGGTAATATTGTATCTACAGGTCTTTGTAGACATTTTAAGACTATTAATTCTTTCAGCCCAGCATGAGGGCACACGCCTGTAATCCCAGCAGCTTGGCAGGCTGACAGGAGGATTACAAGTTCAAGGCTAGCCTCAGCAACTTAGCAAGACCCTAAACAACTTAGCAAAACCCTGTCTCAAAATGAAAATAAAAAAGGGCTTGGGATTGGCTCAGTGGTTAAGTACCCCTGGGAAACCTTTCCATATCTTGCATTTTCCTTAATTTCTTTCCTTAAAGTCTTCTAGTCTTTAGATCTTTCGCTTTCATTGTTTATTCCTACTTTATGAGTTTTGATACTATTATGAGGGATTGGTATCTTAATTTCTTTTTCAAATAGTTTGTTGTATGCGTACAGAAAGGCTACTGATTTTTGCATGTTGATTTCTTTATACTGCAACTTCACTGAATTTATTAGTTTTCAGTTTTTTGGTGGAGTATTAAGGGTTTCTACATATAAAATTGTTATGGCTTACATAGGAGGTATTCCCCGAAAGTTCATGTGTGAAACAATTCAATAATTTCCAGAAGTTCTCTTACATGATTAGACTATGGAGAGCTGTGACCTGATCAGTGGATCAATCTACTGATATGGATTAATTGGGCAGTAAGTGTATTGCTAGAGTATGGGGGTCACTGGGGGTGTGCCACTGGGGTTTGTATTTTGTCCCTGGCAAGCAGAGCTTGCCCTCTGCTTCCTGGTGCAATGCCCTGAGCTGCTTTCTTCAGCCACACCCCTTCACCATGCTGTTCTGCTTCACCTTGGACTCAAGAGTCAGCCAAGCACGGACTGAGCCTCTGAAACTGAGTCAAAATAAACTTCCTCCTCTGCATTCCTCTTGTAGCTCTTTTGGTCACAGGGATGAAAAAGCTGACTAAAACAGAAATGATACCATCTGGAAACAGAGACAATTTGACTTATTCCTTACTAGTGTCTTTTTTCTTTTCCTTGCCTAATTGTTGTGACTGGGAATACTGTGTTGTTTAGAATGGTGCGAGTGGTCTTGTCCATGAAATCAGAGGAAAGCTTTCAGTTTTTCATCACTGAGAACGATGTTCCTATGGTCTTGTCATATATGTGTGGCCTTCATTATGTCACAGTGCATTCCTTGTGCACCCAAATTAGTGAAAGAAAGCGTTTACCTTGAAAGGATGTCGAATTCGGTCAAATGCTTCTTCTTCATCTACTGAGATTATTTTATGATTTCTTAAACCTTCTTTCTATTAAAGTAGTACATCATATTTATTGATATGCATGTTGAACCAATCTGGCATCCCAGAGAATCTCACTTGATCATGATGAAGAGCCATTTTAATTGGCTATTGAATTTGGCTTGCTCCCCTCCCCCTCCCCTCCCCCACCCCTGCAGGACTTTTTAATCATGTTCCATTAGGGATATTAGTTTAGAACGTGTTTTGGTTTGTTTTTTCCTTGTAGCATTCTTGGTTTTGGTAAGTGAGTAATGTTGGCCTTTGAAAATATTCCCTCATCTTCATTTTTTTGTAAGAGTTTTAGAAGGATCAGTGTTGATTCTTTGAATGTTTGGCTAAATTCACCAATAGAGCCCTCCGGACTTTTCCTAGACAGCTGCTGGTTCCAGAGTCAGTCTCCCACATGAGTTGAATTGTTTGGGTATTCCATTTTGTTATGACTTGGCCCTGACAGAGTATGTTTCTAGGAATTTGTTTCTTCCAGGTAATCCAATTTGTTGGCAGGTGATTGTTCAGAGTAATCCTTCATTGATCCTTTGTATTTCTGTAGTATTATGTCTTCTCTCACTTCTGATTTTCTTAGGTCTTGCTAAAGATTTGTCAATTTTTTAAAACTTTTTTTTTTTAAATCAACTCTTAATCTTTTGTATTTTTCCCAGCTTATTTCACAGCTTTATTAGGTTTTTCTATTTCCTTCCTTCTACCAACTTTGGGCTTTCATGGTGCTTCTCCTAGGCACTTGAGTTGTTTGAGATCTTTTTGTTAGGCAGGTGTTATTGTCTGAATATCATCCCCAAGCCCCAAATTCATGTGTTGAAACCTAGTCAGCAATGGGATGCTGTTGGGAGACCTTTGGGAAGTGATGAGGTCCCCAGGACTAGTATCTTTATGAAAGTGACCCCAGAGAGCTGTCCCACCACTCCCACCATGTGAGGACACAGAACAAAGCTGTCATCCATGAATCCGAAAGTGGGTTTTGGAGTCACCAGACACCAAACTTGCTGGCTTCCACACTTTGGACTTCCCTGCCTCAGAACTATGAGAAATACCAGTCTATGATGTTTCATTGTAGTAAACCAAACAGACTAAGACAGTAGGCACTTACCACTACAAATTCCCTCTTGGAATTGCTTTCCCTACAACCCACAAGGTTTTGGTATGTTGTATTTAAATTTTCATTTGTTGTGAGATTTTCTAAAATGTCCTCTTTGATCCACTGGTTGTTCAGGAGGAGGAGGTTGTTTAATATCTACATAATTGTGAATTTTCCAGTTTTCTTTTATTACTGACTTGTAGTTTCATACCATGTGGTCTAAAAAGGTACTTGATATGATTTCAACCTTCTTTAATTTGTTAAGATTGTTTTGTGGCCTTATATAATCTATCCTGGAGAAAGTTCCAATACACATGAAAAGAATGTGTTTCTGTTGTTGCTGGAGGTGGGGTTGTATATATTGGTCAGCTCCAAGTATAGTTCAAGTCCAATGTTTCCCTTCTGATTTTCTATCTGGATCCATTAATGAAAATGAGGGTATTTAAGTTCCCTATTATTACTATACACACCTCCAAACTGAACTAGAGAGTCAACACAAGCCCTTTCAAAATTATGTATAGTATTTTTACAGAAACTGACAAGCTGATATTAAAGTTCATACAGAAATATAAGGAACCAGAATAAATCAATCTTAAAAAGGAGGAACAAAGTCGAGGGTGTATACTGACTACAAAGTTACAGTTCTCAAGGACAGTGTCATACTGGCATAAAACTAGGCATATAGAAAAATAGAATAAGGTTAAGAAACCAGAGCAGGGGATGTAGCTCAATAATACAGTGCTTGCCTAGCATGCATGAGGTCCTAGGTCAATCCCCAGCACAGAAAACATAACTTAAAGAAAAATAAATCTTAAACTTATTTTGTTTTTATTTTTTAATTTTTTGGTACCAGAAGATTGAACCCAGGGGTTCTTAACCACTGAGCCACATCCCTAGCCCTTTTTAATATTTTGTTTGGAGACAGGGTCTCAATGAGTTGTCTCACTGAGTTGCTTAGGATCTTACTAAGTTATTGAGTCTGGCTTTCAATTTGTGATCCTCCTGCCTCAGCCCTCCAAGTTACTGGTACAGGTATACAACACTGTGCCAAGCAGAAAAAATTTTTTTCAAAAATTCCAGATATAAATCCTTATTACACTTATAGCAGTTAAGTTTTTGTAAGGGTGACAGGATAATTCAATTGGGGGAAACAATAGTATTTTCAACAAATGTTGCTGGTACAACTGGATATTTATACGCAAAAAAATGAAATTGGACCCTCCTCATTACATATTCCAAAAGTAATATAAATGGGTCAAAGATGTAACTTTTAGAGCAAAATCCATGAAACGCTTAGAAAGGACACTGGCATAAATCTCTGCAACCCTGTCTCAGATAAGTTACACATAAAAGACAAACTGGACTTCATCAAAGTTAGAAACTTCGCGGATGGGAGTGCAACTCAGTGGTAGAGTACTTGCCTAGCACATACAAGGTCCTGGGTGCGATGTCCCACTCTGGGGGAAAAAAAAAAGAAAAAAAAAAAACTTCTGTGCTTCGAAGGATACCACTAAGAAAGTGAAAAGAACCCACAGAATAGGAGAAAATTGCTGAGAGCCATAGCCAAGTAGGAATGACATGGCATTTTTGGTTAAGGTGACCCTGCTCAGGGATTAGGGTGGCTCCAGGTTTAGGGTGGATCCTGCTGGGAATAGGGCGTATCCTGCTGCCTCAGGTGCCCACTCCTTGAGTTCTCGCGGGTTCTGAGAGAATGGGTACGCAGAGCCCGGTGAATGGAGTGTATTTTTCCGAGAACGTGTGTGCAGAGTGCCGGTGAGAGTTCGGGAATAAAGAGTTGCTGTTTGAATCTACAAGGCTTTTGTGGTGGCTCGGTTATTTTGTGCCCAGCCAGACTGCAGCAGAAAATATCTGCAAGTCACACAGTTGATAAAAACAGTCTACTGTCCTTAGGGTTTAAAGTCTGGAGTCACTGGGTCAAAGGGCAAGGATGATTTCTCAGAAAAAGCAAGAAATCACTGGGCATTTTAATTGCAGTGAATTTCAGGTTCTCAGACCAAGAAGGCAGGCTCCTTAGCTAATGAGCAGAAAATAGACAACAAGAGGAATTTCAATGACACTCAAGATACAAGCTAACTTGCAGGCATGAGACTTCAGATCTGAGGGGGACAATTCTAAGGGAGTGTACACTTGAGTATGACACTGAAGCCTAGGGTAAAAGAAACCTCAAGGAGAATACGAAGGAAATATGAGACCACAAAAGCTAATACTGATCAGTAAAAACCAAGCCAAAACAAAAACAGCAACAACAAAATCTGCCTTAATAAACAACTTGTGAATCACACACCTGAGGCCTGCGATGTCCTGAACAGAGCTTCTGCAGGGAACTGTGGTCCCTGGAGGAGGGCGCACCCTGTTTCCTAGCAACCTTCTGAACGCAGGAACTGCTACCCCATCACTCCCACTGTATTCAGCACACAGAAATCCCTCCGAAAATGCTAAGTGTTTCTGAAGTTGGAAAATTCAGAGGATTGACTCTCAAGTTGTGCAACTACTTGGCCCCCAGTGCAGATTCCAAAGCTTCCTCCACCTGCCCTAGACGGCCTCAGAACAGGAAAGGGACCACAGCTGCTCTGAACTCTGGAATGTCACCACCTCTTTTGCCATCCAACTCACTAATACAAATGCCTTAGACAACAATCTTTTCCCATTGTTAGCCTGTCATCCTTACAGTCTCTCCCACTAACATGACTGTCACCTCCAGTTAGTCTCTTATTTCACTACTGGAATGAACAGCTTCCTTTTAAACTAGTATGAAGCACAAATATGGAAAAACTACTTGGGAGGCAAAGGAGACCCTTTGAAAGTACACTGACATTCCTTAATACCCAATCCCTGTCAAGCCAGGGAGCTGCCCTCCCCTCCCCACCCTGGGACTGATCAGGCCAAGGTCATTCCACTCCAGCTCCCAGCTAGAGGATGCAGTTTAGAGGATCCAATGCAGGACATGAAGCCACACCACCAAACTTAACTGGCCTGTCTCCATCTTTTCCTTTTCCTTTTCCAGCCCTGTCCAGTACCTCTCCAGACCTTAACCGGTGGGTTCTCTATGGCAGCCGCACAGATTCTGGAATGCTGTCTTGTGCTCTACTTGCCACAAACCTCCTGCAGTCACTGCCAGTGAACCAGCTGAGAACCACTGCCCCACAGGGAATTCCAGACCACGCTGTTGGCATTACTCAAGGCCCTTAGAAGCCTGTCTGTAGCGAGCTTGTCATGACTTTTCCTTATGCTTTACACCTCATACCTGAGCCTCCCAGATGGCCTTCCGCTGCACATCTGGATACGCCATTGCTGGAACACAAAATTCCCTTCTGGTGCTACAGAGGATTGAACCTGGAGAGGAGTGTTCTATCACCTATCTTTTCACTTTTTGAGACAGGGTCTCACTAAGTTGCCCAGGCAGGTCGAGAACGGTGGTACTCCTGCCTCAGGCCCCTGCCCCAGGTGCTGAACTGACTGCCTGAGGCTACTGGCAGATTAGGTAGAAAGTCCATGTCCACACACAGCAAGCAACTGCAATGGGGCAGGGATTGTGGAGCCTCACGAGAAACACGTTACCCAGAGGATCAATTTTTCTTATTTAAGGACTTAAGAACAGTAAAACAAATTCTAATGTTAAAACCAACAACGGACATTCGAAGTGAAAAAATTTTTGAACTTACTTAAAATTAAGACATGAACAAAATGATGTTCTGCCTCGATCCCAGGCAGACCAGTCCTGCAGCAGCAACACTGCGAAGTCCCAGTTGAACAGAGCATTTCCACAGAGCCAAGGCTGCCAGAAGTCTAAGGGGACACAAGAGCCAGCCTCCTGCTCAGAGGCAGGTTCTACCCTCCTTGTTTGTGAGGTAAGACTTTGAGAACCTGGCCTACAGCACACAGCTGGTCATCTCAGAATGTCCTTGCAGTTGTCATCATAAGAAGATCTGTCAGTGCACTTTTGGGGGAGGATCTTTCCAGGTGGGGAAAAAGGCCCAGACAGCCTGTAACAGCTGTAGCAGGAACTTAGTTACATTAGGTCAACAAATTGTCATGTTAACTTTCCTTCTCTTCCTCTGGTGCCCCATTTGTGCCCTTCCCTTTAATATAGTTAAGTTGATGTTAAAAAATCCAGGTCATTTTAGAAAATAGTAAGTGTAAAATGAAATTAGACCATAGTTCTAAGACTGCTCTGTTACGTCTCCTCTCTCTCCTCCTAGTGTAACTTCTGACAAAGTCCTCTAGGCTTTTACTCTGCCTCTCCCAAGCCCCACCAAGGGTGGGCTTTCCTTTTTGTCATAAACTATATAACTAGGGTAAAATGCTTAATCTTTCTTATTCAAAATTGGAGTACTGAAGTAGAACTCAAAGTCTTTCATAATGCCATTATACAGAATTTTACTGGAAGAATACTTGTAAGTAACCTATAGCTTATATAATTACATATTTTAATATCACAAAACCACTTCTTATCCCCAGATTTTACAGGGGATAAGAGTATCTTGGATTAAAAGATAAAATTCTGCAACACTAATTTTTTAAGCACTTAGGGGAAAATATACAGCATAATTTCCTGCAAACACACTTGCTCTTAGTAACTCAAGTGTGATAAACAGAGGAACTTGGTTGTTTTTAATTGGCTAATAAGAGTTGCTAGCACACAGAGCAGCTGTGTACAGCCAGCGGCCCAAGGGAGTGTTGGCAGCAACCTGCCTGCCAGGCTCTAATTCCTTCTTTCTTAACCGAGCAATTGGGCGGGCTTTCCCCATTCTAGACACGGCCCAGTCAGGTCAGCTCATATCTATCCACAAACATCATGACCCTGAAAAGGAAGTCTGCTAGGAGGGATAATCAGTAATGAGAGGAAAAGAAGGATCAACAGATGTCAAAATAATTGGGGAGTGACTACCCAGTGAGGCAGAGAAAGAACCCCAAGATAGGAAGCGTTGGGGCTCAGAATAGAGCCCAGTGGTACAGCTGGTGCTCAGCATGCGTGAGGCCCTGGGTCCCATCCCTAGCATTGAAAAACAATCTAAACCCACTAAGACAGAAAATGAGACACAAACTGGACCCTAACGCACGTCTGAGACTTCACCTACTGTCCCTCCTTGCTGTTCCCCAGCCATGGTGGTGGTTCATGCACAGAATAAGCCCAACTCCCAGGAGCACCTGACAATCCCATCTGAACCCCTGGGGCCAAGGCCAAGTCTAGATGGAACTTTTCTGTTCCTTTGTTTTGAGGGTTATAAAATAGTTCCGCTTGGGTTTCCCTAGCAATTCAAAAAGTGCTGTATTACAGTTACTCTAATAAAACTAAAAGTACACATTTTCTCTAGTCATAAATTTAAGAATCATTCTTGTTTAATGTGAAAATCAAGGTCTGATGCCACTGTAAAGTGAGTGGAACATGGTCATACTGTCACCTGCTTTGCTCTAAGAAAACCTAGCTACTCAAACCAGTTACTGTAAATTATACTCAGAGATTTAATATTTCCTTTAAAAACATTCTGAAAGTTTTAAAATACCAACCCAGCAAGAGAGGACAAGAGATTAATAGGGACAATTATGCTGTTCTCTTAGAAACGCCCCCATCATTGCGTTCATCTCCTGAGTTTCCACTGTACAGAATTTGTGTTCTTATGAGGTCATTCTGTAACCATGAAGCAAATGAGCAAACTTCTCTAGGCTGAGTCTGAGTCTTGCATTCTGCTGTGGTACAATGCTGCTCAGGGTGGCCCTAAGACAGACAGTACTGGCATTATGCAAAGTATCACGTTCTATTTTAGACTGTCTGAATCAGAACCTCTAAGGATGGGGCCCAAAAATTTGTCCCCGTGATTCTTAGGCACATTCAAGTTTTAAACTCCCTGATGCAGCATGTTTGCATCATTACCTTGTGGCATGAATGACATCACAGTCTTCCCACTGATTCTGGAACTGATTCATATTTTTCTTCAAGGTACAGTTTGAAGCTGGGTACAGTGGTACATACCTGTGAATCCAGCAACTCAGGAGGCTGAGGCAGGAGGATCACAAGTTCAAAGCCAGCCTACGCAATTTAGTGAGGCCCTAAGCAACTTAGCAAGACTCTCAAAATTTTAAAAAGGGCTGTGGTTCAAAATTTAAAAAAATTTTAAGGGATGTGGCTCAGTGGTTAAGCACCCCTGGATTTAAGAAAAAGATACAGTTTGAAGGTAGGTCAATGTATTTATAAAGTAAATGTTTATTTATTGATTACTATTTGCTTTTCTGAAGCCTGGGGGGCTGAGACAGGGATTGTCACAATTCCTGGAAAAGACTCAGCTAAATTTTTTAAAAAGTATCTAGTTCTTGTTCTTTCTTCTGAAATTGTCAAACTGGTCATACTGGAAACATAGGAAAAGGACTTTTCTGTTTCTCCCCAGATCTGGGGAAGTCAGTGTGAATTTCTCAAGAACTCTGGAGGATGGGAGCAACACTGGACAGAGCCACAGATGACACCACAGAGTCGCGCAGGACTGAGCAGCATGGAGGCACCAGTGGGCCAGGGTGTGAGGAGTCTGTCCCAGCACTGGAGAGACCTGAGCGATGGCTGGAGCGTGGGATTGCCTGTGAACACTGGTTGGGTTAAGAAGCCACCATTAAAAAGCAAACATTGGGGCTGGGGTTGTGGCTCAGTGGTAGAGTGCTCACCTTGCATGTGCAAGGCCCTGGGTTCAATCCTAAGCACCTCATAAAAATAAGTTATTGTGTACAACTACAAAAAAAATTAATAATAAATTAAATAAATAAATAAATAAAAGCAAACATTGCAGCACAACAACTTTTACAATGCAAAATTTACTAAATATAGTTACCAAATAATTTCTCTACTTTAGATTTACTTCCACAAAATATGGGTCCCTTTCACACTGCTTGATTATTTTCACAACACCAGAGATAATTCCCAAACTTTACAGTTCTTTACCTGTTTCTCTCAAGAGACTTGTCTTTATTTTGGGGGTTGCAGGAGGGCAACTGGGGATTGAACTCAGGGGCACTCGACCACTGAGCCACATCCCCAGCCCTATTGTGCATTTTATTTAGAGACAGGCTATCACTGAGTTGCTTAGCACCTCGATGTTGCTGAGGCTGGCTTTGAACTCGGGATACTCCTGCCTCGGCCTCATGAGCCGCTGGGATTACAGGCGTGTGCTACAGCGCCTGGCAGATTTTTCTTTTTAAAATATCAAACCATGTTTAAAAATCCTGTAGACTTTTTAAAAATCTGAATTATTTTACATGATGACAAAAGTATCTTGCCAACCATCAGGGCAAGCTGGCTAACACTGAAAGTAGGAAACAACTATCACTGGGAACCCATTAGGTTTAACAGTTGTACAGGCTGATCAACTGCTACCATCCATAATGCTAGTGCTGCAAGCAAATAAGGCCATTTATATTCTGAAAGCTCATTTGTCTGTACATCTTACACAGTGAGGTATAAAGTCACGTTTTATTAACTTTTTTTTATTATTAATGTAACAAATAATTTCTTCCACAATGGCAACTGTGGTAAAAAATGCCAACATCAGCCAACCTGCCAACATATCCTATGGTCTTTTAATTAATATAGTGCATAGACAGTTATAAACTACACAACCATACCAATTTATAAGCAATAATTTTGAAATGTTAGAATATAATAAAGTTACACTGCAAATAGTTTATTTTCCTCACATTTTTTCATATTCACATGACCCACATTTTTTTTTAATCAGACTCCATTAAATTCTAGATTTAAATAGAACTAAGCATAAAACAAAATAGCTCTTATCAGTGTCTAAGCCACTTAAAGCTATTCTCTAAAAAATAAGTTATTCAACCCAAGGCAAACATGGAGAAAGTTGGAGCTGAAGCTTTGGTTCCCCATAGTTTGATCTGTTAAACCCATGGGAACTTTCAAGATTCAGTTTTTTAGTAGCTTCATGCCATAAAGGTAACTGTCACTAGTGGAATGTCCATTAGCCAAAGAAAGACCCCCAGACACATTCGACAGGGTGTTCAACCTGCAGAAAATGGGGAGTTTGGAGTGGTATGCAATCAGATTAACACGTTTTTAATCCTTAGTCAAACATAAATATTATACCTAAATAACAATCTCGAAGGAGCTTGAAACTTAAATCATGAACTAACTAACCCTGAAGAACGTAAAGGTTCTATTCGGAATGGAAATGATAACCACTTGGCCAGTTTTCTGCAGTGAATCACAGACTGACATCATGCAGTCAGTTCAGAGACTGCAGTGCTCCTCCCTGAGGCTGTAACAGTTAGGCCATTACCTGACATGTGCTTCAGGACACCCAGTGATAACAAAACAGGTCAGTCCTATGACACACAGGGTTAGGTCTTGTAACTCTGAAGTGTTAGGTAAAACCAATGTTGGGTTTTCCTCATAACTTTTCCTTAAATCCTTTTATTTTCATGAGTAAATCCAGGCCTACTTTGGGCTCTCCATGTTAAGCCTGTGGAAGCTGAAGCTGCGGCTGCTGCTCCATGGCTCTTTTTCTACATTATGGTCCTATTTCTGCTAAATTGTCCTTCAAGTCTTAGTCAATTTTAGTTTTCTAAAAACTCTTATTTTTAGAATACTGAGACTATCAGTAAATTTAAATTAAAAAATTTTTCAATCTTATTTTTCAAATACAACACAATTCTGATATCTGATGCTGGGTGATTTCTGTTCACTTAGTATCAATGTTGTAAAGAGGGTCAACTGAACTTTTATTTAATGAGGTGAGTTTCAACTCTAAAAATGGTAAATTAACCTTTTTTTTTTTTGTGGGAATCTAAAGTGTAACCCTTAGGAGATTATCTTTAAGTTAAAAACACAAAATTAGGCCGATGATGATTAAATACAATGTTAACAAGTACATTGAGCAATAAACTGAAACTTTTTCATTTAACTGACATCTGCTAGTTTTTTATTAAGTATAAAGGCCAGTTAATCAATTCATTAGATTGGTCAAGGCAAGACACCTGAACTACACAACAGAATTTAAAAAGCAGTTGGTTTTGTAGTAGTTCTCTGGTAATCACACACACACACACACACATACAAACAAATTGGTAGAGTACTCTGGATATTAGATTCCCCCATAATCTTGTATAATGCACTGTTCACAATCTGCAGTTTTTTGATAACGATATAAATTGGACATGACCAAATTAGAGATGACTGATAAACTCTTTTGGGAACTTTAGCTGTATTCCCCCAAAGATTGACTTTAAACTAAAAAAAAAAAAAAATCATATAAAAACACAAGATTTAACAGACACTTTGAAAAAAATCAAATTATAACTCAACTGTCTACTTTTTAAATATGACTAAGAAAAAAGTTTTAAGTAGTAATGTCTACATTTAAAAAAATGACAAACTATTAACTGGGTGAATCTGGGTTGGGGGAAAGCTATACAGTATTATTGCACTCCACGAATGTGCAGAATTCCAGAACGTGCCAGCACAGAAAAACTATTTTGCATTGAGGTTTTCCAAGAGGTACAACGAGCCTGCCAAAAAAGCATCTGGTCTGTACTAACAGCTGGCTGTCTTCAGTACAGGCCTTCATAGTGTCAGTCACGCTGCTCTTGCAAAGATCCCTTAATGTCTGAAAGATATACAGAAAGGAATACTCCAATTACCACCCTGCAAAAACTCTTATTAGAAAGTCAACTAACTGATCAGAAAAGAACCGAGAACAACTCTGCTGAGAAAAAGTTAATCAAAACTCCTCTTTCCATATTCACACATTTGGTTATAAGTTTCCTATCTTGAACATGCTAAAAAATTTGTGTACTCTTAGAAACTAATTAGCTGAAGGTATGGAGAGGGTATGTATACTCTACTGTATCAATTCTGGCTATCCACAGTTCAGAGTTTAAAGAATTATATTAAAAGGCCTTCAAGATAAAATTATTAACACAACCTTACTTAACTTTGGCAGGTTCAAACTCTATTGATATATAAATCTTAATGAAGGACACATCCATCTGTTTAACCTTAAATTGAAAACTTAAGTGATAATATGTGTAATATCTACTAACATTCATGATAAGAATTAACAGAAACCCATACATAACTAGTATATTTTTAAGTACTTACAAAAGAGTTTTCAGTGCTGATAGGTGGGGCTATGATCGATGATGCGGAATTGAATCCATGTGCACATTGAGTTTCATTTCATTGTCAAGAATTTGAACAAGTTGTTGCATGGATGGAAGATGACCAGATTCCAGCTTAGACCATACAGGCACGTCTGTAAAACATAAATAGTACCCCCATGCCAAATTAAAGATAGTTCTATAAGAGACATTCATTCCACAAATATTTATCAAGTGTCTATATACTCAACTGGGAATACAAAGGTGAGCAGAAGCTCCTGTTCTTAGGGAGTTTACACTCTAGAAGAGGAAATACCAAGAACTACATAAATAGCTACACCATTAAAATTGTGTACTAAAAGTAAAACTAGAAAGTGCTCTAGTGCTCCACTGCTGACTAGTCAGAGAAGCAATATCATTTAAACTGAGATCTGAAAAGTTACCAAGATAAGAGTGAGGCTTGGGGCTGGGGCTCAGTGGTAGAGCACTTGCATGGCATTTGTGAGGCACTGGGTTCAATTCTCAGCACCACATATAAATAAATAAAAATAAAGGTCTATTGACAACTAAAAAATATTTTAAAAAGGAGTGAGGCTTCATGAAAGCAGGAAACCTCTAAGACAGAGAAGTATAAAAACTAGATGGAAACCCTGCGCAGTGAGTGATCCAAAGGGTAGCTGGAATGAGGTGGAGGGAGACAGAGGGGTGGGGAGAGTTAGACTGGGGTTAACAAACTGCAGCGAAACAAGAAACAAACATTTTTCTAGGAATACAGTTTCTGTCACAGCCATTCAACTCTCATGGCAGCCTGAAGAATGTGCACACTGTGTTTGGGCGAAACTTTATTTATAACACCGGCAGCAAAAACATAGGACACAGTTTACAGACCCTTAACTAGATCTCGCACAGCCTTTTGGCCATATTAAATATTCTGGTCTTTATCTTGGAAAAAGTAGTAAAGCCATTTAATGGATTTGACATACTCAAGTGACAAGATGAAATCTGCATTAAAAAAAACAAACAAAAAAACCCTCTTTTAGAGCAGATATTGGCAATTTTTTTCTGTAAAAAGCCAGATAGAAAATATTTTAGCTTTATGGATCAAGAAATAATATCAAGGGTATTACAGAGGTATAATTATGTAACTAGAAAGAAAAATTTCCATGATTTTTCATTGATGAAACTAAGACCATCAGTTATGAACACAGCTTTGAATTTCATATGATTTCTATATGTCATATTCTTTTGTTGTTGCTTTTTAACTATTTAATTATGTAAACATGGTTGTTAGCTAATGGCCCCTATCTGCAGAGGGCAACAAGTTAACTGCAGCACGAACTAGCATGATGGCAGTGAAGTGAACAGAAGGAGATTTCTGAGCCATTTAGAGGACAGAACTGAGAAGACCTGGTGATTGACCAAACATGGGTAGTAAAGGAGAAGTTGAAAGAATCAAATATGCCAGAGGAGAAGCAAATTAACAGCATAAAGGAATTGTAGGGAGCAAAAGTAATCAAGAGTTTACTTTGGAACAGGTTATGTTTAAGGTTCCTGAGTACTACACCGAGAAAAGATAAGGACCAGACAGATAATGTAACACAAGAAGAGGGCTAACCCTTCAAGAAATTCTAAAAATTCAAGTAGAGGTAAAGACAAGAGAATAAGTTAAAATTTTCTAAATTCTGTTTCCGGATCTTTGATTTTTATCAAATAAACCTCCATATCAACATTAAAGAAAAACAGAAAAGGCTTTTGCTCACTAGAAATCACTTAAAATGTATCACAACATGCAAACTATTCAAAACCTACCATTTAAAGTTATCTCAAATGCACCTGTTGACATACACTGGTTCTCAATCATGTTGCTTAAGAAGAAAACCATCATACATGCATAGACCTAAAAGAAAATATAATGAAGCACAACAGGCAACAAAGTCATTTCAAAGTTAAAACATGACAACTTAAGACCCAGTAATTTTTTAAATAAATTGTATCATTCTTTATTCGTTCAATACTCTTTTAAAATCTGCTTTAAAAGTTTCCACACGACTACTTCTGTTATTCCATAGGTTCAGACAACACCCACAGAGCAAGGAAACTGCAGCACCAATTTATAGCTCTACAGATGTTAAAGAACTTACAGAGGATGCTCACACTATACATAGAATTTCTATGAGACAGCATAATAACCAGTTTACAAAAGAATGCCAGTATAAGTAGGGTTCATTTTACCGTTTTTATAATGCAATATATGAATTCACAAGAGACTAGTGACGTAATAATCAGTAACTTCAAGCATCCAATACAATCTTTTATGTTTCAAACAAATCATTTTAAGTCAAAATAAAAAAGAGGTGGGTGAGAGAGCACTGGCATATTAGTCATTCACTGTGAGAAGGCAAGTGTATGCTCTCCCCAAAGAGGCTAGAAGCTCTTCCCTATGCACAAAAAGGTTTTTTTCTTTTTCTTTTTTAGTTGTAGTTTTTATTTTTATGTAGTGGCCTCATGCACACTAGGCAAGTGCTCTACCACTGAACCACAACCCTGGCTCCCACAGAAGAGTTTTCATTTAGCAAAATTACCAAACTAAAAGTTGGATATAGTGAGAAAGCCAATTCACAGCAAGTTATTTCAGAAAAATGTCTACAGCAGACAAGAAAGAGCTTTCCCTGTGCCCCACTTGAGTTAGGTGGATTTTGATTTCCTAACATCTGGGAACATGAGTCTACTTTCATGGAAATAAAACACAAGGAACTGTCATAAAAGTTACAGCTTGTCGCCGGGCACAGTGGTGCACACCTGTAATCATAGCAGCTTGGGAGGCTGAGGCAGGAGAATCACGAGTTCAAAGCCAACCTCAGCAAAAGCGAGGCGCTGGACTGGGGTTGTGGCTAGTGCTTGCCCAGCATGCATGAGGCACTGGGTTTGATCCTTAGCACCACATAAAAATAAAATTGGGTCCACCTACAACTAAAACAAATATTAAAAAAAAAAAAAAAAGTGAGTGCTTAACAACTCAGTGAAACCCTGCTCTAAAGAAAATACAAACTAGGGCTGGAGATGTGGCTAAGTGGTTGCAGGCCTCTGAGTTCAATCCCCAGAACCAAAAAGAGCTACAGCTTGTAAGAATATTTTTCATAGCAGAACAACAATGGTATACACATCTACAGAGGTAAAATGTACAAAGGACAATTTGGAATCAATTAAGTATATCACAAAATATTATCAGCAGTAAGTGCTCAGCTTCCATTCTTAATCCTTTGAAAATTAACATTTTGTTAATGACAGGGCAGACATACTTCCAACTAGAGACAACAAACACTTGAGGAGTTTATGCCAAGAGTCTTGCCTATTCCTGGAACCAAGTGGTTCCCTAGGAGAAGTACAACTGTGTCAGGAGTCTGGTAAAGGAATTAAGCCTAGAGCTAAAGAACAAACTGGACAGAGGGCTCCACAAGAGAACCTGCCCGGGGGGAAAGCATCTAAGTGATTCCCCACACAGAGATACATAAAATTAGATCCATTTCTGATAATGGTAGAAAATTCAGGGAAACAATGACTTTAAGTAAAATAGATGAAAATAAACATACTCTAGAAAGAATATATACTGTAAGACTCTATATCAAAATCAGGTTATAAATTATTTTGTGTCCAGGTTCTTCTAAAACAATATCTCCCTTTATGCCCCCTAAATAAAAGGGTAAGACCATTACCCTTAAATATATTATTTTTAAGGCACAATGGAAACTGAAGCCAAGCGAAGTTAAGTCTTTGCCCAGAAATAAAGTGACAAAGCTGAAATAACGCACATTTACTAATGTAAATCAGTGACAAGCACCCCATGCCCCAAAGAAAAATCCATTACAGCCTTGTAACTGACAACCTAAGAACCTACAGTAGCCACAGTTATTGAGTCACATACCTTATTCTCCTGGCCCCACTGCCATATGCTAGGAGCTTGCATGCCAAAGAAAGCAAAAGGGTCCTTGCCAACAATGATCAAGCCTATTAATACGAGTTTGAAGATTGACAGGAAAGAGGCTATGTGTCTATCAAAAGAAAAAAAAAAAGAAGCCATAATTTCTCTTTAAAGTTTAATATTCAAGTACATGTATATAAACATTTTCTACAAATCTAAGTTACTAATCATTAAAAAGCAACTAAAGTTTATTGTACAGTTTTAAAACAAAATGTTTAATCTTTTAAGTTAATCTAAAAATAAAATTGAAAGTTATATAAATTGGCCTTTAAAAACATTATCATTTTAAGACAGTACAGAACTTTATATCACTGATCCTCTATAAAATTTTGGGAAGGTGGGGGTATAATTCAGTATTAAAGAATATGCTTAGCATGTGTGAAGTCCTGGGTTCAACCTCTAGTATCAGTAAAAGAGGGGATTCTTAGCCTATTTCCACATTAAAACTACATAAGCAAACACTTCTTTTAAAGGGTTGTCATCTCTGAAACAACCTCAATTCCTTCTTGCAGAAAAAGTCTATATAAGCTTGCTACTTATAAAGTAGCATTCTCTGCATACTACTGTAACCAATTAAGAAATTACAATAATCAAAGAAAAGTGATTGAAACAATTCACAAACGCTTGTAAAGTCAACTAAATTGTTTCCCTTTTAAGTTACTGAAGTTTACTTACCTATAAATTGGTTGAGGGAGGTAATTCTCTCCTTCGATTCGGATGTCTGGGTACCGCTGACTAATAACCCGCATGTACTCCTCAAACACCCGCCTGTAACCTCAGGAAACACTGCAGAAAAATAAGTGTTTCCATTAGGGTTGAGAATACACCTAGATTTATTCTGCAGTCAGAAAAAGGCTAAAAAGTATTACTAAGATTAAATTTCTTTCTCAAGATCCATCATAAATTAATGACTGAACCCATATGATGAATACAGGGAGTTTTCTTCCTTTTTACAAATTTAAGTTACTTTACCTTCAAATAACTGCTCCCCCATTATAAAAATCAAAACTTTTATAACTTTGGACTATTGTTAGACAACAGCAAATACCTATTCTCTCTCTCTCTCACACACACACACATACACACACATATTCAGTATAACTCACATATCACTTTGGCCTTTAAAAAAAAATCAGTTATATGAAAACAACTCTCATTCATCTGAAATAGAACTTTTAAATATGGGTTGCAAAAGTTTATAAAGAACATCAAGGTATGAGACATGAAACTGGCTTTCATTCCACTCTGCCCCAACTTGGGTAAGTTAGTTTTGCACAATCATAAGAGAAACTTAGGCTGGACTATTAGATCCCTTCTTATGCTAAAATTTAAATCTACTTTGTGAAGGAAAACAAAGACTGGGAAGGTAATTCTCAGCAACATGAAATGACTCTGGAAATTAAGCCAACAGCATCTAATCTTCTCCATGACAAAAGTCTCTAAGCAATTTACTTTCAGATGCAAGCTGCCCCAGCAAGAATAGGAAAAGATGCTACCAAGAGCATATCTGGAGAAAAGGAGAAAAAGAGCTTGCAAATTCAGGCAAACTGTCAAGCACTTAAGTTTACTAGGTTCTCAATTAAGGAATACATAAATACCATAAAGTGACAAAGTCACCACTTGGTACAGAGGAAGCAGGGTCAGTAAGTTACAGTGGAGTAAAACCTAAGAAAAAAACCCCAATGACCACCATTACCAACCCAAGTTGGAAAAGCAGAGTTTATACTGTGATAGGGTGAAACAATGTAAATGTTAGTAGATCCCATGTAAGAAAACCTGCTTTTTAAAAAAAGCTACACATGGTGGTGCACACCTGTTAATTCCAAATCCCAGCTACTTGGAGGCTAAGGCAAGATGATAGCAAGTCTGAGGCCAGCCTTGGCGACTCAGTGACACCTTGTCTCAAAATAAAACAAAAAAAAGTGAGGTTGGGGATGTAGCTCAGTGGCAGAGTGCTGGCTTACCATGTCCAAAACCCTGGGTTGATTCCTAGCACTTCCAAAAGAACAAAACAAGGCGGGGTGGGGGTGGGGGGCGCTCAGTGGTAGAGGGCCTCTCAGTTCAATCCCCAGCATCAAAAAAGAGTGAAAGAGGACTGGGGTTATAGATCAGCAGTAGAATGCTCACCTAGCATGTGGGAGGCCCTGGGATCGATCCCCAGTACCACATAAAAATAAATAAATAAAGGTATTATGTCCAAATACAACTAAAAAATAAGTATTAAAAAAAAAGAGGGTAAGACAAATTTGACTGTCATTCTTTAGAGAAAATATTTCCTTTATTGTTAGAATGAAATTTTTTCAAGAGTAAATCTCTAAAAACATATGAATTTTTTTCAGAGATAAACCTGGCGTACACAACATCTTTGTTTGTATGTGGTGCTGAGGATGGAACCTGGGCCACAGGCATACCAGGTGAGCGCACTGCCGCTTGAGCCACATCCCCAGCCCTCCAGATGCCTTTTCTAACATCCACCTAGCCTAATATTATTATTACATTATATTTTTTATTCTTTTTAATCAATATCCTGAGCTTTTTTTCTGAGTTCATATTACTAATCTGATGTAATTCCAAATTTATAGAGTAAGAATGGTGCAAAGATCCTAGGTAAATCCTATACCAGATCACCAGGTATTAGTATTCTGCCATAAGTTTCTATAATAAAAGTTTAATATTTCTTTTGTTCTGAAGCTATTACAAAAATAACCTAGACAACCTTAAGCCTAACCATCTTAAAAACCAAGAAATGCCACCTGATTTCAATGCCCAAATTGGCACTGGTGTGCTGATTATCTAAAATAATAGTATTTAACTTTTTTTTTGTACCAGGGATTGAATCCAGAGGCAGCTTAACTACTGAGCCCCATTCCCAGACCCTTTTTCAATTTTAAATTTTGATTCAGGGTCTCACTAATTTGCTTTGGGCCTCACTAAGTTGTTGAACTTGTAACCCTCCTACCTCAGCCTCCCGAGCCCCTGCAATTACAGGTGTACACCAAAGTATTTAACTTTTAATGCAATATTTGAGAATGAGAGACTTGGTTAATTTAGTTGAAACTTCTTTTTCATAGATGAAAGGGGAGAAAATGAAGCCCAGAGAGATCAAGTAACTTTTCCAAGTATACATTCATCTAAGATTTCACTTGTTCAGTTATCTATGGAACGCCTATCACACATCAAGCACTGTAATTAGGCAGTGGTTTTTAGCAGTTGACACTGATAGATGCTGCCCTTAGTATCAGGACTGAAATATAGCCGGATTTTATGATTCGGGATCCTGGGCCTTTTCTACCTGACACCAAATACAACAGCTACATGAAGAAGAGCCATCCTTTCCTGTATCTGGGAAGTCTGCTCCCCTTCCCCACAGTGCCAGCACTGGGTACCCACAGAGCTGGACTCTGGACTGCAGAGATCTTTGAGGCTCCTTCATGATGACAATACAAAGACTCTCCACATAGGAAAGTCAATCTTGTGGGCTCCCAGCAGTACCTAAAGGAAAGAGGCCCAGCTGGAGAGGCGTGTCTGAGTGCAGGAAACACTGCTGGTCAGACTCCTCCCAGTGACCCACTTTCTCAGCTATGTGCTTAAAAGCCTAAATCGACCCTTTGTTCTTCTAATTTCAAGTCTTCAGTTAAGTTTCAGACCTTGCATGAAATTCCAAATAGAAATGGCCTGTAATCTCACAGTCCAAAAAAAGATTTTAGGCTAATACTTTTCTATTTCTGAAGAATGAAGTGTTTCTGAGGCTGCCACACATGGTTTGACATGTTGCTTGTGCAATTCCTCTTTGTATTTGCCTTCAGACTAGTGAAGAAAAACCAAAGAACTTTTTTCCAGTACAGTTGTTTTCCCCCCAAATAATTTTCCCATCTTAAAAGCACTAATCATGACTACAAACAGATGTTTTCCAAGATGAAACATACCTAGGGCTTGCTGAGGTGGCCATCGCTAAATTTTTTACAGTCACAGATGGTAAAGAGCTAGTAACCATTTCACCTCTGGCATCAAACCCAGCTCTAATTACTCCACTCACTCTGGCTCAAGGAGTACATCTAATCCCATACATGTGAACATAATAAAAATGCAGCAATGGCTGTCTATTCCTGCTGCCACCAAAGGTTCTTGAAAAATAAGTCTAATTCTTGAAAAGAAATCTTAAAGTCTCACCACTTTGCAAAACCCTTTCTAGTAATAGAGACAACTTACTATAAAGGACTCAAATATTGCTACTGTTTGAGTTAAAATAGTTTTCCCACAGTACTTTCCCTAAAGATTTTGCAAATATATTAGATGTAATGTAATGATCAGAAAGGAAGTTTGAGGAACAGAGAAAAAACTCTTGTCCATGATATTTCAAACAGATACTGTGCTTTTAAAGTCCATCATGTCTCCTCATTCACAGTACCAATAATTTCACTTCTCTCTACTACATCTGCTGCTAACTGAAGTCAAATATCTACTTTCATCAAACCCAAACCTGTCCCACACTCCTACCTTTCACAGCCCCCATATTAAAAGAAAGACTGGGGCTGGGTCTGTGGCAAAGTGGTAGAATGTGGTAGAATGCGTGCCCCACATCACAAGGATCTGGTTTCGATTCCCAACATTACAAAAAAAGAAAGAAAAAGAAAAGAAGATACCATTAACAAAATCGTAGACACTGATTGCTATGAAGTAAATACTTGTGATTTTCTGTTTTCGTTATCTCTTCTACTCACCCTTCCCCTTTTATTAGCAATATCCACCCCACCGCCTGACCTGCTACAGGATTGGGTCCTATTTACATGAGACCAAAACCTAGCACATGTTCCAGAAATGCAACCTTCAGGAGAAGGTCCACAGCTTCTTTTCTAGAAAAGAAGAATGTTGATTTTAAAATGTGACTAATAAGTGACATTTAACACTAGTCCTGCTGGATGGAGGAAAGTCAATCTTTCAATAGGACTGAGAAGAGAAGATAAGCCAAACTTCAGAGAAAAAGTGTACATTTTACTGAGTAAAGTACAGATATGAATCAGAAATGTGAACAAAGCCTTCTCAGGTTTTTGAGTTCCCCATTTCAGTCTTTGATGCCCTGTGGCTTCTGCCTTTGGGCTCAAGACCATTCTTTTAGAAATCTTTAAATGCATTCCCAATCACTGTCTATCCTCATTCAAATAGGTTTCTACTACTTGCATCCCAAAGTTTTCAACTAATATTTTCTGCACACCTCTAAGAAAATCATAAAGATGTTTTACAAATACTAGTTTCTGTCTACAGCACTAATCATCCCTAGCAGCTCTTTGATTATTGAAAACTGACTGCTACATTTTTAGATGTCTCCTTGTTGTGTTTGGTATAAGGTAGTAACAGACATCATGTGGAGCACATCACTTGCTCTAAGTGTTTTAAGCAATAAAATATGAACAAGGTGCTCCATAAATCACACAAGAAACAAGATGCTCAAGGAGCAAATAAGAAGCTAATCTGATAAATTACTTTTTTAAAAGATGCAAGCAGCTGGAGAGGATTAGGAGAGAGAGTAGAATTAACTGGTCATAACTTTCCTAGCCTTGTGTTTATATACATGACCAGGGTGACTCCACTTCATGTATGACCACAAGAGTGGGAACCTAACAGAATAAGTTATACTTACGTATATTCTGCCAAAATACATTCTACTGTCATGTATAACTAGGAAAAAAAAGGATGCAAGCAGAATTTCTCATACACTTCAGACTAAGATTAAAAAACATAAATCAGAACATGTTCCTTTTTCAATTTTTTTTTATTATTATTTTTTTTAGTTGTAGTTGCACCCAATACCTTTATTTACATGTGGTGCTGAGGATGGAATCCAGGGCCTCGCATGTGCTAGGCGAGCGTTCTACCACTCAGCCCCAGCCCCTTCTTTCTTTCTTTTTTTTTTTTTTTAAGAATTGCAAAAACAACACTAAAGAGGTAACAGCTTATCAGATTAAGAAACTGTGTGATGAGACAGCTGACTTCCTTTCCAGTGCCCACCATAAGAACAAACACAAATCCTGAAGTGGCTTTGGAGTAGTTCCAACTCCTGGCTGCTACAGTGAGTGTGCTCAACTGGCACCTGAAATGAGCCTGCAGGTGAAATTACAAAAGGGGGAGAAGACAATTTAAAAAAGCACCCAAAAGAGCTTCCTAGTTTGGGCAATAAATTAAAACAGAACACAATATATGTTATTTTCTTATTAGTATAATGACTTACTAAAATGCAATAAGGGCGAATTTTATGGCATATGAATTATATCTAAATTTTTAAATGTATAAAAAAAGATAAAAACTAAATAATAAATGTAGGACTTTGACAAAGAGACAATTCCTTCAAAATAAAGATAAATCAGGGGCTGGGATTGTGTCTCAGTGGTAGAGCACTCGCCTACCATGTATGAGGCACTGGGTTTGATACTCAGTACCACATAAATGTAAAATAAAGATATTGTGTCCACCTAAAACTAAAAAAATAAAAAAAATTTAAAAAGCAGATAAATCACTATTTATCAAATATCTTTATTGAGTCACTTTGAATGGCTGCATACAATATAACTGTTAATAAAAAAAAAAATACTTTCCAAGTAAAGTGATCAAATTCCTTCCCCAGCAAGAACTTAAGCAATTTATAAATTGGGGAGGAGAGGTTGCCACAGGGCCAACCACGGTAGCCTACAAAATACTGTACCCCCCTTTTTTTAAAGCAAATATTGACTGTTGACAGATATTCTAAGCTCCAAAGATAAGCATCAAGCAAAACACAAAAATTTATGCATCTTTGCCACTGGTAATGTTCTAATAGCAAATAATGCTATAGTTTGTTAGTTGATAATATCTGAAGCTGTTTCTCTTGTCTTGCTTGAGAATAGAGAAGGAAAAAAACCTGAGGGATTATTAAAAAAGTCACAAAATTAAAGAGCAGAAAAGTAACCAAAAGATTAAAAATAAGAGCAACTTCAAAAACAATCTGCAATAAGCAGAAAAAGAGATGTGGAGGATTGCAGGAAAACTCAAAATCAAAAAGCAGAATTAAAACATATTTTGAGGATCCAGCAGATCAAAACCACAATGAACTGTGAACTTACATGTACTAGGATGGCTACCATCAGAAGAATAGAACACAGCAAGTATTGGTGAGGGTGCAGTGACTGGGATCCCTGTGCATGGCTGGGGCAAATGTAAAGTGGTGTAGCCATTAAGGAAAACAGAATGGAGGTGCCTAAAATTTTAAAAATTAAGAGTTACCATATGATCCAGCCACTATGGTTTGAATAGAATCTGTTGCCTTCAAATGGCATGCTAAGATGTGACTGCCAGTGTTGGGAGGGGAACCTTCAGAGGGGTCCAGACTTGAGAGGAGTTAATTCTGGGAGAAGAGCTAGTTGTGATAAAGCAAGTCTGCCTGCTGTGCCTTCTCTCTTTCTGGCTCACTCCCTTTTGCCACTGGTGAAGTAGCATGGGCTTCGCCAATTTCGGAGCCAGGCTTTTAAGACTTCCAACTTCTAAAACCTTCAGCCAAAATAAACTTCTTTCCTTTGTTAATGACAGGTTTCAAGTATTCTGGTTCTGTAATGTTAAAAAAAAAAAAAAGAAGAAGACACAGGTTGCTGGGAGCCATTAGCCAAGTAAGTATGACAATTTCCTTGCCAGCGTACCCCATGTTGCAGTGACATTGAATGTACTTAACCTTGCTCAAGGACCAAGGCAGATTAGGATGTTCCCGGTTTTAAGATAATCTTGTTTAGGGCGTTCCCAGTTTAGGTTCCAGGTTTAAGGTTTAAGATTATTCCTGCTGGGAATAGGGCGTATCTTGCTGCCTGAGTTCCCCTTGAGTTCTCACGGGATTCAGACAGTATATTTTGGAGATAGAAGCCCAGTGGAGGTGAATTTGGGAGAGAAGGAGGATTTGGGAAGAGAACGTGGATTTCCCCAGAACGTGATTGTAGACGGCTGGTGTGAGTTCGGGAATAAAGAGTTGCTGTTTGAATCTACAAGCTGTGTGGTGGCTCGTGATTGTGTGCCCAGCCAGACTGCGGCATTTGTGCCCAGCCAGACTGCGGCAACAGGTGATCCTACTTGTAGGTGTATATTATACAAAAGAATTCAAAGCAGGATCTTTTTTTTTCCCCCTTTTTTGTGGTGCTGGGGATTGAACCAAGGGCCTTGTGCATGCAAATCAAGCACTCTACCAACTGAGCTATATATCCCCACCCCTCAAAGCAGAATCTTGAAGATATATTTGTATACCATGTTGATCATAGCATTGTTGACTACTGTGAAATAAAATGTCTATCAGCTGATAAATAAAGAAAATGGCTGGATTTATTTATCTACATACAATGGAATACTATGCTGACTTAAAAACGGGGAAATCCTGTCATCTGCTACAACATGGATGAAATTTGAGAGCAAAACACTTAAAAAAAAAAAAAAAAAACTGTATGATTCCATACACCAATAAAGTATCTAAAGTGGTCACAACCAGGGAAGAAAAGAGAGGGGAGTTAGTGCTCAGTAGGGATAGAGTCTCAGTGCTGCAAGATGAAAAAGTTCTAAATCTCCTGCACAACAAAACGTGAATATACTCAACGATAATGAACAGCGCCCTTCAAAAAGGTTAATACGATAAATTGGATGTTATACATTTTTACCACAATAAAAAATTTTTTTTTCAAAAACATATCTTGAAGTCCTAAGGGGAAAATGATGTGGTAGAAAATTGAAACTGGTATAGAAGGCCAATAAACAAAAATTACAAAAAAATCTGAATAGTATCCATAATGAATTGATCAGATTTTGTTTCCTATTAAAAAAAACAAGAAGAAAGAAAAGAAAACCTTTCTGAGAGCCCACCAAACATTTACAACTACTGAGCATCATTAGGTCACAGAGAAAACCCAATAAGCAAAAAAAAGCAAATATCATTTTGGGATAAAATAGAAAAATTTAAAAATCCACTTTATGATGTTCCAGAAGTTTTAACTAATTCAAGTATATCAAAATTTAAAATGTGATACCTTTGACATAATCACATTATGCTTCTATGGGTTTGTTTTATGGAAACAATGGAGTGAATATGCAAAGGTATTTAAGAATATTTATCTCAACAAGTAACTTTATGAACAATTCAGGAAGGCCCTGGTTAAATAAGGGCACACTCACTCTATGCAATGTTATGCCTATGGATGGAGAGCTATATTTACAGACATGAAAAGTGTGGGGTACGCTTTTAAAAAGCATACAATTATGAGCTTACTCATGTAAAATTACATCACACCGTGTCATTCTGAAGGAATGCTGCACAGTATAAAGGGTACCTTACTTTCCATTTCCATTTTTGGTCCCCTCCTCCTGCTGTATGCTAAGTCAGCTTCGTTTGTATAGTTCTAGCTTGTGCAGCCCTTTCTCTCGATCTCCTGGAGTTCCCTACACCCTTCAAGACTTGATCTCCATCTGCTCCTCTGCAAAGCCTCCCAGCTCCAGGAATAAGGGAGCCTTCTTTCCTCTAACCCTCATTTACACATCTCATTGAGAACACTTATTCTTTTTACTATAAATACTGGTATATCTGTCTCTCCTATTTATTGTAAAAAAAAGAAAAAAAATCACATCTTCCTAAGAATTGAAAAAAAGGGGGTAAACAAGTGGCATGGGAAAAGGAAGCATAAGCAAAAAAGTTTAGTGTATGTCACTATCACTAAGAGAACCGATTATCAGTGGTTCGAAGCAAAACCGACATAACAAGAAGTCTTCCTCAGCAATTCCAAGCTGCACCTGTCATGAAGAGGAATGTGAAAACAAGACTGCCCTTTTAGGAAAACAGGGAAAGTGACCATCAGAGAAGCCAGAGGGCTCCAACTACACTCTTAACTGGCAAAGAGAGAAAAGAAGATAAACAAATATATGCGCTTTCACTTTCTTCCTTTAAGTCTTCTAACAGTACAACATAGAATATCAGAGGTAAATGGAAAGCAACCAACATTCTCTCATTATACATATGAACAAGCTGAGTGCTGATGAGATGACTCATTTACCAAACATTACTCAGAGCATAAGGGTTAGACAGAATAAGAACCTGGTCTCCAAACTGCTAGTCCAGAAAATGAGCGGTTCCTGTTCAAGACAGTCAAAATTTATAGGGATATCCTGGATTAAAAAAAATATATTTTTAGTTGTAGATGGACACAGTAACTTTATTTTGCTTATTTTTTTTTTTATTGGTGCTGAGGATCCAACCCAGTGCCTCATATGTGTGAGGCAAGTGCTCTACCACTGAGCCACAACCCCAGCCCTATCCTGAATTTTTACATGATACATTTGACTTGATTTTCTAACCGTCATCTAATGGCAAACTGTAAGAAAATGATGTTTCAATTTTCTGTAATAGAATATGAAACTTTAAAATCATTCAGTCATATTTTACCTACATCTAAAAGCTTTGAACTAAGCACTTCATTCATTATTAAGGAGAGACAACTATTATGTGCACAATGTTCAATTAGATGTTGCAGCTTTCTGTTCTGTAAAAAAAAAAAAAAAGGCAAAAAATTCAAAGCAAACAAAATTATAAATTCCATATAAACTTTATAAAATTTTAAAAATCTAAACCATCAATAGGTGTAGCCATTACCATTTTTTTCCTCTGACATTCTACCACAAATAATAGTCTGCTGTTATTTGATTCCAATATGCATATTTAGTTACCATCATAAAAAAAAAAAAGAAACAAAATTAAAACCCACAGGATTTATCTTATGACCATTACTGTGACATAAATGGTAGTATATTTTCTTTCTAAATGATATATAAAATAATAGTGCATCCAACAATCCATTGTATCTTTGGTTTGGCGAAATACAGCATCTGCTAACTTAACTTTTCTAGTTTGTTACTACAGGTATTCTGGAATGATTAACATTTCTTTATGGAGTTTTTGTTCTGACTATTACGTTTTCAAAGTTCAGGATTCCAAACCCAGGTACAGCGGAGCACAGCTATAATCCCAGCTACTAGGGAGGCTAAGGCAAGGGGGATTCAATCTTGAGGCCAACCTGAGCTACTGAGCAAGACCCTCTCTTAAAATAAAACAATTATAAAAAGGACTGGGAATGTGAGACTTGTCTACTAGGTGCAATCCTCAGCACGTTAAGAAATAAGTAGATAAAAATAAATCAAGACTCCTTCTCTTCCTTCTCACCAAAAAACTTTTGTCTTCATTCTGGGGAATGGCATAGCATCATCGCCAAAGAAATCATCTTGGACAGTTCTCACTTCAGGACATCTCTCCAATATCCTTGGGGGGTGGGGGGGATTGGTTCCAAGACTTGCCCCCCAATACCAAAAATCTGCATATGTGCAAGTCTCTTATATAAAACAGTGTAGTATTTGCATACAACTACCCACAACCCCCTGTATACTTTGAGTCACCTCTAGATGACTTACAGTACCTAAAAGTATCAATGCTGTTAATAGTTGTGCTGTAGGGCATGATGACAAGAAAAACTTGTGTTTGTGTTCAGTACACATGCCACTTTCCCCCCTCAGATATTTTTGATCCAAGGTTGGCTGAATCCATAGATATGCAGCCCACAGTTACAGAGGACCAATTGTAATTCATCACCCACAGCTGCTAAATTTCTCTCTCAGAGAGCTCTCAAACCTCTATGCATTCCCCCGACCAGCTCCCTAACCCAAGCTCCATCATCTCTTCCATGGACAACTCCAGAAGCCCCACTCCGTGCCTTCCCATAATGAAGCTAGCTGGTCTCTCTCACACAGGGCCTGACAGACACTCAAAGTCCTATGCCTCTTGCTCTTTGAAGTCGGCTGGGCTTCTCATGTAAACTCTGTTCTTTCCTGCCACTGTCCATTATTCCCATTACCTATAAAGCTCATTCCAAATAAATCTTATCACTTGAATCCCAGTTTAAAATTTGCTTCCTGATCCCAACTAGATTACTCTCATACCACCTAAACTGCAGCTAGAACTTGGATGTCCTACAATTACAGCAGTGGGTAATTAACAAAATTTGACAATTCTGCCATATTCTGCTTATGTTTTGAAATCTTAACTTCATTTAACCTACTTTTCTCAGTAGTAATCCAACTGTCAAATGTTCAAGTAAACATCAACTGTAAAGGTTGTAGTCAGTAATCTTTTTAAACTGCAGCAACTACAGATTTGATTACATGTTAAATCATATACATGGAAAAAAATAAACATATGCCAAATATCATCTCTTTGAATACACACATAAAATGCAAAGCAAACAAAGTTAACAAGGGAACTGTAAGCTCCATTAGAGAAGGTTTTTATGCAAGTGTGGTGCTTCGGTGGGCCTCCCACATGCAAGGCATGTGCATGACCACTGAGCTACATCCCTAGCCCTTTTTATTTTATTTTGGGATAGGATTGCCCAAGCTGGCCTTAAATTTGCAATCCTCCTGAGACAGCCTTCTAAGTAGCTGAGATTACAGGTGACCACTGTGCAGGGCAAGAACTTCCTTTCAATGCTTAGTAACCTAAATAACCAGAACAAATTTTTCACAAATATAAAATCAATGTCTTCAAAATTACCAAATTCTATCGTTCAAACAACCAACAAAAAAGCCAAAGACTCAGATACAAAGAATAATACTGAACCATTTTTGCAAACTTTATGAGGTATCACACCTGTCTCATTCACCAGGAAATCTTTGAGTACTAATAAATTTATTCAAAAAGTATACATGAACACAGAGTAGGAAATGCTGTCACAAGCCTGACCTCTCCCCAATTTGATTCCATTGTGTGCTGTACTGCTATTTCATTCTAACAATTATAAAAATGGTGTAATTACCAGATATGTTGAACTATAGTTATTTAGCAAAAACTACATCTAATAAATTCAAAACACAGAGCAAAGTAAATCAATTGAAAGTAAAAGTAGTGCTTTCATAAATGTTAAGAAAAACCTCATTTCATAGCATTGAGATTTCAAACAAAATTTCATTTTTCATGCATTTTATCCTGAACGACATTAGCTTCCTCTCCTTTCCCAAACTTGCAAATGAATGTTCAAGAATCTAACAAAACCAGAAACTTAATATTCACTTTATTACAAACAGATTAATCTCTGCAGGGGAAAAGCAACACACAAGCAGCTAAATTTATCTCTATTTAGTAGGACATAATACAAGTTACTTCCCATGTGCATATTTAAAAAAAAAAAAAAATGGAAGCAGGGCATAGGGGCACACGCCTGTAATCTGTGGCTCAGGAGGCTGAGGCAGGAGGATCAGAGTTCAAAGTCGGCCTCAGCAAAAAAAAAAAAAAAGTAGGACGCTAAGCAACTCAGTGAGATCCAGTCTGGAAATAAAATACAAAACAGGGTTGGGGATGTGGCTCAGTGGAGCACCCTGAGTTCAATCTCCACTACCCCTCCTCCCCCCCCAAAAAATGAAAGCACTTTTGTTATGTAACATATTCAGAATGACTGCAAATGAAACTCTGTAGACTTCAGAAACAAGTCATATTTAAAACAAAATTTTTAAAAAGTTAAGCATCTAGATATCAAGTTATGAATTTTTTAAAAAGCTCAATGAGCACCCCTTCATGGTTATACACATACTCAGAAGGCTGAGGAAAGGAGAAAAACAAGTCCAAGGCCATCCGGAGCCATTGAAGGAGACCACCTATTAAACTGAAAAAGGGCTGGGCATGTAGCTCAGTGGTATAGTTTGCCTAGCATGTACAAGGCCCTGGGTTCAATCCTTAGTACGACAAAAATAACCAACCAAAAAAACCTCATATGAAGTCCTGTGTGCCCTGCCCTATATTTTGCTTACATATTTTGAAAACCTTGTTATGAATAACTTCAGTAGAAGGTACACCTTAAACTGTAACAAGAATTCCAGTGCATGAAAATCTAAAAGAGTATTTTGAAAAGGCAAAAGCACAAGCAAGAAATAGGACAGTAGAATATAGAAAAATATAACTAGAAAAGAGCACTCTTTTTAAAACCACTTTCACACTTAATCCTTAACAATCTTTTAGGTTGTTAAAATGATCACCACTTTGTAATTTAAAAAAAAAACAAAAAAACAGTAGAGTGTGTGCTCCGCATGACTAGGTCCTGGTTGGCTCTCCAGGACGCGCACACACCCTCAGACCCTACTGTCATTTCTTAGTTATTATATGAAACATGACATATTCCAGACACACAAATACCATAAAGTTCTTTTCTGTGATTCTTGTAACCAGAAATAAATAACAGTTTTCATTCCAAAAATAGTTTCACCATCTTATTTTGACTCTGGTTCAAATGTCACAAACTTAAAAAAAAAAAAAAAAAAAAATCCTTGGTTTTCAATGATGAGGCCAAACGCAGGTGGAAGGCGCGGCACCGGACTCGGGGGCCGACCCAAGGGGCTGGGAAGCGATTTGGGACGAACCGGGGCAACGCCGACATTCCAAAGGCTAGGGCTCCGCGGGCGCGTGGCGGTCCCCACCTTGCGACCCAGCCGCCGCCCGCAACCCGGGCACCGCCGGTGTACCACCGCGGCAGGGCGAACAGTCCCGCCGCTCGAGCAACGGCTCCCACCCAGGGCCGCCGCGGTTACTGAGGCCCGGCGCTCCGGGTCGGCCCCGGCGGGCGACGAGCCGCACCCGCTGCGCTGAGCGCCGGCGTGGGCTCCGCGTGACGCCGCCAGCGGCCCTCGTCCGCGCCCGCAGCGTCCACCCTTCTAGCGCCCTCCCGCCCCGTCCCGCCTTCCCAGCCGGCAGAAGGCAAGCGAGCGGTTGTACCCGAGACCCGAGCGCGGCCGCGGCGGCCCACCAGGGGCCCACTGCGGAGGGGCGCCGGGAAGACGCAGCGGAGACGCGGCGTCTAGGCCGCGAAGCCGGGGCCTCGCGTAAAACGCGACGTCAGGGCCGGAGCACCACTCACCAAATCTGGAACTTGAGCAGCGGCCCCGTAGCGTACTGCATCTTTAACCTCTTGCTGGGCACGCCGCCCAGGTTGGCCGAGGCCTCGCTCCGGGCCACCGCCGACGCCGCCACCAGGAGAAGCAGCAGAAGCCTCATCTTACTCGAGACTGCCGCTGCGGCCGCCTTCAGACTGAGACTGCGGCCGCCCAGAGCCTTGCCGCTGGCGGCTCCCCACGGCGCAGGCGCGGTCCGCAGAGGGCGGGAGGGAGGTCGCGCCGCGCCTGCGCGCCCTCGCCCGCGCGGCTCGGGGAGGGAGCCCGGAGCTGTGCGGCTGCTTCACCCGGCACCATCTTGGATGTGTGCAGAGGAAGGCGAGGGGCGGCAGGTGCAGCGGGGCTTGCAATTACTGCCTGCTGCAGGCTGGGGTCTGCGTGCAGCTGCCCGAGAAAGGAGTGCCTTCTCTGCCCAGTTCATTCATTGCCTTTTACTCCCTACTTCCTTTCTCGACCTTCTCCCTTCGTTTTTTGCTCAGTGATCTTGGGAGAATCTCTTTGCCTTGCTTTTCTTCTCATTTGTAAACACCTGATGACCTCACTCATTGTTACGTTTGAGAACAGTGAAAATTCATATCAAGGAAAAAAGATGACCAATAATCTATTCTTATAATAAGGAACCGGTATCTAAAAACACAAATGCATCCTTAGAAATCTTCTAAAATTTATTTTCTATTTTTTCTTTCATTTAGATCTGGTTTTTCTAAAAAACAAAAACAAAACCTAGCAAACTTTCAAAAATAATTCTTATTCGATTTGCTTATTCTGCCGTTGATTTTTAAACTTTAGACTTTTCTCCCCAGCAGTTCCAGGTTCACAACAAAATCGAGCTCCAGGCACACGTAGCCTATGTGCCCCATTATCAACAGCCCTTTCTAAGGTGGTAGGTAGTTATAAAGGACAAGCCCACATCGGCACATCATTATTCCCCTAAGGTGGGATAGAAGAAGTAAAAAACAGAAAGAAATCCTAAAGAAAGGGCAAGGAAGCCGGGTGCAGTGGCGCATTCCTGTAATGCCAGTGGCTCTGGAGGCTGAGGCAGGAGAATTGCGAGTTTTCAAAGCCAGCCTCCGCAATGGGGAGGCACTGAGCAACTCAGTGAGACCCTGTCTCTAAATAAAATACAAAATAAGGCTGGGGATGTGGCTTAGTGGTTGAGTGCCCCTGAGAAAGAAAGAAAGGGAGGGAGGGAGGGAAAAGCAAAGAAATTTGTTTTTTTGTTGTGGTGCTGGGGATTGAATCCAGGGCCTTGTATATGGCAGGTAAGCATGCTACCAACTGAGCTATTTCCCAAGCCCGGAAATCTAGTTTTAACCTGAGGTTTCTGCCTACCTTTCCAAGCCTGTCACTCCTAAAGCCAAGCTCTAGCCCAGATCTGTCACTCCCAAATTTCTGGGACATCTGAACATCTTGCAGGTAACCATAAATTCCCTTACTTATAATTACCTTATGCACTGTTAATTAGCCCACTAATATATTAAGCAAACGGCAGATATTTTAAGAAAACCTAAAATTTAGGGGACTTTCCAGTGTTAATTGATCAGATAATGGAGACCATATCAGCCTAAGAATTCTAAGAATGATCAAACCATAAACAATCTTGTGATCACCAGACTGAGATGATTCTTACATTCCTTCCCATACACAGTGCTCACCAAGTTTCCTTTAAAAAAGGAAGTGGGAACCCCAAAATTTGTCTCAATCTTTAGATGGCCCACATTCTCTTCTTTAATGTGTATTTCTTGGTTTATCCTAAGACATCTTTCTCTTGAAATAGCCCACGTTCTCCCTTGAACGTGCATCTGATTTCCTAATGAATCACTGTCCGTGCCTTTACTGATACACCCTGGAAATCAATATTGGCCACGTAGGTCAAGGACTTCACTTTTCCTAAGTTGAGCTCGAGTCTCACTTCTGGTGATTTCTCTGTTGACAACCCAAAATTCAAAGTTTATATTTGGCTTCATTTTTGATGTAGTATATTCTATGGGTTTTGGCAAATGTATAATGACATGTATTTACTATTATAGTACCATACAAAATATTTTCACCATGCTAAAAATCCTTTATGCTCCTTGTCTCCTGTGTAATCCCTGGAAACAGCTGATCTTTTCATTGTTCTGGCTTTGCATTTTCCAGAAGAGTATATATATAGTTGGAATCATAGTATGTGACCGTTTCAGCTTGGCTTCTTTAACTTTCTGGTATGTATTAAGTTTCTTCTATGTCTTTACATGGCTTGATGCTCATTTCTTTTTAGCACTGAATACTATTCCATCATCTGGACATTTATCTATTCATTCACTGAAGGACATCCTGATTGCCTCCAGGTTTTGGCAATTATAAATAAAGCTGCTATGAATATTCATACACAGGTTTTTGTGTGGAACTAGGTTTTTACCTCCTTTGGATAAATACCAGAAAGCCCATTCTGGATTATATGGTATGTCTACTTTTGTTAAGTGCCAAACTGGCTGGGCACAGTGGTACATGCGTGTAATCTCACAGTGACTCAGAAGACTGAGGCAGTAGGATTGCAAGTTTGAGACTAGCCTCAGTAACTCAGTGAGATCCTCAGCAACTTGGCAAGACCCTGCTCAAAATAAAAATAAATAAATAAAAAGAACTGGGGATGTGATTCAGTGATGAAACATCCTTCGGTTCAATCCTCAGTACAAAAAAAAAAAAAAAATTTGCCCCATAGTCTTCCAAAGTAGTTATAAGGTTTTGCAGTCCTGCCAGCTATCAACCAGTTTCTGTTGCTCCCCTTCTTGTCTGCATGTGACATGTGACAGTAATGTTCTGGTTTGGGCCATTTGAATGGGGTATGGTGGTGGGTACTGCATTGTTTGAATCCTCATTCCTCTGATGACATGATGTGGAATATCTTTCCATGTGTTTGCCCTCTATCTTCTTTAGGGAGATGTGGTCAAGTCTTTGCTCTCCCCTCATCTTTTTGTTTTTTTTTTTTTTTTTGGTACTAGAGATTGAATCAGGGGTGCTTAACCACAGAGCCATATCCCTAGCCCCTTTTTTTGTTTATTTAGTTTTGGTTTTTTAATGTGGTACTGGCAATTGAACCCAGTGCCTCACAGATGCTAGGCAAGTGCTCTACCACTGAGCCACAACTCCAGCCCTTTATATATTTTATTTAGAGACAGGGTCTCACTGAGTTGCTTAGGGTTTTGCTAAGTTGCTAAGGGTAGCTTTGAACTTGCGATCCTCCTGCCCCAGCCTTCCACTTTGGCCCATTTTTTAATGAGGCTTTTTTTCTTACTATTGAGTGTTAAGAGTTATTTATTTTGGAGAACAATCCTTCATCAGCTCCAACTTGTACAAATATTTTTATATCTTTTCATTTTCTTAAGATGAATTTTTAAAGTGCACCTATTTAAGGTTTTCAAGATTCTTCCTCAATACCAGGGACCAGTGATATTACTCCCTCTGTAGGAGAACACATTTCATTTTGTAAATGCTTGACTTAAAAATTCTTGGAATATGATTCATTTGCAGCCAACCAGGTATCACTGATAGAGAACAAGCTTAGGGGAAGTATGGCAGGGGACGAGAGGCTAATGCAAGGAGTCTGACAAACAGGAAACCAAGGTGAGTAGCCCAGGGTGCTAAGACAGCAAGTTTTAAGTGAATAAACACATTTTCCATATATGTTCTACAATTTCTAATCCCTCATTGATTTCCCTTTACTACAATCTTTGGAACCCTCTAGTGGCCATATGAAGACATGTGAATAAATGCTTTTCATTTTCAAATTCATAAAAAGATTAAAAAATCTTTAGGAATATTTTTTTTTTACTTCCAATTTAAGATAAATTTAAGGTTAAAAACAAAAACAAAACAATAGCACATACCTCTCTCTCTTCTCAGATCTCAGTGACATTGACATGACAGAAAAGTGCCATGCAAGGTATCCATGACCTCAAAGAAAAGGACCAGTGGTCCAGAGACTGTAAAAAAACATAACCAAAAAAAAAAAAAAAAAAAAAAAAAAGCTCTAAAAAATAGAAAGTAATGGATCCAAAACAATTGGTTTTCCTGTCAGTTCCATGTCCTACCAAAGGTGCAGTGCACACGGAGAGGCTCCAGGGCCCTGAGGCTAGGCCCCCAGTGGGCATGAGAAGCATCACTAGGGGTGGACCCTCTCCTCTGCAGATTCCTGAGCCCTGCAAGGTGCTTTGTACAGACAGTACTGAGCCTCAGACGCCAGACTTCCTCACAGTTCTAAAGAGAAAAAGAAGCTTCCCAGAGGAAGAAGGAAACCTTTAGGTTGGAAATGTGAGGGTCCTGTGCCATCCCAGCATGTTGACAGGAGCCCTGCCTGTCCTGGGACCAGCCACAAGCCCCTTGGTGCCAACAGATCTCACTGAGTTGCTAAGCACCTCGCTAAATTCCTGAGACAGCCTTTGAATTCAGGATCCTCCTGCCTCCGCCTCCTGAGCCACTGGGATTACAGGAGGGAGGGAGGAAGGAAGGAAGGAAGGATGGACCAAGAGCCAGTAATCCCAGCAGCTGGGAAGGCTGAGACAGGAGGATCAAGAATTGAAAGCCAGGGCTGGGGCTGTAGCTCAGTGGTAGAACACTTGCCTGGCATGGGAGGCACTGGGTTTGATCCTCAGCACCACATTTAAAAAAATAAAATAAAGGTATTTTGTCCATCTACAACTAAAGGCATTGTTTTTTTTTTCCTTTTTAATACCTTTATTTTTAAGTGGTGCTGAGGATCGAACCCAGAGTCTTGCACGTGCAAGGCGAACGCTCTACCGCTGAGCCACAACCCCAGCCCCAACTAAAGACATTTAAAAAAGTTCAAAGCCAGCCTCAGCAACAGCAAGGCACTAAGCAATTCAGTGAGACCCAGACTCTAACATTAGTAAGTGACATTAAGTAACTTAATCATGCCTCCATTAAATAAAGACAATGGCCTCAGAGTGGTGGCAGTACCAAAGATGGAAACAGACCGAGAATAAACACAAAGGTGACATGACCCAGCAATCTCACTTCTGGTTTACCTGGTAGAGATCACAAGGGGTGCAACACCTGCATAAGGATGATTATTTTCGTGTTATTTTGTATTCTACAACAAGGTGAGTAAATTTTTCTGTAAAGGTACAGAGAGTCACTGTGTCAGGTTTTGCAAGAACACAATTTGTTGCAACCATGCAACTCTGCAGCAGTGGCAGGAGCAGTGTGGACAGTGTGTTAAGGGGTGTGCATGGCTGTGTTGGCCCCAATGTCACGGCAGAGACTGAAATCTGAATCTCACTAAGTGATTCTGATTTCTCAACCACCTGAAATAGAAATCTACTCTGTGTTGGGCAGGATTTAGCTTAAGGGCTGTAGTTTGCCAAGCCCTGTCTTCCAGCATTGTGTTGCAAAGGCTGCATAGTACTCCATTTTATCATGAGCTTGAGCTTGATACCACGGAACAATGAGCATCCTACTGAGTGTGTTTAGACTGGCAGAATCCAAACTGTGGTGACATACAGAGGGAAAACAGCAGGACTGCAAAATCTCCACCCCTGTTTATGTGGGGAGGGTCTGAATAGTAGATTCTTTCTAGGTGCCAATCATGACAACATGGTAAACCTTAAACAAAAAGCAATTTTTTTCTACATAGGGCACCCATAACAGATACATGTCATATCTCAGTTTCTCACATCAGGTTGGAAAGGTGTGGACGACGAAAGCAACTCAGGACATGACAGGAAGCAGGGAACCCCACTCACTAGGGCAAAATATAAGCCCCAAAGCACACTTCAAGGACCCACCTCCATCAGCCTACCCTCCCTGCCTATAGTTACCACTCAGTTATCCCTGTCCACAGATAGTGTGTTGGGGAGGTTAAGACTCATATAACCCAAACACTTAATCTCTATACTCTTTTGCATTGTCTCACAACAAGCTTTTGGGGAACAAAGCATATCTAATAGGCCCCAAATCCAAATATCATCAGATTGGGGGTTGGGCTTTAACATAGGAATTTGGGGAGGATACATTGCATCCATAACACATCCCAATGTCTTTCTTATGCCAACTTAATATTCAAGTGTCCTACGGACAAATCAACATGTTGAACTACAAATGGCGCTACTCTCTGGCAACCAGCCCAGTCCTGGGTCCATTCCGCAGTCGTGCACTCATCAATTACTCCGATCGAATGTCCATCACATTCTACACAAATGATGGGAGGATGCTTATACCTGACAAAAGAGGGAACTAATTAGGTTAGTCAAAAGTAGAAAACATGTAGTCCTAGATGCACCACAGGATTGATGTTTTCTGATGTAAACCAAGAATAAACCTCATAAGAAACAGTGATACATATGTACCTTGACTTAAGATTGGGCCACATCCTGATAAATATTTTAAATGGAAAATAAGTTCAAAATATGTTTATATCCCAATAAAACCCATCATGAAGTTGAAAATAAGTTGAGCCCAGGGACCATCTGTACAGTGAATATTATATCCCTAAGGCAGGCTGTAATACATGTATATTTGACACTTTCTAGGGATGAACATACCCAACAGAAACAACTTCACTTGACTCTTCCCTGTCTTCAGGATGACCCACACCGTGGGCGTCTGAATATCACAGGCTCCATCCAGGGTTCTCAAACTTTGCTAGCACACTGGAATCCACTGGGGAACCTTAGAAAAACATGGATCTCTATCTCTAACAGAATATATTCTTATTTAGTTGGTAAGGGGGATTCAGGCATTAGAAATTGTGAAAGCTCCTGAGTAACTGTAATGTGCAGCAAAATTTGGGAACCACTGGGCCTAATCTTACTGGCCTAAAAATAAAAAATATATTTCTCATTCACACGACAAGTCCAACATGAGTCTCAAGGAGACTGCTTACTAGAGTCACTCAAGACCACTATTTATGACACTGTCTTTTCAACCCCAGGCCTCAGGGACCAACACAGCTGGAGAGAAGGCATGAAGAGCCACGGCTCACAAATGCTTTTGCTTAGAAACAAGACACCATACTTCTGCCTACCATTCCATGTGCTTACTACGTACTTACCTGTGCCTAACTGTGGGGAACTGTGGTTCTCCACATGCCCAGGAGAGAACAGGAAACATCAGAGAGCATGGGTATCTCCTACATTTTCACATCACCATACACTTGAATGCTTGCCTTTATGATGTTCCCTGGCCACATCATTTTGTTCCAAGTCTTGAATCTTGTCTTCTATTTCATGTCATGAACTAATTTATAAATCTACAAATAAATATATCTACAAATAATCTGATATTTCTAAATGATACATATTTCTAAATGATATACTGCATTCCTTTGTAACTTATACTGTACCAAATAAACTCTTGTCAAACTGATCCATATAATTTGAAGAAAAAAACATGAAGGCTATTATTTCCAAATCTGGCATGACCTGATGGTTTGCCGCCGAGTATAACCTAAAAAAGCAGGCACATCATGTGGGCTTATTCTCCTCTTTCCCCCTCCTTGCAGAACAAAACAAATACCTTTGGTAAGACTGGAACAGCGAGGCTTGTCACAGTCATTCCTACTTATAAATTCTTTTGTGTGTGTGTGTGTGTGTTGCTAGGGACTAACCCAAAAGCTCATGCATGGTAGCAAGAGCTCTACCACTGAGCTAAATCCCCAGCCCCACTACTTATAAACTCTTGCCAGTTTGCCCAGATTTGGATACTAATGCAACTAAACAGGTGGATGAGCCCAAGAATTGTTTGAAATCTTACTTGAATAAATGTTTTTAATATATATATTTTTGGTACTGGGGATTGAACCCAGAGACACATCCCCAGCCTTTTTTATTTTGAGACAGGTTATTTTCACTAAGCCTTCGCTAAGTTGCTGAGGCTGATCTCAAACTTGTGATCTTCATGCCTCAGTCTCCCAAGTCACTGGGATTATAGACTACATTACTTTTTCAAAACCTGGGATATACCCAATTCCAGAACACAGATAAGCACCTATACTTTGTTTAAGTATGTGTATATATGTTCAACCTAGTTTTAAAAATTAAACGTGCAATCCTATGCACCAGGTGAAATGATACATTGACATAATGTATTATTATGGATTGCATATATATAAAACGGAGAGGTATTGATACAGAATGAACTCTATAATACTTTAAGGGGAAAAAAGAGTACACAGAATTGTGGATATACAATTACTTGAATATAGGTATGCCACCCATCTTTAGAAACATCAAAATTGGTCACTGCTGCTCTAGAATACAGGAGACACTTTTCATTTATGCCTTTGTGTGCTGCTTAAACCATTAAATATTCCATATAAGCTCTTCCTACAGAGGACACACCAACTAATGAGAAGAAGGACAAGCAATCAAATAGAGAAACGCCAAAGGAAAAGGACAAACAACCCAGCAGAGTGGTTGATGCTTTGTAAGTGCAGTGACTCAGGAGGTTGAGGCAGAAGGACTGCAAACATGAGGCCAGCCTCATCAACTACATAATTTCTTGCCTCAAAATAAAAAGGGCTGAGGATGTATCTCAGTAGTAAAGGCCCTTAGGTTTAATCCCCAGCACTGCAAAAAGAAAGAAATGAACCATGCCCTTCAGTAACACCAAATGAGTGTACAAGGGCATGGTGTCTAAGCAGTACATTGCAGTGACCCACAGCATACTGGGTTCACACTGCCTGCATTAGGATCTCATATCCAACTTTGTGACACTGGCATCTATCTCACAGACTTGTTATGAGAATTAAATAATTTAACACACACTTTTTAAATTCATAAAGAACGTTTTACTCAGGATTGAATCCAGAGGGACTCCACTACTGAGTGATATCCCCAGTCCGTTGTATTTTATTTTGAGATAGGGTCTTGTTAAGTTACTTAGGGGCCTCACTAAGTTGCTAAGGCCAGCCTCAAACCTGCTTTTCTCCAGCCTCAGCTTCCCGAGTTGCTGGGATTACAGGAATGTGCCACCATGCCAAGCTGTAACTACTACAGGATGGCTGTTGTTTTTGCAGTGTTGGAGGTTGAAACCATGGCCTCAAACATGTTAGGCAAGTGCTTTTGCTCTACCACTGAGCTACAAACTAGCCCGATAAAAAACTTGACGAATTTAAAGGCAAAACAGTTAAATTTAAAATGTCTTTATTCATTTATATAGCAAATACTGTACCCTACTTAAAAAAGTCTCTCAATCTGTCAACTTAGCTAAAATCTCACGTATCTTTTTTCCATCACATATTGACATGATACAGGATGCAGGATATAGAAGTCAATTTAATAGACATTAAATAATTTCATACGTATTCGGAATCTTGTACAACTCCTTAAAATTATAGACCAACATTAAATATTGGCACATGGATATTCCATGAACACAAACGGGTTTCACAGAAGATGTGCTTGTACTGGTTTATGGTAACCACCTTGCTTTCTGTGAATCTTTAAATACCCAATTCCAAATCTTCCAGCTCCTGGAGAAGGGCTTTCTCTTTTTGAATTTTCTCCAACTAGAAAAGTTTGAAACAGTAAAATTATTAAATAGGAAATAAAATAATTATTGCCTGTATAACTGAACAAACTTAGAGGAGATTAGAGAAACCACTTAGAGAAGGAGGATTGCTTATACTTTATCAGATCTACTGATAAACAGATAAAAAAACATGTATAAGAAACAAATTCTAATTTGATATCTATGGTGAATCAAAAGGGCAAAAGACAGAAGCTATCTCACTATGTCCCTTCAGTCCAGTGAAATTCCCATTCCTCATTTGGGCTCAAGAGTGCTGAGGAGAGGGGGCAGGCAGCACAGCAGCAAGAGCCACAGGAAAGGAGAGACCCCACATTTGCCTCTTCTCTTCTAAAGAGCAGTTCCAGCACCAGTGCCCCCAGGAATAGCGGCTCACTTGCCATGATCTACATCCACTCTTCGCAGTCTGACACTGGTCCAAGGTGACCAGCAAAAGAATCTGGCATGCAGGGGCTGGGGATGTGGCTCAAGCGGTAACACGCTGGCCTGGCATGCGCAGGGCGCTGGATTCGATCCTCAGCACCACATAAAAGTAAAATAAAGATGTTGCGTCCACCCAAAAACTAAAAAATAAATATTAAAAAAAAAAAAAAGAATCTGGCATGCAGTTTCCAAAACAAGTTAAATCCACATGCTCATTTTCCTGATGAAATAATTGCTTGTAATAAACATGGAATGAAGGTAATGACTAAGAGACCAAAGGAAAAATGCAGAAAATACCTGATTTTTTTCTAGCTGCTTTCCAGCTGCTGCTTGTTCTTTCAGTTGTTCAATAGCTTTCAGTTTCTATAAGTATCAAACAGGGGTCAAGAGGAAGAAAAGTCATGTCCTCATGCAAATTTTCTTATTAACAACTCAATCATATGAATATAAAACTTGAATAAGGAGAATTTTCTGACATTTCTATCAAGAATGGCCTGTGAAAATACTGGGGTAAACTAATTTTTTTAAAAAGTTAAATATAAGACCACGTATATTAGGACTGGGAATACAGCTTGAGGGCACAGGACTTGCCTGGCACACATGAGGCCCTAGGTTTCATCCCCAGCACCACCAAAATACAAAAATAAAACTGTACAAGTTAAAACATGAGATTTGGCAAAAATTTTTTTCAAGCTTTTAATTAAGTTATCACTAAATACATCACTTATTTTGCCATTTGTTTTGACATCCATTGTACCTGGATGACGACAGGCCTTATGAGTGTTGGCAGCAGGTACTGGGGAATGGAGTCTGGGACACATCCCCACCTGGTTTATATTTTTTATTTTGAAGGAGAGTCTTGCCAAGTTTTCCAGGCTGGTCTTGGCCTCTCGATCCTCCTGCCTCAGCCCCTGAATCCCTGGGACTGCAGACACGTCCCACCATGTTGGACTACAATTGAGGCCGTAAGAGCAGCTCACGTACAGCTAGACAAGGTTCAGAGACCTCCTACCTCACAGGGGAAATTTCATAAATTAATAAACTTCTTCAACTTAAAACTGGGACAAAATATCACCGGTATCTAAAGAAATAGTGAGTAAAGTATCAGCATTTTCTGTACAAATGCACATTATTTCTTATTACTCAAAAAAATTAATGAAAGTAGCCCTTAAGCATTTGTGATGAAAACTAAAATGAGTGCTATCCTAATTACAGTAATTCATAGTGAGAAAACAACAAAGCAAGCATCTTGGCTCCCTGTTGTTGGGCAGCTAAGCACTGCTATTTTTCTGGACGTGATTCTCAAGTATATTCTTTTCAACACACACATCTGCTTTTCATTTAAAAGTCTCTTACCTTCTTTAGGTTCCTGATTTTTTTGTCTACTTCAGGGTCACCAGAAGTTGCCTGGGAGACGGTGTTCCGAGATGTGCTCTGCGGAGCAGGAGTTTGTGCCACATCTGGACTCTGGTCATTTTTTGCTTCCTACAGGAAATATTTTTAAGAATTCAATTTTAAAAATGAAGACATTAAAGCATTTCAATCCACAATCTTGACATGTAACATGAAAGCCAAATGTCAATTTCACCTACGCTTTATTATTTGAAGAACCTGGATTAAAGGCCTCGTGAGGCACTTACGTGTTCCCATAATGACCACATCGGAGGCTCTTTCGTGTTCCCATAATGACCACATAGGGGTGCACCAAGAGGTTCCTTGACCAGTACTCTGGGATGTGCCACCGTGTTGTGGATGGTTTGGGACTGTAGAGGGCTTTGCTGATGAAGATATGTCACGACTCGCTCTGTGATACCCTGCCAGCATGCAGGTATGTCACGTCTCGATCTGTGATGCCCTCCCAATGCACAGAGTGTGTAGGGGTAGTCCGTGTAACAGAGGGTGCTAGAAAGAGAGCAGCTCACTGCTCACCTCCAGACTAGCTCAACTCTACAGCCAGGTACCAAGGAAGGCTGCCCTTTTCCCCTGCATGCTCTCAGTACGACCAGACCTCTGACTCCCTCTAGCCTCCACCCTCCTTGCTGAAGGACCACCTGTGAGCCACTTTCACATCCCCAAGGTGCCGTACACTCTTGCCTCCTTGCCTCTATATACACTGTCCCATGTTTAGAATACTTCCCCACAAGTTACCTGCTGGCCTACCCAGCCTCTAGGCCTCCTGGGAAGTTCCCACACCGCAGGTCTGGGTTAGCTGCACCTATCCCAGGCTCCCCACCTTGGCAGGTACTCCCCAGGACAGCTGGCTCCCCAGCACAGCACTGGCCTGAATGCATACGCAAAATAAATGAAAAGAGCAAAACCACAACTCTCCTTTGTAATTATAAGATACGTGCTTTGACAAGAGGAGGAAAAAAGCTATTCAAGTCTTTCCAGGCAAAGGTTGGGTTGCTCTTCCTTCTGAAGGTCAACAGAACACTGAGTGCCCCAAGCCTTGGAAACCTTCTGGATGGGAAATTCTTAACTCCCACTGCATCCCAGGAATAACACAGATAGGGTGTTACTCTAGTTCTCCAACTCTAAAAAAGCCTGCCTAAGATTTTGTAAAGAGGATAAGATTGTAGTCATTTTTTTTAAAGGCATATTGGTGTCGCTTTTGTACATGGCAAGAAATATTAATTCCTTTCCTATTATGTGAAAACACACTATTAAGCACTTAAGAGTATTCAGAAAGAAAATATTTAGCTCCCCTCCCCACCCCCAGTACTGGGAATCAGACCCAGGGCCTACATGCTAGGTAAGCACTCTATCACTGAGCTACAGCCTTAGTGCACCCCCGCCCCTGACTTTAATTTTAAGACAGGGCTTCCCTAAGTTGTCCAGGCTAGTCTCAAACTTGCTATCCTCTTGCCTTATCCTCCCAAGTAGCTGGGATTACAGGTGTGTCCCACTGAGTTTCTATTCTTAAGGAGCCTATGAATTTTGATAATGTAAAGTCTGGCATTTTTCATTTTTTCGTAATATAAAAATAGATGATAGAAGTGGCTTAAAGAAGAGGATGGATATTTTGCCCATCAACAATTCATTTCTGGTCAGGTATAGTGGTGCACACTCGTAATCCAAACAACTCAGGAGGCTAAGACATGAGGATCGAAAGTTCAAGACCAGCCTCAGTCACTTGGCAAGACCTTGTCTCAAAATATAAAATAAAAAAAGGGTCGGGGATGGAGCTCAGTGATAAAGAACCCCTGGGTTCAATCCCCAGTACCCAAAAGAAATTTAAAAAAAAGAAATCAATTCTGATATCAGATAAAAATTTAAAACTTTAGTTATTTGTAATGAGCTGAGAATGTATCTTTTTTCTAGGAAGAAAGATTAGTTATAAATGTCAAAAAATGTTAAAATTAGGTAAAACATGAAATTTAATTTTCTACCACAAACTAACCAAAAGTAAGTGAAAATGTCTGCTTTATTATACTTAAATTCTGGTCATGTGTACATGAAAAGATTTATTTCTTAAGTCTCAACTCTTTATGGTAAAGTTGATAAGCTGAGAAAATCATAACCTGACTATGCTATTTTTGGTTATTTAATTCAGTCAGGATTGGAAGATCTAGGCAGGGTACGATCCTGTCTTGGGCCATTTAGCTCCACTCAATCACACAGCCGTAACTTTTACTGACTCTGGCCAGTCATCTTAAAACACACTCACAGAGTACCTGCAAGGTGAAAACTCTCTGCCCACCGGAACAGCAAAGAGCACCTCTGTAGAGAGGATCAGTGGCACCAACAACTGTAGGTGTCTGTATGGCTTCATGGATGCACTGGGGGACTTCTGTAACTACTATGCTTTAAATTAAAGGCACTATTTTTTCTTTTTTAAAGAGACACAAAGACTACCTTTAAGAAAATTTAACTATTTTAAAATTATTTTTTTCTAAATAAGACATACTGATTCATTCTGTAATCTCCCCCAAATTTTATGTGCTCATATATCAGAAAAGCATACAAAATAAACAACTAATATTTTATCATAAAAGAATCTTCATCAACAATGATCATATTAAAATACCTTTTGATAAGATGAAGAAAATGTGCTTATGAAAATAGGATTCTAAGTTAAGCAGATTTCAGAGGGACCCTCAATCTCCAGGAAGAGTAATCTGACCTACCAGTGTTTGTGAAGACACCGATTTCTGGTAACAACCAGCCCCAGCACAGATCCCTACCAGGAGGACAAATTTGCTTTTATACAAATCTAATGCATAGAATGGATTTTTCTTTTTTACTTAAAATAACCTAAAGGTGATCTTTTAAGATATTTCTGGAGATGAAACATATTAACTACAAAAGAGAACAATGGTGTTTTTTAAAAGCCCAGATTTTAGCAGAATATGGTTACATAATGTAATTCTCTTAAAATAGTACTCCTATCAAAAAACCTAAGCAACCTAGGCCTGTTACCAGCAAGACTGAACGAATGATACAGCAATTAGCTGCTAAAAATCCATGCCACTGTTCTGGTCTGAATGTTGGTAGAGCTTGATGGCAGCGAGACTGACAGGCAGGGCTGTGGGAAGTGAGTTAGCCAGGAAGACTCTGCCTTCAGGAGTGGATCAGGATTCTTAAAAGCCTCAAGGAGCTCCCTGGACTCTTCCATCACAGGAGGACACGCAGAAGACCATGTCAATGAGAAACAAGTCCCCCAGACACAGAGTCTGCCGGTACCTTGTTTTTAGGCCTCTAGAAATATGAGGAATGAATTTCTATTGTTTACAAACCCCAGTCTAAGGTATTTTCTTACAGTACCCACTCTATCTGAACCTAAAAATGCAGTCACTATGACCTCACTAACCAGACACTCCAGCCAGTATGTTAAAGACTTGATGCTCAGGGTGGTGCTAATGGGAGGAAAGATAGCCTTTAGATGGTGGAGTCAAAGGAAGATTCTCAGGCCACTGGGGACATGCTCTTGAAGACAGTAGGATACCAGCCCCTTTCTCTTCCTCTCTATTCCCTTGCTCATGATGAGGAGAGCAATTTTGCTCTACCACAGGTTACTACCATGATGTACTACCCACCACAGGTCCAAAGCCATAGGGCCAATAGATCATGGACTGAAACTCTAAAGTTGTGAGTCAAAATAAACCTTCTGTCTTTATAAGGTGACTACCTCAGGTATTCTGTTACAGTGATAGAAAACTAATAGTCACCCATCATATAGACTGGATTACTTAGAAATTCATAGGCAAACAAAAAAGAAATTCTGGCTATTTAAGTCTAACTCCAGCTACATTTTATAACATAACATTCAAATCTTCAAAACCAAAGTTCATTACATTTAAAGGTTCAAAGCTAAAATTTAATTGGTTTTCTTTTTGGTTTGTTTGTTCTATTTTGAAGAGATCAGTACCCCAAATACCTGCTTGGCAGCTTTCTTAGCTTCATGCTTCCTTTGATTTTTAAGGGCTGTTTTTGATAATGGCTTCTCATTTCCTGTGTGTGGTTTCATATTCTGAGGTGGTTCCTCTTCATGCTGTGGAAACATAAAACAAACAATTGTGAAATGGAGTCCATGTTTCTAAAAACACATATAATAACAATAATATACTTTTGTTAGTATAGGATAAGCTTATTTTATCATTTTACTTTAAAATCACTGACAAAGATCATTGAAAAACTCTTATTAGTGGTGGCACACGCCCACTGTCATAATGGACTAAAAGAGGATCTTTCTACTTGTTCATATACATCTTTTGGTTCTCTAAAACCTGGCAAAATTCACTTGAGTTTTATTCAAACAAGGAGTTTTTCTTTCTCTGGCACAACTAGAGACACAGGGCTCATAAGAGGGGATACCACCAGGAGCTGCTTTTGGTATCTGTCCTTCAGCAGGAACCCAGTCACCTCACACCTTCCTCACACAGGGACCGCCCGCCAGGCCTCGACTTGTAAAACCAGAGATGGGAAAGGTGAGCAATTTTCCCAGGCTGGTGATGGCGCCCAGGGCCTTGCACCCGCTGGGCAGTGCTCTGCCACTGGGCCTCCCCCAGACCTAGCCATGTTTGAATGGGTCACTGCAGTAGAACTCAAGCAGTTACAGACACTGTGTGCAGTCAAGGAGGAAGCACTGGTCTTTTGTTTATGTTTATGTAGAAGTGAAGACTGGCATAAGGAAGATGTAAGAATATTTATTTAAGTTTAAGTAGGTCCCATTTGTTGATTCTTGTTATTAACTTTTGTGCTATGGGTGTCCTATTAAGGAATTTGGAGCCCGACCCCACAATATGTAGATCGGAGCCAACTTTTTCTTCTATCAGACGTAGAGTCTCTGATTTGATATCTAGCTCCTTGATCCACTTTGAGTTAATTTTTGTGCATGGCGAGAGGAGGGGATTCAGTTTCATTTTGTTGCATATGGATTTCCAGTTTTCCCAACACCATTTGTTGAAGATGCTATCCTTCCTCCATTGCATGCTTTTAGCTCCTTTATCAAATATAAGATAGCTGTAGCTTTGTGGATTAGTCTCTGTGTCCTCTATTCTGTACCATTGGTCCACCCGCCTGTTTTGGTACCAGTACCATGCTGTTTTTGTTACTATTGCTTTGTAATATAGTTTTAAATCCGGTATCGCTATACCACCTGATTCACACTTCCTGCTTAGAATTGCTTTTGCTATTCTTGGTCTTTTATTTTTCCAGCAAGAGAAACAATGAGAGGTAAATAGGGAGCCTACATCATGGGAACAAATTTTTACTCCTCACACTTCAGATAGAGCCCTAATATCCAGAGTATACAAAGAACTCAAAAAATTAAACAATAAGAAAACAAATAACCCAATCAACAAATGGGCCAAGGACCTGAACAGACACTTCTCAGAGGAGGACATACAATCAATCAACAAGTACATGAAAAAATGCTCACCATCACTAGCAGTCAGAGAAATGCAAATCAAAACCACCCTAAGATACCATCTCACTCCAGTAAGATTGACAGCCATTATGAAGTCAAGCAACAAGTGCTGGAGAGGATGTGGGGAAAAGGGTACTCTTGTACATTGCTGGTGGGACTGCAAACTGGTGCGGCCAATTTGGAAAGCAGTATGGAGATTCCTGGGAAAGCTGGGAATGGAACCACCATTTGACCCAGCTATTGCCCTTCTCGGACTATTCCCTGAAGACCTTAAAAGAGCGTACTACAGGGATACTGCTACATCGATGTTCATAGCAGCACAATTCACAATCGCTAGACTGTGGAACCAACCCAGATGCCCTTCGATAGATGAATGGATTAAAAAATGTGGCATTTATACACAATGGAGTATTATACAGCACTAAAAAATGACAAAATCATGGAATTTGCAGGGAAATGGATGGCACTAGAGCAGATTATGCTTAGTGAAGCTAGCCAATCCCTAACAAACAAATACCAAATGTCTTCTTTGATATAATGAGAGCAACTAAGAACAATGCAGGGAGGAAGAGCAGGAAGAAAAGATTAACATTAAACAGATACATGAGGTGGGAGGGAAAGGGAGAGAAAAGGGAAATTGCATGGTAATGGAGGGAGATCCTCATTGTTATACAAAATTACATATAAGAGGTTGTGAGGGGAATGGGAAAATAAACAAGGAGAGAAATGAATTACAGTAGATGAGGTAGAGAGAGAAGATGGGAGGGGAGGGGAGGGGAGATAATAGAGGATAGGAAAGGTAGCAGAATACAACAGTTACTAATAGGGCATTATGTAAAAATGTAGATGTGTAACCAACGTGATTCTGCAATCTGTATTTGGGGTAAAATTGGGAGTTCAAAACCCACTTGAATCAAATGTATGAAATATGATATGTCAAGAGCTTTGTAATGTTTTGAACAACCAATAAAAAAAAACAAAAACAAAAACAAAAAAGAATATTTATTTAATCTTCAAAGGCATCTATTTCCCCAAGTGCTATCTGTACATCCAATTGACCCGAACAGACCAGTTCACAGTTCTTGTACAGTGACTTTCATAATAACACCAGCAATACTGTTGCTTATTCTTGGAGCACCTTTATTTCTTAATACCATCCTAGAAACCCAGGGTGTTCCCTAAGCTCTGAAATGCTAACTTTTTAAAAAAATATCAGAATCTGACCAACACTATGGTCATAACTTTACAGCAATGGTGGGTAACTAATGGCCTAAACATAACAAATGTGTTTTTGACCAACAGTGTCTTTAAAATTCAGAAATTTCACAAGGCAATCAGATCCATGTTTTCTTGAAGTTCAAACATTTGGGCAACTTGAATCCCCATGGGAAGCAGCAGCTGTGGCAGCCCAGCTGCAGGGCCTGCCTTGTCTCACTCCACTGGCGTGGCCTGGCCTCCTCAAGAGGGATCTCCTCATCGGCTTAACAGGGTGCATGGCTGGCCTTCCTCAGCTTCAGGTTCTCAACAATCCCTGCCCTAGTCTGGATCCTACCAGGTACTAAGACACACAGGACACAAGATATAGGTCCAGAGAAGTCTACACAGTGAAAATTTTTTTCCTATCAAAGTAGTAAAACTTTACTTACCAGTTTGGAATTGGTGATGGGTTTATTTCTCAAAGCTGGAGGTCTGTAAGCTGTGGCAACTTTAGGTTCGTCATTGGGCACTTCACTTGGAACTGCTTGGTAAGTTATTCTTTTTGCTGGAAATATTCCATCCAAAAATGGCTGCCAGGAAACCTGCCACAACTCTGCGTTCGATGGCACATCGTGCTTGTGCAAGACAGAGCCTGTGTAGTGCCAGACCTTGTACCCATTGTTAACACGTAACCGGGGAGCACACGTGGCTGTTAAGATGTGCTCACCATCTGGGCACCACGCAAAGTATGTAGAATCAGAAGCCACCGGCTTAGAGATGAGTTTGTAGTTCTTAACATCCCACACTTCCATCTGTCCCCTCAGATTTCCAAACCCAGCCAGGACTAATATGTGTCCATGAGGGCTGAAGTAGGCTGCATTGCGAGGCCCAGTGCCAAAGTCGAACACAGGGTCACATTTCAGGTTGAAGACCGTCGCCTTGGCAGGCATGAAGCCATACACGGCACAGAACTCGGTGGAGCTGGAATTCCACGCTACATCATAGATGGGGCCACTTTTTGCTAGAAAAAGAATACAAAAATCCAAATTAGAAATAAAGAATTATATGAATATTATATTAGCACAAGTTATAAATACACAGAAATCATAAACATATCAAACAGTAAAATAACATATCAAACAGTAAAAAAAAAAAAAAAAAACCTCTAAAAATTTCAAGGCATATTGAAGTTAGAATATTCCTATATGATACATTATGAGTATTAATATGTAATCATAAGTTTATTTAAGAACTTTTATGGAATCCTAATTTATTTTAAACATTTTGGCAATATGGGCTCATGGAAACCAATATGAGTCTATTACTATTAATAAAAAACAAAACAAGGGCTGAGGTGGTGGCTCAGCGGTAGAGTGCTCGCCTAGAACATGGAAGGCCCTGGGTTTGATCCTCAGCACCACATAAAAAAATAAATAAATAGAATAAAGCTATTGTGTCCAACTACAACTAAAAAATAAATATTAAAAAAATGTTGGGGCTGGGGTTGTGGCTCAGCGGTAGAGCACTTGCCTCACATGTGCGAGACCCTGGGTTCGATCCTCAGCACCACATAAAAATAAATAAGTGAAATAAAGGTATTGTGTCCAACTACAACTAAAATAAATAAATAAATATATTTTTTTAAAAATGTTAAAAATAAAGCCAAAACAAACAAAAACACACTTTTCTGAAATGGGGTCTTGCTCTATGTCCCAGCTGATCTCACACTCCTCAATTCGAGGCTCCTCTTGCTCAGCCTCCCGTGCCTGGCAAGTGTCTGTCTTTATTTTTAAAGGAGTAATATATAAAATGGTAATAAAAATATAAACTATATAAAGATATACATGCCACAAAAATAAGACCATCTAAAAAAGGCAATCCCCTCCCTGTTATATTTCTTGTATACTCTTTCAGAATATTTTTGTTGAAATAAAGTATCTGTCTCCTAAATAGACACATAAGTGACACAGCTCCAGACCTGTTATTGATTTAGTCTCCACCTTGGGGTTTCAACATGGGCACGTGCAGCAGGTCAGTTCTTCCTCAGCCACACTGCGTTCCATCACCAGCCCGTTGCCTCCTTCCCACTGTGTGTGCACCGCATCTGCAGGCATACAGCTGCGAGCTACCAGGGCATGCGCACTTCCTCGCCCACCATAGTGCCCTCCCAGGAGGTGTGCCCATGCATGTGCCTAGCAACAGCATGTGACCACGCAGGTCCCCTGGCTCTGGTACTATGCAGGTTCATGCTTTCACCTTTGCCAGTTTATTAAGTAAAAATTGGTATCTTAAGTTTATTTCTACTCTTTTAATTATAAACTAAACATCTTCTAACACACTTACAAGCAATTTAATTTTTGCTCCTGTGGACAATTCTTACTGTCCCACGCCTGTTCTTCTTCCCAGTTACAGACTGGATTTTACCTGATATATTAAGAATATTCACCTTTTCTCATACTCATCCCTTGTCTGCTCTAAAAAATATATTTCCCATTTTTTTTGTTTGCTTTGCTTAACTCCTTTCTTCTTTCAATGTAGAAATCTATAATTTATAACATATTCAACTTTTTTACATATGACTTCTGTCTTACTTAGAAAATCTCTTTCTACCCTATGATTAGACAAAAATTTATTTCATATTTTCTTCTAGTTCCTTTGCAGTCTTATATAATTTTATGGTCTAACTGCAATTTATTTTGGTGAAGAGGTAGAGATATCAATTTTTTATTTCAAATGGCTAGCTAGTTGTCCCCAAACCACAAATAAAACAATGATTTTCTCCATTGATTCAAATGTTGATTTTATATTAATGCCTATAGAAATACAGTTTTCTTTCTGGACAATTCTATTCAATGGATTTATTAGCCTGTCTATAAGTCAGAAACAAGTAATTATCATTGCTCTTCTTTTACAAAAGTTTTCAAAACATGTTCATGTTTCACTATCAACCTTAGGACCAGCTTATCCAATTAGACAAAAGCAACAATGACTTAAATTTAATTTTTAGACTAATAGGGAGAAATAACATCTTTTAAAAATTGCTTTTTATTAAAGGTCATAATTGTCTTTCTGAAGAGTTATAAAGTTTTCCTTCCACAGTCCTATATACATTTTATTTTTGTGCTATATTTGGAAACTTTTCTTCCATTATTCAAGTGGCTGGTTTTTTTTATACTTCATCCATACCAGCAAAGATAATTCAGTTTTCTCCTTTCCAAATTGCATATTCTACTTCTTTTGATCACTTACATTTGCAAGGTATTTTAGCCATTCTTGTTTTGTATCTGACTTCAATGAGAATATAGTTTTTTGCATGCAAGATTATTCTACTTACACATGTTCAATTCAAAATAGAAAAAAATCAGAGACCTGCTAGAATGTTAAAACTATTATTAATTGAGTTCATCAAAACAAGAGATACAGTGGTGATATTCCTGGATGTTATTCACAATTCTGAAAGTAATTTTCAACTCACTAGAATGGACTTGCTGTCATAATTAGTCAAGAAGAACTTGACTAGAAGTTCTAGAAGAACTAACACAACAGGACTGCCACATTCAGGAAGTCCTAACTATCAGCATGTTGGCATAATGCAAATAAATTAACTGGGTTCTGTCAAAATTGGGTATGTCTAAGAATAATTTTAAGTTTCTTAATTAAGAGGAACTATATCTTATATTAAAGAATTTGAGTTCTATTATCTGACCAAGATTTAGATTATAGCATCTTTGTGGCATATTATTTTTTTATACTGTTGTTTTATCAAAGAAAGACAAAGGAATACTCACGTAACTGCACTACTGCGCTCTCTCCATTGGTTGCAATGTAGTGCAGTGTCTGCTCTCCATAGTACGAAGCGCCTGTCTTGTCCACGTCTGTACTGGCTATCACCAGCACAGCAGTAGCTGCAACAGCAAACACTTTAATTAAATTTAAACACAGGTCATGGGCAGGGGTTGTGGCTCAGCGGTAGAGCACTCGCCTAGCACGTGCAAGGCCCTGGGTTCGATCCTCAGTACCACATAAAAATAAATAAAGGTGTTGTGTCCATCTACAACTAAAAAATAACCAGCTGGGGCTGTGGCTCAGTGGTAGAGCACTCATCTCACACGTGTGAGGCCCTCGGTTCAATCCTCAGCACCACATAAAAAAGTATTGTGTTCATCTACAACTAAAAGTAAAAAAAAAAAAAAAAAAAAAAAAAAAAAAAAACCCACAAATCATCACCGATACTCCTTTTGAAATACATGTCTAAATCCAATTAACACATGATAAACAAAATGAGGAATAAAATGTTTACCGTACCTTTTTTATTCCATAGCATTGTCACCTTATCAGCTTTAAAGAAACTCTTATTGGCTAATGCAGCGTGAGGTCCAGCAAAGTTGGGGTACTGATACAATCTGACAAATGAAGGTGCACCTTTACTCCCTGGAACATAGACAGCAACCTAAGACACAAGCAAATCATTAAATCATCACTTAATGTTCTGAAGTATGTAAAGTAAGATGGATATGTTTTCACAGTTACCAAAATACCTAGGAAAAGGCTTAAATTAATATTTCACATTAACCAACAAAAACAGCAATTACCTTATATGGCTGAGGCCCAGGTGATAAAACAAAATCATTAATTTTTTGCAAATGTAATTTATTTGCAATTGTATCTAAAAGAAAAGAATAAATGGTGTTAGATGGATGAGAGCCACTAACAGGAACATGTTAAACTCTGAATGTATTATAAAGGTCACTGTAACTACATACAAATATTGCTCATTGTGGTCCAATGTGGGTGAGACAGTGCAATACAGTGCAAAAGGTCTGGGTGGCAGCAAGACAGACACAGGCTTGATTTCCTACTCAAGTCATTTACTAGCTGTCAAGCTCCCGCAGTAACGGATCACACCACCTTACTCCCGGTGACTATTTTCAAGAACAGAGTGTCAGGCACAAGGCATGTATTTAATAAATGTCAGTTCTCTTAAACCTCTGAGATACAGCAGTATCACAACCTATTAGATGGAAAAGATTGATCTTGCTACTGTAGAATGAAAATATGGAAATTCTGTAACAGTGTAGTAACATCATAATCATGATCAAAACAACAGTAACAATGGCTGAAATTTATTGTTTCTTCTATGCCAGGACGTTGGAATTCACATTTTTAATAATACTGCTGTCCGAGTTAATTACTTTCTTTATTCCATTTATTACTTTCTTTATTCCATTTCAGAGGTCAACAGGTATTCAAAAGAAGTACTCCAAACTCCCTACCTGGTGACGCTCCTTCCTCTGGCATGCTAACCAAGAGGCAAGCCCAAAAGCAAGCTAATCAAACACACTGGGGCAGAAGTGGAAAGCAGGGAGATGAAGTGCACACTGCACTGTGGAAAGCTGCTGGAGGTCAGCCCACTGACCATTCTTGGTGCATGTGAACAGACTTGCCAACTGCTACTCCATGACATGCTCACAAGTGCACAATTATAATAGGGTACTCTATAAACAAACAAATACAACTGCAATCCTTTCTCTTTAAATTATTTTTAGGGGCTGGGGATGTAGTTTGGTGGTACAGTGGTTGTTTAATGTGTGTGAAGCACTGGGTTAGATTCCTCAGCACTGCAAAAAAAGAAAGCTGTTCTCAGTGATCATGTTACTATTGGTATAATTATTCCAAGAATACTATTCGGATAATGTGGAACAAAGCAAATAAATATTTATGTGAATGTGATATTCCCCAACTCTCACCCCTACTATCCCAGAGAAATAGGATTCTTGACATCACCAAAAGGTAATGCAGCTGGGCACAATAGCACACGCCTGTAATGCCAGCAGCTCCGGAGGAGCTGAGATAGGAGGATCAAAGCTAGTTCAAAGCCAGCCTCAGCAAGGGCAAGGTGCTAAGCAACTCAATGATATCCTGTCTCTAAATAAAATACAAAATAGGGCTAGGGATGTGGCTCAGTGGTTGAGTACCTCTGAGTTCAATTCCACAGTACCAATAAATAAATAAATAAATAAATAAATAAGGCTGGGGAGGTGGCTCAGTGGTTGAATAGCCCTAAGTTCAATCCCTGGTACTCCCCCCATTCCCCTCACCCCAAAATTGTTCATTGGGCTGGGGGATATAGCTCAGTTGATAGAGTGCTTGCCTAGCATGCACAAGGTCCTGGGATCAATTCCCAGCACCACCAAAAAAACCATCCCACAAACGAAAAAACTTGTAGTCTTTCATTTAAATGGAAGCTTTAAAAAAGAAAAAAACAGTTGAGAAACAATGATCAACACAGAAGCAATGAGAACCGCTGGAACCTAGATTACAGTTTCTACCATGTAACTAGGGTGTATTAGAGGATTAACTGATCCTAGCTCTGTAGCAGGAAACATATACATTAATCTTAGAATAGCTTAACTCATCACATAGCAAAGAAATCATTGACAGCTAACTGAACAAGGATGGAGCAATTTAAGCATCAGTAAGAATAATAAGTACAATAGATGGAAACATGATATTTTAAATCCACTGTTTATTAGGATGGGAGTAAAGAATTAAATGCTTACAATGAAGGCTGCTAGAGAACATATTATGTTAAAACTGATCAAGGAAAAGAATATTTATTCCTGCCTTTTCTATATAAACACCATGTGGGCAACCAAATAGTACATTGGGAAATAAATCTTTGTAGACATAATTTAGCTAATAAATAAGAACAGAAAGAAGAAAATGAGAACATCACCAGCTTATAACCACTGACTTAGGCATTGAACATGAATGTCAGCTAACCCTGTAAAAACAGAGACAATCAAACACTACTTGATAAAAGAATACCACCATATGATAAACTCTTACCCTTGCCATCAAAAAGGACTCTAAATCTAAATGGCAATTTGTAGGGAACAAAAGAACATGTAAATTATACCATGGGATATAAAAACAGAATTCAAACCACAGGAAAATAACTAAGAAAAATAACCCTGATGTTTTTCTTTTCTCTCTCTTTTTCCAGTACTGGGGATTGAACCCAGGGGTGCTTTACCACTAAGTTGCTGAGGCTGGCCTCTAACTTGCAATCTTCCTGCCTCAGTCTCCTGATTAGCTGGGATTACGGGTGTGCACCACCACGTGCAGCCTAATTTTGTTTGTTAAATAATAAATTACAAGAGAAAAAAAGAGATGTGGTGATAAACTATAGATTAAAAGAAACTTACGATGTATCAGCGATTTGTAATATGTGATAACTTATTTAGATCCTGAGTTTTAAAAGAATCACAACATTTGCAGCTGTTGGAAATCTGAACACTGAACCAAAATTTAATGATTTGTGATATTGTGATTAATTGTGGCTAAGTTTTAAAAATTAAGGGCCCTAATCTTCAGAGATAAATGATTAAATATTTTCTAGTAAAATTATATGATCTCTAGAATTTGCTTTAGCTCAGAGATGTTCTTTGGACAGAGGTAGGAATAGGAGGAATAGGAGCCAGATGTCCACTTTGGTGTTTGAAATTCTATACAGTAAAACATTTTTAAAAAATCTGTGTTACAGAATTTCAACAGCAATTAAGTTCAGCAAGAGACATTCTAATCTCTTCATTTAATACCAATTATCAAACAATAATGTTATTATAAATCAAAATTTGTGATACTGAATTTCATTGGTATTTAGACTTACAGAGAATTCTACAAGTGGATATAACAGCAATTACTGATTAGCAAATTACTAGTATTTAGGAGAACCCTTTGATGCCACATAAGATAATAAACACTTCATACATTTAAAGTAAATAATAAAATTATTTCAGGGCTGGGGTTGTGGCTCAGTGGTAAAGCACTTGCCTAGCATGTGTGAGGCACTGGGTTTGATTCTTAGCACCACATATAAATAAATGAATAAATAAAAATAAAGATTCTCAAAAACAACAACAATTTTTTTTTTCTATAAATCTTTCCATACCAAAATTGTTGTTTTCAAAGAAGTGAACTTCATTGTTAACATTTCGGGCACAAATAATTTCATCTTCTGACCAGGATGGACACCTATCTCAAAACAAAAACAAAATTAGAGGACAACTTATGTTACCACGTTAGGTCTGTGACACTGTTCACTATTTAAGGGAAAATACCTACCAAGTCAATTTCTAATAGTTTTATTAAACAATGTTTAATACAGGGGCTGGGGTTGTGGCTCAGAGGTAGAGCACTTGCCTAACATGTGTGGCACCACATAAAAATAAATAAATACAGATATTAGAAAATAGAGGCTGGGGTTGTGGCTCAGTGGTAGAGTGCTTGCCTAGCATGCAGGAAGCACTGAGTTCAATCCTCAGCACCACATAAATGTAAAATAAAGATATTGTGTCCACCTAAAACTAAAAACTAAATATAAAAAAAAGATATTAAAAAACAAATATACATGAATACTAAAAAGAAAATACATATAGGAAAATATAATTCCTTTCCTTTTAAAGACAAAATAAAGATCACATTTTTACTCTTTTATTTTCCTATATACAAAATCCCTAAATGATCTATATTTCGTTCAAAGTATTTTCAAAATCAATACCAGGGAAACAAATATTATACCGTGATATTTAAAATATTATGTAAATAATTAGACTTTAAAGCATTTATTTACCAATTTTGCATTTTTTTCTGTATGAAAGATTTCAAACATGTCCCATTTTTCATATCATATAACTGTAGGTTGGGTAATCCAGCTGTGCCATCTTTAGAAGCTGCAATAAAAACAAAAACAAAAAATTTTGCACTGATTGTCTAACAGCTATAAAAAAATTTCAGACTTAGAAAAAACTGAAAAGGAGTATGAAGATCAAATTAAAAAGTCTCCCCAAATCAACTCTTTGGCCATCCTTCTGGAGTTGATCACTTGTTCCCCACACAAGGACAACAGCTGCCTGAGCCAGCCCAGCGCCTGCAGTGACCACTATAGGTTTTAAAATACTTGAAATTTCTTATTTATTAAGTTTGAAATGCATTTCTGTTAAACAGATAGATTAAAATAATGAAACTTTGAAGTTTGTTATGAAAAAAATGTTACTTACAACCATTCATGAGTTTCAATTTCCCTTTTATTTACTTGGAACAATAAGATTCATTAGAGTTGATGACTACTTTTTAAAAAAAAAGTTTTTAGTGGTAGATGGGCACAACACCTTTATTTTGTTTATTTACTTTTTATGTGTTGCTGAGGATCAAACCCAGTGCATCACATATGCGAGGCAGGCAGGCGCTTTACCACTGAGCTACAACCCCAGTTCCAGAGTTGATGACTCTTTAAAAGAATAAAACCCATGTTTACAGCCCAACAATGACCTATTATCACTCATTTTTAAACCACAGCTATATAATATGTTCATATAATATCTTATCATGAGATATCTAAATGTGTAAGAAAATAGCACACCATTTCCAACAGTCATATAACACACACCTCTTAGACGTCGTATCTATGGTGCTTCCTTTCACTTATAATGATGATATTTATCGGTTATTATTCTTCTTAATCTTTAATGATCTTCTCTAGCCAGCAGTTATTTACTTTTTAAATTTTCTCTTGAGCCTTTTCTTTCTCTCTATCTCATGATTGATCTTCCTTCTAACTTACTATACACAGTAATTCTCCCTTATCTACTGTTTCAGTTTCTGAGGTTTCAGTTATTTTAGTCAACGAAGACCAAAAATATTAAGTGGAAAATTCCAGAAATAAACAGTTCATAAGTTTTAAATTGAGTGCCATCCCACTCTGTCCCACACAGGGCATGAATCACCCATGCATCCAGGGTATCCATGCTATATCCATATGCTATCCACCCACTGGTCATTTAGGAGCTATCTTGGTCACCATTTTGACTGCTGGAGCACACAGCACTTGAGTTCAAGTAATAATTTATTTACACAGCAATGGCTCAAACCACAAAAGAAGTAATTTGGATATAGAAAAGTAGCTGGAAATTCGGATATGCACATAAAGCATTTCTTTTAAGTAAAAAGTTGGAGAGTTCTCAACTATTTAATGTAAGGGGAAAAAAAAAAAAAACTGCTTAAATTGCCAAGATCACCAGTAAGAACAAATCTTCCATCCAGGAAATTGCGAAAAAAAGAGAAACCCCTGTTAATTTTGCTGTGACATCTCAAAATATAAAAATATAGGTAAATGCCTAGTTAAGATGGAAAAGGCATTCAATTAAAAGATTAAGCACTATCTGCAGTTTCAGGCATCCAGTAAGAACATAACCCCTGTGGATAAGGGATATTACCTTACCTTAAAATTACGAACAGTATGTTGTACTGGGAGAATTAGACATTACTTGTTGATTACAAATACAAACTTACTATTACACAAATACTGTCTTACAAGGTTATAAATCTCTTTTTTTCCACTAAATTTAATTGGTCCTGCCAGAATAGGTATACAGTGGGAAAGTACTTACTAGTGTAAGGCTGCCACGTCGCCAGAACAGTGTTTTTTGGCGAGAATTCAAGGCAAACTGCCTTTGGGAGGTCAAAGGAGTGCAGCAGTCCCTTGTTAGTGATACTGATGGTATTTACTCTGGTTCAAAAGAAACGACTTCAGTGATGAAATACCATTTTATAATATTTTTTAATAGCCAACACTAACCAAAACATTCACACCTCTTTTCAAATATGGATCACTTCAAAATGTTTCTTTATCATAAAAATCAATTTTCAGTTAGTTTTAGAAAATATCCAAAAACACCTTAACTTTAAAAACAAAAGGACATTTTACAAAAAAGACCCTATGGCAGGTTAATGTTTGAAAATAATAGAGTATTAGCAGAAAGATAAAAGATGATTCGATTTCTGAAAAGGAAACAAGTTCTATAAGTGAACACAAAGTAAGCTACAGACAAAAAGATGGATAAAAAAAGAAAAAGAAAAAGAAAAAGCTAAGCTACAGAGAAGCTGAGATATTCCAAACTAAGGGAAGGCAGAGAGGCAAGGAACAGCAAAGTATATTGTCTTCATTTGAATAAGTGCAAACCAAAGCAGCTAGGAAGTCTGTAAGAAAACTCTGGATGTCTATTAACATCTCAAAAGCAATCTTCAAAAGGCATACAAATTATTATGGTACAATAATGACAAAAATGATGATGACCATATAATAAAAGCAGTTCCATATTTGATCCTCAACAGTCTCATCAATTCTATTTTTTTAATTTTAAATTTAAGACTTAAAAAAAAAATTAGCAAGGCATGGTAGCATACGCCTGTAATCTCAGCAGCTTGGAGGCTCTGAGGCAGGAGGATCAAGAGTTCAAAGCCAGCCTTAGCAAAAGCGAGGCACTAAGCAACTCATAAAGACCCTGTCTCTAAATGAAATATAAAATAGGTTATGGATGTAGTTAAGCACCCCTGGATTCATTTCCCTAGTACAAAAAAATCGAACTAGTTTATGATTTGCCCAAGATCATACTACTTATAAATGCCAGGGCCAAGCTTCTGAATCAGTTCAGGCTGACTTTTCTGTACATAAACATTTTAGAGTTAAAAAAAACAAAAAAAGATGTTCCATTTTATTCCAGACACTGCTAAAAGAAACTTTGTTTTACTCTAGTTTGAAGAGGATACCTCGGTTAGAACAAATAATAACTGATAGGAATCAAAGATTATAGCATACTGTTATAATACACACACACACACACACCCTTGTAAATTACGTATTTTAAAATGACATGAGAATATGTAACAACAAATCTCACCATTATGTACAACTATCACACACCAATTAAAAAATATGGAAAAAATAAGCATAAAAATGACATGAAGTTTTCTTGTTTTTTCTTTTTCTTTTTTTTTTGGTACAGGGGGTTGAACCTAGGGGGGGCACTTCACCACTGAGTCACATGACCAGTCCTTTTTTATATTTTATTAGAGACATTATGAACCATTATGGCCAAAGCCACAGGAAATAAATGCCAGCATCTATGTATAAAGTTATCTATTAAGTGATGGACAGGACACTTAAAAAGGGATATGGGGGATATATGGAAGACTGAAGTTGAATCCAATAGATGACTAAGTGAGAATATAAATGAAATATATAAAATCATTAACAATAATTGCCAGGGTGAAAATAGATATTCAACAGAGTAAGCTAATAGAATATAAAGGATAACGTTTAAAAAAAAAAGACAATGAAAAGAAGTATATCTCACTAGGCAGTAAATATCTAATGACTCCAAATAGTATAAACTGAAACTATGGATAAAAAATAAAACTTAAATACTTAGGTCATATAAAAAGATGTAAAATTTGAGAATATAACCGGGCACGCCTGTAACCCCAGCAGCTCAGGAGGCTGAGGCAGGAGGATTGCGAGCAACAGTGAGGCACTGAGCAACTCAGTGAGACCCTGTCTCTAAATAAAATACAAAACAGAGCTGGAGATGTGGCTCAGTGGTTGAGTGCCCCTGAGGCTCAATCCCCAGTACAAACGAAAACAAAAACAAACAAACAAACAAAAAACTGAGAACAAGATGTCCCCATTCCTACACTTTGAAGCTAAGATTAAGACTATGCATTAACATTGTGAATAAGACCAACCTTGTGATTTGGTGGTTTATGCACTACAGATTATACTAAATCTTCTTTTAAATAATTTATATGCTTTTATAATAGGACTAATAGTTACATTAACTGCAGTTAATTTAACAGCAAATAAGTTTATCTAAATCTAAAATAAACAAGCAAGAGTATTATTTTGTTAGTGCAGAACTTAAGAAATGCTAACCAATAACCAGAGCACTATTTAAAATAACTTCTCATTTCTTTAGGTTAGATTTGGGGTATGATTGATATATATATATGCCTGTGAAAATGTTCAAAGTTGTCTTACTACATCATGACATCAGAAGATGGGCTTTATTAATGACACCTAAATACATGTTATTCAAATCATGCCAGTTACATTTATACCCACGACACACACGGAACACCATGCCATGTAAATGAACACTTACTTGTCTCCGTTGCCCCAGGCAAATAAGGTTCCATCCTTGCTAAAGGCATAGACTTTGCAATTTTTCCCAGATTCCCTGAAAATAACAAAAACAGTTTAAAATTAATAAGCTTTGATACTTTTCAAAAAAATATGATTAAAAAGACTATAATCTGGGGCTGGGGCTCAGTGGCAGAGTGCTTGCCTCACATGTGTAAGGCACTGGGTTCGATCCTCAGCACCACATAAAAACAAATAAAATAAAGATTCATATATGTGTGTGTGTGTGTGTGTGTGTATACATATTATATATATATATATATATAGTTCAGAGCCTCTTATTTTTAAAAAAAGACTATAATCTATTAATTTAATGATTAAAAACTTATATTTTAGAAAATATGAAAATAATTCCAAAAGGCTTTATTCTGCCAAAAAGCATTATCTCTGAGAATAATCACTGTTAAAGTAAGTTGGACATCAATTTTATACCAACGGGTGAATCTTGAAAGAAAAACAGAGCCCTTTGGGTGAACTATTTGTGTGGGAACCCACAAAATGTAACTAAACATAAAAGTAGCCAGCTGTAAACCCTGATCTTGAGAAGGCTAATTTCAACACAGAGGCTGTGGACAATGTCCCAGACTACATAGCAAAACAATGGAGGACAGAACATCCTCAAGTGGCCCTGGGCTTAAAGGACAAAGGCCTTCCATTGACTCCTCCAGTGCAGACACAGGCTACATAATAAGAGGATCTTCACATTTAACAAACGAAGCAGCATTCTGGACTGCATCTGTGGAAATCCGGTTACCTGGCAACATTCTATCAAGGAATCAAAACTGTAAGTACTGTTATCTCTTTACTTGAGATAGCCACTGTGAATACATCTCCTAATATCAAGTAAGACCCAAACTGAAATGTGCGTTTGCGTACACTCAGGTGTCTATTGGCACAGTCACACTAGATGAGAAACTAATAACAGCAAATGCACTGATAACTGATGTATGCATCTTAACTGGACATTATCTTCAGAATGACTTATCAAGAAATGACATCTATGCTTCTGCAAACCAATAATGGTAGCTAATACCCAATTTACAGTTAGTGAAACTTTTTTTTTAAGAGAGAGAGAAAATTTTTTAATATTTATTTTTTAGTGGACACAACATCTTTTATTTTATTTTTATGTGGTGCTGAGGATCGAACCCAGCACCCCGCGTATGCCAGGCAAGCGTGCTACCGCTTAAGCCACATTCCCAGCCCCAATTAGTGAACTTTTTAAAAACATTTCTCCCTCATAGACAGCTGTGAACAAGATGTCCCCACTCCTACACTTGTGCAACTCACTTCCAGACCTAAAGGCACAATTTTATATTGTCTTTATTAAATTCCTCACAGGTTTTGGTGTAATGTTCTACCCTACTAAAACTTACTTACATTTTGATTTGCTCTTTTAAAATGTTAGTCATTTCTTACAAATCCATTTGAAGTATAAATTAGAGAACATCCTTTCTAAGTGATCATCTAAATTATTTATAAGAACATTGAATGAAGCCAGACACAGTGGTGCACACCCGTAATCCCACAACCTGGGAGGATGAGGCAGGAGGATCAAGGCCAACCTCAGCAACCCTGTCTCAAAATAAAAAATTAAGCCGGGCAGGCTGAGGCAGGAGGGTTGTGTGTTCAAAGCCAGCCTCAGCCAAAGCTAGACACTAAGCAATTCAGTGAGACCCTGTCTCTAAATAAAATACAAAATAGGGCTGGGATGTGGCTCAGTGTTTAAGTACCTCTGGGTTCAATCCCTGGGACCAAAAAAAAAAAAAAAAAAGAACTTTCCCTCATCAACTATTTGGTTATTCTGAAATATAGTTTGTACAGAAAAGGCAAGAGAAATGCCTGATTCCTTCCCTTTACCAATCTTCAAAGCAACAAGCAAGGACTCAATCAACCACTAATGCAATGAATAAGGTTTAGAAGGTTTTTAAAAAATTATTATTGATATACTTAACGTGTTTTATTCTTTTAGTTATAATTCTTAAGGCTCAAACTGTTCCATCTCAGGTTGGTGTTAAGCCCCTCCCTTCTAGATGACTCCTATGGCCCTTTCAAAGACCTCACTGGTCCTTTGCGGCTTCCTTGCTTTCTGGCACAAGATGTTCCCACCTCACCTGTACATTTGCTGCTCTAGACCTAGAGCTGACCTGTCCTCCAAGGAACTGATTCCATTTAGTGAGGGGTGGTACCCAGAAAGCCATTGTCTGTGCACAGGGTCTTCACGCTTCTTCTTCTTCTTTTTAATATTTTTTAATTGTTGACAGACCTTTATTTTATTCATTTATTTGTATGTGGTGCTGAGAATCGAACCCAGTGCTTCACATATGCAAGCCAACTGCTCTATCACTGAGCCACAACCCCAGCCCATCTTCACTGCTTCTTGACTCTTCAGTGGAAAGAACTAAGAAATACAAATGTTTTAAAAAATCACAAGTTCATATGTACATATACAACTCCCTCTCTTTACACTCACGCTAAAGATCTTGGTTCCTAGTGATATTAATATAATTATTAATTTACTTTATCCTATAATAGATTGAAATGACAACATCTAGGGGCTGGAGATGTGGCTCAGTTGGTAGACCCCTTGCCTAGCAAGCCTTGGGTTCAATCCTTAGCACCACAAAAAAAAAAAAAAAAAAAAAAAAAAAAAACACTTCAAAAGACATGTATTTTCAGTTAACAATAAAATACTGACTGCATTTAAGAACTTTGTGAAATTTCACATGGTTATATGACCACCTTGACACAGAGCTTGGTTCATTTGTTTCAGTTTTCCACTTTATTTAACTTTACTATTTAAAACAATTACATGGTTAAAAGTCATAACTATATATACCAAAGTTCATTCACAGATACATCTCCAGCATCCTGTTACACTTTCTCCCAAGGAAACTATTTTAATTAGTTTTTGGTTTGTCCTTGCATTGTTTCTTTTGGGGCCAAATATATCTCTTTAGCTACATATTAGACGTATATATTCTATTTTATTCCTTTTTTAATACCATTTTCATTCTCTTAAATTCATGAAGATTATTGGTAGCAGGTTGACTATCATAGTTGCCAGTTTTTCTCCTTCTCCAAGATAAAACTCTGGTTCCAAACTAAAGGCTGCATTCAATGACACAGTGTCTGCACTTTTCCTTACTGTTATTCCCCCCTCTTCTAAACAGGTTTACACAATTACTTTCAAATCTAAAGATCATGTTACTTGATAAAGAATATGTATTTTTTCCATCTCCTGTTAATATCACACAATATTTTCCAAGAAACTAGCTTATCCCTTCCCTTTCTCGTGGAAAATACATCAAACTACACAAAACCCATTTACTATATACTGTATACTCTGGTAACATCACTCAACAAAATAAAGCATACCTTGGGAACACTGTGCTTTCCGTGAAGTGCGGCGGCCCATTCACCATGTACAATCCTTCTGATCCTCGGACTAAAGAACATGAAAGAACCAACACATTACCCTTTGCTAATAAAGGGTAGATTATATTTGTAAATGTTTTTAAAAAGCAAAAGTTTTCAAGATATTAAGGAAATCATTAAACACTTAGCTGTACCAGAGAATGTTATCATTAAAAGGGTACACATCATGACATAAAGCCATCAATTCAGAGGCAGCAGGTGTGTAGCAGCTCGGAGCCTGTGGATGTGGCACTCTCTGAACCTCTGCCTCGTCTATAAAACAGAAACACTGGCATACAGCGGAGCTACATGCTTTATATAAAATAACATAAAATGTAGTACATGTTTAAAGTTCTTAGAACACAAACTATTGTTCATCTATTCGCAGTCTCCCAAACTAAGAACAAGTAGAATGAAACACACTCATTCACTAATCCCAATAACAGTAATATATAAAAAATTTAAATGGGAACAAAGTTCAAAAACAAATAAGCAAATAAAACATTTGGAGAACTAACTATTTTTCAAAAGGGCTGAATTGGATGCATCTAAAGCTGACTCAAATATACAGACTGATTCATTCAACAGATGTTTACTAGAAGGAAAACCCCTTCCCAGGCTCTGGGTTGAGTACTGGAGACACAAGAGGGAGGAAAACCTGTCTCATGCCTGACTTCATTGAACTCAGTCTACAGTGAGCAAATGATTTCCACAGACGGAAAACTACAAAGGAAAACATATGGTATCAGAGGGCACGACAGGGAGCTCTGCCCCCAAACTAGAAGACAGGGAAAGTGTTCTTGAGCTAGTCCCTAGATGCTAGGAGCAGGAGGATGAACAGCAGTTAACAGGAAGGAGAACAAGGCCACATACAGAACCCCCATACCAGAGAAAAGGCAGTACACCAGAGGAAGGGACAAAGGCCCAAGCAGCTGGAAGAAGTCGAAGCTGAAAACAGGGCTCAGGGCTCAGACCACAAAGAAGACTGAACTCAGCAATGTTGGTTTATCTTAAGAATGCTAGGGGCTGGGGCTGGGGCTCTGTGGTACAGCACTTGCCTAGCACATGTGAGGCCCTGGGTTTGATCCTCAGCACCATATAAAAGTAAATAAATAAACTAAAGGCATTCTGTCCATATACAACTATAAATAAATAAATGCTCAAGAGGTTTAGGTGGATCATTAAAATTAGATTTGCATTTTGAAAAGGTCAATCTAGTACACTTTAGAAAGTGAACAGGAAACGATCAAGAGTGGACTGGACATGGGGAAACTATTTTAAATGCTTCTGTTGAGTCCCACAGGAGATTAGGGAAACCCAGACCATGGTGGGACAGTTCAGATGACACCTCGGTATGCAATAGTTAGGAGAAAAAAACTAACAGAATTGGGAATGAGTTGGTATCTTTCCTAGAATTCTTGCTACCAGCAACAGTATAAAAGCTGAAGAAAAGATAGTTACGGAGTCCCTGGCGACCATTGCATCTAGCTATTCAGACATCTCCCAGCCTTCTCTGGGTTACTGGGAAAGCAGCAGAGTTACAGTTAGGGCCAGCCTTGGCTCCAGTTCTGATCCCTACTGCCTTCCCCTTCTGGAGAAGAGTCAAATCAAAGTTATTAGAATATTATATTCTCCCTAGTGTTTAACTAGCTCAAATTTCAGGTATCCAATGGTCCCAAAGAACTACTAGTGAACAACAATAAACCCATGTCTTAATGGAGCTCCCAACTTAATGGAGGGAAAGTAAATAGATGATACACAGAGCACTGAACAAGGACACCTCCAAGTCACAGAGCTGGACCCCCTACTGTTGCATGTGTGGAACACCCTACTGAGAGGTGTTGGGAAACAACTGCCCCTGTGAGTCAGCACTAGAACAGGCCGGGAGCCCAGCAAAGTGCTCTTCATATTTCAGAACCCAACTCCCGCCACCACGGTACCTATGAGTCTGGTACCTAGTCTGTGACATGGCCCCTGCGTAGCTGTACTATGTGCTGACCACTAGGGGTTAAAATAAGTAAGAATCTATCACTGCTTTCAAGAGAGTGATTTAGAAAAAGTTTGGTCTCTTGCTACAATTTTAATTATACACTTAAGATATTTATTCTAAAATTCTCAAATGACATTCACAAAATTTCTTAGTACTACACACACACTCAAAATCTGAATAAGAATTTTGTTTAATAAATACTATTGTACCAGTCAAAATTTATACAACATCTTGTGCCAGAAAATGTTTTCCTAAATTTAAAGACTATGAACTGTTTTTTTCTTCCTTCCTTCCTTTTATTTTTTATATTTTAAAACATTAAAACTTTTAAACTTTTTTATTTTTAATTTTTTGGTGATACTGAGGATTGAACCCAGGGCCTTGCTCATGGTAAGCTAAGCACACTCTACCATGGAGATACATTCCCAGCCTAAAGTTTAGTTCTTTAGCATTAAAATTTTCTCACCACATGAGCAAAGAAGTGCTATTTTTCATTATTAAATCAATCATCTGCTGCAATATTTCATATGATACATTAGGATTTAGAAGAGAATAGGCAATTATTTTCTTAATACTAAATGAAGTTCTAACAGACATTGGGGGAATTAACCAAAAGTGAATTTTTCAAATTAGAAAGTTTATAATTATCAGATTACACCCTATTCCTATACTACATACAATTTTGCCAGCATAATGAGGGTCTTCTCATAAGTTGTAGTAAAACCTAACACGTTAAGAGCACTCTCTCAGAATTAACACATGGGTCCAGGATGCCTAAATGGCACATTGTCAGTGTAGCCCCAGTTAATTAGAAAATGCTGATGAGGGCTGGGGTTATGGCTCAGCAGTTGAGCACTTGCATAGCACATGTGAGGCCCTGGGTTCAATCCTCTGCACCACATAAAAATAAATAAAATAAAGGTATTGTGTCCAACTACAACTAAAAAAATAAATATTTAAAAAAAAAAAAAAAAGAAAATGCTGATGAAATCAAATTATGTTCTAAGGACCCTAACTACTGACACCAAGAACACAGGCCTGAACTGATGGGCAAAGAAGATAAAGCAAAAATCTTCTCCCCGGCTCATCTTGGCTTCCTGTGTTCTAGTAGTAATTGTAACTAGTAGTCATTTGATGATTTTGATGTTACATAATGTTTACTTGAGGGAAAATTCAAAGATCTTATCCATTACTAAAGTGGCATCTACACCCCGGATTTCATGAAGATTATCTTTCTGGCTATAGCAGCGGTAACTCTCAGGCTATTCAGGGCAACCAGTAGGTTTTCCTTTTCTAAAATTTGTTTTTCAGACCTATGTCCCAAACTAATACAGGGAGAAAATCACAATGGAGTAGTGAGAAAAACAAAAAACACTTGAGTCACAATTTTCCTTGTAGAATATTCACCCAAATCTTAGAAGGCACACATGACATTTTTAGTGCCAGTGTGGAGAGTGACATGTCCTTCCCATTCAAGAAACTAAATTTCATGGGGTCTCCAATTTTTGGTTTTGGTATGTTTCTGGAGATGCAAAATAATAAGTCAAATTAATCAACTGCTTTTCAACATACATATGTTCACATTCTAAATAAACGCAACTTTAAAAGCAAAAATCCAGATTATGTTTCTATAATTGTATTTATACAACATTCACGAAATGACAAAACTACAGTGACAAAGGACAGAGCAACGACTGTTAGGCATTAATGCTGGAAGAAGGACTTCACTATAAAGGGCACCACGGGAATTTCTTGCTGGTGACAGAACAGTTCTATATTCTGACAGTGGTGGTTGTATGAATTTATATATGATAAAATTTCTTAGTACTACACACACACTCAAAATCTGAATAAGAAATTTTGTTTAATAAATACTATTGTACCAAATTTCCAGGTTTGATAATTCACTACAGTTATACAGGTTATCACTGGAGAAAGTTGGGTGAAAGGTACATAGAACTCTACTGTTTTTACAACTTCTCTGAGTCTTAAATTATATACAAATTTTTAAAACTTTTTAAAAAATGCAACATCATTTTGGTTATACTTTGTTTAAAGTACAGCCAAAAAAACAAACAAAAAAAGGAAACAAATCAAATGAAAGTTTTTCAACATTCCCAAGAATGATTTTGGTTGGAAATATTGGATAAAATTGTAAAGTTATAATCACATATCAAAAAGACCAAGATTTTTGTACAAAGGTAAAAACATATCCTATGAGACAACAATACAAACCAAAGCTACTATGAAGTTGATGATCTATCAATGACCATTAAACTAGGCATTCTTTGCACATAATATTTCACAGGAAAATTCAGAATAAAAATCATATTGGATTATCATAGTTTTGTTCATACATATAAACCACTTAAAACAACAGGTTTATTTCATGTCTTGCTATATTGAAGCCTAACATTTTGGACCTATAAGAAACTTTATTAGATTAAATAACCAGTTTGCATGATTTCCTTATAAAAATGTGAATAAATGGATACATAAACTTACCAGGAAAAACAAATTCAAGTTCATAGGAGAACATAAACTGTTTCACAAATTAATAAAAGCAAAAATAAATATGGATGCAAAACAAACTTTTCCATAACTGCAACAATTTTATTCTACACAAAACTTTAATAAAAAATCACTTGAGTTAATATCTGAAGGTGAAACAGTGAACAAGATGTGAAACTAGCTTGAGAGCGTATGTTCACACTTGATGTTATCTTTAGTAAAAGAGGATCAGCAAACAGAATGGAATAGTTCTAAAACAATAAATATTAGAGTTTTACACAGTAACTGTTTAAAAAACAATAATTACAACAACTATTGTATCTACATAATCTTTTCTAAGCTTACTAGCCTTTTTGAGGCTCATACAATTTATTACTCTAGGCCTGAGTTAGAATTAGAAAAACACCGGGCTTCAACAAACACAGTCATATGTCAAGGATATGGTGATTCTTAAAATATACTTTTCCCACCTGTTATATTTGCTGAACTACATATCAATTTAGAAAAATGACTCAATTTTAAGTAAATTATTTCAATGATCTCATCTAGGCAAGTTGCTTAGAAATCAAGAATTTCTTGGGGCTGGGGATGTGGCTCAAGCGGTACCGCGTTCGCCTGGCATGCGTGCAGCCCAGGTTCGATCCTCAGCACCACATACAAACAAAGATGTTGTGTCCGCCAAAAACTAAAAAAATAAATATTAAAATTCTCTCTCTCTCTTAAAAAAAATTTCTTGTAGGGGGCTGGGGATTTAGCTCAGTTAGTAGAGTGCTTGTCTCGCATGCACAAGGCCCTGGGTTCAATCCCCAGAACCACACACACACACACAAAAAAAAGAATTTCTTGTACTGTGGGGGATGGGGTTGTGGCTCAGTGGTAGAGCACTTGCCTAGCACATGCTAGGTCCTGGGTTCAATCCTCAGCACCACAAAAAAATCGATCAATCGATAAAATAAAGGTGTTGTGTCCAGGTATAACTTAAAAAATTAAAAAAAAAAAAAAAAGAATAAGAATTTCTTGTAATGGATGTTGTTATTTTTACATACCCAGCACCAAGCCCCTCTTTTTTAGGCCACACTAATACAGGTGAGCATACAATTTGGTCCTGACTTCTGATGAAAAACTAATACAAAGACGAGTAAGAGACTAGCCAAGACAAGCCAAAGATGGCAGCCTTTAGATTTGCTGGGATCAGTGGCAAAAATATTCTCTTTCCTTTGGAGGTGCCCGAGCTGGCTGATGTCAGCCTGAGAACAAACGAATCCAGAAGGAACCCGGCCTACAGATGAAGACAGATTTTTTTGGAGTCATGTGACTAACTGAATCCAGTAGTATGGAAGCTATTAGGTTATGTGAGTTTTGAAAATCTCCCTTTCTCACCTGCCCTTTTTTTTCTTTTTTGGTTCTCGTCATTTCCAACTAAAAGTTTTGACTAATAAAATTTACTGGATAACCTCCAAATTATTCACAGCTCTAAGATCCTATGAATCTAATTTAACAAAAGAGTTAGGAAGTTAAAAAAAAAATCTATTATTAAATGAAATACCCCAACTAAGAATGTTTACAATATTAAACAGTGTGTTTTAGTGACAGAAAAGGGAGCATGAAGTGGAATAATGCGCATAAAATCGTCACTCTGCCATCCGCAGTATGACTCTGATGAAGTCATACCTCTGGCCTCCAAGAATATGAGCATATGAGAGACAGACTGAACAATAATCTCTAAGCTCTTACAAAATCCTTGCGTATAGGTATTGTAAGAAAACTGTCATTCTTGGTAAATTTGACCAGAAATAAACGAGCTACCCTTCATTAATTTATTCCTCCACTACACATTTAGAGTGCCTATTGCTTTTCAGGTTCAGTGCTAGGTACTGAGAAGGCAGGAATTAATAATACTCTGCTCTTAACATCAAGAAGCACAGTGGCACCCACCTGTTATCCCGGCAGCTCAGGAGGCTGAGGCAGGAGGATCCCAAGTTCAAACCCAGCCTCAGCAACAGGGGAGGCAGTAAGCAACTCAGTAAGACCCTGTCTCTAAATAAAATACAAAATAGGGCAGGAATGTGGCTCAGTGGTCTACTGCCCTTGAGTTCAAATCCTCCACACCCAAAAAACAAACAAAAAAAAGAAACTAAGGGTCTAGCACAACTGGATAATTATCCTATGTAAAAAGTGAAAAAAAAAAAATAAGTACACATGGAGTTCAGAAATAGTTCAGGGAGTGACTGACTATATGGGAACAAAGGGAAAGGCTTTTACAGAGCAATGATATCTGAAACTAACTTTAATAGATGAAAAGAGGTTTGCCAAATCAACAAAAAGGTCAAAATAGTCCTAAGCTGAAGAATAGATTGTAAGAAGTGAGGTACCACTTTTTACAGATTTAAAATCCACTAATTTTCAACTAGAGTTCAAATAGCCATTTAGTATTCAAAAATTATAGTTAGGTTTGTGAGGCTAGGGAAATCATTTAATTACGTAATTATGCCATTTAAATAGTCTCAGCCCAGCATTTTATCTATCAGACTATAGTCAGCATTTGATAAATGTTGGGTGAATGAATTGTGGTACTCCATTGTACAGGAGTGGGCATGGATCTTAAAATTAAAATGCTGAATGGCAAGAATGTCAATAAGTGCAAAAGCTTTTTCTTTGTTTTGTTTGTTTGTTTGTTTTGTTTTCCTTTTGTTGGTGTTGACACTGTGTCTTGCTAGGTTGCTGAGGCTGGCCTCAAACATGCAATCCTCCTGCATCGGCCCTGGGGTCGCTGGGATTGCAGGTGTGCAGCATTGCGTCCAGCAGAGCAAAAGCATTTTATGGCTCCCTTTGGTTCCTTCTCCAGAGCAGACTCTTGTCCTCACGCCTTCTCCTTTCCTGCTACACGGTGACCACGACTGAAGACCTGTTCCCCTTCCCATGCCCTCTCCTTCACATTGACATCGAGTCCCGCCCAGCACTGTCCGAAACCTCATCTTCAACAGTACAAACGAGTTCAGCTTCAAAACCCCAGGAGCCGTGTAACATTCTACTCCCAAAACGTCCACAACTGTCTCCACGTCATGTCGGCCAGAGGTCTCCATCGCGCACTGGTAGGAGCCTCGAGGAGCGCGAGCGACACGGGCCTCTGGCCGCAGCCCCACCAGGGCCACGAGCGCGCCGTCGGAGCTCCGCGGGCCCCGGGGGCTCAAGGCTCGTCTCCGAACGCGGTGCCAGCAACAGCAGCAGTGCAGCCCGCATCAAGCGCGCCGAGTGCCGCTCCCGCTGCTGAAGCGGCAGGAGCGCAGGGAGGAGGGCGGACGGCAGCTGGGAGGGGGACACCAGCGACAAGGGCCTGACTTCCGACTGCCACGCGGTGGACCAAGAAGCCCGGGTGACAGGCCAGGCACTCCGCAAGCCATGAGAAAGCGCGGGTCGGACTCCAGGGACCGCCGGCTGGCTCTCCAGAGCAAAGACACAGACAGACCACGCCCGAGAAAAGGAGTCCCGCGCTAGTTCGGAACTCACCTGTCAACAGAGGCGTGGAAGGCGCCATCTTGTCCCGGAAAAAGAAACCCGTGCGCTGGGGTGAGAGTTCAACGAGGGCCGAACCCGGCCCCTACACGTCTCTCCAGGCGTGGAGGCTGCGAGCGAGTGCTTCCGGGGCCGCCAGCCTCGGGGCCGACTCACTTCCGGCGTCGGGGCGCGCACGCGCAGCTCAGCGACACCTCCTGCTTGAGCGTGAAGGGCCGGCCGCGCCGGCGCTCGCCCTCCGTCTCCCGAGGGCGGAGTCCGCACTTCCGCGGGGCGGAGCCCGCCCAGTGCTGACGTTGGCAGCCGAACCCGAAGTAGTTCGAGGCCGCGGGCTGCACCGTCCGGTTGTTGCGTCTGCTTCCTCTTTCTCTCCACGCTCCCGCGCGCCCTGCTGGCCCGACCCGCCGACCCGACGCCGTCAGCTCGCGCCCGGCGCTCGTCGCGCCCAGATCCAGCGGCCGCCGCCGGCGCCCGTCCCGAGCGCCTCCTGCCCGCGGCGGCGCGGGCTCCGGGAGCCGAGCCTCACAGCGGCCCGGGAGGCGAGCGAGCGAGGCCGAGGGGCGGCCGGGCGGAGGCGGCGCCGCGAAGATGGTTGCCAAGCAGCGGATCCGGATGGCCAACGAGAAGCACAGCAAGAACATCACGCAGCGCGGCAACGTCGCCAAGACCTCGGTGAGCTGGGCGGGGGCCGGCCGGTGAAGGGGCGGGAGCGGGCTGGGGAGGGGGCTGGGGCCGGGGAGGGGGCCGGGGCCGGGGGAGAGCGGGCCGGGGCGGGCGGGCTCGGCCCACGGCACCCGGCCGGCGGCGCCTCTGACCGGGTTTCCCTTTGCAGAGAAACGCCCCCGAGGAGAAGGCGTCGGTGGGACCCTGGCTGCTGGCGCTCTTCATCTTCGTCGTCTGCGGCTCCGGTAGGTGCGGGGCGGCCTGCCGTTGGGGGGAGGGCTCGAGGCCGCCCAGCTCCGACCCCGGTTCCTGGCCCGCGGCGGCGCCGAGCGGAGTGCCCGCGACTTCTCCGCGCTCCGTCGGTGCTAGGAGACCAGAGGCCAGGTCCGTGGTGATGGTCAGGCTGGCGGACATTTAAGGCTAAACAAAAAGAAGCGCGCACAGAAGAACTTGGACTGTGTGCGATTTCATTGTCACTTGCAGAGAGACTTCCCGACGTGCACTCCTGGTGTTAGGACTTGATTTAACCAGATCAGAATCTTATGTCCAAAAGGTGGCACGTTTTATGAAAGTAAAGCTAATCCAGAGACGTGTTTCTGTGTAGAGAACATGTACCCGGTTGGCAATTTAATTGGTGAGACAAGTGTTTTTATGTTAATAAAAGGAACGTTTGACATATGGCAAGAAAGATTAGTTATCAGGGCAGCCTGCTGTTAGAGTAATAGGCACTTGCCTCTGCAAATGAGTTACAGAATGGCCTTTTTGATTTATTACCTTATTATGCCCACTGTTCATATTGAGGTAAATGATTCTGTTTTCCACATTCTAATGTTTCTGAGATTTCTGTTTAACATTTTGCTTTGCCTTTCTCCTAAACCTACCAATTGGAAGCTTTCCTGATAAATGGCTGAGAGCCAAGCAGTTTATATAACCCAAAGATGATTGAATTTCAGCTTTGTGAGAATGAGGAAACATGCATATGTTATTGGCCAGGGCTTTAAAGGATGCTTAATTATTTAGGAATAAGCCAAAATCAATCTATCTAGAAAAACCTGTGTACGCTGGTGTTTTAAGTTCTTTTTATTTTTATTTACTTATTTTTTGGTACCATGGATTGAATTCAGGGGCACTCGACCACTGAGCCACATCCCTAGCCCTTTTAAAAGAGGGTCTCACTGACTTGCTCAGCGCCTTGCTTTTGATGAGGCTGGCTTTGAACTCACAGTCTTCCTGCCTCAGCTTCCCAGGCTGGCTTTAAGTTCTTTCTAAAATGATTTCCTATATGTGCAGGCTCATTTAGACACTTAACATAAAATTTAGGGAAGCTAGGATTTAAAAAATAACTTGAGGGGCTGGGGATGTGGCTCAAGCGGCAGCGCGCTCGCCTGGCATGCGTGTGGCCTGGGTTCGACCCTCAGCACCACATACAAACGAAGACGTTGTGTCCGCCAAGAACTAAAAAAATAAAATGTTAGAATTCTCTCTCTCTCTCCCTCTCTCTCTATAAAAATAAAAATAAATAAAATAAAATATAACTTGATTTGGGAATGTTGCTTCGAGGTAGATCATCTGCCTAGCAGGTGGGAGGCCTTCAGTTCATTTCCTAGCACTGGAAAATAATAAAACTTTGTGAGCATTTAATTGTTTTATTTGTTAAGATAGGCTCTTCTTACAGTGAAGCTAGATAGCTTTTGCAAATGATTGTAAGAGTAACCTCAGATTCTTAACTACCTTAATAGGTAATTTTGAAGTTGCTAGATGTATTTTATTCAAAGCTTGTTTTAACATTTGTTCTTTCTCTTCACAGCAATTTTCCAGATTATTCAGAGTATCAGGATGGGCATGTGAAGTCACTCACCTTAAGATGTTTCCATTCTCCTGTGAATTTTAACTTGAACTCATTCCTGATGTTTGATACCCTGGTTAAAACCGATTCAGTAAAGCATCCTGCCTCAGAATGACTTTCATAGCATCCTTCATGTGTCATTCCAAGGTTTATCACGAGTCATTCCAGGTTTTCTAGTTCATACCACAGTGCCTTGCAAAAAGCACCACATGAATAAAGCAATAAAATTTGATTGTTAAACTATAGTAGTGGACCCTACTTAGTAAAGTGTAAGTTTTTTTTTTTAATGTGGTTGTTAAAACAGTATGCAGTATGAATAATTAGATTAAATCTGTGTAGACAGAGTCTAGATTTTGTTAACTCTAACATGTAAAGTGTAGTCAGCTTAATTTAAAATTTGGAATCTTGAGGTTTTTATATAGCTAGGCACTTTATTACTCTTGAGTCAAAAGCACACTCCATTATAGGGTCATGTAACTGTCCTGTAATAAGGTGCTTATAAATGGAACACAGCCTAGTTTTACCATAACAATTAGCATTCAAAAATTTTGAAAAGCTTCTGAATGCATAATACAAGCAGAGATGCTTATATATAAGCCACATCTATTTTCATGAATTTGTTTCTATTACACTACCTTGGATTTTGCATGAGTGAGCATAATGTAAGATCCCATTTTTAGGGGAAAAAAAAATAAAGCATTTTGTAACTTAATCAGTCACTGAGGTTTCACTAAAAATTACCATGGTGGAGTGAAGTCAGGGAAGGTTTATGTCACATTGATTTCACCAGGATTATTTTAATATATCAAAGGAGTTTACTATGTTAGACAAAATTTTAAGGAAAAATGCTACTAGAAATCTATGTATCATCAAGACCTACCATTGAGTCCAGAGTGCCATAAGACATTTTAGCATATCTATAGCACTTTTTAATACCAAAAAAGGCACATCAACTAATAAGTTCCACTTAAGGTTTGAAAGCGTTTTTTCTAGGTTTATAATTAAAATGCCCTTAGGATGGGTACTAGATATATCAGTGTATAGTGGCATTTGAAATTAAATGGGTTTACTGATAAGGATCAGTCTTCAGTCTTCCCTTATATGATTTTATAGGTCATGATTGATCAGATTTTCTTATTAATAGTAAGGGTGAGGGTGATAAGGCAGATTCTGTGTTTTCTAGTACTGTTGAAAACTGCAAGTGTTGGCTCTACTTAGCCATAACTTGGTGCAAAAAGCCTGAGCAGCGTGTGTGTACTAATGAATTGGTAGAAGGCTGCTTATGTTTGCTTTGTTAATCGCCTCAGGATATCTCTTTTAAAATAAGCTGTTTTAAGAGGAACAGAAGGGAAATCTGCTACCTAATATATACACAGTGCGAACCTCATAGGGGACTCCCGACATACCCTCGTGGAAGGAGGAGAGTAAAGGGGAGGAGTGGTTAAGGGCATCTAGGAACTTAACTGCTCCCCTAGGAGAGGAATTGGCCAACCTTGGGCCAGCAGGTTTTTAGCTGAACTTTACCTGCCTTTCTCACCCAGTAAATCAATCCCTATACTTGTTTTCCTCTTTGAAACAAGTCTTGGTTACCTAATTCTATTTTATTGTAACTTTAAAAATGAAAGTTATTGCTCTAAATTCATAGCAGGTGCCTTACTCTTTGCTTGAATCAAATCATTCCGTATCAAACTTGCCCTTGGTTTACTATAGATAATTGGCTTTAAGGTGGTTTTTGTTTTTTAATGTACAACAATTTTAATTTGTTAAGTTGCTATAGCTGGCAATCATTTCACATATGTAAAATTGCATTCCCTTTGTATTTCATGTGTAATTTGCCAATTGAGTGCATTTTATATTCAGGTTGGATTATGCATGTTTGGGTAAATGAAAGCTGTGTCTATTTGATTTATCGTTTAAAAATAAAGTTCCCTGAATATTTGATGCTTTTCTTCTCAAAGAAAATGATTTTACAGAGTTCTTATCTGAGTGTAATATCTTACATTTAAGTTAAAAGAATAATACCGAGAGGCACAGATATAAGATTTGTAAGAAGGGGCTAGCTGGCTGGGGTTGTGGCTCAGTGGTCAAGTGTTTGCCTAGCATGTGTGAGGTACTGGGTTGGGTTCTCAGTACCACATAAATTAATTAATTTGTTAATTAAAGTATTTTTTTTAAAGTGACTAAAAAGAAAAATATATAAGAAGTAAAATGAATTAAGAACTTTTTCTACTTAGGGTATTTTCATTTCATTACCCAAGTCTGATTCAAGGAAAAAGTACAATTCTTTGATCTCCTTTCTCAGTTCAATTTTACAGATCATCTGATGTTGAGCACAACTTGAGAATAAGTGCTTACTTGGGATTGTCCCCATCTATTTACTCTGATTTTTGCTCTAATACTTCAGGAGTTAAGTTATTTCATTGCATCTGTTAGGTTATATATAATGTTGCTCAAACTAAATGGGCTTCCAAAATAAGATTCTCAGTGTAACAGGGTGCACGTACCAGATTTTAACTAACATTAAAGATGTACACATACATTCACCCGCAGAGCTGTGAATTCTCACTGAGGTTACTTGGGTTCTGTTGGCCCAAAGGACTAACAGGCACAGCTCTATTGTAGGGCTCAGTAGTAGATCCACTAACAAAATTCCCATGTGCTTTAGCATCTGAAAATTTAGAATATCATCAGATTCTCCATTTAGAAATTGTTCTTAGGTTTGATTTGACTTTACCTACTTTTTTAGTTAGATTTTTTAAAATTGTTTTTGACTTTAACTTCAGGAGTTGACTTAAACAACAAATTCTGTCACTCTCTTAGAGCTTTTCCTGTTAAATGCAGTTCCACTCTAGACAATTCAATTACTTTATCTTCAAGTGGAATTAGGACACGTCCATACTGGGAAGGAATATTAAGAGCAGTAAAAGGCTAAAAAACTGAAAGGAATTTTTTAACTGAGCTTTGATAATTCAAATTAAATTCATACATTTCACAGAAACAGGACATGGAGAATTTAGTTGAACCGCTTTAACTTACAGATAAAATATAATTTTTTCAGTGAATACTCAGTAACATGCTATATCTAGATAGAGCTGTGAATAGAGTCCCAATATTCAAGTATCTTTCAATCTGGTGGAGGGGAGCAGATAACAGAAAGCATAAGAATAATTGTACATATTTCAAAGGAAAAGATAAATGATCTTGCCGTCACAGAGTTATTGGGGAGCAGAAACAGAACTGAGGTTTCTTGACTCGCTGAAGAAGTCAGAAATTGCAAAATGTACATAGCACTTCTGTTTTCATGAGCACTTTGCTTCTGCTTTTAGAAAAATTATATTTATTTTTTCAGGTTGCTAATCAAAAATTTATCCTTTAATGGGTGAATTTTTTTTTCATTTTTCCACTATTTTTATTGGTACCTTATGGTTACATAATGGTGGGATTTATTGTTACATGTTTGTACATGCACACAGTATAACATAGTTTGGCGAATATCACTCCTCAGCACTTCCCCTTTCGCTCCCTATCTGATCCTTTGGGTGCAGTTTCTTTTGAGAGTGAATTTAAGTGACAATTACTATTGGTGTTTCTTGTATAGCAGAAAAATCAAAGATCAAATTAGTAAGGTTTATGTCTTTAAGAATTATTTTGTATTTTGTTTTTAATTTTTTTATCTGTGATGTTTAAGAATAATCCTACAATAAACTTATTTTAAAAAATAATGATTAGGTAGTCTAGTAGTTCAAGAAATGTAACAAGTGTTCTCCAAAGATACTTTTGATACCAAAGGTTCAGTGTGTTTCTATTTTGGAATGCAGATAGAACTAAATCTATAAATTTAAGTAATTACAATGGTTTCACCCAACTGCTATGTGTTGCTATAAAGCTCTAATTTTTTTTTTTTAAAGAATTTTAATATTTATTTTTCAGTTTTCAGCGGACACAACATCTTTGTATGTGGTGCTGAGGATTGAACCCGGGCCGCACACATGCCAGGCAAGCGCGCTACCGCTTGAGCCACATCCCCAGCCCTATAAAGCTCTAATTTAAAAAAAAAGAATCTATGAAACATGAAAAGAATTTTTTTAAAAAGCATATTTGTGAAACTTATAAAAAGAATTTTACAAGATTGTTTCATAGTCAGTAGATAAACTAGGAAAGGGCATTTTCTCACTGTTGGTCCAGCAGGAAGATGAGAATAATTGATTTAGAACTAGAATAATTTATTTAGAAGCTCTAGATATGATCTTCATTGGCCTCTTTATATCTGAGGAAATGACAGACAGTCAAGAAAAGTTAATCTTTCTCCCACCAGTGCCAGTAACACAACAAAAATTAGAAAAACCAAACTGGCTTTTCAGTATGGTAAGGATGTGCCTCAGAGGTAGAGAGCTCACCTGGGCTGTGCACGGCCCTAGGTCACATCCCCAGCACCTGAGGAAACAGGGCTCCTTTTACCTTGTGTATTAATCTCATGAGGCCCCGTGGGTTTTTCATAGGGGTGAAATCTGAAAGAGTCTGGTTTTCAGGGCTCTCCACCACGTGGCTGAACCTGCGTTTTCAGCCTTGTCCCCAGTTTCCCCTCATTGCACAGTTTCCAATACTTTTTTTTTTTTTTTTTAAAGTGCTAAGCTTCATGCACTTTCTTTTTTTTTTTTTTTTTTTTTTTATTTATTTTTTAGTTTTCGGCGGACACAACATCTTTGTTTGTACGTGGTGCTGAGGATCGAACCCGGGCCGCACGCATGCCAGGCGAGCGCGCTACCGCTTGAGCCACATCCCCAGCCCCAGTTTCCAATACTTTTGAAAATGTTTCTGCTCATTCTCCCACATTAAAGTTCTACCTGTCTTTTCAGACCCAGCTTTCATTTCACTTCCTCTGTAAAGTTTCTTTTTCCTCTAGAAACCAGATGCACTTGGGGATTGATGACTGGGCAGTTAGCACTTAGACCATATTGAATTGTTTTGTTTCTGAGTTTCTCAGATCAAGTATAGAGAGGGGCCAAGTCTTTTTCTTTCTTACTGTTTTCTACTCTGACCACCCCCAAGGCTAGTATGGAGCTTTATACACATAGTGGGAACTCAACATTGTTGAGTGATAAAAAGAGCAATGAATGCCTTATAATAAAATAATCTTGGGGCTGTTGCTGTAGCTCAGTGGTAGAGCACTTGCCTAGCATGCATGAGGCACTGGGTTCAATTCTCAGCACCGCATAAAAATAAATAAAATAAAGGTATGCATCTACAACTAAAAAAAAAAAAAAACCTTATAAAAATAATAATCTTTAAGAAACATGTCTTGTAAATCCTCTAACCCTGGCAAAACAGTCACTCATTACTTCCAGTCCAGTGATCCCTGGTTAATGTCTGCCTTCATTACCAAAATTCAGTTTCTCTACCCACGAAGCACAGTCACACAGGATAGGCTTGATATTTGGAAATATTTCAACAGAGTGATATTTGTCCTTCAGTCATATTTAGAACAGTCATAGCTGGTGTCATTGAGAAAACCAAATAGTGCTTTATCAAAGAAGCTAACACTTCACCAACCAGTCAGTCCAGTTACAGGAAAGAAGCACAGCTGTGCCTGCCCTGCAGAGGGGTGCCTGTGAGCTGCCCCTGCCTACCTCCATCCCAAGATTCAGGAAAGCCAGGACACCACCCGGGTGCCTCTTCTCCATACCAGGCCTGTGGACATTTCTCAAATCAGACCTAGCCCTGGGAAGACAGCTCCTCCTCACAGATTCCCTCACAGCAGGGTCATACCACATGACTAGCATTTAGAATGTGGTGTGGTTACCAAACCAGGCCACATATGTTGTGCAAGGGGCACTCCCTAGACCCTTGTGGGAAAATACCATCCGTGGAGCCACACAGAGCACAGGAGCCACACAGCTCAGCTCCTGGCACCGGGAGCCCCTTGAGACCAGAGGAAACCTGCTCTATTTGATGCACCAATAAATGCACAACTGCAGATTCCTGAGCACAAATCCATCTGGAATTGAGACATAATTTCTTATAAGGCCCAAATCATAAAGGTATATAAACATTGGGAGCATTAAAGCATGCTTTTACCTAACTCCAGCCCTAGTCACTAGTGTACAGCCCACCTGTTAATTACCAGTGGATTATAAGGAGAAGGAAGGCACCACAGGAAATGAAATCCATCCCCAAATCTTAGTCACTTGTTCTTGCATGAGAACAGTATTAAGATGTGTTTTGAAGCGAGAAACATTTCTTTTGCAAAACATGCTGTGGAAATCCATATGGTGCCAAGTACACACAAGGAAAGCTGACCAGTGAAATTCAATGCCTAACCTGGGCTAATCTGCTCAGAGTATCGTCCTGGGACCAGCAGAGTCCTGGAAGCCTGTTAGAAATACAGTATCTGCCACCCCACCCAAGGCCCACTGAATCTCCATCTTTACGGATCATCCCCCTGGTGATCTGCCTGCACAGAGAACTTTGAGAACTATTGAAAGGGCTTGGGTTTTCATCCAGCTCTGGCACTAACTAGCTCCGTGGTGATCAATCCCACAACCTCCTCAGGCTTCCTTTTCGTTGTGGTGAAGGAAACACCCTCTGCCTCAAGCAGCCCTTATGAAATCTAATGATGACAAAAACACTTAAATTTAAAAATACTCTGCAAATAAGATAAGACTGACTTTGTGAACTGCAAAAACAGATTTGTGATAGGGCGAAGTGCTTTCCCCACCCCAAATAAAAGGAATAATAGCCTTCCTCTTTGATTTGACAGGAAGTGATCCATCTTCTTAGTATCATTGGCTATTTACAGACCCCAAATTATAATTCAACCTTTTCAAAGCTTTGCCTCTGAAGGACCACTGGAAACCTGTAGGATTGTGAGTCATGTCCAGCTATGGAGTGACTGCCATGTGCCAGTCCTCCAGGAAGATCTGTTGGCATTTGGAAAAGTGAAGAGAAACTAGAGAGCTTGTTGTTCCCAGAGCTTGCTCATTCATTCTATATAATTTCCTTGATGTAAGTTGTATAACAAGCAAACAAAACTTTTAAAAAACAAACCATAAAGATGGCTCCCTCACAGCAGCAACCTGCTTTGGTGATTCTTACCGCACCCCTTCTATTACTTACAACCAAATCAGCACCACTGGGGAAGCGCAGTGATGATACCAAAGCCACCTGGATGTGAAAAGGCCCTTCACAAATATATGGGCTCCCAGCCTTGAACCTGAAAATGCTTGGGTCCTCATTAAGACAACTGGAGAACCATTTAGGGAAAATGTATGGAATTTGATTTGATACCTTTAATCATTTTCAAATAAACCTAGATTTACAGAGAAGTCTCAAAGATAGTACAGAAAATTTCTGTATATCCTCTACTTAGCTTCCTTTTATATACATCTTACAAAATTAATTATAGATTTGTTTCTGTTGTTTTGTCACTTTGTACCTATGTGACCTTGAGCAATCTATTTCAGTTTCCTCAAGTATAAAATCAAGATGAGGTGGGTTTGTTCATGGAAAGCGTGCAGAAGTGAGACGGGCAGAGCAGAAGCCCCAGGTTCATCTGAGATGTTTCCCTCCCTGGCTTGAACAAGCCATTTCCCCAAGGAGCCTGCTGTTTTCCATCAGGATGTGGATTTAGAGACTGCAATGTCCACTCTAAGGGAACTCATGCAACTGTGCTGACTTGCTTCTAAGACTTTAGTAAACAAAGCTTTTATTTTTGTTGTTTTGGGGAAGAAGGACGGAGTCCAGGGCCTTATACATGTTGCTAAGCATGTTGTCTATGACTGAGCTGTCCCCAGAACATTTTTTTTTAGTTGTTGATAGACCTTTATTTTATTTATTTATATGCAGTGCTGAGAATGAAACCCAGTGTCTCACACATGCCAGGCAAGTGCACTACCGCTGAACCTCAGCCACAGCCCCAGAACACATTGTTTTAAGAGAAAATGTACCATGAATTTACACTGATACTACCAACTCAAATTTGAAATTACAGGTCTTCACTTACGTCCTTAACTTTCTGTTTGTAATCGCCCTTTAAACTACATTGAAAATCTTGGTTCCTAACGTTAAAATAATTGTCTAGCTGCTTTATCTTATTACCTACACAATGCTTGCAGAATAACAATACCAACTTTATTACTAGCAATGCAATTATGAAAAGTTTGGTTTTCAAAGTTTCTTTGCACTCCTTTTTGTCCCTAGATAATATTTCTTGAGGAAAGTAGAGTCAAATTCCTGCTTTTAAGTCACCCAAAGTTTATATTTAGTTATGCCACTAACTGGATACATAGGTTTATTCGTTCCATTTGATTTTTATGTTTAGAGCTTCCTTTTTAAAAAAAAAATTTTGTTGAGCCGGGCACCGTGGAGCATGCCTATAATCCTAGCAGCTCAGGAGGCTGCGAGAAGAGGATCAAGAGTTCAAAGCCAGCCTCAGGAAAATTGAGGTGCTAAGCAACTCAGTGAGATCCTCTCTAAAGAAAATACAAAATAGGGCTGGGGATGTGGCTCAGTGGTTGAGTGCCCTGAGTTCAATTCCTGGCACACGGAAGGAAGGAAGGAAGGAAGGAAGGAAGGAAGGAAGGAAGGAAGGAAGGCTGGGGATGTGGCTCAAGTGGTAGTGTGCTCGCCTGGCATGCGTGGGGCTCTGGATTCCATCCTCAGCACCTCATAAAAATAAAATAAAGATGTTGTGTCCTCCGAAAACTAAAAAAATAAATATTAAAAAATTCTCTCTCTCTCTTTAAAAAAAAAAGAGAAAAGTTTTATTGAGAAGAAATTCACATACCATACAATTTACCCATTTAGAGCATATAATTAATTGGTTTTTAGTGGATTTATAGAGGTGTACAACCATCACTATAATCATGATGCTTTTATTATGTTAAAAGGAATCTATAACTATCACTGCTCAACTCTCATCCATCACATACAGCCTAGAGCAACCATGAAGTCACTTTCTGCCTCTGTATTTGCCTTGCATGGATATTTCCATCAGCGCATGGTTGGATCCGCTGTCTCTGGACTGGTTTCACCCCTGTTGTATCAACGCTTCCTCTTTCGGACCTTCCATTACGCGGCTCTCCTGTAGTTTGTGGATTACTCATTAGTTGGTGGAGATTTGGGTAGTTTCTACCTTTAGTTTTCATGGCAGAGGCTGCTGTGAGTCTTCCTATACAATTTTTGTGAGAGCCCGTTCCATCTGTCTTGGCACACGCCCTGGAGTACTGCTGCTGGGCCAAGTGGCACGTGTGCCTACCTTTCTGAGGACAGCAGGCTGCTTGCAAAGCGCTGAACCATCTACATTCCTACTGGCAGTGAGAGGGTTCCAGTTTCTCCTCTGGATCAACACCTGTGATTGCCTGTCTTCTCCGTTCCAGCCACCCTAGCACATGGGCAGTGGGATCTCATGTAGCTTTGATTTGTTTTCCTGATGACTAATGATCTTCGTGTGTTTACTGGCCATGTGCATCTTCTTTGGTGAAATATCTATGCAGATTCTTTGCCCATTTTTAAAACTAAGTTATTTATCTCTTATTTAATTATAAGCATTTTAAAAATATATTCTAGATATAAACCCTGTATCAGATACATGATTTGCAAATATTTTCTCCCAGTCTGTGGATTGTCTTTTCACTTTCTCGGTAGTATCCTTTAGATTCCAGAAGATTTTATTTTTATTTGTCACTAGGGATTGGACATGGGCACCCTTTACCATTAAGCTACATAATGAGCCCTTTTTATTTTTTATTTTGAGATAGGGTCTTGCTAAGTTGCTTAGGGCCTCACTAAATTGCTGAGGTGGCCTTTAATCTGCCTTCAATCTCCTGCCTCAGCCTCCTGAGTTGCTGGGATTACAGGCATGTGTCACTGCACCTAACTCAGATTTTTAAATTTAGACACAACCCAATTTACCTACTTCTTAATTTTGTAGCTTTTGCTTTTGATTTTATATCTAAGATATCCATGGCCAAATTCAAGGTCATGAGGATGTTTCTCTCTTTTAAAGAGTTTTACAGTTTTGGTTCTTCATTGAAGTTGTGTGTGTGTGTGTGTGTGTGTGTAATATACATAAATAAATATTTAAATTAAATATATATGCCAATATATATTGGTACTGGAGATTAAACCCAGGTATGCTTTACCATTGAGGTACATCCCTAGTCCTTTTTTATTTTTTCATTTTGAGACAGGGTCTTGCTAAGGTTCTGAGGGTCTCATTAAATTGCCGAGGCTGGCTTCAAACTTGACTTGTCCTCCTGAGTGCTAGGATTATAGGTGTCTGCCACCACTTTTCTTCAGTGAATCATCTTGGCAGTCTTGTTGAAAATCAGTTGACCCATATACATATGGGTTTATTTCTGGACTCACAGTTCTGATCTATTGATCTATATGTCTAGCCCTGTATCAGTCCCAGTGCCTGATTACCCTTGCTTTGTTTTATTGTTGTTTTTATTTGTTTATTTATTTAGTTGTTGATAGACCTTTATTTTATTTATGTATATGCGGTGCTGAGAATTGAACCCAGTGCCTCACACATGCCAGGCAAGTGTGCTACCGCTGAGCCTTAGCCCCAGCCTGTGTTTTTGTTTTTTATTTTGTTTGCTTGTTTTTGGTACCAGGGTTTGAACTCTGGGGCACTCGACCACTGAGCCACATCCCCAGTCCTATTTTGTATTTTATTTAGAGACAGGGTCTCACTGAGTTGCTTAGCACCTCGCATTTGCTGAGGCTGGCTTTGAACTTGCCATCCTCCTGCCTCAGCCTCCAGAGCTGCTGGGATGGCAGGCATGTGCCACTGTGCCCAGCTGTATTAGGTTTTTGAATCAGGAAGCATGAGTCACCCAGAATGGTTCTTTTTCAAGAGTGTTTTAGCTATTTTGGGTTCCTAGAGTTTCCGTATGAATTTTCAGATCAGCTTGTCAGTCTACAAAGAAGCCAGTTGGTATTCTGATAGGGATTGTGTTAAATCTCTATATCAATTTGGGAAGCATTGCAACTTCAGTTCATAAATTGTCTTCCAATTTATGAACGTGAGATTGTTTCAAGGCAATGTATAAGTGGCTACACAGCATTCTGTCTTGGTCTGTCATCCCTAACTGTGATGTTAGCTGTGGATTTTTTGTAGATACCTTTTTTTTTTTTCAGGTAGATATTTGGGTTTGGTAGCATATTGTTGAGGATTTCTGTATGTATGTATCTTAAGAGATCTCATAAGCGATCCTGGTGTAAGTTTTCTTACTTTGAGGTGCAGGTTTTTGTATGAGGATAACAATAGCCTCTTAGAATGAAACAGAAATTATTCCCTCCTCTTCTATTTCCTTGAAGACTTTGTGAGGAATTAGCATTAATTCTTCCTTAAATGTTCAGCAGAATTCACCCAGGAAACCATCAGGGCCTGGGCTTTTCTTTATGGATTTCTTGTTATTTCTATTGTACAAATTCAACCTTTTATTTGTTGTAGGTCTACTTAGGTTTTCTATTCTTGACTTGGTTTTAGCAGTTTTTGTCTTTTTTAGGAATTTGCCCATTTTTCTAAATTATTTATTTATACTTATATTTCTCAACGTTTATATAATTTATTGGTTTACAATTGTTCATAATACTTCTTCACAGTCTTTTTTTATATTTCTAAATGTCAATAGTAATGTTTACTCTTTCATTTGAGACTTCCCTCCCCACCCCCTCTCTCATTTATTTGATCAACCTAGCTCAAGACTGGTCAACTTTGTTGTTCCAGAGAACCAACTTTAGTTTCATTCATCTTCTCTGTTGTTTTCCTCTTCTCAGCTTCTCTAATTTCTGCTCCATAGCTGATGGTAATTCCTGGCTTGCCTATCCTTGGCTTTATGACTGAACTTGGGGGAAGGAAATCAGACTAGATGTTCTCAATGCACCTAACTAAAGACACAGCCTCTACCCCAGCTGGGGACCAGGTATGGCCAACTCCCCAGGGTTTATGAGAACTGCAGACCTCCTAGCCTTCTTGGAAGGAATACCGTAGAACACTACTCCTTGGGTTTGGAGCCATGGGCAGAGGGAGCCTGTGTTCTCAGCTACGTTTATCCCAAGTAGTTTCCATAATTCTGAATGGGGAAGGGGAAGGAACTGGGTCATGGTTCTGATGTCACAGACTTCTTATTCTTTCCTAGTTTAAATAGCTTTTTTTGAATAAATGTTTCTTCACTTGCTGCACAGCTCTAAGGCAATTTCCAGAGAATTCAAATATTTTTTAAATGCTTTTCAGCAACTTCACTGTGGAGTAGGCCCAGGAGGGTTCACGTTGCCATCCCGAGGTAGAATGTTAGGAGTCGTCTTTTAACTTTTAATTCAATTTACCTTAATAGCCATGTGCCTTATTTAACATGATCCTAATTTCAAATGTATTAAGGTATATTCAGAGAAACTCAGTTTCTATTCCTATCATTTCTACTTTGTTGCTTCTTCCTATTGATAAGATCAACTTTTTTTTTTTTTTTTGAATACTAGGAATTGAACTCAGGGGCACTCAACCACATCCCCAGCCCGATTTTTTTGTATTTTATTTAGAGACAGAGGCTCACTGAGTTGTTTAAAGATTGACATTTTTGAGATATAATTAATGTACTATAACTCTCACCCCCTTAAGAATATTTTGTCTCCTCCCACAGAGACTCCGCACCCATGCAGCCTTGCTTCCCCAGCCCAGCCCAGCCCAGCCCCTGGCAACAGTAATCTACTTTCTTTCTCTGGACTTACCTATTTTAGACTCTTTATATAAATGGAATGATACAACATGTGGCCTTTTATGACTGACTTCTTTTACTTAGTATGATGTTTTCAAGGTTCATTTATTTTACAGTGGGAATTAAGACTTCATTTCTTTTTATTTGTGTATCCGTTCATCAGCTGGTGGACCATCTGGGTTGTCTCCATTTGTGTCTGTTATGATCAATGTTGCTGTGAACATTCGGTTACACATTTTTTGTGTTGAACATGTGTGTTTTTTCTCTCTCAGGTATTTACCTCGGATAAGAATTGCTGAACTTTAGGTAACTTTTAACAAAACTTTTTTGCTTTCTTCTGTCATTCAGAGAGGTAATTAGATGGATAGCTCTGGGTGTATAATTATCCATTTTTTTAGATAAATAGCAGCACTGCACAGATGCTCTTTTTCCACCCTATTTCTTCTACCTAAAATATATCCTGAAAAAGAAAAGGAAAAAAAATTATATGCTGAGCATCTGGCCACTTCAACGAACAGAAATTATTCCAGTCGCTTTGTAGCCTCACAATCAGGACGCGCCATAACTTATCCAACCAGTCACTATTCAGGGGCATTGGGGTTGTTTTACCACCTCATGTTATTACAAATAGAGAACTGAAAAAATATTTGTCCTGGGTATTTTGTCTTTTCATATTTTTGCAAGTGTATTTGGGGGATAAATCCTTAGAAGTGAGATTTCTGCGTCAAGGGATACACGTGTTAGGGATTGTCAAATGCCCTTCCATTGATGTTGTACATTCCCATCAGCAGTGTGACGGAGTGCAGCGTCCCTAGCTGGTCACTTTTGGTGACCTACTATTTATGCTTGAACAATGTGTGTTCTCTGGACCACAAGGCCAGGTTTATTTGTTCCTTTGTTCATGTTGTTAATTATGTGGTTTAAATCTAGATACTTATTAGTCTTTTTAACTTTTTGATAGAGGCTCATAGGTTTGTAAATTCTTTCAATATTTCTTTAAATTTTTACTTTAAATATTTTTAGGCTCTGATTGGTATGTTCAAGTTCAAGGTACTTTTCTTTTTACTGTGTAATATCCATCCTAATTTCTAATAAAGCTTCTCCACTACAGTCTACTCTATTTGATGTGAGATATATGTATATATAGTCTTTAAATATATATTCAACTGTATTTTTATTTAGAATACATAATTAAATATATTCCTCACTATATTTGATGTGGGATATATGTATATATAGTCTTTAAATATATATTCAACTGTATTTTTATTTAGAACACATAATCAAATATATTCCTCTGTATCCAAAATGGCATATATAATAAATACATGTATATGTTCACCTTTTGGGGGGGAGGTGCTGGGGATTGAACTTGAACATACCAATACTTTCTTCTCATTAAGTTATAGTTCCTTTTCTTCCCCTAGTTTGGGATTAATTCAAGAAAGGCTTACTTTGTAGAACTTAATATGAAATTGTTTTTTCAGTTATAAGTCATAATTTAAGCTTAGATAAGCACATAGAACTATAGCTTACAATGTAGCTTTTTTGGGGTGAAAAACGACACTTTAATCATGATCTTTTGAACTGTAAAAATATTCACTATAATGCTTGTTCATCAAAAGAATACTCTTGAGTATCCCTGTTATGAAGATTTATGATTTATCTGCACACATGTGCGCACACACACAGCAGCACAAAGTGAATGATTTAATATGAGTAATCTGGGTAAAGGGCATATTGTTTGGGCACTATTTTTATTTTCACAATATTTTACAAGTTAGAAATTATTTCCAAGCAAAAATTTGGGGGCTGGGACTATAGCTTAGTTTTAGAGCATTTGCTTAGATATGCAAGGCCCTTGGTTTGATCCCCAGCACTTAAAAAAAAAAAAGAAGATTTAAAACTTGAGCTGTAGCAAAGGATTAAAATGATAATCTCTTTTGCTTGTGGAATTTTCCATTCACATTATTAAAAAAAAAAAGGAGCACAATAGTATTTTTGATGGTAGTTGGGTGCCACCCAGAGTTCAATTTCTGCAACTACTAATCTTATAAAATCACAGCCAACTATCAACTATCTGGGAATATTGTGGTGTTGACTTCTTTGGGATGACAACAGAAGATTAGGAAAGGGATGTGTTTGATGTCACTAAAAATAACCACGAGCCCCTGCTCCACGAACACAGGCGCAGGCACTGCAATATCAGAGCCTTTCTGCCCTCCTTAAAACGTCATCAAAATTTCAAGGGGACATTGAAGGAGCAGGAGTTTAGAAAAAGACGAGGGTCAGTGTCCAGGCTAGTCAGAAGGGGGCTTTACACATGATCCAGGATCATTTTAGGGCAGAGAATTTATTCAAAACATAAAGTTACTAAGTAATCAGATCAGGAAAACTAGCAACACTTTTTTTCCCCTCTCTCTCTAAAAAGCAGATGTGTGTTCTTTGATCCAAGTAAATTCCATGATAACAGAAGAACAAAGTGGGTTTAACATTTGACTTAGGATAATTTAGCACCGTGAGTTTGTAAAGAAACATACTTTAAAACAGACTTTGGAAATCAATGTCCAGCGCTCTTCATTCATCCTGATCCCCTTTAGTCCTCCTCCTGGATGTGGCCTTGGTCCAGGTTGTGCGGCAATCTTCAGAAGAACTGCGGAGTGTTGAGCTGGATTTAGAGCTTCTCAGTATTGTCACCGTCATCTCCCAGGCCCTCATCTGGCACCATCTGCAGGGTGCAAGGAACCTGCCCTGCTGCAGCTTGTCCCTAGGCTTCACGTGGCTTTCGACGTGCAGTTTTGTTGGAATATGACATAAAGTACCACAGCCCTGTCAGGCAGTATCTCCCAGGCTCATTCATGCAAAGTCTGAAGACTGTCTCCAAACTGCTTTTCAATTTCATTGAAACATGTTGCTTCCACTTTCCAACATTCCCCTCACATGGGCTTGCTGGACCGATCTCCTTGAAGGCCAGTTCAGAATCCGTCACATCCTCACCTCTCCTGCTGTCACGTCTCCTTAGCAGCACTTCAGTGGAGGTCTGGGTCTCCACCTCCTCCCAGTGTGTGAGACACACCAGGGCCACCTGGTGCTGTTGTGTAGCAGGACAGCGGCCTGCGTGTCTTTGTCACATTGCCCCCTCTGTGCCTTCCTTGACTACACAGTCTACTTCTGTGTTCCCAACAAGTACCCTTTCCACCTCACCAGCTGTATTTGGTGAAGTCTAAAATTAATCTGACCTCTACTTTCTTCTCCAACAAAGACCTTTAAATGACGGATAGGACAATCTCTCTTCCCTATTTTATGTTCATGTCTGCAAAAATAAACTCTCACCCCCACTCCCAGGGTGAGAATGGAGTCCCCTGGTGGGATGGGCTGGCTGAGACCCCCACTCCCAGAGGTGGGAATGGGGTCCCCTGGTGGAATGGGCTGGCTGAGACCCCCATTCCCTGGGGTGGGAATGGGGTCCCCTGGTGGAATGGGCTAGCTGAGACTCCCACTCCCTGGGTGGGCATGGAGTCCCCCTGGTGGGATGGGCTGGCTGAGATTCCCCACTCCCTGGGTGGGCAAGGGGTCCCCTGGTGGGATGGGTTGGCTGAGAAATAACAGCTAAGAAAAGTAGAACCATGAAAAAACACAGGACACAGACAGCAGTTTCAATAGCGGGGGCAGGACGGGCAGGCTGACCAGATGGATTGCGCTTCTAGACTCTGGTAAAATGAGCCTGCGCCTGCTTCATTTATATCGGGAAACATCAAAGGCCTTCCATAGAATGTTCTTCACCAGAAAAGGTTAAAGTTGGGCTGTCCAGTTCCCAGTGGGTTATACCCATCTCTGGAGGAACTAGGAGGGAGCTTCCTAGTAGAGCTGAGATAAAGGTCACGTGCATTGGGCAGTCTATTGCTGTGGGAGAGCCATGGAAAGTTCCCAAGGCCAAACCTAAATCTCCCTGGCTTCCACTCTGAGAGAAGACCCTCATGTAATTCGCAGATGGCTTCCCACAGTACGCTGTTACCATTGTTTTGTTTTGTTAATTTTTTTCTTAGTTGTAGTTGGACACAGTACCTTTATTTTATTTATTTATTTTTATGTGGAGCTGAGGACCCGTGTGCTAGGTGACTGCTCTACCACTGAGCCCCAGCCCCAGTTGTTATGTACTTTGTAAATATACATGTAACTATGTAAATAGTTGTTATACTATATTGTTCAGGGAATAATGACTAGAAAGAAATCTGTTCAGTATAAACACAATTTTCTAAAAAATATTTTCCATCTGTGGTGGTTAAATTACAAATATGGAATCCACCAAGATGGAAGGTCAACTGTACTTTAACATTTCTCTTATTTCCTCCTGAAATTTCTGAGAAAATCTAAGAGAGTATTAAATGAACATTTGATTCTAGTTCCCTTTGGATAGGTAGCAGGTGCTGCTGTTGATTTGTAGAAATGCTTCAAAGTTCTGGGGACAGAAATCCATTCTCCAAACCCCTCCAGACAGCTCCTTTGTACAGGAGTTTGAAAAATGAACTGTATTCAGGACTCTTTCCTTCAGATTTCAGGGTTGGGCCTTAGCACTTTTGTTTTTTGGAAGGAAGATGAAGCAGATTTTGGCCATATAACAGCTCCACAAGCACCTTGTGGGCAACTCTGCAAGCCCCACCTAGGAACTGCAAGCCTCACCTAGGGAAATGGTGAAGAGCAGGGAGAGCAGGAAACTGACCTCCTTCAGGAGTGGCCAGGCCTTTATCTGTCAGCATCCTGCACAGAGAGGCACTTGATGGGCAGTTGCTTCTTCAAGCAGAGGAGAGTCTGGGGATGGGGTGAATTCTCCAAGCATTCTGTTTATTCTAATGTAGGGAGGAGTGAAAGATTTCCCAGGGAGAGAAGACTGAAAAACTTGCTCTGAATGCTTGTGTAAATGGAATTCCGAGAGTGGAATTAGTATGTTGAAATATATGCACATATTTTAGTCAGTTCCAGGAGGTCCTGTGAATTAGTTTCACAAGGCTGTGTGGTAACATGGAAATCATGGATAGTAACTGAGAAAGGATATAAAATACCAAGTGTACTGATCTATCCATACTAAAATGGGAAAGGAAAACAGGACATATTAACTCAATGGATTCTTTTTTATTGTGATAGGTTTGTGTGTGTTTTAAAAAATTATATTTTGATAAATATGTCCATAATAAACATTTGATAATTGTTTAAAAAGCAAAGATAAAGAAAGAGAAAAATACACTTTTGCTTATTGTTGTAATTACAACTTGTTTGCAAATTTTCATATTTTTCCTGTTATACATAAACCAAAGGGTGTTAAATAGCATATACCATCAGATTACTCCAGTGAGAGTAGGAAATGCCCATGTTAATTTGTGTTGGTTCTCTTTAAATTTGGGCTCTTCTTGCAGGATTAAATGCAGAAGCCACCCAAAGTCCAGCCTTCCCAGGTCTTTTGTAAAAGCCCAAGGAAACCAGGATGAGGAGGATGGGACTGTGGAGGGTGGGAGGGTGGGACCTGGAGGCTGGGAGTGGAGTGGTACAGCAAGTTCCTGGGGCTGGAAGTGCTACAGGGGACAGGAAGTGGGGGACCCACGGGAGCAGAGGATTGCTGAGGCCTTTGGGTTGTGGAGTCTGGGACCTTGAGAAAGTCAGCTAGAGTCTGATGGCTTCCGGGCGAGGCCCAGTTTCCAGCTCCGCCTGTGCCTGTTTCCCTCCACGCTGGTCAGGAGGGTCTGAAGGAAGATAACAGAAAGTGAGGCCAAGGCTGTAGCCTGAAACCACACACAGAGCAGATAAATTCTGCCCAGAACTGGAGGAGGGTCAAAGACCTCCATCGCGCTGGTGCTTGGGAGCTGGGAGAAGCTGGGTGCACCTGGAGGGCCCTAAAGCCTGATTCTCATTCTCTCTCTCTCTCTCTCTCTCTCTCTCTCTCTCTCTCTCTCTCTCACACACACACACACACACACACACACACACAGGGCTCTGCTTCAGCAGCCTGGGGCAGAGCTGAGAACGCACTTCAGCAGGTTGGCAGTGCAGCTGCTGCTGCTGGCCATCCCCAGGGTGGGAGATGGAACCCAGGGCCCCCTCAGGCTGAGCCCACCTCTGGACAGTCCTTGGCCACCCATTTGGGCACTGTGTTTAGGCACTGGTGAGTCTTGCTGGCTGAGGCTCTGGGAGTGCTGTGATGTCATTTCCTGAGCATTGCTGCCCCCTCGAGGTTGGTTCGGTTCTTTTCAGATTTCAGGGACCCAAAGGCCCCACAGAGGAGCCCGTTCTTGTGCTTTCAATTACTTGCTGCCTGACCAGAATGTTGGATTTCCATAGTTAAAATGACCTCTTGGTCACTTATGTGACGTCTTTCAGTTTAAGCCACTGTCGCATGCATCAGGTAGTTGTGTTTCTCTTCCTGGGAGTATTCAACATTGTGTCTTGGGGACTTTTAGCAGCTGTCCTGTGAGGCAAGCGGAGGATTCTTCCCCTTTTCTGTGTCCGTCACAGAGAAGGGAGTGACCCCACACCAGCTGCTGGCAGGTACACGTGGCAAAGGGGTGCGGGAGGGGACAGTGAGAGGAAGACCAGATGCCACAGAGCGGCTCCCCAGCTTGTCCCTGGGAACGCACCTTGCCACTAAGGCTGTGACTGCGGAGAGGAGGAGGCCTCCACCAGGAGAGAGACATTTGGGCCCACCACTGTCCCCGGACACTCTGGGCTTCCCAAGCCAGCGTGGCCTCCTGCGACGAGGACCTGCCATCTTTGCTTTGGCCTTGCTGGGTCAGGGGCAGTGGAGCCTGAATCCTATGCCTGTCCTGCGTGGACAGAAACATGCATGGCCTTTGGCCTTCTCTGGGGTGAAGGAGGAGAGCGGTGTGGGGAGAGGAGCCGCATTCAATGCAGAGCAACTGGACCCTCGAGAGAAGCAACCCCAAAAGTTTATTTCCAGCTCTGACATGAGTAGAAATGACCTAAAGTGAAGGAGGACAAACAGGGGAGCAGCTGGGCCCCGACAAGTCTCTCCTTCCCTCTCCCTGTCCCTCCCCTTCCTTCCTGTCACCCTGTCACCACTATCCTATCTGCTTGAAGCCAGTTAGCAGTGACAATTGAAGGAGGCTGAAATGCGGGCCCTGGAGGAGAGGAGAGCAGCAGGCATGGTGGGTGTGGTCTTGGGAGGGGAGGTGCGCAGGCTAACCAAGAGGGATGGTGCTCTTTATTTTGCCAGACAGCTTTGTTTTTTAAATCGTGGTTTAACTCACACAGTAAGCAAATGCAACTGAGCGCATTCTGTATGCATGTGCACTGTCCCTCCAGGTCTCCCTAACAGGCCACTCCAGTGCCCCAGGGCCCTGTGCCCAGGCAGTAACCTCAGAGGTCAGCTCTGCCGTCCTGTCCTGCCCTTGGATGGGTGTCCCTGCTCCAGCAGCATGTGCATCCTGGTGCCTGGCTTTCTCAGCACTGTGCTGGTTAAATTCACTGGCACTGTTTGTTCTTTTTCACCCCAAAAACCCCACTCCCCAGGTAGGCCCACGAAACCACTCCTCTGCTCCCTGTAAATCAGTCTATTCTGAATATTTCATATAAATGGAATTTCACAATATCCAATCCTTGTGATGGGCTTGTTTTCAGGGTAAACCCAAGTCACAGCATTTATCAGTGTCTCATTTTTCTTTTTAGCTAACAGATAATATTGTATTTTTTTTTCATGTATAACATGATGTTTTGAGGCACAGATTCATTGTGGAACAGTTAACTGTAGCCAATTATCAAATTCATTACCTCACATAGTTAATCATCTTTGTGTCGTTTCTTTTTATTGCTGAAAAATATTCCATTGTCTGGGCATAGACATTCTCTTTATCCATCCACCAGGGGCACATTTGGATTTTTCCACCCCTTGCCCATTATGAATAACGCTGCTGTGGATACTCAGGTCACATTTTTGTGTGGACAGTGGATGTATGTGTCAATTTCTTTGAGGTCCATACCTGGTAGTGGAACGGCTGGATCATTTGTAATGCTGTGTAACTGGTTAAGCGGTTGGTTAAGAAGCAGCTACACCATCTGTATTTCCACCAGCAACGTGTAAGGGTCCAGTTCTTCCTGTCTTCACCACTCTCCTCTCTTGCCTTTTGGATTCTAGCCGTCTTAGCCGCTGTGAATCATCATCTCACAGTGCTTTGGATTCACATTTCCCCATGACTTGTGATGTGGAGCATCTTTCCGTGATCACATTAGTGTACCTTTTTTTCGGGGGGTACCAGGGATTGAACTCAGGGGCACTTGACCACAGAGCCACATTCCCAGCCCTATTTTGTGTTTTATTTAGAGGCAGGATCTCACTGAGTTGCTTAGTGCCTCTCTGTTGCTGAGGCTGGCTTTGAACTCGTAATCCTGCCTCAGCCTCCTGAGCCGCTGGGATTACAGGTGTGCACCACCCCACCCATCTACACATTAGTATATATTTGTGGGAAATCGATTTAGATCCTTTGTTTATTTTTAAGAAATGAGCTGTTTGTTTTTTATTATTTAGTTGTAAGAATTCCTTATATACAGACATAAACCTTTATTAATATGATTTTCCAAAATTTAATCCCATTTTTATCTTGTAAAACTGAAACTGGAGGCTGGGGTTGGGGCTCAGTGGTAGAGCACTTGCCTAGCACATGTGAGACACTGGGTTAGATTCTCAGCACCACATAAAAATAAGTAAGTAAAACGAAGGCAGTGTCAATCTACAACTTAAAAAAAAAAACAACTGAAACTCTACACATTAAGCCATTCCCCCATCCCTTCCCCCCAGCAGGCTAACTGCCCTTCTCTATTTCTATGAACCTGGCTATTGCAGGTGCTGCTCCTAAGTGGATCAGCAGTGTTTGATCTGGTCGCTGGATGCTCTCACTTGGGCAGTGCTGTCCAGGCTCATCCATGCTGGGGCATCCATATGTCAGAACATCCTTTCTAAAGCAGCCTAACATTGCTCTGTGTGTGTGTGTGTGTGTGTGTTTCACATTTTGTCTATCCATTCATTCAGAGGTGGACATTTGGGTAGCTTCTACTTTCGGGGGTTTTGGATCACTTTTACTATAAGGAATACTTTTGTGATTTGAGGACAACATTATTTGGAGGAAAGGTACATAGAAAAGGATCATGTGCCACTTCATGGTGTTTGTGCATTTATTTAAGCAGTTAGGTAACCTCAGATGCGCATCTCCCTAGAAGGTGCTGTCAGACCCTGTGACCCTCTGGTCACTTGCATTACCCTCCTACATATTCCCCAGGCCTTTGGTGCTTATTGTCCTGCTGAACAAACTACTGGCTAATTAGGAACAACTCAGTGGAGAACAATGTCACCTGACAGAATCACATGTCCCCATTCATCAGCAGTGCTGCTTCCTTATAGTCGAGATAGTGCATAGCACGGAGTGTTTGGAAGTGCTATGCAGTCATTTTAATCAAGCAAGTATCACAAAAGTCCCCTGAGGATTTATGTTCATTTGCATAAGATAATGAAACCTTCAGATGGGACAGCAGGTAAGGTGACAGAGTTAGTCTTGACCTGGGGGAAGTGGGAGAGGAAAGGAAAGAAGGGGTGGGTATGGTATCTCAGATCTCCTAAGTGGACATGCTGCAAAATGACTGGTTTCTAGGGCTCCAAAAAATGAAAAAGTGGAATTTGGACATGTGGCTTGGAGTTCTTATCTACCCCTCCCTCAGCTATGCCTGTGTCCAGCCAACAATGATCACATGATCATTGTCAAAAGAGTGACAGCCACTGTAAAGGCCTTCTAGGAGGGAACTGACCCCTCCAGGTAACACACACAGCCACCTTGTAGTCAGATGCAGATCAGCCTGTCAGCCTCTTGTTGTTGAAAATTTAAAGGCACCTGTCCCCAAGGAATACCTAAACCAACTCCACAGTAGGGCACAGGTCCCCTGCAAGCTGGGGAGGCACTGGACTTCACAGCCCAGCTGCCTGCCATCTCTGGCCATCTTGCCTTCTCATTCTTAACTGATTCTTCTCTTCCACAGGTGCACACACAAGGAGCACGACTTTGCCACCCAGGGACCTCCCTCTACTTGCACTAGTGTCAGCCTGTACTTTAAGTGCTTTGGGGACTTTGGCTTCCTGTTCATTGGCCCCTCTGCAGGCTGATCTTTACCATGGCTTGCTTTTTACTTGCTTATTGCAATTTAAGGAGCAGTATCAAGCCTTTATAATCTTCTTGCACATGGTTATAAACTGACAGCATGCATCTACTGGCTCTTTCATGATGTAAAACAGAAGGAAGCTAAAGAGTTAGACACCTGATCCTTGGGTCCCCACTATGAAGGGACATTCCCCTCTGGCAGGTGTCCTCAAACCCAAGCCTGCCTCCAGAGCAGCTGCCAGGCTTCTTAAGACATCGTCACTGCTGAGCCTCACTCCCGAGTTCTCTGGTGGCTTAGTTCTGGGTTGGCCTCTGAGAATTTGCATCTTTAACAAGTTCCCAGATGATCCCAATGCTCCTGGTTTGGGGACTTTAGAGGGTTAATTCCAAAAGTCATATCAGGAAGAGCCACACAGTGTGGATATGGGCCATTCATCACATACAAGACAGTGGTGACAAGGGATTTACTTACCACCCTTTACCGCAACTTCTGTTTTTCTATTTTCAAATGAGGAAACTGAGTCATGAAGAAGTTAGTGCCTTTCCAAAGGCATAGCACAACCAAGTAGGGGGCTGGATTATGGATTTTGGTAGTTTCAGAGTCTGTGGGTTTAAATGAACCTCATCATATGAAGTGACGTATCTTATGTGTGTTTGCATACATTTTGTATCAAGTATGAACCTCTAAAAACTAAGAAAAATCAGTCTTGCTAATATAAAGCCAATGATTTCATTTTCTTCTAATTCTGTGAATGCTCACTTTCTATCACAGGGAACCAGAATGATAAAGGGGGAGGACTATTAGTTCTTCTAATTGAGACTTTTAAAGGCATTTACCTCTTAACCTGAAGAGCGTCCTCACATTTCCCTCCCGGGCCTTTCCTTCTGTATTCCCCATCAGTCTGCAGTCATGGTGGTAGCTGTTCCACGTACTCGGTTCACCTAAGGAGATGTGCTGTGTGACTTCTCTTCTCTGGAGAAGGCCCTTTGCTGTCTCTCCCTGCTTCACAATCTAGGCTTTCCTAAGACCTAGCACTGAAAACAATGAACTGAGACTCTGCTGCATGAGTGACTGTAACTTATAAGATGGGCTCCCTGGGTCTCCACACCTACCCCTGGGACCATTCAGAGCAGGAGATAGATCTCAAGGCGACGCAGTGTTTCACTAAGACGCATGGCTTGTGGAGGGACCATTGCCGTATGTATCACTCAGTACAAGGAGAATGCCGCCCATTAAGTTGTGCCGGTGTCTCAGCTGCGATCCCCACCCAGTAATCAGTCACACTGATGTCTTATTGCTTTGACAATACTTTCATCTCTTTTGAGAGATTTGATAAGATCTTGAAAGCCATTCAGGTGCCTTTCTTGGAATGTGATAGGCAAGTGCTTCTGAAACTAGGGCCCATGAATCACTGGGAGTCTTATTAAAAATGCAGGTTCTGGTTCAACAGGTCTGCAAAGGGCTTGGCATTCTGCATGTCCCTTGCGCTCCCTGGTGAGCCCAGCACTGCCACTGTGGGTCAGTTGTTGACTAGTAAGGTGCCGCTCCCTGCATCTTTTGGTGGGTGCCTTCCCTGCTGTGGTCTCAGAAGTGCATGCTTACTGCTTTACAAGTAAACAGAGCTGCAGGAATTCCTCCCACTACGAACACTGCTTCACAAACATCCCGCTCCTGTCCCTACCTTTGTTACTAGGCCTTTCGTGTGCATGACCTTTTGTTTCAGAATTGAATCATGCTGTGAAAATGTTTGAAGACATTTTAAGTGGCAAGTAAGCTTAACACATCCAATAGGAGTGATGCACAGAACTCAACAGAAGCAGGGATAACATGGCCATGCATGGCCACATTTACAAACGCATAGGCAAGGACAGCGGTGTCACAGACCTGGCCAGGCTGCCAGTAGACACAGGATGCAGTCAGGCTTGCAGGACCCATCCTCACTTCTCAACAATATTAAAATATGAAAAAGCAGCTGGGCATGGTGGTGCACCATAATCCCAGTGACCCGGGAGGCTGAGGCAGGAGGATTGCCTATTCAAATCTAGCCTCAGCAATTTAGGGAGGCCTTCAGCAACTTAGTAAGACACTGTCTCAAAATAAAAAATAAAAGGGACTGGGGATGTATGTGGTGAGCCGCTTCTGCCGTTTCTGCAGATTATGGTCGCCATTACAAGATGACGCTGGCTCCGTTGTGGTCTGTGACAAACAACTCCTTATCTGGGAAAGTTGGCACATGATTTTTCACCACCCTGTGAGAAAGCTCCACGCGGCAGCTTTGCATTGGGGCTTGGGATGCTTTATTAAGGCTGGGAGGGGCATCAGAGAGGAAGAAGAAGAAATATCAAGGGCCTGAATAAACTGCTGAAAGAAGATTCCTGAGTTGCGTCTTCCTTGCGGGCAAGGGGTCGCGACAGATGTATCTAAGAGGTAAAGCTCCCCTGAGTTCAATCCCCTGCACTCCTCCATATATATATATATGTACATATATGTACATATACATATATGTGGAATCATGAAATACAGTGTTTTAAAAGTGCAAGAACAACAGGAGGAGAAGGAAAGACACAGGAAAGGAAGCTAGACAGCTCAGCGCTGCTGGCTTGTTGTGTCTTCTATGGGAAAAGCAGTGCCCCGGAGGAAGGGAGAAGAGCGGTTCCTGTGCCCTTGCAGCCTGCGCCGCTGCAGGGGGACCCACAGCAGAGGAGTGCACCCAAATTTCGGGATTCGGGGATTCTGCACTGGTGGGTTGGCCTCGGTGATGGTCAGCTAGGGCTGCCATAATCAGATGCAGCCTGGGTGACTTAACTGCAGAAAAGCATTTGCTCACAGTTCTAGAGACGACAAGTCCATTTGAGGTGGGAGAAAGTTTGGTGCTGGCAAGACTCCCTCCTGCTTACAGATGGCCGCTCAGATCCGAGGAACCGGGGTGGGGTGAGAAGGGGTGTGCTCTCTGCTGCCTCCTCCTCCTCTTGCGAGGACACCAGTCCTGTTGACAGAACCTCACCTTTATGACCTCAGCTAACCCTAATCAACTCCTTCAAGGTCCAGTCTCCAAATATGGTCACTTTGGGGGCCAGAGCTTCAGCATATGAATTTTAGAAAAACACAATTCAGTCCCTCATACCTACTTGTTAAAATTTATTTGTAAGCCCTCAACATTTTACCACTCTTTAATGGTGTGTAGACATGCGCAGAGCAGTAAAAACTTGGATGTGTGTCCTACGTATTCCTCCCTGAGACTGAGAGGGCTGCACTCCACCTTCCTGCTCAGCTGTCATGCGGTTAACAAAATCCCTCTTCACAGTCAATTTTGCTTCACATTTTTCTCATTTTTTTGGTGCTCTTTTTTGTGATCTTGGTGTTTGAAACCCCAAGAGTGGTGTTGAAGTTCTGTCTAGTGTTCCTAAGGGCAAGGACACTGAGAGGGGCCATAAAGAAAGTGTTGGGGACACGTGGTTCAGGTAGGAGTTGGCCCTGGGCTGGCTGTTGATGGAGCAGTCACCTGTACTAAAGGAAGCAGTCACCTGTCTTTAAAGGAAGCACACGTAAAGCAAGACAAGTTGTTGAACAGTGAAGGAGAATGAGACCAGAGGCTCTGGAGCCCGGCCTGTGGTTCCCTGGAGCCAGGGTCAAGGTCACTGACTCAGTGCTCACGGCAGCTCAGAGAGCACATCGACCAGGAGCACCAAGCACTGATTGTCATTGTCACTAACTACCTGTGACAGAAAGAACCTGGTAAGATTCTATGACAGGTCCCTGAGTAGCATCACAAGGTTCTATATCTCAGATGGTACTCATGAGAAATATTTCTAGAGTGAAAAAGTGCTGCATTAAAAGAATAAGGGGGGAAACAGCATTGGATCCTCATTGTGCAGAGTGAAGCTTACTAAAGGCAGGGGTGGGTCTTCCACATTTGAAATGAACAAATGAAAAATTTGTTCATTTTTTTGTGTTTTTATTTTTTAAAAAAGTCATACAGTAGTTGGTCTTCCAATGCTGTGTTTTTTAAGTTTCAAAATTTGAACGATCGGGGCTGGGGATGTGGCTCAAGCGGTAGCTCGCTCGCCTGGCATGCGTACGGCCCGGGTTCGACCCTCAGCACCACATACAAAGATGTTGTGTCTGCCGAAAACTAAAAAAAATAAATATTAAAAAAAGTTCTCTCTCTCTCTCTCTCTTTAAAAAAAAAAAAAATTTGAATGATCATTAAAAACCACAGTGTTTCCAGGAAGACTGTACCATGGTAGGTGAAGATAAGACATCTGGGAGAGCCCAGACCTGATAGAAAGTAATCCTGGAATTAAACATGAAAATTAATAAGATGTCTTTATTCTTCGTTCTTGTAAATGAACAATATACGAAACGTAAGTCATACATTATGCTATGTAAATTTCATAATAATTACACCTTTCCTGTTCGAAAGCATTTTCTAATTGAAGAGTTTACTTTAGGAACTTAAACTCTTGAATTAGAAAATGTTTCATTTTGAGTAAGTTTTCCAGTTCCTTTAAGGACTAGGTTCTGAGTTCCAACCACCAGGTGGAGACCAAACAGAACTAAAGCACCTCCCATATTCTGTGCTTTGTGTTGATTGGGAGCAGTTCTTTAATCTGAATGGAAGAAAGGGAGAATTTTTTTTTTCTTCTTGTAAGTGTTCCACTGACCTCAAAGACCATCTGCACCGTCAAAACAGTTTTTTGAAGAGAACCACAACGTGCTCAAGTCAGTGACCTATGAAATTAAAAAAGGGAAACGTGTACTTTAAATAAGTTTAACAAAAGTAAATATATTTCCACATTACATTCTGGCCAGTTAGAGGATGTGTAAAATAAGGTAGAGAAAAACTGTCATGAAGAAAAAATAAAGGACTGAGGCTGTAGCTCAATGGTGAGCACTTGCCTGGTGCATGTGAGGCTCTGGGCTCTTCCTCAACACCACATTAAACATACAAACAAACAAATAAAATAAAAATATAAAAATACAATAACATTATTTTTTAAAAGAAAAGTAAATAGATGCAAGAGGAACTTTAAACAACAGACACAAGCAGGGACACACAGAGTGAAAGGCGAGGGGTGGGGGCGGTGGGGGGGCCTCTTGTCCCTGCTGGCAGGGGCAGCTGGGTTTTGGCCCTTTCTTGTCCACTGCAGGGAGGGTATCCAGGACAGCAGCCCCACAGAGCCTTCAAAGACTGACCAGCCTCCCACAGCCCTTCTCTGAAAGAGGAGTTGGGTCTGTTTTAATTTGTGAACTTCAAAGTCTAATTTTAAAATGAAGATTTCTCTTTCCACCAAAATTGAAATATTTTTCTATCCCATGTAAAGGAATCCCTGGAGTTTTTAAAGTTCTCCTTTGGATGTTAGAAGTGCTGTCTCAGGCGAGATATTTAACATCCACAGGAGGAGCCTTCTGACTCTTTTCTTTTCTTTTTAAGATAGGGGTTTCTCATTCCATGATATTTGGGCGTTCTAATTCTAGTGGCCACAGAAGTGCCCTGAGGCAATGAAACCTGTTGTGTGTGTCTGTGTGTGCAGGCCCCACTCGCACAGGGAGTCTCAGGGTTGTGTGCCTAATTAGGGCCTTTCCAAGATGTTCTATGATAAAAAAGACTTTCCCCTCTGGGGATATCAGGTGACAGTAGGCTCTGCTTTCTGCCTCCTGAGGGATCCAACCATTTTGCTCCCCACACGGAGGGGAACTGGCCCCATGTGGGGTGCTCATTTCTCCTTATTTACCAGGAACTGGACACAAATTAGGAGCCAGAGCTCAGCAAGAAGATGAACTTCCCCATGAGGGCCTCTCCCTCAGATGAAATGTCTAGCTCATTGTCATGTCATTAGAAGAAAACCAGCTTGTTCTAGAAAAACTAATCTCACAGGTACTTTGAGTCACACCACTTGCCCTATTGGAGACTTCTGTGAGATTACGTCATATGAAAGTTTTTGACAAAACTATGATGGTATTTGCATTTCTTCCCTTAACACTTGGAAATTTAAAATAAATATATAAATAAATAAATCAGGTGGGGGGAATCTAAGTTCCTCCTTTTATTTTTAACTTTTAAAAGAGTTTCGTTTTTATGATTATTATTATTTTACAATAAAAACAAATAGGCATGCTCTCAGAAGGTATTGAGTCTTTGCAACATTAGAGGTGCTGCTTAGGCCAGATTCAATGTTTTTTCGAATTCTGGTTGTAACCTGCTGCTTGGTTGTAATACCAAGTTAGTGGAATTTTTTTTTTTTTTAACCTGTCCGAGATTTTATTAGCAGGACCGGATCGGCCAGTCTTAGAAGAGGGGGGGGGGGGAGAGAGAGAGACAGAGAGAGAGAGAGAGAGAGAGAGAGAGAGAGAGAGAGAAGAGGGGGAGAGTAAGAGGGAGAGGGAGAGTAAGAGAGAGTGAGAGTAAGAGAGGAGAGACAGAGAGGGTGAGAGGAGGAGAGAGAGAGTTAGAGAGCAAACACGAACAAGGTGTTGATATTTATGGACTTAACACAGGATGAGGAGGAGCAAGGCGAGTGGGCTGTTACTTCTTCATGGGCTGAGAATTCGCACCACTTCAGGGATTGGAGGTGCGCCATTCAAAGTTCCAGCCATTCACAGGGATTGGAGGTGATGGTTCGTGCGCCATTCAGTGCGTCAAGGACCTGAGCTCCCAGAAGAGAAGCGCTCCCGGCACCGTCTTTACCAACATTCCTTCCTTTTTTGTTTTGGTTTGGGGGCGTCATACTCGATCTGGCTACTTCCTGCTGAGTAGGGGCATCGTTTAGAGGGAGGGAGGGAGTCAGTCGGTTGGAGAAGAAGGGCCAGGAGGCCCCATATCCATGCACTGAAGGCATGGATTTCCTCCAGGGAGAAGTCCATGAACGTGCCCTGCAACTATGAAAAGAAACATCATTAATTTCTGGCATGTCGTCCAGTCTGTAGGGCTGGGTAGAAAAAGCCTATGCTCAGGAGAAGGCAGATTAGAACATATAAAGCTGAAAACCAAGGGCTTATTTCTTAGGTGGAGTTGTCATTCGGTATCTTCATCTGTCAGCACTTGGTGGAGATTTCTTGGGATGACTGGATGTGCATGTCGTCTGGCTCATTGGCAAGTAGCTGGTAATCCCTGAGGAGCAATCTGCAGGCCGGTGGTGGATGTCAGGCAGGCAATCAGAGGAGTGGAGGACAACAGGAACGGTTGGGCTCGGAGTTTGGGAACGGGGTTCCACCTTGAGCGACGAGGATCCCCGCCCCGGGTTTCAGCACCAATGTAAAGAACAGTGGAAAAGCTTCGTAAATTCAACAAGCCAAAACAACCGTTTACCTGTCCGAGATTTTATTAGCAGGACCATATCGGCAATTGCAGAAGGGCGGGGGGGGGGGGGGGGGGGGGGGGGGGGAGGAGAGGGGGGAGAGTAAGAGGGAGAGGGAGAGTAAGAGAGTAAGAGTAAGAGAGTAAGAGAGGAGAGACAGAGAGGATGAGAGGAGGAGAGAGAGTAAGAGAGTAAGAGCAAGTTAGTGGAATTTTAAACAATGAAATAAAATACAAAATGACAGCGTGTATTGTAAGTATTGACACATTAAACGTGTGCCTGTGTGAGTACTGGATTATCATGTAAAATGTATTTCTTACATTTCTACATCTTCATAACATAAATTGAAAGCACATGGACTACACTGTGGCCTCCAAAGTGCAGTCCTGAGAACTTTCTAGAAACACACACTCCGGGCTCACCTGAGATTCACAGTCTGAAACTAGGGTGGATTATAGCCTCCCACCTCAGGTATTTTTTCTCCTTTTTTAAAAGGTGTAGATTTGGGGGCTGGGGATGTGGCTCAAGCAGTAGCGCACTCCCTGGCATGCGCGGGGTGCTGGGTTCATCCTCAGCACCACATAAAAATAAAATAAAGATGTCCACCGAAAACTAAAAAATAAATGTTAAAAAAATCCTCTCTCTCTCTCTCTAAGAAAAAAAAGTACAGATTTTTTTCCTCTTTGATTAACTATATCATAACTCTAAAATTAAAGTAAAATTTTACTGCCATGAGAAGTGGCCCTTATGACATTTTCTGTTACTCTTACTGCTATTTTGACCTCTTATTATCATCTGTCTTTTATGACATATTGTTTTGCTTTGGCTTTTTGCCATTTATTTTCTTTTTCTTGTCTTTTATTTACATTGCAGTAAGAACATTTCACTACAGCTACCCTCTTAACAGATTTAAAGTGTGACATAGAGAATGGTTAACTGTAGGCACAAGGACAGACAGCAGACCTCTAGAAGTTAATTATCTTGCATAATTTTTTGTCCCATGCTCGGGATGGAAGCCCAGGCCTCAACAAGGTAGGCAAGTGCTCTGCCCCTGAGCTCCACCCCAGCCCACAGGAAGGGCGATGGGCGGGATACCTGGCGATCTTCTTCTCCCAGCCTCTGGCACTAGCCTTCTCCTCTCTGCTTCTGGGGGTTTGACTATCTTAGCTACTTCACTTAAGTAGAATTGAGACCAGAGGTGACACCGGTGTTGAGAATAAATCAGGATCCGGTCCATTCCCCGCTATGGGAGATGGAACGCTCGAGAAACACTAAGGGAAGAGCAAGGAGTTTTATTTCAAGGATTAGAGGAAAAGGGAGAGGGAGAGGGAAAGGAAGAGGCAGAGAGAGGGGAAGGGGGAAGAGGGAGAGGGGAGGGGGAGGGAGGAGAGGGTCTTCTGCAGAGGAGCGGGTCCAAAGCTAGTGCCCCAGGGAGTGGGGGTGTCCTGCTCCTTTTATAGATTTTAGATTCCTTTGTTCTCAAGCCCCTCCTCCCATCCTGCTTAGGAGACCAAAAGGTGGAGTGATCCTAGGACCTGAAATGATCTGTCCAGGGGTACAGGCTGGAGGGAGCCGCCCAGGGGGCATTCCTTAACCACCCCTTAACCAGAAAGGAGGCAGGTTGGCAACAGGTTGGAGGAGCGAGGGAGTACTCTGGAGATATTAGTGCTTTATTTTCTTTGAATCAGCCCCCATCTTCCTGGCCCAATTCAATTGTTCATTATCTACACTGACTGCCCTTTTGCCCGGGCCTCAGAATCATGTATATTTTGCAATCAGAAAATATAATATCTCCAGTATTGTTGTTCTTTCTCAAGATTGCTTTAGCTATTCAGGATCACATGCGTGCGTGCATATGTGTGTGTGTGTGTGTGTGTATGTGCACACGCGCGCATGCGCGAGCTCTCCTGCGCCCATGAGAGCATGTGTATATTGTGCATGGTTCCAAATAAATTTTAAGGTTTTCTATTCCTGAAAAAAGAATGCTATTGAGATTTGGATGGCAGGAATTGTGCTGAATCTTCTTATCACTTTAGGTATTATGGGTATTTTAATAAAATTCTTCCAATCCATGAATATGGTCATATCTTTCCATTTATTTGTGTCTTCTTTAACTTCTTTTCATCAATAATTTATATTTTTTAGTGCATGAGTTTTCTCTCCTTGTATAAGTTTATTCCTTAATATTTTCTTCTTTTTCATGCTATAATAAATGGAATTGCTTTCTTAATTTTATTCTCACATTGTTGTCATATAGAAATGTAACTAGCTTTTGTATGTTGATTGGATCCTGATATTGCCAGTGACGAAAATCAATCAGGACTGAGTATCCAAGAAGTGTGGAGGCAAGCATAGAAAGTAAGTTTTATCTAAAGGATAGAACAGAGATAGACGTCTCCTGGAGGAGAAAGGGGATCCAGAGCTAGTATCCAAGGAAATTGGGATGTCCTTACCCCTTTTATACATTTAGAATTTTTTTTTTCTCATGGCCTCTCCTCCCCATCCTGTGTACCTGACTCCTGACCAAAAGGTGGGCCAAGGGTAGGAAGCTACCCAGGGGTCCAGGCAGGAAGGAGCACCCAAGAGGCATTCATTAACAGCCCCTTGTAGAGAGGAACAATTCCCTGGAGGCAAGTCTCCTTAACTTCTGGTTGCAGGGTTCTGGAGGTTTTAGCATTTCATTTCCTCCTGAATCAGCCCCCATCTTTCTGACCCAGTTATTTATTACCTACACTGTCTGTGGTCTTTTTGCCTTGTGGCCTCAGTAACCTGCAACTTCACTCCATTAACTTATGAATTCTAAGTGTATGAGATTTTTACAAGTAAGATTATGTCATCTGCAGAGATAATTTTACTTCTTCCATTCTGATTTGGATGCCTTATATTTCCTTTTCTTGCCTGATTGTTCTGGCTAGAATTTCTAGTATTGTGTTGAATACAAAAGGCAAGAGTAGGGGAATCTTTTCTGTCTGATCTTAGAAAGAAAACTTTCAGTTTTTCCCCATTGAGAATAATGTTAACTGTTGGATTTTTCTTTTTTTTCTTATTGGTGCATTATAATTATATATAATAATGGGAATCATTGGTATTTCTCATATATGGCCTTTATTGTGTTGAGAATTTTTTTCATGAAAGATAATTGATTTTTTTTGTGGGGGGGGCGGTGCTAGGGATTGAACCCAGGGCCTTGTGCATGTAAGGCAAGCACTCTACCAACTGAGATATACCCTCAGCCCAAGAGTATTAAATTTTGTCAAAAACTTTTCTGCATCTGTCAAAATTATTGCTGGGCTCCATGGCACATGCCTGTAATCCCAGCAGCCGAGGAGGCTGAGACAGGAGGATTGAGAGTTCAAAGCTAGCACCTCAGCAATGGTGAGGCACTAAGCAACTCAGTGAGATCCTGTCTCTAAATAAAATACAAAATAGGGCTGGGGATGTGGCTCAGTGGTCTAGTGCCCCTTAATTTCAATCCCCGTTACAAAAAAAGAGTGATTTTTATTCTTCATCCTATTAATGTGATACATCACATTTACTGATTTGAACATATTGAAGCATTCTTGCCTCCCAAGGATAAATCCTGTGATCCTAGTGTATAATCCTTTTAATTGTGCTCAGGAAGTCAGTTTGCTTGAAGATATTTTGTTGAGGATTTTTTCATGTATGTTATCAGGATATTAATCTGTAATTTTCTTGTGGTATTTTTATCTAGCTTTGGTATCAGAATAATGCTGACCTCATGAAGTGAGTTTGGAATTATTTTCTCTTCTTCAATCTTTAAAAAGAGTTTGAGTGATTGGTGTTCATTCTTTAAATATTTGGTAGAAGTCATAAGCAAAGCTGTCTGGTCCTGGACTTTTCTTTGTTCAGTTTCATAATATCTTATTGTTCTCATCAAGTTAGATATTTCTTCATGATTCAGTCTTGATAGGTTATATGTTTCTAGGAATTTATTCATTTCTTCTAGGTTATCCAATTGTCATATTTTTACAATAATATCTTATAATCTTTTTTGTGGCATTGGTTATAATATCTCCTCTTTCATTTCTGATTTTATTTGTCTTCTCTTTTTTTCTTAATCTAGATAAAAACTAATAAATTATTTTAAAAAGTCAACTACTACTTTCATTGATTCTTTTCTATTGTTTTTATATCCTCTATTTTTTTTTTCTTTTCTGCTCTAATCATTGTTATGTCCTTTGTTTTCCTGACTTTGAGCTCAGGATGCTCTTCTTTATAGTTTCTTGGGACATAAAGTTGGATTATTTGAGATCTTTCCTCTTCTTCACATATTACTTCTATTGCTTCTTTTTTACTTGTCTTGAGATATTTTCTAATCTCCCTATTGATATCTTCTTTGACTCAATAGTTATTTAAAAGTGTGCTGTGTGCTGGGATGTAACTCGGTGGTGGAGAACCTGATTAGCATGCACGAGGCCCTGAGTTCGATCTGCGGTACTGCCTAAATAAAGAAGTATAAATTTAAGTGTGTTCATTTTCATGGATTTATGAATTTTCTAGTTTTTTCTTCCATTACTGATTCATTTCATTGTGCCATAGTTTCAGTCTTCTTAAACTTTTTGAGGCTTATTGTGTGACCTTGCCTGTGAGCTGTCCTCAAGAATGTCCCATGTGTGCCTGAGAAGACCTATACTCTGCTGCAGTTGGGTGTCACTTTCTGAATATGTTGATTAGGTCCATTTAGAATATAATGTTGTTTGTTTATAGATTTTCTGTCTGGAAGTTCTATACACTGTTGAAAGGTGGGTATTGGAATTTCCTACTCTCATTGTATTCCTGTCTATTTCACCTTTTAGATCTGTCAGTCTCTGCTTTATGTACGTGGGTGCTCTGACAATGGACACACACACACACACACACACGTAAAACTATATATCTTTATGAAAAATTGTCCCTTTTGTCATTGTATAAAGATAAAACATGTCCTTTGTCTTGTGTGACAGGTTTTGACAGCCTGTTGGTTATGACATTTGTATGGAGTACCTTTTCTATAGTTTCACTTTCAGCCTGTGTGAATATCTGACTCTAGGCTGAGTCTCTTGAAGACATCATGTGATGGTTAATTTTAGATGTCATCTTGACTGGATTAAGGAATACCTGTGTCCATGACAGCATTTCCCAAGGAGACTGGCAAGTGAATTGGTGGATCAAATGGGGAAGATCTGCCCTCTGTGTGCAGGCTCCATCCAATCAGAAGGGGACCCTGAATGGAAGAAAAGAAGCCAGGAAAGGCGATTTTCCTTTCCTCTCCTCCCAGGACTCCTCTCCTGCCTTCGGACTCCATGCACTCTGGGATTTGGACTCCAGGGCTGACATCGGAGGTCTGGAACTTCAGTCTCAGAATGAGAGTCACACCACTGGCTTCCTTAGTCCTCAGGCTTTGGGCCTTGGACTGAGCGTCTCCAGCTGGAGATGGCCTGTAGCGGGATTTCTCGCCTTCCTCATTTCAAGAACCCTTTCCCCTAGTGGGTACACTGCTCCAATATCTGTTTCTGTATTAGCTGCTGCTCTGCGTCTGTGTTGACCTCTATATCCCAGTGACTCTCCGGGAGAACACGGCTAATACTACATACAACTGGAGCTTTTGAAAAAATCCATTTGCTATTCTTTGTGTTTTGATTAGAGAGCTCTGTTGAGCTATTTTAAAGTTATTGTCCATAGGTTAGGACTTTTAATTGCATTTTGTTAATCGCTTTCTTTTTGTAGCTCTTTTGTCCCTTTGCTGTCTTCATTTGTGATTTGTGCATATGTTTTGTAGTGATGTACTTGGATTCCTTTTAATTTTTCTTTTGTGCATCTGTTGTAGATATTTTCTTTGTGGTTACCATGAAGCTTATAAAAAACTTCTTATAGCTAGAACGATCTATTTTATTTTTTGTATTTTTTTTTAAATTAGAGCTTTATAGTTATACATAGTTGGGTTCATCCTGACTCATCCATGCATGATAACCATCTATTTTAAACTGATACCTTTTTACATACAAAAACTAATTTTACCCCTGTCTCTATTTTGTTATTGATGCTATACTTATTTTATATTGCGTATACATTAATGAATTTTTTTAACTATAGTAATTTTGAACACATTTTTTTGACTTTTATGCTAGAGCTCAAAGGACTCACCACACCACAGTTTTACTCTAGAGTACTTAATTTTACTGGTGAGCTTTATATTTTCACATTCCTTCCTGTTGCTGTTTAGCATCCTTGCATTTTAATTTAAAGAATTCCCTTTATCATTTTTTGTAAGGCAGATTTGAGTGGTGAGGATCTCTCAGCTTTTGTTTGGAAAAAAACCCTTTCTCCTTAATTTCCAAAGGGCATTTTTACCAGGTAGGGAATTGTTGGCTGGGGATTTATTTCTTTCAGTACATGATCATCTCCTTCCCTTTTGGCCTGCCATGCTTCTGCTGGGATTTCTTGTACTTGATGAGGCACTTTTCTCTTGCTTCTTCTAAAGTTTCTCTTTGTGTTTGATTTTTGACAAACTGATTATAATGTGTCTCAGTGTAGACTTTTTAGGGTTCACCCTATTTGAGGTCTCTTGAGCTTTATGAATCTGTTTATCTATTTCCCTCCCCAGATTTAGGAAGTTTCCAGTGGTTCTTTCTCTGAATAACCTCTCTGCCCACTTTTGCTTCTCTTCCTAGCACTGCCAAGATATATATGTAGGTTTGCACAATAGTGTCTCAGAATTCTCGTAGGCTCTTTTCACTCTTTTTCATTATTTATTCTTTTCTTGCTGGATAATTTTAAATGGACCATCTTTGAGTCTGCTGGTTCTTCTGCTTGGTCAAGTTGGCTTTTGAATCCTTCTAGTAAAATTTTTAGTACAATGATTGAATTCTTCAGCTTCAAAATTTGTTTGATTTTTCTTTATCATTTCTATTTCTTTGTTAATATTCTTATTTTGCACATGTATTGTTTTCCTGACAATATGTATTCTTTTGGAACTCACTAAGCTTCTTTTAGATGATCACTTTTAATTTTCTGTCAGTCAATTTATAGATTTCCCAATGTGTAGGGTCAGTTACTGGAGATTTACTTTGTTCATTTGATTGTGTCAAATTTTCCTTTTTTTTTTTTTATGTTCCTTGTAGCTTGGCACTAGTGTTGGCACATTTGAAAAAAAAGTCCTCCCCCCACCCCACCCCTATCCCCAGTCTTTGTGGACTAGCTTTAATTGGGAAAGATCTTCCCCAGGCAGCTTGGCTAGAGATTCTGGTTCTTTGGTCCTAGATGCCCCAGGCATCTGAATTTTGTTTTATTTCATAGCTCACAATCTCTTGCTTCCCTTGATGTCTGCTCACATGGGTTCTGTCAGCACTCTGTGTGGCGTGAGACAGAGCATGACTGTTGGGTAGTGCACCGGGAGGCAAGCATGTTGGGAGCATGTTTTCCTTCCTGTCCCCCCTGGAGGAGAGGCCTCAGTTCTGTGCCTTCTCCAAGCCCCTCAGATCTGTGCTGGCCTTGGGAAGGTGTCTCTCCCACTAGCTGCCCCAGGAAGCTGGGCTATGCACATTCTTTCAGGACTCTGTACAAGACAGAAGCCAGACTCCTGAGGAGTACACTGACAGGCCAGAGACATTGGATATTCACCTGGCTCTACTCCCAAGGAAGAGTCATGATGTCCCTCATTACTGAGCTGATGCAAGTTAAGTGAAATTGTTCATCTAATCCATTTCAATGTGACTGACCTTGATTTTGGCTCCCATGGGGGCACTTCAACTTCGTAGCAAGCTTCTGAACTTCTCATAGAGGTATTTTTGTTATTTATGTCATTGTCAAATCTGTGTTTCTGTGGGGAAAGAGGACTGGGACTTCCTAGCCTGCTCTTTTGCTGATGTCACCATTTAGGTGATGAACAGCATATACTAAATTTTGGAGCCACTGGCTAGAGCATTTCTGGGATTCTTCCAGTTGCACAAGTGTAGGATTGTGTTAGTTATTTGTATAGTTAAGGCAGCATTTTAAAAATTTACCTGAGCATAAGAAAAATACCCCAGGGACCCTAATTAAGCAGAACTTGGGCAGAGAGGGCCTTGGGACCATATTTTTAACGAACATCCATGGTGCTTGCTTCTTGTAAGTAGTGGGAGATACTATAGAAACATGAAAACTACAAAGCCTGTAGAAAATAAGTATTTTCTACATAAGAGAAATGACTATTTTCTAGAGCAGAAATAATATATATAGAAATAAATATATAAATAAATATATATAGAAATCAATTATAAGGAAGGAAAATGAGCTATTTGAAACAGAGCCTTAAAAGGTAAGAATTGTCTGAACATTCTAAACTGAAGGGAATGAACTTTCTTACATTTTGAATGCTGAGACTGGGACGTTCTCTCTGGAAAGCTGGCTCCGGAGCCTGTGAAAGTGCTTCAGGTCTAGACCTAGCAGGTGCTGAAAGGTGCCACTTGAAATGAACCCTGCGTGTCTATAGGGTCTGCTCCTGAGTGCTTGAGCCAGGCATTGGAGGAGGTGCTCTCAAGTGTCTCACTGTGGGAGAGGCGACTTCACACGTGTTGGTAGGGTGAGACTTCACCTTCAGAAGTGACAGATTCATCCAATGTGACAGACTTAAAATAAAAGGAAGCAAACTTAAAATAATGTTCTGGGCTCACGTTATCACCTCACTAAATAGCTACCTTTCTGTTTTTTGATGAAGGATCTTATATACATTAGAACATCAGATTTGTGGCTGTGCAGAGTCTTGTCACAGCACCATAGATGAAAATCCCCTTGTACACAGGACACTGTGGTGCAGGAAGGAAGGAAGGATATGCAGAGTGCAGACATTTAAGTCTTCATGTATTTTTGATTTACATGCTTTAAAAATTCTTAATTAAATTCTCCTTCATGGTTCTTTTTTTCTAGAAATTCGTGGGTTTCATTTTTATGTTGATGTGTTTGACCATTTTGCTTCCTTTTTTTTTGCTTTAGATCTATGAGGAACAAGTGGTATGAGTGTTTATTTATTTATTTATGTTTTTAAATTTTTTTTTTTTTTTGGTGGTTCTGGGAATGGAGCCTAGGGCCTGTGTATGCTAGGCAAATGCTGTACCACTGAGCAACATCCCCAGCTGTATGAGGGTTTAAAAATATTGCCAATATCAATATGTACCTCCAGTGCATGTGGTAATCATGAGATGAGACACCTATCAATGGATCCGTCACCCAGGACAGGATTGTGCAAGCATTTCCAGGCCTGGGTGCTCTGGGAGACATGGTCACATGCTCTCCTATGAGGTATTTTTCTCTTTTAATTTCCTGGCATTCTGGAGTGGAAGGTAATCTTAGTATTCTCTGAAATTTTATGGTTTAGGACACAACTATGATATTTAGCAATAAAAGAAATAAATACTTATGAAATGCTACAGATTTAACTTTTGGATGAGAGTTTTTTTTTTTTATGTTTTAGTTGTAGATGGACACCGCATCTATCTTTATTTATTTTTATGCGGTGCTGAGAATTGAACCCTGTGCCTCACATGTGTGAGGCAAGTGCTCTGCCACTGAGCGCCAGCAGGTATTTTCTGATATCAGAACCAAACTCTTAAACCTTGGTCATTCAGCCTAGCACTCAGGCCCACGGGGCACCACTGCTTTACTGACAGCTCTGCTCCCGGTGGTCCCTGCCCAGAGAAGAGGAAGTGTTCTCCTCAGTGCTCTGTGACTCTCCTGTGGTCTGTGAAGCATTTTGTGTGTATTATTTCATTCAGCATCGAAAACGCCCTGGGAAACTGGAAACCACCACATGAGGGGAGGTAAGCCAGACTCCACAAGAGAAGCACCACTGTTTTCTCTCGTGGTGAAGCTCGTGGGGGATTAAAAAGGGCACCATGAAAGCAAAAGGGAGACCAGCAGGGTAGAAGGGAATGGGGTGAAATGAGGAGTTGTGTCACACACATGCCCCAGCAAGCCACAGCAGCCCACCACCTGCATGCTCAGTGGGCATCAGTTAGGACTCCCACAACACGTTCTCTGTCCTGTGCAGAAGCTAGAGCGAAATGAAGGAAAGGCAGGGAAAGACAGGACAACAAGCAGAGCCAATCAAATGCAAATTAATAACCTGACAAAGGAGGTCTAGAGGGTGGAGAGCGGGAGGGGGAAGGCGGGTGGGTGGGGAAAGGGGGCATCTTGAACCAAAGTCAACTCTGTGGTGTATGAGTTTGTGGGAATGAACCCAATGAGGAGGCATAACTTAACAACAACAACTACAACACACACCCTGTGAAGCAGGTGCCATTTTACAGAGAAGAGACCAAGGCTCAAGAGAAGTAAGGTGCATGTACAAGTTGCCTAGAATTCAATTCATATTTGATGTCAAGGCCCTGTGCTAGTCATTTGCCCACCGCTAATGTTTTTTTCTAAATATATCACTGTTTTATTCTCACTTAAGATATTTTTAAATAGGCTCATTACTTATTTATTAATTTTGGTTTTTACGTATCCACATTTTGAGAGTCAATTTGATATTGGTATATTAAAATGGGTACCAAGACTTCACAAAGGGAAGCAAAGAAGGATAACTTTAAACAATCAACTCTCATATGTCGGCTTCCATAGATACTCTGTTCTAACTGGGATCTGAGAACAAACTGTCTCCACTCCCCCACCTTATTCTTATTGGGCAGGTTTGCCCTGGGGTACACAAATTTCAGGGACCCAAGCAAATGACAATTTGAAATATATGCTCAGGTTTTATTGACTGGATAACAAATCCTTCTGCTAGAAAGGAATTTCTCACCTTTTGATTTTGGCAAAACTGAAGAAAGACCTAACTGAGTTATGAACTTCTTGACCACTAAAAATAATACCTGATGAGAGATCACGATGTAGATTTTGGCATAGAACTCAAAAGGCTCAAATATTGATATTGATGTAACAAAACTCCAGTTCTTATCTACTTACGTCAACAAGATTTTTCAGAGATGACATCTACAAAAAAGAAAAATAGAAATAGAGTTGATGCTAGATCTCTCTTGCTCAACCAGTAGCTATTCTCATCCATGAATAAATGAGTTAACTCAAAAAAATTCTAGCTATGGGGTTAGAGGAATTGCTCGTTGGGAGAGTACTTGCCCAGCATGTGCAAGGGCCTGGGTTTGGTCCCAGCATAAAAAAAAAAAAAAAAAGAAAAGAAAAAGAAAAAATTACCAACCATATTGCCATATTCATTTTATTAGAATATGTGTTTTTAGTACGACTTTTCTTTTTAAATTTGGAAGTTGTCTATCAAGCTGGACATGATGGTCAATGCCAGCAACTTGGGAGGTTGAAAAAAGAAGATGGCAATTTCAAGGCCAGCCTCAGCAACTTAGCAAGACCCTAAGCAACTTAGCAAGACCCTGTCTCAAAATAAGAATGAAAAGATCTGGAGATGTGGCTCAGTGATCAAGTGGCCCTGTGTTCAACCTCCAGTATCCTCCCCAAAAGTTAACTATTATAATTTTTAATAGATAGATATAGGTTTTTGCCCAGTTGTGTATGGATATAATTGTGATAACTGAGAAAACAATTTAATACCTTGAACTTTATGGTTATGGGCAATAAACCATATTTTGATTTATAAGCATATTTTTATAATAGAGAGAAGAACATCATATCAATAAAACATGTTTAGGCTTAAGAATGTATTGCATGAGGTCAGCTGTTTTTTAACTTCATCATGCTGTGGTGGGGGGGGCACGTGATTCTCTGCTGTGCTGGGTGGGGAGGGGGCAGGCTGACCTGTGTGCCTGGGAACAGTTAGCAAACAACTGGGCACTAGTAGCACCTCCCACAAAGTGGTCCAGATGTTGCTAGAAGTTCCCAAACTCGCGGTGGGGAAAATCACCCATGGTTGAGACCCACTGCAATAGGTTAAGTTCTGTGGGGGGAACAGAGTAGAAAAGGGAAAATCAGGGCAGGAGTGTGGCTCGGTCGTAGAGCCCATGCCTGGCCTGTGTGAGGTCCCAGGTTTGATCCCCAGGCCTGCAAAAACAAACAAACATGAGTCACCTCTGCTGTTGAAGGAGAGCTTGTTTATTTTTGGATGATGAAGAGTGATAGTGAGTATCCAGTCCCTGTGGAATTTAGATTCTACTAGGTAAGTTTAAAAGTGAGACCTAACACTTCTTTTTTCTCTTTCCAGTTGAGGTGCATATGTACAAAGTAGAAATGGATACATTATTTCTATTTCAAGATACCAATTTTCAGATAGCCTTCTTGAAGCTATTATCATTTTTGTAATTATGAACACATTAATTGTTGAGTTCACAGGTTTCACGGTGGCGTTTGCATACACATGTGTGGGACTTTGATCAGACTCCCTGTTTCTTCTCCTTCCCTTCTCTGGGCCCTCTCTAGATCCCGATTGTCCCTCTTCTACTTTCAGGTGAAGGGAGAGGAACCCTGCACACTGTTGGTGGACTGTCAATTAGTGCAGTCACGGAAGACAGTATAGAGGTCCCTCATAGAGCTAAAAATAGAGCCACTAAATGATCCAGCTTTTCCACTCCCAGGTACATTTCTGAAGGAAATGAAGTCAGCAAAGAAGACACCTGCATGCCCATGTTCATGGTGGCAGTATTCACGTTGCCAAGACATGGCTTTGGGAGGGACCTCCACAGTTTTCAGGGCTGCACTCATGGACACTCCACCGACAGTGAGCAGGGTTCCTCTCCCTTCACGCACGACCTTCCAGCACTTGTCACTCTCTTTGTGCTTTGGTAATAGCCATTCTGACCAGGTGAGATGGAGTATCGAGGTGGTTTTATTTGCCTTTCCCTGATGGCTAGAGATGTTGAATATTTTTTCCACATATATATTGGCCATTTGTACCTCCTCTTTTGATTCAGATCATTTGCCCATATATTGATTGGATTGTTTGTGTTTTTGTTGCAGCCTTTGAATTTTTTTATTTTTATTTTTTGTGGTGCTGGAGATTGAATCCAAGGCCTTCTGAATGCCAGACAAACGCTCTACCAACTGAGCTATATCCCCAGCCCATGAGCTGTATCCCCAGCCTTGAATTTTGTATATGTTCTGGATATTAATTCTCTGTCAGATGCACAGCTGGAGAATATTTTCTCCGTTTCCTTCCCTCTGTTGATGTTTCCTTTGCTGTGAGAGGCTTTTTAATTGGATGTAACACATCTGTCGATTCCGGCTTCTGTTTCCTGGACCACTGGAGTCCTGTCCAGGAATCCACTGCCTGGGCCACTCAGGGCCTGGAAGTGCTCCCCTTTCTAGAGGCTTCAGCTCCAGATCTTAGGGAAGGTCTGTTGTCCATTTGGAGTTGATGTTTGCACAGGACAGTGGGATCTAGTTTCAGTTTTCTCTGTGTGAATCTGGAGCTGTTTAAAGCACCATTGGTTGAAGAGGCTGTCTTCTCCAACGTGGGCTTCTAGCTACAAGTGGGTCTATCTCTGGGTCTCCCCTTCTGTGCTGTTGGTCTGTGGGTCTGTTTCTAGGCCAGTGCCGGATGCTCTAGCCACCAGGCTCAGTGTGTGCTGTCAACCTTGTTGTGCTGCCCCAAGCATGGCTTTGCTTCCTCTTTTCTGAACACTGCTTTTGCTGGTCAGGGTCTTTTGTGTTGCCAGGTGAACTTCAGGGTGATTTTTTTCTACTTCTGTGAAGAACAGCATCGGTGTTTTGAAGGAGATTGCAGGGAGTGTACAGATGGCCTTGGGTAGCATGGACATTGTCACAATGCTAATCCCCCAGTCTGTCAATGTGGGGGATATTTCCAGTGTCTCTTCTGTGTGTTTCTCCAGTGTTTCATGATTTTCATTGTAGTCTTTCACATCCTCACTTAGGTTTAGTGTGTGTGTGTGTGTGTCTAGCTACTGGGACTGGGACTGTTTCCTGATTTCTTTCCTTCTCAGTGAGTTCATTGTTGATCTATGAAAAGCTACTGACCTCTCCATGTTGGCTTTTTACCCTGCTGCCTCACTGACTGCTCATCATGTCTTTTGGTGCAGCTGGTGGGATGTTCTAAGTGCAGAGTCAAGTCGTTAGCAGTCAGGGGTCATACGACTCCTCCTGTCCTAGGTGTAGGCCTTTTCTTTCTTTCTCTTGCCTGATTGCTATGACTGGCACTTCTAGCACTATATCAAGTGATAGCGATGAGAGTGACAACCTTGTCTTTTTTCTGATCTTAAAAGATATGCTTCCATTTTTCCCTTTCCGTATGATGTTGGCTGTGGGTTGGTCATGCAGTCTTTATTACGTAGCGGCATTATCTCTGTGTGCTTAATATATCAAAAAAAAGTTTCCCTTTTATCATAAAGAGATGTTGACTTTTATCAAAGGCTTTTTCTGCACCTATTGAGATGACCATGGATTTTTACCCTTGATTCTATTAATGTGATGTATTTTGTTTGTTGACCTTTACTTGTATCCCCAGCATGAAAACAATTTGGCATATCAACTTTCTAATGTGCTGTTGAATTTGATTTCCAAGTATTCTGTCAAGGATTTTTGCATCTATGCTCATGAGGGGTATTGATCTGTAGTTTTCTTCTCTTTCTCTTTCCCTCTCTGTCTCTCCTTCCCCCTCTCTCTCCCTACTCCTCCCTCCCTCCCTCCCCTTAATCTCTCCCTGCCCCCCCTCCCCTTCATCTCTCCCTCCCCTCCCTCCCTCCCCCTTCATCTCTCCCTCCCCCTCCCTCCCTCCTCCCCCTTCATCTCTCCCTCCCCCTCCCTCCCTCCTCCCCCTTCATCTCTCCCTCCCCCTCCCTCCCTCCTCCCCCTTCATCTCTCCCTCCCCTCCCTCCCTCCCCCTTCATCTCTCCCTCCCCCTCCCTCCCTCCTCCCCCTTCATCTCTCCCTCCCCTCCTTCCCTCCTCCCCCTTCATCTCTCCCTCCCCTCCCTCCCTCCCCCTTCATCTCTCCCTCCCCCTCCCTCCCTCCTCCCCCTTCATCTCTCCCTCCCCTCCTTCCCTCCTCTCCTTCATCTCTCCCTCCCCCTCCCTCTCTCCTCCCCTTCATCTCTCCCTCCCCTCCCTCCCTCATCTCTCCCTCCCTCTCCCTCCCTCCTCCCCCTTAATCTCTCCCTTCCCTTCCCTCCCCCTCCCTCCCTCATCTCTCCCTCTCCCTCTCCCTTCCTCCCCTTCATCTCTCCTTCCCCCTCCCTCCTCCCCCCTCATCTCTTCCTCCCCCTCCCTCACTCCTCCCCTTCCTCCCCCCTTCATCTCTCCCTCCCCCTCCTCCCCCTCTTCCCCTTCATCTCTCCTTCCTCCTCCCTCCTCCCCCTTCATCTCTTTCTCCCCCTCCCTCCCTCCTCCCCCTCTTCCCCTTCATCTCTCCCTCCCCCTCCTCCCCCTCTTCCCCTTCATCTCTCCCTCCCCTCCTCCCCCTCCTCCCCCTTCATCTCTCCCTCCTCCTCCTCCCCCTCTTCCCCTTCATCTCTCCCTCCCCCTCCTCCCCCTCCTCCCCCTTCATCTCTCCCTCCCCCCTCCTCCCCCTCTTCCCCTTCATCTCTCCCTCCTCCTCCTCCCCCTCCTCCCCCTTCATCTCTCTCTCTCCCTCCTCCCCCTTCTCCCCCTTCATCTCTCCCTCCCCCTCCTCCCCCTCCTCCCCCCCTTCATCTCTCTCTCCCCCTCCCTCACTCATCTCTCCCTCCCCCTCTCTCCTCCCCCTTTCTCTTCCTCCCTCTTCCTCCCCCCTCCCTCCCCCCTCCTCTCTCCTTCCTCCCCCTCTCTCCTCCCTCCTCTTCATCTCTCCCTCCCCCTCCCTCCCTCCTTCCCTCTCTTCATCTCTCCCTCCCCCTTTCTCTCCCTCTGTTCCCCACCTCTTGCTCTCTTTCTTTCTCCCTCCTTCCCTCCCCCCTTCCTTTCTTCTTTGTCTGATATTGTACCAGGGTGATATAGGACTGTTAGAACAAATTTGTAAGTCTCCTTCCCTTTCTATTTTGTGGAATTGTTTTAGAGCCTCGGTGTTGGTTCCTCTCTAATGTCTGATAATACTCAGCAATGAATTCATTGGTTCTGGGGCTTTCTTTATTGGGAAACTTTAACAACTGCTTTAATTTCATTACTTGTTATTGATCAATTTAGGATTTTTCATGTTCTCTTGATTCAATTTCAGCAGGGATTATGCATCCTGAAATATATCCATTTCTTCTTGATTTTACAAATGATTGGCGTGAACTTTTTCAAATATTCCCTAATGGTCCTTTGAATTCCTGTGGCACTGTTACATGATCTCTTTTTCCACCTGCAGTTTTATTTATCTGGGGCTTCTCTCTGTTTGTTAGTTTAGCTAAGGGTTTGTCGATTTCATTGATCTTTTCAAAGAACCAGCTCTTAGTTTCATTGGTCCTTTGCATCATTCTCTTAGTCTTTATTTCATTTATTTCTGCCCTGCTCTTTATTATTTTTTTCCTATTGATTTGGAGTTTGGTTCTTACTTTTCTAATATTTTGAAGTGCATTACTAGATTACTTATTTTAGATGTCTATTTTTATTTTTTTTAATATTTATTTTTTAGTTGTAGTTGAACACAATACCTTTATTTAATTTATTTATTTTTATGTGGTGCTGAGGATCGAACCCAGGGCCTCACACTTGCTAGGTGAGCTCTCTACCACGGATCTGTAGAATTCCATCAAGCATCTTCTGTAATGCTGATCTAGTGCTCTGGTGGTCATGAATTTACTTAATTTATGCTTTTCCTAGGAGGCCTTTACTTTTCTCTCAGTTTTCAAGAATAACATTGCTGGGCCTAGTCATCTTGGTTGGCAGTTATTTTCTTTCTGGATTTGAAATTCATCATCCAGTATCCTTCTGGTCATCAATTTCTGATGAGAAATCTGTCATTACTCCAGTTAGTTTGCCTTTAAATTTGACTTGGGAATTTTCTCTTGCAGCTTTAGTATTACCTCTTTGTTTTGTACTTTTGGCAATTTAATTATAGTATGTCATGGAGAAGTTCTCTTATGGCAATGTCTACTTGGGGTTCTAAGGGCCTCCTCTACCTGAACGTTTTTGGGAACGTTCATAGCTGCTTATCTGCCAGCTAATAGGTACACCTTTCCCAGTGTTTGGGAACATTGCTGCTATTATTTCCCTGAGGATGTTTTCTGTGCCCTAAGCTATGGCTCTTCTCCCTGTGGTAGGCGATTAGACAGGTGTTTAAGCTTTTAGTGGTGTCAGGTATCCTGTATGTCCTTTCACTATTTCTGTTTTTCCTTCATGGCCGTCTGAATTTAATATTTGGGCAGAGTTGTCCTAAAGCCCCAACCTTCTTTCTCCCGCCTGATCCAGTCTGTTGTTGAGCCTTCCAACTTTTTAAATCTGACTGATTGAACTCTTCATTTCCAGAATTTCTGTTCTTCTCTTTTTCAGAATCTCTGTCTCTTCATTCACTGCCTGCATGGTCTTCCTGAATCCATTCAACTAGCAGATTATTTTTCATCAACCTGAAAATATGTGAAGGGGTACACAGTTACCCCAAATTCTTTCAGGAATAAATAAGGAAAAAACAGGTTGGAGATCACTGCTTTCTATCACTTTATAAGTGGAAAATCGTTATCCTGTTCTTTGGGTATTGAATATGTCCCCCCCACCCAGCAGACATACTAAAGTTCTAACTGCTGATGTCCTAACGTCCACTAGGATTTTTAAAGGGGTAATCAAGTTAAAATGGGGCCATAGGTTGGGTTCTAATCCACTATCACTGAAAATAGAAAATCTGGGCATAGACACTCACGGAAGGAGAACCATGTAGAGAGGTGGACTCGTGGTGACTGAGACAGTGATTGGACTAACAGCCGTGCATCAAGGAAGGTCAGAGGTCGCTGGCCACCACAGCAATCAGGCCGAGCCTTGGGAGGAATCTACCCACAGGCTCACACCTCAGTTTTGGACTTCTGGCCTCCGGAACTGTGAGGCAATGATTCTCTTTTTCTTTTATTTTTTTCATCCAGGTTGTGGGTACTTTGTTAGGAAAACCCTCACCAATTCACACACTTGCCATAAAATTATATAATAAGAGTGTAATAAGAAGAAGACGATGCCCTTGAATGTCATGAAATTTCAGCCAGTTCCTTAAGAGCCCACTGAAGATAGGCCTGAGTCTTTTTCTTCATTGGAAGGAGACTTGGCAGAGGCACCCCCGTGTTCATAGCTGCTTATCTGCCAGCTAATAGGTACAAGCAACCCCAAGACCATCAGTAGATGAACAAGTAAACAAAATGTGGTACCTACGCATGGTGGGGTGTCATACAGCCTTTTAAAGGAAGGTAATCTTGATGCAGCTACACCATGGGTGGAGATTGAGGCCACTATGCTGAGTGAGATGTGCTGATCACAAAGGACAGCTGCTGCATTACTGTCCTTTTATGAACCCTGCAGAAGAGTCCAAGTCATAAAGATGGGACACTAGACGATGGCTGGAGGGGCTGGGGAGGCGTTTTGAGGTACTGTTTGGTGCATATGGAGTTCCAGCCAGACAGACAAAGGGTCCTGTGGGTGGTGGGAGGGACGGTGCGGCTAACGTTAGCGTGCTTAATGCCATGAACTTAAAAACGTCCAATGTCTAGGTTATGTATTTTACCACAATTGAGAAAAAAAAAAAACAGTATAGCCAATGTCAAGAGAGATGTTAAAAGCATATTAAGATAAAATTGAGGTAGTTACCTTGAGCTAATCAGGAAAATCAGGCAAATTGGAAGTGAATTAGATTTTAATAGCTTTCTACGTAGTCCATGTTATTTGTTTGCTGGGCAAATGTCTACATATCACCTAAGGTCATCCCACACAGTGGAGAACTGTACCCCACTCAGGTGGTAACTGCCCATAAGAATGTTTTACACCGCAGAGAGCCAGGCCTGGGGCTCGAACCTCAGCCCCTGGACTCTCCGTCCAGTATGCTTTTCTTATAACATAAAAAAGTTCTTATTTTGAAATAATCATACTAATCATAAATAATCATAATAATGTTCTGAGATATTAGACCATAGCACCAACCCTGGGTTCAGCTCCCCTCTGCTAGGTTGGTGGCTGGCAGCATTGAATTTTGGGGTGAAGGATAAGAGAAAGAAGTAACCCTTTAAATAGCGGAGTTTCAGGAGGAAACCAGGGGGCGTTAAAGTAAAAGTAAAGTGCTAAAGTGAAGAAGAATGACCAGAAACAACACACAGTCTTTATCGTATCAGTGCAACGTAGCTGGAGACGAAGGATGAGGACCCCGACTTGTGCACTGTCAAATGTAGGTTCTCTTGGAAACTTAAGTTACTGATAACTGTCTCTTTTGCTCCTAGTTTGTTTGATGATTCTGGCCCTGTGACAAACATAGGTAGTTACTCAGGGAGACCTGGAGACAGACACTTAGAGACATGTAATCTGGGACTAGAAGCAAGGAAGGTTGGGGATGATTTTGAGAAGTGTAAATTGGAGTAGTTGAATATTTTCAGAGTAGATATTATTTGAAACACAATCATTACACCTGAAGAATACACACTTAAAATGCTGATTCAAAACTAGTTTAGAAATTATCTTTAAGCAGGGTTGTGTAATTTTTTTGAAAACTGGCTCTCATTAAGGAGGCTTCAGGGAACAGCTGGATACCCACTGCCTGCTGGTGTGATTCAGCAGGAGGCCCAGGCATTGTGCTGGAAGCTCTGGGCAAAGGATGAAGCTTGTCCCTAAGCACATCTCTAGAGGTAACTTTTTTTTTTTTTAAAGAATTTATAGCTTTTAGTACATTTCCTCTAGCTTGAGTATTTTCTGAAATATTCTATACAAATTTGCATGCAGTTCTTCACATTACGTTTACAGGATTCCACTACATGAGCAATTTTCACTGATGCCATTAGTTACAATGACAACTTTCTCATATTTTTCGCAAACGCAGGATCTCGACCCATTGTGCATTCCTATCCTTGGACCGACTTGTCCTTTGCCGTTGTTCCTTCTCAAGGTTTCTCCCCATTGAGTGCTCTTTCACATCTGTGAATTGAACCAGGAGGACCAGGGACACTCCCATATGCTTCAAACTGATATGAATTCTCTGCATTATGCATAGTCATGTTTTCTAGAAAAGTCCTGTGAAAATGAAGCTTTCCTACATTCTGTATTTAGGGTTACTCTCCAGTGTGGTCTTAATGTTTGTGAAAGTAACTAGAAGAAGGCTTTCCCATGTCGCTTGAACACGGAGGGTCTCTGCAGTGTGAGTTTCTCCATGTACTTGAAGAGCAGTGAAACAAATGGAGTTTGGAACAGCATATCAGTGCTCCCGGTGTTCCCAATACCAGATCATTTAACTTTGTAGGATTTCAGATATTCCAATTATGGTGGTACTTTTGTTTGTTTGTTTGTTTTCATACCAAGTTTGAACCCAGAGAAACTTAACCACTGAGCCACTTCCCAGTCCTTTTTGTTTTAAGACAGGGTCTCATTAAGTTACAGAGGCTGGCTTTGAACTTGAGATTCTCCTACCTCAGCCTCCCAAGTCACTGCACCCAGCTCAGATATCCCAATTATAGTCGATCAACCTATGTGCATTTTGGAAGGAAACTGCCTGGGATTAAATCATATTGAAATAGGCTTATTTACATCACTTGCATCTTTTGAAAATCTGCTGTCATTCCAAGGTTCTGAAAGGACATTGCTCTTTTTTTTAATATTTATTTTTCAGTTCTAGGTGGACATAATATTTTATTTTTATGTGGTGCTGAGAATCGAACCCAGTGCCTCACGCATGCTAGGCGAGCCTGCTACCACTTGAGCCACATCCCCAGCTCCGACATTGCTCTTTTTTATGAGTGCAATTACCTTAGATTTCTTCTGGAATCTTTATCGTCATTTTCAACATTCTGGCCTACTTTTCTCCCTGTGGAGCCCAGCTGCCTGAAGGCTTCCCATGTCCCTTCTCTTCCAACTTCTTCTGCAAAGCATCCCTCCCAGCCCACTTCTCTGGGGTGGAGTTCTCAGCCAAGTCCCCACAGGTCACTGGGTCCATTTCCAGCTTTTGGAGTGTCCTGGTGTCCTCCCCAGGGCTTCTGAGGTTGGTGCTGGTCACAGTGCAACAGAAGCTAAGCTGCTGGACCTCTTTCAGCTTGTAGGACGGGTCCAGACACTATCTCTAGAGGCAACTCTTACTTATGGGAAATGGAGAAGAGAATAAAAGGGTAAATGATAATATCAGAGCTGGGATTTGCTTTAAAACACTTCAGCAGAGAAAAAAGGCAAAGCCAATATGTACAATATGCATTTCTTCCCTGGGGCTGCCATAATAAAGCACCACAAATCTGGTGCAAACTCTTCTCTTTCAGTCCTGCACCTTCTCCAAAGACTTTAGGGGAAAATGAAATTAAGTGTACACTTACTACATGAACCATTAATAGTTCGTTATCCACGTGATGTCAAAATAGTATCTCACACAAAGACTTGCATGTGAATGCTCATGCAATTTTATTCAAAGTAACCCCCAAATGGAAGCAACCCAAATACTCATCAACACTATTGCATAAATTGTGGTATATCTCTACAATGAAATATTCAGTTGCACAGAGAAACGAATCTCTGATACACACAATGTGTATGAATCTCCTGAAACATGGCACAGAGTGAAGGAAGTCAGCCGGTGCAGAAGGTTAATTCTGCCTAACTCCATGCATGTGAAATCCAAGAAGAGAGAAAGCTAAAGTACCAGACCAAACCACCTGGGGCAGAGGATGGGTGGCAGCCGGAGGGCACAGCTCCCACCTTGGCTGTGGTGGTGGTGACCTGGCTACGTCAATATAGAAACTCATCAAACCGTTTATTTAAAATGGTGCATTTTAGTGTACCAAAAATATCTCAATAAATTGGTTAAAATCGGCTTAAGGTATATTTTGAGTGTTTCCCTGCTTTGATTAGTTTTCTTGGAACACCCAGGGCCTGGCCATTCCTACCCTTATCTCCAGGTCTTCCCCGGAGGGGAGGCTGTAGTTATGCAGCTAGATGCAACAGAGGGGCACAGGGTTCAAGTGGAAGAAACAGCTCTTTGACATCTTGGGTGTCTGGGTTTTTGAACTAAGCAAGGAGTTTTCTACCCTAATTACACATTAAACAAACCAACCAACCCAAACTTCCTTCTCTGAACCTCAGTCCTCTGCTTTTCTACGGGGAAATGGCCTCATGGCTCTGCCAGCTTCTCCTCTTAGCCACGGAGGCGAAGCCAAAGGACTACAAGAAACGTTGGCCATTTCATCCTAAAGAAATTCCTATATGACTAGGCAAAGATGCACAGAGAAACAGTTTCCCTTATAGGAAAAACAGAGTGCCATCTAGATGCCCACAAATGGGAATGCCACGTGCTGGTGGCTTTTTGTACAGTAACACACAGCCATTTAAAAAGCTAAAGACAGTCTCCCAGTCACAATATGGAAGGATGCCCACAGTTACTGTGGATTTGTAGAATGTAAGTTGAAGGGGAATATGTTTAGTATGACCCAGTTATGTTAAAAAAACGTACAAAATGTATGTGTATCTTAATTAAACACAGAGAATTGTTAGCACAGATTAACTCTATAGAGTAGGACTGAGGGTGAGTGAGGAGGAGAAATTTTGCTTTCTTTCTAAAAAAAAATCTGTTTTTGCAGTACTGGGGATCAAACTCGGAGCTCATGCATGCTGAGCATGCGTTTTCCCACTGAGCTACATCCCCAGACTCAGATTTTGTTTTAAAATGAACAAAACAACACCTTCTTCATTAGATTTTTCCAATGAATACTATTCATTTCCAATGAATACTATTATTAAGAAAACACATGCTTCTCACACTCGGAACCTTCCTTGCACTGGTTTCCGGGCATGGACTGAGGTTCCTTTGGAGGCAGACTTACCTGTCACCCTTCCCAGGAGCCATCTGCTCTCACTTGGCCCATCCCATGTGGCCATCTCTTGACTCACAGAGCCACCTCAATGAGATCACACAGAAAAATCACTGGGAATGAACCATGTGTAGCTTCAACAGTTTGTTCCAGCAAAGGAGTGCCTCCTCCTGTGACCTATGACCCATCTCATCAGGATGGAAGAAGTGGAGCGCACCCGCCCTGGCCACAGTGCAGCTCTCCCACCAGGAGACGGAGATCTTGAGCAGGTCTCAAGCTCCTTGGATTCTCTGAGCCTGTTTCCACACCTGTCCAGTGAGCACACACTTGCCCTCCCAGGTCTCCCTAGTGCACTTGTGAGGTTCTACAGAGACGGGGTGGGGATGTGGGGCAGGGCAGGTTTTGTGGGAAATACTGTAAAATGTGGGTGTGTTATTACTTGGAGAAGGTGCGGAATTTATCTAGCTGGCCTGATTTATCAGAGGTGCTATTTGCAGGGCCTAGAAAATATCCCTTTCTTTTTTCCAGAGCTTCTGTTCAAAAAGTAGTGAGGAGAGAGAGCCTGGCTTTCACCAGATGCCACCAAAGAGGTCACGTGGAAAGTGAGAGCGGGCACCCAGTGTGCTCACGCTGGCCTGGTCCCTGTTAACTGACATATTTTGTCTCATTTAATCCTCCCAACAATCCTATGGTGTATTTGTCTCAGGCTACAGTTTACTGATGGGAAAACTCATGAATTAAAAAAATGGAGATCGAGGTGAATCTTCTCTCATTTGTTCTTTCATTGAATAAGTCCTAGTTGCCAGGAAGTCCAGCAGTACACTAGGAGTCCCTGCTCTCACAGAGGTACCTCACTCAGGGGCCTGGTGGGAAGTTTCCTGGCTCCAGAGGGCGAAGGGGAACTCTCACCCTGTTTTGGCACTCAGCTTCTGCGCCAAGTGTTGGCACGCTGGGGCCCTGGTCTCCTAGGCCGCTCCCCATACAGTCCAGGGACACCGATGCCCTTCCTTCTCCTGCCCTGGCCTCCCCACCCTCGGCCCCACAGGCTCAAGCGGCCAGCGTGGAAGCTTGTTTCCACCAGTGTCTCCTCCCAGGGTGTGATCCTGGAGGAGGCCTGCAGGAGAGCCCTTTCCCAGATGAGTCAGGCAGCCGTCATTACCTAGTGCTGACCCAGGACCGTCATGGAAGCTGCAGTCAGCAGAGGAGCCAAGACTCACAGGGTTGGAACTCAGCTTCAAGCTAGGGGCTGGCCAGGTTTCCACCACTGCTGCCAAGTCTCCGCTTGGTCATCCTCTGGGGAGCAGGACGGGGCAGTGGTAAGAGTCCCGTTTTACCAAGGCTGATATTTCTGGGGACTCCTTTTCGGTCTTTCTCAGTGAGTGCGTTAGCAAGGATGGGCCACAGGGGCAGGGTGGGGGCGGGGGGAGGGAGGCAGTGCTGCTCCAGAAGACGGTGAAAGGAGTGGTCTGTCAGAGGGCCACTGAGACCCAGCCCCCTGTGCCAACGCCAGACCCCCTCTGCTGGGATCCCTAGGGGTTGAGCCCAAGGCCCTTTACATGGGGCCACCTCCCAGCCCTTTGTGATTTCCTTATGGAGACAGGGTATCCCTAGGTGGCCCAGGTTGGCCCTGTCTGTGCCATTCTCCTGCCTCAGCCCCCAAAGCAACTGGGATTTCAGGTGTGCCCCACAGTTCATGGTCCCCAGCGAATGTCCCATCACTGAAACTTCCTGTGTCAGGGACAGCATGGAGGGTGAAGGGGGTGTCTTCACAGAGTCCCGGTGGCTGACAGCCATCTCGCATGGGATGCCAGGGGTGCCTCGCCCAGGAGGAATGCTGCTCCCTAGAGGTCATCCACCAGGCCATCTCTCTCTGAGGAAGCTTTCTGCCTTGTGAGTTTGTAAGGACCGGGTTCAGTCCCCGCAGGGGGACGTGTGCTGGTGATGCCTCTCACCTGTGTAACTCTGAGGACTGCATCCAGTCCCCATGGGTGGGACCTGTACTGGCTATGCCTCTCACCTGTGTAACTCGGAGGACACCTGTCCAGTCCCCCCAGGGTGGGACGTGTGCTGGTGATGCCTCTCACCTGTGTAACTCTGAGGACTGCATCCAGTCCCCTGTGTAACTCCGAGGACACCCGTCCAGTCCTCAAGGGTGGGACATGAACTCGTGATGCCTCTCACCTATATAACTTTGAGGACAGCATCCAGTCCCTGTGTGCGCTGGCGATGCGTGTGCTGGCAGGGCCTCCTCACCTGTGCAACTCTAAGGACACCCGTCCAGTCTCCACTGGGTGGGACATGCGCTGGTGGTGCCTCTCACCTGTGTAACTCCGAGGACTGCGTCCAGTCCCCTGTGTAACTCTGAGGACTGCGTCCAGTCCCCCTGTGTAACTCCGAGGACAGGACACCTGTCCAGTCCCTGAAGGGTGGACGTGCGCTGGCAATGCCTCTCACCTGTGTAACTCCGAGGACTGTGTCTACTCTCCTGTGTAACTCCGAGGACACCCGTCCAGTCCCCTCAGGGTGGACATGCACTGGTGAGGCCTCCTCACCTGTGTAACTCCACTCCATAGGTCCTCAGGCCACTCAGGCTGTGTTTTCCTGGCTCTTGTGAAACAGCTGTGGCTCCTGCAGCATGGGCTTCCTCCCCTGCTCCCAGGTGCAGGCCACCTTGCAGACTGTGGCTTCGGTGCTGTTCCCTGGCCCCTCCCTCCAGACACCTGGGGTTGAGTGTGCTCCCCAACTCCCTGCCTTCTCCGTTCCTTCTTCCCAGAGTGAACTATCAGAGTCCGTTTGCCTCATCACTCCACATGGATTCCTTTGTGGGTACTCAACTTGTTACTTGAAGACTGGAAATAAACGGGGAGAATCAGGTCCCTGCCTTCCTTATAGGAACCAAACCACAAGGTAACTAGACAGTTGAAAAGGACACGTTTCTCTTTAGAGCAGTGTTTTGCTAACAAGTTGTTAGAGTCTGTAAACAAGTCAAAATAACACCTGGCATTTTGCCAGGGGAATGTTAGAGTTCGTAAACAAGTCTGGATGGTGCTGGCAAAATGTCAGAGGGAGTGGCTTGAGAAGTAACAAAAGTGAGCCATTAAGTGTGGAGACTCCTGATTGGTTGACTGATGTATCTAGTTTATGTTAATTAGATAAGCTGTGTGGAATGTATAAATACCTCTGTTGTCCTGCAATACACGGCTCCCACTCCTGCTGTATCAACGTACACAAGTTGTTCATCACCCCCCCCCCCCGTTTAGTTTGCTGCAGCCGGACTGCGGCAACGAGTGAAAAGGAATAACAGCATTAGGAGTCTGAAGGGTCTGGGTAATGACCATCAGTGCTGCCCACATCATCAGACAGGGGCAGCCAGACATCACGTGACAGAGTGTAGATCACTACTTACGAATTGATCTTGACAAAATGGGAACCCGAATTTGATTAGGCTAGAGATCTAATTTATAGAAAATACAAGGCACGGAGGACTCTACAGGACTGCAGTCCAGAAAACACAGACTTCAGGAAAAGCAGCAGGACAGACCACCCAGATTCTTGAAGAATATCAAGGGGAAAAGCGGGGCAGGGTTGGGAACCTATGGATAAAACATTCAGAGGCGTGCCAGCCAATCCAATATGGGGCCCTTACTTTAACCAATATGCTAAGAATTTTATGACAAGCAGGGAAACGTGGACATTGGGCGTTTGGTGACACTAAAGGATTACTATTACTTTAGGGGTGGAAAATAGTTATGGTCTTTTTTTCTAAAAAATTCTTATATTTTAGATATATGCTGAAATACACATATATACGAATATAAGTTTACGATATGTTGGATTTCCTTCAAAAGAATCCAGAGGATCATAGGGGAAATGGGCAGGAGTGTAAGCTCAGCCATAGATGACTGTTTATGCTGGGGGGATGATGGGACACAGGAATTCATTACACTTCACTTTTGCATAGGGTTAAAAATGTCCAAAAATTAATATAAGAATTTAATATAGCCACCAGAAGAAAGGATGTGGAAGGTACAACCTCCTCACCATAAGAGAGGCCCAAAATGAACAAAGCCCTCAATTGAACAAGGTAGGAGGGGAGAAATGGGAAGGGCCTGGGAAGCATTTTAAGGAGAGAACATGAAGTCAGATTCTAGTAATAATAATAAATAGGAATGGACAAAATTTGTCTATTAAAATACAGATCGGGCTAAAAATAAAAAACATTCAGTTATACTTTGAACAGAGAACTTTTAAAAAATTAAAAAGGAAAATAAAGGCATAGAAAACATCTACTATGAAAATTACATGGCAATAAACAGAAATGAGGTTCAAAGAGCTCAAACAGGTAAGAACTGAAATATGTGAAGTAGGATTAGCAGCAAATGACCAGTGGTGTTGTGAGGGGCAGCTTCAGGCTGCAGTGGGAGCCATAGCCGGGCTTCGTCTCCAGGAAAAGCAGGCACGGGGCATGTGTGTTAGCAGGCCACGAGGGCCACCCGTCTGTCTTGATCTATGTGTGGAACCTGAAGGAATTTCTATGTGAAGATGCAGAGGAAAGGCAGAAGTAGAAAATATGGTGGAGACAGAAACCTTTCTGGGGAGAGAAGACTGAAGATGCAAGACCCAGAGCACTGGGGTGGGGGCAGAGAGAGTGGACAAGAAGAAAAAAACGCCTTCTATTTTATTTTGTTTCTAATTTATTAATTTGCCATTACACAAACAGTACATGAATGCATATTCATCAACATGAAACATTACAGTTAAAGCTAACGCACGCCACCAAACTCCTGCTGGCAGTCCGGTGGTATCCTGCGGGGCCTTGAGTGTGTGCCCGGCACACTAGTGCACACATTGGAAGTACACTGTGCGGCATCCGCGCGTGGGAACATGGGGCTGTGTGTTGACAATGGTGTCACATGGGTTACATGTATTGCTCTTCAGTTTTTACTCCCACAACTTTTCACAACTTAACTTTGTATCCCAGATCTTTCTGTGATGGTGCACTAGGTCTCTCGTTTTTCGTTGGTACTTGGTACTTTATGATGTGTACTGTATTCTACTCCCTTGATGGGTGTTTGGGTTTTCCAGTTTTATACTATGACAAGCAAAGGTGCAAATGACATTACTGTGTAAGCCGCCTTGTGAGCACGTGCATTTCTTTTGTGTATATATTAAAAACTGGAGTTGCCGGGTCACAGGGCATGTGAATCTTAAGGTTTAATCGTGCAACCCAATTGCTTTGAAACATAACTGGGCCAACAACCTGTCACCCACCAGCAAGGTGGGATTCCTGCTTTCCACACCCTGCCAGCTCTTGATTTACAGATTTATATTCTTTTTAATATTTGCCCCATTGGATCTGAGATGGTTTCTTGTATTTTCACCTGCATTTTCCTTATTTTGCTGAGGTCAACTCTCTCTTCCTGTAATTATTTGCTTTTCCATGGTTCAATTTCTACAAAGGATATGTGACTGAAAGAGCAGAAGGCTTCCTGCTAGTTCTGGTGGAATCCGTTTTTGTGAGAGATCTAAACCTTCTGCTTTCTTCCCAAATGGCTTTGCTGTCTCAGTACTAGTTGACTAATTCCTTCTTTTCCCTACTGACTTGAAATGCCACTTTTGTCATTTACTCAGTATACCTTTGTGTTTCTTTATGGATTCTCAGCTCTTAATAGAGACTTGTTTTTGGCATCAGGCACCTGAGTTATTCTTAACTTGGTTCCTGAATGGTAGCTGCTTTTGTCAGCCAAGATATGTTTTTTTGTGAGACAATAGACAATATAATTCATGACACACAAATCCTGTTCTAGCCAAGTTAGATTTAAATCAGTTTCATTATCTACTAAAAACTTAGGGTATTAAAAAATGTGTAAACTTCTATCACAGGCTAATTTCTCTTTTGCGGGAGTATCTCATAGCCTCCAAGTAGAGGTGGGAGGCTTTTTTTTTTTTTTTTTTAACCAGTTCCTCTTTCTAAAAGCATTGTTTAATGTTAGAGCTCCTTAGGTGATTTGAAGTTGTTTCCTGGCAAAGGCACAGGGTTTCACATGACATGGCAATGTCACTGTTATATACATGAACCTTTCATCTAATAAAGTCTGAGGTCCACACACCATGACACTGAACCTGAAACTGGCACTGTGCTGCTCCAGCTTTGGCCTGTCCATGGATCCTGAGCTCTGGGAGGGCACGGATCATGTCCTTTTCATCTTTTTATCCCCAAATGTCTCGTACAGGGCACAGCACCTACACTAAAAGAGAATGGAATCACATTTCTACAATGTTTTTGTAAAACAAAACAATGTAACCCAAATTCCTCCTGAACTTCACTTTTGGCTGCTTCATAATTTATACATTTTTTTCTTGTCTATGCAAGTCTGCCACCTGATTAAGTGATACTGTATATTTATTTCTAGTAGTAATACTAGAACTAGACACTGACCTGATAGTACCTCGTGCACATGTATGGACTTGCTCTGGTTTGATCTACCTATAGATACGTTGCTTGCCTGTGAATGACAGCAGAACTGTGATCTAGAAAACATTCTGGATGGCAGCGGGCAAGAGCACTTTGTTGTTACATGGGAACATTGCAGGCATGCTGGAGGCTGGAATGAGAAGGTAGCCTCGATTTTTTTCATGGGAGAGTTGAAGAGTTGCATTTGTCTTGTTTTAAAATTCAGTTCTTTTTCCAAGTTAGCATACCTTTGCCTTCCCTTTTTTGAGGGGTAACTATGGCTTCTGTAGACAATGTCTTAAGTCTGTAAATCTCTGGATCTGAGACATTAGGCTGCAGGAAAATTCTTCAAACAGCCTAATCTATCAGTTTCCCTGTGCAGAGAAAGAAAAATAAAGCTAACTCACCCTCCAGGTATGTTAAACCAATGAACAAGGTTCATTGACCAAGTGGACTGTGCCAGTGCAAAACACCAGCTTCTTACTTTGCTTTGCCATCAGTAATCTTGAAAAGCTGTCTTAGTTTCTTTATCTGATGATTCCATTAAGGGGCGGGGGTGGAGGGGGAGTGCAGATGTCTGTGAACTTGAACCTGCTTTATACAGTGCCTCACGTAGCATTTTTTCTCTCTGCCATACCAATTGTACCCCACTCAGGAAATAGTAACCATAGCACTTATATAGGTGATCCTTCCACCTACAAAGAGAATATATGTACTTGAAGAGCAGATCTCGGTATGGATTTCTGTGACCTGGTACAGAATTAATGAGACAAGGATATATTCTGGAATGTCAAAAAAAGGTAAGCTGGTGCAAATGTACCTCACAGAATAATAAACGAGTAGTATTGCTAGAAAATAAAACATGGATTACTAGGAGGCTGGAGAAGGGCAGTGGTAGGGGGCTGCTGCCTGAGCTGGGGACTGATCTAGAAGTCTGCTGGATTGATCTCCCTCAAAGGACAAAAGGCTAAAACTTGGCAAAATCTAGTCTGACTAGTGTTACCAGGACCTGCAGTGGAGCCAGAAGCCATTCATCCTTTCAGAGAGCAAGAAACATCTCTTTAGGGAAAGGCTTTGAAATTATGCTAATCCTAGTCACCATAAAAGGATTAAATTTTATTAACCTTTAGGGCTGAATTGACAGAGGCAGAAATTGATCATCAAGGTTCCTCCATGTCCCCCACTCTTTTATTAGATTCTTGAAATTTCTTTTAACAGGAAACAAAGACTTTGATTTCATAGATATATGAAATATATGGCTGTTGGACATAAAAGACGGACTCAAACTTTCAAGTATGAGTTGGGGCTCTTTGATTTTCCTTGAAAGGGCAAGGAAACAAGACATCTGATGTTGGGAATGGAACATCCATTGAAAAATGGCACAGAAAGGCCCGACACAAACTTCCTCCACCAGCTTCACAGGAACTGCCTGTGCAACTCTGCCTTTTCATCATTTCTTCTCTGGATTCCTGTTGTCCCTCCAAAATTATTTCCTAGCTTCCAGTTTCAGCCCGCAATCGACTTCCCATCTGCCACTCTATCTGAGCATATCATACTGCTTAAAACCATTCAATAAATTATTCTTGCTTTCGAATAGGTGCCAAGACCACCAGGGCTAGTGGGGTCATCACTGCCACTCTGTCTCCCAGGAAATTCTGGGGCTCACTTAAGACTCTTATTCATGCTCTCTGCTTTAAACCCCTGAGCACTGTTTTCTTGTGCTTGGAATGCCTTTCCACTTGGCTCTTGTAACCTAAAACTCAGATATCACTTCTTAGGAAACCTACTCTGACAAAGCCATCTTTTGTACAAGTACCAAGTAAGGTTTTTCCCCCCAACTGTTGCTTTGTATCTGTTGTCTGTAACCTTAAACTGTAAATCTTGAGGACTAAGCTTTGTCTTTTTAACAGTATTATTGAAGAGAACTCAATCATATCAACCACTGGGCTAAATAGCTTCATTTATAACTTAATTATGAGTTAAAATAACTAAATATTTAATCTCAGCTCCCTACTTTTTTTTTTTTGGCGTGTTGTCTTTTTGAGATGTTGCAAGTTCCAACATCACACTGGAATTACATAAGATGAATTTTCTTTGGGGAAGATCAGATTTGAATTATACACATATAACTGTATTAGAAAAATTTCTACTTTATGAATTCCTGGTTGGCTAAATAAACCAACAGAACACTTATGTAGCACCCAAGTCTGTAGACACTGCATTGAGAAATTAGAGATACACGACATACCTATAAGACTGCCCCCAAATTGGAATTTCAACCAGTTAATATTCTATTTGGAGCAAGAGACCCAAAGCTTCAAGGTAAAACTGAAAGTTACTCAAGATCCTAAACAAACTAACCCATTGGGGGGAATGCTCAGCACTTCCAAATACAAGTCTAATAGCTTTTCCACTTTATCCCCAACTTTAGAGTTCGGAGTGTGCCTCACGGGAGGTGTGGATGTAGGGACTTCTCTTTGCAGCTTTTTTTTTAGTGGGGGTGGGAGGTGCCGGGCTAAAGGGAGAATTTTGAGTCCTGATGGAAGGAGAAAGTAAGCAGAGGGCAGGCACAATAATTTTGTATTTCTGACATTGCACCATGAGTTCTCACATCACTGAACTGAAAAGACTATTAGTATTTAAGGCTCTTGATACTTATTGCCAAATTTCTTTCTCAAGTACACAGAAAAGCCTGACTTACTACATTAAGCCCTGTTATTTAAAAGACACAACAACTGGTTAAAAATATTAACTTGTATTTCTTAGGTTACTAGAGGTTGAAACTTCAGAAACCACTTTATTTCTCCTGTGAATGGTTTCCTCTCCTTTTTAACATTAGTAGTGACTGCTGTTACCATTTTAAACTTTAACATATTAATTTTCTTGATCACAGCTACTATCCTTTATAAAATATTTCTGTCCCCAGAACCAAAAATTTATCTCTTACTTTCACGAAAATTGCAACTTTTTTTTTTTTCCTTCCCAGTGCTGGGGATCAACAACTGCAGGGCCCTGAACGTGCCAGGCAAGTGCTCTCCCACTGACAACATTCCCAGCTCTCCAAGCTTTTCTTGCATATTTTTCTTTGACTGAGTGAAGCACTCACTGTTAGCACTGAAGGGTGCACGCAGCACATCTTTTGGTTAACACTTCCACAGCAAAGCTTCGCATTCTATCTCACCCACTGTGGCTCTACTTCACGTTCTTAGGGTGACTATCAAGCCTATATAGATAATAACTAGAAATATTTGAAGGAACTAACATTAAAAATGTGTTCGCTGAAAATACATCCTGCAGCACAACTAGAATATAAAATATTTGGTAATCCCATGTACATCTCAATTTTATGCCTTTTGTTTGTGGATAATCTGATTAAGCTTTTATTTCAAATAAAGAACACTTATCCTCTTTAACATGGAGAGGTAACTACCATTTCTCATTAATTCCTGATTAGTTCACTGGCTATAGATAGAGCACGTTAATTTCTACAGGCACCTTTCTGAATTCAAGTAAAAGTTTTGGTAGACAAGGATTTCCTACTTAATGTAATATGATTATTGAGTACAAATATTGCTCACCATTCTAGCAATCTTCAAATTATTTACTTTGAAAATTTAAGAACTATCATTAAATCATTAACAACACAGGTTTTCACATTTAAGGAATACTCTGAACTGTGAAAATACAAATCTAGTCAAATTTTGAACACATATAGAGCCACATATTTCAACAAAACTGCAGTTTAATTTCAGAAAATGTGTTAAAATATATATTTATACATCAATTTCTGACATACACTTAATGTGTTAGTATACACAAAATGATGCTTTCTCTTGAAACTGTATTTATGAAATGTACATTTTAATTTAAATACTCAGTATACACTGCACTTAATCTGCATGTTGCATTTATTAAATACATTAAAATCTGCAATGTAACAAAACGTTTTCTGCATACGAAATTCAAAACACCATTTTAAATGAACAAAAGATGGCTCACTTCATTTTTGTTTTTGTACAACTAGCGTTTTGCACACTAGCTCAGCTCCACCAAACCACCTGTTCGTTCTTTTTTTATTTGACATTGTTCACAGACTAGTACATATTACAATAAGAGTGCTGGATAAAAACATGAGGTACGAAAGTGGTTCAAAGATTATAGGTCATGCAGATCATGCTAGACAGCAAAGAAAATTGTGACCGAGAAAACACTAAATAAAAATACATAAAGAATGTGCATTATATATATATATATAAAAAAAAAAAAAAACAAAAAACAAAACAAAAAAAACCCCAAAAAACAAAAAAATCAAAAAACAAAACTCCATTACACAGCTTTGCTTCTTTGGTTACAAAGTAGGTTGAACAATTTCACAGCTTTTTATTCCCAACCAAAAGAAAAGTCATACGAAATGTCAGAAAGCAGAGGAATCGTGGCAATTTCTCTATTAGAAAGTAGAAACAAATGAACAAAGTTTTCTTCATCAAAATAGCCCAATTATTTATTATATCACAATAACTGGTGACTACCTGTACAGCTGCACTACGTTCTTCATACTTACACTATACAAAATTTACATTCAAGCTGGGTCTTTACTACTGAAAATAAATACCAAAGCTAAATTGCCATTAGTGTTAGAAATATGCCAGGATTCTTTTGTTCAATTATTGCCTAAACGTTTTATCTATTAAATGCAATCCTGTCTTTCAATTCCTTTACTGATATTTATAATTATTCAAAAAAATTAAAAAAGTTCTGTGACATTGTTCATGTACATTATGAAAATAGCAGCCCTGTAATAAATAAAACACAAATAAATGAAAACTTATGTAGGCAAATGTTACTGATGTTGAAAGAAAAGTGGCTCTTTAGATGAACTGTTACTTATAATGTGGTAAGAAGGCTCAAGGTAAATCCATGGTAACAGGAAACATGGAGAGCCACCAAAACTCTTAAAGACCCTACTCATGCGCACCAGGTGAAATGCAGACTTCTGCTTGCTTTAGAAAACCCCATCTATTATTCTCCGTGTGTACTGATGACATAGAACTGGACATCGAAAGCGCTGCATGACATCTTAGAGAGGAAAAGCTCTTGTAGAATGATTGTCTAATACTGAAAAGGCCAAACACACAACCAAAGCATGGCTACTTGCTTTCGTATAAAGTGGGAAGAACAGCAGTGGCACACAGATGGATTGCTGTCAGTGTTTTCCTTAGTGAGGCTTAAGAAAGCTTATGCTGAGGAGACATTCGGCTGCTGTGGAGGCTGCGCAGGCGGTGGAGGCTGTGCTAGCACTGCTTGCTGCTGAGAACTGCTACCAGGATTGGCCTGTTGGGCTGGGAGCTGGGATAACTGATCATTGTTTGAAAGAGATTTTAACAGTGCATTTTCTCGTTCAAGTAAAGAGTTTCTTTCAACTAATTCTTTTATTTGTTCCTTTAGAACTTCCACTTCTTCTCTTACTGCATACATCAAATGGCTTTTCACCAGATCCTGTGAAAAACAAAATTAGGAATATCAAAAATAGAAAGGAAAAGGCATTGCTTTTTGGTTCTAGACTACTTGGTGCCCTGTAAACACAAAGTGTTTTTTATAAACACAGTGTTTTTATATGTTTTACTGCTCTTGCTTTTAATGTTCCTGCTATATCATGACTAGGCCTATGGGTGATGGGTTGAGTAAAATCTAGTTCTCAACTAGAGCAGCAAGTCCCCAGTTTTTTTTCTTTTTGAGACAAGTTCTTGATATGTTGCCCAGGCTAGCCTTAAATTTACAATCCTCCTGCTGCCTCAGCCTAAGTAGCTGCGATTACATGTATGCACCATCAAAGTCTTCTTTTCATAATTTTGGGTGATTTCCAATAATATTCACTCCACCAAATCAATTTAAGCTTAGAATTAAAAAAAAAATGTTTAAAAAAAACCACATGCTTACATGTTGGAGTAATGCTCCAATGAAAAAATGATATTAAATCAGCCGCAGAACTACTTCAGAGAGAGATAAAGTGACAGGGATTTAGACTGGCATTTACTTGAGAATTCTGATTATACTTTCTATATTTTTATTTCTACCAGGCAAGATTGAGTTAACTCTATTCTTAAACATATTTAACTACTTCAAAATGTTAAGCTTTAATATCAGTTTTAAACAACTGAAAAAACTCAAAAAAATTGTTTATTGCTTCTTTTATGATTAAAATCCTGTAGCAAAGGAATAGATACCATGCTATTTTTTAATCTAACAAACACTTGTCTTTGATTTCTTTTACAGAAGAAACAGGCTTACAAGATATGGATAATGTAATTTCCAACTTTAAAATCTTAGAATTTATTTTTCCTAACAGTCTGAGATCAAGAGTCCTTATTTATAGCTCATCTATACTTATAATGATTTTTTTTTGTTTTTTCCTTGTGGTGCTGGGATTGAAGTCAGGGGGTGCTTTATCACTGAAATATATCCTATCCCTTTGTATTTTCTGAGACAATCTCATTAAGTTGCTTAGACTGGCTTTGAACTTGTGATCCTCCTACCTCAACCTACCAAGTTGCTAGGATTACAGGCATGGGCCACCATGCCTGGCTACTTTAAATATTCTTGAATCAATGTATTTTAAGGGAACACCCTCCCCCTCCAAAAAAATGATGGCAATAGCAGAAACCAGAACCTGAAACCAGTCCACTCATTGAAGCTCATGGAGACATGGCCTTTGATGAAATCACCATGCTCAGCTGCGTGATTTCACTGGTCCCTTCCAATGGCCCTTCCTCAACCGTGATGCATGAAATGTAACATGTCCAAATGGGAGAAATATTTACTCAGCTTGTATCTTTAGACTAAAAATTCTCAATGTTCTAACATTTTCAATTAAATCTCATTACCAAAAAATATAATCTAGTCAACTTTTAAGAAATTAGATCTTTGTTATCTAGAATTGATAAGTACAAAGTGTTTCACAGGACACACAATCTATGAAATTAGAGGACTATAAACTTTTACTTACCATTGCTTGTTCTATTTTGTTGTCAATGGCTACAACACCTCCCCCAGATGCACTGGAAAAAATTAGAATATTTCATTAAATTATTCTAAAAAATTTAATCTCCCTTCCAACTCTTAATAATGTAAAAGACATTTGTTTTATTTAAAACCAAATATGATTGCTTAAAATAGCTTATTAATAAGTCTATTCTCCCAATTTCAAAACTCCAGAGTTCTATTAAAGAGAGGATCTCAGTAAATGGATGACTTCTCAAATTCCTTTGTAGTTCCAACATTTATAATTTGCCTACAATATGCATATGCTGCCTTAAAAGTAACTCTCAATTTTATTCAGAAGATCTCATTTCAGTGGTCTTCAAAGGATAGTCTGAATGAGTAGTACCCTTTTATCTCTTACACTTCACTCTACAATCAGTCTCATCCCTCTCGTGTGGAAATCCCAGTGATTACTTGTTGTGTTAAAACTCAGATGATGATTTAGAGATGGCCTCTAAAAACAATACAGAGGGCTTTGGGGGCACAGCTGGTTAACAAGGAACTCAACATTCTGGTAGACCTACATGCTTTGATTATAGGTTACCTGCTGGCAAAAATCACCTAATAAGGCATGTGGGTTAGACCAGTTTTTCCTGGAAGCAACTGAAAGCAGTCTAGCCAGGACGTACACATCCCAAATTCAAATGCTATTTCAGCACTTGTTTGCTAATGACTTAGAAGGCTGAATATTTGTCCTCTTTGGTGGTTTATAGTCTCCCATGTACTAAGTAATAAAAGTAGGAAGACTCTATATTTTCTTATTGGTATTTTTATTAATTTTGAAAAACAGTAGTAGGTTTTAAAAAAATCACTCTTGTAAAAGAACATCTGATAACTTTATTATGTAAATATAAAGGTCTTTAAAATAATTTTTATACAAAACATTTCTAAATATACAAAGTCAGAAGAATTTGGTACTAAAATACCAGAATACTATTTTACTTTAAATGGTTATATCAGATTAAGCCTCAGAAATATATTGTTCAAAGTAGTTGTATCTTTTAGATTGTGATCAAAGAAGATCTGGTTATAATTTGGTTTTGCTACTCACTTACCCACCCCTGTGACCATTAGCAAATCATCTACTTAACTTCCTTGGACCTCAGTATCCCCATTCATAAAATGAAGGTGTTGGTGTCAAAACTTTAATGAACTTTCCACTTCTAAATCCCTGAAACTCTCGGATTTAGAAATTGAATTAATACACGGAAAACACTATGTTTTGTTTATTTGAGCATTAACCACATTGATTACAGCATAATGTTTCACTCATTGCTGTTGCCATTTCTAAGATGAAAAGGGTTTTGTATACCTAATAACTGGAAAGGATATACAGATCGTTAACAAATACTTTATACATAGTGGGCTTTAAATGCTTGTAGAGGGCTGTACAAAGTAAAATAAGACTATATGCAACTATAAATTACAGAAGTATATACACTATGAGGATATAGTGTAACATTCAGTGCCAGAACCAACCATACTTGGGCAAAAAAAAGATGGTGACAGGGATTTAGATGAGCATTTGCTTGAGAATTCTAATTATACTTTCCATATTTTTATTTCTACCAGGAAAGATTCGATTAATTCTATTCCTTTGACATATTTTATTTAAATACTTCGATATGTTAAGCTTAATATCAGTTTTAAACAACTCAAAAAACTCTTAAAAATGGTTTATTGCTTCTTTTTAAATGATTAAAATCCTGTAGCAAAGGAATAGTTACCATGCTATTCTTTGAATGTTAATTTAAAAACTCTTGTCCTTGATTTCTTTCACATTAGAAACTGGCTTACAAGATATGAATAATGTTGTAGGTATATAGATGCATATCCTAATTTATGCATAATATTATAGGTACATATCCCTTGAAAGGTACTAACCCATTCTGTCCCATTGTACTAGATGTGGAAAACCTCAAAAACTTAAATGCTGTATATATTTAAGTATATGATAGGTGATCATATATTCTGCTACTAAAAATGTAATTATGATTATAATATTAATATAATATTTATAAGCTCTAGAATATTACTGCCACTTTTTTTTAATGTACATGTGTAATTCTGTGGAAATATTTACAGAATTGAAAACTCGGGACTTTATGGGTTAGTAGTTCTAGTCTGTTGAGTGCTGTACTCTTAATAGAATTAAATCAGTCACAGACATGATTATTAATACTATAATGACCTGTGACTACTCTGATTGCTGTTACTTTACTCAGTAACCTAATGCAGTGGTCTCAAGCTAGCATACAGTCATCTGGAGGTTTGGTAAAAACAGACTAGTGGGCTCCGCCCACCCACCAGTTTCTGATTCAGCAGGAATAGGGTAGACCAAGCAATATGCATTTCTTTCTTTCTTTTTTTGGGATGCTGGGGATTGAACCCAGGACCTATGCATTCGAGGCAAGCACTCTACCAACTAAGCTATATCCCCAGCCAATATGCATTTCTAACAAGCTCTAGATGATGCTGATTCTGCTACCTGACCATATTTGAGAACCACTGGCTTACAGAGATGACAGTTATAGAAGGAAAAATAAAAGGGGGGGGGAGGAAAAATATCCCTAATTCTAATATAAAAATTTCAAGGTTGGTATACAAAATTCTTCATGACCTTGACCTATGCCTTATATGGTCTCTTTTTAGTTCTTACACTCCATCTGGCCTACTGCATTATGGTCTTATATAACTACCTACAATCTGAGGAATACAAGCTCTCTCAGGTTTCTTTGGCTTTGAAGAAAATGCTCCCTCATTTGGAAGTGCAACTGTCTTCCACTTATTCCTTAAGATTCTCCAGTGCCATCTCTGATACCTTTTCTAAGCAGAGTCAATTATTCCATTCCTCCTGCAGTCCACCAATATTCACATTTTTTTTTTTTTTTTTGCAATGCAGGAAGGTAGAAAAGCAAATTCTGGCTCCTCCATATACTCACTGTGTGAATTTTTAGAAATTATTTAACATTTACAATTTTTTTCATCTAAAATAAGGATTATATGCACTAATTCATGAAAATCTTGTGAGGATTAAATGAGTTTTAGTAGTACTTGAAATAGTTCCTAGCACACTGAGCATTCAATACATAATAATGATTATTTTTACCACTATAATACTGCCACCGTTGATCCTGTTAGGCTGATCTCCCCCCCACACACACCTTTTTTTTTTTTTTTTTTGTATTGGAGATTTAACTCAGGGCACTATATCACTGAACCCTGAACCATATCCCTTTCTATTATTATTTTGAGACAGGATCTTGTTATGTTGCGTAAGGGCCTTGCTAAATTGCCAAGGCTGGTCCTAAACTTGCAATCCTCCTGCCTCATCCTTCTGAGTTGCTGGGATTATAGATATGTGCTATCATGTGTGGTTCCTTTGGCTAAATTCTTCAGGAGGTTCCATATCTTCACTTCTGTGAAGATGTGAATACAGTGCTTGGCACATAAGAGCTCAAATGTATACTGGCTGTAATTAGAAATGGTAGTGATCAGATCTGAAACAAACACTGGATGACACTGGGAAGCCATCCAAAAACATTTATTAGTTTGGGTTATGGGGACTGACTCCAGGGGCACTTTACCACTGAGCTACATCCAAGCCCCCTAACTCCGCTTTTAAATTTTGAGACAGGGTCTAAATTGCTGAGGGTCCCACAGACTTGTGATCCTCCTGCCTCAGCCTCCCAAGTCTCCAGGATTACAGATGCACACCACCAGGTCTAGCCAATTTTTTGAATTTTGATCAATCCATAGTTTTCAAAGTGAAGCTCCTAGATCAGAGGATCAGCATCACCTAGGAACTCACTAGAAATGGAGATACCTGGATCTACTCTAGACCTACCGAGTTGGGTACTCTTGGGATGGGGCTACTGATAGGAACCCTCCTTGTGATTCTGATAAACTAATGTTTGAGAACCATTGCTTTAAACAGAAGATTTATAATAAGGATATCAATATGGCACTCTTTAGCAAAAAGAGGGTACTATTATATTTCAATATCCAAGAGTAAGGTTTAAAAATACCTTATCAATGAGGGTAGAAAGGTGTATTCTATGGTGTTCAAAGTTAATAGTGATTTAGTTTTTAATATGAGAAAGATTAATAAAACTAAATGAATAACTCCTTTTCAAGTTTCTTTTCCTCACCTAATGTTATAGTATCACAACTTTTATTATTGTATTCATCACATCATATTTTGATGGTTAAGCAGTTTCATATTTTGATGGTTAAGGTACCTAAGGGAAGGCTTCCTGTCTTTCTTTTTAGTACTCTCATCAGAGTGTACATATACCAAGTATACAATTAGGTACCCCAAAGGCAGTTAAGAATAAACCGTATGCTTTAGATGAAATGGTGTGCATATGTACAGCCATACTCAAATTGAAACAAATAAATTTCAAACCAAGTGCTATAATTACTGCCTCAGAAGCATGGGGAACATGAAGAGTTTAGAATCTTCCCTTTTAAACTACTATTATGTACACTGTAAGTGCTGAATAAAGCCAAAGGATAATTTTAAAAAAGAAACTTTCTGTTTACTATGGACCTTGATAGCATTTACACATAAATTAAAATTTGCAGATATGGAAGAAATGAACAGAAAAACAGAACTGTGCAAAGATAGTAAGAATGAATGTATTACCTTTTATATGATAATTTTTTACTTACGAGAACTGCCCTATAAGAACCAAATGAGCTTGAATTTAGTAAATAAAGCCAACTGCCAACACATTTACAGGAGAAGTCAAACTGAAGGTATCAATGCTGGGAGAAGACAGCATAGCTTCCTGTGCTCTTCTAACTTATCCCACTGGCTCCCACCATAGATTTGTTTCTGAGATCTCCTTAATATTTAGGAGAGCCCTTGCAACCTCACTAAGAAATGCGGCTGGGTAGGTAAGAACCTCTACTTCACAAGTTAAAATCAGTGAAGGCAAGGATAATCTAACTTGATTTCACATTTAAAAAAAAAAAAAAAAAACTCTTCATGAGAAATCAACTTTTATCTTTATCTGTAGTGATGTGGACAGATAATCATAGTTATTTGTCTAAAATAAGACCAATGCAAAATTTTCCCCAAGTGGACATATTTTGACTACTTTGTCTTCTGTCCTCTTCTCTATACAAATGCTAATTAACAAAGCAATACGGTAGAGGAAAATAATAATTAATCACTGTACATTTTATGGCAGGCACAAATTATTTAATTCTTATGATTAAGCCTGAGCAACATTCTTGTTTTACAAATAAGCCAAGTAACTTGCTCAAAGACACACTGCTAAGAACAGAATTCAAACCTAGATCTAATGTCAAAATAGGTTTCCTTCTAAAACAGTAAGGCTATCAAGAAGGAAAGCAGCGCTCTGTGACCTAGAATAGACCCCAAGTCACACATACTATGAAGAATGCTTTAACTAAACACCAAATATGAACTGTGATGCCATAAGCATAGATCCAAAGATCAAACCACATTTGTAATACCATTTATCTTATCTAGCACATTCCCAGAAGAGGTTCAGCTCTGAGGATAAGGGAGGAAACTTCTTAGAAAAGGCTCTTGCTCAATGGTCTTTGCACAGCCAGTGTAGTTTACCTATTCATTAAGAAGCAAACTGTTGTTCTGGTTTGTCAGAAAGCTAGAGACAGATAAATATAAAACTGTAAAAAATTTATCCTGCTTCACTCAAAGACCCTTCTAAACTTTCTATGAATCACAATCATAATAATACATCATTACTACCAAATGGCAAACAGTAATTCTAACCTGAGTAACAGTTTGCCTGTTCTCCAAAAAAAAAAAAAAAAAAAAAAATCCATGGGGAAAAAGTCATAAGTTGCAGATTATAAAAAGTAAATCTAATGAATGTATAGTTCAGCAAGGTTGTGAAAGTTAAACATAATTTAAAAAAATTCACCCCTCTTCTGTAAGAGAGGACTACAGAATATTTACAGTTTAATATAAGAGAAAATAGAAATTCTTATTTCTAAAGCATCTAGATTAATTTTAATTCATACAGAATTAACCTCTGGCAAAACACAAACTTCTATTATTAAGAATAAATTACTAGATGAAATTAACAGTAAATTAAGCCAAGAACTTAAAAAATTTATGTACTCTGATTTCTGAAGATAAATTCTACTAATGTAAAACAATCTGCTTAATTTTGTGATTAAAAAACCCCCACAAAAATGCCCCATGATTTTTATTAGTAACACAAGATAAGTGATTTTAAAGAAATTATTCACCCTGAGCAAGCAGGTAAATGGCTATTTACAAACCTTACATTAGTATTTTCTTAAGTAGCCACTCTTACAGTGGTATGATGAAAAGTGTTTACCAAAAAGTGATTAAAAACCAAGCTGGGGGGCTGGGGTGTAGCTCAGTGGCAGAGCACTTGCTTAGCATGTTCGAGGCCCTAGGTTTGACCCCCAGCACCACAAACAAACAAAGGCTAAATATTTATGCAATGATGGATAGTGTCATCATTTCTACAAAAACACTGGTCACCGATGCCTTCAGCATATTTTATATTCATCCAGTCAATTTTAGGCCAAATTTCTGGTCAGGAGGTGGAAATAAGAAACACGTGAAAAGAGGACACATGCAGTGGACTGCATTAATATCAGCTTCCTGGTCTGGCCCTGTGCCGTGGTCAGGCAAGATGTTATCAGTGAGAGGAACTGGGAGAAGAGTGTACAAAAACTCTACCCCATTGTTGTCTTTTTTACAATTTCTTGTGAGTCTACAATTACTTCAAAATAAAATTTTTTTCAAAAAAGAACATTCTCATGGTAAAAAATACATCAAAGAGTATACTTTAAAAAGTATGCATCAACACAAAGTCGCTTTTCTACCTCAGATCCCCTTGGTCCAAATCCAACTATATTGTTCATATTAAGGAGCATTTCATTAATACTTCAGAGTCTCTATATACTCCTGAAAATATAGAAAAATAAAAACCTTCTTCAGCAATTTTCCTAAAATATAAAGTGCTTCTAGAAGTCTAAGACCAGGAGCCCAACAAAAAATTTGGAGAATTCATACTGACAGTCCACAAGAAACACATGAAAAAATAATTTCAAACATGATAAAAATACAGATCAAAACTATAATTCAATACTACTTCCAATACATATTCCCCACCCAACTCTCATCCGCCCTTAAACCAACAATCCTACATCTGAGAATTTATCCTACAGATATTTACATACACAGGAAACACCATATTTATAAGGACACTCATTGCAGCATTGTTTAGAACAGCAAGGTTTCTGTCAACAGGAAGCTGGTTAAATAAATCATGGCTCAGCCATCTACTGGGTTTAAGAGTATATACCTATTGAAAACATGAAGATGTTTTTCTATGTATTGAGATGGGAGCAGCAGCACACCTGGAGATCTTTAAGTAAAGGTACAGAGATATGCTCAATATATTGTCAGTTACATGAAGGGATAATATATATCGTATTTGCGTTTATGTGCATAAACTGTGAAATAACACACATGAGCTAAGTGTTTACCTGTTGGGAAGGTGGACAAATGGAGGACAGAATAGAGAAGACAGACTAATTGTATCACATTTTTGGGAAATACTGAAAAATATATTCAAAATGAAAATAACTCATGAAGGAGTCATTACTCTATGCAGCATATATTCAAGACATGAACAAATGGCAGACAGGAAAAGTAACAACAGGAAACAGAAGCAAGGGAAAAGGAGGGAAGAGATATAAACTCTTTCTCCAGGAGCTACTTCATTCTGTAAGATAAGGTACTATATTTACCACTGGAAACAATGATCAAGAAGTGATATTGTGATTTGTAAAATTCAGGTCCTTGGTTTAGGGTGATTTATAGCTGCCTAAAAATACACCAATCATGTTTATTATTCCCACTATGGCTCTCCTCACTTTCTTTCTTTTGGGACTAGGGATTTAAGCCAGGGGTGTTTTACCACCTTTTCCTACCCCTTTTTCTTTTTAATTTTGAGATAGCTAGAACCTAAGCAATTTAGTGAGACCAAGTTGCTGAGGCTGTCCTCCAATTGCAATCCTCCTGCCTCAGCCTCCTAAGTCACTGGGAATACAGGTATGTGCCACTGTGCCTCTGGCTCAGTTATGTCTATTTATTCAAATTCAACATGATAAGTAAATAGACAAAATTTAAGGTAAGCATCTATGATATAACAGGCTACATAAACTTAGATGTTACACTAAAAAATGCTTTCCAAAGAAGGTAAGGATGAGATTAACATAACCTTATTTTTCCACGTCTGTTTATATTTCTACATTTCTAAGTTATGATATTTTGAGAGAATCATTTCAATTACTAGAGAGTAATGGATACATACTAAAGGGTTTGAATCATTTCAATTACTGAGGAGCAAAGGAAACATAACAAAGGTTTAAAGTCAAATTAAGAATCCAACACCACATTGCTGAGCACTGTAAAACATTCCCTGGAGATGGAGAAAATAACACAACTGACAGTCACCTAGACTTAGAGGTACATTGGTAGCTCAGAGAAAAACGGGAAAGGAATTAGAGAGGGTTTTAAATTCTGCTGAATTACATCTAGCTCACAGCAACTGACTATAATTATATAGAAAAGGAACAAGTAGAACACAGTTCCATACATTCATTCTAGATATTCTAAAACCATTCCTTTAGTCTGCTGGGGTAGAAGCTGATAGCTAACCAAGCTTCTAAAAATTCAGATCAGAATTTAGTGATTAAAGTAAACCTTAATGTAATAAAGCATTTTTCAATACTGATTTTAAGGGACTCTTTCCTTGAAAATACAAAATTTAAATTAAAAAAGGGAGATAAATCCAACAAAAATTCTTAGTTTGCATGAATATAAGAGGTCAAATTATTTTAGGTGGTTTAGGAAAAGGATAAAGATAGACTTCCAATGAAAGGACTATGATTAACAACCATTTTATAGTTTGTAGTTAACGTTAATTTTCCTTTAAAAGGTTAATTACAGTATTCCTTTCCTTAACTAAAGGGAAAAATAACATTTAAATCACCTGAAAAACATGGGAAATTTTCATGATGTAATTGTATAAAAATGAACAAAATTAGAGAAAGAACATGATAGAAAAGAATGTCAAGGAAAATAAAACGAAAAAGTGAAACTATATTAAGATTTATATTTCACTTCAGAAACCAACAAGCATTGGATAATCTTTCACCCTTAGATATATCCAAATCCACTTAACCTTTCTAAAACTCAAAATTCTTTAGTAATGACATAAAAATAGCCCCCATCAGTAACTAGCTTTACACTTATTTATTTAAATGTTTATTTCCTTTTTTGGGTGGTGGGTACCAGGGATTGAACTAGGCACTAGGCCACTGAGCCACAACTCCAGCCCTATTTTCTATTTTATTTAGACACAAGGTATCACTGAGTTGCTTAGGACCCTGAAGTTGCTGAGGCTGGCTTTGAACTCACGATCCTCCTGCCTCAGCCTCCCACGCTGCTGGGATTACAAATCTGCACCACCACGGTGGACTAGATTGTACACAAACTTCACTTCCTATCTCCTATATAGCCAAATCTCAGTAGCATTTATCTTTCTGGGTGACACTCCTATAAAAATAACAGATTTGGAGCTGGGTTTGTGGCTCAGAGGTAAAGTGCTTGCCTAGTATGTGCGGGACCCTGGGTTTGATCCTCAGCAACACATAAAAATAAATAAAGGTATTGTATCCAACTACAGCTAAAAAATAAATATCTTAAAAAAAAATGACAGATGCCACTCAGTATTCTCTACACAATGACTGACATTCAACAAATACTGGCTGCAAGAATATTAAGTTGGGCAGTAACCATTAGTGAAAGATCACTAGATGTGGAATTAGTAAATCCACATTACAGCTTGGCCTCACCTCAAGTAATATGTCCTTTTTTAAAAAAAAAAAAAATTTTTTTCTTTTAAAGAGTGAGAGTGAGAGTGAGAGAGAGAGAGAGAGAGAGAGAGAGAGAGAGAGAGAATTTTTTTTAAAAATATTTATTTTTTAGTTTTTGGCGGACACAACGTCTTTGTTTTTGTATGGACTTTTTTTTAATCATTTAGTTTCAGAGTTTTATGGAACTTAATGGAGTCATATAAATAGTTTATTTTTCATTCCTTTTTTTTCAGGGTTAGAGTTGGACAGAGGAAAGTTAGTAGTCATATTCAAGATAAGTCTTGGGAAAAAGTTATTGAAGTAAACAAGGGGAAAGCAGAACTGCGGATAGCAGAACACTGAAAAATGCATGATCACAGTTTGGGAAAGTGCTATACTGAGGTCAAGGAGAATAGTTTTTTTTTTTTTTTTTTTAAACAACAGAAGTATGGTGAATCTGTGAGGTTAGAGAGATGGTGGAGGAAAGGGATTCACCTATGGATGAAGAAAATGCCAAGGAGGACTGGGGTTTCTGAGCTGGAGCAATGACCAGCAGGGAGATGGTCAGTGTGTCCTAATATGGAGGCAGCCAGATATGGGTGGGATAAGGGGGGAGTGCATAGTGGAGAAACCTGGGAATCTTACCGATAAGAACACGACGTTTATGTTCCATCTGAAATAGAGATCCAGGTGGAGGACTACCGAAAGAAGCTATAAGAAACAGGTATCTAGCACTTGTCCTCAACCTAAAAGACTAGATTTGGCAGGTGGCTAAAACCATAGGAGAAGATAAGTAGGGCCACTGGAAAAAACCAACATGTGAAGAAGAAATACAGAAAACACGGGGTTAGGAAGAAACTGCCCTTCTTTGGAAAGCTAATGATCTAATATCTCGTATTTGCCTCCTCTTTCTTAAGCATTCTACATAGTCGTAGCATTTTTCAACTAAGCAGCCATTTCCAAAGAAATCCTCTCAATTACATTTATATAATGACACTTGAATGAAGTGAATATAAGACTATTCCACTGTATACCAAAATCCAAATACCAATGAAGAGCATATCAATAGCTTCTGGTCATTTTTTAGCTAACAATTTCCTTTATGCCTATTTCTTGAAGGTACAGGGATGGCATTTAAAATAGCTTTAAAGAAAAAGTCTAGCCAGGTGTGGTGCCTCATGCCTGCAATCCCAGCAGCTCAGGAGGCTGGGGCAGGAGGATCAGAACCAGCCTTAGCAATTTAGCAAGGCCCTGAGCAACTCAGAAAGACCTTGTCTCAAATTTAAAAGGGCTGTGGAGGGGCTGTGATTGTAGCTCAGTGGTAGAGTGCTTGTCTCACATGTGTGAGGCACTGGGTTTGATTCTCAGCACCACATATAAATAAATGAATAAAATAAAAGTCCATTAACAACTAAAAAAAAAAAAAAAAAAAAGGGCTGTGGATGTGGCTCAGTAGCCTGTGGGTTCAATCCCTGGTACCAAAAAAAAAAAAAAAACCTCGAATTTTATGGACAATATATATGAGAAAGTAAAATTATATTAAGACTAGCCATTAGGATTAATAACCAAAGCCCATTTTTGGTTCCAAAGTTAATTTGTTTTTTCTTTGCTATTTTATATTCCTTTCTAATCTGTCCTCACTGTCCAGGGATGGCAATAAATAAAATGAAGGTTGTCAAGGGATTTGTTTCAAAACAGTTAAACCCAGAATAAGACAGTAACAAGAGGTTTTTAAAGAGACAGTTGCTTGATTCTCGTTTAGACTAAGGCACAGCATCAAGCATGGTCATTGCTCCTTAATACAATGAGAATACTGTATTGGGGAAAAATCTGACCTTTACTTTTAATAAATCCATGAATGTTTTGCATTTGGAATGTTTAAAAGAAAATCTTACCAACTTAGAGCTCTCAGCAAAGAATCACTTCCAAAAAACATAAAGAGAGCATGGTGAATGTATGCCTTGGTGGTGAATGTATGCCTTGAAACGCATAAAGCTATCTAGGTCATCAGCTTACTACCACTTGGTTGAAGTCCCCTTTGTTCTCTATTTCATGCTGGGGTCACACATTCTGGGAGATAAAACCGCTCAGAAGTTGCCTAAGTAAAAAAGCTGAATTCTCCAAGAAGTATTTCAAAGCACAGGCTTTGAAAGAAGACAAGCTGCTTTAAAATCCAAACCCTACCCACTCACTAGTGGGGTGATCCTAACAAGTTTCTATATATACAATGGGGTCACAGTTTTATATACCTGAAGGACTGCTGTTAAGGACTAGTGAGGCCGTTACCATGGGAAACAAACCTCAACTGGTTTCTTCTATTGTTTGTATCAATTTGAGCTCTGACACTTTATAAGGGCTACTTCCCCAGTGTATCTTAAATTATAAGTTAAATAAAAGTCAAGCTCCCGAGGCAGCAAGGTATAAATACAAATCAATCAGTACTGAGAAAAAGGTTTTATAGTTATGTCTCACCAAAAGATTTAAACAATCCAAGTTATGCTGTAATAAATTTACTTGATATTTTGTACTCAATTAGTCTAATGTTAAAGACTTAATACAGTCACAGAATGCATGCTAATAAAATTTGTTCAACCTGAGATTTAAATTAATAACATGACTTAGTAAACACAAAATTCATGTGGACTGAACATTAATAAAGCTCTTACTGATCCTCTAGAGTCTCAAAGTTGCATTGTTTAGAATAAAATATTCTTAACTTACTTGGGGAAATTTTTTCATAGGTTGCTGAAACATATCTGGATTAATTTAATTCAACATAAAAGTTTCCAAAAAATTGTGTAACTAAAATATCCCAGGTAATACTTTCATGTGAAATTTCAACAAATTCCAACTGAAAGCAAATAAAAAACTGTGGGATAAAGCATTGTTTTGCTTTTAAACCACTTCCTGTCCTTGTCAATCACTGCTTTACAATTACCTATGTCAAAAAGGGATTATGGTGTAAACAATAAAGTATAAAATAGGACTACTATAATAGTTTTTCACTCAATAAGAACTGTAATAAATATACTATCAGTGACAAAAAGTTTTTAACAGCTAACAACCTTTTCTCATTTCAATTTAGATCCATGTCCTTGATTTCTTATAGGAATAACAACTATACAGTTTAGACATGACTGAATTTTACAATGATGTGCATATGTCTGTGTAAAATCTTTTATGATTAAGTCTTAATTTTTATCATGACCTGGAGTTTGTTAAAATCAATTTAGAGGCCAGATGGAGACTGTCATCTGAAATGGTATGCCTCATTTGCTCTCTTGGCCCTCTTCCTTTCTTGCCAATAGGCATCACCTCTCTGAGTCTTCCACATTTTTGTTGTTTTTATCAGATGTTCTCTCTTGAATTAAACCTTAAAGACTCAAGGGTCTACATTATAACACTGTGCATGAGTTACATGTTTGATATGAGTTAATATCAAATATATTACTCAATATCAACTCATAAGAAAAATATTGAATATGACATAATATTTGGAAATATTTTATATTTAATACAGGTAATAATATTTTATTACCTAGTTGCATCTAGTAAGTTTGACATGATTTGATGTTATGTTGGGCTTATGATGGCAGGACAATGATCTAAGAAATTAACAGTGATTTAAACTATTAGAAACTGACAGAAGAGTTACCATTGGAACACAGTAAAAGTAGTGGAAAACTTCATGGAAAATAAAGTGGAGTTTAAAAAAAATTCTACTGATGTTCTGGATAAAAACAGTGACAAAGACTTTTTCACATAAGAATCACTGATTTAGAGAAGAGTCATCTGTAAATCTATCTATGAGTTCTCTGAGTGGACCAATTTCAATCTAAAAGGAGAAAGTGAAAGGAACCAAAGGCCAAAAAGGCTTGCAGGTTTAGTCTAATAAAGAAGATAATTCAAATTGGCACGTGTTTCAGCAAAAAAGTAGAAGTTCTCGGTGTACTAGATGGGAGTCTGAAGAAATTCTGATATACTTCACTTTTTATTTGGTGGATAGGGGCACAAATAAAGACCTCCCATGAGGACATTACATCGTTACAATAATTAAGAAGTGAAGAAGATATCCTCATGATCACTAAGATATTAAACAATGTCTCCTTATTTTGGGGGGGGATGGGGAGGGTTACCGGGGACTGAGCTCAGGGACACTTAACCACTGAGCCTTGTTCTCACCAGAATCTTGCATTTTATTTAGAGACAGTTGCTTGGTGCCTCACTGTTGCTGAAGCTGGCTTTGAACTCATGATCTTCCTGCCTCAGCCTCCCAGGCCCCCGAGGTTACAGGCATGCACTACTGCACCCAGCTCTCTTTATCCATTTTTGTTTTTAATATGGAATGCTTCACTAATGCACCTATTATCTTTGTGCAGGGGCCATGCTAATCTTCTCTCTCTGTATTGTTCCAATTTTTGTAAATGTGCTGCGGAAGCGAGCACTCCTCATCTATTTTTGAAAAATAACTTTTATTGTTGACTTACATGGCCAATAACTGGAATCCATATTACTTATTAGGGCAGCTCTAAAAACACAGAAGTAACTAGACAATGTACCATTTCAACCCTTCCACAGAATTTGTAGTGCAGCTAACATTCTTTAATGTACTTCAAATGATGGCAATCATCTGAGTTTTCTGCTTCACATTTTAAACTTCTCTGTCGTACAGGAAGAGTTTATAAAAGGTTTAAACATGAAACTGATATTTTTAAAAAATGACCATGAGACCAAGGTAAACGTGGTGTTCAAAGATGACAAGTTGCAAGGTACACTGTTGACATGATCCAAGTGGGCCACTAAATTCCCTTCCAACACAAATGTATAATTCTAGACTCAAGGTAAGCTGTGAGAGGTGGTAATGAATAAAAGGGCTTTTTATCTGGAGTCACATCTAGGCTTGAATCTCAACTCCATCACTTTAAAGATACTGACTTCAGGCAAGCTATTCGGCCTCTCAGGAGATAAAAACAAGACTAGGTAATGGGACTCAGGGAGATAATGCATTAGTGTCTGGCTCATGGTAAACACTTAATATGTTACCTATATAATTTGTAGTGGTAAATTACAGTGGCCAAAATTTAAACATCATGAACTGACTTAGAATAGGTGATCAATTTCTACATTTGTTTCTTGCTTCTAATTGTATTTAATTTCTGATATTCTTTACAGATACTGAATTATGGGATGCTACATTCAGAGGGATTTTAATATATTTAAATATTTACCAGACACTGCAGTTATAATATCAACTAAATATAACCCTAGGGTTAGAGCTTACATTTTACATACAGAAGACATACAAATTATAGATATGGCAAATGCTAAGATAGGGCAAGATTTTAGAGGATGTTTGGGGAACAAATAATATCTAGAGTCAGGAAAAAATGTTTAATAGAGAAAGTGTCATAGCTGCGTGGAGAAAAAAGAACATTTAAAAAATTGTTCCAAGTAGAAAGAACAGGGGGATGGGAAATAGGACAGGATGAAGAAACACTCATCAGACTGGCAGACTGGCAGCACTTTGTTCAGAGAGCTGTGGGAGATCAGGGAAATGAAAATTCAAGGAGAGCCCTAGGCTGCAGGGAACAGGTGTGAGTGCCTAGAACACACATCTGCCTACAGCATGAAGATAAACACAGGCACTAATGTGCTCTTGGAATAAGGAACAATGCTAGAAGAAGGTATGGACAGCATCCTGAGGACTCCAAAACTATTTAGAAGGACAAACAGAAAAAAAGCCTGCCAAGGAGTCTGAGTAGAAACTACCAACAAGGTGCAGGAAGAAAAATATGAAGGGACAGTATCACAGATGTCAAAGTATCACACATCAGTCCAAATTACAAACCATTCACCTATCAGTATTAACTTTAGTTTTTAATTAAGCATTTTTAAAACTATTGAAAAGCTACTTATCAACCACAACTCCAACTATGAACATTATATATGTTTACAAAGTCAGGAAAGGAGGATACAAATGCTGAGATAGTAACTGTGTTGAAAACTTGGTCTTATTGTCCAAACTTTCCATAGTTTTAATCTTGAAAAGTCAGATATATTACTACTAAAGAAGTTAGGATACAAATGCATTATCAAGAAGAATAAAACTATGATTTTCATATTCTGATGGGACTTATGAAATTATTTGTATATTCTTAATCATGGCACTGAAAAAATTGAGTTTCTACTTATCAGCAAACAAATTCAATTTAACTGAAAAGCAAACAAATTCTTACGGTTTTCACTTGTACTTATTTTAAGCAGTATTATTACTGTAGATTTAACTTTAAACCCTATTTGAACACACAGGAACCTTATTACAAATACTTAAATATAGGTAACAGGTTATAAGGTTTGGAGCTCATATGAGAGAAAAATTAAACAACCCAAAGGGTATGTACAAAGATTCTCGTAAGAAAACCTCATGTATCAATAGTGATTCTTTCTTTTCCCCCCTCAAATTCTTAAAATAGGCATAAAAGAGGTTTCTCAATATAATTATTCAAAACTAAGGACAAATGAGAAATTCTCATGAAGAATTCAGTAAGGAGTTTTATATCTAATAATATTTTCAACTTCTACATGGAACATTGGCAGCTCAAGGAAGTTTTTTAAAATGCCAACTAGCGTTTGCTATTTAAAAATTCTGAATATTAAGGGGTGAGTTCCTTAATGGTTATACTTAATACTAATAACATTAATATATAATATTAATATAATACTTAATACTATAGTACTATTCTAGTAAGTACTAGACCTTAAAAATATGTATATATCTAGTACACATTTGTGCTTATAACCATAAATATTAATTCTGAACATATTTTCTAATGCACAAAATGATTTTGAATAGTAAGCAACTTACAACATGTATTTTTGGCCAACACTCTAAAAGATGACATTTTAGTAGAGGATGACTCATTGCTATTTAAGTTCAAGGTAAATCAAATTTATTCACACCTTCATAAAATATAAAATCCTTTGTCTTATCACTTCAAGTAAGCCAGGGTCACTCTGCATATAAGCACTCTGAGAGTCTATGCTCCAGTCAGAAAGTCAGACCCGAATCCTAGCTCCCACTCAATGGCCACGTGACTTGAGCAAGTTACCTAACCTATCTAAGCTTTTGATTTCCTTTTCTGTTAAACTGAAGATATTGATAGTATCTAAAAGTTAAATGAGAAAATGTGCCAAAAATACTTAGCACAGTGCCTGACACATAATAACCACTCAGTAGCAAAACCGAAACTCCTTTGTGGAGAAATCCAATCAACACTTGAGCACAGGGACTGAAACTATGAAATTCCTAAGCCAGAAGCAGCTAGGCTCTGATCTGTCCCATCATTCTTATGGTTACTTAAAATAAGCTAGTCTTGGATAAATATCACTAAGAATCATTATAATTGTTGAAAATTTCTCTCATATACCACTTACGTGAGTGCCTAATCAGGCTTGTCCTTTTAGGCACAAAATATTCCCTAGCAATATTAAGTGTTTTGAAAATCTGACAAATGCTCTGAACCCTTCACAGAAACCTAAACACATCAAAAATGCTGCCGCATATTCCAGAGTTTCCAATCCTGAAGCCCTATTAAATATGGATATCCTAGAGAAATTATTCTCCTTATAATCATTTATGTAGATTTGTTATAGAAAATAAAGAAAACAGAAAAGTATAAGGATAAGAAACAACTTATTGGTTTGTTGTATTTCCTTCCAGACTTCAATTGATCCAAATACTAATTTAAGAAACTTTAGTTTAGAGAATATGATAAACATGAAGCTATGGAATACTATATCAGAAATAATTTAGAATATTATTCAAAAGATAGAATGGGTATGACTGCATATAAGGAAGAAAATAACCCATCTCTGGTTAAGGATAAAGTTTGAAATACATACTGCCTGTTTAGCTGGGCAGGCCTTTTGCCCCCCACCCCTATTTTTTTACTGGTTCATTACAAATATACATAATGGTGGGAACTTTTTGGCTTTTTTTGGAAAATAAAGAACTTCAAATAATTTTTTATGGTAACCACATTTTAGTAATATTAATTCTACATATATAATAATTGGACATAAAATTTAACCCATATTCTTTTTCTTCATTTGCAAAATATGGTGATTTTCAGTTTAAAATTTTAAATCTTGAGCTAAATTCTATTATTCTAAGAGCACCCCCCTCATACAGCTGTGTAAACAAAAGCAAAATAAAAATGTACACAAAACAAGTTAAAATTTATTTTTTTTCTAGGCAGAGTACAATTCTGAGAGGAATTAATTTTTAGGGTATACGAAAAAAAGTGTATTGACTTCTAATATATCATTTTCAGGTGACACTGGTATCTTAGGTGTTCTTGATGTAAAAATTTTGGGTTTATTTTAGAAACATTTAGAAGAAAATTGTCTTTTTATCAAGAAAGTAAAATCCCCAAAAGCATTAATAAAATTAATCTAAGCTATATTTTATGAAGAAATGGACTTTTTAAAAGAAAAATGGTATTATTTATCAAATATCTCCTGGAATAATAATTCGAAGTATTTTGGGCTCTTCACTATGCTGTAAGCATCTACAACAGATCCAACAACAACATTTAAAAATTTTTATGTAATTCAGGATTTCACTTTCTTTTAAAAACTGATGTATTTATTGAACACCACTGCAAAGATATGGCCTTAAGCCTCATATAATAAAGATTACATACTCCAAGTATTTAAAATTTCAAATTTTAACTTATATTTAATACTATACTCTTAGTAATACAATGTGCTCATTTTGTTCATAAATAGTCATGTTAATACAATAACATCAGGTATAATACATAAAATCTAATCCGTTAAGTCTTACCAATTTATGACCTGATGAGACACTCTTGTGGACAACATTCAGTCCTTAGAAGCTAGAATAACCCTCCAACCATGTGAGGGCATCACAACTTTTAAACTTTCGGCTTTCGATCATTTATTATGTCACATTCCTCCTCCGATGCTGAATTCTAAAAAAAATTCTAGCAAAGAGTTTAAGTAAATAAGTGTTTTAATAAAATAGCCTTTAAAAATCTTTTATAGCAAAATTTTATGTTTTACCATGATTACACAACTGATATTTTGTACTTAATATTTTTAAATGTAAAGTAATTTCGTATTTGATTTGGTTACTCTGAACTTTAAATTTCAACATGGACTTTCAAGGCCATCAGGAATACTTGTTAGTGAAGACTCAACTAGAAATGGAACCAATTAAAGGTTTAAGATCATGATCCAGAAATTATGATTTAATACCACATAATCTGATGTAGAAAGTTTTGTGGTCCTATAGAATGGCATTTGAGTTATACTTTGGGTCCACATCCACAGAAGAGATTTTAGAATTAGAGCTGGATCAGTTATGATATATGTGAATCATTAAATGCTTACAATAGCATTTGATTTTTATTCTTAAATCTGAATCTGTCTTCACTGCCCAATTATTAAAATAGACAACATGTTAATATGAATAAATTTTTAAGTACTTTATGTAGTAGACATAATAATGTATTCTACTCAGTAGTGGTCCCGAGTACGGGCAATGGAGAATTGGGGATACAAAGATTTAATAATGACAAATACTACCTTGTTAAGAATATCATCCTAAATTATATTAAATTTTCACCAGAAAGTTTTCAACTGCGCATATTTTTTAATCCCTGAAGAATAATATCATTAAAAACACTGTTTGATATGAATGCACATTTACACTTTTAGTTGCCAGTAATTCATGGAAAAGACAACCCATATTTGTGGGCATATTTTACCTAAATTAGCCCCCTAAATAAAATGATATATAATGGGGCAACAGGGAAAGGGGAAAGAAAGAGGCCATTATTGAGGAAGATCAGTATGTACAAAGTTATAGAAAACTTCAAGAGTATTATAAAGTAAATTCCGCAGCTATCTCAAGATAGATTTGACCCACATGTATGGACTGGGTTATGCTGTTGCAGACCTGAACTTCCAAGGGAACTCTTCTGTCACACTTGGTTATTTACAAATATGATCTTTCCAAATGTAATCTCACAACACATTTGACTTCAACAGAATCATACAAACACATTTTGTCTTTTTTCAAAGCACAGTTTTATAATGAAATCACCTGGTGAAGGCAAAAATCCATATTTATGAGGATAAACAACAGCTTAAAGTTCTGGTCATTTCATTAACATTTTACCAAATATTTGTAGAAAGGTTTTATGCAGCTCTTACTTCCTCTCAACCAAAATATTACCAAAAACTTTTTTTAAAATGTTTATTTTTGATGATTTATTATTTGTGGGGCAAATTCCATGAGAAGATCCGGTATGCAGTCACATTTAGTAAAATCAGTTCTTCCTGAAATGTCTGTCAATAATACTGGTCATTTCCTTGTGTGCAAGGCTTTGATGAATTGGTAATTTAAAGGGCAGAATGTTTGACCCTCTGTTAAAGGGCTTGCCAACAAACATGCATTGTTATCATAAATGCCTGGAAAGCCTTTGGAAGACAGAATTACACCAGAATGAAAGCATTCAGTTATTTTACAATGAAACTTATAGAAGAAAATTTAAAGGTGTGTGCATTATACGAACATGGCTTATGAGCTTATTTAAAAAGACACAAAACTTTTATATCAAAATTTTCCTGAATATTTATTATTAAAATTAGTTGTTACCAAGTACAGGGGTCATATTTGAAGAGTTTTAATCACTAAATTCCAAATTGAAGAAAATTCTTATTAAAAATCTGAAATGAAACTGGGTAACTGAAATGTTTTCATTCTTTTTCCATTTTTGAGGAAGAAAAATCCCATTTAACTGACAATGTGCCATTAAACGTTCTTATAGTTCAGTAAGAACTAGGCTTATGTTTGTCATCACTTAGCTAGCTTTCTTTCATGGAAAATCTATATCAATAGGACAAAATAGTAAGCAGGAGGGCAAAAAGATGAATGATTTGCCATTTCCAAGTGATTATCTGAAAAGTGAGTGATATGCAAAATCAAATTGCTAAGAGTTCCTAAAAGTATCCTCCCTACCCCCAACCTTTTATTGGTGCCATAGTAGGGATTTAACCCAAGGCATCACACGCGTTGGGCAAACATTCTACCAGAATGTGTTTAGCTTAGTTGAATATCAAATTTTACTTTCAAGTGTAAACAACATTTCTTTCTTTCTTTTTGAGGTGCTGGGGATTGAACCAAGGGCCTTGTACATGCAAAGCAAGCACTCTACCAATTGAGCTTCATCCCCAGCTCCCTGGTAAGCTATATTTCTTTAAAAATATTCTAAAAATTATCTAACACAATCTATTAATATTTTGCCACATTTCACCCTGCTGTTCAAGAAAGTTCACTACACTGTTTTGGGGTTAAAAAAAAAAAAAAAAAAAAAAAAGCCTAACCATAGTAAATGCTTGCTCTTGAAGGTCTGAAATGCTTACTTTTTAGTGGAGAAAGGGGGAAAGTGTGGCATTTTCTGTATGCCCCAAATACATTAAACATAGTTGTTCCATAAATTATGTACTGGGAAATCACTGTAGAAGAAATATCAAAGATAGAACTTATTTTAAAAAAATCAGTCCACATGTACATGATAAAATAACAACACTGGAAAGAAAGTTATACTCCATGAAGTAAATGTATAAAAAGACACACAACTGTAAAGCTCATGTTATCTGTGGTTGAGCCAAGATCTAATGTAAGAGACAACTATTAGCTATACTAAAAAAAACTAAAAACATGCATCTTTTCTTGGTGTTTGTGGTAATGGTTATCAAAACCAGGGCTTTGGGTATGCTAGCAGGGGCTCTTTGACGGAGCTATATCTGTCTGGGAGTGTGCACACACGCACAGTGTTAGGCTGCATATCAAATGCACCTACTGGTGAAAGATATGCAAAATACAATTTCATTAAGCTCTAAGCTATTTGTTATTAACAGTTCATGTTTATTGACAAATGAATTATACTGCTGGTCCTTTCAAAAGTAGTAGAAACACATACAAAACATATACATATTTCTCAATATGCACTTAGGACCTGCATACTTTGTTAACAGAAAAACTTAGAGCTTATTAGTAATAGTCAACATAAAGGAAAAGAAATGTAGGAAAAAAAAAATTAAGAAATATCACACATTATGCTTTTGAGAAGTGGTATCTAATTTCTTGAGACAAAGTATGTTATGACCATCCTAGATATATACTTAGCAATATTTCCTGGACTTGGCACATGGAAAGTAGAAACATCTGCTGCAAATAAACATAGAAATTTTGTGATGACCAAGGGTTAACAATCACTGTAAACAGAACAAGGATTAGTTACAACTCTTTTCCTTATTTCTTATTCCACTTCCAATAGTGTGTAGGACTAGAGAGAATATTCCTTTTTTTTTTCCTAATTACTAGTTGTACATACAGAAAGATGTTTTTGGTTTTTAGGACAAGTTCTATTTGTATTCCTAAATGTGTGTTGTGTGTGTACATAGAGAACAGCTTACTATAGGTAAAAAATACACACTGTGAACTGTACTATTAGTCTTGATACTGAAGTTGGAAAAAAAAAAAATCCTCAGTCTGTGGACTTTAGTAACTGTGAACAGATGAGAGTCACGCTGCCTGAACACATTTTGTAACATACTGAGGACACCATTATTTCTGGCCCAAATATTACAAATTAAAAACCGAAAAATATAAAGGCATCTTCCAAATCTTTTAGTATTTGTAATCAATAACCTTTAAACTTTGAAAGTAATAAAGAAATAAACTGGCATAAAAAATGCTCTTTCTTGAGGATATTTAGCATTGGGTATACATTCTAAATTATTATCATTTAAATTTATTTCTGTCCAATATGAAAAATATTTTAGAAGTAGTCAAGTAAAGCCTAAACACAGAAGCTAATTTCTAATTTAAAAGGTTTATACCCATCATAAAAATCTAAGATATTCCCTCATTTGAGTCATTTGGGATATTTCTAGGAGCATGAGCACACACATATACCTACAGAATGTGAGCTATACTAGAAAATGAGGCATTTTTCTCCTGAACTACTTGAAACTCCAAATCTTAATGAAAACAAAAATTTTACCACCTTCTCATCTGATCTAAATTTCACCCTGAAAATAACTGTAATGACCTCTCAGAGTAGATTGGGGTGACTCAGGTAGAGATATTTATTAAATAGTGATGGTGGTAAGCAAATACACAGAAACATGTAATGATGGGGAAACAGTAAAGGAATAATTTCTCACTGTCAGTTCTGAAGTTTAATAATGGGCTGGAAGTCGATTGTCAGTGTGTTGGGTGTACCAGTTCACTTAGTTACAGAAAAACTAAGAGAAGAAATGTCAAGGAACCAATATAATACCAGTTCAAATAGTGAGATAAGATCTCATTATTTAAGACGTAAGATCTATGGTTAACAATCTGGCAGCAGACAAACCACCTAAGTATCAGTATTAAACTAAGAGGACAGGACAGAATACAAATGATAGTTAATAATTTGTAAACCCAAGTAATGATGTAAAAAATGTCTTCTAATTATACTTCTTTTTCCAATTCAAGATAATTAAAATTACCAACTTAATACATATGCAAGAAAGTCACCATGTACAGGAAATTAAAGTACATGAATATACCTATTGCTATTCTAAAGGATACATTCATTTTAACATCTACATACTCTCCTTCTCTGAAATTTCTCCCCCAAATTTGAGAATAGAACTTTCCTTATAAAACTTCTCTAATCCTAGTTGTTCCATCTAGATTTCTGGCAGTATTCACTTGTCTTCCATTCCCCAAATAATATGAACTAGCTAGGCAGATACATTTTTTCCCCTAGTATTTTATCCAGAACAGTAGCACTGTCTTTTTTGGATCAATATTTACACTTCAAATAATCCTATAAGAGACAACAGAATTGAAATACCTGTTACACAGGACTTTATAATTAAATGTAATCTATAGTTCTGTATTGGCTTTGGGATCAGGTAAAAATGATTATGAATATTTTGGGAGCAATTGTTAGAAACTGAATAGAAACTGCATAGTAATGTCAAGTGTCCTAAATTTGGTAATAATTCTGTTGGTATGTAAGAGAATAATCTTAGGAAACATATGCTGAAGTATTTGAGATCAAATGATTATGATATCTGAAACTCACTCTTTTTTGGAGTGGGGGTACCAGGGACTGAACCACTGATCAACATCCTTAGCTCTATTTTGTATTTTATTAGAGACAGGGTCTCACTGAGTTGCTTAGTGCCTTGCTAAATTGCTAAGACTGTCTTTGAACTTGCGATCCTCCTGCTTCGGCTTCCTGGGCCACTAGAATTATTACAGGTATGTGCAACCACACCCAGACTGCAACTTACTAAGTGGTTTCTAAATATTATGATGGCAAAGCTAATATAATAAAATGCTAATAATGAATCTTGGCATGAAGACTATTAAATTTCTTTGTTTTATTCTTACATTTTTTTTCTGTAAATCTAAAATTATTAAAAAATAAAGATTCAAATATTTTCCCTTCTTTGGCTAGAAAACATATTCCCAGGGTGTTTTCGTCTCTAAAATCACTTATCCTCTTCAGACTTGATCCTGTTCTCTAAACATCAGTGGTGTTGCTCAAAGTCCTGGCTTGACCCTCTTACCCTACTTTCTTTCTTCCAAATCTTGGTCTTTATTAAAACTTGAACTCTAAAAATAAGTAACAAAGTAAAACAAAAGATTCTTTTAGTCTTAATTTCTCCACCCAGCTGTGTGCACCCTGAATATTTCCACCAGCTCAATTTATCTATAAAATAGTTAAATACAAAAACCTCATCACTTTATTCTTTCCAAACTAATTCCTTCACTAATACTCTCTAATAGTACCAGAATTTCCCAGTTAGGGTTTTTGACATTTTGAAGTCAAGTTTGGGTGCTTCCCTATAGTATTCAAGCAGTTGTAAAACCTAATAATTCCTTCTCTCTGGTAATTATTCCTTCTTCATCTGGGGACCTTTCTAGTATTTTTGGTCTCTATCCAATTCAGCTTCTCTTCAAATATATTAGGCAACAAATTGAACTATTCTTATCCCACATTTCTGTCCTTTTGCAGTGGTTCTGTATTTCCTCTAACTGGACTGTTCCCTTTTCCTCAGTTCTCCAAGACCAAATTCTACCCACCTTTAAGTTTCCAATTAAAAAGTCACCTTCTGAAGCAACTTTGACCAATCCCTCCAGCTGTTCTTGAAAGACAAAATGCTTGATTCTACAAGACAGATCACTTTTAATCATGTGATAATGTATTTGCCCATCTTTTTCCATAGTAGACCAAGCTAATCAAGGTCAGTACTGAGTTGTCCTAATCTTGTTCTCTCCCAGCATTTACTTTTAGGAATCAATAAACTTTTGCTGAGTCAAAGAATTGCAAATTTCTCTTGATATTCTCCCTTAGCTTCATTCTGTACTATTATGCAAAAGTGAAATTTTAAGACTTTAGTCTTCTGGTTAGGAAAGGTGATCTCTCAGAAGACACTTAAAATGGCAACATGAAAATCTTTTGTCAATAATTTGGGATAAGTATTTTTGTCTATAATTTGGGATAAGTATTTATTGCCAGTTTTTCCTTGATGTCTGCAAGTCAGATGCTCAAGTTCCTATTGTAAAATGGAGCAGTATTTGCATGTAATCTATATACATTCCCTTGTATACTTTAAATCATCTCTAGATTAATAATAATACTAATGCAATGTAAATACTTAGAAATAGTTCTTATACTCTATTGTTCAGGGAGTAATGACAGAAAAGTCTGTACATATTCAGTACAGATGCAATTAAAATTATTTTCTGAGGTAGGCTGAATTCAAGGATGAAGAACCCGTGGATACAGATGACTGACTGTATGCAATGACCAAACATCTAATACTTTACTGAAATTTGTAGGAAGGTTTGTTTTCAGAACACTGCAGCATGGTTTTCACAGTTTTATGTGGTCTTCTCTCATCTTTCACTAAAAGCCCCCAAACCTGTATTCACCATCTTTACATATAACTGTATTTCCTTTCTACATACTGTTCTTATTTTTACATAACAAGAATTTGACTTATATCTTGACAGCATCACTTTGATAACCATGTACATGGCTTTTAAAAATTTGGAAGATCTGTTGTTTTTTGTTTGTTTTAAAGTATTTTATTTTTAGTGGTAGCTGGACACAATACTTTTATTTTTTTTGGTGCTTGAGGATCAAACCCAGGGCCTCGCACCTGCTAGAGGAGCACTCTACTGCTGAGCCACAACTCCAGCCCCTGGAAGAGCTGTTTTTATGTCCTACAACTATGAACTGCATGTATGATTCATGCATGTATGTCCATGCATGTATGATTCATGACTTGAAGGAAGTTAACTTTCTTAAACTTCTAACTTTATAACACATAAGTACCCCCCACCCCAAAGTTACTTTCCCAATGTCTGGCACCACAAAATGAAGAATTCTGTAGTATTTAATATGCTGCTGCTCTGTGATATGTGAGGGCTTCATTTACTACCACTGTCCATGGCAATTCTCATTTCCAATAAGCTTACTGTCAGAAGGAGGCTCCATTGGTTCCCTATTCAGGACCCCCACTTGCTATGTCTGAAAGGGGCTCTTTCTTAATGAGGCACAGCAGTTTGCTAGCCTTCCACTCCTTAAGCAAATACTCAGCTCTTTAAGATCTGCTGATAAGGCCAACAATGACAAAAGAGAAGTAAAGGAGCTTAATTCCAACAGTTACCTTTTTCCTTTCTCATTTAGAACTACATGGGGGACCAAACTCAATGGAGTAGGCATTTTAAAGGTAACTGAATCTAAATTTCAAAAAAGTCAATTTCCTGATTAACACACATGAAGACAGATTTATTATTTCTAGTGAGGGCAAAACTATTTCCCAGGAGCCCCATTTACTTTCTTTAAGTAAGCCCAAGCCTGCTTGTTAACATAACACCTTCCTGGCTATCCAAGTAGAAAATAAGGAAAGTAACTTCTCTAGTTTTTATTTTTTTTTTAATTTCAAACATATGCCTTTAGTATGCTTTCTATTTAGATTTACTAGTCTACAGAAATATAATACAATGTCATTATCTTGTCCTATTTTATTCTACAAATACTGCCTAAATTACATTAATATTTTATGCCTGTTACTTGTTCATACCACAAAAATTTTGTCAACTAATAACACATCTGTACATATTTTTTATTCCACCTACTTACTCAACCTAGATTTCAACTTCCCTGAATTTCCATATTCAGTTCTTTCAATTTCTCAATTTCGGTACATGCCTTAGACTAGTGAATAAATGTCATCATTCAATAATAACTTTATTACTTGCCTGCTTTAATGTCATCTGAACATTCTATAAGCATGTCCTTAAGTTTTTATCTAAATCTGGGATCTAACAATGAGCTTTGAAGAGAATATGTATAGCTTTCATCTGATCCTCAAAGTATTACTGATTATCTGCTTGTCCTACCTTGGCTCACCTCTTACATAAAAACTACAGAATAAGCTAGCGACAAAAACATTTATATAATATGATACAAAGGAGTCCTGTGAGCGTAGCCACTTTAGTAAGTACTGAAGGAAAACCTGGAAATTTGGAAGTATACTTAGTTAACTGAATCTCCACACCAATTAAGACCAATATATGTTACCCTGAATATATGTTTACTGGGGGAAACTAGGTAAACAGTACACGGGAACCCTTAGCATTATTTTTTCAACTTTAAATCTAAAATTATTTCAAAGTAATAAATGGGGGGGGGCAGGGGAAGGATCAAAAGGAGGGAGGTGAAGAACACTAAAGGGTCATTAAAAACCTGTCCTTGTTGGCTTCTTGGACTACCCTCTACTAGATGTCCTTAAGTGAAATGTAGATAAATTATTAAGTACTAAGGACAAATTATCAGGGACTCTATTTGTGGTGCTACAACATGGTTCAGTCAGTTCTATATTCTTAAGGTACTTATACATAATTATTGGGAGAGAACATTTAACCAGTACCAATACCCAACAAGTATCCCACTATACAGATGAATCTCAAACATAACACTAGGCACTAACATAGTATAGGAAGTACACTAATTACATAGCATATCGGAAGTTAGGACAGGGAGAAGGTGACTAGAAGCGGGTATGAAGAGGCCATGAAGGAGGGCTATAATATCCTATGTCCTGATCTTGGTGCTGGTTACACATGTGTTTTCAGTTTAAATTGTACATTTATAAATGGTGTACTTTTTTGATACAAGTTGCAGTTCATTAAAAAGATTTTTAAAGATTCCTATTACTGAGCATTCAAAAATTAGATTACCCAAATTGTGAAACATGTTCTATTATATGGGATAACAAGTATTCGTTAAAAATAGACCCAAGTTTCTTGGAGGATGAACAGAACAAAACAAATTATTTTATAAAGTACCCATGTTATTGATATAGAAACATTTAGTGCTAATTCACTTCTAGATTCAAAAATGAAATCTCATAATGTACAATGAAAAGAATGAAAATTTTTTCTAACACAAATACTTGGGTTAAGGACATACTTTTTTTTTTTTTTTTTTTTTAGCCAGTAATTTAAAAACCAGATGTAATTAGATGTGAGTGAATAATCTAAATATTTTAACAAAAACCATCAAATATTTACTAAAAGACTTTCTATAAACTTACTTAAGACATTCATTTTAATAACCCAGTTCTTCTACTCTCCAATAATTTCTCTTTAAATAGTGGTGCTACCATAAAAAAGAACAAGCAGACTCAAGGGGATGGTGTACCTAACAATTGCTACTCTTGCTACATTTATGCAATTTCCTCATGAACATGAAAACATTGCAAGTGCTTATCAATGAGAGTAAATTCTTACAAGCTACCTAATTTCTTCCTTTAAAGTTTCTTCTCCCTAGTTCTCCTTCAGCCTTACTGACCTTGAGAGCTGTTTGCTTTTATATTTGAGAGCTGTTTGCTTTTATAGGTTCCCAATGAGAGCCTGATCCTCAGTGACTAGCAGGATAGGTTCTAAATTAATTCTGTAGATTTAAGAGAGCTAATAATTAAATTCACAAAGTTTAAAAAAAGTCATATTTTACAGTTACTGCTCTGAAACACACACGAGAACATTGCTAAAAAATTGACTTTACGACGAGATATATCTCCTAGAAAGCTAATCATGTAGCTACATTACTCACTATAATAAGTAGGCATTCCTAACAAGAGGTCGATTATTTTTGAGCTATCTGTATTGACTGTCGGAATACTTGAAGATAGTTTTACTGATTGATTCCCTGAGGATTCTGCAACAGACAAGTAGGGAAGTCAGAAACTATGATGGCATATACAGAAAGATGGAAAAGGCAGCTGAGAAGAGCTTCAATATTAGTACAATTTAGGAAACCCCTGGATATCCCAGGAGAGAATATCTAAATACAGGAAGAGGCAGCTGAGTTGTTGAAAAGCTTTTCAACTTGCTAATTTAAATAGGAAAGGAAATGAAGGACCATTAGGGAATTTTAAATCAATGAGAAAAATATATCACTCATATTTTGGTTAAAAAGAGACTCAAGGAATCCTTGAGATGGGGGTTGGCAGGGGGGGCAGTAATCAAAAGTACCAGTCTTTCAAGTTAGGACAAAAGTGGACATCTTCTGATATCTAGGGCATGTTTAATGAAAACTGGCATAAAGGCTGCCCCTACTGAAAAGCATTCCAAGATCTCATAAACTGAAGCCTGAAATATAATATCTGGCCATACTGACAGGCAAGTTTATGCCTAAAATAAGTAGATTATGTAGTAGATAAAGTAAGGGACTTTCAGTCCCCTAAACTTCTGAATGGATCTAGCAACCACAGTTTTTCTCAACTGAGTACTTAATAAGCTAGTTGAAAAATCAAAAGGAAGCCATTAGTCAATTTCCATTAGGTTGGGCTTGTCACCTTGGTATTATGGGCCAATTTATAGTGAAAAATGGCTGATCTAAAGATCTAGAATGTAAGTGCTGATTATATTTTGGCATTAACATAGACAAGTAGCCATTAGCTTCTTTGGCTTTGAACAAGAGAAAATATTTTAACTCATGAAAAACTACAGATAAAGCAACTTGCCTCATTTCTGACACCTTAAAATTTCTGGTATCTATAAAACAAAAATAAATAAAGGAGTATTTAGCTGTAACAACAAATGAGCAGTCAACTTCTTTGTTGTTTTGCAATGAAACACAGGAAGCCTTTTAATATTAGAACAGAATTATACAAAATAAAGCTCAAATCTTTTTATGCTGTTTTGAAAAAATAATGTATGTATTCACGCTGCTATGGCAGCTTGTCAAAATTAGATATTTGAAATACAGTTGAAAACTTATTACTACATTTCAAAATAGAGTGCTATTTTCCCTTTTTCTTCAGATGAAGTATAGATGCATCCTAAAGTATTGATACTCTGACTACACCCGGTAAGATATTTGAATAATTAAACCTTCATGCTTGTTTCATGCTATAATTTACATTTACATATTAATTTGTGCTGCTATAGCAGAAACACCTAAAAACTGATTTTATAAACTTGGTGCTACAAATTTTAAACATAAAGTTCAAAAAGTAACTGTTTAAAAACACTTTTGGTGAAGTGTTTTTGTGTTAAGGGAAACACCATCTAAAGGTACTTTGTTAGAGAATACCTTTAGAGTATAACACACAAGCAAATCAAGCCTAAGGATTAAAAGAAAGTTTTACTGTTTTTAGGCAATATAGATCATGTCTTAATATGATATGTACATGCACTTAGCAATACTTTTTCTAATGAGAGGGAGCAGATTGTTATCCAAAACTATACCAAAAGACACAAATGCATTGCCAGGCAGAGTTAAAAGAATCTAACAAGCTTTGTGTGAATTTTAAAAACACTGCTTGTGCTCAACTTTTGTTAATTAAACATAGAATGATGTAGTGCTAACAAATATTCAGCAAAAATAACTGAACAGAGCATACACTCACTTAAAATATATGCTGAGCAGAAAGATAAACCAAAGTATCTTTTCTCAAAAATGAACTCTGAAACTATTCTGTATTTTTTAATGTTGAAAGTAAAATATGTACATTTCTGTTGAGAAAGCAAACTGTTTTGGGGCTTAGCAAATCAGTAATGTATATCTAATGAACTCCATAGAACCAACTTGGATATCTGAACGTCTCATCAAAAATTAAACAATGACTACTCTGATACCTTGGTCTTATCTTTCCTCCAATTTTAAAATTTGAAATAATATTTTGTTTTACGTTATCATGGCTTTTATATAGAAATTATATAGAATAGCACAAAATTAAAATTACTATAGAATATGTTTTTGTATTAAAATAAGTGGTTATTTAATATAAGATTCACACACAGAAATATAAATCCTTCAAAAAAAATAAATATAAAGTGCACAAAATTCAGTTTAAAAAAAAAAACATGTTTATAAAATATATATACTGTCCTTTTGGTTTATTTTGCTGCTTTGTCCCATGCTAGATACCATGTGATTTTCCCTCTTAAAACAGCAAAGATCAGTTTTATGCAAAGCAATTCATGCATACATTTTTGCATGTATGCATTCCATATGTCAAGTATTCATACCTATCCCAGAGGCTCTTTGATTCCTGAAACGTGTTCAAATGGAACGCTTGGTAGAAAGCAGCTGAAGGATTCCTGTGAGATCCGAGAATCAAATGGAAATGAGGTTGAGAATATACAGTAAAATCACTACTTTAAAAAAAAAAAAAGAAGAAGGAAAATTTTAGATTTCTAATACAGTGCAACTGCTTTGTTGAAAATAAAAAGAAAAAAGCATATAAAGTTGTTAAAACACTTTGAAAGAAATTAAAAACTAGACAAAAATCCAATAGACTCCAACAATAATTCAGGATCAATTTTCTAAAAGGGGTAATAGATAAAACTTTAAATGTTAGCATCCAGTTGTGACATTGTGTTTACATACGAATGTGACTAGTCTACAGCCCATCATTTGCCTTTTAAATATAATATCTACTAGTCTAGCAGTTCAACAAAGCTATTCTTAAGTGTTCATGTAAAATGTTAAGTCATACATTTCTCAGAATATGCTGAAGTGGGAAGTATTTGAGAATGAACAAGAGTCCTTTCCTGGGTTGGACTTGACACATTTCTACCTTCAGAATTCACATATTTACATGTGGTTTTTCTCTGGGCTGGTGCAAAAACTTTGGTTGCAATGGCAGCTTTCTAGCTTGCATTAATACAACACCCCTTTAAAAGGTAAAAGCTTATTCACAACAACTATCATTCACTTTTACCATTCTGGCTAACAGCACAGAATCCTAACTGATGGCTCACCTGGGCAAGTCCCAGTATGTATGATTCTCCTTGTTTCAGGACTAGTTTCTTAGGGAACAAAACCTTCGACAAACCAGCTTCTTAATAGTTCGCCCTCCTCTTCAGCATGGTTCTGGTCTCTCTAACCACCAACTTGTACTTTAGGGGAGCTAACAAATATCTGTCACATCATTTCTTGATCCATGCTGCAGCAGAATAGCAGCATCTAACAATGTAAATGTTTATTGCACAAGAGACCCCGTTCTAAGTGCTTTATGTTTATTAGCTCAACTTTTGCAATAGCTCTACCTAAAAGGTCTAAGATTTATATATTCCTATCTCACAGATCAGAAAATTGGATCCAACAGAAGTAATCTGCCTGATGCCATAGACCTAGGAAGGTAATCTGGTTCCAGAGTTTATGTTCTTAAACCACTAAGTTAAACATGTAGCAGCACTAAATTTTGACTTCTTTAAATCTCTGTTAACAGCCTCTCAGGATGATTGAAGAATTGAGACAATACCTAAATCTCTTGGAATACAGTCAATGCTCAACAGCTATCATTTTGTATACAAAATGACACAAATGTAATTCTGAGGCCCTAATAATGTGCATTTAGAAAGTCTGCAGAATTATGGGTACAGTTAGAAAACTATTTCTAAGGTCTACTGCAAGAGTACTCAAGTATCAGTGATCATCAAGACAAATGCACAACAGAACTCTGATTTCAAAACTCAGATGAAGGCTAATTAAGTTGTGTAATGTAACTGTACTTAGAAGTCAGTCTGCCAAATCAAATGAAAACCAGCTGAAACAACTGGAAACTCAACTGGGATTTCCCCCCCCCCCCCTTTTTTAAACCAGGCCTGTGTAGGACCATATGGGAACTAGTTTGATGTCCTCACAGGTCTGTTAGAGACCCCAAATTTAGACAGAATGACTCAAAGAGTTAGGTAGTAAATACTTCCCTTCAAAGTAAACTTAGAAGTTACTCTCCAAGTCTGGAATTAAAAATTCACAAACAAGAACTTTAAAGATGCTCAAATATGAGGATGACATTTAAAAAAAAAAAACACTTCAGATTTTGGCCAATTCATCTGCCAAATAAATTGGTTTCAATAAAGTCATATGACTTAAATTACGGAATTCTAGCATTTCTTAGCATAACAGTAAAATTTCTCTTATAAGTTAAATGTAAAGTGGAAAAAAAAGAACATATCTACAGTGTGAAAAGAACCTACAAAATGAAATACAATCAATGAACTTATCTTTAAAATGTCAAGAATATTGCAAAAGCTGAAAATTAACACTTATTCTATATATACTCAAAATGAAGAAGGCATTTGGAGTTATACAGTCTATATACCACAGAAAACTTAAAAATAGTCTAGATTCTAAAGATAAAAAATTTAGAGTGCCTACTAATGAGACATGAGATTTTGGAACGGGATGAAGTTAAGTGACAAGAGTGCTTGCCTAACATGCACAATTTAGCAGGCACTGGTAAAAAGAAAAAAAAAAAAGTTTTTTTGGTTGTTGTTCCTGGAATACTACTTCAAGTAAAATGTTACCCATAAACTGAGTGTCCCCCTTCCTATTTTTAAAGCAAGTAGCAACACTTTAGCTCAAAATATTAACAGGCGTAGATAAAAGATTTCAAATCTCTGAGACCTAGCTAATCAAGAAATCTAAGGGAAAAAGAGAGAGAAAAAGAACCATTTGTAAATACTAACAGGCCTGATCATCAGACTTCTGTTTTGAAATGGCATAAAAATTGAGGGGATTTGGGCTGGGGTTGTAGCTCAGTAGTAAAGCACTTGCCCAGCATGCATGAGGCACTGGGTTGGATCTCCGGCACCACATAATACAAACAAACAAATAAAATAAAGGTAATACGTCAAAAAAAAAAAAAAAAAAAACCAAATGAGGGGATTAAGAGTCCAAGGAAAACTGTTAATAGAATCATTTCATAGTTACAGTCTATTAAACCCAAAAACATCAAAAGGTAACTGAAATGTAAAAATTTATTTAAAAAATATTGAACTTTATATAGTTTGGTCACAAATTGTCTTCTGTCCAAGAAATAAAATTTGAAACCAGTTTCCTAACCATTCTAAATACAGAACCAACCAAGCAATTCTTAGGATGACTGCAGTGTTTCAACCACCTAAATGAAATTATTGATTTCCTAGTTGGAGCCATTTTCAAAATCGCTGAACAAAATATATTCCTCCTTGACTTTATATACTACATGGTCTATCACCACTATTCAAAGTACATGAAAATAGGGCATCAGAAAATGACACAAAACAAAACACTTTAGTAAGACACTATCTTTGTCAGATAACTATGACAGGGAGGGGAAAAATACACATATACCCACACTGTAGAACAAAGCTACAAAAGTTGATGAGGCTTCAAAGGATATGTGAGTCCTGAACTCAGTGAACATTTTCTTTTATTTATGTCAAAATTCAACTTCAGAGACTCTTTGAATAGAAACCAGGGAAGTACAATAAGCAGATGATAAACAAGGGCCACTTCCATATTACTATCTAGGGATTATAAATGGTTAAAAATATCCTTTAGATAAAGGGTTACAACACAACACTTCAGTGGCTACAGTAACTTTCCCTTCCTCCCAGTATCTCATCCTCTGCCAAGTAATAAAAGCAAAAACTTCCAACTCTGGAAACACACAAGAGCACTAGTGTGGAGGTTGAAGACAAGCAAGAGACTATGCTTTATCACTTAACAGCTATGTGTTTCAAACTTCTAGAGCCTCGGCTTTCCTAATCTGTTAAGGGAAAGGGCGAGGGGGAGGGGAGGAAGAAAGCACTTCTTTACAGGTTATTGCAAAAATCAAATAAGATTATGTATACAGAGAGCCAGACACTATTAAGCTTGATTTGTGTTTAAGATAGGGCTATGGTTTCCAAATTATGTTGTATAAAAAAACAACTTTTGGTAGAGTATCTTAACATATACCAAATGTTTCATCTCCATCAAGGTAATACCCAGGCAAACAATAGTTAAGTTTAGAACTAGGTGTACCAAAGTATGTAACACGTTCCCCTGAGTATTTTAATTTGGGGGACTCAGTGCATCTCCATGTACTCCCAAAACATAACTCTGTTGCAAGATTTTAATTTAAAATACAATGATCACTGAAAGGAGAGTTGAAATGGCTACAAAATAAGTATTACTTGAACAATAAAAGCTTCAAGAAACACATTTAATAGCAACCAAAATCTTATAAAAATTTAAATTTATCAAGATTTTAAGCCTTTCATTCTGGTTCTGGTCAAGTTAATCAAATCATTTTTCAAAATGACAAATTCTTACTCTTCCATGTCATTGCACAAGGTGCCCTTTCCCTTAGTTTGGAAAAGTATCCCTTTCTCTTATCAGTAACCTAATCTAAATGACCCTTTTAAGATTTCAAGAGTGGGTCTCAGAAGCATGCACATATAATGATTTGACTCTGAGAACACAAACTAGATGTCAGAAGAACAGAGGTGGCAGAGAGCTTTCAATTTTTCCTTTTGTATATTTTGAACTATATAAATATATACTTATACAAAGAATAACTTATAAACAGAAGTTAGTCTAATAACCTCGTAATTGTTAAATGACTTGATGTTTTATATTGTCCCCATTAGCACCTTATATTTAGTCTACAATGTATATATATATATATATATATATATATATATATATATATATATATATATATATGATAATCACTTTCATATAGCCTGAGATCTTGGAAAACAGTAGTCTTATTTTTGTATCTCAGTGCTTACTATTCAGAAAATACAATGAAAGATGAATGATTGACATATTGTTACTTTAATGTTTACTTAGACATTCAATCTGCTGAATGAATATTTGCAAATCTCATTTACTATCACACAATGGTCCTGTGACAAAAAAAAAAAAAAAAGGTTTAAAATAAGAGAAAGGTTTAAACTAGCAGCTCTCTCATGAAGCTTATCTTGTTAACTCAATAGAGCTAGAAGGAATCTTAAAATCTGAGCCCTTAAGTCTAGCTTTACCAATGAGGAAAATTGAGAGAAGTTAAAGAACTTGACCAAAGAAACCAGCAAAGTTGTGGCAGGGCCAAGTTTAGAACACAATTTGCTGCCAGATGTAGTTGCAAATGTCTGGAATCTCAGCAACTCGGGAGGCTGAGGCAGGAGGATCACAAGTTCAAGGTTAGCCTCAGCAACTTAGCAAGACCTTGTCTCAAAATAAAAAGTGAAAAGGACTTAGGATATAGCTCTGTGGTCAAGTGCCCCTGGGTTCAATCCCAGTTCCAAAAGGGGTAGGGGGGGGGATGAGAACACCACACTTTGTTATACTTCTTACTACCTCATGACCTTACTGGCCTAAAACATCTCCCTTTCTCTGACTACATCCATAACATATAATTACACTTGCAGAATCAAAATTGAAGACTACTGATACAAATTGTAGCATGTCAAGAGGTGATTTGGACAGATAGTACTTTGGATGCAAAAATATTCATATTTCTGTGATGAACACTTGCCATACATATTGCCTTATATTATTATTAACATATCATTGCAGCCATTATTTAATACTTTAAACCCTCCAAGATGGGTATTATCCTGTTTTATTCAGGGCAACAAGAGACAGGGCAAAGCAACTACTTTAAAGTCAAATACCTCAAATATGCAGAACAGTGGATTTCAGTCCAACTACATCTGATTCCACTGTCTGACTGTAATGGTCACTCTTACATGGTATGTTAAAACATAATTAAATTGATTCTGTTTGATCAAGAGCCCCCTCCCCTTTTCTGTCTTTGTTGTTTTCAAAAGGTAAGTCATATATAAGATCTATTTTATTGGGCTTAAAATATGAAATCAAAACTGCTTGGTAAAACTGAATTCTATTTTAGTAACTATTGAGCTTTAAATTTGCTTTGGAAATCCTTTATTCACAGATTAAACAATTTACTTGTAAATAATGAAGCTGGATAGTCTGAAACATTAAAATAACATTTGCAAACACTAGTATTACTAAAATGACTGACACATTTATCACAAAATTTATCTCCGACAAAGCAATATTCACTAGCTAAATTCTAGCAAAAGCTATGGGATAGGAAATTTTAAGTGATTTTCACTTATTTGTCCTGCTTTCTCTAATAGTAGGTGTGTGTTCTGGGCCACCACTAACAGAATTACTCTCAATTACCTGTAAAATTTTCATTAACCATCCTATTATACACAAACAACTAGAAGAATGAGATCTCTTTTTTAATTTTTTAAAACAATTATTAGTATAAGTGCAAAGAAATAAAGATAAAATACTTAAGTCTAATTTGAGGTTTTAAATTTTGAGAGGTTCAGAGCAGCATTTGTGAAACTGAATTTACCTGACTGAAAAGTAAAAATTATGCCAACATTTTTTTAGAGATAAAGCGGCCAACTAATATACCTTAAATATTACCAGAAAAGTTCAAAATGTACATATTTAAGTATATTTATTAGTGTCATGGAATGATGCAAACTGGATTCTGTTCTGAAATCTTTACGTGACAAACCAAGTTTCGGCCCTGAACAATGCCAGATAAAGAATATAGCAAATATTGAGACTATTTTAAGAATTGCTGTGGGAAAGACATCAAATCAATGATTCAGGTATGCACATTTGTGGATGCAGTAATTAGCATTATGCCATCAAAAATAGTAGCCTCAAATCACAACCCACTGGTTGAATATAAGGAAAAACTACAAACTGAAAGGATTTACTCCAATTTAGGAATTTTGCTGCACATCCCCTATAAATACTGTCATTTCCTAAGATTTCTTACTGGAAAATTTGCTTTCCCCATTCATAAGGAATTACTTGGGGAACTCAGGCAACATTTAATCAGAAAAAAATTAAATCGCTATTCTTTACTATTAACAACTATTCCTTCTAAGATCATGTCACATGTTATTCTGCCATATTTTCTTCCATCTTGGTTATCTGTTATCACTTATATTTCCTGGCCTCCAACTCCTTATCATTTTAGGAAAGTTAAAATTATTTTATACTCTCCTAACAACCATTCCTGTTAGGAAAGAAATTATTTTGATTTATCATTTGGTGGGGCTGTACTAGAAGATCTGAGAGCATGACTGCTTCCACTCTTCTCTTCTTCTGTGCAGAGACAGAAAAACTCCATTCGAAATTACCAAGTACCAGACCCATTAATCCAGTATCATGCTATTTCCAAGTTTGTGCTATCAGAATCTAGAAGAATAAATATCAGGGAGTACATACATACCCCTACTACCAGTCCTATATAAAATGACTTATTCCCACACTGATATGCCCTTATGTTTTCTAAAAACATTAACCAATAATTGGCCTATATTAATTAATGCACAAAAATTTTTAAACAATATGTGTCATTGACTATAAAGGTCACACTCCTACTGATATAGAAATTTCAGGTACTCTAGAATATCATCCAGCCTTTCTGGAAATCTATAATTTTCTTTACGTCAAGCCATGTTTATGACTAAAATATATATTAGTAATTAGGCACTTCTGATGAATACACCAATAAATATCATTTTATACTAAACAATGACACATATGCATATAATCACATATGCACAGAATTTTATACTTGGGTTACTCTTTGGTAAAAGTGCCCTCTCAAAGGCTTATGTAGACATAAGATGGCATCTAATATGTGATTTACACATCAACTGAAAAGTTGGATGAGAAAAATTACCTCTAAAATTCAATATATAAAGAAATGTAAAGCCCAGTGTGGTGGGCACAAGCCTATAATCCCAACTAACCTGGAGGCTGAAGCGGGAGAATCTAAAGTTTAAGGCCAGCCTGGACAGTTTAGAGAGACTGACTCAAAATAAACAATCAGAAGTGCTGGGAACATACACGTGCTCAGCAGTGGAGTGCTTGCCTAGCATGTGCAAGGCCCTGGGATAAGACCCAGTCTGCAAAAACAGAGAGAAATGAAAGCTCCCAACAAACACAGATTCAAGTAAGGAGTTTCCATGTTTTTGATTTGAGTGCAGTGAGATTTTCATGTAATACAACTCTGAAAAGTACCTATAAGTTTTAAGTTTTACAGTAAAGAAAGTTCTGCCTCTTGGTATACATCTATATAATCCTCTCAACTTCAAAAAAAAAAGAAAGAAAAAAAATTCCATTAAAAGTACATATTCACATTTATATAAATGAACAAAATTTGTATTTATAGCACATACCAGGGCACACCATTTAGTATTCACAATTTATACTCTGTCAATCAGTAGTCATTAGCAAACTACAAAAATAAAAACCATTAACCAGATACACAGATACACACACACACACACACACCACTAAGGGATCCTTACAATTAGGTTTTTAACAGTCTTGAGCTGCAGTTGACAGTTCACAATTGCAGCCATTCATGGGAGTTCCTGGAATATGGCCTATAGAGATCACACTGGTCTATGATCTATGGAAAGCAATCTCCTACTGTGTTCCTTTTAGGGCCAGTAATATTTTACACTTTCCCCCATTTAGAGGAGTCTGTTCAATGTATAGGTAGTAGTTTAATACAAATTCTGTACCATTCACTGTAAAAGTGATACACAATTCTTTATAAAGTATATTTTCAGCCATTGTATATCCACCAGTTTACATAAAATCAATTTGAAGAGTCTCAACAACTAATCATGAGCCTTTTTAACGAAAATGTCTAAAAAAGATATCATGGTAATTAATAACATAGTCAGCAAGTAATGAAATTTGAGAACTTTTGCAATACAATCATCAGCCCTTTCAAAGGTATAACATTTAAGATACATTAATATAAGGCCTGGTCCTGCAATATAAATGACCTTGAAATTGAACTTATGGAGTCTCATATTAGGTAATGGAACCAAAAATCACAAAATAAGAGTTTTCGGCCTAAAACCCACACTAATTTTTGTTTTCCCTCCTTTTCTCAAAAAAAAAGAAAGAAAGAAAAAGAAAAAGGAAAAAAAAAAAGAAAAAAAAGATTACATTATTACATTTACTAAAATCCTAAATTTCTTAAATTTACAAATATTTCCTTGGGATCTAAAGGATTTGTCAACTAGTCACAAAGTTTGTCTTAATTACCCAGGACCTCTCATTCCAATTTATTTTACTTTGAATGACTGCAAATAAAACTGAGTAGAATTTAATAAGGCAATCCAAAACCAACGTACTAAAATTGAGATTTTTTAGTAAAACTGTAGTATCCCTAAAAACAGTCATCTTATAATTTAATTTATGCCTGGAAAACTCTATGATTTCAACCTTAAAACATTAAAATACCCTGTCTTTTACAAAGGCTTTTGGTTAAAAAAAAAAATAAATTACTATTTCTACTTAATGGATTCAATCCTTCACCAGGTGTGTTGGTCCTGTGATAAAACGTCAAATGTGTAAGATTACATCTTGGAAACTAGCATGTTAAATTAAAAACCAATGAAAGTTTGTAATAAAAATTAGAATTGCACATTTGATAAGCAACACAAATTTTAAAAGACTGGGGAGAGGGAGGGAAGTCTCATGTTTAAAACAGGACTACACACATATCAAAACCCTTGCACAAGATTAACTGCTGCAAACTGCTAAGAATGTATGATAGTATCTGTAGTTCAAACATGGAGTCTGTGAATGATTCTTCAGATGATCAACTTTTAACACAGTAAGGACAAACAAATGCATCTCTGAGATCATACCCTAAAGAATACATTTCAGAATTTCAGAGATCTGTCAACAGATCTCTCTGCTTCAGTCCATAAAATCTCATTAAAGTTCTGAGAAGTATAATTACATATTCACAAACTAAGAAAGGTGTGATGTATTTTTCATTCATAGATATACTTGTGCATGGAAAGGAGGGGTGGTTGGTAAACCAGTCATTTCTTGAAGAGATATGGGGCAGTGCACAGAAACAGAGGTAATTAAAAGGTTATTTACCAATTTATCAGGAAAAAAAAAATTGGTGTCTTGCAACTAGAAGAGGTAAGATGCCTGTCAATTATTATCAAAGGCGAAAAAAAAATGGACTCAATTTGATTTCAGGTTTGCCCCTATATGTGGAAATGGGAGCATCTATAAAAGGAGAAAGATTTTTCTAAGTGGCTTGTGGAATCAGTTTCTTTACTTGGTAGTCTCACCCATGTAAAATTTCTCAAAGACTAGCTAGCTGAGCTCACTTATGGGTATGTGGAGTTCTCAAGTGGAAGAAAGACTCCCCACAAGCAAGTCACCTATAAAAGAAGATGAACTTTGAATTACAAAAAGTAGTGAAGATAAAAGAATTTCAGTGAGCATTTTTCAAACCAACAGAAGTATATAGCAAAAATACAAGGCTAATTAGAAATGGGAAGTTAAGAAAAGAATGTGAAGAAACTAAGAAACATAGGTAGAAAAAAATTTTAACATTTTACTGTATCTTTCTACATAAACCCACAAAAATAGTTTTGTTTAAAATTAATCTGGCTCAAAAAACTCTGTAAATAAATATGTAACTGTAAAATGTCTGAACTCACTCTGTAATTTTTAAATGTAATTTAAAATGTTGTAACAAGTATTTTAAAATCTACTGTATTTGTAGCATGTCAAACTTCCCTGCAATGTTTCTTCAAAACCACTAAAAACCCTCATTAAACTATAACTAAACATCAACTCTTGTAGAATGATGTAGCAACACAATTTTCACTTAGACCATTAAAAAAGCATCCCTTACATAGAGGGAGCCAATTATTGACATTTACACTATAAAATTACTCCTAATTTCAAGAACTACATGTTCTTTAACTATGTTGAAAGAATTTTCAGGCCTTTCCTTTTCTATATTAAAAGGACTCATGGAAGATAAGAACATCTTTCCAATATATTTTTTGTTTAATAAAACAAAAAAATAATATCTTAGAAAAGTCACTGGGAAGTCTCACAACCCTCTTCTATTTAAAGGTTGAACTAAGTATGATCTTTGAAGCTGAATTTGACACTTCACTCTCTCTTCAGCCTTTCCAGATACACTGGAGACCATTCCTTACCTGGTTTTTTTTTTTTTTTTGCTAGAGGGGCAGTCTGCTTTCCCAGAATGGAAAACTTAATTCATGTTTCAGCACCAAAATTCACACTGGTAAAACTGCCATAGTGCTCAAGTGTGATTAATATCTAACAAAAGGACAATCCTTTGGGAGCATACTAGCTACCACCCCTAAATTATTAAGGTTACACTGAAATCCATATTTGAATAAAGTGTTGCATCCCTACCCATTTAAGAAACTTTTTAAGAAACCATGACAAGCCCAGTTCTCTCATTACAGGCATTTACTTCAACAATTTAAATCAATTTTACTAAACTAAATTTTATATTTAAAAATAAAGAGGCCTCAATTGAAAAAAGAAAATTTCCCAAAGCTGCAGCCTATGCTATGATGTTTGGCCAAGCATTCCTATCCAATATTTAAAATAAGAGTTCCATACCTGTCTTCATCACCATCAACAGGAATAGCTATGCTGAACACAGAGGTGGCGAGGTTGTTCATAGGTGTTAACTGGAGGGGGTTGGCCAGGGCATCTGCAACAGGAGGCTTCACAACAGGCTTATTTTCAGCAATGAGAGAAAGTGGTGGTTGAGGTAGGGGTTCTGATTTTCTTCTAGTATCGTCAACTTGCCCGACTAAAGGCTGGGTCTGAGTCTGAAACTGGCTTAGGTCAGACTGTGGTAGACTTGTTGGTGCGCTGTGAGTGCCTTGGGCTAAGGGCAGCCCAACATGCTGGAGGAGGCTGCTGCTCCTGCTGACTGGCGTATGGCTGCTCAGCTGCTGTGACTGGGCCAGAGGCGCGGGTACATTTGGCATAGTAACAGAAGTGGTAGACACACTAGGCACGCTTGGAGCGGGCAACGCTGCAGGCACGTTTGGAACTCCGGGCACCACGGTGTGAGGGCCACCAGGCACTGCTGACAGCTGACCACTGCCACCGATCTGCGGCGGAGGCACCGACGGGGACTGCCCGGGCCCCGCAGGACCCATGCCCTGCTGCACCACGCCTCCCACAGCAGCCGGGGGCACACCAGCTGGCTGACAAAGCGCGGCCTGCCCGCCCTGCGTAGGTCCCGGCCCCGGAGCCACAGCTTCACTGGGCTGAGGAGACGCACTCACTAGCTGCGCGGCCGCCGAGGCGGGGTTCTGGCCGGCGCCCAGGGGAAAGCTGGACGCGGCGGAAGGGGTCGCTCCGGCGCTGGTAGATGAGGGCTGCGCGGGGCTCGGAGGCTGCAAGCCGGACACGTGCTGCTGCAGGTACTCACTCTGGCCGGAGGGCTGTGCCGGCAGCAAGTGCCCAGGCGGCATCTGAGGCTGGGGGTACGAGAAGTGCTGCGGGTGCTGCGCGGCAGAAGCGCCGCCGGCCGGGCCAGGCTGCGGAGGCAGGGGCACAGCCGGCTGCGCCAGGGCTACATTCGTTGGCGGCAGGACCTGTCCCCCGGGCCCCGGAGGGGCGCCGCCCGGCCCGGCCCCCTGGAGCTGGCTCGGCGGTGCGGCTGCCATCATGGGCTGCGGCCCGGCAGAGGCTCCAGCGAACGGCGGCAGCGGAGCCGAGCTTGGAGCCACAGCCCCACCTACGGGCGGCGGCGGCTGCGGCTGCCCAACGCTGAAACTCTGCGGCGCGGCCGGAGCGGGCTGGCTCATCTTCTCCGACGGGGGTGGCTGTGACACAGCAGTCGAGGAGCTGTCAGTTCCCGAGTCGGGCCCGTGCGCCCCCTGCATGGAGGCCACCACCACCACCACCGACCCTCCGGTGGCTCCCAGGCCGCTGTCCCGCTCAGCAGTCTGGTCGAAGGTATTGCTATGCCGAATGCAGTCCCCTGAGCGGGTCAGGACGCTGCTGTCCGAGTCCCGCTCGTAGTACTCCATGCACGTCCATCGGCCGCGGCGGAAGGGTTCCCCGCTGCCGTGGTCTAGCTTGATCACACGGAAACGAGAACTACAAGTGGTGGGGGGCTGCGCTGGAGGGGCCGTCCCTGGTCCGCTGGACGAGCCCGCCACTGGGGGGCCGCCGGGTGCCCCCGAGGTGGGGGCCGAGGTGGCGGCCGCCGCCAGGGAACTGGAGAGTGCACCGGCCACGCTCCGGGCTGAAACGGCTCCTCCTCCGTTGGCGGGCGCAGCCGCCGCGGCCGCCAGCTGCCCGTCCAGGAGGAGGTTCGGGGAGACAGTCCCGGGAGTCTCCGTGTCCCCAACATTGTTGAGCGTCTCTTCAGAGGAGCTGCGCTCGCAGACCTCCTCAGGGCCGTAATCCGTGGCTCGGGAAACGTCGAATATCTCGGAGGAAACGTCCTCAGTGCGTGACTCGTCCGGGTCGTCCAGGCTCTCGGTGTCCTCTGTGATGCTAGTGGCCACCTGGGCAGTGGTGACACTGGTGATTTGGAAGCAGCTCTTCTTCTTGGCCGGCATCTTGGACATGGTGAAGAAGGCTGGCGAGCAGCGAGGACCGCGGCTCCTCGGGGATCCCACTGGAAACCGCGGAGGGCAGCGCAGGGCCCGCAGACAAAGTCCACTTCGCGCTGGTGCGAGGCCCGCCGCCCTACGAGTCACGGGCTGCTGCGGCCGCCGGGCGAGGCATCCTCCTCTCGCTTCCTCCTCGCCTCCTGCGGCGGCTCCGCCTTCCTTTCAGTCCCGCGGCCGCGGCGCCGCAATTCAATCCCAGCGACGGCGAGCGCGGCGGCAGGGGCGGGCCGGCGGCTTCCTCCGGGCGCGGGCCGCCGCGGTCAGTCCAGCTCGGCGCTCGGCACTCGGCGCGGCCGCAGGCCCGGCGGGGGCGGAGTGGGAGGCGCGGGCGTCGGCGGCGCGAGGGGCGGCGCTGCCCCGCTCCGGCTGCTCCGGCGGCGGCTCTTAGGAGGGTCGGCGGGAGAGTGCGGAGCCGCGGGCTGCTGGGCGGCGCGGAGCCGCGGCCCGCCCTCCCGGCTCAGCCGGAGCGCGGCCCCAGAGACATGTCGCCTTCTCCGGCGGAAGCCCGCTCCGGGGGAGGGAGGCCGCGCGGTCCTCCCCTGACGGGGGAGCCACCCGCGGGCGGCGGCGGCGCGGCCTCCCCTCGCGGCTCCCGGGAGAGAGAGGGGCGGCGGCGGCGGCGGCGGACGGCGGGCCGGCGGGCGGAGGCGCCCGGGCTGCGTGAGGGAGCGGCGGTGCCTCCCGGCTCCTCCTCAGCGCGCCCGCCTCGGAAACGCGGAGAAACTGAAATTCAAACTGCTGAAGCGGCGGCTGCAGCTCCCTCCCCTCGGCCAAGATGGGGCTGAAATGGCCGCGCCAGGGATGCTGGGAGGAGCAGCCGCAGGCCCGCTGCCGCCGCCGCCGCCGACTAAAATGCCGCCGCTGCCGCAGCCGCCGCCAGCGCCGCAGCCGCCGCCGTTCCGTGACGCACCGGCGTCGTGACGTCACCGCCCCGCCCCCTCCGGTTTCCTGCGGAGTTGCGCGTGAAGGCCGCGGGGGAGGGCAGTGGGCGGGGCCAGGGGTTAGAAAAGGGGAGCTGTTTCTTTATTTAAAAAATTTTTAAATTTAAAACGTGCGCCGCAGGTTCCTTGAGAGTTGAGGAGCCGGAGGCAGCTACCATTCCCAACCTCGAGGAGCGCCCCGCGCGTCGTCGGCTGTCCCACTCCGTGGGTGGCGAGGCTGAGGCCGGAGGCCGGGTGTGCCCCGTCAGTCTCCGCGGAAGGGTCCTGAGAAGTGAGTGCCAGAGGCACCGGCCGTCGCCCGACGGCAGCCCGCCAGACCGACCCCAAGCGGGCCCCTCGGGCTGGAAAGCCTGCCGCCCGCGGTGGCTTCGGGGCCGCTGCCCGGGCGACGTGGATTCCCGGACGGGGAGTTCCCGGATCCGCTGGGTTCCAGGGGGAAGAGTCCACTTCAACTCCTGAGGCTGTTTTCACTTTCAGCACGAAGTCAGCTGTGGGTTTCGTGGGCGCAGAACCTGCAGTGCTCAGAGTCGCAGGTCTGCCTTTTGTTTACTCTCAACTCCTGGGCTCCGGATTGGGCCACGAATTGACCCTGACGGTCAGACAGCACTATTCCTTGTCCTGGCAGAGAGCAGCTATGAAAGTACTGTGATTCTATTATCTCATAGCTACTTTCAGCAAAAGAAGGTGGTAAGGCTGTCCTTTTAAACAATGGTAGCTCTTGAACTTTGACATACCAAAGCAGTCCTCCTTTAGGTAGGACCCAAGAAAGCTTGATGGAAATCAAGAGTTCATCTCTATTGTAGCTTCAGAAATCAAATCAAGACTTACATAAATCAGTACATCAACTGTTCTAATCAGTTCTTTGAAAAATAATTTTGAAAAATAAAAAGACTTTTTATCCCAAAACATGTTTTGAGAATTAAATTTGTACAGAATTTGTAAAGTCTTTAGATGTATTTATAGAGATAGTTTTTTGTTTTTAACTCAGTATGCCCTTCAAACCCAACTGACAGAGGTCAGGATGTGAAATAAGACCACATAATAACATCCCTGTTTCTTAAGGGGGTAGGAGAGTAAAGAGACAAAGTGTAACATTATGCTGCTATTGTGGCAGAGATAGCTAATGGAATGTTTCATTTCCAAATCTGCAGTTTTACTTATTGTTAGAGATAATTTTTCATCAATAAATTAGATGAACTGGTTAAATCCTATATGAAATTATTAAAAAGTTAATTTAATTTTGAATTGATTTACCAGATTGTTAAAAGTGATTTTTAATGGGTGGTGTTGACTGGGAGGTTTTTGGAAAAGTAAATATCATATGCCTGTTTGTTCCATTACATTATGTTATTAAACTTCTTGATTATTTGCCATGATACTCTTAAAGCACACATTTAAAGGGGAAAAAAAGTAATCTGTAAGACCATGTCTCCTTAAAGAATATTTATCTATAGGATTTATTATGAAATGAAAGTAAAGATAAAGCTAATTTAAGAAAGATCAAGAAGTAAGCTCCATTCTGGTACAGAGAGGTTAAAAGACATTTTAGGATTATAAAATTTAAATGTTTCACATAGATACTTAAGGATTTGTGTGCATGTGTGTGTGTGTGTGTGTGTGTAAACTAATAGTTCTCTTTGAACATAGTGTTTTCCAGAAGTTTAAAGATCCTACCTTCTTTTGTATCTTGTTCTTTAAAAATATAGAACTCAGGAGGCTGAGAGAGGAGGATCACTTAAACTCAGGACTTTTTGAGGCCAGGCTGGGCAACACACTGAGACCTTATCTCTTAACTAACAAAACCAAAACCAACCAACCAACCAAAAAACAAAACAAAACCCTGGTTTAAAAAAAATGTAGAGAATTTATTACACTGATCTGTTAGGAAGAATTGATAAGAATTCTGATTGTTACAATAAGTTTGAAATCATGTACAGAGGACTAAAAGTGGTACTGCTATATCCAAATTACAAAAGAACATCCAGTTCATAGTTGGTCCACAACAAACTAAAAACCTTCAATAACTAATCAAAATGACAGAATGTGGGACGGACACACAAGTACCTTGCTGGGTGTATAGATAGTTGTTAGTAAGTACAATGGGACCTGACTCACTAGAACTGGAGAGGTCCCTGAAGACCCTAGCGCTAAGGCTAGGGTCTTAATGCAGCTACCCTGACTTCATACCTGCATCCACAAACCCTAGGTGAAGCTGAGGAAATCCTTGATTATGGTTTCCAGAGCCCCAGCTTGATCATTTGTCCTACATCTGGTACTTCCCTCAAAGATTTCAAATTGCAGCAGATTATGGGAAGTACATTTAGGAAGAACAATGTGGGGGAAAACCCACTAAAAAACCAAGGACTATTTTCACTGATGAAAAAACACTACTTCAGCAAGATCTTCTCATCATTCATAAACATCATACCCTTACACTACTAGGTTATTATCTAACCATATCAGTACCAGATGGTGAATTATAGTCCCAAAATCCTGAAATCTGAGTTACAGATAGAGATACAGAAAACCTGATTGCCCCCATGATACCTATTATATTTAAAATAACAATGATATATTAATCTAAACACTCTTGAGCCAGCAAAAAGAAACTAATACTATTTTGGTAGAAATTAAGGAACTGGCTAGGCTAAGAGAAGTCAACCTTTAGCACTTACGCTGTGACATTTACTGTTCATTCCCTGCATATATCAGGAACTGGGCGGCCTATATCTTGGCCATAAAGTTTTTCTGGGGTTTAGAAATAGTTTACGTTTTCATCACCAAATTGTTGGAATAATACAAAGTGAAGGAGTCATTTTCAGGTTCTGAAAAGCATTGCTAGAAGTAAATCTCAGTTGTCTAAATCAGTAGTACTTGATCTGTTTCTGTGATTTTCCTGGTGTTCCATTTCTGGAACAATATCATATTAAGAAACCTTTGCAGTGAGACCATCGTGTGATATTATCCAAAAATGGGGAAAAAAAAAAGGGCAGTGAAAGAGAAGGCAGGCTGAAGAAACCCCAGGACCACTTTATGAGGAAAGTGCAATCTGTTGGAGGTGTGCAAAGTCTTACTTGAGAATGAGGTGTTTAAGATTTTCACATTTAAGAAAACTTCTGTTAGACTCAGAGTTTGATAGACTATGAAATGATGATGTCCTTTTTTTTTTTTTAATGATGAAGATTTCCTTGAGTCCCATGACTTTTGAAGTTCAGGCAAAATGTACCACTTGGGTGGAAGAAAAGGATGCATTTTGAAATAATAAAAAATACAATGTCCTTTTACAGCCTGTTTTATTTCATCATGAAATTTGGTTTACAATCTTAGAAAACTAAAATCTTAGTCCTCCACAGGACTTTAGCGTCTATCCTAAATGCTTCCCTGTAAGGCAACATGAGTAGAAATCTGTTAATGACTCCCGTACTTCTTCTTTTGCATATAAGGTATGATACCTCTGGGGATAAAATTAAAGAAATCTACATGGCCTAATTGGAGAGATCAGAAGTAAGCAAATTCTGGCTTTGCTCTAAATCTGTTTCATGATTGCTGATGAGTCTTTTAGCCCCTCAGTGTCCCCATTCCTAAAGAGAAATAGTATTGTAGTGAAGAGGCATTCCAGTACAAAGCTTCCAAAACAGTGTGTGTGGGGGGGAATAAGCCACATGGCAGCGCTTTGTTATCTTTGGAAGAAAAGATAACAACTCCAAGGGATGCTGATGGAAGTACCGTTTTCAACACCGTTTGTTAAATTAAAAAAGAAAGCTGTCACTAGCTATTTGTGGTTGTATGAAGAAGTTGTTCTGTCATAGATGAGCTAGCTGTTAGCAGATCTGCAATGGCATATCCTGTGATACAGCAAAGCATCACTGTGTATTCATTCTTGTATATCAATTTGCTGTATTCACAGGTGTGATTATGTATTGCTTACAATGATGGTATGCCTGTAATTTTAAGTTGTAACTTCAGCACTCATGGAAGAATATTGAAAGACATTGCTAATTTCTAGACTTCTGGGTTATGAGTCCTTCTGTATGTTATTATTATCAGCTTACACTGATTTTTTTTTTAAAAAAAAAAACATGTTTGAATGTAGAAACTTGTATGAGTTGAATTTAGATGTGAAGGAGGGTCCAGATATTTCTGACTGATAATCTGAAGGTCACTCTAACCTGGCTGATTAGGTACCAAGTATTGAAAGGCAAAGATAGACTTGACTACCCTGTATTTCCAGTTACATTTTAATTCCAAAGTAACTAGCTCTTTAGTCACTGAAAACAAAACACTTTTAGCCTCTAACTTTAGAATACATGAAATCCTACTTTGAAAGCATTCATACTCATTAAAAGCTCAACTCCTGATCCATGTTTGCATAAGGATTTGGGTATTACTTAAAATAGCCATATAACGAGCTACTTCTTAGCAAATTAATACTCACCTCCCCATCCTTAACCTGGGATATTTAGAAGAGAAGGAAGCCACTAAGCTGAAGACACTGGAGGGAAATACAAAATCAAGATGAAAAGTTAACCTTAAATTCTAATCTGGGCCATCAAATTTCTAGTGAGTAATAGTAATAGTATTATTTTGATACCCACTTTGTGACAGCTTCCCATTTTTAAACTAAGTTGGCTAGATATAGATATATTTTCATCTTCTAATGTTTAAAATTTTTATCTTTTGCCCCATATTTTTTCTGGATTTGGATACTAATCTTTCTTCTTGGCATATTGCAATGGTTCTAACCTCCAAGGAAGAAAAATAAACCCCTCTGATAAAAATACATATTTTCAAGAAAGATAAATTATGTGGAGATGATTCATTCATATTATTCAAGTATTCACCAATGAACTTCCTTAACCACTGTGATCAAAATAATTTTGCCTATCAATATTTCATTTGAAATATTTTATTTTGGTGTAAAAAAGACCTCATGATAGCACCAAACTTATGTCTTGAACAACCAGCACCAAATGTAAAACATAATACTAGTTCTGCTTATTCATTCATTGATCATACATGTAGAAGCCTACTATGTGCTGGACTTGGTGAGAACAGTTGTGAACAGTTCTGAACTAGACAAGAAAAGTTCTTGTTCTGATAGGTCTAGTATTTTAGGAGGGGAAATCAATGCCAAGGACATAAAGAAATGTAGTAGTTTCAAATATTCATAAGTATTAAGAAGAAACAGAACAGCAACACAAGGGCACTGCCCCTTGGCTGAGTGTCTACAGGTAGGCTTGGGAAGGGCTCTTTGATCCAAGGACAGGCTCATCCGTAGGCGGGGAGGGGCTTTTTAGAAAGGGAGACTGGCAAGGACATTGCCTCCTGGTGGAAGCCATCATAACGGGCAGGGACTGGGAGAGGCAGGAAGGGGCAAAATGATGTGAAACTTGTTAGTGGAGAGAAGGAGCATGTTCTCTATTTTAAACATAATAGGAAGCCACAGAGGTGGATAAGCAGAGGATTAAGTGATCTGACTTGGATTTAAAAGGAATCCTTTGTCATCTTCTAATACATACTATGTTTTATATTATGTTTGTCAAACATCTTTAAAAATATATTAAATATATTTATAGGGCCATAATATTTGTGTCATACCAAAATGGTAGGAATATTCAATAATCTAAGTGACATTTTGAATCAAAATATTCAATAACTTTGTAGCAAAACTAAGTACCTGTAGGAGAGATATCTTTTTCTCTATGAAACCCCCAACTCTAAGTTAAAAGCAGCAATTTTGATTACTTGAGATGAAATTAAAATGTCCTGCTTTTTCTTCCCCCAGTACTAGGGATTGAACCTAGGGGTGCTGTACTACTGAGCTATATCCCCATCCATTTTTATTTTTGAGAGAGGGTCTCCCTAAATTGTTCAGTTTGAACTTGAACTTGCCAACCTCCTACCTCAGCCTCCTAAGTAGCTAGGATTACAGTGCCACCCACACCTGCCTGAAATGCCTTACTTTATTTATTTTTGGTTTTTTAGTGGTGCTGGGATTAGAACCCAGGGCTTGTGCATGTGAGGCAAGCACTCTTCCAACTGAGCAATATCCCCAGCCTCAAAATGCCTTACTTTATAAAAAAGTGAATAATAAGTCATTTCATATAAATGTAATTATTAGATAAGTGTGATAGAACCGCCTAATGAGAACTTCCAACAAGTAGAACTAATTTTGGGGAGGCTGGGATTAAGTGCCATTTTTTTTCAATGAGATAAAAATACATATAGACAGGTCCAGGGACACTTTGAAGTGTTCAGAGACGTGTTTTGGTGTTACTGGGTCACTTTTCTTTTAGAAACCACTTGGAAGGAACACCTGAGCAGCAGGTGTTGGCACTGGCTTCAGGGCTATTTCTTTATGACTGAGGTCACATTCTGAGGGACTAACCTGGGTACTTGGTCCACATCTCCTTTTCTCTCCTCCCAATTCCAGGCCTAAGTGTATAAAAGTTCAGTTTATTCTTACCAAGGCAAAACTCAAAGAGAGTCACGGGTCTGTGAGCTTCAGTAGAGACAGATGCATAGACTGTGATTTTCTCTGGAACACACATGGTTCATCTGTTTTCCTAGTGGAATGTGGGAGAAGAGACACCCAATGCTCTGTACGATAGTCCCCTGTGGGAATGTAACAGGCCTCTATACATTCCAAACTGAAAGGAGAAGAAAGTTTGCTTATCTCATCCAGTACTTTTAATATATGTTGATTATAATTTGATAAGTTGATGTTTCCACATATGATTATACAGCATTAAGATTAGAAAATGAAAAGGGAAGTGTGTCATAGTTTCAGTGCAGATTCTTTGAAAAGTGTACATGTTTCTTTGTTGCACTTTTGTTAAGTATCATTCTAAAACTCTTGGTTTGTTTTGCACCTTAATTGTGAAACTCACAAAGACTGAACGTATCACCTTGCAATAGCACTTCTTATGGATGGACAAACATTGCCCAAACTTCATAGTCTACCTTATTAATGAATTTTACTTCTAGTTAAATCTTATTTTCAAAAATTAAAACCATTTTGAAGGTGAATATTTTTCAGTATTTGATGAGATCTTAAAAAATGTTAAACATGGTAGAATAACAAGTGGAAAGGGGCTGGGGCTGTAGCTCAGTGGCAGAGCACCTGCCTCGCATGTATGAGGCACTGAGTTCAATCCTCAGCACCACATAAAAATAAACAAATAAAGATATCAAAAAAAAAAAAAAAAAGAATACCAAGTGGAAAACAATACTGTGCCTCACCTTTGAAAGAAAAGTACACATATACACAAGAAAGTAATGTGGGCAAAAATGTGCCAGAATTTTAATAATGGTTAACTCTGAGTGATGAGATTTGGGGCTTTATTTAAAAAAAATATTTTTGCAAATTCTCGACTATTTTTATACTCTATTTATTATATATAGTATATATAATATATATATATACTAAAATATGTATCTATAGACTCTAGACTAAATCAAAGGCATTTTGTAAAGGTGTGACAGTCAAGACTACAGTTTCAGTGAGATGTGGCAGATGGCACTCAGAAAGGCTATCCAAGGATAAATCACTCCTTGGGAATGCCATCAAAGATAAATATTAGGGTGATTAATGCCTTTTCAGTTGAATCAAACTAATGCAGAGAAACTTTTAAGAGTTTAGCAAGGAATTAGGAGGGCATAAAGGACAGAAAATCATTAAAATAGGAGAAGTGGAGTTGAAAGAATAGGATGTCAGGAAACCTTTGTTCTGTTGTAGGCAGTCTTCCTTCTGGATGTATGTCCTTGAACAGGTCATGACCTCTCTGGTCTTGGTTTCTTTAACTGGGAAGTAAGGAGGTTGAACAAGAGGATGACTATTTTTAGTGCTATGATTTTATGAATCTAGATTCCCAAAGGACATGTTTAAATTTTTGGTTTTACAGGAGAAAGTCAGCATATAAATGGGCCTACACACTGCCTATGCCGCAGCCCTGGTGACAGCTGAAGGAAGCTGATCCTTGCCTGGTGCCCCTTCCCTGTCTTCGCCCTGCTCTTGGATGCACTCCTCTGCATTCTGGGATAATGAGGCGATGGCCTTCATCACTGAGGGGCTCTTGTTCTTTTGGAGATCTGCTAGCAGGATATCAAGGGCAGTGGCACCCAGTGCAGTGGGTATTCCTGCCCTCCTCCCTCTTCTCTGCCAGGCTGAGACTCTCGGGGTGACGCCCCTGCCCAGTTACAGCTCCTACCAGATCTCCTTCCATGGCTTCAGCTTTTGTTCATCCTCAGTGTTCCTTGTGGGATCTCCTAACTCTGACCACATTTCTGTGATTATTATTTTCATTAATTTGTCCAAAATCCCCCTTTGAACTGTGCTTCCGATATCCTGCCAGGACTGGGCGAATAATACATTCAAGGGATTCATTTTTCTGATTCCCACGACTTTGTTCATACCCAGTCTTTCCCATCTCATTTAGGGTAGGGGCCTAAGCCCTGACAATGACCCTCTGCTCCAACCACCTCTGTCTCCTTGTTCTTCTTCCACCCCACTGAAGGACCCCACATAGAACCTCTATGCTAGCCATGCTGTCTGCTGAGTCCCTGAGCTATCTGCCCGGCTAATGTACTCACCTTCAAGTCTGAGCTCAAGGTCAGCTTTTCAGTGAGTCCTGCCCTAAGTACGGCGAGGCTGCAAGCCTCCCTACCCTGCTTTTTCTTCTTTCTATAGCACTTATATTTTAGCATACTATTTTATTTATTACTTATTTTGTTTATTTATCTTTCCATACTAAAATGGATTACTCCAAAAGGGAAAGAATTGTCATATATCTTACTCATTCTTATATCCCTGGAGTCTGTGGCAGAGTGTGGCACATGTGAGAGTCTCAGCAAATATTGTGTAAACGAATGAACTTTTCATAACACTGTACAACATTTCACTAAGTATTTTGGAAGTAAAGAAATAAGCGTGTCTAACATCAAGGAACATTGGTACACTGGGAAATTCTCTGCAAAGACAGATTTTATTCGTTTAAGCATGTATTTTGAAGAAGAAAAAATAGATCATTTTAATTATTAGACAAAGAAGGTTTCTTTACCTTTTTATTAAAGCATTTCCTTCTTTGTAAAAATTTTAAAAATTGCTGGATATGGTGGCACACACCTGTATTTGCAGTGACTCAAGAGGCCGAGGCAGGAGGATTGAAAGTTCAAGACCAGCCTCAGCAACTTAGCAAGATCTTCTCTTAAAATAAAAAAATAAATAAAAAGTACTGGGGGTGGAGATCAGTAGTAAAGTGTCACTGAGTTCAATCCCTAGGACACACACACACATTTTTTTTTTCAGAAAATATTGCAAGCTACATATTGGATCATATACAGAAGTTTAAAGAATACAGTATTTTTAGTGTTCTACAGACAGTAGAAGAGAAAAGAATACACATTACTTGACATTAGCCATTTTTAAACATATTTTATTCAGGAACATTGAGGTTTTTAAAATATTTGGTATAGCAGTTTAAGTAACATTTCCTTTACCTAGAAAAATCTAATAAATAGAACTATTCTAAGGGTAAACAGTTCTTATTTAGTATTGTGAGTGTAGGCATATAGATAAATCACTGTAGAAACAAACTATTGGAAAAAAGTTTTCATTTTGAGTTCCCGGAGTCTAAGTGCTCTGGCTTAATGAATACCTAGGTTTGTTTTTTTTTTAATGTCTTTTATGGGCTCTTTGGGTTTTGTTTTCCTCTTCTGTTTGGTTTGACTGCTCTCATTTACATACTTGTTCTCATTAGGTTTGAATTTCAGTGCAGGCCCCCTCTGCAATGGGAACAAATGTCTCACCATGTGACCCAACTTTCCATTACACACTGAGGCATGTGCCCTCCCAGAGGCAAAGCATCCATAACTGGTACACAAGAGAGGGAACCATCACATAAAAGAAGTCAAATTTGAGGGCATTTTTCCTTAGTGTTAATATAGTTTCACCATAATAATAATTCAGAATAATCAGCTAATGACCACAAATGAATTATTTTTAAAACATCGTTTCCTTGGCATAAAATACCTAACGTTTCTAATTAGATGGTAATTTTCATAGCCACCATGGCATTTGGTATGTCCTAACCACCTTTCATCAGAAGTCTTCAGACCCTGGGAAGAAGCTCATTACACCCTGAAACAGTTCTGGGTATGAAGAACAAGTTTGGCTGATGTTCTGTATCCATTTTTAAAAATTTTTTTATTTGTCAATGGGCCTTTATTAGTTAATTTATTTACATGTAGTGCTGAGAATCGAACCCAGTGTCTCACATGCTAGGCAAATGCTCTACAACTGAGCCCCAGCCCCAGCCCCATTCTGTATTCACTTAGATGCTGTATTGTGTGGCAAAGATTTAAACTGCACTAGGAGACTTCTCAGTAATGCTTCAGCCAAGTAGGAAGCAGAGGCAGCAGGAGAGATTCAGAAGAGCTGAAAGTCAATCCCCAGGTAAGAGTCTGGGCAGAATTCTGAAACTCATTGTTTTATTCTTTAAAAACTAAGTAAATAAATGAATTGTACAGGCTACTCCAGTAGTAGGGTCACTATTAATATCCACAAAAATCACTCGTTGTATTTCCAGGGAGCTCTATGAGATTATTTTTCTGGTGGCATGTATTATTTTACTTTTGGCTAGAAAGTCAAGGTAGAACAGTATTAAGAATAGCTGTCAATAAATTGAGAGTATAGTTCAGTGGTGGGGCACTTGTTTGGCAGTAGGAGGTCCTGGGTTCCTATTCCCAGCTCTGAAAAAAAAAAAAAAGAATAGCATTAAATAAGTGTAAACCTCATCATAGGTCTTTTCATATCTCTGGTCAGACCTTCTACACATGGAGCACTTTATGATCGTCAGACCTTACCATGCATTATATCTTTGGGTCCTTGTAAACCTATATCTGTGTGACCTTTGGCAGGTCACTGAGCCATAGCTTTGACTTCTGTTTGGTAAGCTAGATTGAATAGATGCCCTCTACCATCCTTGGGAATGCTTCAGAATTAATAACAGAGTACTTGAGCACATTGTGACCTCTTTCAAAGAAAAGCATTGTTACAATTACAAATCTTTATCATCTTTGTAGCTTAGGAAACTAAAATTTAAAGAGATTAAGTAAATTGGCCTTAAGTATTTAACCACATGAGTCTCAAGAAACACACAGAATTATAGATTAAAAGGTTGATTTTTATAGTTTAGGTAAGAAATTTGAAATTTAATTATATAGGGCAAAATATTGCCTCATAAATAGAGAATGGAACTTTCTAAACAGTATAATCAGATATTCATTCTGAGCCATGAACTCATTAATTTTAATTAACTGTGTCAAACTGAATATGATTTCATCAGTTATTGGTTAGCATTCAGGCTACATATGACAACTGATGAAAAGATACCAACTTGGAGTTGATTAATCCCAGAGTTATTTTGAATTATATAGGCTGAAAAGAGAAATAGGAAACATTTTTTGTTAAAAATAATATTTTCCAAATATATATTCAGAATAATATTGCATTAGCATAATTAAAATGATTATCCTTGCCTCCAATATTATTTCATGTAACTTAGACATTAGACTAAAATCTTAAGAATATTGGATATTTTATAAAATGTTTGAGTTTGAAGGGAATGATATCCCCTACCTTGAATTACTGAGATTAATTATAAATATTATGACCTAAATCCATATGATTGAAATATTATTTGTATTTAGTAAACATTAAGATCAGAAAATGATCATTTGAAATATTTTAAATTTTTTTATAATGGAAAATGAAAATACACAAATATTTCAAACATTTGTAAAAATAGAACTGCCTAGTGGATGATAACACTGGCATGATCTTCTGGGCTCTCAGAAGAGACAGAGACAGTGGGGAGCAGGGAGAGGTGGACCCGTGTCAACCATGAGCCAGGAAGAGTGGTAGGTGCTTTATGGACATGTCTTCTTTGAGCTTTGTGGGATAACTACATGGGATAAAGAGGAGCCATTATGGGGATTCTTGTTTTGCTTGGAGACCTCAGGCTGTGGAAGCAGGTAAGGGATGGCTGGCCAGTGGAGAAGCAAGGTGGCTGCTGGGAGGTTCTTTCCTGAGGAGTGAAGGGGCAGGAGGGCTGCTCCCTCTGTGAGAGCAATGGACCAGGTAGGCCTGGGGTGCCACGGCTGAGTGAGCAGGAATGGTGGGCACCATCACTGTGCTTGGACAAGTTTCTCTGGAGGACTTTCTATTTCCTTTATTAAAGAGTGGGCCTTTGTAATATTAGATGAAGATTTTATTTTTTTCTGTTCTTAAAAAAAAAAAAGGTGGTGGTGGTGGCCTGTCATTCTATTTTAATTCAAATGCAGATGTGTCTTTATCTGGAATGTATGTGTAACTGTGTTGGAATTAGACTGTCCAGAGTCAGACTATCTTCACACAGCAGAGGAGCAAATTCCCGGGATACCAGGCGGTGCTTTCTGTAGACTGCCACTGTCTCCTGTCCCAGAGAAGAGGACACTTGCTTCCAGCCCCAGCTCTGTAAGGGGCAGCTCACCTCACCCCTCTGGGACCCTGTTTTTCTTCCTCTAGAAATAAGGAGACTACACCCCACAATCCTAGACCCCCTTTCCACCTTTCTGTTCTGCAGTTGCCTGAGACAGAAATGGCAGCTTATTCCTGAGGCTTCTTAGGAGAAAAAAGCCCCAAACAGCTACCTTCCACAGTAACAATCTCTGCTCCACACATGTTGGTGTTCCAAAGATTTAAAGTTTTTAAAGTTCATCAATTCTGTAGACTCTGAGGGAGGCAGGGCCATTGATATTTCCAGACAGCATTTGACTGTTTAGCATTGTTAGAAAATATTTCTTTTCTTTTTTAAAGAGAGAGAGAGATAGAAAATTAATATATATATATATTATATTAATATATATATAAAATTAATATATATATATATATATATATATATATATATTAGTCTTCCGTGGACACAACATCTTTGTTTGTATGTGGTGTTGAGGATCAAACCCGGGCCGCACGCATGCCAGGTGAGCGCGCTACCCCTTGAGCCACATCCCCAGCCCAGAAAATATTTCTTAAGGTGAAATTTTTCTAGGAGTGAATTCAGTTTTTAAAATATCTCATTTTGAAATTTGAAGTAAACGACTTGTTTGTGGTATCCTATTCAGGTGCTTTTTAAACCACAAATAATCTGGTCCATCACTCACAAAATTACTCTCCATCTCAGAAGTTACTTTAGGGACCTTTGTTGCTGTATGAAGGGGAACAGATAGAGCTTTTTATTGTTGTTTGTGTTTGTTTTGCAGTGCTAGGGATGAAACCCGGGCCTCACATATACCGGCAAGTGCTCTGCCACTGAACTACACCCCTAGGCTCCGGATGAAAGTTTAAATGTTACAATATTTCAGTTATCCCAACATATATTACTTGATGAATATATGCTAAATGGAAACATTTTGCTATAGTTTTACTTCATACTTTTATATTGTAAATTTTTAAGTTCAAGAATGGATAGATAATTTTGATGAAAAAAAAACAGAAAAATTTTTAATTATGTGAAAATGCCCATTCATCATCTTCCCGAGGTGACACCTGCTCTGTAGCCCTAGGTCGAGTTCCTGCTGCCTTGATAAGCACTACTCTTCTTGTTTAAGTGACAAGGATGAGTAGTCCATGCTCCGCGGTCCTGGAAAATGAACAGTTAGCGGAAGATGCTTGTAGCCCATCTGAAAGAAGAGAGCTTATCAAGTTGTTTCTACTTGATGATCTTGTTTGAACCCATTGGGTGGTATTATCTGCTTTTACACATGGAGGACACCGAGTCTCGTGGGCGTAAAGTTATTTTAATGGTCATCTTGCTGTAACTTGCTCAGTAATTTTTGTCCTCTTAATCAAGACCATGCCTGTCTTCTTCCCTCGGGAGCCCCAGTGCCTAGCATAATACTTGGCATATAATATCAGTGGCGCTTAGCCCCTGAGCCACATCCCCATCCTTTTAAAAAATATTTAATTAGAGATAGAGACTCACTAAGTTGCTTAGGGCCTCACTAAGTTGCTGAGGCTGGCCTTGACCTTGGGATCTTCCTGCCTCAGTCTCCTGTGCCAATGGGATTACAGGCGTGCACTACCATGCGTGGCAATGTCAATACATACTTGATGGATTAGTAACTGCTGGATTATTAGTTGTATCAAAGAAATATGGGCTGGTAGAGGATTAGCAGTGCAGATCTTCTTCCCCTCCAGCAAGGACTCCTGCACTGTGCCTTGCTCCCTTTCACTCTTTCTGTTTAGTATTAACAGGATAGACGCTGGAGGTCTGGAAAAAGAATCATGTAGCATCTGATTTTTTAAATAAGGGGAGAGATTGCCTTTGAAAAGTAGAAACTGAACATCCTAGAAAAAAAAACACTAGGATCAATCTCCCAGAGCTCAGACACTGGGAAATCCAACCGCAAAAAGCATTTTCTTTACAAAGAAGCAGTTATGTCGTGTGTATCAAACTTTCCCCTTTAATGGCCTGGAATCATTTTAAATTGGCCATTAGCAGTGATGGCAGCAAGTCTGAGAGTCTAGAAGTGTATTTTGTGCTTTATCAGTAATTTGGATGGGATTTGTGAAGCTCAACATGGCTGATCCTAAGAGGCAGGGTTATTAGCACTTCAGAATGGAAGAATGGAATTAAAATGACCTTGAAAAAATGAAGTTAATTCTAAATAGGAACACACCTAGGCATGAAAGACAGATGTGATAACTGCAATGTACAACTGGGGTAGAAAGGAATTTATAGCACCCAAATTCAGGAATTGCAAGCTAATTCTTATATTACAAAGAACTGCTACAAACTATTACAAGAATATTCTGGTTAGTTTAAGAGATTTGCAACACATTGTATGAAAGTCAGGTGATGAAGAGTAACTGAAATTGGGAATATGAAAACATAGAGAAGAAGTTGAATTTCAGTCACTTAAGTTCTCCAATAATTTTGCCCCTCGAATACTCAGTCTTAGAAGCTACTCCAGGATGTGCTCCACCAGAATGAGGGAACACAGCAATTCAGAGGGAGACAGCAGGTACAAGAGACAGGCAAAGGCATTCCTAGCACATGAGGAAACCTTGAGACTAGGTCAAGGCACATTATCAGGAGTGAGCAGAAATTATTTTTTTAAGAAATGAAAATGAAAGAACTTATGTGTTTGAATATTTTTTTTAAAGGTTAACAGTTGATGGGGAGTTTGGGTTAAATTAGTGACAGTACACAGAATGTTTGGCAAAACAAACAAAAACTGACTCCAGGGCAACATAGCTTTGAGCCAAAAGGGAAAGAGTTACAGTGCATGTGCTACAGAGCTTAGCTATAAATAACAGCGCATCTTACAGCAGTGCAAACATGAAGTGTTCAGCTCACCGACATTTGGATATAATGAAATGGAGTGGATGAAGAGATGGGAACGGTTGGTGTGAGGTTTGGGAGGAAAGGGGATGGAGAAAGCTGTGCCCTTTTAGCTCACAGTGAGAAGATGGAAAATGCCTACACTAGAAAAATCAAATTTGTACCATAAGCGAATATAGCATATGAGTTATGGATGTCAACGCCAAAAGCACCAACCAGCCAATCAGAGGAACAGAATAAAATTGCTAAAAACTTTGCGGTTGCCTCTGGAGTGGGAAGAAATGGGCCTGGGGAAGTTCTAGGAACCACTGTTTTTTATAATAATCCCTACAAGTTGAATTCTTTAAGCTATAGGCACATATAACTTTGGTTAAAATGAACAAAAAAGAAATCAAATGACATAGCCACATGGAGACATGGTGAAGGAGTCACCCTGTGATATCCAAAAGTGGGCGGCTGTCCTGTCCTGGGGGAGGCAATGTTTGCTGCACTGTGCAGCCAGGCTCTGGATTCCATGCTGTGTCCTGGTGAGGGCTGCTCTGGAGCAGTTTTTCTTTTTCTTTTTTTGGTGCTGGGGATCGAACCCATGGCCTTGTGCATGTGAAGTAAGCACTCTAGCTATATCCCGGCCCCTAGAGCAGTTTTTTCTAGGCAGATGATGCATCTCCTTCCCTGGACTGTTTGGAACTAAGTGCACACGCCACCTGGTGAGGCTTCCACCATTGTGAGTGGGACTCGTGGGCTCCACTCTGGGCCTCAGCCGAGGATTGGGGGCGGAGACCCATATTGCACTCATGGACACAGACTGAAAGGCAAACTGCAGCTCAGACATGTGCTACTCATGTGGCCTCTGAGAATGTGCTGACCTCTCTGGGTCTTAGTTTCTTCATCCATAAAATGGGGCTGTATGATACCCACCTCAGAGCAGTGCTGGTGATTAAATGAAATTGTTTTTAAAGCACTTGGAAGATGCTCCAGATGTTTCTGTTTCCTCCTGTCTGAGGTGGTGATCTCCTCCCAGGTTCAGAACAGGAATCATTCGAATCATATGATGACGATATTTGACTCTTACATAATCATGTAGAGAATTAAAATATACATTTAAATACCTACTTATTTTTCTTTTTGTAAAAAAAAAACTATAAGTTCTCCTATCCAGAGATAGACATGCTTTAAAAACAATTTATTTGGTCAAATTATATAGCTCTTTGAGTGTCCAATTGACACAACCAGAGTGTTTTCGTGTTACATGGAGCATAGCAGGTGAGAAGACCTCGGGAAGCTCAGGGCCTTCGGGTGTTGCAGTGGTCAAAAAATGCCCCATCCAGCCAGTCTCCAATTGCTAAGCAGCCCTGAGAGACCCAGTGAATCATGGTTTATAAACAGCTATTCATAGACACAGGCATTCCCCGGGGGCATTATTTATATGAAGCTGTTAAAGAGCAACTTGATTTTTTCCCTTTGTCATGCATTGACTGTAGCACCTGACTCATGAGATGGGCAGAGGGAGGAAGTGCCGCAGTCCGGCTGCAGCAAAATAACCGGGGGGTGACGAACAACTTGTTTACGTTGATACAGCAGGAGTAGGAGCCGTTTATTGCAGGACAGGAGCAGTATTTATACATTCCACAGAGCTTATCTAATTAGTATAAACTAGATACATCAGTCAACCAATATGGAATCTCCACACTTAATGGCTCGCTTTTGTTACTTCTCAAACCACTCCCTCTGGCATTTTGCCAGGCACCATCCAGACTTGTTTATGAACTCTAACATTCCCCTGGCAAAATGCCAGGTGTTATTTTTGACTTGTTTACAGACTCTAACATTTCCCCCTTTTGTTTAATTTAAATAACGACCATAGTGGTTTTTACAGAAACACCATAAATAACCTGCTACAAACAGAAATGCCACAATACCAAGCCACTTGATGGCTCCATGCAAGAAGCCCTTGGAAAAATTATACCAGCAATGACACTGTTAGCAAAGATACCGAGTTACAATTTGTTATAGATTACAGTTTGTTGTCTCAGTCCAGGTAAAGCAGTGTCTCAATAGATTAACTCACAGTCCAGGTAAATCACAGTCCAGGTAAATTCTGCAGGCAGCTAGCTTAAATCACAGTCCAGGTAAGTTCTGCAGGCAGCTAGCTTAATCCGAAGTCTCGTCCGGTTCTCAGCTGAAATCTCAGTCCGGTTCTCAGCAACACGGGAAATTTTTCCATCCTCGTCCTCACCGGCACTGGGACGAAGGCAGGAACTCTTGCAAAGATGCTAAAGAAAATCCTGTAGCATTCCACTAAGAAAACAACCTTCTGAACAATTTAGTACATTATCTCAAGGTTTTTTTACATTTGAAATAGGCCTTAATAGTGCTCATTACTCATTAGCTTCCAGGTGTGGGAGAAACATTGTAGTTTAGTTATTGGCATTGAAAATGACCAAACATCAGGGACACCAGTAGCGTCTTCTGCTGGCTGTAGTGCCTGGGCAGCCCCAGATGGCCCTGGGGAGTGTCCCAGACTCAAACTGCTACTGAGCACAGGGAGCAAGAGCCTGCGAGACTGTGCCTCCAGGTCAGGTCTAGATTTGGGCTCGCAGCAGTGGAAGAGCTAGCTCCCCGGCCAGGAGGCGGGGAAGGGCCAGTCGCCGCCCTCTTGGAAAATTCTTGCTGCACTGTGACTGGCTTGCACACTCGGCAGTTGCCTCTCTGCTTCATGCACCCTCCGGTAACGAAAAGTATTTAGTAATAATCTTTTGCTGCAACTTTTTTTCTGATAATCCTTCTTCTTCTGAACTTTCTTTTTCTTTCTGATTTGAGTTCCTGGGCTCTTATCAACACATGCCCTAACTATTCTTGGTTCCACTGGGGTGCCTTCTTCCCTTAGTAATTTAGTTCTCACCCCTTCCATATTTTCATCACAAAGACAATACAACATTTCAAGACAAAACAAGACACAAACATACTGTATCAATCTTCTCCATTTTCTCGAAATGGCCATTTTTCCTCTCGCCCTATCTGCCTAGGGACGAGCAGATTTGCTCCCGTCCTATCTATGGACGGGCAGCTTTTTTTTCGTCACTTACCCCCGAGTGTCCCGGGGCTCCCCGTACGGGCCACCATCTGCCGCAGTCCGGCTGCAGCAAAATAACCGGGGGGGTGACGAACAACTTGTTTACGTTGATACAGCAGGAGTAGGAGCCGTTTATTGCAGGACAGGAGCAGTATTTATACATTCCACAGAGCTTATCTAATTAGTATAAACTAGATACATCAGTCAACCAATATGGAATCTCCACACTTAATGGCTCGCTTTTGTTACTTCTCAAACCACTCCCTCTGGCATTTTGCCAGGCACCATCCAGACTTGTTTATGAACTCTAACATTCCCCTGGCAAAATGCCAGATGTTATTTTTGACTTGTTTACAGACTCTAACAAGGAAGGGTCCACGGAGGGAAAAAGAGACCCTGTGCTGAGAGTGACAAAGAAGAGCTACTGTCGAAGAGAGGCCTTCCTGAGGAGCAAGCCCATGTGGTCCTCAAGTCCTCTGTACTTCAGAGGGCAAGAAAAACGGCCTGGTTGCTGAGGGGTGACCTGCCCCTTCCTGGCTTGTGCTGGTGCCTGAGTTGGAGTTCAAGATGAAACCTTGTCCATGCTGCCGCTCAGAGCTGCCTGGATAGAAGCAGTTATGTGGACAACAGGAAGCAACTACTTTCACATGGAAATCCTCCCATCCAGTGAAAGAATATATATTTTAAAATAAGTAGCAAGTAAATCCCTTCTTTCCTTTCTTCCTTCATCCTCCTCCTCCTGCTGCTGCTTCTCCTCTTCCTTCTTCTCCTTCTCCTTTCCTGTGGTGCTGGAAATCAAATCTAGGGCCTCAGACATACTAGGCAGACCCTCTATCACTGAGCTATATCCCCAGCCCTGTGAGTAAATATTTCTCATTTTCCGTGATTGGCTCATACTAAAATCGATTTCTCACTTTTGATCTAGGTGAAAGACCACTGGATTCCAATTGAGTATTATTACATTTTCTATTCCTCAAACAGGAAAAAAAAATCTTTCAATGATTCATCCATCAAATGATCAGTCCTTTTTGCATTGAGCCCCTACTGGACTCTGGGGCCACCAAGGTGACCAAGACAGAAGCTACCCTGGCAGAGCATGGATAGAGGGTGATAGTGGAGAGATGCAAACCAGATTTGCAAAGAGGCAGTGGTGGTAAGAATGGCGGCCAAACAGTATGTTAAGACAAAAGCTGGCAGGCCAGCCCGGGGCTTTCTGAGTGGGCTTCCACAGGAGAGGTGAAGTTGTGACTTGGTCTCAAAGTCCTCATGAAAATTTGGCAGTCAGCAGGGGAGATGGTGAAGGTGTTCGTGAAAGGTAGCACCGGAGCAGAACTGAGGGGCAGCAGTCTGGGGAGTGGCATGAAACTCCAGGGGGCTGGTAAGGGAAGCTTGTGGGAAGGCAGCAGGAGAAAAAAGACACAAGGTATGGACAGAGATGACAGGCTCCATGATGCATTGTCCAGGACACTGCTGGTGGTGAGGACTGGCTGGGGTGGGGGAAGCTGCTAGTCAGGAATAGTCCAGGTGAGAGGTATGGAGTTCTTTAATCATGGGAATAAGCATGTCAAGGGAGGATGGTAAGTAATTACAAATCCCCCAAACATTTGAAGTACCACGCAAAAATCCTAAGAAGATGTGAATTGTCTATCCTAACGTGGAGTCTATTGTGACGCAGCTCGTGTTGAATAAACAGTGCCCGTGGCCACGTCAGTCAGTGCACAGTGCCGTCAGCATCAGGAGCGTATTGCCATCACGCAGTGCTCTCCTGGCTTCCTGGGATTTACGATGGTGGCTATTTATGGAACAAGCCTGTTTTAGTCTCTTTAAACATCACAAGATAAACTGAGTTTGCCCATTTTATTTTCTTTAAGAATCCTACAGAAGACCATTAACTTTGCTTCCAGAATAAAAGATAATGTCAATATAAATTGTCTGGAATTGGTAAAATGGTAGAAATTGAAGTTCTGTGATCTTGTAGGTTTTTCACTTAGATGAATGAATTGATGACTTGGCCAGAGCATTTCAACATTCTGGGCTTGTGATAAAATGGAGTCCAGCTCAAGTTTCTTTTAATTTTCCTCTTTAGGAACTTGTGATTCAATGTGTAAACATTTATAAAGATACACGTTTGGATTTGGTGATGATTTCACATCTTAACTACTAGTATGCTAACTCGGTGAGGGAGACAGCTGAGGAGATGGTTTCTGGGGGAGTTTGTCGCTGTTCTTCATTGTTCCTCAGGCAGGAAGCCACAGGAAGCAATGCATTGTGGAGCACATTTCCCTGCAGGATCCGAGGGTCATTCATTGTGAAAAACTTTGCTTCCCAGCTGCCTGGAGTTCACATTTTTGTACTTGATTTTCCCTCCAGGACAGTTTGTTGAAGTTAGTTCTCAGAGATGGAAATATCTTCTTATTTTTTTAAAGCCACAGTTCCCCCAATCCTGGCCCATGGAGAGATGAACTTGATTAAAAAGAAAAGATCTAAGTGGCCAGAATTGTTTTGACATATGAAACAACCCAGACTGCAATATGAAATAGTCATTAGGTGTTCTTAATAATCCTTGGGATAAGTGCTTTTGGATGAATAAAAACAAGATCTGTCAAAATTTTAGATCAATTTAAGATGTAGTGAGTCAGAAACAGGAACATGGAAATGAAAGCCACCTTTCCCCAAAAGACCTTCACTTCTGACCAGATCGGGCGCGTTCAGGGTGGTATGGCCGTAGACAGACCTTCACTTCTGTCTGATGAGGATGACTTTAGGTCTCTGTGCTTGCTTTTTCTTCTTACTTCTCTACGTTCCTGTTCCTTCTTTATTAGAGGGTGTCACATGGTACTCACTCAGTCATAGAATAAAATGCTTTCAGGTAGAATGAATACTCCTAGGTTAAACAGCTGGTTTTTTGGACATCTATCCCAGTACTTTCTTTTCTTCCCTCCCCTCCACTCCCCTCCCCTCCTTCCCTCCCTGCTTCCTTCCTTCCTTCCTTCCCTCCTTTCTTCCCTCCTTCCTCCCTCCCTCCCTCCCTCCCTCCCTTCCTTCCTTCCTTCCTTCCTTCCTTCCTATTAGATCTTTAAGGTTATCCATAGTAGTTGGGTTCATCCCAACATACCAGTGGTTTTCCACCTGCCTATGCATTAGATCACCTAGGAAACTCTCACAGACTACCCACGCACAGACTTGGTCCCCCCAAATTGCTAATTTGATTGGCATGGGGTGGGACATGAGGGTTCCCAGGCTGACTCTACTGTATAGCAGAATTGAGATCACTGATCTTGACTGTCCTTTGAAAATGGTGACCCCAGGCTGTCTTACCACCAGCCAGACCTGACTTGCCTGTTGCCCACTTCAAGCTTACTCTGGGGATAACTGTGAGAATCAAGCACTGTGTTCTCCAAAGTGAGGGGCCTGAGATAATGGATTAAGGTGTGGGAAAATATGAGAACTTTCTTTCTTTTTTTCCTCAGTGCTGGGGATGGAACCCAGGGCCTCTCATATGCTAAGCAGAGCTGTACCACTAAGCTGTACCCCTAGCCCCCATCTCTTTTAAAATCTCATTCTTGAATGATTGTTAGAGTCTGTAAACAAGTCAGGATGGCGCCTGGCATTTTGCCAGAGGGAGTGGTTTATGAAGCAACACCAGCAAACCATTAAGTGTGAAGATTCCTTATTGGTTGACTGCTGTATCGAGTTTATGTTAATTAACATAAGCTGTGTGGAAGGTATATATACGCTCCGGTTCTACAATAAAAGGCTTCCACTCCTGCTGTATCAATCTACACAAGTTGTTCGTCACCCCCTGGTTATTTTGCTGCAGCCGTACTCCGGCAAATGATGTCTGTTTTTCTGACTTGTGAAGGTGCACAACACATTAGTACAATAGATTAGAGATGTAAACAGAATAGAGCCTTTCCCCCAGATGTGGGGCTTCTGATTCTGTGCTTTCCATGAGGGCAGCTTGAATGTGGATTTTTTTATTATTGCTATTTTATTTATTTGTTCTTTTTAGATATACATAAGAGTGGAGTGTATTTTGATGTATTACACATACATGGAGTAAAACTTATTCTAATTAGGATCCCATTTTTGTGATTGCACATGATGTAGAGTTTCCCTAGTCGTGTATTCATATACAAACATAGGAAAGTGATGTCTGATTCATTCTGCCTTTCCTATTCCTGTCCCCTTCCTCCCTTTGTCCCACTTTGTCTAATCCAATGAACTTCTATTCTCCCCCTCCCGGCCCCCATTGTGTGTTAGCATCCACAAATCAGAGAGAACATTTGGCCTGTGGTTTTTGACTTAGCATGATAGTCTCCAGTTCCATCTATTTACTGGTAAATGCCATAATTTCATTCTTTTTTATGGCTGAGTAATAATTCATTATGTATATACACCACATTTTCTTTATCCATTCATTTGTTGAAGGGCATGTAGGTGGGTTCCATAGTTTAGCTATTGTGAATTTAGCTGCTATAAACATTGATGTGGCTGTGTCACTGTTGTATGCTGATATTAAGTCCTTTGGGTATAGACCAAGGAGTGGGATAGCTGGGTCAAATGGTGGTTCCTTTCCAAGTTTTCTGAGGAATCTCCATACTGCTTTCCATAGTGGTTGTACCAATTTGCAGTCCCACCAGTAATGTATGAGTGTGCCTTCCCCCAACATCCTCGCCAAGGATGTTGGCTTTTTGATGTGTACTGACTGCTGCAAGCTTGTCTAGAGCCAGTGTGAAGTCTTACAGGATGCCTATCCCCCATAATGGCTGCCTTCTGTAGCCAATGGTAGGATGTAGTCTCTCTGGTAGGGACTTTGCTCTTCCAGGCTCCTGATATAGCTTTACTCTTGGCCCCTTCTCTAGTCCAACTTCCCTTTGAACTTCTTAGCTATTCTAAAATGCCCAAGCATTTTGGGGACATAGTAATAGAAGAATAAGCTTTAATATAGAAAAGGCTTCCAAATATTCCTTGATATTTTGTGACTGTAGGAATCATTGCAAGGTATAAAAATGTTATTGTGATTATATTTTTAAAAATACAAAAGGAAAATTTATCTTTTAGAAGGATATTTAGAGATAATGTTTATGGACCGAATGGCACAGTATCTGGAATGTGTTTTAAACTAATACATGAGTATGTGTAGTCACTATAGTTAAAAAGAAAAATCCAGCCTGAGGAGGGAAATGGATGGAGGGTGGGCATGATGTGACTAGCCAGGATCCCACCATCACTGTCAGAGTCCTGGGAACATGCAGGTCATTGGTGGATCCTAGTTACTTTTTTGTGAGCTTGATTTCTCATACTTAAACATTAAAAAATCTTCGGGATTATTCATGTTTCAATTATCTAAAAAGAATATCCCCCAGCTCAAAATGAGAAGGGCACCCCAAGCCACACTCTTGCATCAAACCCTGTATAAATCTACTTTGGGGTGGGGGTTCAGACGTTTCCTGAGGCTGACCTGCCACCACAATATTACCCATTGACTTTCTTTCATACCCCTCACAACCCTGTTCCTGGAGTTAGCATCCTCTATTCTGCCTGCCATTGTGTTCTCTGCCTGGCCCTGAAGCCCCCCCACTCCCAGACATCCAATAGTCAGAGCTGGTCAGCAGCCTTGGCCAGCTTCTCTCCCAACACCAGTTTTGTTGGCAGTTGCCACAGCAGCCACTCTGCACCCCATCCCCCACCATCCCCCCCCCCGCCCCCGCCCCCGCGCGCTTGTGGGCCAGCAGGGCCAGCAGGTTCAGAGGGCCAGAAGGGCCAGAAGAGCCACTTGCCTGCTACTCCTGTGGCTCAGTCTCCCAGGTCGGCAAGAAGGCTCTTCCAGGTTCTCCATTCTTCCAGCCTCTATCCATTCTCCTCTGGGGGGTTTCAGACACTGTGGGCTGGGAGCTGGTGACCTTTCTGCTCTGTCCCGCCAGGCCTATCCCCTGCCCCACCTCCTCATCCTGGGAGTGGGAAGTCTAGATGCAGGTTTCAGAGCTTGTGTTAGGGGGTTTCTAGGGTGTCTGTTCATTTTAGAGTTTGTGTCCCTTTTAAGTATTCCAGTTGCCTGAAAGTCCCTCCAGCATTTAGTGTCATGATTGCAGGTTTTCAGATGACTTGGCCGCACACTGTCTGTCCCTCTCTGTCACTCCTTTGTGACAGGCACAGCATCTGGTTTGCATTTTCTGTAACCAAAGGTGAGAAGGGCCTCTGGCCTCCACTCCACTGTCCAGTCGTTCCTTGACCCTAACCCCATTCTGGCCCCATTCCCAGCAGGGCTCCTGATGAGCTACTGCATCACCACCTCCTTTCCCCCAGTGCTCTGTGACCTGCCTCAGGGATAGTGAAGCCTGGTGGCTTCATTCATTTTGACCTGAAAATGCTGTCAAAGGCCTGGGCTGGGCACTGATGGGAGGCACTGCAGCTTGGAGAGTGGAGAAACATAAGTGTTGGTTTCTCTTCTCTCTCTGCACTTCCAGTTTTAGAGAGACCAAGGGCAAATCCCCAGCTCTCACAGGCCTGGTTTCAGCTGGGTCTCAGAGACAGGAGACATAGGGGTGGGGGGAGGGTGGGGGTTGGGTGGGGGGAGGGTGGGGGTTGGGTGGGGGGAGGGGGGTGGGGGAGGTGGGGGTTGGGTGGGGGGAGGGGGGTGGGGGAGGTGGGGGTGGGGAGAACACTCACTGCAGACCTTCCAGGCCTTCTACAACCTCAGGACCAAGACCAAATGGGCTAAGGGAGAAAGGAGAGGACCCACCAGGGCAGGGCAGAGGTCCTGGGAGGAGGGAGAAGAGCAGAAAGGAGAGCACAGGGCTTACGCTGGCTTTTATTTTTTGTGTTAGAAGACAGCTGGCTTTTTTTTTTAATTGGTTGTTCAAAACATTACAATACTCTTGACATATCATATTTCATACATTTGATTCAAGTGGGTTATGAACTCCCATTTTTACCACGTGTACAGATTGCAGAATCACGTTGGTTCGCATTTGTGAACTTCTGGTATTTAAAATGTCCAGTTGGTAGGTGAACTGTGGATAAACTAGGATTATATGAGGGAAATAGGCAGTTTTCAGATACTTCCTAAAGCAGGAAGTGCCTGATAATGGAGCAATGGTCATTTGTTGACCACACTGTGGTCGACATCCCATCTTCTCAGTGACATAGTTCACATAAGATGCATTTGAGTTGGTGTTGGACTCAATTTTCTGGGCCATTGAAGGTTATTGTTTAAAACTTTTGCATTTGCCTAGAAGGCCAGGCCTATGTACTGATAAGTCTTATATCTATATATCTGTATATCTATATCTATAGATCTAGATATGTATATATGTATTTTTGTACAACGAATGGCAGCATATAGATAATATTTAGCTTTTTTTTTCTTTTACAGTGATATTTCTGTTTAAACGAAACCCAGGGAATACAGAAGAAGGATAAATAAGAAAATAAAAGCCTTGACCCTCAGAGAGAACTACTCTCAACATTCAGTTCGCATGGGTCCCCGCAGGCCTGCGGTACCCACAAGCGTTTCTCCTGCTCTTTCATTTTCTCGAGGGATCTTGACGGTCACTCTCCTTGTCCCCCTCCTTCCCACCGAGCACTTTCCTATGCAGACAACAGGATTTGGGGATGTGCATATCATTGCAGTATGACAGACATCAGCGCATGTATTGACAGCGGGCAGCTTGTTGAACGCCCTGGAGCCCAAGGGGTGCAGCAGCCCGGGAAGAGCGCTCCTCCTCCCTGCCGGTTGGACACCGTGCGCCCCACCGCCTGTCGCCCCCGTCACTCCTGGGGCATAGACTGCACCCGCCACGCTCTGGCTCCACGACGCTCTGGCTTTGGCTTCCTGGAAGCGGAACCTGGCGGCACGCGGCGCTGGGCTTTGCTCCCTGGTGCCCAGCGCTGGGCCGGCGGGGGCTGCAGGGTGCTCTCCTCCACTGAGGCGCCTGCTTCTTCCTCGGAGGCCCCGGGATTTCTTTGACCCCTCCGTCTGTGACGGGCATTGGCGTCTGCCCATCCTGAGCCCGCAGGAAGGGCGCCTCTCTGGGCCTCTGTCCCTGCCTTCTCCTGGACGTCGGGACCCTCGGGACAGGTGCGTGCGGGCCTGCGCGGTTGGCACGCGGGGCTTTGTAGGTAGCTCCAGCTCTACCAGGGTGCCCACCAGGCCCGGCCGGCGGGAGGGGAGGTCCACTCCTACACGTTCCTGCAGACGTCTGAAATTTCAGTCCCAAGTACCACGGAAGGGAAGTGCTTGGAAGTCTTCTTCGGTCTCCAGATGGGGAGGGTGCAGCTGTTCTTTTTGGTATGAGTTTTCGTGGAAGCCTATAGGTGCTTATTTTAATACAAGGGTGACCTGCTCACTGAAGGGGACCCAGGAAAGCTCTTGTCGTCTTGGTGGGAGGGTGGCAATCTTCAGGAGACTGGGACACTCCGTCCTCTGCATCTCAGTCACCCGTGTTCCTGTCTGTGGGATGCCCGTGTAACTCTTCTACCTACCTGTCTGCTGTCCATACTGACTTATGAATAGATTCCTAGCAGATTCTGGGGGAATCTTTTGCCAGACTGCGTGGGTGCCTTTCCCACCAGGGCTTGCCTTTGCTCTCCTAATGGCCTCTTCGCATGGAAAACAGGTTTTGATTTAATGCAATCGGTTTATCCACATTTTCCTTCAGGGTTCGTGTTTTCTGTGTCCTGTTTGAGGAATTCTTGCCAATTTCAAGACCAGGACAATGTTTCTTCCCAAAAGTCACATTATCCTACTTTTTCACATTCAGTGAAATGATTTCACAAAATCATTTTACGATTTCCTGAAATGGACTTTTTGGTATAGTTTCAGACAGATGGCCAAGACTCTTTCCCATGTGTATCTAATTGAGTCTTTATCATTTGTTTAAAAGACCATTCTTTCCACCCATAATGTGAGTTTCAAGGAGCTCTTGGTATTCGATCAAGTGAATGGAACATTTAATCATTGAGAGAACACTTCAGTTGAGCATTTTCTTATTTATTCTTTCTTGATGGTTGGTCTCAAGTGACTTTTTAAAGAAGGCATTACTGGAACGAATCCTAACATATTTTATTCTATAAAGAATAAAATTCAACTCAAAGTGGATCCAAGACCTAGGTATTAAATCATAAACCCTGCACCGATTAGAAGAAAAGGTAGGCCCAAAACTCCAACATGCTGGCTTAGTAACCAACTTCCTCAACAAGACTCCTAAGTGCTACAAGTAAAATAAAAAAAGAAATCAATAAATGGGATGGTATCAAACTAAAAAGCTTCTTCAGAGCAAAGGAAACAATCAAAAGCATGAAGAGAGAGCCTACAGAATGGAAGAAAATCTTTGCCACCCACATCTCAGGTAAGGCATTAGGATACATAAAGAACTCAGAAAGCTTAACACCAAAACAAAACAAAAAACAAACTAACAAACCAATAACTCAAGGAATAAATGGGCAAAGGAACTGAACAGACTCTTCTTAAAAGAAGAAATACGAACACTCAACAAATACATGAAAAAATGTTTAAAATCTATAGCAATTAGAGAAATGCAAATTAAAATTACACTGAGATTTCAGCTCACTCAACCAGAATGACAATTATCACGAATACAAGTAAACATAAATGTTGGTGAGAATGTGGGAGAAAAGGATACACTCATACATTGCTAGTGGGACTGCAAATTGGTGCAAACACTCTGGAAATCAGTATGGAGATTCCTCAGAAAAGTTGAAATGGAACCATCATTTGATCCAGTTATATTGATCCTCCGTTTATACCCAAAGGACTTAACATCCATACTACAGTGACGCAGCCACATCAATGTTTATAGCAGCTCAATTCACAATAGCTTTTAAACTATGGAACCAACCTAGGTGCCCATCAACAGTCAAATGGATAAGGAAAATGTGGTATATACACACAACGGAATATTACTTAGCTGTAAAGAAGAATGAAATTATGACATTCACAGGTAAATTGATGGAACTGGATACTATCATGCTAATTGAAATAAGTCTATCCCCCCAAAACCAAAGGTGGAATGTTATGCAGATGATAATGCACAATAAGGGAGGGGAGAAGGGAAGATAGAAGTACTTTGGATTAGACAAAGGGGATGAAGAGAAGGGAGTAGGGATGGGAATAGGAAAGACTGTGGAATGAATGTGACATAACTTCCTGCGTACATGTATGAAAATACCATGGTGAATCTCATGTTATGTACCTCCACAAGACTGGGAGCCTAACTAGAATAAGATACACTCCATGTTTGTATAAATATGTCAAAATAGATTCTACTGTCATGTGTAACTAAAAAGAACAAATAAAAATAAAAAATAAAAACAAAACAAAAAAGAATAAGTATCAAGATGTTGAAAATGGCCAAGCACTTTTATTTATTTATTTATTTATTTATTTATTTATTTTTATGTGGCGCTGAGGATCGAACCCAGGGCCTCACACGTGCTAGATGAGCACTCTACCACTGAGCCACAACCCCAGCCCCTGTATTTGACTTTTTGTATGTATATAAACCATACTTTATTTTTCTATACACACACATATGCAGAAACCATAGTTTATATCTCTTTATGCATCCCATAGTGTCTAGTGCAGTGTCCTAGATATGATAGTTGATCAGTACACTTTACATGATTGTACTAAATGACTCTTGGGAAGATTGCTGTGGGCCAATTTTGGCAAACAAGAAGTATTTGAGGAAATACAAAATTATATTGTCTAAATCAATGTGTACAACTCAGGTATAAGAATAACTAGTAGATCATGATGTGGGTGGGAAGTCAAACCTTCTCTTGAGTTCTGGCTCTTGCCCAGAACTATTTTGGTGTCCTCCTAACTAATCTGCCTGCCTCCTTGCCTTTAATCAATAAGTTCTTCATGGGGCACCTCAATGATCTGCATAAATCTCACTGTGTGATGCCACCACTCAATAACCATTCATGTAATGGTTTTCCAGTTTGCTTTTTAAATATTTTTTTAGATGTTGATGAACCTTTATTTTATCTATTTATTTTTATGTGGTGCTGGGGATCGAACCCAGGCCTCATGCATGCTAGGTGAGCTCTCCACCACTGAGCTACAGTGCCAGCCTCTGGCTTTCCAGTTTTGAGGTACTTCAGCACCAACTGGAGAGCTTGTTACAAACCCATATTTATTCTGCTCTGTAGAGATTCTGATTCAGCAGTTCTGAGGTTAGTTCCAGGTATCTATATCTGTAAGAAGAACCATAGATGATTCTTTTTTTAAAAAAACTTTTTCTTATACCTTTATTTTATTTATTTATTTTTATGTGGTGCTGAGGATTGAACCCAGGGCCTCGCACATGCTAGGCTAGTGCTCTGCCGCTGAGCCACAACTTCAGCTCCCATAGACGATTCTTCTAAAGAACTTTTTTTTTTAGTTGTAGATGGACACAATACCTTTATTTTATTTATTTTTATGTGGTGCTGAGGATCCAACCCAGGGCCTCAGACATGCCAGGCAAGCACTCTACCACTGAGCTACAACTGCAGCCCCAGGTGATTCTTTTTTAAAAATTAAAATTAAAAATTTAAAGTGAAGGGCTGGGGATGTGGCTCAAGTGGTAGCACGCTCACCTAGCATGTGTGAGGCACTGGGTTCTATTCTCAGCACCACATAAAAAAATAAAATAAAGATATTGTGTCCACCTAAAACTAAAAAAAAAATATTTAAAAAAATTTAAAGTGAAAATATGAAAAGTATATATATTAGTGGATGTTAGACAATTATCTGTTACTATAGCAGATATGTAAGATAATCAAGTTATAAATAGGAAAGGTTTATTTTGGCTCACAGTTTGGGAGGTTTCAGTCCATGATCAGTCATTCTCTTTCTTTTGGGCCTGTGATGAGGCAGCACATTATAGTCAGAATGTGTGGTAGGTCAAAATTGTTCACCTCATGGTGAGCCAGGAAGCAGAGAGAAAGAGGAAGAGACCAGGGTCCCACAATCCCCTTTCAGAGCATTTCCCTAATGACATAAAGGCCTCCCACTAGGACACACCTCTTAAAGTTTCCACCACCTCCTAACAGCATCAAACTGGGAACCAAGCCTTTAACACATTGAATTTTGTGGGACACTTAAGATCCAAAGTAGAGTTGGGTGCAGTGGCACAAGCTTGTAATCCCAGCAGCTTCTGAGGCTGAGGCAGGAGGATCTCAAAAAAGAAAAAAAAAAAGAAAAGAAAATGGCCAAGCATTTGTTAAGTATGATAAAATTCTTGGTTATAATTCTGAATTGACTGTTACAGACCAAATCAAGTGTAGACTTTATTTTATTTTTTATTTTTTAAGAAAGAGAGAGAGAGAGAGAAGAGAGAGAGAATTTTAAAAAAATATTTATTTTTCAGTTTTCGGTGATACAACATCTTTATTTTATTTTTATGTGGTGCTGAGGATGGAACCCAGCGCCCTGTGCATGCCAGGCGAGCATGTTACCACTTGAGCCACATCCCCAGCCCCAAAGTGTAGACTTTAAAAAGTAAATTTTCTCTGGAGACTTGCATAAATTAGTGTTTTGGGGCAGCTTAGATTAATTCTTGTTAATGGTGATGCAGATCTTATTTTATGAGGTGTACATTAATCAGTTGAGTATTTGGGTTTATCTTCTACATTCTGAAGACCAATTTTGGGAGTGTAACAAATTATTTGGTATTTATCAAAGGAAACCTGGTTTGAAAATGCATCACACTATTAACATTTATGGTTTCTACATTACTAACATTCATTCACTCAGTGACTCATTTTAAGGGAACTTTATTTGAGATGATGTCATTTTTTTGTTACCAGGGATTGAACCCAAGGGCCTTTTTATTACTTTATTTATTTTATTTTGAGACAGGTTCTCATTAAGTTACTTAGAGCCTTACTAATTTGCTGAGGCTGGCCTCTAACCTGTGATCCTGAAATTATAGACATGCACCGCTGTGCCCAGCAGAGATGACATGATTTTAGAGGTACTAGAAAATTGAAAATTTATGAAGAGTTTCACAAAGACAGCTAAAATCAAAACTTACCTAGGAAGTGAGTTCTGTATACATTCTAATGACAAATATGTGACATTTATGTTTGAATTTTAACATTTTTTTGTGTAGACTTTAAAAAGTAAATTTAAAAAGTAAATCAACCATTTTGTAGTGTTAGATTTATTTTAATAAAAGAAGCATAAAGTCAATATTCCAAGTGGACTTCAAACATAATTATAGCCTAGCATTGGACAGACTTGCCATTAGTCTTATTTTTAGCTACTAGGAAAGTGTCACTGGTATTAATTAGCCTTTGACATGGATTTTTGTCCCTTATTAAGTTTCTATATTACAGTGAAATCTAATGTATCTAATTTTTAAAAATTAAAGTGCCTAATAGTTCTGCCATCTAAAATGGTTGTGATCACAATAAGCCAGATGAATAAAGTTAATGATGAATAAAGTTAATTTTTTTTTGCATTCATCGAGCAGAAATTATTAGCTTTAATTTAAAAATCTTACTAATTCACGCTATATAAAATATATTCGAACTGGACTTTTACTTTTAGAATTAGATTTTTTTCACAAAACTTAACATTAGTATATCTTGCACATATTTGCCTTTATATGCATTAACATTTTTAGCTCTGTTAAAATTACTTTAAGGTGAATAAATGTGGTGAAATTAGATCTGCCAAGACTCTTGCACCTTTTATTTTCACACCTGCAAACCAAACTATTGTATCTTCCCAAGAGTCATATCACCTTATTTATTTGATGATTCCACTGAACAAACTAGGACTGAAAACTAAAAATTACCACAGCCTGACTGTAGGTCGTGGAGAGAGGTAGGCCAGGGCTTCCCAAGACGGGCTGTGTAGACTACGGGTTGGACAAGGCAGTGCTGTGTTCAAATTAAATGAAACGAAACAGAACAAAGCAAAACGAAAAGGAGTGCCATTAGTCTGGAGGATACAAGTGAACCAGGCTTTCCAAGTGCTGAGACGGGCCAAGCTTTAACAGGCTCACATGGTTTGTGGGTGGCTGAGTGGGAATGGGTGCGAGTTGGGAGAGACATCAGGGCAACACCAAGGGCTGGGGCTGTGTTTCCTCTAAGGTCACAGCTGAGCTTCTTACAGTCTCCCAAAACCCCAGTCTGAAACAGATGTGATAATTCTGGTACTTTTCTCCGCCTTATACTTCCAGACTGAAAAGTTACTGTTCTCCTGGTTTCTGTATGGGAGGAACTGACCCCTTCCTTCTTCCAACAGTTGTGAGCACCTTCTCTTCCTTCAGCACTGAGCAGTGCTGCCCTTGATATTCCCCAGCATCGGGACCCTTGACTCTCTGCCCTGACCCGTGTGTTTTGAGTTGCCCTCCCCTTCCTGACCACTCTCAGCCCCTTACACCATTTAACCTCTTCGTAGCAGCTGGCACTATCTGAATTCCCTGGCTTGGCCCCCTGCACTCAGGCCTCGAGACAACAGGGACTCTGCCTCTTGTGTTCTTGGTGCCCGGGCCCTCCAACAGTGCCAGCACACAGTAGGTCCTCCAGAGACCCAGCCTCTGTGGTCAGAGAACTTGCCTTCTGAAGGGAGAGAGGTAGAAAACTCCTTTCCTTCCGTCTCCAAGTGCTCCACTTCCCACTGTGTGAGGTCCAGGTTGAATGAGCAATGGGGCCCTGTGGACCCTGAGAACCGGCTCTAGGACCTGGATTCTGTCCCTGGGAGCACATGGGAGGAGAGCGTCCTGATCATTCAGCTTTGTCCCCAGTGTTCTGGACTACGTGGAATCCTCCCTTGCCTGGCTGTTCCCTCTGTGCCAGGCACTGTGTGAAATGCTGTGTTTACAAGGATCTTCTACGCAGGTCCATGGCTGCGGCCAGTGTCCCTTGATGGCGGGATGTGTTTTGAGAAGCGTGTGGTTAGGCGGCTTCATTGAATGAACATTGTGATGTGTCCTACATAAACCCTGCTGGCTGGGTCACTCGCCAGACCGGCTTCCATGTGCTCATGAGCCACAGTAGACAGATGCATGAGGCATGGCCAAAAGTTGCAGCAGGCTGTTCTATTAAACATGCTCTTAAAAAAGTCAGAAGAGAACATTCCAAAATGTGACAGAGGGTGGCATGTGACTGAACGAGCCAGTTATCGAGTACCTTGTTCTGAACATGACGGCGTGTGCTTGCCCTGACTGGCCCTGCCATGGGTTCCTTTACATGGTGTCGCCACAGACATGAGAGCCAGTTCTGTGGTTCAGCATCACGAAGGCCATGACATCACCGGGTAACCCAAACTTCCAGGTCCATTGTAATCGGACGGGACCACCGCGTGGGTTGTCTTTGATGGCTGCGTGGGCGTGGCAGTACCTGCATGCTAGGTGTTATAGATTGGTTTTCAGCCAAAGCATAGTTTCACCACCATTAGTGAAGACGAACATAGAATCTGGGAGTCTGAACAAAGCAGCGTTCTCTTGTGAAGAGCACTTGATTAAAAGGCCACAGAGCTAACTAAGTCCAGCTGATGATGAGAATTGACCATTTACCAGCTCTGTACCTCACAGGACAGGTGAGGACACTGTGGGTGAGGGGTCCATGCTAACTATCCAAGACCACCCAGCTTGGGACTTGAACCCAGGTCCTTATGATTCCAAAGGCAAACATTTTAACTCATTGGAAATGCTCCTCCAGGTGACTCTGGTGCTGATTTGTTGGAATGGCTGTGACTTTGGGTCAGACCCCAGCCCTGTCACCTGAGACGATGGGATTGACAGTGTCTAGGATCCTTGTTGCTCCATGATCGACCCCTAGGACCATCCTGGATCTCTTGTTGATTTGTCCCCTGTCATTCATCTTTCTACTTTAAATTGGATTTACTCCCTCAAATGGTGAGAAACATGAATAGAAATCATGACCTGGATAGGCCGCGTCCAAGGTGATTGGGGTGGAGAGCAGAGGGCTGGCTCCCGACCAACTGGAAATTGAAAAAGCACACAAGTGATGACAACCCCAAGCCAAGCCCCATCGCGTGGAAGAACTGGAGATCACTGCAGAGATGACCAGGGCGTTTGAAGGTCGCGCGGAGGCCCAGTGAGAATCCTAGGGAAATAATAAAAGGCATGTTAGCAACCAGTACATGTGCGGGGTACTGTAGGGCCAGGGCTGAGAACGGAAGTCAGCCAAGAAAGACCAGGACTCCGTGTGTCGTCTGTGGAGAGCACATTGTGCTGAGAATAAAGGCAGAGCGAGGAAAGCAGGGCAGTTGGGTGACACCTGAGCAAGGCAGCGGGTTGAAATGGAAAGATCACATGCCATCTGGGGACACTTCCTGGGAAAGGTGTTTGCAGAAAACCCCAGCTTTTGTAGATAAATCACTGGGAAGTCTTTCAGGGGGTAAAGACGCTGGTCACGTTTATGTGGATAATCGTATCATATTTATTTAGGGCTTTAAAGGATGCAGTTAGTAATTTGCTGTCTTCAGGTTTTCATGTCAGGAAAACAGAGTATAAAGGGTGAGGTTTTAAGGGAGGGAAGGAAAAAGGCTTAGCTGGCTCGGGATAAAGAAAAAAAATAGAAACCTTTGTTGTGCAATCCTATGCAACACAACTGCAATAGATCATGAGCAGGGAGCCCCCATTCCCAATCCCGCAGGCCTTGCCATTGCTCAACTCTGAAATATTGTGGCAAAGTTATGCAGAGTACAAGTTGTTATAGACCCAGAGACATTCTTGTACAGGAATGCTTTCCCATGTTGTAAATTTGATGAAATTCCATTCCTTTTTGAAGGCTTTATCTAGTCAAAACTGGAGCCCAATAATTAGATACCTGTTCATTAGCTTTCTGTCTAATTTTCTCCACTAGGATGAAAATGAGGCTCATTTAAGTAAGTCGGGCTTAACATGGAGAGACGGGTTTCAAACCAGAAATGCAGAAAATAAAGCCAGGACTCCTATCAACATGCAGAACAGGAGGCAGAAAAATAAAATTGACCTTTCTTGAGTCCTAAATGCTATGAAATGGGGTTCTGAAAACGTGCCCCAACTGTAATGAGGAAAGAGCCAACCAAACCTGTCCGTCTCAGGGAGGAGTCTGCGAAGATGGAGCAGGAATTAAAGAAGCCACTTGTGAGCGCCTGGTGGATGACGTGAGGTGGTTCTCAAGAGACAGAAGCATTAATAACAAGGTGGGAACTCGAGACACTTGAGAGGTGATGGACGTTTGGGACACTATGGCATCTTCCCTAAGCCCAGCAACACATGTGACCTAGTGCTTGATGCACAGTCTCTGCAGCGGTTCTTCCTTCTCCCTTCCTCTGGCCCCTGGTAGTGAATGTGGCCGAGAGAGACTATGCCTGCCTCCTCCTCCGTCTCTTTGATGGGACCAAAACCAAGGACTTGAGCTTCTCCAGGGAGGAGAACAAACATTAATAGGACCAGGACAAATTGTGTTAGGCGTCGGGGGAGCATAGTCTGTCTATTAAGTGCTCTTTTAATCCCAGGAACTTTGTATCAGAGATTTCATTTTATGCTCACAGCAATTCCTGTCCCATGTTGAACATGGGAATCAGAGAAGTAACAGTTTCAACACTGGGCCAAAGTCCCATAGCTGCAAACATGGCAGAGTCGGCACTTACCTCCAACCAACTTCCATTCTTTCCTAAACCATCCTATCTTGAAAATCATCGCGCAAGTTGCTGAAGGGCAACTCTGTGATGGGTGGAGGTATGATCGCCAGGCTGACTGACCTCAGGGATGACCTAGAGACGCCCCCTGCTACCACCCTGCATTCCCATGTGTAAAACAATAATGTCATTATTTTTCTTTCTGCAAAGATAATACAAGAAAAATTCCAGGATATTTAAATATTTAGACAAGCAAAAAGAAGGTGAAAAAGTGATCCAAATCCTGCCACAGAGATATTCAGAGTTAACATTCTTATATTTATCTCTCTAATTCTTGTTCTGTGCTTAGATATTAGAACATACTATATCTATACAAATATGTATTTTACAAAAGGTGATCATGATGTGTATACTTGATTTGCAACCTGATTCTTGCATATTTAAATACATTGCATATGAAAGAAGTTTTTTACCTTAATGTTAGTAGGACTGGGTTCTATAGCAATATTTGGATAAATAGTTCATACCCATTAGAACTGAAAGTTTTACAAAATTTATTAAATATATGGAGATATCAGAGATGAAGTAAAACTACTACTTAATTATTATTAACTAAACTATTATTTAGTTATATGTACTAAAGTAATACTTACTATAGGAAGCATAACAGCCTACTATCACACAAATTTGATGTCCAGTGCTAATATCAGTGCCAAAACGGCGTGTACATGAAGTTCGGCCCTATTTCCTTTGAGACGAGAAGTTTTATATACCTATCATCAGCAACTCAGAGCAACACAGTACCTTCTTTTCAGACATGGTGAGACCTCAAGTTACCTGCTGCTGCACTGGAGGCCTGGCTGAGAGAAATATTCAGAGAAACTTAAGTGACATGCCACTCATCTACTCCCTGGGGTATCCTAAGTTCTATCCTTGGGTCAAATAAGGTCTTGGATTATAACGTTTTTGTACATCTTGAGACTTTCAGTGACTTGAGGATCCTTGTAGGAAGCAGGTTTTTAAAAATTCACTCTACATTTACTGCATTGATGCTACTGAAGCGATGAGTGCCACATTGCTTGGTGACCCTGACATTAAACTTTGTGAGAGAATTTGTTATAGATCTCAGTGCTGTGAAAAATGGGCTGTTGAGAAGGGTATGTGGTTCTTCCTTCATTGTGACAGCTGACTTGATTGATTGTGATCTCCTCATCTCCAACCCTGAAGCTCACAGCCAAATCTGACAACAAATCAAGGAAATTATGTTAATCCTTAATATTAGAATGCTTGGGTTTTCTTCTTTCCCTGTATTGTTTGCTGGTTTCATTTTGTTACCCTCATTGTTGTGTTAGTATAGTTAGTTCTTCCTATTTCTTTTTTTTTTTCATCTTAGAAAACATAAGCAGATATCTTTTTGCTGAAGGAATGTAATATGAAATATTGTGCCTTACAACCTGATTCATTTATTTTGTTCATTTTAGTTTGCTGTGTGGGTGTGATTTTTTAAGGTTTCTCTCCTGATCCTTGGACTAGCTCTCCTTTTAATAATTTTACCTGGCTCTTAGTGAACTCTTTGACCTGAAGACTAATCTCTCTCTTTAGGTCAGAGAAATTTTTTTGTTTCTTTGATGATTGCTACCCCTTCAACTGTTCTTTCATGGAGCTAAGTTTTTCTTGGAATCAAACACTCCTAAGGTGGCCAATTCATCTAATTTTCCTGGAATTTTCCAAATTTTAGCACAAGTAGGACAGTTGATCAGCTTATGCTTAACTACGTTATCCAGAGACCAAGGACATTGGTTTTCAAACTCTTCATAGTGACAGAGGAAGTTTTTTTTTTTTTTTTTAATTTCTAATCCATTGTTAACTGATATTTTGGAAATGCAATAAAAATAAATATAACAAAAATAAAACTAAAACAACATGCAAAATACAAGCCTGGTATTTTAAAAGTATAGGTTCAAAAGAAATAATATTACTTTGTCAGATTGCTTTGGAAGCTTGAAATGCTTATCCTGTCTCTGTTGGTAGCTTGTAAAACCTGCCCTTGTCCCTGAGCAGCCGGCTCCTGGACTCCTCTGCTCTTCCCTGGTAATCCCTTCATCTTCCCCACCCACATTCCATTCCCCAAGCTCTGCTAAACGACTCTTTGTGTTTGGATCCCCCATTAGCTAAGGCTAAGCCCTGAGCCCCTCGAAGGCAGGGATGGAGTCTCATTTCTCTGTCGATGGCACCTCCTTCACGCTGCCAGGCAGTTGTGTGGCCTGTGTGTTCATGGAGTCTTTATTGGGACAAGAAAAATTACAATCAAAGTTTTAGTTGTGGTTGTTTTAAACAGGGTAGGATTATGGGGGCTTTCCTTCTTTTTTGTTGCTTTTAGTATTTCCTAATTTTTTTTCCAACACACACATTTTAGAGATGGGAAAATGTAAGCACTACTTCAACAACTGACATTGCAGAAGAAGGGACAGCTACCTTGCCGTGGCTCAGGGTCAGTAAAAAAGTCCCCTTTCACTGTGTAGCTGGATCATAGGACAGAGGCCAGTCTGTGGGAGAAAAAGAAAACAAGGATAAACAATGCCTGCTGTCGCCGAGGAACAAGGTCCTATTCTCATCCTACTTGGACTGGGAAAACCGCCCAGAGATTAAGATGACTAATGTTAGAAGACAGTCAAGGAAACGCAGTGCAAATTTCCTCCTGGAAATAGAGGGTAGAAAGTGTTTCCTTTTCACTCCGTGTCCTTTTTCAAGTGGCCAGTGGTGTAGTGGAGCTCAGTCCTCACCTCCTCTGCATCACCCAGACGCTGAGCGATGGGCCTGACTTCCCCTCCCAGACAGCAGTGCTGTTTGAACTGCAGTTAATCACAGCCTCAAAGTGGCTGATCTCTGATGCACCACATGACTAATTTAGCAGCTAAGCAGTTTCGTGGTGAGCCTGGTGTCAGTGGAATTCCTGTCACCTTTCCAACAGTTAAGTCATATTGCATAATTGTGGGGTGACATCACAGGGCTACAAGATTATTGGCTGAAGACAAAGAAAAAAAAGTTTCCTGGACTGTGAGCCTTTCCGGTATCTGAGCGAGAGCCTTGTCTGTGGCTGCGGTGCAGCCAGAAAGCCAGAGAGCCCCAGGGTCGGCAGCAGGCTGGGAGGCGGCTCACTGTGGCTCTTCCCTCCTACAGCTGCCAGGGTGCCAGTCCTGCAGGTCTGGGGAGAGAGAACCCACAGAACGGTGTTCTCTTGAAATGAGGGCACTGGACTTTGTGAGACTTTGCAGTCTCCTCCTGGGAAGCAAGAGTTCACAAAATGTAGTTCACATCTGCTATACACATCGACGCTGGACAGATGGTCAGCTGGGACCCCGTGAAAACTCTGATGACTAAAAGCTGGCTTATTTCCAAGAGAACTGATAGTCCAGATTAACCACCACTGAATACTTAAACTAAGTATTTTGGATTGTACAAAATATCTTGCTTTAAAAGAACCCATAGGAATGCCTGGAGCTGGAGCTGGGATGGACTGGAATCTATAGTGATAAGGGCCAGTGTTTGTTGTTACCAGGCTCCTGACGGTAATTTGCATATAGTAGTTCATTTAACCCCATGAAGTACACACTGTTATTCCCAATTTACAGAGCAGGGCTTGGAGGGTCTGGGGTCAAACAGGTAAAGTTCAAAACCATGACCTGAGTCCACGCGGTTTCGCACCAGAGGAGGGGTCTTAGCTGTTGCCCTCTGTACATCCTTTGTGATAATAGTGACAGCAATAAGCACAACTTCTATGGCAGCCACTTCCATCCACTGAATTCTTGTTGTGTGATAGACTGAGTTGTAAGCACCACCTTGCTTCATCAGCTCTGTGAGCAGATACTGCACTAAAATCACAGTCATCTGATAGTTTAAGAAAGTGAGGCACAGAGAGCACTGGTCACCAGGAAGTAGGTGACAAAGCAAGGACTGCTCCACCCAGATCCTGACCCTAGGATTCTCACCAGGGTGCTGCCCTGCTGTTCAGCAGCTGCTGTTTACTGAGTGCCTCACGGACAATCCTGATCATAGATACTCTTAGCTCCAATCTGTAGATGAGAAAACTAAAGTCCCACCGGATCCCTGCAGAGCCAGACCCCGCATGACCACTGGACTCCATCGTAACAGATCCCAAGCTACGGTCCCCTCACAGGTGGGCAAAGGTGAGTTAGGTGAAGGGCTGATTGTTCAGAAAGCCCCGAGTACACAGTGACATCCTAGTGTGGGCACCCCCCCCAAAGAGAGGGGCCAGGTAAAGAGAGCCAGAGGGGCCTTGGAAGTCAGCAATCCACGAAGGATGGCGCTGAGACCGAGACAGCCTGCTTTGACCGCCTCGGCCTCTGCCCATTCTGGGCCACCTCCAAGTGCAGCCATGCCCCCTCTGCCCCTCCACCACCCTTCCTCTCTTCCTTTCACTGCTGTTCCCGAGGTGCACTCCCTGCTCCCCTTCCTCCAGTACAGAGCCAGGGAGCCTGAGTGCTGGGTTCTCTTCCCTTGTGAGGACTCCCCCGCCCAACACTCCTCATTTTGCAGCACACACTCAGTTCTCTGGAATGCGGCCACTCATAAACATGACACACATAATCAGAGGGCCTTGGAAGTGCATGCAATTCCTGAATTTAACTCTGTTAAAGGGCAAGTGTGTCAACACTACACATGTGTAACCTGTTAATTTCAGAGTATGGGTACTGCCTTCCAAAGCATAATTCCAAAACGCTGAATTCACAACAACCAGCAAAAATAAACAAAGTTTAAAAAAATTGAAAAATGGTTTGAATATTGCAAAAATATTTACTGCACAGTTTTCAAGAGTAAAGATCCCCTGTGGTGAATTTAAATTCTTGTTCTATTAAAGGAAATCGAATGTATCCATTTAAGGAATATTTATTTTAGGGATGTGGGGAATAAAAATATGTATGACATGTCTTATATGTAACTAAATACTTTAAAAATGAGGTTAAATGCCCTAAGAGTAAAAAAAAAATTATGAGCTAATGTTGTTTCAATAAAGAAGCAAGCGCTTCGGAGGGAATGGTCAGGAAACCCTACTGAAGGAGGAGATGTTGGTGGAGCTAGATGGACTGGTGGGGTGACAGTGGTTGACACCAGAGCTTAAGAAGTGGCCGTGGATTCTCTGCAGGCACACAGCTATTAAGCAATACTAGAATCTCATATAAAAATCTGCAAGGATGATCAGATATTTGTTTTGCTTTTATAGAAAAAGGAAAATCGTAACATACTGATATCCCACGAGCTGGCCATCTCCTGACCCCAGGGGTCTCCCCCGGAGAGAGATGGAAGAAGACGCAGTAATACGAACACCTCATGGCACCCAGAGGATGTGCTCACCTAAGACTCACTCTGGCAACTCGCAGTGGACAGGGATGTATGCCTGGGCTGTCTGACCCTCCCAGTGACCTGGGGTGGATCACCCATCTTTCCTGTTCTCAGTTTATAGTTCTGAAAAATGATGGGGCTCTTATTTTGCAGGGAATGCGAGAGGGGGGATAATTTGTGGAAACTTCTCTCAAGTGTTGTTTATGATCCTAATCGAGGTGGGGGGGTGACATTTTCCAGCCAAGGCGACTTCAAGATGAAATTTGTTCAGGTCTTTGATCACTAGTGCATCGGGATGTGTAATCCTGATGCCATTCCTTCATTCAGGCTTTGCATGAGACCTGCCGGGGCTGGGGGCTCCCCCCATGGCTGCTGCCTCCTGGCAAGCATGTGCCATGTAGTGTGGTACAACAGGTATGGTGACAGAGATGTGTGTCCCTTCAGAGATGGATTATAAAAGAAATGGAGGCTGGCGCCTTCTCTCTCATATCAGCTGCCTAGTCATGGGGATGCTTGGCAAGCTGTAGAGAGGCCCCGTGGTGAAGAACCAGCCTCCTGCCAACAGCCCAGGAGGGTCTGAGGGTGCTGTCAGCAGTGGTTTGAATGAGACATTTTGGGAGCTCAGTCACGTCTTCAGGTGACAGCGAATGATGGCGACCCTGGCTGACACCTGGATTCCATCCTTGCGAAAGCCCCTGATCCAGTACTCATCTAGCCAAACTGCCTCCGCATTCCTGACTCCCAGAAACAGCGGGGTATAATAAGGGTTTCTCACTTTTACCTGCTAGTCCTTGGGGCATTTTGTTCCACAGGCATGAATAACTGTAGGCCCGTCCTCCGTCCATTCCTACGTCAAAGCCTGGGGATGAAGACAGCTTACTTAGATGAGGCCCTTAAGAGTAGTTAGGAAACACACAAACCACCACAACAAATCCAAAGCTCGACAGAGGAACACCTAGGACAACACAGCACACGGTGCTCTGAGGGACGTCCCTACCGAGGACCTAGGTGGCAGGAAATAGGACAATGAACCCTTTCTGGAGACCAGAGAGGTCCAAATAAGCTTTATAATTTGGAGACCTAAATTTGTCTCTAAAATAACATCAGTACTTTCCTGGGGGCTGGGCCGAGGGGGAGAAAAAAAATACTCTGCAGGGTTTGTGCAGAGACCCAAAGAAGGAGACCAGCTGCGCCATGTTCAGTCCCACGTAGCTGTGGCCAAGGAGTCACCCGAGGATTCCCCGCAAGGGAAGATGGATTTGTCCTCAGACATGAGATACCTCAGCAGGCTTTGAGCAGGAGATGGACAGTCAGATACGTGTTCCAGACAGACAGCTGTGGGGGTTCACTAGAAAGGTCTGGTGGGCCTCGAGGGAGGAAGATGGTGGAAGCTGGTCTTCCCTACAGCTGCTAACCATCCTAGAGACGATGGCTTCTGACGTGTTGGTATGGCACATAAGATAGTCTCATTTTTTCAGTTTTCATTTTGCCATAATTGTGGATGTATTAGGAAGTTGCAGAACTAGTACAAGGAATTCCTATACATGCTCCACCCTGCTTCCTTGTGTGTTCATGCTTTATGTGACCACGAAGGATTTTTGAAATCAGAACGTGATCACCAACACAGGGTTAGCCAGCCTGCTGGCCTTCTTAGAATTGTAGCAGTCATTGGGTTGATGGAAGTTTTCTGGTCAGGATTGTACCTATGTCCTCTTCATGTCTCCTTAGTCTGGGACAATTCCACAACCTTCCTTGTGTTTCTCAACCTTGACACTATGGAGGATGCACCTACTTGTTTGTGGAATGTTCCTTGCTTTGAGGTTATTCCTCTCACCTGATGTTTCTCTGTGATTGAATTTAGGTTAGACATCTGAGGCTAGGACACCCCAGGAGTGATGTTAGGTGTCCTCAGGGCATCACATTAGAAGTTGTGGCTCTGATATGTCTCATTATTGATGAGGCTAATTTTGATAGCTTGGTCTCCGTCGTTTTGGCTAGGTGTTCCTCTGTAACATTATTGTAACTAATATTTTGTGAGAATATATGTTCAGACTGTACACTTTTCCTGTTTCTCATCAAAACTTCACCCAGGAATTTTTTTTTTTTTTTTTTGGTACGGGAATTGAACCCAGAGGTACTTAACACTTAGCCATATTCCCAGGCTTAAAAAAAAAAAAAAGGATATTTCTGAGTTGCTTAAGGCCTTCTGAATTGCTGGGATTACAGGCGTTCCATCAGGAATTTTTAATTTATTGAATTAAAATCACTTCATTGATGCCCAAACTAAAATCACTTAATTGATGCCCAAACTAATGATTACTTGGCTACTTTCCAAATGGTGAAAAATCACCAGGTCTTGAATTATGTTTTCTGGTGTACCTCATTGTTTTAAAGATAAAAATCCTTCAAATAATGGAGTCTCCTTCGGGTGAACCATGATTGTTGCCTTGATAATAAGGAATGGAACATGGCAGAAGGGGTTTCTGAGGCCAGAGTATAGGGGCAATGTGGTTTGTCCTTGCCCTCTTTGGGGAGGACAAAAACTGTCATGTCATGAAGACACTTGAGCATCTCTCTGGGGACGTCACATGGGCAAGGACTTTACCCCCTGCCAACAGCCAGCCCTGACTGGCAGGCACAAGCATGCACTGCCCTAGAGCAAATCCTCTGGCCCCAGAGAAGCCCTGGGATGACTGCAGCCTGGGCAGACCTATGGACGGCGCCCTCAGGAGAGACTGACCAGACTCGTCCATGAACATCCAGGCAGTGTGATTGTAACAGCTGGGAACTGGAAGCAACCCTGGTACCCACCACAGTAGGGTAAACAAATTACAAGATGCTCATTCACCAGGTCATGTATATATATAAATCAAACTACCGCTGCAAGATAGGGAGACAGGATAGGATAGATGGACTGATATCCTGATTCTATTTATGTGAAGTTCAGAAGGAGACAAAGATTAACTATGTTTTTAGAGATGATTTCTTAAGTGATAAATCCACAAAGAAAAATACTCTGCTGGTTTCTTGAATCAGGAGGAATATAGAGTTGGGATTGGAAATGGGCTGCGTGTAGGGCGGGGGTGGGGTGGGGTGAGAAATACATCATTTCTTTTTAAAAAAATCATTCTTACTGAGGTTTATTTTAATACAATAAATTAATGTAACTTTTTTGTATTTATGTGTATAAAATGTAACGTGACCTGCATATAAGTTACACAGGTGTTGGTAATAATTCATTGAACGGTACATTTGTATTCTGTGTGCTCTGTGTGTTATGTTTTACAGTTTAACAAGTTTAAAATGGAGCATGAAGGCAGCCCAGGATCTGGGGGTCAGACTGGATCAGAAGGGATCACAGCCAGCAGATGGGGCCCGTTGACAGACACCTGGACCCCTGGGAGGTCAGAGTAATGGTGCGCAGCTCTCTTTCTGGTTGGTGTGCGGAGATGCATCGCGGAGGCCCAGAGTCAGATGTCCTAGGCAAAGGCTTGGGTCCTGTGGCTTACAAGATTTTCACCCAGAGAGCAGGAAGTGGATGGGCTGAGAGAGGGGAGATGGGGACAGCAAAGTTCTGCCCCCTTGCACTCGACCCCAGGTGCTCTGCTGCCCTGTCAGTGGCCTCAGCTTGTTGATTGCCCTGGCTGATGGAAGGCTTCCCTGTCTTACCTTTGATCTCTGACTACGAATGAGAGGTTTTGTGTCCTATTAAAGATATTTCCGACCTTGGTGGCTGGTTGTATGAGATATATTTGGGTGAAGTGGTCCTGCCTGCCCCTGAAGTAGCACCTTGTGAACTCTGGTGTAGTACACCCTGGGGAGAAGGTATCGGGCAACCTCAGGACGTCTCCCCTGTGATTCATGGATGACAGCCTGCATCCTGCATGACAGCCTGCCTTCTCTCCATACCCGTCCCTCACTGGGAACCACCTCTGACAGGAAGGCCACTCACTGAGCGGATACTATACGTATCTCTCCCTCCTCCCTCCACTCATTGGACAGCTATTCCTTGAGCTGCCCTGTGGGTCTGATCTGGTGACTCAGGGTGGAAAGAAGGAGGAGGGATCCTGCCCTTCTGGAAATGGTTTAGCACAAGACACACATTGATTAAATCAAGCAGATAAATGTGAAACTACCACTCAGATAAGTGTCGTAAATCTGATTTTACTCATCATGAATAGAGGCAAACTGGAAGGGGATGGTTAGCAATTGTACACCAAGAAAAGACAGAAAAAGACACCAAAAGAAAAGAAGTTGGCTTTTAACTTAAAGAATTTAAAATAATAACTATCAGAGGGCCTGCTTTAGGCCAAGCATGGTGTTAAGTGGTTTATAATATCACTTAACATAATTATTATATATCAGGAATTATTATACATCAGTATTTATTAAATTGAACATACTGATAAATCCTCACAGAATCCTAGAGATAAGAAATTGAGAGACTACATAACCCAAGGTCACACGGCATGCAAAAACACATATGTATTAATAAGTGCTTTATTGATTCACATAAAATCTACCCTTTGAAGTATGCAATTCGGCGGTTCTTAGTATGCTCAGAGTTATGAATTACCACTGTCTAATTTTAAAACATTTCCATCACCCAAAAGAAACTGCAGGGTGTCTTTCACTCCTCATCCCCCTGCCTCCCACCCCAGGCCCTGGTGACCACTGAGGCGCCGTCTTTCTGAATGGAGTTGACCACTTTGCACACGTCTTGTGAGTGCCGTCAGGTAACATGCAGCCCTTGTGTCTGGCCTCTTAGAACAAAGGTGTCAAGATTCATTCATGTTGTAGCTTCCATCAACATTTCATTTCTTCTTTTCCTCCAAATGATATTCCACTGCATGTTACAACAACATTTTGTTTATTTATTCATGGACATTTGAGTTGCTTCCATCTTTTGGGCGTTATGAACAATGCTTCTGTGGATACTTGTATACACTTTTTGGGTGGAAATACATTTTCATTTCTCTTGGCTATGTTCTAGGGGTGGAATTGCTGGGTGGGCCATCTGTTAACTCTATTTCAACCTTTTGAAAAACTTCTAGACTATTTTCCACATTACTGCCCCACTTGATATCCCACCAGCAGTGTATGGGGTTCATACTCCTCCATATTCCCACCAGCATTCATTGTCATCTGCTGTCCCATGGAGGTCACCTAGAGTGTGAAGTGCTACCTCGTTGTGGTTTTGATCTGTATTTCCCTAAAAGCTGCTGAGGATGAGTGAGTTTCATATACTTATTGGCTACTCATCTGTCTTCTTAGACTGTCAGCTCACATCTTTTGCCCATTTTTAATTAGGTTGTCCTTTTATTTTTTAATTGGAAGAGGTTTTATGTCGTCTAGATATAAGTCCTTAGATATGGGATTTGTAAAACGTCTCTATGCTTCTTTTTCAACCTCCTCCCTTTTTATGGAAACATATTATTCCATTTGTGGATAGGCCACATTTTGTGTATTTATTCATCAACGGATGGGCATACAGGTATTATAAAATATAATAATAATTTTCTCCACTTCTTGGCTGTTGTGAATAATATCATGAACATTTACGGACAAGTTTTTGTGTATACCTATATTTTCTGTACTCCTGGGTATATTGATGGAGGAACAGTGGCTCCCCCTGTTTCATGCCCTGAGGGACCGACAAAGCTTTTCCAAAGTGACTGCATCATACGAGGTTCCCATTTCTACCCATCCTTGCCACCATGTCTTAGTCATCCTAATGCGTGTGGCACAATATCTTCATGTGATTTTCGTTTGCATTTTCACACAGTTAAGTTTTATTAAGCTTAGATTCAATTCCAGGCCCACATTCATAACCATTGTGCAATAACACCTCTTTTTTTGCTTTTAGAAGTAAGGAAGGAGTTTTTGAAATAAGATTGTTACTCATTGGGTTGAGTTCTAATTGTAATCTGTGTGTTAACTTCCAGAAGATTTTAAAAACAAGGTTCTTTTTGTTTTTATCTAGAATTAAGTACATCCAGTGATGTCCTGGTACATGGTTAACAACACGTTGTGGGGCTAGGGTGGAGTGGGGTAGCTGCAGGAGCTCTGATTTGTAAGTCTCTGCTGATTTCCATGGTGTGAATCCTCCCACTCAGTACTAGTTTCAAGCTACTAACCTGATGTCTGTCAACCAGCTTCCAAAAACCCTGAAAATATAACACTCATCTCTGAGTGATAAGAGCCAGAGCCAGCGCCAGAACACTAATTCCATAATTTCAGTTACTCTTTGAATTGCAAATGTCTTTTCATGTAAAAGAACTCAAAGTAATCATTAGTCACAGAAGATATAATTACATATGTAAAAAATCTAAGAGAGTGTAGAATTATAATAAGCAATAAGTAATTTCAGCAATGTGACTAGATACAGAATAATTATACAAAAATTAGCTTTCCTCATAAAAATAGTAACCAGTTAGAAAATGTGAAGTTGAAGTTTTCCCAGTTATAGTAACAACTGAACATCAACAGTAACAAAACCAGAAAATACCTGAAAATAAATTTAACAGGGAATATAGAGTTTTTATAAGAAGAAAAGTCTAAAATTCTTCTGAGGGGCATTAAAAAAACCTTGACTAAGATGGAAGATGTATGCTGATATCTTACGAGAAGACTTAATATTATATAATTGTCTCTTTTCCCTGAATTATTTTATACACCAAATGAAAACACAATTAAAATCCCAAGATATTTTTGGGAACTTTACAAGATGAATTGAAAGTTTTTCTAAAGGAAAAAAAAAAAGCAAAGCAACAAGAGAAAGGGGTTCAGGATAATTTTGAAAAAGAAGACAAGTGGGAAGAAAACTCTATTAGCATATGTGAAACTATATTTAAGAAAATGGTAGTTACAATAATGTGACACTGAAGCAGGAGTTTATTTGTAGATCAATGGGAAAAATAGGTAGTTTAGAAAAAACTAGAGTTTCAAATTAGAAAGGAAAATTCCATACATGGTTTGGGGACAATTGGACGACTTTTTAAGGGGATTCCATAATTCATCAAAGTTTCAAGTACAGAAAATGCTCTAAAAGTGCTACGAGAAAGTATGGAAGTAATTATTTTTGCAATTTTGAATTGGAGAAGTTGTATTTTTAAAATAACATGAAACCCAGATGCCACAAAGTAAGCTGCACAAAAATTTTAAACATAAATTTTAACATATAAAGGACAAACCAAAAGACAACAAAAACCTAGAAAATGTTTTATGCTGAAAGTATCAAATAATAACATGGCAAAATTCATAAGGGGAAAATTTTAAGAAAAGGATGGAAGAAAATGAAGCATATTTAAATATAGGAAACCAGTAATAGTGTCCAAACATTAAAAAATCCAATCTCACTAATAATTAAAATACAATTGTGAACTAATACTTTGTGAATTAAAACAGTAATGTTAAAATCATTTTCTCTCCTTTCACATTCATGAAAAGATCTGTAATAGCCATGATTGGTGATGATGTGAGGAAATGGAAACTTCTTTCAGATGAATGCACAGGTTAATTTGTCAGATATTCCAGGGTACAAATAGTCTACATATTTGTAAATTTCTAAATATGCATACACTTTGATCCAAAAATTCTACTTCTGGGTATTTGCAGAAGGAAAAAAAAAAGTCCAAGAAATAATTTTTCAGTCAAGAAAGGCGTATTGCATAATAATATGTTTGATATAATAAATTTCTAAAAATACAAAAGAACAATACTTACAAACAAATACATGAAGAGCTTAATAAGATTATGCACCAAAATGTTTAGCAGTGGATATAGCTGCTAATAGGGTCATGGGAGATATCCACTTCTGAAGTTCTATTTTCTGCACTGTTAATTTTTATAAGAATAATCATACTTTTTATTTTATAATTAAAAAAACAAAGCACAGTGAAGTTTATTTTTGAAAAGCCCCAAATCTCTAGACCCTGGAGTACCAGAGAATTTCTCACTGTGTTCCTTCTCTTGAATTCAAAATAGCAGGACAGCATGGAGGGAGGGTGACTCAGTGGCTTCCTAAGTGTGTTTCGAAATTTATTTCCCTTAGAAATGATGCCATAAATCACGTTGAGGTCCCAAGGCTGACCCAGCTCTACTGGGGGTGACGTGGGGCCTTCTAAGCCCTGTCGTGTAAAACCGGCTACCAACTTTAATACTGGTGATCACAGGACGCATGTGTCCTGATGTCCAGATGGCTGGCTTTTGGGAAGCACTTTACGATCAGCAGGGAACTGCCTTGTGGAGTAAATCAGACGAGCAAGCTCAGGGTCTTGAGTGTGAAGAGGGCAGTTTGATGTTTTTTATTCTCTTTCGCTGTATAATGTGGTATGATTTCTCCCTGGCTTTTGGTGTGGACGACAACGGCAATTTATGTATCTGTTTCAGGGATGTGAGAGACAATCGTGAAAACAGAATGTTTAACTCTTTCAACCTATAGTGTTTTCTTCATTTTGAACAGATTGATTTTCAGGATCTGAAGGATATGTGTAGTGCATTCTGGATTAGAATATTTTTCATATGTTTATCATGGAGTGAATATTTATGGGCTATTAGAATCCCCTGAAAATGGAAATGTCCTGTTCTTGTATAAGTGCAATACTTATTACATGTGGCAGGAAACACTAAATTTAAACCAACCTTTAAAAACGAGTTGAGAGGAGCTTAGTTTAGTACTAATTCATAATAAATACTCTGAGGGAATATTTGGATCCCTGTTATTTACTGAGATTGTAGAAAATGTGTATGATGACCATGCTGATTCTATCTCTGGGCACAGCGTTACTTCTGGTGGCTAAAAACTGAACTGCCTCTGAAGCTTTTGAAATGCCTCAAGTGGAAGCATCCAGGCTCTACGTCAGCTTGGCTGTGAGGTGGATGTAGTGTGTGTGTCTGTGCTCATGCACCAATCCTTAAAATTACTTGGAATATTAACAAATGATCTTCTTCACATTCCATGTTGGATGTAGTCATGGTGTAGTCATGCTGGACGGGGACACGGTGGCTGCGAGACCCTCCAAGCAACTTGCCAGACAGTGGTTGCCTCCAGATACCAGTGTTGGAGGCCCCATCAGCCAGCCCACATTCAGACAGTGAGCTAGTGACAGGCTCTGGAGAGAACAGAGCAGGTCTCTGTCCACAGAATTCCAGGCGCTGGGATGAACACATATGCCCTGTATACTGAGCATTTTTATATGACTCGGTATAAATGTGTACATTCAGAGCATCATGAGTGCATGTCTGTAGAGGGTCTGAATAGCTTCATGCATTTTTCTCACTACAAGTGAGTTCCCTAGAACGTTTACTAAATCCTCTACTATTCCTGGATAGGAAGTACTAACTAAATTTCTGAGGTTTTAACAAATATCATGTTTCTCTTAATAGCGTGGAAGCTGTCTCAGCCTTTGTACATGAATAGTTTTACGTTTTTGATTTAACATTTATTATTTTTAAATAACGTGTAATACATATTTATAATGGAAACATACAAAATATAGGTAAATAAAAAGAATATCATACCTAATCTTACTACCTGGAGATGCAGCAGCCATGATAAACCCAAGGTACCTCCCTTAGACTGAGCTGGGGGTAGAAAGAGGGGTGGATTATAGCCCAACAGAGAAGGAGGCCCTGGACCCCTGGAGGGCCTCCCTGTGGGAATGGAATCCATCAAGGATGGGAAGCGGGGAAGTGAGGACACCGGGTTGACATTTTGGACAGATCACTCCAGCAAAGGCCTGAGGACAGACTGAGGGAGTGGTGTCGAGGGCGGGGTCCATGCCAAGAGCAGGATCTACGGGGTTAGGAGGAGGGACAAGCTCTGGATGCATGGTGCTGGGATCCAACAGGGCGCCTGGCATTTAGCAGCTGTGTGCCTGGGCAAGTCCCCTCGCCTGACCTGGTTTCCTCAGCTGTAAATGCAGATAATAATAGCTGTGAGAATGAGAACAAATAGCGCACATAAAATGTTCAAGCCTGAGCGAGCCCCGCGGACAGCTCTCCATCGTGCTAGCTGTGATGGCTGTGGTATTCCAGAAGGCCAAGAGAAGTTGATGACGGCCCAAACTCAGGTGGAAGTGGCAGACACTGTGCAGAGGGCCTGGGAATGGGAAAGAGAGAAGGGATCTGACAGTGTCTTAGGGGATTAGATTCAGGAGCAAGGAAGATTTCTAGCTTGGATGATTGAGTGGGTGATTCTGGTTCCAGAAAAGTCTGGGAAATCAGGAGCAGGACAGGTTAATTGATGGAAGAGAATGGATTCTGTCTGGGACATGATGAGCTTTAGGTACTTGGAGACGGTCAGCAGGCAGATCAGCACGCAGGCCTGCAGCTCAGGAAAGACAGGTGAAGGCCACACATACTAAATGCTAGGGTGAGACACTGACCAGAAATAACGGCTGTACTCATATTGACGTGGGAAAGTCACCTCATCCATGTGGCCCTGATGAACACCTTCCATCAGTGTTCTGCAGGAGGGGACCTTAATGGTTGGCTGAGGTGCCATCTCCACCATCAAACTTCCACTCATCAACCCAACCAAGTGGGGTCTCTGGGCCCTGAGGCCCTTTGTTATGGGCCGAGTGATGTTCGTCTCTCCTCTGAATTCACAGTGATGAAGACTAAGCCAGCTGGGGCCTTGGGAGGGTGATTAGGGTTAAGTGAGGTCTGGAGGGTAGGGCTCTGGTCTGGTGGGATCACTGCCCTTGTAAGAAGAGACACTGCCCTCTATACAGGTACACACAAGAAAGGCCACCTGAGCACACAGGGAGAAGGTGGGCGGCCACAAGTCAGGAAGAGAGAGTCTTTACTAGAAACTGACCCTGCAGGAGCTGGATCCTCAGGATTGTGAGAAAATTGATATCTGTTGACAAGCCATCTGTTCTGCAGTATTTTGTTACAGCAGCCTGAGCTGACTAATACACATCCGTATAAAGGATTCTGTTTCTCCTGGGGTGGGGCTCCCTCTTTCACTCTCTGTGTTAGGGTGTGTTTCCTACTATCCCCTCCAAACACAGGCCCTGGCACTCAGTTGGCGCCTCCTGCAGCGCCCTGCACCGGGCTCCACCCAAGGAGCCCAACAAACATCAGAGGCATTGAGGCCAGCTGGGAGCAACTCAAGATCCTGCAGCAACTTGTGGAGAAGTCCCCGATAGTGAGCTTAGAGCAGGGCACTGGGCAGGACCCATGGACAAGCTCATTCATGGCTGTGGTTCTGGTGGAAACAACGGGTTGTTTTCAATGTGACATTTGGAGAGCAGCAAGAAAGACTGAGGTTCTCAATGATCAGTAGGAAGAGTGAAGCCAACACGTCTCCAGTAGAGAGTATTCTTTCCTGAGCGTTCGTGCCCTGCGGCCATCACAGAAGGCTGCGGGTGGCCTGGCTCTTGCAAATTGACTTTAAACCTTGGGGGTTTTGAATTAGGATCTATCTAAAGCGAAAGAGTGTGAAGTTAAAATCAACAGTGGTTCATGTCCCTAATAATTCGAGGCAATTGTCAGCATGTGCCCATACACACAAACACACACGTAACCAACCAATAAACAAAGAAAAAAATCACACAAACAACAATGAGCAACAAAGCCACAAAAACACAACCAATCAACAAGAAAACCATAAAAAAACACATTAAAAACTCAACAATGGCAGTTGTGCCCCCAAAACAAACTGAAACAGAACAACAAACACTATTCTGCTACAAACAGCAAGGACTTCCTAGCGTCATCCCCTCTTTGGCCCCACAGCATGGAGGATGGCAATGTTGTACACTTGTCTCTGCCTGCCTGTCTTCCCAAGAGCATGCAGAGACATTTGGATCAATGGGTGGTTCTTGCGGCTTTCCAGTATCGGGGCACCAGCCACAAGTGGCCAATGAGTGCTTGAGATTTGGCTGGTCCATGTGGAAATGTTCACTGGATTTCAAAGAGCTTAAACTGTAAAATATTCACACTAGCTTATTAATTAGCTAAGGTAATTTTTTTGAATATATTAGGATAATTCAACTATGTTATTAAGATTAAATCTATATGTTCTCTTACTTCTATTTTAAGTATTTTCTTTTAGTAGAAGGACACAATACCTCTTTATTTTTATGTGGCGTGGGGAGGATCCAACCCAGTGCTTCACATGTGCCAAGCGAGTGCTCTACCACTGAGCCCCAGCCCCAACCCAGTTCTCTTACCCTTTGAAACTGGCAACTTAAAAGTTTAAAATTCCGGACGTGGGTTGAATTATATTTCTGTGGGAGCAGTCTAAGATTGCTTCATCAGAAGGTAGATGCACTTCCTGGTCTTGGCAGGATGCACAGTTTACAGGAATCTGTCCCTTCCCACGTGACTCATGCCCAGCTGTGTACAAATGCAGTTTTATTGTTTGTGTAATAGCACTCTTGCACATTCAGAGAGCCTTTCATTAGAACACCTCAAACATTCATTAATCCTCGCTGGCTAGCTGAGGAGGACTGGTGTTCTCAGCTCTGTTTTGCAGGTGAGAAAGCTGTGGCATGGGAGATTTCAGCTTTGGCCTAGGGCTATCCGGAGCAGGATGACGAGGCTCAGAATAGAAACTGAGTCACCACAGTCAATCACACACCTAGCAGCAGATAAAACATATATCTTCTGATCAGACAAACCCTTTCCAGGTAGGAACCATGCTACTTCCAGCCAGTAAAATGTTGAGTGTGCAGAGACCAGGATAAAACAGTGATGGTCATTGCTCTCAGATCTAATCCCTTCTGGTGTTGACTCTTCGGTAAAGTGCAAAAATGGCAAGTGGTCTTTTTAATTGTACACAATTTTCAAATGCCTTCTGGGAGAGCAATAGCTGTCTCTTAGTTTGGAAGCAGATAAGCACAATCCACTTTTGATGAGTTCACTTGCTTTTAAAATTCAGTTTCTCAGTTTTGAAGCGAAGATGCTGCAGGCCAGGCCAGAGTGTGTTGGTCTAGACTGGATTCCAGACTGGCACAAGAGCAAGGCCGCTTTGGAGCTCTGTGGTGGCCCCGCGGAATTCTTCTGCCCTCTCTGACTCGGATAGCGATCTCCTTTCATAAGCACAAACACCAGAGCTTTGGTGAGTGAGTGTTCTCAAAACAAGTCCAACTTCATCCACCGTACACGGGAGGGAAGGTCATCAGCACAGACATCAGACTCTGAGCAAAAGCTACTCAAAGCAGGTTTGTTTTTTTTCTCCCTGTTTTTTAATTATTTTTTTCTTGTACCGAGTTAATAATAATAAAAAAAAGGCAGAATAGAATCTATTTCAGCCTTGAGATGACATTCCCTTTGACACTGATGGTCAATGCTGCTCTAAAATATGGGGCCCCACTGGTGCACAAGAGTGGGGAACAGAGGTTATGGAGATCATTTATTCATTCATTGGCTCTGCAGGCAGTGAGAATACTCTGTACTATATATACCCACTGAGAGTCCGAGAGCCCATGGTCTCTACGTTTCCCTAGCTCCCTTTTTTTAAAAATACAATGTGAGTGATGGTGATATCTCCCAGGGATGGTTGCAGGGTGCTTGTTTCCACCTGTATGTGTCCCATAGCCGGGCAGCGCGCTCACACGGCGCCCTCTGCTCTCCCCCACAGGGCTCCCCACCAGTTCTCATTGTGTGCTCCAGTCCGGTGGCTGGAAGTGTGGTGAGTGTTGTTGGAAGGTTCTTCATTGAGCCCTGGATGCCTCAGAGCGTGAGAGCCTGCTTGTGGGCACACGTCTTGGAGCAGCGGCCCCGCCTGCCTTCTGTGTGTCAGACACATTCCTTCGCTTCCTTCACCTTTTGCTTGAACCAGAAAAGTGGCTCAGAGACATTCATGCGTGGTTCCCAGTCATCCCCACCCAGCAACGTGAGGCTGGAGGGGTGGGCCTGAGCAGAACCCCAGCACCTGGGGTGCCTTTGACACTCCAGGCTCAGAATGGAACGGAGGCCAGGCAAGCACGAGAGTGAGGGTCACAGGCTAGAAAATCTGTGGGGGGCAAGAGCAGGTACTGAGAGGGGAGGAAGGCTGAGGTAGGGGAGGTGCTATGGGCCTGTTGAGACCTTTGGAAACTCTTGTCTCTGTGGCTCTCGTTGGTGGCCACTTCCTGCTGCTGTTTGCTCATGTGCCTTCATTTCGTTCAACGTTGCAGTGCCGTGGCTGGTTTCGTGAGCCTTTGTAGCAGTTTCTGAAGTTCAGATCATTTACACAAGCAAATCTGGTTGTTCCAAATTCATGGCATTGAAAAGCATGGAGAGACGGGCTTCCCACACCTGGGTGGATGCCTGGGAGCCTCGGCGTCGAAGCAGGTCTATAAGAACACATCCTCAGTCTCTCAGCAGCGGGGCCACATCTAGAGCAGCCAGATCTCCAGGGAGTATTTTCTGAATGGCAATTGAACAGACAGTGGGGATAATCGCTTCCAACTTAGATCTTTACTTAAGAGTGACTTAGGCAAAAAGTATAAATTTTTAAGTGATGAAAAATTGAAGTAATGAGAATATAATCATACTTGCACAGAATTAATGAATTGAAGCCACTTGACAGCAGGAGAAGCGGGGGAGGTAGGGGAGAAATAATACACTAATGGAATTTGAGAGTGTTAAGAATTTAGAAAACAAATATTTTCCCCTTCCGATGGATCCTCTCAGGCCCGTTCTTGGAATGGGGCCCACAAGTTCTGCACAACCACAGGCCTCTCCACTCCCCAGCAGCAGCAAAGCCTCGCCAGGGCAGGAGCTTGGCGCCTTCTGCCCAGGCTCCAATTCATGCCTGCAGAATAGCAATCTGCTCTCGGTGCACCAAGCACAATGCAGGCCCTCTGAGCTGCCACTCACGCGGGGCCTGTGAACACTCCCGGCCCTTGTTTCTGATTCTTGGCATTGTTTGGAGCAGGAGTGCGGGGAGAGTCACACACTTCCATGCTGGGAAAGGCAGGGCCCCTGGAGGCCCATCAAGTCATCGGATGGCTAGGCTGCGGCAGCAGCCAGGCGAGTAGCAGGCAGCTTACACCTTTGGCAAGGTTGCCAGACATTTAGGAGTGTTTGGGGACCATGGTTCTAAAAAGTCCAATTTCTTTCCCCTTCATCTCCCAACTCCAACCACAATGACAATGACAAGAAACCATCTCTCTTCCTTAGACAGGAGAGACTGCTGAAAGTCTGATTGTACTGCTTATGTCTTTTGAACATGCTGTCAAATGTCAGGGCTAACAAGTCCCCAGAAGCACTGGGGCAGCCACCAAAGTATGTAAGCCTAAGCTGGATGGACAAACAGTGCTGCCATGAGGGTGAGGGCAGAGGATAGCGCAGGCAGGCGGGGGACCTGGAGTCCTGGGCATTGCAAGCTCATTGCTGATCTTGACACTTAGGAAAAAGCAGTAACACATCAAGAATGACGACTCTGTCAGGTATTCATCACAGGAGGGAACACAGCAGCCTGAAGCTCACGGCGTAGCTGTCCATCAAAGGCGAGGCCTGAAGCTGGCTTCACACAGAGACTGGTACTGATTCTTTGCCAGCTTGAAGGGTGAAGGGGACCCTGATACTACCTTATAATAAAAATAATAGTGGCTACTTTTTGAGCCCTGTGTTCTAGGGGTCTTTAAAAAAATTCATGTAATCTTCTCCTTTGAAATAATTTTTTAAATTTAAATTTATTTTAATTGATACATAAAAATGTAGAAGTATGTGTGATGTTTAAATCAGGCTAAACATGTCTATCTCCCGAAACAGCTATCATTTCTTGATGATAACAACATTCAAAATCTGTTCTTGTAGCTTTCTGAAACACACAGTACAGAATGGCTCCCTGGAGTCACCCTCCCAATGTGATTGCACACTGTCTAACTGTCATTGAATGTTCATGGGTGCTCCTCTCAATCCCTCCCTCCACCAGAGAGTTTGAGTATATTTTTAAATTTACGCCTAACAGGAGCCTTCAGTTCCCTGGGTATGCACAACTGTGGATTCCGTAGCTCAGAGCGGCAGAAGGTTTTGCCCTGACCCTGCGCCAGGCTCTTAGCTTCTCTGAACTGAACTGCCTCTCTGCGGATGGACGTGAAATCAATGGATTGTTTTCCCCTAAAGAGTGACCACTTTCCTTGATCTTGGATAGCACTTTATCTTAAAGAGATAACCATAGCTGCTCTTCGAAGACAAGATAAGACATTTAACCCCGAGAAACAGTGAGCATTTCCATTTCTTGTGAATGAATTGAAGCTGGACCAATGGAGTCTATCCAGTGTGATGATTCTTTGTCTCCACCTTGACCAAGAATGCCTGGACACAGTGAGTCAGAGGGTCAGTGCCCTCTTGACCTGGCACACAACCTGACACACCTCATTGGAAGAATCTGAAACCAGAATTGGACAGAGCTGCTGCTCTCTTTATTTTGTTTATTGTTTATGTGTTTAGGAGTACTGAGGATTGAACCCAGAGGTTTGATGGTCCCAGCCCTTTCTTACTTTGAGACGGTGTCTCCCTAAGTTGCCCAGCTGCCTCAGCTTCCTGACTGGGGACCACAGGTGTGTGCCACCACACCAGAAGCCCCTGCTCTTGAGTCAATATAGCTGAAGGGGTTTGGGTTTCAACTCTTGTGCTTCTGAATATGGCTCTTCCACCTGCTCATTTAAATACAAAACGCTGGGTAAAAGTTCAATTAGTAAAAATTACCAAAAAGTGAATCCCAACTTAGTCTCTTCAGTCCCTTAGCTTCACTGAGAGCCCTTTCTTGGGGATCCTTCTAGAACTACTCTAGGCATACATGCCCCTTTCCTTTGGTCTTCACAACTGTTCTGTGAATCTCTGCAATAGTCTGGGCATTGGTTTATATGAGGTTAGAACCAACTCTCTGCCCCCGAGGAGGTGAGAGACATAGGGACGTATGACTGATAATGCCCTCGTGGAGTTACTTGCAGGAGTGGTGTTGGTCTGAGTGGATCAGTGTGACTGCCGACTGTTACTAATAACTGATACTAATAGTAAAGAACCGGTGTTTGCAAAATAGACTAAATCTTTTCCTGTAATAATTTGCATCCTAATTTGCTTTGGTGGGAAAAAAAAAGTGTGGCAGTCAAGCTGCTTCACTGAGAGTGGTGGGTGATCCTGTGTACACCCTGATGTGCCCTCTGGTGATTTTGACCTAGTGGACATTATGGGGAGATGAAAATTTCAGACATTTCAGGGTACAAGGGGGCACCATTCCTTATTTGGGCTGGAAAGCTTTCCCTAAGATCTAGATGCTTCCCACTCAGTTGGGATGTTGGTCTCCTGGTTACCCTATTGCAAAATCCACACTTATAACAGAAGCCGTGTGGGAAAGTGGTAGAGCCACCCATCTGGATTGAATACAGCTTGGGACAGTAGTTTGTGCATGGTCAGGTAGATAATGCTTTCCAGATTTCAGAGACAGCTGAATCTGTGCATGGGACGCAAGCTACTGGTAGAAGGCTTGCAGCAAATCCTCTCAATGCTGGTCGGATTTGTGGGAGCTTCTCTGGAGCCTGCAGGCTTTGAAGAGTGGTATTCTGCTGTGATTTGGTTCACAAAGAGTTTATGCTTATTTTGGTTCACCTGGATTCTCACCCCAGATCGAGTTCTAGTTCCAGTATACTTGAAAACCAACTCCTGACTTGGATGCAATTTCTGTTCCACATCTGATTGGGAGTTAACAAGAGAAAATAAAAAAAAAAAAACAGCATAAATAAATTTCACATGATTTTCAATCCAAGGTATGAGCTGGCCTGGCTCCCTCCATCAGCCAGGGGCAGAGAAAGTTCTGCAAACTCCAGTGACCCTTGCAGGAAGCCTGGTCTACATCCTGCCTTCAGGAGAAAACCCAGAATGAGTTCGATGTGCCCTGTTTCCGTTTCTATGGCAGCTTGCCTTGCAGCCGCCCTGGGAGAGAATGTGGCTCAAGTACATTCTCAGCTTAATCTTCCCAATATGCCCTCCGAGGGCAAGGTCTGCTGGTTATTATGACACACAAGGCAAACATGCATGTGAGAAGGAGGCGCAGCTGGGTTGCGAGCGCCGTGCTGTAAAGCACAGTCTGTCCAAGGAGCTCCTTCCTCGGCCTCGAATGGCAGCCCGGCCTGACAGCAGGGGCTTTCTGCTGACCTGTTTTTATATTATGTCAGAAAAATATGGGTATCATTCTTTCTCTCACTAAATGAGCCTCGATCCAGATTTGTACAGGTAATCAAATTTCAGTTGGAAAAAATACTGAAATATGTTACTACCTTTTAAAGAATCAACTGTAAATGGTCTGATACAGGAAACGGAGTTTGGAGAGCCTTTCTGCTTTTCTTAAGAGAAAAATAATATGAAGCAGAACTAGATCTGAGGGAGACGCAGAACTAGATCTGAGGGAGACAGTGCTTTTTCACCTAGTCCCCCCACAGCCCCAGCTGAGTTAAATAAAGCACAGAGTGTGTTTCCCAAGCACCTAACAGGATCCCATTCATTGGTTTCTTCCTTTTGCTTTGAAAATGACTCCCAAAGAGATAAAATTACTTGCATCAATTCCTACAGAAAAGCAGCCAAGATTTTATTAAAAACATTGTCCTCCAAACTCTTACATATTTTCTCCCTGCCTCCAGTGGGGAGGATCTCAAGTGTAAAGACAGAGGAACACGCACTGCTGCCCTTTCAGTTTTGCTCCATTGCTAGAATCTTCCAATCCACCATCTTATTTTTCTTTATTACCTTTTGAAGCCAGGAAAATGGAAGAGTGCATTTGAACTTCCAGGGGCTGTAGGAACTGCACTATCTCTGATTCTCATGAGCCCATTTCGCCTTGTATTGGGCATGCAAGACATTCTTACCTCGGGGAACTGACTCAAACTTCTGGTTTCCTATAAAGCTCAGAATGCTAGAAGTTTGCATTCCTTGATGTGACTAGATTCTTTAATATTTAAGAAAAAAAGATGAAAGTGTCATTGACATCTGGTTGAAAAGCAACTTGAGAAAAGTCTGGAATTTCCTCTCAATTGCATACAGTATATTCTGGAGTAACAGCAATACTTTCAAGTGATATGAAAAATAACTTGATGATAAAAAATAATTTAATAAAAAATGTGTGTTGACCTGAATTTCTTTTCTCTTTGAAGTAATTCTCATCTAATGTTGCTCACAGAAACCTGTCCTGTCCAAACACAACAGCTCTCTGAAAGTTGCAGTTCTAAACCAGGCTTTGAAGCAAAACAGTGACAAAATGCTTGTTAGAAGTTCAAAGAAAAAAAATTCAAAAAAAATTTTTTGTTACAGTTGGACACAATACCTTTATTTTTATTTATTTATTTTTTGAGGTGCTCAGGATCGAACCCAGCACCTCGCACATGTGAGGCGAGCACTCTACCGCTGAGCCACCCCCAAATTTTATGTTTTTAGAAAGAGACTAAAAGGAAGCATGCCAAAGGAATAGCCTGGAATTATTTGTTATATTTTTCTTTTTTCTGTTTTCATTCTTCCTATAATTTGGGAGAATTTTTTCAAACAACAATAACAAAAAGACAAACTGTAGTTTTGTATTTTTAATGGGTTTGATTTATCCTGGATCACCCTGTACTTGGAGATACAAACCTCTGACTTGTAAAAAATATATGCTTTAAACACGCAATAGCTTATCAGAAACTATCATTGCTTCTGATAATATCTCTGCCCTAAAAGAAAAATCTTGGAGCAGCACAGTACGTGCTGAGATAGACATCCTGAGAGCAGTGAACAGCGAGATCATTAATTAAATGATGAGCACACCTGAATTTTTGGTAAGTATGACCCACAGCATATGGTGAAATCCTGCGTCCCTAGAGAGTGTCTCATCCTTACTAAACTTACTGGAATGAGCATTTAGTCCATATAAAGCAAGGTGCCATCAATCAGGGGAAAGCTGCCAATCCCGTCAGGCCTGCCTGCATTCCTTTTCCTCTGAGATTCCTTAGTTGAAGAGGGTTCATCCTTGGGGAATGTTTTAACACCCTTTGGAATCAGTGCCAAAAGCCAAGGCTTTGACAGCTTGATAAAACCTTATTTTATCCTGAGATGTAGAAAAATCTGCCTCTGAGAGGGGCTCAGTTATCAAAGGCAATGCTACGTAGCAGCCACAAGTTAACTGGCAGGTCTTGGGGATGAGAGCCCCGTTGAACTTGCTGGGAAGTTTAAGAGCAAGAGTGCAGATTTCTGGGGGAGGCCCAGAAATTCTGAAGCACCGCAGGTAGCTTCCCAGCTGGACCAAGGGCAGGAGATAGGAATTCACGCTTAGTTTTTGCCTGGGGAGGGAGAAAATGATGTTGATGAGATAGTGCAACAGATGCTGCAAATGAGAAGAATTCGGCACATCAGTGCTGAGAGGGGAGGAACTGGAAAGAGCAGCCAGGGAGTCTGGGGATGTACTGAGGCCACCGCCATTCTCTTCCTGGGGACTCTCTCTGAAGTCAGGGGATGCTGGGAGCATGTGTGTTGGGAGTGATGGCTGGGATAGGACTCAGGGTGAGCTGGCCCTGTGGTGGTGCCATTTCCCCAGACATCCATGGCTCCTCTCCCTGCTCAGTCAGTCCATGACCTCTCTCTGCCTGGTGCTCTGCTGGCCACAGGACAACGCCACTCTCAGACTACAGAGGTAAAGTCAAATATTGACTGACTTCCATTCCTATTGTTAGGAGGACTATCAGCTCTGAAGAAGTAATGCATGGTTTCATGTTTCTGTAATCTTTGTCTCTAATGTAAAGACATTTCTCATTTCACACAGTTTTACCCTTTTTAATAAAGGCAATTCATTAAGTGTCTAAAAGTGCATTGAATTCTGATATTATTTATAAGTTTTTTTTAACCTGAATTCATTCATTAGGAAAGAAAATCCCAGGTGGAAAGACCTTCTGTTTTGACTGATGTTTTTTAAAAAATATGGTTTCTATATCACTTGCATGACCCTTCTTTTCCATGGGCTGGAATCCATGGATAGTATTAGAAAGATATTTGACCTGTTGAGAGAGATGGAGGATTTTTATTTTGATCCACTAGACATCTAGTTAGTACAAAGAAAACAACCACAAAAATGTTTTGTTTATTTTTGCCTATAAAGGCATCACTGGCAGTTGTTCAACCAAATTATAAGTGTTTTAAAAAATAAAATCTCTGTTTTACTACTTAATCCTCTCTGAAGGAAGGGGGGAAAATCTATTAGTTTCCCAAGACATGAAAACCAATTAACCAATTAAAAAATCATGTTACCTACTGGGGAATGATATTGGCCAAATTACATTCTTATAGCATGTGCATGTACAAGTATGTGACAATGAATCCCATCATCATGTCTAATTATAATGCACAACAGAAACTTTGGAAAAAGTCACTCTACACTTACAATCTGTAATAGGTTCAGTTTTCACAAAAGCCACTTCTGATCAAAAAGAATATGAAAGAGGATTCAAATATCTACTTCCTCCAAAGATGAAGACTATTTTGAGTAATAATCACACATTTCTTGCTTTATGGAAAAATTTGTTCTCATGAGTCCATGGGGACTGGACATGATTTTTAGGGGCCTCCAATGAATGAGCCCTACCCCTGGATATTTTATGCCTGTACCATTGGGACAGCCACACCATCTCAGGATGAGTCCAAGTGACCAAAGTGCAGGGCAGACGTGGTGGTGTCTTTTCTAGGCTGGATCATGAAAGGCATTGTAGTTTTCTCCCTGCCCACAGCATTGTGAATGCCCCTGGAAGCACCTCTTCAGCCCACACCAGCCATCAGATGATGAGCCCAGGGCTCAACCCCTAACCTGAGTCCCTCAGCTAAGGCCCGCCAGCCTCCCAGCCCACAGAAATTGTGTGAAGTAATAACAGTATGTTGTGTGAAGCTTCTCAGTTTTGGGGTGACTTGTGATGTGACAATAGATAACTAATAGAAGGGACTTTCAAAACTCAGACTCATGGATTCTGTCATCATGTGTAATGTTCTTTCTGGAGGCTTGGGAAGTTGAAATCTCCCTAGGTCCTCGCACAGGGCATGTGTTCATTGACGTATATCCTGTATACAAATAGATAAAAAATTAGTGGGTACTTTCCTAAATGCTTTTGGAAGTTCAGTTTCCATTTTAAAGGCCACACATATGTATTTAAGGGAAGATTCAAAAACACCTATGAATCTAACACCTGAAGTACTTCCCTTTATTTCTTTCAGGATGTTTGTCAAGAGGCTGTGACCATGCACTGTCCACCATGTGTTCATCCAACCAAATCCAGCTTTTAAAAAATAACAAAGCCACTAACATACCCTGCTTGTCCTGGCCACTGGGCTCTGCTCAGAGTGACAGTCCTCAGAGAAGTCAGAAGCAACTGTGTTCTGAGTCTGCAGAGGTCTGAGGAGTACCTGGGGTTGAAGCCAGGCCCTGGCAGGGAGTGACCAGTGCCCGAGGAGCCAGACACATGGACGGTGATTTATTCCAACCAGCAGTTGTCCTCTGTGCATCTTCCTTTCATCTTCCATCCCAGGGTGTGGGGAAGGGCCCTCCTCCGCCCCTTTAACAACTCAGGTTTCTATCTACAATTCCTGACCATGCAGTTATACCAGAAGCACTGTATTCTTTTTCTTAACAGTGCCTAAAAAGTTATGTAAGTTTCAGGATCTAAAACCTGGAGATACTTCTTGGTCTCCAAATTGCAAAAAATTGCAACTTCCTCAGCTCTATACAATGAACATTATTTGTTATTTGCTAGTCTCATTCATCAAGTTAGTGGGAATTTCAGAGCCTTAAAAGTACAGAATTAGAGGATTCGAAGTTGCTCAGTGTGTTCCAGCTGGTTGTATATAACTGTCTGGGCTGCTTCATCAGGATCCAGAGGAGAGACCACCTCTTGTGCTCCCAGAACCTAGTCCATCCACTGTAGGACACTTTTAGAAGAAAATGGCTGTTCTTCCAGTTGTCCTCTGCAATTCCTCAATTAAGGAAGACCCAAATAAATTTAACTTAATGAACTCAACACCTCTGAACAAAAAAGGAATGAAAAATACATGGTACGAAGCAGGGGATAACCAGCCAACTCTGAAAGATGGCGCTGTACTCTGAAGGTGTGCTCATTTTGCCCGTTAATCAGAAGAGTCTGTTCTTTTTAAGTGCTTTTTGAAATATTGGGTGACATCCCTGCCTGCTCAGCTGTCGGGATGCACTGTGTGGATGTCCCTTGGAGTGCCCCTCTGTGGGTGTGCTGCAGAGTGATGGTCCCAGCTGTGGCATGTGCTCTGGACCCTCTATGCTGTCCTTGATGAGCCTTGTGCCTTGGGGCTGCTCCGGGCCAGCGACTGAACAATGGGAGGAGGCTAGGCCCAGCCCGCCTGGCTGGACGCCCTGACGGGCATCCTCCCTGGGGACGCTCCCTCTAGTCACGCAGCCTTTGCAGGGCTGCTCTGGGTTCTGAGGGTCTTCCTAGTGGTACTTTCCTGCCCTCCCTCTGGACACAGGTGGCAGAGCTGACCCACACGATCCCTGCCCTGCCGGCTCCAGCTCCCTCAGTCTTCACCTTTCCCCGGCTTGGCCCCAGCAGTGCCTGGCCTCGCAGTTCCCCTGTCAGCAGCTGCTTCTCTGGGCATCTGAGTGTACCTGCGCCCACTGCTCACAGTGAACCTCCAAGAAGCTTTGTTAAGAAGCCCCCGTCCCAGCCCCGCCTGGATGCCCCCTCTCCAGTTCTCTCATGGACATCCGTGTCCCCAAAACAATGTGTTGATGCCAGTTGTTTATATTTTATTATTCAAATTGTTAGTTGTCATTATACTTCACCACATGCATACATATGTAAGTACAAGAAACATCTTGGCCATTTACTGCCACATGTTTATGTCATATCTTTCCTCTTTAGCCATGGAGAGACAACTGACATAGAATAGACTGCAAACAGCATGACAAGCTCTGACATTATGTGCCCCGTGAAACTGTCACCACAATCATGATGGCATACCCCTCCTCGTTTCCTCACACCCCTTTATCATGCCCCTTTCTACCTCCACACGCTCCCTGATCTGTTTTCTGTCACCACAGATTAGCTTTCACTTCCCTAGACTTTCATATAAGTGTACTAATATAGATGATACTATGTAACAACAAACATGATAATACCCCAGTAACGTATTAGGATATACTAGTAACACACATAATACTTGTAATACATATCTTATCAATATGTTAGTTGGATAAGTATATGTATAAAGTGCCTACTCTTTTTCTGACTTCTTTAACTTGGGGTAGTTGATTTGCGATTCGTCCACAGTTTTGTGGCTCTAGAGAGCCCATTCTCTTTTACTGCTAGGTCGTGCATTCCGCTGCAGAAGAGTTAGCACAATTTGCTGATCAATTCACCTTTTCCTGTCTGATTTTCAGATCTTATTTGGCTTTACTTGTGATTCTAGCACCAGGCAGCACCCTGGAGCAGGGGTGGTTGTGAATGCCCTGAGCCACTCACCTTTTGATGGACATTAGGGCTATTTCCAGCAGGGACTATTACAAATGAAATCGCCATGGATGTTTGGATAAAAGTGTTTCTGTGGATCTGTATTTCTTTCTCTTCCCTCTCTCAGTGATTATCGTTCTCTGTTGCCCATGTGCAGAGTCTGAGTGCCTTTGTTTCGTATCTACCTGGGGTTTAAGCTGTGTCAGGCAGGCTGGTAAATCCTACCCGACCCTGTTTGATGGAGTGCGGAAGTACCGCAGGCCTCTTGAACTTACCACACTCTTCCTGCCACTCTGTGTGGAGTGTGAGACTCTCCAGCACACCTCCGTTTTTCCCTAGCCTTTGCTTTTACCTGATTTAAATCCCTCAGTACATTATTTTATTATTTCTCTATTTAATAATTTTAGACATTATCTGTTGATTTCTCTGATGTTGGATATGGATTTAGCTCACTTATTTTCATCTTCCAACCCTCATCTTCCTTTCCTCCATGTCCCCATAACTTTTTAGGACTATTTCCAGACCTCTTCTGTAACTTACACTGTAAGTCTATACAACCCACTCGTATTCTTAACGCACAATTCCGCCAACCCCGGCAGTGCCTCTTGATCCTCCTGTTTGTGAAAGTATGAATGTCCTAACCCTTTTCTCTATTTTCCTTATCCTTATCAAATGACTAATTTTAACATATGTTGTCAAGAAAGAACACCTTGTTCTGCCACCAGACCCATGTTTTTTCTTTTGCCTGGTCTGACGGTGGTGCTAAGACCTGAAAGGTGACCAGCTGCTGGGTAAAGATGGTCACATTGTAAAGATGTGATTACAGATCTCTTTTTCACAGTCTTTTTCTTAGAATTTTTGATTGTCTCCCCTTCTCCATCCCACTTCTTTTATTGGTGCTTTTTTTTTTTTGCATCTTGATAATCCAGCTTCTTAGTATCAAATGTGTAGACTCTTTTTTATGCATGTTTGTTCTCTTCCCAGACACCTGACTTTGAAGCTTTTATTCTACCAACTCCAAACTGAACTGTGCTCTTTAGACCTGGTGACAAGTTATTGGAGTAGGTAATTATTCCATGGTTTCTCCTGATGAGCTTAATTTTTTTCCCTGAACTCTACATTTTTCTCTTTTTTGGTTTACTCTCCTGTTTTGCTGAAACACATTCTTGAATCATTCATACAGAGCATATAAGTGGGGAATTTACTAAGTCTTTCCATGACTTAGAGTAATTATTGTACTGTTTAATTTCATCGATAATTTGAGTTTTGAATTTTTCATTTAAACTTTCTCCCTCAGAAATTTGAAGCTAGTGTTCCATTGTCTTCTAGCACAAACTATGCATGAAGAGAATTTGGGTACAATATGATTTTTTAAAGATAATTTATTTTTTTCTCCATTTGAACCCTTTCTGGATTTAAAGAAAACCTTTGATATTCTGAAATTTCACCATTTCGTGATGCACTTTGTGGTGACTCATAAATAATCTTCATATTTAAAAAAGATTCCCTCTGAGAATGCTGATGTTAAAATGTCATTTTCTAGTATGCATTTTAAAAATGTGTAAGTTTGTGTTTATTTTTCATAGAGAACAACTGTGGACATGTCCATGGACATATATTTCTCAAGTGCTGGCAGTTTTAAAATCTACAAAAGACATTCTTTTTCTTCTTGGTAGAGTGCAACTATTTTCTATATGAGCTGAGTTTTCAAAATATGGAGTCCATGTGTGCAAAATATGCAGTTCTTCACTGATCAGCTGCCGCATTGAATTAGTTGTAGTGAAAGTTTTTTTCTCTTCTTTCAAAAATTTGGTAGGGCCTTTCTTTTATTGCATATTTATATTCTGTGAGTTAGTTGATGATCTGAGGCCAAGTGACCTGTGCTAAGATAATGTGTGACTAGAGCCCAAATGGGCCCACTGAGCAGGCAGGTCAGAAGCCCTGCAAGTGTTTAGAAACCTCTGGGCTCTCAGAGAGAGCCTGGATGTGGGCTGTGGGCGGTGGGTGGGGAGGGAGAAGAGCCCCACTAACTGGTGGCATGCTCTCAGCATCTGCATTTCTCTAGATGACTAGTTATGCCGATTGGGAACCTGCACAGAGATGCTACCCGTGCTTGTTTCTGGCTTCTGGATATGAAGTGTTCTCTTTCCTTTTATTAAAAAGTACCTATCTTGGGGCTGGGGTTGTAGCTCAGTGGCAGAATGCTTGCCTCGCACGCGTGAGGCACTGGGTTCTTCAATCCTCAGCACCACATAAAAGTAAATAAATAAAATAAAGGTATTTTAAAAAACACATATCTTCATTTCTAAATATTTTTACAGTGAACATGATTACTTACGCAGTAATGATTTATTGTTAAAGTGTATCTATAAAGCTTTTTTTCTGAATCTTCATTTATTATATTGAAAGTAGCAAAAATCACAAGTAAAATAAATTAAAACAAGAATTTCAAATCGAGAGCACCAAATATATCACCTAAGAGGAACAGATGACGACTCTGAGGTTGAGAGCACCAAGTAAGCAATGGGAAGGGAGGGGGTGGGCGAGAGGAGGCAGGGAGGCCAGGAGTGGGACGGGCCTCTGCCGGCCTCTCCTGCCTTCTCAGCTCTGGAGGGCATCAGGGTCACGTGCCTCCATGACCAATGGCCAGCGTTACTCAGAGCCGGTCACAGGTTGGGGGGCACGGGCCTCCCCCACGGCCAGCAGTCCTCAGGCCCCCCAAGGGCCGCTGCTGGGAGCAGGCCTTTGGGAGGAACCGCCTCCCCTCGCGAGGACACACCCATCTGCAGTCCTGCAGGTGGTCAGGCTCTGCAGATGAAAGCAGCGCATGGAGCACAGCAGCCAGCCACCTGCAAGACCCGCGAGGGACTTGGACTCCCTCGCTCTCAAGAGAACGTGCAACGCGAAGGCACGAAGGTAGCGCCCAAGGGACAGTTCTCGGTGAAGTCCCCGGTACAGTCAGGTGTGGAGTGGCCTTTTGTCCCCAGTGCAGCCACGTTTGGAGGCAGGACCTGGGGGTGCTTGGATCACCAGGGCTCTGGCCTCACCAGCGGAATAATCCATGGGGTTCAGGGGTCCTCACCTGAATGGGGAGGGGGAGGTGGGGGACAAAAGGAGGCAGGCCAGCGGAGGAAGTAGGCCAGTGGGAGGCTGCCCTGGAATGGTGTGTCTCGTCCCCAGTCCCTCGGCCTCCTGGTGCATGAGGGTAGCGGCTCTGCTCCGCCCTTACTCCCGTGGCCGGATGCCCGCCTCACCAAAGGCTCAAAGCCATGAGGCCAAGTGGCCCTGGACTGAAACTCGGAAACCATGAGCAGAACAAACCTTTCCTTCCTTAAGTTGGTTTTCTCGGGCATTTTGTCACAGCAATGAAGAATTAGCAAACCCATGATTCAGGGATTTGCATCCATGGGCGTTTTTGGGAAACAGGTATCCTTATAAATATCCAGTGGCTTATTGGGCTTTATTTTAGACTGTTTGAGTCACACAATGATCAACTGGCCTTAGAGACTTATTTTAACTTTCTAAGTCTGGAGTATTAAAGAAGACTTTAAAACTAATCCCCAACTTTAAGAGAGGTCGAATTTCAGAATTGCAAAGTTCAAACCACAATCTTTTATTGTACATTTTATTTAGTGATTGTTGCTAAAAATGAATTAATAACACCTAATCACAAATCGAAGGACAAATGCTAACTCCAGTGTGCCTCTCAATATATGACATACCACTCAAACAGAGTCATTTTTAAGCTTGAGATTGGTACTGTGCTTTGCCACCACTTATCCCACCTTCTTTTATATTATTGGCCATATTAAAGTAGAAAAGTATATGATAATCTCAATAAATGTAAGAAAAGCATTGAAAAATATCAATTTTTTTAAAGAATCTGCTCATTAAAATACTTATCTTGATAATGTACATCTCCTTAAAGATTTCAACCATCTTGAATCTATAATAAAATTATATAGATTCACTCCAAACTTTTAAAAAAATGTACCTTTTCCTTTCTTTCTAGTCTCAGCTGTAACTGTAAATAAATATTATAAAAATGAAAAGAAAAAAAAGAAAGAACTGAAGCTTCTCTAATTTGCTGTATTAGGAGATTAGGACCTGAAACCCCCCACTATTCCCAGCCCTCCCTCTAAACATCTCCACCAACAGCATACTTTCTACTGACTAGTTTTTAAGGGTGTCACCTTACCATCTTGGCATAACAGGTTTTGGAGAGCATCCTAATGCCACCTGTGTTTGAGTGCTCACAGCGTGTCGGGCACCGTGCAAACACTTCACATGTATGAACTCATTTCCTCCTTACAACAGCCTGTGGTCAAGTCCAATAGGTGTTGTGGGTAAAAGTATGCCCCCCCAAGAGATATGTTGGAGTCCTAACCCCCAGAACCTCAGAATGTCACCTTGTCTGCAGAGACAGCCTCTCTAGGGGTAATTAAGTTACAATAAGGCCATTAAGGTGGCCCTAATAGCTAGTGTCCTTAGAAAGAGAGGAAATCTGGACACAGATACAGACTTACTCAGGGAGAAGACACCACCTACAAGCCCAGGAGAGAGACCTGGGCAGGTGCTTTCCTCACAGCCCCCAGGAGGGACCACCCTGCCTGCACCTCCACTCAGACTTCAGCCTCCAGACAGTAGGTTTCTGGGGCGTAAGTCACAACACTCTTGCACACTTATTTAATAATACTAATTTATGGTTTCTCCCATTAACATGTGAGGAACTTGAGGTCCGGGAGGCTTAAATGCAAACGAACCTGAGCAGTCTGGCTCCAGTGTCTGCTCTCCTACCTGGCCAAGGTGTCTGACCTCCCTCAGGTCCACTGCTATAGACACTGCTGGGCTCCCACCTTCCCGACAGGTGGTGCAAGGCCAGGGTATGATGGACCATTGACTGAGGTGTGTAGAACAGAACAATAAAGTGACAACCAGACCCCGATTGACTGGCTGAGCCTCGTGGTGGGCATTTGTGAGCAGGGCCTCACACCCAGAACGGGTCCTGTGAGAAGGACACTACTCTGGTCTCTGAGATTCCACGCCAGAGAAGGGGAACATGCTCTTCATGCTCCTTCAGCGAGGAGAGATGAGGAAGAGGAACAGACCTTTGTGGAAAAGACCCCATGGAGGAGGCAGCCTTTGCCTTGGGATTTGATAAGTGGAAACATGTAGTGGGTAAGAACATAGTGAGAGCTTTAGGAGCAGGTTTGCTTTGGTGGACGCAGATGCGCGTGGACATTAGCAGCTCTGATGTGAGAACACAGGGTGGAGGTGCTTGGTGATGCTACTTCCATCCAATGATGGACAGCCATGGACGGCAGGTGCTCCTCACTCCTTGGTGCTGTCCAGAGGCCTTGGGCTTGAGCTAGACAAGCTGCGTGGCCCACAGGAAAGCCTAGGGAGCCTTAATCACTTCCAAGGGTAACTGAATCCGCTTGGCTGGCTCTGGGACCTGTGAGGGAGGCTGGTGGAAGTCTCAGGGCCAGGGTCACACAGAAGCTGAGGTGGCACACTGTCTTTCCTAGGACAGGTCTGGATCAAAAGATCAATTGTTTGACCTTTACAGTATTGGCGGATGCTGAAAATCAATAGTTTTCTTATAATATTCAGAATTTCTGTCTTATCTTAAAAAAAAGGGGGAAAGAAAGAAGGAAAGAAAGAAAGAAAGCCAAAAGACTTGGTACTACTGGGCAGCGTTCCTACAGGGTCAGCCACATTGCTTCTTACCAGGACCCAAATCCACAGTCCATATGATTTAGCCATCTCTTTTCCAGGTGGTGACCCAGGGACCCCGACTTCTCTTCTGACTCTGCTGTTCATTCCATGGCTCCTAAGTTCTCCCTGGTGTCTTCTGTACTTCAGTTGGTGGCTCCTAAGTTCTCCCTGGTGTCTTCTGTACTTCAGTTGGTGGAATGGGCGTGTGCAGCTGGGTGAGGACCTCAGGAACCAGGCCTGGATAGCGTTCCTCCCTGTGCACACCTTTCTCTGTCAGACGGACCGGGCCCTCAGCCCTGCCCGTTGGAAGGCAAGCTGGGAACTTCCGTCTGGCAGGAAGGAAAGGAAACCTTTGTTACTCAGATCTGGAGTGAGGCCTGCTTAGAAATGGTGGGCCATGGTAGTGCTTAAGATAATAGAACCTTAAAAGATATTCTACTGCCCGTGTAACTAAGAAGAACCAACTGAAAAACAAACAAATAAAAAGAACTTTAAAAGAGACCAAAATACAGTGGCTTAAATGAAGTAAGAGTTTGTTTCTCTCTTCCATAAAAATCCAAGTGGAGGGGGGGGTCCTAGAATTCAGGGCAGTTCTAATGCTGAGGACACTCAGGAACCTAGGCTGCTGGCCCTGGTCCCTGGGACTGAAGATGATGGGTCACCATCGCCACCATGGGAAGAAGGAAGGAGGAACTGGGGGGCGTGACCTCATAGTTGATCCCACCCCTTCCTTCTACTCCCACTCCATTAGCCGGAATACAACCCTACAGCCCACAAAGCCCCAGGGAAGCCTGGGAACAGTGCCCTTTTTCTGGGCAGCCATGTGCCCAGCTGTAACTTGGGAGGTCAGTCACTGGGAGGACGGTAGGAGGGACAGTTATCAGCAGCCCACAGCCACTTACTGTTTGTGTAGCTCTGGAAAAGAACGACTGCCTCTGTGCCCTGGTGTGTCTACTGCCTTCCTCTGTGTGTTAGGGTGTTAGTGTAGAGTGACAGAAAGCCTACCCACGGCAGATTAAAGAAATAGGAGCTTAGTTTCCTGGGATAGCAAGAGTTCAGCAGGTAGGTTGCTCACCAGGCTGTTGAACTTCAGTTGATTGTGGTTCTGGCTCTTCCCTCGTGGTCCTGTTAACTGGAACCATCACGTCCAAATTCAGGAAGAGAAGGGCTGGGGGTATGGCTCAGTGGTAGAGTGCTCGCCTAGCACACGCAAGGCCCTGGGCTCAGTCCCCAGCACCACGAACAATAACAACAAACCCAAATGCAGGAAGAGAGGAAGGAGGAAGAGGAACAGTGTGTATCTTTCACCTTATCAGGAAGAGCAAACACCTGCCCAAGCCCCCAGGCTTTCAGTGATGAAGACCTGTTTTCCCAAGAGTTGTGTGGTCATCTGACCTCAGATTCCCTGCCTGTTGTTGGGATCTGTTCCGTGGGGGTTGTGAGGATCGTTAGCATGCCTGGGACACCACCTGACCTGACACGCACCCCACAGAGGGAAGGGATTCTTATTCAAGGCAGGAGAGGTTGGGCCGGTATGTGTTGGAATCTGGGCTCCAAAGCCATGTGACTTCGGTCGACTACCTCTTTGAGCTTGTTTCCTCATCTTTTGAGACATGAGCTCTTTATAGGGCTGTTGTGAGGAGTAAGTGGACCGATATGCACCAAGCACCTGGCTCAGGAAGCTCTCCTTTCAGCATTTAAGCAGGAGCCACCCTGAACTTACTTGGGGAGAGATGTAGAGATGCTGGGTCCATGTTGCTGAGCCGGCGATTCCGAGCTCAGCGGTGAGGGCTGGGGCTATGAGCCGTGAGGCATAGGGAAAACAGCCATCCGAAGGCGGGTAGGAAGGCCAAGCCTGGTAAGGCCAGCAAAGGGAGCTTCCCCTAGGAGCAGCTCACCTTCTTAATCAGCCCTGGACAGAAACAGCTGCCAGAGTTTGAACAGCTGCCCCCGGGGATGGCAGGACGGAACAGAGATGTTTCTCAGCTGCACAGCAGTGCTGAGTCTGATGGCCTGGAGGTGTCAGCAGACTCTGACACCCTGTCAGCGCTGCCCTAGCCACCAGTTCTCAGGGCAGTGGAGGACCCAGGTGGGCTGTGTGGCTGTGGTGGGGTACGGTGGCATTGGGCTGCCTGTAAAGTGTTTGTTTCCTGGGAGCAACTACAGGGTCCCTAACTCCCATGGCTCCTGGGGGCTTATTGGGGAAGGAGAGAAGGAGGACGTAAAAGATCAAGAAGCTCAGTGTTCACTGCATGCAGTCTGCTCCCTGTCTCTCTCTCTCTCCTTTCCTTCTCTCCTTCCTCTCTTTCCTTCTTGGGCAATAGCTTTATTGAGATAGGATTTATGGACTATAAAATTTACACGTAGAAGTGCACAATTCAGTAGTATTCTCAGAGTTGTGACCATCACACTATCTAATTCCAGAACATTTTCATCACCCCCAAAGAAAGCCTGGATCCATTACCAGCTCCCCACATTCTGCCTTCCTGCAGCCTCCGGAAGCCACTAATCTATTTTCTGTCTCTCTGGATTGGCGTGTTCTGACATGTCCTACTGATGAAATCCTGCAGTACAGGGTCTTTTACGACTGGCTTCTTTCACTTAGTGGGTTTTCAAGGCCTGCCATGCCACAACATAGCAATACTCATGTTTTTTATGGAATAACATAATTTCCCCTGGCATGGGTATACCATGCTGAATTTATTGGCTCCCCAGTGGCTGGACACTTGGGCTCTGCCTGGTAGTTTTGATGAATGACACTGCTGGGAACACACTGGTGGGCGGGTTTTCCTTCTGGTGGGTACGTGCTGAGTGGTACAGTCATTCTGTTTTGCCTTTGACAAACTGGCACATGGTTTTCCATAGTGGCCCTGCTGTTCTGCCCGCCCTCTCCAGTCCCCTTCTTATTGCCTTTTTGTCCTGGGTGATGTGCGGAGACCTTGCCTTGTGTGTTTTGCTTTGCATTTCCTAATGACTAATGATGCTGAGCACCCCAACTTCTCTTCAGAGCTAGCCGAGGGGCTCTTTTCATTGGAAACACTGTGAAGATCACAAGCTTTGTGGGGATATGAGGGGGAAAGTGCCCTGCCACGTCCCCAGATGGCTGTGGGGGAGAGACAGAGCTTGTGTTTGTTGTTTAGAGAAGGACTGAGAAGAGTTGGGAAGGGGTTTCCGAAGCCTCTGGAAGACTTGTCTTCCAGTCGGAGTTGCAGAGACTTTTCCGCCTCTCCCTGGGGGTAGGGGGGTGGGGGGGTCCCTGCTCTCGTCAACGCTGCGCAGCAAGGTGATCTGTTAACGTGGCCAGCACTCTGTGGGTTAAGCTGCTCCACGGCACTGCCCAGCAAAGATCTGTGAACAAGGTCAGAGGTCTATCAAGTGCCATCGAACGCCTTGGGCACTGGGACCTGCCTGCAGAGCTCTGGCTCCAGCAACCTGCTCAGTGCCCCCTCTCTCTGCTCGGGGATATCATTAAAAACCCCACATTGCTGAAACCAAGTGAGCCCAGAGTTTCATGCCTTCTCCATGGAACTGGATGGAACTGCTTCGTTCTCCTTGTACCTGGACACCAAGGTCATAAAGAGGCTGCCCCAAGCCCCAGGGAATGGGAGGAAAGGAGCTATTCACCTTGTGTGCACTGCTTTTTTTTTTTTTAAAGCACCAAATTCGCCTCCATCTCCTCCCTAACAATTCCCACGTGTTTTCCCCACAACCACAAATCAAGGTAGTGGATCTGGGATCTGATGAAATCTTGCCTCAAGTGCTTGTGACAAGGAATCTTCTCTGGGCTGCTTCAGGGAACCAGGGAGGGAGAAAACCTCCCACTCTGCTGTGCAGCAAAGATGGGAAACTGGGAATGCCTCCCCGGCTCCCCAGCTTCCAGGGGGAGGAGGCCCAGGAAGAAGCCACAGTTCGCCACTCTGCAAAAGTCCTTTGAAGCGGGAGGCCTGTGTTCCCTGGAAGGGACTGCTTTAAGCAGCCTTCTTAGGACTCCTGGTGCTGGTCAGCGGAGTGGGTGGGAGGGTGGAGGTTGGTTTGCAAGAGGAACGCCAATTGTCTGGTGCTCAGAGGAGCAGGTCACCCTTCGAAATTCCTGGAAATTTATTTCCTCAGAGAAAATTGCTAAGTGGGATCTGGTTTTCAGATATTCTGAATACTCCAGATTCTGGACAACTTTCCTAGCACCACTGATGTACTTATCAAAAGTAATGACCGGTAACACATGTCACATGCAGTGTCTGATTTGAGTGAGTTTCCAGCCAGGAAAAACAGGCATTGTGCTCTGTGGGGAAGGGGTGACTCTTTCTCCTGCTTACTGGTCGAGGACAAGGAAGAAAGTTGGAAGGGGATTTGGTGGGAGGAGATTTCTTAAATGTCAAAGATGGACAGGGATCTGTGCACACGCTGCAATTCACAGTCCAAGGATTCCCCAGTGTACCCTGGTGTGATCTGAGATCACATTCACTTGTGGTGAAGAAAAGAGGACAGAAAAAGTGTTCCTTCCAGAGGGTTCTTGGGTGGGTGGGAGGTCAGGTAGAGAAAGAAAGGACAGTAGTATCGCAAGAACATATCTGTGTTCTTAATTTATTTTTCTCTTCTGTGGTGTTGGGGCTTGAACCCAGGGCCTCATGCATGGTAGGCAAGGGCTCCACCACTGAGCCACATCCCAGCCCATATCTATGTTCTGATGACTGGTATTCTGATACAGAAATGGACCTCAAACCAGCACCAATGCCTTAAATTTTTCTAGAATCAAGTATTCATTTTCCATCTAAAATTTTAAAAAATCTTATTTTTTCCAAACATGCTTCCCAAACACCAACAGTTGACTACTAACATTTCTCCCAAGGGGCAAACAGATGAAAGGGGTGGTATAAGAGGCAGCTGAGGAAATTGGAACCAGTTTGCAATATGAGTCCCAAGATCAGAGTTCTTGGTTATCACTCTATATAACTATACCTTTTGGATTTTTAGAAACATGCCGATAATTTGCATACAAAGGTTTTTAATTCATCAAACTCACCTTGTTCACTTGCTGGAGGGACTCCATAGTCTCACTAAAGTTAATGAGATCTTAGACTGAAAATTGCAGTGTGTTTAACATATTTGTAGCACTTAGCAGAACCCTGTGGGAGGTTAGAATGCTGTGACTATACTGATTATTGAAAAGCAAAGCTATTTACATGCCAAAGTGGATATGAAAGCATTCCTCTTCATGAATAAGAAAATAAATACACAAAATTCTCAAAGAGGTTGTATAATCACGTGGTAAAGGATTGTTTTGGTAAGTGTGGAGACATTAATGACTGTGTTATTATCTTCTATTGAAATCCAAACCATTTTATTTTGCAAGTGAGATTTGGATTGTTTCACGAATTTTCGTAATTGCCAATGTATACTTAAACACCAAAAAAAGTTCTGTGAAATTGCTTGTATGTGTCCATCAGAAATATAATCAGTGATCATAGCTTCAAGACCCAAAGGAGGATATGCCGCCCACCAAAGTCTGCCATTCACAGTGCATGAACTGCTGGAGTGCCTACTGTGGGCTGAGTACCATACTACTCTCTGGGTATATGACGATCTACTAGAGAATCACACCTAGAGATCATACAGAATATCTAAAATGTCAGCTGCCTCAGAAAATCCCGATTGAAAGCTGCAATCATAAACCACAATCAGTTGGATACTACTGTTTCTGAATTTAATTGGGAATTTTCTTCATATGCTAATAATGTCAGTATTTGCACACAGGCTTCTACACAGGGTATAGAAGGCACAGGGCACAGGGCACAGGTTGTGGTTTATGGGCCTTCGTCATGTTAAGTCCCCAAAGCCTGCAATTTAGAAGTGGCTTACATTCCAGGAGTTTGTTTACAAGTTACTTGTTAAGTGGTTGGTTTCCAAAGCCAATCAGCAAAAGTCTACTTAGCCTATAAAGAGGCTGAAACAAAGCACTGGTCTTATAATTAAAACTAAACACAGGTTACATGACATTGGTGAGGTTGAGGGCATTCAGCGTCCCCCTGGGGGTCACAGGAGCACATCCTCCTAGCAGCAGTGTGGATTCATGAGTGGGGACGTTTCCCTAATTCCAAGGGAGCCGAGGGTGACCTTGCCAAGGCAGGAGCAGGTCCAGGCGTTGCGTGGCCTGAAGGGCACATTGCTCAGGGCCTCTTTAAGAGGAAGAAGTCACAGTCTGGATATGAAGTTTGGACATGGGACCTTGGAAGGGGCCTGTGCAGAGTGGGACGCCTAAACCTGAAGCTTCCTTAGCATTCCACCAAATCCCTCTCTGCAGCTATGACAGGGTCAGGCCAGGGGCCATGACTGATGGCCAGGAGCTTCCACAGAGGAAAGGAAGACACGCAGGGGGCAGCTGAAGGACTGGCGGGGGGCAGACACAGGGACCGAGACAGAGCCAATGTAGGAATGGGATGTTCCACAGTTGGGTGCTGTTCCTGTGTCACCCTGTCCCTTAACAGTTGAGGTAAGGGCATGTTGCTGCGGGGAGAGGGCTTTTGGGTTGGAAGGCAGGGCATATCTGGGATAGCATTAGGATCAGGAGAGGATGAGTGGGACTGGTCCAAAGTGAAGGGTCAGGCTGGGGACGGATTCTACGGCTGACGTGGGTGAACTGCAGGGTTCCATCTTGTGGCAAGGAGGGGGTGAAGGACGAAGCCTGTGGCAGGAAAGAGGCCAGGGAAGAAGGGAGGCTGGCTCTCACCTGCTGCAGATGGGGAAAGACATCCCGGTGCAGGAGCAGCAAGAAGGGGCGGGTCCTGTGGGGTCCAAAAGGGCAGTAGCATAGGGGCCACGCCTCAATCCGAAGCCACAAGTGAGACCCAGCCTGTAATTATGAAGAATGATAACACTTGAGCCAGGCCAGAGCATGACCTGGATACATATCAACTGAGAAAACCCAATAATTTCCAACGAATTAAAATAATCTGTAGGCAGACCCACAGGAACCTATCATTGGGGTGGTTAAACTTCAGTGAGCATCCTGTGGTGACAAGAGGTAGACAGAGATCATGAAATAAAGGTCACTAGCTCGGTGCGGCGTAATTGTCCTTAGGAACAAGAGAAAGGGCTCTGGATTTCTTAACATGTGAGCAGCTTGAAACAAAGTCAGCAGCTGGAGTGGTGAGTCCGCGCTCGAGACCCCACATTCCCCCGTAAGGTGCAGACCCTTCACCACAGTTCTTGTCGGAGAGGGATTCAGGGGGTGAACCTCCTCCAACAGCTCACCTGTGGCCTCACGTGGGCCCAGGCCAGCATCTCCAGGAGTCGGCCAGAGGGATTTCCACGTAATGCTCCATGCGTTCTGTTCTGAAGGTGTTGCAATGCTGTGAGGCCAAGCCCTTGCAAAACACAGTGTCCTTTAAAAAACCGTCTATAGCACTGGGAGATGCCGAAAATAGTGCTCCTGGAATACAGGGCCGGATGCAAGATGCGATCCTACAGCTGTGTGTCCACCGCTCCATGGTCTGGATCTAAGACAGTGTTATATGGAGGAGCTCTGAGAGTCTAATCCCGGGCTAAGGTGTTCCAAATCAGGACCCAGAGTGTGGGGTGTATCCATCTGACTCTCAGGTCAGAAAAACAGAACACGGTCCAGGATTTTCCGATGGAGGTGATTGGCATGGAGACTTGCTTACCTATGAAATGGAGGAGCTGAGAAGCCAAACAGAGGCTAGAGAGGAATTCCAGAGACTGGCACCAACAGGAGTATCTGCCAAAGTCGACAGGAGGACCAACAAGGGGCATGTGGCTCAGAAACATGGCCATCCAGTGGGAACGAAGCCCTAGCACAGACTTCCCAGTGGGAGCGAGGAGACCACAGGGGGGACCTAACAGGTGCTGGGAAAAACAAGGGGCACAGACAGAATCACACCCTCCTTTCCTCTTCCCACCCCTCACTCCAGTGCCCTGCCTCCCCTTGACCACACCTAGCAGGAGACCGGAGTCCACAGCATCCTGGAAAACATGGTTCTCTAGCAGAATACTGGCTGCCTGGGAGGGTACACTGCAGGGGACTGCGCGTGACCAAAAGTTTGAACTTTGTAAAATGCAAAATGTCACCCAATCACCTTGGAACTGACAGCCCCTATGTGATCAACCTGTATTATTTCTATAAGCTGATTAGAAAGTATTACTGCATCATCACTGAAATTCCTGAACTTCACTTTCATGATTTTTTTTGATAAAAACGTTTGGCGAGGGCTGGGGTTGTGGCTCAGCAATAGAGCGCTTGCCTAGCACGTGCGAGGCCCTGGCTGGGTTCAATCCTCAGCACCACATAAAAATAAAATGAAGATGTTAAAAAAAAAAGTGTGTGGTGAATAGGGACACTGGCACACAAAACAGAGTCCGGAGGTTATGAGAGGGTAGTGTTAGCCTCTGCTCACTCCCCACCTGACCACTCGACGTATCTCCGTATTCGTGTCTATTTCCTCATCTTAGTGATATCGACCCTTTTCTCTCTTCACAGAAGTCACAGGATTCCCTATCACAGATGGTAGCATTATACGCTCTTCCTTTGACTTCAACCTAGACCAATTGGGACTGGCCAGTGTAATGCCAGAGAGAGCTCCTCTGTGGAAATGAAATGGGTGTGCCCAGTGGGTCAGACGTGGGCCCAGGTGAGAAGGGCTGTAAATCATAGGCTTGGAGACACCCAGCGATCAGCCAGTCATGCAAAGAATCCTCCAGGGCAGTAACTCAGCGGAAAGCTTGTCAGCTCTGCTGGAATGATTCAGGGGTTGGGAATGACTCACTGGGACTGGGGTTAAGTAATCTTGGCTTAATCATATCACTTGGAGCAAAGGTAAGTTGAAGGTTTAATTCCTGGCTGCTCAGTATCTCGTTTGGACCTGGGCAGAGTAATTATCAGTCTAGTCATAGTGTCCAGGCCAGAAAAGCTGCCCAGATGCAGTGTATGGAGCACCAAGATAATGTCCCCGGGATTAAAGAGTTTGTGTATACACACGTGTCTCTGTACACGCACACGCACAAATACATACATGTATTCACACACATATACCCATATATCCACATGTTCATAAAGGGAAGAATAACATAACAGTTTCTCAAATCTCTGGAGCAAACTTTATAGACTTAGAAATGATAGCAGAAATTATGAAAATAGAAGTGAATTGATTATAAGAACATGTTCTGCACATAATAACACAAGATCACAAGAAATACAACACACTGGGAAAATGCTTTTAATGAGGACAGGTTAACAGAGCAATGTGCTGTGGCTTGGGCCTGTGATTCCAGTGACCTGGGAGGCCGAGGCAGGAGGGTCACAAGTTCTGGGCAGGGTGGTGGGGGTGTCAGCACCAGAGTGCTTACCTAGCAAGTGCAAGGCCCTGTGTTCAGTCCCCAGAGCTGCAACAACAGCAGAAGAACAGATGAACTTTTGACAAATATTACAGCTGAAGGGACGACGCCTTGATCATTCAGCAGTCTCAAGAGGCCACCGAGTGTGCTGAGCCTACAAGCTCATGGATTCCATGCTGTGAACGTGTCTGGGCCGCGGTTTCTTCATCTGTAAGGTGGTGATGGTCAGAATACTTACTGGAATTTTCCGAGGTTAGTGTGATATGAATGTCACACACGAGTGATGCTCAGCACTTGGTACGCTGAGGGTGAACGGTGGGATCACACACTAATGTCATTATTGTTTAAAAATCGTGAGATTAAATAAATGGAAAAGCACCTGAACAACTCACTGCAATTAACAAGTTAACATGAGGGAAATATATTCACATTTATAATTTATACATATTGTTCTATTTCTGCCCAAATAGTTGAAGAAATCAGTACTCAGTGCTAATCAGGATGGAGTAGAACTGACTCACTTCTTGTGGCAATAAGATCAGAGCTATCCTTTCGGAAAGAAAATCTGCACTGGGTTTTAAAAGCCACAAAATGTTTAGATTCTTATTTGACAATATTCCTATTTAAACTTTTACTTAAAGAGACAACATCCAATGATATGATATGTCATGCAGTAATTTTTTCTACGCTATTTGTGAAAACTGTATAAAGTCCAAAGCAGCCACATTATTATAAAATAGTTGATTACATTTTGGAGCAAAAATGGAATGTATTTACATCAACACCATTTGACAATTATTAGCAGCAAAATGGCAACTCATATACTATGGTTATGAGTCCACATTACACTATAAACCATATAGCAACATTCTTGTTATATAATTTTGTATGTTTTCTCTATATTTAGACCCTTATTAAAAGCCTGGAAGGTAATACATAAAAATGAAAATACTTTTGTTTGGGTGATTCAATTACAAATGATGATTAATTTTTATTTTTAGTCCTTGAAAATTCTTTTTAATTGTTCTCAACATACGAAAGTCATGTATGCTTATTGTTGGATTTTTTTTCCCCCAGGGATTGAACCCAGGGACACTTAATTACTGAGCCACATCCCCAGCCTTTTAAAATTTTTAAATTTATAGACAGGGTCTCGCTGAGTTGCTTAGGGCCTTGCTAAGTTGCTGAGGCTGGCTTTGAACTTGTGATCTTCCTGCCCCGGCCTCCCAGGCTGCTGGTTTACAGGTGTGAGTCACTGTGCCTGGCTTGCTTTTTTTTTTTTTTTTTTTTAAGTAGACATTGTAGAGTCACCTAGAGCAGAAAGTAAAAGCCCCCAGTCATCCCTTGGCTCTATTTTCTACCCTCCCTCTCTATTCCTACCAAACTGTCCCCTCTGGGAAGCGATGCCTCAGGAATATGTCTTCCTGATGCCACCCAGGCATCCTGTGCTGTCTGCACAGGTACACTTGCGCAGGTTGCATGCCCGCACAGGTTGCACACGCACGTTTTTCTTGCATCACTGGGATTTCTGCTATTCTGCAGCTTGCTCTTTTTGCTTTATTGATATATTGTCTTTTATTTATTTATTTATTTATTATTAGTTGTTCAAGACAATACAATGATCTTGACATATCATACATTTGATTCAAATAGGGTATAAATTGTCATTTTTCCACGTGTACAGATTGCAGGACCACATTGGTTATACATCCATGTGTATACATACAGCAATCCTAGTGTCAGTTGTATTCTGCTGCCCTCCCTATCCCCCCCTCCCCTCCCCTCGCCTCCCATCCCTATTGTCTACCCATACTGCTGTGACACTTATCTCTTTTTTTTTCCCTTCCCTTCCCCCTCACACCATCGTATATGTAGGATCATCTTACTATTTTTAACAAGCAGCTTCGAGGTATCACGTAATACAGGCATAACTACATCCACCCTATCTGGGGACGTTTTTTGCATGGCTTCCGATCCTTCTGTGGTTGGAAGCGTGTTGCACTCCTGCATTCTTCGTGAGTGTGTGTGAGGGTATCCTTAGGACAGAGTTCTAAAATGGAACTGCTGGGTCAAAGATTTATACATTTAAATTTCTGATAGTTACTTTCACACCATATCCTAAAAGGATTTAATGATTTTTATCTGCATGAAAATTATTTTAAAGAAAGTAGTCAAAAGCAAGTCTTGTGAGACTGACATAGCCATAAGCGGAGGTGCCACCCCAAGTGATTTCCTCCCAGAGGGAGGGCATTTAACTCCGTGTCACTCTTCCACACACCCTCCTGACTCCATCCTACCCTCTCCTCTCTAAATTCATGGGATGATCATGTCAGAATACCATATCGGGGCATGCAGGCTGGTTCGAGCATACTAAAGGTCAGTAACTTCCTGAATCGTTGCATCTTGCCTTCTGTTCATGGGCAGCTGGGTTGGCTGCTGGGGATGCCCACTAAGGGGGCTCGTGAGCCCTGACATTTGTTCTGTGCACTCCCCAGCCCTGTGCTTGGACGCTGGCACCTGGAGAGAACAGCTCTTTCTCGAAGCTCTATAGAGATGCCTGTGGGTCTCAGCTGAGCCTTCATAATGAAAAACTGTGATCATGCATAATTGAAAATTTTCTATTGAACAGATTGTTCAGCCCTCAATGGGGCTTGTCATAGTAAGAGAATGATGAAATTCTATATTTACAATCAGCCCCAAGAGGTAAAGTTTAAGTACAGTTCAACCACTGTTAGGCATTTGGTTTAGTGAAATAAGTCTGGTGAGCCAAGGAACCCAATTATCCACTAGATAAAGAATATAACTGAAAACACAGGACAACTTGATAATTTGCTTATTGTTTAGAGATTTTTGGAAAACCACAAGAGTTAATACGTATGTATATACTGCCAAATATTGAAATAAAACAGAGCTGGGATTCATCTAGGTATAATTATTACATGGTTGGATATGGTTCTATTATAAGTATTTTTTGCCAAGTCCTAATTGAGATATTTTCAAGCACATATATTATTGCTGTACAATAAATATTAAACAAGACATTTCGTCTCATCTGTAATAGGGCACACTTAATAACAATTTCAACTGTGAGTCATCCAAGTTGTGGGTTATCTTCTAATTTAAGGAGACATTTCCAGTACATCTCATAGTGTCCAAACAAGAATCTACACGGTGTGCCAAAAAGAGCAGTCAACAGTGAACAATTAGTGTAGAAATTCTGAAGCATCGAGTTGAGGCTTGGTGTGCATACACTGGGCAGGGGTCTCACAACACGCTTGACATGGTTTAGTCTCTCGGACCTAAGTAATAATGAGAGATATTTAGGTTAGAGCTAAAGGAAAGGAAGAAGCAAGGAAGGAAGGAAGGAAGGATGGAAGGGAGGGAGGAAAGAAGGAAGGAGGGAGAAGAGCATCCGTGCTAAAAGAAAGCATTACCTCGGGGTTATAGGAGAATGGGAGCATCTTTTTGGGGATATCTTTATGAACAAGACTCCTGAATTCATGAAAGCAGGCATTGTTTTGTTTTTGTTTTTTATTTTTGTTGATGGCAAAGAAGTAAGTTTTGGAGGAGAGAGGGAGACCCAGTCTTTGTTAGGGATTCTAAAATTTCACTAAATAATTCTTAATGCTAACAGTTGTCAGGCTTATTCTTGGTGGGCTTTAGTAAAGGTAGCTGTCAGCATTTGTTTTTTCTAGTGCTCTGGATTGAGTCCAGGCCTCGTGGGTGGAAGTACTTGCTCTACCACTAGGCTACACCCCCCAGCCCAAGGTCAGAATCAGTATTTAAGAGGGAGAAATTTTTTTTATGATTTTAAAATGTGTTCTTTTTAGTTACAGAAGACAGTAGAATCTGATATATTTACTCAGACATGGAATATATCTTATTCTAACTAGGATAAGGAGAATTATTTTTAATTTGCTTCTTTGTGTGTTTGGTCCAAAAAGCAGGATGGTAAGGGTGGGATGAGCATGGACCACAGCCCTCAGGGTCCCATGGCAGCTCTGACAGCGTCAGGTCTGTGAGGATCCTGTCCTAGGCTTGCAGGGAGTCTGGATCTTGTTTTAGGTGGCTTTTCCTTTGCTGCTGCCAAAAGAACTGACAAGAGCAATTAGAGGAGGCAAAGTTAATTTGGGGCTCATGGTTTCTGAGGTCTCAGTCCAGCTGGTTCCATTCCTCAGGGCTCCAGGTGAGGCTGAATATCATGGTAGAAGGATGTGGAGGAGAGCACTGGGAACATGGCACAGGGAGGCAGAGAGACACTCCATTTGCCAGATACAAAATATATATCTCAGAGGTGCGTCCCTAGGGACCCACCTCCTCCAGCCACACACCTGCCTTCAATTACCACTCAGTTAAACCCCAACGGGATTAATTCACTGATTGGATGAAGACTCCCATAACCCTATCATTTCTCCTCTGAGCCTTCTTGCCTTGTCTCACACGTGAGCTTTTGGGGGACATCTCACATCCAAACCATAACAGTCCTACTAACACAAAGACACCAAGTCACAGTGGCCCTGAATCCAGCTGGCCCAGCCGTTGAGCTCAGGAAGGTCTCAGGCTCAGTGACCGAGGGCAGCCTGGCAGGGCAAAGCCTCAGGTGGGTGCCGGCCTGTGGAGCAGGGAGGAGGATGGGTTGGCACTGACTTCTGCCAAACTCTGAGGTTGGTGCAGCTTTGGGTGAGCCCTTCTGGGCAGCTGCGTCGACAAGGATGAGGCTGGTGAAGTCAGCACTGGTGGTTCTTCAGCTTCGTTTGGTCTTGGAATCTGCATCTTCCTAAGCCAACTACGAAACTGGGTCTGTTTACAAGCAACATTGGATGGATCTCAATGACCCTTCAACGCTTCCCGTTTTAGGCAAGAGGACTACACGTGACAGGAACTAGTCTCTCCCTCTCTGACCTCATTTCTTAACAATGAGTGTCGGTAACAACATGTCTGCAGAACGATTCTCTCTGGTTTACTGAGTGTCATCTGTGTTTTTATCTATAAGACACCTGAAGGTCAAATCACAGAGTGTGGTAAGACCCATAATGTGATGTCATACACGACAAGAAGCTCCTCTTAATGACAGTGACTAGTTACATTCAGGGGTTGCTCAGGGGCACTGGGCACCATATTCAGTGCTCAGGGCATGGCAGTGTGCACTTGGACACATCCCGTCTGGACTGGCGTAGACACCTGTGCATCATCTTTATGATGTAGTTAAGGAACCTGAGCAATGAAGTAAGAAATTTCCCACAGCTGGTAAATGGCCATCACCCAGACATTGGCCCCCATAAGGAATCACTATCTCCCATTCCCAAACCTCAGGAAATCCTAACCCTTAATACACTCAGGAGCAGTCTGGGCCAGTTTACCTATGTTGTTTCCTTTTGGCATTTTATCTATGCATATAAAAATAAGCTACTTCTGAATCCCGGAGGAGTTGCACGCATGGTACACATTGAGCTGCATGCCTAGTAACAGCAGAACATGGAAGACGCGGCCAGCAGCCTGCTTGGCACACTGTGGTCCTGGGTCTCCTTCAGGACCCAGAGCAGATTCAGGGCTCCTAGGAAGAACTGTTCTCCCTCCACTGCTGCATTCAGTTGAAGCTGAGTGTGTAACCCATGTCACATGGTGAGGAAGGACACCAGTGTTTATCTATGGGGCTCAGCCCCAGAGATAAGGGACTCAAGAGTAGGGCTTCTTCTTTTTCTTTCCTCGTGGTTGTCAGAAGTCCAATCAAGCTGCCATCAACTCCTCCCATTGCCAAGAGCTTAAAGGAACTTGTGGAGCTTAAAAAAAGAAAGCTAGGTCACCCAACAGGTAGAGCATGACAGGTGAGAGGTTACACCCACCTTTGAGGTCCTGTATTCAGAGCCTGACTTCTGCTCCCCTGGGCTGGGATTGTGGATTTTCTTCTGTCAGCTTCATATTTTTGGGGAGGGGTAGCAAGGTGTTAATGCAGTATAGAGCCAGTTCTGTAGAGAGGAGCCTAACCCGGGATTCTCTGTCCTCATCCCCGAGGCTGGGATGCCTGGGACCAGCATTCAAGATGCAGCTAGACCTGACCCAGCTGACCCAGGGAGGACCTTGCCATAGCTAGTGACCTGGAAAATGTTGCCAAGCAAACCCAGCAGCTGTAAGACAGCAGAACACTCGAAATTGTCCCAGAAAAAGACTAGAGGATAGAAACCACAAAACTAACATGGATACCCTCCATGGTGGGAAGATGCAGGATTTCTCCTTCCTTCTATTCTTCATTTGAACACTATTTATTGAGTGGCTACTATGGTTGAGGCATAAAAAATTCTCAATAAGCATTTTATTTTATGTGTGCAAATTCACGGGATACACTTAACACAAACCTAGATGGTATAAGTCTGTCACCAGGTGTGGCCTCCTGATGCCACCAAGTGCTACAGTAAACGAGAGATGCATGAAGCTGCTGCTGGTGTCCTGTGGCACAGATTATGGTAAGTTTTGTTTTAATGAATTGAAGAACTATATTCTAAAAGATCAGTAAAAAGCATAGTGTAGTGGATGCATAACCCAGGAACACAGTTGTTTATCATCATGACCAAACATTCACATGTGTAATGATATGTACCACGCTCAGGACTGGTGGCACGGTAGGCTTGTTCGAGGCTGCATACCACAGCGTGTGACTGGCGGCTTGCTTTCTGGATTTCTGGGGGCTATGAGGTCATTGAGCACCCCTGAGCTCCATGAGAATTTTAGGCCACTGGTGTATGCACGGTCGCTGTTGACAGCCATGCCTGTGCGCATGTCCCGTCCTCCTATAGGGGGCAGGCTGGGGGCTGCAGCAGGAGGGCAGGCAGAAAGTCTAAGTGTACACAGGAGACTTCTTGTGGATGGAAAGCAGTCCTGGCCTGAGTGCATTGGAGGGGCCTAGGATTTCAAGAGGCAGAGAGGGGTAGTGGATACTGGTGGATGGTAAGAGCTGGCAGCAGGACACGCTCCCACCTGGGTGGAGTGTAGGGTGGACACAGAATCATAGACCCCCACTGCCTGGGCAGGGCAAGTGTCATCTGTAGAACTAACGAAGATGGCTTGTTTTAACTATGGAAAGAGACACTGTCCCACGGCGCATATATATAAATGGTCTTGTCCATTTTAGATTTTTTAAAATAAATGTGATCATACAGTGTATAGCTCTTTGTGTCTGGCTTCTTTTGCTTAGCCAATGTTTGTAAGGTTCATCCATGTTGGGGCATATATCAGAACTTCTTTCCTTTTATGGCTGAATAATATTCCACTGTATGGATATACCACATTTTGTTGGTGTCCTCATTGGACATTGGGTTATTGCCATCTTTTTACTATTATGAGCAAAGCTGTTAAGAACATTGGTTTATAGGCACCTGGAGCACGGGAGCACCTGCTGGAGTCACTGAAGTTCAGATGTTTTCTTTGAGGTCTTCCTAGGGCTTGCCTCGGGCTCAGCCCTCAAGCACCCACAGAGGTTTTCTCTGCAGGCTCTGGGTGGATCCATTTCTGGGCTCCCTCTTGGTAGCTTTTTGACCTCAGAACAGGGGCTCCCTCCTCATTTCATGTAGTAACAAGACCCAGCCTGACACCTGTCGGCACCCAGCTGGATGTCATTTCACACGAGGCTCCTCACTCTCACGGGCTTACAGTCCTATCTTGACAGGGACAGAATTTCCACTGCCACAGTCAGAAGGTGAAAAACTCAAAACCCTGGGCCTTCTAAACCATCGTCAATGACCAAAAAGTCACCTAAACTCTTAAAGCTTTGTTTTTTAAAACCACTGCGTATGATTTGTATTCCCTGTCATCTTGATCTACTTCTGGTTTTTGGTTTGTCCTAATGTCCCATTTGGTTGGATTTCCCCTTAATGTGGATCCTCCCTTTGCTGGTTTTCACTTTTTTTTTCACCCCATCCTCATGGAGTATTTTGTAGAGAATTCTCTGTAGTTTAGGCTTCCTAGTTGTGAATTATTTTAATTTTTGTTTATCATAAAAGGTTTTAATTTTATCTTCAAATATAAAACTTAATTTTGTTGGATATAAAATTCTTGGTTGGCATCTGTTTTCTTTCAGAGCTTGAAATATATTATTCCAGGACCTCCCAGCTTTGAGGGTCTGGGCTGAGAAATCAGTTGAAATCTAAATTGGTTTCTCCCTATATGTAATTTATTTATTTTTCTCTCACACCTTTAAGATTTTACCTTTATTCTCTGTTAGTCATTCTCATTATAATGTGTCTGAGTGTGGGTCTGCTGTAATTTTGTATATTTGGGGTCCTGTAAGCCTCTTGTATTTGATTTTTCATTACATTCTTTAAGTTTGAGAAATTTTCTGCTATAATATCATTGAAAAGATTGTGCATTCCTTTATTCCTTTAGTTTATATCTCTGCTCCTTCATATTATGATAACTGTTAAATTTGGTCTTTTCATGTTATCCCATAATTCTTGGATGTTTTGTTCATGGTTTCTTACCATCTTATCTGCATGTTCAACTCTACTTTTAGGATTATGTATTTTGTCTTTATTGTCTGAGGTTCTGTCTTCCAAGTGGTCTAGTCTGTTGGTGATGCTTTCTATTGAATTTATAATTTGGTCTACTTATTCTTTCATTTCAAGGATGTCTGCTCATTTTTTTTCACAATCTCTAACTGTAATGAAGTGATCTTTCACTTCCTGTATTTTTTCTTTGATTTCATTCCTTCTACTATCCTTTACTTCACATCAATTTAACTATATATAATCTAAACTCCTTCTTGGACATTTCTTCTACTGTGTTATCAGTGGCTTCTGCTATTGAAAAAGCATCTTGGTTTGTTTGGGGCACTTTATTCCCTTGTTTTTTCATGTTGTTAATGTGTTTTTCTATCTAAAAGTATGGATCTAAGGCAGGACACTACAGTGTCCCTGAAGGTTTCCAGCTCTTCGCCTTTACTGGTGAGATCAATATCAATAGCACCCAGTGTACACAATATATAGCCTTAAACCTAATAGCTCCCACTAAGGTGCCTACTGCTTTCTCACATTAAACCAAAATGATGAGTTCAATAACTATCTATAGTACAAACAGAATATTTGTTAAAATGGTTTACAATTTTCAATGGTGGGTGAGAGAACAGAGGTAGTGTAGTATGCAATATTCATGAGGAAGAGAAAAGCTAGAAGTAAAAATTCACAGAAGAGGAGCTGACAGAGATGGGCTGTTGATTGGAGAAAAGTTGGAAAGAAAATAGACCAGAGAGAAGAAGAATATGAACACAGAGAAAAAAATTAAAGACATAAGAACACAACAAGAATGCAAAACACCATTCGTATATCATTGTCCTCGACATGCTGAAGCATTAAAAACATCCTGTTCTAAATATGGTAGAGAGATTAGTGAATCAAAAAATAAAATAAGTCTTGCTGGAAAGTTGAACTGTCTCTGTCAGTGTTCAACAGATTCTCAGCCCCGTCTCTGCCGTCTCTTGGGATCACCAAACCCAGATCAGCCCTCGCAAACCCAGTCTCCATCTCATTGATCTGGGCTTCAATTCCTCAGGCTTAGCCACGCTGCAGTCCCAAGATCCCAGTGCTGCTCCCACTTGCAGACAGGGATAGACTCCTGCAAAGGGGCAACCTGAGATGCAGCAGCAAGATAAGGGCCACCAGCACTCTCAGCAGGAAGACTCCAGGCTCCTCCAAATCCGCAGGCACCCCCACACTGGCCTGCAGGTCCCAGGTGGAGTCCCCAGACAGAGGCTCTTGTGGTGGTCAACCTGCTGGTACCCCGGGCCCCAGGCCTTGGGTGCGGCCATATACAGCCAAACCTGGAGTCGGCCCTCAGCAGTCCTCCAGGAAGTGGTAGCAGCAGTGGTTGTGGCACCAGGCAGTGGGTCAGCAGCAGCTGGTAGTGAAACAGTGTCAGTGGTGGCTGCAACAGGCTGTGGGGACAGCATCACCGGGCGATCTCTGGGGGCAGCTGTGGTGTCGGCATCAGTTGCGTTGGAGGCAGCAGTGACTTTGGTGGCAGCAGCACCCAGAAAGAAGACCTCGAGGTGACCTCAGGATGGCAGCAGCAATGGCGGTACTGATGCAGGCAGGTACTGACTGGACAGGAGACCTCCGTGTGTCAGTGGCAGAGACCACAGAGGTAGCGTCAGAGGTAGCCGAGGCCATGCCGAATGAAAAGACCTCCAATAATAACCCTGAATGTTAACAGCCTAAACACGTCAATCAAGAGACACAGACCGGCAGATTGGATTAAAAAGCAAGACCCAACAATATGCTGTCTTCAAGAGACTCACCTCATGGGCAAGGACATCCACAGGCTGAAGGTGAAAGGATGGGAAAATCTTATCACTCATATGGATTGTGTAAACAAGCAGGGGTTTCTATTCTCATCTCAAATAAAGTAGGCTTCAAGCCAAAGTTAATCAGAAGAGGCAAAGAAGGACATTTCATACTTCTCAAAGGAAGTACATATAAGCAGGACAATTATAAATATTTATGCCCCAAACAATGGAGAATCTATGAACATCAAACAAACTCTTCTCAATTTCAAGAGTCAAATAGACCACAAAACAATAATACTGGGTGACATTAACACACCTCTGTCACTACTAGACAGATCTTCCAAACAAAAACTAAATAAGGAAACTACAGAACTAAATAATAAGATCAATAATTTAGACTTAACAGACATATATAGAATATTTCATCCATCAATGAGCAAATATACTTTCTTCTCAGCAGCACATGGCTCCTTCTTTAAAATGGACCATATCTTATGCCACGAAGCAACTCAGTAAATTAAAAAAAAAAACACAGAGATAATACCCTGCATCTATCAGACCACAATGGAATGCAATTAGAAATCAATGATAAAATAAAAAATAGAAGGTACTATAACAAATGGAGACTAAATAATACACAATTGAATGATGAATAGATAGTAGAACTAATCAAGGATGAAATTTAAAAAATTCTTAGAGATAAATGAGTACACTGATACAACATGTCAAAATCTCTGAGACACTATGAAGGCAGTGCTAAGAGGAAAGTTTATTGCATTGAGCACAGTAATTAAAAGAATAAAAAGTCAACAAATAAATGACCTAACACTACATCTCAAAACCCTAGAAAAAGAAGAACAAATCAACACCAACAGCAGTAGAAGGCAGGAAATAATTAAAACCAGAGCTAAAATCAATGAAATTGAAACAATTAAAAAAATTGACAAAACAAAAAGTTGGTTCTTTGAAAAAAATAAATAAAATAGATAAACCCCTGGCCATGCTAATGAAAAGAAAGAAAACTCAAATTACTAAAATACAAGATGAAGAAGGAAATATCACAATGGACATGTCTGAAATACAGAAGACATTTAGAAACTATTTTGAAAATTCATATTTCAACAAAATAGAAAATATCAAAGACATCAACAAATTTCTGGAGACATGTGACCTACCCAAACTGAATGAGGAGGCCATACATGGTTTAAACAGATCAATTTCAAGTAATGAAATAGAAAACACCATCAAAAGCCTACCAACCAAGAAAAACCCAGGACCAGATGGATTCTCAGCCGAGTTCTATAAGACTTTCAAAGAAGAATTAACACCTATACTCCTCAAAGTATTCCATGAAATAGAAAAGGAGGGAACCCTTCCAAACTCATTCTATGAGGCTAAAATTACCCTGATACCAAAACCAGACAAAGACACATGAAGGAAAGAAAACTTCAGACCAATATCCCTGATGAACATAGATACAAAAATTCTCAATAAAATTCTGGCAAATCACATACAAAACCATTAAAAATACAGTGCACCACAATCAGTTGGGTTCATCCCAGAGATACAGGGTTGGTTCAACATACAGAAATCAATAAATGTAATTCATCATATTAATAGACTTAAAACCAAGAATCATATGATCATCTCAATAGATGCAGAAAAAGCATTTGACAAGATACAGTACACTTTCATGTTCAAAACACCAGACAAAACTAGGGATAGTAGGAACATACCTCAACATTGTAAAAGCTATCTATGCTAAACCCAAGGCCAGAATCATTCTAAATGGAGAAAAATTGAAAGCATTCTCTCTGAAAACTGGAACAAGACAAGGATGTCTTCTTTCACCACTTCTATTCAACATCATCCTTGAAACTCTAGCCAGAGCAATTAGACAAAAGAAAGAAATTAAAGGGATACAAATAGGTAAAGAAGAACTCAAACTATCACTATTTGTGGATGACATGATTTTATATCTAGAAGATCCAAAAAATTCTACCAGAAAACTTCTGGAATACAATAACTAATAAATGAATTCAGCAAAGTCGCAGGATATAAAATCAACACCCATAAATCAAATGCATTCCTATACATCAGTGATGAATTCACCAAAAGAGAAATTAGGAAAACTACCCATTCACAGTAGCCTCAAAAAATAAAATAAGATACCTGGGAATCAATCTAACAAAAGAGGTGAATGACCTCTACAATGAAAACTACAGAACACTAAAGAAAGAAATTGAAGAAAACCTCAGAAGATCTCCCATGCTCCTGGATAGGCAGAATTAGTTTGTCAAAATGGCCATACCACCAAGCATTATGCAGATTTAATGCAATTCCTATTCAAATCCCAATGTCATTCTTCATAGAAATAGAAAAAGCAATCAAAAAATTTATTTGAAAACATAAGAGACCCAAAATAGCTATGCAATCCTTAGCAAGAAAAGTAAAGCAGGAGGCATCACAATACTAGACTTTATACTACAGAGCTATAGTAACAAAAACAGCATTTTATTGGCACCAAAATAGACTTGTAGACCAATGGTACAGAATAGAGGACACAGAGACAAACCCACATAAATATGATTATCGCATACTAGACAAGGGTGCCAAAAACATTCAATAGAGAAAAGATAGTCTATTCAACAAATGGTGCTGGCAAACATGGAAATCCATATGTAGCAAAATTTATCTCTCATTCTGCACAAAACTCAACTCAAAATGGATCAAAGACTCAGGCACTAGAACAGAGACCTTGTGCCTAATAGAAGAAAAAATAGGCTCAAGTCTTCACCATGTTGGCTTAGGGTCTGACTTCCTTAACAAGACTCCTAAAGCTCAAGAATCAATGAATGGGATGGATTCAAATTAAAAAGCTTCTTCTCAGCAAAGGAGTGAGCCTACAGATTGGGAGAAAATCTTTTCCACATGCACCTCTTATGAAGCATTAATCTCTAGAATATATAAAGAACTCAAAAAACTTAACACCAAAACAGCAAATAACCCAATCAATAAATGGGCTAAGGAACTAAATAGACACTTCACAGAAGAAGAAATTGATCAACAAACATATGAAAAACTGACCATCATCTCTAGCAATTAGAGAAATGCAAATCAAACTACACTAAGATTTCATCTCCTATCAGAATGGCAATCATCAAGAATATAGTCAACAATAAATGTTGGCGAGGTACACTCATACGTTGCTAGTGGGACTGCAAATTGGTGCAAGAAGTATGGAGATTCCTCAGAAAACTTGGAATGGAACCACTATTTGTCCCAGCTATCCCACTCCTCAGTTTATACCCAAAGGACTTAAAATCAGCATACTACAGTAATGCAGGCATGTCAATGTTTATAGCAGCTAAATTCACAATAGCTAAACTATGGAGCCAACCTAGATGTCCCTCAATAAATGAATGGATAAAGAAAATGTGGTATATATATTTAATGGAATATTTCTCAGCTTCAAAAAAGAATGAAATTATGACATTTTCCAGTAAATGAATGAAGTTGGAGAATATCATGTTCAGTAAAATAGCCGATCCTGAAAAACCAAAGGCAGAAAGTTTTCTCTAATATGTGAATGCTAATTCACAATAAGGCAAGGTGGGGCGCACTAGAGAAGAATGTCATTACCATAGATTAGGAAGAGGGAAGTGAAGGGAGGGGCAGGGAGGGGATAGGAAAGACAGTAGAATGAAACAGACATTATTACTGTATGTATATATGTGACTGCATGACCAATATAATTCTGCAACATGTGCACTCAGAAAACTGAGAATTACATCCCATATGATATATATCAAAGTGCATAAATGCATTCTACTGTCATGTACAACTAATTAAAACAAAAATATTTTTAAAAAAACACTGCATAATATTCAAAACTGTACCTTTGTTCTTTTAAGTATGTTTTAAAAATGTGACTTTCTGATCTATGAACTGGAGTCCAAGACAAAGACATCTTAGCCCAGATCCTCAGGCCACTTCCAAAACCCCTCTTCTTTCTCCTAGCTTTTCTTTTAACTTGCTCTCAAACCTCTAATGTCTTCCCTATTACCTCCTGGTAACTATAAACCTCCCTTTCAAAAACCCCAAATCACAGCTTCTCTTCTTAAAACTCTCATCCCAGATGCAGCCCTGGGGTTTTTCTCCAACCTCCAATCTTCTTTTCAAAACTCTATAAACTCACTTCCAGCACATTTCCCTCCCACATGTCACTTCCCTGAGCTAAGTCTCCTCCTGGGAACCATGTGTGCCCTGTCATTCCCATGGGGCAGGGACTGCTGCAGGGGCAGGCAGGGAAGAGAGCAGTGACCTGGCAAGCATGTGGAGGCAGGTGGGGAGGACAGAACTCTGAGGAGGTGGGGAGGACAGAACTCTGAGGACTGCAACCGCAGGCGCCTGGATAAGCCACGGGTTACTGACAGCTACCTTCACGTGCCCGGAAGTTGATTTTCTCATCGGGACTGTCCAAAGTCCCTGGCTCACAGGTGGTGCTCAGGAAAAATATCTGTGGACTTGATAAAGTGGACTAAAGAGTGACCTCGAAGCTCTTCTTAGCTCTAAGTAAAACTCTGACATCTGTAAGGTCAAGATGTAGAGGACTGGAGAACTTTGTAAATTTAAATTATGCAAAAAAATGCTTCCATTTTTGTTCTTCATTTTGTTCAGATTAAATATATGTGTATATATATTTAATATATATACACATGTCAAAAAGGAAAAAAAATGGAATTTTACTGAGAAAAGATATAAGACAGTTATCCCCCCACCCTTTTAGACTCTAAACGCCTTGATGACATTCTGCTAATGAAAATTACTGTAGGGCTGAGGTTCGGGCTCAGTGATGGAGCACTTGCCTGGCATGTGTGAGGCACTGGGTTCGATCCTCAGCACCACATATAAGTAAATGACATAAAGGTCTTGTGTCCATCTACAATTAAAAAATATTTTAAAAATTGAGTGCTTTTTTTTAAAGAAAATAACTGCAGATCCATGGAAATAACTAAAGACAGTGAGATTAGGAACATGAGCTGGGAACACAGGGTATCCAACCAGGGTGGTTCTCAACTGCTCAGAGGCAGTAATGAATGTGAAATGCCATGTCATCAATACTGTTGATTGATTAAGAGCATGAATCGTCTGATAGAACTAAGGGCTAAGCTCATCTAACAGGACCAAAGGTAAATAAATGGTCATGCTGGTTTCAATGAACAAGTAACATCGTCTAAAAATTCTTTCAAAAGTTTTAAGACAAAATGGGATATGGATCAATATATAAAAAATAAAACTATATTTGTTTATTTATTTACTTTTGTGGTACAGGGATTGAACCCAGGGATCCTCGATCACTGAGATACATGCCCAGCTTTTTATATTTTTTATTTTGAGACAGAGTCTCACTAAGTTGCTCAGACTGTCCTTGAACATGTGATCCTCCTGCCTCAGCCTCCTGAGTTGCTGGAATTATAGGTATGTACCACTGTATCTGTCCTCTACAGAGTTTAGAAGAAAACAGAAGATAAAATCTTCATGACTTTGGGCTAGACAAGGAGTTCTTAAATAAAACCACCAAAAGCATGATCCACAAATAATACTTGATATATTTGTCTTTAAGAACATTAAAATTTTGCTTTGAAAACGATGCACTTAAAAACAAGTTATAGACTTGGATACATCTTTCAGAAATCATACATCTAAAAAGAATTTATACCTAGAAAATAAATGTAAATCACCTGTAAAATTTAGCAAAAGAAAATAACCTAATGAAACGAAGCAAAACATTTGAACAGATACCATATATATATCATATTATTATATATATCATATATAATAGCAAAGTAGTTCATGACAAATGCTCATGTGTGCATTAGTCATTGGAGAATGAAATTCCAACCACAATTAAATATTACCACACACTCATTAGAATGACGAGAAACAAAAGCAACACTGAAATTTCCAAGGGCTGACTATGGTGAGGAGCAACTGGACTCCACTCTTTTCTGGTAGGAATGCAAAATGCTATAGCCACTCTGGGAAATCTGGCAGTTTATTTTGCAATTAAATCCACACATATCATGTGACTCAGTGATCCCTCTCCTAGGTATTTATTCCAGAGAAATAAAAATTCAAATTTACATAAAAACTTGTACCCAAATATTTATAGCTATACATAATAGCCAACAACTGGACTCTACCTACCAACATACCCTTCCCTGGGTGGATGGATAAACAAACTATGGCCCCTAAAAATGGAATAGTACTCACATATATCAAGAAGGGACTACTGACCCTTACAGCAACACTAATGGTCTTCCAATGCTTTCCGCTAAACGAAAGAAGTCAGACTCAAAGGCTTTGTCACCTAGAATTCAGTTTAAGTGGCATTCTGGAAAAGCCCCAGGATGGAATTGCAAGTGGCTGGATGAGGGTGGCAGGTTTGACTCTGGAGGAGGAAACATCAGGGGCATGGGAGGAGAACGTCACCATGGACTCTGATGGTGGTGGTGGTTACAAATGGACTTCACCCATTTGTTAAATCTTACAGAACTGTATGTGAAATAAAAGTAACATGTGACATGTAAGCTGGAAAAAATTTTCTGCAAATAATGGAAGTTGAGAAACAAATCAAGTCACCTGAGAACTGCCATAGTCAGTCACGAGGGTTTAATTTTTACTGAGAATAATCCTGCTTTTCATGCTTTACCAGTAGCACAAAGGGTACACAAGGACGTTTTCCTGATAGTGTATTTACACAGCTGCGAGGTGACCCTTAAAGAAGTTCTCAAACACAGGGTGGCGGGATCCCCTGGCCTTTTCCAACAAGCTGCCCATGAAGATCCCATGACGTCAGGAGAATTATGACTGCCTGGACCGACCGCCGGTCAAACAAAGCTCTGATAACACCACGCCAGCCCTTCCCACCTGAGTAAATGTCCCCAAGGCCTTGGGAGGGTCAGCCACTGCAGTGCCTGTGCCTTCTGCTTCCTGGATCCACCGGAGGCTGCCCCCACCTCACTCTGAGAGCTTCCCTGGAGAAAGGCCAGACCCAGTCTGGGTGCTGCCTGGGGCCAGGCTTCCCTTTGGCAAGCTGGGTCAGCGCTCCATCCTGTCTTTAACCATCTGTGGTTTAGGAGTTAGAGGTTGTCTTGAGTGTCCCTGGTGTCCTTGCCACCCTGTGCCAGGATCTCTCCACTGCAGTGCCTCTGCCTGCCCAAGGCTTCCTTCAGTGACTCTAGGGAAGAGGAAGAGGACCGCAAGGCTTACAGCGCACATATGGCCTCTTCCCACCTACTAATCCCTGAATACAGGAACACCACGGAGATCCTCCTGTGCAGGAGACCCTGTGGTTAGAGGTCTTCCCAAGTTCATTGCATGGAGTGTTAGTGATTCACTGGAGTTTGTCCCATGTCTGGATAATGAGTAAGTTTCAAAACATTACCACCAGAAGTTCCAGGTGCCCGTCCCAGGCCAGTGGGCTGCCCTCTCCCCCTCCTGCTCCCACCATGGCCGCGGCCTGTGAATCCAATGTGCCAAACTTGCTTTCCTGCAGAAATTACCTTGGGAATGGAGCTGGGATTCCAGGGGTCCTGGTCTTGAAGAGAATCTAATCCAAGAAGACAAGCGGAACCCACAGGCTAGGAAGACTCGGAGTTGGAAGAAGAATTCACAACTAATCAGGAAGATAAACAGAAAAGTAGTGCAGCCAAAAATGAGCCCGTTTCCCACGTGCTCCAGCAGAGGGAGGGAGCTGCCCTTTCCCTCCTAGCCTCCTCTAGGGCTTAGCACTTAACAGCCCAACCCATCCCCCAGAGGGCTGTTGCCATCCCCTGGATTGACCTGGCTTACTCCATCCAGCCTGGCATCGAATGGCACCACTTTGCGTGACTTCATCTTGGTCCCTCCTTGTTCCCTTTTATTAGCCCTGTGTCCTGAAACCTCACTGAGCCCCCTTTGTGCCCGCTAAACCAGAACCCAAACGAACCTGGTCTCAGGAGCAAGGCGTGACTAGCATGTTTTTTTTTTCTTCGGAGTTTCCAACACTTGCTCTTCAAAGGAAATGTAATCTTTGTGTTTCTGCATCATTTACACTCAATTTAAGAGGTCCTCTTTCAAAAGGGCAGTGCAGTGTCCAAACAGCCTTCCTGACATGCATGCATCTCATAAGCCTCCAGAATTCTGCCTCTGAAGTCAGTCAATGTTTTCTATGACTATGTTGAAAGTACGAATGAACCGGGAGCAGTGGTGCACGCCTGCCATCCCAGCAACTTGGGAGACTGAGGCAGGAGGATCGCAAGTTCTAGGCCAGCCTCAGCAATTTAGCGAGGCCCTGTCTTAAAAAAAAAATGAGACTGGGGATGCAGTTAGTGGCAGAGCATCCCTGGGTTCAATACCTGTTACTGCAGGAGAGAGAGAGAGGGAGGAAGGAAGGAAGTCAGTCCAGTTGGACATGGCCATTTAGGTGGACAGAGCTGCCTTGAGTGCTCTGCTGACACTGCAGTATCTAAGAGCATCCTGAGGGGAGCATCCACCGCGGCGTCTGTGGTGTGCACTCACAAGGCATTTTTTCTAGCATCAGCAAGCTCTGACCCTGCGGCAGCGTCACCAGGAAGCCACACCGCAGGTTCTGCAGTCACTCAGGTGCCTGCAGCAGTGCCGGCCACACAGGTTTGCAGTAGCTCCCTGCATGTGCATTCTCCTGCCTCCTGGTCAGTTGGTCATAACAGGGCCCACGTCAGTGCTCAGGGCACCAGCTGCTGCCAGCAGGGCTTCACACACCGCCCTTGGCACACGTGGGGACCAGTAGGAGAAATCACTGTCACAAGAAGATACTTGGCCATCATTGTCCCAGCACTTGTACAGATACTGCTTATTTTGCCTTTCAGTTTCACTTACAGAAAGCACACTTCCCTAAATTCCTGTTCAATTGCTTCAGCTAGAAAAACAGCTGTTTCTCCTGATGTGAGACTTCCTTAAATTTAAATATAGTAAGTGCAGATGAATGATTGGCTTTTAATTCTTATTTTATTCTTTGCTTTGGCTAGCAGGAAGTCGGGGTTTTTGTTTAGCTGCAGTAGCAATCCTGAGTTTAATGGTAATAGCTAAATAATGACTCTTTATCCTCTGTCCTCCAAAAAAGAAGGCTGATGTTAAAGAGCATTTTTAAGTGTTATTGTCTGGTGTTTGTATTCTCTCCAAAATGAAAACCGAAGGAGGACTATTACTGCTTGCAAATGTACCTGAAATAAACAGGGTCTCTTTGGGTCACTTTGTTCCTGCCTTGACTTTGACCTGCATTGCATCCTTCTGACATAAACTGCATGAAGTGTGGTCTGATGGTACAGATTTCAGCAGCTGTTACAATTACACAGCAACTGTCGAGTTACACCGTGGTGAATTTGCCGCTAGTGCACAAGGAGGACAAGCAGCCCCTAGACCCTGATGGGTCAGCTACACATGCACGGAGCGCTTGCTCCCACCTCCCTTCTCTTGCCTGACACTCCAGTGCCTAAAGCACCCAGCAAGGCCTTCTGGGAAAGCTCCTGCTCCCATACTTTCTCCTGAGAACACGTGAGTGTAACACACACAATGGCCAGGTCTGCAGCTGCACCTCAGCAGATAGCACCCCAGGTGCCCCAGGCCAGAGAGCATCCACAGAGGCCAAGCCAGGCCTCCATGCTCAGCGGGGCGACTGGCGGAGGTGGAGAGCATTGTGTAAGCCGGACGTGTTGGAGAACAAAAGGGGACAGTCAATACCTTTCTGGGACCACGAGTGTAGACATGTCGATTCCATACCCGGCAGGATCATATCAGTCTAAAACCTATTATTGTGGCTCTGGAGCACTGGGAAGGACTTCGAAACAAACTATTTCTACACCTCTCTTTCCTCACTCTTGACTTAAATTTCACCATTACTGATTTATTTCTTTGGAAGTTCTCAACCGAGGCTATTTTTAATGCCAGGGGACATTTGCCAATGTTTGCTGATATTGTTCATGGTCACATGTGGGCTGTGAACTGTGTTAGTGGATCGAGAAGAGGGATTCACCATAGAAGATCTAGAGATGGCAGATACGCACATAAAAATATGCTCCACATTGTATGTCGTTAGGGAATCGCAAATTAAAAACAACATGCCTCTACATACTGATTCAAAGGTCCAACATCCTAAACACTGATAGCACCAAATTCTGGTAAGGGTGTGGAGCAAGGAACTCTCCTTTGTTGTTTCTGGGAATGCTAAATGATACAGCTACTTTGAAAGACAATTTGGCAGTTTCTTACAAAACCAGAGATGCTGGGGATGTAGCTCAGTTGGTAGAGTGCTTGCCTCGCATGCACAAGGCCCTGGGTTCAATCCCCCCCCCACACACACACACACAAAACACCCTACAAAACCAAACAGACTCTGCCCATATGATCCAGCAATTGACCTACTTGGTATTTATCCAAGAAATTCAGGTCTACCTGTGAACCTGCACCCGAAAAGCACTTTATGGCCACACAGATCATGAGCATTCACAGAGTTTTTATTCACAATTGCCAGAAGCTTGAAGCAACCAGCAAGATGACTTCCTGCAGGCGAGAGGGTGAATGAACTGGGGTAGCAAACAGTGAGCAGGCACCCGGTGCTCCCAGGAGAGGAGAGAGCACGGTGCCTGCTGCAGGGAGAGCGCGGCCACCTGAATGCTCCAGAGGGAAGCCTCCGACTGCCCAAGGTGCCAGGAAGGGCAGAGCTTGGAGGTGGGCAGCACCAGCGAGCCAGAGTTTGGAGGGGGAGGGGCGGCAAGCAGAGGACGGGGTTTCGGGCAGTGGAATGCCGTGTGGCGTGGGGGACGCTGCCACACATCCTTGCCCAAACCCCCAGCATGTTGGACACCAAGGAACCCCAAGGAAACCTTGGACTCCTGGTGCCATCCGTGTGTCAACACAGGCTCCTCGATGTCCACTGACTGCTCCTCTGGCAGGACTTTGATGGCGGGGGATGGAACACACAAGAGCAGTCAGCCCCTGGAACTTCGGCTGGACACTGCTGTGGGCTGGAGCTGCCCTCACAGGACAATGCTGCCTTCAAGGGACGCGCCCACGCCCCCTGCCCTGCAGATGCTTTCCTCAAATAGTGAGAGACAGCGATGGGTGAAGGGGCGCTGATGTCAAAGGCCACCGTCTTTAGGCTGTGGCCTTCGTGGATCCTGCCCCGGTGGCTGGAATGTCATTAGAGCGGGTGACGGCCTCCCTTTGGGGTTGGGTGCAGTCTCACTCGTCATTCCATGGCTTATGCAGTCCTGAGCCCACGTCCCCATCCTGAAGTTGGGGTGGGGGGAGGGCAGGCTTTGGCCTGGGGTCCCTGCAGGCCACCTCCTGGCTCTGCACTCTGCTGTCCTCACCTAAGCTCTACAGAGCCTGGCTTTTCCCAGAGTCTGTCCTGCTGCCACAGACTTCAGACCTCAGACACACCATCCAAGCAGCACCAGCGACCCCAGCCTCATTACCCCAGCGACACCAGGTCCCCAAACAGATGACCCAGAGTGGCCCTTGTCACAGGATGAAGGACTGATGGAGTGGACGGAGGGTTGACATATGCTGGGCCTGGCTGGGGACCTCACTCTGCCACATTCCAGGCAGCCGGGAATAGCTTGTCTCACCCTGAAACAGAGACTCCTGGGCTTCCTGATTCAGATGCAGACACCACCAGAGCCTCACCCCAAGACGGGTTAGAGGTAGAGCTTTTCTGTGGGATTTCAGTGAAGGAGAGGAGCAGCTCCCTGAGGGTCCTGACACCTGAAGGTGCAGCTCCGAGACGTCCCCTGCAGTCACTCTTCTAGGCCAAGGGCTATTTCTTCTCCTTTTTCTTCATGGTTTTGGGGGGAGTGAAATTGAGGATTATCTTAGGCACTACGTGAAGCTCCCCTTTAGTTTTCTTTCTAATTCTCTCCAGCCGTCTCTCCTCCCATCTTCTAAGTCCCTGCATTTCCAAGCTGCAGACCCTCTCCTCATGTCTGCCTGTTTCTATGTGGATTTTACGATCCTACTTCTCTGCTTTTCTCTGTGTTCCCCCGATGCCTTTCACAGTTCATCGCACCTCATTTTCCACGTTCACTTTTGGGCCTATTTCTGTGGGCCTTCTGCTCGCAGTTTTAGTGCTCGTCACCTTTATCTGGCTGTGTGTGTGTGTGTGTGTGTGTGTGTCAGGATATTCTCCATATCTCTGAGAACTGTTTCTCTCTTTTAAGAAACGAGAGCACACGCGAATGTGGACACGCCCCGCCTGTGGCATCTTTTTGGATCCTCCAGTCTAGGACCTCTCTGTTCTTGCCACAGATCTTATCCTGCTAGGAGTCTGAAGATCCACCATGGGGTTGAAGCCTAATCTGAATAATTAGAGGATAGAAAACAATAGAGAATAAGGGATGGGCTGGGCCTAGACACTGTTACTTGGTTTCCCCAGGGCTCGCTCTTCCCTGGGCTGGGGGGCTGGCAGAGCTCCCCTGCCTGGATCCTCTGCAAGTGGCTTTTCTGCCCTGGTGACAGGGTGTCTGGAATAGGGGCCATTTCAGGGCCTTACTGGTGTCTGATGGAAATCTGCCCATGCTGCCAAACTGTCAGAGAACAACTGACAGCACTGCCATGGGGCAGAGGAGGGGGCGCCATGGGGAGGGCTAGGGAATCCAGACCCAGAGAGGACCCAGAGCGTCCCCGGGGTTCGGTATGCAAGCCGTCTGTGTCTCGAGTCCCCTTGGAGCTGCGCTGGGGTCCAGCATCCGGCACCTCAATGAGCTGCTGTTCACTGTCAAGCAGCCCCTTTACACTGCCCGCATGGGTCCTGTGTCCTCTTCAGAAACCTGTCCCTCTTCTGAATACCTAGCGTATTGAGGAAGAGCACTGGAACTCTACCTTGTGCCCAAGCTTAACAATTTAAATCTTCCCTGTGGAACTCTGTAGAGTTACATTGCTTTTAAAAAAAAATCACAAAGAAATTAAACTGCTTAAACTATTTCTTGAAGTAGGTAGGCCACTTCTTGGGGTGGAATTGTTCCTTTTTATATTATTTATTTGAAAGAGGACTTGCCTGCACTAACAGGACTGCACACTGGCACATGGGGTAAGCACCCTGGCACATGGGGTGAGCTTATCGAGGGTTAGGGGCCTGTCTTTTACAACCTGATCTGCAGAGAACCTGGTGCAGAGCTGCTTACTGCTGGCCTCTGAGTGTTTGTGGAATCAATGCACAAGGGACCCCGAGTGGCTGGCAGGTGCCTCTCCATGCACAGGAAGGTTCCTTCTTCCTGGATTTGCTTTTCATGTTGGATCAATAGGGCCAGTTTTCTATCCTGGGGGATCCACAGGGACTAGCACTTACAAGACACAACTGTTCTTGACACAGGGATTGTTGGAGAATTTGTAGCATTGCCCGTGAAACGGGGTCCACTTTTCCTTCTGGCATATATGGCCCATGAATGGTAGGTCAGTGGCTAAGCAAACACAGGGCACAGGTAAGAAAGTGACGCTTGTTTCTTATCAATAGTGATCACTGTATCTGTTTAATGGTAATTAATGGGCTGCGTGTGGGTGCAAATCTAACTCAAGTGCTTCTGCATCCTAGACCTTGGGATTATTTTAGCACATTCGCTGCCTGTGAGAAAGGCTTTGGCTCTCTTCTTTGCCCAAATATTTACCGGGAAATACCAGGCAGTCAGCACAAGGTGCCAGAGACAGAGACATCAAGGATGTAGTGGCTGTCCTGCCAAGCTGGGGCTTCATGATGCCAGAGCTGCCGGAAGGCTGAGAAACCCAGGCCCTGGGGGCTGAAAGGGTAGCTCACTTCGTATTGGTTGAGTTAATTGATTTCCTGCTGCCGGGCCACCCCCCATCCCAGTACTGCCTCTTTGAATCCACCTCCTGGATCCAATTCAATGACATCATAGTCTTCGTTATGATGATATTTTAAAAAAAGACCCTGAAATAAAGTAAACCACAAGATTCAAGTTTGCTAGAATTTTATATGTTGGAAACCATAGTTTTGTGAACATTTTTTTAAAAAATTTTGATTAATGAAATATAACAATACCTAATATCTTTATAATATGTTCCTAATATCTTCCCACTGTACCTCATATAAAAAATTACACGGAATCTTTAGCATAGCCTGCCGTGGTTGTTTTGAGATATGAAGTTCTGAGATTGGGCACTGATTTATGTAGCAAGTACCATCAAATGAAATCAATTATGTTCTTTTTATTATCTCTTTATTATTGGCTTATCTCGGTTTTGGTTATGCTTTAAAATAATTGTCTTCTATTTTAGAACTAATATGTATAGCAGAAAACTTGGAAAACAAAGAAAAAGTCAAAGGAAACAGGTCAGTAAGTCCTTTTAAATCCTGCCACACCGAGGCAGCTTCCATTACACTTGGCAAGAACTCGTGATGCTTTTTCCGTATATATTTATCTTACATTGCTTGGTAAAAATTATTTCACATCATCCTTACAGTCTTGTGCCTGCTTTTCTCACTTAACAGCATGTTAAGGTCATTTTCTCATGTCCACAAACATTGTTTAATGGCTGAGGAGCATCAAAGTGTGTAATTCTGAAACTCCTGCAAGCTGTCTCTGGTGGCCTTGGGGAAATGCGGCCCCACCAGCAGTGGAGCTGTGGTTTTATTCAGGCCAAGAAGCTTCCATTCTTTGCATTCTCCACAGAGGGTCCTCCCCGTAGGAATGCGGAGCTGATGAGGCCGAGAGGGTCCTTGACCTTCTGGGCAGGATGGAGAGCACTTCTAACTTCTCAGGCTGCTGCCTGATAAGGGTGATCAAACAGCAAGATTCAAGATTTATTACTGGGGAATCTAGTTTATTTGCAGTTGTTTGGAGCTTTTATTTGGGTCTTGATCCTTTTATCCATGTGCTGCCTTATTTTAGAAACTCACCAGTTGAAACCAATATCCATCAGCAAAACCCAAAGATATTGGGTTGCTCCCTATTTACAATTCTGAATCGGCTTTTATTATTTTTGTTATGCAATTGCCACTGTCTAATATTTTATATTTATCTATCACTTTATCTCTGCAAATTGTACCTAAAATTTTTGTTAGTAGTTAAAAATGTAAATCAGATGGAATATTTCCAAATTTGATTGCGCTGTATATACAACTGGATATATATTTTTATGTTGGTCATTTTATTACATGTGATTTCAAATAATTTTTAGTAAAACCCCAGTGAAAACTGCAAACAAAGAATGATTTCCAACCCATGACATAAAATCCCATGATCACAGTCATCACTAAGCTGAGCATGCACACCACGACTCCTCCACTGAGGCACTCTTCATGTTTCATTTTATTAACTTCTCAGAACAATGCTGAAAGGTAGGTGCCCTTAGGAGCCTCATTCCTGCACCTGAGGAAACAGGTCAGTGTCTAAAAAACCTGTTTTGACAGTTGCACTGGCTTCTCCTCTAGAAAACTCCTGTGAATCTCAGGGCTGTGTGCTCCCCTCTCAAGTGTAGTGAGGACACCACTGTAGCCTTGTCCTTGAGTGCACCTTGAACAGGGACTTTGCAAGCCCCATTGCTGAGCCTCACAGGGCAGGTCCCAAGCTAGCCATGCAGTGTCTGCCTTCCGCATGCTCCTCCGCATGTGACCCAGCCATCTCCTGCGACGAAGGTTTGCTCTCAACTTGCCAAGCTGGGTGGCCCTTGGACTGCTTTGACAAGAGGGATGCTTGGCCACTTCCACGCTCCAGCTGAAGACCTCAGGTCCTTCCACTCCCGCCTCTAGGGATCCCTGCTGTTGGAGGTGTGGCCACTCCAGGGCCACCAGGCCAAGGCCTGAGAAGCCAGGGTCAGCCTCACAGCAGGGGTCAGCCTGAGAGCCATCTCCTTCTCTGCCCAGTGGAATATCCTTGAGCTAAGGATAGCTTTCAGTGGTTGTGGGCGGGAATTAAAAGACTAATATTCTGTGAAATGTGAATTAAATTTCAATTTTGTAAAAAAAAAATTTATTGAAACAGAATCACGTTTATTTACATATTGTCTGTGGTTGCTTTTATGCTGTGGGACCATAGGTAATAGTCATGAACAGGATCCTCAAAACCTGAAGTATTTACTTTGTGGCTCTTTATAGGAGATTTGTTGTGTGCTTCGTGTGGTGGTGCACACCTGTAGTCCCAGTGACTTGGAGACTGAGGCAGGAAGATGGCAAGTTCAAGGCCAGCCTCAGCAACTTAGAAAGACCCTGTCTCTAAATAAGAAAATAAAGAGGGCTGTGTATGAGGCTCAGTGGTTGAACACCCCTGGGTTCAATCTCCAGTACAAAAACAAATCCACCCTTACTCAATAAGGAATGACAGGCATAGAGGGTAAGAGGAGAGAACAGGAAGACCAAGCCTCCCCCTATAGATGCTTGAATTTGCTACAGCCAGGACCTCCAGCCCAGCCAGCCCCAGCCATGCCTGTGGGTCAGAGACACCCTGCCCCAGATTCCTCCCCAGATCCCTGTCCCACCGCCAGAAGAGCAAGATGAGCGGCTGTTTTTAGGCACTGAGTCTCAGGTAGTGTGCTATACAGAGGACTGAAATAACTCACAGCCACCCTACCAGAGAAGGGACTGCTCTCACCTGCTCAGAGAACGCAGGAGTTCAGAAGACTAGCTCAAGTTCACAGAGCAAGTGGGGAGCTGGGAGTCGGCTCAGGACCTTCTGATTCCCAAGCTTTCTTTAAGATAGGATTAATCCCCCAAATAGCTAGCCCTTTCCCCACTGTGGTGTGCTGTGTACCCGCCAGTCTTTGTTAATTCAATAAAAGCTTATTGATGATTCCCACCACTTGGGAACACTGCCTTGACCTTCGTGGGGAATCGAGATGAATTCAGGAGGCATCTGAAATTTCTGCATAACTCTACTTAACTACGAAGTCCTGGGTTCTAATAATGTGATGGTACAGGAAACAACAAATTCAAATGATACACTTATTTTAAAAACATAAGTGGTGTCTTACTTATTTACTTATCCACCTTACTTACTTATCCACCACTTACTGGTGGTCTTTCTAATCTCACTGCAGACAATCAAACTTTCAAAAAGGTTCTGCATTTAATCTTAATGTCACAGTCTGCAGATTTTTTTTAAAAGGACTGTCAGCAGTCTGTAAAGAGAAATCTCCTCCCCTGCCCACAAAGCAGTCATGCACTGGTTAGTGGTGGTTTTCTTCTTTTTCTTTTCCAGATTAACTGTCCCCTTCCATGTTCCAAACATACTTAACTGTAACTGTACCTAAGTGGAGGTCACGCAGCTGGAACCTATCAGGACTGGATAGGGGTGAAGAGCAGGAAGCATAATCCCAGGGAAGTCACAGGGAGGCCAGGCTGAGGGGTGTGGAGAGAGGTAGAGAAGGCCGCGCTGCGTTTTCTCCAGGCTCCTTCTGAGGTCCTTGGTAGGGACGGGTCACTCAGGGGAGTAGGCGGTCAGCTGGGAGTGCATCTGGGGGAAATGTCAAGGAGAGTGAAGGCAACTGTGGGATCCAAGGACACGTCCTTGTTCCCAAGAACCTCTTGCTACCTGCGTAGGTGTTGGCTTCTGAGGGCAGAAATAGGTCACCTTTACAGTGTTTAACACAGTTAGTAGCCGAACTATGCCACAATATCTAACACACGGTCCACGGCGGGAACCCCTCCCTTTACAACACTCCACACAGTCAGAGGTGGCCAGGAACTGGCCCAAACCAGTTTACAAGGCCTGATTGTTAAATTTTTTTGGAATTTTTGTGAGCCAACTTTTGATATCCGCCTTGATAGGAATATTTACACCATAGAAATTGGCAAATATTACAAATTAAGGCTGTTTTTGTTGTTGTTGTTGTTTTGTTTTTGTTTTAGAGAGCCAGTTTACCAGCACACTATCAAGACAATTAATAGTTAGGCAAAATCCTTTCCATATGGAGCATATAATAGAAGCCAACCATTATGTTTTTTTGCAACCATTACAGTTATGCTTTTAAATAATTTTTAGTGACACAAGAAAATAAAAAACAAACCAGCTGTGTCTCCAGTAGACTCCCAAGAATGTTGAAATATGCAGCTACATTTTGAAAAAAATTAATAGATCCATTTTCTCAGGGGTTGTCTTTTGGTTGTGAATTTATAGGTGATTTTAGTTTTATTAATTAAAATTGTATCTTTCTATTTTTTTTTTACAAGAAGTAGATGTTCCTTTCTTAATTTAAAATGTATTTAAAAGCTGGCACCCCTAGGCGTTAACCTTGCTTATTTGTGAGCAGGGGTGACAGAGGGAAGGGGTGTAGGAAGAGGCACTTTCTGCTCCTCACCCAACCCTCCTGTGAAGAGGCCCAGGAATGACCAGGATGAACTCTGCTGGGGTCGGGAAGGGAGTGAGCACAGAGGTGGAAAGACAAGTGGACAGAGAGCGGCAGCCCGGGAGGAAGGAACACTAACTTCTCTTCCTAGCAGCAACCTGAGAAGCGCCTCACGTCATTCCACTGTTGGAGCATCACCCTCTTCACCCCACATCAAGCAGGCCCCTCGACAAGATGCACGAGTTTCGCTCTAATCTAGATGTTCCACGTGACCTTCCTCCCTAGGGCGGAGGGGGGACCCCACAGCTCACTCTCAGCTGGCAAGCCCTGTCCTCCACAGGGACTCAGAAGGCTTGCTGGGGGTGCACCTTGATGAGGTGGTGGAGAAGCAGGTCTTTCAGTGGCAGCACTAGAAGAAAACCGTCTTAATAAAAAAACTCAAATGCATTGTCAAAGGGATGTGAGGGGACATGTCCTGGTTTTATTTTACTTTATACATTGATACAGAAAATGTATCTCAGAGACATATTTTTAACTTCTGTTGACAACTTCTGAATGCAGTCTGCAGATAAGGCCCCGATCATGTGTTGTAACGAGAAAACCAACGATCACCTCGCATAGAATGTCAGTATTCTGGAATTCAAGGCATTTCATCTTCTAAGCTCTAAGCACACCTCTTATAGGTCTGAATTCTTTTCCATTTTCACATCACAAAATAAACCTTAAAATTACAATAGAATTTTCATTCTATTGTAGAGAGTTGTTGACTCTGATCCTCACTTAGTTAGAAAGAGGCAGAACCTAATGTCCAGTGTGCGGGTTTGTACGTGGTTTCTCGTTATCTATACAAAGTTGCTGCTGATTTCCACAATCTCATCATCTGGAAGGAAATGAATTCTCTGATATAATAAGGTACAATGATTCCAACTCACGTATTTAAACTTTAAACTTAAAATTTTGATATTTTTACAAAACTTGATTCAAGATATGCCATATGTGTCCTTTTCCTCAAGAAGCTCAGTATTTTTTAAATGACTTGAACTGTCAGCCAGTCTCACCTAGGTATGCAAAGTAGGAGCTAGTTGGTTCCCCATCTCTCTCTGTTTTAATTTTACTTTTGAGAATTTGTAAGAAAAACATCAATGTTTCTTTCCACCGAGTCCATCTTCCCAAACAGATCTGGACACATCCCAATTCCCTGAGGCCTCGGCCCTCTGTGCACCATGGGGTTGGATGCCCAAGATGCGGCCACATCTGTAACCAGGCCACCGGGCCACAGTGGGAGCCTGAGCCCCTCTCTGGAGCAGGGCCTCTCACCCCTTTGTTCTCAGCATTTCCTGGCAACAAGTCCACTGACACATGCTATTAACAGATGGCGGAAGGCATAATTGGGATTTTTACCATAACATACCCTGTGCTTCAATCACGCACCCAAGACACAGAGATGCACGGGCTGCCTGACGTTGTCACAGCAAGATGAATTGGCCACTGTAGATTCCAAGGGCTGAGGCCCTTGCTGCAGGCTCAGCCACCCCATGGTCTGTGGTTTCAGTCACAAGGGCAGAGCGGGCACTACTGGAGGTGTCCGTGTCAGAGTCCTTCCAAGATAGGTTCTTGGCACAAGGGAAAATGGTCCCCAGAGATGAGCTTATCGGGAAGTTGAGGCACCCCTCTGTGCTGCAGAGCCGAGCTGCGGGGCTGGCAGACAGCCCTGAACTCTGTACAGATAACTGCGCCTCAAAGCCCACGCCAATGAAAAGGTGTCCTTCTTTTAACCCTGTGGCTCTGTACTGAGCAAGTCAAAAAGGGTAAAGTCTGGAAGAACAGCTTCCTGGATAAGCTCAGGATATTCATTTTGATTTTTTGTTGTTGAATCTAGAGTGTATCTTAGGTCAAAATCAAGATTGTCCAGGTCTGTTTTATAAAATATATCTGTATTGCATATTTTCTTGAAGAATAAATTCCTTCCTGACTTATTTATAGGTCTCTAAAGGAGTCTGTCCACCACGTTCATAAGACTCTCACACATTCACATACTTGCATCATCTGAAGAATTTGAGGGGTTTTATTAAAAGTATCTGCTGGTTGGAAATATTCCACATTACAGATGCGATGAGTAAAATTCCCAGGACTGTCCATTTGGCAAATGCCTGAGCATTGCTGTCAGTGAGATTGGCATTTGGCCATCAGCAGTACCTCTGAAGAAGTACCTCGGAAATTTTGAGATCTAAGATGGCAGTGGTTTAGGTGGTGGTGGAGCTGGGAGTTAGGCCCTTGGTTCAAATCTGACTCTTGTACCAGCTCATACCAGCTCATCTTTGATTGAGACACTCAACTCTTTTAAGTCTTGATATTCTTATTACAAAATGACATAAACATATTACCTCTCTTAGGGTCATTGTGAATTTTAATGAAATAATGAATGAACAGCAAGCCCTTGGCACAATAGCTGGTGCATTGCATATGCTCAATAAACATGGGCTAGTATTATTTGTACACAGTGATAAACAGGACTGGCTGCATACTGTTTAAGCCTTGTGGAAAAGTGAAAATGTGAAATTCTTTGTTCAAAAAGCTGTTAAACTAAAATATAAAGCTTTTTTTTGTCTTTCATGCTTTCTCAGCTCAACATGGTGGTATTGTTTTTAATTAATGAACTTTATATATTAAAGCAGTTTGAGATTTACAGAAAAATCAAGCACAAGTATGGTCTTCCCCTCACCCTTCGCCCCCCATTTCCCCTCTTCTGACATCTTGTGTTGGTGTAGTGCATTTATTATATCTAGCAAACCAACGTTGAGGCATAAATTATTAACAGAAGTCCATGGTTCACATCAGGGTTCACTCCTAGTGTCACGTGGTTCTCTGGGTTTTGAGAAATGCCTAATGTCATGTGTCCACACTAAAGTACCACGCAGAGTACTTCCTGGCTCAAAAAGTCCCCTGTGTCCTGCTTTCTGTTCCCTTCCACACTTTCCCCCCAAACTGGCAACCCCTGATATTTTCATTATCCCTGTGTTGGGCTTTTCTCAAGTGTCACAGAGTTGGAATCATACAGTATACAGTTTTTTTTCAGATTGGCTTGTTTTAATTAGCAATATGCATTAAAGTTTCCTCCTTGTGATTTTTCGTGGCTTGAGTGCTCATTTCCTTCGCTGCTGAATTCCCCTCGTGGATGAGCTCTTGTAGCTTCTTTGTTCACTTGCTTACTGAAGGGCACCTTTGTAGCTTCCAGTTTGGGGCAACTTTGAATAAAGTTGCTATTAACATTCCTAGGCAGTGTGTGTGTGTGTGTGTGTGTGTGTGTGTGGTGTGTACATCAATCTGCAACTCTTTTGGATAACTAAGTGTGTCACTGCTGGATTGTACTACGAGACTGTAGCTTTGTAAGAACTGCCGAGCTGTCCTTCAAAAGGGCTGAGACATTTTGCATTCCCTTGAGCTGAGGGTGAGGGTTCCTGCTGCTGTTTCTTCTGGCCAGCACTCTACCTGGTTGGTGTTTGGGGTTTTCATCATTCTAGTAGATGTGCAGTAGCACTGCATTCTTTTAACTCACGATTTTCCAATGTTATGTGATGCTAGTGTCTTTTCCAATGTCGTGTGACGCTGAGAGTCTTTTCATATGTTACTTGCCATCTGTTTGTCTTCTTTGGTGAGATGTCTGTTTGGATCTTGGGCCCATATTTTACTTGGGTTCTTTACTTTCTTACTGTAGCTTTAAGAATCTCTTGTGTATTTTGGATGACTGTCCTTTCTTGGATACTTCTTTTGCAAATATTTTCGCTCAGTCTGTGGCTTATTTTTTCTTTCTCTTAATGGTGTTTTTCACAAAGCAGAGGTTTGTGATTTTAATGAAATCCAACTTGTCAGTTTTACCTTCACGGACTGCGCTTTGGATGTCCTATCTAAGAAGCCATTGTCAAGCTGAAGTCACCTAGATGTCCTCCTGTGTGTTTATTTAGTGGTTTCGTAGCTTTGCATTTTACGCTTAGGCCCACGATCCACTCAAAGTTAACTTCTGTATAAGGTACAAGGTCACACTGTAATTTTGCCTGGATTTTGCATGTGGCCATCCACTGTTCCAGTGCATTTATGGAAAAGACTCTTCCACTTTGCCTTGGTCAGTCAAGCCTGCTTATGCGGGGATTTTCTCAATTCTGCTCCATTGTCCCAATGTCTGCTCTCTTGCCGTTGCCCTGTTATCCTGAGACTGGGGATCTGGACGAGTGCAGCCCTCTGACTGTTCTCCAGAGTTTTGTTGGCCTGTCTTCTGCCTCTTCAGAGCACTGCAGAGCCAGTTGTTGGGGTTACATGTAACTGAGTTGGATTGTGACTGGGAAGGCAGTGAATCTGCAGACGGCCTCCGGAAGAGCTGACATCTTAACAATATCGAGTCACATCCACAAACATGAAATATCTCTCCACTTATTTAGATTGACTTTTATTTCTCTCATTACAGTTTTTTAGTTTTCTTCATATGCACATGAGATCTTACACACATTTTTAAATTTTTTTTAAAGTTGTAGTTGGACACAATAACTTTGTTTTATTTATTTGTTTTTATGTGGTGCTGAGGATGGAACCCAGAGCCTCACATGTGCTAGGCGAGTGCTCTACCGCTGAGCTACAACCCCAGCCCTTCTTATACACATTTTGATAAGAGTTATATATAAATATTTTATCTCATGTTCTAAATTTTTTTGTTATTTAGTACTGTTCTGAATAAATAAAACTTAAACATTTATTATGAATTCTATTAGTAACTTTATAGCATGCAATTCTGGTTTAATTGAAAATATGAGAACATTCAACTCATACATAGAATCACCAAAATGATATAATTTCTGCTTTGCAGCTTATGTGTGCAGTCATATTTTGTTCTTGCCAGGACGAGGAAGAAGCTCTACCAACTTAGTTCAACTGTGTGTTCGTTTATTTTACTTCTTGATACCTGCAGTGTCCGCCTACACCCTACTTTCAGCCTCCTAAGTAAGGAATGATTGGAAGAAAGAGACGCGAGGCCCTGACTTTTCTTTTCCCTCTGTGCTATCATCTTCAGCTTAGGTGGCTTGCTGACAGAGCGAAATAGCCTGAGCAATGACACATGTTTCTTAGCCCTCTCCCCCTTCTGTGTGTGAACCAAGTTCTGGTCTCAGTAGAAAGCGGGGCCTCCCAGAGTGTCCGCACCTCTGTGTGCGCAGCCATACATACACACGTCCTTAGCCTGGCTTTGGGTCCTGCCGAGCTCCCTTGCATTATGGGTCCATTGAGAGCCTTGCCCATGGCATACTGAGCGCTACGCAAATGGGTGGCAAGAAGCAGTGGTGGACATACCCTGCACGTATCTCTCTGCTCATATGCACAGTGCATTTCCCACTGGGCTCCACTTACGAGCACAAGTTCAAACACCAGCTGATGAAGATTTCAAGATGACAGCAGCACAGCATCAGAGCAGCTTTGTGCACAGGACGTGTGTCTGCAAAGGCTTCCTGACGAATGGGAAGTGGGGGAAACACAGGACAGTGCAGCTGGTCACAGGGGAATGTTAGCTACCTGCAGGTAAAAGGAGGCTTTGGCTGGAAGGGACACAGACTTTATCTCTGGTTAAGAAACAGGGCCTCTAAATGCAGTGACTGGGTGGGGTCACCTGAGTATGTAGTGACCAGGCAGGCAGCATTGTTGAAATTCATGATGGGAGTGATGGCATTCCAGGTGTCCTATTCACCGGACTTCAGGCCTGCTGATATCCAATAGTTTATTGAGCTTGACGTGGTGCTTCTGGAAACATCCATATTTACACACTGGGAGTCCAGGCTAAAAATCATAGTAGTTTATGACTGTCACAGATGTTGCAATACCTTTGGCCAGAAATGCTTGTTGAAATAGAGATTGACTCAGGACCCAGGATGGTGATGGTTCTAGCATCAGGCATTCATCCTGCTGGGAAGGAGACATGGAGCCATCTTTCTTCATGGGGAGGAAAGAGATCAGCCTTGCATGTTCTTGGCAGTGATGCTGCCATTGGAGCCAGGTTCAGAAGTAGAGAGGGCATCAGGTTCAGAAGGGACTTCAGAGACACACTCATCCAGTGGCTTTTAACTGTGTTCTCTGGAAACCAAGGACCCACAGAAGTCATTTACAGGACCACAAATATTTGATTGAATTTGCTATTTTAAAAGCCAAGCTAGCCAGGCGCAGTGGTGCATGCCTGTAATCTCAGTGGCTCAGGAGGCTGAGGAAGAAGGATCATGAGTTCCAAGCCTGCCTCAGCAAAGGTGCTAAGCAACTCAGTGAGACCCTGATCTCTAAATAAAATACAGAATAGGCTGGGGATGTGGCTCAGTGGTCAAGTGGCACTGAGTTCAATCCCGAGTAACAAGAAAATTCTTACTACTCACATGTGTGATAGACTAAAATGTGATGCAGTGGAAATGGGGGGGGGGGGTTTCTTCAATGCTCTCCTGGGGAAATGTTATACATCTCAACTTGAAAAGAGGTCTGCCATTCAATCTGCTCTATGTACTGGTAGCCCCCTGAGGCTTTGTTTTGTCAAATGGTTCTGTTTCACATAAACAAAGTTAAAAAACAACAACAACAACAACAACACAGATCTACTCTCTCGCCTCTGGTAAATGTCTTAGGACAGTGGCTGCGTTCATTGTAGGTGCTCAACCAATACTAGCTATGGTTATTTCCTGCAGAGAGAATGTAGACCTAGGTGGACTAAGTCAGTTGTCCAGCATACCCGGGCCTTTAGCAGCCAGGCCAAAGCTCTAGCCTGGTCCTGACTCCAGGCTGGTCTCTTCCCCTAATGCACAGTGGCCACCAGACTCCGCAGGAGGGGTTGAGCTCCGACCACCCTCCCCCAGCTCTGTGCTTCTGGCCGCCCTGCGCTCCAGGACGCGATGCGTGCATTGAAAACAGACCCTGAGTCCTCTACACGCCTGTCCTGAAGACGATCCCCTGTGGTCAGCTGAATGCCATCTGCCCTGCCCTGGGCACTCTTGTCCTTAACTCTTTCCAGACAGTGGGTACCTGCAAGTCGGAGCTTGGCTACAGAACTGGATGAGTGAGAAAAATACCAAGGTGCAAACCAGACCAGGAAGTATGACAGCAGTGTTACTTAGAAATCTACATGGTAAACATAGGAGCTCAATAGATCCTTGAGAAAAATGGGTCCGTGTTTTCCATATTTTTCTATTTTCTACCTACTTGTTAAAGAGAACACACGCGGAACAACGGGGACTCCGCAAGCGTCGCCCCAGCGAGCAGGGATTTGCCCGGTTCGGCCGCCTCTCACCCGCGCCCCCTTGTGGTCGGCGTGAGGCATTTCAAGGAGGCCGGTCCGGCTTTCCCTCTGCAGTACCAGGTCCTGACCTAGCGAAAGGATCTTCCACAGGGGAAGTGGGGACAGAACTCAAACCCAAATATCTTAATAGTAGGCTACCTCATGTGATAGACCTAGGGAACAGGCTCTTTCCTTCTCTGACCAGACCAGCCCCTTCCCCTTCCTGGAGACCCACCCGGGGAGGTCCTTCCCAGTTTCCTGCTCCCTGGGCTCTGACCTTCCCAGGTCTGCTTACTCTGGTCACCCCTGCTGCACTGGGAACAGCTCTGCTAGGACAGGAGCTGTCTCCTCGATTTATTCCAAAACATCTTTCATTGCCAGCTACAGAGTAGATGTTCAGTGTGTGTTTATTGAAGTAAGCAAATGGTTCTTTCCACTGAAAACTTTGGGGTATTGACATGGTGCCTTGGACTGAAATTTTGTCATTTATAAACAGGCATTTTGGATTTTAAGCCCCTAGAGGGTCTGTGAATGGGTGTTATTTTATCATTAAAATATGCTGAAGAGTTTGTTTCTCTTTGATTTTCAGGCCTTCTGTTTGGGGGCCTCTGAGCACCTCTTGGCTCTATAGGATTACATGTCATGGTCTGTTAATATTGGAGGTGGGCATGGAATATAGCCCCATAATTATCAGAAAAGATGGTACTGAGATCTCTTCATGATACAAGTAATTGTAGAGGTCGTCCTTTTTCAAAGAAAAACATCTATAAAGAAATGAAAGAAGTATTTATTTATATATATATTTTTCAAGTTGAAGAATACTAGCTCATGGAAAGTTCTAGAAACATTTCTTTCCTCTTGATTTGAGTTCCCTTTAGTCAATTTTTCTCAACATAACAAGTTTTAACAATATTTCACTCAAGGCCACAAGGCATCATGTAGCAAATCATTAGTTTGTGTTTAAGACATTGGAAGATAATGAAAAGGTGGCTAGTCTTCCTCTACAGGGTTTAATTTCTACAACTGCCTCAGTGAATGGACATGGGAAGTGTGCCTGGTTGTGAATTAGAGAGCTTTAGTGGTTAATACAGCCTCTCCATAAAATGAAACTATGTGCAGGCTTTTATCAGAAAGACAAGAGATAACAGCTGTTGGCAAGGATGTGGCGAAAGGTGGACCTTGTACACTGTGGGTTAGAACATAGCATGGTGTAGCTGCTGGAAGGTGGTATAAAGGTTCCCAAGTAATTAAAAATAGAACCAGCATGGGACCCAGCAATCTCTCTTCTGGGCATATGCCCAAAGGAAATGAAGTCACCACCTCGTAAAGATAACCATGTTCCCATGTTCATTGAAGCCCTGTTCATAATAACCGCAATGCGGAAGCAACCTGTGTCCATCAAAGGCAGAGCCGAGGAGGAAGTTGTGGTGAATACACTCAATGGAATATCATTCACCCTGGAAAGGAGAAAGGGCTTCTCTCATTTGTGACAACATGAGTGAACGTTGGCAGAGGACTTGGGGCTAAGTGAAGGAAGCCAGACACTGGCAGACGAACACCGAGTCACCTCATTGCTATATGGAACTTAAAAAAGACAGTGCTTAGAAAGTAGTGTCACTGGAGTGAAGGGATGGGGAGATGGGAACATGCAGTCACAGGCGGTGAAGTTGTAGTTAAGTGGGACAAGGAGGCACAGAGAACTAGTGTACAACATGGGGCTCCAGTCAAGACTGGACCGTCCCACAATCCACTCTCAGAAAACTCCCAACCTAATCCTTCAAAAATATGCATTTCTGGGTGTTTTCTGAGAGTAGATTGTAGATACTTCCACCCCACAAAAAGTACCTATATGAGGTGACAGAGGTGTTACCTCGCTTGACTCTAGTAACCATGTCACATGTATTTAGATAGGAAAGTGTCAAGTCGTGCACCTGAAACACATTCAATCTTTTTAATAAGTGTGCAAACACTCAAAGATTTGAAGACATCAGAAAGGATTTAGCACAGGTCTGGCCCTGAGGCCCAGAGAGAGTGAACTATCTTGTCCCACTCTTGGGCTTTGCTCCTGTGAGGATCTGGGTCTAATTGAGGCCCAGAAATGCATACTTTTGATGAATTAAGTTGGGACAGTGTCGTGATGGCAAAAGGTGTGGCTTATGTAGACAAGGGGGAGAAATAAAGAGTGTCCACGCGTTTCTGCCCTTTTCAATGCTTTATTTACTCAAAACACTCAATATAATTCCACTCTATAGGTTCTTAATCAAGAAAATGACAATTCTTTTTTTTTAAAAGAGAGAGTGAGAGAGAGAATTTTAATATATATATTTTTTTAGTTATCGGCAGACACAACATCTTTGTTTTGTATGTGGTGCTGAGGATCGAACCCGGGCCGCATGCATGCCAGGCAAGCGCGCTACCGCTTGAGCCACATCCCCAGCCCAAGAAAATAACAATTCTTAATGCTAGGCACTGCAATAGACATAATCAGTTCACAGCAAAGAGTTTTGGCTTAATTCTAAGCACTGCAAACACAATTGTGACAGGCTCGTGACAGACATTCCCTCTGCATGCTCAGCTCAAGTGTCAGATCAAAAGTCTCAAGCCTTAGGCTCTGAGTCCAGCAGATGCCCACTCACTCAGACAGTGGTAATCAGAACCAAGGCAGGCTTCTCCTGGGGTGGAGCTGATGGCTGGCTGAGGAGAGAGTCCTTAGGGAGAAGTTGTGGCTCTCACTGGGTCTAGATGTGGCTGTAGAGTTTGGGAGTGGTGAGGAAGACACAGAGGATCAGCAGAAGTGTTGGGATGTCAGTCCAGGTCCTCATCAGGCATCATCAGGCATGAGGGCATCAGTGTCAGCTGGCTGAATGTCTGTTCATTTGCTCCTTCATTTATACTCAATTTGGGGGCTTCTGACCACCTTTCAATCCCTATCAGCTGCCACTGGGTGTATCAGTGACATCATTTACCCTGGAGTTAAAGCATCTGGTCTGGTGGTCCCCACCCTGATTTTCTTGCCTTTCTCCTTATGGGGGGAGGACAACACGCCAGAGACCTCACTCTGAGCTTGTCAGGGTGGGGAGAAGTGACTTGTTTGTGCCTGAGGGCCACACTGGATGGCTCCGTAGGTGTTTCAAACTAGAGTTTTAAAATGGAGTTGCTTAGGCTCAGGCCTAAGGCCAGCCTTACAGACAGAGGGAATCTTCAATTAGTCAAAAAATAGAATTTTGACTTAAAGGAAAGAAAAGTCAATTTCTTTAGGTAAGAGGATGTTTGTCCTTAAGCAGTTTGTTTGTTTTGTTTTGTTTTTGAGCCTCACTGTAGTTTGAAAAGATGGGCTGCTAGATTATGTTTTAAATGGCAGTTTGAAAGGTAATATGGCCCATAGCTATCCCAGTATTTAGTTTATCTAGTCTCCTCAGGAATGCAGGTCCTGTCAATCTTGTGCTTCCTAGCTGGGCAGGGGTTGCTCTGTAAGAATCATGGGGCCTCCTTTTCATCTAAGGGACACTAAAAAGAAATTGTTGGATGAAAAGTAACATCAATTTTGAGGACTTAATGAATATTTTGCTTGGGTTACAGCAAGTTTATATGATTCATCTCTACCACAGGAAGGATTTTTACTGAAGTTTTCGTTTTTCTTTTTTCTTTTTTTTCATTTGGATTCCCTGACCTCTGAAAAGTGGAAAATAATTTTATAACGTAAAAAATGATTCTCTAAAACCTGTCTGAGATTTGCTTCAAAACAGTGAAGAAGATGGTCCATGAGCAGCTCATTGTTGAAGCCGATTGATGGGTGCAAAGGAAATGTTCTGTCCTTCTCTCTACTTTCATATCATATCTGAAACCTTTAAATGTTTAAGGTTATTTTTTGTTAACAGATTGGTGAGAATGAAATAGGGACTTGGTCATACAGTTCCTATGTCTCTCCCAAACATTTCCATCTCTGTTTGGTCCCTCACATCTAAGGTGAGTGGAGGTAGCATTTTAGGCTCCCAAAATCTGATAGCACTGTTTACCCAGCTCCCGGGCCCCAGGCCTCCTGGGAGTTTCTGGGGGCATAAAGCAGACAGGGCCCCTATCTTGTCTTCTGGCCTGGAGGGAAGTGACCTTTAGTCTCAGCAGTGTTCAGGGGTGTGGCTGTTGAGGCCTTCTCCCTCCTTGGTGGAGAGGCCTTCTCCCTCCTTGGTGGAGGGGCCTTGAGGAGCCCTTTCCTGGTGCCTGGGGCAACAACTCCCAACAGCTCAGTCCTGTGGCTAACTGGGCTGGGTTTTCATTAATATTTTGGTAATTGTGTTGGCAACTCTCCCTCTTCCTCAGCCTTTGGAAAAAGCAAGCTCTTCTGTTTGTATAACTGCTAGAAGAAACACAGGACTCCTAGCAACTGAACTAGCCTCCCTGACGAGGCTGTGTTGGGTCCTGTTGGCGGGGACCATGTAGTTTGTGAGTCTTCTTCGATCACTCATGACTTACTGTTAATACTCGAACAAGGGAGACCAGTCCAAAGGCTATCTTCCTTCTTGCCTTGTGAGATTTTCTTATGCTTTATCCAGTGTCTTCATGAACCAGTATCAGCTTTAATCTCTTTCTCTTATTAACCAATGCTCAGATTTATATATAATACAATGAAATCCAATATATATCTGAGAAGTCCTTCCCAGGCAGGGCTAAAGAAACCTAAAACACTTATAGCACTGCAACAAATGTCAAAGTTGGCTCTGATAAATATTGGTTAGCAGAGTCAAATGATATTTATTGCTAGGAAAGTTAAAAAAAAATTTAAAAATTCCAGAAGTTCTTCTGTCTGGACACTCTTACTTTGTGCTGTAAGGTTTCTGAGGCCAGGGCCTGTGGTCACTCTCATGGGCCCTTCATGAAACTTTGTCGGCTTGCATTCTGTGTAAGGAGTGGGCTCACAGGGCTTGGCAAAATGATGCTCCTCACACCCTCCCAGCTGGAGACTGGTGACCTGTGGGAGCTGGAGCAGAATGCAAGAACCATGTGGATATTGCCTCCACTTTTATTCCATGCAAGACACACATCATGGAGTCTCAAGCTTTAGTGTTCTTTGGGAGACAATGTAAGTTTTCTTTTAAGGAAAGAAAAAAGAAAGAAAGAAAAAAAAAGTCATGAAAGGATTCAGTTAAAAAATTCAGTGAACGTGCATTTGGGAAATCAAAATATCCTTCTCATATTCAAAGAAAACAATTACCATTAAAGCCAATTTTGTAAAGGTCTGCTTTTAATAATATTTCTCTAGAGAATATTGACAAAAAATTGAGAAAATAGATTCAGCCTCAAGTTAAATATTCTCTATGTACCATAGTGATATGAGAGAAATGGAAGAAAGAGAAAAAGAAAAAAAGCTTTTGTGAAAAGAAACAGTAAATGGAGAATATACTACCAAGTGAAATGCATTTAGCATTTTATTTCTGTTGTTGGAATAAACTGTTTGTAAGAATCAACTTCTTTTTTTCTTACATATATTATTTGTGGCTATTTAAATCTACTGGAAAAGGCTGCTGAAACTGTTTACACTTGCTTATTCCTTTTTATTTTGACTTTTCTGACCACTGCCACCACACTCACAATCTTTCCCATGCCAAAGGAGACAGAGACCTCTTTGTCTAATCAAAGTGGCTTTAAAGACTTATCTTGTGGTCTTTCAAGAGTGGAGAAAAGGGAGAAGAAAAAAAAAATAGGAAAGGTAGAAGAAAGAACTCCTTTCTAATAACCGTATAAAAGCAAGATTCTTAGAAATATTTAACTCTGTAAATTGCCCTACGTATTTACCAAGTACTAAGAAAAAAAAGTTGGGGAGTGGGTAATGGAGGGCTATAAAGATGGGCAGGAGGCGTCAAGCCAGGAAGGAGCCAGCTGCTTCAGACAGGAGGGGCCTTGGGACCCTGGGGGCCTTACACTGGGTCAGGCATCTGCACAATCAGCATGTGGCCCATGCTGGTCAAGAGGACAGGCAGTGACACTTCTCAGCATCTCAGATGTTTTGCAATAAGAATTACTCCTCAGCTCCAGGAGGTCTGAGTGTGCTGTCAGGGCCAGAGGAAGGAGGGAATGTCTTCTCAATGGAGAACTGCAGGTAGGGACGGCACCCATCTGGGGCTCTGAAGAGTGACAAAGCCCTCCATCAGTGGGAAAGCAGGATTCACTTTTCTCAAGTTTAATTAGGCTGACTTTGCTTCAACAGATCCCCCACCCCCCAGGCTGACACTGGATGAGGTTTGGCTCAACTCACCTTAAACAGAAAGATCTGCTCTGTGATGAAGAATTTAGTAGGTGAGATGGTCTTGGCCCAAGAGAGCAGTAAGAAGTGCTGGCGTGAGACTCGGCGCCCTGCAGCCCAGGGGTGTGTGCTCAAGATGTGGATCATCTTGTCTTTATGCTATGCTCATGTTTTACAAAGAGTGCTCCCAAACCTGCGTATTTCAAACTTCACCATGATCCTTGAAGTAGTTATTTTTAATCCCTTATCTCACAAAAGGATGAATGCACCTATATCAACAGCAAACTAGGGCTGCCATGGTATAGAGACTTTTTAGTCCAACTCCTTGATTTTACAGAGCTTGAGAAATCAATGTGTTAACCAGTCGGCGGATTGAGGACCAGAACATGGGAATAAGATCCTCAGGAGATCTCTTTGCTAAAGTTCTGGACATATTTGCCGAATCCCACAGGGGCATTTTGTGAGTCTCATTAGTTCTCTCTGAATGTTCATAAATGCGTGCATGCTACACCGAGTGCTGTACACAGCACCCTTTCTCCCTTGGTCATAGCTTGGACACCTTCTGTGTTGGTACTCGTGACCTCACTGTTATTTTTGGATTGTGTGTGTGTGTGTGTGTGTGTGTGTGTGTGTTGCTGGGGTGACACCCAGCCTTGTGCATGCCAGGCCTATGCTCTACCACTGAGCTACTCCCCTGGCCCTCATTGGTACTTTTGAAGGGTGAGATAACTGGTAGTCAGCAGGGTGCAGGGCTTGCGTCAGTCCTGGCTTCGCAGCACTCACGCCACACTGGCTACTAAGTATTTTGAAGAATTATTCCTGGTCTTGATCCTGTGTACTCAAATAGGACGACTGAACCTTTCCACCTTGAATGTGGCTGCCATGTTTCCCAACAGACCTGGAGCTGAACAGAGGTTGGAGCTCTGTGAGCTGAAGCTGTGGAGCTGTGTAAGAAGCACGCCCGTCCTTGAAGAGGGTGGCCGACCTGGGTGTGGGACGCAAGGCAGAGGTCTTCCTGGAGGTGCTGGCCTGGTGCGGAACTGACACCCAGTAGCACCACAGGTCTCTTGTTCTTCGATTCTGAACATGAATTCTCACTGTTGAGCCCCAAAGTGGAGGGTTTTCTCTTCACGTTGCCTCTTCTGAACTAATTCACAGACTCTGATGCCTTCGTGTTAGTCTCTGAGAGTTAAGAAAGCAGGTTTCTTCCCGAGTCTCACTTTGAGCAAGTGCAACGTGGATGAAAAGGTTCGTGATTCGAAGGTGGCAAAGCCCTGATGTCTGTCGTTGGGCAAAGAACTGGAATTTCTTCTCAGTTTCCTCCTGAAGCCCGCGGTCTTGGCAGGAAAGGTGGGTTTTGCTGTTGCTGTTTACTCCTGACTTCCAGACTGAAAACTTCCAGCTCCCTGTGAGCTCCCGATGATGTCCTCGTGTCCCTGTTTTTGTGTGTTGCTGACATTGTGCCGTGTAGGAAAATAAACAACTCCATAGCATTTTAAATCAGGTGTTCTGACTTGGGCTCACGTGCCCATCAGGATGAGAGTCACACTTTGATGGCTCTGGGACGTGAAGCACACTGGGAATAATAATAAAAAAAGAAAAAGAAAAAAAAATCTATTCCTTTGCAGAAAATGCAGGACCACAACTGTCATGAGCTTCTGTGTTCTTCTTCCCAGTCACCCTCAGCCACCCCCAATGACAATGGCTCTGACATAAACGTGAGGAGAACTGAAGGGAGGTGTTGTCGGTTGGTCCAGCCCGGTGGGGGGGGGGAGGGCTGACAGTCGGGGAGGGGGTGCTGTTGCTTTTTTCCAGGAACTTATTTATTTATGTATTTATTGAGCTCTGGGAAATGGGATTTTTCTTTATTTTTCACTGCACGTTTGTCCGCAGCATAATATCTGTCACTGTTTACCAAATCTCAACACATTCACTTTAACAATCCACTTGGAGTCAAGATGGACTCAACTTCTGGGCTGGAGGAAATACAAGAGAAAAACAAAAACAGCTTGAGGGCCTCCAAGTCCTACTTTATTTCACGTTTTACTTTTTGACTCTCAAGGCAAACTTTAGATTTGGATAGAATGGACACTCATCTTACAGCAGAACATTCAGCTCTCCAAGGAGCAATGTAAAAGGCCCTGTGTGTACGGTGACCTCACAAGTGGCTAATGCTCCTGCCCCAGCCTGAGCTGGACGGAGGACCAACTCAGAGTGCTTCCCCCTCTGACGTCAGCTGACCAGACCAGGTAACATGATGGGGTTAGGTTTCCTTATTTTAGGTACCTTCATGAAAGCGAACGATATTGCTCTGGCCCTCTTTCCCTCCCACTCTTGGACCAACACACAAAACTACATCATACATTTGTACATGATTGTCAAGTGACAGAATGGCTATCTCTGAAGGTTCTCTTTCCTGTCCTCAATTTTTTCCTGTAACAACAGGCCTATTGATAACATCTATGTATTAGCTCCTAGATGTCCCTTTCTTTGATCTAAAGAAAACCTGAATTCTGTTTAAATAAAAGTAAATACCCCTAAGAGGAGTCTTGTGTAAAGATGCTATCAGTCATTCACACCCTAGGATAAATTGCTGCATTCAGGCAATTAACATTTATTACAGGCCTTCTGAGGGTCTGTGCCAGGCCTAGTGACAGTAGACACGCCTCTGAGGAGAATTAGACCTTTGTCATCACTTCCCTGGGCAATGCTAGACATGTTGACTCCCTTGGGGCTCGAGCTCCTATCTGCAAAAGGAAGACAGAGTCAGAGGGATGCTGTTTGGTCTCAGGATTTTCAGCTTCCCCTCTGAAAGGAGAAAGGGCTCTACCTAGAGCAGCTCTTGACTGACTTCTGTGTATATTTGGCTTTCTGCAATTTTGCTTTTGAAGAAAAGTTTTCCAGCTTGAATATTAAAACTGAACACTTCTGAAAGTGACCTGACGAGAAGATTTTAGAATATCTGTGAACCTATCAGCTCTGATGGCTTTCAGTGTCTTGCAGTTTTCCCTGTTTTCTGTAGGTGCCTGGGCATGTGCCAGGGACAGAGAGGTCTAGGCACAGGACTCTGGACCAAGGTGTTTCCATGGGCTGATCAGCGAGGCCCGGGCTGCTGTGTCCCAGGCACCAGTGTGGCAGTGGAGGAGGTTCCGCGGAAGCATAGGGGCCGTTCCTCCAGTTTTCCCAGGTCTACTCCTAGGCTCATCAGAGCCTGTCCTACCTACTTCGTGGGAGAAAGCTCCCCCAGAAACGTAACCATCGTCCCTTCAGAATCATTTTGTAAGAAATGCATTCCTGGCCACTTTTCAGAAAGAGGTTTGGGGCTGCAGTAATTCCTCTGGTATCACAGTGAAGCAAGCAAAATGTAGTTGAAAAAAGAAACCTAAGAGGAAGGGCCCATCTGCTCAGTGATCGCATCAATGTGAAGAAACTCTGAATATAAAACATATGATGCCTTGGCGCTTGCCCCCAGCCCCAAGTTGGAGCTGTTTCTGGGGTTGTTCCAAAACAAGTCTCTTAACAACATCAAAAGAAATGTTAGGGCACTCTCTCAACTTGCTTTCAGATACCAGGGAGTGCTAAAGTCACCAAGTGACTTGAGCTGACTGAGAGGAGGACAGCCTGCTGCTGGGCATAGGGGATGCTCAGACCCCACCTCCTCTTGGGGGGCGTGGGAATGGAGGGTGGGGGGCGGTCTGGAATGGTTTATGGAAGGCCACAGGCTTGAGAGCAAACACCCGCCCAGTCCTTTAAGCTCTGCACACTTAGGATCCCAAGATCTGTCAGGCACTTCGCCAAGGGCCGCCAAGCAGCCACCACACAGGTGGGAAGCAGGGGTGGCGCTGGGCCTGGGACTCAGCATATGCACGTGGTCCTGACTGCAGCAGAATATGGGCTTTGGGACTGAGACGTGACATGCTGGGAACACAGGGAGATCCGTAAAGCAGAAGGCATTTCCTCTCAGCCTGGAGGGATGGAGGCAAAGCAGAGGTCGGTGAGCAGTGACGGTCATGGTGGCCACTAAGGGACAGTGCAGAGGGATTGGCCAGGGCCATGCCTTAGTGAGCTTTAAGACGTCTCAGCTTGTGTGAGACTCTGGCCAAGCACAAGCCTAAATCTGAGGCACGTGGTAGGTATCAACCTCACTCACTGCCATTGTAACTGGGAGAAGAATACAAAGGAAATCAAGAGAATCCAGTGTCCAGGGAGTCCTAATTAGATAGATTTTGTTCCAACTGGGAGGATGAGGACAGGCATGGTATGAGGGACTTGGTTGGAGTGGCAGGTGGGCGGGACCAAGAAAGTCTTCTGGTGGTGACCAGCCTACCCAGCGGAGGCCACTGTGTCTCTTTGGTCTGTTATCCTGTGGCGGGATCTCACCGGGTTCAGGCGTGGTCCTCCACAGTGTCTAGATGGTGTGTTTGCTGCTGCTTGGTGAGGAAGCTCAGATGGTCTGCAGTGTGTAAGTGTTGGGGATTTATAATAGTTGCCATTCTGACCAGAGTGAGAGGAGATCTTAGAGTGGTTTTGATTTGCATTTCTCTAATTGCTAGTGATGGTGAACACTTTTTTCATATATTTGTTGATTGATTGTACATCATCTTCTGAGAAGTGTCTGTTTCAGGTCCTTGGCCTATTTATTGACTGGGTTATTTGTTTTTTGTGTGTGTTTAGCTTTTTGAGTTATTTATATACCCTAGAGATTAGTGCTCTATCTGATATGTGAGGGGTCAGAATGGCAGCTATTATGAATACAAACAACAATAAGTGTTGGCAAGGATGTGGGGGAAAAGGTACACTCATACATTGCTGGTGGGGCTGCAAACTGGTGCAGCCAATATGGAAAGCAGTATGGAGATTCCTTGGAAAACTCGGAATGGAACCACTATTTGACCCAGCTATACCCAAAGGACTTAAACCAGCATACTACAGGGACACAGCCACATCAATGTTTATAGCAGCATAATTCACAATAGCTAAACTGTGGAGCCAACCTAGTTGCCCTTCAATAGATGAATGGATAAAAAAATGTGGCATATGTACATAATGGAATATTACTCAGCAATAAAAGAGAATAAAATCATGGCATTTGCAGGTAAATGGATGGAGTTAGAGAAGATAATGCTAAGCGAAGTTAGCCAATCCCAAAAAAACAAATGCTGAATGTTTTCTCTGATATAAGGAAGCTGATTCATAGTGGGGTAGGGAGGAGGAAGGTAGCATGGGAGGAACAGATGAACTCTAGATAGGGCAGAGGGGTGGGAGGGGTTAGAAATGATGGTGGAATACGATGGACATCATTATCCAAAGTACATGTATAAAGACACAAATTGGTGTGAATATACTTTGTATACAACCAGAGATATGAAAAATTGTGCTCTGTATGTGCAGTAAGAATTGTAATGCATTCTGCTGTCATGTATAAATAAAAAAAAATTTTTTAAGTTTTGGGAATTTCCCTCCAATAAGCCTACCAATTCTATCAGTTTTAACTCTCTCTTTGTTGCTTGTTTCGAACAGGTAGAGCATGATGTTGCCTGTAAACTTTGGAATTTCTAAGGAAGCAGGCAATTCTATTATAGAAACAAAGACAAGATCATGTTTATGTTTTTTTTTTAAAGACAGAGAGAGAGAATTTTTTAATATTTATTTTTTAGTTTTCAGTGGACACAATATCTTTATTTTATTTTTATGTGGTGCTGAGGATCGAACCCAGAGCCCCGCGCATGCCAGGTGAGTACGCTACCACTTGAGCCGCATCCCCAGCCAGATGTGTTTATGTTTTCTAAATAATGCAGCATTTCACGGGCAGTCAAGGCCCCTGGGCTGCCTCTGGTGGGGTTGTTTTAGATTCAGTTGCAGATGGTGAAGGAGCCCAGCCTGTGCCCTCCTGCAGAACAGGGAGGACGGCTGATCTCATGCCCTGTGGCTCCAGCACAGCCGCAGTGGGATCTCCCTTCAAGGAAGCCGCAAGGGGAGCTCAGTTGGAACATTTTTTATTAACTTAGAAGATGCTAGATAAGAAAGATTTCAGAATACAGGACAGGTTTAATCAAAGCCAGAGAAGCCTGCACTGTAGGTTCAGAGGGAAGGAAGTGTGGGGAGACTCTCGAACACCTAACCTGCTGCTCTGACGCTGGCCTCTGCTCAGGAAAACTGTGGGTCTCCAAAGTGAAGACAAGCAAGCTGATCAGGGATCTGCCTGAGCAGGATGGACTCTGACCTGGGGAGAGCGTCCACCCTCTAGGGAGCCTTGCCATGTCCTCTGTGTACATTGCATGACTAATATCGATTATAGAGCCATGTGATGGAATGGTGAGCAAAGGTGGCCACTGGTTACCTTGTGCCCGTCGCCATGGGATCACTCCTCCCATGGAATGTGATAGGGCTGGTCACCCTCAGAAGCCTGGGCACGCAGAGCCACAGCTTGTTGCATACAGTACACACTCACCTGGGCAAAAGGAGTCTCCCGATACTCTGTGCCACTCTGACTGCCTTCAACGGCTGCAAGGGAGGCCATGCCACTGTTTGCCGCTGTGAGTGAGGTCATGCCTCTGTTTGCTGTTCCTGGCATAGGCAGGGACCCAGTGTGACGCTGAGTGTCCACATTGCGTTGGGGTAACTGGAGGATCTCTACCCACAGATCTCGAGCCGTGTTGCCCCATTTACTAGGATGGGGCAACTCAGTTAAGCACAACATTAACCACATGTTCTTGATTATTTACAACTTTGCTATGTGTATCCTTGCTTCCTCTTGGATTATCTGTATAAGTTTAGTAACTTGAGCCCCACTGAAAACAAGCTGGGTTTTTCCACAAACAGGACAATCTCCTGGGCATAACGGGAAAAGAAATTTGCAGACAAAAACTCTGCCTTGACAAAGTTCTAAGACAGGTAGGATTTGTTTACAATGGAAAGATGAATTGCCAGGTCTCTGGTTCATTTCCACGAAGCAGAAAATGGAAAGAAGATATGTGACTAGGCTGCCTTAGAGAAAGCATGAGCACATCCATGAGTTTAGAGCACATCACATATCTCTCCGTGTTTCTAGAGAGGTGGAGAATGCCCACCACAGAGTCCACGGGTAGCCATTGACATCACAGATAGAACGGAATGCATGCAATGATAGCAAGGTGCCATGGAATGGCAAAAAGCTTTTTAGGAGAGAGAACTTCTCCCAGAAGTTGTTTTTAAGTTTTTGTTTTTCTTTTTAAAATGATTACACACTGCTCTACATAAGACACCTAAAAATTTTAGTTGCATAGTAAAATAAAAGCAATAATATTTTCACAATTATTTTTAGGATAATTTAGATATTGAATGTCCAATAAAAAGCTAGGGACTCCAGCTAAATAAAAAATTGGCCTAAGAACCCAAAGGGCATCCAGAGGCGACTGCATTTCAATTTTGGACACTCCATGCTTCATTCCTCTGTGACCAGGCCAAGTGATGAGCTTAACAAGTCTCACTGTTGCTGCAAAGGGATGGTTTGTTCACATGGTTGCAGCTCACTCATTACAAGCATCTCCATGTGAAAATACTTCTCAAAGCCAATTCTTGTTTCATTGAAAATATTGGGTGGTTCTGTGGAGTTTTGAGAAATAGCACTGTTCATTAAGGCATTTAGTGTAACTTGCTTACTTGAAACTGCTTTCCCAGACAAAAATCAAAATACGTTATATTTTAAAAATGCCACACACATTTTCTAAAAGACAGCTAACAATAAATAGATAACCATAGATTGGGAATCTCCTTAGAAGAGACCCTTGTCTAGAATCTACTAAACATCTTTAGAAAAGTATTTGCAGGTTTAACACAAGTTGATTTCTAGTGAGAACCACAAATTATATTTATCTACTGAAACAAACTCCAGGTAGGGGCTTCAACATAACCATTCCAGCCTCCTGTGGCATCAGGGGTGGTCTGTGCCAAGGACTAAAGTTCCAGGACACACATTCTTCCTTTGTAAAGATGTTCACTGTCTTAGTTTCCAATGTGGGTTAAGGAAAAACAGCTCAATCTGTAGAAAAGCTGAAGAGCTGTGGGAACACTGAGTAGCTGTGGAACACTGAGGAGCTGTGGAACACTGAGGAGCTGTGGAACACTGAAGAGCTGTGGGAACACTGAGGAGCTGTGGAACACTGAGGAGCTGTGGGAACACTGAGGAGCTATGGAACACTGAGCAGATGTGGGAACACTGAGGAGCTGTGGAACACTGAGGAGATGTGGGAAACTGAAGAGCTGTGGGAACACTGAGGAGCTGTGGAACACTGAGGAGCTGTGGGAAAACTGAGGAGCTGTGGGAACACTGAAGAGCTGTGGGAACACTGCGGAGCTGTGGAACACTGAGGAGCTGTGGAACACTGAAGAGCTGTGGGAACACTGAGGAGCTGTGGAACACTGAGGAGCTGTGGGAACACTGAGGAGCTGTGGAACACTGAGGAGCTGTGGGAACACTGAGGAGCTATGGAACACTGAGGAGCTGTGGAACACAGAAGAGCTGTGGGAACACTGAGGAGCTGTGGAACACTGAGGAGCTGTGGAACACTGAGGAGCTCTGGAACACTGAGGAGCTGTGGGAACAATGAGGAGCTCTGGAACAATGAGGAGCTGTGGGAACACTGAGGAGCTGTGGAACACTGAGGAGCTCTGGAACACTGAGGAGCTGTGGGAACACTGAGGAGCTCTAGAACACTGAGGAGCTGAGGGAACACTAAGGAGCTTTGGAACACTGAGGAGCTGTGGAACACTGAGGAGCTGTGGGAACACTGAGGAGCTGTGGAACACTGAGGAGCTGTGGAACACTGAGGAACTGTGGAACACTGAGGAGCTGTGGGAACACTGAAGAGCTGTGGAACACTGAGGAGCTGTGGAACACTGAGGAGCTGTGGGAACACTGAAGAGCTGTGGGAACACTGAGGAGCTCTGGAACACTGAGGAGCTGTGGGAACACTGAAGAGCTGTGGGAACACTGAGGACCTGTGGAACACTGAGGAGCTGTGGGAACACTGAGGAGCTGTGGGAACACTGAAGAGCTGTGGGAACACTGAGGAGCTGTGGGAACACTGAAGAGCTGTGGGAACACTGAAGAGCTGTGGAACACTGAGGAGCTGTGGGAACACTGAGTAGCTACGGGAACACTGAGGAGCTGTGGGAACACTGAGGAGCTGTGGGAACACTGAAGAGCTGTGGGAACACTGAAGAGCTGTGGAACACTGAGGAGCTGTGGGAACACTGAGGTGCTGTGGAACACTGAAGATCTGTGAGAACACTAAGGACCTGTGGAACACTGAGGAGATATGGGAACACTGAGGAGCTGTGGAACACTGAAGAGCTGTGGGAACACTGAGGAGCTTTGGGAACACTGAGGAGCTGTGAAACACTGAGGAGCTATGGGAACACTGAGGAGCTGTGGGAACACTGAGGAGAGGTGGAACACTGAAGAGCTGTGGGAACACTGAAGAGCTGTGGAACACTGAAGAGCAGTGGGAACACTGAGGAGCTGTGGGAACACTGAGGAGCTGAGGAACACTGAGGAGCTCTGGAACACTGAGGAGCGGTGGGAACACTGAAGAGCTGTGGGAACACTGAAGAGCTGTGGAACACTGAGGAGCTGTGGAACACTGAAGAGCTGTGGGAACACTGAAGAGCTCTGGAACACTGAGGAGCTGTGGGAACACTGAGGAGCTATGGGAACACTGAGGAGCTGTGGGAACACTGAAGAGCTCTGGAACACTGAGGAGCTGTGGGAACACTGAGGAGTTGTGGGAACACTGAAGAGCTGTGGGAACACTGAAGAGCGGTGGAACACTGAGGAGCTTTGGAACACTGAGGAGCTGTGGAACACTGAAGAGCTGTGGGAACACTGAAGAGCTGTGGGAACACTGAAGAGCTGTGGAACACTGAGGAGCTGTGGAACACTGAAGAGCTATGGAACACTGAAGAGCTGTGGAACACTGAGGAGCTGTGGGAACACTGAAGAGCTGTGGAACACTGAAGAGCTGTGGGAACACTGAAGAGCTGGGGAACACTGAGGAGCTGTGGGAACACTGAGGAGCTGTGGGAACACTGAGGAGCTGTGGAACACTGAAGAGCTGTGGGAACACTGAGGAGCTGTGGGAACACTGAGGAACTGTGGAACATTGAGGAGCTGTGGAACACTGAAGAGCTGTGGAACACTGAGGAGCTGTGGAACACAGAAGAGCTCTGGAACACTGAGGACCTGTGGAACAATGAGGAGCTGTGGGAACACAGAGGAGCTGTGGAACACTGAAGAGCTGTGGGAACACTGAGGAGCTGTGGGAACATTGAGGAACTGTGAAACACTGAGGAGCTATAGGAACACTGAGGAGCTGTGGGAACACTGAGGAGAGGTGTAACACTGAGGAGCTGTGGGAACACTGAAGAGCTGTGGAACAGTGAAGAGCAGTGGGAACACTGAGGAGCTTTGGGAACACTGAGGAGCTGTGGAACACTGAGGAGCTCTGGAACACTGAGGAGCTGTGGGAACACTGAAGAGCTGTGGGAACACTGAAGAGCTTTGGAACATTGAAGAGCTGTGGGAACACTGAAGAGCTCTGGAACACTGAGGAGCTGTGGGAACACTGAAGAGCTGTGGGAACACTGAAGAGCTCTGGAACACTGAGGAGCTGTGGGAACACTGAAGAGCTCTGGAACACTGAGGAGCTGTGGGAACACTGAAGAGCTCTGGAACACTGAGGAGCTGTGGGAACACTGAAGAACTGTGGGAACACTGAAGAGCTGTGGGAACACTGAGGAGCTCTGGAACACTGAGGAGCTCTGGAACACTGAGGAGCTGTGGGAACACTGAAGAGCTCTGGAACACTGAAGAGCTCTGGAACACTGAAGAGCTGTGGGAACACTGAAGAGCTCTGGAACACTGAGGAGCTGTGGGAACACTGAAGAGCTGTGGGAACACTGAAGAGCTGTGGGAACACTGAGGAGCTGAGGAACACTGAGGAGCTCTGGAACACTGAGGAGCTGTGGGAACACTGAAGAGCTGTGGGAACACTGAAGATCTGTGGAACACTGAAGAGCTGTGGGAACACTGAAGAGCTCTGGAACACTGAGGAGCTGTGGGAACACTGAAGAACTGTGGGAACACTGAAGAGCTGTGGGAACACTGAGGAGCTCTGGAACACTGAGGAGCTCTGGAACACTGAAGAGCTGTGGGAACACTGAAGAGATCTGGAACACTGAGGACCTGTGGGAACACTGAGGAGCTCTGGAACACTGAGGAGCTATGGGAACACTGAGGAGCTGTGGAACACTGAAGAGCTGTGGAACACTGAAGAGCTCTGGAACACTGAGGAGCTGTGGGAAAACTGAGGAGCTGTGGGAACACTGAGGAGCTCTGGAACACTGAGGAGCTGTGGGAACACTGAAGAGCTGTGGGAAAACTGAGGAGCTGTGGGAACACTGAAGAGCTGTGGAACACTGAGGAGCTGTGGGAACACTGAAGAGCTCTAGAACACTGAAGAGCTATGGAACACTGAAGAGCTGTGGGAACACTGGGGAGCTCTGGAACACTGAGGAGCTGTGGAACACTGAGGAGCTGTGGAACACTGAGGATCTGTGGAACAATGAAGAGCGGTGGAACACTGAAGAGCTCTGGGAACACTGAAGAGCTGTGGGAACACTGAGGAGCTGTGGGAACACTGAGGAGCTGTGGGAACCCTGAGGAGCTCTGGGATCACTGAGGAGCTGTGGGAACACTGAAGAGCTGTGGGAACACTAAAGAGCTGTGGAACACTGAGGAGCTGTGGAACACTGAGGAGCTGTGGAACACTGAAGAGCTTTGGGAACACAGAGGAGCTGTGGGAACACTGAGGAGCTGTGGAAAACTGAGGAGCTCTGCAACACTGAGGAGCTGTGGGAACACTGAAGAGCTCTGGAACACTGAAGAGCTGTGGAACACTGAAGAGCTGTGGGAACACTGGGGAGCTCTGGAACACTGAGGAGCTGTGGAACACTGAAGAGCTCTGGAAAATTGAGGAACTGTGGAACACTGAAGAGCGGTGGAACACTGAAGAGCTGTGGGAACACTGAATTGCTTTGGGAACACTGAGGAGCTGTGGGATCACTGAGGAGCTGTGGGAACACTGAAGAGCTGTGGGAACACTGAGGATCTTTGGAACACTGAAGAGCTGTGGGAACACTGAAGAGCTGTGGAACACTGAGGAGTTCTGGAACACTGAAGAGCTTTGGGATCACTGAGGAGCTGTCGGAACAGTGAAGAGCTGTGGGAACACTGAAGAGCGTTGGAACACTGAAGAGCTGTGGGAACACTGAAGAGCTGTGGAACACTGAGGAGCTCTGGAACACTGAAGAGCTTTGGGATAACTGAGGAGCTGTTGGAACAGTGAAGAGCTGTGGGAACACTGAAGAGCTTTGGAATACTGAAGAGCTGTGGGAACACTGAAGAGCTGTGGAACACTGAAGAGCTGTGGGAACACTGAGGAACTGTGGAACACTGAAGAGCTGTGGGAGCACTGAGGAGGTGTGGGAACACTGAGCAGCTGTGGAAAACTGAGGAGCTATGGGAGAACTGAGGAGCTGTGGAACACTGAGGAACTGTGGAACACTGAAGAGCTGTGGGAACACTGAAGAGCTGTGGAACAATGAAGAGCTGTGGGAACACTGAAGAGCTGTGGGAAAACTGAGGAGCTTTGGAACACTGAAGAGCTGTGGGAACACTTAAGAGCTGTGAAACAATGAAGAGCTGTGGGAAAACTGAAGAGCTGTGGGAACACTGTAGAGCTGTGGGAACACTGGGGAGCTCTGGAACACTGAGGAGCTGTGGAACACTGAAGAGCTGTGGAACATTGAGGAGCTGTGGAACACTGAAGAGCGGTGGAACACTGAAGAGCTGTGGGAACACTGAATTGCTGTGGGAACACTGAGGAGCTGTGGGAACACTGAAGAGGTGTGGGAACACTGAGGAGCTTTGGAACACTGAAGAGCTGTGGGAACACTGAGGAGCTGTGGAACACTGAGGAGCTGTGGGAACACTGAGGAGCTGTGGGAACACTGAAGAGCTGTGGGAACACTGAGGAGCTGTGGGAACACTGAAGAGCTGTGGAGCATTGAGGAGCTGTGGGAACACTGAGGAGCTGTGGGAACACTGAGCAGCTGTGGGAACACAGAGGAGCTGTGGGAACATTGAAGAGCTGTGGGAACACTGAAGAGCTGTGGAACACTGAGGAGCTGTGGGAAAACTGAGGAGCTGTGGAACACTGAGGAGCTGGGGGAACAATGAGGAGCTGTGGGAACACTGAGGAGCTGTGGGAACACTGAAGAGGTGTGGGAACACTGCGGAGCTGTGGAAAACTGAGGAGCTGTGGAACACTGAAGAGCTGTGGGAACACTGAGGAGCTGTGGAACACTGAGGAGCTCTGGAACACTGAGGAGCTGTGGGAACACTGAGGAGCTGTGGAACACTGAGGAGCTGCGGGAACACTGAGGAGCTGTGGAACACTGAGGAGCTGTGGAACACAGAAGAGCTGTGGGAACACTGAGGAGCTCTGGAACACTGAGGAGCTGTGGAACACTGAGGAGCTCTGGAACACTGAGGAGCTGTGGGAACAATGAGGAGCTCTGGAACACTGAGGAGCTCAGGAACACTGAGGAGCTGTGGGAACACTGAGGACCTCTAGAACACTGAGGAGCTGTGGGAATACTGAGGAGCTTTGGAAAACTGAGGAGCTGTGGGCACACTGAGGAGCTGTGGGAACACTGAGGAGCTGTGGAACACTGAGGAGCTGTGGAACACTGAGGAACTGTGGAACACTGAGGAGCTGTGGGAACACTGAGGAGCTATGGAACACTGAGGAGCTGTGGAACACTGAAGAGCTGTGGGAACACTGAGGAGCTCTGGAACACTGAGGAGCTGTGGGAACACTGAAGAGCTTTGGAACACTGAAGAGCTGTGGAACACTGAGGAGCTGTGGGAACACTTCAGAGCTCTGGAAAACTAAGGAGCTGTGGAACACTGAAGAGCTGTGGAACAATGAGGAGCTGTGGAACAATGAAGAGCGGTGGGAACACTGAGGAGCTGTTGGAACACTGAGGTGCTGTGGGAAAACTGAGGAGCTTTGGGAACAGTGAGGAAGTGTGGGAACACTGAAGAGTTGTGGAAGACTGAGGAGCTGTGGGAACAGTGAAGAGCTCTGGAACACTGAAGAGCAGTGGGAACACTGAGGACCTATGGGAACACTGAGGAGCTGTGGAACACTGAGGAGCTCTGGAACACTGAGGAGCTGTGGGAACACTGAAGAGCTGTGGGAACACTGAAGAGCTGTGGAACACTGAAGAGCTGTGGGAACACTGAAGAGCTCTGGAACACTGAGGAGCTGTGGGAACACTGAAGAGCTGTGGGAACACTGAGGAGCTCTGGAACACTGAGGAGCTGTGGGAACAGTGAGGAACTCTGGAACACTGAGGACCTGTGGGAACACTGAGTAGCTGTGGAACACTGAAGAGCTGTGGGAACACTGAAGAGCTGTGGGAACACTGAAGAGCTCTGGAACACTGAAGAGCTGTGGGAACACTGAGGAGATCTGGAACACTGACGAGCTTTGGGAACACTGAGAAGCTGTGGAACACTGAGGAGCTGTGGAACACTGAAGAGCTCTGGAACACTGAGGAGCTGTGGGAACACTGAGGAGCTGTGGGAACACTGAGGAGCTGTGGGAACACTGAGGAGCTCTGGAACACTGAGGAGCTGTAGGAACACTGAAGAGCTGTGGGAAAACTAGGAGCTGTGGGAACACTGAAGAGCTGTGGAACACTGAGGAGCTGTGGGAACACTGAAGAGATCTGGAACACTGAAGAGCTGTGGGAACACTGGGGAGCTCTGGAACACTGAGTAGCTGTGGAACACTGAGGAGCTGTGGGAACACTGAAGAGCTGTGGGAACACTGGGGAGCTCTGGAACACTGAGGATCTGTGGAACACTGAAGAGCTGTGGAACATTGAGGAGCTGTGGAACACTGAAGAGCGGTGGAACACTGAAGAGCTATAGAAACACTGAATTGCTGTGGGAACACTGAGGAACTGTGGGATCACTGAGGAGCTGTGGGAACACTGAAGAGCTGTGTAACACTGAGGAGCTGTGGAACACTGAAGAGCTGTGGGAACACTGAAGAGCTCTGGAACACTGAAGAGCTGTGGGAACACTCAGGAGCTGTGGGAACACTAAGAGCTCTGTAACACTGAAGAGCTGTGGAACACTGAGGAGCTGTGGAACACTGAGAAGCTGTGGAACACTGAAGAGCTCTGGGATTACTGAGGAGGTGTCCGAACAGTGAAGAGCTGTGGGAACACTGAAGAGCTTTGGAACACTGAAGAGCTGTGGGAACACTGAAGAGCTGTGGGAACACTGAGGAGCTGTGGAACACTGAAGAACTTTGGGAACACAGAGGAGCTGTGGGAACACTAAGGAGCTGTGGAACACTGAGGAGCTCTGGAACACTGAAGAGTTGTGGCAACACTGAACAGCTCTGGAACACTGAGGAGCTATGGGAACACTGAGGAGCTCTGGAACACTGAGGAGCTATGGGAACACTGAGGAGCTGTGGAACACTGAGGAGCTCTGGAACACTGAAGATCTGTGGGAACACTGAAGAGCTCTGGAACACTGAGGAGCTGTGGGAACACTGAGGAGCTGTGGGAACACTGAAGAGCTCTGGAACACTGAAGAGCTGTGTAACACTGAGGAGGTGTGGAACACTGAGGAGCTGTGGAACACTGAAGAGCTCTGGGATTACTGAGGAGGTGTCGGAACAGTGAAGAGCTGTGGGAACACTGAAGAGCTGTGGGAACACTGAAGAGCTGTGGGAACACTGAAGAGCTGTGGGAACACTGAGGACCTGTGGAACACTGAAGAGCTTTGGGAACACAGAGGAGCTGTGGGGACACTGAGGAGCTGTGGAACACTGAGGAGCTCTGGAACACTGAAGAGTTGTGGGAACACTGAACAGCTCTGGAACACGGAGGAGCTGTGGGAACACTGAGGAGCTCTGGAACACTGAAGAGCTATGGGAAGACTGAGGAGCTGTGGAACACTGAGGAGCTCTGGAACACTGAAGAGCTGTGGGAACACTGAAGAGCTCTGGAACACTGAAGAGCTGTGGGAACACTGAGGAGCTTTGGGAACACAGAGGAGCTGTGGGAACACTGAGGAGCTGTGGAACACTGAGGAGCTTTGGGAACACTGAGGAGCTGTGGGAACACTGAAGAGCTCTGGAACACTGAAGAGCTGTGGAACACTGAAGAGCTGTGGGAACACTGGGGAGCTCTGGAACACTGAGGAGCTGTGGAACACTGAAGAGCTTTGGAACATTGAGGAGCTGTGGAACACTGAAGAGCGGTGGAACACTGAAGAGCTGTGGGAACACTGAATTGCTGTGGGAACACTGAGGAGCTGTGGGATCACTGAGGAGCTGTGGGAACACTGAAGAGCTGTGGGAACACTGAGGAGCTTTAGTACACTAAAGAGCTGTGGGAACACTGAAAAGGTGTGGAACACTGAGGAGTTCTGGAACACTGAAGAGCTTTGGGATCACTGAGGAGCTGTCGAAACAGTGAAGAGCTCTGGGAACACTGAAGAGCTTTGGAACACTGAAGAGCTGTGGGAACACTGAAGAGCTGTGGAACACTGAGGAGCTGTGGAACACTGAGGAGCTCTGGAAGACTGAGGAGCTCTGGGAACAATGAGGAGCTGTGGAACTCTGAGGAGCTCTGGAACACTGAAGAGCTGTAGGAACACTGAGGAGCTCTAGAACACTGAGGAGCTGTGGGAACACTGAGGAGCTGTTGAACACTGAGGAGCTGTGGGAACACTGAGGAGCTGTGGAACACTGAGGAGCTGTGGAACACTGAGGAACTGTGGAACACTGAGGAGCTGTGGGAACACTGAGGAGCTGTGGAACACTGAAGAGCTGTGGGAACACTGAAGAGCTGTGTGGAACACTGAGGAGCTGTGGAACACTGAGGAGCTGTGGGAACACTGAGGAGCTGTGGGAACACTGAAGAGCTGTGGGAACACTCAGGGGCTGTGGAACACTGAGGAGCTGTGGGCACACTGAGGAGCTGTGGAACACTGAGGAGCTGCGGGAACACTGAGGAGCTGTGGAACACTGAAGAGCTCTGGAACACTGAGGATCTGTGGAACACTGAGGAGCTGTGGGAACACTGAGGAGCTATGGAACACTGAAGAGCTGTTGGAACACTGAGGACCTGTGGGAACACTGAGGAGCTGTGGAATACTGAGGAGCTGTGGGAACACTGAGGAGCTGTGGGAACACTGAAGAGCTGTGGGAACACAGAGGAGCTGTGGGAACACTGAGGAGCTGTGGGAACTCTGAAGACCTGTGGAGCACTGAGGAGCTGTGGGAAAACTGAGGAGCTGTGGGAACACTGAGGAGCTCTGGGAACACAGAGGAGCAGTGGGAACATTGAAGAGCTGTGGGAACACTGAAGAGCTGTGGAACACTGAGGAGCTGTGGGAACACTGAGGAGCTGTGGAACACTGAGGAGCTGTGGGAACACTGAGGAGCTGTGGGAACACTGAAGAGGTGTGGGAACACTGCGGTGCTGTGGAAAACTGAGGAGCTGTGGAACACTGAAAAGCTGTGGGAACACTGAGGATCTGAGGAACACTGAGGAGCTGTGGAACACTGAGGAGCTGTGGGAACACTGAGGATCTGTGGGAACAATGAGGAGCTCTGGAACACTGAGGAGCTCTGGAACACTGAGGAGCTGTGGGAACACTGAGGAGCTCTAGAACACTGAGGAGCTGTGTTAATACTGAGGAGCTTTGGAACACTGAGGAGCTGTGGAACACTGAGGAGCTGTGGGAACACTGAAGAGCTCTGGAACACTGAAGAGCTGTGGAACACTGAAGAACTGTGGGAACACTTCGGAGCCCTGGAACACTGAGGAGCTGTGGAACACTGAAGAGGTGTGGAACACTGAGGAGCTGTTTAACACTGAAGAGCTGTGGGAACACTGAAGAGCTCTGGAACACTGAGGATCTGTGGGAACACTGAGGAGATGTGGGAACACTGAGGAGCTGTGGGAACACTAAGAGCTCTGGAACACTGAAGAGCTGTGGGAACACTGAAGAGCTGTGGGAACAATGAGGAGCTGTGGAACACTGAAGAGCTTTGGGAACACAGAGGAGCTGTGGGAACACTGAGGAGCTGTGGAACACTGAGGAGCTCTGGAACACTGAGGAGCTCTGGAACACTGAGGATCTATGGGAACACTGAGGAGCTGTGGAACACTGAGGAGCTCTGGAACACTGAAGAGCTGTGGGAACACTGAAGAGCTCTGGAACACTGAGGAGCTGTGGGAACACTGAGGAGCTGTGGGAACACTGAGGAGCTGTGGAACACTGAGGAGCTGTGGGAACACTGAAGAGCTATGGAACACTGAAGAGCTGTGGAACACTGAGGAGCTGTGGAACACTGAGGAGCTGTGGAACACTGAATAGCTCTGGGATTACTGAGGAGGTGTCGGAGCAGTGAAGAGCTGTGGGAACACTGAAGAGCTTTGGAACACTGAAGAGCTGTGGGAACACTGAAGAACTGTGGGAACACTGAGGAGCGGTGGAACACTGAAGAGCTTTGGGAACACAGAGGAGATGTGGGAACACTGAGGAGCTGTGGAATACTGAGGAGCTCTGGAACATTGAAGAGTTGTGGGAACACTGAACAGCTCTGGAACTTTGAGGAGCTGTCGGAACACTGAGGAGCTCTGGAACACTGAGGAGCTATGGGAACACTGAGGAGCTGTGGAACACTGAGGAGCTCTGGAACACTGAAGAGCTGTGGGAACACTGAAGAGCTCTGGAACACTGAAGAGCTGTGGGAACACTGAGGAGATCTGGAACACTGAGGAGCTTTGGGAACACTGAGGAGCTGTGGAACACTGAGGAGCTGTGGAACACTGAAGAGCTCTTGAACACTGAGGAGCTGTGGAAACACTGAGGAACTTTGGGAACACTGAGGAGCTGTGGGAACACTGAGGAGCTCTGGAACACTGAGGAGCTGTAGGAACACTGAAGAGCTGTGGGAAAACTGAGGAGCTCTGGGAACACTGAAGAGCTGTGGAACACTGAGGAGCTGTGGGAACACTGGGGAGCTCTGGAACACTGAGGAGCTGTGGAACACTGAAGAGCTCTGGAACATTGAGGAGCTGTGGAACACTGAAGAGCGGTGGAACAGTGAAGAGCTGTGGGAACACTGAAGAGCTGTGGAACACTGAAGAGCTGTGGGAACACTGAGGAACTGTGGATCACTGAAGAGCTGTTGGAACACTGAGGAGGTGTGGGAACAATGAGCAGCTGTGGAAAACTGAGGAGCTATGGGAAAACTGAGGAGCTGTTGAACACTGTGGAACTGTGGAACACTGAAGAGCTGTGGGAACACTGAAGAGCTGTGGAACACTGAAGAGCTGTGGGAAAACAGAAGAGCTGTGGGAACACTGTAGAGCTCTGGAACACTGAGGAGCTGTGGGAACACTGAGGAGCTATGGGAACACAAAGGAGCTCTGGAACACTGAGGAGCTGTGGAACACTGAGGAGCTGAGGGAACACTGAGGAGCTGAGGGAACACTGAGGAGCTGTGGGAACACTGAAGAGCTCTGGGATCACTGAGGAGCTGTGGGAACACTGAAGAGCTGTGAGAACACTGAAGAGCTTTGGAACACTGAAGAGCTGTGGGAACACTGAGGAACTGTGGGAACACTGAGGAGCTTTGGGAACACTGAGGAGCTCTGGAAAACTGAGGAGCTGTAGGAACACTGAAGAGCTGTGGGAAAACTGAGGAGCTCTGGGAACACTGAAGAGCTGTGGAACACTGAGGAGCTGTGGGAACACTGGGGAGCTCTGGAACACTGAGGAGCTGTGGAACACTGAAGAGCTCTGGAACATTGAGGAGCTGTGGAACACTGAAGAGCGGTGGAACACTGAAGAGCTGTGGGAACACTGAATTGCTGTGGGAACACTGAGGAGCTGTGGGATCACTGAGGAGCTGTGGGAACACTGAAGAGCTGTGGGAACACTGAGGATCTTTGGAACACTGAAGAGCTGTGGGAACACTGAAGAGCTGTGGAACACTGAGGAGTTCTGGAACACTGAAGAGCTTTGGGATCACTGAGGAGCTGTCGGAACAGTGAAGAGCTGTGGGAACACTGAAGAGCTGTGGAACACTGAAGAGCTGTGGGAACACTGAGGAACTGTGGATCACTGAAGAGCTGTTGGAACACTGAGGAGGTGTGGGAACAATGAGCAGCTGTGGAAAACTGAGGAGCTATGGGAAAACTGAGGAGCTGTTGAACACTGTGGAACTGTGGAACACTGAAGAGCTGTGGGAACACTGAAGAGCTGTGGAACACTGAAGAGCTGTGGGAAAACAGAAGAGCTGTGGGAACACTGTAGAGCTCTGGAACACTGAGGAGCTGTGGGAACACTGAAGAGCTATGGGAACACTAAGGAGCTCTGGAACACTGAGGAGCTGTGGAGCACTGAGGAGCTGAGGGAACACTGAGGAGCTGAGGGAACACTGAGGAGCTGTGGGAACACTGAAGAGCTCTGGGATCACTGAGGAGCTGTGGGAACACTGAAGAGCTGTGAGAACACTGAAGAGCTTTGGAACACTGAAGAGCTGTGGGAACACTGAGAAGCTCTGGAACACCGAAGAGCTGTGGGAACACTGAAGAGCTGTGAAACAATGAAGAGCTGTGGAAAACTGAAGAGCTGTGGGAACACTGTAGAGCTGTGGGAACACTGGGGAGCTCTGGAACACTGCGGAGCTGTGGAACACTGAAGAGCTGAGGAACATTGAGGAGCTGTGGAACACTGAAGAGCAGTGGAACACTGAAGAGCTGTGGTAACACTGAATTGCTGTGGGAACACTGAGGAGCTGTGGGAACACTGAAGAGCTGTGGGAACACTGAGGAGCTTTGGAACAATGAGGAGCTGTGGGAACACAGAGGAGCTGTGGAACACTGAAGAGCTGTGGGAACACTGAGGAGCTGTGGGAACATTGAGGAACTGTGAAACACTGAGGAGCTATAGGAACACTGAGGAGCTGTGGGAACACTGAGGAGAGGTGGAACACTGAGGAGCTGTGGGAACACTGAAGAGCTGTGGAACAGTGAAGAGCAGTGGGAACAATGAGGAGCTTTGGGAACACTGAGGAGCTGTGGAACACTGAGGAGCTCTGGAACACTGAGGAGCTGTGGGAACACTGAAGAGCTGTGGGAACACTGAAGAGCTTTGGAACATTGAAGAGCTGTGGGAACACTGAAGAGCTCTGGAACACTGAGGAGCTGTGGGAACACTGAAGAGCTGTGGGAACACTGAAGAGCTCTGGAACACTGAGGAGCTGTGGGAACACTGAAGAGCTCTGGAACACTGAAGAGCTGTGGGAACACTGAAGAGCTCTGGAACACTAAGGAGCTGTGGGAACACTGAAGAACTGTGGGAACACTGAAGAGCTGTGGGAACACTGAGGAGCTCTGGAACACTGAGGAGCTCTGGAACACTGAGGAGCTGTGGGAACACTGAAGAGCTCTGGAACACTGAAGAGCTCTGGAACACTGAAGAGCTGTGGGAACACTGAAGAGCTCTGGAACACTGAGGAGCTGTGGGAACACTGAAGAGCTGTGGGAACACTGAAGAGCTGTGGGAACACTGAGGAGCTGAGGAACACTGAGGAGCTCTGGAACACTGAGGAGCTGTGGGAACACTGAAGAGCTGTGGGAACACTGAAGATCTGTGGAACACTGAAGAGCTGTGGGAACACTGAAGAGCTCTGGAACACTGAGGAGCTGTGGGAACACTGAAGAACTGTGGGAACACTGAAGAGCTGTGGGAACACTGAGGAGCTCTGGAACACTGAGGAGCTCTGGAACACTGAAGAGCTGTGGGAACACTGAAGAGATCTGGAACACTGAGGACCTGTGGGAACACTGAGGAGCTCTGGAACACTGAGGAGCTATGGGAACACTGAGGAGCTGTGGAACACTGAAGAGCTGTGGAACACTGAAGAGCTCTGGAACACTGAGGAGCTGTGGGAAAACTGAGGAGCTGTGGGAACACTGAGGAGCTCTGGAACACTGAGGAGCTGTGGGAACACTGAAGAGCTGTGGGAAAACTGAGGAGCTGTGGGAACACTGAAGAGCTGTGGAACACTGAGGAGCTGTGGGAACACTGAAGAGCTCTAGAACACTGAAGAGCTATGGAACACTGAAGAGCTGTGGGAACACTGGGGAGCTCTGGAACACTGAGGAGCTGTGGAACACTGAGGAGCTGTGGAACACTGAGGATCTGTGGAACAATGAAGAGCGGTGGAACACTGAAGAGCTCTGGGAACACTGAAGAGCTGTGGGAACACTGAGGAGCTGTGGGAACACTGAGGAGCTGTGGGAACCCTGAGGAGCTCTGGGATCACTGAGGAGCTGTGGGAACACTGAAGAGCTGTGGGAACACTAAAGAGCTGTGGAACACTGAGGAGCTGTGGGAACACTGAGGAGCTGTGGAACACTGAAGAGCTTTGGGAACACAGAGGAGCTGTGGGAACACTGAGGAGCTGTGGAAAACTGAGGAGCTCTGCAACACTGAGGAGCTGTGGGAACACTGAAGAGCTCTGGAACACTGAAGAGCTGTGGAACACTGAAGAGCTGTGGGAACACTGGGGAGCTCTGGAACACTGAGGAGCTGTGGAACACTGAAGAGCTCTGGAAAATTGAGGAACTGTGGAACACTGAAGAGCGGTGGAACACTGAAGAGCTGTGGGAACACTGAATTGCTTTGGGAACACTGAGGAGCTGTGGGATCACTGAGGAGCTGTGGGAACACTGAAGAGCTGTGGGAACACTGAGGATCTTTGGAACACTGAAGAGCTGTGGGAACACTGAAGAGCTGTGGAACACTGAGGAGTTCTGGAACACTGAAGAGCTTTGGGATCACTGAGGAGCTGTCGGAACAGTGAAGAGCTGTGGGAACACTGAAGAGCGTTGGAACACTGAAGAGCTGTGGGAACACTGAAGAGCTGTGGAACACTGAGGAGCTCTGGAACACTGAAGAGCTTTGGGATAACTGCGGAGCTGTTGGAACAGTGAAGAGCTGTGGGAACACTGAAGAGCTTTGGAATACTGAAGAGCTGTGGGAACACTGAAGAGCTGTGGAACACTGAAGAGCTGTGGGAACACTGAGGAACTGTGGAACACTGAAGAGCTGTGGGAGCACTGAGGAGGTGTGGGAACACTGAGCAGCTGTGGAAAACTGAGGAGCTATGGGAGAACTGAGGAGCTGTGGAACACTGAGGAACTGTGGAACACTGAAGAGCTGTGGGAACACTGAAGAGCTGTGGAACACTGAAGAGCTGTGGGAACACTGAAGAGCTGTGGGAAAACTGAGGAGCTTTGGAACACTGAAGAGCTGTGGGAACACTTAAGAGCTGTGAAACAATGAAGAGCTGTGGGAAAACTGAAGAGCTGTGGGAACACTGTAGAGCTGTGGGAACACTGGGGAGCTCTGGAACACTGAGGAGCTGTGGAACACTGAAGAGCTGTGGAACATTGAGGAGCTGTGGAACACTGAAGAGCGGTGGAACACTGAAGAGCTGTGGGAACACTGAATTGCTGTGGGAACACTGAGGAGCTGTGGGAACACTGAAGAGGTGTGGGAACACTGAGGAGCTTTGGAACACTGAAGAGCTGTGGGAACACTGAGGAGCTGTGGAACACTGAGGAGCTGTGGGAACACTGAGGAGCTGTGGGAACACTGAAGAGCTGTGGGAACACTGAGGAGCTGTGGGAACACTGAAGAGCTGTGGGAACACTGAAGAGCTGTGGAGCACTGAGGAGCTGTGGGAACACTGAGGAGCTGTGGGAACACTGAGCAGCTGTGGGAACACAGAGGAGCTGTGGGAACATTGAAGAGCTGTGGGAACACTGAAGAGCTGTGGAACACTGAGGAGCTGTGGGAAAACTGAGGAGCTGTGGAAAACTGAGGAGCTGGGGGAACACTGAGGAGCTGTGGGAACACTGAAGAGGTGTGGGAACACTGCGGAGCTGTGGAAAACTGAGGAGCTGTGGAACACTGAAGAGCTGTGGGAACACTGAGGAGCTGTGGAACACTGAGGAGCTCTGGAACACTGAGGAGCTGTGGGAACACTGAGGAGCTGTGGAACACTGAGGAGCTGCGGGAACACTGAGGAGCTGTGGAACACTGAGGAGCTGTGGAACACAGAAGAGCTGTGGGAACACTGAGGAGCTCTGGAACACTGAGGAGCTGTGGAACACTGAGGAGCTCTGGAACACTGAGGAGCTGTGGGAACAATGAGGAGCTCTGGAACACTGAGGAGCTCTGGAACACTGAGGAGCTGTGGGAACACTGAGGACCTCTAGAACACTGAGGAGCTGTGGGAATACTGAGGAGCTTTGGAAAACTGAGGAGCTGTGGGCACACTGAGGAGCTGTGGGAACACTGAGGAGCTGTGGAACACTGAGGAGCTGTGGAACACTGAGGAACTGTGGAACACTGAGGAGCTGTGGGAACACTGAGGAGCTATGGAACACTGAGGAGCTGTGGAACACTGAAGAGCTGTGGGAACACTGAGGAGCTCTGGAACACTGAGGAGCTGTGGGAACACTGAAGAGCTTTGGAACACTGAAGAGCTGTGGAACACTGAGGAGCTGTGGGAACACTTCAGAGCTCTGGAAAACTAAGGAGCTGTGGAACACTGAAGAGCTGTGGAACAATGAGGAGCTGTGGAACAATGAAGAGCGGTGGGAACACTGAGGAGCTGTTGGAACACTGAGGTGCTGTGGGAAAACTGAGGAGCTTTGGGAACAGTGAGGAAGTGTGGGAACACTGAAGAGTTGTGGAAGACTGAGGAGCTGTGGGAACAGTGAAGAGCTCTGGAACACTGAAGAGCAGTGGGAACACTGAGGACCTATGGGAACACTGAGGAGCTGTGGAACACTGAGGAGCTCTGGAACACTGAGGAGCTGTGGGAACACTGAAGAGCTGTGGGAACACTGAAGAGCTGTGGAACACTGAAGAGCTGTGGGAACACTGAAGAGCTCTGGAACACTGAGGAGCTGTGGGAACACTGAAGAGCTGTGGGAACACTGAGGAGCTCTGGAACACTGAGGAGCTGTGGGAACAGTGAGGAACTCTGGAACACTGAGGACCTGTGGGAACACTGAGTAGCTGTGGAACACTGAAGAGCTGTTGGAACACTGAAGAGCTGTGGGAACACTGAAGAGCTCTGGAACACTGAAGAGCTGTGGGAACACTGAGGAGATCTGGAACACTGACGAGCTTTGGGAACACTGAGAAGCTGTGGAACACTGAGGAGCTGTGGAACAGTGAAGAGCTCTGGAACACTGAGGAGCTGTGGGAACACTGAGGAGCTGTGGGAACACTGAGGAGCTCTGGGAACACTGAGGAGCTCTGGAACACTGAGGAGCTGTAGGAACACTGAAGAGCTGTGGGAACACTGAGGAGCTGTGGGATCACTGAGGAGCTGTGGGAACACTGAAGAGCTGTGTAACACTGAGGAGCTGTGGAACACTGAAGAGCTGTGGGAACACTGAAGAGCTCTGGAACACTGAAGAGCTGTGGGAACACTCAGGAGCTGTGGGAACACTAAGAGCTCTGTAACACTGAAGAGCTGTGGAACACTGAGGAGCTGTGGAACACTGAGAAGCTATGGAACACTGAAGAGCTCTGGGATTACTGAGGAGGTGTCCGAACAGTGAAGAGCTGTGGGAACACTGAAGAGCTTTGGAACACTGAAGAGCTGTGGGAACACTGAAGAGCTGTGGGAACACTGAGGAGCTGTGGAACACTGAAGAACTTTGGGAACACAGAGGAGCTGTGGGAACACTAAGGAGCTGTGGAACACTGAGGAGCTCTGGAACACTGAAGAGTTGTGGCAACCCTGAACAGCTCTGGAACACTGAGGAGCTATGGGAACACTGAGGAGCTCTGGAACACTGAGGAGCTCTGGGAACACTGAGGAGCTGTGGAACACTGAGGAGCTCTGGAACACTGAAGATCTGTGGGAACACTGAAGAGCTCTGGAACACTGAGGAGCTGTGGGAACACTGAGGAGCTGTGGGAACACTGAAGAGCTCTGGAACACTGAAGAGCTGTGTAACACTGAGGAGGTGTGGAACACTGAGGAGCTGTGGAACACTGAAGAGCTCTGGGATTACTGAGGAGGTGTCGGAACAGTGAAGAGCTGTGGGAACACTGAAGAGCTGTGGGAACACTGAAGAGCTGTGGGAATACTGAAGAGCTGTGGGAACACTGAGGACCTGTGGAACACTGAAGAGCTTTGGGAACACAGAGGAGCTGTGGGGACACTGAGGAGCTGTGGAACACTGAGGAGCTCTGGAACACTGAAGAGTTGTGGGAACACTGAACAGCTCTGGAACACGGAGGAGCTGTGGGAACACTGAGGAGCTCTGGAACACTGAAGAGCTATGGGAACACTGAGGAGCTGTGGAACACTGAGGAGCTCTGGAACACTGAAGAGCTGTGGGAACACTGAAGAGCTCTGGAACACTGAAGAGCTGTGGGAACACTGAGGAGCTTTGGGAACACAGAGGAGCTGTGGGAACACTGAGGAGCTCTGGAACACTGAGGAGCTTTGGGAACACTGAGGAGCTGTGGGAACACTGAAGAGCTCTGGAACACTGAAGAGCTGTGGAACACTGAAGAGCTGTGGGAACACTGGGGAGCTCTGGAACACTGAGGAGCTGTGGAACACTGAAGAGCTTTGGAACATTGAGGAGCTGTGGAACACTGAAGAGCGGTGGAACACTGAAGAGCTGTGGGAACACTGAATTGCTGTGGGAACACTGAGGAGCTGTGGGATCACTGAGGAGCTGTGGGAACACTGAAGAGCTGTGGGAACACTGAGGAGCTTTAGTACACTGAAGAGCTGTGGGAACACTGAAAAGGTGTGGAACACTGAGGAGTTCTGGAACACTGAAGAGCTTTGGGATCACTGAGGAGCTGTCGAAACAGTGAAGAGCTCTGGGAACACTGAAGAGCTTTGGAACACTGAAGAGCTGTGGGAACACTGAAGAGCTGTGGAACACTGAGGAGCTGTGGAACACTGAAGAGCTTTGGGATCACTGAGGAACTGTTGGAACAGTGAAGAGCTGTGGGAACACTGAAGAGCTTTGGAACACTGAAGAGTTGTGGGAACTCTGAAGAGCTGTGGAACACTGAAGAGCTGTGGGAACACTGAGGAACTGTGGAACACTGAAGAGCTGTGGGAACACTGAGGAGGTGTGGGAACACTGAGCAGCTGTGGAAAACTGAGGAGCTATGGGAGAACTGAGGAGCTGTGGAACACTGTGGAACTGTGGAACACTGAAGAGCTGTGGGAACACTGAAGAGCTGTGGAACACTGAAGAGCTGTGGGAAAACTGAAGAGCTATGGGAACACTAAGGATCTCTGGAACACTGAGGAGCTGTGGAACACTGAGGAGCTGTGGAACACTTATGAGCTGTGGGAACACTGAGGAGCTGTGGAACACTGAAGAGCTGTGGGAACACTGAGGAGCTGTGGGAACACTGAGGAGCTTTGGGAACACTGAGGAGCTATGGGAACACTGAGGAGCTGTGGGAACACTGAAGAGCAGTGGAAGACTGAGGAGCTGTGGGAACAGTGAAGAGCTCTGGAACACTGAAGAGCAGTGGGAACACTGAGGACCTATGGGAACACTGAGGAGCTGTGGAACACTGAGGAGCTCTGGAACACTGAGGAGCTGTGGGAACACTGAGGAGCTGTGGGAACACTGAAGAGCTGTGCAACACTGAAGAGCTGCGGGAACACTGAAGAGCTCTGGAACACTGAGGAGCTGTGGGAACACTGAAGAGCTGTGGGAATACTGAAGAGCTGTGGGAACACTGAGGAGCTCTAGAACACTGAGGAGCTGTGGGAACAGTGAGGAGCTCTGGAACACTGAGGACCTGTGGGAACACTGAGTAGCTGTGGAACACTGAGGAGCTGTTGGAACACTGAAGAGCTGTGGGAACACTGAAGAGCTCTGGAACACTGAAGAGCTGTGGGAACACTGAGGAGATCTGGAACACTGAGGAGCTTTGGGAACACTGAGGAGCTGTGGAACACTGAGGAGCTGTGGAACACTGAAGAGCTCTGGAACACTGAGAAGCTGTGGGAACACTTAGGAGCTGTGGGAACACTGAGGAACTCTGGAACACTGAAGAGCTGTAGGAACACTGAAGAGCTGTGGGAAAAGTAGGAGCTGTGGGAACACTGAAGAGCTGTGGAACACTGAGGATCTGTGGGAACACTGAAGAGCTCTGGAACACTGAAGAGCTGTGGGAACACTGGGGAGCTCTGGAACACTGAGTAGCTGTGGAACACTGAGGAGCTGTGGGAACACTGAAGAGCTGTGGGAACACTGGGGATCTCTGGAACACTGAGGATCTGTGGAACACTGAAGAGATCTGGAACATTGAGGAGCTGTGGAACACTGAAGAGCGGTGGGAACACTGAATTGCTGTGGGAACACTGAGGAGCTGTGGGATCACTGAGGAGCTCTGCAACACTGAGGAGCTGTGGAACACTGAGGAGCTCTGGAAGACTGAGGAGCTCTGGGAACAATGAGGAGCTGTGGAACTCTGAGGAGCTCTGGAACACTGAAGAGCTGTGGGAACACTGAGGAGCTCTAGAACACTGAGGAGCTGTGGGAACACTGAGGAGCTGTTGAACACTGAGGAGCTGTGGGAACACTGAGGAGCTGTGGAACACTGAGGAGCTGTGGAACACTGAGGAACTGTGGAACACTGAGGAGCTGTGGGAACACTGAGGAGCTGTGGAACACTGAAGAGCTGTGGGAACACTGAAGAGCTGTGGGAACACTGAGGAGCTGTGGAACACTGAGGAGCTGTGGGAACACTGAGGAGCTGTGGGAACACTGAAGAGCTGTGGGAACACTCAGGGGCTGTGGAACACTGAGGAGCTGTGGGCACACTGAGGAGCTGTGGAACACTGAGGAGCTGCGGGAACACTGAGGAGCTGTGGAACACTGAAGAGCTCTGGAACACTGAGGATCTGTGGAACACTGAGGAGCTGTGGGAACACTGAGGAGCTATGGAACACTGAAGAGCTGTTGGAACACTGAGGACCTGTGGGAACACTGAGGAACTGTGGAATACTGAGGAGCTGTGGGAACACTGAGGAGCTGTGGGAACACTGAAGAGCTGTGGGAACACAGAGGAGCTGTGGGAACACTGAGGAGCTGTGGGAACTCTGAAGACCTGTGGAGCACTGAGGAGCTGTGGGAAAACTGAGGAGCTGTGGGAACACTGAGGAGCTCTGGGAACACAGAGGAGCAGTGGGAACATTGAAGAGCTGTGGGAACACTGAAGAGCTGTGGAACACTGAGGAGCTGTGGGAACACTGAGGAGCTGTGGAACACTGAGGAGCTGTGGGAACACTGAGGAGCTGTGGGAACACTGAAGAGGTGTGGGAACACTGCGGAGCTGTGGAAAACTGAGGAGCTGTGGAACACTGAAAAGCTGTGGGAACACTGAGGATCTGAGGAACACTGAGGAGCTGTGGAACACTGAGGAGCTGTGGGAACACTGAGGATCTGTGGGAACAATGAGGAGCTCTGGAACACTGAGGAGCTCTGGAACACTGAGGAGCTGTGGGAACACTGAGGAGCTCTAGAACACTGAGGAGCTGTGTTAATACTGAGGAGCTTTGGAACACTGAGGAGCTGTGGAACACTGAGGAGCTGTGGGAACACTGAGGAGCTGTGGAACACTGAGGAGCTGTGGGAACACTGAGGAGCTGTGGAACACTGAGGAGCTGTGGAACACTGAGGAACTGTGGAACACTGAGGAGCTGTGGGAACACTGAGGAGCTATGGAACACTGAGGAGCTGTGGAACACTGAGGAGCTGTGGGAACACTGAGGAGCTCTGGAACACTGAGGAGCTGTGGGAACACTGAAGAGCTTTGGAACACTGAAGAGCTGTGGAACACTGAAGAACTGTGGGAACACTTCGGAGCCCTGGAACACTGAGGAGCTGTGGAACACTGAAGAGGTGTGGAACACTGAGGAGCTGTTTAACACTGAAGAGCTGTGGGAACACTGAAGAGCTCTGGAACACTGAGGATCTGTGGGAACACTGAGGAGATGTGGGAACACTGAGGAGCTGTGGAACACTGAAGAGCTCTGGGATTACTGAGGAGGTGTCGGAACAGTGAAGAGCTGTGGGAACACTGAAGAGCTTTGGAACACTGAAGAGCTGTGGGAACACTGAGGAGCTGTGGAACACTGAAGAGCTTTGGGAACACAGAGGAGCTGTGGGAACACTGAGGAGCTGTGGAACACTGAGGAGCTCTGGAACACTGAGGAGCTCTGGAACACTGAGGATCTATGGGAACACTGAGGAGCTGTGGAACACTGAGGAGCTCTGGAACACTGAAGAGCTGTGGGAACACTGAAGAGCTCTGGAACACTGAGGAGCTGTGGGAACACTGAGGAGCTGTGGGAACACTGAGGAGCTGTGGAACACTGAGGAGCTGTGGGAACACTGAAGAGCTATGGAACACTGAAGAGCTGTGGAACACTGAGGAGCTGTGGAACACTGAGGAGCTGTGGAACACTGAAGAGCTCTGGGATTACTGAGGAGGTGTCGGAGCAGTGAAGAGCTGTGGGAACACTGAAGAGCTTTGGAACACTGAAGAGCTGTGGGAACACTGAAGAACTGTGGGAACACTGAGGAGCGGTGGAACACTGAAGAGCTTTGGGAACACAGAGGAGATGTGGGAACACTGAGGAGCTGTGGAATACTGAGGAGCTCTGGAACATTGAAGAGTTGTGGGAACACTGAACAGCTCTGGAACTTTGAGGAGCTGTCGGAACACTGAGGAGCTCTGGAACACTGAGGAGCTATGGGAATACTGAGGAGCTGTGGAACACTGAGGAGCTCTGGAACACTGAAGAGCTGTGGGAACACTGAAGAGCTCTGGAACACTGAAGAGCTGTGGGAACACTGAGGAGATCTGGAACACTGAGGAGCTTTGGGAACACTGAGGAGCTGTGGAACACTGAGGAGCTGTGGAACACTGAAGAGCTCTTGAACACTGAGGAGCTGTGGAAACACTGAGGAACTGTGGGAACACTGAGGAGCTGTGGGAACACTGAGGAGCTCTGGAACACTGAGGAGCTGTAGGAACACTGAAGAGCTGTGGGAAAACTGAGGAGCTCTGGGAACACTGAAGAGCTGTGGAACACTGAGGAGCTGTGGGAACACTGGGGAGCTCTGGAACACTGAGGAGCTGTGGAACACTGAAGAGCTCTGGAACATTGAGGAGCTGTGGAACACTGAAGAGCGGTGGAACAGTGAAGAGCTGTGGGAACACTGAAGAGCTGTGGAACACTGAAGAGCTGTGGGAACACTGAGGAACTGTGGATCACTGAAGAGCTGTTGGAACACTGAGGAGGTGTGGGAACAATGAGCAGCTGTGGAAAACTGAGGAGCTATGGGAAAACTGAGGAGCTGTTGAACACTGTGGAACTGTGGAACACTGAAGAGCTGTGGGAACACTGAAGAGCTGTGGAACACTGAAGAGCTGTGGGAAAACAGAAGAGCTGTGGGAACACTGTAGAGCTCTGGAACACTGAGGAGCTGTGGGAACACTGAGGAGCTATGGGAACACAAAGGAGCTCTGGAACACTGAGGAGCTGTGGAACACTGAGGAGCTGAGGGAACACTGAGGAGCTGAGGGAACACTGAGGAGCTGTGGGAACACTGAAGAGCTCTGGGATCACTGAGGAGCTGTGGGAACACTGAAGAGCTGTGAGAACACTGAAGAGCTTTGGAACACTGAAGAGCTGTGGGAACACTGAGGAACTGTGGGAACACTGAGGAGCTTTGGGAACACTGAGGAGCTCTGGAAAACTGAGGAGCTGTAGGAACACTGAAGAGCTGTGGGAAAACTGAGGAGCTCTGGGAACACTGAAGAGCTGTGGAACACTGAGGAGCTGTGGGAACACTGGGGAGCTCTGGAACACTGAGGAGCTGTGGAACACTGAAGAGCTCTGGAACATTGAGGAGCTGTGGAACACTGAACAGCGGTGGAACACTGAAGAGCTGTGGGAACACTGAATTGCTGTGGGAACACTGAGGAGCTGTGGGATCACTGAGGAGCTGTGGGAACACTGAAGAGCTGTGGGAACACTGAGGAGCTTTGGAACACTGAAGAGCTGTGGGAACACTCAAGAGCTGTGGAACACTGAGGAGTTCTGGAACACTGAAGAGCTTTGGGATCACTGAGGAGCTGTCGGAACAGTGAAGAGCTGTGGGAACACTGAAGAGCTGTGGAACACTGAAGAGCTGTGGGAACACTGAGGAACTGTGGATCACTGAAGAGCTGTTGGAACACTGAGGAGGTGTGGGAACAATGAGCAGCTGTGGAAAACTGAGGAGCTATGGGAAAACTGAGGAGCTGTTGAACACTGTGGAACTGTGGAACACTGAAGAGCTGTGGGAACACTGAAGAGCTGTGGAACAGTGAAGAGCTGTGGGAAAACAGAAGAGCTGTGGGAACACTGTAGAGCTCTGGAACACTGAGGAGCTGTGGGAACACTGAAGAGCTATGGGAACACTAAGGAGCTCTGGAACACTGAGGAGCTGTGGAGCACTGAGGAGCTGAGGGAACACTGAGGAGCTGAGGGAACACTGAGGAGCTGTGGGAACACTGAAGAGCTCTGGGATCACTGAGGAGCTGTGGGAACACTGAAGAGCTGTGAGAACACTGAAGAGCTTTGGAACACTGAAGAGCTGTGGGAACACTGAGAAGCTCTGGAACACCGAAGAGCTGTGGGAACACTGAAGAGCTGTGAAACAATGAAGAGCTGTGGAAAACTGAAGAGCTGTGGGAACACTGTAGAGCTGTGGGAACACTGGGGAGCTCTGGAACACTGCGGAGCTGTGGAACACTGAAGAGCTGTGGAACATTGAGGAGCTGTGGAACACTGAAGAGCAGTGGAACACTGAAGAGCTGTGGTAACACTGAATTGCTGTGGGAACACTGAGGAGCTGTGGGAACACTGAAGAGCTGTGGGAACACTGAGGAGCTTTGGAACACTGAAGAGCTGTGGGAACACTGAAGAGCTGTGGAACACTGAGGAGCTCTGGAACACTGAAGAGCTTCGGGATCACTGAGGAGTTGTTGGAATAGTGAAGAGCTGTGGGAACACTGAAGAGCTTTGGAACACTGAAGAGCTGTGGGAACACTGAAGAACTGTGGAACACTGAAGAGCTGTGGAACACGGAGGAGCTGTGGGAACACTGAGCAGCTGTGGAACACTGAGGAGCTGCGGGAACACTGAGGAGCTGTGTGAACACTGAGGAGCTGTGGGAACACTGCGGAGCTGTGGAACACTGAGGAGCTGTGAAACACTGAAGAGCTGTGGAACACTGAGGAGCTCTGGGAACACAGAGGAGCTTTGGAACACTGAAGAGCTGTGGAACACTGAGGACCTCTGGAACACTGATGAGCTCAGGGAACACTGAGGAGCTGTGGAACACTGAAGAGCTGTGGAACACTGAGTAGCTGTGGAACACTGAGGAGCTGTTGAACACTAAGGAGCTGTGGAACACTGAGGAGCTATGGGAACACTGAAGAGCTGTGGGAACACTCAGGAGCTGTGGGAACACTGAAGAGCTGTGGGAACACTGAAGAGCTGTGGAACACTGAGGAGCTGTGGGAACACTGAGGAGCTGTGGAACACTGAAGAGCTGTGGGAACACTGAGGACCTGTGGGAACACTGAGGAGTTGTGGAACACTGAGGAGCTGTGGGAACACTGAGGAGTTGTGGGAACACTGAAGAGCTGTGGGAACACAGAAGAGCTGTGGGAACACTGAAGAGCTGTGGGAACACTGAAGAGCTCTGGAGCACTGAGGAGCTGTGGGAACACTGAGGAGCTGTGGGAACACTGAGGAGCTGTGGGAACACAGAGGAGCTGTTGGAACATTGAAGAGCTGTGGGAACACTGAAGAGCTGTGGAACACTGAGGAGCTGTGGGAACACTGAGGAGCTGTGGAACACTGAGGAGCTGTGGGAACACTGAGGAGCTGTGGGAACACTGAAGAGCTGTGGGAACACTGCGGAGCTGTGGAAAACTGAGGAGCTGTGGAACACTGAAAAGCTGTGGGAACACTGAGGAGCTGTGGGAACACTGAGGAGCTATGGGAACACTGAAGAGCTGTGGAACACTCTGTAGCTGTGGAACACTGAGGACCTGTGGAACACTAAGGAGCACTGGAACACTGAGGATCTGTGGGAACACTGAGGAGCTCTGGAACACTGAGGAGCTCTGGAACACTGAGGAGCTGTGGTAACACTGAGGAACTCTGGAACACTGAGGAGCTGTGGGAACACTGAGGAGCTCTGGAACACTGAGGAGCTGTGGGAACACTGAGGCGCTGTGGAAAACTGAGGAGCTGTGGAACACTGAGGAGCTGTGGAACACTGAAGACCTGTGGAACACTGAGGAGCATTGGGAACACTGGGGAGCTTTGGAACACTGTGGAGCTGTGGGAACACTGAGGAGCTGTGGAAACACTGAAGAGCTGTGGAACACTGAGGAGCTGTACGAACACTGAGGAGCTGTGGGAACACTGAGGAGCTGTGGAACACTGAAGAGCTTGGAACACTGAGGAGCTGTGGGAACACTGAGTAGCTGTGGGAACACTGAAGACTTGTGGAACACTGAGGAGCTCTGGAACACTGAAGAGCTGGGGGAACACTGAAGAGCTGTGGGAACACTGAAGAGCTGTGGAACACTGAGGAGCTGTGGAACACTGAGGAGCTGTGGAACAGTGAAGAGCTGTGGGAACACTGAGGAGCTGTGGGAACACTGAAGAGCTGTGGAACACGGAGGAGCTGTGGGAACACTGAGTAGCTGGGGAACACTGAGGAGCTGTGGGAACACTGAGGAACTGTGGGAACACTGAGGAGCTGTGAAATATTGAAGAGCTGTGGGAACACTGAGGAGCTGTGGGAACACTGAGGAGCTGTGGAACACTGAGGAGCTGTGGAGCACTGAAGAGCTGTGGGAACACTGAGGAGCTGTGGGAACACTGAAGAGCTGTGGAACACTGAGGAGCTGTGGAACACTGACGAGCTGTGGAACACTGGGGAGCTCTGGAACACTGAGGAGCTGTGGGAACACTGAGGAGCTCTGGAACACTGAGGAGCTCTGGAACACTGAGGAGCTGTGGGAACACTGAGGAACTCTGGAACACTGAGGAGCTGTGGGAACACTGAGGAGCTTTGGAACACTGAGGAGCTGTGGGAACATTGAGGCGCTGTGGAACACTGAGGAGCTGTGGAACACTGAGGAGCTGTGGAACACTGAAGACCTGTGTAACACTAAGGAGCTGTGGGAACACTGGGGAGCTTTCGAACACTGTGGAGCTGTGGGAACACTGAGGAGGTGTGGAAAAACTGAAGAGCTGTGGAACAATGAGGAGCTGTGGGAACACTGAAGAGCTGTGGAACACTGAGGAGCTGTGGAACACTGAGGAGCTGTGGGAACACTGAGGAGCTGTGGGAACACTGAAGAGCTGTGGGAACACTGAGGAGCTGTGGAAACACTGAAGAGCTGTTTGAACACAGAAGCACTGTGGAACACTGAGGAGCTGTGGGAACACTGAGGAGCTGTCAAACACTGAGGAGCTGTAGGAACACTGAGGAGCTGTGGAACTCTGAAGAGCTCTGGATCACTGAGGAGCTGTGGAACACTGAGGAGCTGTGGGAACACTGAGGAGCTGTGGAACACAGAAGAGCTGTGGGAACACTGAGGAGCTGTGGAACACTGAGGAGCTGTGGGAACACTGAGGACCTGTGGAACACTGAGGCGCTGTGGAACACTGAAGAGATGTGGGAACACTGAAGAACTGTGGAACAATGAAGAGCTGTGGGCACACTGAGGAGCTGTGGGAACACTGAGGAGCTGTGGAACACAACGGAGCTCTGGAACACTGAGGAGCTGTGGGAACACTAAAGAGCTGTGGGAACACTGAAAAGCTATGTAACACTGAAGAGCTGGGGGAAAACTGAAGAGCTGTGGGAACACTGAAGAGCTCTGGAACACTGAGGAGCTGTGGAACACTGAAGAGCTGTCGGAACACTGAGGAGCTCTGGAACACTGAGGAGCTGTGGAACACTGAGGACGTGTGGGAACACTGAGGAGCTGTGGGAACACTGAAGAGCTGTGGGAACACTGAGGAGCGGTGGGAACATTGAAGAGCTGTGGGAACACTGAAGAGCTGTGGAACACTGAGGAGCTGTGGGAACACTGAGGAGCTGTGGAACACTGAGGAGCTGTGGGAACACTGAGGAGCTGAGGAACACTGAGGAGCTGTGGAACACTGAGGAGCTGTGGGAACACTGAGGATCTGTGGGAACAATGAGGAGCTCTGGAACACTGAGGAGCTCTGGAACACTGAGGAGCTGTGGGAACACTGAGGAGCTCTAGAACACTGAGGAGCTGTGTTAATACTGAGGAGCTTTGGAACACTGAGGAGCTGTGGAACACTGAGGAGCTGTGGGAACACTGAGGAGCTGTGGAACACTGAGGAGCTGTGGGAACACTGAGGAGCTGTGGAACACTGAGGAGCTGTGGAACACTGAGGAACTGTGGAACACTGAGGAGCTGTGGGAACACTGAGGAGCTATGGAACACTGAGGAGCTGTGGAACACTGAGGAGCTGTGGGAACACTGAGGAGCTCTGGAACACTGAGGAGCTGTGGGAACACTGAAGAGCTTTGGAACACTGAAGAGCTGTGGAACACTGAAGAACTGTGGGAACACTTCGGAGCCCTGGAACACTGAGGAGCTGTGGAAAACTGAAGAGGTGTGGAACACTGAGGAGCTGTTTAACACTGAAGAGCTGTGGGAACACTGAAGAGCTCTGGAACACTGAGGAGCTGTGGGAACACTGAGGAGATGTGGGAACACTGAGGAGCTGTGGGAACACTAAGAGCTCTGGAACACTGAAGAGCTGTGGAACACTGAGGAGCTGTGGAACACTGAGGAGCTGTGGAACACTGAAGAGCTCTGGGATTACTGAGGAGGTGTCGGAACAGTGAAGAGCTGTGGGAACACTGAAGTGCTTTGGAATACTGAAGAGCTGTGGGAACACTGAGGAGCTGTGGAACACTGAAGAGCTTTGGGAACACAGAGGAGCTGTGGGAACACTGAGGAGCTGTGGAACACTGAGGAGCTCTGGAACACTGAGGAGCTCTGGAACACTGAGGATCTATGGGAACACTGAGGAGCTGTGGAACACTGAGGAGCTCTGGAACACTGAACAGCTGTGGGAACACTGAAGAGCTCTGGAACACTGAGGAGCTGTGGGAACACTGAGGAGCTGTGGGAACACTGAGGAGCTGTGGAACACTGAGGAGCTGTGGGAACACTGAAGAGCTATGGAACACTGAAGAGCTGTGGAACACTGAGGAGCTGTGGAACACTGAGGAGCTGTGGAACACTGAAGAGCTCTGGGATTACTGAGGAGGTGTCGGAGCAGTGAAGAGCTGTGGGAACACTGAAGAGCTTTGGAACACTGAAGAGCTGTGGGAACACTGAAGAACTGTGGGAACACTGAGGAGCTGTGGAACACTGAAGAGCTTTGGGAACACAGAGGAGATGTGGGAACACTGAGGAGCTGTGGAATACTGAGGAGCTCTGGAACACTGAAGAGTTGTGGGAACACTGAACAGCTCTGGAACTTTGAGGAGCTGTCGGAACACTGAGGAGCTCTGGAACACTGAGGAGCTATGGGAACACTGAGGAGCTGTGGAACACTGAGGAGCTCTGGAACACTGAAGAGCTGTGGGAACACTGAAGAGCTCTGGAACACTGAAGAGCTGTGGGAACACTGAGGAGATCTGGAACATTGAGGAGCTTTGGGAACACTGAGGAGCTGTGGAACACTGAGGAGCTGTGGAACACTGAAGAGCTCTGGAACACTGAGGAGCTGTGGAAACACTGAGGAACTGTGGGAACACTGAGGAGCTGTGGGAACACTGAGGAGCTCTGGAACACTGAGGAGCTGTAGGAACACTGAAGAGCTGTGGGAAAACTGAGGAGCTCTGGGAACACTGAAGAGCTGTGGAACACTGAGGAGCTGTGGGAACACTGAAGAGCTCTGGAACACTGACGAGCTGTGGAACACTGAAGAGCTGTGGGAACACTGGGGAGCTCTGGAACACTGAGGAGCTGTGGAACACTGAAGAGCTCTGGAACATTGAGGAGCTGTGGAACACTGAAGAGCGGTGGAACACTGAAGAGCTGTGGGAACACTGAATTGCTGTGGGAACACTGAGGAGCTGTGGGATCACTGAGGAGCTGTGGGAACACTGAAGAGCTGTGGGAACACTGAGGAGCTTTGGAACACTGAAGAGCTGTGGGAACACTCAAGAGCTGTGGAACACTGAGGAGTTCTGGAACACTGAAGAGCTTTGGGATCACTGAGGAGCTGTCGGAACAGTGAAGAGCTGTGGGAACACTGAAGAGCTGTGGAACACTGAAGAGCTGTGGGAACACTGAGGAACTGTGGATCACTGAAGAGCTGTTGGAACACTGAGGAGGTGTGGGAACAATGAGCAGCTGTGGAAAACTGAGGAGCTATGGGAAAACTGAGGAGCTGTTGAACACTGTGGAACTGTGGAACACTGAAGAGCTGTGGGAACACTGAAGAGCTGTGGAACAGTGAAGAGCTGTGGGAAAACAGAAGAGCTGTGGGAACACTGTAGAGCTCTGGAACACTGAGGAGCTGTGGGAACACTGAAGAGCTATGGGAACACTAAGGAGCTCTGGAACACTGAGGAGCTGTGGAACACTGAGGAGCTGAGGGAACACTGAGGAGCTGAGGGAACACTGAGGAGCTGTGGGAACACTGAAGAGCTCTGGGATCACTGAGGAGCTGTGGGAACACTGAAGAGCTGTGAGAACACTGAAGAGCTTTGGAACACTGAAGAGCTGTGGGAACACTGAGAAGCTCTGGAACACCGAAGAGCTGTGGGAACACTGAAGAGCTGTGAAACAATGAAGAGCTGTGGAAAACTGAAGAGCTGTGGGAACACTGTAGAGCTGTGGGAACACTGGGGAGCTCTGGAACACTGAGGAGCTGTGGAACACTGAAGAGCTGTGGAACATTGAGGAGCTGTGGAACACTGAAGAGCGGTGGAACACTGAAGAGCTGTGGTAACACTGAATTGCTGTGGGAACACTGAGGAGCTGTGGGAACACTGAAGAGCTGTGGGAACACTGAGGAGCTTTGGAACACTGAAGAGCTGTGGGAACACTGAAGAGCTGTGGAACACTGAGGAGCTCTGGAACACTGAAGAGCTTTGGGATCACTGAGGAGTTGTTGGAATAGTGAAGAGCTGTGGGAACACTGAAGAGCTTTGGAACACTGAAGAGCTGTGGGAACACTGAAGAGCTGTGGAACACTGAAGAGCTGTGGAACACTGAGGAGCTGTGGGAACACTGAGCAGCTGTGGAACACTGAGGAGCTGCGGGAACACTGAGGAGCTGTGTGAACACTGAGGAGCTGTGGAACACTGAGGAGCTGTGGAACACTGAGGAGCTCTGGGAACACAGAGGAGCTTTGGAACACTGAAGAGCTGTGGAACACTGAGGACCTCTGGAACACTGAGGAGCTCAGGGAACACTGAGGAGCTGTGGAACACTGAAGAGCTGTGGAACACTGAGGAGCTGTGGAACACTGAAGAGCTGTGGAACACTGAAGAGCTGTGGAACACTGAGTAGCTGTGGAACACTGAGGAGCTGTTGAACACTAAGGAGCTGTGGAACACTGAGGAGCTATGGGAACACTGAAGAGCTGTGGGAACACTCAGGAGCTGTGGGAACACTGAAGAGCTGTGGGAACACTGAAGAGCTGTGGAACACTGAGGAGCTGTGGGAACACTGAGGAGCTGTGGAACACTGAAGAGCTGTGGGAACACTGAGGACCTGTGGGAACACTGAGGAGTTGTGGAACACTGAGGAGCTGTGGGAACACTGAGGAGCTGTGGGAACACTGAAGAGCTGTGGGAACACAGAAGAGCTGTGGGAACACTGAAGAGCTGTGGGAACACTGAAGAGCTCTGGAGCACTGAGGAGCTGTGGGAACACTGAGGAGCTGTGGGAACACTGAGGAGCTGTGGGAACACAGAGGAGCTGTTGGAACATTGAAGAGCTGTGGGAACACTGAAGAGCTGTGGAACACTGAGGAGCTGTGGGAACACTGAGGAGCTGTGGAACACTGAGGAGCTGTGGGAACACTGAGGAGCTGTGGGAACACTGAAGAGCTGTGGGAACACTGCGGAGCTGTGGAAAACTGAGGAGCTGTGGAACACTGAAAAGCTGTGGGAACACTGAGGAGCTGTGGGAACACTGAGGAGCTATGGGAACACTGAAGAGCTGTGGAACACTCTGTAGCTGTGGAACACTGAGGACCTGTGGAACACTAAGGAGCACTGGAACACTGAGGATCTGTGGGAACACTGAGGAGCTCTGGAACACTGAGGAGCTCTGGAACACTGAGGAGCTGTGGGAACACTGAGGAACTCTGGAACACTGAGGAGCTGTGGGAACACTGAGGAGCTCTGGAACACTGAGGAGCTGTGGGAACACTGAGGCGCTATGGAACACTGAGGAGCTGTGGAACACTGAGGAGCTGTGGAACACTGAAGACCTGTGGAACACTGAGGAGCATTGGGAACACTGGGGAGCTTTGGAACACTGTGGAGCTGTGGGAACACTGAGGAGCTGTGGAAACACTGAAGAGCTGTGGAACACTGAGGAGCTGTACGAACACTGAGGAGCTGTGGGAACACTGAGGAGCTGTGGAACACTGAAGAGCTTGGAACACTGAGGAGCTGTGGGAACACTGAGTAGCTGTGGGAACACTGAAGACTTGTGGAACACTGAGGAGCTCTGGAACACTGAAGAGCTGTGGGAACACTGAAGAGCTGTGGGAACTCTGAAGAGCTGTGGAACACTGAGGAGCTGTGGAACACTGAGGAGCTGTGGAACAGTGAAGAGCTGTGGGAACACTGAGGAGCTGTGGGAACACTGAAGAGCTGTGGAACACGGAGGAGCTGTGGGAACACTGAGTAGCTGGGGAACACTGAGGAGCTGTGGGAACACTGAGGAGCTGTGGGAACACTGAGGAGCTGTGGAATATTGAAGAGCTGTGGGAACACTGAGGAGCTGTGGGAACACTGAGGAGCTGTGGAACACTGAGGAGCTGTGGAGCACTGAAGAGCTGTGGGAACACTGAGGAGCTGTGGGAACACTGAAGAGCTGTGGAACACTGAGGAGCTGTGGAACACTGACGAGCTGTGGAACACTGGGGAGCTCTGGAACACTGAGGAGCTGTGGGAACACTGAGGATCTGTGGGAACACTGAGGAGCTGTGGGAACACTGAGGAGCTTTGGGAACACTGAAGAGCTGTGGAACACTGAGGAGCCGTGGGAACACTGAAGAGCTGTGGAACACTGAAGAGCTGTGGGAACACTGGGGAGCTCTGGAACACTGAGGAGCTGTGGAACACTGAGGAGCTGTGGAACAGTGAGGAGCTCTGGGAACACTGAGGAGCTGTGGGAACACTGAGGAGCTGTGGAACACTGAAGAGCTGTGGAACACTGAGGAGCTGTGGGAACAGTGAAGAGCTGTGGAACACTGAAGAGCTGTGGGAACACTGGGGAGCTCTGGAACACTGAGGAGCTGTGGAACACTGAGGAGCTGTGGAACACTGAGGAGCTCTGGGAACACAGAGGAGCTTTGGAACACTGAAGAGCTGTGGAACACTGAGGACCTCTGGAACACTGAGGAGCTCAGGGAACACTGAGGAGCTGTGGAACACTGAAGAGCTGTGGAACACTGAGGAGCTGTGGAACACTGAAGAGCTGTGGAACACTGAAGAGCTGTGGAACACTGAGTAGCTGTGGAACACTGAGGAGCTGTTGAACACTAAGGAGCTGTGGAACACTGAGGAGCTATGGGAACACTGAAGAGCTGTGGGAACACTCAGGAGCTGTGGGAACACTGAAGAGCTGTGGGAACACTGAAGAGCTGTGGAACACTGAGGAGCTGTGGGAACACTGAGGAGCTGTGGAACACTGAAGAGCTGTGGGAACACTGAGGACCTGTGGGAACACTGAGGAGTTGTGGAACACTGAGGAGCTGTGGGAACACTGAGGAGCTGTGGGAACACTGAAGAGCTGTGGGAACACAGAAGAGCTGTGGGAACACTGAAGAGCTGTGGGAACACTGAAGAGCTCTGGAGCACTGAGGAGCTGTGGGAACACTGAGGAGCTGTGGGAACACTGAGGAGCTGTGGGAACACAGAGGAGCTGTTGGAACATTGAAGAGCTGTGGGAACACTGAAGAGCTGTGGAACACTGAGGAGCTGTGGGAACACTGAGGAGCTGTGGAACACTGAGGAGCTGTGGGAACACTGAGGAGCTGTGGGAACACTGAAGAGCTGTGGGAACACTGCGGAGCTGTGGAAAACTGAGGAGCTGTGGAACACTGAAAAGCTGTGGGAACACTGAGGAGCTGTGGGAACACTGAGGAGCTATGGGAACACTGAAGAGCTGTGGAACACTCTGTAGCTGTGGAACACTGAGGACCTGTGGAACACTAAGGAGCACTGGAACACTGAGGATCTGTGGGAACACTGAGGAGCTCTGGAACACTGAGGAGCTCTGGAACACTGAGGAGCTGTGGGAACACTGAGGAACTCTGGAACACTGAGGAGCTGTGGGAACACTGAGGAGCTCTGGAACACTGAGGAGCTGTGGGAACACTGAGGCGCTATGGAACACTGAGGAGCTGTGGAACACTGAGGAGCTGTGGAACACTGAAGACCTGTGGAACACTGAGGAGCATTGGGAACACTGGGGAGCTTTGGAACACTGTGGAGCTGTGGGAACACTGAGGAGCTGTGGAAACACTGAAGAGCTGTGGAACACTGAGGAGCTGTACGAACACTGAGGAGCTGTGGGAACACTGAGGAGCTGTGGAACACTGAAGAGCTTGGAACACTGAGGAGCTGTGGGAACACTGAGTAGCTGTGGGAACACTGAAGACTTGTGGAACACTGAGGAGCTCTGGAACACTGAAGAGCTGTGGGAACACTGAAGAGCTGTGGGAACTCTGAAGAGCTGTGGAACACTGAGGAGCTGTGGAACACTGAGGAGCTGTGGAACAGTGAAGAGCTGTGGGAACACTGAGGAGCTGTGGGAACACTGAAGAGCTGTGGAACACGGAGGAGCTGTGGGAACACTGAGTAGCTGGGGAACACTGAGGAGCTGTGGGAACACTGAGGAGCTGTGGGAACACTGAGGAGCTGTGGAATATTGAAGAGCTGTGGGAACACTGAGGAGCTGTGGGAACACTGAGGAGCTGTGGAACACTGAGGAGCTGTGGAGCACTGAAGAGCTGTGGGAACACTGAGGAGCTGTGGGAACACTGAAGAGCTGTGGAACACTGAGGAGCTGTGGAACACTGACGAGCTGTGGAACACTGGGGAGCTCTGGAACACTGAGGAGCTGTGGGAACACTGAGGATCTGTGGGAACACTGAGGAGCTGTGGGAACACTGAGGAGCTTTGGGAACACTGAAGAGCTGTGGAACACTGAGGAGCCGTGGGAACACTGAAGAGCTGTGGAACACTGAAGAGCTGTGGGAACACTGGGGAGCTCTGGAACACTGAGGAGCTGTGGAACACTGAGGAGCTGTGGAACAGTGAGGAGCTCTGGGAACACTGAGGAGCTGTGGGAACACTGAGGAGCTGTGGAACACTGAAGAGCTGTGGAACACTGAGGAGCTGTGGGAACAGTGAAGAGCTGTGGAACACTGAAGAGCTGTGGGAACACTGGGGAGCTCTGGAACACTGAGGAGCTGTGGAACACTGAAGAGCTCTGGGAACACTGAAGAGGTCTGGAACACTGATGGGCTGTGGGAATACTGAGGAGCTGTGGAACACTGAGGAGCTGTGGAACACTGAGGATCTGTGGAACACTGAGGTGCTCTGGAACACTGAAGAGCTGTGGGAACACTGAGGAGCTGTGGGAACACTGAAGATCTGTGGAACACTGAGGATCTGTGGGAACACTGAAGAGCTGTGGAATACTGAGGGCCTGTGGGAACACTGAAGAGCTGTGGAACACTGAGGAGCTGTGGAACACTGAGGAGCTGTGGAACACTGAAGAGCTCTTCAACACTGAGGAGCTGTGGAACACTGAGGAGGTGTGTAACACTGAGGAGCTGTGCGACCACTGAGGAGCTGTGGAACACTGAGGAGCTTTGGGAACACTGAAGAGCTGTGGGAACACTGAGGAGCTGTGGAACACTGAGGAGCTGTGGAACACTGAGGAGCTGTGGGAACACTGAGGAGCTGTGGAAGACTGAGGAGCTGTGGAACACTGAGGAGCTGTGGAACACTGAAGAGCTCTTCAACAGTGAGGAGCTGTGGAACACTGAGGAGCTGTGGAACACTGAGGAGCTGTGGGAACACTGAGGAGCTGTGGAACACTGAAGAGCTGTGGGAACACTGAGGAGCTGTGGGAACACTGAGTAGTTGTGGGAACACTGAAGGACTGTGGGAAAACTGAGAAGCTGTGGGAACTCTGAGGAGCTGTGGGAACACTGAGGAGATGTGGAACACTGAAGAGGTCTAGAACACTGATGAGCTGTGGGAACACTGAGGAGCTGTGGAACACTGTGGTGCTGTGGGAACACTGAAGAGCTGTGCGAACACTGAAGAGCTGTGGAACACTTAGGAGCTGTGGGAACACTGAGGAGCTGTGGGAACACTGAAGAGCTGTGGAACACTGAGGATCTGTGGAACTCTGAGGTGCTGTGGAACACTGAGGAGCTGTGGAACACTGAATTGCTGTGGGAACACTGAGTAGCTGTGGGAACACTGAAGAGCTGTGGAACACTGAGGAGCTGTGGGAACACTGAAGAGCTGTGGAACACTGAGGAGCTTTGGAACACTGAAGAGGTCTGGAACACTGATGAGCTGTGGGAACACTGAGGAGCTGTGGAACACTGTGGAGCTTTGGGAACACTGAAGAGCTGTGCGAACACTGAAGAGCTGTGGAACACTTAGGAGCTGTGGGAACACTGAGGAGCTGTGGAACACTGAGGAGCTGTGGAACACTGAGGATCTGTGGAACACTGAGGTGCTGTGGAACACTGAGGAGCTGTGGAACACTGAATTGCTGTGGGAACACTGAGTAGCTGTGGGAACACTGAAGAGCTGTGGAACACTGAGGAGCTGTGGGAACACTGAAGAGCTGTGGAACACTGAGGAGCTGTGGAACACTGAAGAGGTCTGGAACACTGATGAGCTGTGGGAAAACTGAGGAGCTGTGGAACACTGTGGAGCTGTGGGAACACTGAAGAGCTGTGCGAACACTGAAGAGCTGTGGAACACTTAGGAGCTGTGGGAACACTGAGGAGCTGTGGAACACTGAGGAGCTGTGGAACACTGAGGATCTGTGGAACACTGAGGTGCTGTGGAACACTGAGGAGCTGTGGAACACTGAATTGCTGTGGGAACACTGAGGAGCTGTGGGAACACTGAAGAGCTCTGGAACACTGAGGAGCTGTGGGAACACTGAGGAGTTGTGGAACACTGAGGAGCTGTGGAACACTGAGGAGCTGTGGAACACTGAATTGCTGTGGGAACACTGAGGAGCTGTGGGAACACTGAAGATCTGTGGAACACTGAGGAGCTTTGGGAACACTGAAGAGCTGTGGAACACTGAGGAGCTGTGGGGACACTTAAGAGCTGTGGAACACTGAGGAGCTGTGGGAACACTGAAGATCTGTGGAACACTGAGGAGCTGTGGTAACACTGAGGAGCTGTGGAACACTGAGGAGCTGTGGGAACACTGAGGAGCTGTGGGAACACTGAAGAGCTGTGGGAACACTGAAGAGCTGTGGAACACTGAGGAGCTGTGGAACACTGAAGAGCTGTGGGATCACTGAATAGCTCTGGAACACTGAAGAGCTCTAGAACATTTAGGACCTGTGGACCCTGAAGAGCTTTTGAATTCTGTTAATTGCTCCCCCCACCCGGTGACTCTTCTTCATGCAAGTTCAAGTTGTTTACTTACTTAGGAACAGTGGCTCTCTCTGGCTCAGGACCTCTCTCCAGGGTCCTCTTGTCACTTCCTCATAGTTCCCTGCTTTGTAAATCTCCATGAAGGCAGCCCTCATGTATCTTGTTCATCCTTTCATCCAGATCCATGAGCCCATAATCTGAGACTCCCAGTCGATTTTCCTGGACTAATAAATAAGTGTCCATATCCATAAGGTAACAGGAAATACTAATGTAAGATACGTCCACAGGGATAGCAGCTCTCCTTCCCTTTAGGCCTCCTGGAAACACCATCCTGGCCGCAGTGGAGGCCGGGTTGTTGGGGCCTGGCGGCAGGCAGGCCATGTAGGAGGGTATGGTGCTAATCCAAGTCAGGAGGGTGAGGGGTCCGGTAGGGTGACCTGATGCTCACCTTGATGGCCAGCTAGGAATAGGCGGAGGGATAGGAGAAGCTGAGGGTCTCTTTCTGAGTCTGAGTTTTGTATCTTTGATTAACATACAGCACATGAGAGGATGAACAGTTTTTCGAGGCAGACTCTGAGTTCAGCTAAGGTGACTGGGCAGTCAGGTGGGAGATCCTCACTGGCGCTCATCAGACCAAGTCAGGGGCTGGTGGAGATGTGGCTGCTGACCCCACAGCACCTCTTCCTCTCCTCTCTGTGTGACTTGGGAAACTGACCACATCTCAAGGTATGTCTGGTTGATTTTAAAGGAACAGGCATGTGCTCCTCTCCTAAAGGAGAGGCAACAAGATATTGGGGAGCCTTCTGGGAAAGGCAGGGTCCTCTTCTCTCCTTGAATTCGGATGAAGAAGCCCCCAGTCACAGTGTTCATTGATGTCTCTCCTACAGCCACAGGAGGAGGCCAACAGTGTGGCCTGCAGTGGAGAGCGAGAACCTGCTTCCTCGTGACACTGAGCTTGTACATCACCATCATGGAAGCGAGGTACCTCTAGGCTGCCTCTTACGTGAGCATTTCTGCAACCCTTATCATGTTGGGTAAAGATCTTGCAACTGTTGAAAGCATCCTAACTAAGACAGCCAGGAGGTTGCCAACCAAAGGGTGACTGCTAAAGCCAGGCGGGAGAAGTTGCTTGGGAACAGAATTCTGGCAACTGTACACTTGTGATTGCTTCCAAGTCTAAAGCCTAACGTATGACTTGGGATGTTTTTAGGACAAACTGAATCTCTCCAAGTCTGTCCTTCAAAAGCAGCCTCCCCAGCTCGACATATTTACAAGGCACCCGGCTGTTGTTTCCATGGTCTCAGTGGTGTGTAGTGGTGCGTATCAGGCAACCTACATACATGCAGGTTTGGTAAACATATTTGTATATGCACGGGGGCACATATAATTGTGGGAGATCCTCTTAAAAATTGGGGAGAGAAGAGACAAATAAAAGGCCCTATAGCCTCAATGAACATCCCCCTCTGTTTAACTTGGAGATTACAGTGTGGAGTGAATGAGATAAAGCATGTAATGTGCTCAGCACATAGTAACTCTTCAAGAAAGTTTTGTTGGCATGATGGTGAATAATTTAATACATAAATTATGTATGAATAATAAATAATTTAACCATAAAGTCATGTATCAAGACATAATATCTGGTTGTGGAACTAGGCCAACCCTGTGCTGGTGACTTCTTCCATCACTGGTATTAGCTCAGCCCCTCCCTGATGAGACGAATGCTCTTCCCTCCTGTCCTCACTCTGCCAAGGCCACCAACCAAGGGGCACAGTGGGACCTGAGCCTTGGACTTATAGCATGTCCAGGAGCATATGAAATGTTTTCATTTCCTTTAAAATCAGGAGTAAAAAAATATACTTGCAGGATGAAGGTGTGTTCATCTTGGTTTCAATGCAGTCATAAAACCCAATTTTTAATATTTTTTAATGGATGAATTGACCCACAAGGCAAAGGTGGCTAAGGCCCAGAAGTTAGAAAGCAGCCCGGCTGTTCCGTCTCCCCTTTGAGTTGCTTTTTTTCTTTTCCCATCATTTCTCAATCTCCCTTTCTTCCAGATGTCCCCTCGCCCTGGGACTCGTTCTCACTAACCTGCTTGCAACTTTTACCAGCCTGTATCCATAGGACTCCCTCATGACACGAGAAAAGAAAAACAAACCCCGGTAGCAAAACCCTGGCGTTTTCCTGTATGAGCATTTTTTTCTGCCCCAGCTGCTTGGATCCTGGGGGCTCCAGTTTTGAAGGGAGACACACGATCCCCTTTAGAAGGCAACACTCAGAACAGAGAGCCTGCAACATTCCTCCTGAAACACAGCCTCCGGGTGACTCTCAGCAAAGAGCATTGCCACTCCACATTTTCCACACGGAACACAGTGAAGGAAGGGGACATTAATCAGGATTACTGCGCACAGAGGCTAGCTGAGCTGTGAGCACTCAGAAGAACGCCGCTTCTCTTTTTGGATGCAATTCTGAGTGTCATGTGTGCATTGATTCTTGGGCTCAAGCCAAGTCACTTTGAGTTGAGATGCAATCTATTCTTCTTAGGTCCTATTAATTAAGTAGGGGTATGGGCTATTGTTTTAGGTTGGAGGTGGGTTTGGCTAATTTTAGATGATCAAGTTTCCTATTATGAACCTTCTTGAAAAACTAATGGGGAAACGTTATCATTTATAGCTGATGCTCATGGGGCACTTAATGCTGAAGCACTGCTGGACCCAAGGGGACTGCATGCTTGGGTGATTTGGGGGGTTATATTGTTTTCCCATCTACTTGCCTGAGAATCCCTACTGCTTCTTAAATTTCACAAATAAACCAGTTAAAGGAAAAAAAAAAGCACTCACACCAAAAGCAAAACAATACTAAACTTCCTCTTTCAGCAATCTCACTGTTCCCAGAGAGACGAACGCAAAGTAAGAAATAAAGTGGCAAGGTTCCTGCTTCACAAAAGCCGTGAATGCCAATGATTTCTTCAAGGTGGATTTAAAACAAAGACTCCTCTGAATAATGTACAGAGCATCAAGACTGTGGTCTCTGAGCTCGAGCATGTAAGTCAGGCCTCTGACTTGCCATAAGAACTCACACTGACTCTCCAGGATGGTTTCCAGATGCTTACTCTCTGCATGTAATTAAATTTTGGTAGAAATTATAACTTATTCAGCTGTTCTTTTTTCTTTTTCTTTTTTTTAAGAATAGCTCTCAACAGACACTCTACAGTTTTCCCTGAGATGTTTTGCTCTCATGGGAAGTGTGCCTCTCATGAAAGAAATCTCTTCCTTCCAAAATCTCTTCCTTACTCAAGCCCAGTCCTCAGTTGAATCAGGGGAGAGAGAGTAGAGGTGAGAGCTGTGATGGACTGGTCAGGTCAAACCCAGGATCTGGGAGGAAATTGCCGCAGAATTTGCACAACAGGGTAGAAAATTGATACAAGTCAAATCATTGGGACTGAGTTCACAGGCCTGAAAAGGAACAGGCAAAAGACTACAACCAGTAGTAAATGAAATCTTCCGGGAGAAACAATATATCTCAGTAAAACAGGATCCGAGCATTGTCTTCTTATGTGTCAGGAATTGAAATGATAAGTTTGTGAAAATGTGTGCATCCAACGTGCATCCACTGGGACCCGGGAGCTGGAGAAGAGGCAGGTACCACAAGACAAGGAAAGGAACAAAGTCAGGGTCACGAGACCAGAGCACAGAGATGCCAACTGAGCAGAAATCATTAAAATACATTAGCGGAAGGAGATGGTAAAACGATCAAACACGGGGTGATAAAGCAGAGGGGGACCCCGAGGAGGGAGGAATGATTTGACAAGGGGGACGGGAGGAGAGGTAGAAGGAGAGCAAGTGGTTCCACAGTGACCTGTTCCTCATGAAAAATGCATTGTCCTCAGAGGGAATCTTTGATTTGTGTCTACAGCTCACCCAGCCCACTGGGACGCCTCGATGGGTTCAAAGCCTCCAGGATGATCAACCAGAGACTGGCATCCGGCAGACGCCTAAGGCAGCACGTCATTAAATTTCAGGGCAAGACAACCCCCTCCTTGGGGGCACTCTCAGGTGACAAATGTGTGGCATTCTTGCAGAAGTGGAGTTCTCAATAGAGAAGCAGAAACCCAAACTGAACCAGATGGTGACCTGGGGAGATGGGCTCAGAAGGGACCAAGGCCACCAAGCCTGGAAGTCCTCCGTTTTTGGAACAATAGACTTTTTTGCAAATCTGATAGAAGCCTCAGATCTCTAAGGAGGAAAACAGATGTTGGTGTATACAAATGAAATTCTGCTTTAGTCAGGAGGTTTGTGGGTCCCCTGAGGTTCAACTGTGGACCCCCAGCTTAAGACCTTAGACTGAGCATTGGATTGAATGGAGATGTGGTTTTTAATAGGCAGAGTTACAACCTTATGAATTACTGGAACTATTGAATTTAACTGAAGAGTGGGGAATAGAAGTTTTCCTTCCGGGAAATCTTTAATAAACCTCCGATGGAGTTTAAGTTTTTGGTTAGTTTACATATATATTTATAACTTGCCATGCTCTAGAAAAAAATGCATATAATACAAAAATAAACATTTGAGGGAGTCAGACTGAAAAGAAAATATTGGTTAAAAAACCCAAATCCAGAGACACAACCAAGAAGACCCTATCGTGTCACAGTAGACAAGTCACAACTTTGTAACTTCCCGGTGGTCACAGACAAGAAGATGGAGGCTTAATTACAAGACTTATAACACTCCATAAAATAAAGATGAATTGGATTTTGGACTCCTGGCTAGGGCACCGAAGGCTGCGGGTAATGGAGAGCCAACAGGAGTGGGCTGTGTGGCTGTGTGGTTGCTCCCACAGGGAGAAGCCCAGAGGTCAACGGGTTGGCATGGCCAGGCCTTCTCTGACTGTCTCCGGCGCTGTCTGCGGGGCCTGGCTGTCATCACACCTGCAGCTCTGTGGCCTCAGGTGAGCGGCTGTGACTCCCAGCCTTGCATTTCTGGTGGAGGCAGGGTGGGGACAGAAGGCACTGGAGGCGCATCTTCATCTGTATCTTTACCAGGTTGTGGTCACCGTCCTAGAAGCTCCTTCATGGTATCCGAGGGCCACCTCTTGCTCAGGAGATAGGCAATTGAGTCTCTGCCTTTGGGGCCTTCTGAGAGAGGGGCAAGGCATGACCTTGGAAATGGCTGTGGCTGAATGTCTTCCACTTATGAATGGCTCTTCCTCATGTTGAGCGACCTTACCCCTAGGTGGCTTCAAAATGAGGCTACGTGCCCTGAACGTCGTCAACCCTCCTGCACCCACAGAAGCAAGCGAGCTCCAGCTCACGTCCTCTCTGTAGGCAGATGGCTCGGATCGAGGTGCAGTTGTGGAGAAGAGAGGTCCACAAGAATGGAAGGAGTCCACTCAAGTTCACGGCCCCGTCATGATCTGGTTTAATTTGAAGGTGACATTTGGCTTATCTAGAGTAATGTGTGGACAGCAATGCACAAGAACCACCCATCTGTACAGCTGTCCCTAACAACTGGAATGGGAAACTGAGGCAAGAATAGGACCACATGGAACTAGAGGCTGAACACACCTGGACCACATGGCCTGCCCTGCTGGTGTGGACAGACTATGCTTTGGCGGCCAGCCAGGGCTCCTGATAAAAATTCAAAAGCATAATCAAAACAAGTGCCCCATGGATGACCCTCTCTTGACTGGTGTTTGAGCCTCAAGAAGTCACAGTTCTTTTTGCTCTAGTCCCCCCCGACATTTCTTCTGTTTCAATGACCGTGCGTACAGCCCACAGCTCTGTGGTTTCATTGCTGGTTGAACCTGCTCATTTTGTGGCCTCAGATTCTCTTGGACAACAGACTTAGATCTGACTGTAGAAATCTTCAGAGAACATTTATTCTTTAAAAAAAATATTTATTTTTTTAATTACAGGTGGACACAATAACTTTATTTTATTTTATGTGGTAATAAGGATCGAACCCAGTGCCTCATGCATGCCAGGTGAGTGCTCTGCCTCTGAGCCACAGCCCTATTCAGTGGTGGGTATAGAGGCTCAGGTGGTCTCTGGAGGGATGGCTTCACACAGTGAAATCAACTTCTTTCATGCTACTTTCAGTTGTAATTGCTTGGAATCAAGATATTAAGCTTTAGAGTCCCCGCTGCTTGAAGACCTGTGTAGTGGAGGCAATAGACTGAGCACTAGAGGACAAAGACTCAAGGGAAGGAGAACAGGTGCTCCCCCTGAAGAAGCTGGGGACCAGTGGGGGAGGGGCACAGGGATCACGGAGAAAGGAAAGTGGAGTGTTTTAAACATCCTGGTCTTAATAGGCTTAGATGGGGTAAAGCCCACATCTGCAAGGAAAGTTACAATTTAATTATAAGTTTTTTTGTCTAATTCTGTTTAAGGTCTTTTGCTTTGATGAAAAGAACTAAGGCTTGGGACTTGTTTTATAATGGGAAGTGTTAATAGGTGAAGGATCTGGTGAATGCAAAATTTTAATATACACCTGAATATATTCTCCATCACCTGTGAGTATATTCTCCATCACCTGTGAGTATATTCTCCATCACTGACCCAACTTCTGTACTCGTGGTTGGTTTAAATACAACTTATTAATTGTTGTTTTTATTGCTAGAGGCATAAGGAGGTTTTCCCATCTTATTTACAATTTAGTAACAAATGAAAATGAGTATGATACACGTTACACACTTATTTGCAAGAATAACAGAAAATGAAAGTTTAACAAGATGTGGGGAGAACCACCCCCCAAAACTTACTGTCACAGAAAGTTAAAGAATTAAGAGATGGGATGTCAGTCATCTGGGAAGAAAGAAATTCTGGGCAAAGAATTCTAGATAGTCTATGCTAAGAAACAGAGAGTGAAGATGCTCCTTTTATTCTTGCTATTCAATTATAAATTCTTTGAAGGTAAAACTATTTTCCAATTTTACATCTATTCATTCAATCAACACTACAGGGGGTCAAAAGTAAGTAAAAATAATCTCCAGTCCTCTGTGGCCTGGAAAGGAGCCATTTTCTCTAGCTGTGCAGCTTTGAGGAAGATGTCACAGAGGAGGTGACATTTGAGCTGGCTGAGGGATCGGCAGCACTTTGCCGCAGGGAGATGAAAAGAACATTCCTGGGAGGAGACACAGAACCACTGTGGTGCTGATGGCCCAAGAGAGGGGCATGTGTGCAGAGTGGAGAAGCACCCAGGTCCCCGGCCCGAGAGCCCAGGAAGAAGAGAAATCAGAGCCAGTGTGGTCAGCCTGAGTGGAGGTCCGGTTCTGAGAGCCTGTCAGGTTTGAGCTATGGCACCAACCTTATTGGATAGGTAATGAGGAGTCAGGGTGGACTTCTGCTGACAGACTGGACTGTGCTCCGAAGGGGATGCGCTCCCAGGCCCCCAGAGCATGCCTGGAACTGCAGAGGACCAGCCCTCCAAGTCCAATTTATAAACCATGGACAGTAAGATTAAAATAATGTAGAACAATTATAACAATATACTGTGATAAAAGCTATTTAAGATTCATGAACTATTTACTTCTGGAACTTTCCATTTGATGTTTTTAGACCACAGTTGAACACAGACAACTGAAACCAGGGAAAACAAAACCAATGATAGAGGGGGACCGAGTCGGGCGCTGGGCCACTGAGCCACATCCCCAGCCTTTCTGTATATTTTATTCTTTGCAGTCCTGACTTTTCCCTCCTGTCTTACAGGACCACCTGAAGGTATAACATCGCTGTCCCTCAAACCAAGGCTGCATGGCCCCTTGGACAGCCACTGTGGCTGTGTCTCCAGGCAATGCGACTCCCTGGGAGCAAGGCCCTGGCCCCAGCTCCTTACCTAAACAGGTGGAGATGCTTTTCAGGGAAATCTTAAGCTCACCCTGGTTCAGTTTAACAGCTGATCTCTGTGAGTGCTCCAGGACACAGAGGGGTCTTCTGGACCCGCAGTGGGTAGTGTGGGTCGCTGCAGCAATCAACATTCAAATCTTGGTGGCTTCAAACCAAAAAGGTTGATTTCTTGCCTCTGCTACTTATCCCATGACGCAGTTGAGGCCCCAGACTGAGGGTCCCATTTTAGTCATTTCCTGCATTGCTGTGGCCAAAATACCTGACGAGAACCACTTGGAGGAGGGCAAGTTTATCTGGGCCCATGGTTTCAGACTGCTCAGTCCACAGACGGCCACTCACGGCTCTGAGCCACGGGGAGGCAGCACGTCATGAGGAAGGACCCACAGAGGACAGCTGCTCAGCCCACGGGGGTATCGGATGCGGGGGGAGGTCTCCATTGGGCAGGTGCACCAGTGACCCCTCTCCTCTAGCCACCCACACTCCTCCAATCACCACCCAGAGAGTCCATTCACCTGGACAGACTGAGTAGGTTCCATCTCACCGTCTGAGCCTTTCGTCTCTCAACACTCCCGCATTAACAGAAGCTCTGGGGGGACACCTCATATCCACACCACAACACCCCCATTCCAGAGAAGACAGTGCTAGAGGGCACCGCATTGTAACCCCCTACTCCCCAGAGGAGGCCCCTGTCCCTTCTGCTCAGGCTAGTGACATGGTCCTGACCAGCCACAAGGAGGTGGGCAGCGCGACTATCCATGCTTGAGAGGAGGGAGGCCGGGAAGTGCAGAGAACAGCGCTGGTTGTGTCTGCAGGACCTTGAGAAGCCTGGCCACATTCAGGAGCCAGGATGCACCCTGACTAACCCAGACAAGTGCAGCGGGCGTTTCAAGACCTCTTTGTGCTTCAGAGGATAGGGCTTTCATTATGGTTTCGCTCCTAATTACTTTGGAATCCTCTCAAATTGTTCCTGCTTTAAAGTGAAATGTTCCGACAGCCCTGGTACCAAGACCCAGGTGGCCTCCCTTCCTTGTGAAGGTCTTCCTCTTAGCACTTGGTTGTCCTTGAGAGTCTGCCCCCGCCCTCTGCCAGCCCAGCCCCCATCTCCGGGGGAGGATGGCTTGCCTCACTTCTCAGTGGTGGCAGCGGCCAGGCACCTGGTGGCTTGAAAGGAATGGCCTCCGGCCTGCCAGAGGCACCGAGCAATGTCAAGCCAGACCTCCCCTCACAGGGAGCTGCGGCTCCCTGCCCCCTGCAGCCTGCTCAGGGCTCCGCAGGCCCAAGGGCCCCTGGTGTCCTCACCAGCTGCTTTATGCATGGGACACTCCTGTTCTCTGACACCTGGCGCTCGGGGCACTCTGAGTCTGGGCTCAACTCCTTGAACACAGCAGAAGGCCGAGTGCCTAAAACGTCAAGTGATTAGGAAAAGCCACAGGAAACTTTTGCTGTCAGCTCCATCTGAGTAAGAGGACAGATGCTGCACCTGCTCCAGATCCCTGAGAAGACCCAGGAAAAAGCACAAGGAGGAAGACTTACCCAGGGAGAGGGCAGGGTGCGCAGGAGCAGCGAGGGACATTGGCACTGTGGCTACAATGGCCACTGGCTTCTGGGCATTTTGAGCTCTGCCTCAGGATCAGCGTTGGAATTCGCATTCTGTGGCTTTAAGGAAGAGGAAACTTCTGCTTTGCAAGAAGGTGAGGAAAAGGTGGAATGGGGACTGCCAAGTGGGGGTGAGGGGGACGGGGATAGAAACTGGAGAAAACAGGTCAGGCTTCCGTTCAGACCCTGGAAAAGTGCCCGGGAAGGCAGGGCCAGCAGCACCGCAGCCTGTGGCTAGAGGGCAGGGTCAAGTGTGGGGAGGGCCAGGAGGGGCTCAGTCTCCCCAAGTCATTGTGCTGAGTTCAAGAGAATGGACAGTGAGGAGATGGCAGGGGCCTGGTGGAACCGTGGCGGACCAGGTCTCAAGTAGGCTGTGGTGTGCACTCTGCCGGGTGGGGCCTGTGGGCAGGTGGGCATCGTCCCCAAGCACTGCAGGAGCGATGTGGTGACTTCAGCCCTTTAACTGAGGTCTTCCACCGCAGCCAACCCTCTACATTTCCTAGCATGGGAGTGACCAGGGGAAGAGACCACAGGGCCCAGGCAGGGCAGACGGCTCATGCTGGGGGACGGGGAACACTCGGTGACTTCTTGCTTTCCAAGCACATGATGTGCTTAACCCAGGGCCAGTGGGGAGAGCTCAGGCATCCCAGGAGGGGACACAGGACACCTATGGACTCTCACCGACCCCACGGCAAGGTTCACAGCACTTAGACTTTGTTGCTCGCAAAGCTACAGGTTCCTGGACTGCACTGGCTATGGCAGAGGTCTGGAAATACCTTCACCTTCATCACTGCTTTGCAGTGACAGCAGTTTTTAAGGTCTGTCCCTACGCTTTGTTGTCTAGTGCTTACTTCATAAGAGCACATGTTACTAGGCCACAGATTTTAATAGATGTTTTGAGAGCAATATGTTAATAATTGGATTTTATGATCCTATGCATTTTATTTTACAGTTAATGGCACTGCTCTGAGAAGGGTTTTGTAGACTTTATCTGCCATCAATGGGGTCCCCGCAGCAGGAGAGACGATGAACGTTGGGTTGCCAATGGCTTCCATGTCACCAGGTCCTGTGTCCCTGTCCCATGCCCTATGGGTTCAGAATGACAGAGCTGCTCACTGTCACTCTGGGTGAGACAGCTGCAAAATCTCTTGCCACAGTCTGTTCTGGTAATCCCAGGGCGCGTCAGCCTTTGAAAGCTGGCAATATTACAAAATGTGACGGGAAGGATCTGTCGCTTGGCTTCGTTATTCAAATGAAGACTGATGGGGAGTTCGTGACATTTCTCTTAAGAGGGACATCTTCATGTGTCTCCTGCTATTTGACGCTGCTCAGGGATCTGGCACTCCCAAGTCCATGCAAAAGGAAATAAGTTTCTTCAAGCTGACTTGGCAAATAAATGTTCACACTTACCATCAAGCAAAAAAAAAAATGAAGTTTGAAAACATGAAGGCACCAGACTGTACTTCTCCAATAAGCCAAATCTTTTAAAGATGATCATGTCAAGATTGGTCAGATACAATGAAATAGATATTTTATTTTTTCTTCTGTTGGTTGTGTGTGTGTGTTTCTGGGGGTTGAACCCAGGGGTACTCTACCACTGAGCTACATACCCAGCTGCTTTTTGTTTTTTAATTTTGAGACAAGGTCTCACTAAGTTGCCCAGACTGCCCTTGAAGTCATGCTTCTTGCTTCAGCCTCCTGAGTTGCTGGGATTACAGGTGTGTGCCATTGTGCCTGGCTTAAATAAATATTTTCATAAGCTTCCCACAAGGTCAAGACCTGGAACAATTTCTCTAGATGGAGATCTGGGCTTTAGGTTTTGAGTGTTTTTCACCCAGTAATTTCACTTCTAGGAATTTATCTCACAGACAGAATTACAAGGGTATTATTTCCAGGATATTCTTCTAAAATTATTTGCAACAGTAAAAAAATTAGAGACAACACAGATGCCAAAAAATACCTGCAAAAGTTTGGTAAAAAATGTTATGCTACTTCTGTTTGAATGAACTGTTATGTAGCTAATTAAAAAGAAAAAAAGGTATTCTGAGAATATGTAATGATAGAGAAATGCATAATGTTGGAACTGAAACGCAGGGCATAAAACTACATGCTTAAAACCATTATGTTTTTATTTTAAATTATTGGTTGCATTTCCTTGTAATCTTATCTACATACCATGCATGTCCAGGTAAAGCAACTGGAAGGAGGTATCCAAGCATCAGTACTGGCAGTCTTTGGGTAGAGGTATGTAATGGTTCCGTTACTGCTTTGTATGGGTTTGTTCTTCTAATATTAGATGAGCAATAAGACATTGCTTTTAAAAGATGAGCTGGATTCACAGGAGCCCTTGCCTGTTTTTGTTGCTGTAGACAGAAATTTGTTTTGCTGGTTGCTACTGGGAGTCACTTTTCTCTTGACCTTTGCTCTCCTCACCGCCCTTAGCTTCCAGATGTCTGGGTGAGCTGGGCCCAGGGTACTCAGCTCTCGGGCGTTCTCCCCTCTGCTGGAACAGAAAACCCAGCATCGGCCGGAGGCTGTTCATGTGATGGTCCAGCAACCTGGCTATCCACCCAGCTTCTTGGCATCAGGAAAAAGAGCTCAGGGGGAACTTGAGGGTTTCGTAATCAAAATTGGGGGCTGAACTTGAATCAGGAGAGAATTTGAAAAGGCATCAGGCCCCCTTCTTTTTCCACCTGGGCTTCTGGTTGGGCCTTGAGGGTCCCCAGAGCAGATGGCAATGAGAACTCATTCTAGAACTGCTTAACCTTCACTGACATTAGATTGAAAGTCATGAATTTCCAACTTTCAGCAATTATTCAGAATAAGGTATATAATTGGAAGGGGAAAAGAACTCTGTTTGGATAGATGAAAACACATTTTCTATTGATTTTACCTTGAAAGTGAGTACTAGGAAGGCAGCCTTTTCTGTTTTTGAGTTTTGTTTTAAGGTTCTATTACTTGTACTGCCATTTAGGATTTTGGAAACACTGGCGTCTGTGTGTCATTTCTGCTCCCTTTCTTAAACTTGGATCAATTTTCTCCTGGGTGAAGTTTAAAATAATAAAAACTGGGAAACCATTTTCTCAATGTCTCCCGTTGCATGGCAATCCAAACAAACAGGCCCCTTTCCTCTGTAAGAACTTCCAATAAAACAAATCACAAAGGTTATGTTTAAAAAATATGATTTCCAAACAACATTTATTTCCCTTTAACTTGCTAAAAAAAAAAAAAAAAAACCTCAATGGACTTTTCATGACTCACTTCTCAGCTGCTGCGGGGTTAGGAAATCTAACTTCTGGGGAGGCCCAAGGAGCAGAGCTGGACATGGAACGCAAAGCTAGCCAGGGCCGGAGGACAGTGGACAAGAGTCACCAGCAAGCCCCGGGCTGCCCAGAGTCTCCTCTCCCTGCGTGGCCCCTGCTGGGAGACCTTCCCCTCACCCCAGCCCTCTGCCCTTTCCAGCCGTCTCCCTGCCCAGGGAAGGTCGTCCCTGTGGACTGCAGACAACGGCTCCCTTGCCCAGGGACACTGGCTGCAGAGCAGAGGGAAGGGGCTAGGTGGGTGTTCATCTTCCTGGCTCCCTCCCTGCTGGTCACTGGGAGGCCCCTGTGTCCCTTCACCAGCAGTTTCAGAGCTTCCCGCCCCTCCCTAGACAGCTGCCCTCCCCGGGCTCCAGAATTGCTCTTCCTCCTGTCCCTTTGGCCTGGGGGTGGACACAGCGCCCTGCTATCTCCCGCTGCACAGCCAAGTGAACTGCCACGGTCACGTCAGCTTATTAGGAAACCCGACGGCATGGCTTTGCCCCACGTCCTCTCCTGTCTCGGAGACATTATTTATATTTTAACTTATTTGTCTTTTCGGAATCATGGGCTTTTCGGCACTAAATAATATGGGTCTTGACTGCAAACTCTTGTCAACATCGAAAACTTGGACAAATTATTAATTGGGCAGAAACTTCTTGTATCAAAATATGGAAGGTGCCAGTGTGCCAGCCTCCAGAGGCATCGCGACAACTTGGTTAATGCACGTAAAGGCAAGGCCTCACAGAGGCGTGTCCACCTACTCCTCTCTCCTGTTTTCCTTGAGCCCAGTGAACCCAGCTGACTTTACCTGTGTGCTCATTACGCAGGTAAGCATTTTACGTGCGCTTATCTCTTTATACGAGCCTATTACTGTTATTCTCCTTGTTTTGCAGATGAAATAACTGGAGTATCCAGAGGGTGAGAGGGTTGCTGGGGTCTGCCGGACTGAAGCTGCAGCGCTCAGGACCAATGGGGACTGTCAAGGCAAAGACCCACCACATACCACATCCATCCTGTTTTTTACAGGGCCTACCAAATTGTCAGCCATACAGTAGGTGTTCAGTAAATGCTGACTTGGTTCCCAGAGTGCCTGTTGCAACAGGCAGGTGGCCAGGCGGTCCACGTGGTGTAGGCAGCCACTGCCCATGAGCCTCAGTGACAAGGAGAAGGCTGCTGGAAGGGCAGCCCACGGGGCGAGGAGGGCAGTGTGAGCTTGAGCTGGGAGGCCGGTAGCAGAGGACAGCTGGGCACAGAAGCCTGGACTCCTTCTTTGCCACCTGCTGGCCAGGAGGGTCTCCTCCAGGTGGTGGAGCAGCCCTACATCTAGGCGCCCTTTCCTGGGGCCTTTCACACCTGGCCAGCAACCTTGGTGCTTGCTGGGGTTTATGTTAAAACCCGAGGTCCCAGGGAACCCTTTCCCCCAACACAACTGTTGCTCCACCAAGCGAGGGACGTGTGACAGAGCATCTGGGAGGGCCCATTGGCCAGGAGGGCTGGCAGGTGGTAAGGGATGTGTGGTTTCACAGCGCCCTCCCATCCTCTTGGAGAAGGAAGACACAGGACCCACAGCACCTGAAGCGGCTTCAGTGGGCCAGAGCCCGACCCGGGGCACACACTGCCATTCCCTGAAGGTCCCTCTAACACCCTGGCCCATCAGGCACACGGACGGTGCTGCAGACTCAAACCAGTGCCCGGCTGTCCCCGTTCTTCAGTGAAACCGAAGGTGACCTACCCTGACTGATGGCCTCCCACCCCCCTAGGTTTCTCAGGCTCCGGGAGGGCAAGAGGGCCGGGGCAGTTCTGAGTCAGACTTGGCTCTGGAGGGGTAGTTTCTGGTAGACTCTGCAGAGGAGGGCGGCCTCGGTGTTAGCCTCTCTCCCAAGTCCCCTTGCTCCCAGAGCTCACCAACTCAGCAATTCCCCAGAGCCACTGGGGGTTTGCTGCTGTTTTTTTAAAGCATGAGTTTACCAAGATGTTACTGAAGAATCTAAAGCTTTCAACTTCTAAAAATCACTTTGACTTCGCCAGCTGGGATCAATCCAAGGGAATTATTCATAATTTTATTAGAGATCTTATTCCAGGGAAATTTTTTGTATCTGATTATCACCATGATGGAAATTGAAAGTTTCTACCAAGAATTCAACCTCTGCATGTGACTTTGCCCCCTGAAAAAATAGAATATGTAAAGCTGTCCCCAGCAGACACCATGGATGTCCACAGTCCCCAAAGTCCCCAATTACAATAGGAATTCCTCATCTAATTTAGGGTCCCAGTAGGAGGAAAAACCACGTCTAAGTGCCTGTAAATCAGATTTCATAGTGATACACGTCCACCACAACTTATATGGATCATAAATGTGACACTACTGTAAACAATCCAGTTTCTTTGAGGATGTATTTGAGGATTCTTTTATTAGCTTTGAGAAATCACAAACCTCCATCAGGAAAGTTTTTCATCGGCTGTTACAGTTTATTGCCTTTCTTTTCTGTAGTTTGTACAAAATGTCTATTTTTTCTCTTCTAACATTTGCCTGGGCTAGCCAAGTACAAGTCCATGCTCTCCCTGGGCTGGGGTATCACAACCCAGGTGAAGACTCAGGCTGCCTCCCCCCACTCCCCTCCGCAGCCCAGACTTCTCATGCCACTGAAATTTCTTTCTTTCTTTTTCTTTTCTTTTCTTTCTTTCTTTTTTTGCCCACAAGTAAAGTCCTCTCTCTCTCTCATTCTCTGAAAGTTACCCATTCCTGAATTTTACTCTTTACCACAGTGGAGGGTAGGGAATAGCTGAGGTCAGGAAATATGGAGAGAATGTTAACAATTTACCACTAAAACATACATTAAGAATATTTTGGGTGAGTGTAATCTCCACGTTGAGCTTCTAAACCCAGGGTTCTCTCATCATGTGACCACCTTCACATTACCCGCACCCTCCAGTCTCTCTCCTCCCTTCCTAAATGAGCTCTCTGTGAAAGGTCGGCCTGAAGAAACGTTGACAATCAGGTTTCCTGCCCCCGTCACCTTCGGCCACACTGATGACAAACACTGAAGGCAAATCACAAGCCATTCCACCACACAGTTTCATTAAGAAAAGAGAGCTTTACTCCAAGGTCTTCTTTCTTGTATTTAATAAATCACTTGGTTTTCAAAGCTTAATGCCCAAAGCTAAATAATATATAGAGAAAAGTTGAACAAGACAGTGACCTTCAAGGTACTGTAGTATGTCACTGAAAAAAGGGGCACAGAGAAAAGGGGAGGAAATAGGCCTAAGGAACGTGTCACTGATGAAGAAATAATATATCGAGGTCACCATAACAAGAAGCCGGTGTCGGGTGTGGCCAAGGTCATCATTATCACCTTCTATGCCTCAACCTCAAGGTAGCTTGAGCTGCAGAGAGGGACCCAGAACTCCATGCCCGCCACTGTGAGTCTGCCCTCAGGTCTAAGCCTCAGTCCTTGTCGCTGATTAGCCAAAGCAGAGCAGCTGAGAAGCACAGCGGCACGCAGCAGGCCACGGCTGGGCAGGGCCACCAGGGGGGCTCTGAGAGGCAGCCACACAGCAGGCCACGGCTGGAAAGGGCCGCCATATAGCAGGGCCGCCAGGCGGGGCTCTGAGAAGAAGCCACACAGCAGCCCACCACTGGGCAGGGCCGCCAGGCAGGGCTCTGAGAGGCAGCCACACAGTAGGCCACGGCTGGACAGGGCCACCAGGGGGGCTCTCGAGGGGTGGACATCTGGAAATCCCACTGGTGGCAGATTCAGCCCAGCGTGTGTGTCTGGTAGGCACAGGCCTGAGCCCTGGGAGACATGCATCCATCTTGGACCATGACAGCCACTCCAGGCCAACTTGAGACACGACAAAGGAAGAGTGGACAAAGCCAGGCAGTTACCAGCCGTCCCCCTGCCCCAGGACTTGGGGCAAAGAGGTAGGAGATTTGCCAGGAGGCACAGACTTAGTCTTTGGAGGGGCTCTAATTTGATGTTTGGATTGGGAACCTAGTGCCTGCATTTGAATCCTGCCTTTACCACTTTACTTAAGGCAAGTTACTTCCTCTCTGTGCCTCATTTTATTATCTATCTGCAAATGGAAATGACACATCCCAGCATTGGTGCAAGATCTTAACAAGGTAATGCATATACACTGGCGTAGCAATTATTGTGTGTCCATAGGAAGTGAGGCAACTGGGTAAAGGACCCAGACCCCTCTAAGTGCACCAGCCCGTTCTCCATTGCTGTAATAAAGTGCCTGTGGCTGGGTAATTTACAGAGAAAAATTTATTTAACTCCAGAGTTTGGAAGCTGAAAGTCTTAAGTCAGACTACAACGTTGGTTCGGCCTCCAGAAAAACCCTCCTGGCAGATGTGACCACAACAACGGTGGGGGGTGTGCAAAAGAGAGAGGTCCTGGGGGCAGAGAGAGTGGAGAGGCCACTCTTGACTTTTCATAGCAACCCTCTGTGGGATCTAACCAGAGCCCCTCAGAGCTACCTCAGTCCCTTGCCAGGGCAGAGTCTCCAGTGACCTAACCACCTCCATGCCCACTTCTTCCAGCTCCCGCCACCCTCTTTTCCTCTCAGATGCTGTATTCTTGTTTATCTTTATGAGCATATAGTCCCTGCTCCTGCTCCTGGGAGTCAGTGTGGTATTGCGACGCACGCCTGCAGAACACAGTGGCCACACCCGGGCACGCTGGTGCCCTCACAACCCCACCCTGCCCAGCCCCTTTCTGTACCTCATGCTCACCACTCTACTCTCAGGTTGACTTTTCCTCCCATGTGACAGAGAACATGGTTATCGTCTTGCTGTGTCTGGCTTCCTTCACATATCACCATGTCCTCGGGTCCCCATGGTGCTCACTGAGGACCACGTCTCAGCACACGAGCACTGGGGACACACGCACAACACATGCAAACCGTGGCACTGATGCCCACCTTGTGTGACGGTCTTTAACCACAGCTCCGAGGCAGGGTCCTTCTATTCCTATTGTTCATACACCATCTAGACGTTTAGCCCTTAGGTTGCTATTGGCAGATCGAAGGCATCACCTGTGCATGGACCTGCTCGTCTGTTTGCCTGCCTGTTAAAATCCCTGGTGGTATTTATGTGCTGGCCCGCGGGAAGGAGAGGATTCTAACCTCATCCTTCAGTGTTTGTCATCAGTGTGGCCGAAGGTGACGTGACGGGGGCAGGAAACCTGATTGTCAACGTTTCTTCAGGCCGACCTTTCACAGAGAGCTCATTTAGGAAGGGAGGAGAGAGACTGGAGGGTGCGGGTAATGTGAAGGTGGTCACATGATGAGAGAACCCTGGGTTTAGAAGCTCAACGTGGAGATTACACTCACCCAAAATATTCTTAATGTATGTTTTAGTGGTAAATTGTTAACATTCTCTCCATATTTCCTGACCTCAGCTATTCCCTACCCTCCACTGTGGTAAAGCTTCCTCCTGGATTTGCCCTCATGGTGTGAGATCTTAGAAGTAAGTCCAAATACCTCCTTCCCACTCCAGAAGCTGGGGAGAAAGGTCCCTGTCCCATGGGGTTGTCACGTACATTCACCGAGTTAATTCAGGAGCTCGTGGTGGCTGCTCGGATCAGCTCTTCTACTTGCTCTTATCCTTCAACCTGTCCCTGTTTGCCTTCTGGTTTCATTATTGCTCTCAGTATTCCTCTCTGTTGACAGCCAGACACAGGGACATTTGGCTTGAACTTGGCCCCTCAGACTCTTTCTTCTGGTATATCGAATGTTGTATGTTTGGTACAAGGACAGAAGTTTTTTTAAAAAATTGTGAACTATAACCACACTAAGTGTGCATAAAACTACACGAAAGATTCTTAAATAATTGAAAGCACATGCCCATGTAGCACCATTGTTGAGATTATTACCGACCCCCTCCCCCTCCCCCCAAAGTTTCCTGAGTGCCCTTCACCAGTAGAAACCCTCCCCAACCCTCAGAGACAGCATCATGGGCCCATGACCTGTGCAATTGCAACGGGGTTCTATCCTCAGAGGCCCCGTTTGGTTTAAGAGGCTGTAATCACCTTTTGGAACTCTTATAACTTTTGAATTAGTGGGCCTGCATTTCAATTTTGCTCCGAGGCCCACAAATTCTGTAGCTAGTCCAACTTTCACTTTGAAGATGACCACCATTATGACTTTTCTGATTATGAGCTTCTTGTTTCTCTTTATAATTTTGCCGCTCATACATGGATCTGGAGCTCTTTCTTCTCAATGGTGTGCTCTGACCTACTGTTCCTACAATAAGCCCTCTCAGTCCCATGGTTCCTGCTTCATGGGTCCCATGCCCTGGACCCTGTTGGCTTCCTTATGGTATTCTTTCAGTGTAGTCTATTTTGCTTACATTCGCCAGAATTGACTTCTGTTGCTTGCAACTAGAGAAGCATAGCTACGATGATCTGCTACTAAAAGACTCTTGGTGGTGTTGGATAGCTCTTCTTTCTTTATTTCTTTCTGCACGTACTCCAAAGTATGATGAACATTCCATAGATGTAAGATTAGTTAAAAATCAGCCAACCTGACAAACTCTTAATTTGCAGCAGAGAAAGTTGATGTGTGAAGCTGTGAAAGTAGTTAAACGTATTTAAGAAAAGGTTACCTCCGAGACAGGCCATCAGGCTCAAAGTTCCTGCCAACAACCTTGTTTCTTCTTAGAAAAGTTGCTATAGGCTGCTAACAGACGGTCACTTTCTTGAAGAATTCCTCCTCATGATATGGGCTTGAGGTGGGACCCCAAGTCCCTAGTTATACGTGTACCCCCATTCTCCTGACCTCGGTTATTAGTGCAGGGACAGGTAAAGTAACGCAATAGGACATTAACAATCCTCCTGCGTCACTCAGCTTTTCACTGCTGTGTCCAAACTCAGAAACCAGCTTACAATTGGAAAAGGTCATTTTGGCTCACAGTTTCAGAGGTTCCAGTCCATAGTCTTCATTGCTTTTAGGGTTATAGAGGAATAAACATCATGGCCAAGTAAATCTGCTCATCTCATGGTAGCCAGAAAGAGAGAGGATGAGCCAGGGACAGGACAGAGTCCCCAAGGACCCACTCCTTTCAACTAGGTTTTGTCTCTTACAGTTTCCATCACCTCCCAGTAGTCCTTTCAGCTATGAATCCTTTAATAGATTAATCCATTAACCCTTAAGATTCCAATCACTTCCCCAAATCCCCATCTCTGAATGTTGTTGGGGACCAAGCCCTTCACACATGGGTCTTTGGGGGAAACGACTTCATATTCAAACCGTAACACCTCCCTAGGAGGTGTATACTCAATCTATCAGGGAGGATGATCTCTGGGTTTGGGGACAAGGGCCTAGTGTTGCAACGGTGTAGGGAGACTCTTCCTTCAACAGTGGAGACTGAAACTCTACAGCACACACACAAGGCAATAAGCAAGAGCCAGCAGGCAGTAGGAGCAATGAGCATCTAGGGATTTTGTACTCGATGGTGACACAAGAGCAAAGAGGAAGAGAACTAACGACTACCAGACTGCTCTTGAGCCTCTGGGGACACTGTGGTGTCTTGAGGGACATTTCAGCACTCCAAGACGCTTGGCATTACCACTGCCCAAATGGTTTACTCTGCTTCATTCCCCCCTGTGCATCCTAAACTAAACTCCCAACATCTGTCTCAGTCTCTACCACCAGAATTGGAGCCTAAGATGAAACATAATGTACTTACAAACCCTGGACTTATTAGTTCAATTGAAGATTCTAAACGAAACCCCTCTGCAGATGCGCACTGTACCTAACAAACCATTCTTCTTACTAACAATGGAGCTTTTCTGTCCTCAGTACCTGCAACTCAAAGGTAGGTGAAACAGCTCAAGGTAAGCAACGTAAAAATGGGAACCCAATGAAGGGGACCCAGTAGGACCTGCCTGCCACGCTCCACTGCGAATCTGGAGGCTCTGGATTCCGTTTTCTCCCCCTCTGCTCTCTTGATCATATTCAGGCCACCAAAATGCTTCCCTAGGATTGAGACTGTGTCCCTGCTTGTGATCTTGTTCCTCTCAATACTCCATAAAGCAGCCAAAGCAATAATGACAAGATTGATCATAAAGTGACAGCCTATGGCTCCCAGCACATGGCCCCAAGCTCTGCATACACATTTGAGATGGTTATGATGTGGCTCTGGTTTACCTTCCCAGTCTTATTCTCCCTTCTCTTTCCCTATTCTCCCTTTTCTCCCCTATATGATGCCTTACATTCTCTCCTCCAGACTTAGAGTCACTCTTTGTCCACTTACTTTTTGCATGAATTTTCTTCTGTCTCAAATCCTCCCTCTAAGCCTCTGTTTTGTTTTATCCCACTCCTCTTTAAGGTTCTAACTGAAATGTCTCTTCCTCCTGGAATTTTCTCCTGAAGACCAGGGTTCATAATCATGTACTTTGTGGAGTTCTCTCTTTAAATTAAAATTATCCTTTGGAATATAATGATAAGGGGATGAAGGAAATAGTCCATGCAAATGGTCTTTGAGAAAGATGAATGGGCCCTTGAAGAGTAAGTAGTGGTTGAAACTAAAGAAGAATCAAAACTGTGGATGGTAGAACCATACTGAGAAGTCCGACATCCAGGGCGTCTGGGAGATGGCTGACTAGAGGCACTTCCTCTCCCAAAGAAAAACCGAAACAGAGTCAGAGTTTTTAAGGGAGCAAGAAGATGAATGGAGAAACTGGAAAACAAAGACTCAGGGTGGCCTTGTAATGAACAGCACAAAGCTCCCTACAGGGACCACCTCACTGATCCAGTCCAGGCCAGGGTGGACATGTGAGAGTCTTTCATTGAGAGGAAAATGGTAAACAGTTGGCCCACAGCAGCTTCTAGTGACAACATGAACACCTGAAAACTTTGCTGTTGGGAATTCTGCAGCCTTTTCAGACACCAAGCCCAGCTTGGGTGCTAAAGAGCGTGCACCCAGCTGCGAAAGAGCATGCACCCAAGAGAGGGAGTGTGATCCAAGCCATGTCCTCCCTCGCCAGGACCCTGCTGTGTAGCATTTTGAGACCATATCCACTGAAACCCCACGGGGCCGGAAGGGCTCCCTATCCCTACCTGTGCCAGGTATCTGGCCCCTACTGCACAAGTGTGTGCACTTGGGTCCCATTTAAGCTGTACACTCATGGAAGTTGATGGGTGCCGGGTTTCTGTTCTCGAATCTAAAATGGCTCAGGGGTTACTCCAGTTGAACTGGGCTAACTGAACTGCACAAAACAACCACACAAGAGACACAAATACCGGGGCTGGGGTTGTGGCTCAGTGGTAGCACGCTTGCCAAGCATGCTTGAGGCATTGGATTCGATTCTGAGCACCACATACAAATAAATAAAATAAATGTCCATCCACAACTAAAAAAATTTTTTTTAAAAAAGAGAGACACAAATACCTTTTTCATTGGGATCGCTGTGACGGCTCCTCTGACCTTAAGGGTCCACAGAAAGAGAGAGAGCGAGAACACGTGCTGACCCCTTTCCACTGTCAGCAGGTTGATTGACATCTGGGTAGGCCACACCCAAAGGCACAGTAAGAAAAGGGGACACACACAAGGCACTTCCATGGAAGATTCTATCCTAAACAGGGCAAGGGGTTACATTACAAAGGAACAGGTGAGCATAGCTTCACCCATGGGGCTGTAGCAAGACACACCCATGCACGAGACACCGACCCTCGAATCTGAGAAGAGTGGGGAAAGCTCTGCGACATTTCTGTGAATGAGTGCATCAGCATCCAGCCATGGAGTGTGAGTCAGTCATGTGCAAGGTTGGTGTCCCACAGATGGGCACCTCACCCTCACTACCAGACACTCACATTATGCCCAAAGCCAGGAGACAGCTGTATCTCAGCTGGCAGAGCAACACTGCAAACCCTGGCAAACTAGACTACTGAGACACACACAACCCATCATTGATATTGCTAAAGAAGCTACATGGATACTACACAGCTGTGCCACCTGGAACCAAAGCCAAGGAAGCCTGCCCAGTCACCACCCAGGGACACATCTCCAGGAGAAAGTCTTTTACCATGAAATCCACCCTGTAAAGTTAGTAGAGGCAACTGATCCAACAGAATCAGTTGTGCAAACATCTACACAGTAACACAAGAAGTGTGAAAAATCAGGGTAACCTGATGCCCCCAGAGGAAGACAATAACTCTCCAGCAACAGACTTCAAAGAAAGAAAATCAGGGAATTTTCTGAAACAACGAAATCAATAACAAAACACCGAAAACAACTTAAAGAAAACTCAGTGAGATACAAGAGAATACAGATATACAGTTCAACAAAATTAGGAAAACAATTTGCAGTCTGATAAATTCAGCAAAGAGATAGATATCATAAAAAAGAACCAAATGACATATTGAAGCTGAAGAATACAATAAATGAAATAAGAAATATAGGCGAGAGTCTTGACAATGGACTAGATCAAGCAGATGAAAGAATTTATGAGCTTGAAGACAGATCTTTCGAAATAACCAAGTCAGAAAAAAAAAGGGAAATACACAAATTAATAACCAGAAAAAAAGAATGAAGAAAGCCTATAAGACTTATGGAATATCATTAAGCAAACAAATATTCACATCATGTGTATTTCAGAAAGAGAAGACAGAAAAAATCCATAGAAAATCTATCTAACAAAATAAGAGATGAAAACCTCCCAAATCTTGGGAAAGATATGGACATCCATATCCAGGAAGCTCAGCCCAGTTAGATTTAACCAAAAAAGTCTCTCCAAGGTATAATATTGTCAAACTGTCAAAAAGATACAGACAGAGAATTCTCGAAATAGTAAGAGGAAAGCATTATGTCACGTACTAGGGACTCCCCATTAGACTCTCTCCACAGCAACCTTGCAGGCTAACATAGAATAAGATATATTTAACGTCAGAGGGAGGGACTACCAAGAATACTGCTCCCAACAAAGCTGTCCTTAAGAAATTAAGAAGAAATGAAGTCTTTCAAAGACAAAACCACACCGAGGAAATCCAAGCCCTCCCAGACTGGCCTTATGAGATGTGCTTAAGGGATGAACACACCTAGAAGTCCAAGAATGACACAAAAAAGTTCAGAACTCACAAGCAGAGCAGGTAAGAACAGAACCAAGCACTACCAGTGTAAAAACCACCGAACCTCAAAGATAAGCAAGAAGAGAGGAAGAAAGAAACAAAGGATATACAAAACACCTGGAAAAAAAGAAACTGACGGAAGTCCTTACCTACCAATGAAAACCTTGAATGCAGACGTATTGAACTTCTGAATTTAAAATCTTTAGACTGACTGAACAGTTTTTTTTAAGTAAACACAGCAATATGCTGCCTCACTTCACTGACAAAGCACACATAGACTAAAAGTGCCCAGATAGAAGGAAGATTCCCAAGCAAACATGGACCAAAGTGAGCAGAAGCAGCTATACCTACCTCAGACACCTTAGATGTTATATCCCAGACTGTGAGGAGAGACAGAGGGTCACCACATAGTGAGAAAGGGATCAGTGTAACTGGAGGAAATAACAATTGTAAATATATATGCACCTAATGTCAGAGCACCTGATTATATAAAGAAAATATTCTTAGATTGAAGGGGAGAGCCAGGCTTCAATACGATAATATTTAGGGACTTCAGTACCCACTTTCATCAATGGACTGATCATCCAGACCAAAAAATAAAATAATAATCCACCAAGTAACTTGGAGTTAAATTATACTATAGACCAAATGGACTTAGCAGACATTTATAGACCGCTCCATCTAATAGCTACAGAGTACATATTCTTCTCATCGGTACATGATGCATTCTCTAGGATAGACCATGAATTAGGTCACAAAAAAGTCTCAACAAGTGGGTTTTTTAAAAAAATAATTGAAATCATATCATGCATTTTCTCTGACCACAGTGGAAATAAAACTGGAAATAAACAAGAGGAAAATTAGAAATTGTAATTAGAAATTGTAATTGAAGTGAAACATCATGATCTTTAATGACCAAGGAGTCAATGAGAAAATCAAAAGAGAAATTAAAACATTTCTTGAAACAAATAAAAACAGAAATATAATACACCAAAATGCATTGGATGGACACAGCAAAACAGTACTAAGAGGACAATTTATAGCAAAAGCACTTACTTAAGTAAACAGAGATTACAATTAAACAACCTAAGGGTATAACTAGAAAAACTACAAAAGTAGAGCCAATCCCAAAATTAGTAGAAGGAAAAAACAAAGATCAGAGTAGAGATAAATGAAACAGTTACTAAAACACATACAGTGCACGTGTATACACACACACAAACTAACAAAATGAAGAGTTGTTTTTTGGAAAGAAAAACAAAGTCAACAAGCCTTTAACTAGGTTAGCCATGAAAAAGACCCAAATAAAATAAAATCATAGGTGAAAAAGGAGACATACAACTGATACCACAAACATATCATGGATCACTAGGGATTATTATGAATTACTATATGCAAACAAATTGGACAACCTGAAGAATGGTTAATTTTCTGGACACATATAACTGCCAAAACTGAACTTATAAGGAGAAAGAAAAGCTTAACAAAGCAATAATGAAAAATGATATTGAATCAATAATAAAAAGTCTTTCAACAAAGAAAATCCCAGAACTGAATTGTTTTATTACTGAATTCTACCAAGAAAAATTTATACCAATTATTCTCAAATTATGCCCCAAAAGTCCCAAACTCATTCCTTGAAGCCTTATAGCATTACTCTAATGCCCAAACCAGAGGAAGATATAGTAACAAAAAAAAAAAAAAAAAAGGAAACTGCAAACTAGTACCCCTGATGAATATAGAAGCAAAAATTCCAATCCAAAAAACTAGCAAGTTGAACGCAATAGCATATTAAAAAGATCAAACAGGATGATTGAGTGGGATTTATCCCAGAGACACAAGGATGTTTCAACATATGCAAATCAACAAATGCAATAAGTCATATAAACAGAATGAAGGACAAAACACATATTATCATCTAAATAAATGCAGAAAAAAACACTTAATAAAATTCACTATCCCTTCAAAAGTAAAAAGTCCTCATCAAATTAGAAAATATCTATCTCAGAACAATAAAGGCTATATATCAAATACACAGCCAACATCATACTGGGGAAAAGATGAAAGTGTTTTCCTCTAACATCTGGAATAAGAAAAACATGCCCAGTTTCACCACTTTTATTCAACAGAATACTAAAAATTTTAGCCAAAGCAATTAAGAAACAGAAAGAAATAAAGACCATCTAAATAGGAAAGGAGGAGGTCAAATGTAAACGATATGATTCACATGTAGAAAACCTAAAGACAGACAGACACACACACACACACACACACACACCCACAACAAAAACTTCAGGACTCAAAATGAATTTGGTAAAGTTCCAGGACATAAAACTCAAAATACAAAAATTAATTGCATTTTTACACATCAATAATAAACTTTCTGAGTAAGAAATCAAGAAAGCAATATCATTCACAACACACACATGAACCCTGAAATTAACTTGACAAAGGAAGTGAATTATTTCCACAATGAAAAATCACAAAACACTGATGAAACAAATTAAAGAAGATGGAAAAATGTGAAAGATATTCCATGTTCATGGATTGGGAGGATTAGTATTGTTAAAATGTCCAGATCACTCAAAGTGATTTATAAATTCAGTAAATTCAATATAATCTCTGTCATGATCTATTTCTGGGAAGAATGCCCCAAAATAGAAAAAAAATCCCAAAATTCATTTGGAACTGTAAAAGATACCAAATAACCAAAGCAATCTCAAGCAGAAAGAACAAACTGAATCTGCTAACCCTTGATGTCAAAACATACTATAAAATATTAATAATAGGAACAGATTGGTCCTGGCATAAAAACAGACACACAGACCAATGGAGCAGAATAAAGAAGCCAGAAATGAATCGATGCCTCTACAGCTAATTGGTCTGTGATAAAAACACCAAAAACTTACACTGGAGAAAGGAGTGTCTTCAATAAATTTTGCTGGGAAATTTGGATATCCATGTGCAAAAGAATGAAACTAGGTTCCTACCTCTCACCATTTATAAAAATAAACTCAAAATGAGCCTAAGATCTAAGTGGAAGACCCAACGTATGAAACGATGAAGGAATATACTTCAAGGCATTGTGGTAAGCAATGATTTTTAGATGTGATCCCAAAGGCACAGACAACAGAAGCAAAAGTAGCCCAATGAGAGTCTATGAAACTAGGAAGCTTCTGCAAAGAACATGGACCAAGCAGCATGGTGCAGGGGCAGCCTGCAGGAAGGGACACGAGGTTTACATACTATGAATCTGATGAGGAATTAACATCCAGAATAGTAAGGAACTCAACAAACAACCCAACTTAAAAATGGGCAAATGATGTGAAAGGCATTTTTCCAGAGAAAACATACAAATGGTCAAAAAGTATATATTAATGTTCCATATCACTAATCATCAGGGAAATGCAAATCAAAACCACAGCGAGGAGTCAACTCACCCCAGTGGGAATGGTTATAATTAAAAAGACAAAAAAAAAATAACAAATGCTGGCAAGAAGGCAGAGATGGGGGGGACTTTTATACACCGTTGGTGGGAATGTAAATTAGGGCAGCCACCAAGGAAAACAGTATAAAGTTTCCTCAAAAAGCTGAAAACAGAACTACCTTACAATGCAGCTACTCCACTACTGGGCCTCTATCCAGAGGAAATGAAATTCATATATTAAAAAGATACCTGCACTTCCATGCTTATTGCAGAACTATTCATAGACGAGATACGGAATCAATAGAGGTGTTCATCCATGCATGAAGGAATAAAGAGAACATGGTGCAGGTACACCCTGGAATATTATCCAGCCACAAGATAAAATGAAATCCTGTCATTTGAGGCAATGCGGATAGAACTGGAGAACACTGTGTTAAGTGAGACAAGTCAAGCATGGAAAGGTAAGTATTGCATACTGTCACTCATCTGTGGAAGCTAAAAGGTGACTGCATAGAAACGGAGAGTGGACTGGCAGAGCTAGTCTAGGGAAGACTGGAGAGGGAGGAGGGGAAGAAGTTGAGTGCCAGATTCCAAAACACAGGTGGACGGGTGGCATAAAATCCAGCTTCTGCAGACCAGTGGGGCAACTACAGTTTACAACCATTATTATATATTTACAAAGAACTAGAAGAAAGGAGTTTTGTGGTTCTCAAAAAAATAATAAATATCTAAGGAAATGGAAATGCTAATAACTGGTTTGATCACCATACCTTGTGCACATATATCCAATTACCACCCTACACCCCCAAGTAGGTACAATTATTATGTGTCGATTAAAAACTTTTTAAAAATCTGATGATCAGGGGGAAAAATACCCTCTGTCTTGTCTGTCTTTAGCTTGGTTGTAAATTCCTTAGGATGTTGGGTGCAGAGCGGGTGCACAAAGGTGTTTCTCCACCTATGGCCAACATCCAGGGCTGCAGTGTTGGTGAGAGAGGTCAGAAGATTGGGCGAGATTCTGGACAAAACACGGGGCCAGACAGGCCAACCACTGCTGAAGCAAGAGGGTCCCTTAGTAAGCTGCCCTCCTAAAAGTTGAGCTCTAGGCAATCCCCCAAAGCCCACCCCACTTCTTTCATCTATTTTAACTAGAAGCAAAAAGCACTTCTTCTCCACAGGTCCATACCTAACATGTTCCCCAACTTGCCTGCTTCATGATTTCTCAAAATAAAAACAAAAACAATCCAGGTAGGACACAGGTAAGTTGCAGTGAGAAGCGTGAGTGTCCGTAATTGGAACTGTTTGGACGGCAGAAGGATAAAGTGCCAATGGTTAAGCAGACTCTTTAACTTCCACTAAAACAAAAAGAGATAAGAAAATCAGAAAGGTCACCTCCATCCTGGCCAGTGGGAAATGGTGAACCACACTATGCTTTTAATCCATAAGGGAAGTTTGACTTGTTTTCTCTTTGGAAGACCTTTTTAGACATAATACCTTTATTTTATTTGCTTTTATTTTTATGTGGTTCCAGGAATCGAACCCAGTGCCTCACACATGCTAAGCAAGTGCTCTACCACTAAGCTACAACCCCAGCCCACAGAAGACTGTTTCTTTAGGAGACCTTAATGTGAGTAAGCAGAAGGTGGAACAGCCCCATCGAGGGACTGGAAGGGCATAGAACTGACCACGGCACTCTGGGTAAGTCACTGGGCTTCTCGGAACTCCAGTTTCTCCTCTGCAAAACAGGAATCTAGATAACAACCCAGTCTCGCCTGCGGGGAGGCACCAGGGAAGAGACAGTTGAGTAAGAGCTGGCCTGCAGGGGAAGCAAAGCCAGGGACTCTGGGCCAGCAAGTGTTCCACGTGAGAGACGTGTTCCTGAGTAGAAAACACAAGGTCAAACTTCACATGATACCAGTGAGCAGGAAGGAGCATGGGAGGCCCGTTTGCTTTGATCACGATAATTGTTCTGAATAAACACTCTCTCATCAATGTGCAGTCATGTTTTGGGCATTCTACACAGTCTATACCACTCCACGCTGGGTTTCACGCTCCTGTTTAAATCAGTAAGTGGGCAAAATACTTCACCAGGGCTGAGGTTCCCCTTCCTGTCAATACTGAGAGGGGATCAGGAAGGGTGTCCAGGACAGATCTGTAGGGTCTCAGGGAAAGGCAGCTACTGGCAGGACTCAGGGCTGAGGGTTATCTATATCTGTCATGGCAGACTCCCTCCAGCAATGGGTCCCTGCAGCTCGTCCCACCTTACCCTGGAGAGGCCTCAACCTTCCCAGCACAGTGGCCACGGGGCCAGCCAGGGTGAAGTCCATCTGTCGCTCCTCATCTGGGCACTGATCAGAAGCCGGGACTTCACAGTGACGCTATTAAACAGCTATAGGATGTGGTAATGTCCAGCCAGGAAATTAAGCCAGCAACCTCCCAGGGCTGTAACTCAAACCTGTCAGTTTCAGAACACTCATCAGTTGCATTTCATTAAAACAAGGAAAACAGGGTAGCAGAGAGAAAACAAAATGCCTGGATTGTAATTCCAGAGAAGTCCCTGTCTCCTCCCAGCCACACAGGCTAGCGGATCCTGAGTGCCATCCCCACTGAGCAGGAGGGGAGAAACCGGACATTCCTGGGGGGTATTTATACAGCAGGGCTTCCTCCTCAGCCTATTTGGTTAGGAGGAGCTCAGGAGCTGAGGCTGAATCTCAGGAATGTGTAAATAAAGTGACATTGACACAGACCTTTAGGAGCAATAACTAGTAAGAAGCTCTGCCCACTTAGGGCACAGCTTCTTACTAGTTATTGGGCCTGGATGTCTTTGGTAGCCTGGGGACATTCAGGCACCCCTTACAGGATACTGTAAGGCAGTAAAAAGGAAACCAAGTACACTGAAATAGAATTATGCAAATATTTTTTAAATGTGATAGACCTTTCTTTTTTACAGTACTGGGGATTGAACCCGGGGTGCTCTACCACTGACCCACATCCCCATCCCTTTTTATTTTTTATTTTGAAACAGGGTCTCACTAAGTTGCTGAGGCTCACGTCCAACTTGCGATCCTCCTGCCTCAGCCTTCTGAGTTGCTGGGAATCTCTGTGGCGTTTGCCACATAGGTTTTTTGGAATGTTCTTATTTTAGTAAACATTCAACAACAAGATCTAACTGCAGGTTAAATAGCTTCCATAATTTTGCGAGGGTGATGAGGGCAAATATTTTGAGATCTCTGGGACAACCGTAGGTTATATGAGTTATCTGGGCTTCCTATCAGTAACTAAGTCACAGTACCAACAACAGTGCTGCAGTCTTTGTCGCCCCATTTAGAATGGAAAAGTGGTTCAATTTCAGAGAAACATTGGTGAAATAATGATGGGTCTCCGCAACCTTCAGTTAGCTCACGAGCTCTCGGAACTCCATCCAGTTAAAACCTTGGACTTCAACACGTTTGGCTCCAGGGACAGCTGGGACATCATGGGAACAAGCTGCCCCTAGCTCTGCATTCAGAGGACAGCCCATGAAGAAGAGGGCCCGGTGTGGACTGCTTGCTCTGGCGAGAGGCCCTTGTTCCCTTCCTCAGGCTCAGTTGACACACGTCCTCTGGCCTCTTGGGGATGTAAGGAAGCCAGGCCAAGTGACCTGATCTATTAACTGGACAGTGGATAAGACCGTCAAAACCAGCTGGGGCTGGTTTCCAGGCTTGTCACTCAAGTTTCTATCCCTGACTCAAGAAGAGGCCGCGGCTCTCACTAGGTCTGAAGCAAAGGTCCAGGAAAGGACTCTTTCCTGCCATCAGAGACTTCTCGTGGTCTCGTTGGTTGGTCGGGGACACAAGTGCCCAGCTCGGGACTTTCCTGTAGCCATCTGTGGGGAGTCACTGAAGAGCTAGGTGGCCCCCTGAGCCCGTCTAGCATTGGTGGGAGCTGCCCCGACAGTGTATCCAGGAAGCGCTCACCAGAGCTAGATGCTTCTGCCTGTGCTTGGTCTGCATGGATCAAACAAAATCAGAAGTGGGAGGTGTGTGCACAGGGAGGTGTGGGTAAGAGGAGATGTTCTGAAAATATTGCCACTGGGTAACTTAAATTCACTTTAGAGTTTAGCTTATATTCTTCATGACAGCATTAAGCTCGGTTGATGAGTTTTAAGTTATTTATTTATTTATTTTTGATACTGCGGACTGAACCCAGGGGTGCTCTACAACTGAGCCACATCTCCAGACATTTTCATCTTTTATTTTGAGAGAGGGTCTTGCTGAGTTGCCCAGGCTGGCCCTGAACTTGAGAGCCTCCTGCCTCAGCCTCCCGAGTCACTGGGATTACTAATCGTTTACTTTGATTGCAGTTTTACTTCTGTATGTGTTCATAGATGATCACAAGAAGTCTCCCTAGAGTTACTGGATATGAGAAAAATAGCACCTGAGAGTCGATCAAATAACCATCTTTCCCTAGGAACATGGCACCAGCAGAGCTGCCCACTGCTGCCCTGTGCTGGTGTGCTGTGGTTCCCTCATTTGGCAATATTCATGACAACAGGTGTAGAATTGAACTCGGGGGCATCTTGTTCTCTCCTAGATTTAGGAGAGGGTCCAGAAGGCAGGAATGTGAAAGCAACAACAAAGAGCAGAGACAACTTCACAGGTCTCTTTCGAGGAGCTTTGCATTTCTATCCAATTGCTTTTCCCTCCCACTTAAAAAAAAAATCCTCAAGGAATACACACTTAGGTAAAATCACAAACACTGCAGGGGCAAGCTGAATAAAAGGTGGAAATCCCTCCCTGTGCTGTGCTGCATGGCATTCCGCAACTGAGGAGCGACGTATCTCTCCAGATCTTTCCCCATGTGCTTGTACATGGAACATATGTGAACACACACACACACACGAATGCAAGTACATGCACACAATTCTCTACACCAACGGAAATACATGTGCTAGACAGTTTTCCTGTAGCTTGCTTCTTTATTTCACTATATTTCTCAGATGCCTCTCAATGTTTGTACACACAGAACTATCTTCTTCTTTTTTTTTTTTCTGTGCTGGGGATTGAACTCAGGGGCACTTTACCACTGAGCCACATCCCCAGCTGCTGGGAGCCATTAGCCAAGTAGGTATGACAATTTCCTTGCCAGCGTACCCCATGTTGCTGACATGTTGCAGTGACATTGAATGTAGGTGACCTTGCTCAAGGACCAAGGCAGATTAGGGTGTTCCCGGTTTTAAGATAATCGTGTTTAGGGCGTTCCCAGTTTAGGTTCCAGGTTTAAGGTTTAAGATTATTCCTGCTGGGAATAGGGCGTATCCTGCTGCCTGAGTTCCCCTTGAGTTCTCACGGGATTCAGACAGTATTTTTTGGAGATAGAAGCCCAGTGGAGGTGGATTTGGGAAGAGAACGTGGATTTCCCCAGAACGTGATTGTAGACGGCTGGTGTGAGTTCGGGAATAAAGAGTTGCTGTTTGAATCTACAAGCTGTGTGGTGGCTCGTGATTGTGTGCCCAGCCAGACTGCGGCACCCAGCCTTTATTTTATTTTATTTTTTAAACTTTGAGACAAGCTCTTACTAAGTTGAGGAGGGCTTTGCTAAGTTGCTGAGGCTGGCCTCGAACTTGTGACCCCCCTGTCTCAGCCTCCTGAGTCACTGAGGTTATAGTTGCATGCCACCACACCCCACCCTTATCTTATTCTTTTAAATGACTACATACGATTCCACAATATATATGAATGTGTCATCTTCCTTTAACCGTTTCCGTACGATGGATATTTAGATTGCTTGCAGGTTGAGTTTTTTTGTCTGTTTTGTTGGTATTAGAAACAGCACTCAATATTATCCCACCTCCTTTAAGCTTCTAAAAGCCATCCCTGACTGTGGTTTTCTTCCCTGCCCCTGGAATAAGAGCGAAGGCAAGGAAAGAGGAAAGGGAGAGGATGCCCTCTCTTTTCCTCCTATCCATCACCTTCTGCCCACCTCCCACTGTCCTTCCTAAGATATACAAAAAGAGAGCTCCCCCTGCTGGGCATGCGGTTCCTCCCCAGCTCTCCCTGGGCCAGCTTGTCTCTGTGTTCCCACCCAGTTTTCAGCCTAGGATGTGTTAAGATCACCTGTCTGTACACCTGCCCTGGAGGTGCATAGAGCGGGGTATCCCCTGCTCCCTGTGCCACGATTAACACACTACAGGGCCCTGGGACACGCCTGGTGGCCTGAGCTGAATGGCCTGCAGGTACACTGCTCTTAGTGTACAGTGGTCCAGTTACCTCCATCTGCATTAGGATGGTGCATGGCCCAGACAACATCAGAGCCCAGGCCCGGGTGTCAGCTGAGAAGTCTTTCAGCAAGGCTGACGACACAGACTGCAGCAGCCTCTGCGGTGCCTTCCCCACCTTCCCTTGCTCCTCTGACTGCGGCTCCAGCAGACTGGAGAAGAGCCGTGCCCTTTGTGCCCGTCCCACAGGTTCTCCTTCTGCTTTTTGTTGACATTTTTACCTGTGACCTGCCGGGTCTCTCCCTGAGCCAGCCCTTGAGTCACGCACGTCTCCAGCTGCAGTTCTGTGCAGAGAAGGCAAAGATCACAAGGGCTGGGGAGGCCTTCTGAACTCCCAGACCCCAGGGGTGAGGCTGACCTTCACCTCCTGAATGGGCTCATGCGTTGTCATGGGGACCAGCCGGGTAGCGCTGGAGCGAAGGGTAACCGTGGGGTAATGGACACTCACCTTCTGGAACACACAGGGCATGCCAGTTCCTCCACCAGGTGGATGCTCCCCGGTCCACCTGGACAGTCCGCCCCTCTGCTTGCACATCTGCACAGCAGCCCCATCAAGGGGAGCAAGAGGAGGGAGGAGCAGGGTGGGGGGCTGCTGTGGACTCGCCCCTCTTCACCCCTGCTCCTAGAGAGAGCATCCAAGAGGATGAAGGTTCCAAGTCCCTCTGCCACTGAGCCACAAAGGCCTCTCACAACTGAGGGATCCTCCACGTCTCTCTGCTCTGTGCCTGGGAAGAGACACCAGCTCCCGTCACACCTCTGGGGCATCTGTGTCTATGGAGGGATCCACTAAGGTCAGATGCCTCTCCGCCCCCCTCCCCATTTGCCCGTTTCCTATATAATGAATTAGATTTATCTTTGTTTTTTATAATGTAAATACCTCTGGGAGAGGTGACAGAGCCTTAAACAACTCATTAAATTCATCCTGTAAAGTGGGTTGAGCAAAGTGGGTTGGGGGACTAAGGAGGGCCAGGGAGAAGGGGTGTGTGTGTGTGTGTGTGTGCTCGCGCTCACGTGTGTATGTGAAGACTCCTACTTTCCCAGAGGGAATATAGTTGTCAGAGAGATAAATGGCTCTGGGTTTGCTTTTCACCTGGAGGCAGCTGGCCTCAGGGCCATCCCCTAAGCATGCTCCGGGTAGGACGCTGCTCCTACAACCCTAGACCCACAGACCAGTTCCTCTTGGCCGCCCTCAGGAGATGAGTGTGTAGATCAGTAGATTAGGTCTTCGAAGTGCAGGCTGCTGGGAGAGGAGCCAGCAGCCCTCCTTAGTAGCCAAGAGGGGAGGGCAGGCTTCAGAGCAAGGTGAATCCTGGGCACAAAGCGCGGTGGCAAGCTCCCACATCGCCTGCTTGTCCCTAGGCCCCCTCCTTCCTGCCTCAGGTGATTTCCCAAGCCCTTGTCTTGCTCCCAGGTGGAGCTGCCTTCAACCCTGACCACCTTGCTGCACGGGGCGCCACCCAACAGCTGTCTCCTCTGGGGCTCCCTCTGCAGCTCGGGCTGGAGGAGACTGTGCAGGGAACAGGCACAGCCTGGAAGGATTGCAGCCCCAAACACAAGGCTGAAAGCAGCCGGCCCCTCTTCCTCTTCAGGACCCCAGAGGCTGAATTAAAGAAGAAAGGCTTCCAACGCCCTGAGCCCTAGGACCAGGGTCAGAGGGCCCAGGCTCAGTGGTCTAGTTGGGCGCTTACTGACACCACCAACAGCCAGGTTTCCCTCCCTGGGGTCTCCTCTGAAATAGAGTTTTAAAAAATGAACCAGAGTGGGCGTCGTGGCCTCTGCAGTAATGACTGACCACCGCTGACAGCAGCAGGGCTCTGCTGACCCTCAGAGGGGCTGCTTTTCCCATGGGGCGTGGGCAGTTCTCTCTGGAAGGTCACACAGACCAGAGAGGTAATGGAGAATAGGAAAGCGGATTTGACTGTAAGATTTAATAAGGCCTGACATTTCCAGGCCTAATCCTCATATATATTCCATTATGGTGATGTCCAAGACAGACCACCGAGATGAGGCCATCTATGCACAGAGGGGGTGAAGGCAGGTGGTGGGGGAGAAGGGAGAACTGTAGTCATAAAAATAAGGGCTATCACAAGTAATCGCAACAAAACTAAAAAAAAAAAGCCCTGATTTCTAGTTCTCAAATAGCACCCCTTAAATTATCTTCCAAAAGTCAGTGAAACCCTAAACTCAGCTCTTCATATGATTAAAACAATAAAATCCAGTGCAAAATTGAGCATGTTAAAAACCACGTCATGAAATGGTGCGGTGGAAAGCCAGGGAGGAGAAGGACAGCTAAGAGGCTTCCTCCCGACTCAGCCTGGACCTGTCCCAGGGCAGTTGGAGCCAGCTGCAGGGCCTCTCTGGGGCTGGGCGGAGAGTCTTCAGTGATTACAACAAAAGAGAGCTTAAAACTTGCTTGCAAAAGCCAGCAGCTCCTATTCTTCACTGTTGGAGCCCAGAAAGCCAGGCCTGGGTCCACCCTGCCAGTGGGAGGTTACATCTCATTAAGGCACTGTGCCATCTGCCCTCCACAGAATGAGTGAGCTTGTGCAATTTTTGGATGGTGCAGTTCTTTAAAACAAAGTGATAAATTAAAGTGGCCACAGTAATGCAGCAAAAATGTTCCACGGATGGAAACCATGGCCTTGGTGTTCAAGGCAGGGGCGGCTGGAAAGGTTCAGCGTCATCTCTGGGCCGAGTTACAAGAGTATCAGGCCCGTCCGTCTGCTATTGAAGTTTAGAAGCTGTGCTCTGTCCGTGGCCTGCCTGGGCAGGAGAAGTTTCTAAAGAGAATTTTGGTTTTTTTCTGGATCCCCAGTTAACAGGAGAATCCATTGAGGGGGAATCATTTTCTTCCCAGGAGTCCCTGCCTGGCCTCACCAGGCCAATGTCCCATGGTTCAGTGGCCCTGCTTTTGGTCATCTCCGGCAGCTATCCACTCTCCCCAAAGCCCAGGCCCTATTTCTCCACATGGCACTTTGCTAGGTCCCATGTCCCACGTACCCTCATGGCCCAGCTTGAACCCCTGCAGTTCCTGGGTGACCCAGTCTGTGCTGGCAGTTCCTTTCTGTCCTCTCCAGCTGCACCAAAGGTTGGACCTCACGGGGCCCAGCTGGGTGGCAAGGAGGAGGGTGTCCTGGGAGCAGCATGGATGAGGCAGTGGAGCATGCCCAGTGATGCCCAGGAGCTGGAGAGAAGGAGGGAACATGGGAGCGGGCAGGAGGAGGCAGGTGGTTGGGTTCAGATCCTCCCCAAGAGGTCACCTCCCCAGGAGGTCAGTAGCAGCCCACGAGCTCACATCCAGAAGCCTCTGTGATTGCCTGTAGCATCGCAAAAGAAGCAGATGAATTTCTGTGCTAAAGCAGAGCACGAGGGAACGAGGAGGGTAAGAAGTCAAGGTAGCTTGGGAAAGCGTTCTGACTTTGGTTCCCCTAGCAAGGGGTCCCTTTCTATCATTGCCCCATCTCTGCTTGTGCTTTGAAAGGGGTGTGTGTGTGTGTGTGTGTGTGCGCGCGCACGCATGTGCCTTACTGGACTCCACGCTCCCTGAGGTGGTCCTAACACGGATACTGTCCACAAAGATCTGCATGTTAGAGGCTTGTGGTACTTTTGGAAGGTGCCGTGGGTCTGTAGAGATGGGGCCTTGCTTAGCCGTACAACACCAGCTTAGCCGCCAAAGCCCTGGGTTCGATCCTTAGCATGCCCAGCAGCATGCACACACACACACACACACACACACACAGTGTAGATCACTGGGATGTTCCCTCCAAGGGAGTCCTGGAACCCTGGGTCTCTTCCCTTGCTCTGCTCCTACCTGGATATGCGATTACTTGGTTGCTCCTTGGCACACTCCCACCTGGACGGTGTCCTCCCTGAAGGCCAAACCAATGGGGCCTCCCAAACTGTGAGCTATATGAACCTTTTCTCTTCAGAAAGGGAGTCCCTCTGGTGTCTCACTGTAGTACTGCAAAGCCCGCTAACACCCTCCCCAGGACGGGCCTGCCCTTTTCATCCATCCAGCCTTGTCTCCAGGGGTGAGCCCAGGGAGTCAATAAGTGCGTGAGGGATACGCACCCTCAAAGTGCTGGTGGCATTTACAAACCTGTTTAAAGAAGAGTGTCCCCACAGTGGGGTGTTAAGGAGGGAGTGACTTGGAGTTGGCACATGACTTTGAAGCCTGAGATGGTTCTGGGGTTTGTTGGGATTTCTGTGGGAGGGCTCTATGTTTTGTCCGTGAGGATGCCTCTCTTCTCCATCTTGGCGCGCGTCCAGGCTTTGCGCTGCGTTCTGCCCGTCAAAGACCATCTGAGAACCCCCACACACACCCCCGCAGCAGCACAGTTTTCCGCTGTATTTGGCTCCACAGCTGAATCTTGATCTACGGTTAACTGAGTACCTAGTGTGTGCCAGGCACCGCCCTAGGAAGTCGGCCTGTGTCGGCTGGATCAGTCTTGTGGGATCGGGGAGCCAGTCCAGCCAGTCTGACTTCAGGGTCACTGCCTGTGACCAGTTCAGTCCACCACACTGCCCACCACACCACCCCTTGTAAAGAATCCTATGATGTGATTTCTATTTTGTTTTGTTGAATATATGATTTAGAAACATTGACTATAATTTCAAACAATATGCATTTTTATGTGTTAACTCTGTGTTCCTTGTTCACCTTTGCATGACACTTCAAATAGGGCTGTGGTTTGCCTCAATTCTGTATGCACACCTAGAAATAATAACTTAAACAGCATCCCTTCACCTGGCCCTGGCCTGCCATTCAGTGACAATAACACACCATTACTGTATCGATTAATTTTACTTGACTTTTTAACATATTCCCTTTCTCCCAGTTTATTATTTTCTTGGATATGAGCCCAAAACAAGCAAATCTATTACTTATTGAAGAAAATATTTACATCAAACTATCAAGGAAGTAGAACCAGGTGTCAAATGTTGAATCTGAATGATAGGAATACAGGGAACTTTCTTTTGATCACTTTTTTTCTGTTCCTTTTTATATAATCACACTGTAAAAATATGTAATTTACCCTACATGTAAAAAAAACTCTGTACAATTACGGTATTAGTTAAAAATAAAACAGACTGAAATGCCCACAGAAGCCTTTCTGCACTGCAGAACCACCAGGGCTGGTCCGAGTGCCAGCCCACATGCAGAGGCCCTCCGACCTTCTTTTCACACCTCAGACCACAGCAGAGGCAGAACCAGGGATCCCAACATGTCCATCTGTCCAAGGGTACCGTTATCTAACGACAGTCCAGAGAATGGAATCGGGCGTCCTGATGCCCTATCCTCTCTTTGTTCCTCAGATCCCAAACGAGCCAGCTTCCTGAAATTTTCTAAAGAGATTTTATGAAGCTGGCATGGTGGCCCACACCTAGAATTCCAGCTCCTTGGGAGGCCAAGGCAGGAGGATCCCAAGTCCATGGTCATATGGCAACTTGGTGAGACCCTGTCTCAAAATTTAAAAAATAAAATAGCCTGGGATGGAGCTCCGTGGTAGGGGGGGCCCCAGGTTCAACTCCCAGTACTTCCCAACAAACTAAAGGCTTCCCAGAACAGTGAGCTGGGAACTAACTGACCATTAACTCCCACCAGGAGGACCTGAAGGACCAGCTTCCGCACACAGCTGGGTCTGTCTGGGAACCGACTCTGAACCCTCCTGGGTGGCCAACTCCTCATCCAGTGCATCTCCCCACTCTGCCCATCAGAGGCTGGGCCTTATTAGTCAGGCCGGAATCAACGTCCCTGGACTCCCACGCTGTAAGCACTGCCCCCTCCTCTTGCAACAGCAGCCTGCCAGGGCAGGAATGAGGTCAACCTTATGGGTCTTTCTGCACAGTGACCCTGGTTGGAACAGTCCCCTGGTGCAGAGGAGCATGCGCTGTCCTTCCAAGGACAAGCCCAAGCCCGTGCTGGCTCTCCAGAGCCTGGGGGCACTGTAGGCTGGATGCCAGGCGCCCCGGCAGGGCCTGAGCAGCGTCACGAGAATGCCGAGCTGGGGTCTGTTCTGAACATGGTTCCCTAGGTGCTTCCTCTGGGCTCCCAGGCTCTCAGAGGTGTCCTGGGCACACTGTCCTGCTGCCCTCTTGGTACTCAGCAAGAAACCCTTTTAATAAAAATGTCCAACATTCTGGGGATCTTAAGTCCCTCCCCTGGCTCCTCAGAACCTCAGCTTGTTTAGCCTTAAAAGTCAGCAACTGACTCAGCTGGTCTCTGAGGACCCTCTGGCCCTAAAGTCCAATGACGAGATACATCTGAGGAAACCCTTGGACACAGGAAACAGGCACTGGAGTTTTCTTTCTTGAAACTTGGCTGGTTATCTATGCTCTAGTGGGGCCAGGGGCCTTGAGTGGGGCTGCCTCAGCACTGGACATGACTTCTGAGGAGGCTCCCAGTCCACTGCATGCCTCAGAAACTGGTCTCACTCAGGTCACTGGAAATTTGTTTTTTGCAAAACTCAGTAAACACTTGTAATGTAAAATAAAAGCAAATTGAAAAGCACAAGGAGCATATTATGAAAAATCAACAAAGCAGAAATATACAGAAAATCATGTGCATATATCAACAGTTACAAATATCATTTTGGGGGTGGGGTTATTCTGCTAGCTTTACTTCATTTTGGTTTTTTTTTTGGAAATGGGATCAAATGAAACACATGACTCTGCTTGCTCCACTGAATAATGTGTGTTGGAGTTCTTTGCTGCGCTGACCCATGGGCTTTAACTGCTGCCCAGCAGATACACCAAGTTTTGTTTGCTTCTTTTTGTTAACCACTTTCTCCCTGCTGGACATGTAGTTTGCTTCTAGGGGTTTTGCTCTTGCAAAAAAACACTGCAGAAAATTACCATTTTGCTCACCTACTGGATAATTTCTCTAAACTGGATATTTAGAAACTGAATTATTGGGGTTTTGGTAATGCATGTTTTACATTTTTTAAAAATTTTACAATTGCCTGACAATATGGGGGGAATCCTGCGTGTGCACAGGAGCGGCCGGGGGAAGCCAAGTCCTGGTGCAGGAGAGCCAGCTGGTGCTGGAAGCAGAGGCCAGAAGCAGGTGGGGAAGCACTGTGAGGGAGGCCACAGTGCAGTGTCCACGAGGCAGGGCTGAGGCACGCTGGGCCCTGGTTCAGGCTGGGCCTGGGGTCGCAGAGCAACTGCGCCTTCTGGATGTATGGCAGGGCAGAGCTTCGCTGGATGCTCCCAGACCGCATGTCCAGAGCAGAACCAAAGCCCCAATCTTCCTGCAACGTCCCTGGCACCCTCTGCTGACGAAGCTGGACACCGTGTCTCCATCTCAGAGCAGGTACTGGAGGGTGGACCTGGGCTGAGGTAGTGCATTGCCCGCTGGATAACTGGCAGGATGGTCAGTGGTGGGTCCACTCCTTCCTGGGGGCTGCAGAGGGTGATACTCTAGCTCCTCCGTCAGCTTCTGGAGGGAGGGGGTCCCCACGTCCCCTCCTGGACAGCAGAGCACAGTGCGTCCACTCCACTGACAAGACGTGCCTCTTCTCACCGGGGTGGGCCCTCGAGTCCCGGTCCTCCATGCTCCAGGTCTGGTCTGAGCTCCGCTGTGGCCCGCTGTGCCCTTTCTTCCTGGTCCCTGCTTGGCTCCGGTGAAGCTGTTGTCTTGTCCCTCCTGAGGCCTCTTCTGCCCACGCGTCCCCTCAACCGAGGGCACAAGTGCTGCTTTCCATCCCTCTCAGCTGACCTCGAAGACACCCCTGCAACGAGTGGTGGTCAGTTCTGTGGACAGGGAAGGGAGCCCTAGAGGAGAGGCAGGCACTCCAGGCCTGGCAGCTGGTAAGGGACAGCTGGGATTAGCGCGTGAGGCTGCTTAACCCATCCCGGTGCTGGGACCAGCAGGGCTCACCAGCCTCTTCGGACACCTTCAGGCCGCCTGGCTTCTCGTCACTCCTATGTTGTCTTCTCAATTTCCAGGTCACTGACTGTGTTCTTCAGGTTGTGTCCTCCTGGCCTCACCGCTGGACACTCTCTGGGATCAGCCCCCACAGCCAACCCAGGCCTGCATTTCCAGGTTGGGCTTTCTCTGGCTGTAACCTGGAGCCACCGGATTGCGGTTCATTGTTGCTCTCAGACAGGTGGGACACAAGCCGAGACCCTCCAGTCTGGACGGTTCTGTTTTTAGCCCCCTACCTCATCATTTCTTCCCTCCCAGCCCTGCCCAGAGGGACTGAGGACAGGACAGGGAGGTCTCTCAGGGGCAGGCATGCTGGCAGGGGGTGGGAAGGGAGAGCACAGACCCTCCGTGAGACCTGCTCTCTCCATCTGCACTCTGGGAAGCCATGAGCCAGCCTCAGGTCAGCTGTTGGGACAGTGAAAATCCCACCGACGTCCTCCTTCCCTCTCTGGCTTCTGGGCCCACCCTTCCTCCTCCAGACACACCGGCTCCTGAGCCCCCTCCTCCACCCCACTCCTTCCTCTGCCCCTCTCTCCCTCCTTTCCTTCCTCCTGCCCAGGCTTTACTGGCAAAATCAAACCAAATAACAGAGGAATGAGGAGCAAGTAAACAGCCACCCACCTTCCCTCCAGGCCCTGGAAGCAGCTTCCTCACCTCCGCTGACAGCCTCATGTTTCAAAGTGCCTGGCCCTCATTCAAGGCCAGCGGCAGTGGCCACAGAGTTATTGTGCCGAGATGAAGGCAAATCCAGGCAGTTTCTATTTTTAGGTGCAATTGTGTTTCTGGAAAAGCCTGTACATCCCATAATAGGAAATCCTGAGAGTGTGAAGACTGTTTCCTGCCAGTTGAAGCACTGTTGTCTTTGGCTGTTCTGACCACGGCAGAAAACCTCGAGTACAGGGCGGAGGTGGAGGGCGGGGCAGGCAGAACCTGCGGCTGGGGCTGGTGAGTGAGGAGAGGGACGGACAGCCCAGACAGCCACAGGGGTGGTCCAAACTTCGGTGAGTGCGGGGCCTGGGGAGGCGCAGCGGAACCTACCCCCTAATCTGAACACTTTGAAAAATAGTTCAGCTGTGTGCTTGTCATAGGAAATGGTACCTGGTGAGGTGGCTCTCTTAGTGGCCCTGCTGGAGGGCAATGGCCAGTCTTTGGTGACAGTGCTGGTAGAGATGGGGCTGGTGTTGGCCAGGTTAGAGAGTCACAGGTCCACTTATTTTAAAGTGAAACTGTTCTCAACATGTTCTCCCCAAAGGTCCAGAAGGTCCTGAAGCCATGTATCTCACCCTTCCACGCGCACAAGTCACCTGAGACCACGCTCAACGAGGATTCTCATTCAGTAGGTCCAGGACAAGGGCCTCTGCACTTTGCCAGAAAAGTGAGTCTCTCTAGCTGCTCACTGTGCCCTCCTCTGCACAAGCTCAGGGCTGAGGCGTCTTTCCGCTGCTCCACGTTCGGAGACTCCTTGTGGGTGGCGTGGGTGGCTGTGGGGAGACCCTGAACAACACAGATGACTGCAGCTGCTCTGTGCACACCTCAGGTGTCTTCTCTCCCCTTCCTCTTGTGGGGAGCTGGTCTGCCCCAGCAGACAGTGGCCAAGGGCGTGACCGCTGGACCACTATGAGACTGATTGGGACCTGGTGACAAGTGGTTCTGTGTGCTCCATGCTGTTGGGTTCCTGAGGGTGTATTGGCCTCACCATCACTGGTGTCCACTCAGATCCTACGTCCAACAGCCTTAAGAGATCCTCTTTCCTTTCCCGGGTGTGGCATTACTGAGGGAATGGCCAGCTTCTCTGGCAGGAGTTGAGGAAGAGCTGCCACGTGTGTGTGTGTGTGGTGTGGTATGTTGCAGGACCCTTCCTCAAGGGCCTCCTTCCTTTCAACCCGCGAGCCCTGGACCGTGGAATGGATTCATCTAGCACTGGGCGAGGGATTGCAGGTTTCCAGTGCAGTGAGTGGTGCCTGGCTTCTGCTCATTTGATCGTGATCTTCTTGATTGTTTATATAAGGTGATACTCTCACTGGTTGCCCATGATCTCACCCTGGCACACCTTGGCTACCAGCCATCACCAGGGGTCCCTGAAGGTCAGACCTCCAGCTTGTCTTTCTGCCTCATTTTCCATTATGAATCATGACAATTACTTCTGCCTTTCCTGTGCTGGTCCAGGGCCTCCATGTAGCCTTTGTTATTCCAATAGCACAATCTGCATTGCCTCTGAGCCCAATTCAAAGGCAACATCTCCTACTGGCAATATTGACCTCCCTAAGACAGCCACCACAGAGCCTCCCAGGGAAGCAGGTGTCTCCCTAACTAGGGGACTCCTTAGTACCTGAGCAGAGGGTGTGTCCTCCAGGACCTCACCTGAGCCGTGAGAGAGTGCTCCCATGTCAATATCTCTGCCCTCCCCTGCTTGTCTTCCATCCCTGCCTGCCCTGCCTCCATCCTCCGAGCATCCACTCCATCCAGGAGCTCTCATTAGCCAGGGCTGTTGTGGTGAATGACCCCTTTCTTCCTACAGCAGGAACACTCCTTCCCTACCCAAGCCTTTCTTCAACTTGGCCATAATTATTGGTAGCAAAGAGGAGAGGCAGGATTGGCTCTTCAGGGCAGCAACATTGTCTGGGGGACCTGGCTCAGGGAGAGCTTTTCCTGACCCCTGGGTGGGGAGAAGTTGCTCATCTCTAGTGGGTGGGAAGGGACTATTTCTGCCAGCCCAGAGGTTCTTGGGAATCTGGGGGTTGAACACTCTCAGGCATATCACCCCTAGCTCCCTGTTTGGCTGCCAGGTCCCACTCCTTATCAGGATCTTCACTGCCCCATAGAGACCCTGCAGGGCTGTGACTTCAACCTCCTTCCTTACTCCAACACTCAGTCAGGACCTAGATCTGACAGTCTTCATGATCTGCAGGAGATGAAAGCATTTAAATGGCGCCATGAAATCTTCTGGCCTTCACACTGTGTTCCAAGTTTATGGTCAGCTGGCTTGAGCCTGTCATCTTCTTTTGGGGTTTCAATTTCAGTTAACTAATCAACTCTGGTCTGTTGCTGCCATATCTCTAAAGTGCCGGCGCTCTTGCATTAGCAGGATGCATCTCCTTCCAGCAAATTCCATCTCAATTCACTGCAGATGACAATTTCACAGAACTTATCTGCAAGATAAGATGAAAAGCTTTCAGAGTCTTTGGAAACTCTGCTTAATACCAGCATTGGGGTCTTGTTCCCTTTGGGCATGTGAGTGATTCCATTCCAGACCCCCATCCCGAGGGTCTCATCCCAGGCCCACTGCTGGTGCCCACCATCCCAGGATGGGTACTCCCTGAATCAGACCCTGACACAAGGATCTGAGTGCAAGGCGTTTAACTGCAAAAGGATCCAGAAAGCACTAGCAGAGATGGAGCAGGGCATGAAGCCAGTACAGGGCATGGTGTCCAGCAGGAACCTCCATGGAAGCCTGGGGATTAACTGTGCTGTTAACACTGTTGAACAGCATCACTGCTGCCCAGGGATGAGGAAACACCTCCTGCCATGGCTGAGCGCTGCTTCTGGGGGCATTCACTTGATGGCAGCCCCAAAAGCCCCAAGCAGAGAACCAGGGGTTCCAGTTGAAGAACTGGCCATCTCCCTGCAGGGGAGGTGACCCATGGTTCCAGGGACACTTTGCTCTGGGATGCCAGGAGTGGCCCCCTGGTGGAAAAATCCCACACAACAGCTCCTGTGGATTAACACTGTCCCTCTGGGTAACAATGCTGCATCCCAGGGAAGAAAACCCGTTGAAAGGTCGCCCCTTAGGTGAAAACTTCAGGCACTGCGGTAGGAAGGTGATTTTGAGATTCAGGATTTTTTGCAGAGCCCCTCAACATATATGGAAGGTACTAACAGCGCTGGCCTGCGTTGTCTTGGCCTGCAGAACACGTTCCCATCCGCTGACCTCATAGCATGCAATGAAGACTGCAGTCTGGGAACCAAGTGACATGCTAGGGTGGCGGCAGACCGGGGGCTCCATGGCGGGCCTTGTGATCCTGTGTCCCTAGGCCAGCCTGTCCTGTGAGCTGCCCCACGCACTCACTGTGAGAGAGCACCTGGGAGACACGTGCACACACCATCCTGATACTGCTCAGAAAGTCTCACACACGGGAAAACCTGCGGACTCTAAGGTGTCCCGAGAGGGAATCAGAGGAGCCCCGAGCACTTGCGGGAACGTCTTCAAGTTAGAAGGCTTAGGGTCCTGATGGATTCCCGACGTCAGCATCACCCAATCCCTGGGATTGGCCCTGCAGGAGGCCCCCGGTCCAGCGGGCATGCAGTGACCTTCTAGGCCCACAAGAGGGAGCCAGTGTGGCGCGGGCAGCTGTCGGCCGCACCCGCAGGAGGCTGGGCGCGGAGCCCAGGTGGGGAAGGAAGAGGTCCTGGGGAGCAGGACAGAGGCCTGAGAGAGACCCAAGCTCCGAGTGACGCAGAGGCGCTGACGTTTGCATTAACCGCGTTTAACGTAAAAACGCGTGCGTGGGGATTCCACGGTTTACTCGCACTGCCGAGTGTGCGTGGTTTTCTGGACTCAGCGGACGAACGCGTGCAGACGCGGAGCGCAGACGCGTGGAGAGCCGAGCGCTGGGAACTCCGCGTGCGCGGCTGCCGGGGAGACGGGCGAGGCTCCCGGCCGGGGTGCCCTGGCCCCCGGCCCCCCCCCCCCCCCCCCGGCCTGTGCATCGCCTTCCCTGTGGTTTCAGCCGCCGCGTGGCTGCCTTGAGCCTGCACCCAGCAGACAGGAATCCGTAGACATCGCCCAAGGGGCCGCGGTTCCCACCGGACTGTTGCGATTCCGCCCTTCAAGGAGAGAAGCCCTGAACGCCTGACGCCGCAAATGAGCTACCGCCTTAACTGTTGGAACTTCACTAGAAACAACAGCGAAGCAGCCATTGAGGTTGCCTCTCAGAAACCTCTATTTAGAGAATGCGTTCTGGGTATCCTAGGGGCATAGCCGTAAAGCAAGGAGAATAAAGTTAATCAAACACCATAGACCCCATATATCTAATTGACACTTTCTCTGTAAACCGCAAGAATCGATGTATTTATTCCAGGAATACCCAAAGCACTTGGCTTAGGAAATCACCTTGAGTCCATTTAGGAGAAATAAAAATAAAATCAATTTATGCCGTGCCTCTTTGGGACTCTAAATATTACTGAAGTGTGTTTATTCATCTGACTTAAGCTGTAGTGACGCAAAGCTTTTCTGGACATTAATCCACCCTGGAAGGATGAAGACTCACCACACCCACTGGAAGACAGGGATGAGCAGGAGCCAGAATCTACCAGCCTGGCGCCTTCACGTCAGAGTTGGAGCTTTCTGTTGGAAGAGGCTGGCCTCTCTAGCTGCTCACTGCCTCCGGGATCATCCTGCTTCCCACACTGCTGACTGGGAGGAAAGCCTGCAGGTGGGGGCCACCTCGACTCACTCTTAGCTTTTCCCAAGGCTGGTCTCCCTGGTCTGCGACCTGGAGGGTGGGAGGCTCCAGCCTCCCGGATGCTTCCCAACTTCCTGCACATCACAAGTGCAGAAAGGGCTAATATTTGTATAAAAAGTTAAAACTAAAAACTAGCACTGGAATTCAGAAGCCTCTCTATGAAGGTTGGTGGAAAAATCCATTGTGTGTTCCTCAGGTGATGGTAAGTATGGAGTTTGCATGGAACTTCCAAAGCAGATCTTTAGCGTTTTCAATGAGGAGCTTGAGTTTGCTTTTTTGCCCCTCATTTGTTTGCATGAGGTTTTATGCACAAGATGACCCCTTGCAACAAGTCCTTGAGACATTTTCATGATGAGGTCTTCAAAGTTTTGATAGTTATCATCACTGACTTTGCATCTGAAGATAAAAATTTTAAGCCCAACTTTATGACCATTCAAAATGTTACAACATTTGAAATTGCACCCAAAGAGAACCTAATTATCCTCCTTCTTGATTCATCAACAGAGGGAATGTGGGCCTTTTCTGTGGTGAGGGGAAAGATGTGGAGTGCAGTAGAGTGCTTTCAGATTGAGTATTTCAAAGCCAGGGGCCCCGCCCTGCGAAAGCACCACTGTGGTATTTAGCTTGCAACTGGAGTGGAAGGATCTGGGGGATTTGGAGACAGAGATTAGGGCGCTCTGAGGGCTGGGGATCCCATAGGGCTTCCTGTCCCCGCTTTACCCACTGGCCACATGGTGGGTCCCTGGACCCAGATTCTCCCACAGCTGCCTATTCTTCGTTCAGACAGGCAGTGCTGCCTCTCAGCTCAGGTGGGGCGCTTCCTGGACTTGCTACAGATCATTCTGCAGGAGCGAACACCAGGGTAACTTGTGCTGCTCTAGGCCCCTGGGCCATCAGGAGGCCTTGGGAAACCGGGGTCTTGGGAGCACTAGGTGCCCTTCAGAGCATCAGCTGGTGCTGCAAACCTCGCTGGGAAGTTGTCTTCTAGGTTGGGCTCAGGAGTGTTACTAACACCACTCAAGCTACTCAGCTAGAGGAGCAGGAAGGCGTCCCAGACCACAGCTCCACAGATATCAGATGCCCGCAGCCAGCTTTGCACCAGGGCCAGGCTCTCTTAGAGATCCCTGAGGTTAGCCACAGCCACAGGGATCTTCTCTAGGGACCTGTCACTACTAAGATGAGACCAACAGCTTCTTTGCTCTTCAAAGTAAATTATCTAAGATTTGTTCCAGATGCATTTTGAACAATAGCATTAGAAAAATTGGTCACCTGGTGTAAAGGAAACACCTCATCTGGAAGTTCAGTTTCTCATGTTGGCAAAGCCAGGCTCTTCCTATCCTTAAACAGACTCCCTTTTATCCTCCAGGGAGATTCTGCTGACTTCTGGAAGCGCTCGTCAATGCCAGGTAAGCTGGGCATGGGAACGAGGGCAAGCATGCCCCTCTGTGGGCAGACTCCACGGCCTTCCGGCCGCCTTTCCAGAGCCCTATAGCCTGTACAGTCCTCGCAGAGGCCAGCTAGTGCCTGGGCGAGCCCAGGATTGGCCGGTCAGGAGCGGCTGTCACCTGCTGCCACTTCCCTCCTATTCTTCCTTCCCATATGGCCTCCCTGTGGGCAGCACAGGTGCCACCTGAGCCCCTGCAGTGTGGGCCATCCCATGCCTTCGAGTGCGGTAACCTGTCCACACCTGCGGGTCCTCACAGGGGGTGACTTGTGTATTATCCTCAGGGAAACACCAAGAATGGAGGCTGGTGACAGGAAGCACTTACGGTGTCCTCCACACATGGTCACCATCAGCAGCTGTTCAGGCAGCTGTGCCACCGTTAACTCTGCATGGCATTGCCCACATGGTTATGTGGCTGGGAATGTCCATGGGAGGTGTCGCTCACCTCCCCGACCCCATCGCTTCTTTAAGGCTCCTTCCCTCAGAGTGCAGCTCCTGGCGTTGAGGAAGCCTGAAGTTGTCCTCACTAGCTGGGTTCCTGTATGGTCTCTGCTAGCCTCTCAGTGAACAGGCTGCTGGTGACATTAGGGTAAGGGCCCCAGGTCCCCTGCCCCAGCTCTCCCATGGCCGGGCTGTAGCCCTTTCCTGTCCTCTCTTGTGGCACCCCCTGGCTCCCTGGTGCTGCAGTGGGAGGGCTGGAGTGGAGAGCTGGTATCCCAGGCCATGGGCAGCCTGTCTGCGATGGCCCTTGGGGCTCCCTTGGGCTGTTGGCGTGCTTGGCCCGGGAGGGTTGCTGAGTCCTGTCCCACCCTGTCCTCAGGTTTTATGATCAGCACCTGGTTGTCAACCCTGCTTCCCTCCCACAAAGCAGAATATTGCTCAATGTGCCTACCCTCTGTCACTGTTGTCCCCTCTGACCCCACAGTATCCCTATCTGTTGAGAGTTAGGCTAGACAGCCCCTTTCAGTCCTTGTGGTCAAGTATCTGTGCTCATCCCAGCCCCCACCTGTGGCCGATGGATGAGCCATGAAGGAAGTTGGGGTGTTCATTGCTAACCACCACCAGGGAGGCTGGGCAGGTGAAAATGCCCCGGGGTACATTGACAAGTGTTGCTCTTTAAAATTGAGAGGTCCACAGCCCTCTGGTTAGCCCCCATTTTATACTGGTTAGTTGTTCACAGCCAACGGCAGGCAGAATGCCAAGACAGCCCAAGACCAGCACCCCAGCCCCAGGTGCTCACCTTGCATCACCCAGGGTGGGAGTAGGTCCCCAATACATGAGCTCTCAGTCCTGTAATTCAGCTACTGATCAATTGGCTGTGAGCTAATAAAGGAGATTATCCCTCATGGGTGTGACCTTGGGAAGAAGGTGAAGTATATGAGATGCCCTCTTCTGGATGCCAAGCCACCCCATGAACATCCGTGGATGGTCAGGGACCTCAGTCCTACCTGCATCTGCAAGGAAGGAATCTTGCCAGTGACCTGAATGGGGCTGGAGGCAGATCTTTCCAGGGTGACCTTCCAGATGAGGACGCAGCCAGCAACACCTCCACTTTAGCCTTGTGAGGTCCCGAGCAGAGGATCTGGCTCAAGCTGAGCTGGGCTCTTGCCCACAGCAGCTGGAGATAGCGGGTCTGCATCATTTTAAACCACCGAGTTTGTGGTGCTTCATGACGCGCCAATAGGAAATTAATACCCTCTGTTCCATCTTGAAATAAAATGCACAGACAACATAATCTACTTATTCACATAAATTTAAAAATATCAACGTATTATGCTAACTACCTTATAAGGAGAAGTAAGGAGACAGTGTTCCTGAGAGAAGCCCCTGTATTTCAGTAGTGCTCCCCAGGCATGTCACCCTAGAAGATCTGTGGAGGAGGCAGAGGTTGCATCTGTCCACTGAACCACCAATGTCAGGGGACAGATTCAGTCTGACCTGGTGTCAAGCACTGTGGATGATTTTCCAAAATCGCTAACAACTGCTGTAAAATTCTGTTCAGGAAAAAGTCCAACCTTCTGTGTGTGTAGTTACATTTCCAAAAATGCCAGTATATGTTAAAATCTTGCAAAAAAAATCATGCTTATGTTGGGTTTTATGTGCCAATAACCATGCACAGATCTCTCACCTACTTTACTGTCCAAGGTGACCTCCACAAGCCTTCCAGTGTGGGGCAGAAGCCCAGCCACTGCGGACCAGGAGCCGCCACCCCCTCCCCCCAGTTTCCAAAGTGACCCTAGGGGATGGTGCTGCTGGAGGGCACCCAGTGGCAGGGAGACATTCAAGTGTTGTTGCACCCAACCCCCATGCTCTCTTTGGTTGTTGAGAAAAGGTTCGTGGTTAAACACATAAAACATTTTCCCGAATAGGCTTTCTAGTTTGTTTGGCAAAATGACAATATTTAAATTAAAAATACTAAAACCCTAAGTGGCGACTGCAAATAAACAAGCCGGCAGTGGCCCCTGACCTCGCACTAGGGCAGAGTCTCAGCAGGAATCTGAATGGGGCAGAGCTGGGGGCCCTGAGCCCTGTGGGCGGAGCGAGGGTCCTAACTCAGCTCTGGGCAGTGGCCAGTAGGGGGGGGGGTGGCAGGGCCACCCAGATGCCAGGCGGTCGCAGCTGCTGCCCCCCGGGGTGCACTGGAGAAGCGCAGCAGCTCTGCCCATGGGAAAGGCAGGGCGGCCTGGAGGCCTGGCCGTCCACCCCAGTGCCTGCCTGCGAGGAGCCCTGCGAGGAGCCCGCTTGGAACAGTACAGTGGGGCGCTTCCAGGAGGGACACTGTAAAGAGAAGTCACCGCTCCCCAGCGACGCCTGGGGCCCTTGGGAGGGAGGCTTTCCTGGGGGAGTCCCTTCCTGCCCAAGGCTGCGAGGCCACAAAGCCTGAGAAGCCCGCGGTCTTAGTCCTTGACACCTGTTAGTGGAAAACCGAACAGGAACACCAGGACCTCTGGGATGGAAGCCACAGATGCTGGGTTCCAGTGAGTCTCTGCCCAAGAGAGGCTGGGGTCGACAGCTGCAGCTCTCGGTGGTTCCTGGCCTGGCCTACATGGAAGAGTGCACTGCTGTGAGCTGTCCCCTGGCCCCCCTCCCCTCTTCTCCCTCTGCCAGCCTAGCCTGCACCTGGGCAGCCGACCCAAGAGGGAACATTGCCACTTCCGGTCAGGAAGGGCTGCTTCACTCAGTTCCACAGACAGACAGCTAGAAAGAATGTCCGACAGACAGACAAAGAACCAGCCAGACAACCAGACAGCCAGACAGAGACAGTGAGCCAGACAACAGACAGCCAGACAGACAGACAGCCAGTCACACAACCAGCCAGACAGAAAGACAGGCAGCCGGCCAGCCAGCCAGCCAGCCAGACAGCCACACAGACAGAAAGACAGACAGATAGACAGACAGACAGACAGCCACACAGACAGACAGACAGACAGCCACACAGACAGAAAGACAGACAGACAGCCACACAGACAGAAAGACAGCCAGACAGACAGCCACACAGACAGACAGACAGATAGACAGCCAGACAGACAGCCACACAGAAAGACAGACAGGCCGACTGCAGCAGCTTCTCATCTGGAAAGCAAGAATACCTTGCTGAAGCTTCCTGGCCAGTGGTCATCGCTCAGTCTCACCCAGCAGTGAGGATGTCAGGTGACCTCTCCTTCCCACTCACACTGTGGAAAGGACTTGGGGAGAAACATAGAGCAGACTGGGAGTTCCTGCTTTAGGACCCCCGGTGGCCTGGAGAAGCTGGATTCTGTCTCTTTCCTGGAGCCAGACCTGTACTCAGGGGCACTGCCTTCCTCCATTCCAGAATATACCCTTCTTAATATTTTAATACTTTAAAATTGGGATGCACTTGGTACATCTCTTCACATTTTGTTTTCTTTCATAGTAGGTAAAATGATGGTGCATCTAATAATTAATAGCATCATGGATTCAATGAGGTATGACAGATAGGCAAGGCAGCCATGGAGAGAAGCTTTTCTGAGATGTGAACAAGTAGGACATGCACTGTGGTGAAATCCCAGGTGGCCCAGATCTCAGGTGTCAGATCTGAAGCGTTCCCAGAGTCCCAAAAGGTACCATCACACTCAGTTCTGCTGCTATAACAAAATGTCACAGAAGGGTGCTTTGTTGTTTTTGGTGCTGGGGATTTAATCCAGGGATGCTCTACCATTGAGTCACATCCCCAGCCCTTTTATTTTTTATTTTGAGACAAGGTCTCACTAAGTTACTTAGGGCCTCTCTAAGTTGCTGAGGCCAGCCTTGAACTTGTGATCCTCCTGGCTCAGACTCTAGAGTTGCTGGGATTACAAGCGTGCGCCACCACACTCAGGAGACTGGGAAGTTTAAACAACAGACATTTATTTCTCACAATTCTGGAGGCTGCAGAGTCCAGGATAAAGGCACTGGCAGGTTTGTTCTTGATGAGGGAGCCATCCAGTGGGCTTTCTCACCTGCAGATGACCATCTTCTCCCAGCAAGCTCTCTGGTCTTTTCCCATAGGGCACTGGTCTATCATGAGGGCTCTCGACCTGACCACCTCCCAGAGGGCCACCTCTAGTGACCACCACGTCAGGGACCAGTGCTGCAGGCATAGATTCAGTCCACAGCACAGACTGCAGCCATCACCGGGATGGGTGACAGGTTTCCTGCATCAATTCTGATTGAACGCAGCATGCACAGTGGTGGGGTGGTTCCTGTCCATGCCTTGCCAAGGAGGGTCATTTTTGAGGTGCCACAAAACATACAACCTTGGCCCTTCTCAGGTCAATAATTTCTACCAACGACTTTAACAAAGGTATCTTGCAGTTGCTTATCTAATGATTTATGGCTTCTTCAAAGCACAGTGGAAAACGATTCCCACTGAATGAAATCCACAATGTGGCACTTAACTGAATCAAATGGGTTTTCATTTGTGTTCAAAGAATCAATGGCATGTGTGTCAGAAGGTGCAGGAGGGCACAGGACCGACCCTGGTGAGCAAGGTCTTGTTCAGCATCACGTCTGTGTGAAACGGGAGTGGAAGAGAGCGTGAGAATGGGTAGGCAATGAAATCGCAATCCAGGATGTGTTTTGATCTTAATACATCGACTTTACTGGACTCTGGACACAGAAGGACTGTGTACAGCAGTTTCTGGGCTTGGGCACTGTTGACCCACTGGAGAGCTGCTACGGGTGGGACAATTGGTAATGACAGGTGAAGCTCTCTTCAGAGCTGATTGCCAAGCACTGACACTCACTTGTACTGAGAACTTCATTTGGGGACTAATCAAAACCCCAGTGGTGACCGCCTAAGCAATCACACTCGCTCTCCAGAAAACAAGAAAGGAGAGGGGGAAAGGGTGTGCCTCCTGAGCCTGCCCTCTTTAAGAGGCTCCTTAAAAATATCACCAATAGCTTCCAGTTACTTCTCATCAATGACTCAATAATAAGACAGGCCAGGGAGTGTGGTTTTCTTAACTGCTGTGGACACTACTGGGTTTCAGTGAGGAAGAAGGGAAAAGGGAGATCCGAGGGGCAGCTGACAGCCTCTGCCAAATCCTTCAAGCTAGTTTGAATCAAAGGGAAGGACACAGGGAGTTCCACGGGAACTGGGAGCAGGCAGTGTGGTCTGGCCTCCTGGGACGGCGGGCTCCTGGCACAAAGTGGCCCCTCAGGGAGCCTCCTGGGGCTGTGTGGCCTCCAGTCTGTTCTTCACCCAGTGCAAGGCCGGTGAAGCAGGCAGTCATTCTGTTCACTGCATTTTTGCTTCTCTTTGCAAAAAGGTTGCTCCCTGGGTCCATCCTCAGGGAAACTGCAGGAGCTGGGGGGCTTCTCTGACTGACCCCAGCTTCCCAGGAAAGGAAAGGAAATCTCTCCCTCTGGCTGAGGCTACCCCTGGTCCAGCTGTCTGTGGAAGGATTTTACCCTTCTGCTAGGTCCGTGTGTGCATGTGCAAGCTGGGGTGAGAGGGGTGGCCCAGAGGTGCTGTCCTCAGCTGGAACAGAGCCTGTCTCTTCTAAACGGTCAAAACACAGTCCACGAGCTTCCATTTGTGAAAATATTCGCTATCCAGAAGGTTCAAATCAGAAAAGAAAAACCTGACAATGAAATTATCAAGGCCCTGCCAGGGTCCATTTAAACTGTCACCTCAGGAAAAAGGCAGGTTATGTTCTATATCCCTCTTTGGTGCTTTCCAAACCTACAAAAAAAAAAAGCCACTTATTTCAGACATGAGTGGGATCACCCAGCTAGCCAGGATGCGTCATCTCTGTCCTGCTAAGTGAACGCGGTTCACTGTCTGCCTGGAGTCTGGCATGGCTCTTGGTCAAACAGGCTCCACATTTCCATGAGCTCTAAGATCTGAATATGAGCCAGCTCCACCCCATCCAGGGTAATTGTTGACAGCTGTGTCTTGAAAGCGTTTCTTTTGTTGCTCATCTTGCTGAGTGAGTCGAATTGCTTCATTAACATTTAGGCCATGTTACGCATTCAAGTGCTCACGAGGTATTTGGATTTCATATGAGCTTTTTTTCTTTTTTTAAATACTTCTTGTTCCAAACATGACAAGCCTCTATTTCTGTAATGAGTTTTTGTGTACAGGGTGCTATTGAATGTGGATTTGCATCTCTGTTCATTTGTCATGCAAAGTCGTTCAGAAATGATTGCTGCAGGTCAACCTGGTTATTAAGGCCTTTTAGATTTGGGGAGAGCACATTTCCAATCATTCCTCAGAGCAGAGATGCCTGTTGGTGCTTCCCACCCAGGAGGAGTGTCAGCTCCCCAGGGTGTTTGTGGGGGCTGTCCCTCCAGACAAGATGATCTTTATGGCTTCCCAGAGCCATCCCAAATAAATGTACGGTTGAAGCAAAAAGCAATGAACTTGCTGTGAAATCTCAACCTCAAAATAAATCCTCTTACGTACCCTTCTCATGAGATTTGTGCTCTAAACCGCCTCTCCTTGGGGATCTGGGGGCCTTGTAGCAAGTTTCCACTGCTGGGGTCCAGGTCCCAGGACAGACAGGCCTCCTGCCACAGATGCCTCTTCCTTCCTAGCAGGATCCCAGTTACCCCACATGCCAGTGCACCCTGCTCAGGGCACTCTTCCCCCAGATGCCCTTGCAGGTAGAGGTGGCCCCTGGCACCCAAATCCTGCCAGTGAGATGTAAAGGAAAGCCACGCAACAAACCTTTGGCTTCCCAGAGGAGGTGAGCTCGCCGCAGGCCTGGAGCTCTTGACCCTCTGCCTCTTCCCACCTCCTCTTTTCAGATCTGAAGCGATGTGCAAGGGCTGGAGGTACAGCAGTCATCCTGCAGATGTGGGCCCTGGTGGCGGCCTGGACAAGTTGTACCAGATGTGGGCTGCTCAGCTCTGGACTTCTGTGATAATAGGGTCTCCTGTTATTTGCAGCCAAACACATTCTTAATTGAGACCTTCCATAAGGGAACAGAGAGGGCTTTTGGTTTGAGGTCGGGGCCTATTCTAGTTATCTATCACTACAAAACAGGTTGGTCCAAAACTTAGAGCTTTGGGCCACAACTATTTTATGAGGTCTCCCAGCTTGTGAGTCAGGAATTCAGCAAGTGACAGCTGGATGAATTTCCTGCCTCATGGCTCTGCTCAGGGCTGCGGTTGGTACTCAGCTGGCCAATGTGCCCATCTGAGGGGCCCAGGCCAGCTTCACCCACATCCAATATCTTGGCAGGGAAGCATGTGCTGCAGAGTTCACAGGAGTCTGCCACTGGACACTCATGTGGCTTCTCCAGCCTTGTGGTCCTGGGGTGGTCACAGATTATGTGGTGCCTCAGGGTGCTCACAGAGGGACAGTTCCCAGAACCTGTGCCTGGAAACAAGCCCTGCTCTGCCAATGCTGTGTCGCTGGGGCCTAAGCAGTCACAGAGCAACAGGGGGACTTGGTTCTACCTCTGGGTGGGACCACTATTGAAGAACTTACAGCCGGCATCAATCGTTCATGGGGCCATTGGGCTACAGGATGACCTTGACCGAGCTTGACTGACAGGCATCGATAGACAGATAAAAACCCAGAGGCCTAACATTCACACCATGATCACTTTTGGGTAGACAGTCTGCAACGTGCCAGGAGCTAGTTGAGGCACTGGGAATGTTAATGGTGGACATAATCACTGAGGTCTCTTTGAGTTTGAGGTTGTGTGTGGGCAGGAATGGCTTTATCCACTTCTGTAGGTTCTCTGCTGGGCTGAAATTAAGTTCACATAAGTCAGACCAAGAGGAGAAAAAGCATGTTTAATTGCATACACTCAACACACAGAAGTCCCACATCACACAAGACTCAAGGAGGAGCCAGGAGATGGAAGCTCATCTAGCATCCTGAGCTACAGGGAGGAACAGGGGCCTGGGGACTCTGGGGGTGGGAGAGAGAAAACATGGGGCTTAAAAGTTGTCCCACCTGCAGACAAAACTGCCCACGAGCAGGGCAGGGCTTTCCTGACAGGAGTCGTTTATTAATGTAGATTTCCTGAAATGTTTTACAAAAGGACAGACTTTCCAAGCTACTGTTATGCAATTTTGTAGAATAATGAGCCCAAAATATGCTAGAGAGTATATTTTATGGTGGCATATTGTGGTCTCCTAAGGCCATGTTGTGGGGTGATGTGAGACCCCCAGCAAGGTTCTTCTTCCAGGACATGCCCAGGAAGTGCGATCAAGGCCGTGTTTAAAGGTGTGTGGTGGCCTAGGCCAGCTGCTGTGATGGTGTAGAGAGCCGGCCCACATGTGGGGAGCTCTGGGTTTCATCTTTGCTCCGTGCTGAGGATCTGTGTGGTGGTGGGAAGACCCAGAGCTGGTCTCAGGCTTCAATTCAGTTCTCAGGCATGTACTGGGTTCATCCTCTCTGAGGCCTCTCCACTGTCCATATTATGGTCCTGCCGGTCACTCTGTATGATTATGGAGAAGGCTGGAGTTATGATCTCTTTCCTTAACTCTGAAGAATAACAGACTCTGTAGTCGAGCTCCACTGCCTCTTCCCCCACAGACCTGGAGAGAGACCTCAGAGGGAGCTCGGGGTAAAGGCAATATTTTTGTGAAAATTAAATCTTCCCAGCTAATTTGATTTCCCTGAGAACTTGTGCTTTCCAAACTTTCCCTGCTGATCTCTCTTTTAAATTACCATAAAAATGTTTCCTTCGTCATTGGAACATGGCAAGCCGACTGAGTATAACCAAATGTTCCAGAGTTCACTGGGCCCTCACCACGTGGAAATCTGAGAAGTCTTAACAAAGCAAATGAACGAGAGCCTCAGAGGGAGTAACCCGGGTTCAGTTCATGAAAGTGGACCCTACATGACCAACAGATGAAGGCTGACCTTGAACTTGGTGGTGGGACAACCTTATTTTTTCAGGGAATGTATTCCTTTCTTTCCATCTCAAAGATTTGTAGAACTAAAACATAATTAAATTGCACAAAAATTTGAAGATAGCCAATGAATTCATGGAAGATCTAAGTGGCCTGGGGACTATGATGAGTTTTGGGATTTGAGAGGTGGAAAATCCTGTGTTTCTGAGAGAGAAAAAAAAAAAAAAATATATATATATATATATATATAGCTTTTGCTGTGACTTCCTGCAGTATCTGGGCAAATGGATCAAATATTTTGTGATTCCATTATGGGAAAACAGTATTTTGTTTCTAGAAGAAAAAAGTTTCTGTATCACATTTTTCTATTAATAATTTTCTACCAATAAGCTTTGTGATTTGTGTTAGGAAATAAATGCTGGAAGAAATCCCTGTAACTAGACCCCTGGATCCATTTAAGGAGACAGCCTTATAAAGTAAGACTGCTTTGTCAGAGTTTTTATGATATTTCAGTAGCTAATCTTCTCTGGATTTATTAGTCCTGGGAAGATTCAAAGTATACAAAATTGTTTTTGATAGTGAATGATATTATACTGAAGTTTCACCAAAATAATAATCATGTAACAATAAGAATATTGATCCATAACCGCAACACACAATGTGTTAGGCAAGTGCTAATAAGCTGTGGCTTCTCACCTTAAAGTGTGGCACTGGAGGCTGTCACTGTGTCCGTCAGCACAGACCATGAGGTCCAGGGAGGGCCTGGGCACTGGCCAGTGGTGGGGTAGGGATTCTAACCCAGCGTGTCTGCTGCCAGGTCGCAGCATTTTTCCACCTTGGTGTTTATCCAATGATCTCTTTGGAGGTAATGCAAACGCTGTTGGAACACCGCAGAATATTTGAAAACAAACAATTTGTATTTTGTTCACTTGGTAACAA